>NC_135744.1:37515000-43165000 GCF_041903045.1 Epinephelus lanceolatus | reverse complement strand
CCAAGTGTCCTGAAGCCCCGACATAAAAAGCTGTTTGGAAAAACCTCATTTGAACTCTGTTGTTAGCCTCATTGTAGCCTGCAGCTCTTGGATCACTACAGACGAGCAGTATGGAGATATTTTGTGGTTTCAGTTATGTGTTCTTGGACGTTTGAATCTGGGGCGCCGTCAGCCTCCATTAGGTGGAGTTGTGTTGCTACCTCCTCTCCCCTTGGATCTCTGCAAGTGATGTGAGGACTCTAAAACTTCTAAAACTAAAACTGGGAAACGTAAACTTTATTTTTTAATGAGTTTTGGTTTAATAAGACCTGTGGACGTGGGAAGGCGATTCAGTGTCTGTCAGATCAGAGTTCACCAGCAGCCCAGTGTGAGCAGACACAGAGAGTTGGAGGGAGACGGTGTGATTTTACACCAGACTGTCTGACTTGTTGTTAAACTTAACGGTGATTATTGGCGACATCAGACTGCCTGTATTAAGATGTTTTTATAGTGGTTTAATTTCACAACAGAGGCAAAGAATGCCGAGGCTGAGGGCAACCACAGTTGTTACGTGGCTGTCCGAGATGGGGACGTGATGCTGCTCTGCACAGTGCTTGATTTGCGTGCAGCTGACACAAGGAAGACTGAAGAGGGAGGGGCTCGACTCAAACTTGCTTGTCGGGCAAACAACACATTTTGGATTATTCCAAATGGATTATTCTGTATCCAGTTTGATGTGGAGCCGGTTTTGTAGGTTCTTACAAAACAGTAAACAGAGTTAACGGCACCAGTTACCTGATGTAACCTGTCTCTGACACACCACCACTAACAGAAGAAAATAAAATGATTTTTCTCAGCTTCACTTCACCTAAAATAACTTCAGTCTCAGTGTCAGAAAAGTTTTTCTTTCTCTTTCTTTGTTTGCTCCGTCACTGGATATTCATGGGTGGGGATGTATGCTAACTGCTGAAGAGGGCGCGCACGCTGTCAGTTTATGATTTATTCAACATAAATACGTGTCTACGATCAGATGCGAGTTTTCTGCTGCGTTCATGAATCCGGTGTAAATTTTTATCACCAAGGTTTTTTACGTGCAGCTCTACTCACAGATTTAGGAACACTTCATGAATGAGACCCGAAGCATTTTGCAGGTCGCAGTTCAGTTTAGGTTAAAATAAGTCAGTGTTGACTTTTGGTTTCACACAGGACACAAACAGCCATCTCCTGGGTCAAAGTCCTGCGTTTGTCTGTAACATTATGTTACGTAGACAACATTATGTTTACTTACATACTTAACGTGACAAAGTTAAGTACGCTACGTAAGTCAGGTTACATACATACGTTCAAATAAATCAATGTTGACTTTTGGTTTCACACAGGACACAAACAGTGAACTGAACTATCTGTGTTTGTATTTAAATCCATATTTTCAAATGTATTTTTCAGGGCAGAAGAGGAAACGTGAGGAGAGGGATGACGTGCCGACAGATGTGGCCCCACTTCAGTCTAAAATCCTGAGTAATTTGTAGTAACGGTTTTTATCAGTCACTTATTTTCACAGTTTTATTCACCATTTCTACCAGCAATAAAAAAAAAATTACTTTCACCAAGTTAATATCTGAGATGTGTGAAAATGGTGAGGTCACTAAAAGAAACAGACTGTGACACAGATCAGAAACAAATCAGCAGTTTATCCAAATTATTTGAAATCACTGATTCCCAAATGTTTTTGAACCACAGCATGTTTCACCCCCACCACATTTACATGAGCAGCCTTTTCAGCCACAACGACTGGAATACATTTTACCAACGTTAACAGAACAAACATCTGTATTAAATGAATTTAAGTAAGTCAGAATAAAGGAGGCTGCTGTTTCTGTGTGTATCTGAACTGACACTGCCTGTATGCAGATCAATTAAACAAGACTTTAATTTTAGTTGAAAGTGCTGATGAATGAAATAGATCAGATATGAAACAATGCCTGATGTTTGTCTCTCCTTTTACAGATCAGCAGAGGAGCTCCCAACCCAACATGGTGAGAGTTAGTTAGTTAATTCACCTTGTGCACATTCGTACAAACTGGCGAATACGATGGATGTCAAAATACTTCCAGTACATTATGTCTTGTGGCTCTGTGGCAACATTCACTAACACAGCACTAAAGTATTTTAGAATATACAGTAACCATGTTAGTGTCTGATATTTAAGAACTGAGCATTGATGAGCTCTTTGTTTTGCAGGATAGAAACACTCCTTCTCAGGTAAGTGATTTTTCTTTGAATTTTCTTTAATGGCTGAAACATTTGACAGCTACACTATGTTTCTACAGTGGCTGCAAAAGTTTGGGCACCCCTGGTCAAAATTTCATTTACTGGATAGTTAAGTGAGTATAAGATGAACTGATGAAGTTAAAGATGAAAGGCCAGGTGATGCAGATTTCAAAGCTTTATAAATACTTTGACTCCTGAAACCTTGTCCCAACAATCAGCAGCCATGGGCTCCTCTAAACAGCTGCCTAGCACTCTGAAAACTAAAAGACCTGATGAAGACTAGAAGAAGATAGCAAAGTGTTTTCAGGGAGCTGTTTCCTCAGTTGGTCATGTCAGTAAGAAATGGCAGTTAACAGGAACTGTGGAGGTCAAGCTGAAAACTTTGTGAGAGAGCTGCTCGTAGGATTGTTAGAAAGGCAAATCAAACCTCTGTTTGACTGCAAAAGACCTGCAGGAAGGTTTGTCAGACTCTGGAGTGGTGGTGCACTGTTCTACTGTGCAGACACACCTCATCAGTCATCAGAAGAAAACCTTTCCTGTGTCCTCACCACAAAATTCAGCATCACAAGTTTGCAAAGGAACATGTGAACAAGCCTGATGCTGTTTGGAAACAAGTCCTGTGGACTGATGAAGGTAAAACAGAACTCTCTGGACACAATGAGCAAAGGTATGTTTGGAGAACAAACTGTTAAACACGGGGGTGGATGGATGATGCTTTGGGCTTGTGTTGCAGCCAGTGGCACGGGGAACATTTCACAGGTAGAGGGAAGAATGGATTCAGTTAAATTCCAGACATCACAGCATCTGTAAAAAAGCTGCAGATGAAGAGAGGATGGCTTCTACAACAGGACAATGATCCTAAACACACCTCCAGATCCACAATGGACGACCTCAAGAGGAGCCAGCTGAAGGTTTGGCCACGCCCCTCACAGTCCCCCGACCTAAACATCATTAAACATCTGTGGATAGAGCTCAAAGAGCAGAGCATGAAGACGGCCCAAGAATCTCACAGAGCTGCAAGAAATCCTCCAAACAAGAACTGAAAGACTCTGAGCTGGATACAGAAAGTGTTTAGAAGCTGTGGTACCTGCCAAAGGGGGCGCTACTGAGCACTGACCATGCAGGGTGCCCAAACTTTAGCTTCAGGCCCTTTTACACTGCCAGATTTTCGGCGACTGTTGGGCTGTTTAGCCGGCAAGCTGCGAGCGTTTAGACACACAGAGCCGGATTGGCAAGTTGATCCGAGGTGCCCAATTTTCCGCCTCGTAGGGTAGACATATTGGAGGAACCTTATTGGTTTAAAAAGAAGGAGGCGCCCTTCCGCAACAGGAGGGGCTGTTGATGACTTGTGGGAGGAGCTGTTGATGACGCCGCACGTGCGAGCCACTGGCGGTGGATAAAGAGGAAACAGCTGATAGCAGGAATTAGCGAGCAGCTAGTAGCAAGAGGGAAACACAAACCTGACAGACACTGTAAAGATGAGCAACTGGGGAGACAAGGAATTGCGCGCCCTCCTTGTCCTCACAAACGAAGAGGCCATTAACCGTCAGATGACGGGGACGGTGAAGAACGGGCCGACTTACGAGAGAATCACCGAAGGACTGACCAGCCGCGGCTTCCCTCCCACGTCACTGTTTACGTCACACGCTGAGCTACACGTTTTGTTACTTGCTCACGCCCCCCATTGCCCCGAAAAAGGCGCATTCTGTATAAACAAAAGTAGGTAGGTGGCATTTTGCTGCACTCCCTGATTTTGTTTTTATACTGCCAATGCTGAAAAAACACTGATTGGGCTTTCCTGCTAATTTGCACAATTCCTGTATAAAAAGAGCTTGTGAGACTTGCCAAAGGGGGCGCTACTGAGCACTGACCATGCAAAGTATTTATAAAGCTTTGAAATTTGCATCACCTGGTCTTTCCTAACGATGACTGCGAACAAGCCAGAGCTCTCATATTCCCATTATTATATTTCAACACTGCGTAACATGGTTAAAAACTTATTACGATCCAAATCAACACAAACCTCATGTCGTCTTTACGCATGACCTCCCCAATATCCTACTGTCATACGCACTAAACTGCCTAACGGCACCATACCTGACGTAAATAACTTGTGCCCGCATGCTAACACATAAATAAAGTAAATATAAACATAACCTCAGTATAGTCCTCTGCCAAACACTGTTCAAAACATACAGAAACTGTTGTGTAAACTTAAATACTGTCAGAGCCTATATGATGTCATATCAACACAAACCTTTACCACATATAGATATGTTAAACTAATTACACTAACACTGATTTTTTCTCTCCTGCATGCAGAAGATATCCATCTGCGATGTGAAATCCACCGGAATCCTTGAGACACAATTCATTGCTGCAAAAGTTGTTCAGAAATCCGGGCTGCGCACATACAAAACCAAAGCGAAAGAGAAAAAGTGTTTATTTTATCTGGGGGTTGCAGATGAAACAGGCAGCATTAAAATGACAGTATACGGAAAAGATCACCATAAAAAATTACAGGAGGGGAGCTCCTACTTGTTCAGGAAGCTAATACAAGATGAGTCTGGTCCTAAGGTTACCACATCTAGCATAGTATCACAGACACGTTCTGTCGATGTCCCAGAGCAGCTGGAGATGGAAGCACAGAAGCTGATTTATCCTGAGAGCCCAGTTTACTCCATTAAAGAAGCCAAATCAGCTGCTGACAGGACCGAAGTGACTGTGGAAGGAACCGTCACAGAGGTGAGTTTGAACCAGAGAATTTACAGCTCACCATGATGTGTAACTGCTCTGTAATCGATGTCTACGCACTGTCACGTATGGACTTTACTCAGTCTTACTGTAACTAAAGGACTGACTGGACTCACTGATCTCATTTAATTAATCAGTTAACGGTGTAACCCTCCCAGCTCATGAGTATCCAGTTAATAAGAGTGATTTCTAGGCTTTATCTACAGTTTTGTTTTGATCTTGTGTTTGTTCAGATTAATCCTGTGGAAAAAGTTAATGTGAAGCACAAACAGGAGAAGACAAAGAAGCAAACTTTCCAGCTGGAAGATGAGACTGATTCCATCAGGATCTGCATGTGGGGCGACACCACCGAGCAGTGCAAAGGATTATCACCCGGAGATGTCATTAAGGTTTCCAACATGAAGACCAAGAAGTACTATGACAACATTTCGCTGGACTCAACTGGATACACCAGAATTGACAAGGTACCTGTGATCTCTCTGCTCCGCTTCTCTCCAAGTCACCAGTCGGCCATGTTTGTTGTTTAGTCTGTGGAACAAAGAACATCTGAATCAGACATCACACCCTCTTCACTGCTCAGGCTATGAGCCGTTAGGTGTTGAAACACTTTTATTAAATGGTTTTAAATGTATTTTCCATCATATCCTGAACTCTGTCTGTTAATATCAATCTGTCTTTACGCAGGTTCAAAGTGTCGGCACCCACAATGCGAAGATTCAGGTTATGGGAATCATTAAAGCCACGAAGAAGGAGACTCACCTGGAGGCAGAGTTCAACCAACAGGTGCACACGTTGGTTGTGGCCTCTCGACTTCTGGCAAAAGCATTTGGCTTCGACCTGAAGGGAGATTTTAAAGAAAGTCTCCTTAATAAAATGCCACTCTCAGCAGATGCAGAAATACAAGGACAGAAAATTACCAAAATTACAGCTGTTGAAGAGATGTAAGAAAAATATGATCAGGGAGCAAAAACACACAGGATGGATTTTTTACATACACAGACATTTTTGATAAAGATCCCTTAAATTTGTGGATTAAAGAATGTTGACAAAGATCTGTTTTTGTTTAAAACCTTTTAAATAACTGCTCATCTTGTTTTTATTCTCTTCCATTTCCTTTTTTTTATCTTTCTTTGTTTTTAACCTGTAGCATTTTGAGATCTTTTGATGAAAAGGGCATTATGAATAAAATGTATTATTATTATTATTAACATTGACTGTATCAGCCTGTTGCAGCAATGCATTAATGGCGCTGCCATACTGGAGAGAGCAGGACTGGTCTGTTAACACACGCAACGTGTAGGAAAAAAGTTTGGTCTGATCGTATTCTCAATATTTAGGCTGGACGTTCAGTAGAGGAGTGTGTGTTCAGCTGACAGCAACATGTTGGAAAATAATTCATTGTCTTGAGGAAAGATTAAAACGTTTTTCAAGCATCAATGTGTCTTGTTTTCTTTGGTTAATATCTGTGTAATATAATTTAATGTGCACAACTTTTCAACCAGCTACAGTGCTAGCTAGCTAACACTGTCTGCTTGTCATTAACTTCTTGAGCATAACAAAACGGAGCTCGCCAGGAACGAGTCCAAAAACCCAGAAATGAGTTCAAATGTCACCACTCCCGTTCCCTCGTCTCAAAGTCAGAGGGTTTAGGGTTAGATGTCTGAAATAAGGTCTGTGGTCACCACAAGTCTGAAGAGACTTTCACAGCTGCAGCAGGATTTATACTTCTGCATCAATCAGCGCTGTACCTACAGTGCAGGCTCTGAGTTGACGTAGAGTCTATGCCGTACCCTAAACTATAGCCTGACGTGCACCTCCCCATTAATGTACCTACATGTCACAGTGACGCAGACCTCCTGTCTGTCTGTGTAAGCTGAAACCATTTCCCTCAGTGGAAACAAAGCTTTGATTTACTTTAATTTCACAGATAAGAAACAATAAATTGTGAAGACAGTAGATATATTGTTTATTGTCCTGTAGGAAATTTTTCTTGTGTCTGTGGCCGTCAGAAAACCAGATGAAGATACATAAAACATTACAATGAAGACAAAACCCTCAGACAATTCATAACATTGGACATTACAATAAAGACAATTTAAACATCCATCAAACAAAACAACAAACAAAACAACCAAAGTGCCCACATAGCATCACCCAGGTTCACCCATTCTGTTTAACAGAGTTATGCTAAAAGGTATAAAGGACCTCTGGGCACGGGAGGTCTTAAGAGACGGCACTCTGTACCTCCGTCCTGATGGTAATAATTCATACTCGCCATGCAGAGGATGTAATACATCAGCGAGGATTGCCCGTCCCTTTCCCGCTACCCGGGACTCTCAAAGCTCTGTCATGCTGCGCTGCTTCTGACCCGCAATCTTGTTGGACATATTGGAGCCTCACCACCTCAGGGCTCCACAGTCGGTGGATGCTTTCTGAAAAAGGAAGGTTTTGAGTCCTTTTTTAAAAGCATCCACCGACTGTGGAGCCCTGAGGTGGTTGGGGAGGGCGTTCCACAGACGGGGAGCAGCAGCCTCAAAGGCCCTGTCGCCCATAGTCTTGAGCCGAGTCCTGGGCGGGCGCAGACGGTGCAGTTGGCCTGACCGGGTTCTGGCTGAGGTAAGTGGGTTGAGGAGTTCGGTGAGGTAGGTGGGGGCTACACCGTGCAGACAGTGATGGGTGTGAAGGAGGATTTTGAATTCGATGCGGAGGTGAACGGGGAGCCAGTGCAGAGTGTGAAGGATGGGGGTGATGTGCTCATGTTTACGCACTCTCATCAGGACCCGAGCAGCGCTGTTTTGGACATATTGGAGCCTTTGTAGGCTCTTGCCCGGGATCCCGATGAAGAGCGCGTTACAGTAGTCCAGCCTGGAGGAGACAAAGGCATGGACGAGCCTCTCTGCTGCAGGACGAGAGAGAGATGGCCGGAGTTTGGCGATATTACGGAGGTGAAAGAAGGAAGTCTTGCAGATATGGTTGATGTGATCATCAAAGCTAAGATGGGGGTCAAACCTGACTCCCAAATTAGTCACGGAAGGAGAGAGGGAAAAGTTGTGGCCGAGAAAAGAGACGGAGGAAATGTGGGAAGAACGGAGCTGGTGAGGGGTGCCGATATGAATGGCTTCCGTTTTGGAGCTGTTCAGCTGTAAGAAGTTTTCACTCATCCAAGCCTTTATCTCCTCCAGGCAGGAGTCCAGTTGAGTGACAGAGGAGGAGGAAGTGGAGGAGGGGGTGACCTTGAGGTAGAGTTGTGTGTTGTCAGCATAGCAATGGAATTGTATTCCATGCCTGCTGAAGACACGACCAAGGGGGAGCATGTAGATGGTGAAGAGGGTTGGACCGAGCACAGAGCCCTGGGGGACCCCACAGACAACAGAGTGGGGGTGGGATTTAGCATCCCCCAGGGCTACGAACTCGGTCCTTCCCGTGAGGTAAGAGTGAAACCATTGAAGGGCGGTGCCAGAGATACCGATGTCGTGTTGGAGGCGGTGAAGGAGGATGTGGTGATCAACAGTATCAAAAGCAGCAGAGAGGTCGAGAAGGATGAGGAGGGAAGTGGAGCCGGAGTCAGAGGTCATCAGGAGGTCATTGGTGACTCTGATGAGAGCTGTCTCGGTGCTGTGGGAGGGACGAAAACCAGATTGGAATTTTTCATACAGACTGTTTGATTTAAGATGGTTGTGAAGTTGGATGGATACAATTCTTTCAAGAGTTTTGGAGATGAAGGGGAGATTGGAGATGGGTCTGTAGTTTGACAGAGATTCAGGATCAAGAGTGGGTTTTTTGAGGAGGGGCTTGATGATAGCTGTTTTGAGGCTGGCCGGAACGTGGCCGGTTTGAAGAGAGAGATTAATTATGTTTGTTATTAGTTGACTGATGGAATGACAGTGAGCTTTAAGCAGAGGGGAGGGGAAGGGGTCGAGGAAACATGTGGACGGTTTGGATTTACTGATTATTTTTTCAACCTCCTGCTGCACTGTGGGGGTGAGTTGAGACAGGTGTTGTGTGGTGGGTGCGATGTCACCTGATGGGATAGAACTGTTGGCGGAGGAGAGAGATGCGCGGATATTGTGTATTTTGGAGGTAAAAAAATCCAAGAATTTGTTGCACTGGGTGACTGTTTGGTTGTGGTGTGGAGAAGTCTGAGGTTTGAGAAGGTGTTTGACGGTGGTAAAGAGTTGTTTGGAATTACCTGGGTTATTGTTAATGATGTTGGAGTAGTGTGCTGACCTGGCCTTGGAGAGTTCTTTGGCATATCTCCGTCGATGTTCCCGATAGGCCAACTTATGCACCGTCAGCCCAGATGTGACATAGGCCCGCTCAAGGACTCGGCCGGTCCTCTTCAGCAGTCTCAGCTCCTCTGTGAACCAGGGGGCGGAACGGGTGAAGGTGACTGTCCTGGTTTTTAGTGGAGCATGAAAGTCAAGGATAGAGTGAAGATTATGGTTGTAGTAGTCCATGAGGTCAGTAAGTGATGTGTTTGAAGGAGGAGAAAGGAGCTGGAGATGCTGGTTGAGGGAGGTGGAGTCAATGTTCTTGAAATAAGGTTACTGGACAATAATCACCTAAAGTCTGTGGTTCAGATATTTTCGGAACAGGCACTATTAGTGAGGATTTCCAGGCGCTAGGGACACAGTGCGTCTCCAGTGAGATTTTAAACAGGTAACTAAGCTCCTCCCTACACTCCTTCAGTACCGTTCCAGTTAACCTGTCAGGACCTGCTGCTTTTTTTGGCTTAATCCTCTTGAAGGTTTGACAGACTTCTTCTGTTGTAATAATAACTTGTTGGCCAGGTTCGAGATGTTGCCTCAACCGGTTTGCGCTCGTTGTTGAAATCTGATGTATCAAACCTGCCATAGAACCTGTTTAATTCATTTGCAAAAATCAGATCATCCCCATGACTACCTATCAGTGATGTTCCCTTTTTTTCCTGTCCTATCATTGTGTAAACTCCCTGCCACGCCTGTCTTAAATTGTTATTTAAATTTTTACATCTACGCAACATCTCAAAGATCCGTCCCCTGCTAAATACCTCAGATGCAGAAATCTTAGTTCACGCCTTTGTTTCATCTAGACTAGATTACTGCAATATCCTCTTCTCTGGCCTACCACACTGCAGCACAAACAAATTACAACTTGTTCAAAATGCAGCAGCCAGGATACTAACCAAAACCAGGAAATATGATCATATAATCCCAGCTTTAATCACTCTTCACTGGCTCCTGATCCAGTCCAGATCAGACGTCAAGCTGCTTTTACTCACCTACAAATCTCTACATGGCCTAGCACCCCCATACTTATCTGAACTAATCATTCCATACGTTCTAACACGTGCTCTCCGCTCACAAAATGGTAACTACCTCACAGTCCCCAAAGTTAACAAAAAATCAGCAGGTGGTAGAGCATTTTCCCACCGTGCCCCACTTCTCTGGAACCGGCTCCCCCAATCAGTAAGGGATGCAGAATCCGTTGACATCTTTAAACTGAGACTAAAAACCTATTTATTTTCCCAAGCATATGGTACAACTTGATAACACTTTTTTATTTATTTTAATTGATTTTGTAAATAATTGTGCTTGTTTGTAAATTGTATTTTTCTAATGTTTTTTTTTTCTATGTGAACTGTAAAGTGCTTTGAGACCATGTTTATGGTGATTTTACACTTTAAATAAAGCTGAATTGAAATTGAATTGAATTCTCCCTCATCTTCCTTTCTATTTTCTGTTCGTATTTATTTTTTACACTTAATGACAATCTGCCTGATTTCTTTTTGCATGACTTTAAGCTGTCTACTCTCCCCCCGCTGAAAGGCTTGTTTCTTCTTCTTCAGTGCTACTTTTAACTCCCCATTTATCCACGGTTTATCATTTGGAAATATTTTAATACATTTAGTTGGTATTGTACTGTCCACACAAAAAAGTATAGAATCTGTTACCACCATATTGACTTTATCCAAATTAGTGTTATTGTCAATGAAAGTGTCCCATGTTGTACAGTCAAAGCATCCCCTCAGGCAGTCCACTGAGTCATTATTCCATATCTGAATAGTTCTCAGCTCAGGCTTGCTGGTTTTAAGCCACTGTTTGTAGAGGAGGACCAAGTGTACAGTGTTGTGATCTGAGTCACCTAATGGTGGTTTCAGATACCCCCTGTATGCCTCCTTTATATTACCGAAACATAGGTCAAGTGTCCGCTCTCCTCTCGTAGGACAATGGATGTACTGATGAAAGTGGGGCAGAACATGTTTTATAGTGCAGCCATTGAAGTCCCCCAGTATGAGTTTGGGAGCGTCAGGAGCAGTATTCTCCAACCTGCACACAGTGTCATATATGGTGTCTGCAGCAACTCGGGCATTCGCCCTCGGATGAATATAGACCAGCGTGACAAATATCTGTCCAAATTCCCTAGGGAGATAATGTGGTCTGAATGATAGGGACAGGAGCTCAATGTCCTCAGAGCAGTAGGACTCCCTAAGTGTATAGTTTTTGCACCATCTTTCATTCACGGGATCACCAAAGCCTGCGACCTGGAGTGACGCATCATCAATGGTATCTTTGAGCCATGTCTCAAAACAGAGCAGGCAGCTGTCC
The DNA here is from genome assembly GCF_041903045.1 of Epinephelus lanceolatus. Classification (NCBI taxonomy): domain Eukaryota; kingdom Metazoa; phylum Chordata; class Actinopteri; order Perciformes; family Serranidae; genus Epinephelus; species Epinephelus lanceolatus. The sequence goes on along the minus strand of NC_135744.1, from coordinate 43,153,409 downwards.
CTGTAGCCTCCACACACTGTGTGTGATTTATCCTGGCTGAAATATGAGCAGAGGAAATCTCTGCTAGCTGCTAGGCTAATGTATACAATATGTAATGCCATAGGCTTGTGCTAATAATGTTAGCATGTTATATTTGTGGGGAAAATGTGTCCAGATAAAGACAAGTGTTTGTCTGTGAATGCTGCCAGTTATAGTGAAGCTGATTTGTGTTTGAAACTGTCTCTATTAAGCCATGTTTAATGTGTGTTTAATGTGTGTTTAATGTGTGTTTAATGTGTGTTTACTGTGTGTTTGATGTGTGTTTGATGTGTGTTTAATGTGTGTTTAATGTGTGTTTAATGTGTGTTTACTGTGTGTTTGATGTGTGTTTGATGTGTGTTTACTGTGTGTTTGATGTGTGTTTACTGTGTGTTTTTTGGGGCTTTTAAGCCTTTAATGTACAGGACAGACAAGTGTGAGGGGGGAGAGAGAGAGGGAGTGACATGCAGCAAAGGGCCACAGGCTGGAGTAGAACCCAGGCCACTGCGGCAATAGCCTTGTGCATGGGGCACCTGCTCTACCACTAAGCCACCAGCGCCCCATGAATCAACTAAACTTCACAGCAATTCACAGAAACCTCCACTGTCGACTAGTGTTTTGGAGGTGTAACTGCAGAGTGACACAGACACACCACCGCACAAGTATAAATGCTCACATAAATCCAGCTTAACACCTAACAGCTAATGTTAACTAGCTGCTAACAGCTAACGTTAACTAGCTGCTAACAGATTTAGGCTTCAATAATCCTAAAAGTGGCGTTCAATAGTGAAGATTGTCCTGCTGAGTAAAACGTGTGCGTATCAGTGTTTGTTTTCCATGGATTTTATTTTTCTGCAAAAATCCAATGGAAAGATCCCGTTTGCTTTTTGACGAGGGAACCAGAGCGATGCTGATTAATGTATTGATAATTATTATTATGAAATATACAGTATGTCAGAGAGTGGAATTGTTCTGCAGTGTTTATCTTAGAATTAAGAGACAGAGTGTGTTCATCACTTTATGTTACAGCTAATTATTTTAACAACAAAATAATAAACCTCTTTATCTCTTTTTGTTTCTGAATGTAGCTCGTGCAGTTGGGCAGCATATTGACTGAAGCTGATTTAGGGATCGTGTCCACATGTTGAATGAACTTATTCTGAGTGGTTTTGGATTCAAACATCAGCTGAATAAATGCACCATTTCAGAGCTGTGTGGTTTGCGTGAGTCCTGAATGAGCTCCTCAGTTAATAATGCAATAATAATAAGACATACAGTCGGCCACACTCTGTGGCTCCTTTAAGGATGTGAACTGGAGCCATTCTGCATCAAAAGTACTTTTACTCTTGGTACTTTAAATACATTTTAATTGCTAATGCTTTTACTCCTAATTAAAATTTAAAAAGCAGTACTTCCACTTGTAGCACAGTATTTGTTTTACAGTACAGTAAAACTGCATTTACAGAAGTAAAGTGTCTGAATCGTTCTTTAGCCACAGACTGAGGCTGAACAACTGACTATCGCTGCTGGAACAAGTCATCAGCTCACTTTGTAACAACTCAGACCACAAAACACTCTGTGGTATTTAGTTTTTACACAAACTGAAAGCACACGCTCGCTTTGTTTCCCGCTCTGTTCTCTACATGTGGGCTAAACCATCGATCACAGGAGGGGAAACAGTGGTTGAAGCTGATTGTTGGGGAGGATTAACTGTCAAGGTTGGCAAAAATAAAATTGATGATTAAAAAAAAAATTCAGGTATATCTGATAATTTCTTCCAGACAAGCAGGGCGGCAGCGGCAGTGGCAGTGGCAGCAGCAGTGGCAGCGGCGGCGGTAGCAAAACCTGACTGAAGTTGGTATCAGCCACAAACAAGTTGTGACACTGTTCCACTGAGAGCAACTCTCTCTGACGCCTGCTGTTGATTTACAGAATAAAACTGTCTGTCGTGAAGAAAAGGAGAACGTGAGTATGAACCAGAAACTTTCATCTCTTAAACAGTTAATCTTCTGTCAGATCAGATCCTTAAACACATCATTACACATACAGCATCAAACTGGAGGGTGGAACAAAGAAAAGATGTCGAGTATTCATACCTTCATTTCCTGTGTCAGCCAGTAACACGATCGGTTACTTTTCCCTGTGAAGATAATGATGTTGTTGAAGGTTTAAAGGTTTGGACTCAACATGGCTGATGCATACGCTGATGTGTAGTAGTTAGATTCCACCACTGCCTGTAGTGATTGAACATGTTATCAGCAGGTCCGTACAGAATCTGTGCCTCCGCAGATTTTCGGAGCACAGCTGCTGCTTGTAAAACTCAGAATGCTGTCACTGTCCCCTCCACCTCCTCATGCATGTGTGTAAATTGGTATACATGTTCAATATTCAGTTAGCAGTAACATTAAAGTGGTGAAGTGAGAAGAAATGTCAGAAATAAGATTTACAGTTAGTAGATAATGTTTGTTCTGTCTGCTCTGTATTGAAGCTTCAGTTTTAATTAATTAAAAAAAATACATTTAATTTGAAAGGCACCTTAGTGACCGAAAGAACGAGATTGCTAGTACAAGCGGCCGCAGGGTGGCTGGGCTCAGCCTTAGAGATAGGGTGAGGAGCTCGGACATCCGGGAGGGACTTGGAGTAGAGCCGCTGCTCCTCCACATCGAGAGGAGCCAGTTGAGGTGGTTCAGGCATCTGATAAAGATGCCTCCTGGACGACTCCCTTGGGAGGTGTTTCGGGCATGTCCAACTGGGAGGAGACCTCGGGGCCGCCCCAGGACACGCTGGAAGGATTACGTCGCCCGGCTGGCCTGGGAACGCCTCAGGGTTCCCTCGGAAGAGCTGATGGAAGTGGCTGGGGAGAGGACTGTCTGGGCTTCTCTGCTGAGGCTGCTGCCCCCGCGACCCGGACCCGGATAAGCGGAGGACGATGAAGACGAAGACCTTTCAAAACACCCAAGGTCAAACAGAACAAAGATGGGCACAAGTGGGCGCACACACACACACACACACACACACACACACACACACACACACAAACAGTGATAAATAAAAACAGTTAGGGGCAGAGGGTACATTCAGTGTTACATAAACCAGCTTCAACAGTTGGGTTGTGAGATTTAACAGATGTTATGCTGTCAGGCTGTCGGATGAGTCCCTCCACAGGAACAAATGAAATACAGAGTTCTCTTTGAGGTGTAAATATGAATACATGATATACACCGATCAGGCACAACATCATGACCACTGACAGGTGAAGTGAATAACACTGATTATCTCCTCACCATGGCACCTGTTAGTGGGTGGGATATATCAGGCAGCAAGTCAACATTTTGTCCTCAAAGTTGATGTGTTAGAAGCAGGAAAAATGGGCAAGCGTAAGGATCTGAGTGTGTTTTGACAAGGGCCAAGTTGTGATGGCTAGATGACTGGGTCAGACTATCTCCAACACTGCAGTTCTTGTGGGATGTTCCCGGTCTGCAGTGGTCAGTATCTATCAGAAGTGGTCCTAGGAAGGAACAGTGGTGAACTGGTGACAGAGTCATGGGCGGACAAGGCTCATTGATGCATGTGGGGAGCGAAGGCTGGCCCGTGTGGTCTGATCCAACAGATGAGCTCCTGTAGCTCAAGTTGCTGAAGAAGCAAATGCTGGTTCTGATAGAAAGGTCTCAGGATACACAGTGCATCGCAGTTTGTTGCGTATGAGGCTGCAAAGCCGCAGACCAGTCAACATGCTGACCCCTGTCCAACGCCAAAAGCGCCAACAATGGGCACGTGAGCATCAGAATTGGACCACGGAGCAATGGAAGAAGGTGGCCTGGTCTGATGAATCACGTTTTCTTTTACATCACATGAGTGGCCGGGTCAGTGTGCGTCGCTTATCTGGGGAACACATGGCACCAGGATGCACTATGGGATGTAGGCAAGCCCGCGGAGGCAGTGTGATGCTTTGGGCAATGCTCTGCTGGGAAATCTTGGGTCCTGCCATCCATGTGGATGATACTTTTGACACGTACCATCTACCTAAGCATTGTTGCAGAGCATGTACACCCTTGCATGGAGATGGTATTCCCTGATGGCAGTGGCGTCTCTCAGCAGGATAATGTGCCCTGCCACAAAGCAAAATGGTTCAGGAATAGTCTGAGGGACACAACAACGAGCCTGAGGTTTTGCCTTGGCCTCCAAATTCCCCAGATCTTAATCCAATCGTGCACTTGTTGGATGTGGTGGACAAACAAGTCCGATCCATGGAGACCCCACCTCGCAACTTACAGGACTTAAAGGATCTGTTGCTAACGTCTTGGTGCCAGATACCACAGCACACTGTGAGAGGTCACGAGGAGTCCATGCCACCATGGTACATGGTCTCAATACACTTTACAATAAAAACCAAGTACAATAAAAGACTAAACAATAAAAACAATAATAAAAGCACAAAAAGACAGTGATAAAACAGTTACAAATTGGACTAACCGAAATATTGAGTAAAAAGGTGTGTTTTAAGACAGGATTTAAAAATTGCAGTGGAGGTAGCTTCTCTAATAACTAATGGGAGGCCATTCCTCCCACATTCCACATTCCATTTAAGGCCTTATAAGTTAAAAGAAGAACTTTAAAATCAGCTCTAGCCTGAACAGGCAGCCAGTGAAGCCAGGACAGGAGTTATGTGGCTATATCTACTGGTTCTTGTCAAAAGTCTGGTGGCTGAATTCTGCACAAGCTGAAGACCTCTGATAGCACAGCTAGGGAGGCCAGAGAAAAGAGCATTGCAATAATCCAGTCTAGAGGACGCAAGAGCATGAACAACACGATGACTGTGTGACAACAGCGTTTCAGAAAGATAAAACAGGGCGGATTTTGGCTATGTTACGCAGATGAAAAAATGTTGTCTTAGTGATTTCCTTGATATGAGGCTGAAAAGTCAGAGTCGAATCAAAAATAACTCCTAAGTTTTTAATGCGTGAGCTCTCAGTGATCATACATCCACTGATATTAAGACATAGATCCTCAGACAAATGCTTATAGTTATTAGGCTCATTCACTAACAAGTCAGTCTTTGCAGCATTAAGCATAAGGAAGTTGTGACACATCCAAAGTTTGATTTGGGATACACATGCCTCTAAATTTTGGATTTGGGAGGGGTCATTTGGCTGCAGCGGCATGTGTAGCTGCGTATCATCCGCATAGCAATGGAACTTAATGCCATATTCTGAAAAGCTCTTGCCCAGAGGGAGCATGTAAATACAAAACAACAGAGAGCCAAGGACAGAACCCTGGGGCACACCAGAGATGACAGTAGAACATTCATTATTCATTATAATTAGAATTATTAAAACTACCGCATTGGGATCTGCTAGATAAATAAGACTGGAACCATGAGAGTGCCAGCTCATGTACACCAACGCAATGCTCTAACCGATTTAAAAGCACACAGTGATCTAAGGTATCGAAAGCCACACTCAAATCAAGAATTAAAAGTAAGGAAGCTGATCCAGAGTCTGCAGTGATCAGCAGGTCAGTGACAACTCTAGTCAGGGCAGTTTCAGTAGAATGACAGGAGCGGAAGCCAGATTGAAAGTTGTCAAAGAGATTATTAGCAGAAAGATGGGCAGTCAATTGATCAGCAACAATACTCTCAAGTATTTTCTGTTTTTAATGTGGAAACTTTCTCTTGTTCTTTGGTCTCTCTGTGTTTCAGATGTCGCTGAAGATTTTTGAGACAAAGTGGAAAACAGCTCTGACTTCCATCCTGGAGGAGCTGACCGAGCCGCAGTTCAGGAAGTTGATGTTCAACCTGGTCAAAATTCCTCAAGGTGTGAAGACGGACAAGACCAGAGAAGAGATCCCGTACATAATCATCCAGTACTACGGGACAGAGGGGTCCATCAGTATCATAGACAAAGAGATGAAGCAGTTACCCAGGAATGATGCTGCTGTCCAGGAGCACCTGCGCCCCTTCGTGGAGAAACTGAAGAAACAACGTCAGAAAGAAAAAAGTGAGTTCAGACGATGGAGCAAGCAAAACCTTATTTAAACAGCATAATTTACTCCAAGTGGAGGAACAAGGAGAAGTCGCAGCACAAAACAAAGACAGAAACTAACCAGAAAAGTGAATCAAATCCAGGTTCAGACTCCACCTGTTGAGATAATGTGTTCTCACCGAGGGTCTCCTCCCAGACATCTGTGATATCTGCACAGAATAAACTCTGCTTAAACCTCACAATAAAAGCCCAGCAGATGCCTCTATTTACACTTTACAAACTCCAGACTAACAGCCTGAGACGATTCTGAAGAGGTTGGAGAATTGTTTTCAGTTTCTGTGTTTCACCTTTTAAAATGTTTTTCAGAGATGACAACCAAAAATGAGAGTGCGTCAGGACTGGTGGCCAAGAAGCAAAAACCTGCAGCTGGTAGGCTCACACACACACACACACACACACACACACACGTACCCACAGATGCTCAGTTAGATTGGATCTGGGGAATTTGGGAATTTGGAGGGCAGTTTGATGCCTTGAGCTCTTTGTCACATTCCTCGGTTAATTACTGAACAGGTTTGCTGTATATTTGATATTATCAGTGACAAAGTTTCACATTTAGACGTGTGACTGTTAAACACAGAACTGTTCAGACATCACGTGTGTTATTCAGCGTCAATAAAAAGACTTTTTTAAAGGGCCAGTGTGTAAAATGGGTTGAAAACAGTGACATCAGTGGTCAAATTCTAGATTGCAGGGCTCACTCGCTCACCCCTCCCGTCGGGTAAACGACGGTGGCCTCGTAGGGACAAAAAGCCTTGCGCACGAGTTTTTCAGGAGTAGGTCTATCTAGCGACGAGGTGAATGTTTATTTAGAAATCTAAACCATGTTACCATATTGTAATGAATCCCTCACGAGCAGGAGACCAGAGGAGCGTTCGGGAAAAAGGCCAGTTTATTTGAGCACTCCAGAAACTCCGGTAACACTCCAGGGGGTAAAAGACTCGTCCCAAACTCTGACTCTTCTAGCGTAACAGAAACACTTCATACACACATACTCGTTTACCATACCGAGCGGGCACCCCCTCCCCTCTCTGCTCCACCAATCTCCAGCCGGCACACTGACTGACAGCGTAGCCGGTAAACAGAGCTCAGCTGTTTATTTAGCCTAGCAATATCTCCTGACTATAGTAGCTGCAATGGACGACTTTGAACGCGATTTTGAAGAGTTTCTTGTAGCGGACACAGACCCAGAGCCATACCTGTTTGAGCCGGAGCACACAGATGAGGAACTCCATGTGTTTGATGCTGAGCGGGCAAGAAGAGAGGCTGAATGCACAGAATGGGATTCGGTGCTTCTGCTACCATCGTTGGGGAGATATATCATCAGGAGGAAAAGCGCCGCAGAGAGTGCATCACAAGGAGTGAAGTTGCGTCTTCTTTTCCTCGCAGATGACGGTTCGGGTTCATTCTCTCCTGTTGCGTGGTAAGTGTGGTCCATTCGCAAACTTTATAACTAAAAAAACTTTTCACTACTCTCTATCGACGAACTACTAACACTCTGCTGTTTCCTCCTCCTTCTTCCTTCCTTCCACTGTCTTCGTTGGTTTATTTATACACGCGAAACGCGTTCTCTGGCTGGCTGGATTGTCCGCTCGGGCTGCCTTACATACATGGCGGCGCAAGATGGCGACCTCTCTAAAGCAAGGCCCTTGATATATATATATATATATATAAAAGTATAATTATAAGGCTACGAAAACCAAACGAATTTTATTTTATAGCGATCATACACTTGTATAAACATATTAATGGGTAGAATATTCAGATTCAGATTCAGATTGACAATAAACCATGCCAAATATTATACACTGGCCCTTTAACACAACATCTCCTTGATTCATTCAGTTCAGTTCAGAAAACTTTATTTATCCTGTGTGGGCAATTCAGTTTACAGCTCCCAGTTCAATAAATAAAAGCACAAACAAATACAGCAATCATTCATAGACATACAGCTTTTATCACTCAACTCTCAATTGTCAGTGGATCAGTTGAACTTATGGTTTCCTCCCGCAGTGTGTGACTTTAACTTTGTTAAAATGTCTTTTTTTAGTGACTATGAGCAAACTGGCAGCTGACTCAGGATCAATGACCAAGAAGCGAAAACCTGCAGCTGGTAGGTCCACACACACACACACACACACACACACACACACACACACACACACACACACACACACACACACACACACACACACACACACACACACACACACACACACACACACACAGATCCAATCTGATTGAGCATCTGTGGGATGTGCTGGTACCACAGAGGTACCGGCACGTCCCAAGTTTTTTCTGGCTCCTCCAGTCCGCATGTCAAAGTATCCTTGGGCAAGACATGTAACCTCTATTTGCTCCTGATGGTTGTCACCACCATGGTGTGTGAATGGTTATTGAGTTGCATGTGGCACCATGAATGATATCCTCGGCCACCAGTGTGTGAATGTGACTCATAGTGCAAAAGAGCTTTGAGTAGTCGGAAGACGTTAAAAGCGCTATACAAGTGCAGTCCATTTACCATTTACCCCTGATCCACGGTGAGGCCTCCTTGGATCAGACTTGGCTCTGACATGTTGAAACATGGACACAGGACCTCTGGGGGTGTCCTGTGGTGTCTGGCACCACGGCGTTGGCAACAGATCCTTTGAGTCTTTTGGGTTTTGAGGTGGGGTACCAGCACGTCCCACACATGCTCAATCAGATTGGATCTGGGAAATTCGGAGGGCAGGTTGACGCCTTGAGCTCTTTGTCACGTTTCTCGGGTCATTCCAAGACTTCTTAGCACAACATCTCTTTGATTTGTGTGACTTTAACTTTGTTAAAATGTCTTTTTTTAGTGACTATGAGCAAACCTGCAGCTGACTCAGGATCAATGGCCAAAAAGCAAAAACCTGCAGCTGGTAGGTCGACACACACTGAACCACTGAAGACATACGATGACTGTGTGACAGTGTGGACGTTTGAACACAGCAGACAAACAGGCTCAGACGATTCTGAAGAAGTCAGAGAATAATTTTCAGTTTCTGTGTTTACCTTTTTTGTTTCTCGGTTAACAAACAGGTTTGCTGTATATTTGATGTTATCAGTTACAAAGTTTCACATTTAGACTTGTGACTGTTAAACACACAGAACTGTTCAGACATCACGTGTGTTATTCAGCGTCAATAACACAACATCTCTTTGATTCATGTGACTTTAACTCTGTTAAAATGTCTTCTTTTAGTGACTATGAGCAAACTGGCAGCTGACTCAGGATCAATGGCCAAAAAGCAAAAACCTGCAGCTGGTAGGTCCACACACACACACACACACACACACACACAGGCACTTAAATCAAACACTGAGGTATAATAATGGTCATTTAATGTACATTTCTATCTATAATCATGTTATTTTAACCACTTTGTTTTGTTGTTATTCATCTGAATTGTCCTGTTTCAGTTACTGTGGTTCTAAATGCCCAACTGTTTTTGTTTTGTTTTTTAGACCATGTTGGAGTTGTGAAGCCCAAACAGAAAACAGAGAAACCTGCTGAATCCACCAAAACCTCCCAGGTAGCTGCTGAGACGTCTCTGATCTACTGAGGCGAACATCTGCTTGTGTTTGATTTTATTTTCAGCTCAGCTGGTTGTTCATTGTTAACACTTGTCACACTTAGCCTTGTTTTTACTTTCATGGTACCTAGACCCTCGGTGTGTTCAGACAGTCCTCTTAAATGTGGGCGGGGTTGTTGTCACTCACTGCTCCGTCCAGCACTCGCTGTATTTCCTCATCAGTGGTGACACAGATGGAAGTCTGCACCTGGTTTATCGTCCACAGAACGAGGCTGCACGCCCACATTTTCACAACAAAATAGAACAGGCTGCAGTGAGAGTCTCTCTCCATGGGATATTTAAAAATAGCAGCTTTGTGCATTTAGTCCTTCTCAGGCAAGCTCAGGGGTTTAGTGTTGCTGTAGCCCACAGGAAGTGAGGATTAGAATATATGACCTTCACATAATCCGCTCCAAATTCATCTATATTTTTAAAGTCATTACTAAAAGTGTGTGTCATATAAAAACTAAAGTGATGGTCAAAGTTGTCACAGTGAAATTTAAGGTGTGCTGATGGATTCACGTCATCAACTCATGCATTGAGTAACATTACAAGTTAACGTTCCACCTTAAAAGTTGCCGGCAGTCGGCCCAGTGAATGAAGTTATTTTTTTCTCTTTCATTTTATAGTTGTAGTTTACTGATGTATGAACAGAGGTTACATAAAACCAGAGTGAGCGTCCTCTACTGACCAATCAGACTGCAGGGTTTCTAGCTCCACCTTTTAGTACCAGATCTGTGTGCTAGGTACCCCAACAGAGGGGGGACCAAACATGGGGACGCTAAGGAACGCTTCTGTTGGGACCATCCACAACTTTACACACTGGAAACGGAAAAAAAACCCACACCAAACTGAACAGCAACATACTGCTCAGTGGAAACAGGGCTCTTATGAACACTGCAGGACTTATCACAGTGCCCTGAGGTGTCGTCATCATCACCTACATCCTCTGTTGTAAACTACCTCCTGTTGTTGTCACCTACGCTCCAGCGGTCCTTATCACCTACCTCCCATCATTGTCACCACCTATGCTCTTGTTATCACCTGCGTCCCACTGGGCCAGGAACACTTATTTTCATCGCCAAACGTTCAGCTGTTTGGTCCAAGAAGGTTTCACACTTGTAGTTTTGGTTTGGATTGAACCAAAAAGTCTGAAAGTTCAAAAGCAAACCGGTCCTAAATCAATCAATTTTATTTATACAGCCCAATATCACAAATCACAATTTGCCTCACAGGGCTTTACAGCATACGACATCCCTCTGTCCTTAAGACCCTCACAGCTGATCAGGAAAAACTCCCCTTTAACCTCAGGAAGAGCAACTGAGGAGGGATCCCTCTTCCAGGACGGACAGACGTGCAATAGATGTCGTACAGAACAGATCAGCATAATAAATTAACAGTAATCCATATGACACAATGAGACAGAGAGAGAGAGAGAGAGAGAGAGAGAGAGAGAGAGAGAGAGAGAGACAGACAGAGAGAGAGAGACAGACAGAGAGAGACAGACAGACAGAGAGAGACAGACAGACAGACAGAGAGAGAGAGAGAGAGAGAGAGAGAGAGAGAGAGAGAGAGAGAGAGAGAGAGAGACAGACAGACAGACAGACAGACAGAGACAGACAGAGAGACAGACAGAGAGAGAGAGAGAGAGAGAGACAGACAGACAGAGACAGAGAGAGAGAGAGAGAGAGAGAGAGACAGACAGAGAGAGACAGACAGACAGAGAGAGACAGAGAGAGAGAGACAGAGAGAGATGAAATCAGCTGACAGTTTACTGAGATACCCCGGCTAAAACCACTGCAGGCTAACAGTCGTTTCACTCCTCTAAGTCTCAACTAAGATTTATTGTAGAAACTCTAATTCAACACCACAAACATTTGTATTATACTGAGAGCTGCTTCCAATATCTGATAATTAATTATTTGTTTTAATCTTATGGTTTTTTCAGATTTATCCTGCTGGAGTCGTGAAGCCGAAACAGGAGATGCAAAATTCATCCCTGAAACCTGCTGAATCCACCAAAACCCCCAAGGTAGCTCAGAGATGTCTCTGATCTACTGAGGCTAACATTAGTTTGTCATGTGTCTCCTCTTTGTCAGTAAAAGTTTGGGTGCTTTCACACCTGCCTTGTTTCAGTCCAGTCAAACCCTTCAGTGCAGTTTGTTTGGGCAGGTTTTCTAGTTGGAGCCGCGCCTCGTTTTCAAACTGTATGCTTTGACTAAAATGAACAATGACAGCAATATAGTCCACGATGAGCAGCGCTAAAATCAACCTGTGTAGTTGTCCCTCCATTGTGACATTAGAAAGTGTCACATTTATCTTGCACAAAACAACTCTAGGCAGTAATACAACTTTGGAACAACATGAGTCCCTGATTCAGACCAAAGGAGACGACTCCAGGTCTGAAAGCACCCTTAAACTTCATCCTAATCAGCTGATGCAAAAACATTTTCAACAAATAGAAAATAAAAAGAACAACATCCCATAATATAACTGTTGAAGACACTGACAGTCACAGATGTTCCTCTCACCTCTGAACTCTCCAAACCTTCACTCTGAGTATCGATCTGTCTTCATCCAGGTCCAAAGTGCTCCTGTCCAGACGGGGAGGATTAAAATACTGAGATTGAAAATGTCCAATAAGACCAACACTCACCTGGAGGTCGAGTTCAACGACCAGACGCAGACGTTCTTCATCACAACTCGACTTCTGGCGAACACACTCGGCTTCAGAGCGGATGACGATTTAGCGCTGAGACTGTTCTTTGAATTGCCGCTCACAGCAGATGCAAAAATTCAAGGAAATAAAATCATTGAAATGAAAAAGGTGTAAATAAACTGCACATTGAACCGACTCTGTTTACGTCCAGTACTGAGGATTTTTTAATACATCAGTTAATATTGTGTGTTCCAGTTAAAACTGCCCTGACTCCGTTACACACTGTTTTTCAGCAGGTTCCTGTTAAAAAACATAAACACAGTGTGCAGCTGTTTCATCAGGGTGGTTTATGTATTCTGTCTTCTGTGTGATATTCCTGGTGCTTCAGTAGCTGACTTCTTCTTTTTTTAATAAAACAGCCACTCGTGGCAGATAACCCACTTTGACTGTTGAGGCCTTTTTGTTTAAAGCTTGTGCTTTGACCGAGTTACTAACTGCAGGTACTTTGGCAGATTTGGACTCAGAAAACTTGGAACTAGAGGTTTTGTGTTTCTGCTGCAGCTGAAGAAAATTAAACCAAATGTAAAATTTAAAAATAGCACCAATCAATGTGTAATAAACTAATAAAGCAAACAACAGTCATCTGAATGAATGAATGAATGAATGGATGTTGAGGACACTGAAGACTTCTCAGTGTTGTGTTTGATGGTTATTTATTTCTTTAACCATGACGAAACAATAAGTGAAGTTTTATTTTGTCTCATCGTCATCTCTTTTCAAATGTTTAGATTATTTTTTTGGCGTTTTTGGCTCCAGATGTCTGACTCCTCCCCCTATCTCTAAGGCTCAGCCCAGACACCCTACAGAGGAAACTCATTTCAGCTGCTTGTATCTGTGACGTCAGTGTTTTGGTCACTACCCAGAGCTCATGACCACAGGTGAGGGTTGGGACGGAGATGGACATTCAACTGGGCCGGATTTTAAAACCAGAAAATAATGATGGGCCAGATATTTTTTAGCAGCGAGCAACCTACTGGAAACTGTATGAATGAATGAACGTAGTAAAAACAGCAATTTTTTTTGTCAGTTTTGTCAGTGAACCTTGTGAGTTGTAACGGAGCCGAATTTTGTAACGTTACCTTTGTTAAATGTTGCTGTTGTCCCTGGTTTCAGATGAGCAGAGGAAAAGTTCGCTAGCTGCTAGGCTAATGTATACAATGTAAAATGCCATAGGCTTGTGCTAATAACGTTAGCATGTTGTATTTGTGGGGAAAATGTGTCCAGATAAAGACAAGTGTTTGTCTGTGAATGCTGCGAGTTATAGTGAAGCTGATTTGTGTTTGAAACTGTCTCTATTAAGCCATGTTTAATGTGTGTTTAATGTGTGTTTATTGTGTTTAATGTGTTTACTGTGTTAAATGTATTTAACGTGTTTGATGTGTTTATTGTTTGTGTGTTTGATGTGTGTCTATTGTGTGTTTAATGTGTGTTTGATGTGTTTATTGTATGTTCTGAATCAACTAAACTTTACAGCACTTCACAGAAACCCTGCCGCCGACTATTGTTTTGGAGGCGTAACTGCAGAGTGACACAGACACTACTGAATAAGTATAAATGCTCACAGCGGCTTCAGCTCTGTGTTGAGGCTACACAATCCTGTAAATCCATCTTTAGCCTTTGCATCAAACTTTTCAAAAACAATGAACCACGTTGAGCAGAGATACTTTAAAGAGGTTCAGTGCTGCAGAAAGTGTCGCTGAAAAATCAGACTAAAGAGTCTAACTCGCGTTTTGTGGCTGCAAAAAAAAAAAAAAAAAAAATCTTGAGATCCAAAAATACCATGAAAAAAACTTTATTTCTACTTGACTTTATTAAAAAATATTATCAACAAAATCATCAGGAAACATGCACACACACTCACACACAGCAGTATCATCCATATAAACCACACACACACACACACACACAGAGTTTGTGTTGAAGAGGAGAATAAACAGACATCATATCGAGCATCCGGTCGGCTGAGAAACAACAAAACTGATTTTACTTTGAAAAACAAACAAACAAAAGAAAAAACATTGTTGGCGAGCTGACAGTTTGTCTACAACCAAAAAATAATAATCAATCAATAAGTGAAGAGTTTCATTCTAAAACACTTTGCATCCAGTTCATTAATAATTAAAGGTGGAGAATAAAAACGACCTGATACTCCCTGTTTGATTTTCCAAAAATATACAATATTTATATAATTACACGCAGTGAAATCTCCGGCTGGCAGCTCGTTTTAGAAGGAAACTCTTCACTTCAGAAAGTCTGACGACAAAACTATAACGAAGTACTAATTATAATAAAAAATAATATTAATAATAATACTTGTTTACCTCTGGTTTACGTGCGCGCACTTCAGATTTACATTCAAACCAAACTGAAAAAATCTACAAAAATAGACCATCACACATTTTACACTTTGCATGTTGAGCTCTCCGAAACAAAACCACCCGTCTGTCCGACGTCAGCACTCGTCTTTAATATTTAGATCTTTATTCACATATGGACAGATGGACAGATGCTGCTGTCACACTACGCTAAGCTAACTGCTGTTTTTATGTACTTGGAATAAAAACAAAACTTGAGAAAAAAAAAAAAGTCAGAGACGGGTTTATTTTAGAGCTAATCACTAACACAAACGCGGCACTTTCATTGGGGTCAAATGAGAATTTGAGAGTTACATTTACTCGCTCGTAAGCACAACGTAGTGCCGTTACAAAGACACTGTTCAAACACAGGGACAAAATACTCTCTAACAGTAAGTTTGGTATTTTTAACCTATTTTGCCATGTTTTTGTGTTTAAGTGGAACAATATTTTTTGACATTGGCCCAGTTAGGATTGTACCAGATTTTCACGGTGTAATAACTATCCAAAATATCTTATCAGTCAGAACGAGCCTTAAAGGAATATAACAGAAGGGTTCCTGTTGGCTGAACAAATATTTAATTACTACAATTGAAACTATTTTGTAAACAGAGCTGACGTTCTCCGTCCAGTTGCATTTTTTTTTCCCCAATATCGTAGATAAGTAAACACGCTATGATAACCATCAACTTTTATACCACAGCATACCTTGAAAACGATGTATCGTTGCAACCCTAGTCTACAGTGCTGAGAGGAAGCGCTGCAGCCGACAGCCACGAAAGTAACATTTGGTAAAAATGTGTTTGTTTTTGACACTGACAGACTCAGATTGTTCTTGTTGTTACAAGTGTCTGACAACATTATGGAAATGATCTATACAGAGACAGAGCTTTGCATGGTTGAGTATGATCCAGAAACAGCCCTGAAATCACCGTCACCAAACCCACAAGACTCCATTTAAATATTTTAGTGTACAGAGGCAGCATGTTGTCACATGTAACTGGTGAATTAAGGGTTAATTTCAACCAAACCAGAGCTGGTGATTGTTGCAACAGTGGAAAGATGAACCAAGATGGTTTCTGTGAATTTAATTTTGTTTCTGTCGACTTTGACTGAAGTGTGTTTTTTGACGATAAAATGAGTGTTTATTTAAATGTAGTCTGGTGGGTTTGGTGACGGTGATTTCAGGGCTGTTTCTGGTCAAACAAAAAGGATCTAACTCTTTAACACAAAGCTCTATCTCTGTAGGGATCCTTTGATAATGCTGTCAGACACTTAGAACAACAATCTGAGCCTGTCAATGACAAAAACTTCTTGTGGACGTTCATTTCGTGGCTGCTGGCAGTCCTGTAGACGAGGATTGCAGGGATACGCCCGTCTATCTCTGTCAGGATATGTGGCAAAAACAAACACTTTTCCTGGGCATAAAGTGACGGCTCAATAACGGACCAATGTGTCACTTAAAAACAAAAACATGGGAAATCAGGTTCCAGGTTGAAAAATACCAAACTTGTCATGTAAAGAGTGAAAGAAGCCGGAGTTCTGGGGGAGAATTTCAGAGTAAACAACAATAACAGAACTTGGAAATGACTCAGTGTCTAACTTTAATCCTGAACATCAACACTCAAAGTGATGAACTGCTCCTTTAAAAATGACCACATCTGTGTGTTTGCATGTTTTAATGACTACTAGAAAAATAGGTGTAATTTTAATATTGGTGACAGTTCGTTGAGTATGAGCATCTATCAGCAGACTGAGTTTTATCGTCTATCACAGTGAACTTCATCTGTATTAATAACATATCAGCTGAAACCTGGACGATGTTTGGTTGTGTTTTCTGATCTCACGTCTTCAACACTGCTGAAATTAATTCCTTGTGTTACGTTAACTACAGATTGTTCTGAACATCTGTGGTAAATTATCCCACTACTAAAATACAACATTGACGTCACTGAACAGACTCAATGATCACAGGTGAAGTTTCCAGAATCTTGTGATTGATTTTCAAATCTACAGAAGTGAACGGAAACCAGCAGAACCATTCACTGGTTCCATTAGTCGACCAGTTACCCAGGTGACACTGGACGTCAATATGAGGTCAGAAAGATGTCAAATTTTGGTTGGAATGAAAATCAGGTTGATGATGTTATGGATGTCTGACAACGTAAGAATTTCACATTGTGTGGATGTTACCATGACAACGTTTTGTTAGTCTTTGTTCTCTGAACATTACGAGGACGACATCAGCATGGGACGACTGAAAGACGTTAGATTTTTTTATTTAACAACACAACACAAACATGTTGTTGGTTTCGATGTCGTCTGTCGTCAGAACTTTACGTCAAATTTATGTTGACATTTGACATTCTGACGTTGAATTTTGGTCACTCAATGTCACAACCTAAATTTAACTAAGTTTTGATTAACAGTGTTGGTGGCAGCGGGGTGAGACACCTGTCTACCGACTGACGCTGACTGACAACAGAGTGACATGTTTGCTTCATGGTTGACTGCCATGTTGCAGAGAGGAGGTTATTTATAGTTGGGAGTCATTTCCTGTCACTTCCTGTTGTTTCTTTTAAAACTCTCCCCTGAAGAGACAGACGCACACAGATGAAGAGGAATGAAGTATCGCAGCTTTGTGCCTGTTTTTATTTTTCAGTGCTGAAGAAGCTCGAACAGACGGCGTCTAGAACTGAAGCGAATAAACTCCAGAATCAAATCGTCCTCTGCAGAAACAAACGTCAGTTTGTTGTTACTCCTTTATTTGGAAAAGCTCTCAGTCTCATGATGTTTGAGCAGCTGAAGTTTTATCATTTATCTGATGTGAACAACACGTCCTGCTTCCTGTTCTCATTGGCTGACGATGAGCTGTCGCAGGTACGACTGCGTGAGGCCTCGCAGCTCCTCCAGCGTGTAGTCCTCCGGCATCGGCAGGCGGGTGATGTGCGGCGCCAGCTGGATGAGCGGGATGCTGAGGGAGTCAGAGGCTGTGTCGCCCTGCTGCAGGCTCAGCACCACCCGCAGGATGTTGGCCACGCGCTTCGCCATTTCTGCATGGAGGTAGGAGAGGGTGGAGAGTGGGGTGGGGGCGGGCTTTGTTAGCAGAGGTTTTGTGTTGTGGAAACATCTCCAAGTTTTCTTCTTACCAAACAACAGCTGGCTTCACCCACCTACCTGAACGCTCTCATTCAGAACTCTCGACACAAACAAACGACGAAGACAAAACAAACACCACAGCGAGGCAGGAAGTCTCTGTCTTCTTCTGTGAAATCTTTCAGTGCCGGAGTTACTCAACTTGACTTTGTCAGCTGAATCTCTCCCTAGTAGTATTTCTGTCTAACTTTTGGTTTGAAGCAAAAACTACAAAAACCAAACCAAAACAAACCAACAGAATTACCACCTTGCTGTTGTTTGTGTCCACAGACCAGCTAAATTGCGTTAACAGTTTACGTCCGCGTCTGTCAGACTCAAACGGAGCCATGACAGAAGATGCTTCACATATGGATGTTGCTGCAAAGACGCTAAATTTTGTAAAACATAGAGGCTTCATACAGACAGAAGATCTGAAATGACTCACAGTTTGAGTCACAGTGAGTCAGTGTTTTTACAGAACATGATGATGTCATGTGGAAGCTGACCTTTGACCTTTGGACTTCATTATTTATTTTTATTTTATTTATCATTATTTTATCCTGTTAGACATTTATGTGAAGTTTTGTCCTGATTAGTGTATTATTTTCTGAGTTATGGCCAAAAACATGTTTTGTGACGTCACAGTGACCTTTGACCACCAAATTCTAACCAGTCTGTCACTGAGTCAAAATGGACGTTTGTGCCACATGTTAAGATATTCCCAAAATGCATTTTTGAGATATTGCATTCACGAGAATGAGATGGACACAGCATCACAGTGACCTTTGATCACCAAATTCATAATAAAGACAGACCACCAATACCAAATCTGAGGATGTTTCCTCAGGACCTTCTTGAGATATTGCGCTCACAAGAATGAGACAGACAAGGTCACAGTGACCTTTAATCTATGACCACAAAATTCTGATCAGTTCATTCTTGAGTCCAGGTTAAGGTTTGTTTTAAATATGAAGGAATTCCCTCAAGGCCTTCTTAAGATATTACCTTCATAGATGAATGAAAGGTCACTGTGACCTTTGACCAGCACAATCTATTCAGAGGAATTCAAAAGGACGTTTGTGCCAAATTTTGAAGGAATTCCCTTAAAGCGTTCTTGAGATATCGAGTTCACATGAATGGGACGGTCATGGTGACCTTTGACCACCAAAATCTAATCAGTTAATCGTTGAGTCAAAGTGGACGTTTGTGCCACATGTAAAGATATTTCTCAATGCGTTCTTGAGATACTGTATTCATGAGAATGAGATAAAGTCAGATAAATCAGACACACACTGCGCTCTTAAATCTGATCCTCACCTAACAGCCAATCAGAGATCAGGTGTGTCGGTGAATCACGCTGCTGTTGTTTACATTGGGAGCGAAAAGCCGCAGATGATTTGTCTCCGGCTGAAGAGTCGTGCTCTTACCTGATTGGGCGAGGCGGTCTCTGGCCGTGCTGCAGGGGAGGAGCTCAATCCTGCTGCACAGAGACGTCACGTCCGTGTAGAGACGCTCCAACTCATAACCGGCATTTTCCATCTGTCAACACAAACACAAACATTAGGTGCTTCAGTATTTTCATTTTCTGATATGTTATACTTCAACTCAGCCACAATTCAAAGAGAAATACTGAACTACATTTCCTGCTGACATGTCTTCTTCTCTTATCTCAGGTTTATGTTGATCGTTTTGCATCATGGTAACAAATAAACATTTTAAGATGAAGTGAAGTCTTTGAGCTTTGTGTCAAGGTCGATCAACACTGGCTTTTTAAACACCAATATAATCACGACAGTGACAAGGTCAGAAGCTGATGTACGACTGGACTGTGATTGAAACACTGAAGGACTTTTATTTTAATTTGAAACAGGAAGTGAGGTTTGAGTGTCAGTACCTGCTGTATGTCCTGCAGAGTCTTAATGACTCGGATGTAGTCCAGGTAGACGCCCCCTGCAGTGTCCCAGTCCTGGATGGTGGCACTGTGTTCAGGGACCGCCAGCCCCTCCAAGAACTCCAGCAGGTAGTCGTGGTTGTCGTTGATGATGCAGTCTACGGGAAGGACACAAGACACGGGATCACTAACAGTGGTGTGACGTAACAGAGTTCATTATTAAACTAATCTAACTCGTCTCTACAGCTCGTCAACACAAATTTTAACAGGACAGACTTTTTATTGGAACACTGACAGAATGGACACGGATATTTAAAAATATAGGATTTATTTTTATCTATTTATTATCATTTACTTTTTATTTATTTATTAACTGATGTACTATTATTTTTTGTTATTTGTTTACTCATTTATTTATTTTAATTTATTTAATGATTTATTATTGGTTACAGGGGTTAAAGCAAGAAATAATTTTGTGCCTGAAATGTCGAGCATGGAAGATTTGTGTGCCTGAAATCCGAAATCTTTTCTGGAGCCGGGGGGCTCAGTGTTGCAGTCACAAAATGAAGAAATAGAAACGTATGTGTTGCAAAGGAACGTGTTTATCTTCAAAACAAACAAAAAGATTATAGCTTTAGTAGTTACTTTTCAGATTAAATGAGTTTATAAATAAAGATTAAACTTTCTGTGGTTACCAGTCTTTTTGACTTATAGCTCCTACATCTCTTTTTTGCCTTGGTGCTATTTATTTTTAGAAGCTAAATCATTTAGGCTGTTTGCAAAAGTGTATCGCACTTGATGTGAATTAAACAGGCAGTTAAGTCGAAATTTCTCTGGGCAAGCATGTCATCATTGAAATGGATCATATAATGTTGTGGTGTTGACTTAAAAACTTCAGCATAGAGGATTTTTATTGCAGCTTTCGTTTCTGTCTTGTTTCTGTTACTTTCTCTCCGTTGTTTCTCTCCGGCACTTCTGCCCGTGCCGGAGAGAAACATCGCCACGCCGGAAATCCGGTGCTGTGCTGGAGAACTTTAACCCCTGTGGTTATCTATAATCATTACTTAATGACTGATTTGTTATTATATCTCATTTTCCAAATCAGAGATATTTTCAGCACTGATTTGGAAACTTAGAATAAGTGAGTTTTATATATACGCCTGCTGTTTCAGTTTTTATAAACTGGGTGTAAACCAGTAAAACTGGATGATGAGTCCTGACCTGAGGCCAGGTGCTGGATGAGCAGACGATGACACTGGCTCCAGTATCCGGCCCGGTACAGGTGCAGGGCCTCCTGGTGTCGGTCGGCGTCACGGCGGGCTCGTGTGGCCTTGGCCTCGTGGATCCACTGTTCTGGGATCAGCAGCCTCTCGGTCAGGAAGCGCTCCCTGCGGACCGACTCGTCCGTCTCCTGCAGGGGGCAGTGGAGGGTCAGCATCTCCCTCACCGCTCGCTCCCGCTGACTGAAGACAGACAGAAATACATGGTTAATGTTTTACTCCACAGAAGAAGAAGATGGAGGTCCAGAGGAGGACATGAAGAAGGCGTCACTGCTGCTGCCAGAAACTGAAACTACACACATTCTGTCATCTGCCGACAGTTTTTAAAGAAACAAAGATGATGAAGATAAAACGTACGCGTGGTCGGGGATGTGCAGAAGGATGAAGACGGCCATGTGCCAGAGGCCAGCGCTCTCCAGCTGTGCGGCGTAGCTGGCGTGAAGGAGTCCCTGGCGCGAGGTGCTGAGGTGGCTGTAGTGCAGCGCCTGCAGGACGCCCCACAGGTGCCAGCTCAGACGGTAATCCAGACGCTCCCAGGTGACGGTCAGAGGGTCCAACAGCTGCTGCAGGCTGTAGTGTCTGCACACACAGAGACAGCTGAGCATGACAGAGCCAATATGAACTACAAACAGACAGCGTTTCCATGGTAACAGACACATCTTTTTATGTTGGTTATAAAGTTGAGTTTCAGACACCGTGTGTATGACCACATCAAAGGTGTGTTTACCTGTCGCTATAGAGTTTGAGCAGGTGGAAGCAGAGGTCGTACAGCGACCGTTTGGACTCCTCCTCCTCCTCCTCCTCCTCCTCCGGGTCCGGCTGCTCCGCCTCCAGGTACGGAGGCAGGGGGGCGCAGGCGTACTTTCCCCCCTCACAGGAGCCCTGCAGCACACACATGGAAACAACAGTCAGGTATCTTCACTTCCTGTTTTACTTCCTGGTTGAACTCACACTGACAGACTTTAAGGGATGAAGTGTTTGGTGTCACAGCCCCTCGGCTGTGAGATGACAAACACCGAAGCACATCGTTACCTTCTTTTAATCACTCACAGATTTTATTGAAAACATTCTTGTAATTTCTCCTTTACATTTTTATTTATTTATTTATTTATTTATTTGTCTGGTTATTCAAACACCAACTGTATTTTATTGTTGTGTTTTTATGTATAAATAACTTTGTCAGATGACTATGAAATAAACTTTATTATAATTATTACCTGGTTACATCTCTGTATAAATCAAAGTTTCATCATTTAAATATCTGAGTGCTGTGTTAGACAACTGTCACTGAACTACTCTTGAAGAACCTGAAGCTGGGTTTTAATTTTAGAAACAGGAAGTGCTTCTTTTCCTCAGCCTTCATGGTTCACTTTCAGCACATGTACATACATTTTGGCTCTTTGTAGTCATCTCAGCAGGTGTTTCATATTACATGTTTTAAAGCTGTACAGTTTTATTTTGTATTTTTGTTCTGTGTTGTCTGTAACTTTCTGTTGCTGCCTGTGTCCGCCAGGACACTGTGGGGAAAGAGATTTTTAAATCTCATGAGTTTTTAAAATAAAAAAAATATTTCAATAAAATACAAAAAATAGATTTACAAGCATTAATAATAATAAAAAGTAATAATACAGATAAATAAAGGCCGGACTAGAAACAAGAAGAAATAGATTCAAAAGACAAAAAAACAAATTGATAAGAGGGATGAAAAATAAATAATTTTCATAATAACTAACCATAAGACAGAAAAACATTTTGCAACATAAATACAATAAAGTAAATAAAATATTTATGTCTTTCGACCATTTAAATCTCAGAGTATTTTTATTTCTTCTCTTTAAAACAAAGTTTCCAAATTCAAGTTTACATTACAGAAAATTAATTCTACTGTTCACCACAAATA
The DNA here is from genome assembly GCF_041903045.1 of Epinephelus lanceolatus. Taxonomy (NCBI): domain Eukaryota; kingdom Metazoa; phylum Chordata; class Actinopteri; order Perciformes; family Serranidae; genus Epinephelus; species Epinephelus lanceolatus. Next base: position 43,130,475 of record NC_135744.1, on the reverse strand, counting down.
TTATTTTATATGTTGTTATATTTTCTCCCTATACTGTAACGTCTGCATTATTTATGTCTCAGAGTCTCTTTTTTAACATGTATTTTCTTTTTATACATATTTAATGAGCATTGTTGGAGGGAGAGCGTCTCTCATTATTGTCCAGATTATTGCCTACTGTCAACACTCCATTCTGTAATGTTGTAAAAAGCTGCTGGTTGACAGGAAGTGACCGCCATGAGACGGCGTATCATCTCTAGTCAACAACTCTCTGTGCTTCTGATCTGTAACGTTGACAGGAAGTGACCGCCATGAGACGGCGTATCATCTCTAGTCAACAACTCTCTGTGCTTCTGATCTGTAACGTTGACAGGAAGTGACCGCCATGAGACGGCGTATCATCTCTAGTCAACGACTCTCTGTGCTTCTGATCTGTAACGTTGACAGGAAGTGACCGCCATGAGACGGCGCATCATCTCTAGTCAACAACTCTCTGTGCTTCTGATCTGTAACGTTGACAGGAAGTGACCACCATGAGACGGCGCATCATCTCTAGTCAACAACTCTGTGCTTCTGATCTGTAACGTTGACAGGAAGTGACCACCGTGAGACGGCGCATCATCTCTAGTCAACATCTCTCTGTGCTTCTGATCTGTAACGTTGACAGGAAGTGACCGCCATGAGACGGCGTATCATCTCTAGTCAACAACTCTCTGTGCTTCTGATCTGTAACGTTGACAGGAAGTGACCGCCATGAGACGGCGTATCATCTCTAGTCAACGACTCTCTGTGCTTCTGATCTGTAACGTTGACAGGAAGTGACCGCCATGAGACGGCGTATCATCTCTAGTCAACAACTCTCTGTGCTTCTGATCTGTAACGTTGACAGGAAGTGACCGCCATGAGACGGCGCATCATCTCTAGTCAACAACTCTCTGTGCTTCTGATCTGTAACGTTGACAGGAAGTGACCGCCATGAGACGGCGTATCATCTCTAGTCAACAACTCTCTGTGCTTCTGATCTGTAACGTTGACAGGAAGTGACCGCCATGAGACGGCGCATCATCTCTAGTCAACAACTCTCTGTGCTTCTGATCTGTAACGTTGACAGGAAGTGACCGCCATGAGACGGCGCATCATCTCTAGTCAACAACTCTCTGTGCTTCTGATCTGTAACGTTGACAGGAAGTGACCGCCATGAGACGGCGCATCATCTCTAGTCAACAACTCTCTGTGCTTCTGATCTGTAACGTTGACAGGAAGTGACCACCATGAGACGGCGCATCATCTCTAGTCAACAACTCTCTGTGCTTCTGATCTGTAACGTTGACAGGAAGTGACCACCGTGAGACGGCGCATCATCTCTAGTCAACATCTCTCTGTGCTTCTGATCTGTAACGTCGACAGGAAGTGACCACCATGAGACGGCGTATCATCTCTAGTGAACAACTCTCTGTGCTTCTGATCTGTAACGTTGACAGGAAGTGACCACCATGAGACGGCGTATCATCTCTAGTCAACAACTCTCTGTGCTTCTGATCTGTAACGTTGACAGGAAGTGACCGCCATGAGACGGCGCATCATCTCTAGTCAACAACTCTCTGTGCTTCGTTCTGATTTGCAGCTTTTCAGACTTATTTTGTGGCTGAATATAATTTGTAGCTTCTTAAAATCTGAATGAGGATAGTGATAGTGAGATACTGGCTACAGTGATGAAACAAAACCAGCATCAGATGGACTGTATTCATAATCAATACGCCACAATAATATAAATAACCAGCACCAATTCATCAGTCAGTGAGAATGTGTGTGTGTGGGCGGGGCATAAGCACATACAGCCAGCAGCAGCAGCGACCCACCGTCTGACACCGGCACACCGTGAGGACAGAAACAGAGGGCTCGGCGGGGACGGAGCACCTGCTGCAGCAAGCCAACACACCGTCTGTGGTCATTTTGACTTGACCAGCAGACTTCACTACAAGCTGATTGGCTGTTGAAACAGGTGACGTGCTTTAAAACCAGCCGCCGGCCATTTGACCAGCTGAGTGTCAGGTGACATCATCAGCCGGCTTGAGTCGACCTCAGACCAGCCAGTTCACACCGCTGACACTTTTCTCTGCAACGAGCTGAAATGGTTTCGTCTCGTCCTGAATCTTTGGACTGAACTGGACTTAAGAACACCACCTGCCTACTGAAGGCCTCTAACAAGAGAAACACCTCGGAGTTAAGATGTCATGTGACCGCAGAGTGAGAGGTGACAGCTTACCTGGAAGGCAGCTTCATATCTGGTGAGGGCGTCGGCCACAGAGGCAGTCGGAGGCAACATGAACCAGAGGTGGACGGCCACGCAGCGTTTCCAGTCCAACTCAGAGCAAACATTCACCACAGAGTCCGACGACTGCCACACCTGCAGGGACGTACAGGAAACATTATTACATCATTATTTCAAGAGGCACTTTTAAATCACTCATCAATCATCCGTCATGTGTCAGCTGACGCTCTGTGCACCTGAGGAGCCAGTAAATATCAGCAGAACTTTTTTTTTTCTGACAAACAGGAAATGAATCAAACATGTCGTACTGGTTTCCCCGCGAGCAGAGTGAAGATGCGAAGCCGCTCCTCTGGCAGGTAGCAGTCTGTCTGCATGCGGTTCCAGTCGGCGAGCTGAAGGGCCAGCAGGTCCCGGCAGTACTGAGAGCCCATGGCCTGAGACACCAGCAGGGACAGACGGTGGTCTCCTGGGGACAAAAAATCCAGGAAGTAAAGCAAACGTTGAAGAAGAGTACACTTGCAAGATAAATGTGACACTTTCTAATGTCACAATGGAGGGACAACTACGCAGGTTGATTTTAGCGCTGCTCATCGTGGACTATGTTGCTGTCATTGTTCATTTTAGTCAAACCATACAGTTTGAAAACGAGGCGCGGCTCCAACTAGAAAACAATGTTTTGATGCATTGGATGTGCTGAATGTGCATATTAAGGCAGTACAGGAGGAGGTGCACATTAATAATCCTCCAGGACTGTAACATGCTCATGTTTAACCCAAACAATGTGTCATGTGACTGCAGTTGCTTCACATCCAGGTCAGAACACCTTCTCACCACAAACCAACCGCACCAGAGTTCCTTTGGAACCGGACTGAGACCACCTCTTCAAGAAGGTCTCAGTCCCGTTGCTTTGGTGCACACATGAGTGTGATTGCTGTGTTCACACCTGCACAAACGCACCGCACTGAGGGGGCAAACCAACTGGAGTTTGACTGATCTGAACCAAACAGGTCAGGTGTGAAAGCAGCCTCAGTTTAAGTATGAAGACATCGTGTCCGTCTGACGGAGCAGAAACTGATGCACAGCTTCATGAGGCTGCTGAGAGACGCTCAGACAGCAGCTGACGCAGACATTTTACTTTGCATAACTAGAATTGACAGCAGACATTTGTGTCAAATGTCGGTGTTCTCAAGACATCACGTTCACGAGAATGAGTGAGACACAAGTCACAGTGACTTTGACCACCAAAATCTAATCACACTTGAGAACGGGACTGACAGAAAATGGACAACCAGAAAACATAACTCCTCCGGTCACAGCCGTCACCGGTGCAGAGACATAAATACCTGCATCTGGACTTTGTGTTAAAAATAAAATCATAAATTTGCTGTCAGTCCTGATTCTGCAGCAGAATCACACTGACTGAGGAGCATCTCATAAATAAGCTCCGCCCTCTCATCTGTCTGAAGTGTCTGACCCGTCTCACCTTCCTTCTGTGCCAGTCGACACGCCTCACTGATGCGGTTTCCCGTCAGGTAGCTGAAGATGGCCTCCACGTGGCGACCCTTCCCCGCCAGCGCCACCTCCTCCTCCACCCTGGAGGTGGCGCCGCGGGACAGCCAGGCCGAAAAGCTCCGCCTCCTCTCCAGCTGCTGCTCGTACTCGCCGGGCGCCTGAACGTCCAACTCCTGATCAGTGGGGCCCAGCCGGCCCCACAAGGCCTCACACAGGGTCCAGACCTCAGCCCAGTAACCGAGCAGAGCTGGAGGACAGAGACCGACAGAAGGATGAGGACATGGCAGACTGACGTGTCTCATATATGGAGGACAGAAAAATAAAATAAACAAAACTATAAATAAATGAATATGCTGTTAAATTTGCCAAAACTAATATTAAAAATAAATGGAGGCTTTAAAAGACTTTAACTTTTCTTAAACACATTTTTACTGAAACTTTCTGTTTGTGTTTTGTTTTATTTTTGTTTAGTTCACCAGGAAGCTGCTTCTTTATTTAGTTACCTTTTCAGTATTAATTCCCCTATTAATTTTATTTCTTTTGAAATTTCCCCTTTAATTAATCAATACTATACATTTTCAAATGTTTCAAGACAGAAAATAATGAATTAATAAATAAAGACATAAATTAAAAAATAGATAATTAAAATATTAATGCAAAATCAAACGCAATAATTTATGTATTTTTATCTTTTATTTTTGCAGCTTCTATCCTCCATAACCAGCTGCAAAATCACCAGTGGTGAACACATTAATGCACCAGTAATTATAATCCAATAATATATATTATTCTGAAATATTTAAATTTTCTTCTTTATTAGTTAACCCTCATATTAATTACCATATTTATCTCACTTTTTCTATTTAATAATAATAATAATGATTTAATAAAATCATTTAGTCATTATCATTATTATTATTATTTTCTGGTGTGTTTACATCAGACTGTCTATAAAGATGGCTGACGCGTGTCCGCTGACTTAAATTTCTCATTAGAAGAACAAACTCGTGAACAAACAGCAGCTGATAAAAACTACCTGAAATGACAGAAATCATCTTTAAGAAAAATTCATCTGACGTGTACTTTGAGTTTGACTCATGTCCCAACCAACATGGAGGGGCGGGGTTACTGCAGCCAGCCACCAGGGGGCGTCTGTCGTCAGTCTTTATGTACAGTCTATGATTTAAATGCTTATCTATTTATTATTTACCCTTTGTTGCATAATGCCCACATTTGTTTTATTCATACATTTTTTGACAAATTAAATTATTTATCAGGTAATTTATTTAATTATTTTTATTCATGTTTGCATTTTTTTTTTTTGCATTTTTAAATTAGTAATGTAATATTATTTTTGATGCATTTAATGGTGCTCTGGACGCTCCGTCACTTACGATCAGCGTCTCCCTGCTTGTCGCTCAGTTCAATGATCCACTCTGCGTACTCGTGCAGCGCCGCCACACCGGGCTGCGGTCGCACCAGAGGGCAGGCGGAGGCTTCAGTCATGTCGACAGTGCTGTGCTTCAGACAGATGTCCAGGGGGCGCTGCAGCACCGCCTGGCTCTCCTCTTCCTCCTGCTCCTCCTCCTCCTGCTGGCTGCTCTTCACAGCTGGAGGCTGCAGACACTCCAGCTGCTCCATCACAACTTTATAGGGACTTTCTGTCAGTCTGCAGGAGACACAGCAAAGACACCACGAGTCAGACACACACTTCACTTCCGTCTGTCTCTGATTTAACTTCACACACATCAGTTCAAAAATATGTAAACTGTTTTTTCTATGGTAACAAGACATGGTACTGCCACGCTTCTTATCCACATAAAAAAATGTTTTATCGAAAAGATAAAAGCACAATATGCATCATAAATAATAATGAAAAGATAAAATACAGTTCAAACAAATAAAAAGATAAAAAAAACTATAAAATAAATAAAAGATAAAGTACAAAAGGAATGATTAAAAAACTATAAAATACAAAAAAAAAAAAAAAACTATAAAAATAAATAAATAAGATTAAATAAATGAAAGAAACAAAATGAATGCATAAGGGATGAAAAAAAAAGAATAAATAGATAAAAGATAAAAACAAATAAATGAATGACAGACAATGAAATATATAATAATAGAAGATTAAAAAAAATGAAATATTAAAAGATAAAACAATACATTATAATTAATAATACATTTCAGAAAAAAAGTCCAAATAAAGCTCAAATGTTTACATGTAAACAATCAGAACTTTTACTTTTGTTTTTTGATGCATGAGGAACTTTTAATTTCTTGTGCTTCGTATTGTGAGCAGCAGACGTTCATAATAACTTCTGGATTCCAGTTTTCTTTAAAGACTTTTTAAGTCAGACTTGAATCACCTTTCTGTTCATAACTCTACGGCTCACAGACTCCTGATGAGAGCACATGATTTAGTGTTTTAACTCACACTGACGAAGGAGAAACATCTGCAGAACAACCGAACAATTTATTTATATATATTGATTTTTTTTTAATGTTTCAATTAAACAGTTTTAAACAACTGTTTTTCTCCATAAAAATGTTTTTTTTAGCTGATGAACCAACGTGTGTGTGTGTGTGTCTGTGTCTTACGGCTTGCTCCTGGCCAGTTTGGGCAGGAAGCTGAAGTCTGTTTTGGTCAGTTCTTGTTGGTCGAGCTGCTTGGGTGGCGAGCTCAGCCGGTGGCCGCAGTGCGCCAGCGTCCAGCCGGGACCCCACCCGACCCTGAAGGAGCGACCCGCATACAGGCCGGCGTCCATCAACAAACTCCCCTGAAACACAACCATGACACCGACGATGACGGCAGGAGAGATCAGAACTTCACCAGAGGTGGAAAGTAAGTAGGAACATTTATCCGACAGCTTTAGTTTCCTGGCACATTCAGATTATTGCTCAGAATATAATCAATAATAAATGATGATGTGTTACAGATTAAAGTCGTTAAAATGAGCTCCAATGTTTATGGAAGCTGCAAAAAATTAAAGAATAAATTAAATAAAAGGACAACAAATAAATTAACATGCCATTAAACGTACCAGAGATAATATAAAAAATAAATGTAGACTTTCATGAATCAATTACAGAAGCAACAGATAGCATTTTTGCCTATATATATATATATATATATCATTACTGAAATAATGTGGGTTGCACAGGGTAGTATACACAGTAAAATCAGACTATCAGCGTTTACATAGGTTACTTAATGGCTTTGCAATCTTTGCAATAAGCTTCTGCCACCGGGGCCGAATTTTCACGGAAAAAATCTGCTTTACGGCAGGAAATGCGGCAGCCCTCGGACAGTGAATACCTATAATGCTATAATTATTTGCACTACTATTTGTTTTTCTTTGTTTTCCTCTTATTTACTCTACCATTTATTTTATTTTACCATTTATTTAAACACATATTTAAATAAATGAAAAATAAATTCAAAATCAAAACTTAATTACCTTTGTTATTTCCTGTTATTTACTTTTGATTTAACCTTTCATTAATTAATTTAGAGCTTATGTTTTTTTTTTTTAAATTAATCAAGAAAATAATACATCAATAAGTACTTAGAAATTAATAAATGCATTTAAAAATATATTTTTAAAAAAATTAAATATGACTGCAAAAATGAATGCATTTAAAAATGAATAAATAAATTTAAAAATAAAAACATAAATTTATTTATTAATCTATTTTTCATGTTGGCACCTTCCATCCTCCATAACCCTCACCAGCGGCAACATTAAAGTGATGAAAACATTAATGCTCAGTAATCATAGTACAATATTATTCTGCAGGATGAGCACTTTTACTTTAGGTATATTTTGGTGGTAAAACTTATACATTTGTGCTTTATATACAGTACAGGCCAAAAGTTTGGACACACCTTCTCATTCAATGCGTTTTCTTTATTTTCATGACTATTTATATTGTAGATTCTCACTGAAGGCATCAAAACTATGAATGAACACATGTGGAGTTATGTACTTAACAAAAAAAGGTGAAATAACTGAAAACATGTTTTATATTCTAGTTTCTTCAAAATAGCCACCCTTTGCTCTGATTACTGCTTTGCACACTCTTGGCATTCTCTCCATGAGCTTCAAGAGGTAGTCACCTGAAATGGTTTCCACTTCACAGGTGTGCCTTATCAGGGTTAATTAGTGGAATTTCTTGCTTTATCAATGGGGTTGGGACCATCAGTTGTGTTGTGCAGAAGTCAGGTTAATACACAGCCGACAGCCCTATTGGACAACTGTTAAAATTCATATTATGGCAAGAACCAATCAGCTAACTAAAGAAAAACGAGTGGCCATCATTACTTTAAGAAATGAAGGTCAGTCAGTCCAGAAAATTGCAAAAACTTTAAATGTGTCCCCAAGTGGAGTCGCAAAAACCATCAAGCGCTACAACCAAACTGGCACACATGAGGACCGACCCAGGAAAGGAAGACCAAGAGTCACCTCTGCTTCTGAGGATAAGTTCATCCGAGTCACCAGCCTCAGAAATGGCAAGTTAACAGCAGCTCAGATCAGAGACCAGATGAATGCCACACAGAGTTCTAGCAGCAGACCCATCTCTAGAACAACTGTTAAGAGGAGACTGCGCCAATCAGGCCTTCATGGTCAAATAGCTGCTAGGAAACCACTGCTAAGGAGAGGCAACAAGCAGAAGAGATTTGTTTGGGCCAAGAAACACAAGGAATGGACATTAGACCAGTGGAAATCTGTGCTTTGGTCTGATGAGTCCAAATTTGAGATCTTTGGTTCCAACCGCCGTGTCTTTGTGAGACGCAGAAAAGGTGAACGGATGGATTCCACATGCCTGGTTCCCACTGTGAAGCATGGAGGAGGAGGTGTGATGGTGTGGGGGTGTTTTGCTGGTGACACTGTTGGGGATTTATTCAAAATTGAAGGCACACTGAACCAGCATGGCTACCACAGCATCCTGCAGCGACATGCCATCCCATCCGGTTTGCGTTTAGTTGGACGATCATTTATTTTTCAACAGGACAATGACCCCAAACACACCTCCAGGCTGTGTAAGGGCTATTTGACCAAGAAGGAGAGTGATGGAGTGCTGCGGCAGATGACCTGGCCTCCACAGTCACCGGACCTGAACCCAATCGAGATGGTTTGGGGCGAGCTGGACCGCAGAGTGAAGGCAAAGGGGCCAACAAGTGCTAAACACCTCTGGGAACTCCTTCAAGACTGTTGGAAAACCATTTCAGGTGACTACCTCTTGAAGCTCATGGAGAGAATGCCAAGAGTGTGCAAAGCAGTAATCAGAGCAAAGGGTGGCTATTTTGAAGAAACTAGAATATAAAACATGTTTTCAGTTATTTCACCTTTTTTTGTTAAGTACATAACTCCACATGTGTTCATTCATAGTTTTGATGCCTTCAGTGAGAATCTACAATGTAAATAGTCATGAAAATAAAGAAAACACATTGAATGAGAAGGTGTGTCCAAACTTTTGGCCTGTACTGTGTATATATATATATATATATATATATATATATATATATATATATAAAAATGAAAGCAGGACTTTTGTTTGTAGCAGTTTCTAGACTGCAGTATTTTCCTGCAGTAACTTATTTTACTAAATTAAAATTAGTATTAGCACATCTTTTAGCAGCCCTTTGTGATTGGACTACAGTGAAACTTGACCTGACGGACCTGTGCAGCACTCTGGGTATGAAATGTGTCATATAAATACAGACCTGAGTCGTTCCTCCACCTCTGATCGACACCAGGATCTAACTCCACCGTCTCTACGTCATGAAGTGAATGAACCTCTAATATCTGAGTTACTGAGGGAACCTTCAGAGTTTCTCTCACGTCATGAGAACATAAAACAAACCAACCTTTCCAAGAGTGACCGACTCTTTGAGGGGGACGGGGCCGCCCAGCCGCCGGACGCCGACCGTCCTGACCGAAGGTTCTGGAGCTCGGGGGGGCAGCAGAAAGGACGAGGACCCAGGGCCGGCCCAGTGCGAGGGGCGGGAGGGTTCGGTGGTTGCTGGAGAGCCCCGGGACAGAGGAGGAGGAAGAAGAGGAGGACGAGGAGAGTCTGAGAGCTGAGAGATGAGGCCGGAGGTGAAACGAGCCTGAAGGAGACCGCCCACTGCACAGACGGAGACAGGAAGAGACAAACAGCTGTTTGATTTACATCCTCTCTGTACACACTGTGTCATACATCTGCCTTACCAACAATAAAAAGTCACTCATTAACTTTAAGTAGTGATGAAACAATTAATTTACGAGGTGACCTAATTTATCCATCAGTAATAATAAAACACCAAAGCTCTCAGCTGCGTCAGCATGTCAGATTTAAATCTCAATAAACTGAACTGTGATCCTGCTTCTATAAACGACCAATCAAACAACACCTGACGGACTTTAGCTGATTAACTACAAAAATAACAGTCTGATTAATCAGTGATGAAAATGAACACTGGTCGAAGGCGTGAAGTCTCTACAGAGTTCAAAGTGTGAAGAATGAGCTGTGTGAGTGCAGTGTTAATGCTCAAGAGTCTGGGCGCTTTCACACCTGCCTCTTTTCTATCGTTGAGAAACTGGCGACCCCCGACTGTGACGCACTTTATGGATATTTGATATTCAATGCAAAACATTCACAGTTCAGAACAACTGAACACAGTCAGATTATTTCCTGTGAATGTTGCAGAGTTTTGCTGATATCTTTCACTAACTGAACCTCGTCCTGCTCGAACACAGACTTCAGCTTTCAGGGAAACTTCCCCGAGTAAATAACAGTGACAAGAAAAGAAGAGGAAGTGGACGGAGGTTTGTGTTTCGTACCGGAGGGTCTGGTCTGAGCTCCCGGCAGGACGAGGCGAGGGGACCAGACGTCCTTCATCGCTCCCTGATCCTGGAACATGTCGCCCTCCTCTTCATCCTCAGCAAACAGCGACGCCTTCATGATCTGCCCACAAAACATGACAACATTCAGCAACGCTTTTATTTTGACTGATGGACTTCCTGTTTGCGGGGAGGACGTCAGCTCTACCTGGAGGGTGTGTGGGTTGATCCCCAGTGAGGACGCCATGTGGCTGGACGCAGAGATGCCGTCATGCTCTGAGGAGATCAAACCTGCGAGTTTCCCGCTTGTTGTAGTGTCCATCTCAGCTGTCGCCGGCAGGTCGCCGTCCTCCTCTCCTCCCAGCATGCTCTCTGTTGGGAAGCTCTGGGAGATGTCGGCCATGTGGCTGTCCAACTCCGCCACGCTGCCCGGAAGGTCCACGACAACAGTGGACTGAAGACACAAACACACCGTCAGAGACATGAGGAGGACGAGTATGACGACATGAACAGAATGATGAAGATCATCAATCACTTTGATATGACTTTTTAATCAATGATTTATAAATTATTTGAATCACTTGTCTTTATTAATTCCATTGACTTTTCAACACTTTGTAAATTCTAATTTTGAAAAAAATCCTCTTATTTTACATTTTGTTTGTTTTAATTTTTAGATATTTATATTTTATTGAACATTTATATTTACTATTGTAATTTGTTTTTTCCCCAAAATATTTTATATATTATATATACATATATATTTTTAATTTTGTTAATTTCATCTAATTTCGTATACTTATTTGTATTTTTTCAACAACATTTTGCTTATAGCTATAACTTTTACTATTTTTAAGACGTTGTTTTTAACATTTTATTATTTTTGTTGTATCAGATTTATTACTCTTTCATTCATTTAACATATTGTTTATTGTTGTAATTTTAATTTCTTTAAATATTGTTTTATCGTTAACATGATATTGTTTACTGTCTAAATTTTCATTTTTTTTTAAAAAAATATACTTTAAGTTTTTTATTTTAAAAAATAAATTGTTGTAATTTTTAGTTTTTTAAAATTATATTTCTAATTTTTTATTTCATCAATTTTTCTTTTTGAATTTTTTTTTTTAGTTTTTCAAAATTCTTCATTTATTTTTATATATATATATATATATATATATATATATATATATATATATATATATATATATATATATATATATATATATAGTCTCTTTTTTTCTGTTCTGTCTGTGCCATTTAAAATGTCTCTGTGAAGGTGCTAAAAGTAAGCTAGGTAAAAGGTGCTTTATCAATAAAGCGGAGCTGTGTTTTAATTTTCTTTGTTTTCAGTCTCAACTCCTCAGTCTGTATTTTTGTTCAATGATAAAACCTCAGGATTCATATTTATACCATTTCTGGAGAACACATTTTATTCATGTCAGCCTGACTGCTGACTGGACTGCTCTTTAAAGAGCTACAGGAGGTTATTATTTGTGGTGATGTTGCCTGATTGTTGATAAACCAGCCACTGATCTCTGGTCAGTGAATCCTGGTTCATTTTGATTGATTTCCAGATGAAAACTGATTATTTTCTATGGTCAAAGTAACAGACGCCTCATATTTAAAGATAAATTTAATTTGCTAAAAAGAAAAACAAAATCAAACTGAGGACAGCCTCAGCTGTTCCAAAGTTAAAACGCTGGATTTTAATATTACCACAAATTTAACAGACAAAAGATTAAATATCGTCTTCATTAACTTTATTCATTTTTCTTTCATTAACTGCATGACATGAAAATTAGTACTTAAATAAAGTTTAAGTTTCCTCAGCAGAGGTTCAGAGAGTGTAAACTACACTACAGTGTCGCCTCCAATATTCAATCTTTACTTTGTGATAATAAAAGTGTAAAAACTGGCACCAACAGGATGTGATGAAACTCAAATAAACAGGAAACACTGATGTGTGAGTCCCAGCAGTTTGTATGTGTCTCAGTGTCGTCAGGACGTTGTGATCGTCACAACACAAATTCAGCCGAATCCTGTGAATTCTGCATGACATTGTAACTTTTGTCCAATCACTGAAATCTGACTTTGAAAAACGTGTCACTTCTCATTTCCCTGTAGAGCTGTGCGCAGTGTTCTGATTCGCTCAGCGCCTCGTCGTCCCCGTGTCATGCTGCGTTCACACTGCGAGCGACAACACAACAGTTTGACCTGATAAATGATCAGAGTCACAGCTGAACTGCAGCTTAAACGCTTGACATAGCTGCTTCGTCCTGGATGTGTGCGCACTAGGGATGCACCCGATTGGGTTTTTGCCTATTTCTGATATGCTCATTTGAGCAATAACAATATACTGTATGTCCACTTAACTTATTTCTCTGCTGTAGTGGAAGAACATCATATTATACAGACACACTCTTGCTGACGGCCCACCAGCAGATGGAGACATGAAACACTGTTCAGTGTCTAACATTCATTCATTGTGCTAAAACTGCTGGACATTTGAAGACGTCCTCACCATCAGTGTTTTCTGACTTTTTATAAACCAAATGTGTCCAGATAAAGACAAGTGTTTGTCTGTGAATGCTGCGAGTTATAGTGAAGCTGATTTGCGTACTTGTGTTTGAAACTGTCTCTATTAAGTCATGTTTAATGTGTGTTTTGAATCAACTAAACTTTACAGCACTTCACAGAAAACCCACTGCTGACCGTGTTTTGGAGGTGTAACTGCAGAGTGACACAGACACACCACCACACAGGTACAAATGCTCACAATGGCGTAGGTTCTGCATGGAGCTGACGCACAGGTATAAATCCTGCTTCATGTTCACAGCTGTCCGTTTGGTGACGACACTCAGACACTGATCAAAACTCTGAAACACCTTTCACCTTTATGATCTCACCTCTCTGTTAAAACATCAAATACTTCAGACCATGCTCGTCGATACAAAACTCATTACTATCAGGCTGGTGCTTGTAACAAAACAAAAAAAGCTCCAGACCACAGGAACATTGTGTCAAGTATAAAACTCTGATGTAACTCTCATGTGACTCATTAGCATTAGCATTAGCAACTTTATATATCTGATCATGAGCTGCTGGATACAAACAAACAGTTTGAGTGAAACGCTCCTTTAATCATCTCAGGTGTGTCAGTGAGGATGATGATGGTGATGATGATGAGTGTTGGTGGGCGCAGGCTGCTCTACCTGAGCCTGAGGCGCCACCTGCTGCTGGGAGGGAGGAAGCAGCTGCTGCAGTTTGGAGGGAGGAAGTGACATCATCGTCTTCAGCTTCTTGGGGTCGGCTTTGGGCGGGACGTCCTCGTCCTCATCCTCATCCTGCAGGCCGTATTTGGAGAAATGGGCCACCTGGGAGGGAGAAAGAGGAGGAGTCAGTTACACCTGAACAGCTCACAGTGAGCTTTGTTTGTTTGTTTTACAGCCCGTTGAGACCTTTTTAGTTAAAAGGTGTTTGAAATATAATTTCTATCATGACCACCTCAGCGTCTGTGAGCCAATGAACACGCAGCAGCTTCTACCAAAATCATGAACTGACCTCGAACACCCAGGAGCCAGTCTCCGGTCTGTACTCCAGGAAACGAGCTCCCTGTCTGCGGGATGCTTTCTCCAGCCGACCCTCATAGTTCATGTCCAACAGACGCTCTGGGCTCCTGATCTGAGTGCAGGTCGTCTTGTCGTTTGGCCAGACGCCATCCAGCGTCACCTCCGCTCGCCTGCCAACACACAAGAGTCAGATGAGAACAGGAAGTGGATTAACAACACATGATGGGAAAGCCTGAACTTCCTACAGACCGCTGTGGGACCCATGAACAAACGTGTCCTCAGGACAGGCTCACCTGTTAAGCCCCTCCCCCTCCGCAGGCTTGTTCTTGTCGTCTGGGTACACGATGACCTCTTTGCGTCTGAAGTGGACTATCTCATCGAGGTTCAGCCCCGTTACGTTCACCTCGCCGGGGAAGAAGATGGAGCCGTAGCCTGTGAGGGCCAATCAGAGCAGAGCTGTCACTCTGACATCACACATGTTGGGAACCAGCAACTCTTAACGAGCTGCTCATAAAGAATCATCAGAAGATTTTGAGAGTGTTACAGCATGACGTCAGAAGAAGACGCCACCGCTCCTCACATACCTTTCCTGCCGACTGTGAAGTTTTCCACCACGCACTCTCCGTTCTCGTCCACCATCTCAGACAGATCGTCCATGGAGGGGATGGTGTAGTAACCAACACGGTTCAGAACGATGCCTGAGGACAGGAAACAGAGCGGGTGATGCACTTTCTTTTATCAGGGTTAATATATATCAGCTGTGATTCTCAGGTGTCGCTGCCCGTCGTGTCCTCCCAGCGTCTCAATGAAACAAACAGCCTGTTTCAAACCAGGAGCCTCATGACCTCAAACATGTCTCTGCTTCTGTCCCTACTGTCCTCCTGAGGCTAAATGTCCTGCTCAGCAGCTGATTGCCAAATAAAAACTTCAGGGACTCTCAGGGGCAAAAACGCAGCAGTAACACAGTGTCAGATATTCACTGCACTGGAGGATTAAACGGGAGAGTCAGAGAACATGAAGGACGTGATTTATAAACTGTGCCACAAACAAGTCGGAGCTAAAGACGGAACATTACAGCATCACTGACGTCATATTAATTTATCAAACAAAGCCATCTTTGAATCATTTCCTTCTCACTGCCACGACTCACAGCAGTCGGACATCAGAATGACATGTCAACATTGAGAAAAGAAATCGATTCTGAAGGATCAGATGATTTGTTGACTCCCAACTCGAGTTAGGAGCTGGACAGACCTCCTGTCTGTCTCTGTGAGCTGAAACCATTTTCCTTAGTAGAAACAAAGCTTTGATTTACTTTAATTTCACAGATAAGAAACAATAAATTGTGAAGACAATAAAGCCTCCACACAGTGTGTGTGATTTATCCTGGCTGAAATATGAGCAGAGGAAATCTCTGCTAGCTGCTAGGCTAATTTATACAATGTAAAATGCCATAGACTTGTGCTAATAACGTTAGCATGTTGTATTTGTTTGGAAAATGTGTCCAGATAAAGACAAGTGTTTGTCTGTGAATGCTGCGAGTTATAGTGAAGCTGATTTGTGTTTGAAACTGTCTCTATGAAGCCATGTTTAATGTGTGTTTAATGTGTGTTTGAATCAACTCAACTTTACAGCACTTCACAGAAACCTCTGTCACCGACTAGTGTTTTGGAGGTGTAACTGCAGAGTGACACAGACACACCACCACACAAGTTAAAGTGCTCACAACAGCGTAGGCTCTGCATAGAGCTGACACACAGGTATAAATCCGGCTTTACTGGTCCACAGTACTGATGTGTTGTTTTTTTTTTTTGTTCTGACCTGCAGGGTGAGGAGACTGCTGGGACTCCTGCTGCTCCTCCTCTCTGTCCTCCTGCAGAGACTCCTCTCCCAGAGATGCTGACACGTCCTCGCTGCTCAGCTGAGGAAACAAAATGAGAGTTCATTAAAACCTGACAAACACTGTGAACACACTCCGTGTTGAATCATTCAGTCTGTGATCTCAGACGGACTCTTTATCCTCATCTGATGTCTTTGTTTTCTGAGCTGATGAAACTGAGCTAAACATGAACGTCGAGGTTCCTGATGTTGGTCAAACCATCCCAGTCTACACATGAACAGAAGAAACCTGCTGACCTCCAGTCCGTTCCGTGCCGCTTTGTGCATGTTGAGGTCGCTGATGGTGTCCTGCAGGCTGGTCTGTGCACGGCCCTGTGGAATGGGCTTGGCGATGGGGTTGACGTAGAACTGGGTGACTTCGGGGTCGTCGTCGGGCCGGCTGCTGGGGCCCGGCGCCGCCTCCTCCTCCTCCTCCTCCATGTGACTGCACACAGTAAGACAGCACAGAGGAAACCAAATTATCATCACACACCTTTGACAGGTAACAAGGACTGTGATCTGAGTGTGTGTGTGTGTGTTCAGACCTGTGTCCATTCTGCGGGTACTCCGAGGGTGACGCCAGGTCGTCCGTCTCCTTGGTGACCGGACTGCTGTACTGACTGCTGTTCAGGTTCTTCAGCACCAGCTTCTTAATGCTCTTCCTGTCAACACACAGACACAGAGACACACACACACAGAGTTTATACTGTGACATCATACATCAGCCACATAGGATTCTCTTCTATTAACCCTTTAAAATCGTCCTCCAGTGCCTGCGTTGGTATTCTAGCTTACTGTGATGTCATTTCCTGGAGAGTGTTCAAAAGCTTCATTTACCTAAAACCTGGACAACATGAGCTATAAACTTATGGAAGTCAATGAACCATGATCACAGATGAAAGTATTGAAATTGTGTCATTAAAAAAAGTTTTTTCAATAAGATTTTATAAAATAACTGTAATTTAACTGTAGAAACACAAACTAAATATTTCTTAACACTCCGTAAGTTATTTGAACCGTGTACATTATTTAGTTTTTGAGATATTCTCATTTTTATGAGCAGAGTAAAAAGCCGTTGTGGTAGATTCATCAGTCATTCCTCTGGTGTCACCGCACAGTTTTTGGTGCAGTTTAGCACCTCATGATGTAACACAGTGATGTCATTAGCAGCGTACAACATGATGACACAGATGACAGAAGCCTGAGCTGTTTGTCGCTAACGTCAGGTTCTGACTGCTCGATATCAGGTTCTTCAAATGTAGCTCCGCCCATCTGGTGGCGCTTTTTACATTACTACAGTAAGAGTTCAGCTGGCACAGGAACAGACAGTGACTGAAATTATAGTAATGATAATAAAAATAAGACCAGAAAAATTTGATGACATCACACACTTTGTGAAAGACAACCAGCGACGATTGGTCGTGGATCAAGTAGCAGTCTGTCATGCCTGTTTGAAGTTTAAAGAGATGAAATGTTTCCTTCCACCTGCTGCAGGTGAACATGTGGTCAGACTAACCAGATGATGTCACAAAGCATTTTTTCACTCAAACACCTTTCGGACGCTGCTGCCGTGGCGATCAGACGGGTACCTGGGTATGAAGGCTCCGTTGGTGAGCGAGGGTTCGTCGTCGTCCAGGCCATCAAAGAGCTGTGACTTGGAGGCCCCTGATGATGTCAGTGCTTTGGGGCGGACTCTGGTGGCTGGGCGAGGGGTGAGCTTGTAGTGGGTGGGCGTGGTCAGGGCCTTCTGAGCCGTGGGATTGGTTGGTTTCAGACGCTGTCAGAACACACAGAAGCCACTACATCAACAGATCTGTTTTATGTTTGGTGTTTAACCCAAAAAGGATGTCAGAGTCTAAACATCATTTTCAACACCTGGAAGTCAGCGATAGCTCCTCCCACTCACACCACCTGGACGACTAATAACCTACATTTTATCTGACTGGAAAATGTTCAGCTTTTGATCAGTATCAATAGACATGACAACATTTGGATCATATTTCCCACTGACAGAAGGATTAAAGTGACCATTTGGATCTTTGAAA
Organism: Epinephelus lanceolatus; assembly: GCF_041903045.1. NCBI lineage: Eukaryota > Metazoa > Chordata > Actinopteri > Perciformes > Serranidae > Epinephelus > Epinephelus lanceolatus. Next base: position 43,112,390 of record NC_135744.1, on the reverse strand, counting down.
GTGGAGTATAATAATCAGAGTATTACTGCAGTAGTATATTCAGAATTATGTAACGTTACCTTTGTTAAATGTTGATGTTGTCCCTGGCTTCATATGAGTGGAGGAAGAGTCTGCTAGCTGCTAGGCTAATTTATACAATGTAAAATGCCATAGGCTTGTGCTAATAACGTTAGCATGTTGTATTTGTGGGGAAAATGTGTCCAGATAAAGACAAGTGTTTGTCTGTGAATGCTGCGAGTTATAGTGAAGCTGATTTGTGTCTGAAAGTGTCACTAGTCATGTTTAATGTGTGTTTAATGTGTGTTTTGAATCAACTAAACTTTACAGCACTTCACAAAAAAACCCACCATCGATTAGTGTTTTGGAGGTGTAACTGCAGAGTGACACAGACACACCACTACACCAGTATAAGTGCTCACAATGGCGTAGGCCACGTGTGTACGGTCTGCATAGAGCTGACGCACCAGTATAAATCCTGCTTAAGAAGGATCCTGGTTAAATGACAGGTCAGGTAAATAAACTGCAGACTGTGTGTGTTTGTATTCCGGGTACAAACGATATAAAGAAATGACAAGAAAAACAGCAGGGTGTTATTTGTTGTAAATGAAGCAGCAGTGTGTAGCTGTGTCTCTCACCTCCTCTTTCTTCTTGGGGTCTGAAAGCGGGTTTCTGAAGAGCGGTGAGTCTCCGTACGGAGAGTAAGCCAGAACGCTGAGCTGCTGCTGCAGCATGGCCTGCTGGGCGGCCGCACCGTTTGGATCTGTGAGCGCTGAGGGAGGAAAAGATTTACATAAACAAATCAGACACTTGTCCTGAGAGAAGAGAGGTCACAATGAAAAAGAAAGACACGGTGTCAACTGATCAGACAGGAGGACGGAGACGGGACTGTCTGAAGATGGTACAGCAACAGGGTGGCTGATTAGAAAAATGTTTCAAGGGAAGAAAGGGAAAAAATTTCACACAGGTGGTTTGATGGCTGGGGTCAGATAGAGATCCAATTATTTTTCATTTCAATGTGACGTTCAACTGAAGGGGTGCTCCTGACCACCTCAGAACTGGCCGGACAAACAGACAGACAGACAGGCAGACAGGCAGAAACAGCTCACCAACTGGTTGCTGTTGGGCTCCGAAGCCCAGGCTGCTGGTTCCACTGCTGAATCCAGTCGTTCCGAACGTTCCCATCGTTCCCAGTGTGGTACCCAGTTTGTTCTGGTTATTCCCAAACAGAGACGTCTGTCCTGTACCCACTGCTGAACACACAGCCAAAATGATAAAGAGTTATTTTGATCAATCTTGAAGTCATGATTATTCATCACGATGCAGGTCCACACTGATGGCCGGGCTCCACCAGCTGCAAACGTAAGCGTGGCGTCGTGGCGTATTCATTTGGGCTCCACTGACTGTGTACGGAAGCGACACGTAGAGAGGCCGAGCCGAGAGGCTGCATGAAATATTAAAGCATTTCTCACCTAAGTTATTACATATATTTGAATTATCTACAAGTTTACTGTACTGTTTCTCATCTACTCACTTTATTAATGTCCGCCACGGACATTTACACAATGTCACGGATAAACATGGGTAAATGCATGAAAAATTATTTCACATATCACCTCTGATAGTGGTTTATTCATTTAAACACATTGTGCTCATTTAGCACACTATTTCATGTAGTTTTTATCTGCTGGAGGGTCGCGTAGGGGAGCGTAGCGCGACAAAAATAGAAGGTAAAATAGAGAGTTGTCGCGCCGCTCCCGTTGCCGGTGCAGCAGCTGTAACTGATTAACGGGGGGCGAGCTGCTACGGGACTCGCGTTGCAGACGTGTCGCGCCGCTGACGTGCCCGGTGGAACCTGGGCGTGACTCAAACTTGCGTACACCAGTTGAGACCTGAGATTGGTTCGTAGCGTCTTCTCACGTCCACACAGAAGGGCTCCCCCACCCTGGGTTCAAACCAGGGACCCTCTTGCTGTGAGGCGACAGTGCTAACCACTGCACCACTGTGCCGCCTTATTTCACATAATGAATTAATATTACAGACACTTAACAGTGTGTCATGTCTCCATCTGCTGGTGGGCCGTCATGATGAAGAAAAGCGTATCTTTGTTTAACCTCTTGTACTCCACCCCCATTTTGTAGCAAAAACGCCTAAAATGACATACCCAAATTAAAATGACTGTAGCTTCTGAACCGCTCTGACTACATGCATGCATGAGGTCTCGCCAGAAAGAAAACTCCCTGAAGTTTCTTGTGAAAGTGTCAGAAACGCTCTAGGTGATACAGAGACAGAGTAATGGGCCTCTGAATTCAGTAAAAAGTTGAAGATTTTGCCTAAAATAAAATAAAAAATGATTTTCAGGATGAATAACTGTCTGTGGCTTTATCTGAGCAGGTAAATGACACTGTGGGGCTGTAGACACACTATCAATGAACACTTGTTTCAAATTTGAAGAAGACTGCTCAAAGTATGACCATTCTACAGTGTTTTTTCCATGAAAAGATCCAGGCGGAGCTCCAAATGACAAGTCGGTCACTCAGCTTCAAAACAGTCCTATCAGTGATCAAACAACACTCAGCCAGCTTCAAACATTGTACCTTATTGAAATCAGGTGTGATTATGATAGCTGATGTTGTTTATGACACAGAAACACCATAAAATATCACCAAATAAAGCCATATGAAACGTGAAAGTTATGATCCCACTTTCTAGACGGTATATCTCAGCCAAAAATAGTGGTAGGAGTGAGACTCTTACCTTTTATAAAAACAGCTACGTCCCCACTAACAGCTCCACATAAGATCGCAAGCAATCCTTTAACTTTTCCCCTCAAAAAACGGCATGACATGGCTTGGTCCGGTGATGCTTGGTATCACCGGATTCAGGAAGCCGAGAGCTTCCTGAATCCGGTGATACCAAGCATCACATGGTTTGATGACGTAGTGCGCCTGTGAGATACCATTTAACAGAGGAGGGAGGGAGTAGTGAGAACGCCGGCGTCCGAACGGAGTTAAAGAGGTTAATATGACGTTAATTCCACTGAAACTGTGTGTGGATATATCGGTATATCACTATCAGTCAAATGAGCTGCTATTCATCAGCATATCAGATATTGGCAAAAAATCCAATATTGTGTCTCCCTGAAGTTTTCATTTGGAGACTAATTTGCAGTTGAAAAAAGATAATAAATCACAACATGTTTTATCGTAATACTCAGCATATTGAACATTTCTAAAATCACAATCATATTGTTTCATGACTTAAATATCAAAGATCCTCTGGTCCCACCCCTGACGTATACATATTTTACTTTTGTTATATTTTACAAGCTGGTTTTAGCCCTGTGTCAATCCTCTGTTGTGGTGGTTCTTCCAGTACCTGCTCCGAAGCTGGTTCCCAGTGCTGTCCCCAGTCCTCCAGTGGCCGGCTTGTTCCCAAACAGACTTCCTGCAGCTGGGTTTGCACCAAAGCCTGCACCAACAGAAAAACACTCATCACTAATCAAAGTTTCTGATGAACCACTGATCGAAAGCTGTGATGTTTGAAGTGATTGACATCACTGCGCTGCTGCTCACCGAAGCTGGACGTGTTTGTTCCAGTCCCCAGTGTGAGGGCGGGCTTGTTCCCAAACAGGCCGGTGCCAGTGCCGAAGGATGGAGCGCTGGTGGTGGTGGTGCCAAACCCTGCCGTCTTATTACCAAATAAACTCTGCTGTAACACACACACAGAGACACACACACACACGCAGGTTTATAAATCAGTGAGCTGTAGCAGGGTCAACTTTCTGTTCCGATACTGACTGACAGACTTCCTGTTGCTGATGAACACACTCCATCAGCCTGCTTTGTACCTGTGTGCCGACATTTCCAAATCCAGCGTTGGTTTGGCCGAACAGCCCCGTGCCCGTCCCAAAGCCTGTGGCGGCACTTGTCTGAGCGGCACCAAACAACCCACCCGACTGAGACGCTGCAGTGTTTCCAAACAAACCCTGAATGACAGGAGAGGAGCGCTATGACACAACACCCAAAACATCCTCCAGACCCAGGCCGAGGAGGCCGAGGAGGCGGCTACAAACATGCCGCATTACACACATCTGTTTTTTTTCATCTTCTGTGGAGTCAAACTAACAAACGTGTTTATTTCTCTGCGAGCAGCTCCACATGATGTTTAATGATCAGATCCAGTATTGAGTTGATCAATATTTTACAAAATCTCACTGCTGTCAGATTTAACAACCTCGTCACAGTTCATCCGTGAGGTTCTGAGTGTGGATTTAAAACCATATAGTTGTATTTTACTTTTGTTTACATTCTCTTTGCTCATATATCAATACTGTTTTGTTTTTTGTTTTTAACATCCATGAGCATCTTGAAAAAACTGTCTCAGAGAGCTCTCCAACATGTAGTTTCCTCAGACTTGTGTAAAGAAACAGAAAGCTCCTCACTATGCTGCTGGTGTTGGCCTGTCCTATGGTGTTGGTGTTTCCGAAGGAGAAGCCAGTGCTCTGCGTGGTCGTGGTCTGACCAAACGGCTTGAAGAGGCTGCTGGCTTGTTGCGGCGCCTGCTGACCGAATAGACCGCCTGTGGTGGCACCAAAACCGCCGGCAGCTGCTGCAGAGAAGAAAACGGACACCTTACCGACTGTAGTTCACATCTGTGGGAGGGAAATGATTAAAAGAGAGGTCGACAGTAGGGCTGCACGACACATCGTTTCAGCATCGACATTGTGACATGTTAGGGCTGGGCAAAATGAACTAAAATTCACATCTCAGTATTTTCAGGCTGAACGTTGATACACGACATATATCACTGTATTTTCTACGTGTTCAGTTACAAGTCAATATTCAGCTGCACAACATGTCAATGAAAACTGATATCTAATAAACAGCAGGACTGTTGGTTAACTTTTTGCACACAGCACTGGAGCTTCAGATGTTTAAAGGTTTGCAGCACAGTACACAAAACTACTTATTTCAAATTTTGCTCCCGCCTCTTCTTCAGGTTGGACTTCTACATAATACCTTATTCTCAACATGAAAAGTACTAAAACCACTGTATATGAGACACAAAAAACTGGCCAGTGAGTCAAAAAGTGAATTGTGGACACTGTCCAGTGGTCCACAGGAAGTGTGGGGATCACTTCAGCTTCCTGTATAATGACTGCCTTGTGTTCACTTTACAGAAGAAATAAAGCTTCTGTTGAATGAAGCGTCTTGAGGCCACTCCTCACTGCAGAGTGAGCTGGAGACGTTCATCTAAGACGCCTGCTGATCGTCAACTACAACCTGGGGAGGAGCGAGGAGCAGGAGGGGAGCCTCCTTACTTTAGGATAAGCAACCTGAATTATTAACATGATGTTAGATCACTAACTTCAGCCTGGATTGATAGAGGTACTGAAAGTGTTTGGTGGAAATGGGTCTTTGGAAGACTGCAGCGGTGTCATGGTGACCTGTGTATTAAACGACCTCATCTCACTCTCAGAAAAGTCTTCAGAGTAAAAAATCATTTGTCAGCTTTCAGTTTTTCTTCTACTATCGTGTAGCTCTAGTTTAGAGTCAGCCTCAGATGTTTGAACTGACGCTGGATCAGAAAAACTTCAACACTGTGCTGACATGATGTCTGAATAAAGGTCTTTACACAGTGAGGGCGTGACCAGTAAACGTAAGAGAAATGCAAACATGCGAATATTCTACATTAAATCTCTTTATAGTCTTCATGTGTTAAAGCAAAGAACAGAAGGAGATCTGCTGTAAACTTTGTCAGGGTGAACGGAGGAATACAGTTTGCTGTGTTGGCGTGTTGTTGTTTGGTGACGCTGACACAAACCGTCAACCGGTCTGCCATTAAAGCCTTCATTTGTGGTGTGAATGCTCCAAAAAAAAAAAAAAAAAAAAATTACCCTTGTTCTGAATTTTTTTTCTTCACACGGGGTAACGTTAAAAAAACAGTTAAAAAATACATATACTGACATGTGAGTTAATCACAAAAAACAGGCCCCGCTGTGTAAAGGCCTGAAGACAAACACCTCTGCTGTCGTCTCCACTTACGTGCGGCTCCAAATGTGCTCTTGTTCTGCCCAAAGGAGAAGTTGGTGTTGGGGGCGGTGGAGCCAAACAGGCCAGTGGCAGTGCTGGACGTTGCCGTGGGCGCACCGAACAGACCACCGGTCCCCGCAGCCATCGGGTTGGTCGGGCCCTTCCTGCCTGCCTGGTAGTCCTCCAGCCTCAACTCCTGCAGGGAGACAGGAAAGAGGAACAAGCAACAGTCAGGTCAGGATCTAAAAAACATCTTTGCATCTGCAAATCACCAAAACTACGCTGACTGAGCGGCTCCAACGATCATCTGCAACTCTGGAAAAACACACAACTCTTTCCACCAACCTCTGTGCTGAAAAATTAATTTCATTTTAATCAACTTCACATAAATGGTCATGTTTGCAGTCTCAGCAAGACGCCGCTCACACATCTCATGTTTACTGAGCTCGCTCTGTGTCTGTATCATGACTGAAATGTTTTCAGTTTCATGTGAATCCAACTTTTAATAATTATTATTTCTTCTGGTTAATGTCAGCGAGGAGAATTCGGCACTCCACTGGACTGAAGGTGTGTCAGAAACATTCATGTTTTTACCCTGAAGCTTCTGTCACAAACAGTTTGTGTGTTTGGAGGCTGAATAACCGAAACAATTTCCTGAACTATTTGTCTATTTCTCTTCTTTTTATCCATGCGGTTTAAAACATCTACACATTATTCTTCCATCAGATTTTATGATTATTGCATATTTACAGTTTCATTCATCTTGGAAGAAACCAACAAAGCAGCTTTCAGGCGATGAACTCTCTTTACAAATTCTGATATTTTATAAACCCTCTGTGGTCTCTGACAGGTCCGACAGTGATGGCGCAGCTGACACGCTGGAACACAAACTGACCTCCAGAGATTTGTTCTCATACTCCTTCATGGCTGTGATGCACTGGTGTTTGGTGTTGATGCTTGTGGTCACGCCTGCTTTCACCATTGTGTCACTTCCTGTTGGAGGCTAAAAGAAAGGAAAAAAGAAAAAGAGCAAAAGTGTGAAATATGTCCAAAGAAGTGTTTTTGTCCTCAGTGAATAAACCAGAAAACGACCTGTGAACTATTTTATACTGAGAGGGAATTATACAACACAAACTGAAAAATTTGCTGCCAGTACAAATTCACAAATTCACATACCTGTGTGCCGCCACGGCTCGGCTGTTCAGGTACTTTTGGGCAGTCATGACAACAAGTTATTCACCTGTCGCCGGTAAGCCGTTATCACGCACTGCCGTATTTGACAGGAATACGTATTCCTGTCCATGTCTGTGACCCCCATTCAACCCCTCATTTCTGCTGCTGGTTGAAATCTGTACTCACACAGCGTGCTGAATGATTTATTTTGCCCGCACAAAACTATTTTTAGTTGCAAATGCGAGTGCAGTAACGGACGGAGTAAAATATCACCACACTGCCGACATTTTACTCCGTCCGTCACCGCACGCTGTTTTATTGCCTTATCAAAACAAGCCGCTATTATTCGGCCTTGCTTTTCACTTATTCCACCGAATACCGAATGTGTGTTTTTGCAATATTCGGCCGAATACAAAATAAAGGTTTTGAAGGAGCAGCAGCGGCGGCAATAATTTAGCAGCGGCGTGCCGCCGCTGCTGAATGAATGTAGCAGAAACACTGGACCATTAACAACACACTCAAAGCTCTGACATCAGGCTCGCTGGAGATGAGCTGCACCTCGCCTGGAAAGTGGTCGAGATCAGGCAGCGGAGACAAAAAGCTGCTGTCAAGTTTGGCAGTCTCCAGAAGCCTTTAGAGAATAAAGAGGAAGTCACAGAAACATCTACATCCTGTTACATCGATCTGTAGGATACCTGTAGATCACTGACCACGTATTGTTATTATTAACATCAACCACAGGATATGTCCTTCAGTACACAACATGACACTTACAGCCTAAAATCGCACGCTAAAGTTACGACTACACAGAAATTTGGGATTTTCTATGAAAGGTGTTGTCTGTGGTCAAAACTGGGGGCCAGTCAGGTGACAGCAGGTGTTTCCCATCATGCTCTGGATCTTGCAGTAGGATGGAGAGCAACTGCGAGTCCTGCTGCCACTTGAGAATATTGCTGCCACGTGATGTCAGAGCAAATCAGACACAAATCTACCCAGCATGCACTGTGTGTTGATCAGCAGTGATGTCTCTGCGCTGGCCTGGTTCGTCTCCAACAGGCCGATGTTCAGGACTCATACTGACTGAAACTTAACACGTGCTCTCTGCACCTCAAGTACTCACATTGAATTTTACAGTGGTTCCTGGCTGCTGCTGTGCGGCGCTGAACCCCGAGCCTCCAAACAGAGAGGTGCCTCCCCCGAAAGGGTTGGAGGTGGTGTTGGTCGACCCAAACAGCCCGCCGCTGCTGGTGCTCGTCCCGAAGCCTGGAGGACACAATGAGAAGGGGACGTGTTACAGAGACAGACCAGGCAGGTTGGAAACACAACTGGAGCTCTGGGTTACTGATAATTTACAGGTTTGCTTTTGTAAGCAGAAACATTTTATGGAAAAAAAACTTTTCCAACATGAACATGCAGCAATTTCAGCAAGATTACAAAAAACATAAAAACAGTATAACTGAAAGCTGACCAAACCATTTTGACGTTTCATTGAATAAAACTATGAAGGATAAAATTGACTAAAATATGCCTAAAAATATAAAACATTTTTGTCTGTAAAGAAACACTAAATCTAAAATAGCTGTCAACATTAACACTGTTATGAATTTAATGCCTTTGAAGACTTTTTAAGGATCAGACGGCGGACCTCAATAACATGTCTGTCCATCCTGCAGCGCGCTGTGGCTGGGAGACGGTAAAGCAAAGAGCGATAGGATTTCTGCTTTGACTGCAGCTGTTCAACACACACACACATTCCTTTATGAAAATACACACACTAAACTAAGGTGGAGGAAATTAAAAACAAGATGAAGACCTTCAGTCCCCTTTTTCGTCAAAAATTGTCGCACATCTAAAAATAAATACAAACTCACATTGTGTCAGTCTGAACACACTGAGTCGTCCATCGTTAAAATTTTCGGAACAGGTTCGATTGTCTGAGTTTTTCGCCTCTGTCAGAGCCTTTAGAGACATTTAACCAAGAATCAGTAAAGAAAATATGGCGGCGGGACACAGCTGAGATGAGACACAGGAATGAGGTGCACAGAATCATTTCATAACTCAGACAGCTACGTTCAACAGGTCAGATAGTAATATTCAGGTGGTTGATGATGAAGAGGAAGATGAGGATAGCTCCGCCCCTTCATGCAGCTGTGGTGCCAAATGAAAGACGGGGAGGAAGTGATGACAGTCAGATAGGTAACTCCAGTGGAGAGAGGCAAAGGAGGAAATGTGTCTTTTCATTTTGTCATGTTGCCAGTTTTTGCAATGATTAGAAAAATGAAAACACATTGGAATCAGTTTGAAATGTTTCTGTGTGAAACTATTTTTTTTTTTTCAGATGACGGAAAACGCATTCAAAAAACAGACTCAGTGGTTAAAAGGCCTTAACTTTTAGCATACAATTCAGGCATTTGTCAAAAAACATTTACTCAGCAGTGTGACTGATTGACATCGTCACGAAATCTAAATATTGTCAAAATGCCAAAATACAGTGGAGCTGGAGAGTCAGCTGTTGTTGATGTCCCTGCTGGATACTGTCTCTACAAATCTGGGATCTCATTTATAAACACTGCGTGAACACAAAACGAGGCCTGAAAGAGGCATACGCCACCCCCCATGGAAAAGTTGTGATCTATAAAAACAGGCTTGATGGGAGAAACTCTGACCCATGCTTACAAACGTTTTGGAGACGGGAACTTAGCGATACGGTCTACCTGACTGAGCATTCGTTGGATCCTGTCCGTAGGTACAGTATGGATCCTACACACTGTTTTATAAGTGACACGCCTGATCTGATCTGATGGAGTAATGTCTGAACGGTGTGGAGGGTTCTCACTTCCAAATGAGGTGGGTTTGTTGGCACCGAAGGCATTGTTCTGCTGCTGGGAGAAGAGTCCGCCACTGGTGCCCGTTCCTGTGTTGCCGAACAGGCTGGTGGAAGTGCCGGTCGCTGCACCGAACCCGAAGCCGGTGCTGGTGGAGGAAGTGGCCGGCTGGCTGAACGTACTGGAGCCAAACAAACCGCCTGCAGCAGAGAGACAAGGACACATCAGGGCTAAATATTTTTTTAACACATCTTCAACAGCTTCGTCTGTGTCACAGCATAGATATTAATTATCTGAGTTTTAATAACTGCCTGAATAAAGAATATTAGTAGTGCTTCAGTCTGCGGGCAAGTTAAACACTGAACAACCACACAAACATCTGATCCAATGAAACAACCCACCAGGTTTATTCTGCGTGGCACCAAACAGTCCTCCAGTGTTGGCAGTGGTCCCAAACGCAGACGTCCCAAAGGCTCCCGCCGTCCCGAAGCCCGTGTCTGCAGGTAACATGAGGAGAGGACATCACCACACACACTGACGCGTTAACTTCACCACCAACACTGAAACTCTCACACTGCAGCTCAGCGACATCAGACTCAGTCTGAAGAATCAACAGCTTTACTCTCTCCAACTTATTATCACTGGGTACATCGTGTGAGTAGATCGTCTGTTTGGCGAGTAAATATCAGAGGACTCAAGGTAAGTGTAGGGTTAGCTAGCTAGCTACTGAAGATATAGCCTACTGAATGTATACACATGCTGCTTTTTATTGATTATAACAGTGAAACAAAGACCGACCCTGCTGTACAGGAACCAGTGAAGGGAAGCAGGGAAACTTTGCCGATATTCAACGAGCTGTGTGTCATCACATTGTGCGCAGATGAACGTTGTTTGACTTCCCCCAGAGATTCCTGCTTGCCCGGCGGTGGAGGTCCAGATGCTGGCAGTGGCACGGAGACGAAGCCAAACACTGTTCATCTGCACACACTGCGATGCCACACAGCTGGTTCAATATCAGCACAGTTTCCCTTTATATTCATTGTCTTGTGTGGCGATCAGCAGTGATGTGGTGGTTCACTTTTACACTGTGATCTGTAGCCTATAGTTCGGCTTTAGCTTCTAACTATCTTTGTCTTTTTAACCTGTTGTTGCTGCTGAGTCAGTTTGACATCCTGGATATATCCTTCAAACACAGACTGCAGATCCCTCTGTCTGCTGCTCTCTGGAATCACTGTCTCATTATTATGAAAATATGGTAATATGTCTTCAGGGAGTGCAGGTAGTTACAGTGTGGGCTCCACGCTTACTCTGACAGCTTGCCGGACCATCACGAAGGGGTGGGGCTTAGCGAAAGGTCAATTTCAGACACTGGCCTGTTTCACTCAGTCAGATGTTTGGTGAGTATGGCTTCTGTTTAGACCATCTTACTGAACACACTGAGCTGAGACGAGTGAAGATCAGGCTGGATTTTTTTTAACAGTTTCCAGGAGGAAAATCATAAATGATATGATGTTCAGATAATTATTTTAGATGTAAAATTACTACATTTTGGTCCGTAAGAGAATCATGAACTCAGTCGTTGTGACAGCTGTGATTATTTTGCAGCCCCGGCCACAAAGTTGAAAATTTCTGGACTTGACCCAGTGCTGCTTTAGGTTTGAATCCCAGAATTTAAAATAGATATAGAAATAAATAGATAAATGACACAACTTACTTTGCTGTCCAAAGGTCGATGAGGTGCCGAACCCCCCCGTCCCTCCGCCGAAGGGAGTACCAAATGACTTGTTGAACATCTTGCCCTGCTAGCAGGACTGCATAAGTCTTCTGTATGGAGACAAACACAAACATGCACTCTGGTTAAAGTTGAACTGTCTGCCGTCACATTTTTCACATTCTCCCACAGTTTGGGAATTTTACTGCGCAATGTGAAGTTATATTTATGAACGCAGCAAAACAACTGTCGCTTTATACCATCAGAAGCATCTTGGGACTTTGTTTTGTCATGAAGACAGGACAAAGATTGAACAGATTAACCCTGAATCAAAGAGTTTGAGGTTTTCTTTACACATTTAGTATTCTTAAAGCTACAGTTGGTAACTTGTATAAAAACAACATATCTGATGAGACTGTCACTATATTCACACAGGAAGACATGAGACGCATACGCTGTAAAAATCATCTTCGTCCTTCTCATCCTATTGCTTCTAATGGCATTTGCTTGAATCAAGAAAACAACCAATCAGAGCAGAGGACAGGGGGTATAGTGTGGTGATAGTTTGCATGACGATATTGTATCGATACAAAGACGCAAAGTATTGATCTTTTATTACAGACATTATTAATTTTTACAAATACACATTTCAATAAAACTTTTGGTGCTAGAATAATAGAATCAGTTGCTCTTTCGCTCCACTAGATGGTGCTGATGTTTTGTTCCTGGTGAGGTCAGCAGAGGTCTCAGTCTGCTGCATGTGGCAGGAAGTTCATCAAAACAAAGATGGAGGCACCAGAGACAGAAATCAGAAATGTGCCGTCAGTGTTTAAATCATACATCTGGACTTATTTTGGATTTTTTAAAACACAGAAGGAGGACTTGGATATGACACATGTGATTTACAGCAGTGTCATATGAGAATAAAATACTGTTGGAATACTACGAACATGACGGCTCACCTCACACGCCACCATCCAGAGATAGTGTTAGCTGCTGACACTTAGCTCGACACAACTACCATCAACTGTGAGAGAGCGAAGAAAATAACACAGTCCATCACCTACTTCCTGTGCAGAGATATGCGTCCATACAGTGCTGTTGAAACCAAGGCTTCTGTTACATGCTAAAAACACGTAAACCCAGGAATGTAACTCCGCCCCCAAGTTTAGTCTCCGACACAGCCGTACCCAAGCTCTACAGAGAAGTGAAGCATAAAGCTGAGGAATCTTTGAGTACAGCAGGAAGGGTGTAGGGATGCACCGGTCCGATATCTGGATCGAATATGGTCCCTGATATCATCAAAATAGATGGCTTGGGTATCGGAAAATGCAACGGCGATCCTTTCCCTTTAAATCTATTGTGACACACGCTACGTCATACGAAATGGAGCGACGGAGAGAATCTGCTGTGTGGAGGTATTTCACACTATTTCAACATCTGTTGCACAATTGTTTATTTTTGTTAAAAATAAATAGTTCATCATTGCATTTATCTGTTTCATTTATCTTAGAAAAGAACTGTGTAGTCATCAATGCCTGATGCCTCTAGTCTTTTCTGTTCTACACGTAAAGGTATATAGCTTTTTAGGTCAACCATGGTATCAGATCGGTATCGGGTATTGACTGATACTCAAAGCCACAGCATCGGGATCGGAATCGAAACTGAAAAAGCTGGATTGGTGCATGACTAGAAGGATGGTGTTAAGCTGTGACGCCTGGACTTCAAGGTCAGTGGATTCGTATGTGACTATAACAGGATTATTATCTGACAAAGGACAGGAGATTGCTGTCTCACGTTCTCCAAACTAAAGAATGAAACAAACAACACTTCTAAAGGGGGATTTATACTTGTGTGGTGGTGTGTCTGTGTCACTCTGCAGTTACACCTCCAAAACACTAGTCGGCAGAGGGGTTTCTGTGAAGTGCTGTAAAGTTTAGTTGATTCATAACATTATTCATTATAACTTGCAGCATTCACAGACAAACACTTGTCTTTATCTGGACACATTTTACAAATACAACATGCTAACGTTATTAGCACAAGCCTATGGCATTTTACATTGTATAAATTAGCCTAGCGACTAGCAATCATTTCCTCTTCTCGTATAAAACCAGGAACAACAGCAACATTTAACAAAGGTAACAGCACACAATTCAGTTCCATTACAACTCACAAGATTCACCGACAATAAAACTGTCTTATACTAAACATGTTTTCCCCACAAATACAACATGCTAACTAGGGATGGGCATCAATTTTCGATTATCGATGAATGATTGTTAAGGATTTTGATCGATCACAAATAATTTTGCTCGATATTCATAGTGTTTCCTCTACAATGCTACAGGCCCAGCAAGCCACCGTGTCTATGAGACCCCCCGCCGGACCTACGCCAGGCAAAAAATCAATCAGAAACAGACAGGCCGTCTGTGAGCGTCTGTCGGCCTAGTTTTTGCGGTGTGTCCTGCACTGTCGGCACTTCGGCGTCGGCGCAAGTCAGTGACAGAGATCACTCTGATTGGCTTTTTAGGTTTTATTTCCTCGCCCCTGTAGCGAGTGAATCTGCCTGTAGTGAAACCGGGGCTAACCGGTGCTTCCTCCTCAGGCTCCACTTCACTCAGCTGCCGACAGACCCGCTGCTTCTTCACACTTTAACCTGAATAACACACCGGAGCTGGCTGGGAGCAGCTAGCATTAGCCGCAGCATGACCGGAGGGAAGCACAGCCACTTAGCCTCCGCTAGCTTCCCAGCTAGCCCCGGCTCTCCGTTTGGATCCAACCGGAGCACCGAGCCCTGGTTTGTTATTCAGGTTAAAGTGGGAAGAAGCAGCGGGTTTATCGGGCAGCTGAGTGAAGTGGAGCCTGAGGAGGAAACACCGGGACCGTCTGGATGTAATAGTTCGTGGAGGTGCTGCGGTGCTCGGCTGCACAGATAGGAAACCCCTCGGCTGACAGGATGTACCACTCTCTCACTCCGCTCTCTCTCACGCAGGCGCAGAACGTACGTGCTACTTGGCCGTCGGATGTAGTCCGTGTAGTGTGTTCAAATGCAACTGACACAGGGTGACGTGAGGTGACGTAGACGACGCAACAGTTGGCTTTCGTCACCGCTAGTTCTTTGATGTTGGTTTGGTGTGTCCGCACCTTTATGCTAACATTATTAGCACAAGCTTCGGGCATTTGACATTGTATAAATTAGCTTAGTGACTAGCAGAGATTTCCTGTGCTCATATTTCAGCCAGGATAAATCACTCACAGTGTGCTGTGAAATTAAAGTAAATAAAAGCTTTGTTTCCACTGAGGGAAATGGTTTCAGCTTACAGAGACGAGGAGTTACATTTCTGAGGAGGTGCATGTCAGGCTATGGCGTAGGGTACGGCAATTCTATGCCAAGGCAGAGCATATGCCATAGGTACGGCATCGATTGATTCAATGCATAAGTATAAATTCCGCCTTACACTGTCCCCTCTGAGGGCGTTAAATCTGCCCTCAGTTCAGTCTGTCAGGTGCGTGCAGCATTTCTGACAGGTGTTAGAACAGTGTTGGTCAGTCTGTCTGCTCTGTGTCACATTTTGCTGCTACTTTATCTCAGGAGGTCATAATGATGTTGACAAAGTTTTCCTTTGAGGAAATAATTTGCATTTGGAAAAATATATATTTAATCACACTAGTATAACCCCCCCCCCCCAACACACACACACACACACACACACACACACACACAATGAACACAACGAAAGCAGATGTCAGACAGATGTAGTTCAGTAAAAAGTAAAAGCACAGTAGTTCCCTCTGAGATGAAGGTGTGTGTTCACACTCCAGATAAGCAAAGATACCTAGAGTAAGTGCTTTACAACAATACCTGAGTAAATGTATTTATTCATATTCCACCACTAAACCAGGTAGAAACTTTGACACTACAGTTTAAGTGCAGACCCCTCACTCACTCCGGGGTATGACTTCCTGCTCCACGTGCAGTAAACCGGGCTGGGCCGTTACACAGATCCGACCCCGCCACGTTAATCCAAATCACAACATTATTACAGCTAAGTTAGTTATGTGAGTTTAAACCAGTTTGAACCAAACCCCTCACCTCGCGTTAACGAGTCAGAGCCAGACAGGACCGGTTAGTAACCGCGAGTCAACACACGCAGCGACAGCTAACACATACCGATAGCATCATTTCTCGGCTAACAACACGTTAGCTTTATTGATTAACCGCCCAAACAAAGCCACGAGAACTCTCCCTTATTAATGTGTGAAATCATACCAACTCAAACTCACGGCACTGCGGGACAAACACCGCGCTGCTGCTGTGGCTACTTACAAGTTACGTGCGTCAAGCTAACGTTAGCCAGCTAGCTTCGTCGCTAACATCCTTAGCGTAAACGTTAGCAAAACAAAAGCAAGACGGACAAAGAACAGTCGTTAGTTTGACGCAGATTTACCTTTAACAGCGGTGTTACAGGTGCTCGGTTCTTTCTCGGTCTCCCTGCAACAGTTTTAAAACCACGGAGTCCAAAATCTTTCACGACAAAAGTCTCTTTAGCGAAACATCGGCAGCGGCCGTAGAGCTTCGTCAACGAGGAGGGAAAACTGTCGAACGGCAACCGTCACTACGCACTTTCATACGTCATCACCGCTTCTTCTTCTTCGACTTTCTATGGCAGATGGAAAACCAGCTTTCACGCGCATTACTGCCAACAAGGGACTAGAATGTGAATCAGTGTATTGACAGGAAACCACACCAAACAAAACCAAACAAAACAAAACAAAAAGAATCAAGCCAAATTAAACAAAATAGAACAGAAAGAACTTTATTTATCTCTGAGGGGAAAAACAAAGACAAACAAAAACAGAACAAAACAAACAACAAAACAAAAAACAAAGCAAAACCCCCAAAACAAAAACAAATCAAACCACAACAAACAAAAACATTAAAAAACACAAAAAAACAAATAAACACACCACCACAAACAAAAACAAAAAAACAAAACAAGATAAACTTATTATTATTAAAACCAGGGGAGGGAAAGGACTTTTTTTTCCTTCTTCTTCTTTTCATTCTCTCTTCTAATAAGGGAAAGAACTAAAACAACATTATTTACATTATTATTCATGTTATTTTATTTATTATCAATTTAGTCCCTGCAATGGGGCAGTTGTTGGGTTGGAAAGGTGACTTAAATCACCATTACGTGAAGTATATAGATCGATCTGCACTTCATTAGAAATGCGAACACATAGATCAGGATAGGGTTATTGTTAATAAAATATCTGTGCTTAATTTTTCGGTTTTTGACATGTTTTCTTGTTTGCCTTATGTTTTTAATATGTTTTTGTTTTTTATATACTTTAAGCCGTCTCTGTTTCACCTTCATCAAATAGATTACTTTACCAATCTAATGGACGAGTTCTCTCATTGGGTAAGAAGTAAGTTATGAATAGTTCTATACGTTATAGATATATGACATGGAATGTTAATGGGTTAAACCAGGCTTTGAAAAGGAAAAAAAAATCTTTATTTTCCATATCAGAGTGCTGATTTCATTTTCTTACAAGAGACTCATTTAACAGTAGCAGAACATGTTAAATTAGGACGTCAATGGATGGGGCAGATTTTATCTCCTCATTTTCCTCTCAGGCAAGGGGTGTCGTCACCCTGATTAGTAATAAAGTGCCTTTTCAGCAGGATAGAGTAATTAAAGATAAAGCAGGCTGCTATGTTATAGTAAGAGGCTTTGTAGCCTCTGAACCAATAGTTCCTGTAAATGTTTATGGACCAAATTTTGACGATCCACAATTTTTTTATAACCTGTTTTTGAATTTAAATTACGTCTCTTCTGAGCTTATAATTGGTGGTGACCTGAACCTGACCCTGGATATATTAGATAGATCAGCTACTAATCGGGTCTCTCTTACAGCTGCAGCTAAGATATTAAAACAAGAACTGTCCTATCACAACCTTATTGATGTTTGGAGGTTTCGTAACACAAATAAAGGGAAATACTCTTTCTACTCTCACAAACATAATAGTTACTCTAGAATAGATTTATTTTATTTATATGCTGGGAAGGAACATCTCATATCCTCTTGTGATTATTTACCTAGAGTTATTTCTGATCATTCTGCGTTAGTGATGCTTATTAAGCATGTACAAACCACAGTAGGGAGGAAGCAGTGGAGATTTAGCAACTACCTTCTTAATGACCTAGAATATATTGATCTTACTAATACCAATATTGAGACCTTTTTAGAGCTAAACAAACATACTGCTTCCTCCTCAATTATATGGTACTCCCTGAAAGCCTTTTTAAGAGGTCTAACTATTTCATATACATCTAGGAAACATAAAAAGAATGGATCTAAACTAAGCTCCTTAGAATCAGATATATCTACGTTGGAAAAAAAACCATATAGAGACTCAGGATGATAAATATCTACTACAGCTAAACACTAAAAGACTAGAATACAACATCATTACTAGCCATAAAGCGGAGAATGCTCTTTTAAGAACTAAGGCCCAATATCATGAGCATGGAGAGAAGTCTGGTTCACTACTTGCTTGGCAGATTCGAAGGGAAGATACTAATAGAATAATCTCCTCAATTCAACTGAAAGATGGCTCGATAACTAGGGAGCCACAGCCAATTAATGCAGCATTTACAGAATTTTATAGAACATTATATACTTCTCAAGGGAGCAATTTAGCCTCAACAAAGACTTTCTTACATTCCTTATCTGTCTCTGCTATATCAGAGGAGGATAAAGAAAGTTTAGAAGTTGATATTACTGAGGAGGAGGTTCAAAGGGCGATACGCTGTCTGCCAGGGGGCAAAGCTCCTGGGCAGGATGGATTCCCCATCGATTTTTATGGGAAGTTTTTGCCTAGGCTCCTTTGCCCCTTGGTAGATATGTACAAGGAGACCCTTTATAATGGGAAACTTCCCGATTCATTAGAACAAGCATTAATTATTTTGTTACTTAAACCAGGGAAGGAGTCTTTGTGATTCTTATAGACCAATTTCCCTATTAAATACGGATTATAAAATCCTAGCTAAAATTATTGCAAACAGATTAGCTCCCCTTATACCTGAACTGGTAGCCATGGATCAAACTGGTTTTGTTATCAACCGTTCTTCTTATGATAACATTCGAAGGTTTTACAATATTCTTTATTTTTTCGAAAAAGATCAAAGTCCCTGTTCTCTTTGGATGCTGAAAAGGCCTTTGATCGTGTTGAATGGAGCTTTTTATTTTGTGTTCTTGAGGAAATGAATTTTGGTCCCAGATTTATGGCTATGATTAAAACCCTTTATCAATACCCAAAGGCAGCAATTCTCACTAACTGACATTTCTTCTCAGTTTCCTTTGACTAGACAAACCCGGCAAGGGTCCCCCCTCTCGCCTCTTCTTTTTGCTCTGATAATTGAGCCATTGGCCATTGCAATACAATCAAACCCACAGATCCATGGAGTACTAGTTGGAAATGTCAAACATAGCATTTCATTATATGCTGACGACATAATGCTTTTTTCTTAACTAAGCCTGAGATATCTTTTCCTGCATTGGTTGATTTAGTGGAGGTCTATGGTTCTATATCAGGCTATAAGGTAAACAACACAAAGAGTATTGCCTCTCAATTTAGCTGCAGAAGTTATGCCCAAACTGAATATACCTTTTTCATGGAATGATAGTTGTCTAACATATCTTGGTTTACAAATATCTAATGAACTAGACCAGGCATTCTCTCTAAATTATGGTCCACTGTTGAAGAAGGTGGGGCAAGAGTTAGATAGATGGAAAACGCTGCCTATCTCATTAATAGGTAGGGTAAACTGTATTGAAATGAATGTACTCCCTAGGTATTTATATCTATTTAGGACTCTTCCTTTTCATGTCCCTCAATCTTTCTTTAAGCGTTTAAATAGTTTGATAACTAAATTTCTACGGCGGGGAAAGTCGGCTAGAATAAAACTGAAAGTCCTCTGTTTGAGCCCATGTGAGGGAGGACTTGGTCTCCCTGATTTGTATTTATATTACTTAGCGACACAATCAATGGTCATATGGGCTTTTCTGAATTTTCTGAATATGATTTTCTGTAAATACCCTTAAACTTATAAATAAAAAAAGTAAAGGTTAAAAAAAAAGATATGCCACTTAAATCTCATATAAAACAAACTTCATAGGCTGCGTTCCTTTACCTGCAAAACATTGCAAGTCCATGAATTTGTTACTTCTAGGCTGGATTATTGCAATTCCTTCTTATCGGATTGCTCCAAGGGTCTCAAAAGAATTTCCAACTGATCCAGAATGCGGCAGCATGTGTGCTGATTGGAACTAAGAAAAGAAATAATATTTTTAAATTTAAGAGTAGACTTCAGACCTTCCTCTTTGATAAAGGTTAGAGTTAGGGCTGGCTCAGGCTTGCCTTGGACCAGTCCCTTGTTAGGCTGATATAGGCCTAGTCTGCTGTGGGACTTCCTATGATACACTGAGTTCCTCTCTCCTTTTCTCTCTCTCCATTTGCAAACATTTGTGTCCCATGAGTCCATGTTACTAACTTGGCCTCTCTCCTGGAGCTCTTGTGCTTTATCATCTCACAGGTTCCCACGGTTTGTGGCCCTGCCTGATGCCACACACGCCACAGTTTACTGCTATAAATTTTCAATTCAAGTTTATCTATACAGACCAATAAAACAAATCTTAATTTTATATCAGAGGGCCTATAACAATAATAATAGAAACAAAAGTGAATGACGAACTTCAATGGACAATGCAGTTTCTGAGCTTGTATATTTTTTTATTTTAAATACTTGTCACATTTTGCATTTATTACAACTTATATACTTCATATTTGTACAGATTTTCATTTATTAACAGAGGAAGGGCTCTCTTTCTCTCTCTTTGTTCTGTCTCAATGCAGCAGTTTTAGGTTATCATATTTATTGTATATGTGTAAAAGGCTGCAATTTACAATACTGAAACTTTAAATAGAAATATTGTGGAGGGAAAAAAACAAGGTGAGATTTTCAGGGTCTGTACTCATCAGGGTGTTTCTGTCCTGAGGGTCATTTGAAAGCCAGACTTAAAATTAACTGTGATCCTTAAGAAGCCCCTGTAAGAGCTTTTTATTTATTTTTTTGTTCAGTCAAGTCTGCACTTCTTTTTTGGTCATTATAACCCTAACCCTGTACTACATTTACAAGCACATACAAAGCTTAATCCATTTCATGAAGTCTAACATGAGACCTTGGCTGAGACAACTGAGAGTTTCAGTCGACAACATAGATGGTACATGAGGACAGGTCTGATGGTATGATCTCTTATGCCATAAATGAGAGAACTCAGACATCTGGGGAAGATGATAATACACACATATAAAACAGTCTGGGAGCGCACAAGTACTATCCTTGTTACATTTCTTGAAAGAGCTATGAGCATTGAGTTGTGCATAGTTGACACGAGACTGAGGCCCAGCTGCACCAGATGAAGCAGCAGTGTGTTACGAGACTTTTGGGCTGAAGCTTTGTCTGTGGAGGCTGACCTGGCTGCTATCATCACACCGATATAAGAAGAAGTGACCACCGTACCAGATGATACAAACAGAAAACAAGTGTTGGCTTTGTCATAATGCTCAGACATTGGGTCAAGAAACATGTTGTTCATGGCACAAAAATCTTTCATCTGCAGACTCTCCAGGTCTTCAAATGGAAATTCTAACAGTAACAGAACTCTTGTGAATACATTTAGTGAACTGAAGGTCCAAACCACAATAATAGCCACTGCTGTGTTTCTGATGGTGATGATGGCAGAGTGCCTCAGTGGGTAGCACACAGCTACATATCTCTCCAGAGACATCACCACCAGTGTGAGAGGAGAGACACTGGTTGTGAGACTAGAAAACAACATGAGAACACCACAGACAGGATATGTCAGCCTTATTCTACTAGCAGCCAGTAGGTACAGTATCTGGCTCAGTGCCATTTGGATAGTCTCTGCTAAAAGGAGGTTGAACAGAAGAATGTAACGGGATGTCACACGAAATATCGGTTTACTCCTCAAGGTGAATAACATGACCCCGTTAATGAAGAGAAACACACAGCATGGTAAAGTAGTCAGAGTGGAAATCATCACTCTTGCCAGTAAGCTCCATCCAACAGTGATGTTAGTCTGAGACTGAGTTGCATAGGACATCTTAGAGAAGCATTGAAGACATGAGAAATTTAACCTGCTGATGTCACTGTCAAATAAAAGCACAATAAATCTCTTCCTGTTATATCGTGAGAACAATAAAAGTCCAACACCCATTAAGCACAGACACCTGTTGAGTCACATTGTCCATCCATCATCTGTGTTTATTTTCATGTGAGCAGAGCTGGTCTGCAGGGTTCTATCTATTCTACACGTCATATGTCAGCTTTGCCCGGACGTAAACCATGTTCACATGACACCGATCACGTGTCAGCATGGTTAACATCTTAGTAATAGGTGACGTAATCTCCCTCTAATCATTCTCCAACCCCCTGGTCCATGTCATCAATGATTTACACAATTGAAACATGTACATAATGAAGTAATCTTTATTCCTATAGTGCCTCTCAAAACCACAAGTGAACAGAGAACACAGAACCATATAACACAACAATATTTTGGGAGAATTGTCAAACATAGAGGAATAAAACAAAGGTAGAATTACCTCCTTGCCTTTCTACATTGCTCAAGAAAAAAAAAAATGAGGGAACACCACTTACAGTCACAGCGTCACAGAATATCAGTTAAACTTCAGTGATATCAATCTGTCCATTTAGGAAGCACAAGTAAGTTAAGGTAAGATCTTTATTGTCTCCCTTAGGAGAAATTTGTTTTGGACCTGCAAGAGACCGTCCACCGTCACACAGCCACCACATATACAGACAACATATAATTTAAAAAAAAAAAAAAGTTTAAGTTTAAAAAGTTGACCTTCATTTCCTGTTATTAAGTAGCTTGATTGACAGTGGGATAAATGAAAATTTGTACCTGTTCAACTTATGTCATCATAGTATGATGTATTAAGTGATTGTGAATCAGTTTCAGCTGCTTTGGTGCAAATCAAAGTGACAACAGGTGCAATGGAGAGGCAAAAGCAAGACAACCCCCAACAGGAAATGGTTTTACAAGTGGTGTCCACAGACAGTTGCTCTCTCCTTATCCTTCCTGACTGATTCTTCTCCAGCTTTGTCTTCTACTAGTGTCCTTGTCACTACTGGAAGCGTGAGGCCGTACCTGCAGCCCAATCAGGTTGCTCAGGTAGTCCAGCTCCTCCAGGATGGCACATCCATACATGCACAGTCTCAAGAGCATGGAGGAGATACCAGGAGACCAGCCATTACACAAGGAGAGATGGACAGGGTCACAGAGGAGCATCAACCCAGCAGCAGGACCGCTATCTGCTCCGTTGTGTGAGGAGGAACAGGAGGAGCACTGCCAGAGCCCTACAACATGACCTCCAGCAGGCTACTGGTGTGCATGTTTCTGACCACACTGCCACACTGGCACCATTTTTTATGTGTGTGTAGCCTTCCACTGGACTGTAAGGGAGCCGAACCACACTGCCATACCATATCTTATAATGCTTGCTAATACAGCATTGTAAAATGTTAACATGATCTCGGTTCGTACCCCAAACAGCCGCAGCCTCCGAAGAAAGCGGAGCCTCTGTGCTAATCTGTTACACAAGTGGTCGACATGAACGCTCCAGCTCAAATTATTAGCCACCTATAGTCCTAGGTATTTGTATGAGGACACCTGTTTAATTTCACGGTTATCAATAATCACAGGGTCATGAGCTACAATTCCCGTAGGGTCGAAGATCATGTCTTTAGTTCTTTTTGTGTTTAATACAAGATAGTTGTTATCACATGAGGGGTACATCCCAAGTCTCTTAATTTTATACTGCTAACTCCTAACTCCTTACTTGAACCGGAAGTCATTCGAGGTCCGCCATCTTTAAGGCCGTCTCATGTCTCTTATTCCTGAAAGTAAGGAGTTAGAGTTAGGATTACTGCTAATTTATTATGCTGATCTGTTCTGTACGACATCTATTGCACGTCTGTCCGTCCTGGAAGAGGGATCCCTCCTCAGTTGCTCTTCCTGAGGTTTCTACCGTTTTTCCCCGTTAAAGGTTTTTTTGGGGAGTTTTTCCTGATCAGCTGTGAGGGTCATAAGGACAGAGGGATGTCGTATGCTGTAAAGCCCTGTGAGGCAAATTGTGATTTGTGAAATTGGGCTTTATAAATAAAATTGAATTGAATTGAACTGAGGAGTTAGGAGGGATCTGTTAGGTGCGATGAGTAAGATAGCATGAGAGGTTCCTAACAGGAAGTCTTTTTCAGCTTGAGGCCCTGACGTATAAATACCCGCCCCCTACATCTGGCTCATTTGAACGGGTTACAGCTTTGATCAGCGAATATAATGTGACTTGGGATGTGCGCCAAACGCTGGCTCCATTATGCAGCAGATCCAGCTGTGCCACCGTCAGCAGAAAAGGACGTCGCTTTATGTGACGCTACAGCAATCCTCGCTCCTCACTCCTTAACTCCTGACTCCTTGCATGTTTCCTAAGTGGGAGAGACTAAACAGTTATGTAAGGTGGCTAGGTAAGGTGGCTAGCAGTAATTTTAAGGGACTTGGGACGTACCCCAGGTCTTAAAAGTGGCGATCTTACTGAAGTACACAGAGGGGCAAACATTCACATCTAACAGGCTCAAGATGTCGGTGTCATCTGAAAATTTGATGACATGATTGTTAGGATGTGAACTCCTACATTCATTAATGTACAATGTCAAGAGTACAGGAGAACTGACAGAGCCCTGAGGCACACCTGTGCTCCACTGTTTTACTGCTGAGAGCGAGCTGTTCACTCTGACTTGTTGGGTCCTATTCATTAAGAAAGAATAAAACCAGTTGATGATAAAAGAATTCACCTTCATGTTGATTAACTTCTGAATGATCAGGTAGGGTTGGACTGAGTTTAAAAGCTGAACTAAAATCTGCAAATAAAACTCTAGCATATGGTTTGGGGTCCTCTAGATGCTTATTAATTAAATGAGTGACAGAAATAGCTGCATCCTCAGTGCTACGACCCTGTCTGTAGGCAAATTGTAGAGGATCTAAACAATGAACAACCTCAGATTTAAGCATATTGACAATCATCCTTTCAAAACTTTTCATCACAACCGATGTTAATGAGACAGGTCTATAGTCATCATTCACAGTTGGACATGAACCCTTAGGGACTGGAACAATGACAGATTTTTTCCACAGACCTGGCACTGTGTGACTGTTAAGTGATGGTTGAAAAATGGGAAAAATTCCAAAGCACAACTTTTTAACAAAAAGGCAGGCAAGCCGTCGGTACTCGTTGATTTTCTTTTGCAAACTTTGCTAAAGACAGCCTGCACCAGCTGTGGTGAAATTAAGAGGTCACATTTCTCATAGTGTCTAAAATCTCTTTCCCCTTCAAGGAGAAGTCCTGATCCTCAAACCTGAGGAAGAAGTCATATAGTTCATTTGCCCTACCTGAATCATCTAAGGTTATGAGCTGTTTCTTACATGGGGTCATATTAGTTATGTTCTTCATACAGTCACATGTTCCTGTTATCCTTGGCTCTAAAGCTTTGTTCAATGAAAAAAAGCCGTAATCCAGGAGAGACTGTGGTGACACACCTGTGCGATCTTTGTTTTCAAAAGCTAACTTTTTCCTGTTAATACAAGCTTTAATCTCCTTAGTAATGTCAACTTTATTATTGGGGAAATGTGAGATATCTTTTTTCTCAACCACATTATCCACACAGATATTGATGTAGTCTGTGATGGTTGTTGTAGCCTCTTCAGGCTCTAAACTATGAAACATGCTCCAATCAGTGCTGACGAAGCAGCCCCTCAGTGTTTCTATGCTGTCGTCAGTCCACTTCAGCACTGTTTTGTGCTGGGGCTTGGCTGACTTTGGCACTGATTTATAAGTAGGCATAAGATGCACCGTTGAGAGAGTTTGCGATTGGAGGAAGGGTAATTGACCTGTAAGCACCAACTATGTTACCAAAGCATTTATCCAGTATTTTTGAGTTTCTGGTGACACACTTTACATATTACTGAAACCCCGGTAGTGCTGGCTCTAGTTTACAATGGTTCATATCCCCAAGTACAAAAACCGGGACCCCCGGAGGACGTTGGAGTTGGGAGTGAACAAATTCTGACATAAGGTTAGCAACTCTACCAGCGTAACCACTGGGAGGGATGTATGCTAAACACATATTAATATTGCCACCTCCAGCAGCTACAACAGTAACATGTTGTTCTAACACTGATGCTTCGGTATTAATGATCTAATGATGTCATATATAATAATATCAGTCAGAGGAACCAAACACTACTTTTACTGCAATACTTTAACGACATTTTTCTCTCTCAGAACTGGTTCTTATGACGTGTTGTCTGACCACATCAGAAATCAAATGTGTTTATCATTCTGAACAGCTTCAAGGTGGAGTGAATGTAAAAATAATTAAAATAATTAAGGTAGGCATTGTGTGATCCATGTACTGTATTTTTTTTTTTTTTTACTGTAACTGAAACACAACACGGGAGTGGGATGGGACAGGACTGAAAATCCACTCCCGTGTCACCCTTTAATCTGCACACAACTTCTAATCACTGGTAAAAATTTCATATGTCTAGGATGTACCATGTCACGGGAATGTGTAAAAACACTTCTGGAGAAACAAAAAAAATGAAGTCAAAGCAGAAACAATAGGCCCTTCAGCCTTGAACCCTAAAGTGAACATGCATTTATGGACCTCATCTTGCTTTATGCAAAAAAATGTATTGCATATTTATGGAAAAACATTAATAGACCAAGCATTACGCATTGAATGAGACAGATGTTATCAAGCCTTTCATAAGAAACAACAACTTAAATATTGAAGGCTCAACAGCTTCATAAATTATGTTAAGGATTTAGATTTATCGGCTCTTCAAGTCAATGATTACTCTCTGTGGACAATGCAGCTTCTGAGCTTGTATAATTTTTATTTTAAATACTTGTCACATTCAAATTTATTGCAATTCATTTACTCCATTTTGTACAGATTGACATTTATTAACATTAGCAGAGTTTTCTTTCTTTGTTTTTCTTTCTCTCTTTGTTCTGTCTCAATGCAGCACTTCTAGTTATGTGTTATATAAGTGGAAAAGGCTGTAATTTGCAGTACTGACACTTTAAATAAAAATATTCAGGGGTAAAAATTGAAATGGTGAGATTTTCAGAGTCTGCACTGGGGGTTGGGGAGTTTGGGGTTGTTATATACTATATCTACAGTATATACTACATTTACAAGCACATACAAATCTCAATACACTTCATGAAGTCTAACATGAGACCTTGGCTGAGATGACTGAGAGTTTCAGTCGACAACATAGATGGTACATGAGGACAGGTCTGATGGTATGATCTCTTATGCCATAAATGAGAGAACTCAGACATCTGGGGAAGACGAAAATACACACATATAAAACAGTATGGGAACGCACAAGTACTATCCTTGTTACATTTCTTGAAAGAGCTATGAGCATTGAGTTGTACATAGTTGACATGAGACTGAGGCCCAGCTGCACCAGATGAAGCAGCAGTGTGTTACGAGACTTTTGGGCTGAAGCTTTGTCTGTGGAGGCTGACCTGGCTGCTATCATCACACCGATATAAGAAGAAGTGACCACCGTACCAGATGATACAAACAGAAAACAAGTGTAGGCTTTGTCATAATCATCAGACATTGGGTCAATAATCATTACAAAAGTACCACAAGAATCTTTCATCTGTAGACTCTCCAGGTCTTCAAAAGGAAATTCTAACAGTAACAGAACTCGAGTGAGGATATTTAGTGAACTGAAGGTCCAAACCACAATGATAGCCACTGCTGTGTTTCTGATGGTGATGATGGTAGAGTGCCTCAGTGGGTAGCACACAGCTACATATCTCTCCAGAGACATCACCACCAGTGTGAGAGGAGAGACGTGATCTGCAAATTTAGCAAGCAGGATGAGAAAACCACACACAGGATATGTCAGCCTTATTCTACAAGCAGACAGTAGGTACAGTAACTGACCCACTACCATCTGTACAGTGTCTGCAAAGAGAAGGTTAAACAGAAGAATGTAACGAGATGTCTCACGAAATACTGTTTTACTCCTCAAAGTGAATAACATGACCCCGTTAATGAAGATAAACACACAGCATGGCACAGTAGTCAGAGTGGAAATCATCACTCTCTCAAATAAGCCCAGAAACTTCTGTCCAGCAGTGACATTGATCATAGATTGATTTGCATACAACATTTTAGAGAAGCAATTAAACCATTAATCAATGTAAAACACAATTAATTCCTTCCAGTTTGTATGCCCACAGCAACAAAGATCCAACGTCAGCAGACATGCCTGTTGAGTTCACATGAAAAATCTGAAATAAAGCAGATACATTTCCCCTCTGCAGACAGTTAGCAGGTTCAATCTGTGCTTCTTGCCATGTGAGCGGAGCTCGTCTGTAAGGTTTGCCTACCCTCACAGACTATATATGAGCTCTGTCCTTCCACCCATTTCATGTCACACTATCACGTCTGCATTGTTTAACTTTAGGGATATGTAATTTCTCTGCCATTCTTTGTCAGAAACCTGGCCACGTGATGCCTTCTGAGACTGAAGAGCATCTCTCTCTAACTTTGTTACATTCTATTATTTCAGCTGTTGCTTTGCTTGTATTAAGCGCTGCTGTGCTTCATATCACTTTATGGAAAGAGTTACACTGCTGAATCTGTCAGCAGTGTCCAGATATGATGTTTTCTGAAAAGGTGTCAAACTACAATTGCACACTGCTCATTGGTATGTTTTCTTATTTAGTCCTCAAGACCTGATATATATTTAGATTGCTTTCTTCCCATCAACCTTCACTAATTAACATCGTCTTCATCCAAACCATTAATTTGACTCTAAGACCTCATCACAGCTATGCTACCTTAAGAAGTCTCATCCTTAGGAAACACTTCTTTATTAGATAAGATCAATACATCTTTTTAACAGGCCTTTAAAGCAGCTGTAAGTAAACCTCATTTTAAGAAAGTCCACTGTCGATCCAGGGGATTTAGCCAACTATATCTAATCTTCCCTTTCTCTCTAAGAATCTTGAGAAAATGCTCACCTATCAGTTGTATGACTCTCTCCATAACAACAGTTTATTTGAGGATTTTCTGACAGGATTTAGAGTTCATCATAACAAAGAGACAGCACAAGTGAAAATTACAATTGACTTTTTGACTGCTTTGAACAAAGGATTTGTCTCTGTACTGCTCTAATAGATCTTAGTGCTGCATTTGATACAACTGACATCACATCCTGTTACAAAGATTTAAACTTTAAATTGGTCTTAGAAGAACTGCACTAAGTTGGTTTAAATCCTATTTATCAGATCAGTCTCAGTTTGTCTATGTTAATGATCAGTCCTTGAGGGCTGCCTCCTGAAAGTCAGAGGGTTGAATCGTCAGAGACCCCTCAGTTGACTGAGATTCCTTCAAGTTGAGCAGTATTTTTTGTTTTGTTTTGTTTTTCAATCAGCATGCAGTGTACCTCTGGGGACCTTTCAGGCCCAGATTGAGCTGCAGAGTGAATGCTCCTAACTTTCACGCTGCCCATCGGTACAGGCAGCTTTGTATATGGAGACAGCTGCCTAGAGAAGGAAAGGTTTTCGTGGTCAGGGTTTGAGATAATGTTATCTTCTGCCTTCTGCTTAGAGGTGGTAAATGTATAGCTCACAGCAACTTAATATGATAATCTTTGGCTTTTGTTGTATCTAGTATCTTAAAAAAATGTTGTTGCACATTTCCAATCTGCTGTTTGAGCAGTTAGCTTATGGATAAAAAGGAACTAATACTTGAATATTCATACTGAATGGCCAAATCTGATTTGACTGACATAAATCTTACATACAGACCTAGAATCCTCCATGCATGCTAAGGTTAATCACAAAGTTCCACAAGGTTCTGTGAATCGATCAATTCTGTTTAACTTACATATGCTTCCCTTAGCAACATTATTAGAAATCACTTCATAAATTGTCATTGTTATTTAGATAATCACTTCAGGATCCTCATCACCTGCTTTTCTATATAATGTATAATGATGAAAGGTTTTATCATTGTTTTGTTGATTGTTGATCTTAATTGTTATTTGACCTCAATTATTTATTCCTCTGTTATTCAGACATGAACTACAGCATTAAAAAAAAAAGTTTTTAACCTTTTTTTAATGTAATTTACCTTAAGATAATACTGTAAAATATGACACTGAGTGGAGGATGTGCTGCTGATTTTACATATCAACAATTTTTAATAAGGATTCTCTGACTGAGAGATGCAGAGAAAACAGATTGCTATATGTCAGTGTGAACAGTGTGCTGGTAATGGCACAATGAATAGTTGGTTTAGTGGTGTAGGGGAAATACCTTTTTGAGAATGTTTGCACTCGTAATAAAGTTTGGGGCACCACCCTCCTAATGAGGGAAGCGACTAATCAAATTAATAACTCCGTAAACCAATTATTAATTCGTCTGCACGCTTATCAATAATGAATCAATATCTGGGTTATGAATTCTCCATACAGTGATCTTAATTCCTGCTCAAAAGAAATATCCACAGACAGCGACTGTGGCAGCGGCCGAGGAGGGGGAGTTGCAGCCATTTTTAACTCTAGTCTGTCAATCAGCTCTAAACCTAAACTAGATTATAATTCATTTCAAAGCCTTGTTCTTAGTCTTTTACATCCAACCTGGAAAACCTCGCAGCCACTTTTATTTGTTACAGTGTACCGTGCTCCTGGCCCGTATTCTGAATTTGCATCTGAATTCTCAGAGGTTTTATCCAGTTTAGTTCTTAAATCAGATAAAGTTATTATTGTAGGCGATTTTAACATTCATGTCGACGTTGATAATGACTCCCTGGCTACCGCGTTTATCTCATTATTAGACTCCATTGGCTTCAGTCAGGGTGTACATGAACCCACTCACTGTTTTAACCATACCCTCGATCTAGTTCTGACATATGGAATTGAAATTGATAACCTAACAGTCTTTCCACAGAATCCCTCGCTAGCGGATCATTATTTGATTACTTTTGATTTCTTTTTACTCGATTACACGCCACTCAGCAACAGTTACTATACTAGATGTTTATCAGATAGTGCTGTTGCAAAATTTAAGGAAATGATTACTCCGTCGTTAAATTTAATACCATGTCCATCACTTACAGAGGTTTCACGTACCGACTTTAACCTCTCCCGAATTGATCATTTTGTCGATAGCGCCGTAGGCTCGCTGCGAACAACACTCGACTCTGTAGCTCCTCTTAAAAAGAAGTTAACAAAGCAAAGAAAGTTCGCTCCTTGGTATAACTCTCAAACCCGTAAGTTAAAACAAATATCGCGAAAATTTGAAAGGAATTGGCGATTAACCAAACTGGAAGAATCTCATTTAAGCTGGACAGACAGTCTCAAAACTTATAAGAGGAGCCTCCGCAATGCCAGAGCAAACTATTACTCAGCATTAATAGAAGACAATAAGAACAACCCCAGGTTTCTTTTCAGTACTGTTGTCAGGCTGACTGAGAGTCACAGCTCTATTGAGCCTTGTATTCCTTTAGGCCTTAGCAGTAATGATTTTATGAGCTTTTTTATTGACAAAATTCTAACTATTAGAGGCAAAATTCATGACCTCCTGTCCTCAGATAGTACCTATCTAACCTCAAACACAGCTGTAAGACCTAATATATATTTAGATTGCTTCTCCCCAATTTCTCTTCAAGAACTGACTGCAGTGATTTCTTCATCTAAATCATCAACGTGTCTCTTAGACCCCATCCCAACTAGGCTACTTAAGGAGGTCTTACCTTTAGTTAACACTCACTTATTAGACATGATCAGTATATCCTTATTAACAGGCTATGTACCACAGTGTTTTAAGGTAGCTGTAACTGAACCTCTCTTAAAAAAGCCCACCCTGGATCCAGAGGCATTAGCCAACTATAGACCAATATCTAATCTTCCCTTCCTTATCTTACTTGATAATAATTTATTTGAGGAATTTCAGTCAGGATTTAGAGTGCATCATAACACTGAGACAGCACTAGATAAAATTACAAATGATCTTTTGATTGCTTCAGACAAAGGACTCGTCTCTGTACTTGTTTTACTAGATCTGTGGCATTTGACACTATTGACCATCAAATTCTGCTACAGAGACTGGAACACTTAATTGGCCTAAAAGGTTCTGCACTAAGCTGGTTTAAATCTTATTTATCTGATCGTTTTCAGTTTGTTAATGTTCACAATGAATCATCCTTACAGTTGCAATCAAAATTATTCAACCCCCATTGCATATTAGGCCTACTGGCAAAATATACAATTTCTCAGCTGTTTGCAATAAACAAATTACACAAAAACTGTTTAAGTAGTTCAATGAAACCAATATTACAAGGGTTTTGATCCAAATTCAACACAAAATGCTACTTTTAATGACTACTGCAGTCTCAAAATTATTCAACCCCTTCATGACAAGCATCTTCAGTACTTAGTAGAGCACCCTTTTGCTGTTATGACCTGCTGCAAACGTGATGCATAGCCAGACACCAGCTTCAGACAGCGTTCCTGAGGAATCTTAGCCCATTCCTCATGGGCAATGGCCTCCAGTTCAGTAATATTCTTGGGTGTGCGTTTTGCAACCACCTTCTTCAAATCCCACTAGAGATTTTCTATGGGGTTCAAGTCAGGTGACTGTGACGGCCACTCTAGAATCTTCCATTTCTTCTTCTGAAACCAAGCCTTGGTGGACTTTGAGGTATGCTTGGGATCATTGTCCTTTTGGAAGGTCCAATGACGCCCAAGCTTCAGCTTCCTCACAGACGACATGACGTTTTTACCTAAGATTTCCTGATACTTGACTGAATCCATCGTGCCCTCCACACGCTGCAGGTTTCCAGTGCCAGAGGCAGCAAAGCAGCCCCAGAGCATCACTGAGCCACCGCCATGCTTCACTGTAGGCAGGGTGTTCTTTTCAGCATATGCTTCATTCTTGTTCCTCCAGACATACCGCTGTTCCATAGGCCTGAAAAGTTCCAGTTTTGTTTCATCACTCCACAGAACAGAATTCCAAAACTTCTGTGGCTTATTTATATGGTTTTCAGCATACTGGAGCCAACTTTTCTTGTGCTTTTGGGTCAGTAGTGGTGTACGTCTTGGAGTCCGGGCATGGAGCCCTTCAGTGTTTAGTATGTGCCTTATTGTACAAACTGAAACCTCAGTGCCTGCTGCCACCAAGTCTTGCTGCAGGTGTTTTGCAGTCACTCGAGGGTTTTTGACCACTTGCCTCCTCAGGAATCTGGTGGCAGCCGCTGATAGTTTCCTCTTTCTGCCACGTCCAGGTAGTGTAGCCACTGTTCCTTTAACTTTGAACTTGCAAACTATGCTTCCAACTGTATCTCTAGGAACATTCAGAGCTTTTTCTATCTTTTTGTATCATTTTCCTTGTTTGTGCAAGGCAACGATTTCTTCTCTGAACTTTTTGGACAATTCTTTTGACTTAGCCATATTTCTAACATGCAATCAAACGTCACTCTCAACAAACCCCTAGCCAGTTGAGGTATTTATGTGTTCTATCTCAAGCACACCTGAACTAATGAAGCCTTTGATTAGTTGCACCAGGTGTGCTTGAAACAGGGGGTTGAATAATTTTGATTAGTTGCATCAGGTGTGCTTGAGACAGGGGGTTGAATAATTTTGAGACTGCAGTAGTGATTAAAAGTAGCATTTTGCATTGAATTTGGATAAAACCCATGGTAATATTAGTTTTATTAAACTATTTCAACTGTTCTTGTCTACTTTGTTTATTGCAAACAGCTGAAAAATTGTACATTTTTGCCAATAAGCCTAATATGCAATGGGGGTTGAATAATTTTGATTGCAACTGTACGTAGTAAAGTTTGTTTTGGAGTTCCACAAGGTTCTGTGCTCAGACTAATCCTATTTACTCTATATATGCTTCCTTTAGGTAACATCATTAGAAATCACTCTGTAAATTTCCATTGTTATGCGGATGATACACAACTGTATTAATCGATGAAGCCAGAAGAAACTAATCAATTAACTAAACTCCATAACTGCCTTAAAGACATAAAAACCTGGATGAGCACCAATTTCCTGATGTTAAATTCAGACAAAACTGAAGTTATTGTTCTTGGCCCCAAACAACTCAGAGACTCTTTATCTGATGACATAGTTTCTCTAGATGGCATTGCTCTGGCCTCTAGCACTACCGTAAGAAACCTCGGAGTAACATTTGATCAAGATTTGTCTTTTAATTCTCATTTAAAACAAACCTCACGGACTGCATTTTTTCATCTGCGTAATATTGTGAAAATTAGGCCTATCCTGACCCGAAAAGATGCAGAAAAATTGGTCCACGCTTTTGTTACCTCTAGGCTGGATTACTGTAACTCTCTATTATCAGGTAGCTCTAGTAAGTCCTTAAAAACTCTCCAGCTAATTCAGAATGCAGCAGCACGTGTACTAACAGGAACTAAGAAACAAGATCATATTTCTCCTGTTTTAGCTTCTCTGCACTGGCTCCCTGTAAAATCCAGAATTGAATTTAAAATCCTACTGTTAACTTATAAAGCTCTAAATGGTCAAGCTCCATCATATCTTAGTGAGCTCATAGTGCCATATTATCCCACCAGAACACTGCGCTCTGAGAACGCAGGGTTACTCGTGGTCCCTAAAGTCTCCAAAAGCAGATCAGGAGCCAGAGCCTTCAGCTATCAGGCTCCTCTCCTGTGGAATCATCTTCCTGTTACGGTCCGGGAGGCAGACACCGTCTCCACATTTAAGACTAGACTTAAGACTTTCCTCTTTGATAAAGCTTATAGTTAGGGCTGGCTCAGGCTTGCCCTGTACCAGCCCCTAGTTAGGCTGACTTAGGCCTAGTCTGCCAGAGGACCCCCCTATAATACACCGGGCACCTTCTCTCCTTCTCTCTCTCTCTCTCTCTCTCTCTCTCTTTCTCATGTCCTATTACTGCATCTTGCTAACTCGGCCGTACTGCATGTCAGTAACTCGGCTTCTTCTCCGGAGCCTTTGTGCTCCACTGTCTCTCAGATTAACTCATGTCACAGCGGTGCCTGGACAGTGTGACGTGTGTGGTTGTGCTGCTGCCGTGGTCCTGCCAGATGCCTCCTGCTGCTGCTGTTATCATTAGTCATTAGTCATACTTCTACTGTCATTATACACATATGATTATTGTCACATATGTATACTATCAGATATTAATATATACTTTCAACATATTGTACCACAATAGCCTGTCATATTAATTATAATATTACTTTCATTATTGCCGTTGTAAGCTACTGTCATTACCGTCTGTCCTGCATCTCTCTCTCTCTCTCTCTCTCTCTCTCTCTCTCTCTCTCTCTCTCTCTCTCTCTCTTTCTGTCTCATTGTGTCATACAGATTACTGTTAATTTATCATGTTGGTCTGTTCTGTACGACATCTATTGCACGTCTGTCCGTCCTGGAAGAGGGATCCCTCCTCAGTTGCTCTTCCTGAGGTTTCTACCGTTTTTTCCCCTGTTAAAGGTTTTTTTGGGGAGTTTTTCCTGATCAGCTGTGAGGGTCATAAGGACAGAAGGATGTTGTATGCTGTAAAGCCCTGTGAGGCAAATTGTGATTTGTGATATTGGGCTTTGTAAATAAAATTGAATTGAATTGAACTGAGGAGTTAGGAGGGATCTGTTAGGTGCGATGAGTAAGGTAGCATGAGAGGTTCCAAACGCTGGCTCCGTTATGCAGCAGATCCAGCTGTGCCACCGTCAGCAGAAAAGGACGTCGCTTTATGTGACGCTACAGCAATCCTCGCTCCTCACTCCTTAACTCCTGACTCCTTGCATGTTTCCTAAGTGGGAGAGACTAAACAGTTATGTAAGGTGGCTAGGTAAGGTGGCTAGCAGTAATTTTAAGGGACTTGGGACGTACCCCAGGTCTTAAAAGTGGCTATGTTATTATTGACAATAAACTGGACTGGGTTAAGAACACTAACGCTCTCTACAGGAAGGGCCAGAGCCGCCTCTATTATCTGAGGAGACTGAGGTCCTTCAACATCTGCTGGACTATGCTCAGGATTTTCTATGAGTCTGTGGTGGCCAGTGCTATCCTCTATGCTGTTGTGTGCTGGGGCAGCAGGCTGAGGGTGGCGGACGCCAACAGACTCAACAAACTGATCCGCAAGGCCAGTGACGTTGTGGGAACGGAGTGTGACTCTCTGATGGTGGTGTCACAGAGAAGGATGCTGTCTAAGCTACGAACTATCTTGGACAATGTCTCACACTCACTCCACCATGTGCTGGTCAGGCACAAGAGTACTTTCAGTGGGAGACTCATACCACCAAGATGTACCACTGAGCGCCACAGGAAATCATTCCTGCCTGTGGCCATCAAACTGTACAACTCCTCCCTCTCAGTGGCCCTGAGACTTTTTCACACACTGCAATAATTTAATCTAACTTGTGCAATAACCCCATTCACCCTGACTGTATAAATTCTGTTTGTGTAAATAATCTTGTTCAGTTTACAATATATATATATATGTATGTATATATATATATATATATATATATATATATATATTTATTTACGTTTATGTTTGTTAATAGTTCCTGTTTATTTAACTATATATTTGTTAATACTATTGTTTAAATTTCTTATATTTTCACGTACCTTTCCTCTCTTGCAAGGAGCACCTGTAACATAAATAATTTCCCCTCGGGGATCAATAAAGTATTTCTGATTCTGATTCTGATTATCTCACTGAAGTACACAGAGGGGCAAACATTCACATCTAACAGGCTCAAGATGTTGGTGTCATCTGAAAATTTGATGACATGATTGTTTGGATGTGAACTCCTACATTCATTAATGTACAATGTCAAGAGTACAGGAGAACTGACAGAGCCCTGAGGCACACCTGTGCTCCACTGTTTTACTGCTGAGAGCGAGCTGTTCACTCTGACTTGTTGGGTCCTATTCATTAAGAAAGAATAAAACCAATTGATGATAAAAGAATTCACCTTCATGTTGATTAACTTCTGAATGATCAGGTAGGGTTGGACTGAGTTTAAAAGCTGAACTAAAATCTGCAAATAAAACTCTAGCATATGGTTTGGGGTCCTCTAGATGCTTATTAATTAAATGAGTGACAGAAATAGCTGCATCCTCAGTGCTACGACCCTGTCTGTAGGCAAATTGTAGAGGATCTAAACAATGAACAACCTCAGATTTAAGCATATTGACAATCATCCTTTCAAAACTTTTCATCACAACCGATGTTAATGAGACAGGTCTATAGTCATCATTCACAGTTGGACATGAACCCTTAGGGACTGGAACAATGACAGATTTTTTCCACAGACCTGGCACTGTGTGACTGTTAAGTGACAGTTGAAAAATGGGAAAAATTCCAAAGCACAACTTTTTAACAAAAAGGCAGGCAAGCCGTTGGTACTCGTTGATTTTCTTTTGCAAACTTTGCTAAAGACAGCCTGCACCAGCTGTGGTGAAATTAAGAGGTCACATTTCCCAGTAGGATTCATAGTGTCTAAAATCTCCTTCCCCTTCAAGGAGAAGTCCTGATCCTCAAACCTGAGGAAGAAGTCATATAGTTCATTTGCCCTACCTGAATCATCTAAGGTTACGAGCTGTTTCTTACATGGGGTCATATTAGTTATGTTCTTCATACAGTCACATGTTCCTGTTATCCTTGGCTCTAAAGCTTTGTTCAATGTCAGAGCCATGTTTATCTCTTGCCTTCCCAAGCAAATGGTTAAGCTCCTTTTGCACGATGGCCACACCTTGTCAGGGCTACTGCAGAAGAACCCAGAGGCAGACAATGGCAGGTTAACAGTCTTTATTACAAAAGTTCAATAAGGAATGAATGGAGGGAATGGTGTGGAAGCCGGGTGAAGCAGATGAATGGTTCCGGGTAGGAGGGCTACAGGCGAGCTTGTGATTTGAATGTCTGGCAGGGCTGACAGGTTGGCTTTCTGGCGGACAGAAGAAAAAAGTCAAAACAAGTTTCAAAAAACTCTGAAGGAGCAAAAATCCTTGCTTAAAGCTGGCTGGTGTCACAATACACAAACCGTATGCTGAAGACAATCTGACAGAGACTGCAGGTCAGAGTCAGCTCTTGTAGTGGCTGGGTGATGATGAGATGAGGATCAGGTGTGTGAGGCAGCAGAAGCAGGAACAGGTGTAGAGGATTGCAGGGCTGGCAGAGTGCAGAGCGAGTGGGGTGGGGGGGGGGGGGGGACAGCCGTAATCCAGGAGAGACTGTGGTGACACACCTGTGCGATCTTTGTTTTCAAAAGCTAACTTTTTCCTGTTAATACAAGCTTTAATCTCCTTAGTAATGTCAACTTTATTATTGGGGAAATGTGAGATATCTTTTTTCTCAACCACATTATCCACACAGATATTGATGTAGTCTGTGATGGTTGTTGTAGCCTCTTCAGGCTCTAAACTATGAAACATGCTCCAATCAGTGCTGACGAAGCAGCCCCTCAGTGTTTCTATGCTGTCGTCAGTCCACTTCAGCACTGTTTTGTGCTGGGGCTTGGTTGACTTTGGCACTGATTTATAAGTAGGCATAAGATGCACCGTTGAGAGAGTTTGCGATTGGAGGAAGGGTAATTGACCTGTAAGCACCAACTATGTTACCAAAGCATTTATCCAGTATTTTTGAGTTTCTGGTGACACACTTTACATATTACTGAAACCCCGGTAGTGCTGGCTCTAGTTTACAATGGTTCATATCCCCAAGTACAAAAACCGGGACCCCCGGAGGACGTTGGAGTTGGGAGTGAACAAATTCTGACATAAGGTTAGCAACTCTACCAGCGTAACCACTGGGAGGGATGTATGCTAAACACATATTAATATTGCCAAACTCTCTAGGGAGGTAAAAGGGACACATAGATATACATAGAAGCTCCAGATCCGGACCACACAGACTCTGTCTTACTTTAAATTGCTTGCACCAGTTATTCCTCACATAGACAATTAACCCCCCACCTCTTGATTTTCCTGATAAGTCATTTCTGTCTGCACAGACACAGGAGAAGCCCTCCAGCTCCACCAGTGAGTCCGGGGTGTCCTGACGGAGCCATGTCTCCGTCAGTGCGATAACGCTTGATTCTCTATATTGATGGCAAAATCTTCTGATTACCCATAGCTCCTCCATTTTACAGCGCAACAACCTTATGTTGCTTAGTATAACTGAGGGCAGAGATGGTCTATTACAGCGTCTGGGAGCCGCTGTCTGACGCCCCCTCTCCTGCCCCTCTTTCTCTGTTGTGATTTCGCCGCTGGCGTCGCTCTTATGTACTTTGGCAGATGGTCCGGGGGTGCCTTGCTTTTGTCCCACAGAGCAAGCAGGACCTCCCTTGAGAATACAAGGTGACATTCTACCTGCGAGGATGATGGGGACAGGATCATACTTGTAAGTTCACCCACCACCAGAAGAAGAAGAAGAAGAATCAGCAGGGTCAGGAGTGCCGTCATGGCTGCGTTGTTTCCGACATTCGAGCTGTCGCTGCAGTGACCAGGTGAAAGGCCGCTGCCCTTGGCACCGACCCACTGGACGCTGTATTGTCCTTGAATGCCCCACCTCCACTGCTGTGGCCAGGAAGTCCGTTAGGTGCATCGTGACCAGTTGTGCAGTCGCTATGGTGACAAGCTGCCCAGCTGTCCAGTTGAAGATCCAGCTGCTCAGCCATGGCCATCGGCGCCTACCCGCTGGATGTTGCTGCTCCTCCTGTGGCGACACACCTCCACCACCGTGGTCAGGAGCTGCCTTCTCCCCGTGGAGTCCAGCTGCCAGGCTGTGGCTGTTGGCGCCTACCCACTGAATGTTCCTGCTCCTCCCGCGGCGGCACACCTCCACCCCCGCGCACAGAGGCTAACTTCAATGGCTGACTGGTTGCTCTGTTGCTGCCCCTTTAGACACTGGGCTTCTCCACCACACCACTGCACTGCCGTTGTGTAGCAATCACGCAGCTATAGAATGCTAGCTCGTTAGCTCCGGCATCCACGTTGTCTCCCGGCGTGGTGTAGGGGCATACATCCATCTAAACCAACTAAACTTAAAAGCCAGTAATCCTAATTGCACAACGTTATTGTACGGACAACATATAACCACATTAAATAATGTAGAAACATAAATAAATGCAATAAAAGCAATATTTACAGTTTGTATGCCCACAGCAAACAAAGATCCAACGTCTGCAGACATACTCCAATCGTGGCTCTTGTGTGTTTTTTATTGAGCACATTGAGCTGCACCTGCGTGTCAAAGTGTGAGGGCTACTCATCTCAAAAACAGAATTTTTGAGCCTTAATTATGGTGACCCCATCTGGCCAACTGGCGTCATGTTTCTTGAGCACCCATCTGCACTAGCGGCTGACATTTTTTCGGGAGTCCCATGGGTCACATGATTCCCGTGGGATTCTCACAGGATGGGAATCAGTTTCACTATTCGTCATGTGATTGGGACGGGATGGGAAAAAAGTCAACGGGAGCGTGTGGGACTGGGAATCATAACAATAGTCAAGTTTTTATAAAGTAGTTGAAACTAGCTCCACCTCCGGCAGCTACAACAGTAACATACTGCTCTAACACTGATGCTTCGGTATTAATAATCTAATAATGTCATATATAATAATATCAGTCAGAGGAACCAAACACTACTTTTACTGCAATACTTTAACGACATTTTTCTCTCTCAGAACTGGTTCTTATGACGTGTTGTCTGACCACATCAGAAATCATATGTGTTTATCATTCTGAACAGCTTCAAGGTGAAGTGAATGTAAAAATAATTAAAATAATTCAGCAATAAACATCAAAACATAACATTAGATGTCATATTTGGGTTTATATTCAACTAAGGTAGGCATTGTGTGATCCATGTACTGTATTTTCTTTTTTTTTCACTGTAACTGAAACACAACACGGGAGCGGGATGGGACAGGAGTCATTTTTGTGGGAGTGGGATGGGACAGGACTGAAAATCCATTCCCGTGTCACCCTCTAATCTGCACACAACTTCTAATCACTGGCAAAAATTTCATGTCGAGGATGTAACATGTCACGGGAATGTGTAAAAACACTTCTGGAGAAACAAAAAAAATGAAGTCAAAGCAGAAACAATAGGCCCTTCAGCCTTGAACCCTAAAATGAACATGCATTTCAATCAATCAATCAATTTTATTTATAAAGCCCAATATCACAAATCACAATTTGCCTCACAGGGCTTTACAGCATACGACATCCCTCTGTCCTTTGGACCCTCACAGCTGATCAGGAAAAACTCCCCAAAAAACCCCTTATGGACCTCATCTTGCTTTATGCCAAAAAATGTGTTGCATATAGTGCTGTCACGATACCCAAATCTTTGTTTCGGTACCCATACCAATATGAATTTCAATACTTTTCAATACTTTTCAGCACTTTTCCTAAGGAAAAGTCATTTTGGCTACAAACCTTTAGAACAATAAATAGTAGGGGTGTAATGGCCCCGAAAAATCGTGGTTCGAAAGTACCTCGGTATGGACATCACGGTTTGGTTGCTCAAATGTTTCACCAAGTTGGTGTTGTCTCGTGTTGTCTCCCTTTGCGAGGCAGACTTTCTCTTGTCTTTTTTCACGTGCGCCAGCTGCGAATGTTGATACAGGTGTTGTGATACACACCACTTGTGCAATCTGAAAGGTGTTTTTGTGCATAAATGAGAATGAATGAATAAATTAATTAAATTAATGAATTGAATCAATTTCAAAGTACCGGTATTTTCCAAATGCAGTATAGTACCGTTTGGAATACTCTTGTACGGTGGTAATATTTTAGTACCGGTATACCTTGCAACACTAATTGCATATTTATGGAAAAACATTAATAAACCAAGCATTACGTAATGAATAAGACAGATGTTATCAAGCCTTTCATAAGAAACAACAAGTTAAATATTGAAGGCTCAACAGCTTCATAAATTATGTTAAGGATTTAGATTTATAGGCTCTTCAAGTCAATGATTACTCTCTGTGGACAATGCAGTTTCTTAGCTTGTATAATTTTTATTTTAAATACTTGTCACATTCAAATTTATTGCAATTCATTTACTCCATTTTGTACAGATTGACATTTATTAACAGAGCTGAAGTTTTCTTTATTTGTTTTTCTTTCTCTCTTTGTTCTGTCTCAATGCAGCACTTTTAGTTATGTGTTATATAAGTGGAAAAGGCTGTAATTTACAGTACTGACACTTTAAATAAAAATATTCAGGGGTAAAAATTGAAATGGTGAGATTCTCAGAGTCTGCAGTCATTAGGCTGCTTCTGTCCTAAATTCAAAGCCAGACTTAAAATCGCATGTGGTTCTTAAGAAGCTTCTGTAAGATTTGATTTAATAATTTGAATTTAATTTTGTATTTCTTGCTCATGAAATCATCTAGACTCCGTTTGGGGTTGTTATATACTATATCTACAGTATATACTACATTTACAAGCACATACAAATCTCAATACACTTCATGAAGTCTAACATGAGACCTTGGCTGAGATGACTGAGAGTTTCAGTCGACAACATAGATGGTACATGAGGACAGGTCTGATGGTATGATCTCTTATGCCATAAATGAGAGAACTCAGACATCTGGGGAAGATGAAAATACACACATATAAAACAGTCTGGGAGCGCACAAATACTATCCTTGTTGCAATTCTCGAAAGAGCTATGAGCATTGAGTTGTGCATAGTTGACACGAGACTGAGGCCCAGCTGCACCAGATGAAGCAGCAGTGTGTTACGAGACTTTTGGGCTGAAGCTTTGTCTGTGGAGGCTGACCTGGCTGCTATCATCACGCCGATATAAGAAGAAGTGACCACCGTACCAGATGATACAAACAGAAAACAAGTGTAGGCTTTGTCATAATGCTCAGACATTGGGTCAATAATCATTACAAAAGTACCACAAGAATCTTTCATCTGCAGACTCTCCAGGTCTTCAAAAGGAAATTCTAACAGTAACAGAACTCTTGTGAATACATTTAGTGAACTGAAGGTCCAAACCACAATGATAGCCACTGCTGTGTTTCTGATGGTGATGATGGTAGAGTGCCTCAGTGGGTAGCACACAGCTACATATCTCTCCAGAGACATCACCACCAGTGTGAGAGGAGAGACGTGATCTGCAAATTTAGCAAGCATGATGAGAAAACCACACACAGGATATGTCAGCCTTATTCTACAAGCAGACAGTAGGTACAGTAACTGACCCAGTACCATCTGTACAGTGTCTGCAAAGAGAAGGTTAAACAGAAGAATGTAACGAGATGTCTCACGAAATACTGTTTTACTCCTCAAAGTGAATAACATGACCCCGTTAATGAAGATAAACACACAGCATGGCACAGTAGTCAGAGTGGAAAGCATTACTATCTCTAGAATGCCCCGAAACTTCTGTCCAGCAGTGACACTGATCATAGATTGATTTGCATACAACATTTTAGAGAAGCAATTAAACCATTAATCAATGTAAAACACAATTAATTCCTTCCAGTTTGTATGCCCACAGCAACAAAGATCCAACGTCAGCAGACATGCCTGTTGAGTTCACATGAAAAATCTGAAATAAAGCAGATACATTTCCCCTCTGCAGACAGTTAGCAGGTTCAATCTGTGCTTCTTGCCATGTGAGCGGAGCTCGTCTGTAAGGTTTGCCTACCCTCACAGACTATATATGAGCTCTGTCCTTCCACCCATTTCATGTCACACTATCACGTCTGCATTGTTTAACTTTAGGGATATGTAATTTCTCTGCCATTCTTTGTCAGAAACCTGGCCACGTGATGCCTTCTGAGACTGAAGAGCATCTCTCTCTAACTTTGTTACATTCTATTATTTCAGCTGTTGCTTTGCTTGTATTAAGCGCTGCTGTGCTTCATATCACTTTATGGAAAGAGTTACACTGCTGAATCTGTCAGCAGCGTCCAGATATGATGTTTTCTGAAAAGGTGTCAAACTACAATTGCACACTGCTCATTGGTATGTTTTCTTATTTAGTCCTCAAGACCTGATATATATTTAGATTGCTTTCTTCCCATCAACCTTCACTAATTAACATCGTCTTCATCCAAACCATTAATTTGACTCTAAGACCTCATCACAGCTATGCTACCTTAAGAAGTCTCATCCTTAGGAAACACTTCTTTATCAGATAAGATCAATACATCTTTTTAACAGGCCTTTAAAGCAGCTGTAAGTAAACCTCATTTTAAGAAAGTCCACTGTCGATCCAGGGGATTTAGCCAACTATATCTAATCTTCCCTTTCTCTCTAAGAATCTTGAGAAAATGCTCACCTATCAGTTGTATGACTCTCTCCATAACAATAGTTTATTTGAGGATTTTCTGACAGGATTTAGAGTTCATCATAACAAAGAGACAGCACAAGTGAAAATTACAATTGACTTTCTGATTGCTTTGAACAAAGGATTTGTCTCTGTACTGCTCTAATAGATCTTAGTGCTGCATTTGATACAACTGACATCACATCCTGTTACAAAGATTTAAACTTTAAATTGGCCTTAGAAGAACTGCACTAAGTTGGTTTAAATCCTATTTAAACCAACCGCCTAGAAGGTGCTTGTGATTGGGAAATGCAAGTAGATTTAGGGGGAAAGCTTGTTGTTCCTCAGGAAATAGTCTGTACCAGGCAGAGGCCTGACTTAGTGTTGTGGTCAGTGAGTCAACAGATAGTTTATTTCATTGAGCTGACAGT
Organism: Epinephelus lanceolatus; assembly: GCF_041903045.1. NCBI lineage: Eukaryota > Metazoa > Chordata > Actinopteri > Perciformes > Serranidae > Epinephelus > Epinephelus lanceolatus. The sequence continues at coordinate 43,067,688 of NC_135744.1, read as the reverse complement.
TCCTTGGGAAGACTCAGTGGAAGAAGCCTATGAAAGAAAAAAGCTTAGATATGCAGACTTAGGAGCAGAAGCTGAGCAGCGAGGATGGAAGACTAGGATTTGTCCAGTGGAAGTGGGGTGTAGGGGATTCATAGCAAGATCAACTGTCTCACTCCTGGGGGAACTCGGAGTGCGGGGACAGAATTTGAGGAAGACAGTGAGGGAAATGTCAGATGAAGCAATTAAATGCAGCCAGTTTATCTATTACAGAAGAAATAATGTCAGCTGGGGGCCAGCAGGGGGAACTACTAAGCAGGGCACATAACTCCTTGAGATCAGGTGGAGAGATCCACTTCCTGTCAGGAGAAATCCAGGAAGAGGAAGTATTTAAGTGTGGGAGTGGCCTATTGGAATCCATTTTGTTTGAGGCCATGCGGCAAGGTGAGTGTGCTTGCTGATCCTGTAAGTCCAGTTAGCTCCTTTAACTTTAGCTTATATTGTAGTTATGCTATGTAGTGTGTGAAATAGAGTATGGTGAATGTGACAGGAAAGCTAGTATCAGCATTGCTTCTGCCTGGAGCTCGCATGTATGGAGCCTGGGTTTGGTTGAAGATGGCAGTGCTGTTTGGGCTGAGAAAGCCATGTGTAAGTAAGAAGGAAATCCAGGAAGAGGAAGGTTATTTAAGTGTGGGAGTGGCCTATTTGAATCCATTTTGTTTGAGACCATGCTGCAAAGTGAGTGTGTTTGCTGATCCTGTGAGTTCATTTATCTCCTTTAACTTTAGCTTACATTGTAGTTATGCTATGTAGCGTGTGAAATAGAGTATGGTGAATGTGCTAGTAAAGGTAGTATCAGCATTGCTTCTGCCTGGAGCTCGCATAAACGGAGCCTGGGCTTGGTTGAAGTTGGCAGTGCTGTTTGGGCTGAGATCACTGTCCAGCCTCCTGGAGGTGTCATTGTTGTGAGGGCTCGTCCTGGGGAGGTAGACTGTACAGCCTAACCCGGCGGGGGAGTGTGATAGCCTAACAAGGCTTCCTTCCCTGGGTCTACCTCCTCTGTGGTAGTATAGGTAAGGTAAAGGAGGTTGTTCGGTTAGTGTGGGGAGCAGTGAGACCTGGCATTAGGGGAGTGTCTCTGGGACGCCAGAGATCACTGTCTAGCCTCCTGGAGGTGTCGTGGGACTAACTAGACGAAACACCGGTGAAAGGAGGTTCCCACTCGATGACCCCAAAGACATGTTAGTTATCACTGCTCACGGGTCTGTATAGTTAAGCCTTGCCATAATAGCTTATCGTAGGGCTTAGGAGGATTATTCACTGAGCGCTGATCCCTTTTTTTTTTTTTTTTTTTTTTATTAGAGCACAAACTGTTTATTTGAATATCAGATCAATCTCAGTTTGTCTATGTTAATGATCAATCCTTGAGGGCTGCCTCCTGAAAGTCAGAGGGTTGAATCGTCAGAGACCCCTCAGTTGACTGAGATTCCTTCAAGTTGAGCAGTATTTTTTTGTTTTGTTTTGTTTGTCAATCAGCATGCAGTGTACCTCTGGGGACCTTTCAGGCCCAGATTGAGCTGCAGAGTGAATGCTCCTAACTTTCACGCTGCCCATCGGTACAGGCAGCTTTGTATATGGAGACAGCTGCCTAGAGAAGGAAAGGTTTTCGTGGTCAGGGTTTGAGATAATGTTATCTTCTGCCTTCTGCTTAGAGGTGGTAAATGTATAGCTCACAGCAACTTAATATGATAATCTTTGGTTTTTGTTGTATCTAGTATCTTAAAAAAATGTTGTTGCACATTTCCAATCTGCTGTTTGAGCAGTTAGCTTATGGATAAAAAGGAACTAATACTTGAATATTCATACTGAATGGCCAACTCTGATTTGACTGACATAAATCTTACATACAGACCTAGAATCCTCCATGCATGCTAAGGTTAATCACAAAGTTCCACAAGGTTCTGTGAATCAATCAATTCTGTTTAACTTACATATGCTTCCCTTAGCAACATTATTAGAAATCACTTCATAAATTGTCATTGTTATTTAGATAATCACTTCAGGATCCTCATCACCTGCTTTTCTATATAATGTATAATGGTGGAAGGTTTTATCATTGTTTTGTCGATTGTTGATCTTAATTGTTAGTTGACCTCAATTATTTATTCCTCTGTTATTCAGACATGAACTACAGCATTTTTTTTAAAAAAAAGAAGTTTTTCAACCTTTTTTTATGTAATTTACCTTAAGATAATACTGTAAAATATGACACTGAGTGGAGGATGTGCTGCTGATTTTACATATCAACAATTTTTAATAAGGATTCTCTGACTGAGAGATGCAGAGAAAACAGATTGCTATATGTCAGTGTGAACAGTGTGCTGGTAATGGCACAATGAATAGTTGGTTTAGTGGTGTAGGGGAAATACCTTTTTGAGAATGTTTGCACTCGTAATAAAGTTTGGGGCACCACCCTCCTAATGAGGGAAGCGACTAATCAAATTAATAACTCCGTAAACCAATTATTAATTCGTCTGCACGCTTATCAATAATGAATCAATATCTGGGTTATGAATTCTCCATACAGTGATCTTAATTCCTGCTCAAAAGAAATATCCACAGACAGCGACTGTGGCAGCGGCCGAGGAGGGGGAGTTGCAGCCATTTTTAACTCTAGTCTGTCAATCAGCTCTAAACTTAAACTAGATTATAATTCATTTCAAAGCCTTGTTCTTAGTCTTTTACATCCAACCTGGAAAACCTCACAGCCACTTTTATTTGTTACAGTGTACCGTGCTCCTGGCCCATATTCTGAATTTGTATCTGAATTCTCAGAGTTTTTATCCAGTTTAGTTCTTAAATCAGATAAAGTTATTATTGTAGGCGATTTTAACATTCACGTTGACGTTGATAATGACTCCCTGCCTACCGCGTTTATCTCATTATTAGACTCCATTGGCTTCAGTCAGGGTGTACATGAACCCACTCACTGTTTTAACCATACTCTCGATTTAGTTCTGTATGGAATTGAAATTGATAACCTAACAGTCTTTCCACAGAATCCCTCGCTATCGGATAATTATTTTTTGTCGATAGCGCCGTGGGCTCGCTGCGAACAACACTCGACTCCGTAGCACCTCTTAAAAAGAAGTTAACAAAGCAAAGAAAGTTCGTTCCTTGGTATAACTCTCAAACCCGTAAGTTAAAACAATACCGCGAACATTTGAAAGGAATTGGTGATTAACAGGGATGGGTACCAAACCCCGGTACTGAACGAGCCCTGGGACTACATTCTTCAAGACCGCAGTATTGATAAGCTCTGACCTTGACGGTTCTGCTATCGGTACTGGAGCAGTCGGGTTTTTTTTTTTTTTTTTTTTTACAAGTTAAACCTTATCTTGCACATTTATCTCACCAACTCCGTCAATTATCCGTCATTGTATCATAATTTTTGCTATTCTCCCTGAAGACGAGAGATCTGTCTCGCTCACCCTGGCTGCCTGCTGTATGTGAGTGAAGCCAACACGTGGAGTTAATAACCATTAGCTATTTTGCGACTCTATTTACTAAATAGGGTTTCAGATTTGGGATTTTATTTGTGTATTTTTCAGATACTTCTAAATACATGAATATAACCATAATTATAGCCTGGGCTGGGTGCATGGGATTTCCCCCCCTCTGGTCTATATATCCATAGTGATTAATGTTACATCACCATATAAAATACGTAGAATACCTAACATACCTAGAATACCTAATATTTTTACTTGTAGGCTAGATTTGTTTATATATGCTACAGTGATTTGTTTTCGAGAGAGCTCTATGGTGCGAGCATTGTACTGCATTTGCGACTAAAAGCAGTTTTGTGCAAGTTAAAGAAATCATTCAGAAGCATGCTGTGCGAGTATAGATTTCAACCAGCAGCAGAATCCTGTCGGTTGTGGGTTGAACGGGGGGGTCACAGACACAGACAGGAATACGTATTCCTGTCAAATACGGCGGCCATAGTGCTCCACGGCGCAAGTATGGCTTACCGGCGACGGAGAAGCCTGGCTCCAGGGCCAATATTTTCCTCTTTGTTGATGTCATGACTGCCCAGTAGTACCTGAACAGCCGAGCCATGGCGGCACACAGGTATGTGACGTGTCAGAGGAGAAACGAGCCGTTCACATTTCTCTCTTTGTGGCAGGTAACGGTCCACAAACCTCAGCGCACTTTAGGGACTGTTCTTTACTTATGAAGGGACTGGTCTTTACTTGTCAGGGGAGGAGCGTGGCTGGTTGATTTTTATTTTATTTATTTATTTTATTTTGATCCCCCCTATGTTAATCACTTATTGATGCTGTTTTTGAAGTATGAATAAGTCAAAATCTTAACGATACTCCTGTCTCTCTTCCATTTCCTTCAGCCTCTCTTCCTGCCTCTCCTCCTCCATCTCCTCCAATCTCTTTACTACTTGTCATCTGACAAAAAATGTATTGATGCAAGACATGTGAACAGTAGGACAATTTGAGATGCAACAGTCATAGATTTTGATTGTTGTAGCCTGAGGAAAACATACTGTATGTTTTACAATTGTGTAATTCATTAAACAACATCTGAATGTATATAGGCTAAAGAACAGCCATAATGTCAACACAAGTTAGTCAGCTTCATCATGTTAAACATAAATAAAGTAAATCAACAAAAATGTAAATGCTCCAAAATCATTATAATACAACTGTGTGCAAAATGTTGCACTTACACCCAATATCTATTACATAAATATGACTCAGTGTTGGTGTTTTTACTGGGAGCAGTGGATCTGTATTCTCCTAAGTCTCTCCTTCACACACCATGGATGCTGAAGACTGTCACTGAAGGAGCTATTATTTATAGTGTTTACACTTTATTTATTCAGACTGTTTCTATCATGTCATCTTACTACAAACATTAATGTGAACTGTGTCATCACTACATGACATCTATGATTGCTGATGGAGCATGTGAAGTGGAATTTCATGTTCTCTGGCATATAATATTGATCTAATAGTTGCCAAACTTAGCTCAGCTAGTATTAGCTCATTAGCATCTCATTATCTAGCAAAGAGTTGCCAAGGAACGCCATTCAGTTAGCCAAACATCAACAGGTGTTGGCAGAAAATACTAGCTAAAATTCAGTAAATAAGCTAATTTTTTTTTAGCTTATTTACTGAACCAACCGACTCACATCTGTTTTCTTCCTTTTCATCCAGTTCATCAGCGACTGTTGTTGGTGCTGGGCCTGGTGGCGTTTCATTTTTCAGCCACGAAATCTGCACGTCTTTGTTTGTAGAATGCAAATTTGAAATGTACGCTGTGCGCATGACATATCAGGACCATAGACAGTCACAGATCACTGACGTGCGTTCACACTCGGCGCTCCGGTGTGGAGCGCTAATGGTGACGTGCATGTATGTGTCGTTCCCTCACGAACTGCCGTGAACTGTACGGTGACACGTACCCACAAGGTCAGTGGAGAGAGCGGCGCTGGGGAGGACCAATCACACGTTAACAAAATAACGGTAGAGCCAATCGATGAGCAATACGAGATTAGAGGCAGGACGTACGGTAGACACCAACGATTGTTAACCCTTTGTGTACCATATTGAGCGGACGCTGACAGCCAGTGTTTATACTGTAAGGACAATACAGAAGGGGCTGAATATTGGTAGGGATGTGTCCCTACCATCCCTACCCAATCCAACGCCTATGAAAGAGCCTGTTTTTCAACTAAGAAGACCGCCTTAGTAGACCCGTCCCCCTTTTGGCCGGATAAAGACAAGTGGGCTCAGCGCATCTGGCTCTCTCTTGTTCTCTTGTCCTTTTCTTGTTTTTGCTCTCTTTTCTTTTTTTGACTCTTCTCTCCTTGTTTTTTTTTTTTTTTACTTCTCTTTCTTTTTGTTTCTCCTTTTCCGTATCTTAAATACATCACTACACACTGTAGTCAGTACATATTGTATCACTCTTATGCTACGTCCCAATTCCTCCTCTTAGCACTAGCCCTTGACACTATCACTCCCCCTTGGTTGGGAAACAATAAAAACTTTCTGTAACTTCATCCTCATACTCTCTCCACAGTAGTCAGTATACGACCACCACTTGTAGACCCCAAACTTTACGGAAATGTAAGACAAAAAGCAGCCAGCTTACTTTCACTTTGATAAGCTCAAACACACCCTCCCCCTCTATCTCTCTTTCTCAATATGTGTAGTTAAAAAATAAAACTGACAATAAAATGCACTTAATGGTTTTAATTTCACAGTAATATAAAATATTAAATAAATATAGCTAAATATTAAAACAAAATATATTTGTTTTAATCATGTCATTTATCAATGGAGAATAGTTTACTAAAACTAAATTAATAAAACTAGATCTAAGCCAGTCGAGATGTGCTGTCCTAATATGCTATGAAGTGGGTAGCACTGGGCCTGAAAAAGATTTTATTAAAACTTGATAATCATAGATATTATAGTTTACCCTGGGAAGCACATACGGACAGATGTGGTGAAGTTATCAGTGTATATTCATGTAACTGATAACATCAGAGAATACATTAACCAAGACATTCTTGTATTTAGTGTAGATATCTAAATATGCATTATAAAGCAGTGATCAGTTTCGCATGACGTGAAATTGCATTAAAAAATCATCAACATACAGATCGCCCGCATGGAGCACTTTTATGTCCCTACCAATGTGAAAATCAAACCAACACCCTTGGGCTTATTACTTTATTTTAACAGAAACTTAAAGGGATAGTGCACCCAAAAATGAAAATTCAGCCATTGTCTACTCACCCATATGCCGAGGGAGGCTCAGGTGAAGTTTTAGAGTCCTCACATCACTTGCAGAGATCCAAGGGGAGAGGAGGTAGCAACACAACTCCACCTAATGAAGGCTGACGGCGCCCCAGATTCAAATGTCCAAAAACACATAATTGAAAACACAAAATATCTCCATACTGCTCGTCCGTAGTGATCCAAGTGTCCTGAAGCCCCGACATAAAAACTTCAGCCTCCATTACTTGGAGTTGTGTTGCTACCCACTCTCCCCTGGGATCTCCGCAAGTGTTGTGAGGACTCTAAAACTTCACCTGAGCCTCCCTTGGCATATGGGTGAGTAGATAATGGCTGAATTTTAATTTTTGGGTGCACTATCCCTTTAATGCTTTTTATTATATGAGATCACGTTACGTGCGATAGGCACATACTCCTCTCATTATGGTCAAGATCATTTTTTTTTAACATCCAATTAAAATGAATACAATTATTATACCACGTGTATCAGCAAAGTACGTGTATAGCCTAATTCAAATACACACACTCTAGACTAACCTATAGTTTCAACATATAATGAAAAACAAAATGAGGAAGCACATATTCATGAAAACAAGTTGATTAATAAACCCAACTATATTTTAACTCCAAATATATAATATGGATAAAATGTATAATTTCACTTCCAACAGACATTTCAATTCTGTCACACAGAAACATTTGGTAAGAGAGGGGAGGGCATGATTTCCCCGGGGCAATGCAAATGGTCAGGATGTGGTTGAGAAAAAAAGCATTGTCTCACGACAACTAGTGGGTCGTTCATCACCGCGTTTTGCCCCAAGGCCAGATACTTTAAGATGGCATCCGAAACTTGAGGGATCCCAAGTGACTTTTTAACCTCCATTTGGCCTTAGGATGGTTGAAAGAAGTTTTTGTCCCCCCCCCCCCCCCCCCACACACACACACACATTTTCCTCGAAATGTGATGCCGACTGTAGGCTAATCATCTCTAAGCTATCACTCAGTGCTCTTTCCATTGCTTCACTATGAAATCCATTCCACTTCACATTATCTACTCACCCATATGCCAAGGGAGGCTCAGGTGAAGTTTTAGAGTGCTCACATCCCTTGCGAAGATCGGCGGGGGTTAGCGGATAGCACACCTAATGGCAGATGGCGCCCCAGACTAACGTCCAAGAACACAAAATTGAATCCACAAAGTACCTCCATACTGCTCATCCGTAGTGATCCAAGTGTGCTGTAGCCCTGACATAAAAAGTTGTTTCAAAAAACGTCATATGATCTGTTTTTAGCCTCACTGTAGCCTGTAGTGCTGACTGCTTCTCTGTGCTCCGCGTTCACGTGTGCGCGCTTGTGCGAGACCAGTGAAAGCATGAGCTTTGCTCACCCATGTTTACATCACGTGACACGTGCACCGCAGGGAGAAACAACAGTAACCACAGAGCTAAAAGATAATTTGCACTACGGTCTTTTAGCAAAGGACAGCCCAACATGTCTGAAGACTTTGAAACTGAGGAGGAACAGCATTTCTTTGTTGAGCCGTATTTGTTTGAGCCCGAGTATACGGATGGAACCCTGACTACTGGACGAAGCAGCTGCCGCAGCTCATGAGCCTGACCCTCAGCCAGCCGCAGAACACGGGAGTTGAGCACTGGAAACCTGGTGGTGTAGTTGTTTCAAATGCAAAGCAGTGCCAACGGATGAGGAAAGTCTTTGCTGCTCAGACTGGGAACTGGCGATGCCTGCACTTGAGAATCTGGACATCAGTACTGACGAGACTGCTGCTGCTCGAGCGCGGAGCACAGAGAAGCAGTCAGAGCTACAGGCTACAGTGAAGCTAAAAACAGAGTTCATAGGCCCGTTTCCACCGCAGGAACCACCCCCGAAGGACAGAGTTCCGGAACTTTTACACGGGCTAAACAAGTCCCTGCCTCGGGGTAGGTACTCAGAACGGCCCCGAAAGACTCCTGGCTGGGGCTTGGGGATTACTTGGTGCTGATTGGATATACTCAAGGAGGGATGTGACGACAACAGAAAGCAACAAAATAGCCGGCATTTTTAAAACTCAGCAGACAAGGGTTAGCTCGTTCATATAGCTTCCGCAGCCATGTAAAAAAAAAACTCACTAAATGGCCTGTGAAAAAAAATATTTTCTTCCGGCGGACATCTTAGTTACAACATGATTGAGCTAGCAAAGCAGTTTTGTGTTGATATGTGTGGTATTTATTCAGTTTTGGGAAATCGAGATGTCTAGAAAGCATCAGCTGACAGGGACAGCTAAAAGCAGCAGCAAAGCTAACATCAGGACGTTATCTGTTAAAAGCCTCCCGTTGTCGGATATGACATGAAACTACTCCAGTTAGCTCAATCATGTTGTATGTAACCCGCATTTAGTTATTCATTTTATTTATTTATTTATTTATTTATTTATTTATTTTGCGGGCCTACTTCCCGTGACCCCAAAACTTCCTTTGAATCACGGGTCACGGAGTTCACTTCCTCCTCCGTCTCCACTGTGACTGGGCATGTTACTGTCAGCGTCTCAAACATTTGACTGGAGCTCTCTGAATCGATCATTTGAAACCGTCAGCCACTGGTGAGTCCTTTGCCGACAAGTTCTGATTGTTTAAACCATATAACTGTCCGTGTAATTGCTCTCTAACGCGCTGTTTCACCAGAGTCGTTATTGAACTCAACCCGTTCAATACTCCATCTGGAAAACTCTGCAGATTTCCTGTCGGACCGCGCGTGGAAGCTCAGCTCTGACCACTCGGTTCGAAGGTAAACAATGATTTTTGTTTAAAATAAGACAGCCGAATTGTAGATAATATTTTAGTTTAATTACTCGCTCATGTAGTTTAGAGCGTTATTCTTGTTTTGAACAGTTACGTCACTTTTCTGATTGACGCTACAACGGCTATGAGGTTTGGTCATCATTGACACATTTATGTGAACGTAGCTACGTATTTAATGAATGAATGAATGTTGCGCAATTATTGAAACACTTGAGTCTTACTCTGCTTGAGTAGTTTGAAATTTAATATTGAATGTTTTGATGAATTATAAAAGGTGCATTTTGACTTTGATTTTGATTTTTACTTTGACTGTGAATATTAACATGGTACTGGGGTACTAGGTTAAGGTGATTTGGTTACTATTGTAACTTTGATTTATTAAACACAATTAATTAATTAAATAATTAATTAATGCATTTGTATTTAGCATGTATGTTTATGCATACATTGATTTTATTTTTGATACTGACTTGGTTATTTCAAATGGAATACTTATGTGTATTTTTGGCCTTTTAGGTCAGGTTTTTTTTTTGACCAACTTTGGAATTCCTTCTTATGGACCTTGATCCATTCATCACATGGCGAGCTAGATCAACGAACCGGTAGGACAAAGTCTCACACCTACCGATCTGGACAAACCTTTTTGGATTAAAAGGATATGAACTGAATGTTTTCCTTGAGAACTTTATTGTGAACAACAGAACATTTGATTTATTGTGGGTAATCCATTTTTTTTTTAATATTGGAATGGTGTATTGTTTATATTGGTTGTTTTTTTTTAAATATTCTCTGAATACAGACACTCAAACTGCACTACTGTCTCATCCATTCATTCACAATCCAGGCTCCTCTAAAGAACAGACTTCTGTTGCCGCTATTGTAGCCGTAGTCAACCGCCTAGCCCATATGTGTTACATGTAGCTAAGACATCCGCTGGAAAAATTATTTTTTTCATGGACCATTTAGTGAGTTATTACAGACACTGCTATCGGCTAACGGTGGCCCTACGTCGCCCCGGTCAAAATGGTCGCGCAACGATTACGTCACATCCACAGCCCGTAACTTTACAGGAACCTTCCTCCTACTCCGCTCTCTCAGTGGAGACACGGCGGTTGAGAGAGCCGAGCGGGAGGACGTTCCTCTAGTAGTTCCTGCCCCCCAAATAGTACCAGGAACTTCTTCAGTGGAAACGGGCCTCATATGACGTTTTCGAAACAACTTTTTATGTCGGGGCTTCAGGACACTTGGATCACTACGGATGAGCAGTATGGAGATACTTTGTGGATTCAATTTTGTGTTCTTGGACGTTAGTCTGGGGCGCCGTCTGCCATTGGGTGTGCTAGCTGCTCCCCCCACCAATCTCCGCAAGGGATGTGAGGACTCTAAAACTTCACCAGGGCCTCCCTCGGCATATGGGTGAGTAGATAATGGCTGAATTTTCATTTTTGGGTGCACTATCCCTTTAAATACAGTACAGGCCAAAAGTTTGGACACACCTTCTCATTCAATGCGTTTTCTTTATTTTCATGACTATTTACATTGTAGATTCTCACTGAAGGCATCAAAACTATGAATGAACACATGTGGAGTTATGTACTTAACAAAAAAGGTGAAATAACTGAAAACATGTTTTATATTCTAGTTTCTTCAAAGTAGCCACCTTTTGCTCTGATTACTGCTTTGCACACTCTTGGCATTCTCTCCATGAGCTTCAAGAGGTAGTCACCTGAAATGGTTTCCACTTCACAGGTGTGCCTTATCAGGGTTAATTAGTGGAATTTCTTGCTTTATCAATGGGGTTGGGACCATCAGTTGTGTTGTGCAGAAGTCAGGTTAATACACAGCCGACAGCCCTATTGGACAACTGTTAAAATTCATATTATGGCAAGAACCAATCAGCTAACTAAAGAAAAACCAGTGGCCATCATTACTTTAAGAAATGAAGCTCAGTCAGTCCGGAAAATTACAAAAACTTTAAATGTGTCCCCAAGTGGAGTCGCAAAAACCATCAAGCGCTACAACGAAACTGGCACACATGAGGACCGACCCAGGAAAGGAAGACCAAGAGTCACCTCTGCTTCTGAGGATAAGTTCATCCGAGTCACCAGCCTCAGAAATGGCAAGTTAACAGCAGCTCAGATCAGAGACCAGATGAATGCCACACAGAGTTCTAGCAGCAGACCCATCTCTAGAACAACTGTTAAGAGGAGACTGCGCCAATCAGGCCTTCATGGTCAAATAGCTGCTAGGAAACCACTGCTAAGGAGAGGCAACAAGCAGAAGAGATTTGTTTGGGCCAAGAAATACAAGGAATGGACATTAGACCAGTGGAAATCTGTGCTTTGGTCTGATGAGTCCAAATTTGAGATCTTTGGTTCCAACCGCCGTGTCTTTGTGAGACGCAGAAAAGGTGAACAGATGGATTCCACGTGCCTGGTTCCCACTGTGAAGCATGGAGGAGGAGGTGTGATGGTGTGGGGGTGTTTTGCTGGTGACACTGTTGGGGATTATTCAAAATTGAAGGCACACTGAACCAGCATGGCTACCACAGCATCCTGCAGCAACATGCCATCCCATCCGGTTTGCGTTTAGTTGGACGATCATTTATTTTTCAACAGGACAATGACCCCAAACACACCTCCAGGCTGTGTAAGGGCTATTTGACCAAGAAGGAGAGTGATGGAGTGCTGCGGCAGATGACCTGGCCTCCACAGTCACCGGACCTGAACCCAATCCAGATGGTTTGGGGTGAGCTGGACCGCAGAGTGAAGGCAAAGGGGCCAACAAGTGCTAAACACCTCTGGGAACTCCTTCAAGACTGTTGGAAAACCATTTCAGGTGACTACCTCTTGAAGCTCATGGAGAGAATGCCAAGAGTGTGCAAAGCAGTAATCAGAGCAAAGGGTGGCTATTTTGAAGAAACTAGAATATAAAACATGTTTTCAGTTATTTCACCTTTTTTTGGTAAGTACATAACTCCACATGTGTTCATTCATAGTTTTGATGCCTTCAGTGAGAATCTACAATGTAAATAGTCATGAAAATAAAGAAAACGCATTGAATGAGAAGGTGTGTCCAAACTTTTGGCCTGTACTGTACAACTGAGCTACAATTTTGACTATGTACTTCACCTGGGTATTTATGCTACTATATATTTCCTCTCCACAACATTTTACTGTCACTTTACCATTAGATACTTTTCTTACTGTTTTGCAAACTGTTTACACCTCTGTGTATATTACTTTATTGCTTATCAATACGCATATAGATTTTCTACATCCCTGCTTACATTCAGCTGAGAAAAATACACACATATGAGAAGAATAAATTCAAAGTGAAATGACAACAATTTGAACAAATCCCTTTTAAATCACCGACTAACACCTTTTGTTGGCTGTTTTGTTGTTGGCTGCTATAGCTGAATTTAGGACATTCGACATACAACAAAACTACAGTTGAACACTGTTTAAAAATAAAATCATCATAAGAAAAATGACTTCTGAATTTGTTTCATGCTCCATTATGAACACTGGATATGCTGACTTCTAAAGGCCAATTAGATGAAAACATGAATTTAACAAAGAGATTTTAAACACTCCACATATCTTATGTTCAGATTTCACCCTTCCCTGTGATGACTGACAGTTTCAGTCGAAAGTAGAGATTGACCACAAGGCCAGATCTGACAGTCTGGTCTCTGAGACCATAAATTAGGGGACTAAGACACTTAGGGAGAATGACAATAAGCACATATAAAATAATGTGGATGCGCACAACAAGTGTCCTTGTGACAATTTTTGAGATGGCTACAAGCAATGAGTGGTGCATAGTTGACACAAGACTGAGGCCCAGCTGCACCAGATGAAGTAGCAGTGTGTTACGAGCCTTTTGGGCTGAAGCTTTGCCTGTGGAGGCTGACCTGGCTGCAATCATCACACCAATATAAGAGCAAATAATTGCAATAGTAGCAGATACAAACAGAAAATAAGTGTATGCTTTGTCATATTCATAAGACATTGGGTCAAAAAACATGCTATTCTTGGCACAAAAATCTTTCATCTGCAGACTCTCCAGATCTTCAAATGGAAAATCTAACAGTAACAGAACTCTTGTGAGGACATTTAGTGAACTGAAGGTCCAAACCACAATAACAGCCACTGCTGTGTTTCTGATGGTGATGATGGCAGAGTGCCTCAGTGGGTAGCACACAGCTACATATCTCTCCAGAGACATCACCACCAGTGTGAGAGGAGAGATTTTGTTGGTGAGATTGGAGAACATGATAATAACACCACAGACAGGATATGTCAGCCTTATTCTACTAGCAGCCAGTAGGTACAGTATCTGACTCAGTGCCATTTGGATAGTCTCTGCTAAAAGGAGGCTGAACAGAAGAATGTAACGGGAGGTCTCACGAAACACAGTTTTACTCCTCAAGGTGAATAACATGACCCCGTTAATGAAGAGAAACACACAGCATGGTAAAGTAGTCAGAGTGGAAAGCATCACTCTTTCCAGTAAGCCCCGTCCAACAGTGATGTTGGTCTGAGACTGAGTTGCATAGGACATCTTAGAGAAGCATTGAAGACATGAGAAATTCAACCTGCTGATGTCACTGTCAAATAAAAGCACAATAAATCTCTTCCTGTTATATTGTGAGAACAATGAAAGTCCAACACCCATTAAGCACAGACACCTGTTGAGTCACATCGTCCATCCATCATCTGTGTTTATTTTCATGTGAGCAGAGCTGGTCTGCCGGGTTCTATCTATTCTACACGTCATATATCAGCTTTGCCCGGACCTAAACCATGTTCACATGACACCAGTATGGTTGACAGCTTAGTGATAGGTGATGTAATCTCTTTCTTATCATTCCCTAGTCTGAGTGGGTGGAAGTTCGCTGCATAGATCAGCCTCTCATTGGGTGGAACGAGCCACCCACTGAAGTCCCGCCCTACCACCTCCGGTTGCAGTTTTCAACACGTCCTTTACTAACTTTTGCGGTGTTTGATCTTGGGGGGATGTAGCCATTTTTCTGCCATGGTTCGCGTCCTGTAGGCAATACTTTTGTGGGCGTGTTACACCAAAACCTGTTTCCCCCCGGCAATATTTTTGCAAGCGCACCGTTGCTGTGGCACCGCCCAGAACGATTATGATTGGTTGAAAGAAATAAAAAAAAAGCCAGGGCGTTTTTTCTCCAATCTTAAAGTGAGAGTCAGCCCAGCCAGACCTTTCTTTTCTTGAGAAAGGTCTGGTGAGCGAGACTAATCATTCCCCAACCCCCTGGTCCATGTCATCATGACTTACACAGTTGAAACGTGTACATAATTAAGTAATCTTTATTCCTATGGTGCCTCTCAAAACCACAAGTGAACAGAGAACACAGAACCATATAACACAACAATATTTTGAGAGGACTGTCAAACAAGAGTAATAAAACAGAACTAGAAATACCTCCTTGTGGTTCGTTCTATAACTCTGCAAAGCACTCACGGTGCAGTTACAGTTTCCATCCATGTTTGTCCAGACTCATACTTAGCCCTGCAGGGGACAATGCTTCAAATATGGATGTTGCTGCAAAGAAGTTATAAATTCTGAAACATGGATGCTTTACACACACAGAAGATCGATACAATCATCACAGTTTCAAGATTAGATTCACCAATTCAGTATCTGACCAAATGTCT
Source organism: Epinephelus lanceolatus (assembly GCF_041903045.1). Lineage (NCBI taxonomy): Eukaryota > Metazoa > Chordata > Actinopteri > Perciformes > Serranidae > Epinephelus > Epinephelus lanceolatus. The sequence goes on along the minus strand of NC_135744.1, from coordinate 43,052,406 downwards.
CCCCTTCTGTTCCTGAGATATGACTTTAAATAATGGCCAGAAAAGTGTTTTCATGGAATGTTATGATGTCACAGTGAAGTTGTCCTTTGACCTTTTGGATATTAAATGCCATCACTTCATCATTGTATTTTTTATGGTCATTTTTGTAAATTTTCATCAAAAATATGGTATTAATCTTTGATTCATGGACAAAAACATGTTTTGTGAGGTCACAGTGACCTTAAATTTGGACCATCAAAATCTAATCAGTTCATTGTTGAGGCTAAGTGAACATTTGTGTCATATTTAAAGAAATTTACTCAAGATGTTTTTTTAAAGATATTGTTTGGGGCATTTTTGCCTTTAATGGACAGGACAGGTAAGTGTGAAAGGGGGAGAGAGAGAGGGGATGACATGCAGCAAAGGGCCACGAGCTGGATTCGAACCCGGACCGCTGCGGCAACAGCCTTGTACATGGGGCGCCTGCTCTACCACTAAGCTACCGACGCCCCACTCAAGATGTTTTTGAGGTAGTAGATTCAAGCAGAGTAGGATGGATGTACAGACAGACAGCTGGACGGACTACCCAAAAACATAATGCCTCCTGTCATGGCTATCGCCGGCGCAGCACTCACAAAAAAAAAAAAAATATATATATATATTTTTTTTAAAAAATGTATAGGTATGAAAAAGTCAATACAGGTGGTTTTTAAAAGCTTTTTAAAATACGATATCAACTAAGCTGATTTTATACTTTTGATGAGTTTGTTCTACAGTGTTGGAGCAAAAAAAAAAAAAAAGCACAGGCATGAGCCCACTTTGTCTTAAGCCTCAACCTTGGAACTTTTAACAACATTTGGTCATCAGCTCTTGAGCCTGTATTCAGCCAAGATTGAAGAGAAATGTCATCTGTGTCAACTGTCTGTAAGAAGCCTTTCTGCTGCATTCTGCACTGTAAACGGTCAACTACTGCATCATTCAGGTAAGTACATAAAGAATTACAGTAGCCTTGGTGTACAATCAAGATGTGAATAATTTTTTCACAAAAGTTTTTGGCAGTTGTGGTGCGCGCAAATACTATCTTTGTTACAATTCTCGAAAGAGCTATGAGCACTGGGTTGTGCATAGTTGACATGAGACTGAGGCCCAGCTGCACCAGATGCAGCAGCAGTGTCTTTCGAGACTTCAGAGCAGAAGCTTTGTCTGTGGAGGCTAACCTAGCTGCCATCATCACACCAAGAGAGGAAATAATGATTGCAACACTAGAAGATACAAACAGACAATAAGTGTATGTAAATGACCCGGAAAGGGGAAGGTTTCAAATTTAAGTGAGGTTATTGAATTAAATGTGTAATGTTTGTTTTGAAGGTTTATGAATTTTGTATTTTCTTCCGGTGGGGTCATGGGCTTTTATTTTGAAGGTTGGGGTTACCCTTGACTCCTTATTTTTACCGGGTGCTAGAGGTGACACACATGTTGGCATTAATTACCAAACTCTTCCCTGTGGTTTGTTTTTGAGCTTGGTTCCCTTTGTTTCAAGCCACATGTAAGCGTTTTGCTGATATGGAAACAAGGTATGTGAAATCTGATTGTTGGATTGTTTTAATATGTGATCATCTGAAAACACACAGTATTGCGATCTGCATTTGGTGTTTGACTGTGACAAGGTGTTTTTATATTGTATGTCAACATACCTTCATATGTTTTGTTAATGTGCCAACATAATTTTACATAGTTATACGGTTTATATTTATTATTGTTTGTGGTATGGAAATGTGTCAAGGTTTGTTTTGTTGTTTAATTTAGCTCTTGCGGTGTGTTCATGGAAAAGGGAAAAACAGAACGGCAGTGAATAAATTATTCATGAACCATCAGTTCGAGAATGGCCATTGATTCAGCGGAAGATGCTATAGTGTATGCTTTGGCCTCTATTTTCACAGACCGAGCGAGGCGTAGGCGCAGCGCACCTGCGCTTCGCCAACTGGGTGTGGCCAGGCCGATTTTGCAAGTTTGGCACATCGTGCGTGCTGGCGCAGCTACTCCTCTTTCCCACCACCGTCCCTCCTACCTGTGCAAGTTGGAAAGAGGGAGGAGAGAAGGTGTGGAGTGGGTTTTACACAGCCGATTCACATCACAACAATCAAATGAGCCCCTCTCCTCACCCTTAAATGCACTGCACGAAGGCGTAATGAGAGTTTACTTAATTCGCCATGGCAGAAGAGAGCAGCAGCGTCAGACGGCCAAACTTCCCCCAGGAGGAAACTGATGTTTTGGTCCGGGAGGTCCAGGCTCGCAGTGTCTGAATATATGGAACTGCGAGCAGACCTCCACGGGCTGATGATGCAAAGGTAGCCTGGGAGGAGGTCACCACAATTGTAAATCAATGTTGCGCTCTCTCTTTCTCTCTCGCAGTCTCACTCTGTTTCTTTTCTTTTGACTTTTCTAAGATGTCAGATGCTGAATATACAGTACAGGCCAAAAGTTTGGACACATCTTCTCATTCAATGCATTTTCTTTATTTTCATGACTATTTACATTGTAGATTCTCACTGAAGGCATCAAAACTATGAATGAACACATGTGGAGTTATGTACTTAACAAAAAAAGGTGAAATAACTGAAAACATGTTTTATATTCTAGTTTCTTCAAAATAGCCACCCTTTGCTCTGATTACTGCTTTGCACACTCTTGGCATTCTCTCCATGAGCTTCAAGAGGTAGTCACCTGAAATGGTTTTCCAACAGTCTTGAAGGAGTTCCCAGAGGTGTTTAGCACTTGTTGGCCCCTTTGCCTTCACTCTGCGGTCCAGCTCACCCCAAACCATCTGGATTGGGTTCAGGTCCGGTGACTGTGGAGGCCAGGTCATCTGCCGCAGCACTCCATCACTCTCCTTCTTGGTCAAATAGCCCTTACACAGCCTGGAGGTGTGTTTGGGGTCATTGTCCTGTTGAAAAATAAATGATCGTCCAACTAAACGCAAACCGGATGGGATGGCATGTCGCTGCAGGATGCTGTGGTAGCCATGCTGGTTCAGTGTGCCTTCAATTTTGAATAAATCCCCAACAGTGTCACCAGCAAAACACCCCCACACCATCACACCTCCTCCTCCATGCTTCACAGTGGGAACCAGGCATGTGGAATCCATCCGTTCACCTTTTCTGCGTCTCACAAAGACACGGCGGTTGGAACCAAAGATCTCAAATTTGGACTCATCAGACCAAAGCACAGATTTCCACTGGTCTAATGTCCATTCCTTGTGTTTCTTGGCCCAAACAAATCTCTTCTGCTTGTTGCCTCTCCTTAGCAGTGGTTTCCTAGCAGCTATTTGACCATGAAGGCCTGATTTGCGCAGTCTCCTCTTAACAGTTGTTCTAGAGTTTCTAGAGTTTCGTTGTAGCGCTTGATGGTTTTTGCGACTCCACTTGGGGACACATTTAAAGTTTTTGCAATTTTCCGGACTGACTGACCTTCATTTCTTAAAGTAATGATGGCCACTGGTTTTTCTTTAGTTAGCTGATTGGTTCTTGCCATAATATGAATTTTAACAGTTGTCCAATAGGGCTGTCGGCTGTGTATTAACCTGACTTCTGCACAACACAACTGATGGTCCCAACCCCATTGATAAAGCAAGAAATTCCACTAATTAACCCTGATAAGGCACACCTGTGAAGTGGAAACCATTTCAGGTGACTACCTCTTGAAGCTCATGGAGAGAATGCCAAGAGTGTGCAAAGCAGTAATCAGAGCAAAGGGTGGCTATTTTGAAGAAACTAGAATATAAAACATGTTTTCAGTTATTTCACCTTTTTTTGTTAAGTACATAACTCCACATGTGTTCATTCATAGTTTTGATGTCTTCAGTGAGAATCTACAATGTAAATAGTCATGAAAATAAAGAAAACGCATTGAATGAGAAGGTGTGTCCAAACTTTTGGCCTGTACTGTATATATATGAGTAGTGTTGCTTTTGTCAACGAAAAGTATGACTAAATATCGTCGTCAATGAACCTTTATCACGTGACGAAAACAAGACGAGATGCAACGTAAATGGTGGTCATGTAATGATAACTATAATTAAATATATAATGCAATGTTGTTGACAAATAAAAACAAGACTAAATGTGGTTTACAAAATAAAACCTCTGCTAAAATGTCTCTTCATTTTCGTTGACCAAAATGAGACGAGACAAAATAACGCTATAATGTTTAGTCGCGTTATTATTATTATTTTGCAGTATTTCTGTTTCCTAGGCTGTGCGTCGCACTGCACAGACGGATTACAGCCGTGACGATATACAGTACAACATCACTCGCTCTCATGTGATATTGCTTTTATACAACAGTTCAACAACAGCTTAAACAGCAATGCTGAGTAAGGAAATGTTAACAAAAGATGATGAAATAAATTATTTAAGAATGTTATGTAGCTCCGCGAAAAAAAACCAAACAGTTCCCCCAGTCTGTTGCCAGGCAACGCGGCACACGCCAGGAACTCACAAGCTACTTTGTATTTACATTGATCTGCAACTGTGTAACTTCGTGCAGTTCGGCTGATGAAACGTTGGCAAACCTGGATGTTGGCACGGCCGGATTCAGCTTCCTCTCTCCCTCATCCTCATCAGTACCGCATCAGATGATCATTGATAATTCCTGACCGTGTTCGCTTCATTTTTGCTCCTCTCCAGTTTGTCGAGGTCGGCTGATGTTACACAAACACACCTGGAAATCTGCACAGAAGAGTCCTGGCTTTCCTTTTCCTCGTCCTCTCCTGACGATCTCTCATAATTTAATTCAAATGTAATTTGGGGGAAAATATCCATCTTCTTGGTGTAACGCTAGTGTCAGTTTGTGTCAGTGTAGCGAGTGTGACAGTTGGTTAATCAACAGTTGTGTTTATATTTATAACACCTGTAAGCGGAGTGATTTTACTGTTACAAGTCCCAGTGATGTTATACTCTATATCAGCACTCACGGAATGCCTCTCGTCCAATCAAATTACTCGGTCGGAACTAACTGTTTTATAAATAAATATATATTAAGCTCTAACTGGGAGCTAATTTAGAAAAGAAAATTTTGGTTTGGTTATACTATACTAGGTACTTATACTATATTGACTGGGTATAATAGAATTGCATTACTAAAAAGAGACTAAAATACAATTTTCATTGACTAAAACTAGACTAAAATGTCATCAGTTTTCGTCGACTAAAACGAGACGAAAATAGTCATGGATTATTCTGACTAAAATAAGACTAAAATGCTCAGACTTAGTTGACTGAAACTTGACAAGACAAAAAAAGAGTATGAATGTGACCAAAACTAATAAAAACTAAAATGACAGTTTGACACAAAGACTAGACTAAAACTAAAATTAAAACAGGCCGCCAAAAACAACACTACTGATGAGGGATGTGAACTCATTAGTTTGGAGCTATGTTAATCAAATCAGGTTGGGTTTCCAATACGCGTGCCAAACATGCCAAACGGTGCCAATCCCCTTTGATCTGACATCAGATGTGACGGGACAGTTGATATAGAGACACATTTATGTGCTGATTGCAGATAGCTGCATTGAATAGTGGTTTTTGAGGGTATTTATTGCATCGTTAATGTGCCTGATATTCTGGAAACCTGCCTGTGAGGTTTTGGTGACGTGTGCGCACTGTCCGCCGGTCAGCCAAACTTCGGCTTACACCGGCTGGGCTCCGCCTGCGCTGACAGTAGACCTGGTTTCAGCTGGCGAGCTTTTAGCGCACCTTCGGCGAAGCCTTTTGGCACAAAACTGTCACTGTGCCAAGCTGGTTCTGTTGACACCCCCCCTCTGCAGCACCACACCCATCTCAGTGCACCTCGGTCTGCCAAACTACCAAACTGAGTGCGCCTCGGGTTGCGCTGCTCGAAATTAGCTCTGCGCGGGGTTCGCCAACCTTCGCCACGCCGCGCCAGGAAACTAGAGCCCTTTGTCATAATCAAGAGACATTGGGTCAAAAAACATGGTTTCCCTGGAACAAAAATATTTAATCTGCAGACTCTCTAGCTTTTCAAAAGGAAAATCTAAAGGCCCCGACACACTATGCCGACGGTCAGACGTCGACCAAATTCGGGCCATCGGTGAGCGTCTATCGGCCTAGTTTTTGCGGCGGAGCTTGTCGGTGAGAGAGATCACTCTGATTGGCTGTTCAGGTTTTATTTCCTCGCCCCTGTAGCGAATGAATCTGCCTGTGGTGAAACTGGGGCTAACTGGTGCTTCCTCCTCAGGCTCCACTTCACTCAGCTGCCCGACAGATCCGCTGCTTCTTCTGACTTTTAACAGTTTTAAGATAAGGGTCACCAATTCAGTGTCTGACCAAATTTCTTCCCCTCTGTTCCTGAGATATGATGTTGAATAATGGCGAGAGAAGTGTTTTTGTGGAATGTTATGGTGTCACAGTGAAGCTGTACATTTTTGTAAATTTTTGTCAAAAACAGTGTATTAATCTTTGATCAATGGACAAAAACATGTTTTGTAAGGTCACAGTGACCTGGACCTTTAACAACCAAAATCTAATCAGTTCATTCTTAAGTCTAAGTGGAAGTTTTTTGCAAACTTTGTAGAAATTCCCTCGAGGTGTTCTTGAGATATTGTGTTCACAAGAAGAAGATGAATGAGATGACAGTAACCATGACCTTTGATCAAAATCTAACCAGTTCATCTTTGACTTCAAGGGACATAATGCCTCCTGTCACAGCTATCGCCAGCAGAGAAGCACAAAAAAAGAAAATATTTTGAAAATATGTAGGTATAAAAACACAGTAATTTATGCAGATAGTTTTTGACAGCTTTTTCAAATACGGCATCAAGTGGGCTGATCTCATACGTTTGATGAGTTTGTTCTACAGCAAAAAATAGCACAGGCATGAGCCCCCTTTGTCTTAAGCCTCAGTCTTGGAACTTTAAAAACATGTGGTCATCAGCTCTTGAGCCTTTGTAATTCAGCCAAGATTGACACGTCATCTGTGTCAGCCTTGCTGCTGCATTCTGCACTGTAAACGGTCAACTACTGCATCATTCAGGTAAGTAAATAAAGAATTACAGTAGCCTTGGTGTAAAATCAACATGTGAATAATTTTTTCAGTAACATTTTGGGGAGCACTGGTTTAACGTTGGCAGTATTATTGATTTGTCAACAGCAAAACTGAACAAGTCAAAGCTGAGGTATTGATCAAAAGCAACTTGTAGTGGCTGCATACAGTAACAAGTGTCTTTACTTTTCAAGCTTTCTCTCTGGGAACCGTTCTTTAAATACTAGGTGCCACTTAATCATCATGGTTGAAGTCAGGAATCATAGAAGTGACCTTGAAAAATTATGCATAATTATAGCTGGATATGATATTGAAGTACAAAGTGTATCGATAGCTGTCCACCCCAGGGTCCCTGGAGTCCTGCTTTTATTTATGTTTTTGTTTTTATCTCGCTTTGATTTGTTGGGTTGACTGTAATTAGTGTTCGTTTATTGTGTCTCAGTATGTTCCTTTTATTTTGTTTTGTTTTACAAAAGAAGTCTAATACAAAAAAAAACAGACAAGAAGAATGGCGAGACTTCCACTGTCTGCATTTATTAGGCTGTTTCTGTCCTCTAGTTCCTCAAAAAAGCCAGACTGAATATTGATGGTTCAAAGTGGTTATTAAGAAACTTGTGTTTTTCAATTATTTCTTGCTTAATCAAGGACACACTCCTCTTTGGGTTATTACTATAGTTATATAGTTTACTTATATACTACATTTACAAGCACATACAAAGCCTAATCCATTTCATGAAGTCTAACATGAGACCTTGGCTGAGACGACTGAGAGTTTCAGTCGACAGCATAGATGGTACATGAGGACAGGTCTGATGGTATGATCTCTTATGCCATAAATGAGAGAACTCAGACATCTGGGGAAGATGAAAATACACACATAAAAAACAGTTGCGGAGCGCACAAATACTAGCCTTGGTACAATTCTCGAAAGAGCTATGAGCATTGAGTTGTGCATAGTTGACACAAGACTGAGACCCAGCTGCACCAGATGAAGCAGCAGTGTGTTACGAGACTTCCGGGCTGAAGCTTTGTCTGTGGAGGCTGACCTGGCTGCTATTATTACACCGATATAGGAAGAAGTGACTGCCACACCAGCTGATACAAACACAAAATAAGTGTATGCTTTGTCATAATGCTCAGACATTGGGTCTAGAAACATGGATATTTTGGCGCAATAATCTTTCATCTGCAGACTCTCCAGGTCTTCAAATGGAAATTCTAACAGTAACAGAACTCGAGTGAGGATATTTAGCAAACTGAAGATCCAAACCACAATGATAGCCACTGCTGTGTTTCTGATGGTGATGATGGTAGAGTGCCTCAGTGGGTAGCACACAGCTACATATCTCTCCAGAGACATCACCACCAGTGTGAGAGGAGAGATATCATTTGTAAGATCAGCAAGCATGATGAGAAAACCACACACAGGATATGTCAGTCCTATTCTACAAGCAGCCAGTAGGTACAGTAACTGACTCAGTGCCATCTGTACAGTGTCTGCAAAAAGAAGGTTAAACAGAAGAATGTAACGAGATGTCTCACGAAATACTGTTTTACTCCTCAAAGTGAATAACATGACCCCATTAATAAAGAGAAACACACAGCATGGTAAAGTAGTCAGAGTGGAAAGCATTACTCTCTCTAGAATGCCCTGAAACTTCTGTCCAGCAGTGACATTGATCAAAGATTGATTTACATATAGCATTTTAGAGAAGCAATTAAACCATTAATCGATGTAAAACACAATTAATTCCTTCCAGTTTGTATGCCCACAGCAACAAAGATCCAACGTCAGCAGACATGCCTGTTGAGTTTATAAGAAAAATCTGAAATCATGCAGATACATTTCGCCTTTGCAGACAGTTAGCAGGTTCAATCTGTGCTTCTTGCTGTGTGAGCAGAGCTCGTCTGTAAGGTTTGCCTACCCTCACAGACTATATATGAGCTCTGTCCTTCCACCCATTTCATGTCACACTATCACATCATCTCTCTGCCATTCTTTGTCAGTATCCTGGTCATGTGATGTCTTCTAAAACAGAGGAACATCTTTCTCCAACTTTGTTGCATTCTACTATTTCAGTTGTTGTTTTGCTTGCTTCATATCACTTTTTGGAAAGATTTACACTGGTCAGCTCGGTAAGCAAAAAAAGTAAAAGAAACAGTGTTTCTGAAACAGTGTCAAACTGTAATTGCATAATGCTCATTGGCATGTTTTCTCATTAAGTCCTCACCTTCTTGATTGGCTTGTCAGATGCAATCATAGTTACACATAGTTACTCTAGAGCAAGGGCCCTGACACACCAAGCCGACAGTATGTCAATATTGGAGTGTGGGTGAGTGTCTTCTGCCCTAGCTTTTGTTGAGTGTCATGTGTCAAAGCACAGAGTCAGCACTCGTAAAAATTATAAATAATCTTCTAATTGTCTCAGGCAAAGGATTTGTCTCTATATTGGTCTTATAAGATCCTAGATCTGCATTTGACACAACTGACCATCACATCCTATTGTAAGAGTGAATTTATATTTTATGGGTAAAAGTTACTGTTCTCATTGTATTATTGTTCACTGGAGCATTATTGAAGTATTGCCTGTATTTTTATGGCATGTGTTAGTGTCAGCCACTTGGCGGCGCTGTTGAGACAGCGGGTAATGTGGAGGTCAGATTTAGGGAGAAGAAAGAGGACGGCAACAGAGTAGGATCGTATGGCTGTATGTGACCTGTGTTCAGAGACCACACTAAATGTTATGAACAGAACCCAGTATGTTGTTGGACTCATTCATTCCTGCACATACATCCACATCGCTTACACTATTACAAAGACTTGGACATTTAGTTGGCCATTGAAGAACTGCACTAAATTGGATTAAATCCTATTTATTGGATCAATCTAAGATTGACATTAACATTGATTATGTTAAGGATCAATCGCTGAATCATCTGTCAGAGACCCTTCAGCTGACTAAGATTCCTTAAAGTTTAGTGGTATCTTGTTTTGTTTTGTTTGTCAGTAAGCGTACTTCTGGGGATGGCATGGATGGAGGCAGCTGCCTGGAGAAGGAAAAGGTTTTCCTGATCAGGGTTCGAGATAATGTTATCTTCCGCCTCCTGCTCGGAGGTGGTAAATTTAAAGCTCACAGCACCTTAATATGACAATTTCTGTTTTTTGTTGTATCTAGTATCTGCAAAAATGTTAACTTGTCTACGACAATATGTGAATGTCACTGTCACACTAAACGTCTCGTTGAGCCCTATTCAAACTCTCAAAATCTATGTGGAAAAAAGAATTAAAACACTTATAATCGATTATTTGTATTGAACAGCCAAATCTGATTTGAGTGACGTAATTCTAAATCAAGTACAGACCTAGAATCCTCCATGCATGCCAAAGTTAGTTCCAAAGTTCCACAAGGTTCTGTGATTTTACCAGTTCTCCTTTCCTTATAAATGCTTGATTGATTGATTGAACCTCACAACATTATTAGAAATCACTCCATAAACCTTCATTGTTATCTAGATAATACCCAATCAACCAAGAAAACAATCGGTTAACTAAACTTTAGGTTTTTATGTCCTTCAGACATTCTTGGATGGTCGACAATTTGTGGATGTTAAATTCAGACACAATTTAAGTTATTGTGCTTGGCCCCAAACATCAGAAACTCTATGTCTAAAGATATACTTTCTCCAGATTGCAATGCCCTGGGGCCTCATTTATAAAACCTGGCGTAGGATCCATACTAAAAGTTTACCTACGCTGAAAAGCTGAAAAGTGCGTAAGCAAAAAAGAAGTCGGATTTATAAAACCATGCCTACGCACACCTGCAAGCACTTTCCCTTTATAAATCACAGTCCAACCGGAAAGTTGCGCAGCAGGATTTGATTCATGTCCCTCCCTCTCCACACCCACAATTCACCATGTATGGTCATGCAAATTACCTCATGAATGTGTTTTATAAATAGGCATGATGGATCCACGGCATTTCACGCTGAATCATGGCAGCAACCAGAAGAAAGAGGAACTTTTCTGAGACAGAGATCGAGGTGCTTGTGGATGAGGTGTCAGCGAGACGGGAAACTTTATTCGGCGGCCATTCAAGTGGCATTACCAACAAACGAAAAGCCACTGAATGGCACGCTGTGGCCACGGCAGTAAGCGCGGCTGGCACAGAGCGCAGTGTCGCCGAAATAAAAAAGAAGTGGTCGGATTTAAAGGTGGAGGCAAAAAAAAAAGTGGCTTTGCACCGCCGGAGCGTGGCGGCTACAGGTGGGTCCAGAAAACACATGAAACATGCACATGTGGTGAAAGTTCTGAAGCAGCATTGTAAAAACACAAAAAGGATTTAGGCACATTTATCTTTAAACAAAATCTGATAAATGCATGTGGAATTTGTTCTCTTGCACATGTAGTCTACATTTGTAAACTAGGCAATAAAAAAATCGGAATCTGCTAAATCAAAATATTCAAAGTGAAAACTGTTGGTCACATTTCAGATTAAATGTTGTGAATAAGTCCTAAATATAGCTACATCGAAATGTTAAATCTAACGGCACCCAATAGCTGCAATGTGGTTTTATGAATGAAAAATGTAACACTACTTAATCATGTTTGCAAGGTTCATTTTCTGTGATGTTGCCGCCACCCCTTTGTGACTCTTGACTGAGCAGAAAAAGTAGTTTTACACAGGTGGCGGCCGTACCATGGAAGAACCTACACCACTTCACACCAAAGTGGCTTCCATTCTCGGACCAGCCAGCATGTCTGGTGTTGTGTCAGAGAGGGAGGGGGAGGAGGTGGGAGAGGGATTGCATCCCTCAGTGCCAAATTGTGCAGTACTCCACACGCTCTTATAATTTTGCACACTTTTCTGGGGTGGTAGAGCAGCCTGCCACCTGAGGCATCTAAGCACCTCCATCTATTTTTTAGCAGGCCGATGGCGCGCTCCACAACGGAACGTGCACGGCCATGCGCTATGTTGAAGCGCCGTTCCTCCGCACTCTGCGGGTTTGGAAATGGTGTGAGGAGCCACCGCCTCAGTGGGTAGCCGCTGTCACCTGCAAGGTATAACCAGAGTAATTAAGAAGCAGACTCGAATTACAAAACATTCCACGAGCGCCACTCAGTGACAGTGGCAGCAACAGAATGGGCCAAATAGAGAAAAGAATTTACCCAACAGAACAAGTACAGTTGCATTATGTGAGAATGTAATACTTACCGAGGAGCCAACCATCACGACCAGTACCTGCCTGCAGTCTGTTCCCTACACCGCTGTGCGCCAAAATGAATGAATGATGTGTTGAACCAGGCCACCGTGCCACTAAATTTGTCAACACCATTGAGGGGTCACAAATTATTTGTACATTTATGGTGTGCACATTTTTTTGGTTCACATATACAAATTCGTTCTCGCTGGGGGCTCTTATAGCAATGTGGGTGCAGTCAATTGTGCCGATTACATTAGGGAAACCGGACATTGCTGCAAATTGCCTTTTGCTGTTGGCCTGTTCAACAACAGTGTAGGGAAACCTGATGTAGCGACTGGTCATTTGGATTATCCCATCCAAAACAGCTGGCAGTGCAGCACTGAGGGATGGCTGTGATATCCCAGACCTATTCGCACAGGATTTATTATTAATTTCTATTTCCTGAATAGAACAGAAATCTATAAATTGAATTTATATCAATAGACAATAAAAGAAATAGGCATACCTGTCGGATAATTCCCTCTGGAACGAGCCCGTTGCTAGGAAACCCAACGCTGTCAGCACTTTAATGTGTGCCGGTATGGCGCGGTTCCGGTGGGTTGGTCGCTCTAAAATTGGACTCAATTCAGCAATCAGATCCAAGAGCAAGGCTCTAGGTAGTCTGAAACGGCTTATTAGCCAGTCATCATCATGAGCCAGGAAATCTTCCCGATCTCGGAATACCCTCTCCAGTCGGATCCGTCCATTGGCATGGTCTTCGAGAAGTGCAAGTGCATCCATTGTGCCTTATTGCGCACGGCTGCCACTGAATGGCTATTTATATGTGCTCTTTCCATTAACCAATCGTTCTCACCTTGTCACAATTGTCTCCAAAATGTGCTTAAGCAAGGTCTGTAGTTTGCTTAAAGTTACGCACATTCCTACGCTAGTCTTTTTTTTATAAATCCCAATTTTTGCGTAAGAAGTTGCGTACGCACTTCCAAGCCCGGTTTTGTGCGTAAGCAAGCTTTATAAATGAGGCCCCTGGTCTTTAGCATCACCGTAGGGAATGTCGGCGTAATGAAGATACATCCTTTAAATCTCATATAAAACAAACTTCAAGAACTGCCCTCTCTCACCTGCATAACATTGCAAAATCAGGCATATACTGTCTCAAAAAGTTGCAGAAAAACTAGTCCATGCTTTTGTTACTTCTAGGCTGGATTATTGCAATTCCTTATTATCGGGTTGCTCCAAAGATCTCAAAAAAATCTCCAACTCAAACAGATTGTTGCAGCATGTTTACTGATGAGAACTAAGAAAAGATCATATTTCTCTTGTTTTAGCTTCTCTGCAATGGCTCCTTCTCCTTATTGACAGAGCTCTAAATGGTCAGGCTCTGTCAAATCTAGAAGAGCTCATAGTGCCCTGCTATCCCACCAGAACATTGTGGTCCCAAAATTAAGGGTTACTTGTGGTTCCTAAAGTCTCCAAAAGTAGAAAGGGAACCAGAGACCCCAGCTATCAGGCTCCTCTTCTTTGGAAGTGTCTTTTAAGAGTAGACTTCAGACCTTCCTCTTGGATAAAGGTTAGAGTTAGGGCTGGCTCAGTCTTGCCTTGGACCAGCCCCTAGTTAGGCTGATATAGGCCTAGTCTGCCGTTGGACTTCCTATGACACACTGAGTTACTCTCTCCTTTTCGCTCTCTCCATTTGCAAACATCCGTGTCCCATTAATCCATGTTACTAACTTGGCTTCTCTCCTGGAGCTCTTGTCCTCGCTCATCTCACAGGTTTCCTTGTTTTGTTGTTGCATCTCAATTCTGATTGCACTTGATGCTGTGGCCCTGCCTGAATCGTACTACTGCTATTCATTTTAGTTATAGTTCTACTATTATTATTCCAATGTGATTATTACTGTTGCATACATATACTATCATTCAATTCAATTTAATTCAAATTTATCTATATAGCCCAATATCATAAATGGTATTTGTCTTAAAGGTCTTAAATCAATAATAAAAGATATAAGATTAATAGTAATAGTAGTGTCTGATAGTTTGAATATTATATGTATATATTAATATATCATACTATATGAATGTGACAATAATAATCATGTGTTAAACATTAAAAGAAATATTGGTCATAATAATAGCATTAGTCGTAGGCATCAGGTAGGACCACAGCAACAGGCACAACCACGAACCATGATCTGAGCGCAACCCCGACCCCGGCCATTTTGCATGTTTCGCCATAAACAAGTTGTTGTAACTTGAGAAAACACTGTTCAACCCACCTCAAATTTGTATGCTTCATAAGAGTCCAAGCCTCAATAGTACCACCTAATAACAACAGGAAATGACGTGTCATACTTTGACATAATCCTCCCAGAAGGGTGACCAGATCAGCCTCAAATTTGGTCAGCATAGTCACAAGACCTTGATAATGCTTACTTGTGATGATTGTGAGGTTAAATCAAATGATGTCGCCATGGCCATGCCATATTCATCACAAAATAAGAAGTTGTTGTAACTTCCATTTAACTTTTCCAATCTGCCCCAAATTTCACTTGTTTCACGAGGGGCCACACACGCATTTTCTATGCCCTCAAATTCATTGTTTTCAATGTAGATGCACAGCAGACACACTCAAACGTCATAGTGACACCGTTGCGGTGTGTTCACATTCCTGAGCACGTTTTCTTCAGGGCGCAACAGCTGCTGCTTCTGTAAATATCAGTCTGTGGAAAATTTGGAGGAGAAGTTAATCATTTTAGTGCAGAGCTACCTAGAGTTTTAAATCTGTCCCACAGACAATATTTTTGGTCTAAAGGCCCTGACACACCAAGCAGACGGTCTGCCATCGGCCAAAGTCGGGCCGTCGGTGAGCGTCTGTCGGCCTAGTTTTTGTGGCGTGTCCCGCACCGTCGGCACTTCGGTATCAGTGGCTTTTTGGCCGATTGTGCATGTTGAATTGGCGACGCAGCTTGTCGGTGAGAGAGATCACTCTGATTGGCTGTTCAGGTTTTATTTCCTCGTCCCTGTAGCGAGTGAATCTACCTGTAGTGAAAGTGGGGCTAACCAGTGCTTCCTTCTCAGGATCCACTTCACTCAGCTGCCCGACAGATCTGCTGCGTCTTCCCACTTTAACCTGAATAACAAACCGGAGCTAGCTGGGAGCGGCTAGCGGCGGGAAGCACAGCCAGTTAGCCTCCGCTAGCTTCCCAGCTAGCCCCGGCTCTCCATTTGGATTCAAATGGAGAGCTGAGCCCTGGTTTGTTATTCAGGTTAAAGTGGGAAGAAGCAGCAGGTTTATCGGGCAGCTGAGTGAAGTGGAGCCTGCGGAGGAAACACCGGGACCGTCTGGATGTAATAGTCCGTGGAGGTGCTGTGGTGCTCGGCTGCACGGATAGGAAACCCCTCGGCTGACAGGATGTACCACTCTCTCACTCCACCCTCTCTCTCCCGCAGGTGCAGAACGTACGAGCCACTTGGCCATCGGATGTAGTCCGTGTAGTGTGTTCAAATGCAACTGACACAGGGCGACGTGAGGCGACGTAGACAACGCAAAAGTTGGCTTTCGTCACCGCTGGTTCTTTGATGTCGGTTTGGTGTGTCCGCACCTTAATAAACACTTAATAAAACAACACCTGGAAGAAGATCAGCTCTGCACCCAAGATTTTTTGTAATTAGGCCATGATACATTGCCGGCTGTGGTCACTCAGGAACTTCAGGCCAATCTGCCACCGCACTCTTGAAAGCTGGCACAGAAAAGCCACAAGATTATTGCCCAGGGCCCAACCTTACATCTTCCAGGCAGTTAAAGATTCATGTATATGGCCAGTAAAGCTTCAGGCCTGAAGGCATCAACATGCAAATTAGGAGTCATGGTGATTGCACCACCTACTGGCAACAGGAAGTAAGACTTGTCAGACAATTATCTTTGGATTTACATGGAATTTAGATGGTGTGATCTACAACTGACTTACAGCAACATGACGTAAAATTATTGTGTTCTCCAGTGCCACAAAGTGCATGCACAAAGTGATACAAAATGTGGAATAGATAATTTCAGCAACGTTACAGAAAGATATACCATCTCACTCCTGGTTGCTGTGTCTGACTTCCACAGAAATTAAAAGTCATATCAGTCAGCATCCTGCCAGTACTCCAGACGTGCGCGAAGGTGCAAGGGCTTGGCCATCGAGTTATTGTCATGAATATTATTGTTGCTGTGCACCTCTCTCTCTCTCTCTCTCTCTCCCTCTACATCTTATTTTGTATATGAGTTGTATATACTGTAATTTTATTATGTTGATTTGCTCTGTACACATGGCATCTTTTGCACATCTGTCCATGTTTGGAGAGGGATCCCTCCTCTGTTGCTCTCCCTGATGTTTCTTAAATTTTTTTGGCCGTCAAAGGGTTTTTTGGGGGGAGTTTTCCCTGATTTGCTGTGAGGGTCTAAGAACAGAGGGATGTTGTATGTTGTAAAGCCCTCTGAGGCAAATTGTGATTCGTTCTGTTGGGCTAGATAAATGGAACTGGATTGGAATTCAACTGAATTACGTGGGATTACTTTTTAGCCTTAAAGCCCTATTATGTAGAAATCCAGTTCCATTCGCTTTAGCGGCCACTAAAGGCCACTAGAGCAAGTACAAGCGCAACACCACTGTCGTAAAACACCACTGTCGTAAAACACACAGAGCGCTGTTGCCGGCTGAGACGTCGCCTCCCACTCAGAAACACTGTGTATTTGTTTGCAACCTGAGGCTCTAAATACAAAGAGGAGCAATGTCGACCGACAAAGTACAGTAATATTACCGGATTTTGGCACAAATATGACTTTCCTAGCATTTTTAGCCTGTTATTAGCATAATGTTTGCATGTGGAGCATGTTAGTATGTAAACAAAATGTTGGCTTGATGTCTGCAGATCACGACTACAGCACAGCATTTACATTAGAGAGGGTAATTTATTACTTACTTGCTGGTTGACATATGTTTCTAAGGGTCAAAACTTATAAGGGTTGGGCTACCTGTGGAAAGACAATTACAAAGCCAACTTTCTGGTGTAACATTTGTTTATTTATTTATTTACTGATTTGTTTGATTGTAAACCTGTGACCAAAGTTGGATTAGATAACTCCTGGCATCCAGGAAATCTCGTAAACATGATACAATGATAACACAGATAGCTCTAGTTTACAACTTACGCCACTATGTGTTATGAAAAATAATTTTTGGGATGTAACTTTACACCCTAACGTTCGTTTGTTGCTTTCTAATTAGCCATGAGTCAGACCATTATATGTCAATGTTGGCCAGTAGTCTATAAACAGTTTACAGCCTTACTTTTGTTGTGTAACGTTTTATTTATGCATTGGTCACAATGTTTGAGGCTTGTTTTTACAACAGTTATCTTTTTTCTTATTGTTAGGATTCAACCTCGACTTCAGCCTCCTCTGATTTTGGAGAAACAGCTTCTGGAGGTAGAAGTCAGAGGAGAGGTAGAGGTAGGGGGAGGGGAGGTGTGGGATCCAGAGGCAGGGGGAGGGGGAGAGGGAGAGACAGCAGTGTGAGGCACAGAGACATCGATGAAGATGACCAAAGGAGGCTGCAGGACCTGCAGGAGAGAAGGACAGCTGACATGCAGGTTTATTATTTGCACAAATTGTATATGTTATTACCAACTGCATATAGGTATGTACCCAGCTATTTATTTATTACATAAAATAAATGCTTTATGTTGTAGGCAAAACTCCAAGCCCTGACTCCACCACAGATGATCACGCTTCTGGAGCAGGTCATGACCAGACTGCCAGGCCTGATGTTTGATGTGATGGCGTTAATTGAGCGTCCAAGTGGTCCAGATGAGCCCCAGCTGCACTGGCGCATCTGCACAAACTGCAGAGATATGCCTACAGACCTCTGAGAAGCTCTGCTGCCGTCAGGCACCTCCGAACTGTATTAGTAATATGGCACACATGCAATATTACATATTAGAAAAGGGGGTGTTGCGGCTGGCCCGGGCAGCCTGGAATGACATATTTGCCATCGATGACCACCAGGAGCCTGGAGTGGAGCAGAGACAGTTCCGGCATGCTGCATATAGACAGTTTGTCCTGTGGCAGCATGGCCGCTTAGGGGAAGGAAACCGGGTGGTCATCCCAAGCTGTGTTGTTTGGAAAATTAGAGATAAGTTTCCTGACCCAACAGGCCAGTACACAGGATTTCTTGTGCGCCGGCTGGTGTGAATTACAGTTTATAACCTGACTACACTTTCAATGAAAATAGTTTTTGTTTTTATTTTTATACCTTTTATTTTGTTATTTATTTTTTCATTATGTTACATGACTTTTTTATATTGTTAATATTATGTACAAATCATAGAAATGTTGAGTTGTGTCCTTGTTTACAGAATAAAAATGTATTACTTTCCAATCTGAATTATATTCATTGTGAAAAACAACAAATGCAGAGCATCTCCCAGAGCTTTTTAGTCAAGTGAGAAGTTATGAGAAAACAGGTTGTGATAACATAAAATACCAGAGATATAAGATAATTTGCAATTAGAGCAACATTTATTTATTTAGGGATTGTGACAAGATATGAACAAGAGATTATGTCTGTAAATTATATTATTCTGTCCTGAAAAAAATGCCATTGTTCTGGTGGGCCTGAGTCCTGAGACAGCTACAACAAGCAATCAAAGTTTTAGCTGTCATCACGAGGACCTGCATCTCCACGTGACACCTTAGTTTTGACCAGTTCATGTGTAGGAGGTGGCTGTGATGCGGCAAGCAGACCCAGGTGCCTTGGATCTCCAGGCCTCAGACTTTGTCTCCTGGGAAGGCCCATTCCACTCTGAAGCCTCTTTGAAAGAATGGCCTTCTGTAGTTCAGGGATGTAGCCGTAGTCTTTGTTCTCTTTTAGGGCATACACACTCCAGCTCTTTGATTTTTTTATTGTAGAACCGTCATTAACTTGAAAAAAAACAACAACTTTGTATTAGAGCTGTTCCATAATTTCACAACAAGATAAGGAAACAGCGCTAAAAAGCTATTGAGGTGTCAGACAACTGTGATGTTAAAAAACTTACATCTTGTGTCCATCACGGTTTCGTGCAAGAAGACGGCGGTTGTGGTGGTTGTAATCAATCGCTGCAAGCAAGGTCTGAGCTTTGTATACAGGTGGGCTGAAGCCAAACTGCTTTCCTGCATACATAAGTATGCGATTTTGAAAGTTCTCCAAGTCTGAAGTTGTCCTGTTAGTTTTCTTTCTTTCTGGCTCTCAACGAAGGCGGACGCTTTTTCTCTCGCTCCCTCCCTGCCCCTATGTACCCTGCTTGCTGCTCTTTGTCTTGTGCTGTCTCTGTCTGATCTATCGGAGCCTCTCTCTGCATTTCTATCCGAAAACTAATACCATGGTTTTGATTAGCTGGTCTCTCAACGCAATTGACCAAATTTTCTCGACAAGGAGACTGGGCAAAGGAGAGCCCGCCTGCCCTGACGGAACGTTTGCAGCCGGATACATGATGGACTCCTGGGAGAAGTGGAGGATCGTGTGCCTGTCGATCCTTTCCGTTGAGGATGTTGAAGACGTCTACATAATTGGAATTATGATAACAGGCATTCTGCTGTTTGGAGTTAGCAGCTCCTGATCTATCGCAAAGTTCAGAAGACATTGGCAGCACTTTTGGCAATCGAGAAGCTGCCCGTCATGACTGAGGGAACGTGCAGGGCTGTCAACACTCAGACTCAAGCGATATGTGAGTTCAGTCGCAAGCTGGATGCGATTCCTGAACTCCTTCACAAGATGGATGCCAACTTGGAGAAGTTGTCAGCCCGGCTCGGCTGAAACTGGCCACCAATTCGGACATATTGGAAGCAAGCCACCGGGAGACTCAGAGAGACTCAAAGGCAGACGAAAAAATTGCAGTGTCGGCCTGACCCAAAACAATTGTTATCTTCATCGGCTCCCCGAGATAACCAGCTCTCCCAAGGCCGTTTACCTCTCCACTCTCCTGGATGTTATGCAGACAAGATAGCTCTGGCCCCATCTCCCCCCCCACCACCCCCTCCTCCTGTGAACTTTGTTTCTAGATCAGAACTCTCCAAGGTCGTCTCTACGGCAACGGCCGTGTCTTCGTCATCAGTTATCAGACGGCAGAGACAATGGGTTGGGACTGAGTGGAGATGAAGTACATGGACTTACACATACACACACATGAAGACACATATAACACGCACACCCCCTCCAACTCAACGCCTTCTTGGCTCCCTCCCCCCCTCCCTCTCTTCGTCGCAATGTAGCATGGGAGGGTGATGCGATGCGCCCAAATGTGGCTGCGTGCGCGCCCCCCAGTGTCTGTGCTGTGACACCTCCCCTCCCCAACACCCTCCCCCCCTCCAATATGTGAAAAGAGAGCAGAGAGGGGCAATGGAGGGAGAGATGAAGCAAAAACAGCGGCTTATGCACAACTTGACAGTGAAGTTTTTGCGGCCAAATAAGTGTGATGGAATCATAAATTAAAATTTTACATCGTCTTTACTTACTGAGCAATGCTGTTATCTGTGAGTGGGCACCTGTCACCACCTCCTTCACAGGTATTTCACGGAGTAGCACATCCATGGTTTGGATGAAACACTCCTTCTCCATGATTGAAGAAGCGGTCTGTCTCCCTCTTGTCGACGGTGACAATGTGCACAATGTCCCGGGACTCCTGCTCGATGGTGGTATAAGTGCAGTATTGTGCACTGTGGCCTGCAAAATAAATATAATTTAGCTGCATGTGAAAAGTTTGAATCATACTACAAGTCAAACACACTCTGGCATAACATGAAACAACATACCTTGAGAGTCCATTCTGCCATCTCCTAAGAAAAAGAAACAATATATCACAGAAGTAAAATTTCAGTAACACTTTATGAACTTGACTTAGCTTAGAAAACAATGGGCATGAGAATTACATTATAGGCAATGCATATATGATTAGAAACTCATTCACCTAGTATGACAACTTGATCCTTCTGGCGCATGCGGGTCACTACATCAGCTCTGTACCTCTCCCAGAATTCTTCGATGGGCTCAATACAGTAGGTGTCCTGCACTTTGAAAAAAGTTGACTGAGCAACCATCCCCATTTTCATAAACTGGAAGAGCAGGGCTATCTTGCGATAGTTGTTCCCCGACAACAGAATGTTGGTGGCAAGTATGAAATCTCCTCCCTGCATTCCGAACTTCAACAGTAGTTGAGAATTCCATCGCCATAGACTGTGTCCAAGGGGGCAAAACTACAGTATTGGGGAGAAGAAAAAGAAAGTTTTAATACAGTCACTTGACAGTTTTGAATAACTATAGGTTTTGTCCATACGTAGGTATATGTGATCTGTGACTTATTATTTTATGGAGAAATAATATTTCTGAG
Organism: Epinephelus lanceolatus; assembly: GCF_041903045.1. Classification (NCBI taxonomy): domain Eukaryota; kingdom Metazoa; phylum Chordata; class Actinopteri; order Perciformes; family Serranidae; genus Epinephelus; species Epinephelus lanceolatus. The sequence continues at coordinate 43,030,755 of NC_135744.1, read as the reverse complement.
GCTGTGCTAAAATGCTCAGCTGGACAGATAGATTTTCTAAAGCAAATCTGCTTACTAAAAGTTGCAGTGCATTTGTTAACTAGGTCATGGACAAGTTATGTATACATTTTACCCCCACCCACACATACAGACACACTTGAGAGACACTACGCACAATACAGCACTCATTCACCTTACCCATTTCAAGACTAATCCAGTTCCTCGAGTTTTCAGGTCCACCAGAAATGGGGGTTTCCCAGGGCAAGACTCCCCAGTCAATGTGTTGATGTAATTACAACACTGCATTGGTAACAGCAGGAATGTGGCAAGTTGTCGAAAATTGTTCTCATAAATGATGCTGGCAGTCTTCCCAACTAAGTCATCTGCAGACACAACTTTCTCCTGATCAGGAAGTACTTGCATGTCATCATCAGGGGGATTGGGCACTGCCACATCATGCATAGTCTCATCCATGCTGATCTCATGGAGGTTTTGTATGTCGTGCATTTTGGATGAGGCATCAGCAGGATCTGACCAGGATCATCGATGTCAATGCTGCACATGAGCATACATAAACACAACAGATTGGAATTACACACCAGTAAAACAAAATAAGACAAAATGAAAGCCACTTACATTGTATTTCTCAAATCACTGATCTCCTCCTCATCCAGAGAGTCTTGCTGCTCCTCAGCAGTAATTTTCAGGGAATGCGTGCTATAACCAGACCACAAACATACAGTTTAGATTAGAATGCAAATATTTTGACAACAGAAATGTGTCTTTGTCACAAATGCGATAAAAATTTACCTGGATTCTAAGACATTTTCTGCCTCCTCAGTCAGTGGCTGCACACCCTGTATGGCAAACTCTTCTCTCCTAATTCAGAAAACAATAAAATACTCACATCTGACTATGCAATAAAGTGTACTTGTTTAGAAGTGACAACTTTACTGAATGAAAACATACCTTTCACGGTCTGACTCCGTCAAGCTGGACAAGGACAGGGGTGGGGGTTCTACATGTCCCTTGCCTGGAGTTGATACAACTCATCTATTTACAAAGCTGGGATAAATAAAGTCATTAGTTATGATTATGTTTACATAGAAGTCTCCAACAGCGTTGAATTAAAACTACTTCCCTACAACAAAGTATGCGCAAGCACCACTCCTAAAACTAACGTTAGCAGACGTAGTAGCTATTGTAACCTCAACTCGGGGACAATATTCAATAAAACGATGGTATAATGCCAGCATATAAACCTGACATGGGCTGACTTTGCTTTCAAACAATAATCGCTAGTAAGTCAACAACTTTTCTCGCCGTGAAGAATAAAGTTTGCTATACATAACTCTGAAAAGGTGCATACTAACTCAGGCTGTGAAATGCTAACGCTACCTCGGCTAACCCTGTTTACATTATTTGAATGGGGTTATGGTTGAAACAATAACGTTTTGGTAACTATATAGGGACTGTGACTACACACAATAACAGAGCCAACAAAAACAATGTGTGACAAATTAAAAAAGGCATGAAAACGAGCATATAACTCACCTCTCAATCAGCAACATAGCCATCTCGGCGTCGGACTTGCAGCCCTCTTTCTCCATTAGCTCTCTCCAACATGAAAAAGCCGGTCCTATATTAACCTTTGTTTTGTTCCATGCTCGGTCACTCTCTCTTTTTTTATTCCTGGCATCCCCCGACATCGTCCTCTCGCGTCTCTTAGCCTCAGCCATGTTTGTAAACACTAACAAGCCGGGCTAGCTGGCTTCTCTTTATCCAAAAGCTCCGTGTGTGCCATAAAGCTGAACGTACTTCTCGCGAGAGAGCTGCGTCCCGGTGCCAAAAGTTACATAGTCTAAATGCAGGCCACCAGGGCCGCTCTGTGGCAATGGGAAAGGTGCCATTCTCTCTGTAATAATCCAGCACACAATAGATAGACTTTGAAACTGATATTTTAAAGGGCCAGTGTGTAAAATGGGTTGAAAACAGTGACATCAGTGGTCAAATTCTAGATTGCAGGGCTCACTTGCTCACCCCTCTGTTGGGTAAATGACGGTGGCCTCGTAGGGACAAAAAGCCTTGCGCACGAGTCTTTAAGGAGTAGGTCTATCTAGCAACGAGGTGAATATTTATTTAGAAATCTAAACCATGTTACGATATTGTAATGAATCCCTCACTAGACCAGAGGAGCGTTCGGGGAAAAAGGCCCGTTTATTTGAGCACTCCAAAAACTCCGGTAACACTCCAGGGGGTAAAAGACTCCGTCCCAAACTCTGACTCTTCTAGCGTAACAGACACACTTCATACACACATACTCGTTTACCATTCTAAGTGGGGGACCCCCATCCCCTCTCTGCTCCACCAATCTCCAGCCCGCACACTGACTGACAGCGTAGCCTGTAAACAGAGCTCAGCTGTTTATTTAGCCTAGCAATATCTCCGGACTATAGTAGCTGCAATGGACGACTTTGAACGCGATTTTGAAGAGTTTCTTGTAGCGGACACAGACCCAGAGCCATACCTGTTTGAGCCAGAGCACACAGATGAGGAACTCCATGTGTTTGATGCTGAGCAGGTGAGAAGAGAGGCTGAATGCACAGAATGGGATTAGGTGCTACTGCTGCCATTGTTGGGGAGATATCACCAGGAGGAAAAGCACCGCAGAGAGTGCATCACAAGGAGTGAAGTTGTGTCTTCTTTTCCTCGCAGATGACGGTTCGGGTTCATTCTCTCCTGTTGCGTGGTAAGTGTGGTCCATTCGCAAACTTTATAACTAAAAAAAACTTCACTACTCTCTATCGACGAACTACTTACACTCTGCTGTTTCCTCCTCCTTCTTCCTTCCTTCCACTGTCTTCGTTGGTTCATTTATACACGCGAAACGCGTTCTCTGGCTGGCTGGATTGTCCGCTCAGTCTGCCGTACATACATGGCGGCGCAAGATGGCGACCTCTCTAAAGCAAGGCCCTTGCTATATATATATATATATATATATATATATATATTAAAGCATAATTATAAGGCTACGAAAATCAAATGAATTTTATTTTATAGCGATCATACACTTGTATAAACATAATAATGGGTAGAATATTCAGATTCAGATTCAGATTGACAATAAACCATGCCAAATATTACACACTGGCCCTTTAATTAAAAGCAATCAAATCCCTAGGGTGTCCCGGAAAGTAACATTAGTTACAGTAACATTAGCTAACATTACCACTAAGGACACACTAATCTTGTAGAACTCAAAGTCTCTAGCATGCTAACGTCAGCTGTGTAAATCAGTTGCACTTTAATAATACAGTAAAAGATGAGGGCCACATGTGAAAAGAAAGAAAAATGACGTACCTTTCCCGACTCCAACTTTCCTCCAACCATAACTTTCTTCTTCTCACTCACTCATCTGCTCCATATGTTGATACGTCCATTGTCTGTCTCTCGGTCGAAGCTCAGCACTGCCCCTAGAGGCCTGGTGCACTTCTGTTGTATGAGTGGATATGCAGCGTTTTTTGTTTTTTTTTTGCACTGTTTTCCTTTGGCATTTCTTTTCTTATATGCAGCACGTTTCTGTATTTGCAGCACATTTCTGTATATGCAGCATTTTTGTCCTTGCCGGCCACCGTATATCTGGGGCTTAGTTTGTACAGTCATTACCACAGCTAATGACCTTAAGTGAGGGTTGGAACTTAAAACAAAAGCTAAATCCAAAGCTGTGCCTTCAGGTTCAGCTTCCTCTTCACTTCACCCTGATGGTCCAGTACTATATCTGAATTAATTTCGTGCTCCATTTTACCAAAATACTTGAACCTGAAAGGTACAATCCACCGTTTCCATGAGTACCATGCTCTCATTATGGAGATGCCTCTTCTCATTCACATCACTCTGTTTAGCAAGGCATATGAAGGAACCATCCAATGTTAATACCCCATTATATATATATATACTTTATATATACTGAATATATACTATGCACTTGTGCATCATGTTGTAAAACCGAGGGAATGACAACATTGAGTTGTGGAGATGTATATACTTTGGAGAGCAATGAAAAATTAAGTCAAATTCTTTGTATGTGCACACCTAATTAAATCAAGCTGATTCTGTTTCTTTGCTGAAATTTGGCATTATGTGGTGTTAAATAATCTTTACAGCTTTTTTTTCCTTCAGTTACTCAACTATTCAGGGAACAATCTGCATCTTCCTCCTCCCCAGTACTCAATGATAATAATAATACAACATTATGTGTTCCATTTTAGCAGGCATATGCCCGTAGTAATTTCTCTAATTACAAACTGAGTCTTGATGAGTACTAGAGTTCTAACTAAGCTAGTTTTATTTATTTAGGTTGGATCGAAATCAAAGTACAATTTAAATAAATTAACAATTACTTAGACTTCTGTCACTTTTGTTTCAGTCATGGTTAGGTGACCCTAATAAAAACAAGTTGGCCAGGATCGGGAAAAAAAAAAGAAGCAGGGATGACAGAAGGTCGCCAACAAAAGTCAGTGGATGGCCTTTACAGTACAGCTGTACGTAGGAAAGCTTTTTCTATCATTGATGACACTAAACACCCACCATACTGAGTTTGAGTTGCTCCCCTTAAGGTGACGCTATTGAGTACCAATAGAATAAAAATAAGTAAAAGAATGTACATAAGGTTACAATAAAATTATATAACAGCACAGGCTGTTCTCGTGCACTGGTTATAGACATAATAATGAAAAGTAATGCACAACAATTTGCATATAAACCATGTAATTTAAAAGGCTGCAATCACATGACCAATGCGCTGACGGCAATACAGATGTAAGTAGTTTGCATGCAGAGGTAGGTTGGGGTGGTGGTTGGGTCAAACAAACACAGGACAGGAGGACATGTTTCTTTTTTTTTTTTAAAGATATTTTTTGGGCATTTTAGCCTTTAATTGATAGGACAGCTTAAGTGTGAAAGGGGGAGAGAGAGAGAGGGAAGGACATGCAGCAAAGGGCCACAGGCTGGAGTCGAACCCGGGCCGCTGCGGCAACAGCCTTGTACATGGGACGCCTGCTCTACCACTAAGCCACCGACGCCCCAGGAGGACGTTTCTTTTCCTTAACCTGATCAAGTAATCTTAACTGCCTAAACCTAACCTATTTAACTTTACATTACATACATAATGTCATTTGTAGGGCGCTAATTGGTTTGATATACAAACTGCTGTATGAGGATATTTTGAACAGGTAGTTTAGAGAGATGAGCAGTGAAACAATGAAAAGGTATGAGCATGACGAGTTTCAGAATATAGAAACAATATGATGAGTATTATTTTCATGTAAATCAGGTAGATGCATTATGACTATGTAAAATATGAGTTACGGTTAGTCAAAGTCACTAGTTCAGGATGGACTGAGGAAAGAAACTCTTCTTCATCCTCTCCGTTTTGGCCTTAAGACTGACAATCTCAATACTGACAAAACTACAGTTGAACATTCTTATTCTAAACAAACAAACAAACATGTTATCTTTGAGAAAAATGACTCTTGAATTTGTTTGTTGTTCTATTATAAATACTGGATATGCTAATTTACAATAGCCAGTAAGATGACAGCATGAGCTTAACACACATATGGACAGGTTACTTCATTCCACGTATCTTAGGGTTATCTTCAGCCTTGACTGAGCGTTTCAGTCCAAATGCATATTTGGTACACAAGGCTGGATCTGACAGTCTGGTCCCTGAGACCATAGATGAGGGAACTTAGACACTTTAGATAACGCCAAAAAAAGCGGTGTGCATACTTGACATGAGACTGAGGCCTAGCTGCACCAGATGAAGCAGCAGTGTGTTACAAGCCTTCAGAGCTGAAGCTTTGTGTGTGGAAGTTGACCTGGCTGCTATCATCACACTAATGTAAGAGTGTATAAAATAAGTGTATGCTTTGTCATAATCATTAGACAGTGGGTCAACAAACGTGTCTTCTTCAGCACAAAAATCTTTAATCCTTTCTGTAATATAACCAATGGCTTAACATTAGTTGGCTCTTGGGACATGGAATGTCACCTCTCCGGTGGGGAAGGAGCCGGAGCTTGTGGAAGAGCTTGAGCGCTACCGGCTAGATATAGTCGGCCTCACCTCGACACATAGTTCTGGCTCTGGAACCCAAGTCCTTGAGAGGGGTTAGACTCTCTCCTTTGCTGGAGTTGCTCCTCCGCCTTTCCCCTGGAGCAACTCCAGCAAAGGAGAGAGACTAACCCCTCTCAAGGACTTGGGTCGATCGATGGATCGATCATCACCGGGGTGAACCCCAACGTACAGGCAGAGAGTCTGGGGGCTATCAGAAGGGCCGGGGTGAGCTTTCTGATAGCCCCCAGACTCTCTGCCTGTACGTTGGGGTTCACCCCGGTAGACGAAAGGGTTGCTTCCCTGCGCCTTCGGGTTGGGGAACGGGTCCTGACTGTTGTCTGCGCTTATGCGCTGAACAACAGTTCTGAATACCCGCCCTTTTTGGAGTCCCTGGGACGGGTGCTGGACAGTGCCCCGACCGGGGGACTCCATTGTTCTGCTGGGGGACTTCAACGCTCACGTGGGCAATGACAGCAGGACCTGGAGGGGCATGATTGGGAGGAACGGCCTGCCTGATCTGAACCTGAGTGGTGTTCAGTTATTGGACTTCTGTGTGGGTCGCAGTTTGGCCATAACTAACACCATGTTCAAACATAAGGATGTCCATCAGTGCACGTGGCACCAGGACAGCCTAGGTCGCAGGTCAGTGATTGACTTTGTAGATGTATCATTTGACCTGTGACCATATGTTCTGGACACTTGGGTGAAGAGAGGAGCAGAGCTGTCAACTGATCACCACCTGGTAGTGAGTTGGATCAGATGGCGGGGGAAGACGCCGTGCAGACCTGGCAGGCCCAAACGAGCAGTGAGGGTCTGCTGGGAATGCCTGGCGGAAGAACCTGTCCAGATGAACTTCAACTCCCACCTCCGGGAGAGCTTCAACCGCGTCCCGAGGGCAGAGGGGGACATTGAGTCCAAATGGGCCTTGTTCCGCTCTGCCATTGTCGAGGCGGCGGTTGCGAGCTGTGGCCGCAAGGCCACTGGGGCCAGTCGCGGCGGTAATCCCCGAACCCGCTGGTGGACACCAGAGGTGAGGGGAGCCATCAGGCTAACGAAGGAGGCCTACAGGGCATGGTTGGTCTGTGGGTCTCTGGAAGCAGCTGACAGGTACCAGCAGGCCAAGCGGAGCGCAGCAGCGGCAGTCGCGGAGGCAAAAACTTGGGCGTGGGAGGAGTTCGGTGAGGCCATGGAGGAAGACTATCGATCGGCTCCAAAGAGGTTCTGTTGGTTGATAGTGGTTGATAGTTGAACCTCAGATTGAGGAGGAGCAATGTGGTTTTCGTCCCGGACATGGAACCGTGGACCGGCTCTTTACCCTTGCCAGGGTGCTGGAGGGGACATGGGAGTTCGCCCAACCAGTCCACATGTGTTTTGTGGATTTGGAGAAGGCTTATGACCATGTCCCCAGGGGCATCCTGTGGGGGGTGCTCCGGGAGTCTGGGGTTGGTGGCCCCTTGTTAAGTGCCATCCAGTCCCTGTACCGAAGGAGCACGAGTCTGGTTCGCGTGGCCGGCAGTAAGTCGGACCTGTTTCCAGTGAGGGTTGGACTCCGCCAGGGCTGCCCTTTGTCACCGGTTCTGTTCATAACTTTTATGGACAGAATTTCTAGGCGCAGCTGAGTGGTGGAGGGTGTCAGGTTCGGTGACGAGAGGATCTCGTCCATGCTTTTTGAGGATGATGTGGTCCTCCTGGCTCCATCGAACAGTGACCTCCAGCTCTTGCTGGGACGGTTCGTAGCCAAGTGTGAAGCGGCTGGGATGAGAATCAGCACCTTCATGCCTGAGGCCATGGTCCTCAGCCAGAAAAGGGTGGATTGCCCGCTTCAGGTCGGGGAGGAGGTACTTCCTCAGGTGGAGGAGTTTAAGTATCTCGGGATCTTGTTCACGAGTGAGGGTAGGATGGAGCGGGAGATTGACAGGTGGATTGGGGTGGCGTCAGCAGTGATGCAGGCCCTTAACCGGTCCATCGTGGTGAAAAGGGAGCTTAGCCAAAAAGCGACCGAAAGACCGAAAGAACGAGATTGCGAATACAAGCGGCCGAAATGAGTTTCCTCTGCAGGGTGACTGGGCTTAGCCTTAGGGATAGGATGAGGAGCTCGGTCATCCGGGAGGGACTTGGAGTAGAGCCGCTGCTCCTCCACATCGAGAGGAGCCAGTTGAGGTGGTTCGGGCATCTGGTAAGGATGCCTTCCAGACGCCTCCCTTGGGAGGTGTTTCGGGCATGTCCAACCGGGAGTAGACCTCGGGGCTGCCCCAGGACACGCTGGAGGGATTACATCGCCTGGCTGGCCTGGGAATGCCTCAGGGTTCCCGCGGAAGAGCTGATGGAAGTGGCTGGGGAGAGGACTGTCTGGGCTTCTTTGCTGAGGCTGCTGCCCCCATGACCTGGACCTGGATAAGCGGAGGACGATGAGTATGGGCTTAATATTACTCATGTATGTGTTGTCCCACACCTCCACACAATAACTAAAGTATGGCAAAATAAGTGAACAGTACAGAATTCTCATTGCCTTATGATCTAACACGTTCTTTGCTGTGCTCAAAACACATTTTACTTCACATGTGCTATAGATTTCCAGGACATTTTATTATCCATTAACACACCCAATAATCTAAACTGAGACACTCTTTCAATGTAAACTCCATCTATAGACATTAAAACCATTTCATCCTTTCCCTATTAGTAGAAACCATGAACTTAGTTTCATTCACATTTAAGGGTAATTTCTTGTCATCAAATCCTCTTTTCAGTTTGACCATTTCATTTGTAAAACTTCCTGATAAAACTTTTAAATCATCTCCTGAACTACAAGAATTTGTGTCATCTGCAAACAACACAAATTGCAACATATCTGACGTTTTACATATGTCCCTGATATACAAAATAAAAAGTTAAAGTAAAAAAGTAAAAAGTTAAAGTTTATTTCAATAAAAGTATCTGATTTTTGTTCAAACAATTTTTCAAGCACTTTTGCTTGTGAAAATTGTGAAAGCAAGGGCACTGGTCTGTAATTAGTAAAGCTGTATTTATCACCCAATTTAAAAAGTGGAATAACCTTTGCTACTTTCATTCTGTTTGGGAAAATACCTGTATGAAAAGAAAGATTAAAGATATAACAAAGTGGTTTGGTTAAACAGCCAATAAACTTCTTTTTACTATAATCATGTCTATCCCATCACCATCAGTTGATGCCTTTTATTTTTCAGTTTTACTATCCTCTCCAAGAAACATAGACTGCAACACTTTACTTTCCCCATTCCAGCTACCCTGTATTTCCCAGTCATGATTTTTTACAGACTTTACAAGATTAGGCCCAACATTTACAAAAACAGAATTAAATTTGTTTGCCAGTTCATATATTTTTTTACACATTCCTGTTTACATTCAGCTGAGAAGAACACACATCCGAGAAGACTAAATCCAAAATGAAATGACAATTTGAACAAATCTCTTTCAAATCATTGTGGCTAACACCTTACATTGGTTATTTTGTTGTTGGCTTCTATATGTGGATTTAAGACATACCGACAAAAGTACACTTAAAAATTGTTTTTTAAAAAATGTCATCATTTGAAAAATGACTTTTGAATTTGTTTTGCTTGATTATGAACAGTGAATATGCTGACTTCTAAAGGCCAGTCAGATGACAACATGAACTTAACAAAGAGAGATAAAATTATTACATGTATCCTAGGGTGATATTTCAGCCTTGGCTGTAATTTCTGAGAGTTTCAGGTGAAAGCATGTTTGGTACACAAGGCTGGATCTGACAGTCTGGTCTCTGAGACCATAGATGAGGGGACTAAGACACTTGGGGAGAATGACAATAAACACATATAAAAAAATTTGGATGCGCACAAGAACTGTCCTTGTGACAATTGTTGAGATGGCTCCAAGAAATGAATTGTGCATAGTCGACACAAGACTGAGACCCAGCTGCACCAGATGAAGCATCAGTGTGTTACGAGCCTTAAAAGCTGAAGTTTTGCCTGTGGAGGCTGACCTGGCTGCTATCATCACACTGATATAAGAGCAAATGATTGCAACACTAGCTGATACAAACAGACAATAAGTGTATGCTTTGTCATAATCATTAGACGTTTGGTCAAGGAGAATGTTTTCCTCGGCACAAAAATCTTTCATCTGCAGACTCTCCAGATCTTCAAATGGAAAATCTAACAGTAACAGAACTCTTGTGAGGACATTTAATGAACTGAAGATCCAAACCACAATGATAGCCACTGCTGTGTTTCTGATGGTGATGATGGCAGAGTGCCTCAGTGGGTAGCACACAGCTACATATCTCTCCAGAGACATCACCACCAGTGTGACAGGAGAGATATCATTTGTGAGATTGGAGAACATGATAATAAGAGCACACACAGGATATGTCAGCCTTATTCTACAAGCAGCTAGTAGGTACAGTAACTGACCCACTGCCATCTGGATAGTCTCTGCTAAAAGGAGGTTAAACAGAAGAATGTAACGGGATGTCTCACGAAACACAGTTTTACTCCTCAAGGTGAATAACATGACCCCGTTAATGAAGAGAAACACACAGCATGGTAAAGTAGTCAGAGTGGAAAGCACCATTCTTTCCAGTAGGTCCCGTCCAACAGTGATGTTAGTCTGAGACTGAGTCGCATAGGACATCTTAGAGAAGCACTGAAGACATGAGAAATTCAACCTGTTGATGTCATTGTCAGATAAAAGCACAATAAATCTCTTCATCCATCCATCATCTGTGTTCAATTCCACGTAAGCAGAGCTGGTCTGCAGGGTTCTATCTATTCTACACATTGTATATGAGCTTTGCCCGGCCCTAAACCATGTTCACGTGACACTATCACATGTCAGCAAGGTTAACATAGTAATAGGTGATGTAATCTCCCTCTTATCATTCCCCCACCCCCTGGTCCATGTCATTATGACTTACACAGTTGAAATGTGCACATAATTAAGCAAACTTTATTCCTATTACTTTATTCCAAGTTGCAGTTACAGTTTACATCCATGTTTGTCCAGGCTCATATTTAGCCCTGTAGAGGACAATACTGCAAATTTCAATGTTGCTGCAAAGAAGTCATAAATTCTGAAACAATGATGCTTCACGCACAAAAGATCTATACAATCAGCACAGTTTCATTATTAGAGTCACCAATTCAGGATCTGACCAAATGTCTCGCCTTCTGTTCCTGAGATATGATGTTGAATAATGGCCAGAAAATTATGCACAGCATAATGATGTCACAGTAAAGTTGGCCTTTGACCTTTTGGATATGAAATGTCATCACTTCATTATTGTATTATATGAGACATTTTTGTTCAATTCTGTCATAAATACAGTATGAGTTCATGTTTTATGGACAAAAACATGTTCTGCAAAGTCACAATGACCTTTGAACAGCAATTTCTAATCAGTTCATTCTTGGGTTGAAGTGGCAGTGTTTTTCGCGAAATTTTTAGAAATGCTCTCAAAGTGTTCTTGAGATATCACGTACACAAGAAAATGATGAATGAGACCACAGTGACCATGACCTTTGAACAAAATCTAAAAAACTCGAGATTTCAATTTCTGAGGAAACTCCAGGTGTGAATGCTGGATCTTGAAAAGCTGACACTACACTGAATTGCTAGCTTTGAACGTTGAATAATAACTAGGGATGGGTCACGATTTTCGAATGTCAAATAGTCGTTTTATTTTTGAAAAATCGTTTTTTTAATGCGACTATTACTATTCGCCATCATATTTCCCCCCTTTATTTGACATGCAGTTCAGCTCCTAACCGCACAAGGGCAGTATAGGATTGCTACAGCGGTGTGAGATGGGCTACCAGCTAGTTTTTTTTCAATTATTCAAAAAATTGTCAAATAGTTGCCATGATTTTCAAATAGTGTTTTTGCTTGTGCTGCCCATCCCTAATAATAACCTTAATGTATTAATGATGTGGATTTTTTTTTAAACATTACCTTAAAGCTATAGTTGGTAATGTTGGAGAGCTAGCAGATTTGAAAGCGGCACCTCCTCTAAGCTCCACCCCCTCCTCCCCCTCCCGTCAGTGCTCCGTCCAAAGCCATGGCCCCACACAAACTTTAACGCACATCCTGCAGTAGAAGTCAGCTGGGCAGAGGAGAGCCGAGTAAAATAACAAATCCCTCCGAAGCAAACAAATAATTACCTGTCCAACAGAAAGACAGCAACCTCACCTGCACCGATGTTGATGTCTGGTTTGTCCTCTCACTTTATCCAAAGCCTTTTTCGTCGCAGCCTTTTCTGCCCCCGACTTTCTTTTCTCAGCCTGTTTAGTGGGGCGAGCCGTTGCAAGTAATGCTGGAAGTGGTACTTTTGGCTGCATTTTCTCTGCCACTGTTCAGCAAACTCCTGCTAACGCAGTATTTCTGCTGAGGAGTGTGCTGAATATTTCCAGCAACGGTGATACGTGATGAGTGCACACAGGGAAGAGGAAGGGAGGGACAGAGGGGGGCTCGGGCAGGACGAAACATGAAGCCATCTGATTGGTTCTTTCCATTCGCACCGAATGGCAGGGATTGGTCAGAGTTTTTACAGGCCTGCAGCTGCCACAGAGGTCGGATTTTTTTCGTTCCTTTTTCTGAACACATTATGTATTGACTACTCTCAGGATGGAAGGACCATTTTAACCAATATAACAAGAAGTGTTTCTGAACAGGATTACCAACTATAGCTTCAAACACAGTACATTAAATTGCGGGTTTTAAAGTGTAAAATAAATTAAAGTATAGTTGAAAAAGTGGAAATGGGTCTAATTAGTATGAATGTCATTGAAAAGTTGGATGATACCAATAATGTTGAATATTTTTAGTTAATGAAAAGCTGACGCTAAACTGATTTGCTGGCTTTAAAAGCTGAATAACATCAATAATGTGTAAAATTTGGAATATCTAGAAGGTTTTTGAAAATCTGCAGACTAAACTGCTGGCTTACCTGTGTGAGAATAGGTGTAAGTGATGGGAACTGTCAAAATAAGCAGAAATGGATCTAATTAGTATGAATACCATTCCTTCCTTCCATTCCAAAACAGCAAAAAAAACAAACAAACAAACAAAAAACAATTTTACATGAAAAAAAGTTTTTGTTGTTGCAATGCTGCTCGTCAGGGAGGGGCTGCTTACGACAGTGGTCGATGTGAAAATGTGAACGGCCCCATCTGGAACCAGTGTTTGGTTTGTCTGTTCAGGGCTACTGTAGAAACATGGCAGTTCAACATGGCGATCAACACAGACAAGGACCTGCTCCCTAAGTAGATATAAACTTCTAAAGTAACCAAAACACGACAATTCTTATTCTCAGGTGATTATACACTAAAGAAAACATACTTGTTATATTATGTTCCATTTTGTGCCAATGTATCCCCCTAAATCCGACACACACTAGACCTTTAATCCATTTCTGTTTGTTTTTGTTCTTGCTTTGTCTTTCTTCCCCAACACCATCTGGTTGCCCTTTCACTATCCATTACATGTCATTGCTCTTTTTCAACAGTTTGTTTTACAGTTATGGTTACAGACACTCTCTCCACCTCCCTACACTTGGATTTTGAGTTTAATTCATTTGCCAATATAGAGACAAAACGCACAATAAACAAAGTTGAAGATGAATTTGACTGACAGCATTAGCATTATTATTATTTTTCTCTCCTGGCCATTATGTCTGTGTAATGAAAGTCTGATATTGTGCCAGCTCTAGTTCCTAGTTTCCCTTCCAAATCTGGCTCTCGACTGGCCTCTCTCACCCTTTTATGCAACCTCACCTTTTCTCCATCACGTTTGACACAATACATTATTAGATGTTCAGCATTTACAACTATATTACAATGTGCACATACGTGTGACTTAACTTTTCCCAACAGAAATAGTGTCTTATATAAACCAGTGTGATCAGAATCAAAATTGGTCAACCAAGTTGGTCTTAACTTACAAAGAATTTGCTCTGGTTTTTGGTGCATAGATTAAAGGTACTATAAACATATTAACAGGAAATAAAAAAAAAACAAAAAACTCAAACCTAGTTCCTCATTTAATGGGTACATTTCCTAAACCAATTTAAACATTATTATGCAACTTAAGAAATCTGCCATTATTCCAAAAAAAAAAAAAAAAAAAGCACAGAAGAAGCTCTAACATGAAGTACAACCAGTGGTGGGATCAGGGGTTAGGTGAGGGAAAATGCCCCCTTGGGTGAAAAACATTGGTAGACCAGCCAATTTTATTAAAATGGTACAAAAATGAAAAAGCACCTTGACCCACTATAGATCAATTCACAGTGATGTCACACTAACAACAATCACTTCCACTTAGACAACTGGCATTTACCGCACTTTTCCAAATAGTAGCCTGGGCGTTTATTTCACAAAATCAGTTTTGACCCCAGGCCTTTAAAAGAACCAGGGCCTATTTGCTCAAGGCTTTTTTTTTTTTTTTTTTTTTTTCCACCGACCTGCACCAGGCCGTTATTTGGTTACAGTTCCTGTCCAGTATGTTTTTTAGTGCAAAAATACTGTATAATGTAGGAGTGAGTTTGTGTACAAAAATCTCTAAACATTTTGAGTGGGTCATTTTTTTCGTGTATACGGGTTTCACCGCTGGGTGGTGCTATTGCATTATAAGAGTAAAGCCCCAGTTATCCGAATACCAACTGAACGGGCCATTTAACCAACAGTTACAGGCCGCCACACCGAAATATCGCCATTCCAACGGTCCACCATCCTGAATTCTGGTCCCTGAGTCCTGACAGTAAGCTATGGTGAGTCTGTAGAAGCTGTATTCCTCATGTATGTCGGCAATTTTCACCGGGGACGCACATGAGTAATTCAGGCTGACATTACCTGTTTTTCAGCGAACTCTTCTGGTAATTTTATTAAAAGGCATGGCATATAGGTCCACAGTAACTTATTATTATTGGGTCTTATAAGAGTGGGCTACAATGAGTACCGGGCCATCAAATCACAGCATCCGTGGTGAGAGGACACGGAATTGTGTGTGCTTTTACGCAAGCGGGTCAAGGCAATCACGGATATTTGATGTGGGAAAGATGTAGCCAGATGTATTACCTGTTTTAGATACATGGCTGTCTGTCCGTCCGTCCACAGCACGAGTCATGTGCACCACTTCACCACCGACCCGTGCGTAAAAGCGCAAACAGTCCCTCAAGGAGGGACAGCCATGAGGCAATGAATGAGGAAATAATCGCCCGGGCGTTTAATCGGACCGGCGTTTAATACGCAAAATGGGGTCAAACCCCCGGCGGCTATTAGGTGCCCGGTGGCTATTTGCCACTGGGCGACTATTTGGAAATATATGGTAATTTCCATTGCAGAGATATATGAAATCAGCAAACTCATTTCAGCTGTAACTGTAACATTTAAAGATGTATTGTTTTTTTCCCCCGTTAAAGGTTTTTTTTTTTGGGAGTTTTTCCTTATCCGCTGTGAGGGTCCAAAGGACAGAGGGATGTCGAATGCTGTAAAACCCTGTGAGGCAAATTGTGATTTGTGATATTGGGCTTTATAAATAAAATTGATTGATTGATTGATTGATTGATTGATTGATTGATGGATTGATTAAACACAATCGTCTGACCTCACTGACGTTTCTGCTGTGCTTATCTTATGTGCTGTGTTGCTTTACTAGCATTTCAGATAAACCACCGGCACAGAAGCTAAACAATGTACTGCTGTGGACAAGGGCTGCAGCAAAACGTATTTTATTCTTCTAACAACACCCACCTAAAATAAAAAAATCGGTAACAGGCTTCGGTTTACACACTAAGGTATTGAGGCAGGAGTGGATCAACAACAGTTGTATTCTGCAAAGGAAAATCACTGTTTTTATCAGTGGAGTCTGGTGACTTTGAGAAAATGGCTTCAGTTACTTGTTGTCTGACAGCAAGGTAAAGGAGATGAAAATATTCTAAATATAACATACACTTAAACTGATACTGATATTTTGTAGATGACTAAAAACTAACCAATTGAGGCAATGTTTGCTTAGCGTGGCTTCATTTAATGAACATGGCACAGGTGATACTGAGCCTGGAAGTGGTTGTGAAC
This sequence comes from Epinephelus lanceolatus, assembly GCF_041903045.1. Taxonomy (NCBI): domain Eukaryota; kingdom Metazoa; phylum Chordata; class Actinopteri; order Perciformes; family Serranidae; genus Epinephelus; species Epinephelus lanceolatus. The sequence continues at coordinate 43,014,573 of NC_135744.1, read as the reverse complement.
AAACACTGTGATTTGATCTGCCGAGGGTTGTGCTGATGGGCGATCGGATCGCCCATCGGCGATAGAAGGGTTTTTTCACGATGTCTCTTTTATATGACGATGCAATCACGAGGTGTGGGGGGGAGACAGCGCATGTGTGGAGCATGCTGACGAGATCGAGGCTGAGTGAGAGGAGACAGAGGGAGGCTGCTTAGTGAGAGAGCAGAGGGTGGGGGGAGGGGGGGGAGATCAACGCCTCCGCCCGTTCGACACAAGCATACTCGGGCCTACTATTAGCGGAGCGGACTCCGTGAGGAATGTCCGCAGTCATTCGGGCTTTCATAGTCAAGCGCACTTCCGCGTTGTAGTTTCCTGTAAAAATGTCCGTGAAAAATCCCCGCGATGTGAAAAATACATGCCGAGCAGTCACTGGTGCGCGGAGCGGAGTCCGCGCGGTCGTAAAATCTGAGCTTTGCGTGCACAGGGCTTGCGGACATCTGCTTTGAGTCCGCGTGGGCCTCCGCGGAGTCCGTTCTGCGTATGTTCCGCCCGAGTATGTTTGGGCCTTAATGCGCATGTTGCGGAGCGGTGAACAAACCAAACAACACAATGTCAGGAGAAATTGAAAAGATATGCCGTCTATGTAAAGTCAACTTGCAAATTAAGGAGCCATTACATGTTCAAGAGTTTTGTAAAGCTGCTCAAACGCCAAAGAGAGGCTGTAAGTGAACGTTTCAGCGGCGACGCGTAATGACCCCCCCCCCCAGTTACATTTAGTTGAGAAGAAACCACATACAGTCAGGTCCATAATTATTTGGACAATGATACAGTTGTTATCATTTTGGCTCTGTACACCACCACAATGGGTTTTAAATGAAACAATGAATACCTGCTTAAAGTGCAGACTCTCAGCTTTCATTTAAGGTTTTTTTCAAAAATGTAGTATGAACCGTGTATGAATGACAACCATTTCTTCACACAGTCCCCCGACTTTAAGGGCTCATAAGTATTTGGACAAACTAACATAATCATCAATTAAAGTCAGTTTTAATACTTGGTTGCAAATCCTTTACAGTCAATGACTGCCTGAAGTGTTGGACACATAGGCATCATCAGATGCTGGGTTTCTTCCCTGGTGATGCTCTGCCAGCCCTTTACTGTAGCTGTCTGCACTTCCTGCTTGTGTTTTGGGTATTTTGCCCTCAGTTTTGGCTTCAGCAAGAGAAACGCATGCTCAGTTGGATTCAGGTCAGATGATATGACTTGGCCATTGCAGAACATTCCACTTCTTTGCCTTAAAAATGTCTTTGGTTGCTTTTGCAATATGCTTCAGGTCAATGTCCAACTGCACTGTGAAGCATCGTCCAATGAGTTTTGAAGCATTTAATTCAATCTGAGCAGATAATGGTGCCCCAAACACTTCAGAATTCATCCTGCTGCTCTTGTAAGCAAGACAAGACTTCACTAGAATAAATACAGAGGGTTTATCACAAGATGCAAACCATTGGTTAGCCTTAAAAATGGAAGGCCATATTAGAGTTTGTCAAAAACCATCTAAAAAGCCTGTACAGTTGTGGAACAGCATACTATGGACAGATAAAACAAAGATCAACTACCAGAATGATGGGAAGACAAGAGAAGGAAGAAGGGAAGGAACTGCTCATGATCCAAAGCACACCACCTCATCAGTGAAGCATGGTGGAGGTACTGTTATGTCATGGCCATGTATGGCTGCCAGTGGAACTGGTTCTCTTGTATTTATTGATGATGTGACTGCTGAGAAGAGCATCAGGATGAATTCTGAAGTGTTTGGGGCACCATTATCTGCTCAGATTCAACTAAATGCTTCAAAACTCATTGGACGATGCTTCACAGTGCAGATGGACATTGACCTGAAGCATACTGCAAAAGCAACCAAAGACATTTTTAAGGCAAAGAAGTGGAATGTTCTGCAATGGCCAAGTCATATCATCTGACCTGAATCCAACTGAGCATGCGTTTCTCTTGCTGAAGCCAAAACTGAGGGCAAAACACCCAAAACACAAGCAGGAAGTGCAGACGGCTACAGTAAAGTAAAGTAAAGGGCTGGCAGAGCATCACCAGGGAAGAAACCCAGCATCTGATGATGCCTATGTGTCCAACACTTCAGGCAGTCATTGACTGTAAAGGATTTGCAACCAAGTATTAAAACTGACTGTTTAATTGATGATTATGTTAGTTTGTCCAAATACTTATGAGCCCTTAAAGTCGGGGGACTGTGTGAAGAAATGGTTGTAATTCCTACATGGTTCATACTACATTTTTGAAAAAAGCCTTAAATGAAAGCTGAGAGTCTGCACTTTAAGTAGGTATTCATTGTTTCATTTAAAACCCATTGTGGTGGTGTACAGAGCCAAAATGATGACAACTGTATCATTGTCCAAATAATTATGGACCTGACTGTATATGAGTGACAACAACTTGAACAAATCCCTTTCAAATCATTGTGACTAACATCTTTTGTTAGTTGTTTTGTTGTTGGCTTTTATATGTGGATTTAGGATATACCGACAAAACTACAGTTGAACAGTTGTTTTCAAGTTGTTTTCCCTTATGAACACTGGATATGCTAACTTATAAATGCGGGTCAGATGACAACATGAGCTTAAAAAAGAGAGATTAGATCATTCCATGTATCTTATGCTGATATTTCACCCTTCCCTGTGATGACTGAGAGTTTCATTCTAAAGCACAGATTGACCACAAGGCCAGATCTGACAGTCTGGTCTCTGAGACCATAAATTAGGGGACTAAGACACTTGGGGAGAATGACAATGAACACATATAAAATTATGTGGATGCGCACAAGAGCTGTCCTTGTGGCAATTGTTGAGAAGGCTACAATAAATGAGTTGTGCATAGTTGACAGGAGACTGAGGCCCAGCTGCACCAGATGAAGTAGCAGTGTGTTACGAGCCTTCAGAGCTGAAGCTTTGCCTGTGGAGGCTGACCTGGCTGCTATCATCACACCAATATAAGAGCAAACAATTGCAACACTAGCTGATATAAACAGAAAATAAGTGTTTGCTTTGTCATAATCATGAGATGTTGGGTCAAAAAACATGCTTTCCTTGGCACAGAATTCTTTCATCTGCAGACTCTCCAGATCTTCAAATGGAAAATCTAACAGTAACAGAACTCTTGTGAATACATTTAGTGAACTGAAAGTCCAAACCACAATGACAGCCCCTGCTGTGTTTCTGATGGTGATGATGGTAGAGTGCCTCAGTGGGTAGCACACAGCTACATATCTCTCCAGAGACATCACCACCAGTGTGAGAGGAGAGACACTGGTTGTGAGACTAGAAAACATCATGAGAACACCACAGACAGGATATGTCAGCCTTATTCTACTAGCAGCCAGTAGGTACAGTATCTGACTCAGTGCCATATGTAGAGTGTCTGATAAAAGGAGGTTGAACAGAAGAATGTAACGGGAGGTCTCACGAAACACAGTTTTACTCCTCAAGGTGAATAACATGACCCCGTTAATGAAGAGAAACACACAGCATGGTAAAGTAGTCAGAGTGGAAAGCATCACTCTTTCCAGTAAGCCCCGTCCAACAGTGATGTTGGTCTGAGACTGAGTTGCATAGGACATCTTAGAGAAGCATTGAAGACATGAGAAATTTAACCTGCTGATGTCACTGTCAAATAAAAGCACAATAAATCTCTTCCTGTTGTATTGTGAGAACAATGAAAGTCCAACACCCATTAAGCACAGACACCTGTTGAGTCACATCGTTCATCCATCATCTGTGTTTATTTTCATGTGAGCAGAGCTGGTCTGCCGGGTTCTATCTATTCTACACGTTGTATATCAGCTTTGCCCGGACCTAAACCATGTTCACATGACACCGATCACGTCAGCATGGTTAACATCTTAGTAATAGGTGACGTAATCTCCCTCTAATCATTCTCCAACCCCCTGGTCCATGTCATCAATGATTTACACAATTGAAACATGTACATAATTAAGTAATCTTTATTCCTATAGTGCCTCTCAAAACCACAAGTGCACAGAAAACACAGAACCATATAACACAACAATAATTTGGGAGGACTGTCAAACACAGAGCATTCTCGGAACCCATCGGCTGTATTAGGCGTCTGACTTCGGGCAGACGACGATACAACCTCTGGGGGCAAATCCTTGATTTTTTGGCATTCCGGTTTGATTTGGGCGGAGGAGGCAAATTTCCATTTCCGACTTCCATTTATATATAAGTAAATATGCTGAACCATTGCGATGGATTCAGAGTTTGCAGTGACGCCAATTACCTTCCGCCTCGTTAGTTCACCGCATGGACCAGCAACTGCAGCCAGCTCAAACGTGATCGGTCAATATCATGCGGACTGCAAACAGCCAACAATCGGAAACCAGGGCTCTTCCGCTCTTCTTCAGGAGGCAAGATCTCCGGGGTTTGCCTACAGACTCTACATTCACTGAATGTAGAGTTTGTATATAGAGATTAAACAGAGTAATAAAAGAGAACTAGAAATACCTCCTTGTGGTTCGTTCTATAACTCCACAAAGCGCTCATGGTCAGAGGTGGACAGAGTACACAACTTCATTACTGGAGTAAAAGTACAGATACTCCCTGTCAAATATTACTCCAATACAAGTAAAAGTAGTTTAGTCAAAATATTACTAAAGTTAAAGTACTAAAGTATTTGCTTAAAAAATTACTTAAGTAAAAATACTTTAAAAAAATCTCAGGAAATACAAGAAAGGAAAGTAGCTTTATTGTCACTCTGACGCGATTCTGCAACGGAAATGTTTATAGCTCAAAAATAAACAAATAAAGGCAAGAAGCCTCAGAACACAAACTCAGCTGCATTCATCAACAAATGAAATTGCTTCATATAACCAAGAAAACACATTTCATCCCCAACTGTATGTCTTCTCACAAAAACCCAAATTTCCTTTACTTGTAGTCACATTTGAACACATCATGAAGTATATGCTGCAAAAACTCAAAATCTTACCAAAAATATTTGTCTTATTTCTAATCAAAATGACTCATTTCTAGTCAAAACAAATCTCATTACACTTAAAATAAGACACATCTATACTAGATCTATACAATCAGCACAGTTTCGTTATTAGAGTCACCAATTCAGTATCTGACCAAATGTCTCCCCTTCTGTTCCTGAGATATGACGTTGAATAATGGCCAGAGAAGTGTTTTTGCACAGCATGATGATGTCACAGTGAAGCTGAACTTTGACCTTTTTGATGTCATCACTCCATTGTTGTATTTTATAGGTCTTTTTTGTAAATTTTTGTCAAAAACAGTGTATTAATCTTTGATTCATGGAATCAAGGTTCTGCACTAAGCTGGTTTAAATCTTATTTATCTGATCGTTTTCAGTTCGTTTACGTTCATGATGAATCATCCTTACATACTAAAGTTTGTTTTAGTTCCGCAAGGTTCTGAGCTCAGACCAATCCTATTTACTCCATTTATGCTTCCTTTAGGTAACATCATTAGAAATCACTCTGTAAATTTCCATTGTTATGCGGATGATACACAGTTGTATTTAACGATGAAGCCAGAAGAAAGTAATCAATTAACTAAACTTCATAACTGCCTTAAAGACATAAAAACCTGGATGAGCACCAATTTCCTGATGTTAAATTCAGACAAAACTGAAGTTATTGTTCTTGGCCCCAAACAACTCAGAGACTCTTTATCTGATGACATAGTTTCTCTAGATGGCATTGCTCTGGCCTCTAGCACTACTGTAAGAAACCTCGGAGTAACATTTGATCAAGATTTGTCTTTTAATTCTCATTTAAAACAAACCTCACAGACTGCATTTTTTCATCTACATAATATGGCAAAAATTAGGCCTATCCTGACCCGAAAAGATGCAGAAAAATTGGTCCACGCTTTTGTTACCTCTAGGCTGGATTACTGTAACTCTCTATTATCAGGTAGCTCTAGTAAGTCCTTAAAAACTCTCCAGCTAATTCAGAATGCAGCAGCACGTGTACTAACAGGAACTAAGAAACAAGATCATATTTCTCCTGTTTTAGCTTCTCTGCACTGGCTCCCTGTAAAATCCAGAATTGAATATAAAATCCTACTGTTAACTTATAAAGCTCTAAATGGTCAAGCTCCGTCATATCTTAGAGAGCTCATAGTGCCATATTATCCCACCAGAACACTGCGCTCTGAGAACGCAGGGTTACTCGTGGTCCCTAAAGTCTCCAAAAGTAGATCAGGAGCCAGAGCCTTCAGCTATCAGGCTCCTCTCCTGTGGAATCATCTTCCTGTTACGGTCCGGGAGGCAGACACCGTCTCCACATTTAAGACTAGACTTAAGACTTTCCTCTTTGATAAAGCTTATAGTTAGGGCTGGCTCAGGCTTGCCTTGTACCAGCCCCTAGTTAGGCTGACTTAGGCCTAGTCTGCCGGGGGGCCTCCTATAATACACTGGGTACCTTCTCTCCTTCTCTCTCTCATGTCCTGTTACTACATCTTGCTAACTCGGCCATACTGCATGTCACTAACTCGGCTTCTTCTCCAGAGCCTTTGTGCTCCACTGTCTCTCAGGTTAACTCATATCACAGCGGTGCCTGGATAGTGTGACGTGTGTGGTTGTGCTGCCAGATGCCTCCTGCTGCTGCTGCCATCATTAGTCATATTTCTATTGTTATTATACACATATGATTATTGTCACATATGTATACTATCAGATATTAATATATACTTTCAACCTACTGTACCACAATAGCCAGAATTATAATTATAATATTATTACTTTCATTAATGTTGTTGTAAGCTACTGTCATTACCATCTGTCCTGCATCTCCCTCTGTCTCTGTCTCTCTCTCTCTCTCTCTCTCTTTCTGTCTCATTGTGTCATACGGATTACTGTTAATTTGTAATGCTGATCTGTTCTGTACGACATTTATTGCACGTCTGTCCGTCCTGGAAGAGGGATCCCTCCTCAGTTGCTCTTCCTGAGGTTTCTACCGTTTTTTTCCCCGTTAAAGGGTTTTTTTGGGGAGTTTTTCCTGATCAGCTGTGAGGGTCATAAGGACAGAGGGATGTCGTATGCTGTAAAGCCCTGGGAGGCAAACTGTGATTTGTGATATTGGGGTTTATAAATAAAATTGATTGATTGATTGATTGATTGATTGACAAAAAAACATGTCCTATGAGGTCACAGTGACCTTGACCTTTAACCACCAAAATCTAAGAAGTTCATTTTTAATTTCGGCCGGGTTATGTGAACTGCATAGACTCTAATCCTCACTCTGAGTAAAGAAAAGTGTTGTGGAGCATCAGGCTACAGCAACACTAAACCCCCGAATTGGCCTGAGAAGGACTAAGTGCACAAACCTGCTATTTTAAAAAATCCCATGGAGAGAGATTCTCACTGCAGCCTGTAATGTTTTGAGCTATTTTGTTCTAAAAATGTTGGCATGCAGTCTCATTCTGTGGACGATAAACAAGGCACAGACTTTCCTCTGTCGCCAATAACGAGGAAATACAGTGACTGCTGGATGGAGCAGTGAGTGACAACAACCCTGCCAACATTTTAAGGTATGGTTCACAGTGGAAATGCTACAGTTTTGGTACCATGTCTGAAGGATTCTTTCGGTTCCAAAGGTACCATACCAAAAATGTTTGGTGGAAACAGGACTTAACTGACCCAGTACCATTTGTACAGTGTTTGCAAAAAGAAGGCTGAACAGAAGAATATAACGGGAGGTACATATTGTTTTACTCCTCAAAGTGAATAACATTGCCCCATTAATGAAGAGAAACACACAGCATGGCACTGTAGTCAGAGTGGAAAACATCATTCTATTCAGTAAGCCTGAAACTTCTGTCCAGCAGGGAAATTGATCAGATTGATTTGCATTTTAGAGACGCAATTAAAACATTAATTGATGTAAAATACAATTTCCTCCAGTTTGTATGCCCACAGCAACAAAGATCCAACGTCAGCAGACATGCCTGTCGAGTTCACATGAAAAATCTGAAATCAAGCAAATACATTTCCCCTCTGCAGACAGTTAGCAGGTTCAATCTGTGCTTCTTGCCATGTGAGCTGAGCTTGTCTGTAAGGTTTGCCTACCCTCACAGACTATATATGAGCTCTGTCCTTCCACCCATTTCATGTCACACTATCACGTCTGCATTGTTTAACTTTAGGGATACTTCATCACTGGGCGACAGTAGTTCAGTCCATAGGTACCTGGGTTGGGAACCGGAGGGTCGCTGGTTCATGTCCCTGTCTGGACCAAATACGGAGTGTGGACTGGTGGCTGGAGAGGTGCCAGTTCACCTCCTGGGCACTGCCGAGGTGCCCCTGAGCAAGGCACCGAACCCCCCTTCATATTAGTGAAAGATTTACACTGCTAACACGGTCAGCAATAAAGGTAAAAAAAAAAAAAAAAAAAAAAAAAAAGTCCAAATATGAAGTTTTCTGAAAAGGTGTCAAACTACAATAACATACAGCTAATTAGCACATCTTCTCATTTAGTCCCCTCCACCTGGATGGGCTTGTCAGATGGAACTACTGTGTTATTCTAGAGCTACTCTAGCACCATCCTTTACTGTTTCAACATCTGTGTTGGCACCACAATGACTGAAATCCAGGAACTCTCTATACTTTGTTTCTGGTGCTATGTCGACTTAAGACAACCCTGACTACATTCTTTCTCCAAAATCCATCCACCTTGCCTCTGAACCGCAGGATTGCATTCCCAGAGGACACTGTGTTCTACAAGTGAGCATATGCAGCACATCCTCTTTTGCTCTTCACTGCTTGTATCTGTGATCTAATGCTGGCCTTGCACCAAATGACTTCTCAAGCAATTTCACTGTCACAGACAAAGCTTTTGAGTTTTACCTCAGTTGGTGCACTCTTCCGTGATCTCAATGGTTTGATGTGAGGTGGTAATAAAACTCAGTTCAAGCTGTCTTCAATCAGTCTTTTTCTCGTCTTGACATACCGATAAAATCAAACATGTTTAATATTATCACGTTTTAGTCTTCTTTCATTCGGTCTTCTGTCATGCAAATAGCAAAGTTCAGACATCAGCACTGTCAACAACCAATAAGTGTGCGCTCTCTAGCAGCAAACGGGGTACGCAGTAAACATGGAGGGGATTCTGCAAAGGTAAAAGAATGTGAACAAGTCTCGGTTGTCATGGACAGTAGAAAAGGAGGAGAAACTGGCAGAGATGTGGAGTGAACAAGAGTCTTGTTCTATTCTGCGTGTATCTGATCCAACCAGCACTTATTTTAGTGATAAATCTTAATTTTTAAATGATTTTGCAGACATGTAAAGATCCATAATATGTCATGTTTCTTAAAGGGAGTTTGGCGTAATATTTTCCACCAGGAGCAGGATGGTAAATTATCTCAAAAGCACTCTAGTTGTAGTCTTCCTAACAGTGACCCTTCAAGATCCCCAGTCTTTGTGAAATCTTACAGTGTGTGATTAAAAACTGTGATGAAAAATAGCAGTACACACAACTCCAAAAATCTTAAGACAATATATATATAAATAAAAGGTGCATCGTACTGGCAAAGATCAAAAAACAGATAGAACACTGGCAATTATGTTAAAAATCTCAGGAGAATCTAAGAAAAAACAAGGACATGCATGTAAGATTATAAGATCTTGTTAAGCAGTTACGAAGTTATATGGAAAAATATAGTAGAATAAGAACAATAGGAAAAAGACATAGTGACGGGGAAAAAAATATATCCACAAAAAGTCAAAGATAAACTAGATAACTAGATAAAAATTAGAGACTTCAGTACATGTATGTCAATTAGTTACTTTTTAATTGGTCTCCTTTACAGGGAGGTTAAAGAGCACCATAGACACACTTTTAGAAAATGATATCAGGAATAAAAGCAAGAATAACTAGAGCACTCAGAGAGCGCAGACCTCCACCAAGCAACTCGGATTTCCCGCCATTTTATTATTTTATTTTATTAAAATTCAATCAGAACTTTGAGTTATTTTGCAGACAAACAGACAAACGCCGTCGAAAACATTACCTCCTTGGCGGAGGTAAATATGCCCACAGTACTCTCAATATAAGATAATAGAAAAGTAGGGACCACAATAAATTAGAAGAAGCAATCTAAAATCAATTCTTCATTCAAGCCCTTAGGGCTGTCAGTTTGTAGTGTGTGTATCCACTAAACTTCCTTCTGTATCAAAAATCTATCCTTGTCTCCACCCCTTTTGAAAAGATACACAATTCCAATGCCTTGAAATTTGAGGGAACAAACATCATAGCCAGCTGTATAAAAATGTTTGCCCGCCGGGGACTTTTCTTCCCTATTCCCAATGCTACTTTGATGTTCACAATTTCTCGTTTTCAATTCCTGTTTAATTTGACCTATCAGAAAATGGGATGTATAAAGGATTGTCTTGTCTTGTCTTGTCTTGTCTTGTCTTGTCTTGTCTTGTCTTGTCTTGTTATCTTATCAACCCGCAGGGACATTTCAAAAGGTAAATCACATGTCTGGATTTGCAAGTTATCCTGTTTTTAATATGGAACTTTTTACCAGTGTGAGGGTGCAGAAAAACATCCCCTCTGATCTTTGCATTACACTGGGCACAATTCAAACATGGAAAATTGCTACCTGTTGGGTCGGACAGAACATGCTGGGAAAGTTTATAATAAACAGCTCTGACCAGCAGGTCTCTTAGGTTGCTGGCATGGTTATTGGCAAAAAATGGGAATGTTTTTGAAGGCATGATTAACTAAAGGGTTGCTGGATAAGATATGCCAGTGTTATTTGACACTCCTCTTAATGGGGAGAAAGTAATAGCATAAATGTTTTTTGAGTTTGAGAGGTTTAGATGCTAATTAAATATTTCTATCTGTGCTTGTTACTTTATCCAAACTGTACAGTGGCCAAGAGAGGTCACAACACACGCAAACTCTACAACACCCGCAAATCCACCCAACACACGCACATTAAGAAAACACCCCCAAATTCAGAAAACACATTCATCGATTTTGCAACACATACGCTGCAAATCCTCACAACACAAGCAAATGAGATAATGCGATGCAAATGCTCACAACACAAGCAAGAAGCTAAACGCTCTGCAAAAACGAAAACACACCAAAATGAAGACAACAACGGAAATGTCTCCAGGGGGACCGTAATCACTCACAGACCTGCTTTTTTCTGCCACAAACAACTTAGATGCTCGGACCAGAATCGACGACACATCGATGTGCTCCAACAGGTAAGTGTTTATTAATGCTAACATTATAGAGGATCAAGTTTTGCACTTACTTGTCTTCCACCTAAAACAAATGTTAAACTTCTGACCTGCGTCTTGAGGAAAGTCTGGAAATGTCAACAACCAGTAAGTTCGTTACTGATTACGGTCCCCCTGGAGACATTTCCGTTGTTGTCTTCATTTTGGCGTGTTTTTCGTTTTTGCAGAGCGTTTAGCTTCTTGCTTGTATTGTGAGCATTTGCATCGCATTATCTCATTTGCTTGTGTTGTGAGGATTTGCAGCGTATGTGTTGCAAAATCGATGAATGTGTTTTCTGAATTTGGGGGTGTTTTCTTAATGTGTGTGTGTTGTGTGGATTTGCGGGTTTTGTGGAGTTAACGTGTGTTGTGACCTCTCTCGGCCACCGTAAAACTGTTCTCTACCACTATACCCTCTGTCCCTGAAACGGTTGCATTTATCAATTGCTTGTTCATCAAATGCATTTTCTGTGCTAAAGATTCTCTAGGCTCTCAACAGTTGACGAAGGAAGGCCTTTCTTTAGACCACCTCAGTGTGAAGGTTTATTCCTATCAGTAGGTTCTCTGTACACACTGGTGTTGAGCTGTTAGGTCTTATTTACAAGTACATGGATGAATGACACAGATTCCCCACTATATACAAATAAAAATTGAATGGATGACATTTTAGAATTAAGGTGCTTACTGAAGGCCTCACATTTCTCAAAAGTACCAGAGGATATGAAAAATATTTTATAAATATATTGGGACCAACATTTTAACAGAGAGTGAAAGGGGTTGTTCTAAAATACATACTCATCTTCAGACTTTCCCACAAATACATTTGCATAACTGGGGGAACAACGACTGCCAATAATGACTCCTTGACAATGCAAATAGGAAGAATTTTCAAATTTAAAGTAAATTTCTGTAAAGGACCAGCTGGGTAAGTTCCACTAGAAAACCAGTAGGGATGGTTATTCTCTCTGAGAACTTGGAAATGAGTCAACGCCTCTAAACTCTCGTTTGAACTAAGATGAAATGGTCTACTGGCCTATAAACAGTGGAAATGGAGGGATTGTTAATTTGGACGAATAAAGGTAAGTTTAGATCTCCGGTTGGGCAGAATAAGGTCATTCCGGTCATTCATACACAGATGGATCTTATCACTGAATTATGTATTCTCTATCCTGATTGTGGTTTGAACCTCACCTGTGTGTAGTTGCCATTCACTATTGTTTTGTCACGCAGATGATGTCTCTTTAGCTGAAAGGCGTCCGTGTCTGTATGTTTTTGCCCATATTAAATGAGTGGATTCTACTATGAGTGCCAATGTTCTGTTTTTTTGTGACTAAAAACTCACATTGTCTTTAGATGTGAGACGGTATCAGACGTTAACCTTTAAAAATTACTCTTGAAGTGTTTTGAAAGTCCTCTAGTGTATGGCAGGCATCTATTTACTTTAGACTTTATTGACTTTAACTTCTTAACCTTTACCATACTTTGTCTCCACAGAGGTACACACCATCCCCTCTCCGTAAGATTTCTAATTAACTCCCACAGGAACCTTTAATCATGTCAATATATACTGGAAACACTAATGAGTAAGGGTTTGAATATTTTATGTGTCTAAATTAGTTACCAGGAGACTAGTTTGAAACTTCTATGGAAAGTATACCTAACTATGCAACTGTGTACTGTAGCAGCGCAGTTACCAGGAGAAAATAAGATGACACTTTATGTGGATAGTCCCCCTACATACTATTCATAAACATACTCACACATTCTTAGAATAATTTAGTTGAATTATATTATTTAGTTGACTATGTCCTGAATTGTCACCTGTATTCTACAGATAGAAAAAAATGTAATTGTTGAATCTCAACTAATCTGTAAGTGGATGATCCTAATACAGTCTTACAATGCACGCAACCTCGTACCTGAATGTTGTTCAGACTTTTAAGATTCAAGTTAACTTTTGAGGACAGACATTGAAGATTGAAGTTTGCTCCATTTACTTTGGACTTGTTAAACTTTGTTATACTTTCTCCACACAAAGTACACATCATCCCCTCTCCATTAACATTACTGATAAACACCCACAGGAGGCTTTAATTATATCAATATTTAATGAAGACATGATGGTGAGTAATGGTTATCTAGGGATTGGGTCAGCTGTCTGTGATACCTCAGGGTCTTTCACCAAACTAAGAACAACATTTTCATAATAACAACACAACTCATTATTTGGAAAAGTTTGCAGAAGTATAACTTTTACTGACTTGTACCTACTGATGTTTTCTGTGTTGTTTTGAACATAAGCTTTAAAGCAGAATAGTATAAAACAAATGTTGAAAATCTATTAGAAAATCTGAAGTAATACAACATTTTTGCAAGTATGAGACACAACACATGGCCAACTGATGTCAAATTCAAATTTGGGCAAATGCAAGGAACAGAAATTGTTGGCTGAGATATCTGTCAATCAAGCAAACATGCCCTAAAACAACTCTTTTCACAACTTAATGTCAGCTGTCTTATGCTAGTTTCAGACTAGACAATATCAGCCCAATTATAGCCTGACACCGCCATCCTACAATGTTTGCTCGGCTTGTGAATGAGTGTCGTGTGCAATAAATGATCCTTTTATTCATTGTAATGTGTTATAGTAGACAACAACGGATGCCACATGTGGGACGCCTCACGACATCCCGACAGAAAGTCTAGCAGCTTTGAATTCCTCTTGTCTTTCATGACTTCACCTGTCACAGCTGTCAATTTGACCGCTGAGAACACAAAGCGATCTGCTGCCATAGACCACTGTATGGCAACATCATCTTAGCTTTCTTGATATTTTCTCTAGGGACTACCACAACAGAGTAAAACAGGTAAAATGCCAACACAAGATAGCAGAGACACTTTAGCAAACCTGGTAAGCACTGTCATTAGCATCAAGCTAGCAAAGAATGTTATTTCTTCATAATGGAGGATATAAAAGAACAAAACTCAAAAATACTGGCTCGGCCTTTATTTACCACCGCTGCAGAAGGTACCAGCTGCATTTGAAACAGACCATGTTAGAAACAGGCCTTTATTCCTCATCCCCTCTGTAGTTTTCTATTTTTATTTTTAATCTGCTCCTGTTTGCGATGTTTAATTTAATGCATCACTCCGTCATTTCACACTCAACACTTCCTTTATCCATTTGATATTGGAGAGAATCCTTCATATTATAAAAAAAGGCTTTTATTGTGAAACATTTGTTGGAACTTGTGTTGGAGGATTCAGTGACTTACACAGTTTTAATGCGGTACTTCAGATATAGCTCCTGACATCTGGTGACACTTTTTACATTACTACTCTGGGACATGAACAGACAGAGTGACTGAAGCAATAATAATAATAATAATAATAATAATAATAATAATGATAATTGAATAATAATAATAATGATAATAATAATGATAATTGAACAGTAATAATAATAATAATAATGATAAGTGAATAATAATAATAATATTAATAGGACAAGAATAATCCAATGACATCACACACGTGCAAGATAATCAGCAATGACTGATCATGGACCAATGTGTAGTTTGTTATGTTTGTCAGCCAAGTTACTGCAGGATTTTATGACTCCACAATTTCCTAATCCGACATAGTGACTGACGGAATAGACAAACATGTCATGTAGTCTGAAGCTGGCATTCCTTGTAAAGCGTCATGCTTGAATATAAGTTCATGCATGTAATATTCAAGTCAACTAATGAGGACAGACGTTGACGGCTGAAGTTTGATTCATTTACTTTGGACTTGTTCAATTTTGTCATGCTTTCTCTGTTCTACAGATAAACATCTACAGGTAAAGCAAAAAAGTTGAACTGTTGAATCTCAGCTAATCTGTAAGTGGACGATCCTAATACAGTGTTACCATGCACGGAACCTCGTACCTGTATATGAGTTCAGACTTTTAAGATTCAAGTTCGCTTTTGAGGACAGACATTGAAGATTGAAATTTGCTACATTTACTTTGGATTTGTTAAACTTTGTTATACTTTCTCCACACAAGGTACACATCATCCCCTCTCCATTAACATTACTAATAAACACCCACAGGAGGCTTTAATTATATCAATATTTAATGAAGACATGATGGTGAGTAATGGTTATCTAGGGATTGGGTCAGCTGTGGAGATTTCTCTCTGTGAGACTTCAGGGTCTTTCACCAAACGAAGAACAACATTTCCATAATAACAACACACCTCATTATTTGGAAAAGTTTGCAGAAGTATAACTTTTACGGACTTGTACCTATTGATGTTTTCTGAGTTGTTTTGAACATTAGATTTTAATGTCAACTGTCTTATGCTAGTTTCAGATTAGACAATATCAGCCCAATTATAGCCTGACACCACCATCCTACAATGTTTTCTTGGCTTGTGCAAAGTGTCGTGCGCAGTACATGATCCTTTTATCCCGTGTAATGTGTTATAGTACGACAACAACGGACACCACATGTGGGACGCCTCACGACATCCCGACAGAAAGTCGGTAAATAGCAGACACTTTAGCAAACCTGGTAAGCACTGCCATTGGCATCAAGCTAGCAAAGAATGCTACTTCCTCATAATGTAGGATATAAAAGAACAAAACTCAAAAATACTGGCTCTGCCTTTATTTACCACCGCTGCAGAAGGTACCATCTGCATTTCAAACAGACCACATTAGAAACAGGCCTTTATTCCTCATCCCCTCTGTAGTTTTCTATTTTAATTTTAATCCGTTCCAATTTGCGATGTTTAATTTAATGCATCACTCCGTCATTTCACACTCAACACTTCCTTTACCCATTTGATATTGGAGAGAATCCTTCATATTATTAAAAAAAAGGCTTTTATTGTGAAACATTTGTTGGAACTTGTGTTGGAGGATTCAGTGACTTGCACAGTTTTAATGCAGTACTTCAGATATAGCTCCTGATATCTGGTGACACTTTTTACATTACTACAAAGACAGTACAGCTCGGACATGAACAGACACAGTGACTGAAATAGTAGTAGTGATAATAATAATAATAATAATAATAATAATAATA
Source organism: Epinephelus lanceolatus (assembly GCF_041903045.1). Classification (NCBI taxonomy): domain Eukaryota; kingdom Metazoa; phylum Chordata; class Actinopteri; order Perciformes; family Serranidae; genus Epinephelus; species Epinephelus lanceolatus. The sequence goes on along the minus strand of NC_135744.1, from coordinate 42,998,216 downwards.
ACAATAATAACAATAATAATTATAGGACAAGAATATTTTGATGACATTACACGTTGTGAAAGGTGATCAGCAATGATTGGTCTTGGATCAATGTGTACTATATATGTCTGTCAGCCACGTTACTACAAGATTTTAATCTCCTAATCTGATGTAGTGACTGTTGGAATGGACAAACATGTCATGTAGTCTGAAGCCAGCATAACTTGTAAATCATCATACTTGGATATGAGTTCTTGCATGTAATATTCAAGTTCATTTTTGAGGACAGACATTGAAGATTGAAGTTTGCTCCATTTACTTTGGACTTGTTAAACTTTGTCATTCTTTTTCTCCACACAAGGTACACATCATCCCCTCTCCATTAACATTACTAATAAACACCCACAGGAGGCTTTAATATATCAATATTTAATGAAGACATGATGGTGAGTAATGGTTATCTAGGGATTGGGTCAGCTGTGGGGATTTCTCTCTGTGATACCTCAGGGTCTTTCACCAAACTAAGAACAACATTTCCACAATAACAACACACCTCATTATTTGGAAAAGTTTGCATAAGTATAACTTTTACTGACTTGTACCTGATGTTTTCTGAGTTGTTTTGAACATTAGATTTTAAAGCAGAATAGTATAAAACAAATGTTGAAAATCTATTAGAAAATCTGAAGTAATACATTAGTATTACAGAGGACAGAGGGATGCCGTATGCTGTAAAGCCATGTGAGGCAAATTGTGATTTGTGATATTGGGCTTTATAAATAAAATGGAATTGAACTGAATTGAATTGAAAATTGAATTAGTACATTTTTGCAAGTATGAGACACAAAACATGGCCAACTGATGTCAAATTCAAATTTGGGCAAATGCAGGGAACAGAAATGGTTGGCTGAGATATCTGTCAATCAAGCAAACATGCCCTAAAACACGATTCTTTTATTATTTATTTATTTAATGTTTATTTGTAGGGCCAAGTATATAGCATGAATAAATGCCACACACTACAGCATTTATAGCCTGAGCTAGTTTGCAATGCCCGTCCCTAGCTGGGCCTTAAAATCCAAAAGAAACAAAAACACAAGTGACAGTGTAAAGTACACACGAGTAAAAGTACAGACAGAACAATAAAAGACACAAGCTGCAACACATAATAAGCACCATAGAATAGGAAGCACCAAATTATTTATGACTACATAACTGATTCCTCTTCAAAAGGTGCTTCAGTTTGAGTTTAAAGTGATCGAAATCAGTATCCAGTTTAAGTTCTGAAGGTAATGAATTCCAAATGTTAATTCCATGAACAGAAAAGGCTGTTTGTCCAAATGAGGATTTACAAAGGGGAACCTTACAGTTCCCACTGGCTGCTCCACGTGTTACTGAGCCAGAAGCTCTAAGTGGAACCACAAGGTCACTGAGCACCTGGGGAGCCTGATTATGTAGGCATTTACAGATGAGTTTGAAATTGGCAAAATTAATGAAATTATCAAAACTTAATATATTTAGTTTCTGAAGAACATGGCAATGATGTGCTCTTATTGGCTTCCTGTCCAAAATTTTAATTGCTCGATTATATATCACCAAAAGACGGTTAATTGTTGTAGATGCTGCTTGTGACCAAGAGGTTACACAGTAACTTAAATGTGAAAAAATCATAGCGTGCATGAAACTGTTCGCAGCATGAAATGGGAGACAGTCCCTGGTAAGTCTAAATGTATGTAAGTTTGCTTTTGCATCCCTGCTCACCAGAGAATTGACATTAAGTTTTAACAATTTAATGTCAATTCTCAATAGTGCCAGGTTCAGACCACACAATATCAGCCCAGTTATAGCCTGTCACCGCCATCCTACAATGTTTGCTCAGCTTTTGAATGAGTGTCACGCGCAGTAAATGATCTAATACTCTTCACTCTCTTCAACTCGTAAAGCATCACCAAAATGTATCATAATGATGTCTTTACTTTAGTGGACTATATTGCTGTCATTGTTCATTTTAGTCAAACCATACAGTTTGAAAACGAGGCGCGGCTCCAACTAGAAAACAGTGTTTTGATGCACTGGATGTGCTGAATGTGCATATTAAGGCAGTACAGGAGGAGGTGCACATTAATAATCCTCCAGGGGCCGGTTGCACCAACTGGTCTTTACTATGCCTGGTCATAACTCCTAAGACGGTCTTTGTTAAGACCAGTCTTAGGAGTGGACTTAAGCCGGTTGCACCGACAGGGCTTATGCCTGGTCTTAGCTACACCGGTTTTAGCTGTGCGCGTCCATGTGAATGCCCCCCTGGAATGCTGCACCCGGCCTGCCAAGAGGAGTGTGGTGACGTCAAATGACGCGCTGCTGATACACCCCGCGAGCTTGACAGTTGACAGTTGACAGCCAGTTTAATCTGTGTTGTTGATTAATCTGCTTCAGTGGGAAGGTGAACATGAAGCTCAAGGCGGCGGCTCAGTGCCAGTGACACTCTGCGGATGGCCAGACAGGCAGTAGATTTGGGGACACTGATCATGTCCCCGACGGTATTTTGGAAAGCTCCGTTTCCATAGAAACGGAGCGCAATCAGCAACTATAAGGCCGGTGGCAGTGCTGCGTTACGGCCCGACACAAACCGTAAATCTGGTGACAGCTCTTCAATGAGTTCAAACAGATCTCTCCTACCGAATCGAAACCTCTCAATCAGCTCCTCGTCATTATAAATGTCCAATGGATTGCTTCTGTCCCTAATTACTCTCTCCCGTCTAAATGTCCGCTCATTGTACAGACGGTGTATGAGACGTGCCATTGTCAAGCTGCGCTCTCTGCGCTCTAGAGCACACAAGCCCAGCTTGATAATGACCTTACGCCTGCTCTTGACTAGGCATAAGATTTACACCTTTTCTTAGTGAGAAGAAGGCTTAAGCCTAGATGGTGCAACAGGCATAACTATTAGGTCGAACACCAAGTTAAGACCAACTTAGCTTAAGACCAGGCATAAGCCCTGTTGGTGCAACCGGCCCCAGGACTGTAACATGCTCATGTTTAACCCAAACAATGTGTCATGCAAATGCAGATTTCGAACTCGAGTTTGATTGAACTGAACCACAACAGGTCAGGTATGAAAGCACCCTAAAGTCCAGTTCAGACCAATGATTCACAAGGAAACAAGTTGAAATTTACAACTACTTGCAATGTGCCTGCCTGCAATGTTCTGAAAACTTGCCAGTTCACACTAACTCACTTGCTAGTTCACACTGTGACTACAAAAGATGGTGTATCATCTCCTAATTAACAACTTTTCTGTACTTTTTTCCCCCTGATTTTCAGCTTTTCAGGCTTATTTTGAAGTTGAATATATTTTGTGGCTTCCTAAAATATGAATGAGACAGTGATAGTGACAGTGCGACATGCCACAGTTGCACATATTCATAATAAATGTACCACAATAATTGAAATAACCTATGCCAATCAATCAGCCAATGAGTAGGCTATGACTGTGAGACATATATGCACATGAAGTGAGTAGCAGCGCCTTCAGCACCAACCATCCAACACTGTGAAAACAGACGTCATACGTATTAACATCTATAGGTATGTAAACGGGACTGACTCAGGCTCAATGGAAATGGAGGGCTGTTAAAAATGGAAAAATGAAAAAGCAGCACACTGGAAGAAGCTCCCAAGTTATTTCACGTTTGGTTCTCAATTCTACCTTAAGATCTCTGGGACCTCCTTAGGATCCAAAATGCCCCCCTCCTTCGCCTCACTGTATTGTTGACATTTAGAGCAAGAAATCATCTTCAATCAGGAAAACAACCAATACCTACCATACATTTCACACTGGCAAAGGTACACAGATGATGTCTGGTTTGTCTGGGCAGGCGTGGTGTGAGTCCTTACTAAAAGACTTTCACATCTTTGTCAACACCAACAATTTTAACCCAAGATTCACTACTGAGTATAGTCAACAGCAAATGAACTTCTTAGATATACTGGTTTACAAGGATGGCAACAGACTGGGCTCTAATCTATATAGAAAACCTACTGACAGAAACACTGTACTGCATGGCCATTCTTACCATCCTATTCGTCTTAAGAAGAGCCTGCCAATATCTCATCTGCTGCATCTGCAGCCCAGATGCCGACTATGAAGTCCAATCTACCAAACTTGTAAGACGTTATAAAGACAGAGAATATAGAGATGAATGCACATGCCCAAGGCCGTTTCATCAATATGTCTCAGTCTGAATGTCTCAATAAAACAAGAGAGCAACATGCACCAGAGCCTAGATTTAATTGCATGATCCAGTACTCACCTCTTGGAAAACAGTCTGAAACTGTCATTAGAAAACATTGGTACATCATTGAGTCTGACCCAGCAGTAACCTTTTTTCAAACTCGTCTCACATTGTGTACAAAAAAACACCTAATTTGCGAAATAATCTAGAGAAAACTGATCTCCCACCACTCTAAAACCTCACTTTTTAAATGATATCCCGCAGGGAAATTACAGATGTGGTCAGTGTGCTCAATGCAACTTCACTTCTAAATGTAATACTTTCAAACACCCATGGACGGGGAAGAACCTTAAGATTAAAGGCATTATTACATGTAACACCAGTAATGTCATTTACATGCTCAAATGCCCTTGTGGTCTTGCCTACATAGGCAAAACCTCCAGACCTCTCAAAACTGTAATCTCTGAACACAGATCGACAATTTGTAATCATGATATCAAGAGCCCAGTGGCTTTACATTTCACACAAGCTGCTCATAATGTTGATTTAATTTAATTTTAATTTTTTTAAATTTAATTTAATTCTCTGAGATATATAGGCATCGAACATGTTAAACTTCCCCGTTGTGTTGGCAATATAAATCTATTTTTGTTGAAATGCCAGGCGTATTGGATATATACTTTAGACTCTCTGTCCCCTAAAGGGCTGAATGAAGACTTTGATCTACGGCCATTTCTGTAAATGAGCCCTGTAACTTGGTGTCCATGTAGAGTAACAGGGTCAGATTCTATTTTTCCAATCTTCTCTTCTGATTCTGTTGCAGTGCTCCTCATTCATCACCAGAGGGCTCCATATACCAAAATATTCTACACTACTTTGGTTCTCAATCCGTAAAATTCCAGTGACATTTAAGATTTCAGTGTGGCTCTGTGTGTGCATGGCGTAATTGACCACCCTTCTGGTGGGTAGTTTTGCACTCACTGAGCTAATGGAATACTTTTCCAGGGTTCATTGTACCCCACACTGAGAACCATTGTTTTCATTGCTGTGGTTTAATTCTATTTACACCTAAGTGTATACTTCTCTGTTTTTACCACTATGTATTAGACTAACAGAGGGGCCTCTAGGACAGATAGTCTAGATTTTGTTCTTGGGATTTACGTAGACTTTATGATAGTGGACAACCAGATGTTCCTGTCACATACTTACAAGTTGTGGGATGTACTACTTTTTAATCTTTATTTGCTGGGTTTTCTTTTTAAGTTATTATATTGTGCACAGTTTGTATGACATTTACCACAATTGTTGAGACTTTCTACTATCATCATAAGTATGTTTCCCACATTGTACAACTAAGCAGTGTCTCTTTAAAACCTGCGTTTCATTGTTAACCAATCAGGTCTTCTTTGGCCAGGCATGTGACCAGGTCCAAGAACTATTTAAACATACCACTGTCTGTATTATAACTGTCTGATGAAGTGCCGTGAAGGCTCGAAACGTTACTTTGTCATGTGGTAAATCCTCATTTTTTAAATTTTTATTAAAACTCATTTGAGAGGTTCATCCAGTGTGCGTCTTTTTCCTTTTTCCCATGTTTGTACCTTAGCCAGCACCTGAGCCTCTTCTACAAAGGATGTGCGCCCTTTTGAATTTTTTCTAATGGAGGGCTGTTGTCACTGACTGCCGTAGCAAGCAAAAAGCTGGCAGCAGGCCATTTTTAATCAACTTGGCCAGAGGACTTTGCTACAGGCCTACTGGCTGTTGAAGCAGGTGACCTGCCTTCCATTTCAATCCCAGGTGACATCATCAGCTAGCTTGAGTCGAGCTGAGATGGGCCAGTTCACACCTCTGCAACTTTTCTCTGCAATGTTCTGAAATGGTTTCATCTTGTCGTAAATCGTTGATCTGAACTGAGCTTTATCTGCTTATTGTGCATTTAAAGATTCTTGGTTTACTGGTATGAGACTTTTCCCACCAAGAATCACCATTTCAAAAAGATCAAGTCAGGATAATATGACTTGATCTACAATGATCTATGATCTGATGTGACAAGTTCAGTTACACTTACTAGCATTAGCTACATGTACTGTACAAGTCATATTTCACTGAGCTGTTCTAACACTTGGTGGCAAGTGGCTTACTAGCTGGTAATACTGAGCTAGTTAAGTTAGTTCCTGAGATGATAGCTCCTTGGATAACTTTTTTTTTTCTAGTGATCCTAGTTTACAGTTGGTCTATCTGAATACTTAATGTACTGTACTAATACAACCTATTTTTTCAACCTTAAGAAAAAATGCTTGTTTCCTGGGAGTAACATTAACGCAGTTTAACCTGCAGGAGTAGTTGGCTGGATGCTGCATCAACTCACACTTGAAGCTAACAAGTTTAAAATGTATGCCTGTTTTGATTGCAGTCAGGTTAGGTGTTGTGCATTGCTTTTATTTATTACTTTAAAAAGGCAAAATATATTAGGAGAACCTTTGATACTGTTACTGATAGCGTTTTCACAAATTTCCAATTATTATTATTACATTATTATTTAGGTTTACCAATGCAATACTGTTTTGTGTGTGTGTGTGTGTGTGTGTGTGTGTGAGACCACCTGCTAGTGTAGTTAGTAACTGCAACTCACACAGCCTGTGTCACACTGCCCACAAACTGATAGGAGGAAATTAGTCTCGCCACCAAACAATCAGAGATCTCCGCCTTCTGATAGTCTGGGGACACTCCTTTCTAAAGTGTGTTTAAGACATCGGTGAAAACGGCCGGCAACAAAGCAACGCCTCTTGCATTTTTGAAAAGGACACGCCTTCTCGGAAATGTGCGCTCCCCCTTTTCTCGTCCGCAAGGAAACAAATACACAGAGAGCTTGAAAATGGATGCCGAGAGATTTAACTCCATTTTCATTTTATCAAACGTGTGCTCATCCGTAAAGAAAATATTTTTTCCAGCGGATGTCTTAGTTACAACATTATTGAGCTAACTGGAGTAGTTTCATGTCGTATCCGACAACGGGAGGCTTTTAACAGATGACGTCCTGTTGTTAGCTTTGCTGCTGCTGTTAGCTGTCCCTGTCAGCTGCAGCCACTGATGCTTTCTAGACATCGTGATTTCCCAAACTGAATAAATACCACACATAGCAACACAAAACTGCTTTGCTAGCTCAGTCATGTTGTAACTAAGATATCAGCTGGAAAAAATATTTTTTTCACGGACCGTTGAGTTATTACCTATTACAGACACTGCTAACGGCTAACAGCTAACGGTTAGCCCAGCTAAACGTGCACACAGAAATAGTAATGTTTGTTCAATCATTGTCTTTATAGACTTTACAAACATCGGATTAGTCTAAACGGTGATACAGTGATGTGAAAAATGTGATATATAGGCTATATATTTAGCTAAAACATCTGCTGGTTTTCTACCCGGAAGTATTTGTAAACAACAAGGCGATTCCCTCTAGCGTTATAGTCCGGCCTTGTAAAAGATTATGTTTGTTTCTTTTAGTTGGTGAGAATGTATCACCGCAAACGCGACAAACATCCATTAACTTTGACGGTGTTTTCTGCGAGCACGGCTGAGCCATTTTGTACCGCTACACGTGTTTCTAGCGGGACTATGTTTACAAGCACAAGAGTTCAGCGAGCCACCGAAGGACCGCCCTGCAGATTTACTATTGGTTCTGCAATGTAGGGAGTTTTTTTAAACTCTGAAATTGTATCCGCCCATCTAAACACAAAATCAGGGAGAAAGTCATCAGTCTTTAGTTAAGCAAAGTGTCTAAAGACTGACTTGTGAGTCTAGGAGGAAATCCACAAATGTACAAAACCAGTTTCACATATACAAATGGATCCACAAATAGATAAATATAATTTTTTTTATGTACTTTTTGTGGTGAAACTATTAACATTTGTAAAACTTGCTTGAGGACAGGTGGCCAGGCTTTTGGACCCACTCTGGAAAAGGTCCATCTCTTGCGCAGCTCGGCGTGGCATGGCACATTTTAATGGATAATGGAAACGCAAATCGGCACAGCAAGGCTTGACTCGGTGCACCCAAAAGTGACAGTGGAAAAGGCCCATAAGTGATGCTATTCTGCAAATCGTTCTGTGTTTTGCGGACATGACTTAACACAACACAGATTTTAAAAAACACATGTTTGTGTATTGTGACATGTTTGTAGATCATGGTACACATGTATGGATTGTCCTTTAAATTACAAATAAAAATTCCATTTCATAAACAACATTCCAAAGTGAGCATCAACTTCAGCTATCTCGCTTGTATTTACTGACAATGACCTCAGGAAGGAGTTAACAATGTGTTTAGTTGTTTCAAGTGAGGAGAGAAGAAATGACAGTATGGGTTGATTTTTCTGTTTTTTATAACATGTCTGAGGAGAGAGATTGAGGAGGAGAAAAGAAATGCTCTTTACACTTAATGAACTGACTCTCTGTCACGGATTAGTTATCAGTGACAGGCTGATATCCACTTAGACATGCCACCATCTTCACAGTGAGAAGTACAGACATTGCTATTGCTGTGGTGTGGGCTAGTTAATAATCTAATTTAGTAATCTAAATCCTCATTCAAGTTTTTATGCTGGTATAGGTGTTCACAAAAAGCTCCCTAAATCTGCAAATGACTGACTTTTGTGGTAAAGTAGCCATATTTTATGCACCAATCCTTCATGATTTTAAGAAGCAGATGACAAAACTCCCTTTCTGTCAGTGGGTTTAGCAATCATTGCCTCATACATTGGTCTGGTCTACCTCAGGTAAGAGAGAGTCAGCCAGAAAGGCTCTTCAAAATCCTCTGCTTCACCTGATTCACCTGTGCCTGGTTCTCACCACCTCCTAAATCTCCACCATTGTTGCAACCATTGCTAAAACCGTGGCGAGACGAACACTTGTAAGAATTTACAATGCATGCTTTGTGTTCTTGACTATCTTGTCAAGGTGTCTGAGTGCTCTTGTCCATAGACAACCCCTAACCCTAACCCTAACCCTCCCAGTGCAATATTTATTACTATTGGTTGAGAAGCTCAGTTTTCCTCCACAAGAGCCAGTAACAATTTCAAGTGAATGCTAAGGGAATGATAATAAAAATCTGTCTTCATGTACCATTTAAAGAAGTGCTGGTTGAAAGAAAATGCTTCACTTAATATGCATGTATTATATTACTGACGTCATCACATTCTCATTTACATAAAGACTTGTGGGTAATTGGTGGATTGTGGGAAGGAAGAGGTAAATCAAATTGATTGGTAACATTAGCTGGTACTTGCAGTGATGTTCAGAAATATCCATCGCTATGCTGAAGCAGCATTATAGACTTTGTAATGACACTGTACAAAGTAAAAGCTATAGCTCAGGTAGATAGATGACTGCAAACAAGCCACTTGCATCTCCAAGGTCAAATCAGCCAACTCTACAACTATAGTGCACCCATAGGCTGACACTCAAATTAAATGCATTTAAACAGCCCAGACAGACCTGACAGGGAGAACTAGCAACGAACCAGGATTGGGAAAGGATACACGTGTTACTGCATCAGGATTTTAAACTTAAGTGTGAACAAAAGGTATGTACTGGCCTCCCATTACATTTAGAAATGATTTTAAGGTCCTCTACATTGTATACAAAGTCCTAACTGGGAGAGGAGCAGGCGACAGTGGCTGCAAAAGTTTGGGCACCCCTGGTCAAAATTTTATTCACTGTGAATAGTCACAAGCAGAAGATGAACTGATCTCCTAAAAGCATGACTTTAAAGATGACACATGCTTTTCAACATTAAGCAAGATTGTTATTTTTGTTTTGTACAAAATGCTGCATGGTGAAAGCATCACGATGCAAAAGTTTGGACACCCCAAGACATTTAAGCTCTCAGACAACTTTTACCTGGGTTTCAGGCCATAATTAGCTTGTTAGGGCTCTGGCTTGTTGGCAGTCATCGTTTGGAAAGGCCAGGTGATACAAATTTCAAAGCATTATAAATACTCTGACTCCTGAAACCTTCTCCCAACAATGAGCAGCCATGAGCTCCTCTAAACAGCTGCCTAGCACTAAAACTAAAATTACTAATGCCCACAAAGCAGGAGAAGACTATAGAAGACAGCAAAGTGTTTCCAGGGAGCTGTTTCTTCATTTCTTAATGTCATTAAGAAATGGCAGTTAACTGTGGAGGTCAAGTTGAGGTCTGGAAGACCAAGAAAACTTTCAGAGAGCTGCTCGTACAATTGTTAGAAAGGCAAATCAAAACCCCCATTTGATTGCAAAGACCTGTAGGAAGATTTATCAGACTCTGGAGTGGTGGTGCACTGTTCTACTGTTTCAAGACCCTCTGGGGGCCCTAGGCAAGAGGCTGCTGGTTGAAATCTGTACTTGCATAGCATGTTGAATGATTTGTTTTGCTTGCGCAAGAGGGTGAGTATTGCGCATGGACACCCACCCTCTTGCGATTGGACTTTGAACTTATCCTACAGTAGTGGTACCGTGAGGTACCGTAGTACTATGGTACTCCAACAATGCTAGCGTGGGTGGCAAGCAATCATGCGGGACATGGTCTCAATTTGCGTGACGTGTGAAAAGAGACAGAAATGCTATGCAGTCCCGCACAGTGCGGGACGTCTGGTCACCCTACTTAGCCACTCGCAAGCAGCAGCTAGTAGGGGGCCCCATTAGAGGGGATTCCAATGTGTTGTCGTTGTTGCAGTGTCTATAGGGGTTCCATCATATTGTCATTGATATGGACCAATGTCAGCTGTCTCTGGGGGCCCCCTTCCAGCTCGGGGCCCTAGGCAATTGCCTAGTTTGCCTGTCTGGTTGCGACGGCCCTGAATTCAGTGTCAGAACTTTGCAAAGGAACTTCAAAACAAGCCTGATGCTTTTTTGAAACAAGTCCTGTGGCCTGATGAAGTTAAAATAGAACTTTTTGGACACAATGAGCAAAGGTATGTTTGGAGAAAAAAGGAACACCTATCCAACTGTTAAACATGGGCGTGGATGGATCATGCTTTGGGCTTGTGTTGCAGCCAGTGGCACGGGGAAGATTTCACAGGTAGAGGGAAGAATGGATTAATTCTAGGAGGAAAACATGACAGCATCTGTAAAAAAGATGAAGATGAAGAGAGGATTTGCTTCTATAACAGGACAATGATCCTTAACACACCTCCAAATATTCAATGGAATACCTTAAGAGGAGCAAGCTGAAGGTTTTGCCATGGCCCTCACAGTCCCCCGACCTAAACATCATTAAACATCTGTAGATAGAGCTCAAAGAGCAGAGCATGACGACAGCCCAAAAATCTCACAAAGCAAAGACTTTTGCAGGAAGAATGGATGAAAATCCTCCAAACAAGAACTGAAAGACTCTGAGCTGGATACAAAGAGTTTAGAGGCTGTGATACTTGCCAAAGGGGGCGCTACTGAGCACTGACCATGTAGGTTGCCAAAACTTTTGCTTCAGGCCCTTTTTCTTTTTTGTTATTTTATAACTGTAAAAGATTGAAATTTAAAAGTATTCTTGCTTAAAATATTAAAGAAATGTTTCATCTTTAACTTCATGCCTTTTGCAGATTTATTCATCTTCTACTTACTTAACTACTTACAGTAAACAAAAAACTGACCAAGGGTGCCCAAAGCTTTGCATGCCAATATACATTACTAACTCCCTTGTTAACTTTGCAGCCTTTGCCAATTACGCCCCAAAGCTTTGGAACACACTACCTCTAGATATCAGAGAAGCTAGCTATCTTAATATTTTTAAAAGAAAGCTAAAAATGTATCTGTTCACTTTAGCCTTTAACTAGCTCCGTTTTTGCTAATACAGGTCTATGGTTTTACAATTCTATGATTTTATGACGTTTTATGATTTATTTCATATTTTCATTTTTTCATGAATTTATGATTAATGGTTTTGCTCAGTTAATCCCTATTTTAAATGCTTTTTAAATGTCCTTTTCTATTGAAATGCCTTGTCTGTTTAATGTTTAATGTCTATTTCTTGGGGGGGGGTGAAGCTGGCCCTGACCAGGCTGGCCCACTGGGAAAATTCCTGATGGCCAGTATACACCTGCCAGGGTATTGACAAATAACCTTGGAAGGATTACGACAGACATTACAGTACAGATGTACATTTACATTTACAGTACATTTACAGATGTAGGTAGTTACCATGCTTATGTGTGATGAAGTACCCGTGACAGTTGAGTTCTTAAAATTTATGTGAGGGCAAGCACACCCAGCAGACCAGTTCTGCTCACGTGGAATGGCCTCCAACCTGCTAACCATCAGCACAGGGAAAATGTATCTGGACTTCTTTCTGTTTTGCATGTGAAGTCTATCTATCTGTAAAAAATCCCTTAAAATGTTCTATCTTGTTTTTAAGGGGCTTCCACTAATGTCTCTCTAATATGTTGTATGCAACTAAATCAAAGACAAACATCACTGTTGGTGTGCAGGGCCAGGGAATACAGGAAATTGTGTTGTTTTCTGCTCAAATTACTTAACGGGGTCATGTTATTCACCTTAAAAAGTAAAACAATATTTCGTGAGACCTCTCGTTACATTCTTCTGTTTAACTTTCTTTTTGCAGACACTGTACAGATGGCACTGAGCCAGTTACTGTACCTACTGGCTGCTTGTGGAATAAAGCTGATGTATCCTGTGCGTGGTGTTCTTGCCATGCTTTCTAATCTCACAAATGATATCTCTCCTCTCACACTGGTGGTGATGTCTCTGGAGAGATATGTAGCTGTGTGCTACCCTCTGAGGCACTCTATCATCAGAAACACAGCAGTGGTTATCATTGTGGTTTGGGCCTTCAGTTCATTTAATATCCTCACACAAATTCTGTTACTGTTAGAATTTCCTTTTGAAGACCTGGACAGCTTGCAGATGAAGGGTTTTTGTACTGTAGAAAACATGTTTTTTGGCTCAACATCTGATTATTATGAGAGAGCATACACTTATTTCCTGTTTGTATCAGCTAGTGTGGCAGGCAGCCCAGAAGGCCTGTAACACACTGCTGCTACATCTGGTGGAGCTAGGCCTCAGTCTCTCTTCAACTAAGAAATTCTAGAAAGTTGCTAAAGAAGCTTAAACATCAATGACCTAGGCCCAATTCAGAGTACACTTGACCCCAAACCTAAGACTGTTTGATTAGTGTGAACACTATGTACCATACCCACATGGGAGGTTGAACAGTTGGCACTCTGGTGTGGTCATGTTGGGATTCACTGGACCACACAGTATGTTTACATGACACTTGAAAAAAACGAATTATTGCCTTAATCCGACTATAACTGGACAAGTGAAGTGCATGTAAATGCGTTACTCCGACTAATATCAGAGTTCTCTGATTAAGACACCCAGATAATGCGATTGGAATTCGATTTTCTCCTGCATGTGTTCGCCTTAATCGGAGTTAAACTAGACAATGCATGTGCGCATGCTCCACACCCCCCGTGCTGGCATATGACCCCGGAACAGACAAGACATGCTATTGTTGTAGTCCTCCAACAGCATATGGTGTTCTTGTCTGCCTCTCGAAATCACCATGACCACGAGGGATAGCATGCACCTTATCTGCACAATCGGTAACGCGTACATTACGTACGAGATGAACAAAGCTGTATGATTATCCATGTTGCTGTTGTTCGAAAATGCTGGTCTGCCGCCTGACTCCAGTTGTTTATTATTAAGTGATGTAATAGGTCAACCAGAAAGGGGGCCGTATTAACCCGCTGAAACGATGCATATCACCACCTAGTGTTGAGGAGGAGGACATGTTCCCGTCAGTAATTCAATTTTCTCAGTTGCATGTAAACTGGGACAAGGACAGAAGTCCGATTAGACACCAAAATCGAATTTTGAGCATAGCTCGATTAAGCTGTGCAGGTAAACATACTGAATTGCTCACAAACTCTCTTCCTCCTGCATGCCAAACCAGAGAAATTAGTTTGCAAACACAAGGTTTGCAACTAACTTTCCAGAAACAAGCACTACACCCCTGCTCTAAACACTCAAACCTGTTCTTTTTTGTTCTGAAAATGTTGCAAAGCCCCTTTTTGCGGATGATCAGTGAGGTGCAGGCATTGTAGGTGAGGAGAAAATGCAGCAAAAGCTTGATGGAGCAGTCATGCAGCTATAACCATCTGGTAACAGCCCTTCCTACATTAAGAGTACAGTCTGCTGTGGAAACCTAAAAAAGATTTATGGTTTAAGCACATGTCCATATGGCTTAAATATGGTTCTAATGGTAAGATATCAAAAGTGTTTGGTGGAGAGGCAGCACTTCTCAACAATTCTGAGTGTAATGTGGAAGCCTTCAGCTTTCTGGGATCCACAATCAATCATGATCTGAAGTGGGGATCTTATATATTTGCATTTGTTTTTTTTCCACCCAACATGCAATGTCTGTATACTTATATGTACTATTTAGTTATGCATGTTTTTTTTATTTATCTTTGTATAGCTTTGTTGCCCTTATTTTAGCAATATGTCTATTTGTTTTTTTTTTAAGATAATTTTTGGGGCATTTTAGCCTTTAATGTATAGGACAGACAAGCGTGAATGGGGGAGAGAGGGAGTGACATGCAGCAAAGGGCCACAGGCTGGAGTTGAACCCGGGCTGCTGCGGCAACAGCCGTGTACGTGGGGCGCCTGCTCTACCACTAAGCCACCAGCACCCCAATATGTCTGTTTCTATCATCAAAAAGTGTGTAAGTGCATTGAGTCTAATTCTCGGGACCTGTACACATTCATGGCCAATAAAGCTGATTCTGAACCTTGACCTTGACAGGCAGCAGATATGGATACATTGTCAGAGTAACTCTCAGGGAGAGCTTCTGCCTGCTGTCCTTCCAACCAAACATCATATTCTTTCAGGAGATGAGATACACCACCTTCCTACAGTGCATATGAAAATTTCCTTTAAAGTTACATGGCTTTCACGTCCATGATTAACAACACAAAATAAAACAAGAACTACCAACAAAATGCCAAATATTTCTAATTCTACCAAATTAAAAAGGTACAATAACTCCATCCGGGGTATTGAGAAATAACTTCAAAAAGATGACATCATTCATCAATATTTAGATATACAGATCTGGGTAGGTACTGACTCTTGTGTAATGGTATCATGTGAAGTGGGTGTGATGATCAAGTGCTTAAAAAGCATGTGAGGACGAGTGAAACCCTGCAGACCAGTTCTGCTCACACTGAATCAGGCAGGGCCTCCAACCTGCTAATTGTCAGCATGGGGAAAATGTATGTGGATAACTTGGGTTTGCATGTGAACTAAACAGATATCTCTGCAAAAATGATGGATATTTACTTTCCTTAGAGTACAAACTGCAAGATTAATTGTGTGCCTGTGTTATAATTACATCAAAAGATTAATGGGCTTTTATGGTCTTACATGCATTTTCAGATAATTCAAATTCACGATAAAACCCTTGAGATGTCCCATCTTGATCTCAGAGGACTCCCACATCTTTCTAATATGTCATATGCAACTTCATCTCAGACAAACATCACTGCTGGTGTGCAGGGCCGGGCAATACTGGAAATTGTGTTGTTTTCTGCTCCAATTACCGTGCCATGCTGTGTCTTTCTCTTCATTAACGGGGTCATGTTATTCACCTTGAGGAGTAAAACAATATTTCGTGAGACCTCTCGTTACATTCTTCTGTTTAACCTCCTTTTTGCAGACACTGTACAGATGGCACTGAGCCAGATACTGTACCTACTGGCTGCTTGTAGAATAACACTAACATATCCTGTATGTGGTGTTCTTGCCATGCTTGCTGATCTAACCAACAAAATCTCTCCTCTCACACTGGTGGTGATGTCTCTGGAGAGATATGTAGCTGTGTGCTACCCACTTAGACACTGCACAGTCATCACTATCAGAAACACAGCAGTGGCTATTATTGTGGTTTGGATCTTCAGTTCACTAAATATTCTCACTCAAGTTCTGTTACTGTTAGATTTTCCTTTCGAAGACCTGGAGAGTCTGCAGATGAAAGATTTTTGTGCCAAAGAAAACATGTTTGTTGGTCCAGTGTCTGATGATTATCACAAAGTGTACACTTCTTTTCTTTTTGTATCAGCTAGTGTGGCAGTCACTTCTTCCTATATTGGTGTGATGATAGCAGCCAGGTCAGCCTCCACAGACAAAGCTTCAGCCCAGAAGGCCCGCAACACACTGCTGCTGCATCTGGTGCAGCTGGGCCTCAGTCTCTCTTCAACTATACACAACCCCTTGGTTACTGCCATCTCAAAAATCACTGACAGAGTAATCATTTTGCGTATCTGGAGTATTTTTTATGTGTCTTTAATCCTTTTTCCCAGATGTCTGAGCACTCTCATCTATGGCATCAGAGACCAGGCCATCAGATCCATCCTCTTGTATCATCTATGTTGTCGGCTGAAACTATCGATCATCCCAGCCAAGGCTGAGGTTTCATCCTAGGCTACATTAAATCATTCAAGACTTATTCTTGATAAGGATGTTCATATTAATTTGAATCAAAGCTTAATTTCTTGAAATTCAAATCAGAAAAAAAAGCATTTCATTAAACTTTCAGTCAGATTTGGCTACACTTGCTGATGATATTGTTGCACTTAATGTTTATGTGTTTTATATTATTAATTACAATATATATATAAATATCAATAATTAAAATATTGTGTAGCTTGGTCTTTCCACAGTATTTTGTATTCTTTCGGAATTCATTTTACTCTGCACATGCTACACTCAAGTTAAATGTCTTTTCTATTGTTGTCAAATGCAACAGAAAAAGGGGTTTTCAAAAGGTATAAACTTCAAACACTGTCCTCCTCCACACAGTTCCAACACTTTCTCAAACAAAAAAATTTTAAATAAATTTGAGTGAAGGTATTCGATAAACATGCCCATAGATTTACAGTCTAGGTAAAGTTCTTTTAAGGTGTTAATACTGTTTTTACACCAGATCTTAACAATTACTACATTCACACAGACTATTTGCCTTTGTTCCCTGGTGTAAACAAGTCTAATCAGATGTATTACAATGTAAAGTATAAACTCATTCATTTATTAGTGGACTTAGGTTTACTCCAGCAGCACTACACCCTGCTCTAAACACTCAAACCTGCTCTTTTTTGCTCTAAAAATGTTGCACAGCTCCTTTCTGTGGATGCTCAATTAGATGCAGGCATTGCAGGTGAAGAGAAAATGCAGCAAGAGCTGGATGGAGCAGTCATGCAGCTATAACCATCTGGTAACAGCCCTTCCTACATTAAGAGTACAGTCTGCTGTGGAAACCTTAAAGAGATTTATGGTTTAAGCACGTCATTGACATCAGCCGGGACAACCAACTCAGGGTCCGTTTCATTGTCTGGCTTAGCGCCAATTACAGCGCTGAGTTCTGGAGACTCTGGGTTGCTGGGCAGCAGATGCTCAGGTCACTAGTGTCGGACTCGAGGCTCCTCCTACTCTCCAGTGTGCTATGTGTGAGCTCAGTCCTGCGTGTTCTTTAATGAAGCAATAGGAGAAGATATTCGGTCTCAGTTAATGTAGTTTATTAAGCAGTAAAGGAGTAAAATTACAGAGCTCTGGGTCTCAACTTCTTTCCCTGACAAGCAACAAAACGTGCCAGTTCACGAAGTCTGACTCACTATCTCTTCCTGACCCAGTGTATTTAAGCGTCACATGAGTCATTGTGCATGCGAGGCGTTGTCCTCTTCTCATTGGCGTTCCACTTCCTCCTTCGCCACACCACGCCCCTGCCTCGTGTTAATCTGACTCCTTCCCGCTGACGGTGGGGGCGTGGTTCCTGTTTTGAAAGACAAAGGAACAACACAACTCCCTACACGTGCTGTACCTTACTATCTGTACATCACTTTCTATTCTTTTTACCATATATGAAACTAATTATCTAAGCATTGCGGTATGTGCTCCTCAGACTTCATGTCTCTTCCTCTCCTGTACTTCTCCACTTCTGCAAAGCAAACACATTCAGATCAGCTGAAATCATCTCAGTATTCTCATTGTTCACACATCTAAAACTTATATAGTGAAACACAACTTATAGTAAAACACATAAAATCATTCTATTCCCAACACTAGGCAGCTTAGACAGCCAGTGGTGTAGGAAGCCATTACGACCACATTGTCTTTTGTGGCCTCCATGAGAACCTGTAAAACTGGCAAGGCAAAATCCTTTGAAAAGTGACAGGTGTCAGGTTGGCTCCTCATACAGTTTATAGATGACTCAAAGGATTCAGGAAAGGCAGGCATCGGGGTTGCCAAATCAGGATAGGCAGAAGGCATGCTGTCCAGCTCAGGATAAGCATGTAGCGGACTAGCTGGCTCAGGACATGCGGGCGATGGGGGTGCCACATCAGGATGCACGTCCAGAAACCTGAGTCTATCAAGTAGAATGCAGGCCCAGATACAGGCTGAAGGAAAGCCTATTTTCTAACAGACTGAGAAGCCAGCAAGAGACCACCTGGCAGAGGTGCAAACTGAAGGATGGCCTTCTGATGGCTAAAATTCTGGTGGCTAGCTAGTTGTACACTGGAGGTTTGTTGCTGGCTGGTGGGGCTGCAACTGGAGGCTAGCTGCAAACTGGAGGCTGGCTGTCATCAGATTACTGGCTAACAAACTGGATGCTAGCAGTCTGAGGTGCAGAATGATTCCTGAGGACTTGGGGGCTAAGGCTCGGGCTGATATCTCGGAAGCTGGGACTGATGATGCATTCCATTAGCACAAAGTCAGAATTTCCAAGTTCTCATTTGGAAAATCATCCCTTAAAGGGGAACTAATGTTTTTGTCTAAATGAGTGATAGGATGTTCAATATGTGACATTTCTCCAGTACGAAGCTAGGGCTGACGTGCCTGCAGCCCATGAGCGCGCCCTAAATTAAATAATAGGGCACTCAGACAGCGTCAAACAACGTCAAAATACGTCCACTAAAAGTGCATTTTTTTCACACAGATAGGCTCGGATTGTTAGTATAATTATCCGACAACATAACGGAAAGGAGAAATGAACATCTGTGTTTACCTTTAGCTGGATTCGGACATGTTCCTCTGCCTGTTGCTGCTCCCTCTCTCTCCTCGTCCGCTCTTCAGTTTCAATGAGCTCTGCGTCCGTGTACCTTAGTGTACTCCGTGTTCAAATAAATACGGGTGGTCATCAAATTCAAATGGCTCATCTAGATCCAGTTGGTCAAAATCGGGTAAAAATTCGGACATGTTTGTTGTGGCAAGTCAAAACACTCACTCAGAGGGGCGTCGGTGGCGCCCCATGTACAAGGCTGTTGCTGCAGCAGCCCGGGTTCGACTCCAGCCTGTGGCCCTTTGCTGCATGTCACTCCCTCTCTCTCTCCCCCCTAACGCTTGTCTGTCCTATCAAATAAAGGCTAAAGATGCCCCAAAAATATCTTTAAAAAAAAAACCACTCACTCGGAGAGTGAAAGTATGGCTCTGAAATCACACGTCTCGCGAGATTTGAGTTGTTGCAGGAAGTTACCGCTGGAGTGACCTTACAAACGAGAGGAGTTACTCTGTTTGGAGTAGTCATGGCCATGAAGCTGGCTGAGTGTTGTTTGATCACTGATAGTACTGTTTTGAAGCTGAGTGACCGACTTCTCATTTGGAGCTCCGCCTGGATCTTTTCATGGAAAAAACACCGTAGAATGGTCATAATTTGTGCAATCTTCTTCAAATTTGAAACAAATGTTGATTCATAGTGTGCCTACAGCCCCACAGTGTCATTTACCTGCTCAGATTAAGCAACAGTCAGTTATTCATCCTGAAAAACATTTTTTATTTTATTTTTGGCAAAATCTTCAATGTTTTACTGACTTCAGAGGCCCATTACTCTGTCTCTGTATCACCTAGAGTGTTTCTCTGGCAAGACCTCATCCATGCATATAGTCAGGGTGGTTCAGAAGCTACAGTCATTTTAATTTTGGTATGTAATTTTAGGCATTTTTGCTACAAAATGGGGATGGAGTACAAGAGGTTAAAAAAAAAAAATCCTTGCAAGCACAAAACCTTCACTCCAGAGCACAGAGGCATATGGTCAGTGTGATTGTACTTATTGTTAACTGAAAAGAGGTGCTGTAGTGTTAGTTCATAGGCTAGGTGTACTGCCAGGTACATGGGTAGGTTTCCAAGAAGGAAGTGGGTATACTCTCCTAGATATTCGGATAGGTCAGTATACTGTAAACAGCCAGAAAAAGAAATGTGTATGCCCCATATACCTGTGTATATCCTAAACTACACCACTGACTTTAGCGATAAAATAAAATGATGTGTTGTTGCCTTTTCATCTTTACTGGTTAACAGTTAGCAGCTACAGACTGAGAAAAAATATTCCGTTCACTTTGCTGCCCAAAAGCTACTGACAGATACTGCCAACATTCAAGACTGAATGTTTTATTACATATTACTCAAAGCATGAGTTCACAACATGAATCAGTCAAAACACCCTAAATGTCAATATGACATTTTTTGTTAACATTATATTTGTTTTTACTGGCTCTTTTGCATGACATATGCTGTAGTGATGATTAGATTTTAAAACGTTTAAAGATTTTTTTTTTTTATTTCAGCGAGCTTATGCAAACTAAGTAAATACATAATTATAAATGTTCTATTTCCTCCATTGGACTAAAAAAGTAGCAGAGTTCGGGTTTGTTCCAGCAGCTGTGGAAATCTAAAACAGATTTATGGTTTAAGCACATGTCCATATGGGATACATACAGTTCTAATGGTACTATATCAAAAGTGTTTGGTGGAGATGCAACACTTCCCAACAATTCTGTGTGTACTGTGGAAGCCGTCAGCTTTCTGGGATCCACAATCATTCATGATCTCAAGTGGGCATCTGGTGAACAGACATTGCATGTTGGGTGGGGAAAAAACCCCAAATGCAAATATATTCACATGTACTATTTAGTTATGCATTTGTTGTTGTTTATTGTTTGTTTTTGTCTCTTTGTTTAGCTTTGTTGTTCTTATTTTTAACAGTATGTCTGTTTCTATCTTCCTGAAAATTGTTTTTGGAAATGTGTGTAAGTGCACTGGGTCTAATTCTTGGTACTTGCACACATTCATGGCCAATAAAGCTGATTCTGATCCCTGACCTTGACTTAGAGGGCAGCGGATATGGATAAACTGTCAGAGTAACTCTCAGGGGGAGCTTCTGCCTACTGACCTTCCAACCAAATATCATAATGTCCTTTCAGATGATGATTTAACTATCTATACACTAGCTTTCTAACAGTGCAGATGAACATTTCCTTTAAACATACATGGCTTTCATGCTCATGATTAATGAGCATTAAAATAAAACAAGAACTACCAACAAAATCCCAAATATTTCTATACTCCTTGTAATTCTTCCAAATTAAAAAGTTACAACAACTCCGTCCGGTGTATTGAGAAATAACTTCAAAAAGATGACATCATTCATCAGTGTTTAGGCCTCCAACCTGCTTACTGTCAAGATGGGGAAAATGTATGTGGATAACTTGGTTCTACATGTGAACTCAACAGATATCTCTGCAAAAATGATGGATTTTGCTTTTCTAAAAGTACAAACTGCAAGATTAATTGTGCTTCTGTGTTATAATAACATCAAAAGGTTGATGTGCTTTTAAGGTCTTATATACTATTTCAGATTATTCAGATCAGGATAAAGCCCTTAAAATGTTCCTTCTTGTTTTGAGGGGGCTCCCATATATGTCTCTCTGTCATATGCAAACTCATTTCAGACAAACAACACTGTTGGAGTGCAGTGATGTTTGTCAAAAGTTTTTTTTTTGATACATCCAATCATTGATTTGCTCATTTCAGTGACACAGATGTTTTACAGGTCCATAAATCACCTGGAACAATAAACACAAGAAACAAACTAGACACTTGGAAAAAGGCTAGAATGCGTGACACAAGGTACAATGGCGAACTGGAACAGAGAAGAAGGAACACACAGACTAAATACAACACAAAGGGAGAGGTAATCAGGAGTGTTTCTCAAACCCAAGAAAAATGCTAACAACGGACTTGTGTTCTTGGAGACAAGATTTTTGCTAGTCCTTCTTGGAAGAATGAACTTGCAGATTTACAAGCACACAAAACACTTTTAACAGTCTGATTTCATGTGTTCTTGCTGGTATTGTGTAATAACCCCAGCAAAGAGGCCACCTGAAGTGCTCCAAAAGAACAGCAGGGCTTTATCCAGTGGTGGACTCTACTTCAGTAACATTTTACATGCAGAACTTTTACTTGTAGTATTTCTTCACTGTGGTATTACTACCTTTTTTTTAATGTAAAAGATCTGAGTACTTCTTCCACCTCTGGCTTTATCACCCAAAACAACTCTTGTCGTGCAACAGCCTATCCTAAGCTCAGGTGATTACTCCACAACTGTGCACTAACAATGTAATGTGTCTATTTATAATAATAAAGCAATGACAGTCCCCTTTCATACTACTTTGAATGTTATTTTTTTGATGTTTTCCGAAGCGCTTGTAACGTTCACGAGCCAAGAACTATCCACCTTATTTTTCACGGAAACACAGAGGCAAAACAGAACATAGCCAGCTTCTGTTTTATTGTGTGACACTTCCGGTCCAGCACTCTTGACCACTGTGTAAATGGGAATCGCCTTGTTGTTTACCTTGTTGAGTTTAGTTATACATATACATATATATATATATATATATATATCTCACATTTTTCACGTCACTATATCACCGTTTAGACTAATCTGATGTTTGTAAAGTCTATAAACACAATTATCGAACAAACGTTACTATTTCTGTGTGCACGTTTTGTTTGTAATTAATAACATGGTTATCGTAGATTAGCTGGGCTAACCGTTAGCTGTTAGCCGTTAGTCGTTAGCGGTGTCTGTAACTCAATAACTCAATAAACAGTCCGTTAAAAAAATATTTTTTCCAGCGGATGTCTTAGTTACAACATGACTGAGCTAACTGGAGTAGTTTCATGTCGTATCCGACAACGGGAGGCTTTTAACAGATGACGTCCTGATGTTAGCTTTGCTGCTAGTGTTAGCTGTCCCTGTCAGCTGCAGTCACTGATGCTTTCTAGACATCGTGATTTCCCAAAACTGAATAAATACCACACACAGCAACACAAAACTGCTTTGCTAGCTCAGTCATGTTGTAACAGCTGGATGGTTGATGTGTACATGCTAATTCGGGTGCTATCAGAGCCGATCCGCGCATCACTATGGC
Source organism: Epinephelus lanceolatus (assembly GCF_041903045.1). NCBI lineage: Eukaryota > Metazoa > Chordata > Actinopteri > Perciformes > Serranidae > Epinephelus > Epinephelus lanceolatus. Next base: position 42,974,743 of record NC_135744.1, on the reverse strand, counting down.
TTAATAATCAACTCAGTCAATAAAAACAATCCGTCCTGTGTTATGAGTGTATGTCGCTAACAGAAAGAAAGAAAGAAAAGGGAAAAAGATAGAAAAGCAGCGTACACCTCACATATTTATTTCTCACAGTTGCGCACACGTTTGGCTGGCATGCAGAAGCACCGTCTGTGTGTCTGTGTGCCGAGGGTGCGAGCCGCAGCTTCAGCTGCTCAGGTAGAGAGGCTGTGTAGCCCGGTGTGTTTTTTCGCTGATTCGGTTCTGCAGGTTCTCTGCTGGTACACATTAACCCATGCTATGATTGTAACATTAAATTTAATTGAATCAACATAGCAACATGTGCCCAACGTTACTGTAACACTAATTAAAACAGACATTTGACTTTATGTTGTACCTGTCCAGGAGAAGAAGAGCTAGCTCTGAGTCAGATTGTAGCCCCTACAGCTCTTGCAGTGCTCTCCACCTTGGAAATGCATGGCCAGTGTTAATCCGAGTTCTGTCCCTTTCTTTATCCGACAACTTCTTCGCCAACAACCATTGTTTCTTTAGAGGTAATGTCAGATCCTGGTCGTCTTCAGGTGGACGTTCTGCTCTCTGCCATTTCATTTCGAAAATACGCGCTACCATTGCTCACTGGCTGTAGCCTTTTATAGGGAGGGAGGGCCAAGGGCTCCAAGAGGAGGGATTCACATGAACGTACATGAACGCACAGCCGGACCGGCTTGTAAACAATGGGCTGGAGATCAACACAGAGAGAGGTTGTGTGAGGTCATGCTATACTCCAGATGAAATTACACCTCTAGTTCTTCACATAGCGATTTTTAATTCCTTCAATCTAGAAATGATGAATTTCGCTTATTGCTCCTTTAATTAAGCAGCCTGCGGCCTCGTGCCTACGACCGAATCACAGCCATGACGTTATCACAGTACAACATCACTCCCTCTCGTGTGATATTGCTTTTATACAACAGTTCAACAGTTAAATAAGCAAGGCTGATTAATAAATGTTGAAAAATGAGGACAAAATAGATAATTTAAGCATTTTATTTGTCTTCCGCCAACAAAAATAGTTCCCTCAGGACTCCGCTGTCACCGTTGCTATGTAACACAGACATGGTGCGCCAGGCACTTACTCTTTATACACATTTATCTGCACATTTCCATTAATTGTGCAGCCGGTGAAATAAGTCTCTGGTGACTGCATGGTGGACTGTGGCTTCACAGGCACAGCCGACTCTGCCTTCTGATCTGACAGTATGTTGCTTTTCTCCAAGTCATTGAGCTCCGCTGATGAAACACTGACAAACCTGGATGTGTGCTCAGATGGATTCAGCTTATCCTCTCCCTCATCTTCCTCTGATGACCATTCATAGTTCAATTCAAAACTTATTTTAGGAAATAAATCCATATTTTTGGCTGTTTGACAGTGGATGAATTAATTAGCCTACAACGCAACTGCTGACCTAACTGACACTAACCGTCAGTTTTGATTTGATTGTTGATTGCAATCAGCTGTGAGGCGGAGTGATACATACAGAGTGAAATAACCGTGATGTTGTACTCCGATATCATCACGGTTTTACTGTCTCTCGACCAATCAGATTGCAGGGCCGGAACTAACTGTTGTATAAGTAATATTAAATCACCTTATGGGGCACCACATTCCACATCAGGAAAATGATACCAAAATAATTTACTCAGTCTCAGAAAATATACTAAACTATGAATTTGGAACTTAAAATTAAAATAATAACTATAACCAAAATTGCAATATCAATAGTCAAGATTAAAGGATTTTTGAGTGTTTGCAATATTAAATTGACAACATGTATGTTACAAAAGCAATTATTCAAAAGAAAGCAAGCAATTGTAAAACACAAAAAGATGTAAGATGAAAATACAGTGTGTATGTGCACGTATGCGTTTGTGTGTGCGTGTGTGAAAAACTGAGGGTGTGAACACAGACAAAATGGCTGACTACTGAAATACCAAAACAATGATGGCTAATCAAATATGGTCAATGAAAGAAGGGGAGGTTCTGCCTCACCACGTGATCAGTCGGGACAAAAGAGCAAAGGAAACTTTTGAAGTGGGGACTTTGAGTTCCCCCTCTATGTTTGAATGCCAAATTAAGTACATGTCTACAAGACCTGTGTTATATATGCCAAGTTAGCAAAAGGGGCGTTCAGTGGCATGCACCCTCGGCCTGTGTGAAGCATAAGTTTACTAACATCAACTTAGCTTTGACAAAGTTAACTACCCATTAACCTAGCTACAAAGAGATCGCAACAACAGACTAATTAAACATAAAATCAATACATGTGTTGCACATTAACAGAAGTTAAACGGTCTGTTTGTCTTTTGTCTGAAGAACAAAAGGGGCCTCAGTTACCATTTTGAGAGGGCTGAGGGTTGAGGGAATGTCAGTTTACACAAAGGAATATATCATCTGTGGAGTCCCGTGATCCCAGCTTGAATGCCAAAATAAATGCTGGGATATCCGTTCTATCAGGTTCATTCATGTTACCAACCAATGCATCCTCAGTAAAATGGGTGTGTCAAAACCATTTCTGTGAATTTTAACTATTCTTGGAAAAATACTAAATAAGTATTGTGTATTGGGACAGTAGTTGGGAAGAAAAGGTGACGTTTCACACGAACAGACAAGAAAGCAAAGAGAGGAAGACCCAATCACCCAGTTCGTAAACACACAGAGGCAGGAAGCTGAATATCTGAAGTGAGAGGGAAGGTGAGTATTTCAAAGTAAAAGAATATGAATAAATATCAAGAAACAAAGAATAACGTATCCTAAAGAGCAGGACGGAACACATTTCCATACCAGTTACATGGTTTTAATGACCATGTCATCATATTAAGGTAAAAGAAGTGCTAACAACAAAATCCTAAATATTTCTTCATTCTTCATCATTCTGCCAAATTAAAAAAGATACTTTTGGCATGTTCACAAAGTAAAATACAATAACATTGACCACAGTATTGAGAAATTTCCTTTGAAAGGATTACATCACACTGTTTAGTATGAAAGATCTAGTTACTATGCTTTTGTGTGATCTGTCACGTGAAGTGCTGTGGTGATGGAGTGCTTAAAAAGCATTTGCAGACCAACAAATACCTGGCAGACCAGTTCTGCTCACATGGAAGCAGGCCTAGCCTCCAACCTGTGAACTGCCAGCAATGAGAGAATCGATGTGAATAACTTTCTATTATGCACGTCAACTCAACAGACATCTCTGCAAAAATGATAGATTTTTACTTTTCTGACTGAACTGAACTGACTGAAACTGTGCAAGATGAATTGTGCTTCTCTGTTACACTTACATCAAAAGGTTGATGGGGTTTTAAGATTGTAAATGCTGTTTCAAATTATGTGAATACTGGATAAAACCCTCAAGATGTCCCATCTTGATTTCAGGGGGCTCCCACATATGTCTCTCTAATATGTCGTATGCAACTTCATCTCAGACAAACATCACTGTTGGAGTGCAGGGCCGGACAATACTGGAAATTGTGTTATTTTCTGCTCCAATTACCGTGCCATGCTGTGTGTTTCTCTTCATTAACGGGGTCATGTTATTCACCTTGAGGAGTAAAACAATATTTCGTGAGACCTCTCGTTACATTCTTCTGTTTAACCTCCTTATTGCAGACACTGTACAGATGGCACTGAGCCAGATACTGTACCTGCTGGCTGCTTGTAGAATAAGACTAACATATCCTGTATGTGGTGTTCTTGCCATGCTTTCCAATCTTACAAACGAAATCTCTCCTCTCACACTGGTGGTGATGTCTCTGGAGAGATATGTAGCTGTGTGCTACCCACTGAGGCACTCTGCCATCATCACCATCAGAAACACAGCAGTGGCTATTATTGTGGTTTGGATCTTCAGTTCACTAAATATTCTCACTCGAGTTTTGTTATTGTTAGATTTTCCTTTTGAAGACCTGGAGAGTCTGCAGATGAAAGATTTTTGTGCAGAAGAAAACATGTTTGTTGGTCCAGTGTCTGATGATTATCACAAAGTGTACACTTATTTTCTTTTTGTATCAGCTAGTGTGGCAGTCACTTCTTCCTATATCTGTGTGATGATAGCAGCCAGGTCAGCCTCCACAGACAAAGCTTCAGCTCGCAAGGCCCGCAACACACTGCTGCTGCATCTGGTGCAGCTGGGCCTCAGTCTCTCTTCAACTATACACAACCCCTTGGTTACTGCCATCTCAAAAATCACTGACAGAGTAATCATTTTGCGTATCTGGAGTATTTTTTATGTGTCTTTAATCCTTTTTCCCAGATGTCTGAGCACTCTCATCTATGGCATCAGAGACCAGGCCATCAGATCCATCCTCATGTATCATCTATGTTGTCGGCTGAAACTATCGATCATCCCAGCCAAGGCTGAGGTTTCATCCTAGGCTACATTAAATCATTCAGGACTTATTCTTGATAAGGATGTTCATAGTAATTTGAATCAAAGCTTAATTTCTTGAAATTCAAATCAGAAAAAAAAGCATTTCATTAAACTTTCAGTCAGATTTGGCTACACTTGCTGATGATATTGTTGCACTTAATGTTTATGTGTTTTATATTATTAATTACAATATATATATAAATATCAATAATTAAAATATTGTGTAGCTTAGTCTTTCCACAGTATTTTGTATTCTTTCACAGTTCCAACACTTTCTCAAAAAATTTTTTTTAAATAAATTTGAGTGAAAGTATTCGATAAACATGCTCATAGATTTACAGTCTAGGTAAAGTTCTTTTAAGGTGTTAATATTGTTTTTACACCAGATTTTAACAATTACTACATTCACACAGACTATTTGCCTTTGTTCCCTGGTGTAAACAAGTCTAATCAGATGTATTACAATGTAAAGTATAAACTCATTCATTTATTAGTGGACTTAGGTTTACTCCAGCAGCACTACACCCTGCTCTAAACACTCAAACCTGCTCTTTTTTGCTCTAAAAATGTTGCACAGCTCCTTTCTGTGGATGCTCAATTAGATGCAGGCATTGCAGGTGAAGAGAAAATGCAGCAAGAGCTGGATGGAGCAGTCATGCAGCTATAACCATCTGGTAACAGCCCTTCCTACATTAAGAGTACAGTCTGCTGTGGAAACCTTAAAGAGATTTATGGTTTAAGCACGTCATTGACATCAGCCGGGACAACCAACTCAGGGTCCGTTTCATTGTCTGGCTTAGCGCCAATTACAGCGCTGAGTTCTGGAGACTCTGGGTTGCTGGGCAGCAGATGCTCAGGTCACTAGTGTCGGACTCGAGGCTCCTCCTACTCTCCAGTGTGCTATGTGTGAGCTCAGTCCTGCGTGTTCTTTAATGAAGCAATAGGAGAAGATATTCGGTCTCAGTTAATGTAGTTTATTAAGCAGTAAAGGAGTAAAATTACAGAGCTCTGGGTCTCAACTTCTTTCCCTGACAAGCAACAACACGTGCCAGTTCACGAAGTCTGACTCACTATCTCTTCCTGACCCAGTGTATTTAAGCGTCACATGAGTCATTGTGCATGCGAGGCGTTGTCCTCTTCTCATTGGCGTTCCACTTCCTCCTTCGCCACACCACGCCCCTGCCTCGTGTTAATCTGACTCCTTCCCGCTGACGGTGGGGGCGTGGTTCCTGTTTTGAAAGACAAGAGAACAACACAACTCCCTACACGTGCTGTACCTTACTATCTGTACATCACTTTCTATTCTTTTTACCATATATGAAACTAATTATCTAAGCATTGCGGTATGTGCTCCTCAGACTTCATGTCTCTTCCTCTCCTGTACTTCTCCACTTCTGCAAAGCAAACACATTCAGATCAGCTGAAATCATCTCAGTATTCTCATTGTTCACACATCTAAAACTTATATAGTGAAACACAACTTATAGTAAAACACATAAAATCATTCTATTCCCAACACTAGGCAGCTTAGACAGCCAGTGGTGTAGGAAGCCATTACGACCACATTGTCTTTTGTGGCCTCCATGAGAACCTGCAAAACTGGCAAGGCAAAATCCTTTGAAAAGTGACAGGTGTCAGGTTGGCTCCTCATACGGTTTATAGATGGCTCAAAGGATTCAGAAAAAGCAGGCATCGGGGTTGCCAAATCAGGATAGGCAGAAGGCATGCTGTCCAGCTCAGGATAAGCATGTAGCGGACTAGCTGGCTCAGGACATGCGGGCGATGGGGGTGCCACATCAGGATGCACGTCCAGAAACCTGAGTCTATCAAGTAGAATGCAGGCCCAGATACAGGCTGAAGGAAAGCCTATTTTCTAGCAGACTGAGAAGCCAGCAAGAGACCACCTGGCAGAGGTGCAAACTGAAGGATGGCCTTGTGATGGCTAAAATTCTGGTGGCTAGCTAGTTGTACACTGGAGGTTTGTTGCTGGCTGGTGGGGCTGCAACTGGAGGCTAGCTGCAAACTGGAGGCTGGCTGTCATCAGATTACTGGCTAACAAACTGGATGCTAGCAGTCTGAGGTGCAGAATGATTCCTGAGGACTTGGGGGCTAAGGCTCGGGCTGATATCTCGGAAGCTGGGACTGATGATGCATTCCATTAGCACAAAGTCAGAATTTCCAAGTTCTCATTTGGAAAATCATCCCTTAAAGGGGAACTAATGTTTTTGTCTAAATGAGTGATAGGATGTTCAATATGTGACATTTCTCCAGTACGAAGCTAGGGCTGACGTGCCTGCAGCCCGTGAGCGCGCCCTAAATTAAATAATAGGGCACTCAGACAGCGTCAAACAACGTCAAAATACGTCCACTAAAAGTGCATTTTTTTCACACAGATAGGCTCGGATTGTTAGTATAATTATCCGACAACATAACGGAAAGGAGAAATGAACATCTGTGTTTACCTTTAGCTGGATTCAGACATGTTCCTCTGCCTGTTGCTGCTCCCTCTCTCTCCTCGTCCGCTCTTCAGTTTCAATGAGCTCTGCGTCCGTGTACCTTAGTGTACTCCGTGTTCAAATAAATACGGGTGGTCATCAAATTCAAATGGCTCATCCAGATCCAGTTGGTCAAAATCGGGTAAAAATTCGGACATGTTTGTTGTGGCAAGTCAAAACACTCACTCAGAGGGGCGTCGGTGGCGCCCCATGTACAAGGCTGTTGCTGCAGCAGCCCGGGTTCGACTCCAGCCTGTGGCCCTTTGCTGCATGTCACTCCCTCTCTCTCTCCCCCCTAACGCTTGTCTGTCCTATCAAATAAAGGCTAAAGATGCCCCAAAAATATCTTTAAAAAAAAAACCACTCACTCGGAGAGTGAAAGTATGGCTCTGAAATCACACGTCTCGCGAGATTTGAGTTGTTGCAGGAAGTTACCGCTGGAGTGACCTTACAAACGAGAGGAGTTACTCTGTTTGGAGTAGTCATGGCCATGAAGCTGGCTGAGTGTTGTTTGATCACTGATAGTACTGTTTTGAAGCTGAGTGACCGACTTGTCATTTGGAGCTCCGCCTGGATCTTTTCATGGAAAAAACCGTAGAATGGTCATAATTTGTGCAATCTTCTTCAAATTTGAAACAAATGTTGATTCATAGTGTGCCTACAGCCCCACAGTGTCATTTACCTGCTCAGATGAAGCAACAGTCAGTTATTCATCCTGAAAAACATTTTTTATTTTATTTTTGGCAAAATCTTCAATGTTTTACTGACTTCAGAGGCCCATTACTCTGTCTCTGTATCACCTAGAGTGTTTCTCTGGCAAGACCTCATCCATGCATATAGTCAGGGTGGTTCAGAAGCTACAGTCATTTTAATTTTGGTATGTAATTTTAGGCATTTTTGCTACAAAATGGGGATGGAGTACAAGAGGTTAAAAAAAAAAAATCCTTGCAAGCACAAAACCTTCACTCCAGAGCACAGAGGCATATGGTCAGTGTGATTGTACTTATTGTTAACTGAAAAGAGGTGCTGTAGTGTTAGTTCATAGGCTAGGTGTACTGCCAGGTACATGGGTAGGTTTCCAAGAAGGAAGTGGGTATACTCTCCTAGATATTCGGATAGGTCAGTATACTGTAAACAGCCAGAAAAAGAAATGTGTATGCCCCATATACCTGTGTATATCCTAAACTACACCACTGACTTTAGTGATAAAATAAAATGATGTGTTGTTGCCTTTTCATCTTTACTGGTTAACAGTTAGCAGCTACAGACTGAGAAAAAATATTCCGTTCACTTTGCTGCCCAAAAGCTACTGACAGATACTGCCAACATTCAAAACTGAATGTTTTATTACATATAACTCAAAGCATGAGTTCACAACATGAATCAGTCAAAACACCCTAAATGTCAATATGACATTTTTTGTTAACATTATATTTGTTTTTACTTGCTCTTTTGCATGACATATGCTGTAGTGATGATTAGATTTTAAAACGTTTAAAGATTTTTTTTTTTTTTTATTTCAGCAAGCTTATGCAAACTAAGTAAATACATAATTATAAATGTTCTATTTCCTCCATTGGACTAAAAAAGTAGCAGAGTTTGGGTTTGTTCCAGCAGCTGTGGAAATCTAAAACAGATTTATGGTTTAAGCACATGTCCATATGGGATACATACAGTTCTAATGGTACTATATCAAAAGTGTTCGGTGGAGATGCAACACTTCTCAACAATTCTGTGTGTACTGTGGAAGCCGTCAGCTTTCTGGGATCCACAATCATTCATGATCTCAAGTGGGCATCTGGTGAACAGACATTGCATGTTGGGTGGGGAAAAAACCCCAAATGCAAATATATTCACATGTACTATTTAGTTATCAGGGTTCAATGCTAAGGTTTTTTTTCATTTGCCCGGTCGGGCAAGTTGGTCAGAGATCTACTTGCCCGAAGTCAGTTTTTACTTGCCCTATAAAAATTGTTTAATTTAAGCGGCTATCAAATAACAAAGACTGCAGTTATTTTTATGTTATGTAATCTTTATTTACACTGTATTTATTAATTAAAACAACATATGTCATGTATTGTAGCTTAATTCCGTCAGGGCTTAAAGTGAAAAATTTGTCAATCGTTCTCCGTCTATAATTTTGCGCCCTACTTGAGCCATGCCCACCTTTATTTATTTTTCACCCCTCTCTCCAGTTCTGCTGTATTAACACCGGGTTTAATATATTTTGCTTCCATCTCTCTGCCTTGCTCTACTCTACTTCAGCGCTACTTAGCTCTCTCTCTACTCTACTAGTAGACTACCACATCCACCTGTTGCACTAAACACACACAGCAGTGTTTCCCCTAGGATGGAGTTGTAGCAGCGGAGGTGAAGCACACGCATGAAAAATAATTTTCACATGTGTGAAACTTTTTTGTATGCTTGCAAAGCACAGCCTGCTGGGATGTTTTTGTGTATCTACTGGCACCAGAAGGGCTCTTTAGGACTAAGTACATACACTACATGTGTGCACAGTATGAGCAGGTGAAATGTCTGTCTAGCTTACATATGAGGTGTCTCAAGATTTAGGAACATATAATTTTATTGAATATAATAAAGTAAAAAGTCACATGACATGCTGCTGTTTTGTGCTATGACCTATAAATGACATGATGGCATAACACCATAAATAGTACATTGTTATGTTATTATATGAAGCGTCTGTCGCACAAAATAATATCAATGGGGGCTGTGGGCAGGACATTACACAGCTGTGCCTGTGACATCAGGCAGAGAGACCGCTGCATCAGAGCAGAAGAGCACGTTTTAAAATACATTTATTTTATCAATTAGTTATTAACTTTTACTATTTTTAGCAACTTGCCCGATCGGGCAAGTGAGTTGTTAGTTTACATGCCCGACCGTGAGTTTTACTTGCCCCGGGCAATCGGGCAATCCTTATTGTTGAGCCCTGGTTATGCATTTGTTGTTGTTTATTGTTTGTTTTTGTCTCTTTGTTTAGCTTTGTTGTCCTAATTTTTAACAGTATGTCTGTTTCTATCTTCCTGAAAATTGTTTTTGGAAATGTGTGTAAGTGCACTGGGTCTAATTCTTGGTACTTGCACACATTCATGGCCAATAAAGCTGATTCTGATCCCTGACCTTGACTTAGAGGGCAGCGGATATGGATAAACTGTCAGAGTAACTCTCAGGGGGAGCTTCTGCCTACTGACCTTCCAACCAAATATCATAATGTCCTTTCAGATGATGATTTAACTATCTATACACTAGCTTTCTAACAGTGCAGATGAACATTTCCTTTAAACATACATGGCTTTCATGCTCATGATTAATGAGCATTAAAATAAAACAAGAACTACCAACAAAATCCCAAATATTTCTACACTCCTTGTAATTCTTCCAAATTAAAAAGTTACAACAACTCCGTCCGGTGTATTGAGAAATAACTTCAAAAAGATGACATCATTCATCAGTGTTTAGGCCTCCAACCTGCTTACTGTCAAGATGGGGAAAATGTATGTGGATAACTTGGTTCTACATGTGAACTCAACAGATATCTCTGCAAAAATGATGGATTTTACTTTTCTAAAAGTACAAACTGCAAGATTAATTGTGCTTCTGTGTTATAATAACATCAAAAGGTTGATGTGCTTTTAAGGTCTTATATACTATTTCAGATTATTCAGATCAGGATAAAGCCCTTAAAATGTTCCATCTTGATTTGAGGGGGCTGCCATATATGTCTCTCTGTCATATGCAAACTCATTTCAGACAAACAACACTGTTGGAGTGCAGTGATGTTTGTCAAGTTTTTTTTTGATACATCCAATCATTGATTTGCTCATTTCAGTGACACAGATGTTTTACAGGTCCATAAATCACCTGGAACAATAAACACAAGAAACAAACTAGACACTTGGAAAAAGGCTAGAATGCGTGACACAAGGTACAATGGCGAACTGGAACAGAGAAGAAGGAACACACAGACTAAATACAACACAAAGGGAGAGGTAATCAAGAGTGTTTCTCAAACCCAAGAAAAATGCTAACAACGGACTTGTGTTCTTGGAGACAAGATTTTTGCTAGTCCTTCTTAGAAGAATGAACTTGCAGATTTACAAGCACACAAAACACTTTTAACAGTCTGATTTCATGTGTTCTTGCTGGTATTGTGTAATAACCCCAGCAAAGAGGCCACCTGAAGTGCTCCAAAAGAACAGCAGGGCTTTATCCAGTGGTGGACTCTACTTCAGTAACATTTTACATGCAGAACTTTTACTTGTAGTATTTCTTCACTGTGGTATTACTACCTTTTTTTTTAATGTAAAAGATCTGAGTACTTCTTCCACCTCTGGCTTTATCACCCAAAACAACTGTTGTTGTGCAACAGCCTATCCTAAGCTTAGGTGATTACTCCACAACTGTGCACTAACAATGTAATGTGTCTATTTATAATAATAAAGCAATGACAGTCCCCTTTCATACTACTTTGAATGTTATTTTTTTTATTTTTTCCAAAGCGCTTGTAACGTTCACGAGCCAAGAACTATCCACCTTATTTTTCACGGAAACACGGAGGCAAAACAGAACATAGCCAGCTTCTGTTTTATTGTGTGACACTTCCGGTCCAGCACTCTTGACCACTGTGTAAATGGGAATCGCCTTGTTGTTTACCTTGTTGAGTTTAGCTATACAAAAGTTTGGACACACCTTCTCATTCAATGCGTTTTCTTTATTTTCATGACTATTTACATTGTAGATTCTCACTGAAGGCATCAAAACTATGAATGAACACATGTGGAGTTATGTACTTAACAAAAAAAGGTGAAATAACTGAAAACATGTTTTATATTCTAGTTTCTTCAAAATAGCCACCCTTTGCTCTGATTACTGCTTTACACACTCTTGGCATTCTCTCCATGAGCTTCAAGAGGTAGTCACCTGAAATGGTTTCCACTTCACAGGTGCGCCTTATCAGGGTTAATTAGTGGAATTCCTTGCTTTATCAATGGGGTTGGGACCATCAGTTGTGTTGTGCAGAAGTCAGGTTAATACACAGCCGACAGCCCTATTGGACAACTGTTAAAATTCATATTATGGCAAGAACCAATCAGCTAACTAAAGAAAAATGAGTGGCCATCATTACTTTAAGAAATGAAGGTCAGTCAGTCCGGAAAATTGCAAAAACTTTAAATGTGTCCCCAAGTGGAGTCGCAAAAACCATCAGGCGCTACAACGAAACTCTAGAAACTCTAGAACAACTGTTAAGAAGAGACTGCGCAAATCAGGCCTTCATGGTCAAATAGCTGCTAGGAAACCACTGCTAAGGAGAGGCAACAAGCAGAAGAGATTTGTTTGGGCCAAGAAACACAAGGAATGGACATTAGACCAGTGGAAATCTGTGCTTTGGTCTGATGAGTCCAAATTTGAGATCTTTGGTTCCAACCGCCGTGTCTTTGTGAGACGCAGAAAAGGTGAACGGATGGATTCCACATGCCTGGTTCCCACTGTGAAGCATGGAGGAGGAGGTGTGATGGTGTGGGGGTGTTTTGCTGGTGACACTGTTGGGGATTTATTCAAAATTGAAGGCACACTGAACCAGCATGGCTACCACAGCATCCTGCAGCGACATGCCATCCCATCCGGTTTGCGTTTAGTTGGACCATCATTTATTTTTCAACAGGACAATGACCCCAAACACACCTCCAGGCTGTGTAAGGGCTATTTGACCAAGAAGGAGAGTGATGGAGTGCTGCGGCAGATGACCTGGCCTCCACAGTCACCGGACCTGAACCCAATCCAGATGGTTTGGGGTGAGCTGGACCGCAGAGTGAAGGCAAAGGGGCCAACAAGTGCTAAACACCTCTGGGAACTCCTTCAAGACTGTTGGAAAACCATTTCAGGTGACTATCTCTTGAAGCTCATCGAGAGAATGCCAAGAGTGTGCAAAGCAGTAATCAGAGCAAAGGGTGGCTATTTTGAAGAAACTAGAATATAAAACATGTTTTCAGTTATTTCACCTTTTTTTGTTAAGTACATAACTCCACATGTGTTCATTCATAGTTTTGATGCCTTCAGTGAGAATCTACAATGTAAATAGTCATGAAAATAAAGAAAATGCATTGAATGAGAAGGTGTGTCCAAACTTTTGGCCTGTGCCATATATATATATAACATTTTTCACGTCACTATATCACCGTTTAGACTAATTTGATGTTTGTAAAGTCTATAAACACAATTATCGAACAAACGTTACTATTTCTGTGTGCATGTTTTGTTTGTAATTAATAACATGGTTATCGTAGATTAGCTGGGCTAACCGTTAGCTGTTAGCCGTTAGTCGTTAGCGGTGTCTGTAACTCAATAACTCAATAAACGGTCCGTGAAAAAAATATTTTTTCCAGCAGATGTCTTAGTTACAACATGATTGAGCTAACTGGAGTAGTTTCATGTCGTATCCGACAACGGGAGGCTTTTAACGGATGACGTCCTGATGTTAGCTTTGCTGCTAGTGTTAGCTGTCCCTGTCAGCTGCAGTCACTGATGCTTTCTAGACATCGTGATTTCCCAAAACTGAATAAATACCACACACAGCAACACAAAACTGCTTTGCTAGCTCAATCATGTTGTAACAGCTGGATGGTTGATGCGTACATGCTGATTCGGGTGCTATCAGAGCCGATCCGCGCATCACTATGGCTTAATGATCAACTCAGTCAATTAAAACAATCCGTCCTGTGTTAGGAGTGTATGTCGCTGACAGGAAGAAAGAAAGAAAGGGGAAAAAAAGATAGAAAAGCAGCGTACACCTCACATATTTATTTCTCACAGTTGCGCACACGTGTGGCTGGCATGCAGAAGCACCGTCTGTGTGTCTGTGTGCCGAGGGTGTGAGCCGCAGCTTCAGCTGCTCAGGTAGAGAGGCTGTGTAGCCCGGTGTGTTTTTTCACTGATTCGGTTCTGCAGGTTCTCTGCTGGTACACATTAACCCATGCTATGATTGTAACATTAAATTTAATTGAATGGAAATGCATGGCCAGTGTTAATCCGGGTTCTGTCCCTTTCTTTATCCGACAACTTCTTCGCCAACAACCATTGTTTCTTTAGAGGTAATGTCAGATCCTGGTCGTCTTCAGGTGGATGTTCCACTCTCTGCCATTTCATTTCGAAAATACGCGCTGCCATTGCTCACTGGCTGTAGCCTTTTATAGGGAGGGAGGGCCAAGGGCTCCAAGAGGAGGGATGCACATGAACGTACATGAACGTGCAGCCGGACTGGCTTGTAAACAATGGGCTGGAGATCAACACAGAGAGAGGTTGTGTGAGGTCATGCTATATATATAAATGAAATTACACCTCTAGTTCTTCACATAGCAATTTTTAATTCCTTCAATCTAGAAATGATGAATTTCGCTTATTGCTCCTTAAATTAAGCGATATCACATGAGAGGGAGTAATGTTGTACTGTGATATCGTCACGGCTGTGATTCGGTCATGCGGCCTCGTGCCTACGACCGAATCACAGCCATGACGATATCACAGTACAACATCACTCCCTCTCGTGTGATATTGCTTTTATACAATAGTTCAACAGTTAAATAAGCAAGGCTGATTAAGAAATGTTGAAAAATGAGGACAAAATAGATAATTTAAGCATTTTATTTGTCTTCCGCCAACAAAAATAGTTCCCTCAGGACTCCGCTGTCACCGTTGCTATGTAACACAGACATGGTGCGCCAGGCACTTACTCTTTATACACATTTATCTGCACATTTCCATTAATTGTGCAGCCGGTGAAATAAGTCTCTGGTGACTGCATGGTGGACTGTGGCTTCACAGGCACAGCCGACTCTGCCTTCTGATCTGACAGTATGTTGCTTTTCCCCAAGTCATTGAGCTCCACTGATGAAACACTGACAAACCTGGATGTGTGCTCAGATGGATTCAGCTTCTCCTCTCCCTCATCTTCCTCTGATGACCATTCATAGTTCAATTCAAAACTTATTTTAGGAAATAAATCCATATTTTTGGCTGTTTGACAGTGGATGAATTAATTAGCCTACAACGCAACTGCTGACCTAACTGACACTAACCGTCAGTTTTGATTTAATTGTTGATTGCAATCAGCTGTGAGGCTGTGATACATACAGAGTGAAATAACCGTGATGTTGTACTCCAATATCATCACGGTTTTACTGTCTCTTGACCAATCAGATTGCAGGGCCGGAACTAACTGTTGTATAAGTAATATTAAATCACCTTATGGGGCACCACATTCCACATCAGGAAAATGATACCAAAATAATTTACTCAGTCTCAGAAAATATACTAAACTATGAATTTGGAACTTAAAATTAAAATAATAACTATAACCAAAAGTGCAATATCAATAGTCAAGATTAAAGGATTTTTAAGTGTTTGCAATATTAAATTGACAACATGTATGTTACAAAAGCAATTATTCAAAAGAAAGCAAGCAATTGTAAAACACAAAAAGATGTAAGATGAAAATACAGTGTGTATGTGCACGTATGCGTTTGTGTGTGCGTGTGTGAAAAACTGAGGGTGTGAACACAGACAAAATGGCTGACTACTGAAATACCAAAACAATGATGGCTAATCAAATATGGTCAATGAAAGAAGGGGAGGTTCTGCCTCACCACGTGATCAGTCGGGACAAAAGAGCAAAGGAAACTTTTGAAGTGGGGACTTTGAGTTCCCCCTCTATGTTTGAATGCCAAATTAAGTACATGTCTACAAGACCTGTGTTATATAAAGATGCCAAGTTAGCAAAAGGGGCGTTCAGTTGCATGCACCCTCGGCCTGTGGGAAGCATAAGTTTACTAACATCAACTTAGCTTTGACAAAGTTAACTACCCATTAACCTAGCTACAAAGAGATCGCAACAACAGACTAATTAAACATAAAATCAATACATGTGTTGCACATTAACAGAAGTTAAACGGTCTGTTTGTCTTTTGTCTGAAGAACAAAAGGGGCCTCAGTTACCATTTTGAGAGGGCTGAGGTTTGAGGGAATGTCAGTTTACACAAAGGAATATATCATCTGTGGAGTCCCGTGATCCCAGCTTGAATGCCAAAATAAATGCTGGGATATCCGTTCTATCAGGTTCATTCATGTTACCAACCAATGCATCCTCAGTAAAATGGATGTGTCAAAAACATTTCTGTGAATTTTAACTATTCTTGGAAAAATACTAAATAAGTATTGTGTATTGGGACAGTAGTTGGGAAGAAAAGGTGACGTTTCACACGAACAGACAAGAAAGCAAAGAGAGGGAGACCCAATCACCCAGTTCGTAAACACACAGAGGCAGGAAGCTGAATATCTGAAGTGAGAGGGAAGGTGAGTATTTCAAAGTAAAAGAATATGAATAAATATCATGAAACAAAGAATAACGTATCCTAAAGAGCAGGACGGAACACATTTCCATACCAGTTACATGGTTTTAATGACCATGTCATCATATTAAGGTAAAAGAAGCACTAATGACAAAATCCTAAATATTTCTTCATTCTTCATCATTCTGCCAAATTAAAAAAGATACTTTTGGCATGTTCACAAAGTAAAATACAATAACATTGACCACAGTATTGAGAAATTTCCTTTGAAAGGATTACATCACACTGTTTAGTATGAAAGATCTAGTTACTATGCTTTTGTGTGATCTGTCACGTGAAGTGCTGTGGTGATGGAGTGCTTAAAAAGCATTTGCAGACCAACAAATACCTGGCAGACCAGTTCTGCTCACATGGAAGCAGGCCTAGCCTCCAACCTGTGAACTGTCAGCAATGAGAGAATCGATGTGAATAACTTTCTATTATGCACGTCAACTCAACAGACATCTCTGCAAAAATGATGGATTTTTACTTTTCTGACTGAACTGAACTGACTGAAACTGTGCAAGATGAATTGTGCTTCTCTGTTACACTTACATCAAAAGGTTGATGGGGTTTTAAGATTGTAAATTCTGTTTCAAATTATGTGAATACTGGATAAAACCCTCAAGATGTCCCATCTTGATTTCAGGGGGCTCCCACATATGTCTCTCTAATATGTCATATGCAACTTCATCTCAGACAAACATCACTGTTGGAGTGCAGGGCCGGACAATACTGGAAATCGTGTTATTTTCTGCTCCAATTACCGTGCCATGCTGTGTGTTTCTCTTCATTAACGGGGTCATGTTATTCACCTTGAGGAGTAAAACAATATTTCGTGAGACCTCTCGTTACATTCTTCTGTTTAACCTCCTTGTTGCAGACACTGTACAGATGGCACTGAGCCAGATACTGTACCTGCTGGCTGCTTGTAGAATAAGACTAACATATCCTGTATGTGGTGTTCTTGCCATGCTTTCTAATCTTACAAACGAAATCTCTCCTCTCACACTGGTGGTGATGTCTCTGGAGAGATATGTAGCTGTGTGCTACCCACTGAGGCACTCTGCCATCATCACCATCAGAAACACAGCAGTGGCTATTATTGTGGTTTGGACCTTCAGTTCACTAAATATTCTCACTCGAGTTTTGTTACTGTTAGATTTTCCTTTTGAAGACCTGGAGAGTCTGCAGATGAAAGATTTTTGTGCCAAAGAAAACATGTTTGTTGGTCCAGTGTCTGATGATTATAGCAAAGCATACACTTATTTTCTTTTTATATCAGCAAGTGTGGCAGTCACTTCTTCCTATATTGGTGTGATGATAGCAGCCAGGTCAGCCTCCACAGACAAAGCTTCAGCTCGCAAGGCCCGCAACACACTGCTGCTGCATCTGGTGCAGCTGGGCCTCAGTCTCTCTTCAACTATACACAACCCCTTGGTTACTGCCATCTCAAAAATCACTGACAGAGTAATCATTTTACGTATCTGGAGTATTTTTTATGTATCTTTAATCCTTTTTCCCAGATGTCTAAGCGCTCTCATCTATGGCATCAGAGACCAGGCCATCAGATCCATCCTCGTGTACCATCTATGTTGCCGACTGAAACTTGGACCATCCCAGCCAAGGCTGATGTCTCATCCTAGGCTACATTGAAGAGATGTATATTGATTTAAAAGTAGCCCAATTTCTCGAAACTCAAACAGAAAATAAATAAAAGCATTTTATTTTGAAAAAAATTAAATTTTGCTATACTGGCTGATGAAATTTATACTCTATATACGTGTAATTAATATCAATAATTCCAATATACTAAAATAAGTTCAGCTTAGTTTTATCAAAGGGATTTGTATTCTTTATGAAATATTCATACTCTGTACTACATTTTAGTTAAATGGATTTTCCATTGTTGGCAATTCAACAATTTCTCACTGCATTCTTTTGTGATTTGGTGGGTTGGACGTCACTGACAACTCGCAGCCAACAGCACTAGTATATTTTTATCTGTAAAGCAATATGGAGGAAACTTCCAGCCTACCTCTGCACCCTTCTGTGTGTCAGCTCTGGTAGTTACCAGCTATGCTCCTCCAATTGTTACTTTTTAATGTACCCCAGGTTTTAGTAGATTTGGGGAAAGCAGCATTTTCCTACCATGCACCATGTGCATGGAACAGTCTTCAAAAACATTTCAAATTAAATACACTTATATTCATTGATGAATTTAAGGGCATCATAAAGAATGTGGTGTCTGAGACATGTGCTTGTTTTTCTTTAGAGGTCACTATGTTTCACTAGTTGTTGTAGTTGTTTTATTGTGGATTTTTGTATTATATGTTGTGTTTGTTGCATTTTAGTTTTTTTTGTTTGGTTGCTACCATTTTCAATCTCAATAAAACTTCCAGATGAAATAAGGCTAAAGAAAGAATAATTCTACTACGAGAAAGGGGGGGGAGGGGGGGTTACATACATATAGAGTAAATATTTTGTATTTTTAAATTCCCTGCCGAATTCCAACACTTTCGCGGAAAAAAACAAAACAAAAACCCTATACAATATAGGTCCTCAATAAAAATGCTAATGTATTGTAAATTTACTCTGTATACAAGTTTCTTTTAAGACGTTAAAAACAGAACATTCAACAAATGTCGTAAATTTAGATACTTGTTCAGGTTGTAGGAGTTTGACACCCAGCAGTGCACAAAGATGATTAATGGGAATAAGGCCTTTAAGTGTATTATCTGGCTCAGTTTTATCCAAACTAAATCGTATTCATTGTACTCTTGAACTGTTATGAGTTTATCAGTTACAATTCATAGTTCCTCCACACACACACACACACACACACACACACACACACACAGAGTACAAGCGAGCTAAGTAGTTTGTCTGTAGCTCAGCAGAATCCGCAGGGAGCAGAGTCTGACTCACACAAACAGGAGGCAATTACATTAATGATCGTCTATAAAACAATAATAATGCAGCGTATATTGTTATGAGATTATGCAGGGAACACCTCCCAGGAGACTGATCTCACAGTGACTTCATTAAATATTTATAGGGAAAGAAACTGTTGTAACTTCATGATAAAATATCACAGCAATAAAAAGCAAAAGGACCAAAAAGACCTTCATCTTTCTTCATCTCAGATTTCCCAAATCTTCTCTCAAATTCATCCCAAATAAAACGTAAACTACGTCGCTTCCTGTGGCGATGACTTGGTGGATTTTAAAACTGCACAGTTTATGTTCAAAATAAATGATAATATGCTCCCTGTCTGTGTTCAGAGGCTCTTCCAACGCAGAGTCTGTCATTATGAACTGAGAGGAACATTTATGTTTATGAAAACAAAAACAAGAACGAACATGAAACAGAGATGCATCTCAGTAAAAGGAGTCAACCTGTGGAACAATTTTGATAGTGAAATGAAACTGTGTAACTCACTAAAGATTTTCAAAAATATGTATAAATGCAAGATCATAAATAATTATAAAGCAGTGGTATAGTCACATTATATATATATATATATATATATATATATATATATATATATATATATATTGCAAAATTATGGACAAAATCATGTGTTTATATGTCTATGGATGGGTGCGTGTATATGTACATATGTATGTGTGTAAGTGTAAATGTGTGCATATGTATGTATATGTATGTATGTACAGTATATAACAATGTATATATGGGTGGGCGTATATATGGATGCGTATGCATTGGTTTGGTGTTTGTGTGGATGATTGTATGTACGTGTGTAAAGATGAATTTCGATGCTGCTAAGCCTTTTGCACTATAGTGGCTCTTTGACATTGTGTTAAAAGGGTAGACAAAATAAGCCCTGGCTTCATTCTACACCTTTTGGTCTTTGTTTGACCTATATGTAAGATGTTGTATTGACTATTGATTTCTGGAATAATATGACCAAATAAACTAATCAAATCAAATCAAAAATACATTCTGTGAATATAATCTAATTAATGTTATTTATGTTATTACTTTGCCAAGTTCATCAATAGCTCTCCTCATCGGCTCTATATGGGTTTTTTTTAAAATGCAAAATCAAATTTTGGTAAAACCAAAAGGACATTTGTGAGTGCTGGCTTCTTTTCTTTTTTCTTTTTTTTTTTTTAAAATGCAACATTTAATGTAATGCACATCTATGTCCATATATGGATGCACAACCATTGTAGCGTCATCTGATATGACCATGGTGAACATGACGGTTGTCAATGACAGGATCATATAAGAGTTTTACTTTGAAGTGAAAAGGAAGGGGTCATTATTTATTAACTTTCGAGCAATGTATATTACAAACTAGTTGGCAACTACACGTGAGAACACCACTTGACTCTGCTCCACCGTCCCATCAGCTGTGATGCCCAATCTGCCAGCGCTGAGAGTCTTGCAGCAAAAGGACAACCCCTATTTTCTATCATGCCTGTCTAGTGCTGGACAGAGTTTGTTAATATGTTCCAAAATTCAAATATGTGACTTTTTAAAGTTTGTGGTTTTAACCATGAGTGAGATGACTTACATTTCTTCACCGTATTTCACTATTGCAAGTCTTTGATCCTATGCCTTAATGTGAATGGCATTGTAGGAATGGCAAGGCAGCAATCATAATAATAGAGTGCACTCTGAAGAATAAAACTATATAATGACATCAACTCTGTTACATTTGTACTTATGAATAAAGGAGTTATATCACTGCATATTGGAGAATATAAACGCAGATATTGATTTATCTGTGACAGGCCAATATCAGCAGATAAATTGTTCAGGCTCTACGATGCAATAACCAGGAGATAAAACTGCTAAAAGCTAACTTTAATGTAAAAATGCAGTATTAATTGACATTAAATGTGAAGTATTTTATGTGTTGCTCTATTTAATATCTTGCACATTATGAAATTTCAAAGAGATGTTGTTAGCTTAATAGCTTACAGCTATTGGGCTAACAGACTTACGTGATTTGAAGGAATCAAGTCTTTACTCTTCTCATGTCTTGAAAAATTAAATTTTGCTGCTTTTGTGCTTTGGTATATTAGGTATCACCAAACTCACTGAATAAGACAGTTGTGGTACACTTTGATCTCACTACCACACTGTCACATGGTTTATGTAGCTCTTTCCAAACAAATGTGCTATCAACCTGATTGAATGGTTTTCAGAGAGACAGACAGCAGCCGAGAATATATTTGCTGCAATTTTCTGTATATTAATGCACAATGTGCACTGATTGGTATGGTGACTACACTTCTATTCAGTATATATTTTAGCATTTTTCTAGGGAGTGGCAGATAGTTTTGGATTAATTTCAGAGTGAGGAGGACTGTTTCTATAAGATTGAATACAATTACAGACCATATGTATTAATATTCTCATGCTTCTATGGTCAGATTTACTCACACCCTGTTGTATGTACGCCTATGTTAAGACATTCACATATTCACGCACAATAAAGTTGGTATAAATGGAAGCTGGATTTAAGCCAACAAAGAGGTTTGGTCAATAGTGCAACATATACCAGGCAACAAAGTTTTACGTTTTCCTTGAAGAAAGAGTCTTTAAAGACGGTCATTCGACCTCCAGCGAGAGAAAGATGTCACAAAGCAGGCCCAACTGAATATCAACTTATGTTGCACAACAGCAATATAAATTAATTTTACATTTACTCAGCATTTTTAACATACGACAAATACACAAGTATAAACGCCTATCCATTACACAAACAACAAGGGCAGTGACGCTGAAAAAATAGGACAATAGCGTAAAGTGCCGTGGCGCGGCACGTCGACACGCGTCGTACGTCACCGGTGTGTTTTGGCCTTAACAGCCTTACCTGATCCGAGAGAATCCAGTCTTCACTCTTCTCATGTCTTAGATAAATTAAATTCCACCTCTTTTTGTTAATTGGGCCATTTTTGGCCAGTGGTTTGGTTTCGGTATCACCAAACTCATTGAAAAAGGCCGTTGTGAAACAATTTGATCTTGCTATCACGCTGTCATGTGGTTGATGTCACTCTTTCAACTACTTTAACATAACAGCAATATAAATTGATTTTTATTGACTCAGCATTTTAAACACACAATGACAACAAAAAAGATTTAAAAAAACAAAAAAACAAAACACCTATCCACCATCAAAACGTTTGTTTTTGGTGGTGGATATATTACTTGTAGTTTACACATAATGATGCTTGCCTGTTCTTAGCTTAATAGCTTGCCTTAGTTAGACTTGCCTGATCTGAGGGAATCATGTCTTCACTCTTCTCATGTCTTGTAAAATTAAATTCTGTTACTTTTGTGCTTTGGTATATTCAGTATTACCAAAGTAATTGAAAAAGACAGTTGTGACACACTGAAAAAAAAAAATGTCACTGACATTGACAGCATATGTATAATAATCATTGAGACCAGCACACACTGAATATCAAGTACTTAACTGCAATTCCCTTTTCTCTTTGTAGATAGCTGGCTTCATAGGTCATCAAAGTCAGTCCCCTTTGCTTTCACATCAGCTCTTCAACACGTGTAAAAAAGGAAAAAAATATTTCATCAACTTACCGTATGCTTGTAAAGCTCTGAAAATGAATGGGTTTCAACACTTGAACAATTAAAGGGCCAGTGTGTAATATTTGGCATGGTTTATTGTCAATCTGAATCTGAATATTCTACCCATTAATATGTTTATACAAGTGTATGATCGCTATAAAATAAAATTCGTTTGGTTTTCGTAGCCTTATAATTATGCTTTTATATATATATATATATATATATATATATATATATATATATATATATATAGCAAGGGCCTTGCTTTAGAGAGGTCGCCATCTTGCGCCGCCATGTATGTAAGGCAGCCCGAGCGGACAATCCAGCCAGCCAGAGAACGCGTTTCACGTGTATAAATGAACCAACGAAGACAGCGGAAGGAAGGAAGAAGGAGGAGGAAACAGCAGAGTGTTAGTAGTTCGTTGATAGAGAGTAGTGAAAAGTTTTTTTAGTTATAAAGTTTGCGAATGGACCACACTTACCACGCAACAGGAGAGAATGAACCCGAACCGTCATCTGCGAGGAAAAGAAGACGCAACTTCACTCCTTGTGATGCACTCTCTGCAGCGCTTTTCCTCCTGATGATATATCTCCCCAACGATGGTAGCAGAAGCACTGAATCCCATTCTGTGCATTCAGCCTCTCTTCTTGCCCGCTCAGCATCAAACACATGGAGTTCCTCATCTGTATGCTCCAGCTCAAACAGGTATGGCTCTGGGTCTGTGTCCGCTACAAGACACTCTTCAAAATCGCGTTCAAAGTCGTCCATTGCAGCTACTATAGTCCGGAGATATCGCTAGGCTAAATAAACAGCTGAGCTCTGTTTACCGGCTACGCTGTCAGTCAGTGTGCCGGCTGCAGGTTGGTGGAGCAGAGAGGGGAGGGGGGTCCCCACTTAGCATGGTAAACGAGTATGTGTGTAAAGTTATGAAGTGTGTCTGTTACGCCAGAAGAGTCAGAGTTTGGGACGCGTTGCTTCCGCCTTTTTCAGTGTTGCAAATCTTTTTTTTCCAACAGGTCTGGCTTTAGAAGAACAGTAGTTTTTCATTGTGGTTAAGACCTTCCATTCAAAGGCCTCACTCATATTGTTATGTAAGAAATATTTGATTTGAAGGCCTTACCTTAGACAGCACTGGTGTAGCTATTCAGCTGCTTTTAATGTTATTTTCTGTTGTAATGTTGTTGTTTTTTTACTTATCAGTGGGTTTAGTTATGTGCCTGCCAACTGATGATGTTTTTTTAAATGCATTATTGCCTTTTTATATGGTTGTTTTAATATGGGTGTTTCTGTCTTTATGCTCTTCAATTTTATATGTGCAATTATCTATTTACGCTTTTAATTTCATATGTGTGTTAATCTTGCTGTTAATTTTGCGCAGTTCTCTTACAGGTATTTTTATATGTGCGATTGCCTGCTTTAAGTAGTAACCCTGCCTTCACCAATCAAACCGCACAACACAGAACTTAATGGAACAAAAGACAGATAGCTGAAGTCTCTGAAGTTTGTTGTGTTGTGTGTTGTTGTAGTGTGTATATTGTTGTTTTTATGGCATTTAAAATGTATGCATATATGTATCTAAGTGTATGGTGTGTTTGTAAGGATGCATGTGTGTGTATATATATATGCATCATTTAATATTTATTATGTAAATTCAGGTATAGATATATTTTTACTTGTCTTAATGTAAATTCCAGTCCACCAGGATGATCCAGTTGTTAACTGTGAGCATGAACTCCACAAATTCATTTATGCTTTTATTTTTATATGTGCAGTTGTCTATTTGCAGTTATATATTTGTCATTTTATGCTGGTTTTATTATTGAAAACATTTACAAAATAAAATAAAATAAGCATACCCATGGGAACATTCCCATCTCATACCAAAGTTATAAAATAATCTTTCAAGAGTATCATTCTACCAACAATAAAAAACCATTATCTTAGTTTGTGCATTTACTTCAGCAGTTGTAAACAGACATATTTAATGAATGTAGGTGATGCATATGAGACTCACACTATTAAATCTGTGAGGTGTTGTTGTGTTTTGGCCTCGGTCTGCTGTAAGTTCCTCAAACCACCAGATGTCACTGTGCTTCCTGAGGTTAAAGCCCTGGAGCCAATGATTTTTTATTCTTTTCTGATCTACTCTAATTTTCCAGGTTTATGTTTACTTAAAACATGTTTGTTTGTGTTTATGGTTTGTGTCTGCCCACTGGATGCAAACTTTACCAATGTCTTTTGGAGGGTGGGTGCTTACTGTATTTTTTAGTTTCTCTTGTGTTTTGTTGTTGTGCACTTCATCAAATTTTAGTTTTTGTATTATTCTGTGCATATTACTTGGTGTCATGTATATTTTAAGTTGAGTTGTAATGAAATATGCACATAAAGTGCCTTTTCTTACCTTTTAATGTGCTCGCATCATCTGCCCAAAAAGGCACTTTAATTGATTTTTAATAACCTTTTATATTATATTAGTGTTGTTATATGTGACTGCACATACATAACACAGTAAATCACATTTTCTAAATGCTTACCACAGAAACAGGCAGCAGACAGTGTTACTAACAGAGGAAAATGCAGCTGACTTGTATCTTAAAAACATCTTATAAACACCCTGAATGATTTACTATATTGTAACCAATTCATGAACCAAAAGCCCAAACCACAGAGCGCTCACCTGAAAGCCTGTAGCTCCACCTGCCTCCAGGCACCTGCCACTGCAACTGCTGTTGGTGCCAATGTCCCTAATAAAATGATCCAAAAGACATATCAGTTACATGTGTGAATAATTGTGTTCATGACTGATATAATGCCAACACATCACTGAAAAAAAACACCTTCAGACATGGAACATATAACATTTCTGGGTTCATTTATCTGTTATAATGAATTTGTATCATTCAGACAGAGATGTCCATAACTCAAGTGTTTTTTTTTATGGCTTTATTAATAATTTACTTTTGCTTGGCTGTATCAACACGCAGACACCAAGTATTGATATTTTTCTTACATAAATTGTCAATATTACAAATACAAATCAAAATTCTGATAAAGCCCCTCTTATACAAACATGCAGCCCAAAGTGCTTCACATGGCAAAACTGGAATGACAGACACAATTCAAAGAATAAGACAAACAACAATACATAATGTTTTGCAAGACTACAAAATTACAACAATAAGACAAAAAAAAAGATTAAAATTCCACAGAATAAAAAGAGAGTAAATAAGAATACAATAAAAAATACCAATAAAATGACTTAAGTGAGAGAACAGACTGTAAACTTTATCTTATTAGATAAAACAGGTGATGACTAGACTCACAAGTCAGTCTTTAGATGCTTTGCTTAACTAAAGACTGATGACTTTCTCCCTGATTTTGTGTTTAGATGGGCGGATACAATTTCAGAGTTTAAAAAAACTCCCTACATTGCAGAACCAATAGTAAATCTGCAGGGCGGTCCTTCGGTGGCTCGCTGAACTCTTGTGCTCGTAAACATAGTCCCACTAGAAACACGTGTAGCGGTACAAAATGGCTCAAGTCGCTGTAAGTCCTTCATTTCCACAATCTTGTGGACTGAGCATACGTTTGATAAAACGGAGTTAAATCTCTCGGCATCCATTTTCAAGCTCTCTGTGTGTTTGTTTCCTTCCGGACGAGAAAATGGGGAGCGCACATTTCCTGGAGGGCGTGTCCTTTTCAAAAATGCAGGAGGCGTTGTTTTGTTTTGTTGTGTTAGACACACTTTAGAAAGGAGTGTCCCCAGACTATCAGAAGGCGGAGATCTCTGATTGGCTGGTGGCGAGACTAGGTGATGACAAAGTTTTTATTTTTGAGACATAATTTGTAGTTGAAACAAGTGATAAAACACAAAACACATTATCATAATATTAAGCACATCACAAAACTTTTAAAATCGCAATAATATTGTATCCTAAAAATATAGTGTGTCTTAGGGCCTCTGGTGATTTCAACACATGGTATTTATTACAAATATAAACTATTTTCTAACATAATATGGGCCTATGTAAAGTGTTGTACCCAACATTCATAATTATCATATTTTCAACAAACTACCTGAACCAATTCCAAGTTGTTTTATATGAACAATATAACATTTATCTTAAAGCTGCAGTAGGTAGAAAGCCTGAAAATGGTTGATTTTTAAATCTCATCTGAGTTAGGTTTCGTTCACCTCTGCCCTGAGCCCCTCCTACCAGATGAGCACACGAGTATTTTATCCTACTTGGTTCTATTTCCCCCTCTCTGGGAGCCTCGGCTCTCCCTCTGCACGCAGCAGCCCTCCCCATCCCTCCCTCGCGGCCCCACACTTACTCCCGAGCCTCGGCTCTCCCTCACCGCGCCCTCCTGCCGGGCCTGGCCCCACCTCCCCCTTCCCCTCCCTCCGGGGCTCCGGGGAACCGAGTTCTGTCTTCCTTTTTAGGGTTGTTTAGCCGTGCTGCTAAATGCTGGAATAGCTATTTTTACCTGGTGCACTGTTCGCCATTGCCGCTTGCTCTCCCCTTCCGCCGGCAGCATGGGAACACGCATATGCAGTAGAACAGCCAATAGGAACGCAGTGGTCTGAGCTGACCTTTGACTGGTTGATGCACATCGGCACGATACTGATTCTTTAGAGGCTGAACACAGAGCCATGGTGAGGTGCAGTAACCTATTGTTTGTCTCAGACCACTTGATTTACATTATGCTTAGAGGATATTATAAAATTTTTACAGAGTTATACCAAAACAATGTTGCCTACTGGAGCTTTGAATTAAAAATATCTCTTCCTTCACAGTAGTTGCACTATAACTTTCTTTTTCTTCAATTCAAATCAGTTCAACTGACTCGCATTTCTTTTTGTTGTAATTTTATCCTTTTAAAATCATATTTAGTACATACAGGAGTCGCACCAACAAGGATTAATTTAAGTTAAGTTAAGCTCTAATCAGAATTTCGTAAAACAATGTTTTAAATTAGGGCTGCAACTGATTATTTTCATTGTTGACTAATCTGTCGATTATTTCTTCGATTAGTAAACTAATGATTTTATCGAAAAATGTGTTAAAATGTTGAAAAATGTTGGTCTGTCTCTCCCAACCCCCAAAATTATGTCATCTAATGTCTTGTTTTGTACTCATGCCAAAGGGTTTTAGTTCACCATCATGGGAGAGTGTGTAAAGCTGCCAATATCTGAGCGTAAGAAGCTGCAATAAGTGTATTTTGGGTACTTTTATAGTACTTTCTCTATGAAAAATGACTCAAACCGATTAGTCAACTACTAAAATAGTCGCCAATTATTTTAAGTCGATTAGTCATTCATTAGTTGACTAATGCCAAAAGAATGCCGAGGCTGAGAATGCTGCTCTGCAGAATGCTCCATTTTCATGCAGCTGACACAAGAAAGACTTCAAAGGGAGGGGCTTTTCATTTGAAGTCAAGTATTATTGTGTTCTCCTAATACATTGAACATGCCACAAATAATGGCCGTTTTTCCCAGTTAAGAGCAATCTTAGGACTTAAGAACGCAGTTAAGAACATCTTTGGTAAGAAGGGTCGATAAGATTAGAGTGTTTCCTGGATGCCTTCTTAATGCCCTGCTTAGGATCACTCTTAAGATCGCTCTTTAAGACGCTCTTAACAGGAGCTGACCACTGCCGCGGTGCTGAAATTAAATCAATGATGTCAGGCACATCGATCACCCACCACTTCATCAGCGCATAAGTCACACACAGCGCTGCTACCTAACGCACTAATTCCCTGCTGCTCGTGTGTATGTGTGTTCTAATAATTCTAAGATGATAAATATTTGTTAAAGGGAAATTTCGGTTTATTTCAACCTGTCTCCTATCGTCCTAAATTTGTTTCAAGTGACTAGTGACATAGAAATAATAGTAAGCACGTTAGCCATTAGCCTAGATACAGCTGGGGCGCATTAGTAGCATCAGACCTGTTAAAACGTAAGTGAACGGGCAACCTTCAAGTGCAAAGTTAGTCCACTAAACAAGCTTTTTTTCCACAAAGACCGCCTCATATCGTTAGGATAAATGTCAGAGAACATATAGAAAACAACATGTAAACGTGTTGTCTTACCTTACCGGTGTGCTGCCATGTCTGTTTACCATTTAGCTCTGCTTTCCAAAGCGCAGCCGAAATATATCTCACCAGCTCTAGATAAAGCCCAGCTGGATACTACTCCAGGTGGATGGTGTCTCGTCCTCGGTCACATCCAGACCTTGAAAATAAGGCTGCAACCGGTCCCATTCCTTGCAACAGAGGCATTCCTCTTCTGTGGGCACTGGGGCACAGCATTCACAGGTACACCACCAATCTCCAGAGCTACGCAGCCTTGCAGCAGCCATTCCTCCTCTCTCGTCCTCTACCTGTTGCGCCTCTCTCTCTCTCCTCCTCCGTTCTTCAATTTCACGAAGCTCTTCGTCAGTGTATCCTTTCAGCTGTTGCTGCTTGTTCAGGCACGCTATGAGATCGCTGCTTTTTCTCCCGATATTTCGGCCACGCTTTGGAAAGCAGAGCTAAATGGTAAACAAACACGGCAGCACACCGGTAAGGTAAGACAACACGTTTACATGTCGTTTTCTATATGTTCTCTGACATTTATCCTAACGATATGAGGCGGTCTTTGTGGAAAAAAAGCTTGTTTAGTGGACTAACTATTATTATTAACTTATTATTATTAATTATTATAACTAACTATTATTTCTATGTCACTAGTCACTTGAAACAAATTTAGGACAATAGGAGACGGGTTGAAATAAACCGAAATTTCCCTTAAATGACCTATTTTCATGACGAAAACAAGACTACATCTAAATAAGAAGTAGTCTTGGTAAGAGAATCATGAGGAAATGTATAATGTCCTGGGGGACGAGGGCCTCTGGATGAGCCATCCGGGAGCGGGGCCAGAGCAGCTCAACCAACCTCCCTGCCCCTCAGCATCAGCCTGCTAAAGTAAGGATGTCAAATCTACACACAGACAGTCCCAGGGAATTGATATAATTTCATGATTTATTCCTAAAGACTACTCATGACATATGTAAAGCGAACACTTTTGCACTTGACTGAACAGACTGCAGATGTTTTACATTATAAAAAATAAACCTCATTGCCTCTGTGCACTGCCTGTTGGCACCTACGTTCTATCGGACTCAAACTTTGCTTTTGGGCACTTAATCATGATGTTTTCTTCAACTAGATCTTGCTTTTGTTGTATTAACACTCAGATGTACGTCGCTTTGGATAAAAGCGTCTGCTAAATGAAACTATAACATTGTAAAGTGCGTGTAATGTGCGCCTCAAGCATGACGCACGTGCCTCTTCCAGCCTGATGTTCACAGCACATACAGGAACACACACTTGTTATTCCTCATACTTATTTCTATTATTGTTTTTCTTCCGCCAGATTTCAGTGCGTAACTTGTACCACAGCTTTGAGCACACAAGGTCTTCATAAAACATATCGATTCAAGATTGAATATGCACAGTAAGGACACGCGTTTCCCTGCAGGATGGAATTTGTTCTTTTCTGTCACCAATTAATGCTAAACAATATAAATCTGAAGTATAAAATAGATTAAAAAAATATATACGGTGCACAGTGTTTTAACGTCTGCTTAGTGTAATATTAATGTGCCTGCTGCGGCTGCAAGGAGCTGTGAGCATTTGGTCGCTAAGAAGACTGTTAAGAGTGGGTCAGCTCGATCCCACAACTCCTTCTTAGTGAAAGATCTTCTTAGCGCTAAGAGCGATCTGGGAAACGCGGCCAATACCAGTAGCCCATTATTTACTTTACTCTATATTTCTGTTATCGATTAACCAGACTGGCTGTGGTGGCAGGGCTAAGTTCGGTAAGGATAGCTTCAATATTAGCTTGGGAAACATCGCATAGACCAGTGGTTCTCAAATAGTGTGCCGCGCCACGCTGGTGTGTAGGGGTGGGCGATGTGGCCCTAAAATAATATCCAGGAATTGACACTAACTTTTTTCCCAAGGAGCACATGTGGTCCTAAGTTGAAAAAGTAAGGAGTGCACAAAGAACTTTAGGGGCACAATGTAAATTGATCAAATAATGTGTTTTCCGTAATAAAAGTGATGCAAATAGACATTTACATGCAAAATTATTTAATGAATTTGTATACAAAATGTACAGAAAGGTAAAATTATCAAGTTTTGAAAAAGTATTGCAATTTAATTTTGTCTTTAATGTTATTATCTTATATATATTATCTTTACAATATGATTATCTTATATAATGTTATTATTATCCTAAATCATTCTCCAGGTCCTCTGAAACTCTGCAGGACTTATTTCCACCCTGCCCAGCAGCGGTACCATGGCGAACGGTCCCTAACTGCGGGGAGAATGGAGCAGGCTTCCCCGGAGGTCCACCGCTTTTCCTGGTCCCTTGTCTCCTCCACACTTTGCTGCCGACAGTGGGACTTACGAAGAGGGAAGGTGGCTGGAGTTCCCCCAACATTTGTGGTTAGATTATCATATTTTTTTATTGACAAAAATATAGGCTGCTTCGGCTGTTTTTTTATGCGCACATGTGCCCCTAAATATTTTTTACATTTCACACACACCTATTTTTAGTCGCAAATGCGAGTGAAACGCTTGCAGTGTCAATCCCTGACATCACAATATTTTTGCAATAAAGATATTGTTGATGATGACAAATTAGTTTATAATATACATATATGTGTGTGTGTGTATATATATATATATATATATATATTATTGATATAAGAAAACAGAATTGCACCAAAATCTGGGATCTTTTCTCACAGTTTGTCTTCAAATATTCAGTACAAACTTTAGTTTGTAAACAACAACAGTAACTCAGAGTGAGATTCAGATTCTGTCGGTTTTTGTACCGAAACATTTCATGGTTCCAGCTTCACAAATGTGCGGATTTTTTTTGCTGCTTTTGCTCTTTATTATTTAATAGTTTTAATGTTGAGGTTTAAACTGTTGGTTGGATAAAACAAACATGATAAGGGTGTCACTCTGGGCTCTGGGTCAGTGTGATGCTATCTCTCACTATTTCTTGAATTTTAAACCAAACAATCAATCGATCCATGGAGAAAATAATCAACAGCTCTCCTTGGAGGAATGGCAGCATGTACAACGGCATCATGAGCTTCACCGTGGGCTTTTATTCAGTTCTATCTGTGTGATAAATGTCAGTTAGGTTTTAAATAACTCATTCAGTATTGAACAGGCTTTGCAACCAGCGACACACTGACAGCTCCAGGCCGTTACGCACACACAGTCACTACTGTGAGAGCCGATACATGCGCTGCTAGCTTTGTATACTCAGGCTCTCCATTTACCTGTTCGAGATTTTAATAACTGCCACAGCGTGTAATGACTGTTCCTGCCTGCTGTCCCAACTTAAGTTCATTATATCAGTGTGTGTGTGTGTGTGTGTGTGTGTGTGTGTGTGTGTGCGCGCGTGTGTGTAATGAGACAGTTTCTCAAGTGACTTTTTTTTTGGCCTCCTGTTCCTGCTCAGCAGCGTTTGTGGATCTTAAAGGTAGGATCTGGAGGATTTTCAAACAAAACAAAATATAGACATATACAAATGAAATCCTGCTTAATCATCACCTATGGGCTTCTACTCATGTGTGGTGGTGACTCTGTTTGCAGAGCTCCTGCCCTTTAACTGTATTTTGATGTTTTTGTGAGCTCGGACCGCTTCTGGGCGGAGATTTCCCCAGCCAATGAGAGAGCGCAGGTGCCGTGCCCGAGCGTGTCCGAGCGTGCACCAGCGTGAGCCTTGCCTGAACCTCTTCTGTGAAGCCTTTTTCCGTACCTCCGGGCTCCGTACACCCGAGAGAGTTGAGCCTGATAGGAGGGGCCGAATTTGAATGTGTTTACAAACAGCAACTGGAAAATCCTCCAGACCCTACCTTTAAGTAGGGATGCACCGAAATGAAAATTTGTGGCCGAAGCCGAAGCCGAATAATATTAAACGCTTGACCGAATACCGAGTACCGAATACTGAATATTGTTGTTTAGTTTTTCATTAGTTTTTGCAGATGAACCCTCCAGATTAGTGTTGTCACGGTACCAATATTGGGACCCACTGTACGATACCAGTGAAAGTATCATGGTTCTGAGTAGTATCACGATACCACGGCGAAAATGAGGCAGATGTGCCTTTTGTCATTTATAAAAAGATAAATCACTTTTCTATAATACATCAATGATATTTCAATTAATAAATTACTTATTGACTTATTCATACTTCAAAAACAGCATCAATCAGTGATTAACATAGGGGGGATCAAAATAAAATAAATAAATAAAATAAGAATCAACCAGCCACCCTCCTCCCCTGACAAGTAAAGAACAGTCCCTAAAGTGTGGTGAGGTTTGTGGGCCGTGAACGGCTCGTTTCTCCTCTGACACGTCACATACCTGTGTTCGGCTGGCTCGGCTGTTCAGGTACTTCTGGGCAGTCCACACGCCAAGAAGAGGATATTATTGGTGCCGATTTCTCCGTCACCGGTAAGCCGATGGCCGCCGTATTTGACAAGAATACATTACTGTCTGTGTCTGTGACCCCCGTTCAACCCACAATCGGTGGGATTCGCCTTTCATTTCTGCTGCTGGTTGAAATCTGTAGGCCGCTCACACTGCGTGCTGAATGGTTTAAGCCTATTTTGCTCGCTCAAAACTATTTTTTAGTCGCAAATGCGAGTGCGGTGATGGACAGATCGCCACACTGCCGTCACGGCACGCTGTTTGATTGCGTTATCAAAACACGCCGCTATTATTCAGCCTTGCTTTTAACTTATTCCACCGAATACCGAATGTGTGTGTTTTTTTGCAATATTCAGCCGAATATAATCGGTTACCGAATATTCAGTGCATCCCTAATCTTAAGAGTATGTTACTGTCTCAGCTGCTCTCTGACAGCAGCAGGTGTGTTACCTGACCGGAGTCTTTCACTCTGACCAGAGGGCTCGGAGCAGCAGAGGAAGTATTTAAACCCTTTACTCTAGTAAAAGTAACTACCCTGTAAAAAATACTCTGTTACAGGTCAAAGTCTGGCATTTAAAATGTTTCTGTATGAAAAGTATGTAAGTTTAGTCAGGAAAATGTACTTAAAGTATCACACGTTGAAGTCCTAAATGTCCCCTGTGGCTGTTGTAGTCCTCTGCTATAACATATCTTTAGATGATTCTGACTCATTAATGTACAAACAAGATTTTACTGTTAGAGTTGGTTGAGGTTCATTATGAACTATTAATTAATGATTATTTTCATTAAGGGTTAATCTGCAGATTATCTTCTCCATGGATTGATTGATTATTTGGTTTGTAAAAATTCTAGAAATAGTGAGAGATAGCGTCACACTGACCCAGAGCCCAAAGTGACACCTTTAGCATGTTTGTTTTAGCCAACCAACAGTTCAAACTTCAACATTAACATATTAAATAATAATAAAAAGCAAAAGCAGCAAAAGAAATCGCACATTTGTGAAGCTGGAACCATCAAATGTTTCTGCATAAAAAACGATTCAGATAATTATCAAAATAGTCATAGTTCCTGCTCCACATGTACATTTTCATGTTTTAAGTGTAAAATCTTAATTTGTAAAGTAACTGGTAACTGAAGCTGTCAGATAAATGTAGTAAAGTAGAGGCAGACAGTGAATAGTACTGACAGTACCTGAGTAAATGTCTTGACTTGTGACTTGCTTGAATTATAGCAAGGACCCAACCTGACTTGCTTGATTTTCACCACAGTGCTCTGGGACTTGCTTTGGACTTCAACATGTATGACTTATTGGTCAGGGTACCTTCAGGCAGTTCGTTTTTTCGTTTTAAACCAAAAACGAAAAAACGGAAATACCATGGTTTTCCCGTTTTTTCCTTTATGGTTTAAAACAAAAAAACAGAGCCGTTTTTCCGTTTTTGTTATCAGAATCAAAAAATGAAAAACGACAAAACCAAATTCAAATAACAGCCCGATTTAGGTTTTTTGCAGATTCATTTTTTCATTTATTGTTTTGGACAAAATGTAGAACTGCGCTGACATCAGAGGCGGAAGTAACTTCAAAATAAAAGACAGGAAGATAAGCTTGCCTATAAAACTTATAGATATCCTATAAAACTTTCCCATGTATCTTTTATTTCCACTTACACCTGATGTTTTGCGCATTTTGAAAAGCTGCCTGCCATTGCTGTGAGGAACTTTTTATTCATAAAAATAGAAATAAAATGTTATGATCGCAAATTTTATGGCTACAGTAAAACTTGTTGTTCAACCATAACGTTGCTGTTCAGAGACTAATAAGGGAAATCGTCATGCATATTGTTCCCATGAAGGACGTATAGGGATTCCCTCAAAGGTTGTGTTTTAATATTCATTCGCCGAATTATTTGCAATAATCGAGGATATAATAATTATTGTGTGTGCTGCGTTGTTTTCTCCATAACGCATCGTTGCATCAGTGAAGTGTCAAACTGATGTTTGTTCTTTTTACCAGCAGATGGCAGTAGGCCTATGAATTTATTTGCTGTCAATGAAAGCCTGGTTTTCTCTTAGTTTCTGTTGGATTATACAGACCTGCAATTCTTCAGGTTATTGATACGGACAATTCAAATTATATGCAGCATATATTTACTTGTATTCTTTTATATTGTTGTATCACATAGGCCTATGCATTGTTGGCAGAGATGGGCAGCATTTTAATTACATGTATTTAAAATGTTTTATCACCTACTCTGACAATAGAAATGTCACACAAAAATACATCCTGTGCCTTTTTTCAAAATCTGATTAATCGAATAAAATAATCAATGATTAATCGATTTTTTTTTTTTTTTTTTTTTTTTAAATATATAAGTTAGTGGCAGCCCTAACTGTATGCAACACATCTGATTCATATTATTTTAACCTGTTAGTGTTTCTTGCAATGTCCCTCACAAATAAACGAATAAATACATGAATACAAGCACCTTAGCTACTATTGAATATTTGAATGTGATGAGGAACCTTTAATGTTCATATGAAGGCAAGTGAAGGAGCTGCTATGTTATGTTCTAATAACCTTTCCTACTTTAATTTAAACTTTTTTATGTCAACCTCCCAATGAGGTGCAGTTTCCTCATTGCTGCCCTTTGCATTGAGGCCCTCCAGACTGGACCCCTATGGACGGAGTGTAGGGTGGTCCTCCTTACTGCTGGACCTGACCTGTACTGGGATAACATAGTCTTGCAACAGTGAGCCTCGACAAATATCCACTTCATGAAAACTGGGATTAAAAAGTACAACTATGTTATCATTTATGACCTGGATGTGATTGCAAGTCCATAAAACCAAGCAACTGTCTTGATGTCTGTGTTGTATTTGTTTAAATAGTCCTATAGAATGATGCTAGCAGCATTGTCACCCTTACGCTCCTCAGTTTGTTTATACTTTGAATATAACTAATCTAATGATCCAAATTGAATAATATTGAAGTGGCACAGTAATGACAGATTCAAAATGTAGTGTGTACCAGTTAAAGTTTCTAGTATTAAGGTCGGGCTTCTGTTGACCACAACATGCGTAAAGTGGGGACCACAAGCAGTTTGATAACAAATCTTTAACGAATCTTTACTTTTCAGTGATCACAAGAAAAAAAAATCCTGTTTTGTCCTGTCTGGAATTAAAAATGAAACGGTCAGGAGACTCTGCTGTGCTCAGCATTGCCGGGGACGTGTCCGCCGGGAGGTTTGGACCGGTGATTCTCAGGAGCAGCACATAGTGTGTGGAGGCCCCATCTTCATCCTGCCTGAGCCATGATGAGATGTGAATCTTTGGGTACCTCACGATTCCATTTTGATTCTTGGGGTCACGATTCAAATCAAAATCGATTCTTGATTCAAAACGATTCCCGGTTCAAAAATTGATTCTTGATTCAGTACAAAGGGGTGTTTAATTTCTACTCCAGTCTGCTGTGCACGAAGAGAGACAGTGTGGAAAATTATGGCATGAAAGCAGAGTAAAGTATGTACAAAATTATGTCATTTTTATATTTGAAAAAGTCAAACCAACTGATTGCAATAATCAAACATACAAAGGCAAACTTAAGACAAAAGCTAACATTTATTCATGCTTAACTTGCACAAATGAAAACTGAATTCTCAGTGACTTCAAGAATAATAGATTCAAGTTATCAAAAAATAAATTAAAAGTGCTGCTTAGGGTTGGGCATTGAGAATCAAATTGAACCTGTTCTAACATTTCAATTTCATCAGAATCATTAAGAAGTTTTAATTTCGATTCCCCTAAACAGTTTGTAAACAATTTTCATCCGTGCTTCGTCTTTGGTTTGCAGTCCGTCGACCGCCAGTAAAACAAGGAAGAAGCAGCCACCGAAAAACAATGAAGAAGCCGCAGAAAAACAACTCACCTGATTTAGACAATGCAAACATTTTGAACCCACCTCTTAAAAGAATCAGAACAGGAATCATTAAAATTCAAATGATGCCCGATCCTAGTGCTTTTTTTTTTTTAAAAAAAAAAAAAAAAAAAAACCTGATTCTTTTGATTAATGACTCAATTCGGAATCGTCGAAGAAAAGAATCGCGATTTTCATGTGAATCAATTTTTTTTTTCAAAAAAGTTTGCATTGTCTAAATCAGGTGAGTTGTTTTTCGGCGGCTTCTTCGTTGTTTTTCGGTGGCTGCTTCTTCCTTGTTTTACTGGCAGTCGACGGACGAAGCGGTCCATAGGGGTCCAGTCTGGAGGGCCTCAATGCAAAGGGCAGCGATGAGGAAACTGCACCTCATTGGGAGGTTGACATAAAAAAGTTTAAATTAAAATGGGAAAGGTTATTAGAACATAACATAACAGCTCCTTCACTTGCCTTCATATGAACATTAAAGGTTCCTCATCACATTCAAATGTTCAATAGTAGCTGAGGTGTTTGTATTCATGTATTTATTCGTTTATTTGTGAGGGACATTGCAAGAAACACTAACAGGTTAAAATAATATGAATCAGATGTGTTGCATACAGTTAGGGCTGCCACTAACTTATATATTTAAAAAAAAAAAAATCGATTAATCATTGATTATTTTATTCGATTAATCAGATTTTGAAAAAAGGCACAGGATGTATTTTTGTGTGACATTTCTATTGTCAGAGTAGGTGATAAAACATTTTAAATACATGTAATTAAAATGCTGCCCATCTCTGCCAACAATGCATAGGCCTATGTGATACAACAATATAAAAGAATACAAGTAAATATATGCTGCATATAATTTGAATTGTCCGTATCAATAACCTGAAGAATTGCAGGTCTGTATAATCCAACAGAAACTAAGAGAAAACCAGCCCTGCGTTCCAATACCCATACTACCATACTATTTAGTATGCAAGAAAAAGAATTAGTGTGTCCCAATACATAGTATGTCAGATGCAGTATGCCAAAAGTACCAGGATGTTCTACTACATCCGGTCACATTTTGCAGTATGCATGTCAGCATGCTTCTTTGGCCATTCTGACCCACAATCCTTTACGCAGCGGAAGTTACGTCACACTTACTGAGCTGCGTGTACAACCAACGCCCACACTTCCTTTCATACATGGTTTATTTAATTTGAGATACTAAGACACTACATATTAGGACTGCAATGATCTGATTATATACTGTCACATATCATACAGTTTTGTAAGAACACAGTTACAACATTCAACTTTATTGTGATTATAGTATAATCAATGTTAGGGTTCAACTATGACTACAATATAGAAGATTCTACCAGTATAGGGAGTGGGGTAAGTGTGGTATAAATAATGAATGAATATGACTAAATATGAATACACTATGGGCCAGGTATGAGCAGTATAGACTAGTAAATATATAAATACTAAGAGTCAAATACATATTAAGTAATGTAGTAAGAATGTGCAAGTATGTTACACTACAAATAAAAGTAATGTGAATGTAAGGCTGCTTCACGTGCAGACAGAATATAGTGCCAGCACCTGCAAAGCTGTAAATATATTCAACATCAAACATCTGCCAGCAACAGAGAGCTGTGTGTGAAGGGGGTTAATGTGCCTACTGGTGACTAGTTCAGTAGACAGGTCACTAATAATAGGCTTGGGACTGTTTACGTGAACACGTCAGTTTATTAGAAACAACAACATACATTACAACATAACAGCAACAGAGCTCTCTGGCACCTCCAACGGTATGCACGACTCTGGCGAGCTCGACAAGAGGAGATTTGCTGCATCTCAACAAGTACAACAAAACAAAATATTCAAATGTGGCGCTACGGACGGCAGCGGAAGTGAGCAAGAGGGTCGGAGTTCAGGGAGCGATGTGATGGCGGATGTAGTGTGTCCCAATAGTATGCATACTGCATACTACACTACATACTTTTTAAGGGCAGCTGCAGTACATACTAAAAGTATATAGTAGAAGTATGCAATTTGGAAACGCAGGGCAGGCTTTCAACGACAGCAAATAAATTCATAGGCCTACTGCCATCTGCTGGTAAAAAGGACAAACATCAGCTTGACACTTTGCTGACACAACGATGCCTTATGGAGAAACCCCGTGTTAACAACACGGCACACACAATAATTATTATATCCTCGATTACTTTATTGCAAACAATTCGGCGAATGAATATTAAAACACAACCTTTGAGGGAATCCCTATACGTCCTTCATGGGAACAATATGCATGACGATTTCCCTTATTAGTCTCTGAACAGCAACGTTATGGTTGAACAACAAGTTTTACTGTAGCCATAAAATTTGCGATCATAACATTTTATTTCTATTTTTATGAATAAAAAGTTCCTCACAGCAATGGCAGGCAGCTTTTCAAAATGCGCAAAACATCAGGTGTAAGTGGAAATAAAAGATACATGGGAAAGTTTTATAGGATATCTATAAGTTTTATAGGCAAGCTTATCTTCCTGTCTTTTATTTTGAAGTTACTTCTGCCTCTGATGTCACCACAGTTCTACATTTTGTCCAAAACAATAAATGAAAAAATGAATCTGCAAAAAACCCAAATCGGGCTGTTATTTGAATTTGGTTTTGTCGTTTTTCATTTTTTGATTCTGATAACAAAAACGGAAAAACGGCTCTGTTTTTTTTGTTTTAAACCATAAAGGAAAAAACGGGAAAACCATGGTATTTCCGTTTTTTCGTTTTTGGTTTAAAACGAAAAAACGAACTGCCTGAAGGTACCCTGACCCTTATTCCCACCTCTGATATAAAGCATATTAAAGGGTAAAAGTAAAAGTATGCTAGTTAGCATTGCTAGATGTTTGTTAGCTTAAATGTTTGGTTATTGTTAACTTAGTTGTAAACATGCTAGCTAACGTTCTTACTTACATTTTACTTTTCCTCCAATGGTCAGGTGTCCTCCATCTTCTGAACACAAGCTGAGGATCTCTCTGATTCAAACCTTAGCAGCTAGTAAAGGTTTCCTTCAGGCTAACTTTACTTTGAGCTAACTTAGTTTTTTTACCCGCGGTTTTTCTCGTAGAGAAACAAAATGGCGACGGTGACGCAGATTAGTAGAAACCGGAAAACGCCACACAATTTGCAAAAACTGAGGGATCACGAGGAGCCAATCACAGAGCTCCGTCTCGCTCTGTCAACCGTCGATGTGACGTCTTTTACCGACCAAACAACCGTCAGCACCGGCGATGTCACCGACGATTTAAAAACATCTACGTGCCATTGGGAGCGACTCCGGGTTGCCAGATAATCAGCCACATCCCCCATTTCTCACTGCCCCTCTGCTCCGCCTTCCCTCTCCAATATAATAAATACAACCACTACTTTTCATCTGTCTTAATGACATGTTGACAAATTAAGAAAAACACAACTTAAGGAAAAAACAGCTTCTACAATTTAAAAATCTAAAATAATAATAATATAATAAGGGACTGATTGTTACTTATAAAGGTCAAATAATGTCAAATAATTTTAAATAAAAGAATAAAATAAATAATTTTTAAATAAAGCAGTGGGAAAGAGCTTTTGTGTTGTATTTAGGCTTATGGTTGTATTTTGTATTTTGTATTTATTCTTATGCAAATTTTTAAAGAAAACATGTTTTCCAAACCTGCAGGCGTGTTTGGAAAACATGTTTTACTTTAAAAATTAGATAACTTAAATAAAAGCAGTGGGAAGGAGCTTTTGTGTTGTATTTAGGCTTATGGTTGTATTTTGTATTTATTCTTATGCTAAATTTTAAAGAAAACATGTTTTCCAAACCTGCAGGCTTGTTTGGAAAACATGTTTTACTTTAAAAATTAGATAACTTAAATAAAAGCAGTGGGAAGGAGCTTATGTTTTTTTGTTTTGTGTAGGTTTTTTTGGCTTAGGACAGGGGTAGACATATTTTGATGGTTGTATTTTGTAGGCGTATTTATCTTATGCTAATGTTTGAAAAATCACAACCAGAAACTCTCTTTTGTTCTCATTTTGATATTAATTATTCATCATGTTCTTGTAAAACAAATTGTCACTTTTGGCATTTAGGGGTGGAGTTCAGTGTGAGCAGGTGGTGATTACATACAACACAACCAATACACAAACAAACAGCATCACTCCATCATAACATACTAACAGACAAAAAAAAACGGCAGACAAAAACTAAACAATGAGCGCGTTTACATGCACACTAATAAACCGATCAGTATCTGATTTCTGGAGTTACCTGATTATTCAAGTGGTCATGTAAACAGCATAATCCGATGTGCTTTATCAGATAAAAGCTATTATCTGATTATGAGAAATCAGATAAACACATCTAGCTTTTTCCCCAATAGTCAGATTATTCGGTGCATGTATACCCTTTAATCTGGTTTCTTTCATGTTTTGCTATTTTACACTCCCACTCCACTACATTTTAGAGGGAAATATTGTACTTTCTACTCCACTACGTTAATCTGACAGCTTTTGTTTCCTTTCAGATAAAGATTTTACATAAAATAATATATTTTTACATTCTCAGTGTTTAAATTGTCACTTTTATTTTATCTTACTTATATGTTATGCACTTTGTGTGACAAGTTTATGTACAATACACTTGTATATTGCACTTTGCAGTACTTCTACTACGAATCTACCCAAAGTATGTAAAACTGGCTACACATTGATAAACTACACATTAGGCACACACAGCAGTAGCTCAGTCCATAGGGACTTGGGTTGGGAACCGGAGGGTCGTCTGTTCGAGTCCCCGTCCGGACCAAAATATGGGGCGTGGACTGGTGGCTGGAGAGGTGCCAGTTCACCTCCTGGGCACTGCTGAGGTGCCCTTGAGCATTGAATTTCTCCCCCCTACCGCTTGGGGCACCTCACCAAGGGCAGCCCCCCTCACTCTGACATCTCTCCACTTTGTGCATGTATAGGTCCTGTTTGTGCATGTGTGTGTCTTTCAGACCTGTGTGTAATTGACAAGCAAGAGTGAAAACACTGAATTTCCCCTCAGGGGGATTAATAAAGTAAATAACTTAAACTTATAAACTAACTAACTTAGAATGCTCTCACATGTATTTGTTAATGATAAAAACAAACAGTACT
Source organism: Epinephelus lanceolatus (assembly GCF_041903045.1). Lineage (NCBI taxonomy): Eukaryota > Metazoa > Chordata > Actinopteri > Perciformes > Serranidae > Epinephelus > Epinephelus lanceolatus. The sequence goes on along the minus strand of NC_135744.1, from coordinate 42,932,267 downwards.
GTAAGAATATAAGCTGTCAGCATGATGAGTGCTTTATTTTGCAAATATATGACTTGCGTACTTTTCAAGGTTTTTCAAGGATATGAGTACCTACTGTAACAGGAAGTTTGAGTTTTATGTCATGTACTTGGGGAGAAATCCAACTGAAGGACTGAATCATGTAAACCAGGTTTTTCTGATTATCAGATTATTGAAGTGCACGTAAACACGTCAAATCGGATTATTACCATTACCTGATTATTCCCAGTTATCTGATTATTGTGCGCATGTAAACGTGCCCAGTGTACCTCACATGACACATGGACAAATAGTCATACAATCATAACAATATTGCAAAATTAGCTCGACCGCTACAAATTCAAATTGACAAAACAGGCATTCGTAAAGAGATATAAGAGCAGAGACCATTCACAGTTTTAAGTTTCACCCCACATCTTTTCTCACCACCCCTCAGCTTCAATAAACTTTTTCCACCTATCTAAGTAACTTTGAATTGATTGATTACTTTGGCAGGATGTTATAACTTTAACCAATCAATTTTATTTATAAAGCTCAATAAGACAAATCACAATTTGCCTCACAGGGCTTTACAGCATATGACATCCCTCTTTGGACCCTCACAGTTGATCAGGAAAAACTCCCCAAAAAAACCCTTTAACGGGGAAAAAAAAGTAAACTCCTAAATGTTTAGCATTTTTCCAGTTGCTAGAAAGTTATGAATTAATTCTAATTGAAAGTTGTAAATGAGTCAACAGTTGTCTTTATACATCAAACCAAAAATCAGTTTCCATGGTCTAAAGTATCTTCCTATTTTTAATAAGTAGCCTACTGTATGGAATACTTCCCAAGGACCGGTGTGTTAAATAAAAATTATACATTACATTCTATAAATGTATAAAATATATAAACATATCTACCTTCTTTATCTATACTGCAGTTTCATTTATAAAGTTAACATGATTTAAACATTATAGCTGAGCTATATGAACTGGCCATTGTGTTTTTATTTAATGTCTCATGTTCTTGTCTTTTTAAATGCAGAAAATTACATCTCCTTTATCTCTTCCCACCTGAAGCACAATCTTTTTCTTCTTAATCACGTTAGTTAACTTTCAGTGATATCATGTATAGGTCAACCATGAGACAGTTGAGAAGTCCATGGACCTGCTGTACCACTTTATATTTGCTGTCTTTTGTTATTTTATGTATTTTGACAATTATCCTGACATGTTTCCTGTTCTTTTCAATAACCTGTGATGTCTGACTGTATTGTTGTTGTTTTTGATAATAAACCACTGCGGGGCGCACTGGTCTAATTTTTCTGTAACCCAGACAATGTGCGTGCTTTTATTTTGAAAGTGACGACAGGAAGTGTGTGTGTTTTATTGTCTGTTGACTCCGGTCCTGTCCCTGCTCGCTCAGCCTCCTCCGGTCGTCGCCATGGTGCAGATGATGGAGTCGCAGTGCGAGTATTTCATGTATTTCCCGGCGGTGCCCATCACGGATCTGTCGGACCCGGCCCGGTACCGCACTCTGCCCCGCCGGAGTCACCTCTACCTGGGCGAGACGGTCCGCTTTCTCCTGGTGCTGCGCTGCAGGGACGCTGGGGCGACGCCAACCGAGCACGGCCCCGGTAAGGGGGAGGAGGTGGGAGGGCAGGAGGAGGATGCCCACATCCGACTGGCACAGGATGAAAGGGAGGAGGGAGAAAGATAAACCGAGATATGTTTCATGTCTCTGTAATACAGCCAATCACTGTGCGTTAATCAGTACTGAGCCCGTGGTGTCAGCATGCTGATGTTTAATGTCCTCTAATATTCATAGAGGGACTCACAGTGTGATGAGACTAAACAATATTTACATCATTTTATATTTTACTCAACGTGAATTAGAGGCAACACGGAGGGAATCCTGCTGTTAGATCAAATTCATTCTGCACCTTTCTCCATCTTTGTTTTTACCAGACGCTGTGCAGAGGTCATATCTGTCATACAGAGTCAGAGCAGGGACAAAACACAACCCAATAACAGGGGACATTTGATATAATGATTGTTGATGTATGTGATGAATATTGATGAAACCAGAGCCAAATCACAAGAGAAGAATTAACCAAATCACCAGAGAGCACTAAACCAGATGAAGAACAGAACTCCGGACAATATTTCACCAAACCAGGACTGATACACTGCAGAATACTGAGCCAAACCAGGACTAATACACTGCAGAATACTGAGCCAAACCAGGACTAATACACTGCAGAATACTGAGCCAAACCAGGACTAATACACTGCAGAATACTGAGCCAAACCAGGGCTAATACTCTGCAGAATACTGAGCCAAACCAGGACTAATACACTGCAGAATACTGAGCCAAACCAGGACTAATACACTGCAGAATACTGAGCCAAACCAGGACTAATACACTGCAGAATACTGAGCCAAACCAGGACTAATACACTGCAGAATACTGAGCCAAACCAGGGCTAATACTCTGCAGAATACTGAGCCAAACCAGGACTAATACACTGCAGAATACTGAGCCAAACCAGGACTAATACACTGCAGAATACTGAGCCAAACCAGGACTAATACACTGCAGAATACTGAGCCAAACCAGAGCTAATACTCTGCAGAATACTGAGCCAAACCAGGGCCAAAATATTAAAAACACTGGACCAAATCAGGGCTAAAAGCAGAGACAGTATCAGGGGGTCAGGATTATACAATGAATGTAGCCAATCAAGATTGTCACAAGCATGAATTCATCTGTGTGTGCACATGATTTTCCAGCAGGGGGCACAGACGGCAGTGCAGCCGGTTTTGGGACAGAGTCGGCCAGTAGCCGGGCGTGGAGAGAGCTGGCTGGATCTCTGTGTGCCGTGGCCAGCGTGAGTCCAGGTGAAAGTAGCCGCCATCGGGGCAACCACCACCAGCATCACCACGACTACCAGAGCAGCGGGGATGAAGCCAACGATGACGGTGAGGAAGACTACATTGCAGCAGCAGAGGCAGCCATTGCGGCGCTCGGCAGCAGGGTGGACTCCCGGTGTCGGAGCTTCAGGGACTGCAAGCCTCTGCTCATCCACAACTCATCTGGGACGGCGGTGAGGGAGTTCCGCAGGGCGCCTGTTCAGGTACAGCGGTGTTGAGACTCACATTGATTGTCTAGAAAGGAAGGAGAACTAAATACCTTATCAACAATGGGATGGATTGATATGAAATTTTGTGCAGACATTCATGATCCCCTAAAGACAAATCTTACTGAAGTTGATGCCTTCATTACTTACCCCTCAGAGCCACAGGCAGGTCAGAGTTCTAACATATCCATTGAAATATCTCAGCAACTATTGGATGGATTGTTGATGGATTTAGTGCTGACATTCATGATCCCCAGAGGATGAACCCCTCCGACCTTTGCTCCCTCCTGATTTATCCTTTAGTGTCACCTGTAGGTCAAAGCCCGAATTGTAAAAACTTTAGTGATCCTCTGACTTGTCATCAGGTCAACATGTTTACATGTCCAACACTTTGGTTTATGACCAAATACCTGCAGAACTGATGACATTCACTTCAGCCTCAGCTGGTCTCTGTTTACTGCTAATTAGCAACAGTTAGCATGCTAACATGCTATACTAAGATGGTGCACACATTATACCTGCCCAACATCAGTGTGTTGCTGTGCTGTACATGCATGAAAAGTTATGTTATGGAGTGAGTTATAAGTGAACATCAGTGCCATTCTCCACCCAGTGCTTCCCTCTGCTGACGCTGGCATCTACAAACTACATCACTTATTTTCATATATTTATAATACCTCTGAGCTGAGGTTACTGAACCCTGAGCTGCTGCTCAGTAAGGGTTCATCATGACTTCTCATCAGTGTGTCTGTGTCTCCATGTCAGTCTCCTCTGGACGAGCCAGTGGTTTTGACGGATGAAGTGATCTTCCCCCTCACCGTGTCTCTGGACAAACTCCCCGTCAGCACCCTGAAAGTCAAGGTCAGGAGGAACATCTGTCCGTCTGTTCTCCCTCACAGTTTGTTGGTAAAGTGTAAAAGCTGTTTGCAAACTCAGGTGGGATCCAAGAAATTGATCTTAGGTCCACCGCGAAATGGGGACCTGTGGTTTGCTTCTAGAAACCTTCAAGCTTGTATAATTTCACAGAGTTCCAACATCATGAAGACACCACACAGGTTAAGGATTTAAACATTAAGAGAATTTTCACCCACAAAATAATCATTTGTATATCAGTTTCTCACCCAGGGTTATGTTGAATCTCTTTATGGTGAACAAAGAATCCAAAGAACATTCTTCATGAACTGAAACAAAAGGGGTTGTGTTTAACAACAGTCCTTCCCAGACACTTGCATCTTTGCCCAAACCTTGAAATTTAAAACACTCTTGCACAAAAAGTCTCACCCATGGATGAGTAGAACACCTGTACAATACAATACACAAGCAGGGTTCAAACACATACTTGCGCCTACCACTGGATAAATGAGACTTGGATTATTCTGCACAAGTTGTGTGAGAATGGGTAGACGCATGTTTTGATGTAGTTTTCCTGTTGTTTAACGTGGACCCTGTTTACTTTAATTCCTCTTTGTTTTTTTGTTCTGTTTTGCTTTTTTTTTTTTTAATGACACGCAGCAAAGGGCTGCAGGCCACGGCCGCTGCAGCAGGGTGGTGCCTCTGTACATGGGGCGCCAGCACTATCCTCTACGCAACCAACGCCCCACGTTTTGTCGTTTAAAGACTATTTTGTGGGCCTTTGCCTTTAATCAATAGGACAGTATTAAGTATTAAAGAGGGGGAATGACATGCAGCAAAGGTTGGAATTGAACCCACAGCCACTGCGGCAAGGACATTAGACTCTATCAAGATGAACTGTGCCTCGCCTGGAAAGTGGACGAGATCGGCCTGCATCTTGCTGCAGGGCCTGACTCTAAAAACTGCAATCGCCTTGATCTCACAAGATTATCGCTGTCCACTTTTGTATGGCGTCAGAGCAAGTTGGTATGAAGTCAGACACAAAACTAACTGGCATGCATCGTGCTGCGATCGCCAGTGATGGAATCTGCGCAGGCCTGACTCATCTCAAATGAGCCTGTTGGCTTCGTACATGGGACGCCCGCTCTCTCCACTGAGCTACTATGGCCTGAAATTTTTTCACAGATTTAGTGTTACACAGGGTGAGTTATTAATACACAAATGGTTATTTTTTTGGGTGACTATTCATGCTGGGTGACGAGTCAGCATAGTGTGTTTGGTCAGCAGTTTTCTTCTTCTGTGTGCGTTCAGGTGATGGTCACGGTGTGGAAGAAGGAGGCAGAGAAAGCGGAGGTGCAGGAGCTCGGCTACCTGAGCGTCCTACAGCAACGAGAGCCAACACACACCTTCAGACACGACCTGAACACCTTCAAAGCTCAGGGTACAACACACACACCTTTCTGCTTTCATACCTGTGAGGACCCTCATGAGTTAATCCATTTCCTGGTCTGTAATGCTTAACCATGAAACCAAGTCTGGAGACAGAGGGAGGCAGCGTGTCCCCGTCATGACGGCCAGGGGCCAGACGCTTAAACAATGTGTACCCACGCTTACGCCTTTCTGCACGCACAGGGGCCGTACACGTGCCACGTCTTTCTTTTCACACCAACTTTCAAGAGCGTGGAGGCAGGTGGCGTCTGAAGTTGTTAAGCAACCATAACATGCACAGCATCATGGCCAACTTACATGAAATCCTGAGAGCAGAGCTGATCTTCTGTTTGTTGGCCTATCGTCTCAGGGATAGATGTGACGCTCTGACAGCTCTGCACTAACATCATCAACTTCTCCTCCATATTTATCACAGACTGATATTTACTGAAGAAGGAAAGATTTCTCCCAGCTGTGATTGGTTGTTCCTCGTCACATGCGGTCCACACTGCTGCGTTCCAAAAGTTGAACTGGCAAACAGGCACTCAGGAACACATGTGCGTCACAAGGGCTATAGACTGCCGCGCGTCTACGCTGAAAGCCATTGATTTTAGGGTGCAAAATACATGGCATGTGTATGGCCACATAAACTGGTATTCATAAAGGAGGAATGTTGGGACCTCACGCATTTTTCAAGGCAGGCACACACAGCTTTAGCTAAGAGGCTTTGCTGCTCACCTTTGTCCAGTATGATCTTAGACTGAAATTATTTGGGGGTTTAACTGTTGGTCGCATAAAAAAAGATCAAAGACATCACCTCGGACTCTGGGAAATTGCAATTTTCACTTTTTTTGACATTTCACAGACTGAACGATTAATCTGTAATAAAACTAACTGTTGGTTAGTTAACATGTATTTTGCTTCCGTCCACAGTGAGCACCACTCTGACCGTCCTGCCGCCTCCCACTGTCCGCTGTAAACAGATGACCGTCTCTGGGAGACACCTCGCCGTCCTCAAAGGTCAGCGATCATTCTTTTTATATTGTTATTATGGGATTCACACCAGACCAACAGGCTCATAATGTAAAGATAGTGGAGCAGAGGACAAGGCAGTGAATCTGGTTAAGGCAGGAAGTGACACAGCCTCTCAGATCATCCCACTGGACAATGGAAAGTTTTTTCATCTCAAGGAGTTCAGAGAGCTAAGGCAAAAACGTATTAAAACTATTACAAAAAGCCACTGCCAGCTGCTGAAACACTTCCTGTGTGGTCGGCACAAAAAAGCCATTAAAATAATCTTTTGATAAAAGTGAATTATTTTGTTTCAGAGTTTTGAACACTTTGGTCTACAACTAAAATACTTATTCTTATTCCTCCTTCCTGTCAGTGTTGAACGAGTCTTCACAGGAGGAAGTGAGTGTTCGGGACGTTCGGATTTTACCAAACCTCAATGCTTCCTACCTTCCCATGATGCCAGATGGCTCCGTGCTGCTGGTGGACAACGTGTGGTATGTACAGAAACATGTGGAGTTCTGTCATGTCTGACGTGTATTGTTTTATCATGTGTTACATCGTGGTCCAGGTGTATACTGGATTCTGATTGGCTGCAGGGTTTCTGTTCATTCCTGATTATGGATGGCTCCTGAGTTGCTCCAGTGAAACCGTCTGTTTACCACTTTAAATTAATGCACTGGTAACACACAAGGCACTTACGGAATTTTTCATAGTTGTAAACCGTGGTTTTATTTCGTGTTCACACCACAAGAACGAGGAATTATCACAGTTCTTAGAACATCATTCTGAGGGACTTTTTTAGCTCCTATTTCAGACTATACTCCCCGAGCACAAGAGGAACCATGAGTATGTGGTGATTGGTTGAATGCAGCTGGCACTATTAAAAACCTGTTAGCTGTTTGAACAGCTCGTAAAGAAAAACTTGAAACGCACAAATGGACCAACAGTGAAGTCTGGGCTTTACAGAGCATATATGTGACGGGGAAATATGTCATTTGGTCATGGACTTTCCACGTCCACATATGACGTCCAAGGTACCCTGGGTGTGTTGGTTGTTGACGTTCTGGGACGCCATGTCAACTTCAGCCTGTTACATGCATTGTCTGTTTTCAAAATACACTTCTGTTTTCACAGGAAATGTACAGTTTGATACAGTCTCTTTCAAAATAAAAGCACTACGTCAGTACAACACCGCAATTTGACTTTTTTTTTCCTTTTCCTTTCCAACAACAAAAACAGGTAGAACGTAAACGAAGAGATCTGAGGCACTCAGAAGGGTGATATCACCCTTCTGAGTGCCTCAGATCTCTTCGTTTAAGTTCTACTTGGATCCCTAAACTGAAGAGCACCAGAGGGACACCCTTTTCTACACCCAAGTAGCACTCCATGTATTTTGTTTTTTAACAAAAACATGTAATTGGGTTAAGGGAAAAAAGAACAGGGTTGGCATTACAATCGTACGGGACACGAAAGTCGAAATCTCTCGGGTGAAAGTCTGTTTGACGGATCCATCCAGCATCCCTCCCGCCCGCCTCAGACAGACTTTTGCCACTTTAACTTTCATCCTTGTCCCACAGTGTTTCCCCCAACCTGTTTCAACAGCCAATCAGCTTGTAGTGAAGTCCACTGGTCAAGTCAAAATGACCGCAGACGGCATGTTGCTGCTGTTTATTTATATTATTGTGGCGTATTGATTATGAATACAGTCCATCTGATGCTGGTTTTGTTTCATCACTGTAGCCAGTATCTCACTATCACTATCCTCATTCAGATTTTAAGAAGCTACAAATTATATTCAGCCACAAAATAAGTCTGAAAAGCTGCAAATCAGAACGGAAGTACAGAGTTGTTGACTAGAGATGATACACCATGTCATGGTGGTCACTTCCTGTTAACCGCCAGCTTTTTACAAAGAAGTTGTTTGTTTCAGCTCGTCTCATTGTGAATTTTTGGTCTGAACTTGACCTTACATGACGCCCTGTTTCCATCTGCTTAGTTAAATTAAACAGTGTTACCTCTGTTGCGAGTCTTTACATCTCAGTTTTCACACAAGTTTGATGGTTTAAAACTGCTTTGTGTCTTGCTCTGCAGCCATCAGTCTGGTGAGGTCGGCATGGCGTCTTTCTGCAGGGTGGACAGCCTGGCCTGCCGCCTTCCCAGCATGCTCAGCGCTTTGGAGGAGCACGACTTCCTGTTTCAGCTTCACCTCAATGACATGCCACAAGACGACTCCAACGAGGTTCGTGATCTTTTATGTTTTTCTTATCATTGACTTTATTTCTGTTGTTTAACTATGGTCTTTGTGAGATTTTCTGTGGTTATTAGGGCCTGATTTGGTCGGGACATTTTTGAAAAGCAGATTTATATATTTTCTGCCAAGATGTCCCGATGTAAAGAAGGTTTAACATGTTTAGAAATCCATAAATCCAAATATTGAGAGACAAAAACTGTTGTCTGGTTCTTAGAAAACATGATTTACTTCAAGAGAGAAAAACGTTTTATTGCAGTTTGCAGAAAGTGGAAAACAATTTTTTGATAAACCTCAATTTCTTCTCCAGCGTTTGAAAAACATACATGATGTAACATTTGTCTCCAGGTCCATGTTTCATGACTCGACTGCACCGCTTCAGTATATCCTGTATTCCACCTGTATGAACTCCTCTTGTGGTCAGAACTTTTCCTTTATCTCACTACAACATGTTAGTTTTTCGTATGTTTTATTTTGAAGGGGCTGGAGGTTCCCCTGGTCGCTGTACTGCAGTGGTCGACTCCCAAGATGCCTTTCACCAACTGTATCTACACCCACTACAGGTAAGAACTGAGCAGGTAGGTGAAGAAGGTCCTCACCTGGGTGCCACCAGCAGGAGGGGAGTAAGGCGTAATTTGTAATTAATTTTAACCGCCAATCATCTTCTACTTCTATGAAATCAGATATTTTCCTTCACCTTTTAGCCCCTCGTCCACAAACTGAGTTTTAGAAAACGACTTCTAAGGTGCAGATGTTTTAAAACATTTGCATGTCGTTGCTGTGTGTAATGAGCCAACGTATTCTCCTAGAGTGTTTCGTATGATATCCTACGGATTTGTGCCCCATGAATGACGTTACGTTACGTTCTTAACGTACAGTTATGTAGTTAACGTAAAGTTACTGTGGTTCGATTTAGGAAAAGAAACATGTTGAGGAAGTACTGTAAAATGACTCAAAGGTCACGAGGATTCGAACATGCGACTCCAGGGGAAAGTCCTGAGCGAAAGTCAGGTTTTTTCAGGACTGTTTCATATTTTTTACTGCCGGCAGCACATTGGTCACATGATCGCAGCCTTTCAAAATATGTGGGTTATGTACGAATTTGGGTGCATTGCTTGAATGAGCATGCTCCAGAAACAACAACGATGGAGGTCTACCAGTTTGTTTACCTCGTTGTTTGTCCACACGAGTCCCGTTTCAGTTTTACTGCACCTCGTGCACCAGAAAGATGTTGAATAAATATGTTTCAAATATGTACAAATAAAGAAATTATTAGCTCGTACTGTTTTGTTATTATTTGATTTGTTGGCACCGGCTCACTGCTCACACTCAGAATCTTCTTCTCTTGTATTTGACATATCGTTGATGTAGCTTTTATCACCACCCACTGGCCCGGCGAGTGTTGGGAGTCGTTTATATATTCTAGTGTGGACAGAAGGTTTCCATAAAACAAAGTTGTGGAGACTGGAAAATGAAAGTATCTGAGTAGACGAGAGCTGTAACGATTAGTTGATTAATTGAAGAGTAGATCTAAAGAAAACCAATCACCGACTATCTTGACATTGGATTAATTGTTTCAGTCAAACATTTGCTGTTTTCAGCTGCTTAAATTTGAGAATTTATGACAGTAACTGAGGAGTCGTTGAGTTTTGGACATTGGTTGGACAAAAGAAACAAACTGAGGACGGCACCATGGGCTCTGGGAAATTGTATTTTTTAATTAATTGTGAGAATAATCTGGAGATTAATCAATAATGACAATAATAGTTGCAGCTCATGTGTAGGCAGGACCTTTAAATTTTTCCCACTCACGTCTCTGCGTGAGTTACATTTTAAATGCAACATGCAGTTCACTTAAAGTGTCTTTTAAAGTTGTTATGAGTGAATTCAGTGCTCCTTGATGTCCGCAGGGACGTGTCCTGGCTGTCTGTTTGTAAATCAACATGTTTCTACCCTCCCTCCCTCTGTCCTCCCGTCTCTCTTAGGTTGCCTAGTATCCGTCTGGACCGGCCACGGTTCGTCATGACGGCCAGCTGTCCCAGCACCGTCAAGGTGAAGGAACACTTCAAGGTCAAATACATTCTGCTCAACAACCTGCAGGACTTCCTGGCTGTTCGACTCGTCTGGACTCCAGAGGGTCAGTCTGCTGATGCACTCTTTTATCTTTGTGAGGACCAGTCAGTGTTAGACTGTGAGACATGTTGGAGACATGTTGTCTAGTCTTCACGTCTTCACAGAGCCAGTGTTATGTGTCAGCAGGGAGGGTTAGTTCACCTCCGACCTAATGAACGATTAGGTTTTGACTGTGCCTGATGTTCTGCTGCTCCATCTGTGCCCAGAGTCACTCTGCGCTCTGGGAGTGTGGTAAATAACCGACCAACAGTGACAGGTAAAGGTAGCACACACATCCCAAAAAAACTTAATGCTGGGTGCTGGACCAAAAGGTAAGTATGAAATAAAAGATAAAGTCCGCACACCAGAAGCTGCTCCTTGAAAATTTATTCACATGTTACGTTTCGGGCTCCAACAGCGCCCCTAACGAACGCTCCAAGAGTGTCCACTAAAACTCTGTTAGTTACACTTTGTGCAGCCCTGTGGGGAGAACACCACTTCACCACTGACCCAAATCAACCACATAAGACACCTTTAGAACAATTAATTCCACGAGCTTTTTTAACATCAGACATGAAAACTCTTAAACACCTCGTTACTAGAGAAGGTGTTCCTTGTTAGGCGACACACCTGGGCAGAGCTACAGGAGATGGAGAAGGAGCACAACAACACATACAGCCATGATAATGTCAATAATTATATCTCTGTGTGTGTGTGTTGAGGTCGAGGTCAAGGTGAGGACGCGTCGCTGGCGGCTGTTGTTTGTCACACTCCTCTCAGTAACCTCGGACACTGTCGCAAAGGCAGCACTCTGTCCTTCAGCGTGGCCTTTCAGATCCTCAAACCAGGACTGTATGAGGTACGCTGACTCTGATCTCAGACCAGTTCAAACACATTTAATCCTGAAGAAGCTCTCTCCTCTCATTAACTCCCTCTGTGTTTATCTGCAGCTGAGCCAACACATGAAGCTGAAGCTCCAGTTCACTGCCTCGGTGTCCAACCCTCCGCCTGATGCTCGGCCGCTCTCACGTAACAGAAAAACATCCTTTGATATTGTTATGAATATTTTAGAGCTGCGCTAACTATTATTTCTTTATGAATCAATCTGCCTTTTATTCACTCCGTCAATCATTTAGTTTATAAAAGTGAAACATGTTCTGTAGTGTAATTTCCCAGAGCCCCAGGTGATGTCTTCAGATGTTGATGATCACTTCATAAATACACAACTGTTCATTTTATTTTCATGTAGGACAAAAAAAAGCATCAGAACTCACTGTAGTATTGATTCGATAAATAGTTTTCTGCTGATTTTGTCGATTGACTAATACGCGCAGCTCTAGAATATTCCACTCAGTGTAAATAAGATGCTAAAGTTATTGAGCGTGTCGTGTCCTCTCGTCACCGTCCAGGTAAAAACAGCCCGTCCAGCCCGGCGGTTCGAGACCTGCTGGACCGACACCAGGCCAGTTTGGGTCGATCACAGTCCTTCTCCCACCAGCAGCCATCTCGATCCCACATCATGAGGTACGACCTGAAACACCGGGAAGATTTATTTTATTTATTCATCTAGTTGTAGACTGTGGATACTGTTTCACAACACATTCTCACTCCAAACTCGCCACATATCAACATTTGGTCATGGACTTTCCACTCCCCACGAGATATGACGTGCAAGGTACCCAGGGTGTGTTTCATGTTTTGTTCTACAACATGAAATATGTCAGCAAATACCCTACTGTGAATTTAAAAGCTTTTATGTGTCTTAAAAAAGACGGTTGCTAACAAGCAGCTAAATGAGACTACAGAATGTCATAACGCAGACCATGGCCTCACAGCCTTTTTGGGGTGGAGACGCAACCTGGTCTTACTCTGAAGTCATCAAAATACAGTGCTTGGTCAGTGACTTCCTGTGTCAGACACAGACGAAAAAAGCCGTCCTTTCATGTTGACATAATACGCAGCTGGTCGCTGTTATTGTTTAAAAGCCCCCGGCGCCGTCAGGGGGAAACGTGGCGAGACAACAAGGTAGGTAAAGGTGTTGGAAGTCTGAGTAACAAGCACCGACTTTCACCCGGGAGGCCGGTGATCAACACATTCTCACTCCGACCTCGTCACACATCGACGTTCGGTCATGGACTTTCTACGTCAAAATATGAAGTGCAAGGTACCCTGGCTGCGTTGGCTTTTGACGCAATACCTCAGTGCTGTACTTCAGTACTGAGGTACATGTACGTTGTTATTTTTTGTAATCTGGACTGTAGGACAAGATCATGCAGAGACTTTAAGAAGAAAATCACCCTGAATTTGTTTGTGGGCATTACCTTATCATCGCAACTGCTGTAATAATCCCCACCAAGTTTCATCCAATCAGATTTCCGTGTGTGTGTGTGTCTGTCTGTCTGTCTGTGTGTCAGGACGGGCAGTGCCATGGAGCGCCGGGCCATCACCCCTCCCGTTGGCTCTCCTGTCGGCCGGCCGCTTTACCTGCCGCCGCAGGACAAGACGCTGCTGTCGCTGGACAAGATCGCCAAGAGGGAGTGTAAAGTGCTGGTGGTGGATCCTGTTAGCTAGGGAGCAAGGACGCAAGGAGGGAGGAGAGGAAAGGACAAGGAAGCAGTGAGAAGAGGCCTCAAAAGGAGGACATACTTCTGTTTAATCTGAGAAATCAATCAGTGAAAACAAAAAAAGGAAACATAAGGCATGAAAAAATAAGACTGTGACAAGTTGTCTGTCACAAATAGAAACACCTGAAGAAGAAGCGGAGAGGAAGATGATCTCCTCTTCAGCTTCTCTTCGTATTGAATATGAACCTGCTGCCTCGAGTTTCTGCAGGAGAGCATTTTAATTTAAACAGGAACACAAAGAAGAAACAGAAACAAATGTCCTGATGAGAAAACAAACTGTCCTGCGATGAACAGACACTGTACGAAATGTGTTCACACTTTAAATGTCACATTTTAATGTATTATGATGTTTGTGTATTATTTAAAGGTTCTGTATGTAACTTCTTACATGTATTATTGTTTTTATTGCCAGTGGGTGAACTGGTTGTAACATAACTTAAGACTTCCCCGTCTTTCTCTGTTGCCTCCAACAGCCTGTGGACTGACTTCTATGTCAAAGACTTGAATTATCCAGGAAAATCCAAAAAGGATGTGACATTACACGTTCCCAAGCCTCTCTTCAGCTAGCTCCAAAGCTAACAGTGAGCAATATTAGCTAAAGTAACACTAGGAAATGGAGTCCGCTAACTTCATGATGGTCCATGATAAAACTTCACTCAGCGCCCTGTAGCAACTCGAACTCAGCCAGAGCAAGACCAAGCGCCCAAGCACCAAGGATCTGATCCCGGAGTCCTCTGTGGATCAGCAAACCTTCTGTTGCTGCCTTTACATGGTTAGACCCAGCAGTGTTGCTGACCACCACCAGCTTACTGTGAACCCTGTGTCTGGGGTTTGCGCTAGCTGAAATCAAGTTGCAACAGCGCTAAGGTCTGAGCTGCCGTCCACTTTCCTGGAAAATAGTGTCCTAGAGGTGGGCGTCTCAGGTTCGGTACTGAGGAAAAAAAACACTAACGTTAAAGGAACAGTGACATGTAAAATATATAGTGATAATGTGTTTTTAGTTGGCAGAGACGGACCTACATTTAACAACTCATTCAGCCAGAACAAGACAGAGTTCAGAGGGTCTGATTTTGGACTGCTGTCTCATCCACCTGACTCCACGCCATCAGCAAATCCTCTGTTGCTGCAGTTACACGGCTTAGACCCTGTGCTGCTGCTGGCCACAATCCCGCTGTGAACCTGGAGGGTGGGGTTTGTACTAGCTGAATTCAAATTGGTACAGCACTAAGGTCTGAGCTGCCGTCCAATTCCTCCATGGGCGGTAGTGTCCTAGAGGCGAGGAGTGAGGTGAAGGGTCTGCAGACTGTGCTAGCTTACTAATTCTTGTCTTATTTGTGGTTTGATCCATTTAATTCATCGCCCCATATCATATTTTTAGCACCACCCACTGCTGAAAAGAAATCCTGATGTTAGAGGAAAACACTGAAATATGAAATATAGGATTTAGACAGACTTAGGTACTAAGTCCAAGTGCAGGAGCCTCTCTGGCACAAACTGGATCTTTAGTAACATTTTTGCTAGCAAAATACTATCTGAGTGGATATGTCAGTTGGCTAGCTTCTTGCCAAATTACTTCCCCAGCTAATATGATCTTTGATACTAACTTAAGTATTATGATAAGTCAGGAATGATTAGGCTATAAGCTAATTGTAAACTGAGGGAGGGTTAGCCAGCTAGCTTCTGCTGTTGGTTGCTTCATAGCGTTAGCTGATAAAGTAATTTTCAAACAGTAAATTATCATTTAGCCTATGGTCCAAATGAAATATAGAAACATTGGTAACATTATTATATGATGGTTATTTATTTTGGTCAACGCCCAGGTGCCCGCTTGCAGCTACAGAGTACAGACAGTTAGCGTCCTCAGAGAGAGGGGTCACTGATAACAAGATTTATGAAAGTAACATACAGAACCTTTAAAGATGACATTACAGAGATGTTACAGGGAAGACAAACAGTTCACCTGGACTGAATTCATCTTTTATTTCAGTGTTACCATCAGTGTGTTCACAATCACAGCCAACAGGTTTAAACAAACATTAAATATAATCACAGCTTTCAGTTTCCCTCGTTCCACAACCTGAACTGAAGAAAACAAAAACAGAAACATCTTAACTGTTGGACGGCTTGTGATTAAATGTGGTTTACTACTGACTTTTTATGTGAAGGTTAACGGGCTTTCAGGCCAATGGGACATTTTTCAGGCTATTGAGGTTTCTGAATTATGAGCTGTCGGAACAATGACTGGTCCTTCTGACAAGACGTGAAAATCAATTGATCATTTTTATCATGTGACAACAGTTTTCAGTACCGTTGCTGTATTATCAATATTTTCATCTTAGACAGTTGTGCCTTCACATTTTGAGGATATGCAAAGAAACACACAACAAACAAATATACTGCATGTAATAAACTTATTTAAATCACACTCAGATGCAGTTTTTGACTGTAAACAATCAGACCTGGAGCCTGTTTCATAAAGTATGTGTGAGCACTGCTCAGCTCTCACATGTTCGGACGTTGAAAATATAGTGTTTGATTTGTGAAACATGTCAACATGAGGAGGGATGTCACATTTACTACAAATAATATGCATTTGATGTTATTTCCAAAACGAGCTTCTGAGTTTAACATGTGTGTTTAACAAAACGAGCTTCTGAGTTTAACATGTGTGTTTAACATTGTGGGTTTTTTTTGTTTCAGCCACAGATACTTGAAACCTGCCACAGATCACAGAGACGATGAGTCAATTAACCAATCAGAGGAAAATGGGCCCAAAGAAAATCACACTAACTGGGTCACTGAAAAAAAAATCTTCTGAGTTCACACAGTACTCTCCCTGTCATGTGACACTATGGGGACACTTTCTCATTTCAATCTTCTTCTTTTCAAATGTCGGTAATACATTTTGTGTCTGAATTATACAGTTTTCATCTCTGTCACAGTGGCTATTATCACAGAGGCCTGGAAAGGCAACGTCCAGTTGGCAGGAGATAGTGTCTTGTATGTATAGTAGCTACAAAAGTTTGGGCACCCCTGGTGAAAATTTCTTTTACTGTGAGTAGTTAGGTAAGTAGAAGATTAACTGATCTCCAAAAGGCATAAAGTTAAAAATGAAACATGATTTTCAACATGTGAAAGCAACACCATGCAAAATTTTGGGCACCCCAAGACATCTGAGCTCTCAGACAACTTTTCCCAGACCTTAATGAGCTTGTTAGGGCTCTGGCTTGTTCACAGTCATCGTTAGGAAAGGCCAGCTGATGCAGATTTCAAAGCTTTATAAATACTCTGACTCCTGAAACCTTGTCCCAACAATCAGCAGCCATGGGCTCCTCTAAACAGCTGCCTAGCACTCTGAAAACTAAAAGAACTGGGTGGAGGTCAAGTTAAAAACTTTCAGAGAGAGCTGCTCGTAGGATTGTTAGAAAGGCAAATCAAACCCCTGTTTGACTGCAAAAGACCTGCAGGAAGATTTATCAGACTCTGGAGTGGTGGTGCACTGTTCTACTGTGCAGACACACCTGGACAAATATGAGCTTCATGGAAGAGTCATCAGAAGAAAACCTTTCCTGTGTCCTCACAACATTCAGCGTCACAACTTTGCAAAGGTCCAAGAATCTCACAGAGCTAAAGGACTTTTGCAGGAAGAATGGGTGAAAATCCTCCAAACAAGAACTGAAAGATTGAGCTGGATACAAAAAGCGTATGGAAGCTGTGATACTTGCCAAAGGGGGCGCTAGTGAGCACTGACCATGCAGGGTGCCCAAACTTTAACTTCAGGCCATTTTTGTATTTTTTTTTTTTTTTGAAACGGGAAAAGATTGAAATTAAAAAGTGATGTTGCTTAAAATACTGAGGAAATGTTTCATCTTTAACTTTTTGCCGTTTGGACATCAGTTCATCTTCTGCTTAGTTAACTACTCACAGTAGACAAAGTTTTGACCAGGGGTGCCCAAACTTTTGCAGGCCACTGTAGGAGATAATATGCCAAAGGTAGGAGACAATATCTTGTATGTCGGAAATAAACTTCAGTTTTTGAGAGAATTTATTCCTCTCACGGTTTATGTATATAACTGAAGGAAAGAATAAAACAACATTTTAACAGCTGATCAGTAACTTTTGAACAGCAGTTCAAATCCAAAGAAGTAAAATTGATCAATTTTTGTAATCAAAACCAAAAAATAAAAAAGCTGACATGATGGAGAAAATGATTTAATCTTATTAATCCGGGATATAATCAAACATCACATCCAGCTGTTCACATTTCATTCATAATAATCATCTCTGTTGTTGGATGACGCTGAAGACGCAGCTTTAAATGGCCACGCTGTTCTCGATGCGTCCAGGACAGAGGTAAGGATACGGCAGCTCCAGCTGGCTGTTGCGCTCTGTGATTTCATCAGAAATGGCCTTGAGCTCAGCCTGCACCGCCTCAACCAGCCTGCGGTGGGCGCCATCTCTGAAAATGGCTTCCTTGTAGTGACACAGAGGAAGCTGCAGGGGGAGACACACAGACTTACTGTAAATGCTGTAGCATGTAAATGTACACTGTGCCGACATTTCGAATGTTAGCATGCTATGTTAGCATTATCATGTTAGCTGATGCATTTTAAGGTAAGCTGAACCTTTGTTGATCTCCAGCACGTGGACAGAAATATGTACCATAAATTATTTGAAGAATATAAAACTACAATAAGAATCAAAGTAAAAATGAAAATTATACTCTACAAAAGTGAGTGTAACTGGATTAACAGCAGCAAGTCAGCAAATTGTTAGTGTGTTAATAAAGACATTTAATAGAAATATAATAAAGTTTGTAAAGTTATAAAACTGTATAACGAACAGTTTCCGTTGTCGTCTGCTGTCACTGGCAGCGTTTCTGTATTTGGTAGTTTTAGCGTTTTGCTGCATATGTTGTCAGATCTTTGAAGATATGTTTTTAATTTGTGTGTTGAGCCCTCTGGGCTGCCGTAGCCATGTTTTAACAACGGTATGTTTGATGTTTTCTGTGTTTAGACAGGACGGAGAGGGTGAAGCCTCACAAAGTTGACGGAGGGCTGCGAGAGCATAGTCAGCGCCATCAGGATGCGACAGGTTGTGTTCACATCAGGCAGGAAGGAGATGATGTCGTCCTCCTTCACCGAGCCTTTGACCTGCGGAGGAGGACGCAACATGGAGGCGGGACAGTTCGGCATCCAGAGAGCGAAATCCAACTGAAGGACAGAGAAAGAGAGAGAGAGAGAGAGAGAGAGAAAGAGAGAGGACGACAGCAGAGCTCAGAGAGATGAGAAAACACTAGTTTAAAGAAATAAGTAAAAGATATTCATATTCTAAAAATAAGCATCACTGTGTCTCCAGGTGATTCCAGGTTTTTCCAGGTGTCAAGGAGTTCTAATACACATGTTTTAATAGTCCTTCAAAGGAAATGTCGTATATCAGAAAACTATGGTTCATTAGAAAAATTAGAGAGGGTTCCCAGCTCTGATTGAAAGATTTTATCTGTGACGGGAGCGACACAGTTGATTAGATTCTTTACGTCAAAATATCTGAGACGATGAAACAAAACTGTCCAGTCGAAGAGAACAAGAGTAAACTGAGACTGTTTTAAATATGAAATGAGACCATTTGTTTCACTTATTCAGACACCAGAAACCTCAAAGACTGTTTTTATGATGTGTATTTTAAAAAAAAAGTATCTCCTGATCTCCGCCTTTCAACGTGTTTTAAAGTAGCTGTGTCTGAAATCATTCACTCCTCCCTACTCACTATATTGGAAGTTCTACCTAGAGGACTGTATGGTGAGCTCATCCAAACTTTCGGACACTACTCAGGTCATTTTCTCAGCACCCTTAATGACATCATTGCTGTCACACAATTAAAACATATCAACATCTGCTGGTGAACCATCCATAACAAATACTGACATGTATATTTACCCAAATTAATTAATAACTTTATAAAGTTCTTTAAGTCTGTGTTCTGTTGTGATGCTGCTCTGCACACATTAAACGTATTAAAGGTCGGTCCACCTTAAGAGAGCCCGAGTAGGTTTGAATGGGCACCAGGTGTAACTCATTCATGCTACTCTATATATATACTATGCAAATCCTCAGACTGCAAAGACACTGCTGCTCATTCCTGTGGTGAGTTATGTTGAAGCTGTTTGCTTTGTTTCTTTGATTTGTATGCTTTGCCAGCTGACACTGGGTGAGAGGCAGGGTTCACCCTGGACAGGTCACCAGACTATCACAGGACTGACACATAGAGACAGACAACCATTCACACTCACATTCACACCTACGGACAATTTAGAGTCACCAGTTAACCTGCATGTCTTTGGACTGTGGGAGGAAGCTGGAGCACCTGGAGGAAACCCACGCTGACACGGGGAGAACATGTCAGAGCACCTGGAGGAAACCCACGCTGACACAGGGAGAACATGTCAGAGCACCTGGAGGAAACCCACGCTGACACAGGGAGAACATGTCGGAGCACCTGGAGGAAACCCACGCTGACACAGGGAGAACATGTCAGAGCACCTGGAGGAAACCCACGCTGACACAGGGAGAACGTGTCGGAGCACCTGGAGGAAACCCACACTGACACAGGGAGAACATGTCAGAGCACCTGGAGGAAACCCACGCTGACACAGGGAGAACATGTCGGAGCACCTGGAGGAAACCCAGGCTGACACAGGGAGAACATGTCGGGGCACCTGGAGGAAACCCACACTGACACGGGGAGAACATGTCGGAGCACCTGGAGGAAACCCACGCTGACACAGGGAGAACATGTCAGAGCACCTGGAGGAAACCCACGCTGACACGGGGAGAACATGTCGGAGCACCTGGAGGAAACCCACGCTGACACGGGGAGAACATGTCGGAGCACCTGGAGGAAACCCACGCTGACACGGGGAGAACATGTCAGAGCACCTGGAGGAAACCCACGCTGACACAGGGAGAACATGTCAGAGCACCTGGAGGAAACCCACACTGACACAGGGGAGAACATGTCAGAGCACCTGGAGGAAACCCACACTGACACAGGGAGAACATGTCAGAGCACCTGGAGGAAACCCACGCTGACACGGGGAGAACATGTCAGAGAACCTGGAGGAAACCCACGCTGACACAGGGAGAACATGTCAGAGCACCTGGAGGAAACCCACGCTGACACGGGGAGAACATGTCGGAGCACCTGGAGGAAACCCACGCTGACACAGGGAGAACATGTCAGAGCACCTGGAGGAAACCCACGCTGACACAGGGAGAACATGTCGGAGCACCTGGAGGAAACCCACGCTGACACAGGGTGAACATGTTGGAGCACCTGGAGGAAACCCACGCTGACACAGGGAGAACATGTCAGAGCACCTGGAGGAAACCCACGCTGACACAGGGTGAACATGTTGGAGCACCTGGAGGAAACCCACACTGACACAGGGAGAACATGTCAGAGCACCTGGAGGAAACCCACGCTGACACAGGGTGAACATGTTGGAGCACCTGGAGGAAACCCACGCTGACACAGGGGAGAACATGTCGGAGCACCTGGAGGAAACCCACACTGACACAGGGAGAACATGTCAGAGCACCTGGAGGAAACCCACGCTGACACAGGGAGAACATGTCGGAGCACCCGGAGGAAACCCACGCTGACATAGGGAGAACATGTCAGAGCACCTGGAGGAAACCCACGCTGACACAGGGAGAACATGTCGGAGCACCCGGAGGAAACCCACGCTGACATAGGGAGAACATGTCAGAGCACCTGGAGGAAACCCACACTGACACAGGGAGAACATGTCGGAGCACCCGGAGGAAACCCACGCTGACACGGGGAGAACATGTCGGGGCACCTGGAGGAAACCCACGCTGACACGGGGAGAACATGTCGGAGCACCTGGAGGAAACCCACGCTGACACGGGGAGAACATGTCAGAGCACCTGGAGGAAACCCTCGCTGACACAGGGAGAACATGTCAGAGCACCTGGTGGAAACCCACGCTGACACAGGGGAGAACATGTCAGAGCACCTGGTGGAAACCCACGCTGACACAGGGGAGAACATGTCAGAGCACCTGGAGGAAACCCACGCTGACACAGGGAGAACATGTCAGAGCACCTGGAGGAAACCCACGCTGACATAGGGAGACCATGTCAGAGCACCTGGAGGAAACCCACGGTGACACAGGGAGACCATGTTGGAGCACCTGGAGGAAACCCACGCTGACATGGGGAGAACATGTCGGAGCACCCGGGGGAAACCCACACTGACACAGGGAGACCATGTTGGAGCACCCGGAGGAAACCCACGCTGACACGGGGAGAACATGTTGGAGCACCTGGAGGAAACCCACGCTGACACAGGGAGAACATGTCAGAGCACCTGGAGGAAACCCACACTGACACAGGGAGAACATGTCGGAGCACCTGGAGGAAACCCACGCTGACACAGGGAGAACATGTCGGAGCACCTGGAGGAAACCCACGCTGACACAGGGAGAACATGTCAGAGCACCTGGAGGAAATCCACGCTGACATAGGGAGACCATGTCAGAGCACCTGGAGGAAACCCACGGTGACACAGGGAGACCATGTTGGAGCACCTGGAGGAAACCCACGCTGACATGGGGAGAACATGTCGGAGCACCCGGGGGAAACCCACACTGACACAGGGAGACCATGTTGGAGCACCCGGAGGAAACCCACGCTGACACGGGGAGAACATGTTGGAGCACCTGGAGGAAACCCACGCTGACACAGGGAGAACATGTCAGAGCACCTGGAGGAAACCCACACTGACACAGGGAGAACATGTCGGAGCACCTGGAGGAAACCCACGCTGACACAGGGAGAACATGTCGGAGCACCTGGAGGAAACCCACGCTGACACAGGGAGAACATGTCGGAGCACCCGGAGGAAACCCACGCTGACACAGGGAGAACATGTCAGAGCACCTGGAGGAAACCCATGCTGACACGGGGAGAACATGTCGGAGCACCTGGAGGAAACCCACGCTGACACAGGGAGAACATGTCGGGGCACCTGGAGGAAACCCACGCTGACACAGGGAGAACATGTCGGAGCACCTGGAGGAAACCCACGCTGACACAGGGAGAACATGCAAACTCTGCCCCTAAATTCCACCTGGCTTGGTAGACAGCTTCCTTCCCCCCTGACTAACAGATCTTAACCTACACAGCCACATTTTTTGTATGTTCAGGTTTGAGCTTCACCTAGGACTGTCACATAAGTTTTTATGGTTGCCAAGAAATATTGTTGTTTACATCTTGTTGTTAGTTCATATATTTAATAAACATTATTGTTATTACTTTGAAACCTTGTCTTTGCTGTCCCCTTCCTGTCAGATTGGTAAAGAGGACCAGCTGAAATGGTCCCAGTCCTCACCCTCTGGTCATATTATCATCGAAAGTTAAAAATCTACAGCTGGCTGCATTCAAGTTGCTCTCTCTCTCCTCTCATCTGTCTCTTGTGTCCATTCAATACAGTCCATCCATTCCAGTAGTGCAATGCATGATGGGATA
The DNA here is from genome assembly GCF_041903045.1 of Epinephelus lanceolatus. Classification (NCBI taxonomy): domain Eukaryota; kingdom Metazoa; phylum Chordata; class Actinopteri; order Perciformes; family Serranidae; genus Epinephelus; species Epinephelus lanceolatus. Next base: position 42,909,301 of record NC_135744.1, on the reverse strand, counting down.
TGTTGCGTGGTGAATGACCATCACTTGTACACTACCTTTCTCAGTGCATTGTGGGATACTTTGAGTCCACTATATAGGGTATGATAATTCTCACTACACATTCAGACAGCACTACAACATGGCAAAGCCACTATATATTGAGTAGTGAGTAATTTTAAGTACAGTCGGCGTGTGTTGACATCAAGACAACATCGACATGGAATATACAGTCATGTGATCATCCGGTAAGTCACCCACCTGGGAGAAGTTAACGGCAGCGTGTAGAGCTGAACAGGAGAAAATTATCATGGTGACAAACTTGGACACTTCTGCTTTGGTGTTAAAAGATGGAGGGAAACCTGGAGGACGAGAGGAGACACAGTCCACAACACCAGTCATCTTCTGTTTGTCCCTACAACTTCAGAAAATAATAGACATAGCCACCATGACATCACCAAATGGTTTGTGAACTACTGTGCTGAAGCCTTGAGTTCGGCATGTTGACCGTTGCATCTGGTAAAAAAAAATGGTTTTGGTCTCTGTAGCTAATTCAAACATTCATGATGACTGTACGGGGGTGAATTAATTGATTATTATGGGCGGGCGGCTTTGAGTGACAGGTGGGCACTGTCCATTGACAAGTTGCTACTACAGCGACAACATTGGTTAGTTAACGTAACCCCAGATTCACTGAGTATACGTGTAGCCGTAGCTGGCACTATTTCTGCCTGATTTCAGTTCATTAAAGTTAATTGTAACATTTAAATTGTCTAAAAAGTCTTGTTTAGTGTTTAGTTGGATTTAAAGAAAGGAGTCAGATGTTCAGTTTCCCCAGTGAATACATTTTGTTTTAATGGTTTTAAGCCTATTTTTAGCTAGCAAAAAATTAGCATCAACATAACCACATTTAACCATAGTTGCAAATGCACCATGCTAACCCAGCTAGCAGCTAGCATTACTGTTAGCTCCAAAAATGGTCACTTCTGACTCCAATAATCCAAGATGGTAAGGGCCAAATACCACAAACCAATAGGTGACATCACAGAGGCCACATTTATTATTGACACAGTCTACTATATGCTTGCAACCAGTGGAGTCACTCCCTGGTGGCCATTAGAAAGAATGCAGGATGCAACTTCAGCAATGGTTTCATCCACCCCTTTTAAACAGTCTATGGTTTGTTCTCTATGACATCATCAAGTGACAGATTAAGGCTCAAACACCTGAGTGCTGGCTGAAGCCATGTGTGTTGATGTCAGTGATCCAGTGTTGAAGCTCAGAGTCCTGCTGCACCTCATCGTCTGCACTGTAATACAGATCGACCCAGCTGACCACAAACCTGCAACACACACATAAACACACATTATCTCCTGCAGTGTTCATTGTTGATCTTTGTTTGTGCCAAATTTTAATAAACTTGAAATTTCTTTAAATATCACCTTAACAAGACTAAAGGCCCAAACATACTCGGGCGGAACATACATGGAGCGGACTCCGCGGAGATCCGCCCGGACTAAAAGCGGACGTCCGCAAGCCCTGTGCGCGCAAAGCTCAGATTTTGTCCATTGTTGAGTCCAAGTGGATGTTTATGCCAAATCTGAAGAACTTCCCTCAAGGTGTTTTGAAGAGCTCACATTTACCAGAATGAGACAGATGCAAGGTTACAGTGACCGTGACCTTTGACCACCAAATTCTAATCAGTTCACTGTTGAGTCCACGTGGACGTTTGTGCCAAATTTAAGGAAACTCTCTCAAAGACTTCTTGAAATATTGCCTTAACAACTCTGAGACAGACACATAGTCACAATGACCTTGACCTCTGACCACAAAAAAATCTAATCACTTCACTGTTGAATCCAAGCGGACATTCGTGCCAAATTTGAGGAAACTCTCCCAAGGCCTTCTTAAGATATCACGTTCGCGAGAATAAGATGGACGCGAGGTCACAGTGACCTTGACTTTTGACCACCAAATTGAAATCAATTCTTTGTTGAGTCCAAGTGGATGCTTGTGCCAAATTTGAGGAAACTCTCTTAAGGCCTTCTTAAGATACCACGTTCACGAGAATGAGGCAGATGCAAGATCACAGTGACCTTGACCTTTGACCACTTAAATCTAATCAGTTCTTTGTTGAGTCCAAGTGGACATTTGTGCCAAACTTGAGAAAACTCTCCTAAGGTCTTCTCGAGATATCGCGTTCATGAGAATGAGACAGACACAAGGTCACAGTGACCTTGAATTGTGTCCACCAAATTCTAATCAGTTCTTGGTTGAGTCCAAGTGGACGTTTGTGCCAAATTTGAGTAAATTCCTTCGAGGTGTTCTTGAGATGTTCATGAGAATGGGATGGACGGACGGACAGACGGACGGACGGACGGACGGACGGACGGACGAACAGACGGTGAAGCGAAGGTATAAAACTTGTTTACAGGAGAAATGTCTCTTTGGTGGGACAAACAACTCAGAGCCATCTGAGACGTGATGAGGAGACGTTCCAGTTTCTACCTCTTCATGTAATTACCTGCTGGAGGTCTGTTTGTTTACCTGTGCAGTGCATCCCAGACTCTAAGTGCGTCCTGGGCGTAGTAGCTGTGTGGGAGTTTGTCCACACCGCGGTCCATCAGGTCCTCAGGGACACACAGAGACCGATAATGAATCCTCTTTGACGCCCGGGAGAGGAGGACAGGTAACGCCTCCAGACCAGAACCAGCCGCCTGGAGGGACAAGACCAGCACAGGAACAGATAAGTGCACCACACTGCTCTCTACACAGTCTCTGATACCTGTGTCACAGCTGAGGATGAACCTTATCAAACACCCCATCAGCTGCCAGCAGCGTCGCTCGGGCCTGAAAGTTGATCTGTAGTGACGTCCTGACGTGTGGCATCAGCAGCTGTCCACAAAAACAACAATCAGAGAACACACATTCAAAAACATGACAGAATTTCTGGGTGGATCAAATCTAACGCTGCAGTCGGTCACTGTGACATCATTTTCTAATGTTCAGCGGTACAGGACGAAGGTGAGTTGGTACACCTGGTGCAGTGGGTGCAGCCCCGGCAACTGGCGCAGCGTGGCCACGCAGCACAGCTCTCCCAGCATGTGAGTCCTCAGGTAGTGGGAGACCAACTGGTGACACTGGAAGTCTGCGCTGTGAACCCAAATCTTAGCCAGCAGCCAATCACAGCCAGGGTCAGAGGGCAGGAAGACCGGGTTGTGAGGGCCGGGTGTCTGCTGCAACTGAAGAAGGAGAGACAATAAATGACTGACTGACAGCGGTGGAACGTTACCTCAGTTCCTCCTGGATTTCACAGGATTTTATTGGGGATTCTTGCAACTAAAAATATCTCATTTCACAGCAGCTTTTCCGAAAAACAATATCATGATGCATGTTGTGATACTTTGAGGCTTTTTCCTACGATGAAATTAGAGGAGCAAGTCAAAATTGCAGTGGTAGCAATTTCTTAAAATAATTCAATAAAATTAATGCAGTTTGTTCCAGTGAGAACAAAACCACTGAGTAAATCTTCAACTCACCCTGATTCTTTCAGCACGTCTATTAGATGTTCAAACAACAGCCTGGCATGTTTGTCTTGTCTGTTTTCAACATGTTTCAGAATCTCTCCGGCTGTGTTTTGAGGTTGAGAAGTATTTGTGTTCCACCGCAAAGTTGCACACGGCGCAAAACAGTTAACTCCCTGCTGTGCAGAACATCAGGGAGTTGCTTTACCCGACCTTCAGCAGTAATTTGTTTGGTTTGTAAATGTAAAAGTTTGTGTGGTCTGGTATCATGTCGTATTGTGTGGTGTGGTGTGGTGCAGTGTGATGTGTTGTGGTGTGGTGGGGTATTGTGCCATATAGTGTGCTGTGGTGTGGTGCAGTGTGATGTGCCATGTGGTGTGGTGTGGTGTGATGTCGTGCCATGCTGTGCCACCAAATTCTAATCAGTTCATTGTTGACTCCAAGTGAATGTTTGTGCCAAATTTAAAGAAAGTCCCTCAAGGCGTTCTTGAGTTAGGGGTACATTCATGAGAATGAAACGTCAGATGGGGGGAAAGACACAATGATGTGTTGCTTTAATTTATAATTATTTAAATGAGTTCTGTATGAAACACCTAGAGCTCACCTGGATGGCGATGGGGACCAGCTGTCTCTGCTGGTTCAGGTGGAGAAGGCACAGCGGAGCGGACAGGTACGTCTGCTTCTCATTTATCACGTTGGCTGGGACGCTGTCCAAAACCTCGTAGTCCAGCAGGTAAATGTTCCCTCGCTGTTACATAATGAAACATTACAACACAGAGAGGCTGCGTTAAAGGGAACAGCTGGCATCAACAGCTGGAAGGCAGACGGGCATACCCACCTCTAGCTCCTGCTCGAGGGAGGAACCTCCAGACAGGAAGGGGCGGAGCATGTCAGAGGTGACTGATAGGTTCGGAGGAAGGAGGCGGGTCTGACGTACCAGCAGGGGGTTGCAGCCGTTCAGACACTGGTAGCCAAAATACCAGTCCTCTGTCCAGTGAGCCTTAATAAACCCTGAGAGAGGAAATAACTTTTCAAATTAACAGACAAATAAAGTGACCCTAATCCTGCTGCCGACACTGGACCGTAATCAAAAATGATCTGGCCTGGCATCTGCCCAAACTCAGCAGACGACATAAGCAGGGCCTCGTCCGGTTGCCTGGCTAGGCTAAGACTCCAGACAAATGACATTCCAGAATCGGGCCAAATATTCTGGACACCACCATCACTGTGGTCTCTCTTCTTTTCCCTCCCATCTCTTTTGTGACGAGTCTCTATAAGGCTTCAGGATATGCTTAAATTTCCCTCTGACACCGGTCACCTTGTGACGCCTCGGGTGACTCTGTGTCTCCTCCTTTCTTTAAACATCTTTGTTGTATGCAATCATGTTGCATCCAAGATTCGCCTTGCGTTCTGTCTGAACACACAGCCAAAAACACTAACTAGCAACACACCTCAAAGTCCCTATCGTTTTTCCAGCCCACTTTAGATAAAACCACACCCAATTTGTCGTAGCATAGATGAGACTTAAAATAAAAGAAGCTCAGACCCAGAGTTGCAGAGAGGAAGCTGCAGACATTTTATAGCGTCTGACAAACAAGCCTCTCTGTACACACACATTCAAATGGGCTTCCCATCACTTAAACTGTTGCTTCATGTTATTCAGATAACCAGATCTGCAAGTTTGCTTTTCCCCTGTTAGCACGTACACAGATTTGGTCAGAGAGAGGTCAGGTCATCTGCACTACAGCGTCCACATGGAGCCAGGTCTCACTCCGAAGTCATTGAAATCCTGCACTCCTGCAGTGACTTGTGGCATGAGAAACCAACGAAAAAAGGCGTACTTTAATGTCGGCATGATACACAGCCAGTTGCCATTAGAGTTTAATGACACTCTGCAGCTTCAGAGGGAAACCCGGCGGGACAAGGACGAAAGTTAAGGCAGCAAAGGTCCAAGTGGGGCGGGTAGGAGGGGTGGTGTATGGGTCCAACAAACACTGACTTTCACCTGAGAGAGTGGTGTTTGTGTCCCGTAAGATTCTAAAGGCAAATCCTGTTCTTTTTTCCGAAACATAACCGTGTGCATTTGTTGAAGGAAGGAAGGAAGGTTATTGTACTGATGTAGAGCATTTATTTTGAAAGAGACTGTATATAAATGTTAAATTTCCTGTGAAAACAGAAGTGTATTTTGAAGGAAAACAATGCCTGTAACAGGCAGAACCTGACACAATCCCAGAACATCAACAACAAATGCCTTGCAAGTCGTATGTGGACATGAAAAGTCCATTTAAAACCATCAGTATGTGACGAGATCAGAGTGAGAATGTGTTGCCACATGATGGAAGTGGGCTGCCTGGCATTAAGGCCCAATTAATAGCTGCCAGCCCACTGCTAGCCAGAGCTGATGAATGAGACTGCTGCTAACTAGCCTTTCCTCGCCACTTAGAGACTACGGTGGGTAGCCGAGGGGCCGGTCCAGACGCTGAAGGTGTGTGAAATATGACCGCTACAGCAGCTTGTAAAAACGCAATATGGGTATTTAAAGGGAAACGACCAGCTCTGTGTCATCACAATGTGTGCAGTTTGTGCAGATGTTCAGTTTTTGGCTTTTGCTGCCAAATTATCGGGGAGCTCTGGACACTGGCGGCACAAGGGGGAGTCAAACACTGCATCATCAACCCACACTGCAAAGACTGCAAAGTTTTCATTTAGCGGCTGTAGCAACTTCAGTTCATCCAGCACAGACATACACATGTAAACAAGACATATTAGCCGCCTTTACACTTCCTGTTCAAGGCACAAACGTTGCACCTTTATTCCACTTCACAGTTCTGTATGAAAGGTACAATTGTGGAACGTGGGGATGGAGTTGTCTTGCCTTAAAACTGGCAGCAGAAGTAGTGTGTCATGTCATGTGTGCAGATTTTAAAAAGCAGTTACCAGTAGTTAGCAGCTAACTCAAAGAAAATGTATGCAAATCAGGAAAACAGTGAGGTCCAGGAGCTCCTTACCCTCCGAGCAGAGCATGAGATCAGTTGCCATATAACAGGGATGGTAACTGATTGTTATTGACATGTTAATGCCATTGTTATTGTTTATAAAGAGCTGCCGGCACAAATGTTATATGTCACATTAGAGGCTGATGCACATCACACCAACCATGCCTCTTTTTCCTCAGGAACGCTGTCATACTGTTGCCGTTGTTTGGCTCTGTATAAAAAAGCAAAGCCGGCATAATTAATGAACTTCATTGGTGCCTTACTGCAGGATCTCTGTGTAAACTGTAGATACATAAAGGAGGTAGAAGGGCATCGAACCCGGACTCAAAGGAGAGGAATTATGGGGGATGGAGTTCTTCGTTGAGTATGTTTACTTGACATTAGAGAAAACTGATCGATTGTTTTGGTCCAACTAAAATCGGATTAAGTCAAATTCAATGTAAAAGTCAGACTAAGACGATAATGCGACTAGGAGTTGAATTCCTCCTGCATGTATACAGTCAATCAGACCCAAACTGGCCGAGGCGCTCTGAGCATGCTCCACAGTTTCCGCCCCGGGCTTTGACCCGGAAGTCCAATAGCATTAAATGTGTAAGAGAAGAAGAAGCCGGTAACAACATGGAGAAATCTACATCCAGAGCCGTGACTTTTTGGACGGACCAAATGTACAGAGCTGTAAAGTTGTCCACCATGATAGCAGTTAGCAGCTAGCTAACCGTAGCTAACTTGTTTGCCCATTGTTTGGTCTGTGACGTAATAGGTCAACAGGAAAAAGGTCCAATACTAACAAGCTGAAAGGGGGCATATCTCCACCTATCGTAGAGGAGTCGCACATACTTGGCTCAATAAATGGATTCCCCTCCCGTGCTTGTATACTGGGACAAGGACAGTAGGCCAGTTAGATGTCCTCGTCCAGCTGGGACTGTAGCTCCACTTCACTGAGCATGTAAACATACTGACTGTGGAGCATGCTCAGAGCGCCTCGGCCAGTTTGGGTCTGATTGACGGTATACATGCAGGAGTCACATGATCTGGGTGTGTTAGTCGCACTTTGGGAAATTTACTTCAGTACGCTTTCAGTCACACTAACATGTTTACATGTATTTTAAAAGTCTGCTTTTAGTTGGACTGACACAATAAATCCATTTTCTCTGATGTCATGGAAACATACTGATGGTTCATCTGACTCTGATTCAGTCGTTCTGGGTAAAAGAAGAGATTTACTTTGAATGTGTGTTGTCTTGTTACATACTGGCGGTGATGTTCTGGTGTCCGCTGTGGGCGAAAACCGTCTCCAACTCTGTGAAACTCGTCCAGGCCTGCACTCGGCTGACAAAGCCCTTCAGATAGTGCAGGTTAATGGCTGGGCTGAGGAGGAAGAAACAAACAAGAGCTCAGACTCTTCTCCTGAATCTGACCAGACTTCAGTCAGAAGGTTCATTAATCATGTGACTTCACCTCTTGTGTGTGTAGCTGAGGTTTGGCCCAAGTTCAGACAAACTCTTCAGGTCGACACACTGTGGAGCGCCATTAACGAACTCACGCCATCTGTCACAGAAAAAGGTTTAGACCTCCCTGAACCAGTTGCTTCATCTGTTTGAACTTATGTTAAAAACTAACAGAGATCCTGAAGATACTAAATGTCTGTTTTACCCGAAGAGCTTCTGTTGGTGCTGCAGCAGTCTGAGCCGCTGCTGCTTCAGCTTCTCCTCCGTCTCGTCCTTCAGCAAACACACTGCACAGGGATAACAGTCAGAATAATCATCATAGTATTAATAATAAAAATAATGTCCCCCCCAAGTCACTGAAAATATAAAATGCTTAGAATGAGCTGTAAACATTGAATACAATCACTATTATCTCTGTTCTCTCATGAAGATGTATTTTAATGGACTTTAATGTCTAAATAGATTTATCCTATCAGAAGACACTTAATCACTTGTACGAAGACTCAGAAACATTTCAGAACAAATCCTAATTTTCAGGTAACATTTATAAAAAGAACAAGTTGAATTTAGTGTTCACATGAGGCGGTCGTTCCTTTTATGGCCTCGGACATGAAAGTAAAAATCGTGGAATAAAAAATCCTTTCTCTAACTTTTAATATGAACGTACATTTCCCACTCCGCAGCTCCACGTCGCCGTCTGCTGGTCGCAGCCATTGGTCGCACAGGAACACCTGTACGTCTGGATCTCTCTCAGACCCCGCTGCAACCCGCCCTCCCTCCTCGGTCCCTCTGTCTGCCAACCTGTGGACCTCCACTCGGCTGCAGTGCCAGTCCAGGTTGGGAAATCCGGTCCGAGCCTCCAGCCGGAGCCGGACCAGAACCAGGCGACCCAGTGGACTGTTGGCCTGAACTCGAGCCGGACACATCTGTCAGGACACATAGAAGAGATCGTCCTTTGTAAATATTCTGTAGCACTCGCTGAGTAAAGATCATAAGTTCCTTCCAGGACTGAAGAAAAGTGATTATTGCTGTGTTCTTTATTTTGATTGGGCCGCAGCAGGGCGGGTCACCTTCACAGGCTGCTGACCACCTGCTCCTATGTCCCAAACAGAGTCTGTGGCTTAAGTGTGGAGTATTTAATCATTTAGCAGCAACTGAATCGCCAGTAGAAATGTTGGCATTGTACATTTCTGCAAACATTACATTTACGTTACACTTGCGTTACGTTATTGCGTAGCAGACAAAAGCCACTTGGTGATAGGAAAAGATCACATACCGGTATATATGCTTAACATACTGGCTTCTTGTGGCACTATTCCCAGCAGGAAACTCAGAAATTGTGAGATACAAAACAACCACGTTTTGTGACATTTTTCTGGCAGGAAATGTGGTGACGTCCCAGTGAAAAACAATCATTTTTGTGGTACACTCCAGCTGGAAATGCAGCAACTTCAAGGTAAAAAACAACCACTTTTATGGTAATTTTCTGGCAGGAAACATGGCGATGACTCTGTAAGAATAAAGAGCCTACTCATTGTGGTACTGTCCCGGCTAGAAACACAGTGATGCTACCATGAAAAACTATTTCTGTGGTACAATTCCAGCTGGAAACAGCAATTTCAAGGTCAAAAACATTCACTTGTTGTGGCACTTTTCTGGGAAACGCAACAATGTCTCGGTAAAAATAACAAACAAAAAAATGCTTTATGAGGCCCTATCTCTGGAAACAATCCCAGCATGAAATGCAGCAATTTCGAGGTCTCAGACGATGTCTCAAAAAAAAACCTGCTTTTCATGGCAGTATCACAGCTGGAAACACGGTGATGTTGCCATGAAAAACAATCACTTTTTTGTGGAAACAAACCCAGCTAGCAATGAAGCAATTTCACAATAAAAAACAACCACTTTTGTGTCAATATCTCAGGAAGAAACGCAGCAATATCTTGTAAAAAAAACAACCACATTTTGTGGCGCTGTTCTGTCAGGAAATGTCTCAGTAAAAAAAACAACTGCTTTTTGCAGTACAGTTGTTGTTTGGTGGGCTGCAGTTCGGCCGGCGTCTACAACATGATTATGAATATTATATTTTATTTCTGGCAACAGATCCATTTGAACTTGCTGCTCTTTTAAAACAGAGGAAATATGTTGAAACTCACTGATCCCGGCAGCAGATGATCATTGATGCTGATGGGCGGAGTCTCCCCCTCAGAGCCAATCAGGCTGAGCCACAGGCAGTTGAAAGTTCCACAGGTGGGTCCAGGTGAGGTGTAGACCGTCACCTCAAACTCCTGACAGGAAGCCATCATGTCGCAGGCTGACTGCAGGTAGAAGAACGCTCTTTATTCTGTGTTGTAAAGTTGAACAAGTGATGATGAATCTTCCTCCTGCCAACTCTGACAACAGCTCATTTGTTTACGCCTCAGATTTGACTTGGAAATGAGCGACACCGAGGGTGAGTGGTAGTGTGGGCGTCGAGTCACATGACCCTCACTGACAGAGGAAAGCTACACTCTTTCATCTTAAAGGTCACTTCCTCCTTTTACTGTTTTCCTGATGAGGAAACTTCCTGTTCTCAGTTAAACAAGATATTGTGTTTATATTTACATCATGTTACAACACTACACCTCATACTGCATCAAATATAATGTACCATATTATACTATCATGTGAACATGTCACTGCACTGTACTCTGTCATATACCAACAGTATATACAAATCAGTCTGGTTCCTCACACACCTGTTGCTGCCTTTAAACATTACTGTCACGCTCTCATGTGTATAAATAATATAATCTAAATAATATTCTGTATAGATTCTATTTTATTATTATTTTAGTTTATTCACCTCATATTATTATTTCTTCGTGTTACTTTCGACATGTAATCTGTATTTAATTGTGTTTTTCTGCTGCAACAACAGAATTTCACCTCTGTGGATCAGCAAAGGTTTATCTTGTTTTATCCTACATCATCTGATCTTCTCGTCTCGTCTTATCTTGTTACCTTATCAAGTCTGGCCTTGTCTTGTCTCATCTCATCTTCTCTTGTCTTACATTGTTTCATCTCATCTTATTTCACCTTATCTCATCTTATGTCATCATGTCTTGTCTTATCTTGTTGTCACATCTCTTCTTATCTTATCTCATCTTATCTTGTCTGGTCTGGTCTCAGCTAATCTTATCTCTTCTCGTCTCACCTCGTCTCATCTCGTCTCATATTATCTTGTTTTGTCTAATCGTATCTCGTCTTGTTTTGTCTCGTCTTATCTCATCTTATGTTATCTCGTCTAGTCTTATCTTGTTATCTTTTCTCGTCTTATCTCATCTTCGCTTCTCCTCTCCTGTCTTATGTTATCTTGTTTCGTCTCATCTTATGTCATGTTATCTTGTCTCGTCTAATCTTGTCTCGTCTCATCTAGTCTTGTCCTATCTTATATTATCTTGTTTCATCTAATCTTATCTCATATTATCTTGTTTCATCTAATCTTATCTCATATTATCTTGTTTCATCTAATCTTATCTCATATCATCTTGTTTCATCTAATCATGTCTCGTCTCATCTCGTCTCATCTCGTCCTATCTTATATTATTTTGTTTTGTCTGATCTTATCTCATATTATCTTGTTTTGTCTAATCTTATCTCATATTATCTTGTTTCGTCTAATCTTGTCTCATATTATCTTGTTTAGTCTAATCTTGTCTCATATTATCTTGTCCTATCTTATATTATTTTGTTTTGTCTAATCTTATCTCATATTATCTTGTTTAGTCTAACCTTGTCTCATATTATCTTGTCCTATCTTATATTATTTTGTTTTGTCTGATCTTATCTCGTATTATCTTGTTCCATCTAATCTTGTCTCATATTATCTTGTTTCATCTAATCTTGTCTCATATTATCTTGTTATGTCTAATCTTGCCTCGTCTCATCTCGTCTTGTCCTATCTCATATTATCTTGTTTCGTCTAATCTTATCTCATCTCTTCTCTCGTCTTGTCTTATTTCATCTTACCCTATGTTTTCTAGGAAATTATTTGGTTATTACAGACCCATTAATTTAAATCAGATATGTATTGATGGGATAAATATAAGCATCTGTTTTAACACAGAATAACTTCAACATAACAACGAAACCAAAGAATCTACAATGTTTTTAGACTGTTTTACTTTATTTAAGATGAATAAATGAATCACATTGTTGAGAAATGATAAAATAGAAGCTTTTGTTAACCTTCTGCATGACTGTTTTATTTTAATACTGTTAAAGACACCTGATTTAACCATACAAGACAATTTCTTTGTTTCTTGCTATTAAAAATTATACGAGCCTCGTGACAGAGTGGATCTGTCGTTGGTGTCTCCAAGATTTTGGTGGTTTGTATGACCTCAGCAGGAATTTACATTCAACAACTAAGCACAGAAATACACACTGTGGATTTTTAAAGGCCAATTCTGGTGTTATTATCGTCATTATTCTACACAGGACGATTTCTTAGGTCCTAAAATCAATTAAAATAAAAGGATTTCTTCACCAAACTGACAGAAAATATACTTAACAGTTAGATTAATATTGATGCAAGTTAATGGTGATTTGTTTTTTTTGTCAAATTGATTGAAATGAATAAAGATCAATTTGAAAAAGTAAAAGTCTGTTTCTAAAGTCTTGTTTACAGCTTTTAGTACACATAAACTGACAGACAGACGGACAGGTGGGCCTACCTGCAGATTGACGCCTCTTCTCCTCTCCTGTCTGGAAATGTTGAATATCTTTCACTGCACGTCTCTTTATTTAATGCTCCGCCCACCACAACACCTCCACTTCCTGCTGGTTGTGGAATTTATTGGATATGTGTTGTTTGCAGTGGTGAAAGAAGTGCTCAGAGACCACTGAGTAAAAGTAGTAAATACCAAAATGTAGAAATACCTTAACTTTATGCATCCAAAAATTTACTGAAGTATAATCTCCACAACACTTTATATAAAAATAAATATAAAATACAGCACGATGAGGTACGCTATATATACGTCTGTTCTGAGCAAAAATTGCAACGGGTTCCATAGTGTAGCGGTTATCACGTCTGCTTTACACGCAGAAGGTCCTGGGTTCGAGCCCCAGTGGAACCACTCATCCTTTTCATCTGTAACACAAAAAGAAAATTTCAAAATCAGTAACAGTAATGCGCGTTTACAAAGTCCAATTAAATCAGAACACCGACAGGGAGTATGGAGGCTAAAACCAACACAGCAACGGTAAAATCTGATTTCTGGTTCAGACGTCTAATCTTCAAAAAAACCAACCAAGATCTTTACACTGTGTTTTGTGTGTCGGCTGTCAGACACACAACAACTTTCTGAACTACATAACGATAGAATCAACAACACGCAAGACTTTCACGTTGTTAAACGGCTAATAGTCTTTTAGAGAGTCACCTGGTCACGTGACCTGTGATGCACCGGAACAGGAACAATAAAAAGTGGAGATGCCGGGGATTGAACCCGGGGCCTCATACATGCGAAGCATGCGCTCTACCACTGAGCTACATCCCCACACGGCGGAAAAACTGGTCCGGAAATCAGTATTTAACCGTGAAATGGCGGGTGGTTGTGTTACACATTCAAAACTGGACACTTTCCCCGCCAGAGAATTATTTTTAAATTACCAACATTTGATCATATTCACTGATCTTTAAAGACCCACTGAATTATTTGTTCTAAGAATATGTAAACCGTATAAACAAGTAACTAAAGAACAGACCTTATGTTTATTTTAACAAACAAAAAAACAAATGTATTCTGGTATTCCATTTCTTTTTTATCAACACTTGAATTTGTGCATTTTTGTAAATAAAAATATTTTTTAACATAGATATTTTCATTTCAGACAAAAAGCTGAGAAAAATGCATTTTTGTCAGACACTCTTTCTCAATTTCAAATTTAGTTTTTTTTCTCATTTCCTTACATCAGTTTGAATTATATAAATGAAAATAATAAATTATTATTATATCCTCTTAGAGGTAAAGTGGAACACATCAAGTTCAGTATTCTGTTGTCTCCATCTCCTCTGTGGTCGTCTTGTCCGTGTGTCACTGTCATGTCGTTTCGTCCCACCAAACTCATTTGCTTTTTCATTCAAATCGGAATTTTGATCAAAACAGGAAGTGTTGGAGTCTGAGTCCATCAACATGTCCATAGCTTGCGCAACCGTAAACTTTTCCATCATTGCCAGTGTAGCGTGAGCAAAGGGAGAAGGAGGACTGTCGACAATCTCACCGAGGGGCATTTCACCTCCAGGAAATTATGAAGTTGGGTTTAACCACTTAAGCATACGACACACGAGTTCGTCGACACAGGAGACGTGTTCCAAAAAAATGTATCTTTATTTAATGAAATAACGAGTTAAAATAGTTGCATCATTATAAACGTTCCAGGAGGTGCTGGAAAGCGTTGCTGGGGAGAGGGACATCTGGCGTACTTTGCTTGGCCTGCTGCCCCTGCGACCCAGCCCAGAATAAGCGGATGAAAATGGATAAATGGATGGATGAATGGATGGATGAATGGAACAAGTTACCATGTTATCTTATTGTCTCATCACATGATTAAATGGAGACTTGACATTGTGTAACACCAACATACATACATACTACCCAGAAACATGACAAAAATATAAAAAAAAATGACAAAAATACCAAAGAAATGAGGAATTAACAGTTTTTATTTATTGTTTATGTAGATTAAACATAATATATTTTATTACATATTTTGTTATAGACTGCTGCTGACTGTTTTACTGTTTTACTAAAACAAAAGCCATATATGTGAGGCATAAATAGAAGGTGGCAATCTGAATTACCTACAAGGCCTCGTTTTCTGCCCTATATATTGTAAGAGGGGCCCTTCTCTCTATGGGCCGCCTCACCTTATGGGCCCAGTGCAACTGCCCAACCTGCACAGTCTATATTTACACCTGTGGTCTGGTTTACTTGGGCCCTCTGTGAGTGTTGGTGTCCTCAGGAGAGGACTTTTTGTCTTCCAACTGCAACAGAGAGACCGAGGAACCGAAGAATCCAAACCCGAATCTAAACCCAGGGTAGAGGGGTTTAGGGGTGACTGTGCAGTAGAAGGTGTGGAGGTGGATCAGTGTGTCAGAGGACACTCTGTAGAAGGACAGAGTGCCGGCAGGACAGTCCACATACACTCCTACTCTGTGAGAGACGGAGGACGGGTCGGTGCATACTGCTGTTCGTCTGTCATCGTGCCAGACAAAGTAGTTCTCATCAGAGCAGTACACACTCCAGGACTTACTGTTTGCTCCGAGCTTGCAGTCGACACCCTGTCCTCTCCTTCTGATTCCACTGTACGTCACTCCCACATACACCGCTCCTCTCCTCTCCACCTCCCAGTAACAACGACCAGTCAGACCGTTTTTACACAGCAGCTGAAACCAGCAGTTGAATCTCTCTGGACGATCTGCACACTTGTGCTCGTGGGCTACAACTGTCACTTTTCTGAGGTCTTTGGACAGTTGAAGCTTTCTGTGTGCTGTGTTCGGGTCCAGCGTCAAATCACAGGCGTCTAAGGATGACGACAGGATTCATTTTTAATATGTTAAAAAACAAACCTTTAGTCTTCTATTCTGCAATGTCTGATTTATTGCCAAAAACATACTCACACTTCCTCAGACCTGGTTTCAACCTCTGGACTCCACCATGGTCAAGCCTGTGAGGGGACAGAAGAACAGTCACGTTATTATCTAACTCTCATCCAAAGACTTTTTGTGCATTAAAGTCATATGTCCCCACTGCTTGAGTAATTACTGACAAACAAACTGACAGCTTGTCAGTCCCACCTGAGAGTGTCCAGTCTCCAGCGTGGATCCTCCAATCCGGCAGACAGCAGCTTCACTCCTGAGTCTCCTGGATGGTTGTAGCTCAGGT
Source organism: Epinephelus lanceolatus (assembly GCF_041903045.1). Lineage (NCBI taxonomy): Eukaryota > Metazoa > Chordata > Actinopteri > Perciformes > Serranidae > Epinephelus > Epinephelus lanceolatus. The sequence goes on along the minus strand of NC_135744.1, from coordinate 42,893,423 downwards.
CCAGCTCTCTCAGATGGGAGGGGTTGGAGCTCAGAGCTGAGGCCAGAGAAACACAGCCTTCCTCTGTGATCAGACAGCCTGACAGACTGCAAACAACCTTAGTGTAAGAACTAAAAGCTTGGTCATGGCGCAGAGAAATTTATCTTCATGAAACATGTGGTTCGAGAAGCTTGTTGACACAGTGACCACTCACAGAGCTAATAGGTGAAATACACACAGCTAGCAAGATGCGATAGCTTCCTTCATGTTGGACTCTGCTCCCTCAAAGAGCAGCACTGTCAACATGGTCAGCTATGGCATGATAGCACAAATTCACACATCTCATGTTTGTCAGTGACCTTTTATCCATGACTAAGACGAAACATTGACAAGCTAAAAAATAGATCTTTGAGAACAATGATGAAATGTAGGTTTTGTTTTCGTTAAGAAGATGGGAGTAAGTTGTTAGTGTGTGGGCTGTGACTGGTGATATATCGAAGTGCTGACCTGAGAGTCTCCAGGGTACAGTTTGGACTCTCCAGTCCAGATGACAGTAGCGCCACTCCTGAATCCTGCAGGTCGTTGTTACTCAGGTCTAACTCTGTTAGAGTAGAGGAGTTGGAGCTGAGAGCGGCTGAAAACTCAGGACAGCTTTGATCCGTAAGACTGGTTTGATTCAACCTGATAGAAAAAGGAATAGAGATATTTTTGGTGTTCAGCTTTTCACTGTCAGCAGACAGGAAGTGGTTTAGTGTCAGAACCATGTATGTTTGTCAGGGAACATTGTTATTGATGGGGGCATCTAAAGTGAGGAGGTGAAGGTGAGATAGAGCAATGTCTTAATTCACGTTCGCAATAACTGGGACCCCTGGAGGGGCGTGTATCCTTTAAGAACACCAGTGGGGTTGATGCAACCTGTGATTATGACAATCCAAATAAATGAATGAATCTAACCTGAGAGTCTCCAGCCGACAGTGTGGACTCTCCAGTCCAACAAGGAGCAGCTTCACTCCTGAATCCTGCAGATAGTTTCCATTCAGGTCCAGCTCTCTGAGACTAGAGGACTGGGAGCCAAGAACTGAGGCCAGAGCTTCACAGCTTCTCTCTGACAGATTGCAGATACTGAGCCTGGGTAAATAAAGGGAAAACAACATATTTCTGAAGTTTAATAACATTTAATTGAGATTGAAGGACAGAGTGGACCTGAAGATCGAGGCTTAGACAGTCCAAAATGACACTCAGTAATCCAAACTTGGAAACAACAATTACTTGAATTGGATCTGACACTGAGTTACAACTAAACCAGCACGGACTTTTTTAAAATCAAAACACCGCAGATGGGTTGAAACAAACTTGAAGATCTTACCTCAGAGTTTTCAGTTTGCAGTGCAGACTTTCCAGCCCAGCACAGAGTTGCATCAATCCTGAATCCTGCAAGTTGTTGTTACTCAGGTCCAGCTCTGTCAGAGTGGAGGACTCTGAACTGAGAACTGCAGTGAGCACCTGACAGCAGTCTTCTGTGAGGCTTGATTGATATAACCTGATAAAAAAAGGTGGAAATATTTTCTATTCGAGGGAGAGCGAGCCTATTAGCCTATTAGGCAAGGCCGCCCAGCCTGGGGCGGCCTTGCCTAATAGTTTTCATCTGTTTTGCATTGCTGAATGTCTCGTGTTTTTGCTCTATGTGCCGCACATTTTGCAGGAATACCCTGAATGCCTTGAGTTAAATGAACTTCAACTCAGAGTGGAAAAGTGCCCAACGTCATTGTCCAATGAGATGTGGACCTTCTTTGGTGGCATTGTCAAGTGCAGCATACATAGTTTGGGTTAAGCTAAAATTGCAACGTTACCCTAGGCAAGTTTTTACTAACTGTAATCAGACTCGACGACTGACAGCAGACTGTCGAACTCCTAAAATAAGCTTCGAACCCACCATCAACCAGGTGAAGCTCCTGGACCAGCTGGTGGTACTCCCTGTAATTTCTACTCTTTCTGAGGGTGTCATGTACCTACACAGATCTCTTTGTCCCTGTGGCCAATGTACTGTTTGAAAGTACTATTTGTTCCTGTCAGAGCTGGAACAGGTGCCCTCCACCTGTCCATTATTGTAAAGATTTTAAAGTACAGATATGTGAGTTTACTTCACAGTGGCTATGAAGTTTAGGACAGGTGATTCTGTGGTTGCATGGTTACAGTTAAAGCTAGAATTACCACCTCACAGTTGTGTGCCTAATAAGCATATGAATTTCACATCTTTCACAGGTCACAGTGACCTTTGACCACCAAATTCTCATCAGTTCCTTCTTGACTTAAAGAGGACGTTTGTGCTAAATTTGAAGAAATTCCCTCAAGGCCTATTGAGATATCACATTCACATGAATGAGATGGATGCAAGGTCACGGTGACGTTGACCAATGACCACCCAACTCTAATCAGTTCAAGGCTGAGTCCAAGCAGATGTTTGTGCCAAATTTGAAGAAATTCCCTTTAGGTGTTCTTGATATATATTATGTTCATGAGAATGTGACAGAGGAGGTCACAGTGACCTTGGCCTTTGACCATCAAATTCATATCACTCCATCCTTGACTTAAAGTGGACATTTGCACAGTGCACATTTGTGCCAAATTTGAAGAAATTCCCTGTGGGTGTTTCTGAGATATCCTGTTCATGACAATGATATGGGTGCAAGGTTTAGATGACCTTGACCTTCGACCTTTAACCACTAAAATCTTTTCAGTTCATCCCTGCATTCAAGATATTTGAGCTAAATTTGAAGAAATTCTCCCAAGGCGTTCCTGAGCTATTGCCCTCACAAGAATAGGACGGACAAATGTACGTATGTACAGATATGGATATTGCCAGCGCGGAGGCATTAAAAAAAAGATGCAGCAACCTGCATGTGCTCTGTCTGGTAGGGGCCATACCCCCGAGGCTCTCCACTCACTTCGAGGTGAGCACTGTCTAAAAGGTTTTTTTGGTCAATTGTGCTAATTCACAGTGAGTGAATCCACTGATGGTGGCAGTTCCCTTGAAAGGCTGTGACTTGGCCTTTCAGCTCCTCCTCTGGCACCAAAAAGATTGCGTATGACTTCATCTCACCTTAGTGTTTCCAGCCTACAGTGTGGACTCTTCAGTCCAGCGGACAGTGTCTTCACTCCTGAATCCTGCAGGTCGTTGTCACCCAGGTCCAGTTCTCTAAGACGAGAGGACTGACAGCTAAGAGCTGAGGACAAAGCTTTACAGCTTTTTTCTGATAGCTTACAGACACTTAACCTGGAAAAACAAGAATGAACAAACAGTAAGTCACATTTGTATGGATTCAATGGATATTCAATCAGTCTATCTGTGCACACACAGAGCTTTGTTGGAGGCTTTGACCACTGGCAGCAGCCTCAGAAGAGCCTCCTCAGAAGCAGAGTATTTCTTCAGGTCAAACACGTCCAGATCTTCTTCTGATGACAGTAAGATGAAGACCAGAGCTGACCACTGAGCAGGAGACAGTTTATCTGTGGAGAGACGTCCTGAACTCAGAAACAGTTGGATCTCGTCTTCTAGAGAATGGTCCTTCAGCTCGTTCAGACAGTGAAACAGATTGATGCTTTTTTCCGCACAGGGATTCTCTCTGATTTTCTTCTTGATGTATTGGACTGTTTCCTGATTGGTGGGTGAGCAACATCCTGTCTGAGTGAGCAGGCCTCTTAGAAGATCCTGATTGGTCTGCAGGGAAAGACCTACAAAGAAGCGGAGGAACAAGTCAAGGTGTCCGTTTGGACTCTCTAAGGCCTTGTCCACAGCACTCTGGTAGAAGTGTTTCACTGCAGATTTGTCTGCTGTTGGTGTGGAACTCTGGCAGGTTGACTGCTCCTCCATCAGGAGATCAACACCAGAGCTGATGAAGGTCAGATGGACATGAAGAGCAGCCAGAAACTCCTGAACACTCAGATGGACGAAGCAGAACACCTTGTCCTGGTACAGTCCTCTCTCCTCTTTAAAGATCTGTGTGAACACTCCTGAGTACACTGAGGCTGCTCTGATATCGATGCCACACTCTATCAGGTCTGATTCATAGAAGATCAGGTTGCCTTTCTGCAGCTGATGAAAAGCCAGTTTTCCCAGAGACTCAATCATCTTCCTGCTCTCTGGACTCCAGTGTGGATCTGTCTCAGCTCCTCCATCATACTTGATGTTCTTCACTTTGGTCTGAACCACCAGGAAGTGGATATACATCTCAGTCAGGGTCTTGGGCAGCTCTCCTTCCTCTCTGGTCTTCATCACATCCTCCAGAACTGTAGCAGTGATCCAGCAGAAGACTGGGATGTGGCACATGATGTGGAGGCTTCGTGATGTCTTGATGTGGGAGATGATTCTGCTGGCCTGCTCCTCATCTCTGAATCTCTTCCTGAAGTACTCCTCCTTCTGTGGGTCAGTGAACCCTCTGACCTCTGTCACCATGTCAACACAGTCAGGAGGGATCTGATTGGCTGCTGCAGGTCGTGTGGTTATCCAGAGGCGAGCAGAGGGAAGCAGTTTCCCCCTGATGAGGTTTGTCAGCAGCACATCCACTGAGGTGGACTCTGTAACATCAGTCAGGATCTCATTGTTGTGGAAGTCCAGAGGAAGTCGACACTCATCCAGACCGTCAAAGATGAACACAACCTGGAACTCTTCAAACCTGCAGATTCCTGCTTCTTTGGTTTCAGTAAAGAAGAGATGGACAAGTTCCACCAAGCTGTACTTTTTCTCTTTCAGCACATTCAGCTCTCTGAAAGTGAATGGAAATGTGAACTGTATGTCCTGGTTAGCTTTGTCTTCAGCCCAGTCCAGAGTGAACTTCTGTGTTAAGACTGTTTTCCCAATGCCAGCCACCCCCTTTGTCATCACTGTTCTGATTGGTTCATCTCTTCCAGGTGAGGCTTTAAATATGTCTTCTTGTCTGATGGTTGTTTTTGGTCTGTCTAGTTTCCTGGATGCTGTTTCAATCTGTCTGACCTCATGTTCATCATTGACCTCTGCAGTCCCTCCCTCTGTGATGTAGAGCTCTGTGTAAATCTGATTCAGAAGGGTTGGGTTTCCTGTTTTAGCGATCCCCTCAAACACACACTGGAACTTCCTCAGAAGATTAGATTTGAGTTTGCACTGGCAAAATGCAGGAGTTTCTGAAAGAACATGAAAAAATAACAGCACTGAGTGGAAATTACAGGAAATGTAAAAGTTGCTCTAGAAGTGTGACACCATGATCAAAAAGTAGCTGATGGTATGCCACACTTACTTAGCATCATTTTTAGCACAAGCAGGACCCATACATGCACCAGATGGGGGGATGTCAGGGTGGGGGGGCTGCCCTGGGCGGGCGCCCCGAGCAGTTGGGGGGTTTGGTACCTTGCTCAGGGTAGTGCCCAGGAGGTGAACTGGCACCTCTCCAGCTACCAATCCACGCTCCATATTTTGGTCTGGGCAGGGACTTGAACCGGCAACCCTCCAGTTTCCAAGCCAAGTCCCTATGGACTGAGCTACTGCCCCCCCTTCATATGCCAATTCTTGCAAGGTATGCCACTTTTGTTTTAATGTCCCATGCCAAATTTTTTTTCTTTTTTTTGTATGCCATTCTTTCTGTCACATGCTAATTCCTTTATTTGGAATGCCACTCTTGTTAATTCTTTAGTATGCCAGTCCTGCATAAGTGTCATATGCCAGTTCTTCCGTGATATGCCGCAGTTATTTAATTGTTTCATGCCATTTCTTTTATGGCATGCTGCTCTTCTTTAGTTTCATATGCCAATACTTTTGCCTTGTGCCAATCTTGTTTTAATTTCATATGCCAGTTGTTTTTTGGTATGCCACTCTTGTTTAGTGTGACATGCCGATTCCTGCAAGGAATGCCAATCTCATTTAAGTTCTTTTATGGTATGCCACTCTTGATTTAATGTCATATGTCATTTTTTATTTCTATGGTAGTCCATTGTTGTTTAGGTGCTATGTGTTAATTCTTTGATTTGGTATGCTGCTCTTGTTTTGATGACATACTGTATCCCAATTATTTTATGGTATATCACTTTGGTTTTAATGTCACATGCCAAGTCTTTAGTGGTATGCCACTCTTATTTGAATGTTATATCCAAATTCTGATATGGTATGCCACTCTTATGTCAGGGTCATAGGCCAATTATTTTATTTGGTATTCGACTCTTGTTTAGTGTTACATGCCTATTCCTGCAAGGTATGCCAATCTCATTTAAGCTCTTATATAGTATGCTACTCTTGTTTTAGTGTCTTATGCTAATCCTTTTATGGTGTGCCACTCTTGTTTTAGGGCCATATGCTAATCCTTTTATGGTGTGCCACTCTTGTTTTAGGGCCATATGCTAATCCTTTTATGGTGTGCCACTCTTGTTTTAGGGTCATAGGCCAGTTCTTTTATGGTATGCCACTCTTGTTTTAGTGTCTTATGCTAATCCTTTTATGGTGTGCCACTCTTGTTTTAGGGTCATAGGCCAGTTCTTTTATGGTATGCCACTCTTGTTTTAGTGTCTTATGCTAATCCTTTTATGGTGTGCCACTCTTGTTTTAGGGTCATAGGCCAGTTCTTTTATGGTATGCCACTCTTGTTTTAGTGTCTTATGCTAATCCTTTTATGGTGTGCCACTCTTGTTTTAGGGCCATATGCTAATCCTTTTATGGTGTGCCACTCTTGTTTTAGTGTCATCTGCTAATCCTTTTATGGTGTGCCACTCTTGTTTTAGGGTCATAGGCCAGTTCTTTTATGGTATGCCACTCTTGTTTTAGTGTCTTATGCCAATTCTTTTATGGTTTGCCACTATTGTTTTAGTGTCTTATGCTAATCCTTTTATGGTACGCCATTCTTGTTTTAGGGTCAATATGCCAATTCTTTTAAGGTTTACTAGTATTTGGTTTTAATGTCACATGCCAAGTTTTCAGTGGTATGTGTAGTGGAAAAGGTGGGTGCCTGGAAGTGGGCCTGCAGGCCCCCGACCTCGTCCTCCACTTGACTTTGCTGTTTCCCCTTGATGTAGATCTGATACCTTGGAATCAACTAGATAATACTCAAAGAATCACTGGAGACAGGCAGAGTCCAATGCAGTCGAGTTTAATGTGCTCACAAGCTTCAACACATACAACTCAGTGAGTCAAGCTCCGGGACAGGACTGAAAAACAGCTCTCCGTGTGTCTGCTTTTATGCTGGTGGAGACTGAGGAGAGTCTCCACCTTCTTTCGCTAATCCATCCCTCTTCAGTGCAAAGCTATTGGTGGCAAGCTTTTTCTTTTTGTCCAATCATGAACAGGCCCGATTTTAATGGTGTATTACTTTCACTTTGAGCCTGGAAGTTCCCAAGCTTTCCACCCTTAGCTCTGGTTTTGGTTTCGCTTTATTTTTAAAAAACATGTGAGTCTTAGGGACTTTCTTTATGCAGTCCCTTGTGCTCTTATACAATATAAACTTTTAAATGTGCATCAGGTAGTACAGACATGTGAATGTGCGTGTGCTTATCATTATATAAAACATGATACGTTACGTGTGTGCTCTGTAATGTGAATACAATGTTGACTTATAACTCCAATTTCTGAACACTTTTACATGTATAACAATGCTTTAACACATATAGGTGCATTTCAATCGGTTTTATAAGATCTTATACATAAAACATGGTTATATGATGGTTATATGGTTTTGTTTCTTAATCAACTTATGCAGTGTAACACTTTTACTTGATTTGGAGTTACTCTTTACGCTACATATGCCACTCTTGTTTTAGGGTCATATGCAAATTCCTCCACAATATGCAACAGTTATTTAACTGTTACATGCCATTTCTTTTATGGTATGCTGCTCTTCCTTATATTTCATATGGCGATTCTTTTACCATGTGCCACTCTTGTTTTGATGTCCTATCCCAATTATTTTATGGTATGCTACCTTGGTTTTAATGTCACATGCCAAGTCTTTAATGGTATGCCACTCTTATTGTAGTGTCAAATGGCAAATATTTTATGGTATACAACTTTGCTTTTAATGTCCTGTGCTGATTCTTTTATGGTATGCCACTCTTATTCAAAGTGGGGGTAGGGATTCCACTAAAAAAGAGTGGTTTACTTGCAGCCACTTTTTTGTGCTGCAGCACTACTGGCCCCTCGTGGCTGAAATGTTTTAACACCCCATAATGCAAAAGTGTCCAGCAGAATGAACAATAATCTGACAATTTGACTAATTTATGTAGAATAAAAGGAGATTCATGTGATTATTAACATTAGTGGTAGAGGTGATCAGTTCTTTTTATTAATGGTGTGTTTTTTTTCTAAATATTTGCATGATAAATTGTATTGTCCCATTTAAGCAGACATTCATTGGAGTCAATCATCATGGATCTAATAAATGTTCTTAATTGTAGCTTCCTCTTTCCATTATGTTGTTAAAACTCTCTTACTGCTCTGCAGACAGTCAGCCAGCTCCTCCTGCTTCATTATCTTCAGGAAGTTCAGTGTGATCTTCAGAAATGCCTCTCTGCTGCTCCTCTTCTGCTCTTCATCCTCACCGCCCAACACCTCCTCATCCTCACTCTGCCTGCCCAAGCACTCTGTGTCATCTAATGTCAGGACCCTCAGAAATGTCTTCAGCTCGTTCTTCACAAAACTGACAATGTTCTCCTCAAGCAGCTGGAACGAAACACTTTAGTAATTATTCGTCATTAATACTAAAATTATGAAACACACTGTCAAGTCTGTACACGGACTGACACCTGGTCTGAAATGTCCATCACAGAGACCACTGTGAGCAGAATGTTCGCTTTATAGTAAAATGCGTTGTACTCACGTACCATAAATATGGAGTCCAGGTCTGTTTGATGAGCAGAGTGACCAGCAGGAACCTCTGATGTCTCCTGATCAACTCTGTAAAAACTAAAACACAACTGCGATTATGGAGAATCACTTAAAAACAAAAGGGACTTAGCAGAGTGGTATGTATTTTGTTCCTCCCCCTTATAATCCTGTGAAGTGACTGGCTGATTTAAAACTGACTGACAGCTGGTTCAGGCAGCGTATTGGTGAAATAGATTTTTGACTGACAGGATTGTAAGCCTCTGACTGGCCAACTTAAAATATGATTGACAGGTACCACACCTCTCAAAGTCTCCTGTCTGCAGAGACACCCTTCCCTGTTTTCCAGAAAACTTACAGCCCCCACCTGTCAGTTAAGAGGAGTGAGGAGTCAGCAGTCAGTCACAATATAAAACAGTCAATAAAACGGGTTTTTTTAAACAATTGCGAATCAACGCAACCACGTGAGATCCTTAAGCATACAGTCATAAATATGCACACAAAATATAAGGCTGATTGGTCCAGTAGTTTGGTTAAGAGGAGTCAGCAGTCAGTGATATAACAGGTTTTTCTGCTATTATGAATCATCGCAACCACATGACATCCTTAAGCATACAGTTATGAACGTGCACACAAAACATTAGGCCGATTGGTCCAATAGTTTGTAAGATAAGCTGCAAAAGACAGAGGCACTCACACACACAAAGCATAGGCATGATAAAGATAATAATAATAAACACAGTGCAGAAGTAGAGAGTGATGTTAACACAGCCAGCAGTCTGCTCCTTCACAATAAAACAGTCAAGTCATGAAACATATTTCATCATCTTCATCATTTTAAATTCATACCTTTTTTCAACAGAGCAGGTTCCATCTTTGAAATTAAGAGGCTCAGGTAAAGACTGGTCACTCTTCATGGACAAACAGCTGGGGACAGGACTGTTTGGACTGCTAGAGAGAAAGACGCATTAATTAGACTTTATTTCTACACGAAACACCACTGCTCTGCTTTTAATATGTTGATGTTCTACTTCAGTAATAGTAGAAACACACACAGTGTAGTTTTGGCAACAAAATGTGCTGGAAATATGAAAGTAAAAGTATTATGACATCATTATGTAAGTTTAATGTTCGTTGAGGTGGAACTGCTTCATATACTCAAACAATACACACATTTTCTTAAACGGATCAAATTTTGTATGTAAAATCTAAAAAGTAACTTTGAGATGGGGTAAACAGAATAAAATAATATCAGATGTAAATTCTTAAGTATTGTACAGATACCTCAGAATTATACGTCACTGCCAAGAGGAGGGAAATCTACATGTTTTATACTTAATATTTCACGTCTAAGGCAGAACAGAAGATTTATCTCCCTGTATTTAAAACGTATTGAATCTTTTCATTTTATACTTTGTTAATGTTTCTATTGCATTATCATCATTTTTGTTGAATTGTTTTAAAAATTATATTTTGTTGTTACAGCTGCTTGTTTCTGACCTGTAAAGCATTTCCCACATCAGTTTATTATTGAATGAATGAATGAATGAATGAATTACTTTATGTCAGACCAAAAATTTACAACTAATATACAACTATCCCCAGTCTGTTTACCACCCAATTAATAAATAAGTAATGAACCCAGTTTATTTACAGTCCAAGTACCACCCAGTGTGTATTAAAAGACTTTTAAAGTTCACATACATGTCTTGCTGTTCATCCCTGAGCTCAGTAGGTTCTTTTGTTGAAAAATCTGTCTTCATGGACACTGGTCCAGGTCCAGGTCCTGGTCCAGACTGTAACCATCGCTGTAACCTTTTAAACAGAGAAGAAAATGAATAAGACCATCAGGAGGTGATGTTACAGTTTTAATCACCCAGCCTCTGTTTTTATACCTTCACACCGACCTTCAAATTCAGTAAAAATGAATTTAAACTTGAATTCAAGAATGAACAACAAACAACAATCTGGTTTGTAACTGCATATTGTGATTTATACTGTGCTACATTTATTTGACTGCAGCAGTTAATGATTATTTTACTAATTTAAAATGTAGGCTAAATAATTTAATTAAAAAAAATAATGCATTGTTTAAATTAAACTTCCGAATAAAATACAATATTTAAAATTAGCTCTATTAGCTCTATCTATTACAACATAACATTCTGCACAAGTAAATGAAACAATACTAAAAAGTTTATGATATGATACATACAAACATAAATTTTTCCATTTCAGGTAATGTATCTGACTCAAGACCACATCACCTGGTCTGGAGCATGAACATTACATACAATAATAGCAGAACAAAGACACACGGCATGGCTAAAGTACAACTAATGTTAGTTAGACAAAGGAAGGACAGGCTTCAAAAAAGCACCTAGTTTACAATTAACTTTTGGCTTATCTGACTGTAATAACAAAATTAATTTGAATATAGATGGACGGTTTAAATAATACTGGTAACACTTTACAATAAGGTACACAAAATTAGAGTAGTTACTGAGGAACTAATAAGGAACGAATGAGTAGTTACTGAGGAACTAAGGTACACAAATTTAGAGTAGTTACTGAGGAACTAATGAGGAACTATTAGTTAATGGTCAGTTCTTCAGTAACCCCTGATCAAATTTCAGAGGAGTAGTTACTAAGGAACTATGAGTAGGTAATGATTACTGAATCATTACCTACTCATTTCGATGTCTCACTTTACTTTAGGATACACAAAAAGGGTAGGTCATGATTAACTAATAGTTAGTTCCTCATTAGTTCCTCAGTAACTATTCTAATTTTGTGTACCTTGTTGTAAAGTGTTACCGATGAGAAGTCTGACTGATGAGCCGAGCTATGAGCTTAGCTCGACTACTGCGTGCATGTCAAAGTAGAAAGAGTGATAAAGACCTGATAGACCTGATGAAGGCCACTCTGCTGGATGAGCACTTTCAATTTTGATACTTTACATGAAAGTGAAAGTTAAATGACCTGGACCTAAATAAATGTCATTTTATAATTTAAATTATAATGTAAGCATCTTTAACGCTGAATATTGCTGCCTTTAGTTGAAGGACCTGGAAACTTCTGTCACCGCTGCTCATCTATCACCTTTCAGGATGTTTTTATTATTAGTTGTATTTGTATTATATATTTATGCACAAAGTTGACTGAGTCTCTCACATTATGATTTATATGCCAACGTGTTCAAGGCAAACACCTGAGTCACTCCTCACCTGCTGAGTTACAGACAGGTTTTACTGTGTGGCAAAGGAATAAATCCAGAGTACGTACCTCTCCATCCTGCTGCTGCTGCTGCTGCTGCTGCCAGGCTGTGTGAGGCTGAAAGTGAAAGCAGATCAGACCCTCAGACGGGTGAAATATGACCCTCAGGGCCCCCTCTGAATTCCTCTGTGTTCCCTCTGTACGTCTGTCTGCTTCAGCAAACCTGTTTATTTTGTTGGATTAAAGCTTCCACTCCCTCACAACTCAACCAGTCTAACCAGTTCAACAGACACTGAGTCTGCATAAGTTTGTTTTGAATGGATCAAACAAAAGGTGGAGATTAATACAGGCATTTTCAGGTCTGATGACGGTAAAAATCTCTGCCTGGTTTGATATCACAGAGTGGGTGCATCAAAACCATCTGCAGCTCAACAAGAGCAAAACAGAGATTTTACAAATCAATCCACACTGTGCGACTGAAGTAGTGCTTCAGCCACAACTCCCCGGGTCACACACTCTGCCAGAAACCTAGGGGTCGTGTTTGACTCAAACTTCACCTTTAAAAAGCAGGTCAATGGCTGCTGCAAGGCTGCGTAGCTCTGGAGATTGGTGGTGTACCTGTGAATGCTGTGCCCCAGTGCCCACAGAAGAGGAATGCCTCTGTTGCAAGGAATGGGACCAGTTGCAGCCTTATTTTCAAGGTCTGGATGTGACCGAGGACGAGACACCTCCACCTGGAGTAGTATCCAGCTGGGCTTTATCTAGAGCTACGCAGCCTTGCAGCAGCCATTCCTCCTCTCTCGTCCTCTACCTGTTGTGCCTCTCTCTCTCTCTCCTCCTCCGTTCTTCAATTTCACGAAGCTCTTCGTCAGTGTATTCTGGCTCAAATAAATAAATAAGGGCAAAATGGCAAAAAGTCAGCCATTATTCTATAAATCTTTCATAAAATAAACGAATGAACTTTTCAGGCTACTGTCCGGTTCTGCCTTCCAGCTGTTGCTGCTTGTTCTCGCCAGATTTCGGCCGCGCTTTGGAAAGCAGAGCTAGATGGTAAACAAACATGGCAGCACACCGGTAAGGTAAGACAACACGTTTACATGTTGTTTTCTATATGTTCTCTGACATTTATCCTAACGATATGAGGCGGTCTTTGTGGAAAAAAAGCTTGTTTAGTGGACTAACTTTGCACTTGAAGGTTGCCCGTTCACTTACGTTTTAACAGGTCTGACTCTACTATGCGCCCTGGCTGTATCTAGGCTAACGGCTAACATGCTAGCTATTATTTTTATGTCACTAGTCACGTGGCTGTTTGTGTTGTGATGCTGCTCTGCTCACATTTAACCTATTAATAAAATTACAATGACAAGAGGAGACAGACCAGCAACATGATGTCATTTCCTGTTTAACCTTTGTTGTGTTGAAGTTTCTTCAACTGTCAGTCATGTAATAACTTGTGAATTTAATGTATAATGTTTACAAGTCCATCATCGTCCATCACGTCTGATGTATGAATTGGAACAGTCCATGTTACAACAGTGTTATCGTAGTACAGCTTCCGGCCACCACGTGGCAGCACTGAGCTTCCGGCAGAGCGGCAGCACGCACGTCGACGTCTGTTTCTGTGGGCGGGAAAAAACCCATCAAAACAAAACGCCATCTTGGATTTCGTCTGGACAGCATTGAGTTTAATGAAATTTACCGTCCTTCTGTCGGACTACACCGAGTTTTTATTGTTTTTTAACGTCCTGACATCGGTGTAAAAACTCCTGAACGGTTGTTGAGACGTTGATCTGCTGTCTGACTGTCTCATAATGCCGTCACTCAACAATATAAAACTTTACATCGACGTCAAACGGTGGAATATCTGCTTCATCTGGAGAACCATCCGGGACGGTGCTGCATCACGGACACCTGAGTGTAAGTGTAAACCGACCCTAACGTTACATCAGCTGACACCGGAGCGGCAGCAGCGATCGTCAGCGGTGTTTGAAGCGTTAATGCGTTGTCATGGTTAGACACAGAATAATAGAAATGCCATGTAATTGTTCTTAGTTTGATAAAAATAACACGATCTACCAGGGTAGTGACGTAAGCTGCGATGGCCGAGTGGTTAAGGCGTTGGACTTGAAATCCAATGGGGTCTCCCCGCGCAGGTTCGAACCCTGCTCGCAGCGGATGTCAACTCTTTTCCTAAGCTGATTCATTTACATTTTATAGCTAAAGTGTGAAAAAAGACAGCATTTAATTTTGGAGAAAATATCTTATGATATGAGAGAAGCATCTTACCTTCATCTTAGACATTTGGGGATATATGGTTGTTAGTTAGAGAGGATGAAATATTACCTGCATGTCAATAAAGCAACGTTACACCTTTTAACATCATGTACAGTATTAGCCAACTTTTAGATATCAGGATCACTTGTAAATGTAGTGCAATATCATTTTCTCATAATCAATGTGCAGTACTACCTCTCATTGCGAACAAAAGTGAATCCACTGATTTACATACACCTCTTTTACATTGTTATCGATGGGAAAGTATTTTTGGGCCTAGTGGTATCACGTGACGGACCCCAGATTTTTTTCTTTTCAGACTATATAAGATTTTATTTAGATTTTTCATTGTAAACAATAAACCCTTTCCATCATAACAAAACTAAGACACAATCTTAACACAAAACAAAGCAGAACAGAAGTTTAAAAAAAAAAAAGGATCCTAGAAACTGCACTGTCACTTTGGCTACTACAAAAATTAGCTTAAAAACCAGGCGCACTTCCTGGAGGCTTAAAGTAACGTACATAACTTTATTTCCTAAACCTAGACAATGTACCTCTCCTTTCCTAGAGCTAACCTATGTAACTTTCCTTTCCTAATCCTAAAATTCGTAACTTTCCTTTCCTATAGCTAACATACGTAACTTTACCTCCTTAAAGCTAACATATGTAACTTTACCTCCTAAACCTAAATGATGTACCTCTCCTTTCCTAGAGCTAACCTGCGTAACTTAACTTTCCTAAACCTAAGCTACGTAGCTTTACCTCCTTAAAGCTGACCTACGTATTTTAACCACCTAACCCTAACCTACGTAACTTTACCTCCTGAACCTAACCTACATAACTTTTGTAAACCATTTCTTTGTAACTTTCCTTTCCTAAACCTAACTTACGTAACCTTCCTTTTCTAAAGCTAACATAACTTTACCTCATAACTAGCTAACATATGTAACTTTACCACCTAAACATAACATATAACTTAACTTTCATAAACCTTGCCTATGTAACGTTCCTTTCCTAAACCTAACCTACAAAACTTTACCTCCCAAACTTAAACTACGTAACTTTATTTATTCATGAACTTGGTTCATAGAAACAGATGGTTTGTTTGATGTCAAACTTGTTTATCTGTATGTGTGTGTGTGTGTGTTGAGAATGGATGCCTATGTAGGCATAGAGTTGTTATGATGATGATGATGATGATGATGAAGCCAGATTATTGTTTCTCACCTCACAGGGTTGTTACTGTGTGTGTGTGTGTGTGTGTGTGTGTGTGTGTGTGTGTGTTGTGGCCACCTGCTCTGTCTGGTCTTTAACATCAGAACAAAATGTCCCTGTTCTTCAGCCACATGAGGTCTCTCTCCTCCTGTGTCTCTCTGTTTCTCCTCCTGTCTGTCTGTCTCTCCTCCTGCCTCTGTCTCACTGTCTGTCTCTGTCTTCCTGTCTCCGTCTCTCCTGGCAGAGTTGAGGTGTCGTACAGCTCGACACATATGGTCTGTGCCTCACGTTGTTCTCTGAGCGTTGTCAGTCTGTTGATTTTCACCGTGAGGCCTGACTGAAGTGAGACCAGAGTCTGTGAGACTGTTAAAGGTTTTATATACTGGTCATGTTAACTCCTCCTCAGCCTTTAATGTCAAACTGTTATCATGGTTGAAGTCATATTTCTCGTAAAAACATTTCAGGCTCACCTCAACCAACCACAGGAATAAAATTCCAGTTTATGTTAATGCATGAGTCATAATGACAACATATATGTGAAAGCTGTTCTGATGCACTGTTCGTAAGTATACAGACAAAAAGTAATGCACCAGAATTCGTATGTAACTCACATTATCATGAATGCTGTGATCACGTGACAAATGCACTGACGAAAGTGAATAATGAAGTGGTATAAAGAGCAAAAGTCCGTATAAGGAAGCAAGTTAGGGTGGATTGTTCAAATAACCACAGGACTTTCCCCCAGGAGACCGTTATTTTTGTCCAGTGAAACCAAGTAAACATTACGTACATACATTTCATTCGTAACATGAAAATTGCCAACCATGATTCTTTTCCTAAACCTAATTTATGCAACTTCACATTCCTAAGCCTAATGTACGTAACATTACTTTCCTAAACCTACGTAATTTTTACTTTCCTAAGCTTAACCTACGTAAACTTTTTTACAATTAAACTACGTAACGTTCCTTTCCAAACCTAATCTACTTTGCTAAACCTACGTAACTTTATTTTTCTACGCCTAAACTAAATAACTTTACTAAGCCTAAACTATGTAATGTTACTTTCCTAAACCTAATATATGTAATTTTACTTTTCTAAACCTATGTAACTTTACTATTTAACCCTAACCCACATAACCTTACTTTCCTAAGCCTAACCTACGCAGCTTTACTTACCTAAGCCTGAACTACGTAACGTTACTTTCCTAAACCTATGTAACTTTACTGTCTCAAGGCTAATTTACATAATATTACTTTCCTAAGCCTAAACTACTTAATGTTATCTTAATCTGCCTAACCTATCTAACTTCACTTATCTAAAACTAACCTTTGTAACTGTACTTTCCTAATCCTAACCTATGTAACTTTATTTTTCTAAACTTAGGTAACTTCACTTTCCTAGGCCTAACCTACATAATGTGACTTTCCTAAGCTTAAACTACGTAACGTTACTTTACTTTACAAGTCAAAGTCTTCTAATGATGTATGTAGAGGTTGTTCTCATGCACTGTACGTATGTATGCCAACAAAAAGTATTAACTAACCCTAACCTACGTAGCGATACTTTCCTAAGCTTAAAATAAGTAACATTACTAAGCCTTAACTATGTAATTTTATTCTTCTAAACCTACATAACTTTACTGTCCTAGGTCTAACCTTCATAACTTTACGTTATGTAGCTACATAAAATGATGCCCAACTATGATTGTTATTATACCTAACCTAAGCAGCTAATTCATGGGGCGGTTATTTGTTAAATCTCATACGAACCGTTGTGTGAGGACACGTTGGTGTGTTTCCGTTGTGCTGGCAGCAGTTTACACTGATGGATTTATTTATGTTTGTTAACTGAAGGAAGTCAGACTCTATCTGTGTGTGCATAATGTGATGGCACTCTTTATTCTCTGTAAACCCTGTTTTCTATTTCTATGCCGGAGGATTTTCACCGAGAATTAAACCTGAGAGAAACTCCCGAATCAGAGGAAACACGCACACACACACACACACACACACACACACACACACACTGTAAGACATCCAAAGCCATTTCATGTGTCCTCATTTAAATATCTCTTATCCTCCCTGATCTTTGTCTTTAAATTGCTGTAGAAAATAATTTCACTGTTTTTTGCATCTGTGTTTTTGGTGCCACGTTCCAGTGTTTTCCATCACAGCAGTGATGTATTAACCTCCTTGTACAGAGGGAGCCTTTAACTCCATTTACATGATTTAATACCAAACTGCAACAGTTTATATTTTACCACAGTGGTAGCTGGGAGTGTAGAAACACACCAGGTCAGGAGTCCAACTTTGTCCCATGCAGCAAAAACCCTCCGACAGGTAACACCTCTGACTTGACGCAGCTGTGACGGACACTTTTAATCAGACCAAACAATAAGTGATCCAGAAACGAATCAGTCACTGGAGCCTTATAGTCAAGTTTCCATCCAAATGTTGCACAGAGTCTTAAAAATTAGACTCTTAATGATATAAAACAGAGCAAAGCTGGAACTAGAGAGTTTTTTGGTGATTTTGCTTGATGAGCTTTCTAATTGTTTCAGCTTTAGGTTGGTTGTAATTCATGCTCTTTAGTCTTTGTTTGTCGTACAACAGTTACAGTAGGACGGACTCGAATGCTTAGATCATTGCCATGGTTCAGTTTTTACGTTACAGTTCATTCAGTTTTTACATTACCTCAAATATCCCCAGGCCTTTTCTTTTATTCCGGCGCTCAATCGACTCTGTCCATTTAGAGGAGGTAAAATTTTATTGTTTTGTGATACAAATGTTTTATTTTTTATTTATTTTCTCTTAGTTTTGCTGACAGACACACGGCTAGTCGTGTTAACATGTGGATACTTCGCACACTTACATTAGTGCACTCCAATGAAGTACACTATGGACACTACGTGGTGCACTAAATTCAACAGGGTAGTGTTGTCTAAAATCAAACACTGTTATTTTGCACTTACTTAGCAGCTTTTTCTTTAACTGCCTCTTCTTTTTCTTTGTCTTCTTTTTAAACAGCAAATTGCAAACAGACAGTGGAGCATTATCGCCAACATTTGACCGCTGTCTCCACCCACACATAAACCAGACTTATATCGATACTGATTAAAATGTGCTGCCGCAACAAATGGTAACACCAGCTAGCAAGCTAACATTAGCACTTACATTAGTGTTGGCGGTATTAAATCATTACAGACCCAACACACATTAGTGGCGGCTTCTATTCGACAACAGTTTTGGTACTTAGTGCAAAAGTATGTAACTAACAGGCTCCTTGTTGTCTCCAGCTGACATGTCAGAAGCTGAGAAGTCTGCTACACCACAAAGATGGTGACCGTTGAGAGTGAGAGGTGTCCGTCATTCCACACTTAACTTTTGGACCTTTTGACTGCGACAGCAAGTACACTAATTTCACTGTGAACGCACCTGTACACTCGAAATATGAAGTTTTTAGTACAGAAGTATGAGAATTGAGACACGATGATCGTGCCCACTGCTCACCCTCCGGTCTCCACTAGTTAGCTAACGTTAGCTTTGGCTTCCCTGTGCTGCACACCACCCAAGTCAGGTGGGGGCTAGCTAGTGGCTCTGCTCATTCGGTGATTGCTGTTGGTAACACAGTCCCAGTGGTGGGACAGAGTAACTGCAGAAACATTGTGCTTCAGGTCACCTCATTGAGTAAGTGACTTCATTTTGAGCCGCTGACGTTAAGTTGTAGTTCATTTAGAGCTTATTTTCAGCAATAATCCAAAAGCCAATGGAAAAATCTCGTAGGCTTTTTGACGAGGGAACCAGTGCAATGCTAACGTCCGTGTCAGCCTACAGAAAAACGTCATCCCTGGAGCACTGAGTAATAATCTGCCTTTTAAAAATGACCTGTAGAACTGTTTTGGGGGAAGTCTGGAGATAATTGTAATGAAAAATAGCAGTGTGCACAACTCCAAAAAACACATAGTGGCCTAGACAATATAAGAAAAAGCTGCACATGTAACATCGTTTATAAGGTCCTGGTTAAATCCAGCTAAATTTGACAGTGCCGGTATGTGTGTCTATATCTCTGCTGTTGAGATGCTTTAGCTTCATATTATATTCAGTTCGACAGAGTGACAGCGCCACCTGCTGTCAAAAGTTAGTTTTGGCATGAAGTAGTAAATAGCGAAAGATTGTGGGTAATTTTCAGAGCTATAGAGGATTTCCATGAGGTAACTGGCCTGTCGATGTTTGTGCACAAATATAAAGTTAACTTACTCAAAAGCCCATGGAAATTAAGCTGGTTTTATCTGGTTGTATGTTTATTGTTTGTCATTAAGTTCGCCATGTTTATAATAAGTTTAATATTCGTTTTGATTGTTTTTCCTGCCAGTAAACATCATCTGTTTTGCTGTTAGCTAACATTAGCACAATGCCGTCTTTCCTGATAGATCATGAGCGGGTCGTCCACATGAGGTCACTTAACACCATTGTCCTTTGCTTTTTAATTCAGGTACATTTAACTGTTGCTCCATTATGTGTTGTAATGTGTTTAGCAGGGAGATATAATGTTTATTGTTGTGGTTGTTAAAGAGAGAAGACGTCACGCCTAGGTCACACATGGTATTGGTGAAGATCATAGTAGAATTCACTTATTTAATATGTGCATAAACATATAGACACAGACACGTCTGTGTTCTGTTTTTTAAGTCATAAAATAGTGCAGATGTTAAAATAAAGGAATAAACTGGAGTAAAATATAATGTAATACGGTGGCAGACAGAACATGTAGCTGTAAACATGTTGGGTTAAAGATGATGTGTGAATGTTGTGTGAGTTCAGGCTGCAGCTTCAGACCGTGCCGTCTGTACGTTACATAAAATCCAGTAAACTGTATTCGTCCATTTACTTCCATTCATTATGTATGATAAGTTTTCAGAGCGGCAGCGATTCTGCTGCGATTCTGCTTTGTCAGGGCGGGTAGAGAGAGAGAGGAACATTAACGGCAGGAGGAGACACAGTGGGAGGAAGAGGAGGGAGAGGAGGCATAAAGGAGGGCGTTTGACAGAGATGAGAGTATTTATAGGTGGAGAGTGAGGAGACGAGGAAGAGAGAGGGAGGGGAGGAAGGAGGGAGGAGAGACGAGAGAGGGAGGAAGGAGGGAGGAGAGACGTGAGAGGAGAGGAAGGAGGGAGGAGGAGGAGGTACGGAGAGAATCCAGACACAATAAGAATAAAAGGAAGACAAAGAGGAGGAGAGGGCGAGCCAGAGACCATGCTGAGGAGGAAGAGGAGCGTGTCGTTCGGAGGCTTCGGATGGTGAGTGAGTGTGTGTGTGTGTGTGTGTTTCGTCCTTTGATAAATGGCCGAATGAGCTCATCACTTCTCACTCACACTTTCGGGGGGGGGGGGGGGGGGGGGGGTATTGAGTTCATTCCCAATCTGAGCAGCACTGAAGTGACATCACGGTGACATCACAGTGGCATAACCCAGCAACCCCCCTTCATGCCCCCCCCCAAAAAAATATTAAAATAAGTCAGGAAGCTTTTTTAAATTTTGGGGATCTGCCGTCTTCCAAGATGAGAAGAAATCTGGACATTAGGTTAAATTTGACTTTTTTTGAATGAGGTTTGGTTGAGAACTTTTCCGTGTCAGTTGATTGTGTGTCTGCAGGTCTTTGTCGTGTGGGATACATTTCTGTTGTTTCAACTGATAGTGAACAGAAATGTTTTTTAAGCTGCTGTCATTTAATATGAGAAGAGCTGTTCAGTTGTTATTTTTTTAATATTGTAGATAAGTAAATCTACACGATATGACGATTGTCAGCTTTTGTTTTACAACATACCTTGACAGCGATATGTCTCTGTAAGCCTAGTGTGGGATACATTTCTCTTTCCAGTCAACTGACAGTGAGCAAAAACCTTTTTTAAGCTGCTGTCAATCAATATGAGATTAATCTAAACATTAAGTTAAAATTAGATTTTTTGTAATGGGGTTTGGTTGAGAAGTTTTCCTGTTACATTGCAGTTGATCTTCAGTGTTCACATGACAGAGTCGTTCAGTTAGAGCTGATAGTGAAAACAGCTGTTGATCAGTGTCACAAGGAATATAGCAAGTTTACATGGTTGAAGTTAAAAGTCACTTTTTTTTAATGGGGTTTGGTTGAAAAACGTTCTTGCTCTGTTCCAAATGTGTTTGTTGTTAATTCTTTGTCAGTGTGAGATATCTTTACTCTCTGTTGTCGATGTCTTTGTTTACAGCAGAATGACAGTGAACAAAACCCTTTTTTAACTGGTTTAGTTTGAGGTGAGAAGAAATCTGAAAATAAGGTTAAATGGTGACTTTTTTGAACAGGATTTGGTTGAGAACTTCTCCTGTTCTGTTGCAGTTGTTCATACAACCGAGAGTCGCCCGGTCAGAGCTGATGATGACCAAATAACTTTTAAAAACTGCTGAGGATCAATAGAAGAAATTGGAAGTTAAATTTTGACTTTTTTGAATAGGGTTTGGTTGAGAACTTTTCCTGTTCTGTCACCCAGTCAGAGCTGACATTAAACAAAAACCTTTAAAAAACTGATGAGGTTTAATAGAAGAAATCTGAACATTAAAGGGATAGTGCACCCAAAAATGAAAATTCAGCCATTATCTACTCACCCATATGCCGAGGGAGGCTCAGGTGAAGTTTTAGAGTCCTCACATCACTTGCAGAGATCCAAGGGGAGAGGAGGTAGCAACACAACTCCACCTAATGGAGGCTGACGGCGCCCCAGATTCAAACATCCAAAAACACATAATTGAAACCACAAAATATCTCCATATTGCTCGTCTGTAGTGATCCAAGTGTCCTGAAGCCCCGACATAAAAAGTTGTTTGGAAAAACGTCATTTGAACTCTGTTATTAGCCTCATTGTAGCCTGTAGCTCTGACTGCCTCTCTGTGTACACAGCGCTGATGTGTGCACGCTTGCGGGAGACCGTGAGACATGGGCACCGCGATCATATGTGTTCACGTGCTTTCGCTGGTCTCGCACACACGTGAACACGGTGCCCAGAGAGGCAGTCAGAGCTACAGGCTGCAATGAGGCTAAAAACAGAGTTCAAATGAGGTTTTTCCAAACAACTTTTTATGTCGGGGCTTCAGGACACTTGGATCACTACGGACGAGCAGTATGGAGATATTTTGTGGTTTCAATTATGTGTTTTTGGACGTTTGAATCTGGGGCGCCGTCAGCCTCCATTAGGTGGAGTTGTGTTGCTACCTCCTCTCCCCTTGGATCTCTGCAAGTGATGTGAGGACTCTAAAACTTCACCTGAGCCTCCCTCGGCATATGGGTGAGTAGATAATGGCTGAATTTTTATTTTTGGGTGCACTATCCCTTTAAGTAAAACGCAACTTTTTTTGACTGGAGTTTGGCTGAGACCTTTATTGCTTATTTTCTTGCGGTTTATCTGTGTTCACATAACTGAATATTTTTCAGTCAGACTTGGTACTTTCACAGCAACTGATGGTGAGCAAAGTTCAAGATGAGAAGAAACCTTGAACACTAACATAGTTGAAATTAAAATTTGATATTTTTTGAATAGGGTTTGGTTTAGAAATTTTCCGTTGCAGCTGATCATGTCTCTGTAGCTAATTCTCTGTCGGTGTGAGATGTGTTTCCTTTCTGTTGTTTTTGCGTCTGTTTCTAGTCGACTAATGGTGAACAAAAAACCTTTTTTAAGCTGCTTTGGTTTAAAATGACAAGAAATGAAAATTAAGTTAAAATTTTATGATTTTTTTTAAATGGGTTTGGTTGAAAGATTTATTGCTTATTTACTTGCGGTTTATCTGTGTTCACATAACTTAATCTTTTTTGTCAGACTTGATTCTTTGACAGTGACTGACAGTGAACACAACCCTTTATTTCTTAACTGCTGTAGTTCAACATGAGAAGAAACCTTGAACATTAACATGTTAGAGTTAAAATTTGACTTTTTTTGAATGGGGTTTGGTTGAGAGCGTTTTGTGTCTGCAGTTAGGTCTTTGTCAGTGTGGGATATGTTTCCCTTCTGATGTCTGTGTCTGTTTTCAGTCAACAAAAAACCCATTTTACTTTTGTAGTTAATAAATTCATGTTTTCTTAAGAATTCAAGATTATTTCTGTTTTATACTGGCGGTGGTGTCTGTTGAGATCATTTAATTTGTACAGTGTTTAAAGCGTAAATTAGACGTGCAGTCACTGTGACAGTCGATTGTGACAAAATAATATTTTTCTGGAGAAAATCCAATAATATTGTAAAAACAAAAAATCTTGGTCCTGACAGCTGAGTTCATTTAGGATGAAATCTCACTGATTAACATGAAACATAATATTTATTTCATCACGTATTAAATCAGTGTGTGGACTGGATCTACCTGTAGTTCGTGTATTCGGACTGAAGTATATTAAACTACATGTAACCACAGCAACAGAACGACCCAACAGCAAACACAACAGTGAGTTTTGACCTGAAATGAGATGATTTTTATATTTTAAATCTTCTCAGCCTGATGTTACACTCTGAGGGTGAACACCAAGCTCTGATTGGATCGGCTGTTTTTTACAGGTGTCAGTGAACACAACGCCAGATCTATGATATGTGATGTATGAGGCGTTCAGGTGTCAGAGCGCGGGCTGTTAAACTGAAATCATCATGTAAATGACAAACTGTGAACACTGAAGTGTGAAGCTCGTAGTTCAGATTCAAAGTGAACGTCACGTCACTTACTTCATTTGAACAGCTCGTAAATATAAATATTAATAATAAATATTTTCCGGTGATGATGATGATTATCTGCACGATGTTGTTTGTTTGTTTGTTTGTTTGTTTGTTGACATCAGACGTGGCGGTGCAACGTTGGTCAGAGAGAAGGAACAGAGAGGAGAATATAAAGTAGCTTCTCTGTCTGTCTTCTTCGCCTCGATGAATCTCAGTCGGCCTGTCAGACTCTGTGTGTGTGTGTGTGTGTGTGTGTGTGTGTGTGTGTGTGTGTGTGTGTGTAAACTCTTACACAAGCCTCCTTTTCAATCATTCACTCTCCTCCTTTTCTTTCTCTAACAACTTGTCCCTCCTCCTCTACACTTCCTCCATACCTCCATCTCTCCTTCTATACCTCCATCTCTCCTTCTTTACACCCTTCTTTCCTTCCTTAGATCCTTTCTTTCAGTCTGTGCATCCTCATTACCTTGTATAGCTCCTTGTTCTCTTCTGTAGATTTTTCTTTCCTTATATACGTCCTTCTTTCCTTCTGTGCCTCCCTCTATCCTTCCATAAGTCCTTTCTTCTGTACATCCTTTCCTTTTATACCTCCTTCTCAGTCTGTAGGCCACCTTCTTCTTTCCTTTTGTACACTTACTCCCTTTCACATCTCCTTTGCTCCATACATCCTTATTTCCTTATGTACTTCCTTTCTTCTGTACCTCCTTCTGTCCTCATGTAAAGCCTGTCCTCTGTAGATCCTTCCTTCCTTCTCTACTTCCTTCTATCCTTCTGTGAATCCTATCATATGTACATCTTTCTTTCATCCTTCTATCCTTCTGTCCTCCTGTAAGTCCTTCTTTCCTTCCAAAGCTGTCTCTTACTCTGTAGATACTGATTTCCTTCAATCCCTCCTTACTCTCTTCCATACATCCTTCTTCCTTTGCCTGTTTCCTTCAATACCTCCTTCCTTCCATCTATAGATCCTTATCCACTCTTTCCTTGCACACCTCCTTGTTTTTCCTACAGTTCATTTTCTTCTCCTTATTTCCAGTATTTCCTTCAATGTTTCCTTCCTCATAGGTCCGACTGCTGCTTCCTCTTATACGTCCTTATTGTTCCTTCCTAACTCCTTATTTCCTTCTATACAATCTCATTTCCTTCATTTCCTCCTACGTCCTCATACCTTTTTCATTACCTCCTTGTTTCCTTCCCTGACACGGTCTCCCTTTAATCTCTCCGCCCTCCACAGCAGCTCCTCCTGTAAATTCCATCTGCACCTCCTGTTTCTCTTCCTCCACCACAATAATACACATCCAGACGGTAAACTGTTTCTCCTTGTCCTCCCTCCATCCTCCCTCCATCCTCCCAGTGTTTAGACTGAGCCCACTAATAGAGCTGTAGTTTTCAATAATGCAGGAGCAGCTTCAGGGCAGCTGCAGGAACATTTATATTAAACCTCCACTGATCTCCTCCTCCGTCACCTCCCAACCCAAACCAACTCCTCCATCAGCTCCCGACCCATCTCCTCTATCAGCTCCCAATCCAACTCCCCCATCAGCTCCCAGTCCAACTCCTCCATCAGCTCCCAATCCAACTCCTCCATCAGCTCCCAGTCCAACTCCTCCATCAGCTCCCAATCCAACTCCCCCATCAGCTCCCAATCCAACTCCTCCATCAGCTCCCAATCCAACTCCTCCATCAGCTCCCAATCCAACTCCCCCATCAGCTCCTAATACAACTCCTCCATCAGCTCCCAGTCCAACTCCTCCATCAGCTCCCTATCTACCCCCCCCCATCAGCTCTCAATCCAACTCCTCCATCAGCTCCCAATCCAACTCCTCCATCAGCTCCCTATCTATCCCCCCCATCAGCTCCCAATCCAACTCCCCCATCAGCTCCTAATACAACTCCTCCATCAGCTCCCAGTCCAACTCCTCCATCAGCTCCCATTCTATCTCCTCCATCAGCTCCCTATCTATCCCCCCCATCAGCTCCCAATCCAACTCCTCCATCAGCTCCCAACCCATCTCCTCCATCAGCTCCCAATCCAACTCCTCCATTAGCTCCCATTCTATCTCCTCCATCAGCTCCCATTCCAACTCCTCCATCAGCTCCCAGTCCAACTCCTCCATCAGCTCCCAAACCAACTCGTCCATCAGCTCCCAATCCAACTCCTCCATCAGCTCCCAATCTATCCCCCCCCATCAGCTCCCAATCCAACTCCTCCATCAGCTCCCTATCTATCCCCCCCATCAGCTCCCAATCCAACTCCTCCATCAGCTCCCAGTCCAACTCCTCCATCAGCTCCCAATCCAACTCCTCCATCAGCTCCCTATCTACCCCCGCCCCCATCCGCTCTCAATCCAACTCCTCCATCAGCTCCCAATCCAACTCCTCCATCAGCTCCCTATCTATCCCCCCCATCAGCTCCCAATCCAACTCCTCCATCAGCTCCCAACCCATCACCTCCATCAGCTCCCTATCTATCCCCCCCATCAGCTCCCAATCCAACTCCTCCATCAGCTCCCAACCCATCTCCTCCATCAGCTCCCAATCCAACTCCTCCATCAGCTCCCATTCTATCTCCTCCATCAGCTCCCATTCCAACTCCTCCATCAGCTCCCAGTCCAACTCCTCCATCAGCTCCCAAACCAACTCGTCCATCAGCTCCCAATCCAACTCCTCCATCAGCTCCCTATCTATCCCCCCATCAGCTCCCAATCCAACTTCTCCATCAGCTCCCAACCCATCTCCTCCATCAGCTCCCTATCTACCCCCCCATCAGCTCCCAATCCAACTCCTCCATCAGCTCCCAACCCATCTCGTCCATCAGCTCCCAATCCAACTCCTCCATCAGCTCCCATTCTATCTCCTCCATCAGCTCCCATTCCAACTCCTCCATCAGCTCCCAATCCAACTCCTCCATCAGCTCCCAGTCCAACTCCTCCATCAGCTCCCAAACCAACTCGTCCATCAGCTCCCAATCTCTCTCCTCCATCAGCTCCCAATCCAACTCCTCCATCAGCTCCCAATCCAACTCCTCCATCAGCTCCCAATCCATCTCCTCCATCAGCTCCCAATCCAACTCCTCCATCAGCTCCCAATCTATCTCCTCCATCAGCTCCCAATCCATCTCCTCCATCAGCTCCCAGTCCAACTCCTCCATCAGCTCCCAGTCCATCTCCTCCATCAGCTCCCAATCCAACTCCTCCATCAGCTCCCAATCCATCTCCTCCAACAGCTCCCAATCCAACTCCTCCATCAGCTCCCAGTCCAACTCCTCCATCAGCTCCCAATCCAACTCCTCCATCAACTCCCAATCCATCTCCTCCATCAGCTCCCAATCCATCTCCTCCATTAGCTCCCAGTCCAACTCCTCCATCAGCTCCCAGTCCAACTCCTCCATCAGCTCCCAATCTATCTCCTCCATCAGCTCCCAATCCAACTCCTCCATCAGCTCCCAATCCATCTCCTCCATCAGCTCCCAGTCCAACTCCTCCATCAGCTCCCAATCCAACTCCTCCATCAGCTCCCAATCCATCTCCTCCATCAGCTCCCAATCCAACTCCTCCATCAGCTCCCAATCCATCTCCTCCATCACCTCCCAATCCATCTCCTCCATCAGCTCCCAATCCAACTCCTCCATCAGCTCCCAGTCCAACTCCTCCATCAACTCCCAATCCATCTCCTCCAACAGCTCCCAATCCATCTCCTCCATCACCTCCCAATCCATCTCCTCCATCAGCTCCCAATCCAGCTCCTCCATTAGCTCCCAATCCATCTCCTCCAACAGCTCTCAATTCAACTCCTCCATCAGCTCCCAATCCAACTCCTCCATCAACTCCCAATCCATCTCCTCCATCAGCTCCCAGTCCAGCTCCTCCATTAGCTCCCAATCCATCTCCTCCAACAGCTCTCAATTCAACTCCTCCATCAGCTCCCAATCCATCTCCTCCATCAGCTCCCAGTCCAACTCCTCCATCAGCTCCCAGTCCATCTCCTCCATCAGCTCCCAATCCAACTCCTCCATCAGCTCCCAATCCATCTCCTCCAACAGCTCCCAATCCAACTCCTCCATCAGCTCCCAGTCCAACTCCTCCATCAGCTCCCAATCCAACTCCTCCATCAACTCCCAATCCATCTCCTCCATCAGCTCCCAATCCATCTCCTCCATTAGCTCCCAGTCCAACTCCTCCATCAGCTCCCAGTCCAACTCCTCCATCAGCTCCCAATCTATCTCCTCCATCAGCTCCCAATCCAACTCCTCCATCAGCTCCCAATCCATCTCCTCCATCAGCTCCCAGTCCAACTCCTCCATCAGCTCCCAATCCAACTCCTCCATCAGCTCCCAATCCATCTCCTCCATCAGCTCCCAATCCAACTCCTCCATCAGCTCCCAATCCATCTCCTCCATCACCTCCCAATCCATCTCCTCCATCAGCTCCCAATCCAACTCCTCCATCAGCTCCCAGTCCAACTCCTCCATCAACTCCCAATCCATCTCCTCCAACAGCTCCCAATCCATCTCCTCCATCACCTCCCAATCCATCTCCTCCATCAGCTCCCAATCCAGCTCCTCCATTAGCTCCCAATCCATCTCCTCCAACAGCTCTCAATTCAACTTCTCCATCAGCTCCCAATCCAACTCCTCCATCAACTCCCAATCCATCTCCTCCATCAGCTCCCAATCCAGCTCCTCCATTAGCTCCCAATCCATCTCCTCCAACAGCTCTCAATTCAACTCCTCCATCAGCTCCCAATCCATCTCCTCCATCTGCTCCCAATCCATCTCTTCCAACAGCTCTCAATCCAACTCCTCCATCAACTCCCAATCCATCTCCTCCATTAGCTCCCAATCCATCTCCTCCATCAGCTCCCAATCCATCTCCTCCATTAGCTCCCAATCCATCTCCTCCAACAGCTCTCAATTCAACTTCTCCATCAGCTCCCAATCCAACTCCTCCATCAACTCCCAATCCATCTCCTCCATCAGCTCCCAATCCAGCTCCTCCATTAGCTCCCAATCCATCTCCTCCAACAGCTCTCAATTCAACTCCTCCATCAGCTCCCAATCCATCTCCTCCATCTGCTCCCAATCCATCTCTTCCAACAGCTCTCAATCCAACTCCTCCATCAACTCCCAATCCATCTCCTCCATTAGCTCCCAATCCATCTCCTCCATCAGCTCCCAATCCATCTCCTCCATTAGCTCCCAGTCCAACTCCTCCATCAACTCCCAATCCATCTCATCCAACAGCTCCCAATCCATCTCCTCCATCAGCTCCCAATCCATCTCCTCCAACAGCTCTCAATCCAACTCCTCCATCAACTCCCAATCCATCTCCTCCATTAGCTCCCAATCCATCTCCTCCATCAGCTCTCAATCCAACTCCTCCAACAGCTCCCAATCCAACTCCTCCAACAGCTCTCAATCCAACTCCTCCATAACCTCCCAATCCAACTCCTCCATCAACTCCTAATACAACTCCTCCATCAGCTCCCAATCCAACTCCTCCATTAACTCTCAATCCATCTCCTCCATCAGCTCTCAATCCAACTCCTCCATCAACTCCCAATCCATCTCCTCCAACAGCTCCCAATCCATCTCCTCCATCAGCTCTCAATCCAACTCCTCCAACAGCTCCCAATCCATCTCCTCCATCAGCTCCCAATCCATCTCCTCCATCAGCTCCCAATCCATCTCCTCCATTAGCTCCCAATCCATCTCCTCCATCAACTCCCAATCCATCTCCTCCATTAGCTCCCAATCCATCTCCTCCATCAGCTCCCAATCCAACTCCTCCATCAGCTCCCATTCTATCTCCTCCATCAGCTCCCATTCCAACTCCTCCATCAGCTCCCAGTCCAACTCCTCCATCAGCTCCCAAACCAACTCGTCCATCAGCTCCCAATCCAACTCCTCCATCAGCTCCCTATCTATCCCCCCATCAGCTCCCAATCCAACTTCTCCATCAGCTCCCAACCCATCTCCTCCATCAGCTCCCTATCTACCCCCCCATCAGCTCCCAATCCAACTCCTCCATCAGCTCCCAACCCATCTCGTCCATCAGCTCCCAATCCAACTCCTCCATCAGCTCCCATTCTATCTCCTCCATCAGCTCCCATTCCAACTCCTCCATCAGCTCCCAATCCAACTCCTCCATCAGCTCCCAGTCCAACTCCTCCATCAGCTCCCAAACCAACTCGTCCATCAGCTCCCAATCTCTCTCCTCCATCAGCTCCCAATCCAACTCCTCCATCAGCTCCCAATCCAACTCCTCCATCAGCTCCCAATCCATCTCCTCCATCAGCTCCCAATCCAACTCCTCCATCAGCTCCCAATCTATCTCCTCCATCAGCTCCCAATCCATCTCCTCCATCAGCTCCCAGTCCAACTCCTCCATCAGCTCCCAGTCCATCTCCTCCATCAGCTCCCAATCCAACTCCTCCATCAGCTCCCAATCCATCTCCTCCAACAGCTCCCAATCCAACTCCTCCATCAGCTCCCAGTCCAACTCCTCCATCAGCTCCCAATCCAACTCCTCCATCAACTCCCAATCCATCTCCTCCATCAGCTCCCAATCCATCTCCTCCATTAGCTCCCAGTCCAACTCCTCCATCAGCTCCCAGTCCAACTCCTCCATCAGCTCCCAATCTATCTCCTCCATCAGCTCCCAATCCAACTCCTCCATCAGCTCCCAATCCATCTCCTCCATCAGCTCCCAGTCCAACTCCTCCATCAGCTCCCAATCCAACTCCTCCATCAGCTCCCAATCCATCTCCTCCATCAGCTCCCAATCCAACTCCTCCATCAGCTCCCAATCCATCTCCTCCATCACCTCCCAATCCATCTCCTCCATCAGCTCCCAATCCAACTCCTCCATCAGCTCCCAGTCCAACTCCTCCATCAGCTCCCAATCCATCTCCTCCAACAGCTCCCAATCCATCTCCTCCATCACCTCCCAATCCATCTCCTCCATCAGCTCCCAATCCAGCTCCTCCATTAGCTCCCAATCCATCTCCTCCAACAGCTCTCAATCCAACTCCTCCATCAACTCCCAATCCATCTCCTCCATTAGCTCCCAATCCATCTCCTCCATCAGCTCCCAATCCATCTCCTCCATTAGCTCCCAGTCCAACTCCTCCATCAACTCCCAATCCATCTCATCCAACAGCTCCCAATCCATCTCCTCCATCAGCTCCCAATCCATCTCCTCCAACAGCTCTCAATCCAACTCCTCCATCAACTCCCAATCCATCTCCTCCAACAGCTCTCAATCCAACTCCTCCAACAGCTCCCAATCCAACTCCTCCAACAGCTCTCAATCCAACTCCTCCATAACCTCCCAGTCCAACTCCTCCATCAGCTCCCAGTCCAACTCCTCCATCAGCTCCCAATCTATCTCCTCCATCAGCTCCCAATCCAACTCCTCCATCAGCTCCCAATCCATCTCCTCCATCAGCTCCCAGTCCAACTCCTCCATCAGCTCCCAATCCAACTCCTCCATCAGCTCCCAATCCATCTCCTCCATCAGCTCCCAATCCAACTCCTCCATCAGCTCCCAATCCATCTCCTCCATCACCTCCCAATCCATCTCCTCCATCAGCTCCCAATCCAACTCCTCCATCAGCTCCCAGTCCAACTCCTCCATCAACTCCCAATCCATCTCCTCCAACAGCTCCCAATCCATCTCCTCCATCACCTCCCAATCCATCTCCTCCATCAGCTCCCAATCCAGCTCCTCCATTAGCTCCCAATCCATCTCCTCCAACAGCTCTCAATTCAACTCCTCCATCAGCTCCCAATCCAACTCCTCCATCAACTCCCAATCCATCTCCTCCATCAGCTCCCAGTCCAGCTCCTCCATTAGCTCCCAATCCATCTCCTCCAACAGCTCTCAATTCAACTCCTCCATCAGCTCCCAATCCATCTCCTCCATCAACTCCCAATCCATCTCCTCCAACAGCTCTCAATCCAACTCCTCCATCAACTCCCAATCCATCTCCTCCATTAGCTCCCAATCCATCTCCTCCATCAGCTCCCAATCCATCTCCTCCATTAGCTCCCAGTCCAACTCCTCCATCAACTCCCAATCCATCTCATCCAACAGCTCCCAATCCATCTCCTCCATCAGCTCCCAATCCATCTCCTCCAACAGCTCTCAATCCAACTCCTCCATCAACTCCCAATCCATCTCCTCCAACAGCTCTCAATCCAACTCCTCCAACAGCTCCCATTCCAACTCCTC
Organism: Epinephelus lanceolatus; assembly: GCF_041903045.1. Classification (NCBI taxonomy): domain Eukaryota; kingdom Metazoa; phylum Chordata; class Actinopteri; order Perciformes; family Serranidae; genus Epinephelus; species Epinephelus lanceolatus. The sequence continues at coordinate 42,860,954 of NC_135744.1, read as the reverse complement.
CAACAGCTCTCAATCCAACTCCTCCATAACCTCCCAATCCAACTCCTCCATCAACTCCTAATACAACTCCTCCATCAGCTCCCAATCCAACTCCTCCATTAACTCTCAATCCATCTCCTCCATCAGCTCTCAATCCAACTCCTCCATCAACTCCCAATCCATCTCCTCCATCAGCTCCCAATCCAACTCCTCCATTAACTCTCAATCCATCTCCTCCATCAGCTCTCAATCCAACTCCTCCATCAACTCCCAATCCATCTCCCCCATCAGCTCCCAGTCCATCTCCTCCATCAGCTCCCAGTCCAACTCCTCCATCAGCTCCCAATCCAACTCCTCCATCAGCTCCCAATCCATCTCCTCCATCAGCTCCCAATCCAACTCCTCCATCACCTCCCAATCCATCTCCTCCATCACCTCCCAATCCATCTCCTCCATCAGCTCCCAATCCATCTCCTCCATTAGCTCCCAATCCATCTCCTCCATCAGCTCTCAATCCAACTCCTCCAACAGCTCCCAATCCAACTCCTCCAACAGCTCTCAATCCAACTCCTCCATAACCTCCCAATCCAACTCCTCCATCAACTCCTAATACAACTCCTCCATCAGCTCCCAATCCAACTCCTCCATTAACTCTCAATCCATCTCCTCCATCAGCTCTCAATCCAACTCCTCCATCAACTCCCAATCCATCTCCTCCATTAGCTCCCAATCCATCTCCTCCATCAGCTCTCAATCCAACTCCTCCAACAGCTCCCAATCCATCTCCTCCATCAGCTCCCAATCCATCTCCTCCATCAGCTCCCAATCCATCTCCTCCATTAGCTCCCAATCCATCTCCTCCATCAACTCCCAATCCATCTCCTCCATTAGCTCCCAATCCATCTCCTCCATCAGCTCCCAATCCAACTCCTCCATCAGCTCCCATTCTATCTCCTCCATCAGCTCCCATTCCAACTCCTCCATCAGCTCCCAGTCCAACTCCTCCATCAGCTCCCAAACCAACTCGTCCATCAGCTCCCAATCCAACTCCTCCATCAGCTCCCTATCTATCCCCCCATCAGCTCCCAATCCAACTTCTCCATCAGCTCCCAACCCATCTCCTCCATCAGCTCCCTATCTACCCCCCCATCAGCTCCCAATCCAACTCCTCCATCAGCTCCCAACCCATCTCGTCCATCAGCTCCCAATCCAACTCCTCCATCAGCTCCCATTCTATCTCCTCCATCAGCTCCCATTCCAACTCCTCCATCAGCTCCCAATCCAACTCCTCCATCAGCTCCCAGTCCAACTCCTCCATCAGCTCCCAAACCAACTTGTCCATCAGCTCCCAATCTCTCTCCTCCATCAGCTCCCAATCCAACTCCTCCATCAGCTCCCAATCCAACTCCTCCATCAGCTCCCAATCCATCTCCTCCATCAGCTCCCAATCCAACTCCTCCATCAGCTCCCAATCTATCTCCTCCATCAGCTCCCAATCCATCTCCTCCATCAGCTCCCAGTCCAACTCCTCCATCAGCTCCCAGTCCATCTCCTCCATCAGCTCCCAATCCAACTCCTCCATCAGCTCCCAATCCATCTCCTCCAACAGCTCCCAATCCAACTCCTCCATCAGCTCCCAGTCCAACTCCTCCATCAGCTCCCAATCCAACTCCTCCATCAACTCCCAATCCATCTCCTCCATCAGCTCCCAATCCATCTCCTCCATTAGCTCCCAGTCCAACTCCTCCATCAGCTCCCAGTCCAACTCCTCCATCAGCTCCCAATCTATCTCCTCCATCAGCTCCCAATCCAACTCCTCCATCAGCTCCCAATCCATCTCCTCCATCAGCTCCCAGTCCAACTCCTCCATCAGCTCCCAATCCAACTCCTCCATCAGCTCCCAATCCATCTCCTCCATCAGCTCCCAATCCAACTCCTCCATCAGCTCCCAATCCATCTCCTCCATCACCTCCCAATCCATCTCCTCCATCAGCTCCCAATCCAACTCCTCCATCAGCTCCCAGTCCAACTCCTCCATCAACTCCCAATCCATCTCCTCCAACAGCTCCCAATCCATCTCCTCCATCACCTCCCAATCCATCTCCTCCATCAGCTCCCAATCCAGCTCCTCCATTAGCTCCCAATCCATCTCCTCCAACAGCTCTCAATTCAACTCCTCCATCAGCTCCCAATCCAACTCCTCCATCAACTCCCAATCCATCTCCTCCATCAGCTCCCAGTCCAGCTCCTCCATTAGCTCCCAATCCATCTCCTCCAACAGCTCTCAATTCAACTCCTCCATCAGCTCCCAATCCATCTCCTCCATCTTCTCCCAATCCATCTCCTCCAACAGCTCTCAATCCAACTCCTCCATCAACTCCCAATCCATCTCCTCCATTAGCTCCCAATCCATCTCCTCCATCAGCTCCCAATCCATCTCCTCCATTAGCTCCCAGTCCAACTCCTCCATCAACTCCCAATCCATCTCATCCAACAGCTCCCAATCCATCTCCTCCATCAGCTCCCAATCCATCTCCTCCAACAGCTCTCAATCCAACTCCTCCATCAACTCCCAATCCATCTCCTCCAACAGCTCTCAATCCAACTCCTCCAACAGCTCCCAATCCAACTCCTCCAACAGCTCTCAATCCAACTCCTCCATAACCTCCCAATCCAACTCCTCCATCAACTCCTAATACAACTCCTCCATCAGCTCCCAATCCAACTCCTCCATTAACTCTCAATCCATCTCCTCCATCAGCTCTCAATCCAACTCCTCCATCAACTCCCAATCCATCTCCTCCATCAGCTCCCAGTCCATCTCCTCCATTAACTCTCAATCCATCTCCTCCATCAGCTCCCAATCCAACTCCTCCATTAACTCTCAATCCATCTCCTCCATCAGCTCTCAATCCAACTCCTCCATCAACTCCCAATCCATCTCCCCCATCAGCTCCCAGTCCATCTCCTCCATCAGCTCCCAGTCCAACTCCTCCATCAGCTCCCAATCCAACTCCTCCATCAGCTCCCAATCCATCTCCTCCATCAGCTCCCAATCCAACTCCTCCATCACCTCCCAATCCATCTCCTCCATCACCTCCCAATCCATCTCCTCCATCAGCTCCCAGTCCAACTCCTCCATCAGCTCCCAATCCAACTCCTCCATCAGCTCCCAATCCATCTCCTCCATCAGCTCCCAATCCAACTCCTCCATCAGCTCCCAATCCATCTCCTCCATCACCTCCCAATCCATCTCCTCCATCAGCTCCCAATCCAACTCCTCCATCAGCTCCCAATCCAACTCCTCCATCAACTCCCAATCCATCTCCTCCAACAGCTCCCAATCCATCTCCTCCATCACCTCCCAATCCATCTCCTCCATCAGCTCCCAATCCAGCTCCTCCATTAGCTCCCAATCCATCTCCTCCAACAGCTCTCAATTCAACTCCTCCATCAGCTCCCAATCCAACTCCTCCATCAACTCCCAATCCATCTCCTCCATCAGCTCCCAATCCAGCTCCTCCATTAGCTCCCAATCCATCTCCTCCAACAGCTCTCAATTCAACTCCTCCATCAGCTCCCAATCCATCTCCTCCATCTGCTCCCAATCCATCTCCTCCAACAGCTCTCAATCCAACTCCTCCATCAACTCCCAATCCATCTCCTCCATTAGCTCCCAATCCATCTCCTCCATCAGCTCCCAATCCATCTCCTCCATTAGCTCCCAGTCCAACTCCTCCATCAACTCCCAATCCATCTCATCCAACAGCTCCCAATCCATCTCCTCCATCAGCTCCCAATCCATCTCCTCCAACAGCTCTCAATCCAACTCCTCCATCAACTCCCAATCCATCTCCTCCATTAGCTCCCAATCCATCTCCTCCATCAGCTCTCAATCCAACTCCTCCAACAGCTCCCAATCCAACTCCTCCAACAGCTCTCAATCCAACTCCTCCATAACCTCCCAATCCAACTCCTCCATCAACTCCTAATACAACTCCTCCATCAGCTCCCAATCCAACTCCTCCATTAACTCTCAATCCATCTCCTCCATCAGCTCTCAATCCAACTCCTCCATCAACTCCCAATCCATCTCCTCCATTAGCTCCCAATCCATCTCCTCCATCAGCTCTCAATCCAACTCCTCCAACAGCTCCCAGTCCATCTCCTCCATCAGCTCCCAATCCATCTCCTCCATCAGCTCCCAATCCATCTCCTCCATTAGCTCCCAATCCATCTCCTCCATCAACTCCCAATCCATCTCCTCCATTAGCTCCCAATCCATCTCCTCCATCAGCTCTCAATCCAACTCCTCCAACAGCTCCCAATCCAACTCCTCCATCAGCTCCCAATCCATCTCCTCCATCAGCTCCCAATCCATCTCCTCCATTAGCTCCCAATCCATCTCCTCCATCAACTCCCAATCCATCTCCTCCATTAGCTCCCAATCCATCTCCTCCATCAGCTCTCAATCCAACTCCTCCAACAGCTCCCAATCCAACTCCTCCATCAGCTCCCAATCCATCTCCTCCATTAGCTCCCAATCCAACTCCTCCATCAACTCCCAATCCATCTCCTCCATTAGCTCCCAATCCATCTCCTCCATCAGCTCTCAATCCAACTCCTCCAACAGCTCCCAATCCAACTCCTCCATCAGCTCCCAATCCATCTCCTCCATCAGCTCCCAATCCATCTCCTCCAACAGCTCTCAATCCAACTCCTCCATCAACTCCCAATCCATCTCCTCCATTAGCTCCCAATCCATCTCCTCCATCAGCTCTCAATCCAACTCCTCCAACAGCTCCCAATCCAACTCCTCCAACAGCTCTCAATCCAACTCCTCCATAACCTCCCAATCCAACTCCTCCATCAACTCCTAATACAACTCCTCCATCAGCTCCCAATCCAACTCCTCCATTAACTCTCAATCCATCTCCTCCATCAGCTCTCAATCCAACTCCTCCATCAACTCCCAATCCATCTCCTCCATTAGCTCCCAATCCATCTCCTCCATCAGCTCTCAATCCAACTCCTCCAACAGCTCCCAATCCAACTCCTCCATCAACTCCCAATCCATCTCCTCCATCAACTCCCAATCCATCTCCTCCATTAGCTCCCAATCCATCTCCTCCATCAGCTCCCAATCCAACTCCTCCATCAGCTCCCAATCCAACTCCTCCATCACCTCCCAATCCAACTCCTCCATCAACTCCCAATCCATCTCCTCTATTAGCTCCCAATCCATCTCCTCCATCAGCTCTCAATCCAACTCCTCCAACAGCTCTCAATCCAACTCCTCCATAACCTCCCAATCCAACTCCTCCATCAACTCCCTATCTATCCCCCCATCAGCTCCCAATCCAACTTCTCCATCAACTCCCTATCTATCCCCCCATCAACTCCCAATCCAACTCCTCCATCAGCTCCTAATACAACTCCTCCATCAGCTCCCAATCCAACTCCTCCATCAGCTCCCAATCCAACTCCTCCATCAGCTCCCAATCCATCTCCTCCATCAGCTCCTAATACAACTCCTCCATCAACTCCCTATCTATCCCCCCATCAGCTCCCAATCCAACTTCTCCATCAACTCCCTATCTATCCCCCCATCAACTCCCAATCCAACTCCTCCATCAGCTCCTAATACAACTCCTCCATCAGCTCCCAATCCAACTCCTCCATCAGCTCCCAATCCAACTCCTCCATCAGCTCCCAATCCATCTCCTCCATCAGCTCCCAATCCAACTCCTCCATCAACTCCCTATCTATCCCCCCATCAACTCCCAATCCAACTCCTCCATCAGCTCCTAATACAACTCCTCCATCAGCTCCCAATCCAACTCCTCCATCAGCTCCCAATCCAACTCCTCCATCAGCTCCCAATCCATCTCCTCCATCAGCTCCTAATACAACTCCTCCATCAGCTCCACATGGTGGCTGGGGACATCGATGAGTACGAACACTGTTGTCGATCATTAATGTTTGTGGGTCTGTGATGACTTGGTACTACAAACGATTATGTTAGTTTGCTAGCTAGCTAACGTTAGCGTTCGCTAGCTAGCAAACTTGCTCCGAGCTACGTGGCACATTTATGTACAAACAGGAAGTACGTAGTGAACACAGTGAACTAACAGAAGTATGTGATGTGAGACACACTGATAGTGTCAGGTTAGAGGGAGTTGTCGGCCATCTTTGTGTCATCATGTGGTTTCTGGGAGAATGTGTGTGTGTGTGTGTGTGTGTGTGTGTGTGTGTGTGTGTGTGTGTGTGTTATTTATGAGCTGAGGGAGTTCAGTTTTTACAGAGTCATCATACATACAGGCTTTTAACACGGAGGTCGATCACTTTCCATTTCTACACTCCTTCTCCACCTCCTCTCCTCTGCTCTCCTCTGTTACATAAACAGACCTGAGATCATCTCAGTGACTGTAAATGTAACAACAGAAGAAGAAGAGAACAAAGATGACAGGAAGTAGATTTTATTTTTACCTCCTTTATTCTGGCAGAAGGAACCAGTTTATATCTGTAGTTTTCTTCCTCACACTGACGTTCACACACATTTATCACATTTATAATATTGGATCATTTTAGTTTCAGGTAAAGTTTTCTGACGTAAAGATACGAATGTTCTTTAGTTTTTATTTTTACAGATGAAACAGTTAAATAAATAAAATAAAATCTCAGCTGCAGAAATAAACCAGCTCCTTTATTTTAATATTTATTTCATATATTTTTAGTGGTGTATTCTGTTGTGTGTTTTATAGCTGCTTTTAGACATGCTGTGTGTGTGTGTGTGTGTGTGTGGGATGTAAATGTGTGATTTACTGGTGCTGCAGCACTTTAATAAATAGGCCTTTTATTGCTGTGAACCTCTGAGATCACACCTCACACACACAGTAAAACCCACACATTAGCACAGTACAACACACACACACACACACACACACACACACACACTCATTGTCACTAAGGTTAATAGAGTATTCAGATGTAAATCTTTTCCTTGTCGCCTCAGTAATGTCTTAATGTTCTTCCTGTTATTAGTCTGTCGAGTGCAATATAGTTAACAGCTTCTCTGTCTGTCTGTCTGTCTGTCTCTCTGCAGGATTGATAAGTCTACAGTCAGCGCTCTGAGAGCTCGGTGAGTAACAACACAGACCTGTTTCTGTTGTGTCAGTGAGAGAAAAAGCTAAAGAAGGAAATACATCATGAACATGCATTAGAAACATATGTGTGTATATATATTAAAAGTAAAAAATGAAGAACTAGTCAGGTTTTGTTGATTCAAACATTGACGACCATGTTTTCTATTTAAAAGGAAACAATACTACTAAAAAAAATTAAAAAGAGGAGAAAATGGATCCTTTTATGTATCCTTTTTTTGGGGGTTGTTCAATTGTCCGTCGCATCGTGATGAACCCACTATCTCAAGATCACCTTGATGAAATTTCCTCAAATTTAGCTTAAACGTCCACTTTGGGTCACAGTGAACTGATTAGATTCTGGAAGTCAGAGATTAAAAATCACTGAGACCTTGCGTCCATTGCATTTTCATGAACGACATATCTCAAGAACTTCTTGAGGATTTTTTTTTTTTTTTTTTCAAATTTGGCACAGACGTACAATTGGACTCAAGAATGAACTGATTAGAATTTGGTGGTCAAAGGTCACCATGAACTTGCATTCGTCTCATTCTCATGGACACGATATCTCAAGAACACCTTGAGGAAATTTCCCCAAATAACACAAAGTCAAATAAGCACTGGTTCCAACCAAGGTGTGCAGAAGAGCATCTCTGAAGCAACAACACCTTGTCCAACCTTGAAGCAGATGGGCTACAGCAGCAGAAGACCACACCAGGTGCCACTCCTGTCAGCTAACAACAGGAAACTGAGGCTACAATTCACCAAAACTGGACAATAGAAGATTGGAAAAACCACATTCAGATGGAAGCATGGATCCATCCTGCCTTGTATCAACGCTTCAGGCTGCTGCTGCTGGTGTAATGGTGTGGGGGAGATTTTCTTAGTACCAACTGAGCATGGTTTAAACACCACAGCCTACCTGAGTATTGTTGCTGAGCGTGTCCATCCCTTTATGACCACAGTGTACCCATCTTCTGATGGCTACTTCCAGCAGGATAACGCACCATGTCACAAAGCTCACATCATCTCAAACATGACAATGAGTTCACTGTACTCCAATGACCTCCACAGTCACCAGATCTCAGTCCAATAGAGCACCTTTGGGATGTGCTGGAACGGGAGATTCTCATCATGGATCAACTGTGTGATGTCATCATGTCAATATGGACCAACATCTCTGAGGAATGTTTCCAGCACCTTGTTGAGTCTGTGACACCAAGAATTAAAAAGGGGGTCCAACCTGGTACCAGCAAGGTGTACCTAATAAAGTGGCCACTGAGTGTAGGTGAATCTTTGAAAATTAACTGGAAAAAAGTTGATCAGCAACAGTTTCAATAACCGATTATAAAGTTGCAGTTTTGAGTTCCAGCTCCTGACGTGTGAGTATTTCCTGTGATGACAAACTGAATATGTAACAAACAGGTTATACAAACACGTCAGAGACAAAACAGTTAATTGATTAGTTTGTGAATTAGTCATCACATTGATTGATGAACACAGCTGTTAGTCGCAGCCCCACAGACAGTGATCATGCATCATTAAACAGACAGAGACGATGATATATATAATAATTAAAGCTGTGTGAAGGTCATCGTGTTGCTGTTGTTGTTGAGACGTCGCGTGTTTGATCCGAGGACAGAAACTGTTTTTGCTCATGGAAGCAGAGAGATGTCTGAAGACCGGCCTCGAGCTACACACTGCTGTTTACTTTGATATTTCTGTTAGAAACTCTGCATCAGACGGCAGAGAGACGCTCCTGTTGTTCAGATGCATGATGGGATACAATCCTCCTGCTCAGTATCACTGAACAAACCTCACAGCTGCCTCAGTGGATATTTTTAACTCTTTTAGCTTCTGCTGCTGTTTGTGTGGTCGTATTCAGATCCTTTACTGCAGTAAAATACTGATGATGTACTGATAAGAGGCAGGGCCGTGATCAGACATTTTGATGGGCGGGTGCTCGAGAAAAGAAAGGGGCACCCCTCTTGTGATTATTAGTAAAGACTGAGTTTTGCATGCACTACAAGAAACTGAAGGAAGCTCATCGAACTCTAGGGGCTCTTGTTTCACAGACCGGGTGAGGCGGGGGTGCAGCGCACCTGCGCTTCACCAACTGGGTGTGGCCAGGTGGATTTTGCAAGTTTGGCACACCATGCGCCTGGCGCAGCAACTCCTCTTTCCCACCTCCATCCCTCCTACCTGCGCAAGTCGGAAAGAGGGAGGAGAGAAGGCATGGAGTGGGTTTTACACACATCACACCAATCAAATGAGCCCCTCTCCTCGCCCTTAAATGCGCTGCGCGAAGGCGTAATGAGAGTTTACTCAATTTGCCATGGCAGAAGAGAGCAGCAGCGTCAGACGGCCAAACTTCTCCCAGGAGAAAACTGATGTTTTGGTCCGGGAGGTCCAAGCTCGCAGTGTCCGAATATACAGAACTGCGAGCAGACCTCCACGGGCTGATGATGCAAAGGTAGCCTGGGAGGAGGTCACCACAATTGTAAATCAATGTTGTGTTTCTCTCGTGCGCGCGCGCGCTCTCTCTTTCTCTCTCGCAGTCTCACTCTGTTTCTTTTCTTTTGACTTTTCTAAGATGACAGATGCTGAATATATACTCCCTATCTGATGCTGTGGCTGTTTGTGGTTGGCTGAGAGGGATGTGAACTCATTAGTTTGCAGCTGTGTTAATCAAATCAGGTTGGGTTTCCATTACGCGTACCAAACGTGCCAAACGGTGCCAATCCCCTTTGATCTGACATCAGATGTGACGGGACAGTCGATATAGAGATACATTTATGTGCTGATTGCAGATAGTTGCATTGAATAGTGTTTTTTGTGGGTATTTACTGCATCGTTAATGTGCCTGACATTCTGGAAACCTGCCTGTGAGGTTTTGGTTACGTGTGCGCACTGTCCCCCGGTCAGCCAAACTTCGGCTTACACCGGCTGCGCTCCGCCTGCGCTGACAGTAGACCTGGTTTCAGCTGGCGAGCTTTTAGCGCACCTTCGGCGAAGCCTTTTGGCACGAAACTGTCACTGCGCCAAGTTGGATCTGTCGGCACCTCCCCCTGCTGCGCCGCCACACCCATCTCAGCGCACCTCGGTCTGCCAAACTACCAAACTGAGCACGCCTCGGGTTGTGCTGCTCGAAAGTAGCTCTGCGCGGGGTTTGCCACCCTGCACCGCGCCAGGAGACTAGAGCCCTTAGTGTCATTAATGACATTGCGTATCCTCCTCTACAGCACACTACATGTCAGATTTGTTTAAATGAATAATCAGAGCAAATGTGTTGGAGACACAAACATTATTTTAAGTTATGTTTTGGTTTATAAAGCCATGTTAAAATGAGAAAACAGTTCGGGGTCTGTCTGTGAGTTTGACAGAGACACTGTGGTTTGTGGTCTGTTTGTGCACGTGGCTGATAACAGGCGTGTAGGCTCTGCTCTTATAGCAACATGTACTATATATATATATATATGTATATATATATATGTAATCATAAAGAGTGCACACATGTGACTGACGTGTGTGTGTGTGTGTGTGTGTGTGTGTGTGTGTGTGTGTGTGGCCTGCAGGAAGGTGACCCGTCAATCTGACAGAATATTCAGCTCTTTTCCTTCCAGCAGTTTTTCTTCTGATTCACACTTTATCATCTGTCCGTAAAATTAAACCTTTGGACCTCAGAACAACAACATGTCAGTCCGTCCCTCAACACTTCCTGTCTGTGTCCCTCAGCTCAGACCCTGTCGCGTCCTACTGAACATCTACAAAAAGACACAGATTCATAGTTTTATTTCCTCAAACAGCTGCTCACTGTAGTTTAAATCAAACAAACAGGAGGAAGTAAGGACCTCATTGAGGACGGTCTGTGTGAGTTCAGTATTAACTTCTCCTCTGTTGTTGTTGTTCAGCAGTTGGACATGCTGTGACAGTTGGTCTTTGTGGTATTTGTCCCGCCCCTCCTCTGCTGTGATTGGATGTCAGAGTTAAAACTGACAGTGACTAGCGCAGAGTTTTCCCCAAAGTTTTTTTAACTCTCAGCGACCAGAGAGAAAACTCCAAACGTGCAGCGCTCAGCACCTCGTCACACTGCTGGAGTTTGTATCAAGAGAAGAAATGTGTTCACTTGAAGCTCTGCAGCCAATGACGTGAAGGTTTTTTTCCCCCACTGACCAATCAATAGGTCGAAGAGTACGCATGACTTCAGTCGACCAAGATTTTCTTTCACCTGTAGTTATGTGACGTCCTCCTCCAACCCAGTCACCAAAATACATGTTGGCATTGTTTCTGCAAACCACAGATACATTTGTACGTTTTTATGAGGCAGATACGATTTGGTGAACCTGTGGTTGGGTTTAGGTACAAAGATCATGTTTTTGCTTAGAATACCCAGGTGTTGAGGCACTATCCCGACAGGAGACGCTGCAATGTCTCAGCAGAAAACTACTGCTTTTCGTTTGCACCATCCTGGCAGCAGACAAAACAATGTCTTGGTAAAAAAACAAACAAAAAAACAAAAAAAAAACACTGTTTGTGGCACTATTCTGGCAGGAAATGCCGCAATGTCTCGATAAAAAACTATCGCTTAATGTGGCAGTATCCTGTTGAGAACTGAGGGATTTCTTAGTAAAAACCAGCCACTTCTTGTGGCACTTTCTCAACAAGAAAAACAGCTGCAGGTTGTTACACAACATCTGCATGTGGTGCCTGAAAAGATGTCGGAAACAACACGAGTCACTAAATCACAGCAGCTTCTCATGTTTGTTGGTCTTGAACGGTGATCGGCAGCTCGGCCGAAAGAACCAGGAGACAAAGTCAATTTAGAAACGCTGATATGACGCGTACGAAATGTACAGAAGTAATGTTGGCGGTGTCCAGAAGCGCCCACTGCCAACATTTTCCTTCGCTCCCGATTGGTAATAGTCCAGTAATCAGCGACGCTGTGACTTTAATGTAAACAAATATCAATTTTGGCAATTTGCTGAAACAGCTGATGCCGTCATCATCGTTTGGGAATGTAATTTACATTAGTTTAATTCCCCACTGTAATTTTAGTAAATCAAAAAAATAAGTGTTGGTGGCAGAGGTGAAATTGTCTTTATTGTCTTTTTGTTTTGCTCTCAGTCTTCTCTCTCTCTCCGTCTCTCTCTCTGTCTCTCTCTGAGCGACTCAGGGCGCCGTAATCCTGACGGTCCCTGACGTTACAATAGAGAGAGACAGTCAGACAGAGAGAGACAGTGAGACAGAGATAGAGAGAGAGAGACAGAGAGAGAGACGTAGAGAGAGCTGCTGTGTTAGATTTGAGAGATGCTCAGTTACCGACGGCAACGCAACAATGCCGCACGACCACTGGTGAGTCTGGCATTTCCCCTTATCCTCCATCTGTCTGTGTGTGTGTGTGTGTGTGTGTGCGCGTGTGTGTGTGTGCGTGCTGCGATTTCTCACATTTTACCTTCATTAAATAATTTGTGATGTGTTCATGATGTCACGTTATAAACAGACCGCGATGCGTTCAGGTGAAATCGTGATGTCAGGTGTGTTTACAGTTCCTCTCTCCTGTAAAACAGCTGATGTGTCAGTCTGAACTTTTAAACGCACAGATCGATGTGACTCCGTCTGTGGGGAGCTGAAACATCTGCACAGAGACGTCACAACATCTGAAGGATACATCAAAGAGGAAAAGTTCATTAACTTGTTTTTGTGTGGGAGGAAAAGAAATGTTACATTTCAGTTGAAATTCTGACTTTGAAGAAGCGTTCCGATGAGTTTGAGTCGGTCCTGACTACAAACACACACAGTTCAGAGTTGTGACGTGACTGAAGGTGACAGATGAAACAAAACTTTATTTAAAACCTTTAAAAACGAAACATTTCTGCATCAAAACTGATGAAACGTTTTGTTTTTATTTCTGCAGCTGCACATGAGTCAGATCACATTTCCCCCAAACGCATTAAGCCTGCTGTGTGTGTGTGTGTGTGTGTGTGTGCGTGTGCGTGTGTGTGCGTGTGTGTGCGTGTGCGTGTGTGTGTGTGTGTGTGTGTGTGCACAGCTAAAGGGCAGACGCTCCGTCTGTCTAGAAACAGAAGCCAGCAGCGTCTCTACTCTCCCTGCTGCTGCTGCTGCTGTTGTTGTTGTTGTTGTTTATGATGTTGTTGTTGTCGCTTTGTCTTTTTTATGCCATCGCTGACAGCAGTGACTCAGATGCTGCCAGACAGATATAATTAGACCCCCCAAAAAACGAGAAAACAGGACTGTGTGTCTGCAGAGGACGTCCCTGCAGGTGGAGGAGAGGCAATTTCTAAAAGTCAGTAAACAGACGGGTTAATGTTGGTGCGCAGCAGCAGGTGCCTGGAGGTGTGTGACGGAAACTAACTGAGGACTTTCATACAGTTGATACGAGTCCAGTCATTTTTCCTGTAGAAACATTTCATGGTTTCTGCTTCACAAACTTTTCCTGTGAATGAATAATTTTCATAACTGTAGTGTGTCAGTGTTGATGTTGAGGCGGAGGTGGTTCCATCCTCATCATGTGAACTGTGACGTAGTTCTAGTAATTCTGTGTGTATGAAATGATTTTGGAGACACGGCGCTCTTTAAAGTTCAGACCAAAGATTCACGACGAGATGAGTTGAAGCAAACAACTACTGTCAACACTCCGTTCTGTAATGTAAATTCGTCCTGGTTGACAGGAAGTGACCACGATGAGACAGTGTATCATCTCTAGTCAACAACTCTTCTTGTTGGAACCTCTTCTTCTTAAAATCTGAATGAAGATAGACCGGAATTTACCAACGTACTGATGATGTCACCATGTCAGGTCACTCACTCTCCGGGACCGCCAGTGTTACTTGAATAAGTAAACAGTGACCAACGGGACCAGACTGGCCGACCCGTATGCTCTCACTCAGTGGATGGATGATGTCACAGGAAGCCAATTTTACAAAGGAGGACCACACTTGTTTGTTTTGCTATGGAAGCTAACGTTAGCTAATGTGCTAAAAAGGTTAGCGTTGCAGAGAAATCCAATATTCCTCTTAATCCCTCCCCAGTTTCTGATGAGGTGGACATGATAACCCTTAATACACATAACCTTATTCATCCCTACAACAGGAAATACTTTTTCCCTAACCTGATATGAAGTGTGCGCTGCACATGTGAGCATTTTTGATGATGGCCTCCGTCCAGTCCTTTGGTCTTATCACATTTAACCATAGTTGTCTTTGTTTTTGTTGACGGGCAGTGGCGGCTGGTTTTGAGCCATGACTCCTTCTATTCTGGCTCCCAATAACACAACAAGACAAACACATTTTAACACTCCTATGGAGCCTACAGCCCTGTGGGGGAGAGGCAGCTGCACCTCCAGCTGATAACATGATGTCATCATGATGTCGGCCCTAAAAGGGTCTATAGTGATAGTGAGATACTGGCTACAGTGATGAAACAAAACCAGCATCAGATGGACTGTATTCATAATCAATACGCCACAATAATATAAGTAACCAGCGCCAATTCATCAGTCAGTGAGAATGTGTGTGTGTGGGCGGGGCATAAGCACATACAGCCAGCAGCAGCAGCGACCCACCGTCTGACACCGGCACACCGTGAGGACAGAAACAGAGGGCTCTGTGGGAATGGAGCACCTGCTGCAGCAAGCCAACACGCTGTCTGTGGTCATTTTGACTTCACTACAAGCTGATTGGCTGTTGAAACAGGTGACGTGCTTTAAAACCAGCCGCCGGCCATTTGACCAGCTGAGTGTCAGGTGACACCATCAGCCGGCTTGAGTCGAGCTCAGACCGGCCAGTTCACACCGCTAACACTTTTCTCTGTTCTGAAACAGTTTCATCTCGTCATGAATCTTTGGTCTGAACTGGACTTCACACTGAAGTTATTGAATATTTTACAGAAGGCTGTCTCTTCTCGGTGTTGCACTTTGTAGACGATCCCTTTTTATTTTAATCTTAGCTGTTGGCAAAATGTAGATGAACCTAACTCACTTTAATAACCATAGTCCTACAGAAAACCTTCCTCCATTTAAAAGCCTTAAATTTAAGTGTCTGAGAGCTGCAGACAGCCTGAGCCTCTGAGTCTCTCAGAGCTGCTGTCGACTCAGTCTGGTTCTATTATGAGTTATTTTTAATTAAATCCAGTTTCTGTGTTTATTCTTGGCCTCGATAACTGCAGTGGACTGAACTTAAGGGTCACTTGTTACAGAGCTTTAGACTGCAGAGTTAAGATCTGTTGTTTCAGAATAAACCGTCAGACTCATGGAGAACTCGTTTAAGCCGTTTTGATTTGCTGTGACAGGTTTAAGTGTTGTTTCTGTGGCAGAAGACGCCGCTGCAGCTCCACCAGAGGCGTCTGTCTCTTTGGACATGTGGTGGCTCGGCTGGTGGCGCTCGTCATGGAAGAACAAACTCCCTCAGGCAACTGAAATCCCTCCAAAACTCTGATAGCTGTTGGCTTTTCTCTCTGCTGGACGCTCAGCTCTTGTTGTGTGATGCTCAGTGGATGTTTGGATGCTCAGAGGCCGAGGGTCGGACTGAGAGCTCCAACCTGTCGCTCACTCTGTGATTTTTGTGGGCAGAATGTCACGGTGCAGTCGGAGTGTGGAGAGCATCCGATGTGGTGATTTGACGATGATGATGAGGTACTGGTGGCTTCATCAGGCCATGACCTCCACTGGGCTCTGGGAAAGTTCAGTGTTTTCAGACATCGTCTTTGTTGGACCATTTAACCGTCGTCCTTTTTACACAGAGACCGTCTTTATGCTGCCGTTGTATTTTTACACAGAACCAAACGACGGTGGCATCGTGTCGCTCTAGTGTGTGATTTTAGACAGCATGATGACATCATGGAATCAAAAGAGGCATGACATGTAACACAACTGTGACACAACAGCATCGGCCTCTAGTGTGACATTTAACATACGTGTCAGCAGCTCTTTATAAACAATAACAGTGACATCACATGTCAAACCACAATCATTTAATGTCCCTGTTATATGGCGGCTGATCTCGTCCTCTGCTCGGAGGGTAAGGAGCTCCTGGACCTCATTGTTTTCACTATTTGTGGACATATTGGGCCTTGTCTTCTTCTTTGACTTAGCTGCTAACTGCTAACAGCTACGTTTTAAATCTCCCACACACCTGTCCCACCCATGATCCCGTCCTACCGGCTGTCTCTTTTACACAGACGTCCAACAAACACCAACTTCCACCCGAGAGAGCTGTGTTCGTGTCCCGTAAGATTATAAAGCCAAACCCTGTTCTGTTTTTTCCTAAACCCAACCACATGTTTTTGTTGTTGAAGAAAACAAAGTCAATTCACAGAGTTGTACCGACGTAGTGCTTTTATTTTGAAAGAGACTATATGCAAACTGTACATTTCCTGTGAAAACAGAAGTGTATTTTGAAAACAGACAATGCATGTAACAGGCTGAAGTTGACACGGCGTCCCAGAACGTCAACAACCAACACACCCAGGGTACCTTGGACGCCATATTTGGACGTGGAAAGTCCATGACCAAACGTGGACATGTGATGAGGTCACAGTGAGGATGAGTTGGATCAGATGGTTCGGCTGTAATGTGCTCACACCCAACTCACAGCTGCTGGAATTTTTTGGTGAATATTTGGTCTTAACGGTTGCTAATGGTTGTGCTGACTAAATGGGTTTGCAGTGAAGTAAAACTGAAAAAGATTTTCTTTATTTAAGGGTTCCTCAAAATAAAATTAGTTGCACATAGACTCTGTAAGCATTCATCTGGCTCTCCGTGTAGCAAGAGGTCCAGAGGTTGAAGTAATTTTGTAAATGTGTCCACGCCGGTTTTCTGATGATACCTGCTGCCTGCAGGTTTATCCAGCTCCTTTTATGTCGTCACTTTCCTCTTTAAATTCATACAGTATATGAATTCATCACTTCCTGTCCTCCATCTGAGTTCTGCACGCCACAATAGTCACGATTTCAAAAAGCTGTCAGCATTGGAGGCGATGGAGAGTTTGAGCGAGTGTGAGGAAGCAGGTTTTCAGTCACAAACCAAACAACTGATGGATCAACTGTCTGCAGTCTCTTCTCTCTGCCAACTGATTTTACAGAATTTAACAGAACCAAACCACACTGTTATTCTCATCTGAAACTGTTAAAGTGAAGGTTCCGCTGAAAGTTTGGTGTCCTGCTGGTGCCACCTCATGCTGGGAGAAGTGAACTCAAAGGGTTAAATTTAAATGTTAATGAAGAGCTTTGATGTTCCCTCAGAGCCCAGCAGGATCCTGGTGGGGAATAAAATTCACAAAAACATTTTTCATGACTTTACATGCTGGAGATTACCTGGAACCTCTCCAGTCGAGCATGCATGAAACTGAAGAGATGTCTGACTGTATCTGTGTTTTCCTTTGGAGACAGGAAATCATTTGTGACAGGACACATTTTATTTACACACATCTATAGAGGAAGGAGCTGTACGTACAATATCTAATCAGCAGTGATGGAAACATTTAATTTTTCATTTTCTGTAACCGCTTATCCTCTTGAGGGTCGCGGGGGGTCAGCTTATCTCAGCTGACACTGGGTGAGAGGCAGGGTTCACCCTGGACAGGTCACCAGACTATCACAGGGCTGACACATAGAGACAGACAACCATTCACACTCACATTCACACCTACGGACAATTTAGAGTCACCAGTTAACCTGCATGTCTTTGGACTGTGGGAGGAAGCTGGAGCACCTGGAGGAAACCCACGCTGACACAGGGAGAACATGTCGGAGCACCTGGAGGAAACCCACGCTGACACGGGGAGAACATGTCGGAGCACCTGGAGGAAACCCACGCTGACACGGGGAGAACATGTCGGAGCACCTGGTGGAAACCCACGCTGACACGGGGAGAACGTGTCGGAGCACCTGGAGGAAACCCACGCTGACACAGGGAGAACATGTCAGAGCACCTGGAGGAAACCCACGCTGACACAGGGAGAACATGTCAGAGCACCTGGAGGAAACCCACGCTGACACAGGGAGAACATGTCAGAGTACCTGGAGGAAACCCATGCTGACACAGGGAGAACATGTCAGAGCACCTGGAGGAAACCCACGCTGACACAGGAGAACATGTCAGAGCACCTGGAGGAAACCCACGCTGACACAGGGAGAACATGTCAGAGCACCTGGAGGAAACCCACGCTGACACAGGGAGAACATGTCAGAGCACCTGGAGGAAACCCACGCTGACACAGGGAGAACATGTCAGAGTACCTGGAGGAAACCCATGCTGACACAGGGAGAACATGTCAGAGCACCTGGAGGAAACCCACGCTGACACAGGAGAACATGTCAGAGCACCTGGAGGAAACCCATGCTGACACAGGAGAACATGTCAGAGCACCTGGAGGAAACCCACGCTGACACAGGGAGAACATGTCAGAGCACCTGGAGGAAACCCACGCTGACACAGGGAGAACATGTCAGAGCACCTGGAGGAAACCCACGCTGACATGGGGAGAACATGTCAGAGCACCTGGAGGAAACCCACGCTGACACAGGGAGAACATGTCAGAGCACCTGGAGGAAACCCATGCTGACACAGGAGAACATGTCAGAGCACCTGGAGGAAACCCACGCTGACACAGGGAGAACATGTCAGAGCACCTGGAGGAAACCCATGCTGACATGGGGAGAACATGTCAGAGCACCTGGAGGAAACCCACGCTGACACAGGGAGAACATGTCAGAGCACCTGGAGGAAACCCATGCTGACACAGGAGAACATGTCAGAGCACCTGGAGGAAACCCACGCTGACACAGGAGAACATGTCAGAGCACCTGGAGGAAACCCACGCTGACACAGGGAGAACATGTCAGAGCACCTGGAGGAAACCCAAGCTGACACAGGAGAACATGTCAGAGCACCTGGAGGAAACCCACGCTGACACAGGGAGAACATGTCGGAGCACCTGGAGGAAACCCACCCTGACACAGGGAGAACATGTCAGAGCAGCATGTAAACAATGCTAACCATGTTAACCACACCGTGCAACCACTGTGGTTAGCATGGTTACCACCAGCATTGTCGTCTCACAGCAAGAGGGTTCCTGGTTCAAACCTGGGGTGGGGGAGGCACGCATGTCTTTGAACTGTGGGAGGAAAGCGGAGCACCCCGAAGGAAACCGGCGCTGACACGGGGAGAACATGCAAACTCCGCACAGAGGGGCTCCCTCCCCCTGGGTTCAAACCAGGAGCCCTCTTGTTGTGAGGCAACAGTGCTAACCAGCAGTGAACACATGGTGGATCTTATTGCAAATTAGAGGCTGAGTTAGGAGGATAAAAACTGTATAAGATAATGTTTATGAAAGCTAGATGAGCCAGAAATTTATCTTCTTCTGCTTATCAACACTACAGTCTTTAATAATTTGGCCCCAGGGCCCATTAAATACCAGGTTATGGTACCCATCCCTAATTAGCACAAGCCTATGGCTTTTTATATTGTATAAATTAGCCTAGCGGCTAGCAGAGTTTTCCTCTACTCACATGAAGCCAAGGACAACAGCAACATTTAACAATGGTAACGTTATAAAATTGGGCTCCATTACAGCTCACAAGGTTCACTGACAAAACAACTGTCTGAATAATTTTTTTCCCACGAATACAACATGCTAACGTTAATAGCACAAGCTTATGGCATTTTCCATTGCATTAATGAGCCTAGTGGCTAGCAGAGTTTCCTCTACTGATATGAAGGCAGGATAAACTGCACACAGTTACAATTCTATTTTGTGAGCTTTTATTGTGTTGAAAATGTATTGTTTCTTATCTGTGAAATTAAAGTAAAAACACTGTGTTTCCAGTGATTGAGCAGCTGGGAGGTGACCATCAGGTGCACGTCTATACAGAGTCAGATTCGATGCAGAGGTATAAATCCAGCTTCACACCCTCGACAGAATTAAACAAAACAACAAAGTTGGTTTCAGTTTTTCTACAGTAGAAACAACACAGAGTGATTCTGTTTGTGATTTCTGATGTTTGAGATGTTTTCAATAAATAAAAGGAGACCGACAGACGACCTGCGGAGTGTTTGATGGATGTTTATTTCTGACATGAAAGTTTCACACTCGGTTTTTTAACGAGTCAGGAAGCCGACGACAGAGAATAACTTCCCCCACAGCAGGTCGGTTTGTTTCACATCTGGAACTAAATCTAGTTCCTGGTTCCTCTGGTCCAAACGCAGGTTTAAGTACCGAGTTCCTCTGAAGGTTCCTGTTCTCCGGGGAAAGTTCCTGCACTGTGAACAACCTGCTCGGTTTCTTTGTTGTTGTTGTTTGGTTTCAAACTCAACGTGTCGTTTGTGATGAAAAGACTCTGGAGGCGTGTTGCATTGTGGGAACGGCCCGCAGGAGTATTTGACATCAGTGTATCATGTTAACTTGTGTGTGAGTGTGTGTGTGTGTGTGTGTGTGTGTGTGTGTGTGTGTGTGTGTGTTTGTGCGTTTGATGTGAGGACGATGATGTGATGGGCTGTGACACACAGCTGTCAGCGGCGATAACGAACCAGCTGAGAGTCGAGTCAGAAGTGCGACTGGTTTTATTTTAAACTGAAGCTCAGGAGACACACACACACACACACACACACACACACAGTGACCTTTTCTCTCTCAGCAGGTTTCGTGTCTTGTCCTTCCTCTCTGTTCTTGTCGTCTTGTTGTCGTCTCTCTTTGACCTTTGTCTTCGTTCCTGGACTCTCAAAGTTCTCAGGACTCAAATTCTCAGTTTCTGATAGTTTTGTAATTTTGAATAAAAGCAATAAGTCAGCTCAGGACAGGAAGCTGTCGTCCTCAGGTCGATGCAGATTTCTTCACAATAAAATCTGTTCAGACAGAAACTGTGCTGGAAACGGACTAACAGAGTGTAGACAGAGCTGCCTGAGTGTTGGCTGTATGTGTCAGTGTGGTCTGTTGGCAAGTGTTTAACAGGCGAGTGAAGTTAGTGAGAACCGTCCAGTTGTTGCAGGAAACACTGTCCAGGTGTTGCACGGTGCTGTTGAGGGTCAGTCCTGTGTTTTTTGCTCCCTTATCATCCGTCATCCATTAATGACATAATTAACGACAGACATAAAACTGTTTTCGGATCCAGAGTTACATGAAATAATCTGTTTCTGTAAAGTGAATCTGTGTCTCCGTCCTCTGCTCCACAGTTTCTATACCTCTCACACACATGATCTCACACTGTATCACATCAACCTGTTTTTCTGCTTCAAGCTCTTGAATGTAGTGAAATTCTTCATTTACACCGGCAGTCGCTGCCGTTGAGCTCCATCCTTTTATTTCTTGTTTTCTTTCACAGGCCTTTCTGCAGCACTGCCGGCTTTACGCCCGACTCATCTGCATTCACACACACAGTCACACTCAGTCACGCTCGGTCATGAACCTCACTGTGTGGCTGCTGACCCTCCGGCTGTTCCTCTTTTATCTCGTGTTCCATGGAAATGTCAGTTTGGTGAAATTAATTTGGTTTCATAAAGGACACTACAGGAGGAAGGCTGAGGATGAGGAGCAGGGCAGGGAGAGATTTCCAGGGATGAAGAACATTTAGACCATTTTATCTCACCAGTGTTACATAAACAACAAATATTTAATCATTTATTCTCGTCATATCAGAAAACCTTAAATCTGCTTTTTCATTTATTTTCAACTGAAATGTTTTATTGAACCTGTTTTACTTTCTTCATTCTCACAGTTTGACACGTTAATATCCAGCTGAGTCGTTCATCTTCAAGTCCAAGTCACTGATGTATGGTCCAAGTCGACAGTTTTCAAGTTTTAGTCAACAAATTAAAATCTGAGTCAGTGTACGAGTTTTCAGTGTATAAGTCAAAAGTATGAAATCTTGATTCATTATTATTTAACTCTAAATCCACGTACGACTCGTCAGTATTCAATGGAGTCATCCATATTTAAGTCCAAGTCAGTGATACAAGTCATGAGTCAGTGGTTTCTAAATTTTAGTCAGCAAATTTCCAATCAAGTCAGTAAAATTCAAGTCTAAATTAAAGTATGAATCGTTAATATTAAAGTACAAGTCACTGATATTTCAGCACGAGTCAGCAGATTCTAAATTTTAATAAGCAAATTTAAGTCATTAATAGTTTAAATTAAAGTATGACTCATCACTGTTCAAGTCCAAATCATTTATATTTCAGCACAAGTCACTGGTTTTTCAATTTTAGTCATTTAAATAAAATCAGTAATATTCAAGTATGAGTCATCAAAATTCAAGTCTTGTCACAGATTCAAGTCACAAGTTAATGGTTTCTAAATTTTAGTCAGCAAATTTCCAATCAAGTCATTATTATTCAAGTTGAAATGAAAGTATGACTCATCAACATTCAAGTATGAGTCATCCATTTCAAAACTGAGTCATCAGTGGTCAAGTCCAAGTCACTGATATAAGTCACAAGTCAACGGATTCTAAATTTTAGTCGACACAATTTAAATCAACCCAGTAACATTTAAGTCTGAAGAAAGTCATGACACATCAATATTCAAGTACAAGTCAGTTCAGCACGAGTCAGTTAATTTCCGATCAAGTCAATATTATTCAAATCTCAATCAAAGTATGACTCATCAATATTCAAGTCCTAGTCACAGATACAAGTCACAAGTAAGGGGTTTTTAAATTTAAGTCAACAAAATTCCAGTCAAGTCATTAATATCTAAGTCTAAATCAAAGTATGACTCATCAATATTCAAGTATGAGTCATACATTTTTAGGCTCAGTCATCAATATTCAAGTCCAAGTCACTGATACAAGTCACGAGTCAGCAGATTCTTAATTCTAATCAACAAAATCACAATCAAGTCATTATTATTAAAGAGTAACTAAACCCTAAAACCATTTTTTTCAGTTGATAATCATTGTTTCTGGTTGTATAGTAGTGTTACTGACTGATCCTGCTCAAAATCTTGACAGTTGAGTGCAAACTGTTGAAAATCTACATTTTATTTTAAAAATGTGGTGTGGAGTGCCCTCTACAGCTTGAAACCTGGTTACTACATTTGAATTTACATTACATTACACTGGAGGCGAATGATGTCACTAACCGTCCACTAAAGCCTGCCCTCCTCCGTTTACTCCTCCCCTTACTATAAAACCATTCTGACCGCAGTTATCAAACTGATAGCGAGTAGGTTGGATCAGAGCAGAGAGATTAGCTAGTAATTTGTCGAATTGTATTGTTAGCATAGTGTATTTTAGTGTAGGTTTACAGTTAGTAGTGTGTTTATAGTATTTAGGTTAGTTGGTCAAGGAGAGGTGCCGAGGCTCGGGAGTATATTGTAGCGTCTGCCAGGACGTGTAGAATGATGACGCGGTTATTCGGCAACCCACCGTTTATTGCTTCACAGTACAGGTTACTGTTGGCCGTAACCACGCCAAAAAAACAACGAGACAAGAACTTAGCTGTAACGTTAGCTCACAAAACATGTACTCCTGCTCTTTCCTCCAGCTCGCACACACACACAAGCACACACACTCACACAGCCCTCATTCCCGCCCCACTCGCACCCCGCACCCCTACCCATACTCATTCAGTCCAAAACATGCCATTAACTCACAGAACA
Source organism: Epinephelus lanceolatus (assembly GCF_041903045.1). NCBI lineage: Eukaryota > Metazoa > Chordata > Actinopteri > Perciformes > Serranidae > Epinephelus > Epinephelus lanceolatus. The sequence continues at coordinate 42,837,223 of NC_135744.1, read as the reverse complement.
TTAACAGTACAACAGAACATTCACTGCAGGGTTGCTACACTATGTGCGGGGCTGCGAGGGAGGGATGTGGAGGGCCGCTGCGCTGTGACCATAGGGCCATGACAAAGAGTCGAGTGTCGGGGGTATATGTGCAGGGCGCGAGGGAGGGAGGGATGGATGTGGTGGGCTGCTGCGTGGTGAGCCCAGGCTCCCAGAGAGGGATAAAATAAGTCAGTGTGGAGAAGGGGACCGGCTGAGCTCCAGCCACCTTCCCTTTCGCCCGTGTGACACAGTTAGGGGGGGTTTCCAAGCCACCATCGGCACAGTGAAAAGCCCTCTCTCCTCTCCGTGCACCGAAGGACAATCTTCACTCCGCCCCCTTCCTCAGCCGCTCGCCTGCTGTTGCCTCAGGGCGTCTGGATGGTGATTACTGTGTGTGGCTCCTGACAGACTGAAGGTCGATGTTCAGAGACAGACTCATTGCTCCTCTGTGACAATCATGATGATGATGATGTGTAGCGCTCAGATAAATCAGGACACACACACACACACGGGACAGGAAGTGCATTTTTTTGTATTTTACTGTGTGATGAAGGTGAAATGTGGCTGCAGCAACAATTCAAAGTCAGAATGTAAAAGCTGTCCAGATGGAGGGCAACAACTGAAGGTGTAAAAACACCTGCACTGATGTTCCAGTTGATTAAATCAGGAAAAACCAAAGGTTACTTTTAAGTCCTGAAAACACTGGGACGTAAAGGTATAAGTAGAAACAAAACAGGTGCAACAGTCTGGTGGAGCGAAGTCAGCTCAACATGCCCCAAGTTTGCTGCTTTACAATGTGCTGTGGCAACTTCTCCATGTTTTTAGCCACAACCCAGATTTTTAACACCGTTTCACTGGACACACCTCTGAGAACAGGGAACACCTAGTGGCTAGAAATTAAGTTAGCGAGTAACGTTAGCCTGACAGCATTTTACCAGACCTCTGAAAACAGTTGACCTAGTAGGTTGACAACAGTAGCTAAAGTTAGCTATCATTACCTAATAACGTAAGCCTACCAACATTTCACCAGACCTCTGGAAACATTTGACGTAGTGCGTATAAAATAGAAGCTGACAGCGGTGCAACCATGTAAAGAGTTGAAATATTAAAGAAAGTTAAACTCAAGCACATTTACTCAGCTGGCCAAAAATAAGACAGTAGTTGTTTCAGTCGTCGACACAGCTGCACACAAAATTGTTATAGACTCCCGTACACTTTTATCACCATGTAACGTTAGCAAAGTTCGGAGGTCAGGAGGACGAGGTTATTTGTAGCGATGTTCATGTCCCCACTGGGAGCATCAGTTAAGTTGTGGGAAAAATGTATTTTCTTTGTTTTAAATAAATCACATCCAACATGAGTTTTAATAAGACGACACCTGCTGCCTGCAGGTTCATCCAGCCCTCTCATGTCTCACTTTCCTGTTTAAAGTCACGCAGTGTTTGGATTCATCACTTCCTGTCCTCCATCTGAATTTCGCGTCATGATTGCAAACAAGTTATTGTTTTTATTCATAGTAAACAGGAGCTCCTGACCATCTCCAATGTTGCTGTCGGAGACTGCCCCCCCTCTCCCCCCCGCACCGCACCCCCCACCATGAAGGTAACACACACACACACACACACACACACACACACACACACACACACTTCTGTCCATATGTTCATCTGAGGACCATGATTTTTAACTGCTATACAAGGACCTTCATTTACTTCACCTGGAGGGGGACCTTTAATTTGAAACAGGTTTATATTGGAGACCTTTACGTCTAATTCACCCACTTTTATAAATATATGTAATCATATTTTAGTAAGAATTATCTATTTATTCGTGCTCATGTCAATACCAACTTTTATTGATGAATTTATTGCACATTTTACTGTAAATCCCAAAACAAAAACTTTCAGCACTGACAAACAAAACTCAACATTAACACACATTTTTCTCTGTTTGTCTCCAGTCGGCTCATTTCTTTGACATGATGGACAAGATGGAGGTAAGAATTTAATCTGAAATCTGCTTTACGTGAACTCGTCATGGTTTACTGATATGAATGTCCATCCTGCTGTGAAAGCTGTAATGATAACCAGTGTGTGTTTGTGTGATTAAATACGGGGACAAATTGATTATTTTTTCATCATCAGGCAACAAAATTAATATATTTAAAGACTGAGAATATTTTGATTGATAAAAACAATGGTTACATTTATCTTTTTCAGTATATCTTGAGTTGTGGACTTCACAGTGCTCTCTTATTAGCTGTTGGAAATGTTCCACTCACAAGAGTCAGAAACAGTTGTATGCAGCCATCGCTGGAATCTGATTCAACAAACAGTATAATATTTATAACTTTAGTGTAGCCTCATTTTTATTTGTAACTGTGATTCAAAATTCATGCAAAAAAAAAAAAAAAAAAAAGCTGTGGGGCATTCAAATGTTGACGTTTTGAAGGACAACGCCCAACAGTGCTTCTTTTCCTAAACTTAACCTACATAACTACATGTTAAGTACAGAACTTTACGTTAAGTACATAACATAACGATGCCTAGCCGTGTTTCTTTTCCTAAACCTAACCTACGTAACTTCATGGTAGGAATGGAACTTATGTTAAGTACGTAACATGACGACACCTAACTACGTTTTTCCTAACCTATGTGACTTTACTTCACTAAACCTAACCCATGGAACTTTAAGTTAAGTACAGAACTTTACGTTAAGTATGGAAGGTGACGATGCCTGACCATGTTTGTTTTCATGAATCTAACCCTAACCTATGAAATTTTATTTTTCTAAAACCAACAGTAACTTTGCTGTAAGTGCGTAACATGATGACGCCCAACCATGTTTCTATTCCATGACCTATGTAATTTTACTCTGCTAAACCTAGCCTACATAACTTTAAGTTAAGTATGTAACTTTTGTTAAGATATTATACAAACTGTCATATGAGGATACGTTGACGGGGTACATATAATAACAAATACCTAACTTAATTTAACACAGTATTTCTTCCCCTTCTGACCACAAAAGGTTTTTGATACCTGGGTTATTTTCTTGACATTTTAAATGTTTGATAATAAATTGTTTTTTCTTTTATTTCTGTCTGTTACACTGTGTGTATCTACGGCCTGACATCTCTTTCTCCACTGTTGTTAAAAACACATCAGTGTAGTTTATTTTATCCACTGTCCTGCAAATGCTTAAATGTGGATTAATCCGCGGCTGAAAATAGTCCCCCACAAAGTTTGAGTGACGTATGAAACGATACATTCTTCAGGAGTTAAGTTAGTTAGTTAAGTTAAGTTTATTTATTTGTATAGCCCTTTAAAACAGCCCAGAGGGTGACCAAAGTGCTTTACAATAAAATAAAATAGAAAACAGCAAAAGAACAACAGTAAAGGACAGCAATAAAAAAAAAACACAAAATAAACATGTCATAACAATCTAAAGTGTTAAAAGCCGTCTTAAAAAGAAAGGTTTTAAGTTTTGATTTAAAGGGAGGGATCGAGGAGCTCAAAGCTGACGATCAGACAGTCTTAATACTGTGTTTCTCTTCCTGACGCTGATGCAGCAGGTGCCAGAAGCTGCTGAGATGAAGACAATCCCTCCAAGACAGAAGGCACGTCTGTCCATCTGTCTGTCCTCACGTCCATCCGCTCACACTGTCTTATTGTTTCATTCATATTGTTCGTGTCCACACAGAGGCAGAGCTCAGTGTCTGTGTCCTCACTGTTTCTCCATCCATGACTGTGGATATGTAGACAGCAGAAGGAGCACAGTTTAAAACACGTAACATTTTTAAACACTCCTGCATGGCTTCACTTTTCACCCCTGGAGGCTGCGTTCACAGTTTTTGCTCAGGCGGGGGCGCTGCTCTGTTACCAGGCGAGCTTTTGCAGCTCTGATGCTGCAGTTTCATTTAGGGTCAGTGAATCACTCTTAGTCAGGCCCCTCACCTGGGACCACCTCAGGAGACCCAACAGGGAGCCTTTCCCTTCGATAAGGTGGAGACGAGCGGAGGAGTGGACTGTTAATAGTTCATGTATGTGTGATATGTCTCATATCAAACACAGTCAGCTTCTCTTAAAAATAACTGATGATTAATTTTGTTTATTTGAACAAAAACTGGACCATCTGTCACGTTCAGCATCATCACTCATGCAGTTTGTTTGTGTGTGTGTGTGTGTGTGTGTGTGTGTGTGTGCGCGCATGTCTGCGCGTGTGTGTGTATTTAATGTGTGTAACGGCTCTGTCTTCCTCTTTCAGGATGACTACATTCCTTATCCGAGGATCGAGGAGGTGAGACTCAACATCTGTTTCTTTGAAATGCAGAATTAAGGCTTCTGCATCCCGACAGAAACCAACAGGAAGTCAGTGAATGAGTGAGGCGAGGTCACTGTTACAGAGGTGTTGGTACTTTAAAGCACAGGAGACAAGAAATACAAGAATTTAGACCGTTCTCTTTTCATTTACGATAAATTGTCTGATAAATGTGCAACCCAGTCAGCAGAAAAAATGTTGGCATTGTTCATTTTATCAAACTGAGGGTAAGTTACATTTGTACATTATAATGTAGCATATAACAGAGTCCTGCACGGGTCCAGTTTTCAAGATCCGACCCAACCCGGTGACGTATAAACCCGCACCTGAACCTCAAACCCGCGCATCAGGCCAATTAGTACCGCAACCCAGTCCGACCCATTGAAACACGACCCGCAGCCCGACCCGTAACCCGGATTTAAAGTAATCATTTTGGGTCATATTGGCTGAATATTGAACAGCATATCGCCACAGTTAAGGTGCCAGTGAGTAAACAACAACCTGAATGAAGCAGCTCTCACAATAAAAACCTGACTTCAGCTCCATCATCAACCCTCTGTGTTCTTCTCCCATACGAGTGTAAAAGCGCTCGTTTGTTACGTTTAATGCTTTTAAACTTTTAATCTATGTAAAGGAACTTTACATGTGTAATAATAGACTTACTTTCTGTCCAGAGCGACGTTCAGCAGTTACGAGCCGTCACGTGTTTTTAGAATCCATCGAGGAGAGAAGTAATCCATCAGGGAAACACTTCAGAAACATTATAAAGTGATAGTTGTACGTTTTATCCACTTATTTCTCAAATACCTAAATAATTATTTACTGTTTTGGAAGCGGTGCTTGTTAGACGGTGGCAGCCATGATGATTCTGTCGTCCAATCACAAATTGTGTTATTAGATGGTGAAATACGTATAAACAGCTGAACCAGTGACCGTTGCGAAATAGTGGAGGCGATCCTCAGAGAGTAAATAATGACCAAGATAGTTATCTGTAGTTTACCGAACTAATGACTGGGTTTATCTAAAACCCGCGATCTGACCCGCATGTTATTTTTTCCACCCAGATCTGAACCCGGGAAAAAATGTTTTTTTAAAAACCACCCGCAAATCAGCTGTTTTTGCAGGTACCCGCGGGTACCCAACCCAGTGCAGGACTCTGGCATATAAACTGAATCTTTGTGTTTCAACAATACTGTGGTGAATGTGGTTATATTAACTCACAAAAATCACTTGGTTACGGCTCATGTTTCAGCTTAAAACAGCTTAAAATGGCAGGGGAAAAAAATGCTATTCATGGCACTATCCCGGCAGGAAACAAAGGGATGTATCGGTCAAAAATGACAACTTTTTGTGGCACTATCCTGACAGGAACATGGCAAATTCTTCGTCAAAAACAAACAAAAAACAAACAAGCCGCTTCTTGTGGCACTTGTGCCACGCAATATTGTCTCAGTAAAACCAGTTGTTATTCGTGGCACTATCCTGGCAGGAAATGCAGTGATGACTTGCAACAAAACCTCCTGACGACAAAGTTAGCCCAAATACGTTGCTTTAGAAATATTGATACGATACTTATAAAAACGTACAAGTGTATCCATGGTTTGCAGAGACTGATAATGACAATATTTTCTTATCTTTTACAAAAGTGAAAAATAATTTGTGTGTCCGCCCCCCGTGATTCAGATTTAGATAATCTGATCCGTGAGACTGGAGTCAGAATGAATCTAGATTCGCTAACTAATGTCACATTAGTTTCTTTGAAGCACCTTAGATTGATTTTGAGTAGAGATGGTGCAATGACGCCTGTCACAATGCATGTTGGGTAACATATCCGGCTGTGTGTGTGTGTGTTGTAGGTGTTGGAGAGGGGCGAGCCGTATCCTCAGGTCATCCTGCCGGAGTTCGGAGGTTACTGGATCGAGGATCCTGAGGCTCCTCCGCCTCCTGCACCTCCTCCCGCCTCCCTGGAGATCAAAGGGGAGGAGGAGGAGGGGGCAGGAACAGAGAAGGAAGACAGACCCCCAGGGGATTATGGGTACAGACTGGAGGAGATCAGTGAGGCTGCCCGGGCGTACAGGAAGCACTTTCTAGGCAGGGTGAGAACTGAAGCGTCTGTTGCTATGGTTACGTACAGGTTAATAGAGACCAGATCCCCGTGACATCACGCGAACAACACTCACTTCCTGATAGAAAACTGGCCATTGAATCTTTCTTTGTCATTTTCAGCCGTAACAGTTAAACATGGCGGTCCGACCGGCCTGATGTTCCTGATGCCATTACTTTATGTTCTGTGTTGCTTTGTTGTCATCTTTAATAAACCACATCTACCAGCATGGAAGCTGAGCATCGTACTGCTGTGTACTGTGGACGAGGCTGCCGGAAAATGTGTTTTACCTACCAAAAAATAAATCAGTATTTCTCTAAGTGTATGCTGTATTTGTATATTTGCTCCGCTTTAGCTCACACACTAACCAGTCGACGCCGCAGTAAACCATGAACACAAACACCTGATAGTCAATCAGAGAGCAGGAATTCCTGACGACACTGCATAATGACTTTCTGTCTCGCTCTGTTTCTGACTGTCTGTCTGTTTCTGACGCTCTGTTTCTGTCTCTTATGTCTCCCTGTTTCTGTCCATCCATCTCAGGAACATTTGAACTTCTCCTGCTCATCAAGCAGTGTTGGAAATCTGCTGCTGTCTGTGAGACACGAGGAGGAGAAGGAGCAGGAGTCCCTTCATGTGATCATCAGGTACAAACATTAACTTCATGTGTCTGATATGAATGTAATGATTAAATGATATATTTTGGTGGTTTGAGTTGAAGGTGTGAGAAAGAATAGTATCAGTAACATTGTTAACACTGTGCTACATTACAGAGAAATACAAACCGTACTAATGAACCTTCATTAATATAGGCCTATATTTTATCTCCAAGTGCACGTCACACACTGAGCGAGCCGCCTGTTAATGACGCTGTGGGCTAATGGGCATGTAGCTACTTCCATGTTTCAGATGATACGTCATGTTTGTAGTCGACCAATGAAGATGAGTTTACATATCACCTTGGGTTCGTCCTTCACCTTCTCAAAATGATCCCACACTTTGGATTTCCTGCCCGACATGTTATTAACTAGCCTGTGGAATAACCGCAGGTACCAGCCCTGGAAATTAACCTGACTCCTGTCTGACTGCTGAACGTGGACACTTCCTGTGTCTGTCCTTTCAAATTAAAATCCCACGTGGTCCAGTCATGTACGGTAGGTTTGGATTTAGGCTGCTGTCAGCCCTAGAGTGGTCTCCTCTGGTCTGAATCAGGGACTCATGTTGTCCCAAAGTTGTATAATTGCCTAGAGTTGGTTGGTGTTCTCACGGCAGCATTTACAAGAGGACCAGATCAAATGCCTTGTGTGAGAAAGCTGCTCTTGATTGGTCAGAATTTCCATGTGGGAAAAATCCAGGAAGTAAAGCAAACGTTGAAGAAGAGTACACTTGCAAGATAAATGTGACACTTTCTAATGTCACAATGGAGGGACAACTACGCAGGTTGATTTTAGCGCTGCTCATCGTGGACTATATTGCTGTCATTGTTCATTTTAGTCAAACCTTACAGTTTGAAAACGAGGCGCGGCTCCAACTAGAAAACAATGTTTTGATGCATTGGATGTGCTGAATGTGCATATTAAGGCAGTACAGGAGGAGGTGCACATTAATAATCCTCCAGGACTGTAACATGCTCATGTTTAACCCAAACAATGTGTCATGTGACTGCAGTTGCTTCACATCCAGGTCAAAGAAACTAAACTGTGACACAGCTTCAGACCTCTCTCAAGTTAAAGTAGTTAACACAGCGCTCACACTGTGCTTACCTTCATTATTTAACAGACTTTATATTTGGCTGATGAAAAAGAGAACAACACATTTTAATCTGCTTCACTTTAACCTGTAACCAAAGATGTAAACGACCTGTTTGAATCAGTTTTTTACAGGTTTATCCATCAGGTTCTGGTCTCTGAGGTGTGTGTTGTCTCGTGTCTCTGCAGGTCTCGGGTGAAAAGCATCTACCACAGATTGTCCCTGACAGAGCTGCCCGACATCCCCAGTGTACCAGAGCTCGCCAAGGTAACACAAACACACAGCTGAAGGATAAAGCCGATAGAAATTAACTGAATCAGTCACATTAAAATATAAAACAAAAGTCACATCAGAAAAACACTGAATTATTTTCTGGGTCTGACGTCTTCTGTTCTGAGCTGCTGCTTCTTTACTTTCATGTTTTAAGACTTTAAAGGTGAATTATTCTGCTCGTTTTCAGGTTCATACGTAACTACTACATGTTTATATGCTTTAATGTTCAGACAACTCTTTATTTTCCTCATCCTGTCTCTGCTGAAACACCTGTGTTCACCTGCTGTCGGAGACGCTCTGTTTTAGCGCCTGTCTCTTCAAGACTCTCCTCCCAAACAAGCACAGTCTGCTGTGATTGGTCAGTGTTTATCTCCGCTTCTCTGCACCGTCACTGCAGCCGAGGACTGACCAACGAACGAGAATAGTGTCTGATCTGAAATACACATCAGCAGCATGATTTCCCTGACGTTAGCATGTAGCTACATGTAGCAGTGTATGTAACGTAGTGTGAAGTTATAAACACACAGGTGGTTTTGGTCCCCTGGTTCAGAGGGTGTGTGTGCTGCTCTAATTGGAAGATCGGCGGTTTGATCCCTGGCCCCTCCTTGAGCAAGATACTGAACCCAAATTGCTCCTAATGGCCCAAATTGCACACTTTTTTTCATTGTAGCTCAGCTGCCGCACAACAAGTTGATCATATGTTGTCTCAGTGCTGCAGCTGATGTAAAAAAAAATAAATCAGAATTTATTTTTGTTGTTTGTTTATTGCGTAAACACCTCTCTAACTGTGTGTGGTTCCTCCCGAAGCTGCTGTGTGACGACGCTGCAGGTCTGCGCTTCAGCCCCGTCCTCTACCCCAAGGTGAGCACCAACACGTGTCTGCTGAATCACAGAGGAGCTCATGTTGGACCGATTTCTATTAAATCTGTCTGTCCATCCGTCCATCTGTCTGTCTGTCTGTCTGTCATCAGGCATCTCAGCTGATTGTGAACTACGATGAACATGAGGTGAACAACACCTTCAAGTTTGGAGTCATTTACCAGAGATTTGGACAGGTAACAACCTTTTTTTTTAGCAACTTGTGTTTTTTTCCTGTCAGCGTGGAGCCATGAAAAGCAGCTGTTTTTCACAGAGACATCGCTGCGTCTCCAGCGGTGATTTTTGGGGTATATTTAAAACCAAAACATGATCTTTTTCTAACTATAACCCAGTAGTGTTTGATCCTGAACCTAACCTTACGATAACCACAGTGTTAATGAAACAGATGTGAACATGTGCCTGAACGTGTCGTGGGTCTGATGACATTCTCACCTGTCCGTCAGGTGTCTGAGGAGGAGCTGTTCAGGAACAACGAGGAGACGCCGGCCTTCACCGAGTTCCTGCAGCTGCTGGGAGACACGGTGGAGCTGCAGGACTTCAGAGGGTGAGGACGAAGAATCAGTCATGTTTATAACCAGTCAGAGTCCAGAAAACTGCAGGAAGCTTCAGTCAGAGTTAGTTTACATGTGGCAGTCGGACTGGTTCAGACTGAGAGTTAATTTTTGGGAACAGAACCTGGATTTCTGCTTCATGTTGTATTTTAATGGACAATAATAAAGTCCAGTGATGACGTACGTCCAGCAGGGAGGAGGAGGAGCTGTAACTAAAAGGTGTCCCTCCTCCCCCGTGCAGGTTTCGGGGAGGTCTGGACGTGTCTCACGGTCAGACGGGCTCTCAGTCCGTCTACACCGTCCACCGACAGCAAGAGATCATGTTCCACGTCTCAACCAAACTGCCCTTCACTGAGGGAGACACACAGCAGGTAGACATCATGACTCAGCAGGACACAAAATGAATCAGCAGGACACCTGACTCAGCATTATACCACATGACTCAGCATTATACAACATGACTCAGCAGGACGCAACATGACTCAGCATTATAAGACTTGACCCAGTATTGTGCAGCAAACAGCATGAGTGACAGACTCTAACATGACGAGGCAGGATGTCGTGTATCAGCTTCACATAAAGCAAGATCTAGCCTGAGAGAACACGACACACGTTATAACATAACAGCATGAGAAGATGTAACATGTGACGTGAACATATGACACAGCTGTCGAGCTGAACCTGACCTGGCAAGATGAGACATTACAACAACAAAAACACGACATGTCACACTGTAACACGACAATAACATGACGATCTCTTTCAGCTCCAGAGGAAACGCCACATAGGAAATGACATCGTGGCGGTGGTGTTCCAGGAAGAGGCCACACCTTTTGTCCCCGACATGATCGCCTCCAACTTCCTGCATGCCTTTATCCTGGTGCAGGTGGAGGAGCCCTGCTCTGACACCACCTCGTACAAGGTGACGACATGTTCCACCTACATGTCTCTTTGAGCATGTTTAATACAGACAGATGACATGTTGTGAAGTTGTTGTTGTTGTTTATGTCAGTGACAGTAGAGACTGTTGTGATTGACAGGTGTCCGTCACAGCACGAGAAGACGTCCCTCTGTTTGGCCCGCCCCTCCCGAACCCAGCTGTTTTTAAGAAGGTGAGAGGAAGAGGAGGGTTGACTCAGTGTGCAGAGTGTGACACAAACTCACGTATGCGTTGTTTGTGTGTTCAGGGTCCAGAGTTCAGAGAGTTCCTTCTCACCAAACTCATCAACGCAGAGCTGGCGTGCTACAAGAGTGACCGTTTCGCCCGGCTGGAGGTAAGAACACCTAAAAACATTGTGCTGTCTGTTCATCAGCAGAGCTATGTACTGTAACTAAGTACAGTTATGGAATACTCGAGTAAAACACAAGTACCTCAAAACTGTACTGAAGTACTCAAATAAATGCGTTCAGTTGTGGTGTTCCTCAGGGCTCAATTTTAGATCCTCTGTTGTTTTCTTTATACATGATAAAATTCACACATGCGACAATACTAATGAATGTGTGTGTGTGTGTGTGTGTGTGTGTGTGCGCGTGTGTGTGTGTGTGTGTGTGTGTGTGTGCGTGTAGGAGCGTACCCGGGCCGCCCTGCTGGACACCCTCCATGATGAGCTGCACAGACGTTCCCAGAGCATGCTGGGATTGACGTCAGGTCTAGAGGAGGATGGGCGAGCTGAGAACGGACACGCCCACGGTGGTCTGCTGGAGTCCATCAAGGTGTGTTTGTTTGTTTGTTTTTATTTGTGTGCAAAACTTTAGATTTGTGCTCCACTTTGTTCATGGTGACGAAATTTACAATCACTGAAGGCCCAGACACACCAAACAGACTTCAGAGAACTAGCGGTCACAAAAGCCTCCTGCTAGGTCCCTGATGTCGCTGTGTCTCTGTGAAAAAAGTTGTGCATGAACACACTGTAATGACTACAGTCGACGGTCAACCAGCATATACATTCTGCACCTGCGTGAGAGAAAATACCCCTGCACACCAGCAGACAGTGTTAATCTGTAATCAGGAAGACCATCTTGATGCTACTTAGTCGGTTAGCCAGTTAGCACATTAACAATCATGTCAATCAATGTCAGCAAGTAAAATGACATTCATCGATGACAGTGGCCAAAGTTCTGTGCAGGTAAAATGCAGTGCTCCAGTCTTACGGTGTCCCATCATCCCGAGAACAATAGAGACGTGTTTGGGACGAACAGAGATCCTTTCCAGGACAACAGGACGCAGTAAAGTCACCACTGACGCGTCAGAGGACGCAGCCTGTTGTTTCCCTGATAATGCTACACTGTTAACGACAAATCTGTGATGACATCAGGAGGAGTGCTGGTTAACGTCAGCAGTTAGTTGCTAGTTAACATAAGCTGTTAGCTTATAGTTGCTAACTAAAGTAAGCTATTAGTTGCTTGTTTATGTGAGCTGTTGGCTGGTAATTGCTAGATAACGTTAGCTGTTAGTTGCTAGTTAACGTTAGCTGTTAGTTGCTAGTTAACATTAGCTGTTAGCTATCAGTGAGTTTCATTATGATGCGTTCAAGCTATACTGATGTTTTTTGTTGTTGCCTCCTCATTTAATTTATATGTAAACTGTGGAACACTTATAAATAACAGCGACATGTTTTATGTCCAGTGTTAATCCAGACGCTAGTTACTCAGTAGTACTGACCTGTCACTCTGTCGTTCTCCATCAGAGGGCGATGCGAGGGAGGAGCGTCTCCATGGAGACCATGTCACGGGGCGGGGCAGGTCTGCCCACCAGTCTGAGTGGGGGGGGTCTGGCTCACATCAGCATTGAGGTGAGAAGAGTTGGGTTTTTTTTCATCCACCTATTTTTTATACGCATTGTCAAATGAATTCAAACATCACAAGTTCAAGTGAGTTGGTAAAAGTAATAAAAGGTAATTTAGACTACGTGCAGTGGGTGGAAAAGAACATAAAATCACTTTTTTCTTTTTTTTCTTTTTTTTTGCTGATTTGCTACATTTGGATTGAAACCTTACTGATGAAAAACTTTTGTCCTAATTTGGTTGAGTTTTATTTGTTACACTTACTTTGTTAATTTTAATTTGCTTTATTAAATTGGTTTTATATATAAATATATTGTGGGAACATTGACTAAATAGACTCTGACTACCGTAAAACGCCCAGTCTCTTTTACCAGCCCTGTGTAGCTTCACATTTTGACAAAAAAAGGCCTGTCTCAATTAGAGGCCTGGTCTGGTTGCCACGCAGTTTGTTTTATGAAACTTCTTTGGATGTATAAAACCAGGTTGTTTTCTACTTGCTGGAGCGAATTTTAGTTCGCTGCTTCGATCACCTAACAAATATAAATGTTTAAACTTTGTTTATTCTCTACAATTCAATCATTCAGTTCATTTACAGAAACCATGAGCACCAAAGAATATCGGCATTTATTTAGATTTAGAGACGCTAAAAAGTGGTGACTCCTTCATAATTGATGTTATTCACAAACCAAAAATTTAAACTAGTCAATGTTCACACTGATTTAAAAAAAACAGTTTGACTGTATTTCCTGTCTTTGTAGTGCAGCAGGTTTGTGTAACAGGAATAAAAAGCCTGTCCCAAATATAAGCCGGGGCTATTAATTAAAGTTTTACAGTAATTCTATTCTTCTTCTTCTTCTTTGGTGTCAGTAACATGTGGTGTCTGGATCTCAGTTTTTATCTCAGTTAACTTAGTTTTTTATTGAAGGAAAGAATCAGTATAAAAACATTAATATTACAGTTCTGTTCTTTATATATAAATTATATTTTTTATTTGTCACAGTGTGTGTTAACAGCTGTTGTGTGTTGTGTGTCAGTGTAACGTGAAATCTCCTGTGAAGAGACGTTCAGGACTTTTTCCTCGTCTGCTGAGCGTCGACAGCCAAACAGAGAAACACAACCTGAGGAGGTAACATCTTCTTTTAGGCTCTGCTGCTGAAACCACAACATTACATCTTATAACACACCTGATCAATCACCTGATCAATCATCTGATCAATCACCTGTACAATCTACAACATAACACACATCAGTCAGACCGTTCTGTCCTCTGTCTGTCCTCCTGGACTGCACCACATGTCGTTCTTTAACTCTTTCCTGTTTCAGCCTCCTCAGCGAGCAGAGGAGCTTCGACAGCTGCCACCCGACACTGGAGGTGAGGTCAGAGCTGCCGTCCAATCCCAGCTCTCCAGAGGCGGGACAACGGGACAGGTGTGTTTGAGCGGGCAAGTAGTTTGGTTACACACACATCATAAAGCGAGTGAAGAAGAAGACGGTCAGCAGGTGGATGCATACAATAAATACAAACAACAGTTTTATCATGTAAATAATGTAAACACTACTGTTGTTTGTTTTTATTCAGTGTTTCTCACTAAGACTCAGTAATGTGATAAACACGGCTGATCATTTCCTTCTTCATGAATATTATAATATTATTATTTAAAATAAAACACAGAGAACCTTTAAAGGCTAAAAACACAAATCCAGGAAATACACAAATATCCGAAACATAGAACCAAAAATGTGCCAAAAGAAAAACTGGCAGTGTTCATCAGTCCTGAGGGAAACATGGAAACAGAAACAGGAATGTGTCGGCTGATGTTTTGTTTCACTCTGCAGGCCTCACATAAAGAAGGAGAGCAGTAAGATCTCCAGATCGACATCCAGCACCTGCAGCTTCAGCGTCCCGGCTGACGACACACACCTGGTGAGAAAATACACAAGAGTTCATGTTTGTTCCTCTGACAGTAAAGTCAAATAAATTCCTTCAAACAGTGATGAGCAGAGTTCAGATCAGAGTCCTGCAACATGCAACCTCCCAGTTGCCTGTAAAGCTCAGCACCAGAACAGACCCGTTACCTGTCATTATGTCCAAGTCAAAGCCACACCTGTGATTAAACCCCCCCAGGCTCCAGTCCCTCACATGAAGCTGGGTCTCCGTTCTTGAATTGGACGTCTCTTTGACTGGATGGTGAAAACATTCAATCACTGCCAGGTTAGGAAACATGTTAGCATGCTCCTTCCACCACCATCAAACCTCCAAAGGATCCCAACTCCATGTAGGCTGCCACCTCATCCTCAGGCTGCAAAGTTTCATGGCTGGAGTCCTCCACGTCGGTGACCAATGAGACCACAGGGTCAAAGGTTACACTTGTGTTGCTGACTTTCAAAATAAAAGGAACTGCAGCTTGATAATAGCGATTTAGATGTCAGAATATTACACATATACTGCACAGCTTTTTATTGCGTTTTATTCTGAAAAATAAAAATAATATTTTTGTTCTCACCTGCTGTCCGCCCACGTGGAGTTCCTTCCGCCTCACTCCCTGCCGCTAAGACACTACTTCCCAGGAAGAGAGTGGATGGCAGCTCAAACCTTTGTCGCTTTAGCAACTCAAAGTCAACCAGCTCAAACCCCCCAGCCCCAGGGTTCACAGCGGGCTGGGTCTAACCCATGTAACAGCGGCAACAGAAGGTTTGCTAATCCAGCAGGGACTTGGGGCAGTCGGGAGGGTGGCCCGGTAACAGAAACACAGTGTGTGTGGACTTGTGGTGGGTGCTGGTTATTTGTCAATGTTAATGGTCTCCATTTCTAAGCTAACGTTAGCTAGTGTTGCCAAGTGTTAGCACTGTAGCACAGCTGAAGAGAGGCAGGGAACTCAGGAACGTGCATCACGCTACATTTGGATTTTTTGGGAAAAATTGTCCCAAGTCCTTCACTTAAAGTCAGTCCACAGGCTGTTAGAGACAACAGAGGAAGTCAGGGAAGGTCTCAGTTTTAAGTTAAGTTACAACTTGTTCACCCATCTGCAATAAACAAAACAGTTAACACTGGTCAAAAGTTACATACAGAACCTTTTAAAAGGAGCTGAAATCACTTGTGAATGAAACTAAGGAAACACACAGTCTGAATTTATTGGGACAACAGGAAGTTCTGCTGTGGATCAACAAATTAAAACATTTTAAAGCTCATATTTTAATAGAGTTATCATTAATATTCGTCTGTCTGCTCTCTGTGTCTTCAGCTCGCCCAGGCTGCGCTGGTTGAAGGTCAAAGTTCAGCTCCGCTCATCATCTGTCGCAGCCCCACAGGTTCAACACGCACATAAATGAACACTTGTGCTCGACTAATATTTACCTCTGTGTTAACCTGACTGTGACGACTCACAGTTTGTTGTCTGTCGTCTTTCAGAGGTGAAAAATAAAAACTCTCCCAGATCCAACCTCAAGTTTCGCTTTGACAAGTTGAGTCACTCGGCTGCAGTAAGTCCGACTTTATGTATTTATGTGTGTGTGTGTGTGTGTGTGTGTGTGTGTGTAAAGTGACTCTGGACTCAAAAGCCTGGATGTCACCTCATCTGTTTATTTATCTATCCAATATGTTTTAAAGAAATATATTTTTCACATATTTGTGACTGTTTACATGCTGACGTCATTCAGTCAAACTTTATTTATATAAATCCTTTCATACAAGTCAGTTCTTCACAGCTGAGTCACAGTCTCATTATAAACTCTCTTTCAGTTGAAATTTTATCTAAATGTTGTTAAAATTTCAATTGAATTTCCAGAAAATGGTCAAAATAGAACTCTGATCTTAAGTAAAGGTAGAAATACTCTGTTCTAATTAAAACCCTATTTTCTAAAGTTTACTGATATAAATGTACATTTTATGTCACAGTGTGCAGTTCTTCATAATGAGTACTTTTACTGTAGGTACTTGTATTTTGACCTCAATATTTTTGTAATTTTACTGGTAAAAAATAACATAAAAATTGTAGGTACCGCCTGAAGAATTCGCCACCAGCTGTTTATATATCATACTTTTATTCCTATGGAAATCAGACTTCAGTTTGATGTTATTATATGATTTCCTGTAAAATCAGCCAAAATTTGAGTTACTTTTGGGTGGAAACTGATTAAATGTACTTATTGTAAAACTTCAGTTAAAGGGAAATTTCGGTTTATTTCAACCTGTCTCCTATCGTCCTAAATTTGTTTCAAGTGACTAGTGACGTAAAAATAATAGTTAGCATGTTAGCCGTTAGCCTAGATACAGCCGGGGCGCATAGTAGCGTCAGACCTGTTAAAACGTAAGTGAACGGGCAACCTTCAAGTGCAAAGTTAGTCCACTAAACAAGCTTTTTTTCCACAAAGACCGCCTCATATCGTTAGGATAAATGTCAGAGAACATATAGAAAACCACATGTAAACGTGTTGTCTTACCTTACCGGTGTGCTGCCATGTTTGTTTATCATCTAGCTCTGCTTTCCAAAGCGCGGCCGAAATATATCTGGCGATCTCTAGATAAAGCCCAGCTGGATACTACTCCAGGTGGAGGTGTCTCGTCCTCGTGAACTCTGTCTCACTGTTACTGTGGTTAAATGTGGAGAAAATAATGTGAAGACACTGACGTGTTGAGATGTTTAAATATTTTCTGACTGTAACACTTGTGTCAACACGTGTCTGTCTGCAGCAGGGGAACTAAACTGAGAGCAGACGGAGGTGAGTATCAGAGTATCACAAGTATAAATCCAACTTAAAAACAAGACATACAAACAGGTTCTAGAAATGTTGACACTTCTCTCCAGTCTTCTGACTTATTCATACTTTAAAGCAAATGTTTCACATCTTTCATACATTATCGGTAGAATTCGACTTTTAAAGTCAGATATTCGGTGCAGCTCCAGCTTTTCAACATCCAGCATTCACACTGAGGTTTCTACAGATATTTCCTTTTCTGGTTATTTGTCTCTTCTGTTTTGGCAGATTAATAATGAGGAGGTTGAGTCAAACGTCCAAGGAGAAGGAGGAGGAGGAGGAGGAGGAGGACATTAATGTGAAGACACTGATGGACAGTCACACACACTGAGGATAAAAAGGGAAATCACTTCAATATATTCGTCCTTCGCTGCTGCAGCTGCATCTTTTCTGCTCAGAGGCAATCAAACCTGCAGAACTGTGCATGTCAACACACACACACACACACACACACACACACACACACACACACATTACTTTCCGTAATTTAAATCCTCACACCATGAAAACACGTTAAATTTTCTTCTGCTGTGTCTCTGGAGGAGATAAATGACACAGATGATGTCATAGTGATGTCATCAGGGTCACGTCAGACTGCGTGGGCTGCATTTTGGTGTCGCGCTGATGCAGTTTGTCGATTTGTGAGTTTGATCTTTAACGGTCCCAGAATTGTGGTGCAACTTTAGAAACAGTCTTTATATGAGTTCATATTTAACCTGTGCAGGTCCCACACAGCAATAAGTTTCATCATGACAGGGACGTCCCTGTCTTTAAACCGAACATGCCCTCCTGTGACGTATGATAATGATCTCAACCCAAATCTAACAGCGTCCCAGGTGAACCAGGTGAGCCGGGCCATCAAACACTGAGCAGAGCGACTCACAAAAACAGAGTCCTAAATGACTGACAGAGAGCCTGCGCTCCAAGGTGGAGGTGTTTGAAAGATCCATGTGCATTATGGGACATGTAGGATCTGGTGTTTCATAGTGGAGGCTTATGGTGCTTCTCAGAGTTGAGGATGCGTTCTTGGTAGGACGGGTCCGACAGAGGAAAGGCAGGACTTCTTCCTGTCATTCTGAGAAGAAGTGTGCATCATTGGAAAGTCCCGCCTTTAAATCAAAGCCACGATTTCAGAATCCGTGAAAGAACTGCAAATGTTACAAATGAAGGTGGTGATAGCAAGACAGCTACGAACTTAACCAACCCAGTCACCAGAATAAATGTTGGCATCGTACATTTCTGCAAACCACGGAAAAATGTGTATGTTATATGTTATATCTTATATATGTTATATATGTAATAACCACTTTTCATGTCACTGTGCCGACAGGAAATGCAGGGACAGGTCGCTAAAAACAACCATTTGTGTTGTTTGTTGGTGTTGAACGGTGGTCTGCGGGTTGGCAGGTGTCTCTCTGAGGTGTCACACCGTCCACCATCAACACCTTATGTTGGTGTCCTTTAGTGACCTGTCACTGCCGATAGGTCCCCAAAAACTTTTTCTTACCATAACCACAAGGTTTTTGTGCCTAAGCGTAACCACACATTAACCACAGCACTGCTAAAAAGTAAAGTTTCACCGTATTCATATCATAACGTACAAAAGTGACGTATCTGTGGTTTGTAGAAACGTACAATGCCAACATTTGTTCTGGCGACTGGGTCGACGTCTGTTAAAGTCTGATGAAGTGTTTTTTGTTTTTTTTTCAGGGACGCTGAGCTGAAGGCTGATGTTCACAGGAAGATACTAAATAATATTTCTCTCATTTATCGCCTAATATTTAATTACCTAATATTGTTTTTATTTTTAGTTTTAATAGACCCTTTTAGGGCCGACGTCACAATGACATCATGTTATCAGCTGGAGGTGCAGCTGCCTCTCCCCCACAGGGCTGTAGGCTCCATAGGAGTGTTAAAATGTGTTTGTCTTGTTGTGTTATTGGGAGCCAGAATAGAAGGAGTCATGGCTCAAAACCAGCCGCCACTGCCCGTCAACAAAAACAAAGACAACTATGGTTAAATGTGATAAGACCAAAGGACTGGACGGAGGCCATCATCAAAAATGCTCACATGTGCAGCGCACACTTCATATCAGGTTAGGGAAAAAGTATTTCCTGTTGTAGGGATGAATAAGGTTATGTGTATTAAGGGTTATCATGTCCACCTCATCAGAAACTGGGGAGGGATTAAGAGGAATATTGGATTTCTCTGGAACGCTAGCTTTTTAGCACATTAGCTAACGTTAGCTTCCATAGCAAAACAAACAAGTGTGGTCCTCCTTTGTAAGATTGGCTTCCTGTGACATCATCCATCCACTGAGTGAGAGCATACGGGTCGGCCAGTCTGGTCCCGTTGGTCAGTGTTTACTTATTCCAGTAACACTGGCGGTCCCGGAGAGTGAGTGACCTGACATGGTGCGTTGGTAAATTCAGTCTGACGCTCTACACTAAAATGAGAGCCCTGTTGGTGGAAGAAACGCAGCGTTATATTTCTACATGAATGAACCAACAGTTAAGTTAATCACACATTCACTCCGCTCGGCGCTCTGCTGCTCCGTCTCCACAGACAGAGTGTCCAGAGTGCGCTCTGCCACTCTGAGAGTGCGCTGCTCTGGATAACCCAACGCTACATTCAGACAGCGCTCCCAATTTATCAACGCTCCAGTTTGTGTCAGAGTGCGCTCCCACACTCACAATGAGTGTTTCTGAACGCACCACTCACATCATCTTCCTCCATCGTCTAAAACAAGACAACACAACTTGTTAGCTAGCGCTAGCTAATGTCTGTGGAGAACTGTTTTGCCTCCAGCTAAGCCCCGCCCACCAACAAACATCACACTGTTTACCAACAGTAAAGGGTCTATAAATGTAACATGTTTTGGTATTTGTTTTCAGCAGATACAAATATTAATGAATGCACTTTGACATTTAAGTTGATAAAAAAATGAGTCATTATCAGATTACAAACTGAAGGTACCAGAGTGACGTCTGGTTCATACTCTGTGATCCGCATTTATTTATTACATCAGAAACATGACTTTGCGTCTTTTTTGGCTAAACTTTGAAAAAATAAAGTTTTCGCACATTTAAAACTTTAAATTCAGTTTTCCCAGAAAGTTTTGCTGCAGACAGAAGTCGAGATTTTACCAAACACTTCAATTAATCATTTTTTAATCAGTTTCCTGCTGCGTGTCCAGGTTCAGGTCCCGCACGTTAAATTAATAATATAACCAGGGGTTATGGTGATATCCTGCTGGAAGTCCTGAACAGAAACATGCCATAATAATAAATGAATCCTAATTTATCAGTCAGTAACTGTGACATTACTGCAATATTTTTATGATTACATACAAATGTATGTGAATTCACAGCAATTATCTGTAATTGAAAATGTCCTCTGTTAAAAAATGATTTATTTCTGTGATGGAAAATCAAAGGAATGTTTAATTTTAGGGTAAATCACATAAATTCTACATATGCATGTCTACATTTACATTCAGATTCTAAAAGAAAACATTTCACTGTAAAAACATGTTCGCTGCATTAATTTATCCTTTCATGTGACATTAAAAAGTTTAAATGTAACCTGCAGAAGCGCTCGCAATAATCACTTTAAACCCTCGACAGCCACAGACGATCACTGCATGTACAGTGTTGTGCAAAAGTTTGGGCACCTCTGGTCAAAATTCAGTTTACTGTGAATAGTTCAGTGAGTAGAAGATGAACCGATCTTCAAAAGTCATTAAGTTAAAGATGAAACATTTATTTTCGGTAAGATGACTTTTTAATTTCAATGTTTTACAGTTTCAAAATAACAAAAAAGAAAAAGGGCCTGAAGCAAAAGTTTGGGCACCCTGCATGGTCAGTGCTCAGTAGCGCCCCCTTTGGCAGGTACCACAGCTTCTAAACACTTTCTGTATCCAGCTCAGAGTCTTTCAGTTCTTGTTTGGAGGATTTCTTGCAGCTCTGTGAGATTCTTGGGCCGTCTTCATGCTCTGCTCTTTGAGCTCTATCCACAGATGTTTAATGATGTTTAGGTCGGGGGACTGTGAGGGGCGTGGCCAAACCTTCAGCTGGCTCCTCTTGAGGTCGTCCATTGTGGATCTGGAGGTGTGTTTAGGATCATTGTCCTGTTGTAGAAGCCATCCTCTCTTCATCTGCAGCTTTTTTACAGATGCTGTGATGTCTGGAATTTAACTGAATCCATTCTTCCCTCTACCTGTGAAATGTTCCCCGTGCCACTGGCTGCAACACAAGCCCAAAGCATCATCCATCCACCCCCGTGTTTAACAGTTTGTTCTCCAAACATACCTTTGCTCATTGTGTCCAGAGAGTTCTGTTTTACCTTCATCAGTCCACAGGACTTGTTTCCAAACAGCATCAGGCTTGTTTCGATGTTCCTTTGCAAACTTGTGATACAGTAGAACAGTGCACCACCACTCCAGAGTCTGACAAACCTTCCTGCAGGTCTTTTGCAGTCAAACAGAGGTTTGATTTGCCTTTCTAACAATCCTACGAGCAGCTCTCTCACAAAGTTTTCAGCTTGACCTCCACAGTTCCTGTTAACTGCCATTTCTTACTGACATGACCAACTGAGGAAACGGCTCCCTGAAA
Organism: Epinephelus lanceolatus; assembly: GCF_041903045.1. Lineage (NCBI taxonomy): Eukaryota > Metazoa > Chordata > Actinopteri > Perciformes > Serranidae > Epinephelus > Epinephelus lanceolatus. Next base: position 42,815,175 of record NC_135744.1, on the reverse strand, counting down.
ACACTTTGCTATCTTCTTCTAGTCTTCATCAGGTCTTTTAGTTTTCAGAGTGCTAGGCAGCTGTTTAGAGGAGCCCATGGCTGCTGATTGTTGGGACAAGGTTTCAGGAGTCAGAGGAATTATAAAGCTTTGAAATCTGCATCACCTGGCCTTTCCTAACGATGACTGTGAACAAGCCAGAGCCCTAACAAGCTCATTAAGGTCTGAGTACAGCTCATCCTCACTGTGACCTCGTCACATGTCCACGTTTGGTCATGGACTTTCCACGTCCACATATGACATCCAAGGTACCCTGGGTGCAGACGTTGCACTAGACTTTTTTGTCGCCGGTCATTTTGAATGACAGGGTCATAAAAATCCAGTCATAATCTATTTTTACCGGTCATTTTAATTTTCGTTTTTAAATGATAATAAAGATATTCAAAGACATTTAGTTTTCATTCGTTCGTTTTTAATAAATCCAACAAGCAAGTTATAAAGTGTGCATTAATAAGGACATGAACGAAAAGATGAACAGACATCCACACACCGCAGCGCTTCAGAGCCGCGAGCTCTTCTGTCAAGCTGGATAGAGCGGATCGTACCAAACAGGAAGTCGGACACAGAAAAGACGAGAGAATCCGGCCAATTTTCAAAATAAAATAACAGCACGCACTGAGGAACGTGAGGAGAAAATACCGTGTTTATAATTTAAAATAACACAACAGTGCATAACCGAACACATTTTTCAATACCATAATCACTTCATTACAATTTTAATTTTGTGTCACTGAGCCTACAGACTACATAAATAAAATGGTCAGAACAATATGACTGTCCACACAGGCAGCGCATTTCTCCTGCGCTCTCCGCGCCGGTTAAACATCGACTCCACTCGTCTGTTCCCGTCAGTACTCGTTTTTTCACTTCAACAGGTCATTTTAAACATGGGTAAGGCCATATTTTAACCGTATTTTATAACGTAATAAGTTAATGACAATTTGAGACAGAGAGCGGATGAGGAGGAAGGTTCCTGTTCCTACTCGCAGGACTTCTGCGGCACTACTGCATCTGGTGTGTCCAGGCCGTTACGTCAACAACGCTACATGAAGCAGATGAATGACAACAAAAACACGAGGCTGCCGGTTGCTGTTAAAGTAAAGTACGGCCGCATATCATGCCGACGTTAAAGGGTGGGGGGGCAAACTTTTGGACGGTGTTCCTTTAATTTTTTTTTTCCTCTAAAATTGTACAAAACTAAAATAATACACTGATCTTACTAAAATGTTGAAAAGCATTTTTCATCCTTAACTTTCTTCTACTCACTAAACGATTCACAGTAAACGAACTTGTGACCAGAGGTGCCCAAACTTTTGCAGCCACTGTGACTCCGTGTTGCTCTGAATCTAAATATTATAAATGTCTTTTCTTTGTATCTTTGATGACGTCTGTACGTTCACTCCGTTTTAAATGTAAACATCATCTTCACGGCCGACACTTGTTGAACCATCAGTCTGTCGTCGTCACTGCAGCCGCGAGTCAAACAAGTGCTGTGAAGATATTAACGTGAACACGCCGAACACGACAGACTGTAAACCTGCAAAAACAGGAAGCTTCACTGCCGTCTGATGCAAAAACTGACAGGACACAGGAATAATTTGCACTACAATGACACGTCGCTCTGTGGATGTTATATATATGAAATATGAAATATGTACAGTCTGAAGCACCGACCGAACTGTAATTGTCTGCACTGCACTGAAAGCACAAACTGTTCCTTCTCTTCTCGCTCTGATTTCAGGTGTAAATTTGTTTGTTTTTTTCTGTGTTCAGATTTTTTCAGAATAAGAGTAATAATTTATTTTGAAAGGGCGATGATGACAGGAAGATGTAGCATAAACAAAGATGTCGCTCTGTGTGTGTTCAACGTTCTGCATGAAAATCTGAAGTTATAAAGTTTCTGCAGGACGACAACGATTTTTGTTTCTTCTTCTGTGGTGTGTGTGTGTGTGTGTGTGTGTGTGTGTGTGTGTGTGTGTTAGCTGTGATTGTTTCTTGGTACTGTTATAAACCTTCCTTCTATCTCTGCTGATAGATTAACAAACACTGTTAAAACAAAATAAAATTAATTAATTTCATAATAATAATAATAATAAAATTAACAGGATTTTAAAAGAATTCACATTTTGAGTCAGTCCAACTAATTTTTATTTCGTTTCTAATCAGTCAGATGTGTCACTGCTGTCACTTTATCTTGTCATTTTTGTCTCCGTATGTTCTTGTTTTGTTCTTCTATTTTTTTTCAGACTTTTGTTTTACTTTTCATATGTCTTATTATTTAATCATTTATTTTCTCTATTTATCTGTCGTATTGCTGTATTTGTGCTAAAATGATTTATCTTATTGTTTTATTACAAATTAAATTACATGAATTTATAATAAATTACAGTAAATCACACTGTGGTAAATCAAATCGAGTTAAATACAGTTAATTGGAATAAAATTGTTTTGCAGTAAATTAAATGAAGTCAAATAAAATTACAGTAAACAATATTACAGCAAATTAAATCACAGCCTGTTATTTTACAATAAATTATATCATGGTAAATAATATTACAGTTAATTAAATTATAGTAAATTACATTATGGTATATTAATTTATTTTGCAATAATTAATTAATAGTATTCAGTGATATTACTGTGAATTCAATTAATTTCACTTAAAATATTACAATAAATCAAATTAAATTACAGTAAATATATTAAAGAAATTAATTGAAATTATTGGAAATTATATCACCATAATTTGAATTACCGTCAGTTAATTTACAAATAAATTATATTGCAGTAAATAATATAACAATTAATTAAATTATAGTAAATTACATTATGGTAAATTACATTATATTGCAATAAATTAAATGACAGTAAATTGTATAATGGTAAATTACACAATAGTCAGTTATATTACTGTAAATTCACTGCAGTAAATTATGGTGAATCTAATTTACTCATGGTAAATTAAGGTATAGTAAACATATAGAAATTAATATAAATTACAGTTAATGATATTACTATAAATTAAATTGCAGTCAGTTATTTTAAATAAATTATATTGCAGTAAGCAATATTACAGTGAAAAAAAATTAAATTACATCATTGTAAATTAAATACAATTACAATAAATATATTAAAGAAATTAAATGACGGTAAATTAAATGAGTTTGAACTACAGTATATAATATTACAATAAAATAAATTGAATCACAGTCAATTATTTTACAATAAATTATATTACATTGAATTAAATTAAGTTACATCATGGTAAATTAAATCAAATTACAATAAATATAGTAGAGAGATTAATTTAACGTGAATTAAATTAGTTTAAATTACAGTATAAAACATTATTACAATAAACTAAATTTCAGTAAATTATATAATATCACACGATAGTCAATAAGATTACTGTTAAATTTAATTTAATTTAATTTAATTTATAAATGTCAGACTGAGGCGATAAAAACACAGACACACAGTATCCACCGGGTGGCGCTGATGCTCCGGTGTAACGTCTGTTCCCGCCTCAACACCACCGAAGAAGAAGCGAGAGGACAGAATCATTACCGGGTTACAAAACAACCGCAGCACCTCCAGCAGCAGCGGCCGTTGTTCGCAGCTCGCGCCATGGCGGCAGTACGTAGCTTACGGGTGTCGGTGAAATCAGACAGCGGCTCGGACCGCTCGGACTCAGACTCCGACTCCGAGTCGGACAGAGATGCCCGCGAAGCCGAACCGATGGAGGTGGAGGAGGGAGAGCTGGAGGCGGAGGACATCTCCGTTAACCGTTCCCTGAAGGAGCTGCTACCGGTAAGTGTCTGGTTGAGGCCTTGTCAGACCGGGGACTGGCGTCTCTGGCGGCCGGCGGGAGCGCACCAAGAGCCGGCGTGTGTTAACGTCGACTCCGGGCTGTCTCTCTCCGGTTGTAGTTGTTAGCACTGTGACCGTTAACGGGCCAACGGTTACCGGCTGTTACCACGAGCCGGTCCAGAGTTAAAACGTGTTTGTTTAGCGGCCGCTCACTTGTTTGTTATTTCACTCACTTGTTGCTGGAAGCTGCTTCATGTAGTGTGTTTGGATGGAGTCACCGTGCCACCAAACCTCGGTAAGAACACTGGAAATTAAACGTTTTTAACGGCGAAATAACGGAGCGTTTTAATGATTATTAAAAATGTTTGATGATTCTGACACACACAGAGTCTCTGATCAATTCGGCACGTTAATAATCACATATAAAAGAGAAATTGATGAACTTTTAGAGGTAGTTTTACTTCATCTTCTCACCAGAACACAGTGACTAGAACACTGTAAAGTCTGCTGCGGAGGTGAATGTATCACTGCAGGTCTCCGTCACCTGTTGGTTCACCTGCCTCAGGTAGGACAGGGTGTGTAGTCACTGTGTTACTGAGCTAGATAAGAATTAAAGTAAGTGTTGTTTGAATGGGAGTTTGGTGTAACGCTCAGTGGAGGTGTTATGTCAGAGTTTTAGTCTGAAAGGAGTTTTCATTTAAACTGTTGGTCTCAACTTTAAATGTATTTGTTAACAGTCCTGCTGACATCATCAGGTCAGTGTTTGGTTGAGTCACAATCAGAGGGGCTGACAGGTGTCTCATTAAAGTGTCTTTGTGCTTTGTTTTGAAGGATACGAGCCGGCGATATGAGAACAAGGCTGGAGCGTTCATCACCGGGATTGATGTCAACTCAAAGGTACGACAGACAGACAGACAGACAGACAGACAGACAGTCCTCCATCCATTTTATTCAAATGTTCTCACTGTCTTACAGCAGCAGGGATCATGAATCGCCATATATATATATATATACATCGACCACTTTATTAGGTACACCTGCTCAACAGCTTATCAATGTAAACAGCTAATCAGCCAATCAGGTGTCAGCAGCTCATTAACATTTAGTCATGCAGACATGGTGAAGACGAGCTGCTGAAGTTCAAACGGAGCATCAGAATGATGAAGAAAGGTGATTGAAGTGACTTTGAACGTGGCATGGTTGTTGGTGCCAGACGGGCTGGTCTGAGTATTTACTGGGATTTTCAGCACAACCATCTCTAGGGTTTACAGAGGATGGTCCCAAAAAGAGCAAATATCCAGTGAGCCAAAATGCCTTGTTGATGCCAGAGGTCAGAGGAGAATGGCCAGACTGGTTCAAGATGATAGAAAGGCAACAGGAAGTCAAATAAGCACTGGTTCCAACCAAGGTGTGCAGAAGAGCATCTCTGAAGCAACAACACCTTGTCCAACCTTGAAGCAGATGGGCTACAGCAGCAGAAGACCACACCAGGTGCCACTCCTGTCAGCTAACAACAGGAAACTGAGGCTACAATTCACCAAAACTGGACAATAGAAGATTGGAAAAACCACATTCAGATGGAAGCATGGATCCATCCTGCCTTGTATCAACGCTTCAGGCTGCTGCTGCTGGTGTAATGGTGTGGGGGAGATTTTCTTAGTACCAACTGAGCATGGTTTAAACACCACAGCCTACCTGAGTATTGTTGCTGAGCGTGTCCATCCCTTTATGACCACAGTGTACCCATCTTCTGATGGCTACTTCCAGCAGGATAACGCACCATGTCACAAAGCTCACATCATCTCAAACATGACAATGAGTTCACTGTACTCCAATGGCCTCCACAGTCACCAGATCTCAGTCCAATAGAGCACCTTTGGGATGTGCTGGAACGGGAGATTCTCATCATGGATCAACTGTGTGATGTCATCATGTCAATATGGACCAACATCTCTGAGGAATGTTTCCAGCACCTTGTTGAGTCTGTGACACCAAGAATTAAAAAGTATGAACAAGGTGTACCTAATAAAGGGGTCAGTGAGTGATAGATGTTTGAAATAAATATCAAATGCTGTAAACTGTAGACGCACCCTGTAACCTGTGGATCAGAGTGGTCGACAAGACGTCTGTTTTTAACACAACACAGACGAGAAAATACAGTTAAACTCAGTAACACTTTCAGAATATGGTCCAATGTTAGCCTCCTCCTCCTCCTCCTCCTCCTGCTCCTCCTCCTCGTTGAAGCGCTGAACGAACAGAAACTGAAGTGTTGACGTGTGTTTTCATCGTCAGGAGGCGATCGAGAGAAAAGAGAAGCGAGCCAGACGTTTCCATTTCCGTCCAGAGGAGCATGTCGATCAGAGGAACGTCTTCTTGGATAAAGACACCATGAAGAAAGGTGGGAGGAGTCACCTGACACCTGCATGTCACATGACCACAGAGTGACCATTTACAGGTGTTTGTATTAACCTGTCGTCATCTTCTTCTTCTTCTTCTGTGGTGCTCAGCTATCCCCAAAGTGCGCATGGAGGCCATCTACGTGACGGGCGTGGATGACATGAGCACGCAGGACGTCTTCGGATACTTTAAGGAATATCCTCCAGCACACATCGAGTGGATCGACGACACTTCCTGTGAGTGTAACACACACACACACACACACAGTGGTGGAGGAAGTATTCAGATCCTCTATTGTGGTAAAAGTACTAATTCACAGTGTAAAAATACTCTGTTACAGTAAAAGTTTCTCTGTGAGCTCACGTTTCTTGTTACAAAAAGAAATTAAATTCTTCACAACGTCCTTTTTCATCAATTTTCATCAAGCGTTTAAAAATAAATAATTAATAAGATAAAATGAAATAAATTCAAATTTAATTTAATTAAAGAAAATAAAATGAAAATAAAACAAAAAGTGAAGTAAAATGAAATTAAATAAAACAGAATAAGATAAAAATAAAACAAAATAAATAAAAAAATGTTTTGAAGGTGACTGTTAGAAAAAAGCAAAAACAAAACCTGACACCAGAGCTCAGTGAGGACCTGATGAGTCTTAACACCACCTGATTGTTTCCTAGGTAACGTGGTTTGGCTCGATGACAACACATCCATCCGCGCCCTCATCAACAGCAGCCGGATGCCTGACGAGCAGACAGTTACCGCGGAAACAGAAAGGACGGAGCGAGCCGGCGCACAGAGCAAAGGTCAGTGTGCGTACGGAGACGCACTCAGCAGGTTCTCAAAGGGATCAAAACTGACCGTGTGTTTGTTCACTCGTCAGGTCGCCGGAGTCAAGGGTCAGATGACGATGAGGACGATGAAGAGGAGGAGGGCGAGGTGGAAGAGGACGAGGAGGAAACTGTGAAGAAGAGCGGTGAGGAGATCGAGGTGAAAGACAGCGATGGAGAGGCGGAGCAGAAGACGAAGGCGGAGAGCGTTCAGGTGGAGCAGAGTTCACTCCGACACATCCTGATCAGGTGTATTGATCTGTTCCAATAACTGATGGACGACATGAACAGCTGAGTGTGTGTGTGTGTGTGTGTGTGTGTGTGTGTATGTGTCTCAGGTGGATGACCTGTCGAGGGCAGAGAGAGAGTCTCTGCTGAGAAACGACCTGCGACCCGCCACCAGAGCCTTCAAAGGAAACAAACTCTTCCTGCGCTTCGCCACACACGGTGAGTTCAGGTCAAACCTCGCCAGCCTCCGTCCAGCTTCTGCTGAACCTCAGTTAAACTTAAAACTCCAGTTAAACCTCAGTTTACTCAGTTCAGAGGCTTCTCACCCTGAACGTCTGTTTGAAGCTCCGCCCTCAGGGAGGAGCAGGTCATTTCCTTTAATTCAGTTGCCTGTTGATCATCAAGTGAGTTTGTTTGATTACAAAGAAGTTATCTATCATCAGGTTTCTGTCCATCTGTAAAGAAATGCACTTCCTTGCGTCGGACACCAGAGGCATCCTTTGTATATTTACAGATGTACAGACACCAGTCACATATGTAAGTGGCGAGCAGCAGCAAAGACCCCTGGGAACAGAACAGAGCAGCATCAGTGACAAACAGAAATGACATTGATGAGTCAGACACAACATAAAGGAGGAGCTGGGGTGGAGGCAGGTTGCCAAGTAGCAACAGTAGGAAGCAGTTTAAATAGGGCGCCATGAATGAGATTAGCCAGTTGAATCCATAGAAAGGAATCATGTGATCTATCAGCTGATCCATCAATTGATTGGCTGCTTGAGATCAGCTGATGTGAGCTGAGCTTGACATCGTGTCCTGTCTGAACTAACGCTATGCTCAATTTAAACTGTAAAGTCTAGTTAAACCCGGTCTGTTTAGGTTTAAGTTAAATCTGGGAGCTTCAGGTTCTGATCACACAGAAAGCGTTTTAGCAGCTGGAGGAAACTTTTTGCTACGAGGCTACGCACCTTGTGTTTCTGCGCCCTAACACCTGGTGTTTTTGCCGGAGCACTCCTTGAGTAGAGAAAACTTTAACTCAGAGCAGAAAAGTGCCCCACGTCATCTCTGCTCTGTCCAATGGGATGATGTGAGAGGCGGGGCTTCTGTGGTGGTCACAACAACAAGTTTACAGTTGGTAAACAATGGAGGAGAAACTGGTGGTAGTGGTTGCTGGATACCCAGAGCTATACGACTTTACAAAGCACAGTTAGCACCATCTGAATAGAAAACAGCAGATAAGTGCAGTACTGTAAACGTCCATGATGGAGGAGAAGCTCCTGGACCAACTGGTGGTACTCCCCATGATCCAGCCTCTTTTTTAGGGTCTCATGTACCCACACAGATCTCTGTTTATCTGCTGACAGCCTCTCACCCTCAACCAGAGCTACACACAGCACCCTCTGCCTCAACATGGCAGCAGCTACACACTGATTACTGCAGAATACATACAGTAAATAAAGATGACACAGGAAGGTTAGGGTGAGGAGGTGAACAAGTGTTTTTGTACTAGTGTCATTCAGTGTGAAAAAGAAAAGTCGGTGCGCCTCATGTTTTGTAACCTGCAGTGTGTTCTCTGTGTGATCGCGGCCTCAGACAACACTGTTTTAAACCCGTCCTAACTTTGAACCACAGCTGACAACAAAGGTTTGATTTAAAACACAAAGACAACGTTTTACTGACTCTGTGTTTTCGTCCACAGATGATAAGAAGGAGCTGGGCGCCGCTCGTCGCAGCCGATACTACATGAAATACGGAAACCCGAACTACGGCGGCATGAAGGGGATCCTCAGTAACTCCTGGTGAGACTCAAACATGGTTCACTCGCCGGATTGTTTAAAGCAGCACTTTGTCTTTAACGTCCTCTGTGTCTGCAGGAAGAGGAGGTATCACAACCGGAGGATCCAACGAGACGTCATCAAGAGCAAGAAGCCTCTGATCGGAGACAGCATGGGACACACGCCGCCATACACACATCGACACTCTGGTAAACACTTGATCTCACACCTCAGTCTGAGCAATAGACACCAAACGTATTTTTTATTGAATAAAACAAGCTGATGCTCTAAAAATGCTAAATGTGAGAACGCAGGCGAAACAGGAAGTTTAAAATACTGTGTCATTAATTAAATCAGGAGCTCTGATTAAAGGAGACGCTCCTTCATGGACACAGCTTTCACTCCTCTTCCTCCTCTTCCTCTTCTCTCCAGCTGACCTGGTCAACCTGCCCGAGGAGCCCATCAAGGAGGAGGAGGAAGAGGAGGAGGAGGAGGAGGAACGTGACGAGGACATGGACTCAGACGACAGGGTGGTCGAGTACAAAGAGCGAGGCGAAAGGGGCAGTGGCTCGCGCTCGCTGGGGGCGGGGCTTCGCAGCCACGCAGAGCGCTCTCCGTCGCCGTGGTCGGAGTCGGACGAGATGGACTATGACCTGGAGCTGAAGATGATCTCCACACCGTCGCCAAAGAAGAGCAAGAAGATGACGATGTACGCCGATGAGCTGGACACTCAGCTGAAGAGCATCCGGTCAGCCGCCATCTTTATTCTCACTGTTTTACTGCGATGTAGATGAAGTGCTTCAGGATAACGACAGTATCAGCGCTGACAAGACAACAGACAGAATGAACATAAACAGACTTAAAATCATAAAGAGTCAAAATCATGACATAAAGTCAGAGTTGTAAAACTGTAAATCATAAAATCCAGTAAGATTTTAAGAGTTGCAGCAGTGTGAAGAAAGAAGAAAAGAAAGAGTTTCAGAGCTGAATGAGGAGAGTCAGAGCCAGTTAAAGAGAACAGATACGTTTTTAGCTTCCTCTGTGTTTCTGTCCTCACAGTGTGTCAGACGGTGGGTCGCTGCTGCTGCTCCCTGTATGTGCTTATGCCCCGCCCACACACACACATTCTCATTGACTGATGAATTGGCGCTGGTTATTTATATTATTGTGGCGTATTGATTATGAATACAGTCCATCTGATGCTGGTTTTGGAGTTGTTGACTAAAGATGATACACCGTCTCATGGTGGTCACTTCCTGTGAACCAGCAGGTTTTTACATCGACAGTAGGTGTTTGTTTCAACTCGTTTCATCATGAATCTTTGGTCTGAACACACACTCCTCCTCAGAGCGTCCTGCAGTGATTATACACTAAATATGGAGACACAACTTTTTTTTAACAACTCACAGATCATAAACACAATTATTAAAAGGTCTCATTGAAATTAGTCTAGAAATTTAAACGTTACGGTTCTTTATATCCAGAAGAAGAGACGCTCTTCTGTTTACTGTCACTTGTTTACAGGCTGGTTTTACCCTCTCAAATATGGCGACCAAGTGTTGAATTTTATTCTCTTGTGTTAAAAAGGTCTCTATCAGTCTGTTTAACCTGCAGAGACTTTGTTTATCTCATGTTTGTTTGTGTTTTGTTGTTGTGAGCAGGAACAGAGTTGGTGGGTCAGGATCACAGCCCAGGGCCAAATCACCGTCTCCCGCCAAGGTGACAGACGTTCGTCAGCTGCTGGAGGAGAAGAGACAGGGACTGTCTCAGCACAGACAGACGCCCCCGGTGGTCACCAGTGGAAAGACAGGTGTGACCTCATCAAGCTCCTCCTCCTCATTAATATTCAAATACATCTGATGTATTAACTGACTGTGTCCTCTGTAGACGTGCGGCAGCGGCTGGGGAAGAGACGCTACTCTCCCGAAAGACGGCGCTCCCCCTCCCCCGTCTCCACCAGAGACACGCCTCCGGCCAGAGAACCAATCAGAGACGTGCATCGCAGACTGGGCGTGGCCAGTCAAGACACCAGAGGCGTCTACTCCAATTCATCCAAAGACAGGAAGACAGGTACGGAGGCCGAACTCATAACTTGTAAAACAAACAACAAATTAATGATCTTTATGTCTGAGCCTGTTTATGATGTTTGTTTTTAACCCCATCACCTCCTCGTCACCTCCTCCCCACCTCCTCCCCTGCAGGTGGGTTGTGGAGCAGACTCGGCTCCGCTGAAGATGACAGCAGCGGCAGCCATCACGAGCGTAGGTCGAGCAGCCGGTCAGCGGGTCTTTTCTCCTCGGGGAGGAAGGACGTCAGCGAGGGCAGCGGCAGGAAACGCGGCAACGGAGAGGAGGAAGAGGAGGTGGAGGAGGAAGACGACTCAACGCTGCAGAAGATGTGGGGCGCCATGATCAAACAGAAACAGGAGCGTATGTCCCACAAGATGAAGAAGAGCCGGCTGGACAACCTGCCGTCGCTGCAGATCGAGATCAGCCGCGACAGCAGCGACGACTCTGACGCCTGAGACTGAGCTGCGGGTGGAGGGGGAGCAGGGGGGAGGGGGAGCGGGGAGGAGGGGGGGAGGACTTCATATCGCTCTTTTCTCCAAGTACAATAATATAAAGACATGAAGCTGATCTGAGGCCAGTGTGGTGGGTTTTCTGTTTCCATATTTGTCTCTACAGTCCAGGACGGACGACCCAGTGGACCGACAGGAAGTGATAGAAGGGACTGTTATCGTTTCTTGTTGTCAGATAAACGTAGATCTCCAGATGGTGTTTTTCTTTTTGTTTGTTTTTTGTTTTTGTTTTTTTTAAATATTGACAATCTGCAACCAAATCCAAGCGAACATTTACAGAGAAACACAAACCTGTGACGTGTTTCTGTGAAACTGAGTCTGGTGTCAGAGAGAATCTGTTCGTCTCCGGTGTCGGATAATTACTGAAGATCAGCTGCAGCACCTGAGAGCTCTGCTTCACCTGCACAGTGTCGCTGAAAGAGACGGAAAACGACCTTGAAGAGACAAAACGACAACAGAGATACTTCAAAATTATACAAAATGACTGCAAAGACACAAAACGACGACCTCTGACAGGTGCAAAATGACAAACACTAAGAGACAAGAAACAACAACCCCCAGGAGAGGCAAAACAACAACCACAGAGAGACTTCAAATGACCTCAAAGAAACAGAAAACAACCATAAAGACACGACAAGACAGAGTTTCAAAACAGCCACAAAGAGACTAAAAAAATGTCCAAAAAGACACAAAACCAGAGATGCAAAAGGACACAAAACTACGACCACCAAGACACAGAAGGACGACCACAGCGAGAGACAAAATAACGACCACAAAGACACAAACTATGACCACCAAGAGACGCAGGCTGACAACCACAGAGAGATGCAAAACGGTGACCGAGAAGATGCAAAAAGATGCAAAATTACCACACAGAGACTAAAAAACAACCACAGAGACACATAATGTCCTCCAAGATGCCCAAAAGGACAGAAACCGAGACACACAAGATGACGACCACAGACAGACACAAAACAACCAGAAAGACAAAATGACCGACGCAAAACGACCACTGAAAGACACAAATTGACGACCACTTCTGAGACGCAAAACAAACACCACCACCAAGATGCAAAGTGACCACAAAAAGACATGGTACAGTTTGTCTCCTGTAAACCCAGAGAGCTGATTGGTTGGTGTGTTGTGGTCGTTTCACGTCTCTTTCAGGAGGGGGGAGGGTTTGGGGCCCCTCTACATGTGTGTGCCAGATCTACACTCTGTTTATGTATGAAATATCTGTGCTGATATTTATCAGCCGTTTCTCGGTTGTTTTTTTGTCAGGATGTAACTGAGCATCATGGGAAACTTTCCCCCTGACACCCAATCAGATTCTCTCACTCCTCTCAGCTGGCCAAACTTTCAGTAAATCATTCCTGCGTCACCATGGAGATGTTGGTCGAGCTACGATTGTTATTTTTTCCTTAATGGACTTCCTCTGAGAATCCAACCCTCGACCTGCGTCAGCGCTCGGGACCATTCCTTCATGCTTTGAGCTCATCCGGCCGCAACGATCAGATCCAGGATCAGATCAGATCAGACCCAGGATCAGATCAGACCCAGGATCAGACCAGATCCAGGATCAGATCAGATCAGACCCAGGATCAGACCAGATCCAGGATCAGATCAGATCAGACCCAGGATCAGATCAGATCAGACCCAGGATCAGACCAGACCCAGGATCAGATCAGACCCAGGATCAGACCAGACCCAGGATTAGATCAGATCAGACCCAGGATCAGACCAGACCCAGGATTAGATCAGATCAGATCAGACCCAGGATCAGACCAGACCCAGGATCAGATCAGACCCAGGATTAGATCAAATCAGATCAGATCAGACCCAGGATCAGACCAGACCCAGGATCAGATCAGACCCAGGATCAGATCAGATCAGACCCAGGATCAGATCAGACCCAGGATCAGATCATATCAGACCCAGGATTAGATCAGACCCAGGATCAGATCAGATCCAGGACGAAGTGTTTTTACGTTTTCAGTGTGAGCAGACTTGTGACGTTGCTCTGAAATAGAACGAACTGATGAAACAGACTCAGAGAAAAGAGACGTGATGAAACCAGAGGAGAGACGGATTATTTCCAGACATGAGCAATTTCTTCCACTTAAAAAAAAAAAAAAAAAAAAAAATCACCTTCTGTTATTGATCAGCTGCTTCCTGTCTGTGTGGACATCAACACTGTTGTACTTCCTATATCAGTCCACTCACGTCAGTCGTGTTGTTATTTTTTATTATTTTTTAATCTAAACTCTCAGAGGCCACGACGTCACAGGTGGTCTTGAATTTAGATTGCTGTTACAGTGTTGGCTAAAAGCTTTATTTTACACGTCTGCAGGACTTCCTGTTGAGTTTTACCAGAATGCATTGTGTTATTTGGAGGGGAAATAGAGACAAATGAATCAAACAGAATGAATTATTGGAGTAACGTCCACAGGCAGCGTATCTGAAGGACACCTGGGTTTAAATCAGGGCAGCAACTACAAATTTTTTTTATCATCAGCCGATCTGCAGATGGGTTTTAGTTGGTGCGGCTGTTTTAAGTTAGATTTCCTCTCCTGTCATCAGCGCCAGGTTACAGAGTTCTGTTCAGGAAACTTGTGGAAAGGATTGAAATATGTCAGACCTGTAAAATAAAGTGTTGTCACTGTCGTCCACTCTGAGTTTTGACACTTTGTGAAAACATGTCAGAAGTAAAACAAGTTGAGTCTCTGCTGGAGGAGCACGGCTTTTACTTTAAACACTTGGACATCTGATGGTGTTTCTAAACGTCTGTCTGCAAAATGTTTTTTATTATATCACTTTCAGCTTATACTGGTGACTCTGCAGATTTATAAAATCTGACAAACACGATGTTAATGCAGCTGTAGTGACTGAGCTGTGTGTCCATCAGCGTGTGTTTATAAGCAACATTAGGAAAGTTAGTTGACATGTTCTCCCTGTGTCAGTGTGGGTTTCCTCCGGTTTCCTCCCACAGTCCAAAGACACGCAGGTAAATTGGTGACTCTAAATTGTCCGAAGGTGAAAATGCAACAATGAATGGGACGTTTCCTGTCACAGTTCCAGCTGGACGAGGACATCTAACTGGCCTACTGTCCTTGTCCCAGTATACAAGCACGGGAGGGGAATCCATTTATTGAGCCAAGTATGTGCGACTCCTCTACGATAGGTGGAGATATGCCCCCTTTCAGCTTGTTAGTATTGGACCTTTTTCCTGTTGACCTATTACGTCACAGACCAAACAATGGACAAACAAGTTAGCTACGGTTAGCTAGCAGCTAACTGCTACCATGGTGGACAACTTTACAGCTCTGTACATTTGGTCTGTCCAAAAAGTCACGGCTCTGGATGTAGATTTCTCCATGTTGTTACCGGCTTCGTCTTCTCTTACACATTTAATGCTATTGGACTTCCGGGTCAAAGCCCGGGGCGGAAACTGTGGAGCACTTTAGGGCCATTTCAGTTGTTCACAGTTTCCACCCCGGGCTTTGACTGTCATACCAAAATCTGGTCTTGCAGATCTCAGTTTGTAGACATTATGGTTCATCCTGAGGGGAGCGTGAATGTCTGAGTCGAGACGTGTCTGTCTTTAACGGCAGCTACAGTCGTGTTCCCTGATTAAAAAGCCTTTAATCAGAATTTTAGTGTTGGATGACAGATACAACATTTCTCCTCCCAGTCTTGTGTTACTTTACTGAGTCTATTAATATCCAACCAGCTGGTGAGGAGCCTCACATGGCAGCTGTGACACTGTCAGCTCTCTGCTGTCAACAACACCATTCAGTCTCTACCAGTCCAGGAAATACACCCTAACAAAACACACACATTCCCTCAAAGTTACTGAAATGTTTACAGCCAGCTGTTAGCTGTCTGTTAAAATCACACATCTGGATCATTCTCCTTTAACTGTCAGATATATTTTTGTTTTTATTTGAGTTCGACAGAAAGAGGAAGGAGCTGCTCATCATGGAGAATATACTGCAGTTAGTTTATCTTCAGGAAACATGATGAATTAGAGCTGGAAAAAACTGACATGCAATATAACAATCATTTTTTTAAGCGGCAGACAAAGTCAGAAATCTGTCTCCTGATCGACTCACAACTTCAAACATTTGTATCACTGCTTTAAGAAACCAACAACAGTTAAAGCCCAGATTGTCTCTTTATCAGACACCAGCCGAGTGGGAGGAGCACGAGACTGGAGGTTAAGCCCCGTTTCCACCGAGCAGTCCGGTTCAGTACGTTTATTTTCCGTTTCCAGTGTGAAAAGTTGTGGATGGTCCCAACAGAAGCGTTCCTTAGCGTCCCCATGTTTGGTCCCCCCTCTGTTGGGGTACCTAGCACACAGATCTGGTACTAAAAGGTGGAGCTAGAAACCCTGCAGTCTGATTGGTCAGTAGAGGACGCTCACTCTGGTTTTATGTAACCTCTGTTCATACATCAGTAAACTACAGCTATAAAATGAAAGAGAAAAAAATAACTTCATTCACTGGGCCGACTGCCGGCAACTTTTAAGGTGGAACGTTAACTTGTAATGTTACTCAATGCATGAGTTGATGACGTGAATCCATCAGCACACCTTAAATTTCACTGTGACAACTTTGACCATCACTTTAGTTTTTATATGACACACACTTTTAGTAATGACTTTAAAAATATAGATGAATTTGGAGCGGATTATGTGAAGGTCATATATTCTAATCCTCACTTCCTGTGGGCTACAGCAACACTAAACCCCTGAGCTTGCCTGAGAAGGACTAAATGCACAAAGCTGCTATTTTTAAATATCCCATGGAGAGAGACTCTCACTGCAGCCTGTTCTATTTTGTTGTGAAAATGTGGGCGTGCAGCCTCGTTCTGTGGACGATAAACCAGGTGCAGACTTCCATCTGTGTCACCGCTGATGAGGAAATACAGCGAGTGCTGGACGGAGCAGTGAGTGACAACAACCCCGCCCACATTTAAGAGGACTGTCTGAACAGACCGAGGGTCTAGGTACCATGTCTGAAGGCTTACTGCTGGTTCCAGAGGTGCTGGACTGAAAGGGTTTGGTGGAGACGGAGCTTCATTGGCAGATCTGAATCAGCGTTTGTGCTTCATATCTGATATCGCCTCAGCTAACCTCAGAACAGACCTTGTGCTTTGGTCCTCCTCACTGCGCCTCGTCTACATCATTGAGCTCACTGGGAGGATGCTGTGCAACAGGCCTACGAATCCCAGAGCCTTAAGTACATCGCCAGGATGCCAGGTGCTGCTGATGAGCCCTCTGCACTGTCATCACAACACCAGTGAAGGAAGGTACCCACCTGATGACCCCAGTGAAGCTTTTACCCTCCCTAAATCACACCTCTATATATACATCCAATATATGTATATAAGAATTACGTCTGACTTAAGTGTAAAAATATAAAATATATTTAATATGCTGAGTATGAACAGCGTGTAAAAAAATATATAAAAAAATGTGCCTCATGCTCTAATTAAAAATATAAAATTATCTGTATAATGTTACAAAGTACAACATGCTGATTATGATCACATTTTATTTTTATGTTATTTATTTATTTAGTTACTTATTTTTTAATTTTATTTTTTTATTCATTTATTTATACAAAATACTTTGACAATAACATATCTTTGTTTATGCCAATAAATTATTATTATTATTATTTATTTTGTTTCGATTTTTATTAATTAATTTGTGTTTTTTTAATTTATTTTTATGAATGCTTCAGCAATAACATATCTTTGTGCCAATAAAGCTATTTGAATTTTGGTTAATGAATTTTTTCACGTCATTGCTAATGTCGTAGTATTAATCATAGACATATATGTCTATGGTGTTAATATTAAACACCTGATTTAAACTCCAGTTATGAGTGAAACGTCACGCCTCGGCCTCGTGCTGGAATTCTGGGAAACATATTTCGTTATGTAATCATAAACTCACCCTGCTTCAATCTGATTGGCTCATTTGTGTGGCTGTTATTTCATCGAACCAATGAAAATCAAGAGCCCGCTACAAGCGGCCTGACACAAGCCAATGGGGATGAACTGACGTCACTCAGCTATAAGAAAGTTGGTGTGACGTATGAGGCCTCCAGTTACAGTCGCCATCTTCTTGTCGTCCATAAACGGGCGAAGAACGACGACGAGGCGACGGCAGAAATAACCCACCGCACCAGCGTTAATCTGAACCGAGTCAGGGCGGAAGAGTTCCCGCATGAGTTGATGGACTGCCTGCTGATCAGTGGTTATGGTATCGATCAGGCTCGTGTAGGTTTCCCCGGGTCGCTCGGCTCAAAGATGGACGACAAAGCGGCGAGGGAAGACGCGTGCCGGGAGTATCAGTCGTCTCTGGAGGACCTGACGTTCAACAGCAAGCCGCACATCAACATGCTGACCATCCTGGCCGAGGAAAACCTCAACTTCGCCAAGGATATCGTGGCAATAATTGAAGCGCAAATCAGCAAGGTTTTTATAAAAATAGAATATTTTCAATTCCAGATGTTTGTGTCGATGTATGTTAGATTTAACAGGCCCGCTACACGCTGTGTTAGCTGCTGGCTAAACATGGCGGCCAGAGCTGTGTTACACCTAGATACGGTACATTCCGTTGTTCTGCTCAATAACAGCAACACCCGAGGGGCTGCCGGTAACTTTACTAATCTGTTACAGAGGGAGAAACTGCGGGTTTATATTAACACGTTTGTGCCCAAAGACTTTCTTATTATTATACAGCTCAAAGAAGCTTTAATAGTTTGACCACACGGAAACACAGCGCGGTGTACAGGTGGTAATAAATATAAACTATAAACTGTTGTAACTGTAAGATACGAACAGTAAAATATTAAAGTGTAAAACAACAACTGTGTCAATAATATTTTGTAATGCAAATCCCACATACTGAATTTAGGATGAAAAGTGAAAGCACCATAATATGCTGTGCTTTGACTCAAGTCTGGGCAAAAAGTTAATTACGGACATATTTAGGAAACTTTGGAATTTCCACAACACATGAAAAATCGCACTTTACTCAAAAGTCAGAGTCAGGATTTTTAAAAATACGGAAACACACTTAAATTGTGTTAGTTTTGTAGATAGATGTGGTCTGCAGGCACATTCTTAGTCCTAAAATATAATGATATAGAAAAACAATAGTCTCATGTGCCCACAGACTTTATTACAGTTCAGTTTTTAGAAGCTTTATTGGTGTGACCACACTGAACACAGCACATTGTACAGGGTGGTGTTAAATATAAACTGTTGTAGCTTCTTTGGTATCAACAGGAAAAGTACAGCCTTTAAGATGCTAACAGTAAAATATTAGGTTAACATTATAGTGTATAACATCAGCTGTGTCAACAATGTTATGTAATGCAACTCTTACATACTGTGTTTAGTACAACACCATAATGTTGTGCTTTGACTGAAGTCTTGATATGTGGTAAGTAGCAGACATATTCAAGTCAGTATTTACATTTTCTTCCACATGTGTAAAATATTTGTTAAAAGATGCCAGATACTTGATTCACATAGTTTCTGAGATACTATATGTGATCTTAAGGCACATGGGACTGCTGTTTATCCCTAAAATATAATGAAATGTGTATATATATATAAAAAAAAAAAAACAATAGTCTCATATAGTCAAAGATTATATTGCATTTAGTTCACAGTATTAGTTTGATTGTATTGAAACATGGTGCATTATACAAGGATTATTCCCTGCAGTTTTAAAACAGGCCTGAGCTTGGTAAGATAATACACAGATGAATATCACTCTAAGTTAATTAGTAAAATAATGACAATAAAGCTAAAAAGATAAATATGAGATAAAAGAAATGGGAGAAAGTAAAAATCTATAAATACAATGAAATATTTGTTTTAACACGTATTTAGTCTTTGGACACGAGAATACTGTTTTCCCCAAATAAATATATATGAATTATTTAGAAAAACAGTGGTCTCATGCACCCAGAGACATAATAGTTCAGTTTTTCGGGCACATGGGAATACCATTGTCATTCCAAAAATAAAATGATATATGCATAAAAAGCAGTAGTCTCATGTGCTCAACGACTGAATATAGTGAAATAAGAAACCTTTCAGTTTGACCAATTTTAAATGTTTCTCCAGATTTGTTCTTCAGCAAGCTCAGACAAAACTTCAACCAAAACTAAATTCAAATTTCAGTTGTGGGCACAAATGGGTTAATATATTAAGTTTGCTCCAAATTCAGAATTTCAAAAAAAAAATTTCTCGGCGCACTGATGTGAAATCAGCTGTTCCTGTCAGTTTTTCCTCTGCACAGTAAACGCTTTGCATTCAGAGCTGAAACGATTCATTGATCGTCAGAAGTTTAATTGGCAGTTATCAATCATTTGTCTCATTCAATTAACTGATTGTCAAATATTCTCTGATTCCAGTGTCTTAAAATGTGAGGATTGACTGTATAGTAGAGAATTTAACTTCAGGATATCAGCAAGAGCTCTGAGAAATTGTGACGGGCGATTTATTTACATTTTTTAATAGGCTGCTGAACGATTACCAAGAATAATCGGATTAATTTGAGCTACAGCCATTAATCCTTTTCATAATTAATGAATCTGCCTTTTTTTTTTTACCCCCGATTGATTGTTCATTATAGAACATCAGGACGTAATGAAAAATGACCGTTAAAGTTCAAGGACTTTAAATTTCCAAAATCTAAAGAAACTGAATTTACTGTGATGTCAGACAAAGAGCTCATCATCACACCTGAGAAGCTGGAACCAGAGAGAACTTTGACCCTCCTGCTCAGATGAACAAAGACCAATTGAGAAATTGCAGATTAACTTTTGGCGATGCAAGATTTTTAGATCCAAATTGATCTCCTGTCAATGCCAGCCGTCAGATGAATGTCGTGAAGTTGGTGTGCTGCTGTCGGGATCAACTGAAGTGAAAATCCACCACAAGTGTCTTAATGATGCAGTTTGTGTTTCACAACAGCTTTAAGTTAATAAATTCCCTTTGAGGTCTAAATCCACTGATGAAGGTGACAAATTTTTTGCCATTCTCGCCAAAATGGTGCCATATAGATATATATGTATATTTTTTTGACTAAAAGTAAGTTATGTGTTGACCATGTTTCCAAACAGGCACGACAACATTCTTTACAAGATGATGACAGGAAACGGGTAGAAAATAAGACAGACGATATACGTTAAAAAATATAGAGAATTCAGTGAAAGAGCTGTAAAATAAGCTACAGAATAAAAAAGCCATTTAACCTGCTTTTTCATATTTTAACTTTTTTTTTTAACCAATTAGACTTCTGTGAGACTTAAAGAAAAGCCGTTGTTTGTCGTCGTTAACAACCAGGAGGGTTCTCAACCACTAGTTTCCATGATGTTAAAACAGAAGTTTAGAGTCAGGCTAGTTGACTGAAGAACACACCCAGAAAACAGTCCAAGTTTAGAACAATTTAATCCATAAGGCGGACATGACATAACACGACTCACTACATTAAAAAGTCAGTATTCTGTAGGAACATGCCTGATTATGACAGCAGTATTTTCATTGGGTGAACTTAATGGCATAAATGAAAGAAGATCCACGATACTTAAATCACAACACACTATTGTGATTTTAAATATGTTGTGATTTATTACCTTTTTTAACTGTAGATTATTTCCCCAAAGGAAAACTGTCAACATCTGTTTAATCTAAGGAGATTAAGTTTTCAGTCTGTTTATCTCTATTTTTCATCCATGTATCTGCACATCTGCAAACATTATTCTAGTAGGCTGCCTAAAGTTACATCTGTATTTGTACTGTTGATTTATGTAATGGAAAATGTGATACATGGTGCTGTGTGATGACACACAAAAATATCATGATACTATGCTGTGTTGATTCCCCCACCCCCTTAAAAAAAAAATAATCTAAAGATGAGTTTAACGGACTAGCATTTCTGGTGCTGGCTAGTGACCGTAGCAATGTTTAATCCACTAGTGGACCAACCGCTCAAGTCCTCGTTTACGACAGAATCAACTCACAGTTATTGAGTCAGTCGAGTCCTTTTTACACAGAGTTAGCGCTACAGAGCCGCTACGACGTCCGTTTTTACTCAGAACCAATCCATGGCGCTACAGTGTGGGATTATAGACAGTTTATATATCCGCTCATACACATGTGTCTGAAATCAGCTCAGCTGTTCAGAACAACAAAAGACTTTATTGGAGCTAATTCAACCCTTTGAACTCTGCCACACAAACAGGCCGCCAGTACATGTGTTGGTGTTTTTGCCTCTTGTGATGTCATTTCTTTGAGTGTTTTCTAATGCGTCATATCCCTATAATCTGTACAACCTGAGCTAAAAGGTCACGTGAGTCAATAAACCATAATAACAGTATTGAAAATGTGTCGTAAATAAAAAACAATACAACAGACATTCCCATCCACCTGCTTCTCTGGCGCCACCACATGTTTTGGAGTGCTTGTAGCATAACATAGTGACGTCATCACATGTGGACAACATGATGGTGCAAAAGACACAAGTCTTAACTTTGTCTTGTAAAAGCAATGACTGCTCTAGCTCCTATATATTTTATTTTAAATTGATTTTAAACAGGATCATGAAAACACCATTGATTCATCAGTATGAATGGCTTTAACGCGAGTCGTCCAGTGATACCTGATCATTAGTGACACTTTGACCTGATGGACGAATCGAGCAGCAGATCAGCAGCAGTGTGTAAAGACGTGTAGAAGTCGTAGTTTTTTAGGATCAGCCATTTTATTTCTGGTGGATTTTGACTTCAGCCTCGACGCTTCACAGCCACGACAGACCTCACCAGTGTTATTGATTGTGTTGTTAATAAATGTTGTCGGGTAGCTGTTGTTGAACACAGGAGACGTGTCCTCTGACCTTCTGTAGAACAGATCCTGAGTCAGCGGTTAGCCGCCTGTGTGCTCTCTGTTTGCACTTTGACGCAGCGAAGCTTCTGATCAGATCAGAGGAAAAAATAATGCATTCATTCACTAGTGAATCTTGAATTCCTGAAATGTCACTGAATGGTTAAAATGTTATAATAAAAAATGTGAAATGTGCTTTTTGTCATTTTTTATTTCCCAGTGTAATTTATTGGTCTGGTTTCCATTTACTGACACGGCCGAGGGTGACTCGGCTCGTACAGACACTGCTCACTCAGCTGATGCTGCACAGTTTAGTAACAGCAGACTTCACAGTTTAACGCAGCCAACAGATCAGTCCTGTGTCCTGATGGGTTACTCATGTTTTTTAATAACTGAAGGGAGACAAAACTTTTGAGGGGTAAAACTCAGACAGAGTGAGAGTGAATAAAAGTCAGTGGGTGTGAAGTAAAAGAGTCAAACTGGCCGATATGTCGTCTGGGTAAAGTACAAAGAGTGGTTGGAAGAAGAAACCCTCTTTGGAGGTAAAAAGGTTACCGAGGACTGGACTCCTTTTTTTTTTTTTTAACCCAGAGTGCATCATGGACATGTTTCCTCCCCCTGACTTCGGGGACGTCTCTGCTGACTGATCATGACTGAAGATTTTTCTGCATATTTTCCTTTTTTTTTTTTTTTTTTGTTTTTTGGAGCCGTGTTCACAACACGCAGGAGATAATTGTGCTTCCTGAGTGAAGACGAATCTTTGGGACTGATTTTCCACCAGACGTGTCACTTTTTCCTCACCTGACACCGACTTTATTTCGCCCACATTTTGCTGTAATTTTTGGGTGGTGAGGGTGGAGGGCGCTCAGCCCTGTTAATCCTGTCAAGTTGTTCTCTGTTCTGAAATGTTGGTTTTTAACCCCTGTTGTTTTCTAAACTTGTCGAGTTCTCTATTGCTCCAGGCCCCATCTGCCGAGAAGCTTCCAGTTTTGTACTTAGTGGATTCCATAGTGAAGAATGTTGGAGGAGAGTACCTTGCAGTGTTTGCTAAAAACCTAATCACTTCATTTATATGTGTCTTTGAAAAGGTACAGTTCTCTTTGCTGCTGTTTGAAACATTTAAGCACTAAATCTGTTAGCACCTCACCTCCCTCCTGTTTGTTGTGTTGCTTGCTTTTTATGTGTGGTCTCCTGCACTCTGCTCCTGTCTACTTAACTCCATAATGTAGTCCTGCTAATAAACGAGGGAGGGGGGGCTCATGCTTTACACATATTTAACTCTTAACACAGTAAATGTAGTGGTGATAGAGCTGAAAGCCTTTGCTGTGATGATGCTGAAGTGCTTTAGGTTTTTCGTTGGACCAAGTCCTGTCCTCTGTTTGTAGGTGGACGAAAACACTAGAAAGAGTCTGTTCAAGCTGCGCTCGACGTGGGACGATGTGTTTCCTCTCAAGAAACTCTACCTGCTGGACGTGCGGGTCAACTCTGTGGACCCGGCCTGGCCCATCAAGCCGCTGCCGCCCACAGTCAACGCCAGCATTCATGTCAACCCCAAGTTTTTAAAGCAGGTGTGTATGTTGCTGCCGACACCTCGTCACTCCACTGGGACTGGGCTCTTCACACCTGCTGGGCACAGTCCAGGGATGCTACAACTCATATTCTAACCGATAGCCGACCCTTGTTAGCAGACGTGATTAACCCTCAGTCCTCTGCATAGCGGACAACTTCTCTGCTGGGTTTCATTACACGATCCTTAAAATTCAATTCATTACTCCAAAATAAGGCTCTGATTGGTATTAAAATACCTTAAATCAATCTCTCAGAAGTCTTGAAATGCTCAGACATGACAAGTACGATTTCATGAATCTGTTTGTCTAACTGCATCATTTAATCTCAAAATAATCTGTAATATCCAGGGCTGGACATCAGCACCAACCAGCAGCCAGATGATGGTAAAATATAGAAGTGGCTGCAAAATTCACTTCACTTAAAGCCAAAGAAACCAATGGTAATGTATTTAGTGGCTGGTAGATTCTTTACTCCACCAGCCACAGTAGCAGGTGGACAAAAGAGTTGATTTCCAATCCCAGCAATATCTGTTTTTTAAATCATTAATATGATGTTTCACATCAGCGTCACACAGATCAGACCAACATACATGTACATGTAGCTCATCCAAACAAATGAGAGACATTTTTAAGATAAATTAAATGGATATTTTGATGATGACATGTTCATTGTTTTCTGTGTTCCACTCTGGACACTGTTCTTTTTCTGTAGCATTTAGAGTGGATAGGGATGACTATGATTAAGATTTTATCAGTACTCTTCATCAGTTGTTTTTCACGTCTAAATAAAAGCTTTTAGGTCCTGATCCCACAGGACGCGCTTTAGCAGCGGGAGGCACCTTTTTCTAATTTATTTTAGTGAGAATGAAGCTTGCGAAGCTTTGCTCACAGTTTTTGCGTTGCTACACACCCGCGTGTTTCTGCACTCTGAGCTCCTGCATTTTTGCCGGAGCGCTCCGATGCCCCGTGTTTAAAAAACGCCTTACGTCATCTCCGCCTTTTCCCCATTGTCCAGGTCCGGTGCTGGACACTACTCTTGTGCCTTTTCTGTGCCGGCTTTCAAGAGCATGGCAGCAGGTTGTGTCTGAGGTTGCTAAGCAACCTTAACAACATCTTATAGACTATTTAGGTGAAATCCTGAGTGCAGAGCTGATCTTCTTCCAGGAGCTGTTTATAAGTGTGTAGGCCTATTGTCTGTGGGACAGATGTGACGCTCTGGGTAGCCCTGCACTAACATGATCAGCTTTTCCGTGTTTATCAGACTGAAAATTTACAGAAGAAGGGAAAGATATCTGTCAGCTGTGATTGGTTGGTCCTTGTGACATGAACATGTGCTCCAAAAGTTGAACTTATCTCAGGGAGCAGCCGCCGCACCCTGAAAAATGGCGTCTTGCGTTTGAGCTCACCTGCCGCGCGTCTACATCGAAAACAATGAGTTTGAGGGCGCAGAAAACACAGCATGTGTAGAAAAGAAATGAAGAGCAGCTCATTCTCAGAGGAGGCTGAAGTCAGAAAACATCATCTTCATGTTTTTGCTTTTTTTTAAAAAAAAAAAAAAAAAGACTGATCAACTGCTCGTTTCAGCACTAAAGACTTACTGGTGTCTCTCTCATGTAAAGTTTAGGGATAAAGTTAAAATTGAGTAAACACTCCCTGAAAGAAAAACTAATTACAGCCATGTTTACCTGTTGAATTTAAAATGTAACTGAACAAATAACCTGCAGCACGAGCCGTCTAACTGCAGGCAACTTCAGGCACTCGTGTGGATTAGGAACAGATGCATATAGATTAAGTTAAAAAGCCTTTATTCAAAAACATGGCTGCTAACATTAGAACACTGACGGGTCTCGACCCTAAGGTCTTCATCAGGGTGCAAAAGGTAGACAGGAGTCAAGCAAGTTTGGTAGGCGGTGTCACCCAATCCTGATTAATAAGTGAGCACAGGTGAGCGACAGCAATAGATTTTAGCACAGAAAATCTCTAACTAATATAAAAAATACAATACATACATAAAAGGGAGAAGGAAATTAAATTAAGCTCTATCGTACAGAAAAAGGTCTAGTGTTTCTGTGCTGTGATATTCAGGAGTTACTGATCTGTGATCTGGATAAAAACAATATTAATAATAATACGTTAGACGAAGAGTCCGAATAATAACAAGACAACATCAACAATAATAAGAACAGATCACTCTAACCCTGTTTCTCATTCAAAGGAAGGGTGTGTGATCAGTTTCCTCATTTAAACCAGGATATATTGCATCAAGTTTGAATCATGTACCTCTTTGTTTAGCCATGGGGTCGTCCTCATCCTGCGTCCTAATCATATATTGATGCTCTGAAACTCTGTCTTTAAGATGTCTTTTGGTGCGTCCTACATAAAAACAGTTGCATGGGCGTGTTGGACGATATATAACAAAAGTAGTACTGCAGTTAATAAAATCCCTTCTGTCATATGTCCTTCCTGTTTTGAAATCAAAGCCGGTCTTTGTTTGGACCACATTTAGTCAGTGTTGACATGTGTTAGTGAGACACTTACAGGTCCCTGAGGGTTTCTTTCACCACATGTCCTATTTAGGTGCTGGTAAATAACTGTGCACACGTTCTTTAGGGTTTGAGCTCATTTTGTAAGAAATAACTTGTAATTCATTGAAGACAGTTCTCAAATTGAGGTTTGTTATTTCTGTTTGTGAAAATCGAAACACTAAAATGAGCAGAACATCTCAAAGCCGGAGGAGACGGACTAACTGACAGACTCCTTTGTTTCTTCTTCTCTCATCGTGTCTTTAGTCTGAGGAGCCATCCTCTCCGGTGCCCGCCCCCGCTCAGCCGCAGCCGCCGCCACCGCCGGCAGCATCGGCTTCCCAGCCAGTTCCCGCCATTAGCCAGTCGAGCCTGACCCAGGAGCAGCTGATCCGACAGCAGCTGCTGGCCAAACAGAAGCAGCTCCTGGAGCTTCAGCAGAAGAAGATCGAGCTGGAGCTGGAACAGACAAAAGCGCAGCTGGTAGGACGACTGAGGGCTGGTCCCAGATCTGTAGTGTCATTTATTAACTGTGTACGCACAAAACCAGGCCTGAACGAGGTGCACGCCACTCGCCACGTAAAGATGTGAACTGTAAAAACAGATTTGATGGGAGAAACTTTGACAAATGCGTACCAACATTTTGGAGACAGAAATTTGATGACACGGTTGAAAGCCTGATTGTAGAAATTGACGAATATTTTTTTATTTTTAGTACGGATCCTACACACTGTTTTATAAATGAGACCCCTGATCCAAACCTGTTTTATCCAAATATTTTGAAACTACAAAGTTGTTTCTTCAGCAGATTCGGGCTTCCATATTTATGGAGGAGAGAGCTGCCGCTATCAGAAATAAATAAATGACTTGTTATTTAAATGACTGTGCCAGTAACTGTACCAATATAATTTTACAAATAAATGTAGATATATTAATTAACTGATGAAACGTGACACAAATTGAAATTCTTCTTTTAATTTGCTTCTTTTAGTATATTTCCCTTTAATAAATTTTAATCTTTATTTATTTTATTTTTGCTTTAATTTTTTTATTTAACATTTTTATAACTTTTTTAAAAAAAAATTTTTACTTTTATTTTTTGTTTCGTTTGTTCACTTAAAAGTTATTTATTTTTACTTTTATTTTTTAAGTTAGTTATTTTTACTTAATTATTTACATTTTAAAGGTAATTTTTTTAATACATTTATTGTTACTCTTATTTTTAATTTATTTTTATTTTTAGCATTTATACATTTTTTAATTTAATTATTTTTACTTTTATTAAAATGCATATTTATTTTTGCTTTTTTAAATTTATTTTAAATTACTTAAAGCAGTTATTTGCTGTTTTTCACTCTTTATTTTCCCGAACTTATTTCTTTATCTAGTTGAATTTCTGGTGACATCAGTGACTTCCTGTTTCCTGTTCGTTTCAGTCCGTCCATGTTTAGAAATAAATTTTCTCCCTCCACTGCATCAGAACCAACAGTTGTTTCATGTGTCCACAGGCCGGTGGATTTGTGATGCCAACAGCGACTTCAGTCTCAACTCCAGCAACGCAGAGCGCGGCACTGAGCACGGCACCGAAGACCACCAGCCAAACTGTCCCCGTGGTCCGACCGTGGCTACCTCCTCAGACTCAGACAGACGCCAAGTCGACCACCAGAGACCCCCGACTGAAC
Source organism: Epinephelus lanceolatus (assembly GCF_041903045.1). Lineage (NCBI taxonomy): Eukaryota > Metazoa > Chordata > Actinopteri > Perciformes > Serranidae > Epinephelus > Epinephelus lanceolatus. The sequence continues at coordinate 42,786,841 of NC_135744.1, read as the reverse complement.
CGCACCGGCCCCCCTGCTGCCTCCCAGGCCAAAGAACAGCCTGCTGGCAAGAAGGATGGCCTCGCCACACCTGAGAAATCCACCCGGCCAGAGAAGGCCAGGACCCCGAGGAAAGACGTGTTAGAGGACAAGGCCAAGTCCAAGTCTCCATCTCCGCTGGCCAAAAGTGTCCAGAGTAAAAACAAACAGGCGGAGGCCGAGATTCTGAAGTCAGCTGACGGCACGAAGAAAGACCCCCGACTGAAGAAACGCACACAGGACAAGAGTGGAGACGCCAGAGACGAGGAGCTGAAGGAGAAGAAAAGATGCACAGAGAAGAAGGAGCGAGAGGGCGCCGCCCGGGGGGTCGACCCTCAACGGTCCAACAAGGGGAAGCTGGTGAACGGCTCAGTGACCAAACACGATCGCGAAGAGCCCGCGGAGAAGCTCGAGTTCAAGACCGGAGGCAACGCCCGGACGCACGCCAGGAAACGCACCCGCTCCCGCTCCAGGTCTCGCTCCCCCGCCACCTCCCCAAAGAGGAAGGACAGGCGGTCCCCAAAGAGCAGAGCCCGGAGCAACTCCCTGTCCCCGTCTCCCTCCCACAAAGCCGGCAAACCCAGGAGGGTCCGCGCAGAAGAACCGGAGCACGGCAAGCCCGGCAGAGAGGCCCGCCTCGCACCCAAGAAGAACCAATCAGAGAACAGGAGGTCAAAGAGGCCGGCTGAGGATCGGCACTCTGAGGCCAGAGACTCTCACTCCCCACGGAGCCACGACGGAGGAGGCAAGGAGGCCAAGGAGGCTCCTCACCGCTGGAGGAGCGGCTGGGAGGAGAACAAACAGTGAGTCCGTCACCTCAGATCATATTTAATGTTTTAAACAAACGTCACGTCTGATTCACATGAATGTGTCATCAGACTGAACGCTGGCGTCACGTGTTCCTCATCTAACAAGTTTTATCATCGTACAGCTGTTTGTGTTCGCACGTTAAGGAACTTTGATCTTTTGTGTTTAATGACAGATTATTCTTTTTTTTGTAGTCGTATTTTTTCAATTGATAGCTGCTTTAAACTAAAATCGATGGATCATCATCATCACAGCGATCCTGCAGGTCGTCTCAGTGTTTGTGGATGAAGTTAAAGAGTGTGTGTGTTTCCTTCTCAGTCCGAAGCTGCCGGAGGAACCTCACCTGAAGCCCTCAGGACCTCCCAGACACAAACAGTACGGCGGCCCGCCTCGCCCCACCACCCCCCGAACCCCGAAGCATCGCCTCAGCGTAGACGCCAATCTGCAGATACCTGAAGTCCTCAACTCCGCCTCCAAGAAGGACCTGCTGAGGAGGGTACGTCATAAACACCACGCTCACTGATTCTTTATAAATACTTTATAAAAGTCACAAAAACAAAAAATTAAAGGCTTCAAAACATGCAGAAGAATTATTTCCACCTACTGGTAAAAAAACAAAACAGTCAGGATGGAAACTGAAGGCCCGGCGGGGACGGAGCACCTGTCGTCTGTGGTCATTGTGACTTGACCAGCAGACTTCACTACAAGCTGATTGGCTGTTGAAACGGGTAACGTGCTTTAAAACCAGCTGCAGGCAGTTTGACCAGTTGAGTGTCAGGTGACATCATCAGCCAGCTTGAGTCGAGCTCAGACCGTCCAGTTCACACTGCTGACACTTTTCTCTGCAACGTTCTGAAACGGTTTTGTGTCATAGTGAATCTTTGGTCTGAGCTGGGGTGGTGCAGGTGTCTCTGTCCACTTCTGTGCTCTCTGTGTCCGCGGTGGCGAGCATTTGAAAATGCAGAAGTACAATCTGTAGTCTGAGCAATGATCTAAGATCCAGAGAAAATCCACTGGGTGACACATACTGTGTCACCCAGTGGATTTTTACTGAGAGACGAGCGGAAACACAAACTAATCATTTGCACACACAGTGTTATGACACAGAGCTGGCTGAAAATCAGCACAGGTTTCATCTCTGTAACAGTTGTCGTCTTCTCGTCTCTGTGCAGGCCAGTAAGCGTCTGGAGAGCGGCGAGATCACCGAGGAGGACTTCCTGAACATGGCCCACAAGATCAAACACTTCTTTCAGTATCAGGAGGAGAGGCAGCGCTCCGACAGCTGGGAAGAGTCCGCTGACTTCCCTGCCAAGAAAGTGCCGCTGCTGACTACCCCGGGTGCCCCCTCCCAGCCACGGCCCCATGAAGGCATGGACCCGGCGGAGCTGTCGTACTACGAACACAAGTCCAAGCTCAGGAAGACGCAGGTCACCCACCGAAACACTGGGGAGGAGTGGGACGGCGAGGAGAGTCCGGAGGAGAGCGAGGAGACTGGGCAGGGTGAGAAGACGGGCCGCAGCGCCGGACACCCGCCATCACATAAATACAACCGGGCGCCACGGGACAGACCAGGTAGGCTGAGTGTTGATTGATGTCTTTGGCTCATGTGATGTTTAACTGAATATTTTGGGTTTTGGTTTTCAAATGAAACAAGCTGTCAGAATACATCACTCGGTGCTGTGGCGAATAATTAAAGGCTTACTCGTGACGCGGCGACGACATCCGTGGCCAGAGGCGGCATGTTTTTGGGTTGTCTGTCACAATGTCCCAAACACCCTCGACGCTGTTCAATCCTCATGCGCACGTTATCTCAAGAACACCGTGAGGGAATTTCTTCAAATCTGGCAAAAATGTCCACATGAACATGATGAATGATTAGATTTTGTTAATCATAGGTCAGAGGTCACTGTGACCTTGCTTCGGTCTCATTCTTGTAAACACAATATCTAAAAAAAAAAAAAAAAAAAAAAAAAACACCTTGAAGGATTTCCTTCAGATTTGGCACAAACGTCCACATAGACTCAATGATGAACTCATAAGATTTTTAGAAGTTCAAAGGTCACTGTGACTTTGGCGTTTGTTTCATGCTCGTGAACAGGATGTTTTAAGAAGGCCTTGAGCTTGGTTCCCATTGTATTGGAAAGCCTGGAAAAGTCATTGAATTTCACAATTATATTTTCCAGGCCTGGAAAAGTCATGGAGTTAGTGAGAATAATTAAAAGTTATGAGTTTTGTTGTGTGTTATGATATTGTCACAATAATCTTTAATAAATAACCTATAACATAATGACAGATAATTTTCTATCGACGTAACGTAGCTTTAACGTGTCAATACGTGATGTTTTGTTTACTGTCGTGTTCGTTGCGTAATTTTCTCCCCTCGTTCAGTCTCTCCCTTCATGTATGCCCGCTTGTTGAAGTTATGTTTGAATTGAATTTCAATCTGAAAAATGTTTGAAAAATGCCAAAGAAGTGGGCAAGAAGAAATTATGGGTCTTTGAAAAGTCTTGCACAATTTGGCACAAACATCCACCTGGACTCCAAAATGAGCTGAACAGATGGTGGTCAGAGGTTACTGTGACCTTTAGTCCGTCATCATGATCATGAACAAGATATTTTAAGAAGGCCTCGAGGGAACTTCCCTAAAATTCTAGTTTTCATTTTTTTCTTTCATTTGATAAACAAAATAATTTGGAGAAAATAATCTGCAGATTAATTGATGATAAACATAATTATTAGTCTCACTAGACAAGTAGCATCTTTTTTAATGTGGAGGGGTCGTCTCGTTTCCTAGAATACGTAGATGAAGGGCGCTGTTTTCAGGTTCTTCCAACCTCACTGATCGCTAAACTGTCAAGTCCTGACGTCAGAGCTTCATGACGAAGACGGTTTATTGTTGTGTCACTGACGTGCGCTGGTTAATGACTCTTACAGGTGAGAGGAGGAGTAAAGAGCGTGAGGAGCCCCGCCCACCACTCGGCCCCATGATCGAGGAGTACCACCACGGCAAAGAGTTCCCCACCCTGAAGTCTCTGCCGGGCCTTCGCTTCAGGAGGAGAGCCGACCCCAGAGAGTCCAGTGAGTCCACGGCTCCGAACACGTCCACCATGACATGATGTCTTATCTGCCTGTAAACTGATCTGTGAAGCCAAACGTTATCTGTCGTCTGTCGTCTTTATCCACAGAGAGGTCAGAGGTCAGGTTCTGGAGCTGCGGGGTGTCAGGGTCTCGATCAGGGACACTTCAGCAGGGTTAGAGACTCTTTAAAAAGATCGGTTTACACATTTAATTAGGGAGTTCAGCTCACACGCTCAGCCTCAGTTAATAACCACAGCAGAGTCCGATCAGCTCATCAGGTCAGGAGACGCCGTCCGTAACCAGAGAAGAAGAGTTTACGTTTCGTCCTTTTTAGATCTCTGTCTGTACTTTGAATCTTTACTAACTGTAGATGAGATGAGCTGTTGTTTTACTGATGAGTCACAGGAAGTCCTGTGCGTCTTCATGAGTTTCTGTCCGCTGTTTCCAGGTGAGAGGGAGTGGAACTCTCCGCTGACAGAGCGCCAACGCCTCGACGAACGTGAGGAGCAGAAGAGCGGCTACGATGCTCCGCGGAGGTACGGCCAACCTGTCGAATCCAGGCTCCCTGATCCACGGAGGCCAGAGGTGCCCCCGCCCTCCGGCACCGTGGTGCACAGGAACTGTCCGAGTCCAGCTGGTCTGGACCCGCCGGCGCCCAGGTTTGAGCGTGAGCGCCTGTCTCCTCTACACCAGAAAGACTCTGCAGAGATGAGCCCAGTCCCGCGCTTCGAGAGCCCCAACAGTGAACACTCCGACGATGGGCCACTCAATCTGGATGCCCCCCCGCTTCCCCCTCCACCCAAGTCCATCCTCAAGGCGCCTGTCCGTGGAGGACCGCTGTCTTCTGTCCGACAGCACAGTGACTCCCCAGGACACACACCTCCTCATGATGGAGGACACCCCTCCTCCCGGTACGACGGGCCCGGACACATGGGCCCCTCCAGACCGCACCCTCCAGGGTGGTACGAGAGCGGTGGACCCGGGCGCTACGATGAGTCGTCCCGATTCGACGGGCCTCACCACCAGGGTCCTGGCAGGTTTGATGGCGGGGGACCGCCTCATCACAATATGCCAGAGAGGTTTGACGGACCCCACATGTCTCACGGTCCAATGAGGGGCGGAGACAGCATGGGGCGGTTTGACGGTCCACCTCACCCTCAGGGCCCCGGGAGATTTGATGGTCCCATTGGTCAGCAGCCCCCGGTGAGGTTCGACGGTCCAGGGCCCGGACCGGGTCACTTTGAGGGTCCTATTCAGCGCTTTGACGGCCCGCTGCGCTTTGACAACAACATGGCTCCTGGTCCTGGATCTGGACCAATGAACTTCCAGCAGACGCGACCCATCCGCTTTGACGGCCCTCCAAACCAGATGGGCCCGATGAGGTTCGATGGCCCTGGTCCGCTGCGCTTCGAGGGGCCCGTTCAGCCAGGTCCCAGGTTTGACTTACCCAACGTGCCCCATCAGGGTGGGCCACCACGGTACGAGTGTGCTCCCAGCCAGCAGGGCCCCCTGAGGTTTCCTCCTCAACACAACCTGCAGCCCCCCATGGGGCCGATGGCCCCACCCATGTACGAACCTATTGCCCCCCCGCAGAACTTCAACATGGCCCCCCAGCGCTTCCCTGAGCCCATGAACCCTCAGTTCCCGGCGGGGCCAATGGCGTTCCCAGCTCAGCCCAACCTGCAGCCAGGAGGAAGCTTCAACATGCAGGCGGCGCCGCCCTTCAGCCAGCCGGGCCCCGTCCCCTTCTACAACCCCGCTGCCCCCGCCGTCAGCATGCAGCAGCCGGTGAGTCCAACAAAGCCGATATGTTTTATATCAACACAAAGATCTCTCAGGTTTGGTTTGATGTTTAGTAATGTCACAGAAGAGTCTCGGGGGTTCATTCCACTTTCACTCAGGATCGCTGGTCCTCATGTACCCAGTATAAGCCCAGTATAAACCCAGTATAAACCCAGTGTACCCGGTCTTAAAATGTCCCGTTTGTTTGCAGGTAAACATGTTGGCGAACCCCAACCAGCCCTTCCTGCCTCAGAACCCAGTGCCTTTCGGACAGCAGAGTAAGATCTTCCTCCTGATTTTAACTCACACACATTTTACACAGTTTTTTTTAACACTAAACTGGAGAAAAATCAAAGTGTTTCTAACTGGTGTGTTTTGTGTCCCTGTAGCTCCGCAGGTCGCCCCTCCAGAGAACCACTTCGGTCAGGTTGACGTCAACGACCTGCTGTCCAAACTCATTTCCACCGGCATCATCAAACCCTCGCAGCCCGACGCCGCACCGACCACCACCACGGGTCAGTGGACCGGCGTCATGATTTCTGTGGTCAACTCGTTAGTTTGATCCGAGACTTTAATGTGATCAATAATCAGCAGGTTGTAAAAATTTACATGATTTCATTTGTTTTCCCAGAATCATCTTCCACGCCCTCAGCAGCTCCGCCTGTGGTGGAGGAGGAGGAAGAGGAGGCGGATGAGGTGGAGGAGGAAGACGACATCCCGGACCTGACCAGCTTCACTGTCGATGACATGAAACAGTGAGTACAGACTGAACGTGACCATTCAGACCTAAAACACTTTGTCAATAAGTGGATCACCAGGACTGGTGGAGTCTCCCAAAGACTACAGAAAAGATGTTACTAACATGTTTGGCATGTTTTTTGAAATGTCCAAGAACTGTGAGTAAAATGTCCAAAAATAAAACAGAATATTAAAGTATTTGTAAAATATCAGATTTCTTTTCCTGGAAAAATAATTACTAAAATGTTTGAAAAATATGTATATAGTAACATATCCTTTTTTTTCCTTTTGTAAAAAATATATAAATAGAAGGAACCCAAATTATTGGTAAAATGTCAGAATAATATTGTCAGACTTCTTTTGTAAAAAAAAATAAATAAATAAATATGGGTAATATGACGAAATTATTATTAAAGAAAAGAATTAGTAAAATGTCTGAAAGATTTACTAAAATGTCAGAATGTATTGGTAAAATTTTTGCCTGAAAAATATAAGTAAAATCTCAGACTTGTTTTGTAAACATTTATATGATATAACTCCAAATTGTTGGTACAATGTCAGAATGTGTTTCTGATAAATATTTGTAAAATGTCCATAAATATCTAAAATCTAAAAATGTTACCAAAACTATAAGAAAACATAAATTCTATATAATATTAGTAAAATGTTTAATATTACTCAGGGAAAAATCTAAGTTAATATTGCTGTGCTTTATTGATTAGTCGATCAGCAGGAAGTTAATCACTAACAGATCTGATCATTTCCAAACATGTAAACTGTTCTCTGGCTCAGCTCCTGCAGTCTCAGGATTTTTCTCAGCTTCATATCATTTAAAATATGAACTTTTTTGGTTGTTATGACAGTTGGTCGCACACGTATTTTCTCTCGCTGTGTCTTGAAATATCTCACTGATCAATTGATAATTAAAGTAGTTGCTGTTTGCAGCCGTAGTCGTCTGCTCCCGGTGTTTTGGAAAATAAAAACGTGCACAGATTTGCACAGGGTCGATATTTGTCACCATTAGTCTTGAAATAAAGTAAACAAATACAAAAATGGTGAGCTGCTGTTTGACCGGTCTGACTTGTTCTGTCCCCGTCTGTCTGTCAGGCGTTACGAGAGCGTGGTGACCAAGCTGTACTCAGGGAACCAGTGCTGCTTGTGCAGCATGAGGTTCACCACCGCTCAGACCGACATGTACGCCGACCACCTGGACTGGCACTTCAGACAGAACCACGCCGGCAAGGTCGCCAGCAAGAAGATCACACACCGCCGCTGGTACTACACGCTCACGGTGAGAATGCACGTGTCCTCCATACGGACCTCAAAACAGCTGAAGGTTATCAAAGGTCAGATCTGATGTTTAAACTTGTGTGTGTGTGTGTGTGTTTGTCAGGACTGGATAGAGTTCGAGGAGATCGCCGACCTGGAGGAGCGAGCCAAGAGTCAGTTCTTTGAGAAGGAGAACGAGGAGGAGGTGCAGAAGAGCCAGGCGGCCGCCAAGGAGAAGGAGTTCCAGAGCGTGAAGGCCACCAAGGACCAAGTGGGAGAGGTGAGACACGCTGTGACGAGACGACAGAGCTGAGATCTGCTGTGTAGTCTCATCTTTAATATTACGTCATTTATTACTTTGTGTTAATAATCTGTGAAGTAACTAAAGCTGTCTGATACATGTAGTGAAGTAAAAAGTGCATGTGCAGGAGGAGAAGTATTAAGTTACATAAAATAGAAATATCAAAATGCAGTTTGTACTTGAGTAAATGTACTTAGTTACTTTCCACCATGTAGTAAATACATCAGAAACAACTAAAAAACATCATCACTGACATTAAGGAATTTTTTTCATCCATTTTGTATTTATATATTTATTATTAATTTTACTCAACACGTTTGTTTCTCACGAGTCACTGACAATGTGTGTGACAGTGTGAAAGGTCAAAAATGTTTTTCTTCCTGCAGTCGTGTGAAATCTGTCAGGAGCCCTTTGAGACGTACTGGGTGGAGGAGGAGGAGGACTGGTTCCTGAAGAACGCCGTCAGGGTCGATGACAAGGTACGACACAGCGCCAACATCACCACACACTCCAGAAATATGTCTTAGAAGTGTCTGAAAATATTCCCCTGAAAAGTATTTGTAAAATGTCGGAGGAAAAAAGGATTAGTGAAGTGTCCTAATTTCCCCCCGAGAAATATTACTAATGTCCCAAAATGCTCGTAACATCTAGACGAAACATTTGTAAAAATGTAGGAAAAATATTTGTGAAATGTAGGAAGAAATTTTAATAAAATGCCCACGAAGTATTGTTAAAATGTAGGAAAAATACTAGTAAAATATCCAAAACAAAATACCAGTAAAATGTCTTAAAAAATATTAGTAAAATGTCAGAAAAAAAATTGTGAAATGTCCAAAAATAATTAGTAAAATTTGTACAAAAATTGTAGAATTTATGTAAAATAGTAGTAAAATGGAAAAAATATTAATAAAATGAGGGAAACATATAATTAAAATGTCCAAAAAAAATTGTAAATTTAAAAAAAAAAAAAAAAAAATTATTGATGTAGAAAAAATGGAAATGTCCAAAAAATGAGTAACAAATATCTGTAAAATATTAATGCTCATCAGTCCTACTGACACTGAACATCAGCTCATTTCTTCTCTCTGAACTTTGTTGAGCTAAACATTTGTTTGAGCTAAAATCAGAACCAATCAGTGGACTGATCAGGAGATTGACGGATAAATGAATAATTCGAAGCATGTGACACTGAACTGAGTGTCCTGGTTTTATCCAGCTATTTAACTTCAAACCAGCGGTGGACTGAGGGGTTAGCAACAATCAGCTAATGTTAGCATGCTAACATGCTAAGCTAAGATGAAAGTGAAGAATGTGAGTTTATTTTATCTGATTTTAAAAACCTGTTTCCTTCAGTTCTGTGTGTGTTTGACGTGTTGATGACAGTGGTCAGTATCCAAGGATCAGTACCTGCAGTGACTGTTTGTTTGTGTTTACAGAACTTCCACCCCGCCTGTTTTGAAGATTATAAAAATGTAAGTATCTGAAGAATAAATCAAAATCATAACGCTGAAGGTTTCAGACGTCTGACCTGCTGCTGTTTGTCTCCTCAGTCGTCGTACCTCGACGTCACGCCGTCGCCCAACAAGCTGCTCACTGATCATCCGCTGAGCGCTTACATAAAGAGTGAAGAAGAGGAGGGCACTTCCTGTGAAGTTGCTGCTGCTGCTGCCGCCGCCGCCGCCTCAGTCTCAGTCAAACAGGAAGTGAAGTCTGAGGCGAGCGAGCTTCCCGATGTGAAAAAAGAGGAGGAGGAGGTTTTAAGAGACGAAGTGCAATGTGAGGAGAGCAAACAGTGACCCGCTGGCGCTCTCGGCGTCGACGACCTTTTCTCTGTTTTTCAGAGGGAAAGGTGTTTTTAGCGTGCGGGGGCGGGGCCCTCCGCACCGACAATAAAGCTCAATACATTTTTGTATTTGGATCCTGCGCGGCCATTTGAGGTCTGCTGTCTGTCTGTGAAGGACACGTGGAGACATGTTTGCTTTGTGGGCTCAGAGATGTAAATGATTTAATTTATGAATTAAAGTATTTTTTGTATCTCTGGTGTAACAGTGATTGAATCTGGCGGCTGCTGCTCGCTGCCCGTCACCCTCTGTACATAGTTTATTGATTAATTGATTGATTGGTTGATTGGTTTGATGACGACTTGACGACAGGTGTTGAGTTGTTTGCTGCTGCGTTAAAGGTAAGCATCACCTGATTGGACGGCTGAAGACTGGACCCGGCTCTTCAGGACGCGTCTCTCCGCAGGATCAGTCGTCCTTTTTCTTTTGTTTTTCTTTGGTCTTCAATAAAAGAGTCTGAAACTTGTTTGTGTTCGTGTGAACGCTGATTGATCTCTGACGCTCGCCGTTTTATTGTCACTTAGGTTTCCAAACTAACAATAAAGGTTCAGTGGATTTAAAGTTTCTCTTCTGCTGTTTTTATTTCTGGTTTTTATTTGAGACGCTGACGGGGTCAAAGCAGGGACGAGAAGTTAAGGGAAAATTTTAAGGTGTTTAAATCGGAGCCAGTTTTTGAAGCCGCGTGTGGCCGCCATGTTTCTGCTGTGACTCAGGTTTTAACTCAGCAGCAGTTTGTGATGTCGGTGGCGGGGTCCGCCGCTACCGCACTGAAGTCACAGTAAACAAAGTGAACAAACGTCTGAAGACAAGCGGACGTCATATTTTATGCAGATTTTATGTCTCAGCTTCTTTCTGAATTCAAACCACTCACAGAACAGAAACGGAACTGATTCGTGTTTTTTATTTTCAGTTTGCCTCAGGTTTTATTTATTTTTATATTCTTTTTTATTTTACAACTTTTTTCTTTTTTGTTTGTTCTTTTTCCCTTTTTTACTTTTTAAAATCTATCTTGTACTTTTTTTCTTTCATTATATTTTTCATTTACTTTTTCCTTCTGTTCTTTGTTTGTTTTCTGTCTTTCCATCTCTTTCTTCCACCACCCTCCCTATTTATTCTTGTTTTCTTTTTCCCGTTCTTATGATTTTCTATTTTCTTCCATCCTCCCTTTCTGTTAATTTTTCTTGCTTTTTAAATGATTCTTTCCTTTCTTCCACCATCTTCCCTCCATTATTGTTTTATTCTGTTTTATCTTCTTACATTCACCATCCTCCCTTTTTATTAAACTTTCTTTCTGCCCTACTTTTCTGTTCGTTTTCCTTTTTTATTTTCTATCTTTCCCTTCTCCCATCCTCCTATTTCTTTGAAGTGCTTTTGTTCTTTCTGTTTTACCTTTTCATAATTATTTTATTCTTCCACATCCTTCTTTCTTTTTTCTCTTTTCTTTTTCTGCTCCATTTGTTTCTTTTCCTTCCACATCCTCCCTTCACTGTCTCAGTGTTCATTTTTTATCCTCTTTTTCCTACTTTTTTTCTTCCAGTTTTTTTCTAAACCGTTTTCCTTTTTAGCATTTCCTTTCTTCCTCTATTGTCCCTTTATTTGCTTTATTTAAATCTTTTTTTCTGTCTGGTCTCTTTTTCGCTTTCTTTCTATTTTCCCCGCTCAGCAGTGAGTCGACAGTTTTTCAGTTTTTTGTTATGTAAAAAAAAAAAAAACGCAGTTTTTTTCCTTCTGATTTAAAATGTTTATTTCATTTGACCCTCTCAGACTCTCCTTCACTCCGTCACACAAACAAAATGTCTTATTAAATATTTAGTGTAAACGATCCTTCAGTCTCAGTCAATCAAACACAACAAACAAAAATCAGTTAAAATTCAAATCAAAACACAATCAAATAAAAATGAAATTAACAGGCTCATTAAATATTCATGTTTCCTTCTGACTAAAACGTCTTCAACCAAAGTTTTTAAAAAATCATCAAATAAAGTTTTTATTCTTTAAAAATGTGGAAATATATTTTCATTTCTTCATGAACACAGTGTGTTTACTCAGATACTTAAGTACTTAATATTTGTATTCCACTACATCTCTGAGAGAAATATTCAGTACTGGTAAAAGTACTCTGATTATTTACTGAGTACATGAAGCAGTGGTTTAAAAACGCAGTATAAATCCCTCTGATGTAATCTTCATGCAGTCAAAGCAGTAAAAGTACACAGCTCGTACTCTAACTACATGAAGCTCCATATACCTGTGTACTTTTACTTGAGTATGATGTGTAATATCAGATAAAATAGAAGTATTTAAAGTACAAGTACTTTAACAGTGTACTTACATACAGTATGTGAGTAAATATACACAAGTACTTCACACTAGTGGTATTCAACCGCTACTTCTTCAAATTATTCTGTGTAATGAGTACTTTCACTGCAGTACTACAGAGTACAACTACTCTGATACAAGTTTTACTCCAGTACTACAGAGTACAAATACTCTGACACAAGTTTTACTCCAGTACTACAGAGTACAAATAATCTGACACAAGTTTTACTGAAGTTCAAAAGTATTATCAGCAGAATGTACTCAAAGGATAAAAAGTAAAACTTGTGAGTATTTGTACTCTGTAGTACTGGAGTAAAACTTGTATCAGAGTTTTTGTACTCTGTAGTACTGGAGTAAAACTTGTATCAGAGTATTTGTACTCTGTAGTACTGGAGTAAAACTTGTGTCAGAGTATTTGTACTCTGTAGTACTGGAGTAAAACTTGTATCAGAGTAGTTTATGTCAGAGTATTTGTACTCTGTAGTACTGGAGTAAAACTTATGTCAGAGTATTTGTACTCTGTAGTACTGGAGTAAAACTTATGTCAGAGTATGTATACTCTATAGTACTGGAGTAAAACTTATGTCAGAGTATTTGTACTCCGTAATAATGGAGTAAAACTTGTGTCAGAGTATTTGTACTCTGTAGTACTGGAGTAAAACATATGTCATAATATTTGTACTCTGTAGTAATGGAGTACAACTTGTATCAGAGTATTTGTACTCTGTAGTACTGCAGTAAAACTATTTGAAGTAACTGTGTTTTACTCCAGTACTACAGAGTACAGGGTTTTGTAGCAGCAACACGTTTTCAATCTGTTTGCACTGGAACTAGTTTTCGTCTAGTCTCAAGACAAGTCAGACGAGTCGGTTCACCTCCACAGGCGGTGGACACCCAGAGCAATGATGAGGCAGGAGAACACCGTCGCTGTGAGGAAGAGGAGAAAACACCTTCATCTCAAATACCATCTTATTAACATCATACACCTGTCACAGGTAAACACTGTACTTCCTGTACCTGTCACAGGTAAACACTGTACTTCCTGTACCTGTCACTGGTAAACACTGTACTTCCTGTACCTGTCACAGGTAAACACTGTACTTCCTGTACCTGTCACAGGTAAACACTGTACTTCCTGTTCCTGTCACTGGTAAACACTGTACTTCCTGTTCCTGTCACAGGTAAACACTGTACTTCCTGTTCCTGTCACAGGTAAACACTGTACTTCCTGTTCCTGTCACTGGTAAACACTGTACTTCCTGTTCCTGTCACTGGTAAACACTGTACTTCCTGTACCTGTCACTGGTAAACACTGTACTTCCTGTTCCTGTCACTGGTAAACACTGTACTTCCTGTTCCTGTCACAGGTAAACACTGTACTTCCTGTAACTGTCACAGGTAAACACTGTACTTCCTGTTCCTGTCACTGGTAAACACTGTACTTCCTGTTCCTGTCACTGGTAAACACTGTACTTCCTGTACCTGTCACAGGTAAACACTGTACTTCCTGTAACTGTCACAGGTAAACACTGTACTTCCTGTTCCTGTCACTGGTAAACACTGTACTTCCTGTACCTGTCACTGGTAAACACTGTACTTCCTGTTCCTGTCACTGGTAAACACTGTACTTCCTGTACCTGTCACAGGTAAACACTGTACTTTCTGTTCCTGTCACAGGTAAACACTGTACTTCCTGTTCCTGTCACTGGTAAACACTGTACTTCCTGTAACTGTCACTGGTAAACACTGTACTTCCTGTTCCTGTCACTGGTAAACACTGTACTTCCTGTACCTGTCACAGGTAAACACTGTACTTCCTGTAACTGTCACTGGTAAACACTGTACTTCCTGTTCCTGTCACTGGTAAACACTGTACTTCCTGTACCTGTCACTGGTAAACACTGTACTTCCTGTACCTGTCACTGGTAAACACTGTACTTCCTGTTCCTGTCATAGGTAAACACTGTACTTCCTGTTCCTGTGCGTGTCACAGAACTCATTGACGTACCTGCGAGGTAGCGGATCGTCTCCAGTTTCAGAGACTCGAGCACTGTTTTGAGTGACGCCACCTGCAGGTCGATCTTCTTGTTGATCTCCATGTTGTCGTGTTCCAGGTCGGCTTTCTGACCACAGGAAACACATGATGATGTCATCAAGACGCCACAGGGACAGGTGTGGTGTTAGGTTGTAGGAGTAGTGTGTATTTACCTTGTGATGGAACTCCGTACTCGCCTCCATCAGCTTCTTCTCCTGCTCCGTGAACTGACACACAAACACTCAGTGAGACATGCACCCTAATTCTGCCTCCTCTTCTCCTCTCTCCTTATCTCCTTTCTCATCTCCTCTCCTCTTTCCTCATCTCCTCTCTCCTTGTCTCCTCTCTCCTCATCTCTTCTCCTCTCTTCTTGTTTCCTCTCTCCTTTCTCTCCTTGTCTCCTCTCTTGACACACAGCTAATGATGTCGTCATTACAGAAGAAAAGTGTCACACACTGGCTGAAATGCCTGTTGCCTTGTCTCCTCTCTCCTCATCTCCTCCTTTCCTCCTCCAGTCTCATCCCAGTCAGGAGGTAGTGAGAGGTGAGGAGAGGAGGCGAGGGAAGGAGAGGAGGAAGCACTGTCTCACCATGTCTGAGATCCTGCTGCTCTGCAGGTTGATGTCCAGTTTGGTTTCTGCTCTGAGTTTCTGACTCTCCTCCTGGACACAAACACATCACGTCACGTCAGAGCTTCACTTCCTGTCGCAGCGCTCACACACACTTTATAAAAACACTTTCTGACCTTCAGTCTGTTCTGCAGCTGCTCCAGCTCCCGCTTCATTTTCTGCCAGAAAACAAAGAGTTAAAACACAAAGAGGTCAAAAACATCGTCACAGAATCTTTCGCACAAAATCTCCTTCGTGTTTTTAATAAAATGTTTAATCTGTGGTGAATTTTTATTTTCAGATTTAAAGATTAAATAAATGTTATTGACTGTTATTTTCTGCAAATTATGAATACATTAAATTTGTACGTCATTATGTAGAAACTTTATATTTCACTAACGCTGAGCATGTTTAATGTGCGGTTAGATTTAGGAACAAAAACCACCTGGTTATGGAAGAGATCATGTTTGGGCGTAAAATACACGGTATTGTCGCACCATCCCGACAGGAAACGCAGAGATGTTTCAACAACAACTTTTCGCAGCACTATCCCGACACAAACAACAGCAGCGGGTCGCTAACAGCCACGTTTGGTGCGTAAAAAGCTGCAGGAAACTCAGCTGGTGTTGACCGATGGTCTGCTGAACGTGAACTCTGGACGTGACTCTGATATAATACCTGACACAAAGATCGTTAACTGGAAGAGACGTAAATATTTAACGATCTAATTTACTGTTTGTGTTGTTGTATTTTGTTGTAGTTTAAATTAAATTAAGAGTTTTTAATTTTTTTTGTATTGACGTCCAGATTTTGTCCCGTGTTGGATCCCGTAGGTCATTAAACAGTTTCAGGAAACTGTTCCTGAGCGACAGGCGGTGAGGGGTGAGGGTCAGTTTGACAGTGACAGATGTGGGCGTGTCTCTGGTCATACGCTGTTTTCAGATCGCAGGTTGGCGAAGTCGCTCTTCTCCAGGATCACCATGTCCTTCCTGATGGAGTCCAGGTGGGCGAAGATCTGCTGCACCGCGATCTCCTGCAGCAACAACAACAACAACAACAACTGAGCGTCCTGAACAAATACTCCGATCCTTTCTGTGACTTTTGTTCTAAAAGTTCCAAATCAAACTTTATTTAAAGTTCCCACCTGGTGTGATTTGGTCACCATGTCTTTATAAACGATGTCCATGTTTGCTGTCGTCAAGGTAACCAGAGCTGAGACTATCAGCTCCGCCTGATGCTTCTCAAAACCTGCACAGAAAAAATAAATCTACATTTCTACAGTGTGATGGAGGCTGAAGAGGCGGAGGACGACATGTTCACATACAAACGTTTCACCTTCTTAGGTTTATATCAGTGACTGGATTATTCAAAATTCTAAATTATTTTTCTTTATTTTTCCATCCTATAAAGATTGTTTTTTCTATTTTAAAATTAATTTCTGATATTTTTGAAAAACATTTCAAAACAGTTTTGTATTTTTAAGAACTTATGATTTTTAAAAAATTCCATATTTGTGTTAAACATCAAACAATTTAAAAAAAGGAGCTATATGTAAGAAATCTAAAGCAAACAGTCGCAAAATCCTCCTAATATGTCACAGAGACTAAGGAATAATGTTCATATTCAGTCCGCAAATCATGTTTATGTTTTGAATTTGTGTTTTGGCCTGTTGCGCCACCCACCGCCGTCTACCAGTCTCACAGTCAGTAGAGTCTCAGCATCAGTTACAGTTACGACTGAGCTACAGCAGCACGGCAAGCAGCATTAGCAGTGTCCTGGTACATAGCATTAGCAGCCGGCTCCTCCTCAGCTGTATCCCAGCAGCAGCGTTAGCAGCAGAGAAGCCGGACTTGCTCGAACAGTCCGCTGGAAAACCGAAGATCAAGAACACGGCGACGCGGCCCTGCCACGGCAGCCGCCCGTGGGCAAACAAATCAGTCTCCAGCGTGCCGCTGTCCAGCAACCTCGAATCTGTAGTGGAGGGGGGGCGGACACGACTCGCGGCAGTATTTTGAATTTGAGTGCAGTAACCGTTTTGGCCACATTCTTACATACAGCGCCTTTAAAAAAATTACATTGAAAACTTTTTTAAAAATTACACTTTATACATTTCTATTTTGAAAAAAAAAAAATATTTACATATTTTTATATTTTGTTCATTTTTTTTTATTCCATAATTATGATTCATCAACACAATTTAAAACAAATGTGTTGTAATTTTGTTCCATCCTAAAAGTACATTTCACTTTCTTAAACTTATGTTAAAGACTGGATTTTTTTCTATTTTTAATAGGCCGTAAGGTGAACACAGTTATCATTTCATCTCGTTCCGACATCTGGGGACTACACGATCTTTACTTCATAAAAAAGATTGATACAGATCGAGTTCGTAGCTCATAACCCCGCAAGGAGGGACAGCCCTGCAGGCAGGGAGAGAGCAGCTCGCAAGGGCTATGAATGAGGAAATAATCGCCTCTGCGTTTAATACGCAAAATGGGGTCAAACCCTCGGCGGCTATTAGGTGCCCTGCTGCTGTATGCCACCCGGCGACTATTTGGAAATATACGGTATGTGACAATAATCATATGTGTATAATAACAGCATAAGTGTGACTAATGATAACAGCAGCAGCAGGAGGCATCTGGCAGGACCACGGCAGCTTTTGTAGGCTGAAATCAAGACGATCACATTAACCAGTGCGCAATCATCAGACTTGACAATTATCACGGGAAAACAATCTTTGTTATCACGAGATAACAGTGCACACAAAAAAATAAAAAATACATGGCCGTTCTCGTCTTCCGTAGCTAGCTACTGGACAGCTATGTTGTCTATGTAATAATACGTCGGTTATGCCCAGGTATTGAATCAAATGTGTTTTAAGACATTTTTGCTTAGTTCACCTTATTGTCTATTTGTCTCATCGTGTTTCATGGACACGGCGATGTGAACAGCGCTGTTTCAGCTCATTTCTGCTCACTTTTTAGGACTTCCGGGTCTGTTTTCCTCTGCTGAATGAAACCATGGCGACACGAAATGCGGGTACCTTATTGGTGTAACGCGATCACGTGACGGCCATGCCACCACTCGCGTACCAAATCTCATTACGCTCAGGCGGAACAGATCAATATGCTCAGACAGAACAAGTGCCAAATTACGACCCCGATCACAGGACTCTTGCAGGGTTATGAGCTACGAACTCCCGCTGATTAGCTGAACATGTATCGATCTTTTTTATGAAGTAAAGATCGTGTAGTCCCCAGATGTCGGAGCGGAAATCAGTTTCTGTGAGACTTTTTCTGATTCACCTTACGGCCTATAAATGTGTTTTAAAATATTGATTTGTTTGTGTGTTTTTTTTTAAAATAATTTATGATTTTTTAAAAAAAAAATCATAATTATAATCTCTCAGGAAACGAACATAACTGTTTCAATGTGAATGTGATTAAATGTTTGTCACATTTTATTTCCCTTATTGATTCACTGATTGACTGATCGGTCGATCGATCGATTGATGAATTGCTCTCACCGCTGCTCTCCAGCTCCGTCACCATGGCGTGGGAGTCAAAGGTGAGTTTTCGCTGCTCCAGAGGCGTCAGTTCCACTTTCCTCAGGTCAAAGGTCGCCGCCGGCGCTGATACATGGAACCCTGTCACACACACACACACACACACACACACACATATATAAGTTGTGACCGTGACATTTAATGACCTTCACCAACTTTGTGTAACAAGATGTTTTTTCCTCTTCACCTTTAATAAAGTTCATTATTTCCTCCTGAAGTGAAGCTGTGAGCTCATTGGCTCCGTGTGTCTGACAGTGAGAGTACTGAGGTGTGAGTAGAGTAATCAGAGTACTCACCTCTCCATGTTCCGACCCGCCGCAGCAGCGCGTTCATCTTTTCTTTAAAGTTTTCTCCAACAGTAAACTACAGACACACTCCAGCTGCTGGTTACACACCGGAAACAGTCTTACGGCACGAGGAAGTTCAACAACAAGTTAACAGACCGTAGTGTACTGATGCTGCATTCAGGTACTGTCAGAATGCTGACAATTACTGCGGTCGCATCAACGCTGCTACTACTACAGTTAAACAATGAGTAGTGATCAAAATGTTTATCAGTCATGTAAAATGTGATTTTATTGTTTTGTGTCTGTTTTTGTTTTAAAGCAAATGAAACCATTAAACAGTGTATAATGATATATATAACATACATGTCATAATATAAAGAGTTCCAACAGTAAAGTAAATTACTGATACATTCACATGTAAACAACATGTGAATGTATCAGTAATGATTTATTGGAACACAGAGAACATTTACACATAAAGTTATACTGATAATATTTACTCATTTCCCCCAATTTTAGTTGTAATAGAGTATTTTTGAAATGTGATATTTGTACTTTTACTGAAGCCAAGGATCTCAATGAAAACTTTATTCCTACCACAGGTCTGTGGCCCACTGAACTACAACAGCTGTAAGAATTCCTGACTTTAAGAAGAGATCGTAAAGGCATCTACACGATGACGTCACTGTCATTTTGTCATGAGAAAATAACTTTATTTAAAAATCTGAAAACGAAAACAGCTTCACAGTCATCGATCAGCAGCTGTTACTTTTTATCAGACGATTATTTGTTTGTAAAAACTTGTCGTGTAAACGGAAGTTCAGTTTACACAGTGTCCGCCACCGAGCCTCTCAATAAAGCTTTGTTAAAAGAGTCAGTGACGTCACTGTCATGGCGGCGGTGGAGAGTTGGAGCTGGTTTCCAGCGTTAGCACTGGGAGTTTCTTTCCTCAAATGTCTGTTTATCAGTGCATAGTGAGTGTCGATACTTTGATGTGAAGCAGTTTCACTCGTCGCTGCAGCTTCAGGACGATTGTTTCATTTTACAGAGAGAAAATTTAAAATCTGCCGCGACACCTGTTAGCATCCGGCTAGCAAACTGAGCAGCTAACGTTAGCTACAAGCCGGAAAATACTGTTTTTAAATTCAACTTTAACGTTAGGAGCTTGCTTGTGCATGGATGTGATAGAGTTGTCATGGAAACATGTATATATATGTGTGTGTATCAGTTTGTTATTTTAGACTTTATATAAAGTGACGAGTGATAACTTGACGTGTTATTAACTTCCAGATTAATGTAGCCAAACCGCCTCAAGATGGCGCCGTTTTTATTAGAAGTTCGTTTTGAAGCTGAGTTGAAAAGTTTCACACAGATTATTAACTTTAAGTGACATAATGAGACATTTGCTGTGCACGTATTTGAATAATCATGTCACTGTTGCTTTGTTTCGTGCGATCAGAATCTGTGTGGAGTTTTATTGTCGGTGGAAATATAAAGTGCAATGTTTTATTTCTGTTAAGGCCAAACCTCTCAGAAAAATATCACAATTTAAAGATTTCTTGCTTTTTAGCCATCGCACACATGTCAAAAAATATAACTGAGTACATCAGTAGAGTCAGGATTAACTGCTGGTAATTTCGGCATTAATTCAACAACTACAGCGTTATGTATTGTGGTTTTATTTGTCTTCAGAAAGTACATGTTATCTATTTTTCAACCAAACCTCTTCAGAAAATCTCACAATTCAAAGATTTCTTGCTTATTAGCCAGCGCACATGTCAAAAAACATAACTGAGTACATCAGCATAGTCAGGATTATTACTATTATTAGTAGTAGTAATAGTATTTGGACACATAAAACTGCATAAAATCCAAATAGTGTTGTCCTGTGAGATTGTTGTTCAGTGTGACTGTTGTTCATTGTGACTGTTGTTCATTGTGACTGTTGTTTGGTGTGACTGTTGTTCATTGTGACTGTTGTTCAGTGTGACTGTTGTTCATTGTGACTGTTGTTTAGTGTGACTGTTGTTCATTGTGACTGTTGTTCATTGTGACTGTTGTTTAGTGTGACTGTTGTTCATTGTGACTGTTGTTTGGTGTGACTGTTGTTCATTGTGACTGTTGTTTGGTGTGACTGTTGTTCATTGTGACTGTTGTTTGGTGTGACTGTTGTTCATTGTGACTGTTGTTCAGTGTGACTGTTGTTCATTGTGACTGTTGTTCATTGTGACTGTTGTTCATTGTGACTGTTGTTTAGTGTGACTGTTGTTCATTGTGACTGTTGTTCAGTGTGACTGTTGTTCATTGTGACTGTTGTTTGGTGTGGCTGTTGTTCATTGTGACTGTTGTTCATTGTGACTGTTGTTTAGTGTGACTGTTGTTCATTGTGACTGTTGTTTAGTGTGACTGTTGTTCATTGTGACTGTTGTTCATTGTGACTGTTGTTCGATGTGACTGTTGTTTGGTGTGGCTGTTGTTCATTGTGACTGTTGTTCATTGTGACTGTTGTTTAGTGTGACTGTTGTTCATTGTGACTGTTGTTTAGTGTGACTGTTGTTCATTGTGACTGTTGTTCGGTGTGACTGTTGTTTAGTGTGACTGTTGTTCGGTGTGTTTGTTGGCTCCACTGAGTGAACTCTGTGTGTCTGTCAGTCACTCCACAGACTTCGAGGTGCACAGGAACTGGTTGGCGATCACACACAGTCTGCCGGTGTCCAGGTGGTACCATGAGGTCAGTCTCACTCTGATGTTGTTGTTTCAGACAGGAAGTGACCCTTCCTACATCCTGTTAACCATTTACCATAAAGCTACCACGTAATACATTCATTCTTTTAAAGTCAGTGTTGCAGAGCAGCACGGTCCTCTGAGAGATCAGTAAACTTTAAGGTCTCTTCCCCTCAGAACACGTCGGAGTGGACTCTGGACTACCCTCCGCTGTTCGCCTGGTTCGAGCTTGGTCTGTCTCACGTTGCTCAGCACTTTGACAGAAACATGCTGCAGGTGGAGAATCTGAACTACGCCAGCCCGGCTACCGTCCTCTTCCAGAGGCTGTCGGTCGTCTTCACTGACGTGGTTTTTATCTACGCTGCCAGAGAGTGAGTCCGATCGCTACTCGACCTTTATTATTATCAGTCTGCACAGACCTCACAGAGCTGCTGTCAGTCACAGCACGAAGGTTTAAACTGTTGTGTCACGTCACATTATCAGACGACGACAAACACTGAACGCATTCTCTCTCAGAAACATAACAAAATGAGCCACTGAATAAACCTCCACTGCATCAAGTCAAAATGTCCCACATGATGTTCCCAGTAGCTCGATCCTGATTGGTTGTGTCCTCCTCCAGGTGCTGCAGGTGTGTTCAGGAGCAGAAAAGTTCTCGGGACGTTTTGAACCGCTCATCCTTCATCCTGGCTGTCCTGCTGCTCTGGAACTTCGGCCTCCTCATCGTCGATCGTATCCTTCAGCTACGACACCAGAGCGCAGTTTAAAATGAGGATCAGGTTTCAAATGTTAACTTTAATTTTCCATCAGAACATCGTTTTTGTGACGCTGAAGCTTTGGTTTCATATAGTTAACATATCCTCACATTGTTTTCTGGTGTTAGAGATTAAATCGACCGTCAGTCATGATGATGAATCTGAAACTTCCTTCACAGTTTCCCTCAGACATTCACTTCCAGTATAACGGCTTCCTGTTTGGCTTCCTGCTGCTGTCGGTGGCGAAACACCTGCAGGTACCAACCTGACGCTCTTACTTTGAAAGGGTCTCTAAATGTTTGATATAAAAATGCTCCTCACAGTGTTTGTTCTGTGTGGAACAGTCCCGTCACCTGCAGGGGGCGCTGCTGTTCTCCGTCCTGCTCAACCTGAAGCACATCTACCTGTACGTGGCTCCGGCCTACGGCATCTACCTGCTGAGGAGTTACTGCTTCACCCAGGACGACAAAGGTACGACATCAAGTCGGGCTGGTGGAAACATTTTGAGATAAAAAGCTGGACTAGACCGAGTGACCCGCCGGACTCAGCAGCTGCTCCTGAGTGGAACATAATGACACCGTGTCTACAGAAAACTAGCTTCTGACTGTCAGGTAGCATCATGTGACACCTGAGCTGTGCTGAATCCAGTAAGGGGCCGTACACAAAACTCAAAAATGACTGATGTATCATTAAAAAGTTACGTCTAGCTCACAGTGGTGAGTTTTTGTGTTGAGTGAACATAAAGTTTTTCTGTCATTTTGACAAGCAGGAGCATCTGTGTTGACTTCACATTAAAGCTTGTGTCATGGATGGGTTGGGAGTTCACAGTGTAGGACTGAAATGTTGTCTGTGGGACAGATGTAACGCTCTGACAGCTTCAGCTTCTTGATATTTATCACAGAATTATTTTTACAGTAGAAGGGAAAGATATGTGTCGGCTGTGTTTGGTTGTTCCTCGTCACATGAACATGCTGTGTGTGTTGCTGAGTTCCAGATGTTAAACTCAGTTTTTCAGGGCACAGCTGTCACGCCCTGAAAAATCGGTGCTCAGGAGTGCTTGTGCGTCACGACGGCATCCCTGTGACGTTTGAGCGCGCCTGCTGTGTGTCTACATTTAACACAGTGAATTTGAAGGCGCAAAAACAGCCTCTCAATATGCACTTCTGTCACATCATGTAAAAAAACCACATAGCTATCAGCTCCATGCTGGAGATCACACCAGAGAGGAACCATTTAAAAGATGGATTAGTATCCTGCTTGCTGTCTAGTTTAGCCTAGCTTGTTATTAGCGATGGTCATTTAGCAGAAACATTCAGCTCCCTGCTGATCAGCTGACACCGTAAGCAGGATTTATACTTCTGTGGCAGAGCCTACACTGTTGTGAGCATTTATACTTGTGTGGTGGTGTGTCTGTGTCACTCTGCAGTTACACCTCCAAAACACTAGTCAGCGGCAGAGTTTCTGTGAAGTGCTGTAAAGTTTAGTTGATTCAAAACACACAGTAAACACACATTAAACATACATTAAACATGGCTTAATAGAGACAATTTAAACACAAGTACACAAATCAGCTTCACTATAACTCGCAGCATTCACAGACAAACACTTGTCTTTATCTGGACACATTTTCCAAACAAATACAACATGCTAACGTTATTAGCACAAGTCTATGGCATTTTACATTGTATAAATTAGCCTAGCAGCTAGCAGAGATTTCCTCTGCTCATATTTCAGCCAGGATAAATCACACACAGTGTGTGGAGGCTTTATTGTCTTCACAATTTATTGTTTCTTATCTGTGAAATTAAAGTAAATCAAAGCTTTGTTTCCACTGAGGGAAATGGTTTCAGCTCACAGAGACAGACAGGAGGTCTGTGTCACTGTGACGTGGAGTTATATTAATGGGGAGGTGCACGTCAGGCTACGGCGTAGGTACAGTGTTGATTCAGTGCCGAAGCATAAGGTTGTTGGTTGTTGTGGTGTAAGGAGGAGGTGTCATGTTGACAATCCCTCATTTTAACTTCATGAATCAGCTGATATTCCTCATCCATCATGATTCTTTCAAAATGAGCGACAGGAAGATTATAAATAGAAACAGATCATCCGACAGAATTTCATCTTGGAGGTCAGATAACAATCGCTCCACCTGCAGCAGCAAACAGACGTTCTGTCGGTAACTGTTGTGTGTTGTTTCTGTGCAGACGGCTCCGTCAGGTGGAGGAGTTTCAGTCTGCTCCGTCTGCTGGCTCTGGGCAGCATCGTGACCTCCGTCTGCGCTCTGTCCTTCGGCCCCTTCATCGCCATGGTGAGTGGAGTCTTCCTCCGTCAGCATCACTCAGACTGAAGAGTGAAGGCCTCTGCACACTGTCACTGAGTTTTTTTCGGATGTCATTTTTAATCCATTTTATTGTTCTATTCGTTGAGAAAATTTGCAATATGAGATGACACATTTCCTCCTTTGCCTCTCTCCACTGGAGTTACCTATCTGACTGTAATGTCATCCTCCTCCTCCTCTTCATCATCATCCACCTGAATATTACTGACCTGTTGAACGTAGCTGTCTGAGTAATGAAATGATTCTGTGCACCTGGTTCCTCTGTCTCATCTCAGCTGTGTCCTGCCGCCACATTGTCTTCACTGATTCCTGCTCAAACGTCTCTAAAGGCTCTGACGGAGGCGACAAAACCCCTCCAGTTGTGACGTAATAGGTCAACAGGAAAAAGGTCCAATACTAACAAGCTGAAAGGGGGCATATCTCCACCTATCGTAGAGGAGTCGCACATACTTGGCTCAATAAATGGATTCCCCTCCCGTGCTTGTATACTGGGACAAGGACAGTAGGCCAGTTAAATGACATGTTAACATACTGAGTGTTTGTTTTTCAGGGTCAGCTCCCTCAGGTCCTGTCTCGTCTCTTCCCCTTTAAGAGGGGCCTCTGTCATGCCTACTGGGCCCCAAACATCTGGGCCCTCTACAACATGCTGGACAAAAGCCTGGCGATACTCGGTGAGGCTCCATCGACATTTCTTTTTACTGAAGTCTTTAGATTTCTGTGTTGTCTGATGAATGTTTCAGGCCTCAGCAGAGCAGGACTGTGACCATACAGATGAATCAACACCTCTCTGAAACTGTTTCAACATTATAACCTTCGTGACGGTAGAGTTTACTGCAGCAGCTCTGCAGACCTAAACGCTGTGGCTCAGTGAAAACAGGGTGAAGCATAAAGTTAGTTAAAACGTAGGAAAGAGGAAAGAGTGTCGTACATTTTGGGACCTAAAAAGTTATTTAAAGGCAGAGCTTTGATTATTAGGATGAAATGCACCACCTGTTTGGCCTTAACAGAAACATCTTCCTGCTCAGGAGTTCGTCTGAAGCTGCTGGAGGAGGCGGAGCTCCCTCGAGCCTCCATGACGGGCGGGTTGGTTCAGGAGTTTCAGCACTCGGTCCTCCCCTCCGTCACTCCCTCCGTCACACTCGTCTGCACTCTGATCTCCATCCTGGTGAGTCTCAGCAAACCGCGCCTGACGAAGCTTCACAGTCACACTCCTCACATGCAGAGAAACGCCGGCTGAGGTCAGATATTCTGCAGATGAATCATCTCGTGTTTTTACCCCCTCCAGGATCATGGGTTTGGTCCTGTGTCTGCAGCTAATCCTGCAAACTACTGGACCAGTCAGCCTAATATTTTGTGTGCACATGTCTGACCGTATGCTGAACGACCTCTCGTGGTTGCAGTGATTCATGATAGTAAAAAAACTTGTTTTATTGGCTGTTTTATACGTCGCTGACTCCTCCTCATGGGCCGTCAGGGGCCACACGTTTTGTGGAAATCAGCTAAAAACAACAAACCTTACCGTCAGTTACAGGACACAGTTTGACCTTTGTCATGACTCAAAAACTGACATCCACAGAAAAGTTTGGTGTCATTTTTATTTCGGAGTGTCTGCAGATTATTTCCATACCTGATGTGTTACGATCCACTAAAGCTAAACTAAACTGAACCGTCTCTCTGTGTCTCCTGTCCTCCGTCTCTGAAGCCGGCGGTGGCGTCCATCTGGTGGCGTCCTCGTGGTGCTTGGGGTTTCCTGCGCTGCCTGCTTCTCTGCGCTCTCGGCTCCTTCATGTTCGGCTGGCATGTCCATGAGAAAGCCATCCTCATCGCCATCCTGCCGCTCAGGTCAGCCTCCGACTGATTTACACAGTTGAACCAGAACAAACAAACATGTTGCCTCAAGTGCTTCACATAACAAAAGTGAAACAACACAGACAAATAAATAAATAAACAACAATAAAAGAATTGCAATAAAATTAAAAAGATCAATAAACAATAAAAACTATTTTGCAAGATTATAACAATAAAATGTTAAAATGAATAAATAGAGGTCAGTAGAATTTGAAAAAAGGAAAAACAAAAATAACAAATTGAATTTTGCGAGACTAAAAATTACAACAGTGAAACAATAAAATGTTAAAAATAAGTTATTAAATGAAAGTCAATAGAATAAAATAAAATCATAAAATAAATATCAATAAATAAACTTTTGTAAGACTAATGGCTAAAAGATAAAAAATATTTCGCAGGACTTAAAAATTACAACAGTAAAACAATAAAATGTTCAAAATAAATGAATAAATAAAAGTTCATAGAATAAATTTTAATTAAAAAATACATCATAAATAACATTTTTTGAAAATTACAGCAATAAAATGTAAAGAATTAAAGTCAATAGAATAAAGTAAAACAATATAAACTTGAAATAAAAATGAACACAAAAATGATCAATAATAAATAACATTTTGCAGGACTAACAATTACAACAACAAAATGTAAAAAGAAAAATCAATAAATAAAAGTCTTACTGTGCGTTCACACCAAACGCGATGGACGCGATGAACGCCACAAGTTTCCATTCAAAATCAATGTAAATGACGCGATGACACGCGATGTCGCTTCGGGCGACGCATTTCAGGCGATAAGAGCGACGCGATGAAGCGATTACGCGTCCATCGCCTCATCGCGTGTTCTGCTTGAAGTTGAAAAATTTTAACTTTTCAAGCGACATCGCATGACGCTGTGCCGCGACATCCAATCAGCGTTGATATCCAACCACGTCACCGACGTAGTTACGTCAGACGCACATTTCAAAAAATGGAGGAAAGAATCATTGTGGCTGTGTGTGGGTACACCGATGGACAGGCGCTCCGCAGCTGGGATGGAGCGCCTGTAGTTGGTGTACAGGCGGGAGATCCTCGCACCGATACGGGCCAACAGGTCCTCAAGCTGGACCAGCGTCAGCCTGAAGTACCGCTGGAAACGACAGTCATCCAGATGCAGCTCTTGCAGGAGGTGATGATATTCACCCAGCTGTGTGCGTTTCTGGAGGATATTGTGAACCCAGACACGGCGGCGTTTGGGCCTCCGATCCAAATCAGATGTCCACAACAGATAAAGAGCAGCTACGGTAGTTAACTCAGCCATGGTTGATGAGAAAATAGCGGGAGGTGAAGAAAATTGCGGGAGGAGGGTTGCGTCATCGCGATTGAAGCGATGATCAAAAAGGTGACATTTGTGATCAAGCGACGCGATACTCGCGTTACAGGCGATGACATCGCGTCCATCGCGTTTGGTGTGAACGCACAGTTAGAATAAAATGGAATAGAATAAAACCAGGGATAAAAAAAATTATTAAATGATTCAGACTTTAGGCTATAAAATTATTTCAAAGAACTGTCTTTAATTTAAAAACACAAAGACGGAGCCTGTCGCTCTAAAATCCAGAGTCACTGAGTTCATCAGGTTAGGGCCATAAAATCAGAAATCACTCTCAACATTTTTATTGATGCCTTTGGATTCAATAAATCAGTCAACCAAGACTTAATTGACTTTAGTTTTTTGTCTGTTTTCTCTTCCTGTAGCATCCTGGCAGTTGAGAGCAGAGAGGATGCTGGGATTTTCCTGGTTCTGGCCACCACAGGTCATTACTCACTGTTTCCGCTGATCTTCACCCCCGCAGGTAAAAAACAGACGGACAGCTGAAACTTTGATTATTGTCGATCTAAAGATTGTTGAAATGTCAGTGAGCTGCCAAATTTAAAGTGCTGAGAAATTTACATTTTATTTTCTGACCCTTCAAAGTTTCATCACTTTTCTTTTGCTCTTTTCAGACAGATTCTGCCGTTTAGTTTCTTCATTTTGAATTTTTTAAAAGGCTTAAATTCAATTCCAGGCTTCATTTAAACAGATGTGAAAAGTCTGTTTACTCAGAGACAGTACTCAAGTATACATTTGAGTATTTCCTCCACCTCTGCATTTTCGTCTTCTTCTCTCAAATGTTCGAACAGTTGTGAAGCAGTTGAAGTTCAGTGAGCTGTGCAGGAGCGGTGACCTCTGATGACCCCTCCTAACGTCTGTTGTTTAATGTGTGTTACAGAGCTGCCCATCAAAGTGTGTCTGATGCTGATGTTCACCATCTACTCTGTCACCGCTCTGAGGAAACTTCACAGGTAAAGAAACAAGTTTTATTGTTTTTATTGTGACGCTTTAAATGAAGTGTTTACATGTGACAGTGAAGACGTCACGTAGCTGAACTGGATGTTTGAGGCCGAACATTCGTATTTTGTTTTTATGACGATGTGTTTCATTGAAAGATGCTGAGTTTACAGAGTTATTAAAAACTGTAAGTTGCAGAAACTAAGAAAATAATAATATTAATAATAGTGACAACAGTAAAAATAATAAACTACAGAGCGTCACCATATTAATACTTTGATCTTCATTGCACAGATTTCTGACGCTTCACATGTTGATCTCAGGAGATTTAAATTTAAAAAAAGATCATAGGAACGATAACAAGAACTCCAGTACCCAGAGTGCTTTGCGGCGTCATCAGTTGTAATCAGATTACTGACTCTCTCCTCTCAGCGGTCAGGGGTCTCTGCTCCATCCTCTGGAGTCCATCTACCTGCTGGGACTGGTCGCCGTGGCGGTCGCCTGCGAGGTCGTCTTCCCTCTGTCACCATGGCAACAGAAGCTGCCCTTCCTCCCGCTGCTGGCGACCTCGGTGTACTGCTCCGTGGGCGTCTGTTACTCCTTCCTGCGTCTGTACGTCAGTCTGCTGAGGGGGCAGAAGGAGGAGAAGCCCAAACAGCTGTGACACGGCGTCTTGCGCCCGAGAGGTCGCAGGTTAGATCCCCCAGAACACACCTACACCCTGACGAGGCACTCAGACGCTGACTGACCAATCAGGAGACAGAGACTCATGTTTCCAAAAACTCTGTTGGTGATGTGCTCTGAGACTCCGCCTCCATTTCCGTTCTTCTTCTTCTTCTTTTTATTGTGGAGTACTGACCAAACACAGACCACATGACGTCACATCCAGATGTTTACAGCAGCTGCACTGTTACAGCACTGACTGTAAATACACATTTTTGATGCCAGGAGCTATGCAGGACAAAAAATGACTCAAGTATCAACAAATAAATAAATAAATAAATAAATACAGGAATAAATAAAATAATATATAGAGGAGTAAATAAATAAAAGAATAAATGTCTAAAAAAAATGTTGAAGTAAAAATGGATATTAAAAGATAAATGCATGAATAAATAAAGTTTGATAATTAAACATGACATATGTAAATAAATATCAAATTTATTTCAATGGTTTTTGTACAACTGCATTTATTCATTTATTCATTCATTCCTGTATTAAACACTTATTTAATTTTTCATTTATTGATACTTGTGTCATATTTCTTCCTCCTCACATTCAGCGAGCACTTCTACATGATTCCACTGATCAGTTTTTTGTGTTTCTAATATAATCGATGGAGAACCCAGCTGGGCTGCTGATAAATACAAGACAAAAACAAACAATCCTCAACCAGAGTTCAGTGACGCTCGGATCCAAAATTCTGGAACTGAAAGTGTGAGTTTATGGAGGCGGCAGATTGAGCTGCACGGTACGAGGAAAATGGGACAACATTGAACACTGCAATAACAATATTAGGATAAATAAACAGATACTAAAGTGAACTCCAACTTTTCAGAATGCTGCTGAAATACAACATCACCTGTTGAATTAAAAAATGAAAGGAAATTATTTCCAACATTTTTTATTGAATAACTTGAACACTGAACTGAACACAAAAGGCACCAAAAAAGACAGTTAAATTATAAAGTGCAGTTTCCTGCTGATACTCTCCTTCAGCTAACTCCAAAAATCTCCTAAGTAGATTATCTACAGCTGAAATAATTTTTATTGATAGAAAAATATTTTAGTTTTGTGGAAACCTGTTGAACGGGAGCCGGAGAAATCAACTTGGATTTGCGGTCTGAAAACTTAAGAGACTCAATACATCAGGATCCAGCTTACGGTCCCCGAGTCGTATCAACAACAAGAACGTGTGTTTCTGTGGCTGCGATTCACCTGAAGCCTTCAGACCAGGAGTGACGAACTACTTCCTGTTTTTAATAAATAAAACACCACGTGGACCAAAGCAGAGCTGAAAGACATTTATGTTTGTTTATTTTGAAATAAAAACAAATTTAATTTATCCCATTTTGTGTTTTTAATGATGTTTGTTAAATCTTCATCTTCATCACCTTCTGACTCGAGTGCTGCACGCGAGTACAAACTCAAGGTAAGTCTACTCTACTGGGGGATTTTCTAGGGGTGTATCGACCTGGATCGATATATTGATTTAATGATCGTCGATGCAAAGTGAAAACATCAGCTCATATCACCACCATAGTGTACGCCTTTAGGGGGCGATCACACAGAAATGAGACGCTAGAGACGCGGACGCTTCAAAGACGCTTGAAACGCTGGAAGCGCTTTTTCAATGCACGCTAGACAAAAAAAACAGCAAGGCGCGCCTGTGGAGCGGGGGTGCGTGCGCAACACACACACACACACCTCCTGTCATCTCTCTATGTCTCCCCTTGAATATGTTTCCCTCAAAGACAGTAGAGACAGTAGCTTACATGAAACTATCACGAGCTCAAATCAAATCCAACTTTGTTTATATAGCACTTTTCATACATAAAAATGCAGCACAAAAACTGTGAACTATGAAATAAGGTCACCAGCCCTCTCACATATCCCACTGTCTGAAAGTTAACTAGCTGCTACGACCATATCTTCGTTGTCAAATACATAGTACTTAAATTCGTTGCGCTGAGTTTGTCTGAGTACTCAGACAAATTTGTTGCGCTGTTCGCACAGTTCCATGCGTGTCCCCTCCTGTGTTTGTTCGAGTACTGAGGTGTGCGTGTGTTGTATAATTCTTAAAAATCAAATATTGTCAGGATAAATTTCTCGTCTTCGGATTGCATTGTGTTGTGTGTCGCTCATAACTGCCGTAACAAAACAGGAAGGAGGATTTGATTGGCTGCCTGGGCCAATGACGACAATGACGAATGGTGCTACTGACGTCTGACGCTCAAAAAGTTGAAAATATTTTAACTTTTCAGCGTCTACGCCGGTCAGACGCACATATCATAGGAAAACAATTGTTTCACTGGCGTCGCGCTTCCAGTGTTTCATCTCTGTGTGATCGCCCCCTTATTTTGAAATTTTGCGTCACTGTCACACAGCAGCAGCCGAGAGAAAGACGATGAGGATAACGTTATTTACTCAGGAATAAATCAGCAGTGGAAATATTATCGATTATGGAAACAACAGCTTTATTAATCCCACCAGCAGCAAATTGAACAGCTTGCTTTGCACACACACTAAAACATACCGTAACATGTATAGATTAGTAATAACATATATATATATATATATATATATATATATATATATATATATATATATATATGTAAAATTAAAAATGAATGAATGATTGAGGCCCCGCTTCCAACACTGTTTCCAGGTCTCTTCATTGTTTCAACAAAACGACACACATTTTGTTTAAAAACTTTATTGATAAGGCAACACAAAACATGATGCATTACAATGAACGTAGAGTTTTTACAGTTTTACACATCTTCACTGTAAAAGTCTCTCTATTGCACAGTAAGAACTGTTTGTTAGCGCTGTCGCTAATCTGCAGGTGGGATCTGACTATACGACTACCAGTTAGCAGTTTTAAGGACAGAATGGCCTCCTCGACTTTAACCTCCAACTCTTTGTCTGTCCTCTCTCCGCAGACATCCTCCTCCGTCATCTTGATCTCGTTTCACTCATCGTATAAAAGTAAAAACACGCCAGTCATTCAGTGATTTCCTTTAGAAATAAGAGACCAGTCGCACAAAACTATGAATAACTACCACTGTGAATTTACAAAATGAAATAATGTTCATCCAAACGTCATCAGACTTTCTTAAAGAATGTGAACATACACTGAAGCAGAGGAAACATTAAGTCTTTCAAAATAAAACCAAATGGCAGTTTTACACATGAAAAATGTTTCAGTGCGATCTGATCCAGAATCAGTTTGTGTTCCTAATTTATTATGATTTAAATGGTCGAATGAGTTTCCTTTGGATTTTAAACAGTCACATCAGTGGATCTGCTTCTTAATCCTTCAGGTACACATGTAAGTATACAAGCAGTAGTAGAAGAAGTATTCAGACTTTTTACTGCAGAAAAAGTACTAATACCACAGCGTGAAAAAACACTCCACTACAAGTAAAACCTCACTGAAGTTAAAGTATGTTTCAGCAGTACAAGTGTTCATTTTTTTAATGTTATATATGATGTTTTTGGATTAATATTACTGAAAACTGTGTCTGCAAAGTAACTAAAGCTGTCAGATAAATATAGTGCTGTAAAAAGTTTAATATGTACCTCTGAGAAGTGATGTCACTAGCTCCGCTGCTGGCTTAAAGGTGAGACAACTCTGTACCATCATTCTGCCTTCATACCTTTTATACAGGACGGCGAGGCAATATAATGGGGTGATACTGAACAGGCAGTGTGAAAGGGGCTAATGTCTTACGACATTTTCGGCCACTGTTATTCTTTGAGTTAGCTGCTAACTGCATCTAGCTGCTTTATAAATCTCCCGGTGGTGG
Source organism: Epinephelus lanceolatus (assembly GCF_041903045.1). NCBI lineage: Eukaryota > Metazoa > Chordata > Actinopteri > Perciformes > Serranidae > Epinephelus > Epinephelus lanceolatus. The sequence goes on along the minus strand of NC_135744.1, from coordinate 42,753,690 downwards.
CCCAAAAACATAACATGTCATCAAAGCATCAAACCAGTCCCATCCTTCCGGCTGTCCCTTTTACACGGACGTCATTTCACCGCTGTTTCTACCTCCGCCACCGGTTCAGAGGTGAGACAACCCTGCCCCCCATTCCATGATTGCACCTTTTAGACCACGTGACATTCCCGCCTTGAACAGGTATTGTGAAAGAGGATAATGTCTCCTTGGTTTGCACCATTTTCGGCCACTGTTCTTTGAGTTAGCTGCTAACTGCTGTTAGCTGCTTTGTAAATCTCCCAGTGATGGCTTACAAACATTACACGTCATTTAAACGTTACACCAATCTTGTCCTGTCCCTTTTACACAGACGTTGCTTTGCCGCTGTTAGTACCTCTGCTGCAGGTTCAAAGGCGAGACAACTCTGTACCATCATTCTGTGGTCGCACCTTTTAGACAGAACGGTGAAGCAGAAAAACCATGCAATATTCCCACCTTGAACAGGCAGTGTAAAAGGGGCTAATGTCTTTCATTTTCGGCCACTGCTCTTCGTTGAGTTAGCTGCTAACTGGTGTTAGTTGCTTTTTAAATCTCCCGATGTTGGCTTGCAAACATAACACAACGTCAAAACATCACACCTGTCCTGTCCCTTTTACACAGACATCATTGCACCACTGTCACGACCTCTGCCGCTGGCCCAAAGGCTTGACAACTTTGTCCCCCCATTCTGGGGTCGCACCTTTTAGACAGAACAGCAAAGCAGAAGAATGACGCGACATTCCTGCCTTGAACAGGCTGTGTGAAAGAGGCTAATGTCTCCACACAGTGGCTCGCAAACACAACACTTCGTCATAGCATCACACCCATTCTGTCCTGTCATTTCACCGCTCTTACTACCTGCGCTGCAGGCTCAAAGGCGAGACAGCTCTCTACCATCATTCTGTTGTGATCACACCTTTTCGACAGAACGGCAAAGCAGAAAAGCAATGCGGCATTCCACTTTTAACAGTAAAAGGGGCTAATGCTACCTCTCTCATGTCTGTAGACTACATATGAAGCTACAGCAGCAGCTGGTTAGCTTAGCTTAGCATAAAGACAGTAAACTGCTAGCCTGGCTCTGTGCAGAGGAAACAACCTACCAGCTCCTTTAAAGCATATGTTTAATATATTGTGATGTGTTCACTGTTTTATGTGGGGTTTGTTAAAATTTGTCCTGGTGTGGCGTGATGTGGCCCGGTTGGCCTGGTGCCAGAGGACCTGATAGAGCAGGTTGTTGTGGATTACTCTGTCCATGAAGACACAACTCAGCTCTGGGGTGGAAGCCAGAATCAGAGAGTAGACTTACTGGTCTTCAGTAGAGTTTTCTGTCCGTGAAGCTGCAGGTTGAGTTTGTTATTTAAGGGAGTTTTTCTGCTTTCAGTTCATATCTTCCTCCTCCGGTCTGCAGGTTTCTGTTCTTGACTCTGTCTGCAAATCTGCTCCATTACGGCTCAGGACACTGAACCTTTTAACAGCATTAAGAGGATCAGGAGCTTCCGATCAGCTCTCTGAAGGACAGACTCCCAGCATGCTCTACTCTCAGAGATACCACCAGCTTCTGTGGTCGAAAATCACTTTGACTGTGTTGATAAAGATATTCTGAGACATCGATGCTCATCACAACACGTAAAGAGGAGCAACAACCGTTCAAAGCAAAGAGCCAAACCTTTCATAAGTGTAAAATAGAGATTCATCCATGATTTGGAAGAAATATTGGAAGAAAATAATTAATGATTAAAATATTTTAACTAATTTTTTGCAGAAAAATACAAAACATGACTGTGTCCTCAATATCGGAAAGTTTTGGACTGTTTGATTGGACGAAGGAAAACTTCTGAAGACGTTTTATAGACTAAAGGAGTGATTGATGGATTCATTATTAAAACATAATCAGTAATTGCAAATCAAAACTTTTCAATAACTAATTTGCTCACAGTCATCTTGACGATCACAGCAGATCATATCATCACGATTTGATTGTGCTAAACGTTAATTCTCTTAATTTCTTTGACCCAGTTTCTTTGTCCTGCGGTGATGTTAACCTGCTTCCTCTGCTGTTTAAGAGCTTAATTAAAAGATTAAAAACTGGATTGGAATAAAGTTTAAACCTCCTGAAGCTTGAATTTGAAGTACTTTTGCCTTTAAGAGAAAAACATTCAAACCCAAGACTCGGCTGCAATATTCCATCAAACCAAAATATTCTACATGTCTTGTGCATGAGTTTAGACACATTTACCCCCAAAAATTCAGGCTTAAAATTTGAGGCAGCGTTTCGTTTGAAATCGATAATACTTACGGATGCCGGGACCAAAGTGTCAATACATTACTTTGAGAAATATAAACATGTTTTTCTGCCAAAAGTTTGTTCCATTAACAGAAAAAAAAAATTCTTAAAATTAAATGTCTAAAAGCAAGCAGCGATTCAAAAATGTGCGGTGTAAAATTGGCAAAATTTGATTGGAATCAGGTCCTATCAGATCAAAGAAAAATATCGATTGCAGAAACCATTCGGTGACGACTTTTGGTACTTTTTGATATCTGGTGTTGTGGACACAATTCAGTTGGTACCCAAAAAGGTGTTGAGGTGCGACACCAAGCCCTGGACATCGTTGAACTTGAATCATCACTACAACTCGAGATAAAGTTCTGCAACATGATCACAACGTGATCTTTGTGATGGCGGATGATTTGTGAGGTTAAAGACGGTGGATTTTGTTGAAGGATGAAGGTGGCTGCTGTAAAACAGAATCATCAAAGTCTCCTTCAAAAATATCTTTGTCAAAAATTAGTTCCATACCTGGAGACGGGACGCTCAGAGGCTGGACGGCCAACCACAGTCCATCGGAAAGTCTTACATTTTCAACGTCCTTTGTTTCCGGCTGCTTTGCTCTGACCATGAAACATCAGGTGTCTTTAAGACGACCATTAGGGGGTGAGGGAGCAAGTCTTTTCTCTTATTGAGGGGTGACTGAGGGGTGATTATTTAACTTTTTCTCGGGGTGGGGGATTGCAGGATTTCTGCTTCAGTCAGTCTTTGTCGTTCTGGTGCACCTCCAGCGCTGCGCTCTCACCCCGCCCGGCCCTCCACAATGATGACTAACACCGGCGTCAGGTCCATCAGGTTCTTCAGCATGTCCATGATGTCCTCGTGGTCTCTGGCTCCCTCGATGAACTCCTCCAGAGTCAACTCACCTGAGGAAGGTCAAAGGTCAGAAGATATTTTAGGGGTTATAATGGGAAGTGGAAACTTTTACTTTGCAGTTTATTTCACCAGGAAATACTCTGTACCAGCACTGCTCTGCAGGGAGTCCTGGGTTCATACATGAAAACAAAACAAATGAAGCAACCCAGTTGGTCTGATTTGAGCCTATAGACTAGTTTGTTGCCTTGTCCGGCTGATTCCAGATAATGGCTCCATAATACTGCAGGCTGTTCTTGAACGCAGCGTCTTTGGCTGCAGGGACTTTGCTTTGATTATTGCACCCTCATCCAGTTACAACTGTTTATCTCACATTTGGTGTGTTTGAGACTAAGACCGTAAAGTGGAGCACGGTTTAGGCAAGTTGAAGAAATGTGACTGGGCATCATCACCGTACGTATTTAATGTTAGGTTACATATTTAGGCAATGTTGCGTAGGTTAGGTTTAGGAAAGTAAAGGTAAGTAGTTTAGGTTTAGAAAAGTTACGTAGGCCAGGTTCAGTGAAGTAAAGTTAGGTGTGGTTTAGGAAAAGAAACGTGCTTGGGCGTCATCACGTCATATATTTAACGTAATGCTACATACTTAGGTAAAGTTTTGTGGTTTTGGTTAGGTTTAGGAAAAGAAATGTGATTGGGTGTCATCAGAATACGTACTTATGGTAAAGTTACATACTTAACGTAACATACTTAACCCTATTGGCCCGAACGACGCATTGTGTGTCCAAATTCACACCTGTTCTTCTCTATTGATTTTCTCCGCGACCGTGCGTCATAGTGAGAAACCACGCATATCACGTGAAACAGCGGAATTGTTGCTTCCTACAAGGCCAAGCACTTGCGGGTAGTCCAATGTTTTCACAGCGAAAAAAAATGATAAAGTTACACTAAAATCATGAATAACAGAGCTTTCATACAGCTCTGCACACACATTACTCTTGGATGGATTACTCACGAATGCAGGCTCGCACAGAAATGCCATGCATATCACATGAAAGCGCAGGAGCAGAGCTTTCCACTGACACCACACACATCATTGTGCTGTCATCCCATCACGCTATAAATACAGATCAAGTGTCTACAAAATAAAAACCTGACGAATTTCTTTACAATCCATTATACAGATCTTGTTATCAGTCACTTCATATAGTGAGGAATATCGTATCTTACCACGTCTTAGGCTTACGTGTGTTTCTCCCTGTCTATCCACATTTGTAGTCCGGCTTTCAAGATGCAAATATCTCCATATTGTCCAGTTGATACTCCATCAAACTTTGTATGACAAGACCAGCACACTTCACCTTTGCGCACCCAGACAACTGTAGCCTAATTATGCATGCTGACAGGGCCGTAGTCACCATATACATTGAGGGGGACACGTGCCCCCCCACCAATGCCCAAAATGTCCCCCCAGTATATAACTGAAACTGAAAAACAACAACAAACTTTGTTTACTGCAAACAAAGTGGCAAATATTATCTTGGAGGACATCACTGCACTTGGTTGACTATTTTTCTATTATGTTAGATGTGAAAAAATACTGGCAATCATGTCCGCCTGGCACAAATCACATGTTTTGGACAGCTGTGAAGTGACAGAATGTCCCACCATCATGGTTCTTATATTGCCAGATTCCAGAGAGTCTCCCCTCTTCATATATGGCAGAATATGTCAACTTCCAACTTGCTATGGTGAGATACATGTAAAAATGTAAGAATTTAGTCACACGGATTTGTTTTTTTCATTGATATAAAAATTAATATAAAATACAGGCACATAGAAGGACATGGAATGATGGCAAATCTGGATAGCCCACATTGTCCTGAAAAAAACAAGATATAGCATGTGTATGTAGCCTTTATAATGACTGTGATATGAGCTTAGAAGTAAAGGCAGTAAAAATACCCCAAAAAACGCCTAGGGCCCATAGGGTTAATGAAAAATTATGTAGGTTAGATGTAGGAAAACAGACATGGCCGGGCATCATCATGTTACGTATTTAACATGAAGTTACTTACGTTGGTAAAGTTACGAAAGCTAGGTTTAGGAAATTCAAGTTATGTAGGTTAGGTTTAGCAAAACAATCATGGTTGGGCGTCATCACATTATGTATTAATGTAAAGTTACATACCTAGGTAAAGTAAAGTAAAATAATGTTACGTAGTTTCGGTTTCGGAAAATAAATATGGTTGGGCATCACCATGTTATGTACTTAAGATAACATGACAAAGTGATGACGTACTTTAACATAACTTAAAGTGCACTTGATTTCACACGTGACATCACCACCCCAGCCTGCGTCCTTACACACTAGGCCTAATTCCTTCTTCACTCCCGTCAGTGCATTAGTCACGTGATCACAACCTTCCTGATGATACGGATCCTGGTGCGTTATGTTTTGTAGGTTTACATACAAACAGCGTACGAGAATAGCTGCATATTTGGTTAAACTTTCACCAGCTGTTTCCAGGAACCATCACAGGGCGTCACAGTATCAGCAGAAACATGATATTATCTACAGCGTCTGGTTCTTTACCTTCTCCCTTCACGTCGATCCTCTCGAATATGAGCGCAACGATGTCCTCGGGGTCGATGTCTCTGTTCCGTGTGATGTCCTGGATGGCCTGCAGGGGGAGACACACTCAGTCTGACCCGGATACAAATCATAAAATCAGGTGATTCTACTTCCTGTAAAGATTTAAAATGGCTGTTAAAGCTCAGAGTCTGAACTTTTGTTCTGTAGGTTTGTTCAGTTTTGTCTAAATGATGAGGATGAAATTACGCAAATCAAAGATGACGAGAATAATCTGTGAAAATTAAGAGAAAATAAATAGTGTTATTTTTCCTTTTTTCTTATCTAATACAGATTTTTGCATTTAAACTTAAACATCTATATCGTTTTTTAAGTTGCCTTTTTCTTTTCAGCATTTAAACATGGCCCAGTTTTCCTCAGCACTAAAATACAATTTAATTCAGCGTGTTATTCTGAGTCAGCGAGCGTCAAACGCCCCACAGCAGACTGGACTCTGTAAAGTCCCTTAGACTGGTTTGACATCCAGATTTACTGGGTTGAGAGTCAACGTCCCACTTCCAGCAGCTTCCTGTCGGCTGAGAGATTGAGCTCATTCAGCAGATTAACATTCGTCTATTCAGAGCTAATCCAGCCCAGTTTTCTGTCGGTGCGAGCGAGCAGCTCTGCTGATTCAGTCCGTCCACAGTTTGTAGGTCACTTCACAGCAAGTGTGTTCCGTGATGAAAATGTCAGAGCTTCTGTTCGTCGTGATGAACTGTTAAATGTCTTTAAAGTCATAAATGAATTTGACACGGTTCCATCCAGATGTCTTCTGCTTCTGTTTTTATTCCTCTGAATTCAGCTCGGTGTGTTTGGTATCTTTGGAATAATTGAGCATCGATGAATGAACTTTTTTTTTTTTTTTTTTAATTGTGTCATGTATATGACTGATCTGCTCGCATGGTTTTAAAAAACACCATCAGTTCATACACAATCAGTGTGCTGCATATACATTTTTACAAACCTGTCTTCTTAGAAATTACCTTTATATTCAAAGAATTAACAACAGTAAATATGTTTTGGAGGAAACATGATGCTGCACGGGTTAAAATGATGAGGAAATTAAATAACATATCTGTATGGATGGAAATAAACCCCAAAAAACAATACTGAAATTTAAACACTTTACTTTCCAATGTTCAGAAATTCAGATCCAAAAATTCAAGTTTTAGAATTACAAAAACAAAATAAATAAAATATTTCAGGTTGCTCCAGTTTGATTGGTCAAATCCACATCTAGAAATTCAAATTTTAGAATTTAAAAAAAAATTCAAATGCTTAAATTTGATTGGTTAAATTCAGATATAAAATAATCAAGTTTTAGAATTTCAAAAACAAAACAAAACAAAGTATTCAAATTGCTAAAATCTAACTGGTGAAATTGAAAACCAAAAATTCAAATTTTATGATAAAAAAAAACAACAGGTTGCTTAAATTTGATTGGTCAGATTCAGATCTATAAATTCAAGTTTGTTATTGAAAAATCTCTCAGCGACTGGTCGATTTTATTTTTAAACAATAGAAATATTGAAACAACTTTAAGAATCAAATCGTCAGACCTTTCTGTTTGCACCTTACTGCTCATTTTATATTTTATATTTTGAACCTTACTGTTACGTGTAATTCACTCGTGAATTGTTTTATTCACACCCAGTGTGGACACAATAAAGTGGATTAATGGACATTCTTCTGGATGGACATGAGAGATACTAATGTCCTCAGGAAGTGGACGTCACTGAATCTAAAAATGTTGATTTCATTTCTGTTTCAGTTATTTACAAGATGAGGGCATAAAATAATTTGACTGCTCCAGGTGTTTGGTGTGGAGCCTCACTGACCGTCCTGATGTCACACTGCCTGTCTGTCTGTCTGTCTGTCTGTCTGTGTGTGTGGTGATTACCGAAAAGATGGTCTCCAGCTCTTCTTTGTCAATCTTTCCGTTGCCGTCCTGGTCGAACAGTTTGAAGTACCACTTTAGTTTCTGGTTGATTTCTCCTTTCAGCAGCAGACTGATGGCTGCGATGTACTCCACAAAGTCGATGTAACCGTCCTGCAGGCAGAAAAGATGGAGATTAAACCACTGCGGGGACGTTAGCATCAGCTGTTTTGTTTCTACGCCTTGGCGCCCGCGATAGCCGCGGCTGGAGGCGTTATGTTTTCAGGTTGTTCATCCGTCCATAAATCCATACATACATATGTCTTTGTCAACACGATAGCTCAATAACGGTTTGAGGATATTTCTTTAAATTTGGCACAAGCTTCCACTTGGACTAAGTGATGACCTGATTAGTCTTTGGTGGTCGTAGACCAAAGGTCAAGGTCGCTGTGACCCTGTCTGTCTCATTTTTGTGAATGTGATTCATTTCTTCAAACTGGTGTGCAGAGGCTCAGAACAGTGACGCAGTAATTCTCGTTAAGTGCTGACTTTATTTTTAGTCTGGACGCCTCATCAGCTCTCCAAAGGGGGCGTACCTGTGTTCCCCAGCTCAGTATCTTCACAATACAACTCATGCTCTTAGCAGTGTTTTTCCCACAGTCCAACTCATCCTCACTGTGACCTCGTCACATGTCCACGTTTGGTCATGGACTTTCCACGTCCACATATGGCGTCCAAGGTACCCTGGGTGTGTTGGTTGTTGACGTTCTGGGACGCCGTGTCAACTTCAGCCCGTTACATGCATTGTCTGTTTTCAAAATACACTTCTGTTTTCACAGGGTATTTAATGTTTACATACAGTCTCTTTCAAAATAAAAGCACTGCAAATTGATGTTTTTTTTTCCTTCAACAACAAACACAAGGTTAGATTTAGGAAACAAGAACAGGGTTTGGCTTTACAATCTCACAGGATGCAAACACCGCTCTCTCAGGTGAAAGTCAGTGTTTGTTAGACTCATCCACTTCCCCTCCTGCCCACCCCAGTCAGACTTTCACCAGGGGCTGTTAAACTATAACTGCTGTGTTTCATGCCGACTTTAAATGACGGCCTTTTTTTGTTGGTTTCTGACACTGCCGGTCACTGCCCAAGCGCCGGATTTCGACGACTTCGGAGTGAGAGCGGGCTCCTCAGTCAAGTGTTCAGTGTGTGTCTCCCTGCAGCCCATAGCCCACTGATGTTATACTCCTTAACAACCTACACCCTCAAAGTTGCGGTCATGTCATTGACTATGTTTATATGCACATTAATATTCCACTATTATTCAGAATATGAGAATATTCTGAAATTTATAAAGGTCATGTCAACAGCATATTTCATTTTGATATTCCAAATTAAGTTTTATTCCAATCGTAGCATTTTCTGATTAAGACGTGGAATGTGCAGATATCATTCAGGTTTTAGCAGCGTTCTTTGGACATGTATACAGCACATTCAGAATATGAGTCTCAGTTTGTGACTCCTGCACAATCGGCTCTGTGCGTTGTCATGGATACGTTCTACCCAAACCAACTCGCAGAAACAGTTTTTCAGGCTGCTGTAGAGATGTATGTCCCAAAAGCAAAGCCCACATTTCTGTTCAGAAGCAGAGATGCACCGACTAGATATAAAGAAATGTCACAACACCGAGCTTTTCAAGAAGGTTGAAGGAATGAAAGAGGGCGGCTGTTATTGTTCACATGGTCCAACATGTCCTCCACTGAGAGGGAACTATAAAAAAAAAATCCTATTTTGATGCAAAGAATCTAAATTATGAGCAGCTGTTTCACTGCTGTGTATTTTGACGTGATAAATGACATGTTAGTGCACGTTAATCAGAGTATTCACGGCTGCATGTAAACAGGAATATTAGGAGAACAGACATGTAAGCAGCTTAGAAGGAATATTGTTTTTGTGAAAAGGTAAAACAACAGAACCTTTGTGACGTCCACGTCCCTTCAGTCTTTTGCAGTTTGAATTGTGAATGGTCCGTACAGATCTCTGACAATGATAGTCAGGATGACCACCTCTTTAAAACTAACACTGTGTGTCGAATCTGTGGAGAGAAACTCAAGTATCAAAGGTTGAAATCAAATGTTTGGTCAGATTCTTTGTATTTTTTATGATTCCCAATTTAATCTTGCCAGTTTTAAACTCATTTATTTTTCAAACAGATTCATTTATGGCAGCTTTTAATCAGATACGCAACATGTGACTTATTTTACCAACTGTCTTTATTGTTTAGTTTTTATATTTATTTTGTCTTGTCTTATTTATTTTATCATCATTACCACGTCTCTATTTAATTTCATTTTAATCTTTTAATGTATTTATTCTTTTCAGCCTTTTTAAATTAATTTTTATTATTACCATTACTTTCTTTACATTACTTTCCAGAAATGGCCGTTGAAATGTATACGCTGAACTTCTGATTCATGAAAAAACTTCAATAAACAAAACTGTGGAATAACTTATTAAAATATAAAATGTAAATATAATCTATATATTCTATATAGTGACAGTTGAAACATCATTTAGGCCATAATTATACAGTATTATAGTAATAAGTACAAACACGTTTATATTTCTAAAATTAACGAAAAAAGAAAATAAGTAAAAAATAAAGTATTATATTTATTATTAATCCACTTGCACTCTGTCTTAACTTTAATACTTTGAGACTTTTGACTTTAGTGGTTAAAGTTTCTTCTGTCTGTTGATTTCATTAAGAATCAAAAGCTTCTAATTTATGTTCGTAAATAAATCCAAACTCTAAAGTTTCTAAACTTGTGAAGATAAAAAACTGCGTGGGGAGCTCTAGTTTGTGAATGTCCTTCCTCTGATGAGGTGCAGCTTTCAGAACATTGTCCCTGAACTCCACCGCCACACACTGTGAGCATTGTGAATCCACTTAACTCGCCATAAACACTCTGCATGCAAACGCTGTAATCCAATCAGACGGAGAGCCAATGAAAGTAATGCTGCAGCCATCTTTGTCCCGAGTCACACAGCAGACTGCAGCTGAGTTAACGCTGAGGTCTCTGCTGCAGTTTGATTTAGTAAGATTAATTTAACTGAAATTTGATTGAAAATTTTAAAATTCAGTGTCAGAAACATCATAAAATGTCTTTATAATCACAGTTTCAAAAATGATATGAGACAAAACACGACTCCTGGTTAGCCTCGAAAATAAAAGCATAACGAGAGTTTATCCAATCCGAAACAGTAGTTTGACAGATTAATCTTTACTCAAGCTCTACTTATAATTAAATGAAAATAAACAAATAACATTTACTGAAAACAATATTCTTAAGGAAAATAAATGATTTTCAGTGGAGGCATAAAATAATAATGCTGTTAATAAGTTTCATTGAGTAGTATTTCTGGTGCTGACGAATAATCACGCTCGTTCCTGCTTTATAATTTAGTGCAACAGCATCTGTCATTAATAATATTTGAGATTACTCAGCACAGATTATGACACTTAAACCCCTCCATAAATATAAGAAAATAAAAGAAATAGCTTCACTCTCAGAAATAAAGGTGCTTTCTAGAACCATATAGGGTTCTTCAGCTTGTCCCCATAGGAGAACTCTTTTTGATTCCTGATAGAACCTTTCATAAAGGTACGACCTGGAACCCTTTTATAATACAATACAATATAAAGGGTTGTACCTAAACCATCTGAGAGGGGCGCCACCCACAACACTCTGGTACACCTTTTCCACTGAATTAGCTCTGGTTCTTGACCCAGTTCTGTTCAGGATTCTTGGAATCGTGGTGTTATCTAGAGAACCAGCCTGAGTTTGATTGGAACCTGTTATGTAAATGTATATAATTTTTAAAAATTTTACTAAGTATATAGAAAAAACATTGGTTAGTTATTATGTTTCGTGCACGTGTCCAGCCAACATGGATTTACAAGAACAAAAACAATATATGTTTTGGTAATTACTCTGCACATAAAATCTGGCACAAAACGTTTAGTTGACCCAGTTCTATTCAGGATTCTAGGAACCTTGATGTTATCTAGTGAACCATTCTGCGTTTCCACCACTTTTGAGTTTCACCTTTTATATGATATTCTTCTAATTTTGTAATCAAGGATGTGCAATCAACGGAGGGTGTTGCACAGTACACAGTGGAAGTAAACAGCAGGGGCAAAATTGCAGAACACATTGATTACCTGCAAACTTTTGTTCTGTTTCTACAGCATGAACCAACTATTGATGAGACCACTGCACAAACTTTTTTTCCCTGATCATTTCTCCCTTGACTTCTCCGCTCTTTCTTTCCGTGCTGTAGAATAGGACATGCACACTGATGTCATCACAGTTCAGCTCAAGAGAACCCTGCTATTTTTTGGTTCCAGGTGAGAACCAACTTTTCAGGTTCTGAAACAATTTATTTTTGGTCAAAATGCTCCGAATGGCTCAAAATTAGGTGCAGGAGTCAGAACAGAACTGGTTCCAAGTTGGCAGAAAAGGGGTATAATAGAGCTTCTACAGAGAACCCTTCTATGTTGTAATGGTTCCACCCAAGACCGAGACCACCTCTTCAAGAAGGTCTCGGTCCAGCTGTCTTGGTGCGCACCAGAGTGTAATTGCTGTGTTCACACCTGCTCTAAACGAACTGCACTGAAGGGGCAAACAAACCTGAGTTTTACTGAACCGAACCGAACAGGGCAGGTGTGAAAGCAACCTAAGAATACTACTTGTCTACAGTACCCAAAGATCTCTCTCTCTCTCTCTCTCTCTTTCTCTCTCTCTCTCTCTCTCTCTCTCTCTCTCTCTCACTAATCATAGTTCTAGTTTAACAGCTTATCCTGAGGCCAAGAGAACCATGTACAGCAGCCTTGGGCTTCATGAGGCTCCTGAAGGGCCTGAAGTAACTGATGTGGTCCAGGGCAACCCAGACCACTCATGGTTCACTGTCACATGTTTAGGACGTTTCTGCAGCCTTTACTATCTCAGTGCTGCAGTAGGGTTAGGAACTGAAACTTGGTTCCAAATTAGGACCAAACCCTAAAAAAAAGGTAAGAATTCCAGTGGTCTATACGACAGGAAATTTTGTTAAAGATATCAACATTAACAGAACAGGTAAAATGAACTGGGGAGATTCTATATTTAAAAATACTATTTGAAACATGGGTAAACATTTGAATATTTTAACATCTATGATTTCAACAATCCTTGAAGAACTCATTCTTCTACAAAGGGTTCTTCAGAAGCAAATGGTTCTGGGTCGCACCCAGCCCTTTAGGAAGAACTCTTTGGAAACCTCATTTCTTAGAGTGTAGAATGAAGAATCTTTATCCATGGTATAGTATGGATTTGTTAATGTCCAGCTGAGCTCACGTCTACCTGTCAAAAACCAGATGAAAGTTTACATCAGATAGTCACCTTACTTTTATAGTTTCAGGTTTTCTTCCTGGTAGAGTCTCCCAAAATGTTTTACCGCCCTGGGTCTGTGGGCTGTACGCAGCCTGCAGACAATACTCAGGGCTTTTTCAGCATAACAGAAATCAAATCTTTATTTTCATTTACAGTTCTGTACATTATTTACATTTCAATCAACCACGAGAAGCATCAGGTGAATTTGAATTGATTTTAAGTAAAGTTACATTACAGAGGTTTATGAAGTATTAAGAAAGGCATAACTTTTATCATCATTTGTTTGGTATATATACACACACACACGCGCGCGTTTATACACACACACTTGTGTCTTTCTATGTTTGTGAGAACCCTCATGGACAACATGCATTCTCTGGCCCCTGATCCATTTTTTTGTATTTTCCTTATTTTTATAACATTTTGAAAGCTCATTTAACATATTGTTGGAAAAAACAATTCTAACCCAAATTTTTACTGTAACCTGAACCTTAAAACAAAGTCTGAACCCTCAAACAGACCATTGTCACCAAGTGAGGACCCAGAAAAATGTCCCCATTTTAAAAAATGGTCTCTAAAGGTAAAAAACAAATTTCAAAATTAGTTTTATGTGTAAATATATACAGTCAGGTCCATAATTATTTGGACAATGATACAGTTGTCGTCATTTTGGCTCTGTACACCACCACAATGGGTTTTAAATGAAACAGTGAATACCTGCTTAAAGTGCAGACTCTCAGCTTTCATTTAAGGCTTTTTTCAAAAATGTAGTATGAACCGTGTAGGAATTACAACCATTTCTTCACACAGTCCCCCGACTTTAAGGGCTCATAAGTATTTGGACAAACTAACATAATCATCAATTAAACAGTCAGTTTTAATACTTGGTTGCAAATCCTTTACAGTCAATGACTGCCTGAAGTGTTGGACACATAGGCATCATCAGATACTGGGTTTCTTCCCTGGTGATGCTCTGCCAGCCCTTTACTGCAGCCGTCTGCACTTCCTGCTTGTGTTTTGGGTGTTTTGCCCTCAGTTTTGGCTTCAGCAAGAGAAACGCATGCTCAATTGGATTCAGGTCAGATGATATGACTTGGCCGTTGCAGAACATTCCACTTCTTTGCCTTAAAAATGTCTTTGGTTGCTTTTGCAATATGCTTCAGGTCAATGTCCATCTGCACTGTGAAGCATCGTCCAATGAGTTTTGAAGCATTTAGTTGAATCTGAGCAGATAATGTAGCCCCAAACACTTCAGCTTTCATCCTGCTGCTCTTGTCAGCAAGACAAGACTTCACTAGAATAAATACAGAGGGTTTATCACAAGATGCAAACCATTGGTTAGCCTTAAAAATGGAAGGCCAGATTAGAGTTTGTCAAAAACCATCTAAAAAGCCTGTACAGTTGTGGAACAGCATACTATGGACAGATAAAACAAAGATCAACTACCAGAATGATGGGAAGAAAAGAGAAGGAAGAAGGGAAGGAACTGCTCATGATCCAAAGCACACCAACTCATCAGTGAAGCATGGTGGAGGTACTGTTATGTCATGGCCATGTATGGCTGCCAGTGGAACTGGTTCTCTTGTATTTATTGATGATGTGACTGCTGACAAGAGCAGCAGGATGAAAGCTGAAGTGTTTGGGGCACCATTACCTGCTCAGATTCAACCAAATGCTTCAAAACTCATTGGACGATGCTTCACAGTGCAGATGGACAATGACCTGAAGCATACTGCAAAAGCAACCAAAGACATTTTTAAGGCAAAGAAGTGGAATGTTCTGCAATGGCCAAGTCATATCATCTGACCTGAATCCAATTGAGCATGCGTTTCTCTTGCTGAAGCCAAAACTGAGGGCAAAACACCCAAAACACAAGCAGGAAGTACAGACCGCTGCAGTAAAGGGCTGGCAGAGCATCACCAGGGAAGAAACCCAGCATCTGATGATGCCTATGTGTCCAACACTTCAGGCAGTCATTGACTGTAAAGGATTTGCAACCAAGTATTAAAACTGACTGTGTAATTGATGATTATGTTAGTTTGTCCAAATACTTATGAGCCCTTAAAGTTGGGGGACTGTGTGAAGAAATGGTTGTAATTCCTACACGGTTCATACTACATTTTTGAAAAAAGCCTTAAATGAAAGCTGAGAGTCTGCACTTTAAGCAGGTATTCATTGTTTCATTTAAAACCCATTGTGGTGGTGTACAGAGCCAAAATGACGACAACTGTATCATTGTCCAAATAATTATGGACCTGACTGTACGTACACACACACACTCACACGCACACACACACACCAATCAGCCAAACCATTTAAACCACTGATAGATGAAGTGAATAACATTAATCATCATGTTACAATACAGTGTTGCTGTATTGTAACAATACAGTGTTGCTGGGCAGGGTTCCCAGGGTCTTGGAAAACCTTGAAAAGTCATGAAATATCACATTTTCCAGGCCTGGTCATGTAATGAAACTGTTACTGTAGTCTTCTGTGTTTAACCTCCCACGTAATGTGACATAACGGCATATTAATTTTCTGTAGCTGATGATGTAACGTAGCTCTAATACATGTTGTGTTTACCATCGCGTTCATCTTTCCCTTCATGTATACCGACGAGCTGAAATTATGTTTAAATAGAGTTTGAATCTGATGTTTAAAATGTCATGCAAACAGGGCAAGAAAAAAATCTGTATTGACTTTGTAAAGTCATGGAAAATGTTTGTTCGTGAAGATGTGTGGGAACCCTGGCTGGGAAACCTTTGGTCCTGACAGAGCGCCATGTCACACCATAAAAACTGTTTGGGAATGACCCGATGAACGTGACAAAGAGCTCAAGGTGTCCACCTGGCCTCCGAATTCCCCAGATCCAATCTGATCGAGCATCTGTGGGATGTGCTGGTACCCCAGAGGAACCTCTGATCCACGGTGAGGCCTCCTTGGATCGGACTTGGCCCCAGCCTGTGGAACCATAGACACAAGACCTCTGGGGGTGTCCTGTGGTGTCTTGCACCAGGGCGTTGGCGTTCTGTCCTTTGAGTCTTTTGGGCTTTGAGGTGGGGTACCAGCACGTCCCACAGATGCTCAGTCAGATTGGATCTGGGTAATTCGAAGGCCAGGTTGACGCCTTGAGCTCTTTGTCACGTTCTTTGGGTCATTCCTGAACAGTTTTTATGGTGTGACATGGCGCATTGTCCTGCTGGGGGGGCACGGTCATCGGGGAGTGCTAAGTAAAGGGGGGTACTTAGTGGGTGGGTGGAGCGTGTCAAGTGGCGTCTACATAAGTACCAGGACCAGACGTTTGTCAGCACAACATTGTTTATATAAATGTCTCCTAAACTACTGAGTCCACTATTCAAGTATTCAAAGTTGCATGTATTTAAAGTATCAGCACAGCTGCTGAGCATACTTGAGTACTTTTACTGCTGATACTTTAACTACATGAAGCTGAAAATACTTGATTACTTTTACTACTGATACTTTTACTACATGAAGCTGAGAGTACTTGAGTACTTTTACTGCTGATACTTTAACTATATGAAGCTGAGTATACTTGATTACTTTTACTACTGATACTTTAACTACATGAAGCTGAGAGTACTTGAGTACTTTTACTGCTGATACTTTAACTATATGAAGCTGAGTATACTTGATTACTTTTACTACTGATACTTTTACTACATGAAGCTGAGAGTACTTGAGTACTTTTACTGCTGATACTTTAACTATATGAAGCTGAGTATACTTGATTACTTTTACTACTGATACTTTAGTAAAATTTTTAATGCAGGACTTCAGGAATTCAGTTTTTGTTTGTAGAGTAGTACTGCAGTTTTTACTGAGCATATCATTTCCTCCACCATGGTCAGTTGCTACAAGTATGAAGTAGCACAAAGTAGAAATTCTTGAGTCAAGTTTGAGTACTGCAAAATATTTAATTTATTTTAAAACAGACTGAAATATTCATACTTGATTTTTTCACCTTTTCTAAGAAAAAACTAAAATTTCAGACTTTCTTCCTCTTGATGATGACGTTTCAGAACCTGATCACGTTTATTGAGGTCCCACTGAGGCTCAGACCAGACTGGTTCTGGTCCAGTGAAACCAGTACACAAACAGTGGCAAACATTCAAACTGTGGAACCTCGCTGTGTGAAGCGTGTGTCGGTGTGAAGCTCACCCCATCCATGTCAAAGGTGAAGAAGACCTGGTCCACATAGCTGTTGGCGTTCTCCGTCATGCCCTTCAGGCCCAGGATGGCCTTCAGCTCAAACAGCGTGATGAGGCCCGACGGAGACTCCCTCATGAACTTGTTGTACCAATGGTGCATGTCCTCCGCCAGGATGTCGTCCAGGTTCGAGCCGTGGTTCCCCATTGGTCCGGTCCGACGGGAGCACCGAGGCGAAGAAAAACCTCAAGAGAAGAAAGTATGAGGGATTCTCACCCTGAAAGAGACGCTTCTAGAAAAAGAGATGAAACCAGCGAGAGCTGCAGTGATCCTCAGCGGGTGGATGTTTGAGGAACAACAATGAGAGCTTTATGGAGACAACTGAAAGAGTAAGAAAGGTTGGAAATCCGTGGTGTCGGCGGCAGGCTTCAGCTGCATAACGGTCGAGCCGGCCGACATCCAGGCTGCAGTGACTCTGCAGGCAGAGAGCAAACCTCAGGACTCTCTAACCCTCTTAGGTCCCACAGGAAAAAAATCAAGGAAGCACTCAAAATAACTCCCTAATGAGATCAGGCCACCCGGCCGCAGGGCTCTGCTGCCATTAGAGGCCGAGCCAAGAGGCTTTACCTGCCGAGTTCAGGTGAGGGAGTGGGGCTGGCCCTGGAAGCAGGATGGTTATATAACAGACTCACCTGGGTGTCCTGGTTCAGACAGAGAGGTTCCCTGATGGGATACCCAGGCAGGACGTTTCCACCCGAGGACAGGCAGATGGGTCAGGTCATGTGTGGACACCTTACAGGCTGGACTGAGGGCTTCAGTAACAGATGCACCAAACAAACGTTGAAAGTAACCAAGTAAAAGTACTGTGCCTAAGTACCATTATGAGATAGTGGTACTTCATCGTGAGAAACAGAAGTGCTTGTTTTAAAATAAACCTCCAATCATGGTCGCTCTTGAGCTCTGGTCCACTGATGGAGGATTTATGTCTTTGTTCTCTAAATTGAAGAAATATTCAAATGAACTCTGTCTTTAGGCGACTAAAGCAGTGTTCATTTTGACAGCTGTTTAGATTTAGTCTCAGTCCTGAGACGAAAATGTTTATTAGTTTAGTCACATTTTAGTCGTTTTTACCATTCATAGTTTTAGTTTGAAAAATCAAGACATTTTAATCAACTTTTTATCCTGATGTTTTCTATCTGTGTTTTAAACTAATCCAGTGAGGCTAATTTGATTAGAAATTATAATCCAGGTGACAGGTTTAGCCCTGATCACACAGGATGCTGGAGCCGCCTTTTTGTAATTGATTTTACTGAGAATGAAACTGAAAAATCTTCAGCTCTGAGCAGAAAAACGGCCCACATCATCTCCGCCTTTTCCCTATTGTCCAATGGGATGATTTTAGAGGCGGGCCTTCTGTGGTGGTCACAACAACAAGTTTACTGTTGGTAAACGATGGAGGAGAAACTGGTGGTAGCGGTTGCTGGATACCCAGAGCAGCCTGCAAAACGTGTCCTGTGTGATTGGGGCCTTAAGGGCTGATTTACGAGCACACACTTACTGATCATCATTTGAAAAGCTCAACATCTCTCTATTTATGCTCTCAACAAATAACTAATGTGAGCCAACTAGGATTTGTCCCCAGGTTCATTGTAAACTCTGACTTATCCATGTGACTGTTAAGAAGCAGAAACATAACTTGTTTCTTCATGTGCAACATGTTAGTCTGGAGGTTTAAACTGGTGTCCTCTCACAGAGTTGGTGATTCAAACTAAACTTTCATCTGAGTTCAGACTGTTTACTTACAGCACAGCTACACTCACAGATAACTGAGCCTCCTACCTGCCTGTCAAACACCATCAACCCACAAACCTTCTCCAGTCCGGACTGAGTGGAGTCCTGCGGGGTGAAGCTGTGAAGGCTGCGAGCGGAGCTAGCTGCTAACAGCCATCACTGCAACTAACAAACTCCACAAATCCATTCAGCAGCTCCACCATCCACAGTCAGACACACACGGCTGATTATTTACTGCTGAGTTACAGCTCACAACTTGCACCGACCCAAACATCCTGGGGCAGACTATTTACTGGAGTTTACCAGCCTGTCGCTCATCAGGCATCTGAAGATCATTACAGATACGGCCGTTGTCTGCTTTCAATATCTGATAGTCCATCACTAACATTTTTATCATGTCTCGTCAACAAAAATGAAACATAGATTTTGTTTTTATTATCAGGAGCTATTTTTAGCTCTTGATACAAAAACATGATACACAACTACAAAGAGAGGCAACATGGCTACAACAACACACAGAACTACAAAAAGATGCAAATATTCACAAAGAGACATAAAATGATCACAGAGACCTAAACCAACTGCAAAGAGACAGGAAACAACCACATAGGGATGCAAACCAGATACAAAGATACAAAAGGACTATGAAGAGATGCAAAATGACCTCAGAGACACAAACCAACTACAAAGAGATTATCACAGAGACACAAACGGACTACATCTGAGAACAACCTTTTAGATTTCTGTCGCGGGGCCCGTGGTTTCATAATCTCCCCATGGCTGTAGAATATTTGGAGCTACAAACAGCTGCTATTTATTGATATCATTTTATATTTTAATATTGTAAATGGTTTATTAAGTGATCATTTATTACAGTGATTAAACAATTTAACTATTTATCATGTACAGTTTATTATTCTCAAGAAGTAGGGCTTTAAAACACCTTTATTACTCAGCTTTACAAATGTGCCCCTTCTTTAAAACTACTTTGAATTCTTTAAATCACTTTCAGTTTGTCCATAAATGTGTCCATTGAGGACAGTCTGAAGTCCTCAGCGGTCCTTGCACCTAACATCAGCGCCAGATTTGAGCGTCAGCGACTTTACTCGGAAACAATGTCGGAGTGTGTTAATCAGATCAGACCATCAGCAGCTCGTCAGGTTAAATTAGAGCTGAGCTTTTATTAGACTCTACTGTGGAAAACTCACTTTAATGACTCAGAAAGTGAAGGATGTTTCCATTGTTAAAGGAAGATAAAACACTCTGTTACTGTTCTTCTACAGTAAAATTATGTTGTATAATTAGTAAACTGTGAAGTATTAAAAGTATAACTAGGATTAACACCTCGCAGTTGTATGACTCCACCCACCAGTGAAAACATGGATGCTTCACACACAGAAGATCTATACAATCAGCACAGTTTCAAGATTAGAGTCACCAATTCAGTATCTGACCAAATGTCTCCCCTTCTGTTCCTGAGATATGACGCTAAAACAGGATGATGTCACAGTCAAGCTGACCTTTGACCTTTTGGATATAAAATATCATCACTTCATTATTTTATCCTGTTAGACATTTATCTGAAGTTCTGTCATAATTAATTATTGAATTATTGAGTTATGGCCAAAAACATGTTTTGTGAGGTCACAGTGACCTTGACTTTCAACCACCAAACTCTAATCTATTTATTGTTGAGACCGAGTGGATGTCTGTGCCAAATTTAAGGAAACTCCCTCAAGGCCTTACTGGAATATTGCGCTCATGAGAATGAGACAGACAAGATCACAGTGACCTTGAACATTGACCTATAACTACCAAAGTGTAATCTGTTCATTGTTGAGTCAAAGTGGACATTTGTGCCAAATTTGAAGAAATTAAGATATGGCATTCACAAGAATGGGACAGACAGACAACCTGGAAACATAAAGCCTCTCACCATAGCTGTAACCGGGGGCGGAGCCATGAAAACTGTCTCCTGTGGCTGTTGTTCTATTATATATGACATCATCAGATGATTCTGACTCGTGCATCAATGTGAAAGCAGATTTTACTGTTGTAGTTGCTTGATATGGAGCTAATTTAAACTGTAAGGTACTTATTATTATCAGTATGGTTCCATCTACTGATTATTTTCTCTACATTGTATTAATACATCTGCATTTGTTAACATTATGACAAATACATTATTAACACAATTATTGATACATTGGAAATATTAATATTATTACAAAGACATTACAGCTATTGCTATTATTATTTATACATAACAGTGATAAACATTTTTACTAATACATTATGATTATTAATAGTATTACATAATATTGCAATCATTTATACGATTACAAATACATTCCCACTATTAACACTATGACGTATTATTAAGAAATTAAATTACTAACATTGTTGCTAATATATAACATTTGTTAACATTATTACAAATACATTAAAATTATTCATATTATTACTGATACATTTCAATTATTAACACTATTACTGATATATTACAATTTTTAACATTACTACAAATACATTACAGTTATTAACTCGATTACAAATACATGACAGCTATTACCGTCATTACTAATACACTGCAGTTATTAACATTATTACTAATGAATTACAATTATTAATGCTGTTACTAACACATTTTAATTGTCAACACTATGACCAATACATTAAAACTTTTACCATTATTACTAACACATTGCAAATACTGGCTCTTTTACAAAAACATGACAGCATTAACATCATTACTTATACATTAAAAAAAAAAGTTTTAACATTGTTACTAATAAATTACAGTTATCAACATTATTATATATATATTACAATTATCAACATTTTTAAAAAAACATTACTATTATTAACACTATTACAAAGACATTACAGCTATTACCCTTATTACTAATACATAACAGTGATTAACACATTACAATCATTAACATTATTACAAACACATTACAGGAATTAACACTTATACTGATACTTTTCAATTATTAACACTCTTACATATTATAATATTAATTAGACATTAAATTACTAACATTAATACAAATACATTACAATTATTAACACTATTAGTGCTACATTTCAATTATTTATATTACTGACATTTTGATTATGAATACATGACAACTATAACGTCATTACTAATACATAACAGTGACCTTTCATTTCAATTATTAACATTATGACTAAAACATTACAACTATTACCATTATTACTAATACATAACAGTGATTTACATAATTACAAATACATTTCAATATTAACATTATTACAGATACATTAAAACTATTACAGTTATTACTTACTTACAGTTATTACTTACTTATTACATTACAATTATTAACACTTATACTGTTTCATTAGTTATTAACTATTACAAATGCATGGCATCTCTTACCATCGTTACTCATACATCACAGTTATTAATACAGTTATGGATAATTTAAATTATTAACACTATAACAAATTTACAATTATTAATACTATTACTCATACATTACAAATATTAATTATTTTACAAAAACATGACAGCCATTACATCATTATTAATACATTACATTTATAAACTTTTTTTTAAACATACAATTATTAACACCATTACAAATACATTACAACTATTACCATTATTACTAACACATAACAGCTATTAACATAATTAGCAACACATTACAATTATTAACATTCTTACTAATGTATTTCAGTTATGAACATTATTATAAATAAATTACAATTATTAACACTGACAAATACATTATTGTTATTAACATTATTACTGATACATTTTACAAGAAATAAATTGTTTCATTTTGTTTGTTTTACCATGTTGATGTTTACCATGTTACCAGCTTAGCTTTATGTGTTAGCATGCTAACATTTGCTAATTAGCCTTTTATCCTGCAGCAATTTTTTGGGGGGCTTAGTCTCTGTGACCTTTGACCTTTTACCAGTGAAGAAACATGTTATCAGTCCCCGTCTCCATCACAGTGTGCGAAAACCTGATTCTTATGCAGGAGCCCTGAACACCTGTTATACACCCGTGATCTCCCAGCATGCCTCTGGGCTCCAGGTTTGTGGGTTTTGGCAGCGAATCTTCAGTCTCCAGAGCAATTTGTTGATCTGTGTTATTTCGGGCAGCAGAGAGACTGGATGTGGGTGTATCAGAGGATCAAACAGATTATCCAGAATAAGATTTAAAGACAGCGAGGAGCAGCAGCCAGGTTTCCTCTTCGTGGTTTCTCCTGTTCGACTTGTGTTTTCCAGGTATGAGTCCTCAGCAGATTAACAGTAATTGAGTCGTGTGGAGACCTGCCAGCTGTGGAAAGTTCTGTCATCAGCACTGAGCTGTAAGTAGAGTTTCACCTCTCCTTTTTGTCTCAATGTCTCATTTATTATGTCAAGATAACAATACAGAAGTGACCCAAAGAACAGAACCTATCTCCACCACCAAAAACTACAAATAATTTATTAACTAACTCTTGTGGGTCTGTCCAAAGTTATTTAATACCTCCTTGTGGTTATTTAATGCCTCTTTGTGGTTGTTTTGTGTCTCTTTATGTCTGTTTAATGCCTCCTTGTGTTAATTTATAGCCTCTATGTTGCCATTTTGATTCCCATTGTCCCTCTTTTTTGTTAAATGCGTCTTTGTGGTAGTTTTGAGTCTCAATTTAAATCTTGTCACTCAAATGTTGTACTTGTTTGTTACCTTATTTTTTTATTTTTGCTACCTCATACATCTTCCTCACTGCATATCAGAGGGACAGTTTGTACATTTAACTCCACTTCATTTATCTGACAGCTGCAGTTACTTTGTGGATTAATATTTTATAAACAAAGGGATGTTTTCACTGAAGTCAAAGATTTGAATAATTCTTCCAGCTCTATCAGTGCTGAATATAAGACAGGAAAAAAATCTGAGAAACAGAACATTAAAGAGCAGATGAACATTCATGTAGCCAAAATTTGTTTTTTAATATCAGTTTCAAACTTAAAGGCACAATGTGACGTCCCAGGTTTAAAGACTTTACAACAGAATTTAGAGTTTCTGTAGCTGCTGCATCTTTGTACAGTTTTGAAACAATTAAAATACTGTTGGTTGGTAAAGTAGTATTTTATGAATGTTTGGAGTAAGGCTTCAGGTTTTTCTTCTTCACACACAAATGATTTCAACACAAACATAGATCTTATTTTGACACTTTGCATTTTGTTGCACAACTCACAATAAACGCACAGACACCAAATCACTCGTTGTCATCATCATCATCATCATCATCATCAGTCATAGCTCTGGAGGCACCGAACATCAAGAAAACATAAAAATGAAAACAACAAAATCACATTTTATAAAAAGATACAAACGCAGCGCTGCAGTGTAAAAAGGCTTTGAGTCGAGGGTTAGTAAAAACAGATTCACATCAATCGTTGTCGGGAGTTTTCTCATCCTTCGTGCTGAATTAAAGCTGGACCTTCAGTTAAAGTCCAAATTACATCAGCTACAAACTCGAGAGAAAAAAGTCAGTCGGCTTCCTCGCGTCGTCGTCACCATATCGGAGATAAAAGAAACTGTGGTGACAGAGTCTCATGAATATTCGTCTTAATGGTGTCCAGACTCTCAGACAGGCCTTTTCCGTCAGGCCTCCCAGCTGCAGGGTCTCCCTTCCAGCCCCCCAGGGGCTCATCATGGCTGCAGTGGTCCAACTCAAACGGACATCTGGTTTTTCATCGGCCCGAACTCTGACTCGTCTCCTCCTGTGGGAGAAATAAAACACTGTAACCTGGAAAAACAGATGTTTCTGTCCACTTGTTGCTCACTCTTTAAACTAAGCAGCCAAAGATCAACACCATGATTCTTCAGGAGTCTCTGTGTTTGTGTCACCTGATGAATGTCAGTCCGATATTCTCTCTCTTCTAGCCCTGTTTTTGGTCTCCACCAACTCCTGAGAGAAATGTCTGTCTCTTTAGCTGCTAAGTGCTCCACTATGTTCAGCAGCTAGACTCTAAAGCAGCATTTATACTTGTGTGTCAGCTCTATGCAGACCCTACACTGTAGCCTATACTGTTAGAGCATTTATACTTTTATACTGTGGAGGTGTGTCTGTGTCACTCTGCAGTTACACCTCCAAAACACTATTCGGTGGAAGTGGTTTCTGTGAAGTGCTGTTAAGTTTAGTTGATTCAAAACACACATTAAACACAGTAAACATGGCTTAATAGAGACAGTTTCAAACACAAATCAGCTTCACTATAACTTGCAGCATTCACAAACACTTGTCTTTATCTGGACACATTTTCCAAACAAATACAACATGCTAACGTTATTAGCACAAGCCTATGGCATTTTACATTGTATAAATTAGCCTAGCAGCTAGCAGAGATTTCCTCTGCTCATATGAAGCCAGGATAAATCACACACACTGTGTGGAGGCTTTATTGTCTTCACAATTTATTGTTTCTTATCTGTGAAATTAAAGTAAATCAAAGCTTTGTTTCCACTGAGGGAAATGGTTTCAGCTCACAGAGACAGACAGGAGGTCTGTGTCACTGTGACGTGTAGTTACATTTCTGGGGAGGTGCACGTCAGGCAGGTTTCATGTGTAGTTGCTAACTACATGTCGCCACAACGTACTGTTCACTAACAGTTAAAGGGTTTATGGAGCTGGTCCTTGTATAAGGAGATTACCATGTTCACTGCCATGTTTCTACAGTAGCCCAAAAGAGACATTCATGTTTTCACGTTCGGTCACTGTAGTTAACAGCCCC
The DNA here is from genome assembly GCF_041903045.1 of Epinephelus lanceolatus. Taxonomy (NCBI): domain Eukaryota; kingdom Metazoa; phylum Chordata; class Actinopteri; order Perciformes; family Serranidae; genus Epinephelus; species Epinephelus lanceolatus. The sequence continues at coordinate 42,727,872 of NC_135744.1, read as the reverse complement.
TCTGCAACCATCAGCGTCAGAAAAACGGTGATTTTTTAAACATGAAACGTCTTTATTCAGAGTTATTACTGGTTTAAATCAGCTGCTGTGTTTGTTCTGGAGAGGAAGAGACCTCTGTGGATAATTCAGCTCCCAGTAAAAACCTGAACAATGAACACTGAGGGAATTATAACCTGGAGAAGTTTCAGCTGGTTGTAATCTGTAATTCTCACCACTAGATGTCACTAAATCTGACACGCTGGGTCTTTAAATGAGCCCAAACAGACTGTAATTCATATAGAAGTCACCTCGCTCTTGTCTTCTTCTTCTTTGCTGTCTTTGTTTGTTGCTTCCTCAGCTGACTCTTCTTTCTGTTTGTCTGCAGAGTTTTTATCCTGACCTTCCTCCTGCTCCTCCTCCTCCTTTCCTCCTGATGAAGATCCCTCTCCTTTCCCTCCTCCCGTTGATCCCTCCTCCTCCTCCTCCTCCTTCTTCTTCTTCTCTTCTTCTCCTCCGGGCTCAGTGCTGATCTTTGGCTCACCTTCTTCATGGGATTCATTTTTCTCAGAACCTGCTGAAGTACCTGTGTCGTCCTCCTTCTCTCCTCCTCCTCCTCCTCCTCCCGTTGTTTTGTCTTCTGGTTCGGTCGGAGAGCTCAGACACAAGTCCCCTCCCTCGATGGCGACGCCGGCATCTTCTCCACTGCTGGACTTCCTGTGGCGGCGGGAAGGAGGGCGTCGCCGGATGGAGTGGCGAGCTCTGCCCTGGAGTAGAACAATTAGGGAGCAGAGAAGGACAGGTGAGGTCATTGCGTTCAGATGTCTCTCCTTGATGATGTCAGCAGACGTATGTTAAGACTCAAGTTTAAAGGCCTGCTGGTTGTTGGTGATAATAAACTGTTCATGATTAATAGTTACAAAGTTTATTGACTCTAAAGGATTAATGCCAGATAAGAAACAGTTGTTTCACATCTCTTTGTGGTAGTTTTGTATCTGTTGTCATTTTGCATCTCTTTGCAATGTCCCCTCAGACAGTCTTAATTGCTAACACAAACAAATTGCTAGCTAACGTAGCAAAATACTGAAGATAGTTTTTTGCTACATTAGCTAGCAATTTGTTAATGTGTAATTCGTGATGTAAAGTGTGTCTCAAATCGCATACTTCTGTTAGTAGTACTATGTACACTATGTACTTCTTGTGATAGGGTCGTCTCTCACTGCTGTTTTGCACTTACTTGAAGTAACGATAATTTATTCGCTTCTTATTCTATGTTGTCTTTTTAAGCAGACGTTGCCACAGATGGTGAAGCATTATTGCCAACATTTGACCTTTATCTCCGCCCACACATAAACCAAACTTACGCCACAACGTCAGTGCTGATTAAAATGTGCTGCTGTAGCTAGAAGCGAGTTCACTCGCAAGCTAACGTTGGCACTCCCATTATTGTTGGTGGTACCAAATCATTTCAGGTGAAAAAAACATTACTGACGGCTTCTATTCAATAACAGTTTTGGTACTTAGTGCAAAAAACGTGTAACTAGCAGGCTCCTTGTTGCCGCAATTTCACCAACTGCGAAGTTTGCTTCGTCACAAAGATGGTGACGGTTGAGGGTGAGAAGTGTTCGTCATTCTACACTCAACTTTTGGACTGTTTTGAGTGCACCACTAGAACACTGTATTTTCCTGTACGATGCAGCGTGAACACACCTAGCGCACATGTGCACTTAAAATATGAAGTGATGTGACGGATCTGGCTGGTAAATTACAAAGCTTGTCATTTGAAAAAAATTTTCTCAGCAAATTTTACAAAGCAACCAACTGCAGATCAGTACAGTGTAGCTTAAGTACAGCTAGCTGGCTAACCTTAGCTTACTTGCTTGCTAATGTTATTGCTAGCAAAACACTATCTGAGTGGATATGTCAGTAGGCTAGCTTGCTAAATTTCACCAGCTAATGTGATCTATGATGATAAGTGCTTTCCACTAGCCAGAGGCAATGCAAGGGTGTCCAACGTGCTAACAGTAACCTGAGCTAATGTTTTTAAAGATATTTTTTGGGCATTTTGCCTTTAATTGACAGGACAGTTAAGTGTGAAAGGGGGAGAGAGAGGGGGGATGACATGCAGCAAAGGGCCACAGGCTGGACTCGAACCCGGGCCGCTGCGGTAACAGCCTTGTACATGGGGCGCCTGCTCTATCCACTATGCCACTGACGCCCCGACCTGAGCTAATGTTAGCCATTGGTTGCTTTGTCGACCAATGAAAACAGAACAGACCTTGATGTTGTCGTTTGACAAGATGGATCCCTCTGCCACGGTTGGAGGGGCTTCAAAGGAGACGGGGCCTTCCTCCTCAGATAACGGAGGGACAGCGGCGACAGGGCTGGTGGGGGTGGCGGTGGATGAGGTGGTATCTGCGGTAACCGGGGCGGAGGCGGGGGAAGGCGGGGTGAAGGCAGGCGGCAGCAGCCTGAAGCCAGGGCTCTTTGGAGAGGGCTGCAGGGCTGAGGGAGACAGAGCCAGGTTGGCCTGCACAGAGAGACAGAGAGTGATGTCACAGTGATGTCACAGCGATGTCACAGAGCAGCAGAGGTCACCTGGACTCACCTGGAGCTTCTCGATCAGAGCAGAGTTCCTCTTGGCTTTGGCAGGTAGAGGAGAGGTGACATCTTGAGGCTGCTAACACACACACACACACACACACACACACACAAGACTCTGTTGTTAATATTGTTTAGTTAAAGATTTATTCTATATATATGTACAGTATACTTAAAACAATGTCCCCTCAGACAGTCATGTCTCTGTCTCTGTCTCACCTCCTGATCGTCTCCGTGGGGTTTGGGGATGTGTAAAGAGCGAGGAGGTCGTCGTCTGACCAGCTTCTCCTGGTAAACAAACACACAAACACACAAACCAAACAAGCAAACAAACATCAGTATTAAACGACTGACCTGTTACAGTGTCACAGCAGACTGACAGTCACCAACATGTTCTGGGCTCTCAGCTGTTTAAAACCAGTCACACACACACACAGTGACACTTTGTTCCTGCAGGAAACTGATAAACTGACATTAACACAGTTAATTTGTCATGAGCTGTCAGTCATGTTGAAACACACGTTAACACTTTTCCTGACTTTGCCTCATTTCCTGTTTGTCTTCTTCACATTCTGCCGTTAAAACACTGCAGCTCACTGACACATGACGGAGACATGTTGTTACAGTTATAGCTAAGAAAACAACATAACATTCAAAAAGATTATTATATTTAATAATCTTTTTGAATGGGGGGGGGCAGTATATCAATATTACACTGATATCATGATATGTGACTAGTAAGCTTTACATTGACATGTCAGTTACAACAGCATCATAAAATAACAACCCCTTCAGATTCTTCTCCTTTTTTAGTATAAACACGTCCATTCTGAAAACGATCATCCATTTACAAAACAAATGATGAACAGCCCAAGATATCCTCAGAAACATTATGTGCTTATTCAACAGAATGTCTCAGTTTTTCCACGTTCAGTCAGAATCAAATTTATTGTCATTATACAAGTTGTACAGTGAAATTAGAGGCAATGCCATGAAGTGCTCATAAACACACAGATAAGAAACAGAAAAAACAAATAAATAAATAATATTACATGTGACTTTTTTCAAGCTACTGAAGACGCAGGTTAAGTCGTCCTCTGCCTTACAAACCACCAAGTCTGAAGATTTGATGGTCTTAAATTGCTCCTGAAAGCTCTCAGCCTTCACAAGTGCATCAATATCAGGTGTGAAAAATCATCCAGTGGGTCAGACTGGACCTTTTGGAGGGCCAGTTCTGGCCCCTGGGCCGTATGTTTGACACCCCTGCTCTAGATCCTTTAGGGCCATTCAGTAATCAGTTCATGTTACTGTCAAGTCCGTACCGTCACCTTTTGACTGTGGTGTTGGGCCCGCCCCGTCAGACGTGTGTGTTTATGTGTTTTCTGACATACAGACGTTAAACTCACCGCTTCATTTCCTGCAGCATCATGTGGACGAGCTGAGTCTTTGAATCTTCCTGCAAGTTCAGCCACAGAGCGCCGGGACGGAGCCTCCTCCTGAGGGAAGGACACAGGACGTCAGGTAAAAACTGACAACGCTGAGTTCTTTCAGGTGTTTGTGCCGGGCGGCAGCACATTGATCTGAGTGCATTATTTCACATGTACAGTATTTTGTAGTAAAAAGACGATTATCTTGAATGTTTTAGAGAAATGATAAAAGCAGTTTGAGCAGGTGAAAGCAGAGATTGACACACAGAGGGAAATAAATGATATGATGGATATGTAGATTAATTTTAAAGTGAAGGTTTGTTTTCTTTATTTCTCTGAATCATGGAGTCTCTCACACTCTAACTCCTGCTGCTGTGATCACTAATGTCCTGATACTTTAACCACCACTCATACCAGTACTACGACCACACTATTGTTGCCACTGCCAGTGCTTGTCCCGCCCTGTGCTGCAGGGTACTTCCTGTCTGTGGTGGCATCTCAGCAGTACTGTGACCATGTTAGGAAGGAAATGTGAGTGTTATCATCAGTGAGGCAGCTGCTCATTAGAGACACAGCTCGGAGACAACATGACAACGTGCCTCACGTGTTTTCTGTTTGATCTAACACATCATGATGTGAGAAGAGTCGAGGCAGAGCTCGAACGTTAACAAACACTAACTGCTGCTAAAACCAGAACATCTTCCTCCGACATGTCTGTGTCTACACCTGTTCAACAAACAGTCAGACACAGTTTGATGCAGCTAAGCTAACAGTCCTCCTGCTGCCTGTCTCTGTGCTAAGCTAAGCTAAACCTGTGTTTATATAAAGCTGGTTAACTACAAACAACTATAACAAGAGCTAGCTCCAAACAGTTTGCATGATGATATTGGATATGAAACAAAAGGACCTAAAACCTTAACCTCGAAGAGACAACATGCAGGGAGTCACAACAATCTCACAAACATGCAGAACTACTTCAGAAAGATGCAAACTGCAAACTAAAGCTAAATGTCCAACGTCCACAAAGAGACGCAAAATGACAACAGAGAAGCAAACGACCACCGATTAATCACAGATATGACCACAGCTACACAAAGTGACTGCAAAGAGACAGAAAACAGCCACAGAGATGCAAAATGACAGCAAAAGGGTGAAAAACAGCCACAAAAAGGAGACTATCTGGGGTGGATTTGCATCTCTGTGGTTATTTAACCACAGAGATGCAAATCCACTCCGGATACACAACATGACATCAAAGAGTTGCAAAAACACCAAATAGGAGACACAAAACAACTACAAAGACTCACAAAACTGTCATAAAGACACCAACAATTACAAGAAGTGCAAAATGAGAACTAAGAGACTCAAAACTGCAAAAAAGAGACAACAAACGACTATGAAGGAATGTGAAATGACCAAAAGAGACTATTTCTACAGAGAGAAGCAATATGAATGCAAACGGACAGAAAACTGCCACAGAGATGCAAAATGACTGTTAAGAGATGCAAAAACCAGCAAAAAGAGACAAACAGTTACTACAAAGAGATGTAAAATGACCACAAAGAGACACACAAGGACTGTATAGGGATGCAAAACAAAAAAGAGATGGAGAACGACTACTGAGAGACATGAAACTGCCGCAAAGTGACAAACAGCAACCACAGAGGGACGCAAAAACAATCTCAAAGAGATGCAAATGACCAAAAAGAGACTCAAAACAGCCGCAGAGAGAGGTGCAAAAGGGCCACAGATAGCCACAAAATGGCCACAAAGACAACAATGACTACAAAGAGATGCTAAACGACACAATGAAAGTCAAATCAAACTTGACACAAGACAGACACAACACAACTACAAAGAAATGCAAGACGACCAAAAAAGACTCCCAAAATGACTGCAGAGATGCAGAACAACCACAAAGAGACACAAAACAAGTACAGGGAGATGCAAAATGACCGCAAAAACAATAAAATGGCTACAGAGACAGAAAATTACCATAAGATGCTAAATGACCAAAAAGAGATGAAAACTGACACAAAGAGACATAAAACTGACACAAAGAGACAAACAGTGACTGCAGAGAGACTCAAAATGACCAGAAAGAGATGTAAACAGACTACAAAGAGATGTAAAACTACTACTAAGAGACATGAAACTGACACAAAGAGACAAACATTGACTGCAAAGAGACGATCAACGACCAGAAAGAGACTGAAAATGACCTCAAAGTGACACAGAGCTACTACTGCTGCTGTAAGTACTACAACTAATGCTACAGCTGCCACCTGTCTTTATACATGTGTTATAGGTAGACAGGGCCATGATCCCTCACTGGCTTCCCACCAATGAAAACTAAAACATGTAAATCAGACAGCTTTAGTTCAAAACTGTACAGTCAGTCTGAACATGAGGACAGTACAAGTCTATTAAAGGATCACACACACACCACAAACACACACACACCACAAACACACACACACACACACCACAAACACACACACACACACAGTGCACACACTCAGCTGTTGACGTGGGGTTGATCCACGTCCATTTCAGCTGAAGGTCTCACATTGCTGACATTCAACAGATAATGAAATCACATTGCCGGGAGGACACACACACACACACACACACACACACACACACACACACACATTCCTTCCACAGTGTGTAGTTGACCTATAAACTGGAGGCAGAAACTGAAGAAAAAACAACCGTTAAACCACTTCCTCCTTCTGTGTGTGTGTGTGTTTTCATTCCTGTTATTTTTAAGAACAGCTTCTCTTCATACTTTTTAACATTAAATTATAAACTTCATATTAACGACACAGTTTGGGTTTCTCTAGTTGATGTCTTCAGATCAGTTTCAACCTTTAGATTAATTATCAATAAACACTGTTGTCTTTTTCTTAAACGACTACAGCTCCCATCAGGCTTTGATGCAGAAGCCCTTTTTAAACAGGAATTGTGCAAATCTGCAGGAAAGCCCAATCAGTGTTTTTTCTGCATTGGCAGTATAAAAGCAAAATCGGGGAGTGCAGCAAAATGCCGCCTACCTACTTTTGTTTATACAGAATGTGCCTTTTTCGGGGCAATGGGGGGCGTGAGCAGGTAACAAAACGTGTAGCTCAGCGTGTGACATAAACAGTGATGTGAGAGGGAAGCCGCGGCTGGTCAGTCCTTCGGCGATTCTCTCGTAAGTCTGGCCGTTCTTCACCGTCCCCGTCATCTGATGGTTAATGGCCTCTTCGTTTGCGAGGACAAGGAGGGCGCGCAATTCCTTGTCTCCCCAGTTGCTCATCTTTACAGTGTCTGTCAGGTTTGTGTTTCCCTCTTGCTACTAGCTGCTCGCTAATTCCTGCTATCAGCTGTTTCCTGTTTATCCACCGCCAGTGGGTCGCACGTGCGGCGTCATCAACAGCTCCTCCCACAAGTCTTCAACAGCCCCTCCCGTTGCGGAAGGCCGCCTCGGTCTGTTTCCACCAATATGTCTACCCTACGAGGCAGAAAATTGGGCACCTCGGATCAACTCGCCAATCCGGCTCTGTGTGTCTTAACGCTCGCAGCTTGCCGGCAAAACGGCCCAACATTCGCCGAAAATCTGGTAGTGTAAAAGGGGCTAGTGATGATGATGATGATGACAATGAGGATCAGCTCCTGTTCTATTGGGCTATACTGTGTCGTTTCAAAAGCCCTATTCGGACAGGATTAGTTTTACATAGGGACGTGGGGTTAAGTAATAATTACCAGAGATTTTAGTCCCATCCAAATGTGCCATGTCAGTAATCATTACCGCACGATGTCAGTAAAGATTACCGCGACTTTTACCTTCTGTAAAAGGGTCCCTGACAATTACCTCAGGTAATACTAATCCCATGCGAATAGACCAGCAGTAAATATGTGTGTAGATATTTCGTCATATCCTGTTTACAAGTGGTTTTTCGCGGGGGCTCTTTAAGAAGCACTCAGGTTGCACTTCACAGTTGGCCTGTGAAACCTCAGGTACTGTGGGCCTACGACTAACACGATTCAAGTGTGTTCGCGTGTGGTACGCACAGGAAGCAACGTCATACGCACATGACGACAGGAGGGGACGGCAGTGCATGAATGGATTTACCCCTCCCCTCCGTGCGAATTGGCCATTAATATTACTGACATACTGTGGTAAAGTGACATTACCCCACGTGCCCATGTAAAACTAATCCCGTCCGAATAGTGTTAGAGGACAATAGAGAGGACAACAAAGATAAAACCTGTTAAACTAAAGAATTTAAACTCAAAGGTCCACATACTAGTTTTCCAGAGCTTTCAGACACTCAAATGACGGTACCTTCATGTTATTTATGTAGACTGATTAACCTAGATGTCGGTCTGTTAACAAGCAGATGCAAACTGATGAAACAAAGAACTTAGTGGATTTTATTTAATGTTGAAGTTTCCTCAAACTTAACAGCAATTTTGAAAAAGCACAATTAGCACAATGGTTGCAAAGATACACAAATGACCACAAAGAGACACAACACGCCACACTGATGTAAAAAAGTGTCATAAAGAAACTGACAGGTGTTTGTATTACTGCACCACAGACTTTAGTGAATGTGCTGTCAGTGACCTGCAGTAACCTCTAGAGGTCAGTGAGCACACACACACACACACACACACACACACAGCGTGTCATTTCACTTTAATTAACATCAATTAAAACGTCTTTTCTTTGTTAAAAACAATAAAACTGCTTCATGAACACGTTTTTTTTCTGTTTCACACATAAAATGAATAATTTTTAATCCTTTAGTTGAAATAATGTCACCGACGTGTTCTTACGTCCGTGCTTCATGCGTGGTCACACTCACACGTGTCCTCAAATATGTGGTGCGTTTAGTGTGGTGCTGCTGGAAAGCTCTGACATCCGGCCTTCGACGGAGTTTGTGTGGAATTTAAAAAAGGGAAACGGGATCTGCTGATAAACCTGATAGCTCATCTGTGTGTGTGTGTGTGTGTGTGTGTGTGTGTGCAGCAGATATTTCAGGGGCGAAACAGAGAAGTAATTTTAGCGTAATAATCATATTTATCAGAATTTTTCTGAAATAAAATCAGCACTGTCCCTCTGCAGAAACACGACTGATGCGTGTTATCAAACGTCAGAACATGAATGTCGAACTGCAGCTGTAATAAACGACCTGTCGACACACCTCAAACACCACGGTGATGAAATCTGATGCAGAGTTTGATTTCCAGTCGCTCGCCGCGCTCTGCCAAACAGACGTTTTCCCCCAAAACAAATGAACAAATCTAACTTTGTTAAATCTAACCTGCAGATTTATTTATTTATATTTATATCACATTAATAAACAACAACAGAACTGAGCAGAAACATGATGAAGTCTGAGAGTGATGAGCAGCAGCTTCAGTAAACAGTTTGTGTTCTTCGATCTGACAGAAAACAACAACAACAACAACAACAACATGCAAACTGATCGTCAGCAGCAGAGAAACATTAGAAGAAGTTTTACCTCCATCCTGCTGGTCCTCTGTCAGCCGCCTCCTTTATGTCGAGTATGTGTCACAGAGGGAGCGCGGGGAGGCCTGCAGGGTAAATATAGAAGCAGAGTCACCACACACACACACACACACACACACACACACACACACACACACACAGAGGGCGGCTCATGTTCTGTCACATGTTCATCATCATCATCTCTCTGCTGCTGCTGCTTCATGTTGATTCATAACGTCTGAGTTATGTGATATATGTTCAACAGAAACCAGTTAGAGTGAGAAGGCTGGAAACAAACTACACTGAGAGGAAGTAGGAGCATCAGTACACAAGGTAGTAAACAACCAGAGTAAATAACCAAACAGTCTGCAGCTCTGTGAGGCTTTGAGCTGAACGCTCATTACAGAAGAGAAAAAGTTACTTTATTATTAGAAATGTTTGGATAAATAGAAAAATTAATAAATACACATCTAAGTAAATAAATACTTAAAGAAATTATTTATTATTTACATTGTGGACATTCCTTTTTATTTACATATGCATTCATTTTACAAATATGTATTATTGTTATTGAGTATTTAATATTTTTAATTCCTAATTTTATTTGTACATGTATTTATTTATTTATTTATTTATTTATGCACATATTCATTTAATTTCTGGTTTTATCTATATTTATCTATTTATTCATTCATTTATTCCTATATTTATTTGTACATTTATTTATCTATGTATTTTTTCTGTTTTTATATATTTAAACATTTATTTATGTATTCATTTAATTTCTGTTTTATCTACATTTATCTATTTATTTTTTTATCTATTCCTGTATTTATTTGTACATTTATTTATTTACATATTCATTTAATTTCTGGTTTTATCTACATTTATCTATTTATTCATTTATCTATTCCTGTATTTATTTGCACATTTATTTATCTACGTATTTTTTCTGTTTTTATATATTTATACATTTATTTATTTATATATTCATTTAATTTCTGTTTTATCTACATTTATCTATTTATTTTTGTATTTATTCCTGTATTTATTTGTACATTTATTTATTGACATACGTATGTTGCAGGTTGGTTTTCATGGAAATAAAACAAAGATATCAACCTGAAACCTGCTGGACAGTCAGTGAAGTCATCGTCAGCGCCAGCACCTTGTCGCTCAGTGGGTGGAGCGGGCGGTGTCCTTGAAACAGCGGCTGTGGGTTCAGTTCCAGCCAGCGCCCTTTTCTGCAGGTCACATTAGCATGTTGTATTTGTTTGGAAAACGTGTCAGTGAATCTTGTGAGTTGTAACGAAGCCGAATTTTGTAACGTTACCTTTGTTAAATGTTGCTGTTGTTCCTGGCGTCATATTAGAGGAGGAAAAGTCTGCTAGCTGCTAGGCTAATTTATACAATGTAAAATGCCATAGGCTTGTGCTAATAACGTTAGCATGTTGTATTTGTGGGGAAAATGGGGAAAAGTGTTTGTCTGTGAATGCTGCGAGTTATAGTGAAGCTGATTTGTGTACTTGTGTTTGAAACTGTCTCTATTAATCCATGTTTAATGTGTGTTTTGAATCAACTAAACTTTACAGCACTTCACAGAAACCCTGCCACCAACTAGTGTTTTGGAGGCGTAACTGCAGAGTGACACAGACACACCACCGCACAAGTACAAAGCACAAAGTATAAATCCCGCTTCAGCCAACATGAGGCGGACACTCGACTCGCTGAGCTCGAGGTCGCCTCCAGAACTGACCTATAAAGTTAGAATGAAATGTCTCAGTTTGACCACAGTCGTCATGAGTTTTAATCGCACAGTGCAGGTGTTTCTGTTATTTTGTCCACCCCTCTGTGTGCGTGTGTAGGTGGTCTCACTCATGAGCAATTTTATGTGTGTTTCAGATGTAGTGATAATTCGGGTGAAGAGGAACCTGCAGCCTGTCGTTGCTCTGCAGCGTCTCCGTCTTCTCTGAGGGGAAGTTGAGTCACTCAAGTGGAGAAAATTTCAACTTTCATTTCTGCTTTTGTGTTTCTTCACTTCTGCCCCAAACCCAGCCTGACTCTGGTTGCATAAGGACAAAATCAGAAAGCAACAAACTCCAGGGCGGCGCACAAACGAACGCACCGCAACAATAACCACTGATTTCTCTGTGAGCGCAGAACTTTTGTTTCTGCAGCAGCATCCGCTCCGTGTTTAAGATTCTAACAGATAAACAGAAACAGGTGTTCATTTCAAAACGTTAAAATCCTCCTCTTCTCTTAGGTCTATCTCAGATCATCATCTGACCAATCAGCATAGGCGGTTTGTCCTCGGAGCAGAGACACAGGACGTGGTTGGAGGGGAGGAGCCGAGCCAACAAGAAGACAGGAGGAAACCTTATAAGGTGAAAATAATATGACAGGAAATGTGACCAGAAAGTTACGCAACAGACAACTGTCAACAACACACCTTCAAACGTCACAAACCTGAATGGAAACATTTCACACGTCTGCAGAGACACAAACATCTGGGACATTTTATTACATTTAACTGATCTGTTTCCTTCTTGAAGTTTAAAGCAGTTTTTATTTTGGTGTCATTGAGACAAAAATCCCATAATAACCTTTGATCATATTGTAGCTGAAGTGTTCTGAGAGAAAACCAGACGTCAGCTCCTCCTCTAGTTTGAGGAGAGTTTGCCCAATCACAGATCATTTCAGAGAGACGGGCGTTCCTATTGGCTGTTGTACAGATACACCGTTCAGACAGTGAAAGTCTGATTCAGAGGACGATCCTGCAGAGAAAGTTCCAACATTAAAGGGAAATTTCAGTTTATTTCAACCTGTCTCCTATCGTCCTAAATTTGTTTCAAGTGACTAGTGACATAGAAATAATAGTTAGCATGTTAGCCGTTAGCCTAGATACAGCCAGGGCGCATAGTAGCGTCAGACCTGTTAAAACGTAAGTGAACGGGCAACCTTCAAGTGCAAAGTTAGTCCACTAAACAAGCTTTTTTTCCACACAGACCGCCTCATATCGTTAGGATAAATGTCAGAGAACATATAGAAAACGACATGTAAACGTGTTGTCTTACCTTACCGGTGTGCTGCCATGTTTGTTTACCGCTTTCCAAAGCGCGGCCGAAATATTGCGAAATTCCACCAATCTCCAGAGCTACGCAGCCTTGCAGCAGCCATTCTTCCTCTCTCGTCCTCTACCTGTTGCGCCTCTCTCTCTCTCTCCTCCTCCGTTCTTCAATTTCCCAAAGCTCTTCGTCAGTGTATTCTGGCTCAAATAAATAAGGGCGGCCATCAAACGCTTTCATAAAATAAATGAACTTTTCAGGCTACTGTCCGGTTCTGCCTTCCAGCTGTTGCTGCTTGTTCTCGCGAGATTTCAGGCACGGTATGAGATCGCCGCTTGTTCTAGCGATATTTCGGCCGTGCTTTGGAAAGCAGAGCTAGATGGTAAACAAACATGGCAGCACACCGGTAAGGTAAGACAACACGTTTACATGTCGTTTTCTATATGTTCTCTGACATTTATCCTAACGATATGAGGCGGTCTTTGTGGAAAAAAAGCTTGTTTAGTGGACTAACTTTGCACTTGAAGGTTGCCCGTTCACTTACGTTTTAACAGGTCTGACGCTACTATGCGCCCCGGCTGTATCTAGGCTAACGGCTAACATGCTAACTATTATTTTTTATGTCACTAGTCACTTGAAACAAATTTAGGACGATAGGAGACAGGTTGAAATAAACTGAAATTTCCCTTTAATAACTGACGACACCGCAGAGCAAACCTAAAACAGGAAGTCAGACTGATCAGAGTCTGAAACAGAGTCTGACAATAAATTAAAGACGTGTCAGTATCAGCAAAGTGTTTTTAAAACATGGAGGGAAAATGTCGCTAATAGTTTAGCCTCTTGCTAACAGGAGCTAATGCCTCACTGCTGCAGCTACATGTTCATGTGTCTGTAGCTAACGTTAGCGAGTAGCCTCTTGAATCAGTCACTCAGGATTCTTTGAACCTCGGCCAGCGATCTCTGTAGAACCAGCCCACGTTTCCACCAGTTTGGTCAGAACCATTGGACGGCGCCACACGAAGAACAGCAGCAGCAAGATGGCGGATAACACTGACCACCTGCAAGCTCTTGTTCTGTTATTACAGATATTTGTTCTTATCCAAAAACACAAGCCTGAGCCAGCTGTTGATCAGAGGGTCGTCACACTGCACGCTTTATTCCTTTGATCTCTTACTTCATGTCTCAACTGTCTTTCTGTGGTCATTTAAGTCACAAAACATGTTTTGGCCATAACTCAAGTATTCATTCATTCATTCAGATGAAACTTAACACATTTTATATCCAAAAGGTGAAAGGTCAACTTCACTGTGACATCATCATGTTCTGCATGAAACACTTTTCTGTCCAGTGTGTGAAGCGTCCATCTTTTAGACTTTGTAGCTTTACAGCAACATATGAAGCATCGTCTCCATCGTCCCGGCTCCACATGAGTCTGACAGATGTGGATGTAAACTGTGGCTTGGCTCATTTTAGGAGGCATAAATCCACAAAGAGGTCATTCTATTTTAATTCTGTTGTTTCTTTTGCCTTTAACAGATTTCTGCTGACCCCAGCTTTAACTTGGGACTCGACTTGAGCCTTGCTCTCTTCACTCAGGACTCACTGGTCTTGACTTGTGACCTCTTGAGTGATGTTGTGTTTTCACTTGTGACATGTATCTTTAAAAGTGTCACCATGACCTTTATTTTGAAGGGCCACACACCTGGTGTTAACTGAATGTTCAGTTTCAGGTTCTTTGTTTACACTGCTGAAATATTTTAACAGTCATTTTAAGGGAGAATCAGCAGCTGAGTTTGACCCTCGACAGACCAAATGTTTCCTCTCCTCAGTCTGCTGTTGTTTCCTGGCGGCTCTGTGCTGCCACCTGGTGGTGAAACATCTCACACTCTGTGGCAGGTTTCCAGAGCAGCTAACAGGTCAGTGAATGCACCGCCTACCGTTCATATTGTCTTATCCAGTCAGTTGTTGTTTTTTGTGTCTGTAAATCAGCAGCTGTTGTTTCAGTGAACTCAGCCACAGATAGAAGAAAAATTCAGAGATGGTAAAGATTAATAATTGTATGCAGTTGTTTAAATCAGGTGTTAAATAATAAAAAGTACTGAAGAGAAACTGTGTGTGACTCAGAATAACATGATGGTTACAGTTTGTAACTCTGCTTCTATGCGGTCAGCCACAGCAGCTCACTGACACTTAAAAAAATCTATTATTATTATTGACTCTATCGTGTGGTGCAGCCTGTTGGGTCTGTTCTGGAGAAACGTGGTGCTGCTGAACGATACTTCCTGTCCTCACAGCTGCAGCGTCGTCCAGGTTTCATTGTCAAATGAAGCAGATGTTTGGTGTGTTTCCATCCACCTGATCTGATTGTGAGCGGAATCACTTGACACAGGGGAACAAAGCTGAAATATCGAAAAGAAAACACATAAGGTCATTTGAGATGATGAATTTATAATCGGAGAGCATAAACGATCGAATCAATAAATGCTAATAAACTAATCAAGAGCACAAACTACGCAATTAGAGAAATGAAGCACTGAATATTAATTCAAGAACATAAACTGAGTAAGATAGAATAGAATATTTGTACGTTTCATAAGAATCAATAAGTGACACATGAGCTGTCTGTGGACGTTCCAGCTGGGATTGTGCCGCAAAATCCACATAATTTGAGCCATGGCTGAATCTAAATGTCCAGACTTCACTGCACTTGCAGACTTTGCG
Source organism: Epinephelus lanceolatus (assembly GCF_041903045.1). Lineage (NCBI taxonomy): Eukaryota > Metazoa > Chordata > Actinopteri > Perciformes > Serranidae > Epinephelus > Epinephelus lanceolatus. The sequence goes on along the minus strand of NC_135744.1, from coordinate 42,712,582 downwards.
GGCACGTTCCCGGGAAGTGCTGACACTCCAAATCCAACATTCATCCAGTCAACAAGAGGCCTGAAGCGGACATTCTGCAGACTTCAGCAGACGTAGTCCCTGATCACACAGAAAGTGTTTTGTTGGTTGCAAAACATGAGGCGCACCACACTCTTATTTATTTATTTTTAAATTAAATGCCACTGAACGCCTGCTGCACCTTTTTGTTTTGCTGGGAAAAAAACCTTTCTCAATGTGTAAAATAGTTCTTTATAGTTTGGCCAATTAAAATGCTTCTTGAATTGTGTCAGCCAGATACAATGATATGATACTGATAATACAGAAACATGTAGAAGTGTGGGCTGTAGAGGGAGTGAGAGCACTTCTTCTTATTGCAGCCTGTCAGACTGCTGTGTAACAGGCTGAAAAATGGCCAAAACAATAACAAAAGTTCATCTAATGTCACTAAAACCCAATTTACTGAGTTATAGTCCTCATTAACAAACATTCTGTTTCTGAGCCTGCTATATAGAGATGTATTAAAACATTAAAAGCCTTTACATGAGATTTATATCTTGTCATCTGCAGGGACCGATGAGCAGACTGTTCATATCCTGAAACATCTTTATACACAACATGGGCTCAAATTACAGGAGCCATCCATGTGTTTGACACTTTACGCACAAGGTCCTCTGTTTCCAACCGAGCGGCACGACTGTTACCGGATATATATCCTGTTTGAATGACCTGTTTCCTGTCTGGATAGTGCCAACACATCGAGTATGACTGACTCTGAGCCAAACCCTGCTGACACAGGCTGTGATCTGCTCCTCCGCTAGAAGAACCAGAGGGAGGTGACAGCACCAGTTTCCAGTGTTCACACACTCCCAGGTGTGGAGCCGTGGACTGTGTCATTTTTTGCCCAGGGGGTTTCGTGCTCCTGCCCTCCGGATAGGCTGACCTGTTCCTCCAGACCATCCATTCTAACATCAACCCTTGACAAAGTATCAACAGACAGCAATCAGAAATACTTTATTGAGAAATTGTTGTGTTACAGGTGCTCCTTGCAAGAGAGGAAAGATACATGAAAATATAAGAAATTTAAACAATAGTATTTATGAATACTATACTATACTAATAGCAACTGTTTTTTTTTTTTTTTTCAACATATGAAATGGAAATTGACAACTTTTCAGCTAACTAGCTAGCGTGCTAGCTGTGCTAACTAATGCTGGCAGCCTGAAACAAACAACTATGATTCATTGTTGGTTAATTGTGTTATAATTTAAACAATGAACATGCTGGCCTGTGGTCCCTCTAATATGAGCAGTGGTTTAAGTTATTATAGTCTATTATGATCAGGGAGTTGATACGCAGACATTAGCTAGTGCTAGCATGGCTAGCTAGTTGAAATGTTGACTACTCCCATTACTGTGTAGTGATTGGTTGAATTAAAAACTTTTAAATGTTTGACTGACAGGCGATTGTGAGCCTCCCATTGGCCACATTTAAACATGATTGACAGATACCCCACCGCCTCAAGCTCGCACATGCGCACGTCTAAAATGGTGGCTCTCCGGCTCTGCAGGTGGATGATATTGGAAATATACAATACCAACATTTACTCTGGTGACTGGGCTGCGAACTCAGCTGCATGAGAGCAAAATGTACAATGAAGTCGTCCAGCACCATTTTATTCATGTGAAAGCAGAACTGATTGATTCAAGATCATGAATTGACCTATGGCTAAGCTACGCCCCCTCCACTCACTCAGACAAACTATCAACATTCAGTGAGCGGCGCTATGGCAGGTGTCACAGTACACGACATTTCACAAGAGGGAACTGATGATTTTTGGGGACATAATTAATCATTTTATTGTTGAGAAGGTCGATGAAAAGCTTAAATAACAAGCCAAAATTTACAGGTCACAGTGTACGCTTGTGAACCGCATCTGGTTGCTGTCACCATCAAAGACAACAAGTTAAAGTGCCACTGAAGTTAAGGTTTTTGGCTCAGAATATGAGAAAAGGATAACGGCCTTTTTACCATCTTTACCAAGAGTGTCTCTCCGTTAGTTTGGTGCTACAGTATTTACACTGAATCATTCAGCATAACGTTTGCCAACCTTTGTTATCTCTGCCATTACAGATAAGTTAATGAAGCTAAGCTCCAGAAGTTAACGTTAGCTTAACTAGAGCCCTTTGGACAACAGCTAACAATGATGTACGATCACCAAAGTACAAAACTAGAACAAAATAGGCTAATGAACTCCCAGCAAACAAGGTGACATGATGAACAACGCAGCTAGGAGCTAACGTTAGGCTAACTTTAGCTAACGTTAGCTAGAGATGTTAAAGATAACTTTATATTTCTTTCCAGCAAAGTGACAATATGTTGCCTCAAACACAATGTTGACTTACCTTAGAACAGATGTAGACATCATTGTTAATCTTATTCACGTTGAGTTGATGTTGTGGTCTAACGTTACCACACAACTTTATCCAAAGGAGACACTTTTCTCGGTTGAGATGTGGTTTAAAGTGTAAAAAATACACCTGGTCGCCCAGCCTCTCAGGATACCTTGTGTCAGAGTTGCATGTACCCCATGCACACCATTTGACCATTTTTAAACTTCAAATCTCAGAAAAAGCTCATAAAACCGAACAAACTGACTTTCTGTAATGCATTTCAATGGACGTCCAGGCAGAGAATGTCCGAGTGTATGGGAATGGCTATACGCACTGTGATTGGCTCATCGCGTTTGAGGGCGGGACTTTGCCATAGGTCAATAGAGTGTGCCAGGGCTGACGTCAAAACCCGGAAGTTTAGCATCGCGCTGGTTCCCGAAGAGAAAGTGAATGTGATTTTTGCATTGCGTTTTGGATTATGTCAGAAAATAAGCTCTGTGGCTAACACAAGTTTATGATACTTACAGGTTTTGTTCAGCGAGATAATCTTCACATATGAACACCTTTCATACCACATTTGAAGCTTAAATGCGATCGCCAGAAGTAAAAAGCTAACGTTAGGCTTTAACGGACTACATGACTACTCCACGGTCGCATGACTCTTGACGTCACCGCCACTAAGCTTTCAAGTGATTTCGGCCGCTTTATTTTAAAAACATTGTATAATGGGGAAATCGGACTGTTTAAGCTAAATAAGAAGCTGTAATGGCGGACTGCCAGCACTCTCGCCTGTTCGGGGGTGATGACGTTTAATGTCCCCGACAGGGTTTGTAGTCGTATTGAGCAACTTGTTAGCAACCGCCTTTTTTACGACATGTAAAAGCTTCAAAATTCACAAGTAGGGTATTTACTGGCGTGTTTTATGTCGTAGAACAAAACCTGAAACTCACTTAAGCTTTTGTTAACCACAGACCTTATTTGAGGCATTTTACCAAAATCCCAATCAAAAAACGTATTGACTTTTAGACAAGAGAACCGGAAGTGCTAAAAGCGCTAACAGAGTTCCGGGTTTACTGGCACACTGCATTCAGTCATTTGAGAGCAGAATTAATTAAATCAAGAGCTTGTTTTTGGCACTTCATCATTCCAGGACAAAAGTTATGAATTTGAGACCTTTGACTCATTAAATTGTTTATTTTTGGGCCAAATGTAGAAAATGTGAAGTAGATGAGTTTTGAGATGTTTGAAATAGTTTCAGGGTTCCCACATTTTCATGGACAAAATTCCTAAACTTTTCCAGGACTTTTCAAGGACTTATCATTAAATTGAATGACAACTCACAGCATATGACAGGAAGAGAACTGAACAGTCGACTTCACTCCAAATGTTCATTATTGTGTGAAAACTAACAGCAACCTTTTCTAATCCAGTCGGTGATGTTTGTGACATCACGTGGGAGGTTATCCACGGAAGATTACTGCAACTATTCCATGACTTTTTCAGGTTTTCCCTGACCGTAGGAACGCTGGTTAAAATTGCTGATACAGACAGAAATGCAGCAGAGAAGACAAACAGATCAGACGTTAAGTTTGTTTATTACAGATTTATAAATAAAAACAAATGTTGGATCATTTTCGTGACATGTTGTTTTTCTCCGACGTGTGAATGCTTGTAATTTATTGTGGCATCATGTGAGAGGAATTCTGGGTAATGGAGTCTTCACACTGACAGCTGGATTCTTTAAATAAACACATGGTGACACTTATCTTTGTTCAGAGTAAATAAAGATTAAGCTTCACATCCTGTTTAACATCCTGCTTCACACACACACACACACACACACACACACACACACACACACACCAGCTGATTTTTAACGCTGTGTGTGTGTGTGTGCATTAGTCCAAACTGTGCAGACACACACATTTTATTTCTCCAACTGAAACCTTTATCTCCTCCACAGATGAACATCAGACGGTGACAATAAGATGTGATGATGTGATGATGACGATGATGATGATGGACAGCAGAGCAGCATCTTCATCCAGGGACACTGTTGGTGTTGTGGTGAGTTGTCCTGAACGTAACATCGGTATCATCTGAAATATTTCCCCACCAAAATAAAATAAGTTTTAGTTTGACTTGTATACAGCACTCTGTGTCTGCATGCCACTCATCACTTTCCCTCCAGATAAATAAAGTTCTGTCTTAAATGCTTTTTGGGCTGAAGGAGATTTTTCGCTGCGATACCACAAATGGCCACTGGGAAAACTGGAAGCAGGACTGAGCGGCGTTCCTGGGGGTATGATGCGAGCCCAGTGTACAGGAATAGTCATGTGATGTTTGTTTTCAGGTGTGTTAGTGTGGACGGGGACTGTTTTTAAAACAAAAACGTATCAGTGTGGACGAATCCAACGGCCCTGACACACCTGACAGTTGGCTGTGGGCGTCTCTCACCCTAGTTTTTACGATGTGTCACGCATTGATGACCCTTGTTAGCTTTTTTTAGCGAATCCAGCATGTTGACTGAGCTACCGAGGAGCCTGTCAGTGAAATAAATCACTGATCAGCACTTCCATGTTTCAGATGATACATCATGTTTGTAGTCGACCAATGAAGATGAGTTTACATATCACATTGGGTTCGTCCTTCACCTTCTCAAAATGATCCCAGACTTTGGATTTCCTGCCCGACATGTTATTAACTAGCCTGTGGAATAACCGCAGGTACCAGCCCTGGAAATTAAAGGGAAATTTCGGTTTATTTCAACCCGTCTCCTATCGTCCTAAATTTGGTTAGCCATTAACCTAGATACAGCCGAAGCGTCAGACCTGTTAAAACGTAAGTGAACGGGCAGCCTTTCAAGTGCAAAGTTAGTCCACTAAACAAGCTTTTTTTCCACAAAGACCGCCTCATATCGTTAGGATAAATGTCAGAGAACATATAGAAAACGACATGTAAACGTGTTGTCTTACCTTACCGGTGTGCTGCCATGTTTGTTTACAATGTAGCTCTGCTTTCCAAAGCGCAGCCGAAATATATCTCGCGAGAACAAGCAGCGATCTCATAGCGTGCCTGAACAAGCAGCAACAGCTGGAAGGCAGAACCGGACGGTCGCCGAGGCGCAACAGGTAACGTTAGAGGACGAGAGAGGAGGAATGGCTGCTGCACGGCTGCGTAGCTCTGGAGATTGGTGGTGTACCTGTGAATGCTGTGCCCCAGTGCCCACAGAAGAGGAATGCCTCTGTTGCAAGGAATGGGACCGGTTGCAGCCTTATTTTCAAGGTCTGGATGTGACCGAGGATGAGACACCTCCACCTGGAGTAGTATCCAGCTGGGCTTTATCTAGAGCTCGCCAGATATATTTTGGCCGCGCTTTGGAAAGCAGAGCTAAATGGTAAACAAACATGGCAGCACACCGGTAAGGTAAGACAACACGTTTACGTGTCGTTTTCTATATGTTCTCTGACATTTATCCTAACGATATGAGGCGGTCTTTGTGGGAAAAAAGCTTGTTTAGTGGACTAACTTTGCACTTGAAGGTTGCCCGTTCACTTACGTTTTAACAGGTCTGATGCTATGGCTGTATCTAGGCTAACGGCTAACATGCTAACTATTATCTGTATGTCACTAGTCACTTGAAACAAATTTAGGACGATAGGAGACAGGTTGAAATAAACCGAAATTTCCCTTTAACCTGACTCCTGTCTGACTGCTGAGCGTGGACACTTCCTGTGTCTGTCCTTTCAAAGTAAACTCCCACATGGTCCAGTCATATAGGTTTAGATTTATTTTGACAAGGCGCAGCTCCTGATACAGTTTCACCTTTATTTTTGTTTTTTCTGCGACCAGGTGACCACTGAAATTTTGCCGACTAATGACCTTTCTGGTCGTCTAACATTTGGTCGACTGTTAGGGAGCAGCCCTGGTTGTTATATTAGGTGTTTTGAGCTCTTTAGCAAAAACATTTTGTAATTGTTTGTGTTACTAGCATCTTGAATCTGTCCTGTTGTCTGTTTCCCTTTTTGAATGACAATTACAGATGACTGCTGGTGAGCAGAGTTATTTCCAGTCACGCAGGCCCAAAATGTACGTGCTGGTTGGCTGTTGGTAATACTCTTTTCGGCCTGTTCAAGGGCGGCCTTTTGGTCAAAACATAGGTGACATGAGGCGATTCGTTGCTACTAGATCTTTTATGTCGGTTTGGTTTCTCCTGGCCTTCAAACTTTGGCTAAATAAAATTAGGGCTAAAAGAACAATAATTTTCATTATTGATTAATCTTCTGGTTATTTTCTAAATTAATAGCTTCATTGTTTCGTCTGTGAAATGTCAGGAAAGAGTGAAAAACACTTTTTACTTCTTCAGATGTCTCTTGTTTTGTCCGACCAACACAAAAAAACAAAATGTTCAAATTCAGATAAAACTGAAAATCAGTAAATGTTAACACTGGAGACGCTGGAAACAAAGAACGTTGGCATTTTTGCTTAACAAAATCGACTAAAACCATAAATTATCTGAATGATTGCAGATTAATTTTCTGGTGATCGATGAATAGTTGAATCTCAAAGTGACAAAATTAAACTATCAGATATAAAACCATCAGATTTTTTCCACCATGCACCAAAATAAAAACTGAAACTCAAGATAATAAACTTCACTCTGATATATACATATGAAACAAAACAAAACAAGGCATTTACAGACGACCATGTGAGTTTCCATCATGCATCTGACAAACATAAACAAAGGAGGCAGTAACAGCTGCGTTCTGAATCGCATACTCTTTCTTTTTACTTTCAGTCGTTACTGCAGCTGCCTTTAAAACGTACGTACTGTTTCATGAACACAGTCCGGACGTACGACTGTCTCATAACGTTATGCCCTGAACTCTGACCCTCTTGTTTTTATATAACAAACACCACTTACAGAGTTCGCCAGAGACGAAGATCAACCTGCAGAGCTCTGCTGTTATTACTTTGTGACGTGTAGTTTAAATTTAAAGTTATAACTGCTCAGATTGCAGATGCTAACAGATTATATTTGTGACAGTGAAATTACATCTGCAGTTCTATGTCACTGTTATTTTTTATTGTTATGTCCTTTAGATGTTTGTAATATTTATGATTATTTTATTCACTTTAACAGATGACAGCTGTCAATGAGCTGTCATCTGTTTGCGGCTCAGTTGATGTGACATATCGTCCTCTGTGCAGAGGATTGTGGGTCAGAACAGCCAGTAAAGCATGCTGGCTTACACACTGTAAAATACAGCCGGATGTAGTAGAACATTACATTTGACATACTCTGTATTTAGACTTACTAAATCTTTTTTGGCGTACTATATGGCAGACCCGTTCAATTAGCGGGGCTTAGCTGGAGGCAAAACAGTTCTCCACAGACATTAGCTAGCGCTAGCTAACAAGTTGTGTTGTCTTGTTTTAGACGATGGAGGAAGATGATGTGAGTGGTGCGTTCAGAAACACTCATTGTGAGTGTGGGAGCGCACTCTGACACAAACTGGAGCGTTGACAAATTGGGAGCGCTGTCTGAATGTAGCGTTGGGTTATCCAGAGCAGCGCACTCTCAGAGTGGCAGAGCGCACTCTGGACACTCTGTCTGTGGAGACGGAGCAGCAGAGCGCCGAGCGGAGTGAATGTGTGATTAACTTAACCGTTGGTTCATTCATGTAGAAATATATAACGCTGCGTTTCTTCCACCAACAGGGCTCTCATGTTAGTGTAGAGCGTCACACTGAATTTACCAACGCACCATGTCAGGTCACTCACTCTCCGAGACCGCCAGTGTTACTTGAATAAGTAAACACTGACCAACGGGACCAGACTGGCCGACCCGTATGCTCTCACTCAGTGGATGGATGATGTCACAGGAAGCCAATCTTACAAAGGAGGACCACACTTGTTTGTTTTGCTATGGAAGCTAACGTTAGCTAATGTGCTAAAAAGTTAGCGTTCCAGAGAAATCCAATATTCCTCTTAATCCCTCCCCAGTTTCTGATGAGGTGGACATGATAACCCTTAATACACATAACCTTATTCATCCCTACAACAGGAAATACTTTTTCCCTAACCTGATATGAAGTGTGTGCTGCACATGTGAGCATTTTTGATGATGGCCTCCGTCCAGTCCTTTGGTCTTATCACATTTAACCATAGTTGTCTTTGTTTTTGTTGACGGGCAGTGGCGGCTGGTTTTGAGCCATGACTCCTTCTATTCTGGCTCCCAATAACACAACAAGACAAACACATTTTAACACTCCTATGGAGCCTACAGCCCTGTGGGGGAGAGGCAGCTGCACCTCCAGCTGATAACATGTCATCGTGATATCGGCCTTAAAAGGGTCTATTTAAGTTTTAAATCTCTTCATCAAAATTTCTCTGAAAAACTAAACAGGAAGTAAAACTACAAATTAAATTTTTTCACTGTCGTCAGTCGTCCTCTTGTTCGTCTTCTTTGGTTTGTGTCTTTGTAGGAATCGTTCGTCTCCGTGTCCCCTGGGCGTTGTGAGGAGCATCGTATGTTTTCCCTCGGTGAGTCCAAAAATCTGATCTTTTCTCAGTCTGACAGAAAAATAAAATCATTTGGCAGAAAAGGTTGATATAAAAAATGCCTGAGTGAAGCGTTAAAAAAAAACCACATGTTCCCTGTGAGCGACAGTTTGGTTCCTACATCACGATGAAGGTGAGGATCTCATTGTGATGAAGATGAAGGTCTTGTCATGAGTCAGTAGCGGACAGAAGCAGGTGTGTGAGTTTTGTCTGAGCTCAGACGCAACGGCGTTCAGTGGCGTCCCTGCTTCTTCTTAAAGATCTTATTAAAAGCGTTTCTCCTGCGGCTGACGGACGATTCGCTCTCCTCACCTCCGTCCTCCTCCACTGGGCTCCGCCTGGTCGGGAGCTGGACGCCCGTCCCCCGACCACTGTTAGAAGAGCTGGACGAGGTGGAAGACGAGAAGATGGCTGGGACGTCAGTGGCGGCGTCGGACGTGACGCAGAGGGAGCGGGTGGAGCAGGATGAGGCGAGGATGCCAGCAGGGCTGCCCCTCAGCTCCCCCAGACTGGAGCTCTTCTCCAGGCTTCCTACTCCTCCTCCTCCTCCTCCTCCTCCTCCTCCTCCTCCGACCCCGGAGCCCTGCAGGGGGTGGAGCCTGGATGAAAGGAGGAAGGGCTTGGAGCCGTACAAGCTTCGTGATTCGCCGTGAGAAAGAGGGAGGGAGGAGTCAGAGTCTGAGCGGTTCATGATGTCCCTAAAAGAAACAGAGAGACAGTAATGACGGCAGAAGCTAAAGTTTCATTGTAATGTCAAAAAGATGGACATCAAAACCTGACACACTGTAAACTCTAAATTAATCAAGCTCTGTTGGCACATCTGTTAAAAGATCTGAATACTTTCACAGCAACATGAACAAATCAAAATAGAATCAAATAAAAATCAAAAATCAAATCAAATAGAATTTGAAAATTAAAGTTTGGTTTTAAGGTCAGATAAAACAGCAGGAGAGAAAACATTCAGCAAGAACAAATGAAGATTAGAGACAAAGCAGCGGTGTGGCGGACGTTAGGCCTCAGTCACAAATGTTTTATTTTTTTCTCGTAAAAATTTGTTTGTAAAAACTGAATAATAAATTAAAAAGACAAAAAGTGGTCCACGCCACAGTGGTCCAGCAAACCTGTAAATACTGATCAATCCCTAATCCTGACAACTCGTAAAAGTCGTAACTCTAAATCCTGACGTTTTGCAAAAGTTTAAAAATTTTAAATCCTGACAACCTGTAAACCTCAAACTAAATTATTAACTCGCAAAAGTCGTAAACTCTAAATCCTGAAGTGGTAAACTGAAAATCCTGACCCTTTATAAATCGTCAATTCTAATCCTAATTTTTCTGTTTTAACGACAATAAAGTTTGTTCATTACTCAAAATGTTCCTATTTGTTTATAAAACGAGAAAAAACGAGTCTTACAAACTCTAAATTAAATCGACGCTAAAGTTCAGATCGAATCTTTGCGTACGAATGTTTCAGTGTTGAGGCCCGCTGATTTTTTTTCTGTCTCGTTAGTACATGAGTAGAGTATAAAATGGCCGTGCAGAGGAAGATACCCGAAGCTGCTGGAGCGACAGCGCTGCCCCCGACCCGTCGCAGCGCCCCCTGTAGGCGGGAGGCTGCACGCCTCCAGAGAGTGGAAGTAAGAAGACCGGAAGAGCAGAGCAGAGAAGTGAGCAGCACCTTCAGTGTAGGAAGAGGAAGAGGAGGAGGTGGAGTTGGGGGGAGGAGGGGGCGGACAGAATGAGATGACGGGGGGGTGAGGAGGGGAGGTGGGGCCGATGGAGGGGTGAGACAGGGAGGACGACAGAGAGGGGGAGGGCACAGGAAGGAACTCCAGCTGGCCAATGGAGCGGCTGCGATTTTGCCGGCCGCTGGGAGGGCGGGATGGCGTGAACAGGCCACGCCCTTCCTGTTGCGATAAGCCCTGCCCTTCAACCAACCTCTGAGAGCTGAATGTCAGAGCGGGGTCTCCTATCCTCGGTCGCAGGGGCATCAGACTCTGAGCTGCAGGAGAGGGAGGAGGAGGAGGAGTTAGGCTGAGTTTTATTTTGAAAACCAGAAGCACAGGAAGTTCAGATTCAGAATGAAGAGTTACGGGTGTCTGAAGAGAAAAGGTGCTACACGTGATAAAGAGCAATTTCAGCTGTGACAACAAAATGAGGCCATTTTGCTTTTGAGGAAACTCAGTTTGTGAGACAGCATCAGATATTTAAGGTTTTTACCTTTTTCACCTTCAGTGGTCAGGTGCGTTTAGATGCAGCCTAAATTCAGTGTTTATAACAAAAAAAAAAAAAATAGATGCATGTTGTAAGTTTGTACAAACTAGTTAAAATCGACTTCAGCTGCACCCAACAAATCTGGGCTTAATATAAATAAACGTGAAATCAGTTTTAATTAATTTTTCAAAAACCAATCTCAACTGACCAAACTTGTAAATTCTAAATCCTGAATACTGCTAAAATGCATAAACCCAAAAAATAAAAATAAATAACAAACCCTCAAAAACAACAACAACAGAAAACCCTGTCAATTCTAAATTCTGACCACTTAGGAAACTTGTAACCTCAAAATCTCCAAAACTGGTAAAACTATTAATCCTGAAAACTAACTTTTGACCAGTGGTCAAAGTTGTAAACTTAAAGTCCTGAAAATTTATAAAATGCATACACTTTAAATTCTGACCATTCAAAAACTTGGAAACCACCCCTAAAATGCATTAACTCTAAATCCTGAAAACTTGTAAACTTCAAATTTTGAAAACTTGCCTTAAAAAAAAAAAAGTAAACTCTAAACTCAGACCACTCCTTAAACTTGTAAACAATATATCCTGAAATGCAAAAAAGTTTTGAACTCTAAATCTTGGAAACTAGTAAAGCCCCTCAATTCTAAATCCAGACCACTTATAAAACTGGTAAGTTTAATCTAAAAGTCGGATCTTTAACAAGTTTACATTAATTATCCTCTGAAAAGTTTCTTCTAAGACATACAAGCTTTTTTTTATCACGACAGTAGTGACTCAGTGTTTTCAAGAGCAGAATATTCATTCAGTCAGAGTTTCTGAGTGCGGGTGAATGTGACTCCAAAACGTGAAATCCACTGTTTTTTGTTTTTAAATGTGACGACAGCTGCCAAATATCATGAAAGACAAACAGCTATGAAATTAAAGTTTTCCAGTCGAGTATTGTTGGAGTCATGAAGTTAAGAACTAAGACACATTTTGTCTTTCTGTGGATCTGTGGTGTTTTGGAATCAAAACATTCAGCCGTATGACGTGACTTGTGTCGAAGCTGAAATAAGAAGAAAACATTTACTTTGTGCTTTTAGCTGCTGCAGACCTGTAAGTGGACGTTAGTGAGAAGAGGAGAAGCAGGTTAACTGTTGTTAAAGTAGTGGTGAGTGTTCCAGGTCGTCAGAGGGTGAAAAGGCGAGAAGAGGAAGAGGAGGAGGAGGAGGAGGAGATTGTTCTGGAAAACATCTGATCTGGCCAGATGGAGGGAGGGAGGTGGAGGAAGAGGAGGGTGAAGCTGCACAGGTGAGGATGCGTTCACATGAACACCTGCTGTCCGTCATATTCACAGACAGTTAGGTCATTAAGTTTCATCAGCTGAGCATCTGTTAGCTGACGTTAATGCTGTGAACTGTTCTGATGGGCTTCAATTTATCATTAGATGTTCAAATTTTATCATAAAATACTTAAATGAATTTTAACTGTTAATTTCAGTCTACTCTTGAAATACGAGACTGCAATATTTTCACGTTGTCTGGACTCTGACTTTATTGCAAATGTTCATGTGAACGCTGCCTTCTGGTTGATTTTTACCTCTGAAAGTGAGAAGCTTTTTTCACTTCAGCTTTTTTTGCTGTTGATTCTTATAAATTGGGAAGATGTCAAAAAAGTAGAATAATTTTTTAAAACTGCTGCTTCAAAATCAAGCCATTGAATGTATTGAAAAATTCAGCTCTTTAGTGTTTTCTGAGCAGTTGAGCAATAGAAAAATAAAACACAAAAAACATAGTAAAACTGAATTTAATGGAAAACTTGATGATTTTGTTCAGTAATTAAAATAACTACAAATCGAAATAACATATAAAAGAATTGATGTTATATTTTATTGTGGGATCTCGACAATCATTCAGAGGTATGAACCAATCAGAGAGCGGGAGGCTGAAGGAAGGAGGGGCCAACCGGAGTGTTTCCATGGTGACTGGGTGTCTGCGATGCTGCTCAGGGGCCAGAAGTCGCTCACTCGCCGGTCCATCTGCCATGCTGCGTCTGGAGGGAGCCAACCAAGAAAGAGATGCCAAGAAAAGAGTAACCAATCAGAGGAGGGGATGGAGACAGCGAGCGGACCTCAGGTGAGCTGAGAGAAGATGGGTCAGGTAACTCTTGCACAGTTTGTCCCCTCTGAGCCTCTGTAAGAAACCTGAAGTGATTAGTGGCACTGTCGTTGGATTAAAAGGACAGTTCCACAGAGATTTAGTTTTACTTTAAAGTCCGACTGAACCTCTGAAGTCTGAGACTGAAATATCTCCAGAGTCAACATTCCTCTGGTCCACAGAGCTCCACTGATGTTACTACGTAGCTGTGAGGGGTTTTAAAAGATTTACATCTTCAGCAGAACCGATTTGACTTTTTTTTGACGCCACATATTGGATTTGTTGAGTCTAATAAACACATAGAACTCACAGACCTTTACTTTAAGTACATACTAAAAGAAGAAACATGACAGGAACACTGACAGCGAACGTTTAAAATGAGCACCGCAGTCCAAATTAAAACCAGTGGCGATAACTATCTTCCCCTGCCCCTCCGCCCCAGACTCAAAGTTCGTGGGCAACAGGCAACATTATACTTTTACAATAACAAGCGACGGCGAGTCCAACACTGTAAGTTTTAATCAGCTACATGTATTTGCTTTGCATTGTATGTTTTGTTTACAGATGTCACACTGGTGATATGGACCTTAAAAACACAATACTACAAGTAATTCATACCAGTGGGGCTCTGTGTCACAGACATGTCACAGATGTGTCACATCTGCGTCACATCTGCATCACACATGTATCACGTGTCACAGATGTGTCACAGACATGTTATGTGTCACAGATGTGTTACAGACATGTCATATGTGTTACAGACGTGTAACAGACATGTCATGTGTGTAACAGACGTGTTACAGACATGTCATATGTGTCACAGACGTGTTACAGACATGTCATGTGTCACAGATGTATTACAGACATGTCATATGTGTCACAGACGTGTTACAGGTGTGTCAAATGTGTTACAGACGTGTCACAGACATGTCATATGTGTCACAGACGTGTTACAGATGTGTCACATGTGTTACAGACGTGTCATATGTGTCACAGACGTGTTACAGACATGTCATATGTGTCACAGACGTGTTACAGATGTCATGTGTCACAGACGTGTTACAGACATGTCATATGTGTCACAGATGTGTCATATGTGTCACAGACGTGTTAAAGACGTGTCACATGTTAAAGATGTGTCACATGTGTCACAGACGTGTTACAGACGTGTCATATGTGTCACAGACCTGTTACAGATGTGTCATATGTGTCACAGACGTGTTAAAGACATGTCATATGTGTCACAGACATGTTAAAGATGTGTCACATGTGTCACAGACGTGTTGCAGACGTGTCATATGTGTCACAGACCTGTTACAGATGTGTCATATGTGTCACAGACGTGTTACAGATGTGTCATATGTGCCACAGACGTGTTAAAGATGTGTCATATGTGTCACAGACATGTTAAAGACGTGTCACATGTGTCACAGATGTGTTACAGACATGTCATATGTGTCACAGACGTGTCATATGTGTCACAGACCTGTTACAGACATGTCATATGTGCCACAGACCTGTTACAGGCGTGTCGTATGTGTCACAGACGTGTTAAAGACATGTCATATGTGTCACAGACGTGTTACAGACGTGTCATATGTGTCACAGACGTGTCATATGTGTCACAGACGTGTTAAAGACATGCCACATGTGTCACAGACATGTCACAGAGGTGTCACAGACGAGTCACAGATGTATCAGGCTGTGATAAACACACTGTTTAGTTCAGATTAAATTAAAGAGGAGAAATATTATTTTAAGGTTCATGCTGACTGAAGTTTCCAGATGTTGATTAACCAGACATCTCGTGTACTCACACTGCAGCGTCCCTGGAGACAGGATGTCCTCGTCCATGTCGTCGAGGTCATCGGAGAGGAGGAGGTGCTGAGGGGTGGGAGGTCTCAGGCCAAGGAAAGACGGGTCCAGGTTGAGGGCGGCAGCTAGCGCTCCCAGACCGGGGTTATTGACCAGGCAGAAACCCGTCAGACACTCGATCTGCTGCCAGCGGTGAAGCTTCTCCCGCAGCGCCGCCGTCACCTCGGCCAGGGCCTGTCTGAGGGGCGGGGTTAACAGGAGGAACCTCGGACAGTAAGAACCCTTCCGAATTTACCAAGCGCACCTCACAGAGTCAAAGTGTTTGTCTTTGAATGTCAAAATGAAGGAATCTGTCAGATAAATGTGCTGCAGTGAAACCTCTGAGATGTGACAGACATACTAGAGTGAAGTAAGATTACTTTGAAAGTGTACGTACATTGTAAGGACAGTACTCGAGTAAATGCACACAGTTACTTTCTACCACTGAATACAGGAAGGGAAAGAGTCAATGAAACATAATGTACACGCGTGGCTTTTTAACTCTTTTACGCTATACTATGACTTTTTTTTCCAGCTGTACTGTATTATAACTTTTACGACATTACACTAGGACTATTTTACAGCATACAATAACTTTTAATTACTTTTTACAATTTACAGAGATCTTTTTTTTTTATGACATACGATACAATGCCCTTTTCACGACTTACTATTCTATGACTATTTTATGACTTAACAATGCCTTTTTTATGACTTACAACTTACTATACCATGACTTTTTCACAACTTACTTTACTATAACCTTTTTAGAACTTACTATGCTATGACGTCTTTTACGACTTACTTTTCAATGCCTTTTTTCACGACTTACTGTTCTATGACTTTTAGGCCTTACTATAAGTTTTATGACTTACTATTCTATGACTTTTTCACGACTTACTATACTATGACTTTTTACGACTTATTTTCAATGCTTTTTTTACAACTTAATTTTCTATGACTTTTTCACGACTTACTATACTATGACATTTTTTAACGACATACTCTACCGTGACATTTTTTAGGACATACAATGACTTTTTAAAATTATACTATAACTTAAAAACTTATTTCCAACATTCAGTACTATGAATTTCTTTTACGACTTACTATACTGACTTTTTTTAAGACATACTATATTATGCCTTGTTATGACATACTATACTATGACTTTTGTACAACATACTATACTACAAGTGACTTTTTTTTTTTTTACAATATTCTTTTTTTTTACGATAAACTATGGTATAAATTTTTTTATGACATAATAGACTGACTTTTTTAACACTACACAATACTTTGACTTTTATGGCATAGCTCTTGACATAAAATATAAATATTATATTGTGACTTTTTTATGACATACCATAACTTTTAATGACTTTTTTACACTATAACTGTTTTTACAACTTACTATAGTGAGTTTTTTACCATATACTGTACTATGACTTTTTAACAGCAGACTAGACAACAGGTGTTTTTTTCAACGACATACTATACCATACAATTTTTTGGACATAATATGACTCAGTAAAACTTTTTTCCAACATTCAAAACTTAAAAAAAAACCATTTATGACATAACATATTAGGTCTTTTTATGACTACACTATTACTTTTTTCCAGCATACTATAATTTTTTTATAACTTTTTTACAACTTACAGTACTATGACTTTTTTATGACATACTTTTCATTCACATCTCATGAATTTCCTCCAAAATACTTTACTGTGACTTTTTTTGTGACTTTTGGGACATACCGGTCTATGACTTTTTTTTTTTTTTTTTTTTTAATACAGCAGACTTGACTATAACTTTTTATGAGGAGTTTTTTTTTCCCAACAACAGACTATACCATGACAATTTTAGGACATACTATGACCTTTTTATAACATAATATATGATAACTTTAAAACTTTTTTCCAACATTCAATACTATAGATTATTTTTTATGACATACTATACTATGACTATATAACAGCATTATTTTACAGTTTACTATACATACCAACTTTTTATAACTTTTAAACTAGATATTATGACTTCTGTACAACATACAAAATGTCTTTTTTAATGACATACTATAACTTTTAATGACTTTTTTTTTACACTGACTGTTTTTTTACAGCATACTATGACTTTTGCAGGACATACTACACTATGACTTCTTTACGAAAAACTATCCTATGACTTTATTATACCGACATACTATACCATGACATTTTTTAGGACATACTATGACTTTTTTTTTTTTTTTACATATGTGCTCAGTGACTTGAATATTTGTGCGTTTGAACTTGAACTGTGATGATGAAGAAGAAGTTTAAGTCATGTCTTGTCATTTATTTAAAGGTCAAAGGTGACTCACTTGGCGGAGAGAATCTTGTGGTCGACGTCGTCCAGCGAGGAGCTGTGAGCTACATGAAACGTTCCAAACAGAGAGCTCCTCTTCTTCTTGATCTTCTCTGCCTAAAGCACCACATCGGATATCATCATCATTATCATCTTCATCATCATCATCATCATCATGCGTGTGTGTGTGTTGCTGTCCTCACCCCCTCTCTGGCCTGCAGCAGCTGCCTCTCTGCGCTCTGCTTCTTGATGTTGTAGTACTGAACCTCCACCTCATGCGTCAGCTGCAGCCACTTCTGCAGAGCCTCAGGTGGAGCCCAGTGAGCCCGTGACTCCAGCTCCCTCTCCGCCTTCTTCAGCGCCATACGGACCTTCCATGTATAGACACACAGAGGTGAGTCTTTATGAACATGAGTGCCCAGTGACGGCTGATTATCGAAGCCACACCTGCCAACCACCTGACGCCTGTCTACCTGTTCCAGCTCCTCCTCAGCGTATTTCTGTCGGCTCCTCTCGTTCTCAGTTCCTTCTCGGAGCTCTTGGAGCCGCTGAGCTTCCTGTTTGGCCGAGTTGATCTCGCTCCTCAGCTCCTCCTCCACCTTCACCTTCTCCACCTGAACGCAGAGCTGCTCCTCCTGAGCCTTCTGCAGCCTGACGGGACCAACAACAACACGCTGCTGTGATTCACTGTAATGGCTGTGTATTATCCATAAACTCCTCGATATGACGTCACATGAAAAGGAAAACTGTTCGTGTTCACTGACTGAGTGGTGCTGATCAGTAACGATTATGAAATACTAAATAATGACTTTTTTTTTTTACATCAAACTATTCTATGACTTTTTTTCATCATTTTTAACGACATGCTATACCAACACTTTTTATGATTTTTTGATGACGTACTACCCTGTGTCTTTTTCCACAACAAACTATGAGTGTTTTAGCCACATACAAACTATTCTTTTTTATGACATTTTAACAATAAACGATACAATGATTTTGATATTTTTTTAACAACATATTGAACTATGACGTTTCATGATATTCACGGAGTACAACACTATTATTTTCTGTACGGACATATGACACTATGATGTTTTTAATGTATTTTAACGACATAAGCCCCTTTTCCACCGCAGGAACTTTTCTCATTTACCCAGGATTTTGAGAAACCTCGGCATGTTTCCACCGAAATTAGCCGGGGATAAAACTTTGCCTCAACCCAAAACTTTCCCTGAAAAAGTACCTAGCAGGGGGGAAGGATTTTTCAGATTACCCGGAATTTTTGAGGGGCGGGGCTGTGTGCTGAAGAACGCTGATCGGTGGAATACACATATGCAGCATTCCGCACTTCCTGCCACGGGCAGCCGCTGCAAACTTTATTTAATTTCTACAAGCTTCACTTCATTTGTGTTTTTATTAAGGATGGGTACCGAAGCCCGGTACGAAATTAGCCCCGGGGCTAAATTATCAAAGACCGTAGTACTGATGAGCGCTAACGGTTCTTTTGTGCCGGCGCTGAACTCCTCCACACACACACACCCACACACACACACACACACACACACACACACACACATACACAAGCCTACACAACACTGTAACCGGTGAACAGCTGAGCGGCCGCGGTGGAAACAAAGTGAAGATGACTCGAAAATGACTCAAGTTGACAGCAGCTACACTCATTACTGTAAGTGACATTAAACCTTAGAGAGTAAGAAGCCAATACTTTATCAATACATGTGTTCAGCAGCATGAACATGTAAATTCTAACATGTAGACATGTAGACAGTGATGTTCAATATGCTCCGCCCATAGTCTCTCATCCACCGACACTAACATACTATGACGTTTTTTTGTAGTTTTTGACGACATACTATACTATGACTTTTTTCATGGTTTTTGACGATACGCTATACTATGAAGTTTTTTCATGGTTTTTGACGACATGCTGTACTATGAATTTTTTTTCATGGTTTTTGACGACATGCTATAATATGACGTTTTTTCATGTTTTTGACGGTACGCTATACTATGACTTTTTTTCATGGTTTTTAACGACATGCTATACTATGACTTTTTTTCATGGTTTTTAACGACATGCTATACTATGACGTTTTTTCATGGTTTTTGACAATACGCTGTACTATGACTTTTTTTCATGGTTTTTGACGACATGCTATACTATGACTTTTTTTTCATGGTTTTTGACAATACGCTGTACTATGACTTTTTTCATGGTTTTTGACGACATGCTATACTATGAAGTTTTTTCATGGTTTTTGACGACATGCTGTACTATGACTTTTTTTTCATGGTTTTTGACGACATGCTATAATATGACGTTTTTTCATGTTTTTGACGGTACGCTATACTATGACTTTTTTTCATGGTTTTTAACGACATGCTATACTATGACGTTTTTTCATGGTTTTTGACGACATGCTATACTATGACTTTTTTTTCATGGTTTTTTACTATGACGTTTTTTCATGGTTTTTGACGACATGCTATACTATGACTTTTTTTTCATGGTTTTTGACGACATGCTATACTATGACTTTTTTTTCATGGTTTTTCACAACATACTACACTATGACGTTTTCTGTGACAAACTTTACTATTTCTACCACCTTCTACTGATTTGTGATATTGGACTTTATAAATAAAATTGACTGATTGATTGATTGATGGATTGATTGATTTTGTCACCATTACTACTCTTCCTTCTTATAAAACACTGCGGAATGCTCCTGATACTGTAACAATAAATTATTTTTTCAAGGTGTTGTTTCTTAAAATGAAAACTGAAATCTGTAAATAAATCTGAAGTATTCATATTGATTGTAATGACTGCTGGTGCCAGCAGGGGACGCTGTGTATCAGTCTCACGGGGAAAGGAGGGTCTGTGTGTGTGTGTGTATCTGAATGTGTTTTTTTTTTTTTACGCAGTGCATGTAACAATAAATGAACTGTACTCAGTCCTGTAACCAGTAGTAGGAATTGTTACTGTAGCAGCAGAAGTACTGCGTGTGTGTGTGTGTGTGTCTTGGTATTTGTGGTTGGAGGAAACAGAAATAAGCAGGAGCTGTGAAATATGTTACAACTCGACTAACACACACGCACACCATTGTTTTTTTCTGTGCAAAGTGTGTGAATGTCTTTGTGTACCTTATTGTGTACATGCAGGTGTGTGTGTGTGTGAGAGAGAGAGAGAGTGTGAGCATACAGACTGAACTGTCGGCTATTCTTTGACCATATAAGGACTTTAAACAGAAAGCTTCTGCAGAGACTGTCCGTCTGCACACACACACTCACAGACGGAGCAGATTAGTTATTTCCTCCTGGTGGCTACAGCTCAGTCAGAGTTTGAAGATAATTAATTTTAATTATATCATAAACAACACAAGTTTCATTCATAATCTGAGCTGAAGCGTTGCCTCAGCAGCTGATCAGTACTGATAGTAGTAATGATAGTGAGACAGTCAGTGGGAACACTGTCATGTGTTCATAGGACTAACAATAATAGTATGAGTAGAAGTAGTAGTAGTAGTAGAAGTACAGTAGTAGTAGCAATGCTGCTGCCAGTGTGGTGGACTCACTTCGCCTGCAGGTCCAGCAGGCTCTGCTCAGCCCTCTGCAGACCCTCCAAATCCTTCACCAGCTTCCCCAGGTCGTCTTTGGACTTCCTATTCTGGATGTAGGCAAACCAGCAGCCACCCAACGCCATCAGGATGGACAGACCCAGAACCAGATCCTTCCACCGGCTGTGTCTGCCTATATGTACACAAACATACATGGAAATCTATAAACCATAAAATGGTCATAGTGATGACCTGTCAAGAATAAAGATTAATGACTTATATTGTAGTGTCATAAAAATCATCCATCATGTATAGTATGTCATCAAAAATCATGAAAAAACATGATCGTATGGCATGATGTCAAAAACCATGAAAAAACGTCAGAGAAAAGTATGTTGTCATGAACCATGAAAAACGTCGTATCGCATGTCGTCAAAAACCATGAAAAAAACGTCATAGTATAGCATGTCGTCATAAACAATGAAAAAACGTCATAGTATAGCATGTTTTTAAAAACCATGAAAATTCATCATAGTATAGCAAGTCGTCAAAAACCATGAAAAAAAACGTCATAGTATAGCATGTTGTCAAAAACCATGAAAATTCATCATAGTATAGCATGTCGTCAAAAACCATGAAAAAAAGTCATAGTATAGCATGTTGTCAAAAACCATGAAAATTCATCATAGTATAGCATGTCGTCAAAAAACCTCATAGTATAGCATGTCATCAAAAACCATGAAAAAAAGTCATAGTATAGCATGTCGTCAAATACCATGAAAATTCATCATAGTATAGCATGTCGTCAAAAAACGTCATAGTATAGCATGTCATTAAAAACCATGAAAATTCATCATAGTATAGCATGTCGTCAAAAACCATGAAAAATCATAGTATAGCATGTCGTCAAAAACCATGAAAATTCGTCATACTATAGCATGTCGTCAAAAAACATCATAGTATAGCATGTCATTAAAAACCATGAAAATTCATCATAGTATAGCATGTCGTCAAAAACCATGAAAAAACGTCATACTATAGCATGTCGTCAAAAACCATGAAAAAACGTCATAGTATAGCACGTCATCAAAAACCATGAAAATTCATCATAGTATAGCATGTCGTCAAAAACCATGAAAAAACGTCATACTATAGCATGTCGTCAAAAACCATGAAAAAACGTCATAGTATAGCACGTCATCAAAAACCATGAAAATTCATCATAGTATAGCATGTCGTCAAAAAACGTCATAGAATAGCATGTCGTCAAAAAACATCATAGTATAGCATGTCGTCAAAAAACGTCATAGTATAGCATGTCGTCAAAAAACATCATAGTATAGCACGTCGTCAAAAACCATGAAAATTCATCATAGTATAGCATGTCGTCAAAAAACGTCATAGTATAGCATGTCGTCAAAAACCATGAAAAAACATCATAGTATAGCATGTCGTCAAAAAACATGAAAAAACATCATAGTATAGCATGTCGTGAAAAACCATGAAAAAAAGTCATAGTATTGTATGTCGTCAAAAACTATGAAAAAACTTCATAGTATAGTATGTCGTCAAAAACCATGACAAAACGTCATAGTATAGCATGTCGTCAAAAACCATGAAAAAAAACGTCATAGTATAGCATGTCGTCAAAAACCATGAAAAAAAACGTCATAGTATAGCATGTCGTCAAAAACCATGAAAAAACGTCGTAGTACAGCATGTTGTGAAGAACCATGAAAAAAGTCATAGTGTAGCATGTCGTCAAAAACCATGAAAATTCATCATAGTATAGCATGTCGTCAAAAACCATGAAAAAAGTCATAGTATAGCATGTTGTCAAAAACCATGAAAATTCATCATAGTATAGCATGTCGTCAAAAACCATGAAAATTCATCATAGTATAGCATGTCGTCAAAAACCATGAAAAAAGTCATAGTATAGCATGTCATTAAAAACCATGAAAATTCATCATAGTATAGCATGTCGTCAAAAACCATGAAAAAACGTCATAGTATAGCACGTCGTCAAAAACCATGAAAAAACGTCATAGTATAGCATGTTGTCAAAAACCATGAAAAAACATCATAGTATAGAATGTCGTCAAAAAACATGAAAAAACATCATAGTATTGCATGTCGTCAAAAACCATGAAAAAACGTCATAGTATAGCATGTCGTCAAAAAACATGAAAATTGATCATAGTATAGCATGTCGTCAAAAACCATGAAAAAACCTCATAGTATAGCATGTCGTCAAAAAACATGAAAAAACATCATAGTATAGCATGTCGTCAAAAACTATGAAAAAACTTCATAGTATAGTATGTCGTCAAAAAACATGAAAAAACATCATAGTTAGCATGTCGTCAAAAACCATGAAAAAACCTCATAGTATAGCATGTCGTCAAAAACTATGAAAAAACTTCATAGTATAGTATGTCGTCAAAAAACATGAAAAAACGTCATAGTATAGCATGTTGTTAAAAACCATGAAAAAAACGTCATGGTATAGCATGTCGTGAAAAACCATGAAAAAACGTCATAGTATAGCATGTCGTCAAAAAACATGAAAAAACATCATAGTATAGCATGTTGTCAAAAACCATGAAAAAACGTCATAGTATAGCGTGTCGTTAAAAACCATGAAAATTCGTCATATTACAGCATGTCGTGAAAAACCATGAAAAAACGTCATATTATAGCATGTAGTTAAAAACCATGAAAATTCGTCATACTATAGTATGTCCTTAAAAACTATGAAAAAGTGTCATAGTATAGCATGTAGTTAAAAACCATGAAAAAACGTCATAGTATAGCATGTAGTTAAAAACCATGAAAAAACGTCATAGTATAGCATGCTGTTAAAAACCATGAAAATTTGTCACATTACAGCAAGTCGTTAAAAACCATGAAAAAACGTCATAGTATAGCATGTAGTTAAAAACCATGAAAAAACGTCATAGTATAGCATGCTGTTAAAAACCATGAAAATTCGTCACATTACAGCAAGTCGTTAAAAACCATGAAAAAACGTCATAGTATAGCATGTAGTTAAAAACCATGAAAAAACGTCATAGTATAGCATGCTGTTAAAAACCATGAAAATTCGTCACATTACAGCAAGTCGTTACAAACCATGAAAAAACGTCATAGTATAGCATGTAGTTAAAAACATGAAAATTCGTCATATTACAGCATGTCGTTAAAAACCATGAAAAAACGTCATAGTATAGCATGTAGTTAAAAACTATGAAAAAACGTCATAGTATAGCATGTAGTTAAAAACCATGAAAATTCGTCATAGTATAGCATGTCGTCAAAAACTATGAAAAAATGTCATAGTATAGCATGTAGTTAAAAACTATGAAAAAACGTCATAGTATATAACATGTAGTTAAAAACCATGAAAATTTGTCATAGTATAGCATGTCGTCAAAAACCATGAAAAAATGTCATAGTATAGCATGTAGTTAAAAACCATGAAAATTCGTCATAGTATAGCATGTCGTCAAAAACTATGAAAAAATGTCATAGTATAGCATGTAGTTAAAAACTATGAAAAAACGTCATAGTATAGTATGATGTCCAAAGTCATTTATAAAGTCATTGTATAATCAGTTGTAAAAAAGTGATATAATATTGCACTATAGGGTTTCAAATCACACACACACACACACACACACACACCTGGTGGAGGTCCGAACAGCACAATGTCCAGAGCTTTGAGCTGCAGTTTCTGAGCATGACTCCTGTCCAAGATCTTCAGCAGGGACACAGTCAGGGTGGTGTTCTTCACCGCCAGCCTGTAACACAGCGGGTGGAGGTCAGGACATGTGGCGTGGCAGCTCAGGACTCAGAGACTCTCCGACATATAATATCTGATATCTGAGAGTGGAGACCTGCAGCAGACTGTTGTAGAAACATTACGGACCAAACACAACTGAAAAACTAACCCTCAGCAGGGACCAGGAGGAAGTTCTGTCATTGAGATTTAGCAGTAACAGGTCTGTGATGCTCTTAGATGTCCGGAGCTGCATGAGCGCCACACTGAGCGTTTCAGCCTGTGTCTACCCTTCGCCAAGAGGCGTGGGTCACCTGCTGAACCCCACTTGTGATAGGGACTGGGGACTGCAGTTAGCTCCCATGAACGAGGAATTTCTAGTACGTGGGGTCATAAGTTCGCGTTGATTAAGTCCTTGCCCTTAGTACACACCGCCTGCCTGTTGCTACTACTGGATGGTCTAGTGAGGTCCTTGGTTCGTTCCCGTCAGAGTCAGTCACGGCCCTGGCGGATCGCCAAGAAGATGATCAAACTTGACTATCTAGAGGACGTAAAAGTTGTAACAAGGTTCCCGTATCATTACTGGTTCGCCAGCCTGGTCTGAGCCGGCGACATGAGTCGCAGGGACGGCTGGCTCGGATCTCCACAGATGTCTCCGAGAAGCTGAGGCAGCACAGTGCACGTCCAACATCACTTGGGGCCTCTCGTCCGTTCCTGCGCCAGTGGCTGCCAGGTGGGGTGGGGTGGGGTACCTCCACGTGGCGGGTGGCCCTGTACATTTGTCGCAGGGGCCTCTCGTCCATTTCTGCACCGGTATGCCGTAACAGGGGGGAATGGCTGCCAGGTGGGGTGGCGTGGGGTACCTCCACGTGGCAGGTGGCCCTGTACGTTTGTCGCAGGGGCCTCTCGTCCATTTCTGCACCGGTATGCCGTAACAGGGGGGAATGGCTGCCAGGTGGGGTGGCGTGGGGTACCTCCACGTGGCAGGTGGCCCTGTACGTTTGTCGCAGGGGCCTCTCGTCCATTTCTGCACCGATATGCCATAATGGGGGTAATGGCTGCCTGGAGGGGGCAGTGCAGGGTGCCTCTGCACAGCGGGCACTTCATCCCCCCTAGTCTGGGCCCTGTCATGATCGGACGTATCTCTCCCCGACCTCTTCGCAGCCCAAGGTGGTGCGCGCCAACGCCACCATCTGAGGGCTGACAGACACGACATCAGCCTGCCTGCTGGTGGAGGAGGCTCCGGGGTACCTATCCGGTGCTCTGGGAGCGGCCCGCCCTACTGAACCTCAAGCGTCAACACAGTCTTGGCAGCCTCACCATGATCGTCCCTCCACATGCCTTGGAGGAAGAGGGAGGTTTAATGTCTTCAGTAGTGTCCCCTCCCGGGGGCGTGACGGTGCAGAGCGCCCGGGGTTCTGTTTCTTAGGTTAAAACCCTCTGTCTGCGAATCTCGGCCTCCAGAAGCAAAACCAAAAACTGTCACAAT
The DNA here is from genome assembly GCF_041903045.1 of Epinephelus lanceolatus. Lineage (NCBI taxonomy): Eukaryota > Metazoa > Chordata > Actinopteri > Perciformes > Serranidae > Epinephelus > Epinephelus lanceolatus. The sequence goes on along the minus strand of NC_135744.1, from coordinate 42,686,191 downwards.
TCTTAGCGGTGAATCGATGATAAACACAGCTAGGTGCGAGAACTAATGTCAACTGTGAACAGCTGATTTATTGAAGTTTCTCACCAAAAGCTACATTTTACAAGATTACATTGAACACATCATGAGAATGTTGTAATTTCCCTTCGTCCAATTCTGATTTTTACTTAACAGAGCTTGAACGCCTCACAGTGTAAATCAATGTAAACCTCTGTGAGCTGTTGGTTGTGTCCATCAGCTGCTGAGAGGTAACAATGACTAGCTGCTAACAGCTAACAGCTAACATAGCTAGTTCTCCTCCTGCTGATGTCATGTTCTTTCTCTCCGCTCACTCCTCTCAGTCGTGTCGTGTAGTTGAGTTGTTTGACATGATAATGATACAGCGTGTTTTGGGGTTCACGTGGTGTCGGATAACTCCGCCCACCTCCCCCAGAGAGCCTATATTGCCTGTGACCCCTGGTTTGGTCCTTTAAGTTACTTCTTCTTTTCTTCATAACTCAGTGAAACGTGAACACACAGACAGAGAACACATCATTTTAGATTCAGTGTGACTTCCACTTCCTGATGACATCATTATCTCTAATGTCCATCTAAAATAAACGTCCATAAATCCTCTTAGAAACCACCAAAGAACAGATGCTGCAGAACCTGCCTGAGAATCTTCATGTTTTAACTTCCCATCAGTGTCACAGTGACCCAGTGACAGCTGTGTGAACGTACGTGGGTTCACTGTGAACAGGAAGTGCTGACTGATAATTCGGCTCACTTATGATGGTGCTAATTCGCACCATGGCAACAAAGCATTGTGGGAAGTGTAGTTGTGTACCTGGGTAAGGCCTTTCCATCCAGCTGGTGTTTCCTGAAGGCCTCTGTGTACTGAGGAAGCTCCACGCTGACGACCAGCCAGTCCACCACCTGCTCCACCGTCCAGTTATACACTGGGACACAGAGACAGAGACAGGGACAGGGACAGAGACAGGGACAGAGACAGCGGCAGAGACAGGGACAGGGACAGAGACAGAGACAGAGACAGGGACAGAGACAGGGACAGTTAATAGAAACAGGGACAGAGACAGGGACAGGGGCAGAGACAGGGACAGGGACAGTTAATAGAAACAGGGACAGGGACAGGGACAGGGACAGAGACAGGGACAGTTAATAGAAACAGGGACAGAGACAGGGACAGGGACAGTTAATAGAAACAGGGACAGAGACAGGGACAGAGACAGAGACAGGGACAGGGACAGAGACAGGGACAGTTAATAGAAACAGGGACAGAGACAGGGACAGAGACAGAGACAGGGACAGGGACAGGGACAGAGACAGGGACAGGGACAGTTAATAGAAACAGGGACAGGGACAGAGACAGGGACAATTAATAGAAACAGGGACAGAGACAGAGACAGAGACAGGGACAGGGACAGAGACAGGGACAGTTAATAGAAACAGGGACAGAGACAGGGACAGAGACAGGGACAGGGACAGTTAATAGAAACAGGGACAGGGACAGAGACAGGGACAGGGGCAGAGACAGGGACAGGGACAGTTAATAGAAACAGGGACAGAGACAGGGACAGAGACAGAGACAGGGACAGGGACAGTTAATAGAAACAGGGACAGAGACAGGGACAGAGACAGAGACAGGGACAGGGACAGGGACAGTTAATAGAAACAGGGACAGAGACAGAGACAGGGACAGGGGCAGAGACAGGGACAGGGACAGTTAATAGAAACAGGGACAGAGACAGAGACAGGGACAGGGACAGTTAATAGAAACAGGGACAGAGACAGGGACAGGGACAGAGACAGAGACAGGGACAGGGACAGAGACAGAGACAGGGACAGGGACAGTTAATAGAAACAGGGACAGAGACAGAGACAGGGACAGGGGCAGAGACAGGGACAGGGACAGTTAATAGAAACAGGGACAGAGACAGGGACAGAGACAGAGACAGGGACAGGGACAGGGACAGTTAATAGAAACAGGAACAGAGACAGGGACAGAGACAGAGACAGAGACAGGGACAGGGACAGGGGCAGGCACAGAGACAGGGACAGAGACAGGGACGGAGACGGAGACAGGGACAGAGACAGGGGCAGAGACAGGGACGGAGACGGAGACGGAGACAGGGACAGAGACAGGGACAGAGACAGAGACAGGGACAGGGGCAGAGACAGGGACGGAGACGGAGACAGGGACAGAGACAGAGACAGGGACAGAGACAGAGACAGGGACAGGGGCAGAGACAGGGGCAGAGACAGGGACAGAGACAGAGACAGGGACAGGGACAGAGACAGGGACAAGAACAGGGACAGAGACAGGGACAGAGACAGAGACGGAGACAGGGACAGAGACGGAGACAGGGACAGAGACAGGGACAGAGACAGAGACAGAGACAGGGACAGAGACGGAGACAGGGACAGAGACAGGGACAAAGACAGTTAACAGGTTAACATCTGCTGGGACACGTCCGTCTGTCTCCGTGACCATGTGTCCATACTGTCCCTGCTATAAATAAACATGTTCTTCTTCATGTGTCTGTTTTGACGTCACGTCTGAGACAAACTGAGCCGGAAAATTAAGTGAAGCTGAAAATAGGATTTTATTTTTATACTCAATGAGCCGTTCTGCTCGTTAGTCCCCTCTGTCTGTCTGTCTGTCTGTCTGTCTGTCTGTCTGTCTGTTTGTCTGTCTGTCTTTCTTTCTCTCCTCCCTTTGTTCCCTCTTTCATTAATTTACACTTCAGTCTTTCTTTCCTTCCTTCTTGGCTTCCTTCTTTCTTTTTCTTTCTTTCTTTCTTTTCTTCCTTCTTGACTTATGCCACTTTTGTCTTTCTTCCCTTCCTTCTTCTTCTTAACTTTCTTTGTTTCTCTCTCTCTCTCTCTCTCTCTCTCTTTGTTTCCTAGTTCTTTCATCCTTTCCTACTTTTCTTTTGCATTTCTTTCATCCATTTTTTCCTCACCATCTTTTTTCTTCTTTCTTTCCTATTTCTTCTTTCCTGTTTTTCCTACCTTGCTTCTTTTCTTTCTCTCCTCTTTCTTTCTCCTTTCCCTTTGTAGTTTTTAATTCCTCTTCACTTTCAACTTTCATTTTCCTTTCCTTCCTTCTTGCCTTGTTATACTGTATTTATTCCCTTCCTGCCCTCATTTTTCTTTCTTTCTTTCTTTCTTTACCTTTTACTTCTTCTCTTTCTTTACTACTTTGCTTCCTTTGTTTCTTTCCTACCTTCCTCTTTCTTTCTTCTTCCGCTTGTCCTTTGTAGTTTTTTAATTTCCCTTTTCATTTTCAACTTTCCTTTTCCTTTCATTTCTTTCCTTCCTTCTTGCCTCATGTCACATTGTATTTATTCCATTTTTTCTTCTTCTTCCCTTATTTTTCTGTCTTCCTTCCTTTCTCTCTTTCTTTCATCTTTTCTTTGATCTTTCATCCCTTTTAACACTTTCATCTTATCTTTTCCCTTTCATTATTTCCTTTCCTCTTTCTTTCCTTCTTTCTTGACTTATGTCACTGTTTACCTTCTTTCCTTCCTCCCTTCCTTCTTTCTTTCTTTCTTACTTTCCTAACTGCCTTCTTTGCTTTCTTCTTTCCTGTATATCCTACCTATCTTCCTTTCTTTCCTTCCTTCTTGACCTATGTCACTTTTTATTTCTGCCCTTTCTCCTTCTTTCCTTTCTTTTGTTCTTTCTTTCTTTCATTCCTATTTCTTTTTCCCTTTCTGTCCTTCCTTCCTTCCTTCTCTTTCTTTCCTTGTGTTTCCTCTTTTTCACCAATCCTTCCTTCCTTCTTCCTTTTGTTCTTTCTCATCCCTTCTTGAATTATCCTTCCTTCCTTCTGTCCTCCTTCCCTTCTTTTCCATCTCTTGTTCCTTCTTCCCTTCTGTCCTTTTTTGTATTCCTTTCTTTCCCCTTCTTTCTTTTCTGTCCACTTTTTCTGGCCTTCCTGTCTTCCTGTCTCCTTCCTCCCCTCCGCTCTTCATCCCTTTCTCTTCTGCTCTCCTCCTCCCTTCCTTCTTTTAAAGAACTTTCCAGAGCAGATAAATCTTATATCTTCTGACATCTTTAAAACAACATGAACCTTAAAGTTCGGATTTCTAAAATGAGGTTTGGTTCTGTGAGTCGAGGTGATGATGTCATTGTTTTGTTTACAGAGTAAGAGTTGTTTTGTTTACAGAGTAAACAAAACAACGCTGAGCAGAGATGATGCATCGCTGTTTGTGTTTACTGAGAGGAAACCTCACATCTCTTTGACTCGTGAGTTCCTCTGATGATGTTTGTTGCTGTTTTTTCCTTCAGCTCAAACAGACGTCTGACTGTTTGTGTGAAAATGGAGGAACTTAAACACGCTGCTGGTTCTGTTGATGCTAACATGCTAACATGCTAATGCCAACATACAGACTGTTTATGAACCAATAAGACGACAGAAAACAGAATTAGTTCCTTTAGAATTAACGGTTGTATGACTCCGCCCACCAGTCCACCCTGTGGTTGTATGACTCCGCCCACCAGTCCACCCTGTGGTTGTATGACTCCGCCCACCAGTCCACCCTGTGGTTGTATGACTCCGCCCACCAGTCCACCCTGTGGTTGTATGACTCCGCCCACCAGTCCACCCTGTGGTTGTATGACTCCGCCCACCAGTCCAGTGTCTCTGACAGTCTCCATCCATGTCAGTGAAAACATGGATGCTTCACACACAGTAGATCTATACAATCAGCACAGTTTCAAGATTAGAGTCACCAATTCAGTATCTGACCAAATGTCTCCCCTTCTGTTCCTGAGATATGACGTTAAAACACGATGATGTCACAGTCAAGCTGACCTTTGACCTTTTGACCTTCATTATTTTATCCTGTTAGACATTTGTGTCAAGTTTGGTCACAATTAGTGGATGAATTCTTCAGTTATGGCCAAAAACATGTGTTTTGAGGTCACACTGACCTTTGACCATCGGTCATCACATTCTAATCAGTTCAATCTTGAGTCTAAGTGGATGTTTGTGCCAAACTTCAGAAAATTCCCTCACGTCCTTCTTCAGATATCAGGTTCACAAGAATGAGACAGATGCCAGGCCACAGTGACCTTGACCTTTTATCTTTGACCACCAAAATCTAATCAGGTCATTCTTAAATCCAGGTGAATCTGTGCCAAATTTGTAGAAATTCCATTGTGGCGTTCTTGAGATATATTGCATTCTCAAGAATGAGACAAATGCAAGTTCACAGTGACCCTGATCTTTGACCACCTAAATCCAATCAGGTCATCCTCAAGTCCAAGTGGACGTTGGTGCCAAATTTGACAAAGATTCCATCAAGGCTTTCTTGAAATATTACGATCACCAGAATGAGATGGACACAAGGTGATACTGACCTTGACCTTTGACCACCAAAATCTAATCATTTCATCACTGAGGACGTTTGTGGCAAATTTGAAGAAATTCCCTCCAGCCGTTCTTGAGATATTGCGTTCACGAGAATGAGACAAATGCAAGTCTACAGTGACCTTGACCTTTGATATTTAACTACCAAAATCTATCAGTTCATTCTTTGGTCCAAGTGGACGTTTGTGCCAAATTTGAAAAAAATCCCTGATGGCCGTTTTGAGATATCACATTCAGAAGAATGAAGTAAAGAATGACAGTTATCAGTTTGCAGATATCTCTGGATAATGTCTCGTCGGTGCAGCTCTCACCTTCAGAGCTCTTCCAGGTGCTCCACATGTCCTCCACACTGATGTGCAGGTCGGCTCGGTGGAAGCTGCTCTGCGCAGCTTTGGGGTCCTGATATTTCAGATCCTCCCTGAGAAACTGAGGGGGGAGGGACGGTAGAGGGACAGAGGGGGAGGGACAGAGGGGGAGGGACGGGGGGTGAGACATCAACAAGAGGATTTTCCATCAATTAGTCTTCACTAAGGACAGTCAGGGTCTCTGTGAGCTCTGCAGGCGCGCAGGAGAAAAGGACGTTTTCAGTGCAGAAAGAAGGACAGTATTCTTTTTCTGGTGTTTCTGTCTCACCTCGTCCGTCTCCATGGTGTCCACCGTGCCGTCTGCATCGTCGTCCATCTGTTTGTGGATGCTGCAGATCGCCTCAAAACTCAGGAGCGAGTTTTCATCCTGACAGAGCTGCTCGTCTATTGCACACAGATCTATAACACAGGAATACATATATTATTATTGTCATTATTATTATTATTATTATTATTGTCATTATTACCAGTAGTACTGTTATTTTTCTAAACATAATGATTATAATACATCTCCAACAGGCGGAAGGTATCAAAGTATATTAGTGTGCAAGAGGACATTTTGAGAAAATGAAAATGTTTTTTAAAAGCAGAAACCTGCTGATACAGATTTGCTCAGATTTAATTTAGTATTTGTAGGTAATAAATACTCTGTAAATATCATTTCTGTGGTCTCAAAAATAATCTCCTCTCAGAGGAATTTTCATCGAGCATGCAAACACACTGCAGTGTTGTGTTCCTGCCCGTCCAGCAGGTAAAGACTCTGAGTCTGTGTCAGTTTGACAAACGTCTCCGTTCCCTGGAGCCAAAAACAGCAACAGGACAAGTAAACATCCATCTTTTCTGGCTGCCATCTTTGTTTGGGTCAGAGAACGGAGACGCATCACAGCTCTGCTTCACTGAACTCCTGAGAACAGCGGAGGAAGAATTACTGATGACTGCTGAAGTAAAAATAGAAATATCGCACCATGAAAATACTCTGAATTTATTATTTTACTCAAAGTACAAAAGAGACACAGTAGAACTTTCTAAAGACATGCTGGGAAAGTAAAGCAGAGGAAAAATATGCAGCAGAGTGCAGTAAAGAAACCCAGAAGAGGACGGTCAGGAAAATCAGTGAGCGCAGAAACTGCAGTAGAGTAAAGAAAAGTAAAGAAACAATAGAGTAAAGAAAGAAACCTGACAGCAGTAAAGAAACAAAGTGGACCGTAAAGAAAGCAGCGAGTGCAGTAGAGGACAGTGAAACCAGCAGCAGTGTACAGCAACAGCCTCAGTTCCTGTTAGCCTCAGTTAGCAGCTAGCATCCACCGTCATCCATCACATCACACTTCACATCACATCTTCTACTGCTGCCACATCTTCTACTGCTGCCACATCTTCTACTGCTGCCGCCGTTGCCATGACAACAGAGGCAGTTTTAAACAGATCAGAGTGAGAACTTCATTCATGACTACATTTGGTCATTTCAGCCTCCAGAACGTCTCTGAGAGTCTCTGCATGATCGCTCAGCTGAGAGTGTGTGTGTGTGTGTGTGTGTGTGTACATTTTTAAAGGTTGTTTCTGATGATTTGTGAGTCAAACTTTAAATCCAGTACCTGTACTGTAACTCTCTATTATCAGGTAGCTCTAGTAAGTCCTTAAAAACTCTCCAGCTAATTCAGAATGCAGCAGCACGTGTACTAACAGGAACTAAGAAACAAGATCATATTTCTCCTGTTTTAGCTTCTCTGCACTGGCTCCCTGTAAAATCCAGAACTGAATTTAAAATCCTACTGTTAACTTATAATGCTCTAAATGGTCAAGCTCCGTCATATCTTAGAGAGCTCATAGTGCCATATTATCCCACCAGAACACTGCGCTCTGAGAACGCAGGGTTACTCGTGGTCCCTAAAGTCTCCAAAAGTAGATCAGGAGCCAGAGCCTTCAGCTATCAGGCTCCTCTCCTGTGGAATCATCTTCCTGTTACGGTCCGGGAGGCAGACACCGTCTCCACATTTAAGACTAGACTTAAGACTTTCCTCTTTGATAAAGCTTATAGTTAGGGCTGGCTCAGGCTTGCCCTGTACCAGCCCCTAGTTAGGCTGACTTAGGCCTAGTCTGCCGGAGGACCCCCTATAATACACCGGGCACCTTCTCTCCTTCTCTCTCTCTCTCTCTCTCTCTCCTTCTCTCCTTCTCTCTCTGTCTCTTTCTCTCTCTCTCTCTCGTATTCTATTACTGCATCTTGCTAACTCGGCTTCTTCTCCGGAGCCTTTGTGCTCCACTGTATCTCAGATTAACTCATATCACAGCGGTGCCTGGACAGCGTGACGTGTGTGGTTGTGCTGCTGCCGTGGTCCTGCCAGATGCCTCCTGCTGCTGCTGCCATCATTAGTCATTAGTCATACTTCTACTGTTATATGATTATTGTCACATATGTATACTATCAGATATTAATATATACTTTCAACATATTGTACCACAACAGCCAGAATTATAATTATAATATTATTAGGCCCAGTGTGTAAAATGTGTTGAAAACAGTGACATCAGTGGTCAAATTCTAGATTGCAGGGCTCACTCGCTCACCCCTCCCGTCGGGTAAATGACGGTGGCCTCGTAGGGACAAAAAGCCTTGCGCACGAGTTTTTCAGGAGTAGGTCTATCTAGCGACGAGGTGAATGTTTATTTAGAAATCTAAACCATGTTACGATATTGTAATGAATCCCTCACGAGCAGGAGACCAGAGGAGCGTTCGGGAAAAAGGCCCGTTTATTTGAGCACTCCAGAAACTCCGGTAACACTCTAGGGGGTAAAAGACTCGTCCCAAACTCTGACTCTTCTGGCGTAACAGACACACTCCATACACACATTCTCGTTTACAATACCAAGCGGGACCCCCCTCCCCTCTCTGCTCCACCAACCTGCAGCCGGCACACTGACTGACAGCGTAGCCGGTAAACAGAGCTCAGCTGTTTATTTAGCCTAGCAATATCTCCGGACTATAGCAGCTGCAATGGACGACTTTGAACGCGATTTTGAAGAGTTTCTTGTAGCGGACACAGATCCAGAGCCATACCTGTTTGAGCCAGAGCACACAGATGAGGAACTCCATGTGTTTGATGCTGAGCGGGCGAGAAGAGAGGCTGAATGCACAGAATGGGATTTGGTGCTACTGCTACCATCGTTGGGGAGATATATCACCAGGAGGAAAAGCGCAGCAGAGAGTGCATCACAAGGAGTGAAGTTGCGTCTTCTTTTCCTCGCAGATGACGGTTCGGGTTCATTCTCTCCTGTTGCGTGGTAAGTGTGGTCCATTCGCAAACTTTATAACTAAAAAAACTTTTCACTACTCTCTATCAACGAACTACTAACACTCTGCTGTTTCCTCCTCCTTCTTCCTTCCTTCTGCTGTCTTCTTCATTGGTTCATTTATACACGCGAAACGCGTTCTCTGGCTGGCTGGATTGTCTGCTTGGGCTGCCGTACATACATGACGGCGCAAGATGGCGACCTCTCTAAAGCAAGGCCCTTGATATATATAAAAGCATAATTACAAGGCTTCGAAAACCAAACGAATTTTATTTTATAGCAATTATACACTTGTATAAACATATTAATGGGTAGAATATTCAGATTCAGATTCAGATTTGACAATAAACCATGCCAAATATTACACACTGGCCCTTTAAAAACGACAAGAAATGAGATAAATCCTGAATAAAAGCAGAACTAATACAATAAAGCCCAGATCCTCCACAAGACACGGGGCCTGAAAACACCCAGCAGGGAGCACTTTGGAAACTGTTGACCTAGTAGCAGAAATCAGTAGCTAAAGTTAGCTAACGTTAGCTAGTAACGTGCTTTAAGTGTAATCATCAAAAGCTCAAAGTAAATTCTACGCACAGGTGACCAGTGTAGAGATGCTGAAGTATGTGTAACGTGGACTCCTAGATAGATTAGGTGAGTCCTCTGGCTGCAGCATTTTGAACTAGTTGAAGTTCGGAGAGGTTTCACTGAGACAGCGATACATCCAGTTACAGTCGGATGGAATGAAGCGTGGACGTTTCAAGATTCTTAGCGGATAAAAAAGATCCAGATAATACAAAGCTGCAGAGAGCACGACCGAACTGAGCTGTGTGGTAATTTGGGTTTTAGACCAATGAGGCGTCAAACCTCGTAGTTTTGAATGCAGTGTTTTTAAGGTGTTGTCAGTTCTTTATCTTAAGTAAACTTCAAGTACCTGCAGTGACCTTTGACCTGCTCAAGTTTGTTTTCTGATGGAGCCACAGCCGATTCCAGATGTCAAACAATTCTGACTGCAGTTTAAATATCAGATGTTCAGTGTGTGTGTGTGTGTGTGTGCGTTGCCTCTTTGGGTAAATATTAGGACAGATTAGAGATCAGACAGATACAGTCAGCCTGAGTGGAGCTAACTGGCCTGTTTGGTTTCAAACAGACGTCTTCATATTGGGAGAGTTGATTGGGAGGTAGAGAGAGAGGGAGGAGGCACAGACACTGGGTCAGGTGAGACAGACAGGTGCATGCAGGTGTTCAGGAGGTTAGTTACAGTAGTTTGGACCAATGATTTATCAGCATCTATTCGAGGAGGACAATAATGTAGTTCAGTAACTTCGTAATGTGAACACACAAACTTGATACACATATTTTTAGATTAAGTGTGACTTGAACAAAGGATGCCATTACATCCAATATCCATCATGGAATAACTAGAGTTACTGCATCGTGGTTGTATGACTCCGCCCACCAATCCACCCTGTGGTTGTATGACTCCGCCCACCAGTCCACCCTGTGGTTGTATGACTCCGCCCACCAATCCACCCTGTGGTTGTATGACTCCGCCCACCAGTCCACCCTGTGGTTGTATGACTCCGCCCACCAGTCCACCCTGTGGTTGTATGACTCCGCCCACCAGTCCACCCTGTGGTTGTATGACTCCGCCCACCAGTCCAGTGTCTCTGACAGTCTCCATCCATGTCAGTGAAAACATGGATGCTTCACACACAGTAGATCTATACAATCAGCACAGTTTCAAGATTAGAGTCACCAATTCAGTATCTGACCAAATGTCTCCCCTTCTGTTCCTGAGATATGACGTTAAAACATGATGATGTCACAGTCAAGCTGACCTTTGACCTTTTGTATATAAAATGTCATCACTTCATAATTTTCACCTTTGACCACTAAAATCTAATCAGTTCATCTGTGAGTCTAAATCTGGATGTTGAAACAATTCTCTCAAGGTGCTCTTGAGGTATCACATTCATGAGAATAAGATGGACAAGGTCACAGTGACTTTGACCTTTGACTTAGGACCACCAAAATCTAATTACTTCATCCTTGAGTCTAAATAGACGTTTGTGCCAAATCTGAAGAAATTCCCTCCAGGTGTTCTTGAGATATTGCATTCACAAGAAGTAGATAGATGCAAAGTAATGATGACCTTAACTCTGAATGTGATTAATTCATCCTTGAGTCTGGGGGAACGTTTGTGCCATGAGAATGAGACAGATCAGTGCCCTACGACCTTCACCTCTGATCTATGACCCCCAAAATCAAATCAGTTCATTCTTAAGTCCAGTGCCAAATCTGAGGAAATTCCCTTAAGGCTTAGGATATGGTGTTCACCAGTATGGGGCGGCTATCACCAGTTCAGAGGCATGAAGAGGCTGCAGAAGCTGCCCCAGAGTCTTTATGTTTTGAAGTTTTCTTCAGTGTCACACTGATCCAGCGACAGATGTCTGTACGTCCATGAGTACACTGTAAACAGGAAGTGCTCACACATCATTCGGCACAAACGAATACAGGCAAAATAAATAACGGGGAGTCAAGTTGTAGCCCACAGGTACAGTACAGGCCAAAAGTTTGGACACACCTTCTCATTCAATGTGTTTTCTTTATTTTCATGACTATTTACATTGTAGATTCTCACTGAAGGCATCAAAACTATGAATGAACACATGTGGAGTTATGTACTTAACAAAAAAGGTGAAATAACTGAAAACATGTTTTATATTCTAGTTTCTTCAAAATAGCCACCCTTTGCTCTGATTACTGCTTTGCACACTCTTGGCATTCTCTCCATGAGCTTCAAGAGGTAGTCACCTGAAATGGTTTCCACTTCACAGGTGTGCCTTATCAGGGTTAATTAGTGGAATTTCTTGCTTTATCAATGGGGTTGGGACCATCAGTTGTGTTGTGCAGAAGTCAGGTTAATACACAGCCGACAGCCCTATTGGACAACTGTTAAAATTCATATTATGGCAAGAACCAATCAGCTAACTAAAGAAGAACGAGTGGCCATCATTACTTTAAGAAATGAAGGTCAGTCAGTCCGGAAAATTGCAAAAACTTTAAATGTGTCCCCAAGTGGAGTCGCAAAAACCACCAAGCGCTACAACGAAACTGGCACACATGAGGACCGACCCAGGAAAGGAAGACCAAGAGTCACCTCTGCTTCTGAGGATAAGTTCATCCGAGTCACCAGCCTCAGAAATCGCAAGTTAACAGCAGCTCAGATCAGAGATCAGATGAATGCCACACAGAGTTCTAGCAGCAGACCCATCTCTAGAACAACTGTTAAGAGGAGACTGCGCGAATCAGGCCTTCATGGTCAAATAGCTGCTAGGAAACCACTGCTAAGGAGAGGCAACAAGCAGAAGAGATTTGTTTGGGCCAAGAAACACAAGGAATGGACATTAGACCAGTGGAAATCTGTGCTTTGGTCTGATGAGTCCAAATTTGAGATCTTTGGTTCCAACCGCCGTGTCTTTGTGAGACGCAGAAAAGGTGAACGGATGGATTCCACATGCCTGGTTCCCACTGTGAAGCATGGAGGAGGAGGTGTGATGGTGTGGGGGTGTTTTGCTGGTGACACTGTTGGGGATTTATTCAAAATTGAAGGCACACTGAACCAGCATGGCTACCACAGCATCCTGCAGCGACATGCCATCCCATCCGGTTTGCGTTTAGTTGGACGATCATTTATTTTTCAACAGGACAATGACCCCAAACACACCTCCAGGCTGTGTAAGGGCTATTTGACCAAGAAGGAGAGTGATGGAGTGCTGCGGCAGATGACCTGGCCTCCACAGTCACCGGACCTGAACCCAATCCAGATGGTTTGGGGTGAGCTGGACCGCAGAGTGAAGGCAAAGGGGCCAACAAGTGCTAAACACCTCTGGGAACTCCTTCAAGACTGTTGGAAAACCATTTCAGGTGACTACCTCTTGAAGCTCATGGAGAGAATGCCAAGAGTGTGCAAAGCAGTAATCAGAGCAAAGGGTGGCTATTTTGAAGAAACTAGAATATAAAACATGTTTTCAGTTATTTCACCTTTTTTTGTTAAGTACATAACTCCACATGTGTTCATTCATAGTTTTGATGCCTTCAGTGAGAATCTACAATGTAAATAGTCATGACAATAAAGAAAACGCATTGAATGAGAAGGTGTGTCCAAACTTTTGGCCTGTACTGTAGGTGCTGAACTTCGATACTTATACGTAAACTTTGGTATTTTTCAACCTGGACTCTATGTTCCTGTGCTTTCGTGACACCGCAGCAGCAGCAGAACAGGCTGCAGTGTAAACACTCCGAGCGCCCCGTCAGTGTTCGTCCATTAACAGTGTTTGTTTTTGTGTTTCTGTGTTCTCAGACTGTTTTACAAAGTCTGCGACAACACTGTGGAAAAGATCCCTTCAGAGGAATGGAACACTTTTCTCGGGCTGCCCCCTGATAGTTAGCCAAACGTTAATCAACCAGACAGGTCATTAGTCTGCAAGATTTCATTGGTCACCTAGTCGCAGAAAAAAACGAATAAGTAAATAAAAAACAACAAACTGTATCAGGAGCTGCGCCTTATCAAAATAAATCCAAACCTATATGACTGGACCATGTGGGAGTTTACTTTGAAAGGACAGACACAGGAAGTGTCCACGCTCAGCAGTCAGACAGGAGTCAGGTTAATCTCCAGGGCTGGTACCTGCGGTTATTCCACAGGCTAGTTAATAACATGTCGGGCAGGAAATCCAAAGCGTGGGATCATTTTGAGAAGGTGAAGGACGAACCCAAGGTGATATGTAAACTCATCTTCATTGGTCGACTACAAACATGACGTATCATCTGAAACATGGAAGTAGCTACATGCCCATTAGCCCACAGCGTCATTAACAGGCGGCTCGCTCAGTGTGTGACGTGCACTTGGAGATAAAATATAGGCCTATATTAATGAAGGTTCATTAGTACGGTTTGTATTTCTCTGTAATGTAGCACAGTGTTAACAATGTTACTGATACTATTCTTTCTCACACCTTCAACTCAAACCACCAAAATATATCATTTAATCATTACATTCATATCAGAAACATGCAGGAGACTAGTCCACTGATGGACCCTGATGAGGACTGTTGGTCCACTGATGGACCCTGATGAGGACTGTCGGTCCACTGATGGACCCTGATGAGGACTGTTGGTCCACTGATGGACCCTGATGAGGACTGTCGGTCTACTAGGAAAATCATCAGTCGGGGGGGCAGCCCTACATTTTTCCTCACCTGTTGCTTGTTCCGATCTTTTGTGAACAAAACTCGCTAAAGAAGTTTCATTCTGAAATCTCAGACTTTTCCACATTGATGAAATTAGCTAAATATTCAGCCAAGACATTGGAAATATTTTAGAAAAGAGTAAGATAACTCTCTGTACTCCAACACAACTATTACTGCTACTCTCTACAACTCTCACTCCACCATTGTCCTCCTGCAACAAATCACCTCTCCTGAGGTTTCAGAACGAGACAAATTCAACGTATGGAACAATGAAAAGTATGGAACAATGTTTCACATCTCTGTAGGGATCATTTCCATAATATTGTCAGAAAATCATAATAACAACCTGAGCCTTTTAATGACCTGGATCGACGGGGCGCACCTTGACCGAGTGGTTACATCGTAGCCTGTTTCGCCGCTGCAGCTCTCTCAATAGATACAGAGTCAGATTTATTATCAAGTAGGTTTTCACTTACAAGGCAAACATAATATGGGCCCGTGTAACATTAGGTAACAGATAACTTCAAGTTGTGATAAATTGGTTAAAATTTTTTGCTGTGAAACTGCTTTGAGTGTAAAACTGCTAACAAGCTGAAAAATATAACAAAAGATTTGTATCTTTATTTTTCCTAAACCTAACCCTTCGTAACTTTCTAAACCTAACATACATACATAACTTTACTTTCCTAAACCAAACCTAAGTAACCTGATTTCCCTAAACCTAATCTACATAACTTTACTTTCCTGAACCTAACTTACGGAACTACATTTTTTTTTGTCTGAGGGGGGGTGATTTACACCATGTATATCGTGTAGTGCTGTCAGTGGGTGAAATCTGATGCAGAACTACAAATTAAATGCTATAACAGAGGTATCTCCACAGCTGTTAACCCTTTGATCTCAGATATAAAACCAGCTTAAGTTTCCCTCTCATCTGCTGAGACGGCCAACAGAACACCACAGAAGAAGAGTGAGAGGTACAGCGAGTGACAGGTGAGGAGGCAGCGTCTGTTAAAGGTCTGAGGATTAACATCAGCAGCTGTGAGGATAAAAATACTGAGATAATAGAATTAAAACAGGAGGAAGGTCGAAGTCAAAGTCACACACTGCACATCAGCTCAGCCTGAACACACGCCAACACTCCACTTCCCATCATGCACCTTTAAAGAGTTTCTTCTTCTGACAGAGAAACTTCAAAGTGAATATTCTCCTAAACTAGAATTACCAACTATGGTTTGTACTCCTCCACGAACCAGCCAAGTTGCAGTAACAGTTTAAATCCATATCTGTCAGACTCATGTGGAGCCATGACGACAACGCTTAAAATGTTGCTGCAAAGAAACTACAAATTCTAAAACATGGATGCTTCACACACAGAAGATCTACACAATCAGTTTCAAGATTAGAGTCACCAATTCAGTATCTGACCAAATGTCTCCCCTTCTGTTCCTGAGATATGACGTTAAAACATAATGATGTCACAGTCAAGCTGACCTTTGACCTTTTGGATATTATCACTTCATTATTTTATCCTGTTGGACATTTGTGTGAAGTTTTGTCATATTTAGTGTGTGAATTTCTGACTTATGGCTAAAAACATGTTTTGTGAGATCATACTGTTTGACCTTTGACATTCAACCACAAAATTTACTGTACTCCTCAGTCCATGAGGGCGTTTGTGCCAAATTTAAAGAAATTCCCTTAAGGTGTTTGTGAGATATCGTGGTTACAAGAATGAGACAGATAAAAGGTCACATTGACCTTGACCTTTGACCATCCAAATCCAGTCGGTTTATTGATGAGTCCAAGTGGACGTTTGTGCCAAATCTGAAGAAATTCACTCAAGGTGTGTGAGATATCGCATTCACAGAAATGAGAAGGACAAGGTCACAGTGACCTTGACCTTTATCTTCTGAAATCCTATCACTTCATCTATGAGTCAAAGTGGACATTTGTGCCAAATCTGAAGCAATTCCTTTGAGGCATTTTGTGCGATATTGGGCTCACAAGGATGGGACGTACGTATGTACAGATAGAGGAACAACTTGAAAACATAGTGCCTCCAGCCATGGCTATCATCATCTCAAAGGCATAAAAAGACTGATTACCAAATTCTAATTCATTCATCTTTGAGTCTAGGTGAACGTTTATGCCAAAATTGAAGAAATTCCCTCAGGGCCTTCTAGAGATGTTGCATTCATGAGAATGAGACAGACACAAGGTTACAGTGACCTTTGACTTATGACCACCAAATTCTTGTAAGTTCTTCAGTTTATTCTTGAGTCCAAGTGGACGTTTGTGCCAAATTTGAGAAAATTCCCTCAAGGCTTTTTAGAGTCATTGCGCTGACGAGAATGAGATGGATGCAAGGTTACATTGAGCTTTGTCTTTGACCCCTAAATTCTAATTCATTCATCCTTGACTGAAAGTGAATGTTTGTGCCATATCTGAAGAACTTCCCTCACAGTGTTCGAGATAATGCATTCACAGAAATGAGAAATACAGGGTCACAGTGACCTTGACCTCTGCCCTCTAGAATCTAATCAATTCATCATTGAGTCCAAAGAGTCCAAACTTGAACAAAGTACATACAGACAACCCCAAAGCTCCTGTGAAATTATTATGTTTAACTGTAACCTTACAGTTAAAGCCTGTTACATTACTGTGATATAACACTATGTAATTGTAATTTACTGCATTTAACTGCATGGATTTAACAATAAAATTCTGAATTTGGTTAAATGTCACAGTTAAAGGTGAGGTGATAATAATTTATTGTGAAATATTACAGTTACACAGAATCCCTCGCTATCGGATCATTATCTGATTACTTTTGATTTCTTTTTACTCGATTACACGCCACTCAGCAACAGTTACTATACCAGATGTTTATCAGATAGTGCTGTCGCAAAATTTAAGGAAATGATTACTCCGTCGTTAAATTCAATACCAAGTCCCTCAGTAACAGAGGTTTCCTGTACCGACTTTGATCATTTTGTCGATAGCGCCGTAGGCTCGCTGCAAACAACACTTGACACTGTAGCTCCTCTTAAAAAGAAGTTAAAAAAAGCAAAGAAAGTTCGCTCCTTGGTATAACTCTCAAACTCGTAAGTTAAAACAAATATCACAAAAATTTGAAAGGAATTGGCGATTAACCAAACTGGAAGAATCTCGTTTAATGTGGACAGACAGTCTCAAAACTTATAAGAGGAGCCTCCGCAATGCCAGAGCAAACTATTACTCAGCATTAATAGAAGACAATAAGAACAACCCCAGGTTTCTTTTCAGCACTGTAGCCAGGCTGACTGAGAGTCAAAGCTCTATTGAGCCTTGTATTCCTTTAGCCCTTAGCAGTAATGATTTTATGAGCTTTTTTAATGACAAAATTCTAACTATTAGAGGCAAAATTCATGACCTCCTGTCCCCAGATAGTACCTATCTAACCTCAAACACAGCTGTAAGACCTAATATATATTTAGATTGCTTCTCCCCAATTTCTCTTCAAGAATTGACCGCAGTGATTTCTTCATCTAAATCATCAACGTGTCTCTTAGACCCCATCCCAACTAGGCTACTTAAGGAGGTCTTTCCTTTAGTTAACACTCATATATTAGATATGATCAATATATCCTTATTAACAGGCTATGTACCACAGTCTTTTAAGGTAGCTGTAATTAAACCTCTACTAAAAAAGTCCATCCTGGATCCAGAGGTGTTAGCCAACTATAGACCAATATCTAATCTTCCCTTTATGTCAAAGATCCTTGAGAAAGTAGTCGCAGACCAGCTGTGTGATTTTCTCCATGATAATAATTTATTTGAGGAATTTCAGTCAGGATTTAGAGTGCATCATAGCACTGAGACAGCACTAGTTAAAATTACAAATGACCTTCTGATTGCTTCAGACAAAGGACTCGTCTCTGTACTTGTTTTATTAGATCTTAGTGCAGCGTTTGACACAATTGACCATCAAATTCTGCTACAGAGACTGGATCACTTAATTGGCCTAAAAGGTTCTGCACTAAGCTGGTTTAAATCTTATTTATCTGATCGTTTTCAGTTTGTTGACGTTCATAATCAATCATCCTTACGTACCAAAGTTTGTTTTGGAGTTCTGCAAGGTTCTGTGCTCGGACCAATCCTATTTACTCTATATGTGCTTCCTTTAGGCAACATCATTAGAAATCACTCTGTAAATTTCCATTGTTATGCGGATGATACACAGTTGTATTTATCGATGAAGCCAGAAGAAAGTAATCAAATAACTAAACTCCATAACTGCCTTAAAGACATAAAAACTTGGATAAGCACCAATTTCCTGATGTTAAATTCAGACAAAACTGAAGTTATTGTTCTTGGCCCCAAACAACTCAGAGACTCTTTATCTGATGACATAGTTTCTCTAGATGGCATTGCTCTGGCCTCTAGCACTACCGTAAGAAACCTCGGAGTAACATTTGATCAAGATTTGTCTTTTAATTCTCATTTAAAACAAACCTCACGGACTGCATTTTTTCATCTGAGTAATATTGTGAAAATTAGGCCTATCCTGACCCGAAAAGATGCAGAAAAATTGGTCCACGCTTTTGTTACCTCAAGGCTGGATTACTGTAACTCTCTATTATCAGGTAGCTCTAGTAAGTCCTTAAAACTCTCCAGCTAATTCAGAATGCAGCAGCACGTGTACTAACAGGAACTAAGAAACGAGATCATATTTCTCCTGTTTTAGCTTCTCTGCACTGGCTCCCTGTAAAATCCAGAATTGAATTTAAAATCCTACTGTTAACTTATAAAGCTCTAAATAGTCAAGCTCCGTCATATCTTAGAGAGCTCATAGTGCCATATTATCCCACCAGAACACTGCGCTCTGAGAACGCAGGGTTACTCGTGGTCCCTAAAGTCTCCAAAAGTAGATCAGGAGCCAGAGCCTTCAGCTATCAGGCTCCTCTCCTGTGGAATCATCTTCCTGTTACGGTCCGGGAGGCAGACACCGTCTCCACATTTAAGACTAGACTTAAGACTTTCCTCTTTGATAAAGCTTATAGTTAGGGCTGGCTCAGGCTTGCCCTGTACCAGCCCCTAGTTAGGCTGACTTAGGCCTAGTCTGCCGGAGGACCCCCCTATAATACACCGGGCACCTTCTCTCCTTCTCTCTCTCTCTCGTATTCTATTACTGCATCTTGCTAACTCGGCCATTCTGGATGTCACTAACTCGGCTTCTTCTCCGGAGCCTTTGTGCTCCACTGTCTCTCAGATTAACTCATATCACAGCGGTGCCTGGACAGCGTGACGTGTGTGGTTGTGCTGCTGCCGTGGTCCTGCCAGATGCCTCCTGCTGCTGCTGCCATCATTAGTCATTAGTCATACTTCTACTGTTATTATACACATATGACTATTGTCACACATGTATACTGCCAGATATTAATACATACTTTCAACATATTGTACCACAGTAGCCAGAACTATAACTATAATATTATTACTTTCAATAATGTTGTTGTAAGCTACTGTCATTACCTGCATCTCTCTTTCTGTCTCATTGTGTCATATGGATTACTGTTAATTTATCATGTTGATCTGTTCTGTACGACATCTATTGCACGTCTGTCCGTCCTGGAAGAGGGATCCCTCCTCAGTTGCTCTTCCTGAGGTTTCTACCGTTTTTTTTCCCTGTTAAAGGGTTTTTTTGGGGAGTTTTTCCTGATCAGCTGTGAGGGTCATAAGGACAGAGGGATGTCGTATGCTGTAAAGCCCTGTGAGGCAAATTGTGATTTGTGATATTGGGCTTTATAAATAAAATTGATTGATTCATGTTGTAACTTCCTGGAGATAATCTGCAGTGTAGCAGATATCTTTAAACAGAGATCTTGTTAGCGTCTCATTCTGAGACTGAAACAGTTAAATCAAAAGTTGTGGCCTGTTTCCTTTCACACTTTGAGAAGTGATGTCATTGATGTATGAGGACTCTCCTCTCTTCCCATTGGCTGTCAGACCTGACGGCGGGACCTGTCGTCTCTTCTAAATGAAACAGAGACAGAAGTCTATTTCTGTCACGTCCAGGAAGCTGTGGTGAGCTGCTAGCAGCTAGCTCCCACGCTATCTCTGCTGCACACACACACACACACACAGAAGGACAGGATGTAGTATTGTCTCTGAGGCAGCGGAGGAAGTATTCAGATCCTTCACTGCAGTAAAAGTACTGATACCACACAGTGAAAATACTCGACTACAAGTTACAGTCCTGCAGCCGTCACCCTGTCTCAAGATCTGTGTTGATCAAACTGATGAGAGGAAACATTGAACTCCAGTGAAACAGTTTTTTCTTCTTCCCTTCAGAAATGTTTTCATAAGTTACCATGACGTTACACCAGAGATACATGAAATTTTCACCAGAGATTGGAAGTCGTGTGCACATGCTGCTCAAGAAACAAGTCGCCAGTTCTCCAGATGGGGGCGCTATAATGTCTCCATTTAGCTGTAATCTCAATATTCAGGTCAAAATCACTGCTGGACGCTCAGTAGTGGAGAATGTGTGAGGCTGATATGAACTCAATCACTTCCATGGTATTAAATTATCCTGATGATCAGTGTTACTTTTGCATCTTTGGGTCCACAGAGCAGTCGCTCTGAACACTTTTGGCTGCAGAGTAGGGCTGCCACGATTAGTCGACTAATCAATGACTAATCGACTATTAAAATAATCGGTGACTATTTTAGTAGTCGACTAATCGGTTTGTGTCATTTTTCATAGAAAAGTACTATAAAAGTACTCCAGAATACTCTTATTGCAGCCTCTTACATTCAGATATTGGCAGCTTTACACACTCTCCCGTGACAGTGAACTAAAACCCTTTGGCATGAGTACGAAACAAGACATTAGATGACGTAATTTTGGGGTTTGGGCGAGACAGACCGACATTTTTCAACATTTTAACACATTTTTCGATGAAATGATTAGTCGACTAATCGAAGAAATAATTGACAGATTAGTCGACAATGAAAATAATCGTTAGTGGCAGCCCTACTACAGAGCATGGCCGAATGGCTGAGTACTGGTGTAGCGTGAATCTGAATGAGGATAAAATCATTTAATCTTGTGGATCTTCAGTTTGCAAATGCTCTGGCGACAAACCTTCAGCTGGTCAGGATCAGTCAATGTTATGTCACGACAAAGTGTTCATTAATCAAGCTCCACCCACTGTACCCAGAGAGGCCAGTAGAGGGCGGAGCCCATGTGAGATATAACAAAGGTTATAACATTGTAACCCTGGTTCTATAAACACAGGCGGAGCCCTCTACCTAGGCACCCTGTCGCTCCAACGCCACTCGCTGAAGAAGGTGCAAGATGTCTGATGGCGGGAATCTGCCTGCTTATATACTGTGGGGTCCACATGTATTCGTGTAGGCTCGTCCTGATTGGCGAGAGTTACCCAAAGAGTCCAGTAGAGGGCGGAGCCTGTGCTTATAGAACCAGGGTTACAACACTGTAACCTTTGTTTCCTACCTGAGGCTGTGTTGCCATTAGAGACTAGATGATGATGATGATGATGATGATGGTCCAGGTGGGCCTGGTCACTTCTGTCCAATGAACTGTGAGCCCCGACACACACACTCAAGATGCACACATACACCTGCCACACACACACACCCTCCATGTCTGTGGAAAGAGAGGAAGAAACATTTCAAAATAAAAGTCACATTTATGAATTAAAAATCATCCCGTCTGCATCATGTGACTCGTTCCATGAGCAGGAGACATTGTTCACTGTGTCTGTAACGAGTCACTGTCACTGACCTGATTAGATCAGTCTAAGAGACGGAGCAGATTTTATTTTCCAACAGGACTGAAGTCTTTTAACGTTTGTAGCAACATATTTTACATCTTTCACCAGGCTGCTGCAGGCTGCTGGGAGCCAGTGACACAAACAAACTGGTCCGACTAACAACACAGCCGCGTCTCTTTGTCGTTGATTTGTATCTTTGTGGTTGTTTCGAGTCTCATAAAAGTTGTTGTATGTTTCTTTGTGTCTTTTAGGTTGTTTTGTTCTCTGTTAATTACTAAATAATTAACAAATACGTTCTAAAATTAATAAATAAATTAGTGTGTATGCAGGTTTTTTAAATGCAGGAACCCCCTCTGAAAACAGGCGATAGATTCCTTGTCTTATTGCCAGAGGACCAGAGCCGTGTCCAGCTCTCTGCAGCAGACGAGTACCTGAAAACATTCTGGCAACAATTAAATCGTAGGCAACTGGACTTTGATTTTGTCTAGAAGACGTTTCGCCTCTTATCCAAGCGGCTTCATCAGTTCTCAACGCATCAGTCTGACTAGTCCTCACTAGTCTGACAAACAGTGGAGTAAGACTCAGGTTTTTAACCTCTGCGGAGGTGTACACCCACCACCCTCATAAGACAATACTTCGTTAGTGGAGTTTCACTGGACCATTGTTTGGGTCAGGTGAGTCACACTAGTGAACGACGGTCGTTAGGAGTGGGTGGGGCCACTGGTGAGCAACAGTCGTTAGGCATGATGTGTGGTTACCAGTGAATGACTGTCGTTGTGTTTCTTTGAGCCACTTGAGGTTAGTTTCGGGCAGTCTTTGTTGTTCAATCTCTTAGGTACAGCAGCAAGGGCCGTATTGTAAATGGGGGATAGCTGGTGTCTCAGGCCACCTCCCCTGTTTAGAGACGGTTTCTCTATTTTAACGTAGATGGATTCTTTCACCCCTCTTTCGAACCATCTGTCCTCTCTGTCCAAGATTTTCACATTGCTGTCCTCAAAGGAGTGAGCCTTCTCCTTTAGATGTAAATAAACAGCAGAAACTGGACCTGAGGAGTTTGCCCTTCTGTGTTGAGCCATGCACTTGTTTAATGGTTGTTTGGTTTCACTAATGTACGAGTCCTTGCATTCCTCACTGCATTGGACAGCATATACCAAGTTGCTTTTTTGAGTGTGTGGTACCCTGTCTTTGGGGTGTACCAGTTTTTGCCTGAGTGTGTTACTTGGTTTGAAACACACAGGAATTTGGTGTTGGTTGAAAATTCTCCTGAGTTTCTCAGACACCCCGGACACACAGGGTATGACAATGTTCCTGCGCTTGTTTCCTTCCTCAGCCCTCTCTGAGTTATTGTTCTTGTTGGATCGTTTTGTTCTGTTAAACGTCCAACTAGGATAGCCACAAGTTTCCAACGCTCTCCTCAAATGTTTGTACTCCTGTACCTTTGCCTGAGTGGTGGTTGGTACATTATCAGCCCTGTGCTGTAAGGTTCTGATAACTCCCAGTTTGTGCTCCAGAGGGTGGTGTGAGTCGAAAAGAAGATATTGGTCTGTGTGTGTGGGTTTCCTGTATACCCCAATGTGGAGGCTCCTGTTCTCATCCAAGTGTACATCACAGTCTAAGAAAGGTAGGTGGTTATCATTAACATCTTCTCTAGTGAACTTGATGTTCTTGTCCACTGAGTTGATGTGCTCAGTAAAAGCCTCCAGTTCTTCGGATTTGATCTTCACCCATGTGTCATCCACATATCTGAACCAGTGGCTTGGTGATGTACCCTTGTAAGAGTTCAGTGCCTTTTGCTCTACCCTTTCCTTTCGACCGTCGTTCACTAGTGTGACTCACCTGACCCAAACAATGGTCCAGTGAAACTCCACTAACGAAGTATTGTCTTATGAGGGTGGTGGGTGTACACCTCCACAGAGGTTAAAAACCTGAGTCTTACTCCACTGTTTGTCAGACTAGTGAGGACTAGTCAGACTGATGCGTTGAGAACTGATGAAGCCGCTTGGATAAGAGGCGAAACGTCTTCTAGACAAAATCAAAGTCCAGTTGCCTACGATTTAATTGTTGCCAGAATGGAATTGACCTGGATAAATGAGAATATCCACAGACTTACCTGAAAACAGGTTAGTAAACAGCAGAGAGCAGCATGAAGGCCAGTGACAATGTTTCCGTGGTTACTTCTTTTTTATAACTCTGGTGTAGTCTGTTTATAGCCTAATGTTAGCTCATGACCTCTGGAGACTGCATTTAGGCTTCAGAAATCATGACACTGGTGTTAGTGAAGATTATCTTGCTGAATAAAACATGTGAGTATCATTAAGAGCTTATTTTCTGCAACAATCCAAAATCCAAGGGAAAATTCCAGTTGGCTTTGTGTCAGGGGAACCAGGCGACGCCAACTTCAGGGTCGGCCTATAGAGAAACATCATCCCTGCAGCGCTCTATGTGAAAGGAGTCTATCGCCTGTTACCAGTGGATTTCTCTGTGCTTAGAAATCCAACTACAGATTTTAACAGTGACTTCAGACAGAGGTTTTGGTGCAGGGCCCCGAGTCGGCCGACTTGTTCAGTCGTCCGTGTATCATGACATCAAGTCGACCACCCATCAGCTCCTGACTGTGCTGGAGGGTTGTACCAGTGTGTCACAGCTGGTTGAGGGCAGGAGGACGTAACACAGACCGTTATCCGTCACGTCAACGGAAGCAAATAATTACCAGGATGATTAAAATCTTGGCAGCAGCTGACTCTCAGAGTTAAATAACACTGAAACGTTTTACTTTGAAAACTGAGTTCATTCGTCTCAGAGTTTAAATAGTCAAGTTCAAGTTGTGCATTTCAGGAACTTTAGTTCAAGATAATATAAACATGTGTGTGTGTGTGTGTGTGTGTGTGTGTGTGTGTGTGTTAGTGTTCAAGGACTCAAAATTAAATATCAATTCAGATCTAAAACTCTACAAACATAACACAAAGAAATTATTTTTAGAATTTACAACTCACAAAGGGACACTGAAATGGTCGCATAGGGACACAAAATGAACTTAAAAGGGCACAAAACAATGGACAGATGCAAAACAACCATGCAGGGACACAACATGACCAGAGAGGGACGCAAAATGAACACAGAGGGACACAAAATGACCACAGAGGGACACAAAATGAACACAGAGGGACACAACATGACCAAGACGCAAAACAATGGACAGAGCAAAACACCCGTAAGGGGCACAAAATGATCATATTTAGGGTTGAAGCACCCTACAGTCAGTAACAATTGAGATCTTAAACGAGTCCAAATATCTAGGTGTTTTACTTTTTACCTCTCATCTCTTTAAAATAATCATGTTACATGATATTTGTCATGTGATGATATGTTGATATGTTGATGCTTTCATATAATATTTACACATTGCAATGTTTGACAAAAGAACATCATGTTTAAATCCGAAGAACAAACTGAGGAGGCGTTCACTGTCCTCTGATCTCAAACAGCCGGAACCAGAAAATCAACTTTTCTTGAAACGAGTCTAAATCAGTAAAATCCACCGTAACATCATCTGTACCTGCACGTGACCAAAACCACTCAAACACCAGGTGAATTATTTCAGCTTCAGCCTCAGAGGATCATTAATCTGCTTCTGTAAACTTCTTCTTCTGTGGTTCTTCTGTTAAATACAGTGTGTTTGTTCTGCTCAGGTCGGACAGCTGTTCGCTTTCACACCGACAAACAGTCGTGCAGCTGCAGAAAAACGCGCCTCAGCAGCTGCACTTTGTTTCAGACTCGATGCGGACAGACAGCTTTTAAAGGCATCACTCACCTCTGCAGCAGCTGCTCCTCTAATCCATCGATCAGCTCTGATCAGCTCTGATCGATCTCAGCACAGTGATCAGAGAGAAGTGTTGAGTGGGATGATCTGACAGTTTGTTCCTCACTTCTCCACCCCGAGACTCAAACGCAACAAACTGCTGCTGAGGAAAAAAACTGACTCATGAAGAGTTCCGCCTGTGCTGCGTTCACGGACCCGGAAAAACCTGAGAGCTCAGAGATTATAGAGTGAAAAATGATCGCACAATCAGGATGAGACACAACAACCACAGAGACATGCGTAACAAATGGTCGGAAGCTAAACCACCTCAATGGGACACAAAATGAGCACAAAGGGACACAAAACAATTGAAAGAAGCAAAACAATCACGGAGGGACACAAAATGATTATACAGGGACACAACCTGACCACAGAGGCCAAAAACGTGTTGTGAGGTCACAGTAACCTTCGACCTTTAACCAAGAAAATCTAATCAGTTAATCCTTGGGTCCAAGTGGACATTTGTGCCAAATCTGAAGATATTCCCTCAAGTTCTACTTGGGGTATTGCATTCTCAAGAATGAGATAGACGCAAGCTTACAGTGAACTTGATTTTTGACCTTTGACCACCAAATTGTAATGAATTCATCATTCAGTCGAAGTGGATGTTTGTGCCGAACTTGAGGAAATTCCCTCTTGGTGAAGTTGAGATATCAAATTCACAAGAATAAGGTCAAGGTCACAAGGTCACAGTGACCTTGATCTTTGACCACCAAATTCTAATCAGTTAATCCTTGAGTCCAAGTGGATGTTTGTGCCAAATTTGAGGAAATCCCTTCAAGTTGTACTTGGGATATTGCGTTCATGAGAATGAGATGGATGCAAGCTCACAGTTACTTTGGCCTTTGACCTTTGACCACCAAAATCTAATCAGTTCATCCTTGAGTCCATGTGAACATCTGCATTTAAGATTTTAAGAAAATTTCCTCAAGTTGTACTTTAGATATCACGTTCAAAAGAAGGAGACAGACACGAGCTCACAGTTACCTTAGCATTTGACGCTTCAGTTAATTCATTCTTTAGACCGAGTGGCTGTTTGTGCTGAATTTGAAGAAATTCTGTCAAGTTGTACTTGGGATATTGCGTTCACGAGAATGAGGCAGACGCAAGCTTACTGTGACCTCCATCTTTAAACTTTGACCACCAAAGTTCATCCTTAAATCTAAGTGGACACTTGTGCCGAATTTGAAGAAATTCCCTAAGTTGTGCTTTAGATATCACGTTCACAAGACGGAGATGGACGCAAGCTCACAGTGGCCTTGATTTCTGACCTTTGACCTCAAAATTATAGTCAATTCCTCATTTAGTCCAAGTGGCCATTTGTGCTGAATCTGAAGAAAATTCTGTCAAGTTGTATTCGGGATATTGCGTCCACAAGAATGAGACAGACGCAAGCTTCTGATCAGTGCATCCTCAAATCTATGTGGACGTTTGTGCTACATTTGTTCAAGTTGTTCTTTAGATATCACATTAACGAGAAGGAGATGGACGCAAGCTCAAAGTGACCTTGATCTTTGACCACCAAAATCTAATTAGTCCTTTAGTCCAAGTGGACATTTGTGCCAAAATTGAAGACATTCCTTTAGTTGTACTTTAGATATCACATTCAAAGGATGAGAGACACAAGGTCAAAGTTACCTTGATCTCCTTTGACCACCTAAATTGTATCAGTTCATCCTTGAGTCCAAGTGGATGTTTGTGCCAAATTTGAAGAACTTCCCTCAAGGTGTTGTTGAGACACCTCTTTCACCAGAATGGGACAGACAGATGGACGGACAACCTGAAGACATAATATCTCTGTTCACAGCTGTTGCATACGCGGAGGCAGAACAACATGTCATAATGAAATTTGTCGATAACTTCCCAATAGTGTGTAAACGTCTGCATAATTGTTACACAAACTTTACTTAAAGTCACAGTTTTAAGTATCGGGAGCTCAGACTTTACGATAAATACGTATTGTTAATGCATCTTCACTAAATGCTTTATTACCATATGAAATATTTAATATTTGTAGTTAAATTTAAGCATATTTTAAGATAATTTTGAGTGTAAAGAATACATAAATATTTTTTTTTAACACTGCACTGTAACTTTTATTCATGTATTTGTTTTGGCTCTCAGTATATTTTACTTTTTTTTTGTTTCCCTTTCTCGCTCTTTAAGGGCTTTTTAATTTTTTTTTTTTTTTTTAATTTATCTAAACGTTATTTTGTCTCATTTTTCCTCCAGTTATCTAATTTCCAACAGCACTGGAAGGCAGCATCTGTGTGCGGCAGCGGTATGATGGCGCCACCTTGCGGCCACAGAGAGGAGGTGCAGGTGAACAGCCTCAGCTGCTCTCAGATCAGTGCTGAGCTCAGCTTTAATGATGACTTTCAAAAGTTCAGTGGAACGAAACAAAAAGTTGAAGTCAGTAAAATCTCGAACAAACACGTCGAGTTGTTAAATTAAATCTGCAACAAACATTAAATGTAAAGAAATTATTTTCAGAATCAGATTTATTACCAAAACAGTTTTCACTTGTGCAACGACTCACAAATGAGCACAAAACAATGGGCAGAAGTAATACCATCACAGAGGGACACAAAATGATCACAGAGGGACACAAAATGAGTACAAATGAGCACGGAGTAACATTTGATCAAGATTTGTCTTTTAATTCTCATTTAAAACAAACCTCATGGACTGCATTTTTTCATCTGCGTAATATTGCGGAAATTAGGCCTATCCTGTCCCGAAAAGATGCAGAAAAATTGGTCCACGCTTTTGTTACCTCAAGGCTGGATTACTGTAACTCTCTATTATCAGGTAGCTCTAGTAAGTCCTTAAAAACTCTCCAGCTAATTCAGAATGCAGCAGCACGTGTACTAACAGGAACTAAGAAACAAGATCATATTTCTCCTGTTTTAGCTTCTCTGCACTGGCTCCCTGTAAAATCCAGAATTGAATTTAAAATCCTACTGTTAACTTATAAAGCTCTAAATGGTCAAGCTCCGTCATATCTTAGAGAGCTCATAGTGCCATATTATCCCACCAGAACACTGCGCTCTGAGAACGCAGGGTTACTCGTGGTCCCTAAAGTCTCCAAAAGTAGATCAGGAGCCAGAGCCTTCAGCTATCAGGCTCCTCTCCTGTGGAATCATCTTCCTGTTACGGTCCGGGAGGCAGACACCGTCTCCACATTTAAGACTAGACTTAAGACTTTCCTCTTTGATAAAGCTTATAGTTAGGGCTGGCTCAGGCTTGCCCTGTACCAGCCCCTAGTTAGGCTGACTTAGGCCTAGTCTGCCGGAGGACCCCCTATAATGCACCGGGCACCTTCTCTCCTTCTCTCTCTCTCACTCGTATTCTATTACTGCATCTTGCTAACTCGGCCATTCTGGATGTCACTAACTCGGCTTCTTCTCCGGAGCCTTTGTGCTCCACTGTCTCTCAGATTAACTCATATCACAGCGGTGCCTGGACAGCGTGACGTGTGTGGTTGTGCTGCTGCCGTGGTCCTGCCAGATGCCTCCTGCTGCTGCTGCCATCATTAGTCATTAGTCATACTTCTACTGTTATTATACACATATGACTATTGTCACACATGTATACTGCCAGATATTAATACATACTTTCAACATATTGTACCACAGTAGCCAGAACTATAACTATAATATTATTACTTTCATTAATGTTGTTGTAAGCTACTGTCATTACCTGCATCTCTCTCTCTCTGTCTCATTGTGTCATATGGATTACTGTTAATTTATTATGTTGATCTGTTCTGTACGACATCTATTGCACGTCTGTCCGTCCTGGAAGAGGGATCCCTCCTCAGTTGCTCTTCCTGAGGTTTCTACCGTTTTTTTTTCAGCTGTGAGGGTCATAAGGACAGAGGGATGTCGTATGCTGTAAAGCCCTGTGAGGCAAATTGTGATTTGTGATATTGGGCTTTATAAATAAAATTGATTGATTGATTGATTGACAAAACAATGGACGGGAACAAAAAGACACAAAAGGACACAAAATGATCATGGAGGGACAACAAATGATCACACAGGGACACAAAACAAACGCATAGGGACACAATGAACACAAATGGGCACAAAACAATGGACAGAAGCAAAACAAGCATGAAGGGACACAAAATTACCACAAAGAGACACAATGAATACACAGGGACACAAAATGAACACAAAGGAGCACAAAATAATGGATGGGAACAAAAAAAAGAAAACGAAAGGACACAAAATGATCATGGAGGGATGAAAAATCACCACACAGGGACACAAAACAAACACACAGGGACACAAAACAAATGCACAGGGACACACAATGAACACAAAAGGGCACAAAAGAATGGACAGAAGCAAAAAAAAAAAACACCAAAACATTAAGGGACACAACATGGCCACAGAGGGACACAAAATGAACACAAATGAGCACAAATCAATGAATGGAAGAAATACCACCACAGGGGGACACAACATGATCACACAGGGACACAAAATGAACACACAGGGACACAACATGATCACACAGGGACACAAAATAAACACACAGGGACACAACATGATCAAACAGGGACACAAAATAAACACAAATGAGCACAAATCAATGAATGGAAGAAATACCACCACAGGGGGACACAACATGATCACACAGGGACACAAAATGAACACACAGGGACACAACATGATCACACAGGGACACAAAATAAACACACAGGGACACAACATGATCACACAGGGACACAAAATGAACACACAGGGACACAACATGATCACACAGGGACACAAAATGAACACACAGGGACACAACATGATCACACAGGGACACAAAATAAACACACAGGGACACAAAATAAACACACAGGGACACAACATGATCACACAGGGACA
The DNA here is from genome assembly GCF_041903045.1 of Epinephelus lanceolatus. Classification (NCBI taxonomy): domain Eukaryota; kingdom Metazoa; phylum Chordata; class Actinopteri; order Perciformes; family Serranidae; genus Epinephelus; species Epinephelus lanceolatus. Next base: position 42,655,383 of record NC_135744.1, on the reverse strand, counting down.
CAAAATGAACACACAGGGACACAAGATAAACACACAGGGACACAAAATAAACACACAGGGACACAACATGATCAAACAGGGACACAAAATAAACACAAATGGGCACAAAACAATGGACAGAAGCAAAGCAAACATAAAGGGACAAAAATCATCATAGAGGGGCACAACATGATCATAGAGGGGCACAAAATGACCACACAGGGACACAAAATGAACACAAATGAGGACAAACAATGGATGTAAATAAAACTACCACAAAGTGACACATAATTATCACAAAGGGACACAACCTGACTACAGAGGGAAACAAAATTATAATAAAGGGACACAAAATGACCACAGAGGGACACAAAATGACTTTGTCAGAAGAGACAGACTCAACATGAAACACAAGATTTTTTTTTAAGTTTCTCAACTTTGGGCTGAACACAAAAAAATCCGGTGTTACACACACACACACACACACACACACACACACACAGTAAACTTCCTCAAACTTGCCCCACCGCTTCCTCTCCCTCTCCTCTCGGACTTCCTCCTCTTCATTAGCTCCACCCGCTGAGATAGAGATCCGCTGTCCCTCCAACATACACTCACACACACACACACACACACACACACACTCACACACACAGACACACTCTAACAAACACACTAACATACTGACACACACAGAGGAGCGGGACTGAGCGGAGCTGTGTGCCCGGAGAGGAGGACTGATGAGCGGTGAGTCTCTGCGTTTCATCCGCCCGGTGCTCCGGGATCAACCGGTCAGCTGAGTGTGTGTGTGTGTGTGTGTGTGTGTGTGTGTGTGTGTGTGTGTGTGTGTTTCCTCTCTCTGCCCAAACTTTCAGCCCGTTATTGATCTCTGCTTTAATTCCCGTCAGCCGATCGAGCGGTTCTTCAACGGATCAATAATCTTATTTGTTTGTTTGTTTGTTTGTTTGTTTGTGTGTGTGTGTGTGTGTGTGTGTTTCCTCTCTCTGCCCAAACTTTCAGCCCGTTATTGATCTCTGCTTTAATTCCCGTCAGCCGATCGAGCGGTTCTTCAACGGATCAATAATCTTAGTTGTTTGTTTGTTTGTTTGTTTGTGTGTGTGTGTGTGTGTGTGTGTGTGTGTGTTGACGCTGCTGCGGGAGACTGGAGATGAAGTGCGACCACTCCCAGTGTGTTTGTGTTTGTGTGTGTGTGTGTGTGTGTGTGTGTCAGTCACTTCTTGTTAGCACTTTAATATAAATTCAGTGTCATCAGAGGAACATGACAGAAACACTGCGGTATTTATGAACATTAAATATTATCTGTAATACTACATGAATATTATAAGTACATTTATATAATAACACTGTCGTATAACTACAGAAAGATTATGGGCATACTAACTAACTACTATCTATATACTAAGGAACATAACAGGCAATGTAATCTAAATAAATATTAGATAAATATTAGGAAAAGAGAGACCTGGGTATAAAGTTAAAAAAAACATCTACAGTAATATTATCTTTGCTGTTTCTGAATAACTTCAACATCACTGTGAGAATATGACAGAAATACCAGAAATACCAAAAAAATGTCATTGTCAATAATATAACATTTAATGAGAGAGAGCAGTTGAAATAGTATACAAAATGATCACTAAGGGACACAAAACGACTTAAGATGGACACAACATGACCACACAGAGAGACACAAAATGACTACAAAGGTACACAGCATGATCATAGAGGGATATAAAATGACTACAGAGGTACACAACATGACCACAGAGGGACACAAATGACAACAGAGGGACACAAAATGACCACAGAAGGACACACAATGACCACAGAGGGACACAGCATTATCATAGAGGGACACAAAATGACCTCAGAGGGACACAAATGACAACAGAAGGACACAAAATGACCACACAGGGACACAGCATGATCATAGAGGGACACAAAATGACCTCAGAGGGACACAAATGACAACAGAAGGACACAAAATGACCACAGAGGGACACAGCATTATCATAGAGGGACACAAAAGGACCTCAGAGGGACACAACATAACAACAGAGGGACACAAAATGACCTCAGAGAGACACAAAATGACCTCAGAGGGACACAAAATGACCACAGAGGGACACATGACCTCAGAGGGACACAAAATGATCTCAGAGGGACATAAAATGATCATAGAGGGACACAAACTGACTTCAAAGGGACATAAAACGACCTCAGAGGGACACAACATGATCATAGAGGGACACAAAATGACCACAGAGGGACACAACATGATCATAGAGGGACACAAAATGACCACAGAGGGACACAACATGACCTCAGAGGGACACAAAATGATCTCAGAGGGACATAAAATGATCATAGAGGGACACAAACTGACTTCAAAGGGACACAAAACGACCTCAGAGGGACACAACATGATCATAGAGGGACACAAAATGACCACAGAGGGACACAACATGACCTCAGAGGGACACAAAATGACCTCAGAGGGACACAAAATGACCTCAGAGGGACACAACATGACCTCAGAGAGACACAACATGACCACAGAGGGACACAAAATGATCATAACAGGCAATGTATTGGAGTTAATATTGCATACATTTTAGGAAAAGAGAGATGTGGGTTTAAAGTAAAAAAAAAATCTACTTTGTACTTTGAGAATATCAGAAATATTTCAGACGCTGTGTCCAAAACATTATCACAGAAATAATATAACATTTAATCAAAGAGAGAGCTGGTATGAAGTGAAATATTTTCTGTAATACCAGTGCCGGACGAAGTACATTCCAAAATATATATTTAATAATGATTATTTTGTCAAATTATTTTTTATATTCATCATTAAAAAGGACAAATGTGAAATCAAACACCGTAGCTTATTAGCAATAATAACAAATAACAACAAGAAATAAAAAAATACTGTATATGAAAATTTGCCTCGTAGTTACTAATAAGAATATCATAAACATACTTACCGATGTGTACGTAGAACTATAGAAATATTGTAGGAATCTTATAAACAGTGTTTATTATAGAGGGAAGTGGTTAGTATCCAATTAAATATTTATATGTGGAATATTACTGGCACCACACACAAACAAATACTACAAAACAAACAGTATTATTATTATCAAATATAGGAATACTTTAATGATGAAACTATCACAGGAAGATGACCGGCACCATGTGTGTAGCAGCAGTACTGTCATCACTGCAGTACAACCACGACTTTCGCCCCGGGATGCCATCGTTCACTTCCTGTAAGATTGTAAAGCCAAACCTTGTTCTTTTTTCCTAAACTCAACCATTTGTGTGTCGTTGAAAGAAAAAAAAACGTAATTTCATGGTGTTGTACCAACGTAGTGCTTTTATTTTGAAAGAGACTGCATGCAAACTGTACATTTCCTGTGAAAACAGAAGTGTATTTTGAAAAACAGTCACAGGCACACTTTTGAAATAGAATATATAGAAATACTTTAAACACGACTACAGTAAATTTAAAATGACCATTAAGTACCAGAAGTTGAGATGCACGATACATATTTGATAGATTATCAAATAATAACAGGATATTTATATTGTTATTTATTATTCCGATAATAAATGACCACAGATGGATAGAGCTGATAGCACAAAGCTTTGGTTCACAAGCTGAAGTTCAATGTTCATTATCAGCGTTTTAAACTGTGGTGAAAATCTCAACATGACGTCCATTTAGTTGCTGTTCTGGAGCTTTCGGTCGAATCACGTGATGATCTCTTGACTCTCATGGATCTCTTTGTGTTTTTGGACTGTTGGTCAGACTGAGTAAGCATCATGAAGAATCACTTTGGACTTAAGATGGACATTTAATGTTACTTTGGATTTTTATTGACTAAATTCAGTGATAAATTTAAAAAGTCATGCATTAAAATGAACATTTCTTGATATAATAGATGAGAGCAGTGAACAGGAGTTCAAATAAGTATGTGAATGCTATTAAAATATGAGCTGTAATATCAGAGAGCCAAACCAACACATATTAACTGTATACTGTATATATGGTAATAACATATTATAGGAATGTACTGTGTGATAATATGAATGTATGCCAAAAAAACACCCCAGCAGTGACTAATGGAGATGACATCACACAAAGTGTCAGCAGTCACACACGCTCAGATGTGAATCAGAAACATCACAGTCAAGTTGGACAGTTTCAGGCTTCCCAGAATGAAACAGGAAGTCAGAGAGTGATTTGTCAGCGATCGCTAAGTTAGTGCTGATGATGGTGAATCATTCAGTGTCACAAACTGTAAATACACAACTATGACTCAGTTATCTCCACTGTTCTCTCTGTTCTGTGTGTGGTTCCCACAGTCTCTGGGTTTAAACCCTGACTTGGCCTAATATTCTTGGTTGTTTTAGCCCAGGCTTGGTCTACTATTCTTGGTTGTTTTAGCCTAGGCTTGGTCTAATATTCTCGGTTGTTTTAGCCCAGGCTTGGTCTAATATTCTCGGTTGTTTTAGCCCAGGCTTGGTCTAATATTCTCGGTTGTTTTAGCCCAGGCTTGGTCTAATATTCTCGGTTGTTTTAGCCCAGGCTTGGTCTAATATTCTCGGTTGTTTTAGCCCAGGCTTGGTCTAATATTCTTGGTTGTTTTAGCCCAGGCTTAGCCTAATATTCTCGGTTGTTTTAGCCCAGGCTTGGTCTAATATTCTTGGTTGTTTTAGCCCAGGCTTAGCCTAATATTCTTGGTTGTTTTAGCCCAGGCTTGGTCTAATATTCTTGGTTGTTTTAGCCTAGGCTTGGTCTAATATTCTTGGTTGTTTTAGCCCAGGCTTGGTCTAATATTCTTGGTTGTTTTAGCCCAGGCTTGGTCTAATATTCTTGGTTGTTTTAGCCAAGGCTTAGCCTAATATTCTCAGTTGTTTTAGCCCAGGCTTAGCCTAATATTCTTGGTTGTTTTAGCCCAGGCTTGGTCTAATATTCTTGGTTGTTTTAGCCCAGGCTTAGCCTAATATTCTCAGTTGTTTTAGCCCAGGCTTAGCCTAATATTCTCGGTTGTTTTAGCCCAGGCTTAGCCTAATATTCTCGGTTGTTTTAGCCCAGGCTTAGCCTAATATTCTCGGTTGTTTTAGCCCAGGCTTAGCCTAATATTCTCGGTTGTTTTAGCCCAGGCTTAGCCTAATATTCTCAGTTGTTTTGGCCCAGGCTTGGTCTAATATTCTCGGTTGTTTTAGCCCAGGCTTGGTCTAATATTCTTGGTTGTTTTAGCCCAGGCTTGGTCTAATATTCTTGGTTGTTTTAGCCCAGGCTTGGCCTAATATTCTTGGTTGTTTTAGCCCAGGCTTGGTCTAATATTCTTGGTTGTTTTAGCCCAGGCTTGGTCTAATATTCTCAGTTGTTTTGGCCCAGGCTTGGTCTAATATTCTCGGTTGTTTTAGCCCAGGCTTGGTCTAATATTCTCAGTTGTTTTAGCCCAGGCTTGGTCTAATATTCTCAGTTGTTTTAGCCCAGGCTTGGCCTAATATTCTCAGTTGTTTTAGCCCAGGCTTGGTCTAATATTCTCGGTTGTTTTAGCCCAGGCTTGGCCTAATATTCTCAGTTGTTTTAGCCCAGGCTTAGCCTAATATTTTCAGTTGTTTTAGCCCAGGCTTAGCCTACTATTCTTGGTTGTTTTAGCCCAGGCTTAGCCTACTATTCTTGGTTGTTTTAGCCCAGGCTTGGTCTACTATTCTTGGTTGTTTTAGCCCAGGCTTGGTCTACTATTCTTGGTTGTTTTAGCCCAGGCTTAGCCTAATATTCTTGGTTGTTTTAGCCCAGGCTTGGTCTAATATTCTTGGTTGTTTTAGCCTAGGCTTGGTCTAATATTCTTGGTTGTTTTAGCCCAGGCTTGGTCTAATATTCTTGGTTGTTTTAGCCTAGGCTTGGTCTAATATTCTTGGTTGTTTTAGCCCAGGCTTAGCCTAATATTCTCGGTTGTTTTAGCCCAGGCTTAGCCTAATATTCTTGGTTGTTTTAGCCCAGGCTTGGTCTAATATTCTTGGTTGTTTTAGCCCAGGCTTAGCCTAATATTCTCGGTTGTTTTAGCCCAGGCTTAGCCTAATATTCTTGGTTGTTTTAGCCCAGGCTTAGCCTAATATTCTCGGTTGTTTTAGCCCAGGCTTAGCCTAATATTCTTGGTTGTTTTAGCCCAGGCTTAGCCTAATATTCTCGGTTGTTTTAGCCCAGGCTTAGCCTAATATTCTTGGTTGTTTTAGCCCAGGCTTAGCCTAATATTCTCGGTTGTTTTAGCCCAGGCTTGGTCTAATATTCTTGGTTGTTTTAGCCCAGGCTTAGCCTAATATTCTTGGTTGTTTTAGCCCAGGCTTGGTCTAATATTCTCGGTGGTTTTAGCCCAGGCTTGGTCTAATATTCTCAGTTGTTTTAGCCCAGGCTTGGTCTAATATTCTTGGTTGTTTTAGCCCAGGCTTGGTCTAATATTCTCAGTTGTTTTAGCCCAGGCTTGGCCTAATATTCTCAGTTGTTTTAGCCCAGGCTTGGTCTAATATTCTCAGTTGTTTTAGCCCAGGCTTGGTCTAATATTCTCGGTTGTTTTAGCCCAGGCTTGGTCTAATATTCTCAGTTGTTTTAGCCCAGGCTTGGTCTAATATTCTTGGTTGTTTTAGCCCAGGCTTGGTCTAATATTCTCAGTTGTTTTAGCCCAGGCTTGGTCTAATATTCTCAGTTGTTTTAGCCCAGGCTTGGCCTAATATTCTCAGTTGTTTTAGCCCAGGCTTGGCCTAATATTCTCAGTTGTTTTAGCCCAGGCTTGGTCTAATATTCTTGGTTGTTTTAGCCCAGGCTTGGTCTAATATTCTTGGTTGTTTTAGCCCAGGCTTGGTCTAATATTCTCAGTTGTTTTAGCCCAGGCTTGGTCTAATATTCTTGGTTGTTTTAGCCCAGGCTTGGTCTAATATTCTCAGTTGTTTTAGCCCAGGCTTGGTCTAATATTCTTGGTTGTTTTAGCCCAGGCTTGGTCTAATATTCTCGGTTGTTTTAGCCCAGGCTTGGTCTAATATTCTCAGTTGTTTTAGCCCAGGCTTGGTCTAATATTCTCAGTTGTTTTAGCCCAGGCTTGGTCTAATATTCTCAGTTGTTTTAGCCCTGGCTTGGCCTAATATTCATGGCTGATTTATCTCTGTTGTTCCGATACTCACTTGAGTTTAAGACCAATAAAACATTTGTGGTGGCCTCACACAAGAAACACCTGCGAGCTAATAGCAGAGCAGGACTTCTGCAGCTCTTGAGTGTACCGCTGTAAACTACTGGTCAGACTGTCTCAGAAACACTTTTGCGTCACACATGCTGCTGCTGGATTAACATAGCAGCGGACAAACCCTTCCTGTTTCGGTTTCAACACAGACCAGTTCCTCTTTGGCCTCTGGCGTCTGAATGTTCATCAGGGTGAGGGGAGGTTAGGAAACGCTGCCTCGGTATGGTAAAGTGCTTTGCCTCTGTCAGACTCTGCTTGTCATACTCAGTTTGGGGACATGGTGACATAACTAAAAACAAGACACATGAGCAGGGAGATTTAGCTGGAAGAGAAAACAAAATGTGAACTAAATTAATTATTAATATTCTCCAGTGTTTTAGCCCCAGTTTGGCCCAATATTCTGCAGTGTTCTAGCCCCAGTTTGGCCCAATATTCTGCAGTGTTCTAGCCCCAGTTTGGCCCAATATTCTCCAGTGTTCTAGCCTCAGTTTGGCCCAATATTCTCCAGTGTTCTAGCCTCAGTTTGGCCCAATATTCTCCAGTGTTTTAGCCCAAGTTTGGCCCAATATTCTCCAGTGTTTTAGCCCAAGTTTGGCCCAATATTCTGCAGTGTTCTAGCCCCAGTTTGGCCCAATATTCTCCAGTGTTCTAGCCTCAGTTTGGCCCAATATTCTCCAGTGTTTTAGCCCAAGTTTGGCCCAATATTCTCCAGTGTTTTAGCCCCAGTTTAGTCCAATATTCTGCAGTGTTCTAGCCCCAGTTTAGTCCAATATTCTCCAGTGTTTTAGCCCCAGTTTAGTCCAATATTCTCCAGTGTTTTAGCCCAAGTTTGGCCCAATATTCTCCAGTGTTTTAGCCCCAGTTTGGCCCAGTATTCTCCAGTGTTCTAGCCCCAGTTTGGCCCAATATTCTCCAGTGTTCTAGCCCCAGTTTAGTCCAATATTCTGCAGTGTTCTAGCCCCAGTTTAGTCCAATATTCTCCAGTGTTTTAGCCCCAGTTTAGTCCAATATTCTCCAGTGTTTTAGCCCAAGTTTGGCCCAATATTCTCCAGTGTTTTAGCCCCAGTTTGGCCCAATATTCTCCAGTGTTCTAGCCCCAGTTTGGCCCAATATTCTCCAGTGTTCTAGCCCCAGTTTAGTCCAATATTCTCCAGTGTTTTAGCCCAAGTTTGGCCCAATATTCTCCAGTGTTTTAGCCCCAGTTTGGCCCAGTATTCTCCCGTGGTTTTGGCCCAATTTGGTCCAGAATTCTCCAGTGTTTTAGGCACAGTTTAGTCCAGTATTCTCCAGTATTTTAGCCCCACTTTGGTTCAATATTTTCCAGTGTTTTAGCCCCAGTTTGGCCCAGTATTCTCCAGTTATTTGGTCCCAATTGGGTCCAATATTCTCAAATGATTTAGCCATGGTTAGGCCCAAAAATCTCTGATGCTGTGGATTTTTTTTGGCTTGATATCATCAAGTGTTTTAGCCCCAGTTTGGTCCAGTATTCTACATTGTTTTAGTTCTGGTTTGGTCCAGAATTCTCTTGAATTTTCACTCTGGTTTGTTCTGATATTTTTTGGTCTTTTCATGTATATTTCCTACTGTGTCCACCACCTGGTTTAAGTTGTGCATATACATTATATTATTATTATTATTATTATTATTATTATTATATTTGTCCTAAAAAATCTCATAACCTACTATTTGCTGTTAGTTGTTCTGCAGAGCAGGTGTCTGGGTTTTTCGAGATCATTGAAACCAAAGTCCACACAGCCGTTAAAATATTCTGTAAACCTCATAGCTCCAGTTTTAGAGATTTTCCCATCAGAGCTTCAGCTGCAGGATGACTCGGTTCCTCTGTGGGTCAGGAGACTCTTCCTAAACCAGCAACATAAAATACAAATACAGAAAAAGAACACAGCTGACGAGACGAAACTAAAGCTGTTAGTTCCTGAAACACGGACATACAAGACCAGCAAAACCACAAAGGAGACGGCTGGCTCCAGTGGCACTGATTATATTTCAAACTACGTCCCTGAGGAAGACATGTTTGAGGGAACTCACCGTGAATCCTATAACTGTGGCCAAAGCTTTTATTTCCCTCGTCTATAGAGAGAGTAGCCTCGACAAGGGGATCACACACAGAAGATCTATACAATCAGCACAGTTTCAAGATTAGAATCACCAATTCAGTATCTGACCAAATGTCTCCCCTTCTGTTCCTGAGATATGACGTTAAAACATGATGATGTCACAGTCAAGCTGACCTTTGACCTCTTGGACATAAAATGCCATCACTTTATTATTTTATGAGGTCAGAGTGACCTTGACCTTCGACCATCAATTTCTAATTTGTTTATCCTTGACAAATGACAAATCCTTGTGCCAAATGTTAAGAAATTCCTTCAAGGTGTTATTGGGATATCATGTTCACGAGAATGAGACGGATGTAAGGTAACAGTGACCTTGATGTTTGACCATCAAATTCTAGTCAGTTCATTCTTGAGTCCAAGCAGACATTTGTGCCAGATTTGAGGAAATTCCCTCAAGGTGTCCTTTGGGTATGGAGATCACAAGAATGAGATGGATGTAAGGTCAGTGTGACCTTTGACCACCAAATTCTAATTTGTTCATCTTTGAGTCAAAGCGAAACTTTGAGCCAGATTTGAAGAAATTCCCTGAAGTTGTCACTGGGATATCATGTTCATGCGAATTAGACAGATGTAAGGTAACAGTGACCTTGATGTTTGACCACCAAATTCAAGTCAGTTCATTCTTGAGTCCAAGCAGACATTTGTGCCAAATTTGAAGAAGTCCCTCCAGGTAATTTACAGCTGCTGCTTTCACAAAAATGAGATGGATCGAAGGTCACATTGACCTTTGACCTGTGACCTAATTTGTTCATCCTTGACTCAGAGTGTGCATTTGTGCCATATTTGTGTTCTTTGGGTATTATGTTCATGAGGATGAGATGGACGCAAGGTTGTGGTGACCTTTGACCACCAAATTAGAGTCAGTTCATTCTTGAGTCTAAGTGAACATTTGTGTCAAATTCAAATTTTTGAATTTGGTCTATTTGACGAAATTCCCTGTAGGTGTTCTTGATATCACTTTCATGAGAACAGGACGGACGAACATTCCTACTTATGTAGTACGACAGCTGTGGCCGGAAGCGTTATGTTTTCAGGTTGTCCGAACATACGTTGCCGGTGCGGAGGCATAAAAACTTCATGTAAATGTTTTCTGACGCAATGTGAGCAACAACCGTGTGAGAGCCGACCACTGTCACTGAAGATTTCTTTTTGGCCTTGTGTCTCAGCATCGTGGCGATTCACGTAAATGTTCTCTGACATGATGATGATGAACTGTCATTAAAACAAACAGCTGCAGTGTGTGTTCCACACACTCTGAGAGGAAGGTCACTTTTACACAATGAGTGTGTGTGTGTGTCAGGTTATATGTTACTGATCTCCGTTCTTCTTCCTCTTTTTTCTCAACGTGTTTTCTTCTTTCTTCCTCTCAGTCTGACTCCGTCAGCGCTGACCTCAGATCTGTCCTCAGACCTGCTGCTGTCACAGTTTGGGCTGATGAACCTCTGAAAGATGCAGCATCAGTTTGGTTCGCTCAGATTGTGTCGTTTATTCATCTCCTAATGTTCGCTCAGTGTTCAAGACAAAAACATCACCAGGACATGAGACTGATGTGACAACTGACATCGAAAAGTAGCATAAGAATTTTGTTTTGAGGGTTTTTCCATATACTTCAATACAGTGGCAGTTTTATCACAGCAGCACCTGGTGGACGTTAGAGGAACTTCAGCTCTGACTGCAGGTGAGACACACGGTGAAGTTGAGGTAAATTTCACTGTGAGACACTCTTAAAGACTCAGTGAATATAATTCTGTGTTGAGAGGCGGACGCTTGTTCATCATGTCTTTACTGACGTTTGTGCTTCATTTCAACATGAAACCACAGTGACAGTTTTTCTGCTGAAAACTTCCTTTTTTCTTCAACACCATCTGAGTTACAAAAGGACATCGTTACAACACATGAAACGTTTGTCAGTGACTCTGCAGGTTATCAGCGTGTTCATGTTATCTGTCAGAAAACTTTGCCTATCAGCCGTTGACAGACGACGAAGGAAGAACTGAGATCCTTAACTGAAGAACCAAAGTCTAAAATTACTCAAGTCAATTCAAAATGTTACTTTAAAAAGTGTATTATTAAAGAGTCAAAAATAAAATACTCATCATACAGTGCAGCTCCTTTATTACAGAGTATTATATTATTCTGTTTTTATTTTAAGTAAATCCATATGAAAGAATTTTAATGTTGTACTTTATCAATGTGGAGCCAGTCTTACTGCTGGCTCCAAAGGTACTGGACTGAAAGGGTTTGGTGGAAACGGGGCATACAGGTCAAAGGTCAAAGTCACTGTGACCCTTTCTGTCCATATTGTGAATGTGTTATCTCAAAAACACCATAAGGGAATTGTCCACTTGGATTCAACGATGAACTGATGTAGTTGTCATAGGTCAAAGGTCACCATTACCTTGCATCCGTGTCACTCTCATGAATGTAATATCTCAAGGACACCTTGAGAGAATTTCTTTGAATTTGACACAAACATCCACTTGGACTGGAGAATAAACTGATTAGAATTTTGTGGTCGAAGGTCAAAGGTCAAGGTCACTGTGAACGCACAAAACATGTTGTGAGCTCAAGAATTCATATGCTAATTATGACAAAACTTGACACAAATGACTAACAGGATGAAGTGATGGCATTTTATATCCAAAAGGTCAAAGGTCAGCTTGACTGTGACATCATCATGTCTTAACGTCATATCTCAGGAACAGAAGGGGAGACATTTGGTCAGATACTGAATTGGTGACTCTAATCTTGAAACTGTGCTGATTGTATAGATCTTCTGTGTGTGAAGCATCCATGTTTTCACTGACATGGATGGAGACTGTCAGAGAAAGTTACAACTGTGCGGTGTTAATTCAGTTCATTAAATGTTTGTTCATATCTGGTTTTAGGTTTTAATTCTAGTTAACTACAATAACTTTGGGAATTTACTACTTTTACTTGTGTAAATAATTTGAGAACTTCTTCCACCGCTGCAGGAAGTACTGAGACACTGTTGTGTCGACTGTAAGAACACTACAGAGTAACAGCAGTTGTACTCTCAGTGAAGGGTCTGATATTTCCTCAGAGGTCACGGTCACACCGCGCCATGTAAACACCGTGAAGGAGAGAAAACCAAACGCTGTGAGATCAGAGGTTAAAGCTTCCAGCAGGAGTGAGATCAGCCGACCTCCGCCCAGAGACAGAGAGAGGAGGGTGGGGTCAGCGTCCCCAGAGTCTGGGCTGAGCCACTTTCTCTATCCAGACATCTGGAGGGAGCCTCCACACAGTTACTGCTTTAGTGTTCAGCACACAGTCCAACAGAGTCACTTTTCATATTCACATCAGGACCTTCACTTTTCACTTTCCTCTTCAGGAGCGTTTACAGCACAGACGACACGAAAACACTGAAACTCAGAATGAAACAGACCTGAAGCACTCGAATAAAGACAGAGACGCGTCACTATGTATCAGAACTCTCTGTTGCTGACTTGTTTTTAGTTCGACCTTTCCTAAATCGCTCTTTTTCTTCTTCACTGGTCTGTAAACTGCTGCTGTTACACTCAAACTGACGGGAACACAACTCCTGCAACCCAGACATGAGCCAAACGACTTGAATACAAACCGGTGACTTCAACGTTAACTTGCTAACTAGGAGGTGATAACATTTCCAGCTTGAATATGATCTGGGTGACTTGGACTTGATCTGAGCAAACTGAACATGACCGTACTTAAACGTGTCCTGGTCGACTCAGAAACAACATGGGCGATTTGGATATGGCTTTGTTGACTTGGACAAGATTTGGGTAACTCGGACATGACTTTGTAATTAGAACATGGCCTTTGCGACTGGATTTGATGACTTAGACTTGATTTGGGTAGCTTGCATTTTAACTAGGTGACTCGGACTTGATCTGGGTAAAGCAGAAACGACCATGGTGACTTAGACGTGTCCTGGTCGACTCAGTCACAACATATGCAATTTGGTGACTTGGACAAGTTTTGGGTAACTCGGACATAACATCAGGAACTTAAGCATGACTTGGTAACTAGAACTTGGCCTTTGTGCCTCGAATTGATGACTTGGACTTGATTTGGGTAAACTGGAAAGTTACACAGTGGTGACTCAGACGTGTCCTGGTCAACTTGAACGTGATCTTTGTGCCCAGAGATGAATTGGACATAACCTGGGATGAGACTGGACGAGTCTAAATGGGACTCGAGGTTTACCGAGTTAACTACAGCTACCCCTACCAGTACTGCCATTAGTACTCCTGACACTCCTGATTCTGCTGCCGTGGGCCTCAGGTTGATGATGTCCTGATAAAACTGGAGACAGAAGGAGGAAAGAAAATCTAACCAGCTGTCTGTCACGTAAATGTAAATAAAGTTTCAATACAAACTGGCTGTGTGGGAGGAGACGCTGTGTGTGTGTGTGTGTGTGTGTGTGTGTTTAATGAAACTTTATACGTTCACTCCGAGTGACGCTGGCATTCAAATCCGTGTGTGTGACTGTGTGTGTGCAGGATAACATCTCTGTTTTGTTTGGAGACCGTTTCCTTCTGCAGATCATTTCCATAAACACAAATACTGACCGATGACAAACTCTGCCCCCCTTCTCCCCCCCACCCACCCCCCCTCTCTGCAGTCAGACGATGGGACGTCACGTGTGTCTGAACAAACTGTGTTAACTGAAGGAAACTGAAGCGTCTCTGACAGCCGGAGTGGGACGAGTCAAGCAATCAGAGTCACTGAAGGTAAACTCAGACAGGTAGCCACACTGTCCCCTCCTGATGTCAATACTCTGACAGGAACTCTACAGAGGATGTTGATTTCAGGGCTGTTTCTGGTTAAACAAAAAGGATCCTACTCTTTAACACAAAGCTCTATCTCTGTAGGGATCCTTTGATAATGTTGTCAGACACTCAGAATAACAATCTGAGCCTGTCAGTGACAAAAACAGACACAGACGGACACAGACGGTGTGAACATCACTCAGTACTGGACTAACATTAAGAACTCTTCTTTCCATCAGTCACTTAGACACAAAAACATAAAAAATAAGCTCCATGTTGAAAAATACAGAAGTTTCTTTGTAAGTAAAGGATCTGAAAACTTCTTCCACTGCTGCATGAGTCATAAATAAACCATAATCAGAGGTCCAATCTTCGCATTTGGCTCTAAAACTGACAGACAAAAGCAGCGCAGTAAAAAGTGTTAACCTCTACAATACAGTGAGGTGGAAATTTAGGGGAAGAATAAAACATGTTGCATGAGTTTCAGAAGTTTTCTATTTTTACTTCTCTATTTTTCTTTTTGATTTAACCTGCTGAGAGATTCTACTGGTCTTTAATTACTAGTGAAAGTGTTTTTCTGTTTTGAACGGTGTGCTTGAGATAAAGGCCGCCACAAAGACAAAATGTATCGTACAATAAATTGTAACAGAACGAACCTTCGGTCAGTTCCTCCTGTTCTGTGTTGCAGGTCGCTGAAGGCTAAGAGGTCAGAGGTCATCATGCAGAGTATAAAGTGTGTGGTTGTGGGTGACGGTGCTGTGGGGAAGACCTGCCTCCTCATCTCCTACACCACCGGAGCTTTTCCCAAAGAGTACATCCCCACTGTGTTCGACAACTACAGCAGCCAGGTGTGTTTGTGTCCGCCGGCTCATGTTCTTCATCTGTTAATTCTCGTGCTCGGCTGCCAGAAAATTGCTCAGTAGCACCCCTACAAATTTTCGATGAAGCAGCCCCTGAAGTTGGTTTCACCTACACATATGAAACTTGGTAGGCACATGAAACACTCTAAGACATTACAAAAAATTCTCTTGGAGCCATACTCTAAACCCAACAGGAAGTCAGCCATTTTGAATTTACTGTGCAATTTTGGTACATTTTTGGCCATTTCCAGGGGTCGTACTTCAACGAACTAGTCCTAGAGATTTCATCCGCTCGCCTTTAAAGTCGGTCTGTTGCGTCAAGAGACCTTAAAGATAAAAATTTGTTACAAGCTTGTGTTTTCGTCAACCGTGTGACCTTGGCGAGGCGTCAGACTTATAGGTGTCACCACGAAACAGGATGTGGTTTGTAACTCCAACATACTTCACATGATTGATGACAGTCCCACCCTAAACACATCTACATGCCAATATTTGGCAGTGGGTATAGCGCCCCCACCTGGCAACAGGAAATGTCGTGTTTTATACTTTGACAAAGTCGACCAGATTTATGTCAAACTTGGGAAAAATATGCAATATTACATGTCCATTTTATAATAGAGACACATAGATATTAAATCATATTTCTTGAAGTATAGACATTATTATAAGAATCCAGGAATGGTTGTTGTACTTTAGGGATTTCACTGACTGATCCTTGAGTGGTAAATCTGAGCTTTTCCAACATCAAGTGAGCCATGACATCATCGACCACGTGGCCAAAGAGAGGGGGCAGGTTAGACTTCCTGTTGTAAAGACCGAGACGTCTGGCTAGCAATGATGAAAAGCTCAAAGCACAAGTCTGAGCTCGTAAGAGACCCAGATCTCTTTGGGTCACACCAAATATTTCCAACTGCGGCTCTGCGTCTATGGTTTTATTACACATGTACGGAAATGTATTGATTAAATGTTTAGTATAAAAAATGTCTGAAATAGTGAAAACTCACAATGTTTCAATGTCACAATTTTCTAATGTTCACATCGACATCCAAACAAACTGTTCAAACCCCAAACGATTTAATTTCAATCATGTAAAATACAGAAAAGCAGCAAATGATCGCAATTCAGCGGCTTGAACTGCTGAACGTTTGTTATCTTTGCTTTAAAAATGACAAACGATTAATCAACTATCAAAACTAATGCTGATTACTGTTCAGTTGATCACCTGGTAAAAATAAAAAAAAGATGATTTAATGATTGATTAATATGTTAAATTTGATTGAAAATTTGGTGGGAATCTGTCAGTTTCAGAGATTCCAAATGTTTTTACCTTCGTAGTTACACAGATGAAATGTGTTGTTCATGTCATATTGACGAGGTGTGTGTGTGTGCATACCTGTTTGTGTGTGTGTGTATGTGGTGCGTTCAGGTGACGGTGGACGGCAGGACCATCAGTCTGAACCTGTGGGACACAGCAGGTCAGGAGGAGTACGATCGGCTGAGGACGCTGTCCTACCCACAGACCAACGTCTTCATCATCTGTTTCTCCATCTCAAGCCCCGCCTCCTACGAGAACGTGAAGCACAAGTGGCATCCAGAGGTCAGAGGGCTCAGTGAGGTTTCAGTGGCTCTTTGACCACATGTGGAGTTTGTTTTAATGTTGGTTCGACTTTTGGTTTATGGGTTGACCACCGGTTGAGCAGAAAGCTATTTCCTTATTTTAAATTAATAAATTTGAAAGCATCGCAGACCGTCCCTCTAACAAAAAACAGCGCATAGGTCGTCTGTACTAGCATATTTATGTTTATGTTTAGGTGGCGACCTCTAGTGCCCGTAGTAATTATGATGGGATCAAAGGTGGAAGCAAAGTGATGTAAGTCCACTAAGGGAGGAGGTTGGTGGGGGTCAGATGGGTCAAACAAATACTGGACTTTGAACAAGTGTCAGAACGAAGCCAACACTTAAGTATCAAAAGCTGCAGTTCCTCTAATGTCCACTTGAGGCTGGCTCCAAGAGTGAGTCAATCCCCACAGAGCAGTAGATCAGTTCATCATTAAATCCAAGTGGACGTTTGTGCCAAATTTGAGAAAGTGCCCTCAAGGTATTCTTGAGATATCGCATTCACGAGAATGAGAGAAACCCAGTAAGATCATCCTTGACTCATAGTGGATGTTTGTGCCAATTCAAAGGAATTTCCTCAATATATACTTAAGATGTGGCGTTCCCGAGAATGAAAGGGGGGCGAAGTCACACAACTTTGACCTTTGACTACCAAAATCTAATCAGTTCATCATTAAGTCCAAGTAAATGTTTGTGCCAAATTTAAAGAAAGTCCCTCACAGTGTTTTTGAGGTATCACATTCACAAGAATGAGAGGGACGCAAGATCACAGTGACCTTGACCTTTGACCACTGAAATATAATCAGATCATCCGTGACTCATAGTGGATGTTTGTGCCAAATTTGAAGAAATTCCCTCAAGGTATTCTTGAGATATCTTGTTCACAAGAATGACAGGGGCGCAAGATCACAGTGACCTTGACCCCCAAAATTTCATCAGTTCATTGTTGAGTCCAAACAAATCCTGTTCCAAATTTAAAGAAATTCCCTCAAGGTGTTCTTGAAATATTGCAAAGATAGGACAACAGTGCAGAGGCATGAAAACTAATTAAAAAACAAGTCTTAGCTATAATTAGTGTTCTGTAATCACAGTGCGCAGAGGCAAAAAATGAAAAACTTTTGTTAACAACGAGTTCAGACTGAACACGGCAGAGAAACAGCGATAAACAAAAGACAGAAAAATACGACCTTTGTTTTATTTATTTGATTTTTCAAATTTAAAATGAAAACAAGAAAACAGTCATTTTACTTCTTGACAAACGTTCGGCTTCATGTTTTCAGATTTCAGATTGATTGATATAATTAAAGAATCTTTAGCTTTAAAGACGAGGTCGTTTCTAGTTGTTTATTCTGTCATCATTGTCATCACCAGGTGTGTCACCACTGTCCTGGCGTCCCCATCCTCCTGGTCGGCACAAAGAGCGACCTCCGGAACGACGGCGAGACTCAGAGGAAGCTGAAGGAGCAGAACCAGACGCCCGTCAGCCACCAGCAGGGCGCTGCCCTCGCCCGCCAGATCCACGCCATGCGCTACCTGGAGTGTTCGGCCCTCAACCAGGACGGCATCAAGGACGTGTTCTCCGAGGCCGTGCGGGCCTACCTCAACCCGCAGCCCACCGTCAACAAGAGGCCCTGCGTCCTGCTGTAGGACCGCGCCTCGAACGCCACATCAGCGGGTTTCTGTGGCGCTGATGCTGCGGTGTTACTGCCTGAGAGACTGTTCGGAAAATCTATGTTAAAATGTGTTTTTTTTATGTTTGGTTAGAATTTTATCTTTGAGAATTAGAAAAGTAGTTTTGAGACGTCCATTAATTTAAAACATTTCTAACGCTGCAGTAAGAACGAATTAAAATCAAATGAAACTCATCCTGTCGTCTGTTGTTATAAACTCTGATGATGTCACGCTCAACATGGTGGCCCTGGACACGTGTGTTCATGTAACATGACTGTGGGCTGCTTTCATGTGCTGATGTCTGGGTAAATAAAAAGCCTGTTAGTTATTTATCAGAGGACGAGGGGGAGTGACTAGGGTAAAACAAATCATCCTCCCAAGTGGTGGCAGCGTCAGGAGCCGGCATTGGGCCAGCTGATTTGGCTCGATTCTGCTGTGTCATTCATGCCGAGTCACAGCCGAGTCAGGCAATCAGACGTGGCCCGACTTATTTCTTCTGGCGTGCCGCATTTGGACCAAAACTGGGCCAGGTCATTTATAACAGCAGCCCAGTGGTTACAGCGTCAACAGCCAAAATCGGGCCAGCTGATTTGGCTCGATTCTGGGGTGTCATTCATGCCGAGTCACAGCCGAGTCAGGCAACCAGATGTGGCCCGATTTATTTCTTCCTATCTGCCAAGTTTGGGCCGGTGCTGGTCCAGGTCATCTTTGATAACGGCCCCGTGGTGGCAGCCAAAATCAGGCCAGATTATTTGGCCCAATTTTGAAGTGTCATTCATGCCGAGTGTCAGCCGAGTTGGGCAACAGCATGCGACCTGACTAATTTCATCTGGCATGCCGAGTTTGGGCCGATGCTATGCCAAGTCACTTTTAACAGCAGCCCAGTGGCGGCAGCCAGGTTATTTGGCTCAATTCTTAATTGTCATTCATGCCGAGTCGGACATCGGGACATGGCCTGACATATTTCTTTCGTCCTGCTGAGTTAAGGCCGATGCAAAGCCAAGTCATTTTTGACAACGGCCCAGGGGTGGCAGTGTCAGCAGATGGAATATGGCCCGGTTCTGGGCGTCATTCATGCCGAGTTGGGTAACTTAATGTGACCTGATTAGTTTCATCCAGGATGCAGAGTTTGGGCCGATGCTGGGCCAGGTCATTTTGGCTACCTGGGACTGTCAGACATAAATAACCATATTTTATCATATTCTAACCAAACGCAGGTGATGGAGTCCATGCAACGAGCAAACAGCACAGAGAACGAGTCACCTCTTGAAGTAAATGCACAACTGAAACAAAACCAACAACATTTATAAACGCTACATTCCTATATTTATTCATACATTAATTTAAGTGTTTATAGATGCTTGTGTCATTTTTCATCCTCCAAAACACTGGGTTTAAAATGTTGTGTGCAGCACTGCTCAGAGTGTGCTTTGGTGACAATGGACACCTTTAATGTCAGGTAGACACACACACACACACACACACACACACACACACACACACACACATGCAGATAATAAACATTTTCCCAAATTAAGCTGGTTTTATTCGCCTGCGTTCCATCAACATCGTACCACAGCGTACGTGTCTACGCAGAGCCACGCCGACATGCACCTCCCCAGAAAATGTACCCACTCAGTGGAAATGAAGCTTCTATTTACTTTTATTTCACAGATAATCAACAGTAGAGACAATAAAGCCTCCACAAAATAACATTTTAAGTCCTGTGTGTGATTCATCCTGACTTCATACGAGGAGAGGAAACTTCACCAGTCACTAATTCATGCAACATAAAATATAATCATGGATGTATAAAGAGACGTGGATACAGCGTGGGGGCGGGGCCTCGCTTATTCCTATGAAAGTTGCTCAGTGAAGCATGAAGACAAAAGAGCTCAATTACCCACAGAGCAGGCGCACTGATCACAGCCAAGTCGCAGGTCTTGATATTTGCAAAATACTGTGAGCCTACAAATTTTTTTGCATTTGTTGTTGTATATTTACAGATCACGCACAAACACACAGACTGTCGCTCTGTTCACACTGAACACTGACACAAATCTGCCTCCATGAATACGGGATAAAAACAAAAAGTCCAACACTAACTCACTGAATTTATGATGGTGACATTATGCTTCTTGGTAAAACCCCTTAAAGCATTATGGGAATTGTAGTTCCAACACTTCGCCCCCCCCCCCCACACGCATCTCTACGTGTGATAAAGAATAACAGGAAATGTGAAAAAAAATCAATTGATATTTAATGATGGAATATGTTTGGTGATATGGGGGAGTAGTGTGGTTGTCATGACAACAGAAACACAGTCGGTGTGAAGAAGAGGCTGGGCGTGCCTGACAGGAAGCTGCTCAGTCACGAACTGGTGGAAATAGAAATAAGGAAGTTAAAGAAGTGTTTACTGACACTGAGACTTTACTGTAACTGCAGACAGAAAAAGAAAAATGGTTCATGTTGTGAATTTGATCTTCAGTGTCTGATGACTGAATCTGCTTTGTGACAAAATGTCTGTGAGACACGTGATGTGTTTAAGCAACAACCCCTGAACGTAAACAGAGCCTAAACTTTGCTTCTTAAAGGGATACTTTGGATTTTGAAGTGAGATTGTGTGTTACATACAGTAGATGTCACTCAGCACGTCCCCAGTTTGGAGAAGCAGACTGGAGTACTGTCTGTGGACGGGGTGAGCAACAACATGTAGTTTAACCACCTAAAAAAAATCAATATCAGCTGAAGTGTACACTTACTCACGCACTTACCTTGCTGTCAGACATCCAGTTCAGACAGGGAAGCCATTAACAGCTGCAGTTCCCCATCTGTGCTCTCGACACAGCCACCAGACTCCACTGAGTAAAGCAGTCATTTTAGCTCACAGAACACAGGAGCTGCTGGTCTACTGCTGCTTTATTCAGTCAGTTAATTTGTGTTAATGTGTTACTTTGGTGTTTTAAAGGCTTAGTTCAGATTCACCAAAGTCACAAAATGACACAGACAAACTAACTGATGGAGGCAGCAGTAAACCAGCAGCTCCTGTGTTCTGTGAGCTAAAATTACTGTTTTTCTCAATGGAGTCTGGTGGCTTTGAAGAGAGCAATATAACGGCTTCATTTCCACGTTGGAAATCGCTGTCTGACAAAAAAGGCAAAGAGGTGAAAACATTCCAAATACAGCGTACACTTAATCTGATAGTGATTATTTTTTTTGGTGTCTAAAATATGTTTAGCTGCGGCCCCCGTCCACAGCAATGTGTCGGACCGCCGCCTGCTTCTCCACACTGAACGAACCCTTTAAGCACCAGAGCCGCACATTAATACGAACTAACTAACAGGACTGATTTGCTGCAAAGCCAGAGCTCAGCATTTTATCATTTATGGTATTTTAGATGCTCTTTTTCTACAGACACATGAAACATAAGGCGCTGACACACCACACCGACGCTCGCCTTTAGGTCACACATGGGCCTCTGGTGAGCATGTGTCGCCCTCGTCGCTGCTGTGTCCCGCACCGTTGTCCCCCCCTCAGCTTTTTTTGTGCTGATTCAGTATGTTGAATCAACATCTGAAACGGCAGAGCCCGTCGGTGACTGCAATCGCTCCGATTGCCGGTTCACGAGAAGAGAAACAAAGAGCTGAAGTCCAGAGAAAGTGACACCGAAACAAACTTGTATCGGATCGGATTATTTTTCTTTAGCAGAAATGTTTCCTGATTGTTTGTGTTTTTGTTCACAATATGCTCTGCTCTGTCAACACTGGATTGGCTTGTTAATGTGCTAACTGGCTAACTAGCGTCAAGATATTAGTTGTTTGTAAGGTCACAGTGACCTTTGACCACCAAATTCTAATCAGGTTATTAGTGAGTCGAAGTGGATGCTTGTGCCAAATTTCTGTGTTTCTGTGTCGAGGTGTTTTTGAGATATAGCATTCACAAAATGAGACAGACGAATGGTCACAGCGATCTTTGACCACCACATTCTAATCAGTACTTTCTTGATTCCAAGTGGACGTTTGTGCCAAATTTGAAAGAATTCCTTCAAGGTGTTCTGGAGATAGTGCATTCATGAGAATACGAAGGACAAGGTCAAAATGACCCTGAATTTTGACTTAAGACCACCAAATGCTATTCATGCTATTCATCCTTAACCCAAAGTGGATGTTCGTGCCAAATTCCTTCCTGTTTCCCTTTTTAAATGACGACTACAGACGATTGCCATCCGCTGGTGTGGAGTTATTTCCTCTCACACAGGCAACAGGCATACAAGAGGGAGGGTCGAGCCTCCTTTAAGACCCCTTGTGGCGTTTGGTGCGGCCTGAACTTCGGCTACACGTTAAAGGAGCAGTTTGTCAGATTTAGTGCTGTCTAGCGGCGCAGACCGCAGATTAACTGGTGTTGTAAAAATGTTTTTTGTCTTGTCATCGTGACTTGAAATGTGAGCTGTAACAGCCTGATGTGAGATGAAGGTTGTGTGTGAACGTCTCTGTGAAGCTGCTGCTGTTGTTTTTCAGGTAAATGAAGTCGGGGGAAGTGAGTTTAATGAATGACCTGCAGACAAACAACTTCCCCAAACCACGAAAGGACTGTTGTGGCATCCGATAACAAAATAATCAAATCATAAACACGCCCTCTGCTGCTGTCACCAACGATCTTATCTTCAGCTCAGCAGCGTTTCACAAGAAGTGTCTGAACAGACTTCGACTCACTCAAGGTTTTAACTTCACACTCATCTCGTTACACGAGTCAGCAGAAAATCAGGAGAAGAAGAAGAAGAGTGACATCACAGTGTGACTTCTCTTGGTCGTAAGAACATGTGATCAAACACACACACATCATGTCAGTCTCTATCTGAACCTCCTGACTCCACAGTGCTCCCAGTGTTCCCAGTATGACATGTCTGTCCTTCAGCAGTGAGCCAGAGTCATGACACAGGAGAGTTTACCAATAGTCATATTGATTATCAGTATCAATACTAATACGGTTATTATTGGACGCCTGTTTATGTAAGGTATGGAGGACGAAAAATGACGTTAGTATAAAAAAAAAGAAGAAATATTACAGAAATAAATAAAACAACATTTACATGCATAAATAAATAAATACTGAAAAAAAGACGTAAATAAAATAATAGGAATAAGTAGATAACTACTAAAATAAATAAAGCACTAAACATACACATGAATAAAGAAATAGAGAAAGAAAGAAATAATAAATGAAAAGAAATACATACAGGAATAAAGAAATAAATACGAAAATAAATAAAAGAATACATAAAGAATAAATACATAAATACTGAAAAACAATAAATACACACAAGAATAAATAAAAAAATATGAAAATAATTTTAAAAAACTGTAATAAATCGATAAATACTGAAATAAATAAAACACTAAATACATGCATAATAAATAAATCTAAAAATAATGAATGAATAAAACAATAAATACAGACAGGAATAAAGAAATAAATATGGAAATTAAAAAATCAACAAATACAGGAATAAATAGATAAATCCTGGAAAAAAACAGTAACTACATAAAAGAATAAAAAAGTAAATACGGAAATATATGAACAAAAGAATAAAGATAGGAATTAATAGATAAATACTGAAAGAAATAAAGAAAAATAAATGCTGAAATTAATAGACAAATAAACAAATACATATAGAAATAACTAGATAGATACTAAAATGAATCAACAATAAATATACACAGGAATAAATTAAAATAATAATAATAGAATATAAGAATAAATAGATAACTTGTTTTAAAATGCTGAAATAAATACAAAAATAAAGTGTCAATAATTACATATTAATGTAAAAAATTGGAAATAAATGAAAGTTAATAATTAAACAGGACATATATAAATATCTTTGATATAATTCTAATTTTTGTACATTTATTTTTTTCCTGTATTTGTGTGTCTGTGTGTTAATGAAGTCATTACTCTGAATTTGTGTCTTTATTTATGTATTTTGAATTTTCACATATTTATTTTTCCATTCCTATATTTATTCATACATTAATTTAAGTATTTATTTGTGTCATTTTTCATCCTCCGTATCACTGGGTTTAAAATGTATAACTGTGTGCAGCACTGCTCAGAGTGTGCTTTGGTGACGATGGACACCTTTAATGTCAGCAGGTACACACACACACACACACACACACACACACACACACACACACACACACACACACACACACTCTCTGCAGGACAGTAACTCAGTGTCTGCTGGTGATTTGACAGTAAAATGAGTGGACGTCACTCAGCAGCAGAGTAACAACAGCACCCTGAGAAATCCTAAAATAAACTATCCACAATGAACTCATAGACCATGAAGCAATGCTGTAGATTAAACGACCCAATATAAAGGACTTGAAACGACGCAGACACATTAATGCAGCTGAATATTAGTTAAAAACATCACAGAGAATCAAAACACTTCACTGCAGCTGCAACACACTTTTACTTTGCAAGCGGCGATTCTGGTGTTTGAGCCCACACGGAGCGATAGAAGCTGGAAGCTGTGAAGAATCAAGACCTTCAACAGTTTCTGACGACTGTGTTAAAGATAACTCACAGGTTTCATGACGATCTGACAGACGCTCATTCATGTACGACCAAATCTGTGCCGGGCCACACTTCTTAGACACATCTATACAATCAGCACAGTTTCAAGATTAGAGTCACCAATTCAGTATCTGACCAAATGTCTCCCCTTCTGTTCCTGAGATATGACGTTAAAACATGATGATGTCACAGTCAAGCTGACCTTTGACCTTTGGACCTTCATTATTTTACCCTGTTACACATTTGTGTCAAGTTTTGTCAGAATCAGTGAATGAATTCTTGAGTTATGGTCAATAACATATTTTGTAAGGTCACAGTGACCTTTGACCTTCAACCACCAAATACTAATCAGGTTATTCGTGAGTCGAGGTGAATGTTTGTGCCAAATTTCTGAAAATTCCTTCAAGGTGTTTTTGAAATACTGCGTTCGAGAGAATGCCACAACTGGGATCACAGTGACCTTGACCTTTGACCACCAAATTTTAATTAGTTATTCTAGACTGAACATTTGTGCCAAATTTAAAAAAAGAAAAAATCCTGACAGGTCTTCTTGAGAAATTGTGTTCACAAGAATCACACAGATGCAAGGTCACAGTGACCTTTGACCACCAAATTCTAATCAGTTTATTCTAGAGTCGAAGTTAAAATTTGTGCCAAATTTCTGAAAATTTCCTCGATGTGTTTTTGAGATATTGCAATCACCAAATGAAACAGATGAAAGGTCACAGCAACCTTTAACCACCACATTCTAATCAGTACATACTTGATTTCAATTGGACGTTTGTGCCAAATTTGAAAGAATTCCTTCAAGGTGTTCTTGAGATACCGTGTTCATGAAAATATGAAGGACAAGGTCAAAATGACCTTAAACTTTGACTTTTGACCACCAAATGCTATTTATTTCATCCTTAACTCAGAGTGGATGTTTGTGCCAAATCTGAAGATATTCCCTCAGGTGTTCTTGAGATACTGCATTAACAAGAATGAGACAGATGAAAGGTCATGCTGACCTCTGACCACCAAAATGTAATCAGTTCATCATTAAATCCAAGTGGACGTTTGTGCCAAATTTGAAAGAATTCCTTCAAGGTGTTCTTAAGATACTGCAATCATGAGGATATGAAGCACAAGGTCAAAATGACCCTGAATATTGACTTATGACCACCAAATGCTATTCATCCTTAACCCAAAGTGGACGTTTGTGCCAAATTCAGACATTTCCTCAGGTGTTCCTGTGATATCACATTCACAGGAATGAGACTGATGAAAGGTCATGCTGATCTTAGACCACCACATGCTTATCAGTTCATCCTTAAACCATAGTGGATGTTTGTGCCAAATTTGAGGCAATTTCCTCAAAATGTTCTTGAGATATCGTGCACACAAGAATGAGACAGATGAAAGGTAGGATGTTGACTGCTGACCTTTGATCACCAAAATCTTATCAATTCATTCGTACGTCCAAGTGGGTGTTTGTGCCAAATTTGTGGAAATTCACTCAAGGCATTTTTGACATATCTTGTTCACAAAATTAGATAAACAAATGTCATGCTAACCTTTGACCTCTGACCACCAAATTCTAATCAGTTCATCGTTGTGGATGTTTGTGCAAAATTTGAGGAAATTTTTTGTTTTGCTCTTGTCCTTGAGATATCATGTTAACGGGAATGGGACAGACGTATGTATGTACCTACAACCCAAAAACACAATGCCTACGGCCACAGCTATCACTGGTGCAGCGGCATGAATAGATAAATAAATAATTTACAGATAAACAGCAGGGTCGGCTGTTTGGGCCTGAACATCTGACAGAACAGGGAAACACCGACAGGGAACACTTAACTGCACTGTACATACCTTTACTTCGGTAAAGTAACTTTTAATTGTAGCTGAGTATTTTCACAGAGTGAAGGATGTGAGGTCGTAGAGCGACAGACAGGAAGACACAGACATGTGTAAATGTAGTTTTTGTCTTTTATTATGAACGTAAACACTCAGACATCAGCAGAGACACAGCAGCACATCACAGCTTTGACATGACTCTGTACGTTAGCATGTGCTGATACACGCAAAGTGTATCAAAGTGTGACGACAGTGACTGAGATGAGTCTGAGATGTCCCTAAAAGGCCACCGTTAAAGATAAACCCTTTGATTTTTGGTTACAGCCTGACTTAGTTGTGCCTTGTGTTGTTTAACAGCCTGGAATAAAAGTTTTTACACATTAACCTCCATTAATCTGATCCAGGACCAGCTGATACTGGCCGCAGCTCGCCGTCCAGTACTCTGTAATATAAACACTCTGTCCTCGCGGAGCTGCTGATGACGAGGTCACAGACTTTTATTGTTGTAACCCTGAACGCAGCATGAACAGAGCTGTGTGTTCTGTCAGGACGTCGACATGTGAGTCTGGTTTGGTGCTGATGAGCAACACGGTGACAGCAGCAGCACATGAGCAGCGTTTACAGCCGTCAGCTTCATCTTAACGGAGCCACTCGCTGAAGCTGAGGAGGACAAACAGCTGCTGCCTGATACTAAACTATCACACTGAAGTTTTCACCTCCATCCTGACAAACATCCAAACTCCACCTGTAAAGGTCTTTACACACTGGGGGCGAGGTTTTTGTGTGTGTGATCAGTATGGTTTTGTCTCGAGTACTTCTATACAAAACACAAATATTACGCTGCAAATAAGCAGCTTCATTTCTTTGGAACAAGGTTGATTTTTCTGAGCTTTCACACAGAGTGAGGCATCAAGTAGATTCAAGGGGTGTAAATCAGTAGTGTCATCATGATATTATATCAGTTCTCTGGACAACAATGCCATATATGATATATGCCAACATTACAAAGGCTGCCATGATACGATTTAGATTCAGTGCTATTTAGGGGCCTGAGATCGATATGAGATGATGCTATATATCGTCTAGCAAGTTCTAGCTTCCTATTATTTTTGAGTCACTTAAACGCATCACCTGACCTGGCATCTGGGTAATCTTTAATTAAAGGCAGGTGTGCTGAAGTGAGTGTGGAGTGTGGAAGACGCCACGGGAGTCATGATAAAACAGCCATCAGCAGCTTTAACTGATCTCAGACCAGATCGCTGTAGAAATCTTAAAGTTTCATTACGAGTGTGTCACAAGACGAGTGTTTCACATTTTCACGTTGTTTATTCATCACGTCCCCGCCGTGTAAAGACCTTTAGCGTGGACACCTAACCTGACTTTACCTGGTGGCGTCTTTAAATACTGACCCATCTGTTTACTCATCATCAACTCCTGGATCATAACAGAACATACAAAGTTTCACCAGTGCTTGTTTTAGAAAGGCCACTGCATCACCGATCATCAAACAGACGATGAGTCATAGATGTTTTTTTCTGGACTCTACTCGGTATCTCAAATCTCATTTCACTCATGCACTCATTTCAACAGGATGGTATTGTCTCAAACCGCACACCAGTGTTTTGCACTTCCCAGAAGTGACAATGGCTTTTTTTTTTTTTTCAACCGCCTCTTCTTCTTCGTCTTCTTTTTAAATTGCAAAAAGACGGTGGAGCATTATCGTCAACATTTGACCGCTATCTCCGCCCACACATAAACCGAAAGTACGTCAAGGCTGATTAAAAGGTGCCGTAGCTAGAAGCAAGTTAGCTAGTTAGTGAATGCTAACGTTAGCTAGCAAGCTAATGTTGGCACTCACATTATTGTGTGCCATCACAGACCCAACAAACATTACTGACGGCTTCTATTTGACAACAGTTTTGGTGCTTAGTGCCAAAAACAGGTAGAACTAACAAGCTCCTTGGTGTCTCCAGCCGCCACGTCAAACACTGAGAAGTCTGTTACGTCACAAAGATGGCGACCGTTGAGAGGTGTCCATCATTCCACAATCAACTTTTAGACCACTGCAAACACTGCATTCTCCAGACTATACAGTGTAGAGTCTGTAGACGCACTTGTGCACTCAAAATATTAAGTGTTTAGTACGAAAGTATGTGATCTGAGACACACTGCTAATGTTAGTATTAGCTAGAGTTAGCAACATGGCTGCCACTAGCAGAAACCACGGTAAAATTTGAAGTAGAAAACCCCGATGTGACGGCTCTGATGAAGGCGCAGTGAAACATCAGCGTGTATTAAGAGCTTTTGCTGCAATTTATTATTATTACGTGTAATTTTAAAGGCTCATCTCAGGACGAGCACGGCCAACTAATTAGATAATAATAAAAATAATAACATTACACATAAACGCTTTTAAGAAGTCGTTTCTTAATGTTTGAAAAGTTTTTTGTAGACTAATGTACTCTGTGGAGGACAGAGAATAACATAAGTATCAAAAAATAAATGTATTGAATGAGAATAAATAAATAAATGACAGAATAAATAAATGCTTAAATATATATAAAGGAATAAAGAAATAAATGCAGAGATTAGGACCTCCTACCTTATTAACATACAGATACAGAAATATATAAATAAATAAAAGTAGCTGTACAAACATGTAGAAATACATTTAAAATATATAAATTTGTCCTGTTTCATGATCAACTTTTATTTTAATTTATTAATGCATTAATCTAATTATTTCCATATATATTTTAACATCTATTTTAAATTTTTAATATTTTTAGTGCATTTATTTATTTTTTAATTATTTATTTCTGTATTAATTTATTTATTCTTGTATTTATACATTTATTTATATATTCATTTATTTATCTCTTTAGTCATTAAATTATTTATTTACTCCTGTATTTATTTATTGATACTTAAGTCATGTTTCGTCCTCCACAGAGCTCAGGACATTTGTGGTATCGCTGAAGTTTTTTATAAAAATGTTTGAACCATAATCACCGTCACAACTCTGCTTCATCAGCAGGTGTAAGAGCACAGACGTGTCGTTGGAATGATGAGAAGTGTAATCAGTTGGACGCCTTCATGTGTTCACACGCAGCTTTGACCTGGCGTCTCGTTGGCAGGTTTCTTTTCACCTTTTCTTTAAACAGTTCACAGGTGAGGCTGCGGCTCAGAACCGTTTGTCTTCAGGAGGCGTCGCCACGATCACCTCTTTACTCCCAAAGTCCCAGAACGCCGTCATGTGGAACGCCATGTTGGAGAAGACCACCAGGTACTCAAAGAAGGCGAAGAGGGTGTAGACTGTGAGGGCACAGAGGACACAGAGTGAATGAGTGAACAGCGTGTAGACTGAGGACAGCAAGGACAGACGACGGCAGTGGGACGCTCACCTCCTGTCTCACAGTACTTGTTGTGGCGTCTGAAGAAGTAAGCGGCAGCCAGACAACAGCTGATGTTAAACAGGAAGAGACGCATCTTCCAGCGGTATGATGTCATTTCCTGAGACAGACACAGAGAGAGAGAAGTGTTTTAAGTTTTAGATAACCACCACAGAAGAAGAGGAGTACAGACACCCAGTGACGTGATGAGAAACTTGTGAGCTTAACGATCAAGCAGGTTTTTTATCGACTGTTTTTCATGGCATGAATTAGGTATGTCAGCTGGTGGTGTGAAAAATCGATACGGCACAGTAAGGCGATATTTTGCGTGGTGAAAGTGTGTCAATACCCGGACGCAGAGTGTCAATCTTTTTTTCCTATACATTTCTAATTTTTACAAATACAGTACAGGCCAAAAGTTTGGACACACCTTCTCATTCAATGCGTTTTCTTTATTTTCATGACTATTTACATTGTAGATTTTCACTGAAGGCATCAAAACTATGAATGAACACATGTGGAGTTATGTACTTAACAAAAAAAGGTGAAATAACTGAAAACATGTTTTATATTCTAGTTTCTTCAAAATAGTCACCCTTTGCTCTGATTACTGCTTTGCACACTCTTGGCATTCTCTCCATGAGCTTCAAGAGGTAGTCACCTGAAATGGTTTTCCAACAGTCTTGAAGGAGTTCCCAGAGGTGTTTAGCACTTGTTGGCCCCTTTGCCTTCACTCTGCGGTCCAGCTCACCCCAAACCATCTGGATTGGGTTCAGGTCCGGTGACTGTGGAGGCCAGGTCATCTGCCGCAGCACTCCATCACTCTCCTTCTTGGTCAAATAGCCCTTACACAGCCTGGAGGTGTGTTTGGGGTCATTGTCCTGTTGAAAAATAAATGATCGTCCAACTAAACGCAAACCGGATGGGATGGCATGTCGCTGCAGGATGCTGTGGTAGCCATGCTGGTTCAGTGTGCCTTCAATTTTGAATAAATCCCCAACAGTGTCACCAGCAAAACACCCCCACACCATCACACCTCCTCCTCCATGCTTCACAGTGGGAACCAGGCATGTGGAATCCATCCGTTCACCTTTTCTGCGTCTCACAAAGACACGGCGGTTGGAACCAAAGATCTCAAATTTGGACTCATCAGACCAAAGCACAGATTTCCACTGGTCTAATGTCCATTCCTTGTGTTTCTTGGCCCAAACAAATCTCTTCTGCTTGTTGCCTCTCCTTAGCAGTGGTTTCCTAGCAGCTATTTGACCATGAAGGCCTGATTGGCGCAGTCTCCTCTTAACAGTTGTTCTAGAGATGGGTCTGCTGCTAGAACTCTGTGTGGCATTCATCTGGTCTCTGATCTGAGCTGCTGTTAACTTGCCATTTCTGAGGCTGGTGACTCGGATGAACTTATCCTCAGAAGCAGAGGTGACTCTTGGTCTTCCTTTCCTGGGTCGGTCCTCATGTGTGCCAGTTTCGTTGTAGCGCTTGATGGTTTTTGCGACTCCACTTGGGGACACATTTAAAGTTTTTGCAGTTTTCCGGACTGACTGACCTTCATTTCTTAAAGTAATGATGGCCACTCGTTTTTCTTTAGTTAGCTGATTGGTTCTTGCCATAATATGAATTTTAACAGTTGTCCAATAGGGCTGTCGGCTGTGTATTAACCTGACTTCTGCACAACACAACTGATGGTCCCAACCCCATTGATAAAGCAAGAAATTCCACTAATTAACCCTGATAAGGCACACCTGTGAAGTGGAAACCATTTCAGGTGACTACCTCTTGAAGCTCATGGAGAGAATGCCAAGAGTGTGCAAAGCAGTAATCAGAGCAAAGGGTGGCTATTTTGAAGAAACTAGAATATAAAACATGTTTTCAGTTATTTCACCTTTTTTTGTTAAGTACATAACTCCACATGTGTTCATTCATAGTTTTGATGCCTTCAGTGAGAATCTACAATGTAAATAGTCATGAAAATAAAGAAAACGCATTGAATGAAAAGGTGTGTCCAAACTTTTGGCCTGTACTGTACACATTTTGAGACAACTTTTGGTCCTAGAATAATAAAATCAGTTGCTTTTCGCTCCATTAGATGGTGCTGATGTTTTGTTCCTGGTGAGGTCAGCAGAGGTCTCAGTCTGCAGAATTTAGCAGGAAGTTCATCAAAACAAAGATGGAGGCACCAGAGAAAGAAATCAGAAATGTGCCTTTGGCGTTATTTTGGATTCTTCAACACAGAAGGAGAGGAGGACTTGGACTTGAAGTGTTTGGTTTAAGCATTTAATCTGTCACCTCCGAGGGCGTGAAATCTGCCCACCGTTCAGTCTGTCAGGTGTGTGCAGCATTTCTGACAGGTGTTATGACGGTGTTGGTCAGTCTGTCTGCTCAGTGTCACATTTTGCTGCAATAAAAATGATTAAAGTCGACG
The DNA here is from genome assembly GCF_041903045.1 of Epinephelus lanceolatus. Classification (NCBI taxonomy): domain Eukaryota; kingdom Metazoa; phylum Chordata; class Actinopteri; order Perciformes; family Serranidae; genus Epinephelus; species Epinephelus lanceolatus. Next base: position 42,622,831 of record NC_135744.1, on the reverse strand, counting down.
AACAGACTGAAAACTTTATCTCAGGAGGTCATAATGATGTTGACAAAGTTTTCCTTTGGGGAAATAATTTGCAGTTGAAAAAAAAAGGTAACAAATTGCAATACTCAGCATATCCCAATAGCATTGTGTTGTGAGCTAAGTATCATGATAAAATCATATCGTAGATCCTCTGGTGATTCCCACCCCTAGTACAAACATTTCTGCGGAGGTGCGGTCAGGCTTCGGCGTCCATTAGAAGTCTCAGAATGTCTCATCAACGCTGACACTGTCCTCTGTTCATTCATACACATATTTACTATGTCAAAAACCTGAGAACACTGACTCAGTGTTAAGATACATTAAACAGTTTTCTGTCCTATAACATAAACCTTATTCTTAAAGAGTGAACACATGCAGGGACTCTGTGGAGCGAAGAGGCAACACAGCAGACGGCCTTAAAGGGTTAAATATTCTCAGGTTGTCCAGGCTGTGTGGGATCCCTGACAATATTAAATATTAAAAGAAGAGGCGGCTTCCTTTGAATCAGCTGGTGAAGGTTTCCTGGAAGCTCAGCGATCACATGATGTGAGCTGCAATCACTGAGTGACACATGAAACAGGGAAGCACTAAAATAAAGCTCAGACAGAGGTTAGATTTAGAACATGTTCATCTATTTCCTGCTCGATTGGGAGAGCCCGAACTGCATTTCAACATGTGATCCTGAAAAAAAAAAAAAAAAAAAAAACATCCAGCCAGCAGGTTCCTGCTCTGTTTTAATGACACACTGCTGGTCTGAGAAACATCATCTGCAGTTCCCCTTTCTGTCAAATCTTTATTTAAAACAGTAACACGTCACGCTATGGCTGCAAAGAGACAGCGCCCATATTTCATGACACATTCTCAAGGACCCTAAAACTTTCTGAAATATTCCTACAACCTCCCAAAAAACCTTACTCAAGCAATCCTAAAACTACAAGCACCCCAAAACCGCCTCAAAGATCTACTGATCTTCCTATAGCACCATTTGAGCGTCTTCAGTTTACACAAACACTCTCAAAACACCTCAAGAGCCTCCTAGAATATCATGTCAATCTCCTCAAGAACCCTTGGGGACACAATGATTCTCTTCAAAGACCTTATGAACCTTCTGAGACATTCCTGACACCTGACTCCACCTCTGCAACCTACTCAACACAACTGAAAGCCTTCCGAAAACCACCAGAATGATCCTTATACTACTTCAAGAACTCCTTGGTCACTTCAAGTACCATGAAAATCTCCTCAAGGACCCCTAAAAACTTCCATGAGAACTCCCAGGTCCACCTCTAAGACCAACAGAACCTTCTCAAGGATAATGACCACAAGGGCCTATGTGAGGAACCCCTGGAATGTCATAAAGCACTCCTTGAGCCTTTTCAAGGATCCTTCAATGTTTTAAAAGTCTACTTAAATCTAGAACCATGACAAGGATCCCCAAGCCTCGTCATGGTCCATTTGATCCTACTCAAGAATCCAATGGACATCAATGGCCCTAAACCTCCTTAAGGACCACAGATCATCTTCAAGGAACCACAGGAGAACCTACTTAAAGATCCTAAAATCCTCTTCAAGGACAACTACAATGCGCCTAGGGGAATTCTTAGAATGTCCTCAAGCACACCTTGACCCACTTTAAGGACCACAAAAACCTGTTCAGAGTCAACAAAGAGCCTCCTGGAGCACTTTCAGAACCACGACAACGGGTGCTTTTCATAATGCTAACTGATGCGTTCTTGCGTCCTCTCTCCTCCCAGGAAATCATTCCACCTTGACCATCATGAAGGATCTTCCAATCCCTTTAATGCTGCTCAAGGAGACCAAGAGAGAGAAGGCCCCTGGCACCCAAATTTCTCCAAAACCTCCCCAAGGATTAGTTAAAACCTCTAAACTTTCTTAAGGTTCCAAATTTGACCTCAAGGAATACTGGGGCCCAAGTAAGGACACTTAGAAGCTCCTAAAGGAACCCTACACCCCCTCAGGCACCTCTGAAATCATTAAGGACCCCTGGAATGTCCTCAAGCGTTCTTTCAAGACCTGCTCTGAGCTCATGAAGTGGATTTTTAGCTGTGCGACGCCCTCTGCAGGTGAAAACTGAGCACTGCTTCAGACAGCACACCTGGACTGTCTACAAACACACTCAGGTAGCTGCTGATCACATGGGCTGGAAAATAAAATTTCTTTAAAGCTTTGAGCCGACTCATTCATTTAATCTTTTTTAATGACTACAACATGTTAAAACATCAAATTAAAAAACCTATGTTGTGCAAGAATAATAAAGAAGCTGCAACAATATTACAAAAACAAAGTTATTCCACTCAGCTGTGTGTGTCCACATGATTCAATCAAAGGTCTGTATCCCTGATGATGAACCTGACTTGTGATGACCAAAGGGACCAAGTTGTTCTCATAAAGATTTTTGGTAAATAAACAAAAGAAGAAGAAGAATGGTGAGCAGGAAGTGCACCGGAGAACTGAACTGTGCCACGACAGAATCAACGTCTCAGCCACATGAAAGATCTTGTTTTGGCTTTTTCAGCATAAATGTCGCTGCATATAAACCGCAGGGCTGCAAATAATTATTTTCATTATTGATTAGTCTGCCCATTATTTTCTGGTTCGTTTTACATGACCAACAGTCTGAAAACCCAGAGCTACTCCGTTTATTAACATGTATGACAAAGAAAAACATCAAATTCTCACATTTAAGATGCACAAAACCAACAAATGTAAAAAAAAATATTAAAACTATTATTTGGTTATCAAAACAGTTGCCAATTAATTTTCTGTTGATCAACTAATCGATGTATCGACTAGTCGTTGCAGCTCTATCATCCATGTTTGTTGTTTGTTTATATATGTTGTATATATTACGGTTATATATATAACGAATATTTTACAATTACATATGCTGTTTATTTTATGTTTATATATATTGTACATATTAGGTTTAAATATGTTGTATATCTTAATATTTTATACATAATATAACGATTCTAAACACTGCAGACATTTTACACATCACGCAAAGACAGAATAAGTAATTATATATTTGTGACCCAGCTCGACTGTGTCAGATAGGTTTAATAAAACAGTGATCTCTGATCACTTGTCATTAGAATTTGTGCTATTTTGGACATTTTATTTATATTTCTATGATGACTGACTGATTGACTGATTGATTGGTTGGTTAATGACACAGATAACAGGTTTAACAGCTGAGACAGTTCAGGGAACAGATAAAGGTTTGTTACCTCTGGGTTCACATAGTGTCTCCTGATCACCTGCCACAGTCTGCATGTAATGAGCATGTGCACCAGCGAGCTCCCGATGAACATGATGAAACCGTTTTTGTGAACATCTGCGGACACAGACAGGTCGTTAACACGTTCATCCAAGATTCAAGACTTCAGCAACAGTTGGTCTGCAGCAGCACAAATAAGACGAGCTCAGAGCAGACAAATATGGCTTCTCTGGTGTTTTAAATCCTGACCGGACGACCTGTCCCGGCTGGTCACTGGATGGTGGCTGTACTCACTGTAGGTTTCGGTGGACGCCACGTATGTGAGCAGCAGCAGGCCGGTGTTCTCGGCAAGGCTGCAGAGGAGAGCCAGCCCGCTCAGCAGCAGCTCCGGCAGTCTTTTGGCAAAGCGGCCGCGGTAGAAGCTGAAGTAGGCTGCGGACACCAGGTAGCGCGGCGCCGAGTGCAGACCGATGCAGCTACGCCAGATGTAGCGCTCTGGAACACGACTGATGGCGGCACTAATGGACGGGAGGTAGTTTGATACCTGGAGGGTGACGACAAAAAGAAAGCAGATGTTTATTTCAGCTTTTTGAACAGGAAACACAGACAGGAGTTTTTCTTTATTCCATCTCATCAGTATTTTTTATTTTTTATTTTTAGAACGTGGCGACTCACATGACAGTGTGTAAACGTTGCGTCCTCAAAGTGGTACACCAGTGAAATGAAGAGGCAGGCGATGAGGCCGGTCAGAGGCAGCAGCACCGTCCCCACGGCGAAGCTGGTGAAAGGGAGCCGGATGAGGGGACGGTCCCGGTCCAGGCTGGTGTACGGCCCCTGGAGCATCCTGGAGAAACACAACAGACGCCGCCGGATGAGACGCTTAAAGCAGACAACAACATCACGTGTTTCATTACTTCAACCAGTGCCCAACTGTGACATACACAGTACAGGTGAATGCTTAGGGCGCTGTCATCCTTAGAGGGCACCACAAATGGGGGAAAAAAATCAAAATGTTTATCTTTTACTTTTCTTTTACCAGTACTGTTATTTTGACATATGACATGAGGCCACAAGAACATAACTACACAGCAAAGCCTTTCATGGTTCAGCCAATCAGGTGTCAGCAGCTCATTAACATTTAGTCATGTAGTTATGGTGAAGATGAGCTGCTGAAGTTCAAACGGAGCATCAGAATGATGAAGAAAGGTGATTGAAGTGACTTTGAACGTGGCATGGTTGTTGGTGCCAGACGGGCTGGTCTGAGTATTTACTGGGATTTTCAGCACAACCATCTCTAGGGTTTACAGAGGATGGTCCCAAAAAGAGAAAATATCCAGTGAGCCAAAATGCCTTGTTGATGCCAGAGGTCAGAGGAGAATGGCCAGACTGGTTCAAGATGATAGAAAGGCAACAGGAAGTCAAATAAGCACTGGTTCCAACCAAGGTGTGCAGAAGAGCATCTCTGAAGCAACAACACCTTGTCCTACCTTGAAGCAGATGGGCTACAGCAGCAGAAGACCACACCAGGTGCCACTCCTGTCAGCTAACAACAGGAAACTGAGGCTACAATTCACCAAAACTGGACAATAGAAGATTGGAAAAACCACATTCAGATGGAAGCATGGATCCATCCTGCCTTGTATCAACGCTTCAGGCTGCTGCTGCTGGTGTAATGGTGTGGGGGAGATTTTCTTAGTACCAACTGAGCATGGTTTAAACACCACAGCCTACCTGAGTATTGTTGCTGAGCGTGTCCATCCCTTTATGACCACAGTGTACCCATCTTCTGATGGCTACTTCCAGCAGGATAACGCACCATGTCACAAAGCTCACATCATCTCAAACATGACAATGAGTTCACTGTACTCCAATGGCCTCCACAGTCACCAGATCTCAGTCCAATAGAGCACCTTTGGGATGTGCTGGAACGGGAGATTCTCATCATGGATCAACTGTGTGATGTCATCATGTCAATATGGACCAACATCTCTGAGGAGAGTTGACCAGGTGTACCTAATAAAGTGGCCGCTGAGTGTACTTCAGTAGACTTTAGGGTCATCTATAAACCAACATTGAAATCTGCTGAGTCTGGTGTGCTATTCTCTCTTTTGTTGGGCCAAACCAACAGCGGTTTTTGGTCACGTGTCTTTTTACCTTTCCAGGTGATGGAGTCAGGTAACGTTATCTTCCTGGACTCTCCTGTGTTTTGGCTAACGGTTAGCTTCACACGGGAGCAGATGTGTCCGGTTGTAACGTAAACCACTCACCTTTACAGCTCCCCGGTGTGTCGCGACCCGGTGCTCCTCCTCACGGCCATCAGCACACCTTTATTTTGTGTTAATCCCACAGAGCTAATCTTGTTAGCTCGCGTTAGCGTCGGTAGCTACTCAGACAACAGCGTTAGCTAACGTTAGCGATAAACTTCAGTCGTCTTTAACGTGAAATGTGTCTTTAAATCTGTTAAAACAGTTTCTTAGTCAAAAATGTAACTTCTATAAAGCTGCTGTGTCAGTTTAATGTCACTGACATACTTTAAATCTCTTTATTTTCCGTTAGTTTAACGATTCTCTGACGGACTTTGCCTCACATCACCGGCATCAGGTTACATACCACTTCCGGCCACAACAACCTTCACAATAAAAGTCTCTCTTCCGCGTCTTTATAAAAAATAAAGCTATTGTAGAAATAAAAACATGATTTAAAAAAATAAAAATAATAATGATAATTCTTTATTGAACAGACATAGCGACATTATGTACACACATAACTGTCCATACAGGAGTACATATATTCTAAATAAATAATAAATAAAATATAAAACAATATTAAAGGAAAATGAGAAAATGAAGAAAAAGGACGGAATACTGTCTCGTGGAATTATCAAACACATCCTTAATTTTGGTTGCCTTTTTATTCTTAAGGCATCTTACTGTGGTGCCATATTGTTGTACCTCTGCTTGTCAAAGTGGAATTTTCCCAATAACAAAATTAAATGTATAAAACTTATAATCACAATATCTTTTCCCACCTACTTTCAAAACACATAAAAATATCTATATCCTGTAAGTGAATTTATTGCCCAGTTTGCTTTTTATATAACGGGAACATTAACATTTCCATTAATAAATAACAGCACAAAGACTCAAGGAAACATCAGCAACGCTTTAATAACCACAAACAATAAACATAACATAAACAAGTACATTAACATAACTAAAATTTAATTTTAAAAAGTCTGTATTTCAGGGGTTATTAATAAAATGAAATCATATTAATCGTTACAGCATAGATGAATGACATTACCCATTTAACAAAGGAGACAAATGACTTGTAGGAATGGCATAGTAATAAGAATAATAATGATAATAATAATAATAATAATAATAATAATAAATATATAAAACACATAATCTTAGTCTCAACATATAAAACTGAGACATAACTGAAATTAGTTTTTATCAGCTGATGTTCATCATCAAGTGTCTTGAAGAAAGAAAGAAGAAAAATAATTTCTAAACTAAATCAGCTGAAGCTGAGCTGCACCACACTGTGAAAGTATAAAAATGTATTTACACATTTTTAAATCATTATAACCATGATGACTGTCGCCACCGTGCTTGCATCTTTACCATGACCTTATAATAATTATAATACCACCAGTGGCAAAAGCACTTGGTGTAAAAACACTCTGTTACAGTAAAAGTCCTGCAATGAAAATAATCTGAAGTGAAAATGTGTTCATATAACTAAAATATAGTTTAAGTATTAAGATTGAAAATGAATTGTTTGCAAATGTAAACTATCTTGTCTGAGTGGTTAGGCAGTGGTGGAGAGTAACTGAGTATATTTACTCATGTCGTGTACTTAAACACAAATTTGATTCATTTCAATAATCATTAGTTAATAGGTACATTTTTATACTTTTAATGCTTTACTATATTTTACCGATCATACTTACATACTTCAACTAAATGAACATTTTCAACACAGGACCTTAACTGTAACAAAGTATTTTTACTGTGTGGTATTAGTGCTTAGACTGATTTGCATATTTCCTCCATCACCGCATCTTGACATAGGCTGAATCCAGACGTCCACCCTCTGGACCTGCACACTGAGCCCTCACAGACTTCAGTTGTACGCAGTGTGACGTATTTACTGTCATCATGTAACGTAGAGACTGTAAGCAGCTGATAGACAGCCCTCGAGACTGTTTTACTTGTTGCCGTGGAAACGTTAAACTGTCGCTGCTGTCATATTTATACATACAGTATGTCATATCAGTTGATGAACAGAGCTGAACTCATCTGTTCCTGCAGATAACAAGATATAAATCACGTTTACACTTCTCTGTGACTAAACAAAAATGTATGTATAATCTCTATATAACAGGCTGCACGTGATTCACAACAGAAATGTTTAAAATCAGGACTGTAACTCCATAAACTGACATTACTGACATTAAAAACCGTCAGAAACGGTCAGTTTTCCAGCTGATCACACTGCCCAGTCTGACAGGCTGCAATAATAAACTGTATTTTCAGTCCCTCTGCAGCCGGTACTTAAACATACCTCTGGATCATGATGTGGTTGAATATTACTTTTGGCCGACACACTTTAAGCAGCATTTTAATAGACCTAACTATCATCAATAACTATTTTACACATTCATATGTTTTTTTTCCCCAGCAGTTTAAAAACCCACAATGTCACCTCTGTATTACTATGAATTGTGGGTCATTAAATCAGTGAAGTCTGCTGAAGTCTGCACCCCAAGTGGACTCTCTGGGAGTCTGCAGGAAGTCCACTTAAGGCCCCTTGTGGTCTGGATGAATGTAGCTTTGGAGCACCCCCTGCAAAGTCCACGAATCTGCAAGTGTGGTGAAACCCAAACATTTGGATTCTACTGGATAAAAAAAAATTAGACACCTTATCTCGTAATTACGAGATCCTGATCTTGTAATTATGAGAAAAGATCTCATAATTAGCCTACGAGATCTTTTCTCATAATTACGAGATAAGGTGTCTAATTTTTTTTCTATCCAGTGAATGCAATGCACTTCTGTAGGATTCAGCCATACTAACAGTTACCTATTTCCGTGAAACAGAATGGATGCAGTACTCAAAGAGTACCAGCAGGTGGCAGCATGAATCTAACGGACTGATTTCTGACTGTGGAGGAAATCAACAAGTGTAAAAAGTCATAAACTTATTGAAAGCGGTGGCCGGATGTGATTGGGGGGCAGACAAACAGGCATTACTGGACATATCTAGGGCACTTTTGAGGTCAACACTTACTATGGATGTATCATTTATGGGGCAGCAGCTCAGACAACATTACAAACAATGGACAGATTACAGTACAGAGCTTTACGTGCCTGTGGATATTCTCATTTATCCAGGTCATTGTTATCTCAAGGCAATTAAATCGAACGCAACTGGACTCCGTTTTGTCTTAGAAGACGTTTCACCTCTTATCCAAGAGGCTTCATCAGTTCATGCTTGTCTGACTAGGCTGGAACTAGTCTGATGTCGTCAGACTAGTGTACACCCCTGCTCCCCCACACTGCTTTGGGGGAGCAGGGGTGTACATTCAGGAGTTTGGAGTACGAATGTCAAGACACCTGTCAGATCACTTGTCAGTATTCACAGCAGAAATGGGGGCAGCAATTATTAGCCTACAGTGGGTGGAGCAGGTCAGACCAGATGGCTACGGTTGAAAGCTTACAATCAACAAACATAATCTGGGAAGACTTGTTCACTGAAATACAGCATAGTTTGCTCAGGCCTCACAAGGGAGGCACTGAGGTGCAGTTCTGCTGGGTGCCAGCACACACAGGTTCGAAGGGTAATGAGGCTGCTGATGACCCAGCAAAAAGGGCACTAGAAAAGAATATAAGAGTCACAGTACCTTATGGAAAAGGAGAGGGTAAAACAATTATTAAGGCAAAAGACTTGGAAATATGGCAAAAAGATGGGAGCCTGTACTGTATATATATATATACAGTACAGGCCAAAAGTTTGGACACACCTTCTCATTCAATGCGTTTTCTTTATTTTCATGACTATTTACATTGTAGATTCTCACTGAAGGCATCAAAACTATGAATGAACACATGTGGAGTTATGTACTTAACAAAAAAAAGGTGAAATAACTGAAAACATGTTTTATATTCTAGTTTCTTCAAAATAGCCACCCTTTGCTCTGATTACTGCTTTGCACACTCTTGGCATTCTCTCCATGAGCTTCAAGAGGTAGTCACCTGAAATGGTTTCCACTTCACAGGTGTGCCTTATCAGGGTTAATTAGTGGAATTTCTTGCTTTATCAATGGGGTTGGGACCATCAGTTGTGTTGTGCAGAAGTCAGGTTAATACACAGCCGACAGCCCTATTGGACAACTGTTAAAATTCATATTATGGCAAGAACCAATCAGCTAACTAAAGAAAAACAAGTGGCCATCATTACTTTAAGAAGTGAAGGTCAGTCAGTCCGGAAAATTGCAAAAACTTTAAATGTGCCCCCAAGTGGAGTCGCAAAAACCATCAAGCGCTACAAGGAAACTGGCACACATGAGGACCGACCCAGGAAAGGAAGACCAAGAGTCACCTCTGCTTCTGAGGATAAGTTCATCCGAGTCACCAGCCTCAGAAATCGCAAGTTAACAGCAGCTCAGATCAGAGACCAGATGAATGCCACACAGAGTTCTAGCAGCAGACCCATCTCTAGAACAACTGTTAAGAGGAGACTGCGCCAATCAGGCCTTCATGGTCAAATAGCTGCTAGGAAACCACTGCTAAGGAGAGGCAACAAGCAGAAGAGAGTTGTTTGGGCCAAGAAACACAATGAATGGACATTAGACCAGTGGAAATCTGTGCTTTGGTCTGATGAGTCCAAATCTGAGATCTTTGGTTCCAACCGCCGTGTCTTTGTGAGACGCAGAAAAGGTGAACGGATGGATTCCACATGCCTGGTTCCCACTGTGAAGCATGGAGGAGGAGGTGTGATGGTGTGGGGGTGTTTTGCTGGTGACACTGTTGGGGATTTATTCAAAATTGAAGGCACACTGAACCAGCATGGCTACCACAGCATCCTGCAGCGACATGCCATCCCATCCGGTTTGCGTTTAGTTGGACGATCATTTATTTTTCAACAGGACAATGACCCCAAACACACCTCCAGGCTGTGTAAGGGCTATTTGACCAAGAAGGAGAGTGATGGAGTGCTGCGGCAGATGACCTGGCCTCCACAGTCACCGGACCTGAACCCAATCCAGATGGTTTGGGGTGAGCTGGACCGCAGAGTGAAGGCAAAGGGGCCAACAAGTGCTAAACACCTCTGGGAACTCCTTCAAGACTGTTGGAAAACCATTTCAGGTGACTACCTCTTGAAGCTCATGGAGAGAATGCCAAGAGTGTGCAAAGCAGTAATCAGAGCAAAGGGTGGCTATTTTGAAGAAACTAGAATATAAAACATGTTTTCAGTTATTTCACCTTTTTTTGTTAAGTACATAACTCCACATGTGTTCATTCATAGTTTTGATGCCTTCAGTGAGAATCTACAATGTAAATAGTCATGAAAATAAAGAAAACGCATTGAATGAGAAGGTGTGTCCAAACTTTTGGCCTGTACTGTATATATATATAACAAGGGCCTTTCTTTAGAGAGGTCGCCATCTTGTGCCGCCATGTATGTATGGCAGACCGAGTGGACAATAAACCAACGAAGACAGCGGAAGGAAGGAAGAAGGAGGAGGAAACAGCAGAGAGTGTTAGTAGTTCGTCGATAGAGAGTAGTGAAAAGTTTTTTTAGTTATAAAGTTTGCGAATGGACCACACTTACCACGCAACAGGAGAGAATGAACCTGAACCATCATCTGCGAGGAAAAGAAGACGCAAAGAGGGGCAAAGAAAACGGGACAAGCGGCGGCAGAGAATAAACATCGGTGATGTTTTTCAGCGATGGAGGGGGTTCATGAAGGACAAAGGGCTTCAATCCGACGCTGAAGTGGCATGTTTTCTGCAGGACAGGTAAACTACTAAAGTAAATGCTACTATTTGTCAGCACGTAGTATAATAGCGTTACGTGTCGGACTCAACAAGTAGGGAGTGAGGAGGAGAGTTCGTAACGTTACATCATCTCCAGGTAGAGCAACTACTGTAAAACACTTACGAAAATTTTAGTCTTATGTCAAAGGCATAACAGACAATAGGACAGCAGTAACGTTACTCCTGTGTACCCTGCCGATTGGATTCAGTACAGCTGCAGCCTATTTCAAATCACCTGTGCTGTGGAAAATCACTCTGCAAATGCATATTGTAATATGTAACGTTAACGGTTATCCTACCAACCTGACGATTATTTGCCGCACTGTGCCATGACTTTATTTAGCATTACTGCGCTAATGTTTGCTCATGTTACCAAAACAATTAGGAATAAAACACTCCTAACCTCTCACTGATAACCTATAACATATTGTAATATGGTTTAAATCTTCACCTCATTGCTCGTTGCTTCGGATATGTTACCGGCAGAGACACTGCTCTCTGTCGCGGACGACGCCATTTTTCCAAAGTGTTTTGGTCCTCGGAGGACACCGTAACTTTGCAGACGGGAGGGGTGAGCACAGGCGAGCGAGTGAGCGCTGCAATCTAGAATCTAATCTAAACGCTACATGTCACTGTTTTCAACCCATTTTACACACTGGCCCTTTAAAGTGTTTTGGAGTTGAAAGAGGGGATATGAGGCTACGCACTATTGTACAGTAGGTGGCGGTATGCACCTGAACGTTGCTTACGATCCGCCATTAAACAGAAAGAAGAAGAAGAAATCAACAAGTTCAACCTGTTCAGTCTGCAACAAAAAATGAGTTTGTGTTTTTATTGATGGTTTGGCCCAAAACATCATCAGTTTGTCAGTTTTAACTGACACTCACACAAACTGCTTGAAGCTCAGAGGACGGCGGTGATGGAGAGTTAAGTCTGAGGTACTTTTATTTCCAGGAATTTATTTATCTGGGTAAAGAACTCCTGGAAATCTGTGTGGTTTGCGTTTCCATCGCACCTCAAAGTTCCAGAAAATGTATTCAAATCAGGCTGATGACGTTAGCCTGGTGAAACCATCCCAATCTCGTGAGTTGATATTCTATTTCGCTCCGCAGATTAGTCTGATCTCATAAAGGTGCCCCATGTACAGAGGCATTGCCTCGCTGCAGCGGTCGCCGGCTCGAGCCTGGTCTGCGACCCTCTGCTGCATGTCACTAATATATATATATATATATATATATATATATATTATTATAAAAATAATCTTTAAAAAATATAAAAAATAAAGGCGCAATCTGGCATCGGTTAAAGCTCACCGGGCCAATCACAACTGTTTATTACTTTGGGGCGGGCACCTCATCAGAATAGGAGGGACAAGGAGTGAAGTGAATGCATTTCGTAAACAACCAACATGGCTACTGATTTTGAAACTGCGATGGTAAATGTGTTGAACGAACTGGAATGTACATTTTCTTTAAAAGCAGAGCAAATGGCTGCACTGAAAGCTTTTACTGAAAAAAAGGATGTGTTTGCCGTCCTACCTACGGGGTTTGGTAAAAGTTTAATTTATTAACTGGCTCCGTTGATTGGGAAAAAGATGGGACTCAGTGAAAACCCAGTGGCTATTGTTGTTTCTCCGCTAGTTGCTCTCATGGAGGAGCAGGTCAGGGAAGTGACCAAGCTGGCAATCACAGCCATGCAACTCTGAGTCCACAGTGAGGAGGAAATCCACAAAGACGGCAACACTCTTTCCCAGACATCATCACAGCTCATCTCCACTGCAGCTTGCTGGTCTGTTTACAGTGGCGTTGTGCTAGCCTATGTCACACGTTTCGTTTACTGATTGGTTTTCCGTCTTTCCAATTGCGTGAAGGGGCACTTTGAGTGACAGCCATTGATACCGCCCCTCGGGAATAGAGGAAATGTACACTCTGTGTCCAGACCCATTTACATTTTGCGAATTGGGTCTGGACACGCCAGGCTATGATGACGTATGGGGGAGTGGTAAAATAAACTGCACTACACCTCCAGTCCAGTAGGTAGCGTTAAGTAGAAGCTAAAGGCCAAACAAGCACGATGACGCAATAAACAGCAACCAACCGAGCTTCTTATAATCTTTCTGAAGTTTCTTCAACTTTTCACAAATTTGTTTTGGCGTGTGCCCTATATTTATCTCTGCCAGCTTGTCAGCTATTCTTCCATAGGTTCAGCTGTTTCGAGTCACTGACTCGAAGTCCCGCTGAATTTCTTCCTTGGCAAATACACTCAAAAGAGCCTGGACCTCGTTGTCCATCCACTTCTCTCAGCTTCTCTTCTTTTGCTCCATTTTCCAAATGATCAAAACACAAACGAAGACAAGCTTGTAGAAATTAAATAAAGTTTGCAGCCACACTGGCACGAAGTGCGGAACACTGCAAATGTGTGTTCCACCAATCAGCGTTCTTCAGCACACAGTCCCGCCCCTCAAGCATCCCGGGGAATCTGAAAAGTCCTACCCCCCTACTAGGTACTTTTTTCAGGGAAAGTTTGGGGTTGAGGGAAAATTCTTTCCCTGGCTAATTTCACTGGTAACGCGCCGAGGTTTTTCAAAATCCCAGGTAAATGATAAAAGTTTCTGCGGTGGAAAAGGGGCTCTTGAATATTTCCATTTTACGACACCTTACCTGATCCTGATGAATAAATAAAGACTCTGTCTATGGTCTCTGTTGTCTTAAATTTGTGTTTTATATTACTGCTACCAGTAAAACATGGAATTAGTTTGAATACACATTTGTTTTACACCAGTGTAACTCCAGGGTTGAGACCGAGAAGCACGGTCTCACTCCAGAGTCGTTAAAATACAGCACTTGGGCAGTGACTTGTGGCATCAGAAACGAAAACGAAAAAAGGCATCCTTTAACCATGATATGTTATATCGATACGATATAACATATTGTATCGTACGATATAGTTTAACGGCATCCAACGGCGTCAGGGGGAAACGCGCCGGGACAAGGACAAAAGTTAAGGCGGTGAAAGTCCAAGTGAGGCAGGCGGGAGGGGTGGTGGATGGGTCCAACAACAACTGAATTTCACCCGAGAGTTTGTGTTTCTGATGGTATAAACTTGGTTAATTAATCGTTCTCTCGAGACGTTCTTGAGATATTGTGTTTACAAGAATGGGACAGACGGGTTGATGAAACCTGAAAACATAACGCCTCCGGCCGCAGCTATCAGCGGTGCAGAGACATAAAACCAGAGCTTAAAGACTGGACAGACTCTTCCACATTGATTCCTCTCACACACAGTCAAAAATCAGCACATCTCACATGACCTGACACCACAGAGTTTATTAAAAGTAGCATTGTGAAGCACCACCACAGGACAAAGTACAGAGCACTGAGCAAACATACCAACACAAATCCAAACTGAGGGCACAGAAAATCACATATTGTACCTGGCACTGAATCACTGTTAAAATTGAACAAATTCTACTGGTAATGGTGGTGATAAAAACTAATACCTGCCATTTAATAGGCTGATTATATTACAACAGGTGTTCTCCTGGACAAAGTACACAGTCGTAAAGATTAGGCCAACACGTTATGACTAGGGCTGGGTATCAATTCAGATTTTCCAGATCGATTCGATTCGATTTTCAAGGACTCAGTTCAATTCGATTCGATTTAATTCAGTTTAATATCGATTCAGTCAAGTATATTTCAATTATGATACAAAATTTGCTTGGATATTAAGATATTTTCTGAGAACTAACGAAGTATATTTAACAAGGAACCCTCTGACCTGGTGCATTACTATTAAAAATACTGTTTACATTAAAGGGACATTGTGTAACATTTTCAGTTGTTTAGTGGCAAAAATTGATGTCTGCATTCATAAATATGTCATCACTGGTGTATTATTACCTCCACCAATAATCTGACTTATTCTCGTAAAAGGAGAATTTCAGATTTGTTTGTACATTGTGCGGGTAAGTCGTCTTTGGGGTTCCATTACGTTTCGCCATCTTGAGAATACACCCGCCAGCAAGGGACATACAGCACCGCCTTCGGCGTTTTCGTTGAGAGCCAGGCCAGCACTGCGTGACTGAGGAGCCGAAGGAGAGGAGCAAGAGGCGCTTCACTACTATCCTGGCAAATTTGAAACAAAGTCCCACTCTTTGAGCATAATGCAGGATCATGCATATGCAGCATCATAGCAGACGGAATCCTTGTCGCCAAGAAAGCGCAAAAGGGAATAGAAAAGACAGCGTGACCGGTGAATTAAAAAAACGAAGGCCCACATCGGGGCAGCCTTTCCCAGGTAGAGAGAGCTGCTGAGGGAGAATGGTAATGCAATCACAGGCCAGCGCCGCTGTTGGCTGTTAGCCGCTGTTAGCGGCCAGTCGCTAACAGCCTCATCCCTCTCCTCGCATCACTGCGCCGCTGTTAGCTGTTAGCCGCTAGCCACTGTTAGCCACTGTTAGCGCTGGCCTGTGATTGTATTACCTTTCTCCTTCAGCAGCTCTCTCCACCTGGGAAAGGCTACCCCAATGCTGACCCTTGTTTTTTTAATTCGCCGGGCACGCTGCCTTTTTGATTCCCTTTTGCACTTTCTTGGCGACGAGGATTCCGTCTGCCGTGATGCTGCATAATACATGATCCTGCATTATGCTCAAAGAGTGGGACTTTGTTATGCGGCAGTAGTGCCGCTGGCCACTAACAGCTGTTAGCGGCGCAGTAATGCGAGGAGAGGGATGAGGTGTGTGAGGTTGAGCCACTTGTGAGTTGTCAGAGGACAAGACGTGATTGGTTTGTTTCAATTTACATCCGCCCCAACAGTCCTACGTTGTAAACACAGCCAGCATGGTGAGGAGGGGGTTTGTCAACTCGCGTCGTGTGTGTCTGTGTAGGAGCCTGAATGAATACTCCATGTTGTATCGGATGACATGGTTTCATCAGTGTTATCATTGCTTTTTGGTCCACAGCGGCTACAGTTGTTGCAATACGTGTTTGAAACAGTGAGGCGCTAGAGTGCGCCATCTGTTTGAACACAATATACAACCCCTGGCAAAAATTATGGAATCACCAGTCTTGGAGGATGTTCATTCAGTTGTTCAATTTTGTAGAAAAAAAGCAGATCACAGACATGACACAAAACTAAAGTCATTTCAAATGGCAACTTTCTGGCTTTAAGAAACACTAAAAGAAATCAAGAAAAAAAATTGTGGTAGTCAGTAACAGTTACTTTTTTAGACCAAGCAGAGGGAAAAAATTATGGAATCACTCAATTCTGAGGAAAAAATGATGGAATCATGAAAAACAAACAAACAAAAGAACACTTCAACACACCACTAGCACTTTGTTGCACCACCTCTGGCTTTATAACAGCTTGCAGTCTCTGAGGCATGGACTTAATGAGTGTCAAACAGTACTCTTCATCAATCTGGCTCCAACTTTCTCTGATTGCTGTTGCCAGATCAGCTTTGCAGGTTGGAGCCTTGTCATGGACCATTTTCTTCAACTTCCACCACAGATTTTCAATTGGATTGAGATCCGGACTATTTGCAGGCCATGACATTGACTTTATGTGTCTTTCTTCAAGGAATGTTTTCACAGTTTTTGCTCTATGGCAAGATGCATTATCATCTTGAAAAATGATTTCATCATCCCCAAACATCCTTTCAACTGATGGGATAAGAAAAGTGTCCAAAATGTCAACGTAAACTTGTGCATTTATTGAAGATGTAATGACAGCCATCTCCCCAGTGCCTTTACCTGACATGCAGCCCCATATCATCAATGACTGTGGAAATTTGCATGTTTTCTTCAGGCAGTCGTCTTCATAAATCTCATTGGAACGGCACCAAACAAAAGTTCCAGCATCATCACCTTGCCCAATGCAGATTCGCGATTCATCACTGAATATGACTTTCATCCAGTCATCCGCAGTCCACGATTGCTTTTCCTTATCCCATTGTAACCTTGTTTTTTTCTGTTTAGGTGTTAATGATGGCTTTCGTTTAGCTTTTCTGTATGTAAATCCCATTTCCTTAAGGCGATTTCTTACAGTTCGGTCACAGACGTTGACTCCAGTTTCCTCCCATTTGTTCCTCATTTGTTTTGCTGTGCATTTTCTGTTTTCAAGACATATTGCTTTAAGTTTTCTGTCTTGACGCTTTGATGTCTTCCTTGGTCTACCAGTATGCTTGCCTTTAACAACCTTCCCATGTTGTTTGTACTTGGTCCAGATTTTAGACACAGCTGACTGTGAACAACCAACATCTTTTGCAACATTGCGTGATGATTTACCCTCTTTAAGGATTTTGATAATCCTCTCCTTTGTTTCAATTGACATCTCTCGTGTTGGAGCCATGATTCATGTCAATCCACTTGGTGCAACAGCTCTCCAAGGTGTGATCACTCCTTTTTAACTGCAGACTAACGAGCAGATCTAATCTGATGCAGGTGTTAGTTTTGGGAAAGAAAATTTACAGGGTGATTCCATAATTTTTGCCAGGGGTTGTATGATTTCAACATTAGATGGGAAAAATTCCTACACACTGTGGCTTTAAGAATTGACCCCAAAGCAGTACATTAGTCATCATGTACTTTTATTTAACATTACCTGACACATACAAAATAAATATTTTAAATTAAATCTAATCACAAGGCAGACAATTTAAATGAAGTGGCTACAAAAAATGTAAACAAACACATTCACAAGTTTGCTGCCTGTAACCGTCTTATAAAGCTTTTGTGCGATACACTACAGTGGTTGTGATGCACACATTGACTGTATCAGAAGAGAAACAATATACGTAGGTGAACCCTGCAGCAAAGTGAGCCCTCTTCCTCAGAGAGGATCTTTGCCTCCCAGTTTGTTCCTGGCAGCAGAGCAGAGTGAACCGTCTTTTTTCTCAGAGGATCTTTGTCCCATGACAGCAGGCAGCTGTTCTCCGTGTCCACAGTGTAAACAACTTCGCTGGCGATTTGACAGTCACTAGAAGCACATTATGACCCTTTGTAAAAGTTTCTGTGTGGTACCTGTGTTGTACATGAGCTAACGTTAGCGGCTAAGGACTGAGAGGCTGTCCGGTGTGTGTGTGTGTGTGTGTGTGTGTGTGTGTGTGTGTGTGTGTGTGTGAGTGTCAGTATGTTAACTTGCCGTAGCCTTGCTGTTTGTCATGTTAATGTTATCGTCGGCAGCCCTGAATAGCTTGTAAAGCTTTAGCATAGTTAGTTAACACATTTGTTTTCGGCCCATGTGTTTACTGCTACAGAAAAATAATAAATCTTTGGTTTATTTGCACAACGTCGCCTCTCTGCCGTCTTTTATCACGCTTGCTAACGCTAAGTTAACTTTACCAGCAGATCTGTATGAGGCACAAACTGAGGCTACAGTCAGCAGTGTGCTGATGCTTAGTGGTATTTCTTAATATTTTCTGTGAAACTGATGTGCATTTAATAAACATTCGTACATTATTAGCGTTATATTTTTAGGGGAAAATGCGAGTGAAAATACTCGCACAGTAGACCCATGCCTTCAGTGGACGCACTCCCACCGTTGTTTGCTGCTCTGTCTTCATTCAGTGTCCGGCCGTCTCGTGAGATCTCTCGCCATGACCACAGGCGCTAAATGCTGATCTCGCGAGATTATCTGGGTTGATAGTACTGCAGGCTGCTGCAGTCTGCTACCGGCTGTACAACACGTCCACGGAGGAAAATAAATAGTTATAGTAAAAGATCGATTTTTTAATTAATGAATCAATATTGTGCCATTTAAAGGAAAATCGATTTGAATCGATTAAATCGATTTTTTCAACCCAGCTCTAGTTATGACCATTTACCTTTTAAGACTCTGCTCTACATCAGCCTCATCTTCTCCTGTGACACCTGTGTTACCTGATGTATGCAGCCAAGAATTCCTCTCAACCCTATTCATTACTTCACAAATTAAAATTAAAATACAAGTCCAGCTAAAACCATTAATTTGGTTTCTGATGGTATAAACTTGTTTTTGATGGTGTAAACTTGGCTTCTGGTACATGGTATATGTTTACATGGCAGAAATGTGAAACATGTTTCTGATGGTATAAAAAAAGATAATTATGTTGATCTTGCCTTTGATAACAGTAATTAAATGTTCCTTGGTGGAGTTTGTGGAAGTGATGTGCTACAAGTGGTCAGAAAGTTTAAGGAAAAAAGTCTACGGATGACAACACTATTGACATGTCACTTATAAAAGAAGCAATTGAATGTGTCATCAAACTTAAATTTGCTTAAATATGTAAAAAAATCTTTTCCTACAAGTATTTTTCCTGATAAAATGAAAAAGGCTAAAGTGGTTCCAATCTATAAAAATAGTGACAAGCATATTGTATCAAATTATCAAATTATAGACCTGTGTCATTGTTGCTACTTCAATTTTATGAAATACTAAAAACAGACTTCAGGACTTTGTTGAGAAATATGAGTTATAGTGTATTTATTGATTTACATTAAGCATTTGACACAATCAATCATTCCCTACTTCTTATACCATGTGAACACTATGGTTTAAGAGGTTTCACACAACTTTGGTTAAATAGTTATTTAAATAATAGGTTTCAGTATGTGAAATTAAAACTATCTTAGATGAGTAACCTGTGGTGTTCCACAAGGTTCAGTACTAGAACCTAAGTTATCTATACTTTATTTAAATGATATTTGTACGGTATCTAATATGTTGAAATCTGTAACATTTGCTGATGAAACAAATTTATTTTGTCCAGGTGAGGACATGAAAGAGATATTATAAACAGAAGAAAGGGAATTGATCAAGTTGAAAATATAAAACTAAATTCATGGTGTTCGGGGGTATCAGGACTAATTGTGAAATAAAATTGAATTTAAATGATTGAATTGAAAGAGTACATCAAACAAAATTTTGTGTGATTATAGTGATTATAGAGTACATATATATATGATATAGAGTGATTTTAGATCATAAACCATGTTGGAAACCACACATAGAACATATTAAACAGAAATTATCTAAATCCATTGCTGCTGCTGGGAGTTGTTGAGTAAGAAATGTTTGTATATATTGACCTATGCTGAAATTTGAGAAAATGCATATAAAACAAATATTAATGTAGACCCCATAGTTAAATGTCAGAAAAGAGCTCCTCCAGTTTCCAGACATTTGTGTATTTAAAAATATTGGAAATACTTTTTCATGTTGCCAAGAGAAACTTCCTGTTTGTCTGCAATATTTTTTTAGATTAAGAGAAGGAGATTATAATTTAAGAGGGTTGTTTCTTTATGAAACATGTAAAGTGGGAACCAATGTAAAATACAGATGTGTTTCAGTTTTGGGAGTCAAGTTTCGGACTAGACTCAGTGCTTAAAAAAAAGCCTTAACATATAAAATGATTAAAATGTAAAATAATTGAGGTTGATAATTCAGAGTATAATGTATTTATAATTAATTTATTTCCTTTCTTTGGTGTTGTTGATATTCTGGGGTTTCCTCTGGTTGTTATTGGAGAGGCAAAAATAAGTCTGGGGCTTCAGCCTGTTCCTTTTTGGTTATTGACTGAGAAAATTTGTGTGGAATAATCTTTGTTTCTCAAGATGTATGTAACCAAAATAAAATTCATTCATTCATTCTCTGAATTTGGTTCTGTATCTTCTATACAGCTTCTATCTTCTGTATCTTCAGGCCACAACTCCTCCACAAATTCTTTAGCGTCTTGGAAGCTGAGAAAGTTGTAACGAGGTGTAATTTTAACCTTTCCTGCACTGCAGAGCTTGAGGTTCTCTCTCAGTCGGCCAGAATCAAATTTCAGCACCTAAAACAGAAAAATAACAGAAGAAGATGACGAGCAGAACAACTGCAGTCTTTGAAAGGGCTTGATATTAGCAGGCATGCTAAGTGCTAACTCAGATGAGCATTATTGTTAGATAACACACAGAATAATACAAAACATATTATCAGTAGAATTCTGTCCATATTCTCGGGGCCAGGCATTTTGACGAGGAGGGAGAAGGAGGAAGAGGAGGAGAAAGACAAATGAGAAATACAGGTTTATAGACCGTTACTAACTTACAATGACTTAAAACTTCTTAAATCAAAAATATTTCAGAAACAAATCGGGCCGTCGGTGAGCGTCTGTCGGTCTAGTTTTTGCGGTGTGTCCCACACCGTCGGCACTTCGGCATCGGCGGCTTTTCAGCCGATTGAGCATGTTGAATCAACGGCGGAGCTTGTCAGTGAGAGAGATCACTCTGATTGGCTGTTCAGGTTTTATTTCCTCGCCCCTGTAGCGAGTGAATCTGCCTGTAGTGAAACTGGGGCTAACAGGTGCTTCCTCCTCAGGCTCCACTTCACTTAGCTGCCCGACAGACCCGCTGCTGCAGACACCCACGCTGACATGGGGAGAACATGCAAACTCCACACAGAAGGGCTCCCTCCTGGGATTAAACCAGGAACCCTCCTGCTGTGAGGCGACAGTCCTAACCACTTGACCACCATGCCACCCATAATCCAAACAGCTTCTGTTAAATCAAACTGACCGCTGAAATGGACCTGAATCTGATGTGACTGTAATGAGTGAGAGCAACGAGCACTGAGGGTACCTGTTCCTCCACGTGCAGGGCGATGGCAACATTATCCCAAACATAAAACTGAGGGTAAGCCACTTTCTGTGCTTCCATCTGCTTTTCACCAGGTCTCCGGATCAGCTCATAGCTGACAGAAAAATAAAGACAGATAAAGGATTTGAACCATTTCCATCGCTCAAAACCACATTAACATTTGTATCAGAACTAAACTGACTAAAGATCCAGGCGTGGTGCAACAGTGTGTTGAGTGGCTTCATATGTTAAGATAAAGATGGAGGTTATAAAGAGAAACATCTGAAATATCTGACCATCAATGTGGTTGATTCTTACCTGTGTGTCTCACTCATGGCCTCAGGCCTCCAGATGAAGAGGCCATCTCTATAAGCACAGACAGCGTCTGGGTCGTCAGTCAACAAAGGATAGTCTGCGAACTCCTGATTGGCTGGGCTGTGGACCAGCACAGTGTACATCACTTCCTGTTTGTACAGGATGGTTTCAGACACCCGCATGATGGGCTGAGCACCGGAGCAAAACTGGAGACAATAAAAAGAGGTTTCATTGAACGACTCACTGCACATGGAAAAGTCATTCATCAATGTCCCTGTAAAGTTCTGAAAGTCCTCTTTCCTGTGAGAACTCCTGAAAAAAACTTATTTAGGTTTAGGAACAATTTTGCCCAAATGTTTATTAAGATATGGAACACGACTTTTTTGTCTCATTGTGGAGACAAGGATGAAAAATACGTGGGAAATGCCTGGTGTTTGTTAGTAAGTTTTTTTCTGGCGATTTTGTGCCTCTCACTCTGCATGTGCGATTCCACTGCTTTGATTCCCATCATGCCGAGTTTGAAAAACGTTTTGGATAAAATACACCGAGCCTTGTATACAATGCATTGTACCAGTTTCAGCCATGGTGTAAAATGCTGTTTAACTGGCCAATTTTCTTTGAGTTTGTAGTTCCCCATGTCGTCAAGTGTGTGTGTGTATATATATATATAAATATATATTTATATATAAATATGTATAGATTAGATAGATAGATAAATGTATAGATAGATTTACAGTGCCACTTGGTCTGCAGCTATCAATTATTTTAGTAATCGCATATTCTACCATCGATTAATCCAGTAATAGGATAAGAAATACTTCTGCTTTATAAAAGAGCAATAGTAAATGTACAAAAGAGAAAATAAGAGAGGTGTCATGGTGACGTCTGTTTTGGTGTTTGGTTTTGTGTTTGGGTTGTGAACATTTGATCAGTTTCCTTTATTGCTCAAATTGAAACAACAATTAGGCTCCACCTGATATTTTGAATTTTGGGGTATTTTATGCATCGCTGTGAAAAGTGTGTGCTTTCACAATTTGACTGCAGTGTTTTATTTCCTGTGGTTTTGATCCTCAGTTAGCTCAGTGTTGCTCAAGAAAATAAACTCAGTACATCAGAATCAGAGAAGAGAGAATCAGAATCAGAAAGAACTTTATTGCCCATTGCAGAGCAGTGGAAATTCGTCTTTGACGTGGCTCACAATAAAACACAAGTTAAAAATACGTAAAAGACATAAAAAGACATAAAATACATACCAATACATCAAATGCTGCAGTCAGTTTGTGAAAGTCTCACCAGCCACCAAACTGATTTACACTGTTCAGAGGGAAAGACTTCTGATTTTTTTTCTGCTTTAAGTCACTGCAGGTTTATCTTTTAACACTTCTTTCAAAGCTTTCAGGGCCACATACTTACATCTTAAACATGAACCAAACATTTTCTGTAATAACTCATGCTGTGAAAATTGTCATACAATAGAAGTACTGAAAATGGTTGAAACTCAGATCGGGACATGCGGTGGCGTAGCCACAGGTAGCTGTCCAAGATGACTCACTGCAGTTAGTGATGGTGTGATGAAGCCCTGTGAATGTGTCAAATCTTTCCGGCCTATTGCTTCGCCAAAAGGCCGATTACACGAAGCCCCGTTTAACAGCTCATTTGGGAGTACTGATATCTGCTGGTCATTTGATGTACAGCAGTCCTACTGTGACATTACATGTGGGCTACATGTCAGTGGATCTGTTCACATAATGATGGAAGTATTACGTCAGAATCCCCTTATGAGGTATTGTAAAGCCAGATGAAATGAATCTATCCTGAATGTGGTTATATACAGTGGTGTGTGTGTGTGTGTGTGTGTGTGTGTGTGCCTGTGAGACTGGGGCACATCTGAGGTGGGGCAAGCAACTGTAATCACACAACAAAGCAGTCACATGATTTCAGAGAAACAGGGCCTTGTTAGTCTTTGGCCTGGACACAGGCTTCAGGACTTTAGTATGAGACACAGTGTTGATAATTATCGTATTTATACAATAGTTTTAGGGCCTATACGATATAAGATAAATACTTTTAAAAACGGCCAAACATACTGTCACTGCGGGGGAAGAGTACAGGCTACTACTTCCTCTTAGCACTTCCTGCTCTAAAAGCTTCTTGGTATGATTTATCACCTCTTCATACAGGCGAGGGGGGGGTTCTCCGATACCTCTCACACACAGGTGCTTCGTCAGCCACAGGGATTTCATGCTGGATAAGATTGGTGCAGCTCAAGTCACTATCAGAAGAAGCAAAGAGTGAATGTTTGGACAAGAGATGTCTAGCTTGTCCTGCCTGACTGTCAGAACGCCCAGGGAAGTACAATTTGGCCGTCTCCGGGGGCACTTCATGAACCCCTGTGGCTACTTGCTGCGAACACCACTCACTGCAGTAGACTGTTCTGGTTTGGGAGGCGCAGACAGCATGTTGCCTGCTCTGTCCTGTGAGCTCCCTCTTTGGTAACTTTATATTAAACACAGTTGAAGCTGTGGATTTGATTTTTAAATGTTGTAGGACAGCTCAGCGTATCGTTCACTTCATAATGTGCATTTATTCTAGCGCCCTCACAGCACACTGTAAGAACTGATCAACAATCATACCTGCTGGCTGTAAGCATCCAGCACCTCCTTCAGGGGGAAGGTGAAGCGGAACGAGCCCAGCCTGGAGGTCTTCTTGAAGGCAGGAGAAGTGGCAAACTTCTCCAGGAAGCTCTGCTGCATCTGGGTCTGCTCCTCTGTGCGGTCGGGGTAGGTTTTCTCCAGGAGCCTCCTCTCAGCTGACTCCATGTCATCAGGTGTCACAGCCAGACTCCACCACACCAGAGAACTTTGGTGATGATTCTTGAAGCCATTATCCGTCCAGATGCCACGCAGTCCATCTTTGTCTGTGTCGTGTTTCAGATGAGACACATGGAACTCTGGTCGGGGGTATTCTGGGATGTTTTGTTTTCTGAGGTATTGATTACGAGCTTTCTCTTTTAAATCATTCAGCTTCAAGTGCTGTTTTTGCACAAATTGTTCCGGATATCCTCTCCTGTTCTCCCTTTCCTGCATGGTCAGAGGGGGAATGATGAAAATAAGGAGACAAACAAACAGCCTATCTGCTCTGCACTCTCTTCTGATTCTGAGTGAAGTGATCTCTGAACTCAGCAGGAAAACAAACGTAAGCCACACCTCTTTTATATGAAGGTGTGGCATCACTCTGAGCTTCCACTCTGCTCATATAAGCCTTTTATATTCTGTACTACTATACTGTGTACTACATCAGCACATATTACTTATTACTTAATATCCCATACTATAATATGAACTATTGTACACGGTTGCAGTTGGTGGTATGTTATTATTATTATTATTATTGTTATTATTATTATTATTATTCCTCCCACTTTTTGCTCCTCTTCTCCTAACACACTTTTCAACTTATAAATTTCATTCAAACATCAAAATATTCAGCTCAGTTAGGACATTCTGGTGATGACTTTGTCATTCATAACTTCATACTTTCCAAAATGTTTTGTAGTGTAAAACGAGCTTTAACTGCAAAGAGTCATCAAAATAATAATAAGTAGATATTCACTGGCATAAGTTGATTAAGGTTGGAATATATGTTAAAGTTAAAATACTCATTTAACACATTGTTTCATGTATTCATGTATTGTACTCATTCACACACATGTATTGCGTGTAAGCACTGGGGACTAAATGGAGAGTCCCTAAGATTCAATGTTTTTAAAAACATGAAGTGGGACTTGGCTCGAACATAAGGGTGGGGAAGTTTAGGGAACTCCAGCCCAGGCTGCTACAGCCTGATACACCTGTATGAACCACACCCAAGGTGGCTAGAAAAGATTACACAGTTAAGACATGATTCAGCAGAATGTTCGGGCTCAAGTAGGAGGGGCTAAAAGAAAAAGGTAGAGATTCACCAGCATAAAAGGGAGAGCGCAGAGAGTGAAACTTCAGTCTTGTTCCGGAGCTTGACTCATGAGATGTATGTGTTGTTGCTTGTGAACACATTAAACTCGGTTGCATCTGATTCTACGTGTCTCCAGTGATTTTCTGAACACCAGCCTTCTGTATTCTAAGATACTAATTTGAGCAAAGGCGAGTCCAGTCAAAGACGTTGAAGGCAAGGTCTGGAGCCGTCTGGCTCGGCTTCAGGCACCTATTTTTGCTTCATCAATTTAATTATTTTTAGGATTTTCTTTCCCCCATTCAAGTGGAAGGGGAGAATGTTTAAATCAGACACAAAACAATTCTCAGTACTTCACCTTCTCACACATTTAGGCCAGCATTGCAGTGTAGTGTCAGCTTTTCAAAAACCTTAGAATATTCCACAGTATTGGTGTCATTCAGCCTTTCAATGACATTCATACTCAGACCCCGTTCCACTTTTTCAACTACTCCTATCACTTCATCTTATTCTGACACATTAAAGCCAGCATTGCAGTGTAGCATCAGCTTTTCAGTATGCAGCATTCACACCCACAATTTCTTCAGAAACTGCATTCTCTGGTTCTAAACAACACTTTCCTGTTTCTAGTGCAACTAGTTATGGTTCTGGGTCTAGTTACTCTTTTATAATTTATTATTATTATTATATTCTAAATTCTATTTTATAAACTTTACTTATTGGCCAGGCTCAATAAAGGGTCAACTTATCTTATCTTATCTTATCTTACACAAACCATGAACATGAGCCCCTTTGACATATTTGATGCAGCAGCACCACCTGCTGGACATCATACTCCCCTACACTCAGTGCTGATGAAAATACAAATTCAAAGTTTAAGCAGCAGAAATACACATTTCACAGTAGTTTATGATGAAGCTGAGTGACAGTGATTGACTGTTGAGGTGATTAGGCAGAGGAAAACAGTAAAATACATTACACTTTAAGGGTTTTTCTTTTTTTAATATCCCCCTTAACTTTTACACTTTTTGCAATTTCTAAAATCTATGATGTCACTGAACTTTTAATTTGCTTTATTTTTGGATGTCATTAAACCAACGCTTTCCACTCAACTCAGAACAGTGTTACATTTCATGACTATCGCAGGTTTAAAGTTCACGTCAAACTCATCTTACATATTTTTACTTTCTTTAGGTGGAAACATTTTTAAGTGTTGGCATCCATCTATCTACCCATCTATCTATCTATCTATCTATCTATCTATCTATCTATGTATCTATCTATCTAACCGACCCACCCACCCACCAACTGACCTACCCATCCATCCATCCATCTATCTATCTATCTATCAATCTATCGATTCATCCATCCATCCATCCATCCACTCACCCACCCACCCACCCACCGACCAACCTATCTATCCATCCACCCATCTATCTATCGATCCATCTACCCATCTATCTATCTATCTATCTATCTATCTATCTATCTATCTATCTACCCACCCATCCATCCATCCATCTGTTGGGATTCACAGGACCACAGATGATTACTCATTTGGTAAAATCATTACTGATTTCAAGGCTTTTTCCTCTGCACGCTCTTCAAACAAAGAGAGCTAAGTGACACCCATCTCCACAGGAGGTCTCACCTCAGGAACCTCTCGACCATCCTAGCTCGTAGCTGCTTAAAGCTTGCTGCTAGCTCCTCGCTACACAAATAAGAGACTTGGGACAGCCTAGAAGATGGCGGACCTCGAACGACTTCCGGTTCAAGCGAGGAGCTAGCAGTAGCACTATAAAAATAAGAGACTTGGGACGCACCCAAGGTCTGCTCCCGCCAAGCTTTCTCCCTCTTCTTGCCCTGGAGCTTCAGCAGCTCCCACCTCTTTCTGGTTGGGCCTGGAACTGCAGAGGCCCAGACTCTGGCTCCACAGCCCCAAACCACTAAAGGGAGGACAACTGATCACAGACTCTCTGACCTGAAACAGAAAGGTAGAGTTGCAAACACAAAGTTTACAACCAGCTTTCCAGCAACAAGGAACTAAGTGAGTTAGCACCCAGCGTCTAACTCCGCAAGGACCCCGAGCGACCAGCTTCCTCGGATCAGAACCTTTGGAACAAAGGACACCACAAAGACTGCAGCTGGAACCATCTTCCCAGCCTTCTTCTGCCGGCTAACAAAGCAGCACACCACCAAGTGACTCTTTCTTCCATCCATTCGAGGATCGGTAATGTAACAACTGGGCATAGCTTATCACAGCTTTACAGGCTGAGCAAGACTGTTTAACTTGTTGTATGTGATTTGATACTGTTTACTGAGTTATTGTTGTGATACCGTATTTTTCCAAATAGTAGCCTGGGCGTTTATTTCACAAAATCGATTTTGACCCCAGGCCTTTAAAAGAACCAGGGGCTATTTGCTCAAGGCTTTTTTTTTTGCACCGACCTGCACCAGGCCATTATTTGGTTACAGTTCCTGTCCAGTATGTTTTTTAGTGCAAAAATACTGTATAATGTAGAGGTGAGTTTGTGTACAAAAATCTCTAAACATTTAGAATGGGTCATTTTTTTCGTGTACACGTGTACACGGGTTTCACCGCTGGGTGGTGCTATTGCATTATAAGAGTAAAGCCCCAGTTATCCGAATACCAACTGAACGGGCCATTTAACCAACAGTTACAGGCCGCCACACCAAAATATCGCCATTCCGACGGTCCACCATCCTGAATTCTGGTCCCTGAGTCCTGACAGTAAGCTGTGGTGAGTCTGTAGAAGCTGTATTCCTCATGCATGTCAGCGATTTTCACCGGGGACACACGTGAGTAATTCAGGCTGACATTACCTGTTTTTCAGCAAACTCCTCTGGTAATTTCATTAAAAGGCATGGCATATAGGTCCACAGTCACTTATTATTATTGGGTCTTATAAGAGTGGGCTACAATGAGTACCGGGCCATCAAATCACAGCATCCACAGTGAGAGGACACAGAATTGTGTGCGCTTTTACGCACGCAGGTGTAGGTGATCACAGATATTTGATGTGGGAAAGATGTAGCCAGATGTATTACCTGTTTTAGATACGTGGCTGTCTGTCCGTCCGTCCATCCGTAGCACGAGTCATGTGCACCACTTCACCACCGACCCGTGCGTAAAAGCGCAAACAGTCCCTCAAGGAGGGACAGCCATGAGGCAATGAATGAGGAAATAATCGCCCGTGTGTTTAATCGGACTGGCGTTTATTACGCAAAATGGGGTCAAACCCCCAGCGGCTACTAGGTGCCCGGCGAGTATTTGGAAATATACGGTAGACTGCAGTTAGGTCATTGATTAGTGTTTAGTTTGCTAATACTGTTCACAAACAGATTCCTAAATGCAACTAAACAATCTCTGCACCAATCCAGACCATTTGCAACACCTATCACATTGACATAGACTCATTAACAAATAGGCTTTCAACAGAGCTACATCCAAACAGGCATATCAAAGTTCCCGCTTCTTTTCCTTTGTCTTTGTCCTGACCACACGGTCAGACAAATACCTCCCCCTGAAGCCAACCTTGATTCGGCCATTTTGGTAGTTCTCTATTGTCAGCCATTTTGTTTTGTAGGCCAAACGGCTACTTGATCACCACACCGCCTTTGTCTTTCTCTTCTTTCTTTCTCTCTCTCTCTCTCTCACACACACACACACACACACACACACACACATATACACACCAAGCTTGTATATACTTAGTTAGAATTTGTGTGTTTTGGTTTGCTTTGCTAATTTGTGAATAAATATAATTCTTTGGAATCATACTTGCTGTCTGTTTAATGTTGCACAAGAGTGAATGAATAGTCAACCTCTGCTGTGTCAAGAACTCTGAAATCCTTCAGGCGTTACTGTTTTGATTGTTGTCATTAATTTAATTATTAACCAAACTCGCCCCACGAGGTGATTTAATGTTAATTAAGTCACATTATTTAACATAATTATTAATTATTAATAATAATTATTAATTATTTCCGATAGCCAATTAAACCCCAACATATTTGGTGCCTCCGTGTGAAGCCTAAGGTGTTGACCCCAACACATATGGTGCCGCCTTGTGAGGTAAATATATGCTGACCCCAACACATCCACCCATCCATCCATCCATCCACCCACCTATCCATCCATCCATCCATCCATCCATCCATCCATCCATCCATCCATCCATCCATCCATCCACCCACCAATTGACCTATCCATCCATCCATCCATCCATCCATCCATCCATCCACCCACCAATTGACCTATCCATCCATCCATCCATCCATCCACCTATCTACCTATCTACCTATCCATCTATCGTAGAAATTTATTGTAGGGTAGGATAAACCCCTTGAGATGCATCATCTTGTTTTCGAGGGGGTCCTAACAAACATTCAACAAATAAAGACTGACAGTAAATCCATCCATCTATCTATCTATCTATCTATCTATCTATCTATCTATCTATCCATCCATCCATCCATCCATCCATTCATCCAGTGAGTACCAGCAGGTGGCAGTATGAATCTATGGGACTGATTTGAAGAGTTTTCATTGATTGTTTGTGATGAAACATCATCAGCTTGTTTAATCAATGACCGACAGATGTGTGAAGCCTAAGGTGTTGACCCCAACACATATGGTGCCGCCTTGTGAGGTAAATATATGCTGACCCCAACACATCCACCCATCCATCCATCCATCCATCCATCCACCTATCCATCCATCCATCCACCCACCTATCCATCCATCCACCCAACCATCCATCCATCCACCTATCCATCCATCCATCCATCCATCCATCCATCCATCCATCCACCTATCCATCCATCCATCCATCCATCCATCCATCCATCCATCCATCCATCCACCCACCTATCCATCCATCCATCCATCCATCCATCCACCTATCTACCTATCTACCTATCCATCTATTGTAGAAATTTATTGTAGGGTAGGATAAACCCCTTGAGATGCATCATCTTGTTTTCGAGGGGGTCCTAACAAACATTCAACAAATAAAGACTGACAGTAAATCCATCTATCTATCTATCTATCTATCTATCTATCTATCTATCCATCCACCCATCCATCCATCCAGTGAGTACCAGCAGGTGGCAGTATGAATCTATGGGACTGATTTGAAGAGTTTTCATTGATCATTTGTGATGAAACATCATCAGCTTGTTTAATCAATGACCGACAGATGTGGACAGTAAAGTCTCAGGTACTTTAACTGTCCTGCTGCTTTACTCTGCACAAACACTGAACGACACACGTCCTCTCGCTGTGTGTCTGCTGGTTACCTGGCAACAGCTCAGAGCCACGCCCTCATCCAGATTCTTTATATAATGTTTACAATCTATCACTAATGTATCAATAATCTATATCTATAATCTGGTCTCCCTGATTATCCATATTTCATTATTTATTCAGTAGACACATTAACCATCACTTTTCAGTAGTAGTTTAGTAGGACTAATTATCTTTAATTATAAGTAGTACTTTCAATTTTTATTAGTACTATTATTATTATTATTATGTAAGTAGTAGTGCTATATTATAATAACAATGACAATACTAATACTAGGGCGGCACGGTAGTGTGGTGGTTAGCACTGTTGCCTCAAAGCAAGAGAGTTCCTGGTTCGATCCCAGGTGTAGGAGCCTCTCTGTGCGGAGTTTGCATGTTCTCCCCGTGTCAGCGTGGGTTTCCTCCAGGTACTCCAGCTTCCTCCCACAGTCCAAAGACATGCAGGTTAATTGGTGTAGGTGTGAATGGTTGTCTGTCTCTATGTGTCAGCCCTGTGATAGTCTGGTGACCTGTCCAGGGTGAACTTTGCCTCTTAGTACTATTTTTCTTAATAGTAATGTTATTTTTTTTAGTAATAGTAGAGCTTTTATTCTTTACCTATTATAAGTACTTTAATTTATGAGTAGTACTATTTTTATTAATGTTGTTAATGGCACTTTATTTTAGTAGTAGTAACACTTTTATTCTTATCTTTAATTATTACAAATACTTTTATTATTTTAATTAGCCATAGTTTTTATGTGTTAGTAGTGGTAGTGCTCTTCTTCTTCTTTATATTATTAATATTATTATTATTTCTAGTAGTATTTTTATGTTTTGATTGATTGTCCATTCTCACTGTGTCGGTTCATCCTGTTCACACAACATCTACTTCCTGTGTGTCCAGGTTAAAGAGTTTTTTGAGGAGTTTTTCTTGGTTTGAATTAAAGGTCAAATATCAGAGAGTCGTCCAGCTGAGGCTGAAGGTCATCAGCTCTGCAGGTATTTGATCATTTGACACATTCACACGTTGACCTGATGATGGCGCTACAGGAGAAGTCAGAGGGTCACTGAAGTTACAACAGCTGGCCCTGAAGGAAACATGAGACACGCATGATCACAGCTCATCAGACAGATGTTGAAACTCTTTAAACCTTTACATATAATTTCACTTAGTGTTTTATAACCTGTTTAAATCTTTCTCATTACACACACACACACACACACACACACACACACATTTACAGTTTGTCAGCTAATGTACTTTACTGTGCACCAGAAACACATTTTATTTTTTATTCTAACGTCTTCCTGTTCCTCAGAGTCTCAGTTTTACCGACATGTTCCCGCCACAGTTAATGAGCTCTGTATTGATATATTGAAACGTGTCTCGTACGTCCACACTCTGTCTTCTCAATCTCAACTTGTTGCAGCGTCCACGTGTCGTACGGTTTCTCTCCGTGTTGATTTCAGACGTCTGTGACGGTGAACACATGAAACATGAGACGTGTCTGTGGCGTGTGAGTCATGTTCTCCTCTCTGATGTGATCAAACACGGTGCTGTCATGTTTTTATCCTGCAGCTTCTCTCCCTGTTTGATCTCCAATATTTGTCCTCTGGATCAATATTGTCTTTAGCTCCTTCACATCGTGAGAGGAATTATATTTCATGCATTCACATTCACTCATTCAGCTTTTTAATAATTACATCATTCATTCAATTATTATTTCTCACATTTATACTTTTAGTATTTCTCAGCAGTCAAACCTGTACTGATCAATATCATATATTGATAGGTGTCGTATATTGATAGGCCTAAGTATTTATTGATAAGTATTTTATATTAATAGACCTTATTTTCATATATTAAGAAGTAGGGTATATTGATGAGTACTGCATATTTCCAAGTGTTGTATATTGATAAGTATCGTATATTGATAGGCCTTAGTATCGTACATTTTTTTAGTATTGTGTATTGATAAGTAGGTTAGATTGATAAGTATCGTATATTGATTAGTACTGTTTATTGATTGATAGGGTATATTGATAAGTAGGGTATATTGATAGGTATTGTATACTGATAGGCCTTAGTATCATACATTTTTTAAGTATTGTGTATTGATAAGTAGGTGATATTGATAAGTATCGTATATTTGTAAGTATTGTCTATTGATTAGTACTGTCTATTGATTAATAGGGTATATTGATAAGTATCATATATTTGTAAGTATTGTCTATTGATTAGTACTGTCTATTGATTAATAGGGTATATTGATAAGTATTATATATTTGTAAGTATTGTTTATTGATTAGTACTGTCTATTGATTAATAGGGTATATTGATAAGTATATTTGTAAGTATTGTGTATTGATAAGTAGGTGATATTGATAAGTATCGTATATTTGTAAGTATTGTCTATTGATTAGTACTGTCTATTGATTAATAGGGTATATTGATAAGTATTATATATTTGTAAGTATTGTCTGTTGATTAGTACTGTCTATTGATTGATAGGGTATGTTGATAAGTATTGTATATTGACAGGCCTCATTATAGTATATATCTATAAGTATTGTATATTGATAAGTATTGTATATTAATAGACCTAAGTTTCATATATTGAGAAGTAGGGTATATTGATGAGTACTGCACATTTCCATGTATTGTCTATTGATAAGTAGGTTATATTGATAAGTATCGTATATTGATAGGCCTAAATAAAGTTTATTTATAAGCATTGTCTATTGATAAGTATTGAATATTGATAGGTCTCATTATAATATATTTATAAGTATTGTATTGATGAGTATTGAATATTTATACATTTAGTATATTGATAAGTAGGGTATACTGATTACTGACAGTATTAAATATTGATAGGCCTAAGTATTGTATATTTATGAGTATTGTAAATTGAAACATTGGGATTATTGATAAGTACTGCATCTAATTTTCAGGCAGTTCTTTAAAATGTTTTCCATTGTTTTCATCTTGTGACAGAAAAAAAAATCATTATGCATATTAACTTTTTCCTTTTTATTTCTTCTTCTTTTATTTAAAAAAAATTTAAAAAAAAAATGGAAACCTTAATGTCTCCAAAGGTACATGAATGTCATTTAATCAAATTCAAACGTTTTTTGGTTTAATTATTTTTAAACCTCCCAAATAGTCAGTTTGGGAGAAATGGAGACGTAGGGGAGTGAAAACAGAAATATTTGATGTGAATAATGAGTCCTCTGTGTTTCTGCGATGTCTCCACACAGCCAGCGTCAGTGTGTGTGTGTGTGTGTGTGTGTGTGTGTGTTACAGAGACAAAGTCCTTTTGTACTCCAGTATTTCCTTCTATCAGTGGAAACTGATCGTCTTTTCACACTCTTATAGTCGTTTAATTTGTTTTCTTGACATTCATCAGAAAACAGAAACTTTTAAACCTTAAAAATCCTCCAAAAACTTTCCATGTTCAGAGTAAAGAAATAAATGGAGACATAATATGAACGAACTTAATTTGGATTATTGTGTTTATGAATATCAGAGTCTGCACGAGTCAACAAGACATAAACTGGGGCGTCGGTAGCGTAGTGGATAGTGCCGGCGCCCCATGTACAGAGGCAATGCTTCGCTGCAGCGGTCGCAGGTTCGATTCTGGCTTGCAACCCTTTGCTGCATGTCCTCCCCCCACTCTCTCTATTTCCCCATTTCACACTGTCCTGTCAATTAAAGGCAAAAAGCCCAAAAAATAATCTTAAAAAAAAAAAAAAAAAACAAGACATAAACTGATGGAGGTCAGGAGCAGTGCTGCACTCACATTTACAAACAACAGACAAACACATCTTCGGAGCAACACTGCACTGAAAAACTGCATCTTAAAGAATTCATTTTAAAGTTTTACATGTCTATGAATCTTAAACTTTTTTTAAGAAACTGTATTTCTTCTTATTCATTTTTAATTTTTATTTTCATTTTCATTTCGTAATATTTTATTTTAATCTATAGACTTTTATTAATCACTTAAAAAACATTTTATTTTTAGTCTTAAAAATGTTCTATTTATTTTTTTTTTTTATGAATTTTCTTTTATTGGCCTTTAATATTATATATTTTTTTAATTTTGATATTTTATTGTAATTTTTAGTCTTTTATTAAATTATTTTGCCTTTTTAATTTTTTATTG
The DNA here is from genome assembly GCF_041903045.1 of Epinephelus lanceolatus. Taxonomy (NCBI): domain Eukaryota; kingdom Metazoa; phylum Chordata; class Actinopteri; order Perciformes; family Serranidae; genus Epinephelus; species Epinephelus lanceolatus. Next base: position 42,587,186 of record NC_135744.1, on the reverse strand, counting down.
ATTTTCCTCAATCGGCTTTTATTAAAATATTACTTTGAATTTTTGTATTGTTTTATTATTATTTTTATTATTTTTTTTACAGTAACATTTTATTGTTGAAAATTTTTTTGTCTTAGAAATTCAACTTGTTGTTTTTGTTTTTTAATTATAAATTTATTTTTGTTCTATTGCCTTTTAGTCATAATTAACTTTGATAATTAATTTTTATTTTTGCAGAATTTTATTTGTTCTTATTTTATTTCATATTGATTTTGTTTTATTATTTTTTATCACACTTTATTGTAAGTTTTAGTAAATTGTATTTACTTTATTACAATTGTACATTTTGTCTATTGTTTTTTTTATATTATTTAATTTTGCTCTATTAACTCTTATTTAATGATTTCTTTAACATTTTATTGTTGTAATTTTTAGTCTTGTAAAATTTTGTTTATTGTTTTTGTAGTGTATATTATAGTATATATGTATATCAAATATACTACTGGAGAAATCAAATCCTTTTCAGTCTTTTCAGCCGACTGAAACTCACTAAAATTTAACAACCACTTTAGTTTTTCATGACATTAAAGAATCAATGGAGACTTCATCATCAAGACGTCACACACACACACACACACACACACACACAAACACACAGTGTGTGTCTCTGACCCCTCCCTCAGCTCCGTCACAGAGACACACTGTGTCGTCTAACTGGACAATGAACACACACACACACACACACTCACACACTCACAGGATGGCTGCCGTCTCGCCTCGCCGCTGTCCAACGCCTCAGACCTTCATCATCTTCCTCTTCGTCCTGTCAGGTGAGACACAACCTGCTGACATCACAACACAGCAGTGGTGGAATGTAATCGAGTACATTTACTCTATAATATGCTTGAATGCAAATATGAAGCATTTGTACTCCTCTGTAAGTCTTCTCATACGTTATACTTCTCCTCCACTGCTTCTCAGACAGCTTTAGTGACTTTACAGATTCAGATTATTGATACAAAATATAATCAATAAAAAAAATGATATTTTATTATTGAAGAAACAAAGCTGCAGTTTATAAAGTCATAAAATGAGCTGCAACATTAAAGTGACGAACACAATAAGGCATCAATAATTATAATACAGTAAATTAATATATATTATTCTGCAGAATGAATTCTTTCACTTATGTTTGTTTAAAGTATATAATTACAACGTATATTTTGATAATACCTAACTGTTTTTAATACCTCCGTGCTGGTGTACAGTGTCGTATTAGTACCAAACAAGCCACTCTGTTTTGGTCTGTTGGCGTGCACATGAACACGTAGTGAACATATCTTTTACTCTGGCTCTGGCCTCTCTGCTGCAGGTGGACAGTTTTCATCTGTGTCCTGTTTTAAAGTGGCGGAGGGGGGCGTGGCCTCTCTGTCCTGTCAGTACTCGGTGAAGCGGTTCGGTCTGAGTCGGGTCTGCTGGGGTCGTGGCTGCGGGACCTTCTGGTGCAGCAACATCCTGGTGCAGACGGACGAGCACGGTGTCATCTCAAAGGTCAGGCTTCACCTTCACACTGACATAAAACAAACCATGAGTAGAGATACTGATGGTGATCTGACCCCGGTGCTGCAGGTGTCGGACCGATACCGGCTGACGGGGGATGTCTTGGACGGACAACTGGACCTGGACATCCTGAACGTGAGGCGGACGGACAGCGGGCCGTACTGCTGCAGGGTGGACATCGACGGGATCTTCAACGACAAGAAGGTGATCATGAACCTGAGGGTGGTCAGAGGTGAGCAGAGCCACACTTTACAATTAAAGAGCAGCTTCACAGTTTTTCTTCAGACAGTAGACCCTTACACTGTAAACAGTGTGATGTATTCTGGTGGGCGGGGCTTGGCTGGAGGCAAAACAGTTCTCCACAGACATTAGCTAGCGCTAGTTAACAAGTTGTGTTGTCTTGTTTTAGACGATGGAGGAAGATGATGTGAGTGGTGCGTTCAGAAACACTCATTGTGAGTGTGGGAGCGCACTCTGACACAAACTGGAGCGTTGATAAACTGGGAGCGCTGTCTGAATGTAGTGTTGGGTTATCCAGAGCAGCGCACTCTCAGAGTGGCAGAGCGCACTCTGGACACTCTGTCTGTGGAGACGGAGCAGCAGAGCGCCGAGCGGAGTGAATGTGTGATTAACTTAACTGTTGGTTAACGCCATTGACGAGATATTCTGGCAATCCCTCCTTTCATTGTTATAAGATAGGGGGCGCTGTTACACATCTTGTGAAATATAACAGCACTGCCGTGTGCAAAAAAATAAAGAAGATCCACTGGAAACCAGAAGAAGATGATGTTGACAGAGGAGACATAGCCGCTGGTAAACCGCACCAAGATCCCGGTGCTGACGGAAGTTTACGGTTGCACAAGCCATGGAACGTTGATGGACTTAGACTCGGACACTTCCTGTTTTGATCAACATTCGGAATCTGATTTGGACGAAGAAACAACCAAGTCTGGTGGGACGAAACAAGATCACTATGACGGTGACAGTGACACACGGACAAGACGACCACAGAGGAGATGGAGACAACAGAACACTGAACGTGACAACGTGTCTTGCTGTTATACCTCAAAGACAATATTATCATTATTATCATTATCATCATTAGCATTTTAATTAATATAATTCAAACTGATGTAAGAAATGAGAAAAAACATACAATTTATATGTGAAATTGATTTTATACTTGAAAATGACTGTCTTTGATAAAAATGCATTTTCTCAGCTTTTTCTGGAGGAAAATGTCAGTTTTTAAAAACATCCATATGTGTGTAAAGACCTGAATCTCAGCTCTGTAAATCTGATTAAATCAGATCTGTGGTTTAATCTGTCTTTTTTTTAACTTCTCAGCTCCGGTCACCAGTTCTCCACCAACCACAACCACGTCAACAACTACCAGTCAAGTGACGGAGCCGTCGGCCACTACAGGTGAGCCACTCATGTACCTGCTGCTCACAGAGGCCTGAACCATAAAGTCTGTCTCTCTCTGGGTCACCTGGCCTCACTGAACCTAACGCTGATCCTGGATAATACCTATACTGATGATGAACTGGGTTCATTGATAAGTCGTTTTTTACAAGTAACATCGTCAGAGCCATGAGTGGAGTACTACATATGAAATGAGATGTTACTCAGGATGGTAAGCAGAGAAGAGAAGTTTGAGGTCTCTCTGACTGATGTGTTGCATTTGTGATCATCCTGTCAGGACTGAAGGAAACTTTGCACATTAAAAGAAAGTTATATTTAAGGGGAACTTTGGAATTTTTGAACCTGGACCCTAATTTCCCAGGTTTTTGGGACTAAGTGACTCGTGGGAACAACGATTTTTGATCCAGTATTGACAGAGAGCGCTGAACGAGTCTGCAATGCAAACCACTCCGGACAGGTGCGCCCTGTCAATTTACGTCCACTACAAGTGTTTGTTTCTGCCACTATCTGGCACTGACAGTGCTATGGGAAGGATCTTGCAGAAAGATTACATGGTTTTTTTTCTGAATATTTGACTTGTTCCGGTTTGTTTTGCGCCCAAGTCTCGCTGAAGGATAAGTCTCATTCTGAATTGACCTATGGCTAAGCCACGCCCCCTCCACTCACCTGGACAAACTATCAACATTCAGTGAGCGGCGCTATGGCAGGTGTCACAGTACACGGCATTTCACAGGAGGCAACTGATGATTTTTGGGGACATAACGATCAGATGTCATTGAGAAGTAACCAAAAGGGCCTAAACTACGCATTGGAGGGATATATTCATCATTTTATTGTTGAGAAGCTCGATGAAAAGCTTAAATTACAAGCCAAAATTTACAGGTCACACTGTGCGCTTGTGAACCGCATCTGGTTGCCATCACCATCAAAGACAACAAGTTAAAGTGCCACTGAAGTTAAGGTTTTTGACTCAGAATATGAGAAAAGGATAACGGCCTTTTTACCATCTTTACCAAGAGAGTCTCTCCGTTAGTTTGGTGCTACAGTATTTACACTGAATCATTCAGCATAACGTTTGCCAACCTTTGTTATCTCTGCCATTACAGATAAGTTAATGAAGCTAAGCTCCAGAAGTTAACGTTAGCTTAACTAGAGCCCTTTGGACAACAGCTAACAATGATGTACGATCACCAAAGTACAAAACTAGAACAAAATAGGCTAATGAACTCCCAGCAAACAAGGTGACATGATGAACAACGCAGCTAGGAGCTAACGTTAGGCTAACTTTAGCTAACGTTAGCTAGAGATGTTAAAGATAACTTTATATTTCTTTCCAGCAAAGTGACAATATGTTGCCTCAAACACAATGTTGACTTACCTTAGAACAGATGTAGACATCATTGTTAATCTTATTCACGTTGAGTTGATGTTGTGGTCTAACGTTACCACACAACTTTATCCAAAGGAGACACTTTTCTCGCTTGAGATGTGGTTTAAAGTGTAAAAAATACACCTGGTCGCCCAGCCTCTCAGGATACCTTGTGTCAGAGTTGCATGTACCCCATGCACACCGTTTGACCATTTTTAAACTTCAAATCTCAGAAAAAGCTCATAAAACCGAACAAACTGACTTTCTGTAATGCATTTCAATAGACGTCCAGGCAGAGAATGTCCCAGTGTATGGGAATGGCTATACGCACTGTGATTGGCTCATTGTGTTTGAGGGCGGGGCTTAGCCATAGGTTAGTTGTCGTGAGAGGTGACCTGTTGCACGAAGAAAAAGGTGGAAACGTTAGTGAGAGTTGGAGGGAGGAGTGCCTGGTTTGTTGTGTTAGAGTTCACAAGGCATATCTTATTTTTAATGTCATGGCTAAATATTTAACGGATTTAATTTAATGTGAAAAAAGGCTGCAAGATTTAAGAATGCAAATTCTTTAGCCAGACTTGGAGACACCAAACAGAACTTAACAAGCGAAAGGTACAAAAAAATGTTTAATTTCTGCATCCTCTCCATAATATTGTCAGATACTCAGAATAATAATCCGAGCCTGTCAGTGGCAAACAAACATTTTTAAGGATGTAAATTTGCAGCGTGAATGTGCCCTGAGCGGTTACTTTACAGGCTGTTTCACCGCTGCAGTGTTCTCTGTCAATACTGGATCAGTTTCAAAAACTGCTGCTCCAGTGAGACACTTGGGCACAAAAACATACAGATAGGGTCCAGGTTGAAAAACACCAGAGTTCCCCTTTAAATGCTGCATATAGTTTCATTACCTGTCCCCCTGTTTGTTAGAGGTTCACTTACAAGTTCCACTGATTCTACTAACTGATACAAACACTGTTCAGTAATACTGTTGGTGTGTCAAAGTTGCCATAACATTGTTCTGACAGGTAATATTTCAAAAGCCACAGTAGTCTGAAAAATGTCCATTGGACCAAAAACCATTCGTCCCGATAGCCTCGTATCTCAAATACAAATGTTTATTGTTCTAAAGGACTGTTTCACTGATAATACGGAATAGTCACTCTACTAAAGCGAAGCACATGGTTAGTTATTATGCAGAATCACATCATTGGACTTTCCAATTTTATAGGCAAAAGAATCAGACTCAATCAGAATCAGCTTTATTTGCCAAGTTCATGTGTACATACAAGGAATTTGACTCCGGTAGACTTGCTCTCAATGTACCAGAATTGACAGAAATACTCAATACTCAAATATAGACAAGAAGTGGAATATACAGAATATACAATATACAAATATATATATATCTGTGACTGTTAGGAGTTCATCAGAGCGACAGCCTGGGGGAAGAAACTGTCTTTGTGACAGTGGTTTTGGTGAACAGTGCTCTGTAGCGCCTAACGGAGGGGAGGAGTTTAAACAGGTTGTGTCCGGGGTGTGAGGAGTCTACACTGATGTTTCCTGCCTATTTCCTGATCCTCAACCGGTACAGGTCCTGGATGAAGGGAAGATCAGTCCCAATGTCTGATGGACCAATGGGTTTTGGTCATTTTTCAGACTACTGGGGCTTTGGAATTATGAGACGTTGAATGTCTTTCTGTTTCCATAGTAAACTGGAAATCCCTGCTATCGTCTCAGCTGGATCTTCTGAGGAGGAATTCCACCCTGCTGCGCTCCGACACCATCACTGTGAGTAACCACACCTTGAAATCACCTTCAGCTTTCAGCCGACTGATGTTTTACTCCCTGAAGGCTTCGCCCTCAAACTTTTGAGGAAGATGGTGTTCCTTTTTGTTCTTTAGTCATTGATGTGGCTGAGTGAATTGTTACCATTCAAACCGCATTTGAAACTTTGATCTGACTTTGTTCTTTAGCATTTTGAACTGTGAAAATAACCCTTACAAATATCTGACAATGTTAATTCATGTCAAGAGACATCAGACCCTGGGAACATGGGGACAACCCCATTAAACATACATTCATTTAGGAAAATACACAAATGTATCAAACATATGTGAATTCTACCTTTTCTTATCTTTCTACCTGAGAGTCAGATATTCAGACTGACTGCATTTCCATGCACAAAACATTGCAGTTTACATATCCAGACATCAGCATATCCCACATCTTAATAAAAAAAATGCTACATTCAGGATAAGACCTAGTTCAGAAATAATATAATTAATATTAATAATAATAATAACAATAATAATAATAATAAAGGCAATAATACCACTCATGTCTGTATGTGAAATATGAAGCTACAGCCAGCAGATTGTTAGCTTAGCAAAATGTTACATTCACATGGATTCAGACAGTAGAAGGCAGATGGAAAAAAACCTTCTGTAAGGTAAAACTAAAAGACAGGTGTATGAAAGTTAAGTTACGTAGGTTAGGTTTCGTAAAGTTATGTATGTTAGGTTTAGAAAAGTACAATTATGTAGGTTAGCTGTAGAAAAGTAAAGTTATGTTAGCAAAGTATAGAAAAGTAAATTTACGTAGGTTAGGTTAGTAAAGTTATGTAGATTAGGTTTCGAAAAGTAAAATTGCATAGGTTAACAGTAGAGTAAAAGTAAAATTAAGTAAAATTACGTACATTGGCTGCAGGAAAGAAAAGTTATGTACCTTGGTTTAAGAAAGTAAAGTAATGTATGTTAGGTTTAGTAAAGTTATGTAGGTTAGGTTTAGAAAAGTAAAGTTACATAGGTTAAGTATAAAGTAAAGATAGGTAGGTTAGGTTTAGTAAAGTTACATAGATCAAGTTTAGAAAAGTAAAGTTGCGTAGGTTGGTTGTAGGAAAGAAAAGTTATGTACCTAGGTTTAGGAAAGTAATGTAGGTTAGGTTTAGTAAAGTTATGTAGGTTAGGTTTAGAAAAGTAAAGTTACGTAGGTTAAGTATAAAGTAAAGATAGGTAGATTAGGTTTAGTAAAGTTACATAGATTAAGTTTAGAAAAGTAAAGTTGTGTAGGTTGGTTGTAGGAAACTAAAGTTATGTAGGTTAAGTATAGGAAAGTAAAGTTACGTAGATTAGGTTTAGAAAAGTAAATATACGTAGATCAGCTTCAGTAAAGTTAGGTAGGTTAAATATAGCCCTCTGAGGCAAATTGTGATTTGTGATATTGGGCTTTGAAAATAAAACTGAACTGAATTGAATTGAAAGTAAAGTTACGTAGGTTACGTTTAGGAAAGTAAATTTACGTGATGGTAAAACTATACATGCATGCAGTATGTTGCTATGGTGACACCATATTGTTTTTAAAGGCTCGAATAAAATATATTGAATAAAATTATTTAGTATTTCTTGTTTAAATGATTATTTTTTCTGCTAATGTCTGGTAACTGTTCAGATCACCAGTGTTTTCACCTTGTGTAAGGGCACTACCTAACATCTGGTTGTATGTTCCACTGAGGAGGGCAACAAAAAATTAAAATATTTTACCTTTGAATGCCGATGATGTCTACGTTACTGTTTCCGGTATTCTCTGCCGGCCTCTCCTAATTTTACCGTGCTGCTCTTGTCCACTGAAATTATATCTGGTTTGTGGTTGATTACTGTGCCAATCTTACAAAGGAGGACGACACTTGTTTGTTTTGCTATGGAAGCTAACGTTAGCTAATGTGCTAAAAAGTTAGCGTTCCAGAGAAATCCAATATTCCTCTTAATCCCTCCCCAGTTTCTGATGAGGTGGACATGATAACCCTTAATACACATAACCTTATTCATCCCTACAACAGGAAATACTTTTTCCCTAACCTGATATGAAGTGTGCGCTGCACATGTGAGCATTTTTGATGATGGCCTCCGTCCAGTCCTTTGGTCTTATCACATTTAACCATAGTTGTCTTTGTTTTTGTTGACGGGCAGTGGCGGCTGGTTTTGAGCCATGACTCCTTCTATTCTGGCTCCCAATAACACAACAAGACAAACACATTTTAACACTCCTATGGAGCCTACAGCCCTGTGGGGGAGAGGCAGCTGCACCTCCAGATAATAACATGATGTCTTTGTGACGTCTATCCTAAAAGATTCTATACAGTTGTAATCCACTTAAATATCAGAAAAAAGAGGCTGCAGAACTTGCCGATGAATTATGTTTTTAAGTTTTCTTCAGTATCAAAGTAATCCAGTGACAGTTGTCTGTTCATCAATGTGCAAACAGGAAGTTCTAACAGATCATTTAGCACACTTTGACTTTTAATGGAGACTAATACAGACTGAAAGCTTTTACAGGGTTTTATTCTCCTGTTTATTTCTTTCTGTTGTCATGTTGAATATCTGCCATAATCTTTGGATTATAACTCTCTGTCTCTGTCTTATGTCAGGTGGAGGAGTCTCTGCCGTCTCTGTCCCTTCAGATCAATGTTCCCGTCCTGTCTCTTTCCCTCACTGTGTTGCTGATCTTGGCGGGAGTTTTTCTCTTTCTGGCCTTCAAACGTACGTTTCCTCTTGTTCACCACAATATTCATACAATATTTTTAACTATCATGCTTTGTTTCAAACTACTTGTAACTGAAGTACTTAAAGGGACCTCTTCTGCTCATTTACAGTTTGTTGTAACTTTGGTTTCTACTAGAACATGTTTGCATGCTTTAGCGTTCAGAAAACACCTTATTCTCCTCATACTGTCTGTGCTGAAACACCTGAATTCACCTGCTGTCTGAGACTCTCCGTTTTAATGCCTGTGTCTTTAAGCCCCCCTCCCCAAAAAGCTCAGTCTGCTCTGATTGGTTAGCAGCCAGGGAATGAATGTAACAGAGCAAAGCAGCACTTTCTTCCATTGAAAATCAACAATAAAATAAAATAAATAAATCTGCAATAAACGCATGTTACAGCAGGAATCTGATCTGAAATCAGGGAGATATTAACACTGAAAACCAAGATTACAAATTTCCCTGATGTTAGCATGTAGCTACATGTAGCAGTGAACTTGACTGTTACAGAGTAAAGCAGCATTTCATTTTTTTTTTAACATTGAAACAACACAACACTGGACATGTTCCAGCAGGAATATGATCTGAAATTTGTAGGGAACTACCAACATCAGTAACTAAGCTTACATATTTTCCTGACGTTAGCATGTAGCTACCTGTAGCAGTGTACAGCCAAACAGTGACTGTAACAGAGTAGAGTAGCACTTTCGACTGTTGACAATCAACAATAAAAGCTTCTAAACACAACTGGACATGTTCCAGCAGGAATCTGATCCGAAATCAGGGAGACATTAACAACATCTGCAAACACGGTTACATGTTTCCCTGATGTTAGCATACAGCTACATGAAGCAGTGTACTTGCAGCTGGGGAATGACTGTGTATGGTCAAACTTTCTACAATTATAGATCCCCAATAAAAACTTTGAAACAAAACTGGAGATGTTCCAACAGAAATACGATCTGAAATCTGTGAGAAATTAACAACATCAGCAAGCAAGTTTAGATGTTTCCCAGAACGTTAGCATGTAGCTACATGTAGCAGTGTACGTGCAGCCAAACAATGACTGCAACAGAGTAAAGGAACACTTTCTATCGTTGAAAATCACAAATAAAAGCTTCTTCACACAACCGGACATGTTCCAGCAGGAATCTGATCTGAAATCAGGGAGAAATTAACAACATCTGCAACCAAGGTTACATGTTTCCCATAAGTTAGTAGGCTACACAGCTACATATATCAGTGTACTTACAGCTGAGGAATGTCTATAACTGAGTAAAGCAGCATACTGTTGAAAATTGACAATAAAAGGTTCTCAATGTAATTGGACATGTTCCAACAGGAATCTGATCCGAAATCAGGGAGACATAAACACTGAAAACCAAGATTACAATTTTCCCTGACATTAGCATGTAGCTACATGTAGCTGTGTAATTGTAGTCAGGAAATCACTGTGTATTGTGACACTTTCTACCGTGAAAAATCACCAAAAAAAGCTTCTAAACTCAACCCAACATGCTCCAGCAGGAATATGGTCCAAAATCTGGCAACACTTAAAGACATCAGTGACCAAGATTACATGTTTCCCTGATGTTAGCATGTAGCTACATGTAGCTGTGTATGTCAGTATTCAGAAAGGTCTGAAACCTGAGATTTTTACTTGCAGAGATGACTTTTACATTTGTTTATGTTATTTAAAACTCTGAACTTTTCTAACATGAACATTGTTCACTGTAACATGACATATATGACAGAAAATAGGGAAAAAAAACCCTACCCACACAGAGTCTGCAGATTTAAGAAGTTTGTAAATCATATCTTAATTTTCTTTCTCCAGGTGGAATTTACAGAAGAGCCTTAAAGACCGGCTGGTGAGTTCAACATGGGCCAGTGACGCAGACTGTAGTGATTAACAGAGGAGAGACGGCCAGACAGTAAAAGAATAAAACCATGTTGGACATCAGACATGTTCAACACCAAGAGATTGGCAGTGGAGTAACACTGAGTTAAATCCTCCACTGAAAATGGCCCTTCAGTAAAACTATGTTAAGTATAATCAGTAAAATGTCTACCTCAACTGAAGTACAGAACATGAGTAAATGTATTTAGATTTAAAGCTGCCGGGATCAATTAATTCATTATCCTAACCCCTCATCCTGTTAGGGGCTGCAGGGGTGCTGGAGCCTATCTCCGCTGACATTGGGCGACAGGTGGAGTACACCCTGGACAGGTTGCCAGACTATCACAGGGCTGACATATAACCCTCGTTTCCATCAAGCAGTCCAGTACGGTTGAGTTCGGTATGCTTTTTTTCTGTTTTCGGTTGTACCAACAGAAGCGTTCCTTAGCGTCCCCATGTTTGGTCCCCCCTCTGTTGGGGTACCTAGCACACAGATCTGGTACTAAAAGGTGGAGCTGTGAACACTGCAGTCTGATTGGTCAGTAGAGGACGCTCACTCTGCTCAGGGCTGAGTTGTGTCTGGTTTTGAGGCTCATGTAACCACTGTTCATACTGTGGAGAGTTTTATTAGTAAACTGTAGCAGCTGGAGTCTGAGAAAAATAATTCACTGGGCCGACAACTTTTAAGGTGGAACGTTAACTTGTAATGTTACTCAGTGCATGAGTTGATGACGTGAATCCATCAGCACACCTTAAATTTCACTGTGACAACTTTGACCATCACTTTAGTTTTTATTGTCTCTTTTGGATGACAGACACTTTTAGTAACGAGTGGATCTTCAAGCATTTTAAATTACATATTACTTTCGACCGGGTTATGTGACATGCATATATTCTAATCCTCACTTCCTGTGGGCTACAGCAACACTAAACCCCTGAGCTTGCCTGAGAAGGACTAAATGCACAAAGCTGCTATTTTTAAATATCCCATGGAGAGAGACTCTCACTGCAGCCTGTTCTATTTTGTTGTGAAAATGTGGGCGTGCAGCCTCGTTCTGTGGACGATAAACCAGGTGCAGACTTCCATCTGTGTCACCGCTGATGAGGAAATACAGCGAGTGCTGGACGGAGCAGTGAGTGACAACAACCCCGCCCACAGGGTTACTTTTGGTTCCAAAGGTACTATACCGGAAGTGTTTGGTGGAAACAGGGCTATAGAGACAGACAACCATTCACGCTCACATTCACACCTACGGACAATTTAGAGTCACCAATTAACCTGCATGTCTTTGGACTGTGGGAGGAAGCTGGAGCACCTGGAGGAAACCCACACTGACATGGGGAGAACATGCAAACCCCACACAGAAGGGCTCCGCCACCAGAAACCCTCTTGCTGTGAAGTAACAATGCTGACCACTGCGCCACCATGCCGCCCTACCTGGATCAAGTCTCCACAACGTTAAAAGTTTACTATTTAGGAGTTTTTGCTCAAATTAATGTTTGCGGACAGTTTAGTAAGGATTCAAAAAAGACACAATCTCTGTTCCAAACCGCTCTCTATAAAGTTACTGAAATGCTAATCTTACCAAGAATCTCTGAGAGCTGCTGTTTTAACTTTTGTGTTCTCCTGCAGTTTCTCCTCTGAAGAACCTCCTCACATCATCTATGAGATCCGGATGAGGAGACCAGTCCAGGAGAACATCTACACCCTGGACTAGAGAGCCTCGCTCACACCTGGACCACACATAAACTGTTATGATACAAAACACAGAAACTACATTTTGTTTTAATCAAATTAAATAAATCAAACACACTCTTATCCTACATGTGTTTGTGGTCTGCAGAACGTTTTATTCAGTGTGTGAAATACTCGATTACAATTAGGGTAAGCTACATGTTAACATCTCCCTTCATCTGTGCTTCCATAAGCACCGGGAAAATAAACTAGATTTATTTATTAAAGTGGATGTTTATGCCTACTTGGAGAAAACTCCTTAAAGGCCTTATTGAGATATTGAGTTTACGAGAACGAGGTGGATGCAAGGTCACAGTGACCTTGACCTTTGACCATCAAAATCTAATCATTCTTGACTTTATGTGGACGTTTGTGTCAAAATTGAAGACATTCCCTCATGGTGTTATTCAGAAATGCAAGGCCACAGTGACCTTTGTCCAATATTAAGTCCAAATGTTAATTTGTGCCAAATTTGAAAAAAATTCTTTAAGGTGTTTTTCAAATATCGTGTTCCTGAGAATGAGATGGACGAGGTTACAATGAACTTGACCTTTGACCACTATAATCTAATCAGTACAGCATTGAGTCCAAGTGGACGTTTGTGCCAAATTTAAGAAATTCCCTTAAGGTGATTGTGGCATTATAGAGAATGAGACGGACGCAAGGTTTTAGTGACCTTGACCTCTGACATTCAACCACCTAATTCTTATCAACTCAGTCTTGAGGCCAAGTGGATGTTTGTGCCAAATCTGAAAAAAAAAATCCCCTCATGTTCATGAGAATGAGATGTACATATGTGTGGAGAGGTGACCCAAAAACATAATGCCCCTGACCACAGCAATCCCCAGTGTGGAGGCGTATTAAGGGCAGAATTTGAAAACACACGCTCCTCCAGCAGCTCCTCCCTCTCTGTCATGAGCCCCTCCCACAAGACAACCACGATCATGGACACCAGGCTCTCAGGAAGTGCACCAGACTTTAAAGCAAATCTGACATAGAGGCAAAACTGTCTAACAACTCTAGGGTCCGTCATGTGATGCCAATGGGCCCAAAAAGAATTTTTCCCCGTAGACTTACACTGTAAAATAGATTCAGTCTATTTGCTTTGACAACACTTAGAATATTTCTTTAAGTAATATTTTGAACAGAGAACTTTAACCTGTAACAGAGTATTTCTACACAGTGGTATCAGTGCCTATACTTAAGTAAAAGATGGAGGTACGTCACCCTCCACCGTCCTGTCCTCCGAAATGACCCAACAACACAAACTGAACATTTAAACCTTCGTTAAGGAGGATTTTTGACTTAGTTTGGTCTTACTGATAAATCACCAGATTGACATAAACAGATGTTCTGAGACATTTTATAATAAAAAGATTATATTCTACAAACGATTATATTCTCAGCACAAAGTCTACATTTCCACTAAAATACCAACAACTGTCTTTGTGCTGCCTGATCTGAATGAACCTGTTTGTTCCTCCCACTGAAACACTCAGAATTTCAAGGTCGGGAAAAAAACAAATACTTTGAAACCCACAAAAATGTTCAGAAACTCTTTTATCCTCTTTCAGTTTGATTACAGTTTGTTTCCTGACACATGAGAGTGAGGATTTAACTTTGTGTTTGGTTTAAATGATACTGGCACTGAATTATGACAATAATGAAACTTGTATCTAAAGTTTTTTCTTTAAAACATTATTTTAATATTATGCTTTTCACCTTATAAAAACAAACAACTCCGACAGTATCAATAAAACACAGCAGCAAAAACAAAGTAAAACTCTGACTTCATGGTACATGATGAACATACTGTAACCTATCAAAATATATACTGCACAGACACATAAATATGTTGTGGAGGTACAGTATAAATGGGATCACAGCATAGCATTAATGTATTCATCTAAATATTTACATATAAAGATAATCTTGATGGATTGAGAATATTTTTGACCCTTTACACATAATTACACTTAATTTTGCTACTCGTCAGTCTACTGTACTGCGCATCATCAACCCAGTGTGGTGGTAGCTAGCTTTGCCACTCATTCAGCAATTACTGCTAGTGACGCCATCCTGACTCAACAGCGTTGCTATGGAAACATTGTGCCAACCCTACAGGTCGCCTTGGTGAATAAGAGGGCCAGTTTTTTAGCCCCGTTTAGCATTGTTAACTATATTATTACTGTTAGCACCATTAGCAGTGACAGCACTGCTAATGGTGCTAACACAAGGCTAAAGTGGGTTTTATGGCTTGAAATGAAGCCACTTAGTCACCGGGGGCAACCTGGGGGGAGACTGGCGGTGGCTACCATGTTTCTGCAGTTGTGCTGTGCCAGTGAAGGGATGGCACTCCCAGCGGTAGCCTAATGCTGCGTTCCAGGCAAGTTTCTGAGCCCGTAAGTCACCACTTCAAGTCACAACTCACGACTTCATAGCATTCCAGGCAAGTCACGCCAAACTGTCAAAGCAACATGGCGGACCGTGCGGGGTTTATGTTTGTTTATGATCACTTCTGTCACCAAAGGTGCCGGTTCCTTGCTCATTTGAGCGAAACGGAGGAGAAACGGCACATAAGGTCACAGATGCTTTTATACTTTTTATTTAACGTTATCTGTGTGTTTGGAAACGTATTTTGTTTTGATTTATTCTTGCACTGGAAACTAGCTGTTAGAGCGGCTGCCAATAATGCGTTAACATTAGGGTTATTTTATGTCTATTTCTCACCGTGTATCACTTGCATCAACACTGCATCCATGGGGCTGCCGTTGTTGTTTAGAGGAGTAAGGTCATTGGTTTAGAGGGATGTGTGACATCAGAAAGCATAACTGGGAGTACATCGATCTGGTACGAGTTCACGGGTGGTAAGTTACGGGTTTGACTGCCGTTCCAGTGCACTTTCACGGGTAGAAGGTTGTAAACACACAAGTTACAGGTTGCCTGGAACGCAGCATAATTGCCAGTGACTCCCACCCAAAATGGTTGGTGCGCAGTGCAGAGTGGCCGAGGCTAACATTAGCTAACCAGTGGAGACTGGAAAGTGGGCAGTTAGCGCTATGTTAACAGTGATGCAGCAAAGAAAGACGAAAAATAATCAATAATTCACAAAAAAGTCACATTTTTCTTTTAAAAACATGAATAACAAAAAAGTTTCACTGTTTAAACTTAAACTGTCAGTTTGCCAATTTTCATTATTCAAATGTATTTAAAGAAGTCATCTACACTTTACATGTTAAGATATTCCTCTGGTATTACTTGAACTCTGGGTTTGTGCCATCCAAAAGTTCAACATCTGAGTGCACCGAACAACTTGTGTAATGTAAGAACTGAGTAAACATTAAAATTTCAAGTGGTAGTGCTGGTATTTTGAAGCAGGGTTGTTGCCTATCTGGAGTCAGTGTACATACAGTAGATGGCAGTTAGCTTACCCCCAGTTTGGAGAAGCAGACAGGAGTACCACCAGAGCCTCAGTGAGGTGGACAGGGACAGCAGAAAAACTGATAGCACTTAAACTGATACAGATTTATGCTGCTTTACCTATTAAACACAATCACCACTGACACCCTATATTGTTTTTGAACGTAACTGAAGTACATCTCCACTATTGCCCCGGACGTCTTTCGTTATCTCCAGGGTAGTTGGTGGAGGGCCCCTCCATTTTAAAAAAAGTACTTCTGCCTTGAATCGATGCTGTTGGAAAGGCGAAGTTTCGGTGTCGACACCGTAGCCTGATGTGCACCTCTCCAAAAATGTACACGCCACGGCAATGCAGACCTCCTGTTTATTTCCCTCAGTGGAAACAAAGCTTTTTACTTTAATTTCACAGATAAGAAATAAATTGTGAAGACAATAAAGCCTCCACTAAAATAGCATTTTACGTCTTGTGTGTGATTTATCCTGGCAAGTGGCAAGTGCAAGTGTTTGTCTGTGAATGCTGCGAGTTATAGTGAAGCTGATTTGTGTACTTGTGTTTGAAACTGTCTCTATTAAGCCATGTTTAATGCGCGTTTAATGTGTGTTTGATGCATTTTAACTTGACAGCACTTCACAGAAACCTCCACCGCCGACTAGTGTTTTGGAGGTGTAACTGCACAGTGACACAGACACACCACCACACAAGTATAAATGCTCAAAAGGTGTAGGCCATGTGCGTAGGGTCTGCCACACAAGAGTAAATCCCCCTTAAGAACCCATGGGGTCTCTTTTTGGCACATCATCATGAGGCACAGTGTTCCATATTGCTTTTGCAAGTGAATGAAAAAATAAGACAATAAGAGTAAAGCAGTTAAAGTTGCCTACAGAACCAGTCAGCCCACACACACACTCCGAATCTCCTCATCAACCCAACCCTTCATCTCCCCTGGGCATGGGTGCAGATCTGATGACAAGTTTGGGGGGGACACAATCAGTTGTGATTTTTTTTTTAATTGCACGCATGCAAATCATGCCCACAGAGCGCTTAAGATTGCCAGCATATTTCACGATTTCGTAGAGGCTCATCACCATCACCAATCATTCAAAAAGCACTACAAAGAGAATCATATGCTTACCTTTACTGTTTATTTCTCTTAAACAGCCAGTAGTACATGGAACCAGCCATCACCCTCCTTTTCACTGCTTCGCTGTTAGTTAATGCTACTTCTAGTTTCAGGGTCTCAGGCATGTTACGTCCACTCACGTTCTCATCTCTCGCCTCTCACGGATTCCCATTTCTCCTCATCATCTTCCCTTTCTCCCAGTATATGGGACTACTGTATACATTTATTCAATTTCAATCATTTAAGCTATTTAGAATTGGGGCGGGGGCAATTTGTGTTTTTCAGAATTTGGGGGGGACATGTCCCCCCCCCCCCCCCCCGGGATCTGCACCCATGCCCCTGGGCTACGATCGCAACATAGATGTCGAACTTACAATGAATGATGGCATAATAGATACTAAACATGAGTCTATGAGGAAACATTTATACCCAGTTTAGACGCCCCTAGGAGCAGCATGGCAGAAACTGTAAGTGAAACATTTGGCAAAAAATTGGATGTTCAGTATCAGAGCCCCAAATTCAGTGTAATACATCAGACTATCTTCTGAAAAAAGTGTTTATTAGAAAAGATCGGCCTACAGAACTTCCGTAAAGATGGATTAACACTTAACACTATTTTGCCCAGACCATGTCACTGTAGAGCCTTAAAACTTTGCTTCTGACCTTGAAAAAAAAACAGTCCACTAAATCCACGACAGTATATTTGTAATACATGATGAAGCGGGGTATTGGGATCAATCAAAACTATGACACATTGCAGTTTCTCCTGGGTTGGGCCCTTTTTATGAGTTAGACTGACTGGACTGTCACTACACACTGTCTGCAGGGCAACACAAACACCACCCACACTATGATAGTCACATATTAGTTTAAGACAATCACTGCCCGAGGTGTGTGTTCACCTCCGTGTTTAGAGAAGCTGGAGGGGAGGGCGCTGCTACAACACACATACAAACACACTTAACCTTAACCTGAATCTTCATCTCAAAATTTAACGATTTACATTATGGGGACTTGTGTTTTGTCACCTCCCCAAAAATGTAACTACATGTCGTGGCGACACAGACCTCCTGTCTGTTTCTGTAAGCTGAAACCTCAGTGGAAACAAAGCTTTGATTTACTTAAAGGCTCTCTAAGTCTTCCTAAGCTTGAAAACTTTTTGTCACATACAGCAAACATCTCCTCACGATCCGCTAGCTACATGTCCTCAGAATATGCTGTGAAAAAGTCCAGTCTCTGTAGGCAGCCCAGGCTCCGCAAATACATTTGGGTCCAGGCTGCACCAACCAGCCAGCGTGAGACCAGCGAAAGCAAGCACACGCACATGAACGCGGTGCCCATGTCTCACGGTCTCGCACAAGCACGCACACATGAACGCGATGCCCAGAGAGGCAGTTAGAGCTACAGGCTACAATGAGGCTAAAAGGCGAGCTAGCTCCGTTGTGTTTGATAACATTATTGAACGTAAACAGAAGTGAAGTGTTTTTGTTGTGCAGAGCATGTGCGGAGCCTGAGCTGCCTACAGAGACCGGACTTTTTCACAGTATATTCAGAGGACATGTAGCTAGCGGACCGTGAGGAGATGTTTGCTGTATGTGACAAAAACTTTTCAAGCTTAGGAAGACTTAGAGAGCCTTTAATTTCACAGATAAGAAACAATAAATTGTGAAGACAATAAAGCCTCCACAAAAATAGTATTTTAAGTCCTGTGTGTGATTTATCCTGGCTTCATTTGAGCAGAGGAAATCTCTGCTAGTTGCTAGTTGGTTAATTTATACAATGTAAAATGCCATAGGCTTGTGCTAATAATGTTAGCATGTTGTATATGTTTGGAAAACGTGTTTAGTATAAGACAGTTGTTTTGTTGGTGAACCTTGTGAGCTGTAATGGAGCCAAATGTTGTACCATTACCTTTGTTAAATTTTGTTGTTGTCCCTGGATATGAGAAAAGAAAAAGTTCACTAGCTGCTTGGCTAATTTATACAATGTAAAATGCCATAGGCTTGTGCTAATAACGTTAGCATGTTATATATGTTTGGAAAACGTGTTTAGTATAAGACAGTTGTTTTGTCGGTGAACCTTGTGAGCTGTATTGGAGCCAAATGTTGTAACGTTACCTTTGCTAAATTTTGTTGTTGTCCCTGGTTTTATATGAGAAGAGGAGAAGATCGCTAGCCGCTATGCTAATTTCTACAATGTAAAATGCCATAGGCTTGTGCTAATAACGTTAGCATGTTGTATTTGTGGGGAAAATGTGTCCAGATAAAGACAAGTGTTTGTCTGTGAATGCTGCGAGTTATAGTGAAGCTGATTTGTGTACTTGTGTTTGAAATGGTCTCTATTAAGCCATGTTTAATGTGTGTTTAATGTATGTTTTGAATCAACTAAACTTTACAGCACTTCACAAAAACCCAGACACCAACTAGTGTTTTGGAGGCGTAACTGCAGAGTGACACAGACACACCACCGCACAAGTATCAATGCTCAAATGGCGCAGGCCACATGCGTAGGGTACGGTGTAAACTCTGCATAGAGCTGACGCACAAGTATAAATCCGCCTTCAGAGGTAAATATTCAGAGGTGAGATAAGGTCACACAGGCCAGTCACAAGCAAACCTCAAGTTACTGTGGTGAGAATCAAGTCAAGTCATGAAATTAAAGCTAATGTTCGATGACCTGATAAGATAATAAATTAGCTAAAAAGACACATTCATGTTCCTTTCTTTGTAGGTTTTCTGATGATGGGTGAAGTTGGTTGTGGAGGTTTTTACATACTGACATTCACACACTGATTTTCTGAACTCTTGCTTCATGTTTATCTTTTGATCTGAAACCCAGATGTCTTCAGTGTACAACAAAAAACAAAGGAAATGGCCTTGAGTTCCGGTAGTATTGAGGGGACTGTATTTAAATGTTCTCTGGGTAGCTTTTACTTGTGTCAACTATTTTTTATTGTCAGTGGGTGAAAAGATTGTAACTTAAAAGCCGAGACCTTCCCCCAATTCCTGGGTTGCCTGTTACAGCCTGTGGACTGACGCCTGTGTAACAGACTCAGGCTGAATTTTTTGAGGAACTCCAAAGGATGTGACGTTACGCATGTTCCTGAGTGTCTTGCCTCTCTTCAGGTTTGCTACAGCCCTACAGTGTACAACAGTAGCTAACGTTAGCTAGGAAATGGAGTCAGCTAACATCAATAAACGACCAATATCCACCACAACACAGTTGCGTTATTTGCATTTTGCGGCGGCAGCAGAGACGGACCTTCACTTAGTGTGTTGTAGCAACTCAAATTCAGCCCGAGCAACACCAAGCACGGGGGTCTGACACCGGACAGCCCTGTTGGCCACCCTAATTCACCACTGGATCAGCAAACTTTCTGTTGCTGCTGTTACACAGGTTATACCCAGTGCTGCCGCTGGCCACCAGCTCGCTGTGAATTCCGGCACCGTGGTTTACGGTGACTGAATTTGAGTTGCTACAGCAGATAAGGTCTGAGCTGCAGTCCACTCTCCTGCCAGTGAAGTAGTGTCCTAGTGACGGAAGGATGGCGGACAAGGTTAGCTTCCTAATTCTTGTCTCATAATACTTTAACAGTCAACCTCCTTAAATGCTACATGTTGACAACGTATTAGTGACATTGAAAATCTAAAGCTGTTTCAGTTGTGCTGCTGATGAATTTCCTCGTCATGTGCTGCGGTCTGAAATGAAACGCAGTCTATCAGTGTTAATTTTGACAGCTATTTTAAATTTAGTCTGAGTCTTGAGATGAAAATGTTTATTAGTTTTAGTCACATTTTAGTCATTGTTGGAGGGGACTGTAAGTCTGTGATTACTCCCACTTACAACACATGTTGACTGAAACTCTGCGATGTAAAAAGAATTGAAGTGAACTTTGATATCAGTTCGAAGATCAGTGTCAAGTTCACAGAATAGCATAGAATATCTTTATTGCCGTACATGTGCAACAAAATTGAATGTAACCTCCTCAGTTCAAATAAAAGTAAAAAACAAAAGAGCTTATGAAAACATTTAGGAGATCGTACCGGCTGTAGATGTTCGCAAAACAGCATGTTGTCAGAAAGAGTAACAACACACGTACAGAAACAGCCATATGAAGCACCAAAAGAGAGAGCAATGAACCGCTGCGTCTATGCACGCCGCCATCTTTAAGTTTTAGCTGTATCTTACATTCTAGTGGACATTTTTCACAGATTTCAGATATATCAGGCTGAATATGGGAGAACTGTGCGTGTGATGCAGTTGACATCTTGGGTCTTGGGTTTGAAAATTTCATGTCATGGGCAAGATTTTTTTTTTTTTTTTTCATCAATTTAAAGACACAAGAGACAGTGAAGCATTTAGGAAGTTTAAGTTGGTGTTTTGACCAAGTATTGGGTCAGTAAACGCTGTTCTTAGGTGTGTGTGATGTTTTTAAAGTGAATATCTCGAGGCATTAATTCATTAGAACCAATGATTAATCCGCTGTCCCTGCTCCAACACCCCGGGAGTCTCAATTATTAAAATAAGATCCGAGTGTTTGATCTCAGATGTTCCACCTGTGAGGTGTGTTCTTAATCAAACAGTGTGAGTCACTGACAGTTCACAGCGTATAAATGATTAGGTTGATTCAAAGGAATTGTCACTTTCTTCTGGATCCTTGGAGCTGAAAGTTTATGGTTACAACAAGCCGAGTGCCGTGGTGAGCTGCCTGCAGAGCCGACTGCAGACCCGCCCACATGGTTTCACTCAAGTTCAGCCTGCTGGCCTGTGAGTAGTCTGATCTTTGCACCATCAATACGCCATATCTACAGAGAAATTATACCCAGAGTTAAATATTAAAACCAGGTATTTGTGTTGAGAAATTAACATTCAGAACTCCATTTAAAAAATAAATGTTTTTAATGTTAACGCTCTCTAAAAAAAGATGAGACAATCTAGAGCCAGAATTATTTCTTGAACTGTTCTGAGGACATTTGGTCCATGCATCTCGATTTAATCTGAAGTTTAGACTACTTTGTCCTTGACAGGGACTTTTTGACTTCATGAAAATAAAAATGGAAATAGATTTTGTCTTGTTTTTTTTCCTTTTAGGGGCTGTCAGTGTTTTTTTGTTTTTTTTCAATATCAATTCATCTACCAATCATTTTCTTGATTTGATTAAATATTACATCAGTCAAACTGTCCCAGTGTCCTTGTGTAGTCCTAATGTTAGAAAAGCTGAAACCAGTGACTGTCAATTTTCCATCAGTCGGCTAATCAACTGATGGAATAATTGCTGAATTGCTAATTTTTTTTCAAGATTAATATAAGGTTGCACTAAAACTAGGACCAGAGAACAATAAATTTCATACATTTCCAGATATTAAAGTGATATTCCACGCTCTTTTCTATTTTTAATCAATATCTTTGTGTATTGATCTGTATGTGCAGTGACAGGAATGCTGTACTCGTGTTGTAAGTGTTATTGGAGTGTGTTAAATGTCTGAATTTAACTGTTTGTGTGTGTGTGTTTTAGTGCTGGCCATTGGACTCATAGCATCAGGTAAGAATTTAATATGTCACGTGTGTTTCTACCTACTTAACCTACACTGTGGGGACATGTGCAGTATGTTACATTACGAGGACTCTTAAAAAAAACACAGGTGCCCATGAGGTAGATCATTCAAGAGCAACTTAACAACCTGTTTTGGCTCAAATCAACCCCGTCACAAATGCATTTCAAGTCTGACACACAGAAAGAGCAAAATATTGTCAGGTGAGGTGTGGTTGCTCTACAGACACTGAGGTTTGTGCTATCGCAGTTATAAAATTCATCACCCTATCTAACAACAACAGATAATTCTTTTTGCAAATACCTGTCAAAATAAAGTCTGTGATAAAGTATGACCATAGTAAGAAGAAATGTGAAGACGACTGTCATCTCCTCGAACATTATGCATGTTTTTCCTCACTGCTACATTTTCACTGTGTTTTGTCTGTGTACACTCTACTTTTTTGTCCACATGGATGTTTGCTTGGTCATCGATACAAACTTTGGGAGCTTGTGTACTTCAGATTTTAATGAATGTAGCTGTTCCTACTTGTAACTGTTGCTTTTTGCTGTGTGTCATCAGAAGAAGCACAAGCACGAAAATGCGAAGGAGGCAAAGATGGAAAAGGAGGAGGGGATGACAGTGACAGTGACAGCAACAGTGGCAGTGACAGTGACAGTGGCAGTGACAGTGACGAGAGGTCAGAAGATATTTCCAGACTCGTTTTCAGTATTTCTCTAACTTTATCACCTGCACATTTTCTGTCTTTCTGTAATAATTATAGATCTGGTGCAGCTGTTAGATCATGTGTCAACAGTTAGCTTGTTTTCCTCATTATCTCCACAGAGTGTCTCTGTTTGACTGACTTATTTCTGTCAACTTTTTATGTCACATGCTGATTACCTTGAGAATTCCACGCTGGTATTTAATATTATGGCATTGATCTCAGCTGACACAACACAGGAATAGACACATTTAGACTAAATGAGTATTGTTACTTGCTGTTGCATCCACATGCAGCAAAAAGAAACTTAAATTAATTGCAATAACTTTTTACATTTTCAGCGACTGGAAGTGACTTTTTGTAATAGTTTTTAATGAGAATGAAGCTTTTTGCTCGCTGTTTTTGCGCCATGTGCCTCGTGTTTCTGCGCTCTAGGCGCCTGGCTCTTTTGTTGGAGCGCTCTGAACTCCTTGAGTTGAAAAAACTTCACCTCAGAGCAGAAAAGCGCCTCACATCATCTCTGCTTTTTTCCCATTGTCCAGCTGGATGATCCTTCTGTGGTGGTCACAACAACAATTTTACAGTTGTAAACAAACAAACAGTTGTTGTTGGTAAACAATGGAGGAGAAACTGGTGGTAGTGGTTGCCGGATACCCAGAGCTATACGGCCTGACGATAGACAGCAGGTTGTCAAACTGCCCCCGAGTCATCCTAAAATATGCCTGATAACGTCCATGATGGAGGAGAAGCTCCTGGACCAACTGGTGGTACTCCCCATGATCCAGCCTCTTTTTTTTAAGGGTCTCATGTACCCACACAGATCTCTGTTTATCTGCTGACAGCCTCTCACCCTCAACCAGAGCTACACACAGCACCCTCTGCCTCAACATGGCAGGAACTAGCTGAGGTCAGAGTTTCAGAGTCGTTAGGGTCATGCATAAGCTCTGAGTTTCATAGTTTTGTCATTAGGGAACAAAACAACCACTCCACAAGCGCATGGCACTACACAGGAGAGCCAGCTCCTCAGGTCGAGACTTAGCTTTCCATTTACATCTAAAGGAAAAGGGACATTCCTTCGAGGACAGCAATGTTCAGATCTTGACCAAAGATGACAGATGGCTTGAAAGAGGCATGAAAGAAGCCATCAACGTCAAACTGGTATGACCATCATTAAACAGAGGAGGTGGCCTACGACACCACTTACCACCCACCTATGATGCAGTCCTGAGTTCCCTCCCGAAAGAGCTTAGTACCCATTCATACCTGGACCCATCTAACCCTAATGACCCTCATGATGGCTGACTGGTCAATAACTCACAGGTGACCCTAATGACTCCGAAACTTAGAGCTCACACGTGACCTCAATGACTCTTTTTTTTTATATATATATACTTTATTAATCCCCGAGGGGAAATTCAATTTTACACTCTGTTGTCAATTACACACAGGTCTGAACACACACACATGCACAAACTGAACCTATACATGCACTAAGTGGTGAGATGTCAGAGTGGGCTGCCCATGACAGGCACTCCGAGCAGTTGGGGGGTTTGGGGGTTCTTGCTCAGGGGCACCTCAGCAGTGCCCAAGAGGTGAACTGGCACCTCTCCAGCCACCAGTCCACACTCCACATTTTTGGTCCGGACAGGGACTCGAACAGGCGACCCTCCGATTCCCAACCCAAGTCCCTATGGACTGAGCTACTGCCACCCTCTGCAAGGGTTCACACCTGCACAGGGTTTAAAGTCTGTGACTCATAACCAGTCGGTTTGAGCTGAAGAAGCCTCTTAAATGAGAGGTGAAACGTCTTCAAGAACCTCAAGCAAGTCCAGTTGTCTACAGTACTGCACTTAAATAATGTGATGCAGCTTGAATATGGCACTGACTAGTGAACAATAGATCCGAACATGACCAATAAACTGCTGCATGATCAAATGAATAATCAATTATTCCTCTGTCTTCCTTTTCAGTTTAAAAAAAGCACAGTATCCCCGCGGGGTATATCCCTTCTCTCCAAGACAACTGTATCCACCCCCACCACATGGATGTCCTTCAAGAACAGCCATAAACCTCTTATCTGCAATCCTGTCACATTTCAAAGCATCGCCACATCCTGGACAAACCCAAATACCTGCACCACCTCCACACCCCGAAAGTCTTCACATACACATATCACAGCTTGAATATCCTCTGCCACCTGGTCCCTCACCTTTAGGACCTCTGTGGCCTGGACTTCCCGCACCACCTGTAGAACCTCTGCCACCTGGACCTCCTGCACCACCTGTAGAACCTCTGCCACCTGGACCTCCTGCACCACCTGTTGAACCTCTGCCACCTGTAGTACCTCTGCCACCTGCACCTCCTGCACCACCTGTTGAACCTCTGCCACCTGTAGTACCTCTGCCACCTGCACCTCCTGCACCACCTATAGTACCTCTGCCACCTGTAGTACCTCTGCCACCTGCACCTCCCGCACCACCTGTAGTACCTCTGCCACCTGTAGTACCTCTGCCACCTGCACCTCCTGCACCACCTATAGTACCTCTGCCACCTGTAGTACCTCTGCCACCTGCACCTCCTGCACCACCTATAGTACCTCTGCCACCTGCACCTCCCGCACCACCTGTAGTACCTCTGCCACCTGCACCTCCTGTACCACCTATAGTACCTCTGCCACCTGTAGTACCTCTGCCACCTGCACCTCCCGAACCACCTGTAGTTCCTCCGCCACCTCCACCTCCCGCACCACCTGTAGTGCCACCGCCACCTCCACCTCCTGCACCACCTGTAGTGCCACCACCACCTCCACCTCCACCTCCTGCACCACCTGTGATGCCACCTCCACCTCCTGCACCACCTGTAGTGCCACCACCACCGCCACCTCCACCTCCCGCACCACCTGTAGTACCTCCGCCAGCTCCACCACCCGCACCACCTCTAGTACCTGCGCCACCTCCACCTCCCTCACCACCTGTAGTACCTGAACCACCTGTAACTCCCTCAAAACCTCAAGTACCTACAGAATCTAAATCTCCCAGCAAACTTCCCAGCATACCTAAAAAGCCTAGTGGACCTATAGTGCCTATACAGCCTAAACATCCTAAAGAGCCTAAAGATCCTAAAGAGCCCATGAAGCCTATGCCTAAACATCCTAAAGAGCCTAAAGATTCTAAAGAGCCTAAAGATCCTAAAAGGCCTAAACATCCTAAAAGGCCTCAACGTCCTAAAATGCCCAAACATCCTAAAGAGCCTAAAGATCCTAAAGAGCCTAAAGATCCTAAAAGGCCTAAACGTCCTAAAAGGCCTAAACGTCCTAAAAGGCCCAAACATCCTAAAAGGCCTAAACGTCCTAAAAGGCCTAAACGTCCTAAACGTCCTAAAATGCCCAAACATCCCGGCAGTCCCAAAAAACCTACACATCGTGGCAAACACTCTGGCATTGGCAAATGTTGTTGCAAAGGTAAACGCTGTTGCAAAGGCAAGCAAAACTGCAAAGGGAAGTGTTGCTGCTGCAAAGGACAATCTTGCTGCAAGTCACTGGTGATCTGTGAGGGACGGAGCGGGAAGTTAAGATGCCGTAAGTTACTAGCTCCTGCACACACTGCCAGTTGTGTGCCATGGTGTACATGAATGTGTCTCATTGTTGCTCATGATTTCACTCTGTCTCTCTGCAGCTAAGGGGACAACAATCCAGCTGCGGTCCGCCATGTATGGTCGACAAAGTGGAGGTGTTTGCGCAGCAAAACAGCTGGAGGGAAACCTACAAAGCTTGACCTGCAGAAAAGATATCACCAACACTGTGACCAAAAGGTAAGACCACGTGTAGACAGACAGGTAACAAAAATAACAAGAAAAATGTATCAGATTGATCGCAAGTTTTTCTCTTTCCATCCCACTCTTCTAGCTGTAACAAGAAGTCCGAATGTGATATCAAGGCATCCAATGCACTGGCGGGAGACCCCTGTCCACTCACCAAGAAATACCTGTCTGTTGGTTACCAGTGTGTCTAAGGGGTAAGATAGTTTTCATTTTCTAATGTGTCTCAATAGTTCCGTTTCCACAAACACTTTCTGTATAGTACCTTTGGAACCAACAGTAACCCTTCAGATGCCATAAGTTACTAGCTCCTGCTGGTTCCTAAAGAGCCAAAGTTCCTTAAGAGCCGGTGAAGCCACTGCCTGTGAAGTCTATGCCCAAAGGTCCTAAAGAGCCCTGCAGTGAGAGTCTCTCTCCATGGGATATTTAAAAATAGCAGCTTTGTGCATTTAGTCCTTCTCAGGCAAGCTCAGGGGTTTAGTGTTGCTGTAGCCCACAGGAACGATGCTCTGCAACACTTTCTTTTTTTCCCCCAGTGAGGATTAGAATATATGCAGTTCACATAATCCGGTCCAAATTAATAGATATAAACGTGTGAAGATCCACTCATTACTAAAAGTGTCTGTCATCCAAGAGAGACAATAAAAACTAATGGAATGGTCAAAGTTGTCACAGTGAAATTTAAGGTGTGCTGATGGATTCACGTTGTCAACTCAGGCATTGAGTAACATTAAACAGGATAAAACAGGATTTATACTTGTGCGGCAGACCCTACACTGTAGCCTACGCACATGACCTATGCCATTGTGAGCATTTATACTTGTGCGGTGGTGTGCCTGTGTCACTCTGCAGTTACGCCTTCAAAACATTAGTCAGCAGCGGGGTTTCTAGGAAGTTTTCTGGGGGTTTAGTTGTCCAGTCCAGTCCAGTCCACTTTATTTATATAGCACATTTCAAAAACACAAAGTTACCAAAGTGCTGCACAAAAATACACATACAGAAATATACAGAAATCCACATAAAAATATACAGAATATCCACATAGGACTATACAGAAATACTCATATGAAATATACAGGTCATAGATACAGAAGCGAGACAGACAGTACAGCAAGCTCAAGGGATAAAATGACACAGAGACAGGTTGGTCTACTCGTCAACCAGAATCAAAAGCCAAGGAAAACAAGTGGGTCTTGAGGCGGGACTTAAAAGATTCTACAGTGGGGGCCATTTTAACATGGGCAGGCAGGTCATTCCATAGCCTAGGGGCAGCAGAAACTGCTTGTGTCTTTCTACCGTTCCACCATGGAGAGCATCCTCACATACTGCCTCTGTACGTGGTTTGCCAGCTGCTCAGTGGCAAACAGGAAAGAACTCCAGAGGGTCACCAAAATGGCTGAGAAGGTCATTGGGTGCCCTCTGCCCACACTGGAGGACCTTCATGGCTCTTACTGCCTCAGGAGAGCCAACACCATCCTGAAGGACTCCTACCACCCGGGCCACTTCCTGTTTGAGCTACTGCCATCGGGCAGACGGTACAGGGCCATCAAAACCAGGACAAACAGACTGAAAAACAGCTTTTTTTCCAGCTGCTGTAAGAGCCCTAAATAACTCTTGTCTGTAATATGTGCAATATACTGATACAACTGACACTACCTCTATATCCACTGTATATATACACACTACAGCCTCTCTGCACCTTATGTACATACCCTTTTCAATCTGTGCTTTTTAGACTGTGCCTATTTATTGTAATTTATCCTGTCTTTTTGTGTTTTTATTTTTACAAAGTTTTTATATATTTGCTTTGTTTTTTTGCACTGAATGGCCTGCACCTTACCTTTCGTTGCACTTGTTGCAATGACAATAAAGAAAATCTGAATCTGAATCTACCAAGAAGGCGCGGTCACCTCTCATTTTCAAACGGCTTTTTGGGACCACAAGCCGCAGCTGATCGGCCGACCTCAGTGACCTTGAGGGGATGTACACTTTTAGGAGGTCAACGATGTATTGGGGAGCTCGCCCATTCAGCGCTTTAAAAACAAACAACAAAATCTTAAAATCAATTCTAAAATTGATCGGAAGCCAATGGAGGGAGGCCAGGATGGGTGTAATGTGCTCACGCTTGTAGGTACCTGTTGGGAGACGTGCTGCCGCGTTTTGAACAAGCTGCAAACGCGCTAGGGAGGCCTGGTTTAGCCCCACATACAGTGCGTTGCAGTAATCCAAACAGCTAGAAACAAAAGCATGGATAAGCATGATTCAAAACACACATTAAACATGGCTTTATAGCGACAATTTCTAACACAAGTACACAAATCAACTTCACTATAACTCGCAGCATTCACAGACAAACACTTGTCTTTATCTGGACACACTTTCCCACAAATACAACATGCTAATGTTATTAGCACAGGCCTATGGCATTTTACATTGTATAAATTAGCCAAGCGGCTAGCACACTTTTCCTCTACTCATATGAAGCCAGGGACAACAGCAACATTTAACAAAGGTAACATTACAAAATTTGGCTCCATTACAACTCACAAGGTTCACTGACAAAACATTTGTCTTATACTAAACATGCTAATGTTAAATTAGCACAAGCCTATGGCAATTTACATAGTATAAATTAGAGTAGCAACAAGCAGAGATTTCCCCTGCTCATATGGGGCTAATGATTGACAGCTGGTGGACAGATTAGAAAAATAAGGTATTGTTCTATCCCTGACAAAGTGTAAAATCTTGTATTTTACAGATTTATAAAGTATATTTTCAAACCAAAAGGATTTGTCAAGATGGAAAAAAAACTCAACACAAAGAAATGATTCTCGCCTCAGTCAGAAAGACATATTCATATGGGGAAAAAAATGTGCCGAGATGTCAAGACTTTGCAGTGATTGCTTTCTATTGATACAACAGTGCACGTAAACAGCGTAGCCTTTTAAAATATATGTGTTAATTAAGAGGATTTTTCTGCCCATAGCTGTGCAACTTATGACGAACAATGTGGTTTTCAGTTAACATTTGACTTCATGTGTATTGTTGTCAATATATTGCCTGTTTATTGGTCTTATTTTTATGTGCATCACTTTTTATTGCATCCTCCTTTTATTAATTGCAGTTACATTATGTTCTTTATTTAGTGGCTCAGGTGGCTCCTGAGTGACACTCATGTCCTGTTGGAATAAGTTTTAGACTTGATACTGTTCTAATCTCGTCTGTCTGTGTGTCTTTTACAGAACCAGTCCTGTCGCTTAAATGGGAAGAAGGGTTTGGCCTCATTGTATGAATCTCTCTATCATCGTGTCCCAACTTTACACAACAACTAATTTGAACTGATAACAGTCAGAAACTGACTAAATAAAGTGTAGTTTAAAAGAACTTTGTTGGGGACTAAAATCAAATTTTGGGGTGTGGTGCTGTTGGACACTGTTCTGTCACTAGGCAACACTAAAACAAAATTAAAATAAATTGTGGTGCTCCAGATTGTTCACTACAAAAACAGTAATGACTAAATACATTGGAGTAAATTTTGGTAGTAGCATTAAAAAGTAATAAAAAGACAAAAACAAACCACAGCGGTAAACATGGAGTCCCACAGGGCTCCATTCTGGGGTCACTTACTTATGATTATAATATTAACTCGCTTTGGCTTTTAAATTTAAAATTGGCAGTCTGTCATGTTTATCGCTTAGTAACTGCAGAATTAATACTCACACATGACTACATCATATCAAACTGGGACATGGTGTCAATGATCTGTTCTTTATTTCTTTCTAAAACATGGAGAAGCAGCCGAACCATCAGCAACAAACCAGAATCAAAGATATGTGATTAAAGACAATTAAATATATATTATCATTATAATTACACTCATTACTATTGTTGTAGTAATAACTATTATAATTATTGTTGGTGGAAGTGTTATGTGTTTATAAATATATATATAAATAGTTTATTATATAGGTATCCTGAGTTACATGCTGTGATGTAGCCTGCTGAAGGACTTAAGTTATTGCTCTTTTTTTTTTCTTTCACTCTAATGGATGGGCTTGAAATTAACTTTATGGATCAAAAATGGCTACTGATTTCTAAAATGACCAGCCACTCTGAATTCTCTGCAGTCAAAATTTCAAATAAACCAAAAATCACAGGTAAAATTTAAAAGAATTCAGAGGATTTTGGCTTAAGTCCAATTCAGTAGGGTTCTGTGATATTTACAATCTCACTAACACCCCCAAATGTAAACAAGTTTGTACCCACATTCACCATGGTTACTGTGCGTTAATTTCAAGCCCTGCTGGTGTCTGTCGTCTTAATAAGAAGTAATAAAATTCAAATTGGTGTTTGAAAAATAAAGAATCATCTCATTGGACCTGTGCTGTCTTCGCTGTCTAATAAACTGTTTGTACGATGACTTGCTCACAATAACGAATGTATGCTAACAAGCTGACGCTCACTCTCTTAGTTTAGCGTGTTGGCATGCTAACATTAGCTAATTCGCAGCAAATAGACCCTTTAACTGTTAGCAAACAGTATGACATTTTTTGGTGAGTGGGGCTTAGCTGGAGGCAAATAAATTCTCCACAGACATTAGCTAGCGCTAGCTAGCAAGTTCTGTTGACTTGTTTTAGACAATGGAGGAAGACGATAGGAGTCCTGCATTCAGAAAAATTAATTCACACTCTGGCACAAACTGGACAGTTTGTACATTCAGAGCACTGTCTGAACGTGCCGCTCGGTTGGACACTTGAACAGTTTCCTCTGTTTTGTTTTGCTTATGAAGCTAACGTTAAGTTAACTAAAAAGTTAGCGTTCCAGAGAAATCCAATATTCCTCTTAATCCCTCCCCAGTTTCTGATGAGGTGGACATGATAACCCTTAATACACATAACGTTATTCATCCCTACAACAGGAAATACTTTTTCCCTAACCTGATATGAAGTGTGCGCTGCACATGTGAGCATTTTTGATGACGGCCTCCGTCCAGTCCTTTGGTCTTATCACATTTAACCATAGTTGTCTTTGTTTTTGTTGACGGGCAGTGGCGACTGGTTTTGAGCCATGACTCCTTCTATTCTGGCTCCCAATAACACAACAAGACAAACACATTTTAACACTCCTATGGAGCCTACAGCCCTGTGAGGGAGAGGCAGCTGCACCTCCAGCTGATAACATGATGTCATCGTGATATCGGCCTTAAAAGGGTCTATACAGAGTCCAGCTGAGGCTGATGTGAATGTCATTAGTTTTGCAGGTATTTAATCATAAACCAAAATATTTTAGAGATGTCAATGGTCAGCCGTTGATCGGTTAACTGCTGAGAATATATCTGACCAGCTATGCATGTTGGTCTATCCACCTAATTCCTAGCCCCCACGATACCTTGCGTGAATTATGGGCATGGCTTCCTGCACTGAACCATAACTAAGCAATATTACACCAGAAGCTGTGTTTTGATGTCATTTGTAGCACAACAGTGATGTGGTCAGGGCTGAGGTTTGTACGCATCACTGAAATGACGTTAAAGCACACTCTGTCGTGCCTTTATAAGTATATTGGAGAACTTTTGCAAATGCAGTGGTTAAGGTAAAGTTCTGAAATTGTTCTACTGAGGTTAATTATTCTATAAATATTTATATAACAGCTGCAGAAACATCGTGAGCATTTGTCAGATCATTTGTTTTTAAGATATCCTAAAAACCTATTTTTAGGTGTCGTTTTGCTCATCAGTCTTTCAGGTCATTTGAAATAAAGAACAAAAAATGTTTCAGATATTATTAGTTTAATGAACGTTGACTTCTGGTGTGGTTATGTTTATATATTAGACTACATAATATTCACAGGATTGTGAAGAGTTTTTCAATAAATCTTAACCCATATACATGAACACATATGGAGCATGTGTGTGTCCAATATGAACCAAAGCAACAGCCGCAGCCTCATCTTCTTCCAACTGTTTATCAAACTGAGTCGGCCGTATGGATCCAAATAAACAAAACCATCAATAGCCCCTTTTTCCACCAACATTTCCAGGAACTTTTATTCCCAGGAATTTATTTACCTGGGTAAAAGAATTCCTGGTAATCTGTGTGGTTTGTGTTTCCACCGCACCTCAAAGTTCCGGAAAATGTATTCAAATCAGGCTCATGGCGTAGATGATTCGCTGTGTGCCCTGTATTTGGCCCCGCCAGCTTATTGGCTGGTTACATGGTGGTGTAGAGAGTTGGGGCTGTTTGTCTCAGCCAGCAGCTCAGTTTAAAAGTATTTTAAGATAAGTGTCAAACTAAGTTAGTCTACATACAGACAGCTGTCATTTGAGCTTATTAGTAACAATTCACTATCAGCTGAACTAGCGTGTTGTCCTTGTGTCAGACATAACGTTAGTGTCTGTGGATGAGAGACTGTGGGCGGAGCATATTGAATATCACTGTCTACATGTTTACATGTTCATGCTGCTGCATTGTAGCCTATCTGCTCTGGTGATCCAGGTGTGCTGTTTTGCTGAATCGAGCACATTCGGAACTACTTGTTGCATAACCTGCATTTTTCGATGGCATTGGTACCTAATGGTATGGTAATCTTTTCTAAAGTCATTTGGAAACAAAACTTGTGGAACACATCACCTGTTACACCTCAGACAGTTTAATGTGATCATACCTCTGTCATCTCTGACAGCCGTCTCAAAGCGTTGATTGTTCAACTTTTCACCAAGCACATTAGCAATTAGCTTGCCTTGCTACGTTAGCATACTGTTAAATCTTGCTCGAGCTAGCTAACGGTAAACATCTGCTCCTTCCTAAAGTTCCCAGATAGCACACATACATCTGGCCGACGTCGGCCTGAGGACGACACATCGGCCCTGAATTTATAACGTCTGACAAGCGTCGGCCGCATGGGCGGATATCTTTAAATTTAATACTCTTTTGTCCCAGCTCATCAAACGTCTCTGTTACGTCGGCTTTGGGTCGGCCCAGTGCCGTATAATGTCTGCCCACATACGGAAGTTGCCACAGAGGCGGGATTTCATCTCCGCGATGTTTGTTCGGAACTGAGCTCGCAGCACGCAGCATCTCATCGCAGTTGGTTTCAGGTAAGCTAACTGGAATAAACTGGCAGAAAATAGCTTTGTTGTTTCTTCTGTGACCGTTAAAAGAGGGTCCTGGTGAGTGGCGAGGCACGACTGGGTGTATATAGCTTAGCACATGTCCCCACCAACTAACGCTATCTTTCGTTAGCTGTTAGCTAGTTTAGCGGTTTAGCTCATGTTATGCTAACAGGCTACAACTGTGGTGTTTTCATTTTATTTTCCCTAGTTGACGTTATCTGCTCATCTGGTTATCGTGAGCACTCCTTTTTGGTTAAAGTGGAAGTGCCCGGAGCTGCCACCCGTGGTCCCGCGGTCAGGCAGGGCGGGCCGACACTGTGTATCCCAGAACGGGTGCTGAAATGTCGGTGAGACCAGCAGAGAGGAGCGCGGAGGTGGAATAGTGAAGTTTAAGGATGCCTTCAGTATGTTGTTAATGTGATTTTATGGGCAATTTATCAGTCAGGTCTCCTCCTCTGCAAAGCAAACTGACCCGGTGGCTACAGGTAGTAACGCAGTTTTGAAACCACTGTTTTTCCGAGATGAAGGACTGATTGTTGAGCTGCAGCTTATTTTATTGATCGTTTGAATGTCGCGTGGTGGTCATTTTCGATTAAAGGCTGACGTCTCAGCGACATCTTGGCAATGAGCAAACACTCTCCCTGCTACGTCTTAACGATCTAAACTTGATACATCGGGCCGACGTCAGCCAGATGTATGTGTGCTATCTGGGTTGATTTGTCATTTCTTACAAACTCAAAAAACAGACACTAACACCTTTGGCGATCATTTAACGTAATTCAGTATTAATTTTAGCTCAATGCTACTTAAGAAACGTGATGTTCACCAGCTAAAGCTCCGCTCGTCTGCCTTAAGGGGGATTTAAACTTGTGCGGCAGAGCCTACACTGTTGTGAGCATTTATACTTGCGGTGCAGTGTGTCTGTGTCACTCTGCAGTTACACCTCCAAAACACTAGTCGACGGCGAAGTTTCTGTGAAGTGCTGTAAAGTTGAGTTGATTCAAAACACACATTAAACACACATTAAACATGGCTTCATAGAGACAGTTTCAAACACAAATCAGCTTCACTATCCACCTTATTTTCAAACACGGAAGTAAATAGTGATCAACTTCCGTTTTTTTGTGCGTGACTTCCGGTCAGCCGCTTTCCCTCATGCTTTCCCTTACCGGAGCTAACGGTGCAAGCTAATTTTTTTTCAATTTTCAGTTGTTTATGTTAGTCAATCAGTTAGTTAGTTAGTTAGTCTGTGTATTTTGTACAACGTTAGATAACTGTGCCCACGTTTCCGTTATAACGGAAATTTATTCCCTCTAAACTATGAACCAAAAAAGCACAATCTATCCCGAGTGAGACAAACTGCTTGATCCCCGTCTCCAGTGTACCAGCAGAGAACCTGCAGAACCGAA
Source organism: Epinephelus lanceolatus (assembly GCF_041903045.1). Classification (NCBI taxonomy): domain Eukaryota; kingdom Metazoa; phylum Chordata; class Actinopteri; order Perciformes; family Serranidae; genus Epinephelus; species Epinephelus lanceolatus. The sequence continues at coordinate 42,551,558 of NC_135744.1, read as the reverse complement.
TCAGTGAAAAAACACACCGGGCTACACAGCCTCTCTACCTGAGCAGCTGAAGCTGCGGCTCGCACCCTCGACACACAGACACACAGACGGTGCTTCTGCATGCCAGCCACACGTGTGCGCAACTGTGATAAATAAATATGTGAGGTGTACGCTGCTTTTCTATCTTTTTTTCCCTTTTCTTTCTTTCTTTCTTTCTGTCAGCGACATACACTCCTAACACAGGACGGGTTGTTTTAATTGACTGAGTTGATCATTAAGCCATAGTGATGCGCGGATCGGCTCTGATAGCACCTGAATCAGCATGTACGCATCAACCATCCAGCCGTTACAACATGATTGAGCTAGCAAAGCAGTTTTGTGTTACTATGTGTGGTATTTATTCAGTTTTGGGAAATCACGATTTCTAGAAAGCATCAGTGGCTGCAGCTGACAGGGACAGCTAACGTTAACACTAGCAGCAAAGCTAACATCAGGACGTCATCTGTTAAAAGCCTCCCGTTGTCGGATACGACATGAAACTACTCCAATTAGCTCAATCATGTTGTAACTAAGACATCCGCTGGAGAAAATATTTTTTTCACGGGCCACTTTGTGAGTTTAGTGAGTTATTACAGACACAGCTAACGACTAACAGCTAACGGTTAGCCCAGCTAATCTAAGATAACCATGTTATTAATTACACACAGAGAAAATACTAATGTTTGTTCAGTCATTGTGTTTATAGACTTTACAAACATCAGATTAGTCTAAACGGTGATATAGAGACGTGAAAAATGTGATATGTACATAAATATAGCTAAACTCAGCAAGGTAAACAACAAGGGGATTCCCATTTACACAGTGGTAAGAGTGCTGGACCGGAAGTGTCGCACAAAAAAAACGGAAGCTGGCTGCGTTCTGTTTTGCCTCCGTGTTTCCGTGAAAAATAAGGTAGATAACTCGCAGCATTCACAGACAAACACTTGTCTTTATCTGGACACATTTTCCCCACAAATACAACATGCTAACGTTATTAGCACAAGTCTATGGCATTTTACATTGTATACATTAGCCTAACAACAGTTCACAAAGTTTGATAACTGCTAATTCATTAAATCAGAGTTCTGCTGACTGAAGTGTGACGCTGAATTTAGCAGCAGATCTCAATAATATCAGTAATTTAAAGTAGTAATACAGTAGTTTAAATAAAGTAAATAAGTAAATATTTATAAGTTAGAATAAATATATAATGAACAACTTAAACAATCCATACTTAATTACCGTCATCTACTCAGTAAAACCCCACAGGAAAAAATAATAATAAATGTCAAGTCCCCGTCGGGGAATCGAACATCTGCTGACAGGAGGAGAACCTGAGAACGAATTGCTGCAGTACCATTTTTAACCATTACACAGGGGTCTATGGACCGGTGGCGCTGTTTCGGTGTGTTTAATAAATGACACACAAAAGAAATGAACAAATGCAAACGTGTGTTGTAGAGCTGCAACGATAGAAAGACAGACGTGATGCCGTCACAGACACAGGGTATTTTATTTTTATTCTATAACTTTAAAATGGGGAAATAACCAGTGTGTCACTCTGCAGTAGCGACAGGTTGTAGCGCAGTACATCATCTTCACCACAAGATGTCAGTCTAACACAGTCAGAGGGCTTCACCCAGTGGCAGCAGTATTTACATTGTTTTAAGAATGAAAAGAAGTTCATACTAACAGAGCCATGAGGTGTAGTCTGCCATCAGTCAACAGCTGTTTGACTTGTTTATGTCTTATAGAGCTTCGTTCTATGTCCTTGTCACTGCTAAGCAAACCTTATAAAAGTAAAACAGTAAAACTGGATTTTTCTCAAAGTCTGTAAATAGAGCTCCAGATCAAGATGTTACAGCAGCAGGGAGAAGATTATCACTAGTGCATGAGTTTGAATATCTGTGTGTAGTAGTAGATTCACAGCTGACACTCAGAACATGAGTTCTGGGGGGTGAGGTAATAATTTAAGAGGAGAATTTAATTTTAAAAAAAAAACATGTCTTCAAACAACTAAGAAGAATCTGTGTATTTCAGTGTGTGGGGTGGAGTTGTGGAATGAGCTGTGTGATGAGTTATGTACATATTTGTGTTAAAGAGGAAAATAAACACACACGTCACCAAGTAGATGTGAGGCCGAACATGAGTTGTAGCAAGTTGCTTAGACGTACAGTACAGGCCAAAAGTTTGGACACACCTTCTCATTCAATGCGTTTTCTTTATTTTCATGACTATTTACATTGTAGATTCTCACTGAAGGCATCAAAACTATGAATGAACACATGTGGAGTTATGTACTTAACAAAAAAAGGTGAAATAACTGAAAACATGTTTTATATTCTAGTTTCTTCAAAATAGCCACCCTTTGCTCTGATTACTGCTTTGCACACTCTTGGCATTCTCTCCATGAACTTCAAGAGGTAGTCACCTGAAATGGTTTTCCAACAGTCTTGAAGGAGTTCCCAGAGGTGTTGTTGGCTCCTTTGCCTTCACTCTGCGGTCCAGCTCACCCCAAACCATCTGGATTGGGTTCAGGTCCGGTGACTGTGGAGGCCAGGTCATCTGCCGCAGCACTCCATCACTCTCCTTCTTGGTCAAATAGCCCTTACACAGCCTGGAGGTGTGTTTGGGGTCATTGTCCTGTTGAAAAATAAATGATCGTCCAACTAAACGCAAACCGGATGGGATGGCATGTCGCTGCAGGATGCTGTGGTAGCCATGCTGGTTCAGTGTGCCTTCAATTTTGAATAAATCCCCAACAGTGTCACCAGCAAAACACCCCCACACCATCACACCTCCTCCTCCATGCTTCACAGTGGGAACCAGGCATGTGGAATCCATCCGTTCACCTTTTCTGCGTCTCACAAAGACACGGCGGTTGGAACCAAAGATCTCAAATTTGGACTCATCAGACCAAAGCACAGATTTCCACTGGTCTAATGTCCATTCCTTGTGTTTCTTGGCCCAAACAAATCTCTTCTGCTTGTTGCCTCTCCTTAGCAGTGGTTTCCTAGCAGCTATTTGACCATGAAGGCCTGATTGGCGCAGTCTCCTCTTAACAGTTGTTCTAGAGATGGGTCTGCTGCTAGAACTCTGTGTGGCATTCATCTGGTCTCTGATCTGAGCTGCTGTTAACTTGCCATTTCTGAGGCTGGTGACTCGGATGAACTTATCCTCAGAAGCAGAGGTGACTCTTGGTCTTCCTTTCCTGGGTCGGTCCTCATGTGTGCCAGTTTCGTTGTAGCGCTTGATGGTTTTTGCGACTCCACTTGGGGACACATTTAAAGTTTTTGCAATTTTCCGGACTGACTGACCTTCATTTCTTAAAGTAATGATGGCCACTGGTTTTTCTTTAGTTAGCTGATTGGTTCTTGCCATAATATGAATTTTAACAGTTGTCCAATAGGGCTGTCGGCTGTGTATTAACCTGACTTCTGCACAACACAACTGATGGTCCCAACCCCATTGATAAAGCAAGAAATTCCACTAATTAACCCTGATAAGGCACACCTGTGAAGTGGAAACCATTTCAGGTGACTACCTCTTGAAGCTCATGGAGAGAATGCCAAGAGTGTGCAAAGCAGTAATCAGAGCAAAGGGTGGCTATTTTGAAGAAACTAGAATATAAAACATGTTTTCAGTTATTTCACCTTTTTTTGTTAAGTACATAACTCCACATGTGTTCATTCATAGTTTTGATGCCTTCAGTGAGAATCTACAATGTAAATAGTCATGAAAATAAAGAAAACGCATTGAATGAGAAGGTGTGTCCAAACTTTTGGCCTGTACTGTATATGTTATATTTATTTTTTGTTGGGCAAAGATAATTGTTAATATTTATATCATACATTTAGAATAGTTTATATTTGTAAGTCATGGATTATTAGTAATTTATATCATATAATAAGACAGGTTCATATTCTGTTTGGTCATTAATATGATATATTTGGGTTAATGGTAATAAAACTGTATATTTAGAAAAGCCTAAGGTACAGGTCGTCTGTATAAGGAAGGTGCCTGTTTCTTTTTTCACTTCATGACTTTTGGAGCAGGGCTTCGATTTATTATGTTTATATTATATATATTTCAACAACCTGAGTCAGCTGTGTCACCTGCTGTCATTTAAATAATCATTATGGGAAAATTAAAAGATGTGCCTCCCTGTCGGGGAATCGAACTCCTGTCTCCTGCGTGACACTTATACTAACGAGGAGATGACACATACGGAGGCCTCTACGTGGGAGCCGTGAGTTCGATTCCTGGTCAATGCAACACCACCATGTTAGACTGTTATTGTAGTGTTAAGTGAGATTTATACTCGTGCGGTGCAGTTACACCTCCAAAACATTAGTCAAGGCTACAGCATTGGCTCCGTGTCGACGCAGAGCCTACACCGTATCTACAGCGTCGATTCAACACAGAAGTATAAATTCTGCCTTAAGGGGGATTTATAGTTGTGCAGCAGACCGTACGCCGTAGCCCACGCTGTTGTGAGCATTTATACTTGTTATATTGCTTTGTGTTTTCTTCACTGATGCTTCCTGTTTGCATTATCCCTTTGCTACTGTAATGGACGAATAAAGGATTATCTTGTCATTCTGCACAGTGAAGCTCAAACATCCAAGTGATGTAACAACAAGCAAAACACATTTTAGAGTATTTTTCATTCTAGTCAGTTACCATCACTTTGTTGCACAAAATCTGTGCTTATCTGATTATTGCACACCGAAGACATGATAAGATAAGATGACTGTCTTTAACAGAAGGCTCTTTTCACATTCATCCGCTAAAGGAGGCAACTTTCTCTGAGCACATTTTGAATCTGAGTTTGAAACTTCACATACAAGATGATTTTGTGACATTAAAACTAGCTTGGAAGCCATTCATGGTCCAGTATCCAACTTGTTTCCAAATGCACACGTGTGCTGTGGAAACTTAAAACCTTTAGTGCAGATGTAGTAAGAATGGACCATGGAGACACTTTGTGTCCAGCAGATGAGCTACTGAAATGAAAAATATTTGCATGTTCATAGAATTTTCAATGAGGGCAAGACAACATTTAAACTTCCTTTTGAAAGAACTGTATTAGACACAAATAATTACTCCAGGCAACAGACTTGTTAAAAAAAATCTATTTTAAATAAATCAGATGGGAATCTCTTAGTAAATTAATAATAGTGAATTCCATGTCATATTCAGATTCGTGATAACAGAAAATTAACAAAACTGAATGCCCACGGCACACTTTCAGAAATCACTGTGCTGGTCAAACAAATGTTGGTGACAGTTTCCTGCAGAAGGAGATATTAAATCTTAGCTATACTTTTCAAACTAAGCCTGCTTGTAGTTAAAAAAAACTGAACTGAATAAAAAAAATCAAACTAGATAACAGTGATAATACTGAGGCCGTGACATAGGCCTGAGCCTTTGTGACAAATAGAAATAAATCAGCGTATCTGCCTGCTTTACATAAGCTACAGCACTGACATTATGCCATAAAAACACACGCACAACACACAGTTTGAGACACATTTTGTGATATTGCCCATGGCACTTAGAACACACAGGTCTGTTGTCTTTGCGCTGAGTTAACAGTGACTGATTTTTTGTAATGTGATACTGTGGCCACAAGATGGTGCCACTCAGCAGAAACTTACCTGTGTGATTCAATATTTGAATTTACCCTGACAAGTTAGACTTTAATCAGACTTTAATCATTAAAAACACACCAACACCCATGTTAATAAATCCACACTTTAAAGCTTCGTGGGACGACATGAGCCGAGCAGAGACAGATGAGGTGTTGCGCAGCAGGGTGCGTAGAACAGGTTATGCAAGAGGTGAGGGACTAAACACCGCCCATCAGGTGTGTGCGCACGGTGACTCACGTTTTCACCACCGACGAGCACGTTCACAAAAAGGACTTTACCTTCGATAGTCAGCGGCGACATTTGCGTTCAGTAACTGTACATGCCGGGACTTTCACAGAGGGATTAAGCCACCGGAGCTGAGGCAGTATAAATGTTTTGTCCCATGTGTCGGATATGGCTTCTGCTTCTCCTGGGAGGATTCGTGGTGCCAGGTGAGTTTCAACAACTTCCTGGAGAGACAAGACGAGTTTCTTGTGTCTGTCCTCAGGCTAAACAGTGATAGACAGCCGCCACAAATTCCACAGAAGAAAGAAAGTGTTAAAAGTGATTTTTGGACTGGTTAGTATGACCCAGTGTCCACTGCAGGTCATGAAGAGACATAACAAAGTCTGTAGGGAGATTGTTCAGTTTCAGTTGGCTCAGACCGACCTTTAACACGAAGGCTACAACTGAGTAGTAAAACTACTGGCAAAAAAGACTACAGAGTATCAGCGTCATAGGCCTACGGCAGCAATTATTTGTACACATCCAGAATGCTATGTTATATGGTAGTTCTTGAGGCCATGGATTATTTTCCTATATTGGATTGTTCTACAATTGAATATGCTTATATCACTATATATTTTTAAACCACTGTTTTACCATTCCTTGTATTGTATACTGTATATGTATTTCTTTCTCAGTATATCATTAATCCATAAAGTTATCATCACTGGCGGTAAAAACATTTTCATCAATATTCTTGTTTTGTTTTTTTGTTTTGGTTTTGTTTTAAGATAGCCGTACTGTGTTGTGATCCACCATGTAGGTATATGGAGCAAGTAGGTCCAATAAATTGTAGATATTTTCTCAGAACCAAATTGGCCCAGTATAATAATGGCGCTGTGTCTCATCATGGGCAAACAGTCAAAGAAAGAGGGGTAAATACATTTTTAATACAACTAAGTTCAGGCAGTCAATAAATCACAGCTGTATATGTCCACAGGTTGAATCACTGGTGCCCCCAAGGGGGGAACAGGGGGGCCATGTCCACTCTGATGCGGTTGGCAATAGTTGGCCTTTGTCAGCCCTTGTTAGCTTTTTCGTAGCTCGTTCAGCATGTTGCATTCGCCGATGGGCTCCACTGTCGTCAACACCGATTTAACCTACTGAATCAGCCGAAAAAAAAGTCCACTAGCGCCAACGAGGGCTAACAGTACGGGATGCACTGCACTGATGGAGGCTGCGGATGCTCACCAACAGGCCAGCTTTGACAAACGGCCAACCGTCAGGGCCTTGAGCTTGAACAAACGTGTTATATATGATAAGATTATGTTTTTAGCCATTGAGGTCTTTAGCAATGGATGATAATTGTTTGTGTCATTGTTTGGTCGTGCCCAGTAAACAACACTGGGTTGAGTTGTTAATGTGCTAACTGGCTAGCTAGTCCTCCAGTTTCCTTTTTCAAGAGAGATTACAAAATACAAATAACAAATACAAATACTGCCGTTTGCTGGTACAGAGAGTTATTTCCTCTCACGCAGATCCAGATCGTATGTACTAGTTGGCTGTTGACTGTAGTCTTTATGGTGTGTTCAGTGCAAATTTTGGTCAAGACACAGGTGACACGAGGTGAAACAGTCAGCCCTCAGTCACCATTAGTTATTTGATATCGGTTTCTAAGGAAAAGGAAACTACCCTATCCAAAGAACAATGACACCCCTGTGCCACATACAGAAATGCATTAAAACAGGATTGTTGTGGAACTCAAAATGATTAATTTATACAATATGAATACATCAGCATGAAATTCGTTAACTCTCCATATTGACATAGTTTGAAACCACAGTAAACTACAACAGTGTAATCAAACCATAGCTGTCAAGTCTCCCGTTTTGGCCGGGAAACTACCGTATTTTACCCCTCTTTCCCGCCGTCCTTCCGTATTAGTATTTTCCCGTTAATCTCCCGTATTATAATATAATTAAAAAAAACAACATTCCTCTGCCTCTCCAAACTGAACTCTGTCACTAGCCTCGCAAGAACTGCCACCTGCAGTAGCCTGGGTGGCAGTTGTCGTGGGGTTAGTGTCGACAGCGGGTCTGGTTGACAAGTGGTTATTTTAGATTTCCTGTACACCCAGGGATGGTTTTTGCTATGGGCAATGTGGGCGACCGCCCAGGGCGCAATCTATGTGAGGGCGCACGAGCACCCTCCAAAAAAACCCCAAAAAACCAACAACAACTCGCCAGTTTTTTAGACTACCGCTCATTTCCACGTCAAGTTAGTGGAGTGGGCGCTGGGGCACCTCTATTATCACGTTTCAACCAGCAGCAGAAAGGAAATGCGAATCTTGGCGGTTGTGGGTTGAACAGGGGTCACAGACAGGAATATGGCAGAGGCTAATAGTGCTCTGCGGCGCAAGATAACGGCTTACCGGCGACAGAGAAGTCTGAGGGATGGTTCGCCCAGGGCGTAAAACTAGCCAGGACCGCCTCTGTGTACACCTGTCTTAAAATATAAGGGAGGGCGCCAGACAATTTCCCTTATTTTCAAATCCAAAACTTGACAGGTATGAATCAAACCTCTGAAATTCACTCATGGCTTTTGGTTTTGATGTGTCACCCCAAGATTTTCATCTGGCCGCCTCTAAAAAAAAAATGTGAAAGAACACTAGCTAGACGAAATGCGTTGCTCCACTGATTTGATTGTTGGAGCTGCAGTGACAAGGGTTAAAAATCCAGTGCCAACTTCAGTGTTATTTAGTGTCATTTCAGTAGATTTTGTCAAAATAAAATTGAAAATACAAATAATGGCCCAACTATGTGATGAGTGGGCAATTACATACAGTTTGTTGGCTCTGAAGAACACATCTTTCTATGATGTTGAAATCAGATTTAACTTTGCTCAAGTATCCTGCCAGTTGTGAAGAGGACGGAGCTGTCAGGACAAGTAAGCTTGGACATACTTGGTGTGGTGCTCTGGGCTGTGTCTGATATTGTGATTAACTGGTAGTTCTGTCTTTGCTGGAACTAAAAACGAATCTATGGAAGAAATGATAGACTTTGAAACTTGAGGTTGAAGCCAGTCATTCGTGGAGCATTTACCATGAGAGCATATCTAAACGTAGAGTTATATTTAAGGTTGTCTGTCCGATAAGCACTCTCATGACCTCACAACGGAGAGATAGCGTGGAGCAGGCTTTGTAACAAAAGTAATCATTCCTAATGTTCCCAGGCTCTTTACAGTGAGGGGATATCATGGAACGACTGAAACTAAACTTTAACTTTTCTTTTAAGCAGCACAGACCAGTTAATATTACCCAGTTAATATTAAAATCACTTTTATAGGTACTTTATGTATTTTATAAGAAACACTTCCAGGCTTGTTTTTGCTCATTCATCACATTCCTCTGTCACTTTATTCCGAGAAGATTGCTGTCTGTTGAACAAGTTCATGCAACTTTTTTGGCTTTAATTCAGTTTTACTGCTCAGTCTGCGACAGGCTACAACTCTACTGAACTTTGTTACTGACAGGAATGTCTAATGCAGTGTTCAGGAAACCACACTCAAATGAAAATATAATGAAAAAACGATCAATAAAAACATGTAGTTGCTGGTCAAACTACATTATCAGTCTAAATCTAACAAATATTATCTAAAATAGAAAGAGTATGTGCATCATTTAGGAAAACATTGGTCTTGAATTCAAGATTAAATATCATCTGCTGATGCTTCCTGTATTCTACACCCCTTGATTTCACTCTCTGTGGTTTGCAAACAGATGTTACATATTGCTGCCAGTTTTGGTTGCAGTGAATGTCATTCAAATATAGCGTTTGTTTTTTGTCCCCCAATTTGGTTAAATACACCGACACATTCAACCATCTTTTTCCTTCTGTGGCTCAGTCAAAACACATTTACTGTGGTCCAAAGCCTATAATCAACTGCACATTTGAATACATTTATTTATTTAATAAAAAAGATCAAGAGACAAAGAAATTAAAAGTAGACAAATTAATGCTTCATGACAAGTCCCTGCAGATTCACCGCACAGAGACACTGACCATGTCCTACTAAGTACTATTATCCTTGTTAAGATTAGTTATCCTCTGCAGTCACACATTTTATTTTATCCTTCCCTGTCCAGGATTACAGAACATTCTTGGCTTCTTCTTCTGTGTGGTTCATTAGAAGGAATGCTTTAATCTGCAGGACGAGTCTGCAGGTCTGTTCTTCTCTGCAGCTGACAGACAGTGATGAAGATTTAGCTCACATATTTAACTTTGCCAAACCTCTGGAAGGAGATGAACAGTTTCCAAATTGCACTCACTCTAGTATACTTTACCAAGTTAAACTTGATGGAAAACTGTTCATGTTGGGGTCACTGATGAGGTGTGTTACTTAACGGGTGAACAACAAACATTATTTTCAGATAATTTAATATTCCCTGTGTTTTTAAGACTCCTGTAAAGGCGGTGCTCATCTAACCCTCTGTACTTGCACACGCATGCAATCATTAACCCATAGTAGGTGTAGCTGGTGCTAGGGTATTTGAATTATTTGCTCTCCTGTTTGCTGAAGCACTGAAGTCATGTAGAAAAGTGAAAAACACAATCTCATGCAGTGGCTGCAGAGTAGATTGTGGGCATTTGTCGTCACAAGAAACTGACTCACATTTCTTAACTAACAATAAAGACCAGATATTTAAAACTTTCTAGGTCACTTTGTTCTCAACTGTCAAGGACCTTTTCTGTGTTAAAATAAGCAGTGATAACTACAGCATGTGTGGTTCAAACAGCTCTGCTCTTGTTTGAATGGTTTCATGAATTGCTCTGTAACAGAGGGGTGAAATAAGAAACCTGGGCTGTTTGAACTATAACTTGTGGTCTGTGCATGAGTCAGGTAGAGCAGGTTTGTCTGTAAAGTTAAGCTAATGTTCATGAATATTCTTTCTCACTTGTTTTACTTTATCACAGGGGTGCGGCATGTCAGCGGAATAGATATTTACACTCCGACAGAGGTGGAAGCAGTCAATGGGACCAATGTTAAACTGAAGTGCACTTTCAAGTCCAGTGCGCCAGTGTCGATTCAGTCCGTCACAGTGTCCTGGAATTTCCGACCCATAAATTCAGGATCGGAGGAGTCGGTGTGTAGAGACTGTTTTTATGAAAATGCCTTGAATGAGTATTTATTGTATTTTAATATCATTATAAAAGGGACAGTTCACCCCAAAATCAAAAACACATATTTTTCCTCTTACCTGTAGCGCTAATATAAATCCAAATTATTTTGGTGTGAGTTGCTGAGTGTTGGAGATCTCAGCTGCTGAGATGTCTGCCTTCTCTTGAATATAATGGTACTAGGGGCTCAAAGCACTTAAAACATATTTAAAAAACTCAACAGTTATATCTCTGTCTAGAAATCATGACCCGATTACTCAAGATAATCCACAGGCCTTGTTGAGAGCAGTTTCATGTAGGAACTTGTCTTCTACCAAACTACACACACCAACCGTATCACCACGCCGAAGGAGGCTTGCATCTACTGCTAGCTCACCTAGCACCAAATGCAAAAAGAAATACATATTTTTGATTTTGGAGTGAACTGTCACTTTAATGACATCTACTAATGATTACTTTTTTAACCATACCTTTTTATTTGCACACATAGTAAAAACAACGTAGAATCCAGATAAAATAATAGAAAAAAAAAATAAGGATGTGACAGGAGAGGTCAAGAAGCTATAAGCTTATACAACGGACCCCCCCTCAACTTAAGATAGAAAACTATATGAGCAAGAAAAAACAAAATAAAGAGAAAAAATACATATATTTTAAAAAAACAAAATGAAACTAAACTAATATAGTATAGATTAAGGCCCTTAAAGGTTCAGTGTGTGGGATGTAGTGTCCTTTAGTGGTGACGTTGCAGAACTGAAACTCTGTGGGCCAAGTGCGTATGAGAACTATGGTGGCCGATGCAAAAACGCAAATGGCTCTTTCGGTGTTTGGTTAGGCCATTCTGGGCTGTTGTTGAACAACATGGCAGACTCTGTGGGAAAGGAACTGCCCCGTACGTAGATATGAATGGCTCATTCTAAGGTAACAAAAACACAACTATTATTTTCAGATCAGTGATTATAAACTAACTAGTCCATAGCCATTGGTAGCTTTGTCACCTTCTACCTATGCCAGTCCTCAATGCCTATGCGCAGTTTCACATAGATTGACCACGTCAGTGAGTAGAAAAACGTGGGACAGACAGAATGACTGACTGACAGAATGACACACTGACAGTTTCCATGGTTATGTACAGCATACCATACCATGACTTAGTCATACCAAACATTAGAAAACACCAACATTGGTCCACAGGGGGAGCCACAGCGATCGGTCGCATTTTAGCCATTTTGAAGCATTTTTCTGTTGTTATAGCGCCACCCAGTTGCCAGTTAGAGTTAAATTTCTCCAGTCACCTTGAGGCGTCCTGTTCTACATATCTACCAAGTTTAGTAAAAATCCATATGGCGGTTAGGCCTAGATAAGAAATGAGCTCTCTAGCGCCCCCATTTTGTTTGATGGGGTCAATAATGGAGGGGTCCCCTCAGATTATGTGTGGTCATATGCCTACAAAGTTGCGTGGTGATGGGTGAAACCCTTGAGATGTTATACACCTTTATGTGATGAGCCACGCCCTCCGCAATATTCATTGCCTTATAGAAGCTCAGTTTTAGTAAGTTTTCCAACTTTTGCCAAGAGGGAACTTTAGATATTGGTCCCTAGATTATGTTCACCCAGTTTCATGCAGATCGCTCAAACTTCCTAGGAAGAGATCCATTTGAAGTGTTTTTCAAAAAATTCAAAATGGTGGAAAATCTATATAAGCGGAAGTTATGGGTTCTTGAGGCAAATGTGTTCCTCATGAGGAGAGGCATCTCTGTGCAAAGTTTCATGTCTCTACGACATACGGGGCATGAGATATGCCCATTCAAAGTTTGACATTTCAATGGGTTGCTATAGCGCCCCCCTTTGGCCAATTGATGTAATATTGCTTCATTGGCATCCTCCCATGACCCTCTACCACTGTGCCAAATTTCACATGGATTGACCAAGTCAGTGAGGAGAAAAACGTGGAACAGACACACAGAGTTTTCGTCATTATATACTAAGATGAAAACATAGTTCTGAATATTATGTACCGTTTCTGCCAGTCGATCCCGCTACATTCTACACACTGGACCGTTAAAAGTTTTAATAATAACATGTTTATCTACTTTTTTCATCTCTGTTCTTGTAGTCACTCAATATACTCTTTGTGCCCTTTTCTAACAGCTCTCAGTGTACAATCTTAAATTCTTGATGGCAGACTAGGTCACACTTATTCAAAACTGAAGTAGTGGAAAACATATTAAAAAATGATGCCTCGTCCTGCTCATGTGAAATGCAGAGGGAAAGGCCAGGGGCTGGTTTGCTGCTAATGGTGACACATGCATATCTTCAGTTCCTGCAGTTATCAGGAGTTGTCGCTCCAAGCTGAGCTATGGTGGCTGTGTTAGCCAGCTGACAGCTGACACTGCCACAGCAGCGTGTTTAGTACATTCTGTATGAGCAGAATATCCTCATGCATGCTGATTTGTTTGGACTTATTCTCTGTGCAATTTTGCTGGATATGTGTTTTTGTGTCAGGTGTTTTACTACCATGAGGTACCATACCCTCCCAAGGAAGGGCGTTTTAAAGGCCACGCGGTGTGGTCGGGAGATGTTACCAGATACGATGCTTCCATCTCCCTGCATGAGGTGCCTCCGACCTTTAATGGCACCTACATCTGCCAGGTGCGCAACCGTCCAGATGTGCATGGCAGAAATGGAGAGATCACCTTCAGAGTCGTCAACAAAGGTTAGACTGCTTGCACTGCACGATGGGGAGAAAAGTGTGTCACATTTCATCAGCATCAAATATGCTACAGCGAAATAAGATTCATAATGTTGAAGCCTGTATCTCATTTATGCTTTTCAGTCCATGTTTTCTACATGTAGAAGGTGGTACTTTATTCATCCTTGTAGAGATTCTGCTGTATCACTCAGGGCTTTTCACAGGGAGGTCAAAGGTCAGGGTCCTCCCTGGAACAGGTAGGGGTTCTGTGTCTGGGTCAAGAGCACTTTGAATACCCACAGCACTAAGTGAGGGACAGTGTGTCAGATCACTGGGACACTGTTTTATTGTGTAGTCTAATTGCATCTCTAGTTTGTTCTCTCACATTTCCCAGCAGGCAGCATTCAGCTTTCACACACTGTTATCACTGATGTTGGGTCTTGCTGCTTCTAGTTTCCCTCTCTGAGATCGGCATCTTGGCAGCGGCGGTTGGAGGCGCCTGTGCTGTCATACTGATCCTGCTGGGTATCTTCGTGGCAGTGAGGGTCTGCAGGAGAAAGCACATGGAATTCGACCCTGAGATGCAGCCGCGGGAACACGAGCGGAAGGACCCGACTGTGTGGTGAGGGCCAGGGAGCCGGAGCTCCTCTTCTTCTCTGGACTGGTGTGGAGTCTGATTAGCTGTTTGGGTCCACTCTGCTGGAAAAGACAAATGAAATCTGAGGGTGGGGAGGCATCTTTCTCTTCCATGTCTGCTCCTCCAATGTGAACCTCTCAGATATTACTGTAGTTTGTTTCCGTCAGTATTAGAGATGTAATGTGTCACCCTTCCATTTGTTTTGTTGCCAAATCTTGATACACTTTTATATGTTTTTAACAACAGTTGCCAGTGATTGTAATTACTTACTTAATTTTACTGAGAGTTTTTAAAACTGTTAAAGGGATAGTTCAGATTTTGTAAACTCGGGCTGTGTGAGGTACTTAAGCACAGTCTGTGTATTATCTACAGTAGATGCCAATCAGCACGCCTCCACTTTGGAGAGGTAGACGCAAGTACCACCACAGAAGTTAAGCAGTGCACTACTGTGGATAGGGGGCAGCGACAAAATGTATTTTAGCCACCTAAAAAAATAGTCCATCTTAAAAAAAATAATCAATATCAACTTAAAGGCATAGTGCACCCAAAAATGAAAATTCAGCCATTATCTACTCACCCATATGCCGAGGGAGGCTCAGGTGAAGTTTTAGAGTCCTCACATCACTTGCAGAGATCCAAGGGGAGAGGAGGTAGCAACACAACTCCACCTAATGGAGGCTGACGGCGCCCCAGATTCAAAAATCCAAAAATTGAAACCACAAAATATCTCCATACTGCTCGTCCGTAGTGATCCAAGTGTCCTGAAGCCCCGACATAAAAAGTTGTTTGGAAAAACGTCATTTGAACTCTGTTTTTAGCCTCATTGTAGCCTGTAGCACTGACTGCCTCTCTGGGCACTGTGCTCAACGTGTGTGCGCTTGCACAAGACCGTGAGACATGGGCACCACCTTCATGTGTGTTCACGTGCTTTTGCTGGTCTCACACACAAGTGCACACGTGAGCGTGGTGCACAGAGAGGCAGTCAGAGCTACAGGCTACAATGAGGCTAAAAACAGAGTTCAAATGACGTTTTTCCAAACAACTTTTTATGTCGGGGCTTCAGGACACTTGGATCACTACGGACGAGCAGTATGGAGATATTTTGTGGTTTCAATGATGTGTTTTTGGACGTTTGAATCTGGGGCGCCGTCAGTTGTGATGCTACCCCCTCGTACCCACTACTTCACCTTCCCCTCAAACAGCCCTTTCCTTTGGCACTACATTTTCTCAAGTCTTAGACTCCTGTATTCCTACGCAACTGTGCGATGCACTGTATCATGCTGCAGGTCAGCTGTTGGGGTCAGTAAGTGCTGTTGCACGATCCGACTGAAACAAAACTTCACTTTTGGTGAATGGTGCATACTTGTGTTTTTCGGGCTGTTGAAACAAAGAAATGAAACCAGCTGTGGTGAGTTACACTGAATATAGACATCGGCACTCCAACCACAAGACTAAGACAACTCAGCGTTTGCAGTGAACATTTAACTTGAGTGGTTATTTTAAACCACAGCCAAATGAGCGAGAGAGAGACACTTGCTGAAGAGCACTGCTCTGCCCTACCATCAGGTAAAATTACACTAAATTTCAAATACATGAAACAACTTTCCAAACAGCTAGTGAAGTGTGAAGCGTGGCATCTTCTGATTCAGAAAGATCCTGACGCTGTGTCGTAACCAAGTCCCATTCATGGCAGCAGAAGCTTTCTGGGTCTGTTAGCATGCGTTTACAGTTCAGCTTCTGCTCTTTCTTGGCTTCCAGTTTCCACAGAACTTTCCCCTCCTTAGCACTTTGTCGTTGCTGTCATAATCCCGCAGTTTTTTTATTTTCTTGTAATCATTGTCACAAAGTCTGACCCAGACACCTAACCTGCAGAGTAATACAGTGCGCAGTATAAGTGTGGTGAAGACAGACTCTGTCTGACCACAAGTGGTGAAAATATTCTCAACATATTGTTCACTTCGACTGGTTTAGATTTTGTCAAGTGGCTAAAATACATTTTGCTGCTGCCTGCACCCACAGCAGTATATTGCTTAGCTTCTGTGGTGATACTTACATTTGCTTCTCCAAACTAGGTGCGTGCTGACTGTCGTCTACTGTGTGTTATTCACTGACTATGGATAAATACCTCTTACACAGCCCCACTTCAAAAAATCTGAACTCTTCCTATAGGAGATGTAAATATGGAGGGATTTGTACATGCTGTTCTTGGAGCTTGCTCATTGACCTCAATTCACAGCAGCAGTGCTGACTGCACCAAATTTGTTCTTTTATCATTTAAATTATTAGTTTTTTCATGATGCTATGTGTAGAATTATGCTTTATCTGAATCATCAGACGTACATGATACTGCTGCGGTGAATTGAGTCATATCCTCTCGACTGCCTGCTACTGACGGTTTGTGTTTTAAAGCTATGGTACTGATTAACCCTTTTCTTGGTAGAGCCTTCCCTTCTCTCTGTGAAGCAGCAGCTGCAACAACAACTGCTGCTTCACAGTTTGTGCCACTTGAATTTGTGAACACAGGAATTTTAGACCCAGAGAAGCATGAACTGGTTTTGGTGGAGAAACGTTCATGAACTGATGTTTTGGTCATCTCTGTCCTCGGAAGGACGCAGTACATCAATTCTCTGTGGCACTCTGACTGGGTTCGTTGCAAGCTTAGGATTCTGGGTATTGTATTCTTTACAGTGTCTATCTCTGTTATTTTTGCAATGGATGTTTGCTAAGGTAAACCAGTGCGGGCTTTTTGTTATTTGCTACACTTTCCATGCAGCCAGATATCCATGAGTTGCCTGTTTCATTGTTTACCTTTGTGTGTGTGTGTGTGTGTGTCTGCATGCGTGTGATTGCATTTGTTTGCGGGGGCTGCGTTAGTTCACCTGAAGAGGCTGTTCACCTGATGGCTGTGTCAAAGAAGAAAGAGGCTGATAGTTCAGATGATGAAGAGTCTGAAGGCAGCAGTGGAGATGATGATGAAGAGGAAGGCCTTGACGGTGATGACGATGATGATGATGATGACGACGATGACGATGATGATGGTGGTGATGATTTAATCGACATACTCGAATGATTAGAACTATCTTTCCTGTTTTACCATCAGACTTTTTTGCTATTTGTTTACATGATTTAAATGTTTAGATGATGCGTAATTTATTGTACTTTTTTAGAGTTCAGTGCTTCATGGTTTCTGAATTACAGCAAACGTTAAGAGAGTACTCCACTGATTTAACATTGCACTCCTACGACACTGCTGGACTCATGATGTAATTAAAAAAAGTGTCAAATCTGAAGCAGTAGAATCAGAAATATCGTCCTTTTTATTAAACACCTTCCTTGTCCAATGATGGAACCCATTGGTTATCGGTCGGAGGACAAGAACCCTCTGGGGGCAGCTGCCAATATTTTAGCTAGATCCGGTGTAGCCAGCTGTTACGTGGGCCAAGACTGTCATAGGGTAATCTCTATAAACAGATATGTGCATATCAGTGCAGACCAAAAAACAACAAAAAACATATATAAAGAAAAACACCATCACACAATAGCTGATGAGTTCTGAGATTGCATTTTGGCCAATGCATTCTGCATCTCCACACGGACTGTCTACCTGTCACTCAAACGTGATTCGTTAACACTACTCGGACTACAGTGGACAACAAACGGAAACCAGAACACTTCTGATATCAAGATCTTGCCCCTCTGCCTACAGATCCTGCACACTTGTGCAGATATCTGTTTATAGACATTATTCCATGTCAAAGCCTGGCGCCTCCATTACCCACAATGCTCCTCATCTGCCAACAGTTTGGTCAGAGATCCGCATGCGTAATTGCTTGTAGCGGCTAATGTAGCCCCGAGCTTCTAGCCGCACTCAAAAATGAAAAGCAGGCTGCAGAGATACGGCAACTTGTTTCTAACACCCAGGTTTTTTTCATTTTCAAACTCATCAATGAAGACCCAGTTTTCAGCCCCGACTGACACTGACTCCAGTGACATCATGTGAGGCAGTTTATCTGACTAATCACAGCTCCCTCTGCAGCTACAAAAGGCTTTTATAGCATACAATTGTTTCTCACATGCAGTAGCACCCCCCACCTGTCAGCAGATTGATATGTATAAGGGGCGGAGTTCCCCTTTAATATCTGTGTGTTTTATGGATGTAGATTAGTGGATGTGAGTTTGTTGTACATGACTGCTGTTAACTTTGCTCCTTTGTGCTGATTTGACTGGATTTCCATACAGCTACTGCTGAAAATCCTTTGCCTTCGATCAATGTTGTTGAATTTTCATGTGGAATAAATGAATTATAGATTTTTAAAGAGAAGAGCCAGCGTAATTTGGCTCATAGCTAAAACCACCCCTTACTAGTGCAGACAGTGTTTGTGCAACTGCGGTGTTGCCAGAGTAAATGTTTCCTTGTTGGTTCAATAAAACGAAACCAAAATTTGAATAAGAAACAGATCAACTGCTTCACTGTGTGTCTTTGCAAAAGGGTTTGCATGCTACTGGAAAGGAAACAGGAGAGTGAGGTGCTGTTGTGAGATTTATGAGTGATAAACAATTAAACGATTGTTTACTACGCTGGCAATGCTGTGCGAGTGATTTTGTATTTAGATTTTGTACATAATGTAAAATGAGCAGAACTTTACACTTTTTTGTAAATTAAAGTCCTGATATGTCATATCTATCTCTATTTAGCAACACTGCAATAAAGAACTGTTTTTGAAATGATCAAGTTGCATAAGTGTATTTCATTTAAAAGAAAAAGTTTAGTGTGGGGAAACAGATTGGGTGGGTGAGTGTGAAATTCCAATCATCGCCACTCCTCTATGTGTCACACATAACAATGAGTTACAGACACACTTCCTGCCTGGCCTGGCAGAGTAAAGCTCTGAGTTTATTCACTTTTCAGATTGAACAGTGCATAAATGGAGCTGCCTGTTTGGAAATGAGTTGATTTGTATCGTAAACAGGTTGAAATAATATCAGTGGGACCTTTTTTTGAGTAGTTTCAGTAAACACCTACTTAAAAATCATGAAGATACCACAGGCCTCACTGTCACTCACATTACAACTCACTGGAAATCTGAGTGCTTTTCCAGTGCTGTGATTGGAGCATTAACTTGTAAAAACAACAGAGGAGGCATGTAGGATACATCACCCCCTGGTGGCATCATGAACTCCCATTGTCGTAGTCCTGAATGGTATTTCAGTATTTTTTTTTTTTCTTTAACTTTAAACACAAGCCATTTCTTTAAATCCATCCTCTTAGAAAAGAAAAAAACTCAACAGTAGACTGTTACGGAGTCAAGGTGGAGAGAAATGCTAACCTGAAACGTGGGAACCTGTCGGAAGACACAAGATTGTTGTAAACCACACGCCTCTCCACACTGACTCTTTTGCTCAGTGTACATTATACATCTTATGGAATGAAAACATGCCGTGTTGAACAGGTTCTGTTCAACACATGGAGAACATTTAAAGACCTCTTACAGCTGATTACCTTGTTTTTTAACAAATGACCAGCGAGAGGAAGGAGCACTTAATGATGGGTAATAGTTGTCTAACAGTCAATTGACCTATGGCTAAGCCACGCCCCCTCCACTCACTCAGACAAACTATCAACATTCAGTGAGCGGCGCTATGGCAGGTGTCACAGTACACGGCATTTCACAGGAGGCAACTGATGATTTTTGGAGACATAACGATCAGATGTCATTGAGAAGTAACCAAAAGGGCCTAAACTACGCATTGGAGGGATATATTCATCATTTTATTGTTGAGAAGGTCGATGAAAAGCTTAAATTACAAGCCAAAATTTACAGGTCACAGTGTACGCTTGTGAACCGCATCTGGTTGCCGTCACCATCAAAGACAACAAGTTAAAGTGCCACTGAAGTTAAGGTTTTTGGCTCAGAATATGAGAAAAGGATAACGGCCTTTTTACCATCTTTACCAAGAGAGTCTCTCCGTTAGTTTGGTGCTACAGTATTTACACTGAATCATTCAGCATAACGTTTGCCAACCTTTGTTATCTCTGCCATTACAGATAAGTTAATGAAGCTAAGCTCCAGAAGTTAACGTTAGCTTAACTAGAGCCCTTTGGACAACAGCTAACAATGATGTACGATCACCAAAGTACAAAACTAGAACAAAATAGGCTAATGAACTCCCAGCAAACAAGGTGACATGATGAACAATGCAGCTAGGAGCTAACGTTAGGCTAACTTTAGCTAACGTTAGCTAGAGATGTTAAAGATAACTTTATATTTCTTTCCAGCAAAGTGACAATATGTTGCCTCAAACACAATGTTGACTTACCTTAGAACAGATGTAGACATCATTGTTAATCTTATTCACGTTGAGTTGATGTTGTGGTCTAACGTTACCACACAACTTTATCCAAAGGAGACACTTTTCTCGCTTGAGATGTGGTTTAAAGTGTAAAAAATACACCTGGTCGCCCAGCCTCTCAGGATACCTTGTGTCAGAGTTGCATGTACCCCATGCACACCGTTTGACCATTTTTAAACTTCAAATCTCAGAAAAAGCTCATAAAACCGAACAAACTGACTTTCTGTAATGCATTTCAATGGACGTCCAGGCAGAGAATGTCCCAGTGTATGGGAATGGCTATACGCACTGTGATTGGCTCATCGCGTTTGAGGGCGGGGCTTAGCCATAGGTCAATTGATGCATCTGATAATATCATGAAATGTCACAGGGACGATTTTCTGTTCAAAAATTACTTTAACTTTTCTTACTTAAAGTACATTTTCTTGATGATGTGTCTGTATTTCGACTGAGAACTACAGTTGATAACTTTCATGAAAATAACTCTGTGTCATATTTGAAGAAAGAAGAACCTGAGACAGATGATCTGTGGAAAAAAAAGTCATATCCTTCCTCCTCTTCCTACAACCACTAATGGCATTTGCTAGAATCAGTCCGTGTGCTTAGCAACAACCAGTCAGAGCCGAGGAGTCTTTAACACAGCTGTGAATCAAGTCAAACTTCAGCTCTGATTAAATATGAATTCAGATTATGTTCCTGCATTGCCCATTTCTCACCTCAAATGTTTTCAGAAACACAGTTCAGTGTACTGTTTAGCTGTAAAATGGGAACATTTGTGACCTGTGGCCACCGTGTTGGAAGCAGTTGACTGGAGTACCATCACCGCCTATTGGCCAGACCAACTTTTTCATTTTACAGCTAAACAGTACACTACAATACATTTCTGAAACATTTAAGGTTAGAAAGAGGCAATGCAGTGACAGAATGTTGATTCATATTCGATCAGCGCTGCCTAGTTTGACAGTCTGACCAGACGAGCAGTGATTGACCTAACGGACAGCTGCGTTAGAGGCTCCTCGGCTCTGATTGGTTGTTTTGGTCCACATGCAGTAAGGCCATTTAAAGCAGTACAAGATGAGTATAATTTTTTCACACATTATTTGTCTCATTTCGTGTGAATAAAGAGACGTTTTGAATGCAGGGGTTTTACTTGTATTTTTTTTTACTGTGTTGTGCTGATACATAAAAGATCTGAAATCTATCTTCCACCACTGAGTTTATGTTTTCATTTTGTGAGTACTTGTGTCGGTCTACGTCACTAATGTACAGGAGAGCGGAGACGTGTGTCCTTGTGTCATTCCTTTGGGGCAGCACACATTTTGCTGCAGTAAGGGCAAATGACACCTTATATGTGCTTTTAAAGGCTGAGGGTGCCCCTACATGGCATCTATGAATCATAATATGGGGCATGTAATAATTATCTGTATAGTAATAGTAATAAGATCTTGTGGCTGTGTTTGTGTGACTCTCTGTGTGGTTGCAGTTGTCCTGCAGCAGCGCTCGGTCTTTCTGCAGCAAAATGCTGTTGGTTTTTTTTTTCTTTGCAGTTCTGGAAGAGTTCCCACCGTTGCTGCATTGATACTCCAGTGGAGGGGCCTGGAGAGGAGAGCAGTGAGCCCGCAGCCCAGCCACATGATCTCTCACTTTCGAGCTCCACATCCGTAATACCGCCACCCACTCCACCCACTGTCACCTCGCACCACGCTTCATTTATTTGCATGTGCTCATTATGTACCAGAACAGTGGTCATTGTTGGTGCATGTTTGTAATCCTTTCGACTCTGCAGGCTCTAACTGGATACAGTCTCACACAGTTTAATTAAACACGAGGTGAATTTGTTCACTCATGAGCTCATGACACACATAAGACTTTAATTTAGGTATTGCTGCTGGTTTTGAATAGTTTTGCTTAGTCATTTGTGTCAGGTTCCTCCTTCCTCCTCACTATCCAGCTCTACTGAATCTTGCCAAACTATATATATAATGCAAGAGTGTAACAGCTGACATCTGAATTAGACATACTTCACATAATTACCACAAGACAAATGATAGGTATTTGAAAAGTCATTGCACAAGCTACTAAAGAAAAAGGATGCCAATAACCTGCTCAATGAATAATACATCACGGTGTTAAGTGCTTGCATAGTAAGTTAAGTACAGGATATGCTTACATGGCAAATGACTGCATCTGTCTTCATAGGTGAAGTTTAATCTGTCAATGTAAAGTTCAGTACAGCCCTTCAGAGTTGCAGACATGACCTTTTCTTCTCCTGTGAACAAAAAGCTAAGTCCAAAATGGATGTGTAGTTGTCTCCTTGTCCTCTGCCTGTGTAACTGTACCTCAGCTCAGAATGTGCGCTCTGTCACGTGGTCTCAATTGCATTCAGTTAGCACTCATAATTCTTCCTTTGTTTCCCCAATCTGAAGCTCTGATTAACCTCTCACCTGCCATTTGCCTTCTAATACACTAATAACAATAAGACATTATTACCGTATCGTCACCTTCTAATTCCAGTAATGGATGGGCACACTGTACAGTCTTAAGTGTATGACTGCAGTGTTAGCCAGGTCTAAAATTGACTAATCAAATCTGGAAGCTCTGAGCTAAGCACTCCTTCTGTCATGTCCTGCAGTGAGTAGTGCAGACAGACGCTACTGCTCTGCTGCTGATGACTGATGCGGTTGTACATTTATGGGAAAGGAGCTGTCCCATTGTGAAAAAAGACTGCACACTCTGCCTCATATTATAATGCACTTGCAGCTGCATTGCACTGATCACATGAGAGGAATGAACGCCTCATGCTACACAAGACAGTTTGACCTTCTAGGCACTGAATGGGACACACTTAGTACATACATTACTGGTGGCTGTGGGTGTTGATTATCCTGAGGAAGGGGAATGTGAGCCTGTCTTTCAGGAAAAGAGGAGAGGAGACTCATAGAGAAGCATTACTCCGTCTATCTGGGGAGGGAGTTTGAAAATAAAGGACGGGAAAAGCTTTTAAAGTCACATTCCAGGTAAAAATCAGACATTTAAATTGTGTTAGAACAAAAATAGATAGATGAGATTATTCTGTGATGCTCAGTTGTGATATCTTAATGATGAGGTTATCAGTGAAAGAACATGTGTATTTATGAATGGAGCATTCTGATATGGGACTGTGTGTCTGGGCCGGTCCTGGGGCTGCATCACACACACCCCTCCTCAACCTGCACTGCAGAACTTTTCTCTCTGATCTTCACAAACACTCCGACAAAAGTGCCTGAGTCTGCATACACACCCCGAGTCAGGAGATGGGGAGGAGGGTGAGGGAGGGGAGCAGAGAGAGGAGGAGTGAACGAGGGGTGATGCAGGAGAGAAAGAGAAGAAGAGGGATACTGGGGCAGGTGAGGGAGGGGAGACAGAGGGATGAGGGGAGAGAGAGAGAGTGGTGGCATGCAGCCAACAGAGAGGACAGGGAAAAGTTGTGAGGTAGCCAGAGGGACGGGCAATGATAAGAGTGAGCGTCATTGGTGCTCTGCTGAGGAGGGATGAAAGCAGCGGCTTCTCCTCCTGTCCGTCTGTCTTTCTATGTTTCTGCCTGTCTTTCTGTTTGTCTCCCCCTTTCTAATTGTCTCTCATCCTGGCTGGCGCTGCAACGTGGCTGGCTCTGCAGTGAAAGTGCTGGCTGGTGGATTCTCCTTGAGTGAACCCTGACTGTGCGCAGTGTTTGCCGCTCCGCTGCTGTCCTGTCCACACTGACTCAGCTGTGCAGGCAGCCTGCCGGCCTCTGAGCGGACCCCGGCTGCAGGAGCAGGTACGCATGACAAACCTTGAACTTTGCACGTTTTTTCCTTCAGCTTGACCTCTTTTATATATCAGGCAAAGAGATATAGGGTGTGTATGTGGACTCATGCATGCAAACACACTCCATATCTGTACAAAACTGTAACTTTTTCCTGTACTGTCGTTGCCTTTATAGTGATATTCAGTTCCAGCTGAATAACTTTTTCCTCCTCTCTCTGTTCCTCTCCTCCGTCCTCCTCCTTTGCCCTCTGTCTAACCTACAGTCTCTTTGACAGAAGTGTTGGGGGGGCAGGCAGGCAGGCAGGCTCTCTACCCCCGGGACTAGTGTAGCGTGTTGCGCAACTGGGACGTGCCTCATTTGGGCTCCAGACACTCACACAGCATCTTCCAGATTTACTCCACTATACCAAAGAGGCCAAGTTGTGCTGAAGGATATTCTCTGAGCGCTCCAGAGCCTGGACTGGACCCTGCAGCAGTATTTGTTTTGGAGCAGATCTGGCTGCCATGGAGGTCCAGTGGGTTGGGGTTGAACCCCTGAGGCTGGGCCCTCCACACACAGCCCTCGGCCTGATCTTCTCTGTGCTGCTTGGTAATGTCTACCTCACTTTACCTCATCTCCTTTTATTTGCTCCATGATTGCTAACCACAGATGATGTGCATGGTGCCTCCTCATCTCCCTCTTTTGAAAACTTCTTTTTGTCTCTCACTCTTTATTAGATACCAAAAGTTTTTGTTGATATCGGGGCACATTTGTGTTGTTATGCAGAGCAATGATGCTGTGGATTTTCCATATCTGACACTGACCTTCATCAGCTTCTGACTTGTGTAGGTGATGGCTGCAGTTCTCTGTATGACGTGTGTCAGCACACTAGGATTCGCAGGAGGGTTTTGCTTTGGTGACAAGACTAGTTTACTTGTGAGGATTTTCTGGAGGTTGCATGTTTCATCTCATGGGCAAAATGTGCTGCTGGTTCTGCCTGGAAACACACAGAGGAAGAGGGTTAAAAGAAGTCTTTGGCTGATAGTTGTGGCAATCAATCAGTTTGGCGTTATCATGTTGGTTGGATTGGGATTGTATGTCCACAAACTCAAATGTCAGCACATTACAGTGGCCCCTGAGACACAAAAGCTGTGTCAGATGGTTGGCGCTCGATGAGGCCCTGCCGGTCACAGCATATTGGGCTTAACAAGAGATGTATTTGCAGTAACTGTGCAGCAGAGTCACTCTTAGTAGCGTCCAGTAAAACATCAGTTTTATTTGAGTTATGAACTCCTGTTTCAAGCTATATGAGAATGAACTCCTTTGCAGTGACAGAACAGTATCCACATCTGACATTGTTGTTTCAAGTAAGTCGACAGGCAGATCTGAGACTGATGGTGGTGATAAGCTCTTACCATGTGGACTATGGTGCTCTGGATATAGAGTATCAGGTGTGAGTATTGGATTCGGTTTGTCTGAGACGACACCCAACCAGACATCACCAAGAAAGAGTTTCCTTAACCGAAAGAAAAAAACATCCCATTAAAATCCAATTTCAGTCAAAGCTGACACGTCTATATCCTGCGTACGCTGGCATAGATGTTGCCGTCCTGCATTTATCCTGCATTAACATTTTCTTTTAATTAACTATCTTAAGTAAAACAAATCCGTAAACATACATGTTATCTCTGTATAACAGTGTTCCTTCAGCCATTACTAACGGTAAACTTCTTGAAATTGTCTGAGCCTGCCTATGGGTGTGGAGCATCACTGCAGCAGTAGTGCAGTAAGCACGCATTAAAAAGATAAACCACCATGAGACGCTGGTCTGTGACGTTATGTGTACCTTATAACACTCTCAGTTCAGTAGAGTTGATCACATTTTTAATTTTAAATTAAATTAACATATTCAGCTCCCTCATGCACTCATGAGCTGACGTGTCAGTGGAAATGTGTTGCCAAGTCAACATTTTAACGTAGCTATTTCTTGCTCACAGGTGTCATCCTTATTTAGAACAAATATTTTTTCAGCTTATAACAAAAACTGCAGAGTCGACCTAATGTGCAGATGCAGGTGAAGGAGTTGCAGAGAGAACGATGCTGCTGCAGCTGCAGCTAAGCATCATCATTATACTGTGTATAAACCATCAACAGTGCTGTGGTGATCGTATGTGTCTGCATGTTGGCTGCCAACACAGGCTGCTCAGGTTCAGATTTAATTATGTTCGTCTTTATCAGACATCTAGTGTTGTTCCTCGACATCCTGACCATTCAAAACTGTGTATGTCTCTTACACTTCTGTCACACCTCTAATGAGTAGGATTGATTCTCATCCCTTCCTAAAATCTTAGTCTTGATATCTCAAACTAGTGCATTCATGCGTGGTCAGCCAATATTACCTTGTTGCAGATACTGTATGTTTGCATTGGTGTAAATATCAACCGTTAAGTAACAAGAAACTGCAGTAAAGAAATGCTGAAATAAAACTGAGGTCATTTAGAAACAGTGTCACCATTACATTGTTATCCACCGGAGATTTAGGATGTAACTTGATTAGAATTTGTTTAATCGCAGGGATCAACATTAACATCATCTATTTACACTATGTGTTCCTTTTTTTTTAATCATTAGTTTACACAATTTTATCCTAAATATGGAGCTCAGTATCAGCATCTAATAGTTTATTACTGTTTGGATATACTCCGTGTTTTAAAGAAATGATGTGGAGAGCATGCTGATATTCTGAAGTTGACATATATAGGCTAGAAACTGGAGCATCCCTGTTCTACTTTCATCTGAAGCACCAAAACTTTATTGTGGAAAACTTCAAACTTAAAAAGAAACCAACTTGAATTACAGAGCTTAGTATGAAATTCAAAAAGAGATAATAGTAGTGGACTATTGTTTTAAGGGAGAGTAATATCTGGGTGTTGTCAGAGACAAAACACAAAGAGATACAGATACTTTATGATATAATTCAACTTGTTTTGCTCGTGGTCTTGTGACAGCAGCTTCAGCAGCTACAGTGACAGAGACAGGCTACTCTTCAAGGACACACACAGAGGGACACGAGATAGAAAGAATGAAAACGGCATGTTACACAAAAATATCGTAACAGGTTGTTAAAAAAGCCGGAGTGACACTATGAAATGTGCACGAGGAAAGAGATGGGAGGGTGATGCTGTTGTTCTCATCACTGTTGCTATTACTGTTTTTGCAAGCTCACTGTGCTGCATTGAACCAGCTGAGGAAGAAGATTGGACAGAGTGAGTTTTGCGAGATAGCAAGAGTGAGATGAGAATGAATCAATACGCTGTGCCTTCCTTCACTGTGTGAAGCCCCATCTGCTGGTCTTTGCAATGTTATTCCTATTTGCTGCAACGGTGCTTGTCAGGTGTTGACCTTGACCGTGTTATGGGCAAAGTGTAACACAGTGTGCACCAAACAGACGGCAGAATTGTGGCAATGTTAGAGGCAGTGCAGGAAGTACAGCTGCTCCTGAAACCATTCATCTTATTCAGGTGTCAGTGGTGTTTTCTCTGTATAACCTTTGCACGTTTACTAGTTCTGCACAGTCGGCACGAGGCGGAAGCATTAAGCACGAGGAGCTCTGACAGTGTAAAAGAGGGAGAGAACAGACCTACAGGCCAATCTGTCCTTGACCTGCTGAAATTATATACTGTAGCTCTGCACTACCTGTGACCTTGCTGGATATGCAGCTACATGGGAAGGTGGAATACCTGCCAAGGCTAGACCTAATGAGTAAATAGGAATGGACAAACGATAAAAGAGATGGTTTTCCTGCCCATCTGTTTTGATTGGAAGTAAGATTTCATCACTGTGACTTCCTGATGCTGTGTGGTCAGGTGTACAGTTACAGTTCTTACAAGAAGCACTTCAGCTTTCGCCCTCTCTTATTTACAGCAATGTCATAGTGAGGACTTTGTGGTGTCATGTTACTGGGGCTTCAACTACCCAAGTGCCAATAACAGACGTATTATGTATGTATGTATGTATGTATGCATGTATGTATGTTATAATGTGTTCTTAAGTTCATTAAAGTTAGCTTGAATAGTCGTTACGATAAATAATCTATGATGTATGCCTATTACATTGTCCTGTAACATACAGTGTTAGTACGTTAACCTAAAATTATATAAATATTGTCAGAAAAAAGATTTCATGAGATCAGTCATGCATGGGAGAAGTTTTAAGTCTTGTGTTCAAGTGTTTTTTTTTTGTGTGTATGAGGCAGATTCACTGTCACTGTTCACATGTAAACTGGCTAAACAGACCAGACTAGTTTTGTGATGTGATTACAAAACAAGTCCAGGGAGCATGTGCACAAAGTGCAGTGAGTCTGAAGCTTTTAATTTGGAAAAAGATTTAATCACAGATACTGTGTACGACATAATCAATGGCAAATGTAGAACATCTTATAAAGGAAAAAAAAAATCAGTGGTGAGTCATTCCTTTGTGGCACAAAACTTAAAGGCTGAGGTTACAGAGATACTTGCAGGTGTGAATGCTGCATGCTGAATAGCTGACACTACATTGCAATGCTGGCTTTAAACTTTGTATAATACCATTAATGTATGACTGGTGGAATATTTCAAGGTTTTTTGAAAACCTGATGCAATGCTAAATTGCTGGCTTTAAAGGGAAATTTCGGTTTATTTCAACCTGTCTCCTATCGTCCTAAATTTGTTTCAAGTGACTACTGACATAAAAATAATAGTTAGCATGTTAGCTGTTAGCCTAGATACAGCCGGGGCGCATAGTAGCGTCAGACCTGTTAAAACGTAAGTGAACGGGCAACCTTCAAGTGCAAAGTTAGTCCACTAAACAAGCTTTTTTTCCACAAAGACCGCCTCATATCATTAGGATAAATGTCAGAGAACATATAGAAAACAACATGTAAACGTGTTGTCTTACCTTACCGGTGTGCTGCCATGTTTGTTTACCATCTAGCTCTGCTTTCCAAAGCACGACCGAAATATCGCGAGAACAAGCAGCAGCAGCTGGAAGGCAGAACCGGACAGTAGCCTGAAAAGTTCATTCGTTTATTTTATGAAAGATTTAAAGAATAATGGCTGACTTTTTGCCAGACTTTGACTTTGTGGAGGAGGAATTTGATTTTGCAGAGTTTGATGGCCGCCCTTATTTATTTGAGCCAGAACATACTGACGAAGAGCTTCGTGAAATTGAAGAACGGAGGAGGAGAGAGAGAGAGGCGCAACAGGTAGAGGACGAGAGAGGAGGAATGGCTGCTGCAAGGCTGTGTAGCTCTGGAGATTGGTGGTGTACCTGTGAATGCTGTGCCGCAGTGCCCACAGAAGAGGAATGCCTCTGTTGCAAGGAATGGGACCGGTTGCAGCCTTATTTTCAAGGTCTGGATGTGACCGAGGACGAGACACCTCCACCTGGAGTAGTATCCAGCTGGGCTTTATCTAGAGCTCGCCAGATATATTTCGGCCACGCTTTGGAAAGCAGAGCTAGATGGTAAACAAACATGGCAGCACACCGGTAAGGTAAGACAACACGTTTACATGTTGTTTTCTATATGTTCTCTGACATTTATCCTAACGATATGAGGCGGTCTTTGTGGAAAAAAAACTTGTTTAGTGGACTAACTTTGCACTTGAAGGTTGCCCGTTCACTTACGTTTTAACAGGTCTGACGCTACTATGCGCCCCGGCTGTATCTAGGCTAACGGCTAACATGCTAACTATTATTTTTATGTCACTAGTCACTTGAAACAAATTTAGGACGATAGGAGACAGGTTGAAATAAACCGAAATTTCCCTTTAATGTGTAAGAATAAAGTAAGTTAAAGGAATAGTTTCAGCAGTGGAAATGGTCTAATTCATATGAATGACATTGAAAAGTTGAATGATACCCCTAATGTGGAATATTTAAAGGTTTTTGAAAAGCTGATGTTTAAGAAATGTTTAAGAAAGGGTGAATTACTAAGAAAAATTGAAAAAGTAGTAATAGACTTAATTAGTGTGAATGTCATTAAAAGTTGAATGAAACTAATACCGTGGAATTTTTCAAGGTTCTTGAAAAGCTGAAGTTACACTGAATTGCTGCTTTAAATGTGTAAGAAGGTGAAGTAATAGGAATAGTTGGAAAAGTGGTAAGGGGTTTAATTAGTATGGATGTTACTGAAAAGTTGAATGACACCAATGCTGTGAAATATTTGAAGGTTTTTGAAAAGCTGATGCTACACTGCAATGCTGGCTTAAATGTTTAAGAAGAAGGTGAAGTTGTAAGAATAGTTAGAAAGTGTGAATAAGTTTAAGTATTATGAATGTCATTGAAAAGTTAAATTCTAGCAATACTGTGGAATATTTAAAGGTTTTTTAAAAGCTGATGCTACACTGCAGTGCTGGCTTAATTTTGTAAGAAAGGGTGAATTACTTAGAAAAATTGAAAAAGTAGTAATAGACTTAATTAGTGTGAATGTCATTAAAAGTTGAATGAAACTAATACATACGGCTTGACAAGTTCTATCCAAAGGAAACAAATCAAGACTTTTTTTTTACCCTGGGGGAAACTTTTTTAAAGTATTTGTTGGTTTTCTTACAGTGTCAACAAGACTTTAGGAAGTCACTGCTCCCAGGCAAGAAATCTGGCGCAAAACCTCCCAGACTACTGCAACCTGCCATTTTCACACTTTGGTGTTGTTTTTCCACTGGGCTTTCAGCTAATTCAAATGTAAACCCATCAGCAACAATAGCTGACTAGAAGCAACTGACTCAGAGCAAGAGAGTCTGAGGAGGGTGGGAGGGAGGCATAGTGGATGCGCCATTTAAAACACAGACTTTGATCCAGGAGACACTGTCCTTGTTCCATGTGAAACCAAAAGTCAACAAGGTCAGTTATTAACAGTGTCACGTCTGTGAAATGACCTTGAAATGATCTTTTTCTAAACCTATCCAAGTACTTTTGTTGCCTAGTTGCCAGGTATGTAATCATTTCAGAGACTTAACAACGTGTTACAAGGTGTTTTACCAAAGAGATCAACGTGCATCACATAAAGATGCTGAAGATTGCCTTCAACGTCGGTATGAGACGCAGAGGGGTGTGACAAAGTGTCGGTATTTGCCGACCTGGGAATGAGACTGGGTTGCTCATACCCTGTGTAGTCTTATCATGTTGTGTTTTCTATTCCCCTCCCACCTCAGGTGTGTGGTCTGTTCAGGCCCTTGAGATGTCTGTTGGGAAGATTCCCTTCCTGCAGGCAGTGAATGGCAGCACAGTCATGTTGCCTTGCACATACGCCAGCTGTATCGGCATCGAGGATCTCTACTTCAGCTGGCAGTTCAATGACAACGGCACCATGCAGAAGGTATGAACCCCCTGTTTAAGAGAAGGATTTGTGTTCAGAGAACTTATTAAGTGGTAGTTTTGGATGACTGACAGCTTGCTGGTCCTATCAGGTGTGTGATTCAGTGATAGCGTCAGAGGAGGTGGAGCCACATGTAGCTATATATCGTGAACGGGTGGAGTTTGTGGGGAAGAACCATAAAAACAACATCTCCATCTTGCTGTGGAACATCACCTTCGAGGACGGAGGCCAGTACACTTGTTTTGGACGGAACCCCAAAGAGAAGGGCAGGAACCACAGCGCCATCTTCAACCTCATCGTGGTGGACGAGCGTGAGTGATCAAGGTCTTTGCTGGTAATGTGTGCTGATATGTGAGGGAGGGGCCTGCTTGATTTTTCTTACGTTATACATAAACATTTTATTATCATTTTAAGTTATATATGAAGTCGACATAGTTTTAAAAACCTGCCTAAATGATCTTTAACCATTTTTCTGCCCCTTTCAGCAAAATAAAAAATGAGCCTAATTACTGTATGTGGAAAACTGCCTAATCTGACAACACTTTATATTTTTAGTTTAACTATATGCCCTGACATACTATATATTGGCTAATCATAAATGTGGGACAACTCATTGGGGCTCGCTCCACGGCCCCATAGTGTGCATACTGAAGGGAAAATAAAGTAGAACATGCATTCATTCATATGTTGATGATGAAATAAATCAGGCCACATATACAACACACACACACACGCACACACACACACACACACACCAGGATAGCTGATAACCCTTCTTTCTAACTAAGCCACTGTAAGCATTCTCTGGTTTTTAAGCATTTATAATCAGGCACTTCTTGTTCATCACTTCTAATAGGTTTCAGTGCTGTTTTGACAAGATGTTTGATTTAAAAATAAACGTATTAATTAGCCTCTTCTCAATCTGGAAATCCATCGGTAAAAACAAACAAACAAACAAAAAAAATTTTTTTTTCTTCCTTTACCTCTGGAGGCACAGCCCGGAGTTTTTCGACTAATAGAAGTGCAGGGGCCTCGGCAATCGCTCACGCCCTTCACTTCCGGCGGTGCCCCCAGGGAACCGCTGTGTTGTTTACAAATACTTTGGGTAGGAAACCAGCAGAGTTTAGCTATATATCACATTTTTCATGTCACTATATCACCGTGTAGACTAATCTGATGTTTGTTAAGTCTATAAACACAATGATTGAACAAACGTTACTATTTCTGTGTGCACGTTTTGTAATTAATAACATGGTTATCGTAGATTAGCTGGGCTAACCGTTAGCTGTTAACGTTAGCCGTTAGCGATGTCTGTAATAACCACAGACTGTATAAAAATAAGGTAATAACTCAATACACGCTCCGCGAATAAAATATTTTTTTTCCAGCGGATATCTTAGTTACAACATGATTGAGCTCAGCAAAGCAGTTTTGTGTTGCTATGTGTGGTATTTATTCAGTTATGGGAAATCACGATGTCTAGAAAGCATCAGTGGCTGCAGCTGACAGGGACAGTTAGCAAAGCTAACATCAGAACGTCATCTGTTAAAAGCCTCCCGTTGTCGGATACAACATGAAACTACTCCAGTTAGCTCAATCATGTTGTACCTAAACATCTGCTGGAAAAAAAAAATTTTTTCACGGTGACGAGACAGCGTTTTGGGTGGAGCGATCGCTATGGACGCAGAGCTTGCTGCTTCTGTAGGTACACATTTCCTGGGGACACCTGCACGTCTCGGCCACGCCCCCTCCATTGTGATTGGCTAAAGCGCAGCATTGTTCAAACTCAAAGCCCCGCCCTCCCCCCCCCCCCCCCCCCCCAGTCGTCTTTCACACAGGGCTGCCGACAGATTCTACAATGTAAATTGCAGAATCTGTCTTGAGAGATTAGCGTCTTCTTCAAAAGAAAGTCCATCAGAGAAAGTACCAGCAGTAGCTTTAAAAGTCTTAGAGGACCAAAGGTCACATGAGATAAACTCTCCCTCAATCTGTGTGTCTATTTTATATCACTGTATTGGTGTGTCAGGCGTAAAGAAGATGGCTGCAGCCAGGGTCACAACCAGTCACCAGAATAAGTGTACAGTCCCACATTAGCAAATGCAGGCGAGTGACCATTACCTGCTGAGGGGATATCCATGCTGAATGTGGGCGGCGCCTGATGTGTTGTACACAGAAAGCTAGCTTGCTAATAAATACCGCAAAATATGATGTTATTTGTACATTTGCCATTTTCTTATGTTCCATGCCTGTGTGCTGACTCACTGCCAGCCGGGCAGCATCTCTCATGTGGGGCAGTTTGTACTCTGACCAGCCAATATCATGTAGTATTGGCTGGTCAACACAGCAACAATCAGTGTTTCGTCCATACAAACTTTTTTGCCAGCCTGGTCTCACTCCGACGCTTGTCAGTGACTTCCAGCGTCAGACACTGATGGAAAAAAACATCCTTTTATGTCAACATGACACGCGGCTGGTTGCCATCATTGTGTAACAGCACCCGGCATTGTCAGGGGGAAGCGCGGCTGGGCAACAGCGTAAGTTAAGGGGGCGAAAGTCCAAGTAGGATGGCTGGTGGATGAGTCCAATAACCACCGACTTTCACCCGGGAAGCCGGTGTTTGCTTCCCGGAGGAATGTGTTGTTTTTGCTAATGTGTGACTCTGCTACTTCACTTCAATTTGCTTTGCCACTGGAAGTGAATGTTTTATTTGCTCCTTTGCTTGCATTGAATGAAAGTGAATGGGAGGTGAATATTCACTGGTCTAAATTTCGCTAATGTGTGACTGCGCCCTAAATATTGGCATTGTACGTTTCTGCAAACCATGGATATGTTACATTTGTACATTATTATGTTGCAGATATGTTAAAACTTTATATGTCTTTATATTTCAACAACATTATGCACAAAAAACATTCAATTACAGTTGGGAAAATATCATGTTTTGGCTTAAAATACCCGGTTTTGGTGCCACAGTCACGGCTTGAAATGTCACCAATGTCACACTAAAACACTTTTGTTTAACATCTGGCACCTGTGTTGCCTAGCTGACAAACCATCCACCATCCTCTCCACCTTCTGATGACAAAGACAGCTCATATACATGTTGTCAGAACTAAATCACTTAAGAAATGTTGCTATGATACATATGAAACGTACAAATGTAACATATCTGTGGTTTGCAGAAACGTGCATGTCAGCATCTTCTTCTTGCAACTGGTCTGCAGGCCACACTACAGCTTTAATCTCTTGTGGAGGCACCAAACTTTACTGAATAAGAAATGAAAGGCTGCATAGGCTCTCTCTCACAACAATGTGATATGTAAGTGTTTGTTTTGTAGAGCCTCCCTTAACTTTTTCTACATCATCATTCCTCTGGTGTGTTGTTAATGTCTGCAGTGAGGGTGGTGGACAACACGCTGACCATCATCATAGCCTCGTGTGTGGGTGGAGCCATCGCAGCGTTAATGGGCTTCATGTTGCTCAAGAACTTCACTCTCTATGTTATGTCTAAGCTTGAGGAGAAAAAGTGAGTTTTCACAGCCACCTGGATATTTACCAGCAATGCACCTATTTCGTACTGTTTCATCATCAGAGTACATTGTTGGTGCTCGGCAGCATGTTCAGATACTGCACATGCTGAAGTAGGTTTTAAATGGAGCGACCTCAAAATGTTTTTTTTAAAGGTTCTGCATATGTACAGTTCTAACTTTGTCTTCTTTTTTCCACTGCAGTAAGGAGTGCCTTGTAACTTCATCAGGGATCGACAACACAGAAAATGGCCTCTCAGGATCCAAAGCTGATTCAAAGCCGACACCAAAAAAGAAATGAGAAAGTGCATGTATTCAAAACAATATTAGTACCCTTGTTTATGTACCTTCTTTGCATATATGATGCACATGTGTCTGCACACACGCAAATTCATTATGTTCAAGTTGGGAATCCTAAAAACTGCCTGGCTGTGGCCTCCAAAGGGGAATATATACATGTGCACACAACGCTACAACCTGCGCACAATAGTGACTGTGCAGATTATATACAACTAAAGAATAATTATTTAAAATGTGCTCACAATTTGATGATTTATATCTAAAGGATAATTGCACCTACCAGAGCCTCTTCAGCTTGATTTATTTAGGGTCTTAATCTTATCATATTTACATCCCACCTCTCACCTGGACTTCTATATATCTACCTTCTTTGCCCACATTGGTCGACACATTGCCAGAAAAAAAACAAAACAAAAACATTAACGATGTTATCTTTATCAGCAACTGGGTCAGTTAAACATTTGACAAGTAAAGCTAATGTGCACTTTTACCTAAAATCTAACCCTAATGGAACGCAGAGCATAATGTCCAAAAGGTCTCTATGGAGAACACTCCTGCAGAGACTGTGACTGTGGGACTGACAACTCGACACACAACAAACACACTGCTCTGACAACAGCAATGAAGGAAGTGCAACCTTAAAGATTTCACAACAGGCAGGAAGAAAGCATGACAATCTCAACTAAGAAAGAAATAGTCTGGAATCTAAACCTTCAACTGGTCAGTTCCCCACAGTTTTAGCGAGTGCTGAATAATATAAATGTGCAATCTGAGATTTGTTGATCTTTTGACATCCTTATTGAGCAAGTAAACAAACTGATTATTAACCTTTCCTTCAGTATAAGCCCCTGTCACACTGCCTGTTCAAGGTGGCTTTGTCGTGCCATGGTGCCGCTCTGTATGAAAAGTATGATCGCAGAATAAGGGAACAGAGTTGTCTCGCCTCTGAACAGTGAACGGAGGTATTAACAGAACCAAAACAATGTCTGTATAAACAGGGCACCAGCAGGGCAGGATCATGGGCGGCACAGGTGTGACTTTTGACGCTGTGGTATGCATGAGATTTAAAAAGTAGCAGTTAGCAGCTAACTCAAAGAAGAAGGCTGGGAATGTTGGCAAATTAGGAAAACAATGAGGTCTGGGAGTTCCTTACCCTCTGAGCAGAGGACGAGCGCTGCCAATGCATATGTTCTACGTCACACATAAGCCCTTTTTAAACAGGAGTTGTGCAAATTTGCAGGAAAGCCCAATCAGTCTTTTTTCAGCATTGGCAGTATAAAAACAAAATCGGGGAGTGCAGCAAAATGCTGCCTACCTACTTTTGTTTATACAGAATGTGCCTTTTTCGGGGCAATGGGGGGCGTGAGCAGGTAACAAAGTCGGCCCGTCCTTCACCGTCCCCGTCATCTGACGGTTAATGGCCTCTTCGTTTGCGAGGACAAGGAGGGCGCGCAATTCCTTGTCTCCCCAGTTGCTCATCTTTACAGTGTCTGTCAGGTTTGTGTTTCCCTCTTGCTACTAGCTGCTCGCTAATTCCTGCTATCAGCTGTTTCCTGTTTATCCACTGCCAGTGGGTCACACGTGCGGCGTCATCAACAGCTCCTCCCACATGTCATCAACAGCTCCTCCCACAAGTCTTCAACAGCCCCTCCCGTTGCGGACCCTTTTTAAACTAAAAGGGTTCCACCAACATGTCTACCCTACGAGGCGGAAAATTGGGCACCTCAGATCATCTCGCTAATCCGGCTCTGTGTGTCTAAATGCTCGCAGCTTGACGGCAAAACGGCCCAACATTCGCGGAAAATCTGGCAGTGTAAAAGGGGCTAATTGAGTTACCTGTCAAGCCCATCATACCTCTTTTGATTCCGTGATGAAGGCATGCTGTCTAAAATCACACATGGAGCAGCATGATAGCACCGTTGTTTGGTTGTGTGTAAAAATGCAGAGGCAGCATTAAGAAGGGACTTTGTAGCGGCCCTATAGTACAATCTGTAAAAAAGACTATTGTTTTTTGTTGCTGCTGTTGCTGTTTGTAATTTGGCCATTACGCATTAGTTTAAAAGCACCATGGAGAACCCAAGAAGGTAGAATTTAAGACAGAGCCCATTTAAAATGCTGTGTGGACACACAGTGGCAGATCTTTCTATAGGCGACATAGGCAGAGGCAGAGTGGTGAAATTATCTGAAGATCCAACGCTCTGTACCACCGCTTTGTCGTGGCAGCGTCGTTCACCTTAATGTGTTCATCAGTGAGTTATCATCAGTCAGACCCTGCTTCAGTGATTGGTTTGTATTCTTTTTTGTCGAGTTTTTAGTATTGTTTGTTACCTCAGTTCATCTGGCGCTGTGGACACGGGGATGCTTATCTTGCTGGCAGTAGTCGTGTGTGTTTGCTATGCAGTGAGTGTAGTCTAAGTAAAAGCGTGCCTGTTAATGAGCAGTGAGCTAAGTGTCTCTGGTAGATGCTTTCTTTTTGAACTCACTACATTAAAACCAAATTATGTGCACGTTTTATTAAATTATGGGGATGTTTGTGTGAATTTGTTTCACAAAAATGTGCAAAACAGTTGTGTATCATTTTGCACAGTCATGCTCTGTTTATTAAAGTGCTTTGTAACCATGATATATCAATAACTGTCTGTGGCCGCAGCCAGAGTGCAAAATTTTAAAATTTGAAACTGTTTTTCATCTTAAAAACAAACAAACAAACAAAAAAACACTTTTTTGTTTAAGTGCTTGAGACAGGAAATAATGCAATGTAGTTACAGCTGGGCTGAGTCCTAACACCATATTCACAGTAGTTCTTTGATAATATGGTCAACCAAATCAAAATTAAATTTTCTATTGATCAATTTGTGGCTACTTTCCACCAAAACACCCAGCGTGTATTGTCTAATTGTTTCAAACAACTACATTAAAACAAAGGGTGCATTTATAGTGCTAATACAAATGGTACTTACACAGAATATTTTAGGATTCGGCCCAGCTCCTCATCCTGTACCTTCTCTTTGCTTGATATAAAACACAGGTGCCTGTTAATGCTTCTACGCTCCTCTGCCAGCGAGGACGACTACATACTGCGGAACAGTTTATAAAGCTCAGCAAACAGTAATAATACAACAAGCTTCTAAACTGGCCTGATAGACAATCCCCTGAAACAACCCCACCCCCTAGAAAATGAATGCCCCTCTGATGATGCTGCTTTAAGACAAATAACCAATGCATTTTAAGCATGTGCAACATGGGCCAGATTTTAGACACAAAGCTTGAAAACATACTTTTTTGGCAAAATAAAGTGTTCCACTGTACTAACACTGGTAGAGTCAGCACCGAGGTAACTGTAAATCCCATTGTATGCCATGCTAATTTCATTGTGCTAACCCTGTAAGCACTATTTGGTGATGTGGCCCTGGACACTGATTGCCTGGATCAGACTCAACACATTTGCTTAGTATGTGCCTCTTTGTGGAAATGGCTCATTTTCCCCCCTGAACACTTTACGAACCATTCGGTGTTTTACTTTTTGC
The DNA here is from genome assembly GCF_041903045.1 of Epinephelus lanceolatus. NCBI lineage: Eukaryota > Metazoa > Chordata > Actinopteri > Perciformes > Serranidae > Epinephelus > Epinephelus lanceolatus. Next base: position 42,512,351 of record NC_135744.1, on the reverse strand, counting down.
AATAAATTATCTTTACTAGCTGCACTGCAGTGAAAAAGATAAACATTGTTGCCCTGCCCATGCATACAGAAAATTACCCATAAATTTATACTCTGAAATTAAAACGATTGTAGGATCAGGTTTCAGTTAGCAGACAGAGTAGAGGGGCTGTAGTTCAAGTATTAACTCTGTTCAAGCAGGAAATAAAAGACAGGCAACGCTCTCAGTGCAGCCAAACAGGGATGATTCCTGCTGAGCATCATATTAGGAGATGAATGTCTCTGCATCATCTTTTGCACATTCAAGACACTGAATGTCTGGCTTTAAAAAGAAATACCTCCGCAGAGTGGGACAGATGTGTGGGTGAGCACTCGGTCAAGATATAAACATACCTCCCCAGTCGCAGCAGGTGCGAGCTGAGTGTACTGTACAGTTCAGTGAGTGTCTGAAGCTCACTGTCATGTTAGTGATAATGTGCCTCCACATTAAAGCAATATTATGAAGGGGGTGTGTTGGGCACTTTAAACATGTCTATTTTGTGTATGTATGATGCATATCAGTTTGTTACATGTGTCATCCAAATGAGATTAGAAGAAACCAAACAGCACATATGAGGACATATTCAGGCTGCTTCGAGCTCCCTTGACATTATGCTGGTAGTCGTTCAGTGTGATGCATTTGTTGTTGAAACAGCGTTAAATTGCGAGAGATGGGTCTTAAAGGGGAACTATGCCCATTGTCAAAATTCATACATGTTATTCCTATGGTCTAAGCTACCTGCCGTTTTTCAAAATTCTCCGGCTTTTTTGTGCTTCAAGTCGAAAATCTCTGAACTTTTCACAAAGGCACTGGTGTCATCATCACTGCTGCTCCCTGAGCTAGTGTCTGCATGACATGTCACTCAGAAGCTATCACAATAAAAACAGGAAAGCCCATTTGATCAAACAGACACTGAACGTTGTTGGACTCAGCTGATGTAAAATTCAAGATATTGTTGTCATAGAAACAAAACCCATTTAAAACACTTTTAATGAGGTGATGAAGGGCTCCCCAGTGCTCTGCCACGCCCTGTTCAACAAAACAAAAATGCTGTGTGGACACAAGCCCTAACTGGGTACATGTTCTGTTTCAGGACTGAGATCACTACAGTGAAATAATAAAGCTCATTTGGGGTTTAAAAAGAAGACAAACATTCTGTGGATCCACAAAATCAGGCTTCAAGTCATCATCGTCTATTGAGCAGCTCCAGACTTTATACTTGATGACATCAAAAAGTTTGAGACTTAAAGAGGCAACAGATAGGATTCGGGTTTTTTTTTTTAGCTTGGTGCCACCTAGTGTCAGTGGTGTTGTGTCGCACTGTCGCAACGACCAAATTGACTGTGGGGATCAGAGATAATCAATAAAATATACCAATGATACCAATATGCACAGTACCAGTACAAACAGCTCACAGTAAATGATACCAATATGTACAGTACCAGTACAAACAACAGTAGACACAGTGGAATTATACCAATATGCACATGTAAACAGTCCCCATTCTAGAATAAACGCTACCGTATGGAAACCATGCGGCCGGTTGGAGCTCAAATTGAATGGGAAACAAAGTTCAGTGTTCACTTAGCTGGGCGTAACTTAGCTGGGCGATGTCCGTGGATAGCTGCCTCCGTGAGAAGAGAACAGAAGGAAGGGAGGGGGGTATCACTGTCCGAGGGCTGCCGTAGAATGGCAACCAGGATGTCAGCTAGGAATGAACTAGCAGCCAGTACAGTACAGTCCTCTCTGGTCTAGCTAACATTTAGCCGTGTTACTTACTGATCCATTAGAAAGAAAGCTAGCTGGACATGGGTTTTGAAGCCTCTTTGGTCACGGAGCTCCCTCCATCTCTTGAACGCCTGACTGAGGTTTACTCTTGTTTTTCCTCTTCTTTTATCACTCTCCTTTTTGCTCTTCTTTGCCTCCTCACACAGAGGAGCTCCTTTTCTTTTGCTAGGCCGTTTTTCACTTGTCTCCAAACTTTGTCCGTCTGCCATTGTGCTCGTGACTCAACTATCTCATGCGCAACTCCTCATAAGGACCAGCTCCAGTCCCTGATTGGCTGACCGACCAATTTTGCAATACATGACGCATTTCCTGCCGTAAGGCAGATTTTTTTCCGCAGAATTTCGGCACCGTTGGCAGAAGCTTATTGCAAAGCCACTAAGTAACCTATGTGAACGCTGATAGTCTGATTTTACTGTGGACACTGCCCTGTGCAACCCACATTATTTTCATAATGATATATTTAGGAAAAGATGCGCTCTGTTGCCTCTTTACCTCTCTAGTTTTTGGCTTTGAGAGAGAGTAGCTCATGTTCACAAATATTGACTGGACTTTCCAAGACCATGTAAATAACATACTAGAATTTTGAATTTAGGTGGTGTTCCCCTTTAAAGCAATAGTTTGACATTTTGGGAAACACACTCGTTTGTGTTGTTGCAGAGAGTTAGATGAGAATATCGATACCACTCTCGTGTCTGTCCAGAAATGAAGCTGTAGCCACCAGCTGGTTAGCTCAGCTTTACATAAAGACTGTAAACACTAGCCTGTCTCTGTCCATACGGAAATAAAATCCTCCTGCCAGCAACTCTAAAACTCCCTAATTAACTTGTTATATCTTTTTTTTTTCAATCCATGGTACAAAAAGTGTAAAAACATGTTGCCTGGCAACTGCACGGTGACAATAACACTACATAAATCTATCAAATAAGATCTAATGTTTTAATGAGTGAGTTTAGCAAGTGTTGGTACAGAGATATTGTTGGTCTTGGACAGAACCAGGTCAGTCAATTCCCCCTGCCACCAGTCTGTCTGCTAAGCTAACTGTGTCCTGACTCCCATATTTTACAGGCAGAAATGAGAGGGTTTATTCTTATCTAACTCTGAAAGTGTGATTTGTTTGAACTACTGTTTGAGTGAATAAGTGAATTGGGAAAACAAAGCTTTGGGTAATGTTGACACTGTGTCAGTGAGGGCCTCACGATGACAAGCACCTCTATGCAAATCACAACAGAAGTGACAGTTTGTCACACTGCACCTTTGAGTTACTGTGACAGTTCTGTGAGCAATACAACAGGAGGAGATGTCCTGGATCAGGGAGTTGTGATGAGGGGATGCAGGTGAATGGGGAACATCCAGAGAGGAGCATGGAGTGGACTGGAGCCCCGCACAGATCAGACCCTGCAAAGTGTAGAGACTCAGCACGTCATACTCCACTGCTGCTCTCTGCACACAAATATAGCCTACTGTGCAGCTGTAATGCTCTGGCTCGCCCTCAAATGATGTCTCCATTTTCAACCTCTCATCTGTGCATATCAGCTTGTAATGTCTTTATTATAGAAACTTGAAATCTAATAAAGTTTTGAATAAAATCCATCCTGTCCTGCTGTTTGTATGTGAAGTAGATCTTTGATAACACTGCCTCCTGTTGGGCTGAGGGAGGAAGAACAATGAAAACAGACGACCACACAGGTAAACCTTTACAACACAATAAATACCTCAAACATATGTTTCTAAAAATGTCCACTTTAACCCATTCAGAACCCAATTGACCTATGGCTAAGCCACGCCCCCTCCACTCACCTGGACAAACTATCAACATTCAGTGAGCGGCACTATGGCAGGTGTCACAGTACACGGCATTTCACAGGAGGCAACTGATGATTTTTGGGGACATAATGATCAGATGTCATTGAGAAGTAACCAAAAGGGCCTAAACTACGCATTGGAGGGATATATTCATCATTTTATTGTTGAGAAGGTCGATGAAAAGCTTAAATTACAAGACAAAATTTACAGGTCACAGTGTACGCTTGTGAACCACATCTGGTTGCCGTCACCTTCAAAGACAACAAGTTAAAGTGCCACTGAAGTTAAGGTTTTTGGCTCAGAATATGAGAAAAGGATAACGGCCTTTTTACCATCTTTACCAAGAGAGTCTCTCCGTTAGTTTGGTGCTACAGTATTTACACTGAATCATTCAGCATAACGTTTGCCAACCTTTGTTATCTCTGCCATTACAGATAAGTTAATGAAGCTAAGCTCCAGAAGTTAACGTTAGCTTAACTAGAGCCCTTTGGACAACAGCTAACAATGATGTACGATCACCAAAGTACAAAACTAGAACAAAATAGGCTAATGAACTCCCAGCAAACAAGGTGACATGATGAACAACGCAGCTAGGAGCTAACGTTAGGCTAACTTTAGCTAACGTTAGCTAGAGATGTTAAAGATAACTTTATATTTCTTTCCAGCAAAGTGACAATATGTTGCCTCAAACACAATGTTGACTTACCTTAGAACAGATGTAGACATCATTGTTAATCTTATTCACGTTGAGTTGATGTTGTGGTCTAACGTTACCACACAACTTTATCCAAAGGAGACACTTTTCTCGGTTGAGATGTGGTTTAAAGTGTAAAAAATACACCTGGTCGCCCAGCCTCTCAGGATACCTTGTGTCAGAGTTGCATGTACCCCATGCACACCGTTTGACCATTTTTAAACTTCAAATCTCAGAAAAAGCTCATAAAACCGAACAAACTGTCTTTCTGTAATGCATTTCAATGGACGTCCAGGCAGAGAATGTCCAAGTGTATGGGAATGGCTATACGCACTGTGATTGGCTCATTGTGTTTGAGGGCGGGGCTTAGCCATAGGTCAATTTCACTTCAAATACACGAAAAAAAAGATTGTAAAAGTGAATTTCTACTTTAAATGCACTCATTGATCTTCAGAAAGAAATGATTAGGATGTGTTATGTTTTCTGTGCTTTCCAGTGGACAGAATCTGACCATGGAAATCACCTCACAGTTAAAACAACAATAAATGGTCTTAACAGACCTTTTTGAAACAAAACGCATGAGTTTATTAAGTTTTACAAAGTTTTACTCATATCAGTGAATAAAGTGATGCTTTAAAACACATTGCATATATATATTTTTTAAATTAAATTTGTCATCAAGACTCAAAATATTCTCAATTTCTTAAGTGTTTCCAGTGTGTTGAAAACCTCTTGAGATTAATAGATATAAAAGATATTAATCTTTATCATACTGTTACAGGTATAAATAATATAACATCTCATGTTTACTTTAGAAACAGTTCAAACACAAATTACGGTCTTCAACAATATGATTAACAGACTGGAAAGTACCTTGCGATTCCTCCTTGCCTCACGGTCGGCCATGTTTGTTTAAAACCTGTTAAGCCCGAAAGTTCCCCAACTGGGGGACTTTGAGAGCGACTTTGCAAACACAGTGTGAAACAATACACTGATGACGAAGAATATAGTGATGTTGCACATCAAATTAAACAGCAGAACCTGGGCTACACAGCTGTAAAAACCCTTTTTACATGCCCCAAACACAGCTCAAACAACAACTAAATAAACAACAACAAATCCAACTCGGTATATTTCGGGCTGTAACTCGACCACACGTTATTCAAAAGGGGTCATCCCTATGTTTCCCGCTTGGTTGAGCGGGCAACATAGAACCTTTTTTGCAGGGTTAAGTGGGGAACATAGAACCCTGGGAACATAGAACCCTGGAAACATAGATACGCTCCCATTCAAAACACACGCCGTTCATCTCAAATGAAAGCAGAGACTCTGCTGTTTCCACACGTATTCACCAAATCACTCTACACCAAACCATCAGAGAGATAGAGGCCAAAGAACAACAACAGAAATCTTTTCGCCAAAACATATTTGTAATATGTCTCTTACCTTGTTGTTTTTGCCGTGAAAAGCGCATTCTGCTGTTCAATCACGCTTCATTCCTGTTTACCGGATGTGGTCCGTCATTCAAATGAATCCAGGCGGACAGAAAGGTTCTGGGGGAAGCATAATGACCACTCACAGCAGCCGACATCACCGGTATAGCGTCATTCTATTGGCTCTAACGAATCAAACGAGGTGTCAATCACTCAAATCGGCCAAGCCGTCTCTGAGATACGGTCCTCCAAAGCTCAGAATAGAAACTCAGGTTCAAATGTAGTAGGTGCATATTGGTCAGTTTGGAGTGGGAGATAGAGGAAAAAACGAAACAGATAGTTGTATGTGTATACCCTAAACATCAGTAGGGATTTACAGAAACAAAAAATGAAAGATACAGGATTGTACATGACAAATATAACATGCAAACATGGTGCAATTTTGGAGAGCTTGCCTGAATTCTCTGTACTAAAACCTCTCTGATATTGTTCTGCTTCACTTTATCAGAATCAACCTTTGCAGAGTTAATGTTCACATATTGTACTATGATGTGATCGAGGTTTAGAGCTGCTGCTGCTGCATCATTCCAAAGGGATACTCATCCTGAAAATGCTTTTTTTTTTTAGGCGAACCTCAAAATGTTTCATTTGTGCTGTGTGCCATCTTCATTTACTCTTCACATATAACACATACACTGATATATGAACTGGACCTTGCATTGCTGCAGTTCTACACTCCATCTAAACACCCCAAACAGTCCCTGCTCCTCTGGCTGCTGTTTATTATTTATCTATCTATTTATTTCCTTTTTCTTTTTCTCCTTCTCTTTCTTATTTATTTATTATTATTTATCTTTTTTTTTCTTTCTTTTTCTCTGGTCTCAGGCTCAAATGTTTACCATGTACTTTGCAAAGTAACTAACAGCTCTTGGAAAATAGCTCTACAGCACTTTAATTTCTAGTGTTTTACATTACTCCAGCATTTTAACCCCCAGTGTCTCCACATCTACTACTGTCATCTATCACAACTGATCACAACTACAACAAGATCTTTGTACTGGACTCTGCACTGCTACAGGCTTACACACTATCCACACACCCCATACAGCCCCCTCTCCCCCGTCTGCTTGGTTGCACCCAGAAACACAGCGTAAAGCATATACATACTACATAGGCACTGGAGGCAACATGATGTGTACAATGCTTCTGTTATGTGTCGCTGGCCGACTCTATACTGCAACGATAAGACTGTTATGTGTTTTAATGTATCTAATACTGTAACTGTATATGTAGTGTATTGATTTTATACTACCTTTTAGGAACTATGCTGATAAACATCTGGCAGGAGGACTACCAATGTAAATCAGCCCCTGGCTACAATTGGGTGCATCTGCATTTTCTTTTTTTTCTTCTCTTTAAAAGGAATGTTTACTGATGTACACTGTCCCTTCTTAAACAAATAAATGTTATTGTATTGTATTGTATATTTACACATTTAAAAAAACCCCAAACGTATTCAAATAGACCTTGTGGTTGCAGAGATATATTCATTTCATTATGGGTATGCAGTTTTCGAGCAGAGGCCTATAAAATAGGCTTAGCTTTGAAAAGCTGATGTCACACTAAAGTGTAAGTGAATTCCACCAGAGATAAAAACTCATAATTGTACCCTTCTCATATGGTTCTAAGAAAACTCCGAATGCAATGATTGGCCTCCACCTGACGTAACCGCTTGCGTAACATCGGCTCTGCTTTCGAGCGATGGCGAAGACTGATGCAGCTTCATCCTGAGCTGAAAACAGACGAGATGGTCGCAGAGTTTCTGCTGGACAGGTATGTTTAGTTTGCCTCTAACGTAACATATGACTCCTCTTCTCTTCTACTCTTCTTTTGGCGTGTTACACTCACTCTCCTCTTCCGTGTATCTAACGTTACTTGACCAACGCCTACGTCTATCATAGACGTAATGAGGACGTAATGGAGGAGGGGGGAGCTGGAGTTGTGGATGTTCAAATTTTTTCTAAGTGCTGTGTGAAATGCAAGAAAGGTAAGAGTTGCTTTAAAGGTCATCTGCTGTGCATTTATGTACAGTGATGGTATATAATATTCACACCTATGTTTTCATCAGTGTATTATCACCTTGAAATAAGAATTGTTGTGTTTTTGTTGCCTTAAAATGAGCCGTTTATATCTACATACAGAGCAGATCTCTTCATCTCTTCCATGGAGTCTCTACAGTATCCCAGAGCAGACAAACCAAGATACGACCATTTGCATTTTCACCTCAGCCACCTTAGTCCTCCTACTGCTGCAGCTCTGCAGCCTCTCCACTAGATGCCACTAAATCCTACACACTGGACTTTTTAATCACTGGCGTGCTCCTTTAATGTCTTCAACAGCACACTGAGGAAAGTATGGAGACTAACCCATCATCTTGTCAATAACAAAAACATTTAAGATCAGCCTTTAAACAAATCACTATTCCAAGTTATCTTACCTTCATTTTCTTCCCTCCCTCTGATATTTGGAGGGCTGGGGTGAGGGAAGGCTCTGAAATCTGTGATGTGTGTTGATTCTGATTTTTATGTTCGGCCATTAACAATACGTGAATCATCCAATAAAACATGGCGTGTCCTTGCATGCAGAGGAATATGCAAAACTAAAAATGTGTTCAAATGTGCTCAGATAGTTTCAGCCTCTCAGGGTATTGCATGTGTAAAATTAAAATCAACCTGTTCCCCACACATTGTGCTCTTCAGACGCCTCTCTTTACACATTCTATAAAAAACAAAGCATCATGTATTTAAACTTTATGAAATCACATAACAAAGGAAATGTTCACATCAACATTTAAACATTTTATTTCATTTTGTTATTAGTGGAGCTTTTACTTCACACAAGACATCCTCAAGTGTTATTTAGATGCTTATTATGACAAACATAATCACATCTAAACTTACAAGGTCATATTACAATAAATCATTGTGCTGAAATGCACCAACAGGGCCCGCTTGCATGTGAGCGTGTGACCAGCAGATGTCAGCAGTGACCCGCATGTGCAGTCAGAGGCTTGAACCTCCGGTCACATCAGATCAGATCAGACCGCAGCAGCACCGTGTGGAGAGGAGAGAAGGTTCTGCTGCTCACCTTGTCTTGAAGTTTCTCAAGTTTAAAGACAACCAAGTTTTCAGTGGGTGACCTCTGACCCACAGGCGTCAATACACGTGTCTAAAAAATTCTTCTTTGCTGATTTGTCTTGAGGCTACAGGATTGTGTTCTTAGATGTAGGCTGGGAACTTTTACTCCCATAAAGTTTGAGCTTTGACTTGTGAACAAAGCAATGATTATGTTTGTATCAGAGAATGGAAACAGTAAGTAATAATTAGTTAATTAACCTAATTACATGTACACCAATAAAATGCACATCTATATTGTTAATCTGATCATTTTTGTCATTAGTCTGAAGGGACTGCATCCCTCTCAAAACCATCTGATTCAGTCCGGATATACTTGTTCATATGAGTCGTGTGTAAAATGTTAATACAACATTATGCCAGATAAACTTCTATTGAAGACATTGCGATGGTTGATTTTTTTTCCAGGATTTTTGTGTGTCAGTGCTCTGAAAGTATCAATCAGTCAACTCTCCGCCTCACATCACCCTGAGAGACAAAATGCCTGTTCACATTTTTTCTTTTAACACTTTAGTTTTATTGGTGTTTCTGTGTGTGCAGATTATGCGGCTGCTGCAGCAGACGACCACTTCTCAGATCCACCACTGGCCTCCACAGTGACTTTAAATATTCTATGAACTGGGAGTGTCCTGCAACTTACCGTCCTAATGTATGCTTATGCAGGGGAGCTTTTCACATCAGGCGCAACAGCGAGCAGAGTCAAAGGGGATGGTAGCAACATGGAAAGTTGCTCAATTTCCTCTAAGGATTGACTGAAACCTTTTATATTTGATTTGATTTACCTGCTGTGTGGAAGTGTCATGCCCCACGCCCCGCTACCCTCTTTCTTTCTCCTCCTCTCTATCTGCAGTGCATATCTGTGCGCAAATGTCTACGCACGTTTCATGGCTCCGAAAGACAAAGAAAAACAGTCATTAGTCTGTGCTGTAGCTCCACGGCCCTGTGACTGAGGCCCAAACTCAGAGGAAAAGATATGAATACATTGTTAGAGTCTTCACAGCAGCCTGAGCGGCGTTTGTAGATCCATATTGCGCAAAGAAACGCGGTCATCAGGGGCGCACAGGTGGGTGCGCTCTCCAAGGTGCCAACAGATCTGTCTGCGCAGCTCCGCCGCTCACACACACTGGCAGTTTGGACCTAACTGGACCAAAATCCACTGTTCAGCTCACATCAACCCCTCGGCTTTGCTGTGACCCATCGTTTCCGCGGTGTTTGATTAGAGTAGGGAGGATGGATTTGTATGCACAGTAGTCTTGGGAGGAGAGGAGGGGACATGGGCGGGGCCGAGGCGCCTCTCATTTCCCCTCCATGCTTAGCGGGGCAGCAGGGCTGGAGAGACCTCCGGGGAGCACAGTCGCCAGTCCAGCACGGAGACCCGCCTGGCCAAAAAACCGCGCCTCACACTTGCCAGGATTGCCAAATATTCCTGAAAAATATACCTGCTATTTATGGCATGTGGCTTGTAACTTTACTCCTGCTGTACTCTCTCCAAGAAGGTAAGAGAAAAAGAGATGCTTGAAATATTTCCCATCCTGTGCACTGAGTGCTGGAGTCTTACTGTGTTTAAGTTGAATGAAAAGTGATAATTAATCGAACCCTTGATTGATTTGTGGCGGTGAATGCTGTGTGGCTGGTGCTTTGATGTATCCTCGGATGCCTTGTGATGAGGAATTGATAGAAAATGATTCTTTAAATCAAAATATTAAAAGCTGCTGAGCTGAAGTGCATGGTGGAAATATTTTAAAAGTAAAGGTGTGAAGTGATTTCTTTTTTTCACCTGACTGTTGTGTGGTTTTATGCAGCGGCCTCAGATGGTGCTGATAGCACGGATTGTTTTCGCATTACCAACTCCAGTTATGAATATGTAAAATGGCTGAATAGGGAGAATGAGGTGCAAATACAGAGGGAGGGTGAGAGAGAAATGAAAACATGGATCGGCCTGCAATTACATCAATTGATCACCAATTTTAGAACGAATTCACTGGAAATGTGTCAGTCCTGTAAAGTTTGGAGTATGATGTTTGTGATTTTTACATGCTGCCGCTCTCATTGTGTATCCTTTGCTAATTGCAGCTGTTTTCATTTGGCACAAGCGCTCCATTCCACAGACATGCTCCTATTTTTTTAGATGAATTTTTGGGGAGGTTTAAATTCTTTCTTTCGTGTGATGACAAATTGTTGCCATTAAAAATTGGATGGCAAATAAAAGGCTGCCTCTTTTTCCCCACAACGGCCTTATTAGTTTAATAGATGTGCTCCCACATAAAGGCCATAATTGGTGCATTCAGATTTGTCCTCCTTATTTAATTCATCTGCTCTCTTCAATTTCTTTCTTTTGTTTAATTGTGTTTATAAATATAAAAGGCGGGTTATTTGTTTAAATGGATTCTTTCTTGTGCAGTGTATGCAGTAAATCCCTGATCCTGCTGCAAAGTTGATCTTGTGCTATTACAGTGCATTATAATAATCCTGAACAAATCTGCGTCGAAAATAACAGAAATTCAACACCATCTCCACATGAGAGCGTTTCCAGGGCCTTTGTGCAGCCTGCCTGTTTGGAGCCATGTTTACATATTGTTTTGCCCTTATTAGCACAGGGCCTGACAGGGTGTGCATTTATTTAGCAAAAAGTCTGGGCTCGGTGGATTTGCTGGAAGGATGAATATGGCGTCTCTCGATGCAAACGAGTTGATTAAAATAGGCCATTAGGTCCATTTGCCATTTTAAGTTCTGGCATTTCTCACAGTGGTTTAACCTCCTTTTCCCCAAATAATGGCGAATATCAATCAGCTGCATATATGCTGTGTTTGTTGTCTTTTTCTCAACTCTCTTAAATTCACATTTACCAAATATTTATTGCTGATTTAAACCAATTATTCACCTTGAAAGCTGTGATCCCAGAGTCCCTCTGGGTTTTGCGGAATCATATTAATATGCGCAAATTTATTTCACCAGATGAGAAACTCCAGGGGCGTGGGTGCAGATTATAGACTTGCCCGGTCATGTTCCTCACTAATAGCGCACCTGGACCCCGCGGACGTGTTCGCGCGTGTGTCGGCGCGTGCGTCACGCCCCGCGTCTCTCTGTGTGTGTGTGTGTGTGTGTGTGTGTGTGTGTGTGTGTGTGTGTTTTGGCGGGTGCGCGGAGGAGGGGAAGTGACGGGGACACCCCTCGTGGTTAAATGTTGGACACTTTTTGTGTGTTATTTCTGCAGGAGATAAACTACAGTTTATTTACGTATTTATTTATTCTTAAAAATATAAAAATCCACTACTGAATAAAAAAATCAGATTTAGTAGACAATCATGGTAATGTACAGATCTTTGCAAAAAAAAAAAAAAAATGCTCATAGGGTAACACCAGTTAACCAATTAGAGCATAATGCATATTATTATTATTATTATTATTCAGTGATGTCACCCAATTAAAGGATTTTATTGTGATTTTTAATCGGTCATTTCAAAACAAAATCTTGTGTTTTCTCCCAGCTGTCATTTTCAATCAAACTCAGCCTGCATTACTGTAATTGTTGATTAATTAGCGAATAAAATCCACTTTAACACACAGGCCTGCTGTAGGCCTAGTCTGAACTAAGAATGTTAAAATCTGATTAATTAGACAAAATTAATTTTAAAAAAAAGGATTTGTGTAACATTCAAACGATACAACGTGAATTTATTTCTAGGTGTCCAAAGCAATGAGCTGATCCCTCACGCTGGCACACTCTCGTCCTCCTCACTGCTCACCGGCTCCAAATAGAAATATGCAAAAAAAAAAAAAAATCCCCCCTCCTTCCCTCCCCAGTCCAATTCCCTGTGCTGCCTTTGCAAGGCTGCACAATTAAAGCTGCAATCTGAGCTATAGGCACCACTCAGTGACAGAGCTGTGTGGTCCACAGGGGTGCCAATCATTACTCAGGCAGGGCACAGGCCTGCATTTTTTAACCAGCTCAAACCCAGCATTATTTAATTTTACCAGCGCAGCCACCTTAAAGAGGGGTGAAGTAGAAACAAATGAGCTGTGGGTGTGATTTTGACTGTAGGATACATCACTCTGATCCTTTTACTTCAAATGAGAAAACGTGCTCCCACAAAAATATGAAAAATATAAATGTCTTATAAACTGACTGTTGCTGGACATTTTTAAATCAAAGAAGTCGACTTGACTTTTACATCTCCTGCAGGTTTAATTCGGAAAACCACAAGTTAAATATAATTGAACTACAGAAGTGTCAGTTATTCCTCTCAAATTAACTAAAGACAAAATATCTGCACACACATCTTGATCAGTGTTGTTGCCTAATGGTGGGCAAAGTGTGCTGCTGGAAGACTGTCAGCAGAGAAACGGAGCTCATTGCACTTCCCAGCTTCCCACCAATAGGATGTCACAGCTCTGTCACTGGCATCCCTGCTCTCCCATTCGTCCTCGAATTTATTATAAATCCCAACGAGATTATGAATAAGAACTAGTCATTTAAAACAACAACAACAACAACAGAACATGCAAATGAACACAGTCGACAGTAAGATGTTTTTGTTTTTTTTTTAGCAAGATTTGCTAAATTGAGCCAGACCTCCTCCAAATTTTATTGGATGCTGGGGCGGCACATTTTCAGAAGGAGGGTGCGTTCAGCAAATGTCAAATCTCTGAAGCAAGTAGTTGTTTTTGTTGGATCTCTCTCTCTCTATCTCCATCTCTCTCCATCTCTCCCTCCCTCCATCGCTTCCTCTCGCAGTAACTCCCCTCCCTCTCTCTCCCTCATCACTAGGCAGAATTAAAGGTTGGGGGAGGGGCAGTTTATGCAGACTGTGCTGGGACTTGTGATCCACAGATTTGATATTCACATTAAGAGAGAAACTGGCTGCTTTGATGTGAGGGGGAGCAGGTCCCAGGGGACTGCTGAAGTAGCACACTTTTTTTTTTTTTTTACTGACACAGCACAGGCCGGGGGGTGTTAGTTGTGGTGCTGGTGGGTGGGTGGGTGGGGTGGGGAGCAGATTGTTGGGGACAGGGTGTACAGAAAGACAGTAGGTGGGGAGCGGCGATACCCCTTCTTTGATTAGATGTAACCCCGACAACCTTCCCCCCGACTTCTCCACCCACCAACCACCTACTTACGCCAGACCCCTGAGGATTATCCATCAGCTTACACCTATCTTCATCCCCCTGCATCCCACCAATATTCAATTCACACCCCTTCCGACAGTGCGTCTCCTCCCACTTTCTCCTCTACTGCTGTATGTTTCCACACACGATTTCAATCCTGCAATCAAACACACAACTTTCTGTCCCGAAAAACACCTGAAGGATGAGTGACGGCAGGACAGGAAGGGAGTGAACACAAGAGTCACAGTCTGGGTGGAAATGAAGCTGTTTCCAAAATAGCAAGCAGCGAAGAAGAGGAGGGAGAGGAGGGAGAGGAGGGAGAGGTGTTTGACAGTTCACGTGGCTGATGTCTTGTCTCTGTTAAGTTGAGTCCTGCTTTTGACCTTTATCGCGTTTCCTATCACTTAATCCAATAAAGATAAAATGCTGTGAAAATGATTCTACAGTGAGAACGAATTGGAAAGACGGAGATGGGTGAGAGAGGAAGAGGAGGAATGTGTGGAGGTATTTTGCCTGTGGTTGGGCACAGGGAGCTCTGGGTGTGAGAATGTGTGTATGAGAAACATTGGGGGTTCTGGGGTTTGTTTACCTCCGCATCACAATACAGTTGTGAGCATCAAGTGTGTGTGTGTGTGTGTGTGTGTGTGTGTACACTCCTGTGCCTGTGCGCACTCACATCCTGGAGAGGCGTAGATCAGCTGCATTATGCATGATGAAACCTTGCATAGGTTATGACTTCTGCCTCTCTGACATACATATTCATGCGTGGCGCTCTGGCAGGATGTATAAAACAGTGGCTGCGACTCTGACAGCCTGAGCTTTAGCTCCAGCAGCGCCGTCAGTGCTCCAGCACTCCCAGTGAGGGCTGCATGGTTTCCTCTCCGGTGCTGTGTCTGAACGAGGTTGATGAAGCCTCCTGGGTGCAGGTGATGTGCAGCAGCGGCAGCACAGGAACCCCTGCAGCTTTGGTCAATACTGCTCTCAGGGCAGTGACTGTCCGCTCGCTGCCGGGGTCAGATATTTGTGGGTGTGCATCACTGGGAGAGGTGGTGTCGCTGACATGGACAGGGGCACCATGTGTGTGGGATACAGTTGTCTCAAAGTGTTAATGTCCACTTGCAGGTTTCATTGTGTCTCTATTAAATCAGAATAATGTAGAGCTGAAACAATTAGTTAAATAACAGTCATCAATTGGCAGATAATTAATCGGCAGCTATTTCAAGGATTGATTAATCGTTTCAGCTTCCAACTTCTCTCATGGGAGGATCTGACACTTTTCTGTTTTCTATCACTGCAAGCAAAATATCTTTGGCTTTGAAAATCTTGGTTAGACAAAACAAGACATGTTAAGACCTCACCTTGGACTCTGGGAACTTGTAATTGCCATTTTTTAACATTTAAGAGTCTAAGTAATTGATCACCAGTTGATAATGAAAATAACTTGTG
Source organism: Epinephelus lanceolatus (assembly GCF_041903045.1). NCBI lineage: Eukaryota > Metazoa > Chordata > Actinopteri > Perciformes > Serranidae > Epinephelus > Epinephelus lanceolatus. The sequence goes on along the minus strand of NC_135744.1, from coordinate 42,496,869 downwards.
CATTGCAGCCATAGATTAACGTGAGAATGCAAACTGACAGAGCATTGAGACTCAAATTCAGCATTTCTTCTGATAGACTAACCTATGAGTAAATAACCATACATCTGTTATCATTGACGTCTTACTTATGAAAAACATAATATCACTAACCAGCTGTATGTCCACTGTAGTGACTGGTTAGTGGCAGCGTGCTGGTTTGACAGGTTGATAACTTTACTACTGGTATTTTATAAAGATGTACTGATACCACTTTTTCCTTCCCGATACTGATTCCGATCCCTGAACCTTAGGTATCTGCCGATACCGAGTACCGATCTGATACCAGCACGTAAAATAAAAATGGATGGGATATGAACTGTTGTATGTCTCAACTCCTAAAACTCTGTGTAAAATATTAAGAAATAAATACATAATAGTAGAATCAATGCCATAAAACTTTTTTATTATTGTTATTATTATCCAGTGTTGACACAGATCAAGACACAGGTTAAAGTGCAGCCACACAATTTGGTAAAAAGACATTTTAAAGGCTACAGTAGAATGCTTTTTAAACTCTGCTCCGTTTCCGTTTCGTTTGCCTGTAGTGTGCGTATGCGTAATGACGTGAGGCATTAAGTGGTATCGGATTGGTCATAGGCTGTACTCGCTGATACCCGATACCGCATTTTAGGCAGTATCGGAGGCATTTTTGATACTGGAATCGGTACAACTCTAGTATTTTACTGTCAGGACTGTGATCGACACATATCTTGCACATTTCCTTAAAGATCCCTATCAATCAAAGGTTTTGTAAAAATCTGAGTGGCAGAAATTAGATTTCAATATGCTTAAAAAAAAAGGTTCAGCTATGGTAAGATGGCATGACCATGAATTAACCCTTAAAGGAATATTTCACCCCCCAAATGATCATTTGCATATCAATTACTCGCCCTGTGTTCTGCTGAATTCATGAAAAAAACTTTTTTTGTCACAAACCTCCAGAGAACGAAGAATCCAAAAAACAGAAAAAATCCTTGATGAATTCAAGTCAAAGGAAGTCCATATAAAACAACACCAAAATATGTCAAAACATCTGTTTAAAAACTCTCACACAACTTCTGCAGTAAAATCCGAGTCTCATTTATTCAGTCGTATGCTCAGTTCCCCCCAAACACATGCATTTTCATTAAAACCTTCCTTTTTAAGAACTGAAGTAAAGGTGAAACTTCTCTATGCTCTCATCAAAGCTGGACTTCACTGACAAAAACAGTAACGTCACCTTGCTGAATTGTCATTCTGTGACTTTGGTAAATCTGAATCAACCCTTTTAAACACAAAAGTCACACAATAACACAAACTGATTCAGGCGGCAGTAGAGCAGCAGCTCCCGTGTTCATCAAGGTAAAATTACTGTTTTAGTCAATGGACTGGCTTTGATGAGAGCATACACAGGTTTCACTTAGAGTTCAGTTATAGTAAAATGCATGTGTTTGGAAGTACTGTGCGACCAGCTGGATTACACTGCACGTGTTGCGTGAGAGTTTTTAAACAGCAGTTGCCTTTGACTTAAATTCATCAAGAATTTTTCTCAGTTTTTGGATTCCTTCTTCACCATGGAGGCATGTGCCAGAAAAAAAGTTTTCTTCATGAATGCATCGTAACACGAGGTGAGTGATAAACAAATGGTCATTTGTTGGATGAAGTATTCCTTTAACTTTACATTAAATCAAACTGTTTGGCCAAACCTTAACATTTAATTGATCTGTGTAGTGGTTGAACATTAAATGAGCTGTCCCAGTTGCCAGAAACAAATGCAAACCACGGATACATTACATCTATCTGTTATTATTTAGAGGATACCCTGAAACTTTAAGATTCAGCATGCTGTGGTTAATGTGTGGTTCAGTTTAGGCACAAACACCACTTGGTTATGGTGAGGAACAGACCATGTACTACTCCAAAAACAGCCACTTTTTGTGTCACTGACCATGCTGGAAAAACAGCAACAAGTTCCTAAAAAACACCCACGTTTGGTGGCTAAAAGTCACAGAAAACACAGCGATGAATCACAACCGGTTTTGTAGTTTGTCGGTCTTGAACAGTGGTCTGCAGCTCAGCAGGTGTCTCGCCTAGGTGTCATGCCGTCCTCCACTTCCGGATGACAAAGGCAGCTCACACTGCGTCACATTAGAAACGTTGATGTGATACATCATGTAACATATCCGTGTTTTGCAGAATGGTACAATGCCAACATATATAAACATGTTGAAAGGCTGTGTGTTAGGGTGAGTGCAGCTGGCCCAACTTCATCTTTGACTTTGACATTTCAGAACGTTTCCATTTGGACTCAGCCATGACAAAGATGTGTTTAGCATGCAGTCTCTGTTCTTTACCTCACTGTTGGTGCGTGGGGCATTTTGATGCCCTGCCACACCAGCCGTCTACGCAGGATGGCACAGGTGCTTTGTAATTTTTTGACTGTTGGTTTGAAATGGAGTGGAAAGTCCAGCAGTCACTGGTGCCAGTTGAGTTTTGGAGCACACCCAGTCTGATGCGCTAATGTTGCTGTGCCTGAACACACATCGCCAAACAAGTTTTTCAATCTATCCCTGACTGGCTCGGCCACTGCTGGCATGTTAGGCATTTACACAGAATTTGATGGGTATTCACACATAAATGAACAATCTGCGTACCTGCATGCACTCTCTGCTTCTTGTTTCAAACATATTTACTCACTTCAGCTTTTTTGCAACCTGCAAATATCAGAGATGGTGTGACAGAATTTTGGGTTTGGTGACTTGAAGTTTCTAAATTTAGATCCTTCAGTGTGGGTCACTGTTGCTCAGTTAAATTGTTGCATTGTTTTTTTTATTCAGTCGCAGCTTTCAAGTGCCAGCGCCACCATGGCAACCCGCTCTGCCTCCTCCCAGTGTGACTGAGCGCTGAGAGCTGCTTGGAGTGTGTATGTGTTTATGCGCACGCATGTGTGTGTGTCGGGAGAGTGCATGTGTGGCTCGCCTGGTTTTGACAGGCTCTGAGTGGTGGGAGTTTGCTCTGATCCCCTTTCTATTCCACTTCCCACTCCATCAGTCCCAGTGCGCCCCCGCCCCCCAGTGCCCAGGCCCCCAGGCCATATAATCTACTGTATGAGAGGTTCTCCTGCTGCCCAGCCCCCCCGAGCTCTCAGGGTGACCCCCTCACTCCTCCACTTTAGTCCTGTCCCCCCATTGGGAGATTATAGATATTGCAATCTTTAATATGGGCTTTATGCTCAGGGGCCATTATCAGTAATCTGCAGAGGGGAGGGAGTCTGACCTGGTTTTTGCAGCCCACCACTGGACTGGCAGACACATGTTCATATACCATCTGTAACATTCTGCCCAGCTTTATCAATCTCCAGTCTACAGATAGAAGCACTTCTTTGAAAGGAAGCTGGAATTATTCAAGAACCCTCCTGGATGATAAAGATCACTGTGTCTTTCTTCAGTCTGGCGCGCTGAGCTCGGTGCCAGCGCAGTGACACTGTTGATGGTGGTGATTGATTCTCTTAATGTTCTTCTGTTTGCACCGTCACTGTTCACGCCCATGATTCTTTTTATTGTCACAACTATTTTGGGTACTGCGCTTCATGTACCTGTGAAAACCTAATAATGGCTCACACAATGTGAGCAACAGGATGCTTCTCACTTACCCTGTTTCCTCAGCCTCAGCATGAGTCCATGATTATTCAGATATGAAGTGACAATGTTCCTTGAGGAAGACTATCATTCTGCTGGTCCAGCACAGTTGCCATCATGAAGAGGCTATGATAATGACAAATAATGTAATGATCATCTAAATATCAAAACTTGTATCTGCAGACACAGGATGTGTGTACCTCTGTGTCATGGAACATAATATGTTTTTGTACACTTAGTGCAGGTCTTGATTGATGTCCTGTACTCAGTGCTGCTATTTAAAGTGAACTTAGAAGTTAGCAGGTGTTACACAGAGTCATAGAACACATAATCTGGATCACAGGGGACCCAAAACCGTTTTCACTTCCTAAAAAGCAGTCAATCAATCAATTAGTCGATCGACAGAAAAATGAAAGGCCAAACATTTTGACAATAATGAATCATTTTCAATCAAAGAGGGAGAATATTCTCTCCTTGCTGGTACTCAGGCATGAGAATATGCTGCTTTTCCTCATCTTACGTGATAATAAATTGAATTATCTTTGGGTTTTGGAGTGTTGATCGGACAAGACAAGTAATGTGATGACATCAGCTGTAGGGAATGTTGATGGGCATTGATTAATCAGTTTATAAAAATACAAAATAAGAGTCATTAGTTGCAGCCTTAGTGTTTATATTATAAATACTGAATCAACTTACTGTGTTTTGCAGACATATTTCTAGATCTATTTTTAATGATATGTTGCTGACATGCTGAACTTTGACATATGAACTATAAGTTCTATAGTTCTATAGATCTATAGTCCCAGACCTTCAGCTGTTTTGTTTCAGTATCAGTTCTGACAAAATGTTTTCAGACTAGAAGAAATCATCCGATCTGTTTTGTAATTAAAAAACAGTTCATGAAATTAACTGATGTTCATTAATTATAAAGCACAAAGAGTAAACCTGACCACTAAACTTTTAACTGTCGATTAATCTACCAAACATTCTCTTGATTAATCAATTAGGTGTTTAGTCTATAAATGATCAGAAGATCAGTCTTTTCCAAAGCCCAAAATGACATCCTCAAATATCGTGTTTTGTCCACAATGAAAAGATGTTCAGTTTACCGTCAGAGAGGATTCAAGAATCCAGATATTCACATTTAAGAAGCTGGAATTTTTTTTTTCCTTTTAAAAACTACGTTTAATTGATTATCAAATTTGTTGGTGATTGATTTAATAATTGACAACCTACTGATTAATCATCGCAGGTCTAGACCCGAGGCTGAGGTAAAATTTTTGTGACGTTATCAAATGTTAATAATTATAATTAACCATTAAAGCTTCAGTCCAAAGTGAAAATATATCAAAGCGTGCAGACTCCACCACTGAAAGTTTGCGTTTATTGTTATGTGATAAACATTGACATTGTGTTGAAAATTCAGCTTTCAACCAGCGGTATTAAATAGGCGAGAAGTATAGAGAGAAAAACCAATTTGATCCATTTTGTAAAAAAGAAAAACACACAGTCATGATTTAACAACGAGCAGAGTGTGCTGAGCGCTAATTTCACCCAATTTGGATCAAAATCCCGGATCCTTCAGTATCTGTTAGTATCTTCCATCATGTTTTACACACTTTCTGTGCTGAACTGAACACTAACACGGTGAACATGCAGTGGGGTGGTGTGTATTAGATGATATCATTTAGAAGCAGTGGTGGTTAACATCCACATCTGTCTGTCAGCAGTGCCCCCCCCCAACACACACACTCTTCTTTCTCCTCTAATCTGTCCTATTATGACCCCAAATTTAAGAGACTCCCCTCCTCCTCTTCTCTTCACTCTTCTACCTCTGCTCGAGCTGTATGTGTTTAATCGGAGTGCCAGTGAAGAACATTCCTGTGTGTGTGTGTGTGTGTGTGTGTGTGTGTGCGCGTTTGTGAGTATGCGTGTGCATGTGTGTGTGTGTTAAATATGTAAGGAGATTAAATCGACTTAAATCTCTGCGTCTGGCATAGAAATTCCAATCACATAACCTATCATCGAGTTCCCTCTCTCTGTCTTTGTTTGTGTATGTGTGCACACACTGTGCGGAGGTAACAGGCTCCTCCCCACTCCGATCCATCTAAACCATCACAGGCTTTAGCCCAAATCCCTGGCTTTCTGGATCACATGACTGATGTTTGCAGCTGGACATTTGACATATATTTGTTATGATTATTTCGCAACACATTTGAAGGACATTCCCACTGTGTCCATTTTATTGTCCATTAATGTGATGCGATTGCTTTAAATCAGCAGCAGTGGAATCCTGTTAGCTTCTTTGTGTGTACAGCGCATAACAGGTGCTTATTGTTGGCCTCTCACCTTCACCTCGGCCTGTTAAGTGATGTTGTGTTGTCTGTTTGCAGTACACAGTGAGGATGTGGGCTCCACCAGGCTGTACTTTGTGAATGCCTCCCTGCAGAGGGTAACCTACTCCAGCTCGGTGGGGGTGTCCCTGCCCTGTCCAGCAGGGGGCACCCCCAGTGCCATACTGCGCTGGTACCTGGCCACCGGCGACGACATCTACGACGTGCCCCACATCCGCCACGTGCACGCCAATGGCACCCTACAGCTGTACCCCTTCTCGCCCTCCGCCTACAACAGCTACATCCACGACAACGACTACTTCTGCACAGCCGAAAACCAAGCCGGCAAGATCCGCAGCCCCAACATCCGCATCAAAGCTGGTGAGTTAGTAGCACAGTCAGGAGAGGAAAGACTGAAGGGGCCAACTGGGCCAAGTCCCAGGAGCCCAAAGTGTCAGAGGTCCCTTTGGTCTGTACTTGCAAAATGTCTCAAGTAAACATGTACTGACCAGGAAGAGTATCATAAAGACCACAAAGACACACAAATCAACCAAAAGGAGACATAAAACCACAAAAAGATGCATAAGAACTAAAAAGAGATGCACTACAAAGTCCGTGTGTCTTGCTCCTCTGCAGGAGAGGGGTGGGGCCCTTTGCATTTCTGTGTCCAGGGGGCCCCTTGTCTTATTATAATTAACCATTAAAGCTTCAGTCCAAAGTGAAAATATATCAAAGCGTGCAGACTCCACCACTGAAAGTTTGCGTTTATTGTTATGTGATAAACATTGACATTGTGTTGAAAATTCAGCTTTCAACCAGCGATATTAAATAGGCGAGAAGTATAGAGAGAAAAACCAATTTGATCCATTTTGTAAAAAAGAAAAACACACAGTCATGATTTAACAACGAGCAGAGTGTGCTGAGTGCTAATTTCACCCAATTTGGATCAAAATCCAATGGCACCAATGGCACCCTACAGCTGTACCCCTTCTCGCCCTCCGCCTACAACAGCTACATCCACGACAACGACTACTTCTGCACAGCCGAAAACCAAGCCAGCAAGATCCGCAGCCCCAACATCCGCATCAAAGCTGGTGAGTTAGTAGCACAGTCAGGAGAGGAAAGACTGAAGGGGCCAACTGGGCCAAGTCCCAGGAGCCCAAAGTGTCAGAGGTCCCTTTGGTCTGTACTTGCAAAATGTCTCAAGTAAACATGTACTGACCAGGAAGAGTATCATAAAGACCACAAAGACACACAAATCAACCAAAAGGAGACATAAAACCACAAAAAGATGCATAAGAACTAAAAAGAGATGCACTACAAAGTCCGTGTGTCTTGCTCCTCTGCAGGAGAGGGGTGGGGCCCTTTGCATTTCTGTGTCCAGGGGGCCCCTTGTCTTATTATCCGCCCAGGGTTATGGAGCAAAAGGCCAAAGTGAGACACAGCATGAAGAGGAACGGAGCAAAAAGAGACAGTTGTGACAGCATAAAGTAGAGCAGATGTGATTGGCAGCTGCAAAAAGCCCTACCCACACACAGAATCACCTGCCCTAAAATAGCCCGTCTCGACCTGAACACAGATTGACCTAGAACACAGTCTACAGAGAGAACATCTGCATCACATACTACACCAGGCCTCGGCCTTCGCTCACACCTATTTGACTGAGCTGGTGATGAACCACTGCACTTTATTCCCACATAACCCCTTCAGCTCCATCTACAGCACGGCACCATCTGGTAGGATGAAATCAGAAACACAACCTCTACAGTACTCAGAGTTCAGCAGCAACTCCAGCATGATTTTTAGATGATATAACCTGATCGCATGAGACGGAAAAAGTGTGACAATAGGTTATATCACATTATCGCTTCATGCTCATCGACAGTCCGTCACTTTTTAAAAGGTTAATGCAATAAAGGCAGGAACGTCCTTTTCAGGAGTGCTTTTCAAAGCTTTGCAAGGTGAGAAAAGTAATTCATCACCTCACGATAAAGACAGAGTCAGTGACCTTATCAGCATCTATTACAGCTCTGTATGCTGACCTAAAACAGAAACTAATATTTTTTGATATACTGTTACCGTACATGGAAAAATATCTAAGGCATCTTTTCAGTGACAAAAGAGAAGAAATTAATTATTTTCACGAGTCACTTAGAAGAAAGACTCGATGGAGCAGAACTCTATTTTTGGACAGTTTGACCAAAAGCTGCCTCTGTTGCCATCATATTCTCTTTTCTGTCCTCCTCCTCCTCCTCCTCCTCCTCCTCCCTGCTCCCTCATTCTTCAAACTGTCCTCTTGTGCCAGACTAAATATAGCCACAGCACACTTCTTTAATTATCTCTCATTAACAAACCTAATTGGTGCTTTCCATTGATTGGACCGCGTGAGGCTGCTTTAATAAGCGAGACCTCATCTGAAGTAAAATAGTCCGTCTGGGGGTTTGTGTTCCTGCAGCTCTACAACCAGCAGAGATACACGAAGAAGAAGAAGAAAGTGAAATTTCACCAAACAGACAGTTACATCAAACTGCAGCTGGAACAAAGCTACAGCTGGATGATAGTCACAGTGCATCTATCGTCCCGCCTCCCCCTCCTTCCCATCATTCATTCAGGCCAGTCGGTCCCTCCCCCTTCCCTCCTGCCATCAACATCTGTTTTCATATTCTGCCTCCCAACACCGACCTGAACTAATACTCATATTCATTCTAATACTAATACTAGCGCCAAGTTGAGGATTTGAGCCAGGACCCTGAGCTGCATGCCAGCCGGTTGCTGCCTTCATTCCCACATGACCCAAAAGCCTGGCCTCAGGAGGCGAGGGATTAGCATGAACCAAACATCCTGCAGCCAGCGGCCTCTGTCGGGCCCGGCAGCTCTGGTGCACAGGTTACGGTCACACAGGATGCGGACACTTTATCTCGGGGTTCAGTCTTGCGGCCGTGGTGTTGCACTTGCCGCTGCCATCGAACAATAACTGGAACAATATCTAAGCAAATTCACATCAGTGGTGGTTCATTCTGCGTTATTTCAAAAGAGCTTGACAGAGCTGCTTTATTCCACTCATCAGCGTTCAAAGAAGATGTAAATTTCCATGCACTTGCATGTGTTTCCTGCCTGCAGCAGGAATGTATGCATGCTGTCATCGTGTCTGTTACCAGGGAAGGGATTCCGAACCAGTTTCTTAGCAACCTTCGGATACGTCCTAGCTTTCATGTGATTTTGCTAATGAGTCCCTGCTCATTCACCAGAGTGTAAAATATTGCATGAACCTGCATAAACTGAAGCGCCAGTGAGCCTCCAGTTTACTGTAAATGTGGAAATCACTGTGTTTTATCCTTTTAAAGTTCTGTGCTAAAAAACAGGAGATCAGTTTCGTGATGATGTCACGCCAAAGCTAGAGGACCATTTCCATGATTATCCTGCTTAATGGCGGCTCGCGCCATTTATGGTGAAATAGCAGAATTAGAAACCGTAGGCCAGTCACGTCCAGTGAATGAATGTAAAGGTCTGTGGTTAATAATGAGAGGGCATTGTGCTGTGAAGTGATAATGTGGTGTTTTTGATGATGTAAACACAAGAAGGTTTTGTCTCAGAACAAAAAGGCTCACATCCATTGGCAGCATCAGGGTAGCTGATGTGAGATATGAATCATGGGTCACCACACATCAACTATACACCTTTTAAATCCTGAGCTATAAAGCATTATCAATATCATGTGTGTATTTATTTTGTAGTTTTCAGGGAGCCCTACACTGTGCGGGTGGCGGACCAGCGTTCGATGCGGGGCAACGTAGCTGTGTTCAAGTGCCTCATCCCCGCCGCCGTGCAGGAGTACGTCAGCGTCGTGTCCTGGGAGAGAGACACTGTTTCCATCGTACCAGGTAGGACATCACATAAGTGAATCTGGATTATCCTGGGGTGGGCAGGTTGCCTCATTTCATAGGATTTAGGTATGTCTTTATCTCCTGTGTGTGTGTGTGTATGTGTGTGTGTGTGAGGACGGCTGATGCACCGCTGTGCTCTATGTTTGACCGAACTCTTAACTCGTGTCTTCTGTCTGCTCACTGTTCTGGATCACTGATCTGCTCCTCCTCCTCCTTCCTCCCTGCTCGATATCTCCTCCCTCACTCTCCCTCTTCTTTCTCCTCTCTTTACAGACATTTCCCTCTCTGCTATCACTGCTTTTAAACCTCATCACATATAATTTTCCCCCTAATGTCAAACCCTGCCTTTAATTGTGATTGACACTGCATCAGACAGACCTCTTCCAAGTCGCATGATTATTCCACAGTTTCTCCTCATCAGATCTATTCCTGTCGTCTCCCTGCTTGTCTTACCACCATGTCCTTGAAGAACAGGGCCACAATTAGAGACATAGGATGTCAATAGGACTGTGCCCCCACATTCATCTTCATTAACCTCATTTGTGTGTGTGTGTGTGTGTGCGAGACAGAGAGAAATGTAGCGTTCAGTCTTTCTGTCTGTTGTTTGTGAACACATTATTGTGTGATTATATATTGTGTGTGATGTATGTTCGAGGTGTGCGCACGCTTATTTCCCACATTTAAAACGCTTGCAACAACAATGTAGGAGAGAGGGATGAGAGGTAGAGGAGAAAAATGAACCAGAGGAAGAGAAGCAAGGAGGGTAGTAGGGCAAGAACGGCCTCAGGTCCTGGCAGATGGCGTTTTATATTATATGTATGCAAAACACACAGACACTGTGTCACACATACACATGCACCAAGGCTGCAGTAGTTTGTTATTTTCAGACGTTTCAGTGTGTTTTTATCATTAATTTTAAGTTTTCATGTACAGTATTGTAGTTTACTGTAGTTTGTATTTATATGTTGTCTTCAGTTGCCATCCTGGCAGAAAGCTGCTAAATTAAGGAGCTACTCATTTTGTCGGAATAAGCAAAACATGTTTTTGTTGTACTTTAAATTGAAAAAACAATTTTCTTTGTGCTCCAGCATGACTTCATGCTTTAATTTTGACTTTAATTTTGGGTTCATTCAGTCACAAAAATCACTTTTTCGAAATTCAGTTTGACGTTCTCTTGTTTTTCCGCACGCTTCATCTTATTATATTTTAGCTAAACACAGTAAAGTTGCACACATGGTACACACATTTAAACTACACATTTTCTTGTATGAAATTTTCTTTAAATTTATTACTAAATCAGATCTTAGATTTTGTCTTGTGTTGTTTTCAAATGACATTTTAAAATCTCCATTCCGATCTGCTGATTTCCCTCTAAAACTAAAGGCAGTTCTTCATTTGTCTTTCCTTTGCATCAAGGGCGAAGGTTTTGTTCCAGTATTGTGAGGACACATTTAAAACTGGAGGTTTGGGGGGTCGTCTGCTACATAATTTCCTGCGTTTTCTGCATCAGTTTATGGTGTAAATGTCTATAACTTTGTCAAAATAAACATGTGCTACTTTTCTGTTTATACTGGGGGGGAGAGGGGACAAATGCACATGTTCTAAATATTTACATACAGAGAGAGAGCTCCCTTCATGTTTGCTTCTCAGTGACAGTTGATCTTGTTTGAATGTGCCAGTCCTCTGTTTTTTCTATATTGGGTGTTGCTGTGTGCCGTCATGAGGCCGCTGTGTGTAATTAGAGGTATATAGGTCAGTTGATGAGCAGTGAGTGTGAGGATCAGATGTTGAACATGATGAACAGCTCACTGAACTTTCGTCTCCAAGCGACAGTGGCGCAAACACAGCAAGCGCTCGCAATGTGGTCGTGTTCAACCTTGACCCCAACCTCTGCAGTAATCAACGTGTCGACCTCGTCGTCCTTACAGCCAGTCAGCGCAGTCACTTGTCCACTATATGACCTCTAAAACACAACACGTCTGCAGATCAGCTCATGATCTGAATATTGTGTGCGCACACTCAGATGGATGCACAACTACTGCACACACACACACACACACACACAAACAGTCAGTATCAATATACAGTGGATACATGTGGTTATATAAACAGTCCAATGAGAAACATTATTGATGCTGATGTCCAACTCCTCCGTTAACCATCTCTTTGAGTTCACTAGTCAAACTCTCTTTCTACCTCTGTCTCCTCGCTGCTTGGGCAGCAAAGACCTGTCTGGATAGGTCTAATGAAGATGTGAAAATTAAAATTGATTTTGTGACCAAGAGCTCTCTGCATGCCGATGAGTGGGAGGCTGCCTGTCCTGCCTGTCACTATTTCCTTGCTTAAGAAAGACAACAGGAGGAGTTGCATTGGATTTCGAGTGAGTAAATCCATACATGTTATGCACACATGCACGCGTCTGTTTTATTCAAAAACCTTCACTCCATCATTTTCCTCACGTTTGTTTCTGTTCCTGAGCCTATCCCAGCATGCACTGGGCAGAAGGTAAGGAAACACGCTGCCTTTTCAGTGCTCGATCAAACAGTGAAGAGAGATAGACAAACAATCACATTTATGCAACCGACTTGCATGCCTTTTATTTTGTTCAAATCCCCATTAGCTGTCTCTGTGGTCACTAATGCTCTGCCTGGGATGTTGTCTGGTATTGTATTGATAGAAAGAGACATTGTCTGCTGAATCCCACTGCAAACAGTGAGTTAAAACACTCAACCATCACTGAATTTCAAAGGCAATGGTTGGTCGCATTGTTGCAACACAAAAGAAAAACATAGGATTGCTTCTATATCCTGGCAACGCATTTCAGCTCCAAATGTCTGCACAAATGATAAGTGCTGGAGATTTTATTAGTTTCACAGACTTTATAAAAATAATGGATGTAGTCACTGAGACTTCATGCATCAGTTTGTGGACTCCTGTTTTAAGGCCCTGACACACCAAGCCAACGGTCGGCCTAGTCAGTGCAGAGTGTCCCACACTGTTGCCCCTTACTGGCCCCTGTAGGCTTTTTTTCGACATATTGAGGAAAGTAAACAAAGAGCTAAAGTCGGCACGGTAAATTTGCTCTGTGCTTTCAACACTGGATTGTGTGTTAATGTGCTAACTGGCTAACTAGCATCAAGATGGTTGTGCAGTTTCCTTTTTAGATGAGGAATACAGACTACCACCACCTGCTGGTGTGGAGATTTTTTTTTCTCACACAGGCACAGAAGGTACATGCTGGAAGGCCGCTGGCTGTAGTCTCTGTGGTATGTTCATGTGCTACTTTTTGGCCAAGAGACAGGTGATATGAGGTGCAACAGTCAGCTTTGGTTGCCACTAGTTCTTTGAGGTCAGTTTGATGTGTCTGGGCTTTGTACTCCACCCCTATTTTGTAACAAAAACGCCTAAAATGACATACCCAAATTAAAATGACTGTAGCTTCTGAACTGCTCTGACTACATGCATGCATGAGGTCTCGCTAGAAAGAAAACTCTCTGAAGTTTCTTGTGAAAGTGTCAGAAACACTCTAGGTGATACAGAGACAGAGTAATGGGCCTCTGAAGTCAGTAAAAAGTTGAAGATTTTGCCTAAAATAAAATAAAAAATGATTTTCAGGATGAATAACTGTCTGTGGCTTCATCTGAGCAGGTAAATGACACTGTGGGGCTGTAGGCACACTATCAATGAACATTTGTTTCAAATTTGAAGAAGACTGCTCAAAGTATGACCATTCTACAGTGTTTTTTCCATGAAAAGATCCAGGCGGAGCTCCTGACAAGAGCGCTCACTCGGCTTCAAAACAGTACTATCAGTGATCAAACAACACTCAGCCAGCTTCAAACATTGTACCTTATTGAAATCAGGTGTGATTATGATAGCTGATGTTGTTTATGACACACGAACACCATAAAATATCACCAAATAAAGCCATATGAAACGTGAAAGTTATATTCCCACTTTCTAGACGGTATATCTCAGCCAAAAATAGTGGTAGGAGTGAGACTCTTACCTTTTATAAAACAGCTAAGTCCCCGCTAACAGTTCCACATAAGATCGCGAGTAATCCTTTAACTTTTCCCCTCGAAAAACGGCATGACATGACTTGTCACCACTCATCGCGATTTTGGACTTTGTGTGTTTAGGCTGCTCTGGTGCGAAATCCATAAGAAATAAAAGAAAAACGATGTTATTTTTGAAAAGTCGAGAGCTTCCTGAATCTGGCAATACCAAATATCACATGATTTGATGACGTAGTGCGCCTGGGAGATACCATTTAACAGAGGAGGGGGGGAGCGAGGATGTCAGTGTCCTAGAGTTAGAGAGGTTAAAGCCACGAGTTTTTGACCATCGCCATCTTGGCTTTTTGGAGCCAGAAGTGATGAGAAGTGGCCATATTTGGACAAGAGGGTGGGGCTAACCCTAATGCTAACTGCTAGCTTGGTTAACACAGTGCATTTACAGTCTATGGTTACTGCATTCACGTGCTCCTCAGATGGTCCCATTTCCTGACTTTGATGTGTTCATGAGCTTCAAGTCGTAATGTGTAAACAACATGGACGCTACAAAGATGTGTTGTATCTTCTTGCTCAGAGCATTTAAACAGTACATTAGTAACAGTTTTAAACTGTACAAAGTGTCATAATGTGACTTTTTCTCAGACGTGTTGCTGCACCAGTGTATTCCCTCAAACTACTAAAATATTGCTATATATAAATACTTTACTAAATAATGTAGGTCACTCAGCTTGGACAGCAACTAACCATTACAACCGAATACCATATTACAAATCACATGTGAGCAACAAATTGACATGCAATATGTGAATTAATCCATCAACCAAACATTTACACTTGCCTGCCATGTTTATTTCATATGACGCCAACTAGGTGACTCATGCATCCAATTTTCGCCAACTTTCTGAGTTCTTGTTTGGACTAGTGGGTGCATTCAAATGAATTTTCTCAGACAGAAACTAATTATTCCGATTATTCCACCACCACATAATGCAGGTTGTGATAATGCTAATGCTAATGTTTTAGCCAAAAACTCACACTTAAACCCACTTAAACAAAATGCACTTACTGGAAAAACTGATTATCCAACCAGGCAGCCAAAATATTAAAATGGACTTTCATGAACTGAAAAACACACTTGACTTAGCAACCGCTACAGCTATGGCTACACTCTGTGAGCCTGGAGTTACACTATGGTTACATTAACCAATGTTGTCATGTCACTAGACTCACAAGTCAGTCTTTAGACGCTTTGCTTAACTAAAGACTGATGACTTTCTCCCTGATTTTGTGTTTAGATGGGCGGATACAATTTCAGAGTTTAAAAAAACTCCCTACGCTGCAGAACCAATAGTAAATCTGCAGGGCGGTCCTTTGGTGGCTCGCTGAACTCTTGTGCTCGTAAACACAGTCCCACTAGAAACACGTGTAGCAGTGCAAAATGGCTCAAGTCGCTGTAAGTCCTTCATTTCCACAATCTTGTGGACTGAGCACATGTTTGATAAAACGGAGTTAAATCTCTCGGCATCCATTTTCAAGCTCTCTGTGTGTTTGTTTCCTTGCGGATGAGAAAAGGGGGAGCGCACATTTCCGGGAGGGCGTGTCCTTTTCAAAAATACAAGAGGCGTTGCTTTGTTTTGTTTTCGCCGGTGTGTTAAACACACTTTAGAAAGGAGTGTCCCCAGACTATCAGAAGGTGGAGATCTCTGATTGTGTGGTGCCGAGACTATCATGTCACCATGGTAGCGACTTGTCAGTGGACAGCACCCACCTGTCATTCAAAGCAGCCACGCTGCAACCAAAATCATTTTTTGCACCAGGCTGTAAACATGTTCATTTCTATGTAAAATGTGGCATTTTAACACGGTGGTCTGTTTGGATTGACTCACTATTGGAGCCTACCTCATGTGGCCATTCGAGGAACTGCAGTTTTTGGCATTTCTGCGTTTCCTGTTTTAAGCCTTGAGGTTGCTGCTTGGTGCCAGTAAACACTTTATAGTTAACTGACTTCTGTTAGAGGCATTGATGCATTCAAGTCATCTACCTTCAAAGCAACATTTGTGCCATCACAGACCTGAGGCTGAATCCCACCACAGGTCCTTCCTGTGTCTCTCCTCCCCACCATCTGAATACAAAATAAGATTGCAAAAGTGACAGCATCTCCCACTTTTCTTTACACTAAAAGATAAGTAGTGAATCTAAATTCACCGACTTCATCCTCACTTCGTACCTGTGCCTTTGCACGGAGGAATCATTATGTGCAGACCCTGATCAGTAGCACGATCACATACCGGTCTGAAGGTTGAGTTGATGACATAACACAACGCAGCCATGCCCTCTGAACCCCAGCAGGTTCCATTTTGTCAAACACACATGTTCCCCATCTGGAGCCACGCGTGTGTGTATGTTTATGTGTGTGTGTGTGTGTGTGTGTGTGTGTGTCCCCTTGCCTGCCCCACTTTCCTGTCCAGCCAGGACAGTGAGGGGGTTTAAGAGGGGAGGGGTGCAGGCAGACTGACCTATTTCCCTCTCACTTCCCCGTCCCATGCCATCCCTGTAGTTAAGCTTTGTGTGTGTGTGTGTGTGTGTGTGTGACCCTCATGAGACAATGGAGGCCTGCTAGTCTGAGCAGTGATCTGAAGGAGGAGAGCTGGAGCGGAGACAGAGAGATGGAGGGTTTGTGGATGGGAATGAAAACAACAGTGGGACACAGAGAGGGTTCAGCTTGCAGATCGAGGCCGTCAGTCTAACCAGCAGAAAGCTAATGAGTGGCTCCGATGAATAGAGACTGGACCAGCAGATGGCTGCGGCCACATGGTGGTCCACAGAAGATGCCCAACCATGCTCCATCTAATCCACCTGCCACACAGTTTGGCCTTGTTTATGTATTTGTTCAGTAATTTGATGCACGTGCCCATAAAACCCAGAGCTGCAGAGTAATGACAGAAGGGAAAAAATCACAATTTATGGATGAGATTAGGAAAGAAACAAGATAAGAAAACTCTTCTCACACACGTCAACACTTCACCTACTCATCCTCAATACTCTGTGCACTCTTTTTTTCTCACTTTTCTTCACTGTCACTTTGCTTCTTGTACTCACTCTTCGTCAAATTGTCCACGACACAGATGTGTTTTGCATGAATTTTGACAGACACTGCTTGCACTGTACATTTTGAAGGGTGTATATTCGATCTCATCAGTTTAGTTAAGTCACCGCTGTGTAGAAAATAAGTTGGATTTAACCTGTGTTTAACCTGTCGGTGTGTAAATGCTGAGTTATCAGGCCTTAATGTGAACTTGGATCCTAATGGGTGTCACCGGGTGGGGAGGTCACTTACAGGCTACATTACAGATCAATCCTCTGCCCCTGGGGTCCCTGCTGGAAGTCAAGCGGTTCAACAGAGACACGACCGTACACACACACACACACACACACACACACACACACACAGATAGGGGTTAATTGGGAACACCTGGAAAATTACAGTTGAGTTTATCAGTTTGTTGGATAAGCAAGTTACAGTTTTACGAAACTAATTAGTTTGCACTTGAGTTTGAAGATGATGGATTCAGAGATGCTCCATCTCTCGACTTTTGGTGTAGACGACTGTATTTCTACATCATAACCAGGGCTGCAACTGCAGATTGTTTTCTTGATTAATCGTAATGTCCAAAAAACAAAAAAAAAAACAGTCTGAAAAATATAATATAATATATATAATTTCCCACAGTGCAAAAGCGTCATCATTATATGCCTCTTTTTGACACTTCACAACCCAAAAATAGCCCACTGAGTTTGGCACTTAACAAAATGAGTAATAGATTATCATAAAATTAATCGATTAATTGACATTTGTTACATCGTCACGACTCTTGTCATAACCAGAGCAATTAGCTAAATGAAGCGAATATGCAACTTGTTTTTATTTTTATTTCTAAAAAAATATTTGACACACTCTGAACAGAAGAGGAACATAATGCTGAGACATTCAAAACAATATTCTGCTTCTTAGTGACGTTTATAATCGAGTGCTCTCCATACAGCAATATCAGCATGAAGTCGCAATTCATAAATACTTTACAGCACATCAGGGTTTAGTCATCAGTAGAATATCACACAGGTTATGAGGGCGTTTAGACCACATGGACCGAATGTTCAGCAATTGCTAATCGGGCCTTTACATGTGTAATGTTTCAGAGGCTCTTTAGACTCTTGGTACCCCAAACCCAAAGATAAAAAAGGTATGTTACTTACAAAGTTCGCCAGGAATGAATTCATTTCCCTTCATTTCCTGAATCAACTAACATTATGTTTCACTCCCAGCAAGTCAACGCTTAAAGTCGAGTTGCAGGAGAGAACCAAGAAGAACCAATGATATGTTACTGAGTGACAGTTGGAAAAAAAGAAACCATAGCTAGTAGCCATGTTTCCATCAGCCTGTTTAGATGCACATCTAGAAGTATCGCATCGGAAAATTATGATGGAAACGCAAAAAATTAAAATTAAAATCCCCTGATTCGCACAAACTAAAATACGCTCGCTTTAGCCGGGTTTTGGTTGATTTGAAAAAATGTTGATTCGCAAAACGGGGGATGGAAACAGTTATGTTCGAATTAAGTCTGACGTAGCGCACCTCTCTCCATGGTGATATCCACACTCCGGGTCGGGAAGGCGGTAATGCATTTACAAGCTGGTTGCCAACCGCCAGAAAACGTAGCAGAAGAAGAATGCGAGACTTGTTTTGTTTCCGGTTCTGTTTCCGGTTCTTTCATTTAATGGAAACACACAGGATTCATATTTCTTTTAATGCACATTTCCCAATGATTCGAATCACTTTTGGATGGAAACACAGCTTGTGTTGTTTAAGTACAAAAACTAAACAGGGTTCAACAAAAACAAATTTCAGAATGTAAAACGTGGAGATCGAAAATTACAGAGACACAACAACTTCCAACACATTCCTGAATTTTGTAAATTTAATGTATCATTACTCTGTTGTTAAAATGGCAAAGCACCTGACTAGAACATGACTAGACCTCAAACTGAGTGACTTGAAACTTACTTGCGTCTTGCAAAACAATGACTTGGTCCCACCTCTGCAGTATATACAGTACATTTCTATTAGAGTAGAAATATGAAATATATGTTGTAACATTAATGAGTGCAATACAGTTATACTGTATGTATACATGCTCTCTCCAGTATATATTTTCATTACAGTTCTGATACAGTTGCATACATATTGCCCCTTTCTTTACACACACACACAGACTGCAGCTTCTCCTCTCAGTAATTAAAAAGTTGGTGTCACAAGGCTCCACACAGGTGCAGCGAGGAGAGAGGTGGCAAAGGCAGCGGGACCTCATGGAGAGCGTTGGTGTGTTAGGACACGATGTCTGTTTGTAAATCTGTGCTTTTGCACTCAGAGCAGGAATACATTAATAGATACTCTTGTCTGGGACACAGCAGACTCTTGTAAACACCGGTCTGACACACACACACACTCACACTCGCTTCTGCAAAGTACAAATGTACAAGCCTGCCCCCTCCACTCGCACACAGATCCTCCTCAAAAGTAACACAATAAAGCCATTTTCAGATTTTACATGAAGCTGCCTGAATACGAAGCGCTCATTAAACATTAACTCGGGATACATTAAAGCTGAGCGCTGCTGTGTGATGGCTGTCCTGTTGTTGTGCTGCTCAGGCTGCCTGGGTGCAGCAGGACGTTGTGTGACAGAGGAGGACAGGGAGCACGTGGCGTCCCCAGGGCTCATTGAACACAACCCCATCGACTGTTGCCCTCTGTCACCCCCACCCTACAGTCTCACACCATGCCTCCCTCCCTCACCTCTCTCTCCTCTGTCCCACATGGCACACAGCATGGCCATGGGGGTTAGCGGGGGACTGTAAAGACTAAATCATGCAGCTGAAGGTGCTGCTATTACATGCATACACATGCAAACATATGGCGGCAACAACAAAACCCAACAAGGAGCAGCTTATTGCAAACTTACCCAAGAGACGACAAAACAACCTGGAAATAAATTAATTTTTAACCTCTCTAATCCAGTTTCAAGAGTAACCAATGAAGTCACTTGTTTGTGCAGTTTGTTTACCTTTGTTTCTTCTTCTCTCACTTTCTCTGAATATTTCTGCCCCTCTCACATTTGCCCCAATGTGCTGAGAGCGACTGAGAGCCGGGCAGGAACAGATGGGGTGCTGGCAGCCATCTTTTACTCAGTTAGGTTGAGTAGGCACGTGGGTGGGTGTGTGAATTAGCACAAACAAGTGTGTGTGTGTGTGTGTGTGTGTGTGTGTTAAGGGGCACAATAGGCATAATTATCTCTGCTTGAGAGGCCCAGTTTGGGGGGTGTGGGGGGGCTGGCGTAGAGAGGCGGAGTTCAACAATGGCTCAACCACGGGCTTTGTGTGTACAGAGCAGAGGGCTGACAAGTGTCGGCTATTATTGACTATTTACACACTACTACACACGCCTGCTCACGTGCACGTAACACAGAAACATGCACACACTCTATTGCTGCTGCCGCCGTCGCTCTTCACGGCCTTTTTTCTCTTTGTGTCTCGGTCAAACACACACACACACACACACACACACATGCAGTGTGAGCATGTTTACGGTGCATCAGTGTATCAGTGTCAATCAGTGTAAGAGGGAGAGATGGGGAAGCCCCTGCGAGCACATCACTCTGACAGAAATCTGGCCACTATCTCACCCTTCAAGCCAGGCTGTGTGAGAATATATCAACGGAGAGAGAGTTGGGGAAGTCTGGTTTGGATTCACACATTTCTAGTCTTGTGGCTTGAAAGACAATTACAGTCCGATAAACCCGGGGTCTTATTTTCTGCTTTGCCATTATTTCTTTTGGTCATCGTAACATGGCACTAGCTGAGATCTGGGAATACAGCATGAATAGAATTTGTGAGGAAAACTTTGTTTTTCTTGCATGCCTCAACGGTGAACGAAGAATCCCAAAACTGAGAGAATTCTGAGAATGGGGGCCACATTTAACAACAGCAAAATTATAACAAAACATTCATCTACAAACTCTCACACAACTTGCGCAGTATAATCCAAGTCTCATGTATCAGCTCAGTACCTCTCAAACATGCATTTTTTTTAGGGATGCACCAAAATGAAAATTTGTGGCCGAAGCCGAACAAAATTAAACGCTTGGCCGAATACTGAATATTGTTGTTTAGTTTTTCATTAGTTTTTGCAGATGAACCCTCCAGATTAGTGTTGTCACAGTACCAAATTGGGACCCACTGTACGATACCAGTGAAAGTATCACAGTTCTGAGTAGCACCACGATACCACAACGAAAATGAGGCAGATGTGCCTTTTGTCATTTATTAAAATATAAATCACTTTTCTATAACACATCAATGATATTTCAATGGAATAAATTACTTATTGACTTATTCATACTTCAAAAACAGCATCAATGAGTGATGAACATAGGGGGGATCAAAATAAAATAAATAAATGAAATAAGAATCAACCAGCCACCCTCCTCCCCTGACAAGTAAAGACCAGTCCCTTCATAAGTAAAGAACAGTCCCTAAAGTGCGGTCAGGTTTGTGGAGCGTTACCTGCCACAAAGAGAGAAATGTGAACAGCTCGTTTCTCCTCTGACACGTCACATACCTGTGTGCCGCCACAGCTCAGCTGTTCAGGTACTACTGGGCAGTCATGACACCAAGAAGAGGAAATTATTGGACCTGGAGCTGGACTTCTCCGTCGCCGGTAAGCCTTATCTTGCGCCGCGGAGCACTATGGCCGCCGTATTTGACAGGAATACATTCCTGTCTGTGTCTGTGACCCCCGTTCAACCCACAACCGGTGGGATTCGCCTTTAGTTTCTGCTGCTGGTTGAAATCTGTACTCGCACAGCGTGCTGAATGATTTATTTTGCTTGCACAAAACTATTTTTATTCGCACCTGAGGTACCGCAGTACTACGATGCTCCAACATTATGGTATCATATGTACGGTGGTGTTTTAGTACTGTGGTCTACCGTTGGTACCAGTATACCCTGCAACACTACTCTAGATAGTTCAGTATTACATTCTTTGCAAACCGCTTTTATTCTATCACTCTCCAACACTTTGAAATATCGCCACACAGCCGACATTTTACTCCATCCGTCACGGCACGCTGTTTGATTGCGTCATCAAAACACGCCGCTATTATTCGGCCTTGCTTTTCACTTATTCCACCAAATACCGAATGTGTGTTTTTTTGCAACATTCGGCTGAATATATGTGGTGCATCCCTAAATGTTTTACTTAAACCTTACTATTTAAAACACTTATGCGTTACTGGTATGCGGAAGAGTTTTAGGTTTTAGTGAACCATGTATGTTTATGGTATGGTAAGTGTAGCGGTTGTGTGCTCTCTCTTTCTTGCGTTGTGTATAATCATGAGAAAAATCAGAGCACTGTTGACACTTGCCGTTTAGAGGAATATTTGTACAGTCAGTCTTGGCCTCATTTACACACATGTGCCCTCACACTGGGAATACAAAATAAAAAAGGAGTGCAAGTTAGCTAAACCTTGTGTTACACTAACCACGTTACACATAAATAATTAAAAACACCGTCAACTTTTACAAAAGGACGTGCTCAACCGATCGGGAGCTCCCGTCTTACACAAGGTAACATAGCTACACAACCCTTAGATATAAAATTAAGATAAATAATACAAAATAATTACGGAGCTGATAACACGTGCACATACCAGGGAGACAGCGCAGCCAAACTGTTGCTATCTTCTGGGGTACACGACCCTAGTTTGCAGGGGTGTTGCGTTCGCCGACCATAAAATAAATCAGTTTCAGTGAGAGTAATCAATAAAATGAAGCAGTGTGAGCCATGACAAGTGGACTCATACATACTGTATATTAACTCCATTACATAAGCATGAAACTGGATAGATGAGACTTGAATTGTTTGTGGACGGATGTTTTGTTATAGTTTTGCGTTTGTTAAATGCAGTCGCCTGTGGCTTCAGTTCGTCAAGAACTTTCTCCATTGTTGCATTCTTTGTTCACTGTGGAGGCAAGTGAGAAAAACAAGTATCTTTACAAACTCAACGTGACACCAGGTGAGTAACTTCTATACAAAGACGAAGCAATCCTGTTGGCTATACAAATAAAGTTTGTCATTATTATGAATATATTATTGCAGTAATCTGGTTATCTTCAGGAGTTGTAGTTTGATTGCAACTCCAACATTCGTACATATGCCACGTTATGATGAACCAGTTATTCTTGTATAACCTACGTATTTCTGAAGGCTGTGGTCCAGTTAGGAGGCAGGTTGGGGTGATGGATGGGTCACAAAACTCAGGACTATGAGTTCTTTGAGTCATTTTAAGGAATGTCCTCACCATGTGTCTTTTCCTAAACCCAACCCCAGTAACTTAACTTGCCTCACCTTAACCTCCATAACTTTACGTTAACGACATAACGTCATTCGTGGGGCACCAGTCTAGGATATCATTCGTCAGGTGGTGTGTGGTGTTTTATAGGATATCATATGAACCCTTGTATGGGGATACACTCTACATTACATTGTTGTCAAGGTAACGTGATCACATCGCTTCATATAGATTGCAGGTCAACATCCAGTCTTCAGTCTTTCAGATGAGAGTAATTATTTCTGTTTACTGGCTCTGTGAGGGATCGTTGTTAATCTGCTCTGCTCACCACATCCAGAGTCGTAAGGAAAGTGAAAGCAGGAATGCTTGTGTCGAGGCTTAGAGTAAAAGAGTCGGAGGGTTTATGTGGCCTGGATTGGGTTAAGAAATAGGATTTCAGTAAAGAGGTTTTACCACTTTCCTCCCGCTTTCTTCTACTCTTTTGTTTAGGTTAGTGAAAGAGGGATTAGTGCGAGGAGATTACAGCAGGCTTTACTAAGAAATAGTATTTAAGGAAATGCTTCTTTACTCATCAGCTCGCAGCGGTGGTACAGTAATACGTTTGGTTCTGCTTTCCCCTCAGTTTTCACTTATTTCATTTCCGTCTTTCTCTCCTTAAAGGCAGAGACTGTCTTTCAAATCCTGTCAGAACATTTCTTAACTTATTGGTTTTAATAGTGGTTTTACAAATTTCCATCTGATTTCATGGGATGATTAGTCTAAAGTGATAATTCTGTCTAAATGTGTAATGACACAGGACAAAGATAAGGTGTGACAGGAAGAGCACTAGAAACTGAAAGTGTATGCCAGAATCAGATATTCTTAATGAAGCCATGAACAGATACACTGGATACACTGCACACTGTGATTTATTCTGGTAGAGAGTGACAGATTTCACACTTCAGTGACCCTGATGGAGACATTTGTTTTTTACCGTGTTACCGTGAATGCAGCTGGTTGTCTGGGGACCGTGTGGAGACATGAACAGAGATCAAATGGGATCCCTGGTGGTCATCCAAGTGCCATGTTCCTACATGACCTCTCAATCAGACCTATTGATCCGCCTCACTATTAGCTGTCCAAACACACATAAAGGCCGGATCAACAGAGCGGGCTGTGATTGACGGCGGAGGGCGGAAGATGAGGGAGGTGAGCGGATCGGTAACGCTGTGTTAATGTGACAGAAAAGTCATAGGGAGAGGTTGTGATGTTTCCTGGCTGCTGTTTGTGGGTTAGTATGTACATAGTAAATATTATGTGTAAGCAAGTCAATAATTCAACATGCTTACAGCACGGAGCTGTTTGCTCTCTGTGTTTCTCTCTGCAGTGAAACTCTGTTAATACTTAAGTCAACATTTCAGCATGTTGTATGTACAGTAGGGATGATGTAGTGCAAACAGCAGTCACTATCTTTGTGGATCAATTAAAAAAACATAGGGTCAGTCTGATTGTTTTGTCTATACAATCTCAGACAATACTGACATGAAGAAGAGACATCTTCATGGTCTCCTGGTTTGCGTTGGTACCTTGAGTTGTAAACTGACCTTCTTCATGTTCTGCAGATTCAAACTGGAATTTTGAAGGTTTTTTTTCTCTTATATTTATACTTCTACTCCACCACATATTTGATGACTGTAATTAATTTGCAGATTCAGAATAAACAAAGCAAATGATCTTTTTCACTACATGCATTATTATATATTAAACTATATGTGTCCACAGTGTACAGTACTTATAATTAGCTCTCTTTTGACTATCTACACCATCAAAATGCTGCATATATATGTTGAAGCATCACTAATAAAAAAGTACTTTTTGCTAATAATACTTACATACTTTTACTTAAAGTTCCCCTCCAGGCACATTTTAGTACGTAAAAATACTCTGCTATGACTCATATTTTGCTCAGCATGGTTTCCCCCAGTGACTATATAAAGCAAGCAGATGCATCTGTACTTCCTCCCACTGCACAAATATGAGGTTAAAAATATCCTGAATACAGCCGTTGCTGTCTTGCACTGGTGTTGTCGTTTAAAGTCAGAGTCCGCAATCTTCCCACTGTCTGAACAATCACAAGCAGCGCCACTGATTGAGAGCATTTGATTGGCACACGCAGCTGTCAATCATGACGCCAAACTCTCTTTTTATGGCAAAAAAAAAAAAAAAACACTTCGAGGATACTACATACACATCTATCTGTCTCCCTCTTTGAGAAATTCTGGATCTGGCCTCTGCCCTGCCCACCACTAGGCTTCTAAAATGATGATGGCTAACGTAAGAGGAAACATGGGAGACATTCAACCATACATGTTCAGCCTCGGTCAGACTCAGGGTGCCTTTGGAAATACTTGCGCTGGAATTCCACTGGATGCGTGCTCCGCCGTCCGTCAACACCCACCAGCTGCGTTTGCTGTGCGGAGCGGTGCAGCTCCGCCGGACAGCGGGAGTAACAAGGACCCACGAGATCTCGTGAATTCACACATAATCACGCGATATAACAAGATGTAGTTTCTATAAACAGAAGCACAAAACCACAGGAGTAGTAGGAAGACATCTGGGTGCACCTCCATGAGTAACATTTCCTCGTCCATGGTGTCAACGGGGTGAAATGACGTCTGAAAACCTGCAGGGAAATATGGTCTGCCATGAACACTGTGTATTTTATTTTGAAAATTACCCGGATGTTTTATTTTGTTTCTGTGCACGACTTCCTGCTCCGTGCCAAATTGCTGCGTTGTGCTCCGGCGTCCGCCAAAAATAGAAGTCCTGCGTATCTATTGCAGAGGGCTCAAGCGCCGCAGCTGTGCCGCAGCCGGTGGAAGCTCACACATTGACTAGAATTGAAACGTATCGGCTCCGCTGCCGTTCCAGAGCACAGACGCAAACCAACACACATCTGGTGAAATCTGGGGGTTACTCCAAGTGCCAGAGAGCACTCTGGCGCAGACTGGACCATTTGTAAATTTGGAGTGCCTATTCACAACACTTCACTGTCGGAGCAGCAGAGCGTAATCTGGGCACCTTATTTTGGTGTGATTAACATAAGCATTCGTAAATTCATGTATTGCATTTTAGTGTAGAGCGTCTAATTGTAATTACAAACGCATCCTCAAACTCAGATGAGGAGTTTGTTGTGCACCAAAAGTGGTGACTAGCAGACGTATCAGAGTGGAACGTGCAGTTAGCATCTTTAATATGTTGAAGTTGTTTGTTAGCTTGGAACTAGCTGTGGCTGACACAGCATTAGTGGTTGTAAAACATACAAAAATCTTTGCTACGTGTGTTTACATTGGTTCAGATTACATCCAAAAACTGCACACTCTGCAGTCACTATGCTAATACTCACTCTGCTATCTGCATTGACAAGGGGTTTAGGTCTCTTTGCCAGTGTTGTGTCAGAGTCTGTTCCCCCGTGGAGCTGTACTTCCTGTATTGGATGATGATTGGCTCACGCGTCAGTGATGCACCTAATCTAGCTCACCTAGCAAACATTTGAATCCCAGATTTGAGGAAAGCTCTCTTCAGTAGATGAATGTGAAAACACCTCAGTCAGTCAGTACAGTCAAGGTCAGACATTTTATTTGACATAAACATAAGAAAACACATTTTTGAGTGGGGGAGATCTTTAAGTGAGGTTTTTAATGCAGGACTTTTGTTAGTAATAGAGTAGTTTTAGTAGTAGTTCTACTTTATTGCTGCTTCTGCCACAGTAACAATGTTGAGCACCTCTTCCACTGCTCTACTTTACCCACTGCATGTTTGTGATGGTGCAGAGGCAGAAAGCAGTGGGTGTCACACGCACTTAAAAAGCATCTTCAAATCAGTGATCACTGCCTTGTGGTGCCAGCACAGAAAATACTGCACACTGCTTCCCACTGAAAGTTACTGTTTATGTCTCTATTGTTGGTGAGGTGAGCAGGATGGTTTCTGCAGGTTAATTTTGGTAAATGATATATGATTTTCTTTGATTCTGAGTGTATTTACCACCATTTGGTGTGCTGTTAGAGATTTCTACTGTGCTTTCTGGTAAACAATGTGCGTGTGTGTGTGTGTGTGTGTGTGTGTAGCAGCAGTTAAGCTCTCTCTCTCTCTCTCTCTCTCCCTCCATGCTGGGCAGTGACACTCCTCTGCCACCAGCACTCTAATAGGGAGGGACCAGGCCGCTCACTCAGTCCCGCTAATGCAGCTCACTGCCCCGGGCCATGGGCTAAGCTGAAGTACACCGCATCACACACACACACACACACACACACACCACACACACACACACGATGGCAGACACACACCGTATATCCAACTCTGTCTCTTCTCTACTGCTAAATCAAAACAAGGTGGAGGGCGAGAGCTTTTTGCCGCTGGATGTTTACTTTGGCTGAATGACATATTTTTTTAAAGAACAGAGTTACTTCAGTGTTTAAGCCTCAGTGCACACGCGATTAACAGTTCAATAAGAGTTAACGGGATATCCAGTTGAAGGGTAGGTGTTTGGACCATGGTGGCACACTTCTGTATGGCGCGGTGCATCGGGATGTCTGTGTGTGTGTGTGTGTGTGTGTGTGTGTGTGTATGTGGTTTCTCTCTCCCGGGACTCTCATTATCACTGCTGTCCCAGATGTCACCAAGCACATGAAACACACGTCATGAATAATGGAGTCCTATTTCTACATCTCTCCCCATTTCTCTCCTATCCTCCCACCCTCTTCCCTTCCATCCCTCGTTTCCTCTGATGCTTCTACTGATGCTTAATCTCCTCAGCGCTCCCTCTATCTGAGATGGTCCATTTAGCTTTATGCAGCATCGTCGGCCTGTCTGGTTAGGATGGGTTTATGGGGGGGAACATGGCGTCTCTGCAGCGTTGCGTTGAGTTATATTCACGCAAACGACGTCTTTTGCATACGATCAGTTTTATGTCTGTCCCCGACTGGCTGTTCAGCTTCTCGATAGGCCGCCCCCCCCCCACCCCTCCGCATCATCCCCTCCCCCAGTGTTTACTGTTTAAAGTCACACAGGGCAAATTGGGACAGAGCAGTCAAGTGAAGCAGAAGAGACGTGGTCCCATCGCAGTGGAAACTGGACTCTGCTCTGTCTGTCTACTCTTTCTCATCCCTCTTTCTCTCCTCGACCTCCACCTTTGTCCACTCCTCCCCTCTGTCCCCTCAACTTTCCAACATCCTCTCTGTGCTCGGGGTGAGTCGGTGCACAACACAGCACAGTGGCAAGGGACAGGCAGGGCAGAGAGATGTGATTGAAAGATGAGGTAAGCAGTCAGAATTGGTTAGGAAAGAGGACAGCAGTTAGGATTAGACAGTGAAGCGTGGCTTTTTAATGAAAACATGACAGGGCCGCGGCTCCTTCTACGTCTTGCATCTCGTCCCCCTTCCAGAAAATGAACAAGCGACGGAGAAGAAGAAGCGAGAGTAGGGGTGAGAGAGAGAATTGAATGCAGAGATTCAGATATTGCTCATGCAGTGTCAGTCTTAACTGGCAGCGTGACTCGTGCTCCGTCTGAACAGTTTGGTCGTGTTAACAAAGTCTCTTTTATGGAGGAGATGCAACGGGGTGGGCTCCCATTGCACAATTAGTTGTTACACATCAGTTGTGCCAATAAAATCTGCTTTGAATGTGAATTGAAAGGAGTTAAGAGGGCGCCATTCATAGATGTTAAGTAAGTGTGCAGCAGAATAAAAGCCAGGAAAGTGTATA
Source organism: Epinephelus lanceolatus (assembly GCF_041903045.1). Lineage (NCBI taxonomy): Eukaryota > Metazoa > Chordata > Actinopteri > Perciformes > Serranidae > Epinephelus > Epinephelus lanceolatus. The sequence goes on along the minus strand of NC_135744.1, from coordinate 42,467,829 downwards.
TATTTAATTGGCTGACACCTGCTTCTACTCGGGCTTTTAATGTACACAGCGGAGAGAGGGGAGAGAGCAAAGGGAGGGTGGAGTGGGCGCTCGCTTTGAATACAGATGCAACACCCCTCTTTTTTGCATAAAGGTTTGAAAGGAGGGGAGAACACAGACATGGACTGTTATCTCCTCCACAGTTTACCCTCCATCTTTCCCTTTGCTTTCCTCCCCTACTGTCTTCTCTTCCTTTCTCCACTCATTCCTCTCTAAATCAAGTCATTCAGCCCAACAGCGCCGATTTTCTGCTTTAACACATTCCTCTGCTGCAAAACTGGACCACTGCCATTCACTGACTCCACTGTGCTAATTTTGTAACACAGTTTATTATTTCTCATTCCAGCCGGGAAATATTTTTTTGTCCTATTTTAAGCCCGGTAGGTGTTTCTGTGTGTGTTTGTGCCTAGCATGTCTGCATTTGTGAGCGCCAAGCACATTCCAGCACCGCAGAGAATATCTCCCGAATATGCTGCGTTTTTTTTCCCCCTTTCTTCTTCTTTCTGTGACAGTCACAAGTCTTTGATCCGCTTCTCCTTCTCCTCCTCTGTCTTCTCACCTCCTTTCTTCTCAGCAAGAAGGCAGACATACAGAATGCAAACGTTAAAGTCAGAATATCGGCCACTTTTTCTGTCTCCATCTTCAGAGGGTTATTATTCGTTTGCTAAATTACAGCGTCTTACTAAACTTTGACGTTCATGTGTGGTATGTGTTTATTTGTGTTTGTGTGTATCACAGTTTTTTGGATATCTGGAGTTCAAACCAGACAGTATCCTTTGGCAGTGGGGTTGTTATCATCAGAAGCAATGATGACAGCATTTCATTTGAACCAGAATACTCACTATTACTTATCAAAACAACAAAACTAAACATTGTAATTATTACTGTTTTAAAACCGGGCCTTGATGATGTAAAGCTGCAACCTCTTGCTTCCGCAACATGCAAGTGTCAAAAATTGCAGTTCCTCAAATGGCCACTTGAGGCTGGCTCCAAAAGCGAGTTAATCCCCACAGACCTCCATGTTAAAATGCCCAACTTAGCGGCTAAAATAAACATGTTTACAGCCTGGAACAAAAATCGATAGCTAATTTCAACACTGATGTAACTGTAAGGGGGTTGAATTTTTACATAAGTCACCAGTTTGCAATAAAGTTACTCATATTTAAGGGAGAGGCTACTTTGAGTGTCCTGGGCTTCTCAGTCAGATCGACCCCTCACTCCTCCACAGCACCAAACTCCTGTCCAAATATGATCACTTCTGGCTCCAAAAAGCAAGATGGCGACGACCAAAATGCCAAACTCAAGGTTTCAAAACAGGAGACCACAAACCAGTGGATAACATCACTGTAGATTGCGTTAAGTAAATTTAGGAAGGGCCCATTCACTGGATATTTTCAGGGGGCCAGCCATTTCTATAGGCAGGCCTGCAGTGCAGTTGGAAGACTACTGGGGCCAAATGTTTACAGTCACTGCTGCACCCATTACATATATAGATAAAATATGTAGGCCTATTTTTTATCATTAAAGTTCTATACATTGCTGGTTTATTGGTGAAAAAAATAAATCCAGGGCGCGTCAGTAGTGTAGTGGATAGTGCCGGCGCCCCATGTACAGAGGAGATACCTTGCTGCAGTGGTTGCAGGTTCGACTCTGGCTTGCAACCATTTGCTGCATGTCAACCCCCCCGCTTGCTCTCTCACCCCATTACACTCTGTCCTGTTCATTAAGGGCAAAAGCCCCAAAAAATAATCTTTAAAAATAAAAAATAAATCCAACATTACATTTTTGAATTTTAAAGCAACTGGCTGTTTTATGAGTATCAGTGGAGGGAAATTACAAATCACCTTTTATTTTATATTCACTATTCATATCAGTGATCCCTTCAAACTCTATGTGTACTAGAATATGAGATAACTGTCTCTTATTAAAGCCTCAGGTGATGTGTAGATATTTCAGCTCACATTTCAGCGTAGTGATACCTCTGAAATGGACAGCGAGAGCCCCTTCCCATCCCTCCTTTGAAGCATAATCGTAATGGTAACCGTTTGAATAAAATTCTTTGAATCAATTTCCCTCTAATCTTTTAACTTAAGACCACAACTCTTTAATGGGTAAACATGTTGTGCTGCAGGCATCGACTGTATCTGAAGATTGTTGTTGTGGAGGAGTGAAGCCTCTGACCCTCCGCTGCTTTGCCACATTTTCTCCTTGCGCGAGCTTATAGTCTTCATAATGAGCAGCGAAAATACGCTAACCTTCATTTAACTGGCAGAGCCCTTCAAGGCAAGGAACCACTGCCTTTGACCATCAACAGTATTGAGTTGGACGGAGACTCCAGGGATCAGACTGTAGTGCTCTGCCAGGAGGAAAACAGGGATGTGAGTTCGATAGCTCATTAGCCTTTTCCAAACTGATTAGATATGGGGTCCATACTGGGAGCTCCCATGGGGACACCAGTGTTTTGACTCAGAGCTGTGAGTGCTGCACGATCATACAGTCAGTTTGTATTTCTGTTTTGTTTTTGTTGTGCTTTGTAGACAGGAAAAGCTGTATTCTGGATAAGATAAGATAATTCCTGCTAAGAGAGGAAAAAGGTTGTCTCCTAAAATAGATTAGTCTAGATTGTGTGGAAATTTGCCCCTTTAAAGCATGTAGGTCAGATTCACATCCAAGAGCTAAATTAGTTTCCTGTTGAGGGTAGAAAAGTCCAACTTAGTTTCCAAACTGCACATAAAACTGCCAATGAACAGGCCCCAAGTAATTTTTAAACTACTTTCGTGAGTCCTGAGGGTGTGAAAAGCTAAATAAGTTTCTTATATTATACTTATTTTAAGGCACAGAATTGGACTAAGCTGCCTTTCAAACTAGCAAACTCCAGACTGAGGCTCAGGATACAGGAAAACTAAAAGAAAGTGTGTTATGTCTGTGTGTTTTGGGGAATAATTGTGATTGGATAAAAAACCAACTTGCATCTGAAAAGCTATATTTAGCAACGTCATGCAATGCTATGCTTTTCCCATTAACTTCACCGACTTCTACTATCCCACCTTTTTTTTCTGCGGTCACACGACACAGAGGGTTTCACTGTTTCGTCCTCGATGATTGCAGACACATTGTGCTTTAATAATTGCTGAAAGTACACCGAAATCGTAACAGGATGGCAGTGAGAAGACCCTAGCAACAGGGAGAGGATGAAGAAAGCGTGAGAGTGGGAGGGAGGGGGGAAAGATGCAGAACATCAATAAATAATGGCCCCACTGAGGAGGTGGAAATATGGGCCTCGTTATCTTTGCGCCGACGCCTTCATTTGCATGTGAGAAAATGAGGCTGCTAGCTCGCACACACACACACACACACACACACAAAGTGCACGCACACACACTCTTGGACCCACACGGGCTACAGTATGTATCCTATTTATAGACTCTCTATTATGTTTTTATTTTTTTCTATTCTCTCTCGCACATTTATACTTCCATTATTTTCCTTTTTCTTTCTGCTCTTTGGAATTTGTCATAGCAGCAGGTCTGGCCTGTTGTGTGACTGTGAGGCCGCGGGCATTTTGCTGGATTAAAAAAAATGAAGCGAAAGAAACCCTTTAATACACGAGAGAGGTTCGCTGAGGACATACAGCATGATTCATTTGAGTAATGGCACTTTTTTACATTGCATACATTCAAACATGGCGTACAGTTGAACTTAGCTTTTTAGCCGTCTGTGGATTTGAATCAGTTTCAAATAAATGTGTGTTACCTAATAAGGGTAGATGCAAACAGTGCAAGGCTAAATTTGTCTATGTATGCTACTGTTCATGCACTCATGTGAACATAGTAAAAGCAGCTGTGGAATGGCCTGTTGAATTAAAACAACTTTAAAGATTAAAAATTAAACATCTGGACAAGCAGACTGTTCTAATGCACTGTTTGTACATATATGTAATAGTAATGTGCCACAACTTATATGTAACCTTCATAATCGTGAGCCAGTAATTCATATATAACCCATGTTATCGAGAAGGCTGCAATAACATGACCAATTTGCTGAGGGGAGTAAAGATGGAAAGTCTGCATAAGCAGGCAGGTTGGGGTGGTGGATGGGGCAACAGGCACAGGACTTTCCTCCAGGAGACTGGTGTTTGTGTCCCCTGTGAACCCAAGTACACAACACCATTCATGGAGTCCTAATTCGTTAGATATTATACAGATCGTTGTATGTGCATTTTCGTAAGATATAATACAAACCGTTAGAGGATACATCGGGAGAAGGAATGGGAGGCATGTGGAGGGAAATAATCTTGTTTTTACTGATGGAAAAATGACCCAATATCCAAAATCCTAAAGTTTCTCTTTTCTAAAGGTGCAGTATGCAGCTCTGGAGAAAGATAGTTAAATACAGATGACCCTGGGCTGGTACTGAACCACTAACCCAAAGCATCCGTATTTTACGTCCTGGGAATGACACTCAACAGTTTTACGAAAGAGAATAATACACAGTTGTTGAGTTCTTCTGTACCTTTAACTTTAACTCATCATTTTCCTGATCCAGTACTTGATTTAAGACTCCAATAGTCCCCCTCTGGACCCCATCTGCATCAGGAATACACAAACAATTTTGCACAATCTCTTCCGTGAATGTATCTCATTAAGACTCTGACCGAACTCATACAAAATCCAACAATGTTGACATCCTCTAGGCTATACAGCTTCTTACAAAAAGCTTCTTTCTGGGTGAGAGAACTCTTTAAAGAGCCATTTATAGCTGATGAAAAATACTTAAACCTCTAAATGGTTCCATCAGAGCTTTTTTGAGGATCCATGAGTGATTCCATTTTTTACCTAATGGTCCTTCTGGTTCCTTAGTTCATGGTGTTTTGCAAAGCACAAAGCTCCCATGATGGCCTTCTACAGATATGAAAACATGGATCACCACAGTCTATATAGTTTTTGGTATGAGTCTGCCATGAAGAAACGTGTCTGTGAAGCACAATGTGTGATGCAGCAGTTGCCTCTGTCACTGAACAGGAAGAAGGCGTCCCAACCAGGCCTTTCACAGTGGAGTTTTGGTTCACATGTCTTTCTTCTAATTTGAATACAAGAAAGTACATATACATTCATGTAAAAACAATTTCCTCTCTACCGAGCTACACCTGCCAACTGCATCAGCGTACATTAGGTGTGCCACCACTCATGGACAAGAGGCTCAGCTTGTGACAGTGCAAGATGTAAACTCTAATGGCGTCCTTGGCTGAACAGAGCTGTAAAGTTAGCTCAGCAGTGCTAGGTGAGCTGGCAGCAGATGCATACTTCCTTATGCACAGTGATACGGTTGGCAGATTTAGATTGGTAGAAAGAAAACAGTTCCTACATGAAGCTGCTCACAACAAGGTCTGTGGATTTTATTGAGTAACCGGGTCATGATTTCTGGAAAGAGACACTGCTGCTAAATTTTACAAATGTGTTTTCTGGCACTTTGAGCACCACAAGCCAGATGCCATCTAGTTCCATAATATTGGAGAGAGGGCAGACATCTGTACGACTTATATCTCCAACACTCTCACCAAAACAATCTAGACTGATAAACAGTCCTACAGGTAAGAGGAAAAATATGAAATTTAGATTTCCGGGTGTGCTGTCCCTTCAAAGTGGAGGAAAAACTGCAGGTTTGTGTAAGAATTTCACCTGCCAAACAAAGTTGTCATTCTCCTACAGAGAGACTGTAACATTACAGAGTAGTGTGAATGTGACACAAGTGAAAAAAAACAACAAATTACGCAACACTAACAACTGCGGTCATTTTCTGCTCGGAGCGCCTGCATGCATGTCTGCATGTTTTGCTGCAGCTGTATATGTGTGTGTGTGTGTGTGTGAAATGCACATTGGCTCAGTTTCTTGTTATCTAGTCAAGTCAGCATGAATAAAAGCTGAGGGAGCACAGTGATTTAGTAATTAATATTTTACTCTGTCTGCCACTCTGCTTAGAGACTGAGAGAGAGAGAGAGTGAGACGATGAGAGGGTTCACACAAAGAGATGGAGAGAGTCGACTAAAGATAGACTGATAGACTGATTCTGTGTACAAGCCACTCACTTAAACAGTACACATCGTATTATTCCCCTCATTATCTTCCCATCTTAATCAGTGTTGTTTCAGAGGGATGAATTCCTGCTGTAGACAGAAAGTGTGGCTTTGACAGATCCAGCTGACTCTCTCTCTCTCTCTCCCCCTGCCTATGTCAGGGTGTTGTGACAGGCGAGTAGTCGGTGTTGTGGGAGTAGCAGTCTTAAAGTGCTCATTATCCAGTAAGGCTTCATTCTGGGGGGCAAACAAAGGCTGCTGTGAAATTGCAGCCTGTGCCTCCCTCTCGGGTCATGCAGTATATTCCATGCAAACACATGCACAGTCCATAACTGCTACCTTCAGTGTTCCTGCTCAGCCCCACTGCAACACACCGACAAACACAGAGCTTGTAGATAAAATATTGATGCTGATAAACACACAGGTGCACCTGAATGTGGCCAATCCAGCTGCTGGTCTGATACTAAAAGACACAAGTGATGACAGTTGCTATTGTGTTTAAAGGTCCCATGCAATAGTATGGCTTCATTAATGTGCCTCTGGTTTCCCTCTCCTCCTCCAATCAGTGGGCACAGCATGCAAACTTGGGGTTATTTACATAAACACAGATCTGTGAGTAGCATAAAATGTGAGACACAAGTCAAATGCTATGAAAGAGAACAGGCAGCTCTCATCACACAGCCTAATAGCCAAGAAATTGTTAGCGATGTACACTGCTGCAAACCATGGATATGTTACATTTGCATATTATTATATAGCAGATACACAATGGTTTAGGTGTGGTTAGTTTTAAGCACAAAAACCACTTAGTTATGGTTACAAAAGAGATCTTGCTTTGGCTAAAAAATACCTCATTTGGGAAGCACAATCCCAGCAGGAAAAGCGGTGATGTCTTGGTGAAAAACAACCACTTTTCCAGCCACATTGCTAGCAGCAAAAGCAGCAATGTCTCGGTAAAAACGTGCCACTTTTTCAGCATTTTTTCAAGCAGGAAAAGCATCGATGTCTTGGTAAAATACGACCACTTTGGGGCCATTATCCTAGCAGGAAAAACATCGATGTCTTGGTAAAATACGACCACTTTTGGGCCATTATCCCAGCAGGAAAAACATCGATGTCTTGGTAAAATACGACCACTTTGGGGCCATTATCCTAGCAGGAAAAGCATCGATGTCTTGGTAAAATACGACCACTTTGGGGCCATTATCCCAGCAGGAAAAACATCGATGTCTTGGTAAAATACGACCACTTTTGGGCCATTATCCCAGCAGGAAAAGTAGCAGTGTCTTGGTAAAGTACAACCGCTTTTCAGGCCACTGTCCTGGTAGAAAAAAACGACGAGTTTGGGTAAAAAACAACCACTTTTCAACCACTATCCCAGCAGGAAAAGTAGTGATGTCTTGGTGAAAAACAACCGCTTTTCTAGCCACATTGCCAGCAGGAAAAGCAGCAATGTCTCTGTAAAAAAGTGACACTTTTTCAACATTTTTCCCAGCAGGAATAGCATTGATATCTTGGTAAAATACGACCACTTTTGGGCCATTATCCTAGCAGGAAAAACATCGATGTCTTGGTAAAATACGACCACTTTGGGGCCATTATCCCAGCAGGAAAAACATCGATGTCTTGGTAAAATACGACCACTTTTGGGCCATTATCCTAGCAGGAAAAACATCGATTTCTTGGTAAAATACGACCACTTTGGGGCCATTAACCTAGCAGGAAAAACATCGATGTCTTGGTAAAATACGACCACTTTGGGGCCATTATCCTAGCAGGAAAAACATCGATTTCTTGGTAAAATACGACCACTTTGGGGGCATTAACCTAGCAGGAAAAACATCGATGTCTTGGTAAAATACGACCACTTTTGGGCCATTATCCTAGCAGGAAAAACATCGATGTCTTGGTAAAATACGACCACTTTTGGGCCATTATCCCAGCAGGAAAAACATCGATGTCTTGGTAAAATACGACCACTTTTGGGCCATTATCCTAGCAGGAAAAGTAGCAGTGTCTTGGTAAAGAACAACCGCTTTTCAGGCCACTGTCCTGGTAGAAAAAACCGATGAGTTTCAGTAAAAAACAATCACTTTTCAACCATTATCCCAGCAGGAAAAACATCGATGTCTTGGTAAAAAAATAACCGCTTTTCAGGCCACTGTCCCGGTAGAAAAATACTACGAGTTTCGGTAAAAAACAACCACTTTTTGTGCTTAAACGCCACTGGAAAACAGCGATGGATTGCTTAAACAAACACTTTTGGTGCCTACAAAGCCACTGGGAACACAACAATGACCAAATGGCTAAATTACAACCAGTTCTGTTGTTTGTTGGTATATAGTGGTATGTAATGGTCTGCAGGTGTCTCCCTAGTTGACGGGAGATCCACCATCCCCTCCACCTCTAGGTGACAAAAGTCAGCTTATACATTCCCTTATATATGAATGTTGAACATTTTCTTCTAGCGACTGTGCTTCATCACATTTGATCTTTGGCCTTCTACTTTTGTGAGCACACTTGAAAGGAAGAACATTTAGATAGTTTGGCGATGCTGCACAACAGTTTTACATCGTGTGTAGAGGGGCAGTAAAACCGTCTCTGCTCTGTCTATGGTTGGTGTAAGTGACCGCTGTGTGTCCTCCAGGCCTTGAAAGAGTGCCAGGTTTTTGGGAAGCAACATTATCAGGCAGGTAGTGCCAACTGTTCAGGCAGCTGTTTGTTCTTAGCGCAATATGGTTTTGCAGTGAGCACAATGCATTTGTACCAGAGCGATCATCTTAATGCAGGTGTTTTTTACAGCGTGTTTGTGTCTGTCAGCAGTTTTTCTTTTGGGGAAATGAATGAATGAAGTCTTGAATGATGTGTCTTCCGCAGGTAACAGGTTCTCGCTGACCTCCTTCGGGGCTCTTTACATCTCTGATGTTCAGAAGGAGGACGCCCTCTCCACGTACCGGTGCATCACCAAACATAAGTACAGCGGCGAGACGCGCCAAAGCAATGGAGCGCGGCTCTCTGTAATGGGTGAGCAGCTTGGTGTTGTCACTTCACTCATGTTGGTCTGATTCATTGTCTTGACAAAATAATGACTCTATCTCTGCCCCCTAGACCCCAACGAGTCCTCACCCACCATCCTGGACAGTTTCCAAGCAGGGGAGGTGCAGGCAGGCCAGAGCATCGAGCTCCCCTGCATAGCGGGAGGGTACCCCAGCCCCACTGTGCGTTGGCTGAAAGATGGTCGCCCACTGCCCTCAGATGCCCGCTGGACACGGCGTTTGACAGGGCTGACCATCAGTGACCTGAGGCAGGAGGACAGTGGCAGCTACGCATGCGAGGTCACCAACAGTTTTGGCTCAAAGGAGGTGTCTGGACAGCTTCATGTTATAGGTGTGTGAGCACAACTACACACACATGCACACAACTCTATCGCAAACACCCTGACAGACTCCCACGCTGTCTTCTCGGTGAATCAGCCTGGCAGATGGACACATTCACAAACTCCTCTCCTTTTGGTTTGAGGCACACATATAAGTCGCACCTAGAGTGTGTCTGTAACAAACATGTGTGTGAGCTGTATGAAGCCCCGTCATATCAGGTCTCAAAAAGAGAGACAGGGCAGTAATTCACTGAGACTGAATCCGTAACACAGCTGCCAGCACCATTCACCGTCAGGGAGGAGGGCGAGGAAGACAGAGATAAATACGAGGGGTCGCAGAGGGGACGATCAGACATCCAGACAGTGCTAAAATGACATTATCTACAATGTAATAACAAGATAATAAGAGAGGCGGAGATAAATGTACATTGTGTGAAGTATACAAAGAAACAAAGAGCTGGAGAGGGCGAGACAGAGGGAGAGAATAGAGAGGCGGTAGGCTTTGCCAGTGGGCACATCATGGCAGCACACTCTGTGACTCTGACAGGGTGAGGGGGGGGTTGGGAGGCACAGCGATGCCCCCCAGCACACACCACCAGCTGCCTTATTGCTCACTGACATTTGCACACACACACACACATGGACATACACACACTCTCTCTCTCGCACACACACAAGTGGACAGAGATGTGAAGAGATATCTCCAGCTGCTTTTTTAATGAGTGCGTCGAACTGATTGAGTCACCGCCGCTGATTGTGCTCTCTCGCTCTCTCTCTCTCTCCGTCTCTGTGAATGTAAACGCCTACTGTATGTGTGTGTCACACTTTGAATCTAGCTGAATGATTTTAGACTAATTGGTATCACTAGATAATATGACATACTCATAAAAGGTTTTTAATTCGTATATAAATCAATTAATAGTTCATTAATGTTTTGCAAATGAATAATAACCTAATGTAATGTGTAAAGACAGGAAGTTAAGTTAGCAGAGTATGATGTAAATGTTCACTCACAAATCTGGCAGCACAAAATGTATTTTTATCTAATGGATAAAACTGGATCACTGGTCAGTGAAGCATTAATACCTGTGTTATTAAACACCAATAAATTAACAAATAACAACTGATAATCTCTATAATTATGATTCACTGCACAGTAGACCACAAAGTTCTATAAGCTTTACATCTTAAAATTTAAAAATTTATAATCTAATATATATAATGGTAAATAAAAGGCAGCAAAGCAATGCATACTTATAATAATAATTTCACTTACACAGCAGTTTTATAAATAACCATAAAAATAGAATATGCACAAACCAAAAGATAGAAAAAGTATATTTTTTCACATGTCTGTATTCTAACAAACAACGTGTCCTTTTCCCAGATCCACTTCGTGTGACCTTGTCCCCTAAGAATCTGAAAACTGGCATCAGCAGCACCCTGTTCTTCACCTGCACTGTGGAGGGCTCCCCAGAATACACCATCAACTGGTACAGCAACACGGAGCCCATTGTCCCCGACCAGCACATCTCCATCCAGGGACAACACAACGACACCTTGCAGATCACTGCAGCACAGAAGTTTCACTCTGGGGCTTACCAGTGCTTCGCCTCCCGAAAGGGCCACACTGCTCAGGACTTTTCCATTATTCTGCTCGAGGGTATGTGAACAGAGACTGTCGGGGAACTAAACGAGTGCACATTCTGTATAAATGGGGATGCAGCAGGCACTTTATTGCAGCAAAATGACACATGACAAAAAGGCTGACTGAATTTAGAGCTTCTACTTTTGCTGTTGACTTTTATTCTTTATATGAATTACTGGTGCATAAATTGTTTGAGATTGCAAATGTCATTTATAGACACATAAATATGACACCACAGAGCTGTTTGGTATTAAATATGCAGCAATGATGGCAGCACAAACACATCTAAATCTTGCTTTTCTCACCATTCGCTCTTTATGTCCTTCTCTATTTGTCATCCTTCTCTCTCTGTCTTCTCTTAGATGGAACTCCTCGTATTGTGTCTTCCTTCAGCGAGCGGGTGGTGAACCCCGGCGAGCCTTTCTCCCTCATGTGTGCTGCCAAAGGAGCCCCGCCCCCCTCCATCACCTGGACGCTGGACGACGAGCCCGTGGTGCGAGACTCCACCTACAAGACCAGCCAGTACACCCTGTCGGACGGCCTGACCGTGTCACACGTCAACGTCAGCAGCCCGCTCATTCGAGATGGGGGAGTGTATCGTTGCGTCGCACGCAACTCGGCCGGTAGCGCCGAGTACCAAGCGCGCATAAACGTAAGAGGTGCCTGTCTGCTTTTCAATATAAATGCACCCTACACCTGACTCTACACAAACACAAAAGGGCTAGTGAGAGGCATAGATCACTTTGCATTTCACACAGTTAGGCCTACTATCTATCTATCTATCTATCTATCTATCTATCTATCTATCTATCTATTTATCTATCTATCTATTTGGTGCTACAAAGACAGGGTGCAGTAACTTTAGGTTCAGTTCTCAGGCAGGCAAAGTGCATTACAGATAGAAACTACTGCCATTGAACCTACCGAAAAAACGCAGATACTGTACTCAAAAAAACTTTATTTAGATTATTTAAAGTCCATAGTTCTTAGTGACTTATTTTTTTCAAAATCTAAAACAGTAACATAAATTAATAAACAATTTAAAACATTAAAATGTTTGATTTACCTCACCAAATAGCATGAATTCCACTAGAGCGAAAAGTTGGTTGCTGCTACTGAACTTAGTAAGCTAACGTACCTTTAGCAAAAGTTTACCTTGGTTCTCTTTCTCCATTTTGATTTGCAATTCTCCCTTTTTAGTTATATGAATAACAAACTACCAAGATAATGGTTCATCAAAGTGGATATTTTTCAATGACAGCTGAGGAAAAAGTAAGTAAAGTAAATAAATTTAGTTTAAGCTTTAGCTAAGGCTAACCATGGCTATCTCACCAGCTAACTAAAAAGACTAGTGGTGTGTCATACTTCCATTAGTACACTTCCATGTAGTATACTGTGTGCACTATGTACTCATTGGCGTAGTGCGCAAATTTCGACAGGGTAGTGTTGTCTCAAACCAAACACGGCCGTTGTGCACTCACTGGAAATGACGACCGCAAATTAGCTAGTTAGCAAACTAGCATTAGCATTCGCGTTATCGTTCGCGGTACCAAATCATTACAGACTGCTAATTTAACCCAACAAACATACTGCTGGCTTATACCCGACAACAGTATAGTGGTGCTTAGTGCAAAAAACGTGTATTTGTACAATGCAGCGACGTTCGCACAGTCCTCAGCCACCATTTCCAGTTCCGCTACGTAGCCAAGATGGCGACCATTGAGGGTGAGAAGTGTCCATAGTTCCACACTCAACTTTCTGACCGTTTTGAGTGCACTATCTGGGTACTGATAGTGCACTGCATTTTTCCAAACTTCTCAGTAGCTATGTTTGAAAAGTGATTCGAATCATTGAGAAATGCGTATTAAAAGAAATGTACATTTAATGTTTCCATTAAATGTACGGACTTTGGTGAAAACTACGAACTCGCGCGACTTTTCCGCAGAACCGGAAACAAAACAAGTCTCGCATTCTTCTTCTTCTTCTGCTACGTTTTCTGGCGGTTGGCAACCAGCTTGTAAATGCATTACGGCCTTCCCGACCCGGAGTGTGGATATCACCATGGAGAGAGGTGCGCTACGTCAGACTTAATTCGAACATAACTGTTTCCATCTGCCGTTTTGCAAATCAACATTTTTCGAATCAACCAAAACCCGGCTAAAGCGAGCGTATTTTAGTTTGTGCGAATCAGGGGATTTTAATTTTGGCGTTTCCACCATAATTTTCCGATGCGATACTTCTAGATGCGCATCTAAACAGGCTGATGGAAACATGGCTAGTGTGAACAAAGTAACAAGTCTTTACAAACTATTTTGGTGGAAATTATACATTTACTTGGCAAATTCAGTATTCATATTGTAAAATAAAAAATAAAAAGTCAGATATGGGTCTTACTGTAACCAAACTTTCTATCTATCTATCTATCTATCTATCTATTTGAGGGTGATTTAGCAAAGTACACAGTCACTTAGATACACAGAATATTTGATTAGATTAAAATCAACAAATATCCTCAATCAGATTTTAGTAAAGGGAGCTTAACTAACCTCCCTCTCCACCTGTCAACTTGCCCCAATCACTCTATCCCTCAACCTTTATCTCTTCACCTCCTCTCGTCTCTGTGGCTGCTCCCTTACTCTGCCATGACGCCCCTCACCTCATCTGCCCCTCTCTCCGACCTCTCTGTGTCTCTCTCTATCTCCTCCCTCCATCCCCTCCCTCTCTTCCCTGTGTCTCCAGGTCCACCCCGAATCAGACCCATGCGGGACATCACCGCAGTGGCGGGCAGGAACACCTACATAACGTGCCGCGTGATTGGCTACCCGTATTACTCCATCAAGTGGCTGAAGGACGGCATGCAGCTGCCTGATAATCATCGTCAAGTGGTGTTTGAGAACGGCACCCTGAGGCTGACGGACGTGCAGAAGGGCGCGGACGAGGGCACCTACTTGTGTAGCGTTCTGATCCAGCCCCAGGTGTCAATCAACCAGACCGTCCATGTCACTGTAAAAGGTTAGCGTGAAGAGAAGAATAGATACAAAGGGATAAAACCGCACGAGGCAATGTTATTAGGTCAAATATATCCATTCAATCCAGACAGAGTGACCCTCCAGTGACTACTTCACCCTGTTTTCCCAAAGAAGTATTCCTGCTTGTTGTGGGCATTTTTTTACTCACATCACTGTATCTAAAACACAAAATGTCGCAGAGGCAATGTGTCCAAAGAAAGCTGAAATAGATAACATTAGTTCTTTGCCTTTCTCCTCCAAAAGCACCAACAGACCGGTCTGGTTGGTAGAAAAAAACCCAAAAACGTCCACAGTTTACAGAGCTTTCTGGATATCAGAGTAACCACTGCCAATTTGAGACACCAGTGTTTGAAGTTGTGCAGTGCAGCTTTACAGCAATGCTTGATGGAGGTAGATGGTGTTTTAGGATAGATTTATGTCCCAGTGTGCGCCTGTATTTTGTTTAGTCTGTGAGTGGGGTAGTGATGGTAGCAGGGCAGCTGCAGAGGTGTTTAAGGGTGTGTGCATGTGCCTGCGTGTGAGTGTGTCTCTGATTTAATTAGATGAATAATAATGAAGCCTAGATTAAATCCCCCAGATGTCTCAGCTGTAGTACCCCCACCCCAACCTCCATTACTATGGCAACGGAATGACTTCCTCCTGCCAATTGGACTCTAACCAGAGCAGCTATTATGGGCTGCAGGAGATGGGGGCTGAAGGGGGAAGGGGGGGGGGGGGTGAGACGAGAGCCCCACTGGCCAATGACCTTCTCTCTCTCTCAGCATTGCTCCAGATGGCCACACTGCCACTCTTCCACGTCTATCGCTACCTTCATTCCGCTGACTCTTTGCACTCTACCTCTCTCCCCAGTGCCGCCGCTCATCCAGCCCTTCGATATTCCCTCTACCTCAGTGGGGAAGCTCATGTACATTGCCTGCGTGGTGTCATCTGGGGACATGCCCATACGCATCACCTGGCACAAAGACGGCCAGCTCATCGTGCCAGGCTCTGCCTCTGGCGTCGCAATAGAGACCAAAGAGTTCATGAGCTCCCTGCAAATATCCAAGGTGACACTGAAGCACAACGGAAACTACACCTGCATCGCCAGCAACGCCGCCGCCACCGTCAGCTGGGAAAGACAGTTGATTGTCACTGGTGAGGGTCTGAGCAAAGGGAGGATGGCACGATGATGAATTAGGTCACATCAGAAGTGATATCTACTGTGCAGAGGGAGCTTAGAATTGTACATGTTATTTTAGGAACACTCCCATTTTCTACCTTTTACTCTACGATCTTCTTTTAGTCCTCCATTTAGGTTAATCACATCTCTATGTTTCACAGTGCCACCGCGTTTTGTGGTGCAGCCCAACAATCAAGATTGCATCTATGGCAAAGCTGGAGTTCTCAACTGCTCTGTGGAGGGTTATCCACCTCCGAAAGTCATGTGGAAACATGCCAAGGGTAACACCATCCCTCCTGTCAACACTGTGAAAACAAAATCACTGGAGCAAGGAAAATTCAGCACTAACTTGCCTTTACTTTGTGTGGTGCAGGTGTAGGAAACCCTCAGCAGTACCATCCGGTCCCTTTGACTGGCCGTATCCAGATCATGTCAAACGGCTCTCTGCTCATCCGACATGTGCTTGAGGACGACCGTGGGTACTACCTCTGTCAGGCCTCTAACGGAGTGGGCTCAGACATCAGTAAGAGCATGATCCTCACTGTCAAGAGTAAGTGTCAATCTCTTTGGCTCGAACGCTTTCATAACCACATCTCCTGGATTGAACATATACTGTAGACAGAGACAAGCCTGTTAAGAATTTGGAGGTGAATGAGCTCTTCTAAGATGCACTTTTGCCCCAGGCTACTGCGGCCTGTACTCAACCTAACAAAACCTTGTCTCCATCCTGCACATCACTAACTGAGGGTATCTTTGCTATTGATTGATGTGTTCCGGCTGCTGGTTTGTGTGCTTCTGAATGTTTGGTGGGGAAAAGGGTTGATGAATTAGTGATGAAAACAAAACCGCAGGAACCCCTTCAATCAATAATCTATGTCTCAGGAAAGGAGGTGGAAAAGATTCAGGAGTAGAAGAAGAAGGCAGACAGGGAGGAGGTAGAGTAAGAGGGCCAGCGAGGCTTGAAGCGTGAAATGAAAATGGAGAACGAAGTGCAGAAATAGAGATGTCTATACATCTGTAATATATCCTCGGTTTCCAATACCACATCCCTGTTCCCTTGTCTCATTACTCCATATAATACCATTCGTCACACTGACATATGTCTGCGATTCTGCTCAGTTCCCGCCATGATCACCAGCCACCCCAACACCACCATGGCGAGGAAGGGCCAGACCAAGGAGCTGAACTGCACAGCGCGGGGTGAGCAGCCCATCATCATTCGCTGGGAGAGAGGAGACACCGTCATCGACGCTGAAAGAAACCCCCGTTACTCGATCACCATCAACAAGAAGGGGGACGAAGTCATCTCTACGCTTAAGGTCAGATACAGCTCAGCAGACCCCGAACTCAGCACAGCGCCCTCATCAAAAAAACTGAGAGGGAATGTTTGATGCTGTGAAGAGAATATACAGAAACTAAAGATGAATTAAAATTAGTTATTTGGTAAAAAAAGACTTAAATACTTACACGAATCCTTTTGCCTTATAAGCAAATCCATTCTCACTCCCAGCTTGTCAAATACCAACGCTTAGTGGCCGCTGGCGTCTGATACTGACACACTGAGGCATCTTTAGCATCTATATTAGATGTACCAAGTAAAACGTGTCAAGTAAACTCTCTTCAGCTTTTTCTTCTGTATAATTTTGCATGATTGCAGAGAGTTAGAGAAGATCAACATGGCACATTGTAACCTTTTCTGTTTGTGTTGATGCTCACAGCTGAACCCAGCCGAGCGAGGAGATTCTGTCTTCTTCTCCTGCCACGCAATCAACTCCTATGGAGAGGGTCGAGGGCTCATTCAACTCACTGTGCAAGGTATCTCCCCCACATACTCTGTACGTCTCACTGTCTTCTTTAATTTACGGAAACCCTAGGCCTCATAACACAGTACATGTGGATATGCAAACAGTCCAGGAGAAACACTGCAGTTGAAAAGCTCTCATTTCTGGTCTTTTTTCTCTCATGCACAGAACCACCAGATCCTCCTGAGCTGGAAGTGAGGGAGGTGAAGGACCGGAGCATGAACCTGCGCTGGATCCAAAGGTTCGATGGAAACAGCATCATCACCAGCTACGACATCGAGTACAAGAACAAGTCAGGTAGATATCCTTCATTTAAATATGCATGTCAGATTTTTTTAAGATGCAAACATCTCAAATCTTTTTGTATTCCACAGACTCCTGGGATCACATGTACACAACCAGAAACATCTCACCCACCAACAACCAGGCCAACATTGTAGAGCTGCACCCGGCATGCGTTTACAGCATCCGCATGTACTCCTACAACAAGATAGGCCGCAGCCTTCCAAGTAAAGAGCTCACAATCAGCACTGAGGAAGCACGTAAGTGGTTGTTTTCTCGTCTTAAAAATCACACTTGTCTGTTTGTCTCTATGTGTGACTCACTTTTTCTCTGTATGGAAGAGGGCTAAGAATATTGACAGTAACACTTTATTTGACATCTTCCATCAACAGCGCCGGACGGGCCGCCGATGGATGTAATCCTCCAACCGATGACTTCTCAGAGCATACGGGTTACATGGAGGGTAAATCACTACCATGTGAACACATCCTGTGTCTCTGTTTGCACAAGAGTTTATTTAAAGAGACAGTTCACCCCAAAATCAAAAATACATGTTAACCTTACCTGTGCTGCGGTTTATCAGTCTTGATGGTTTTGGTGTGAGGTGCTGAGTGCTGAAGATATCAGCTGTAGAGTTGTCCACCTTCTTCCAAATATAATGGAATTAGTAGGCAACTGCAATGTGTAGCTGCTAGCTCATCTAAGACCACTGAGTTAGCTAACGTTATAGTTAACAAAACAAAAATAACTCACCAATGGTTTAGGTTTGAAATGCACTTCACTATTAACTGCTATCACCACATTCCTTTCAGGCTCCTAAGAAGGAGCTGCAGAATGGTGTGATCCGAGGCTACCAGATCGGTTACAGAGAGAACGGTCCGGGCAGCAACGGCCAGTACAGCATAGTGGAAATGAAAGCTACAGGGGACAGTGAAGTGTACACCTTGGACAACCTAAAGAAGTTTGCCCAGTACGGGGTCGTGGTCCAGGCCTTCAACAGAGCAGGGACGGGCCCATCCAGTACTGAGATCAACGCTACCACGTTGGAAGATGGTAAGAGAGCCAGGAGAGAAGGGTGGAAGAAAATGTACCATAGATGACAAGATGAAGGAAAAGGAGTGTAGACACAGCTGAGAGAGTGGGCTGTTAAGCTGTGTGTAGGAGAGAGCGTGGGACGGCATGAGGGAGAGTGGAGAGAGACAGAAATCAAAAGATCCATCACGCATTTCTCTTTGATTTGTCAAAAAGAATAGAAAATAGAGTTAAATGCAGCAACAGGATGGAGGACATATACATTAATACAGTTAACATACATATATGGACACACTCACAAAAATGGATGGACTGAATTCGCAGCACATCCCCCATTCTTCTTTCGGCTTTAATTAGCACCCTCATTAGGCTGGTAGAGAGCGAGAGAGGAACAAGGAACCCCATTACTCTCTAAATGTCTACCCACTCTGCCTCTCCTTCTCTTTATCCTCCTCTTCCTCCCACTGGTTCCCCTCTCTTCCTCCTCATCTTTCCTCTGTCTATTTTACATCCTTTAGTTTCTCATATTTTTATGTCACTGTTCATGCAGACAGTAATGATAGACGCCCTGATCATGGTAACAGTTAAAGTGACGGTAATTGTCCAGACAGGTAATCTCAGGCTGCTTCTACAACAGCAGTGACCTTAAAGATGAACGGTGTCTTCCTTCAGATTTTATCCTCCACATTTCAGCTCACCCCGACCTCCTAATCTGCATTTTAACCCCTTAAGGTGAAGCTGTTTAACTATTCACGTTGCTCTGTCTCAGTGCTCTTCCTCCTCTCCACCGACCCCCCTCTGCACCTCCTCTCCTTCTCCTCTCTGTGCTCTAAAAGCTAGCACTGAACAAGGAGCTATTGAGAGCTAATCTGACTGATTTGTTTGAGCAGAGATTGCCTGTGGGTTGTTGGTGTTGAGTAGTTGTTAATTTTCTGTGCTTCAGCCGCCATGCTACATCAGTCAGGTCTTCTTAACAACAGCAATAACTTAAGAGTTTTGACAACTTGTTAAAACAGCCTCAAAACTTGTGTATTTGAACCATGCAGCACTAACGCTCACCTGTTTCTCTCTCCAGTGCCCAGTGAGCCTCCGCAGAACGTGCGAGCCATCTCTGTGACGTCGGACGAGGCGGTGATCACATGGGCAGAGCCTCCACGGCTGACGCTGCACGGTGTGCTGAAAGGCTACCGGGTTGTGTTTTGGTCCCTCTTCCCCGACGGAGGTGGGTGCTGTGGGGGCCAGGCCCATTGGCCAATGCAGAGTAATTATCACCTATCTCATTCTAAACTTCACCGAAAACCCACCCTTCCACCCACCCACCTGCCTCTCTGTCAGTGTTGTAAGTCAGAGTGTGTTAACCTTTCCCATAAAGCACTTCTTGTTCCTGTGTGTCTTTGAATTTGTCCACGTTTGCCCGTGTGTCTTTGTATCACCATCAGTACTGATGGGATAGGATTACAGTTACAGTAGTTGAGTGTGTTTGTGCTCTTATGTCTGTTTAACTAATTTGCACTAGCAAATATATTTTGTGGGAAATGACATCCTGATAATGGAGAGAAAAGCACAATTAAGATTTTTCTGGTTGTGTCTAGTCTACATAAGTACAGCAGCTGACAAGAGCGAAGGCACTACAATGACTCAAAACATTTCCATTAGGAGAAACTTACTGCAGCTTCAGAAATGATGCCTATTCAGAAACACATAGGAAAATCAAAAACAAAGAACAAAACAACGGAAATGTGCTGCAAATTAAAAAAGGTACTGCAGAAAGCCAAAATAAATCCATTAACAGCAAACACACAACAAATACAGAAAAGTCAAAAGTCAAAAACATACAAACCTCAAATGCAACAAAAAAACGGTGCATATTCAGTCAACACAACGGATGTTTTCTAAACCACTAGAGGGGGCGCTAAGCAGAGCAAAGAGAGAGAGAGAGAGACACCAGATGAGTGTGTGTTTGTTTATGAAGCAAAAGTCAAAGAGAGAGGCAACGTGGCACGTATCAGTTTTTACAGTTGGCCTTATTCTTTTATGTAAATCTGTTGTTATTTAATCATGGTATGGTTGTTATAGAATTGAAAAAGACCAAATGTAAATATGAATATGTACATTTTCAGATCGCCTCTTTACTCCATTTTGCTTCACACTTCAAAAACAAACTCATTCTCTCGTCTGGTCGCTCTCTCTCGCAGATCAAGCTGTTCCCCTCGCTGCTCCCCCTAGAGGCCTGGAGACTGTTTTCTGTTGCATTATTTTGGGGCAGCACGTTTGCCGTTAATATATTTATTTTGGCTCTTTGTAGTATATTTCCATTTTCATTTCCCTTGTCTTACTTGCTCAGTTTTTGTTTTGTGTTTTTGAATTGGCGTCATTTCTGAAGCTGCCGGACTTTTCTCCATATGGGGATGTTTTCGGTCATTGTGGCACACTTGCCCTTGTCAAACATGCTGCAACTTAATAAAGCACTCTGTTAAGGTTGGAGAAAGACTGTGTTGCAAGACAGACGGTGCTGACTTTTACAATATTTAACCAAAACCACAATCTTTTCTTAACCTTGATCAGGAGCTGTAGTATAACATAAGTCCAGCACACACATCCTGGTCTCTGCTTTGAAGTTTTGTGCTTTGTATTTCCAATCATCCACCTCAATGTCCTCCTTACAACTGCTGCCTTGTAATCCACGGAGTAACCACATATCCTCCAAAACATGTTGAGCAAAGCAACTTAGTAGTATATAAATGTGTTTGATAGAAGACAGAGTCAGTGTGTGTGGCCAGTCCACCAGATAACCAGCAGCCCTCTCTAAAACATCCTGTTCTCCTTAGAATGGGGAGAGATGCAAAATATCACCACCACACGTGAACAGGTGGAGCTGCGAGGGTTGGAGAAGTTCACCAACTACAGTGTTCAGGTGCTGGCCTACACGCAAGCTGGAGACGGGGTCCGCAGCAACGTCTTGTATATCCAAACCCGCGAGGACCGTAAGTACACACGGAAAGAAACCCTGAAGAAAAAGATGTCAGCTTTTAACTTATGTGTTGATATATTTCAGTGCAGACAAATCCAACCGGGGGAATAAAGCATGAAGTATCCTTGCACAGTGTATGGGGTGATGGTTAGGGGGTAGGGAGATGGAAGGGGGGATATAAAAAGAGTGCTGGGCTGTATCAAACCCATGACAAAAGCTCATTTATGCTGGGAAGCTCCATTAGCAGTGCTAATGAGAATTAAGAGGCTTTGGGTCCACAGCTCAGGGCTCAGGGAGGGCTGGCGGGAGACACTTGGGGGAGAGGAGGGGTGCTCCCTCGGAGCATATACCATCCAGGAGTCAGCCGTCAGCCCAGGCCGCATCCTCTCCACCAGCCCTCTTGCCATAGGCATAGGGATTAACTCCTCTTGGATTAGAGAGAATTAATTTTCTGCTTACACCATTGGAGGCGGGATTACAGCCAGATCCATGTCTCTTTACAGAGCAGGGGAGGAGGAGGGGCCTTGGGGTTGAAGATGGAGAGATAGAAAGGTGATCACAAACGTAATAGAAATGTCACTACCAAGAATTTAATTTTCAGACTTACAGACTTACATTCTTGGCTGAGTGTATTAGCCTTTTACTGTGACACTTGGCACAGTGGTGCATAATATATTCACGTAGGTGGGGATGCTCGCTCAGCACCATTGTACCTCGACTCCTCGTCATCACGCAGGCTGAGCAGCAGACTGTCTGCCTGTCTGTCTGTCTGTCTGTCTGTCAGTCCTGGGCAGATTTTGGGCACCAGATGGGACTTAACTCTTCCCCCTCCCACTGCCACTCCTCCTTTGACATGGAGGTCCAGTTATGATAATGATGACTGCCTCATCTGCCCCTCCCCAACACCACCGCCATCATCACTCCCCCAGGAACTGCACCTATCATTCTCGCCATTCTTTCATCCCCGCCTCCCTCTTTTAAAACCTCCCTCGCTACATCTATCCTTTAGAGTTTGTTTTTATCCCTGCTCATGTAATGTGCCGGATGGAGGAGTGTAAGGGCATGGGCTGGGTGAAAGACTGGATCAGGGGGCCTCACATAGAAGAGAAAGAGGAGTTGGGGGTTGGATGTGGAGAGCTGGGTCTTACACTGTGGTAACCACCTTCTGTAGAGCCCAGATGAGGCCCACTGTCAGGAGCAAGTCATATTTATAGCGGGGGCTGAATAGGCTTGACACTGTGAACCCCATACTGTAAAGCCAATGCGACAAAAGCATTATTGTTCACCTTTCACAGCATCCAGTGTCCTGATGTGTGTGTGCGTGTTTTTTTTGTAAAGTGTGCATCCATTTTAAACCCCTGTTATGCCTTTAGATGAGAGTATTAAGTGGTGTCCAGTGTCGAGCTTAAGTGGCTAGCAGAGGATCAGACGCTAGTGTCTAATCTGTTTGTGGTTTCAGAGTTAAGAGAATGCTGGGTGTCACAAAGTCAGAACTGCTGACCAATGTCTGAATGAACATATGTCACCACCACTGTCACCACCCAAAGGGAGTTCTTCCAAGTCCTCACAGAGCGGCTTAGTGCAGGATAAGACTAGCAATCTGCAAACAAGCCTGCTCACTTTAACAAGCATCCACACACACAAACACACACTGGAAGCACACGCATGCCCGCTTTGCTGATGTTTCTTTGTGTTTTCTACAGTTCCTGGTCCACCGGCTGGCATCAAGGCAGTTCCCTCCTCTCCAAGTAGCGTGGTCGTGTCCTGGTTGCCTCCTCACAAACCAAATGGTGTTATTCGCAAGTACACCATCTACTGCTCCAGTCCGGGGTCTGGGCAGCCGGTAAGTCCTTCCTCTGTGGGTGTGGCTCATCGGGGGCCAGTAGGAAATGGTCCAGGTGATTGAGACGCAAGGAATTTGTGATAAAAATCTTCCAATTGAAATAATTAATTTGTAACCACTATTGTTAATTGAACCCGAGTGTGTATGTGTGTGTGTGTGTATCTTTGCGAGTGTCTCTCTTTCACCGTGTTTGCACCATCGCTTTATTTCCTGCCCTCCCAGATGAACAGATGAGGTTGTCTTGGCAACGTGATGAGACGTAGATATGCAAATGAAGCAGAGAACAAGCTCACACATGCACACTGCCGCATCAGAAACACACACACACATACAGACATCACATTTCAACATTTTCTATTTATACACGCGTGTGCGGCATTTCAGTTGTGGTTAGATCATGTGCACACAAACACCAGCACACAGTGAAATCTGATATCAGGATAGAATCTCACTTTCTTATTATTCACAAATACTCCTCCCTCTCTGTGCATGAGTGCCATGTAAATGAGCACAGGCAGGGAGAGAGGGGGGAGGGAGGGGGGAAAGGAGGTTGGGAGAGAGAGAAAGAGAAACACCATTAGAGGAAGGGAGAGACCAAGGGGGAAATGAGGGAAAAAAGAAAGAGATGAGGGGAGAGGAAGAGGGGGAGACAGGCTAGGAAGAAGGGAGGAGCAGAGGAGGGTATCAGTCACATCGAGATGAGAGTGCTTTTGTCCGTCTTTTCATTATCTCCCTGTATCACTCCCTGGATCACCACAACACCGCCGCTATGCTGGAGGAATGTTCGAACGCACCCCCTACACACACACACACACTCGCACACATCCTCCCTCCCTCTGTCCCTCCATCCTCTCCTCTTCACTGAGCTAGACAGAGGGGGATAGAGGGAAAGGGGAAAAAGCAAATGGTGAAGGAACTGAAGATGAACACTGAGAGATGAACAGATTAAAGAGATAGAACAGAGGATCGACTTGAGAGAGAACAGTGCTTTTGTGTGTGCGTTGGCATGTGTGTGTGTGTGTGTTTGTGTGCCTGCAGGTGTATGCGTGAATATTTTCTCAAAGATATGTTTATAGGAAAAATATCCACAGGAACACATAATTTAATCCAGCACTGAGGCCTGAAATAAGATTTTCTTAACCCAGTGAATAAATCAGCCTATATGAGGTGAAATCATTTGTGTCCACAGTGTTGGACCAGTGTGATCTGCTCTATTCTGTCTTGTTCCAAAAAACTAAACAATGCAACAAAAGGGGAACTTTTATTTCAGTTTTTATCTTACAAATTTTCTCAATTAATCCAACAGTTCTGAAACGCTGTCTCCAAACATTAAAAGCAATGAGCACATTTACTTCTACTGTGTAGCACAACACCTGATGTGTCCTGCAAAAGGCCGTCACTCACTCAAAACATTTAACATGTGTGTGTCAGAGGTAAGTCAGTTCATTTTTCGCCTGCTTCAGGATTAAAACCAGTAATTATCTGAGTTCAGTTTTCAAAGCACTGAGTTCACAGGACAGTCTCCATGAACACAGAGGTGGAGTCCATACAGAGGTCAGCAGTCATAGCTGAGGAAGGCCTTCAGTGTCAACATGCTCCCCTTCCAGAAACCAACAACAAAATATGAAACATCTAAATGTTTAAATTCAATTTTGGCAATGTTGCAGATTGTAAGGAAAATGAATGTTTGAGGTAAACCAGAGACAGCAATTCATTTTAAACTTAAGAAATAGAAAAGCTTTAAGGAATCCAGTATGTATAAATAGAAAAAGAGTCTACATGAAAATACAGGAATGGGTAAGCGTCAGGAATCTCACATGCAATCTGCTTTTTAAAAATCCCTATTTATGTTCCTGTTGATTACCAGCAGAGATGGGCAAAAATACATCAAAATGTATTATGATACAAAATACAAAATACCCCTCAAATAAATGTACAAAATAAAACACATGTATTTTGTATTTTCAAATACAGAAAATATTTTTTCTTTTTCTTTTTATCAGCAACCTGCAGCTCTATAGGTCCCTCGGTCGGTTGGTTGGTCGGTCCACAAAACTTTTTGTGAATAATTCAAAAAGTCCTTGACCAAGACTGCTCAAAATTTGCACACTGCAACTAGAGACCATGAGTAACTATACCAGAAAGAATGCCCACGGTTCGTCCATAGGTGGCGCTATACTAACAGATTCAAATCTTTTTGTGAATAACTCAAAAAGTCCGTGACCAAAAACGCTCAAAATTTACATGCTGCAATTAGAGACCACGAGTAACTATGCCAGAAAGAACAACCATGATTCATCCATTAATGGCGTGATAGTAGCAAATTTGGTCGCAGCTATTGCAAATTTGTGCTTGTTTTCTCACAGTTTGGTGTAGCAGAGTATTCAGGTTTGGGCTATCGCTAGCTTGATATTATAACTATCATCATCATGTATTTATACAATAGGCTATGTAGCCAGACCCAGACATAAATCATACATCAAACCAGTTGACATCTGTCACACTCAGATGAAATATTTACCTTGACAGACAATCTGTTGAACTTGGAAGACGTGAGCAGCAAGGTAGTCTACTGGTAGTGTGGGTCCATCCACGTGAGCAGCATGCCCACCCAGTCTAGTCTAGCTGTGCTGTGAACTGTCCACCAGCGGTTGAGCTAAACAGCAGCAAGATACTGTGGGGGCTACTGTAGCTAGTTCACTTGTCTGCTGTCTAACTTGGAGCCTTTGGAGCCCTGTGTTCAACTTATTCCAAATGAAAAAGAGAGAACAAAGCTAGGGACATGTAGGCTAAAATATAGCCTAAAATATTATTTATTGATTCAGATTTAGATTCAGACAAATTTATTGATCCCACGTGAGGCAGTTCATTTGTAGCATACTCATCCCAAGCATCAACCACAACAACATACAGTTTCTTTTTTTTTTTTCCAACAATATCTTTATTGAATTTTCCAAATTTAGAAAACAAGACAAAACAAAAGGCCAACGAAGTGACACAAATGAGACAGTGTGTTAACATACAGGTCCTTGTAGGACGGGGACATTCAATGAAACAAAAATATTAAACCCTACATTAGGTTTTCCCCTTTACACACATATGGTCAAACAAAATGGGACAGAAGAAAAACAAAAAAAAAACAAAACAAAAAACAAACAAACAGAAAAAAAAAAACAAAAAATGGCGGTTAATAACATACAGTTTCTTATGTTGTTATGCACAGTCCAGTGAAGGGCACATTGAAAAAACATTCAGATAAAGATATTTAAAAAAAAAAAAAAAAGAAGTAAAAAAATATTGTTACATCCAATATTATAAGAATGTGTAGCCTGTTATTTTTGTTTTTTGATTCATGGAGAAAGTATTTTGAGTATTTTAAATACAAAATTACTCCACTCAAGTATTTTGTTACAAATTACATTTGCTTTTTATCGGCCTCATCAAATACAAATTACAAAATACTCAAATGTAACTGAAATATGTATTTTAAATACAAGTAACAGAAGTACTGCCCATCTCTGAGGTTCTACACACTGGGCAAGTCAGATCATTTTATGGAGAAAATAGAGGGTGCTGCACTGGGTCAAGAAACTGTTTGTAAAAGTAAAAAATCAGGTGCTCTTCAAGGACAGGGCAGGTAAAGACTGTCCAGCTTACATAGAGTAGAAGTCCATGGCATAGATTGGCAGTCTGAAAAAGCATTTTTGTGAGACGGCTTAATAAGTAAAGATCCAATTTAATACATGGATGACTGAGTCTTCATTAGGGTATAAAATGTGCTGGGGACAGGTGTTCAATCTAAAACTCATCAAGAGGTCATGTGACGTGTAAATGTTAATGTATAGTGTGACTGACTGACATATATAATAGCAGAACATCTGCTATTATGTATGTGAGCCAGTCAGGCTGTTTAAGTCGAAACACGTTGGTCATCCATGTATTAAAGAAGGATTTTTACATACAGTCAGACTGCCAATCTGTTCTATGGACTTTTACAAAGGACAGTCATTGTTGTTTATTCTCATCAGATCATTTTATCTTGAAGCAGGGAAGCTGTGCTGCTATGTTAATCTATAGAATTTAAAATGACCAGTTAAAATGAAAAAAGATATACTGGCAGATGTGAAATGAGAGTGTCTTTCTGTACCTGTAGCCTTAGTGTACCTGTGTTGAACACTGAATCTAATAGGAATGATTTATTTGTTGCACTGCATGCTCTTTGTAATGTCTGATGCAATTTGTAGCGTTTGTGGTGTTTCCTTCTTTATTTAAAGTTGTTTTGTTGACGTCCTGTGAACCAAGACAAATGTCATATTTTTTTCTGATGCTAAAGTTCAATCAAATCATTTCAGATGTGTAACCTGTAACACTTGTTTTTGAGTTTCTGTCACATGGGCTGTCACAGAGCCTGCTGTGCCACTGTACTATCATCATTTGCTAACATGACCTTGCGCGCCCTCTGTCCCAGGCGCCCAGTGAGTACGAAGCCAACCCGGAGATGCTATTCTACCGTATCACGCACCTCACCCGTGGCAAACAATACCACATCTGGGCTGCAGCCGTGACAACTGCCGGCAGAGGCAACATCAGCTCAAAGGTCACAGTGGAGCCTGCTGGGAAAGGTGGGTCCTCCCGGTGAACCTGTAGTGGGGAGGGGTGTTAAGAGATTTCTGTAAAGGTTATGAGGGAGAGCGCTCTAAAGATGGCTATGAAGTGGTGACATGATCTCCTATACACAGATCACTTTCATCACTCTGCTTCTATCTCTGTCTGCTCTCTCTGTTATTGATTGACAGCCGTAGTATTGATTGAGTAGCGGCTATGTTGCAAGGAACGCTGTTGTTAATTATGTGGTGATGAACAGGGCCTATCCAGTAAAATGACCCTTGGGGAGAGAGGTAGCAGGCGAGAATCAATAGAGGGGAGGATCTGTGGAGAAAAGATAGACTGAAACTAAGAGGTTAGAGGAGGGGCCACACTAAAACACTGAGCTACAGCTTTTTATTCACTCAGCAGTGAGTAAAGGTCTCTCCCCTCAGGCAATCTGGGCCACTCATTCAGAGGCAGGCGGTTAGACATCTGAAAGTATGAATAAAGACAGTTTTCTGAAGATGATGCTGTGGCAGTTTTTTTTTTTTCTCGGTACATCTATCGTCATCTGTGTGTCAGAGTGTGTGTCACATATTCAATTTTAATTGCTTTATTTTTGTGTACAGTCCCGGCTAAGATCCTGTCCTTTGGGGGCACGGTGACCACACCCTGGATGAAGGAAGTGCGTCTGCCCTGCAGCTCAGTTGGAGAGCCGGCCCCCACGATTAAATGGACCAAAGACAGGTCAGAGCTCATCTTATATCGCTTATATGTCAGCGTCATGACTGATACTGCTGCCTGTGAGAGAAAAACAACTTGGATGAGATTAACATCTGTAACCTGTCTGTACTGTGTCAGTGAGGACTCTGCCATCCCGGTGACGGCTGACAGTCAACGGCAGATCTTATCCAACGGCACACTGGTGCTACGTTCAGTCAAAGCAGAGGATTCTGGGTACTACACCTGTACGGCCACGAACACCCTGGGCTTTGACACCATCATAGTCAATCTGGTGGTGCAAGGTAAGACGAAACAGAAGATGCATTTGAGTGACCAGTGTGTTTGCTTCGTTCCCGTGCTGTTGTTGAGTTACTGTCGCTGTGTGTTCGTTCAGTTCCCCCTGATCAGCCTCGTCTGACCGTCTCCACTACCTCCACCTCCTCCATCACCCTGGCTTGGATCCCTGGGGACAATGGGGGAAGCTCCATCAGAGGTAAGACCCTCTGTGAACGGAGAAACGCCTGCCCACCTCGCAGGTGTCTCGTGAAAAACATTCCTGAGCTTATAGCAGATTTTTTGATGCATCATTTTCATTGTACTTTAGTTGTACTAATACTGCAAACAGCAGTGTAAACAATGCTTCTCTGTAAACAGTAGTCAAAGTAGAGCTGATTGTAGCTGATTGCTGCCCCCTGGTGTCCAACAGACGTAGCAGCAGCAGCAGCAAAGATCCTCCTCAATCTTCATTTCTTGGATTTACTGTAGTCGTTCTAAATGATTTGTGTCGTGCGATTCTGCAGGATTTGTGCTGCAGTATTCTGTGGACAACACAGAGGAATGGAGGGATGTGTTCATCAGCTCCAGTGAGCGCTCCTTCAGGCTGGACAACCTGCGCTGTGGAACCTGGTACAAGGTCAAGCTGGCCGCCAAGAACAGCGTGGGCTCAGGGCGCATCAGCGAGATCATTGAGGCTAAGACACATGGAAGAGGTGAGGGGCAGAAACTGAAGTGTTGTAGACATGACTGAAGCAGGAGACAAGTGAACAGACTATAACTCTGGTTGCTCAAAACAGATTGAAATGCTTTCGCTAATTTCACTCAATGATTTCACTCAATTCAGATCAAGATCAGGATTCATACCAGGAATGAAACTAAATCTAAGTTTGACGTTTCTTTGCTTAGTTTGACAAATCACATCTGGCTTCTAGTTTGCTTTGCTCCATCCTAATTAATGTTTTTGTTGCCTTAGAATGAGCTGTTTATGTCTACATACGGAGTGGGTCCTCATCCACAAAGACAAATAAAACACTGGCTCAAGACAGGGCAATTTCCATTTTTGTGTTGTTACGCCCCACCCTTATGCGGCCCTATGGGGCGAACAAAACTCCAAACACTGACCCAATAATAACCACATAAACACCTTTAAAACAATCAAATCCATGGGACTTATCAGAATGAAAACAAGCAGACAAGACAACAAAAATCCCACGATGAGAGGCAGCAGGACCAGCAGTCCCCACACCAGAGCTTCTCCCCTCTGCTGCTGGCACAGGAGCTCTTAAGCACCTCCTCCACGCCAGGTGTGCTGCACCTTGTTAGGTAACTGCATAGTTTACCTTTAAAGGTAAACTATGCAGGAACATCCTAGAACAATGTATAGACTCACATAAAAGCAATCCCTCTCAATATTACTCACTATAAGTGTGTGGCAGTGTATTGATCTGCAGAGACTCTGTCTTGTGCCTGTATTTCCTTATCCTGCTGTGTCCCTGGCCACATTGCGCAGGTGAGGTCGGGGCTGTATAAAAAGAAAGCAACCGGGTGCCAGGCCGTAAACAGCACGCGTCGTAGAGGAAGCTACAAAAATCGTGGTCACAGCACCAAAAAAAATGTTAATTTGGTGAGGGAAAACACTAAGCACACAACGGTCGTTACAAAACAAAAGTGACTCTGGGGTTGGCTGTTATTTTGACTTTCACTGGTGACACTGTACACACACAGTGACAGACAGTTCCTGCATAGTATACCTTCAAAACTTGCCCCTTGCAGAGAGACACAAATGTCTCCAGAGTGTTGCTGTCATGCAGTGAGATGAAATTAGATAAAACGTCAGTTTCTACGTGGAAATATTCAGAATCAATAATGCAACAAGCTGGGACACTCAGTGTTCTTTTGTTACGCTGCATAGTGCTGTATAACACTGAAAATCTCCACTGTGACTTTGTATTTCAGAACCCCACAAAAAATACAATTAAATGTGAAATAGCACTTACACTGATGGTATATTCCTCCCAGATGTTAATGTGATAATAAATACATACAGACATGTTTCCTTTGTTGGCTTTACCAACCTCTTTCTAACCTCCTGTTGGTCTGTGTCTTCTGTTCCTCTCTTCTCTACAGAGCCAGTGTTCAATAAAGATCAGCCGCTGCTCACTCACATCAACTCCACTCACGCGGGGCTCAACCTGCAGGGCTGGACCAGCGGTGGCTGCCCTATCACCGACATGATGCTGGACTTCAGGCCCAAAGGTACCTGGGCCTGGCAGAGCCTCAAGGCCAACTCTACCACTCAGCTCTTCCTCAGTGAGCTGCGCGAGGCCACCTGGTATGAGCTCAAAATGAAGGCATGCAACAGTGCTGGGTGTGGCAACCAGAGCTCCCAGTTTGCCACCACCGACTATGACGGCAGTAAGTTCATCCTACATCTTTTTCTATCTGAGTGCTGAAATTTCTGTACTTAATATTTCCCTCTGTCTTGTGTATCTCCACAGGTACAATCCCTCCCATTAAATCAGCTCGTGGAGAAGGGGATGATGTGAAGAAGCTGTTCTCCATCGGCTCTCCCGTCATCCTGGTTACTCTGGGTGTTGCTCTGCTCTTCATTATCCGCAAGAAACGCAAGGAGAAGAGGCTTAAACGACTTAGAGGTAAGAGACAGAAAGTGAGAGTTCAGAGGGAGATCAGCATTATTGTGTGTAATGGATTAATGTAACATCGAGTGACAAGTTGAAACGATTATCTTCACAGCCAACTATGATCTAATTAAGATATTGTCTTCTTATAGATGCTAAGAGCCTCGCTGAGATGCTTATCAGGTAAGAGCCGGCATTTATGGCCCGAGATTTTATGTCTGCTGTGTAGAAGAAGTAATACTTAAGTTAACCTCATACATTTTTGGAGACTTTATCTGTCATTTCCATGTGTGTGTGCAGCAAGAACAATCGCAGTATTGACACTCCAGTGAAGGGCCCTCCTCAAGGACCAAGGCTGCACATTGACATCCCACGTGTTCAGTTACTCATTGAGGACAAGGAAGGCATCAAACAGATAGGCATGTGGCTGCTCTCAACTGCAACACTCATCATTTATTAGTGTCATTTTCTAGTATCTTATATTAACTGTCATGTCATCATTGTTTACCTGCAACAGGGGAGGACAAGGCAGCAGTGCCAGTGACAGACACGGAGTTCAGCCAATCGGTGAATCCGCAGAACTTCTGTACAGGCGTGTCTCTGCACCACCAAGCCCTTATCCAGAACTCAGGGCCCTTGATTGACATGTCAGACATCCGCCCAGGCACAAGTGAGTTTGTTTTTCTTTTTAAATAAAAGATTCAGAGTATCTGTTTGCACCTGGGCAGCTTATTATGGATCCCACTGCGTGCTGTGATCGGAGGTGTTTTTAAGGTTTAGGGTAAAGAGGTCATGGTTAGGGCTACTACTAGCCAATCTTGGATATTCTCGGGGAGTAAAGTGGTACATTTATGAGGAAGATTTCACCAATTTACTGCCAGAAAATTAGGTGACATAGTATAAAGAGACACAGTCCATGGAGAGAGTAAGACGTGGTGGACAAATGGGTCAAACACAAGACTTTGACACAGGAGACTGGGGTTAGAGTCCCGTATGAGTCAATGTTGGCTTTGATTTTTAAACTTAGCTGACGTATTCATTTCAGTTTTTAAGATATACAAAGCTGCTGATTGCACACTGTGTACATTTAATTTAGCAGAATAGCTGAGGAAACCTGTTCACATCATATTTCGACGTTGCTCAGTGTAAATAGCATTGATGCTAATAGCCATAAAGATATGTGCAAAAGTTTCACATCTCTTAAAGTGACAGAACATGACGTCTATTGAGCAGGTGAAAGCTTTGATCTCCTATTGAACTGAACTTCATCCACTTCAGTCAGTGAAGACAGCATCTAGTCCTCTTGATAATCAATACATGGATACACAGTGTTTGTACCACCAAGCCGTTCTCTGATCATTGTAACCTCGCTCAGATCCCGTGTCCAGGAAGAGTATAAAATCAGCCCACAGCTCCAGGAACAGATATTCCAGCCAGTGGACGCTGAGCCGCCCCAGTCAGAGCCAGTCAACAGCCTCAGCACGAACTCTGACCTCCGACTGGCGGACGATGGGCTCGCATGGCATCACCGCCACTGAGAGCGACAGCTACAGCGCCAGCCTGTCGCAAGACACAGGTGGGTCAATCCCACACTCTGCCACTGACACAATGATGCGGCTACACTTTGTGCTACTAATGCGATTATGTCATTTCCAGTTTTTACACCAAGAAGTGGCTCTTTTATGAATATATCTGAAATGTCTTTAGTGTTTTTTAATCAAATTTAAGACCTCTGGAGACAAATGAATGGTATATACCACATAATATGCAATTTAAAGAAAATATTGAACAAAAATCTTCACCTAATGCTGCCTCTCAAAATCTCTTGACTTCATTATTTTTCTGTCTTTGTTAAACCCCTGACTACTGTCACTACTATCACAAGTGCTATCAGTGACACAGTTATAAAACAAGGTATTGTAAAATAAAAAAGGGAATGACACAGACGCAGATAACAAAATGACTCTGTAGCAATAATATCATCGCACAAATGTATAAATAATGAAACTGTATCGAACTTCCAACCAACAGCCTTCTCTAAATGTTTCTCTAAGATGATACATATTTCCAGAGACACCAAAGGTTTGTGTCTGTACATCATCCTTTTCTAAAAAAATAAGATAAAATAAAAATATATATTTTTAAATCAATCAAACCACCTGGAGGCCAATGTAAGGAAACAGAACACCTGACTCATACGAGCTCTTACCTGACAGCTGAGGAAATTATTTCTTGTATTTCCAGATAAGGGTCGAAACAGCATGGTGTCGACGGAGAGCGCCTCCTCCACTTATGAGGAGCTGGCGAGGGCCTACGAGCACGCCAAGCTGGAGGAGCACCTGCAGCACGCCAAGTTCACCATCACAGAGTGTTTCATCTCCGATAGTTCATCTGACCAAATGACCACAGGTACCAATGACCCGGCAGACAGCATGACCTCGCTCAGCACGCCGTCTGAACCAGGCATCTGCCGCTTCACTGCCTCACCGCCCAAACCGCAGGACTATGACCGCGGTAAAAATGTGGCAGTGCCCATTCCCCACCGCGCAAACAAAAGTAAGTACAACAAGATTCAGATGAGCTGATTTTTCCTGATTTAGCACCTTTGATAATGCAGTGTGCACTCAATTCAGCTGCTGTACTACATATTGTTGAAGTAAAGACACTCATATAGACCGCAGATTCTTGCGTCTTCTGTCTATGTACTGTTACCCAGAGATACCCTGAAACAAAGGACAAAGGACAGTAAAGTTAAGTCATGAGACTCTGAAACCAAAAGTGGGAATTTTATTCCAAAAAATGACGAAGACAATGCTGGAATAGAAGCCAAAGTGATTTCAACAAATAAATACAAATACATAGTGGGAAAATACTGGACTCTGTGGGAGGAAGTGATAGTTAGACAGTAATTAAGCAGAAAAAGAAGCAAGGAGTCATGTTTGTTGGCTGGTATGTCTCCAAAGCTTAGTTTATTGCCACACACATGAAAAATCAAATCAAGACCACCAATGCTTGTGTTAGTGTGTAGGCATATGGGCACATGTATAGAAAACGAACTTAAGTTTAAAAATATTTTCTTGCCTCTCAGGTGAATTCTGCAACCTTCCCCTCTATATGAAGACAGACCCATTCTTCCGCAAACAAGGGGAGCTGCATGACCCGTGCCCAGCTGTGCCACCGCGGGAAGCCTCAATCCGCAGCCTGACGCAGCGGGCGTATCACACCCAGGGCCGTCACAAGACTCTAGACCCTGCCAAGCAGCAGGTCCTGACGCTGGGCCATTCTGGGCTGGGCAGCTTGGGTGCGAGCTCAGGCACTGCCACCTTGCCCCAGAGGACTCTCACCATGCCCAGCTCCAACACTGCAGCAACAGCTTCCACTTCCAGCACGAGCAGCAACCCCACCAACAGTAACAAGGTGGGGGGCTCCAGAGACTCGCTGCTAGAGAGCAGCTCCTCTGCACTGGGGAGACTGCAGAAACAGAGTGTGGGGGCCTACTCCAAGTCATACACGCTGGTGTAGTCCGTTCTCTTGCACAGACTTGCATTGCTGTCCCGCCCCTCGGCCAGCCCCACTCTGGTGCTCTTCAGTCTGGGCCAGAAAGGGCATGCAACCATCTTTCTTTAAACCCAACTAATGGTGAACTGCCCAGCGTTCTGTCTAATTTTCCTCGGGATAGGTGTTCTCCCAGACAGAGACCCAGCTAACCCTACTTTCCATGTTCACCTGGGACTCTATAAAAGAATTACTAACTCCAACTAACAGTTCCAGCCGGCTGGTGCTCAGCTCCGCTCAGTTCTCGCGGGAGAAGCGCAGCAAAAACCCAGGAAGCGATTCTGTGGTCATTCGGAAAATATTGACTATAATTGAAGAGCTAAAAGCTCTGTGTTTATGACGATGAAGACTACGATAGCCAGTATGAAGCTGTGTGGCCATCCTGTCTCTCATACGCACACGCATACTGTCCTCCATAGTTTGAGTATTATTGTCAATTTGCAGGACTTCCAGTTAAGTTCCCTATTCTTACTGTATCTTTCACCCTCTATGTGTCTCTTAAAGCCCCAAATAGCTATTGGCAGATTTTCTCTTAATGATGATCCCAAACGAAATGATTCAGGTTCTCCTCCAAGAAGACTTCTATCACATTAATCTTCTCCACACATCTCTCTCCAGCTGAACAGTGTCTAACTTTTCAAACAAATCATGACAACCCAAATGAACCAGCTATAAGTTCTCACATTACAAATAGAGAATATTTGGTATTATAAAGAATTTACATATATATTTCTATGTAGGTATATTATTGACATCTAAGTGAAATTATGACAAAGTATAAACTGTATGTACTACGACAGTGTAGTAGTATATACAGCAATTTAATGTTAATGTCAAATTTAAGAATGAGACAATCGCTCAATCATGAAATTTAAAAAAGAGAAATTTAAAAAGGTTGGACTAAAGAAAGAAAAAGTTTAGTATATATACGGGATGTTCTGTATGTTACTGTATGTAGACCAACTTAGCGAAGAGTGTTTCAATCCTGTATGAACAGAGAGTGGCCCTTTCCAAAACCCATGTTGAGATGGGAGAAGCATGATAGGCTACTTAGTTTCAGTTTCAGTTCCTGAAAAAAGGCAGGCTGGGTGAGCAAATAAAACCTCCCTAGTTTGAATGCCTACTTTGCTGTGGGTGTTCAGTGGAAACAATCATGGCAGAAAGCCTCCTGTAATATTATTGAAGTCTGCTCATGAGACTATAAGCTCTTTGACTCTATTAAGCTTGTCGAGAGCCTGAGTGGTTGGTAAATACAGTGACATTAAAAAACCAAGTCAGTGTCGCAGAGGAACATTAAATAAGTTTTATGTTGGGAGGAGGGTTGGTGCGAAGCAGCTGCAGACTTGAATTATGACACAGAATTAAGGCTTCACTAACACATCCTGCCAACTTCCCAGCCTGCCTCGGTGTCACCCGGCTAATCTTCGCTCTTCAAGGAAACAGATAACTAGCTGAAGGAATCCCAGTCTTGATGTGAATGAAGTAAAATAATATAATGTTGAGCGATGTTATATGTCAGGGAGTTCAGTTTTGAAAATTCAACCCAACTGCCAGAGAAAAATGTTGGCACTGTATGTTCCTGCACACCACGGGTGCGTTTCATTTGCACGATACAGTGAAACTTTATGTTTCAACAACGCTGTGGCTGATGTGCGGTTACGTTTAGGCACAAACACCACTTGGTTATGATTAGGAAAAGATTATGATTTGGCTTAAACTAACGCTTGTGGGGGCACAATTCCTGCTAGACAAGCGGTGATGTCACAGTGAAAATCAACTGCCTTTATTGCCACTGTCCCCGCTGGAAAAACAGTAACGGGTCGCCACAAAACACCCACGCAGGAAACACAGCAATGACTCACTAAAAAACAACCTGTCTGGTTGTTGGTGAGTCTCGAACAATGGTCTGCAGCTTGGCAGGTGTCTCACCTATAGGTGACTCTCCATCCGCTCCACCTCCAAGTGTCAAGGTCTGATACGATATGTATGAAACGTGCAAATGTAAAGTATTCGTGGTGCAGAAACGTACAATGTGAACATTTTCTTCTGGTGAGTGGGCTGGAAAATTATATAATGTTCACTCAATTGATATCTTTGTTGTTGCCCTGTCTGAAGTACTGTATATGTCCCGCTTTCTTTATCTCAGTACCCCTCCATTTTGCGATAATGTACATTCACACAAGAACCTATTGGAATGTGTTTCTGAAGCATCTCCATGATAGCGTTTTGTGGTTTATATTTATCCATTTGCTTTGTTTGTTTGTTTAGGGGAGGGGTTTCTGTTGGTCTTTTGATTTTGATTCATAATTTTAAACATTTTATTTTGTTTTGTTTTTTTTGTTTGTTTGTTTGTTTTGTTCCAGAGGCCAAACAGTACTGAGGTATGTGGCCTGTGGCTAAAACCAGTTCAGCCAAGTGAAATCAGGGACTCGTAGCTCTTTTGGTCACACAAACTGCTGTTGTGTATATACTGGACTGGAGTTGGTCTGTAAACCTGAAGCAGTCTGGCTCCCGTCCTTTGCCCCCATTCAGATAAATTAAAGTAAAATTCACCACCCTAAACATACTAGACCCGTCATCTCTCCCTTTGTCAGTGTTGTTTATAGATTAAGTCTTGTACATAAAACACAGTTTTGTATGAAGAGCTATTTTCGTCAGAATAAATCAGGGGACACATCAGGGTTGAATGCCCCAATTTCAAAATTGAAATAGTATCAAAAATAAAATATTTTACTTCTGAAATGGGCAAAAAACATTTTTCTTTCCCTTTATGTTTTTGATACTAATTTGTTGAATTTTTATTCTTTTTTAAAGGTCTTTTGATGTTGTCATTTGTCCTACTTTACTTTTTTATTATCATTATTTTGTATTTTGTTCATCCTCAGAAAATCATTGCATGCTTGCTAAAAGGGAAAAATTGAAGGAAAAAATGTATGAAAATCAAAAAGAAAACAAACAAAAAAAAAATGTTGAGGGTATCCCAAACATTTGTTTGAGTTGCTTGTTATAGCAATTGCTTGTGTTCAAAAGTACATTTTCTATGAAAAGAAAGCAAAAACTAAAAAGATCATTCTAACACCTTGTGCAATAAAGCTATCTTTCATACGTCACGGCTTCTGTCATTCTCAACAGGTTTGTTGGCGTATCATCTGAAGATGTTCGAACTGACGTTCATTTTGAAATATAATAATGAAGCGTTTCATGTGCAGCAGAACATTTAAAAAGAATTCCCTAACATGTATGGAGCATCATTGGAGGTACTTGTTGGTAATACTCTGCTAATAATATTAAAATAAAATATAAAATACACAAATATTATGATATATGAGAGGGCGGCACGGTGGTGCAGTGGTAAGCACTGTCGCCTCCGTGGTTTGATCCCAGGAGAGCCCTTCTGTGCAGAGTCTGCATGTTCTCCCTGTGTCAGCGTGGGTTTCCTCCAGGTGCTCCAGCTTCCTCCCACAGTCCAAAGACATGCAGGTTAACTGGTGACTCTAAATTGTCCGTAGGTGTGAATGTGAGTGTGAATGGTTGTCTGTCTCTATGTGTCAGCCCTGTGATAGTCTGGTGACCTGTCCAGAGGATAAGCGGTTAGGAAAATGAATGGATGGATGATATATGAGAGTCCAAGGAAAGCACATGATATGTGAAATTTAACAATGAATTGGGGCGTCGGTGGCTTAGTGGATAGAGCAGGTGCCCCATGTACAATGCCCTTTCCCTCTCTCTCTCTCCCCCTTTCACACTTGACTTTCCTATCAATTAAAGGCAAAACTGCCCAAAAAATAGATTTAAAAAAAACAATGAATTAATGTGTAAATGCATCAGTCATACTAACTTGAATGGGTACTCCAGCCAGTTTCGGAGCTTGTGAGAGGTAGTCCAACTTGATATTGTCTTTCATCAGACCCTCCTTGCCTCCACACTGGCTTTCTGTTATAAATTCGAAGTATCTTGCCAAAAATAAAATAACCCTGATGTCCAGGGGTATTTTCCAGACCTGACAATAGCTCTTCCAGAACCACAGAAGTTATTACATAACTCCAATAGTACTCTTCATGACAAGGAAATTAACTGATACAGTAGGTACAGAAGAATGTGTATTGACTTCATGGGTCACCCTTTAGATTACAGTCTGCAATTTACAGCATAATCCCAATTTATAGTGTAACTGGGTGCACCAGTACAGTATTTACTAATACACACATACAGAGAAGGGAACAAGATATAAGGCGAGGGAATGAGGGGGTAGCAATCTGTAAACATATAAAGAATTTATACAGTAGGCATTTTTAACTATCAGGTACCTATTCTAATATTTGGGGGGCACAGTATAAACATCACTGAGCAACAAGGATGGACATCTGGGGGAAGATGGGGTAATATAACTCACAGAGGATGTCAGATTCACGCTGGTAACTGACTGTGTGCTCTCTTACTCTGGTGAGCACTTATTAATGAGACAACATCAATGAAAAGGCTAATT
Source organism: Epinephelus lanceolatus (assembly GCF_041903045.1). NCBI lineage: Eukaryota > Metazoa > Chordata > Actinopteri > Perciformes > Serranidae > Epinephelus > Epinephelus lanceolatus. Next base: position 42,428,309 of record NC_135744.1, on the reverse strand, counting down.
GCACTCAGTCTGAGTGATACGCCTCATTCAGTCAAATGTGTTGTGAGGAAACATCCCACATATCCATCCTCTCAGCCTGTGCTCAGTGTCATCTCTCTCATTCACTGCAGCGTTTATCATTTCAGGCTGGAGAGTTGCTCAATTCATAGTTGTATATCTTAAAGGGACAGTTCAACACTGGTATCAGTTCTGTTCAGATTGCTTTGGTGTGAGTTGCCGAGTGTTGGAGATATCAGCCGTATAGATGTCTGCCTTCTCTTAAATATCCTCCTGACACGCGAACTATTGTTTGGCACACATTATTTATTTCTTCTCACTATTTTGGATCAGAAGTACTCAGTAAGTATAAAACTAGTCCCACTGTCCTCAAACGAGCACTTCCTAATTAACAGTGTCTTAGCTTATTACTGTTGCTAAAATTGGTCAAATGTGTTGCCCCATCATAGTACAAACATTAATCATAAATAAAAAAAAGTTTCAACCATACAATGTGATCAGGTTTTGGACCTTGTCCACTTTTGTGTCGGGATCGGCTGCAAAGTGACTTAGCAGAGATGGCTGCCATCTTGTCTTTACATGGATTAGTGTATAGAGTGTGCCAGGGCTGACGTCAAAACCCGGAAGTTTAGCATCGCGCTGGTTCCCGAAGAGAAAGTGAATGTGATTTTTGCATTGCGTTTTGGATTATGTCAGAAAATAAGCTCTGTGGCTAACACAAGTTTATGATACTTACAGGTTTTGTTCAGCGAGATAATCTTCACATATGAACACCTTTCATACCACATTTGAAGCTTAAATGCGATCGCCAGAAGTAAAAAGCTAACGTTAGGCTTTAACGGACTACATGACTACTCCACGGTCGCATGACTCTTGACGTCACCGCCACTAAGCTTTCAACTGATTTCGGCTGCTTTATTTTAAAAACATTGTATAATGGGGAAATCGGACTGTTTAAGCTAAATAAGAAGCTGTAATGGCGGACTGCCAGCACTCTCGCGTGTTCGGGGGTGATGACGTTTAATGTCCCCGACAGGGTTTGTAGTTGTATTGAGCAACTTGTTAGCAACCGCCTTTTTTACAACACGTAAAAGCTTCAAAATTCACAAGTAGGGTATTTACTGGCGTGTTTTATGTCGTAGAACAAAACCTGAAACTCGCTTAAGCTTTTGTTAACCACAGACCTTATTTGAGGCATTTTACCAAAATCCCAATCAAAAAACGTATTGACTTTTAGACGAGAGAACTGGAAGTGCTAAAAGCGCTAACTGAGTTCCGGGTTTACTGGCACACTCTATTGTGCAAATTATCCTTCCGCATGTTCACCAACTGAAACCTTGCTACCACTTTCACTTCCTCTAGATGGTCAAGTCTGATCATCCTCTCTGTGCTCAGCCAGGGCCACTAGATGTGTCCACGAACGAGGACATCAGGTCTAATTTAAACAGAATGAAGTATAAGGTCACAGTAACCCAAAATGTGATGTCCTCATATGAAGACAGGGTCTCAGGAGGATATATATTTTGATGGCACTCAGCTTGTGATGCTCATTGCACCAAAAATTAAAGACAAAAGAAAAAAAAAACTCAGCAATGCAACAGCAACGTCTCCTTCCAGAAATCATGATCCAGTTACTCGAGGTAATCCACAGACCTTGTTGTGAGCAGTTTTACAGAGGAACTTTTTTCCTTCTGCTGAAGAAGGATGCATGCATCTACTGCTACTTAGCTAGCACCCCTGAGCTAGCTAACATTACAGCTCAGCCGAGGAGGACGTGTTATCACAAGCAGGAGCCTCTTGTCCATGAGTAGATGCACACTTCCTTCTGCACAGTGATACAGTTGGCAGGTCTAGTTCAGTTGAAAGAAAATAGCTCCTACATGAAACTGCTCACAACAAGGTCTGTGGATTATCTTGAGTAACCAGGTCATGATTTCTGTAAAGAGACATTTATGTTGAGTTTTACAAATGTGTTTTTTCAGTGCTGTGAGCACCACAAGTTAAATGCCATCTGGTTCCATTATATTGGACAGAGGGCAGACATCTTTACGGCTGATATCTCCAACACTCTGCACCAAAACAGTCTAGACTAGAAAAATATTTTGATTTTGGTTTGAACAGTCCCTCTAAATATAAGAGGAGAAAAAAACTGTAATAACACTCCACTGAATTCACATCAAACAATATTATAAAGTACATAACCTGATGCCAAAACCACATAGATAAGTCCGATGTGCTATTTCATGTTTGAAATATTTCTGGAGTGGGAAAATAGCACAGCATGTGTCATCCTACAGGACAGATCATTTAGACTTTGAGGTGATGGTGATGTCGGAGACTGATGGTGCTCAAGTGATTTAAGATTTGATGTCAGTGCTCAATAAAGACTTGAATCTGAAATGTAAGGAGTAGTCAGGAAAGGGGACACTAAGTGAGATATAAAGCCACATCACGTTTTAGTCAAATGACACATGATAACCCACAGTGAGTAGTGAGACGTGACACACAGAAGCTCACCTCCTCTTACAGAAGCTCTACAGCAATGCAGCCACAAGATGGCGTCATAACATTATAACGTCCAACCCCTCCACATATGTTAACAGATACTGTGACGAAAGTGTTGTACCAAAAGAGTGCAGTCACTCATGACGGATATGCTGTGAATAATTGATGCTTTCCAGAGTCACCTGCACCAGTGGCTAAATACTACAGCTTCTAGTTACTACAGCAGAGGTCTCTCTCTCTCTCTCTCTCTCTCTCTCTCTCTCTCTCTCTCTCTCTCTGTAATTTGTGTTGTGTTGAATTAAGGTTATAAACTGGGTTTAAAAGTGTGCTTTAATTTAGCTTGGCCCTCTAATTATCTTTGGGGAGCAGCTGCCATATTTTCATGCCTTGTGTTTGTTTAGTAAGTTGTCAATCAGAAAAATAATTTGAACCACGCTCCACTATTCCACAGTGAAATATGTGGATAATAATAGCCTGTCTAATATTTTGTCAGATGACGGCAGGGTGCAGCGAGGCTTTTCAAAAAACTGTCACAGGCCCTCTCCTCGGTTTTCACATAATACCGAGAATTTTAACCAGCAAAATTATATACTTGATATTCTTGATTTACTGGGCTCCATTGTTATAACAATATTAATCTAACTGCTGTCGCACAGCTGCGTAAATTAGAATCAGAGACTGCATTGTTAACAGTGACGTTCCTGTTTCATTTCACCCTTGAGTCTCGCAAATTGTGACATTAATGCGTGGAGGTATCTCTCACATTGCAAAAGGCTCAATGAAAGAAACAAACGCATGCACCACAAGGAAGCTGAGGACAATTTTACAAGATTTAATTTATTAACTATTATACAGTTCACATAAGGCCTTCATCTTCAAACACTATTCTCAGTCAGACAAATTCCATGGTTTGCTCTTGGTGCACAGTACATAAACTTTCACGTTTCAGCTATTTCACTTTAGTATTTGTTTTGTTCTTGTACTAATTTTCATGTTTTAAAACAGGGAGAGGCTTTCATCCATCTCCCTTGGTGTGTTTTTTAAATCATGCACTAAACTTAAGTGGCCTTGAACCATTCACAAAAATTGTAAAAATGGACTTTCAATCATTGAAATACACACTAGAAATGTTTTCTACCATTGACTAACAGGTGGTGTTCCCCAACAAACAAATAAACAACCATTATAGAGTAGTATGCACTCACTTTTTGCTCATTGAACGGCAGATTTGTCGAGGCTGTGTCAGAAGTCAAGTGATGTGGTAAGATTATATACTCCCAGGAATCGTGTTATAGTGGGACAGTTGTTTGGTTGCCAGTCTTAATGTTACAGCTTACAGCTCGGAGCAGTTTGAGAAGAGCCCTCAGTTTAGTCCCACTTAACGTTAAATGACAACAGCATTGCGATTCCAAAAGTACCAGTAGGTGATGATCCCAAATACTACCACAGCCAGTGATCTAACTAGTCTGGTCATTCTTGCAACCAAGAACACAATCCTCCAGAACTTCAATGTCTGGTGGTCCATTTTTACTTGTCCCCATTGAAAGACAGTGCCTCCTCTCACAAGTTTAATGGTTAAAATGATCAGATCTTCATTAGCAGTGCTACCACTGAAAATCAGCTGATTGTTTTCCGTGAAAAGGGAGGGCAATATGCCAGCACAGAGCTAATTCACTAGAGCAGGTAAACGGCCGGTGGTGCTTCCTGAATGTGTCCCGTCCACAAATATTTAACATCTACTGGTCATTGTATTGTAAAGCGGGACGAGCAGTAACAGTGCGTTGAGAGTACTGAACCTTCTGAGTTAAAGGTCCTTAATATTAGATGAATACAAAGAGCTTGGTTTGATAGACAGCCACAGCGACACATCCAGCAACCTATCAGGTTTCAAGCGTTTGGTTTCAAGAGACACCAGATGGCAATATAGAGTTGTGTTATGGTACGATTAGGTTACACATTCAAAAATGGCAAAAAAAATTCTCCTTCATTTGACTGATGGCAGGCAAAGTTTTCTGTGATATTATATTGGTCTAATTAAACCAAACTTCCCTAAACATCCACTCAGATCAACCAACAGCTATAAAGAGGACAAACTCTAAAAGAAAAACTAGTTTTCACATGGCTGGATGAATGAGGAATACGATTAGATTCAGATTTCCCATTAACCTACAATGGGACGTCTGGATCAACTCAAAGAACGTAAGTTTTTACAAAAGGATCTTGTTTCACAAGCCTGCACTGATGCCACATTCAGCCACTAAAAAAACACAATATGGACAATTAATCAATGTGGCATTTCTTCAAATTTAACACTACACTATCAAAAAGTGCTTCAGATAAGTTTGTGGATACAAAAACAAGTTTGATGTAAACAAAGTTTGATCTGCCAGAGCTCTGTAGAGGCAATGGGTATGGCTGTTTGAGGTGTGAAATTAAAAACACACAAGAAAACAGTATGTCAACACAAAAAAACAACCCTATGAGGGAAAAAACAACAGTGATCATTAAAGTGCATCCCTGGATGTGTAAACCCCTTTCCCCTCCCTTCCCCATGCCGACTGCTCAAGTAGAGCCGATGAGAGAAACCCAAAGGCAGACAGAGGAGCCTCTGCTATGTGAAGCAAACTGCTGCCCAAAAGGACCTACAGAGGAACAGTCTAAAAATCCAGTGGCAGTACTTTCATGAGAAAAAAAAACTAAAACAGTTTACACAGATAAAAACAAAGTGGCCACAAATCAATTCTTCCAGCTTGGCATAGAGGTTTCTATTTCTTGGTAGTGTAGGATAAGTGGTGGCTGTTGACAGATGAGAGGCTTGCTGTGACGGCGACCTCTGTCCTCCACTTCTGACCTGATGTTAAATTCCAGGCGATCAGGGGCTCAGAGGGCAGAGGGAGAGTCACTGATAATGGTGGCCTGCCCTGACGCACACGAGTATGGATACAAATGGCAGGTTAGGGAAGTTTCTCATACACTTCCTATCTCCTCTTTTCATAACCTAGGTTGTCCATGATCAAAAATGTAGTGTGCAAGTGCACGTTTTTTTTTTTTCTTTCAGTGTGTGTTGGTGATAAGGTCCAGCATCATCATGGGCACACGTGGTTTCACTGTCTCTCACAGTGTCTCTTGCTCGGCAGGGGAGTGGTGGGAGTGGGGGTGCTGGTGGAGGGGAGGGAGCAGAGACTGCAGGGGAGACTGGGGGGTGGTGGGCGGGGACTGCTGCAGGGGGCTGAAGTGTGTGGTGGTGTGGGGAGGAGAGGAGCGGTAACAAGAGTAGGCAGAGCTCCCGCTGAGAGTGGTGGTGGGTGAGGCGGGGAGGCCCGCTAGGCCAGTGGGGGAGTCGAGGAGGGGCTGGTTGTAAAAGAAGAATGCACACTGGTGGATGAAGCTCTCGATGATTGTCTGGTAGGTGCGTGTGGCAGTCAGGGCATCCATAGTGGTGAAGTCCGGCCTCATGAGGGTGGGCCAGAAGCAGATGGACAAGTTCTCACTGGTCATCAAGTTCACCCTGTTCAGCTGGCTCACCCTGAGAAAAACACACAAACACACACAAAATTATTCACTCTCATCATACGGCGCAGAAAAAAACAGATGGGTGGCTATCACAACAAATCCATGTAAGTGATTTAAACAGTGGACAGAAAACTTACTTGTGTAAGTGGCTCACTACATATTTGAAGACATCATAATTCTCCTTGGGGAACCTCCTCAGGACTTCCTTCATGGTGTATAGCCTCTGTTCTCGGTCATTGATTTCTGTGCACAAAGAGATAAGTTGCCATTAAAACTAAGGACCTCATCATCACACACAGTGATTTAAAACTAAAATGTCTCTCCATGAAAATTATTCTAAACAGAGCAAAACAGGTCTGCTAAAACCTTCCCTACCCTTTTCCCTCTTAAAGAAATAATCTTTTTATGTTCTTGTAAAGACCCTCCCAGCCCAGCAGTGTTTGCTTACTGAAAGCATCCAATAGGTCCACCTGCAGAGCACAAGGCACCAGGGGCTCAGGCAGCTCAGAGAAGAAGCTTTTGAGGGCTCCAGCCACAGTGTTTATGGAGAAGTCTTTCTCCACTAGGTCTAATCCGTGGTCTGCACGAGGAGAAAGAGAGAGTTAAAGGGATCAGAGAAAATAAGCTCATCAGCAGTAGCTGTCATCAGGGGTGAACAATCAGTTGCATGTCACTTTCCTTTGGTAGCTCTCTGTTTATGTTTTGATTAGGCAGCCACATAATTACATGTCAAACAGCTGGTTCAAACAAGTCTGATGATCAGCTCACCCTGTTCAAACTGCCTCTGCATGCTTTCCATCTCTGACTTGTTGCCGCTTACACGATACAAACCCTCTGTATTCAGGCCTGAGGAAAAAGAGCGTGGCAGAGAAAAAGGGGAAGACGTGGGGGGCACAGTGGGAAACAAGTAAAGCACAAACACTTCATTAGCCCCATTGCAAACAGACATGACAATACAGATGCTGGCAGTTTCTAGGGGAGTACTTAACAGAATAAACCCTTGTATTACTTTCACATCACTTTGTGGTCATGGACAGGTGCACTGGTTTAGAGGTTCTGACAACAAGCTTTTTTAGGTGACCAATGAATAACATTCACGTTCTAAAAGATATTTTCCTGTAGTGATGAACTACAGCTGATAAATGATTGTCAGTATTTCTCAGAATGAATCAGATTTTGCATACATCACATGCACAGCAGCACAACATAATCAAAGGACAAAACAACGCACCTGTGGTCTCAATGAAGCGGACACACTTGTCGATGAAGAGTGGGATAGGTCTGTCTGGGGATACCACATTCGCAAGGGGGACCCCAAAGTAACTGCTCTCTGGGGGCTTGGGAATAGCTGGACGGGGCTTTGGTCTTGTTTTCTGTGAAGGAAGAAAGACAGCCGACTCTGAGTGTCTCAGACGGGGATAATTATGCTGATACTAAGTGGCACTCATTGGATTCTAACAAAATGCACCTTTCTAAATCAGCAGAAAATCAGGAGTTCCTCACATTCAGACACAAGCTGAATGTCTAGTTCCTGCCTGAGACAATACTGCAATTTAAACATGCACACTCAACAGTGACCTCCACGAATTGTATACTATCTTTAGCAGCGCTATTATACCTATAGAAATGACTAGTTTTTCACAAGGGCAATATATTAACAATTTCTGTATGACATTATGGGCTAGTAAATTAAAATGAGGTACTGTTTTCTGGATTAAAACAGATAAAGGAGGCATACTACACACCTTGGCTGTTCGTCGCAGGCTCTTCAGAATGTTCCTCTTTTTTGGGTCCTCACTCTCCTCATTAACAAGACTTTCACCTTTCAGGGTCCCAAAGTCATCCTCCTTGGACTTTGGAAGAGCTCCCATCTCATCATCGCTGCCTATGAAGCTCGTGCGGAAGCTGCTGAACTTGCCAAGCCGCTTGGAGCGGTCACGGTAAAGACGGGGCTTCACCCCCGCTGCTGAGAACTTCCTCCTTCGTTCCAGAGAGCTGCTGTCTGCTTCGCTGTCTGAGCCGTTCCCATTGGAGTGCATCCTGTTGGAGTTGCGGATGGTGATGATTTTGCCTTGTGTGCTGTCGTGTGGCACTGAGTAGATGATCTCTTCGTTGCTTGGGCGGGGCTTTGAAACAGCATCAATGGGTTCGGCATAGTCTGAGGGATCGTAGCCCACATCCCCGCCAGGAACCCAGGTAACAGCAGAAGGCAGCGAGCGACGATGACCCAATGTATCGATATATGGGTTACGGCTCACCTTCCGGAAGTCAAAAGTGACACCCGGTTTGACTCTCACTTGGGGGGGCACTTTGTTGTTGAGTTTGTTCTCAAAGTCCCTGATGTCAGAGATGACAGAGATGTCACTGGAATCTAAGTCCGGCAGGTTGAAGCCCCCACTGTGAGATGTGAGTGTGCCATCATAGTATGGTGGCGATGGGTCTACATCATCCTCTGAATCCAGGAACATGGTGACAGGACTAGGAGAACTGCAGCGCGGGGAGTACACGTTTTCATTGGTGCATGCTTCAGCAACATTATCGTACATGTGTGTGGCCTCCACAATGTTGCGTTTCTCTACCACCTCCATCAGGAACGAATGGAACATTTCTATCCTGTGCAGGCCTCCCACCACCCCCCCAGATCCGCAGACCACGCTATTGAAACGACCCTCAATCTCATGGGCTAGCTCCTCCCCCTGGATCAGCTGCTCACAGGCATAGTCACTGTCGGTGAGCTCTGCCTGGCTATCTCCCACTGCCAACAGCTGAACTGGGATGATGTCCTGAACCTCACACAAGAATGCACACAGGGTCTCCAGGGAGGCTTTTCGGGAGACCGAGTACACAGCAATGTAGCCGTGCACTAACCTGCTCTTCCGCAAAGTGAAGGAGGCGTGGTATGACAGCAGAGAGAGCTCTATAGCCAGCTTGTGTCCACCAACTGTCTGCTCCAGCAATACAGAGGTTCCACAATTAGACATGGGCCTGCAGTGCTGATGCATAAGAAAGGGGGACAGGAGCTGCTCAATGTCATAGGAGTCTCCACACATTAAGCACATGACAATGCGAAGGTCTGCCTCTGGTGCCGGCTGATGAGGAGAGTCTCTGAGACCTGGAGGCTCAGGGAGGAGGGGTGGGGAGCTGCTACTAAAGGATGTGCTCCTCCTAATATCCAGTAGCCCCCTCAGCACTTGGTTGATTTGGGTCTCATTGACATTATGGCCATAGCCCACACCAGGGGAGGCAGGGTCTAAAAAGCTACACTGCAGCCTCCTTGCAACTTGCTGTCCCTGTGTTATAAGGTTTAAGGCAGTTTCTCCACCTATATCCACATATGATCCTACGCCTCTTTTAGTGACTAAAAGAAGTGATGTTGGCAGCTGTGCTAGCTGGCTATCTCTCCGACCTAGAGTTGATTCCCTAAGTCGCTCAAGGCTTTCAATCACATAAGAGAGGGACTCTTTTGAGTTATACAGACACAGACATCCATGAGGGGTGAAAGTGGGGGTGTGGAAGGAATTTACTGGAAGACGTACATTTCCTTCGATAGGCCGCAGCGTCAGTTCGTACATCTTCCCATCTAACACATACCAGTCATCATTTGTGCAGAGAGCCCTAATCTCATTGGCAAATTCTCTGGCCAGTCCATCCTTCCCTAGTATGACAAGGTTAATTCTGTCAGCCTTGGTGTCCCCAAAATGAGCCTTTACATCAAAAAAGGGGTAACACGTGGGGAAACGTGAAACTAACAGCTGTTCAATCTTAGAGTCTCCGCAGTGAGGACTGCTAGGGCAGGTCTCCTTGGTGGGGTGATACACAAAGTGGATATGCTTCAATACCAGAGCATCTCTTTCAGCTGGGAGCTTTTGTAGAGCCTTGAACCTCTGTTCCTCCCCCAAAACCTCCTGAATTGCCCCCATCTTCTCCTTGCTTGGCTTGGCATCCACCTCAAGCTCATAAAAAAGCTCAGAGTACTCCAGTAAGAGCTCCTGGAAGTCCTCTTTAGCACGGTCAATGATCTCCTTCTGATGGCGGTTGTACAGGTCCAAGTACTCTGGCTCCTCAAGCCACTGGTAGAACTCTTCATTCATGATAAAGCTGCGGGCCTCCTCCCAAGGTCTACCAGGTGTGACAAATGGAGAGGAGGCTAACTTATGTTTGAACTCCAGCCTCATCTCTGCCCGTCTGCACTCATTTCGCAGATGTTCCAGGTGGGCATTAAATATGTCCTCTGCTTCAGCAGTCTCCAGTAGGTCTGAAGGGATTCGTTCATCTTCCATGTTGTCAATGTGTGATGTATCCTCCCATGGTGAGTCCTCCAGAACAACAAACCAGTGGGCAAAGTGCTGCTTGGACTCTAAGACCTTCTGTACCCCAGACCAGCTCAGCTGATCTATCTCATCCAGGTCAGGCACCAAAGAACTAAGTGCTAAAGGAAGAGTGCTTAAGTATATTTTGCGACGCCTCTCGATATGCTCCTGCTTCAGACGGTAGACATGCTGTTGAAAAAGCTTCTTGCATTTAGCCGTTCCCTCCAAGAAGACGTATTCTTTGTACTCTGGGGAGGTGTTCATGCGTCGGCTGGTGTTTAACCAGGTTTCATTATGATTCTTTACTATGCGGTTGATAAGCCATTCATAGCGATCCTTGGCAGAAGCTATCTGCTGACTCTGGAGCTTTAGAGCTTCAAAGTAAGGAATGATCTTGGGCTTTCCCCTGCTCTTATCAATAAGCTGAACCAAAGTGAGGAAGGCAAGGTCCACATTTATATTTGAGCGTGCAGATGTCTCGACTACTGGCAGACTCTTTTTTGTGATGGCGAAGGTATGAGCATCTTTGATGTAGCGTTCAACTCCTTCATCACATTTGGTGAGGACCAGTACAATGGGCTTCTTAGTCTTGCTAAGCTGACCATACAGGTTTGTGACAAATTTCAGCTGGTCATCAAAGTTGCGGTTCATGCCCCGGCTGACATCAACACAAAGCAGAAAGCCGTCGACCTGCAGCTTTCCCTCAGGCATTTGTTTTTGCTCAAAGTCTTGCTCCAGGCCCAGCTGATCTGTACAGAAGTACATAAGCTTCTCTGCTGAGGCCAGCTTGGTTGCAGCTGCCCGTTTGATATAGGGCTGCATAGCAGTGCTACGGTGTGGCTGAAATGTCTGGTCATCAATGAATTCAGTTTGCTCCACAACATGCATCCTGCACTCAGGCCCCTCCTCCAGAACCCGTGACACCTCCCCCCAAAACAGAAAGTGATCATTGTTAACCACTCGACCCCCAAAGTCACTGGTGCTCAACACTGATGTGTGGTCCAGGTAGAAGTCATCAGCACTGGGCCGCACAAACCTATTACACAAGCAGGACTTGCCAACCCCACATTGCCCCTTCTCTTTCTCTGTTCCTGACAAACCCACCACAATGAGGTTGTAAATGGGCGACCGAGCATCTTGCTTTTTCGCCATCATAGTCTGCTGAAACTCATCCTGCCATAAACAGGCACTGTATAAAGTTGTTCACTTGAATGTTTGTCCATAAAGTTGCTGATCCACACAGGAGATCAGATTTCACTTTCTTCTGCTGGGCTTCGACTTTAATAAATATCAGTGCCGTGATATGAGCAGAGGGTTCTTTCATTCACTCCTTATATGAATCAGAACCTGTCAAAAAAACACAACAACAAAGAAATCAGACAAACTACACAATAAACAACTACATTTTCAATTAAAAGAGGGAAAAAAAGATCAGACCATTAACCCTAGGACATAACAGGATGAGCATACCACTGTTAAAACATGCTATTACATGTGATAAGTGACTTGTCATTGACAGTATTTTTGCTGACAAATGTTCCATATAGCCATTGCAAATGTCTGTCAACTTGCGTAAGATCTTTTTATACATTTCTAACCTCCTTAATAATTGAGTGATCTCTAATAATAACTGAACATGAGATGACAAGAGGCATGTTTTCTACATCTTGTTCCCTTTAAATGATACTAAAGAAATGGACCCTCTCAGTGGTGAAGGTCAGTTTTAATGTTTAAGAGCAACCAAAGTTGGCTCTTTGATTCTGAGTACAACTGGTTACAGGGCTCTGATTACTGTCCATGATCACAACCAAGGCCTTAATCGTGTATCAAGTCTGATCATTTATCAAAGAAATGAACTGTAATATGTGTGATATCACCGCATTTTTTTTTATCACTGTATACACAAAGCTGTTATCAAACACTGCTGTAGTATTTGGCATCACATCTAGCCACCAGCAAAAGCATAATGAGGACAGTGCTACAGGACCAGTCACAATATCTCCTGTCAGGGGCCACAGACTTTAGTTGCACAAGTAATGGTTAGAGTAAATACAACTGAAATGCAATCAACTGATTTTTATTTATTTTTTGGCAAATTTCATTAAATTGTCAGGCAGATGTATTGTCCATTCTAGGGCTGCAACTATTCTCATTGCTGAATTAATATGCTAATTATTTAGTTTAGAATATGTTGAAATAAAGCAACAAAAAGCCTCGCGCATTTCCCCCCGAGCCCAAGGTGACATCTCTTGTTCTTTATGACCAACAGCCCAAAAACAAAAAGTATTTTTACTATCAAAACTAGGAAAAGACCAGCTTCTGAAATCTTTGCTTGAATATTACCTCACTTTACATATTACTTTGATTTTCAGAACTGTTGCCGAATAATCTTACATCAATCAACTAATCGATTAATCAACTTATTGGTCCACTCATCTACAATTAATACAACACCAAACCAGGATGAAAATGATGGCATTAATCCTACAAGGAAAACATGTTGGGAGTGGTGCTCTCTAAAGGACAATGTCAGCTGATCAGTGAGTGGGGTGACAAGCATGAAAATGACTATGTTGTAGGCACCTCAGTCTTTCAGTCCAAATGAAACAGCAGCTATGAGACCAATCTCCACAGGCAAAACAGTGAACGAATAAAGACATTATTAACAGAGAGCCAGACACATGTAGTCTCTGCCAGAGGACACTCAACTTACTCAACACATGTAATGTTAATACTTCCATCATTATACCACTGATTAATGCATCCATTATAGTGACACTGGTGCAATTCTGATATAATAGCCAGCTTATATTTCTATAAAAGGACAAAAACGACCAAATGCAGAATTTCTCTTGTGCATAACATGATTCACTGGAGTCAAACATCATGACAAGCACAATTACAGGCTCATAATGAAATGAATAACCTGCCACATGAAGTGACCACGCACAAGCAACAAACAGCTCCGGCAGGGTCAAAAGCAACCATGGCCAGTCCACACCGCTCAGCTGAGCTAGGCCTGATAACGTTGACTGAATGATCAGACAAGTTTTCTGCGAATAAAAACAACCAAACTCTGTCAATCGGCATCAAAATACAGTTTAGCAAAGCCTACCTTCAAGCAATTTCATTTACATAACCTACTTACTTAGACAAGATTTAGTAACGGTATATGTTGTGCAAAGGATTAACAGTTAACATGGGCTTTAGGGTGCACAGAGAGGGGCTGACCACGCCAGGCCTGCTGTCTACATAATGAAATTGCAGAGCCGAAATCTGAGATAGACTACCTTCTCCACACCGACAATGTTTAAAGGGAATTTATTCACCCAGCTGTCTAGGGTGTAGCACTCGACAGCTTCACTGGGAAATAGCCCATAATAAGAGGATAGAGCATGTAGGGTACATACCATCGCATTTCTCCCTTTCTCCTCTTGCATCTGTCAGGCCAGCGCTTGCCGCAGCCCTCGCCGCCTGATGTGCATAAGCATAAAGCCGCAGAATACACTGTGGGTCGTCTCAATTCACAGATAATACTGATAACACTACAACTTGTGCGATGAGATAATTTGATTTAAACATCCATTACCCATGCCTGGATTCTCTTGTTTAGCATCATGTGCTTTCGTTGCAATTAAACACGGGGAAGGAAGAAATAAATATCCCAAATGACAGAGCGATCCGATTTTGTTCTTGCAAGAGGCTTTTCCTCGTGAGAAATTCAGGCGTACAAAAATCAGCCCAGCCGTCCTCTGCTCGGTTCACCACGTTGCTTTTTCAATAATTATTCTGTCCATTGTTGTGCCCACATAATGCTGGGCCGGTCGCGCACGCGAGACAACGGTGAGTTTGTTGCAATCGCCGTGGTGTTTGGTCTCAAATATGTTTCTGCTGCAACGGAAATATGTTCATGTCCTGGTCAATTTGTGAGCAGATTGCGTGTGTGAAAGTGGTATTTCTGCCAGCTTTCCGATAATGGCGGCGGCCCTCCTCCCCGGACCTAGTTCTCCTCTTCTTTTCTTTTGGAAAAGGGAGCTGTGGAGACAGAAGCAGCGGAGAGAGGGACTCACCCAGCGGCGCCCTCACACAACTGCAGCAGGTCGGCTCGCTGCTGCTGCTGCTGCTGCTAGCACACGGTATACAGCCTGTAGAGGCTCGTTACTCCAAAGTAATCGATTTCTCTGCATTCAGCCAGTATGTGTGGACACACTTTATGCTTTGATACTTGGCGTTTAGAGCCACACAAACTCTGTTTTCCCGCCGTTAACCAACTTTAAGTGAGGATTTTATGTGACTTGTACCCAGGGATGGGCAGTACTTCTATTACTTGTATTTAAAATACGTATTTCAATTACATTTGAGTATTCTGTAATTTGTATTTAATAAGGCCGATAAAAAGCAAATGTAATTTGTAACAAAATACTTCTGAGTGGAGTAGCCTATTTAAAATAATCCAAATACTTTCTCCACGAATCAAAAAACAAAAAAAATAGGCTACACATTTTTATGGGCTGTTAAGTCTAGTTAATAAATATATATATACCTAATCAAGTTGTTGTCTTTTAATGGCTTTGCTTAGTGACACTTAGTTCTGTGACTATTCTGCCTTTTTGTGGGGTTCACCAGAGCTTTGTGTGTATCTGAATACTCTGCTACACCAAACTGTGAGAAAACAAGCACAAATTTGCAATAGCTGCGACCGAATTTGCTACTATCACGCCATTATCATAATTGCTCTTTCTGGCATAGTTACTTGTGGTCTCTAATTGCAGCATGTAAATTTTGAGCATTTCTGGTCACGGACTTTTTGAATTATTCACAAAAAGTTTTGTGGACCGACCGACCAACCGACCGAGGGACCTATAGAGCTGCAGGTTGCTGATAAAAAGAAAAAGAAAAAGTATTTTCTGTATTTGAAAATACAAAATACATGTATTTTATTTTGATACATTTATTTGTGGGGTATTTTGTATTTTGTATTAAAATACATTTTGATGTATTTATGCCCATCTCAGCTTGTACTGTTAGCGCTATAGGGGCAAGTGTTACAACATCATAAGTAACGTTAAGCTAGCTAACGTTTTTATTTTTCAGTAACGTTATAACTACTTGTTGGTTTGCGGTAACGTTATAACTAAGCTAGTGTGTGTTGTAACGTTTCTACAACGTCACACTTGAAATTTAATTAAGTAAATTGACTGAGTTAATGTTAATTGTCGAAAAAGATGATATTTAATGTTAAACTCTGAATTAGCGGTTAGCGTTAACTTAAGGGGAGAAACGTTAGCAACTTTTTGGCTAACTACTGACGTCACACACTCAGTCCTGTAGGTTAGCAATAGCTATCTTTAATTTTGAATGATAAAAATGCATAAATCATAACAAAATTTTAAGGGCTACAAGGGGATATAATTACATGATATCATATAAAAAACTGATTAAGTCCTTGTAAACTTATTTCAGTTACGCTAAACACTTTTGTCTAGATCAGGGAAATGAGACTGCATCAAAGGTTCAAAGCAAAAATAGAAAAATAATTTAAATAGAAATAATACTCCAAAACATCCAGACAGCCAGATGTAGTGAAGGAACCCACGCTAAGTCTATTATGTGACTTGACCGTTAGCGTTGTAAGTGTTATAGTAACGTTAAGCTAGCTAACGTTAGGTTGCCTACTTGTTGGTTTGCGGTAACGTTATAAGCTAGTGTGTGTTGTAACGTTTCTACAGCATCACACCTTGAAATTTAATTAAGTAAATTGACTGAGTTAATGTTAATTGTCGAAAAAGATGATATTTAATGTTAAACTCTGAATTAGCGGTTAGCTTTAACTTAAAGGGGTGAGAAACGTTAGCAACTTTGTGGCTAACTGACGTCACACACCCAGTCCTGTAGGTTAGCAATAGCTATCTTTAATTTTGAATGATAAAAATGCATAAATCATAACAAAATTTTAAGGGCTACAAGGGGATATATATAATTACATGATATCATATAAATAAAAACTGATTAAGTCCTTGTAAACTTATTTCAGTTACGCTAAACACTCTTGTCTAGATCAGGGAAATGAGACTGTACAAAGGCTCAAAGCTACTCCAAAACATCCAGGCAGCCAGATGCAGTGAAGTAACCCACACTAAGTTTATTATATACCTGGCCTGTATAAGGTCACAATATGGTAGCCTATATTAACGATGCCATTGAGCTGCTCCATCTTCAGTGGCTGGCATCACTCATCATCAGCATCATATCTGATTACTTTGATGATTAACTTTAGCGTTGCCGCCTCCTAGCGGATTCACGGGCTATAAACTACCTGAAATGTTCTGTCACCTCTCAGTGAAGGTTTAATGCAGACATCGTTTTTAACTTTCTGTAAGCGTTTCAGGCTCTTCCGCTGTGTTGTAACTTTATCCGTCTGGACTCAGTGGTTCCGAGTGGGAGTGCATTTCGTCTCAGCTGCTGGGAGGAGAGGGTCAGCCTGGCAGGGCTGCAAGTAACCTTAGTGGCATCCGCCAGACTGCTGCTGGAGGAGGACATGGGAGAAAGTGTGCATCGTTCAGCTTCAATGAGGCTGTTCATGCACTCTGATCATTAAGGTAGGTATATTTCTATATGGTTTGAGTCTGTAGGCCTGTGTGTTCATGGCATATCATAGCTGTGTGTGTGCATTATATTTGTATGTACTGTGTGTGTATGTATTTTTGGGATGTGCAAGATGCATAGCCTACAATTTTCCTTTCATACTTGTACTGTCTTTGAGTTTAATTTTTGAAAGTGTTTTGCTAGACAGCAGTGGAACAAATTCTGAGATGCATTTCTTAAATAAAAGTACAGTCACTGTAAAAAATACTAGTCAATTATGAGGAAAATACAGCATGCAGATATCAGTTCTGACATTTCTTATTAAGAATGATCAAGTTATACACTGAAGTGTTAGGCAATAGAAATTTTCCATCTGTTTGTGGTGCAAGATAAACAGTCGAGCAGTCATCAAACTCATTAGGATTCATCTTCTGGGAGCCAAATGTAATTGCAATCCATCCCTTTCACAAAAATACAGGCACAGGAGCCAGTTCAGTGTAACTGATATTGCCACCACTAGGCAGAGCCATAAGCCTTCCTATAATTTGGATCTCAAGAGGAGCTGATTGAGTGATAAGCTCATGTTTGTTATTGTCCCAGTGATCGTGCAAGGGAAGTTACATTACTGACCTGACCTCATCCTCACATTGACTGTGTTTATTATTATGGAGAGAAAACAGATTAGTACATCCCCAGTACAAAGCTGTTCCTTTTGTGTTTTTGCTTCTAAAGTCCTGCTAAAAATACACAAATGTCTTTCCACAGCTTGTTGATTTGTGGGGTTTTGTTTTACACCTTGATCAGTTTAGTAGCCCTTGTGGTGTAACAGGGATCTGGGGGATGATGAGAGGCAGTGGAGGTGAGAACGGGGTGAAAGGGACAGCAGACGGGCGCTGAGGGAGCTCAGAGCAGATGGACAGTAGGTGACAAAAGGTGTCTCTACCAAGGACATAACAAACTGTTAAGAAAGTTACAGGGTAGGTAACCCCAATATTTTTTTAGTTTTTATCATAACTGATAAAAACTGAAACTGACTGAAGCATGAATGAGGCTGCATAGCACGTCAAAGATAGGAAGGAAAGAAGAAAGAGAGAAACTTAATGATGTTACAGTTAGCGTGGTGAGATTTAAATGAGCAAGATATGTGCTTAAGATTATGTATGATACCCACTGTCTCATTTATTCACAGACGTTCTCTATGTGTATGTGTGTGAGAGAGAGAGACAGAGAGAGAGAGAGGAGGTGAACAGAGAAACAACCCATTTTCCACCCCGCCCTATAAGTCATCATTCCTCTGTGATTCATTGTTACATTGAATCGGAAAACCTGAGCAATTTAAATACAAAATGAGGAAAACGATTATTATACCTCAGACTCAGACACTGCACACACAGGCAGGAGGGTTATGCCAGGATACTTTGGATTTGCTCCATAATATGTCAGATGTTCAGAATTACTTTTTGAGTTGTTAATGAAATTATCTGAAATTGAAGTCAGGCATAGGGTTGCATAGTAAAAAAGATATTTATTAGAGTGCTTTGGGACTGAGTTTGACAGACGTGCATGACAGTGTGGTGGTTAGTAAGTGGGTGTACGCCTGAGAGGAAGTTGGTTTAAATCAATCAGCTTAGTTCTACCATCCATATTTTACTAGCAGTTACTTTTGACATGTGTTCGACTCTAGTGTATCATACACAGCACGGTGGGTTTGCTGCATTTTATTAAGAAAGGAAACCATTTAAAGCCACTACATGTAGACATGCAGGAGATAGAACTAAAAATGTGAAAAATGTAATTCACATCCGAACTGAGACTGTCATGAAGGAAGACCCTGAACGTCAGGAAGCAACTAGGAAGGAAATCCTTCTTACAGGAACTGCTAAACAAAGATAGGAACACACACTGAAAAAAACTTAGCTGGAAAATAACGCATCACACACTCAGGTGGTGGAGGTGCATGCTACAGTGGAGGTGAAGTTTCTTTCTGGTTGACTTTAGTATCTTTTTGACTTCGCTGGCAGTAAGGTTGTGCCAGATGCTGCTATGTCTGCAGAGTAGACGAACCAGATGCATTAGCAGAGAACCCTCATGTTTTCCACATGCATGTGGTTACATATGCTATGTCTTGGATGCCCTTCAAAAGTAAGTCAAAAAATGCTGCCAGCAATCTATCTGTCATACATTCTGTCTGAGACGCCTGTGCATAGTTTTGACCTCAGACATCTTCAAGTTGATTTTTCTCATGACTCCAAGGTATCCAAACATGCCCAGCCTTAAATTTGTCACCTATCAGAGGAACAGATGTGTCAGGTATTTCATTATTATGTTTTACTATTTATTTATTTAATGGTTACATTTTAGACAATTGCAGTGTTCTCAGTAAATTACGGCTGCTGCCTGTGGTCTTCACCGAACGTTGGTGGAGTAGCCTTTTGAGATAATTGTTCTTTTCACCGTTTCTTATCACTGGGGTGTTCAGGGGTGACACCTAGAACCCACAACATGCTTTACATCATATACATTCTTTATACAAGTCCTCTCAAGTGGGAGCAGGCTACTATTTAGCTTGGAGCAACTTACTATTTACCACAAATGGGAGCAAGTTAATATGTACTACATGACAAACAGGGAACCTGCCGACAGTCCTTATCAATGTCTCATAACAGGCAGGCTGCTTGTTCCATGTTCAGCAAGCTTTTGTCCATGTGAGCCTGGGAGCTGAGCTGTTGCAGGCAGTATTCCTTGTAAAATTTGTTCCAAGACAAAGTCCAGAATACAGATAAGACCAATTTGACATATGACACTCAGGTGAAGCAAACCAGGGCCTGCGCCTGAAGCTCAGCATCAAAGTGGAGCTCACAAGTGAGCACCTGGTGGCCAGGCATGGACGCATGGTGTTCTATAAACTTTTATTCAACGTACTGTACTCACATTTCAAATTCTCCCAACAATAGGCATTCTTGTTTAGCCTGCATCAATTTACAAATACTGACTTCAGAAGCACTTGGAGCCAAACATTCAGTGTATCCTGACGTATACAGACCACCTCACTCCTTGTCTAGAATATGTCCTCAGAGCAGTGTGTGGCTTTGATAGGGAAACACAACAATACCTACCATTCTGCTGTAGTCAACTTTTCTGTGCCAACTAAATGATCAACTATCACGTCATTGTGCAAGTTTCTTTTGATATTTGCGCTCTATAGAAATTGACCTGCAGCAACTGATCATTGCTGGTGATGCTGGTGTGAATAGAACACAAACAAATGTGGAGGAATGCAATGAGGTAACTGAGTAAACTCAGCAGGCATGGAGGCTATGTTTTCAGATAGAAAAGTTATGAGAGAAAATTTGACTGAAAAGTTCAACTGAGGGAACATAAAGTGAAGTCCCTTGTGGCAAATTTGTGATTTGTGGCATTGAGCTATATAAATAAAACTGACTTGCCTTGACTTGACTAGGGAAGACCTCACAGGACGGCTTTCCATATATAGTATTAGAGGCAAGGCACCAAAATAAGGTTTTAAATGACACTGTTTGGCACAAGATCTTTTAAGTAGTTTAATGAATTCTGCAAAGTCAATTCTTCCCTAGTTTGGTACACTGCATATATCGTGAGTGGTGGGGAGGAGGCAGCGTGGACGTTTCCCCCCCTCGCTTTCAGACTTATTGGGACAGCCAGAGATTGAGAAAAAGAGCGAGAGGCTCCCTCCATCTGGGTAACATTATTCAGATTCCTCAGCGTTGGATATTTGATGATGCTGGCAAAGGAAAGAGAGTGAGGCGTGGAGACAGAGTGAGGGAAAATGGGGTGAGAGCAAACACAAGAGGAGGGAAACCAGACGAGGGCGCTGCTCTGTCACAGAGACAAAGTGGCCTTGATTGCACTCCCCAAAAATGCTACCAGCAGGAGCGAAGGAGAGAAGGGAGGAATCTGATGGTTCATGCAGCCAGCAGGTTTTTTTGTAAAACTTGTTGCATTGTGAATGTTGCCTGGGAAACTAACAAGTTGGGGAATATGACAGCGCACACTTAAATCTTATTAATAACAGACTTTCAAATATTTGCAGTGATATTATGATGATGGTGAAAGTTCTTTCATCAACAGTGGAAGGCAGCCACAAGGAGACAGGCGGTCTTACTGGCGAAACACTTCCATAACTCACATCCCATGTGAATCTGTCTCAGCTTGTGGGAGAAAAGGGAGGGAGCAAACTAAACAGGGAGGGAAGGAAAGAAAGAATGCACTGAGATCTCATCATGTGATTTCTGTTTTTTTCCCTTTTTATATAGCTGCACAGTGATTACATGTTTGTAGTTTGGGGCTCTTAGCAACTTTTTCCAAACCCTCTCAGCTCTCTGTTTCTCTGGCTCTTCCCAACAGCTTACTTTCCCTTGACTTTTTTTTGTCCAGTTGTGTGACGTGTGAGTGGAGTTCCTGCCCTTGTTTCATGCAGGATAGTTCAGAGGGAAGGAGAGGGACTTACAGAGAGGCGGACATTTGCTTGACCTGTCAAAGGGAAGATGAATTGAAGGTATAAACAAGAGGAGCTGTTTGTGTTTTGGGCTTGAGTGCGTATGCTCTGTCCTCACAGGGGAGCCAGACGAGGAGGAGGAAAGACGTGGAGAAGGAGACTACAGCTGAGAGAAAGCGAGAAAGTAACAGACGTGTGGGAGAGAGAAGAAGAAAAGTTACTGAATTCTGTCGCCCATGGGCAAAGGTGGATGAAACGTTAGTTGAGGAGTCGGTCTGACACGGGAGGAGGAGCGCCAGCCTGGGGGGGGGAACCACCAATTCAGCCTTCTTCCAACAACAACAGGACAGGATGAGGTACCAAGGCAGGGTAAGATCCGGACTACCATGATGCTCCTTGTTGTGTTTTCATGTTTAGTGCTGCAAAGTGTCTGGATTTTATGTGCGTGCATTATCTGTGCTCACACAACACAAGATCCACTCTGCTCCACCAATTCAACATCTCTCTATTGAGGAGGGAAGCAAAACAGAACAATGAGTCACTTAGAGATTTTTTTTGCCCATGCATGAGTCAGTGTGTATTTTGGTTTTTGTATAAGCTTTAACCCAAGTGGGCCAAAGAGTATAAACTTGGTATTTTTCCACCATGTCCATTACTGGCCCATCAGTGGTAGAGAGCCAGCTGTGGTACCAAAGCAGCTTGCCTTGGGACAGAGTGGTGGGGCAGGCCTTATAAGGAAGACAATCCGAATGTAGTCGGCCCAGCAGAGCTTAGTCATGGGGCCTGGAGCCAAGTCCCACTGTTAGGTTATCCTCTTCACTGGCTGTCACTGCTGCTGCACCTACAAACCTGCAGATTTCACCGAAGCTCCGTGATCCTCAGAGTCAAAGCTCCCATAAAGCACTCAAGCACTGCTGGCAGCCAGTTCAGATTCTCACTGCTGAACAACCGAGCCTCAGGTCAGTTCACTGACAACAAAATTGGACTACATTGTATTCTGGTTACATCTCAATCCTGGATCTGTAGCCATGAGGAAATCTGAGCCAAAGTTTCCTCTACCACAGCCGTAGAGATAGAAATGTTTTGGATGAGGCTTCTCATCATTAAACTTGAATTTGTTCCACATGATAAAATGGGTTAAAAGTAAAAAATATACTCGTGACTGCTGAGGGATGGAAACTTGAAAACAATGTTTGCTGTGTTTTTGAGTCATAAAAAAACAAGCGAGCATAACAAGATTATTACACAGGTCTGGATGTTTACGACTTTGAAAGGTGGACACTGCAGAGACACTGCCAGCACAGCAGCCACTGTACATCTTAAAAACATCACAGGTGATCATAAAAGGTACAAGATCTGAGGAATGTGGAATGAAATGTTCACGCCAAAGGAGTCTGTTACAGTTCAGAGTCAGGTAGTGCTGCTCAGCATCATACCATGGAGGTGTTTTCTATGTTGCATAACAATGTGCTATGTGCTGTTATATGTAGTAAGCTGCAACCACATGCACTGATGAGAGCTAAACTAAAGTAAGTTCATATTCTTTTGCAGTTCAAGTTCATCTGCAGTGCCTCAATATATAAAGTGCAAATTGATAAACGGTCAAAGAATCACTGCACCTTCATATCATCCTCCACACCTAAAGCTGTGTGAGGATCATGTTTAGTCACTGCTAATTATTCCACTTTTGCTTTTTAGGTGTCATTAATACAAATTACTTATTAACCATGCATGCAAAAACACACATCCTCAGTGTTTGATATAAAAACATGCACAGCTGCTGACACATAAAAGCATTTAATGGAATCCACTGAACGCCTGCCCTAAACTTGACCCTAACATTCCTCTAGTTGTATCCTTTGGAAAATCTGACTGAACTGTAATTACTATCTGTAGGAAGCCCACCTGCAGGAGGGGGAGAACAATACTCCAAGGTGAAGCAGAGAGGAGGGGCTGCAGTGGGAAATGTCCACTGACTTTCCTTTGCTCTCGTTTCTTGGCTATCGTCCACTGTTGTCCTCTTGTTTTTTTAAAGGACTTTCCTGCACACAGTGCACAGAGATAATGACCTTTTACCGGCATTAACCCGCCAAATGAGACCCTTGAGAGGCTCTTGCATTCAAGAAAAACAGAAGTCCTGTGGAAGTCTAGCCCCTTTGTTCCACTTTCTGCTTGTTGTTTTTTTATGAATGTGTAAAGGAAAACGGCAGGGCTTCTCTCATAAATGTATCTTTGATACTGACAATAGAGTGCAGCTGGTTTGGATGGGGTGTAGTGCATTGATTACACACTGAATTGTGTGTCTGGATATTTATCATCGGTAAGTACTGCCTACTGAAAGTTTTATCTCTTCGTAAGTTCGTATGACCGTGCATGTGGTTGTGTGTCATATCTCACCTCAGGGCGTATTTTAGGATTTCACTCAGCCGACTGGTAATTATTTCCTGTCTGCACTACGATGTTTGCCATCACAGTGGGGTTGACATGTACACACACTTCCTTGTGGCATTGCTTAAATCTCTTCTCGTGATACAGAGCTGTGTGTACTGTACATACATCATAATACACTATCTCCCTTTGGCATAACAGAGGAGTCTCTCCTGTCTGTTTATCATTTGGATTCCTTAAATGTCTTCATTGTTTAATCTTGGCAAGGCTCGGCGGAACTGCTCTGACTTGTGTGTTTACAGAGTGTTTTGGTGATGTGGTCACTGAGTCCTGAGACATTTGAACTGATATTTTTGAAAGATGTCTCTCTTCATGCATCGATTCTGTCTTGTAATATAATTATGTGGCAGTTATTGTAATACTGAGCACCAGATGTTAATTCTTTCATAACTGGGTGAATGTGTCATGAATTAGATGAAATGGGATTAGGCCTGTTGTGCCCCCTGCTGGTCAACAGCGTGCAGTTACATCTATTGGAAGTTCATCAGTAAAAACCAGACTGAACTGTGCCTGTTTATTCATTGCTGTACCTAATGTTCCTCCTCATCTCTTCCTGTAGGAGGTGGATATTGAAGGAAGAGTGCGCCTGGTGATGGAGAGTGCACTGACCGCCCGAGACAGGGTCGGGGTGCAGGACTTTGTCCTGCTGGAAAACTACAACAGTGAGGCAGCCTTCATAGAGAACCTACGGAGACGCTTCGGGGAAAACCTCATCTACGTAATAAAGCCAATTTTCTTTGTGTGTTACAAAACATTTCAGTTGTTGTGATGAAACATATTTGAACGTGTTCTAATGTTTTGGCTCAGACATACATTGGCTCAGTGTTGGTGTCGGTGAACCCTTACAAAGATCTGGAGATTTACTCCAGACAGCAGATGGAACGCTACAGAGGGGTCAGCTTCTATGAGATATCGCCTCACATGTGAGTCACTTCATCCACAGCCATTTATTTACCAAACTCCTCCACTGTCCTCTGCTGTCAGCTGCCCAGCTAATAATCACATGCCATGTTGAGAATCATACATCACTTAATTGATATTCTGTGATTAAACAGGATTTATTGAGGCATGCATAAGTCATTCAGTGATATTCCAGGCATGTATGAATTATATGCTCTAAAACTGAACCCTCCACACAGGCTTTATAGAGCTAAATAAATGTATTACATAACAGTACAGTGCATAACTTTAGTCGCCTGATATCAGACAGAACTGCCAACTATTTACTCTGCATTTCCAACTGCAGTCTGACTGTCACCACTCTACTTTGATGGTTTTGAGAGTGGAGCAGAGATGATATGATATGATGTTGGACGATACTGAGAAGACATGTTGATTTAGATTTTGTACCTGCTTTGTGGATGGTGACAGGCTGCAAGCATGTGAATGACAGACTTTACAGTATTGCATTCATTTGACTGAAATGTTTGTGTTATGTTTCTACCGTATGTTGATCCGGAGCTGAAGCTGCTTTTGTGTTTTCCCTCAGCTACGCCGTGTCAGACAACACCTACCGGGCGATGCGGACTGAGAGGAAGGACCAGTGCATTCTGATATCGGGTGAGAGTGGAGCGGGTAAAACAGAGGCATCCAAGAAGATCCTCCTGTACTATGCAGTCACGTGCCCCACTAGTGATCACATGGCCACCCTGGGTGAATGCCTACTGCAGTCTAACCCTGTTCTGGAGGTATTTAAACTGTTCAAACTTAATGGCGACTGTCACAGTTAAAAGCACAGTGAATTTAGACGTATTTGTCTCGTATAATAAATGGTTTTATATGTCTGACCTGACAAATCTGAATGACCTTTGCACTTATATTATTTGTAAATACTTGTGAATGCTTTTTCCTGATTGTTTGCTATTCTATTGTTGCTCTTAATTTCACTTCCTCCCTCTAATTTCCTGACCCTTTTGCTGTGTGCAGGCATTTGGCAATGCCAAAACATTTAGGAATGACAATTCCAGCCGCTTTGGGAAATACATGGATGTCCAGTTTGACTTTAAGGTAAACACTCCCTCCATTGCCTTCACACTCTTATGCTCTTACACTGTGTTGGGAAGGTTATTTTTGAAATGTAACAGGTTACAGATCACTAGTTACCCTGTTAAAATGTAATAAGTAATGTAACTATTTTAACTGCGTCATCAAAGTAATGTAACTTATTACATTTGATTCCGTTGTGGCTAACAAATATTTTAAACTGAGCAGTAAACCTGAAAAGAGGAGATACAGAGCAACAGAATGAATGTTTTATTCTATATATAAGGTTTCTGACCAAAAAGATTGTCAGATTGAACCCTTTTGTAATCATCGTTATTTTGTTTCGTAACTGTAATTAAATTACATATTTTTTCTCACTAACTGTAATTAATTCAAATTACAATGATTGTGTAATCACATTACATAACTCTGTTACATGTGACTCGTTAATTCCCTTTACTAATCTTACACCACACTGATAACAGCACTTACATCACTGATAGAAGACGTTCAAACCTCCAGGGTGCTAAACCTGCTTTTCACAGTTGCTGTTTTTCTCTAACTCCTCACAGGGAGCACCAGTGGGCGGCCACATCCTGAACTACCTGCTAGAGAAATCCCGTGTGGTGCATCAGAACCACGGTGAGAGGAACTTCCACATCTTCTATCAGCTTCTGGATGGAGGGGACGACGACCTGCTGACCACACTGGACCTGGAAAGAAACCCTCAGAGCTACGACTATCTGGTAAAGGTGTGTGTGGTGCAGACATTTGATGACTTATTTGTTTCCAAACTGAGGTCTATGCCATTATACCATCAGCTGTGGTGTGATGTTTGATTATCTTGTTAAGGGCAACTGTCCCAGACTCAGCACTGTCAGTGACAAGAATAATTGGAAAGTTGTGATGAAGGCTCTGTCTGTGATCGGCTTCACTGAGGAGGAAGTGCAGGTCTGTAACAATCACAGCATTGAAAGAATGAACTGAATAAATGTACTTTTCTTTATTATTTTCCACCATAAATGTATCTGTTTTTATCCATCATTTTTTACACTGGCCAAACATCACATATCTTATTATAATAAACACATTCAGGACAGAGACATGAATCCAAAACTAGAGGTATGAGTTTAAACCACAGGACCCTGTGCAGCTTTAATAGTGACAAATCAATATTTTTGTGTTTTACATTAATTGTTTTTCACCCCTGAACATTTTATATCCTTATAACTTAGCCATTTTTACTTCTTAAACAATTTTAAAGTTTTGAATCCTGCAATGTTTACATGGCCCTGCTTCCTCGTGTATGTGTGGTCACCATTTAAATATGAGGGCTATTTTGTTCTCAAGCTCCCTGGCTCTAAACGTGTGTTGTGTTTTAGTTAAAAAACAGACATCTGCAAGCTTGTTGTTGACTGTCTTCCTGTGTCTGACCTCAGAAATTGCTGAATATCATCGCCAGTGTTCTCCATCTGGGAAACACTCAGTTTGGCGAAGGCGAGGAAGGAGAAACTTATATCACCACAGAGACTCAGATACCAAATCTTGCGAAGGTCAGATCAGTCAAATTGGTATTATTGGATGTTCAAATATGCATAAACATTCGCAAAAAAGGCATAGTTTATGAGCAGATGTGTTGTCTTCCAGCTGCTGGGTGTTGATGGCTCAGCCCTCAGGGAGGCACTCACTCACAAGAAACTCACAGCCAAAGGAGAAGAGGTGACGCTCATTTTGTCCTTGTTCCTCCTGTTTTTACATGCTTGGTGTGTGTCGTGTGATTTTATAATTTTGTGTCGTGCTTGTGTTTGTGCATCACAGATGATCAGCCCGCTGAATTTTGAGCAGGCAGTGTCTGCACGAGATGCCTTAGCCAAGGCCGTGTATGGTCGCACCTTCACCTGGTTGGTGGAGAAGATCAACCAGTCGCTGGCTCTGAGGGTGCAGTAACAGTTCTGAACAGTGGCAAGTCCATCGTCATGTTGTTGGGCTGTTGTTGTGTTTTACCCATGACTGCATGCTGTGTACTTTATATGTTACAGGAGGAAATCTACCACAGTGGTAAGGGCTGCTCAGTGATAGGGCTTCTTGATATCTATGGCTTTGAGGTTCTGCAGCACAACAGGTATAAGTGATATTTGTTTCCTCTTTTTTTAACCTGCTTCTCATTTTCTGGAAACCAAATTCTTCATCAGTAGTTGTCTGTAATGCACATAGCTGTTGGACATAGCTCTGGCATACAGTTGACCCGATGTCCCCGATAATTTCTGCCTGCAGTTTTGAGCAGTTCTGCATCAACTATTGCAACGAGAAGCTCCAGCAGTTGTTCATCGAGCTCACCCTGAGATCGGAGCAGGAGGAGTATGAGACAGAGGGAATTGCAGTGAGTCAATTGTCGTTTTGGTGCTCAAAACAAATAAGTTTGATATATTTATAAATGCTAACACGACACTGTTCCCCTCCAAATGTTGCCCTCTAATGTCAGTGGGAGACGGTGCAGTACTTCGACAACAAGATCATTTGTGACCTGATAGAGGAGAAGCACAAAGGCATCATCTCCATTCTGGTGCGCATAACAACTCCCAGTTTATTTTTGTATCTGTAGATGGTGTTACCCTCTGTCACTGTAGGTAAAGTTAGACATGTGCGACTGTTCTTTCAGGATGAGGAGTGTCTGAGACCTGGAGAGACCTGCGATATCTCCTTTTTAGAGAAGCTGGAAGACACACTGGGTGGCCATCCCCATTTTGTCACGTAAGCTTTGTCTTATACATGGATTTCTGAACAGGCCTATGTCACTAAAATGAACACGTACAGACCAGAATGAGACTCAGAATGACCAGAAAGAGATGCATAGAAACTGCAAAGAGACACAAAATATCTATAGAAATGTGCAAAACAACCACAAAGCGACACAAAATGACCAAAAAAGGCATAAAATTACCCCAGAGAGACACAAACAACTACAAAACGACACAAAACAACCACAAGGAGAAACACAAAACGACAATAAAGACTCAAAATGACCACATTGAGACACAGAACGACCAAAATATTCATAGAAACTATAAAGAGACGAAAAACCACCACCAGTCTGTGGTTCTTGCTCCTATGTAGGAGATGGGGTAGGGCCTGTTACATATGTGTGCCAAGGGGCCTAGTGTCTCATAATCCGCCCATGGTCTTGTATCAAACGTTATTCTGAGTTTACAGTAAGACTCTTCCATCTACAGCTTCTTATATCAGCAAGTCTGTGTATATTTGCACATCTTTGTATGTGTATGTCTTTTAGTCACAAGTTGGCAAATGGAAAAACTCGCAGGGTAATGAGCAGGGAGGAGTTCAGGCTGCTGCATTACGCTGGAGAGGTCAACTACAATGTCAATGGTAAGTTGTAATTTATCATGAGATGAACCAGTTGGTTATTTTCATTCATGCATTTAATCCTTGCTCATTTCAGAGCATGACCCGCAACCCGCTGATTCCTTAATGACAAGCCGCGGCGTTTTTGTTCATCTCATTCAGGTTTCCTCGACAAGAACAATGATTTGCTGAACAGGAACCTGAAAGAGGTGAGGCTAATGAAAATGGCCAAGGTCGAGCCTCACCACAGCACAACCTATTAAAACTATGTATGGCTCGCTCTTGCCGTTGCTTGAATGAAGAGGAAGAGGGGGGCGTGCCGTGTTGACATGTGGTTGTGTGGTTTGGTCTCTGTTTAGGTCATGTGCCAGTCAGACAACCAGATCCTAAGTCACTGCTTCCGCAGGGAGGAAGTGATAGACCAGAAACGCCCAGAGATGGTGAGAATGAGTCCCTCTCGCTCTCTCTGTCTCTCTCTCAGTTGTTTTTTTTTTGGTCACATTAAGATGTGGTTTTAAAGCAAAGGTATTTCTCTGCTTTATAGATGGTGATAATAAAGAAACATGTGGACACTTTCTCTCTCTGTCTCTCTCTCAAAAACCCCCTACACATACACAAATTTCCCATAGTTTCATGTTGTTGTGTCATCTGTCCCTCAGGCCGCCACTCAGTTTAAAAACAGCCTGACCAAACTCATGGAGATCCTCATGTCTAAAGAGCCATCCTACGTGCGCTGTATCAAACCTAATGACGCCAAGCAGCCAGGTACACCTCACATCTTGTAATATGAATTTGTTGTCTGTTATTGTCAAAGAAGAGATGGTTTTGAAATAGTGATACCTGTGCTATAATGCTGGTTAATACATGGTTAATAAAAGTCTTATATCCACACAGTGCAACATAGTCAGGACATACTGAACACTTTAATGGAACACTTCCCCCCAGAAATGATCATTTGTATGTAGAATATTTGCCCCATGCTACATTGATTTTGTGAAGAAAACCTTGTTTTTCTCGCACGTCTCCACGGTAAACGAAGAATCAAAAAACAGAAAATTCTTGATGGATTGAAGTCTTTAGGGGTCCGTGTTAAACAGCAGTAACACTATACCAAAACATCTGTTTACAAACTCCCGCACAACTCATGCAGTGTCATCCAAGTGTCATTTATCCAGCTGTATGCTCAGTGCCTCCCAAACACACCGACGGACAGCTGAAATAAAAGTGAAACTTAGCTACGCTCTCTTCAGTTCCAGACTCCATTGACAAAAACAGTTACTTCACCTTGGTGAACACGTGAGCTGCCGGTCCACCACTGCCTCGATCGGTAGTTTGTTTTATTTGGTGACTTTGAATCTGAAATAACCGTTAAAAACACCAAAGTCACACAAAGATACAAACAAGCTAACTGACTGAGGCAGTGGTAGACCAGCAGCTCTCGTGTTCAACCGGGTAAAGTTACTGTTTTTGTCAATGGAACCTGGCTTTTAAGAGAGCATAGATACGTTTAGGTCCCCATTCAAATTCATTCTCAGGGGTTAATGCTGCTGTTAACACTTCACAGCTCCTGCAAGTGCTTACCAATAAAAATCTCGCCGGGTAGGGAAGAATTTATGCTTACTTAAGCATTTGAAAGTGAAAGTGACTGAGGAAGTGTTGGTTTGTGCATCAACAACAAATGAAGAAAACAAGAGCATTTGTCAACCAAAATGTAACTAAGGGCATTTAAAAAAAGGGACAGTAGAAATAAAGTCAGCCCTCTTATAATAGATATGAAATAGATTAAGGCTGTTGTTTGACCAATCCAAACTCACCAACATCTTCAACTGCATCAGTGAATTAAAGTCCTGGATGGCAGTAAACTTCCTTCAACTAAATGAAGCTAAAATAAATAAATGATATCCAACAGTCTTGACAACCTGTCCACTCTTATCAAACCTTGCGTCAAAAACCTTGGTTTGATGAACAGGTCAACTCAATAGTCAAAGCCATTTTTTTCCAACTTCGCACCATCGCAAAAATCAAACCATTCCTCAGGTTCAAGGACCTAGAAAAGTCATCCATGCTTTCATTTCCACCCGCTTAGACTACTGCAACTCTCTTTACACTGGAATTAATCAGTCCTCTCTCTCCCGTTTACAAGTAGTACAAAACGCTGCAGCCAGACTTTTGACAGGTACCCGAGAGAGAGACCACATCACCCCTGCCCTAACCTCTCTCCCGTTTGCTGCCAGTGCAGCACCGTATTGATTTTAAACTTCTTTTATTCACATACAAAGCCCTGAATGGAGTGGCCCCTTCCTACATGACAGAACTTTTAACCCCATACTCCACCTCGAGACCCCTCAGGTTGGCTAACCCAGGACTTGTAACTGTTCCACGCACATATTTTAAACTCAGGGGTGATCGTGGCTTTGCAGTCGCAGCCCCCAGACTCTGGAACAGCATCCCCCCCCCTTCATGTATATGTATACATGCACGCCTATGTTATTGCCCGCAGTAAATGAGATGTGTCCCTACAGGAAAGTTTGATGAAGTTCTGGTCAGACACCAGGTGAAGTACCTGGGCCTGATGGAAAACCTGAGGGTCAGGAGAGCTGGATTTGCCTACCGACGTCGCTTCGAAGCCTTTCTGCAGAGGTGACTGACCTTCTCTGCACATGGCTTGCAGCCTCAGTCACTGCTCATGTTGTTGGCTTCATGTTTCAGCCTACTGTTGTTATAATTATCCACAAATGGCCCTAGGTACAAGCCCCTGTGTCCTGAGACGTGGCCCAATTGGCATGGCAGACTCGCAGATGGTGTCTCGACACTGGTCAACCATCTGGGCTACAAACCAGAGGAGTACAAACTGGGCAGGTAATGTGCTGTTGGGGGGAGATAGGGAGTAAAGTGCAGGAGGAGAATCTGGTAATGATGATGTGTGAGTAGCTTAACAGGTACAACAGATGATGGGGCCACCCAGACTAAATGCATGCAAGCAATGTGGATGTAAGTGTTTAGCACTAATTCATTTGTCTACTCTCTGCAGGTCAAAAATCTTCATCCGTTTCCCCAAAACTCTCTTCAACACTGAGGATGCATTAGAAGCAAAAAAGCCAGACATAGGTAAGAAAGAGTGGTAAGGACTGTAAACAGTGGGGTTTCAGAATGGAAACGAAAAAGATAAAAGATAATGACTCTCGGTAAAATACAGCCTTCATGAAGTACAACTGTGATGTGTTTATGGTGTCAGAGAGGTGATGTCTGTTATATTCAATTGTAACATGTACCATGTCCTCACTGCACTCACCACCCTCTATCACAAAGAACACATTCAGTCACTGGATATATAATCACTACACAACATGGCCTCATAATGCTCAACATATCTAATCAGTGGGATAACTCCTACACTCAACTATGAATCAGCATCACCAGCATCACCAGGAACACCGCGACAAAAAGGCATAAATCCACCTTTACTCTGTTTTATTTGTTGTGTTCCAGCTTTGGCCCTGCAGACGTCATGGAGAGGCTACAGGGAGAGAGCCAAGTACCAGCGCATCAGACGTGCAGGTCAGAGCACCTTCCACAGTTTCCTACCTCTCCTAAACTGGAATTGAAAACAGACTACTCACAGAAATAAATGTGTTTTATTATGGTTCATGTGTTTTCATCATTTGGATGTATTTTAATTTTGCTGTCCAAACAAGTTTAAGTTTGAGTCACTCTCAGATGGAGTTTTACTTTCATTATTACTTCTCTAAATGCTGAGTTTGGATTTCTTTCATTGACATATTGGCACTATGTCAAATCGAAAATACATATCTGTCTGCTTACCTGGAGTGTGATCTATCAATATAGAATGCTTTGGTGTGAGTTGCTGAGTGTTGGAGATATTTGCCCTAGAGATGTCTGCCTTCTCTCGGATATGATGAAGCTACATGGCATGTGTGCTCAGAGTGCCAAAGAAAACCTGGACAGCAATGTCTCTTTCTAGAAATCATGACCTGTTTACTCAAGATAATCCACAGGCCATGCTGTGAGCAGTTTCATACAGGAATTGTTTCCTTTCTACTCAACTACACACGCCAACCATATCACTCATGGACAGGAGGCTCGTGCTTATGACAGCGCAAGATGTAAACATTAATGGCATCCTCCTCAGCTACGCTGTAACATTAGCTAGCTCAGTGGTGCGACGCTAGCTAGCAGTAGATGCACGCTTCCTTCTGCGCAGTGATACGGTTGGTGGGTGCATGCTTGTGTTTTCTGTGGAGATTTTTCTTAATTTCACTTTGCAGCAAATCTGTTTGGGCCTAGCTGACTTCCTATGCTGTACTAACTTTGGGATGTTCTCTTTGACTGAGTAAAAAGATTGTCTTGGTGTTAATATATTAATAAACATGCATGTATGTGTATGTATAGTGATTGTGATCCAGTCTGGGTGGCGAGGGATGAAAGCACGCAGGAGGGCTAAGAGGCGTCGACAGGCTGCCGACTTAATACGCAGGTGCTTGACTGATACTTTGTTATGATTTGTTTCTGTATGTGTTTTTGCGACAGCATGTTGCATGTACAGTTAATTCCCTTCCTTGTGTCTGTGTTCTTGTTTTTTTCAGGTTTATAAAGGGCTTCATCTACCGCCATGAGGAATACTGCCCTGAGAATGAGTATTTCCTGGATCATGTACGCTACTCCTTCCTCAAACATCTGCGCAACAACCTGCCCAAGAGTGTTTTGGACAAAAACTGGCCGACACCTCCTCCCTCCCTCGTTGAGGTGCGAACACACAGACAGTCTGTTGGCTCACATCACTATATCTCTTATACACGTGACAGAATGAATAGGTACTTGTAGAAGTATGGAAGCTGAAAAAGGCCGTGCTTCCAATTATTATTTTAATGCCATTATCTGGAGATCATGACATAATTATTTTGCTATCTCTAGAAAATTAGCTTTGTTATCTCGTAATAATGAGACAAGGTCGTTCCCTCTTATTAAACTACTGATAATGTTTCTCAGAGATCAGGAGTGCTCTACCAACATGCACAGATGGCGTATTGACAACTGTAGCAACTGATTTAAACTTTAAAAATTACATAAAGAAGCACATCCCTTCTCAGCTTCCGTATAAAAGTGAATAAGGATCTGCAGAGTCACTGATTTTATATTAATGATGCGTTGTCAATTCCATGGTGCCGTACAGGCCTCTGAGCACCTGCGGCGGCTGCACATGAGAAACATGGTGATCAAGTACTGCAGGAGGGTCCAGCCTGAATGGAAGAAGCAGGTACACTTCCTATAAAAGCCATGGCCTTACTTGCTTTAAAAGTAAAAAAAAAAAACCCAAAAGATATTACAGTTGTGCTATTTTTTCATCTTTCTTGATTTTTATTTCTAGATGATGCAGAAGGTTGTAGCCAGTGAGATCTTCAAGGATCAGAAAGACGGCTATCCTCAGAGTGTTGGACGGCTGTTTTTGGACTCCAGGCTGGGTATGTGTTGATACATGCATTCATTGCCTCTGTGCTCATTAACACCGTACAAAAGAATTAACATTTAACAGAGACTTTCTAACTGCCTTACACAGAGCGTGAGCAAATCAATCTCAAAGTCGTCCAGACCCTCGGCAATGACAAAGTGCAGGTGGGATTAAGCTTTTTACTCAAAGCAATGATAATTAAAGTGCTGCGTAACTTTTCAGCTCCCTCACAGTAACGCGTCTCCTTATGCTTCTCAGTACGGCATTCCAGTCGTTAAGTATGACAGGAGGGGTTTCAAGCCTCGCCCTCGCCAGTTGCTCCTCACTAACACCTTTGCCGTGCTGGTGGACAGGACCAAGATCAAACAGAAGATTGACTACAACGCTCTGAGAGGTGAGAACCAGCCCTGAGTGGAGGTATTATATCATGATATTAAGCAATGTTCTTGAATCTGTGATCACCACTAAGCTCATTTTCAGTGTGTTGTCATTGCCAAGGAGGAGATTTTACAGTTATAGTTTTCAATTTATCTTTTTTCTTTGACCTTCAGCAGTGATAACACCTCAATTACTGTGTGTTATCAGTGCACTTCTGCAGAAATATCCATGGCAACCAAGTAGTGTTTGTGTCTGGCTTTCTTATCATCCTTTGGCAGAGGAAACAGTTTCTCTGAGCGAGATACTTGTAAAGCTACAGTTGATAACTTTTATGAAAACAACTTTTTGTCA
Organism: Epinephelus lanceolatus; assembly: GCF_041903045.1. NCBI lineage: Eukaryota > Metazoa > Chordata > Actinopteri > Perciformes > Serranidae > Epinephelus > Epinephelus lanceolatus. The sequence continues at coordinate 42,392,938 of NC_135744.1, read as the reverse complement.
TATTTGCTGAAACTGTCATCCACACAGTGCAACATGAGACAGATAGTCTGTGAAATAGAACAAGGTTCCTCCTCCTCCTTGTTGTGCCTCTCATGGTATATGCTGCTCATGAACTGCTGTCAAACTGTCAAACTAGGCAGTGTTGATCAAATAGGAATCAAGATTCAAGTGAGCTGTTCAGCTGTAAATGACGGTGCTTCATTTTGGCAGTTTTCAACATGTCACAAACATTCTCAATTTACAGCTAAACAGTACACTAAAATATGTTTCTGAAAGCACTGCTGAGTTTGACAGTTTGACCGCAGTTCACGAGCCATGATTGACAGCAGTTTTTGATGCAAATGCCATTAGGAGCACTACAAGAAGGCAGAGGAACATGATTTTTTTTGCAGAGATTATCTGTCTGTGTACTACTGTGTGGATGTAATGTCAGCAAATATGTTTTTTTTTTGTTTTGTTTTTACCAACTACAGCTTTAAAGGGAAATTTCGGTTTATTTCAACCTGTCTCCTATCGTCCTAAATTTGTTTCAAGTGACTAGTGACATAAAAATAATAGTTAGCATGTTAGCCGTTAGCCTAGATACAGCCGGGGCGCATAGTAGCGTCAGACCTGTTAAAACGTAACTAGTCACTTGAAACAAATTTAGGACGATAGGAGACAGGTTGAAATAAACCGAAATTTCCCTTTAACTGAGAGGAGGACCATTTGTAATGAAACCAAATCAGGAGATGGGGACAAAAGAACGTGGCTAAAATGTTACTGATTTCATTGCACTTGTGTTCTTTGGTTCAAGAGGTCCAAGCAAAGTTTTCTCTTTAAACAGGCATCTCTGTGAGCTCTCTCAGCGATGGGATGTTTGTTCTGCACATGCCCAATGAGGACAATAAGCAGAAGGTACAGTCCGACACAACAGTCACGACTGTTTACTAGTGCGCAACATGCAACCACTCTAAATCCAGCTGTGTGTCTCTCAGGGCGACGCTGTGCTGCACTGCAACCATGTGATTGAGCTGGTGACAAAACTAGCCATGATGGCCAGCAAGGTCAACTACGTCAACATCAGCCCGGGCAGGTAGGGCCTCTCTGACGGCTTCTCTGTGGTGGTCTTTGCCAACCCAACAGTTCTCATGTTTCTATACTGTCTCCTGTTTGTCACCTCCTGTGTGGCGTGCAGCATCAGGTTTGCTGTGGCTCGAGGCAAGGAGGGAATCATTGATTTCGTCCGGGGCTCTGAGCTGAAGGTGGCAAAAGGCAAGCGAGGACATCTGCTAGTGGTGAGTCAGTGGCTGTTCTGATGTCATGTGTGCAGCCTGCAGGGAGGAAAGGGTTTTTTTCATAAAAATATTCCGGCCTGCTGACTGTTTTCAATCTGATTTCACTCTGCAGACTGCCCCTCGGATCAACACCACGTGAAGAAACAAAAAACACAGCAACCAGACAAACAGTAATCCTTTTAGCTAACTGGAGGATTGCCACTCAGAAGTTAAGTGTTTGTAGCCGACAGGATGATAACACAAGCACACACAACAGAAGGAAGATCCCTTATAATTCATAAGCATCTTCATTATAACAAGAATGTCTTCAATGTTACAATAATGACTGAACCTTTTTTTTAAAGATAAGAAAATCATAACGTGAAGTCGCCACCGTTTCAAATGCTTCATCTCTTTATTGTCATACATAAATATATTTCCGCTCTGTCAAATATAAAACATAAAAATGTAAAACACTGTATCTCTATATTGTAAGAGACATAAAATAAACCACTTTAAAATAAATAGCATGTCAATAAATATGTCAATAAATAGTAAATATAACTCTGGAAAGTCCAATAGACTGAGGGTTGGGGGAAAAACAGGATGTTGGGAAGTGCTTTTCTGTTCGGGCAGCTTATTACTAACTTACAGTTAGAGGTGAGACAGAAAGTCTGGGAAATACCCAAGAAAGCCCTTAAATATACTGTAAAACACAGAGTAAAAAATGCAACTAGCTAAAGTGACAGCTCCGTATAAAGTGTTGACAACACCTCTAAAACACCGATGACAACTCTTATTCCAATTAGGTGCTGATCATCACTTCAGCCTTTTCTTCCTTTTGCCTGTTTGTGTTGTTGTCAGGGTGCCGGCGTTCTGCTTTCAGCGTTGAGTCATCAGTGTGTTTTTGAAGCCAGGAGGAGGAAGTCTCTTGCCAGCTTGGTGAGGTAAAGGTCTAGATCCCTCAGAATGACGTAACCCTCCACTCGGCTGTCCCATACTGTTTTGGATCTGGTTTGTGGGTTTACGGGTGCCGTAGGAGAGGTTGGCTTCGTCCAAGAGCTCCTCATGTAACTCATCTAGTGTAGAAAGCAAAAGTACTTTTCATCAGACCTCAGTGTCACTTCCTCTAAAGTATGTGTATGCTACAAAGGGGGATACAATGGGAGTGGATTTTAGTAAGACTGTGGTTGTACCTGACTGCTGACTTGGCTCATCAGGTCCCTCAGGTCCAGCTGAATGTGCCTGATGCTCTGAGGTAAAGTGGTGCCGACCGCCCGCGCCACCATCTGCTCTTTCTCCTCCTTCTCCAGCTGTTTTCTCTTCCGCTCCAGCATATTCCAATAGGCTTGCATGTCCCAGAAAGCAGCATGCAGTCGTTCCCAGTCCTGAGCGCACAACGAGAGACAGCCACATGGTTACATAATCAAAATGTTGCACAACCCCCCTCTCTTTGCTTGAAATTGTAAAAGGGGAATTCCGCTCAAATTTTTACAAGTTTTTCATTCTGCAAGAGCAGACTCTCTGACAGTGTCATGAGGTTTCGTTTTTTTTCACCACATAAGGTAAAAAAATTCTAAAAACAATGCAAGAAATTCTCAGAAAACTTTGAGACAGTGTTTTGCAGAAAAGCAACCAAACTGTTAGGAAACAATAAGATACAAACCGTCAGCCTGAGCCAGCCGTAGAAATCTGTAGAAAGCAACGGCAGGTCCTTTAACTGCCGACTTCTGTCCTCAAAGTGCTTGTTCCCCAACTGCTGCTCCTTCTATCAAAGTAAAGAGTTGTTGTTGTTAGGGAAAGCTAACACTGGTTGTGTACAGAGCTCACAGTGATAAGCTGGCCAGTCAGGGGAGCAGGGAGTAGTTGTCAGCACTCACATATTTCCTCTGCAGCTGCTGGACACGGGTTCTGGTGGACCTCGTGAGACGGAAGGAGTTGTTGTATTTGTTCCTCTGGAGGAGTGGAGATGGAGAGGACGACTCCACACAGTTCAGCACACAGCAGAGGAGGACGAGAGCCTGCCACCAAAGAGTCATCTGAAACACACGTGACCAGAGATGTGGGTTATAAATCATCTTTTGCTTACAGTTTATTATCTTTTATGACTGGAATTCAAGCGCCATCACATCACATAACTGTAAAGACATGACCTTTAGTGTCACTTCCAACGCAAACTACTGCACAGCATTCTGGTCAAGTACGTGGATTCTCTTTATGGGAACTTAAATGTCAATCTCCATGCTTAGTGTGCGTATGGAAGTCTGTTACTATTTCTGAAAGACAATCCACCCACACATCCTGTAACTTCCACCACACAGCATATTCATACAGACTTTTTCCTCAAGTCATCCAGTGACACTACAGATGGTCTGGTTGAATAGGAAACAAAAGGGTCTTGATTCCTCAAATGGTTTCAGCGTGGAAGGAAGCATTTTCTCAGAGTCTCAGAGATCCCAATCAGCCGACTACACATTAAAGTCTTTGCTAACACATCACTTCTAATCTGTCGCAATAAAGAAGCAACTTTTCCTTCTTTATTTTGGTCTCTATATGCACTTACATCATGAGTAGCTTACATCAACACAGTTTTCCTGATGAGTCAACATCTTTCTCACTCACATGAAACCATGACCATTGTCAAGTTGTCTCTCCAGATAACTGACAACAAAAGCTTCCTCACTTCTACACAAACGGCGGAAAAGTTATTGGAACTGAACCCAGTATGGATACTAGATGTTATTCCATGTACATGAACACTGCAGCTGCCCGACAGGCCTTTTTTACTTGAAGTTTGACACTGACAAGAAAAAAAAATCCAAGAAATAGAAATAAAATGTCACCAACAAATGATTGCATTTATATTGACTGCCATAGCTACACTGTGCATCTGTCGCTACCACTGCTGTGTCTTAAATATGCTCACATACAGTAAATTAATCCAAACCCTGGAATAATATCAAAATAAATATATATGTGAATAGACAAATACCCAAACCATCAAGCCAATATTAGACGCATTGTATTTTTTAAGATGGGCTTACCTTGGAGGAGTAGTGAGCGAGAGCAAGATACCTTCATGCTTTAGTGAGGCACATGTACTGTTTATATATTTGTCAGGTTCTTGCTTTCGGTTTCTGACAGATCTGGAGTTTTTTTTTTCTTCTTTCTTTCCTCTCTCTCTCTCTCTCTCTCTCTCTCTCTCTCTCTCTCTCTCTCTCTCTCTCTCTCTGTTTCCGCATCTTGTGGTAACCAGCCGAATGGAGGAAGTGAACTAAAAAAATGAATGTACTTGTAACACATGTGGGGAATGAGTGTTTCCAGGAGCGCTGATTAAGTGTCTTGGTAGCCGTGGGCTATGATACTCATTTGAAGTAATATTTTATATAATAAACAGTTTCCACGTACTGTATGCCCTCATGACTCTAAGTACACAGTGTGGTTGTGTACTCAGAATGCATCACCCTTTTACCAGGATCATTAAAGTGAAATGTCAAAGATGCACTGCTTTAATTACCTGCCAAGACAACGTTGCAGCAGCTGGTGCTGTTCTCACCTTGCGAGTTGTTACCTTCTCCTACCTCTTTTTTTCTCACCGCTGCTTTTATTGTTTGAAAGGCATGACTGCTCACTGGGTTTGCTCAGCTTGTTTGTCTTGACAGATTTTGCACCGACTGTGAACTAGCTGCCTCAAAGAATCGTCTTGTCACATAATCAAATAAAGACTTGACACTGGACATCAACATACATACTACCCAGAAATCATATATAGAGTTTTTTCTATAGTTTATAGAATAAGAATATATGTATGTATATAGACTGCTACTGATTGTCTTACCCTCCAAAAAATCAGAATCAGAATCAGAATCGGAAATACTTTATTGATCCCCGAGGGAAATTATTTAAAAAGTAATTTTAAAAATGGAAACTATTTTTTTTTTAAAAATTTAAATGAAAAGTATTTTAAAAATAATTTAAAAAATGAAAACTATTTAAAAAATTATTTTAAAAATGAAAACTATTAAAAAAATAAAAAGTATTTAAAAAATATTTAAAAAATGAAAACTATTTTAAAAACTATTTTAAAAATGAAAACTATTAAAAAAATTAAAAATGAAAAGTATTTAAAAAAATATTTTAAAAATGAAAACTATTTTAAAAACTATTTTAAAAATGAAAACTATTAAAAAAAATTAAAAATGAAAAGTATTTAAAAAAATATTTTAAAAATGAAAACCATGATGGAGATGAGTTTGCCTTTTTGTGGGCATTTATATCAAATGGCACAGTTTTTAACTGAATGTGAGTTCTTCTTGGAACACAGGCGCATACAGTGTCTCTACTTTACAGATGTGTAGGTGAGGTCAAAATGAAGGTCAAGTTCAAAGATGGGCAAGGTCTAAGCAAGGGGGCCTGAAGTAAAGCAATAGGAAGCCGGCAAGGGGCCGGTGACCCCTCAACTTCAAGCTCCTAACACACATTTGTTTTAAGTTGCATATTGCTGTAATGCAGCTGGAGTGATCCCATAGCAAGATGGTCTCTTTATTTATTCATTACTGTTAAGATTGTTACCCTCTGGTAAAATTACAGCTATGTATATTAATGTGCACTCAAACACTGAGTATGCAGTATGCAGCTTCATTCCTGAAGACTTTCATTAAATGTTTCCTTTAACACGAATGTGAAAGTGGCAAGTTGTTAAAAACTACACAATTTTTTTTACAAGGCAGTGAAGTTTAGTGTTGACTGTGCATCTTAAGGGAATATTTCAGGAGTCTCATGATGTCGATGAGTAATGACTGGCACAGTTTCAGTGAATCTCACAAAACGGAAAAGAAGACACAAAAAAAGGTCCCTGTCATTATGACTGTCGTTATTACTAGTTATTATTGGAAGGAAGTATTTTGTAATAGTTCCTATATCAGGGTGATGTCTACTCATCTTGCATCTATTTCATTCATTAAAATCCTACTTGCTTTAGCCTTTGTCATCTTAATAGATACTATTATTGGAGCCTCATCCTGATTTTGTATGAATCTTTTTGTTTGTCTTTATTTTTTATTTTTATTTAACCTTTATTTATCCAGGAAGTCTCATTGAGATTGAGACTGTCTTTTACAGAGGAGACCTGGCCGAGGTAGCAGCCAATAAAAACACACTGAAATGCAACAAATATCATACAAAAATCCACAATAAAACAACAACTATTCAAACATAGTCGCCTCTCAAGAAAGACGAGCACATGCCTCTATCACCACATTCTTTGTGACATGTAAGACAGATAGATATGAAAGGGGGGCACAACAGTAAATGACATCCCCAGGTCAGAGCACAACAGAGCTGTTGTTGCATGTTTGTCAAAAAACTTCTCTTCAGATTAAAATGATGATGGTTACCGGTGTCATATATGTGTTATATATGTGTAAAAGGTTGAGGTTCTAGTGTGGCATCACTGCTGCCATGCAAAGTCATCATCACAGAAGAAGTCATGAAGAATAAACTTTGTCATTGTCCCGACCCCTGCCAACTTTTATGTCATAATCTGATGTGTTTTCATGCCGTGTTGCTAACTCGTTTAGATCCTGCCTGCCTTCCATGTTGAATTGATTGCTTCTGTGTCGAACTTTTGGGTTCTAGTTTGCCCATTGGTGTAGCTGAGGCAGGTATACACACCTATCAGCCAAAAGGCCAATGGAATAAATAGGAGAGTATACCCACTTCCTCCTCTGTAACCTACCCATCTACCTGATAATACACCCACCTCATCAACTACCACCACACCACTGACTCTACCCATCATCCAGTCATTACAGTCATTACCCCTACACGCCATTTACTGTGGATTTGACTGTAGGTTTCCATGTGCCTCCAGTCACATCTCCAGCTTTAATTAGTCCGATCCTGCTTCGTTCTTTCAAAGTATTCTTGGTAGCTTTTAATTGAAAACGTTATTGAAAGTATATGTGTTGTGGTTTTCCTCATGGTTAAGGGGACAGCTCATGCTTCCAGAAAATTGTGCAACTACGAGGGGGTTGATATTTCTTTTGAGGTAAATTCCCAACCAGAGATGAACCCAATGCGTATACAGTGCGTATGGGAAGTCACCCAAGATTCAAAGGACTGGGGGTGTAAACTGTCATCATATTGGAAACTGAACAAGATGCTGTGCTGATTGAAGTTTTTCATTATCAATCAGTGAACTAAAAAGCAATACAGTTGAAACATGAGTGCAGTAACAGTTTGAGTGTGATGATGCATGTTTAGTGTACAAAATACTGCTGCTGGTACACATTAACATGCAGCTGTAATAGCATAACCTTTGATTGCTCTGGTCTTTTACTTCAATCAGTTTCATTCCAGTACTAAGATGACATAGATTTAAGCCATCTATCATTAGAATGTATAGCCTGATTGTCACCTGGGGCCTTGTGCAGACTTGTTTGATTCAACCCTGCCGAGAAGCAAGAAAAAATAAAAGGATAACTAAATAAATCCTTGTGTTTAATGAACACCAAGCAGTCTCTTCTTACATCCACACATAATCTCCTCTACTGAGCCTGTGTCCACACAGAGTAAACGACATGTATTCTCTGAGGATGGGATTTATTCAATGGAAAAGTGTCAGCGACCACACCTGATGGGATCAGATGCATTATCGTTCACATGGTCAGAATAAAGACTCTGATAGAAAACAAGTGTGTTAAAGACACTGTATTGAACATTTGGAAGTCTATTTGATGTATATATTTTTATGATCACAATGCTGTCCGTCTACATAATAAAACTAATAAAATCTTTTACAGCAGCAACATTTTATGGAACAACATTTCTGTTCTGATGATTTCTCTTTCTTTAATTATAGACAACAGGGAAATGAGAGGTTAAAATGAGAAGCTTACTCAACGGTAACACTTTTACTTCATTCACTAACACATATCTCACAGTCATTTTTGTTGGTTTACTTTGTTTGAGTGTTAAAAGTGTTTTTAGAGTGGTTTGTTATTTTTTTTAACAGGTATGACAAAATATGCATCATTCTTTGTGGTGACAAGAAAAGTTACAGCGTCACAAGGACTAACACGCAGGACAAAGATAAAACTTTTTTTGTGAAAATTCCTCTGAGATAAGCCCCGTGTCATCATTAGTTTCAAAATATCAAAAAATCTGAACACATTCCTTGAAAATTCCTCCCCACTAGAAACACTAAACAACTGGTGGTTTCAACCTACCTCTTTGTGTTGTGGCAGTTTCACTTTGGCATATCAGTGTACAGTACACAAGTCTAGAGGGTTTCTCTATATTGTGTGTATGTATACACAGCTGAGGGCAGAGGTTGTCAGTGTTACTGTGAATGTTCAGGGTTCAAAGCTCATTCTGTCTCGTAAAACTACAAGAGCAACTGTCACATATATGTGTAGGGTATTACCTTCTTACGTTAAATCTAATTTAATCAATTAAATCATATTATGTAATGGTTCAAATGGCTGATAAAGGTGTTCCACAAAGATCAATACGAGGCCCCCTGTTACTTACTCTATGCATGAATAATGTTTATTTTCCAGCATTTAACATGTATTGATTTCACAAGAATGCTGATGTTCCTGTTCTGATCTGTGCTCTCAATGGAAATCTAATCAATACAGATTAAGGAATTTGATTAGATAGATGGCGAACACCTCAGTTACACATGATAAAAATTACAATTGGAATCTTATACCATAACGGACAATGGCATAAGGTAGTTGTGATGGGCCCTAGTGCATGCTAGTTGCTAGTTATGATACACACACACCAACACACCAGTAAGCATCAGAATGATGTGTGTGTGTGTGCGTGTGTGCATGTGTGTGTATTCTCCTTGTTTTTTCTGTTTTATGTTATTCTGTTTTTACTCTAATGCACCTTACAGATGTAGCTAGCACAATTTTGTTGTATAGGTGTCTGTACAATGACAATAAAGATTTTATCTTATCTTGTCTTGTCTTGTCTTGTCTTGTCTTGTCTTGTCTTATGTTATCTTATCTTATCTCATCTCATCTCATCTCATCTTATCTTATCTTATCTTGTCTTGTGTTATCTCAACTCATCTCATCATATCTAATCTTATCTTATATTGTCTTGTCTTATGTTATGTTGTTATCTCATCTTATCTTATCTTATCTTATCTTATCTTATCTTATCTTGTCTTATGTTATCTTATCTTGTCTTGTCTTGTGTTATCTCATCTCATCTCATCTCATCATATCTAATCATATCTTATATTATATTGTCTTATGTTATGTTATCTCATCTTATCTTGTCTTATGTTATCTTGTCTTATATTATATTGTCTTGTCTTGTCATATGTTATCTCATCTCATCTTATCCTATCTTGTCTTGTCTTATGTTATCTTATCTCATCTTATGTTATCTTATCTAATCTTATATTATATTGTCTTATCTTATGTTATCTCATCTTATCTTATCTTATATTGTCTTGTCTTATCTTATGTTATCTCATCTTATCTTATCTTATATTGTCTTGTCTTATCTTATGTTATCTCATCTTATCTTGTCTTGTCTTGTCTTGTCTTATCTTATATTGTCTTGTCTTATCTCATGTTATCTCATCTTGTCTTATCTCATGTTATCTCATCTTATCTTATCTTATGTTATCTCATCTTATCTTGTCTTGTCTTATCTCATGTTATCTCATGTTATCTTGTCTTGACTTTTTTTATCTTATATTGTCTTGTCTTATCTTATGTTATCTCATCTCATCTCATCTTATCTTATATTGTCTTGTCTTATATTATGTTATGTTATGTTATGTTATGTTATGTTATCTTATCTTATGTTATCTTATCTTATCTTATCTTATCTTATCTTGTCTTGTCTTGTCTCATCTTGTCTTATCTTATCTTATCTTATCTTATCTTATACTTTACCAACAAAAAAAGCCAAAGGAATTAAAGATGGGTTTGCCTTTTCGTGGGCAAATATATCAAACAGCACTGTTTTTAATTGAATGTGAGTTCCTCTTTGAACACATATCTCTACCCACAACCTTGTTGAAGGGCTCACTGTCTCTCTTGTGATGTTGTAAATGTGTTACTAGTTTTCAGGTCTCTGAAATACATAAAGAAACTACTAAGTTGTATTTGGGTAACGACATGATGCCGCCACAATCATTCATTAAAATAACGACATGATACTGCCACAATCATTCATTAAAATAACGACATGATGCCGCCACAGTCATTCATTAAAAGTCCAAAAAAACACACCAAAAAATGTACAGTGGGCCATTTTTACACGTCACACATGAGTAAAGATCTTACAGAAACTATAAGATCATAAACCACAGGTCAATGGGTGAGTCATGGTTCAAGCCGACTTCCTCTCAGAAAGAGAAAACGGTGAGTTTTTCTTGAACTGTCATTATATGGTCAGTGAAAAGGGAAGGGGTGCCTAAAGAGAAGGGCTTCCCTCATTTTCAGAACTCCCACCCTCGTATTCCCCTCATACAGTAATCTTAAATTTCCATTGTGACACACAATTTACTCTATTTCAGTCTCATTCATTTGTGGTTTCAGGCATCCCCTTTAGTTTTGTTATGTATTTCCTTCCCTTTCCCACTTCTTCAAAAAAAAGCTTGGTACTGTTATTCAGCTTATGGTAAATAAAGAATGTTTTAATCACACGTTGCATGTCAAAGGCTTTTCTGACAGTGAAAAATATATGCTGTGATAAAGGGGCTAGTAAGCAATCATGTCATGCAATCATAAATGCATGACACATATAGTGAACATTTAGAAGACACAGCATTTATTGTCTGTATTCCTCGGCTGTGTTTATCCATTCATAGAAGTCAAGTCAGTTAAATTAAAAACAACACACTGAACTGACCACATTGTTTTTATAGACATGATTACAGTGAAAAATAAATAGGTGAATGCAGAAAAAAATATGAAAATCATATCAGAGAACACATTCAAAAGCATACAAAGGGGCTCCTGGTGATTAATGGTTAAGACCAATACCAAAAAGCCCTTAACTTCTCTGTTTTCCTTATGGAAGATCTAAAATGTCTGAATAAAGAATCGATTAGAGACAGGGACGATGGTCGCCTGCCAAACACCGCTCTCTTTCTCCTGGCATTTCCTGTCTGACACTCTACTCTCCAAACTCTATTATTGTTTTTTAACATGTAAGGAGTTGGACACATTTCATTGCATTTCCTATATTCAAATTAATGCTCTATCTATGTGCAGATTTCAGAACAAAATGTCACATTCAAAAAGACAAAAATGACCCTGCTCACTTACAACAGCTGTTCTGTAAACACTATAGGCATCCTGTGACTGTATGTACATAGTGATCAGTATTCTGTAATGCTTGTTGTGTATAATGTATATGCTGTCTGTATAGTTCACCTGCCCGAGAACAACCTATATCTCTGTATAATGCATCAGATTTCAAGTGTTGAAATGTATGGAGCTACATTAGGGTCAAAAGTTTTGTACTTGAAAAAATAAAATTTGAAACTGAAAATTCATGTGTTGATCTTGAATTTTGAAAAATACAACAATGTATTCAAAATGAAAATAAGTGTATGAAACGTTTTTTCAGGTTAAATATAATTTTGATTCACTTTTGAATAAATAATTTATTTTCACTCTTCACTTCCATATACAGTACAGGCCAAAAGTTTGGACACACCTTCTCATTCAATGCGTTTTCTTTATTTTCATGACTATTTACATTGTAGATTCTCACTGAAGGCATCAAAACTATGAATGAACACATGTGGAGTTATGTACTTAACAAAAAAAGGTGAAATAACTGAAAACATGTTTTATATTCTAGTTTCTTCAAAATAGCCACCCTTTGGTCTGATTACTGCTTTGCATACTCTTGGCATTCTCTCCATGAGCTTCAAGAGGTAGTCACCTGAAATGGTTTCCACTTCACAGGTGTGCCTTATCAGGGTTAATTAGTGGAATTTCTTGCTTTATCAATGGGGTTGGGACCATCAGTTGTGTTGTGCAGAAGTCAGGTTAATACACAGCCGACAGCCCTATTGGACAACTGTTAAAATTCATATTATGGCAAGAACCAATCAGCTAACTAAAGAAAAACCAGTGGCCATCATTACTTTAAGAAATGAAGGTCAGTCAGTCCGGAAAATTGCAAAAACTTTAAATGTGTCCCCAAGTGGAGTCGCAAAAACCATCAAGCGCTACAAGGAAACTGGCACACATGAGGACCGACCCAGGAAAGGAAGACCAAGAGTCACCTCTGCTTCTGAGGATAAGTTCATCCGAGTCACCAGCCTCAGAAATGGCAAGTTAACAGCAGCTCAGATCAGAGACCAGATGAATACCACACAGAGTTCTAGCAGCAGACCCATCTCTAGAACAACTGTTAAGAGGAGACTGCGCCAATCAGGCCTTCATGGTCAAATAGCTGCTAGGAAACCACTGCTAAGGAGAGGCAACAAGCAGAAGAGATTTGTTTGGGCCAAGAAACACAAGGAATGGACATTAGACCAGTGGAAATCTGTGCTTTGGTCTGTTGAGTCCAAATTTGAGATCTTTGGTTCCAACCGCCGTGTCTTTGTGAGACGCAGAAAAGGTGAACGGATGGATTCCACATGCCTGGTTCCCACTGTGAAGCATGGAGGAGGAGGTGTGATGGTGTGGGGGTGTTTTGCTGGTGACACTGTTGGGGATTTATTCAAAATTGAAGGCACACTGAACCAGCATGGCTACCACAGCATCCTGCAGCGACATGCCATCCCATCCGGTTTGCGTTTAGTTGGACGATCATTTATTTTTCAACAGGACAATGACCCCAAACACACCTCCAGGCTGTGTAAGGGCTATTTGACCAAGAAGGAGAGTGATGGAGTGCTGCGGCAGATGACCTAGCCTCCACAGTCACCGGACCTGAACCCAATCCAGATGGTTTGGGGTGAGCTGGACCGCAGAGTGAAGGCAAAGGGGCCAACAAGTGCTAAACACCTCTGGGAACTCCTTCAAGACTGTTGGAAAACCATTTCAGGTGACTACCTCTTGAAGCTCATGGAGAGAATGCCAAGAGTGTGCAAAGCAGTAATCAGAGCAAAGGGTGGCTATTTTGAAGAAACTAGAATATAAAACATGTTTTCAGTTATTTCACCTTTTTTTGTTAAGTACATAACTCCACATGTGTTCATTCATAGTTTTGATGCCTTCAGTGAGAATCTACAATGTAAATAGTCATGAAAATAAAGAAAACACATTGAATGAGAAGGTGTGTCCAAACTTTTGGCCTGTACTGTACATTTTAACATTTGAGGTCTTATTTTTTTCAGTTGCATGTTTTATCTTTTCAGATTCAGATCTTATTTTTTACAGTTTCAAATCTTATTTTTTCACTTTCAGATCTTTTTTTTCAGTTTCAAATCTGTTTTTTGAGTTTCAGACTTTTGACCCTGATGTGGCGTGGGGGGCGTGGCATCAACTGAGACGGTTGTGGAATCATAAGTGACAGTGCCTTCAGGGAACGTAGGAACTAAAAAAATTCTGACTCAACACTTATATACAAATGTTAAAATAAAATATGGAAGTGAAAAGTGAAAAATTATTCATTCAAAAGAATTACCAAAGTGAATCAAAATTATATTTAACCTGAAAAAATCTACAATGGCTACAATGTGAGAATCTACAATGTAAATAGTCATGAAAATAAAGAAAATGCATTGAATGAGAAGGTGTGTCCAAACTTTTGGCCTGTACTGTATATGGAAGTGAAGAGTGAAAATAAATTATTTATTCAAAAGTGAATCAAAATTATATTTAACCTGAAAAAACGTTTCATACACTTATTTTCATTTTTGAATACATTGTTGTATTTTTCAAAATTCAAGATCAACACATGAATTTTCAGTTTCAAATTTTATTTTTTCAAGTACAAAACTTTTGACCCTAATGTAGCTCCATAAAAATGTATTTTTATCTAATGTGGTCCCAAATAAACAGGTGAAATAAATAAATGCATACAAAAATAAATGAACATAAAATGGCTCAAATAATACAAACTACAGGTCATTAAAAATGTTATACATATACACACACAAACATATATGTATCGTCAGTCAAATAGAATACGTTATAGACCGTGATAAGATGCGAGGCCGTGTCAGGCCACCAGACATGCAGCACACATGAGATAAACAAGTTACTGCTGTTTCTCATCTGTCTGACACAGAGTTGTTTGCTTTAAATCACACAACAGGGACATTGTGATGTGCAAAAGAACAAAAGACAGCTGCACAAAGTGTACTTGTGACAACAACACAGTTCTGGTCTGGTTCGTGCAGATGACCTGGTATAAACTCCCCAGGCTTTCTATTTAGTTTGGATCACTTTTAGAAAAGAAAGGGTGAGGGTGTTTTAGGAGGCCGGCCCAATTCACTGCAGGCCAAGACTCTTCAGTCTATTGTACAGCTTCATACTGCGGTTTTTGAAATGTGTTTGTTCATGATTTCATTGTAAGACTTCATACATACAACCATGGGTGTAGATTTCAGGGGGGGACACAAGGGACACATCCCTCTTAATATGTAGAACATGTTCATTGGTCCAGCCCCATTAAAACATGAGAGTAGCACTCCAAAAATTAAAGACATTAATAACATAAACTGGTGCAGAAAAGGCACAAATTGGTGCAAAAATCAAATCACCAGAATGCAGAGATTAAGTGTATGATGCTCGAAATTTTCTGGTGGAGAACTCCCAGTTTGATGGAGTTAGATTAATGGCTCTAAACTGTACTTAAAAGTCTTTTTTTAATCCACACAGAGTTTTCTAAGAACTATAACATTCTAGTTTGTGCAGGAAGGTTTCAGTTGATGGTGCAGACAGCTCTAATCTTTCTTTTAAAACCAACTGACTGGGCGAAAACTTTAAACTAAGTTTGATGGGATTTATTTCCTTCTGACAAAAGAGGAAGTCACACTGAATGAAATAAATATGACCCCATAAATCTAAATTTAAATCAAATGTAAAGTTCCTTTTGAATTGTCTTTTGCTAACTGTTACCTCACTTGGATGTTTGAGCTTCTCTGTGCAGAGTGAAGACTTTGACACTCGGAGGCTGTTTACACATTCATCTGCTGAAGAAGGAAAGTTTCTCTGTACACACCTTGAATCTGAGTTTGAGACTTGTATGTGTGAGTTTATTTTGTGTCATCACAGCTATCTTTGGAAACCAGTCATGGTGCAGTATTCAACTTACGCAAGTGTGATGTGGAAACTTAAAGCCCCCAGTGCACCAGTAGTTCAAATAGTTAGACTTGTGAAATTATTATTTGCATTTTCACTCTAGATTTTTTGACAAAAGAGAGAGGGAGCATTTTTTTGTTCAAGGGGGAAATTTAAGATATAATTATAGCTGCTGCGCAGCAATGGGTTGGGTCCAGGCATTTTTAGGCAATTCTGAGCAACAAGCAGAAGAATTGGAAGACATTTAGGTATTTAGCAACACAATCTGCCTTTCTATCTCACTGAGCTAATTAGTCAGTGACAATTCATGTGTAGCTTCACAAATTGACTAAGCCAGACGTGCAGGTTTAGCAGCCGTCCATGCATGGAAAAGCAGATTTCAAACCACTGTAAAAAATTCAGTTATCAAAACAAAAATCTGAAAATACACATATTGCATCTAGACAGCATGGAGATGTTGGTAATTTGTTTTAACAATGATTGATTTGCTCCATAAGTGAAAAACTGATGTTTAAAATTGCCATTTTTACATTGACTCCAATTGTTCACATTAGAGCAAAATTCAAAATGCTGTCAAAAATTCAGTTTTTGAGATAAAATTCTGAAATTTGCCACACATCATCTACCATGACTCTAGAATTTTGTCATTTTTTTCATGAAAATTGAAGATTTATTTAGCAAGAATTTGCATGTATATGTTTACAGTACCGTTTACAGTCAAACATTTTGATGCACTGTAGGCTCAATTTTTGATAAATCAAAAATCTGAGAAACGTAGTTTTTGTAGGACAGTCTGAAGATGCTCTGTAGCAAGTTTGGTGTCAACTGAGCAAAAATTGTGGGAGGAGATAGGTTTAAGAAGTTTTACAGTTTTTGAAAAAAACAGAGTGATGGACTTCAGAATTTTTAATAGGTTTAAATGTACAAAAGTTTCTTCAGTATTGGGGCTACAGTTTGATGAAAGTTGTGAAGTTGTAGCACGTATGGTTGATTTGTTATGAATTTTCAAAGTTTTGAACTTTAGACGCTTGCTGTAGCGCCGCCATCAGGACTATTGTCTTGAGTTTACAGCTGAGGATATCTGGCATGAGACTGGACCTTTGTGCAAAGTTTGGTGAGTTTTCACCCATGGGAAGTATGATTTCCTCGGAAGAAGAAAGAAGAAAGAAGAAAGAATACCTAGGATTACAATAGTGTCCTGGCAGCTTAGTTTATATACAAAGTGGAGTTGTTTTTTTGTATCTTTCTGGAGGGCATAGGTGTAGATTTTGGGAGTGACACAGAGGACACAGTCCCCCTCAACGTTCAGGACATGTGCATCCCCTACCCCCCTGCAGCCATCCTACGTTCATACCAGCTTCAACTAAATTAAGGGTGAGGAGTTTGGTGAACCTAAGGTGACATGAAGATGATCTCAGTTTCATACAGGCTGCATCCATGTCAATCTAGGCTTTTCGGTCGATAGCACATACCTCTTAACGTAACTGTAAATGGGCAGTTGTTATCACTAACCATACAGTTAAATAATGCCAAAAAAAGATGAAGAGATGGCTCTGTTTCCCTCCAAGAGCCTTGATGATCCTCCATAATCGTTCCCACTTGACCTCCTGTTTACATATGACCCTCTGAAAGGCACAGAGATAAACAATGCACAAAAGCATCTGAGGACAGCTGCACAATCACAAAAGAAAAGATAGCTTAAGAAAATCGTTTCATCGGGTCACCACCAGCTGGGCCTCGTTTGTTTAGACAGCTTGATGTTTGAAGTCCTGGGTCGTTTTACGCAACACCTATTGACTCCACCGGGTTTCATCCCTATAAAAGCAGCAGTAACTTCGCTCAAAGTTAGATGCGCTTAGGGTTGTTTCTGCCATCTCGAACTCTACTTTGTGACTCCCACCGGACCAGGAAAATGTACGCGGCTGTTACGCTCTTCGTCTTCATGTGCTTGACTGCCACCACCCATGCAGATCATCACCATCAGCCTTGTCGTAAGAATTTGCAGTTCTATCATTTTGTGATTTGATTTTGAGTCGTCTGTGTGTTAGGTAGCGTTCAAGATCACTGCATTTCCTATTTGCGTCAGCAGTACTCAAAGGTCTTTTGTTATTAGTTTTAAATGTGTCTAAAGTCTAATATTTTGTATCAGCATGCGTAAGTCCCGTCTAACTGACAACGTTGTCTTTCAGATGCACCCAATATGACAGGATTCATGTCTGTGGTGAGTTTTTAAATGTGTCTGTCAAGGCCAGTGGTTCTTCTGGTACTTTTGAAACACAGCATTAAACTCTTTCTGTTTGTCTCTGAATGCATGAATGAAACCAGATATCCCTAAAGGGTGAAATGAAAGCATATGGAGCATTCACCTATGATTCAATGGGCAAGAAACTGCGATTCAGATCAAACGAGAGCCACCCCACAAACACATCACTAGGTCTGGATCTGCTGATGTTTTTCGATGATGTAAGTCAGTTCTGTTTTTTAAAAAAAGTCACCTTTTACTTGATGCTGTTTTGCGCCCTGACAAATGAATTTGTGTGTACATGTGTTGCAGGGAGTATTCTACGAGATTGACAGCAAAAACCAGAGCTGTGAGAAAAAAGCATTGCAATGCACCCAGCACCCCCTAGATATTCCCGATGATGCAACATTTGTGGCTACGGTCAACTGTGGGAGTCCATCCATTGAAGGCGAGGGATTGAAAGCCAATGTATGGACAGGAACAATGTCAGACAAGAAAGGTGTGAGAGCTTCTATAAAATCATATGTATAGTAATATGTGGCAGAGTTCTTTATGACTTGAGTGTTTTCCGTCTTTCTCTTTTCAGGTCACTACTCCATGAGTGTGACCATGGGATGTTTGCCTGTGTGCACACTGTACTTCCAGGAGTCCTCATCATTCATTATCAGGTTGGTGAAGTGTTTTTAAATGCTTGGGGCGATCAACACTTTCTGGTATCTGTTACCCACGCAGGCCATGATGAATGTCCTTTAAAAATGTCATGTTTGTGTCACTCTCTCACAGCCTCACGGAGGTTGAAATCGAGATCAAGGATCCTGACCTCCTCACCGTGCCCACCTTTTGTCTGGGACAGCCTCTGGAGGAGACACCTGAAGGGACGGTCCATAGCTTCCTCAACGAGTTCATGTAGATGCAACCCTGCCAGCAGAAAATCAAACCCCTATTCAAGTGTGGGCTGCCAGAACCTTAGACTTTTCTCTGCTTTTTTAATGTGTGGCTCGAGTTTTTCGTGTGACACTGCACTACATCACATCTGTTTCAATCTTCCACTCCCCTATGAAGCTGTGGCTTTGAATGGATCATCCTGTATACATACACTTTGATGTAAAGGAAAGAGATATGACATGGATTATAGAATTAGTCATAATTACTAACAGTATGGTGGCTCTTCATGTTGGTATTGCATACAAAACCTGTAAGATATGATTAATGGAAAAATAAAATGTCAAAGCTGTTGAAGGTGTGAAGAGACTTTTCTTTTGCATCCAAGATAATGACCTTAAGTGTTTTCGCTTGACTTTGTACAACTTTAATCCAACTATGGTTTGGAAATGGAATATAATATAAGTATTTTTTCTGTAGTCTATAATCACCTAATAAAATAAGAAGTGTTGCCTTAGAATAGAGACAAAGAGGCCTCTGCGGGTAATTTGGCTCCTGGTAAAAACCTCCTGAACATCTGGATCTTAAATTAAGGAGGAAATAGGTGTGAACAGATTAGCAGATGCTGGGCCAGCGGCCTATCTCTGCCATGCCACCAGCGTTGAAAACATACTGATTTGTAACATAGAACTGATTTATCCAGTGATTTTTTTTTTTTTGATTAGTGGGGGAGGAGACCTCTGCGGATAATTTAGGTCACGGTAAAAACCTCTTGAACGTGTGGATCAGAAATAAGGTGAACACACTTTAAGTTATCAGAGAAAGTGGAGCACAGACTAGCAGGTGGGAGGCTAGCAGCACATCTCCAACATGCGAGAAGCGTCAGAAAAACCCTGATTTGAAATGTAAATCTGCTTTATCCAGTGTTTTTACCAGTTTAAATACCCATGTCCATTTGTTTTGGAGAGGAAGAGTCATGGCAGCAGCAGTCGAGCTAATTAGGAAAAAATCCCTGCGGAAGTTTCCCCAGTTTCAGTAGGCACTAGACTGTGACTGTGACTTTTAACTCATAAACTCACCTCTTTTTTTTCTTCTAGCTTGGCTACATGTAAACCTTAAAAAGGACCCTGTTAACCACTGTTTTTCAGTGTTTCTTACCAAGAAGCATGTTTATCCTCAAGGCCAGCCACAATGGGTGTATTTCTTAGCTTACAAAACATCTGCAAAGCCTGAAAAGACACAGGTGTAAATAACACAAGCAGGAATTTGTAATACCTGTGACCTCTGCGCCAAATTTCAGTCTCCTAGGGCAAAAACTACTGATACCACTTTTTCCTTCCTGATACTGATTCCGATCCCTGAACCTTAGGTATCTGCCGATACCGAGTACTGATCTGATACCAGCGCGTAAAATAAAAATGGATGGGATATGAACTGTTGTATGTCTCAACTCCTAAAACTCTGTGTAAAATATTAAGAAATAAATACATAATAGTAGAATCAATGCCATAAAACTTTTTTATCATTATTATTATCCAGTGTTGACACAGATCAAGACACAGGTTAAAGTGCAGCCACACAATTTGGTAAAAAGACATTTTAAAGGCTACAGTAGAATGCTTTTTAAACTCCGCTCTGCCTGTAGTGTGCGTATGCGTAATGACATGAGGCATTACGTGGTATTGGACTGGTCATAGGCTGTACTCGCCGATACCGATACCGCATTTTAGGTAGTATCGGAGGCATTTCCGATACTGGTATCAGTATTGGAAAAACTCTACAAATTAGGTGAGCACACATTAGCTGATGCCGGGCTAGCACAGAATAGATAAATGAGAAGAGCCCTCCCTGTTCTTTATACTTTCTGTGCATTCTGTCGCCTAGAAATATTTCATCAAGGAATGTGTACTATGCAATGCAGATTATTAATGTTCTGTCCAGTGCCAGCTGATCAAATACAATGTCAGGAACAGGCAACATGGTAAACACAGTATCAGCTGAACAAAGTTTGAACTTTAAAAACTGACTGTCAGAGTCACACAACATATTATAAATCAGTATATATGAATGTACATCAGTATGATTATTACAAATAGGTATATAATATATAAAAGTCAATGTTCACAGGCTTGTTTCAGTTTCAGCCATTGTTTTACTTTTGTGTTAAAAGCCTTGAGCTCTGTCAGTGTTTTTATTTCAGATGGTAATGTATTCCATAGGTCGTATTTCAGGTCAAAGCAGTCATAATAACATGCTAGAATTAAGCAACCAAAATATAACAATAAAAAAACTAACAATAAGAGAATGATCGTGATCATTTCCTAGTGACTGAGAAAAACACACATTTTTATGTGAGACTAACTTCACTTGACAATCTGTGCAAACTCCACACACTGATGAATTGTTGTGTTCATATTCCAAGTTAACACAGTCAGATTGTTTGGAGCACAGAGGCTGTCAAGACTATAGAAACAAATCTTGAAAACTAATTTTCTGGATGATTCAAATAATTCTGTGATGTCAGCCGGATTATTACAAGCAGTTCTCACTTCATGCATCATGTGAGCAGCAGACTGAACACAGTATTTACAGTAGAGGCAGTAAAAAAGAAACATGTCTGTACATCAGCTGGAGAGCTGGGTCTCTTTCTCTTTCTCTCTTTCCTTCCTTCTTTCTTTCTTGACTAAATTTTGAATACTGTTTTCAGTTCTGGTACGTTGAGAGCAAGTCTACCGGAGTCACATTCCTTCTGTGTACACACACGTACTTGGCAAATAAAGCTGATCCTGATTCTTTCTCTCTATCCAGTCTAATAAAACATGACACAAAGATATTATTCGAATATGGTACATGGTCACATATTTTGTTTTGTTGATTTTCAGTTGATTCATATACTCAGCGTTCAACTACGCTGACGACTAGGCCCCGTTATTCATAAAAATGAATCTGCCTAAGAATGATCCAGATTTGGAACATCCCGTGTTTTGCTGTCCAGGATCAGCCAGTCCATCTCACTTTGGTCTTTACAAGATTACCAAATTTGGATATCCACTGCTCTAAACAGGACTACATATCACAATGTAGGCAGTCTGTCAACACACTGCAATCACCACTTATTGCCATTGGTTCTGCCAAAGAAAACGAAGCAGAGATCTTCCAGACTTTAAGCATTTCAGAACGGAAAAAACAGCAGTCAGTATCAAACAGAAAGCATTTAATAGACAGCCTAAAGTCTTCTTTATCGCCGCAACGGTTCAGAAAATCACAGATCACATGCAAAATGTAAATAAATGTGTATTTTTTTAACTATGTTTTGTTCCTGAAATCCACCCTGAATCAAGGCATCAGGATGATTTTAATCAAATAAACTCCAATCCTATGAAAAACTTCTGAGCAACACAAAATGAAGGTATGATCAATATCAAAAGCAAGACTGGATTACGTGATCTAGTCTGATTTCAGTATCTTGTTTCCCGCTTTTGAACAACCCATTTTCAAGATTTGATCCAATCCACTAGCTGAAATCTGATTGGATTACTTTTGAACAACTGGGCCCTGGATACCACTGAATAAGAATCACGAGTCAGCATAGTTGGAGGGAATTGATATCAAACTGTAAAAAGTCTTTCAAATGAATCGAAATAAAAGTTGTGTTGTTTATTTAAAAAGCAAGATACGTCTGGTCTTTTCTCCATTTACTCTTGTTGCTCTTACAGCTGCTGTTATGGATCCAGATGCCACTAATCTGAGTGTTGTTGCTACAGTCTGACGTTTGCTGCCACCAAGAGGCCAAAGAATTAATCATTGCAGGTTTCAAGTCAGTCTCCAGACTTACAGCAGACTTTAAGGCATTAGCAGAGTGAACATTTGAATTGAGATGGTTGCAAAATATCTGACAGGAGAGCAGCTGCATTAATCCAATAGAGACTTTCATTTGTCGGCCATGACGTTCACTGTGGGAAAAGTGACACATTTCACCAAGACCTCTTTATTGTCCTGTAGACACTCAGCAATAACACAAGAACAGCTGCTGTGACTGGCTATCAGCGGTCAGCTAGCTTACATAGAGGTGACTGTGTTAAATTCAAGCAGAACAATACACATATATCATTTGTTAAGATGTCTTTCCTTTGTCCATCTATCTGAATGTTTTCCACCAAAGGATCCTTCAACACTAAACTTTTCATAATGAGAGACACAGTCACAGGCCTCAGCCATAATACTGTAACAGTTCAGTACAGTGCATCTCCACTTACACCAAAATTATTAAAGATTCAAACAGCTCCAGGATTTACTGGTTGCATATCTCACATGATTATTTTGGAATTGTCTTTAAAGGGAAGCCAGTGCTAACACTATGAGTGATGCTATTTATACATAGGCTGCTAAACTAATTTGAACTCACTTGTAGATTCATTTTGTTACAGCAGCCCTGCCTGTGAATATTTTGTCTATCCCAATTTGCATAGCAAATGTGGAGAGGGGAGGAATGTGAGAAACTATTTTGACTACGTTATTGTACTGAACATACCGCTCCTTTTTAGTCTAATAAGAAGCAGCTGCTATTGGCACCAAAAAGAAAAACTTCCAAAAAGGGACCAAACAAAAAAGCCTAACAAAGACAAACATGTTTCCTGCACTGGTCTGCATTTAACCATTGTAAGAAATAAATCCTGACAGCTCTCTTTCGCTGCTGCCAGAGCCCTCACCAACACCAAGAGAGTGGAGCACATCACACCAGTGCTTAAGTCACTGCACTGGCTTCCTGTGTGTCAAAGGATAGACTTTAAAATCTTGTTACTTGTCTATAAAGCACTAAATGGTCTCGGGCCTAAATACATCTCTGATATACTTGTACGTTATGAAGCATCCAGACCCCTCAGATCATCTGGAGCAGGTTTACTCAGTGTTCCCAGGATCAAAACCAAACAAGGTGAAGCAGCCTTTAGTTTCTATGCTCCCTGCCTGTGGAACAAACTTCTGAAAGTGTCAGCTCATTTAAATCAGGGCTTAAAACATTACTATTTACTGCAGCTTACCAGTGAACTAGATATGTAACTTATTGTCAGGATAATCTGTAGCTATTGTTTTTATATTTGTCTGCTGTTGCTTTTGCTTTATGTTTGCTTTTTAAATGCATTTTCTGCACTGTTTCTAACTATTTATTTTCTTGCTTTTAGTTTATGGTTTTAATGATCTATTGTTCCTTTAATGTTTTATTTTAATGTATTTTTCTTGTAAAGCACATTGAATTGCCTTGTGTATGAATGGTGCTATATAAATAAAATTGCCTTGCCTTGCCTTGCCTCTCTATATATTTTATTGAGTAGATAAAATGCTAACTTAAGCTTTTATCTTGTTGTGATTCATTTACTTAGCATAAGGAGGGAGCAGGAAACCATGCATTTGCTGTAAAAAAATAAAAAGCTTCATAGGTGCTGAACAAAACAGAAATATAGTATGGATGGTTTTGTTCATTTGTTTGCATCAGACAGTTTACAGAATTTCACTCAGCGTGCAGCTTTTGTTTGTTTGTTCTTCCTCAAAGGTGTCAGATAAGTGCAGACCTTTCGTCCATCATGCTGAAACATTTACCCACAGTTACTAAACTGACCCAAGTCTTCAAGATAAAATGATCACACATTGATGTCAGTTACCAAAAAACAAAGTTTAAAGTTTTTTTGTTAGCTGTTTGATAGTTTATCCATTACTTCAGTAGCCTAATTGGGGTATGAATGAATAAAACAAGCGGGCAGCATACATGCAAAATCCCCCTGAAAATCCTCCATAAACTGCAGATGGTTCAGAATTCCGCCGACCATATTATCCCTAGGAACCCATCCACCTGTCATATCACACCCATCTTGGCTCCCCATCACCTACTGCATCCACTTTAAGATTCTACTTCTGAGCTACAAGGCCATCCACAGCCTCGCCCCTCTGTACCTCTCTGACCTCCTTCCTATCACCATACCTGCTCGCACCCTCAGATCCTCTTCATCTATTCACCTCACTGTCCCCTCCGTTCGCCTCACTACCATGGGGGGCAGAACATTCAGCCGCTCTGCTCCCCAACTCTGGAATTCGCTCCCCCCAGACCTCCAAAATATTGATTCACCACACTTTCACTCCAGGCTGAAAACTCCGGCTTTCCTACTCTCGTTGAGTGGGTAAGCCTGAACAGATGTTTTGTTTATGTTTTATGTTTTGTTTGCTATTTAAACTGACATTTGTTTGTTTGTTTGTTGTTAAATGTTTAATTATCTTGTACTTTGTATTTTATTGTATTTTACTCTGTATTTTACTCTGTAAGGCGACCTTGAGTGTCATGAAAGGCGCCCAGAAATAAAATGTATTATCATTATTATTATTAAGAAATAGGCTAAGCAGGTAAAAACTGGTGATTATGATTTTGTAATAATTCACTTCAGTCATGATGGGGTGAAGATCAGAGGTGGGTAGAGTAGCCAAATATTGTACTCAAGTAAGAGTACTGATACTTTAGAACAATATTACTCAAGTAAAAGTAAAAAGTAGTCATCCAAATAATTACTTGAGTAAGAGTAAAAGAGTATTTGGTGAAAAAATGACTCAAGTACTGAGTAACTGTTGAGTAACGTCTGATTTATTTGTAAAATAAGAACATGAACGTAATCAATCAATCAATGAAAAATAATAATAATAACACAAATATATTCTTATATATACTGTACATATATATATATATATATATATATATATATATATATATATACATATATACAGTACAGGCCAAAAGTTTGGACACACCTTCTCATTCAATGCGTTTTCTTTATTTTCATGACTATTTACATTGTAGATTCTCACTGAAGGCATCAAAACTATGAATGAACACATGTGGAGTTATGTACTTAACAAAAAAAGGTGAAATAACTGAAAACATGTTTTATATTCTAGTCTCTTCAAAATAGCCACCCTTTGCTCTGATTACTGCTTTGCACACTCTTGGCATTCTCTCCATGAGCTTCAAGAGGTAGTCACCTGAAATGGTTTCCACTTCACAGGTGTGCCTTATCAGGGTTAATTAGTGGAATTTCTTGCTTTATCAATGGGGTTGGGACCATCAGTTGTGTTGTGCAGAAGTCAGGTTAATACACAGCCGACAGCCCTATTGGACAACTGTTAAAATTCATATTATGGCAAGAACCAATCAGCTAACTAAAGAAAAACCAGTGGCCATCATTACTTTAAGAAATGAAGGTCAGTCAGTCCGGAAAATTGCAAAAACTTTAAATGTGTCCCCAAGTGGAGTCGCAAAAACCATCAAGCGCTACAAGGAAACTGGCACACATGAGGACCGACCCAGGAAAGGAAGACCAAGAGTCACCTCTGCTTCTGAGGATAAGTTCATCCAAGTCACCAGCCTCAGAAATCGCAAGTTAACAGCAGCTCAGATCAGAGACCAGATGAATGCCACACAGAGTTCTAGCAGCAAACCCATCTCTAGAACAACTGTTAAGAGGAGACTGCGCCAATCAGGCCTTCATGGTCAAATAGCTGCTAGGAAACCACTGCTAAGGAGAGGCAACAAGCAGAAGAGATTTGTTTGGGCCAAGAAACACAAGGAATGGACATTAGACCAGTGGAAATCTGTGCTTTGGTCTGATGAGTCCAAATTTGAGATCTTTGGTTCCAACCGCCGTGTCTTTGTGAGACGCAGAAAAGGTGAACGGATGGATTCCACATGCCTGGTTCCCACTGTGAAGCATGGAGGAGGAGGTGTGATGGTGTGGGGGTGTTTTGCTGGTGACACTGTTGGGGATTTATTCAAAATTGAAGGCACACTGAACCAGCATGGCTACCACAGCATCCTGCAGCGACATGCCATCCCATCCGGTTTGCGTTTAGTTGGACGATCATTTATTTTTCAACAGGACAATGACCCCAAACACACCTCCAGGCTGTGTAAGGGCTATTTGACCAAGAAGCAGAGTGATGGAGTGCTGCGGCAGATGACCTGGCCTCCACAGTCACCGGACCTGAACCCAATCCAGATGGTCTGGGGTGAGCTGGACCGCAGAGTGAAGGCAAAGGGGCCAACAAGTGCTAAACACCTCTGGGAACTCCTTCAAGACTGTTGGAAAACCATTTCAGGTGACTACCTCTTGAAGCTCATGGAGAGAATGCCAAGAGTGTGCAAAGCAGTAATCAGAGCAAAGGGTGGCTATTTTGAAGAAACTAGAATATAAAACATGTTTTCAGTTATTTCACCTTTTTTTGT
The DNA here is from genome assembly GCF_041903045.1 of Epinephelus lanceolatus. Lineage (NCBI taxonomy): Eukaryota > Metazoa > Chordata > Actinopteri > Perciformes > Serranidae > Epinephelus > Epinephelus lanceolatus. The sequence goes on along the minus strand of NC_135744.1, from coordinate 42,366,049 downwards.
TAAGTACATAACTCCACATGTGTTCATTCATAGTTTTGATGCCTTCAGTGAGAATCTACAATGTAAATAGTCATGAAAATAAAGAAAACGCATTGAATGAGAAGGTGTGTCCAAACTTTTGGCCTGTACTGTATATATATATATATATATATATATATATACATATATGTAATTATTCTATGAGTCTGTGGTGGCCAGTGCTATCCTCTATGCTGTTGTGTGCTGGGGCAGCAGGCTGAGGGTGGCGGACGCCAACTGACTCAACAAACTGATCCGCAAGGCCATTGACATTGTGGGAACGGAGTGTGACTCTCTGATGGTGGTGTCAGAGAGGAGGATGCTGTCTAAGCTACGAACTATCTTGGACAATGTCTCACACTCACTCCACCATGTGCTGGTCAGGCACAAGAGTACTTTCAGTGGGAGACTCATACCACCAAGATGTACCACTGAGCGCCACAGGAAATCATTCCTGCCTGTGGCCATCAAACTGTACAACTCCTCCCTCTCAGTGGCCCTGAGACTTTTTCACACACTGCAATAACTTAATTTAACTTGTGCAATAACCCCATTCACCCTGACTGTATATATTCTGTTTGTGTAAATAATCTTGTTCAGTTTACAATATATATATGTATATATATATATTTATTTACATTTATGTTTGTTAATAATTCCTGTTTATTTAACTATATATTTGTTAATACTATTGTTTAAATTTCTTATATTTTCACGTATCTTTCCTCTCTTGCAAGGAGCACCTGTAACATAAATAATTTCCCCTCGGGGATCAATAAAGTATTTCTGATTCTGATTCTGATTCTGATGATGTACTCAGAGGTGGGTAGAGTAGCCAAATATTGCACTCAAGTAAGAGTATTGTTGCTTTAAAACAATATAACTCAAGTAAAAGTAAAAAGTATTTTGCATTAAAACTACTCTGAAAAGTACAATTTATCCAAAAAGTTACTCAAGTAAATGTAACTGAGTAAATGTAACTAGTTACTACCCACCTCTGGTGATGATGTGGAAATGTGCGAGAACATTAATCCTCCTGTCAAACAGCTCATGGTTAAAGACCTTATAATGACAGGAAGGTGTTCCTAATATTTTGGAAATGAATGTGGATTTACAGTAGTAATAATTACATGGATTATAGACTGTGTTTAGCTGTTTTTATGTAATCAATCTATCAAGTAAAAAACACACTACCAGCCAGTTTAGCAGGTGAGCAGCACACAGGAGGATATTATTGATATTAAAAAGAGCCCACACCTTCTCCCAAAGTGGTCTCTTCTCTTTAAGTTACATGTCCCCATCTAATCCATACCTTTCTTTTAATTAAGCTAACTGTACCTTTGGATATTTCTACAACACACTGACTCAAACTTGCCAAGCTGTGACCACACGGCACAGACACGATGAGTCCCTCTAACCAGCAGTTCCCGGAGCGACCGACAGGTGGTGTGTGTGCTACATGCATAACAACGAAAACACAAACTGAGCCTTGCTATGTTAGCCACCAAGGAGCTTCTTTACGTGAGCTAGCAAATAAAACTATTATTTTTGAGTTTTGGAGAATGACAGTTTGTGCAGGAAATTAACGAAAACATCCTCTCTGTAAAGTCCGCAACGTTTGGATTATTTGGTTTCAATCCGTGTTTGATTTAAAACGAGGTAAGTTGTAACGTAAAATGGCGGATAGCTAACCCTAACATCCAGGGAGTTTGTCATTGATGCTGCTACACTGGCTAGCTGACCAGGCGCCTGACATCCGCGCTAACAGGAGACATTGACATATGACTTTATCACATTAAATAAAAATAACGTGATGTGTAATGGCGAGGTAACATTTCAGCTGGTGGTCCCGATAGCTAGCTAACGTTACAGCTAACGGCAATGCTAGGCAAGATAGCAGCTAATCTAATTCTGTAAATGTGACTGTTAGCATCCTAAAGTAAATCCTAATCCCAAAGCTAGTTTGTCGTTACGGTTAAAGTGGTCAGTTAGAGTGTCTAAAGGCAGCTAACTAGATAATGTATCTGTTAACATCACATTTGAGTCAGGCTAGCTCGCATTAGCTACAGAGCTGCTTGGCCGTCGTAGCACAGACGGCACGTCAGGAGGAGATGAGAGTGGATAGGAATCACCAGCTTCGGAAACATCTGTAGTTGCGTTTGTAGTTCGGAAGTAAAGTTTTACAACTGCGCGTGTCAGAATCATTTTGGGATCTACTTGCTTTATAACCGAAGCAAAATGAGAGTTCACTATCACAACGACCTGGCGTGAATGCTTATATTACATTACTTCTCCATGAAAGTAACGAGCGATATATTGACGCACACATATCCAGTAACGTTATGCTACGTCATGTTTGGGTCTTGGAGTCCGACTGTTTGTCTGTACAGAACAATGACAACCATGTCATGTTTACATTGCGTTTTGGGACAGCCAGCTGCAGTTACAGTGTGCTGGTGTTGTGTCAACACGCCCCCACATATTCCTCTTCTCTGACAATATCTGTGATCATGTTAAGGCACTGAAATGTGAAGCACCGGTGTGCATCAGCAGGCTTTACACTGTGTGTTCAGATGAATGATATAATCCTGCAGAAAATACTAATTATATCAGGTTCATTTGTTTAATTTACAAACTAATAAACCTGCAAAAGTAACGTCATGTGTCATGAGACGGGCTAGATCTCCCCACACCTTCCTACAGGCACTTCTGGAGGAGCTGGGTGTCTCCTGAACCAAAGAGAGAAATCCAGTCAACACAATCTGTTAACCCAAATGAAAAGATGTTTTCCAGCCTCCTGCATTCATGGGCTCCTGGTTGTTTGGAAGCCCACAAACACATAGCTGTCAGTGCGGTGTGGTGTGGCCCACAAAATTATTCACCATGGCTGCAGCTTTTTGCATGCTGTCATTAGCTCATTTGTGTCTCTCAGCTCAGTTGTGGATTCAGTGTTGGTTCTTCAGCACAGGTGTCCTGCTGTTCTGTCAGATAACCACCTGGCAAATGGTAAATAGCCAATTTTGACTTTAGAAAACCACCTACTGTATTGCTCTGTAGAATGTGTGTTCAGGTTTGGATCAAGAGGTCACTACAGGTGCAACAGTAGGGATAAGAAACACACCTGTGACTGCAGCAGAAAGGCATGATTTTGCTATTTGCCTAGCTGCAAATATTCCCACAGTCATGAAATAATTTGCTATGCCTCTGTACACAATCTGTACTTGTTATTTCTGTCAGTTCCCTCCTTTGGGAATCACCAGCGGCCCCATGATAAGCTATTAGAACAATTAAGTCACGAGTCAACATTATTGAGATTTTAAACATTTTGCAGTTTCAGTTTATTACCTTTAACTAAAACATCTGTTTTATCTAATACGAGAAAGCTTTCGATCTGTTTATCTCGCTTCAATTATTTTTATTACAGCAAAAATGTATTTAGAGAACTGATAAAGCAATTGTTACTTTGCAAATTGATACTCGGCGTCCATTTAGCGATACAATATTGTCACGCAAAATATGGTAATACTATGCTGTATCGATTATTTCCCCCACCTCCACTTTGTACCATTATACCAAACCTGGTGATTGAACTTCATTTTAGTCCTCTTAGTGTTGGACTTGACCAGTTAGAGGGAGTCCCATAATTTGTTAACAGAGTCCAAAATGATATCGTCCAGTTTCTTATTAAGGCAGCCATCATTAAAGCCAGACTGTTTAATCAACGATGATATGAAACTAATGTGCATACAATTTACAACATGCAGAAAATACATGAAATCATCAGGTAAATGATGTGTCACCCAGCACGTACTTGGTATTTTTATTCAATAAACGACAAACTGCTATTCAGCAGGCAAAGGTGGCATCAACCATCATAATGTTCATCAACAAATTGATTACATTTATTCAGCACTAGGCAGTAATACACCGTAGAAAACTAGAAGTTTGTGATCCAGAGGACAGAAATAGTGCTAAAAAATGTTATCTGCATTTCCATCTGTGCAGTTTATACATAAATGACTGGCTTTCAAGCTCCAAATTATCCGCATAGTTAGAGATAAAAGCAGGGTGGAGTTCTCAGTGTGTAAAATTGTAGAACAGAGAGTGGAAGTGACTCAGTGCTATGACGGGAAAGCATCCCCATTAAGTCTTCAACAAAAGCTTGGTTGTTGAGGAGAGCTCTGAACAAGATGTGTGAATAAAGCAGGGCTGCATTAAAGTGTTTCTTCTTCATTTAATCGGTTGAGATTAGTCAGTTTATTGTTTTGTTTACAGATGTCAGAAAATATTGAAAACGTGTTTCTTGGACACCAGGATGACGTTTCCAGACATCTGTTGCTTGGCCAGTTGTCCTTAACAGAGACACCATGGCACTTTGACATAATAGGAACAGCTCAGGTGTTACTGGAAACCCTAATGACAGCTTTTATCTATTCAAGTGTCCCAGTAAGCCATGACACTGCGACAATGAGCCAACATGCACAATACCAGGACCTTGAAACTGAAGCAGCTAAGCGGAATTCAGCTGTTATTCATTTTTAGCTGTGACCAGCAGCTGTATATCTTGCTCTGTTTGTTGGTTGATTATTCGGTTCATAAAAATTTCCCCACCATTTGGCAGCCACAGTTTTTGCTAGAGTTGTACCGATACCAGTATCGGAAATGCCTCCGATACTGCCTAAAATACGGTATCGTTATCAGCGAGTACAGCCTATGACCAATCCGATACCACTTAATGCCTCATGTCATTACGCATACGCACACTACAGGCAAACGAAACTATTATTTTTAATAATAATTTTAAAAGTTTTATGGCATTGATTCTACTATTATGTATTTATTTCTTAATATTTTACACAGAGTTTTAGGAGTTGAGACATACAACAGTTCATATCCCATCCATTTTTATTTTACGCGCTGGTATCGGATCGGTACTCGGTATCGGCAGATACCTAAGGTTCAGGGATCGGAATCGGTATCGGGAAGTAAAAAGTGGTATGGGTACATCTCTAGTTTTTGCCCTAGGAGACTGAAATTTGGCGCAGAGGTCACAGGTATTACGAATTCCTGCTTGTGTTATTTACACCTGTGTCTTTTCAGGCTTTGTTAGGGCTGGGCGGTATTCGCGGTGACGGTAACCTACCACAGTAAACATGAGCCGCGGTACTGCTTTTGTGGTTAACTTCATACCGCAGTACTCCGGCGGCAGAACGGGGCCCGATGGCCTGCCTGCCTACCTGCCTCACGCACCTCCCTCGCTACGTGATGGAGGTGGCCTGGCTGACTGCACCAAACCCAGGCCCGCAGGAGAAGGGGGCCCGGGAGCCGCCGGCCCTCCCTCTTTCCTCTAACGCTTATACATACTATATAACGTTTAATACACATTAATAGATGGATTAGCAACCGTTTTACTCCTGACGATAAATAGTTTCCATCCTAGACTTGTATGGCTTTTTAAATTGTTTTATTTAAGGTGTAAAAAAAAAAAGAGATAAGACGATACCGCGATATCATACCGTCACCGCATCCCCCCAAAATAATACCGTGATATTGATTTTAGGCCATACCGCCCAGCCCTAGGCTTTGTAGATGTTTTGTAAGCTAAGAAATACACCCATTGTGGCTGGCCTTGAGGATAAACATGCTTCTTGGTGAGAAACACTGAAAACCAGTGGTTAACAGGGTCCTTTTTAAGGTTTACATGTAGCCAAGCTAGAAGAATAAAAAGAGGTGAGTTTATGAGTTAAAAGTCACAGTCACAGTCTAGTGCCTACTGAAACTGGGGAAACTTCCGCAGGCATTTTTTCCTGATTAGCTCGACTGCTGCTGCCATGTCACTGAGGTGTTTAAATGGTGCATTGCCTGACCGGTGCATCTCAGGGCCTGATGTGCTCTTCCCGCCAATAGAAACAAACACACTCTCTTTGTCCTTGGTCTTGAGTATGAAATGGGGTTGTGCACTGTGATGTGTTTGTGTGTTACTGTGGTCAGCGTTGGTGTTGTCATTCATCAACGGACTCTTCTCATTTGTCTCATTTTCCAGGTGCAGATACCTTCTCGCGTGGGGTCCAGAGCAGTAGAAGCACCCACTTCAGCAGATCCAGAAAATGTTGAAGAAATGATAGCAGCGCAGGATTTGCACACAGAGTTTCAATTTCCTCAGTAAGCACAGCGTCACAGAAGTGTTTTCTCAAACTGAACATGTCTTTGAATGTTTTGTTTTTAAATCTGTTTTGTGGTTGTAATGACTCTATCTGTTGTACACAGAGAGGCAGAATCTCAGTTGTCTTCAGATACTGACCTTGAGGATCCCGATGGCAAAAATGCAAAGACAGGAAAGGGCATGGTATGTTTTCCAAACCTTTGATAATCATTTCTTCTTTTTCCGTATCATCCATGTGTAATTACAGTAACAGTGAGGCTTGAGCCAATCCCATCATGCATTGGGTGGAAGGCAATAAAACACCCTGGACTGGTTCCCAGTACATCACAGGACTAACACAGAGTAGAAACAGTGTGATGTTATGCAGCAGCTGTGTTCGAAGAGAAAATAAGTTAATGCCGCATCACTGCATCAGATGTCTGTAATGTGATTTAGTCCCACAGTGTGACAGCTTTTTAATTCACAGTAACTTGATAAGCTGCTCGGTCTGCACGCACATTGCAATGCACATGCACTGTGCTCAGAGATATGATAACACAATTACACACTTTCATCTTCCATTTAACATCTTTCTCCCCAGCAGGCTGCCAAGAAAGGGAAGAAGGCGCTTGGAGACAAGGCCAAAGGTGGGGGAGCAGGAAGGGCCCCCAGTGTTGGCAGGGTGAATGGCCACCATCAGGAGAACGGGATGGAGAATATGACCCTGTTTGAGGTGGTTAAAATGGGCAAGAGTGCCACACAGGTGGGTAAACACTAGTGTGGTTGAGCGATTATGTCTCGTGTCAAAGTATCTTCTCATCTTCGTCACATTGTTTTGTTGCTTTGTTGCATTAAATTGTATTGGAGCAACATCACCATCCAAAACATATTTTGAGATGTTTTTTAAGTTGTATTTGTCACAGTCATGTTTTATTTTCTAGTCTGTTGTTGATGACTGGATCGAGGCATACAAACATGACAGGGACACGGCGCTCTTGGACCTAATCAACTTCTTCATTCAGTGCTCTGGCTGCAGAGGTAAGTATCTGAAATGATGCGTCTAAATGTGCAGCAGGTCGGGTGGCTGAAAGCAAATGAATGTGCTTAACTTTGCTGCCATTGTTTGGTTCCTCTCACAGGTGCTGTGAGTGGAGAGATGTTCAGACACATGCAGAACTCCGAAATCATCCGGAAAATGACAGAGGAGTTTGATGAGGTGATGCTGGCTGTGTTTTTATATCAATTTACAGTGCTTACTAGAACAACCATAAACTGTGTGCAGCTATCAGATACTACCATTGGAGATATTTGTAATGTGGCAGACATATCTGATCATCTCTCTCCATCATCAAACAGGACAGCGGTGACTATCCATTAACCCTGTCAGGACCACAGTGGAAGAAGTTCAGGATAAGCTTCTGTGACTTCATTGCGGTTCTTGTGCGTCAGTGTCAGTACAGCATCATCTACGACGAGTATATGATGGACACAATAATCTCACTGCTCACCGGCCTGTCCGACTCACAGGTCAGGGCATTTAGACATACAAGCACACTAGCAGGTAAGTTTGAATGTGTGCGTTTCACTTTGGTTTTCTGCATTTCTGCCCCATGCCTACCTGCATGCTCCTGCCACTACTGTGTACCTGAGCTTTGTTGTTTTCTGCAGCCATGAAGTTGATGACAGCCTTGGTGAACGTTGCTCTCAACCTGAGCATCAATATGGACAACACGCAGAGACAGTACGAGGCGGAGAGGAACAAGGTCGTTGCAAAACGGGCCAATGATAGGCTTGAGCTCCTGTTACAGAAGCGTAAAGAGGTATCTGTATTGCTCTCAAATATTGTGTCTTTCTGCACTGTGCATATCAAAGTTTTATTAATGACATGTAATAGCTGCATTCATTTTGCATTCATCTGTAAATGAATTTATCTTTACATGTATTTATATGCACTCTCTGGTTCAATGCTTAACTGCTCTTACTGTTCTTACTGTATGCATTGACAATAACATTTAAGAGTCTAGTCTAATCTAAATATATAGTGGGCCTCAGGCAAGAAGCTCTCGAACAAGCAGAATATTTGGCTATTTCCAGTTTTGTGGCATTAAGAAATTTCTCATAGGCCTAGTCCACATGAACATGGGTATTTTTGAAAATGGGGTTTTTCCCTCCATCATTATCCCGTCTGCACAAGCACTGTTATAAAAAAAATCTCTGTACAACAACGCAAAAACACAGCTAAACGCTGTCAAGTGCACGCCAAACCACCAGGAGGTAATGATAACCTTGAAACAAAGGCGAACCAGATGGTGGCCAATCAGAAGCCTGTAAAGCTATAACTGAAAGGCTATCTGGTGCAGTGACTTCTGTCGCGCATTCTGACACCTCCGTTCCTAAAATAGTGGAAGAGTAATGGTACATTTATTTGTAGATACGTAAAAAATCCTGTTAGCAAGGTTAGAGCTCGCACTGTTTTGGCCACACCCAACATTGCACGAAGTGTCGCCTCATTTGTGATGCCTCAGAAAGGAGATAACGTCATGCACTGTGACATTGGTCGAAAACTCCGGTTTCCCTGTCTGCATGTCAACACTGAAACCAAAGTTTTCGTAGCTTTACAAAAGATGAGTTTTCAGTGACCTAAGACATAGTTTGCTCTTGGAGAAAAGGTCAAAACACAGAAAAAGCTTAAAAATGTACCCGTGTACGTGTGAACGAGGCTTCAGGTGCAAACGCATTTTACAAGTTGTCCAGACCTGTCACACAAGACCTGAATAGATTCAAGAACAGATAGTCTGCCTTTTCTTCTCAGGGCCAAAACATTTGACCTGAAATTGTATTTACTCTGAATTACTTTGGCATTTAAATTGGTTAATGAACTACAGTAAAATGTACAACTAAGATAAACCTTTAGATTTACTGAAAACTTTTTTTTAGAGTTTATTGCTTTATTTCCACTCAGTAACTTGTACCTTTCAGCAGTTAGTAGTTTGGAAAATTGTGTCACCGCAGGTCACTGTCCAGTATTATCCTCTGTTGTACCAACAGTGTAAAATCACCTTCGGTCGCCTACGATATCATCTCGTCTAAGTATCTCTAATTGTCGGCACATAGCTTCATAGTAACTCATTCCCTTTTTATTTCTGACACAGTACAGTGCTGCTCTGATGACGTCATTGGCAGCTGTGCTAATAATATTTTCTAATTGTGTTTAATTTGCCTGCTGATTTCTGGCAGCAGAACAAATTTGTTAAATATAGAATAATGTCAGCCTGGCCTCTTTGACATAGCTCAAATGACTTTAATAGAGGCCGCCTTGCAAAACCTCTTGAAAGTCATTCATTGTAGTTTCTGTGTTGAAGGTTGAACAAGGTTGTTTTGTTTGCAGCTTATTTAAAAAGTATCACTTTGTGTTTATCTTTCAGCTTCAAGAGAATCAAGATGAAATTGAGAACATGATGAATGCGATTTTCAAAGGAGTGTTTGTTCACAGATATCGGTATGTGAATCCTTGACTGACTTACATACTGTATGTTGACTGTGAGATTTCACTGAGGAGCCTCTAATCGCACTTGAGTCTTATGACAACAAGCAGGGACCTTACAGCGTTCATTGTTGGATTTTGGCGCCCTCTAGTGTTAAACTAATGTCAACACCAACATGAGCCACATGATTTAAACCTTAATGCTCTGAACAACTGTGTTTACACAAGGGCATGTCATATGAGTGACTACATTTAATCAGTTCTCTCGTGTTTGCCAGTGATTCCATTGCAGAAATTCGAGCTATTTGTATCGAGGAGATTGGAGTGTGGATGAAGCTGTACAGTGACGCCTTCCTCAATGACAGTTACCTGAAGTATGTTGGCTGGACAATGCATGACAAGGTGAGCTAAAAGACTGTCGCTGCTTTACAGATTAACAAATGAACCTTAGCTTAAGAAAAACTGATGAAGTGGCAAATTAGACATGCTTTTAACCTCAGTTAAAAATAACACCAACCAGTGCTATCAGTCAAGACTTCTTTCGGTCACTTTAGAACACGAGTCACACATAGCTCTCTTTTCTGTCTGTATATCTTTATCATCTTTGCATCAAAATCTGACGAAACAAAAGAAATCTTACTGATACATATTTAGTCTATAATGGTACACAATAATAAACAGGTTTAACTGGGGAAATGACAAAGTAACACCTGAGTCTTGGCGTTCAAATATGGTAAATATATATTTCTACCGTGACTCCAGCAAGGTGAGGTGCGACTGAAGTGCCTGACTGCCCTACAAGGCTTGTTCTACAGCAGAGAGCTTGGCGCCCGACTAGAGCTCTTCACAAGTCGCTTCAAGGTAAGCCAGCAGCTGCATCGCTTCACTGGTCGTTACAGGTTCTTGTGCATCATTGAAATGTTTTGAAAATGTACACACTCTTCAGGTTTTGGGTCTTTATATGCCATTAACTTAAGAGTTATAACATCACTTTGACTGCAGTATTCCCGCACATGATTTCACAGCTAATGTTATGGAGATTGTCTAGCTAAGATACTGTATCTGAAATATAAACCTACTCTCATTGACAGGACCGCATTGTGTCTATGACTCTGGACAAGGAGTATGATGTTGCAGTACAAGCCATTAAACTTCTGACACTTGTCTTGCAGTGAGTAACCTCCCCTCCTCTTGAAAGGCACCATTCAGCATTTGATCTTGTTTTATGAAGACATTTAATGTGACTCTAAAGACGTAATACACATTAAAGTCAACGTGATAAACACAAAGTCTCACTGCAGATTGGGATTTAATACAACGTGGCTCAAATCAGAGACATTAACCTTGACTGTAAGTGCTCACAGATGGCATCATGTTTATAGCCGAGGCGACTGTTACTCAGTATGAAATAAGGAGAATCAGTCAATTTTTTTGTAAAATTTGATATTCATATTTTCTCCCCAATCCTAAAGCTTCTGTGAGAACATTTTAAACAGACCATTTTACACATTGATCTCTAAGTCCAATGCTAAACGCTCATCTTTTGTCAGTCCCAAATTGATTAAACTGCGTGCATTTCGTCTAACAGGAGTAGTGACGAGGTTCTGACAGCAGAGGACTGTGAGAGTGTGTATCATCTGGTTTACTCAGCACATCGACCCATCGCTGTCTCAGCAGGAGAATTCCTGTTCAAGAAGTAAGTGTTTTGTGTCTTTTGAAACAATTGAACTGTTAATGGCTATTATATCTCCAGCACATTTATGGTGGGTCACATTACAGCCTGGGTTTGTATTAGTTTGTAGTGGATTCCAAAATTCATCTTGTTTCACAGCAAAAAAACAGAAGTGCAAAGAATTGGTGTGCCTGCCAAGTTAACTGTGTGAGCTCACAGTTATCAAGTAGAAACAATAATATATGCATTAGGAGTTATGTTAAATCCATTAAACAACTAGAGCACTCGGAGAGCGCAGACGTCCACCAAGCAGCTCGGATTTCCCGCCATTTTATTATTTTGTCCACTTCGCTTCAACTGATCACCATCAAAATTTTATCATCAGTTCCTTGTCCCATTATCAACCTTTCCAGAAAATTTCATCAAAATCCGTTCAGAACTTTTCAAGTTATTTTGCAGACAAACAGACCAACGCCGGCGAAACATCACCTCCATGGCGGAGGCAACTGTTGCCCCTCAACAGAGGATTTTAACAATGTATTCTCATAGAAATAGCATAATACAGGTGGAACATACATATAGCCTGCAGCTTTGCTATCAAGAAGCATGCAAACAGTAAAAAAAAAACACTTTGTTTTTTTATTAATATGAAAAGGGGAAAATCCTGTGAAATTACAAACTCTGGTAATGCGTAACTTTGTGATCTTTATGTGTTTGATGCCTTTTCTCATCCATAGACTGTATGTAAAGATGGACACCGCTTCCTTTGTTGTACAAAAATGAAGTCAAAATATCCTGGCCAGGCGCGCTGCCATCTTGTGCTTCCCACCCATACACCTGTCCGACCCAGCCGCGAGCAGCGCCATTGATTGCGAGCACACTGATTGACGCACAAAGCTGGCAATCGTGATGTCACACCCCCTTTTTATACCATCAGATAACTAATTAATACCAATGTTATCAAGATAAACAAATACTTGAACAGACAGAAGCATGATAAGAAGTACTTTAAGTGACAAAATCTTTAGGAAACATGTATTTAATATGTACAAACCTGAGCTGGAACCACAGCAGCAACAGAGCCTCATTAAAAACCTGAATTTCTACTGTAAGAAAAAATGTAGATTTTATATTTTGTATTATCTTTTATGATAAAACATTTATCACAAGCTAAGGGCTGACGTGCTTCCTCGCACTATTTTCTCCCTCTTCTCTTCCTTATGTCTGCGCCCGTCTGTGGGTGCAGTGCAGTGTTGCGGCATACTGATAATGATCACCACTCTTCACTGCATGTTACATGTTATGCACATCTCTCCCACTGCAGATGCAACCCCCGCCCCCATTGTCCGTCTCTCTTTTCCCCCATTGATTCCGTTAAAAGTCCATTAAAACACTGGTAAACCGACAAGAACCCGACCTATTCAAGCCCGAGGGAATATTGGAAAATTACAGCCCGGCCCAGCCTGAACCTGGCGGGTCGGGTCAGGCCTAGTCGGACTTGGGCAGAGAATCAGAGCTCTAATTTATGCCTTACAGTGCAGCCAACCACCAGGGGGCAGTGAAGGTGTTTTGGCTTCACTTTTGGGGAGCTGTAATGTCGTCCATCAATATACAGTCAGTGGTCCCACCTCATAGCTTTGCCACAGGGACTGCAGGCAGAGCAGCTGTTTATTCCACCTGCCCCACCAGACATTTTTAACAGCCTTCTGCACTGTGTTGATTAAAGGCTCTTTAGCCATCGAGGTCCTGAGGAGGAGGGACTACCCCGGAGGGGCAGGCAGAGCATCAATGGCAGCCTTATCAAGACTACTGTCTTCTTCTTCTTGGAGAGCGAGGTAACCAGGCCTTTGTGTGTCACTTCTGGATGTTGTCCATCATAGGAAATCTGTTAAACTAGTTTTGAGTGTTAAGATCTTATTTTAGTTTTGGATGAGATTAGATCAAATTTGATTCAATGACATTTAACCGTTTGATGATTGACAGCTGCATGAACATGGGGCCTACTTGGTGGATAGCTTGTGGGAGTGCGGGTCAGAGCTGCTGAAGGACTGGGAGACCATGATCAGCCTGCTGCTGGATGAGCCCATGCCCGGAGAGGAGGGTAAGGGTCCACCCTGTCCAACAATTACTGGCTCAGGTTTTCAGCTCCAGTATGAAGTAGTGTTGTCACAATACCAAAATCTTCGTTTCGGTACCAATATGAATTTCGATACTTTTCGATACTCTTCTGTACTTTTCCTAAGGAAAAGTCCTTTTGGCTACAAACCCTCAGAACAATAAATAGTAGGGGTGTAACGGTACCAAAAAAATCATGGTTCTGTAAGTACCTCGGTACGGACGTCACGGTTTGGTAACTCAAATGTTCCACCAAGTTTGTGTTGTCTCGTGTTATCTCCCTTTGCGAGGCAGACTTTCTCTTGTCTTTTTTCACGTGCGCCAGCTGCGAATGTTGATACAGGTGTTGTCATACACACCACTTGCGCAATCTGTGCTCCAATAGGAACAAGAAAGGCGTTTGTGTGCATAAATGAGTAAAATAAATTAACTAAATTAATGAATTGAATCAGTTTCAAAGTACCGGTATTTTCCAAATGCAGTATAGTACCGTTTGGAATACTCTAGTACTGCGGTACTATTTTAGTCCCGGTACACTGTGCAACACTAGTATGAAGAAAAGGATCCATTATGAAAATCATTTTACTTATTACTAATCGTTTTGTCTTTGATTGACACTCAGGTAGCTGGGCAAGTCTTTTTATTACATTGTCAGTAACTGTCTGCGTGTGCAATCTTTAGCCCTGACTGATCGCCAGGAGACGGCTCTGGTTGAGATCATGCTCTGTGCCATTCGGCAGGCTTGTGAATGCCACCCTCCAGTAGGCAGAGGCACAGGGAAGAGGGTGAGTCTCTGGTTGTCATGCATGCGACATAGAGAGGATTATCTTTGTTTCTTAAATGATTTCATGTTATTTACACGGTTGAGTTTTTGTGCTTGGAAAAGGTCCTGACTGCAAAGGAGAAGAAAACACAGCTGGACGATCGGACGAGGGTCACAGAGATGTTTGCAGTTGCATTGCCTCTGTTATTGGCAAAGGTGATTATTTGTTTTCTGCTCTGCAGCTAAAAGTTATCAAGAGATGACTTGTATTTTGTATTCAACCCAACTGCTTTTCCTTTCTTGTCACAGTACTGTGTTGATATTGATAAGGTGACCAATTTGCTACAAATACCAAAGTACTTTGATCTTGACATCTACACAACTGGCCGGTTAGAAAAGGTTTGTTGTATTTTACATTTATTCTAGATTATGCAGTTTGTAGATTACATGCAGTGTCAGTGAAACAATGTTTCTTGTTTTCATGTTCTCGTTTAGCATTTGGACGCCTTGTTGCGGCAAATCTGGGAGGTCCAGGATAAGCACACAGACACAGAGGTCCTGGAGGCCTGCTCCACCACCTACCACTTTCTCTGCAACGAAGAGTTCACCATCTACAACCGCGTGGACATCGCCCGCTCCCAGCTTCTCGATGAGCTGGTAGACAAGTTCAACAGACTCCTGGAGGACTTCCTGCAAGAGGTGAGTGCTGTAAGATTTTTCTTTGTGTGAATTGTTTGAAAGCATGCTCATGGGTGCTGAGGCAAGGGTGAATGTTTCACCGGTTTGATCTCTTGTTTGTCAGGGTGAAGAACCAGATGAGGATGATGCCTACCAGGTTCTATCTACACTAAAGAGGATCAGCGCTTTCCACAAGTAAAGCGGTTAACCTGTTTGCTTTTGATTTCAATGTGTTGTCACTTGTTGAAGAGAGAGCATTAGCATCTCCTGTTATACATATTTGAGTTTTGGTTTTCTTTTATGAGGTAAGATGTGCATAAAGACATTGGCATGAATTATGTTATTTTGTATTATTCATCATTTGTGTTTTCTTTTTTGCTTCCAGTGCACATGACCTCTCTAAGTGGGATCTCTTCACCAGCAACTACAGGCTACTCAACACAGGTCTGCAGAACGGGGATATGCCTGAACAGGTAACAGCAAAGTCTCCTATGACCATCAGTAATTTCTCCAAATGCTAAACTAACAATAGTCAACCAGTGGGTTTACGTGCACTTAAGTATCCAGGTTACAGTTGGCTTTCTCTTAAGTAGTAAGCTAATATCTTTCTCTTTCTCATGTAAACAAGGAACTTGGCTTCCATAATCAGGGATGGGGATTCCAGAAATCTTGGTATACAGGTCACCAGATTTCTAATGAACTTTTTATATGAGAAAAAGTGCAGACAGTTAAAATAACAGCGCAGAAAGGAGAGATAATGACATGGAGCAATGCATTCTTGTTTTTAAAATCAGTCCTTCATATGTCCAGCTGAGACTGAGACTAGCACTGCGTCACCTCTCCATGTTTGAATAAGTCACAATCGTTGTGAATAAGGTGGACTTGCGTGACTTTGGTTACTGCAGTGTGTGTAAATGTGTTCTCTGATTACCTGTGTAACCTGGTTAATTAAGTAAAATGTGTAGTTTTACAGACTGCCTGGAAAGTTGTGGCTCATCTGATCTGTTTGCCCCCTTTCCTCTAGATTGTGATTCACGCAATGCAGTGCACACATTACATCATCCTGTGGCATCTAGCGAAGGTTTCAGACGGCAGTTCATTAAAGGTATTTTGGTCATTTTGGGGATACTTGGCAAAATAAGTGCATAAGTAAAGGTGTAAAAGAGAAAGCAGTTAAAGAATCAAAACACTTATATGCATACATTTTAAAGTTTAAAAGTAGTAGTGACCTCCTAATGGGCAAGATGGCTAACAACCATTTTTCTACATTTTTGGAAGAACATCACGACTGAGTTCCTTAAAAAGATCAGGGTTTTTGATTCTGTATTCTGAGAGGGATTCCCTACATAGCTGACACACGGTATACAGAGTTGTGAAGTATTTTTTAAACATCATTTTTTTACTGACTGACAGCTACAGGTTTCAATATGTGGTAAACCCCCTGCTGAAAGCTTGCCTCCATGAAGTGTAACTGGTTTAAACTATGATGCTGACTTGCTTTGTTTTATCCTATTTCTTGCACGGCTTAACTATTACTTTTTTTAAACACATAGATCTGTCAGTACTCGGACAATCCTGTTCACTATGTAATTGAAAAGGCCTGTGCTCTGTCTAACTGAACATTTGCTCTTTTTAGGGTGACATGATGACCTTGAGAAAGCAGATGAGAGCTTTCTGCCTCATGTGTCAGCGTTACCTAAACAGCATCAACAACGCAGTTAAAGAACAGGTGGGATGATGCTTTCAGGACTGCTGTTTTATTCCGGACTGTTCTGCATTGCCAGTCTTCAATGCCACTGAAAATGTTCATGAATGCTGAAGCGTTGTGTTCATTCCAGGCCTTCACCATACTATGTGATCTGCTACTGATCTTCAGTCACCAAATTATGTCTTCAGGCCGGGAACAACTGGAGCCTCTGGTCTATATGCCAGACTCTTCTTTGCAGGCAGATCTGCTCAACTTCATTCTGGATCAAGTGTTCATTGATCAGGATGATGACAACAACAGCACAGGTCAGGTTCAGTCACCATTCTGTAAAACCCTAAAATTTGAAATTGCTAATCATATTTTTTAAGTAAATATATTACGGTATTTCTATATATTATTTTGTGTTTTCCAGACGGACAGCAAGATGAGGAAGCCAGTAAAATTGAGGCTCTGCACAAGCGGAGAAACCTTCTAGCTGCCTATTGTAAATTAATCGTTTACAATGTTGTGGAAATGAACACCGGGGCAGATATATTTAAACAGTACATGAGGGTAGGTTTAACCCTCTTTTGAAACATTAAAAACTTGTAAGGAATTCCTTCTGCCCTGCTCTTCTTGTTAACAGTATTCCTTCTCTTTCTGTCTAGTATTACAATGACTATGGAGATATCATCAAGGAAACGATGAGCAAAACAAGACAGATCGACAAAATCCAATGTGCAAAGACACTCGTGCTGAGCCTGCAAATGGTAAGATTGTTTGCCCAGGTGGAGACTCTGTAATTTGTGAAAAGACAACATATTTATTGTTGCCTTGTTTCAGTTTTAAATTTCCAGTATTAACAGAATCCAGCAAATCTTCCAGATTATCTAAAACAAAATCTGAAACATTTACTGTCTTTAGACCCAATTAAAAAAAAAAAAAAACTAAGGTCACAAATGCATTTAGTCTAGAATTAGACTTCTCAGTCTGTGGAACCGTAAAAAAATGTATTTCTGTTTTCTTCTGTAGTTATTCAATGAGATGTTGTCTGAACTTGGCTGTAACGTCGACCGCTCAACATCAGCCTTCTGTGGCATAAAAGAGCTCGCCCGACGCTTCTCACTGACATTTGGCTTGGATCAGATGAAGACCAGGGAGGCCATTGCCATGTTACATAAGTAAGTAACAGTCCTGAGCCAAGACGTAATGGTTTACTTTACAAACATGCCTGCAACTCATTTCTTAGAGTGACATCTGTGTCTCAGTAAGTAAGGTAAATCATTATTTCGCCCTGTGTTTTAGGGATGGTATTGAGTTTGCTTTTAAGGAACCTAGTCCCCAAGGACAGGGGAGTCCACCTCTCAATCTAGCCTTTTTGGATATCCTGAGCGAGTTCTCCAGCAAACTGATTCGACAGGATAAGAGAACAGTGTAAGTTTGAGTTTGAGTGTTTTGGTGTTTGTGTTGAGCATGAAGCAGATGGAGAAAACGTCCTAACTGATTTGTATCCTGACACTGCGACAGTCACATGTACCTGGAGCGATTCATGACGATTCAGATGGCCCTGCAGCGAGAGGACTGCTGGCTGCCCCTCATCTCATACAGGAACTCCTTGCAGGCTGGCGGGGATGATGACACCATGTCTGTCATCAGTGGGATCAGCAGTCGAGGCTCCTCCAGGAGTAAGAAGCCCAAGCCAGCTGCTGCTAGCAAAAGGAAATTGCCTGAAGGTGAGCATTATCATATTATGACATTATTATACTTTGCTTTGTCAAGATTTATTTTATGTACTTCATGAGCTGCAACATGCAATAATCTACAAACTAATGTGACATTTTTCTGTAAACACAATGAGTTCTGTCTTTTGAAGAATCCCTCTCTCCAGCAGAAGA
Source organism: Epinephelus lanceolatus (assembly GCF_041903045.1). NCBI lineage: Eukaryota > Metazoa > Chordata > Actinopteri > Perciformes > Serranidae > Epinephelus > Epinephelus lanceolatus. Next base: position 42,347,595 of record NC_135744.1, on the reverse strand, counting down.
GAACAGCTGCAGCAGCAGTGATGCAGTTTGGATGAACCGTGAGCAGAACGTGCAGACGCCAGTGATGATGCATTCGCCCCACCTCACCTCTACTGTTCTGAGGGATCCAAAGAAGATGAGGCCAGAGGACAGCTACACAGCCGCATACACCATGCCAGCAGAGCAGCTTCCCCATCAGCCTGTGCCTCCCCAGCAGCAGCAGCAGCAGCCACACCATCACCACCAGGCTGCCATTGACTACAAGTACGAAACCTCTCTGTAACCTTCTCCTTACCTACCTTATATTTAAAAGAATAGTTGCAGGTGTTGTTTTAAACTATGGCCATTATAAAGACATGTTAAATACTGAGTATGTATCCACAGTACCCAGGTAACTTGGATGTTGACACAGAGGCAACAAGCAGAGGCCCGTCAGCAGCAAGAGCGGGTTAGCATGCACTATGCCAAGATGAGGAACCACATGCAGCAAGCAATGTAAGATGGCACTCGTCCTCAGAGTACTTTAAATAGGTTTGAATGAAGGAGGAAATGTTTTTTAAATCACATCCAGACAATATAAAGTATGTGAAAATTATTCCCTAATAACAAGTACCTATGTGCACCCCTCAGTCGTCGAGGCTCAGGACTCATGGAGGACGATGAGGAGCCAATAGTGGAGGATGTGATGATGTCATCAGAGGACCGCTTGGAGGACATCAATGAGGGCATGGATTTTGACACAATGGACATCGATTTGGTAATGCAAATGGGGGTCAGTGGGGACAAGTTGTGAACACAGCACTGACATCACATTTCAAGCTGATATGGCAAACTTGTTAGCAAACAGATTCTTATTGACACACGCAGCAGTTACAGAGCAACAGTCCACCTAACTGTGTCTGTGTGCTGTTTGGTGCTGAGCAGCTAGTGTACAGTGGAGTTTTAGAGCTTTTCCCTCAAAACAGCTGCTTCCTTGGACTGTAGATCTTATCAGAGCCATGAGAGTGAAACAAATCAGTAAAGATGTGAGCTGACAGCTAAACAGTGAGCTGAAACTCACATTAAAGCTCCATGAAGCAGAGAGGAGCTGCAGATTAAGGTGACAATTATCTGTAGGTTCGTCACTACGAGCAGCCCATTTCACATTATCATGATGTTTTCACATTGGCAATTGATACGTTCGACATTCTGGAAATACTTATTATAGCCACTGTTCATATGAATTCTATGTACTAAGAATATGAACAGACAGTTCCTTATTATGGTTCATGGGCAAATACTTACAGTAAATGTCACAAGCTCCTTAATATTATTTTAACTGTCTGCGTGACTCAGTCATGCTTAACTGGAAGCAAACTTTCCGAGCAAGTTTCCTCCAAATTAAAAAAGTGTTGGTGCTTTCCTGTGTTGCCAAATATTAGAATTTGCACATCAGCATTTGATTGTCACGTTCTTTTCAGACCGTGAAGTCTAAATAGCTTTTTTGTTTCTTAGTTTAGTTACATTTTGTGATGCATTGTTCTGACTGAGCTGTTTTTTTTCCAGCCGGCATCAAAGAATCGCAGAGAAAGAACCGAACTAAAGCCAGACTACTTTGATCCATCTTCCATCATGGATGATTCGGTGAGGATTTTCCACTTACTATGCAATTTACTTATTTGCTCCTTTTTTAAATTCTTATGTGTAAATCTGAACAGTTATGGTTGTTCATAATTCTCAGGCATGTTAGCTTGAGGTTTCTCGGTTTTCTCATAATCATGACTCATTGTTTAGGGATAATTATGAACATATCTTGTCATCTATCCAGGTGGATATTACAGGTTACAGCATTACTCCACCAAAACTCCATCAAATATTGTATCAATTACACAGCTGCTGCCAGCTCTAAGGCTAACCCTAAAAGCAAAAAAGCATCTCAATCATATGTTGGCCTATGTCCATGAAATGGACAACACAGTTGACAGTAACTTACATTTTTGAATATCTCAAAAATAATATGCTCTTAAAAAATCTTTCTAGGCTAAAAAAAGTGCAAACCATTGTGTTTCCTACTATAAGATTGTGGATTTCTGATTTTTCTTCTTTTTATGTCCTTAGGTTCTCAATGTTCCCATGTTCTAAAACATCAAGGAGAATGTGTTATCAAAATCCTTGGAAGATAAGATGGATGACTGTTCTCTGTGAAAATCAGAAACAAGCGAAAAGGACTGCTATAAATGGTTTGTGAGACACCAATGTTTGCCTCTTTAACACTTTGTTAAAACTTAGAGCGAGAGCTTGAATTTGAATTTTATTCTGATATTTTCACACACAGGACTTTTGTCACACTGCAGCAGAAATGTCTGTTTTGTTCAGTTACCCCAAAAACAACTTGGCGTCAGCGTAGCTCACTGAGGTGAAGCAGTACAGAAGTGATGTGGCAGGTGCATGGTGAGGGGACAATAACAGACTGAAATTCAAATTAATAATATATACCTTTAATCTTTTTCATTCAGTAGACAAAAATTGTCTGATGTAAATACATAGTGGCCGATATACATGAGGGGTGAACACAATTCCATGAACACCAGCTGATAGACATATAATAACCCTGTGAGTGATACTGCCTTTGTGATGCTTGAAGCGTTCAGTTGTTGTTGAACACTATAGTGACACTGCACTTTGTCATAGAGGTATTAATTCAAGTCTATGGTCATTTTACAGCCATATTTTTAGAAATGATCATAGACTCCAATCAGTGCTTCTCTGACGCAATCTAAACAGAAATTGAACATCATGAGCTTCATAAAGACGGCATTTATTGCAGGGCTGTTGGATTGGACTGCGTTACATTGTAAAGGTGTCAGTGATATTGCGTTCACCTGCTGTACTTTTAAACTGTAGACTTTGGCATGGCATGTAGCCATATATCAAAACATGTACACAGTAAAGTATAATGTGAACTGGCGTCTCATACTGTTCAAAGGCCTTGCCAGAAATGATATACGACATTCTCAGATTTCTTTGTGATGGTATTTTTTAGAAATGTATGTGTTCTGCTTTTATACCTTATAGATGACTTTGATTTATAGATATTTTGTAATGACAATCAAATGTAAATTAATGGTTTCTAATCATGTTATTTCACATAGATGCTGAAATAATCCTTTTTAATGAAAATGATTATGTTACTATAGATACGGCCAGCTGTTTGTATTTTCTTTTCGACTCTCTATAATGAATGGGTGCAAAAGTAATGCGTTGCTCAAATGTAATAATTTGACAAATTGACAGCTGCATTTGAAAGAATTTTTTAACATTGGGAGCATTCACAGTGTCATACATACAAGTTTGACTCAACCTTAAACATGTAATCTCTCTTATATCCTGACTATTTTTCTCCGCTGTATAGTATCTAATAATATCTAAGAAAACAGACATGCCATAGTTGCAATCTTTAAAAGAACGGATTTGAGAAGTGGTGAGAAAGGTGTGTGTTGTTTGTTTTGTTTTGGGTTCTTGTTTCCTGTTTGCAAGTGTGCAGAGGATTTTTTTTTTCTTTTCAAAAAGCCAATTTATTTGATGAGCCACTGTTGCGTGTATAAGAGTTATAGAATTATTCTAAATTGCAAAGTTTTAGACTTCTTTAGTCAACTATCATAGTATCAGAATTGTATATTATACAGTTACAGATGTGTAATATATTGTGAATCGGTGCTCATTTTATATTTGCAGTTTCTGTTTGCTTGAAATTTTAGGGAAAATAGAATGTACCTATTTGAAGTTAACCTACTAATTTGCAAGTACACATACAGTACCTTGTTTTGTTTGTCTTTCAATGGATTGTTGCGATATTTCTTTACCTCTGTGTGTTGGCCTGGTTGGCAGATTCAGATTTAATGGAAAATAGTGTATACACATTGTAGTTAGAAACAGATCCCTAATTTCCTCAGATTCTCACTATAAACTGGAGAAACAGATCACATGGTCTGGAACATTACCATACACATACTGACTGTTCATATAAGGCAGGTGAGAAAAACACATCTTAATATTGCCTGTAAATTTACATTAATCCTTTCATTTTGAATCTCTTCTGTTTTGCATTGAACTGCTGAAAACGTGCATACATCTGTATGTTTACACATATTTAAATATTTGTGTATATTAAATTTGTGTTTTTACTCAATCTGTGTCTCATTGCATCCTTTAATACGTGTACGTATGTCTGTCTGAAGATATAACCGATAATCTCTCTGCGACTGTGTGAAGATTTCAACCCATGTTTCCAAATTAGATTTATATATGAATGAAATGTTGACATTAACCTACGTTTCACGAATTGGACGAAACTGAGCCTCGATGTACACCTAGATCACCAATTCAACCCACAGAACACAAAGTTCCGGACTAACAAAGCTTTCGGAGGCAGCCCTCAGTGTCCCACCATGCAACAGTGAGCTAGCAGCAGCTAACCACCACATTTGACCGTGTGTGCCATGATGAATTAGACATCCGGGCTGTGTGTATGGAAGATGGCGACACTTATCCTCCCTGGTGAATGGATCAAAAACTGGGAAAAATCAGGAAAACACGAGTTGTGAGTAGATATACACATCAACACAGCATTAGAGGTCACAGTGGTGTAACCGTGAGGTAACTGTTAGAGAACGACTGCAATTTAAGGCTAGTCTTGGAAGTCTGCTCGCGAGGGCTAACCTAAGCGCTAACGTTAGCAAGCTAAAAAACATTTGAAGTGGCTTGCTAACATTACGCAGCGCAGCTATTTGAAAAAGGGAAATCTTCTAAATAGTAGCTATAACACAGTGAAGACAACCGATTTACTTCATTTCGTAGATTGGAGTCATCACTTAAATTTAACAGCTTACGTTACCTGCATGCTAGCGATTTGGCTAAAGCTAGCTTACGCTCCCACTAAACCATTCCATCATTTGTAAACACGGTGGCTATCAGAGCTAAGCTAGTTAGCATACATGCAGCTTACTAAGTTCCAGCTTAATTGAAGTGAATTTTATGCTATATTTCAGGTAGTTACTTAGCCGCCGTTATTTGCCAGCACACATACGACGTGCATTTGGCCACAAACGCTAGCTAGCGTTGAGTAACGTTGACAGTAACGTTAATAGCAATCAAGTGGAGGGAAACTACTGATCTTGACATAACGTTAATAGCAAGTTAGCTAGCTGTAACGTTAGCTAACGCACTAGTGACATCGCCTGCCTTGTTGGGCGTTTCATTGCCTCAGATATGTGAGCATGGAAAAATAACCGATTTCATTATTTTGTTCGATAAACGATCTCTAACATACTGAAGAAATAAAACCCTCTTCGGTAAGGAAGCTTTAACGGTTAACGGTAGTAACGTCAATGTACAGCTCATGCGATACACTGTCAGCTAGCGTTAACTTTGAGCCACATATCTGTGTAACCCATCAGTTAGCTAACTAATAGATTGCGGCTGAGCCACACGTCGATACAAAATGATGCACTCGGCGCTAACCGACGATATTTGGGGAGCGAGCACCAACTTTATCGGTGCAGCGTCAAACACATGAAGCTAACCGTAGGCTTCACCATAGAAGCTGGCCTTTACAACATCTGGAAATCGAAACCAAGGGCAGAACAGGGTTTCTAACTTCATTGTTTTATTAGAAGGGAAACTTTCCGTGACGATTTTGATTCATTTTTTTGAGCGCAGCCATCGCCTAACGCTACAGGCGGAGACACAATAGGCTCAGCCACAGTGCTAGCTACTATTAGTGGATGTAGGCCTTGCATATTTAAGTAAGGCCTGCAGTGAGATGCTCCAACTCAAGACTACACCATTCTTAGTCGTGTAACGTTACATAAAACGCATGTATGTGGCTGATGGCACTATGACACAAGCCTGTTTCAAATAGTTGCAACATATTCACACACATGCATATTAAATATGCAGAATATTCCCCTTCTGCATGTCTCTGACTCTGGTGCACAATCTGAGCTGGAGCTGAGATGAAGCTGTAAAGCATCCAGCATACACATGAAGTGTTAAAATGCATTGCTGTTGGAGAAATACTTATTTATCTTGACAAAAAAACAGTTAAAGGCAGTAAAGGTCCCATGTCAACAAGCCCTACAGACTTCCTGTCACTTCAAGAATGCTGTCCGGTGAAGTACCATCACAAGGAGGGGCAGCAAGTGAAAGGGCAGTTTCCATGTGATAATCAAAGTGTCACGATGTTATTACATCACCACCTTTTGTTCAGGTTAAATAATGGCTGTATCAGAAATCCCACACCAACATGCTGTTTAGCAGGTGAAAACAGTATGTGAGTTCTTTTAGTATGTTGAAAGCCTTAGTATGATACCAGTAGTACATGAATTGTATATTATGTCAGGTGAAATAAAACAGTTTGCACTGGGCATTACGCGAGCATAAATATCCCACGATGCAATGTGCAAGTGGCAACAACCTTCATAACAATGGACAGCAACTAAGGCAGCTCTGTAACATCAGTAAGTAATAAAAATCTCTCTAGAGGTGAATAACTTTGGTCATGGGTCTGCTGCCTTATGTGCTCTTTAGGAATCATTATGTGAAGTGTTGTGGTAGGGTCACCATGACAGATAGATGACATATCACATGATTATAGAGCTTTGTTATGGATACAACATGGTTCGGGTTTTGGTAAGCCATGCCTGTGCTGTGGCTTTAGGGATGTTGGTCAGTTAATCCACTGATTTGATCCAGACTGAAGTATCTCAGAAACAAGTTGGATGGCGTACCACGAAATTTGGTACACACATATTTAAGCATTATGTGGCGACAGAGATTACTGTGACATAACGTAACACAAGTTCACCTGCAGTTCACATTTTTAACGGCCGAGTAACGTCACTCCCAGAGATGTGATGAAAAACTCCAGAGGTTCATCATGCTTGCAGATGCCATACATAGTTTTCAGTTTTGGACACAGCAACTGTTTGATCTTCATAAGCCGTCTAACATTATTGTAGACATTGATAAAGGTGGTTCAGAGCTAGGGTTGTCACGATACTAAAATTTCAAACTCAATGTCGATACCCAAGAAAATATTCAATACTCGATACCATTTTCAATACAGCAGCAAAAAATTAGGAGGCATGTCATTTTTTAAATAAAGATCAGAACAGTAACATCAATGATAACAACAAAAAATCCCCCCAAAATAAATAACAACCAGAAACAAGATCTGTCCATACAAATGTATTTATCTACAGCCCTGTTTATTTTCTGTGCTTCTGGTGAATTGGCACCATATTTTCGTTGCTGATCAAATAGAGTTGGTAGTTTAGGCTCAGGATGCTGGATGTTTCTACCTCACTATGTGATCAGAGAACCAGGGGTTACAGGAGAAACCAAACATTTTCTCAGCTTCAATCTGTGACTTTACAGTTAACATAACTTTTCAGACACACATAATTGTGTTGTCCTGTTAAACTAACATTGTCTATTAATGTTACAGACGGGCATGACTGATAAAGTTTTCTGCTTAGCTCCCACATTAACGTTAGAAGTTATATTTTAGTTTGATGCTGGCGACACCAGCTGCTCAGCTGCTGTACCTGCCGTCTGCAGCGTGTTGTGTTCACTTCACTAAATATTTCCAAAGAGCGCTATTTCCTTGATCATTTTTGACCAAAACTGGCTGCTCTGATCCTCCTGCAGCCGCGCTGGCCATATTACAGAACAGAAATGTGTGCATGCATGCATGCACAGCAACGACAACAAGCCGGGTTGCAGCGAGGGCTCTGTGCCTGCCAGACGCTGCCTGCACAGCGTGTGTCCGTCGGACCCGTCGCGCACACCTGACAGGCGCTGTGGTGGCATGCACTGTTAGTATCGATACTTTTGTAAATTAGTATTGTATCCGGATACAGCGTTTGAGTATCGATACTTTTGACAACCCTACTCAGAGCTGAACCTTTTTGCTGGAAAAAGTATAAAAGTGGCCTGTCAGCCTCACAAGAATATTAACCACGCTATGTTTGACCCAGGGACCCTGAAACTCTGTTGTCAGGTTGGCTCTGTTGAGCATCTCTGACTGACCATTGCATGTACTGTAGGCTTAAGTTTTCTCAGTGTGTCTAGCCTTGTATGTTTTAACAAGAAACATTGGCGGCACAAAGTATGTGATTAGTCTTCCTCTGTCTGTGCTAGATCTTTGAGGCCAGTTGAGCTGTCGGTGAACATCCTGAGCTAGGTTTTTATTTTTTCAGCTTGGATACATCCAAGTTGGAAAAAGTTTCGAAGTCATTTCTCCTCCAAATTTCTCATTTTATCTGGTATGTTGTAGATGGGATATGGTGTTGGCATAGTGTTAAAGGCATAAGTAACCCAGATGTTACAAGAATATTGGTGTGCAGGTAATTGTAACCAATAAAGCCGCTTTGTTTGCATTGTTTTTCATGGGTGGGAATGAATTGATAAGCTGTATCAAGCAAAGTGATAGTATATAGGCAGTTTTAAAGGCTATGGATTGTCATGTTGGAGGAGTCTAATTGACCAGAATTTTCTGTCTTTATCTCATAGCGTACAACTCTGCAAAGAACTCACAGAGAAAACAGATCATGGAAGTGAGGTTAAAGGTAAGTTGACAATGACCTCAGTGCTGTCATACACCTGTTATTTCTTCGCCAATCTACGTATTTAAACTAGGGATGCACGATAATATCGACACGTCATAGGTTTCGACCGATATTGGCTTTAAAATGAACTATTGGAATCACCCAATAGTCATGATAAGAGCATACATGTTAATTCCACTCCAGAAGACTTGATGATCACTAAAGTTAGGGAGGGAAAAAGTGGATATCACTATCAGTTATCAGCTGCATGAGTTGTTACATGTTGGCATATTGGAAGGTAAAAAATCCAATATAGTGCATCCCTAATTTAAACTTTCCTGTTGTACACACAGACACTCATCCATCATGAGAATAGGGGTAGTTCAAACCAATCAGCTATGTAAGAAAAGGAAATATTTTAGAATTATGCACTAAAGTTAGAGTAGTTAAAAAAGTGTGTTTGTATAGATATAAGGATATTAAGATATTAGCTGCCTATACATTGGCACACAGTAAAGTATAACTTTATGCCAGTTGTATTTATTGATAATTTTACTATGTTGATTGGAAAATGTATCTATGAAACAGATTACATTTATATTTATCCGCAACATGCAGTTAGTGTGCGTGCTAGTGGGGAACGACAATTTTAACAATTTTGTCCTCTTGAGTGAAATAATCATCAGTTGCAGTGATGAAATCCACCAAAAGACCTGATCACTTGGCTGTTTTTCCTTTGAGGTTGTTAACAAGCAACACGTTTTCACTCTAGCTTCTCAAAATACTGCCACACTGCAGATAGCTTTTTAAAAAATAATATGACAGCTTTCATTCAAGCTGTGACTTGTTCATAGCCCACTCACACCAATGTGTTTGCTTTATCGCAACTTCTTTACTGATGCACAGCGGTAAACTTAAGTTTGAATGCAAACTGAAATATTTCGAAAAAGTGATAAAAACACAGACACACATGGCAATAAGTTATTTTTAATAGTATTAGTAATGATTATCCATTTATCTGTTAGTGGTTCCAGCCCCTTGTGATGCACATCTGATCATTTTAGAAAATTAAGCTTGACTTGCAAAGAGGAAAGGAGAAAATTTGCAGCCTCTGGTTGTGCAAAGCTAACACAGACCCATCCACTTCTGTGTTGGTCTCACGCCAAATATCAAAGAGTGTTTTCCTGTCAGTTCTGTCACTGCAATTTGAGATGAGCTGTGTCTTGTCTGTTTACCCCTCCAGATATACAGGCCGCCTTATACGAGCTCTGCTGGCAGGTTGTACAAGGGAACCTGAAGTTGGATCTGGTCGTCAGCGTCCTCGGGGACATGATGGTACAATTTTGGTTTTTTTTTTGTTTGTTTTTTTTTTTGCTTGAGGGTGAAAACAATATGAAACACATAATTGGCTACGCTAGGGTTGTAACGATACACAGAGGTCACGGTTCGATTCATACCAGGTTTAAGTGTCACAGTTTGGAACGAGCTTGGTACAACAGGAAGTAAACTAAATGTATAAAGATTCGTTGTTTTTATTTAATTAGAACAGGCAGCAGTGTACGTGTCAAAGACAGACACAATCCTCCTGCTTGGTAGGGCTGCTCGATTATGGAAAATATCATAATCACAATTATTTTGGTTGAAATTGAAATCACGATTATGCAGCACATGTGATGACTTATATTGTTTACATGACGACATGTCATTTCTGTCTCTACATGGTTGCACGTTTACAATTCTCCTCTGCTCTCTGTATCACATACAGCGGAGTTCGGCCCTGATGCGCACACACACACACACACACACACACACACACACACACACACACACACACAGACAGACCAACCTCTCTCGCTCTCCCTCTGCCATTTTCCACACGCTGTTTTTGAAATCTTTCGCGATCACCTGCCCCTTGCATTATTCGTTGTTCACCTACTTCACTGGCTCATGGAGTGAATAGAGAGGAGGGGAGGGGCGGTATTGCGCATGCGCGGCTTCCGTAGAAGTCAAAATAACATCTCCAGGCGTCTGTGACCAAAAATCATTTACACTCGATTCCATTAATTTTGAAATCGTTTGACCTCAAAATCGTAATTGCGATCACCAGACGATTAATTGCACAGCCTTACTGCTTGGTACTGAGGTAACATTTTTCCCAAACTTCAGCACCTTGACCTCAGTACCTTGACAGCTCTGACAAATACACACACCATCACAGCCCTAGTCTATGCTGAGTATGAAGAGACAAAGCTTGCTTCATTCTGCTTGGTGTCTGCCCATGGCACATGGACTCAGAAATTCTGTACAATCTCAGTTAACTTTTGTTTTTCTTTCAGGAACTCCGAGATGACATGCCATCAATTTTAGCAGACGTGTTCAGTATACTAGGTAAAATTGTTTTTTTGTATCTAAAGAACTGCATTAAAAGTAACTCAAATATAGATTTTAATGGTGAGCAACCTTCACGTTTTTACTGTTACTGATATGCTTACAGATTTAGAGACTGGAGCATTGGAAGAAAAAAACAAACGTGACCATTACACACAACTGGTGGGAGCATGTTTGGTAAGAATACTATTTTTGTATTAACAGTTGCAGCACACTTATAAACTCAAAAACTTTCATTGTCCTGAACGTGCGGTAGTGTAATCGGTATAGAAGACTTTTAAAACTTTGAATGAAGTTGATACCACTGTCTGCTGGTGTCATAAATGCATCACTGACGGTGAAGCCTGGCTCTGTAATACGCTACTACAACAAATAAATTAACAAGTAAACATTTTATTTCAGTTCTTTGTTCCGGAGGTCATCCTGAAGGAGAGACTGGATCCAGAAACCCTTGAGTCTCTTGGACTTATAAAACAAGCCCATCAGTTCAACCAGAAGATTGTGAAAATCAAGACTAAACTATTGTAAGTACAATGCACAGTTCAGAAGAAATGTAGACATACATACATAGAAAAGGGGCATTTAAATGTTTTAAATATTTTGTCTTTTCTTCTCAGTTACAAGCAACAGAAGTTTAACTTGCTAAGGGAGGAGAATGAGGGCTACGCCAAACTTATCACCGAGCTTGGCCAAGACCTCTCAGGCAACATCACCAGCCACGTCGTCCTGGAGAGCATCAAGTCCCTCATAGGTACCTCACTAATGTTTTTTAGGGCGCCCCAGTCTTACATACCCTACATCTACAGTCTTGTTCAATGTGCCTGTTGTGTTTTTTGTCAATTGACAATAATGGATTAGATGAATTCAAGAATATATGAAGGGTTTGTATCATCTTCACACCTGATCTGATCCCCACCTTCATTGGTCACTTGTTAGATTCAGCATTGACCCGAATATTCTGCTATTTGTGTGGGGCTTTTGCATGACCATATGTTTTTTTACTCATATACATCCTGCCAGTCTCTTGACACCAAGGACTGCCACTGGTCTTACTCAGGGCCTCAGTAGCATACCTTTGGAATAATAATAGTTTTTATTATCCAGCTTTTTATTCTATATTCTGGTCTATATTTTTTCAAGCTCATTGTGACACTTTTTTAGAGGGTGATATCCTTGTGTTCCAAAAATACTGCTTAGACTCATCAGTTTTATTTTTTCCAGTTGCCTACAAATTCTTTTCTGCCTGCAGGATGTTTTAACCTGGACCCTAATCGTGTTTTGGACATAATCCTGGAGGTGTACGAGAGTCGATCTGACCAAGACGAGTTCTTCCTGTCTCTCATCAAGTCTTACATGTGTGAGCCACTCACCCTTTGCCACATCCTGGGCTTTAAGTTCAAATTCTACCAGGTGAGAATCACAAGACTGGGTCTTCAAAGTTACTGAAAGCTAGAGTGTGTTCAGTGTCTGTTTTTAAGAGCTTTTTACCAAGCCTGTTGCCACATGTCTTAAATGGCAGAACATAAACAATCTGTAACTGTAATCAAAGCATGAGTCGTATTTGATTTGTCACTTAAATTTGATTTTCAGTTGTAATCGTTTATTTTATTGTGTCTTTGTCCAGGAGCCGAACGAGGAAACCCCCAAGTCACTTTACCACATTGCTGCTGCTCTGCTTCACCACAACCTGATAGAGCTGGAAGATCTCTACGTACATGTAAGGGAAAGAAAAGCTTGAGTCCAGCCACTCGTCCCATTCGTTAAAAGAGACCACCAACAATTTGCATATGTCAGTCAGAATGTGGGCTCAAAGATGTGAACCTCTGATGTCCTCAGGATGATTTATCAGACCTTTGTGCCAAATACAAAATGAATGTTATTTAACCTTCATCAAATATGAGGTCACTGTAGAATCCTTTTTCCTTGGACTGAAAACTCTTTTGTTGCCTCCTGTCATTCCAGCTTATGCCAGTAGATGCCACCATCGTAGAGGAACACAAACGAGATATCTCGGAGGCCAAGCAGATTGCACGCAAGCTGGTCATGGTTGTGTTGCCCTCAGAGAAAAGTGAAGACAAGGACAAGGAGAAGGAAAAGGAGGAGGAGAAGAATGACAAGGTACCAGCATTTGTAAATATAAGGCTGTTCTGGAGAAATGCAGTGTATGTGGATAAATGTTAAAAGCCATATATATATATATATATATATATAATTTTCCCCCACAATATAACAGCTTTGTAAAACATTCACTGTGAAATACTGGAATATAAGAGTTTGCATGTTGTCTGCGTTGGGCCAGATTTTAAAACCAGTAAGTTTTGATGGACCAGACATTTTTAGCCTGTGGTAATGACTGATTTCAAACAAATGCAAATGAATGTAGTAAAAATAGCTTTTAAATAATAGTTTTTTTTTTTGTTTAAAAAAAAATAAAGATTTCTGGTCACATATCTGACCCAGGCACATCCCAAAGTGCAGAACAATAAAGTGAGCTATCAGTGCTGTCCATGCACAGAACCATAATAAGTGTCAATAACTGTAACCAATAACACTCTGTCCCTCTCTACCAGTATCTCCCCACCTCCCTCTCCTCTTTCTCTCCCACGTGTTAACTTACCTCATGACATTGTCCATTGAACTCAAAGAAAGGAAAAGACACAGGACATGTTTTTTTTTTTAACTATTCGACCACAGCGCAGATGTGACCACCAGGCGTGGTTGGAGTAGGCCAGACCTACAGTAACCAACTTCAAATCAAACGATTGAGTTGCTCCATCTACATTTTTCCGTCCCAGATGTCTCAGATGCTACATCATGATTTACCTTAGATAATATATCATGTTTTCAGCCCTCAAAACATGGCACTGATATAGAGATAGGAATGGTTTTAAAAATGCATCACTCTGGAGTGTGACAGCACTGCTCTGCTTACTGAACTTTGGCATGTTTAATAAGATACAGTCGCTTGCTCTTTCCTCTGCACACAGCCACCTGATAACCAGAAGCTTGGTCTGCTGGAAGCGCTGCTCAGAATCGGAGACTGGCACCACGCCCAGAGTATTATGGACCAGATGCCGTCCTTCTACGCCTCCTCTCACAAGGCCATTGCGCTGGCACTCTGCCAGCTTGTGCACCTGACTGTGGAGCCTCTTTACAGAAGGTGCTGATTTTTCTGTGTTTCACTTACTGCCCACTATGAGTAGTCAGCCCAGAAAGCATCCACAAGTACCTCTTATTACAGAGCTTAAACTGACTACTTTAAACTCACCTGAGCGCCAACATTTCATGCAACAAGTTGGAAAAGGAAGGAAAAAAGAATAATGAAGCCAAAAAATGAAAATAAAAAGCAGGCTCTGACACACTGGTCTGTTCCTCACAGGGCCGGCCTCCCAAAAGGGGCAAGGGGATGTGTGATGCATCCACTGAGGAACAAGCGGGCGCCTCGGCCTGTGGAGAGCTTCGAGGACCTGCAAAGGGATACGTTCAGCATGATCTGCTACCTGGGCCCTCACCTCTCTCATGACCCTATTCTCTTTGCCAAGATTGTGCGTCTAGGCAAGGGCTTCATGAAAGAGGTACAAAACTATCACTACTACATTACTACATGGGCACTAAAGCCTGTTTTTGTTGCTGACTGATATTTGGTGTCCTTATCTTCTCAGTACCAAAGTGAGAGCAGACCTGAGGTCAAAGACAAAATGGTAGGTGCTGTAGACTTTATTCAAAAGAGTAAAGTTGTTGTCTTGCTTTACTGGATCTGCCAGTTTATCTCTGTAGTGTATGTTACTATGACAACCTAATGGATGTTGATTGTATGTTCTTTGTAGGAAACACTCTTGAGTTGTTTCCTGAGCATTGCAGACCAGGTGCTACTCCCTTCTCTCTCCCTGATGGAGTGTAATGCTTGCATGTCTGAGGAACTGTGGGGCCTCTTCAAACTCTTTCCCTACCAGCACAGGTGAGATGTACACACGCACGCACACACACTCTCACTCACTACGTGTGGCACTGTTTAATTGAGTTGTCGGATAGTAAACCCTCAGGCACTGCTCCAGGATGCTGTTTACTAGCTGGCAAGAAAAAGACTAGCACACATCATCACACTGTGCTCATCAAACCATGCTTGATTGTTTAAAATGTTTTTCCCCCTGTTACTTATCAAAACATCTTTTCTGCTCTGGAATAACGCCAGAGTTTTATTTTTAGAGTCTTTATTTAAATATTTTTGGCACACTGCTGATGAGCACTGACACTCGGCATTCTCAAAGGTTTTGTTTTACTTTTGTTATCCGTGTCAGTTTGTCACAACTAATACTGCAGCTTCTTGGTTACGGAACATAAAAGCACTTTGTAGAGTATTTCACTGTCTTGTACACCAAACTGTATCAACACTGTCAAAGGAAGGATTTGTAACGCAATGAAACTGGACATGTAGTGCAGGTGATTTATGCCCTGCTGTGTCGGTGTCTTGTACAGTGGGTTGCTCTTAGGGCTGCCCCCTGAAAGTCGGAGGCTCGTATCATCAGCTGGAGACCCCTCAGTCAGCTGAAGTTGCTTGAAGTCAAGCAGTTATCTTTTTTTATGTATTACTGATTCAACTGACACAATGCGGGTACAGCCCCAGTTGCTCTTTATGCTGAATTTGTTGATGCATCAAATACCTTGATCTGATTTTCAAGAGTAACTCAGTCATTGAGGTGCAGTTGTTTTTTATTTAAATGGCTGATTATATAGAAATTATATAGAAACCCTTTTTTTTTTGCCTGATATCAGACAGAATTCTTGACTTGTTAGACTCCAGTTTCATCTTCAGTCTGACATTACATCCACTCTAAATGATTCCAGTAGGAGTGGGGCTTCAGTGTGTCTAACCAGTCACTAGAGACCAGCGCATTTGTCTGAATCTAACGTCATTTTTAGTCCAAACCGATGTGTAGCCATGCCAACAAACTATGATGTCGGGGGGTATTGAGAAGACGTGTTGATGGAGAACAGCGTCAATAGCAGCGTCTGTCAGTCTATGGCGCTTGCCATTGTTGTTATTATAACTCATTGGTTCCGGCACACCAATTGACAGTGGTGTTTTTCCCGCCCATGGTGCTGATTGGCTAATCGAGTTCTCCTGTGGCACTCGTTGTGACATAAAACCGGTGTGACATGAAACCACAGTGCCAGAAGAAATCTGTTAACTCGTACTCGATGAAGTGAGCGGATTAAAAGGTCTGGACCCAGGCATTCATTTTGGTATCTGGAAAATTGTCACATGCATAACAACATAATGATACACAGGAAGTTGCTACTTCTCTGTTCATGGACTGCTTTGAATTGAATTATATGGTTTATCTTAAAATTGTTACTGCGTATGTATATGGATTATTACATCTCTGGTAGACTTGCACCGATTACAATTTTTTTTGGGCCTATACCGATTTCCAATTTGCAGAGTGTTTGGATGGCCGATTCCGATTTCTTTTTTTTTTTTTTTCAAACCACTTTACAGCACACAAGATATTGCAATATTTTCTACCTTTCCTTTATTAGAACATTTTAACCAAGATACAACCAGCTTTTCAATAATCATCTCAAACAAAAAAAAAAACAACAACAGTGACACAGGTTAAGAAACATTTTCCTTTTTGCTCAAATATAACTTCAGGTACAGTATTGAAATAAGTAAGTAAAAAAGGCATACATAAATAAAAACATAGATAAATTAAATAATAATTCTTGGTGTACAGCATTTGTGGGTAATTTCTTGAATAGACAAAAAAGTATCTCCTGTGGAAAATTCACACAGGTCTTCAGGACGCACCCGCCAGTAAGCGTGCAGACACGCGCATCTTCAGTTTCAAGCGGCACAGTGCAGCAGTGAGAGCTCCGCAGTTCAGTTGAACACGGACAATTAACAACTTTCTTCTTCTCTCTTTTGATGTGTGTGCGAACAATTAAGGTGAAAAGCTGCTCATGTTTCACCTCTCACATCGCCCAAGCCATGAGTTGGACATGTGCGTGTGTGTGCGCTGCTGATGTTACACGCTGTCAATCATGCAGTGCGGCGGAAATTTGACTGGCGTTTTAATTCGGCATATTTTAGACTGACCGGCCGGGCGCAGGTCATGGCCGATCACGTGAAAACTGGCCCGATTCCAGGCATTGCCGATTAATCTGTGCAAGTCTAATCTCTGGTTGTGTATTGTTTTGTTTAAAAAAAAAAAAAAAAAAAATTAAAAACGTTTGTGCATTTTAAGCTGCTAAGTTGTTGTTCTGTTGTGCCATTTCCAAATGCTTAATAATTTAATTGTGCTCCCTCAGGTACCGGTTATATGGACAGTGGAAGAATGAGACATACTCCAGCCATCCACTGTTGGTCAAAGTCAAAGCTCAGACTGTGGAAAGGGCCAAATACATTATGAAGTAAGTCATTTTGCAGAACCCAGTGTACCATTAATGTACAATCATCTGTCTCTCTGAAGCTCTGGTTGACTTTAGCCATGTCTCCAATAAAGACACCAGGTTAGTACATGTGTCTTTGTAGGCTGCGTGCTTCCTATTATCTATGTGCTCATGTAAAATGTGCAGCTATTCACTTTCCTAGCTAATTCAGTCCTGTTCTGTTCAGCAGACTGTTGCTGATAAAGTAAACCTTGAACGAATGGGAAGCTCTCCCCGTTCATTCAAGTCGAGTCTCTATGCAGTTTGTCAGTTGCCAAGTAAACTTTTGGGATGTTTTTTGTGGTCTTTCAGTCTTTTGCTCTCCCTGCATCACACATAACCTCACCGTCGTCTGTGCTAAGTCACTTCAGAGGACGGAGAGCTTCAGATACGGTGGCATTTTGGACAATAAATTCAGCTTTTAACACAGCTCACTCTCAGCAGAAATTCACTACCATCAGGACATCAAGGCCATCTTTTTTTCTCACCCTGCTGCCTCTTCTACACAAAAACACCCACTTTCTCTGCTGGTTTGCTCTGCTCGCAGTAATTTCAGGAACAAATTTGTGAAAATGACTGTTGGACTGTTAAAGGACAGTTTAACACAGACAGCACAAGAATTAAACATGGAACTTTAAATCCTGAGTTTTTATGCTGGTCAAGTTATTATTCTAACACTGTTCTGGTGTTGAAGAAATCACTGACACTATTTTTATCTGAAGCTGACAACCATGAGAGCATTTTGCAATTGCTGTGAAGCTTACAGATATGACAGTCTTTGCTCGCAGCGCTCTTTGCATCGTCTTTTGTTTCTAATCTGCTGTTTCCCCGCCTTGTGCTTCTTTTCCTCCCCAGGCGTTTGACCAAAGAGAATGTGAAACAATCTGGAAGGCAGATTGGCAAGCTGAGCCATAGCAATCCCACCATCCTCTTTGATTATGTAAGTGTATTTTGCGGCGATTATTTTATTCTACTTAAGTCGTTTTGGAATGATGTCAGCAAACTGCAAAGACAAAAAATAAACAGCGTTTTACAGCAGATAGCACCTTGCTCACCTCGTTTACAATGACATTCCTCTGGCTCTCCCATGCCCTTACGGCTGTGTCTGATCTGGGGACTGCTTACTCCTAGTGCTCTGCTTGCATCATGCATTCATGATGTGCTGATCAAATATGAAACAAGATCCTGTTCCTATTTCTCACCTAAACTGTTTTCAAAAACGTGTTTTAGCTTATTGTTTAACTGTAATTAAGGGTCATTTATTACCAGTTGGCCACCATGTTTGTTTCCTACTATAGGAATCTACTGCATAGACAGCCCTGTTTAATGGATCATCTTTCCAGCAGTGAAATACTTTTTTAATGTGTCCATGTCACTTCTCTTCGTGTTTGTAGTAGCTCTGAACAATGTAGTTTCGATATAGAAGATAAAATAATGAACATTGTTGATTGTTGCACATGCAGTAAGGGGAGGATGTAGCATGTGGAGTTGTCAGCATCTTTATATATATCACCGCAACCTACCTCATCAGTAATTTCAAACACAGCTCACCTTTTGTAATTGAGTCAGTCCCCTGATCTGTGGATATTGAAGCACATATATACTGTAGGGATACTGTGGTAGCATCAGCTCATGTGTAATGTATATCCTCCACAGCTGGTGATGTTATTTCCTCTCTCCTCTCCTGTCCTGTTATACATCAGATGCTGTCTCAGATCCAGTGGTACGACAACCTCATCGTTCCAGTGGTGGATTCCTTGAAATACCTCACATCCCTCAACTATGATGTCTTGGCCTGTATCCCTTTAACATATGTGTGTTTGCGTGTTGTTGGGGTGTAAGTGTAAAGGGCGTCTTTTTGTTGTCTATGTTGTTCTACTTAACTCTGTCTTCAGATTGCATCATCGAGGCTCTGGCCAACCCCGAGAAGGAGAAGATGAAGCATGACGACACCACCATCTCCTCGTGGCTTCAGAGTATGTGGCTTCACAATTACTGTACCGCGGTAGCAACATTAATTTGCATGCAAAAGGAGAGAAACTGTTTGATCTTTTAATAAGTATCTAACATACACCTGTTCAACTTGTCAACCAAGGCCTGGCAAGTCTGTGTGGAGCCGTGTTCAGAAAATACCCAATTGAGCTGGCTGGCCTTCTTCAGTATGTCACCAATCAGCTAAAAGCAGGGAAGAGGTAAGTAGCTCCACACGACAAATGTGCTGGGTATGTTGAGTCCAAGCACCAGCTGTACCTTAATATCACTGCAAATCACATTACAAGCTACAGTAACAAGCAATGGCTCATTTATTTTAATATCATTTTAAGGAGATGTTGAACTTGTCCATTCTGCATTATATTTTAAACACTTCACTTCTGTTGCATCTTTGAATGTGTCCGAAAATGTGCTTTGCTTCATTCATCCCTCCTTCCTCTGCAGTTTTGACCTGTTGATCCTGAAAGAGGTGGTGCAGAAAATGGCTGGCATTGAGATCACAGATGAGATGACTTCAGAGCAGCTAGAAGCCATGACCGGAGGGGAGCAACTCAAAGCTGAGGTATGTAGGCTCAAGTATCGTTATCACTCTCTGACGCAGTCTCTTGAGCAAGATTTCTATGCGTACCCCGACCACTGCTGCACCTGAGATCAGGTCATTGTCATCATGGATGTGACTCTGTCAACAGGGCGGCTACTTCGGCCAGATCAGGAACACTAAGAAGTCGTCGCAGCGGCTGAAGGATGCACTGTTGGACCACGAATTGGCCTTGCCTCTGTGTTTACTCATGGCCCAGCAGAGGAATGGTGTGGTTTTCTTAGAGGGTGGAGAGAAACACCTCAAACTTGTTGGCCACCTCTATGACCAGGTATGCATCCTCTCTCAATATATTAATCTAAATAAGCTCTTTTTTCATTTTCTCTCTTGTCTGATATAACTATTTGTATTCCTGCAGTGTCATGACACGTTGGTGCAGTTTGGTGGCTTTCTGGCCTCCAACCTTAGCACTGAGGACTACATCAAGCGGGTTCCCTCCATTGACATCCTTTGTAACCAGTTCCACACTCCACATGATGCTGCCTTCTTCCTGTCTCGGCCAATGTACGCCCATCAAATTTTGGTGAGTGGACCACTGTGTCAGAGCCCCAGTGTGCATCATGTTGAATTTCTCTTATTGAGGGAAGTTCTAGCCTTAGTAATCAGGCCTGTAGTCTCTTTTACACTGCCTCTTAGAGGTGGGAATTTCACACTATTATTGCGGTTCTGTATAAAAGGTACAATCGCTAAATGGAGGGACAGAGTTGTCTTGCGTTCAAGTTTGCATCAAAGGTGGTAACAGCACTGAAACAAGGGTTTTGTAAAACGGACAGCTGGCAGGATGGTATCACAGGCAGCACAGGTGTGACATTTCGATTAAGTGTTTTAAGTGCAGCTCATTGCAGAAGATTTCAGAAGTAGGTGGTGGCAGTTAGCAGCTAACTCATAGAGGAAGAATGGCGGCTAAAAATTTCTGCAAATTGGGTAAACAATGTGGTCTGCGAGCTCCATAACTTCAGAGCAGAGGACGAGATCAACCACCCCATAACAGAGACAGTGGATGATTGTTATTGTCATGTTAGGCCATTCTTATTGTTTATAAAGAGCTGCTGATGCCTATGTCATATGTAACACCAGAGGCCGACTGTTTTGTGTTAAACATCAGGCCTGTTTAGCTTCTGCAGGCTTGCTGTCTAAAATCACTACTGGAGTGGCATGAGCTGTTGTTTAGTTCTGTGTAAAAATGCAAAGGAGGCATAAATAAGGGACTTTGTCGCAGCCCTGTAGCATGATCTCTGTGTAAAAGGGGGTAATGATCAGGTACATTTTTGCCACACAATTCAGTTGGATTTTGATTGTAGAATTGTGTAATAGCTACGATTAGACAAATTTGCCTTTTCCCTCTTTTTCTTTCTCATGTTTTTTTACTTTGCTTTTAACTAAAATGGAGCAAGGTGCAGCAGTTTTTACTCAACAGTCTTTCAGCTGCCTTAAAGGGACAGTTCAATCCCAAATCAAAAAGACATATTTTTCCTCTTGCCTGTAACGTTTTTTATCAGTCAAGATTGTTTTGGTGTGAGTTGCCGAGTGCTGGAGATATCAGCAAGAGATGTCTGCCTCCTCTCAAATGTAGTGATGACACTAGATGGCACTCAGCTTGTGGTGCTCAAAGCACCAAAAATGATTTTGAAACACTTCACAACAATGTCTCTTCCCAGAAATCATGACCTGGTTACTCAAGATAATCCACAGAGCTTGCTGTGAGCAGTGTCATGTAGGAACTATTTTCTTCCTACTGAACTACACTCACCAACCGCATCACCACGCAGAAGGAAGCGTGGTGGTCAGCTAGGTCCCCTAGCACCACAGAGATGGCTGACGTTACAGCTTAGCTGTGGAGGATGCCATCAATATTAACACCTTGCATTGTCATGAGCATGAGCCTCTCATCCATGAGTAAATACATGCGTCCTTCTGTGCAGTGATACGGTTGGTGGGTGTAGCTCAGTAGAAAGAAAATAGTTCCTACATGAAACTGCTCTCAACAAGATATGTGGATTATCTTGAGTAACCAGGGCAGGATTTCTGAAAAGAGACATTGCTGCTGAGTTTTCCAAATGTTTTTTGTTTTTGTTTTGGTACTTTGAGCACCACAAGCCAAGAAGGCAGACATCTCTACGGCAGATATCTGCAACTCACACCAAATAAGTAAAGACTGATAAATAGCACTACAAGTAAGAGGAAAAAATGTGTTGTATTTGTGTATCTTTAGGGTGAGCTATCTCTACAAGACTTATCCCTTTAGTTTAGATCCCTTTACGGAAAAAAATTAGACTTAATTTTTTGGAAGTGGACAGGTTAAAAATCAGGTGATTGATACCTTTACAGCAGGGTTTATGTATGTGTGAAATCAAATGTATTGAAAATGATGTTTCTCAATCCGTACTTAACTGTAGCCGTTGACCTGACTTATTGTGCCATTTGTATACATTTATTTTTTTAATAAAGTATTCCAAATGAAAAAAAAAACTTATTTTGATTTGGAGAAAATGTAACTCCTGATTTATGCTCTTTGCACACAGTCTAAGTATGATGAGCTGAAGAAAGCAGAAAAAGGCAACCGGCAGCAGCAGAAGGTGCACAAGTATGTGGCAGCCTGTGAACAGGTGATGACACCGGTGCACGAAGCTGTGGTGTCCCTACATCCAGCCAGGGTCTGGGACGACCTCCGCCCTCAGTTCTACGCCACTTTCTGGTCTCTCACCATGTACGACCTGGCTGTTCCACACTCTGCTTACGACCGTGAGGTCAACAAGCTTAAGGTCCAGATCAAGGCCATCGAGGAGAACCCGGAGATAGTGAGTAGCTGATCCACAGCTGTTGCTAAACATCACATCACATCACTAACAACCGTTTTTACATTTTACACTGAACTAAACTTTGTGTAGTGTGGCTTACAATAACTGCAGCAGTACAATCTTTGTACTTTAAAATCACACAAAGCAGCTCAAGCAAAGGACAAGACTCAGCACTTGTATAAGACATGTGAAAAAGTATAATTATTTTAGGTCTCTGTCAGTGTTATGTGTATTTATAGTGTGAATATTCTCAAATGTAGCCCATGAATAAGAAGAAGAAGGAGAAGGAACGCTGCACTGCCCTGCAGGAAAAACTGCAGGAGGAGGAAAAGAAGCAGCTGGAGCACGTCCAAAGGGTTCTGCACCGCCTCAAACTGGAGAAAGACAACTGGTTGTTGGCCAGTAAGTATACTAAGTGTCATGCCAGTGACAATTTTGATGCATCTTACTCTATGTTTGTACAGTCTTCAGCAATGTGTGTGACTTGTCTGTGCATCCATTTGAGTATGATTGATCTGTGAAAATTGCATTTATAGACCAAACCATACACATGCATCAGCCACATAATTACAAAGCTCAAGTTTGGTTCCTCCTTAAAGACCGTAAAGTATATAACAGATGGTTCATATATGAAAGAAAACAAAAATATATGTTTGGTACGCAATGTTCCTGCATTTTACAATCAAATAAAAATACAGTTTGAACTCCATTTAGACGGTCCCGACACAATACGACTGATATGCATAAATGTGAACATAAAGACACAGCTGATTAAGTCATTGCCGTGATCACAGCATTAATATTTGAGGTAAATTAATGTCTAAATGTTAATTACTTATCTGTCTCTGTTACTAACACAACTTGAAATGCTCACTGACAGAATCCACAAAGAACGAGACCATAACGAAGTTCCTGCAGCTCTGTCTGTTTCCTCGCTGCATCTTCTCCTCTATCGACGCTGTGTACTGCGCCCGCTTTGTCGAGCTCGTCCACCAGCAGAAGACACCCAACTTCTGCACCCTGCTGTGCTATGACAGGGTAAGACACCTCTATACATACACGCTCCGACTTTCATTCACTTGCAGTGCTGATTAATAATTAAACTAGATTTTTACAGCAGTCTTCTTAAATCTAGAAAGTGATTTATAAGAAAGGAATAAACATTAATTATGTGATTAATGGAAAGGGATAATTAAGGCTCTCATTTGGTGCAGTCAGCGGAAAAGATGACGTAGAAATATCCATTAAAATAACACTAAAGGATAAATGTAAGTGTGGAAACTCCACTGAGTGGTTCAACCACCACTCAAGTGCACCATTAAATTAAAGCCTGAAAGGGACGTTTAATAACTTCTGGTCTATGAGACGATTTCTGTAAAACTCACAGAGACATAACACAAATAAGTGCAGCTGTGAAATACTGAGCATCAAAGTGCTGATGTATGTAAATGTATGCAGACTTTGCAGCTCTTTCAACATGCAGTTCATTTTTTTAAACCTTATACTTTGTTATGTAAGCCAATGCACAACATCGTGTCACTCTGCAGGTGTTCTCTGCCATCATTTATACTGTGGCCAGCTGTACGGAGAATGAGTCACACCGCTACGGACGCTTCCTCTGCTGCATGCTGGAGACGGTGACCCGCTGGCACAGCGACCGTGCAGTCTATGAGAAGGTGTCCATTTATGCCTGTCCTCCACACCCGTCACTTTGATTTACTTGTGCCATTTTCTGATGTCAGATGATCTGGGAACTGAACTGTCTGTTCTTACCGTGTGGTCATAGGAGTGCGTCAATTACCCCGGCTTCTTGACCATCTTCAGAGCCACAGGCTTCGATGGCGGGAACAAAGCAGATCAGCTTGATTATGAGAACTTCAGGCATGTGGTGCACAAGTGGCACTACATGCTGACTAAAGTGAGCTGCCCTTTCTTATCATCATATTCTTATTGAAAATTCTGTTCAGGTAATGGCAGCTGGAGCTCCGTTCGAAGTGCGTAGTTATCTGCGATGGTGTCCTCTGTCTGTGCTCCATCCAGGCTTCAGTTCACTGCCTGGAGACGGGAGATTACACCCACATCCGCAATATTCTCATCGTGCTCACCAAGATCCTGCCCTGCTACCCCAAGGTCCTGAACCTGGGCCAAGCACTGGAGTGCCGTGTCCACAAGATCTGCCTCGAAGAGAAGGACAAGAGGCCTGACCTCTATGCCTTAGCAATGGGGTAACACAGCATTGTGTGCTGTTCAGCTCTCTGCGGAGCATACAGTTAACATGTATTTTGTGAAGAGTGGTAATAGATTGGAAACGTGGAAAGACGGGGTCCTAAAAAAATAGTTGTGCGTTATCAAATTGGTTGGATATATAGATGTGTTATCATAGTTGTTCAGACGCAGAGGAGAGGCAGATGGGGACTGTAATGCAGATGTTTGAGCTTTGTTATGTAAAGGCATCGTTAGACAATTAGACAATTTCCAACATGGCCAGGACGTTATATGGGAGGCAGTTTGTTTTTCTACAGTGTCTGTAATTCAGCCTTGAGTGTTTATGGAGTGCCTGTTGAAAAGATAATCTATTCCAGCGACTGAATATTGGCAGACCCTCAGATTCCTAATGTAGGATTGAGTCTTTAAAGCTACAGTATATTTCTAGTCCAGTTGCTCCTGTCTTACATCTGATTTCCGAAAACATTCAGGGACAGATTCTTTTTTTGGTGGAAGTATGTACTTAGGTAGATACTGATCAGTACCTATGAGTGTCACGGGTGCGTTTATTTATAGCCTTGTATGGAGGGTTAATAGCAGAAAAATGCTGTGCTGAGCTCAGTTACCTGAGTTTTCCTGTCTCTGTTTGAAAGTTATATTCTTTGCAGTGTTTTGTTTGTGCCTGTGCAAACCCTTTATGCGTCTTACAGTTATTCAGGTCGGTTGAAAAGCCAGAAGGTGCACATGGTCCCTGAGAATGAGTTTCACCACAAGGAGCAGCCAGCACGCAGCGCCACCCCCGCCAATCAACAGAACGGCCCCGGCAGCACAGGCAAGCCCGCCACCAGCACGAGCAAGACAGAGGAGGGGACGTCAGAGGATGGTGGTGAGTGATTAGAAACGACACCAGGTTTTGAATGCTGTACGTGACCATTTTATTTAGTTCCCAAGTAAGGAACCAGATTGAGCATGGTGCTGTGCTGCATTTAGCTGAGATCATGTTTTCATCTGCAGTGCCACTCCACTGCTGAGTCATTCTGTTTCAGATTGTTGTTTCATAAAGTCTGATAAATATTAAAATGCTTAAAGGTCCAGTGTAGAACTAATGGGATTTATTAGCAGTAATGGAATATAATATTCATTTTCATTAGTTTATATTCACGTTAAAATAAGAATTGTAGTGTTTTCATTATCTTTAAATGAGCCATTTATATCTACATACAGAGCGGGTCCTCTTTCATGGAGTCCGTCATGTTGTTGTACAGTAGTCCAGAATGGACAAATCAAACCTGATTCTAGATAGAACCATTCACGTTTTTCGTTGGCTTATGTTCTCCTACACACTTGGCACACAGGAACGTTTTTGTTGCAGTCTGCACCCTCATAGACTCACAAGTCAGTCTTTGCTTAACTAAAGACTGATGACTTTCTCCCTGATTTTGTGTTTAGATGGGCGGATACAATTTCAGAGTTTAAAAAACTCCCTACATTGCAGAACCAATAGTAAATCTACAGGGCGGTCCTTCGGTGGCTCGCTGAACTCGTGCTTGTAAACATAGTCCCACTAGAAACACGTGTAGCGGTACAAAATGGCTCAGCTGTGCTCGCAGAAAACGCCTTCAAAGTTAGTGGATGTTTGTTGCGTTTGCGGCGACACGTTCTCGCCAACTAAAAGAAACAAACATAATCTTTTACAAGGCCATGACTCATCCGTCCGGCCGGACTATAGAGGGAATCGCCTTGTTGTTTACAAATACTTCCGGGTAGAAAACCAGCAGAGCTTTTAGCTTTTAGCTATTTCTTAGCCGTTAGTGGTGTCTGTAATAGGTAATAACTCATTGAACGGTCCGTGAAAAAAATATCTTTTCCAGCGGATATCTTAGTTACAACGTGACTGAGCTAGCAAAGCAGTTTTGTGTTGCTATGTGTGGTATTTATTCAGTTTTAGGAAATCACGATGTCTAGAAAGCATCAGTGGCTGCAGCTGACAGGGACAGCTAACACTAGCAGCAAAGCTAACATCAGGACGTCATCTGTTAAAAGCCTCCCATTGTCGGATACAACATGAAACTACTCCAGTTAGCTCAATCATGTTGGAACTCAGACACTGCTGGAAAAAATATTTTCTTCACGGATGAGCACACGTTTGATAAAACAGAGTTAAATCTCTCAGCATCCATTTTCAAGCTCTCTGTGTGTTTGTTTCCTTGCGGACAAGAAAAGGGGGAGCGCACATTTCCGAGAAGGTGTGTCCTTTTCAAAAATGCAAGAGGCGTTGCTTTGTTGCCGGCCGTTTTCGCCGGTGTGTTAAACACACTTTAGAAAGGAGTGTCCCCAGACTATCAGAAGGCGGAGATCTCTGATTGGCTGGTGGCGAGACTGGCACCCTCATCACTAGAGGCCACTAAATCCTACACACTGGACTTGTAAGGTTAATTTGTTGTGCATTTGCAACATTGTTTTCCTCCTGAAATAATAGGTTTAATGCCATTAAACTAATATGCGTGTGAATAATATTTTTAAATCCTGTGCTCATACAGTTCTTTGTTTGTTTTTATGCAGATCGGGGCAAGGATAAATCTCAGGGGACCACAAAGCCAGTGAACAAAGCCAACAGTGCAGCGGCCAAAGTGACCACCAGCAACGGGAATGGTGCTCTCAACAGGTGAGTGTTCCAAGAGCTGCTCTGACACAAGTTTATCTCAAAGATTAGAAATAAACAAAGGATCAAAACTGATGGTGAGCAGTGATATCATGTCCAGCTACACCTCTAGTTGGTTTTGCCTACAAGTCTATATATAATACTGTGTTAGGATCAGCAGAATCTCGTCTGAAATGTTTTTGAATAAAGAATTTTAATAATGAATAATGCATCCCTTTGCAGCACCAAAGCCGTCAAAGAGCGGGACGACAAAGAGAAGAGCGGGAAGGAGAAAAAAGAGAAAAAGGAAAAGACACCAGGCAGTACTCCCGAGACAAAGGCAGAGAACCGTCGGGAGAAGCAGAGAGACGAGAGAGCGGGGAAGGAGGAGCGGGCGGCACGTGAGGGTAAGGAGAAGACCCCCAAGGCAGACAGGGAGAAAGTGAAGGCCGAGGAGAAGAGCAGCAAAGACGACAAGGCCAAAGCCGGCAACGGGGAGCCCATGGAGCCATCCAGGGAGCGCGATGCCATTAAGGAGTCCAAAAGCAAGGAGAAAGGAGACAGGAGCGCTGTGGCCGGGTCCCTCAAGTCACCAGTTCCCAGATCAGAGTCAGCTGAATCTGAGAGGGGTAAGGAGCCTGTCTAGATGTCTCGAATGCTCATTAAATTTGATTGATTTGAATGCACTGCTGGTCCACACACACTGTCTATAAAAGTGTCTTTTCTTGTTTTAGAATATCAAATCACATGGATGTTTTTAAAAATCTAAAGAGAAGCCTGATGCTCTGTTATTTCAACATATTTAATTTAATCAAATTAGATGAAATAAGAGTAGGAATGTTCCCCCCCTGTGCTACATGTCTGTTAATCACAAGTGGATAAATTGAAGCTTTTCATGTTGGTTGAATGAGCAGTTGTGTTAAACACAGATCTCACTCTTCTCGTCTTCACAGATCACAAAAGACGAAAGCTCGACAGTCACTCTTCTCCGTCCCACTCCTCGTCTGTTAAGGTTAGTATGGCTTGAGGAAGGCTGTGCCAGTTTCTTCTCTATCTGCCGGAGCGTTCCCTGCCGTTGCACATTCCAGCAGCCCCGAAGATCACCAAGGAGAGTTGTCGTTCATGCAGGCATGGCATCTGGAAACCCCAACCAAATCCATGGGAGTTGGAAAGCATTCCATGGACATCAGCATAATATTTTGCAGAATTGGGAGAAAACCCCCCCAAAGACTTAGCCAAGAGAATATTATGTATATTGAGTATTTTCATATTGAAATATTTATCTATTTTCATATTAATGAAAGCAGTCAGTGTGCCTTGGGAAGAAAGAAGTTTTTTAAGCATTTCTATATTCCTTGTGGATTTTTTTCTTGCTTTTTGAGAATCGCAGCCACCTGAAGTAACATGGCTTGCCAAATCAAGAGCTTTCGCCTTCTCCAATGGCAAATATTTTTTTAACACCAAGAGCAGTGTTTTACTACTTGAAATGGTGTCCAAGATTTTTTCCCCCGTTTTTGCGAGCTGAGAAGATACCCTGGTTAAAGTGATGTAAAGTATTTTACTTTCCCCTCAACGTGCCCGGATCCTGTGCTGAGTCGGATGGCGTCCAGCAAACCACCCTGCTGTGGGAGAGCCTCCCTGCTGCGGCGGCTGAGTCACCGGTCCCCCTCCTATCTCCGTTTGTTAAAACGGCCTGCATGCAGCCTTCACATCACACGATGCGTGTCCAGTCAGCCCTGCCGGCCCCTACAACGCTATCCCCACAACTACCAGCCATCAGCATCAACAGTCGTACTACCTCCTGGCAAGCCACCAGCAACTGAGATCAACGGAGAAAATGAATGTCGCAGTTTTGAATCAGCCAAAAATGCAGAGGAAAGTAAGCCTGCCCCTACAAAGAGAGAGAGAGTGAGGGAAAGAGTGGGCGAAGCCTGAATTGTCTGGAGCATTGCCCAAACCACTGCAAGCTTGTGATAGTTCTTTATTTTACCCTTCCACCAGAGAACTAGGCTCCCTGTGTCTTATCCGTTCCTGAACTGTAAGTGACAGCAACAGTTACTTATGTAGGGATGCAGTCAAGCACATAAGAACCGAGTGATTTGTCTTACACACACACACACACACACACACACACAGGCACACGCATACACATTATTTACAGCACTTGCACTTTAGATGTTGAATAGCAGCTGCGCTGTAAGACTTTTATATTATGCTGCCTGATATTGCAGACATGTTTGTAGTAATATGACTAGCAGTTATTTCATATATGCTCAGGGTTTTCTATTTTAAGTATTGACATTCCAGATGTTGAGCTTATGAACTCTCCTTTATGTAATAACCTTGTCAAAGCCTTAGTCCTTAAAGGTCAGAGGTCAAGGGAGAAGTATGCTGTCGGTCCGGCCAGCCCCGACTCCCCACCCCCACCCCCACCCCTTCTTCCAACTCTACTGCTGTCTGACAACCTCCTTCCAATCCCCCACCCCCCCACCCCCTCCCAGCTCATCTGTCATCTCCATTCATCCCTACAGGACAATAGCAACGAACCCAAGGAGTCCACATCCAAGGTTTGAACTGACTCTGCTACTCGTACCTTCTCTCAGATTGTCTGTTCTTTGTACAGGTGCCAAATGTGCACAGCTGCTGACAATAACTTATTATACATGTCTGACTTTCATCATCTCTCCGTTGTTTGTGTTCTCACACTTTGTAACTAGTCGTAAGACAGTAGTGGTGGATTGATACATGTGTCACCATTACCACTTTGCTGGATGTAAAAACCAAAGCTGTGAATTTCAGAGGCTACTGCAGTCGGGTAATCATCTCCGTAGCTTTGTCACTACAACCCCCCCTTAAAATGACACAGTCCTTACATTGATGTTTTTTAAATACATATATAAAGAATGTTGCTTAGCTAAGCTTTAATGTTCATCTTATGGCATCTTTTACAGTCAGTTTAGACCCGAACTGTATATGTGTGTATCATGAGTTTATCACAACACTGAACCACATGTACCACATGAGTTTGTTTTGTTTTTTTTTTTAATAGAAAATTGAAATAAATCTTGACTGACCTGAATTAAGTACAAAAAGCTCAAAGGCAGTAATTCTAACTTTTTGATTTGTTTGCATCGTCTGTTTACATCTGTCCCCCACACTTCATGTTGATCAGTGTCAGAGTATTGTCTTTGCATTTCTGTGTGATAAGACAAAAGAAGAATGTATGTGCTGTATGGTAACTCTTTACTTTAAGTCCTCCTGATAACATGATATATGAAAACAAATCTTATGTTATTGCAGCTTTTTTTTGTTGTTATATAAACTTGTTAACGGGGCTGCAACGATTTTCATTTTGGATTAATTTGTCAGTTATTTTCTTGATAAATCGATCAGTTGTTTGGTTTATAAAATGCCAGAAAATGCTCCAAAAAAATGTCAGTCAGTGTCAGAGCCCAGGATGAAGTTCTCAAATGTTTTGTTTTCATCCACAACCCAAATATATTCAGTTTGTTGTTCAAGAGCAGTAAAGAAACCAAAAATATTAACATTTTAAAAGCTGGAGTCCTTTTTAAATGACCTAATAACCTATTAATCGCTTATCAGATTAATTTGGGAACTATTTAATAGTTCACAACTAATCAATTCATTGTTGCAGCTCTAACTGTCATTCATTTTGTGTTTATACATCAGCCTCCACCTCAGGGTGCCCACAGGAGTGCCTATTATATGTTTCTATAATGTTTATAAATACAAACGAGGGGGACTTCAACTAAAGTTTTGCCCACTGACATATAGTAAAATTGATAATGGACAGCTGTCCCAGTTGTTTTCAGGTTGCAGTGAGTTGTAGTTTTTACTGTCCTGCATTCACTGCAAGCTAACATTAATCCAAAGTACCAGCAGGACCAATGGGACTCAGTCAGAGGATGTTGTGATATTTGTTATATCATCTTAGTTCAGAGAACTACAGAGACTGTTGTGTTGGACACAGCTTTATTTGAGTCTGTTTGTTACAGCTTTGGTAGCTTGATCAGTACTGATGATCAAATCAGCTATCAAACATTTTAGTATTATAAATCTCAGTAATAGATATGTGAATAGGAATATAGTCAGTCAGTATCTGGGACTGTTTAGATCAACATGGAGAGACGAAGATTTCAGTAATTTTCACTCTTGTTTTGTTGCTAGCGTTGGTTTTTCTTTTGTAACACAGTAAGGTCCTGTTTACACCTGGTATTAACGTGCTTCTTTGGTGATCACATCACATGTGGACAGCTCTTAGTACGGGTGTGAATGCAGCCCTGACTGGGTCTTGAGATCAAATCGTTAAGACCACACTGAGAGGTGGTCTGGACTGCACATGGCCACATTGTTTAGTTACATTGCGTTTGTTTGTATGTTACTCACATACTCTTCAGGAGAGGTCATCTACAGCAGAATGTAGAAGATTTAATAAGTCTAGTTAACTGAATATTTTACATCAGTGACTGATCCCAGCAAGCGTTTTTTGGTTTAAAAAAACGTCTAATAGCCGTCTACATGAAGACCTGACATCTAGGCTAAATCGCGGCTGAATTTGGGCTGTCAGTGAAAATTTGGTAGACGTCTAACCATAGCCAAAGTGTAGACGTCATCAATATGGCTATGTAGAGACCATGTCCAAAAAATGGAGATAAACATATTTTAATTACTGTTGACTCTCCATATGTGATTGAATATCATACCGCACGCCATCTGCAATGGCCAAAATTACATTTAATCAATTTCAAAATGAAATCGGCTAGATTTGGGTTACATGTAGCTAGACTAAATCGGAGCTAAATATAGCCAATACGTTTAAATCACGACTATTGCTTGCTGGGATGTTTTGTTGTTGTTTTTTGTTATTTTTTAAACTGAGAGAAAAATCTGAAGCTCTTCTGTCATTTTGACAGATTAAACACTGAAGGCGATCTGCCTTAACTTTAAGTAATTCACACTCCTGCCCTGTTGGTGGTGTCTGCATATTAATAAGCTTTTGTCTAGTTTTGTATTTGATCTCACAAACATGACCTCGTTGTCCAGCTTGCTGTAGCCAAAGAGGTTACATCTTTGTTTTTAGCCATCACATTGGTGGGCTTCAGTGTCTGCCCGGCTCGACTCTGGCATTAACGCCATTGATAACCGTTATATAAAGTTAGCTTTGTGCTGCCAACAGGTAGCTCCGTCACCTGTGTATGCGGATGGACTCTCACAAACTGTCCCTGGTGTGGAGCTCACATTCCTGCAGCAATTTCATGTGAAACAGAGCAACAGCTGCGCGAGGACAGGCCAAAGGAGTCAGTGCACTGCATGCAGCTGTACAATGAAATAAGATTTTAAATATTAGAGAAGTCATGTTTAGCATCACCTCCGTGGCCAAAGCATCAACAGTTTGCTTTTGATTAGCCCAAGAAGGGTGAATGCGGTGGAGGATGACGGACAGTCATTTAATACCCATAGCTTTTATCAGCCAGTGACAGCTAAATTTAAAATGACGGACAATATCAGATTTTGACCTAAATTTTACAACCCTGTCTGTCAAAATGAGGAACAAGGAGAAAGTCAAACGCCACCTCTGGATAGAATTCCTTGCTTTTTTATTGAAGTAACCCTTTGCATTGTTGGAGGGGGCGGTGATAGGGACCCCATCCCTCCACAAAGACATCTACAGTCTCCCACAGTCCGTCCCCTCGAGGCAATCTAATATATTGTTGCTAAAAAGTGCATATAGCATAACAAACCTCCCACCAGTTAAAAACAACAGCACATTTGTTCCGTGTTGACTCGCCTATAGAGCGGGGATGTGAGATCCATTCACAAGTGCTCACACAAAGACACATTCCAATGCCAAGTGTGGACAGACAAAGCTGGCCATGTTTGACCGGACGCATGTTAATATCAGGAGTAAAAAGGGCACAAGCTTAATTTCTAGTGATTTCAACACTCAATATGAATGAGCTCCTGAAGACATAAATATATTTTTCTGTGTCTCGTTCTGTTCATATATAATCATCTTTGCAGCACCACGCCAACTACAATTCAGTTGCCCGGTCCAAGAGCAGAGAGAGAGAGACGGAGAAGAAAGACTCAGACAACACACAAGGCCGATCCAAAGAGAAGAAGGAAGAGAAGGATCGCAAAGACAGGAAAAGAGTCAGTATTAACAAGATCCCTGCACTTTGAAAAATGGGTTTTTGGAAAGGTCATCCTGTGTTTCTCTATTTTTTTTTTTAACTCCATATATTTCTTGTTCTAAAGTTAGCCAGTGTTCATTTTCATTAGAGTAGCAACAAGGGGTGGAATATTTTCAGACGTGTTCAACTAACACGTCAGTTTGCAAATGAGATCTCTACAGTTGGGATTTTAAGTTGCCACTAACATACTGCACGTCTTCTTTCTCCTTTAGGATCATGCTGTCAATGACCGTGAGACGAGCCAAGAGTCCAAACGTAGAAAGGATGAGAACGGAACCAGTATGTTTGTGTTTGACAAACCCGAAATAACCGTTCATTTACCAAATACAGTGTAAAAAAAAATAATGAACAAAAGCAAATTCAATTTGTCTTCACAGATTCCTCTAAAAACAGCAAGAGCACAAGTCCTTCCTGCGACTCCCCGCTTTCTGCTGAGAAAGAGAAGAGCAAAAGATCCAAATCTTCCAGTAAAGAGAAAGCGGAGTCACTGAAACCTGAGCGGACGTCCTCTGGAGGCAAAAAGGTCAGCTCAGTTAGTCACCCTCCAACACTGTCACACTCTGTCCTGGTCTGTTCGCAGGGAACATGACCTTTAATTCAGGAAGTTGGAGTCGTCCCTTGTTGAAGAATGTTTTTTAGTTCAAATGTGTATTTTCATTGTGTGAATAAAAGATTAATACGTAAATGAATGCTAAATATTTATGCTTGTGTTGTTGTGCCTCAGGAGTCCAGACACGATAAAGAGAAATCTGAAAAGAAGGAAAAGAGGGACAGCAGCGGAGGAAAAGAAGAAAAAAAGCAATATCCTTAAATGCAGAATGACACCTAGGTCATGATTGATTTTTTTAGTGGGAATATTTTAAAGTGTGGAGTCTTTGTCTTTCACTGCTGCAGCAGATCAGTCGGGGTTACCTGGTCGACACTGACACACAAAGCACCCTGTTTTAAACTAAACATTTGTGCACCAGTGTTTCAGTGTGTGTGAAGCACAGCCGCTCCGCTGCACCAAATGTGTTTTCCATTTGTCTCCACAATGAGGGCGTCACATCCATTTTCGTTCCTATTGTGTGTCGCTGAACGCGCTGAGATGCAACAACTGTTCAAGACCGCAGCAGATGCTTTATTGCATCGAGAAGCCAGCCAGCAGGACTCGATTGTAAACATAATTAGCGCGCTAATCCTCGGCCTATAACCATTCAACTTTTGTAATTTGAGCATTAAGCGCGGGCTAATTTCTGTCTGGCAGTTACAGCAGCTCCCTCTGATCCAGCTAAACCAATCATGTGCTCTTAAACTTGGATCTCATAATTTCAATTGGACATTTCAAAGAGCCATTGTGTTGCACATACAGTTGCTCACTCACTTTATACCAGGCAGTTATTTACAATGCACTGGCGCTCCACATGAGTATTAATGCTGTTTCTCTCATTTCCTAAAATGGAAAAGTACTTCTGTTGTTTTGGTTGCTGTTTATGTTGTATTGAATGTTTTGAAGCTTGTCTCTCTTCTATGATAGAAACACATGTTTTTTGACAATCAGTAATTCAGTCTTTGCTTAATTTACAATTTCCCTTAACAATCATACTCATAAATCCTCTGACAAGCACAGATAATGTGCACTAATCAGTGAAGGTAAGACACATTCAACTCCTTTGCAAACCGCTCTCAGTACAGCATGTATGTGGTCAGCATTTAATGTCTGCTCTCCTCTCTGATCCACAGCAGAACTGGAGACGCTGTGTTTTTATCTGCAACTCCATCTGTACTATGTTGTTAACTCGTACTCTCATTTCTGCCTGTGTTGTTTTGCTGTAAAGTCTCCTCCCAAGTGTTGTTAGCTGTAGTTACTTCAACTTACAGATCACCTCATTATTTTTCCATTTCAGTATACAGTAAAACGGCTGAAATATGTTTTTCTTTTTGTTGTTTTTCTTTTTGTATTCTTCAGTATGGGCACAATGTGCTGCTCTAATCACAATGTTATTATTCTAATTAGAGAAGTGGTTACTGTATGAAATGATCTCTTGGTAACACCTGGTCATGGATTCAATAATCTCATGCTTGAATATTTGTTTTGTACATCGTCAGGCTTTGCTTTTTGCTCGTTTTATTGGAGTTAACATGCTTTCCGTACTCACTTACCTCATATCCTTTTTGAGATACTTAGATACTTTTTATTTATTTATCTCCACCTTTTAATCCGAGTAAGACAGTAGACGTAAGTGAGGAAAATGATACAAAGGACCAGTTTGTATATTGTGTACAATAATAAAGAGGGTAACATGAAATTCACATCATGTTATTTCTTTTCTCTTTCTTTTTTTTTTTTTTTTTGATGTCCCTTACAGTGATTTTGTGTAAACCAGGTTTTTACATAATTTATAAAAAAAAAAAAAATGCCAGTTCGATCTTGATTCAAATGTAGAATTGTAAAGATAAACCAGAGAAAACAATTCTGAAGCTCTGTACTCCAAATACAACTGTTTCAAAACGTCTTTTGGAGATTTTATCTGCTGTACTCAATGAGTGTAAGCTTTTTTTAAAAAAACAAAAACCAATAAATAATAGTTTTCCTAGTGTGTCACTTTGATATCGTCTCCTATCATTCTTTTTGTCTGTCTCTGCAAACAGCTCAGTGTCCACAGACCAGTCAAAGCCGGTGTAGAAATTGTTTGAATTTTCACTGTTTGTACAGTTGAATGATTGTAAGAGGTTTTCAGCTCACACTCATCTGTTATTTTTCTGTTTGTCAGTGTAGCCTGTTGACCCACAACACTGAAATACATTTAGCTCAAGAGTCTTAATGGGCCCGTCTTGATATCTGATTGAAGCTTTGTTTTTATTGTGGATACAGTTACATTTGCAGCTTGATCAATCAGATTACCCTCCTGCCATTGACTCTAAATCAGCTCTGTGTTAACTGGTCAAAATGACTCTGGCTGTCTTGACTTCCCTGATGTCACACACAGAATGATAAAACTACAACACTTTATTTTATGGGTCCCATAGTTTCCCCCCAAAAAAGTCTAGAAATGAACTAAGTTTACAGAAAGTTTCTGGGGAGAAAAAACATAATTTGGTGATCACAGTAAGGTGAATGAACAAAGTGATGCACTTCCAGCTGATTCTAATATATTGACTGAATAATCTGTGGAGTCTCAGAGTCAGTGCTCAACAGGTAAGCTGAGTATCCAAATGTGCAATGTGTTGGGGCAGCAAATGTTCTGTTCTTGTGTTTTGTTCTCTCAGTGCTAGAGATGTACTGATACCACTTTTTCCTTCCCGATACCGATTCCGATCCCTGAACCTTAGGTATCTGCCGATACCGAGTACCGATCCGATACCAGCGCGTAAAATAAAAATGGATGGGATATGAACTGCTGTATGTCTCAACTCCTAAAACTCTGTGTAAAATATTAAGAAATAAATACATAATAGTAGAATCAATGCCATAAAACTTTTTTATTATTATTATTATTATTATTATTATCCAGTGTTGACACAGATCAAGACACAGGTTACAGTGCAGCCACGCAATTTGGTAAAAAAGACATTTTAAAGGTTACAGTAGAATGCTTTTTAAACTCCGCTCCGTTTCCGTTTCATTTGCCTGTAGCGTGCATATGCGTAATGACGTGAGGCGTTACATGGTATTGGATTGGTCATAGGCTGTACTCGCTGATACCCGATACTGCATTTTAGGCAGTATTGGAGGCATTGTTTTATTATTTTATTTGGAAGGAGGACAGTGCACATTAATGAACATTTCTGTAAATGTGTCAGTTTTAGCCAAAGGCTAATTCACAACTGTGGTCCTCCGGCATGGTGTTAAAAACCAAAGTCATTAAAATCCATCAAACAAAAACAGGTAGTCAGGGACAACCGTATAACACTGCAGAACGACATCAGAACAGACAGTAATACAAAACAAGGACAATACATCTAGAACAAAACACAAAATGCAAGTGTGACCAATACATTTAGTGCAGTATAACACAGTGCAACATGATTTTAATGATGATAAAAAGATGATGATGATAAAAAAGTGAGGCAAAGCAATGCAAAATTCCGATACTGGTATCGGTACAACTCTACTCAGTACATTAGATCCAAGTACTTTTTCTCAAAATGCCTGTTTTTAAATTCAACACAGTTAACAACTATATGCAAAAATTTCTCTGAAATTTGTGCCAAACAATATTTCTCACCAGAAAACACATCATGAGAATGATTGGACCTGTAAAATGAAAGCCAAACTTACGAACTCTGTAAAATTCCCCCTTCTTTCTAACATGGAAACCCATTGGTGCCAGGTAAAGAAAAGGATTGTACTAGAAGTTAAACACAAGACAAAGACAATATTCTAATCAATCATGGCAGATTTGCCTTTTAAATTTGTGCAAACTGTTTCAAAATAACCACAGAGACCTCCATGTACATGTGCACATCAAATTTGTCGTCATGATTAATGATTCTGCTTCAAATCAGGCGTGTTAGAGACACAACTCCACTGAAAATAATGGATCATTTAACTTCTCTTTCTGCCAATAACTCCCTCATGACTGTTCATTCAAACCAATTCTCTCCATCAGTCTCATCAGAAACACCACAGAACTGAGGGAAACCTGTGTAGTCATCTTTCTGAGAGCAGCAGTAGTAAAACCCGGATCATTTTTAACTACGACACAGACAGACCCGGGACAGTGATGGTCAACATGATGTGATAGAGGCTGTTTACAAATCTACACTCATTTTGTTATGTCACTACTGTGCTAATTAAGTCCAGGTGGTTCTTGTATGTGCTGTATATTGTGGGATGTTTCTGTTGTTGCTCAGCGATGAGTGCCCTTTGTGTAGGCAGAATGCCACTGAGCATTTCACTGTATTTCTTTGACAGGTAACTTGATTAGATCACTGTGATAAAGTAAAACATGCTGACCCTCAGATCTCCAACATGTCCAGACAATTAATTCAATGTTAAAGGAGTCATCGTGTGTTCATGGCTGTAGATCTGTGAGCAGCTGTATTCATATATTCATATGTAGGAAAACTCTCCGCAGGACTCCCAAACTGTCAGTGCATCATGACGAGGAGAGCCCTGTGGTTAAAGGGGACGACAGCAGCAAATGTGATTGTCCATGATTGGCTGCAGGTGTTCATTAAAACCTGATAATGGACACCCACTAAATAGTCCTGTCCGTTCACTGTTCTTAATGAATGCGCTGGTAACATAACAGTATCAGCCTGTATCCGATATGAGAAACCATAGCAACAGGGATGCAGCCAAAGCCTCCTTTGACAGTTTATTTACAGAGTGTAGTCGTTCAGTGTCTCATCCTCTGAACACCACAGGATGGAGACTGTAACACACAAGCTGCAGAAGCTACACTGCCCCTCTGAACTCACTGATGCTTTGTGTCATATCAGTGGTGCTGTAGTGGAGGGTACAGAGGGACCAAGAATGAGTCCTTAAACATGGAAATAAGTTGAGCTGAAATAAGGTCTTTTGTTAACACAAGCTTAATAGACTCCTGAATTTTGAAGCTTTTATGTGTCTATAGAAAGTGGTTGCTAACAAGAGGCTAAATGACACTGCAGAACATCATTATGTCAAACACAGCTTTGCAGCCTTGCTGTGGTAGGGATGTTAAATCATGCGACTGTAGTGTAATTTGTTTATAGCGAGACGTTTGCTTTTTACCTCTGGTGAATGCATTTGGGTTTCAAAAATAATGCGTAAAATAATAATAAAACATAACATGTAAGTATCATAAAAAATTGTTTGCCAAAGAGCTTATTTTCTGGGGAGTTCCCACAGCCCTATGTTCCCACAGCCCTATGTTCCCACAGCTCTATGTTCCCACAGCCCTGTGTTCCCACAGACCTATGTTCCCACAGCTCTATGTTCCCACAGCCCTATGTTCCAACAGCTCTATGTTCCCACAGCCCTGTGTTCCCACAGCTCTATGTTCCCACAGCCCTGTGTTCCCACAGCTCTATGTTCCCACAGCTCTGTGTTCCCACAGCCCTATGTTCCAACAGCTCTATGTTCCCACAGCTCTATGTTCCCACAGCTCTATGTTCCAACAGCTCTATGTTCCCACAGCCCTGTGTTCCCACAGCCCTGTGTTCCCACAGACCTATGTTCCCACAGCTCTGTGTTCCCACAGCCCTATGTTCCAACAGCTCTATGTTCCCACAGCCCTGTGTTCCCACAGACCTATGTTCCCACAGCTCTATGTTCCCACAGCTCTGTGTTCCCACAGCCCTATGTTCCAACAGCTCTATGTTCCCACAGCTCTATGTTCCCACAGCCCTGTGTTCCCACAGCTCTATGTTCCCACAGCTCTGTGTTCCCACAGCCCTATGTTCCAACAGCTCTATGTTCCCACAGCTCTATGTTCCCACAGCTCTGTGTTCCCACAGCTCTATGTTCCCACAGCTCTGTGTTCCCACAGCTCTATGTTCCCACAGCTCTGTGTTCCCACAGCCCTATGTTCCAACAGCTCTATGTTCCCACAGCTCTATGTTCCCACAGCTCTGTGTTCCCACAGCTCTATGTTCCCACAGCCCTGTGTTCCCACAGCTCTATGTTCCCACAGCTCTGTGTTCCCACAGCCCTATGTTCCAACAGCTCTATGTTCCCACAGCCCTGTGTTCCCACAGACCTGTGTTCCCACAGACCTATGTTCCCACAGCTCTGTGTTCCCACAGCCCTATGTTCCCACAGCCCTATGTTCCCACAGCTCTGTGTTCCCACAGCTCTATGTTCCCACAGCCCTGTGTTCCCACAGCTCTATGTTCCCACAGCCCTGTGTTCCCACAGCTCTATGTTCCCACAGACCTATGTTCCCACAGACCTATGTTCCCACAGCCCTATGTTCCCACAGCCCTGTGTTCCAACAGCTCTATGTTCCCACAGCTCTGTGTTCCCACAGCCCTGTGTTCCCACAGATCTGTGTTCCCACAGCCCTATGTTCCAACAGCCCTGTGTTCCCACAGCTCTATGTTCCCACAGCCCTGTGTTCCCACAGCTCTATGTTTCCACAGCCCTATGTTCCAACAGCTCTGTTCCCACAGCCCTATGTTCCCACAGCCCTATGTTCCAACAGCTCTATGTTCCCACAGCCCTATGTTCCAACAGCTCTATGTTCCCACATTTCCTTTTTCATAAATTTGTATC
This sequence comes from Epinephelus lanceolatus, assembly GCF_041903045.1. Classification (NCBI taxonomy): domain Eukaryota; kingdom Metazoa; phylum Chordata; class Actinopteri; order Perciformes; family Serranidae; genus Epinephelus; species Epinephelus lanceolatus. The sequence continues at coordinate 42,306,576 of NC_135744.1, read as the reverse complement.
AGATTTTATCCCCCTTTCTCCCAATTTGGTAGCCAATTACACCCAACCTATTATCCCCCCTAACCCTTGTGGGAGGATAGGGTTTAAATTGGAGGGAAATGTAGGAACACAAGACCTAATTTTGAAAATGTCCTAGAAATGTGGGAACATAGGGCCTAATTTTAAGAAAAATCTTAGAAATATGGGAACTGTGGGACCATTGGGCTGTGGGAACATAGGGCTGTGGGACCATTGGGCTGTGGGAACATAGGGCTGTGGGAACATTGGGCTGTGGGGACATTGGGCTGACCCCATTTTCTGCAATGATTTAAAATCCACTGGGAAAATCCCACAGGCTCTTGGACGAGGGAACCAGCTAAGCTAACTTCTGCATCAGTCCACAGAAAAATGTCTTCCCTTGGAGCGCTCTATACACAGGTATACGGAGTGTACTCACCTTTTCTTCTGGCCACTTACAGTAAACCCACCTATTGGACATAAAGCCACTGGAATATAAGAGAGTACTGTAAAACTTCAATTAAAGGCCCAGGCGTTGCTTATATCACTGGGATCAGTGGGCCTATGTTTGGGACAGGTATTGGCAATCTAATCAAATTGATTATTTGAATCAGTGTGAATATTACTTGTATATAAATGAAGCCTCAGATAATGTATCAGTTATGACTCATTCATTTTATGTAGCTCTGACAGACAGTGCATTAGACAGAGAGTGAGTTACGCCATTGAAGGATTATGGCACCCGGCATACCGTCACAACACCACTTCATCCTGTTAAAACAATCCTCACAACTTGGATTAATTCTTAAGAAAAACCCTTTTGATTCTTTTGATCTGAGGACACTTACTGACTAATGTATCAGGGAACACTAGGACCCAGGTGAAATTTAGCCAATCAAGGTGAGAGCACCTGAGCTGTTAAAAGGCTCATGGGAGCACAGATGTGTGAGCCTCATCCTTCATCTGTGAACACTCCGGTGCACATGCTCGCCTGGGTCCTAACAGTCCAGGGAAAGTGCTGATTGCTGTTTGTTATATATTCAATTGTATGTTGTTCATTGTACAGTTTTATCTGTATTTTTGTAAACTGAACTTATGGTTTTACCTTGTAGTGCTGCAGCTAGTGTTGGCCTATGGTCACAGGAGCAGCTGGTGCAGTGGGAGTTCACCTGTTGAATTGTGGTGATATAATTTAAGGTTTGGTGTCACTGGTGGTAGTTTGGGTGTTGTCCTGTTGAAAAGGGGTTTATTTTGTGTGTAGTTTTGGTTATCCACATATAGTATACTGCCAGTGTACCGGCCTACAGATTGATCGGCCACAACCCTGCAGCAAGACCCTTAAACTTTTAAATGCTTTTATATTACTGCTGTCAGGGGCCTGGCATTTTGACTGTTGGCTTGTAGCTGTAGCTTGTAGCTGGCCTGTAGCTATACGAAAGAGAACATAGGTGCATAAAGGAATGTGAATAACTTACAGGGTAAACGAGGAATGGACACTAATTTGAGGTATCCAACAATCCAGTTTTATACATCCAAAGAACCTGAACTGCTTGGCAACAGTCCAGGTGTCTGATGGTGACAGGTGTTCATTTATTAAAGTGTGTAGCCACACCAGGCTAGTAAAAGGGACTGGGCGTTTAACTGGGACTAGGGTTTTAGTTGAAGTTTTACAGTGTACCCACTTCCTCCTTGGTAACCTGGCCATCTATGGTGACCTAGCGCTACTTTAGGCTGCAGCCGACAGTGACGTTACTCACGGTGCATCGTTTGTTTGTAAAAATCTTCATATTGATTTGAGGACAGTGACACGACTGGGTCGCTCGTCTTGTTGTTAAACATACTGTCAAATTATATTTACTGTTTGTCACATGTGCACAGTCGTATTGAGTTGAATCGTGCTAGCATTATGTTAGCTTTCTGGCTAACAGCTGAGCCAGATATCTCCTGTTGCAAAGTCGTCCAAGTATCTACGGTTCGTCTTATTTACTGGAGTCGTTTACAGCTTTTCCATTGCATAAGAACGTTATGGGATAGTAATCGTTGTTGCAGGTATTAGGTAAACCCTCAGGTGTTACCAGGGAAACTGAGTTATGGCTTGTGAAAACTTAAGATTTTGACTGCAAAATGCATGAAATATAAATGAATATTCTTGTTTTTTTCTTTGGTAAGTGACGATGGTGTAAGTGGGGTCCATTATCTGGAATTAATGGCCAACGGGAAGGTGAGAGCCATTTGACGTGCAGCAGGGGTAATGGACACCACATCAGGCATTATCCCGTACGTATAATGTGTTATTTCTGACACACTCTGGATCTAACCATGAACATTTTTCCATTGTGTCTACCTTTCCACCTCATTTTCTCATCTCCTGGCACAAATGGACCTCCACACCAACATTAAAGCAGCATGTCTGTCTAAGTTATAGTAAACTCTGCAGTAATACTTGTGTGACGTAAAGTAGCATAAACCTGCAGTGGAACAAACATATTCCTCTGACTGATAAATGACAGTAGATTCATTTCTTCAGTGACAGTTTATGTATTTTTTTTTTTTTACATGTAAGAAAAGATGAAAGTCCAATAGATGAATATAAACCTGCTTTTATTAAGGAAATGTAATAAAATCCTTTGTACATGACCTCTCCACAGAGGTTCATTGTGTCCATACATGCAACTCTCATGGTTGAGGTACTGTTACAAATGAACTGGAAAAACTAAAACCAAACCGGATCAAATGTCGTTATGAGACTAACTAAACCAGGGTCCATTTTGAGTTGCAGTTTGGTCAAACTATCACCAAGTTCACATGCACTTTATCCGGGGAGAAAAGGATGAGAAAGTCTGATATACTAAACAAATGTAGGCGTACATGGTTTGTAGCATTTGTAGGATTTTTTTCCTTCAGTTTATAAAAAGTTCACTTATACAAACAGACAAACGTTTTCATTTGTAGCTCTTTCCTGAATGTACAGTCCACCTTCTGCATAATGCATAGACACAGAAAGCTCATCACAACCAAAGAAGCTATGGTGTGTTATCATTTACCAAAAATGTTGAGTTCACAGCTGCAGATACTGCATTTACATGAGAACGGCTTCTAAGTGTGTACAAAGTGTAAACCATAAGCTCAGTTAAACCATTTGAATATGCTGTCACATAAAAAGGGGTCACTCTCATAGTCTCTAAAGGATTTATAATGCTTTTGATTTTAACAATATGGCACTAAGTGATTAAAAGCAACCTCATTTCAATAAAAAAACTTTTTTTTTTCCAAATGGTGGCAGTTGAATCAAATGCAGTCTCACATGGTTGATTTAAAACAAGCATCTAAGTGAATACAGTCAGTTGTATACAATGTCCAACAGGCTCTGAAAATGACGCCACCTAAGCAGCTTCAGGTGACCTCTACTTTCATATTATTGATATTTTCTGAGTAAAAACAGGGGTACAATGTTGTCACTTTAATTGATGCTTAACCCTATCAACTGATGCTTGTCCTAAATATCATGAAACTGAAAATAGTCTTATAGTAAAACAAGAAAATGACTTTACTTCACTAAATATAACATTTATCCAACTTAAGATTTCACCACAAAAATATGTCTGTAAAATGACTTAATAAGTACTCCCGGATGTTTTGATTGCAAATCATGGCTTTTTTTTCTTTTTCATCAAAATAGAAAACAACAGAAATTTCAACAGTTCATCTAATTGTCATTTGAAGCAATTCTTTTTGCCCTATAGATCCACAGATTTTGTTGTTGTTGTTGTTGTTTTCAAGTGAATACAATTTTAATTGCATTGCCATGACGCCGAAATGCTCCATAAGGCACTACAAGAGGCAAATCTCATGTTTCCAGAAGCAAAAGTTCTGTTGCGTCATTGCCCTCTGTTAGTGTGACGGGCCTCACAACCCAGAATGAGCACTTGTTGACTTGTAGGCTTGAGTCCAAGCTGATGACAAAGAAGGCTGTTGCCTCTAGGATGCCAGCCTCGGGGTGTCGGGGTCACACAGAGTGGCTGTTACCATCCAGACGCACCAGTGGGAATCGACATATTTCACTTCTGCAGAGGAGATGAGCAAAGGATAACAATCACATGAAAAAGCTGCCACGACACTGTGAATCATCTCTGGCTGCTTTGTTCAACTCAAAAATATCATTTCCCCTGCTGCCTCAGACAGATTAATTGAACTCAAAGGGAATACTGCACCCACAGAGTGACCTTTTGTATGTGAATAACTTATCTTGTGTATCCTGTGTTCTTGATGAATGGAAGGAAATGATGTCTGCATTGATCAACAGCAAAACTATATCAAACCATCAGTTTACAAACACTCACACAACTTGAGCAGTATGATCCAAGTTTATCCAGTCGTATGCTCAGTACTTCCCAGACACACACATTTTAGCCAAAATCTCACTTTTTAAAACAATTCCAAACACAAAAAGTGTGCACAGATAGTGCATACATTTGACTTCTGCCCGTGCATTCTCTTGCACACATGTGACTGTGTGCGCTGCACATTTATGGGTGTGACTTTTTTTACGGAACTGTTTTAAAAGGTTTTAGCAAAAATGCATGTTTAGGAAGTACTTTGCATAAGACTGGATACATGAGACTGTTATAAACATGGTCCCCTCTTACTTCAATTAATCAAGAATGTTTTTTGGTTTCTTCAGTCACTATTAAGGCATGTGAGAAAGACAAAGTTGTCTTCACGAATTCAAAGTTACACAGGATGAGTATTCCTTTTAAGTAGAATAGTTGGTAACACTTTACTTGAAGGTGTCTACATAAGAGTGACATGACACTGTCATAACTATGACATGACACGGTCATGAACCTGTCATGAACATTATGTACATGTCATAAACGTTTATGACTGCTGTCATTAAGTGTCATTCGGTTTTTGTCATGACAAGTTGACATTGTTTGGGTTGTCTTGATTATGACAACTTGACATTAATCAAAGTGACATTACCAGAAGATGCACCTCTTTTTGTGTTAATGACAAGATGACATACTGATTGATACAAAGACAACTTCTGGTAATGTCACTTTAATTAATGTCAAGTTGTCATAATCAAGACAACCCAAACAATGTCAACTTGTTATGACAAAGACAACTTCTGGTAATGTCACTTTGATTAATGTCAAGTTGTCATAATCAAGACAACCCAAACAATGTCAACTTGTTATGACAAAGACAACTTCTGGTAATGTCATTTTGATTAATGTCAAGTTGTCATAATCAAGACAACCCAAACAATGTCAACTTGTTATGACAAAGACAACTTCTGGTAATGTCATTTTGATTAATGTCAAGTTGCCATAATCAAGACAACCCAAACAATGTCAACTTGTCATGACAAAAACAACTTCTGGTAATATCACTTTGATTAATGTCAAGTTGTCATACTTAAGACAACCCGAACAATGTCAACTTGTCATGACAAAAACAACTTCTGGTAATGTCACTTTGATTAATGTCAAGTTGTCATAATCAAGACAACCCGAACAATGTCAACTTATCATGACAAAGACAACTTCTGGTAATGTCACTTTGATTAATGTCAAGTTGTCATAATCAAGACAACCCAAACAATGTCAACTTGTCATGACAAAGACAACTTCTGGTAATGTCACTTTGATTAATGTCAAGTTGTCATAATCAAGACAACCCAAACAATGTCAACTTATCATGACAAAGACAACTTCTGGTAATGTCACTTTGATTAATGTCAAGTTGTCATACTTAAGACAACCCAAACAATGTCAACTTGTCATGACAAAAACAACTTCTGATAATGTCACTTTGATTAATGTCAAGTTGTCATAATCAAGACAACCCAAACAATGTCAACTTGTCATGACAAAGACAACTTCTGGTAATGTCACTTTGATTAATGTCAAGTTGTCATAATCAAGACAACCCAAACAATGTCAACTTATCATGACAAAGACAACTTCTGGTAATGTCACTTTGATTAATGTCAAGTTGTCATACTTAAGACAACCCAAACAATGTCAACTTGTCATGACAAAAACAACTTCTGGTAATATCACTTTGATTAATGTCAAGTTGTCATAATCAAGACAACCCAAACAATGTCAACTTATCATGACAAAGACAACTTCTGGTAATGTCACTTTGATTAATGTCAGGTTGTCATACTTAAGACAACCCAAACAATGTCAACTTGTCATGACAAAAACAACTTCTGGTAATGTCACTTTGATTAATGTCAAGTTGTCATAATCAAGACAACCCAAACAATGTCAACTTGTCATGACAAAGACAACTTCTGGTAATGTCACTTTGATTAATGTCAATTTGTCATAATCAAGACAACCCAAACAATGTCAACTTGTCATGACAATAACCGAATGACACTTAATGACAGCAGTCATAAATGTTTATGACATGTACATAATGATCATGATAGGTTCATGACTGTGTCATGCCATAGTTATGACAGTGTCATGTCACTCTTATGTAGACACCTTCAAGTAAAGTGTTACCCAATAATTAGTTCAAAGTTGGTTCATGAGTTGTGAAAATGAGTTAAGTTATCTGAACTTAAGATAACAAGTCCACTAAACTCAAAATATTAAGTTCAATTAACACACATCAGAATAGATCATGAGTGCACTGGGGTAGGGACTGACTTTGATCCTAACACTCATCATGGTTTGCACCGTTTTCATTATCATGAAAAGAAACAACCATAACTTCAGTTAACAGGTATTAAAGACAAACAGCACGTTTCCAAACAGTGGGATCTCTGAGAGTTTTAAATCTCAAACAAGGCATGCTGGGAAGTCTGCTCATGTGCTCATCATGTTGCGTGAGCTGATGAATAAAACATATGTTTACATTAAGTTAATGGTGAAAGATCAGCATATTCCACTAGATGGATTTATGATGTAACATATTAAACTTTGGGACGTACCCTTTAGATCTTAACACTCTCTGTCCCGTACACGTTGTAGCCTTCACGGTACGTGGCAAAATTCTGGGTGTTTGCAGGAGGGGCTGGCTTAAAGTTTTGGGCATTCTTTGCCAGCTTCAGTCTTTTGGTTTCTTGCCGTGACTTATAGCAGAACTCTATCAAAGCCACAGTCATAGCCAGGCCAAGCCCTCCGACCAGAATATAGAAGACTCCTGCCACGTTGCTCAGGCTTAGTGCACTTGTCTTGTCCTGGGGGAGGTAGAGACCACCGTTAAGACTTCTTTTACTGGCACTCTGAGGCTGACCTCAAACATCACAATGCACATCCTGCTGCACTATGACTAAACAGTTACTCAGAGGAGGCTGATGCTAATTGTGTCTACAAAACCCTCTGAGATACAGATGCCTAATTTAGCCTATAAAGTGAGGTAAATTGGAACAACTTAAATATGTCTAGTTCCTCCTCTCAAGTTATTTCTAAGAGCTGGGAAGGTGAATGTAGACAGAGATGCTATCTATCCTGCTTTATGGTCTCTTTACGAGGCCACGTCTAGAGGAAGGCGGTCGTGGTCGTACAGGTCTACAGATTAAACCCTCGATTCACTATCATAGCTGCTCAACTTCAACACACTGCATTTACAATCAAAGTGGCAAGCTGTGGAGGGTGAATTGAACCATTTTGCTGCTATTAAAAGCCAAACATTGATATTGAAATTAATTTATGTGAGGTTTTACCATTTGCATTCTAACCTTTAGGGACATGTTGCAGCCCTAAAGGAAGTAAATTCACATTTTCATATCTAAAAAGTCGTATTTACATTAATTTAAGAAGTGAAAAACAACAACAAAAAAAGTTCCTTACTCTGACACTCCCTGGATGAGACCTGACTATTAAATACTATTTGACCACTTTGTGCTCAGATGGTATTTAAAGGTCACTTTGGACTTTGTCAGAATAAGGATGCCTTTGGGAAACTAGCTGGTCATACTGGCGTTAGCAGGTTGCATACAAATGAATAACATCAACGATAAACTAAATTTCAATAAAGGTTTGGATGACTAAATAGCAGTATAATGGTTTCAATTCTATGATTCAACTTTTCAAAAATTTTATGGTATGAGTAAAAGAATAGTGTAATCATGCTGTAATGTTACAAATATTAAATTGTCTACATACAGCAGCAATAAAGTCATGTGTAGTGTGCAAAGAAATTAGACTATGTGTGAAGTAAATGTAGTTTTTAATGTGAGTATTGACACATATATCATGTCCTGATCAATATGTCTGGGAGAATGTATGCTTTAAATGTTTGCATATGAACAGTTAGGTCAAAATGCATTTTTCAATCAGTATAAAAAGACCTGCAGCGACTGACCTTACTTCCCGAGTCCTTGGTTCCACATTCACCCTTATCGTACCACCATTTGTTTTTCAGCTTGTCTAAGATGCCTTGTTCACTGAGTTTCAATACTGCAAGGTTTACAGGAGTTCTTCACGTGGGAAATAACATAAATAACATTTTATTATGTTATTTTATGTTATTAAACTTTTTAAACTACTTTATACTGTGCAAAGCGATAGAGTAGGGTCCTGGCCAACACATTCACAGATAGCAAGCAACACTACAGTATATAAAATGTAAATATATGTATGACCTTTCATAATCCATGACTACCCTAGCATGCCAGACCCCACCTATATCGCTTTGAGTAATCGGCACACACTGATCACAAGAAGAGAAAAAGATTTGAACTTGCAGAATAAAGCAGCTGCTGCATAGCTTTCACAGAATGAAAGAAAACAGAGGCAGTCATTGCTGAGGGCACATTATTTCGCTATGGGCAGCCTTTTTGATGTTTAGCAAGGTGGATCTAACAGGAACCCTTTCTTGACTAACAGACAAAACACAGCAGTCCAATTTCATTAACAGCTGTCAGAGGCTAATGTCTCACAAAATCACCCACACAAAGAAACATGGTTATTATGAAGTGTTTCTGAAGCCAGATGGGGTCGAGAAAATTTGGTTGTAAGAGTCTCTAAAGACACTTTTTTCTACACCAAATCCCTGATGAGTCACAGATTGAATTTTTTTGTTTTTGTTTTGCAAGACATTAAGTTGAGTTTCATTGACTGATAGATTCCCATGCTTATTTCCTTTCAGAAATAAGATCAGTGTTTGTAATCCAACATCATGAAATATATTGTATTCACCACTGTTGTACAGACTACAAATCCTGTTCTGATTATTTATTTAAAAACAAAAAACATGAAGAAGTCATGCATGATGTTAAGTGGATGATCTGCAGTCCTGTTCTCCAGGCAGAGCTCTTTGAAAGGCAAAGTTATGATGATTTAGTTCAAGTGTTAAAAACTTAGACGCATGAATTTAAATAACAAACTAATTCCTGTGACGCAGCCTCGTCAGTGTCGCTGCCTTTTCTTGGCAGAGGAGCAGAGAGATTTGAACATAAACTCTGAACTAAACGCTTGTTACACTTTATGAATCAAGCCGGATGCAAGGAAGGTGATTTATAATTATATTTTCTGGACAATGAGACTTTTTTGGATGTGTAATCTCTGTGTGATGCAATTTAGAGACACAAAAAAGCTTTCAAGTGAGTTGTTTTCCTCTTAATTTTTCACAGTAATGCTGTTTAAGGGGAACACATTCATCACAATAGAAAGCACTTTTAAAGTTAATTATGAATGAGCATGTATTGACTTTTATCTTGCCTTCTTTTACTCTCTGTGACACATGACTCTGACCTTTCACCTCCCGAACAGAGAATAAAATCTGACAACAGTAATTGATTCTGTCTCAAATTTACCTCATACTGCATTGTTTTTCTCAGTGTCTTATCTTTCCATCACATAAAAATAACTACAGCTGGTTAAAGGTTATGATTGGTTGTGATCGGATAATCTGTCACACAGGATTGTGGGTAGGATGATTTACTCTACTGACTTGCCTTTTCTCCTCATTATAAATTACACATCTATATTCTTTCTGCTCTAACATTTAAAAAAAAAAGCTGCAACAACCTGCTGGTCATCCGATAAAGACCTCACACACACCACCAGGTGGTGGCCATGGACTTTTAATAATACTCTGATGAGCACTGTTTAGAGACACTCATATATTTCCCTGCATCTTTTCTCATCTGAAAACCTAAATAGCAAAATGTCATCCATATATACCACACATTGTGCACAGACATAGTGTATAGCAGTGGCTGCAATGACACATTTAATTAATGGTTTTACACTGGACTTTGGATCATACGTATGTGGATGAAATTTACCTTTCGTCACCAGACAAAGATATAAAATAAAAATGAAGAGCTAATGCTGGAGCCTGACAGAGCAATGAAAGGGGCTTCAGAGGTGAAAAAAAAAAAACGCTTGTGAAAAACACTAAGTGACAGTAACAGAGAGAAACAGAAAAAAAACTGTTCATCTGTTTCCCTTTGTCCCTAATCAGCTGGGTTTGTAATTATTTGTCCTAGGAACATAACATCACAGTATTAAAGTATTTCTGCTCTATTGCCCGTTACAGTGTGGTCTGTGTTGGCATATAACTCCCCCTGTCATTTACTGTCAAAGAGCTGTCCCAAACCTCTGATGTAATCGCAGTTTACAGCTCCACAGAGAGTGAACTCTGATAAAACAGGTGATTTATCAGGCCCGAGCTGACTCACATTTACAGTGCACTGAGAGCATTTCCACCATAAACAGCTCCATTTAAAGCAAGAACTAAGAATGATAATAATGTGCTGCTGCTAATTGAATTTCTACAGCTTCATTATACAATCAGATAGAAAATGATATGAAATGAAGCGAACGAAAACAAGTCGATCGGGAGATGTGATGTAGCAACACTTGAATTGAACTCTTAATTGAATTACGGTCCACAGCTCAGAGCCACTGAGCCCACAAAACACACAAATTATACTGAACAGTCGGTCACACACAGGATGCATGTGGATGTATCTGTCAAGAGAACTTCCTCCTTTCAGTTTGGTGCATCATCCCTCAGTTTATATAGCTTTTGCATCAAAACTCATAGTTTAAATATAAATTCAATTATAAAATAATATAAAAAACATATACACTAAAAAAAACGTAAGAATGAAAAGGCCTACATTTAATTATTTTTCAGAGTTTATAGTTTTATATTGAAAAATGGCAAAGCCAACCTAAAGGCCACTCGAAAAATTTTTATAATCTTACTATATAATGACGAAAACTCTGTGTGTGTGTTCCATGTTTTTCTCCTCACTGACTTGGTCAATCCATGTGAAATTTGGCACAGTGGTAGAGGGTCATGGGAGGATGCCAATGAAGCAATATTACATCAATTGGCCAAAGGGGGGCGTTATAGCAACCCATTGAAATGTCAAACTTTGAATGGGCATATCTCATGCCCCGTATGTCGTAGAGACATGAAACTTTGCACAGAGATGCCTCTCCTCATGAGTAACAAATTTGCCTCAAGAACCCATAACTTCCGCTTATATAGATTTTCCGCCATTTTGAATTTTTTGAAAAACACTTCAAATGGATCTCTTCCTAGGAAGTTTGAGCGATCTGCATGAAACTGGGTGAACATAATCTAGGGACCAATATCTAAAGTTCCCTCTTGGCAAAAGTTGGAAAACTTACTAAAACTGAGCTTCTATAAGGCAATGAATATTGCGGAGGGCGTGGCTCATCACATAAAGGTGTATAACATCTCAAGGGTTTCACCCATCACCACGCAACTTTGTAGGCATATGACCACACATAATCTGAGGGGACCCCTCCATTATTGACCCCATCAAACAAAATGGGGGCGCTAGAGAGCTCATTTCTTATCTAGGCCTAACCGCCATATGGATTTTTACTAAACTTGGTAGATATGTAGAACAGGACGCCTCAAGGTGACTGGAGAAATTTAACTCTAACTGGCAACTGGGTGGCGCTATAACAACAGAAAAATGCTTCAAAATGGCTAAAATGCGGCAGATCGCTGTGGCTCCCCCTGTGGACCAATGTTGGTGTTTTCTAATGTTTGGTATGACTAAGCCATGGTATGGTATGCTGTACATAATCATGGAAACTGTCAGTGTGTCATTCTGTCTGTCCCACGTTTTTCTACTCACTGACGTGGTCAATCTATGTGAAACTGCACATAGGCATTGAGGATTGGCATAGGTAGAAGGTGACAAAGCTACCAATGGCTATGGACTAGTTGTATATTAATATATGATTACACATAACAAATAACAGATAAAACCTTTTGATTCTAACAAATTCAATGTCTCCCTCATGCCTAAATCCTTAAAATGTAACTTTAATGGCAGAACCTATTGTGAGATTGAGTTCTAAGGTCAATAGGGAGCTTATTGCATGGCATTAAAAACACCCACACATTATTGTCATGTATTCAATAGTTACCAGCACCAACACACAGGATATAGCAATTCACTTCCTCGGCCTCTGTCTTCTCTCGATTCTACATTCTCTCTGGTGACTCTCTGATTATGCAAAGGCTCATTAATTATGCATCCAGTTGACCAATCAGATTTCATTGAAGTCGGGGAGTATTTGACATCATTTTCTCCAGGAAGCAAATTGATGTGTCTAATCTGAAGGGCCTAGATTTCCTGGGGGACTAAAGCTGCTCACAGTGACATATTTTAACAATACTGACCAAATCTGAAAACTGACTGACTTTAAAAAACCATTTCTATGACTATATGAAATATCATTTCCATTGCAGTAGACCTTTAAAGAAATGTCTGCTAATTGTTTTTTTCTCAGGCTGGTTTGCATTTTAAAAGCTAATCACAATGTATGAGTCCAACTGTCTGATGCAGTACAGGGGGGGTGGACAGAATATCAAGGACCACTGTGCAATCTATTGCAAAGCAATGCAGCAGCTAGTGCTATAAATCTTACATTTGTGAAGTTAAATAATTTATGATGTTCATGTTTTTGTTGAGGCTGCGTCAAAGCGGTATTGATTCACCTCTGTAGTAATCTTTTGGGGTTGTAGTTTCAGTAGCTGAAGTATTACCTCGCATGTTAAGAGACCTCTAAGCTTCACAGAAACACTATCATACTATTTATTGTGCTGGGTTTGATACATTGTACAGGTGTTTCTTTTATTGTGTCCACCCCTTTGTACCCGAGCGTGGACTCCATCAGAACTTTACCTTTCAGTCTGTCTGCAAAACAAGAGAACAGCATCTAAAAACACTTGTGACCACATGAAATAATTCACATGCACCATAGTTACTCTCGTGGCCAAATTAGGACATAAATCACAAACTGTGTGATGTCAAATTAAATAAACATCACACAGTATAAACAAAAATTACCCACATGGTTGTAAGTGTTTTAAGTCACCCAGCTTTCATTAATTAACATAACAGCTGCTGTGTGATACAACGTTCTGTCTGGAGTTTGGTTTTAATAACAGGTTAAAAAAATCAGATTTTTAGTATATGAATATAAATATATCCCAGTGATGCTGTGCTGTGGATGTCATATTTTCTCAGTGGTAGTTACATACAATATATTTCCTTCTCATTGTTAAATTACCCACACGTGCATTTCTGAAAGTGAAATAAGGACAAAGAAATGTGGCAGTCACACGTGATAGTGTTACACTGATCATCTATTCTCTCTCTAGCCAGGAGGTCGAGGCAAACTGCCAGCGAGAGGAGACGGCTTCTTTGTGTTATCCCACCGGTAGTATCCATGTCCTGCTCACTCAGGAATGAATGACTACAGTCAATAACAGCAAAGTTTGCCTCTTCTCTTCTCTCGCAGTCTTGCCAAGTGTACTGTGGTCATGGTGCAAGCTGAAGAGCAGAGGCAGAGATGGATCCACAGCTGAGCGCTGTTACTGCGCCCTGGCCTCTGAAACAAAAAGATCAGGGGCCTCATTTATAGAAACGTCGTACAACAGATTTGATTGAATAAAAGGGTTCCAGCTTTTCTGCAGAGCTGAGGAGACATCATGTGCACGTAGGACGGGCTTTATGTTAATAATCAGTCAAGCTTTTCTATTCTTTATACTTTTCTCTGTTTTAAAAAATGTTTAAAGTGAGACTATGCGACTTTTTTGAGAGAAGAAACTTCTTCCTCTTACAAATGGAAAGTTAAATTCATAAGTGATAATTCTCAGCCCTGCTTCAGTATTCACTCTGCCTCACTTGTAGTCAGTGGTGCCACCATGGGGTGAGCACAGCTACCCTGATACAATTGCACCGAGGCGACATTTCTTCCGTGTTTATTGTTCAGAAGGTTTCAACCAGGTGCGAATTATCTGCAGAGGTCTCTTTCTCTCCAAAACAAACAGACCCAGTGATTAACACCAGTAATAACACCACACAGGCAATTTCACATAACAAATCAGTGCTTCTAAGATGCTGTTTGGCACATTAGAGACGGGCTGCTGTTTCAAGCACCTTCTCGTGTGCTCACTTTTTTCTAAAAAACTTGAGATCCAGACATTCAGCAGGTTTTTAATCAGGTGCTAAATTATCCACAGAGGAGTCTTCCTTTCCAAATGGACCCACTGATTTAAACTGATAAAAACACTGAATAAATGAATCAATGTTTTTCCAACACTCTCATTGTGGAGGGGCCGCTAACTGCAGTAGCCAACGTGAAAACACGAATGGTCCGAGAGAGAGCAGGTGTTTGGTGGTGGTTTGTCTGTTCTGGGCTACTGTAGAAATATACGAGGACCGGCTCCCTGTGTAGATATAAACAGCTCATTCTGAGGCAATGAAAACACAATGAGTCTTATTTTCACGTGATTATACACTAAAGAAAACATACTTATTATATCATATGCCATTTCTGCCAATATATCCTTCTCAGTCCTACACACTGGCGTTTACTGGCCCACTTGAAGAACAATTAATCACCTACACACATCAAAACATGCACTGTGGCGCTCAACATGTTAAGTGTTCCAGTATTAGTCAATGCACATCAGATGGTTTTCAGCTAATCTATATATTACAACAGCATAATAGAAATCTTGAAATTCAGTTTTGGCTTTTTGTTTTGGTGTGGCACAGATTCTCAGTGATCCCATTTGACCACCCTGAGAAAAATATCTGGGGCAGCATGGCTTTAAACTGACATCTGTCAGACAGATCACTGACTTTACGACTCTTATCTACGTGTTTGGCCAAAGTCTCACTAGTCTCACTTTAAGGTTTGAATGGATCTTTAGTCATTTGTACATCAACTTTATGCTCAATATGAAAAAAAGTGATCCCAATACAAATGTGAGATTCAAATCAAATCCTCTTGTACAAATGGGGCCCCTGGTCACATCTTACACTCTACTACTGCAGGGTTTACCAGGTCAGGGTGGCCATGGATAGACTTTGACCGGCCTTAGATCAAGACCAACCAAAGGGTTCTGTCAGTCTTACGCTGGATTTCGATGAGAGGATGTTGGACAAAAAAGTTGGACCGTTAGTTGTCACTCTGTCATTAGAATTCTCACGTTTGCCTGCGATGCTTAGTCCCCTCAAGACAACGCTGTTCCCCGTGCCTGCCCTAACGCCCAGGCGGCAGATTGGAGAGTGCATACATTGTTTGACTTGGAGGTATGGATCGTCGAATAACATTAGCTCTTAAGTCCTTCTGGCATTAGTTTGTCACAAATTAAGATACAAAGCTGTCATGTTGGCCTGTAGATATAAAAAACAGAGGGGAATGTGATGTCCGTCTTTCATGACTACAGGCCAAAAATATAGAAAAACTACTCTGTCACAAGAAGAATATGAAGCACTTAATAATCTGATCTTTCTCTCCTACTTGTGCACTTTGCTTTATCTCACACTATTGGGCTTTTTCCTCCTCCATTAGCCAAGTAAAGGGTTCCCAGTTGATCACAGTTGCACGATAAAGAATGGAAAAACAAACTTATTTATCTGTAACTTATTAACAGATATTTGGGCCCAAAGACTACAGTCAGTGACGACAGCCTTGCCGATTACTCTGTTCTAGGATACCCGACTTTGGTGACATTGAGGCTGACCTTAGAGTCACCTCCCCCGCTGCCGCACTCTCCCTTGTCGTACCACCATTTGTTTTTCAATTTGTCCAAGAGGCCTTGCTCATTCAGTTTTAACACTGCCAGGTTAACAGCATTTCTTGAAACGATAAAACATAACTTGTAAGAAAATGAACAGGTCCGTGAGAAATCTAATATAGAATATTAGTAAAAAATAGTGATAAATATCAATGGTTCATAAGGGGAGCACGGAAGGGACAAATTGGTAAAGAATTTCACTGGTGTGGGAGGGTGAGAAGCATTTTTACAGCAAAGAAAATGTTAAATATTAGAGAGGTGGCATGGAGGGTTACATTGCTTGTAACTGAAGTGTGCGGGATGGGGACATTCTGTCATTGTTGAATACGAAATAAGAACATCCAGCATGCAGCTTAACATTCATCACAAGTGACAGACCAGCACTGTAACTAGCAAAAAACCCCAAAAATATATCAGTGTTGAATTAGAAGCAATGCAAAAGGGCACCACAGAAACCAGGAGGGAGGAGAGGTTGAAGGGCAAAACAAACAGGGCTGGGGAAGGTGACACATCCACATTCAAATGGATTTACTAAGTGTGACTAATATACCAATAACCTTAAGAGAAAGAAGAAACAGAGACACAAGCAAGATACATAGGACAGAACATAAAAATGGCTGAACGTGTTGCTTAAACTCATAATACTGTTAACTCATTGATGCACTTGGAAAAAACAGAAGAATTAAGGAGTGAGGAAGAAGAGAATGGCAAAAGGAGACATCAGGGTAGGTGGAATACTATAACAACATGGAGGATATTGTTATATTATCCCACCCACCTTAATGCAGAGCCTTTCGGTGTAGCCACACCATAGCCCTTAGAGTCGAGGTTGCCGCCCACTTTCATGGTGTCACACGGTTTCCGCTGCTCTATGTACTCGTTCATTGTGGATTCGAGTAGAAAGGCGAACTTGCCCTTCGACTTTCGTACCCTGGCAACCCCGTCTGGTGTTGTCTTGGCAAACACTGAGGGTTCAGCTGATTTCATGTATGACCACATTTTCTCATAAACTGCTATTTTGGAGCGCTGCATTTAAGGACAAAGAGAGAAGACAGAAACAGTTTAATTATGCACTTTGTAAAACATCAACAACCATAAAAACATTTCTAGTGAGCAGCTGTGGGTTTGAGCAAAAGGAAAAGTTCCTCATTTTGGGAAATACTTCCATGAGAAGATTGACACCACTCTCATGTCTGAGAGTGGTGTCAATCTTCTCATCTATCACAACGAGGAGGTGAAAAAGCATTTTTCCAAAGTGTGGAACTGATCCTTTAGAGCAACTCTGAATCACATGGAAAATAACTGCTGTGGCTGCACCTCCTGGCCCCAGTCCATCATGTGTCTGCTGTGACACAACAGAGTGGGGCGTGGCCAGAAGTGCAACATGCTTCAAGATTTCAACACAGTTCCTGCCTCTTGTAATTCAGAGTGGATTTACCCTTTAAATAATAATTAAAAAAAAAAGTCTAAGTAGTGGGCTTTTTGCCAGCGGCCTGAAGTCTGACAATCTGGTAGCTCAGCAGAAGCAAAATGCAGGCCATGTTTGGTATCAATATTAACAGACAGAAGTGACCTCCTCCTCCTACTCTGTTTGTGTCCCTTCCAGCAGGTCACAGCTGGAGTCACAATCATCACGCTCCACTTTCTGTTTAAATATTTTAGTCTATTTGATTTGACCATTGTGCTTCTGCAACATTAAAATTTGTGCAGCTTGATGATACTATAACTTCTAACACAGTGACATTAGCAAGTATTGTACAACTGCAGGTTCTCCACTAAATGTTTCAGTGCAAAGACCTTCACATACAAACTGTCAGGGCCGGTGTGCATTCATTAAATGCCTCAGCCAACTGCTCCTTTATAAAGCCTCTTACTGATTGATGTCATACACAGTGTTTTATATAGTCAGTGATGGATGAAGTACTTAAACTTTTACTGAAGTAAAGTAGTAATACTACAGTGTAGAAATACTCGGTTACAAGTAAAAGTCCTGCATTCAAACGGTTTCTTACGTAAAAGTAACGTGCAAAAAGTAAAAGTAGTCATTAAGATTATTTCAGAATAATACACATTATTGGTTTACAATTAGTGATGCATTAACGTGTACATCATTTTGGTGTGACAGCTGGTGAAGGTGGAGGTGAGCTGATTTATATGTTGCATTATTAATCAAAATCTGCAAATTAATTTAAAGCCCCTACAAGGAACTTTCATTTTGAGTTGATTGTGGCGACCCTGTGGACAAAAGCGGTAGTGTTTTGCCGGAATGAAGCCTACATTTCCCATGAGCTCTAGTGCATATTGTCGTAAAGACGCTTACCTGGCTCGCGCATGTGTTTGTTTTGGGGATGAATGAAACAACAAGACGGGTAAACTTTGCCTCCGCTCCTATCAGGGATCCCAGCTCACCTCTGCCGCGCCCCAGCTCCACCTCTCCGGCGTAAGCGCCACTGCTGCCGGGGTAAACGCAGCAGTCAGCTGGTAAGGCTGAAAGCCTGTTTGGCGAGCACTTCCACGGCTTCTTGGACTGAGTATGGAGCGGTGCCTCGCCTCTTTATTTCCAGCCCCGTGGCCCCTGCCCTCCTCGGATGAATCTGCGCAACCTCTGTGTGTGGCTGCCCGGACAGCTAACGCCGTGGACCCGCCGGCTCCTGCCAGGACTGGGCTGGTAAATGCTAGATCGCTAGCGAACAAAACGTTTATCCTGAAGGATTTCCTGACTTCCCGAGGATTGGATTTTCTCTGTGTGACTGACACGTGGCTGACTGTTGGTGAGTCCAGTGCTTTCACAGAACTTTTACCCGATGATTGCTGCTATTTTAACTCCCCGCGGACGTCGGGTCGAGGAGGAGGAATAGCGACTATTTATAAGAGTCACTATAAATGTAAGCAGCTAGGTAAGATGACGTGTGCCGTCTGAGTGCCGTAAATCGTTTCGTCCTGGAAGCGACCTGGTGCGGACCTGGAGCCAGTTCCCTAAAGGTATGGATATACACTATATAGAAATAGCTTATCTTCACACCGATGGTCTCATTTGCTGTTGTAGGTCACGCACAGACATCAGCAGAAACGAGAGACTTTTGCATATCCAGTTAAAAGTTCCTTGTAGTGGCTTTAAGTTATCAGATGAATGCAATAAATGCATCATCTGTGATACAAATGAGCAGGGAGCTCTGGTCAAGTCACCCACACTGCCATGACACAGAGCTGGTTGAAAATCATTACCTTTAACGTGGTACTGCACATCAATATAAACTAATCCAGTTATAAAAAGATTAAAATCATGATTGAGTGGGCACTCATTATTTTACTTTTTATTGCCTAGTCATCTGTGTTAAAGGGGAGCTAATGTTTTTTCAACCTGGGCCCTATTTTCTGATCTATTTTTGTCTAAATGAGTGATAGGTTGTTCAATATGTGACATTTCTCCAGTACGAAGCTAGGGCTGACCTGCCTGCAGCCCGTGAGCGCGCGCTATTTTAAATAATAGGGCACTCAGACAGCGTCAAACAACGTCAAAATACGTCCACTAAAAGTGCATTTTTTACTTGCGAGATTTTAGTTGTTGCAGGAAGTTACCGCTGGAGTGACCTTACACACGCGAGGAGTTCCTCTGTTTGGAGAAGTCATGGCTGAATTTTTACCCGATTTTGACCAACTGGATCTGGATGAGCCATTTGAATTTGATGACCACCCGTATTTATTTGAACACGGAGTACATGGACGTACACGGACATACACGGACGCAGAGCTCATTGAAACTGAAGAGTGGATGAGGAGAGAGAGGGAGCAGCAACAGGCTGTTGTCGGATAATTATACTAACAATCCGAACCTATCTGTGTGAAAAAAATGCACTTTTAGCGGACGT
Source organism: Epinephelus lanceolatus (assembly GCF_041903045.1). Taxonomy (NCBI): domain Eukaryota; kingdom Metazoa; phylum Chordata; class Actinopteri; order Perciformes; family Serranidae; genus Epinephelus; species Epinephelus lanceolatus. Next base: position 42,286,648 of record NC_135744.1, on the reverse strand, counting down.
ATTTTGACGTTGTTTGACGCTGTCTGAGTGCCCTATTATTTAATATAGCGCGCTCACGGGCTGCAGGCAGGTCAGCCCTAGCTTCGTACTGGAGAAATGTCACATATTGAACAACCGATCACTCATTTAGACAAAAGTATATCTGAAAATAGGGCCCAGGTTGAAAAAAACATTAGTTCCCTTTTAACATGATATTCACGAATCCACACGACGTTACGCCAAATACCAATTGAAATAGTTTATTTGACAATAATGGCACAGTCTTTAACACATTTGACCTGCTTACTCTGAGACTGACGGCTTCACCTCTGTGGCCCAGTCAGCTGCCAGCTGGAGCAGCTACAGACATGCTCTGACACTCAGTACGCTGCTAAAAATGGCCAGTGAGAGGCTGATCGCCGGTCACCGGGGAGCTGGAGTACACAGCTGTCTACAATAGAGGGGAAGAATAGAGACGCTGCAGTAAACTGGGCTAATGTGACCTTCTGCTGTGCTCGGCGAGGGAGAAGCGCCTCAGAGGAAAGTGAGTTGAAAGTTTTCATATTTCTACACGTCTTCACGGGACCGCTTGTCAGGATTATGATTAGAGCATGACAGGCAGGTTCATAATCACTCAGGCAAACAGGGAGTAGAAGTGCAAACGAGCATCTGATGTCTTAACGCTGGATCTCTGGTGCAAGTTCTCAGAGAAAATCTGAATTCTTGTTCTTTTTTATTTTATGATTTATTGATGCTCCGTTATATTTCTCTTTAACAACACTACATTATAGTTGGAATTTTAAATGGAATATTTTTTTCCTGCATTGCTTTATTGATCACATGTTTAACTATTTAAGCTGTCCTTGCTAACGAGGCACTGTCACATGTATTTACTTGCTTATTTGCAGTATTTGATGCACAGAAATCAAATGTGCATGACTGGTTTTATCCAGTTTGTAAGTTCATTATTCGTGTGAGTCAGTCCCATGTCACATCTGGCAGGTGAAAGTAAAGGAAAACGTCAGAGTGAACTGACAAAGTGTGTCAGCTCTGCAGTGTGTACGGCTCTGTTGGGTAAATAATTCACCACAGAAGTAATGGATTGTGGGCTCAGGCTAGTAAGTGAATCATTCTTGACATATGCACGATTTCAGTTTAGTTGAGTGTTCATGTAAACACTCGTTACATGACAGTAATAGCTGATGACAGGCCTGACCATAGTGTGAAAACAGTGATTCTTTTCTGGGTTACATGAAGATGCACGCTTGTCAGAAGCAGGTCGGTTGCCTGTGTTGAAATCTGTGCAACCCTTCATGATGTTGGAGTCCTAATCTGTTGTATAAATAAACCTGCCTTGCCTAATTTTCACTACATCAGTCACAGCTTAACAAAGACAAACTATTTAAGACATCACTTTTAACAAATGACTTGTGTAAACACAGCAGTCTTTTACCTGAGAAACAGGGCAAGTGAAGAATTTGGGTTTACTGCCCCTCATCCATTCTGGAAATAAGCTGGTGTAAACTCAAATTCGTTCCAGCTACCAGTTCATCTGTTCGCAGCTGACTGAAAAGCTGAGAGTGATTCATGGCCCTCTGTGTGTGTCTGTCACGCTGTCATCCAGAAACGGAGACGACAGGCCAAACAAAGCATGTGCAATCTTTCTGGTGTTTTATTTTTATCTGCATGCAGTTCTTAGAGAGGGGCATGATGAAGTATGTAATTAAAACTCATTTACTGTATGTTCATGATTAGCGGAAACAAATTTATAATGTAACTAAATAATAATAGAGCGGCTCATGTGGCAGCACCTCTGTAATTAAAGTAAAACTGATTACCAAAACACTTTGATTTTGTGATAGAAAGCAAACAAACGACATGTTGCTTGTGCTCTGCTTTACCACTTTGGCTCACATTACTCACTGTCACTTCCTTTACTTCTTAATATACAGCACAGATACAAATAAGTTGTCAGACTTGGCGGCTTCTTGAAAGTAATGCTGGAAAATGTGAGTTAAAATGTGAATTTGACAAATGAGATGTAACATCTTGATTAGTGAGCTTTAAAGCTGCTGGCACTCTACGTTTTTGGGCTAATGTCTTAGGTCCGGCACTGCCTTTCTGATTCAAAAAGGGAATGAGTACATTTCCCCAAATCTTTAAACATGTCCTGACCCAGATCTGATACTTATGGTCTGAATGTTGCATTAACAGAAAGAAATCTCGTTGAGCATGAAGGTTGAGTAAAGCTACGACTTCAAGGCTTTGCAAAGCCCAATGGTTTAGGAGCAAGGCACGCTTTAAACCCTTCCTGAAAACCAGAAAAGAATAAAAGTGAGTGTTTGAAAGCAGGGCATGTTGGTTATCAGTGTATATAACATGCAGTGAGGGAGCTGTATGATCTTCTTTGAAGATCACTGTACAAGGTATTTACAGCTCCTATTAATCATTTGCTCTGAATCACCCAGTTTTAATAAGCGTCGCACAGAATGGCTCCTCTGCACTGACATTTCAAGTTCGGAGGAAGAAAGGCAGAATATTTGTCACTCAGGATGAAGTCACTACACGCCTGTCAATTATCTCCTCAGGAGCACCTTTGACAAATCACAGCCTGCCAAATGCATCGTGGATTAGCACATCCACCGCTGCTTATGGAGCTGCTTTTAATGTGATGATTCACAGGAAGCCTAAGAAATAATCAATCTGATATATTTGAATTTCTTTAACAGACATGTCAGGGGGTATTTTTGGGGCTGCTGCATGCACCAGTCATCTAAACACCATCTTTCTTTACTTCTTCATCTCTTAAATTCACATTGACAAGACAAATGGGAAGTCAGATGAAAACTTTGTATTTTGAGAACAGTATCGCTCGCGCTGCATGATAAACTCATTTTCAACTTGAACGTAATCGGGGTATTTTAACAAACAACACGCCTCCAACAAACTTTCGTGTCCTGTTTAATATTGCATCTGTTGTCTGTCCCTGCAGTCATAATAACAGAAGTCTAGTTTTAATTTTCAGCAATAAAAGAGGAGAAAATAAACACAATAATGTGACTTGGGTTGTGTCGTATTAAATACATTTATTTTGTGATGTTGAAATGATTATTCTCCACACATGATGTTATATTAGTGAAGATTCTTAAAACAGTTAAAATTAAATTTCAATGTGCTGCAGTTTGTTGGATTCACATTCTCTCTGCAAAATAAAATCTTTTCTGAACAGCCATCTTTTTCACAAGTAATGTTTTAAAGCACTGCAGTGCGGGAGACAGCGAGTAACAGATGACCTCCTCCACACTGATCACAGTGATTGCTCCAATTCAATGCTTTTAGACCTCAGTTCAGCTTGGCACAGCCGACCATGCCACTCTGCTCAAACGCCTTTATAAATGGCTTGGGTCACAGAAACGTTGCACATGCCTCCGCTCGGTCAAATCCCTGAAAAATCACTCTTCTCCACCGTTCAGCACACTTTTCTCTTTGGAGCTATGCAAGTTTTTTTTTTGATTTATGTTTGGACTGACTCTGTCCTCACAAGAGAGCCTTCTCCTGCCAGCTGTGATTGTAAAATGGAGCAGATAATCAAACTTTACAGACAGAAGCAACTTGTTCTACCCTGACTGTATTTAAGCATATTTACACAAGCTGTAAATCTCAGGAGAGATTGATGAGATTTTATAACTCCCCGTGGACACCCAGTGCCTTCCTGATAACTCCAGAGTCTAACCGAGTCCACAGGGCTTGTATTTATCAAACATCTCAGACTCACTCGGAGCACTCGCACCAAGAGACCGACTAAAGGACTAAAAATAGACACAGCTCAGAGTCGGACACTTGGTGTGAACAATATCTCTATTTCTGACAAACAGGACGTCTTCTCTGAAACTGCACTTTCGTGACAGAAGCCCACAAACTGGAATTATAATGACATCTCGTAGTTATTCTTGAAAGTCTTTTTCTCTTAACTTTCAGACATAAAAAGATGTGGCCTGATGATCAGACTGAACTGTCGTTTCATTTCACTTGACTCTTTATGAATCAGAGATTTGTGCAGCGACTCAGAGGCTGACACAACGACATCATCACCAATTGATGCCAATTTTAAAAATAAAAACAATACATGCATTTCAAAATGATTCACTTATTAAAGACCTGCAGGCTCACACAGTCTGTCACCTGGTTTCCTGAACGGCCAGCACTACCTGAAGTTCAGTTATTGGTGTTTTTGATACTGCAGCCTTATCTGTTTTTTATTAGAAGGCATTTATGCACTGTGTGACCTTGATGAGGATATTTGTGCCCTTCCTTTGGCAGCACTTTTGAGTAGTGGATATAAGAATTAATCTGCACATTAGTGGCAGCGCCTTGAGGATAATCAAAGTTTGGTTTATGACTCCACTGATGGTTGGACGAGGGAGCACGACTGTCGGAGCTGCACAGCTGAATTATTCCTGTTGCCAGAAAGCTGGAAAATAACTTCTGATTGATTTTGATGCAGAGAACTGAAGTTCATTTTGCTGACAAAATAGATTTGAAACCAGGCTGATAACAGGTGTTCATCCCATAAGCCTAATACCATAATTTTGTGGTAGTCACAGAAGGACTGATGCTCTATTCTTGAAAAATATGTGCAATCCATCTCTCAGCAACGGCTTTTAAATTATCTAACAAAATAAATTCATGCAATTTTCTTGTCGCAGTTTACCCCTTTTGTAATTCCTTTTCAGAAAACACTGTGTATCACTGTTTTATGATGTACTGAATTAATCAAGTCTAGCTGTAGTATTAGTACTTCAGAAGTGCTGTATCAGGGGAAAATACAATTTTAGACATTCTATTATTGATTATTCATTCGATTTATCACCTGGCAGGTAATAAATCAAAACACACAGGAAAGCTCCAGAGACTTATTCAGCTCTGAGCTTTTGGCCCACGTTAACTACAGTTAGAGCAGCTCTTGTTATACAGTGCAGCGACAGCGTGGATGACAGCCAGCTGAGACACTCACCCTAAAGAACTCCTTAGTGGAGCCTGAGTCTAACGTCCCATAGGCGATCTCTGTCTGCTTGGCCAGGTCCTCGGCACTCTCGATAGGAGAAACCATCCTCTCCACGGTGAGGAAGGCAGCCAGGTTAGCCGTGTAGGAGGAGATGATGATGAGGGTGAAGAACCACCACACTCCTCCGACGATACGCCCTGACAGAGACCTGAGAGCAGCAAACAGAGCAGACACAGACATGAGAGCAGCATGCTCGGATCTAGATAGAGAGGGAGGGAAGGATAATTTTCCGCCGTGTCTCCTGTTTGGCACGTCATCAGCCCAGAGGTTCAGCTCTTCCTATCTCCTTAATTTAAGAGAATTTTACACTTTTGGAGAATCTGTCCAGTTATCCCATCAAGTGATGAGAGCTGCAATATTATCCGGCATGTCCCTAGTGCTCCATGCAATTTGCATAATTCATTTAAGTGAAGTATCATTAACTTAATATAGCTGCCTTTACAGCTGATTAATTTGTTGAAAGTAATAATAAGCCTCATTAACTTAATATAACTGTGTCCACATTTAGTTTTGGAGCTAATTCAGGTGAGCAGCCATCCCAGGAAATGCTCCAGCCTAAATCCAGCAGCCTGCAGGAGGATGCCAGGCCTGTGATGAGCGATGCCCCAGAATCTGTCCAAGATTACTTGGGTTAATTTCAGGGACAACACTGACTCAGAGTTAGCCAGAATACTATGCTGCAGACATCTTTTGATTCTTGTTTCCAGTAGAAAGTTTGTCTACTTTATGGTTTCTTTTGGTTTAAAGCTGCAGCCAGTGTTTGGTGCAGACATTTGTTAAAAGTTTTAGTCCATCTGTTGCAAAATGTAACACTCTCCACCACAAATTTAGACCACAGAGGACAGAACAAGTCTGTAGTAAGAGCAGCATGACACTCTTTCTGCTCTTGAATTCAGGGTGCGATGAGCCAAACTGCTCTGTCACACAGATATTCCCATCCTGCTCACTGGTCCTTAACCAATTCTTCATAGTTTGCACATCAGTGTAAAGGCCCCGACTTTAAATCCGTGCCTCACAGAGCAACCCTGGGTTCATAATTTTCAAATTTGACTTTTCTCTCTGGTACCATCCCCGACTTCCACGATCACACACATATTCCGCTAAATGTGCTGCTCTCAGATGAACTCACATTTCTCATTTCAAACGAGGATCCATTTCCACCGCATCACTGCATTGCAGATGTAGCGCTCTGGGTTTCTCCTAATATATTGTTTTCACAGTTTATTTTCAGTCTAAATTATGGATTTATGCTATCCTTGACTCAACTCAAGTTGTAAATATTTTGTTTGTCCTTCAGCAATCAAAATCTGCCGTATGTTGTGACTCTGTCATGAAGCTTTCAGACAGGCTGTTATTCTGGGCACATTTTATTAAAGTCTTATCTGTAAATAGTTTCTAATTTGCATACTTGTCCAGATGAATCACATTAAGGTCAATGACCATACTTATGAGTTGATTTAAACATGTTTGAGCCAGAGGCAAAGCTGTGGCCACGAAAAAATGCATTACAGTAGGTGTAAGAATCAAATAACACAATTCCTCCTCTGGTGATTATAGTGACCTGGACACTGCTGATCTATAGAGCTTTAAGTGCTGTTTACAAAACGACAGAATCAGCAGTTTTCATTCAAAAACTGGACGTACTTTGGAGTCAAGAAACGACCCACAATTTGCTGCCTAATTGATTTTTTTCACTCATTTATTGAACTGTGTAGACCCACAACTCTGCAGACTTCAGCTTTGCAGAAGCTGCTTCCTCTGTGCTTTTCCATGGCATTGACTTAAGTTATGCTCAGTCATATAGCCCTGGGTACCTGAGCTTACAGTATATTTAGCCTGCGCCATCACAGCTAAGTGTCAGATGCAGGAATCGCCCGTCTCAGTCCGCTAATGTGACAACTTACCAGGCTGATATCCCACTGAGCATCCAAGAGAAGTGAGAGGGTGCTGCTCATTCACTTTTAATCAGAGACTACACTGTAGATTATTAGACTGGTATTATTATTATTACACCTTTTTACTTTCACATATTTTTGTAATTTATTGTGCCTATTTTTCTGATGTTTCTTCGTAGTTAATACTAATAATTAAAGGGCTGTTCTTACTGTGTTTCCCTAAAGAATAAAACTAGAGAGAATGTTAAATGTAGCACCATTAAACCGCACATTGTTTTGGCAGCACGCCATCAATCACTCCATTCAATATCACACTAATGTGAATCTGAGGAAACCTCTCGTTGGTCGTCAACCAGCTTCTACAAAATCTCAGTCCCAGAAGAAAGGATGATGGAAGCAAGAATCCTTGATGAAGAGGTGAGGGACACCACAACAGTGATGAGTAAAGAGATGGATGAATGAATAAATAGATGATACTGGGAAAACATTTATGGTGCTGATGATTTCTCCCCCCCACAAAATGAGTTATATGCACCAATGAGATGACCGTAAAATGGGACATGCAGCAAAAACACGGTAGCCCTCCAAGAGTCATGAGGGATTCAAGCAGCTACTTTGAATGAAATGTAATGACCCCTGTGCATTTTACAGCCCTCAGCATGGTGGATATAAGTTATTTTGTGGATGCAGAGCATCACTGCCAGCATGCAGCTTCAAAACAAAGGTTTGCTCAGAGAAAGAAATGGGAGGAGAGTGCAGTGAAGTGAAGCATGAGGTTTACATGGACAGCAAAGCTCAAAATAACCTATATGCACCATGGCAGGAAGGAGATGTATGTATGGGACTATAAAATGCAGAGAGATGATGAGGACAACTGGGGGGTGGTGGGAAGTGAACGCAACAACCAACCTTGGTGAGATATCGCATCCTTGCTGCATGAAGGCACCCAGGGAGAACCACAGGCTATTAAATATCCCAAAGTCGTTTGGAGGGTCTGGGGGGCTCTGAGGGTCTTTGGCCTCATCGTTCTCGTCCAGATGCCACTCGTATGGGCTGAAACGGCTCACCAGGAAGAGCACCACACTCACGCCGATATAGGCAAAAACTATACACATCCAAATCTCATAGGCCAGTGGGTCCAGGAAGGAAAACACCCCAGGCTTGGACTTTTGAGGCTTCTTAATCATAATGGAGATGCCCAAGCTCATAAAGGGCTTCGAGAAGTCTATCACTTCTTCCCGCACCAACGTTATAGTTAGAGGAGCCACGGCTATGTCAGCTCTCTGTGAAAATGGGAACAGGCACACTGGGAGTTAGTCTCACAGAACAAACAACCAACCAAAGTGTAACATGTTGATTTACTGAAGGAAACACCCATAAACCCAAAGTCAAACCAATAACCATGACTATATGTAAGTCACTGTGTCTTATAATCACATATGCATGCCCAGGCACTCATCCTTAAAGTGGATTCATGGAGTAAAGAGATTGGACACGGTGAAATGCGACAGCTTACTGAATAGACCCGTGATAATGCCTGTGAGAGGGATATCTGCCATTTGAAAATGAGTCACTCAGCATTTGTGTTGGCTAATGTCTTTGTCTCGATCCAAATCTCCTCCATGAATCAAGCAGAGGGTTGGAAGACAGAGGTGGAGGAGCTTATGTAAGCAGTCCATGAAATGTGAATCAGCCTGTTTTCAAATTCACCTCCATCACATCCTCTGCAAGTGCCTGACACGCTTGTCAATTAGCATCTCACTGCAGTGACTGAACATCAAAATATTTAACACAGATAAAGTTAGGAGTGGTCTCAGCCAAACGTGTCCAGTATTCTGGATGAAATAAATATTGCAGAGGCGATTTCACGTATTATCATCTCTCTCTGTCTCAGCTATGAATACTGGGAGGGCTGCAGGAGAGCAGAGCAGCCTGTGAAACAGCCATAACAGCAGAAAGTGCAGGTGTTAAACTGAAACAAAAGATGCACTGAGAAAGTGTTTGCACGCAGATTTTTTTAGATTCTTGTCTGCGCTGTCTTGTATTTTTTCAACATTATTCATTCAGCAGCCGAGGTCTCATAAAAGATGTGAATCATCTTGTTAAAGCCAGTTCAAGTGTGAGTGAGCCATGAAATGCATGATAAAACAAGTCTAGGTGATTTTACAGTTGAAGAACGGCTTTCCAAAACCCACTCTGCCCACTCTCATTAAAAGTGCAACATATCAATATCTATTTTTACTTTGGTGTTTGGTTGCATGACTGAAACTAATAAAGCTGGATATTTTACATGGTAGTAATCACTATAATCTCACATCATATGATTTATTTTGACTACAAATGGGCCGTGTGACTTTTATAAAAACCTCTCATTCATTCAAATGTGGAGGATGTTTTGAGACGTTTACAATGCTTTACAGTAATTTGAATAAATAGGGGTCAAAGTAATAATCTCAAAGATTTTCATTTCAATAAAAGTCACTATCACCGAATGAGGTAACACGATGGTGACTGAGCCTGTGGCCCACTGATGAAAGTATTGCAATATTCATATATCTGCAGTATTACAAACTGGGTGTCAAGAGTGCAAACTGAACATTTCCTACTGTTGCAGCTTTGCATGAAAAGCATTTAACTGGCCAAACACAGCTGACCTTTATTATGAAGGGGTCGCAGGAAATGCAATGTGTTTTTCAGTGACCATAGCACTCACAATTAGCAAAAATTTAAGGAGAGAATGGCGAGGTAACCAACTCCTTTCACTGTGTCCTGCTGTCTGCAGACTCATGCCATGTGCAGCCAAAATTAGATCATGGTTGCTCACAGAATGAAAGAAAAAGGCCAATTATTGCCTGACTTCTTGCATTTGTTGTTACCACTAGTAACTACACGTGTCACCGAATAAACCAGGACTGAAATCTTTGAGATTGCCACTTTCAGTTGCAGGAAATTAAAAAAGATGAACAGTTAACTCCCTCCCCCTTATGAGCTACACAGGTGGACTGACACTTACCCCATAAACCAGTTCACCCACCATCCCGTTCCACGTCTTGGTCTCTGGATCTCTGGCTCCGTACTTCCCATCCGGCACTACCGACAGCTTATATTTTATCCCCACATGTTTTGCAATTTCAGAAGCTAAATCGACACAGTAGCCTTCATATCTGTCATTTCCATCCATCTGCATATAGTTTTTCTTGTACATCACATACGGAGCTTCCTGTTAATTAGACATAATTTTGAGTTCATTGCAAAGAAATACACACATCCACAGTGGCCAGACCTCATGTTTCACACAAGGCCGTGACTAGTACTGTATGCATGCACACATACATGCTGGGGTGACACACAGACAGATGTGGGAGACATACAGAGACAAACAGAACAGAGGTTAAGAGGATCTACGCAGCATCAGTTACAGGCATGTTATTGGGGGACTCGACAGACTAAAAAAGCGGGCTGCTGCTGGAGTGAAGAGGCCAACCGGGCCAGCGGGAGGAGCGAAGCATCTAACACATATAAAGGAGGCAAAGCAGGATGTCAGGGCTCCCTCATGCTAACCTCATCCGCAATCTAAATCTGTGAAAATGGGTGATAGGCAGGGGGTGGCATGTGCTTTGCATCAGCGTAGCACAAGGAGGAGGACAAGCTGAATGGAGCACTTTTCCAGTTCATGAAGTAAGCGTCAGTGACAGCAGAGAGACACATCAGAAACATAGAGATTACTTCATCCATCAAACAAATGTTAAGCGCAAAAACGCGTGAGCCACGTCAGAAGAGTAGATGTATGACAAAATAAAAAGTCATACTGGTTCTTTTCATTCATTAGTATTGTGACAATAAAATAATCTGCTTGGTGTGTTGGTTACATCATTTCTGTTACATCACCTCTGTGCTTTAGATTTGAATAAAATATGCAACAGGTTTGCCATCAAACTTTTTTCAATTATATCACCTTGAGAATATTCATCAGTGGTGATTTACTCTGTCACATGGCATTAATGTGTTTTCCAGAGGTTCTTTACTAACACTGAAGAGGACCTATTATGCTCATTTCAGGTTCATATTTGGATTTAAGGTTTCGACAAGAACATGTTTACACGCTTTAATGGTCAAAAACACTTTATTTCCTCACGCTGTGCTGGAACGCCTCTGTTTGAGACACTTGGTTTAGTGCGTGTCACTTTAAGACCACCTCCCGAACAAGTCCAGTCTGCTGTGATTGGTCAGCGTTTTTGGAACTTCCATATCTCTGCGTTTCTGCACCGTCAGTGCAGCTGGGGAATGACAGTAACGGGGAAAAAGGGGCACTTTGTACTGTTAAAAATCACCAAAAAAAAGCCTGAAACACAACTGGACATGTTCCAGCAGGAGTATGATCCAAAATTGGGAGAAATTAACAGCGTCACCAGCCACAATTACATGTTTCCCTGACATGAGTGTGTAGCTTAATATAGCAGATTAGGCTACGTAATGTAAACACCTGCAGTCGCGTGCCTGGAGCAGATGATCATATAAAAAACCCCGGCACACTATGACATCATACTGTAGGCAGAGGAGAAAAAAACTGTTGGAAACGGGGATTACTTCCAAATATGTTCATTATTTGAAACTTTGGCCATGTTTATCATAACACTTTATGAAAGAGCATAATAGGTCCCCTTTCAAACCCATCTTAAGAAGAGACTGTTACGTGATGTTTTCACAACAGTTTTACTCCTTTGTTGTTCAAACTCGTCTCCCGTTACCTTCTCTTCCACTCTGCAGTCATGTACAATGTTACAACAAAACAAAATGAAAGAGTCGCACCCTGTAATAGCAGGATGGCCTTTCATTAAACATGGCGTTTTACTTTAAAGTTATGGGATGCAAGAAAAACAACATGACGTTAATGACGTGACTGTGATGTATCTTAAATAACAGTTGTCTTTATTCAAATCAAAGACATGCCTGGCAGTGAGAAAACAATGCAATGGGACTACTCTTCTGTTCTCCCTTCCTCACTCACCTCCTCACTGCTGTACTTCCTGCCTGGTCATGGAGATAATGAGTTACTACACACTGAAATGAGAATGCATGACTATTACATTCTGAATTTGTCTAAGATGAAAACATAATAGACAAAGTCAGAAGGAACGAGAAGCCGTGGTTTTAAATGTAAGATAAGGCGCACCTTATGTTACATTTAAAAATGGCTGATGATTACTGACCTGTGGTAACTGTCTGTGACTAGTCTCACTAGCACTGTGCCTAACCCTGAGCCTGGTATACTGGGAGCACTGGTTTTTGAGAGACCTGTGATAGATACATTACAATTCAGTGCCAAAGTAAATTTGAGCATAGACATAAACAGCCAGAGGTTGCAGCCTTCGGTTGTTTATGTCCTCCTTGTGTGCAGATCATTTCATGTCTCCAGCGAGACACAGCTGATTCATCCCGGTGCCACTGACGGTTTACTTAATGAGAGGGAAACATGTTTACTTACGTATGCACTGAATGTGAATACGATGGTGTCTATCTTTATAGTTATCATTACCAAAGCCGTTATTGTGACGTCACTACTACAACAGCCCACCGTAATATAAAAAAACCAAAATGCTTTGGCACCCACACGGATACAGTTGAAACACTCTTTGTGAATCGACTGTTTCAACATGTAGTGAGTGGATGGAAAGCAACTCAAAATAAAATAATTCTACCCTCCCAGGACAGATTGCAACAATGGACACCTTGACCTTGAGTGGCAGAAATCTTAAGGTGAAACACTTAAAACCTGCTTGAGAGTGTACCATAATAGTAGTGACCACAATTGTTCGGTTTTCCACAGAAGAGGACTCGTTGGTGACCTGCTGATCCATTATATATACAAATTTTTCGTACTCATTCCAGTAGCCGATCTGAAAACGACACAAAGGTTCACATTTATTAAAGGAAACAGAAAGACATTGTTTTTTTTTACAGTAGAGCCTCCAAGTACATGTGAGTTGGTCGGCTCTATCTGTAAAGCAGGAGACAGGCCTAGTGTTGCCTGATGTAGGATTTTATAAAAAGCTTGTAGTGGTGCTTCTCACTTCACCTGGGCTACACTTCAGCAGAGTAGGCGTAATCTATTCCTGGCTCAGCAAATGCACTCTTACATAACAAGAAAGCAGCACCAATAGAGCACTCGAAGACTGGTAAAATTAATATAAACCTAATAGTCTAAATGTGCCTTATCTAGCTAGTGCAGTAGGTTGCTCTACTGTTCTATTAATACTACACATAGCACACACAGTATAATCTAACACAAAAACAAACACTGGCCCGTGTCTACTGAACCTGAGATGATTCCAGTGGCTGCATTGTGTTTATTTCGGTTACACTCTGATGTATTCAGCCAAGAAGTCGACGCCTCCCACTTCTGGTAGCTATGATGCACAATACTCACTCTGTTGTCACTGCAGATTGTCTGCAGATAGTTTGGATGTGCAGGCCGCTGTGATGTGTGTTGCCTTGTGAGCTGAATTGTGTGGACAGTATGGGGCCATCTCCTTTCTGGTGCCAGCTTTTGTGAGGACCTTGTCAAAGTTCAGGGTCGGGGAGCTAGCCAAGCCACGGCGTTGTCAGTCTGAGTGTGTTTGTTTTCAGAGACTGCTCAACATTGTCTTTGCCTTTGGCCTGCCCAATTACAGCAGAGCACCGGGGGAGCATGTGGGTGTATTATCTTGAGATATGCCATGGTAAAAGTTCAATTGAAATTAGAAAGTTATTCCTTTTTGCTGCCAAATATCATTTTCAAAGTGGTTTCCAATTTGTTTATCAATAGTTCTCATTATTAAAAGGAGGAAAAACTTGCGGGATATAATAGAAATGACCTTTTAGCTTCCGAGCCTCTGAGGAGGCAGGTCGATGCATGTGTTTGTGAGCTGACTTGTTTTAGTGCGTCGAGCTTACAAGCTAATCAGGGACAGAGTGTTTTGTTAGTGGTATTGAAGAAAAGGACCAAATCATTTAACATCTAAACTAACAGGCATTGACACGTCTTACAGCTGTCGTGCTAAATAGCTAAATGGCTTTTCTGAGTGAGTGCACTTCTCCCAGGTTTGTTTGTTAGCTCATTTAGCAAGCCAGGGCACAAAACAAGACGTGTGTCCATGCTTGTAGATAAAACGGACACACTGAACGCTCACGTGTGCTGCAGCTCTTTTGCATCCATGTCTACGGCTGATATGTATTCAAATATAGCCTCATATAAAATGTTTTTATTGGCTACATTACCAAAAATATTTTGGATACGGAGTTCCTCAGTTGTCCTCAGAGATCAGATCTCTAAAGTAAACACGTAGCTTCATATCAGCTGCTAGTGGGATTCAAGCTGTAAAAGCTGCCACAAGAGCTGCTAACCCACCTAGCAGCTTCATTATAGTCAAGTGTTTTACTGTCATGGTGGTTTCCTGTCCTTGAGGAAATCGCTGAAAACTAAACTGAACTTCAAAAAGTCACATTTCAATAAACACATATATGTCATAATACACAAAATATCAGCTGATTATAATCTTGCAAAGCGAGCCCACAAATGACACTTTGCTTGTTGTCTGTCTAAACTCCAAAGGTGTTTGCTTGATGTAATGTGAAGTGATTGACAGTACATTCAGGCATCAGCATGAACCCTTCAGACACCAGACTGGACAGATGCACCACTCGCTGGGCTGTAAGTGTTTTCAGCATCAAATTTTAAATCTGGAGGCACATGGCAGCTCTTTCAGAAATACCCAATGTCTTTTAAATTATCAACTTTAATCTGTTTCTGAAGAACTGTGGGGCCCTGCATTAGCAGTAAAGCCTCATTCTGTAGCTACAACATGCAGTTTTAATAGCTACTGGTGATGTTTCTGAGTTTTGAGCCATGTCATCATCTAAACTGCCGCTCCCCAAAGGTTTGTAGATTGGTTTAGCTTCCATCTGCAGGGCTCGACTGATTCTCAGTGGATGTTTTCCAGATTAGAATCTCGGAGGGGATGTGCGCATGATTTGGGCTGGCTTTGCAAGACTGGGTACTGGCAGCGTCTGTCCAAATCAGAACCAACCCTACAACTTGTGTACTGCCAACATGCCACGAGGAAGTAAAACCCCTTTCACAGAGCTGCTTTAAGTCTGTTTCTATTTCCGCTGATTTAAAACATGTAGCACTAACATCTATATCATATGCTATTACACATTAATTCAGTTTTGACAGATGCTTCCGAGGCTGTGTGCTCACTTACCTTCCTGGGGCCTACCGGCTTCATCTCGTACACATCAATTGTGTAATTAGACCGCCGGCCAAATGTGTCAAACTGGATGTTTCCTGTCATACCTTGTACTTGGACCTGCCAGGCAACCAGAAAAGAATGATAACACGCTCCTTACATGCATTAAGTGAGCAAATTCCACATGAAAACAAACTGTCTTTATATATGCCGTCAAACGTTCTCTCCAGTGCCTTTTCATTTCCCAGGTGTGTCGTCTATTGAATACATATTTCCAATAGCATTGCAATAGTTTTTATACTCTCAGCATATTGGTGAGGCAAGTGGTGTGGCATGCAAATTTGGAGTGACTGTGAGATTTGGTGTTGGACCAATCAGATCAATGTAGAGGGGTGACAAGTCTGAAAATTGTACAAAACTGGTGGAAGTTAGTTTTTTTGGGGCAAAGGAAACACTGCTTTCACTGTTTGCTGAGGCAAAAAGATGAAAACAGGTGATGTTTAAAAATAACTTTGGTTTAACATGCTGTGTGGAATCAAATATGGTGCTGGATATGTAAAGTGTTTCAGCTGTTGTACCATAAGGATAAAATCAATTACTGTTGCTTTTGAAGCAAAGTAGAGTGAAGAGTGATACAAAGCTAAAGATTAAACTGCACAGTAAATCAAATAAAAAGCAGAGCTGTTTACAGAGACAGTGAACGCCCTTGGTCTTACCATTTTGAGGGCTCTCTCTATGTCGATGCCTTGGCTCCAGGGCACAGCGGGGTTGGCCAGGCAGTCCCCCGCACTCCCCCTGCGAGACACATCCACTCGCTGGCGCCGAAGGTATCGGAAGGCCTCCGCGATCACGAGGATGGCATCGTGGGTCAGCGCTGATGTGTACTGAGACAAAGGCCACAAGAAACCCCAGTGACGCACCACTGACATCACGCAGACTGCACTGCTATCAAAGCAAGGTTATCATCTCTGCAGCAGAACTTGGTAGAGCAGTGCTACTGATGTAACAAGTAAAAAAAAGAATCAAAGCATCACATTATGATTGACATGAAAAATTGCGCGACTATGTGAGACGCTTCTGTTCAAGGGCGAGCAGGTGACAAGTTATTTAAGCAACGTCTCAGTGAAGAGACTCAGCAGAGTTAGTACCTTAAAACTTGGAGGAAGAGGGGGAGAGAAAAAGTGTCTTTGAAGAATAAAATGTAGCATCGGCGGCTGTGCCTCACTGACCTTCAGTGGAGTGTTTTTGGCTTCTGGAAATTCTCTTTCATCCAGGCGCTCCCAGCGCTGGAGGAACTGCTGGACGATGGAGCTGTCTGGGTTGATGATCTGGAAGCCTGTGATGTTGGCTCCACCAGAAAAGACTCTGTCCAGGCTCATGTTGGAAAAGCCCTGAGAGCAAAGAGCACAAGTGGCTGCTAGTGGAACGAGGGATCATTAGCAGCAAAGAAAGAACTGCTTTAGCGTGCCCATCATTAGCCTATAGTTCTGTTTAATTACTGCAACCAATTGTTAGTCTATCGTAACTACACACTGAGATGTTTGACTACACTACAGAGAGTGTTGCGTTTCTTTGCACTGCATTGCATCACGCTGAGCAGTGTTGTTCTGGGCTTCGTTGGATTGTTTCATGTTGTGAGTGCTCACCAGGTTGGCGAGGATATAATGGTATCCTCTGCTGTTTTTTCCCGAGGTCACCACCTACAAGTCGCAGGAGGAGACACACAGTGAGTCACATTCACATCTCATAACACTGAGAACATTTGGAGGGCTGAGATTCAGAAATGAGACCTTTAATTTCACAACACAGAGTGGTTGGTAGAAAGAAAAGGGGAGAAAAGACATTTTAGAGAGGCATTTGCAAAGGCGAGAGGGAGCGAGTGAGCACATTTGTACATTTGTGTGTGTTTGTATGAGACGCACACAGAGAGGGGAGAAACTGTGATGACAGCACTTGTTCCTTTCCATTAACTTCAACATGTAAAATAAGGTCAAGACTCCAGCAAACCTCCCTCTCCCTCTCCCTCTCCCTCTCTCTGCAGCTGCCTGTGCTCTACAGTCTGCCTCTTCCTGCTCCGCCCGTCTCAGTCACACAGTAGACTTAATTAAACCCAAAACGTTGTACAGCACCTGTCTGAGCGAGCAGACACAGAGAAAGCTGCACTTGTTGATTTCTTTTAAACTTCTCCACCAGCCAAGCCTCCCTCTCCCCCTCTCCCTCTCCCTCTCTCTCTCTCTCTCTCTCTCTCAATTCTGATTCTCCATCACAGAGTACGAAGCTTCAAAAAGATACTGTGGGGGTGGATAGATGCTTTTTTTCCTCCCTGTCTTTTCACTTTCTACACTCCCCCACAGTTTTGATATAAGTGTACTCAGGCACTGAAATCAGCTAAATGTTAAATGTCCAGAGTGATAGTGATATCATGTTGGAGAGATTTTATAGAGGACTTGAATACAGATGAGAGATTTTTACAACAGCACTGAAACAAGGACATGCATCCCTGTGGTATATTTCTAGTGCTATTTCCATATTTTTCATTTCAGCCTGGCGTACAGTGATGTAATATCTGTCCAGTTTCTTATTCAGTGCATGCAGTCTCACACCTGTGCACTTCAAACTCCTCTGCTTACCCCCGCCTTAATGTCTCGTAATTGTCTCCAGAGAGGGAATGTCCTTGATGCTCCAAGGTCGGCCTTCCGACCGGCTTATACACTCTCACAAATTTCTACAATAAATCCAATTACCCTCCTCTGAAATGCAAAAATGATTTCATTGTGTTCGACATTTTGCACCTCTCACTGCCGACTCTCAAAGGCCCCCCCACATCCTGCGTTTTCCTCATAAGCAGAAAAATCCTGGAAGCTTTTCTGCTTATTGTCTCCCAAATTGTCTTGAAAAGCTTTTCATTTGTAGGAGTGCAGCAACACAGTGAGCACTTAATGAAGCTGCAGCGCCTGGAGTGACTGGCTGCAACTCCTGTTTGTCACCAGCACACTCAGGCAGAAAGCACAAGACTTCACACTTCTATATGAGCATCCAAAACTGACACCTCAACTGCTGTTTCTGACTGAAACCCCGTTTAGCTGTTAGAAAATAAGCAACTGTAAACATTTATTGCTTACTGTAGCTAGGAGGCACACGGAAACAAATAATAATGTGGGAGTGTCTGTATTTTTTTGGCTTTTTACTGGAGGGGTAGAAGTTATAATGAATGCCAAGAAAGTTCATAAACACACGGCGTGTTCCCTGGTTTATTAAACCACAGCTTGGTGTTAAAGGCCCAGTGTGTAAAATGGGTTGAAAACAGTGACATCAGTGGCCAAATTCTAGATTGCAGGGCTCACTCACTCACCCCTCCCGTCGGGTAAATGACGGCGGCCTCGTAGGGACAAAAAGCCTTGCGCACGAGTTTTTCAGGAGTAGGTCTATCTAGCGACGAGGTGAATGTTTATTTAGAAATCTAAGCCATGTTACCATATTGTAATGAATCCCTCACGAGCAGGAGACCAGAGGAGCGTTCGGGAAAAAGGCCCGTTTATTTGAGCGCTCCAAAAACTCCAGTAACACTCCAGGGGGTAAAAGACTCGTCCCAAACTCTGACTCTTCTGGCGTAACACACACACTTAATACACACATACTCGTTTACCATACCGAGCGGGCACCCCCTCCCCTCTCTGCTCCACCAATCTCCAGCCTGCACACTGACTGACAGCGTAGCCGGTAAACAGAGCTCAGCTGTTTATTTAGCCTAGCAATATCTCCGGACTATAGCAGCTGCAATGGACGACTTTGAACGCGATTTTGAAGAGTTTCTTGTAGCGGACACAGATCCAGAGCCATACCTGTTTGAGCCGGAGCACACAGATGAGGAACTCCATGTGTTTGATGCTGAGCGGGCGAGAAGAGACGCTGAATGCACAGAATGGGATTTGTTGCTACTGCTACCATCGTTGGGGAGATATATCATCAGGAGGAAAAGCGCCGCAGAGAGTGCATCACAAGGAGTGAAGTTGCGTCTTCTTTTCCTCGCAGATGACGGTTCGGGTTCATTCTCTCCTGTTGCGTGGTAAGTGTGGTCCATTCGCAAACTTTATAACTAAAAAAACTTTTCACTACTCTCTATCAACGAACTACTAACACTCTCTGCTGTTTCCTCCTCCTTCTTCCTTCCTTCCACTGTCTTCGTTGGTTTATTTATACACGCGAAACGCGTTCTCTGGCTGGCTGGATTGTCCACCCGGTCTGCCGTACATACATGGCGGCGCAAGATGGCGACCTCTCTAAAGCAAGGCCCTTGATATATATATATATATATATAAAAGCATAATTATAAGGCTACGAAAACCAAATAAATTTTATTTTATAGCAATTATACACTTGTATAAACATATTAATGGGTAGAATATTCAGATTCAGATTCAGATTCAGATTGACAATAAACCATGCCAAATATTACACACTGGCCCTTTAAATGCTACGAGCTTCTGCTGCCATGATTCAAATATCTCAAGTTCTTTGCTCTGAAACTGAAGAATTAATGTAAAGCTGTGATGTAAGCGAATGTATTTTAGACTTTCACTTGCCCCATCTGTCTACTCCTATGAAAAATGTCTGGGGGCGCCACTGCCAAATGTTCATATTGCCTCTTCGTCATTTCATATACTTTCATGCACATCTCTTTGATAGATTTACCACCTGGCTTTTGTGTCAAATATTTCTTTTCAAGACAACCTGAAAATGTTTTGACTTGCATGAAGAAAAAAAAGGAAAATCCCCTGACAACTGCATTGGTAGTCATCTGGTCGGCAGCGAGTGTGGAGACTGACAAGTATTCTAAAGTCAGGATATGGTTGGTAAATCAGAAAAAGGGATGATATGAGAGGTGGTATTTGTTTGATCGTGTTTGTATTTACACAATCTATCAAGGAGCCAACACCAAACTAAACTAAACTAACTAAACTGTCCATAATGACAACAGCTAATGATTAAACCAGAGTGAAATGATTAAGTTCCTTAGAGACAGTGGTTTCAAAAGAGGTAGCCAGATGAAACCACTGAAAATCTAGGGTTGGCACACCAGTGATTATGCTGTTGAAGTATACAAGCATGTTCAAAATGTTGATGTGGAGAGTTAAAGAACTGCATACTGATATACTTTGGTTTCTTATTTTATTGTTACTTAATTCATTAGTGGTTGTAGTTGGTGTGGGCAGTATGTGTATATGTGTGTGTGTGTGTGTGTGTGGGTGTGCGCTTTTTACCAATTACATTTTTTAAAATGAATTTATTAATCAATATGCGGTGCTGTGGTGCAGTGGTTAACATCGTCGCCTCACTGCAAGAGAGTTCCCAGTTCAATCCCGAGATGGGGGGCTCAAACCCCGTGTTGGAGGAGCCCCTCTGTGGGCTTCCTCCCACAGTCCAAAGACATGCAGGTTAATTGGTAGTCTCACGTGACCAGCCTCCCTTACTTCGGAATGGGAGTCTGGGGACATTCGTCTTTCGTTTTGTAATAGAAATAGGCGGGGATATCCAGACCACGTGACGGCGTTGCCATAGGTGCGGCACGTGTGTTACATGTAACAGAGACGTTGCAGCTCTGCAATATAGCTGAATCAAATGAAATCATATCCATTTTAATCTCTTCTTGCGATGCACTGAACACTTCCTTTTCTGGTGTACTATGGACAACAATTCAGGGAACAGCAATTCTCAATCTCTTGTCCTTTAGACTATTGTAATGCCCTGCTGTCTGGTCTTCCCAAAAAGACCATCTCCAATCTACAACTACTTCAAAACTCAGCCGCATGAATGCTGACAAGGACCAGAGGGCGGGCGCACATTACACCAGTTTTAAAATCGCTGCATTGGCTCCCCGTGTGTTTCAGGATCGATTTTAAGGTTCTTTTATTAGTTTTTAAATGTCTTAACGGTCTTGGGCCATCTTATTTATCTGACCTGCTTTTATCATATCAACCCTCGCGGATCCTGAGGTCCTCTGGCTCCGGCCTTTAAATTGTCCCAAAAGTGAGAACAAAAACCCACGGGGAGGCTGCATTCAGCCATTATGGCCCTCACTTATGGAACAGCCTGCCGGAGAGCATCAGGACTGCAGAGACTGTTGATGTTTTTAAGAGGAGGCTCAAGACTCACCTTTTTAATTTAGCTTTTAACTGATTTCTTCTACCCTTCTTTTATTATCTTTTATTTTATTTATTTATTTAATTTTATTTATGTTTTCATGTCTAATTTTCTTAATGATCTACTTTTAAATCCCTATGCAAAATTATTTTTAATTTTTAACTTTTTTAAATGTTTAAATCTTTAAATTTTCTAAATCTTATCCCATTGTCTTTTAGTCTTTTAGTTTTTAGCTCCAGCGTTTCCTCATGGGGGGCCTCTACACTGAGAGGTGTGTCCGGTCTGCCTGTGGGGACGCTGTCCTGGAGATCCCTTGGGCCCGGAGGACTGAGTCTACCCCGGTCTCTCTGGGTTGGGGTGGTCTCTGTGGCGGTGCTCCCTGTGGCCATCCGCTGTGGCGCCTCTTGGTGTGGATGAGCTCCCTATAGGTGGTTTTTCCTCACCTGGTGCCTCAGTGCCCAGCCATGTTATTACACTGACAGTGAGTGCTCTGTGTGTGTGTGTGTGTGTTATATGTGGGGGTGGGAGGGGCAGGTTTTTCATTGTTTTTATATCTTGTGAAGCACTTTGAGTTGCATTTTTATGTATGAAAAGTGCTATAAATAAAGATTGATTGATTGATTGATTGATTGATAGGTGGGTGTAAGGCAAAGCTAATCAGCCGTTGGTCACAGAAGTACGGATGTACATGGATTTGGATCCAATCACATCACTGCTGCTGGGAGCCAGCGCTAGTTCTATCACAACTTTGCTATGGGAATGTCCACAGACGCCAGAGTCAGCCAGCGTGCTGACGTCATCGGCGTCTGTGTAAGAGACTATAGTTAATTGGTGACTCTTAATTAACTGTGAGCGTGAATGTTTGTCTGTCTCTGTGTGTCAGCCCCGTGACAGTCTGGCAACCTTTCCAGGGTGTAACCCGCCTCTTGCCCAGTGTCAGCTGGGATAGGCTCCAGCCCCCCCATGACCCCTAACAGTATAATTAATGATGAACAACCAATCACAACTGACTGGTTGAACAAGTTCTTGAAATATCTTAGCTGAGGCATATGCATCATTCTGTTCAGTAAACCCTCTGAAAATAAACTAAGTCAGAAAAAAATGATTATGACTTCCAAAACACAAACCAGCTACACACCTAGAGCAATTTTTCTGTCACAACATGAGCAGTACACATGTTCTTGTTAAGGATTATTTCATTTGGTTTGCTGTGGCATTTGCTCCATCCCTCTGTTGGCAGTGCTGTTCTGGGAAAAAAGAAGCATCTGGGCATAACAAATATTTTTAGGATCCTCATGCTCCAGTTTCATGGTCCCCTGGGATAATCGCTTTTTGTGAGTATGTGAAACCACGGGGAACCTGAGGTCAGGCTCAGCCGTCACTGAGAGAACCACACTTTTATTGTCACAGGAGTCGTATCTTCCTCTCTGTCAAAATCCATTTCTCACAAAACACCTTCTTCAAACAGCTCGGGGGAAAAGAAGACCCGCGGCCTGTAAGCAAGAGGGAACCTGCAGCACTGATTGTACTGACTGGCTCCTACATTTTTAATGCTCATTGAAAGGAAAGGATAGTCTCAGTGCCATGTCCTGTCATCCTTTTTCAACAGTTAATGTGCTCATCTGGTGACAGTCTGAAATGGATCTGTGATAAATCCAACCCAGAGGGCTGAATCATATAAACAGCTACCACAATTTACCTGGTTTTTATGATAATCAGTGGGCCCAAAATATGACGTGTCCTTATGAATAAGGAAGGGACAACTGTTATATTTTCACCATTAGTAGCACTTGTAACCCTCAAGGACACACGAAACTCCAAAAAGCACCTTTAAAAGTCTTTGTGCTAAGCTAAGCAAACGAGCTACTGGCTGTAGCTTAATAATCAACAGACAGATTTGAGTGTGGTTTCAATTTTGTCCCAGCAAAATATCAAACTGTTCCCAACTGTAGAGCCCAAATCCAAAGTTGTTGTCCAATCTTTGTACCAGGACTGAGTCCTTAACGCTGCAATTAAAAATAAAACACAGCACATCATCTTCCAGCCCCCACCAGTGCAATACAAATAAACCCAGCACACACACTCCTGTTACATCTTTACATTAGTATTCACCTCTCTGTGGACGATATAATCAGAAATATGGAGCCGTCTCCTCACGCTGTGGAGGAGCCAGGAGGAGGGACAGGCAGAGCAGTTGTCTCAGGTCTCAATTATCTTTATTTGTCCATCCTCAGGGCTCCTCCTTCCTGCCTGTCTGGACGCACAGGTCTGTCTGTGCCGTTTGAAGCAAGCCCGAGCTGGGCCGAGCTGCAGGACGATCAGCCTAAATATTCCTGTGGGAATCGACTCTAATTAAGCAGACTGGAGCCACAGTCCTGCGCAGAGCTGGATGTCTGCCCAAGTGCCTTCAAGAGGATTTGACTCTCTTCCCACTGATGGAGGCTTCTCTTTGTTACAGTGATTTGTCATCTGCCTTCTTCAGAACTGGAACAGGCATCCTAATGTTGATGACTGTCCCTTTCCACCAGTCAACTAATTATTGTTACGCTACTCGAAACAGGGCATAATGTGAGGAGGGATTTTGCTGTCAAAGAAGCGCATTGAAGAAAGAAAACACAGCAGAGGAAGGACATGGCTGTGTATCAGTTAAGCATTACTTCAAATCCCCTATCGTTCACTGGACCTCACCACAAAGCTGAATCTTTAAAAATAGCTGCGCCTCATTATTAAACTTCTGTCTTTGTGCCTGTTGGCACATTATACAAAATATATACAACATTTTAGACAGATTTTGATGAAACTTTGAAAATACTGAATGTCCTTGCTGCTTTCTAGCCTTTTTAGCCGTAGGTATTAATATTTAAAATGTTACTTCATGTAAAAACATTACCTTCATTCTTTACTGAATGAATTTGGTGCAATACAAGTGCTTTCATTGCCAGTCTTGTTCCCGGGACCGTGTGCAGTCTGAGGGTTTAAGCGGCTCTCTGCTTTCGGCAGCCATCAGCTACACACCTCTGAAGTTCACACAGTCTTCTTATTGTATGCCAATTTCAACAAAATAAAAAATGTGTATGAAGTTGTAATGTCCTTACTATCCTTGTTGCAGTTGTGCACTTGCCAACTCTCCTGCTTGCACGTGTTTGATGTTGTTTTTCATTTTGGGTTGGTTTTAACTCAGACTTCTCTGGGGTCTCCTTTGGATGCCCGCGCTACAAAGAATACTCTACAAAAACTTCCTCTATTACAGTCCAGTTTTTCTCTTTATTTAGAAGCCATGTTTTCTTTGTTTACAATGGAAGGTAAGAAAAAGGAAAAGAAGGGCTCAGCACACAGTTGTCCTGTTGTTGTTTTTGTGTTCTTGCAGGGCGTTATAGTGCATGCTGTTCTGTCACATTTTTATCCGTAGTTCAAGATGAGGTTTCATATATGGCAAACTATCAAGGGCAGCATGGAAAAGAAAGGAAAGAAGGACAATGCAAAGGATAAGTGAATGTAGAGTGTCCTTTCCTGATAATATAATATACTGCATATTTGCTCCCTAATATGAGTATTATCTATTATTTCAGTAAAGCCTGAGGTCGACTTATCAGAGCGACTGTCATGTTCCTCGGTCTTTAGTATATTTATGGGATAAATGTAGTGAGAGGAATCAGAGAGCTCACTTCATAGCTGCTGTGTTATGTACACTGTTTAAACTTATTAAACCTGACCTTCTTTACATTCAATATTTCTCACCTAATTGCTCTGTGAATCTTACAATCTGTGAGCCTTACAAACACGCTGAGTGCATTTCCCACCTCTTTGAAGGTTCTGTATGCGACATTCAGATCATTAAGATAACAGCAAACCAATATTTGCTATACATTTATAGTGGAGTAATGGCACCCTGAGCAGAGGATGAAGTCACTGCTTCTGTGTGTGTGTGTGTGTGTGTGTGTGTGTGATATAATCGAAGCCTCTCTTTTTGTTGTCGCTGTAGCTGGTCCGGCTGCACGTGCATCTGAGTCCCACTGGCTAGCTAATCATCACTGCTTTGTACGGCACTCATACAACAGTTACAGCTGATATAAAGATGGCACTGTCGCTGAAGCCCACCCTCCAAATCCTACCCAAGTACCCACGTTAGCTCCATCACCACTGTCACCATTGTTAGCACTGTTTGCACCATTAGCACCAAATGTTGCAATTAGCTTCTTTAAACTTCAAATATTTTTAAAACTGCATTGTTTGCAACATTCTCTTCTTCTCTTCTTTTATTGATTTATTGCTAACTTTTATTGCACATTACCTCCACTGAATGACCACACTTATTCCCGCCCTCTGTAGTCTGCACAAAAGTAGGCTAAAGTGCGTCATGTGCATGTGCATCATGCCATGCAGGTACAACATGAAATACAAACAAAAAAGTCCACATCCGCAAATCAAACAATCAGAGTAGGTGTTTCTGTGGTGATCTGGAGAATTCAAGGATGAGGCCGATCACAGAGTTCTTTCTAAATGCACGTTTAATTACGAGCTCGGATCAACATGGCTACATGCAGAAGCTATGTGATGATTGTGAACAGAGAGACACAGCTTATATAGGATGGTGGCATGTATACTATCACCTAAAATGGTGCCTTGACACATTTAACTTGACCTTGGGCCAAATACAATTAGTCTAACTTTCATTCATTCCATTCATCAGTAAGCCTCGCACTTCTGACGCCATGACGTCTGTCATAACGGAACATGATCCCCAGGGATCTTGACCAAGTATCCACTGGTCAGTGGAGATGTAAAAATACATACTAACAAATAGTGACCCAGACTGCACTACACTTTTGAGCAATATTTAAACTGCATTGTAACGAGCAAATATTGTGCCAAAACTGTCACCGTTCTGTCACTGTTCTGACTCAGTATTAGATTCTGCAGCCACAGTATGGTAAATGTACTCTCTATCAACTATCAGAGTCTGAGGTCATGGATATTATCTACTTAACACTTTTAGCCATGCTAACAGCGTGGCGATAGAAATGCCGGTGTTGGTCTTTCAGTCCATGACTTTGGTCCAGACTGAAATATCGCACCCATTATTGGGTAGATTGACATTTTGTACAGACATTCATGGTTCTCAGGGGATAAACTGCCATGACTTTGGTGATCTCTTGACTTTTTCTAGAAGCCACCAAAAGATTCAAACTTTTAATTTTTAGTAAAATGTCTCAAAAAGCATTGCATGGAGTGTCATGGCATTTTGTATAGCTGCTCATGAAGGACAATTTGACAACTGACTTTGTTGATCCCTTGAGCCTGGTGTACACTGTGCGTTCTGGGCTGTCACAGACAAAAGATGACCGATGAGAAAGGAACATGACATTCAACGTTCAAGGATGGCTGTCGTCACGGTCTTGCAATCAAACACAACCTGGGATAAAATTCTGACAGTGTCAGAAATCTGGGATGATCATCTCACTGTGACTGGTGTTACAACCTTCGTTTACAAACCATCCAATACAAATGCAGCATGAAATGACACTGGTGCTAAACCCAAATAAACACACGGATAGCAGCTCGCCATGGACGCAAAACATGCTAAAAGAAATGTGCGTGATTTCAGCAGAGAGGGAAGCCTTGTGGAGTTGTGGCAGCAGAAGCCTTGCCTGTGTGATGTGTCCTCCAGCTCTGACCATGAGCGCATAAAGAAGGACGAAGCATGGAAGGAAATAGTGGTGGAGTTGCAGCTGGCAGGTGAGCAACCTAGCAGCTAGCAAACACACACACAGACACACCACGGTATATAGTGCCAACTAAACTTTAGGTTATTTAATAATGTGGCCCTCTATGTTGTGCTTCACGGTTAGAGAAGTAATAACTCGTGCAGCATCCTTGCACACTCAGTATGGGAAGCTATTGCATCGTAAGTGGTAGCCTGTGATTCAGTACGCACTGTCTGGGGCACCGAAAAGGGGGGAAAAGGAGAAGGATTCTAAGGGCCCATGATTAAGAGGGGCCCAGAGAGGCCCCTAATAAAATTATAATACTGACAAAAAAAATAATATGACACTAAGTTATTAACTAACTTATAATCACAAATATATTTTATTTACAATGTACTGGTAACAATAACTTTATTTGTTTTGGAAACATTAACGCCCCCCCCCCCCTCTAGTTACGTAAAATGGTTCAGTCCGACTGGATCAGCTGCAGTGCGCCGTAATTTGTCACAGACAGCGGGTAAGGAGGCGGAGATGGCAATATGCCTCAAAAATCAGGTAGCCAAAAACGGAAAGAAAGGAAGCTAAGAGAGGAGAAAGAAGCAAAGGGTCGACAGTATGTCACCCAGTATTTCAAAAAGCAAGGTGGGTTTGTTAGTGGTTCATGTGGTGGAAAGTTATGGAATATTAACTGTGTCCCTGGTCTATAAGCAGCTTATAGACCAGGGACACAGTTAATATTCAGAGGAAGGTGATCATTTTAGTTAGGGATGAGCAAGCAAACAACAAAAAAAAAAAAGTCCAAAAAAGTTAATAACTTACAAATTATGGCGAAAAGTTAGTTTCTTGCAACCCTAGAATTAAGATAAAAATATTCACAAACAAAAAAAACACTTCTGGTTGCTGATAAGTAGTGTTTAACTTTTGATTTAACACTAAAAATTAAAACCCTCGGCGCGCACTGCAGCGCTAGCAGACAGATGCGCGACTCAAAGCAGCATGTGTCACTGACACCAGACTCAGAGCGCAGCGGACCGGTGGAAAATGTCACCATCATCACATTACTTTACATCAATAAAATCTATTTTATCATTTCGAGTCACATTGTTGGAAGAATTTAGTTGCCTGTGTTCAAGCAGGATAATAGGTCTCCATTCATTGCACGTCGGGCTTTCTATTTCCTTTTCGGAGATGGTGTTGCGTTCAAGGTCCCCCCAAAAAACGGGAGAAAAAAATGGCCAAATATTTGTTTTTTGTTGTTGTTTTTTTCACAATCGAATCCCTTGCCATCGAACGAAGCTTTGAAGCTCCTCTTCAAGTTTGTCAGGGAGGAATGTGGAAGTGGAGGAAGAGATTGTTCTTTTTTCACAAATGTGGGAATGACAGTCAAAAATACCATCAAAATGCATAGTTTTATGTAAAATAGCATCAAAAATTTTCGGCGGCCTCCCGGCCAGCTGTGTATAGGGCCCAGTAAAAATTATTTTCATGGGGCCCAAAATCCCTGGCAGCGCCCCTGCACACTGTCATCATACGGTCTGCATACATCAAACTTGATGTCATACCAAAGTTTATTAGATACATGCCGCACAGTGTAGCTCACATAATACTTACAAGACTGATACAATCTCTCATCTCAAGTGTTTATGTAGCAACAAACGCCTGCAAACAAATGACATTCCCTCCAGCCTCAGCTGTACTTTGAGTTAAGTGTTAATTAGAAAATGTTAACAGTTGGCTAACAGGTTAAACTAGGATGGTAAACATGGTAAATTCAGAAAACCTTAGCATGTGAACATTGTCACTGTGAGCATGTCAGTATACTGATGTTACCACGAAGCTGAAAGCACTGCTGTACCTGAGTAGCAGCCTCAAACAGCCATGCAGGTTTAAATATGCTGTATTTTTGGGACCAGACAACCATGTAAAAAAAAATGACCCCCTCCAGAGAAAATATTGATGCTACAGAAACTATTTGTTATGTCATGGCCTTAAAACCAACGGCCACACAAAGCAACAAACCAAACTACAATCCACATACAGGATTAAATATCATACACACAGATGTAATCTCATCCCTAATGCAGCTTCTTGTTTTACTATCCTACTGACTGGGAGTGGAATTCCAGTGCACCTCTGGGCGTTGAGCACTTCTCCTATTTCCCTCCATAGTACCAGACAGAGAGACTCACATGGCTCAATTCCCACAAGCTCTCCTTTTTCTCTGTCTGACTCTTTCACTGTCTGTCCACTGTGCAGGAGGAGGCTGGAGGTGACTGCTCCTCTGGCAGCGATTATAAATCCACTGTGCCTCTATTATTGATGAGAAGCCTTAAAGGTGTTTATCGCTCCGTCTTTACTTTAGTGAAGGGATGAGACAGACTGATACTTTAAAGTCAGCGAGAGAGCCAGCAGGGGAGCAGAAATACCCTACAGCACATTTATCAACAAATAAAGTGCTGTTACAAGTCAAACTACTCTGACAAAAGTAATTAGCACAAACTGAATGATAAATATCTGTGTATACATTCATTTATAACCCACTGTGTAAAAATAATAGCCTTCATGCAGGTATAAGAACATTTTATTTCTATAATTATTGTATTTATGAGGTCAAATCCTGGTCTCTGGTTACAAAATAAATCCTGTCCAGAACGTTTGCTTCCTGATGCCTGAGTAATCTCAGTTGTATTTGCTCACTCCTGCCTTTGTGAGAGATCTTCCCTCAGGCTAGGAGGGTAGGCTATTTATAGTAGGCTCATTGTTGTTGCTGTTATGGGACAGTGTGTCCTACTTACACTGGGAGCTGATATTACATTAAAGCAAGTGTTGATGTCACAGCTCATATAAGGAATCCATCTTGAGAGACGCAGGCCTGTCTTGCCGCTCTCAAACATCTGGAGAGACACACGCCTGACAGATGCTGCCTACATGGCCACCACTCGCATTAATCCGCCACAGTAAAGAGATTATGATCGGATCGGCCTGACGTGAACCCAAGTGACCCTATTATCTGATTCGATAACTTGAATCTAATATGGAGGCAATTTGAGAACATTTGAAGAAACCCTCCGTATCAACGTGAAGGGCAGAGAAAAGCAAACTTCTCCTAATTAATGAAAATGTTCTGTGCCGTCACTAAAAATATTCCCCCGCGTCAGAGGAAATGAAGACAGATCTGCAGTGAAGGTCAGAGTGAAACTCGTAAGGCCGGCAATAATGAAGATCATTACGTAGAGGGCAGAAGCCTTTACACACAAATATTGCAGCAAAGAACAAAAGGTTAAGATGTGCTTGGGATTAATGGTTCAAATGAGCAAAACAGGCTTTACTTGTGGGCTTAATGGGTTTTGTAACATGTTAATTTGCTGAGCAGCAGCAGCAGCAGCGGAGTACAGCGGCTGCAATAACCCAAACTGAAGAGAAACTGTTAACTGCCAAATCACCAGACACATTTTATTTGCTAAGGAGAACTGTGTGTTAAAGGCCTGGTGTAGGAAATTAAAATAAAGATCTGCCTCATGGTTAAAATAAACCAACACTGACACAACATAAACTGAAGTTTCCAGTGTCAAAGTAACACACTTTGTATGCCCAGCAATCCACCTCTCCCCTGACCTCTGTCTGAGTACTTGTTGCAATAACAATGTCACGCTCTGCCAGTTTTTCCTTCTAAAATTGCTCAGTAATTATTTGCATTTCTTGCCATAAAAATGTAAAAAGAGGTTGGTTTAGATCAGCGGGTTCCAACCTTTGCTTTAAGACATAACCCTGCACCCTATCAGATGATAATACGTTCATCAGATGAATGGGTCACCCGTCAGGTTCCACATGAGTTCATTTGACATTATCATTAACTGGGTATTACTCAACACTTTTTTTCAATATTTTACAATATTCTTTTATTTTTATTCACACAATCAAGCTGTCAATGTTACGCTTAGTTTGGTCAAAGTCATATTTGTACTACTACTGGCACAAACTGGACATTTGGCTATTTTATTCATCCATTTTAGTTAAATATTCCAACTGTATATTCATTACTTTTAGTTGACACTTTCAGCGATTTATCCATTTCTTTTGGCAAGCTAACTATTTTAGTGTATATTTATTCATTAATTCACTTTTCATATTCAAACAATCTACTGAAGTGCCAAATGCAAACAATTTTACACCTGTACAGTGCACTAAAATATATTTCTGAACACATTTGAGGCGAGAGATAGGCAATGCAGTAACAGACTCTTGATTCATATTTGATCAGCGCTGCCTAGTTTGACCACAGTTCATGAGCAGTGATTGACATGGTTGACAGCTACGTTAGAGGCTCCTCAGCTCTGGTTGGTTGATAAATATGATTTTTTTCACAGATAATTTCAGATTATTTTACAGATACAGAGCATCTGTCTCGTGTAGGACTGTGTGAATATGACCCTGTTAGTTGTAAAAAGCTAAACCTGTAGCTTTGAAGTGTTTAAGGTTGCAAAACAACACTCAACTGATTTAATGTTGCACCTCTGTAACATTGTCGGACTCACATGGTAGGATTGTAAAAAGGATCCAAACTGATGCAGCTGAACCAGACATATTCTCTTTTTAATTTCAAAACCTGGCACTTACATTACCCATAATGCAACTGGACCAACAACACTTCAGGTTGGAGATTTGAGTGTGTTATGCTTGTAATAGCTAATGCAGTCTCAAGCCTGTTGCCTGAGGCAGAGTTGAGGAGCAGGCTGCAGAGGTCTGGTAAGTTCACTTCTGTCTAACTACACACCCAAACTTAGAGTCTACAGCCCCAGCCAATAGGGACACAAGTGACATCACTTTAAAAGCACCACAAGGTGACAGAGTACACAGAGGAAAATGATTCTGTTCATTTGTCTCATTTTGTGCTGCGTGAATATAGCGACAGTTTTGGCAAATATGGCGTCATGTTTCTGTTGACAGCTGTTTGGTATGTAATTAGTGTTAGTAAAACATTTCAAATGAAGCTCAGCATAAGTGCAATCAGGAAGACCTTTCTCGTGCTCATCCTTTCACATTTTCTCCATCCCACTCTCACTACTCCCTCCAATCAGCTGACTATGGGTGTTCACTCCTCTAGTTATCCAATCACACTTTGCCACGATCTCTCAGCCAATCAGGTTGCCACTGCAAAATTTTAAATCTGCTCTCTCTTCTGCTGCTGTCAGCCATCATTTTAGGCAGGATCTTCGCACCCTCCTCCACCCTGCTCACCTCCAGCCATCGTATCCAGAGTCCAGGACAAGCTCTCAAAAACTCATTCCTCTACTCTCATCCAGATCATCGGCACTTCTCCATCTTCATCGCATCTTCACCACTTCTACCACCACCAGCGTATAGACCCGGGGGGGGGTTCCCTATTCGACTATGGATTCATCACTCTCCTTAAATCAAACCATCTCTACGGGGTCTAATCAAAGACGGTGGATAAACCAAGATGGTCCACTGCGAGTCAGTTTGCTGTATCAGTGTCATGTGGGGTTCGCGACCACCATGCCCCTTTAGGAGACTAACAGCAGGTCCAGAGTCCATTGACTTCAGTGGGAGAAATGAATGTGATTACAGATTATGGCCGATTCTTTCGCCCCATAGTCACAGAAGCAAATATTGGACCCATTTATCACAAGCCACATATCTTCAGAACACACCAAAATGGCAAATTTCAGACGGACAAATCAGGAGAAAATTTACTTTGTTCAAGACCTGTCTCTGTCTCAACAACACACTCTCGTGAGATCTGGCAACAGATATCTCCTCTCTGGTGCTGAAATCAGTGCAGTTTCACCAAAGATACTGGATTAAAAAAATATTTTTTCCAGCGGATATCTTAGTTACAACATGATTGAGCTAGCAAAGCAGTTTTGTGTTGCCATCTTGTAGTAATCCAGTATCTTTGCTCTAATCGCCAAAGACTTTCCACATTCTTATTCATTCATTCACATGTTAATAAATATTCTTTTACCATAAAAACGTGTCTCTCCTGATTGAACTTATTATAAAGGGAATAAAATGTGTTGCTACTCGGTTCCAAATAACACATTAAACTGTGTAGTCTATACTAGAAGTAATCTTTAGATGTTAAGTGTCCTGTGAGGGTTGGGAGCATCAGGTCAGGAGCATCCGGTCAGGATTGGGTTTAGTAAGTGGAGAATGATTTTTTTTTTTTTCTTTTTGCATAATTATTTTAATTTAATTGTATGCATTCCACCATACTTTTACTCTTATTAAATGAAAATGAAGAAAGTAATTTCATAATGTCTTGATATATATGATAATATATACATATCACAGGTAGGTGTCAGATTAGCATGAATATTTTAACATACAGAAAACATAAATGTACATTCACACATCCAAATGTTATCACCTTCATTCATCTTATATCACACTTACTCACATACACCACTCACCCCTAGCCCCTGTAATGAGATATTGTCAACATTCATCTATTTAAGCAAAAGCCCATGCATGTGCTTGAAGCAGGGATACGCTGCTGCTCAAAAGACACACGGATGAGAAAATCCAGGCGTCTATCTAACTCCACAAATCTTCAGGAACAGTGCACTTAAAAACTCATTTGCAAGGCAAAATGTGACCACATGTGCAACATGCTGTAGCTTCTAATCCTCCAAATGAACACTAACGATCTTCTGAGGAAGTACGCAAATTCCCAGTTAACCCTCATTTATTACGTTTTTGACAATAAAGTGTTCTGTGCGGTGCAGCCACAGTGAGCAGCACGCATTAGCAAACACTGAAATCTGAATCAAGACTCATGTGGGAAAACTGTAGCTGATGATCACCTAGGAAACAAGGATGAGGAGGCTGTTTAATTTCTCCACGTGAATTAAGCCCAGGTGACCTCAAACAACGTGCATGCAAAAACAACAAATAACAAGCCCTAATTGAGTGTGCCCGTCTCGCCTTTTTTAACACCGTCTTCTAAATGAGAATCTTGAGATCTGAGGCAATCATGATGCACTCACAGTGTTTAGGGTAATAACAAAAAGGAACGAAAAGTGGGGAGCAAACAAAGGCAGGAGAGTGCCTTATTGCACTAAATGTGTGTAGATGGAGCTGATGTGCAAGGCATAAAGTGAGGAGAAGACTGTTTACTCCTTTAGAAACACTGGAGCATGCACAGCCACGAGACTGAATAAAGGTATTTAAGGACAGAAATGTAATAAAGCAGGCTGGACTAGTGGTGCGTGCTGCCTCAATACCTGCTCCAGAATGGAGTTGATCCTTTCCACCTCACAGTCGATGAGAAAGCGTTTCTCCTGCCGGCGGTCCATCTCCTCGATGATGCGTCTGTACTCTGTGGGGTCCACGATGTTCCCCACTGAGCGAGCTGTCACCTGCCAGTTATTGGCGACAGCCGACTCCATGATGGCCTGAAGGATTGCAAAACCTGGAGGAACAGAGAGAAAAGAGCTCCATCACACAACTGTCTGTTTCTAAGAGCACACCAGCAGGTAAATGCTGTGCTGTAAATAAGACGTGTGAAGGTACTCTAGCTCTCAACTATGGTTAGTGACAGATTGCTTTGACCAGCTTTTTATTACAGCTATTAACAAACTTGTGATGCAGTGATGAAATGTTTATTTGAACAGTAAAATCCTGTTGTAAGATATAAAATGGATGGAGACAGAAATTGTTTACAGCAGGTAAACAATGTACCATGTGGTTTCAGAATAAAAAAAGGTCTGATCTGTATCCATTTGGGTGATATTCAAACAGTCTGTCGAGGATGAAATATGGACAGTTGTTAGAGTAGGTGGGTGGGAGAAAAAATCTGAAGAATCTGTTGTGTTTGTTCAATCTGAATTCCAAGAAACCAAGAAGACAATGCTTTGGGGCTTATTGATGAATTAAACATGAGCCCCATGCTCTTGCAGTGTAGCATTTACAGTGTATGGATATTTATACATCACTGCTGTCAGATACACACCATCAGTGACTCATTTTAAAGTTAATATCAGAGAAGCAAGTTTAGCAAAACTTTGACAGACAAAGCAGATTCAGGAATAAAGACAAGACGGAACAAGAGTCCACAGAGGTCGATATACCCACGAATGATTAAGTTAAAGCTGCAACGCCCATAAAAAAAGACAGAGAGGTTACAGAGCATAATTAACTAACTGTTAACTGGGAACTGGCTGCGTCCCATGCTGCCTTAGCAGAGTGTCACAGGAGGTCACCTCACTTATCTCTTTCCTGCCTCGCTGAGGAATTCAAACTTGCAAATGTAAGGCTAGAGTTAACAGAGGTAGAGAGCAAAGACACAACAGTAAGACGTGTAGCACACACTCCAGCAAATGTAGTGAAACGGAGTGCTAAAGAGGCAGTTCAGAGAGCACAATCGCCGTAACTCAATGCCGAGCTCACTGTGCCGAGGGATGAATCAGTAGATGAGGTGTATGAAAGAAAGAAGCTGAGCTGACAGTAACCGAGCTGAGCAGCGACACTGAAAAGTCCTGATACGCCTGCAGGATTTTGGATGATTTCACTGATAGTTTACTAAGGGAGTTACATGGTCAGCAGTCATCAGGGGCCACAAAGAGTTTCCAAAACAGCCGAAATGACACATCAGTGACTCTGGCTGAAAGGGAAAGAGACCAGAGGGCTTTAGTTGTTTTGTTTGAAGTCATTTGTTGCCTTTTTACATTCTCTTTGGGAAAACAAACAAGAGTTTTGGCTGGGAATAAACAACAGCCACCGACCTATCAAGATCCCCTTGGTCATTTTCCGCACCTTTAATCAATGCACCTGTTCATAAAGTTTTGTTTGCACCAAGCTATTTATCCACTAATTCGGGTGTTGACTGGCCATTGGGAAGTCTGGAAATGTTTCCAGTGGGACAGTCTTGTGAGGGACGGTCTTTTTGTCCCAACACCGGCATGATATACCCTTTGTTAACACCATATATAGCTCTCCCCGTCAGCATGTTCTGGGCTGTTTGCATGCACTGACTATTTGGGTGCACTACAGTCATAGCATCAGCTTAATTGACCACATAGATGTGAGCGACAGCTGACATGAGTGACTCATTGGCTCCCTGAGGGTAACCAGGTGTTCGCGGGCACCTGATTACCAGCCTGGCAATAAAATGACTTATTAAATACTTACTCAACGTAAACATAGTGTGCTCCTGTGGATAAACTCTGCTGGTCTTGGTTTAATTCTGTGTTTATACACTGTTGACTGTTTTGCAGTATTCTAAATAAATCTGAAAGCACGCTATTAAGTCAGATTAGGTGTCAGGTGATCATTACATTAACTCATCTTTAAATTTTTGCTTCCTGTACACACAAACATGAGGCAGAAAATCTTGAAAATTTTGCTTCATATTTTTACATATTAGCCTAACACATGGAATATGTTTCCAAATTGGGGCTGCTAGACAGAAATTTCTTCTCTTTTTGTTGCCACTCCGCCTCTGCATTAATCTGATATTGTTACAGTAAAAGCAGAGGAGGTATTATCTGCTACTGGGCGGCATTAGTAAGTTAGGATATAAAGGCTGTGAAGTTAAAAGGAAGTGAAGGTGAACTGTGTGATTACTAGGATTGTTTCAGTACGCCAGAACCTCCTGCTGAGCTATTTGAAGTTTTTATGGAGTCGATTCAACAAAACATCTGTTATCTGAGGACAAACACGGTGAAATGCTCACACACACACTCTCTCTCACACACACACACTGTTCTTTGAGCTAAGTGTCACATAGATGTGTAGAACCATATGGGATAATAAAAAGTTTTGGAAAACATCCAATAATTCTGTCTGGTTACTTTTCCTAAAGGTTAAGAATCCAGGGACCTTTCAGATTTTACAGTCAAAGCACTTCTTGACTACTTTAGTTATCCATCCTGAATTCTGCACATTATTATAACATTAATAAACACTAGTCCATAGCCATTGGTAGCTTTGTCACCTTCTACCTATGCCAGTCCTCAATGCCTATGTGCAGTTTCACATAGATTGACCACGTCAGTGAGTAGAAAAACGTGGGACAGACAGAATGACTGACTGACAGAATGACACACTGACAGTTTCCGTGATTATGTACAGCATACCATACCATGACTTAGTCATACCAAACATTAGAAACAACACCAACATTGGTCCACAGGGGGAGCCACAGCGATCGGTCGCATTTTAGCCATTTTGAAGCATTTTTCTGTTGTTATAGCGCCACCCAGTTGCCAATTAGAGTTAAATTTCTCCAGTCACCTTGAGGCGTCCTGTTCTACATATCTACCAAGTTTAGTAAAAATCCATATGGCGGTTAGGCCTTTTGTTTGATGGGGTCAATAATGGAGGGGTCCCCTCAGATTATGTGTGGTCATATGCCTACAAAGTTGCATGGTGATGGGTGAAACCCTTGAGATGTTATACACCTTTATGTGATAAGCCACGCCCTCCGCAATATTCATTGCCTTATAGAAGCTCAGTTTTAGTAAGTTTTCCAACTTTTGCCAAGAGGGAACTTTAGATATTGGTCCCTAGATTATGTTCACCCAGTTTCATGCAGATCGCTCAAACTTCCTAGGAAGAGATCCATTTGAAGTGTTTTTCAAAAAATTCAAAATGGCGGAAAATCTATATGAGTGGAAGTTATGGGTTCTTGAGGCAAATGTGTTCCTCATGAGGAGAGGCATCTCTGTGCAAAGTTGTAATATTGCTTCATTGGCATCCTCCCATGACCCTCTACCACTGTGCCAAATTTCACATGGATTGACCAAGTCAGTGAGGAGAAAAACGTGGAACAGACACACAGAGTTTTTGTTTTTTCTGAGTGTATGATAATGACGCTCCTGCCAGTGTTATGGGACAAACCATAAGTGTGTCAAAATAACTGTAACACAGTGCAGCAGGCAATATTACATCACAACAGTTCATTTTAAACTGTTTCGTACCATATGAATAAATTAGGTACATTTATTGGTTATGTACATGCATTTACATTATGTTTAGTCTTGTGAGTAATCGGTACAACATCATCGTTAATACAGTGTTTGGCTGATTGGCAGAAAATAGGTTAGTGCCACAGGCATGAGGCCATGTGGCTTTTAGAAGTGATCAATCTCTCTGTGCTGAAACAGCAGGCATCAAACTGGCTTAGGTTTTTTAAGTTTAGGTCGGCTGATATTTGACTTAAGTGAAATGTGTGTCTATATTTGACTTTTCAAAGACATGTTTGGATTGGCCACACTGTATCTTACACAGTAGGGATTTCTGTTTTTGCAACATCTTGAAATCCTGCTTCACTGTTGATTAATGAGCTTCGTAAGTTTAAAAGCTGATATCTAATGCCAGTTTTAAACCC
This sequence comes from Epinephelus lanceolatus, assembly GCF_041903045.1. NCBI lineage: Eukaryota > Metazoa > Chordata > Actinopteri > Perciformes > Serranidae > Epinephelus > Epinephelus lanceolatus. Next base: position 42,248,282 of record NC_135744.1, on the reverse strand, counting down.
CCCCTGGAATCTCAGTGACTTCACTTAAAATGAATGCAACTCAATACAAATCCAGTGTCTGATGAGAGGCTTTGAGGCAGAAAGTACAAACAGGGATGAATTGCAGCCAATAAAAAGGTATCATGTCGGAAGACCAATGACCCATGCAAAGGTAACACACCTTATCAAGCAGAAAAAAATATTAACAACACAAAAACAGCTGAATAAATAACAGCTCCCGAGACAGATAATGACAACGTACAGAGGAAATTTGCATATTTCCATTATGTGAAAAACCGTGTGCAGAATGTGCTGAGTGGTGGTGACAATGCACGGTGGCAGCAGCTCATTATGTGCCGTATTGGGTCATAACTAACAGACAGAAAGCAAATGATTTACCATAGCCAACATACTGCAGCTGACTGGACCAAATGAGCAGAGCAAAGCAGCATCATATGCTGCGTTACCCTTTTCTCTCAGAGCAGAGATAAAACTGCTGATTCCATAAAATAACGGGTATTATTACGGGTGCTGAATAAGCTGGTATAAAATGTGTTTATGTAAATACAAGTCAGCCACAGAGCCTCTCTACTGGAAGCTGGCATCACATGGGCTAAATGGAAACTGGTTCTCACTCTGTATCACAGTCATGATGTCAGTGATGCACTACCTCCCTGCAGCACACACCAGACTGCTCTTAACTATCATGGCTGCTGGAGCTGTTATATCACCTCCTGTGTGTATGTTTTAATAGCTTATGCATAGAAGTCAGTGCTCATTAATACTGTAGACAGGGTTTGGGCGGGTTACAAAGTCATCCATGCATTATTTGTAAAGGGATGGGTATTATGAAGCCTCAGTGAGGCCATTAGTCTGTTGAACATGCCCTTTTAATATTAGAGCTCCTCATTTCTTGAATTATTGAATTGTTATTGCCATTATACCTGAATTTTAAGCCCCTCTCCACTAAAAAAAAATGTGTTTTGCTTATTTTTATTTCACTTGGATGTCTGACCTTCACCGTGCAGAGTGATGTATGTGCAGAGTTTGACACTAGAAAGTTGTTTTCACTCAACTGCTGAAGGTGGAAAGTTTCCTTAATCAGAGTTTACAACGTGTATGAACGACTGAGACACCACAGATAGTCTGACAGCCAAACATGGTCCAGAATGCAACTTACACCAGTGTGATGTTGAACCCTGAACCCGTCAGTGCACACACACTGAGAATAAACTATTCTGTAAAGTAGGAGACATCTTGTGTCCAGCAGTTAAACTTCTGAAATGAATATTTGCATATTTATAGATTGAGGGCAAAGCAGTCTGTGTAATAGAACTTTTTTGTGGAAAAACCATATTAAATACAAATTATTATTCAAAGCAGAGTATTTTTTAAACATCTTAAATATGTCTGGAGGGGATTTAAAGTGTGTCTGTAAACTTTTACAGGCTTGCAGAAACTAAATTATAGACACTGCACTCTCATTGACATCAGTATGCATCTTAACAGAAGCAGCTGTAAGTCAGACACCATCTTAAAAACAAAATGGTCAAATCCAGAAGCAGACAAGTCCTGTTAAACTACACACAGAGGATGCTGGGTTGCTCTCGACTGGCTTCCCTTTAGATTCAGAGAGATAGCTACAGCTCCAATTAGCTGATGACAGTAAATCTCACAATCCAGTTTTCTCTGCACTGTAACAATTAACAACTCTTATTTTCCCCTCACAGCTAAAATCATATTTAGTTTGATTAAAACTACAGTTGGTAACTTTTATGAAAATAAAACAGACAGTCTTAGGGAAAAACATGTCCCTCCTCCTCTTCCTACTGCCTCTAATGGCATTTACAAGAATCTGTCACGCCCCACAGAAAACAACCAGTCAGAGCTGAGGAGTCTCTAACACAGCTGTCAAACACTGCTCATGAACTGCGGTCAAACTGTCAATATATGAGCCAAGATTCTGTCACTGGATTGCCTATAGGGCTCAAAAGGGCACGTGACTTCGCAATGCATTGTGTGTAACCAGCGCCATTTTTATGGGCAAATTGTTTTGTTTACATTGCGTTGCGCTGGTAGAGAGGCGTGAAGCGAGAGATTTAAATGGACCGGGCAAAGGAAAAGTGTGTCAGACGGTACCGAGACAAGCTGGACCCTGTTCCAAAGGCTCGGTACCTTGACAGAATCCAGAAAATAGGTGGAGTGGATCCGTATGAGCACAGAGACTGGACTCGGGATTTAAAAGCCCTGCCGCCGCTGTCTGAAGCTGAGCTTGCCCTCTATCTCGTCAACAGTATAAGTTATTATAACAGCAACGAATTTAGGAATCTTTAAGGGCTCATGGGCGAGCAAACTTTGGGTGGGTGCAGGACCTCCGAATTTTACGCCTTAAAGAGAAGACGGTCGTCATTTCAGAGGTATGTAAACTTTACAAGCCTCACAGTGTGTCCCACCTCCGTGTGGTGCTGCCTGTTCGCTTGCTCAGGTGTTGACTAACATATCTTGGTGTCTGCTGGACCAATTAATTTCAAACAAAAATATTTTGAGGACTGAAATCCACTCTGCATTTATGTGGTAAATATGTATGGGTTATTTATTTCAGAATTAGAGCATTTTCACACCATTAATCTCTAACTCTCCATCGTCATGCATGGGTGGGCATGATATGGAGTTTATCTTTATTTTTAACTTTCACTTCTTAACCACAATTTAGGACAAGTTTACTCCTGTGGAGACAACTGAGAAACAATGTTTTTAGTGACATCAAGATGTGTACTTTTTTTTTTCTTTTTTTATATAAACGGGATTAAAAGTCCTGACTGCACAGCTGTGTTAGATTTGTCCTAGTTCTATTTCAGTTTTTGCTATCAAATCGATCTTCTTCCCGTGGCGATCGTGAGAACAACTGTGGCAGTTAATGACACAGCAAGTCTGCACCATTTTCAAACGATACAGTTACTTTTAAAATGCTAAAACAACAACAACAGAACACAAGCGTAGCATTGCGAAACGTAAACAACTTTCCAATTGCCTGCAAAGCCCACAATGCATCGCGGTTTTTCCACTTCCGCTACGTCACCCTTTTGAGCCCTATTTTCAGAAAAACATTTTAGTGTACTGTTTAGCTGTAAAATAAGACAGTTTGCTCCAGTCGGTGGGCGGTGTTTTCTTTTGGCTCAACTGTTTCCAAACAAGCCTCCTCATTCTACAGCTAAACAGTACACTAAAATATGTTTCTGAAAACATTTGGGGTGAGAAATGGGCAATGCAGTGACAGAATCTTGATTGATTGGTTGTTTTCGTTTACGGTTGAAAAAGTCATTAGAAGCAACACGAGGAGTCAGAGGAATAATTAAGGAATAAATAATTTAAGGAATAAAATAATTGAGGAATCTTTTTTTTTCACCAGAGATTATCTGTCTCATTTAGTGCTGTGTGAATAAAGTAATAGTTTTTAAAAGTTAGTTTTTAATAAAAGATAACAACTAAATCCTTAAAGTGTACAAGGTTGTTGAATATCTTTAAAGGAGTATTCCACTGATTCAGTATGGTGCTTTAATTACACTGGCTACGGTTACATGATGGCTTCTCATTCAGAATGAAATAAATCTGAAAGAAATCATTCGGAATTAAAGTCTTTCCAGGTAGTTTACATGAGAAATATTCATTCTGAATGAGGGTTTACACGGGAGATCAGTTTAATTGCCTTTATTCGGGTCCGCGCAAGGTTTGGGGCAGGGAAGGTTTCTGATTGGATAGGGGGCGGGGCAGATGTTACGTGTTTACATTTACCGGAAGAAAACACTGTAGTCCTCGCTCCGGATAACAAGATGCTTGACAACGCCGTTCTTAGTACCTTTTTCGGGCTTGTTTTGCTGATATTCTTGAAGCAGCAGTACGACAACAACCTTGTTCTGCTAATGCTTCATCTGTTGAGGAGGAGAAGGGAGGTAGAAGGTCGGAGAAGGGAGATAGAAGACCGTGCTGTGGTGAATGGAAACCGGTGAGTGCAACAAGTCTAACTCTATCTCAGCCCGTTGCTATGTGCGCTATATCATCGCTCCAGAAGGGCAAAGAAACGAGCATGCGCAGAAAGAACGGAATGGCTGGAATCGGGTAGGAGGTGTATACAAGACAGAAAAATTCTTCCATTCGGGTTCTGAAAAGGAATATTCCAGTCCTGTGCACCCGATTAGGTTTTCTTTCAGGTTGGCTGTTTTCATTCGGGTTGAGGTGTTTACAAGGAGCATTTCTATTCGGGTAGGGCTTCCAACCCGAATGCAAAAGGAATACATGGCTCCATGTAAACGCACGTATCGTCAGTCTCACAATGGACAGTTTAGAAAAACAATAAAAGTCAATGCAGCAAAACCAGAAATATCAGCTTTTTTATTTCAAGTATTCTTCTTCCTTATGAAAACCTGGCACCTACATTACCCACAATGCAACTTGACCACCAATAGTTCAGGCTGGAGATTTAGGTGTGTTATGCCAATGGTAGCTAATGCAGTTTCAAGCTTCTAGCCTCAGGCAGAGATGAGCAGCGGGCTACAGAGGTCTGGCAAACTCACTAAATTCACACCCTGAGATTTTTTTTTTTAATTATTTTTATTTGAGGCAATTTGTTACATTTCCCTCCCTCTGGAGCCACAAAAGACTTGATTTAAGATTTTTCATATATGCAGTAGACCTCCCCAGCACCTGTTAACAGACCTTGATGTGTAAATCTACTTTAAAGAAAGATCCACTGTAAATGCTGCCCATTTGCCAAGAAGTAAGCTTTATGAGTTGAGTTGAATTTGACAAGTTGCCTTTTCACTTGTCTTTAGCATTCATGTGCAAATTACCCTGAATAAAAAGATGGCAGCGGTGTCCTGTATTTCTGACTGATGTGCATCACTTGATCTAATCTGATTTTTTATTTCTTTTTAAATGATCCATTCGCAGCAAAAAGAACCCGTTCTTCTCAACTGGCTCCACCATTCACTGGTGACCGCCACTGATGGACATGTGAGCTGACATGTTCCCAAATAGAGCTTCTAAGTATTCAGAGCACAGCGACTCAGCTGACATGTCCGCCCTCCATTCCCCTGCTGGTGACCTTCACAGCGAAGTGCTCTGCAGACAGCACTCAGATCAGGTATGGCCTTTAAAGACAAGTGGCTCTCGCTGGGCGCCACCACGTCAGCCACTCAGGAGTCTAGAGAGGACGAGGAGATGTGTGTCCACATGTCTGACACTCGGGGAGGTTAAGGAATTCAAAAGGAGTGTTAGTGCGACTGTCCTGTCTAAGTGCATTGTAAAGAGTCTGATCGGAGATAAGAAGCTGCTGAGCTGACCTCAGACAGGATCCGGCTCTGTCATCATCCACACTTTATCAGGTCAGACAGGCAGAAACACGGTTGTTTTTTATTTTTTATTTTTTATATCAGCTTGAGGATATCAAAACAAGAATCCAGCACAGTGTATCTCTGGTGGCAGAGGGGAAATGAAAAGGCAGAAGCTGAGTGTCAGCTCTCCTCCCTGTCTTCTGACACATAGTACTGAACACCATAAGCTGGGATATGCATGACATTTTGAGACATGTTAGTAGCTGCTTAAGAAAAAGGATTTGGGGGATTTACAAACGATTCCCCTCAGAGTTTTATTTTCATTCCTTCTCTGTCACTAAACTAAGCTGGATATTTTGGATTTAAACATTTGTATGAGCTTGTCGATGTGAAGCTATTCAGTGTGCTTACAATTAAAGATACGTGGAAATAAAAGCTCAAGGTTTGAAAGTCCTGAACTGACGGAATTATCTGAATGTGACATTTAGTGTACTTTAACTTCAATAGGCACAAATGTGAAATCTGAATGTCAAAGGACATCCGAGGTCTCTTGGTGAATATTAACACTGGTGGGATTTATCAGGCGGTGCACAAATGACAAAGTCTTTTGGTGCAAGAGTTTTGGTTGACTTTGTAAACAGATGGTACGTTTTACAACAGCCAGCAGGCAGGGCAACCATCAAGGGCATTTTACAGAGTCAATTATTCAGCACTGTCCCTGAACAATAATACATATTCAAAATCAGGAGCATATTGTCACAAGGCTATTTATAGCAGGGAGAAACAATTTCATTTCTCGCACAAGTAAAATGTTTTACAAAGACAGCCTTGATGTCAGGCAAAACATGAATCACTTAAGTGCTGTGCAGTGGTGCTAAATTTTAGTTATTTGGCGTGGAAGTACATTTGTCAAATGTCCAGAAACACCACTCTGAACGAATGCTTATGCTGCTGTGTATCCACTGGATGTGCAAATAGGGAATTGTTTCCTAAGTACATTAGTCAAATTCATGTCTGACAGTTCTATGGTCCTCATTGGCCATCAATTATTTCCATTTTAGAGCAGCTATAATCAGTATCTTTATATCAACAATCAATTAATCAATTTATTTGTGACATGAAATCATATAAAATACAAGTCCAGTGAAATGTAATCCCATCAGTTCCTTCAATGTGCGCGTAAAAACCCTATAATAATGAATATGTGATTGGGCAGTCTAAGGCAGTGTCCTCATTTAGGATCCTTGTGGCCTAAGGGTAGAAGCTTTTCAGTGCCGGCCTGGTGTATCTGGCACCTTCTTTCTGACCTCAGCATGGAGTAGGGGAATTATCTGGGTGATGGGGATCTTTAATGGTTCTACTGGTCTTAATTTTCCAGCCTGTGGTATAAACATCCTTAAGCAGGGTAGAGCAGCATGTAAAGTGTGTCCAGCTGAACAAACCACTCTTTGTAGGGCCTTGTTTGGTGTACCAGGCTGATGTCAAAATTCCTCAGTAGTATTAGAGGGGATACTCAGAATTTCCTCAAGCACCTTTGCCGTGTCCATTTTCATCTTCTAGTTTTGCTAACATTCAGGGGCAGGTTGTTGTCCTGACATAAGCGGGTCAAGTCCTCTGCTTCCTTCAGGTAGGCCTTTTCATTGTCAGCTGGGATCAGGCCCAACACAGCTGTGTCGTCAGCATACTTAATGATGGTGTTGGAGTTGAAAGTTGCAACACAGTCATGTGTGCACGGGGAGTACAGCAAGGGGCCCAAAATACAGCCCTGTGGAGCTCCAGGTGTTAGTAGTCATGTGAGGGTTCACATGACTACTTTTATGAGAAGGGAGTCACAGGTACTGATGAACCCACTGAGAATTATAACCTGACTCAGCTCTATGGAACATTTTTGCATCTTTCAGCTTATTGTTTTGATTTTCTGTCTGTAGGTTCATTCTCTCAGCTCTCATCAGTGTCGTTATGGGTCAATAGGCAGCTCAATAGGCCCACTGTACACTACCTGCTTAACACCACATGGCAGACAGACAAAGTTAGCCACCAGCTAGCAAACATAGCAGAGCATTTAGCAACTAAAGAGTCAGATATTTACCTCAGAGGTTTGTGGAGAGTTAATATTTGACTTCATCAGGCCAACAGAACCACAACTCCATATAAATGCTAATATTGCAAAACATGTATGGCTGCAGCCACATTCCATTTTGTGGCCTACACAATACGCCGCCTACAAATGGTACCCACCTCCAGAACAAGACAAACACACCAATGTGAAGGTTATTTGAACCCTGCTACAATGCAACGTTGTAGTGATTCAATATGAATAACGTCATGTAACCCTAACCTTAACCACCACTCTTTTAACCTAACACTTCATAGCTAGCTTAAGGCTAACTTAGCATTTTCCTCTGGGATTCCATTTCCAGACCAAGGGGTGAAGGGGGCTGATCATGGACTGATGTGTAGGTAGGGTGGACAGGTCACATGCTCGATCCAGCTGCAACTAAAGCCACTAGAATGTTGCGACTGAAAGTGTTGATAGGTAACTCTTTGTTAACAAGGTTGCCATTTCACCTCCAAAGTAAAAGTTCATAAGTATTATGTCAGTGTGTGTTTACAGCTTGTTTCAACTGCTCCCAAGCAGCCAAAAAATCAGTTATTGCAGGTTCAAGTAAATAAGGCTGTAAATATTAAAAGTCAAGAATAACTTTGATAAACAAAGACACATTTGCATAATTTGACTTTTTGAAATCTAATGAAATGTTTCTTGACATTTAATAAAGTGATGCAAGCACCTTGAAGTTGCGGAGAGAAAGACACACACACACACACACACACACTCATACAGTACCTGTAAGCCGTGAACAAAGGGGAAGAAAAAGCTTTGAGTTATTGCAGCATCTGTTTCCTCCGCGGTTTATTCTGCACCAGTATGCAACTGGACAGCTTGCTCTTTCATCAACTCACAACTGAGAACAGTTTTTAGTGACATGCTTTTCAAAGACAAAGAAGAGATGATGATTGTTCTCTTGAGGAGACACATGTTGACATAAACCTAATCTCTAGAAACAGATATATGCATATGCATGAAGAATCTGTGAGCAACGGGACAAGATTTTGGCACTGGAAGTGTTCTGGTTTCCATTTGTAGTCTGTTTGCAGTCTGAATCATACCAACCAATCATGTTTGAGCTGCAGGTAAATTGGCCAAAATGCATCTTAGAATCCATCAGCTATCTTTGGCCGATGATTTATAGCTTTAAATTAGCTTTTTTAAATTGATCTGCATCCATATGCAGATATCTGTTTATAGAGATTAATCAAAATGACTGGCTACATGGAAGACCAAATCTTGGCACTAGATCTTCCAAAATATTGGCTGCTGTCCCCGGAGTCTCACTAATGTCAGACTGATAGCTGGGTTCCAAGACCGACATGAACCAGACTCTGCCATGGTGACAATGTTTAAAATGTTTAATGTCACATAAATGAGCATGACAGTTACACTGCAAGAACCAATGATAGTCAGGCAGAGCACCAATCTGGTATTGTGTAACACGGGGGGGCCAAAATACTCTAACTGCTAGAAAACAGGCACAGAGCAACACAAATAGATGCTTTCTCAAGAAAGTTTTCCTTTCAAGCTACCACACTGAGCACAGCACTGAGATTATGTTCCATTCTGTAAACACACTCTGCTTTGAAGTTTGTCCACAAAATGCACCCAAAGAAATGCCTAAAGATGACGGCAATTGTTAGAGCAAGCAACACAAAGCAGAGTTGTCCCGCAACTAAGCTCATATATTCTCTTGAGTATGAGCTTAGTAGCCCACACAGCACTGCCCAGAAGATCAGTATGTACTCCTCTGATATGGTGTTTGCTGCAGCTCTAAGGATTGGTTTTATAGAGCGCTAGAGAGTTCAACTGTGAAAAGAATAATGTTGTGGGTTACTCACAGCCATGTACGGTTTAACGCATTGGAATATAGCATCCTCTAAATGGCATTTTGTATCATTTTGTTTTTTCTTTACTTGTCTTAAAAATATGTTTAACATTTGCTTCGGTCAAGATTTTTAAATTCAGAGGGAAAAATATTTGGTCAAATTTAGAATAATACATTTAATAAGAGATTTATTTCTTCTGTGATGGAGAGAGTTGGGAGAAAGAGGCAGACTGAGGCTCTGCTGGCACCTGTCCGTGTGTTTCTTCTTGCCTGTCTTGGGCAGCGGCTCACATGACAACCGAGCGTGGTGTGCAGCCTCAACTGTGACTCAGTCGTCCCTCCCCCACCCTGGAGAAGGTGACCTCTTTAAAATTCTCTTGCAGGCATCTGAACTGCGCCGTTGTCATGGGATGCCCAAAGCTGAGCGCGACACCAAAGGCGGCTCAGACAAAGCCACTGAACCTACTTCAGAGAAATCTCCAAAAATCTCAAAGCTTATATGTGACTCCTCAAAGACGACTTGTTTTCAGTGGGCAACGCTTACAGAGCCGGTGAAATAAAAAAAGGATTAGAGCTGCCAAATGACAGTAAAAGGACACTTTTGAGTACAATTAGCCTAACAACGCCTACTCCCAATGCAGACCAATGCAGATAACAGCTCCCTGTTCCAAATTAGCTGAACTGCAAAGAACCCTGCACCCCCACACCACTCACTCCTGCCAAATCTCTGATCTGAGCTAATCAAACAGATTATTTCTTATCTAATGAGAGCTGCAAAGTTGCTAACAGAATGTCGAGCATCTCTCCTTGTGTCTTTTCATCTTTCATGTAAGTTTTATTCACATTTCTTTAAGTAAAACATGAACTTTTGCTGCACTTAAAGATGATTCAGATTGTGAAGTCATAAAAACATAAACACAGACAGGGCGAGAGACTAAAACACATATAAAGCATGGATATCTGTATTTGAACCACATACAAAGAAATGGAGCAGGCTGGCTTGTGCCCATCACTGAGAGCTGCACTAACTGCCTGTTCTTTTTCAGCTCCCCTATAAAAAAAAAAAAAAAAAAAACACCCTCCCATCTCTTAAGCAAATAAAAATGGCATTTTCTCTTGGGCAAAAAGAGAAGCGCACATCACATCAATCTCTTTCATAATGCAAAAAGACTACTGTTGTAATGGCCTTGTGTTAACCTGAAAGCAAGTGTCCTGAAATAGATGAGAGACATTTGGGCAACACAGAGACAAGAGTCGAGGCATAAACAGAGCCGATAAAGCAGAGGGGTGCTCCATTAGTCACCTGGTTTCTTACACGGCCATGTTAAGTGGTGAGGTTAGAGCAGATTAGATATGACAAGCTGGATCTTACAGGGAAAAAAGGAGGGGAGGGGGCTCTGAATTCACCGAGTAAAACACGTTGGGTGCATCTGACAGCATGTCTGACAGTGCTTGGCCCCATGTGCCATTCGCTGTTTTCTGACGTAGGAGAGGCACAAAGGCTTTGCTGACTCCTCTGTTCCTTCCCTCACTCGTCGTCTCCGTACAGCTTCATTTTCTTTTCTATTCATTTGAAGATTCTGCTATTCCTCCCTCTCTCTGTGCGAGCAGCTGAGACAACACTGTTGAGCTGAGGGGAAAATAAACCTCAGGCTCCTGAGCTGTTCGGCCCTGCATTCTCCTTGAGCCAACAGCAGCGAAATAAGAGCAGGATCACACCTTACAGATTAGAAAATCAGTGATTAAAATTACCTTGTTTGTTGATTTCTATTTTTAAGTGGCAGCATCATGATTAGAGTGGCAGGCGGAGAAATCTCAGCATTGATTGCATATTGCTAATATTAAGGGACAAATACGATTGATCAAGCTCCAGGCTGCTTATTGAAAAGATTTCAAGATGTCTCAGGTCTCAAATTAATTTCAATACCACAATAATACACAATAAACACAAGTTAGTAAGAGTGATTACAGTTAAAGCATGGTTGTTTCTATGGTTATTACAACACACTTTTAACTATTGTCATAATCTCACACAGGCAGGATCAGATTCACCTCTACTCGTCTTGCAAAAACTCTCACTTCCTGTCTTTCCTCTGGAGGACATTAATAGGTGAAGGACGATCTCTCAACTGCAGCCTACAGGCTTGTGCATGCATAGGGAGACATTTGATACTGAGCTACAGCTCATCGTTCTGCCTTCTATTGAACATATAACAGTGTGATCAAGGAAAAGTAGCTTTGGGCCATGATGTACAGATGGCAAATGAAAACTACAGCAAGTGTCTCCATAAGTGGAGTTGGACAATATAACAATTTATTCTGTGAGACAACAAGTTCTACAGGGATGATGCTTTTTTGTAGGGCATCCTGGGATATAAAGGAATACCTTACCCATAAAATGTCCCTTTGTATATCAAGTGTGCACTGCGTCTTACCTTGAACATTCTTCATGAATTTAAAAAATCAACAGCAAAACTATATCAAAACATCTTTTTACAAACTCTTACACAACAAACGCAGTATAATCCAAGGCTCATTTATCCAGGTGATTGCTAAGTAATAGTTAGCATATTAGCCGTTAGCCTAGATACAGCCGGGGCGCATAGTAGCGTCAGACCTGTTAAAACGTAAGTGAACGGGCAACCTTCAAGTGCAAAGTTAGTCCACTAAACAAGCTTTTTTTCCACAAAGACCGCCTCATATCGTTAGGATAAATGTCAGAGAACATATAGAAAATGACATGTAAACGTGTTGTCTTACCTTACCGGTGTGCTGCCATGTTTGTTTACCATCTAGCTCTGCTTTCCAAAGCGCGGCCGAAATCTCACGAGAACAAGCAGCGATCTCATACCGCCACATTTTGTTTTCACAATTAGGAAATGCACACTTACGAACCATTTTACTGGAGTAGTATCCAGCTGGGCTTTATCTAGAGCTGCTTGTTCTCGTGAGATTTCAGGCACAGTATGAGATCGCTGCTTGTTCTCGCGATATTTCGGCCACGCTTTGGAAAGCAGAGCTAGATGGTAAACAAACATGGCAGCACACCGGTAAGGTAAGACAACACGTTCACATGTCGTTTTCTATATGTTCTCTGACATTTATCCTAACGATATGAGGCGGTCTTTGTGGAAAAAAAGCTTGTTTAGTGGACTAACTTTGCACTTGAAGGTTGCCCGTTCACTTACTTTTTAACAGGTCTGACGCTACTATGCGCCCCGGCTGTATCTAGGCTAACGGCTAACATGCTAACTATTATTTTTACGTCACTAGTCACTTGAAACAAATTTAGAACGATAAGAGACAGGTTGAAATAAACCGAAATTTCCCTTTAAATTCATGAACAATGTTCACCTTTTTAGGACTCTCTGTTCATCGTGGAGGCATGCTAGAAAAACTTTCTTCACAAATTTAAGGTAACACGGTGAGTTCTCGATATATAAACTACACCACTGCCGCATGACTTTAATGTGACCACCAGTAACCTTGTTGTTCGGCGTTATGGCATTTAATGTCCGTGAAAACCTCTGTTGTCTCCTCTAGCCACTTGTTAGCAAAAAAAGCTTCAGAATTACCAAACTGACGGTGTTTACAGGTATTACTGACGTATTTTATGTCACAGAATGCATAGAAAATCTCTTACGGTGGTGTTAACTAACTACAGACTTTATTTCAGGCCTGTAACCAAAAACCCATTGACTTTGAGATGAGCGCCAAAATGCTCACTCATTTCCGGGTTTTAGGACTCATTCCTGCAACAATTTACTGTATGTACACTTACACATTGTGGTAGCAGGACTGCTTTCTGACAATATTCTATTTTATATATGACTTCTGCATCAGTTTAATGGGAAACTTTGTCAGGTACCTCATTTGCTGAATTAGTCAAAAACAGATATTCTCATCTGCTCATGTTTCTAATGAACAATACCGTTAGCTCAGGCAGAGCAATGAAGCTGTGCTTGTATTGGCTGATTGCATTCCATAAATGATTCATAATCATTGGCTCATTCACAGCTGTGCAGCCATTAACATCCACTCATATTCATTCCAGTGTAAAACACATAGATTATAACCCTTATAATGTTTCATTCAAACCTCTCTGAATGGTTTTGGTTTTGCAGGTTTATATTACAATATAAGCAATACTGTAATATAAAGAAGACATGGTGTTTGAGATAGTGGGTTTTATCTGTATCACTCGCCCCTATTAGTAAGCTGCTGAGCCACCACGAGCCGTTGTCTTGGGATCTAGACTATACTGATGGGATGAACGCTGTTCAGCCAAAAGATATTCCCTTACTGATGTTTTAATGATGGTGGTTAAGGGCGCTGTTTAACACGGTGTTCCAAAGTCTCCCAAAGATGTTTATTTGGGTTGAGATCTGGAGACTGTGAAGGCAGCAGCACATGACTCACATCATTCTGATGCTCAAACCATGTATTCTGCAGCCCCTCATGGCCTGTATGGAGGCATCTGCAGTTGTTGTGTTTCTCCGCTTATTTATTCAAGTTTATCATTTAATTAGTCACCCAAATACAGCATGACTACAAGAAGACATGGAGGATGGTTAAGAAATAAGCTGTGTAGGATTCAGCAGAGAGCTGAAGGCATGGAAAGCTAGGCGGTATAAAGGAACTGTCCAGGGTCCTGAAACAATGATCTCTGCACTGAGACAAGTGCTTCTTTATATTTTACACACTCTGGAATAGTTGTTGCAACTTGATAAAGTGATTCGAATGCACACCTTCTGTCCACTTTTGTCAGTTTAGCAAAGCATGCATCCTAGATTGGTGCAGTAATGACTCTGTTCACATATATTGAGCTGGTTACACAGAGCAGAGTACACACTGTCTGTAATCAGGCCAAGTGTTGCAACGCCACTTTCAAGCAAAGAACAAAGATTTACAAAGTGATGCAACTGTTTTAAGTTATGTAATGTCTTTCTGAAGGTTGCTGTAGCTACAGTGGCGTGTTACTTTCTCTGCAATGCAAGTCTGTCGGCCAATCTGTTCAATGGAGAGGATGTGTCTTAATGTTAAGAGCAAGATTGTCCATAAAAAAGTGACTGTGTTCTTTTGACTTACAAACTATCCATGCTGAGAAACATAAGCATCAGATTTTATAAATTCACTTCCCAGGCTGGAAAACTCCAAGAAATGTTTTTTGCATGAATAATTCACATACATGATTTTGTGGGTACAATGGGCTCCATACTGCAGTGAGAGCAGAAAGTCTGCAGCTTGCGTGTTGTTTGATGTTGTTTTTCAAGCTGCACTGCCTCTGCATGCGTGGATGTGCATGGATCAATTGGTGCCATTTTGGGCGTCTGGCAGAGCAGAGTGAGCGCTTGATAACAGAGGAGGTTGGCTTCATGCAGAAACACTACAGCTAACGCCTCAGCTGTATCTTCACACTGAATGCACACCGCTCTTTTGAGGTTTTCAATAATGACGTCACTGCGCGCACACACACACACACACACACACACACATTCACTCTCTCGCAGCATCTACTGTCTTTCCAAACACACTCCGTTCCCAGCTGTAAACTACAAGCAATCTGATTCCCACAAAGAATCTGAAATTCATTCAACAGCGAGTCAGAGAGGATACTCAAAAACATGCAGCCACATAAACATACTCTCCTAAAAAAGAGAGAGAGGGAGAGAGAAAGAGAATAGGCAATGGTCTCCTTTGAAAGTTCATTAATGTGGACACAGTCCTAATGAACCTTAAAGAATCTTTGTGTGTCAGCCTTGAGTTTTCTCATCTGCATCTCTATTATATGTGTATCCCAGATACGCTCTCCTTTGCCTTTTCTATGTTTTCCGTGAGGCATAATGGAGTCATTGAACAGGAGGGATAACAGCTCTCTTGAAGCAGAGGAGCCTGATTGATAAATCTCTGCCTTAGGCTTAATATCAGGGCCTAGGAGGGAAACAGTGTTTACCCACAGAGGGGGGGGGGGGGGGTCAAGGCCTATTGATGTATGTCTATCTCCACATGAAGGTGCAGTAAGGTGTTGACAGAGTGGAGCAGCTGCTTTGTGCCATTCAGTCTCTCTCTGTCTGTCTCTCTGTCTCTCTGTCTCTCTCCCACTCTCTGTTAATGAGCCTGTGTGCCTGACTGCTGAGTGCAGCTCTTTAGCAGTGTGCAATTAATCAGACGTTTCCTTGCGGAGACGAAACCAACCAGACATTCAGCAGCAGGGCAGCGTGATTACACACCGAATGCAAATTCTCCACCATCCCGACCATCCTCATTTGTCAGAGGGGCAGCAGGATGCAGGAGAAGCTGCAGTTAAGGTTGTTTAAGTGTAGTCTTTCATTTTCATGGCAACTAAAAGACGTTAGGATCTGGTTTGTATTATGTAGAGTTCATGAATCTGAAGGACTACATTAGACAGTGAACATTAGAATACACAGTGATCTCACACAAGGACATTTACTCACGTACTGTACTTAAATACAGTTTGAAGATACTTGCACTTTACTTGAGTATGTCCAATTCATGCTACTTCAGAATTCTACTCCGTTACATTTCAGACGGATATATAATATTCTTTAATCGGCTACATTTATTTAAAGCTCGAGTAGGCAATACATTTTGGCGTCAAAATCAAATAATAAACTTTGAGCATATTGTAATTAAAGTGGTCCAAGAGAAAACTAGACTTTTGCACCTTCTCTTGGCTCTGGTTTCAGGCTTTAGAAAATCCAGGCTGTGACGGGAGACTTTGGCCAATCACAGGCCAGTTCAGAAAGAGGGCATTCCTATTGGCTGTTCTACAAATGCAGATGTGCATGCATGTCCGTTCAGTGAAAGTCAATGGCAATGCCAGCATTGGCAACAGCTGCCTACACTGCAAAACAACCCAAAGACAGAAGATGCACTTATCAGATAGACAGTCTGACAATAAATGAAACATAACACTTATTGAAAGGAAATGTTCATAGTTCAGACTTTTGCTAACCAAATTTAAAGGCTCACGGCTGTGGCTCTAAGTTCTTGTTCAGTTAGCTAGACCTTTGAATCCCCACCGCTACAGACCACTTCATCGGGAGGAGAGGAGGCAGCAGCCCTGGAGACTGACCACGAGCCAGTGGCCACAGCAACAAGAATCCATCCAGCACAAACCCCAGCTCCAGAGGACTGGACAGCCCCGACCCTCCAACGGATCAGCTGATAGGTTAGACCCGGCACCACCAGCCCACTGTGACACCCACTGCTGAGGGGTTTGCGCTGGAGGAAGCAGTTCAAAGTGGCGGGAAGTGAGGTGGAAGGACCTTAGGGTGGCTAACGTTAGCTTGCTATTTCTTTTCTCATCTGTGGTCTGATAAACAGAGAGGGAGAACGGGGCAAGGAGGGGCTGAGCGAATGAGCTGTGTGCAACTGTACAATAAATTACGATGAAATAAATCAATGTATGGGAACACTGGGTTACTGTATAACGTGTGTGTATATGCCTGTGGTCATCTGGTGGGAGGGGCTTATAACAACATGGGGAGAACTGCAGGAGGAGGCTGTATTCTCAAATTCTGACATATTTTGTTTGCTATTTCTTTTGTTGGCTTTGCTTTTTTCCCTTCTCCAGATTTCTCCGACCCAGCTTTAACAGCTGAGGTTACTTAGCAAATTGAGATATTACTTATGATAAGCTGATGTAATAGGATGCGTATATATATATATATATATATATATATATATTTGATTCAATTTAGACTATGGAGCCTGTGGGCACAAGCGAAAATAATGGGATAATTGTAAAAACAAACCCATCTAAAGTCAGCAAACAGCCACCATAAGCTAATGCCCATACCAGGGCATATAAGGCTATTCCAACTGTTGAACTGATTTTTTTTATTTCTAAGCGTGAGATTATGTGGTTTTGTCTCTAAAAAATTCAACAGTCCCACCATGGGTGCAGATCAGTTGGCTCATCACCATCACCAAGTCATTCAAAAAGCCCTACACAGAGAATCATATGCTTACCCTTACTGTTTAAACAGCCAACAGTACATGGAGCCAGCCATCACCCTCCTTTTAACGGCTTCACTGTTAGTTAAGCTACTTCTAGTTTCAGGGTCTCAGGCATGTTACGTCCACTCACGTTCTCATCTCTCGCCTCTCACAGATTCAAAGTTCACCTCATCATCTTCCTTTTCTCCCAGTATATGGGACTACTGTATACATCAGTGGATATGGATGACTGTCTGAATATGAGCCCCTAACTGAGCTTGCTTAAACTAACTGATCATGTTTTTACAGAGCCAGAGATGCTAGTTTTAGCACAGCTCTAAGAGCACGATAAATACTTACAAGTTACACAAGTTGACCCAACAAAATCAGATTTATTTAAATAAATTCATATCCATTCATTAATCACCTTTATAGGAATAATTATCCCAATAACAAAATGAGCTCATTTTGTCCTTATCACATCATTTATTTCAGAATTACATACAGCGCTTAACACCGCAATTTCCTTATAAACCCCCAGTCAGTCCTCTCGATATTTTTCTCTCTGTCAACCCCACATCTAAACGTACTATATCTAACCTATACAACCTTATTTCCAAACTACACTGCTCCTCAATGGCAGCTATAGGAACAGCTTGGGAACAAGACCTAAATTATACTTTTACAGATGACATATGGGACTCAGTATTTGATCGGACACACTCTTCTTCTATGTGCTCCCGACACGCACTTTTGCAATTTAAAGTAGTGCATCGCATCCACATATCAAAAACCAAATTAGCTCGAATGTACTCTGATGTCAACCCTACATGTGACAAATGTAAAAGTGCACCTGCCTCACTCCATCACATGTACTGGACATGTCCCTCTTTAGGCAACTTTTTAGTTAGTCAGTTTTTCAAACAATATCAGAAACTCTTCACCACCAAACTGAGCCAAATCCTGTGACTGCAATTTTTGGAATTGCTCCAGACTTGGATTTGCCTAAGACTAAACTCAACGTTCTGGCTTTTGCTTCATAATGTCCTGCATGAATCTAGAGAAGATCTGATACACTATCCGGGGATCAGAGAATAAATTCTACAGAATGTGGTGCCCCTTCTTGGTATTTTTTGAGAAACCCACTACAGTAGTCTCTGAGTAGCTTTTATTAATATATTTATATTTTGTTTTATTTATTTATTTATCCATCTAATTTTCATCATTTCTTGCCTTGTGTTTTTTTTGTTAATGTTAACGTGTACTGCATCTGTTTATATTCTCCATGCATTGCTGTCTATAATTTGAACTCTGTCTATCCACAATTTTGTGTGTATCTTCTGAGGTCAGCTGTGTTTGTCTGTTTGTCCATGTGTGGGCAGTGAAGTGTGTTGTGTTATGGGTGGATGTTGTTCAGAAAAACAAAAATCCTCTCCCTGTAAAGTGACTGTTTTATTCATGACTTGTCACCAATAAAAAGACCTTTGAAAGAGAATTGGGAATGTGGAGCTGGAAAATACATTTGTTCAATTTCAATCATTTAGGCTATTTAGAATTGGGGGGGGACAATTTGTGTTTTTCAGAAATTGGGATCTGCACCCATGAGTCCCACTTTAAAGTACGACAAAGCAGCAAAAAGCACGCACATCCACGAACAAATTTGTGCAGGTTGCTGAGCTCAAAAATGTGGAAAGCTGAGCAGGGAAAGAAAAGGCTCGCACACTGCAGGGCTCCTCTTCAGTGCAATTTATTCACAGAATCAGATGACGACATTTCGAGCTGCAGCTCTTCATCAGGTCATGAGGACCTGACCACTTTGCTCCAGCTCAACAAGCTACAACATCAGAATTCTGCACACACATTTATGCATAATACATAAATGATATCAAATCATTAATGTACAATAATAAAACACGGCTCATTCTTCTACATATTGTTTGTTTTCAACTTAACTCAATGTATTTTTACACTGCTGTATTAGACAATGATCTGAGTACTTCCTTTACTACCACCAGCTCAATACATTATATGCTAAAAATAATAATTTAAAAAAACTGCAGAACACCATCACCTCTCAAATGTAATTCTATAGGTATCAGACTTTAGGACTGGAATCAGCAAACAGATTAATAATTCCCCATCCCTGTGTTTATCAGAATACCTACTGCAGAGGTCAACATAGAGGAGAGGACAGCGGTGCAGACTGTAATGCAATACACACCAGCCTCCCTAAGCATCAAATGGGGAACATACTGTATTTCTCTTAATTTTTTTTAATGAAACAGCAGTTCTCAAAGTCACCCCCGAGACACACTTTAGAAGAAGTGATTCAATCTGCTGAGATGTGTGGAAATGTTTTTTTGATTTTATGTTTCACAACAGCAGTTGGGCTTTGTTTCTCTTGACATCAGATTAATATTTGTCTGCTTAAAGTCAGCCTCCAGAGGTTATTAAAAGAAAAGTATCTACAACACATTTCTATACATAGAGCGTTTTTTAATGTCTAATAGTGGAGCTGCTTTTAACCGAAAAGGACGTGTTAATTATCAGGATTATTGTACTTTTAATTCATAACAACTAGCATGGACAGTATACTGTGGAACCCCCTGTCAATTATTTAAGCCGTATATGCAATTTGTAGTTAACTACGTAAATATAAAAGCCTGGTGTGGTCCTACTCTCAGTGGCCAGCTGGTAATACCCAGATGTTCCTCAGTTCAAGAGGTCTTTTCTGCCAGCAGCCATTAAGTTACTTAATGAGGACATTTCACAGGTAGCACATCCAGGATAGGTGATGCTGCGCTGTACCAGATAAACATGTATTTAATGACCTGTGTGTGTGAAGGCGTGAAGTCTTTGTTGTGCTTTTCTTGGATCTGCGCGGTTTCTCCAGTTTCCTCTTCTGTATCAGTTATGTTTGTCAATTAATTCCTCTAATGAGATGTGGGCCGCACGAAACGGTAACAGACTCTACTCCTCGTTATTTGATCATTATTACAAATATGTCAGTTAAAGCAGTTTAAATCAGTAGCCTACAATACTTGTGTTAGAAGAAGGCATCTCCCACATGAAAGAGAAGCTATTTGATGGTGGTTTCCAATTTGAAATGTACACTGAAAATGACTATAATATTGTGTGGTTCATACATGGGCACATTAAGTGGAATCACTGGGCATTTTTTTTTCTATTACAGTCAAAATCCTATCATACAGATACCGTTTTGATGGTAGTTATGCCTTCTGGCTATGATAAAAAAAATCCTTCTCATGGTGTGTGATGAAAGGGAACACAGAGTCTACTTCCCCCAGACGTACAGCAGGGGTTTTATTTTAATGATATTTCCGATTTCAAGCTGCCTTTAAGGTGCCTCTGCTTTTGTTCTGATAAAAAGCTCTGCTCAGGTGTGGCAAGTGTCTTGTTAAGGGTGAAACACCTCGACAGCCCATTACTGTCATATTGTCCCACAAACTACTCGCACAAGCTTCTCTCGGGAGCCCCCTGCAAGTCCCTGTCCCGCCTTAAATAGAGCCCTCTACCTATAATGAAGATTAAACTGACATTTGGATGACTGTTGGCCTTGATGGGGAGGAGTGGGCTGGGACCGGCAGCCAAAATAGGATGGCTAACTAGCCTCTCAGCAAACACAAGCTGTGCAGCATGTGGGAATCCATCCTAAACTACAGTGTTTACACTGTGTCACGCTGTGGAAATGGGCAGAGCATTACAGATGGTGGCCCATCAGCCTCGACGCAGCAGGTGAGAGAGGCCAAAAAAGTTGAGAGCTCAAAGGGCCACATCAGGAGGCACTTTGGAGAAGGTTGATTGTGCCCAAGAGACACTATAAACTGCTTAATCATTTTGTCTCAGCCAACCAATTATCAGCCTCTACAATCTGCCACCAAAACACAGAGACACATCAGCCAGCCAGCGATACTGAGGTCCTCTCCCAGTTCGTGAGCACTAAAAACCCCCTTAATGAGGTCAAACACGGCTCTCTGAACATATATATCACAATTATGGAAGTGTTGCTGCTGTCTTTGTTTATTATGAGGCTTTTACTTTGTGCAAGACATAGAAAATTTGTTTAAAAAACCGGCCCAGAAAGTGGTTTTGCAGGTTTTTTTAAAATGCACAAAATGGCTCTGTGAGAATCAGTTTGAGCCTTGGAGTACACACCCACCTGAAATGGAGATATACAGCATAAAGTGAGGCGGGGGAAGTGGAAAAGGAGTGCACTTGTCCTAGAAATGCTCTATGTCAGTTTAAAAATACTTGGAATACACAGTTCTGAACAGTTTGGCACATTTACCAGCAGAGACTGCACCTAGAAAATCTCTACATCTACTGCGTGATTTCAAATACGAGTAACATCATTTTAAAAATACATATGGAGTTACATCATACAGTATATCTTGGCTGCTATGGCCAGCCTGTGGTCCAATCTACGCAGACAGATTGTTGTACTCTTTCTTAACTTCTAAGCCTCTCCAGATGCTGACCCAAAGACCCAAGTCTGTAAATAGTTGGCCTACATGAGCGGAGCAGGAGGCCATGAAGCACACGCAGAAGTTACAGTATGTTGTAGTCTGTCTTCATATAATCCAATTACAGCTAAATGATAATCAGAGAGTGCTGAGGATTAGAGGCTGAGGCGGCTGGAGTCGTACTACGGCGGCGGATCAGCAGCACCTGTGAATGACTCATTCCTCAGAAGCAAGGAGCTATTGACTGCCTCTGAGAGCAGCATTCAGCTACATATTGAAGTAATTTGGGATCATTACCGGCATAGATTAAAATGTATCAGACCACTTAGAATAAGGACTGGGGATGAGGGATTTACATATTAAAGACTGATCATATACACTGTATAATAACACCTCTGCATGAGCAGAGCTTGGCGTACCAATCACTTTTTCTACTTTCTCTTGCAACGAGATGTTCTGCACTACTCATTCTTCTCTTACTGAAAGCTTTGCGGTGTTGCGGTGTGCATTTTATTTTCCCAGAGGGACGCTCTTACCTCTGTCAGTGTCGTAAAGGTAGACAAACTTCTCCCACTTGTAATGGTCCAGCAGACTGAGAACAGCGCCTCGCAAACTGGGCCTCATCTGGATGACAAACTGCACGTCAGCATCGATGGGGAAGCTGGGAGTAATGAAGGAGGTGTGCAGCGCCCCACAGAAGGAGGTCAACGTGTTCATGGACTTCCTGTCGTAGAAGCCGAAGATGGCGTAGACTCCTCGGGAGAACTGGGAGCAGACTGGTGACGGGGACAGAGAGCAGGTTCAGGTCAGGGACAAGAGTCATTTATGATCAGCTGTTCTTTCAGTCAGCAGGGATGCCAACAGCACAAACTGGCCTTTCAAAAAGAGTTAAGGTCAAATTCTCATAACATATTGAATGTTAAATTTGCTGAGCGCACTTAATGTCTAATGCAGGAGTAAAAACTTTAATGCAAGGTTGAGATGAGGGGGGATTCATAATGGCATTAATCTTCCGAGTGAAGCAGCGGTGATCTGAATAAATGGGTGCCATGTGGGATGTCTGCTCCCCATGGCCATGCTCTGCTGCCCGGTGCCCTTCACTTCTCCTTGGTCTAAATGCAACTGCTTGGGTAATCAACTAGAAATAATGGGGAAATCAGTGCATTGGCCACAGCTCTTAATGGACAAATACCCTGAAACATGAGCATGCAAATGTGCAAGCGCCGGGCTGTGCTGCAGTATAAAAGATTTATAACAAGCCCTATCTGCTGCCATCTGCGGGCCTGTGGAAATGAGATCCGGCCATAAACGCTCAGTGCATCAGACACTTGGTCTTACAAGGCGTTAACTATTTTATGTTATTTGTACTTAATAAATGGTTTTAATAACACCAAGCAGGACTGAACCAGAGATATGACCCTTGTCTCACTGCGAGTTATAACTGAAGCAAATGTTGGTCAGACCAGCAGGGCTGCTCTGATATTTCTGACCCTCTGCTCAATGCAGATTCCAACACTGCTCACTAAAGCTGCTCAGTGTCGCTAATCGGTGTTTGACTGTGTTATTATCTAACTGATTAGATTTAATGGGTTTTTTGAAGGGGTGATCTGTAGGTTGAAATGCAGTCACTCTGAGGAAGGTCCACCCTGTAACATACTGCATGGATTTCTGAACACTTTACACTTCAATAACATTGTCAGACTCACGATGGACAGATTTAAGTACCATAGTACCAAAGTACAAAAATGAATGCAGCAGAACCAGACTGATCATCGCCTTTATTCCAGTTTTTGTCAAAACCCAGTGCCCACATTACCCACATTCGACTGCCAACTGAGATTTGGGTGTGATATGCTAGTAGTGGCTGATGTAGCCTCAAGCTGCTAGCCTCAGGCAGAGATGAGGAGCAGACTACAATGGTCTGATTAGCTCATTTTTTCTCAGCTTCACAACCTTTATTTTCAAAGGCGTAGTCTTCAGCCCCAGCTACAGATTATATACAATAATACAATAATTCCTACACATTTGGAATTTCAAAATTCCATACTTTTCCATACCCTAATTTCCAGACTTCTCTGCGTTTTTTTTTGTTTTTCAGAGAATATGCGACATCTGAGTAAATATATCAGTGTATCATATTTCACATCATATTTAATTATTCTTAATAGGCGATTGTAGCCAAGTACCATAATGGCATGCAAATAAAAACTCAGGTAAGTTCAGTGTCTGGGCTGAGGCAAAAAGATTGGGACTCTGGGTGCAAGCGATGCAGTAACGAGACGTCGGTGTTTTTTCCTTTCACGTGGCTCAGAATCACCTTCTCCCCCATGTTGGCGATGTCAGTCGATTTCACACAAAGCTTGCATCTAGCTCTGTGTGTGAATTGGGAATCCTTGGCCAACCAGTATTTATATACGGTACTGTCAAGCCATCCATCCAAAAACTTGCTTCTACCCATTGTGAACCACGTGAAACTTGTCTTCTTGTCAAAGGTGCAGTGTTGGAGTGAAACTTGATACCTGGGGGGCTGGAGGAGGGTCATGGGGCAGCGGACTGGACATACCACTTGTCAATCAGGTAAAAGGGGCGGTATGTTTTCTGAGACATTTGCTCTCACACAAACTGTGCTTGGCCCGGCATAAAACACGATCTGGATTGATTAAATTGTTTTTGGAAATACCTAATTTTCTATTTTAGAAAACAGTATTTTAGAACAGTGGTAATAGTCTGGAAACATAAATATTTTTCCATACTTTATTTTTCATTTTCCATACTTTTTAATACCTGGAAATTGATCAAATTTATTTCCATACTTTCCATACTTGCGTAGGAACCCTGATAATAGATGCAGCCACAGAGAAGTCACCAGTTTGGCATTTTGGCTCAGTCAGAAGTGACCTGAGGTGACCATATCTGAACCCAAGTACTGATTACTGAACGGGCCTAGCAGGCACAGGCTCAGGGGCCCAATGTGTAAGTGGCCCCCCTGGCCTCCACTTTCAAAATGTCACTCGCAAAAACATGTGCTGACCAGGGAGACATGCAAAACAGTTACAGAGGGACAACAGCAGATGACAAAGAGACACAAGACACGTGTGTAATGAATACAAAGAGATGCAAAACAACAACAAAAGGAGGCTAAACAACAAGTCTGTGTGTCACGCTCCTGTGTAGGAGACTTGGTGGGGTTTTCTGCATGTCTGTGCCCAAAGGTCCATTGTCACATAATCTGCCCATGTTTGGCTCAGAGAGTGGAGCTGGGAAGGAGCAAGGGGTGGATCTGACTTAGAGACTGTGGTGACGCCTCACAGACAGCCTGTTAAGCCCTTAGTTATGCATAACTTTAGTTCTTAATCAAATTTAAATGAAAGGTTATTTAAAATTCATTTCATTCATTTCTCAACTCTGGAGGCTGCCGCTTGGCTCCAGAGGACTTCACCTAAGGTGACGTTTCTTAAAGCAGATGACATCACTTACTCTACCTGTGGAACCACAAAATGGTTCATACAACTGTTTTTCCACATATGCAGCATTACTCTCCAAGACCTGCAAACAGACTTGATACTGAGCTGCAAAGAATTATTGAGCATCCCCTATTTGCTAATTATGAGTTTGTCATGACTTAAAGATACAGTTGGTAACTTTCATAAAAGTAACTTTTCGTCATATGTTGTGAAACTGTCACGACATCCACACAGAAATACATGAGACAGATAGTCTCGGGATGAAAACATCAGGTTCCTCCTCCCACTGCTTGTGCTTTTAATGTCATCTGCTAGAATCCACAGCGGCTCATGGACAACACCCATTTGGAGCTGAGTGGTCTCTAAGGCAGCTGTTAATCAAATTAATCACTGCTTGTCAACTGCGGTCAAACTGTCAAACTAGGCAGCACTCATCGCCTATTTTCCCAAAACTCTAAAACACACATTTGAAAGTGAAATATTCCAATTTGTCAAATGTCATCCAAATAAAACTTCAAATGGAGCATGTTTTGTTGTTTGTTATAAAGTGCCATTTCTGGCTGAAATGTGGGAAAACATATTCTGGAAAAACTAAATTGGCTAGGTGGAAATGCACAATAGATAAGACTGGTCAAAATTGAAAAGCCCCACACATTAATGTCTGCAAGCACAATAAAATAATTTCACAGCTCTGTGATTTCTCCATGTGTTAAGTTAACACAACCACTCACTCATCCACACAGCCTTGATGGCTTGGTTCAGTCATCTTTCCTCTCAATCACTTTATTATTCCTTCATCCCTCCATTTTCTCAGCTTCTAACTGAACTCAGCAGGCACATCAGATCTGCTTATGAAAGATCAGGGAGACACGGGCATCCACAGAATTAAAAACCGGCATCTGTTTGGTGTTACTGGTAAAAAATGATGCTTTAATCAATGATAAAAATCTTCCAGGAGCGGCTGCACCACTGTTTGAATCTGACGGACAATTTTTCTGCTTCATATCAATAACTCGATGGGCCTTTCGCAAACAGTTAACCTCCCCCCTCATAAACAGAAAAATGTGAGAGAGGATGATCTCCTATTCAGTTCTGGATTCAGCATGCTTCACAGTGGCTCTTTCAGCAGATAACATTATTCAACACCACATAGATCCTCCTCAAATTACAGATTCTTCTGCAGCAGACAATATTCAGCTCATGCTATCCAACAAGAACAGAGGGCAGCAATAAAATTAACACTTTTCAGCTCATCTAATATCATCCAATTCTCTTCTCACAATGGGAACAATAGCTTTTTGTTTGTCAAGGTTAAATAGACAGCCTGTTCTGCTGAAGGATAATGAAATAATATATTTGGGCTCATGAAGCAGTAAACACTCATCAGCTACGCTGAATTCCCCTGATCATGGTCAGCAATGAAGATCCGCATCATTTACTTTATTACAGGAGGGAAGCAGCGCCGTGTTTTTGCACTGCAGGCTCTGTGCATTTCTGTTCAGAATACTAACACTTGTTTTATATGCATTATTAATAACCAACAGGAAAAATCCACATCTCTTCACTTTTCAGTGCACTTCCATTTTATTTTCTCCATCATCTAACAAACACCCACATCTGCCTGTCATTACTGTCGCTTCTCCTGTTCTCCCTCATCCATTTCTCTGCCTCTCTTCAGCTCTTGCCATCTCGTCAAACTTAACAGGTAGATGCAGCAGCTCAGGTAGCACTGACACTGTCTTGAGTCTTCCCGAAACTCAGGGCTTTGCAGCTTTGAGGGTCTCCCCCACAGACAGCTGTGGAATCTTCTTCATTTCTATCATAAAACTTGCTGATGTAGGATGAACCTGCGGTGTACGTGCACAGCAGAGCAGAGTCTACAAAGTGAATTCCTAAAGCTCTATTGCTGGGGGGGAGTAGAGGGGAGCTGCTATCCTCGCCTGAAAAGGGAACACCGCACGCAGTGAGAAAATTGAACTTTATGCATATAAGAAAGTGAAAATGAGGAGAGGGATAGGAGAGGACTCACACTGAGATGAGGAGGTGAGTTTTTTTGGACTGAGTCACTGGTTAGAGCCTTAAGGTTTGAGGGAATTGGATACTGCAGTCGGACAAAGTGAGGACAACGACTTTACTTTTTGTGACGATAACAAATAACCTGTTTATGCGTGTACTGCTGCCTGGTGGGAAGTTATTTTTCTCCTGCTGCCTGAGAGCAGCGCCTGCAGCCATACCAGAGGAGACGAGAGCAGCATGACTTCCGTTTGTTTTCCTGAGGGAGAGGGAGGCGGTGTTGGTCTCAGCCACATGGGAATACCTGTCCTGTCTCAGGGTCACATGTTCAGTAAAAGAAGAAGGCAGAGGACACGGCACAAACAAGCAGCTGCTGTCCCAAAACTACCAGTTTAAAAAGGATGGGGTCAAAGAGAAACTAGAAACCCTGAATTTATTCACCAATTATAAAAAGTGCAGAATGTGCAATGACCTGCAGACAGTTAAACAAGCTACTGTGAAGCCTTTAAAGATAATTCTGCCTCTAAGCACGAAGGCCATTCAGAGCCTTACACAGTAAATGCCCAATATATACACTACAACTGTTATTATGGAAGGCCTCTTCACTGCCCTTGGGCTTGAAAACATTTGAATTACTTGAACCTTTCAACATATACACATGAATCATTTACAAGTCTAAGGAGGCTTTCACATCAGGGACCTACGTGAATCTGGATTTGAGTACACTTGGCCCTGAGTCCAGTTTGTTTATTAGTGTGAACACTGTGTGTATCTGAACATGGTGTGTTGATCTTTGCCTGGTCCACTTGAGAGGGTGATCTCAAGTTCAGTCCATGTGTACTCAGGTACAGTGTGCATTAGCTGTGAAAACTAACTGCACCACAACACGGGAGTGAACTGCTGTTTAACACCAGTAGCAGTCTGTGAGTAGAGTTGCAAAGGCATTTCTCAGTGCCGCCGGTCTCCTTCGAAATCTGCACGTCCACGGGTGATAAAGTTGGAGCACAGACGAGAGGAATGTTCTTGAAACTGTCTCCAAAAATATAAACAATAGTAGACCTAATGATAAGGTTGAATCCATTGCATGGGCTTGGGATCTTTTAATCGGCACACTTGTCTACACTATAGCACCAACATAAATAAATGTCAGAGTGGCAGAGGCAAAGCAGTCGTACGTGCGCACGATATGAATCAAAATACGAAAAAGCTCTAAGACTGTACAACCATGCTGATGGCTCTGTGAGGATGTACTGATGTACAGTGGCACTTTGAGCAAAGTGCTAAGGCTAGCATGCTAACATGACACAATCACAACGATAGCGCTAACATACAGTACTGATGCAAAGCTGGTGTAATGCTTACCATGGCTAACTGGACCTTAACAAAGTCTAGTTGAGACTGATGGGAATGTCGTTAGTTTTGCATGTATTTAGTCATCATAGCATAGTAGAGGACAAAGTGAAAATCTTGGCCTTCTGATGGTGCAAGATGAAGCGTCAGGAGATCATTTAAAGTTATTAAAATTAATCCTGAGGGACACGTGAATCGTGATGGAAAACTAGGCATATTTAATTGTTGTTGAGACAGTTCACTTAAAGCCACTAATGTCAATCTGATGGTGGTGCTGGAGGAAAGGTCAGGGGATCACTAAAGTCATTAGAATTCATAATTTGGGATCCATTAATATCTGTACAGAATTGGCAACCTATCAAGTAGTGTCTTCTTCTGAAAAGTTAAAGACAATGAAGAGGTCAAGCTCAAAGTAAGCAGTCCCTTTAGCTATAAATTAGCCCTTTAACGTGGAAAAGCAGAAGAAGAAAAAATTTAACACACTGTGACTGTAACACAAGTTAAAGTCTCTATTTAATGCAACACAAAAATACGTATCTTCATTTAGGTCTGTGTAGACTTTGTCTCCAATCTCAGCCAACTATTGGTTTCCAACTATAAATTAATCACAATGCCAAATTCATAAGGTATTAACTCATGTCATGTCAAACTTGTTCTTACAACACGTTTCATGTGAGACCATTAAACCCTGATGTCACATGTGGGGTTGTGTTACCTCTGCATGATTTACAGCTGTGGAAAGAACTCCAGACTGTAAATCAAGGTGATCCATTTTCCCATTGTAACACACATACTGTCTCTAATTTATGTCAGTTCACTCCTTATGGCTTATTCCTGCCAAACCAATGATACTGCTATGCTGTATTAATAGTTGAATGTTATATTAAAAAGGACAGAAAATGTTGAGTCAGAAAACTTGGAGGAAACAAATTAAGTGCTGTGAATAACTGGAGGTCCAAAACTAAAAGTAATCAGGATCTGTTTCCACTTATGTTTTAAAGGGGATCTTCAAATGAGACAGCATTACTAGGCTGGACGGAGGATGCCAACAAATCTTGCAAATGTGCTGACTGACAGACACTCAGCAGATTCAGTGTTTCCTCGTGAAAATGAGCTGGGCGGCTAAGCTGTGCCGTCTCCTGAATGATGATTTGCAGGGTCAGAACACGCAGCCAGCATACCTCCCCTGTTATTCCAGCTAACATGCCTCCTTTGCATTCTGCCAGCAGCTGTTTAGTGTGTCAGCTGGACAGGGTGTACCGAGATGTTGTGGGGATATCTCAGGACTCTGTCTGTGTCTGACACCTGAGTGAGGACACATTCGAGTGCAAGTGTCTCCAAGCATTATCATAGCTGTGGTCATGTTACCGTCAGAGTTCTCAAAATTCTCTAAAAAACAATTTATTTTTATCCTCAGTAATTCAGCTTCTGTTTTCACAGAGGCATGGAGGGGCTCAGGCCCTGGCAGCATGCAGGAAATGAGACATTGAAGAGGCTGGAATAACATAATCACCCACTTTTAGTGTATTTATAAGTAAGAATCTCACTATACTCTGTAGATTCTACATTCTTATCTGCAGGTCTTTGGACTGTGAGGAAAAGTCATTCAGAAAAACCTAAATAATTGACAACCATAATAAATATGTCTTATGATTACATCCAAATAATGCCCTAGGGGTAATTTTCCAATGCAATTGTTGTGCACAGGCATCAAAAATAAAGCACGCTCCATTTATAGGCGATGTCTCAGCAGAAAGTAATGGAAAGGTGAAAAGCCTATAATTCAATTTTCCTCTGTACTAATGGCAAGAATCAAGCAGCCAAGCTTTTGAATTAGCATGAGTGGACACATGTCAAATAAAAGGCCAAAATTGAAAAGATACATATTTAAGGTCACTGAAGATCGAAACTCTCTCTGTAAACAGGTCATTAAGTGCGCACCTCCCCTCCCTAACTATGGTTAATGTCTGTTTCCAAAGCATAAAATTAGATTTCTGTCCTGCACCGATCCTTAAAATCCTTTTTTAACTTCCACGTGAATCCATTACAGTGTTTGACCTTTACAAACACTGTCATTTACAAGATTTGTTCCATTACATTTGGGCATCTGACTCCTTCAAGCCTTTTTAAGCGAGTTAGAACGTTTAAGTTATGATGTAGGACAAACCTGAAAGTAGATTTCAGTAATCCAATTTTCCATGTTTGAGAAGGCATCACAATTGCCAAAATTAAAATGGAAACTTCTCTGACAGTTTAAATCATAACATGCTCTAAAGCAAAACTGTGTGGTGCTTCAAATGAAATCAACTGTGAAATGAAGATTCACTGAAACAGATTCACTGTGCTACGTCAACAGCAATATAAATATTAAAAGTGGACTATGTGTTTACCATATTTAAGACCTTGGCATGTTAGCAGGCACAAAATACTCAATTTTGTTCCTTTATGTCTTTAAAAAGAGAATATTCCTACATGGCTAATTAAAATCAATATTCTGCTAATATTCCTGTTTACACGCAGCCATGCATACTTCAATTAATGTGCCCTAACATGTCATTCATCGCTTCAAAGTATGGAAAAGTAGAACGGCTGGAGCTGCTTGTCATTTTGCGTCTTTGCATCAAAATACATTTTCTTCAAAGATGTGCAAACACATCCTCCCTCTCTGGTTCCTTCAACCACCTTCTTGAAAAAGTCGGTGATGTAATATTTGCGTATACCAAAAAGCTGTTGATATCCAAGTGTTTCATCATGTTTTAAAGTAGGTGTGTTTCTCCTTCCAACCTGAAACGTGGGATTTTCTTTTGGGCATGGATCTCCACCACAGCCTTGCAAACAATGTATCCATGGCAATGCACGGAGCTGATTGTACACAGACAAGATGCCATGTGTGCAAAGAATGCTGTCATAACTGGAATGATATCGGCATATCCCACATGTCTTAATTAAAAAATGCTAAATACTGACAGAGGCCTGTTTGGTAGTATCTAGACGGAACATGCTAATTACATGACCTGCATCAAACTCAGAGTATTATTATGTTAAGAATAGTGGGAATATTAGCGTGCATGTAAATGTAGCCACTGCCCAATTAGCATTTAAAGTACAGCTGAGGCTGATGGGAATATCATTAGCTTTGCAATCTAATTTCATGGCAATTCATGTTGTATTTGTTGAGCTATTTAGTCAGAACCACAAATTCAAACCTCAAGCTGGCACTAGAGGAAACTTTATGGGATCACCAGATTCATTTGAATTCATCCTCCGGGCATTATGAATGTGTGTACAAAGTTTTATGGCAATCCATCCAATATTTGGTGAGATATTTTAGTCTATAAGACAGTGGACCAACCGATTGACCGTCAGATTGATGTTGCAATTCACAGAGCGGCGCTGCTAACATGGCTAATAAAAAAGATATCAAATCCATTATGCATGTTTCTTAAATTGCACATGAGCCTCTGAGTTGTGGCTCTTCACAGCATCTCATCTAGTTTGAGTTTAATAAGCTGCACTCATTCTACTGAGAGGCTTGTTAAGATCTGCTGGTGCAATTTCACCACAAAATCCCAGTAAATGTTTGTTTCGAGATGAAAATCTGACTCAAGGCAAAGTGCACAAGGTTTAAATGATCTCTGTGTTATGACATTTAAGTGTTTCATATTTGTATCCGCATTACATTCTGCATTGTTGTGCAATTCATCCCAGCTGACCAACCACGGAGAAAGCAGAGGGCATATAGGGACTGGAGCTTGAGTAGGTGTTTCTCCTCAGGCACTGCGGTTGCATGTTGGCTGGAATTCCCTCTTCTCTACAGATTACAGCTTTGTAAAAGCACACATTTTCTTCCAGCGGGTTACCCCCAGTAGATGCTCATTATATGCAAAGAGCGGGGCAACACTGCTTGGATTAGCCCTAATCTGAGAAATACAACTGGATTCAGCCCACATGCTAAAAAAACATGACAGAAGGAAATCTACAGCAGCGATACACAGACAGGGCCTGTGGCTACTGGAGTCTTGTATGAAAGAATACACTTTAATATTTCACTGCGGCGCAGTAAAAGCACTGCTAACACTCCACCTACACATGCTTTGCATATACTGAAAAAAAACCATCATCCAAGGACGATTATTACAGGAGACAGATGAATACAACACACTCGGTTTCAAAAGGTAATGCCGTAATACTGCAGAGGATACTGGGATACGGAATCACATGAAAAATACACAGACAAAAGGAGTGAAGTGGAAAATTTGATAACTTCATGTGCAAAGTAGTTTCAATTAACACATAACATCAAAATTCTTCATTTTAGTGCATGAAATTAATTTGTTTTATGAATTAACATGAATTATTAAACACAACTCATAACCTTTTCACAAGTCATTAACTCTAATCATCTGTTCTGGTGCTCAGTCTTGTAAAATAACACCACACAAATTGTATCAAATATGAATAATACTCTAATAAGGTTTGGATAGTTTCTTGTTTCAGGTCAGTTTAAAACACTGAGGCACTTGCAGTGATTTTGTTCCTTTACATTCAACAGCTGACGCTCATAAAACTTTTCCAAACCCCTGAAAGCAGCCCCTCTAAATTATTCACCGACCCAATAGCACCTTTGGTTTTCTTCCACGTTATTCTATTTAGTTTACAGCTTGTTGTCCTTGGATAATCACAGGTAACATTTAGTGAATAACAGTAGAGTTTTCAGAGGCAGTCTCCCTGAAGGACGTTGTGTAAGACTGCAACAAACTGCTGCAGCATCACTGTAGCTTGTCAGTAGTGATCACCGTCGCTCCGTTACAGCGCTGACATGTACGCACATTCTGATGCACAGAATGAAAGACTAACTGCACATCTCCAGTGGCTTGCCCTCAAACCTATTCTGTACTATTCCGCCATTTTACAGCATTATGACCAGCCGGGGCTGAGCGACTCAGCTTGAGAAAAACAAGAAATAAGATCCTTTCTTACAGTGGCTATAAGCCTGTTTGGGCATATATAGGTAGCATTTTGCACTTGACTGACAGCGATGTCTTCAGTCAAATGATATCTAAAAGCCTCTATTGTAGTTGTGGCCATTTCTTTAGCATCAGTACTCCCTTGCTCAAAGAAAGCTAATGCATTTATGCTGCATGATGACCCATGAGTGTTGTGTCACCCCGAAGCAATACCCCCTGAAAGCTCTTATTAAACTAAGGGTCAAACCATGTATTCATGTCAGTGAAAGTATTGTTTAGTAAACGTCATTGCCTGCAAGTGAAATGACGCTTTAGTTGGATAAAAATTATTCTTCAGACATTCTGAAAGCTTTTATGTTTTTGTTATGCTCCCCGATGAGAACACCATGACAAATCTGAGGATGAGTACTTGTCAACTTAGGGCAGGTCATCCAAACTGACAGGACTCTGGCTGCAGTAGCAGTAACTCAGATATTTTTATCAGTGCATCGTGATAAAAGGACACGCTTTTGGGTAAGTGTCTCTTTCAGTTCAAGGGCTCCCAAATTCAAGAGGATCCATTTAAAGCTTTCAAATGAAACACAAACATACAAGATGTCTGGTTGTAACAGAGTTGGTGAATATGTTTTTCATGCTGAGCAAGATCTGATAATTGAGGTTACACAGTGTTTTTTCCTCTGATTATCAGTGACATCACTGACCGAGATGCTACTGTATGAAAAATAACTAAAGGGATTCAATAATAATTTACTGTGTGTTTACACATTTATTACTCTGGCCAAAGAGTGTGGATTAAGATAGAGACTATCATGCAGAATTCCCTCCCTCGGGCCAAACAATTTGACAACCTTGTCTCTCGTGCTCATGCATCATTCATGACTTGTCGGTTTAAATGAGTTCTCAGTGTCATGATGGATCCAAGGTTGTTATGTATTGTTTGGTTATGCTCCAATATGTTTGTTTTACTACAGTAACTACAGCGAAAACCGTGTAAAGCATTGCCAAATTGACATTTACCTTTTGATATTACAATAATTTAAAAAGCTGTAATGATTCAATTAGTGAAAACACTCTGATTAACTTGTTTATTCTTCCAGAAACGGCTCAGCTTCTGAAACGATGGCTCTGTATGAGTTGTTGCATTCATGAATACAAACATTTAGCCTTCACAATATGATGCAAGACATGGTGCTTTTGCTTTGCACAGCTCTTGTGTATGTACAGTAAATATGAAGCTACCACCAGCAGTTGTTCAGCTTGGATTAGCACAAAGACAGGAGAGGAAGTTTACACAATCCACCTATCAGCACCTCTAAACTGCACTAATTATTAACATGTTAAGTTTTAGCTGGTTGCTAGGCAACCTCACAGAGACAAACAAGACACCAGGAAGTCATTGCGCCCAGCCAAAAAAATAGTCCTTGATATCACAATGTGTTAATTTTGCATTCTGGTCTCAAAACATGTTAATTAGTGATCAACAGGAAGGCAATAAAAAATACAGAAAAACAAGGAAGGAAATATTAAAAAGTCTTCATTATACTGGTTAAATCA
Source organism: Epinephelus lanceolatus (assembly GCF_041903045.1). Taxonomy (NCBI): domain Eukaryota; kingdom Metazoa; phylum Chordata; class Actinopteri; order Perciformes; family Serranidae; genus Epinephelus; species Epinephelus lanceolatus. The sequence goes on along the minus strand of NC_135744.1, from coordinate 42,213,241 downwards.
TTAAAGGTATTACAGGTATGGACCCACCTATATACTGGCAGGAACCAATCGGAGTCCAACACATGACCCATATAATGGTGTGACAGGCTGTTCCAATTCTCTACGAGCAACTGACACAAGATTTTGATCTTTGTACATACAGAGCAACCAGTCATCTCTCTATTGTTAATGTTAGTTAGCTAACTTTAGAGGTGCTGGTAGGTGTTGTCTGTAGCTTCATATTTAACATACAGACATGAGACTGGTATGTTTTATCCATCTCAGGGAATATGTATATTTCACAAAATGCCTGTTTTACTCCTTTAAAGGTTCTGTGTATGAGAATTTGAACATTAATAAAGCAGCAAACAGCTACTCCCTATGTTAAGATACAGTGCTGTAATGGCGTCCTGTGTGGAGAATAAAGTCACACTCACTCTCTGTGTGATGTAATACATGATTCTTTGTTCTTTGTTATGGCAGCTGTGCCGGCTGCCCGTGCCTGTTAGTGAATATGAGTCCCTCCCTTCATGTCCAACTCGCTACCTCTGCACTGCGCTCATACCGCAGTTATCGCTGATAATGTCATCCCGATCTACGGTGGTGAGACAGCATGGCTGTGGAAGCATAACACACACCCTCCGGTTCCCCCTGTGTTAACACTCTTAGCTCGGTCAGCACTGCTGCTGTTGTTAGCACTGTTAGTGTTAGTAAGCAATTTCCTCTATCTGTGTCATGTGGGTTTTGCTGTTGCCCCGCCCCTTCAGGAGGTCCTGCAGCTGCGTCCATTCATTCCAATGGGAGAAGTCAATGTGACTTGTGTTGCCTAAATATTGGACCCATTTTTGACAAGCCACACATCTCTGGGCGTGTCTCTGTCTCAGCAACACACTCTGGTGCGATCCGGCAACAGCTGATATGATCTTCTCCTGGGTTGATATTAGATATTAAGCTAGCAGATAAAAAAAAAGCAGCAAAATACGGAGCAAACATTTCACTTGTACTATATATGGTGATGTACTGTTTTTTCTGAATCCGCTTTCATCCATCTACATGTTTACAACACTTCAAAACGAGGTGGGGGGATGTGGGAGAGAGACGAACGCGCCCACTTATGAGACCGAAAGTTTCCATTTCATAGTGGCGCAGCTTGTAATCTTTTATTACAAGGCATCTTTGCTGCCGTCATTTCGGTTCAGCCACCTCCATGTTTGCTTGTGACATCACAGGTGAGAGCCACGTGCAGACAATCCTAGACCAGACTCTGATTGTTGCATAGAAATCCTTTGAATAATGTACTGAATACTACACGATTAGAGCTTATAATCCAGTACAAACAATATGAACATGACTTTCACACCAGGCGAAGGTTTACAGTGCAGGTGTGTGCTGCTGCTCCTCTATCTCCTGCTTCCACTGTTTCATATGCAAATAACAAAGCAGAGTTTTAGCTCATACCATAAGAGTTATATGCATACTTTTTTACATCAAAATTTGCATTCCTGCACTGCACAAAATAAAATGTCCTTATTTGGACACAGCTTATGAGTCAATGTATTCACCACGGTCTCAATAATGCAAAAGAATAAGAAGTAGAAGAAGAAGAGGGGGAGGAGGAGGAGGAGGAAATCTGGCTCCATAAACTGGTCTATGCTGCATTAGTAGGATTGTCCATTGCCTACACAGTGAAGTGCTCTAACATTAGCCTCTGTCTGAGCGGCATCACACTGGTTGAGTCACAGCAGAGGGAGGATAGGTGGCTATAATAAACGCTCTCATAAGAAACACACTGTCACATTGACATTTGATCAAATCAGAAGTTCGTTTCCGGAAAAATTCTGGTCTGAGCAGATTCATGCAGCTGCCACTTTAGACAGGAGAGGGGAAGTCTTTAAAAATACACGATGAGGCTTTTTTCAGTTGTTTTTGTTGCTGCTGTTGTTGTTGTTTACATGGCATAGATTGGCAACTTCTTCTGTAACTAAATATGTGCTCAGATATTGAACAAGCATTTTAACTCATGTAGGGTGGATTTATGTAATATTAACTTATACGTTGAGTAAATGATCTGGAAACAAAGTTTTGAGATGATGTGTCCTCACTGTCTGCCCTGTCACCATATCCAAAAACTACTGTATAATCCCACATGCACTTGGTTGAACTCCTCTCTGAGTGTCCAGCCGGACCAGCGTCTCTGTCTCCGCTGCCTCTTCCTGCCCTGACCTCAGTCTTTAATGGATACAACCTTCCCATTCCTGCATTTATGCACACAGTCTGACCTGGCCCGGGGCAAGGTGTCACATCAATACATCCTGCAGCTTCACTCCAGCCAGCCACAAATTGGTGAGATAATAAACACAATGGCACAGTGAGGTTCTCTTTGTCGGAATCAATTCAATCAAGTTGCAATGGCTGGGAATAGTTTGCCGCGATGTGTCATTGGCTGTTTACGGGTTTGTTTGTTTTGTTTTTTTTAACTTTCATAGCTGCTATGCAAGCACCAAAATGAAGATTCAGCGTCTCTGGCCAGGGAAGTTGGAGAACAGCCATATATTAGTAGAGAGGGACTGAGAAAGAGAAAATGAAAGCTTGGTGAGGATTGATTTTTCCATACTGGAGAACAAACTGGAGCCACACACACACTCACAACTGCTGGACTATCCTTCCACCTATTGATCCACGCTGCCAATAACACAGTCATTTGCCATCAGGGATTTGTAACAATCATTATATACTGACCCAGCTGGAGGACGGCGGTGTTGTCCTGCTTTATCCCATTCAGGATCCATACGACAAACACAACAAATGAGCTCTGAGCATAAAGTCACTCCTCTCATTTATATACCTGATTATTATATTCATTCCCTTCATACAAAAGCGAAGGTTTCACAGACAATCCCATAGATTGCGACAAATAAGCAGATTTAAAATCGCCGTCATCTTAACACTTGCTAATCTTATCAAAATTAACGATGGGCGCTGTGGGAAAGCACAGCGATGACTAACCTGGCATTCTTGCCAGAACAGAAATGTGTCAAATCATAATCATCACATTCATTTGCTATATCAACACCTGCCAGGCAAGCAAAGCATTATGCAATCCAGACTACTAAAATAAGAATCATGGAGTTTGGTGCATTTTCAAGTAATGTCTTAGTCACAAGCTGGGCTGGCTGGGCCGCATAATGAGCTGCTCACTGGACTTTTTCAACTGGGAAGCATTTAGCTTAGCTTGCACCAGCTTAGCTCACTGAAATTAATCCTCCTGATTATCTTGTTTTTCTTCTTATCCATTAGGAAGAAAACTTTAAGCCTCTTTCAGATACAATGGATTCAGGTTTACTCAAAAGAATCTTAAATTGGTGCACGATCCAAAATACACAGTAATTCAACAGGCCTCTATTTTCCATGTTTAACCCTACAGGGCTCCACATGTGGCAGGTATGCATCTTTTAACTTGCTGGAAGATGAGATGACAATAAATCTAAGAGTGTTGCATTAGAGGCATTATTCGGTAGAATGAATGCACGGGACCAAAGACAACCCGACTGGTGGAAAAACAGCTCATTGACATTGTCATAAGAAATGTTTCTGCTGTGTGAGTAATGTGACATAACGGCTTGCTTTTGGCCTCCTTGTAATAAAAAACAGTCCCGAGCAGGAGAGTTTGTGCTTTACACCTGATCCTGACAAGCCAAGCATGTAATATTCATCTCTTCACTGCTGAAGTGCCCTTGAGCTAAGCACTGACCCCACAGCCGCCCCACTGTAATCACTCAGCAGCCAGCAGTGCAAGGCTGTGGTCGAACTGCGTCAAGGTGTGAGTGTGTAACACTGAGTCTCCCTGCAACTTCTCCCCAAGGCTAGTGCTTCCTCCCTGCTACGCTCACCGACGACTCCATCGCCTCAACAGCATTTTCCATTTTTCTCACAGCCAAGCCCAATATGTACGAGGTACAATTGTGTTCAATTTTCCTTTCTTTTTTGGCCCTTTTCTCACTTCATTAGGTTACACAGCCGTCTCTACGGCAGCTGACAGAGTTTGGAGAGCTGCAGCTGATCCTTAAGCGTGAAGTGTGAAGTGCAGTTGGTGGGAAGAAGGATAACAAATTAATTCTCCAGGCAGAGCTTGGTGCCCTACATGGCAGAGGAGTGACTGGTAGACCAATTATGAAGCCATCTCACACTCCACAGTCCTTCCTATCAAATCCATCATGTTTGTGGAGATGACTACATGGATTACAGCATGTTACAGTTGATACAGTAGGCTATTTATACATCACAGGTGTAGAAAGACAAATTTACACCTCTGTGCTGCTGGTATGACTGAATGTGATATTTTAAATCATCATATAGCCTGATCTGGACCAACACACATGGATCAATGAGTAACAGCTTAAAGATGGCAATTAGTCTGCATTATATTTGTCATTTTGTGGGAAAATGGTGATTAGAAAGGCAAATAATCAACAAATAATCAACAAAAGCTTAATTATCAAGGTGCAGAGGTGAGGCTTGCTTAGGGGACATTTTTGTTTTCATTTGACGGTGGAGAGACAAAAACATTTAAGGGGAAAGACAAGATTAATTGCAACAACTGTCATGACACAAGCATTTAAACCAGCAGCCACCACCACAACACACTTTGTAACTGGCACCTAAATCACCTAAAGCCTCTATCTAATGTCACAGCCAGATACAACAACTGGGACAGCAGTGTTTGTTTTACCCGCTTTCAAGTACAGTCATCTAAGTGCTGCTCATCAGCGCCTCTGGAATTACTGAATTACTCAGTTTACAGAATCACTGTGTTTGTCCAATTACAGGCCATCATGCTCCATCATCCAGCTGGTGACTTTTTGGATGGCATGACTGAGGAGTTTGTGTATTAGTCCAGACACTTGGCAGGTGTCTGTGTGTTCCAGGCGTCAGCCCCATCCATTTTACCCAAACACCAATTTCAGCTCCTAAACATCTGTGTAATTTTCGTATTGGCCTGCCAATGACACAATTACAGGACAACATTTCACATACTGTGTGTGTGTTTGTGTGCTTGTTAGATTGGAGTCTGCATCATTACTTCGGGCTGCAATTTGGAAAAGAAAATAATTGCACCATAGTTTTAACAATAAAAAAAAAAAAAACAATAAAAAAAATCATGATTTTTTCCTGCTGTTCTTATGCAGAGAAAAACAAGTACTCACATGCGTGTGTGACAGAGAAGCTGTTGGACGACTCCAGGTTGTCAACATTGTAATTGAGGTGGAAGGGTTTCTCTGTCACATTCTGGTTGGTGTTATAGAGCTGGACAGCAAACCTGAAGGCGCTGTGCTCCTGCACTGTAGAGCGCATAAACAGTCCACCTACAGGAAAGAAAATGTCACATGTAACAGAGCACAGGCACTTTTTACTCCCCTCATCAGGATAGGACTTATTTTCAGAGTGCGGGCAGTGCCGTACAGTTACGCATTATTGGACACATGATTGATCAGTCAATTTTAAGAAAGGCTGCCAAGAAACAAATGTGTTAGCACTCACTAAACAATGCGCTGCAGATACTGAAATACTGAAACGTTCACACCATTTGGATCAACTCTATTTTTACCAAACCGCCTACGGAGCCGCGCAGGATCCCACAACCTTCTGGCTTTATGAGAAGTGAACTTGGTGATGAATTATTCAAATAACATCATCAGTGCGACTCACAGAGACGTGTCCTATTTAGACTATGTGAACAAAGACATGTATGTGTAGTCAGGGTATCCTATTGAACTTACCAATGTTGATTTGGTTTGGAAACCCTGCCAGCGAGTCCCCCCAGAAATACAAGAAAACAAGGACAGTCGCTGATGTGCGATGCCACATTTTTCTCCGAGAAGTGGAATCAACTCCTGGTCTGGATGTGACAGAGGCAAAGCAGGGAGAACCATGTACACGGGCTGGTACGCAAAGAAATCCACAAGATGCGGCGTCTCTCTCTCTCTCTCTCTCTCTCTCTCTCTCTCTCTCTCTCTCTCTCACTCACTGTGTGCACCCACGTTGAATGTGTGCCAGCGCAACTGCAGCGCCAGCCCTCTGCTGCTGGAAAGCCAGTGTTTTATCTCAAAGATGGTGGTGGTGGCGGAGGAGAGCAAAAGCGGATCTCCTTACTGTGGATAAGGACCACTGAAATGGGCCAGAGAGAGAGAGAGAGAGAGAGAGAGAGAGAGAGAGAGAGAGAGAGAGAGAGAGAGGGAAGGACAGAGAGATGAGGGAGGGAAGGGGGGCGTTTATCAAACTTGGTCTGACGTTGAATTATAATAAGAGCAGCCTCCCGTCTTCCTCCTCACGTCACTGCAGAGTTGGTGTGCGAGGCGGTGTAGAGCCTCTGCTGGGTTTGGTGTGTGTGTGGTGCAAAGGCAAAGCAGCACACACCAGTTTCTACAGTCAGTATGGACCAATAGTAGGATGCTGACTTGTGAGTGTGTGCATGTAATGTGTGTATACAGACCATATCTATCTATCTATCTATCTATCTATCTATCTATCTATCTATCTATTCATCCTTTTTGTCTAATGCATCTTGTCTCCCTGCCTGCTGTGATCAGATGTGTAGCCGCACTCATGCAGCAGTGGTCCTGCACACTAGCAGCATAATCTTAGGCTGTCCTGTCCCCTGCAGGTGTTTGAGAGCAGGGACCATACATGTGGGAGCTAATGCACTGATTTATCACTGTTTAGTCACTGGTTGCCGAGCGGCCTCACTAATGCTATATATTAGAATCCTAATTGACTCACTGTCTTGCACTCACCTGGGAACTATCATGCTGCAGTGGTGTGTTTGTCTCTGGCAATATTCAACAGTGGCATTAAGGACTTTTTCTCTGCTGTTAACTTCCCAAATGTATGTATTTACTTCACTGAGATATAGGCACAAGTTATTTTTCCACTGACATAGGTGAAAACATTTTGCAGCACACAATGTGCAGTTAAATGACAAATGGAGCAGAGGCCAGTTTCAGTGCAGAGCATTTTATTTTTAACTGTTTGCATTGTAAAACTAATTCAGGCACTGTGTCCTATTGTCAGCATGGGTGGATTATGAGGGAACAGAACCCTGGGCACAGATATGCAAAAGGCCCCACCACCTCTCCTACACAGGAAACAGACACACAGACTTTGTGGTGGTTTTTGTGTCTCCTTGTTGTGGTTATTTTGCCTTTTTTGTGGTTATTTTATTTCTTTGCATCTCTTTGTAGTCATTTTCAGTCTCTTCCTGGTCGGCAAGTGTTCACTGAAAGCCCTTTTTAAATAGGAATTGTGCAAATTTGCAGGAAAGCCCAATCAGTCTTTTTTCAGCATTGGCAGTATAAAAACAAAATCGGGGAGTGCAGCAAAATGCCACCTACCTACTTTTGTTTATACAGAATGCGCCTTTTTCGGGACAATGGGGGGCGTGAGCAGGTAACAAAACGCGGCTGGTCGGTCCTTCAGCGATTCTCTTGTAAGTCGGCCCGTTCTTCACCGTCCCCGTCATCTGACGGTTAATGGCCTCTTCGTTTACGAGGACAAGGAGGGCGCGCAATTCCTTGTCTCCCCAGTTGCTCATCTTTACAGTGTCTGTCAGGTTTGTGTTTCCCTCTTGCTACTAGCTGCTCACTAATTCCTGCTATCAGCTGTTTCCTGTTTATCCACCGCCAGTGGGTCGCACGTGCGGTGCCATCAACAGCTCCTCCCACAAGTCATCAACAGCCCCTCCCATTGCAGAAGGCCACCTCCTTCTTTTTAAACCAATAAGGTTCCGCCAATATGACTACCCTATGAGGCGGAAAATTGGGCACCTCGGATCAACTCGCCAATCCAGCTCTGTGTGTCTAAACGCTCGCAACTTGCCGGCAAAACGGCCCAACATTCGCTGAAAATCTGGCAGTGTAAAAGGAGCATTGTAAAAGTGACATTGTCCAGGCGAAGGCCGGGGAGGCCTCCTGACACTTTACGCCCTTTTCAGTAATTCATCGATGGTTGTCAGTCTAAACAAAGTAAGCATTAGCAAGAAGGACCCTGACTCACAAAATACAAAACATTATGAGATGCCTGAGGTGATCATCACTTTTATTTTTATTTATCACAGAATTAGTTGTTTGTCTCTAAAACTGAATAAATCTGGAGACAGACAGTGGAGAGTCTACAAGGGAGGGATCAGCACAGACATCTGTTTGAGCGTGTAGAGACTTAAACTGTTTGTGATTGAACATGGTCCATCCAATTATTACGCCATCAACATGACAGGGAAGCTATGCTCCGCCTGGCAATCAGACCCGCATGAGAGGAATGGGAATCATGGACAACATCACTGCACCAGCAGCACAGCATAATGAGTTGATTGCCAGGTAATCTGCAGCCTGAAAACTTGATGATGTCAGCAAATCTTAAACTCCAGTGATGAAGAGGCGAATACAGTTATACTAACGCAGTTGTGCCTGATTCGGTGTAAACTCCACAAACTAATGCTATCTTTTTTCTTTACTGCTTCTAATTTAACACACTGCAACTCTGCTTACTTGTGTCTGAATGAATAGTCTGTAATGTGTGCAGCCTGCGCTAAATGCAGCATTTACATTTACCACACCATCACAGTAAGTTTACAGCTGATTGTCAGTATTTGACAGTTCATAGTGCTTTTCAATGATACTGTGGTATATCAGTTAAAGCACTCTCTGTACTCCACGCTGCAGTACTGTAAAGGAATGTGATTTAAATAGTTATTGAAGTCTGTTTCTTAAGGACGACCACTCTTCTGCCTGAAGTTCATTCTCTTTAATCATTTATCTGTTTCAAGACATTAAAGTTAAAGCCCTTTACTGAGTGCAGTATTGCTTACTCACTGTGGGCGACTCTTACATTCCATTAGATTAACTGAGCAATACAATATCAATTATGCTCACAAAGTGTGATTTGTTGGGACAGGGGTGTATGTGTGTATTATATATATACACAATATATGTGTGCTGGAGCGGTAGAAATCATTACAGCTTCCTATTTAGACTGCTGCAAAACCAGCACAGCAGAACAGCTACAGAGCCCGTGCTTATTGATCTGGATGTGATTTAATGCTTGGCATACAGCTCTAATCTTTCACAGGACACAGCGAGTAAAACAACTGCTCTATAATTAAGTTCAATCTCATGAACGAAAACAATGTCTGGATGCTATGACCTTTTCACAGACATACACCACTGTTAGTATGTCGTTTGTAGATATGAGTTTCCTGCCACTTGAAGAATGATCCAATTAGTTTCAGTTCACTTCAACATAGATTCTGATTGTTTAAATTAAATTCTTGCAAAGCACAAGAGGTGCTGTTGTATAAACACCTAGTAAGTACAAAAGGAAAGCAGGAAGTGCAGCCTGGAATGAATTAAAATTAAATTCTTCAGGCTATTGAACCAGTTATGAGACTGTGTCCTCATGTCTTCAAGGGTTTACCCAGACTCTAGGACCCTACACCCCACTCAGGACCTGTACAGGTTCGGGTCCATATTTTATTATGGGTTCGGGACGGTGCCTGGGTCGGTTTTTCATTATGTCAAATGAAGCACTGATTATAATAGCATCGCATAAGTGCCATGTGTGTAACTCGCATGATGTTTAGGCTGACTTAGGATCAGATTACTAGAGCGAAAATAAAATGGAAAAACCGCTGAGTAGCAGCACCAGCGAGTTGGAGGGGGAGCAGTGGAAAGATGGATGGTGAGTCTGGAAAATTAAGGAGTTACAGCAGCTCACATCACAGGAAAAACGACAAAATAAGTTACAACAGAATAAAATAAAAACATTATTAATTATTATATATGCAGTAAAATGGGTAGGAATAGTTTGCTGTATCTGACATGATAAACCGTTACCGGGTTTGTCTGGTTCTTGTACATGCACCAGGTAGGGTCTGTAATATCTTGGGCAAACAACGGCTCAATGGCAAAAATGATCAAGTCCAATTGGATCTTGGAATAAATTTCCCAGGTCCATTAACTTTTAGAGGGTTTGAGGTTCAGGGTTCTGGGTTCTGGCTGTGGCCCTCAGTTTGCATGTTCTCCTTGTGTCAGCGGGGGTTTTCTTCAGCTTCCTTTAAGAGTCCAAATACATGCAGGTTAAGCTGACTGGTGACTGAGTCGCCCATAGGTGTGAATGTGAGCGTGAATGTCTGTCTCTATGCGTCAGCTTTAATAATCTGGCAACCTGTCCAAGGCACCCCAACCCTTACCCACTGTCAGCTGGGATAGGCTCCATCCTCCTCCGCAACCCTCAAAAAGGATAAGCAGTCACAGTCACTGACAGATTAATAAAACCCTGATACAAATACAAAACTGTTGTCCTCTACATATCAAGAGCACCTTTAAGAATCATGCAGCAGATTAAAGCTCCAGTAGGCAACATTGTTTTGGTATAACTGAGTAAAAATTTTATAATATCCTCTAAGCATAATGTAAATCAAGTGGTCTGAGACAAACAATAGGTTACTGCACCTCACCATGGCTCTGTGTTCAGCCTCTAAAGAATCAGTATCGTGCCGATGTGCATCAACCAATCAAAGGTCAGCTCAGACCACTGCGTTCCTATTGGCTGTTCTACTGCATATGCGTGTTCCCGTGCCGCCGGCAGAAGGGGAGAGCAAGTGGCAATGGCGAACAGTGCACCAGGTAAAATAGCTATTCCAGCATTGGCTACAACTGCCTACACGGCTAAACAATCCAAAAAACAGGAAGACAGAACTCGGTTCCCCGGAGCCCCGGAGGGAGGGGAATGGTGAGGTGGGGCCGGGCCCGACCAGAGGGCGCGAGGAGTGGAGCCAAGGGCTCTCCACGGAGAGGGAGAGCCGAGCCTCGGAGGTATATGTGTGGGGCCGCGAGGGAGGGATGGGGAAGGCTGCTGCACGGTGAGGGAGAGCCAAGGCTCCCAAAGAGCAGGGGTCGTGTTAACCGGATATTCTCGGTCATTGACCGTTTTTTTACAACAATGACCGGAAAATCTGAAGGCCGTCAGTCATTTTGACCGGTTGCAATTACCATCCCTGCCCACTTGGCGGCGGAGTGCACAGTCAGTGGTTTAAGTGGCTGCCGTTTTCACACTGCAGAGAAAAAGTCATTCATCTGTCGCTCTGATGTAGCGTTGTTGACAGAACGCCCTGGACACACCGGACGCGGAACCTAAGCGCAGCGCCCAGCAGAGGAGGCAGTTTTCAGTCAGCGCCCATGTTAACGTATCTGACTGTCCACACAGGCCTCTGAGCAGAGCGGAGCGCCCGCGGAGTAGAGGCAGTGCTTCAGTTCGGCATCTGGTCTATTTATCACGGGAGCTGCGACCGCTTCTGTCAAGCTGGATTGAGCGGATCGTACCAAACAGGAAGTCGGACACAGAAAAGACGAAAGAATCCGGCCAATTTTCAAAATAAAATAACAACAGCACGCACTGAGGAACGTGAGGAGAAAATACCGTGTTTATAATTTAAAATAACACAACAGTGCATAACCGAACACATTTTTCAATACCCTAATCACTTCATTACAATTTTAATTTAGTGTCACCGAGCCTACAGACATAACTACATAACGCCCTGGACACACCGGACGCGTTAGTGCCGTCCGGTGTGTCCAGGGCGAAGCCTAATGGCACGGGTGTGTGGATGTCTGTTCATCTTTTCGTTCATGTCCTTATTAATGCACACTTTATAACTTGCTTGTTGGATTTATTAAAAACAAACGAATGAAAACTAAATGTCTTTGAATATCTTTATTATCATTTAAAAACGAAAATTAAAATGACCAGTAAAAATAGATTATGACCGGATTTTTATGACCCTGTCATTCAAAATGACCGGCGATGAAAAAGTCTAGCGCAACGTCTGCCAAAGAGGGAGAAATAGAACCAAGCAGGATAAAATACTCGTGTGCTCGTCTGGTAGGAGGGGCTCACGGCGGAGACGAACGAAACCTAACTCAGATGAGACTCAAAAATCAACTGTTTTCAGGCTTTCTACCTACTGCTGCTTTAAAGTTGCCCTTTTGATGTAGGCTACCTATTTATGTAACTATTAGCTCTATTACGAAGGGAGGCTATTACAAAATAATAAACATTTTCGTACAATCCCTAACGTGAAAGTCTGACACAAGCACATTTCTCAGCAGAAAAAAGCGAGGTGATGAGAGAAATTTTGCAGCAATAAATGCATCACTAAACATGTTCAGAATGAAGATGATATATTTGCCATCTTTATGATCCTGTCCCCTCTGCCTCTTAATGAGTTGGTTTGACGGTACAATTTATACCAGTGTGACTCTGTGGCCTCTGATTCTGTGGGATCAATAGAAGGCAGTGACTTTCAGGATCACACAGTTTCCCTTAGTGTGAAGTTCCCGGGCAAATATCTGACGGGATTTCAATAAGTGTTAGAAGTCTTTAGGAGAGCGTTCAGGTCTCCTCTGCACACCTTGGGCATGCTTCCCACTCTCCACCGTAGCAAATGAGATCTGCTCAGGGAGTCTCTCCTTCTCTGTCTGATACACAACCTCTTTAGCAAGATTCAATTGAGTGTAAATGTCAGCAGGTCTTTCCAGAACTTCCTATGGAGTTTAAGTAAAAATGGCATTTATGAGGTGTCGACCATATGGTGGGTGCAATTAATAGCACGGTGCTGTTCTGGCAACAGTCCAAAAGGCTAACATGAGCAACATGATGATAGACTGCAAATCCCTGCACTGCTTTAAGTGATTGTAGGTTGATTTAAAAATAGAGTGTGACACGACCACAGAACAAATATGTTCAATCAATCATCAATACCAATCTATCAACGTCTGTCAACTTAACCTTGTTTTATATATATATATATATATATAGCAATTGCTTGTAATAACCCACAGTATTATGCACACAAGCTGTAAGTCCGAGGGAGCAGAGTGGCCTAAATACAGACATATCCAGTGTTACATGTAGCACTCTTAACACAGAGCACACAGTTACAAAAAAAACACAGTAATCAAGTCATCAAAATGGCAACTGATTTTTACTCAGTTGTTATCATTCTTTTCAAAATTCAGTGTGAACATTTGTCAAACAGATGCTAACATAGGAATGACAATCTATCAGGCATCACTACATTTTCTAAAGAGCTGGTCATAATTTCAGCAGCATTTATCAGGTAAAAAGCAGAGCTTGTATTTTTTTTGCTCCTTTTGTTCAACAGTGTATTAATTCATATAATTATGCTTTAGGGATTGGAACTCCCCTTGTTTATTCAGTCAGAGTCTCTGTTTTAGTGCCATTACTCAGAGCTGGAACCTGTGAAATTGGATGTGGAACTTTGCAGCCACGTGCGGCGGCTCTGCATTTCACATTGACTGTAAGATGACATTAGGGCCAAAGCCTGCTGGGAGAATTGAAAAATGCATAGCAGAAGTACTTTGATGCACGCGCGGCCTCATTTTCCTCGGGGCAGATAACGTAAATGAGGGTTGGCATGGGATAATTAAAGATGAGAAATGCAGTTGTAAACAATGTCTTCAAAACCAAACTGTGAACTGTGTAACTAGATCCATTATTTATTCTCGGTCAGGGATCAAGAGGTAGCAAACACAATCTAATAAACCTCGATAACGTGTTGCGCTCCTGGATGCTTAATAGATCAGACTGCAGCAGACTTCACTTTAATATCACAACTTTCATTCAGCCAACACGGAGAGACGACCCGAGGGAATAATGTGGGATTAATAATACATGAGCCAAACCACGGACGGTATGTAACATGCCTGCCTGTCTCTTAAAGTGGCTCCCAAGAGATGTTTTTACCTGTAACTAAACAATAAAAGTAATTCCCGTAAAATTCCTGAGATGAAATGATGATATTGTAGTTTGTGTTATGGTACCCAAGGTCAGGGCTGCAATAAGTGGTCTGAGGCGCCCCAGAAAGGTCAGGAGATAAAAAGAGCACGCTGAGCGCTATAAAACTTCACAATAAAACCTTTCATGTTTCATTCTCCGAAGGCTTCCTGCAAATTGCCTGTATTTATGGCTCAACATAGTTTCAGCTGCAGTGAGTGCTCCGAGGCTCTCAACATTCCTCATCTTACACACTGGCACTTTATGGCTCTTCACTTGGAGATTGGCTGTCTGATCTACACCATTCAAATCCTATTTATTTTTGTTTTACTCCTCATCATTAAAGGCAGTTCTGATGCTGTTATATAGAGGTTTTAAGTTTCAGCAGACAAAGACATAATGATAATTTGTGTACAGAGCCAGTGAGTTCATCAGGACCAGTGCTACTGTGTTGAGTACAGAGGCTGTTGTGGGCAGAAGAAAGCCAACAAACAGTATTTCTTTGACGCAGCTGAGTGGACAGCAGCAGGGTGCAGATGTGTCCTACCATGACACAGGTTTCAGCTGACAGCTCTGAGTAATCAATCCATTACAGTGTGTTCACAGCAGATGATGTCTCTGTGTCTGACCTACAGGTGAGAACTACAGGACCTCCTGGAGGATGGAAACTGTGAAAATAATTAACATACAAATTATTAAACAGTCTCAAGTTATTTATTTTTTACTTTTTTTGCTAGATCTCAGCTCAAGGGGTTACAAGATCTTTTAACACAAATCTGCAGGACGCTGCATGTGTTATAATAATATTTTAAGAAGAGGGAGACGCATCAGTGACTTATATAAATTTGTTCATATATCACTGCATATCTAAGACTTGCTCTATGTGCCAAACTCCTGCAAAGAAAATACTGACAAGAGTCCACAGCCGTGCTGGTGGCTCTGTGCAGCTATGAAGCTAAACGTCAGTGTGCTAACATGCACTTAAAGGGGCAATAAGCAGAAATTCATCATTTCTAGATTGAAGGAATTAAAAAATCGCTATGTGAAGAACTAGAGGTGTAGTTTCATCTGGAGTATAGCATGACCTCACACACCCTCTCTCTGTGTTGATTTCCAGCCCATTGTTTACAAGCCGGTCCGGCTGCGCGTTCATGTACGTTCATGTGAATCGCCTCCTCCTCCCTCCTCTCGGAGCCCTTGGCCCTCCCTCCCTATAAAAGGCTACAGCCAGTGAGCAATGGCAGCGCGTATTTTCGAAGCGAAATGGTGGAGAGTGGAACGAAACGTTCACCTGAAGACGACCAGGATCCGACATCACCTCTTAAGAAACAACGGTCGTTGGCGAAGAAGTTGTCGGATAAAGAAAGGGACAGAACTCGGATTAACATTGGCCTTGCATTTCCATTCAATTAAATTTAATGTTACAATCGTAGCATGGGTTAATGTCCGGAGCTTGAGTTATTAGCGGCTCGGTCCCAGCAATGGGTCAGGCATTATGGTTGTGTTAGGTGAGCAGCCCGGCAGCCCAGCTAACATTTGCAATTAGCATTGTAAAATGTAGCCAGGCTAAAACATCGCTCTCACTCACGGAGAAGAGTAGGAACGTTAGCGTTAGCTCCCGGTGTTAGCACTAGCCAGGATCTGGCGATGGCTCTAGCCGAGTCGGCTGCCACCAGCTACTGGAGTAACTTACAGCTATGGAGCACTTCTACCAGCTCTTCTAGTCACTGAGCCTCACCTCCATCTCAGCTAATATATTGCATTTATTACAGGTACCATCATCATTGAAGTAGGCAGGGGAATAGCTAAACACAGCAGAGACTGAGAGTGAGTGAAAGACATCGCTAGCTGCTAAACTAAGTTTAGACGAGGCGGTGGGTGGAGAGCAGAGGTAGAGGGAGGAGTGGCTCATGACACACTTTGTTTTGGTCTACAGGCAGAGCAGAGCACAACAGCAAACCTAGCGGTGAAACGATTTCGCTTTAACAATGCTAACAAGCAGATCAGATGTTTACCATACTCACCGTCTTAGTTTAGCGTGTTAGCAGAGTCCATAAAATACTAGTAAACTTGAAAAACTCTCCCAAATCCAAAACCGAGAGTGCTAAAAGTCAAATTTGTGATGTTACAGGGATATATAGCCTGGAGCTGCTCCAGACACAATGAATTAGGAAAGACATTATAGATGACAAAGAGAGCACCCAGGGGACTGCTCTGAGTGTATGGGTACATTCTCTGTTTCAGGACTGAGAACACTACAGCAGGCTGATGGGGGTATAATAAAGGAAACAAACATTCTGTGGGTCCACAAAATGTTTGTTTCCTTTTTTATCAGGCTACATTTATTGTTAGTAGAGCAGCTCCAGGCTTTATACTTGATAACATCACAAGTTTGAGACTTATGTCTCTAGTTTCTGGTTTTGAGAGAGAGTGGCTCACGTTCACAAACATTTATTAAACTTTCCTCGGCCATGGAAATGACATATTGGAATAAACCAAAGCTCTGACATTATGGCACCAGAGGGAAAGTCAGAGAACAACTAAAGGATGGACGGAGACTAGAGTTTCACCCACAGAGACAAGCAGCCAGCATGACTGAAAACACAAAGCCACTTTCGGGGAAACATTCTTATCAGATTCATCCGTCCAATTAACACAATCAGAGCATTTAAATTTAGTGTTCATCATTTACTCAGTTCACATTAGCGCGCTTCAATCCTGCAGCAAATAGGTAATTTAGTGAATGAGAGACAATTTGGCCCAGTCCTGGAAGTATTTGCACAGGCAGCATAACATGCTATACAGTGTTGATCACAGTGTTTGTGGGCTTGATGAGGAAACTTAAGTGTGCATATGCCACCTGGCAAATTTAGTGTAAATGTATTCAACTCACATTTCACTTTGCTGCATTCTCAGGGGTTAAAGCCTAAATTCAAACTGTGAATGTGTATGAATGTATACACTGTGCATTAAGGGGAACACAGGTTGGAGCTCTGCCATGGAAGTACTTATAGATAATTAACGGGATTTCAATTTGAAATGTGCTGGGAGGCAGTGTTAAGGGGCTTTAACAGGGCATATATATTATACTATATATACTCTTACACTATTCATTTTCTTGTTTTCTATACATTTGTAATAAACATACCAAAAAAACAGCAGACACAAAACTTACAGGAGTCAGGGGCTAAAAAGAATCGTGACAAATAATAGCAATTATTAAAAACAATAACACTGCTCTGTAAAAGCTGATTTTAAAGTGTTTATAAAGGCGGCAAGAGTGGGTAAAGATTCAAAGTTTAGTATGCAACTCCTCCAAGCTTGTGAGGCGTGAAAGGAAAAGGCAGATTCACCCAGCTCTGCTCCGGTGGCTGGGACCATGAGGAGTTTTTTATCTGATGATATAGTGTTATAGCTACTGAAGTAATGTGCCAGTAAACTGGATATGTGCTGTGGTAATTTACTCAGCAAAGCTTTTGCAATAAATATCAACATATAGGGTCGTCCACATAAACACAGTGAAGTCAACTGAACCATTTAAGTTAAAATTATGGATATGAAAGCTGGATCCAGTCGCAAACTGCAAGTGCGACTATCTAGCTTTTTCAAAAGAGATGAAAATGCGCACATATAAATACACTGCCATAGTCTAATACTAACAAAAGGTTCTTCGGACTGATCTCTAGCAGTAAAAGGAAACATTTTTTAAAATACAAGAATAAAAACCTAACCTTGGTCAATCAATATGGACACCAAAGGTCAAATTGTCAGACTTGTGAGTCTTCGTAGGGAGACTTTCCTTGGAGCCTGGCGGCACAATTTCAAACAAATTGAAGATGATTTAAGGATGACGTGTTACGCAAGTGGAAAGTGCATCACAATAATCCAAACGGGTTGTGACAAAGGCATGCGCAACAATGAGAAAATCCTTGAATAACCCAGCTAAAGCTCTTATAAGGCATTCACTGAGGCCCTGGATGACTTCGGAGATTCTGCAGCTGATCACGGTCGCTCCCCCTCCATCCTCTCTAAGCTGCAACAAATCATGGGGCAAAATCCCAAACATGTAACGCAGCAAGCTGATACAGACTGCACTCAAGGCTCATGCTGCATCTAACATTCAGAACTTAACATATTTTTGAATGAGATACTGCACTTATGTATTAGTTTCCAATGAAGAGCAATACGTTTATGAGCCTTGAAGGCCCATTAGCTCAGTTTGCTGATGTTTCAAACATGCTCTCCCATTCAGTAGGGATATTGTCACCAAGGCTGAAACTAACAATCATTTTTATCATGGATTAATCTGTTGGATTGTCCTTTAATTGCTTCATTGTTTTGTCTATAAAATGCCATAATATAGAATATCCAGTTTACTTTCATGTATGACAAAGAAAAGCATCAACTCTTCACATCTGAGAATCTGGAAACAGCAAATGTTTCTCATTTTTGCTAATTAAAAATGACTAAAATGACTATTTAATGAGCTATACTGAATAACTGCCTAGTTCCTTCCTCAAAGGTTGGCATAGAAATCACACTGATGCTCAAAGAGCGTAGCATCCTAGATGCGTTCTATAAAATAAATATACAGATACAGACAACACATTCTTCCTTTCTTAACCCTTTGAAACCTGAAGCGACATCACTTTTCTTGTGCTGCTTTCAGACACCTTTCGCAAGTATTTAATCTTTTGAACCCTAAGCAAAGTGGTGCAGTGTCTTTCACAAACATGGGGGAAAAGGCAGTGAACAACTTGGTAAGAAATGTCCCACAAATTGCAAAAAATTAATAGATTCAGAATATATAAAAAAAAAAAAAATAGGGAAAATGTTTTTAATGAATTTTAAGAACTTTTTCCAGGTCATTACTTATTTGTTTTTCACTTTCTTTCATTTTCTAATTTAATTAAATTAAATCTTATTGTTATTTTCTTTTTTTTTTTTTACTATTTCTTTTTATTTTAATTTTCTCTTTTAACTAATTCCTTGCATTTTTTGGGCAAGAACAAAAACAGTTTGAGGATCGCACACAGATATGTCCGTCAGCAGGTAAAAAGATTTTAATGAGGCCTTTCAAGCATTTTTAAAGGACAAAGCGCTTTCGGCCGTCCGGCCTTCATCAGTGTGAGTTACAGGACTAGTAGTGCATGCACTGATTTAACAGCTGCAGTGGAGTCTGCAGATCAGCTTTGTTCAATCAACAATCACCAACACAGACCCTAGAGTGGCATGTAAGATGGTACATGCTTCACATAATATCTTGAAAAACAAAAGACAATAAACAGACAATCCCATATCACATACATATGTGCTAAGTTAAAAAACATGTCTATCAACAACTCCAACTGTTACTGAAAACATCAGGTATGACTACCGTTCATACATCAGGACAGGTAAAAGTTGATTAAATATACAACAGCTGATCACAATTTGGACATATTAAGGATCCCAACATAGACTCCATGTTGCATTTTTTGGGGACATTTCTTCCTTAGTTACTCATTGCCTTCTTTTCTTCTTTTTTTTTTTTGCAAAACTTTACACACTAACCCCAAGACCTTACACCAGAGCAGCAAAACATTACACATCTCCTGCAAATGTAAACCATTCTCGCAAAACTCTTCTTAAAAGATGTGTTTTTGTGTCAACAGAGTCCACACGAACACCCTGTGAATACGTCCACAAAGCACTGGCTATGCACTGATAGTACAAATGAAAACAGTTGTGGCTTTTGTTTTTTCTGTGTGCAGGGAATAACAACAACACACATACACACAAACTTTGGTAACGTATTGATGTGTATAACAAACATAACACACCATTAATACAAATAATGGGAAAGGACTGCATAAATCTCACCCTCTCTGTGAGTCTGGCCAGAAGACTTCATTCAGATCTCTCTGTCCAATATTAGCATCCACTGCTGTCAAAACCAAATGTTTACCTGTGGCCTATTTACAGCACCAAAGCTCTGATTTGTAAGTGAGCTTATTATGTGATAGTGTTTTCACATGTGTCAGTGTGGAGAGGCAGTTGGCATAATAGTGTAGCAATGTTGAGACTGACTGGCAAGTGTGGAGCACAGAACGTGCATTAAGTTTGGCACACTTGCTAAATGCATGAGCTACAAGTGTTCATGGTTTCAGAGATATTCCCTCAAGAATCACTGTTAGTGTGTAGGCATGTTACCTGTTACGACATATATGAGTGGGCCACTGAAAATTCAAAATCAGTTTTTTACTGCAAACTCTGCACACCCTATGAACAGCCTTACACTGAGACAATCTCATAAAGTCTTTGTAAAATCAGTTTAGGCGAGTTTATCTTCCACCTTATATGTCCTGATACCTAACATTAGCATATCTGTTGAAAGAGGGGGAGCTCAAGGCAATGTTTTTATGTAGAGGAATAAACCACAGTGCTTTGTTCTCATTAGGCTCATTACTCCAAGTCAAAATCTGAAAGCTGTTTATTGTTCGCAGATGGCAGAATTGCTTCAGCGTACCACTATTCCTTTTTTACATGATATGATAAAAAACTGTGATAATTCTAAGTGAAAAGAGTCTATTCCACTGCGGGGAAAAGTCCGCTTGTCCATTATTATATTGAGTGTGTAATTAAACTGTCACATGGCGATCCTCTCTAACAGAGCAGCAACTGATTCAAATTATATTTCGTAGCACAGATTGCTCGCAAGTGGAGAAAAGGATGAAATGAAAGTCTAAAAAATCTGGTAATTAGGAAGTCTCTTTTGAACAGCATGTTGGTAACCAGAGGGAGCTAAGGTGCAGCAGCACAGAATATTAATGGAAATTTGATTAAACAGTCCCATGTCTTTAACTGAATATCCCACAGGCAAAGCGCTTACAGAACAAAACAAATTAGCCTGGCAATTTTAATTATCGATGTTCTGTTTTCTCTGTTTCTGCCTGATGAGATCTCAACAACAGATGTTTTAAAGGACGGAGCTAACATTAGACTTTGTGCCCTTTGGCTGACTTTCCATTGATGTTCTTAGTAGTTCACTTTACCTCTGAAGCTGTGGAGTAAACTTAAGTCCACACACACCATTCATGTGGTAATCTAATGTTTCAGTGTTGTGTCAAATATTCAATTATAACATCCAGAAGACAAACTGAACATGGCTGGAGAGTGCTGCAGTCATTTCCATTGTGCATAAGCAAGGGATGCCAGTAGAAGCTGATCCCCGTCTAAATTGCTTGTAATCTCATCCAACAGCAAAGCACTTTCTGAATGCATTGTTTACTGCCAACATTTCCCAATGATACAAACACAAAGGAAGAGGGGACTCCTGATGGGTTTTTAAATGCATATTCGATGCTCGGTGTCTGCATGAGCACATTAAATGCTAAAACTGAGATGGTGAACAGGAGGCATCTGTGACACTGATGGAGATATCACGATGATGAATTAGGGGCAAAATATGACGCTGGTTGCAGCCTACACAGAAACAAATAACTTATATTTAGAGTGAGGATTCACACTATTTTTCTTATGTAAGATAATCAAAGATTTTTTAAAACAGGTGGGCTGCGAGTCTGCAGGGAAAAGCAGGTAGATATTTCACAAGGAGGTGAGTGCTCTTATGGTTTATTTTAAAAACTAGTACAAAGGGCATGTCAAACAATTTGTTGACAACATGCAACGATACACATGTCAAGAGCCCTGTACACCAACTCAATCTATATTTTTAGCCAATCCAGGCCTAGATTAAAATCTTGGCAGCTAATTCTTTAAGAAAACTTGTGGGTTGACGTTCCTGCACAGGTGCTCCTCTTGACATGCGTTGATTTCAATAGCTCAGTTTGCACCCACAGTGACGTGCATATCACTGCACAGCTCCTTCCAAATGAGTCACCAATCAAAATTTTAATAAAGGAATTCTAGCTCAGCAAAAAAGTCCCTAATCATAACTTTAATCAAAACTTAAACTGATTTACATTCTCATATTTTCCTTTGTACAGCAGGTAAAACACATGCAAGGCCAAGAGCCTTATTGTTTGTCACAGTGCGGTAATGAAAGGTGAGACGGATCCTTTATGACAATCACTCCTGTGTCTGGTAAACAACGGCAGCATCTCACCGATGCATTCCAAATTGCGCTGATCATCCCAAAAGGAAACTGTAATTACAGCTGCAAACAAGGTGGCTGATTGGCACAGGTGGAGACCTCATCAGGCATGGATGACGACATGTTTACTGAAGCCATATGTTGGATATCACTTTCTAGCATTTTCTGTAAAAATGTCTGGCTTCTAGCTCTTTTTTTATCTGGGTGAAAAACGCATAAAGTACTGTAATGAATAATGATCATGAGTTTTCTTCTATGATAAATGTTAATGGCTGATGCTCTTGGTCCGAACACTGAGTATCTTTATCATCTACTTTTGTCAGTGCTCAGAGGTCAATACACTTTATAACTGTTAGTACACCAGGAAAAGGATAATAAAACCCTGCCTCATTTCCATCTGCTACAGGAAAACACTTACTGTAGATACTGTTGCTACGGTTTAAAGATTGGACGCTTCAGTCCACTGCAACCCTACAAACAATGCCCCACATTGCCTACATCTATAAATAGGGTTACTTGGCTGCCGTTCCTCGCACTGCTCCTCCGTGGCTGCTGCTCTACCCTGTAGCATGGCCTGCCACGGCGGTGCAGAACCATACACCAAGCTCTGATGGAGCATGCAGCACTGGTGGTCAACAACCCTGACTTACTGGATCACATCAACCTCACGCGCTGCTCCAAGTTTGCTCTGACCTCCGGCCTGCAAGAACTGTGCAAAGATGCAAACTGAGGATGTGATGGTGTTTTGTAGCTTGTAATGCTCTAATCTAATCCGGAGTGAGCGTGCACATTTTAATAAACAAAGCTATTAAATATTGGGCAGCAAATAGAAAGGCAGATTGCTGCCATGTGCTATGTAACATGTTTGAGGAGCAAGGCCAATGTCCCACTGAGTTTACAGTTGTAAAAACTGACCAGTTTTTGTAGCATATTCCTGCCATTGGCTGAAGCAAACTTGAATGAGGACTGGCCCCAAGAGGACTCCACTTTGGGGACATTTGGCAAAGTGTGACAGAGCATTTCGCAGGCAAATGATTAAGTTTCCACAACACTTCAGACATGTGAAGTTTGACTTTGGCTATGGCCTGTTAGCAGTGCAGAAGTTTGCATTGAGCACAGGCAGAAAACCTGACAGCAAAGAGAGCTGTATATATTCGTGCCTTGAATATCATCAACCTAATGTGACAATAGGAAGCTGGTCATCAGATAAGATACACCTTTATTTATCTAGTGGGGAAATGTTGTTGCAGCAGCACACAAACAGCAATTGTGTTAGAGAAAGAAAATGGCTAGCTAGAGCTGGACCATGGAGAAGTTTTGCAAAGAGCAAACCTTGACAACAGTGCACTCTTTCCAGTCCCAAGGTATTTGTAAGAAGTGGTTTCTATGTGTTGTCTCGTAAATATTTGATGTAAGGTTTAGCAATAATAAGGCCATTAATCATTCAGGGAAAATAAACCAATAACACTAAACGAAAGGGCAAAATTCTTTCCACAGCATCCGAACAGTGGAAATAACCTGCAGGTTTTGTTTATACCAGAAGAAGAGGTATAGGACTGAGCCTTGACGCAGACGCTTGATGACAGGCACGGCTGATGACAGCAGATGTTCAGATTTGACACGCTGCACTTTGACAGCACAAGATCAGCCTCAGCACCAGAGGAAGGAGAGTTCATAGAAGGCACACAAAAATACTTTGCAATCTATCAATAAAAGATCTAAAGTCAGTGGCAAAAATTTAAAAATGCATACAGTGAATGTATATATTTAAGAAAATGTGTTATTGATTTCAAGATCATTCAATTACAACACATTTTTAGTGACTTCACGCCCCGTGTTACTGCTGCTTGGAGTCAGACATGTAGAAACACACTTGGCTGGCCCTCATTTGTTTATTTGAACCGCTAATTTTACATTCCATTAATTCTGAATTGTTAATAAAAATCCGTCGGGAGCTTATTGATTGGTTTTTATTACCTCATTTACTTCATGTCTTGTCTGGATTGCAATGCTCTACTAAATTATTCATCAGGTTAACCACGGTGTTCACTTGCTGCTGTGCAATTCCCTCCACACTGCCGATGCACTGAAGAAGCATAAATGCATCTACTTATGCTGTATATTGTAACACACATTTTTGCAACACTTGTTGGACATGGCAAAAATTTAACACTGTTAACATCGTTTTTTTTTTTTCCTTCATCAGAATCCTGTTCTCATTTTTGTTTTGCAGTTTTGTGGAGCAACACAGTGCAGTATCAAGTGATTCTGGACAAGCTTATTGTTCAGACTGATTTAAGTAGTGATAATACAGATAGTAAAACTCTTAACTGCACGTTCATACAGCCACCTTCACTCATTCACCCATTTATAACCCACAGAAATCATTTTGTTCTTTCCTCACTAATACTTAAATAGAAAAACTGCACTTTACAAAGAACAGCCCAGACTGCTGGAAACCACTGTATGTGCTGCTCTCACCTTTGACAACATCGCCCTCTGCTGGTTTTAAACTGCACATGAGAACACTGCTTTTCTTTACATAATTCTTTTTTTTCCAGCAGTAGGCCTACTTAACATTTGCAGTCGTGACTCACAATGATTATTACAGTGATATTGATATGAAAATGCCTCTGACTTGAATGTCTGATATTAATGCATGATATAATCTAAAGCAGATCACACAAGAGCACCAGTGTTCAAAGATGGAATATCAAATTGAGTGGCACATTACTTAAAAACTATCCATAGTGATGCATGTAAGTTTAGACTTTACATAATTCCTTCGCTTTGTCATCGGTGACATTATTGATTCCTGTATCAGAGGCTTAATATACAATACAATATAAATTGTATTGTGCTGTTTTGCAAACTCTTAAGCAGCAGATATAAGCAAGAGTGCACTGCTGAAATCCAATAATATTCTTTTAAAAAATCTAATTTGATGCATTCATTCTGTGCTTGCTGTGATGAATCACCTCTCCAGCAATGAGTGTGTCCCTGCAAATTATATTTGATGCTCTTTGAAAATACTAATAAAGTCCAGACTTTCCTTCTCTATTTTCTCTCAGCTCTCCCTCCCTGAGATGTTTTTACCTAGAGGCTTGAAACTTTGAACTACTGCAAAATTTATTAGCGCTCATGACAACATGACAAATAGCACAATTATCTGCTTCATCATGATGTTTATCATCATCCATCCTATGATTGCAAAGTCATTTTAAAATTGACCTCTATTAAAGAACTCCAAATAGAAAGTATTGATTTCTTCAACATGAAATCATATCATACAGGTCTTCCCAATCATCCCTGTGTAATGGAATACATATAGTAACAGGGCAGATGCGCCAGTCACATTAAAACCTGCTTCATCATTACAAAGTCCACATTCACAGCTAACTATAAAGTTGAGAAACTCCTGTGTAGAGTCAAAATTTTATGCAAAAATATAATTTTATTTAAACACATATCCCATTTAAAAACTCAGCGATAATAGTTGCTCTTCTGTTAATGGGTTTTGAAATTGCAGCTGAAAGTTAGCAGTGAGACGTAAATTGAGATGCATATCAAATCATGAATTGCTTCATCAAAAAATCCCTAAAACATGCTACAGAATTGCAATATGAAAATACTTTGTGAACTCACACGAAAAGTACTTGGACCATCACATGAACTTCTACCAGTCAACAGAAGACATTTCCAGTCACATCAGCAGGACGGGTACTATATCAGCTCTGTTTTCTTTCTTTCATATCTGATAAAAACAAGTGGAAACCTTCGAGGCTGAAAAATTAAGCCAATGCCCAAGTGCCAAAAACTGCAGTTTCTCGAATGGCCACTTGAGGCTGGCTCCAAAACAGAGTCAATCCCTCACTCCTCCTCAGTGCCAACCTCTTGTCCAAATATGGTTGCTTCTGGCGACGGCCGAAATGCCAAACTCAGGGCTGTTTGGGGTGACGTCACGGTAGCTACGTCCGTTATTTAATACAGTTTATGGAAAAATCTTACTGCAACTGACAAATCTAGACTTATATCTGCATTTATCAAAATCATCACAATCTGTGCAGTTCTTTGTGAGAAAATTACTTTATTTTATTCTATATATAGTAAAAATATAAATTTAAATCATTTCACTGATTCAATTGGAACAATTCAAAACAATCTGTGGACAAATCTTGAGGGAAATATCATTTAAAATAAGTAAATGAAATGAAAGTGCGAACCCTGGTCTTACTGGTGAGATGATTTAGTCAAAGCAAGAATGTGAAAAATCAGATTTTTCTGCAACTGAAACTCTAGATATTCACATCAACATCTATGCCTTTCATTCAATGGCGGTTTTATGAGTTAAATACTCTGTCTGTCAATGTCTGTCCAGTATTCTCTGTAATTAAAAGTCACCCCGGAGACAGATGCAGAAAATGTATTGAAATAATTGTATAAACTTGAATTTATGTTCATGTTAAATTCAAGCAGTCTGCACCAGATAGCTATCAGTCTTCTTAGACACCCAGCAGCAGTGTGACATGCGTGGTTTTCTGATGTTTGGCTCAAACAAATTGTTTCCAATGACTGTGTTTTTTTTTCAACACTGCCCACCTTTTGTACAAATGAAAGGTGCGTTCACTGGCTCCAGTGAGTCATCATCAGGTATCAGCTGTGCGGACTGCCTGTGGATGGTCCCACGCTGTCATTCTGTCCCTCCTCCTCCGCAGAGTCCTCAGAGCTGTTTACCACTGCAGCACTGAGAGAATGGAGCTCCTCCAAGACAGACAGAAGTCTCCCTGACAGGATACAGACAGGCCATTGGTCAGATCAATCATGTCTGTGTAAATGTTAGGACGTGTCTGACGCATGAGGAGTTTGGACACTGCTCACCGTCTGCAGATACTTTTGTTCCCACAGAGTGACTCCTCTCTGACGGTTTTTCTCCATGTTCTCTGGGAGCAGCAGAGGTTTGTAGAGGTGTTGTGTGACCTCTTGTATATTCACTTGTCAGCCCTTTCTCAGCAACAGTGGCCTGGAAGAGATTCAGGTCATAAGAGGTCATCAGCAGAAGACAGAAACATTTTCACGACTGTCTTTTAGTTTAAAAATTCTTACCAGCAGTAGTTTCCTGTCTTTCTCTGTCTCCTTCACTTGTTTGCTCTGGACTTCCCTCTTCGTGTGTTGTTGAGTTTTTCTCATCTCATCCTGTTTTCTTGCTGCCTCCTTCTCAAACTGCCGCAAAGTCATAACTGCAAGAGACAACACAGACAGATCAAAAGCCATGGGGAAATGCTGCTATATACTGGGTAAACAATTGCAATCATATTAGATCACAGTCTGCATTACAGATATGACTTCAGCCCCCCCCATGTTAAGCTGCTGTGGGCTGAGATAGCATGGTGCTAATCCTGCTACCTGCTTTGGTGTGCTCTCTCCTGGCAGTATTGACTTGAACCTCCATCTCTCTCAGCCTCTCAGCACAGCGGTCCTCAATCTCAGACACTCTCTCCTGCAGGGCTGAAGGGGAACAACAAATGCACCACTCCTCAATACAGTATCTTACACACTGAGAAAAACAGTCTAATGCTGTATTTGTATGTACCTCTGGGGATTAACTGGGTTTTATTGCATCTGTTTGCAAATTTTCAAAGACCACAAGACCTCCAAAAACAGGAGGCTGATTGAATCAGTTCGAGATTTATCAGTTATTACAATGCAGCCACGATAGCGCATAAGGGACTGAAACAAAGCAAGGTGGCAGCAGCCTAACAGTCAGAAAAAAAGCACCACTTGTTGTTTTGTAATAAAGCAAGAGGCAAACATTTGTTCATCTGTTCTTTCAATAAAGACAGAGGAATATACAGGGAAGCCATTTAAGACCTGGAATTTAAAGCTGGTTTTGCAGTACCTTTACATCTAAATGAACCTTCCTTACATTCATGCCCTTGCCAATCTAGTTCACACAATGCTGATTACGCCTATCTACGCCAGGGAGAACTCTCAGTTTCGTAGTATACTGGAGTTGTGAGGTCTGTGGCAACTTTCCAAGTGATGCAATTTTACGTCAACCAGCCAAAGCGAAAGGGGGCAGCAAATCCTGAGAAGCGTGCAAAAAAGGTTTCTGGAGTGGGTGCTCCAGATAAAGAAGAAACTCTGCACTCAGAGGCGGGATTAAAGTACCACAAAAAGTACTTAAAAAGAGTGCTCCTGGGGATAGGGGGTGACATAGGAGAGAGGCGGGAAGCTTACTGTCTGGCATGCGTCATAAGCAGGAGTCGGCAGTGTTTGTGTAGTTACTCTCACTGCCAGAGGGAGGAGACAAAAGTCCCATGCTCCAGCTTTAAGGGAAATGACACCCAACAGTCCGGATTTGATGTCTGCATCATTAAAGCAGCTGTATTCAATACTTTTATTTTACCAATGGATCCCATTATGACATGTATATGAAAGGAGTCGATCATTATGACAAACCAACAGAGATAATGATCACTCTACATTTCCCATCGACTTTCAAGTCATCATTTGTTTGTGTTCCAGCCCACAGCTTTACTGTTTTGGTTCATCGACTGTACGCTACATGTCCAGCACCAAACAGCACATAGAAACAGTTTGTGACTTACTGGTAAAAGCAGCGGGAAATTTAGCAGCTAAAGAGCCAGATATTTCCCTGAGGAGTAGGTGGAAAGCAAAACACAGTTAAAAGGAGAGTGGATATTGGACTTGCGTTCATCAGGAGGGCACAAACACGACTACAAATCAATGCTAATGTTGAACCGTAACTGCTGGGTGTGTGTGTGTACATAAGCAACTGTCTACAGACAAGTTTAAAGTTTCAACTTAAAGGTGACAATATACGAACGTACATATAGGCCACATGACCAACGATTTCAGACAGACTTGAAAAAATTAAAAATTGTGACCCTGTCCTAATGCTGGTTTAAAGCTCTGAGCTTCCCGAGTGCCCAGGTTGAAATCTTGAGCCAACTGGGAAAAATGTATTAGGGAAAGTCAGTAATTCTCCCTGATCAACGACAGTCAAGGTGCTCTTGAGTGTGTCACTTAATCCCCAACTGCTCCAGTGAAGCTACCGAGGAGACCGGAGTGGCCAGCTGTGACAAGGTGGAGACTGTGACGAAGGGCATTTCTGAAATAGAGCAGGAGTGCTCAGTATGCTTTCCCTGGATAAGTCGAGGCTGAAAAACAGTCATGCGGCTTAAGGTAGCCGCTGCCTCACCACGGTCGCTGTGCTCCTGCTGGCTGAGCAGCTCAGACCGGAGTTTCTCCAGGTTGACCTTGCTCTCCTCCAGCTGGGTCTGGATCTGCTGCAGGCTCAGCTCGGCCTCCTCTCTGCCAGCCACAGCCTGCCGGACCTCCGCCCAGCTCTGCTCCAGCGCTTGTTGCTGCTGCCGCTTCAGTTTGCTTTCATCTGAGGAGGATGTACAAAGGTAAACTGAGACACATACATTGCCAAAGCATGGATACCAGACAGATAAACAGATAATGTGTTATAATAAGGTGTTGTGAGTTGTAAGGGTGCTCACACTGTTCTTTCAGATCAGCCAGAGCTTTCTCGATGAGCTCCGGGGTTCTTTTGAGCTCCTGTGTGAGCTTGTCTCTCTCTTCACACACCAAACTAAGCTCTGTCTGAAGGTTTGTGATGCTGCAGGGCAACACAGACAAGATGGCAGAGCAAATAAAGGAGCAGAAAGTCAAGCAGAGAGGCAGAGAAGCAACTGCATGGTGTATAACAAAGGAAGGCAAACTCAAAACTATTTTTACATGTAGGCTAATAACGCTCGACAAAACTGACTTTGCATACAATTGTTAAACCCTGATATGTTGATACAGTATATCAGACAAATATTCATATCAATATCACAATTATGATTTCAACCATATTACCCTGCCATATTTACCTCCTAACAAAGCTGAAACACATATTTCATGCTTGTTCACAAATTCTTTTTAGACCTTTATTTGGACAGTGTAAATATTAAGCTTCTAATAAGAATTCCTACTAATTCTCTGAATTAGTGCTCAGAGGGTTCTTGGATTAAAAGAATTCTCTCATAATTAATGCACTCCAAATCTGACCAGTAGTCATTCAATTTAATCACTTAAGAAGTAAAAGTACTAAAAACATCTGCTGTTTACAGCTTAGAAAGTGCAAAGAGGTGTTCGACTTTCTTCATTTCACATTATAATTTGAGTGCTTTGGGTTTTGGGGCTGTTGATCAGAATAGGTAAGCACTTTAAAGACTTGACTTTGGGCTCCAGAATATGCACAGCTTGCATAACTTCTGCCATTACAGAGCAAATTATCTTCCAGAGTATAGGTATTGACAAATATTTAAAAAATACACATGCACACACATACACAGACCACTGCAGCCATTTATAAATTCTTTGCATTTAGTCTCATGTGAGTACTTAGATGAGAAAGCCATTTTGCTAATGGAATAGTTTTGATGATAATGTAACTTTTTTGTAAAACTAGATGCAAGAAATCGTGTAAAAATGGCTGGTGAAACTTCATACCTGTCAGTGGCTTGTTCTGCCTGTTTACTGGCATGCTGAACTTTCTGTAGAGCCACCTTCCTCATGGTCAAACCTGAAAAACAAAAACACTGTGACATACAATCTTTACCAGAAATATGCAATTCAAACTGAAGTGCTGCAATCACACCATCAATCTCCAGTAAGACCGCACCTTGGATTGTCTCCACTCGTCTTTTAGCAAAAGTCAGCCTCTGGGTCAAAGTGTTGAGCCTTGACTGAGCTGCGTCCACTTCTGCCACCTTGCTTTCAAATGCCAGACTGAACCTGTGAGGCACAGCCAGAATGTGTGATAATACAGCATTAACTGTAATGAAATTTTCAACACTGGCAAGAAAATTTCTGTTTTTTCCCTTTAATTCCTTTAATTAATCACCTAATCCTTTCATTTTTGAATTTAGATAAATGTTTTACCTACGCACTGCCTCTGTCAGGATTTTTAGTTCAGCCTCGTCTTTCTGTCTCTGCGACTTTAGCTGTGAGTTTTCCATTTGCTCCTGGGCCAAGTCGTGTTTCAGTGTCTGGGAAGAAAGTCACACATCCATTTAATAGAGTATTGTACACGCTCAGTTTTGAGTATGTTTTCATGCCCAGCTGCTGTTCTGAAACCTTCAACTGCTCTTGGAACCTAACAAAGATTTCATATAGTCAGCATCCCCTGCTGGTAAAAATGCACGAGTGTTTATCACTTTCCTAAGAAGCCACAAATTTATCGTGCATCATCAAAATTTCAGACAGCCACGTAAATCACATCACTTTCTTTGGTTCTAACCTCCTTTTCCACTCTCTCCAGGTCTAGCTCAGCTATCCTGTCATCAAGACTGTGTTGGAGCACACTAGCCCGATGCAGCTCCCGCTGGAGCTCCTGCTCCATGAATCTGACCTAAAAGACAGACATGCAGTATCACACAATAAACACAGTTCCAAACATATGATTATAGTGTGGTATATTAACAGATGATTGTTTTCATACCTTTGAAAGAAGTTCATCCTTCTCTCTTTTTAGTTCGATGTCCTTTGAGCGAAGCTGGATGCATAACTTGAACACTTTGTTTCTCCAGAGCTGAAGCACTTGAAGGCCTTCTGATCCATTCTTCCCAAATGGGCCTGTCGAGCTCTATTTAAACACAAACGTGTAGTAAAAGCACCCACCACTTCAGCCAATGCTTCATAGCATGAGTAATTATTGCTCACAAATTAGTCTCAATGTTTTCCAAAGAGGACTCTTTAAAGGGCCAGTGTGTAAAATGGGTTGAAAACAGTGACATCAGTGGTCAAATTCTAGATTGCAGGGCTCACTCGCTCACCCCTCCTGTCGGGTAAATGACGGTGGCCTCGTAGGGACAAAAAGCCTTGCGCACGAGTTTTTCAGGAGTAGGTCTATCTAGCGACGAGGTGAATGTTTATTTAGAAATCTAAGCCATGTTACCATATTGTAATGAATCCCTCACGAGCAGGAGACCAGAGGAGCGTTCGGGAAAAAGGCCAGTTTATTTGAGCACTCCAGAAACTCCGGTAACACTCCAAGGGGTAAAAGACTCCGTCTCAAACTCTGACTCTTCTGGCGTAACAGACACACTTCATAACTTTACACATATACTCGTTTACCATACCGAGTGGGGACCCCCCTCCCCTCTCTGCTCCACCAACCTCCAGCCTGCACACTGACTGACAGCGTAGCCGGTAAACAGAGCTCAGCTGTTTATTTAGCCTAGCAATATCTCCGGACTATAGCAGCTGCAATGGACGACTTTGAACGCGATTTTGAAGAGTTTCTTGTAGCGGACACAGACCCAGAGCCATACCTGTTTGAGCCGGAGCACACAGATGAGGAACTCCATGTGTTTGATGCTGAGCAGGCGAGAAGAGAGGCTGAATGCACAGAATGGGATTCAGTGCTTCTGCTACCATCGTTGGGGAGATATATCATCAGGAGGAAAAGCGCCGCAGAGAGTGCATCACAAGGAGTGAAGTTGCGTCTTCTTTTCCTCGCAGATGACGGTTCGGGTTCATTCTCTCCTGTTGCGTGGTAAGTGTGGTCCATTCGCAAACTTTATAACTAAAAAAACTTTTCACTACTCTCTATCGACGAACTACTAACACTCTCTGCTGTTTCCTCCTCCTTCTTCCTTCCTTCCGCTGTCTTCGTTGGTTCATTTATACATGCGAAACGCGTTCTCTGGCTGGCTGGATTGTCTGCTCGGGCTGCCTTACATACATGGCGGCGCAAGATGGCGACCTCTCTAAAGCAAGGCCCTTGATATATATATATATATATATATATATATATATATATATATATAAAAGCATAATTATAAGGCGACGAAAACCAAACGAATTTTATTTTATAGCGATTATACACTTGTATAAACATATTAATGGGTAGAATATTCAGATTCAGATTCAGATTGACAATAAACCATGCCAAATATTACACACTGGCCCTTTAAAATGCATCTTTTTTCCTTTCTTCCCACATCTACATATACAAACTAACAGAGAAGAGTTTCCAAAACAGTATCTGCCCTTAAAATGCATCAACATGCAATGGCCTCCGCCAAAAACTTAAGTTGTATTAAGTAATAAAACTTGCCTACAATGACAATTACCGATCTCAAGCAACCTTTAAGTTCCTGCAAGTTGACATTTATTCCAAACAAACCAAAATACAGAGTAAAAAGTAAGAAAACACATTCAAAAGTGAATAAATGTTTTATATGTTACCTGCAGAGTCACACTATATATACACACACACATCTGAATAGTGTTCAGCCAACTGAATTACTCCTGCAGGGCTTTGTCATGCTGTCAGGAGCTGCTCCATCATCGATCATAAACCCTGTGGTCTGCTTTGGAAAATGGTCAGCAGGAGCATCTTTAAGATCCATGAGGTGCATCCACACTTGAGACTATTTTGTCAGACTTTTTAAAACTTTACAGCCTAAAGCCAACAACACACAATGATAGGCAGCTGATTGGTCTACGAAGCAAGCCCATAAGCAGCAGTGCTACGGTTTACTATGTGTTACCAGCATATGGCAATGTTACACTCACCTTATTCACTATTTTCTCTTCTTGGAGGGCGAGTATCTCATTCACAGAGTTTAGCCTGACTGTCAAAAGCTCTGTGGTCATCTGCAGAGCTGCTTTCTCTTTGTTCAGCCTCTATAAAAAGGATGATATTAGAGAAATAAAGTATACAGAATGGGATGAATTGTTATAATATGCATGTTAACTCCTTAATTTAACACTCATTTGCTCCACAATTCTTTCTTTAACCGCCTGAAAAGAACAAGACATTAAGTTTTTTTCCCTGTGCAAGTACTTTACAGTAGGTTGATTGCAATCAATGCATTTTATATTGTGTTCACCTCAACAGCTTTATTTAATTGTTCCTTCTCTCCTTTCTCCGGGGCGAGTTGGCCGATGTAATTTCTGAGGCTGTGCAGTGTTGCCGACTGTGTCTCAAAAGCTTGTCCCATTTGGCTGAAAAATAAACAACATCCCCTCCAAAAAAAAATATCAGTGAATCTGACTACAAAGTGCTACAAATGTTTAGTTCTCTTTGGCTTTAGATTGAATGTGGCACCTTAAATGTTCTTTCAGCCCATCTCTCTCAGTAGATACCGCCATCAGAGTGCTTTTTAGCTGCAGCACTTCTGAGGTCATCGATTGAAGTCTGTCCTGTAGTTCACTGATTGTATTTCTTGCTGCAGCCACCTCTTCACAGTGGGAAGCATTCAGCTGTTGCAGCTGAAAGTGTAGAGAGCCAAACAATGGAAATATGAAGACATATACCAACAATGATGCAATATCTTTTTGACACTGGTCCTTGAGCTGAAATCACTCAAATCAGTATGAACAAAGTTTACAATGGCTTAAATTTCCCTGCAGATATTTACCACACACCTCCACCCCCTGCTTCTTCTGCATTTCCTCCAGTTGTTCTGACAGTTGAAGAGTCAGCTGTTTGGCCTCCTCCGCAGCTTGTAACCTGCCCATTTCAGCCTTCAGAGCAAGCTCCTGGGCTTCCTCTTTGCTCCTCGCTACATCTCTCCTCAGCTTTGTAATTTCCTCGCCAGACTCTTTCTTCAGTCTTTCAAGCTACAAGAATCAAAAATGTTGAAATATCTTCATATATAAAACTAATCATAGTGATGTTACTGCAAACTATTAAGACTACAAGACTGTCCTAAAAACATCAGACTACAAACTACAAAAATGAGCTACAAGATGCCAGTAAATCTCAGGTGATCTTTGTCGACATTAGTGTCGAAATGAAATGTTTTGTTAGTAAGTAGCATTACCTGGGAGCTTATTTTCTCCTTCTGTGTACTGCTGTGAGTGAGCTCCGCTCTGATTTGGCTGAGTTCAGTCTTAGCTTTACATAGCTCTTCACGCACTGCTTCCAGCTCATGGCTCTGTCTGTTGAACAAAGGTGATGTTAAGCTTGTTCACAATGACTCATTATTCATCTCTGAAATGTTTAGATACAACCTCTAAAGTGGCTCGATATCATAGCACAAGCATCTCTTCTACCTGTTCAGGGTGCTGTCTCTGTCTCTCATCTCTTCCCTGTGTCTCGCTGCAGTCTCCTTCAAGGTCTCCACCTGCCCCTTCAACCTCTCAGCCTCAGCCTTGTGCATCTCTGCCTCCAGACGCCACTCTGACTCCCGTCTAGACCACTGCTCGCCTCTCTCTGCACACCTGTGTTTGAGGAAGAGGAGCTACTCATGTACCCAACACGCCACCTATTACTGACAGATAATAACAGTATTTCTGACTATATAAAACACAGTGCGGGATACCTTGCTCTAAGGTCGGCTGGGTGATCCACAGGGCTCCTTCCTCTTATGCTGTCCCCTTGTAACATCATGATCCTTTGATTTTCTTTCCTCAGTTCCAAGATTTCCTGCTGGGCCTGACTGATGGCGAGCCATGGATTGGCAGGACTGGGATCTCCTGATGGTACTGATGTGACACTTGGGTTCATCCAGGAGTTGAGTGGCGGATTTCTTGCACTGTGAACGCCTCTTTGTGCTCCAGCAGACTGGACACTCGAGGCGAAATGCGATGGGGGGACCAGATCCTCCTGGGTATTCCCTGCATTACACAATTAATGTTTATGTGTGTGCGTGCCTTACCTGGGTTAGCTATGTCTAGCAGTCTAGTGTAAATGTAATATTTCTCATGTTTCTGAAGTAGAGTATTTTAACTTCACTTGACTTCCAGGAAAGTTATCAAAATATGATGACTTAACTTCACTCCCCTTGTTTTTGCTAATACTTAGTCAACGCTAGTGTTGACAACTGCAGACTAGTTTAGCTAAGTACGCTAGGTTACACTGTAAGCTAACGTAAGCTAGCATTATCTTGAACTCAACGTATACGTTAGGAGCAAATGTGAACCATAAACATGGCGAGAACAGGAAACTTACTTGGAGCCGCTGGTGAGGTAAAGTCGGTGGGCACTATAAGCCTTTCTTTTCCCACGTTATGTCTCTCCATGTTCAACACATTAGTTACTACAGACTGGACGCCAAACAACAAACAGGGAAACAGTCTGAGGTGTTTGGGTGCTCTTTTTGACTCTATTCTCCCGCGGGTCACGTCACTTGTGGTTGCCTTAGTTACGGGCTACAGCGGTAACCCCCGGAGCTCTCTGAATGTGCTATGTTAGCTAGCCAACTTATGATGCTAAAGTTATACATCGATTAAATCACAAATACACGAAGCCTACCGGCAACAAAATGAACGAATGTTTATGAACTTAACATAAATTACATGATTTACCGGACATCACTGCCACACATTAATATCGCGCAATGCATCACGGGAAAGTGGAAAGAACCTGAAAGTACTTTGGAATTAGTTTTCCCTGAGCTCTGTCTTACAGGGTGTTATTCCTCTCAGGCTGCCCGCAATGTCGCGTCCATCGCAAGAACCCTGCATCAGCCCTTGTTTTATATATTGGCTGGTAAAGAGTTTATCGAGGGAGGCTCAAGTCCAGTACACAATCTGGCTATTAGCTTACCTGATAGACTTTACTCAGGACAACAAAAGCCCATAACACATAGCTTTGTTGCACAGGGGTGGAGTTGTGACTTTGATTGGCACTGGGTACTGTATGATGGCAGGTCTGGGATCATTTCACATATAAGCAGAGGTGGGTAGAGTAGCCAAATATTGTACTCAAGTAAGAGTACTGATACTTTAGAACAATATTACTCAAGTAAAAGTAAAAAGTAGTCATCCAAATGAGTAAAAGAGTATTTGGTGAAAAAACTACTCAAGTACTGAGTAACTGTTGAGTAACGACTGATTTATTTGTAAAATTCATGTATTTTAAACGATACTCCTTTAACTAAAACAAAAATAAATTAAATCTTTACAAACATAACATAAATCAAGGCACAAGAAACACAAATATATTCTTATATATACTGTACATGTAATTATGTACTCAGAGGTGGTAGAGTAGCCAAATATTGTACTCAAGTAAGAGTATTGTTGCTTTAAAACAATATAACTCAAGTAAAAGTAAAAAGTATTTTGCATTAAAACTACTCTGAAAAGTACAATTTATCCAAAAAGTTACTCAAGTAAATGTAACTGAGTAAATGTAACTAGTTACTACCCACCTCTGCATATAATTAGCCTATGTGTTAAACTAATTTTGTGAAATGTACTGCTTTATTGTACTCAAGGTTACGATGGAGTATTAGGGCCACACTGAAGAAAAAAAATTCGGAGATTTCAAGAATAAAGTCATAATATTTAGAGAAAAAAAGTCGTAATTTAATAAGAAAAAAAGTCATAATATTATGAGAATAAAGTCTTAATTCAATGAGAAAAAAGTCATAATATTATGAGAATAAAGTCTTAATTCAATGAGAAAAAAAGTTGTAATATTATGAGAATAAAGTTGTAATATTATGAGAATAAAGTCGTAATTCAATGAGAAAAAAGTCATAATATTATGAGAATAAAGTTGTAATATTATGAGAATAAAGTCGTAATTCAATGAGAAAAAAGTCATAATATTATGAGAATAAAGTCGTAAATTTAATGAAAAAAAGTCATAATATTATGAGAATAAAGTCGTAAATTTAATGAAAAAAAGTCATAATATTATGAGAATAAAGTCGTAATTCAATGAGAAAAAAGTCATAATATTATGAGAATAAAGTTGTAATATTATGAGAATAAAGTCGTAATTCAATGAGAAAAAAAGTCATAATATTATGAGAATAAAGTCGTAAATTTAATGAAAAAAAGTCATAATATTATGAGAATAAAGTCGTAATTCAATGAGAAAAAAGTCATAATATTATGAGAATAAAGTCGTCAATTTAATGAAAAAAGTCATAATATTATGAGAATAAAGTCGTCAATTTAATGAAAAAAGTCATAATATCAAGAGAATAAAATCATAATTTAATGAGAATAAAGTTGTAAATTTAATGAAAAAAGTCGTAATATTATGAGAATAAAGTCGTAGCTTTTAAGGAAATAACCAACAACAAACAGAATGGGTTAGAGGATGAAGGTTAGAGGTGTGTTGCCTCGACTTAATATAACAATATATTATGACTTTTTTATCATTAAATTACAACTTTATTCTCATAATATTATGACTTTTTTCTCATTAAATTACAACTTTATTCTTGTAATATTATGACTTTTTTCTCATTAAATTACAACTTTATTCTCGTAATATTATGACTTTTTTATCATTAAATTATGACTTTATTTTCGTAATATTATGACTTTATTCTCAAAATCTCAAAAAAAAAAATTCTTCAATGTGGCCCTAATAATCCATCGTACAAGGTGGCTCAATGACAGGTATTTTATTCTAAAATCAGTGAGGTGATGAAAGATGCTTTTGTGGCGATTAGTGGGACAGGACCATTTTTTTGACTCCCCCAACTCAAGAGCACCCAGGGGTATCTGACAGACCTTTTCTGCATGATATTTCCAGTTTTGCAGAAAAAACAGCGCGCAGCATGCTTTCAGGGCAACAAATAATCGAGCTTTGCATAGTAATTGGTGATAATTTGATTATGTAACTGAATTTCTGGATTGAGGTGCATCCATAAATATGTTACCTCCAACTGTAAAACGAAAAGTATATGAATAATTTATTATAATTATGCATTTGCATTTTTTGACAGATTTCTGTGTGCTCACTTTCCTCTATCTGCAGTGGTGCACATTTTGCACACACTGCATTTGTGCTGTTTATCTATAAACTGCAAACACGAGCTCACCTTCAAATGGAGAACTATCTACATATATGATTGGCAGTATATTCACTATTCAGACGACTATAATTACTATAGCGTCCCTATTTTATTATATACTCTCATGTTATTTCCCTCTGGTGTCTTCAGCAGCCGTTTCTGTTTGTTCTTACCTAAAGAATATCCTCCTCTCTACAGCTGCCAATGACCCACTTTCCCCCGGGGTTCATTAAAGTTTCATATAATCTAATCTAATCTATTTATGGTGTGTTCAAAGAACACAGAGGCATTTTAGGCGGATTCATTTATGTAATCACGTTAATTGATAAAACCTGACAATACAAAGAAACAGATGATAGAGGGAACGGTTAAATACAAACCTCAACAAATAGTGTAAGACGACAAAAATGTATAAACATACAGGTATATTGCCAAACAACTGATGGGAAAATGAAACACTGTGGTGTGGACCTTGTAAAATATCCATAACATGGTGAAGTGCTTGCTGAAGGAGAACAGTGGGAGTGCTGTGCATTATTTGGGCATGTTGTATCCTCCCAGCACTCGACAGACACTGCAGCAAGTCCTGAAGAACAAAGCAGAGTAAAAGAGGTATCAGAGCCGCTGGGAATCCAGAAATCAAAGACAATACTGACCCTTTTCAGAAAGAGGGCAGAATTAAGATGCAGCTCTGTGTCTTTGAAGGAGGTAATCAAGGTGGACCTTTGCTGCCTATAGCACATATGACAGCTAGAAAGAGCATTTTGAAAAAGACAGACAGACAGATTAATCCCCAGAACGTGTAATATGGCACATCTCATCCTCCAGCTCCTCCTCGGTGATCTCTTAAGGAGTTCCCAGGTCACATGTGATACGTAATCCCTGCATTGTGTCCTAGGTCTACCCCAGGGTCTCCTCCCAGCTGGATGTGTCTGGGAGGCATCCTTATCAGATGCCAAAACCACCTTAACTGGTTCCTTTCAATTTTAGGAGCAGTAGTTTTATTTCCAGTCCCTTTCCAATGTCTCCTCGCCCAGATCATTTGAGCACAGACGGAAACTCATTTTGGCCACTCGTAACAACTTGTAACAGTAACCTTGCTGTTTCAGTCACTACCCAGTGTCCGTGACCACAGAGGCAGTCTCAGCTGGATTCAGAATAAGATTATTACTAAGCAGGGTTTCACGTACAAGGACTTTGGCTTGGTCTTTTAAAAAAAAAAAAAATACACACAATAAACATGTTATTAAGAGGAAATAAATAATAAGGGCAAAGTAGTCGGTCATGAGTTTCTCAGGCCCTATGGCAGCTTTCTAGAACCTCTTTGAGGACAACTAAAACTATTTTAAACTCCTCCCACACCTGAGGCGTGCATCTTTTCATTATAAATATTTCTCCTAATCCCACTTAAGGACAATGGATATCCAGGCACACCCATGGCCACGGAAACTGCTTTATCTTTGTCCCTAATCAAGCTGACTCAGCCCACACTTACTGTAGGGTTCATGGGAGAAACTGTCCATGACTGCAAATATATGGACTGGAAATTGTGTCTTTAATTAAAATGTCTTCCTTTCAAAAATGTGCTTGATGAACTCTTCACACGCCACATGGGTAATACTGGTAGGTCTAGTGCCTACACGGAAATATGCCCTCATTAAAAACTTGGTAGTGGATCCATAAGGCCCTGCTAAAACCAGGAATTGGATGCATAATAAGGCTTAGTTGCTTAAAGTAAGATAATACTCTCTATGTGCTCACACCTGATCTATTTATTATATAAGTTTGTGTAACCCAGGATGTATATCAAACAGAGCCTCAGCAGAAAATAAACGTGGGCCTTCTTTCTTTATAAAAGCTTTCCTTGCCTTGGTAAACCGGCTTGAAACAGACATCACTAGCAGCATCCACCCCGAGGATTGTAAAGACGATCCCTCAGTTGTGTACATGCACAAATCACAGCACCACAGCATCACAGCTATCGCCACTGGGCATTACACCGGGCAGAAAGCATGTGTGGGAAAAATGTTTGCTCTGTCAGCAACTGTCTGGACTTCACCTCATAGGCCTATTGTATATGTGACTAGATTTCTAGTGTGTGGTTGGGGAAGATTTCTGTGTGATGTTCACATTTTGATGTCAAGTTAAATTCAAGAATGCAACCAGAGATTGAGCTCAAATCCCCAGATAAAGAAATACTTTGCATAAGCAGCCTGCAAGCCACAGGAGGGATTGTAAGGAGCAGCAACAACAAAACAATCATTCCAATGATTTTCAGTTTGCAGGATGAGTGTGTCAGAAAGAGAGGAGCAATGTTCACTTTCCTGCACTGGACTAATGTCCTGCCACTTCTGGTATTTTTTGTCTTAAAGCAGTTCACTTTTATGGCTTAAAGGAACAGTGTGTGAGATTTAGGGAGATTTAGTGCCATCTAGTGGTGAGGTCTGCAGATTGCAACCAGCTGAAACTTCTTCCGCTTAACATTCTGTCAATGGTCATTGTTCAGGAGGTTTTTACCGTGAGCTGAAGTCTTTTCCTCTACATGACAAACTGACCCGGTGATTCAAACCAGTAAAAACACTGAATAAAGCAGTTTCACGTTACAAATCTGTGTCTGCGTTGTTGTTCGGCATGTTGAAGACAGGCCTGTAGCCCTACATCTGCTAATGTGTGCTCAGGTTTTCTCTGATAACTTGATGTGTGCTCACCTTATTTTTGATCCAGACATTCAGGAGGATTTTACCAGGAACTGAATTATACGCAAAGGTCTCCTCTCTCCCAGAACAAAAGGACGTGGCGATTTAAGCTGGTACAAACAATAAAAAAAGAAGTTTCA
The DNA here is from genome assembly GCF_041903045.1 of Epinephelus lanceolatus. Classification (NCBI taxonomy): domain Eukaryota; kingdom Metazoa; phylum Chordata; class Actinopteri; order Perciformes; family Serranidae; genus Epinephelus; species Epinephelus lanceolatus. The sequence goes on along the minus strand of NC_135744.1, from coordinate 42,171,694 downwards.
TGTAACAAAAAAAAAAACAGGGTGCTTCCACACCAGTTTGTCAGACTAGTTCCAGCCTAGTCAGACAAGCATGAACTGATGAAGCCTCTTGGATAAGAGGTGAAACGTCTTCTAAGACAAAACCAAGTCCAGTTGCGTTCGATTCAATTGCCTTGAGATAACTATGACCTGGATGAATGAGAATATCCACAGGCGAAAAAAAAAAACAGTTTTTCTGATGCTCTTGTTACAGAGGAGGCTCTAACTACGATGACCAATGTGAAAATGTGAATAGCCTTTTCTAGAGCCAGTGTCTAGTTTGTCCATTCTGGTGTATAAACATGGCAATTCAACACGGTGATATCCGTAGATAATTACCCACTCCCTATTTAGATAGGACTGCGGATGAAATTTAGCATCAGTGCTAAGTCCGGCACATTTACATTGATGCTCAATGCAGTAATGTTGATTAATGTGCATTGTGCCAACTCAATAAATAAATGAAATGAAATGAAATGAAATGAAATAAATGGCTTGTTCCAAGGTAACAAAACACAATTATTCTTATTTTCAAGATTATTCACAAAAGAAAACACACTTATTGGATTATATTTCTGCCAATATATCCCCCCAAATCCTAACACTGGACCTTAGGGGAGCCCTTTCCACAAGGGCATAGGTTTCATTTCAACACTGGGGGGAGGCATGAAACAAGGGGTCCTCTGCCAGAAACTTTTGAGCATCAAACATTTAATTTCCTGCATTCTGGTGAATTTTTATACATCAATGTGTGCGATATTGGCATCAATTAATGCTGTAAATGTCTTTCATTTTGTCTAAATAAAAGTTCTCTGCTACTTTCATGTTTTTATTAGGGGAATGCACATCCTATATAATAAGGGGATATGTCCACTGCATCCCTCCTGAAATCTACACCTTTCCATACATTGCTCATCCAAACTGTTAAACAAGTGGCCTGATGTTTCAGGTCCGTCATTGCAAGGCTCTCCTTTACTGCTTTTTGAAAATTATTTTTCTTTTCAGATATAATTCCCACAGTGGTGAGAGAACAGACGTTTCATTAGTAAAATCATATTGTTTAGACTTTGCTACAAGGAGATGAGTTGATTAGGAATCTAATTTAAAATATATTACAAGGCCAGTGGGGAAAACACATTGGAGGGTGGTTTGCAATTTTCTTATCCTTTCCTTTTGCCACGGTTGTCACAATTTGCTAAAAGGCTTATGCCAATGAAGTGTAATGTATTCCAAACGCACATCTTCTCTCCGTGCAGGCCCGCACGCTTCTGCAATAGCCTCACGTGTTCATCTGGTCAAAGGTAGATGGGGAGCACAAAGCGTGTGGGTACGTGAGTGCTGTCCGAGGTTACGGTGGTTACTTAATGGTTTCTAAATTGGGATTTTGTCGGTTGTTGGAGGGTGAATTTAATGCACTGGCGTATCCCGGTGGTTGCCTAGTAACGCGCTGGCAGTGGGCGCCGTAGAGAGATCTCTATGGTGGGCGCTCCATTAAAACCGTTGGCGCTCCTGACCTTGGCGTCGTATATGCGCAAAGCACACAGACTGTGCAAAGCAGGAGATAAGAGTAAAGATCCGTGTGTGTGATACTGAAACCGGGGAGATATTTCACACACACAGGCTCATCGTCTTATAGCGACACTGACGGGCATGGTATGGAGGAAATCTCGAGATGGAGCGCGTATCAGCTTCTGTAAAAGCAGGTGAGTTAACCTAATGAATCTGTTTTTTTCCGTGGGACGAATCTTTGTTCAGATTCATCACTGAAATCTTTGCTTATTGTTACATTTAAAGCCGCTGCTCAGCGATAGACCACGGTGGAGCATTTGTTTGCTCGCTATATTTCCCCATTTTATCCAATATTACACCGTCCTAGACCTAGATTAAATAAGCTTCCCAGTCACAACGTGAGGCAGCACACACACACACACACACACTCACACACTACAGCAGTTTGTCGATGCTATCTGGGCTGTGGCTTGGTTTTCTCTGTGCCTCTGGATCCTTGCATTAATTTCTAAAGCATTGATCATTATGTTGAGTGCTACCTGCACGATCTCTATAAGGTGGTCTTCTCTGCGTCAATCCCCGCTCCTCTTTATTGCACTGCTAAATTAGGGGGATTTGGGGAATCCACTAAAACGGGTTTGATCCACACCAGTCGAATTACAAGGGCATTGGGAGCCCAGCACCGTCTGACATACTAGGCTCCTTCTCAAATGCTCTCATGTCGAGGGCCCCCAGGCTACCACAACCTAATCGATAAGATGTTGTCCTAGAGGTTTTTATTAGTGGTGAATTGGCGTTGAATTGTGTGCCTGTCGATGATGTAGGTGTAGAGATAGTAATGGTGGGAGAGAAACATGATTATAGCAATCATTCTAATGGGTCTGTAACTGGGATGAAGTCAGTCAAATTAAAGTATTTCAGTCCCTGGGAAAAAACAAACCACCTCTGTGGTGCATAAACATGTGGCTGGTGCAAAATAACATGTTATGGCTGTAAAACATTTTGATTTTTGAACTTATCATTTGAGTTATTGCAAGCATTTCATTGGCAAGACATATTTCACCCATGTTTTTTTCCTTTCCTGTTGCTGGGCGTGTTGCCAGTCCAAATTGCCTAAAAAACTTGCAGTGTATCAAACTCTACTGAGTGATGGCTCATTTTTACTACATGGCCCATTTGGTGTAAGCTATAAAGCCTTTATCCACATCTGTCCCATCGCAGACCTCAAGTTGGAGAAAGACGACTCTGCAGCCCAGCTGTAGGCAGTGTTCAGCTGCTCTGAAAGTCTGCAGTGCATTTAGTAAAACAAAATGAAAGTGCTGTATATCATGTATACCTTCGCATTGTTGCAGTGATTTAAATTAGAATTTTGATTTGATGTCAAATGTCAAACAAGAAGCACATCTATGATACTAATATCATGAACGCATGTGCAATTTAAAAGGAAGTGCCGCTCATTTTAAGAATTCACAGTGTCCCTTTGATCTACAGCAGCCCCAGCGCTGTCTTTTTTTCCAGGGCTGCTTTGTAAGCTGCCGACAACTAACCAAGTCTGATTGGTGACACCCACTGAACAATCTGCTAATTTGATCATTGACAGCGAATTCACAGCAGGTTTTGTGAACAGAGAGGTTTTTTTTTTTTTTTTACCTCCAAAATGATTTATTATCAGTGTCAGTTCCGAACCAGGATATGTGCCCCGATCTACAAGGGGAAAAAAATCAGGTTCTCTATCTTTCCCATTTTAATGTCTTGGGAGCCGTACATCATTGTCACATAACAGATAGGGGATTGAACAAGTCTTGTCCTTTTCTGGCTGTGGGGAACATTCATAAGTGTTAATTAATACAGACAAAGCTGGCCTAGGGCAGAGCTGTACAGTATTTCTCAAAAGAACCAGTGTGATAGAACTCTGAGGTGTCTCGTTCTTTAAAAAACTGTCAAACTGCGATGGCGTGCATATCAGGTAATGTGCTACACCTGTGAAAGAGAGCCTTGAATTTGTGTGTAGGGTCCTGCTAGTGTAAACACAGTGTTGCAGGGGAAGAGAGAAGCCAATGCACCACATCTATGCTTAATTAGTTTCTCATATTGGGAGGAAGAAATTGTCCCCCCGTCTTAATAGATAGGTTCATCAGACTGACAGAGAGCTGTTTAGCTGCAGTCTTTCACAATACTCGAGGCAGTACTCGTCAATAGATTTGATTAGGTTAACAAGCTTGTTTTTGCTTTGCTCATTGACGGGCCAGTGAGAGCCTGATGTCGAGCACATTATGCTTACTGCTATCTGAGACCGTAAGGGCTAAGACGGGATGCATTTTGGATAACAAAGTAGTTAATTGGAACACAATTTGCTCTCTGCAGTTCTCCATGGGTGAGCTTACATTTGATACTTTATTTGAATATGCACATGTGATTAGGGGTGAATGTGTATTCCCCTGTTCACTGAAGCATGCATGCTGGTGAACCGGTAACTAGACAAACTATCACCACATAGAGGCTGTGGTGACTGCAGTTGGGGTAGAAAACAGATTATGCATATGCAAGGCAAGTGTTTGTATCTTTGCATTAAGCAGTCCAATATTACTGGAAGAACTGACAGATCCAAGATCAAGGATTTTTCACTTAGAGTAAAGAGAGATGCAGAATCAACAGGATATCATTTATGGCTTTGAGCTGAATACAAACCTTCCTTTTTTCAAAAACTAGCCATTAGTGTTTGTTGAAAGAAGTGAAAAGGGGGAAAATGGATTGCACCAGACGAAGACTACCACCAATCGAATTCTCAAAAAGAAGTGTCAAAGGATCCTTTTCCCGTGATAGTGAACTTAAATGGTCTTTCGCTACCTATAAGCATTCTTCAAGTCTTTCAATTAACCTGCAGTTACTCTGCTTTATGAGGATGGGTTGGTGCTTGTGTGGTCCCATCAGACATGCTTGTTCTGGGACACTTCTATTGTGCACCTTCAAAGAAGTGACAGACAGTGTTGCTTAGATGTAAGACACAAAAAAAGACTATTCATGGTGTTAGATATTTGGTGTTTTTGAAATGTATTAAACAGTCAGACATTTCCAAGTAATGTCCTTCTAATCTCTCTTCAAAGCATGTTAATAAAGATTTGTCTTTCTTTGCTGTTCACTTTTTTGCTCTTACATGAGAAAAGGGGTGCTTAACACCTTTTATCTCGAGATGTTTTTCGCAGCATCGCTCCAACATCACAGCAGACGGATTTTTCAGATTCCTCCCATCTCCTCCCCCACTGATACACAGACATCAGTATTCAGTGATTTGTACATGTCAAAGCATAAATTTGTTCTTTTAAGACAGCAGTTTGTCCCAAAAGGTTATTAGTATCGAAGCTTTACAGTGGATGTGGCATACCGATATTAAGCTTATATAAAAGTATGTATTTTGAGCCCCAAGATACAGGAAGAAGATAAAACTTTGTCCTTTACATGGATATTTAAGACTATTTTCACATAGTTTTGATGTTTTCTCATCTCATTTTCTGATTATCTTGTTTTCAGATTTGTGTGGATTGCAATGAAAAGCGGAAGTTGTGGCCGTCCATACCTGGCTGAGGTGTATTCGGATTTGATAACAGCCGAAGACGCAGTGAGTGATGTCTGTTTGACAGAGTCCGTGCAGAGGGACTGAGCGGACACTACAGTGTGCATTAGTGCTGTGCAAGGGCACTGTCCTGCCCAGACCATGTGGCTGGCTACATTTAGAGACCATCTGTTGCCTGCACACCTGCTACATCATCAAGGGACTGTAACCATCACCCACTGTGCTCTTCTTTGGTGGATACTATGTTCCTGCTGGTCATTCACCAAGGCAACAAGCCAGAAATTCTACCCGACAGTGACCACCCAGTTCGGGAAACTGCGAGGCCTCAGGGTTCCCGTGCCCAGCGAGGTGCTCCGGCCCGTTGATCAGTATCTGGGGGTCCCCTATGCTGCTCCGCCCGTGGGCGAGAAGCGCTTCATGCCCCCCGATCAGCCCTCCTCTTGGTCAGGTATCAAGAATGCTACCCACTTCATGCCTGTGTGCCCTCAGAACATCCACAACACCGTGCCAGAGATCATGATGCCCATATGGTTCACCTATAACCTGGACACAGTAGCCACGTACATTCAGGATCAGAGCGAGGACTGTTTATATCTAAACATCTACGCTCCAACAGAGGATGGTGAGTCGGTGCGGTGAAATGGACAGCGATGATTATCCATACCTATTGATCATTTTTATTGATGTCGTCCTGTTATCATCATGAAGCATGTTTGCGACCACTGCTCATGTCATTGCTGCCACCAAGGGCTGATTTACCATCCAGAGCAATGTTGTTTCACTTGTTGCAGTCACATTCCATTTGAATAACAGTCATGTTCCCATGGATAAGCAGGAATTTATCTATACTTTGGTAGCTGTGGCGACTGAAGACTGTGTACAGATACACACAGAGAGGCACAACTAAACATAAATGTAGTGGGATATTTTTCCCATTAATAGACATCCAGTGAAATATCGCTGAGGTAAGGTGTTGTTCGAGCGGTGCTCCACCTTAACTAAGCAATAATTTCCAGCATTTAAAATGATGAGCCTAGCATACTTGGCTGTCACCACTGAGCATCAAAAGTAATCCTGAAGCATTATTTTGGAGATCTGGTAAAGCTAGCAGTGCCAGCTTTCCATGTTTGCTAAAAATTCCAGTTTCTTCATATTTTACTGAATCGCTGCTTTGTTCAGACAGTGTGTCTGTTGGGGGCCAATTAGTGAGGTACAGGAGTCAACCTCTGCCTGTCGGTTGCTGAATCCCTCCCATTTTTGTATCTAATAGAACTGTGAAATGAACCAGCAAGGGAACATTTTGTGATTCTGCCGTGAATCTGGAGATTAGTAGAACAATGTAACCCCACAGTAACGCTGTATCTTCTCTGAATCGAGTGTTGACAAACAGATTTCTCTAAATACTTCAATACACCGATTGAACATGGTTTCCATCTAAGAACATACTTCCTCCCTCTCAGGCATTCAGTATAGCAGAGAACACTCAGCATTCAAAGTTGGCCTGTGTTCAGCTTTTGTATGTAACATGCCACTCTTTGACTGACTTTCCTGTGGTAGCGTAGCAACAGATAAACAGCCCGCTTGAGAGGTAGCTGTCCAAAATGGTGCAGCCCACGTTTTATAAAGCTCCTGGTCTGAGTGCTGCCTAAAGGCCTCCTCGCCCTGCACACAAACAGGTTAATTAAACATGACACTCGCATTCACATTTCAGGAAATAACATAACCCATCGGTTCTATACATTTTTTATTTCCTTAGACTATGTCATTGTTTATTTAAAATGCACCCTGGGCATTCTGTTACTTTATTATTTGTTTCGCTGATGTGAAACCTTTGCTGTTTTCATTTTTATCTCCAGTAGTCCTTTTCCCATGCCGAACTAAGAAGTCAGAGTTTATTAATCATTCATCAGTAAACCCTATACCTCATATCTTCAGGAGCTTTCCTGCAGTGGTTTACCTGAAGAATCGACATGACACTTTGTGTAAAAATATAATTGTACAGAGAGATAGAAATGAACCAAGAAAGATGTATTACTCCAGTCAAAGCCAAGGCAGCTGGATCAATATAACGACAAGATAATAAACCATTCAAAGGTAGCAGTGGGTGTATGTGGATGTGTGCACATACACCCACTGTGCCATCTCCTACAAGTATCTAACAAGAAACAAGAATATGTTTGCTTGATAAAAACTAACAGATTGTTTTGTAACTCTGCTCTAACTCATAATGTAATTGTGTCATACAAGATTTTGCATAATGTCATCTACATTTTGTCAGAAAAGCAATTACAGGGAACAGTGCAACATGCTGTATGTAATCTCCTTTCGCCTATAATTTGTGGGACTTTTTTTTTTCTCCTGATTCTGTCAGTTTGATTGGACCGTATATTAAGTAGAAGAGGCACAGTCAACCATGCTATTTTGAATTTTGTACTTCTCTTTTCCTCATGTGAATCCCAGGGAGCCAACACAGGAAAAAGGGGGCGGCTTTCTCACATGCTGAGACTCATATATCTGAAGGTATTTTTACGAGCTCAAAGTCTTGATGCATGGATTCTTTTAGCTTGATTTTGGTGGCTGAAGATCTTACACTTCTCACTTTTTACTTTCCCGAAAAAAACGTGGGGGCTCTTTTATTTCAAGTGGAATAAGAAAAATGGTGTTATCTGATTTCTGATTACATAAGTTTGCTGTTGCTGCAACCTCGTGTCTTGAATTGAGCTCTGTAGCAATCCTTTCAGTAAGAGCTACATCTCTGCTGCCATGCACATTGATCCACAGATTGTATTATCTACTTATCTGTCTGATATTCCCCTTTAAAGACAGTCTTTGACCAATATAATGAATTGCTGTGCAAACATGAAACACAGATTTTCTATTTTTACTGAAAAAGAGAACACTTTCTCTTGTAGATAACACAAGCTCAGTGTAGTGTGGTATTTTTCAGTCCAACACACATGAAACATGTACTTTATGCTTGTGCATGCATATTATATGTTGTACTGTAAAATCATTGGAGAATTTCCTTCTCAAGTGAGTCAAATCAATACATTTTCTCCTCCTTCTACCTCAAATTCAGAGAATTTCAGATATGTCACAGAGCAACTATGCTTGGTTGTGCACTTACATGCACTGCAATCGTTAATTACACTTGACCCTTTTATTCATACACCCCTTGTCAGAGTGTATTTACCATGCATTTTCTAAATGTCATTACAGCTTTCAAACCACAAGCCTACCACTGCTTCTAAGCACCTTTTCTAAGCTGTCTTTACTCATACCTCACACTGAACAGTTTATATAAAGTTTTAATAACGGTGCTTCATTAATTCTCCATTTCATTACTGTTGCCTTGGCAGTTGTTTGCTCAGCATGTGTGTGTGTGTGTGTGTGTGTTGCATTGCAGATATAAGGGACTCTGAAGCTCGGCCTGTGATGGTCTACATCCACGGAGGCTCCTATATGGAGGGCACTGGCAACATGATGGACGGCAGCGTGTTGGCCAGTTATGGGAATGTTGTTGTCGTCACGCTCAACTACAGAATTGGAATATTAGGTGATGACACCGTCTCTGTGTGGTGACTTTTAATGGTGTTTCAAATGGTGTAATTAGCCCATTTAATGTGGGAAAATAAGCTGTCACAATAGATGTTAAAGAAGTGTTCCACTGCTGGAAAGATGGTCTTTTCATAAAACTGGGCTGTCTATGTAGAAAAACATTAATACATTTGAAATTAGTGGTACATGACCAGAAAAAAAACGGAGAAAAGGGGCTGTTGCGTTCAACCTACAACTACCAGAATGTACTGTGCTGCACCAGACCAATAAAGTCTTCAGCTGGTGGGAGATGTAATGTGAGTTTCCTGCCTGAAAACAATATGGCGGCCGGCTAGTAACAAACTATCTTGAATTACAGTTACACAGTAAGCTCAAATATTTCTGAAAACATTTTAGGTGAGGGGATGCAGCAACATAATCTTGGTTCATATTTGATCAGCACTGCTTAGCTTTACTGTTTGTTTTTTCAGCTTCCATTGCTACAATACAGGAAACAGTATGGCGCCCACTTCCTGTGCACAAACTCATGTAATACAGCTAAACAGTTCGCTAAAATATTTTTCTGAAGACATTTTTAGGCCAGAAATAGACAACACAGTGACAGAATCATGGGTTGAGTTTGATCTGAGTTTGAGAGAGCCAGAGAGGGGCGGATTTGTTTCTCAATCTCCCTCTTAACTCTTTGTGTCCTAATGCAAAAGTACAATCTGTGGTGTGAGCAACAGCTCTAGAGCCAGCAAAAATCCGTTGCGAAACACATCACCCGGCAGATGAGCTAGGACATGAGCAAGGGTTACTGGCAAGATTAATGGAAGTTCATTTACACATACTACCCATATCATTTTGACAGAAAACTCGTTGAAAATCAGCACAGTATCCCTTTAATTTCCACTTGTGTCGCTGTCATAAAAGAGTTAGAGACATGAGAGAAAAATGTAAACAGTATGAGAAAATATAGGCACCTGAGACCTTGGTAGCATGGCGTAGCTTGATTTGCATACAAATGTTGTCTTCAGCGGGAAAGTGATGCAAATACTTATCATGGTCCGTCCTTGTTGCACACAAGCTGTTTTAGACCCATTCTTTAAACACAATTTATCTTCCTTTAGATGGATTTATCTAATCTGTACAAGATCATGAGCCTTTGCCATTCTTGAAAGGAAAATGATTTAAACACAGTATGGAGAGATGCAGTATTTACACGCAATCACAAGGTCAAGAGTTTTCCCCGTGTTTAACATTCAAAACAGTACGTTGTTTAGATGAGACTAGACAAGGGAATAAGTAATAGGATCAATTGTAAGAGCAGCAGTGACCTCTGTGTGGTTTTATGAAATTCGTGTAGAGAAACAGGCACAGGTAAAAGATTTATTTATTTATGCACACTGAATTTTATGAAGTCACACACAAGGAGAGAATTCAGATTTGATGAGCAGAGCGCTGATCACTTCCTGAGGGGCGCTGCTGCTTGCAGACTATTACGAGGAGTTGCCTAAAGTAGTCAAGACACTGTGGGAGAGAGCAAAGGCATATTTGCACCTAAGGGAAAATGGTGTCAGCTCACTCAAATGGCCTGCTGGGCTACAACTTTAGATCAAAGCTGTGACATACAGTATACTCTAGATATCTACTTCAGCACTGGCTCTGCTGTCTCCCTGTATATTCCAGGCTTCCTCAGTACTGGTGACCAAGCAGCAAAAGGAAACTATGGACTCCTGGACCAGATTCAAGCTCTCCGTTGGATCAGTAAGAACATTGGCTACTTTGGAGGAGACCCTGGTCGCATTACAGTTTTTGGATCTGGAATTGGTGCTTCGTGTGTCAGTCTGCTAACGCTGTCCCACCACTCAGAGGGTAAGAATCACCATCATCTCTGACTTTGATCGATACAGATCTGCTCAGTTATGAGCTAAGTTTTAAGCAGTGATTAATGCAGAGACTTGAAGTCAGATTCCACAAAGTTCATACTGCAGTCATATTAATTTCTCATCATGATGATGTCAATGTTACATTTTGAACAATAATTTTTAATCATTTTGGAATTTTGGTCTTTGTTTCAAGTGCAGCTCTAAATGGTCTGTCAGGGAGATGAAGTGTTATGATATGGGAGTAGGGTAAAGGGGGTATTCGTTAAGTAAGTGATTGCTTTTGTTCCCCCTCTACTCAATCTAATCAGCCTAAAAGCTTTGCCTCTTAAAATGTGAAGCTCTTAAAGAAGCCTACTGGCATTATAAAATTTTCACCACACCAGCGCGTTCACCTGTGTGCGCCAGTTTTCACCATTCCGACTGACTAATATTTCCGTCTTTGAGCGTCAGTCAGATTTGTTTGCCCACTTTTACTGACCTGCACTGTGTGGTGAAATGTTTCAAAGGTGGTCCAAAAAATATTAAAAAACACAATGATTTTATTTAATTTTTTTTTTCATTGGTCTTCTGTATTTAACAAGCCTTGAGTGAAAACAGAGACAAGGTCGGTTGACATAGGGTTAATATTTTCCACACTGATATTCCTTTTTCCCCACATATATTGGCAGTGTTTTAATTAAAAATGTCACATTCTAGTTCAGCTTTCATACAAATTCATGCCTTCAACAGTATTATTTTCGCACAGACAATAGAAATCATTGAATTCAAGTATACATTTCTCACAGGAAACTGGTATCTGATATCCCCTGAAAAGAAAGAGTTCTTTCAGTGAATATCTTGCCATTTGGTTAACACTTATCCAAAGCTCCTTGCAAGAATCAAAGGTGCGTATTTCAATGTGGGTGGCCCACAGGGAATTGAACCTCTTATCTTCGCTGTATTATTGCCCAGGCCCACCCATTGATGCTGGACAGAATCACAAGAAGGGCACAAATTGTGTGTTTCGTCAATGCCAGGGAGGCTGCGGCAACTGTCCTTTGTGAGGTTCGTATTTGATGCCCTCACTCGGCTGCAGCGAATGCACAAAGACCTCCGGCTGTCTTTGAAGTAGACTAGCTAGCTGCTGCCCTAAAAAATTTTTTAAATAAATGACAGCAGAGGAGGGAGAAAGTGACACTGTCCCTGCACTATTTTTCCAGCGACTTCTATGCCTTAACCTCAGCAGAGTATTTTTTGACTTGATACATATCACTTGTCATTTTTAGGTGGTAGATACAAAATCCCCAGAGATAGAGGTGACGCACTGCATATAAACAATTCAACAGAGCGTCGTGTTTACTGTATCAACATTGAAGGATCAGGGTTACTGCATATTCAGCTCCCTGCACAGACCCTCCACTGCACAGTTGGTATCAGCAGTCTATACGTAAGCTGTGCAGCTTGTTAGACACACAGTATTAACGATTCTACGATACATGTGTGATTAACTGCCGTAGGGAAAAATAGAAACCTCCTCACTGCAAACTGATCATTAATTTGACTCGTATTCACCATCATCCGCACATAGTGATGCCACCACATCAAACAAATAAGGGGATCAACAGAAAAGCAAGTATTTTTGTCCTTTGTTATCATTATAATAACAGCAGAATGGGCCAACGTCCTATTACCAGCTCATTTTTTCCACAAGCTGCTTTACTGAGCAGCCTCTCATCAGCAAGGCTCAATCTGGCCTTTTCGCTCTCTTTCACTCTAATGCTTTATCTCCCTGGTTAGTATTCAAAGTGAATCACATGTGGGTTTGTTTGCTCTTATCTACCTTAATGTTGTGTGTCAACAAACCTTGGATTTAATTGTGAATAGCAATGGCAAAAGTGAATCATGTCTTTGCTTGGGGCGATTCAGAATGCTCTTAAGGTTTGTGCTGAAAATAATACAAATTTTTTCGTTGAGCCAAAATTCTAACCACTGTTCTCTGGGCTTCTTTTGTCTTCTGTGTCTTTTTCTTCTGAATGTTGTGTCCCAAGGTTTGTTCCACAGAGCCATCATCCAAAGCGGCTCAGCTCTATCCAGCTGGGCTGTCAACTACCAACCAGTCAAGTACACTCGCATGCTGGCTGAGAGGGTTGGCTGCAACGTGCTGGACACCGTAGACATGGTCTCCTGCCTGCAGAAGAAGAGCGCGAGGGAGCTGGTTGAGCAAGACATCCAGGCTGCCCGATACCGCGTCGCTTTCGGTCCGGTCATTGACGGAGACGTCATTCCGGATGACCCAGAGATCCTGATGGAGCAGGGCGAGTTCCTTAACTATGATATAATGCTAGGTGTTAATCAGGGAGAAGGGCTGCGCTTTGTGGAGAACGTGATGGATCTGGAGGACGGCGTGTCTGGCAGCGACTTTGACTTTGCAGTATCAGACTTTGTGGACAGTTTGTATGGCTACCCAGAAGGCAAGGACACACTGAGGGAGACAATTAAATTCATGTACACAGACTGGGCTGACAAGGACAACCCGGAGACCAGGAGAAAGACCCTAGTGGCCCTCTTCACCGACCACCAGTGGGTGGAGCCCTCAGTGGTGACGGCTGACCTACACGCCCGCTATGGCTCGCCTACATACTTCTACGCCTTTTACCACCACTGCCAGAGCCTCATGAAGCCAGTGTGGTCAGACTCAGCCCACGGAGATGAGGTGCCTTATGTGTTTGGCATCCCAATGGTGGGCCCAACTGACCTGTTCCCCTGTAACTTCTCCAGGAATGACATCATGCTCAGCGCTGTGGTTATGACTTACTGGACCAACTTTGCCAAGAGTGGGTGAGTAACAGCAAACCCAGGAACAAACCAAAGGACATGTTAATAATAATATGGCTTATTGATACAGCTTAGGGTTGGGTGATACATTAAAATTTTCCAATCGGCCTCCGTCATCCCAACAACCGGCAATTGCAGATATTTTTGGCAGGTGTGTGGCAACCCCCATTAGGCTTGGATGTTATCTACTTTGTTATACCTTCATGCTACCTGAAACTTCACCAGGGCATGCCGTATGTTTTGAAAGCTCTCTTAAAAAACTTACAAAATGTCAACAAAGGTAATATCCTTACACCTATTGTCCTTATTTAACAGAGAAATACAACCACACACCTTCTGAATTCAAGTGTCTTTTTAGACTAGCTCAATTGCCTTGTTAACTCATCATGAAAAACACTGCAATCAAACTGACCTTGTTCGTTGTTTAGTTAGCTGGTTGACTGTTCAAACGATCACCAACTCTGGTTTGGTCAAACTAAATCCTTCACTGGCCGAGTTAGATGTGAAAATACATGGTTTTTCGCTGCGGTCTCTTTCTGCTGTTGCTAGCCAGTGGTTTAAAGTCCTTTAGCGTTATCGCCACCACCGGATGTCAGCCATGTTTGCCAGCTCAGCTTCCTGTTCCACCAGTAGAGATTAACCTCTGGTGGCGCGTGATGTGCAGTACATACAGCACATCCTCAATACAGCCTCTGGATATGAGTTTAATTGCAAGATGAGCATCTGTATTTTTAACAGTATTGAAAATCATACTGTTGGAATTACTGCCAAAGCCCACCCTTCACCACCTCAGTTTTAGCTGGTAGATGCGTTTGAGCAGCAAGTTCCCAACGTTCCACAAGCTCTCTTAGATTTAAGTTCTTCTCTTTCACAGATGATCTTAACGGCCTTGTTAGCTTATTTTGAAACATACTTCATTTAAACTCAATACAAACAAATTAAAACTCACCAACTCTGTCTTGGTTAGGCTTTCCACTGCTCCAACTCTAGTTTGGTATAAAAAAAAAAATTCACAGAGTTTGATGTGAAAATATGATGGCTCTTCCACTGTTTTTCCATGCTGTCTGTGTCTACCGTTGCTGGCCGCTGCTCAGTGGGCAGCTGAGCCACTGCTCTCGCTTGTTCTTTGGAGGCAGACCATAAATTAGCAAAATAAAATGACAGAAATCTCCCACAAAACCAAGTGGTGATATACTCAGCCAATTGCCAATAGCCAATATATTGGTCTAGTCACCCAACCTAAATATGGCTTATTCACACATATTTACACTCAGTTTTTGGCCTGTGGTATAACTTGTGTGACCTCACTTGTGCAGACTTTATTTGTGTTGAGATGTTCAACCTCTAACTTCTGCTGCATTCACCCTTCCTTTATCATGCTGATTAAAGGACTGCGGGATTCTGCCTTAAGTAGTGCCTCCTAATTAAGTGCAGCTTGAGCTCCCACTGCCATGTCTTCCAGCCTTTATCTACTGTTCTTCTTTGTTAGTTCACAAGAACTCTCACATGGAACGTGGAGCTTCAGTTTTTATCAATTAATAAGAAAGTCTATAAATGATAAACTGTCATTAATGCACACTTCGTACTATAAGTTAGGCCTGCTTCCTCAAATTTCTTCAACCTCACTATACATGTAAAGAGCTGCTAACTCATACAAATAAAATTTGTATTAACTAGATATCTAATTGTGTACACTCTTGGAAAGGCTGAACTGTACAGTCACATTGAATAAGCACGCTCAATCAAATGAAAGCTGTGTCTTTTTAAATGCCATGTTGTCTCTTTTTAAAGGAGCCAGTTTAGGCTCCCGTATAATCTCGCTTTACGCACATAACAAAGTTTCATCACTTTGGCCAGACTTGCTGAAGGTGACAGATGTTAAACTTTATAGCTTAAATCACATTAATGTTTAAAGCAGTCACTCACTGTTTAACAGAAAGGTTATGTCGAAGAGAAAACTTGAGGAGGCAGTGAAGATGTACTCCATTAACCTGTACCAACCTTACTGTGAACTGTAATTTCAAGTACTGGTGGCACAAATAATTTGTACAGAATTGTCATGTACACACTGTAAATCCACATTTGCTTGCTATACATAATATTACTACCCTGGTGCTGAATAGCAATGTCTTTATTGAAGGTTTGCAAGGATTTGAGTGGGAAGCCTTCAAGTTACTGTTTCCATCAGATTGCCGTTAGAAGCAGTGACATTTTAAAGTATGCTAAGGAGACAGGAGAGTTTTTCCAGTGTGATTAAGTTTTCAGCAAATGAGGGTTTATTATCCAAGAGAGGCTATGGTGATTTTGACCTGATATTACACTAACAGTGACTCAGCATTGGGAATACATGCTGTTAAAAGTGCAACAGACTGAAGCTCTGCAGCTTCTGCACCGTTCTGACAGCTTGTTTTACAATTTGTCGTACAGAGGAACCAATTTGTTGTGTGTCTTTGAAGATAAGAGAGACCTAAGTGAGCTGCATTGTAGTGGAGGACTCCACTGCTGCTGCCCTGCTGGAGTCTTCCTGCATATTGAATGCACAGCTGCAATGAGTCTTTGTGGATGATGGCTCTAGCAGTAGGAGGAAGCACAGCGCAGGTCACTGTAGGCCGCTCGACTCATGGGTAGGAATGAGGGAATGCTGAGCCCTTGAGGAGAGATGGTGATATTACATTGTGTTAACTCATGTTGAAGAAGTTCTTCCTCTTTTTTTATTTTACAATTTACCAACAAACAAGCCTTTTGTTTTCATTTGCACTGGGCATGGCAACAAAAATCAACAACAAATTTCTTTTCTTCTACAAGCTGTATTTTTATACAGCTTGTTCTAAATCGTTAATTTCTAGATCCATATCTTGATAAGATCATATCATCACAAAATGATGATGTATTGAAAGCTGATTACCAATAATACTCAGTTATCACCCAGCACTAATATTACCATTTAGGTTTCTTCCATCACATCTAACTAAAATGGAAGGAGTCTCTTTTTGTCTGTCTTTTTGTCTGTCTTCCGATTTCTTCGACAACCATTCAGCTGATAAACCTCACACTTGGCAGCTGTATTGTCGAGAACCCAAGGACTTGCAGCCCAGAATAGGAGCTCTTGAGATCCACCAAGATGTAGTATTTAGTAGTAGTGCATTATGAACATAGTGTATGGTTTATTGAGAAAGGGCCCCTATTAACGGATGAGGCCCAGCCACAGTGATCCCACTTCATAGAACTAGTGGTGCCAAAGGCCAACACGTTGCCTGTGTGTCAACCAAAAAGTTGCACGTATACACATGATCACAAAGACTACAGCCAGTGGCCAAGTAGCACATGCAGCACACAGCAGGCAGGGGTAGTCTGTATTCATCATTCAAGAAGGCAAACAGGGAGGCCAACAGGATGAATATAAGATGCCAGTTAGCACATCAACAATGCAACTTGATGTTGAAAGAACAAAGAATAGTAACTGTGCACTAGCCAACAAAAGACAAACAATTACAAACTGTTTCTGCTAAAGAGCCCAATGGCTAAAAAACATAATCTTACCTAATATAACAAGTTTATTTCAATCTCACGCCCTCGTGACTTCAGTTGTTTGTTTGCTTCTGTCTCTCTTCACCTGCACTGAGCTGACCTGCCAATCAGAGTGATGTCATTCACCAACAGGCAGATTTAACATGCTGAATCAGCTGACAAAAGGGCATTCTAGTGCCATCAGTGCAGGACACACCGTAAAATCTAGGGTGACAGACGCTCACTGATGGCCCGACATGAGCTGTCGGCCAACTGTTGGCTCAGTGTGTCAGGGCCCTTGAACAACATGCTGGGTACAGCTCACTCTCTGTCGCTCACTACAGTATATTCAAGGACAGATGAAGAAAGAGAGATTAGAGAGACCGGAGATGCTACGTTAGGGTGACCATATTTTGATTTCCAAAATAGAGGACACTCGGCCTGGCCACGAGATAGCCTACTTAAATGATACTCGCAGTTTACTCAAAGATGCCTTATAATTTTAATATATTTAAAGTTTATATGTATGGATAGAAAATTCAATTATATTACAAAATAATATCTCTCAAAGACAGAAATTCAGATAGGCCCCTATAGATAGGGGACACATACACACACTAGAGTGTGGCTACCCGATCCGAGCCCGATGGCCCGACGGTAGGCCTACCCGATGGGTTGGGCCGGGTTCGGTCAAAAATGTATAAATTGTATTCGGGCTTGGGTCGGATTCGGTCAGCCGCCGCTTTGATTAAACGCTGAAAATTAAATAAAAGAGGGAGACAAGTTTTCCTATTTTATCTTATTTTGTTATATTTCTCCCTCCCCCTCACTGGAAGCCTCGGACCTCCCGCCGCCCGCTCCCGTGTCAAACACGGAGGTCTCCCTCTCCACGGAGCACCCACGGTGCACGCCCGGCCTGTTAAATAGCTTGTAACCATAACAACTGCGTGACACAAACTCAGTGCTTTAGTCATTAAATAATGTCGGGCTCGGTTCGGTTTCGGACAGAACAAAATAGAATGATTGTCGTGTTCGGACAGAAATATGTGGCCCGTGCTGCACTCTAAAACACACACACACACACAAGGAAAACCAGACATTATCATCGATTTATAAACACCCTCCGGACGCCCCCGACAGGTCGTCAAAAGTGGACATGTCCGGGCAAAAGATGACGTTTGGTCAGCCTATGCTACGTTGTGACAAACTCAAGCATTTCAAGCATCAGCGATGTAGCTTTTGGAATGAACTCTTTTGCTCTTGTAGATAGCCTGGCTTTTACTTCAATGAAGCCATAAAATGGAAACGCACGTTTTGCACCCAAATGTCGCCAGTACTCTGGCATTGCTAGGGACGCAACTTTGTCATGGTAGGTGTAGTGTTCAGGACCCAGAGAAGCGCAGTGTTGAGTGTGAAGTTGTTTGGTTGAGCAGTTCTCGAGAAAGTTGCAGGCAGTAATACCAAAGACCAAGGATGTTTTGAATGAGCACTCTACTAATTTATTCTCATGACTCAAGTTTATCTCCATCATGTGTCTGCAGGGATCCCAACAAACCAGTGCCACAGGACACCAAGTTCATCCACACCAAGGCCAACCGCTTTGAGGAGGTGGCCTGGTCCAAGTACGACCCCTATGACCAGCTGTACCTACACATTGGCTTGAAGCCTCGTATCCGTGATCACTACCGCGCCACCAAGGTGGCCTTCTGGAAACACCTGGTGCCCCATCTCTACAACCTCCATGACATGTTCCATTACTCCTCCACCACCACCAAGGTCACCCCGCTGGATCCCACCCAGTCCAACGGTAAGAGGTCAGGCAGCACCGGCAGGCCTCCTGTATCCACTGCCCACAACGACGGCGAAGGTGGGAGGGAGATGGGCCCTCTGATCATGCCAAACCCGAGAGATTACTCCACAGAGCTCAGCGTCACCATTGCTGTAGGGGCATCACTGCTCTTCCTCAACGTCCTGGCCTTCGCTGCTCTGTACTACCGCAAGGACAAACGCAGTCGGCAGGACACGTCCCAGCAGCCCAGTCCCCAGCGTGACAGCAAAGGCAACAACGTGAGCCACACCAACACTATAGACGAGACCCTGTCCCAGCCAAGGAACCAGTGTGAAGCCCTTCACAATCCTCTCCACGTTTCGCCCACCTTGGACTACTCCCTGAGCCAGCGCCGCTCCCCTGACGACATCCCACTGATGACCCCCAACAACATCACCATGATTCCCAACTCCCTGATGGGCCTCTCCAACATGAGTCCGTACAGCACCTTCCCTGCTGGTTACAGCTCTGCAGGCCTGCCCAGCACCCACTCTACCACTCGGGTATAACCTGGCAGGAGATGAGAGGAGATGGGAAGGAGAGCCGAGACGTACATAAAACATGGAAATGTAAAGCTGTATTTAGGATGTGTAGGTAAAATAGGATTGAATATGTTCGTTCTGTCTTTTCCAAAGGTGTACAACCACCAACATCCTGCCTTTGCTCTCTCATAATAGGAAGTCTAACTGCAGAGTCATTTTATAATAATCATTTTCAAAAGCAGGCAAAAAGAAAAAGTGCATTTCATTTTCCACTTTGGCTTTTTTGGAACTTTACCTAGCAAGAACTTAGTATAATGTTTATACAGTTGGATTTGTATGGGAAGCTTTTTCTTACTCTGTGATATCTATTTTGATCTCGTGGAACAAAGTGACATTACAACTCGTGGTGGACAGAGATAAGATCTGGGGAAAAGCTGAAAAGCAGTATTATTATTATGATTATTATTATTATCAAGCTATTTTATACATATTTCTCATGGTACATTGCTTATTATGAAAATGTATTTTTACTGTAATTACTTTAAAATGCCTTGTAACTCGCTCACATAAGGAATTACTGTGGTATCATAACAACAATGGATTGAAATTTTACTGGTCACACATGGTAATAATGTCCAGTTTATCCAAAATATTTCTATCTAGTAGTGCAAAATATAGCACTGCTGTGTGGGTGTGTGTGATTGGGTACGAGTGTGTGGGTATGTGCTGAGAAGTGCGCAACAAAAATGTAAATTAGGCATTGTTTGGAATTAACCATTCGGTTTTGCATATGTAGTGTTGTGTAATCTATTGTAGTCTATTTGAGTAACCTTGCTATATTTTTGTTTCACGTGTCAACAATTTTGCTTAAATACATTGTAGGAATATAACTTCTGCTTTACTATAAAAAGAAACTTGCTTAAAATGTGTTTTCCTACTCCAACCAACTCATGGTTCTTTTGGCTTGGCTTCTTTGTACAGAATAAACTTAGACCAACATTTTATTTGTCGTTTGTTTATGAATACTGTAAGGTCTTCAGAAAGATAACTGTAATTACATTGTAATTGTATGTATACCAACTCAATTATTCACATTTAAAAAGGAGTTTCATGAGACTTACAGATTATTGCTCCTACTCCAGGTGGTTTGGACCCTGTGCATACCGAGATATATCCAGGGGTCACTCTTTACTGAATGGACATGATGGACATCAAGCTTTGAGATTTGATTTCTTTGAACCTATCATAATGTTGTTTAATCTAAATGAGACACTATTAAAAGATTTTTGGAACTAAAGATGAGTCTTGTCAAAAGTTGGGATGATAATGTGGTCTTAAAAGTCTACAGAGTTAAAAGGGATGCTCATAACTGTGTGAAATGTCAAAAGCTTTACAGTGTCTGTGTTAACCTAGAGTTGAGGTTAAATTAGCCCCAGTTTGTGCCTTTCGTGTATGCTAATGCATGAGAATTAAACATCAAAGTCTGTTTACAGGTCATGGAGAGTACTACTGCATTTGTGAAAAAAGTTGCATCAAGAAGTTTGTGGCTCCAGAGGGAGCTGACAAAAAAACCTTATAAATCTGAACTGAAGACAAGCTTGAAAATGAAAAAGTAATCTGGGGGTTTGGCGTTTGAAAGAAGCAAGTTAACCAGACCTCTGCAGCTTGCGCCCCATCTCTGCTAGAGGCTGCTGACTCGAGGCTACTACTTAGCTGCTACTAGTGCACCCGAATATTTGACTGATCACTCTGCCGTCAAGTGGCATTGTGGGTAATGATGGCAAGAGGTTTTGAGACAAAATAATCATGCATGGAATAAAAAAGATGGCTCTGCTGCATGAATTTAGATTCTGACAGTGGTAAAGGAAAGCAATGCTAAATGATCAGAGTATTCTTTTAATATTATAAACAGAATGAGATTGGGTTTATTTTGAGATTAATGTGGAGTTGAGCCAGGATTACTTTAGGGTCAGGGTTAAAGTGAGACTGTAACCTTTGAAAAAAAAAGAAAAGATATAATACATAATCAATCAAATAAAACTTTAGTCAATTCCATATTTTAAGGGTTTCACTACCACAGTTACTTTGTCTGGTATGAACAGATCCATTGAGCGCCGCAGGCAGACTAACGATTGGCCAATAGGCACCACAGGCGGGAACTGTTGTCATTACAGGGTTGAATCTGATTACTTTGAAATGTAGTTAATTATGGAATCCAAACTGCAAGGCAATTTTTGTAATTAGCAACAAAATCCACTGGATTGAAAAAAAATATGTAATCTGAATCCTTTTAGATCAGGCTGCTTCAAAATCAGACATTAAATATATTTCACCTTATACTAAAAAAAATGATGCAGTAATAAAAGTAGTTGTTGGTTGGATCAAATTATCCGATATGAAAACAGTATATGCATTCTTTGTATTCTACAACATGGGATGTTGTTACTTTTCTGTACATTTTTATTGCGACTGTTCAAATCAAAGCCACATGGTGGACTTGAAATGCAAGAGGAGAACTTACTGAAAATATTGAAACATTTTAGAGATGTGATGATGATAATGCAATCAAGTAATGCTTGTCAATGAAACTATAATCAAATGACATTTTTTTCATGTGTAAACTGGGCTGATAATTCTCATTTTTTTATCCCATTATCGCGTTATTTGTTTAATCCTGATTTCATATAATCCTTTAGTACCGAGCCCTGGTCAAGCATTGTCAAGCGGTGTGCCAGAGTCAATTGGGAGTAATAACAACAATGGAAACCGAGGCTGCCACCAAGGCTGTTCTGATCAGCATGTCTACTCAATATAGCTTAAAATTGAAATTTGTTTTTACTTTGCTTTACTACACACTTAAAATCCCAGATGAACCAATATCTTGGCATGGCTACCCAAAAGTTTGGATTTTAAATGATGTTCAAAATTTGACATTTCAAATTCCCCTCTCCCCCAGAAATCGATTTGAGTGGACGTCAGTGAGAAGGTATAACTGCAGCTGGAGCAGCTACGTGACCCACCCTGTAGCTACAGGACTCACCCACCATACCTAGCCTACATGTCAGTCCGCGATCAGCCCCCTTCGCTGCTTGGTCCCAATACAATTTGCTAAGTTAGCAATTAGCTAGCTATGAAGTATTACACAAAAAGAGAGGCAGTTAAAATTAGGGTAAGGGTAATACGAAGGCTACACCTCATTACTTATGCTCGTAATAAGTTAGTGATGGTTAGTGGTGGTAGTTATTAAGTATTACATTAAAAGAGAGGTGGTTAATGTGAGGGTAACGTAAAATGGAAGGCCACATCCTGTTATGCTAATGCTAAGTTAGCGACTAACAAATGTTAGCTATGAAGTATTATGTTAAAAGAGAGGCAGTTAAGGTTAGGGTAATGGCAATGGAAAAGCTACATGTCATTACTTATGCTAATGCTAAGTTAGCAATTAAACCAATGTTAGCTATGAAGTATTATGTTAAAAAAGAGGCGGTTAAGGTTAGGGCAATGGTAATGGAAAAGCTACATTACTTATGCTAATGCTAAGTTAGCAATTAAACCAACGTTAACTATAAAGTATTACGTTAAAAGAGAGGCGGTTAAGGTTAGGGTAATGGTAATGGAAAAGCTACATGTCATTACTTATGCTAATGCTAAGTTAGCAATTAAACCAACGTTAACTATAAAGTGTTATGTTTTAAGTGAGGCGGTTAAGGTTAGAGTAATGGTAATGGAAAAGCTACATGTCATTACTTATGCTAATGCTAAGTTAGCAATTAAGCCAACGTTAACTATAAAGTATTACGTTAAAAGAGAGGCGGTTAAGGTTAGAGTAATGGTAATGGAAAAGCTACATGTCATTACTTATGCTAATGCTAAGTTAGCAATTAAACCAATGTTAACTATAAAGTATTATGTTTTAAGTGAGGCGGTTAAGGTTAGAGTAATGGTAATGGAAAAGCTACATGTCATTACTTATGCTAATGCTAAGTTAGCAATTAAACCAATGTTAACTATAAAGTATTATGTTTTAAGTGAGGCGGTTAAGGTTAGAGTAATGGTAATGGAAAAGCTACATGTCATTACTTATGCTAATGCTAAGTTAGCAATTAAGCCAACGTTAACTATAAAGTATTACGTTTAAAGTGAGGGGAACTGCCCATTGGTTGGACAGCCCATTGGTTCGACATCCCATTGTTCTGACCATATTAAACCCATTTTTCCAAAGTCCCGTTGTTCCGAAATCATCATGATGCCCTGTGGTTAAGGTCCTGTTAGGTTTAGGCACAAAAACCACTTGCTTAGGGTCAGGAAAAGATCATGGTGTGGGTTAAAATGAAAAAGAAAGTGACAAACACATAACGTTAAGCCGTGAGCCTGCTCCGCCTCAAGCTGGTCGCAGAGCACCATACGCAAGCCGTTCAGCACCGCGGACAGTCGGACTAATGGGATGTCGAACCAATGGGCTGTCGAACCAATGACATGGACCCAAAGTGAGGCGGTTAAGGTTAGGGTAATGGTAATGGAAAAGCTACATGTCATTACTTATGCTAATGCTAAGTTAGCAATTAAACCACCGTTAGCTATGAAGTATTACGTTAAAAGCAAGGCGGTTAAGGTCATGATAGGGGTGATGGGATGGGTTACATGTCATTACTTATAAAGTGAATCATGTCTTTGTGTCTCAATTATCACCACAGTGTGTATCAAGGTTTAGATAGATGTTGTGTTGGTGGGTTTGTGTTGTACTACTGGTGGGCACGGTTTGTAGGGGGATGTCGTGTATGCTACAAACAGAGCGTGTCTGCAGTTAAATATGTCTCAACATGACTGAAGATGGAAATGTGTGTGTGTCACAAGTTGACAGTTCTGTCTGATACCAGGCAACTATGTTTTACCATCTGTCATTACTGTATAGTTGTCACTGTGGTCACAGTTGTTATAAGAGTTATACAGTCTCACTTTAAGGCTCTCAGAGAATGACTAGACTATCCAAACCCCACTGAGTGTCTCTGCCAATATGCTCATCACTTACAATTTTATGTTTATCTACCTCCAGCAACACCACAATCCTTTTCTTCCATCTTTCCTTAATGTTCCACTTGTGCCTCTCACTGCTGTTGCTCTGCTCCTCCTGCAGTTTTAGGCTAAATCTTTAAAAATGTTGGAACACACAGCGTCTGGTTGCCATGTCCCTGGGCTTCAAACAGGCAGCCAGCAGAGTCTGAGATTATCATGAAAGACAATCAAACACGCGAGCAAATAAACACCCTGTTGGAGAACAGCTCAGTCCTCCCTTTACTTCATCATGCGGTAAAACAAATAATTTAGGTACCCACCGTGGGAGGTCATCTCCACCGAATTCACTTCTGACTGAGCCTGACGTGTTTTTGTCCTCCAAGTGCTTGTTTGTTTGTTTGTTTGATGCCTGTTTGTTCGTTTTGTCACAAGATAACACACATTACCATAACAGGGATTGAAGGTGGTGCAAATATTTTTACAGGGCCTCCCTCCGCCCCTGTATAAACACATGCATATTACCACTTCCAGTGCGTAAATATTGGCGAGTGTATCTATCACACGGCAAACAATTATAAAAATGACTCAAAGACAGAGCACTGTGCAACATCACATAGACATACTGCATTCACAGTCCCATACATTGATTTATTGTACACTAACAGTGTAGTCACTGCTGTCCATGGTGCTGATTATAATATAGGTATCATTTTTTATGTGATTATGCAAAACATATATTGATATATGCATCCTAATAGCATTTGCAACTTACTTGAAAGCTCAGAGAGTAATGCGCTAGTTCAAAATCAGTTCATGCATTAACTAATAACTGTTAGGCGCTCTTATTAAGCGTTACCCAATAATTCATCATCTGAGCTGCTCGCATCCCCGGCCACCATCTGCATCAGCTTTTGTGGAATGTAGTTTATTCATAAATGAATGAATTGCTCTCTTCGTGTCACCAAAGCCAGCAAGCCTAAAACTTGTCCTCCTACCTAATCCTGGCCTTTGATTGTCAACATTATTGCTAATTCACATCTCACAAGTAAAGCTGACAACCATTCTACACTCTCACATACAGCACTGAGGTTAATTAATGCTCCTCGTCTCTTTTTTCCTCTTCTCTCTTGCTGCATGGTTTTCTCCGAGATTTCAAAGGCATCGTTCCTCTCCGCTCTCTCACTTTCTGTTGTCATTAATCCCTTCTACATGCTACTGTAATTACTTGATGCTATATTGCTCTGGGTTTTTAAGAGACAAAGGGCTACAGACTGTAAACTTAAATCCAGCAATTCACCAATCCACAAGGCTATTGTTTTGTGAATGCACCATATTAAGAGGAGTGAATTTATGTTTAACAACAGCTCTCAAATGTGCTGATCTTAGAGGGGACCACATGATGGTTATGTGGTTATTTCCCTTAGCTAATGATGTTACCTAACAGAGTAAACTGTGTTACAAGTATTGATAACATTTCATTTAAATCTCATACAAGGTAAGAGAATGAAGTGATTATTAGTGTCTGTTTACAACATGCAGTTATATGTCATGTGCTTCAAATGGGAAGCAAAAATAGGATGAGGGGCTTCTCCAAAAAAAAAAAAAAAAAGAGATAGCATGGTGTTTTCTCCTGCTCCACACTGGCTTCTTTGTACTGAACCCAGCTTTGACATCAACTGGGTCAAACATGAGGGAGGGAGGGAAGGAGGGCAGCAGCTGGACCCGACCGTCAATGTCACCCTTGTTAGTCAACTTCATCGATGTCAGTCACTGGCGTTTCGATTTATTTCGCTCTTTTGTCTGTGCGTACCTCTTATCTTGGTGTGTTCCTGGGAACGCTGCTCTGAGGACCCTGTTAATTGTGTCTTGCTGACATGGAGCATGTGTGTGTGCAGACAGACAACACATGCATGTTGACGATGAACAAAGGAACTAGTGGAAGTTGATGAAATGCACCCCACAAAAGAATGTGCACAATAATTCAACAACTCTGAGGCAAAAACGTGAAAAATCTCTAGATACTTGTGTTAGTTAATTTGCATTATGCATATTAAGTTAAGGGAAACAGTGAAATATAGATATTATAGACTGGCCAAAGTGTATAAACTGATTTAATCTTTGTGGAGTGCATGCAGAAACTCCCATCTTACTAAATTACCCACATATTTTACTGAAATGAGAAGAAGCCACAAATATGAGTCACAGCAGCTAAAATACAGTAAATATCACCAAATACCAAGAAAAAAACTCATATTAGAATTTATAACCCACTTGCTGTCCCCAATTCTGAACCCATGGCTCCATAAATAATGACTGGCAGCTGAAATGGGACTTTGTGACTTTAAGATGTGACTCGGGGAGATGTGGTCTATCTATTGTTGATGAGACAAAAGCGCGAGTCAGATTCATATAGGAGTGGCGGGGAATAACTTCTCATATCCTCATATCACAGTCACAAAGCCACCCAGCAAAACTTCAATAACCCCTGCACTTCTTTCTGGACATGGGTGAGTGCACAGACTCTTTAATAACTCTTATCATCTATTATTAATGTGATTTGAAAATGTGGATTTCAATAACTCACTAATGTTGCCTTTAATATATCCTTTCTGCCCTTAGACATCATGTTGTCCTGTAGGCAGGATTTGCTGCAAATTGATCCTGTGTTTTCATTTGTTAATTTTCTTTTTATATCCACTTATGGATTACACATTAAGCCTTTGTTATTGATCCCTAATATATAATATGATGATGATTTCCAAAGACTAAAAAGTAAACAGCACACAGGCTCAGCCAGGATTACCCTCTTTTCAACAGAGAGAGAACTCCTCTTTACCTCTTCTAAAGAGGAGTTCTCTCTCTGTTGAAAAGAGAGAGAACTCCTCTTTACCTCTTCTAACCCCTTTTAACCATAAACAAGACTGGAATCAGAGTGGCTGGCAGAGATGGGCATTGACTCTCATCATGCCAAGGCCATGCCAGGTCACTCATGTGAAAGAGGTCAGATACTCCCACATGTGTCACGGGTGTAAATTAGCACATTTCCATGAGAGCTGTGGACCCAAACAACCTCTGCCAACCATTTTTTATCACTTAGAAACAACTTGTGCATGTGCTTTCACACCTTTTTTTAACAGCTTTTTAGTCCTGACGAATCATCTTGCTTCTACTGTAAAAAATGCATTTCTGCCTTTTGCACTGAATGTGAATAAAGGCTATGACGGCCTGTATCACTTTGTCACTGTAACCACTGTTGCAGCAGGGCACAGCTGAAGCGTGGGCGTCTGCAGGCACTATCATTTTTGGGACTCTAGCAGTCTCCCTGCTGTTACTATTTATATTTTAGGAGCAGTTTGTTGAACTCACAGCCTCTGTTCATTCCAACTAAAATCCAGTAATTTGGGAAACTGGCATGAGGGGAGGCTGGCTGTTTTGTCTCAGGCTAATGTTTGTCCGTGTGCTCCTGTTTAACCTCAACCTTAAATTATCAGAATGTTTCATCGTGCTGAGACAATTTAGGCAATGGGCACCTAAGAGTTTCAAAATGTGTAGCAACAAATTTTGAGTGGGGTTGTTGTTGTTGTTGTTGAGATATTCAAATTGCCCCTCTCGTTCATTATGCTTCTACCCACTCTCTGAACACTTGAACCCAGCCCCCGCCAGCATTGACACTCAGTGCCGTGGTACCAGTCTCAGCCAGCTGTTGAGGGAGGATGGCCTGAGTAGTGACATTGCCTGTGGTGTAGAGACGGTCCTGGCGACCCCCCTGCCACCATATACTACTGTGTGTGTATTGTGGCACTCTTTGTTTGTTTGACATCGCTGCCCTTTGTTCTTCCCTGATCATGCCAAATACAATGGATATTGTATCTGCAGCCACAAAGAGAAGCTCTTTCTTCAGGGCCCTGAAGCTTCACGAGCATCTCTCACACGCCCGGTGACGCCTGTGACTGCTGGA
Organism: Epinephelus lanceolatus; assembly: GCF_041903045.1. Taxonomy (NCBI): domain Eukaryota; kingdom Metazoa; phylum Chordata; class Actinopteri; order Perciformes; family Serranidae; genus Epinephelus; species Epinephelus lanceolatus. The sequence continues at coordinate 42,143,568 of NC_135744.1, read as the reverse complement.
GAGAGAGGGCAGGACCAGAGTTAGTAGAGGCTGAGCTGTGAGGTGTTGGTACCAGCAGAGGAGCTTTCACATACAGATGAAGTCAGCGCTGAGGCTTATTTTACTGTAGCAATAGCTTGTAGGCAGCACTGTACATCACTGGTTGGCATTGGGATCTCTCTTGTTGTGGAGTACAGGATCAGAAGCAGCAAATGTTTCCGGTCAGGCAGCCTTGGCTTTGCAAAGCCTTAGGTGCTTTCCTCTATCCCATTTCTGCCAATGCATTTATTAACACTGTGGATATTTGCTACCTGCTTCAACAGCGCAGCTTACACTGGAAGAAGTGCATGAGATTGTCGTGAAGTCAGTGGTGACTGCTTTTGTTTGGACGCTTTATTGGGAATCGCTGCTTGAACTCTTGTTTGTCACTAATTTTTTTTTCTGTTGCTTTCTTTGCCTGTTGGTGGGGTTTGGTGTATGCTCATGGATTTGCAGACAGAGCGAGGCCTTTTTCATAGCCCCCCCACAGGGTAAAAGAGTTCCCCACCGTGGCGTAGATGTGTTGTTTTGTTATATGTGCGGTGTGTGCCGCCTGTGTGCTGATATATTATGCCCCCTCAGGTTGTTATGATTGCTGTATCCGGTGCATTGGGGCAGTGCCCTACCCATCCCTGGTGGCCACCCTGCTGTGCTATGCTGGCATGGCATTATTTTGTGGCTGTGGGCATGAAGCGTTGTCCCAGACCGAAGTCCTCGTCGAGACTTACTTCGCCCGCAACGTTCAAGACTTTGTGGTCATGGCCTCCTTGTGAGTGACGCATCAATTAATTCTCAAAATTGTGACCTCTGACCTCTGCAGAATTGTTTGATTTACTGTTTGACCTGACTTCTGTCTCTGCGACCATCCCAGTATCAAATACTTCCAGTACGTGATCTATGGCCTGGCATCATTTTTCTTCCTCTATGGTATCCTGCTGCTGGCTGAGGGTTTCTACACCACGAGCGCTGTGAAGCAGACCTTTGGTGAATTCAGGAGCACCCAATGTGGCCGCTGCCTCAGCCTGACGGTGAGAACAGGGAGGAGGGAGGGAAGGGGAAGGGCAATATGACATCAGGTCATTGTTAAGATGCTGAATGCTGGTTTGTTTTCGCTCCTAAGATTAACAAAATGTTCTTTGTTTCTGCAGTTGTCTATTCAGAACTATGAATTACGGTTGAAAGCTGATTTAATGACACCACATTTATCACAGTGAAACCTGGGCTACCTACGCCACATCTCTGTGACCTTACACACTGCACTTTTTATTTCAACAGTTCATCATAGTGACGTACATCTTGGCCTTCATCTGGCTGGCGGTGTTTGCCTTCACTGCTATCCCAGTCTTCTTCTTGTTCAACATGGAGCAGACCTGCCACAACATCAACATCCTGGCTGAAACAACCCCCAGCATTAATCAACACGGCTGGATTTGCATGGACGCCAGGCAGTATGGTGCGTTGTTCTTATAATGACTGACCGCATGTCCACCTGATGGGAATGTTAATGTGTCCGTGACAGCGATGAATTAATCATCAGGGGGTGGAGGCAAAGCTGCTTGTTGAATTAGTTATGAAATAATGAAGATAAGTGCACTGTTATCTTAATTTCTTAGCTGCTGTGTCCCTGATATGCTGTATGAAAGCAAATGCAACATATCTCATCATGATTCAGCAATGGTAAGGGATGCCTCACTTACGTCATGTCTTCATTTAAGGTCTGCTTCCTTGGAATGCAATGCCAGGCAAGGCTTGTGGAATGACCTTGGCATCTATTTGCAAAACCAGCGAAGTGAGTAGCGAAATCCAATATTCCATTTCTCACAGTTCAGTATGTCATGTCAGCATCCTCATGTTAAAACCAGTGTACAGAATCAGTGTTAAATCTACTCTGAACTATTAATAGATGGCACTGGCGCCCCCAGAAATTTTTCATAGGTGTGGCCAGATGGAGCCACTGATGACACACCAAAACCAAAAACATACCCTAATTGCAGGAACGCTATTATGCTCTTGTACTGTGTCAATATGAGAGATAAGGAGTCGCATACTTTTATGTTACAGTTATGTTACTATCTGATGTGCATAGACCATTACCAGTGCATCCTGAGGTCCACAACCACCCTGTTTTACAGTTTCATGTCTTTGGATATATATTGCAGTATACAGTTTACAGGCTGGTTGTGTTTTTATAAAAAATACATATAAGCCATTTTAATGTGAGCATTTATTGAAAGGAAAAAACACCACACAGAGGCCTCAAATAATTTTCCATTATTTTCACAAGAGGGTCGGGGGTAGGTAGTGAACGTATCAGGGTGGCTGTGGGCCCCTTGGCCACCCCTTGGTAGTGCCACTGGGTGTGCAAGCAAACAACATTTTTATGCAATGAAATGACACAAACATCCAAGGGACTGGTCTGGTTCTCTGCATCTATACTAAACTGACCTGTGTTTGATATGTCTTACAGTTCTACGTCACCTACGACCTGTACATAGCTGCATTCGCTGGTGCAGGGGTCACTCTCTTAGCACTGGTGAGCAATTGTTTTGATAATTTGTATTCATTTATGCTTGCTCTTATAAATACTACTAGATATATAAAGCATATGAAGGGTTCATCCAGGGTCCATTCAAAATTAGCCAACAAAAAGATATGTTTAGTTGTAGCCATGCAGATAGTTTTGGCGTTATTTGGTTAGGTTTTGAGAAATCTGTCTGTTGCAATAGTGCTGCCACCCCGATACAATGGAAGTTATAAGAAAATTCACCACCTTTAGGACATGTAGTCGATACGACATTTCTCAGTGCATGTCATATTGACCGAGAAAGTTCACGGTTGCAAAATCTAGTGTTCCTCCTGCATTCAGTGCTGTCATATGATGTCACAGTGATGTTGGAGGCAAGACTGAACTACAGGCTAATCTCCGCCTCCTGGTAGCCGCAGCATACTCGAGATGTTGCTCAAAAACAGAACTTTCTTGTTCTCTTCACTCTTTACTCTTCAAAAATGGCACGCCAAAGCATGAGTACACAGGGTGTTATGGTCAAGGACACATTTTATAGTGTTTTGGCTGACTGGAAAATTCCGCAATATATATCAGAGCCAAAGTAAAGGGCTGAAGAAATGCACTGGACAGATGCCGAAGCAACGTGCATTGCATACTGGTACATGTAAGCACTGCTAGCATGGCAGGTCAGTATAGCACTGCCCTCTATTAACAGATATCTGCTTATGTATGCAGAATTTGAAGGCAACAGGACAAAATTTTCTTATCAAATTTGTTCTGGTGTCTCTTTGTAGTCCCATTAGTATTGACTAATCACGTTTAAGCTGCTGGTATAAAGTCCATATGGAGAGGCGGGATGCATTGGTCTTGGAACCCATCTGCTGTCATCTCACAACGATTTAGCTTTATATTAGCTTTTTTCTTTTTTTTTCTTTTTTTTTTAATGAATATACCTGCATTCATTTGGCGATATCTGGATATAGAGATTGACCAAAATGACCAGCATACAGGAGAGGAAGTCTTGGCCCCGATTTCAACAGGCTACACCAGATCTCCGGAAATTTTGGCTGCTGCCCCCAGAGTCTTATCATCAGCAGACTGATAGCATATGGGTCCAAAAATTAATAAAGCACAAGCTGAGGAATTACTTATGTCAATTGACTACATTCATTATCAGTGCTGATGATAAATGTCCACAAAAAATGGTGGTAGTAAAAGCGCTGAAAAATGAATTTTAGCAGCAATATCTCTTTTCAGGCCTCGCTATGAATGGTTTGAAATAGTTCCACCCAGTATGTGGATTATCCAGAGTAACAGGGACACCAGCCAGAGTCAGTTTTCAGTGCTCTGCACATCGCAAACAACATTCCAGTCACCGTGTTTGTACTTGGCTATAGCAGAAATCTCACTGATATATTTTTTCAAACACTGGAAAACTCCAAACTAAAACTATCTGCATGATTAGATACCACTTGAGGTTAGGAAGAAAATGTGTTTTCTTGTAATTTGGGTGAACTGACCCTTTAAAAAATGACTCAAACCCTTGTAGTGTGTTTGCCTATGCTGTTTATTATTATCCCCACACATATTATGTTCAAATCCAAATACGTTTTTTCACTTTTTTCCATTCTGTTCTTCCCACCTCCGTGTCAATGTCTTTCTTTGCAGTTTCTGTATCTGGCTGCGACTACCTACAACTACGCAGTCTTGCGGTTCCTGGGCAGGAAGGGGGTCCGCTAAGTGAAACACCCCCGTCCCAGTCATCCCTATCCTCTGGCTACGAGATGGATAAGTCAACACTTGACTTCAATTCATCCTCTGGGAAACAGCGACTTCCAAACCTGGATCTCCTGCTATAGTTTTTCTTTAGACATGTCCAATAACAGACAAATGTTTCTCATCACTGTTTTGTATGAACAACAGACAGAGAGATGAAGATTATTCACATCCAGCAGCGCGCTCCGGCCTCCTCCCCAAATCCTCCTCTCAAATGATTCTCTTAGCTTTGTTGTTCATTTCCTCTCCCAGGTTGCATCTCTCATTTTATTCTTTTTCCGAAGCTTCATTGGTGCTGATGCTGTTTTCAGATTGTGATGTATGATGTCTCATGAATAATTAAGAGCGATGACAGCTCGCCTCTATTATCATAACTGCATGCACTCCGCTCAGTGTTTACTGATGCATATATTGGTTCTGAATATGATTTTGCTGCTGCCTCATTATCAACATCTTGTGTAGCAACATTGTGTGAACTAAATCAAGGAAGGCTGAATGTACCAAAGTTCTCTGCATGGGTTACGTGTACCCCCCCATCTCCCATTGTGCTTCCACTTACAGTACATGTACTTTGCATTCGCTCATAATGCATTCTTGCTTCGTTTAAATGCCACTGTGTAGGAGGGAAACAAAGACATGTATCCATTTTTCTGGATGTTTTTGGGTTACTGCTTAAAATAAGCTGTTTTTATGTTACTGAGGTGGTGATGCTTCAATAACGTGCCTCCAGGTGACTCATGTTTGATGTGTAGCCCTGCTACTTACTGAGCTGGGTTGTTTTGTGTGCTCATTTTTAATTAAGGCTGATTAAACCACTTAAATCTGAGGGAGTAATTTGTGATTTTATTTTAACCATATACAGCTTGTTGCAATAAAAATCTTACATGTCAGTTATATTTCATTTATGCATCTTTGCAAATACTACCACAAATCATATGCTGCCAGACATTTTCATAACATAATTCTTAAGCCTGATATTACACCATGTCCTTAAAAACATTCAGTAGGTAAACTGGTTTAAAAAAAAAACAATACAGAGTTAAAGGAGCTCTATCTGATATTTGCAGTATTGATATAGTAACAAACAAATATTTACTATGTAAGTAATGGTATCTTGAGAAGAGAGGAAAGTCACGCTACCTCTGTGTGCACTGTAATCTGAGTTTCTCTGTTCTCTGTTGTGTGACCATAGACTATAAAGATGGACAGCATGACAGCTCCCCAAAAGTGAAGCCAAAACATCTTGATCGCCCCCTGGTGGCTGGCTGCAGTTTAGGTCATAAGCCCCACCCCCTCTATGTTAGGAGATGGGATATTGGGCACACTAAAACATCAAAATAAATGTAAAAAAAAAATCCAAAAGATGGTTTCTGTCATTTTAGGTGGATCTTATCGTGCCTATGTATGTTCAAGTGTTCATTTACCTCAGAAGTTTGGTTTTAAATAGTTATTTGATGCTCTAAAAAGGGGGTGGGACGTCATGATTAGCAGCTGTGTGTACTCAAGATCAGTGCCGCTGCTTGGGATTGGATAAGGTGGGTGCATGGGCAATGCCATGGCTCCACCCACCAATCACAACTATGCTGACTTTGGCTCCAAATGACATCATTAACACAAGATGGCTGCGCCCATATCCAGAACATTTTGGCTTCATTTTTGTACATTGAGAATACTGGAGAAGTCTCGTCCATCTTTATATAATTTCACTGTGGTAGACGGTCTGGCCATGCATGCATGTTAGTGCATGTGAGACTTGTGTGTGTATCCCACTGACTAGCTAACTGCCGCTCATATGGTGGTCATTGCTGATTCTGGGACCACATTGTTACGGAGGCTGGTACCCCCGCCCCCGGTTAACACTGTTAGCTCTGTCAGAACTAAAACTGTTAGCTACTAGCCGCCAGCTCAGCCACCTCCATGTTGAGAACCGTGTGAAACAACCACTGAAGTATAAATAAGCTCTAAATATCTTACAGAGCTCCTTTAAGGCAACAGTCAAAACAACACATTAATTACAGTATGCTTTGAGTCCTCTCCAGCGACATCTTTGTCCCGGTTAGGCTTCAGGCACTGAGAGCTGCTGCAAAGCAGGTGCCACATTTGACCACTTGGCCATGCAAGAACATGGGGGTCAGCAAATCTCCCAGGACCCTGTCACACACACCACACTGCAAAAACATACTCAGTATTAACATCATGCAATGACAAGAGCCTGTCAATCAATGTATATATATGTATATAACCACAGATAGAGAGAATGCACAGTATGTTCCTGAACTGGCACAACAAACCTTTAGGCATTCTGGGTGGCAGGTCACCGGGGGGTCACTGAGGTGGAGCTTGATATTCCCATCAAATGTTCTGAGACAGATTGAACACACTTTGGTACACCTGCAGTAGTGAGAAAGTGTTAATAAAAAAGATTATCACCAATGTTAACCTTTGTGTTGCTGCTGACTTTGAGTTCTGTCTTTGCATGACTTACATAGTGTTTGAATTTTCTAAATTGTGAGACATTACCTGGTCTTGTATAGACTTGGTGAGTACTGCAGCGTCTTCCTGGGCTCTTGAAACATCTCAGAGCTGCAAAATAGTCATTATCAAACAGTAAGAATCATTTTATTGCACAAGTGAAAACATGTGAATGTGGAAAACAGTAAAATAGAAGTGTTTCCTTTTTATAAGAGCTTACTCACGTGTTGGTACCATCAGAGTGTTGGTTCAGCTTGGTCTCTTCAGTGTGAGATTGATCTGGATCTTTCAGAGGCAGAGGAGCAGCTTCGGTTTTTGGTAGTTCCCCATTTAATGCTTCGGACAGTTCAATGGGTCTGTCAGAGAATTTATCCAGAACAGCTTCAGCGTCTGTTACTGGTTTAACAGCATCCAACTCCCCCACGCGATCTGCTGCACTCTCAGGTGTTGGCTCAACGCTTTGCTCGACAACAGTGTTGTCAACAGGCTGGACTTCACACTCAACTACCTCTTCGGTTCTGGTCTGAAAAACTGGCTCTGCTGGAGCTGCAGGCTCAACTTCACAATCTACAGACTTGACTGCAGTTTCAGCAGCAGGTTTGGTAGTATCTGCCACCAAGTCAGGGACCGGGTTCACACTGACTTGGAGAGCAGCCTCTTCTTCTGTTGCACCAGTTACAGCAGGGGTCTCAGGTGATGACGTCACAGCAACATCACCCACAGCTTCAACAGTTTCCTGAGCAGTCTGTTGTGGAGGACCTTTCTCACAAGTCCCCTCTGTAGCAGTTTCAGTAGCAGATTGAGAGGGTAATTTGGACACAGGTTCTCCCGCAAAGTCAGGGACGGGTTCCAGAATAACTTCATACATAGGCTCTTCTCCTGCTGCACCACCTACAGGGGTCTCAGGTGATGACTCCACAGTAACTTCAGCTACAGCTTCACCACTGTTTGGGGGAGCAGCAGCCTCTTCTCCTGGCGTTGCATTAATTTCAGTACATGTGTCAGGTGATGACTTTAGCACAACCTCAGTTACAGCTTCAACACCATTTTCAGGAGCAGCCTCTTCTCCTGCTGTATGTGTCACATCAGGGGTCTCAGGCACCACGGCAACCTCAGCTACAGCTTCACCACTGTTTAGGGGAGCAGCAGCTTCTTTTCCTGGTGTTGCACTAACCTCGTCACTCGTGTCAGGTGATGACTTTACCACAACCTCAGCTACAGCTTCAGCACTGGCTTGGGGAGCAGCCTCTTCTCCTGATGCATGTGCCACAGCAGGGTTTTCAGGTGCCACAGCAACCTCAGCCACTGCATCAACACCATTTTGGAGAGCAGGCTCTTTTCCTGGTGTTGCACTAACCACATCAGCTGTGTCAGGCGATGACTTCACCACAACCTCAGCTACAGCTTCAACGATTTTTTCTCCAGCCTGTTCTGGAGGACATTTCTCACAGCTAACCTCTGCAGGTTGAACAGATTCTACTCCTGTATCCTTCAAATGTGTTATATATAGGCCTACTGATTCTGTTTTGGTTGAAGGCTCCTCTTGAGGTTTCAGTTCGACTGCAGGCACTACAGGGACTTCAGCGGTTGCTTTATTCTCCTCTGTGACAGCTGCAGCACAGGGTTCTGCAACAGGGTCTTCCACGGGAACATCTGCAGTTGTGTTGGTAACTGGTTGCTCAGCTGGCTCCACAGGAGACACAGTCTCAGGACTTGTTGAAGAACCTGGTTGTGCATCACCATTTTGAATACATTCTGCAACATGAACCTCTGCAGAGACCTTAGCAGCCCCGTCATTGTGTTCTACATTGGCCGGGTCAACTGCAGCATGTTCCTGATTGTTTTCAACAGTTGTGTTGGCATCTGACTTCTCAGGTTGTGTCCCACCGTTTTGGATAAGTTCTTCTTTGGGTGCTTGGGGCCTGTAACAGAGGGAGGTACTTATTCCCAACTATGCAAAAAAAAGACACATGAAGAAAAATCCCTACACTCAGCAGCAGTTACAGTCAGTAGAGAGAAGCTCTCATTTACTAACTTTGCATCGTCTGTGGTCTCCACTGTTGACCCCTCAGGCTGAGCATCTTTTTGGGGAGGAATAACTTCACCATTTGCCTGATTAGATGAATTGCTAAAACAGAAAACAGAAAAATAATAAACTTGCAAAATATAATCTGGCACTACTGTTCAATATTTTTGGTCTAAATGTTCAGAGTTAACTGAAATTAATAAAAATGTGGAAACAAGTAGATTGTGGTTGCTCATAATTTACACATTTTTTCCCAGTTAAAATGCAGCACATACATACCCTTCAGATGGAGCAAATTGCAGCTTTTGGAAGGGAGGGCTCACAGGAGAATCAAGTGATCTACAGGTTAAGAATAAGAAACACATCTTGAAAAGAACCTTGGCATATATTACCTTAAAGCATAAAACAAAACACTATATATCTATCCATCTAATGCTTCACAAATGATGAAAGATTTCATCAGCTTTATATGACTTCAGCTCAGGGTTGTCATCAAAGCCAAGAGCTTCATATTGAGATGGTTAATGGAATCTTTTTTTGCAGGGGAAAATGTAAATGTACAATATTACAACAGATAATGGATCCTTTCTCACTAAATATAAGTAGTGTCAACAGAAACAACCTTATCAGCAGGGATAATGAGATGTCATTTCTGGTGGTTTCAGGATAAGACTCAATTTCTCATTCTTATATAATTGACAGCTTCATCTAGCCTATAGCCTACACAAAAAAATGTTGCACAAAAAGTCTGACCTGCATCGGAGGACGAGCACAACAATTCTCACATATAAGACAACAGAATATGTGCAGAATGCTTAAAAAAAGCTACATTGATTGATGATGCAAAGCTGACAAATAGAGCCTTAAATGTCAACATAATGTTTATTAACGATGTAAATATCACCAAACACGTTGCGCTGAAGTGAGGGGGTGGAACTGTTTTCTTGAACAAGGAATGTGATTCAGTTACATGCATGAGTCAGTTCAGTCCCAGTTTGTGTCTCTCATCTTTTACATTTGCTGGTAATCGATGAGAAGTGCACAAAATTGGACCAGAGTCAATTGTGCTTGCAGCAGCAAAACATCTCAATAGTGATGTAACTCTTGATAGATTGTAAGGTCACAGTCCACCTGTGGACATGCTTTACACTCAAAGTAAAGCATGAGAATCTTTTCATTTATTATTGAGTGGCTAGAAGTGATGATTCAAATGAGTTGCCATGATGTCTACCTCTTACATCACATATTGTTAATGGCAATAAATTAAGTGTGCCTCTAAACTGGTGATGAAAAAACGCACAAATGCTTAAAAATGCTCTATATTCATTCAGTAAAATGTGTTGCATGACATTTAACTGTGACTATGCATGACTTTCAACTAACTGTCACTATTCCCTGGTTTTTATCCCCATCCTTCACATTTCTTATCTGCTTCTATGCATTCCGCTGTTTTACTTTTATCTTTTACATATTATTAGGGGCTGGGCAGCCTAAGCTGCCAGGACCCTATTGTTATGCCGCATCTTCTTCTTCTTCTTCTTCTTCTTCTTCCGAGGAAATCATACTTCCCACGGGTGAAAACTCACCAAACTTTGCACAAAGGTCCAGTCCCATGCCAGATTGCCTCAGCTGCAAAAACAGGCCAAATGTCCTGATGGTGGCGCTACAGCAAGCCTCTAAAGTTCAAAATTTTGAAAATTCAGAACAAATCAACCATATGTGCTACAGATTTGCAACTTTCACCAAAATGTAGCCCCAATACTGAAGAAACTTTTGTACATTTAAACCTATTGCAAATTATGAAGTTCATCACTCTGTTTTTTTCAAAAACTGTAAAACATCTTAAACCTATCTCCTCCCACAATTTTGTGTATGTGTGCGTATGATTCATAGGTACCACTCGTTCTAAAATTGGTTCAGTATTGAGCCACGAAACGAGCTAAAACGGTAATGGGGGCAAATGCGTCCCGTATAAAAGTGCTTTTTTCGCCACTGACCGGTTCAGATTGCCAGTGTTATCTCTGTAGATAGTATATTGTAGCGGCCCTGGGGCAGTGGTGAGTGTGAATGAGTGGAGTCAGCTGTCAGTCAGTGTTGGAGCAGAGAGGGGGATGGCGTCCCTGCTCGGTATTGTGAATGAGTATGTGTGTGTGAAGTGTGTGTTTTTTTGCCACTGACCAGTTCAGATCACCAGTGCTATCTCTGTAAATAGCATGCTAACTTAGCCTTTCCCTTACCTCTGGGCTGTGTGATGTCACGAGCTTTGCTCCACTGTGTCTGTAGCTCTCTCTACTCGTGGGACAGCCGTTTTCTTGAGGAAGAGGTGTTTCGGGATTGGATGTCTTCTCTTCTTCGGCTGGCAGTAGTCATCTTGGGAGAAGTGAGCACTGCAGACCCGATGGTCTGCAAGGCGCAGTGTCTGGACAGGAGTGTTAGCATCCATTTGTAGCACAACTAGCCACAACTTCAGAATCTCGCCGTCCGACAAAGGCAGCCTATGAAAGCTGTACGGGGAGTTGCGTGACATCCTGTTCTTGCGTTCGGGAAAAAGGCCTGTTTATTTGAGCACTCCAAAAACTCTGGTAACACTCCAGGGGGTAGCACGTAAAAGACTCCGTCCTCTGACTCTTCTAGCGTAACACACACTTCACACACACATACTCATTTACATTACCAAGCGGGGCAGCCCTCCCCCTCTCTGCTCCAACATTGACTGACAGCTGACTCCACTCATTCACACTCACCACTGCCCCAGGGCCGCTACAATATGCTATCTACAGAGATACCACTGGCGATCTGAACCGGTCAGTGGCGAAAAAAAGCACTTTTATACGGGACGCATTTGCCCCCATTACCGTTTTAGCTCGTTTCGCGGCTCAATACTGAACCAATTTTAGAACGAGTTGTACCTATGAATCATACGCACACATACACATGGGGAAATAGAGCCCAGGTTGAAAAATACCAAAGTTGTCCTTTAATAACTGGATTTTTGACAGCTGTTTGTAATCTGCCTTTACACACTAACAGCTGCTCTGCACACAGGCATCATGCTATGTGGATTAGAGAGGTTAAAATAATTATGATCCAGGCAGTTTTGCAGAGAGACAAATACTCTTTATCAACACTTTTCCCTGTTACCCCTTGTCTCTTTTCCCTGTTTATTTGGCTTAGCTATCAGTCAATATGCAGAGTCTATCCAATAGCTACTTTTACATTTTAAAAAATGTTTTCATCTTTGTCACCATGGCTAATGTTTAGCTTTAAGCTAGATCAGACCAGTTTGTTCATAATTGCTAGCAGTTAATGTTATTCTTACTTTCTTGTTCTTGAGTTTTTTCTTTCCTTTGTATATTATGAGTCTGATCACTTCAGCCACTCATCCACAATTTGAAGGGCATACCATAATTATATGATGTAACTTCTATGTTGTGATATGCTTTGTTTTAGTGTGTGTGTTGCTCAGAATTGCCTAATTTTGCCTAAAATTGCCCGGCCCCGACCATTGCTCATTGTGCAGGATTTGCACTTGTTTTTTTGTTTTAACTGTATTTGTCTGTTTTTATTTTGTTGTAAAGCACTTTGAGCTTCACCTCCCTGTATAAGTTGCTATATAAATAAAGTTTATTATTATTATTATTATTATTATTATTATTATTATTATCATTATTATTTACCACTAAAAATATCCAAAACCAACCAAAAGGAAAAGTACAGCCATTTTGGAATGATATAGAATAATATTTTTGTGAAAACTTCAGTCTCAATAATTCTAAGTTTGACTGCTTTGCTTAATCAGCTGTTGCACAGGAATAGTTTCATATAATATAAGCACTGTGATACAATTCATTGCTTTTATCTGAGCATACAGTTGGACACTTATTTTGTAACCGGAAGTAGTAGTTTTATTTTGAAGACACCGTCACATAACTTCCGGTTTGGTTCCACTGTTTACTGCTGTTTTCTGATGTAGCTAGCTAGCAGCTTCATATTAAGCAGGGAAATGTGGAACTCCGGTGAAATGTAACCGCGTAATTTAAACTTTCTGCACCTGACAGACGTGTAGCGGCGACTGTAGAACAAACACTGCAACGTAGCGTGTGTTTTTAAGCGTAATATCGCCTCAGATGGCACCCGGCTTCAAATGACTGTAGTTTATAAACAGTAACGTTACGGTGAGCGACGTCACAGCCAACACAGGACGAGACGTCTTCTGTCCACACTCAACACTAGCACGACGACGACTCCCCAACACCAGTAAGTCCGCTTTCCCTACGTATAAGTAGAGCTTTGACTGTGACACAAAGTACAAATACAGTATTATGTTAGTGTCTAATCAAATGGAAGTATTCTACTTGTCTCTGTCCAAGCCTGGACTAAAATTCAGGTCACCCTGGACTAGTTCAAAGACATTTTAAAACCCAAACAGGTCCAGTGTGTGAGGTGAAAACGGTGCAATCTAATTGTTTGTTTTAATGGATAAAATTAAATTTAAATTAAATTACTTAGCATTGCAGGTATTTTAAATCCAGACCTTAACTTATGTGTTCTGTGTGAAGAGAGTGCATCAGAAATTAGTTTTGTCTTTTTTTTTTTTTGCAAATAGAATAAATGTTTTATTGATGTAAAACATAAAACATAATGTAAAACTGATTTAAGTAGTTTTCTTTTTTATCTCGAGCTGGTTGTGCATTCTGGATGGACAAAGAGTAGCACAGTGATCAATGTTATAAATTATAAGTTGACTATAGGTTTATCAAAAGAGGGTGTACGGTGGTTTTTAAGCTCTTAATGACTCTCCGAGTTAAAGTTCCACGCAAATATCTATCTTTTATATTCAATATTGTTTTGTATCAACTTAATAGTTCTGAAACAGGAACTCCATTACATGAAACAAGTTACTCATGAAATATAAGGTATACAGGGGCACCCAGTTGCTCAGTGGATAGAGCAAGCAATATCCTTGTCCACACCCAACATCGTCACTTGTCTCACTTTCAGGTTGTAGCCACAGGTTGCCACTAGTTTCATCACTAAATCTTAAGTATTTCTGTCTGTTCAACGATTAGAAGCTGGTTATAGATCTTGAGTCAATCATTGAACAATCTCTGAACCCATCAGCTATTAGTCTGATGACAATTTAGCCTGTGGGCCAATATTTCATCCAAGACTTTCTCTGCCATGTAATGGTCATTGTTTACAGCCCCGTAAGTAACTTGAGATACAAGAAAGGAGCTAGAATTAGAATAACTTTTAAGTGGTGTTACGACAGAAAATAAGTTGAGGAATATTGTCCCTTACATGTCATTTAAATTCCCCTTAGTGAGTCAGACCCCAATCTCAGTCCTGTGCATCCATCTAAGCCGTGAACGTGATTGTTGGATGCAGCAGATTCTGTTGCTCTGGTTCTTGAGCAATGCACTTGTAAGCAACAACAGGACAGTCACCTTGTAAACTAAACTAAAGGACATTATGTAATCCCTTTACCGGTCAGGTAAAAGACTGTGCTGTCTGTGGTTCATTGTTAATAAGGTGAAAGTGCAGACACAGGAGGATGGGGAGCATTGAAGGTGCTCTTTAATCCAGTGTTCATAACATTGTCATAATTAGGTTGATTGTGTATCATAGTTGTTTAATGTGTTGCTTATGCCTTCATTCCCTGTGCCACCCTAGAAAAGATGCCATCAAGAAATCATCTTGACAAAATCGGGAGGAAGAAGAAAAAGAAATGGACAGAGGAGGCCATGGAACGCGCACTGATCGAGGTGAAGTCAGGAAGGTGTACGGTGAGACAGGCTGCCAAAGAGTTTGGGGTCCCTAAATCCTCACTGGGGGACAGAGTCAGTGGAAGGGTGACACCAGGGAGTCGCAGTGGGCCAGCTCAGCTTATAACATCTGCCGACGAGGAGCTGTTGGTGGAATTCTCTATATACATGTCCAAGCATGGATTCCCACTGACCAAGCAACAGCTGGTGTCCTTTGCCTCATCCATTTATAAGCGGCAGCATCGGAGGGTTGCGTTTTCTAAACTAGGTCAGACCTGGTGGCTCAATTTTAGAAAAAGGCAAGAAAAGAATATTACCATTCAGCCAGCAGACAATGTTGTCCGTGGGAGGACGGTATGTGTGAGAAAGGAAGCAGTGGATCAGTTTTTTCATTTACTGAGCACTGTCGTGGACGCTCATGGGCTCAGAGACAGGCCTCATCAAATCTTCAACTGCAATGAGACGGGCTTTCAGCTTGGCAGGAAGAGGGTGATTCTCCCCAAATCTGCCAGTCTGGGCTATAAGCCAATGCCAGGCTCGAGGGACCATATCTCTGTCCTGGCTTGCTTCAGTGCAGCTGGAGAGGACATTCCTCCATTTATTATCTATTCAAAGGCATACCCAGGGGGGGTATGTTACAAGACTCAAGGGCCTCCAAATGCCCTCTATGGATGGTCAGACTCTGGGTGTATCAACTCGGACCTTTTCAAGAAATGGTTCCTCAAACACTTCCTCCTGCATGCACCAAAGGAGCGTCCGCTGCTGCTTATTTTTGACGGCCACAAGTTTCCCGTGAACCTTGAGGTGGTGGAAGCAGCTCGTAAAGAGGAAGTCATCCTCCTGTGCCTCCCACCTCATTGCTCTCACATCCTGCAGCCACTCGACGCGGGTGTCTTTGTTCTCCTGAAGCAGCGTTTTGCAGCACTCATAGGTGATGGTTGTGCCACTGATACTCACTTTTCGGTCAGCAAGAAGGAGTTCTCAGGTGTGTTTAAAGGGACATATCACGTAGTGAAGGAGGAGGAGGGTGTCAGGATTGTGAAGGAAGGCTTTAGGAAATGTGGCATCTACCCGCCAAACCACTTTGCCATCAACGAGGGTCATTTAATGCCATCACACAGCATGGGCCCAGCAGCTGGACCCTCCTTGTCCACATCAGCACAGGTGATGCACACTGTAGGAGACCTCACCACAGCTGGACCCTCCTCCTAACTCCCAGCTGCCCAAGACTGTCCGTCAGCCATCATTACCTTTGAGGAAAGAGACTGACTGCATCATTTAACAAAACCTGGCTAGCTGGCTCTGTCATTTGAAATACTTGAGTATCATGCAACACCTCCCCCAGCCTCCTTGCAGAGTGCTCTGATTGTCAGCTCACCAGAAGAAAGGGGTGTGTTCATATCAATTACTTGTCAACGTTGTGCTCAGATTTAGTAATTGAGTAAAAATGTTTGAATGCTGCACCACAGTAGTTCCCACAGTGGGGGGTTTAATTGTTTAAAGTGTATTCAGCTAACACGAAAGCATGAGAACAGATTCACCTCACTGCTCTAAGACAAAAGGACAGATTGATACCTTAGCCTCACTGTCAAGTGTAATCTTGTTTGAGACTTCATAATTACAGGAGCTAGTACATTGTGAAAATGTAGTAAGATATTACGAATTTATCATGGTCAAGGTTCCATGCAGATGATTTGGAAAAAACAGATGTACGCATAAAACTTGTCCCAAAGTGATTTTTTTTTTGTGATGTTCAAGCCTGCGATGAAACAAACTGTGAGAACAGAAAGGTAACAACGGAAATGATAATGTCTCAGTTCAGTTGTGAATTGTATTGTTCATTTGCTTTAGTATTTTCAATTTACTTGGCCTTTTATGTATTTACAAAAATTATTATATTGTCTAAATATAACACAGAGCTAATGAGTAAAGTTGAGACATTAATGTGTTTAGATATGTAATGTCCAATCACAGAAGCATGAACCTTTCAATGTGATCTCAGGGAGAAAAAAACAGAATAAATGTATTTTTGAAATATTTTTGCAGCACAAATGTGTCCATATGCTTAATAATTCACTAAAGCGAGTGTAGAGTGTGTGTGCGTGTGCGTGTGTGCACGTGCACGTGTGCATGTGTCATGTACGTGTTCAAGTCAGGTGATGTAACGTCAATGCAATAGGTACAGCTGGCAACAATACACAGGCGGGGAACACCACTGCATGTATAAATAATTATGATTGCTATGTAAACAGACACTGAATGTTTCAGAGCATCTTTACTGTCTATTTAAACATAAAGTAGATGACTCTGAATATGACTACATGAATATTGAATACCATGTTACAGAAAATGATGAGCAAAACAGAGATTAGTATTTAACGCTCTAAAAATTGAGGCTGGTAAAATACTTTCAAAGCTCAAATTGGGGATTTATATTTTTATAATGTTAATTAGGAAGCTGAAAGGACCATTTGGTATTAAAGGGCAAATATGCCCAGTGTTAAAGCAGTTGTTTGTTCCCGTGTGCCTTAAGGGGAAATACTCAAGAACTGTATGCAGATCAATGCTTCATCAAGCAGCTGAGGCACAAGTCAGCCTACAGTGCACTGTAGGTCTTTATGGATGCAGCAGAGCTGCCCGGGGTTAAGTTAATGTTTATGTATGTTAATATCACAGATGGAGATTCCTGCCTGAAGCTTTTATACTTTAATTTTATTCACTGACACAACAGAGTCAAAGGAGCATTTTAGTTTGACTTGCAGAACTGCCATCGCACTGTTCGTATCAAAATGGATCTCTCAGCAACTGGTGTTTTTTTTTAACCTGAAAATAAGGTTATTTGTTTGCATCTATTAAAAACTGACACATTTGATTCTTAGATCATCAGCTCTCATACATTTACTAGTGATGTTAAAAACAAAGCTTTCCAAAGCGTTAAATCACCATGAAACACTTCTGTTAAAAAATGATTCACTGTTTTTGGGGCATTGTAAAAAAAAAAAATGGCAGCATCTGCTGGCCAAACCTTGGTATTGCAGTTTTGTCAGCGTATACTGTAAGTGGTTTTACTGCTTTCATTATAGTTATTGTACTCACTTAAGCAGAGTGTACAGGTCTGTTCTTAACTACAGTGGAGACTGTACTTACTCAAATTTCTTGGCTGTAGACAGGACGTATGAATTCTGTCTGACCGAAGCGGGCTTGGTCTCCACATCAGGGTCTGTCCTGCAAGAGACAAGTTGTTGTGAATTTACAGCATTGTTGATGCCCAATTTTTGTCCTTCAGAAACGCAGTGCTTGTGATGTAGGACTATTAGAAAACTAAGCCAAACTAAAGAGGACCTGAACTTAGAGTACCAGTGTCTTGCTACACTAAATCACATCAGTAGAATGCAGCAAAGCAAGCAGGGCATCTGCTGGTCCTTAGAAACTCTTAAAATGCCTTAAATTCAATTTTATAAAATATGTTTTAAAAGTCATTAAATTGTCTTAAATTTAAATTCAATGTATTTTTTTTGTCAAATCAGTCAAGCTCTCTGTGTTACAGTCCACATTTCTGATATTACAAATGTTTTCATGACCCCCTCTGATACGATTGCCGCCCTCCCAGTGGCCCCACCTTGCAAAAAATAAATGGAGGGTGACATAACTGTCTTTAACAGGATGTGGTGCGCTCAATTTTTAAGCTAGCCTGAAGATTTTGGCATCCTGTGAAACTAGACAACTGAATGCACCCATTGGTGTCATGTCAGAGTAGCTTATTGGGAAGGTGACTAAATACAGCTCCAAAGGTAGGCTAAACACTGGCATGTTGATTTTTTAAATGGTACCCTCTGATCTTCAACCTCAAGGTATCTGAATGAAAATGGGTTCAATGGGGACCCATACTGGTATTAGTCTATGCACATCAGATAATTAGTGTAGTAACTATAAGATAAGGTATCAGAGTACATCAGTATGTGATTCCATAACTCTCTTATTGACGTAGTTTTTCAACTAACTTATACACTACAACTAATCAAATTCCTGAAATTCAGTTATGGCTTTTGGTTTTGTTTCTGTAGAAGAAAAATGGTGTACCATATAGTTCCTGCTGACAGTTGCTCTGTGCTGAGATAAACTATTTCACATTGATTAACAGATCCCTGTGTGTAATTGTTTGAGCTACTCATCCAAGAAGACTTTGAAAAGCTTTCTTGAACTGACATGTAAATTAATTAGATTATCAGATTACAATTGAATTAATCAGGCGCCCCAATGCAGACAGAGATATTGCAATAGTAGAGATGCTGAAGGGATTTAGGCAGACAGAATCAGACTGTATTATTAATTAGCCTGTCCAGGGTTTCCAGAGTTTATTCGTCTTTGCTGTCACTCAGACCTCCTGATGAGCCCAGCCCACAACCCTTTGTTTTAGGCTAGCCTTCATGAAAGAGTAGAAAATCTTGTTCAGTGTTGATCTTGTGAGATAATTCTGCGCCTGTGTTGTGGAATTCTATGTGCAGTGAATAGAAACTCATCCGAACCAGCCACAGAACTGGATTTTCAGGGGCCCCATCTGGCCACGCCCATGAGAAACTTCTGGGGGCACCACTGCCTACCACTGAATCTCACTGTGTTTTTACATTAGGCTTGCACTTACCTGTTGGCAAAATGTCAATTAATCTTAATTACACTAAAACCATATCTCTACATACAACCTACGTCTGCACAGGACTAAATGTACTACTTTCCTTTATACTTCCCTTCAATGATTGAATAAGAAAAAGAGGATTTGTCTTAAATTTGATATAAAAATATCTTGTGATGGTCTTAATCAAACAGCATTAGTGTCTGAGCTATAGACGCCCTGAGCAAGATAGCATCAGATTCAGATTTCTAACAATTTTACTTCTTTAATTTTGCACTTCATGTCTAATGTTGAATCTTCATTACTGGTAATACCTTGCTTTGTCCTGCTCTTCCTCCTCCTCTTTTGATTTATGGATCCAGCAGCCATCATTCTTCAGTGCCTTCCGCACCCTGGTGGTTTGAAACACCTTGTATCTGTTAACATCTACAACACACACACACACTCTTTCTGTCAGCTCTGTGTATCAAGAATGCCTGCATACTGTTTTTTTAATTTTATAAAAAGATGAAATATTGGATCAGTGTGACTCACCTTTCGACATGATGTTGATTTTCTCTCAGATTTTCAACCTGATTAAATTAAAGACACAATTAAGAAATGTTTTTTAAACTCCCATAAACATAAACATCAATCACTGTGTATCAAACTGTGATATGCTGTATCTGCTTTGTGTCTTTTTTTCTCTTCCCAAATTCTCTCCACTGACTTCAGACCTGTTTAATGACCCAGAATCTCAAACACAACCCATCACACTGCATTCTGCATGACACAGGTGACACAGAATGTAAAAATGACATTGAAGTATTTATTATTTGTTACAATACTACCCACTCTGGGCGTCTGTGTTATTGCTCACCACATTTTATGCTAAGATGAAATCTGTTGAAACAAATAGCATCCTGAGGTAAACAATGTCATGCTGACACAGTTAGGCAATAAATGTTCCTCCACATATTAGACTTCATATTCGTTATCGGCTCAGGATCTTAACCCGCCCTGTGTTTACAGTTTCATGTCCTGTCACATTGTGCATCTTGTCTGTATTCTCTTTGAGCTCCTATTAACACTTTGACCTGCACTTAGTGCTTTAATCTCCTATGATGAATCTCACTGGAGATGTGCCAGCTCCAATTAACCAGGTCAAATCCATTATGCATAGAAAATGAAAGCAATTCTGACTCTATAATGAGCCCTTACCCCCGCATAGCCAGTGAGCATGAAATCAGAACTTGTGTGAAGTCCATTCTTTGCACCATATTGTGTTCTCACCTGTTCAGGTCAGCTGTGTCAGTGCTGTTGGAGCAGAGTTGTGTCGAGCCTCCTCTGGGTCTCTGTGTCACACAGGCAAGCAGGTAGAGACACTTCAACCTGAGCCCCCACCCCCTGTCATTTCAGATTCCACCCCCTGTTAGTCTGGAGTGCCGCGCCTGGATGCTGCTATGCAGGTTGATCGAGACGGTGGGTGGGTTGTTTTTCATGACAGTCACAGAGTGGGCAGACAGGTGCCATTGTTTTATAGTTTTGTGTTTCCGCAAGTGTGAAATGTATCGTTGCCAGGTTTCACAATCACTCTTTCCTTAGAACTAAATTCAAAACAGCTTTTTTAAAATGTGTTGTTCGTCCTACAATGTGTGACACAAACTCACACCATTTAATTAACAGTTTAGTACTTAGTGATGTTTTTTCCCCACTGACTTTAGCCTTGTACTTAGCACACTATAGATGTGGCCAGAAATGAAACCCTGCAGCTCATTAGGGGAAAAAAAAATCCTAAGATGTCTTTACAGTGTTATTTCCCTCTTCTTTCCCAAAGAAAAATATTCCTTCACAGACATGCTGTTCCGGTCGGGGGGCTGCTAGGAATCAAGAGAGACCTGATCTTAAGCTACTTGGTTGGAATTTAATCTACTGCCTTATCAGAGCCTTTCAATATCAGCTGAACAAAATATGCAACTTCCCCAGTGAAACTGAAATGGGCACACCAACACACTTAACCTCTCTCTTTTCTGTTAAGTACTATTTGAATCAGCTGTAATGTTCACAGTTTGGTCTGCGGGTTATTCAGAGTATCTGGGACACTGTCTCTGTAGAGAGACGTTACTGCTTATTTTCAATGCTGTAAGCATCACAGCCCGTTCACTTCCTTTGTACCAGGATGGTGGCAGAAAAGTTAGAGACAGATATCTAAAACCTGCAGCCAGAACTATCTGCATGGCAGGTAAGGAAAATCATCTTTATCATTTCAGTGAACTGACATATTTGAAAAGGCAATACTACACATTGTTTCACACACACACACACACACACACACTGGCGTATACATTATGAATAAGATTACATCACACAAAGAGGTCACAATGTAGCTTGCAGGAAATCATAGTCATGCTCTAATTTTCTTGTTTGCAGATAGCAATTGTGTCTACACTTTGCTGGTGTTTTGCCCCCTGTGGGAGCATTTGAACTTGACAACGTAAAGTATGACCTTTTAGACACATAATATTTGAGGAATCCAGCAGAACCTCCTCTGTCTGTTCATCCACTTGAAACTCAGCCAACATCTTCAGTAAAAATTCTCCTACAGCATGTTACCAAAACAAGATCGTCAAAGTGATACATGACATATAGTACATACAGAACTGACATGGTGGAATGGGAACAGGTGTTGTGGCTCAATGAAAAATGTGGTAGCGAAACCGGTGGGTACATTCTGAATTTTACAGCATTTTTTGTGTCATTTAAATGCATGCCATATACATAGAAATCTTAAAACAAAAAGTATAATTTACTATAAAATCTTAGATTGCCTTCATGTTTAAATATGTGTGTGTGTTCTGTGCTTCACCTAGCTGCAAAATGAATCTACCGTTGGGGACAGTCAAGTTCAGGCTGAAAGTTACTGACAGCTTAACAACCTTGTTTTTCTCTGGCCATTCTGGTTTGGTTGTTTACACTGTTGTTTATTTACATGTCAGTTTTGAAAACTGGGTATAAATTTGACATTATAAGATTTCATCTTGAGATGTCCACACTTACGGAAGCGTATTGCATTCACTTGACAAATAAAAAAAGCCCTGTTTTTCTGAGTAATTTTTTCTGTTTTTCAGAGTAATTTATTTATTTTTCTGTTTTTTGGTGTAATTTTTTTCCCTGTTTTTCCTGGTGATTTTTTTCTGCTTTTTGTGGTAATTTTTTTCTGTTTTTCGTGGTAATTTTTTTCCCTGAACGAGGAGACGAGATACTTAAAAATCTCGCGAAAAGCTCCCACCTGGCACCTGCAAGTGGCACCTGCATCCATGGTGACTCCTGCTCATGGATGTATTTTGCATCTGTGCTCCTGCTCCTAGACAATTTCAACTACGGGATCAATATGGGTAAGGCACGTAATTAGTTACACACAGGGTATGATAATCTAGATATGTTTTCCACTGCATCCTTCTAGTGTAGGCCTATCGCTCAGTGTAACAGGTTAGGTTAGTAACAGGTTGTAACAACGTTACTTGACAAACGTGTATGGGCATGATTTCAGTTGTCAGGCAACATTAAGCTGACAGTTTTTTTCCATCATGGGTAAGGCACGTAATTAGTTACCCTGTGTGTAACTAATTACGTGCCTTACCCTTATTGATCCCGTAGTTGAAATTGTCTAGGAGCAGGAGCACGGATGCAAAATACATCCATGAGCAGGAGTCACCATGGATGCAGGGGTCACTTGCAGGTGCCAGATGGGAGCTTCTTGTGAGATTTTGAAGTATCTCGTCTCCTCGTTCAGGGAAAAAAATTACCACAAAAAAACAGAAAAAAATACCCCGAAAAACAGAATAAAATTACCAGGAAAAACAGAATAAAATTAGACCAAAAAACAGAAAAATAAATAAATTACTCCGAAAAACAGAAAAAAATACTCAGAAAAACAGGGCTTTTTTATTTGTCAAGTGAATGCAATACGCTTCCGTATACACTGGCCTGAAAATTCAGTAATTAAAAACAATAAAAATCTGCCTGTAAAAATTTATAGACATTTGCCTGACTTCATACCCGGCCTCTCTCCACCTCACTGTATTAGTCATATGTGTACTGGATCTGAATTATGTAGCTTGCACATTATGAGGAACTGTAACCATAATACAGTCTTGAAAAGCTAGCAATTAGGTTTTCAATGCAGCCAAAACATGGCATGTGACATGTGTCAATGCATCCAAATAACTTAAAATCAGTGGTAAATTGAGTTTAATGCATCATCTGATGACATCTGCCCCCTACCTTCCTCACTACACCACTGCACGTTGGCGTGAGAGCATTTTACTTGTTCTTTCAAGCAAAGGTGATCAGCTTTCAAAAGGCTTTAGAGTATGTGCACACATATGAGTAATTGGACTCTTTTCTCTTAATGTACAAGAACAGAATGGTGACATACAGCTACAACAAGCACAACAAAGCCAAACAAGGTAAACATAAAATAAAAACATTTGGCTACTATGTACAGATATAATACATATAACAACACAAAATATTTTTTTAACAGTAACACAGTGGTGCAGTAGTGCAGAGTGCAAAGGGTGCTGGAATAAATGTGGGATGATTAATGTGACAGTTTGCTCTACATGAGCAGGTGGATATAATTAACTGGTAAAGTAAATGCTTGGTTATGATAACATGTAGAAAAGTTTTATTCAGTTTTGGTCATAGAAAAGCAACAACATTTAGTGTTAACTGGACACATATATCTAAATAAATTCTAATCAAGCAGTACGTGGATTTCTGTGTGTTTTCTACTTTCCTATTGTTCTTGAATGCATCTTTTCAACCTGCAGGTTTTTAGAGGAAGTGACGTCTCTATCGTCGGGTCTTCTCTTTTTCTCGTGTGGTAGCAGCTTCGTAAGTATTATTGCTCTACAATTAATTATATAATTTGGATTTTAGTTTTATTTAAATACAGATAGCTTCCTGTAATACTTTTAACGGTACAAAGTAGGCTGGGGAGACGAAATAGCATTGTTTTCTTCCCTAAACAGCGTTGCTAGCTGAGGTTAGCATGCTAGCAACTTGTTAGCTGAATAGGCTAACTGGCTAGCTTGTGTCCTGTACTTTAACAATAACAAGCAAATATGTCTCACCAAGACAATAGCAGTGTAAATGCTGTTAATCCGATCAGCCAACTTTTTTGTCGACATATGTAATATGTTGCTCCGCTTGTTACTGGATGTGCTTCTTTAATTTGAACATGTTGAACAAGGGAAACATACATTATAACATTTGACCGAGGGCAGAAACATTGCTGAGAATATAGAACCCTGTGAAAGATCTCCCCCATATGAGTCATATGAAGAAGATATTGAGCTGGGGAGCATAGAAACCTGGGAACACGCGATCCCATTATCCCACTGTCTTTCAATTGTCATGATTGAATCGTAAATGTTGATGCTCAAAACAACTACATCACTACACAACCATATCATCTGTAATTAATTGGGGATTGTACTCTTCTGCAGACCATTTGTTCATGATTGACTCTGCTGCCTCATTATTGACAAGTTAATGTGGTATTTATTTCAGGAGCTGCCTCCTTCTAGTTGTCCCACTCTGTAATTGTTCACGTGAACATCACTTGGTTTTTAGTTTTTGCATCTTCTCTTTTCATGTGTTGGTAAACAGAGCCATCCAAGATGACTACAGCTGCAAGACCGACATTTGAGCCGGCGAGAGGGGGGAGGGGTAAAGGAGAAGGTGGAGGTGATTTGAGTGCCCTGTCCAAGCAGTATTCTAGTCGAGATCTTCCAGGTCACACCAAGATCAAGTACAGGTTAGTTCATTACACAGCAGTGTGTCGCTGCTGGTAAGACAGGCACTGATTTATCAGCAGTGTGTTACTTTCTGAACTGCTTCTCCTGTACCCTCTGTGTGCTCACTCTGGAGTGGATGTATGCGGGAAGATAAGCATTTTTTTTTTACATCACACATATTCATGTCCTCAGGCAACCTACCCAGGATGCCCCAGAGGAGGTGCGTGCCCGTGACTTCCGCAGGGAGCTGGAGGAGAGGGAGCGTGTAGCTGCGCGTGAGAAGACCAGAGAAAGAGGACCAAGAGGTTGGTCTTTTAAAAATGTCTTTAAGTGTGTATTTCTCCCTCATTTCATCTGAAGTTTATATCCATGAAAACAACCACTTTAAATACTGCATTGACCCCAATTATCCAGAGCACACCACATCATCATCATCTTCGTCATCATCTTCAAAGAGGCCCAGACTGGATCAGATCCCAGCAGCCAACCTTGATGCTGATGACCCTCTCACTGATGTAAGTGCTCGCTCTGCAAAACTTGATGGCAATTAGCGCTCATCAGGATCCCTCACCAATGATGCTTGGTTGTGTACAGGATGATGAGGATGAGGACTCTGATGAGGACAGTGATGACGACGACACCGCAGCTCTTCTGGCAGAGCTGGAAAAGATCAAGAAGGAGCGGGCTGAAGAGCAAGAGCGCAAAGTAAAGTATCATTTCAGACTAACATGTTTGAGCCGGGCTGACAGCACTTTCAGCAAATAAAGACTCACGTTACATTTGAGAGGAGGCAAATATTTCTTTGTTTAGTGACTTTGTTTGTTTCCCATCTTAGGAGCGGGAGCAAAAGGCAGAGGAGGAGAGGATTCGCATGGAGAATATCTTAAGTGGCAATCCATTGATCAATTTGGCAGGGCAGCAGCAGCAACAGCAGATGACCCAGACTCAGAATACATTCAGAGTCAAGAGAAGGTATCTCACAAACCCACACGTGTGGCCACAACATGAGTGATGTATTTGGAAAAAAAAGTTCTCTTCACTTTCCACCAAGCAAAGACATTTCATTTGTTGATATCTTTCTAGGTGGGATGATGACGTTGTGTTCAAGAATTGCGCCAAAGGAGTGGACGAAGCACGGAAGGAGAAACGCTTTGTCAATGACACACTGCGCTCTGAGTTCCACAAGAAATTTATGGAGAAATATGTAAAGTAAAGGACTTGTTGTTTTATAGCTTGTTGTTTTTTTAATCTTAATTCTTTGGTCTCCACCCTGCTTTTGCTCTTTGTTCCAAAAATGATAGATTGCATTCATTAGTATCTGTACAGTCAACATGCAAAATGTTGTATATATATGAGTTGGTGAGTTAAATCCTTTGAATAAAGCTCATGAACAGTTGAATGAAATTCTTAAGTTTGCTTCAGAATCTGAGTCTCTTGGTATTTTTTTTAATACTAATTTCAATAAACAAAGACTTGAAGACTGTGTTTAAAAAGGCTTGCTGGAATTTCTTTGAGACAAGTTGATGCTGGGGAGAATGATCTCCTCACAGCTTTGATATTCAAGTGTTTGTCATACCGTTTTCATAATTGTCTTTTGGGTACTGGATTAATTATTGCAGTTCTCAGTGAGAACTTCTCACTGAGCATGATCATAGCCTACAAACTGTTCTCACAGAATGGGTTTTATACTCATATTCATAAAAATACAAAATTTCATGAACCTTTGGAAATTGAAAGGACTTGTACTGAGGACAGGATATCTATCAAAGTAGTCTTGATTCGGAGCCACAACATTTCTACTTTATTAAGTGTCATCTGAAGTGAAAGTTTTGATTTCAGGTTGTCTGCCTGAGGTCTTGAGGCAAATCTCATACTCAGAAGATGGACTGTCGCAGATTGGGACCAACATTCAAATTCTAAAAATGGTACTTTTTGCATCTTTTCCGTCTGCTGGCACGTACTTGTGTCGGTCAGTTGTGTATAGCTTTGTTTCAGAACTATGTCACCTTAAGTACATTTACATGATGCTGAAAATATGATAGAAAAGAGCGATCAATTTCTACACATTGTTTAAGGGAATTTTGTTTGGAGGAACAAATACTATTTTTTTGCCCAAACCCAGAGGAGGGTCGTGAGGCCTTCTTGATTTTCAAGGGTGTAAGAAAACTTTTTAAAAATATGTAAGTAAGCCTCATATCTCAGTGTTTCATTCATGTCTGTGAAGAAAACGAAATGAAATTGTGACTTTTGGAGTTCGGATTAATATTCAAGATATAAATTTAGGATCTCACAGGATAAGAGCACGGAGAAGAACTGAACACAGCTACATTCACAGAACCTTCACTATTAACAGCCTCATCCTGCATTCAGTGATCAAGCATCAGGGAGAGAGGCAGAAGACAGACAGAGAACTGTATAAAAAGTTACTAAAAATATCAGGAATACCCATCTCTGACGTAATATTCACAGGAAATAATCTGCTCAAAATTCATCCAGATTGCTTGTGTTACACAAACTTCCTGCAGTTACTGCATTTGCTATTTGGGTCAGTTGTACAGTTCATCAGTTGCTCTGTACTGTTATTGTTATGTATGAATATAATATGAAACATCTGTAAAATATGTCACATAGTCAGGGGTCATCAGTTTACTCAATGATTGAAAAGGTCCTGTAAATATATATTATTATAAATAATAAATTGTGCTCAGGTAATTACCAGCATAAACTGATGCAATATTATAATAAATACCTGTATATTCCAACATGATTCATAACAATTCACTTAAATGATATTCTTGGTTGCAAAAAATCTTGGGATAGACATTTAAAATGTTTAAATGATCACATTCAACCTTTAATGTATGAATGCAAATCAGATTAATGTTGTGGAGTACGTGAATGAAACAACATTGGAAAATATTGCAGTAGGTGCTGTCTTTTTATTTTACTTATGCTTGTAGCAAATAAATAAATTGAACTAAAACGATGAAGATACAGGGATGTGTTTTTATTGGACTTTATAGGACAGGAAACTTAGAGAATGTACCAGGATATAAAATATCAATGTATGGACCGTATATTTATGATGTTTTCTTGGAAATAATTCGAAATTACATGATCTACTTTCTTTCTTTTGAAATATTAACCACCAAATGTGTGTGACAGCATTTTCAAACACTAAACGTACCTACACAGGGCAGTGAAGGCAGCACGCCACCCGCCGATACCCGTGTCAGCCTGCAGGGGGCAGCGTCTCTGACAATCCCCTCCTTGTGACAGGGATTGGGAGGCTGCTGGGAAAACATGGCAGCTTCCTATTGTTTGTGCGGATTTACCGTACTCCGAGGGGGGGTTTAAAGACGTTCTCCAGCGGATAGACGGCTCCCTGTCGTTCACCCGGGGTTCCCACTGGCTGCCATCCACACAGCTGAAGCAGGAGAACATGGAGAAGAGCGGGAGCATCGACAGTTTAGGCTCGAAGCGCTCCTCTTCCCGACAGCCCAGTGTTGATTCATTGTCCAGGTAGCTAAACCCACCACAACACTTCGCTTTCTAAGCTAGCTAAAAGTTTTACAGCCAACAGAAGGCTTTATATTTGTGTTTTATAACGTCAAGTAACATAACCACAATGTACTTTTTGTAACTAATCAGAGGTGAACGTTAAACGCATTGAGTAATACTGTGGTTTACTAACTGCCGTGAAACGACCGCGGATGACGACAGTAAATTAGGACACCGTCTAATGGCTGTGGTCGTTACAGACTGTGATCACTGGCAATCAAAAGGACGAGTGATCTTTGAGAGCTATGAAAATGTAAGAAAATGTCCATGTGGCGTCATCAGAGGTCAGAGTAATGTCATAGATTTGTGTATTCAGTCAATTCAAACCCAACAGTAGCTACATTATGGACTGAGTTGTCTGTTATGTTTTCGACCAATCGATTAATCGTTTAGACAAAACGTCTGAAAGTAATGGAAAAAATACACCACCATTTCCTAGAGCTTTAGGTGACGCCTTTCAGTCACTCATAACTCATAGTTACTCAGTCTGACTAACAGGCAAGAATCCCACATATGCTACTCAGCTATTTATTCAGTATTTTTTGTTTTCAGCTCAAGTGAAATGGCGTGAGAAATGTCTGTGGTCACACTCTGAGTGCTGAGACTAAATATAGACACTTTCCTGTCATCGTTTGTCATGTTCTCTCTTTCCAGTACTTCCACCTCTCGCTCAGACCGCTCTGCCCAGGTCAAGCCACCCTCTGCGATGTCGTCTGACTCTGTGGCCACCTCTGCAGAGCTCTCCCCAGAGCTCAGGGTGAGTAGCCTGCACCATACGCTGACATCATGCTGCTGCTGCTGCTTCATTCATTACCAATGATAATGACTGGAGTATGATTCTCCTCTTTTCTGCACCCTTCAGGTTAAACCCAAAGCTGCTGCCAAGGTATGCCATTTTGTGCATTACATACTACCCAATATGTCCCCTGAATAATGATGATTTTTACTCCAGCAAATTGCGTGAGTTCAGGTGTGCTCCACATTCAGCTCTGATTTATCTAATGTTTCCAGCAGGTGCTTAGAGATTCAGACAAAGAAGAACCACAGTTACTCCCAAATGAAACTGTACAAGACATGGGTATGCTCTCTTTTCTTGCATGCATGAAGCACATCATGCAGTAAGTGATATATTTGTCGCACTTGGCTAAATAAAGATTGTTTTTTATTGTTGAATCCTGCAGCCCAGGATGTCACCTACTTCTGTCCTTTCATTGGAGCACTGAGGGGAACAGTGACAGTTACCAACTACAGACTTTTCTTCAAATGCATGGACAGGGTACGTTTCTTGAAAGTTTCAAAATACTGCACTATAAATATTTCAAAGAAATATTCTGTTTTTGTTAATGTGTTGTCGGTTTCTAGGAGCCAGCGTTTGTGCTGGACCTGCCCCTCGGGGTGGTGAGTCGTGTGGAAAAGATTGGAAGTGCGTCAAGCCGTGGAGATGTGTCCTACGGGTTAGTTTGCAAGGTGAGTGGAATGCTGGGAATAGTATGGAATAATTACACTTGTTTTATAAAGCATGTGTGCAGGTGACAGATGCAAGAATCTACAGGCAGCACAAGAGCTGACAGTTACACAGTGCACAGGCCAAGGCAGAGAGAATGAACGTCCTCTCATCCCTGCTGTGTAAACATTGCTATCATAAATTACAGTCATTAAGGAGGAATGAGCCTATGAACAAGCTCTGTGTATACAAACACATACTGTTACCACATGTAGTTGCTTTACCACTATGAAATCATATTTACCTACAGCTGTTGACCCCCTGGTTTGACCATGACCTGCTGCTCTGCCTTTCTGCAGGACATGCGTAATCTACGATTTGCACACAAGCAAATGGAGGACACACTCAGGAAGTCCATTTTCGAAGTGCTGGTGAAATTTGCGTTTCCTGTTTCCAATGGGCTGGTGAGTGATTGTCAGCCACACTGCCTCTGACACTGTAGTTCTGCACTCTCCACTAACTGATGAACGTCTCTCCCGATCTCCACAGCAAATCTTTGCCTTTGAATATGGGCAAGTCTTTCCTGAAAACGGATGGAAGGTGTACGATGCTCTCTCGGAGTATAAAAGACAGGTATTTAGAAACAACACTGCAACTGCTCAGCTTAACATTACAGGCACCTCATTACCTCTGTTGTGTCTGTGTTTTTTAAGGGTATACCCAATGAAAGCTGGAGGATAACAAAAGTGAATGATCACTACGAGGTTTGTGACACCTACCCATCAACTCTGGCAGTGCCTGTCAACATACCAGACGAAGAGCTGAAGAGAGTAGCTGCCTTCCGAGCAAAGGGAAGGATACCTGTGAGTGACCGGTCTTTAGCATGAATCTTACTATCCCTCCTTTACAGCTGGCTTGTTGGACTGTCTGTGGTCATATTCTCTTGTGCTCTGTGTGCAGGTGTTGTCATGGATCCATCCAGAGAGCCAGGCAACAGTGACACGCTGCAGTCAGCCCATGGTTGGCGTTAACGGGAAGCGCAGTAAAGAGGATGAGAAATACCTCCAGGCCATCATGGACGCTAATGCTCAGTCCCATAAACTCTTTATTTTCGATGCCAGGCCCAGTGTCAACGCTGCCGCCAACAAGGTTCATGAGATATTTTAAACAGGAAAACTATCTTAATGTTGTATTTGAGGAAACTCTTTTTGCTAGATGGATGAACCATCACACCCTTATTCTGTCCCCACTTGTGTTATTTATTTATTTTTTCTCAGATGAAAGGCGGTGGTTATGAAAGCGAGGATGCGTATCAAAATGCTGAGCTGGTGTTCCTGGATATTCACAACATCCACGTGATGAGAGAGTCGCTCCGCAAGCTGAAGGATGTGGTCTATCCCAACATTGAGGACTCCCACTGGCTCTCCAATCTGGAGTCCACTCATTGGCTGGAGCACATCAAGGTGAGCATTGTGATTGTGATAGATACAGCTGGTATTTAAAACGTTGCGCCCTTTAAGCTGAGGGGGAAAACAAAGCATTCACTATCATGCTGAAGAGTTGCTGTGTGGCTTTCTGCATGTCAAATAAACTTAAAATTCCAGAGTTAAAGGGAATTTTTCAAGTGACTAGTGGGAAGACGTTTTTTGAAATTGGTCCTGCACTGAAAGCGCTGCTGCAGGCAGGGAAGGCTACAACATAAACACTCAGGGAATGTTCGTGACATCAATTTACATTCCTTAAATGTGTTTGTTTTTTCCACTGACAGGCTCTGATTTTTAGTCTAAGTGTCTGACAATATTATTGAAGGATTCCTTCAGAGATGGTCCTTTTTTTAAAGAGTAAGATACTTTTTATTTAACCAGAAACCGCCCCAAAATTGCTGTCGTCAAACCCACCAGACTGCATTTATATAAACAGTGCTTTTATCATCTTAAAATACATTTCATTCAGAGTCAACAGAAACCAAATAAAACTCACAGAAACCATCTCGGTTCGTCTTACCACTGATTTAACAACCACCAACTCTGGTTTGGTTGAAATAAACCCTTTATTCACCCAGTTAGATGTGGAATATGCTGCCTCTGTGCACACTAACATTACTGTTTATTTAAAGGGAGTGTGGTGGGTTTGGTGATGGCGATTTCGGGGCTGTTTCTGGTTGAAGAAAAAGGTCCTCATGCTTTATCCATACAGTGTTTGATTGTTTGGCTATAGGTTAAAACCTCTAAGTGTTCGAGGTTGCAAATCCCTGTGTGATAAGGTTATAGCACATCATCAAAGTACAGGCTAATGGCATTGAGCAACATTAGCACTGCTGTACTGTCTTGAAACATGCATGGAATTTACTAAAACATGCTAATCTAGTACATCGTAGTGTTAATAGCTGTAATATTTACAGGCAGGAGGAAAGGACTGTTTTCTCCCTCACTGATTCCACCCTCATCACGTCCCCTGACTATGATTGTACACTGACTGTATCTATCTAGGAAGGGAATGAGGTGGAAAAAAAAACAAAGGAGGATGAGGCAGTTCCCAGCGTCTTGACCACGTTGTTTGTGTGTGCGTGTTCATAGCTGATCCTGGCAGGAGCACTGCGAATTGCAG
The DNA here is from genome assembly GCF_041903045.1 of Epinephelus lanceolatus. NCBI lineage: Eukaryota > Metazoa > Chordata > Actinopteri > Perciformes > Serranidae > Epinephelus > Epinephelus lanceolatus. The sequence goes on along the minus strand of NC_135744.1, from coordinate 42,110,980 downwards.
ACAAGGTGGAATCTGGGAAAACATCCGTGGTGGTGCACTGCAGTGACGGCTGGGACCGCACAGCTCAGCTCACCTCCTTGGCCATGCTCATGCTGGACGGTTACTACCGCACCATTCGCGGCTTCGAGGTGCTGCTTGAGAAGGAGTGGCTGAGCTTCGGTCATCGCTTCCAGCTGGTAAACACACTTTCACACACTTTAGATGTTTCGGAAACCACATGAAGTGCTTTTCCAGTTCCAGCACTGAATATCCTTTCTTCTTCTTTAAGCGTATCGGCCATGGCGATAAGAACCACACAGATGCAGACCGCTCACCTGTTTTTATTCAGTTCATTGACTGTGTCTGGCAGTTGACTCGCCAGGTAAGCAGTAAGCAGTGCCACTAATAGGTGGAAAAGTTCTTCAGAGTAACACTTTTGAGGACACTAATGAAGCTGTTTTTATTCAAGTTTCCTGCAGCCTTTGAGTTTAACGAATACTTCCTGGTTACCATACTGGACCACCTGTACAGCTGCCTGTTTGGGACATTCTTGTGCAACAGCGAACAGCAGAGGTTGAAAGAAGTAAGAGCAGTTTGTTTGTTGCAAAATGAGACATTTAAAAGTAAAATATTGGAAAGAGTGCAGAGTAAAAAGTTTGTTCCTGGTACGGAGGATTGTTCTGCATTGTCATGACAACGACACCTTTTATTTTACAGGAGATTCCCAAGAGGACAGTGTCGTTGTGGTCTTACATTAACAGCCAGCTGGAGGAGTTTACCAATCCTTTGTATGTGAACTACTCCAACCATGTGCTGTTCCCTGTAGTCAGCTTACGCCACCTGGAGCTTTGGGTAGGCTACTACATCCGCTGGAACCCTCGCATGAGGCCTCAGGTATGTTGAGAAACCTGCCTCTCGTTTTACTTCACTGCTTTCAAAGGAAATAGTTTGCGCTCCGTACATGCTCCACTTTAGTGGCAGAATGTCACCTTTACTTTTTTCTTTTTTTTTTTTTTTTGTTGCAAGGAACCTGTTCATCAGCGCTACAAGGAGCTGCTGGCGAAGCGTGCTGAGCTGCAGAAGAGAGTGGACGAGTTACAGCGAGAGGTGACCAATCGCTCAGCCTCCTCTTCCTCTGAGCGGGCAGGCTCCCCCACACGCTCCATCACTCCAGTGCAGACCTTTGTTTGACACAAGTCTGACCCTTGTGACAGTGGCAGAAGCTGAATCCTACCTGTGAGAAGGTACTATACAGTAGATATCAGTACCTGGCACCACGAAGGACCTGTGTGCCAAACTGCCTCTTTGGGTGACACACTTAATACGCTACCACCAAAAGTTGGATGTATTTGCACTTCTCACAGGTCAAGAGTGTCTCAGACTGCTTTACAACAGCCATATTCTACTCTTCCTCCAGGGTTGAGAGGACATGTAACCTGAATAGCGAGTACTGTTTAGCATATCGACCTACCTACAATCAGTGTTGATAGTTTTTGAAGTACACTAAAATATTACTCGGGTAAAATATGTATGCCTTATACACTTCACAGAAACACACTTCATTCCTCTACACTGCAAATGTTTAGATGTTGACTTGAAAGCAATGCGGCTGAAGCAATTGTGAAGACATACATTACTGCAAAAATTATTTTGAGCTCTAGTACTAAACCCACTAAATGGCTCGGATTTGTTAAATATTCAAACACGTAGCTAAAGGGCTGTAATGTTAGCTTCTTCTAATGTTAACAAATTAGACATAGAGTGCATTAAAAAGTCGGCACAAGTCAGTGCTTTAGATAATTGTGACCAAATATTTGGGTTTTTTTTGTTGTTGTTTTCTTTAATAATACATCATGTGTCATGCGTGGCATTCCTCTCATCGAGTGATTTCAGTTTTGTAAGTTTCATTTTTCTAACTAGTTATTTATTATCCTTTAGTCCAGACTTGTATTTATGTCTCACAAACACTCGTGTCATGAATTGATTAGACATTTCCCCATGCAATATTAATAAGCTGCACAGAATATGCAACACTTCATTTGTCCTGGTTGATAGTCGGTCACTTACTAAACTGTTAATGTGTGAACATTTCTCACAGATGCTTTTCAAAGCTAGTATCAGCCAATATTTTTAAAAGGCAGCAGAGTGTGTAACAATTAATAATTTGCTTAGGGTGTTTTTTGTTTTTTTTTTTAGTTTCATGAATATCTGTGCCTTGCTCTGAATGACTGATTGGGGGAATAATAAGAGAAAAGTGTGCACAGTTTTTAAATGCCACGGTGAGACGGTGAATACAGTGTTAGTTAGCCTTTCCACTGCGTATGTGAATACTTGCAATAAACACAGGACTCAACCTCAAGGAGTCAGTATGGTTTGTTACAGTAGCCTCCAGTTTATTTCTTTACCTATTAGTGTTTTCAAATGACAGCAGAACTCCAATGACATTAGCATTAATTATCTCTTGTTATGATTATGGGCTTTCCATAAAATAATAGAGTGCATTTTATCATAGATTGAGTCTGAAATTTACAGTGTGACTGTGCTGGAGGGTGATATTAGACTGCAATGACTATGAAAACATTAGCATAGTCATATTCAAGCTGTTTCACTCAGATGAGTAGCCATAACTTAGCTTGAAGGCATCCGTTACCCATTATAGGCTTGTTATTGCCCAGACATTTGTTTTTAAATGCCTATTACTTAAAAATAATTTGGATTTCCACTTATATTGTATCGCTCTCCTTTTAAAAATGTATAGCTATTAAAGTATGACTGTTTTTCCATGCGGTTTCAGCGAGGCTGCCGTGCTGTATGCACTTCATTACTTAAAAACTTGTTTATGGAAACTGCTAAACGGCAACAGTAAAGACAAACTGTAGTGCCAAATGTTATGATATATGGAAATGTTTAATAAAGGTGCTGATACTATGTAGTGAACGTTCTGTGAACTTTTGGGGCCTTTTTATTGTGCAAGTGAAAAATGTTGTGGAGGAAACACGACTGTTTGTAGTATTTGCACATGCTGTCCATTGCCCTCTTCTAAGTTTTCATCATGATCCATCAAGGCTTGCCCTGTTTCTACTCCTGGTTATGTTTCAGTTATTAACAAGCAGCTGATTCCAAGGAGTCAGCATGCAAAAGGAGAGATTCAGATTCAGGGGACAGGTCAGGAAAAGAGGCAGGAGCAGAAATTGAGGTCAGTCTTTCCATCCATCATGACAGCTGAGGTCAAATAAAGCACTGTTTACCCACCTCTTATTTTAACACTGCAGCTTCTGATATCACACCAAATGGTTGAAGCTGTGTTTTAATCCTTTTGTTTTTAATAACATTACAAGCATGTGTGTAGCTGCTGCACAGATCTGAGCCTGAACCAGATTATCCATGGGATACATTACAGAAAACAGTCTTGTTGGGCCAATATTGACAAAAGCTTTGCTATACATGGACTGAATTATAAATATAATTGTACTTATACTGTTAAATTATAAATCAATAGTGCGAGTATCCAGCATGCATTGAATGAACAGCTCTGTATGCAACAGGTGAGCCACTGTAAGAGTCTCACCATTTGTCTCAGGGCCTGGAGTCCTTCTATCAGTGATCATTTACCTACATGGCCGCATTTTCTTTTAATTTGAGAGATGTTGCAAATTTATCTTGGCTTGTGATTATCTTGTGACTTTCTGGCCCCTGGGACCTCAGTGACACTCCTGCAGCATGGTTGATGAACTGGGAGGAGTTATATTATAACCATCTCTTAACTTTTGTTGAACTTTGAGAATAAGCAGACTTCAAAAGAGCAAGGATGGTTTCCATTTGAAGTGCTGTAACCTGAGATTAATAACTGAATTATTCCACATTAAAAAAAATATATTAACAAAGCAAACTAATATTTGTGGCAAGTGCTTGTATGACTAAACTTTAAGTTATTTTAGCACCAAATTTATCGGCCTACTATGTGCACACATAACAGATAGATAGGAACAAAACAATTAAGCTGAACAAAATAATAGACAAGACTATTATGTACATTTGTGTGTGAAAAAAAATAGTATAAATAAAATAAATATGCAAGATAAACTGGCAAGGAGCATTGCAGTGCTGGAAAGGTTCAAAGCACATTCCAGACCACAGAGCTCTGTATATGCTTTATTGTTCATTTGTATTGCCATATCTAAATGACTGTGTATAGGTATCGGCTAACACTTACACACTTACACAAGCACCCTATATCCATCATGCATACTGCGAAAAAAGGGCCATAAGGATAACCAATAATGAAGGATTTTGCATACACACTAACAGTCTGTTTTTTAAAGTCAAATGCCTTGAAGTTTGACACAGTACAAATAATGTATAAAGCAAGAGATAATGTACTAACAAAATATGCTCTTCGGCTGGGCGGCTGATTATCATTCAAGAGGAAAGTTTAAAGACACTTGTGTTCCTGTGACTATGAAGAGTATGCGTATTTCAGTCTGTGGGGTGAGTTGTGGAATGGTTTGGATGTGGAGTTCAAGCAAAGTACAAACATTATTCAGCTCAAGAGGATGTACAAGAAATATTTTCCAGAGGTATAGGAATGAGGAGGGGCTGTGATGATGATAAATGTTAGTGTATTGACACAGTAGGCCTATGATAGCTGCATTGTTTTACATGTTTGAAAGAACATAATAGGTCAATCAATCAATCCAAACTACGGTACCCCCGATGGCAGTGCCCCTCCAGCAGAAAAATGCACCATGCCACACAACAAAAACTGCTCAGGAATGGCCTGAGCAACATGACAAAAAGCTCAAGGTATCGACCTGGCCTCCAAATCTCCCACAACCTAGTCTGATCGAGCATCTTGGGAAGTGCTGGTACCCCACCTCACAACTGACAGACCTCAAATGATCTGAAGCCAGCACCCCATTGCCAGACACCACAGGACACCTTCCAGAGGTCATGTGTCAAGTCCGATCCAGGGAGGCCCCACTGAGGATTAGGGCACTCGATCCGATTGTGGGAGATTCGGAGGCCAGGTCGATACCTTGAGCTTTTGTCATCTTCCTCAGGCCATTCCTGAGCAGTTTTTGTTGTGTGGCATGGCGCATTTTTCTGCTGAGGGCCACTGCCATCAGGGAGTACTGTTACCCTGAGGCGGGGTTACTTAGCCCACTGTGGTGTTTGGGTGGAGGGAGGGCGTCAAGTGGCATCCACCAAGTTACTTGCTTTACCCACCACTGGTTTTAAAGGGATAGTGCACCCAAAAATGAAAATTCAGCCATTATCTACTCACCCATATGCCGAGGGAGGCTCAGGTGAAGTTTTAGAGTCCTCACATCACTTGCAGAGATCCAAGGGGAGAGGAGGTAGCAACACAACTCCACCTAATGGAGGCTGACGGCGCCCCAGATTCAAACGTCCAAAAATTGAAACCACAAAATATCTCCATACTGCTCGTCCGTAGTGATCCAAGTGTCCTGAAGCCCCACCATAAAAAGTTGTTTGGAAAAACGTCATTTGAACTCTGTTTTTAGCCTCGTTGTAGCCTGTAGCTCTAAAGGCCCCCACAGACTCGGGCATACTATAAGCGGAGTGGACTCCGCGAGGAATATTCGCAGTCATTCGGGCTTCCATTAGTTGAGCGCACTTCCGCGTTGTAGTTTCCTGTAAAAATGTCCGTGAAAAATCCCCATGATGTGAAAAATACATGCCGAGCAGTCTTTTGTGTGACACTGGTGCACGGAGCGGAGTCCGCGTGGTCGTAAAATCTGAGCTTTGCGCTCACAGGGCTTGCGGATGTCAGCTTTTAGTCTGGGCGAACCTCCACGGAGTCCGCTCCACGTACGTTCTGTCCGAGTATGTTTGGGCCTTAACTGCCTCTCTGTGCACCGCACTCACGTGTGTGCGCTTGCGCAAGACCGTGAGACGTGGGCACCGCCTTCATGTGTGTTCACGTGCTTTCGCTGGTCTCGCGGGCAAGCGCACACACGTGAACACGGTGCACAGAGAGGCAGTCAGAGCTACAGGCTACAATGAGGCTATAAACAGAGTTCAAATGACGTTTTTCCAAACAACTTTTTATGTCGGGGCTTCAGGACACTTGGATCACTATGGACGAGCAGTATGGAGATATTTTGTGGTTTCAGTTATGTGTTTTTGGACGTTTGAATCTGGGGCGCCGTCAGCCTCCATTAGGTGGAGTTGTGTTGCTACCTCCTCTCCCTTTGGATCTCTGCAAGTGATGTGAGGACTCTAAAACTTCACCTGAGCCTCCCTCGGCATATGGGTGAGTAGATAATGGCTGAATTTTCATTTTTGGGTGCACTATCCCTTTAATGCTATGGCTGATGGGTCTATCTATCTATCTATCTATCTATCTATCTAATGACAGTGACAGTATGAATATAAAGTTACAATCTATAGTGTGAGCAGTGGATGTGATGGTGTTCCAGGGTTATTGAAGTTGACTGACAGTGATTATTAGCTCTTCATCAGGGTGACAGTCAGTGGGAACAAGCTGTCCTTGTGTCTGCAGCGCCCACCAGAGGAATGAGGTCTGAAGTCGTCGTGACTTCAGTGATTACACTAGTTAAAACTGCGCAAGTTAAAGACATGTTCATACTTGATGTACAGCTTTGTTGAGTGAATGCAGACACGTGATTGGCTCTGCACATTTCAAAATGTGAATCCCGCGGCCGGCTGTTGTGTCGCGATAGGTTTCCTTTCTTCGTCTGGAGCAGTCGACCACTTCCGGTTACATGACGACGACGGCGTTGATACAAAAAGAGAGAAGGAAAACAGGAAAATACCTTTCTTGGCGAGAACAGTGGAAACTTAACATAAATAGCCAGATATACGTTAACGGGTCGCTTGTGTGGCGGCGTAACTAACGATTGAGCTCAAGTCAGTGAGGTCGGGTAACGCACGAGCAGCGGAAGATCACAAATATTTGGAGTTTATTGTTCTTCGCCTGCTCCCTCCAGCTAAGCTATTTCTGTGTTGCCCTACGCTACCTAGCCGAGCTAGCTAACGTTAGCTAACACTGGATGCCAACACTGTGTATGTGTGTGTGTCTTTTTAGTTCTCAATTAGGAAGCGGCTTGAAAGGAAATAGCGTCGTTAATCCGTTCAGTTTGCAGCTGGACTCTGCTAACCTCTTCTAGCTCGGTGACATTAGTTGGGCGAGAATGGCAACATCGGCTCTTTACGCCTGTACGAAGTGTAACCAGCGGTACCCCTTCGAGGAGCTGTCGCAGGGCCAGCAGCTGTGCAAGGTAAATGAGTGTGTGTGTGATCGAGGATGCCTGCGAACAAGACACACTAACAATCCCCATCGTACAGAATGATGCTGTGTACGAGTGTTACTGTCGACATGGTGTGATGGTGTTACGACAAGTTAGGCAGGCTCAGATTATGTAACAGCATTTATGTGCGCTAATACAGTGACTAATCTTGTTTAGGTCATTCCCTACCACTGTCCTGTGTATTAAAGAGTAATAACACATTCATGCTGCATCTTGACCCGCTCACCAGTAGCTCAATCGTGCTTTTAAGAATAGCTGTCTGTGTACGCACATGCTAACTTGTTGCTCTTGTAGAGCCTTTCTCTACTTCTCTGACTGCACTGCGTTTCAAAACAGGGAGCAAAGATAAAATGATGGTCTTATCACTTTAAAAACATCCTTCCAGCACCAGAGAGGTTTCCCCTGAATATTCACAGATCTTTCCTGTGCACAGTATACCTAAAGCACCAAATCAACATATAGATTTCTCTTATTTTAAGTATTAAAGAATACCATCTGAAGTTATCCAACAGTGGCTCTGGTTAACTTTGCTGACTTTTCCGACACTGCCCAGCTGCAGGATGTTGCCTTGACTGTTCAAATGCAGTTACAATACAAAGTAGTCCTCACTTCTTGTATACACCCAAAAGTCATGTGTCGGTATTTCCACTGATGATGAAGCCAAGAGGTGTTGCGCAACAAACATCAAGTTCTGTTGCCATACACAAGGAGTCATGAGGCCGTCTTGTTTCTGATGTGGCCGTTGTGACTTCTCACGCTCACGAGAATATGTCTTTGTTTTGTTCCCACAGGAGTGTCGCATCGCACATCCGATAGTGAAGTGCACGTACTGCAGATCTGAGTTCCAGCAGGAGAGGTGAGATATGTGCTCCTCGTGAAGAATTTCACAGTCGATTAATGTTGTTAATAGTGAATGTCTTTGTCTTAATGCCTTTTGTTTTGGATGTCTTCACAGTAAAACCAATACAATCTGCAAGAAGTGTGCTCAGAATGTCAAACAGTTTGGAACAGTGAGTAACAAGTCTCTCCTGCTTTTCCTGAAGCACTTTGAACTCCAGTTATGTTTATTGAGTTCATGTTGGTGGACTTTTTATCATCCATCATATGTAAATGCACATTCAACATGTTCTTATGTCGTTGTCTTTGCAGCCCAAGCCCTGCCAGTACTGTAACATCATCGCAGCTTTTATTGGGACAAAGTGCCAGCGCTGTACTAACTCAGAGAAGAAGTATGGACCCCCACAGACCTGTGAGCAGTGCAAACAGCAATGCGCTTTTGACCGTAAGGAGGAGGGCAGGAGAAAGGTATGAACACCACACATGTACAGTCGCATTTGACTGTGAATGTGTAACAGCACACCTTATGAGCTACTGTCTCCTACTTGTGCTACAGGTGGACGGGAAACTGCTGTGCTGGCTCTGTACTCTGTCCTACCGGCGTGTCCTGCAGAAGACCAAGGAGCAGAGGAAGGGCTTCGGCTCCTCCAACTCCTCATCCCTGAACGAGAAAGACCACCACTCCAGACCTCACCATCATCACCATCACCACCACCAACACAGACACAGCAGCTCCCATCACAAGTATAACCTCTCTTGTGTCACTGTTTTAACTGATCATATGGTATATCAACGATTAAACTTGACGATTTGTTCCTCCTACGCCAATATTAAAGCAATTTTAAATAACTCAATATCAGAACTTAGATGTTATAAAAATAATCTTTAGAATCTGCGCCCTGCTGTGCATCTAAAGATGTTTCTGGTGAAGCAGCACGTCCGCCTGCTGAGCCTGGTAAATCAGCAGGAGTTGTTTGAATGGAGGAGACGTTGCTATTAAATAAATTTAATGTTTAAATATTTAAAATGTTCACACTCTTTTACAAATGTTTATTCACATAACAAACTATTTTGCCTGCAGAAAACCAAAAGGTTCCTTTATTTCAGAGCTTCATCAGACGCTGAGTCGCACTTGATGATATATTTAATCCAAGTTAAATTCTAACGTTAATTATAATTTAAAAAATGCAAGACAGAGAATGTTGAAAAAACGACTCAATGACATGAGGTCAGTTCACAGCCATCAGTAAACGCAGCTTACAACTTCACACACCTCGCAGCAATAAGGCAGACATTCTTATACGCCTCCTTAGAGTGGGTGTGTGCGTGTGAATTGTTTTGGACCATTCTGCTCTTATTATCTTGCCCCACTTAAGGTTGTTTAATCTAAGTACAAATCTGTGTCTGATCTGACCTTAACTGGGCCTTTTTTGCCACAACAAGAATAAATAATTTAATGAAAACAAATACATTTACTACTGCTACACTAATAAGAATGTTATTATTAAGGTACTAAAAGTATTTTAATAGTAGAATTTTTTCACCCATAAACGGTTCATACATTTAGATAACAAGTGCCATTATTACTTACAACTAGAAATCCAAAACATATTTAAAATGGACAAATGCACATTTAAATCGATCGTAACATTTAAACCCCTCCTGCTCCCTCCTCCTAGTGGCAATAACATCGCCCATCAGCAATTTTTAACACAGAATAGTGAAAGGATTTTCATATTTTTTATGCTACTCTGTGGCAGAGTCCCCTGCAGGTCCAGTTTTTCAAATCCGCACTCACAAAGCTCAGCACTGGAACTGACCCCGTACTGGTAATTATCTCCAAGTCAAATTTGGACCCGCCCCAACCCCTTGATATAAGTCCCACGATCCGACCCGTAATTAAAAATTTCTGTTATGATGTCATGCAAAGACACAAAGACAACTGATTTTTCGGTTATCCTCTGTCCATATATTCAGAGTAATGATGTTTTGTCAGACGTCTTCACATTTTGTCTGTTGTGGGATACAGTTGTCAGGTCAGACAGACGTTTGTGAGCATCCACACGGCCAACTCAGGCACCTATGACTATTTTCTGTCTTACTTGCTGCCCGCCTGCGTTTAGTTCATTTTATACCCCTAGCTATGAATTTATATAAATATATTTTGATCGTTGCAAAACTTTTTTGCAGGTTACTGAGTTAAATGAAGCAATGTAAAATAGAACATTGGATCTAGCCGACTGACCGCTGTGTTCTCTTTCACAGACTGAGTGGGAGCTTGAGTCCTGAGCAAGAGCAGGGACTGTGGAAGCAGAGGTAAAACTTTCCCTCTCATTTGAACTGCAACATATATTATCATAAAACAATATATTGATTGAGTTTTTAGGCCCACATTGTACATCGCTATTTTGATTTTTATTGCAGCCATAAATCTTCTTCAATCCAGAAGGAGACTCCAAAGAAAAAACCAAAACTGGAGATGAAGCCATCCAACGGGGACAGGTATGATAAGTGTTGTACTCGTTTAGAAAAGCATTAGGTGCTTTACTTAAATCTTTGGTGATATTAAAATGGTCGCTACTTTTGAAATAATTTTGGCTATTCCTTTTCTGCAACATGTTAGTTCATGGTATACTTTTGGTGTGTGTTCCCAAAAAAGTTTGATCTGAAAATTTAGTGTAAAGTAGTGTTAAGTGTAGAAGTGAGTGGCAGTGTACGGACTCTGCTCTCTGCCTGTATCTTCTTATTTCCTTCATATTATGCTGTGCTGTGTCTGTGACATTCCTGGGTGTAGTGAGCAGGTATGGTCTGGACTTTATAAAAAGTTAGAAAGCAGGTGCCAGACAGTAAGCAACATGCACCCAAGAGGAAGCAAAAAAAATAGAGGATATATCGCAGGGGAAAAAACGCAAATATAGCGAGGTGAAATGCAGAGGGGACAAAGCTCGTCCCTAAATGAGAGTGAATCTGGGGTTGGCTTTCACTCCTGCTGACAATTCCTGCGTAGTATACCTTTAACTACTGTCTTTACTAGCCTCATGCTCTGTCCTTTCTCCCAGCAGTAGTTCCATCACCCAGTCGATGGATTCTGGAGGAACAGACAACTTCATTCTCATCAGCCAGCTGAAAGAGGAAGTGATGTCACTGAAGAGACTCCTGCAGCAAAGGGATCAAACCATTCTCGAGAAGGACCGAAAGGTGGGCTATCAGGCTGATTGACCTCTGGCACTAATGTGTCAAAGTCGCATCACTGTTGGTCGCTTATGTTGGTTAGATGTACTGATTATGATTTCCCCTGCAGCTCACAGAGCTCAAAGCAGACTTCCAGTACCAGGAATCCAACATGAGAGTGAAGATGAATCAAATGGAGAAATCGCACAAAGAGTCTATGGAGCAACAACAGGTAGGAAACTACAAATGCACACGTAACAAACCACAATTTGTTATCTTCAACACCACTCACGGCCTCTAGTTAAAATTTGCTGTGGAATAGTTTGTGATTAGGTTCTTGTTTTTATTTCTTTATGTTGTCCTGTTTCTAGCACAGTAAAACATTCTCCAGCTAACTAGTGGTGTTGCAAAAGGTGTCAGCAGCTAAAAGAACTTTCACATTGTATTCACTGTATCACTTTGTAAAGGCACGTTGCTGTGTTCTTTAATATATTAATCCTGTAAATATACTTGTTTATATACTTATTCTCTGTATCTTAAGAGCTCATATGGGTTTGAAGAGATTTACAGAGTCCAGATGTTCTGATGTGCAGGTTCCAAGGAGGTGTGGTCACATAATCATCTTTTAAAGCATGTGTTTAATGTTAGTGCAGCCCATCACTGACATTCACTCACATCAGGTCAAATACCAGCTCCTTTTATCTCCGCCTAAAAGCAGTAGAAACAACCTCAGTCAAAACAAGTCCTATCTAAATATCCATTCCTATGATGGTTGTCTCAAGTATTTGTACTTAAAACCATATTGTCTTCTTATTGTGTGAATATTCAAACATCACTAATGGAATTTAAAAAACTCTCATGCACTAGAGAGGACAATGCAAAGGAGTACACACCCCATTCTCTGTAATTTTGCCAACTCATCTATAATCAGTCATATTTTTAGAAACAATTAACATCACAATTTTCATTTGTTCTGCATACGTTGTTCTGCACACCGGTTCCATCTCAACCCTGCATACAATAGCATTAAGGTTTGTAGGGATACATGAAGTTACATAGGGGGCATGTTGGAGAAACACTGCATGATGATCCGCAACTGTAACTGTTGTCTGTGATTTATTCAGAAATGACCACCCGAGTAGCTACAACTATTGTAAAAAATATTGCTTAACATGTCAATCAGTATCTGGACCCATATCATGCTTGTGTGCCCTATGATGTGCCTGGGATGATTCACATGTTGCATAAGTTTGCGGTCTGTTGTTCTGGCTTCAACGTGTCAGTAAAGCCATTTCCTGTCAAACACTGGTATTATTTTTTTCTCAATATGGTTTCTGGTTTTTTTTTTTTTTTTAGTGTGACTCTGATTGACTTGTTCTCAAAGGTGTTTTTATCAGTACAGTCTAAACCTTTGAAGAAAGCCCATGTTGGGCAAAACCTGGATGAATAATGAGTGCATAGGTGACAAAGTAAATGCTTAAAACCACAGTGTCCTAAAGACAGCTAGTGTGTTTGCTGCCATTCAAATCACAACCAAGATTTCAGGTATACTGCAATGCAAATGTGCATTTTGATTTCATAAATGCCCCCACTAAGGTGTTAAAAAGTTCAGAACCACGCATCTAATTCCTAACATCGTTTATCATTTGTTTCCACAGAGCAAGAACAGGGAGCTGATGAAACAAGTGGCTGCCCTCTCTAAAGGAAAAAAGTTTGACCGGACAGGAAGTTCACTGCTGTTGCCCTAACAATAGGCCGGCAAACGGGTAACAACAAAGAGCGGCTTCATTGTTGTAACACTGTGAAAGTCTCTCTCCTGTGTTTCCTCATTGCCATCAACATCGATTACTTCTTGATTGGTAAAGACAGAGACCATGTTGTACATGGCAATCAATTGTTGAATCAAAGAAACCTTTCTCTAAATGTCAGCATATTTTAGATATTTTATGGCGACTTTTTCCACTGGTTCATAGGATGCGACTTTGAATGGGGTAGAGGACGGAGCCCTCGTTTTTAACACTGCCGGGCCAAAACAGAAAGCATGGTGTGCATATGTGGATAGCATTCTGTCAACTCAGTGTATCCACTTAATTTTATGGATGTCATGCAATTTATTTATTCAACTGTATTTCTTGGCTTTTTTATTTCTTCACAACATACTAAGAGAATATTCCACATTTTGGGATTTTCTTCAATAGCAATTAGTTATATTTTTCTAAATTGATGCGATTGTGGAAGACAAGTTCTCCTTAGCGGAGAGACCCTGCGCAACTTTACAATGTATGCAAACATGGGAAGGGTGACCACTGAGCTGCTGCTCAACAGTAGAGAACCCTCTCAATAACAATTCATAAACAACCAATGAAGACTTTGAAAGACTGTCTTACAGAGAGACACCTCTTGGCTGCCCTCTTTCTCACTGTGTGACAGCTGTAGTGATTTGCTGTTTCTCTTTAGTGGAACGATTGTAATACTGCATGATTTTACTGCCAGACACCAGTTGGCATTGTGGTCAGACTTCTTTTTTCCCTCCCTTTTAATTAGTTTTTTAAGAATCACTTGTAAATGTATTACTGGGGTCAGCCATTGTATTTAAACTATTGCTTGTATCTGTTTTAGTGAGTACAGTATGTGTATGGTAAGGCCAGTTGAAATTAACATGTCTGTAGAAGATGCTTTTTAAAGGAACACACCTATCACCTTGCATTATTGGGCTGATTTCATACTGTGGCGTCCAGGATCACTTTTGTACTTTTTTCCAAACCAAGTGTTTTAAAACTATTAAAACTGGCTAAACTGTTACTGTGTGTTTGTTTTTATTGACCATATATATGTGTTTAAGTTTGAGATGTTTGGGACATGTCTTCTGATGACTGTTGGGTGTATAAGTGATGGATGGGAGGAGGAGTACAGAGCACTGGTGGACTGTTTATGGGGTAGGCTGGATGAAATCATCTACTTCTGAACATGGCAAAGAACAAGGAGATGGTGAGTGACTTCAGAAGGAAGAGGACGGCATCACAACCACTGTGTATTCTGCGAGAGGGTGTTGATGTGGTGGAGGACTGCACGTACCTGGGCACACAGACAGCAGACTGCATTGGGAGACCAATAATGAGGCTGTATATATGAAGGAGATAAGCAGACTCTTTCCTGAGGAAGCTGACACCCTTTAATGCACACAGCAAGGTGCTGGAAACCTGTTGTGGCCAGCACACTGTACTTCACTGTAGTCAGCTGGGGGAGCAGACTTAATAAACTAATTCAGACGACTGGCTCTGTGATTGGCTGCAAACCAGATACATGTGAAGCTGTGGTGAAGAGGTGGACACTGAACAAACTTAACTATGATGGATAATCCTGACCAGCGTCCGTAACACCTACTGGACAGACAGCGGAGCTCTTTTTCTGACAGACTGGTTCCGCTTCACTGTCGATAGAGCCGATAGAGGAAATCTTTCCTGCCCAAAGCAATAACAACTCTGCACTTCTATCTAACAGCAGCTGTCATCTTTATAGGTTTCTGTCCCGACTGAACTTCACTATGTTTGCTCTTTAATAAATTTTGCACATGGTGAATTGGCACATTTCATTCTCCCACTCTACCTCACTGCATTCCTAAAGTAAAACGTCAACAAATTTACACATTGTGTAATGTATGGATCACCAGTATTTTATCTTATGCATACATTTTATGTTTTAATATTTGTATTTTAGTAGTGTATTATGGTATATTCTTATATGTATATGTATGTACTATTTATAGACATCTCATACTTATTGAGTACCGTAAAACTTCAATTAAACACCTACTCCCTTTTACTAGCCCCATGTGGCTACACATTTTGACATAAACACCTGTCTCATTAGACGCCTGATCTGGTTGCCAGTTGGTTCTTTTTTTAAATTTTTTTGTAGAAGTTCTTCAGATGTATAAACCAGGTTGTTGGCTACCTCAAATTTTGTGTCCACTCCTCGATTACCCTGTAATTTATTCATACTTCTTTGGTCCAGTAGGGTCCTCAGATCAAAAGACTCAAAAGGGTTTTTCATAAAAGTTAATCCAAGTTCCTAGTATTGTTTTAACAGGATAAAGTGGTGTTGTGTCTGTGCTGGGTGTCGTACCTAGATCTAATTATTTACAATTTATTTATTATCTGAACCCTAATTTTTAAACAAGAAATGTGCAAGCAGGTTGAAACGGGTGGAGAAAAGTGTCAGGTGTGATGTGTGATAGAAGAGTAGTAGAAAAGACAGGAGGCAGAGCTGGAGGTAGCAGAGATGAAGATGTTGAGCTTCTTTTTGTGACGAGGATGGATAGGATCAGGAATGAGTACATCAGAGGGACAGCTCATGTCAGATGTTTTGGAGATAAAGTCAGAGAAGCACTGAGATGGTTTGGCCATGCTCAGAGGAGGGATAGTGAATATATCGGTAAAAGGACGCTGAGGTGGGAACTGTCAGGCAAGAGGCCGAGAGGAAGACCAAAGAGGAGATATATGGATGTAATGAAAGAAGACATGAAGTCAGTTGGTGTGAGAGAAGAGGATGTGGAGGATAGGTTTAGATGGAGGCAGATGATTTGCTTTGGCGACCCCTAAAGGGAACAGCCGAAAGAAGAAGAAGAAGAAAATAAAGATTCATACTGGTTTAAATAAACAATTTGATTGTATTTCTGATCTTTGCTGAGCAACACTTTTGTGTGAAAGAATTAAAGACCTCTCCCAAATACAGGCCTGTTGATCTCAGTGATTTAAGCAAATAATAGCCCCCGCTATTAAATAAAGTTTTACAGTATGCTGAGGATCATTTTTTTCTATTGACATTATATTTCTCTCTTCCAGTGTGATTTGTGTATTACTGTGTTTTACTGTCCCTGTGCAATACTGACATAACCTGCTGTTGGTAATGTAAGAATCTCTCAATTTGGGATCAGTGAAGTATACCATCCACCCATCCATCCATCCATCCACAGTCTGGCTGGACATCAGAGCCCTTCAGTCTCCTCTATGGGAGATGGAAGGATGAGAGAAATGTGTCCCTGGTGTTGGCATTCAGTTTTATGCATCTGGTTACATTGACATGCTGAGCTCAACACCACCTCTGCTGCAAATACTGTGTGTCGTCTGGATGCTGACATGATGCATCGAGTGAGAACTGCTCATAAAATTCCTGCTGACATCTTGTTTCTAAAGTGTTGAGATGTTTGATAGAGTTCAGGCACATCTTGATGACTGCTCACTGTACTCCAAATGATCCTGAAAGTCCCCAATGTGTTGAAACCGCACAGAAGGTCAAGTGAAGTACTTTTGTATCCTGGGACTTTTTAAATATTCAATCAGTCGAGCACGAAATTAAGCAAAATTAGAGATGTTACTGGTGTTTATTCAAATACATAAAATACTTTATAAATTTAACTTAGCATAGAGAGTGACTCCACTAGTGTAGCTTGACCACTGCAATCCCAGGCCTTATTGATCATGTCATGACCTCTCTAAAAGTCCCTGCCTATAGTTTTTCCTGCAATATTGTGTCCAGGACTGCTTCAAATACCTATTTAACATTTATTTTGAAGGGTACTTGTTTGGCAACATCTTGACAGACAATCAAAAAGTGGCAAAGACGAAAAATGGGAAAACAACCATACCACATGTATATCGATCACTTTCATTGCAGTACAGTGTAGGTTTATCTTGCAAATACAGCGGCGCTCTGTGATACCTATTTACACTCTGCAAAATAATATTTTCCGGATACTGAAGTATGCTGCTTCTTCTTATTTCTCTAAAATAAACTTTTGTATGCCTCTAAATGGCAAACACGACAGTTTACCACGTTATAAGGCGTACTTGAATGTCTCACTTTCTCCATCCGGGTCACTCGGAGTTTCCGCTGGCTAGTGGCTAACTAGCTTAGCTCATACAGTACACTGCAGTTCCCGGTTCGCAAATAAATACAGACGTTTCTACCGAATATAGCTATGTAAAGGCTGAAGTAAATACTTTTTTGTGTTTTTTCTTTTGTCCCCACAATGATTATTACGGTATATGTAGAAAATACGTTTAAATAGTTTTGAGTTAACGCACTATAAGTTATTTTGTCTGACGAACATTAACGTTAGCTAACTCGGCTAACATTATTTTACCTGGCTCTGCAGCTCGGAGCAGATTAGCTCCAATATTTAGCAGATACAACAAGCTGGCTGACCCCAACATAAACGAAATCTGAAGTTCAACTACGAAAGGTAAGTGCGTCATTTCTAATATTTTGTTATACTCATATGGCCTGCGAGATACAAAGTTGACAAAAGCAACTAATGTTAGCTTAACGTAAACCTACTCCATTGCAGTACAGACAGCACAAGATTGTTCTGCATCACAGCTTAAGCAGGTTATTGCCCCTTGTTTATTGTATAGTGAATATCATATCTCTCATTAACGTTAAAACACGTGTGTTTGTGTCCGTAAAGAAAAGGTAAACATGTATGTATTGATGCTGTAAACTAAGTTTGCTAAACCCTGATTTAGCAAGGTCAGTTGATACACAGGCAGCTGGAAATAACTGACTTGAAGTCTTGATGGAGTTTGGTATGAATGCATCAGTCAGGATCATTGAAGGACTACAGTGTTGTTTCTCACTAATGCTGCAAGTCATTGTAAATGTGTGTTCAGTATGTCGGACTCAGACAGTGACGAGGACCAAGACCGTCCTTTCTCTATCACTGGCTTCCTCTTTGGAAACATCAATGAAGATGGACAGCTGGAGGATGACAGTGTTCTGGACAATGTGGGTGTTTTTCATTATTAATATTATTATCATTATGCATAGCTTTTAAACTAAGACAATACAACTCATGGTGGAAATTATATAGTATAGTGTTTTGTTATTTTGTATTTGTCACTGCTTGTTGCAACTTCCTGTTCTGTTTCTGTGGTTTCCTCTCATCCAGGAGTCCAAAAAGCATTTGGCTGGTTTGGGAAATCTAGGTCTTGGCTCACTCATTACAGAGATCACTGCCAATGATGAGGATGATCAAGAGGACAGCAGGGACTCTGGTAGCGTGGACGCAGAAGGTTAGTGTTTAGTATGCTTTAATTGTTGTGCTGTATACTGTGTTGTGGATGTTTGTTGTCATTCTGGTAGTTTGTCATTATGTTTGTGATGCAGTATTTTGCACTTGGCACCACTTAATTTTTGCACTCCAAACATTGTTCATAGCCGTCTAGACTCAATAGTATCCCTGGCACTATGCAAACATTATACACTATGCATAGCCCACTGGAATTTGTAAGTGTCGTCATCAAGCACATTTATCCTATGCGAACATTTCTCTGCACCTGTGTGAGGATGTATTGTGTTGCTGTTGTATAAGCTACTGGATGCCTTAATTTCCTTAGGGAAATGAATAAATGAATAAAGTATCTATCTATCTATCTATCTATCTAGTTTAACTACTAAAAAGAACTGTACTGCATTAATTTCCCCAGACATGTAATTTTCAATATGTCACATTGTCCAGGTTGGGTGAAAAGCACAGAAGATGCAGTTGATTATTCGGACATCAGTGAAGTTGCTGAGGATGAGACAAAGAAGTACCGTCAGGCCATGGGGTCTTTGCAGCCCAGCAGGAAAACAGGTGATCCACTAACAGCTGCTCAGAGTCATATTTGTGTCTGATTGTTGTTAGACTTCATTACAAATTACATCCAACTTTACTACATCTAACACACCTAGCTTTTTTCTTTTTGTTGATACTTTATTTTCTGAAGATGCATTAACCTGATCTCATCTTTATAAATAAAAATATTTTTCCATACCTTTTTTAAAAAACACAAGAAGTTATTTATTTTACAAATATTACAACATTTTTCGCAGCCAAAGTAAAACCTTGTTACTGTTTTTGATTTTTCCATCATATGGTTTTTTTAACACCATTTTCATATGTCTCTACCAAGGATTTCAAAATTTTGTTGGACTGTTCACTTTTATATTAATTTTAATGTAAACATTTATCAACATTTTCAAATTTCTTAATCTTAGATGATGAGGATGACTATGATGCTGACTGCGAGGATATTGATTCTAAACTTATGCCTCCTCCGCCACCACCGAGTCTACCCACTGCTGCTAAGAAAGAGGAACCCTCCTCTCAGAGCACAAATGGTAAGCTTATGTTAATTAGTATGGATGCTATATTCAGTTTTAGTCTCTGAAGTACACATACTACGCTTGAGCATATAATAAATGCAATAGCAATTCAGGTTAGGTCTAAGTATTTTAGGTCACACATATCTGATAATGAAGTTTGATTGTGTCTGCTGCTGCTGTGATCTGTCACTGTCTCTCCTCACAGCTGGGGAAGAGGGTGATGGCATCATCCTGCCCTCCATCATTGCGCCATCATCTACGGCTGATAAGGTTGACTTCAGCAGCTCCTCAGACTCAGAGTCAGAAACTGACCGTCCTTGCCAGGGCTTGGGGTCTGGAGGCCCCCCAGATAGGCTCACCCTCCCTCTTGCTGGCATCATGCAGAAAGATGCTGCCAAAGCCCTGCCAGGTGTCACAGAGCTTTTCCCCGAGTTCAGGCCTGGAAGGGTAAAGCATCTTGGCAGGCACTGTCCTGAGCTGAGATTTGTCATTGCACTTGCTAAAGGTTTATTTTATCATACCAAGTAGTGCACTGACACCTGCTGTCTCTCTGATGTACTACCAGGTGCTCAGGTTCTTACGGCTGTTTGGTCCGGGAAAGAACATGCCATCAGTTTGGAGGAGTGCCCGCAGGAAGAAGAAGCGGAAGCACAGAGACCCTCAGCCTGGGACACCTCCTCCGGAAGGAGAGCCCACAGAGCAGAGCCTGGAGAAGAAATCTGGATGGCTTTACGAGTACGCAGCTCCTCCACCCCCAGAGCAGTGTTTGTCTGATGATGAGGTAAGTATTCCAGTGTTACAGGCTACTGTAGGCTCTAATGTCAGTGTGTAGTAATAAGTCATTGTATCCAGCTCTTTACACACTTTTCTGTGCCGCCCAGATAACCATGATGGCTCCAGTAGAATCTAAGTTCTCACAAACTTGCGGCGATGGGGACAAGGAGGCAGAGTCTCGACCGAAAGTAGCAGAATGGAGATATGGTCCAGCACAGCTCTGGTACGACATGCTAGGAGTCTCTGAGGATGGAAGCAACTTCACCTATGGCTTCAAGCTAAAAGACGAGCACACCAGTGAGCCTCAGCAGCAGGACACGCCTAAAGAAATAACAGAGACTGCACATGAGGTATGCAGACACGGACATTTGTAGCTGTAACACGAGAATTATACAGATTGTTTGACTGATATGTGTATCATAATATTTTTAGTTTCAGAGGCTGGACGGCGACGACAATGATGATAATGAGGATGGAGATAAGGACAGATCTGCCCTCGAGAATGAAGTCTTCCTGATGGTCACTCAACTGAAATGGGAGGATGATATTATCTGGAATGGAGAGGACGTAAAACACAAGGGCACAAAGACTCAGCGAGCCAGTTTGGCAGGATGGCTGCCATCTAGCATGACCCGCAATGCAAATGCTTATAACGCACAGCAGGGTGAGACACCAGGAAAAAATACATGAGTAACTTTTGCAGTATATGCATATATGTTTTTGATCCAAATGGTATTCTGTCTTACAAACCTGAAAGACACTGTAGTGATTAAGCACTGTGATAAATATTCAGTGTTTGTAAAATAAATATAATAATCTATTTAATCTTACAGGTCTGACGAGAAGCAATTCCCAGTTGGTGCCACCTACACCTCCGCCTATGCCCAAAGCTTCTTCAATCTCTGGCTCTAAGCGGGAAAAAAACAGCCATGATAATCAAGGTGAGTTTATTTTTGGGTCACAATACACATGATAGATCCCCCTAACCCTTTTATCTCCAGATAGCCTCTGATTCTCTTTAGTAGTGTCCGGGCAGCTAAGCTGCCAGGACACTATTGTAATTCTAGGTATTCTTCTTCTTTCTTCTTCTTCTTGCTTCTTCCAAGGAAATCATACTTCCCATGGGTGAAAACTCACCAAACTTTGCACAAAGGTCCAGTCTCATGCCAGATATCCTCAGCTGTAAACTCAAGCCAGTAGTCCTGATGGTGGCGCTACAGCAAGCGTCTAAAGTTCAAAACTTTGAAAATTCATAACAAATCAACCATACGTGCTACAACTTCACAACTTTCATCAAACTGTAGCCTCAATACTGAAGAAACTTTTGTACATTTAAACCTATTAAAAATTATGAAGTTCATCACTCTGTTTTTTTTTTTTTTCAAAAACTGTAAAACTTCTTAAACCTATCTCCTCCCACAATTTTTGCTCAATTGACACCAAACTTGCTACAGAGCATCTTCAGACTGTCCTACAAAAACTATGTTTCTCAGATTTTTGATTTATCAAAAATTGAGCCTACAGTGCATCAAAATGTTTGACTGTAAACAGTACTGTCAACATATACATGCAAATTCTTGCTAAATAAATCTTCAATGTTCATGAAAAAAATGACAAAATTCTAGAGTCATGGTAGATGATGTGTGGCAAATTTCAGAATTTTATCTCAAAAACTGAATTTTTGACAGCATTTTGAATTTTGCTCTAATGTCAACAATTGGAGTCAATGTAAAAATGGCAATTTTAAACATCTGTTTTTCACTTATGGAGCAAATCAATCATTGTTACAAACAAATTACCAACATTTCCATGCTGTCTAGATGCAATATGTGTATTTTCAGATTTTTGTTTTGATAACTGAATTTTTTACAGTGGTTTGAAATCTGCTTTTCCATGCATGGACGGCTGCTAAACCTGCACGTCTGGCTTAGTCAGTTTGTGAAGCTACACATGAATTGTCTCTGACTAATTAGCTCAGTGAGATAGAAATTGATTCTTAGTCTCAGAGGTTGTGAGTTCAAGCCTCAGCTGATGCAAAAGGCAGATTGTGTTGCTAAATTCCTAAATGTCTTCCAATTCTTCTGCCTGTTGCTCAGAATTGCCTAAAAATGCCCGGACCCGACCCATCGCTGTGCAGCAGCTATAACTTGTTTTTGTTCCTCCGCAGCCTCTCACGAAGAAGACTCTCCCTGGTTCTCGATTTTCCCCATTGACAACGAGGAGTTGGTGTATGGACGCTGGGAAGATAACATTATCTGGGATGACCAGGAGATGGATCACTTGCTCATGCCACCTGTTCTTACACTGGATCCCAATGATGAAAATATCATCCTAGGTATATTCAAAGTTTCTGTCTTGTTCAGCTACATATTCACCTCTGTTTTAAAGCTGAATAATCAACACAAAAAATGTTCTTTGCATATATGTTTTATTAATTTGTGTGACTTCCTGTGCAATTTGTATAAACTAAACAGAGCATCTAATGTTAGTTTGTAAGTTCACTAAAACACAGTGTTGTCATCACTGAGGCAGATAGTCTGCATACTTTGACAAACTGTTTTCTCTCATAGAAATTCCCAATGAAAAGGAGGAGATGACTTCCCACTCCCCATCAAAAGAGAACAAGAAGGAAACGGCAATCAAGAAGAGCCGCATCCTGCTGGGGAAGACCGGCGTGATAAAAGATGAGCCACAGCAGGTATGCTGCCTCATCAGGGCAAGCGGAAGAACATGTTTGATGGTGTGAAATGTCAGATTACAAGGTCTGCTTCTTCAGTGGAGATGTGGGTCATTTGAAACAGAAAATGGTAAATTATGGATTTTAATAAGGAAGAACAAGGCTACTAATGAAGGAGTAGATAATGTTAAATGGAATTGACAGAATACTACTGAATCTGAGGCTGCAAAAATCTTGTAAAGTGCCATTATGTGTGAACAGTAACTGTAAAATGTTTGACTGAGAATAGGATCTAACTAAAATGGATGGAGTTTCTGTCTGTCCCTCTGTCCTTTGATTTTCTCCACAATCATTTATCTGATCAGCTTCACACTTTGGAGTGTATTGTTAAGGACCCAAAGAAGTGCAGTGTCAAGTGCGAGGTCTGTGTGACATTTTTATTAGTAATTTTTATTAGTGAAAGGAGGCACCTCTTAACCAACAGTATGCTGGGTACAGCTCGCTGTCTGTCACTCATACAGTCACTACAGTATATTCAAGAACAGATGAGAGACCAGAGATGTTAACACCTTTTTCGTTGCTCTACTTTTTCTGTGGTAACAAAAAAGTAATTTTTGAACAAGCTGCAGGGGAGACATAGTAGACTCAAAAGCAGTCCTGCTCCTCCTATCTGTTCTAAACTAGTCCTCTGTCTCTGCCTGTCTGCTTAGGTGTGTATTTGCGTGTTCATATGTGTGTCTCTGCTTATCGAGCAGAGATACCATCCTGTTAGTAAAATAATATGGAAAAGAAAATAGACTAGATGATGAAACTACTGCTGCAGATAAGCACTGCATCAAAAGTTTTGACTTGCTGGGAAGCCGACAGAGGGGCTACAGAGCAGCCTAACTGGTGCCCCAGCTTCAGGGCACTTCCACCTCCTGTCTGAAGTTGAACACA
Organism: Epinephelus lanceolatus; assembly: GCF_041903045.1. NCBI lineage: Eukaryota > Metazoa > Chordata > Actinopteri > Perciformes > Serranidae > Epinephelus > Epinephelus lanceolatus. The sequence goes on along the minus strand of NC_135744.1, from coordinate 42,087,160 downwards.
GCAGCTCTGCGGAGCTTTGTTGCCACGCTCAGAGCTCTGTGGCTGGCTTCCAGGCTTCAGGCACTTAGTAGCACTTCCGCCTCTTGTCTAAACCTGGTACCCAGATAACCCAGATGTGCTGTCAGGGTCCAAAGCTCAGCAGAATCACTGTAAAAGTAGTCTTAAAAGTACTGAGTTTGGCAACCAGCCCTAATTATCAATGTAACTTTCAGAATAAGCACTTCTGTGTCCAGAAATAGCCCTGCTTTGACTTCTTTGATGGGATATGATGTTTGTATGAGTTGTTGTATCCAAATGACGCTTGTACTCTAGCATTTCTATGAGACACACATATGTTGTTGGTGCCAGGTGTATTGCTCAGGACAGAAGGAACCACAGTTTTGAGTGTGAAGTTATTTTGATATGTGTTTTTCAAGAAAGCTGAAGACAGTGACACCATGGGCCTGTGTGTCAGCCTGCTCCGAACAGGCTGTTTTTGAACAGGCATGGCACTAGTTCTGGCAATTCAGTTCAAATGACATTACTTTCAGTGGCAAATGTGATTTCTTTCATCTCAGAACATGTCCCAGCCCGAAGTGAAGGACCCCTGGAACCTCTCCAATGATGAGTTCTATTATCCTAAACAGCAGGGGCTGAGGGGAACGTTCGGTGGCAACATTATTCAGGTAAGTAGTGGCCCAGAAAAATGAAGATAAAGTCTACAGGACATAGTCAACATGGAAATGCTTTGAATTGTAGTTTGTACTGTAAAAATGTTGTGGTAGAACTCTGTCAGATCACATAGACACAGAGTCATAACCTGTGAAATAAGCTGACAACAGCTGAAGTCTAGATGTCTTATAGTTTAATGGAGCTAATTTTGTGTCTTACACAGCACTCTATCCCTGCACTGGAGCTGAGGCAGCCTTTCTTCCCCACTCACATGGGGCCCATGAAGCTGCGCCAGTTTCATCGACCGACTCTGAAGAAGTACTCATTTGGAGCTTTGGCTCAACCAGGTCCCCATCCTGCCCAGCCTCTGCTCAAACACATCAAGAAGAAGGCCAAGGTGGAGCCCTGCTCAAAACAAGCACTCATTCTCTATGAACAAATAACTTAGTAGTGTCTTATCATTTTTGTATAAACATTAATGATGTACTGGGTGTATGTGTTGTTATTATTTTCTGTATAGATGCGAGAGCAGGAGCGTCAGGCGTCAGGTGGAGGAGACATGTTCTTCATGCGAACTCCGCAGGACTTGACAGGCAAAGATGGAGATCTGATCCTGGCAGAGTACAGCGAAGAATACCCCCCTCTCATCATGCAAGTTGGCTTGGCCACCAAGATCAAAAACTACTACAAAAGGGTGAGTTAAGTCTTTAGTTTAGTTTCCCACTCATGACTTTGTGTTTTGTCAGCCAAGACATTAAGTGTTCGGCATATATATATATATATATATATATATATATATATATATATATATATATATATATTTTTTTTTTTTTTTTTTTTTTTTTTTTCAGTGTAGAGAATTGTTTTGTATTTCATTCTGGTGTTAATGCAGACTCCATATTTCTGCTTTGTTGGATCGAGTTGTTAAAAGACATTATTGCATTGTTTTTGCATTCTTCAGAAACCTGGAAAAGATCCTGGAGCACCCGACTGTAAATATGGAGAGACCGTGTACTGCCACACGTCCCCGTTCCTGGGTTCTCTTCATCCTGGACAGCTGCTCCAGGTCAGCATCGTCACAACCAAAGACTCAGTATTCAGATTAGGTGGATACATGAAGCATGATTGGTCTGGCAAACCGTGAGATGGTATGTCTTTTCTTTCAGGCATTTGAAAACAACCTTTTCCGTGCTCCAATCTACCTGCACAAGATGCCAGAGACTGATTTCTTGGTCCTGCGAACGCGACATGGCCTCTACATTAGAGAGATTGTGGACATTTTTGTAGTTGGTCAGCAGTGCCCCTTGTTTGAGGTTCCAGGGCCCAACTCCAAACGAGCCAATACTCACATCAGAGACTTCCTACAGGTATGTTTAATTGCCTGAACTCTCAGAAACTCGAGCTGCTGTAGCTGAAAATGCTCACTTGTCATATCCGAATTCTGCAGGTGTTCATTTACCGCTTGTTCTGGAAGAGCAAGGACCGGCCCCGCAGAATCCGCATGGAAGATATTAAGAAAGCTTTTCCCTCACACTCAGAGAGCAGCATCAGGAAACGGCTAAAACTGTGTGCTGACTTCAAACGTACAGGTAGACCACGCTCATTCATTAATCCTGTTCGCCCACCATTCAGTGATGATTATCCTTGGCTGGACTAACCTAACCCAGATGTGTCAGGGCAATGTTCAGGTCATAAAGAGATACTGTGCGTGAGCTCAGCAGTGTGTGTGCTTTAAATTGACAGACAGAAATCTAAAAAGGGAAAGAGCTTTTTACACCTACTATGGATTTTACTCTGAAGGTAAGATGTAGTCTAAGGACAAGGTACAAATCCTGAGTGTTTACATCATCGCATATGGTTTTCCACAATACCTTTTCTAACATATATGTACCTATAATGAAAGCTCTGACAAGGACTTTTTTTTTTTTTGCTCAAAAAATGTGTTCAACAGCACGATTGCAGATATAAGAAAATGTCTAACAGTGTCTTGTCTTCATACCAGGGATGGATTCTAACTGGTGGGTGCTGAAGCCTGACTTCAGACTGCCTACAGAGGAGGAGATCAGGGCCATGGTGTCTCCAGAGCAGTGCTGTGCTTACTATAGCATGCTGGTGGCAGAGCAGAGGCTCAAGGTAACAGTATCTGCCTCTGAATTACTTCAGACGGTAACACGAGTGAGTGTTGTGGTGCAGCTTGACTTAATTAAGTTATTTTACGCCCTAAGGATGCTGGGTATGGTGAGAAATCCTTCTTTGCTCCAGAGGAGGAGAATGAAGAGGACTTTCAAATGAAGATTGATGATGAGGTATTGATCCTCCTCAAGTGCGTCCTCATAATGAAGTGTCCCAGCCTTGAGATAACACAAAACTTCACCCTGATCCTGTCTCACTCATCCTAGGTGCGGACAGCTCCTTGGAACACAACAAGAGCCTTCATTTCTGCCATGAAGGGGAAATGCCTGTTGGAAGTTACAGGTGTGGCTGATCCCACTGGCTGCGGAGAGGGTTTCTCTTACGTCAAAGTGCCCAACAAGCCCACTCAACAGAAGGTCTGACTGTCTAATGCAAAATCTGCCAACCCTTGTTCTGCACTGTGTAAATATAGACGCTGAAAACTTTGATCCTGTGCATTTTTTCAGGATGACAAAGAGCCGCAGCCTGCTAAGAAGACTGTGACGGGGACAGACGCTGACCTGAGGAGACTCTCACTAAAGAATGCCAAGCAACTGCTGCGCAAGTTTGGTGTTCCGGAGGAAGAGGTAAGACAATGGTGATGCGTAAGCACGTGAAAATGATGTGGGACAGTGTGGTGGTTAAAGAGACTGTCCCCCATCTCTACAACAATCATTGTGTTTATCACATCAACAGATAACTGAAAATAGTCTGTTTTCCCATCTTTTATTCACTGTAACTGGAACATGTGCAAAAACTCTGTTTGCATGTCAGGGTTGAAACATTTTTGCAGATTTGTTAATCATGAAAAATGCATGAAAGGCTTGTGGCTTTACTTTTAGGGTGAGGTTGTTTCACCTTATCTTTCAGGCTTGTTTAAGTGATCGTGTGTTTGTATGTGTGGTAGATCAAGAAGCTCTCACGTTGGGAGGTGATTGACGTGGTGAGAACCATGTCCACAGAACAGGCACGCTCAGGCGAGGGACCCATGAGCAAGTTTGCCAGAGGCTCTCGTTTCTCTGTTGCCGAGCACCAGGAGCGCTACAAGGAGGAGTGCCAGAGGATCTTTGACCTGCAGAACAAGTGAGACACTTATTTAGGACGGTGTGTGTTCTTCAGGATTTTGTCTGAGCAAACACTGAGTCCGTTTCTTTGTTGCATCCCTGTCACAGAGTGTTAGAGTCGACAGAGGTGCTCTCCACAGACACAGACAGCAGCTCAGCAGAGGACAGTGACTTTGAGGAGATGGGGAAGAACATTGAGAACATGCTCCAGAACAAGAAGACCAGCTCCCAGCTTTCCCGCGAGAGGGAGGAGCAGGAGAGGAAGGAGCTGCAGAGGATGCTGATGGGCGAGGAGAGCGATCGCGACCACAAGGGACGCAAGGAGAGGCGCAAAGGCTTGTGTGAGTTTGAAAGTCAGAGAGCTCTTTATGGTGCACTGGGGACATATTGCATTAGCTGCTGTTTGTGTCTCAAACTGTAAACTTTGCTTTCCTTCACTCTATAGCCAGCTCCCTATCCACCAGCTCCCATAAAGACGACGACACGTCCTCCGTCACCAGCCTAAACTCCTCAGCCACAGGACGGCGACTCAAAATCTATCGCACCTTCAAGGATGAGGACGGCAAGGAGTATGTCCGCTGCGAGACGGTGCGCAAGGCTTCCGTCATTGACGCCTACACCAGGATCAGAACCACCAAGGATGATGAATTCATGTGAGTCTCTCAAACTGTGAGCTTTCATATCTTAAAGAGGGCATTTGATCATCAGTCTGTTTAATAACTATGGAACCATGTGAGGCTAAGATTATTCACATTGGTAGAGCCTGATGTCACGATGATATTAAAGTTCTAAACATTGTTTTGAAAAGTCTGCTCTTAATTGAGCAGTGTGTAATTCATGAAAAAGAAGCAGTGATAATGTTATCATCCTAGCTTTGCAACTTTTAATCAATTTTATAATTAGCATGCATATTAGTTTTGATGTAGCTGCACACAACGTACTGTACATTCAAAAACATTTGTATAACCAACTGCATTATCTCTTGGCAAAACTCAATAAGCACACAGTAAGCTGGCATGCAACCACACGCTTCAAAGAAGGAACTTGTGTAGCATATGAAACACCCTGTGCCACACTGCCTATGTGACATGTCGTGTCCTTGCCTCATGTATTTGGCTGTCAGAGTTTATATTGTAGAAATGCCACTTAATTAGTTCCATGCCATCTTTATAACTGGACCAGTGAATATAAAACAGCCAGTAATGTGCACCTTTGTGGTTGCAGACGAAAGTTTGCCCTCTTCGATGAGCAGCACAGAGAGGAGATGAGGAAGGAGCGCCGGCGTATTCAAGAGCAGCTGAGGAGGCTGAAGAGAAACCAAGAGAAAGACAAGATCAAGGGACCTCCAGAGAAGAAGGCCAAGAAGGTCAAAGAGAGACCAGACCTCAAGGTAAAAGTAAGCTTGCCGATTCAGTACTATATTCCTCTCTTTTACCTTACTCCTCTTCAGCTTTTAAGTACCCTGCTAGCTACAGTGGCTTTCCATTGGTGTAGATATTATGAACATTTGTAGGTCGTTCTTTCAATATATTATCACATAGCACAAGTAGATTATTTGTCGTGTTCCTTAATGTTTGCCTCTTTTCCCTAGTTAAAGTGCGGTGCATGTGGAGCCATCGGACACATGAGGACCAACAAGTTCTGCCCACTGTACTATCAGACCAACGCCCCGCCTTCTAACCCAGTTGCCATGACAGAGGAGCAAGAGGAGGAGCTGGAAAAGACTGTCATCCACAATGACAACGAGGAACTGATAAAGGTGGAGGGCACCAAGATTGTGCTGGGCAAACAGCTTATTGAGAGGTAATGGATTGTCCTCGTTCCTCCTCTTTTACCATTGGAAAGAATTCTGATCTGTACACACACTGATGTTGTTGTGCTGTATATAAGGTGCAATGGCAGAATGGAGGGACAGAGTGACCTCACCTTTAATTCACCACTGGAGATAGTAACAGCGCCAAAATGGTGTCTTTATAAACAGGACAGCCAGCAGGACAGGACCACGGGCAGGATGGGCCATTTGCCATTGTCATTATTTATAAAGCACCGCCAATACTTATGTTTTGTGTCACACAGTTGGCCGAGACTTTGGTGTTACATGTCACACCCGTTATACCTCTTTGATTCCGTGATGCCAGGAAGTAAAGAAGGGAATTTGTAGCGGCCCTTTAACATGATCTCCTTGTAAAAAGGGCAAATGTGAATGACAGCAGCTGACAGGAAGTAAACATGGACACAAGCTGTTGCCTAGCAATGCAGTTCCAGTAAAACAATCTATAAATTAGTGTGTTATTTACTCAATTTGGGTCCAGTCCATGGTCCATGACCAGTAAATCACTCTGATATCTGCAGCGTCAAACATTTTTTTCTCCTACAGTGCTGATGAGGTCCGCAGAAAGTCTTTAGTGCTCAAGTTCCCCAAGCAGCAGCTCCCGCCGAAGAAGAAGAGACGTGTAGGCAACGCTGTGCACTGTGACTACCTCAATGTAAGCAATGTTTTACAACTTGTTCTAGAATATTTTGAACTGAGAGTCTCTTTAGTTGATTTTTTGACCTGTTTTTGTTGCGTAATATTGACAGAAACCCCACAAGGCCATTCACCGCAGACGTACTGACCCCATGGTGACCTTGTCTTCTGTGCTAGAGAGCATCATCAATGACATGCGGGATCACCCCAATGTAAGATCTGCAGGCACACAATCATCCACCTCAACAACATTTTATTGTCCAGTCACCTCCTTTACTGCTCTTCTTTCTGTCTCATCTTCACTAATTCTGTCTCCTCTGTGTAGACATATCCATTCCACACACCAGTCAATGCCAAGGTTGTGAAGGACTACTATAAGATCATCACACGGCCTATGGATCTGCAGACGCTGAGGGAGAATGTTCGTAAACGAATGTACCCATCAAGAGAGGAGTTCCGTGAAGCAGTGGAAGTCATCGTCAAAAACAGCGCAACTTACAATGGTAAAGCTATAAGAACATGTTCTTCTCATTTCTGCTGTATGTTACGGCACGGCTCGACTCAACCTGCTTGGAGCAGTTTCCATCGGCAAAAGTTGTAGATAGTACCTGGTACTGTTTTTATGTGCCGTGTTGGTCGAGGTTTTGAGCGAGCTGAGCCGATACAAGAAGGTAAACACTGCAGATCACTGATTGGTGAGCGCGAATCTGGGGTACCACAACGCAGGACACCTGCACAAACCTGCCATTTTTAAACAGCCAAGCTACTGTCAATAGCGACCGCGATTTTTGTAGTCACTCAACCCAGATTTTAAAAAATTGCAGCCCACAAAACCACAGTATGGCCAGTTGACAAAGGGCAGATGTTCCACGGTTTAGTTGCTAATGAAAGGATGGATGGTGCAACATGAAGTGTGTTGCAGTGAAGATGATATCACATCAGTTTGATATGGCAGTGCTATGGCAATCAGCTGAGAATCCCACCTACATTGAGGGTGATGTCTGCAAGGGAAATTAAATTGAGAAAAGCATCTGGTACCACAAGTAAATAAGGTTTTTGGCCCCCTCTCCTGAAAACAGATTTAGATCTTAATCTGAATTCACTTAGACTTCACATCAAAGTTTTAAGATGGCTCTCTCTCTTTGTTCCTCCAGGGGCAAAACATCCAATAACACAGGTAGCACAGTCCATGCTGGACCTGTGCGATACTAAACTTAAAGAGGTGAGTGTTTATGTATATATGTATGTTTATGTTTTGTCTTATTTCACATCTTCCTGCCTTTTTGTTTATTTTCACATTAACCATGGAACCTGTGTGTGTGTGTGTGTGTGTGTCTCTGTGTGTGTGTGTCTCTGTGTGTGCAGAAGGAGGACAGGCTGGTGAGGCTGGAGAAAGCCATCAACCCCTTGCTGGATGATGATGATCAGGTGGCCTTCTCCTTCATCCTGGACAACATTGTAACCCAGAAGATGATGGTGGTTCCTGACGTGAGTCCCCTCTTCTGACCATTTTCTGTTACCTCAATCACTGTGAGAGCACTGATCAGTTGACATGCAGAATAAGTTCATGATCTCCTTCCTTAACTCCTCCCTTCACTGTAGTCATGGCCGTTTCACCATCCTGTCAACAAAAAGTTTGTGCCTGATTATTATAAAGTGATCGTAAACCCAATGGATCTGGAGAGCATCCGCAAGGTGAGAGTCATACAAGGTGTCAAGCTTGAAACATCTAAACTTATTTAATATGTTTAATATCAGCAATATAAATACATTCATCTGCGTATCTGTATTTCATCTTTCAACAGAACATCTCCAAACACAAATACCAGAACCGAGATGCGTTCCTTTCAGACGTCAGTCTCATCCATGCCAACAGTATCAAGTACAATGGTAAATGTGTTGACATCACTGATATTATGACCTCTGAGCATGTTTCTCTTAAAACTGTGTGACTAAGAGCAGAGTTATATGATTTAGTAAAGATGTTAAAAGCACTGTTATTCACTGTGTCTTTCACAGGCCCAGACAGTCCTTACACCAAGACAGCCCTGGACATTGTCAATGTGTGCAAGCAAACCTTGGCAGAGGTACGTTGAGTCTTGACTCTCAGTTATCTCTTTTTCAGTGGCAAGAATAACGGTCATGTTCATAGGTATTTATGCAGAAAGTAACATGGCTGGGTTTTACCATATTATCAGAACCGCTGCAGTACACTGCAGGGAGCAGTGACTGTGTTAATATGCACAGAATATTCAAATGTTTTCCTTTATTCCGTAAAGGCAATATTCCTACTAAGCAGTTTACATGCGGCCATACATACTCTGATTAACGCACCCTAACACGTCGTTTATCACGTCAAGATATGGAAAAGAGGAATGGCTGGAGCCTCCTGTGCCATTCTGCGTCTTTACTTAAGAATAGGAATTTGTTTTCAAAGTTATCTCTCTGTGGTGGACTTGTTCGACCGTGGGGACACAGCACCCCTCTTTTATTCCTGCAGCCATCGTCTTGAAAAGATCTACGTTGCAGTGTATGCGTGTGTCCAACAACCTGTTGATATCAAAGTCTTTGGTAATGTCTATAAGTAGGAGTGTTTCTCAGTCCGACCATAACAGTGGGGCTTTTCTTTTGGGCGTGCATCTTTACCACAGCCTTACAAATTGTTGGCAAGTTGGTTCGTGTACATCTCCATGACAACGCACAGAGCTGACTGTAAACAGACAAAAGGCCGTGTGCCACAAACTGTAGTAAAAAACCTCATACAAACATATATACATATATATATATATACAAACCCGAATACTGTCAGCATTTCCATCGTCTTAATTGGAACGTGCTACATCGGAAAAAGGCCCAGTTCGGAATATACCGTTGACATGACCTCTGTCAAATTCAGAATGTTGTCATATTCGTAATAATAGCAGAATATGAGTGTGCAAATTAACGTAGTCAGTGTAAAAGAATTAAATAAATGTACAGTCATAATAAGGCTTCTCCATCTAATGAATAGTTATCCCCTCTTTTGTTCACACACCCTCTTATTGTAGAAATAATTTAATTTGATTCAGACTATTTCAACATACATTTTTATGAGCAGGAAAAACAATCATTGTGGTAATAATAACCTGTTTTGCCTTTAGTATGATGAGCACTTGACCCAGTTGGAGAAGGACATCTCTACTGCCAAAGAGGCGGCTCTAGATGCAGCAGACTTGGAGTGTTTGGACCCAATGACACCAGGACCATACACGCCGCAGGTAGGAGAGCAGCCAGGGCTCAGTTTTTATTTACTAGCACTGTAAATGTTGGGTCCCTGGGTATCTTGCTACATTGACAACAGATTCAGGCCTCCAGCTGTAGCGTGCCACTTCAGGCAGTCCTAACTTTTCTATGTGCAGTAGTCTCCTTATCACACTTTGTAGTTCTCCTGACCCTTTTATTTCTTCACTCGTTCTTAGCACTAACTCTCCTTTCCAGACTTTCATGTTTCATTTCTACAATCTAGTTTCCTCACTGTAGTGTCTCCTTTTTCCCCACGCTGTTTTTCTCCTTCACTCCTGCCGTCTCCTGTCTCTCCCTTTGTGTGTGTGTGTGTGTGTGTGTGTGTCGCTCTCTGTGGTGTTGGCAAGCCTGCTGATCTGTTTGACAGCGGGGCTTCAGGGAGTCTACCCAGAGAGACCAGCAGCCTTTTCTCTGAAGGACCTCTAGTGGTTGCTCCAGAGAAGAGAGGGGGGCAGGTATGGAGAGAGAGAGAAATAAGGCTCGCAACCACATGCCACCTCTCCTCAAACTTTCCTCAGAGCACCCAGCTTCACTACAGGCTTTTGTTGTACTTACTTGTGTTAGTTTGTCACACTAGAAAATTACAGATAACATTACAGCATGTAATGAGTGTAGTTTATTTGCCTCTTGGCTCTGTCTTTCAGCAAGAGTGTACTCAGACTTTTATCATCCTTCCCCCTCAGGGTCGCCACAGCAGAAGACCCGGGGAGGAAGAGTCAGATGTGGACATTGAAGGCTTTGAGGAGGAAGATGATGGCAAACCTAAGACTCCTGCTCCTGTAAGAAAGACAGATTTATTGAAAGGTTATGTAGCTGGTATGACGTCAGCACATAGACGTATGAAAATGTACAAACACATGTATGCAAGTAGCTATATGAAAATCACTCAAAGTTCAGGCTACATCATTGTTGTGGCCTAAAATTCTCATTTAACAAACTACATATGGTACACACACATCATTCTCCACAATTTTAGTTGGATCTATTTCTTTCCCCACCATCAGTTTTTACTTTTGTCAGACAGAAATTGCCCAAAACTCCACTATTTAATTCTAAACAGTGTTTTTAATTATTTACTGTTAATGAATTGTGCTTTTATTTATACTCACATTTTAGTTTGCTTACTTCTTAATCATTATCTATGACACACCTGTCTGTCTTGTCTTTTTAGGCAGAGGATGCAGATGGAGATCTCGAAGACGAAGATGATGAAGAGGACATGCTGCTGCCGCCTCGCAGACGGCTGCATGACCAGGAGGATGAGGAGGAGGAGGACGATGACGGACTTTCAAACCGCCCAGCCCAAGCCAGTGTGCTGTACCAGGACCTGCTCATGTCTGACGGAGAAGATGATGTGAGCGAAGAGGAGGGCGACAACCCTTTCTCATGTATGTCCATCTGCAGTGGCTGCGGAGAGTGGTCACAGATATACTAATGAATAGAACAAAAATAAGCATGTCTGTAGGATAAAAGATGAAAGCAGTGTTGTGCTGCAAATATTCACTTAACATTATAAAATGTACATATTTAATGCTCTGTCAGTGTGAGAAGACAGGAGACTCAGCAGTGATCAAACAATAATCAGTCCTCTCTGAATATTATCTGCAGCCTTGTGTGTTTTGTGTGACATCCCGATTCGTTGTGTGTGTGTCCCCTCCAGCCATACAGCTGTCAGAGAGTGGTAGCGACTCTGACAGAGAAGTGGATGTGCGTCCCGCCCCTCCACGGAGAGCTCAAGACACAGCTCGCATGGGCATGGAGCAAGACGAGAGCATGATGTCATATGAAGGGGACGGGCCTGATGAGCCACACATGGAAGACAGCAATGTCAGGTACAACTGGCCCAGGAGCCTAGCCTGAGTGTCAGACTGAAGCTCCCAGAACCTTCAGTCTGACATGGCTTCCATTGAAGGCGATTTACAAGGGGGAGGGAATTTGATTTTTCCCTAACCAATCAGTAGAGATCAGTGACTCACCCAGAATCTGACGTCATTAGTATCCATGCCTCGGGGGTGGCCGACAACAAGCGAGCAGTGCCCGTTTAAAATGTCTCCGTCGTCGTACACGCCCAGCTGCATCGCTGTTAAATCCAGTTTAACAGCTTCCTTAATTTGGTCCTCCATTAACACGAGTACTGGCGAAATACCTCGATAGCATCATTAATGTGGTCTGTAGGATCTGTAGCGGTCACCATTGTTGCTATCCTCACCAGTTACCCACCGGTGTACAGCTTGACATCAGCGTGGCGCTGATTGGCTAATCGCTAGACCCCCGGCGTTCATTGGTCCGTCCATCGTTTGGACGAGATAAATCGCAAATTCATTGAAGTATGCCAGACCAGTAATGCAAGCCTACTCAGTTGAGTGGGCGGGGTCTATGGTCTGGAATCAGGCTACCAGGAGCCAGTAACACTCTGCAGCAGTGCTCAAGAAGGCAGTAACTTAAATCTCTGAAATGTGAACAGTTTATAAGTACCTTGCTGAAGTGAATATAGATATTTGTTCTTCAGGGAAAGTAAGCCTTTAGATTTCTTTTTATCTACTGAAAACACGCTTGCACTGATGTACACATCAAATTGGAATTTGTAACATTTTTCAGTCCTGGTGCTGTCAGAAAATGCAGTTTAATACTACATCATACATTCCTTAAGTAGCTACTTTGACAAACACATTGCATTTCCTGTGACGGACTCACAATAAACCCCCTTTTTACACTAGTTAAATGATTTTATTGTGACGCAGCAGCAAGAGGAAATGTTCTGTTTCTATCAGCAGTAATTTGATACAGCCATAATAAGGCTTTAAAGGGATAGTGCAACCAAATATGAAAATTCAGCCATTATCTACTCACCCATATGCCGAGGGAGGCTCAGGTGAAGTTTTAGAGTCCTCACATCACTTGCAGAGATCCAAGGGGAGAGGAGGTAGCAACACAACTCCACCTAATGGAGGCTGACGGCGCCCCAGATTCAAACGTCCAAGAACACATAATAGTGATCCAAGTGTCCTGAAGCCCCGACATAACTGTCACTGCCTCTCTGTGCACCGCACACACATGAGCTTGGTGTACACAGAGAGGCAGTCAGAGCTGCAGGCTACAATGAGGCTAAAAACAGAGTTCAAATGAGGTTTTTCCAAACAGCTTTTTATGTTGGGGCTTCAGGACACTTGGATCACTACGGACGAGCAGTATGGAGATATTTTGTGGTTTCAATGATGTGTTTTTGGACGTTTGAATCTGGGGCGCCGTCAGCCTCCATTAGGTGGAGTTGTGCTGCTACCTCCTCTCCCCTTGGATCTCTGCAAGTGATGTGAGGACTCTAAAACTTCACCTGAGCCTCCCTCGGCATATGGGTGAGTAGATAATGGCTGAATTTTCATTTTTGGGCGCACTATCCCTTTAAGAGTGTGAACTGCAAATGGTGAAGCTGAAGTTAATGAGATCTAATGACAAACAGTAAGGCTGGATTGCAGTCAATGTTTCTTATGAATCTCACATGTGGTAAATAAGGTGATTTGAGTCCAGCATGAGGATGGCGAACTTCGCCACTAACAATAAAACTACTGTACAAAGAAGTAATTACTGAATGTAAATATATTCAACAGCTACTGCTTAAAAATGCCAGTCATAAATGGTTCCAAAAGTTTGTGTTCTCAAAGATCTCAAGGAGAGGGATGATGCAGTTCAACAGAGTTCCAACACAGAGCATGAAACTTAGGTGCTGCACATCTCTACTTGTCCTCAGTTGGCCTTTTACATGTACAGTGTAGTAACCTCCCCTTCCTTCCTTCCTTCCTTCCTTCCTTCCTTCCTTCCTTCCAGCTATGGCAGCTACGAGGAGACAGAGAGCAGGAGTCAGATGCAGGCCTCCAGCATGAGAAACGGAGAAGACTATGGCATCAGCGAAGAGGAGGAGGAAGATGAAGAAGATGAAGCACGGAGAAGAGGCCCAGCTGTGCTCTCCCAGGTCCAGCTCAGTGAAGACGAGGAGAGCGAAGAATTCAGATCTATAGGAGGAGACAGCGACATGGACTCTGACAACTAGTGACATTTTCTTATGGTTTTTAGTATTAAGACAACATGGCGCATAATTACAGTTTTAAAATTGAGAAAATGTTTGTACATACTTTATTTTGTAAATGATCTTTAATGTTTATAGCTTCCTGCTCTGCTATTGTACCTACACTACAGGGACACACAGCACACTGTAAATTTGAGTTTGCCTTTTATATGTTGAATAAATGTCATGAATCGTGTGTATCTTGACATGGACGTATGTACAGTTGTTTTGCACTGTTTTAACTCATTCATACTAGTGCTCACGAATAGTTGAGCAACTTTGTCTGTCCCACTTCCTGATTGAAAAAAGAGAATAAACATACTGAAGTTAACATGCAGCTCTTTCTTTAAAAAATCATACATCACTAACAGACACTGTGCTACAGTATGACATCATGAAACATGTTCCTCTTCCTCTGTTGAAATTTACACCAGACATTCATTACAGGAACAAAGTCTGTGTTTAGTGTTCTGATGGAGCTTTAACACCCCAGTCACCTAAACCTCAGTGAGCATAGTTAATGCAAGTGGTGTAACTGGTCTGTACAAATTTTCTCTTGTCTTGAGTGATTCAGGTAGAAGTGGATCAGGTTAGTGCAGTTTGGTTTTCATGCTGATATTTTTAACCTTCATTAAACCAACATATTTAAGATGTGACTGGGAGAAGAAGAAACTACTGTAATAAACAAACTAGTCAAATGAAAATACATGTAAATATATTTAAATCCACAGTGCTCAAAAGCTACTTTACCATCCTTTGATTCTGGTTTAATTTAATTTTCAGTAAAACTGAGTAAAGGTGTTGTATAGTGAAACCAACGGAGGTCATTTTGACCCCAGTATAAAATAACTGAAACAAACCCACAGTCATTCAAACTCATTTGTGTTTCAGCAGACAGAGACCTTGGTCTCAGTATGACCCACTGTCAAAATAAAGGCTGAATAAATGTAATCAAACTAGAACTATGAACATTACACGCTACAGGCAATTAAAGCACATGATCATGCTCATGCTATGCCCAGGGCAAACTGGCATGTGACGGGTACATTCTGTCTGCGTTTCAGGAGCAACACCTTTTTCCAGCCGAGCGTTGATGTCCACAGCTGCAGGTGGAGTTTTTGTTGAACTGCTTCCTTGAATTTGATAGTCTTAAAACCTTTTATTATGAAATGATGTAATGTATTTCTGACTTTGAGCATCATCTTAACTCAGAGGAGCAGTATTTAGTGTTGTCGAAAGAGGAGACGAGGAAATCTGCATCTGCTGCATCTGTCTGTCCTCTTCAAAATGACTGACTTGACCTGATACTGCAAATTAAGACCCAGGACCCATTGTGATCCCCTGTGCCCCAGTACATTGGCACTTTTTATAAACACTAATAAAAACAGAGATAGAGAACAATAATCTGAAGTCGTTAGGAGCAAACTGATTGATGAAGTCCTGAAAAATCTGAATGACAGAATAAAGCACCTCTGAGATATGACAAGATGCAGGAAGAGGACAGTCACTGAAAGACAAGAAACTGGGTTGGATATTAGGATTTTATTGAACGGTTAGTGGTTGAAAATGATGGCCGACATTCTGACATGTCAACATAGGAGAAGCACGTGTACAGTAATAATGTAAATTACACCATTACTTACACCTGTGCTTGTCATTTAGGTGAGCTTATTCCACAGACCTAGCATTGAGCTTGAACCAGTGATTATTTTGACTACTGATTTCTAAATAATTAGTTTGAAATTTACAGACAGTTCATCATTTACAATGAGTTACAATTACAATAGTTGCCAGTTCATTTTCTCACTAGGACACAGAAATAAAATTGGAACCATCAATAATATTATTACGTACACAAGTGCAGACATAGATTTTGGGGGGTATGCAGGGGGGGTTGCCCCCTCAATACTTAGAACATGTGGATTTGTCTCCCTTAATAAAGACATAAAAGTAGCAGAGGACTTTTATTTTGACAAAATTAAAGACATTTACACCATGAACTGATGCAGAAAATTTTCAAATTGACCAGTATGCAGGAAATTAAGTGTTTGACGCTCAAACTTTTCTGGCGGAAGACCCCTAAACCTCCTGTTTCATGTGTCCCCCCAGAATTGAAGAAAAACCTACACCCCTGCTAAGAAAAGTATTTCATCCCTTTCATATATAGCAAACAGTTTTCTAAGTGTAAGACAAAATCAGCAGTATTCAGCATAGAGAAAGACAGTTTTGTAGATATTTATTTTCTATAGCACTTTCCTCAGTTATAAATAGTGGTATGTTTTATGCAGAACATTTTGTCTAGAGTTCAATCAGACCACAGACCAGACAGCTGCCGTAACTTGATAAATTCATAATTAAAACTACATATAAAACATGATCAAAAACCTTACTGACAGTAGAGAGTACTCTAACACCAAACTGGACGGCCACAAATATATAAATGCATCTGAACTCATTACATTTTAGTATTTTTTTGTTAAAGAATGTTTTTGTCACATGTATCATCTGAACTGGTATATCTCACTCTGATTGCTACACATTGATAAACATCTGTACGGTCACTTTATTTTTTTTTAAATCATTTCATTTGTGCTGCATGTAGAGCATTTAATGGATCTCATTCAGCAGCAAAGAGCAAACAGGAGATCAAAGAGAGACGAACAAAACAGACTTTTGATGGATTTGCTGTGACTCAAAGCTACAGCAGTGTTAACATGTCAGGTGACATGCTGGAACACAGTTAAAGAAATGTACCTTCCCTGAGAGAAGTCATAACGTCTACTAGAGCTGCGTTACATAGAAACGTGTAAAAGCTTAAATAATCACCTCAGGGTGTGAGAAACAGTTGAACAATCAAAGTAGTGAATGACAATACGTTTCAGGAAGAAACTGCACCAACACCACACCTCAGTCTATTTCCTGGTAACACACACATTTCATATTGTGCACAGGTCACCTGTTTAGTTGTTCTTACTTGATTGTAAGCTGCACACTTCCTGTTGCAACAATTCTGCAGAAAACAGCCTACTCATTCAGCCGCACTTCACTTCCACATTCAAACCAGCACTGAAATGTACGTCACGAACTTCATGGCCCACACTGATAAACTTTGAATTCCACACACCATGCCAATACGTCTATCCAAGCACAATATGTTGCATGTAAAGAATTAGTTACAACACTGATTACTGACTACAGCACAGAGCAGTATTTTTTGCTTTCATTTTTTCAACACCATCTCAGATGGGTGGATATATCTGCACAGCAGGCAGAGATCCCCCTGACATTTCTACATTCTTTTGACTTCAATATTTAAAACACTAGTTCACATTATTTACAGTGGGTTATCTTTTAAAGAACACAACACTGCCTGGCTTCACCTCACAGGTAATAAAAAATCCAGCCCTCCAAGACACTTGTGTCAGGTGTTGCTCCCAGTATTGCCAGCTACTTCTTGTGTTTCAGACGAACATGATTTAGATCCCATCTGATGGAAACTTCAGGCAGACACAGTACAGCAGTAGAACATTAATTCCTACTGTTATGATTATGCAAGCAGCCCATACAAGCACATTAATACATGATAAGAGATAGTAATGTTCTAATGTTTTGATTCTAGGTTGACATAATATTTCTATCTTTGTGTGGATGACACATTTCTGCCCCAAGCCACTGTGGTCGACCTTTCAGGTGAGGCAAAAACACGTCCATGAAGAGACAAGTATCCCTTAGCAGGGTGAGGGATCCTGCAGGGGCTGAGAGACTGAGACCTCAGCAGTCTCTTCACAGCCGCCATCCGGTCTGAGGAGTTTCTCACTGAGTGCAACGAGCTGTTGGAGTTCATGTGTGCTGCGGAGAGTGACGGAGACCAGCAACTTGACCTAGATGATGCACCTGAGAAAACAATTAGGATCAGTTTAGACTGATTAGACATATAAGGTAAAAAAAAGTTTTAAACTGAATTGCAGTATGAGGAAACAGATCCAAACCTGATGGTGGGTAAGCAGGGATTTGTTCAGCAGACTGGTAGTTGTTATCATCGTCGTCAATGTCTAAACTTCTGCTGTTCCTCACAGCCTGGAGGGAGCGGAGGCTGGTCCGCAGAGGTGACCTGGTCCTGCCTGGTGATGCTGCCGCAAAACACATCAGGGTCATCATATCTGGGGCCAGCCATAGAACTGGCTGGGCCCCTGAAAAGGTCCCGTGAATAGTTAGAGCGACACTATCACCCTCTTTCTCACAGGTAGTGGTGAGCCTGGTGACCTTCGGTGACGCTAGGGGAGCGGGAGGATTTTGTGTTGAGCGAGGAGCGGCTATTTTTTTTTAAAAGGTAGAGCGGAGCCTTATCTCTCGCTCCAATTTCGCTCCGGTCGCTCATGCCCCACCCAGAATGCATCTTTGCACCTGCGCACACTATTTTCTTTCAAAGCTATGGAGTTGACTGTGTACTTCAGAAAAGAAACTGAGAAGAGAAGCAGGGGTACCTTGGAGAACGGTCCCTAACTACGGGGAGGGACGAGAGGGCTTCCCCGGAGGTCGGCCGCTTAACCCAGTCCGTCTCCTCCACACTTTGACTTATTTCCACCCTGCCGACAGCGGTACCATGGAGAACGGTCCCTAACTGCGGCGAGAGGGGAGAGGGCTTCCCCGGAGAATCTACCAAGCTCATATTTTATTTGTGAATAGAAGATTACAGGTTAGGGTAGTACGACGCAGTTTTTTTGAGCAGAGTGGTGAGCGAGTGGAGCGGGATAAAATTTATGATGGAGTGGAGCGAAGAATGCGCAGAACCAAGCGGAGCGGACGAGCGGCGCAAAGTGACAGGTCTGCGAGCGAGGAGCGGAAATGTTCATCCGCTCCGCTCACATGCTCTGATATCGGTTTAAAGACGTCTCCAGCTCTCTCTTTATCTTCTCCTTTATTTTCTTGCATCCTGGTTTATACGCAGGTCCAGCCATCTGTAGTTTTTTCATACCATTTTCAGGAAAGGGCATTTTATTGCCTCTGCGCCAGCGATAGGTCAAGGTCACTGTGACCTTGCATCCATCTCATTCTTGTGAACGTGATATCTCAAGAACACTTTGAGGGAATTTCTTCTTCATATTTGGCATAAAAGTTCACTTGGACTCAACGATGAACTAATTAGAGTTTGGTGGTCATAGATCAAAGGTCAGGGTCACTGTGACCTTGCATCCATCTCATCCTTGTGAATACGATATCTCAAGAACCCCAGGGAATTTCTTCAAATTTGGCACAAACATTCAGTTAGACTTTAAGATGGACTGATTGGAATTTGGTGGTCAAAGGTCAAGGTTACTGTGACCTTGCGTCTGTCTCAAGTCCTTGAGGGAATTTTCTAAAATTTGGCACAAATGTCCACTTGGACCCAAGAATGGACTCAAGTAGAATTTGGTGGTGGAAGGTCAAAGGTCAAGGTCACAATAACCTCACAAAACATGTTTTTGGCTGTAACTTAAAAATGAATATGCTATTCATATGTAATTCATATGCTGACATTTTATATCCAAAAGGTCAAAGGTCAACTTCACTGAGAAATCATAATGTTCTGCAAAAAAAATACACTTTGATTCAGTATTTCTGTTTCTACTAAAGAATAGAAAGTTCGCTCTTCTTCACACAACCATACAATAATATAATACATCTTAGCCCCTGTTTTAATCTAATGAGGCCTTCGATAATACAGGAGTAGTAATGAAAATAGAATAGAAAATGTCTGTAGCTATCAGACCAGCAATACAGATAAAGAAGAAAACCTGTGTGTGCTCTGTGTACCTTGATTCTGAGCCCGTTTCAGCAGCTTGAGCTGGGCGACCTGCTGGTGAAGTCTAGCCAGAGTTGGACTTTGGCAGCCCTGCCTTGCTACTGATGTTGGTGAACGGTGAGGAGAAGAGCTCAGTGATGACAGACCGGACTGCCAACAGGAGGAAGACGAAGGCGTAGTTTTATTTCCTGGAGTGAAGTCATTGATATTTTCACCAGTGGTGTTAAAATAAGACGGAAACATCAACAGTGACTCGGGGCTTCTCCCAGCAGGTGTGGAAACATAGTCCTGTCTCAAACCTGCAAAATATGGACCAAGGTTATTGCAATCCAACCGTCAGCGAGTATGTAGTGTACTCTAGATCATCACAGACACTCTTCTGTACTCACTGGCTTCCTGTATGCGAGCCATAATGTGGACATCTGTCATGTCCTGCAGTTTGTAGCTTGGGGTTATGGAGTCATGGGGGAGGCTCAGCTCATCATCTGTGCAGATTAATGAATACAAAACACATGCTACTAAAATATGTGATATTAAAGAAACTTTTTTGGACGTATATAAAGATTGTCTGTGAGCAGACATTAATTTGCCCTTAAAAACTGGATCCCTACATGAAGTTAGGTGGATCCAAAAACTCTCTTTATTGTATTACCTGAACCATCAGAGACATTATTGTGTGTGTTGCTGACAGATGTTGTGTTAATAGAGGAGCCCACACTACGATGGAAAACTGCAGGACGTCTGTAGAAGTGACTGCTTGATCCTGACAATACAGAGAGAGGGCATTAGTTAAACCCCTGAACAAACTGATCACCCTTAGAAGAATCTTTTCTGATCAAACATATTTGCAGGACAGTGAGTAAATCTGTGCTGCTACTTGCTCACTTTGATCCAGCCTGTTCATCAGTGAACGACACGCCGCCTCCATCTCAGGACTGGGGTTATCCAGGACGTGTCGACACCATCTGAGAGCAGACTCACTTCTCTCTACGAACGCCTGCTTCCTTGGAGACTCATACAACCTGTGAGGGACACTTCAGTCACTAGGTGCTCATAGGTGTGTTTGGTGACTTGGACGATGGATAAAACCTGGGTTTGTGGTTTTTTTTTTTTAATTTCACGTTGTCCCACCCTCACTAAAGTTAGACCAGAATAACTTAAATACTTTTCCTCATCTCAAGTCCCAATCTCAGAGAATATTACTGAAGGTCTGGTGGCACCTACCAGCTCTCTTCATCCTGCACATCATCCTCAACATCAAGGAGCTCTACTGAATCCAAAGCGGACTCTTCTTCCTGTGACCCATCGCTGTCCCAGTTGTCTTTTGGACAGTTAAAGTTGTACAATATCCCATCCATGGCACGGCGAGGTAAGGGGGAATTACACGCTGACTTCAAATGATCTAGTCTTATTCTAGCGTCCATGGCAAATGACCGATTGTTACAGCTCTTGACTCTTGCTTGCTCGTCGTCCCCCCAGATGCTGCGGTACGGATCTGAATTGCCCTCCAGCCTCACAGAGCTGCTTTCCAGCTTACTGGAGAGAAGATGATGGTTTGCATTTTCATCAAACTCCACTGGCCGATTGCAAAAGTATCGGCTCCAGTCGCCCTGCAGTTGGTTTTGGAGTTCCATTTTCTCAGTGAAATCTTCAGACCTTATTGCTTCTTCGAGCTATTGTCCAGTTACGTTTCATTCCACCTCAACCCTCCATAATGAGGATGTCAGCTGAGTCAGGATCGGACAAAAGTCTCCAGTTTAAACAATGTGATTTTTAAAAGTTCCAATTCTTGCTCTGCACAGACAGGAACTGTGCTTTACTGTAACATCTACTGACCCAGATTGGTTGAGTGGGGCTGTTAAGTACAGACACCCAACAGATTGGATGGATTTAAAGGAGCATCATGAGCTTATGTGGATTAAAGAGTCCATGAGTTGCCACTGAGAAAGAAAAAGAGCCACTCAACATCACACCATCAAGATTAATATGAACAACAATACCAATAGGCTACTCGTAGTAGCAGCTAATAATATTTGTCTGCTTTTGTTGTTGAGTTATCATGTCACATTGCTGTTTAGTTCTCACGGACATTTTAATTCTTTACATTCAGCGCATCATGAAGGAATGAGTGCAGGTGGTTTCTTTGGTTCTCATATTCGGTGCTTATTGCTAAATGCTTGTGGCTGGCTGTTTTCAAATGCGCCTGACTCACTCATCACACCCGAGGAAGTCGTACTGAGAAGTGAGGTCAGATTCGGCTTCTCACGCTCTCTCTAACACACATACACACACACACACACACCCACATACAAGCAGATTAACATAAGATTTACAGCCTCTTACAACCACGTGAGTGATACCTCAAAGTCTCCTCCTTTCGCACCCAAACTCCAGGGATCAAGTGCCACATCTACCCATTCTAAACCATTCTTTCAACAAAGTTATACTGAAGCCATGGACACTAAATTAACTGAACATTATGGTCAGCTAGCTTGCATTTACTGTATCATAGCTTGTTAATATTTTTTAAGTGGCTGAGCTTTATGGGTCCATACCTAAAAAAATCAGAAGTCAAGAAGCAAGAAGATGCACTGTAACGCTGGCCTGGTCTTTGTCTGTTTCTTTTAACTATGCTATGATAACATGAATTTTTAGACAGGTGAAACACTTTAAAGCAGAAACATGCCATAAAACAAATAGTCAATTTCCAATTTAAAGGTCCAGTCGGGGGTGGAGTATGAGACAATGGGCCCTCTTACCTCCTTGTGATCGTTAGCCATCTTTATGTGGTTTTGTGTCTCTTTTTGGTTGTTTTGCATCTTTTTTTAGACTTTTTGTGTCTCCATGTTTTCATTTTGAGCCTCCTCCTGATGGGTACGTGTTAATTTGAGTGACATTTTGCAGGTGGACGCCAGGGGGGCTCCTGATGCTTTGGGCACCTGGGCCTGTGGCAGTAGGCCCGATCAGTAACCCATCCATGGGGCAGTGTGTAGGATTTTGTGGCATCTAGCGGCGGCATTGCAGAACTGAAACTTCTCCTGTGTGCCAAGCATGTAGGAGAACTCTGTCGGCCAACACGCAAAGGTGAATGGCCAGTATTTGGTTTGTCCATTCTGAGCTACTGTAGAAACAAAAAGGCAGACTCCGTGGGAGAGGACCCGCTGCATATGTAGACATAAATGCCTCATACTAATGACAACACAAGGATTCTAATTTTCAGGGTCTCAGGCGGACATCACATTTTGGGTTTACTTGACCTCATACTGTATTTCATTCTACTTTACTTAGACCTGTTGTCCTTGTTCACCAATGCTTTTTTGTCCCATCTTGTGGCCCTGCTGGAGTGCAGAGACAACGATCAAACTTGACTATCTAGAGGAAGTAAAAGTTGTAACAAGGTTTCCATCAGTGAACATGTGGAAGGATCATTACACTAATCCATGTCAAAACAAGACGGCAGCCAATTCTGCCAAGTCATGCTGCATTCCAGGCATGTTTCTGAGCCCGTAAGTCACCACTTCAAGTCACGAATCACGACTTCATAGCGTTCCAGGCAAGTCACGCCAAACTCTCAAAACAACATGGCGGACCGTGCGGGGTTTATGTTTGTTTATGATCACTTCTGTCACCAAAGGTGCCTGTTCTTTGCTCATTTGAGTGAAACGGAGGAGGAGAAACTGCGCATAAGGTCACAGATGCTTTTATACTTTTTATTTTACGTTATCTGTGTGTTTGGAAACGTATTTTGTTTTGATTTATTCTTGCACTGGAAACTAGCTGTTAGAGCGGCTGCCAATAATGCGTTAACATTAGGGTTATTTTATGTCTATTTCTCACCGTGTATCACCTGCATCAACACTGCATCCATGGGGCTGCCGTTGTTGTTTAGAGGAGTAAGGTCATTGGTTTAGAGGGCTGTGTGATGTCAGAAAGCATAACTGGGAGTACATCGATCTGGTATGAGCTCACAGGTGGTAAGTTACGGGTTTGACTGCCGTTCCAGTGCACTTTCACGGGTAGAAGGTTGTAAAAACACGAGTTAGGGAGCGATCACACCGAGATGAAACGCTAGAAACGCGACGCCAGTAAAACCAGTTTTCCTATGATATGGCGCGTCTGACTGGCATTCTTTT
Organism: Epinephelus lanceolatus; assembly: GCF_041903045.1. NCBI lineage: Eukaryota > Metazoa > Chordata > Actinopteri > Perciformes > Serranidae > Epinephelus > Epinephelus lanceolatus. The sequence goes on along the minus strand of NC_135744.1, from coordinate 42,063,549 downwards.
TAGACAGGAGTTTTTGTAGACGCTTCTTTTTTGACGCATGTAGACGCTGAAAAGTTAAAATATTTTCAACTTTTTGAGCGTCAGATGCCAGTAGCTAGCGCGCATTGAATAAGTGCTTTCAGCGTTTCAAGAGTCTTTGAAGCGTCTCTACCGTCTCACTTCTGTGTGATCGCCCCCTACAGGTTGCCTGGAACGCGCCATCAGTCTGCAGCCGACCCCGACACAAAAGTGGACAAGGTCCAAAACCTGATCACATTTTGTGGTTGAAACTTGTTTATCTATGATTAATAGTGTTTGTAGTTTGATATGGCAACAAATTTGACCAATTTTAGTAACAAGCTAAGACACTGTTAATAGAGTGTGCCAGGGCTGACGTCAAAATCCGGAAGTTTAGCATCGCGCTGGTTCCCGAAGAGAAAGTGAATGTGATTTTTGCACTACATTTTGGATTATGTCAGAAAATAAGCTCTGTGGCTAACACAAGTTTATGATACTTACAGGTTTTGTTCAGCGAGATAATCTTCACATATGAACACCTTTCATACCGCATTTGAAGCTTAAATGCGATCGCCAGAAGTAAAAAGCTAACGTTAGGCTTTAACGGACTACATGACTACTCCACGGTCGCATGACTCTTGACGTCACCGCCACTAAGCTTTCAACTGATTTCGGCTGCTTTATTTTAAAAACATTGTATAATGGGGAAATCGGACTGTTTAAGCTAAATAAGAAGCTGTAATGGCGGACTGCCAGCACTCTCGCCTGTTCGGGGATGATGACGTTTAATGTCCCCGACAGGGTTTGTAGTCGTATTGAGCAACTTGTTAGCGACCGCCTTTTTTACGACATGTAAAAGCTTCAAAATTCACAAGTAGGGTATTTACTGGCGTGTTTTATGTCGTAGAACAAAACCTGAAACTCACTTAAGCTTTTGTTAACCACAGACCTTATTTGAGGAATTTTACCAAAATCCCATTCAAAAAACGTATTGACTTTTAGACGAGAGAACTGGAAGTGCTAAAAGCGCTAACTGAGTTCCGGGTTTACTGGCACACTCTATTAGGGAGTACTCATTTGAGGACAGTGGGACTTTATTGTCATTGACAATGTTTAGTTTTTTATACTTAGCAGGTCCTACTGATCCCAAATAGCTAGGAGAAATTAAAAATGCATACCAAACAAAAGTTCAGGTCTCAAGAGGATAAACTAATAAAAAAAAGTTGTGATTTCTGCCGATAGAGTCCCTGAAATCCTACACACTGGACCTTTAAGGCCACAATACAAAAAGTATCAATCAAAGCTAGTCTGGGGCCGTTAGTTGCCGTTTTGGTAAGGAACCGGAACCAGGGCGAGTGAGACAGGATCCGGAATTCGATGGATGCGCCTTTCCGTCAAAATAAAAGCACCAAGCTAATAAAAATGCCGTGAAACTTTAATTTAAAGAATATAATTGAAAAGAAAAGCCCCAAGCCATTAAGTTAATCGATTTTCTTACACCCATCATCACCCCAAATCGATGGTGCGCCAGAATTTAAAGTTTTACTTTGGTGAACACTTTTACTTTGGTGAATTTGGTGAATTCGGCATCCGCTCTCAAAATTCAGAGTGAATAAAAACCGTGACGCGAGGCTAATCAAAACCATTGCTTTAAAAGAAATAGTGTTTACTTAAACTTTATTAATTTGTTAGTTCAAATGTCAAGAGTGAACTGTCATACCCCAGTGTAATTATATAATGTCAGTGCTGTTGTTTCTGTTGGTGGTGTGGACAAAACATTTCACTTGACATTCACTTCACAATAAAATGATTTGGCCACATTCTCTTGGCTGAGCTTTTTAATAGATCAGGTAATAGTCCACCGCAGGTAGCTCTCCATGACTCACTGTCCCCTCCCAAAACACATTGTTATCAACCCTGCCCTCGCCTCAAACAAAACAAAGCAGGTGAGGAGGAGGAGGAGGAGGTGTCTGATGCGCCCTGCCTCCCTGCCCTTCACCTCACCGCCCACCGGCTTGTTTCCTCGTCGTCATCGCTGATGTCTCCCTGCCGTGTCAACACCGACCGGCTGTACCTCTTCAACTGCCACTCAAAAGACAGCAACATGGCGTACCTCCAGGAGGACATTCCCGTGTAAAATGTGGATTAACGAGCGACAGATAACACAGTGAAGCAGCACCTGTGCGCCGCAGCGGGGGAAATGCAGGACGACAGCGGCAAAGCAGCACTCGGGAGCCCCGCTGTAGCAAGTGCACCCACAGCGCAGGTAGGAGCGGAGCTTTGTTGTTCAGGCTCTTCACCGCCAGGTCCTCACTCACATATCACCATGTTAGCGTTTAAGACTCGCGTTAGACTCTGAAAGCAGTGTGGGACGACTTCATGTCACCTTACGGGACTCCCTGGTGTCGTGGCAGGACAGATAACATTTCTCCAGATGAAGCAGTCCAACCTGTCCGTCCACATCGCGCTCACCTCCCGGGCTTCAGCCCAACAGTCACACTGTGGACAGACGAGATAAAGCCTGAGCTCCAACACATGTGTTTGTCCACACTTTTCACAACGTTTTTGCACCTCACCTGTTCAGCTGTGTAACATTATCAAGGCGTTGGCATTAAACTGAGTCGTCCCCTGAGTTGCAGCTTTGGGCTGTTTAAATAATGCTGACCAGACTTCAATAGCAGTATTTGCTTTTTTACACAACACCCAGAGCTCTCATATTCACATTCAGCCCGAGTTATGTAATGTACAGTGGTCCCTTTTTCAGCAAAAAGTCCTCTGTAAATGGAATCACTTATTCGACTAGAGCAGCAACGATCAGCTGATTAATCAGCTGGTTGATACACAGTAAAGCAGTGTCAACACTTAAAGGCTTGTAATATAATCGATTAATTGTTGCTAGAGATGTACCAATACCACTTTTTCCTTCCTGATACCGATTCCGATCCCTGAACCTTAGGTATCTGCCGATACCGAGTACCGATCCGATACCAGCGCGTAAAATAAAAATGGATGGGATATGAACTGTTGTATGTCTCAACTCCTAAAACTCTGTGTAAAATCTTAAGAAATAAATACATAATAGTAGAATCAATGCCATAAAACTTTTTTATTATTGTTATTATTATTCAGTGTTGACACAGATCAAGACACAGGTTAAAGTGCAGCCACACAATTTGGTAAAAAGACATTTTAAAGGCTACAGTAGAATGCTTTTTAAACTCTGCTCCGTTTCCGTTTCGTTTGCCTGTAGTGTGCGTATGCGTAATGACATGAGGCATTAAGTGGTATCGGATTGGTCATAGGCTGTACTCGCTGATACCCGATACCGCATTTTAGGCAGCATCGGAGGCATTTTTGATACTGGTATCGGTACAACTCTAGTTGTTGCAGTACCTTTTCAAGCATACATACCAAAAAATACTTAGTTCCACCTTCTCAGTTGTGTTAAATAAGTAAATAAATATTATATGTTTTGGATGCTCTATGTTTTACATTCTCTGGTGGTGCTGCCATCTGGGTCGGGACATCTGCCCAATTTTTTTTTATCTCAGTTAAGCTCTTTTCCGATTTAAACAAAGTTATATATAAATTTTAATGATTAAATTGATTAATCAAAAAAAAAAAAGAAAATATTGAAAATAGTTATTATACTTTGATATTAAAATAAGTATAAATTAGTATAAATCTTGTATTGTTAATGTACAAATGACCTCTTGCCCGCTGATGATGATTAATATTGTTTTTTTGCTCTCTAAGCACAGTCTTTGATGCTGTACATTAAATCCTATGCAGTCACCTTGGTTTACCTGAAGAACTGCAATTTGTTTAGCACATTCCTCTGTCATCCTGTCACCTCATTGCATTGTGCAGTACCTTAAGTCCCAGGGTCATACTTTGATGTCTCAATTATGGAAAAGTATAGGGCCGCAGGCATAAGGTAAAAAATAACAGGAGATTTTTTTTTTTAATTTAATATTTCATAAATAAAGTTGAAAATGCTGAGAACAAATTTTTACATTTTTTTGCACTTTGAGAATAAAGTTGAAATGTCAAGAATAAGTCAAAATGTTAAGGATAAAGCTGAATTTTCAGTTCTGGTTCATCAAATCATGTCTTCTGATACATCATACCCACTCTGTATGGCACGAAGGTGTAACCATGGATACCCTTGCATTTGTCCATTACCCACTTTCAGCTTTCAGTTTGCAAGAATGCAGCCACCTCTTTCAGGTTTGTGTGGTTTCTCCCTCTGAACAGATACAATTTTCGGCACAGTCTTCTCAAAGTCCTGATACTCATTACTACACTGTGTTTATGGTCTAAAAGAGAAATAATGTCCTCGTTATGAAAAGTGTTTCAGATGCACAGTTTCACAAATTCATCAGACAAGTCATTTTGTAGAGGCAGCCATGAGAGCTGACGCTAGTACTTTACTTAATTCTCAAAAGTTTGAATTTAATATTAAAATGTCAATTTCACTCTCAACATTTCAACTTTATTCTTGGAATGCATATTTTGTCCTATGCCTGCCACTACTACTGATAGTTCAATTTTATTCTAAAAAGTTTACTTTCTTCTCAACATTTTAACTTTATTCTTGTAGTGCAAACAAACAAACCTTCCTCCTTTCATTTATTTCCCCTTGTGCCTGTCCCTAATACTCTTCCGCATTTTATGTCTCTGTGTGTCATATATTAACATATGTAAAACTTGGAGAAACAAGAAATCTCAGAAAGAAATTACATTTTGGACGACTCGGTTATTGTATTTAGAAATCAGTATTGTATTGTATTTGTGTTTCATTGGAATAATTGATGAATTAATATTCATCTTTAAACACGTAACAATGACAGCAACAGCACACAAAGCAGAAGCCCCGCTGTTATCAAAGTGTGACTTCCTCCCTGCGACCTGACGTGAGAAAATAGTTCCCTTCTTGTTTAGAGGTGGGTGGCCTGCAGGAAGGAAGAGGAAGAAATAGTCCAGTATGTGGTTTGAACACGTCATGATAGACAGACACTGTAAACTTTACACAAAGCCTGTCACTTGACAAATTGAATAACCCACTAATCATTTTGCACTATTCTATACAATCCACAGATAAACAATTTAACTACCTTGATTGAATTTGACTACCAGATTTTCACTGATATCTGTAGCACTGTATATCTCCTCTCTGACTCTTTGAAATGTTATTTTATTTCCTCTAGAATTCAGTACACTTGAACGGGCATGCCGTTACTCAGAATGGCCACAACTCAACACCTACGCCTGCACCACAACCACACTTAGACTCCCAAGCCTCGAGTCGTGCACCCTCTCCAACTCCGGTAATCCAGAGGGAGCAGTGGGGAGGGAAGTATGAGTTCCTGCTCTCCTGTATCGGATACTGTGTGGGACTGGGGAACGTGTGGCGGTTCCCGTACCTTTGTTATCGCAATGGAGGAGGTGAGCACTCTACAAGCATTTTCACTGCCTTCTGAAGTCTGGAATGCTTCAAATGCCTGGGTGTACCATATGTCTGTAATAATTTGTTGCGCCTATCTGGGCAAGAGGCCCTCTTTGCCCTGCCCTGGGGTGTGCACTGTCCTAATCACGCTGGCTTATTCTCCACACTTAGTCCAGAGCTCTCCATGGCAGCCTTTGGTACAGGGAGCCACAACACAAGACATTTACTAATCCTATGAGTTTTCCTTGATTGCACACCAGACACTATGTCTAACCCAGCTTAATACAGCATGCATATCCATCTGGAATCAGACATGTTGGAGCTTGACTGACAGTAAAATAGAATAACATCAGTCTGTGAAGCTGCCACCTAGACAGAGATCGTATGAGTGAAACCTGCCTCTACAGGCCATCTTTATGCAGCTGCGCAAAATGATTGCAGTGGATGTCTCCCCCAGCACCACCCTTCCTCAAACAGCCATATTTTTATTCTTCGCAGGTGTGTTTCTCATCCCGTACTTCATTATGCTCTTTGTTACGGGCGTTCCACTCTTCCTCATGGAGCTAAGCTTAGGCCAGTACGGAGCAGCTGGCCCCATCACAGTGTGGAAATGCTGCCCTCTGCTCAAAGGTATGTATCATGCTGCTTACCTCGGCGTTTACACACTTGCACACACTGTAATCCAGTGACACAAACTTCAAACCCTTTAGAGATGGTTATGTCAGGGTGGGGACCTAATGTGATTAGTTAGTTTTAAATTGTATAGAAATATCGGATCACAATTCTCCAGGAATCTTGAGCATCCAGTTTGAACCATGTGTAATGATTTGAGTATGCAGGACCTCACATGACATCACAATGCCTGTGTCACCAGTCAGTCCAGACTAACATTATAGTCAAGGAAATAACTGGCTGGCTGTCATCAGTTTGTCACCCCACTGACATCCGTCATGTGGCTAACCTTAGAAATTCCTAAGAGCTCTGCAGCTCAGTTTCTAAATATAAACATCTCATAAGGAAACGTGCAGGAACTCACAAAAATAGAGCCGGAAAAGCAGGTTTATCATAAGAGTAGTTTTGATGTTAAACTTGAAATGCCAGCAGCAGGTTGGCATGCTGAATTATGAGGGATGGAGTTGCTCTAAGTATTGTAAAAGGAAATAATAGTTTCTGGTATACATGCACAACATTAAGTGTGAGTGTCTGGCATGCTGCATTTAAAGGTACAGTTGCCCCCAAAATCAAAAATACACATTTTTTCTTTTACCTGCAGTGCTGTTTATCAATCTAGATTGTTGTGGTAGGAGTTGCTGAGTGCTGACGACATTGTCCATGGAGGTTTCTGCCTTCTCTCGAATATAATTGAACTAGATGTCACTCAGCTTGTGGTGCTCAAAGTGCCAAAAAATGCAGAGTACAGTGCAGACGACTCTATGGCCGATATCTCCAACACTCAGCAGCTCACACCAAAACAATCTAGACTGATAAGTTGTGCTACATTGGAGAGGAAAAATAAGTCTTTCGATTTTGGGGTGACCTGTTCCTTTAAGGGGTGATACACTGAGATGTTCATTGAATGTGTATTTCTTTGTTTGAGCATGTCCAACTACCACTTAATACAACAGGGGTTCATAACTTCCTGTTTATTGAAATGACACAACCAATATCTCATATGGTATCCTTACACATGTATATCCTGTTTTTCTGAGATACTAAAGGCTGTGTCTCTTCATGTAGGTATTGGCATCGGGATGATCTGTGTGTCCACACTGGTGTGTCTCTACTATAACGTCATCATAGCATGGACATTTTACTACCTGGGCAGCTCGTTCCAGAGCCCTCTGCCCTGGTCCTGTGATGCTATAGCCAACGCAGCTCTCTGTGGAAACGGCACCACTGGCAACAACTCCACCGGTAGAGGCCTCAGCCCCACAGAAATATTCTGGAAGTGAGTTTGTCTTTTTTAAATTGTAAAATTAAACAAAATCAAGCCTAAAGTGTTTTATTACTGTGGACTGCTTTAGACTGATAAATGTCTACCGTACAACAGGGGCGTGAGTAGGCATACAGCTGTGCAGGGGCACAGGCCTCCAGTCAGAAGCCGACCCCCCCCCTTCCACACACACACAACACATATAGATTTACAATACTGCCTTACTAAATATAAATGCCACTCAAACTTACAGACGACTTACAAAAGCACTATGGTGAGATGTATGACATACAGAAAGTTAGCCTGTACTAGATGTCTGACAACATTTATTTATATTTGCATGAACCTCAACAGGTTTAACAGAGCTCTATCTGTAAGCAAATATAAACACTTTTGATTTCAGCCATTGAACCTTTCAATTCCTCCTTCTGTAGCACACCAAACATAATCAAGTAAGCCTTCTACAAGAGGGAATATCACCAAAAAACAGATTTACACAGTCTTACAATGTTACAAATCAACAGGTACAAAATAAAGAACATATACGCAAATAACAATATTTCAGTCCAGCTATTGAACTTTTCAATCTTACTGTAGCACAATAAATGTAATCAAGAAGACACACACACTACAAGAGGGAATATTACCAAAAAAAGTCAAAATCTTAAATTTAAAGTACCTGATATGGTCTGAAAAGGTATTCCCCTGATTGGGCAGCTTTTTAAATGAGCCCGCCCACAGGCTTGAAAATGGCATTTCCGAACGCTATCTAAAGTGAACCTAAACTAGCCATAGTTTCATTTGGGGTCGTGATTTGTGAGACTCATGTTTTTGGCATTGACACAACAGACAAAACCAGATGATCTTACCTCCCTCCACCTCATTCTCATCTCTCCTTGCTGCTTCCCTGTCCCTGCCTCCTCTGTTCTGCAGAAAGAATTTCCTTATGTCCATGATGACAGTAACTCATCAATGTGTAGTGGTATTATATACTACGCTTCGGCTTTATTTGACAACACGTGCGGGCTACTGTCCGCTGATAAATTTCCACCGCAGGCCTCAGCAGATTGTGTTCCAACTCCAATTTCGCGCGGATGCGTGCTAGGCTTCATGCACGTTCCATTCACTGAATATGTACGGACGCATCCAATGCCTGCAAGTGCAACTCCGGCCCTACTACGTGGTTGAAGTAGGAAGAAATTGTGCCCATGCTATTCTTCCTTGACACATCAGTCATAGCGTAGCCCTACGGACACTCAGCAATGAATACGGATATTCAGTAATGAAAAAAAATAGGCTTATTTATGAAATTTGACTGGGAATTTTTACAGGTTTACCAAGGCGCGTGCCCCGGTGAAAAGTGTCTGGCGACGCGCCTGCCGTACAACTCAATCTCCAGGACTTGTAACTGGCTCTGGCAGTATGCTGCGCACAAACATTGTTCAAATGTTTTTCTTCAACAAACACAAGCATTCTTTACGATGAATGGACTCTTCAAACTGGTTAATCTGTCACCTTTTCAGCTAATGTGAATCAGGACTTTGCGGCTACACCAAACACAATTCCTTATACTGTATAACACCTGCATAATACACAAGACTTCCCGTTTGCCAGTTAAAACATTATGATGTTATATAACAACAGGTGTAAAGCCTTACGACTGTGGTACTTTACAAGTTAAGCATCACAGATACTCCTCAGCTCTCTGAATACGTTTTGCACGAAAGGTTCTGCTGTATTTCAAACATGGAGGAGAAGGTTGTTCTTCAGCCACAATGCCTCAGTGACAGCTTACTGCCTGCTCCACGTAAAAATACGTCTTTATTGATATACAGCAAACAAACTAAAAGGGTTCAGACTGAGGCACTGTGTAATATCTAGTTTGGTAAACCCATCACCAGAGCCTACTCTCAGAAAGCATGGCAGGCACTCAGAGGCAGTGAGAGGCCATTTTTCTCGTGAACTCTGCCCCCTCACCTCAGGCCCTGTTTCCACCTGTCGTTACAATGCATCATGGGTGATCAGATCGCAAGTGGACAGCTCAAAGTACAGGTGTGAATGCACCCAACGCATCCTCAGTGCTTCTTGAGATCTGACTGCTCAGACCACATTCAGAGGTGGTCTGGGCTGCATGTGGCCACATTCTTTCAGCAGTGTTTATGCTAATGTGTCCTGGGCCACATTGAAGGACTGCCTACTAGGTTGATGTCCTTGCTTATCGGATTTTCTGCTGCAAATTAACTGTATGTTGCTGCCCTGGGCTAGTGGCCAGTTCAACGTCTGCCCCGTTAGCACGAGTGAACACAGCAACTGTTGTTAAACGCCTCAGTAACCTCACACCCACACCGAGATGGCTGTACTCTATCATCAAACCATTATTTTCTGCCAGTTTCCGCTGGGGATCAATAAAGTATACCTGATTTCTAAATAACAGTTCGATGAATCTTCCCATCCTCACTGACGTGTGCTCTGCTGTATTAAATTTTTATTACTCTGCTGGTGAGGAATAGAATTCATTTAATTGAGTTGAGAAGTGTAGCAGCACAAAGAGAGCAGAAACCACAGCCTTTTTTGCCTATAAACTGAAATACAAGCGCAGTACTTCATACTCAACTGTATGAGTGCTGTTTTTTCTTCAGACAGATGCCTTCCTGGTCATTAATAAACCCAGCCCAGCGACCATACCTTGTGTATTGTGCTTCAGTTAATGTGTAATAAGTCTAGTCATAGGTGTGGTAAGAGGTGTGCTGTTTTATATGCTTATGTTTTCCTTGTGTCGTGCAGTGAGCGTGTGCTGGGTGTAGTATACAGTGAGGGCCTCCACGACCCAGGCCCTGTCCGGTGGCCCTTGGCTCTGTGCCTCCTGGCTGCCTGGATCATCATCTTCCTTTGTATGCTCAAGGGCATCCGCAGCTCTGGCAAGGTGAATATCAACACAATGTTGTTATTGTCAGCTCCCACAAAACACACACACACACACAATCCTGCCCTTTACTGACATATCATGTCTAATGTGTCTGTGCTGTCTGTGCTTTCAGGTGGTTTATGTAACAGCTACCTTCCCATATTTTGTGCTGATTGTTTTAATCATAAGAGGTGCCACACTGGAAGGCTCTCTTCAGGGCATTGCTTTCTACCTCACACCAGACTGGAGCCGATTATCTAATGCTCAGGTATTTCAGATGGCACACTGAGGAATCTGTGAGCACTATGGTGACTTGTTGCTGCTTTATATTTTCATTGTTTAAGGCATATTTCTGTCTGATAAATTGCAGGTGTGGAATGATGCAGCCTCACAGATCTTCTACTCCTTAGGTATTGGAGTTGGAGGGCTGCTCTCTATGGCCTCTTACAATAAGTTTGACAACAATGTCATCAGGTGAGTTTGTGCTGAGCTGTGATGTTGGCTTTGTTGTTGCGGCCATGATGTTTGTTCAGTCCTCTTAATCGTGGTTCTGTTTATTTCAGGGACACTTTGATTATCACCACAGGAAACTGCAGCACCAGCTTCTTTGCTGGATTTGCTATATTCTCAATCCTGGGTCACATGGCGTGGAAGAAGGGGGTGCCTGTCGGAGAGGTGGCAGATACAGGTAGTTACTGTGCTCATTTTTTCAATGTAACTTAGGCTCTGTTTCTTTGTGTAAAGCAGCTTCTATTACAGAGCAGTGAGGTAGCCATTTTGTATCCCCTCCACTCAAAACTTTGACCTTACTATACTGACTTGTATCTGTGCAAAGTCTGTCACTTGAGACGTCCTCCTCTACGGGAGGAGGCAATGTCTGTCCACTCTCCTAAAAGCTTCAGGATTCAAATGTACCCAGGCAAGCTACATTAAGTACGTCACCAATTCGAAAGCCAGTCGCTGTCTAATAAACATGTGTCAGCGGGAAAAAAAGACTTTGATACAGCACCGGCAAAGAAACTGGAAAAGGTTTTGACAGCAAACTTGATAGAGTGTGCAGTTTTTGGATGTAAACCAGACCCTGAAGCTTCCTTCCACTATATACCAAAAATCCCACTGTAGCACGTTATTGTACATTTGTGTACAACCACTAACGCCAGGTCACCCACTGCCAGTTAGCCTGTAAGCTAACAAGCTAACAAACTTGTTGATGTGTTCTTTTTTGCCCTAGGTCCTGGGTTAGCCTTCGTTGCTTACCCAGAGGCCCTTGCTCTGCTGCCAGGCTCTGTGTTCTGGTCCATTATGTTCTTCCTCATGCTCTTTATGCTGGGGATCGATACACTGGTAAGGCCACACACCACACATAGATATGACCAGTTATAAAGATGTGTGAGTCCGCCTCGTTGTGATTGATACCTTCCACTCTGCTGCTTCACAGTTTGGAAACATGGAGGGCATCGTCACGGCCGTGCTGGATGAGTTTCCACATCTCAGAGCGAACTCACTGCAAAAGTCCTTGTTCTTGGGCATTCTGTGTTTTTGCTTCTACCTGATGGGTCTCCTGTTGGTGACTAATGTGAGTGTGTTGAACTGTAGTTGGCGATAAATGTGGCTGCAAATGCATCTTTTCTGTGGTCAGACTCACATTCCTCCATGCTGTGTGTGTGTGTGTGTCCTCATAGGGAGGGATTTACTGGTTCACTCTCATTGACTCCTTCAGCACTAGCTTTGGCCTCATCATCATCACCCTCTTCATGTGCATTGGCATCTCCTTCTTCTACGGTAGCCCATCACAAACCGCTAACCCTCACACCAAACTCTTAACACCACATCATTCCTTCATAGAAGTTTGAGTCATTCAGGACCTGTGATGTTTAGCAAGTTGTAAAAGAAGAGAGACATCCTGTGTTGTGAATGCTTCAGTTTCTATATATTATATTCAGCAGCAAGCAAAGAGACATTAGTATTTGAATGTTAACAGCAACTAAATGCTTAATATTGACATTTAAACACCACTGAATTCATAGCACTGACATACTGTACTTTGAAAACCATTTATCTACATCAGGGTGTCCGCGGGGTCTTAAAAAGTATTAAAAGTTGATAAATCAAATGTCGGAAAATTAAGGCCCTTAAAAGGTATTAAAAAGTCTTAATCGCGATTTTATGAAGTATTAAATTTTCTTGGCATTCAAGCTTTGACAAAAAGTATCCATGAATGTATAATTTATTTTCCTCCTCGCGACTATTACAAACAACGATGTGTAGGTAGGCACACTCGGACTGTCACTCGGGGCCGTGCGCGTATCTGTGCGACAACACGCGACGGCGCACGTCCAGGCGCCAAACAGAGGAGCAAAAGACAATAAAAAATCCTTCTCATCTTATCTGAGTTCTGTTGTATGTTTGTGCTCCGTAGATTTAATTGCAAACTACAACTGTTTAGTAAGTTAAAGATGCGTTGCTGCTAACGACAGCTTGAAGTGGTGATGGGGTCTTAAGGTTTTTTTGGAAGGTCTTAAAAAAGGTATTGAAATTAACCTCAGGATTCCTGCATATACCCTGTACATGCATTTGATTTGAATTCACCTTAGTTTCTTGATTTGCAGTTTCAAAAGCTGAATTAGATTTTTTTAAAAACAAATTCAGACCCAAAACTTCACATTTCAGAGTTTCATAAAAGTAGATTCAGAATGCTCAAACTGAAATGGTCAAGTTCCAATCCAAAAATTTAGGTTGAACATTTTCAAATAGCAGCATTCAGGCTACCCAGGACAGGATATGCATGTTATTTACAGCCAGCTGCACAAAACCAGCGCAAACTGGACAGCTTACCAGAGCCCGTCGCTCCTCCTGCTGGTCAGTTTTGCTCAATTTGCTATATTATGTGCAGTATTCTTTTTTCAGTTTTACACCATTTTGGTAACAAGATAAACACAGTATCTCATGCTCTGTTGTCCCTGTGATTTCTGGGTTGTTCCAGGGTTCCTAACATTTATGTCTTTACTCTATCAGGAGTCAACCAGTTTTGTCAGGACATCATTGATATGATCCGCCACTGCCCCCCCTGGTGCACCAAAGTGCTGCTTTACTTCAAAGCATGCTGGGTTTTCTGCACTCCGTTTCTTCTGCTGGTGAGTGAACACATCAGTATTAATAGCAGTATATGTTGTTAGTAGACGCAGTATGACATCAGCGTTGGTTATCTGTAATTAGTATGACAAATGCTTTTCAGAATCTATCTATTAAACTTCCGTAAACGCAGCTGGCTTTTTGAATCATTGGATGTCTTTTCTAAAAATCTGGCTGCACTGAGGTTGACAGGTTTTATATAACTGCTGTGCTAAATCTCATATGATAGCCTCACAGTATTGTTGGTTTGCATCAGTTACACTATCCATGTGACATCACTCCCACTGTTATCTCTGCTGCACTTGTCACCTGAAGCAAAATTTCCATTTACAGTAAAGCTACTTGATATAGAAATGTTGCATATAGAGTCAGAAGGTAATCTGATGAGGGGTGAGACACTGTGCTGTCCCAGTAAGTTGTTAAAATGTTATCGTAAACTGAGGGAGAACAAAGTATAACTCAATTACTAACTTCTACAAATGTGTCACCTACCAAACTAAAATGACATCGACACTTTGAAATGTAGCCAACTGTGCTGAAATCTTCACAACAGCAGTTGTGAATAATTCAAGAGGAGAACCTGACATTCAATCTGAGCCCCCCTCCAGCTTGTAGCATCTCTCTGCTGGCCTCCTCATTCACTCTTCTTCTGTTGCCATTGTTGCTTCTTTGTTTGGATGACACATTCCTCTGCTCACTCCAGTTCATCCTGACCTACATCTTCATCGAGATGTACAGAACTTCACTCCGCTACGGCTCCTATGTGTATCCACTGTGGGGGAAAGCGTTGGGCGTGTGCATGGGCGCTACCTGCTGTCTGCAGATCCTCATCTGGGCCATCGTGGCCATCAGCAGGGAAACCGGAACACTGAAAGACGTCAGTATCACCACTATGTCATTCTGTCACTGTGAGGTCCGGTTACACCTCTGCCCTGATCACACTCACCGTACAGTTCAGACTGTCACTGCTGTGCCTGTCAAAATAGAAAACACTGGTGGATGAAATGGCCTCTCACTGTCTCTTGCTTTTCTTTTGCAGCGTTTCCAAAAAACGATTCGACCTCTGAATTCCTGGAGGGTAAACAACTTGAACAGCACCGGGAGAGTCGAGGAGCGTGTGGAGCCCGAGAGGGTGGAGGCTCCGTTCACCGTCACGCTCACAGACATGGACTTCACAGCAATGACATGGGAGATGGGAAGCCAGGCGTGACAGCGTGGAGAGCAGGGATGAACACTTAGTGATAAACAACCTGTGTTGTCAAGAGACAGAGAAATTTATTATTATTGTTATGTACGTTCGCCCCAGCTAGGCTCTGGTGGCTGTGTCTGAACAGACTGTGTGTCCTGCAGGGCAGAGTGGATTATTGCTTTATTTATATCATTACGGATATTTGAATTGTACTTTTTAACTTTTTTTTTTACACTGTGTAGAATGTAAGGTTAACAGCTGTAAAGTTTATATCATCTTCATCCAGGATAACATAATGGGACCCTACCAGGACATCTGGATGTTGATGATCAAGCAGGACATCTGCCGATCTTATTTATTATCACAGTAGCATAGTACAATTAATTTTCCCGGACAGCAGTCAACACCAGCTTAAGATCCGGATTGCATTCATCATGTACAACAAAAGAGGGACAAAAAAAGTGCAGTGACTCTTGACCGTTACCTTCAACGTGCACAGATGGACCTGGAGTGGTGACCACAAATCATTGGCCTGCAGTAATAAACGAGTCAGGAATACTTTTAATCCATTTTACTTTTTAAAACAAACAACTGCTAGAATCACTGCTAGAGTAAATAAATTCATTTAAAAAAAAATGAACTTGCCAAATGAACTATTGAACACTGTCTACGTGTCCATATGTCTGATCATTTGCATTTCAGTTTGAGGGAAAATGCAGTTTCTATACTAGTATTGTAGACAGGCTTTTAAGTGGGACTAACTATCTTTTGTTATCTTTAGAGAAAAAAATGATAGGTGTCAGTGGGTATCTACACACACGTAGGTTTTTAGTTTATTATGTTCACTGGAACTTGGCTTTGGCAGTTCTTCATTGTTGATTTCCCCTCTGCTTTTTATGACAGAAAGCCCTCCTTAAAGGTCCAGTGTGTAGGATTTAGGAGGATACATTGGCTGAAATGGAATTTAATATAATTTGTATGTTTTCTTTAGTGTATAATCACATCAAAATAATTACATTTTCATTACCTTAGAATGAGATGTTAATATCAACATAGGGAGCGGGTCCTCGCCTAGAGTCTGCCATGTTGCACAGCCATGTTTCTACAGTGGCCCAGAACAGACAAACCAAACACTGGCTCTAGATAGGGCCATTTTGGGTTTTTGTGTCAGCCATTGTGGTGAGAAGCCCCTTAGGGAAACATATTTTTCAATGTTAAACTGCTTTATTTAGTGTTTTTACCAGTTTTAATCATCGGGTCTGTTTGTTTTGGAAAGGAAGAGACCTCTGTGGATAATTTGGCTCCTGGAAAAAAAACCTCCTGAACAATGAACACATAAGGAATTCTAGCCAAAACGTCATGCTTGACACATGGAAGAAGTTTCACTTGGTTGCAATCTGCATCTGCCTCACTGCTAGATGCCACTAAATGCTACACACTGTTCCTTTAAGTCATTGTATATCATGATTAAATGTCTTATCTGGAGAGGCACTCATAGGTTGAATGTATCCTCCCCTTTAGGACATGATTATTGTCTTTCTTACATTTCTAACAACTTTGTGAGGAGGCGAATGTTACGCTGATCTGAGGGCCTGCTTAGAGAATCTGTTGTTTAAATGTTGTTTATTGGCAGATTGGCCATAATTTGGAAATGTTATTGGACAGTTACTTTACAAATACTTTTACTAGACCCTTTGCTAGATAAGCCCAATGATATCAAACTTAGGACATGAAGGAAATAATCATGTGAAGAATTAAAAAAAGACCTCAGCTCACTCAGACACATCAGTCCAATCAATGTTTATCTCTGTAAGTGTCTGACTGTAATGGACTGTCCCAGATAAATAACATTTGTAAACCGCTTTTGTTTTGATTTTGTCTTGAATGTCTAAAGATTTAATTCCCCACCGTTTCCACAGGCTGTTTACTCTCGAACTGTTTTCAAAGGCATGTGTGCTCTCTTTAGTGTCCGCTTCCAAATAAGTAGATGATAACAGATAAGAGGAACCTGCCAGTCTCCAGTGTCTGCATTTTTAAAAGTCTTTCAGTCACATGAGGCTTTTATTTGAGTGCGCTTATAATAAGGGTCATTGTTTGGTCTCTCAAACCATCTAACAAGCAGGATCACTTCCTTTAAACCCTTAATTAGGAACAAAGGCAGAAAAAAACCCCAACTTTTTTTTGTTTTAGGATTGTATGTCATGTCATGAAACTCTGCAGTGATTGAATATTTATATTGTCTTCATATCTTTCATTCCTTTTGTTTAAAGATGTCTGATGGAAATTATTGAAAATGATGGCAGGGTGGGGCGGCACGGTGGTATAGTGGTTACCACTGTCGCCTCACAGCAAGAGGGTTCCTGGTTCAATCCCGGGTGTGGGAGCCCCTCTGTGCAGTTTGCATGTTCTCCCTGTGTCAGCGTGGGTTTCCTCCAGGTGCTCCAGCTTCCTCCCACAGTCCAAAGACATGCAGGTTAATTGATAACTCTAAATTGTCCGTAGGTGTGAATGTGAGTGTGAATGGTTGTCTGTCTCTATGTGTCAGCCCTGTGATAGTCTGGCGACCTGTCCAGGGTGAACCCTGCCTCTCACCCAGTGTCAGCTGGGATAGGCTCCAGAGGATAAGCGGTTAGAAAATGGATGGATGGATGATGGCAGGGTGTCTGCAGGTTCTTAAAATTTCTTAAACTCAGTTTTATAAAAAACAAAACAAAACATAAAAGTCATTAATTAGTTTTAAATTTGAATTTACGAGTTCTTCATGAACACTTTTAATCTGATTTCATGTATCCATCTTTTCATTTCTTCATGTCAAAATGAGTTAAGATCCTCTGCTTGAAAGTCCACATTTATGATTTTAAAGTAATCGTATAACCTGACACTGAACCTGTCTTTTTACTTTCATGTACCTGTTGGCAAAATGCAGATAACCTAACTCATTTTAATAGCCATATTTCTACCTTTCTACCCTGTACGGGACCAAACATACACTGACCTTTGGGCCTATATGTAGTTCCATAGTGTAGTGGAATCAAGTCTGCTTTACGCGCAGAAGGTCGTGGGTTCGAGCCCCAGTGGAACCATTGCTTTACACCTGTCAGGTGCTTGTAAGTTACAGTAAGTTACAGTATGACACCACTTGTATCTGGGGGCGGATAGTCCATAGGAACTTGAGTTGGGAACCGGAGGATTGCCTGTTCAAGTCCCTGGCCGGACCAAATACGGAGCGTGGACTGGTAGCTGGAGAGGTGCCTGGGCACTGCCGAGGCGCCCTTGAGCAAGACCAAGGCACGGTTGGTCACTCTGACAGGCCCTGTTTGTGCATGTGTGTGTCTTTCGGACCTGTGTGTTAATGACAAAAGAGTGAAAAAAATTGAATTTCCCCTCAGGGGATTAATAAAGTATATTAAATTAAAAATATATGCTTGAATAAGAGAAAGAGGATTTCTCCAAAAAGTCTTATGATTAAAAAGTTCTTGAAAAGTTCTTAAAAAGCATTAATATTCAGTGTCTGACACCTGTAAACTCCTTGGATGTGATAAGTGTATAAAGCCAAGATCAGTTTTATTTAACTGACTTTAAGAGTTTACTATGGTGAGTGTGTTCAGTGAAGTCAGACACGTACAGACAGGGGAAAAGAAAGGGCATTTAAAATGGGATTTACTGGGGGCAACAAAGAGGATGTTTTCCAAGAACCAAAGTGTGCTCAAGTCTTGCAGTTGTTTGAAATCACAATATGTGAGTATTACCACAAGAGGGCGATGGTTGCGCAAAGATTAGGGGAGGCACATTTAATCCATGATCTCTTAGTAAACTTCACATTAGCTGTCTCTGTTATATGAATGAAAACCATTGAAAAAAGATTATTGATTAAAGCATGTGACAGTGCTTAAATGGATGCTCCAGTGGGGAGTCAAGAAAGTAAAGAAATCAGTGCGTAAAAATAGCTCATTTTAAACCACGTCAAAAGAAATGAAAACAAAAATACTCACGGTAATAGAACAGCATAAACATGTGCACATTTCATCATCGTAATAACGATATAATTACACTGTAGCAGAAAGGACGAGTCGCCTGCTTTCTCTCTACAGTATGACCTGTGAGTAAACCTAGCCCTTTGTGAATGCTGTGGATGGCGGGATAAATACCAATGAGCGGATGTTGCGTAGACATTTTCCCGCGTTTTCGTCTCATGCGTTTGGGTTAGTTTGTTTGCGGTGTGTCACGTGATCCTGGTGAACGCACACCGCGCCCAGTATACCATCACAGACAGCACGAGATAAATATAAAGCTTTCACCCAGTTATTTAGTGCTATGTTATACAGTGCTGGGTTTAAACAGAGATAAACGACAACAGAAACTCAGTGAGCCTGTTAGTGCACACGGGGTTGTGCTGACTGTCTCTGGAGGGCGGCTAAACCTTGAGACACCGGCGGCACCGGCACTCCGCCGCGCACTCCGGTGCCACAAAACGAACGCCTACCTCACCACGGTTTCAGGAAGTCGGTGAGGTTGTGTTGTATTGTTGCCACGGAACTCGTGCAGTGGGCTTTAAATATTTTTAACCTAATTTGTTGCCTTCAGAGCACAGTTGTAGTTTTAATCGTAATATTTGCCTGTTAGCTAGCCGCACACCAAGATGCCACCTAAAAAGCGAAACTCTGCGACGACACAGAGCAAAGACGTGAAGAGTGCTGAGAGTGTCTCTGCAGACAAGAAGGAGAGTCCAGAGTTATCTCTTAAAAAGTAAGAGAAGTTATTTTTGCCTCATTTAGGTCTCGGCTGAAGCAAACTATACCAACAGTCAGAGAATTAGTTAATACTATGTAAAGATAGTTTACAGTGTAACTTAGGCTAATGTTAAGCTAGTTTTTGCCGGTGTGTTTAAGCTAGCTAGCTTAACTGTTATGTTATTAGCTAGCTTCTTCAAACTAAGGCAGGCCTGTATTTGGAGCTAATACCAGAGTTTAACGTCTCTCATCCCCACACACAGACTGTAAATGTTGAGATATAACCCTGTTACTACACACACCTCGGAGTCTGACACTGTTAAAGTGTCAACAACCATGTAACATCCACTGTACCTCAGTGTACCTGTAAACTGTATACACTTTATACATAGTTATTAGCATGCAATATGGTCGCTGTCAATATGAATATAAGTACACTGTATATACTGCCAGATCAGACTCCCTCATGCATACAAAGCAATCTGTTACAATAATAACTGCATATTAATTCCAGCACCCTTTACACTCTACAACATTGCACTATTGTCCTGCTCTCTACAAATTTTAATGTGTTGTTTGTTATATACATTGATACCGTTTGATGTATGTATAGTTATATCTGTACACAGTAGTTAAATGTTTGTTTACCTTATTCAGCTTGTTCAGTCCTTGTTTTTAGCGATGTGTCTTTTTCTGTGCAAGTACATTTATAGAACATAAACTGGAGTCAAATCTATATGTCACACATTTGGTCAGTAAAGCTGCTTTTGATTTTGATTCTGATTTTGACAGACTTTGGCTAACAGTCAACCACTGCACTTGGTGGTTGTCGTCATCTGTCTGTGCAGTATATTTTGATGTCCTGGAACTGTTTGTGTTCTCCATGATGATGATGTATGGTCTCCATCCTTCCAGACACAGAGACAAGGATGCTGAGTTTGTGACCCTGTGTAAGAGCCTTCATGTGACAGACCTGGTGTGTGACCGTGCCTGGACGTTGTGGAAGACTGTTCAAGAGTCCATGGATGAAATCGCTGTATGTATTTATGTGATGGCACATTTGTAATGTTGTGATTCTGTTGGTTGCCCCGTTGAAGCAAATGAAAAGGCACGGGTGGAAACTTTGTTATTTGGTTGAAAACTACCCAAGAGGAGAATAAAAGCATCCCTTTGGAAACAACTCACGTACTGGGTATAGTGTTCTGTCAGAATAATTGCATCATGACTGTAACCATCAAAATGAACATGCCTTCACGATCAAACCCTCTTTGTTATTGTGATGCTTTTCAAAAAGCTTTCTCAGATTTGATTTACAAGGGAAAATATTAAATGAAATACAAACGCATTGTCCATGTTATTTGTGGCATAAAAACTGTAGACTACTGTATTGTCTTCACCTCGCAGACAGTGGCTAAATACAGTATCAGAAATAGACTTTTTTCAGAACTACTCAAAAAGGTCAAGTAGATGAAAAAGCTACTCAATTACATTTCTTTCAAATATTTAACTTTCCAGCCCTGGTAAAACATGAGCAGATGAGGATGTGCTGCACATAATAAGCACTCACATGTGTCATATACACTGTCACAAATCTTGCGTTATTATCTTTGCAATTAATTAGTCCAAATGTTGGTTTTCTTTCTAACATTCTGTCAATGGAAATTCAAACAGTCTATAACAAAGAAGGACAGAAAGGTTTTGATGAAATATAAATATAACGTGCTGCAGGATGATATGCTTTTTACAGATCTGTCTGATTTATGTTTCAGACCTCCTGCATATTTTAACATTCCCCACAAGGATATTAGTGATTAAAATAATATTGCATGTTAAATGAATAAGTTATAAACATTGTTTTTTTCTCATTTCAGGACAGTCAGAAAAGGGTGTGGGGGGCTTGTCTGTTTGTGTCAGCGACAGACATTGATGTCCCCTGTTTCACCTTAACTCAGCTTCAGAATGCAGTCAGTCTGAAGTAAGTACTCATGACTCATGATGCATGTTTCTCTCACACATTAATGCATATAATATTATTTATTTTAATACACATTCTGGAAAAGGATAACACACGGCTGCTCTTCCCACCGTGGTCCAAATTCCAGTTGAGTTTGAAACATTTTTCTCAGATTCACAGTAAATCTTGGTTTGGTTTTACAGTTTTATCCTTAATGTCATGTGCAGTTTTATGCTTTTTTAATCTCTCACACAAATTAATCTGTTTGTTTGTAGTGTGAAGCAGTTTGTGGCACTGGTGAGGAAGTTGGATGTGAACCTGGATACTGTAAGCACCAAGGTGAATTCAGCACTGGCACGAATGGAGAAGAAGTATGATGTGACGCTGGCGCTCTACCAGCGGTTTGAGAAGTAAGTGAACACATAATCACAGTACAGGAGCTTGATTCATGTCGAACTGTTGTGGGCAAAATTGTAATTCATAATATTTTTTTCTTTTTTTTGTTTCAGAACATGCAAGAAAATCTTTACTTTGGTTTCTGATGACCGGTAAGTTGGAGACATCTCTGCCACATGAGTGAAATTTGCTTGTCATGTTACTTTTCAGTATCTTATGGACTTGTGTTTGATGATTGAGTGCTTGCCGAAAAGATGTAATACAGATGCATAATTAATTACTTAATGTCTCTTTTCCAAGGGAGAGGGAGGCCATGCGTAGCTGCTGGACAATGTTTCTTTTGGCCAAAGGTAGGTTAATTAATAATAACAAAAACAAGTAGGATCAAGCTGTTAACACACTTGATGGAATAGTTTTCACGTTGCTTCATCTTCTTTCCTTCCTCTTTTGTGCTGAGCTGTAGAGCTCAAATGAATTGGAAAATGTTCCTCCTCATGGTTACAGTTCTGTTGTTTCTAGTCTGCAGCGGCAGTGTTCTGATGATGCGTCTCATGTGTTGCATCTCTGCTGTTTGCAGGAAGGGCCTTGCAGATGGAGGATGACCTGGTCATATCATTCCAGTTGCTGCTTTGTACGCTGGAGTTATTCATCAAGCGCTGCCCTCCTGACCTTCTGCAGCCTCTTTACAGTAAGCTTCAGCATCACTTATTTTAACCTCTGTCTTTATTTCATAATCTTTTCTGACTTCTAGTCGTACAACCAGGCCTTAAAGTGTGAAAACTGTATGTGAAAGACTTGCTGCTGTAGACCTAATGTGATTTCAAGTTGTTTAATTATCAACCTTGAATATTTTGTGTCAAAGGATTTGTTGTTTATGGCTCCCAGACGTCTTCTAAGCCCCCTAATGTTTTTCTCTCAGAATCAGCTATCAGCAAAGTTCAGAGTCCTCCGACACGAACGTCTCGCCGCAACCAGAGCAAAGCCAAATCCCGGCCTCCAGAGCCAGAGATGGATTTGCAGCTTCTCACAACTTTGTGCAAAGAGAATGAATGCAATGCAGAGGAGGTCTGAGCCCCCCCCCCCTTCCCCTCATTTCATAGTTCTCACAGTCATCATACAAAGACATCTCTGTGCTCTCTGTTTTGCGTGTATTTGGCCTCATTTGCCTCTTTATGCCAAATGTATTTGCAGGTGAAGAATGTATACCAGACCAGTTTCTCGGCTTTCCTGGACTCACTGGATCTTTCAAGAACTCCAGATTTTCCTCAGGTAGGGAGGTGATGCCTGCTCTACTGTTTGCTTTCACCGTCTGCTCTTCACTTACTGTTTCCAGTAGTTATCTCCTCCCTGCTTACCTTGTTGCCATTCGTCTGATTGTCTGACAGCTGCGGTTGTTCTCTTTGCTGCTCAGACATGTTTGGTTTTACATATATGGTGTCAGGAAAATGTGTACTCAAGCAGGGGGTCCTTTGTGGTGTGTCTGGGTAGTATATAGCAGAGGCAGGTATGAAAACAAAGGAGGCAGGATGCTACTGTTTGCTGACACCGGCACACTCCTCTGAAGAAGGATACTAGACATATTTATTTTACTGCTAGGTTACCCCAGTAATGGACAGGTGGTGCGCATTATTTAGTGTCTTGTGCAAATAATCTTCTCACGTTATTGGTCTGAGCTATGAGGGGCCTGGGTAAATTGGCACAGGCACAGATGTGTTTTAGAGAGGCGTATCTTTGTGAGACTGAGATCTCTTCAGAGAGAGACAGACTCTGGCACGGTTGCAATCATACAATCTTTAAACAAGTCTTGACAACAAGAGTATGAAGGCTGGAGTAATGTCATATGTGGCCAACTCTGTTTGAAGCCCAATTGTTTTTGTTTCTACTTTTATTCCCCCAGGTGATTTTGCATTTGTGTGAAGACATAGTTGTACAAGTCTTCAGGCTGTTTAAAGAACTACCACCAGCAGGGATTTCTTGTGTCTCTATCATTGTCAGGTCTCTATGATTGCAGATCTGACTTTGAGATTAAGATTTAACTTCTAAAACATGCATTTAGCCAATGAAATGTGATGCACTGTTAGAGCTCACGATAGCAGCAGCAGTATAAGAAGTAGCTCGCCGTCATAGTGAAATTGTTCTTAAACAGGAGGCCAAGGTTGGGATAGTTTACTACTCCTCAAACATAATGCTGTTAACACAAACAGCTCATGTACAATGCAGAAATAATTAAAAGCTATGAAAGGCACCAAACTGTGCTTAAATATGTGAGTACAATTAAGCATTTATTGCTTTTACATTTAGGTAAAATTCAGAAGAACTCTTAAATCTCTGTGTGTTATACACTGCACATCCTGTACCAACCTTGTACAGCAGTATAAAAGAAGGCACTTATGCGCTGAGTAATGTAAACTTTTGTCACCACAGGCAGATGACCTCAACCAACAGTATGAAGAGCACTACCTCAAGAGCAGAGACTTTGATGGGCGTCTATTTTTTGACAGACACGAGACTGTTCTTGTACCTAAAGTCGAAATGTAATTCCTTGTTTTCTCCACTATTCACTGTTTTCATGATGGTCTGGTTAATCTGTTGAAGGAATTTATAGAAAAGTTTTAATAATCTTCTCCTGTTATCAGATCCCAGGTGGAGAGAACGCCAAAAAAGAACCAGCATGATGAGGATATGGTACTCATCCCTCCCCAGACTCCAGTCAGGTAAGCAGGTAGCAGTCACTCATCAGTTCGTTGTTTTAGTCATTGTTTACAATCGTTACAGAGGAGAAGGAGGACTAAGTACCCACGGTCGCTTTCAACGGCACTTCTGTTTTTTTTAACATTTCTACAGTTTCAGACTTTCTCACCTGAGAGTCTGTGTACACTGTTGGCTGCTCAGCTGTCAGCTGGTGCATTTGGAAATGAAGTGAATTAGGGATGCACCGAATATTCGGTAACCGAATATATTCGGCCGAATATTGCAAAAAAACACACATTCAATATTCGGTGGAATAAGTTAAAAGCAAGGCCGAATAATAGCGGCGTGTTTTGATAATGCAATCAAACAGCGTGCCGTGACGGGCGGAGTAAAATGTCGGCAGTGTGGCGATCCGTCTGTCAAGCACTTGCATTTGCGACTAAAAATAGTTTTGAGCGAGCAAAATAGGCTTAAATCATTCAGCACGCTGTGTGAGCGGCCTACAGATTTCAACCAGCAGCAGAAATGAAAGGCGAATCCCACCGATTATGGGTTGAACGGGGGTCACAGACACAGACAGAAATACGTATTCCTGTCAAATATGGCGGCCATCGGCTTACCGGTGACGGAGAAGTCGCCTCCAATAATATCCTCTTCTTGGCGTGTGGACTGCCCAGAAGTACCTGAACAGCCGAGCCAGCCGAACACAGGTACAGTACAGGCCAAAAGTTTGGACACACCTTCTCATTCAATGCGTTTTCTTTATTTTCATGACTATTTACATTGTAGATTCTCACTGAAGGCATCAAAACTATGAATGAACACATGTGGAGTTATGTACTTAACAAAAAAAGGTGAAATAACTGAAAACATGTTTTATATTCTAGTTTCTTCAAAATAGCCACCCTTTGCTCTGATTACTGCTTTGCACACTCTTGGCATTCTCTCCATGAGCTTCAAGAGGTAGTCACCTGAAATGGTTTCCACTTCACAGGTGTGCCTTATCAGGGTTAATTAGTGGAATTTCTTGCTTTATCAATGGGGTTGGGACCATCAGTTGTGTTGTGCAGAAGTCAGGTTAATACACAGCCGACAGCCCTATTGGACAACTGTTAAAATTCATATTATGGCAAGAACCAATCAGCTAACTAAAGAAAAACAAGTGGCCATCATTACTTTAAGAAATGAAGGTCAGTCAGTCCGGAAAATTGCAAAAACTTTAAATGTGTCCCCAAGTGGAGTCGCAAAAACCATCAAGCGCTACAAGGAAACTGGCACACATGAGGACCGACCCAGGAAAGGAAGACCAAGAGTCACCTCTGCTTCTGAGGATAAGTTCATCCAAGTCACCAGCCTCAGAAATCGCAAGTTAACAGCAGCTCAGATCAGAGACCAGATGAATGCCACACAGAGTTCTAGCAGCAGACCCATCTCTAGAACAACTGTTAAGAGGAGACTGCGCCAATCAGGCCTTCATGGTCAAATAGCTGCTAGGAAACCACTGCTAAGGAGAGGCAACAAGCAGAAGAGATTTGTTTGGGCCAAGAAACACAAGGAATGGACATTAGACCAGTGGAAATCTGTGCTTTGGTCTGATGAGTCCAAATTTGAGATCTTTGGTTCCAAGCGCCGTGTCTTTGTGAGACGCAGAAAAGGTGAACGGATGGATTCCACATGCCTGGTTCCCACTGTGAAGCATGGAGGAGGAGGTGTGATGGTGTGGGGGTGTTTTGCTGGTGACACTGTTGGGGATTTATTCAAAATTGAAGGCACACTGAACCAGCATGGCTACCACAGCATCCTGCAGCGACATGCCATCCCATCCGGTTTGCGTTTAGTTGGACGATCATTTATTTTTCAACAGGACAATGACCCCAAACACACCTCCAGGCTGTGTAAGGGCTATTTGACCAAGAAGGAGAGTGATGGAGTGCTGCGGCAGATGACCTGGCCTCCACAGTCACCGGACCTGAACCCAATCCAGATGGTTTGGGGTGAGCTGGACCGCAGAGTGAAGGCAAAGGGGCCAACAAGTGCTAAACACCTCTGGGAACTCCTTCAAGACTGTTGGAAAACCATTTCAGGTGACTACCTCTTGAAGCTCATGGAGAGAATGCCAAGAGTGTGCAAAGCAGTAATCAGAGCAAAGGGTGGCTATTTTGAAGAAACTAGAATATAAAACATGTTTTCAGTTATTTCACCTTTTTTTGTTAAGTACATAACTCCACATGTGTTCATTCATAGTTTTGATGCCTTCAGTGAGAATCTACAATGTAAATAGTCATGAAAATAAAGAAAACGCATTGAATGAGAAAGTGTGTCCAAACTTTTGGCCTGTACTGTATGTGATGTGTCAGAGGAGAAACGAGCCGTTCACGGCCCACAAACCTCACCACACTTTAGGGACTGTTCTTTACTTATGAAGGGACTGTTCTTTACTTGTCAGGGGAGGAGGGTGGCTGGTTGATTCTTATTTCATTTATTTATTTTATTTTGATCCCCCCTATGTTTATCACTTATTGATGCTTTTTTTGAAGTATGAATAATTAAGAGTAATTTATTCCATTGAAATATCATTGATGTATTATAGAAAAGTGATTTATCTTTTTATAAATGACAAAAGGCACATCTGCCTCATTTTCGTTGTGGTATTGTGTTACTACTCAGAACCATGATACTTTCACTGGTATTGTACAGTGGGTCCCAATTTGGTACCGTGACAACACTAATCTGGAGGGTTCATCTGCAAAAACTAATGAAAAACTAAACAACAATATTCGGTATTCGGCCAAGTGTTTAATTTTATTCGGCTTCGGCCACAAATTTTCATTTTAGTGCATCCCGAAAGTGAACGTTCATAGTTATTAGAGACTGAAAAAAATCAATGATGTGTTTATGGTGAAAATTTGATCATTTTCTGCTTTTTTATGCATGAAAAGTGACCAAAAATTCAAAGGAAAATCTATAAGATGTAACTTAGTACTTAAACAATTGTCACACTAATCAAACTTATTGTCACAGTTGGTGTTAAAATGTAAAGATAAACCAGGTGTTATGATATCTTTTTTGGTTTGCAAAACAAAAAATGAAACCATGCTATGTATGAAAATGTTTTTTTGTACTGTATGTAGATTATTGGCCATATTTTATCGCGTGAATTGTTCTGAGTTTATGTCCATCCTTCAACACTGTCTGATTTTTGTCTCATCAGAGCTGCCATGACGTCCATTCAGCAGCTGAGGGGTGATCTCACCTCCAGTGGGGATCAGCCATCTACTAACCTAGCTACCTATTTCAAAGTGGGTCTCTAGAAGTGTTGCCACTAGTTAAAATGAAACGGCATCTTACCGACTTAATTTAATGTATTTCCTGTTTTCCTCTTTCCTTTGATCAGAATTGCACCGTGGACCCAACGCAGGATGTGCTGAAGCGTTTGGAGACACTCGGACAGGCTTTCAGCCAAAGGTTTGGACAGGCGGTCGGTCCACGCTGTGTAGTACTTGGTTGGCAGGTATGAACTGACACTGAAGGAGACAATATGCAACAATGGCAGCACTCGCTGTGCTGAAATTACTTAATGTCTAACATGTATATTTCTTTTGTCTTCCAGAGATTTAAACTCGGGGTCAGACTGTATTACAAAGTCATGGAGGCAATGCTGAAATCGGTACTTAACTTGTTTGAATTTGTTTATTTTTCACATGTTTTATTTAATGATATTGTATTTTTATTATTTATTTAGAAGCTCAAGTGAATTTAAATGTAGCAGATACCAGGTTTACCCACAGAAATGAATCTCAGAAAACCACAATTGATAAATGACTGCGTATTCTAAATATTATTAAACATATTTTACATAGGTTTTTGTCACTTCAGTGGAGAGCAAACAAAATCTGTCAATAGAAGGTGACTTAAATGAACTGTAGACTGAAGACATGTATATTGTTTTTTCTTCTGTTCTGTAGGAGGAGAAACGTCTCTCTGTACAAAATTTCAGGTATGTGTTTTTCAGTTTTAATCAGATGACAAATATGAAACTATTCAGTAGTGGTGTGTATTCACATGTGCATGCACGCTGTTTGTTGATTTAATTGTAAGTGAAGCAATAATCAGTAGTGAAGCGTAATTTGCCTTGAACTAAGTCACATGATTTCCATTCCAGTAAACTTCTCAATGACTCCACATTCCACACATCACTGCTCGCCTGTGCTTTGGAGGTGGTGATGGCAACATATGGAGGTGTGTCTCGTAATTTTCCCATGCAGTCGCATTCTTAAATCACTGTGTTGTATCTCAGTTATTAATGATACAGGTAAATGTTTACACTTCCCGTAGACGTGCGACAAGCTGTAATAATGTTGTTTGCTCCTCATGATTAGAGAGCAGTTTTAAGACTGGAGGATACAACCATGTTGGTGGTGGTGCTGGCGACCCGGTGGAAACAGATGTGTGTTTCCCCTGGATACTGGATGTGGTCAACCTCGCCGCCTTTGACTTCTACAAGGTCATCGAGAGCTTCATAAAGGCCGAGCCCACTCTGAGCAAAGATATCGTCAAACATCTGGAGACCTGCGAGAACCTCATCATGGAGAGGATTGCCTGGAGGACGGTCAGTTTTATCTCTCATCACTATTCGAGTATGCTTGTAATAATGTCACAACATTTTATTGAGAGTTATGCATACACAACATAAAGATGCACAGACTCTGTAAATACACACATTTTATATACAGTTGCCTTTATTGTCCCAAGAAAAGAAAAGGAATTCAGCAGTTTGTTTAAATGTATTAATTATTACTAGTTCAAGAATAGCATATCTCATATAACACATATAACTACTCCATAATGTTTGATCAGCATGTTTGTAAAATGAGGCAGGTTGTACACAAATTCAGTTCACTACATATGAAAAATTTGAATGCATTTCAGTATTATACAAACACAATATAGTTGGACCGTCAAAACATACTGAACAAAATAACTGAGCTGACAATGTGCTTCTCAGCATGGCACTGAACCCCAGACTGCTGCAGAGGTGCTGCACTCTGTGCTGATCACCTGCTGTGATTTCAAACCTGTCCAACATTGCAATTCCTGCCAAAAATACAGTTTACATATGAAATAAATGCAGAGCTAGCTTCATTTAACCTCTAAAGAAATGCACATGAATAGAAAAGGTCCTGGTCAACTGTATGAATCTGTCTAGCAAAGAAGTCATCTTAAGATAAAGAGGAGAAATTCCATTTCAGTTGTGTTAAATGATCTGTGTCACTGGCTGCCACTGCCTCCACCACCAGGCGCCTCCCTGTGCATCAGGCTGCTGGAGAAATAGTAGATGAGTGGGTTGAGGCAGCAATTGGAGCTCGCTAATGATAGCACCACAGGGTGCACAGCCTTGGTCACCTTGGCCAGGCCACAGTGGGGCAGCAGCCCCACATGTGTGAGGGTGTATCCCAGGAGGTTGATGTGATATGGGACAAAGCACAGCAGAAAGATTCCTAGCACCCAGTAAATAACTGTGAGAGTGTGCTGACGGCTGCGGCGCTGGCTGCGGGAGCGGTGTCTTGGCTGGCGAAGCACACTGAGCACTCTGCAGTAGCTGCAGAGAAGTAGCATAGTGGGCAGCAGAAACGACCCTATGACTAAGCCCA
This sequence comes from Epinephelus lanceolatus, assembly GCF_041903045.1. NCBI lineage: Eukaryota > Metazoa > Chordata > Actinopteri > Perciformes > Serranidae > Epinephelus > Epinephelus lanceolatus. Next base: position 42,033,522 of record NC_135744.1, on the reverse strand, counting down.
GAGCTACCAGGATGATGGTGCGGTGGCGTTGCGAGGATGGGTCCAGCAGACAGGGCTGGTGTTGGCGAGCAGCTGCAGAGCGCAGCAGAGGCAGGCTCACACTGAGCCCCAGCACCAGGCACCAGATCCCCCCACTCACCAGCTGTGCTGCTCGCAGCCTGCGGAGTGTTGAGGCCAGCGGGTGCACTACAGCAAAGTAGCGGTCCACAGCAATGCAGACCAGGAAGAAGATGCCCCCATACAGGCTGATGTATTTGAGGGTGAAGGTGAGGTGGCAGTATGCCGCTCCAGGAGTCCAACTGGACGGGTCTCCTGTCTTGAAGGACAGAGCTCTGGCCTTCTGGTGGTAGTAGTAAATTCTCAGGGGCAGAGAGATTACAAAAAACAAATCGGCAGCTGACAGGCTGACCATGTAAATGGCTGTGCTGTTCATGGTGCAGGGAGATAAACACAGTCTGCGCAGAGCCAGGCTGTTGGTGGTCAACCCCAGCAGGAAGATGACACCATAGGACACCTGATAGAAGGTGAAGCGGTAGCTGGTGTCCACAGTGCAGTTAGACAGAGTTGAGAACTGCTTGCCTGGCACATCAGTCATATTCCACAGCTCCATGTCCCAAAATAATTTGCTGCTCCAACACTTTAAATCACTGTGTCGCTCTCATCTGGAAGAAATTAAGTTGGTTGAAGTGAACATAAGGTGGCAGGAAGGAACATGTTCACTTGCCTCTCCTGGAGTGAAACCTATGGCAAGAAAAAATGTAATAAACTCAAATGTCTGCTGTTTTATGGATGGTAAATTTGCTGAGGTGAGATGAATAGACTGCGATGGCTAACATAGCTGAATTTATATTCGGTATGCAAGACGACAGTTAATCTGACAATAAAATTTTAACTGCAACTTCCTGCTCTCATAAAACATGCAAACATTTGATTTCATTACATGCAGAGAATATAATGCTGTTCCTCTGCAGTACATTCATATTCACTGAAGCTCATGAACTTTTGCTGAGATTGTCAGAGGTGTTGATGTTGTTAAAAGTCATTTTAAGCCTATAGTTTGTAGTGTGTAACAAGTATCCAGTTACGCAACTTTCAGTCATGATGTGGAGGGTCTAATTATAGGCACTCTTTATCCTCTGTTTGGTTTATGTCATGATTTTGGAGACTTTTCTCTCGACTTTTTTCCTCAGTCTTTCTTTTTTTTGTGACCAATTCACCAGGAATTTAGGCTGTAAACAACTCCAGTGATCATTTAGTTGAAACATTTTCACTGACTGAGGAATTACAAGAGCACCCACTGTTATCTTAACAAAATGATATTATACTTTATTAAAAAAAAAAAAAAAAAAGATAATTTAGAATAAAAGCACACTGATCATCACTACACTTGATTTTTTTCTCTATGACATGACATGATTTTTTTGCTCCTCATATATAATCCTAAATTGCTTCTGTTGTTTGCTTTTGAGATCTGATAACGACTCCAGCGAAGACATTCAGTAATCACAAATACTGAGTGTCTGGTGAGCGTCTACTTATTGAATTGATCTTAATGCGATGTCATCTTTAAGAATTACAAGACATATAGCTGTTTTATGTCTTTTGATCTAACCACGTTACATTTTTGCCTTAATTTGGTTTCTTAGCTGTGAGAAGTGCTCAAATATTGCACACAAAAATATGATTCCTTATCTTTGTCATCAGATAATCTTAAATTTCCACCAAACTTGGATAAATTGACACAGTCAGTTGCTTAATTTTACAAAAAATGACATGTCTTAATCCATTTATATACCATGCATGTAGAAGGAAAGCACAGTTAGTACAAATGAGACGAATATTGCAACAGAAATCTTCAGCACTCACCAGTGTCAGGAGGATCTCATAGATGCAGTGACAGTGTGATAAAGTTTTTCTTCCAGACAGCTGGTGTTCAGCGGCAGGATAACTTGTTAGGATGCTGTAACCGTGCACATGCTCTTGATTGGAGCTGTTCACGCCTACACTCACACACAGGTCAGGGTCTCTCCCTGTCTCCCTCTCTCCTCTCCTCCGCACACTTCTTCTGGCTTGTTATTACTGCCTAATGCATAGCTCATTACATGAAAATACTGAATGAGCTTTAAAATTACTGATCCTTAGGTCGTCTTGAGGATAGATTCTTTATTGGGTTTTAATCAGCTAGTTTGCTCATTGGCCTGGAGTTTGTGATCAGCCTCACAATAAACACACACACACACACAAGTTGTTTCGTTACCGTCATGGTGGAAGTCATGTTTATGGCTGCTTGTTAAAAACCTACACGAGTGATTGGAGTTAATCATTAACTGTATTTGTCAGACAGTTAGATAAAGAAATAGCAATAATTCACTGAAAGAAGGTGCTGTAACCATTCAGCAGGTAAGTAAGGTCATCTTGTGTGTCAACCTCGGGACCGGTGCCCTCGGGAACAACAAGTTAGTGTAGATCACAGTTCATGGCTATTAAAGCCCAAGAGACAAACAATTTGATGCGTCATAATTCGTCAGAAATGAAGTCAAAACCTTCAGGACAAGTCTTTTGACTGTGATAAAAATGTATGTTAGTCTTTGCACCTGAGAGAAGCAGTAATTCATCTTTTATTCACATCAGATTTTCACTAATCAATTTGATGGATGGATGGAAATTCGGACATAAGTAAAGTGGGGTTTCACTTGTCAAGTCTCTGTTTGAACAGTCGTAATTTGGGGAATATTAGGCTGATATGGCACTTAGTTAGCTGCACACTACTTGGCCCTTGTGAGACAAATTTGAATTAGACAGAAATACACACACAAACATATGAAAGGCATATGTTGAAAGAGAAATAACTGGTCAAGATTTTTTCTCCTGCGCTTATTAAAATAAATCTTACCTTCGTGTTATGATTTTCATTACAAATGAAATAAATAAATCCTCTTTGCATACACTAAATTATATCAATATCCGGCTGTGTGATCATCATGTCAGCTTTGAGTCTGAATTACTTTGCTGCTATTAATCCAGTGCAAATATTTTATTTGTGTTGGGTGGAGAAAGTCCAGCTGCATCTTGATTGTAAGCCTATTTGCAATACGTTGTTGTGTAAGGAGCCCAAACAAGGCAACATAAGACTTAAGACACTGCTAACTGTTTCATTTGTCTCAAGGATGCCAGTTTTAAGTTAACACTCCGGATTATTCACCAAATCTATCTCATGATTGCAACAACCATCACTGTGCTCTATTTTGCAAACGTACTTCTCCCTCAAGAGGCATGTTGTCGCTCGCCTGCTTAGGTTTCACAATCCAGCGCAGTGGTGGTGATGAGTCTACCCCTGTCAGCGCAGACCCTCAGGCTAAGCCTCTCAACAGGAATGCAGTAGCGCTCAGTCTTGCAGCGCTCAGCTTTTACAAGAATGAACAAATATTCATGCTGCACCATTTTCCATTTATACTGTGGGGTGTGTTTTCCCTTCTCTATCAGTCGATAAAAAACAGACATGAAGTCAGTTTGGCTTCCATTGTTTTAAATTATTCTCATCAAACTTCAGTAACTTCAAAATTAAGTCTGAAACTCATTTTTAACGTTTCAAAATCTTCTAGAGAAACAACCTCTTAGATAAGACTGTAGACACTGTAAGTGCAGTGTTAGCTGATGTAGTGCAACTGTCAAATATTGACCACACCTGTAATCTACATTTTAAAACATATTGACTCATTCGTGACACCGGCCAATAGTAACTGTAAATGTGTTGTTGGTACTTGCATGACTAATCAGTCTAGACAAATGATTTGGCACCCAAAAAGAGTTGCATATGAAAAACTGATACCCTGCTGATGTCAAATATTTCACAACATGCCCCACTCTATCAACAAGTAGGTAATTTCATACTCAAAAAACATTTCATAAGCACAACTCTTTTATTCACTTTTCGTGTAAGGGCTTAAAAGCTGTTATAGAACATGCTGCTCTATAAAGTACTTATAAGGTGCAGTGAGGCCACAACTACTTATAAATTGCACAGTACACCACATAAAAAAAAGAGTTGTAATACTGGTTCAGCATTGCCAAAGCAGAATTTGCTAAAGGAGAATCTGCTCTGAGGAATAAGACTACAATTACAATGTCTTACGTGCAAAAGCTGATACTTATTTGCAGCACTGTATGCATGCCTACGTCTTCTACACCTGTCATTTCCACAAATACACATTATAAACTCAAAAGAATAAAGAGTTTTCTAACTTGCGTGTTGTGAATAGGCAGCCCAATAAAGCGTCTTTATGCTGCAGCACAGTTAAATATTTTCAAATGTTTTCTCTTTGACTTGTTCCGCTCTTTCATTGACTGAAGAGGGTTCAGTGTCTTAACTCCCAGTCTGAAGTCTCTGTGGAGTCCAGTAGACGAGAGAGTGACTTCTTAGTAAACACTGTGTTGATGATATGAAGATCGTCACTCTGGTTCCACCTGCGTCCTCAGATTCAAATCGATTTTCACCAGCAGACATTAATTTATTATTCATGTCCCACAACAGAGTTTTCATTAGACTGTGGACTCGCTGTCAAACGTGGATCTCATAGACCTCAGTGTCAGGTTTTTGAGTGTTGTATTTGGACTGCTTTGTGTGCTGTCCGTCTGTAGTCTGTCAAATAGCCTGGTACCGTTGTGCCGTGCCATGGACTTGCGTTTGATGGAGCTCTGAATGGTTTCTGAAGTGAAGTAGTAAATGACCGGATCAAAACAGCAGTTGGTCACTGCTATGCACAGAGCAATGGGATAGATGGTTCTGACCACATGTTCTGCGTCGCATCCCTTTAGGATTTTGGAGCGGACCATGGCGTAGAACATGAGATTAACATTGTAGGGAATAAAGCAGAAACAGAAGATGAGCAGATGCACGAAGATCATCCTCAAGATTTTCGCCTTGTTGAGGTTCCCTCCACGGGTGATGGTTTGGGGTTTCCTCAGTGTCCGTAGCACCATGATCGAGCAGAAGACATTGAGCAACAATGGGATGATGAAGCCCACAGTCTCAATAAACACCACCACCTTAGACAGCTCAGCCCTCCACTGTTTTCTTGAGTAGTTTTCAAAGCAGTAGTTTGAGGAAGAGTTCTGGTTTTTGGGTGAAGTGGTGTCCAAGAGGAACCCAGTGGGTATACTTCCAGAAAGAACCATCACCCACACTGTACAGCAGGCCAATTTGGCATTCCTCTTAGTACGAATTGTTTGGGACCAGAATGGATGCACAATGGCCAGGAAACGGTCAATACTGATGCAGGTGAGGAAGAGGATGCTGCCATACATGTTGGTGTAGAACAGGGCCACAGAGATCTTGCAGAGCACATCTCCGAATACCCAGTCACGTTTAATGAAGTAAACGATCCGAAAAGGCAGGCTCAGGACAAAGAGAGAGTCTGAAACCACAAGGTTTATCATGTACGTCGTGGTCTCATTCCGCACCTTCAGCGTACAGCCAAAAATGTATACAGCCACCAGGTTGAATAAAAATCCAACGACAAACACCAGGCTGAAAACGGTGCTATACAGAGGATACTTGAAGTCGTCGTTCTTGTTGCATGTCGTGGAATTGTTAGTGCTGCTTAGTGCACTGACGGTATAATCTTGTGTGGTAATATTATACATTTTCAAACCACCTCCTCAATTGTGCACTTGTGTTATTCATAAAAATCCAAGTCCAGCTTGTTGATCCAACCATGTGCAGCAGGCAGGGACAATCTACATTTCCTCTGGATAGGAAGAACACTCCTGAAATACTGAAGACTGCTCAGTTTGTGTGGTTTTGTTATGAAATACTGCAAAGTGTACAGCAACTCCACAAAATACCTGCATTAGTATCCAAAGTCCTTTTTCTCTCTAAGTGAAAGCTGTCCTGTGCATCCAGTGATCCTTATTTAAGTGAAGTTTTCAGTCCTTTCACTGTTGAAATGTTTATCCCTTTGAGAGAGGAGTCATGTGCCTCTTCTCAACTCCGTGAGCAGTCGAGTGGTTCTTCCGTTCTCGTTTCCTGTCTACTCCTGCAGCAGCCCTGAGGGGGGGGCTCCAGCGGTTTTATCTCTGCCCCTGCCTGACCGTAAATGAGAAACCTCGTAGCAGGCTGCCAGTCAGGCTCCAGCACAAAGAACTCGCTGGACTGTTGTAACAGAGAGGGAGGAGCCTCCACTGGGGCCAAAGTCCTCCCATCACTGCTCTGTTTTGAGTTTGAATAATGAGAGAATGAATAATGAGACATTAGGGTTGGTTTCTTGTTGACTGCTATAGGTGTGTTCACATCAACCTCCCATTGACTTTAGACATCAGTTTATAGTTGACAGTGAACAGAACATTTACTAAATCCTATAAAACATTGCAGTTGGCATCTGTTATATGTCACTGAGCGCTGTTAAGACAGTCGAATATTAAGTGTACATTTGAAATGTGTCTGTGGTGTCAGCCGGGTGTGGCACGTGTGACAGGAAGAATGTACTGACAGCAAGTCTGTACCTGCAGTCAATGTGTAAACTGCTGAGTAGTAAACCACACCTACTTCCCTGTATGATCTCATCGCTGATTTTTGGTCTTGGTGTGTACATGCAGATATTCAAGTGCACCACTGCTCTGCGTGTCTTTTAGCCTTGAGTTAAATGTTGTTTGACAAGTGTAAAGGATAATTATGCGTGTGTGTAGGTGTGGATTTTGCTGTGTCGGTATTAAGATGGTATTTTTATTGCATGACTGTCACGAAAATCAGATGAGATACTGTATAAGGAGTGTCCCTCCGTCGATATAAAATGAGGAACAGATGTATCATTAGATCACAGTTATAATTTGACAGGTGGGATTTTGCAATGGAAATTAGGTGTGTAGTTAGATTGTTTTCCTGATCACACTGATACTTTGTCAATGCTGCACTTGTTGCTCTGGGGAAAACGTAACTAATGGGCTTTTTTATTAAAGATAATATACGTGAGTTACAATTAGTAAATGACTTCATTGATTGTGATTATATTCTCTTTTGAGCACCTTTCTCCAAATTCACCAAGATAATCTGCAGTGCCAGACAAAAGCACAGTAGGTTCCCTTACAACATAACATCCCTTCTGATTCTTGGTCCCTCTGTGGTTTCTGTGTGTCAGTAAGACTGCAGATGTTACACTGAACAGACAGGAGTAACTCCAGTGATAGTTTTTTGATTATTTATTAGATAAAATGCAATCCAGAGTAGCAAAAGGCTTCACGTGCAGTCTCAGAGGTACTTTCAGTTCTGCTTTAGTGATTCGTATTTGCAAGGCTCTGAGGTATGGGTTGATGCTGCATTTAGACTGCTTTGTTTTAGCCATGACAGGTAGAAACACTACTCTCATATCAACTTTGAGAAGGATTTCTCTTTTTGTCCAGGTTTCATTTCTTGAACTGAATTCTAGGAAACAATGTGTAGTAACTCAACAGGATTCATACACTGCACCGGCTGTTGGTTTAAATGTAAATAACGTGTGTGTCTCCACAGGGCTCGCCGCTCTTTGAGCTGCTGAAGCAGGAGCACGAGGGCGAGGCAGCAGAGCAGGTGGAGACCCCAGCCAATTTCAGCCAGCCGCTGCAGCACAACCACACCGCAGCTGACCTGTGAGTCCGACATCCTACACTCTATTTGTCTGTCTCTCAGTTGCTGGTATGCAGCAGCTAATACCCTTCAAGCTGTTGTGAAACCACTGTGAGTCAAAAGTAAAAAAGCTTGTCGCTTTGATGACGTCATAGTTGAACATCATGGTATTTAAAAAAAAGATGTCAGTGAAATTCCATGACTTACACACACACTCTGAGCCATCCTCTCTGTAGCTTTGAACCTGTTCTTCCACCTCATTTTAAACCCTCTTAAATATTTGTGATTTGTGATGCACATTAAATGGAAATTGCTGTTTATTGCTAGATTATTTTAATGTTGATGGTGTAACTGACGAGGCCCAATGGGTTTCTCCACTGTCCTTACAGATACCTGTCCCCCATGCGTCCGGGCCTTCGTATCTTGCCTCCTGAGTCCCCAGCCACGCCCAGCTCCCAAGCTTCCTCGCAGCCTCTGACCCAGCCTGCCGGCCAGACCCCACGACTCCCAAAGTCAAACTCTCTCAGCCTCTTCTATAAAAAATGTAAAGCATTGTTCAAGTGCTCACATGTGTGATCAATGCAGTAATTTTACAGTTTTTTACAAACAGAAGTTCAGTCCCCTGTTTTTGTTAAACCTCCAAGAAGCTGTTAAAAATGACTCATTTTTATTCAGTTTGTTCGATTCAGTGCACAAATCTTTCAGGTTTTTCTCCATGTCCAACTGTCTCTGTGGTTTCCTCTCTCTGTAGTGTACCGCCTGGCCTACACGAGGTTGAAGATACTCTGCTCCTACCTGCTGTCCTCCCACCCTGAACTGGAGCCCATCATATGGACCCTGTTCCAGCACACTCTGCAGCACGAGCATGAGCTGATGCGAGACCGTCACCTCGACCAGGTAACCGGCCTGCCTTTCATTTGCTAATTATTTTTTTCTCTTACTGTTTTTTTTTTTTTTTTGTCTTTACTCACTTTGTCTCACTTCCTGCATCCCTTTTATCATGTTTTTTTATTATCTCAAACTGCTTCTCATTCGTCTTTCAGTTGATGATGTCAGCCATGTATGCCATATGTAAAGTGAAGAGTGTTGATCTGCGCTTCAAGACCATCGTCACAGCGTACAAGAACATGGCCAACACCAACCAGGAGGTGAGGCCTTTTCATTCCAATACCTCTATCACCCTCCAGACTGTTTTCAGACTCAACTAAGGAATAGTAGGTTTTGCTTTTGTTGAATAATTTTGAACTTTTTATCTCTTTGTGTCACACTGTATATCACAGACCTTTAAGCACGTGTTGATCTCTGAGGGCCACTATGACTCCATCATCGTCTTCTACAACCAAGTGTTCATGCAGAAGCTGAAAACCAACATCCTGCAGTACGCGTCTACCAGGGTGAGACTCCTCCCAGTGCTACATGGAGTATTGGATAAATGTGCATGGTTACGATACCCTCTCATTGTTGCTGTTTTGTTTTTGTAGCCACCCACCCTCTCTCCAATCCCACAAATACCACGCAGCCCCTACAAGTTCCCCAACTCACCTCTGCGGGTGCCTGGCAGCAACAATGTGTACATCTCCCCTATGAAAAGCCCACGCATGTCCCCGGGTATCATGACTCCTCGCTCCAGGTGGGTTCTGCATCTTCAAGGCAGATCAGATCGCAGATAATTTTCGGACAGCTAAAGCCAATTTAACACTACACGACTGCCAAAGTCATGAGGTTGTTGTACTATTCACACAAGGGTTGCAACAACATGAGATTTTCCCAGTAAGATAACCTTCTCAGTAAGTGTTGGGGTTTCTTGGTGTTACGGTATTACAGAATGGTTTTTAGTATATCTTCCAGCGATCCTCAAAGGAATGAAAACAAATGTTTTTGGTTGAACCAACGTGTTCGTACTATCATTGAAACTTGAGACCTTTTTAATGACAATATGTGTAAAAAAAGCTCCCTTTTAAAATGAACTAAAATTAAGGTGAGATTCTCTGTCCAGGTGCTTTTTTTCAATGCCGTAAAGAAGCAAGTGTACAGTACATGGTATATCAACTGTCATTCCACGGTGTAACTTTTAAACCGCTGCAGCCCTATTCACACAGGTTCACAGGGGGGTGCTTACAAGAAGAAGTCAAAAAGTGACAAAACATCATTATGAGTAAATTATAGGCGAGTCACTCACAGAAAGAGTGTGTGTAATTTGTCAACATCCACTTTCTCTTCCCCTCTGTCACCTTGGCTCTCTCCCTATGAAACACACACACAGCATGGGCAGCGCTGCCGTGCCGTTGTTTCTGTCCTCAACCTGTGTCTTGTGCTCTCATTGGCTGTAGCTAGCCGACAAAGACCCCAGCAGGTCCAGCTAAATATCTGGAGATTTGCGAGTGTGGAGCCAACGCCAGTTTGCCTCTGACCTGGGCCTTTTGTCTGGGAGTTCCAAAAAAATCAGGACTAAAGTAGTGTAGTGCGAACTAGACATTTATTGATTGTTGAAAAAAAAAGAAGAAAATGCTATTGACGTGAAGTAGCCTGATTGTTTCTGAAACAATGAAAAAACTTAAACTTGCACATGATTTTTCTAATTTGTGTCTTTTTGCCTTTACAGAATGCTGGTATCAATCGGTGAATCTTTTGGGGTACGAGCCTCTTGTGTTTGCTTTGCTGCATATTACAGGATAATTTGCAATTACAATAATCTATTTTCCTCACTCACTCTGTTGTTTCTGTTTTGTTTTCATCTGCAGCTGTCCAATCGGTTCCAGAAGATCAACCAGATGGTCAACAGCAGCGATCGCTCCTTTAAGAGGACTCTGGATCTGGGCTCCACTCCAAAGCCTCTGAAGAGGTTACGCTTCGATGTGGACGGGCAAGATGAGGCCGACGGCAGGTTGGTCACAAATGTTGTTTTATTTGCCCTGATTTATTAACCATACATCCAGGGCTGAAAATTAACTTTTTGGCTCACCGGCCAAGAGGACTGGTAGATAAAAAAATCCACCGGCCAAGCATATTTTTTACCAGCCAAAATAAGGAATTGCCTTTTTTCTGTCACATATACATTTGTTTCAGTACTTTTCATTAAGATAATACAGTATTAGGTTGAATACAAGCTTAAAGGAGAGGCCAGAGTGAAATTAAAAGCAAAATTAGTTTAATATTAGCAATTATCGTATCATTTTGAGCTCAAAATTCCATTTGCACTTTGTGCTTCAAATATTTGTACTTCAAACATAACAGTAATTTACAGTAACATAGCAGGCTATGTGACACTTGCTGCATTCATGGTCACGGATGTTCTCCAGCTTCATCATTTTGTTACCGATGACAAACGAGTTGTTACCTTTTTTTTTTAGCATATTGCCAACATACATTACAGCTCATTACTGCACCCTCAGTATCGTAGTGTAGCCAGCCTCTTGAAATGCTGTTATCGCCGAACCTCCGTTTCTTACAAAACTTTTTTTCTGTAACGTTACAGCTTCAGCTTCGTCCTCGTCTGTGTTTTTTCGTTTTGTCGCTGGTTTACCTACACCTGGTAAATGTCGCCACATGACGCCCGCTGTGATAGCTTGCTACTAACAGCAGATCATGGATCTAGGCGTGCGTCCTCCGAGTAGGCCTACAGGTTCCTTAATGCAGCGGGGAGCAATTTAAGTGCGACACACAACAAACAGAGCGCCCGTATAGTTATTATATATGTAATTTATTACATGACTATTTTGGTACAAACATTTACCCACCAATGTGGCGGATAGCCTTCCGAGATTTAGTCACCAAATGGAAAATCTACCCACATTTGGCTCTTGGCGGGTGTTAATTTTCAGCCCTGCATACATCAAAGTCAAGAACACTATATTTGTCATGGTATACAAACACATATCTCAATTACATCTATTTAAACTTACAGCAAATCTGGAGGAGATTCTACACTGATACAGAAGCTTGCAGAGATGAGTAAGTGAAAACTGCTTTTTTCCCATTTTTGCCTTTTGATATTCCCAATTCTTCTTCTTCATGTATTCTTACTGTCAATCATAAAGCTTGATGATGTATGTTACTCTGACACATTGATGATTTGTGTCATGCAGGCTCCACCCGGAGTCGTATGCAGGAGCAGAAGATGAAGGAGGACGCAGAATCAAGGAAGGAGTAACTCTAAAACCTACTGACTTACCTGCACTGTTTATCACAACGTGAACACTACTTCCTTGTTCACACACAAAGCGAGACATTAGTTTCTCTGTACAGTACAGTAGTATTGGATTTTAGTTTGTATTTAACTGTCTCTGAGGAGTAATATGTAAATATGGAGGACTTTCTCCTCTGTTTTTTGTTGATGCTTTAACTGACTGTTTTAACGGAGTAATGATTGACATCACTGAATTTAATTTGAATTTTGACATTTTGGAAATTTAGTATGTTTGGTTTTAGGAGTGGTGTTAATTTGTGGGTATCAGAGAAATCATTGTTTCCACTCATAGATGTTCTCAGTTTTCAAGAGCGCTGTCGAGATCCATTTCTGGTCTTCTTGTTCAATAATTGGTTGAGTCTTACCACCATCAGGACCTTCATATGCTGACCTTTTTCTTTTTGAGAGAGTCTTTCCAAATTCTGACATTTCATATGTTTAAATCATGATGCGTCATTTCAGGTGTTAAATCATGATCACTCTCCTCGAAAAGGATCAAATGTCAGTTTCAGATGGAAATCATTATGTCTTCACTTTTAAAGTGATATTTACTCGGGAACTTCCTTTGAACATCTTGGAAAAGTTCAGTTTGTGCCATCAAGTGAAACAAAATAAAATATCAATTAAAATTATACAGTATATAATTTGCGCTCAGCCCAAATTAAGGTAGTTTCATAATCTCTTTTTGTATAGTTTTATAGTAACTTTTGTTTTACTTTTGGGTGGTAAAAATAAACACCATGCATTGAATGGAAATTCCTCCTAATGTGTTTTACTAGAGGACTGTTTGTCATGTCACATTTTACACATAAGTTGATTAATTTTAATTTTTGTAATTGGGAGTTGGAGGATTTTGAGAAATTGGGGGATAGAATTAGAGCGATGAATGCACACCTCATAGAGCATTAATATGTGGACTTCACTCCAGTATACCAAGGTAAAATATCGCTTAAGATGTCAGTTACCAGAGTTTTTAAATTAAGATGTGTTTATATTGTACTTTATTGAAGTAGTTCCTTTAAAATGTAGTAAATATTTCTTTTGAAAATAAGATTTTGTTCTTGCATTTGTTTGTAAAGATGTCACCACATTGAGCTATTGTCTTCTCCGCAATGCCAGTATGTAGTGATGAACCAGCTGTTAGACTGAAGAGCATCATGATGTCCAGTTATGCTGTTTTTTGCTTTTAGAGACAACTGATCTGTTTTTTGAATTTCTTCTTCTGCTCTCAGGATTTGTTTTAGTTTAGTTTTACAATTTATGGAGAGTTGTTCTTATGAAGAAAATACCATGTGAGTGTTGATTACGAAAACAAAACACGATAAAACTTAGTTCTTCCTTCTCACGTGCCACATTTGTCATTTCTTCTACAGAGGTCAAACTGTCGTCCAGGGCACTGTATCCCAAAAGCATCTCAAGGCAAGACGATCGTTAAATCGTTCCACCGCTGATGGCACAGCGGTGGATAGAAAATGTGTGGCGTGGATAGGGATTTGGCCCAAACTCAGCATTCAGGAGGAAGCATTCAGATTCTGTACATAAGTAAGAGTAATCCACTACTGCACAGTAAAACTGCTGCATCATAAGTTAAAGTCTTGCAATAAAAATGATAGTAAGTAAGAGAATAATCAGGAGAGTTTACTTATAAGGTAACACCATCTAAATTATGAGTGCCATTATGTAATTTTCATCAAATCTGTGAACATGAGCTACTCTCTCTTAAAGCCAGAAACCAAAGAAGTGTCTTATGATGTCAGTAAGTATAAAGTCTGGAGCTGCTGCATATTCAGTGAGTCAGAGACTGATTATATGGACCCACAAAATGTTTTTTTTAATACTCAAATGAGCTTTTTTCTATTGTAGTGTTCTCAGTCCTCAAACAGAAATGAGCCCATATACTCGGAGCGTTCCCCTGGGTGCACTCTGTGTCATCTGTAACATCTTTCCCACCTTGTCTTTGGAGCAGCTCCTGAATTTATACTTGATGACATCACAAATCTGAGTTTTAACCCTCAGGTTTTTGGATTTGGGAGAGCATTGTTTAACCGTCTTAGACCATTGAAGTTAACATGTATACATTTTGAAAATGGTTTCCCTTTGTTGTATTAAAAGTAAACGTACTCAATGCAGAAACCTGGCCCCTGTGACTGATATATAGTTATATAATTATCAGTCTCAAGGGCCATCTGACTGATTCTGCACTGACAAAGAGCTAATAAACATCAGACAAGTTTCTTTAAACCACACAGAAATGAAGATATCCAAGCCAAGGGAAAAGGAAGGGTTGAAATGTTCACAACAAGGTGAAAGAACACTGTACAGACTTTTGAAGACAAAAATAAAACCGTATAATTTTAGTAAGTGGACTTCCTTAAAGAGAACTGCATGAAAAGAGAGTAGTGAAAAATAATCAGTGTATCTTTTACTTGCAGCTCCTTGTTTTTGCCTCTGCTGTGAACTCCCTCCAGCTCCTCTGGGGGGAAACGATGACAGCTGCTGCCTGTTCAGTAACTGCTACCTTAATTATACCATGGCACTGTTTCCAATGCGGAGACTAGAGTTAATTCCTGTTTGAACACAGAGACAGTTTGGTTTGGGCCCAGCCAAGCATGAATAACTTTGAACTGGCTACGTTTTAATTGGCCTTGCCCCATGGGGGATGAAGTGTGTTATTGAGTTTGTGGGTGCTGATTCCATGCAGTCAGCCGGTAGCACATGATCGCAGCACACCAAAGTGCTCAGTGCTCTTATTGGAGCTGCTTATGCAAGCTACTGATATCTCTCACCTTCATCTTTGAAGCTTAAAATAGCTGCCAAAAAATATATTCCATGTCTCCAGAGAACGTGGTTGTGTTTTCACTTTAGGATCGCTGCTCAAAATTGTGCCGTTTTTCATCAGGAATGGAAAACCTCACGGTAAGCAAGAGTTTTATGTAGAGGTGGTTAGTAGAATTTGTCACTCAGCAGATCTGAGTTTTTAAAAATGGTTGTCATGAGGCTAAATCTGAACCTGCTGTTCTCCAGGCATCCTCTAAACAGCTTTATTTTTATCACATTTTTTATCATATTTTTATTAATGAGTTGTTTTCTTTGATGTCATAAAATGTGTCTTCAGTCATGCACTTATTTGTAGAATTGGCTGCTTTTTATTTTGTGTACATCCTTTCATTTGATCACACATCCTTTTGTCATTTTGCCCAGGCTTTAATTTCTTCCTCTGAAATCAAATTGGGAGTAAGCCCTCTCCCCTTATATCTGACAGTACTTTCACAAAAATCTGTAAATGGCAAGGGTGTAGGTTTCGTTTCAACATTGGAGGGGGGCACATAGCAATCGGGGGGTTGAGGATCCTATGCCATAACATTTTGAGCATCAAGCACTTCATTTTCAGCAATCTGGTGAATTTTCATGCACCTGTTTGTGTCTTTTCTGCATCAATTTAGGGTGTTAATGTTTTTAATTTTGTGAAAGTAAAGGTCCTCTGCTACTTTTATGTTTTTATTAAGGGAGACAAATGCACATGTTCTAAATATTGACGGGGGCGTCCCCCTTGCGTCCCCCTTGAAATGTACACCCATGGTAAATGGGCATCCAATACTGCTGTTAACTGTCCCGTCCTGTCCCTCAGCCGGAGCAATGGCGCGAGATTATGAACAGGAAGATGCGCTTCCCTCCAGAGCTCATCAGTGCCATTCAGGAGGGGAAAATAGAGCTGCTGTGTGGACTGTTGAAGACCGGTGATGGCATCATCCGCCAGCTGGATGAGTCTGAGGATCGTCAGTGGAGAGAGGCCCTCAACTTGTCCATCCGCCTGGGCAATGAGAGTTGTATGGACGCCCTCCTGCAGGGGGTCAAGTTTGACTTCCGGCAGATTCACGAGGCACTGCTAGTCGCTGTAGACACCAACCAGCCCAGAGTGGTGAAGCGGCTGCTGGACCGCCTGGACCAAGAGAAGGGCAACAAGATGGATGTACGCTCCTTCTCTCAGGCCATCTTTGACCACTCTATTGACAACTCCCAGTTTGCCCCTGGTGTGACTCCTCTGACCTTAGCCTGCCAGAAAGACCTGTATGATATAGTCACCATGCTCACTCAAAAAGGTCACGTCATCCCATGGCCACATAAGATATCCTGTGCTTGCCTGGAATGTCGTAATGGCCGGCAGTATGACCTACTGAAGTTCTCCTTGTCCCGTATCAACACCTACCGTGGCATCGCCAGCCGTGCCTACCTGTCCATCACCTCTGATGACGCCATGCTCCAAGCTTTCGGTCTCAGCAGAGAGCTCCGCAAGCTCTCACAAAAAGAGCCAGAGTTCAAGGTCTGTTGAGATTCCTAGACATCCCCACTTCTGGTTCATGTTGGCTGTTTGTGTTGATATTTAAGTCTGCTGTGGCACCTCTCTTCCTGCAGCCTCAGTACCTGAGCCTGGAGGAGCTTTGTCAGGAGTTTGCCGTTGAGTTGCTGGGCATGTGTCGCAACCAGAGCGAAGTGACCACCATCTTGAACAGCTGTGGAGACGAGAGCCAGGATGCCTTAGACGAGCAGGCCTTTGAGGAGGGAATCCCCAACCTGTCACGTCTGCGGCTCGCTGTCAACTACAACCAGAAGCAGGTACGTGGATGCAGAACCTACTGTCAGTCAGAGATCAGTAACAGAAGACATATACGTGATCTGTTTGCTTGTTTTGTTTGTTTTTGTGCAGTTTGTGGCCCACCCAATCTGCCAGCAGGTGCTGTCATCTATCTGGTGTGGGAACCTGGCAGGCTGGAGAGGCAGCAGGACGGCGTGGAAGTTGTTTGTCTCTGTGGGGATCTTTCTCACCATGCCCCTCCTCTGCCTCATCTACTGGATCGCACCCAAGTCAAAGGTCACATCACATCACACAAAAACTGTCGCGAGAGACATTTTATTAAGAGAGTAGGATAAGCACAGGTTTGTCTTGGCCCTGACAGGTCATCGTCTTTTTTTTGTCTTCACCAGCCAGGAAAGTTGCTAAAGATTCCTGTGATCAAGTTTCTCCTCCACTCAGCCTCATATCTGTGGTTTCTCATCACATTACTTGGAGAATCAATAACAATGGAGATATATCGAGACAAATTTGCTTCGCGACACCAGGACATCCTGCACAGCTCCTTCCACATGGTGTGGGTGGTTGGTGGGTTCTCTCTCTCTTTTCTAACCCCCTCTATAATGTACAAATAGAAAACTCAAGGTTTATTCTTGGCTCTCTTATGTAGGATTCTTCTGGTATGAGTGTAAGGAAGTGTGGATCGAGGGGCTGCGGAGTTACTTCCTGGACTGGTGGAACTGCTTGGACATGATGGTGCTCAGCATGTACCTCGCGTCCTTCGCATTGCGCGTGCTTATCATGCTCAAAGGTCACTTCCTCTGCCGTGATCATAACGGCACAGAGGAGTGTATCTACTTCACTCAGACTGGTGAGAAAATATCAAATCGTTCATCCAAAATAGTTGTCGGCGGTCTTCAAAGTTCTTAATGCTGAAGTGGCCTGTTTGGTTTTTGGAAACTGTCTTGCAGTGCGTGACGACTGGCATCAGGAGGACCCCCAGCTGATTGCGGAGGTGCTGTTTGCAGTGACCAGCATGCTGAGCTTCACACGGCTGGCGTACATCCTGCCAGCCCATGAGTCTCTGGGAACTTTGCAGATCTCCATTGGGAAGATGATTGATGATATGATGAGGTAAAAGCACATTTTTATCTTGCTTGCCTATTGATCATTGCCTGGAAGAGAATTCAGATCCAATGACAGAGCTAATGAGAATTTCTTTTTTAGATTTATGTTTATATTGATGATCATTGGAACTGCCTTCCTCTGTGGCATCAACAATGTCTATGTTCCTTACGTCATCTCTCCACATCTTGGCAAGTAAGAATATGGCGTCTGCTGAAAACAAGACTATGCACTATACATAGATCGCAACATTAAAACCACTGACAAATGAAATGATTTGATTTGGGTCCTGGCATTCATGTAGATGTCATTTGACACGCAGCACCCACTGTTGCAGACAGTACTCCCTCAAGGCAATGGTACTCCCTGATGGCAGTGGCCCCTTGAGCAGGACAATGTGCCATGCTACACTGCAAAAACTGCACAAGAACGGCCCGAGGAACATAAGAAAGAGCTCAAGTCATCCAGCCGGCTGCCAGATTTCCCAGAACCCAATCTAATCAAGTATCTGTGGGACGTGCTGCTATCCCAGAGCCAAATCTGATACACAGTTGGATCCACTGAGGGTGTCCTGGGGTATCTGGCACCAGGACATTGGCGATGGATCCTTTGAGTCCTGTGGCATCAGCACGTCTAATGGATGCTTGATTGGATTGGGATCGAAACCTTGCACTCTTTATCATGTTGCTCAGGCCATTCCTGAGCAGATTTTGCGATATGGCATGGTGCATTGTTGGAGTGTTGTTGCCATGAAGGGGTGTAATTGTTTTGCAACAGTGTTTGGGTGGATGGTGCATATGAATGCCAGAACCCAAGGATTTCCAGCAGAACATCAGATTGTAATGAGGTGATCAGTGTTATTCCTATTATCTTTCTGCAGTTTAAATGCTGTGGCTGATCGGTATACAACACCATTATAAGCAGAAAAACAAGGTATGAAAACAGTGTCATTGTGCTTTGCTGCAGGTTTAATGAGACCTTCCACTTCTTATTCTGGACCATGTTTGGTGTGGCCAACCAGGACTACGTGGACATGCCGCAGTTTGTGTTGGCAGAGTTTGTAGGAAGGATTCTATACGGCATCTTCACACTGGTTATTGTCATCGTCCTGCTCAACATGCTTATTGCTATGATCACCAACTCCTTTCAGAAAATTGAGGTGAAGTGATATTTTTGTGCCACAGCTACAATAAAAGCAGAGACCAGACTTGTACTGACATCTCAACGTTTTTTATTTCAGGATGACGCAGATGTCGAGTGGAAATTTGCCAGGTCAAAGCTGTACCTCAGTTACTTCAGAGAAGGCCTTACAATGCCAGTGCCCTTCAACATCATCCCCTCACCCAAAGCTTTCTTTTACATCTTGAGGTAAGGTTTACGACTCCAAAACACATTTCACCTGCGATATTACCTCATTGTGTATCTATTTCTGAAATTTGATTTCTGTTCCAGGGGTATCTTTAGACGAATCTGCTGCTGCTGCACGTGTAATTCTGAGACAAAATATCCCCCTATTGCCTCTATGGTAAGTGTGTCTTTAATGCTTACATACTGTGTGACTGTAGTAAAAAATGCATATTCTTTGTTGTGCGCTAAAATGTGATGGTGAATGTGTGTTTTAAGACTAACGGTAAGGAATCTGAAGACAGCCAGTTACCTTACCGGCAGCAGGTGATCAGAGCTCTGGTGCAACGCTACATTGAGTCAGCTCGCAGGGAGTTCGAGGAGACCAAGAGGAAAGGTAGGTCAGACAGTAACTCACTGACAAGACCTGTTGGGTCACAAACCTGTCGCCCCCCTGGTTATCAGATAAAAAGTCTAAACTTATCAATGACTTAACTTTTATGCTTTTGAGTGGTCTGTACATAGCTGCACATGCTATGTAAAGATATTGTGGAGAAATGGCATCCTGAGCAGAGAGTGAAGTCACACTCCTTCTGTGTGTGTTCTAACCGTAGATGTATAATAACTAGGTACCAGACCCCAAGATGGCACCTGTTCAAGCCAATGGAACTGCTTGCCTGGTGCATACACCAAAAAAGTTTCTAGCAAAAAAGTCCCTGTGTGTGTATCCCACTGGCTAGCTGCTCACAGCTTCTCTGCACTGTGTTCATACAGCAGTTAGCACCAATGCTGTCACACTGCTGTGGAAGTGTAGCACTGACCCTCGAATTCGCTGGCTTCTGGAGCCAGCCTCAAGTGGCCATTAGAAGAACAGCAGTTTTTTGCGCTTCAGCACTGACTATATTTTTCAGCCCTGGAGGTTGCTGTTTGTTAAAGGATAACTTCGGTATTTTTCAACCTGGGCTCTATTTCCCCATGTATATGTGTGCGTATGATTCATAGGTACAACTCGTTCTAAAATTGGTTCAGTATTGAGGGAGGCGGATGCAGCCGGGAGCCGCGAAACGAGCTAAAACGGTAACGGGGGCAAATGCGTCCTGTATAAGTTTGCGCATTAAAAGTGCTTTTTTTTCACCACTGACTGGTTCAGATCGCCAGTGCTATCTCTGTAAATAGCATACTAGCCTTTCCCTGACCCTTCACCTCCTGTGGGCTGTGTGATGTCACGAGCTTTGCTCCACTGTGTTTGTAGCTCTCTCTACTCGTGGGACAGCCGTTTTCTTGAGGAAGAGGTGTTTCGGGATTGGATGTCTTCTCTTCTTCGGCTGGCAGTAGCCATCTTGGGAGAAGTGAGCACTGCAGACCCGATGGTCTGCAAGGCGCAGTGTCTGGACAGGAGTGTTAGCATCCATTTGTAGCACAACTAGCCACAACTTCAGCATCTCGCCGTCCGACAAAGGCAGCCTATGAAAGCTGTACGCGGTGTTGCGCGACATCCTGTTCTTGCAATTCGGATAAGCACAAACACGAACCATTGTTTCCAATCAATGCAGTAAAACTCTCAGCTGTACTCCGGGACAACCAGCGCCACTCTGAGCGGCGCTCAGCATGGCTCCTCTGTTTTCTTCCGGCAACAAGCAAAGCTCTCGCGAGATGACATCACAGCCCAGAGCAAGTGAAGGGTCAGGGAAACGCTTAGTATGCTATTTACAGAGATAACACTGGCGATCTGAACCGGTCAGTGGCGAAAAAAAGCACTTTTAATACACAAACCTATACGGGACGCATTTGCCCCTGTTACCGTTTTAGCTCGTTTCACGGCTCCCGGCTGCATCCGCCTCCCTCAATACTGAACCAATTTTAGAACGAGTTGTACCTATGAATCATACGCACACATACACATGGGGAAATAGGGCGCAGGTTGAAAAATACCAAAGTTATCCTTTAAAGAAACATAAAAATAGAGCTTGTTTATTGAAAAAAGTGTGAGGAGCCCTGAATGTCCACAAATTCTGCAGCAGAAACACCTGGCTGCACATTTGACCTGTGCAGGGCTGCTGTGATCGGAGTATGACACTAGACAGGTTGAGTAAGACGGCTGAACATGCAATTCATATATTATACGTATTTATTTATTTTCTGAAACAGCATAGCCTCTTCAAGGTCATGGGTGGGCTAGAGCCTATACCAGCTGACACTGGACATGACATTATATACTGTTATATTATTACTGTCTGTTTATTAGCTGGCCCCTGGCCTCCTGTCATTTTGCAAAGGTGCCCCCCGACAAAACATGTTGGGTATCCCTGATGTACACTATGTACAGCCCTGTTTAATTATTAATTAAATGAGTCATGCTTTAGTAGCAGTGGTTGAGTTGACTGTGAAGGCGGTGACCAAAGAACTGTCTGACAAATGAAAGTATTAAATAAAAAGCAGACGTCTTCTGTAATTATTGCAATTAAGCCAAAGAGTCACACTTTATAAAATAACAGTTTCTGCTGTGAAAACGCATTTGATTCAAATCCCCAGCCTGTAATATTATGCATCATGTAAGTGCCTGCATGCTGAATTGTGACTGAAGTATTCTCTTCCCTCAGATATCGGTAATCGGATCACTGAGCTGACCAAAACAGTCAGCAGGATGCGCAGTGATATGACGGTGGTCCAGCAGCTTCTGATGGATGATGGGCACACTGGAAGAGAGGCACTGACCAAGGATGGCTCCTCCTTTCTGGGGAAATACATCATTGGCGCCAAGAACAATTTCAGAGGTTTTAACAGCAAGCAAGATGACAAAAATTCATCACTTAAAGTGACAGTGCACTACAGAGGGGATGGGGTGGATAAAGA
This sequence comes from Epinephelus lanceolatus, assembly GCF_041903045.1. Taxonomy (NCBI): domain Eukaryota; kingdom Metazoa; phylum Chordata; class Actinopteri; order Perciformes; family Serranidae; genus Epinephelus; species Epinephelus lanceolatus. Next base: position 42,011,847 of record NC_135744.1, on the reverse strand, counting down.
AAAGGTTTACTCAGATACAGAACAGGAGTCAGACACACAACAGAATCAGATCGGGGAATGTGCAGCAGAGGAATCAAAGCAGGTAACAGACTGTGATGTGGTGAAAATGGAGGAAGGCAGAGCTAAAATGGAGCTCGGAGACAAAAAGGAGACTGAGTCAAAAGAGCAGGTGGAAGCAGACAAAAATGAAAATACTGATAATGAAGTGAGAGAGGAAGTGGTGGCAGTGACAAGTTTTACTCGTGTAGAAGAAAAAGTAAAGGCTGAAGCCACACAGGATGAGGCAGAAAAAAGAAGGGAAGGAGAGATTCTCACAGACGCAAAGGAGGGTGAAAAACACAAAGAAACAACCCCCGAGCAAGCTCAAAGCATCAAAGTCAACAGTGAAAAGACAGACACAAAGACAGTGGCAAACAGGATGAAAGACGTAGAGCTGCAAGAAAAAAAAGTGGAGGCAAAATGGATGAAGGGCAAAAAGTTTGAGCGTGATGCAGCAGAGAAGTCCATTGTCAGGGAGAGCAATGTGAAACCTGGAGCCAATAAAATGATTCCCTCACCAACAGGCAGCAGCAGCTCACAGGACACAGGCTTTGGTTCGCAAGAAGGGGAGGGATCAATTGATGGGACATTAGTGAGACCGTAACCATAGCGATGTCCCATGTAAAGGGCCACACAGAATTTTTCAGGGATTGGCTCTTTGATAAATCTAATTAAATATCTGATAAGAGGGAACATTTTGGGAAATAAAGTCTTGCACATAACCGCCTGTAAAACAGCAAATTGTCATTTTTATCTTTTGGTTGTTGTACTGATTAAACAAACACAACATTATGTGCTAATTGATTATTTTGTAGCTGCTGGTATGTGGATTTTGTTACGATTGGATAGATGTTTCCCCTGTTTGCAGTTGTGCTAAGCTAATCAGCTTCTAGCCTCATGTTTACAGTAAAAAGGTTATTCAGTTGATAATCTGAGCAAAAATATTTTCTTATATTGAAATAAAATCCTTCAGCTATACAAAGGCATAGGTTTCATTTCAGCAGTGGGGGTGGGGGTCCTCCACCAGAAAATTTCAAGCATCAAACACTTAATTTCCTGCATTCTGGTGCACTTTTATGCACCAATTTATGGTGTAAATGTCTTTAATTTTGTAAAAATAAGTGTTGTCAAAACTAAAGGTCTTTGCTACTTTCATGACTTTATCAGGGGGAAATGCACATGCTCTAAATATCGAGGGGGATGTGTCACGTGTCCCCCTGAAATTTACGCTTATGCAGCCACAGATCTGTTACAATGTCGATTTTCTCATTTTTAAAATGAATATTCTCATAATTACTTGCTGAGAAAGAGATGACCTTGTTGCCTTTTCTCTCATCACATGTTAAAGCTGCCAATGGATTTAACTCAAATAGTTAATGTGCCTTTAAATTCAGCATACAGAACATACACCACCTGTATAAGCATCAGTGGCAGTAAAATAGGGTTTCAGTGCCTTACAATTAGAAAATACCTTGATTAGAGTATTGCTGCTCAGTGCTGGGTGTCTTTCTCCTGACTGCTGTTTTTGAGACGCCACTGTTCAACAGCAAAGAGCCTCTGTTTGTCATTCTGGTTTCTCTTCATGCTTTAATATCAGAAGAAAGTAGCCTTGTCTTCAGTTGAAATTTTGCACTGTAGTTACTCTGTAACACTAATAAAACATTCGAATCATGTTTATTTCTGTCTCTCTGTATTTCATGAACATAGCATAAGGGAAAATGAACTCTGTGCTGACTGAGGTTAGAGTTAATGTTTAATTTAATTCGGTGGCAGACCAACACCCTGCTACAGTGTGGCAATGCAGGTCTCAGCTTGCTTTACACATACTGCTCCCATGAGGTCGCATGCATGAACACACCACTTCATTAATTCATTACCTGCAGCATCACCTGTCCCAAGACACAGCCCGACCAGACTCTTCCTACAGAAAAACACCTTGCAATTGCAATATTGCATGACTGATGCCATCACCAATTTCATGTAGGTGTTGAGTGTGTTCTGTCCTGCGACACCACAGATAATGAAAACATACTTTAATCTGACACAAAAGCCTCTGTCCCTTTTTACTAGGAAATTAGGTTTGCGTCTTACATGCACAGGCATGTCGTATCACCAACCAATCAGTCACACTCCTTTTAGAGCATCCCGTGTGACAGGAAAGCAGATCTCTCCTGCCTCTCATTTCCTAATAAACAAGTGACATTAATTACAGCATGCTCACTCACTCTAATTCAGCTCATTTTTGCTGTAGAAAATGTGGAAGACTCTTCATCTTTGTAAATATAAAACAAAATTACTGCAGGTCTAATACACGTATAACAGAAGCACTACAAATACTTGACATTAGTGTAATAATGAGACTTAAATTAAGACCACTGTATGACATGTTTAATTTCCACACATCTGACAGACAAACATGAAATTCATTAATGTGACCCACATATTATAAAACTGTATTGATTAAAAAAATACCTAAGGGTAGTTTTAATTCATTGCACCCTGTTCATTCTATACAAACATGCATACAACACAACTTATTATGAAAATCCAGATAATATTAAATAAAAACAGCAAAGATTTGTGACCTGTTCACAGCGGCATATGTAAAACCCTCATTACATCATCATATACAAATAAAAAGCACCAAGTGTTTCCAAAAACACGTTTTAAACAGGAGAAGTTGATGGATAAGAGGAAGTGTGTTTATCTGTGTGAACCACACTTCACTTATGAGCCGCACATCAGGCACTCATCCTTGTTTGCTAAGGAACACACCATGGCAGCAGTGTTCCGCTGTTTGGTCTCCTCCTTGTTGCTCTTGGCTGACTGGGCTTCCTTTATTTTCTCCTTGTTGAGGGTGAACTGAATGGGGTTGGCTGCAGGCTTCGTCCGCAGGTAGTACATGCCTGTTTTCAGGCCCTGCAGGGAAAAGAAGACATTTAGATGTTTCTTGGCGCTGTGATGCAGCATACGGTATATCAAGCCTGTATTCTTTTTTTTTTTTTAAAGATATTTTTATGGGCATTTTTTGCCTTTAATTGATAGGACAGCAAAATGTGAAAGGAGGGGAGAGAGAGGGAGAGACATGCAGCAAAGGGCCACAGGCTGGAGTTGAACCTGGGCCACTGTGGCAGCAGCCTTGTAAATGGGGCGCCTGCTCTACCACTAAGCCACCGACACCCCAAGCCTGTATTCTTTTATTCCTGACTTACCAGCTTCCAACCGTAGAAGTGCATGCTGGTCAGTTTTCCGTAGTTTGGCTCAGCAATATGGATGTTTAGGGACTGGCTCTGGTCAATGTAGGCACCACGATCTGCTGCCATCTTGATGACAGTCTTCTGAGAGATTTCCCACACAGTTTTATACAGCTGCTTCAGATCATCAGGGATCTCTTTAATATCCTGTGGGCAAGTCAGATGGGTTGGTGATCACCAAACAGGAAGTCATTTGAAATCACAGCAACATTTAAAGCAGTGATACTAAAGATCTTAGTTAAGATTTTAAGTGTGACACTTTACCTGGATGGATCCATTCTGAGCAATCAGCTGGTTCTTCATTTCGTCACTCCACAGTCCTCTTTCTGTGAGGTCCTTCAGCAGGTGAGGGTTCACAATCTATTGGAGAGGCAGAAAAGTCACTAAGCAGCTTTTCCTTCTAAGGTTCCTGCTGCTTAAGGCGGGTTTGATGTCAGACTTTTCAATGTCACTTGGAATTAAATTTAAGACTAATTTTATCATTTCCAAAAGTAAAGGGGGAAAAAAACACAAAACAAACCATGAACCGACACCAATTACTTAGGGTTAAGGACACATTTACCCATGTAACATAACACACGTCTTGTTTTGTCCCTTAGTGGAGATCAGGGTAGAGGAGAACTGGGAAATACCTGCCGTATGTTGGCAGGTTTTCTTGGCAATTGTGTGTATCTCTCTCTGCATGTGGGATTTCACTGCCATTGTGCAGAGTTTGAAAAACATTTTGCATTGCCTTGTACCAGTTTTAGCCATGCCCCAAAATCTTGGTTGAATAGCCAGTTTTTATTGAATTTGTACTACAATGACAGCTAGTTAGCAGATAGTTGATCCTCTGCTCTGAGCATAGCGACTGGAAGCAAAAAATGAGTGTTGCTGGTTCCATCTTCTGATCAGCATGACACTAATGCAAAAGGAATTCTATAAATTATTTTAAACAAAATAGTTGTTACAAATTATTTTTGGTATTTTACAATGTAACATCAGAAACCAAGATTCATAAAATCCTACTCCCTAATGTCTTTGCATTTTTAAGTATTTTGAAAGAGTGATTTAAGACATTTTAATACCAAGTAAGGCCTTATTTTTATATTAATCAATACAATGCCTTCTGAGACTTTTTAAGGACCCACAGGAACCCTGTCCTTCACAGCTGTGGAGACACAAAGCAGCAAATGCATTTAGTGCTGACCTGAAATTCTCCAGAGAGCACCCTGCGGGTGTAGATGTTGCTGGTGTAAGCCTCAATGGACTCGTTGTTGCCCAGGATCTGGGCAGTGGAAGCTGTGGGCATGGGGGCCATGAGCAGACTGTTCCTCACACCATGCCTGAGGACACACAGGGACAGGGAAGGAGCTGAATCAGGGATGAGCTTCGATCTCTACATACAATAGATATAAGATGAGATATACCAACAAGGAAGTCATTTCAGGAACACTTACTTGGCAATTTTCGCCTTCAGTGCTTTCCAGTCGTGGAGATCTGTTGGAGTTTTATTCCACATGTCATGCTGAAGAATCTGGAAAATAAAATTAGTTAGGATCTGAGCCCAGACAGCTAAACCATGTCCAAGGATGGATTTTAACACAAAAACTACTCACTCCCTTGCTGACAGGAGAGCCTGCGTAGGTTTCATAAGGGCCGAGCTCTGCCGCCAGCTCACAGCTGGCCTCCAGGGCAGCGTAGTAGATGGTCTCAAAGATCTGAATGTTGAGCAACTGGGCCTCTGCGCTTTCAAATGGATAACGCATAAGGATGAAGGCATCTGCAAGACCCTGCACACCGATTCCAACCGGTCTGTGACGCTTGTTAGACCGTTCAGCCTGTAAAGCAGGACAGAGGAGCCATTTGTTAACACAGAGCACATAAGACCCGGCTGCATGACTGATAAAGAAGCAACACCAGATAAGAAAGCGCACCTCGATCACTGGGTAGTAGTTGATGTCAATAATCTTGTTCAGGTTCTTGACAATGACTTTGGTGACAGATGCAAGCTTTTTAAAGTCATAGGTCCTTTCTGGGGTGACGTACATGTTGAGGGCGATAGACGCCAGGTTACACACTGCAACCTGAGAAACAAACCAAACAAGCATTAACAAAATAATGTAATGACTAATTTGAATATTACAGAATCAATATCTCCTGCCCCTCACCTCGTCTTTGCTCGTGTACTCTACGATCTCTGTGCACAGATTGCTGGATTTGATGGTGCCCAGATTCTGCTGGTTGCTCTTCCTGTTGCAGGCGTCCTTGTAGAGCATGTATGGTGTGCCGGTTTCTGTCTGTGACTCAATGATGGCGTACCACACCTGCTGAGCCTTCACCACACGCTTAGCTCTGCCCTCCTTCTCATAACTGAAGACAGACCAGATACATGGGACAGGTTAGCACTGAGAAATGAACTGTTTGTTCAAAACAGTTTGTGGAGCTGGTCTTACCGAGTGTAGAGCTCCTCAAACTCCTCTCCCCAGCACTCCTCTAAGCCAGGACATTCACTGGGACACAGTAGAGACCAGTCCTACAAGAACAGGAGAGAGACAGTAAGACTAAAAGAACATAGTAGATTAAAGATCATGTGGCTTAATATTAACTGATGTAAATGTGAGTCAGGGAGGAGACTCTCGCAGATGTTCACCTGATTGCTTTCCACTCGTTTCATAAATAAGTCTGGGATCCACATGGCGAAGAACAGGTCTCTGGCCCTCTGCTCCTCTTTCCCTGTGTTCTTCTTCAACTCTAAGAAGTCAAACACATCAAAATGCCACGGCTCCAGGTACACAGCGAACGCCCCGGGTCTCTGAACAAGCAAACACAGAGAGCAAGGTGAATTAAATTTACTACCAGCGATGTCTCTAGTCTAGAGCAACAATGTCAAGCTCCATTATCAGTATGCGCTGCAAATCTTCACCTTGTTACCACCCTGGTCAACATAACGTGCCGTGTTGTTGTAGACTCGAAGCATAGGAACCAGCCCATTGGAAGTGCCATTAGTCTGAAAAACAAGAACCACTGTAAGCAATGCAAAAAGGACAAAATATAAGCCCCTCTATATCTGCTTGATTTGAATCCCTGCTGTGTGTGTTAACTCACCCCAGCAATGTAGCTGCCTGTTGCTCTGATGCAGCTCACTGCCAATCCAATACCTCCAGCTGATTTAGAGATGAGGGCACATTGCTTCAGTGTGTCATAAATACCTTCAATGCTGTCATCCTTCATGGCCAGCAAGAAACAACTGCAAGAACACAAACAAATTGGATTATTGTGGGGAAAAAAAAATCAAGTTAAAGAAGAAAGCGTCAGAGCTACTTTGCTCAGAGGCTTTACCTAGACAGCTGTGGCTTGTTGGTGCCAGCGTTGAACAGAGTAGGTGAAGCATGGGTGAACCACTTCTCTGACAGCAGGTTGTAGGTCTCAATGGCTGCATCAATGTCTTCTTTGTGAATCCCAACAGCCACTCTCATTAGCATGTGCTGGGGCCTCTCGGCAACTACAGAAGAAAGACATTCATTAGTAATTTTAAGAATTAAAACTAGTAGTCTCTGTGCCCATAAACACACTAAGCTTTAAGAAAAATCTATTCTCACCTTTGCCGTTAATCTTCAACAAATACGACCGCTCAAGAGTCTATCAGAGAAAAAGGGACAAATTAGATTCATAATCCAGGTATCCGCTTGAGATGTTGAATGTGAGATGGAATGAAAAATTACCTTAAAGCCAAAGAAGTTGTAAGAGAAGTCTCTGTCATAAATGATGGCTGAGTTGAGGCGCTGCAAAGGAAAGAAGATATTATGTTAAAAGGCTGCTACGCATAATTATAGTGATTTCAGATTTGAAAACATGGACAAAACACATCATCAAATGTGACTTACACCCTTGTTTTCAAGTACAATGTCGAGCGTCTCTTTGGCGATCATGGGAGAGTGTTGTTTGTTCAAGGGGTTCACGTAGTTGTACAGGTCTTCCATCACATCTATGAAAGCAAAGGGGAAAGAAAGTGTAATATCAGGTAGTTCAAACACTTCACAACGTACAGTCAATGTGCTATCTCACACAGCAAATGCCGTATGTTAAATGAGTGTAGGTATTGTTTAATGAGACTGATCTGAATGGCTCACTACCCTGTCTAAACAATTTCCTAAGGGGAACCCCATATCACAATCTGCAGCATCATTTTTTACCAAAAGATGGTGAAATTAATGTATACTGCAATATTGCTGTTATTTATTTCAATGCAAAGTCATATTTCTGAGCACATTTATTGCATACACAAATGGTATAGTAACTTAAAACTTGTACACACCACTGAAGACTTTCTTGGTCTCTTTATGCAGGTTAGACACCGCAATTCGTGCAGCCAGGAGCGCATAGTCAGGATGTTTGGTGGTGAGGGTGGCGGCGGTCTCTGCCGCCAGAGTGTCCAGCTCCACAGTGGTGACTCCGCTGTACAGACCCTGGATCACCTTCATCGTGATCTGAGCCTGCAGGAACAAGAGGTGAAGGGGTTACATGCTGTAGAATATCACCGGAGTGGAGTCAACAACCGTGTCACTCATTTACATCGCTTGATGTTTCGCTTTTTAGTGTTGATAAGTAAGTTTTAGTGGTTTGAACTCACAGGGTCCACAAAGTCAGAGTTGAGTCCGTAGCAAAGCTTCTGGATGCGAGATGTGATTTTGTCAAAAGTAACGGCCTCCTGGCGTCCATCTGAAAAAACAAACAATATTATTAGTCATCAAACTTATTTGGTCATTTCTGAGGTAAATTCTTAGTTCATGAATATAATTGCTAGGGCCCGACCAATATGGATTTTATATAATATGGGGCCGATTCCGATATTATGGAATAAAAAAATGTGATAACCGATATATTGGCAGATTAATTTTTTACATTTTTCAATTTAAAAAACCCCAAAATACCTGCTTTTGATGGTTTAAATGTAGTTCAAACACTCGTTACAAAGATATAAACTGAAGGAAGAACATTTTACTATTTAAAATACTTTTATTATCAGAAATTGTGTGGAACAAGCAGCATATGAACAATTTGAACACATAATAAATCAAAAATATGATGTGCAAAAAGGCAGTACACCTCTGGGAAATAAAATAATCATGCAAAGTCTGTATGAATTAAGACATTCACATGTATGTTCACAGCACCAGAGTTCTTCTTATTCTTGCCAATTTAACAGAGGTAGGTTATAGTGCAAAAGTAACACAAGGACATCATTTCTAAGTAAAACACCATATTCCCTGCATTTTATTTGTGATGAAAATATAAGTGTTAACATCGGCGTCAATCCGATTATTCTCTAATGGCTATAATCGGTCGATTAAATCGGCTGGCCGATAAATTGGTCGGGCCCTAATAATTGCAGTCAAGAAATATCAGTGCTATGGCTGTGAACTGGATTCCCTCTACCAGGGGGTGTCATAGTGAGGGGGAAACAGGGACTGATTACCCAGGGCTCCAATAGGAGGGAGCAGTAATTAGTGCCATGACTAAATTAAAACTGCCTGAATAAATTGGTTAAAAAGACTGAATGCATATAAAAGTAGTGGAAGCTCTCTGAGGCCCCTCTCACCCCTTAAAGACACAATCTACTCTGCCCATGCACTCGCATTTATCTCTAAATGCAGTTAGAGCTGAGAAAGTGACTGCTTGTGCAAGACAAGAAATCAAGGCTCCAAAAAGGAACAGAAAGGAAAATACCCAAACTGACTTAGTAAAATAAATAAATAAAATCAAAAGGTGCCTGAGAGAGCATGGATCATGAGAGAAAGAGCAGGGGGCCCCACAGAGACTGCTCATGCATAGGGCCCAGGATGTGGTGCTGCACACCCCTGCCCTCTACTGATCAATGAACTGAATGGAGCCCGCGCTGAACACCTGTCTGACCAGTTACTGTTTACAACAAAGTCTTCTTACTTGGCGCCAATACCACAGATGCTGAACATGACTGTAATAACCCTGTCAGTACACAGCTCCTATATAAAGGGAAGTTTGCCAACGCCTTAATGTCGCAAAACACCGGCGGAAACAAATTAAACATTAAAGTCAAAACTTGTCAACGAGTATAGTGAATGCATTTAAATGTTATCTTCAACATTATTCAAAATAAAGAGGCAGCAAACCTGCAAAGAGAAAAATAAAGTGTCACCGGCTGAGCTTCCATAGCTATCTCTTTGTTTAGTGTCTCGATGACACCACACAAAGAAACACACACTCGAACATGAATGAAACGTTGCTCCAGGCTGCAGTGTTGCATCTCTTCATAGTTTCAACATGTATCACCGCTTGGATACAATTTTAAACACTTAATGAGTTTTTCCTGACCTTCACATCCCCCTTCACACTAAAACACTGCATTATCCAAACACTATCTGACAGCATTAAACTGAAGTGAGCCACTATACCTCTCTTAATGACGTGCATGTTTGCAGCAGAGCAGCTGGTTTCCTCACACAGCGGGTTGGTGATGTTTTCTCCTCGGCTTTGACACGATGAGCTGCCTGTGCTGCTGCTGCTGCTGCTGCTGCAGAGTTGTTACAGCAGGTTATTACTCTGTGTGAGAACAATCAGCCGACACAGTTGAATCTCAAACTGGGCGCCAACAACCCGCGAGCCAGTTACACTGAAATGCGTCAGCGGGACAGCCAATCAGAGCAGACTCCATCAGACTTTTAAACCAATAACAATCCGTCGTCAGTCATTTTTACAACTTCCGGTCCCGTTTCTGGGTAAATGTGGCGGGATATTTTCTACACAACGGGTTTTATAACATGTAATTATCCTGTCTCATTTAAGGATTGCTTCATATGTGCTGTTTGTTGCAATATGGAAATTTCCAGCTCCCACATATGAATGTGACTGGAGTTATAAACAAGTTGTGACTCGCATAGTTATATGCATTTCCTTCCTTACATGATAACTACACTAATAGCCTACATGTTTAGATTATATCAGTACTCTTCAACATCAGCATAATGGCAAGACTATGTATATATTCATGAATGAATTAAAGCAGTATAACTGGAGCGACATCCATTACAATTATATCCATAGTAGCTCATCAGACAAACAGGTTGCACCATTCATGAAACATAAAAATCAGCTTTTATTGATCTCACAGAAGATTCAGAGTCCAACAGGCTCCACTGAACGGGTTGAGGAGCTTTTTAATTTCTCAGTCTGTGAAACTACTAAATCAGAATTTGGGTTTTACGTAGGCCTCAGTGTACCTGAGATATTTGTAATGGGGCCTTTGGTTTTGCTGTTTAAGTTTGTGTTTTGTGTTTTTGTATTTAGGCCTATGTGGCAAAACACATTTCAGAAAATGCTCTGATTTGACAGTGAAATCAAAAATAAAATGAATACAGTAAATATGCACTTTACTTTAACCATTTGCACTACTTCATATCTGCTGCTGTTGGTCTTTTGCACCACATGTACATCACATCGTCATTGATTGTACATAGTTTGGATTATCTTTAGAGCGTCTTGTCTGTTAGGTTATACTGCTTAGTTTATTTGACTTGTATTATATTGTTTTTTATTGTATCATTATCATTATCATTATTATTATTATTATTATTGTTATTCCAATTCAGCTTTGTTTTAGCTTTTAAATTATATGGCATTTCGATTCTTCTGTATGTCCTGCACATGTAGTGAATTGACATTAAACTTTTGAACTTAGAACTTTTTATTTACTTTTTTGATAATGAGTTGTGCATTGGTTCTAGTGATATTCATATTCAGCATTTAATTTTTATTGAATGGTTGAATTTTTTTTTTTATCCTTACAAGCATATCATGGGGCGGCAGTAGCTCAGTCCATAGGGACTTGGGTTGGGAACCGGAGGGTCGCCAGTTCAAGTCCCCGTCTGGACCAATATATGGAGCGTGGACTGGTAGCTGGAGAGGTGCTCCTGGGCACTGCCGAGGTGCCTCTGAGCAAGGCACCGAACCCCCCAACCGCTCGGAGCGCCACTCAGACATCTCTACACTTAGTGCATGTATAAGTCCGGTTTGTGCACGTGTGTGTTCGGACCTGTGTGTAATTGACAGAGTGAAAAATTGAATTTCCCCTCAGGGATTATAAAGTATATAAAATTTAAAAAAAAAAATAAAATCATGTTTGATAAATTAATCTCTGCAAATGGCTCTGTCTAAATATAAAACATCATAATGTCATGGAAACATCAGTAGATTATCCAAAACTAAGTTGCCGTTTGCGAGCTATGACTTCGCTTCAGACTCTCTGACGAACAACAAAGAAACAAACGAAGAAAGTCGCAGCTTTACTGTTTGACCTACATTTTATCTGAGTTTTATTTTGAAGGGGGGAAAAACAACAACACCGGATGTGACCCTCTTAGGTTTGCTGCTAATGCTAATGGACCCGGAAAGGTAAAGCAGCACTCCGAAGATGGCCGGGGTGTTTGAGGTGGAGGTTGATGGTGTAGAGCACGACCATGGGCTGGAGCATCACGATGAACCGCACCAGGTGAGGGTGGTGGGCCACGGTGAGGTGTTGTGACAGATTAAATAGATGGAGGTTAAATTATAAAGTGGTTCCAGCTGCCTACTCGGAGCTCTGTGCTAGCTAGCTGCTAATCATGGGTGTAGCCTAAGCGGCTAGCTGCTGTTAAGCGATGTTACCAACCACAGGTATGGATTGTGGATAAAAATGCATCGTCCATTGTTCCTAAGTGATTGCGCTTGGTTTGATGAAACAGCAGCGTAAGGGTGAAACGCCATGAGAGCATTTTGTTAGCTATGCTAAGCCAGTTAGCCGACTAACGTTCAAATCATATAGGTGCTTTCATTTGGTCAAAGTAACCCAGATGCTGGTTGTTTTTTAAATAATGCCTTTTAGTTTATTTGTCACACCTGTATGTTCACTGTTAAGTTAAAAAGATTAACTCTACAAATAAAGCTGATGTGGCTGCTCGGGTCAAAGGTCACGAACGCCTTTGCTGTACCAAGAGGTGTGTCTGTTGAGCTAAGGGAAGCAACCAGACCACTTCCTGTGTTATTTCAATCCTCTAGTCAAACCAAAGCTAAATGTCAAACTGACACACAGTGTGCAGCAGACACCACAGAGTGAACTAAAAGCTATTACAGCTGGCCATGTGTAGGTGTAGTTACCAAATGTGCAGCGGAGGCAGAATTGCTGCGTGACTGGCATCACAATAGGCTGGCAAAAACACACAAGACCCTCGTGTTTGGTTCACTGATGATTTAAGTATGTGTGTTGTTTGAATTGAAATCTGTGCCTGAGGGACTTTATGTGCCCTTGTGACCTGTTTTACCTGTCTCATGTGTAATGAGATGAGAGAGCATGCAGGTACTCAAAAATGTATTAATCTGCAGTCCACATACATGTCAGCAGCATGGATTTGTGTCTAATCCTGACGCTGTTTTCAAACATCAGTTCAAATGTGCAAAAGGGCAAATGATTACTCAGTCAGGATAATGAGGTGTACTTAGCAGGATGACGATGATGAGTAAGACATGGGTGTTAGCCCTTAGCTCGATACTTGATAGTGCCACCACTGCCAGCCTTCATTCATCTGCCTTATTTGGCAGATAGGAAGTAGGCTCAGGCGGTATCTATTTTGTCATACCTTTCTGACCGTTCACTGGGGTAAACGGTATACGACAGTATTTGTATTTAAGAGGGAAAAAAATAACTCAGCCACTGATTATAGATGTCACTGTTATGTATGTCACTGTCTAGCCCACAGTAATGTGTTTCTAATATGCAGTTAACCCACTAAGACAGGTGTTGCTGGGTTTAAAATACTCATGGCTGATAAATTACTGAATAGCTTGGAAATAAGCAGCCTTCCTGCTGGAGGACCTGATGACACTTGTTGCCACGGTGGATTCTGAAACAACAGTGGGCTGAATGGAGATACTGTGTTGGATAAAATCGCGTGGCTAATAAACTGCTTTTGTTGTTGGAAGAAGTCATTTCAGAATAAAGTTATTTGTAGAAATACTACTGAACGGGAGCAGAGACATTTTTTCATTTTTACTAGTCTTGTAACATAATCCCCACAACTCACAGTTGCCATCTTTCTTAGCTCAGCTGCCTGATCCAATAGCAGAGACTGACCGAATACTGAATGAATACATTGCCACAATAAAGCATCTCTATCAGTTTAATAGAAAGTAGAAGCATCTGCATTTTGAACATGATTTAAAATCATACCTTTGGGATTTATGAATATCTTGATATACAGTAATACATTTATACTGCCCAAGCCTAACAGGAAGCTCTAATAATAAGAGAACATCTCATCAGTTCTTGCTGCCAGCTGTTAACTTCAGTCATGGTTAAGTAGCTAAACAAGCTCAACAACTTGGGTGGAACTGTAGCTGCTTAATGCACTTTGCACATTTTAATAGCTTTACTCTTGTTCCAGGTCCATTAGCATACATTTCTGTTTTGTTACCATATCAACCAGCTTTGACACACCTGCATTCTCTTCATCTTACTGCACAACCTAAATACAATGCCTTAATTCAAATTATTATTTTAGCAACTCTGTAATTGGTATGCAATGTATGATGTGGGGTTTAAATTCAGCTGTGTGAGGTGATGCTTTTATCAGTTATGGCTTTTTTTAAATGGTATTTCTTTATATCTACAAATTATTACATAATATGGGTCAGAATGGCAAATGTTTATTAGTCCTTTGTTAAAATGATGTTTACACAGTGCACTCTGCTAAGGCACACTATCATAGCATTCCCTAATTATAGTTTTGAAGTGTGTTCTCTTTCCTCAAAATGGCTAAGATGTGATGTTATCATCAGTTTGTTCAGCTGCTTATTTGAAACAGTGTCAGAAATAATAGTTATTGTTTTGTCTTCTCTTTTCTTTAGTTTGATGTGTCCAAGCTCTCACCAGAGGAGAAGTGGAGGTTAGTATCTTTGCCACATCTTTAATGGATAGTGTATTTATTTCTGTACCTTATATGATATGATTATTTTCAATCTGAATGCATTTATGTAATATCATGGATGTATCAACAGTTTAAAATAAAGTTTTTGCACTTAAGGGTGCAGAGTTACACTTACCAGCATTTTTATTCATTAATTCACAAGGTTTTCAGTAAAGAATATAACTTTATACATCCTAACCGAGATCTTTTATCAGACTTTTTTTGGACAGGGAGTTCCTTACACTTAGAACTGGCTAATGAAAAACAAATCAGATAATAATGTCAGCTGTTAGGTTGGCCAGTCTCGATATACAGTAACATTTCATGATTTCTGGATATTGAAGTTCATGCTTCTAACACTTCACCAACGTCAACGTGTAGAGCTGCACAGTGCAAATTTAAGGGCACGCCTCATTGTTATGAAATAACATATTTTGTGACTCCTAGCTGCATAACATTAGTTGAGTATGTTCTTCCTTTTTTCCACAGAGTGGAGCATGCAAGAATGCATGCCAAACACAAAGGTCATGAGGCCATGCACGCAGAGATGGTGCTGATCCTCATAGTCACCCTTGTCGTCGCCCAGCTAGTCCTTGTGCAGTGGAAACAGAGACATCCAAAGTCATACAATGTAAGACATAAAAGACATGAGCAACATGTTTGAAGCTCTGTATGTAACACTTGGAATTACCATCATGTGAAAACACATAATTAAAATAATTTGTGTTATTCGGATACAGATATATTTGATCCCTGAGCTAGAGGTGTGTGTCTGTATTTGTGATGGACAAGAATGGTATTAGAGAACACTACTTTTATTTTCTGTCCACGTGGCAGCACATGACTACATCAGTATTTGTTTCCTCAAATAAGAATAAATATGGTACTTTCTTTCTTACCCAATACTGTCCAGATATGACCTGTTGTTGGTAGTGTACATGCATCTTCTAACACGTATGCTCTGCTGTCTTGCAGCTGGTGACTCTGTTCCAGATGTGGGTAGTTCCTCTCTACTTTACTACCAAACTGCACTGGTGGAGGTTCCTGATCACGTGGTTTATCTTCTCGGTCATCACAGCGTACATCTCCTACCGTGCCACTCGCAAGCCACTGGCCTGCACCACACCCAGGTATTATCATCATTTACATGTCATCAGATTCTATAAATGAAGAAATCTGCCCTTCCAGTATAGCAGGTTGAACTGCCCATGACATATCCTGACGTACTCTAACATATGCCTTCTCTTTGGCTACCATAGGTTGGTGTATAAGTGGTTCCTCCTTCTCTACAAGATCAGCTATGCCACAGGAATAGTTGGCTACAGTGTCGTCATGTTTACACTTTTTGGTATAAATCTAATATTCAGGTATGTATTGCCAGTTCCACATCATTTCAGCAATGCCAAATTAACCATATCTAAAATTTAAAAAGGATTTTGGCTTACACTATTGAAAATAAAATCCTTCAAACTGCAGGCTGCTGTTGACAGGAGTAGTCATCTTTTCAAGCTTGCCATTTTAGGATGTATGAAGCTCTGTTCCTTCCTGGTCTCTGTCTCACATGTAGCACTTTGCTGCCACTAGATGATGTTGTTTTGCCTTTTTAAATACCCTCTTTTGATCATCACTGCTCCTGCAACATCCACAGTCTGAGTCCCTAAATGCTTGACACTTCAGCTTTTTCTTAATTTGATGCCTTTTATAATCTGACTCTGTGGTTGGATGTTTGTCTTCTTTGTTTCCCCTCAAACTTTATTTATTAGGTTGTCAGGTAACATCAGTATACCAAGTTTCAAATATGGATTTTAGTGATTACAAAACTGAGGATCAAAGAAAGAAAAGAAACAGAACACCTTAAGGAGAAAGTAAAAACAAACAGAATTGGTCACTAATGACGACTAAGAAATTATGTAGTTATGTGGCAACTGTGAAAGTAAACATATACACACACTTGCACATATGAGGAGTATTCAACGATAAAACACAAAGTGAATGATTTCAATAGATTAGGCAGGTACACTGAAAATAGGTTGTCAGAGTTTGTCAGTCTGGGATGGTAGTTAAGGTCAGTTTGTCATAAAACGAGCGGACAATCCACTCAGTACACGTCATGTTTTTCCACACTAACGAGGTAGAGGATGTCTATTATCCAAGAGTGATGGGAAGGTGGAGCAGGGGATTTCCACTTGACAAGAATCAAGCGTCCAGCCAAGAGAGTCACAAAAGCTATAAAGTTCTTCATATAATTTTATGTTGCAGGCATAAATGTGACAAAGGCAGTGATTGCAGATGGTTCGAGGGTTGCTTGTCTTTTTAAGCACTGAAGCACCACTTGAATACAGCACCTACTAGTATTATAGAATGCATCAGGAAAAAGAGCAAATAACACTCAGTGACTGCTTCTTCATGGTGCTTACATAATCTGTGGCTGACAACAGGTGTATGTAGTTAAAGATAAACTCTGGTTGAATGAGAAGTAAACATCATGTGATAAGTTTCTGCACACATTTCCACTGCGAGGGCATTAGCAGTGACATACTAACACGCGTAGTTATCACAGAAACTTCCCTTTACGCAAGAAAACAACTAATGTCTCCTCACTCTGTTCCTGATGGTCAGAGAAATGAGAGTATTTATATTTTCTGCCTCAGACACAGTCACCAGAAGGAAGTGAAAGTTGCTCCTTTTAGCTGAATTTAAAACAAGCCTATGGTAGTTCATGGTCTGTTATTCATGAAAGCGTCTGAACGAACAAAGAGCTGTTTTTACAGGTTATTATGCAGCAATTTAATGATTATGCAGTCATTCATTTCTTCACAAAGAACCTTAACAAGATCTGTTATAGTTACATTAGTTTAGCAAGGCTGCGCCATAATGCACCTTCTAATTAGTTAAAACTTTCCAGACATCACTCACTACATGTAAATGAGGTCATATGATTCTACAGTATATTGACAGTTATCAGACTAAATTAACTGAAGATGCTACATGTGTGTAATTATTCAGTTTTAAAAATAAAACAGGGACTTCTTTTATTTATAATCATCTTAGTTGATGTTGCCGTGTGCTGTGAGATTATCAGCTCCTCTTAAAGAACTGCTGACCACCCCCAAAATAGACTAACAAGAAGGTACCTTAAATGTTTCCTACTATCCTTCGTGAATGAAACAATTTTCCACTTCCCACCTAGAAATGCCACCTCACATAATACTTCCTTGCATTTGAGAAAGAACGTTTGGTCATTTCTTGGAACAGCTAGTTGTCAG
The DNA here is from genome assembly GCF_041903045.1 of Epinephelus lanceolatus. NCBI lineage: Eukaryota > Metazoa > Chordata > Actinopteri > Perciformes > Serranidae > Epinephelus > Epinephelus lanceolatus. Next base: position 41,994,333 of record NC_135744.1, on the reverse strand, counting down.
AACATCATCAAAAGTTTTTTATCCAATATGGGAAACGGCATTTTGGTTTGCGTATGTGTGAATATGTGTGTGTGTGTGTGTGTGTGAATATGTGTGTGTGTGTGTGTGTGTGTAAATGAGCATGACATCAGCATACTACAATTTAAGCACATTAATGTTGTCTTCCAAAACATGTAAATTTAGCTGTACATTGAAAATACAGACATATAAAACAGACGTATCTGTTTTTATGGAATAAATAAATGTTAATGTTGAACACCAGCTGAGCGGTGACTCCCATACAGTGCCTTCTGTGTCCAGGATAAAGCCGGAGGATGCAATGGACTTTGGCGTTTCACTATTATTCTACGGTCTGTACTACGGGGTCCTGGGAAGGGACTTTGCAGAGATGTGTGCAGACTTCATGGCTTCAACCGTTGGTGTAAGTGGCCAGATTGTAGACACTGAATATTTCTGTGAAGGTAGCGACTGTAAGCTAAAATATCATTTTAACGCTTTTATTTTTTTAGTATTACAGTGCGTCCGGCATGCCAACCAAGCACCTCTCCGACAATATCTGTGCTGTGTGCGGCCAGCCCATCCTCGTAGATGTCAGCGAGGAGGGGATCATCGAGAACACGTACAGACTATCATGCAACCATGTGTATCCTTTTTTTGTGAGATATATTTTCACGCTGCTATCTTTATCTCAGTGAAAGAGAAGTTGAGTTGCTCAATAGAGTTTTTCATGCCTGTAAAAGGTGTCGTCATGGGTTTGTGTTGGAACTGTATTGTGCACACAGTTGGCGGCATAAAGGGGAATTACTAGAGTTAATTTGACCTTTATGCCAGATTGATGTTATGACAGTCTGTTTATCTGAAATTGTATTACTTCCCCCATAGCTATCATAAGCTCCTTGTCCACTGTAAACAAACTGTAAACATGCAACCGTTTACAGATTAGTACAGAGAAGTGCATGCTGTGAGTTATAATTATAGAGGTCCAGTGTGTGGCATTTAGGGACACATATTGGCAGGAATGGTATATGATGTTTTAACCTTTTTCATTAGTGTTTAATATCCTGAAAATAAGAATCATTGTGTTTTTGTTACTTCAGAATGAGCAGTTTACATCTACATATAGAGCGGGATCTCTTCAACAGAGTCCACCATGTTGTTCTACAGAAGCCCAAAGTGGACAAAACAAAAATTCTGACTTTCAATAGGGCCATTTGCATTTTCCTGTTTTTGCTAGGGCTACACAATAAATCTAAATGTTATCAAAATCGCAATGTGGCCAAGTGAAATATCTAAATCACAGGAGCTGCAATTTCTTGATAAAGATAAAATTTGTCACAACATACCATTATAAATGAAGCATTGTGGTGTTACAGAGATGCCCTGGCCTACAAATCATATTTCAGACGTAAGGGAACATGTTTGTTTGGTATAGACCCAGCCAAAATCACATCATCATCATTTTAAGATTTTTTTCAGTGCCAATAAATTGCATAAATTACAATTACCAATGAAATCGCAGCTCAACAACAGTATCAATAAAACAATATCTATAACTTTTTTTGCTTTGCATACTGTGCAAGTTTTTGCATCAGCCATGGTAGTTCTCCTACACACTTTGCACATGGAGAGGTTTCAGTTCTGCAACCTCACTGCTAAATGCCACCAAATCCTACACACTGGACCTTCAAAGTAATAAAGGAAGTCATTTTATGTCCTTATAAGGTACTAACATGATTGTTTCTAAAACTGTTATTTTTGCATGTATTAATGTTGATTAACCAGTTTGATGCACTATGGCTGAAAATGCCAAAAAAAAAAGCCAAATGCCTTAACTCCACGTCCAGATTCCATGAGTTCTGCATAAGAGGATGGTGTATCGTCGGGAAGAAGCAGATGTGCCCGTACTGCAAGGAGAAGGTGGATCTGAAGAGGATGTTCAGTAACCCGTATCCTTTTCATTCTGCGCACATGTGAGCTTGACCTGGTGTTTTTTTTTGTGCTGCATTATTTCCCTGTTTGTTTTTGAATATCTTAATTTTACCTTAGTTAATTGTTCTAATTTTACCATAGTGTGCCCTCAGAGATGGTATAGAAGGTAAGTGAAAACAAGGTTTAGACCTAAAATGGGCATTTTCACAGATGACATCCAGCCAATGTTCAGGAACCCCAATCATGCCAAGTCAGAGGAGGAAAATGTCCTCCTTGTAACAGAGGGGGAAGTTTGATAGTAAAGTTTAGGTGAATTTTCCAGGTGGCTCATAGCAGGCTTTTTGGAACGACATTTGAAACATTTATAGGTTGTATAACAAGTTCCTGTTCCTTTCTGTGGCCAAGAGTTTTCACTTCAGACATCTGTGTCAATTGTGCAACTGTCTAAAACAAATAATGCCCTTTACACGAACTGAAAGTTAGTTCTACCTCCTGCTGGTCATGTGCCAACAGTCGTATGTGTTGAGGCTTTATATTAGAATCACTTGTTCCCCTTTTTCTTTATCATGTTTGATTGCTGCTGAAAGTTTTTTTCTTTAACCACTTCTTTAGCTGGGAGAGGCCACACGTCATGTATGGACAACTTTTAGACTGGCTTCGGTACTTGGTGGCCTGGCAGCCTGTCATTATTGGATTTGTGCAAGGCATCAACTACGTCCTGGGTCTGGAGTGACCTGCGACTCTCAGAAAATGGACATACACGCCATACGGGGAAGATATGCACTGGCTCAAAAGACTGAGGGCCTAACATTGAACTAAAACACCAATAAAAAGTGTCTATACTTTTTGTATATATTTATAGGCACATATTACCTGTATTTTACAGTTTATTTGAATTTTATTGGTAATCTGAATTTGGATGTCTGTGTCAATTTCCCAGGATTTGCTTCACACAGCATTACACCTTGATAATTGGTTTGTGCATCTTTTGGCCTAGTAAAGCGGTTCTAAAAATCACTAGAGAGGTGCTTTTTACTAATTTATGTCTTAAGTGTTTGTTAATTCTTTAGTTAAAGGACTGTGCTGGAGTTTTTCATCCTCATGTCTGATGGCTATCACACATGAGTAATAAAGGTTGAATGGAAATCAAAATTAGTAATTGCTCCCTGTGCCTCCAAAACACACACACACACACAGACACACAGACACACACACACACACACACACACAGTCTCCACAGACTTCCTCTGGCATCAGTTTGCTGCTGCATCATTTAAGGAATCACCCATATAGCTGTTTGACGCTGCCAGTCGTGTCATGTGACGGGAGGCTTCCTCATAGTGTGAAAAAGTGTTAAGCGCACTAAAACAGAGGATTCCTCTTCCAGTAGTTGTTAAGATGGAACTGGGTATTACAGGATTTTAAAATGTCCTTGCTGTCATCATGGATACTCATCCATACCAACGGGGCAAAAACAGTCATGTTTACTTTGAACTTTACCCCTTGTACGATATCTTTCGTCACAAAGTCTTTATGATTTAAAGAGGAGGAATGTCACTGTCTACCAAACAAGGTCTCTAAATGCATTTAGCCATACTGATAGGTTTGTTTCGGCTGTGCCAGGTGTTATCTTTGAAACTACTTTTTACCTACGGAAGAGTCGCCATGAAACTATTGACAGTGTTCTGAGGATTATTCTGAGTTTCTAAAGTGACACATTGCTGGATTCTATGCACTACTATTAAAATTTAACTCCACTGTATTGAATTGGCAAAAGAAATCTCAGAGGTGCATATCACAAAGCTTGGCCAAATGAAACCCAAACTATCGGTATGACTAATAAATAAGAGAGAAAAGGTTTTGGTCATATTTGGTGCTGTTGGGACAAGTTTGCATCAAGGGCTTTCTGCCAGAAAGGGTTTTCTTGGTCAGGGTTAAGGGAAACAAATGTGGTTTGGGGTTAAAATGAACAGATCTCTGGCCGAAAGCCTTCTAAGTAAACTTCTCCTCTGTGCATATTTGGTTAACTGTTCTGAAATTGGAGCGGCCCAGGAAGCACAAACCAAAGCTACGATTTGAGTTAGTAACTTGGATAAAACCGTTAATTCAAACTGAATTTGATCAGAAGAGGAGAGAATGATGATTCAGTCAATGTGAGTGCTGATGTCTTATTTTATGTGATCTGTTCAATCCAAGGACCCTTTACATGTGTATTTTCTAGTCATACGTTGCTGGAAGATGGTTGGTTATTGGAGGTACTGGTCACAGTAAATGGCTCATAATGTCAGCTATCTTTTACTTGGACCTCTCTCTCTCCAAACCCACACAGCGAAGGGACCGTGTACAACAAGGCTAACATGATCAATCTGTTTTTTTGTCAATGTTTTGATCAAGATCAGTTAATAAATGTCACATGGTTTAGATTGTGTGCAGATGTATTTATCCACGCATCCTTGAGGTTTATTTTGCCAACATTTAAAACATTGACCACTGGGTGACATATATTGGGACGATTGGTATCACGAGATAGAGAGTGGTAAATTAGTCAGCAGTTTTGGTTTACGTAACCAGTGTGTGTGTTGACAAGTTAGTGAGGAAATCCCCACGTACGGCATGTCCAAGTATGAAGTGGGCGTAGGGAAGTGAATTACAGTTGTGTATATATAGTAATCCCAAACAGGCAGTCAACAGCAAAGAGGTCTCACTGGAGGAATCAAAATGAGCCTGTCGTCCGTGATCAAAGGTAGTAATGCTTTGTGATACCAACATCTGTCAGTTTCTTACTGTATTATGGCACTGGTTGTGACTGTGTTGTATCTCTGCAGCTTTCGGATCTCTGTGTCTGCTGGTTGTGGATGGATTTCCAGGTACGGTATAATTTGTGGGCAACACATTTTTTATTTTCATGTAATTTTATTTTTGTGCTAACCTAAATTTCTCCTTTAGTTTCTGAAGGTGAATCTCCAAAGATCATTGGGCCAGAACACGTCAAAATAAGAGCTCAGCCAGGTAACACTTGTGCACATAAATGACCAACAAGTGTTTTTACAGCTTACAGAATCTGTTACTGGGTATTTTTATAATGAAGCTATTTGGAAGGGTTCCTGTATATGTGTTGGAGCTATGTCATATTGTGTATGATGGGTCTGGATGTGTCCTGGCTTACAGGTGATCAGCTGTTTCTTCACTGTGAAGCGACTGCAAACTGTGAAGATGTGACACTCATCTATTGGCTCGTCAATGACTCCTTCCCTGAAGACACCCCCAGCAATAGCAGAATAGTAGAATTAGAGGAGTGAGTATTATGAGTTTTCACTTCAATGGAAATAACCTTGACAGAGCAAGAAAAAAAAGACAAAATGAAGGATTCTGAAACAAGCCCGTGACTAACGCAGTACTTTGTTTCAGATCATCTCTAGACGATGGTGCGATCCTACAGAGGAGTTTGCTGTTGAAGAAAGTCACGCCAGAGGACCTCAAATCCACCTTCACCTGTGTCGTGTCAAACGCTACTGGAATGACTCAGAAGAATGTAACGTTAACAGCAGCAGTTACTAACGACTGTCATGGAGGAAAAAAGAGGCAGGTTAACGCTCTGAGACATGTTTGACTTGCAAACAACTTTCACAAGAGCCAACTGTATCTGTGAATGTACTATTCTGTGCCATATTGTTGGTTTGAGAAAACTCTGCAGAAGAAACGTACAAAACTTGGGGTGCATTTGGTTCCACAATAGTGGATCTCTTTCCTATGATGGGTTCCAATCAGTGAGACAAGCTGTGTTAAAATGTAAGAAGCCACTCCTTTTGATCCTTTGGGAGGGAAAACTAGAGTACATTACTGTCCTCTCCTGGTAAAGATTTCATGCATTTTGAGAACCACCATGTTTATCCAAGAAACACAACGTCCAGAGGCAACACTTGTGGAACTGCATGCACCCTAAATTACTGCCATTTAGATGACTCTACTACACAAAGCTAATATTTACTGACTGCAGAATATATATAGAATATTGTAACAGTTAATTGCTGAGCTATGTGCTATGATTGTGCATCATTTCAGTGTCTGTGTTCGTTGGCAATAAATACACATGGTTTGCTAAGAGAGTTTTCCTCTATTCATTTTAATCCAAACCACATTTTTTTCCTAACCTTACCCAGAAATTGCTTTCTGGTAAATTTCTCTCAGCAGCCAATAAGGCATCTTGAAAGTGTATATTCTTGGAGCATATGAAAATATACTCATAATGAGACAAAGTCAAATCAGTCAATTCATCCACAAACTCCTCTGGGGTTTGAGGTTTATTATTAGTGTTGCCACCTTTTTCCAATGGGTATCACTGTCAGTACTATCATAACCTGTATAACAACACTTACATGTGTGACTGGTGGGTGATTACTGAGATTTAAGGGCAAATGCTTTTTAGCTATGTAAAATGAACAAGTACAGAAACTGCAGCTCTTCAATGTGATTACTGTTTTACAAACCAAAACATTAAAGGATAACTTTGGTATTTTTCAACCTGGGCTCTATTTCCCCATGTTTATCTGTGCGTATGATTCATAGGTACAACTCGTTTTAAAATTGGTTCAGTATTGAGGGAGGCGGATGCAGCCGGCAGCCGCGAAACGAGCTAAAACGGTAACGGGGGCAAATGCGTCCCGTATAAGTTTATGCATTAAAAGTGCTTTTTTTTGCCACTGACCGGTTCAGTATATATTTGCTGAAACTGTATATTCACACAGCAATAAATGAGACACAGAGCTGAGGAGTCTTTAACACAGATGTCAATCACTGCTCGTGAACTGCCGTCAAACTGTCAAACTAGGCAGCGCTCACAAATGTAAGTCAAGATTGTGTCACTGCATTGCCTATTTCTCAAATGTTTACAGAATTATATGTTAGCGTACTGTTAAGCTTAAAATAAGAAAGTTGCTGCAGCCAGTGGGTGGTGCTTGGTACATGGAGCTTGGGATGACTGTTTCTAACATGGCAGCTGGTTTACACAATGTCTTACTCCCGAGGCAATGCAGTAATCAGCGCTGTCTAGTTTGACCGCACAAGCAGTCACTGACAGCTGCGTTAGGACTCATCAGCTCTGATTGGTTATTTTAGGTGCGCCGTGGTAGTTTCTATCAAATGCTACTGGAAGCAGCACAAAGACGAGGTGGGACATGATTTTCTTTCAGACTGTCTGCCTGATTTACTTCTTTCAGAGTATAGTGACAGTTCAAGCAAAGTTATTGTCATAAAAGTTACCAACTGTAGCTTAAATGCAAGCAGCCAACAAACAATAATTTGTGATCAGCAACACTTAAAAGTACAAAATAATTCAGTTCTAACATATTTTCAGTTCTGCCATAAAATTTTGGTTTAGAGCAACCATCATAATGCTTATGATATTGTGTTAAAAACGCAGTGCAAAGAAATATTAGGCATTTTAAGAAGCATGTCATGACATATCAAGCATGAGCTGGCACCACAGGAAATAATTAATAATGTCCATCAAAAACATTTGATTGTATGGAAACGGAAAAAAAATAAACTCCCAAAATAAGGCCACGTAATATCTTTCAGCTTCTTTAAATCTATATAAACACTCATCAACTCACACCAAACCTGAAAGGATTCTGTTTTCACATCACTGGTACATCAGTATACTGCTGAACTTCAGAAGTTATTATGTTTTTAATTGTTCTAAAGCTCCATTAGTGCACATGTTGATTGATCGGGAGAGAAACCTGTTCCTCCACATCTGGAACAGTTTTCCTCCCATCAGAATTCAGCAGAAGCCTTGACAATTATTTTGCATCAAAATGATTAAGCGCAGTGATCACTGTTTAAAAGAGTCGGATCCACTGATGCTGCCTCTGAGGCTCACACACCCAGCTCGTCCAGGCAGCACTGCAAGTTGCTATTTCTGCCAGGATACTCATTTTCTCTAATCCTCTTCCGGATGAGAGCAGCAGCATCTTCAATGAATGTTGACCACTTTACAGAAGATGTGCAGAATGGCTGGAGAAGCTCCAGGTTGGTCTTAAGAGCCATGCCAAACAGGAAACGCAGGAAGATGTCCAGTTTGCCGTCCTCATACGGCAAGCTTCTGTCCACAGCGCTCTTGTACAGCTCCATCACTTTGTGTGCCTTGAATATTCCCCTGACCTTGTCTTTCAGTTGGTGCTCAAAAATGTTCTTCCCCTGATTTGTGAAGGTGAGAAACACATAAAGGGCAGCCAGGTACTCCTGCATGGTGGGGTGAATAAAGCTGATGACTTTATCCTGATAGAAAACCATTGTCTTTGTGATGTATTGCATGCACAGACCGCTCTTGATCACTGTCTCCGTGTCATCCACTCCGTGCTCTTGCCACTTAGGCTTCTTGAGCTTGAACTGGCCTTGTTCCAGCATGTTGAAGGCCAACTTTCCAACTTTCATGAGGAAGTCTCTCTCTTTATCTGGGCTACAATATCGAGCTCTAAATGTGTGATGCTGACGTGTGAGTGCAAGCAGCAACTTTGTGTACATGTAGGTGATGCTCCTTGGCACTTCAGCCCCTGTTCCCTGTTCTTTAAATATGTGCTGGTGCTCATCAGCCACCAGTGAGCAAAACAAGGGCAGGTGGCACATGATGCGGAGGGTTTTGGAGGAGTTGATATACGCAATAACTCGAGCTGCTTGATTTGGGTCCTTAAATCTCTTCCTGAAGTACTCCTCCCTTTCAGAGTCACGGAAACCACGCACTTCTATCTGATCACGAGGTGTATCCCAAGGGATGCAGCGCTTTACTGGCGGCCGGGAGAAGAACACAAATAGGGCACGGTAGAGCAGCCTACTTCTGAGGAGGTTGACCACGAGGATGTTCAGGGTGGTGGCCTCTTTGTGGTCCCCGACAAGCGTAGTGTTTTGAAAGTCAAGCGGGCCATTGTACTCATCGAGACCGTCAAAGATAAACATTAGCTTGCAGTCGTCGCTTCTATAATCCTGTTCCGTCAGTTTTTTTGTTTCTGGGTAGAGTGTTTGAATTATATCCACGAGGGACACCTCAGAATCCTCAAACTTTTTGAGTTCTCTGAACGGCAAAGGAAACAAGAAGGACACATGTTGGTGGGAACGCTCTTCAACCCAATCAAGGATTAACTTTCTGATTGCCATAGACTTCCCTGACCCCGCCGCTCCTGTGACCAGCAATAACTTTAAGCTTGATTGCTCGAGCCTTTCAGCGCTCAAGATATCCCCAGTAGAAAGCAGCTTCCCTTCCTTGTGGTTGGTGTCCAGCTTTTCTATGGTCAGGACCTCATGTTCAAGATTTGGGCCATTATTGGATGTTGAGGTTATGTGGAGATTAGTAAAGATATCATCAAGAGGCCTTTTCTCTCCCTGCATGGCCCAGTCCTCATACACTTTGCCATACATCCTCTTCAGAGTCTCCTTTAGCTCGTGACGTACTTCATCTGAAAAAAAGGAAAATGCAAATGTAAATGATTCTCTCATTTCCTTCAAAACTTGGTGGCCTTTATTTAAAGTGCACTTTGACCAACATCTCCTTTGCCTTGTGAATACATACTATCCCTATCTTTTGTTGAGAATACATAAACAACCCTTCACAGAAAATCATGTTTTTACAGCACTATTTTTTTCCATTTTCAAAGACTTCACTCAAAGCTAGAAATTAAGTTTTAAACATAATGTTTTATTGAACATAAACAAATGATGTGATCAATGTGTGATGGGTTACTTAAAACACTCTTTTCATGCATAACTGTATAAAATCCATAAAACAAGTGAATGGAATGAATTAAGAGAGCTGTGCTGCTTATACTACTATAATGAACCACTTCCTCATGCTACAAGAAGTTTCAATTCAGATAATCAAGGGGGAGAGCGTCAGCGTAACCATAGAAACTCACTACAACTGAACTCCCACTTCTGCAGCATGTAGCATCCTCCTGCCTGCCCCACACCTGCCTGCACAAGGCTCAATAGAAGAGGGAGAAACCCTGCTGCACTTGCCTGTTATCAGACAGAACTGTCGACTCATTACAAAAAGGAGTACAAATTATGAAGTAAGGAAAAGTCTTCATTAAAATAGAAACATCTGAAAGTGGCACGTAGGAAAAGCTGAATTTCTAATTCTGAGCAATTTTGTTATAATGACGTTAGTCTGAGTGGGCGGAAGTTCGCTGCATAGATCAGCCTCTCATTGGGCAGAACGAGCCACCCACTGAAGTCCCGCCCTACCACCTCCGGTTGTGTAGCAGTTTTCAACACGTCCTTTACTAACTTTTGCGGTGCTTGATCTTGCGGGGATGTAGCCATTTTTCTGCCATGGTTCGCGTCCTGTAGGTGATATTTTTGTGGGCGGGTTACACCAAAACCTGTTTCCCCCCGGCAATATTTTTGCAAGCGCACCGTTGCTGTGTCACCGCCCAGAACGATTGTGATTGGTTGAAAGAAATACAAGCAGCCGGGTTTTTTTTTTCCTCCAATCTTAAAGTGAGAGTCGGCCCAGCCAGACCTTTCTTTTCTTGAGAAAGGTCTGGTGAGCGAGACTATAATGACATGAACAAAATTTCAGTCAAACTATATATGATGCAGTTTATTTGCACTTTTTAAGGACTTTTTAAGCCTTTTGTTAAAAATGAGCTACTTTCAAGGGATATTTAAGCACCCTGTTTTGACCTTGTTACATGTCCCTATGTTTTTTTGTCCCTTTTCGTTTTTTTTTATATGCTACAACATATATCATGAGCAAAATAAGCAGTCAAGCCCTGGCTGAGCATTTCTGCCTTGGAACTGCAGTGTATCGATGAAAGTCACAAAACCATGGATTGTGACTTCCAAAATCTGTTATGTCACACACCACAAAAGTCATCTTGTCAACTGAGGGGTATCGGAGGAGAAGGAGGTGTACCTCTGCATTGGTATTTAGTAATTCAAGTTTAATTTTCACAATTGGGAAAAAGGTTTACACATGGCTGTTAGATCATGTAGACAACAAAGGCTCATGTTAACTAGTGCCGATTACAAGCAGAAGTTTGTGTGTTTAATGAGGAGAGTCAAAGGTGAGCAGGTACACTCAAACTGTCGGCAAACAGCTGAGGGGCAGGACTCATTTGCATATCTGCGCATACAAAATGAGCCAAAGGTATAGAGTTATATCTAAGCTATTTAAGGTGTGAAGGGATGTTTTTCATCATTTTTTAAATCAATGCCCACAAAAGAACTTTAAAGAAACACACACGCCACAAACGCGGTCTCCTATTACTTAAATTCATCAAGAATTTTCTCAATTTTTGGATTCTTCGTTCACCGTAGGCCTATGAGAACTCTGACACAAGTTGAGTAATTAATATAGCGATGGTCATTTGGGGTCAACGTTTTTTTAACAGTGATAACAAGTTAATAAATATGGAAGCATACTCACTTCTGATGCACAAAGTCTGGAGAAAATCAATGATATTATTTCGCTCCATTTCCTCAAGAAGGGTTCTGGTGATCTGCAAAGACACCTCCAGGTCATAACACTCAAGTAACCGGTCCACAAGGTCCACCATGTCCATGCCTTGGGGAGGAGTGTTGAATGACTGTGGGTAACGCTTCCACAGCATCATCTTGAATCTCTTAAAGTCTGCTTCAGTCAGCTTCCCAAGGGTTGCACAAATAGCCTGATTCCAGAGAAAGGATAAAATTCAGTGTTCTCATTTTCAACAAGAGAATATTTTCTACACCATTTCTTTAAAAGAGATGAAGACAAAAGGGAAACACAGACTAACCTTAAAAGTGAAAGCCACTGTCAGTGAGGGATGCCTGATCGCATTTGGGTCTTGGATTAACTCGGGTGTGCCAGAAGGCTCTGAGACTGCATCATCGTTGCTTTTAACCCTGGTGAGGCCACAGTGGAGAGATTTAAGCATATATTAGTGTCAGTTTAGTATGTAATCACACACACTAACATGCAAGTGCCATGACTTGGGTTTATATCTTACCTGGGGATTCTTTTTTCACAGTCATCACTGTCAAAGGAGTAGCAGCTTGAGTATGAATCTGCTCTGTCCAGCTGGACCCTAAAACATGATGACAAGAGGGTCTGAATTACATTCAGTGTAACCACAACATGTCATTACAGTTTTCCAATGACAGTAACAACAAGATATGGTATACTGAAAGGTACATGCTACGAGCACAGCTGCTTCATGGGTTTACTGGAATGAATACATCAATTTATAGACTGATATAAGCTTTGCTGAATACTCTGTCTTGTTTGTACCTCGTAGAGGATCCATCGTCAACATCCATGGTGCTTAAGTTCTCCTCACTTGTCATTGTATTGTAGCTCAGAGCTGGAGCAGAGGCCTGGTCCACATAATGCCTGAAAAAGTGACAGTTTTTTAATTGCTTACTTGCCACATAACAAGTAATCACATGCTTCCATAGTGCAAGCCAGATACGCAGCCAATTTTACCCTTAGTGCTCTTTCTCAAGCAGCACCAAGGCTGTCAGTGTACACGGTATTTGAACTGGGGACTACAAAGACTTAGGACAAGCATGGACTTATTATTTTTTTCCTTTTCTTGGCTTTGTATTGATTCTGCAGACACTTAACATGTATCTTTTGTGAGGTATGTGGTGACAAGAACACTTAGGCTTTAGTAATGACAGATCTTATCTTTCTGTGAAAATTGGTGAGGTAACTGTTAACATACAGCAACAGATACAGACAGAGACAGGTACACAACACCCCCTCAAACCTGGTACATGAACTGTTGTTATAAGATATTTAGATAACTCAATAAACCTACTTCTGTTTAATTCTTTTATTTTTGTGCATGCTTCATGTTTTTCAAAACCACATCAAAGGGAAAAAGACAACCATCAAACACAGGTAGAGAAGCAGGATTTAACATGATACATTCATCTTATTAAATCCAGGTATATTACACCCCATTACCCATATTTTTAACTCATGGTGAATGGTAATGCAACATAAAAGCGGACCAGATGTACATATATATATAGTGTGTCTTCCTCATGAGACCCTGGAGTTTGAGGATTCTGCAGATCCCCTCTGTCTCAGTCTCACTGATCCCCTGATTCTTCATGATCTGTTAATTGTGCCGGGTCTAAAAGATTGCTTTCACTTGCCTCTGCGGCAGCTGCTCCTCTCATCCATTGATCTGATCAACTCTGATCGGATCAACTGATTAATTATCCACCCTGCAACTCAAACTCAACAAACTGCTGCTGGGGAAAAAAAAGACCTCATGAGGCGCTGCATTCACAGTGCTGCAAAAACATCAGAATTTAGACAGTCGTCAGGTACCGCCTAGTCTCGCTACCAGACAAGCAGAGATCTCCGCCTTCTGATGGTCTGGGGACACTCCTTTCTAAAGTGTGTTTAACACACCGGAGAAAACGACTGGCAACAAAGCAACGGCTCTTGCATTTTTTAAAAGGACACGCCCTCCCGGGAATGTGCGCTCCCCCTTTTCTCATCCGCAAGGAAACAACCACACAGAGAGCTTGAAAATGGATGCCGAGAGATTTAACTCCGTTTTATCAAACGTGTGCTCAGTCCACAAGATTGTGGAAATGAAGGACTTACAGCGACTTGAGCCATTTTGTACCGCTGCACGTGTTTCTAGTCGGACTATGTTTACGAGCACAAGAGTTCAGCGAGCCACCAAAGGACCGCCCTGCGGATTTACTATTGGTTCTGCAATTTGGTTTACATTGGTTTTTTTAAATTCTGAAATTGTATCCGCCCATCTAAACACAAAATCATGGAGAAAGTCATCAGTCTTTAGTTAAGCAAAGCGTCTGAAGACTGACTTGTGAGTCTAGGTACCGCCACACAAAGATTCTAATTCTGTGGGAAACACTGTACATCTGTCCATTTTGACTGTTTTCTTACTTTATGACAAATTGACAAATTAAACTTTAAACTTGCATTTAAACGTCAGGGAAAATCCCAAGAAAGTAATATTTACTTTGTACTCTACCACCTTTAGAAAGCAAATGAAAGGACAGGGCTAGTTGTTGTTTTTCAACTTCAGATATATTGTCAGTCTTCTCCATAAAAATACTACCCAGAGTAATTACCCTACAGTGAGAGAGAGAGGACCCCTGGGGCTTGTAAATGAAAAATGTCAGTACCAGTGGCTGGTATCCATTGGACTCGGTCCCAGGTCCAGAGAAGGTCTTCTCTCTGGGATGTAGTAGAGCTCGTCAACTTCACCATCAGGCACACTCTGTGCTCTACCAGATACTGCATCCCCAATGGAAGAGCTGCCTGATGGCGTGGCTATCGCCTCCAATTCACTGTCATCCATCATGTCATAGAAAGGGTCAGCCCAACACTAACATGATGAGCTCATTCAGTGAGAAATTTCTTTCTCCAGGGAGGGTCTCAGGACAGTAACTTGTCTGTACCTGCAGAAAAACAAACATGGGTAAAATATAACATGTCAGTTAATAAATTCTTCATCAGGGTGTAAAAGAAACTTTACACCAAACCAGATTTTCAGGTTTCTTCTGTTGGAGCTTATTCAGCCTGTGACTGCACTACATTATGATACTGCACATTTACAAATGCTTATTGCACAGATGTAATGGTAGACACAGAACAGAAAATTTAACTAATTTAAAAAAGCACAACAGAATTATCATTTAACCTTTCACAGATCTACAGTAGTGTAAAAGTCTTACTCTAGGATGCAGATGTTTGTGTCTGTTTGTTACTGTTATAAACTTGCTGAATGATAATTTTATAATGTGACAGTGCTGTTTTCATCTAACGTGCTGTTGTATGAGATTCTGAGCCCATTTTGAGGAAAAGAAGTCTGTGTTTAGCATTTTGCACACTTAAACTGTGTGTTGCTGCTCTGTTGTGAAAACTGAGCCAAATCAATTGTAAAGCTGACAACACATGAACTGTAAGACACAACCACCTGTGTTTCAAAAGGAACACACATGCATGTGGGAAAGGGAAAAACTCCTCATATTTAATTTGGGACCCCTCTGAGGGCCCCAGCACCCAGTTTGGAAACCACAATAATCTAAGTTTAGGTCTGAAGTTTTTTCCCTCCAGATTACACAGCTGATCTTTTTTTCCTTCCTCATATTAACCTGCTTCTGGCCCACTCTGGAGATTCACCATCATATCCGTCATGTATTAAATAGTCAAAAACTGAGGCTGCATATCTCTCAGCCTGACTGACGGACATACCAAAGGAAACAAAGGTAGCAACTTTTGTTTGCAACTGTGACATATCCTCGTTTTGACATTTATTGGTATTCCAGCTCCACTCTTCCGCTGTTGTGCCGTGAAAAGCACATGAGCGTGGTGCACAGAGAGCCAGTGAGAGCTACACACTACAATAAGGCTAAAAACAGAGTTCAAATGACGTTTTTCCAAACAACATTTTATGTCGGGGCTTCAGGACACTTGGATCACTACGGACGAGCAGTATGGAGATATTTTGTGGATTCAATTATGTGTTTTTGGACGTTTGAATCTGGGGCGCCGTCAGCCTCCATTGGGTGGAGTTGTGTTGCTACCTCCTCTCCCCTTGGATCTCCGCAAGTGATGTGAGGACTCTAAAACTTCACCTGAGCCTCCCTCGGCATATGGGTGAGTAGATAATGGCTGAATTTTCATTTTTGGGTGCACTATCCCTTTAAACTGTGTGTGTGTGTGTGTGTGTGTGTGTGTGTGTGTGTGTGTGTGTGTGTGCTTCATAACTTGTGACTAGGGCCCCTCATAATAGTGTGCACAGGAGCCCATTGTAACTACCTTTTTCATCATTTTTTCATCAGTCATCTTTTTTGCAAAAAGTGGTTTACAGTTCAGATGTGACTTACAGAGATGGAAATATGTAATAGTGAACGAACATATAAAATACAAATAAGGACAACTGAAGCTTTGCCAGGGGAGGCTTATAAGTTATTTAATTAGGTTTTTTACTGTTGAATTTACATTTATGAATGTGGAATTAACAACAGAATTAATACATTTATAATGAAGTACTTATTTTCTTTACTTTGACTTCTATAAAAGCAAAATACCACATTCTCCCACCATAAGGCAAAGTCTTTATAAATATGGTCAATGACAAATCTGCTGAAGTTTTGCCAAACTGTTCTGGTGTGTAAGCAATACCAAAAGAGGTGCAAAACAGTTTCTGGGTGGTCTTCACAAAAAGACCAGTTTGTATTGATGTGTCTCTTTTAAATTTAACCATGTAATGATTAGCAGGGTAATAATATCTGTGAATTATTCCGAACGACACTTCTTTCACCTTGTTTACTATCAGGTATCTGTGAGGAATCATCCAAACTTTTTTCCAGTCAATGTTGTTTACAAATCGGCTCCAGTAAAACACGACATTTGGAATAGATACAATTTCTTTCTGAAACAAAGCACGAATACTCTTATTATTTCGAGGAAGTTTAGAAAAACAGATTTTTCCAACAGGTGACTCAGCCACAGCGGGGAGGGAGACACCAGTGGGTGGAGGTCTGCCAGTATTTCTAAAAAGGGTTACTGAGCCTGATGGAATGGCGTCAAATACAACAGCAAATTCTCGTGGCGTAACTGAATATATATGTTATATGTTGATAGAAACTCTCTATAAGAGAAAAGTCGCCCCTCTCCGCTGAATCCCGTTGTAACTACCTTACGCCACTGAACCCAGTGACTGTGACGTTTTGGAAGAAACCAAATCTTATCTCAAACCCTGGACACCGCATTATCCACAGGTAAACACTATCCGACGAGGAAACAGACTTCGATATAACAACTACCAAATAACATAAGCGAGGTTTAATGATTGTGATTTACGTTTATAACTTTGAATTCAGGAATTAGATTAACGTTACGATGAAAGACCGCAGACTGTGTGTGACACACTGGCGCACCATGAAGGCTCAAACTGTGAACAAGGCACGTGAGTTTTACCCAGAATTATAACATTACTTTCATAATGGTCCGTAATGTAAACATAAACGCCCTAGTAAATACATAAATACATTAATGCGCCACAAATAAAGGCTAACTTACCTTCAGTTGGATACAGGAAGTCAAAGTTTCTTCTTCTGTGTCGTCCTATCGCGTGAGTGGCAAAACACTACAAGACAGACGCTGCCACCTGCAGGCCGGAAGTGTGAACAACATGCAGTCTGCTCAAAAATGAGGCAGCTTTTCTAGGGGAGGAATGAGCAGTGGTGGAAGAAGAACTAAATTAAAGTATAAACTAGTCCATAGCCATTGGTAGCTTTGTCACCTTCTACCTATGCCAGTCCTCAATGCCTATGCGCAGTTTCACATAGATTGACCACGTCAGTGAGTAGAAAAACGTGGGACAGACAGAATGACTGACTGACAGAATGACACACTGACAGTTTCTGTGATTATGTACAGCATACCATACCATGACTTAGTCATACCAAACATTAGAAACAACACCAACATTGGTCCACAGGGGGAGCCACAGCGATCTGCCGCATTTTAGCCATTTTGAAGCATTTTTCTGTTGTTATAGCGCCACCCAGTTGCCAATTAGAGTTAAATTTCTCCAGTCACCTTGAGGCGTCCTGTTCTACATATCTACCAAGTTTAGTAAAAATCCATATGGCGGTTAGGCCTAGATAAGAAATTAGATGAGATGTTATACACCTTCATGTGATGAGCC
Source organism: Epinephelus lanceolatus (assembly GCF_041903045.1). NCBI lineage: Eukaryota > Metazoa > Chordata > Actinopteri > Perciformes > Serranidae > Epinephelus > Epinephelus lanceolatus. The sequence goes on along the minus strand of NC_135744.1, from coordinate 41,976,715 downwards.
ACGCCCTCCGCAATATTCATTGCCTTATAGAAGCTCAGTTTTAGTAAGTTTTCCAACTTTTGCCAAGAGGGAACTTTAGATATTGGTCCCTAGATTATGTTCACCCAGTTTCATGCAGATCGCTCAAACTTTCTAGGAAGAGATCCATTTGAAGTGTTTTTCAAAAAATTCAAAATGGCAGAAAATCTGTATAAGCGGAAGTTATGGGTTCTTGTTCTTGGCAAATGTGTTCCTCATGAGGAGAGGCATCTCTGTGCAAAGTTTCATGTCTCTACGACATACGGGGCATGAGATATGCCCATTCAAAGTTTGTAATTTGCGGTTGCTATAGCGCCCCCCTTTGGCCAATTGATGTAATATTGCTTCATTGGCATCCTCCCATGACCCTCTACCACTGTGCCAAATTTCACATGGATTGACCAAGTCAGTGAGGAGAAAAACGTGGAACAGACACACACAGAGTTTTCGTCATTATATAGTAAGATACCGCGATGTAGAGTATTGTCAACTACAAGTAAAAGTCCTGCAGAGTACCTCACAGACTAAACAAAACATCAATGTAAAAATGTACCCATGCAGAAAGGACCCTTTCATAATGTAATATTATGATATATCATACCCGATTGTTTTATACTTAGTGGTGCCATAATGTTTAAGCAGCATTTAATGTGACTGGTTTAGAGGATTGGAGAGTTTGGTTAAATTTAATACTTTAAATACTGCTGGGTGGTTTAATCTGTAAAAATGCATCACACCTAAATGTAGTGGGGAAAAGGGACATTATTTCCTTCTGATATTGGTGGAGTTTAATTATTAAGTATGGAAGTACTAATGTAAAGCACTTCATTAACTGAACTTACTGTTGAAAATGACCAACCTTATTGAGTTTAAAAGTGCTGATGCTGATTTTACTCTGTGAAATATGTCTGAACCAATTTAGCTGACCTGAAAAAGTGCACTCAAGATTATTGTTCTAAATGGTTAATTAGTGTGCCTGTCACTGCCTGAGGGCCGCAATGAGCAAAGTTTCAGAGTACTTTGCAGCAAACAAAGCCTGCATTCAGAATAGAGTAAGCAGTCATCATCTACTTATCGCATAAAACATCACCACAACAAAATGTGTAGAAAACCAGCAGTAGACCCTTTTCATATATAGGCAAGACATTTTGACATGTCACAGTAGGGACTGCACAGGTATAACTAGTAGGACTGATAATGATGGCTGATTCCATTTGATTTTTTGTGTTTCAGTATCATGGTCTTGTGCATGCTAGCTCACAGTCACACTAGACCACACACCCACAGCACAGAGCCATCATTAATGTTATTAGTAACACCTGTGCTTTTCCTGCTGTAGCAGTGTCACTGCAACTGTAAACATACAATTACAGTAGCAGTTCCTAGCCAGTCGATTTACTGTGCTTTCTACTAATATTTATTACTACTATTATTATGGATAATAATAATATTATAATAATAATGATGATAAACATGATTTACAATGATTTACTTTTTGAATGATTTTTAACTTGAAGCAAGACAAATACTCAAAACATTATGTGTGAAAACAAGGGGTGCACAGCGGGGCCAAATCAGGTCTGATTGTGACAAAAGAACTTGAACAGCTTCCCTTTATAAGGCTTTAGCATTGCGCTCCAATAATACAGTATTATTTGACTCACAATGAACAATCTAAAGCTCTAGTGTGTAGGATTTAGTGGCATCTAGTGGTGAGGTTGTTGATTACAATCAGTTGAAACTTCTCCCATGTACCAAGCGTGTGGGAGAACTACGGTGGCCAACATGAAAACACAAAAGGCCCTATCTAGAACCAGTGTTTGGTTTGTTCATTCTGGGCTACTATACTACAACATAGCGCATACCATTATATTTCAGTAGGGACATAGGGGATGAGGGCATCGCATTTGACCCCCCAATAAAATCATTAAAGCAGCAGAGGATTTTTATTTTGACAACAATAAAGATATTTATACTGTAAACTGGTGCAGAAAAATGATCAGAATGCAGGAAATCAAGTGTTTGATGCACAACATTTTCTGGTGGAGGACCCCCAAACCTCCAGTTTCACATGTGCCCCCCAATGTTGAGACAAGCCTTGCCCTCTACACGGCAGACTCTTTGAAAGAGGACCATCTCTATATGTAGATATAAACAGCTCATTATAAGTAACTAAAACACAACAATTGTTACTTTCAGTCCAAGCATTCTTCTTACCACCCTCTGCATTACCCATAATGCAACGTGACTGCTGTAAGTTTGGTTCATGTTTCGGGTGTGTTGCGCTACCGGTGACGAATTTAACCTCAAGTCACTAGAGTCACGCAGCGACGAGGACCAGGCTACAGAGGTCTGGTAAGTTTCCTTCATTCTAGCTTCACACTTGCAGATTATTAGGGTCCGGGCAGCTAAGCTGCCAGGACACTATTGTTATCCTAGGTATTCTTCTTCTTTCTTCTTGCTTCTTCCGAGGAAATCATACTTCCCATGGGTGAAAACTCACCAAACTTTGCACAAAGGTCCAGTCTCATGCCAGATATCCTCAGCTATAAACTCAAGACAATAGTCCTGATGGTGGCGCTACAGCAAGCGTCTAAATTTCAAAACTTTGAAAATTCATAACAAATCAACCATACGCGCTACAACTTCACATCTTTCATCAAACTGTAGCCTCAATACTGAAGAAACTTTTGTACATTTAAACCTATTAAAAATTATGAAGTTCATCACTCTGTTTTTTTCAAAAACTGTAAAACTTCTTAAACCTATCTCCTCCCACAATTTTTGCTCAGTTGACACCAAACTTGCTACAGAGCATCTTCAGACTGTCCTACAAAAACTATGTTTCTCAGATTTTTGATTTATCAAAAATTGAGCCTACAGTGCATCAAAATGTTTGACAGTAAACGGTACTGTAAACATATACATGCAAATTCTTGCTAAATAAATCTTCAATGTTCATGAAAAAAAGACAAAATTCTAGAGTCATGGTAGATGATGTGTGGCAAATTTCAGAATTCTATCTCAAAAACTGAATTTTTGACAGCATTTTGAATTTTGCTCTAATGTGAACAATTAGAGTCAATGTAAAAATGGTAATTTTAAACATCAGTTTTTCACTTATGGAGCAAATCAATCATTGTTACAAACAAATTACCAACATCTCCATGCTGTCTAGATGCAATATGTGTATTTTCAGATTTTTGTTTTGATAACTGAATTTTTTACAGTGGTTTGAAATCTGCTTTTCCATGCATGGACGGCTGCTAAACCTGCACGTCTGGCTTAGTCAGTTTGTGAAGCTACGCGTGAATTGTCACTGACTAATTAGCTCAGTGAGATAGAAATTGATTCTTAGTCTCAGAGATTGTGAGTTCAAGCCTCAGCTGATGCAAAAGGCAGATTGTGTTGCTAAATTCCTAAATGTCTTCCAATTCTTCTGCTTGTTGCTCAGAATTGCCTAAAAATGCCCGGACCCGACCCATCGCTGCGCAGCAGCTATAATTTATGTTAAAACTGATGCTGACTCAAGTGACATCACTTGAACCCCAACAAACGGCTTTATACAACTTTTTTGTTACAGTGCAATGTTTTCTTTGAACTTGGGGTGCTTCTCTGTGTGGCAAATAATAAAGATTTTGTCAGAATCTTTCCAACATGAGCTACGGAGGAGAGGTTATTATAAGTGTGGTTTGGCATTATTTTTTTTAGGTAATTCATTGCATATTATTGCATCCCTCAACAAGACAAATCTTTTCATATTAATGTACGTCAATGCTGTTATACAAGACGGACTGTGTGTAACTGCACACTAAGTGTTTGTGTGCACACCAAGTGTACAGCTGAAATGTCCTTCCGGCTGGTATCTACTGCAAAAATGACTCATAAAGGTAAAAAAAAGCATTACAGCTGGTGTTTATTAGCACCATATATTTCCTTATATTTCACACTTGTATATGTCTTTTTAATTTCCATTTACAGGTGAAATCCAGTCACATTATCAGGCTTCACACAGGGTGGCTTTCCACCCCTGTATTTATTTATGATTATTGATTATCTAGAATGTCAGTGCTGGCACTGTTGGGGTGTCTGTTACATTGGTCCCATCCAACTGCTTGTTTCATATCAGTTCATAATTGGTTATTGGTTACAGACATTCTTGTTTTTGTCACTTTATGCTGTTTTGTTGCTCTCTGGGAGTTTAAAAGTTGAATGCATGCCTATTGATTTCATGTAAAATGTTATGCCTCCCTCCATCATTTATGCTGTAGAATAATCACGAGTTATTCTACTGACTGTAAAGTTGTTGGACCTATTTATCTCATCTTAAGGATAACCAATATGTGGAGACAAAACGTGTGCATGTATTGATCATTGTATTTATTTGGTGTGAGTTTGGGTTTAAATGTCATATTTGCTGTATAATGAGTGTCCATGCAGTGAATGTAGGCTCAGACCCTGAGGCTGTTTACCAATACATGAAAAAAGCGAGGCGCATGTCAGCTTCCTTCTCTCGTTAGTGACCGCTACACTGCGCTTTGTGTGATGGAGGCGTGAGCAGCGACAAAGACGGCAGGAGAAAACAGTGGAGTGTATGAGGGGTGATTAGTGCCCGAGGGCTTGGAGGAGAGGGACAGAAATCATTGTCTGAATAGCCACTGGCACTGTGGTGTATATAGGGTTGGGCTGGTGTAAAAATGTTTAAACCGTTTGATACTAAGCCAAACACTGACTGGACCAGTCTAAGGAGCATTACCTCTAGGTGTCACACTTGACTCAGCAGTCACTCCTGAGTGGGACACATTGCACACTGTGTGCAAACAGCTGGCAAGTGTCCAACTATTGCACCGCATGGCATAACACTGGAGCTCCCTGTCCACATTGAATCCATTAAATATGCACCTCTCTTACATCATGTAAACAAACCAGGTACCTGTCAGCTGAGCACTCAAGAGCAGACTGGAGACATAACCAACTCCTTCCAGCTATGTGCTGCCACCTTATTTTGGTTTTTGTAGTGAAATAAGGAGGTGTTGTAAGGATGATCCCTCATTTCAACTTCATAAATCAGCCGTTCCTCTTCCATTGTGGTGCTTTTAAAGCAAGTGACAGGAATAAATAGAAATAGGCCATTGGATAAAAGTTCTGCTCTGAACCGGGCACTGTGTCACCTGCAGCCAGTTAGGACCCCTCTTTTGTTGGCTTGAAATCTGAAATGTTGCTATATTGGCACAGCTTACATTTTCTTGAGACTAACCACCATCTTCTCTCGTCACCCAAAAGAACACATGAACTCTATAGTAAACAAGCACAACGTGTGCCTCTCTGTTATTGCTTGCTATTGCTTGTAATAATGCAATACTAGGTGGATTCAGCACAGCCTGCTGATGTAGGCTACTTTTTAATTTGAATGTGAAAAGAATGTGTCAAAATGACAAATGTTGTTTCAGCAGGTTTGCATAAAACCAAACCGGTTTAAGCTCCTACACCAGACCGGACTGGCAAAACCACAATTGACCCAACAAAAGTTATATACAGTATGGAGCATGAACAGACTCTCCTTTTTACAAGTATCTGCCATCAGTGCTGAGAGTAGCCCCTTTTACACTGCCAGATTTTCGGCGAATGTTGGGCCGTTTTGTCGGCAAGCTGCGAGCGTTTAGACACACAGAGCCGGATTGGTGAGTTGATCTGAGGTGCCCAATTTTCCGCCTCGTAGGGTAGACATATTGGCGGAACCCCTTTGGTTTAAAAAGACCGAGGCGCCCTTCCGCCACGGGAGGAGCTGTTGATGACTTGTGGGAGGAGTTGTTGATGACGCTGCACGTTCAAGCCACTGGTGGTGGATAAACAGGAAACAGCTGATAGCAGGAATTAGCGAGCAGCTAGTAGCAAGAGGGAAACACAAACCTGACAGACACTGTAAAGATGAGCAACTGGGGAGACAAGGAATTGCGCGCCCTCCTTGTCCTCGCAAACGAAGAGGCCATTAACCGTCAGATGACGGGGACGGTGAAGAACGGGCCGACTTATGAGAGAATCACCGAAGGACTGACCAGCCGCGGCTTCCCTCCCACGTCACTGTTTACATCACACGCTGAGCTACACGTTTTGTTACCTGCTCACGCCCCCCCCATTGCCCAGAAAAAGGCATTCTGTATAAACAAAACTAGGTAGGCGGCATTTTGCTGCACTCCCCGATTTTGCTTTTATACTGCCAATGCAGAAAAAAGACTGATTGGGCTTTCCTGCAAATTTGCACAACTCCTGTTTAAAAAGGGCTTATGTGTGCAGAAACAAGGCTGAATTTGTACAATTGCTTGTGCCATTATTAAAACCAAATGGGGAAGCTACTATTGAAAACATTAATCAACTCCTACACAGTCCTGGGCCTAATCAGTGCCTGCAATGCTTCCAGCTTTGTCAACTGACAGTGTTCACTTGTGGGAAGCCAGCAAGGGATCTAATCCTCTTTATGGCTTTAGCAACTCCTACTGCTTGGTTTGGGCTTCTTTATGGAGGGGAATGGTAACGGGCCCATGAACACAGTTGCCTAAAAGACACATACTGTCACGGACAACTTGGATAATACCATCAGTTTTGCACAAGAACACTGCTGTTATGCTCTAAATCAGCCATTTTGAAGCTGTAAAACATGAGCTGTTTTTGTGTTTAGTGATGAAAAAGTCACGGTGGCTTTTTGCATAATTTTATATGCAAATTTCCTATGCAGATGGGATGACGGTTTCAAACATGATTATCACTAGCCTGGGAACTACAAGCTCATGTTTCGTTTGCTCTGATACATCTGGTCCCCCCTCCGTTCATACAGATTTCTAGCTGACCTGGCCTGGGTCAGGCTGATCACAAAATGTTTGTGGTCAGACGATGCAGAGCCTTTGTGCTTAATGCAAAGTACATGATGCTGTCATTTTTGATTTATGCACGTTCATGCTGGGAACACTGCAGTGAGCATTAACGTAAAGAGGAGCACCACTGAGGCATTTTCTAAAACAACCAAGATGGCTGCAGCTGGTGTGGAACTTTCTGCTGATGAACTATTGTTAAATTCTGATGACAAAAACGGCAACACTCATTCACAGACATATTGATGCTACACCATCACAGCTCATCTCTGCATGCTGTAGTCTGTTTACCTTTGTCTGCTGCTCAGCGCTACATCACATTGCTCTGATTGGTTGTAGTTCTATCCAACTGCGTCCAGAGGCATTTTGGTCTGCAGGATGATGATAATGCCCCTTGAAGATCAAAAGTAAACCGAAGGATTCAAAAATCACTTGCATTATCAATTTGGTTTGGTAATGTTTTGCCAGACTATCAAAGAAACAAAATAACTGAGTGTGACATTGACCTGAGTCTCAGCAGCAAATCTCAAACTGGCATAGTAGCCTACTGGAAATGTGGAGATGTGATTGTAACAATGATAGACATGAGTTCTCTTAACTTGACATAAATCAACTGCTCTGCTTCAACTACATTTTAGACTGGACCAATTAAGAGCCATGAGTGCATGCACACCACGATGGCCATGGACGGTCTGTCATACAACGGACCCTGGTACTTTTTATATTTCCATTACTGGACTGGTGACTATGTATTTGATGAGACATGAGATTGTTTGCATCGCATCAACAGTGGTGAAGATTTTTCTATTATATAAAAGTATACCAATTAACACCATTGTATATTATCACCACTACTTCATGGCAAGTGGTTAGATGGCCAGCAAAAATAATGCTGACACATTGTCACACCCCTGGGTGTCTGATGGTGACACACAGGGCACTGTGTAGCATATATATACAGTACAGGCCAAAAGTTTGGACACACCTTCTCATTCAATGCGTTTTCTTTATTTTCATGACTATTTACATTGTAGATTCTCACTGAAGGCATCAAAACTATGAATGAACACATGTGGAGTTATGTACTTAACAAAAAAAGGTGAAATAACTGAAAACATGTTTTATATTCTAGTTTCTTCAAAATAGCCACCCTTTGCTCTGATTACTGCTTTGCACACTCTTGGCATTCTCTCCATGAGCTTCAAGAGGTAGTCACCTGAAATGGTTTTCCAACAGTCTTGAAGGAGTTCCCAGAGGTGTTTAGCACTTGTTGGCCCCTTTGCCTTCACTCTGCGGTCCAGCTCACCCCAAACCATCTGGATTGGGTTCAGGTCCGGTGACTGTGGAGGCCAGGTCATCTGCCGCAGCACTCCATCACTCTCCTTCTTGGTCAAATAGCCCTTACACAGCCTGGAGGTGTGTTTGGGGTCATTGTCCTGTTGAAAAATAAATGATCGTCCAACTAAACGCAAACCGGATGGGATGGCATGTCGCTGCAGGATGCTGTGGTAGCCATGCTGGTTCAGTGTGCCTTCAATTTTGAATAAATCCCCAACAGTGTCACCAGCAAAACACCCCCACACCATCACACCTCCTCCTCCATGCTTCACAGTGGGAACCAGGCATGTGGAATCCATCCGTTCACCTTTTCTGCGTCTCCCAAAGACACGGCGGTTGGAACCAAAGATCTCAGATTTGGACTCATCAGACCAAAGCACAGATTTCCACTGGTCTAATGTCCATTCCTTGTGTTTCTTGGCCCAAACAAATCTCTTCTGCTTGTTGCCTCTCCTTAGCAGTGGTTTCCTAGCAGCTATTTGACCATGAAGGCCTGATTGGCGCAGTCTCCTCTTAACAGTTGTTCTAGAGATGGGTCTGCTGCTAGAACTCTGTGTGGCATTCATCTGGTCTCTGATCTGAGCTGCTGTTAACTTGCGATTTCTGAGGCTGGTGACTCGGATGAACTTATCCTCAGAAGCAGAGGTGACTCTTGGTCTTCCTTTCCTGGGTCGGTCCTCATGTGTGCCAGTTTGGTTGTAGCGCTTGATGGTTTTTGCGACTCCACTTGGGGACACATTTAAAGTTTTTGCAATTTTCCGGACTGACTGACCTTCATTTCTTAAAGTAATGATGGCCACTCGTTTTTCTTTAGTTAGCTGATTGGTTCTTGCCATAATATGAATTTTAACAGTTGTCCAATAGGGCTGTCGGCTGTGTATTAACCTGACTTCTGCACAACACAACTGATGGTCCCAACCCCATTGATAAAGCAAGAAATTCCACTAATTAACCCTGATAAGGCACACCTGTGAAGTGGAAACCATTTCAGGTGACTACCTCTTGAAGCTCATGGAGAGAATGCCAAGAGTGTGCAAAGCAGTAATCAGAGCAAAGGGTGGCTATTTTGAAGAAACTAGAATATAAAACATGTTTTCAGTTATTTCACCTTTTTTTGTTAAGTACATAACTCCACATGTGTTCATTCATAGTTTTGATGCCTTCAGTGAGAATCTACAATGTAAATAGTCATGAAAATAAAGAAAACGCATTGAATGAGAAGGTGTGTCCAAACTTTTGGCCTGTACTGTATATATATATATATATATATATATATACACACACACAGCTGAAACAGTTTGTGACACGTGGTTAATGTCGTCAACAGTCATGGTTAGGTTTAGGCAACATAACAACTTGGTCAGTTTAGAAAAAAGATCATGATTTAGGTTAAAATAACTGTTTGTTCCATAACGTAACTTGATGTAAATGCATCATGTGAGTGACATCAGTGACTATACATGAATTGCATAACACTGACAACAATACAACAACACTGAATTTCAGTTTTACACGGAACGTAGATATATAACTGTAGTAACGTTAAAACAACATCAACCTTTGGTTTCACACAGCGCTGTGGTCTCCTGGATTAAAGTCCGGTTTTGTTTGACCGATCCACCTCCCCATCCTCCTACCCTACACCAACTTTCTCACTCATGGGTTTACATTGCAGGCAGTTTAAAACCAGGTGAGTCTGGTAAATATGCTAAAGAATGCCTCTGGAATCAATATCACGCACCAAGGGGTGTGACACCGTGGTGGTATTTGAAGCTCTGGGAATGAGAACTGGGTGAAACTACTGAATGATCCAAAAATCTCAATTGAAGTAGTTTTTTTATTTTTTTAAAGATATTTTTTGGGGCATTTTTTAGCCTTTATTTGACAGGACAGACAAGTGTTAAAGGGGGGAGAGAGAGGGAGTGACATGCAGCAAAGGGCCACAGGCTGGAGTCGAACCCGGGCCGCTACGGCAACAGCCTTGTATATGGGGCCCCTGCTCTACCACTAAGCCACCGACGCCCCAATTGAGGTAGTATTTAAAAACAAAACAGTTGGCACTGTTCTTTGTATGTGCTTACCCATCTTCTGCTTGTTCATGCCTCAGCTGCAAAGCCTCTTTCCTACTGCACAAAACCCCACTAACACCTGCTAACATCTGGCTTTTTAATGTAATGGGAAGGGTGTAAACAGCATTCACACCGGGGTCAAATTACTCTGCAGTAGTCATGGGTATTTATTGGCTCCAGCTCTAATTGGCATTGATGGAAACACATCTTGGGTAAACGTGCTACTTTTGGCTCCTTAACTGGCCAGACGCAATGATGTGCCACCACAAAATACCATCTGTCTCTATCCAAGCAGTGCTCAAATGTTGATCCAAATTAGTCTGCACCGAGTTTGAAAGAAAGACTGAATAAGTAAGAGAGCCTCCATGGTGCTTTCTGTTGTTTACTAACCTGACACTGAACGTGACACAGCAAAAAAAAACAAAACCAAAACAAAAAACACTCACACAGAAATGCATGCTTGTCTGCTGCAGCCCTGTACACAGCTCTGGTCTATTGACAATGGGAAAGGAGTCTCCTATTTTTAGTGGGTTTACCTGTGTTGAAAAACCTGCATGCACATACTAATTTTGGTGCAAAAGGGGCACATGTGCTGCCACTCAGCCAAGCTTTGTTCAGCTCTTATTCTTACCAAAATCCAGCAATCTGGATGTCATTCATTCCCATTAAGACACTGCTCAGACTCCTCCTGCCTCTTTGCGGCACTAACCACCCCTCATACACAGATACTTCGCACGGTGAGGGCTATGACTGCATGTCTGTGTATGAGGGAGGATGCTCAGAGCGAACCCAACCTTTCCAGACACCAGTATGAAGTGACAGTCTGTGCGTTGTTCTCCTCTGCTCTGGATGGTACTGGGATATATTTTGAAAGGGGGGGTCGGGCAGCAGCGACCCACCAGCACCACCGCCACTGAGCCTGACATGAATGACAAGTAAAAGAGCTCTTTCAAGCGAGCAAACAGCACAGGAATGTGCATAAGTCTGCTGGGCTGCACTCAGCCTTGTCAAAGCGACATTTTGGACCTTTTGGACCTACCTCGTTTTGTTTGTAAACAGCCAAACCCAGCTGAGGAGAATCTAGAGAGCCCTTTTATTTTCTGTTTTTAATTTCCGATTTAATTCTTCATTTTTAAAAAAGACATTTTTGAGTGGGCAGTGTTTTTGTTGGGGGTGTTTTTCTTTTGTCAAGCGTGACCAAGACAAACTTCTACCATGGCACTGGTTATGGAGCCTGTGAGCAAGTGGAGCTCCAGTCAAGTGGTTGACTGGATGAAAGGTAAGGCTTCAGGCACGATGATAGCCAAATAGAAATTAATATCGCCAGGCTGCAATATTTAGAATCAATGTAGTGTTGCGCTGCGAGTCGCAAACGCATTTCAACACAGATTCACAGATGCCAAAAGAGAACAAAACACCTGCTGAGCCTCGGGGTTTTCGCCTCACAGGCATGCGGCTGCGAAAGGCTTTTAATTACAGCCTTAAATCATTTGATCGATTTTTCCAGGCGGTGACAATGTGCAGACCACTTGTCCGTTCAGACTAACATGTTCTCCAGAGCCTAACACATTCAAATAGCACGGAGCGGTTTTAAACCTCTATTGTGTCCTGCGGTGGTTATTGTTAAGGCGGGCAGCCTCGCAGGAGGCTGGGAAACATAGCGGAGATCCAGTAATTACACACAAATTATAACCTTTCTCATCACATCTGAGGTCAGAATCTGCTTTTCAAGTTAACCACATATGTTTTTTATGTGCGATGAAGTGTCACAGCTCTATAATACAAGAGCTTGTACAGCCATCTGTGCCAAATGTTGATCCACAGATGTTCTAAGTCATTAAGAAGTCACAGCTGACAAGTAGCTTAACTAGTTTTAAAACCTCATAGTGCACTGAACCCCAAGGTGATGCTTATCCATTAAGAGTATATTAGCTCTGGCCCAAAGTTATACAGGCATAGGAGCGTTTTAGTATACATTTCTTCAAATTTGGGAAACATCCAGCAGGCAAATTAGGTTCAAATACACATGCACAGATAGGATCCAGTTTGGTACTGAAGCACTCTTAAGGCCAACTGAGCATCCAAGAGCAGAAGTGATGTTTTGACTAAACTGAACTGTAAATAATGGAGGCCTGGGCATTCACTTTAATATATAGTTGTTAAAATGAATTTGTCATTGCTAAGATTTCATAGCTGTGTTGGATGAGAGATCCCTCAGAGGAAAATTGTCTGCTCAAGACCTATAAATGGCCCACACAAGTAAGACACTGTCAGGGCACAGATAACTCATTAGTGCTTTTTGTCTGTTTGCATTACAAAGTAACTGCCACTGGCGGTCTGTTGCTGTCAAATATGTAAAGAAAAGAGGAGATGTTAAACTCAGAGGGAGGATGTTGTCTAAGTCTGCTGTGTATTTATCTGTTAGCACAGTAATTGTTTCAGTAATGTGTGTTGTTTTGCAGAGCCACGTGCTCACGTGTCAGGCCACAGCCCTTCAGAGATGCTCCAGATGAAACATACACATACATCTTTACTGCCTCGACACACACACACACACACACAAACACACACAGTCTTAGTCATAATTCTAAGCCTGTGGGCCGTTTTCTGCTGGCTCAGACATATTATGATTGCAAGGATCAGACCTCTCTTAGTATGTGTTGTGTGTTACAAATACCTGAATCTGATGCTGCTTTTTTAAACAGGGCGTTTTTGTGAGCATGCTGGCTCCGTAAAGACTGTGTATAGCTCCATGGTGGATTTACAGACAAAGGAGACCCAGGCGTGATAGGATGTGTGGATAAAGGCAAAGACAGAACGGCCAGAACAGTTCAAATGAGATCTAAGATGATCTGTAAATAAGCTGGCACAAGTGAGAATTCTAGGGAGCGAGAAGCGGAGATTGGATATGAGAGAGGGCTCTTCAGTGTCCCACATCTGACAAGTGGAGCAGAGAGGATTCTGTGCCCAGAGCCCAGTAATGGTAATTTAAAGTGAGGGACAGAGTGGCACTGAGAGACACTGAGGGAGAGGAAACGGAGAGGGGGTTTCATTCTTGTCTCACATCCATTCTCAGCTCCTGAGGACTGGCAGCGTTTTCGTCGTTAGCATTCACAGGTTCCATTATTAGCATACAGCTCCGTGATGTCACCGGAGGCCAAACAGGGGCACCCTGTGACCTTCGCACAATCCCACTCTCCACCCCCCAGTTAGTGTTTTGTGTGAGCAAGACGCCCAATTCCCAGCTGTGACAAAGACGCTTTAAAGAAGAGGTTCTCGTCACAAAAGAGAAAAGAATTTCAGCTTTGACTGAGAATTTGTTCTTAAACAAGTGCGTGGTAGCTGTGCAAACACACATGATACATACATTTCAGTATTGTTTTTATGAATTGTGTGTGTTTTGAGGCACAGGCTTAATGCGGGTTTAGTATAATCTCTTTACTGTTCCAGGCAGTGTGCATTAACATAATTCATGTTTTGTGAAGTACCAGCTTTATATTTGTTCCCTTTCAGTCTGTCTTGCCACAGTGAGTCACTGACAGTGATCAATGACAAGTCAGATTAACAGAAATCCATTTTAACAACGCTAACAGCCTTAAAATGTGTCTCTCACCTCACATTACCAGTGGATTATCTAGAATGAAGATCAGGATGTGTCAGTGCTGCGCTTTTAATTTCTCCTCGGCGTGCCTCATAATCTGGCCCCTACATGACATGGGCAGGAAATCTGATGCAGCAGAGATTACTTAGTGCAATTGGTGAAGTGGCTACTCCATCTACAGAGGCTGTCTACTGCATGATGCCATGGTCACAAGAGGTCAGATATGATACAAGACATTTCAATTTAAAATGTTATCACCGTTAAACAGCATGTTCATTTTACCTTTTGTGTCTTAACTCTCAAAATCCAAATATAGTAATAACCTTTATATCCATCAAAATAGTGCTGCATGATGCTTTACAGTGAAAAAAAAAAGATGTAAATTCTCATGGGCGTTTTTGAATCATTGCTCATGAAATCAGCAGACAGCTTCGTCGGCTAGATGTCTCATCCTGCCATCACTTTATGGAAAGCATCATGTCCTCTCTTCACGTATTTCTTTATTTGGTCCTGCGGTCAGGGAGAACCCCTGCCAAAACCCTGCTTCATGGTTTCTATGGCAACATGGGGAATACTTCATTGACATAATGAGTCTCAATTAACTTGTTAAAGAGGCTGATTAGTTAAGCCTTTAAATTTTATGCAAAACCATGAAACTCCCTATGTTTCCTCTCCACCGTTTAGCTGCCAGCTAAACCAGATCTGAATGCTTGATCAGGTTTAGGCACGGCACTGAGTCACATGTATATGATTGGTCCGCAGCGATGAGAAGACGAGATGAGCAAAGGGTGGTCAGTGTGTGTGTGTGTGTGTGTCCCTCTCACTGAGAAGATGGAAACAGACCGAGTGTGTAGAGAAAGCCCTACAAAGGCTACTCTCTCTGTCTCCAAAAGGATAGCCAGTTAGCATTCAGAGTGCTCTCTGGTGACATTCAGCTATGATATACATGTATATACACAAATGAGCTAAAGCTGAAATGATTACACAGTTTTTTTCACAATTTACAGAAAATGACTCAGCAACTATTTTAATAATTCATTAACTGTTTTATCATCTTTCAAGCAAAAATGCCTCTCAAATATCAACATGTGATGTTCTTCTTTGTCTTCTATGATAGTAAAATAAATATCTTTGGATTTTTTGACTCTCAGTTGGATTAAATATGCAATATTAAGACATAACTTAGGCTCTATGACATTATGACCGGCTTATTCACTTCTTTCTGATAAGTTATAGACCAAATGATTGAGAAAATAATCAGCACTCGGCAGGAATTGTAATAGGGAGGAACACATTCCCCCCTATTACAATTCCGATATATTGTTGAAAAATTAAAAAGAAAAAGAATGCACCAAAATAATGGACGGCAAATTTAATCATAATCATAAATACATTGCTGTTGTTATTACTACCAGTTCAAGAATCACAGTGTTTTTGCAATACTGCTTGTGGTTAGTCCGAGTGGTGTTGCTATCCCAGCAGAAGCAGTAAAACTGTCTCTCTATTTCATTACTTTCAAATGTATTCAAAAGTAGGAAACTAGAATGTATTATGAGTGTTACATACGCTTGTAAAGTGTTAGTACATCATAAGAAGTCATAAAAAATGTCACTGAAAATGTCATATTAACATAAGTCATAAAAAAGTCGTAGCTTGTGCACTTTTCCTGTGCAGCCCTCAATCATATGCTGCTCCTGAAAATGGCACTTAGTCATCAAAACTTTCAGCACCCCTCATCTAAGATTTTTGTTTCAAAATGCTTGACAATGGTCAGTTTAGCTTTTAATTTTCTAAAAATTTCTCCTGTGGGGACCCTGTGGAGGATTGGGTCACAGACTAGGAGAGAGCAGGAGATTACTAGAGATGTTTCACGAACCCTTATTTAGTGTATGCACTGTTATCATCAGGCAGAAGGTATAGAGTGCCATCGCTCCGAACTACCTGTGCGGGCAGAACATTTGTGCAGTGTTGAACAAACTTTGAACAAAAATAACTGTCTGTGAGAACGCTGCACCTAATGATATGTAGAACTTGACATTAGGTGGTGAACAAGTCTATAATAATGTGGAGGTGCCCTGTTGTTGATGTTTGGTCTTTTGGTGCTGTTGTTGTTGTCGGTGTTATTATAGTTGTCTGTTTATCTATCTGCCATTTGCTGTATAGTGCACAATGAATTTCCAAAAGGATTAATATATATCTGTTTATCTGTCTAGAAGGTGTAGATTGATGACCCCACCCTCGTTAATAACTGATTATGGCCCTGAATCAGCACATTAATCCATAATGGAAAAACAAACAAAAAAAACCCCTTTCTTTTATGTCCACCCCCTGTGTATACCGTATTGATGCACGCGTTAGCGCTGTTTTAAACCTGATAAGGTGAAAACCGTTGAAGGAGACAGGAGATGCAGAATCGGTGTGTTTTAGTCTGCTGCACTTCATCGTCTGCCTCACCGAACGACTTCACACCTGCTGCAGCAGTGAAAGATGTAACACAAGCTGAGCACAGACACGCAGCCCCTTTTTAGTTGAAAGCTTTTTCTAGTTTAAAGCTGAAACTGCACCTTCAGGACTGTTGAGGAGGAGGAATCTGTCAGATTTCTTGCTTGACACGGACGGTTTCACACTTAAGACACAACAAAATACAACCTGCGCTCACACTTTACAGATCTACAGCACATATCCTGGCAAGAAAAGCGATATCAAGCCCTATTAGAGCACATAATGCAAATAGAGGTTTCATAAGGAATCTTAGATGCCACCAGCAAACTAAACCTTTATGTTGTCGAGCTGTGCTGAAAGTTTTTCCTGTCTTCCTGTGTGAATCCCTCAGGCCTGGATGACTGCCTGCAGCAGTACATCAAGACCTTCGAGAGGGAGAAAGTAGGGGGGGACCAGCTGCTGCGTATCACCCACCAGGAGCTGGAGGATTTGGGAGTGTCCAGAATCGGCCACCAGGAGCTCATACTGGAGGCTGTGGACTTACTTTGTGCTTTGGTGAGTCCAAGCTTCCCACACTGTCTTCCCACTACTCTGTACTGTCACCTCAAAGAGTCCCAGACCACTGCTGTTGGATGAAATTTCTTTAGCACATTTGGTGCCTCCTCAGCTTCTCAAATACTTGGAAAATCCCTGGATTAACCCCAAAAATGTGGTGTTGTCAAGCTAGAAAATAAGGTTGTTTTTTAGTACCGAAAAACTGATATTTCGAATATGTAAGATTTCAACTGATAGTGATGATGTTTGTTGTGTTCTTGCATAAATTTATCATCCAGGAAATCTGTCAATCACTTAACAAAGTCAATTGTTTCAGGAATAAGTGAATACTGATTGGGAAAATGCTCTAGGCCTCAATTTTTCAAACATCGCAGCAAATCTAGCAGGGATAATAATCTGATAAAAATATCCTCTACAGGCAAACCTTACAGCTGTCATTAGTGCTGACACGGATTACAGCCTCCTCTTGAAGTGATTTCTGCTCTTAGCCTCAGAAACACAAGTTTTGTGTGTGTCAGCATGATGGACTGCTGCTCTGATGGTCGGGCTGATGTGCTGCTGAAGTAGCGAAAGCCTAATATTTATACAGCTTGTAACACTCAGTCCATGTGTCACTGCAGGGACCTCAGGTGTTACCTTGTGATTCAGGTCAGCAGGACCACAATGACATAAGAGAAACCGGTGACAATGTGACTTCCTGTTCAGGAGAGTCTTTTTAGGGGGCATACAGGGGCCACATCCATCTCCATATTTAGAACATGCATTTGTCCCCCTACCTCCAAATAAAAACACAAAGTTAAAGACATTTACACTCTAAATTTATGCAGAAAAGGCACAAATTCTTGCATAAATTTTCCCCAGAATCCAGGGGATCTTTCTGGTCAAGGACCCCCCCACCTTTCATATGTGTGTGTGTGTGTGTCTCCTCCTCATGTTGAAACAAAACCTGTACCCTTAGGTCAAAATCACATGATATAGTCAAAGAATATTATCTTTTCTTCACAGAGGGGAGCTTTTACCAAACATTGTCACTTTTTCAGGTCACTTGTCCCTGAATGACTTAATTTTTAAATGCATTAACTCTGAAATCTGAAGTATTCTCAAGTTTTTTTTACCCTTAAATTTGCACTATCAGGAAAAAGAGCTTCTTTTTCGTTCATTGTTTTTCCAGTTATTTCTTTCTTTGTTATATTCCTTTGCTTGTTTAAAGTTTGGGATGTTTATTAGGTTGATTTAACCACCTGTTAGCTCACAAAAAAAAATCATTTTTGATCTAGTGAGTGCCGCAACTAACATTGTCATTATGTTATTTTCATTTTTTTATTTAGTACATAAAATGTCAGGAAATAGGGAAAACTGGCAATTTCACAGACGTTAATGTGACTTCAAATCATATAGGCCTGTCATGATAACTCCTTTTGTTGGACGATATATTGTCAAAGAAATAATTTAGATATTATTGTCATTTTAAGACTATTTTATGCCACTGATATAATGATTACTTAGGAGAATAATAATGCAAGTATACTCTTTCAGAGAGCAATAAACTTTTAATTCCAATGTCAGCAAAAAAAAAAAATTCTGTTAATTCGGCTTAGGTGCTGCAAACAAGTCTTATAATGGTTGAGAAAACACTGCTGTTTATATTTGGCTAAAATTATGGTGACATTTTCCTATGTAAACAAACACACATGTAAACACAAGGACAATATCATATGGTATATGGATATGACCTCAATCATTTTTGCTGACATGGGTAAGTTGAGTAATTATCATGACAGACCCACAATGACAGCCTATTAAACAGAACTGCAGCGAAATCCTCAAAGTGGAGAAGCTGGAACAAAGCAATATTTGCTAATTCATTTTATTCTTCACAGCGTTTAACAAATGCAATGTCATTAAAGTTCTATGTAAATGGAAATGTAAAGCTCTCTCTGTGTTTGAGGAATGCTTTTTATAATTGGTTGTAGGCATGTCATCCACCCGCTGAATCATTCCTCATGATACTGTAATTTCCCTCTTTTCAGACCCTTATCTTTAATTGCATAGTTGGACAATTACAAAGTATACTTGGATGTCAGTACTGAGCATTAATAACCAATTTGCATCTCAACCAAAATGCACATCTGAGGTGGTGTTAAAGGTGAAGAGTGAGACAGAGGAAATCAAAAAGAAGAAGATGTTAAAGGATGTATGAGAGGCAGGACTGACGGAGAGAGGGTGGAATAGAGATGAAGATGGGTACGTGTCAGCTCAAGAGAGACATACAGTAGAGAGACTGGATGGAGATTTAGTGGACCGAGGTCACAGATGCAATCTGAATCTAAAGTCCTCTCATCCTGCATCGCTGCACGGGGGGGCCTTGCTTCAGCCCCAAAGCTCCTTATGTAACTGGGATTTAGTTTTAAGTCTCTCAGGCACTGCTGTATTGAATATGATTAGTAGCCCTCCTGCCGCGCTCTCCCCTCCCAAGAAACTCTGACGTGACAGACGCCCACTGGCCCCCACGTGCAGTTTGGCATACGGGTAATGAGCGTTCGGCTATCCCTCGACATGCAACGTGACAGATGGAGGGGAGCGGGGCCGTGTGGACGGGTCAGTGGTTTCGTTCCTCTTTGTGTTTGTCAAAGGGCACGCATCTTCTGTAGTGAGACAAGGTGGGCTCCTCTGCCAGTGATCTTTTTTATTCACAGAGCAGATCGGTTTCAGTCTCCACACTGGAGAAATTCTTGGAATGCATCACAGTTAAAACAAACACTGACAAACTGGTCAAACAGAGTGAGTTTACTTTCCTCTCTCCTCCAGAATTACGGGCTGGAGACTGAGAATCTGAAGACTCTTTCTCATAAGCTCAATGCATCTGCTAAGAACCTGCAGAACTTCATCACAGGCAGGAGGCGCAGCGGCCATTACGATGGCCGAGCTACCCGCAAGCTGCCCAATGACTTTCTTACCTCCGTGGTGGACCTGATCGCTGCAGCCAAAAGCCTTCTGGCGTGGCTGGACAGGTGAGATTTACAAAAATCTGTAGTACATTTAATCATGTTAAAAGGCCACTGTAAACATTTGGATACATACATAAATACATGTTTATGTGCACACACTGATAGATTCACTCACAATGTTTTCCCTGAACTTCAGTTTGACAGTAGCAGTACAGGTTTGACAAATATGGATATTTTGTACTTTATTTTGCATGCCTCGTTTTTAAGTTTTATGTTTTTAAGTTTAAATTTTGAAATCTTTAATCTGACTCTTTCCCCTCGACTGCTGTAACACTGGAATTTCTCAATTGTGGGATCAGTAAAAGTGCATCCTATCCTATCTTATCTTATCATATCACAAATCACAATTTGCCTCACAGAGCTTTACAGCATACGACATCCCTCTGTCCTTAGGACCCTCACAGCGGAT
Source organism: Epinephelus lanceolatus (assembly GCF_041903045.1). Lineage (NCBI taxonomy): Eukaryota > Metazoa > Chordata > Actinopteri > Perciformes > Serranidae > Epinephelus > Epinephelus lanceolatus. The sequence continues at coordinate 41,956,409 of NC_135744.1, read as the reverse complement.
AAGGAAAAACTCCCCCCATAACCACTGTCACAACATGCAGTACTGATGGGTAGGGTGGTGTGGTGTGTATGTCAAGAGTATTAGAGTAAGAGAAAATGAAAACACAAAAGTCATTCTGGGTGAAAAAAAGACACAACTTGCAGATTTGCACATACTGTATTTTTTATTGTTTATTATGATTTATCATTATTGTTAGCAGCTAAGTTCTTTACTTTGTGTTGATTTCTCATTAGCTCTTGCTCTCTTGCCTAGTAGCACCGAATGTGTTGGGTCCAGCTTTGTTAAAAGCTTGTAAAGTACATAAGTACTCATGCTTGCATCTTCAAGCAAAAACATCAGCTCTGGATTGGACTGGATTTGATTTGATGGACTCTTTGAATTTGACATTTTCCTTACATTTTAAAAATAACCTGCAGCAGAATCTATAAAAAACTTTCTTAAAAAGGAATGAGACCATCTTTATTTTATATTTATCAGGCATTGGTTCATGTTGTGTGTTTTGGTGATTTTGGGTTAGGGTTGTCCATTCGTCCCATTCTTGTGATCAAGACGGCCTTGAACAAATTTCTTACAATTTGGCACAAATGTCCACTTGGACTCAAGGATGATCTGATTAGATTTTGGCCATCAAGGGCTCTAGCTTCCCGGTGCAGCACAGGGTGGCGAACCCCGCGCAGAGCTAGTTTCGAGCAGCACAACCCGAGGCGCGCTCAGTTTGGTAGTTTGGCAGACTGAGGTGCGCTGAGATGGGTGTGGCGACGCAGCAGGGGGAGGTGTCGACAGATCCAGCTTGGCGCAGTGACAGTTTCGTGCCAAAAGGCTTCGCCGAAGGCGCGCTAAAAGCTCGCCAGCTGAAACCAGGTCTACTGTCAGCGCAGGGGGAGCGCAGCTGGTGTAAGCCGAAGTTTGGCTGACCGGCGGACAGTGCGCACACGTCACCAAAACCTCACAGGCAGGTTTCCAGAATGTCAGGCACATTAACGATGCAGTAAATACCCACAAAAACCACTATTCAATGCAACTATCTGCAATCAGCACATGAATGTATCTCTGTATCGACTGTCCCGTCACATCTGATGTCAGATCAAAGGGGATTGGCACCGTCTGGCACGTTTGGTACGCGTAATGGAAACCCAACCTGATTTGATTAACACAGCTGCAAACTAATGAGTTCACATCCCTCTCAGCCAACCACAAACAGCCACAGCATCAGATAGGGAGTATATATTCAGCATCTGTCATCTTAGAAAAGTCAAAAGAAAAGAAACAGAGTGAGACTGCGAGAGAGAAAGAGAGAGCGCGCATGCACAAGAGAAACGCATCACTGATTTACAATTGTGGTGACCTCCTCCCAGGCTACCTTTGCATCATCAGCCCATGGAGGTCTGCTCGCAGTTCCGTATATTCGGACACTGCGAGCTTGGACCTCCCAGACCAAAACATCAGTTTTCTCCTGGGAGAAGTTTGGCCGTCTGACGCTGCTGCTCTCTTCTGCCATGGCGAATTGAGTAAACTCTCATTATGGCTTCGCGCGGCGCATTAAAGGGCGAGGAGAGGGGCTCATTTGATTGGTGTGATGTGTGTAAAACCCACTCCACGCCTTCTCTCCTCCCTCTTTCCGACTTGCGCAGGTAGGAGGGACAGAGGTGGGAAAGAGGAGTAGCTGCGCCAGGCGCATGGTGTGCCAAACTTGCAAAATCCGCCTGGCCACACCCAGTTGGCGAAGCGCAGGTGCGCTGCGCCCCCGCCTCACCCGGTCTGCGAAACTAGAGCCCCAAAGGTCAAAAGTCAAAGTCACTAAGACCTTGCATCAGCCTTTAGGGAATTTCCTAAAATTTGACACAAACATCCACTTGGACTTGAGAATGAACTGATCAGAATTTGGTGGTCAAAGGTCAAAGTCACTTTGATCTCACAAAACATGATTTTAGCCATCATTTCGGGATTCATACGCTAATCATGACAAAATTTCACTCAGATGTCTAATCAATAAAATGATGAAGTGATGACATTATATATCCAAAAGGTCAAAGGTCAGCTTCACTGTGACATCATAATGTTCTGCAAAAACATTTTTCTGGCCATCACTCAATGTCATATCTCAGGGACAGAGGGGGAGACATTTGATCACATACTGAATTGGTGACACTTATCTTTGGTGTCCACCTTGAGACTGTGCCGACTGTACAGATCTTCTGTGCCACCAGTGGGAAGATGTGTGTGAAGTATCCATGTTTTCACAGACATGGGTGTAAACTGTAAGTGCAACTTGACTGGTTCATGGAGGCACACAACCTTAAAGCGTTAACTCTAGTTTTTAATGTCATGTCCATGACCAATCAGCTGACAAGACAAGATGAGTAAAGGCCTTATATAAGTAGACTTTGACAGGGTGGCCAAAAAGGCACTGAGCAAGTCTATTTATATGTTGCTTTATCCCTTTGCTTCTCTGTGGGATTGTGCCAGTGTGTGTGTTTGCATCTGTCTGTGTGTGTTTGATGAATTTGGAAGTTCAAAGCAGACAGCACTCAACAGAAATAACAAAGTGAATTGTTGTTTCTTTTCCCATAGGCAGTCACAAAGGCATCTATTCTAATTAAAATTCAACAGCCAATGTTTCATTTTCAAGTTTTAATGCATCATTGTTGACAAAATTACACCTTGCAGTTTAAATATGACTCTGGAGTACAGACAGAAATGTGGAGAAAATAAAGCAGTGGTTTCTAGGCTGTGTACAGAGGCCTATGTGTTGGTGAGGTACATTTAAAGGGATAGTGCAAGCCAAAAACAAAAATACACATTTACTCTTACCTGTACTGCATCACTGAGTTAGCTAATGTGGAGGACGCCATTAATGTTTACATCTCACGCTGTCACAAGACTCTCATCCATGAGTAGATGCACGTCTCTTCTGTGCAACGATATGGTTGGCAGGTTTAGTTTGGTCGAAAGAAAATAGTTCCTACATGAAACATACGAAACATGCATGCATACACGAAACATGCTCACAACAATGTCTATCTTGAGTAACAGAGTCGTGATTTATGGAAAGAGACATTGCTGTTTAGTTTTTCAAATGTATTTTTTAGTGCTTTAAGCTCCACAAGCTGAGTGCCATCTAGTGCCACTATACTGGGGAGAAGGCAGACATCTCTACGACTGATATCCCCAACACTCGACAACTCACACTGAAACAATCTAGACTGATAAACAGCACTACAGGTAAAAGGAACATGTATGTATATTTGATTTTAATGTGAACCGTCCCTTTACCAGTAATAATCTTTACACACCGTCAGCTCACATTGGCCTTAATGATATAATGAACAAAGATGCTTCTTTGTTTTTACATATACTGTATGTTTATTAACCACTTAATGCTGTTAATTCACATCATTGTTTTCATTAAGACATCGATGCACTGTGCATATCAGGAACATCTAGATCTAAATTTGATTCTACAAAACTCTAAAACGTGGACAGAAGTAAAGCACTCCTGATGCATGTGTATGAGTGCTGATGTAAACCATTGTGTGTTTGGAAATGTTCCCACTTGATTTACCAGTGATTTAGTCTCAAAGCAAGAATGATCTAATGGTTCATTCCAGGTGCTCCTTCTTTTTCAGGTCTCCATTTGCTGCGGTGGCAGATTACTCCGTGACCAGAAACAACGTGATCCAGCTGTGTCTTGAGCTCACTACAATTGTACAACAGGTAAAGACATTGCGTAATATAGTATTACTATGCAGCTCAAGCCCAGGAAAGATTTTATCCCAATTAAATTTGAAATCAAAATACCTCCAACTACCCAAGAGTAACCTGATTCTCCACGTGGGAGTATTATGACGATGCCAAAATGCATTATAGCCTGCGTTCGTTGAAAAGTGTCCAGAATGGTTTTATTTATTTAGAAGTTTTGAAAACATCTGCACATGATATATATACAGTATATGTGCATGTGTTTTTTAAAGCTCAAGTTCAGAAAATAATTTGTGCTATGATGATACGGAGAAAAACTGAGGCAGCATCTCACTTAATTCCTTGTATACACAGAACACAGCTCCTCTCTTCAAACATGAGTTAAAATTAAAGGTTTAAACAACAGAAGATATATATGAAGCACAACAAAGTACTGTTAAAACGTCTTTAATTTAATACCTTTATATAGCCACTTCAGATCAGCTAATCACTGATAAGAGAAAGAGAACTTCTTTGTGTTTATGCACAAATGTTCTTGTTTTATAAATTACAACTGTCAGTGCTTATAAGAAATATATATTTTAGCTGGCTATGAAAAAAGCCTTCAGAACGTGTTTTTCATCTGTCAGATATGCTGACATGTAGCACAGCATTGCCTCATTCAGCTACAGCTGAAATACAAGTTCAGATATTTTCAAACTAAAGAGACTGCAGATCAGATGAAACGTTAGGAACTCATCACAGATTAGGTTTTAATATCAGTGTTATTTGTCTTTGGCCTGTACATGATGACGAGCACAGCCAACCCGTACGACCCTGAAAGATCAGTAAATAATGACAGCACGGATGCTTAATAGGTTTTAGGACGGTCTCTATGGAGGATAATGTTTATATGGAGTTAAGAGAAAAATGTAAGTGGGAAAAATTGAAGGTGGGAGTGAAAGAGGGCGAGAGGGAGAGAGTTGAAGGCCGAGAGAGGAAGACTGGCAGAGTGAAAAAGAGAGAGAGAGACATGCCTCCGCAATGGTGATTCATTTGTTTTGTGTTTGTGCATGCCTGTGTGGGAGTGCTGGGGGTTATAGGTGCCAAGCTGCTCGGTTTTTGCTTATATCCACCTACAGCTGAAATGCCAATAATAACTCCATTTTGACACATTCTCTTGAGGTAACAGTGCTCTCTGAATGTTCCCCAGGACTGCTCTGTGTACGAAACGGAAAACAAAATCCTTCATGTGGTGAGTTGCAGACGTTGTCACACTGGATCGGATGTAAATGAAGCAATAATGTGCACATTTTAAGATTGTACTCATCCCTGATGTGTCCTCCACAGTGTAAAACTCTGTCTGAAGTGTGCGACCACATCATCTCCCTGTCCTCAGATCCCATGGTGTCTCAGGCTGCACATTTGGAGGTTGTGCAGCTGGCCAACATAAAATCTACTGAAGGACTGGTAAGACTAACACTCAGTCAGACTTTAAGGTCCAGTTTCTCATTGGTCATCCTTCCCATTCTGTCATTAGAGGATCTGGGCTCTGTGTGAATTACAGGCTACTTAATTACGTAGCAATTGCAAGACATAACTACACAATTACCCAGCAGTAGGAAGTATAGTATATGCTATAGCTGAGAATTTAGTAATTAAGATTAAAAGCAATTGTGTTAGTGTAGGTTGTAAGATGTTTATTTATATAAGTACTGGCTTATGACTTGAGAGGCTAATATAATAACACGTACTTAGTGAGTAATATATATTTTCAGCCATAATACTGTAAAGCCTGATTCTTACTAGGTTGTATCCAAATAAAGAAAATGCTACAAAGGAATGTAATTACCTTCCCATGGCCTGTTAATTGTAGTGTGCACTGCATAAGTCAACACTTTTATTTTGACAAAATTAAAGACATTTACACCATATATTCAGCAGCAAAGGCACAAATCTTTGCATAAATATTCATCAGAATGCAAGAAAATGTTCTTGCAGAGGACCCCAAAGCCCCCATATCATGTGCCCCCCTCAATATTGAAACAAAACTTACACCCTTGGTGCTCTGTTTGTATTAAATACGCTGGTAGTTTCCACATAAGAAATTAAAGCCGCTACAAGGAACTTTTAACTGGATATGCAAAAGTCTCTCGTTTCTGCTGATGTCTGTGCGTGACCTACAACAGCAAATGAGACCATCGGTGTGAAGATAAGCTATTTCTATATAGTGTATATCCATACCTTTAGGAAACTGGCTCCGGGTCTGCACCAGGTCGCTTCCAGGACGAAACGAGTTACGGCACTCAGACGGCACACGTCATCTTACCTAGCTGCTTACATTTATAGTGACTCTTATAAATAGTCGCTATTCCTCCTCCTCGACCCGACGTCCGCGGGGAGTTAAAATAGCAGCAATCATCGGGTAAAAGTTCTGTGAAAGCACTGGACTCACCAACAGTCAGCCACGTCTCAGTCACACAGAGAAAATCCAATCCTTGGGAAGTCAGGAAATCCTTCAGGATAAACGTTTTGTTCGCTAGCAATCTAGCATTTACCAGCCCAGTCCTGGCAGGAGCCGGCGGGTCCACAGCATTAGCTGTCCGGGGAGCCACACACAGAGGCCGCAGGTTGCGCAGATTCACCCCGCACCAGCGGGGACGAGGAGAGCAGGGGCCACGGGGCTGGAACACCTCATCCAGACCGACGACAGATACCAGCCAGGCGTCGACAGGGTCCAGCGAGTGCCGAGAAATAAAGAGGCGAGGCACCGCTCCATACTCAGTCCAAGAAGCCGTGGAAGTGCTCGCCAAACAGGCCTTCAGCCTTACCAGCCGACCGCTGCATTTACCCCGGCGGCGGTGGCACTTACGCCGGAGAGGTGGAGCTGGGGCGCGGCAGAGGTGACCTGGGATCCCCGATAGGAGCGGAGGCAAAGTTTACCCGTCTTGTTGTTTCATTCATCCCCAAAACAAACACATGCGCGAGCCAGGTAAACGTCTTTACGACAATACGCGCTAGAGCTCATGGGAAATGTAGGCTTCATTCCGGCAAAACACTACCGCTTTTGTCCACAGGGTCGCCAAAATCAACTCAAAATGAAAGTTCCTTGTAGGGGCTTTAAGATTGTAGAAAATGTTATAACATAGGTATTGCCTGTTTTGGCAGCATGCATTTAATTTAGCAGCCTAGAAATTAAAATGTTATACACATAACTAATAAAACAACTCTACCAGCATCACACTGCACACACTCTCTGTCATAACAAACGCAAAAACATGTATGAAGCATGCAAGCTGAATACCCACCACACATGTGGCGTCTGCACACAGGCAGGCTTTATACTTTCATTACAATTGAGAACAGTTTAATATTCTTAAGATATCAAGATGTGGAATTGTTTTCTAGGTTTGATGAAGTGAACACAGGAAAAAGCTACCAAAAAAGTAAAGTACAGAACTACTTGTAACTAATAATGCTGGATGATGGTGAAAGCCACTAATTACAGAAATGACAACAGCATGACTTTTGACAGCATATTGACTTTCGATTCAAATACGGCATGTGCAAATTATCTTGCAGCATGTATCTCACTCACTGCAAAAATAGTTAGTGCAGTTGCTCAGTCAAGAATACTAACATTGCTTGAGTTGTTTCTTCCAGTTAGCTGTTTAACTCTTTCTTCTGTAGGTGTTTTGGGCTGCGACCAAGTACATGGGATATTTACATGAGGGGTTGGTTGACCCAAATAGTATTTAAAACATATTTAACCCATTCTTGAGAGTTGGGACAAAGCCTTATGTATATATTTATTTATAAATTTTTTACCCTTTAATTAGGCTTGGAAACTTTATATTTTTTAAAGATCAAAGTCCTGACTATTAAACGTTGTAACAGGCCAACCTCCCAGTGATTTAATTTTTTTCTTGATTAGCAGACATGATGGATGTCAGAGGTAAGATCTGATGGAGTTGACAAAAAGTAATTTCTCTGCAATCGTAGTAAGTGGTCATTTTATTTTTCAACCTCGTGTTTAATGCTGATCAAAATACTCAGTTTTAAACTATAATTCTTCTTTAGTTTTTATTAAGACGGGCTACAGTGCAATATTATTTAATGAATTTATCAAAAAATAAAAAAGCTTACCGGTGCTGGAGCAGCATTCCTGCCTTTTTGGAAACCAGGAAGTGAGATAGGAGTCCTCAGGATGTAGCTAACCCCTTCTATGCCTGATTGAATTATGTCTTTGTAATAATCTTACAGTGCTGACAAAAATCTTGGACACATCTTTAAAGGGCCAACATTTTCATAAAAATATATATTTTAAAACAAAGATAATATATAATAGTATATTTTTATATCAGTGTTATCAGTGTGTATCATTAGTTTTAGATTTTGAAGAATGTTTTAAATGTTTAAAGTTGTGAACTCATGTCTGGGACAGGGGTATTTTCTGGCACAGGGCAAGTTTAGAAGTAAAAAATGAAAGCAGATTAAAAAAAATATATAAATTATATTTATTTCATATAAACAAATCCTTTAAAAAAAAATGTATTTCACCCCCAAAACAAAAATAAGTGTGTTGATAAGTTATAATTTTAAGGCTTTTTTCGTTAGGACACGATCCGTCCCACGTCTCTAGAATGGGTGATATTTTTTCATTTGCCTCTTGTAAAATCAAGCTGGACAAATAGTTTGGGTTTTATGGCACAGGTTTTGACATATCAGAAATATCCAGATCTTAACCCCAATATATTGTAGGTGAGGGGATTTTATTTAAAAAATTGCAGTAAACTGTTATTACTGGGGTTAATACAAAGAGAGTATCAGGGATGTTATTGGGAAAGACAAGTGGCTGTTTAATTTTTAAATTGACACTTTAAACAGGAGTCGTACCATCATCTTACATTTCAAATATTATGAATATTGAAGTAAAGCATAAAGACTGCCTGCTGCTGTACTGTCCAGTGTCTAATGGAGGTCACTGTAGCTGTCCCAAAACTGGGCTTTGCTGAGCTCGTGGGCATGTGAGTCAGCTGATTAAAAGCAACATAAAAAGAACATGTTGTCCAAAATGAACAAAACACAACGTGCTTACATTTGCAGATGATATGCAGCAAATGACAGTATGCACTTACTTTGGGGACAAAGTGTAGATACTGTGTTTATTAGCAGAGAAGACATTTACTTCTGCTGCCACTGTATGACCAGTAGCACTTTGTTGGACTCCATCTTCGCGCTGACCTACACTCAGGCACGAGTGCCCTGCTTGGGGCCACAATAAAAGCCCCACCCCCACACAAATGCTAGCAGGGGGCATGGAAGTTCTCTCATCCGTTCAGTGAAACCTGAACACAACAGTGGGCCAAGTGGCCTAAAAATAAACCTCTTACACTCATCTTGAAGACTGGCATGCTGCTTCTGTGTATCTGCGCAAGTGTGTGTGTGTGTTTGCGTGTGAATGTACATGTGTACTCATGTGCATCTGTGTGCGACTGTGTGTCTGGGTGTGTGTGTGTCTATGTAATGCCCTTTAGACCCCTTTCAGTAAAAACTTAGCTTTTCTGCAACAGACGCACAGTATTTGCAGATGAATAATCCTCCGTGTTTGATTCAGTCTGCTCGAAGGAGCATTTGAGTGATACTCCCGACAGGACATTAATTCAGATTGTGTCGTGCATGTTTGAAAAAGCACACCAATGTGATATTTAAGGAGCTTCTTGTAGTTATTTTAACATTTGTCCAATGCGGCAAATCTGAGCTCAGTATAAAAAACTCTCATGTCTTTCACTGCTTTGTGAAAAAGTTGAGATAAATCCAAACTCCTACCCATTTTTCACTCCGAGCAGATTAAACAAATGCTATGATTTGCAAATATGCAATGACCCTGGTCTGTTCTGCAAATGGCTGTGTGGCTGAGTCAAGATGCATTGTGTTAGGGGGGCCGTATGTTAGAGTTTGCTTTAAAATGTAGTCATTTATATTCCTGCTATCTCCCCTCAGGGCATGTATATCAAATCAACATATGATGGTCTGCATGTAATCACCGGGACAACAGAGGGGGTAAGTACAAGCCTCTTTGTGTTCACCTATTTAGATTTCAACCTCACTGCTCATTCACTTGTAGAATGAGGTGCTGTGTCATAGTGAGCTCAGTCATGGAGCTGCAGTTAATGACTCTATCTCTCTGTCTATCTGTCAGTCCCTGGCTGATCGCTGTAAGAAAATCCATGCTGGAGATGAAGTCATTCAGGTCAATCATCAGACAGTGGTAAGACCACCGACTTCTTGAATGTGTTTCTTATATTTGCTGTCTGGATTTGCATACAATTCTTTTATGTGCGTTCTGCATTTGTAGATCCTTTATGCAAATGTCTGTTTAATTCATCCGTGCGTGTTTTGTACATAAAGATATACCTGTGCTGTGCTGTGCTGTGAATGTGTATGTGGCTCCGTTATTCACATTCATATCTGTGTTGCAGTACTTCCACAGTTAACACCCCAGCACTACTGGACCTGTTATTGTATAAGTGGCTGGCTGTAGGGCCTCTTGTAGGTCGTTTTTGAGGATGTGGATGTTTTACTCTGGCTGGATGGATATGTGTCTTTTGCCGTCACAGGGTCAGTCGGATGGTCAGTTGAAATGTTGAACTTGTGCTCACAAGAGCACTTCAGTCGATCAGGAGGTACTTGCTTTGGGCCCTTAACCAGCTGTGGACAGGAACCACCATTTTCAGTGTGATTACTGTTGGTAGTGTTTGAACTGCGAGACACCTATGATGCGTCCACACAGGTGACTTTATAATTAGACCTTTGTTGAGGACAGTGTGACCATGTATAGACTGTGCTTGACTGACATTACCCTCTTTCATCAACTGTAAAACTGCCTTTTGTTCTCCTTTTTTTGACGGTGGTAATTACTAGGGAATTTATGATACACAGTAGAGAGGTGACAGGAAACAGAAAAGAGGGACGGGGAATGGCACACAACACAGGTCCTTATTTAGGGATGTTGCAATTCATGGTCGTCGCCTTAAATCCCTCGACCACCAGGGAATCCTGATCCTTCTTATCTTGGCAAAGGGGCAGTGGTGGAAGAAGTGCTCAGATCTTTTACTTAAGCAAAAGTAAAAAGAAAGAAAGCATTCCTTTACTGGTCCCTCAAAGGGAAATTAATTTTTTTCACTCTGTTATTTTACAGATTACACACACACAGGCCTGTAGCAAAGACATGCACAACCTATACACGTGCATTAATGGAGAGATGTCAGAGCAAGAGGGGGCTGTCCATTGACAGGTGCCCTGAGCAGTTGAAGGATCTGTACCTTGCTTAAGGGCACCTCAGCAGTGCCCAAAAGCATAAACTGGCACCTCTCCAGCTACCAATCCATACCCTGTGTTTGGTGCAAACAGGGACTTGAAACGGCAGCCCTCTGGTTTCCAAACCAAGTCCCCACGGACTGAGCTACTGCCGCCACAAATACTCAATTACAAGTAGAAGTCCTTCATTCAAACCTGAAGTTAAGTTATCCTCAAGTAAAGTACGTGTACCTTAAAATTGTACTTAAGAACAGTACATGAGTAAATGTACTTAGTTATATTCCATGACTGTAAAGGTGTTTGGAGACCTCACATCATTGTCAGCTGTGCCCGACTTCAACCTGAGCAGAGCAATAACCAGCAGAAATAATTGGCCTTTCACTGTTTTTCGCCAAGAGACAAAACTGCACAAAGTGTCTGTTGCTGTCGCACATAGCATTGTATAAATCAAGTGGAAATGAAAGCAAAAACTTCCAGTGGTGCACAATTTAAATATAGCACCCTTTGTCTAAAATAATTGCTACTTGTGTGTGCAACAGCAAGACGTATGGTAATTACACAGCTCAAGTCAGGTTCATTTCAGTCAGTCAACTCACCCACTGAATGCAGCCATTTTTTAAAGAGAATAAGTGCAAACACAGAGTTGATTTAGATGTCAAGACTCTTTCATCTCACTGTGAAGCAGAGTTTAAAGGCTGACAAAAAGTGAGAGCAGGGAGGTGTCAGTGCATGCTCCTCATGGGGAACCAAAAGAATTAGACTGTATCCCAACAGACCTTTTTATGGCAGATAGTTTAACCTGTCATCGCAGACGAAGCACATGTGTAATTAATAACGTTAAAGGAGCTGTATACGACATATAGAGTCTCTCTGTAAGCCTGTACGACCCCCAAGACGAATTGTGATCCGATCACTCAGACCACTCGCCCAGGTGGTCTGTAACGCGTTAGACCACACAATATTGCATCCTGATGTGAAGACTACATCATCGGTGCAAGACATGGTTGCTGTTTTGGCAACAGTGCACAGTTAGACGAAGTGTCACTTATCATCACTCGTGTTGCCCTGTTTGAAGGAGATGTGCTGAACTCTGCTGACAGCGATACTGGCACAACCACATACATGGCTAGCGAGCATGCTACATTTCAGCTAGCAAAAGTGTGTGTGTGTAATAAAATGTGAGCACGAGGGGTCTGCTGTGATAGGCACAGGTGTGAACAGCAATGTGTCTCAGCTGTCCATTTGTGTTTGGATCTTGAAACACAAATTAATACCAGGTCTACACAGACTCAAAGATTCAGAGTCTGATTCAGGTTGTCTGCAACCAGTGGCTAGCAGCTAGTGGTACTAAAACCACAAGCAGTGTTGACAACAGTAGCAGTGCTGACAGAACTAACGGTGTTAACCAGGCAAAGGTGGGCGCCATGCTTCCACAATGACGCTGACTTGATATCAGTGGCAACCACCATATGAGAGCAGTGCAGAGCGGTGGTGATTAGTTAGCCAGTGGGATGCTCACATGTCCTAACATGCGTGCACGGCCAGAATACGAAACAAAGAACAGAGAAGCTCAGATTACAACACACACAGAGGTCACGTGACTTTATTCTTTGCCCAGGACGCCATTACTCCACTATAGCTTAACATAACCATTAACTGTTTGCCGCTTTAATAATGCTCTGAGGGCCGAATTCACAAAGAATGAACTGCGGCCGTTGATAGCACCTTGAATTGCGCTTCACTTGCACCCGCAGTTTGCTCCGTCTTAACGTCCTATTCACAAAGGATATTGCGCTAATGATATACCAGCGCAAACACGCCCACAAAGTTTGGCAGCTGAGTGCAGTTTGCCCCTGATTTGCCCCTGATTGCAATAAGCCACATGGCAAAGTATAAATGCTGGCTTTGCGCCAAGAACACCGTGGCAGAACAATGGCAGACTTTGTTTGGCAAAGTACTGAATACTGTATACCCTCATGTAGTGATGTCTGCTGGTGAGTCAGTCTAACAGTGTCAGATGGGTTGAGGCTGTGGATTTGACCAAGTTTGACCACTTTATCACTATTCCCTCTCACTTGTAGCTGTTTTTTCATTATCTTTTGAATTTGATATGAATTCACGTTTGTTTCCCCCGTTTCGTAAAATAAATGATTGAAAGTTGCTTTTGAAGTGCGTGACAGAAGTGCGTTTTGAGAACGACCGCAGACTGTCACCTGTTCAACGCATCAGTATCTTCGGATGCCATTAAAGTAATAATGATTATAATAATAATTATGACAAAATAAACAGACGATCTGATTTAACAGACGATCACTGCTGCCACGATCACTGGAAAGTCTGGGCGAGAGGCTTCCACAGAGGAGCGCCCAGTTTGCACCAGCTTTCTAAAGACGTTATTTACTTCACTCAAACTGCGTGTGGCTATTAGCGCTGGTGTTAGTGAATTAGACGTTGTTTATCAGTGAGGATCATTTGCATAGAAAGGGGCAATTTCTCCGCCAAATATATGCATATTACCTTATTTAAATACGTGCAAATAACACCGGAGCACCGAGACACATTCTGCTTGGCAGCGCAGTTAGTGGAGCATTTCACCCTCTGCACGTGCTTTGTGAATTAGACGGTATCTGTTTGCTCCAATCCACGCAATCCTTTTGTGAATTCAGCCCTGAGTGTCTTATGGAGAATTGGTTCCCAACTCCTCTAGGGGTTGCCAGGCCTTCTTGATTTTAAGGGGTTTAGGAAGACTTTACAGTAAATTCACAGTAGGCCTGTATCTCAGCATTTCATCCGTTTCTCAAAAGAAAACTAAATAAAGCTGTTATTTTTAAAGTTTAGATTATTAGTCAAGACATTCATTTAAAAGGTCACAGGATAGGCGTACGATGAAGACCTGAACACAGGCCGTAGTCACATAGTCTTCCATCTCTGCTAAACAGCCTCGTCCTTCATTAGAAAAGAATACAGTTAAAACAACCAAAGAGCTACGAGAGCAATGGCCAAGCATCAGGGTGACGTGAGGAAAAACAACACCTAACTTGTTAGAAATGGAGCCTATTCAGTACAAGTATTTATGATTGTTAAGAAACAACAACAACAGAAAACACCTATTTATTTTTTTAGATCAATTGTACAGTTTATCAGTGTCTGTGCTGTTGTTGTTATGCATTTAGTAAATTATGAAATGTCCATGTAACTTACTCGGGGGTTGTCAGTTTACTCAGTGTTATAAAAAAGGGATCCCTGAAGGAAAAAGGGAACCACTTGTAAAGAGCTCCTTTAATGATAAGTCAGTCGGCCATCCATGCACAATAGCAGGGTCTTGATTAATGTAAGTAATTACAGCTTTACATTTCATGAAGCATTTTGCTTTCCTGGACTGATTGGCAGTGGTGCTTTAAATTTGCAGCTTGATGGACATGTCTTATCATCTAATGTTTATTAATGTTTGTTCATTTCTCATGTACCAGCTGGAAAAAACAATTCGAAGTGAAGATTATGATGCTGTATTTACTGTATATTATTAGTACATGGAACTAGGACAAAGTTTGCAGGTGGATGCAGGGGAGGTGGTGTTGATGGAAAGATGTCTTGTTGTGTCGTTCCGGAAATGAGCAGCAGCTGAGTGAGTTTGACAGCTTAAGTGGGTGATGGCAATATGTAAACTCAGTTGACGTGTGTGCTGATCCAGAACTGCACTGTCAATCATAATACATTTAATTTAGTGTGGCCCAGAGTTGAGAATGAATTTATGGTGGGTGATTGTTCATGAGCATCCCATTAGGGGGGGCATTAGCCACGATGAAACCTTTGGAGATACAAGGCGATGCTGCATTGAACTAGATGTGTCTGTGGTGGCCCAGAATTCCTTGCACCATCTCTTTTTACAACAACTTTAGAAACCAGAGGAGAAAAGGACTAAAAGGGGATTAACAGTCGAGCAAATAAAAACAGTCTTCAGGCCTGAGAGATGCTAGAACAAACATCAAGGTTAAAAAAATACCAAATAAAAAACAGAGATGCTTGAAACAGTTAAGGGATTTATAATGACATCAGCTGGGAGAAGTCCAGCAGTAAGACACAAAACAAAGTTCACTGGATTTTAGCATCCCTTCCCACAAGAAGCAGACATAACAATGGCTGCTGAGGCAAAGGAAAGTAATGAGGGAAAAATCCTCTGAGGCAAAAACTGTGATTAACTCTGAAAGTGTTATAATAACACATGTAGAATAGAATGAAGAAATGGCAAATTATTTGGGGCTATTGAGCACAGCGTTGAAAGGCTATAAAAAAAAAAAGACAGCATGTCAGACATAAATAACTCCAGGCAGCAAGAATAGATTGAATTTCTGGTGCAGGTCAATAAATAGGGAAGGCATCAAACACATAAAAAGGACAATAAATTTAACACTGGAGAGTGTTAGCAGAATCCCCCGAAGAAAATGAAACAAAAAGAAGAGACCAGAGACATGACATATCATCAGAAACACCTCACAGCAGAACATTTATTAACCAAGATAAAGTAGTAGATATTTGAAAAAAAAAACTGAAAAATCACAGGTTTCACTGCTTTAAATAAACACATTTGTTTCGGCTATACACAACCAAACAATCTTTTTTATCATAGAATAAAGCAAGCTTTGGAGTTATGTGTCTGTTTCAGCCTGTCTGTCTCTTTAATGCACTTTCTGTGTGCAGAATTTCTGTGTAGTGGCTGTCAAGGTGAAAAATTACTTGGAAAGGAACAAAGTGATTGCTAGGTCAGTGCCTGAAAAATGCCCGGTTTCTCATGCTGCTTGGAATACGCGAGATGTACTGAACCTCAGTGCAGTCAGCCAAGCAAGAGAGGATATTTCCTTCCCAAACTGGACCTGGCATATTTGGTTCAGCTGCAGACTGTGTTTCTCTGGGTGGGATGTTTTTAGTGCCAAATGTCATCAAAACTGGGTTAAAGACTATTTACAAGGCATGCAGCTGTTCATAACACACAACATCAGGGCTTACCACATCATGACAGCTCCTGCAGATTGATATCACGGGAGGTGTACAAGATGCCCTTTGGCATCCAACTTTGCATTTAGCATCTTTATAAACACGAACCTCAGAGGCTCTGCTGCAGTTTCCAACCATCAGGATCCACATGAATTATTGAAATAACGACCACAACAGCACAGTAGTGGGATAGGCATAAAAAAAAGTCACCCAAATCGTGTGTGAAAGGAAACATCCAAGTATTAAAGTCCCTCTCCAGACACATTCTAAGTAATATGCTAACATTTTATGTAACATGGTTTCTCACATAATATAAATCTCTGGAATAAATATCTCTGGAAGCATATCTACTCTTTCTCCCTAACTGAGAAATCTTCTTGCAGAAGTTTCGCCTGTACCTCCTCCAGTGCTGCTTGCACTTGGTTGACCTGTGAAGTAGGCATCAAGATGGCGAGCGTTACTGTTAGAGGAAACATTAGAGAGATTCAGCGGTACATGTTTGAGCCTCAGTCAGACACAGACTCATGGTACATCACCACAGGATCTGTCATTTCCACCCTTCCCATTAACTGTCTACATAAGCTGCCATGCAAGGCATTCCGGTAGCGCTGCATTGCATTTCGAAGGGGCAAAGCTTCTGTTCCTCATTTGCATTTAATGTTGAATCTAGGCTACTTTATGCAAATCAGGGGCATCATGCACGACTCGCCACCTCTGGAAACTCCCAAAAAACTTTTAAACTCACCAATAGCTTTGTTTCCATCCAAAACTGATTCGAATCATTGGGATATGTGCATTAAAAGAAATACGAATCCTGTGTGTTTCCATTAAATGTTCGGACTTTGGTGAAAACTACGAACTCGCGCGAGTTTTCTGCAGAACCGGAAACAAAACAAGTCTCGCATTCTTCTTCTTCTATGTTTTCTGGCGGTTGGCAACCAGCTTGTAAATGCATTACGGCCTTCCCGACCCGGAGTGTGGATATCACCATGGAGAGAGGTGCGCTACGTCAGACTTAATTCGAACATAACTGTTTCCATCCCCTGTTTTGCAAATCAACATTTTTTCAAATCAACCAAAACCCGGCTAAAGCGAGCGTATTTTAGTTTGTGTGAATCAGGGGATTTTAATTCGAATTTTGACGTTTCCATCATAATTTTCCGATGCGATACTTCTAGATGCGCATCTAAACAGGCTGATGGAAACATGGCTAATGTCGATCTAAAACGAAAACAGTACAGCATCTGCATGGCTTATTCCTGACCTGGATACAATGTTGGAGGCAGGACCCTGTTCATTTCTGTGGACGTTGCTCAGTGGCACGAGGCCAGAAACTATGAAGTAAAATTACCCAGACGTTCGGCACTGCTTCAGCATCATTGGGCCCATAAAGCAAGTGCAAAAGAGACCTCCGCCGGCCAAGCTAGCTACCTCTGGTTTAGTGCTCCGCTACCTTGAGTGGGGATGAAACAATTTTATCTTGTGGCTCGTCTAGACTTTCCAAATGTTATCTGACTGAATGGATCAAATCCTGATAGTTAAACAAGTCATTTCGAAGGATTGTAACACTCAAAATAAATGTATCAACAGATTTACAGACATCTCTTTTATAATGTAAGTAAGTGGGGAAAAAGACTTTTTGGGCCCAATAGCATCACGTGATTGGCTCGGAAGTTGTTTGGCCACTATGAAAATTGGCTTCAAAGCCTGGAGCATTTCCTGGGGGCCTGGACCACTAGCATCCAAAGGCGCCCTTGGACATGTACCATTAGAAGAGGAGTCTGTTGTACTCCGAAATAGGCAACTAACAGACATATCAGTGGTTAGTAGAAAGTGTTGTTTTTTTGTTGTTGTTGTTTGTTGGCCTGTTAGCTTGTAGGCTAACTGGCAGTGGCTGACACAGTGTTAGTGTTTGTGAAACATACAGTATCATCTGTTACGATTGGGTTTTTGGTAGATAGTGGAAGGAAGCTCAAGGGATCAGGTTTACATCCAAAAAACTGCACTCTCTACCGTGTTTGCTGTCAAAACTTTAACTACGTTAATGCAAACTCTGCTCTCTGTACCGATAAGTCTGTTCTGTGCTGGAGGTTTCAGGTTTCTTTGCTGGTGTTGTGTCACAGTCTGTTCTTCCGTCGATACAGTGATTGACTTATTGAGCCTGCTTGGTTAACGTTTGGATCTCAGATTTTAGGGAAAAGCACAGATATCACACCCTTCAGTAGAGGAATCCTTGTACAGATTAGAGTCAGTAAGGTCAAGGTTAGACAATTTGATTTTTGATTGGTGAAGAACATCAGGAAAAGCAATTGGACTAGATATTGAATCCCCATACTAGCCACTTACTGTATTTTCACATTGAAAAATCAGCTTATCATTTCTGTTGTCTGAGTCACGGGGATGCCCGTGTGTTGTGGAAACCCTCATCACGCTGTTGTTGTTTGCTAGGTGGGCTGGCAGCTAAAGAACTTGGTGAACTTGCTGCGTGGGGACCCTGCAGGTGTCACCCTGACGCTGAAGAAACGCCCACAGAGCACGCTTACATCAACCCCTGCTTTGCTCAAGAACATGAGATGGAAACCTTTGGCTCTGCAAGTATGATTACTGCATTCATCCCCCACAGATATGTTTGTGCATGCCTGTTTGTGTGTAGGTATGTCTTTGTGCGTGTGTGTCTCTGTGCTTCTGTCTGTTCAAAATAAGACTTCACAGACTCTGGACACGAGACACCAAAATCCCAGATCAGTGCATCAAAGACCAAAATATAAGAATATAAAGTTTAGATGGAGTTAAATTACAGTGGCACTTTTACAGTAGGATGCAATTTAAAACAAGATCCGTGAAACACACATTAGCTTTGTAACACTGTAAGTTGTTAAATGGGGTTTGCACTGTATTCTACAACTTGCTACTAATTGGTCGAAAGCTCCAGCATCATTCATTCACAAGTCGACATTTCAGCCCTCAGTGGCATCTGTTGTCCTACTTCGGCCAAACCAACCATATTATTAGGATCGTGTGCTTGAGCCAGAGAGGGTGGAAATGAGAGGGATGTGTATTAATGTAGCCCAGCCTTTCTTTGAGTCCTAGGCCAGAGAAAATGTTTTCTCCCCCCTGAGGCCCTGAAGCGCAGTCCTGCACAGCCTCCTCCCCCTTCACATCACATCCTCATTCTTCTTCTTCTTTGCCACCTAAATCAAATTTGCTCTCCTTCTGGCATTTTAGAGGACAGAAAAGGGGGAAAAAAGAACATAGAAACTAATGTTTTCTGCTCCGAGATGTGACTAAAATTAACAATGTCAAGGTATAGTCTGTTAAGTTATTGAAAAGAACATGGTGCCGTAGAAGCCCTGCAGTAGCTCTGACACACATAATGGTCTTATGATGGAGCACATCTCCCGATAATACATCTCTGATATTAGTCAGCTGTGAGTTACGCAACATATTAGCATAGTTTGAGCAGTGACAAATTAGTATTCTTTTGTTAAAAGATTTTCACTTCGTTCTCATTTAACAGGCTCTCAAGTGTTTTTTGGAAGTCCATGTTTTATCACTGCAAAACAGGCGTCTTGTGATTGGATTACATCTCTCTGACTGTTCAAGTTAAACTGATGATTTTGCAGCTTCCTATTATGATATCATAAATGTGACAAGAAGATAATTAAAAAGATATTAGATACATATTTCGTCACTGAGGCAAATAAACAAGGAGCAATCCATCTCCATGTACTGTTTAATAGACTATGTAGGCTATGACCAGATTTTCCTTGACCTGAATGAGAGGGACAACTAGACTGCACACCCGTCTTCTTGTGCGCACTAGTTAGAACTGGAGCATCAGAAACGTACAGTACACTGCTCATTTCACGCTTGAGATGCTCAGCAGCACAGCCTGAACCGAACAAATGGTCCCTGACTGACTAACTGACTGGACTGCTGTGAACTCCAAATTTTCTATGTGTCAATCTCTGTAACTGTTCCTCTCCCTCTCTCTCTCTCCCTGTCTGCCTGTCTCTCTCTCTCTTTCGCACACGCTCGCACATACACACACATTCACTCACACACAGCCAATCTTCCCTCAGAGCCCCAGCAGCAGTGTCGCCACGCCCACCAGCACTTTAAGCACTCCATCCAGGAGGAGTAGCTGTGCCCTGCAGGACCTCTACATCCCACCTCCTCCAGCAGAGCCCTACACCCCCAGGTGAAGACACACTTACACATCAAACACACAGTTCACCAGTGGTACCTGCTTTACTAAATAAAGTTACTATGTGGCATTTTTGACCACTAGCAGTGATTTTAAATGGCAACCTCAGGGGCAAGTCAACATGGCAGTTCCAGCAACTGCAGTTCTTTAAATGGCCACTTGAGGCTGGCTCTGGGAGCGAGTCACTCCCCTGAGACCTCCATGTTAAAATGCCCGAATTTACCACAGAAATAAACATGTTAATCCCCTGGTGCAAAAATGGTTTTGGTCTCCATAGTTTTTTTTTTTTAAAGATTATTTTTTCGGGCTTTTTGCCTTTAACTGACAGGAGAGAGTGAAATGGGGGAGTGAGAGAGAGTGGGGGGATGACATGCAGCAAATGGTCACAAGCCGGAGTTGAACCCGCAACCGCTGCAGCGAGGCATCACCTCTGTATATGGGGCGCTACGCTACCGACGCCCCCATGATTAATTTTTAACATTCATGACAGTTGTACAGGGTGTGAATTTTCTTCATACGTTTACATAGCCTATTATTTAGGCTAAAGTTACGCATCATAAAGGGCTGGCTGCTTTGAGTGACAGGCTGTCTACTGACAGTGTCCTCCGCTTCTCAGTCAGATCCAACTGTTGCTCCTCCACTTCAGTGTGCGCTCTTTTGCTTCAGACTCAATTTCTGTCTGAACTGCATGTGCCATCATATCTAATATTTTATTTTAAATAGTGTCAGACATCCAGTTGTCGCTTTGCTGAAACCACTTACATCATGTCCCTTGAGCAAATCATATGGAAGTCCTTCATGTCCCAGTGGCCTAATTATATGGATTTAAAAAGCAGCTTCATAACTGTCAGCCTGTCAGCGCTATTGATTAGCCACACTCTTGCTACGACAAATCTCTCTTTAGCTGACCCCGACCTTTGCACTTTTACCTCACTTGACGTGGTGACGTTGTCACATCAGACAGTGCTGCCAGCTCCATTCAGATCAAAGTAGCCAGAAATAACTCACCCAAAAGGTAGCCGCATGCCATCATGTGCTTGTTTGCGTATTGGTGACGTCATTGCGCATTAATGGAAGCATTAAAACTTTGCTGGATTAGATTCAGTAGAAGAATCCTCAATAAAACATTTTAATGGCATGAGAGCTCTGTCACTTCCAATCCAGACAGTGAGAGTGTCACAGTAAACATAGGAACTGATCTTCCATGACGAGCAGTGTCTCCTCTCCTCCTGCCTGTCCCACACCTACTGCTCGGCACAAGAAGAGAGTGGGGGGGGGCTGATAGCGGAAGAGCTGTGGACTGTGATTACTTATGCATGGGAGTGAAATATTTTTCAAGCAGTTAAGAGGGTCTGAAGAGTCGCTACGTCTAGCAAGAAAGTCGCCAAGTTGGCTGCACTGTCTTCAGATCGGATGAATTAATTACATTTGTGCATTTTAAACATCTTTTCTATTTTCTGACAAGAACCTTTTGCAGTAAAAATTTAAAATAAATATTCAGATAGTTATGGTAAAATAGCCAACTATTTACAGACTGGGTTGTTGCAACCCTTCTCAACAGGGGGTGCACAGCACTCTCGGCACCCACCTCTCCACGCCAATGCCGTTGTGTTGCGCTGCCAGTGTGGCTATAGCTTCACTTGCTGTAACCTCCAGGAAAGGTCTGGTAATATTCTCTCAACAAATCCCATGAAAAGACCAAGAAACCCAATAAACTGCTCAGCTATTATAAATACATCCGTGAGTCACACAGCTGCATTGGGTGACATCTTCCTTTATGACCCTAAATATGGACACTGTATTTTATTTTGAGTCAGTACACATACACCAAATACACTGTGCTGTGAACACTCACCAGGGCACCAAATGTGTATTAATCTGCAGCAGAAAATAGTCGCCAACAAATACACTAATGACTTCTGGATTATTTAGTATATATCTGCGATCTCCTCTAACTGTTAACGAAGGAGCTCGGGGCTGAGGGCCACAGACAGGCTGGAGAGGTGGGAAAGTATAGATGGGCTAACACATTGTTGGTTCTGAGCTTTTTATGGGATTTGTTGACAACTACAAAGATATAGGATATCGCTGGCCTTTTCCTTTAAACTAAAATTGTGGTTGATTTTGGCAGTTTGCATGTGAAGATGTTTTCACCTTACAGTACATTCTGATGGCGGCATTGTTTCTTTTGTCTAATTTTAGTCTGGGTCTTTACTGACAATAAAAATACCTCCTGTTTTCCGTTACCATAGAGATGACAAAGGAAATCTGTCGGGTGACGATCCTCAATCAGATGGCCATGTCGCAGAGGGATCTGAGTCACCAAACTCCTACCTGGACCAGGAGTGTCGGCGGCGATTTCCTCTGGTGGAGGAAGATTCTATACTGTACTGTTACGAGTACGACCAGAATCAAGAGGTGTCATCAGTCCGCAGGGGGAGCACTCCCACCTATGGTAAGACCTCTGCCTCGTCTGAAGACGTGCTGCTGTAATCGTGAGAGCCAAGAGCTCAAAACCCTGCAAATGTGACGTCTGTATGCTTTTGAGATGTTTTTTAAGACGTCTGCGGTGGTTTGATGTGTGTGTGGGCAGCTGTGTGATATTGACGTTCCGTGCGCCTCCTTGCTGCAGGCAGGCTGAGGCCCATCTCAATGCCGGTGGAATACAACTGGGTGGGAGACAACGAAGACCTGGCCAAGCTGAAGAGGGAGAGCAGGAGAGGTGAGTGGGAGGCAGTGGGAGAGAGAAAAAGAAAGGGAGGAAGAGAAAGGAGGGAGACAGAGAGGGACAGAGGGAGCTGAGGTGAGTGGGTGGATATCTCATAATATCCTCACCCTCTCAGATCTCCCAGCCAAAAAGTAGAAGGATGAGCTGGCCTGTCAAAACTGATAACATGCTGGATATCAGTTCGTGCCTCGATCTCCTCCATGTGTTCACAATCTATCACTGCTCCTTTTTTCCCTTCTTCATCCCTCCCTTTCTCGCTCTCAGCTTTGCCGTTTCTCTGTGTTTGGATATAAAAAGTACACTGTTGCTTTGGCAACTGTAGAAATATATCCTGAGATTTTCACATTTTGTTGGTGACTGTCGAGCTAGGTGGTAAATGGAGTGGGAGGAGACTGAATTGCTTTATTTCAGTCTCAAAGAAAGACTTGAGTGATGTGTTTGTTTCCTCTGGGGATGGTGGTGATATGTTGCTCCTTTGGGCTTTTCAAAAAAACGTGGTGGAGCTATATTTATCTACAAGAGACAGTATTTGGAAGTTTGGAGGGCTTCCTGCCTGACAACAGCCTTCATCTGTAGGTAGTGTTTTGAAGTGTCAGCATTCACTGATCTCAGACAGAGAGATCGTTAAAGGCGACTGACTGGCCTTACAGTCGATTATATAAAAAGGTTTGATCGGTTTTGTGACATTTCCTGTTGTAGCAACTAATACTTGGTTAAAATCTATAATCTAGATGCAAAATTACTTAAGTTAAAGCAGCAGTGTGTAACACTTGGTGGCATCTAGTGGTGAGGATTGCCAAGCTCCTGAGGATTCTTTTAGTGGTGATTATTCAGGACATCAGCCGGAAATAAAGATGGATGACGCACCTCGACCTCACCCACTGTACAAAAATGAAGCCATAATGTCCCAGAAACAACTGCTGCCATCTTGCCCTTGTGACAACATTTGAAGCCAGAGTCTTTGCAGTAGCGATGTCTACCAGTATTGAGTTACGAACATCTGAATATACATCAGCGTGATAAGAACTACCGAAAATGACAGAAACCATCTTTGGGAAAAATTTATTTGACTTGTACTTTGAGTTTTAGTTTGGCCCATGTTGCATCTGCTAACATGGGAGGTGGCGGGCTTTATGACCTGTACTGCAGCCAGCCACCAGGGAGCAAATGAGATGTTTTGGCTTCACTTTTGGGAAGCTGTCATGTCATCCATTTTTATTATACAGTCTATGGTTCAGGAGATTATGATCGGAAGCCAAATTATTCACAAAGGTCGGACCAGGTGATTTATACTAGTAAAAACACTGAATAAAGCAGTTCCACATTAAAAATCATTGTTTCTTGTAAGCTGCTCAGCTTGTCGCAGATGGGCCGCTAGCCCTGCACCTGTTAATGTTAGCTAACCTTTTTCCTCTAATAACTGAAGATCCAGACATTCAGGAGGTTTTTACCAGGAGCCGAATTATCCGCAGAGGTCTCCTCCTCTCCGAAACAAACAGAACTGGTGATTTAAACGGGTAAAAACACTGAATAAAGCAGTTTTACATTAAAATTCAGTGTTTTTCCAATGCTGTTCAGCTCCTCGCGGAGGGGCTGCTAACTACGGTGGCCCATGTGAAATCGCGAAAGGCCCTATTGAGACCCAGTGCTAGGTTTGTCTGTTCCAAGCCACTGTATAAACATTGCAGTGCAACATGACAGATTCTGTGGACGAAGACTGCTCCCTATGTCGATATGAATAGCTCAGTCTAAGGTTAAAAAAACCCTGACGATTTATATTTTCTGGTGATTGAAGAACATATACTTATCATATTATATTCCATGTCTGCCAATATATCCCTCTAAATTATACTCATAGGACCTTTAACTGACAAATGAGATTACTAAATTGGTGCAGCATACTATGATTCAGATGCATTCGGTGGAACTGTTCAGGGCATTTAGTATGTAAATTATAGATTTTCTGAAGTTAAATTCCGTCAAGTGTGTGTGGCGCTGAATTTGCCTCTGTTGTGTCCCTGCAGAGAATTCCCTGATGCGTTTTGCAAGTGAAGATAAAACCCCTGGGGAGGACTTCCTGCTGGGGCGCAGCCTGAGTCAGAACAGGAGGAAGACCGAGCGAGGAGGCAGCCCCACCCATTACACGCTCGTCCCTGCGCTCCAGATGGAAGTCTCCCTGTCCACATCCAGCTCCGACTCTGCCTCCCTCTACCATGTGAGTCCCTTGTGTCAATGAGAATTCTAAATTTTTTGTTATAAGCTGGAGTAGAAGTGTTCAGCAGCACTGGTATCCTCTGCATGATGTCATTCTTGTTTAATTTGCAGGTGTTTGAACGATCCTCACTGCTGTCAAGGTCAAAGAAGAAGAGTAAAGGTAAGGGCATTTGTTTAAGGAGTTTTACGTGAGCGCTCAAATGTACTCAAACCCAAACAGGAGCAGGTGTTTCTCGAGGAGTGTTTTCTGACCCCCTCATCTGTTCTGCTCCCCTGCCGCCGTCTGCAGCTGGAAGTCCCATGTCTTCAATCAGCAAGCGGCGGATTTCCTGCCGAGACTTGGGTCAGGGGGACTGTGAGGGCTGGCTGTGGAAAAAGAAGGATGCTAAAACCTATTTTTCTCAGAAGTGGAAGAAGTACTGGTTCATCCTGAAAGGCACGTGCCTGTACTGGTACATGAACGAGGAGGTGAATATGATGATTTTTTTTTGACAAAAGAACAATTCGCAGCATGAAGCCTTCATTCATTATGTGGCACTGTGATTTAACTTTGCTTTTACTGGTCACAGGATGAGAAGGCCGAGGGCTTTGTCAGCCTCCCAGAGTTCAAGATTGATCGTGCCACTGAATGCAGAAGGAAGTAGTAAGTACCAATTTTCACCTGAACATCAAGGATCAAGCGTCTTAGATTTGCATTGCTTTTTCATTTGGCCTCAAAATTGGACAAAACTAGAAACAAATTTCTTGAATACAAAGATGACTGCAGAAACTCATGTTACTTATTCAGATACAGTCCTACAAATGTATTATCGGTACAGAGGTAACCTTGTGTAAATTGGTTCTTGGCAGGCAAACCATTGGCATATATATTGAATAATTTAGGGAACTGACCATGCAAAACGGACAATTTACAGAGGACGTCTGACTCACAAACAATATGCACTAACTCTATCAACCAGCAACATTTTAGTATGCTGACAGGAGGACTGCACATGTGCACATTTATGGCTTTGTTATAATTTTCAATACGGTATTAATTTAAATCTCAGATCATGAATAAGAAGATAAAACAGATCAAATATATATACTGTGCAGGACTTTCTTAAAATACAATTTATAGACTCATACCCACTGCAAGGTTTTTCCCCAGAGGCTGTCGTCTGCTTGTATTTTGTGATTTTCTTCTTATTTTGGTATGTTTGGGATGTTTCTGGGTGTGTCGCCTACAGCCAGTAACAGCGTGCAGGTAAGGTCTTGACTTGATAGAAAGGTCCCACCCAGCGTCAGGCCATTAGGAGCACACATCCCAGAGGAAGCTACAAAAACCGTGGGCACAGTGCTGAAAAAAAAGTATAAAACGCCAAGCAATCAAAGTTCGTTCCAAACAAGAGTAAATCTGGGGTTGGCTTTTACTCCCACTTTTGCTGGCTTTACTGTTTAGAAACAGTAACTGATCATTTCTGCATATTAAACCTTCTAGCAGCTGCAGTGTTAATAACAGTGGATGCAGAGGACTGAAATTATCATAGTGCAATAATGGTAAAAAATATCTATAACTAGAAAAGTGCATTCAGTGGAGTGCAGATCTCTGCCAGGGGTGTCTGGAGGTTTGTGAATGAGGACCAGGGAGTGCAGGGCTGTATGTCCAGCAGTGTGCAAAACAGAAGTGGATGAAATGGGACCAAACTTTTTTATGGATGCCAGTTTTTTGAGCCACAGTTAAGGTCAAAATGTGGCCTGCACAAAACTAGGATCTTTTTTTAGCCTAGCTAATTGCTGGAAATGCCTTTCGCTGTGTAATTATTATTAAATTAATTCACAAAGGTATTCAGTGTACATTAATTCCTGACAGCAAGCACGCTGGCCTGTCATGTTGTCTAAAAACTTGCTCAGTGTATTGCCACCATAAGCGATGAGTTAAATAACAAAGGCATTTCAGCCGCTGGCTGACATTATTGAGTGTCGTTAACAACCACTGATGACTGTTTGAATGAATGAATTCAAACCACAATTGTCTTATCTTGGCATGCAAATCTGGACAGGAACAATTGCTAAACGCCAGCAATGTAAAATGTCAACTTCAAAATGAAAATCCCAACAAAAGAATCCGCCAACACTTGCCTGACCGCCATGTATGTACGTCACCTACTAGCTGGGTTAGAAGAGTGAGGAATCAGCAGTCAATGGCGGTGTAAAACAGAGCAGTTGATACAATTATTTTTTTCAAAATTTGTGATTCACCTTAACCCAAACGGTGGTTTTGCACACAGTCATAAATGTGCATAAAAAAAAACAGTTAGGCCGATGGGTCCAGTAGTATGCAAGATTAGCTGCGGACAGACAGATGCACACACCCACATATGAACACAAAAAGTTAGTTGGCTAAAAATGTCAAACAAGAGGTGTGTAGATCACATTTTATCAGTGAGTTTTGGATCTGAGGGCAGTATCCAGAGGGAGGGCTGATCATTTGTTGAGTATGAATGTTGATGCATTTCCTCCCTCATAAAGTAAATCCAAAAGCAGATTTTTTTTGTGCCTGCAGGTGCACGATACAAACAAAACAGGGATCGCTCCATAGCACCACTGGAAGTAAATAAAAAAACTCCATGGGAACCTTTAAAGCTAGTAGACATGGACGTTTTTAGGAAAAACTAAATATTTAGATCCTTAGATCACGAGAAGTTAAATCTGATCTGGTTAAAGGAAGACAAATCTTGCTTTTAAAGATTCAATTGCAAATCCCACATAGTTCAACACGGTTCAGATAATGGATGTGCTTCTGTATACAGTAATCTGTACTTGTCACAAATAGCTATTAGCACATTTAATGGGTTTATTGTTCAGTAATGGGTTGAATGGCAGCAAATTCAGATGTTGTGAAAGTCATTATAAGGGTTTTATAATCATGGCTTACCTTCGTATATCTCGCTTAATCATGCCACTCAGCTCCTGGGTGCAGGATTGTGTTTGCACGCACTCTTGATGAAACTGACTCAGACTTACATACAGCTCTGGAAAATAAGCAGAGCAGTTTATCTCATGATGCAAAGTCTTGCTGTTTTTATGTCAGTCTGAATTACTGAGTGTGTCTGCGTGTGTGCATGTGTGACCGTGCGCCTGTTTACCTCGGCAGTCTTGTGTATTCATATGTTAATGTGCGCTATACATCCCCGCTCTTGTGCATACATATGATTAAATATACCCTCGGTTCTCTTTCAGCGCTTTCAAGGCTTGCCATCCGAAGATAAAGACCTTCTACTTTGCAGCGGAAAATGTAGACGACATGTCCCGGTGAGTTAATGAGGCTGTGATAGTCATGCTGTAAACTCCCCCAGTCCCACATCTGCAACCTCATTTATACCCCTGCTGGCCGGAAATTGAATCCCCCTACCCACCGCACTGCCCACTCTCCTTGAAAAGAGCAGTTTTGTAAGGTGATTGGTCAAACAGGGACACACACACGCACATGAGCACACAGTGTTCTATTGGATGTCAAGCTGCTGTGCGTCATGACCGTTCTTTTACCCCACAGGTGGCTGAGTCGTCTGAGTATGGCAGTGGCAGGCTACTCCGAGCAGGAGAAAATTCGTCAGGACCAAGGTGAGATTAGTCACAGACTGTTCACGCCGCTGCAAAAGATTCGCCGTCTGTTGCAGGTCGACACTTATATAAAACACCATGATTGACAAATTTAATATAAATATGTAATGATGAATGCATGGATAATTCTTTTGCCTAGTCTTCCCTTGGCGAGGATTTAAATCCATATCACAGGTTCGCAGCATTAATATTTCATGTATAAGCTCCATCTTATACATGCTGCAAACATGCAAACAGAGAATTGACTAAATAAATCTTATTTCTACATCAGTGGCTGAGGCTCTTTAACACCTCTCCCTGGTTTCACTTGCACTTCACATCTGATTCAAGCATCTCTACTTTGTGCTGCATATAAATGCTAATTTTAGGGGCTGAAGACGCACTTGTTATTTTCATATTCTGGTGTTCTTTGGCTTCTTACAAATGGACAGGAAGTAAGCAAAGCTACCCTTGAGCTATTTAGAGGAGCCTATGTAGAAACCCTGCAAAGGAGGGTGGGTGAGATCGGGTTTGTCATTTGTTTTATGAAGAGGGGGCTTCTTCCTTCTCAGACAAGTTGCTAAATTACACCCTTAACACCTCCAGATAACTTAACAGGAAGTTCTCACATCTTAGATTCACCCGTCTCCTTATTCAGCCTCAGCAGTAGCTAGGCCTGGACTTACATCACACCCACGCCTACACTGCAGCGTCAGAACACTCTATCATGGGGACGGCTGATCTCTCTGACCTGACACAGCAGTTCAGAAGCTAAAATTGTCATAAATGTTACATGTGGAATATTTTTGTATCAGCTACAAACATTTAACTATAGAGTCCCCTAACTGTAGACAAACCTCAGTCTGTCTCAACACAGCTATAGTCCAGGTGGGAAGATTCTGACACAGGTGTGCAGGGCTCCTACGCAGTATGGAAAAGTATGGAAACTTATTCTAGTAACTTGCAGGTCCAGAGAAGTATGGAAAAATATCTGTGTTTCCAGACCATTGCCTCTATTCTGTTTTCTAAAATATAAAATTCAGAATTTCTAAAAATAAATTGATCACACAAGCAGAGTGTTTTGCATTGCATTCGGAGCAGGCAGCCGGCACAGCCAAAATGCTAAATACTGTGTGAGAGAGTGCGGGCCAGAGCGAGCTTAATGTCGTCAAAAGCGAGGCAAAAAGTACGGCGTGTGACTGAACGCACACTCCTACGCAGAGCTGCCTCCAAGCCTGTACGTCAGAGCCGGCAACACAGCTCTGCCCTAAGTGCCTTATAAATGAACAAATCCGGACTTTCGTAACCAAATTAGTTTGGAAGAAAACCTGGCAATATCTTTGAATTGCATCACAAATAACAAAGTATTAAGCTCGTTTGCACATTTATGTGTAATGTGGTTATGTAATTATCAGAAAAGTACACAGACTATCTGCTTTGCATAAGGAAACCTGCACAGCTGTGTTCATTGTTGTTTTCAAGGACACAGTGAATAAACAATGCTGCACAGACTGTGAAAATTATATTGTTTAACTTTGTTTCAGGTCT
Source organism: Epinephelus lanceolatus (assembly GCF_041903045.1). NCBI lineage: Eukaryota > Metazoa > Chordata > Actinopteri > Perciformes > Serranidae > Epinephelus > Epinephelus lanceolatus. Next base: position 41,926,140 of record NC_135744.1, on the reverse strand, counting down.
TGTGGAAATTTGAATCTGGAAAAATTTGAAATTTTGAAGTGGAAAATGTGTAGGGTCGCTTGGTTGAGTGTAACTGCTTTGTTTTGACAAATGTTTGTGACCACATTGTCCCTAATGCTGCATTTACAGAGCAGAAGAGTTTTTGATTCTGCTATAAAAATAGAAACATGACCCAGTCTGTTCATTCATGACAGATTACTGGAGTGAGAGTGATCACGAGGACATGGAGATGACCTCGATGTCCAAACAGGACAGTCCGCCACCACCTTATGACACCTATCCCAGAGCATCCTCAGTGAGTCTGTCGGCCTGTAGTTCAGTAGATAGATGTGCTGGAAACTTCTCTTTTTCACTTGCTAATTGTCTAATTGTTTAGGTGAGTCCCTACCTGGAACCGAAGCGTGGCCACCTCTCCTCCTCTGACACCTTCCAGTCCCGCTCCTCTCATGACGACTTCCACTCAGAGCCTCAGGACGGCAGCAGCAGCAACAACGGCGTCTCCCCTGGGCAGAAGACGAGCGGCCACCGGAACTCGTGGCAGGACCAGATGGAGAGCAATGCGAGGATGCACTACCTCCAGACGTTTCCAGTGGAGGAGAACATGCTGTCTGAGGACAGAGACCAACTGGCGATGGAGTACCGCAGACAGTCCACCCTGCCCGCACAGCGCAGCCTGCTGCAAGAACAATACAGGGCCCTGCCTCTGCCCCTCAGGTCCAGCATCGATTCAGACGCGGGAGGGAAACCCCGCAGCTTCACGCTACCCAGGGACAGCGGGCTTCATGCTATCCTGGCTGCTACCGCTGCTGCATCGGATCAGAGGGAGCCCCATCAATACCAGCTGGACCGGCCCAGAGGCAGTGGTCAGACACACACCGTCTCTGTTTCACATCTTTTCACATGAACCACACGCGTAGAAAAATTATCACCAGGTTGGAGAATACTGTGTATTTATGTATCACACTGGTACTAAAACTGTCAGTCAACCAATCATTTACTTGATCTATAGAAAATTAACTGACAACAATTTAAGTCATTTATCAAAACAAGGTTGACAAATTAATTGTAACCAGTGACTTTATATAAACATGGACGATGTGTGTCCACTTCCTCCCACTGAACAAAAATGAAACCAAAATATCTTGCATATGGCCGCTGCCATCTTGCACTGGTGACACCATTTGCAGTAGTGATCATGAAGTAGAGCCACGGAAGTTCCCGCCCATACACCCATATAACCCAACTGCAAACAACACCACTGATTGTCACACACAGCTGTCAATCATTATGTGAATCCCCGTTTTAGGTAATAAATAACTAATAAAACCAAACTTATCAGTAAATGAACAATTGAACACACACCAGCATGATAGGATGCATAGGAAATATGTATTTGACGTGTACTTTAATCTTTTTGTATGGCTCATGTTCCATCTGCTAACATGGAGGGGATGGGGTTATTCACCTGTACTGCAGTCAGCCAGCAGGGGGCGACAGAGATGGTTTGGCTTTACTTTTGGGGAGCTGCACACCTTTGTTTGCAACCCGACTGTACATCACACACGTAATGGTGACTATTCATTTGTGCATACGTGTAACCCAGGGGGTACTGCTGTGGTTGTCATGGATACTTGGACAGCAATGTTAAGTAGCTCAGCTAATTTGACAAATTATAAATTATGATTGGGTAAAAAAAAAATGCATCCACGTCTGTGTGCTCAGGAGGAAAACACACACACACACACACACAAACAGTACTACAAATTGGCTGATTTTCATCATAGACCAACGACACAGGCCATGCTTCCCACCAATCTGAGTCACTTCTAGCACCCTAACACCAAGCGCTGCGTGAAAACTAGTTTGCAAGTGAGCAGAGAAGTAATGAATAAACTGTTGAAATGTCCAGCTTCTGCCACTCCAAGTGGTACTGGTACAGATTTGACTGAAAATTCAACACAAGGACAATTTCAGGATCACTGTGTCTTTCGTACAAAAATCTGCCTCACAATATCCACTTTTATATAATAAGGATGTTAAATAACATCCAGTGTAAAATCAATCTAAATCAATATTCGTGGAACATTAGGTTTGGTGTCACTGACGGAGAACTTGAGCTAATCTGACAGGGCCGTGGGGCACATCACACAAACAAGGCTGGGAACCACTGCAGTAGACCATTAGAGGGAATCAAGGTGACTCACATTTACCAGTATAACTGAGATTACCTTGTAATCTCCAGTCTTAGGGGCCTCTCCTGCTCATTTTAACACGCAGATCAGTCTTTTCTTCTGCAGTGGTGAGCATGTGTGCTTATTTGTCGCCAGTTATTTTATTAAAGCTGCTAACAGGCAGTCAGAGGCAGCAAATGTCAGAGGTTGAATACTCACTATTATTGCTTTATTGGATTGGATTTGAAGCCAGCCCATTTGCCGTCCCTCAAAGGCCTCCGGGGCAGTTGCCTAAGTGAGATGAAATTTAGTGTCTTATTTGATAGTGATTTATCTTGGCAGCCCACTCTCTCTCACACACTCACGCTCACTCTTTCTCTCTCTTTTTTTCTCTCTCTCTCTCTCGCGCGATCGAGATGTCATTGTGCCTCTCGGCAGTGTGTGAATGGTGAAGCGAGGAGGAATCCTTTCAGCCCATGTTAATGTTGAATTCTGAACAAGATAAAGAAACGCGCCTAAGGGTCCTTTCTTCTTGTCCTCATTTATCTATTGCTCCACCGTTCACTCTCTCCACCGCTGCCTGTAAAGACAAGAAAGAAACACAAAACAGGCGGCAAATAAAGCATGATACATTTCAAAGCACAGCCCCAAAGCTTCAGACCGTACCACCCTGCTTCCAAAACACAAAATAGAGTGACGACAAACAGATTCAGAGCACTAGTGCAGTGTTCGTATCATGCCAGCAGAGGGCAGTGGATGTAAACAGGAGAGAAGAGGCGTCCTGGTTGTTTATTAGAATGATGTACAAGCTGTGTTTTTCTTGAAGAGGATGCCATGATGAAGAGGCATACCACAAAGTGATGTATTAAAAAAAAGAGCAGAAATGTTCATCCTGTGAGGAAGAAGACCATGTATACATTATTTGATTAGACAGGAGAGAGCACAGTTTACTCTCATGAAGTTAGAAAAAAAATATTTATCGACTAAAACAGGAATTAAAAAAGACACTTCCTTTGTATGATGTTTACAGCTGGTATCTTTAAAATTGTTATTAGCTTAAATTAATCTTTATTTTTTACAAAGCCTGGTGTCTCGATATATTGGGACTTATTTCCAATAGAAGCAAATTTATTACAGTTAAGTAAAACTAAACTAAAAACTAGGTTTGAAAAAACATTTTAGTGAAGTGGAATAAAAATAAAAACTAGACCTTAAAAAATAATGAAAACTAACTGAAACAATAATGTGTACTCACGAATCAAACTCAAATAAAATAAAATCATTCAGGAAATTTAGTTTTGATTTAGTTGTCAACACAAAAAACACGAGGAGGCACTGGTGCGTATGTTTATTGAGACTGTGTAACTGGGAGTCAATTTCCTTCACAAATTGTTGTATTTGTTTTGAAATATCAATTCTGAACTTCTTAAATCTTTCCCCTGGCAATTAACCCCCATCTTGTCAATAATAACAATAAAAAATGACTAAAACTCAGAAAAATTGAACTAAAAATAGACATTTTTAAGCAATGAAAATGAAGTGAAATGAGCAAACCCACGCTACAAAATAACCAAAACTAAACTGAACTGAAATCAAAGATTGTAAAATTAATATAAATACAAACTAATAAAACATACAAACTAAAATAGCGCTGACTGTGATTAAACTAAAGGGTCAATTAAATTACAAATACACATATTTTAATTTGCAGATAGTTTCAGTCTCTAGTTTCAGTCTTACATCTTTTGCAAGCAGTGCTATGCAACCACTCATGTTAACTTAGCACATTTACTAAACTAATGTATATAAGAGGATGCTGAAGGTGTTTGTACTTTACTTGAGTATTACCATTTTATTATATTTATTTCGACTCCACTGTTGTGCAGTTAAGGGGTAAATACTCTTTTTCCCCACTGCATTTATTTGACAGTGGCACCAAATAAGATTTTACATACAAAACATTTTGAAGAGCTTGTAAATACTTATTGATGAAACTACCCAGCTGCATGTAGTATCATTAGAGCTGAAATAATTCATCAATAAATTGATTAGTCGCTCAACAGAGAATTTGAACTATTTAAATAAATAAAGCTTCTCAAATGTGAGAATTTGCTGCCTTTGCTTGTGAAATTACACAACTTGAAACTACACAAATGTTAGTCCCACAAAACAAGTAATCTAAAGATGTCACTTTGGTTCGAGGTCATTGTGACGACATTTCTCACTATTTTCTGAAGCTTTACAAACCAAAAAGACATATCATACATGTATTGAGAAATTAATTGTCAGATTATTCCATAATGAAAATAATCATTAGTTGTAGCCCTTTAGAAAATATTGTAAGATGAGCTCCACCTTAACTAGCATAAGACATTATGCATGAGTAATCACAAGTACATTTGTCTATAGTGATTATACTTTTATATTTAAAATAATCGTTTCCTTATTATACTGACATGTCACACTTGAAGTATTTTAACAGTGTAATATTAGTACTTTACGTATCTCACACCACTAAAACAGCCCCGGGGGATGAATGCAGTTTTATTTGTATTACTCACAGCATGAAACAGCTCAACAACAACATTTCTTTCCAGAAAAATGTCCTGGTAACTCAAGATCCACTGACCTTGGTGTCAACTTGCAATATTTTTGAGTCCCTTAACAAGTCACTTGTTAGCTTCGGCTCTCTGCCATTTCACGCTGGGCAGGTAGCACACACTATGCTGGTGTGAATGTGTGGGCAGAGAGAGACTGCAGTCACAGTTACAGCTACAGCTACAGCTTCATATGGTGGATGAGATTCCTTTTTTAACAGCAAAATACAAGTTAACAGCCTGCATATACAGATTTTTTTCTAAATTATCGCCTTGTTTAGTTTAAGAAGGTGATGATTTAGAAAACTTCTCTGTAGGCAGGCTGTTAACTTGTATTTTGCTTTAAAAAAAAATCTCATCCTTGAGTTCAGTTTAATGTCACATATCTGTTGATGATTGCTTGTTCTTCTTGCAAGGCCATGGACGAGACTGCAGGATGCAGGCAGACTCTCTGGGAGATTTGTACCGGGCTCTGGAGCAGACCAGTCTGTCCACCTCGGCTGACCACAGATCAGCCAGCCGCCTGGAGTACAAGCGCTCATTTGTCCGTCGAGTCAATGACCCCCTGCTCAATGACAAGCTTCATCGCCTCCGGATCCTCCACAGCTCACTTAAGGTAACATATATTGAGCATTTGTGTCTCCTCATACATGTGTGCTCTATTGGCTAATCACTAATTAATACCTTTACTTCCTTACAGAATGTCCCTCTTCAAGACACAAACCGGTCACTGGGTTTTTTAGGGTAGACTGTGAGGATCAGTGATTTAACCTCAAACGTATTGCCTCTGCCTGTGCCTCACACAGCTGCCATCCCTTTGCTGGAGATTAAAGGCACCAAAAACCTCCCTTTACCTGCTCGGCTCTACATCATCCTTTCCTTCTACAGCATCTTCAACCTCGCTCACCGTGCAGGAGCACAAAGACTTGGTGTCCCTCTCCACTTTAAAAGATGAGGGCTGTTACGAAAAGCAAAAAAAAAGATGTCTGGCTTGATTAAATAACAGGGTTTATGGCAAATAAGCACTTTGCGTCTGTGTCAAAGACTTGTCGGAGAGCTTTGTAACTCATTGCTTACATGCATGGCCGCCTCCCTTCGCTTCTGTTGAATCGTTTTAAACATTATGCTGGAGTTGTGTACAGCCGCTCAATAAGGTCTGACGGAGGAATTAAAAGCTATTTTGGATGTACACAACATTTTGTTATGCATGATTAAAAGACATGTTTGTACAGGGTGTTAAGCTTATATACAGTATATAAATATATATATATATATATTTAATATTACATGACTACAACAACAGTGACCACACAATGTTTTGGGGTACTTATACAAATTGTAAATCAAGTGCTGTGCCTCAGTGATTGTGAATGTACATTGTACTTTTCCAAGGGAGATGAGAGAAGATATAGAGAGCAAGCTATTCCTCGACACAGGAGCACAAGAATATAACGCTGGGCAATAATGAACTAGTATTGTAATATACAAAGGAATGATCAGAATAGTTGTCTATTTTTGTATGCATGCCGTCTACCTAATTGTTTGTAAAACAGTTTTGTATTTCTGAGTGCGTTTGGTCTGGAGAATACTGGTGTCCACCCCTTCCTCCACCGCATTGTGTTTTTGAGACTTATTTTACAATTTGCCCCTGAAAATTGCAGAAGTTGATTTTTTTAAGTGTTAAAGAAGAATAACTGTATTTATTAAGTGTTTAATGTACAAGCATGCTTTGTATAACTAAAACACATTACCATGCCATTGGAAATTGACTGACATTGCACAAGTGTGCCACATTGTAGCTACATTACTTTTTTATTGAATAAAGTATGGCATGGGCACACACAAGTAAGACCCATTGTTACATGTTTTCTCTCATAATCACATTTAGATGACTATTTTTAGACTCTACTCCTACCAGAGATCCCAACAAAGGCTAACGCAGAGGATGCTAATAATATATTATACACACACGCTCAGTGTATATGAAGCCTCAGGCATTCTTACTCACACATTACATTTTTGTAGGTTATGGTAAATGATATGATCCACAAAGAATAAACACAGGAAACAGTGTAAGTAAACACAAGCAACAGGAATAAAATCTTTCCACTTCTACTGGTTTAATGTGCAGAAAGGTGTCTTTAAAACAGTGGAGTTGATGTTTGGCCCGCACATGTTACTAACACAATGAGAACACACATTTTCATCCTCACAGACCAGGATCCATATTAACATCGCTGCATGATGGCCTCTGCCACATTTTCAGCTGTCTTCAAGGCTAAAACAGCACAAAATTAACTTTGAATTAGTACGTTTAGATGTTGGGAAGGTTACTGTGATTTCCTGGATGACTGCCAGTGACTCTATTTAACAGGAATATTTGGGTGGGAAGATTCAGTGTGAGAGGATGAAGGCTACAGCAGCTTTTATGCCAAGTTTTTACACATGACTTTGTTGACAAAAAATAGTTGGCTTGCACAAAGCAGGATGGGAAATCACATAGAAATAGGGGCGCACCGTCAGGAGAGGCAAACCAGGCAACAGTTTGAGGCCCTACGAAAAAAAAAATGGGGAAAAGGGGCCCCTGATGGCCACTCATACTGGCATATTTTGCAACATAACCTCCCTTCCACCTCCAAAAAAGGCACTATACAGTGCACCGCTGCTGCCTCTCTAAAACCCTCTAAGTTGAGTCCCTGGTATGATAACTGGATACTGTTAGGACAGGGCCTCAGATCGCCTCTGCTTAGAAACAGTTGCATCCATATAAGTATCCTGATAATTGGAAAAGTGTCAGGTGTTCTTTACAGTATCTTTATCTGTCTGTGTAGTCAGTTTATTGTTTTCAGTTAAACCTTGCACAATCTTTCACAAATATGGAGCAAAATATAATATAGCACAGTGAATAAGCCAAGTTTCATAGCCACAGTCTCATTTCTCTATAGATGTTATATTAATGACCTCTCTGTGCGCATCTTGTCTTGTGATATTGCACATGATGGTACATTTTAAGATAGGAGTTCTTTCCTCATATTTATTGACCTCAGTTTAGAATAAGATTCTTGATCCAGTTGTCCCGTATGAACAATGGCAAAAGAAAGAATTACGCCAAATGTGAAGGTTTCAATGCCACTTTTTGGAAATAAGGTAGCAGAGGCGCCACAAATAAAATCCACCATTAAAATTCTGTAATAATATTTATAATGTATTTATAGGCACACGGGATAGGGCACAGAAATCTTTGTTTTTTGGTGTCTGTGTGGAAGAAGATTATCATTTCATCTTTGCTTTCAACCTCTGTGAAATTACATGTATAAGCTTTCAGGTAAAAACGCTACTTTCACTTATTCATTCTCAGTTTATTGTGGCACTGATGGCATCAACAGAAAGAAATGTATATAAATCTTCAAAAGCCAAGGGTATCATACACTTGAACAAAACACTGCACTACAAATACATTATTTAAGATCTAAACCCCTTAACAGACATAAAACATTTCCATTACCAAAACAAATGCATTAGTAATTCTTGAATTTCTTTGCATCTAAAAAAATCTCAGCCAACAAACAGTATTCATGTTAGAGTTCACAGAGCAGACAGTGTGAAAGACAAAGGTGCGTTTTAAAGTCCCAGTGGTATATTTAGTCCACGTAGGCACAGACAGACAGACTGAAGCTCAGCACATTATGTGCACAAGGCCTGAGCTTCAGTCTGGTAATACTCCAAGAAGCCCACATGGCATGACAAGAATTCAACTCTCCAAATGTTTTTCTCTGTGCCTGCTGGTCTTGTTTTGTTTTCAGTAGTAAATGTGATTAAACAACATGGAGAGACAGGAGATTCTGTATGTCATGTGTTTCCATCAGTCCTCACAGCACCATGCAGGACACACTTTGAATGCATGGTACCAGCAGCCCTGTTGGCTACATTATTTGTTACTTGCCTGCTTTTTCTGCTGAAAAGCCTAAACAGTCGATCTCTCACGACTTGAATACTCAATCCGTAGATTGCTGGATTAAGAAGGGGTGGGAATATCAGGAAGTACACAGATAAAAACAACTTGCTTTGGTAAGACAGGTGCTTAATATTGAATCGACTTTGTGCTATTTCTAAAAAGCACCCAATAGAGTAGTTAGTTACGGCGAGCAGGTGTGGGGTGCAAGTCCGGAGGGCCTTGAGCTTGGATTTGTTGAATGATAACACACATATCCTCAGGATGTGTGCATATGAATAAAAGATCATGACAATCTGTGGCAGTGTATACAGAACCACAGATAGTAGGCCAACAATGTTAACAACAGATGTATCTGTACAGGCAAGTTTCACAAGTGAGTAATTCATACAGTACACCTTTTCTATGGTTCTCTCACAGAACCGCAGCCGAAGAGTGAAAATTAAAACGATGATAAATGCCAGCATGGGGTACAACCATGTGAAAACAATAAGTTTAACAACTCTCTGTGACATGATTGTATGATAAAGCAGCGGATAACAAATGGCCACATACCTGTCATAACTCATAGCTACTAAAATTGTGAATTCTGTCATGGCATATGTGTGAACAGCATAGATCTGCGTCTGACAAAAGGGAAGAGATATTTCATATGAGTGTGACAGCAAGTTGCTAAGTACTGCTGGCAGTAGGGCAGTGCCTCCATACAGTCCATTCACAGCCAAGTTACACAACAAAAAATACATTGGCTCATGCAGGATTTTTTCACAGTAAACTACTCCAATTAACACTATATTTTCAGCAACAATGGTTATGTAGATAATCAGGAAGGCACAGAAGTACAGTGGCTTCAGGCCCTCCATTCCATAGTAATCAGATAGATGAATAGTTGTCACCTCAGAGAAATTTTTCATGACGACACAAACCTATAATGGAGCATCTGAGTAATGCAAAATGTACAGTACAATGTTACACTGACTGAGATAAGTTTCAGCTTTGTGTCATTTAACCGCACTGATCAGCTTTTAGATACTCTTAATATCAGCAAACGATATTGATGATGTGTTTGCAATTGTTTTAGCACACTTACATCAAAGTCATAATATATTCTCCAGGTATTGTTCACAGGTTGCGTATGGTCTCACTCTCGTTATGAAGCACCTCCTAATTGCTTCCAAGGGGCAACATTGACCACTAATGAGCATGTTTATTCATTCAGCTGTTTCCCTCACTCATTCAAAAACACACAGATAAGGAATTCCAAATATAGTTTAAAAGAGTTAAAAACGATTTTGAATAAAGTTTCGTCAGATGTTCAAACAATGTGTTAATTTAAACTGAACACATCCTGACTTGCAAAATAAACTTTTAAGCTGCTTAACATGAACTAAACTAAATTTCGACAAGATTAACTAAGCCGTACTACACCAAACTAAAAAGATAAAACAAAACATGAAGTAAATTAAACTCAAGTATGACAGGACAAGTAGAGGTTGATTTTCAGCATAAGGGTTTTATTTACCCAAAAATGAGGCAAACAATTTGAAAAACATGTAACACAGTTCTGGGCCCAGAAAAGAGGTCATCTTAACAGAACTTAACTCAGGCGATGCTAGCTTAAAATATATTGAATAAAACTCAAAACAAAACTTATCCAACAAACTGAACACGAGGGGGAACATACATATAATGGCTGGTCAGACCATTTTTCAAACAAAGGGGTAGAAGAAGACCCCGATGAGACAGCATATTCGGAACACGAAAACCTTGCCTAGTATGGGAGAGCTGGGGCCTTCTGTGGAACCAGACCTGGGAGCTTCGGTACAGAGGGTACAGTCAATGTCAAAGTGCATAGGCCAGTTTGAACAGGTGGGTTTTGAGAAGGGAAATTCAAGGATGTTATGCTGTCAGACTGTCAAATGTGTGGAGGTAGGGAGTTCCAGAGCCTGAGGCAGTGCAGCTGACAGCCCTGGCACCCATGGTGCGGAGACATGAGGTGGGAATGGTCAGGAGACGAGCACAGGGAGCGGGAGGAGGTAAACTCCTGGAGGTGGTCAGAGAGATTGTGGATGTGGAGGGCTTTGAAGCTGAGCAGAAGGTTTTTGCAGTCAGTCCGGTACTGAACAGGGAGTGGGCTGGGGATGGAGGTGATCAGGGTAGTGAGGTCTGTGGGGTTGACATTTTTGATGTTTCTGAAGGAGATAAGGTGCATTTAGATGTTGGGAAGGTTACTGTGATTTCCTGGATGACTGCCAGTGACTCTATTTAACAGGAATATTTGGGTGGGAAGATTCAGTGTGAGAGGATGAAGGCTACAGCAGCTTTTATGCCAAGTTTTTACACATGTTGACAAAAAATAGTTGGCTTGCACAAAGCAGGATGGGAAATCACATAGAAATAGGGGTGCACCGTCAGGAGAGGCAAACCAGGCAACAGTTTGAGGCCCTACGAAAAAAAAAAATGGGGAAAAGGGGCCCCTGATGGCCACTCATACTGGCATATTTTGCAACATAACCTCCCTTCCACCTCCAAAAAAGGCACTATACAGTGCACCGCTGCTGCCTCTCAAAAACCCTCTAAGTTGAGTCCCTGGTATGATAACTGGATACTGTTAGGACAGGGCCTCAGATTGCCTCTGCTTAGAAACAGTTGCATCCATATAAGTATCCTGATAATTGGAAAGGTTTCAGGTGTTCTTTACAGTATCTTTATCTGTCTGTGTAGTCAGTTTATTGTTTTCAGTTAAACCTTGCACAATCTTTCACAAATATGGAGCAAAATATAATATAGCACAGTGAATAAGCCAAGTTTCATAGCCACAGTCTCATTTCTCTATAGATGTTATATTAATGACCTCTCTGTGCGCATCTTGTCTTGTGATACTGCACATGATGGTACATTTTAAGATAGGAGTTCTTTCCTCATATTTATTGACCTCAGTTTAGAATAAGATTCTTGATCCAGTTGTCCCGTATGAACAATGGCAAAAGAAAGAATTATGCCAAATGTGAAGGTTTCAATGCCACTTTTTGGAAATAAGGTAGCAGAGGCCCCACAAATAAAATCCACCATTAAAATTCTGTAATAATATTTATAATGTATTTATAGGCACACGGGATAGGGCACAGAAATCTTTGTTTTTTGGTGTCTGTGTGGAAGAAGATTATCATTTCATCTTTGCTTTCAACCTCTGTGAAATTACATGTATAAGCTTTCAGGTAAAAAGGCTACTTTCACTTATTCATTCTCAGTTTATTGTGGCACTGATGGCATCAACAGAAAGAAATGTATATAAATCTTCAAAAGCCAAGGGTATCATACACTTGAGCAAAACACTGCACTACAAATACATTATTTAAGATCTAAACCCCTTAACAGACATAAAACATTTCCATTACCAAAACAAATGCATTAGTAATTTTTGAATTTCTTTGCATCTAAAAAAATCTCAGCCAACAAACAGTATTCATGTTAGAGTTCACAGAGCAGACAGTGTGAAAGACAAAGGTGCGTTTTAAAGTCCCAGTGGTATATTTAGTCCACGTAGGCACAGACAGACAGACTGAAGCTCAGCACATTATGTGCACAAGGCCTGAGCTTCAGTCTGGTAATACTCCAAGAAGCCCACATGGCATGACAAGAATTCAACTCTCCAAATGTTTTTCTCTGTGCCTGCTGGTCTTGTTTTGTTTTCAGTAGTAAATGTGATTAAACAACATGGAGAGACAGGAGATTCTGTATGTCATGTGTTTCCATCAGTCCTCACAGCACCACGCAGGACACACTTTGAATGCATGGTACCAGCAGCCCTGTTGGCTACATTATTTGTTACTTGCCTGCTTTTTCTGCTGAAAAGCCTAAACAGTCGATCTCTCACGACTTGAATACTCAATCCGTAGATTGCTGGATTAAGAAGGGGTGGGAATATCAGGAAGTACACAGATAAAAACAACTTGCTTTGGTAAGACAGGTGCTTAATATTGAATCGACTTTGTGCTATTTCTAAAAAGCACCCAATAGAGTAGTTAGTTACGGCGAGCAGGTGTGGGGTGCAAGTCCGGAGGGCCTTGAGCTTGGATTTGTTGAATGATAACACACATATCCTCAGGATGTGTGCATATGAATAAAAGATCATGACAATCTGTGGCAGTGTATACAGAACCACAGATAGTAGGCCAACAATGTTAACAACAGATGTATCTGTACAGGCAAGTTTCACAAGTGAGTAATTCATACAGTACACCTTTTCTATGGTTCTCTCACAGAACCGCAGCCGAAGAGTGAAAATTAAAACAATGATAAATGCCAGCATGGGGTACAACCATGTGAAAACAATAAGTTTAACAACTCTCTGCGACATGATTGTATGATAAAGCAGCGGATAACAAATGGCCACATACCTGTCATAACTCATAGCTACTAAAATTGTGAATTCTGTCATGGCATATGTGTGAACAGCATAGATCTGCGTCTGACAAAAGGGAAGAGATATTTCATATGAGTGTGACAGCAAGTTGCTAAGTACTGCTGGCAGTAGGGCAGTGCCTCCATACAGTTCATTCAAAGCCAAGTTACACAGCAAAAAATACATTGGCTCATGCAGGATTTTTTCACAGTAAACTACTCCAATTAACACTATATTTTCAGCAACAATGGTTATGTAGATAATCAGGAAGGCACAGAAGTACAGTGGCTTCAGGCCCTCCATTCCATAGTAATCAGATAGATGAATAGTTGTCACCTCAGAGAAATTTTTCATGACGACACAAACCTATAATGGAGCATCTGAGTAATGCAAAATGTACAGTACAATGTTACACTGACTGAGATAAGTTTCAGCTTTGTGTCATTTAACCGCACTGATCAGCTTTTAGATACTCTTAATATCAGCAAACGATATTGATGATGTGTTTGCAATTGTTTTAGCACACTTACATCAAAGTCATAATATATTCTCCAGGTATTGTTCACAGGTTGCGTATGGTCTCACTCTCGTTATGAAGCACCTCCTAATTGCTTCCAAGGGGCAACATTGACCACTAATGAGCATGTTTATTCATTCAGCTGTTTCCCTCACTCATTCAAAAACACACAGATAAGGAATTCCAAATATAGTTTAAAAGAGTTAAAAACGATTTTGAATAAAGTTTCGTCAGATGTTCAAACAATGTGTTAATTTAAACTGAACACATCCTGACTTGCAAAATAAACTTTTAAGCTGCTTAACATGAACTAAACTAAATTTCGACAAGATTAACTAAGCCGTACTACACCAAACTAAAAAGATAAAACAAAACATGAAGTAAATTAAACTCAAGTATGACAGGACAAGTAGAGGTTGATTTTCAGCATAAGGGTTTTATTTACCCAAAAATGAGGCAAACAATTTGAAAAACATGTAACACAGTTCTGGGCCCAGAAAAGAGGTCATCTTAACAGAACTTAACTCAGGCGATGCTAGCTTAAAATATATTGAATAAAACTCAAAACAAAACTTATCCAACAAACTGAACACGAGGGGGAACATACATATAATGGCTGGTCAGACCATTTTTCAAACAAAGGGGTAGAAGAAGACCCCGATGAGACAGCATATTCGGAACACGAAAACCTTGCCTAGTATGGGAGAGCTGGGGCCTTCTGTGGAACCAGACCTGGGAGCTTCGGTACAGAGGGTACAGTCAATGTCAAAGTGCATAGGCCAGTTTGAACAGGTGGGTTTTGAGAAGGGAAATTCAAGGATGTTATGCTGTCAGACTGTCAAATGTGTGGAGGTAGGGAGTTCCAGAGCCTGAGGCAGTGCAGCTGACAGCCCTGGCACCCATGGTGCGGAGACATGAGGTGGGAATGGTCAGGAGACGAGCACAGGGAGCGGGAGGAGGTAAACTCCTGGAGGTGGTCAGAGAGATTGTGGATGTGGAGGGCTTTGAAGCTGAGCAGAAGGTTTTTGCAGTCAGTCCGGTACTGAACAGGGAGTGGGCTGGGGATGGAGGTGATCAGGGTAGTGAGGTCTGTGGGGTTGACATTTTTGATGTTTCTGAAGGAGATAAGGTGCGTTTAGATGTTGGGAAGGTTACTGTGATTTCCTGGATGACTGCCAGTGACTCTATTTAACAGGAATATTTGGGTGGGAAGATTCAGTGTGAGAGGATGAAGGCTACAGCAGCTTTTATGCCAAGTTTTTACACATGTTGACAAAAAATAGTTGGCTTGCACAAAGCAGGATGGGAAATCACATAGAAATAGGGGTGCACCGTCAGGAGAGGCAAACCAGGCAACAGTTTGAGGCCCTATGAAAAAAAAAAATGGGGAAAAGGGGCCCCTGATGGCCACTCATACTGGCATATTTTGCAACATAACCTCCCTTCCACCTCCAAAAAAGGCACTATACAGTGCACCGCTGCTGCCTCTCTAAAACCCTCTAAGTTGAGTCCCTGGTATGATAACTGGATACTGTTAGGACAGGGCCTCAGATTGCCTCTGCTTAGAAACAGTTGCATCCATATAAGTATCCTGATAATTGGAAAGGTGTCAGGTGTTCTTTACAGTATCTTTATCTGTCTGTGTAGTCAGTTTATTGTTTTCAGTTAAACCTTGCACAATCTTTCACAAATATGGAGCAAAATATAATATAGCACAGTGAATAAGCCAAGTTTCATAGCCACAGTCTCATTTCTCTATAGATGTTATATTAATGACCTCTCTGTGCGCATCTTGTCTTGTGATACTGCACATGATGGTACATTTTAAGATAGGAGTTCTTTCCTCATATTTATTGACCTCAGTTTAGAATAAGATTCTTGATCCAGTTGTCCTGTATGAACAATGGCAAAAGAAAGAATTATGCCAAATGTGAAGGTTTCAATGCCACTTTTTGGAAATAAGGTAGCAGAGGCCCCACAAATAAAATCCACCATTAAAATTCTGTAATAATATTTATAATGTATTTATAGGCACACGAGATAGGGCACAGAAATCTTTGTTTTTTGGTGTCTGTGTGGAAGAAGATTATCATTTCATCTTTGCTTTCAACCTCTGTGAAATTACATGTATAAGCTTTCAGGTAAAAAGGCTACTTTCACTTATTCATTCTCAGTTTATTGTGGCACTGATGGCATCAACAGAAAGAAATGTATATAAATCTTCAAAAGCCAAGGGTATCATACACTTGAACAAAACACTGCACTACAAATACATTATTTAAGATCTAAACCCCTTAACAGACATAAAACATTTCCATTACCAAAACAAATGCATTAGTAATTCTTGAATTTCTTTGCATCTAAAAAAATCTCAGCCAACAAACAGTATTCATGTTAGAGTTCACAGAGCAGACAGTGTGAAAGACAAAGGTGCGTTTTAAAGTCCCAGTGGTATATTTAGTCCACGTAGGCACAGACAGACAGACAGACTGAAGCTCAGCACATTATGTGCACAAGGCCTGAGCTTCAGTCTGGTAATACTCCAAGAAGCCCACATGGCATGACAAGAATTCAACTCTCCAAATGTTTTTCTCTGTGCCTGCTGGTCTTGTTTTGTTTTCAGTAGTAAATGTGATTAAACAACATGGAGAGACAGGAGATTCTGTATGTCATGTGTTTCCATCAGTCCTCACAGCACCATGCAGGACACACTTTGAATGCATGGTACCAGCAGCCCTGTTGGCTACATTATTTGTTACTTGCCTGCTTTTTCTGCTGAAAAGCCTAAACAGTCGATCTCTCACGACTTGAATACTCAATCCGTAGATTGCTGGATTAAGAAGGGGTGGGAATATCAGGAAGTACACAGATAAAAACAACTTGCTTTGGTAAGACAGGTGCTTAATATTGAATCGACTTTGTGCTATTTCTAAAAAGCACCCAATAGAGTAATTAGTTACGGCGAGCAGGTGTGGGGTGCAAGTCCGGAGGGCCTTGAGCTTGGATTTCCTGAATGATAACACACATATCCTCAGGATGTGTGCATATGAATAAAAGATCATGACAAGCTGTGGCAGTGCATATAGAACCACAGATAGTAGGCCAACAATGTTAACAACAGATGTATCTGTACAGGCAAGTTTCACAAGTGAGTAATTCATACAGTACACCTTTTCTATGGTTCTCTCACAGAACCGCAGCCGAAGAGTGAAAATGTAAAAAATGATAAATGCCAGCATGGGGTACAACCATGTGAAAACAATAAGTTTAACAACTCTCTGTGACATGATTGTATGATAAAGCAGCGGATAACAAATGGCCACATACCTGTCATAACTCATAGCTGCTA
Organism: Epinephelus lanceolatus; assembly: GCF_041903045.1. Classification (NCBI taxonomy): domain Eukaryota; kingdom Metazoa; phylum Chordata; class Actinopteri; order Perciformes; family Serranidae; genus Epinephelus; species Epinephelus lanceolatus. Next base: position 41,909,149 of record NC_135744.1, on the reverse strand, counting down.
AAATGGTGAATTCAGTGATAGCATATGTGTGAACAGCATAGATCTGCGTCTGACAAAAGGGAAGAGATATTTCATATGAGTGTGACAGCAAGTTGCTAAGTACTGCTGGCAGTAGGGCAGTGCCTCCATACAGTCCATTCACAGCCAAGTTACACAACAAAAAATACATTGGCTCATGCAGGATTTTTTCACAGTAAACTACTCCAATTAACACTATATTTTCAGCAACAATGGTTATGTAGATAATCAGGAAGGCACAGAAGTACAGTGGCTTCAGGCCCTCCATTCCATAGTAATCAGATAGATGAATAGTTGTCACCTCAGAGAAATTTTTCATGACGACACAAATCTATCTTCAAGCGTCTGAGTATTTCAAAAAATACAGTTACACTATCTGAGATGAGATAAGTTTCAGCTTTGTGTCATTCAACTGCGCTGATCAGCTTTTATATACTCTTAATATCAGCAAACAATACTGTTACAACCCAGCTCGCAGGGGAAAGGGAAGCAACACAAAAACAATCTGACTAATCAAAAATAAAAGGAAAACAAATTCTGACTATCTAATCTAGCTTTTAAAAACAAACAGCAACAAAACTGCACCCCTGCACCTTGTGTCTCTATACAGATAATTATCTAAGTCGGATGGAAATGTTTGGAATCAGTCAAAAGCGGAACAATTTCTAACAATCTGGCCACACTTCAATGGTTCACAAAATCTACAAAAGCTTATGACAAGCTACAAACGCTACAAGTTGGCTGTCTAACACAACACAAAGTTCTCAGACAAAGAGGCCAGCTGCCACCAACAGTCAGCCGCCCGGACTGATGGGCTGGCAGGGCACTTGTAGATGCTGGGCCTTGATTGGGTGGCTGTGATTGGCCCACTCCACTGGTGCTGCACCAATCAGGGACCCAGATGAGCTGTGGGCTGGGCGGTCAGAAGCAGCAGAGGTGCACCAATCAAGACAGAGGGGGTGGAGCTTCTGGGTCCAGTGGAGGTACAGGCAGCTCGGCAGAACTGTAATTGTAATTTCAATTTCTTTGTGTATTCTTTGTGTTTGCAAATACTTCAGATGTCTAGACCTCTTAACCTCCCACCCAGATACAAAATCCTGCAGGATACGCCAGGTGTGAAACACACCCTAGGGGGTCGGAGCCAAAACCTGCAGCAGACAAGAGAGTGTGAAAACTGTTGGTAGGGGCATAGTTCTATAAAGCACTCCCCTTTGGAAATGCTGAACATTTTAGTAAAATTCTTTAATTTGGTATTGATAACAGGTATAGTCCCCACTGACTGATGTTAGGAGTGATAAAACCATTATACAAAAACAAGGGACCAGTAGATGATCCTGAAGATTACAGAGGTATTACTTTACTTAGTTGTGTTGGTAAGCTTTTTACGGCTGTAATAAATTACAGACTAACTGCTTATATAGAGTCTGAAAGAATTCTTGGAGAAGAGCAGGCAGGGTTTAGGAAAGGCTTTTCAACCCTTGACCATATTTTTGTTCACTCACTGGTTGAATGGTACTTGTATAAGAAAAAAAGACTGTATTGTGCTTTTGTTGATTATAAAAAAGCGTTTGATTTGGTAGATAGGTCATCACTGGTTTAAATTAGTTGCACTTGGTATAAATGGAAGAGTATTAAATGTGATACATAATATTTATGAGAATGCCAAATCTTGTGTTAGAGCTGGTTATGATTTATCTGAACAATTTGTATGTAATGTAGGAGTGCGTCAGGGGGATAATTTATCACCGCTATTGTTTGCACTATATTTAAATGACTTTGAAAAATATGTGAGTCAATGGTACAATGGACTTCAACTTTTTTCAACTGAATGCTGCAATGTGATGAATGGTGAAATAGGGATATATTTGAAATTATATGTCCTGCTTTACGCGGATGATACGATTGTACTGGCAGAGACTCCTTCAGAATTACAGGCCGCATTAAATGCAGTTGCTTCCTATTGTAAAAACTGGTATTTAACTGTCAACACAGACAAAACAAAGGTTGTTATTTTCTCTAGGGGGAAATTACGGATACTCCCAGAATTTAAGTTTGGTTCAGATAAATTAAAAGTTACTTTTGAGTATGACTACCTTGGAACGTTATTTAATTTTAATGGACGATTTGATAAAGCAATAGCTAAGCAAGTTAAACTAGCTAAAAGAGCTTTATTCTCCTTGGAAAACAGAGTTACTAGATTACAGTTACCTGTTGATATACAATGTGAGTTATTTGACCAACTTATAGTGCCTATTCTTTTATAAGGAAGTGAACGACGTGTGTGTAATTACAGATAACAGGTGTATCCAAGTAGCAATTACATCCGTTTACGCAGATATAAAATGACCTGTGGGTATAGGTGCACACATTAAGACAGAATGGCAGAAGCAGGGCGCAAGCGGGCCAAGCGGTCACCTGCATTCACCCCAGAGGAGATGACCATCCTGGTGGATGAAGTATGGCAGCAGTGGGACACACTATTCGGCAGAACAAAAGGGGGAAAAAAATAGTGGCCAAGAACCGCATTTGGCACACCATTGCTGAAAAAATGGCTGCCTCCAATCCCTGCGGCCTGCGAGACTGGGTGGCGGTGAGAAAGAAGTAGCAGGAGTTTCAGAGCCGAACGAAAAAGAGGACTGCAAGTGCCAGGCGAGAGAACCAGGGCACAGGTGGTGGCCGACCCGGCGACACTACCCTTGCCCCTGACAAGGAGAAGGTCTTGTCAATAATTGGCAAGACCGCCTCTGAGGGCATCGGGGGGGTGTGGCCTCCCGTCCCACAGTGACTCGGGTGAGGATGAGCCATAATCGGGAGCGGGGCCAGAGCAGCTCAACCAACCTCCCTGCCCCTCAGCATCAGCCTGCTCAACGAAGACATCCCCTGCACACTCTCAAGCTCAAGGCCTGTACCCGTACGCCAACCCGCACCAGCAAGGCCCGGCGTCCGCATGCGGGGTGGCCTCACCCGGCGGCCCTCTATTACCATCTGCACAATCAATCAATCAATCAATTTTATTTACAAAGCCCAGTATCACAAAACACAATTTGCGTCACAGGGCAACTCTCGGGGGGAAAAAACGGTACAAACCTCAGGAAGAGCAACTGAGGAGGGATCCCTCTTCCAGGACAGACAGACGTGCAATAGATGTCATACAGAACAGATCAACATAATAAATTAACAGTAATCCGTATGACACAATGAGACAGAAAGAGAGACAGAGAGAGAGACAGAGACAGCTAGAGATGCAGGACAGACGGTAATGACAGTAGCTTACAACAACATTAATGAAAGTAATAATATTATAATTATAATTCTGGTTATTGTGGTACAATATGTTGAAAGTATATATTAATATGATAGTATACATATGTGATAATAATCATATAACAGTAGAAGTATGACTAATGATAACAGCAGCAGCAGGAGGCATTTGGCAGGACCATGGCAGCACAACCACAGGCACCGCTGTGATATAAGTTAACCTGCGAGACAGTGGAGCACAAAGGCTCCGGAGAAGAAGCCGAGTTAGTGACATGCAGTACGGCTGAGTTAGCAAGACGAGTAACAGGACATAAGCGAGAGAGAGAGAGAGAGAAGGAGAGAAGGTGCCCGGTGTATTATAGGGGGGTCCTCCAGCAGACTAGGCCTAAGTCAGCCTAACTAGGGGCTGGTACAGGGCAAGCCTGAGCCAGCCCTAACTATAAGCTTTATCAAAGAGGAAAGTCTTAAGTCTAGTCTTAAATGTGGAGACGGTGTCTGCCTCCCGGACCGTAACAGGAAGATGATTCCACAGGAGAGGAGCCTGATAGCTGAAGGCTCTGGCTCCTGATCTACTTTTGGAGACTTTAGGGACCACGAGTAACCCTGCGTTCTCAGAGCGCAGTGTTCTGGTGGGATAATATGGCACTATGAGCTCTCTAAGATATGACGGAGCTTGACCATTTAGAGCTTTATAAGTTAACAGTAGGATTTTAAATTCAATTCTGGATTTTACAGGGAGCCAGTGCAGAGAAGCTAAAACAGGAGAAATATGATCTTGTTTCTTAGTTCCTGTTAGTACATGTGCTGCTGCATTCTGAATTAGCTGGAGAGTTTTTAAAGACTTACTAGAGCTACCTGATAATAGGGAGTTACAGTAATCCAGCCTAGAGGTAACAAAAGCGTGGACCAATTTTTCTGCATCTTTTCGGGTCAGGATAGGCCTAATTTCCGCAGTATTACTCAGATGAAAAAATGCAGTCCGTGAGGTTTGTTTTAAATGAGAATTAAAAGACAAATCTTGATCAAATGTTACTCCGAGGTTTCTTACGGTAGTGCTAGAGGCCAGAGCAATGCCATCTAGAGAAACTATGTCATCAGATAAAGAGTCTCTGAGTTGTTTGGGGCCAAGAACAATAACTTCACTTTTGTCTGAATTTAACATCAGGAAATTGGTGCTCATCCAGGTTTTTATGTCTTTAAGGCAGTTATGGAGTTTAGTTATTTGATTACTTTCTTCTGGCTTCATCGATAAATACAAGTGTGTATCATCCGCATAACAATGGAAATTTACAGAGTGATTTCTAATGATGTTGCCTAAAGGAAGCATATATAGAGTAAATAGGATTGGTCCGAGCAAAGAACCTTGCGGAACTCCAAAACAAACTTTAGTGCGTAAGGATGACTCATTATGAACGTGAACAAACTGAAAACGATCAGATAAATAAGATTTAAACCAGCTTAGTGCAGAACCTTTTAGGCCAATTAAGTGTTCCAGTCTCTGTAGCAGAATTTGATGGTCAATTGTGTCAAACGCCGCACTAAGATCTAATAAAACAAGTACAGAGACGAGTCCTTTGTCTGAAGCAATCAGAAGATCATTTGTAGTTTTAACTAGTGCTGTCTCAGTGCTATGATGCACTCTAAATCCTAACTGAAATTCCTCAAATAAATTATTATCATGGAGAAAATCACACAGCTGGTCTCAAGGATTAGTCCTAAATGGAGTTGAAAGTAGAAAGAGTAAAGAATAAAAGTCTTCCCACCTGTATTCAACAATTTTTTAAATTAAGAGAAAAAATATATAATTTAAGAGGGCTGAGTGTCTTTGAAATAAGTAATGTGAGAACTAATGTTAAATACAGATGTGTTTCATTTTTGGGAGTTAAATTATGGAATCAGTTTAGTGATGAGTTGAAATTGTGTAATTGTGTTGAGTTTCAAAAAAACATTGAAAGGTAAAATAATTAAAGATTACAGTGTAAAATGATTGAATTGTGAAATGATTAAGAAGAAGAATTTAGAGTAAATTTTGTTGTGTTTTTTTCTTTGTGTGACTGATATTCTGGGTTATTTTATGGATTGTACAGGATAGGCAAAAATAAGCCTCGGCTTCAGCCTATTCCTTTTTCGGTTACAGAGTTTGTTAAATTTTGTTGTGAGAAAATGTGTAGTGCAAACATGTATGTAAATGTTTTGTCAGTTGATTGCACACAATTTAAGTATAGTATATCGTAACCAAAATAAGCTATTCATTCATTCATTCAGGATCTTTGAAAGAAAGGGAAGATTAGATATTGGTCTATAGTTGGCTAACACCTCTGGATCCAGGGTGGGCTTCTTTAGGACAGGTTTAATTACAGCTACCTTAAAAGACTGTGGTACATAGCCTGTTAATAAGGATATATTGATCATGTCAAATAAGTGAGTGTTAACTAAAGGTAAGACCTCCTTAAGAGTTGGGATGGGGTCTAAGAGACACGTTGATGATTTAGATGAAGAAATCACTGCGGTCAATTCTTGAAGAGAAATCGGGGAGAAGCAATCTAAATATATATTAGGTCTTACAGCTGTGTTTGAGGTTAGATAGGTACTATCTGGGGACAGGAGGTCATGAATTTTGCCTCTAATAGTTAGAATTTTGTCATTAAAAAAGCTCATAAAATCATTACTGCTAAGGCCTAAAGGAATACAAGGCTCAATAGAGCTGTGACTCTCAGTCAGCCTGGCTACAGTGCTGAAAAGAAACCTGGGGTTGTTCTTATTTTCTTCTATTAAAGATGAGTAATAGTTTGCTCTGGCATTGCGGAGGACCCTCTTATGCCTGATTTATGGTCCTGCGTTAAATCAATGACGTCGCTACATCGTAGGGTACGTGGCCCCCGGCGTAGCCTGACATGCACCTCCCCAAAAATGTAACTACACGTCGAGGCGACGCAGACCCAGCACAGACCGAGAGGGCTGTGATTGGTTTGCTTGGTAGCAACGCATTTCCGGTTCCGTATTTCCAGATTGCGCCATCCCCGCCATCTTTAAACATCTTCTGTTGCGATGTAGATGTTGCAGTATTAAGGCCCATTTATGCTCAACGTTCAATACGGATACGAATACGGACAGAGCCGTCTGTCTGTGCTCCACGTTCATTTCTCTGTGACCGGAAAAGCTGGAAGCTAAACAAAGAATCAACTAGAGATGATGATAACCATTCAGGAAAGGAACGCAGCCTCCTACCGCTCTGGCGGTGAATTGCACCGCGACGAAATGGAGTGACGGACAAGTTCGAAGGGTTCACGACGGCGTCACGGCAATGACGTAGGTACGTTGTAGGTGCGCCGCAGGACCATAATTCAGGATTTAAACATTCTGAGACTGTCTGCCCAGATTAGACGAGATTCTTCCAGTTTGGTTAATCGCCAATTCCATTCAAATTTTCGCGATACTTGTTTTAATTTACGGGTTTGGGAGTTATACCAAGGACCAAACTTTCTTTGCTTTGTTAACTTCTTTTTAAGAGGAGCTACAGAGTCGAGTGTTGTTCGCAGCGAGCCTACAGCGCTATCGACAAGATGATCAATTCGGGAGAGGTTAAAGTCGATACCGGAAACCTCTGTTACTGAAGGACTTGGTATTGAATTTAACGACGGAGTAATCATTTCCTTAAATTTTGCGACAGCACTATCTGATAAACATCTGGTATAGTAACTGTTGCTGAGTGGCGTGTAATCGAGTAAAAAGAAATCAAAAGTAATCAGATAATGATCTGATAGCGAGGGATTCTGTGGAAAGACTGTTAGGTTATCAATTTCAATTCCATACATCAGAACTAGATCGAGGGTATGGTTAAAACAGTGAGTGGGTTCATGTACACCCTGACTGAAGCCAATGGAGTCTAATAATGAGATAAACGCGGTAGCCAGGGAGTCTTTATCAACGTCGACATGAATGTTAAAATCACCTACAATAATAACTTTATCTGATTTAAGAACTAAAGTGGATAAAAACTCTGAGAATTCAGATACAAATTCAGAATATGGGCCAGGAGCACGGTACACTATAACAAATAAAAATGGCTGCAAGGTTTTCCAGGTTGGATGTAAAAGACTAAGAACAAGGCTTTCAAATGAATTATAATCTAGTTTGGGTTTAGGGCTGATTAACAGACTAGAGTTAAAAATGGCTGCAACTCCCCCTCCTCGGCCGCTGCCTCGAGGAATGTGGGTATTATTATGACTGGGAGGAGTGGATTCATTGAGACTGACATATTCATCTTGACACAGCCAGGTTTCAGTGAGACTGAGTAAATCAATATGATTATCTGATATTAATTTGTTTACTAACACTGCTTTAGACAATAGAGACCTGATATTTAACAGTCCACATTTAATTCTCCTGTTTTGTCTTTCTGTCACAGAAGAGGTTTTAATTTTTATGAGGTTGTTATGCACAACTCCTCTTTGTTTAATTTTGGATTTAGATAATTTAGGTGGTCGGGGGGCAGACACTGTTTGTATAAAACTATGGGTGGGTAATTGCACTAGAAGCTCAGAGAAGCGTGTGGGACTGCGACTCTGAGTCCTGATCTCAACTCTGGGTTGTCAGGGTTTTGAATTACTAATAAACTTTGCCAGGTTTCTAGATATGAGAGCAGCTCCATCCAAAGTGGGATGAATGCCGTCTCTCCTAATAAGACCGGGTTTTCCCCAGAAAGTTTGCCAATTATTAACGAAACCCACATCGTTTGCTGGACACCACCTGGACAGCCAGCGATTAAATGATGACATGCGGCTAAACATGTCATCACTGGTCAGATTTGGGAGGGGTCCAGAGAAAACTACGGAGTCCGACATCGTTTTTGCATATTCACACACCGAGGCAATATTAATTTTAGTGACCTCCGATTGGCGTAACCGGGTGTCATTGCCGCCGACATGAATAACAATCTTACTGAATCTACGTTTAGCTTTAGCCAGCAGTTTTAAATTTGATTCAGTGTCGCCCACTCTGGATCCAGGGATACATTTGACTATGGCCGCTGGTGTTGCTATCTTCACGTTCCTCAGAATAGCGCTGCCAATAACCAGAGTTTTATCCTCAGCGGGTGTGTCGCTGAGTGGGGAAAAGCAGTTGGAAACGTGAACAGGCTGGTGGTGAACCGTGGGCTTCAGCCTGGAGCTATGCTTCTCCCAGACAGTTACCCAGCCTCCCGGCTGCACGGGGGTTACCGGGGGACCACTAGCAGAGGCTATGCTATGTGGCTCTGCACCGGCTACAGGGGACTGGCTAACTACCGCAGCTACCGAGTGGTTTCCCATGGTGCGCAGCCGCGCTTCTAATTCACTGAGCCTCACCTCCAACGCAGAAAATAAGCTACACTTCTTACAATTACCACTGTTGCTAAAGGAGGCAGAGGCATAACTGAACATTTGGCACACCGAGCAAGAAAGAGCAGGAGAAGAAGAAGCCATCGCTAAGCTAATGTAGCTAACAAAGCTAAGACATTAGCAAGAAAGTCGTAAAAAGGAGGAGAGCTATAAGTGCTTAAACAGAACTAGCGTGGGTTAAGACTTGAATTAGATTTCTTTCCAGAAAAATGTCCTGGTAACTCAAGATCCACTGACCTTGGTGTCAACTTGCAATATTTTTGAGTCCCTTAACAAGTCACTTGTTAGCTTCGGCTCTCTGCCATTTCATGGTGGGCATGAACACACACTATGCTGGTGTGAATGTGTGGGCAGAGAGAGACTGCAGTCACAGTTACAGCTACAGCTACAGCTTCATATGGTGGATGAGATTCCTTTTTTAACAGCAAAATACAAGTTAACAGCCTGCATATACAGATTTTTTTCTAAATTATCGCCTTGTTTAGTTTAAGAAGGTGATGATTTAGAAAACTTCTCTGTAGGCAGGCTGTTAACTTGTATTTTGCTTTAAAAAAAAATCCCATCCTTGAGTTCAGTTTAATGTCACATCTCTGTTGATGATTGCTTGTTCTTCTTGCAAGGCCATGGACGAGACTGCAGGATGCAGGCAGACTCTCTGGGAGATTTGTACCGGGCTCTGGAGCAGACCAGTCTGTCCACCTCAGCTGACCACAGATCAGCCAGCCGCCTGGAGTACAAGCGCTCATTTGTCCGCCGAGTCAATGACCCCCTGCTCAATGACAAGCTTCATCGCCTCCGGATCCTCCACAGCTCACTTAAGGTAACATATATTGAGCATTTGTGTCTCCTCATACATGTGTGCTCTATTGGCTAATCACTAATTAATACCTTTACTTCCTTACAGAATGTCCCTCTTCAAGACACAAACCAGTCACTGGATTTTTTAGGGTAGACTGTGAGGATCAGTGATTTAACCTCAAACGTATTGCCTCTGCCTGTGCCTCACACAGCTGCCATCCCTTTGCTGGAGATTAAAGGCACCAAAAACCTCCCTTTACCTGCTTGGCTCTACATCATCCTTTCCTTCTACAGCATCTTCAACCTCGCTCACCGTGCAGGAGCACAAAGACTTGGTGTCCCTCTCCACTTTAAAAGATGAGGGCTGTTACGAAAAGCAAAAAAAAGATGTCTGTCTTGATTAAATAACAGGGTTTATGGCAAATAAGCACTTTGCGTCTGTGTCAAAGACTTGTCGGACAGCTTTGTAACTCATTGCTTACATGCATGGCCGCCTCCCTTCGCTTCTGTTGAATCGTTTTAGTGAATAAGCCAAGTTTCATAGCCACAGTCTCATTTCTCTATAGATGTTATATTAATGACCTCTCTATACGCATCTTGTCTTTTGATACTGCACATAATGGTACATTTTAAGATAGGAGTTCTTTCCTCATATTTATTGACCTCAGTTTAGAATAAGATTCTTGATCCAGTTGTCCCGTATGAACAATGGCAAAAGAAAGAATCATGCCAAATGTGAAGGTTTCAATGCCACTTTTTGGAAATAAGGTAGCAGAGGCGCCAAAAATAAAATCCATCATTAAAGTTCTGTAATAATATTTATAATGTATTTATAGGCACACGGGATAGGGCACAGAAATCTTTGTTTTTTGGTGTCTGTGTGGAAGAAGATTATCATTTCATCTTTGCTTTCAACCTCTGTGAAATTACATGTATAAGCTTTCAGGTAAAAAGGCTACTTTCACTTATTCATTCTCAGTTTATTGTGGCACTGATAGCATCAACAGAAAGAAATGTATATAAATCTTCAAAAGCCAAGGGTATCATACACTTGAGCAAAACACTGCACTACAAATACATTATTTAAGATCTAAACCCCTTAACAGACATAAAACATTTCCATTACCAAAACAAATGCATTAGTAATTCTTGAATTTCTTTTCATCTAAAAAAATCTCAGCCAACAAACAGTATTCATGTTAGAGTTCACAGAGCAGACAGTGTGAAAGACAAAGGTGCGTTTTAAAGTCCCAGTGGTATATTTAGTCCACGTAGGCACAGACAGACAGACTGAAGCTCAGCACATTATGTGCACAAGGCCTGAGCTTCAGCCTGGTAATACTCCAAGAAGCCCACATGACATGACAAGAATTCAACTCTCCAAATGTTTTTCTCTGTGCCTGCTGGTCTTGTTTTGTTTTCAATAGCAAATGTGATTAAACAACATGGAGAGACAGGAGATTCTGTATGTCATGTGTTTCCATCAGTCCTCACAGCACCATGCAGGACACACTTTGAATGCATGGTACCAGCAGCCCTGTTGGCTACATTATTTGTTACTTGCCTGCTTTTTCTGCTGAAAAGCCTAAACAGTCGATTTCTCACGACTTGAATACTCAATCCGTAGATTGCTGGATTAAGAAGGGGTGGGAATATCAGGAAGTACACAGATAAAAACAACTTGCTTTGGTAAGACAGGTGCTTAGTATTGAATCGACTTTGTGCTATTTCTAAAAAGCACCCAATAGAGTAGTTAGTTACGGCGAGCAGGTGTGGGGTGCAAGTCCGGAGGGCCTTGAGCTTGGATTTCCTGAATGATAACACACATATCCTCAGGATGTGTGCATATGAATAAAAGATCATGACAATCTGTGGCAGTGTATACAGAACCACAAATAGCAGGCCAACAATGTTAACAACAGATGTATCTGTACAGGCAAGTTTCACAAGTGAGTAATTCATACAGTACACCTTTTCTATGGTTCTCTCACAGAACCGCAGCCGAAGAGTGAAATTGTAAAAAATGATGAATGCCAGCATGGGGTACAACCATGTGAAAACAATAAGTTTAACAACTCTCTGTGACATGATTGTATGATAAAGCAGTGGATAACAAATGGCCACATACCTGTCATAACTCATAGCTGCTAAAATGGTGAATTCAGTGATAGCATATGTGTGAACAGCATAGATCTGCGTCTGACAAAAGGGAAGAGATATTTCATATGAGTGTGACAGCAAGTTGCTAAGTACTGCTGGCAGTAGGGCAGTGCCTCCATACAGTCCATTCACAGCCAAGTTACACAACAAAAAATACATTGGCTCATGCAGGGTTTTTTCACAGTAAACTACTCCAATTAACACTATATTTTCAGCAACAATGGTTATGTAGATAATCAGGAAGGCACAGAAGTACAGTGGCTTCAGGCCCTCCATTCCATAGTAATCAGATAGATGAATAGTTGTCACCTCAGAGAAATTTTTCATGACGACACAAACCTATAATGGAGCATCTGAGTAATGCAAAATGTACAGTACAATGTTACACTGACTGAGATAAGTTTCAGCTTTGTGTCATTTAACCACACTGATCAGCTTTTAGATACTCTTAATATCAGCAAACAATATTGATGATGTGTTTGCAATTGTTTTAGCACACTTACATCAAAGTCATAATATATTCTCCAGGTATTGTTCACAGGTTGCGTATGGTCTCACTCTTGTTATGAAGCACCTCCTAATTGCTTCCAAGGGGCAACATTGACCACTAATGAGCATGTTTATTCATTCAGCTGTTTCCCTCACTCATTCAGAAACACACTGATAAAGAATTCCAAATATAGTTTAAAGGACTTAAAAACTATTTTGAATAAAGTTTCGTCAGATGTTCAAACAATGTATTAATTTAAACTGAACACATTCTGACTTGCAAAATAAACTTTTAAGCTGCTTAACATGAACTAAACTAAATTTCGACAAGATTAACTAAGCCGTACTACACCAAACTAGAAAGATAAAACAAAACATGAAATAAATTAAACTCAAGTATGACAGGACAAGTAGAGGTTGATTTTCAGAATAAGGGTTTTATTTACCCAAAAATGAGGCAAACAATTTGAAAAACATGTAACACAGTTCTGGGCCCAGAAAAGAGGTCATCTTAACAGAACTTAACTCAGGCGATGCTAGCTTAAAATATATTGAATAAAACTCAAAACAAAACTGATCCAACAAACTGAACACGAGGGGGAACATACATATAATGGCTGGTCAGACCATTTTTCAAACAAAGGGGTAGAAGAAGACCCCGATGAGACAGCATATTCGGAACACGAAAACCTTGCCTAGTATGGGAGAGCTGGGGCCTTCTGTGGAACCAGACCTGGGAGCTTCGGTACAGAGGGTACAGTCAATGTCAAAGTGCATAGGCCAGTTTGAACAGGTGGGTTTTGAGAAGGGAAATTCAAGGATGTTATGCTGTCAGACTGTCAAATGTGTGGAGGTAGGGAGTTCCAGAGCCTGGGGCAGTGCAGCTGACAGCCCTGGCATCCATGGTGCGGAGACATGAGGTGGGAATGGTCAGGAGACGAGCGCAGGGAGCGGGAGGAGGTAAACTCCTGAAGGTGGTCAGAGAGATTGTGGATGTGGAGGGCTCTGAAGCTGAGCAGAAGGTTTTTGCAGTCAATCCGGTACTGAACAGGGAGTGGGCTGGGGATGGAGGTGATCAGGGTAGTGAGGTCTGTGGGGTTGACATTTTTGATGTTTCTTAAGGAGACAGTCTGATGCTCTTTAACTTTGGATAATGGGGCATGAACCTCAAATAGAACAACTTCATGATCAGAGACAGGGAACTCGTTGGCAGAGAGATTAGAGGGAATGGTACCAGTGCAACAGACTGAGTCAAGTGTATGACCCTTGTTGTGTGTTGGGAGGTTGCAATATTGTGTAATACTGAGACAGTCGATGAGTGAAATTAAATCATTGGCTAAAGGATTGGATAGTTCATCAATATGAATTTTAAAGTCAACCAGGAGAATGACAGTGGGGGACATAGCACGTACAGATGTTAATAGTGAGGAGAATTCAGTGAGAAAGACTGAGGAAGGCTTTGGTGGTCAGTAGATGGCAACAATAATGATGGGTTTGGGACCTGTGAGTTTTACTGCTAAGCATTCAAAAGAGGAGTGATTGGGGACAGTAACAGCAGTGACTTTGATGGTCTCACGATATAGCACAGCGAGTCCACCCCCCCGATTGCAAAAATTCCAAAGAAAGGCAATCTCCAAGATTGTAACAACTGGAGAGGCATCACATTGCTGTCCATACCATCCAAGGTCTTCTGTAGAATCCTTCTAACCAGAATCGACGACGCAATCAACACCAAACTGAGACAGGAACAGGCAGGCTTCAGGAGAGGAAGAGGATGTACTGACCAGATATTCACACTAAGGAACATCATTGAGCAATGCCTGGAGTGGAACAACACACTATACATCAACTTCATCGACTTCCGGAAAGCTTTTGACAGCTTACATTGCAACACCCTGTGGAAGATTGTGCAATCCTGTGGAGTTCCTCCAAAGATAATTGCACTGATAAAGATGTTTTACAACCAGTTTGAGTGTAGTGTGATCACAAACGGCAACCTCACTGATTTGTTCCCTGTGGAATCTGGAGTACGCCAGAGATGCATCATCTCTCCCATCCTCTTCTTGATTGCCATCGACTGGACCATAAGGAAAACAACCTCGGATAAACCGAGAGGCATCCAATGGACACTCTTCACCCAGCTGGAAGATCTCGACTATGGTGATGACCTGGCCATTCTCTCCACAAACCACACTCATATGCAAGAGAAGACCGACAGGACTGACAGATACGCCAGACAGATGAGTTTGACAGTTAACACCTCTAAAACCCAAGTGATGTGCATTAACTCAACACCCCCTGCACCAATCACTGTGGATGGCAAGGCACTCGACTATGTTGAAGAGTTCACATATCTGGGCAGTAGACTCAGCAAGGACAATGCATGCAGTAAAGACATCAGCATACGGCTTAGTAAAGCCCGCAACACATTCGCCATGCTCCATACCATCTGGAAGTCAAAGCAGTACAGCTTGAGAACCAAGATCCAACTGTATAACAGTAATGTTAAATCAGTTCTGCTGTACGGCTCAGAATGCTGGCGGGTTGTTGAGAGTGACATGCAGAAGGTCAGTGCATTCCACAACAGATGCCTCCGGAGAATATGCCACATCTTCTTGCCTGACAGGATTTCAAACCATGACCTGTACACAAACACCAGCTCTCGCAATGTGGTGCTGGAAATCAAGCAACGCCGACTCCAATGGCTTGGACATGTCCTGAGGATGGACCAGAACTATATTCCCAGAGTAGCCCTGAGATGGACTCCACCTGGGAAGAGAAAGCAAGGCCGGCTGAAAACCACCTGGCGGAGAACTGTGGCCTTGGAGCTGAAAACAGCAAACCTTTCCTGGGGTGAGGCACAGCATGCTGCACAAGACCGGACCAGATGGAAGCAGATCGTCGCAGCCTTATGTTCCTGAAGGAACAAAGAGGACTAAGTAAGTAAGTAAGTAAATTGATGAGCAGGGTGATTATGAGGAAGCTGAAAGACAAGCCTGGCAGGAGCAGAGGAGTAGAGAGTCTGCTGTTAGCCGCCATGGAGTGTTACACAACAGCAGGGTAACCAGACACATGTCGCCTGGTCTAGGCGGCAGATTAGCACCCAGGACTTGGTGCCCAGGGAGAGGAGGCAGAGAAGCAGCAGATGGTCACCAGAACAGAGGATCCGGCAGAAGCCAGCACAGCGGAGAGGTTCACACAGGGCAGGCACACTAGGCATACGCTGCCGGGTCCAAGTAGCAGGTTATCCGGCAGGCACTGGGTGGGGTGGCCTCTGCGTTAACGAAACACAGGAATGTCAAGGTGCTGTGGAGAGGAAGCAGAGTAGCAGCAGACTGTCCTGATCAAGCGTGCAGTAAGGCACACCAGAACAGAGAGTCCAGCCACAAGGAGCACAGCGGAGACCCGACAGTCCCAGGGCCGCAGGTGAGGCTTTTGCCAGCAGGGTTAGGTTCCAGACTACCAAGTGACAGCAACAATTGCACCAGGCAAACCAAGACAGCCGGATTATAGAACAGCTGTTTCGGTGTCTCAGAGTGTTATATCAGAATTGAAATACTATCTAACAGATGAAGCAGAGTCTGACTGGACAGACAATATTCAGGGTTCAGTGGCTTAGAGCCAAACAAATTAAACAAAACAGCGGAGGAGGCGCGGCAGCAGCTTGCCAGGGGTCCCTTCGCTCTGCCATGTCAATTCCCTCCTCCATTTGTGGACATTAAGGAGGTGAATCTATCCTCCTAGGAGAAGATAGATTACCTCTTAGCAGAGAGCCAGGACCTGTTACAGAAACTGTCTGAGTCTGTTGTTCCCAATCACAACAGACAGAGGGGGTTTACTCCCTGTACTTCCTGGCTCCCAAGAAGACAAGAGACTTCAGACCCATTTTGGATCTCTGTATCCTACGCTAATACAATGCCTGCAAAACATTCCATATGCTAAACATCAAGCAGTTACCTGATACAGCCGAGCGATTGGTTCACAACAACTGATTCAAAGGATGCATACTTTCATGTCGAAGTGGCTCCAAAATACAGGAAATGCTTACTTTTCACCCTCCAACGTATGGCCTACGAGTACAACACACTGCTGTTTGGCTTTTCCTGGGCACCTCACACTTTCAGCAAATGTGTGGAAATGGCGTTTCGACCTCTGCATAACCATGGGGGTCTTCTTTTATCTCAACAACCTAATCATCATTGCCAAGTCCAAGAGAGTGCCTATGTTCCACACAGCCCAGTTCATCTTACACCTAACCACAGTGGGGTTCGTAAGCAACTGGAAGAGGAGCAGCCCCCGACCACAGCATTGGGTGTAGTATCTTGGACTGTGCTCCATGCGCGCAGCCTGCAAGCCGCTCTGTCTGAACACAGATTGATGGTCCTGCGACAAGCAGTTATTAAGCTGCAGCTTAGCGCACTGTCATGTAGATACTTGGGTTCATGGCAGCAGCCCACTCAGTGGTACCATTGGGACTACTGCATATGCAGCGCCTAAAGAGGTGGATGCCTGGATGCCAAGAAGCACAAGTGGCACTAAGTAACCATTTCCTACTCAGTATGGGACAACCTAAGATACTGGAGGTCCCCACAACAACTGCACTGTGGTGGCCTACATCAAGAGGCAGGGCGGAATTCAACCCGCTACCTGTTTATGGTGGAGACTCTGTGGTCATGGGCCTCAGAGCACTTATTGTCTCTGAAGGCTCTGTATGTTCCAGGACTAGAAAACAGGGGTGCCGACCTCATGTTGAGGGGAGATCCCTTACCAAATGAGTGGAGGCTCTACCCTGAGGTGGTGAGGGAAATTTGGACTTGGTTTGGGAAAGCTGAATTAGATCTGTTCACCAGCTGATGCAACACTCACTGCCCGCTATGGTTCTCCCTGGCGGCACAAGGCCACCCCCCCCCCCTTGGGGATGGATGCATTTGCACACGCCCCATGGCCATGAAATCTGCTCTATGCCTCTCTGCCCCTCTGTCTAATCCTTCCCCTGTTGGAGAGAGTGAGTCAGGAGCAGTTGTCGGTCATTCTGGTTGCCTCGGGGCACTGCTCGGTGATTTGGTATGCAGCAATGACTCAATAGATGGTGGCCCAACCCTGGAACATCCCCAAGTTCTGTGGGGCTCTACCTCATGAGGTGGGCTTGACAGGCGCCTTGCCAACTCTAGGTGAGTCCACCACTGCCTGTTACAAGGCAAAGTGGTTAGGGTTCCAATGCTGGTATGAAGAAAGGAGGCTAGATCCCTTGTCGTGTGCAGTTGGCTCTATTCTTTTCTTTTTGCATTGTTTGATGGATGGTAGGCTGTCATACATGTCAGCCATCTCTTCCTGCCATGAGGATTTTGTCAACACGTCTTTGCCCGCCTTCTCAAGAAGCTGTTATTGCAGCGGGTCAGAAGGCAGCACCTGGTGATGCTGACCTCCTCCCCTAAAAGCGATCTGCCATTGGTGATTGTGGCATTGATGAAGGATCCCTTCAAGCTTCTGGAGCACTCCTGTCTGTAGGCACTTTCATTCAAGACAGCTTTGTGTTGACCACAGCTAAGAGAGCATGTGAACTAACTGCCTTGTCAGTGCACCCCAGTTGCTTGGTGTTTCATGGTGACCACAGTAGGGGCTTCTCTCAGACCAAATCCCTCCTTTGTTCCCAAGAACACAAGGAGCTCGTCTAGGTCAAGAGTAATACAGTTAGATGCTTTTTGTCCTCCACTCCATGATGGGAACAGGGAGGCAAAATTGCATCTGCTCTGCCCAGTTAGGCATTTTATGTAGAATGCAAGGCCCCCATCAGATGCACTAAACCACAATTTGTGTGCTTTGGTGACGATGTGGCCATTAAGGCCCTATCCAAGAAACGCCTTGCAAGATGGCTTGGTGAGTGCATCTTCCAAGCCTCCAGGCATGTGGGCAGGAACCTTCTCACTGTGGTCCGCACACACTCCACATGTTTTGTGGCACTGTTAGCGGTCTTTTCAGCAGGGTGAGTGTTGAGGTCATATGTATGGCAGCATCGTGGTCTACACCCTGTCTGTTCATACAGTTCTATCTCTTGGACATGTTGGGTTCCATTTTACGGTCTGTGCTCGCTGGAATGACACAGGACTGGTGAAAAGGGTTGGGGGTATATCAGGAGTGCTGCACTTGACTCCCCTCTGGGTGTGATACACCAACATATTTCCGTGCTCCTTGATGACCCAGGAAATGTGGTGAGCAGGGTGTCTATTGCTTGTCTTTTGACCCCTGCAGGGTTAGGCAACAGTTCTACCCAGTTCAGTTGTTTATCACCTGGGTTGGTTGGGGCCCTCCAATTCTCCACTGCAGTGGCCTGGGATATAAAGAAGTGAGCAGGCTATGGCGACTAACCTCAAGCCGGTCAGGATCAGTGGAGCTGGGTTGATGCTATGTAGCCACAGGCATTTATTCATCAGGCTCTACCCACTGTACCCATAGAGTCAAGTGTGAGATAGAACAAAGGTTACGATATTGTAACCCTAGTTCTTTTAGCACAGGTGGAGCCCTCTACCTAGGGGACCTGTCGCCGCTGCACCGCTCACTGAAAAAGGGTAGGCTTGTCCTGACAGGCGGGCTATGTTTATGCTTGTCTCAGTGTGCAAATGCATGCTTGTGATTAGAGGAGTATTACCTATGGAATCCAGTAGAGGGAGTGCTTAATTTGTAAAATTAGAAGTAGGGGAACACTTTGGGCCTCTGAGAGAGCAGTGTTCCCCTACTCTCAAAAGTGGGAGTGGGGGAACACTGCGGGACCCGAGCCGCCTCACTGCGCAACTCCGAATGGAATGGTTGTGACATCTCGTGTTGTCACGGTACCACAATTGAGACCTACGGTACGATACCAGTGAAAGTATCATGGTTCTGAGTAGTATCACGATACCACAGCAAAAATGAGGCAGATGTGCCTTTTGTCATTTATAAAAAGATAAATCACTTTTCTATAATACATCAATGATATTTCAATGGAATAAATTACTTATTGACTTATTCAT
Source organism: Epinephelus lanceolatus (assembly GCF_041903045.1). NCBI lineage: Eukaryota > Metazoa > Chordata > Actinopteri > Perciformes > Serranidae > Epinephelus > Epinephelus lanceolatus. Next base: position 41,890,038 of record NC_135744.1, on the reverse strand, counting down.
ACTTCAAAAACAGCATCAATAAGTGATTAACATAGGGGGGATCAAAATAAAATAAATAAATAAAATATAAATCAACCAGCCACCCTCCTCCCCTGACAAGTAAAGAACAGTCCCTAAAGTGCGGTGAGGTTTGTGGAGCGTTACCTGCCACAAAGACAGAAATGTGAACGGCTCGTTTCTCCTCTGACACGCCACATACCTGTGTGCCGCCACAGCTCGGTTGTCCAGGTACTACTGGGCAGTCATGAGGCCAACGAAAGAGGAAATTAGGCTGCTGGACCTGGAGCTGGACTTCTCTGTCGCTGGTAAGCCGTTATCTTGTGCCGCGGAGCCACCGTAAGCTATTTGACCACCGTATTCCTGTCTGTGACCCCCGTTCAACCCACAAACAGCAGGATTCGCCTTTCGTGTCTGCTGCTGGTTGAAATCTGTACTCACACAGTGTGCTGAATGATTTATTTTGCTGGCACAAAACTATTTTTAGCTGCAAATGCGAGTAAAATGCTCACATGTAGAGCTCTGTGGAAAACAAATCACTGCCAACAAGTAAAAAGAAATAAATAATAACTTTCACTGCTCAAAGATACTCACATGTCTGGAAAACAAACCACTACAGCAGCATATTGAGTGCCAGGTGGCCAGCACGTGCCGTTATTGACCAGCGCGCGCCGTTGGACGGGGCATGGACACTCACCCTCTTGCGATTGGACTTTGAACTTATCCCACAGTAGTGGTACATGAGGCACCGTAGTACTATGGTACTCCACCCTGCAACATTAGTGACATCAGCCAATACTGTATGTAGTTTTTAGATGTGAAAAGTTCTAGACCCATGCAAATTAGTTCCGGAACGCATACCAGGGCCTTTTCTGAAAAGATCCTGGTATGCGTTCCAGTATGTTCTGGCTCAAATTAAGCACTGAGTAGAGGGATCCATTTGTGCCAATTGAACTAGGGTTACAATAACGTAACCTTCGTCAGGACAGTGCCTCAGTGGGCTTCTTTGCCTCTGCATAGAGAAAGTTGCATGTACATATGAGAATCCTGATTATTAGGAATGTGTTAGGTGTCCTATACAGTGTCTTTATCTTTCTGTGTAAACAGTTTATTGTTTTCATTTGTATTCTTATCTAACTTGCACAAACAGACAGAGAGCAAAATAGAATACAGCACATAAAGGGTGCAGTGAATTTCCACAGCGACTTTCTCATTTCTCTTTAGATGTTATACCATATTATTGACCTTTATATAACATCTTGTCTTGTGATACTGCACGTAATGGTACATTTAGGAGTTCTTTCCTTTTATTCACTGACCTCAGTCGGCTTTTAGAGTAAGATTCTTGATCCAGTTGTCCTGTATGAACAATGACTGATGAAAGAATTATGTTGAAAATGCAGATTTGGATGCTACATCTTGGTAATAGAGTTGTAGAGGCTCCACAAATAAATCCATGATTAATGTTGTGTAATATGTTTTATTTATATTGTGTTTATAAGCACACAGGATTGGGCACATAAATATTTGTCTTTTTATTGTTTGTGTGGAAGACAATCATTTCAGCTGTAAGCAACCTATTATCATATCCTAACTGACAGTGAAGTCATCTCTTTTCCCTTTAAGTAATTCTACATTTCACACCCAGACCCAGCACAAATTCACTAGTTTGGTTCATATATATAAAAAACCTCAACAGATTCATTTCTAAAAATTTTGATTATTAATATTTTCAATAAAACAACTCAAGGAGGCTACAGAATAATGATGATGATGATGGGAAATCTCAAGCAGTGACTATTTATGCTTTATTAATTACAGCAAATTATAAAAACCATAATGCTAGAATCTGCACCCTCTATTAAAATAACATAAAACTTTCAATTCTAAAAAAAGACTACTTTCACTACTTATTCATTCTTAGCTAATTGTGAGACTCAGAGCACTTAACTGATAAAAAGAGTTTATATATAAATCTTCAAAAGCCAAGGATAACATAGACTTGAGCAAAACACTGCACTACAACCCTTTAAAAGAAGTAAAACATCAGGTTACCAAAACCAACATGAAAACATTATAAGTTTTTGTATTTATTTTCATCTGAAATAATTGGAACAGCCAGGAAAATTAAAACAAACAGTAGCCTATTCATGTTAGAGTTCACAGAGCAGATAGTGTGAAAGACAAAGGTGCGTTTTAAAGTCCCAGTGGTATATTTAGTCCACGTAGGCACAGACAGACAGACAGACTGAAGCTCAGCACATTATGTGCACAAGGCCTGAGCTTCAGCCTGGTAATGCCTCAAGAAGCCCACATGGCATGACAAGAATTCAACTCTCCAAATGTTTTTCTCTGTGCCTGCTGGTCTTGTTTTGTTTTCAATAGCAAATGTGATTAAACAACATGGAGAGACAGGAGATTCTGTATGTCATGTGTTTCCATCAGTCCTCACAGCACCATGCAGGACACACTTTGAATGCATGGTACCAGCAGCCCTGTTGGCTACATTATTTGTTACTTGCCTGCTTTTTCTGCTGAAAAGCCTAAACAGTCGATCTCTCACGACTTGAATACTCAATCCGTAGATTGCTGGATTAAGAAGGGGTGGGAATATCAGGAAGTACACAGATAAAAACAACTTGCTTTGGTAAGGCAGGTGCTTAATATTGAATCGACTTTGTGCTATTTCTAAAAAGCACCCAATAGAGTAGTTAGTTACGGCGAGCAGGTGTGGGGTGCAAGTCCGGAGGGCCTTGAGCTTGGATTTCCTGAATGATAACACACATATCCTCAGGATGTGTGCATATGAATAAAAGATCATGACAATCTGTGGCAGTGTATACAGAACCACAGATAGTAGGCCAACAATGTTAACAACAGATGTATCTGTACAGGCAAGTTTCACAAGTGAGTAATTCATACAGTACACCTTTTCTATGGTTCTCTCACAGAACCGCAGCCGAAGAGTGAAAATTAAAACAATGATAAATGCCAGCATGGGGTACAACCATGTGAAAACAATAAGTTTAACAACTCTCTGTGACATGATTGTATGATAAAGCAGCGGATAACAAATGGCCACATACCTGTCATAACTCATAGCTGCTAAAATGGTGAATTCAGTGATAGCATATGTGTGAACAGCATAGATCTGCGTCTGACAAAAGGGAAGAGATATTTCATATGAGTGTGACAGCAAGTTGCTAAGTACTGCTGGCAGTAGGGCAGTGCCTCCATACAGTCCATTCACAGCCAAGTTACACAGCAAAAAATACATTGGCTCATGCAGGATTTTTTCACAGTAAACTACTCCAATTAACACTATATTTTCAGCAACAATGGTTATGTAGATAATCAGGAAGGCACAGAAGTACAGTGGCTTCAGGCCCTCCATTCCATAGTAATCAGATAGATGAATAGTTGTCACCTCAGAGAAATTTTTCATGACGACACAAATCTATCTTCGAGCGTCTGAGTAATTCAAAAAATACAGTTACACTATCTGAGATGAGATAAGCTTTGTGTCATTCAACTGCACTGATCAGCTTTTATATACTCTTAATATCAGCAAACAATACTGTTACAACCCAGCTCGCAGGGGAAAGGGAAGCAACACAAAAATAATCTGACTAATCAAAAATAAAAGGAAAACAAATTCTGACTATCTAATCTAGCTTTTAAAAACAAACAACAAAAAACCGGACCCCTGCACCTAGTGTCTCTATACAGATAATTATCTAAGTGTGGATGGAAATGTTTGGAATCAGTCAAAAGCATAACAATTTCTAACAATCTGGCCACACTTAAATGGTTCACAAAATCTACAAAAGCTTATGACAAGCTACAAACGCTACAAGTTGGCTGTCTAACACAACACAAAGTTCTCAGACAAAGAGGCCAGCTGCCACCAACAGTCAGCCCCGGACTGACAGGCTGGCAGGGCACTTGTAGATGCTGGGCCTTGATTGGGTGGCTGTGATTGGCCCACTCCACTGGTGCTGCACCAATCAGGGACCCAGATGAGCTGTGGTCTTGGCGGTCAGAAGCAGCAGAGGAGCACCAATCAAGACAGAGGGGGTGGAGCTTCTGGTTACACCCCGCCTTTCTGAAAATTGACCCCCATTCTTCGTAATGGCGGGGTTTCACATTTTTTCTAAAGGCCCCGCTATTCCAAATATTGGGTACAACACCCGCAGTTCATCAGCAGGTGCCTCCAATCAGCCGCACACTCAATCACATATCCGCTCCGACCAGCCTCCCCCTGCAACTACAGCTCCACTCGGCTTATTGTTGTCATGGATAGGCCTACATCGATGCTTCTAGCTGGTGATATGCTGTGATAAGGCTTTAAAATTGTAGCCGTGGGTATATGCTCATTAAATCACAGTTATTACACCTTTCCGTTTTATAAATGCATTTAATATATTTACTTCGACCAGAAGACAGATTATCACTAGTCTGTCTGACCAGAGGGGGGGGGGACAACAACACATATTCCCCCGGGGATACGTGATGTGCGAGTGCAGTCGGGAGTGGGGATTCGGCACCCCGGCAGCGCGCGTTAAAAGACTTGACAAGCGTCTTCTTTTAAATGTGTTTGCTGCTAGCGAAATTATACATAATAAATGAAGACACTGACATATTTTCAATAAAAAACAGTGAGTTGAACGTTCATTTCAAGCTTTTGTAGTACAACGAATTTCAGAATTGTGCGAGTGCGGCAGGAGAGCGGGCAGCAGTTTGATGCAGGAAAACTCGATATGGACTTAAAAATCAGTTTCGGAACGGCAGGTGTTTCGGAATGGAGGGCTGTCCCCGGAGCTTCTGAGTCCAGTGGAGGTGCAGGCAGCTCGGCAGACAGAGGGAAAAGTTAGTCTCACACACACACACACACACACAGGGCCAGCCCTAGCCATTTTGATGCCCTAGGTGAGATTGAGATTTGGTGCCCCCCCCCCGAACTACATTACCCCACCGGTACTGGGAACACAAACATCAGGGACCACAATGGTTTCAAGACAAAAAGTGCTGCTGGGGTAGGTGTAAATCATAAAATGTCACAGAACTCACTAATAGTAGTAAAACAGCATTTTTTATTTAGCCTAATTGCTAATAGGCTATTAGCCAATTTGCAACCCAGTAATCCAGTGTAGACCTAATTCACTGATATATTTCAATATCAATCGAGCTTACTACAATGTGCTACGATGCCAAGTGGCGCTCACATCTCTGGTGCAAGCCAGTGCAGAAATCTGTTTTTGTGGATAAGTTCGTGTTAGTCATTGTCACTGATATTTGTCAGCGAAATTTCAGCACAAGAAGGAGCAGTTATCCAGATAGCTAGCTACTGGCTTGCCATTCAGTCTCATATCCTTCAATCTGTAACATTATCAGAGTCCAACAGCTATTGTAGCATTATTATGTAGCATTAGCTTTATTGCTACTTAGCTAGCTAGCTGCAGCAAATGAAACATCTAGTGACGTTACACACAGAACGGCATTTTAAAGATAACATTTGACAGACAACATACCTCTATATCGGACTTTCTTTTCCTCCTCCTCCCGCACCTGACGGTTTGGACCTTTTCATTATTATGAAATGCAGGTAAAACGTAAATATCTGCCTATCTTGACCAGATTTTGACACAGACCCCACTCTCAGTGCGCACAGTACAGGTGCAGGGGCAGGATGAAAAATTTTGAGGAACAGGGGTGCAAAGTGTATTTCTTTCTTTCTTTCTTGCTTGCTTTCTCTCTTTCTATCTTATTTTCTGTATTTGTTCATTTGTTACCTCCGGAAAAGGATGGGCACCCACTGGCGAATTTTTATTACTATTATTTTTATTTTCATTTTTTCCCAGCGCCCACCAGACAATGTGGCGCCCTAGGCGACCGCCGCCTATATCGCCTATGCCTTAAAGGGAAATTTCAGTTTATTTCAACCTGTCTCCTATCGTCCTAAATTTGTTTCAAGTGACTAGTGACATAAAAATAATAGTTAGCATGTTAGCCGTTAGCCTAGATACAGCCGGGGCGCATAGTAGCGTCAGACCTGTTAAAACGTAAGTGAACAGGCAACCTTCAAGTGCAAAGTTAGTCCACTAAACAAGCATTATTCTATAAATCTTTCATAAAATAAATGAATGAACTTTTCAGGCTACTGTCCGGTTCTGCCTTCCAGCTGTTGCTGCTTGTTCTCGCGATATTTCAGGCACGGTATGAGATCGCTGCTTGTTCTCGCGATATGTCGGCCGCGCTTTGGAAAGCAGAGCTAGATGGTAAACAAACATGGCAGCACACCGGTAAGGTAAGACAACACGTTTACATGTTGTTTTCTATATGTTCTCTGACATTTATCCTAACGATATGAGGCGGTCTTTGTGGAAAAAAAGCTTGTTTAGTGGACTAACTTTGCACTAGAAGGTTGCCCGTTCACTTACGTTTTAACAGGTCTGACGCTATAGGAGACAGGTTGAAATAAACCCAAATTTCCCTTTAAGCCGGCCCTGCACACACACACACACACACACACACACACACAAAGAAGGTAGAAAGAGCTGCGGCCATAACAAATACTGATAATGGCCATGTTTCCCAGTTAAGAGCAATCTTAGGACTTAAGAGCGCAGTTAAGAACGTCTTTGGTAAGAAGGGTCACTAAGATAAGAGTGTTTCCCAGATGCCTTCTTAATGCCCTTAGGATCACTCTTAAGATCGCTCTTTAAGACACTCTTAACAGGAGCTGACCACTGCCGCGGTGCTGAAACTAAATCAATGATGTCAGGCACATGGATCACCCACCACTTCATCAGCGCATAAGTCACACACAGCGCTGCTATCTAACGCACTAATTCCCTGCTGCTCGTGTGTATGTGTGTTCTAATAATTCTAATGAAAAACTAAGACGATAACTATTTGTTAATGACCTATTTTCATGACGGAAACAAGACTACATCTAAATAAGAAGTAGTCTTGGTAAGAGAATCATGAGGAAATGTTTAATATTTATACAAAAATATGAAAGATGGATGAAAAGACAAATGAACTTAAGGACCTGCATTGTATCCCAATCACATTGTATCCTTGCATTCATCAATGCTGTGTCTCTGCTAATGATCATCTTAACGTGACCAGTTCACGGAAGGACAAAATTGACAGATTTATGGACTATATCATTCTACACTGAGAATCAGACAAAACGCCAGGTATAAACTATGGAAACACACAGGCAGCACGCTGACAGTTAGCAAGGGTGTTGGTTTGATTTTCACATTGGTAGGGACATAAAAGTGCTCCATGTGGGCGACCTGTACGTTGATGATTTTTTAATGCAATTTCACGTCATGCGAAACTGATCACTGCTTAATAATACATATTTAGATATCCACACTAAATACAAGAATGTCTTGGTTAATGTATTCTTTAATGTTATCAGTTACATGAATATACACTGATAACTTCACCACATCTGTCCGTATGTGCTTCCCAAGGTAAACTATAACATCTATGATTATCAAGTTTTAATAGAATCTTGTTCAGGCCCAGTGCTACCCACTTGATAGCATACTGTCATGGTGGCTTCAGTCAGAGACGTAGGAAGGAGGCAGTCCTTTTTTCAGGCAAAATTTGACATACCTGCAAAGGCTTCTTAAAATGAGCCATGATGTCTCCCTGTAATGATCTGAATTGATACTGATAGCAGGTAAAAACATATATTATGCATGAATCAATATTTTTTGCTTACTCCTGGTCACAATGCTGAATCTCACTATCAACATATGTCCTTCACGATTCAATCTCACCTGTGAGGCTCCTGTCTCTCCTCTATCTCCCCCTGTCTCTCTTCCTGCCTCTCCTCCTCCATCTCCTCCAGTCTCTCTACTACTTGTCATCTGACAAAAAATATATTGATGCAAGACATGTGAACAGTGGGACAATTTGAGATGCAACAGTCATAGATTTTGATTGTTGTAGCCTGAGGAAAACATCCTGTATGTTTTACAGTTGCGTACTTCATGAAACAACATCTGAATGTATATAGGCTAAAGAACAGCCAGAATGTCAACACAAGTTAGTCAGCTTCATCATGTTAAACATAAATAAAATAAATCAACAAAAATGTAAATGCTCCAAAATCATTATAATACAACTGTGTGCAAAATGTTGCACTTACACCCAATATCTATTACATAAATATGACTCAGTGTTGGTGTTTTTACTGGGAGCAGTGGATCTCTATTCTCCTAAGTCTCTCCTTCACACACCATGGATGCTGAAGACTGTCACTGAAGGAGCTATTATTTATAGTGTTTACACTTTATTTATTCAGACTGTTTCTATCATGTCATCTTACTACAAACATTAATGTGAACTGTGTCATCACTACATGACATCTATGATTGCTGATGGAGCATGTGAAGTGGAATTTCATGTTCTCTGGCATATAATATTGACCTAATAGTTGCCAAACTTAGCTCAGCTATTATTAGCTCGTTAGCATCTCATTATCTAGCAAAGAGCTGCCAAGGAACGCCATTCAGTTAGCCTAACATCAACAGGTGTTGGCAGAAAATACGATTTTTTTTAGCTTATTTACTGAACCAACCGACTCACATCTGTTTTCTTCCTTTTCATCCAGTTCATCAAGGACTGTTGTTGGTGCTGGGCCTGCTGGAGTTTCATTTTTCAGCCGCGAAATCTGCATGTCTGTTTGTAGAATGCGAATTTGAAATGTAGGCTGTGCGCGTGACATATCAGGACCATAGACAGTCACAGATCACTGGCGTGCGTTCACTCTCGATGCTCCGGTGTGGAGCGCTAACGGTGACGCGCATGTATGTGTCGTTCCCTCACGAACTGCCATGAACTGTCATAGATATATATACGTAGATGCCACATTCAACGGCGCTCCTCGTTGGAGCGATACGTCAACGCAACGATCTTGCCCAGGTGGAGCTGCACTGCCGATTAAAATCATCATTAGGGGCCGTTCAGATGTAACGTCTTTTGCGGGCATAAATCCATTAGTTTCAATGTAGACGCGTGCCAAGTGCGCTCACAATCCAAAGCAACGCCGTAGCGGCGCGCATTCGGTGCGACGCGCCTGTTATTTTGTGCGCGTCTGCGGCGCACAGAGATGGAAAAATCTCAACTTTTTCGAATGCAGCAAGCGCACTGCATGTCATGTGATAAGAATTAACCAATCAGCTCCACGGACGTGCTTCTTCCTTTCCGTCCACTGGACTTCGCAACATCCGGTGGTGTGAAAGGCAGAAAGCAATGGAGGAGCGACTGATCATTCTTGTCCAGGGATACCCAGAGTTATATGACCTGTCTTTGTCGTACTACTTTGACTCCAACAGAAGGAACAATGCCTGGAGAATTATCAGCTCGGAGCTTGGGATAACTGGTGAGCATGATGATGCTATTTTTATGGCTAATGGTTGTGCCCTGTGAGTGACAGGCGGTTTTGGTTGCTTAGTAACGGCAGGCGCAACAGTAGCGCAACCTCCAAAGCGCCTTGGATGAAAGGATGGAAACAGCACAGCTGGCGTTTTCCACGCGCTTTTAGACGTTACATCTGAACGGGGCCTTACTCGGTGAATTCTCAACCGATTTTCATGCGGTTTGGTTTGTTACAATCGTCAGACGTGTAGTTATGGTACAGAATACTTGGTTAAATAAAAATGCAGCTTTTCATACCAAAATATTTGATCTTATGTAGATAAAGTAACAGTAATAGTTCTACAACACATTTAAACTAAACTTTCCCCATGTAATAAATATGCTTTTTTCTTACTGGATGTACAATGCCCACCATGATGTCATTTAATTATTAATTTTTATTATAAATGTTTATTCACATTTTAAGTCACACAATGTGCAAAAAATAGTGTATCAGCAGGGTTGTGCCGAGCTGCAGTGTAGTTACACATTCTGATTAACAAATGTTGGTTTTGTACAAGTGAAAATAAATGTCTTAGAGCTGCATGTTTACACAAAATTTTGCTTTAATCTCATATGTATAACACCACAGTGCTCATGGGAGCCTGGACACAGAACTGTTTACATTATTAGGTCATATTTACAAAAAATATATACAGTGTACAGTAGTATTATTTTTAGGAGTCCTTGCAGAGATGCTCGGGAAAATTGAATACAGGAGTCACTCCGTCCCTTAAACGGACAGTCTGTCCAGTCCTGTCGAAGTCCTCAGGTCTGAAGTGACAGCTACAGATGACTGAGGAGTCACTCGGGACAAAGTCCTTTCTCCTCACTGCTGCTACCCATGCCCATCTTCTATCTGTGTTTTCTGGGAAACTACACACAAAATAAGTGTCAGAAAAACGCAGTTCCACATAATTTGTAGTTACAATTCAGGCCACAAGTTAATTACTAACGTTATACTGCGTTATGTCACGTTGGTGCCATGAAACAGATAGCTGACAATTTGGAATAACACATACACCGACATAGCTGTTTGACAAAGCATCATAATTTTATTAGTAGTCCCTACCGTCCCTACCCAATCCTACGCCTATGAGTTAATGTGACATATATGTGCAGATGTGTGAAAACACACAGCTGCTACCCAAAGCACTAATTCCCTGCTGCGCGTGTATGTAATTACAGGTAACAGGTGGATCCAAGTAGCAATTACATCCATTTACACAGATATAAAATGACCTGTGGGTATAGGTGCACACATTAAGACAGAAGGGCAGAAGCAGGGCGCAAGCAGGGCGCAAGCAGGGCGCAAGCAGGGCGCAAGCGGTCACCTGCATTCACCCCAGACGAGATGACCATCCTGGTGGATGAAGTATGGCAGCAGTGGGACACAGTCTTCGGCAGAACAAAAGGGGGGAAAAAACAGTGGCCAAGAACCGCATTTGGCACGCCATCGCTGAAAAAATGGCTGCCTCCAGCCCCTGCGGCCTGCGAGACTGGGTGGCGGTGAGAAAGAAGTAGCAGGAGTTTCAGAGCCGACCGAAAAAAGAGGACTGCAAGTGCCAGGCGAGAGAGCCAGGGCACAGGTGGTGGCAGACCTGGCGACACTACCCTCGCCCCTGATGAGGAGAGGGTCATGTCAATAATTGGCAAGACCGCCTTTGAGGGTATTGAGGGGGGGTAGATGTCCTGGGGGACGAGGGCCTCTCGTCCCACAGTGACTCGGGTGAGGATGAGCCATAATCAGGAGCGGGGCCAGAGCAGCTCAACCAACATCCCTGCCCCTCAGCATCAACCTGCCCGACGAAGACGTCCCCTGCACACTCTCAAGCTCAAGGCCTGTCCCCGTGTGCCAACCCGCACCAGCAAGGCCCGGCGTCCGTATGTGGGGTGGCTTCACCTGGCAGCCCTCTGTTACCATCTGCACAACCTCCCTTCATTGCAGGTGATGCAGAACCCATGTGACAGGAGGGGTCCCACCGCTTTAGGCTATCTTATGTTTGAATAAACTTGGTTTCCTTTTCAACCATGTGTTGTGTGAATCATTGCACATTATAAAGTAAGGATGTCAAATCTACACACAGATGGTCCCAAGGAATTGATATAATTTCAAGATTTATTCCTAAAGACTACTCATGACATATGTAAAGCAAACACTTTTGCACTTGACTGAACAGATTGCAGATGTTTTACATTATAAAAAATAAACCTCATTGCCTCTGTGCACTGCTCCTATCGGACTCAAACTTTGCTTTTGGGCACTTAATCATGATGTTTTCTTCTAACTAGATCTTGCTTTTGTTGTATTAACACGTCGCTTTGGATAAAAGTGTCTGCTAAATGAAATTGTAACATTGTAAAGTGTGTGTAATGTGCGCCTCAAGCATGACGCATGTGCCTCTTCCAGCCTGATGTGCACAGCACATACAGGAACACACTTGTTATTCCTCATATTTCTATTATTGTTTTTCTTCCACCAGATTTCAGTGCATAACTTGTGCCACAGCTTTGAGCACACAGGGTCTTCATAAAACATATAGATTCAAGATTCAATATGCAGGATGAAATTCATTCTTTTCTGTCACCAATTAATGCTAAACAATATAAATCTGAAGTATAAAGTAGATCAAAATATGTTTTAACGTCTCCTTGCTTAGGGTAATATTAATGTGCCTGACGCGGCTGCATGGAGCTGTGAGCATTTGGTCGCTAAGAAGACTGTTAAGAGTTGGTCAGCTCGATCTTACAACTCCATCTTAGTGAAAGATCTCCTAAAACATTACATGACCTAAACTAAATTATGATAGGATGAGTGTGATGGCCCAAGCTGGCGGGCATCAGGATTCATAGGTGGATTTTCAGAAAAAGGGATTTATATAACCCCCAAAAATGAAGCCAACAACTTACAAAGTATGTAACACAGTTCTGGGCAGAGGTGGGAAACCTCAGCTACATGACTTGGCACCAGTCTGACTGAAGACGCAAATTGAGACTTGACTTTCTGCAATGCGAGCAAACCTGGCAACCTGAGAGGACGAGACAGACCTGCAGAAATTGTGCATGGCAGCTAATGTGGTGAGTACAGGCAGAAATAATGAAACTTGGTTTCAAGGATTACGTTATCAGTGACAAGAGAACAGTGGTATGAGAGATCTGCAGCTCAGAAATCAGTGATACAACCACCGCAACTTCTCAACTTCCAGCGTCTTCAGCACACTACAAAACCCACAAAGAAAGGTACAGGAATTTGTCTTTTTAGCAAACTTACCAGCTTACTGAATCAATGGAATTTCATATTAACTGACTTGTGCTTGACATGAGCAATGACGTGACTTGCCCTTCTTGTCTTGTTGCAGTGACCCGGCATGACTTGCTTGATTCTCACCACACTAACTTAGGTAACACTTAGAGGTTAAGACCTGAAACCTACTTGTGACTTGTGGAGCCTTCTTTCTTCTTTCTTCTTCCGAGGAAATCATACTTCCCATGGGTGAAAACTCACCAAACTTTGCACAGAGGTCCAGTCTCATGCCAGATATCCTCAGCTGTAAACTCAAGCCAATAGTCCTGATGGTGGCGCTACAGCAAGTGTCTAAAGTTCAAAACTTTGAAAATTCTTAACAAATCAACCATATGTGCTACAACTTCACAACTTTCGTCAAACTGTAGCCTCAATACTGAAGAAACGTTTGTACATTTAAACCTGTTAAAAATTATGAAGTTCATCACTCTGTTTTTTTTTTCAAAAACTGTAAAACCTCTTAAACCTATCTCCTCCCACAATTTTTGCTCAGTTGACACCAAACTTGCTACAGAGCATCTTCAGACTGTCCTACAAAAACTATGTTTCTCAGATTTTTGATTTATCAAAATGTTTGACTGTAAACGGTACTGTAAACATATACATGCAAATTCTTGCTAAATAAATCTTCAATCTTCATGAAAAAAATGACAAAATTCTAGAGTCATGGTAGATGATGTGTGGCAAATTTCAGAATTTTATCTCAAAAACTGAATTTTTGACAGCATTTTGAATTTTGCTCTAATGTGAACAATTGGAGTCAATGTAAAAATGGTAATTTTAAACATCAGTTTTTCACTTATGGAGCAAATCAATCATTGTTACAAACAAATTACCAACATCTCCATGCTGTCTAGATGCAATATGTGTATTTTCAGATTTTTGTCTTAATAACTGAATTTTTTACAGTGGTTTGAAATCTGCTTTTCCATGCATGGATGGCTGCTAAACCTGCACGTCTGGCTTAGTCAGTTTGTGAAGCTACACATGAATTGTCACTGACTAATTAGCTCAGTGAGATAGAAATTGATTCTTAGTCTCAGAGGTTGTGAGTTCAAGCCTCAGCTGATGTAAAAGGCAGATTGTGTTGCTAAATTCCTAAATGTCTTCCAATTCTTCAGCTTGTTGCTTAGAATTGCCTAAAAATGCCCGGACCCGACCCATCGCTGCGCAGATGAGTTTGGCATTACTGCACACTGTCACAATATAAAGGCCTATACAAAGATACTCACAGAGGCTTGGCCAAATTGTTTGCTGTGTGCGCTCTTCTTCCTGTTTAATTATATCACTTGATGAGTTGGTATGCTAGTTTGATTAGATTTTGACTTAATCACTGTAATTCATTTTTCTAAGTTGCTAATTGTCTGCTGTGTGCTTGTGGTTGGGGGGAAGGAGCACATGTAAGAACTCCACAGTAAAATCTGCAGAAGTGCATCTGTAGCTTTTCTCATAGTGTTTTTTAAAGCAGGCAGCACAGATTATTCATAAGGACAGCACCATCATCGCGTGAGAGGAGGAACAAGCAGTTCATGTGGCACCTGTGTGAAGAGTCACAAAGCAGCAACTATGAATTATGAACTATGTCCAGCTTTGCTAAACATTCATTCATTCATTTTTTATTTCTGTGTCGTGCCATATATTTGGCCCATCCCTCATGGGATTACAAGACACCACTTTTTACAAAATGTACATCTTCTGGTCTTGCATACAAAACATGTTGAAAAAGAAACACAGACAATACATAACTATATATATATAAAATAACTATCACGTCTCTAAACATTATCTTGATAAAGAGCTTTTTTACTCTCCTCCCAGGCTTCCTCCACATACCTGGCTAATTTATATGTTTCATATGTGAACAGCCAACTCAGTCTTTGTGCAATGTCCATATTCATAAAGTCAACGTCCATTCTGATCTTACTAAACAAAACTTCACACAGCTCACAATACAAAGGACCGTAGAAAACAAAATGAAACTCATTTTCTATATCATTTAGACAACACATTGGACAAATCCGCCTTTCTTCTTCTGAATTAACATACCGTCCAGTTTCCACAGTAAAGGGTAAAATACCAGATCACAGATGGGCACATAAAGATGCTCTGCTTTTCAGACAAATTATATCCAACATCATTCTCTCTACCATATTCAGTTTTTATCCTCGTAAACATGTTTAGGCCCAGTAATGGATCTTCCTTTAGGCAACATGAGCAGCCACCTACAGCGCCAACCAGAGGGGGGAGCGGGGGCATTGAATCCGAGAGGTCTGGCACGAATACAATATATTAACTGACGTATTATTTTAGTATTGTCATTTTGTTTGCAATGAACCCTGTGTTGAAGTTTAGCTCACTTAAGCATAGTTGTGTAATTTCAAACTAGGACCCTGCCATGATGCCATTGATGTACTGTAGTGTGCTGCAGAACATTCAGCGCAGAGGCCTACCCTGATCACACAGCTCCTTCACAGGTTAATAACCCTTCAGTTTTTCATTGACACTGCACAGAAAGTCATCCCAACAAACTAAAACTCTCCATCACAGTCAATCTTTAGTTTTATCTCACTGTCATATTGCCACTCTATATGCTCAGGTCTAACTTTACTTTTAAATAGTGACAGCAAATATCTGCTACACTATTTTAGATATTATGTGTCACTATGATTAGTTTTTGTATTGTATTTTGTATATTCATCAAATTACAAGTAATGAATCAGTGAATAGTCACTGGACTTCGTAAATAACTTGATAACGTGTGTTTTCTCTTTTTCCCTCTTCCGTCATCACTCCACTTGGCTCAGAATTATGTTTGGGATTTGGCACAGTTCATTTTATTATTATTTCATCATGTGAATAATGTGAGATAGTCAGGAAATGTACCATGAGCTTTCCCCCTAGTGTCAACTGATGACAGAGACAGCTGCAGCTGCTGCAGAGGTTACTGCAGACTGTTACGTGCTGAGATAAAAACATGCAATAACCCTGGAAGTTAACAGTGCAAGAGCCTGTGTTAAATATCGACAGCAGGTGTTTTCAGGCTTTGCAAATTTGTCTTTTGCGATACAACAGTATGATAAAAATCCAATATTATTATTAAAGTATTATGCAATATATGTTTTTTATTCTATATTTTAGATTTAACAATATTCATAAGTATGAATAAAGCATGAATGAAAAGCATTTGTGCTGGAAAAGTTTTATAGTTTTGAAGCTTTGCAGTCAGTGACACTGAACCTGACTTATATGATTAAAACAGTAATTTGGCAGATTAAGATCTCGTTCGACAGTGTTGTGACACGTCATCTTAAATAACCTTTTAATAGTGATTATTGATCTGACTGCTCTAACAAAAGACATCAAGTATTTTCTCTTGAAACACATATTCATGTATTTATTAATGTGTTGGCTTTAATGATGATGAAACGAACCCACAAAACTATATATACTTTTATTTCAGGTACAGGACACAATTACAGTTTGCGGCACAAGAAATTACAAGCAAATGTTATGTGACATTACTCATGAAATTAAAAGGACAAGTGAAGAATGAATAATTCCAACTTCCTATGTTAGGTCTGAAAGTCCTCACCTTAATTTCAGCTTTCTTACTCTTATTATCAAATGTTTAAAAAGGTTTCAACAATATAATTTTGAACCTTCTAGAAGTAAACAGTGCAGGAAATACAATGCACAATCATGCCTTATTGATGAATATGACAAAATGTCATAACTTTTTTGTTTTCCATTTCCAAATTTAAACCACAGCTTTGAACAAGCTCTGTCATTTAATTCTGTTTAACATTAGATCCATTGAAATGAATATAAAGACTCAAATGGCAAAAGAAATGGACAGCACATGTTTAGGGAACCCAGAGAGTAACTGCATCATAAAGAGCGTTACTGCTAAGAAATGTTGTGACATACAATTCAGATACAATTCTATATCAAAGTATAGTATTTGAAACACAAATAATTTATCAACCTGTATTTAAGCTGCAGTCATTAGTTTTAGTAAATTTGTTGGCAGGATCTTGTATTTAACAAACAGTTTCAGTATATGAACCCTAACTATTTGTGTACCGAGTCCATACATCACTGGGTTGACAACAGGTGGAATGACGACAAAGTATAAAGACAGGAGGATCCGTGCCTCAATAGAAACATGACTCATCTTAAATCTAGTTTGGATAATTTCAAAAAGGGAACCGATAGTGTAGTTCAGCAAAGATAATAAATGTGGGATACATGTTTTCAGAGCGTTGCTTTGGGACGCTCTTGATAATTTCCTACACTCTCTTGAAATCTGTGCATAAGAGAAAACAATCATCGCTAACTGAGGCACAACCAAAAACAGAATTAACACAAGTCCCACAATACTTATGTGCGATGCATTTGAACATGAATTTTTGACCAGTTCCATGTTCACGCAGTATAATTTCGGAATGACTTTCCCGCAGAAGCTCAGCTGTAAGGTTAGTGTGTAAAAACATCCAAACACAACGAGTGGGTATATACCTGCTAATGCAACAAGCTTGCCTGTCTTTGAATTAGACATGATGCTGTGGTAACGTAGTGGGTAGCAGATGGCAGCATATCTGTCGTATCCCATAACAGCTAATATAAAAAACTCAGCACTGGCATATGTGTGAAGGAAATAGATTTGAGCCTTACACCACTTCACAGATATCTCATGAGTCTCGGATATGAGCACAGCCATAACTGCAGGAAGCAGTGCAGTGCTGCCATACATTTCATTGATGGATAACATGCAGATGAACACATTCATAGGTTGATGCAACTCTTTGTTTTGGTGTACGACAGTAATGAGCAGTGAATTCAAAATGATAGCAATGCAATACAGCAGAAGGAATACAGCAAACAGCCCGTGTTTGTAGTTTTCCATGGCAGCGAATGCAGTCATTGTGAATGTTAGTACTGTTGTGTTCATGTTACAATTCAGTTCTGAAAAGGAAGACATTTACACGTTTAAACACAGTTGTACCTGCCAAAAGATCATTTAATTATGACATATTATATGATAGGGTCAGGAAAACCATTGGAATATTGTTGATAATTGTACCAAACATCAGCCAGAATTTACATCAAACTTAAGTCTCTAAGAGTCTAAGCTGCAGGCAAACATTTCATGTGATTAGCACAGAGACTCTTGTGTCTACAGTTACCTTCGTGATTGTCCTCTCCATGCAGCGAGTGCAGTTTGTCACTGCAGGTGTCCTTTTAACATTGCTCAGGGTGGACCAGTGGCGTGTTTTTCATGAATGGGTTTCTTGTTACCAGGGTTACCAAACTTTGTTACTTCCTCTGAACTGCTTTACATCATCAAACAAAGCACACAGACACTTTTGCAAAGGTTAAACATGACACATGTGCAGTTCAGATGGTATATATCATTCAGAAGTCCCTTTACTGCTTCACATTGACTGAAGTTGACTTTGCATTATACTTAACATGGAATGGTATCGTATTCATTCTGACATGAGGCTTTAAAAATCCCTCGGTGCATCATGTAGCTTTCTGAACTTTGGATTTAAATGAAACAGTTTGACGATAGCAGCTATTCTGAGTTTTGGTATTATCAGAAAACCCCCCGTGTACAGTAGTCCACCTAACCTGTGTTTGCATACATGTGCTAATCAGCCATTACTTGGTGCCTGTAACAGTGTTCTGATTTTACCAGAGGTGAAATACCAATTTCCATGTTTAATTCAAGACAAAACCAAACAGAAACACATCAACTGAACCTCAATCAGCCAGCTGGAGAGTGGCCCCAAGTTTTCCTTAAGTAGCAGTACCCGAAACTGACCTCAGACCTGGACAATAGTGATTCGAAAACTTTTCAAGTTTTGATACTTTCTGCAAAATATGGTGTCAGTTTCTCTGTGATAGTCCTGTACATGTAGATTGGGTCTCAGCGGTACCTTACAATAACATCAAGCGGGCAAGTATGAAAAGTCGGGCTAACCTGGAACATACCGGACACTAAAAAGAGTCGTTAAAAAATATTTCTTTGTTCAGTTTTGTCCACTTCTACTGGAAAGGAATCCAGAAAAGGCCAAACTTGAAGTGAGGAGGCTGTGCTTTCTACAAAACATGTCAAAGCACACATAGGATGCAATCAGTGCAGCCTCTTTATCCAAACACTCATGGGAAAGGGTAGCATCAGAGGTTACTAGAGGAAAACTAGTTTTCTAACCTTTATTTAACCAGGTGAAGTCTCATTGAGATTAAAAATCTCTTTTGCGAGGGAGACCTGGCCAAGACAGGCAGCAGCAATACACAATAAAAGCAGTTCCAGACAGAACAACAAAAACAACAATACAGGAAATTAAACATAAAAACAATCTCAAGAATACACATCATTAAGCATTTATGCATCAAAACACTGACAGTGTAAGGATTCAGACTCTATTTCTTTCATTTTAGATTTAAAAGCAGTCAAAGTAATAAGAATATGAAGTTTCAACACATTCTGCAGTGTGTTCCATGACGAAGGAGCAGAATGCTTGAAAGCCCTTTTACCATGATCGGTTTGTGCAAATGGCACATTAAGCAGGAAGAGGTCTTGAGAACGCAAAAAGTACTGCCCAACATTCTGCACAATAAATATATACTACTACTAATATATATACTACTACTACTAATGTGGGAGCAGACCAAGAATAGTCTTATAAATGAAATGTGAAATGTGCCAATGGTGCATCCTATGCAGGGCCAGCGCAGACCATCCTACCCTAGAGTACAACTCACAGTGGTGAGTGAGGGGTTTGCAGTTCGTAATGAACCTCAAGGAGGCATGGTAGGCTGCATCAACCGTCTGAAGACATTGTGCAGAGGCATGCATATATAACAGATCACCACAGTCCAGTACAGGTAACAAGGTGGCAGCAACAAGACGCTTTTTCACATTAAAAGAAAAACACATCTTGTTGTGAAAATAAAACCCCAACTTTAACCTCAGCTTCTTCACCAAGCACATCACATGTGACTTAAAAGTGAGGGAGTCATCGATCAAGATGCCCAGGTATTCATACGAATTTACAACCTCTATGATGTTACCATCAAGAGGGACCACTGATGGAACATTTAGTGGCCCATTTCTGGCATTGGTGAACAGCATGAGTTTCGACTTGTCTGCGTTGAGAACAAGTTTCAAATCAAGTAAGGTGTGTTGAACCACATTAAAAACATTTTGCAAAGATTCACTGGCCTGTACAAGAGTTGACGCACAAGTTTGAAGGGGTCGCACAGCTGCTATATCCACAAAAGCACCACGGATGGTGATGAAACTGAATTCACCCCTTGATGCCATTTAGGATTCAGATCACAAGGAGCTGCCCCAGAACTGGTAACTGGCTTATCTGTCCAGTCAGCTGAGACAAGGCAGTGGTGTTGTGTTTAAGTGACTGTACACTACGAATGTGACTGCTCGACTGTCATGCCTGACTGTGTGGCAGGGAAGGACAGTGTGATTTCATGTTTATTTATTATGTGTAACAGCACTTTGCAGTCCTTAACGTCTTGTGTTCAAAATCTCTTATTTTTTCTCGTTTTACTCTAATTTCTCCTAAATGCTGCGATTTCCCTTTAATTTGAAACATCTCTGTGTGACTTCTACTAATCACATCAATCAATAAATAATGCAGAATTTAAATGCCTTAGAAATGTACTGTTTTCACCAATGATGCAAGCCACAGATGGATAAACACACTCATTAGAGGTCATTAGTCCACTTGGTGTTTTCATTCCTCTAGAAAGCAATTAGAAGTCACACCACTGTTTTGCCACAGGTCAGGTGAGACCTCTTTGGACAGCACCTTGAGAATAGAGTCAGGGGATGAGAGGAAAACGGTAATGACTTCCCTTCGGAGAAAAGCTGATGTAATGCTGATGAAACTGTGTCCGAGGTGTCATGACCTCTGTGCTAATGCAAGGTGCAGCAATAATATCTTCAGGCATTTATTTCAGATGATCGTACGTTCAGTTGAACTTTGGTGTTGACAAATTTATTTCATTTACAATTAAACAAGACAGCCATGTTTTCCTAGTTGTTTTATTTGGTTTTTGGTTTGTGACAAGCTTCAGATCTGCTTTATTTCTAACAGCATGTAAAAGGCTAGGAAAGCTATTTATTTCCTATGAAATGAAACAAATCCTTTGTGATGAGAAATAGGGGCAGTTACAGAGGGCAAAGTTGAAATAAATAAACTATGTCCTAGAAGGGGATGGGAAAGCTTCGCAAGGTAACCAGTCACACCTTATTAACTATAGACTAGTGTTTTGGGTGTGATACACAACTCCATCCTCTACAGAAATAGCTGCATTAGTGACAATTTGTGGGAAAATGCCTTCTTTGATGTTTAACAGCTGGCCTCGGTGCTTATGTCCTCAGTCTCAGCAATGAGGGTTAAGCATGCTCATGGGTTTTAAATCAGCTGTAAAACAAGCAGCTTCTTGGGAATGTGCGTCTCTTGTCTCATGACAACACTCGGTCACGAGTTTGGCCGAGTGCTGCAGGTTTCTTAAATGTGATTATGAAAAGCATGTTCTCTCTAGAATTCTTATAATTCTATAATATAAAACACAGTGACCAGTATGCTGCTTCAAATTATCTTTACTCCTCCCCTCTGACCAAAATACAAACGGACCTGGGCCTAAGCCTCATTCTGGAGCAACAGTATCACTCGCAAGAATGTCTTGTTATCGTGTGGTTGTTTTGGCGCTCTTTGTTGTCTTACTGCTTAATGGTAAGTCTTGATAAAATATCTTGCACGTTTTTGTGGCTTTAATCTGCATATTTGTATGCTTCCAGAGAGTATAGATTATGGATTTAGTCTTTTAACAGCTAAACTATTTAATATTAAAAGGATAGTTTGGATTTTTTTAAGTGGGTGTGGATGGGGATACAGTAGATGACCGTCGGCACGCCCCCAGTTTGGAGAAGCAGCAAGAGCGCCTTCATGGAAGCTAAGCAATGTACTTACGTGGAGCAGTAGCCGAATGTATTTCAACTAGGGCTGCCACTAACGATTATTTTAATCTGTTGATTATTTCTTCGATTAGTCGACTAATCATTTCATTGAAAAATGTGTTAAAATGTTGAAAAATGTCAGTCTGTCTCGCCCAAACCCCAAAATTACATCATCTAATGTCTTGTTTCATACTCACGCCAAAGGGTTTTAGTTCACTGTCACGGGAGAGTGTGTAAAGCTGCCAATATCTGAACGTAAGAAGCTGCAGTAAGAGTATTCTGGAGTACTTTTATAGTACTTTTCTATGAAAAATGACTCAAACCAATTAGTCGACTACTAAAATAGTCACCGATTATTTTAATAGTCGATTAGTCATTGATTAGTCGACTAATCGTGGCAGCCCTAATTTCAACTACCTAAAAAAAGTCCCACCTAATAAATCTTACAACAGTTTAAGTGTACACTACATAGAGACTATTTTCACTGCTTTACCTTTCCGTCAGACAGCCTGTTCCAGTGGGGAGGATGTGAACGGCTTCAGTTCCCCATTTTTACTCCTGTTAAGGCCACCAGACTCCATCGACAAAAACACTAATTTTGGCTCAATGAGTGCAGGAGCTGCTGCCTCTACCGCTGCCTTGATCGGTTAGTTCATTGTGTGACTTTGGCAAATCTGAACTTAACGCTTTTACCGCCAAAGACACACAACAACACAAACAAAAAATTGATCGAGGCAGTTCAGTGATGTTAAACTACTGTTTTTGTCAATGGAGTCTGGCTTTGAAGAGAGCAATATATCGGCTTCATTTCTCAATTGGAAATCACTGTCTGATGGTAAAGTAAAGCAGTGAAAATATTAATATATTAATATATATTAATAAATATAGTGTACACTTAAACTGAAATTGGAACTTTTTTAGGTGGCTAAAATACATTTTGCTGCTGTCCCCATTGCTTAGCTTCCTTGTCAAACTCCAGCCTGCTTCTCTAAACTGGGTGTGTTCTAACATCTAATGACATCTACTGTATTTAACACACTGTGGATAAGTACCTCATATAGCTCCACTTCAAAAGATCCAAATGTTCCCTTACAATGATTTCCATCATTACAGTTGTGGAGAATGAGGCGGCATCCTTCCCTTGGTCGTGCCCCAGTCTGAAGGGAGTGTGTAGAAAGGTTTGCCTCCCAACAGAGCTGTTCTTTGGACCTCTGGGCTGTGGAAAAGGCTTTCTGTAAGTTTTAAGCTCAGATATGTGAATGTATGCTGTATATTTATTTGCTGATAAACTGTAATGCATTGTTTTTGTTTACTCCCAGGTGCTGTGTGTCTCATTTTCTATGAGAGCTGAATGCATAGAGATGAGAATGCATGTCCAGTCCGTCATTGCAGTCCTGAACAATGTCATCCAGCCATGCTAGAAGACCAAGCACCACAGAAGCTGAGACGGATGGAAGACACTGTTGTGGTGGACCATATTTAGCTTTTTACTCTGATGTAACTCGAAAGACTTTGGAAAGTTTAATTAACTGCTTGTAGTTTTTAAATGCAGCTGAAATGGCTGAGGTAGAGTAAAAATTACATGAAACGTCCTTCATTGTTTTGTATTTTTTATATTTAACTTTGGATTACTTGTCAGAATAATATATGCTAAACATGTTGTTGAGCAGAAAGGCTGCCACCTGCATGGCAAATCTCATATTCATGTCAAGAGTTGCCCTGACTTAATTAGCTGCATGTTTTTATCTGAGGAGGAACACAAAGACCCTGCAATTGAGGATGTAAAAATGGACAATAGGCCTCATAGAGCAACATTCTCTTAAACTGCTCTCATATATTTTCTCTCTTAAGAGAAAAAATAAGATAAGTCAACTCCAGATGCACATAAAGTTCTTAACTGCCCAAATCTGCTCTTACCCAGGTGTGGCAAATCCACTCCATCATAAGTAACCATTAGCATAGGTAACACCCCCCTAAGCACTATATAAGGGCAGATGTGGTGCTGTGTGCAAAGTCTCTGGCACATGCCAAAAAAGTAGAGATGCTACCAGAGTGTATTCCTAGCATTACAGCAAAAATAAATAAATAAATAAAAAAAATAATTAACAGAAATGGCAAAACATTTGTGATGCTGTAAATGCTGTCAGCAGCAGCGGTACAGGGAATTTTTTGCATGAAAAATAGGCTAATTTAATCAATGATCAAAATAGTTGCAAATTAATTTCAAATCAATTGACTAACAGTTTCGGCTGCAATTGTATATTTTCAATTGTATATCTTAATTGTATATTTTTATATTATTTGTGTGCAGAATTTGTATAGCTACTAAGTTATTAAATAAATTTAGTGGAGTAAAAGATACAATATTTCCCTCTGAAGTGTAGTCTAATAGAGGTAGAAAGTTGCATGAGATTAGAATACTGTTAAAAATAATAAATAAGGTAAAAGTACCTCAAATTTGTACTTGAATACAGCACTTGAGTAAATGTGCTTAATGACATCCCACCACTGGTCAGCAGATGCACAGTAACTGAGATTACAGTAGCTGGGACCAATGGACCAAGAATAGCAGTATTTCTTTGGCCCACAAGTTTAATAATTGTGACGGTTTATTGTTTATTGTAAGTGGATCCCCATTAGTCATCACCATATTGAAGACTATTCTTCCTGGGGTCCACATAGAAACACAAACTAACACCAAAAAAAACATGTGTGCAGTTCAATCAGAGCAGTTAACAAAAAACCCCTCAGTGCATATCATTCACTTGTTCAGAAAACACAAGGAAAATAAAATACAGTCTTAATTATATCTGCTGCGCAGCAATGGGTCGGGTCCGGGCATTTTTAGGCGATTCTGAGCAACAAGCAGAAGAATTGGAAGACATTTAGAAATTTAGCAACACAATCTGCCTTTTGCATCAGCTGAGGCTTGAATTCACAACCTCTGAGACTAAGAATCAATTTCTATCTCACTGAGCTAATTAGTCAGTGACAATTCATGTGTAGCTTCACAAACTGACTAAGCCAGACGTGCAGGTTTAGCAGCCGTCCATGCATGGAAAAGCAGATTTCAAACCACTGTAAAAAATTCAGTTATTAAGACAAAAATCTGAAAATACATATATTGCATCTAGACAGCATGGAGATGTTGGTAATTTGTTTGTAACAATGATTGATTTGCTCCATAAGTGAAAAACTGATGTTTAAAATTACCATTTTTACATTGACTCCAATTGTTCACATTAGAGCAAAATTCAAAATGCTGTCAAAAATTCAGTTTTTGAGATAAAATTCTGAAATTTGCTACACATCATCTACCATGACTCTAGAATTTTGTCATTTTTTTCATGAAGATTGAAGATTTATTTAGCAAGAATTTGCATGTATATGTTTACAGTACCGTTTACAGTCAAACATTTTGATGCACTGTAGGCTCAATTTTTGATAAATCAAAAATCTGAGAAACGTAGTTTTTGTAGGACAGTCTGAAGATGCTCTGTAGCAAGTTTGGTGTCAACTGAGCAAAAATTGTGGGAGGAGATAGGTTTAAGATGTTTTACAGTTTTTGAAAAAAAAAAACAGAGTGATGAACTTGATAATTTTTAATAGGTTTAAATGTACAAACGTTTCTTCAGTATTGGGGCTACAGTTTGATGAAAGTTGTGAAGTTGTAGCACGTATGGTTGATTTGTTAAGAATTTTCAAAGTTTTGAACTTTAGAGGCTTGCTGTAGCGCCACCATCAGGACTATTGTCTTGAGTTTACAGCTGAGGATATCTGGCATGAGACTGGACCTTTGTGCAAAGTTTGGTGAGTTTTCACCCATGGGAAGTATGATTTCCTAGGAGGAGGAGGAAGAAGAAGAAGAAGAAGAAGAAGAAGAAGAAGAAGAAGAAGAAGAAGAAGAAGAAGAAGAAGAAGAAGAAGAAGAAGAAGAAGAAGAAGAAGAAGAAGAAGAAGAAGAAGAAGAAGAAGAAGAAGAAGAAGAAGAAGAAGAAGAAAGAAGAAGAATACCTAGGATTACAATAATGTCCTGGCAGCTTAGCTGCCCGGACTCTAAATATAATAGTAGCCTCTCAGTTAAGAGGTGTATATGACCCAGAGAGATCTGCTTCAACATCAAACAGGAGGTATAAAAACAACAGGAGGTATACAAAAGGTATATGGTCACTGACTCAATTTGAAAGCACAAGCACGACAAGAAACAATCAGTTCAATTCAAAGTCCAAAAGGTTTAATCCAACAAACAGGCAGGAGTCAGAACCAGGAGATCAATCAGAAAGAGCAAACTTAACTGACAGGGGTGAGGCAGGGAATCAGAGTCCAGGTAGTCAGGCGTAGAGTCAGAATCCAGGGAATCAGGCAGAGTGACAATCTTCAGGTGATAAGGTAAGGGCTGGAATGCTAGCAAAAAGCTAAGACAATATGGCAAAGGACAAGGGGAAATGGGCTAGTATATATACTGAGGAGCTGATGAAGGAATAGAGTGCAGGTGAGGAGATGGGCCTGGAGCGTCAGGTGAAGGGAATGAATGAAGGCCAGACATGGGGGAATGGCAGGATCTGGAATGACAAGAGAAACTACTGAGTGAATACTGAACACAGATCAGGAAGGATTCATGACAATAATCCAGTCATTATAATCACTCTAAAACATAATAAGGTAAATTATATGACATTCATGCATTTGTTTCTGTTCCTAAAATCTAAAACTTAATTTTCCTCGCATTGGACAAAAAATTAGAGACTGTGAAAATGTTTTCTCTTATCTTGGTAAAAGGACTCTCGACCACTCATAAAATTTTCTCTTACCTAAGATAAGAGCAAAAATAAGCAACACTGGTGTATCCTAGGAGTCCTAACAAAATAAGAACAAAATTGTGGATATGAAAGGAAAAAAGAAGAAAATTTGTTTGTATGTTGTTTCTTGCACAAGGTCCATTAAGTGCACAGAGAACACTACAATACCTGCAAAAGGACCAGTAGTTGGTCCTAGGATTCACAATCTTAGATTATATAAGTCTCAAATCAGATGATTTCACTCTGAATTTCACTT
Source organism: Epinephelus lanceolatus (assembly GCF_041903045.1). Classification (NCBI taxonomy): domain Eukaryota; kingdom Metazoa; phylum Chordata; class Actinopteri; order Perciformes; family Serranidae; genus Epinephelus; species Epinephelus lanceolatus. The sequence continues at coordinate 41,863,246 of NC_135744.1, read as the reverse complement.
TGCAATCTTTTCACTTATTCTCCATTTTACAATCTATCAAAAAAAGTGAAAATAACAAAGTGAAGAAGACTTGTGCGTTTTGTTCAAGTCTGCCCTCCATCTGACCTCAACTACAACAGCAAAACAAACACATGACACATGGACACAGCTTTAGTAGAAACAGCCATGTTAACCACTGCTTGCCATCTTAACTGCCAGCCTGGATGTGTCTGTGTTGTGCATCACATGCTGCTCTAACTGCATTTGCAAAAGAGTCAATAAGAGATTTTGATGAAAGCGGCCCTAACCATCTGTGTGATGACGCATATTGTTAAAGATAGTTCCAGCTGAAGGCTAGAAAAGGATTGCAGACAAGACCCGAAGGGAGAAAGAAAAATAATTGTGAGTTTGAGGAGTTGACATTTAATTTCTATTTGTTTTACATAATTGCATATTTTTTACTTCATTAACCTAAATGCATATTTATAATACACACAACAAACATTGCTGCAGGTTAAGACTTTAATCCTCCTTTTCATTTGTTTGGCATTGTGCACCATATCTTGCTGTTTGCTGGCAAATTAATTACTTGACATAAAGTGCAGGTGTTACTTTTTTTCCATTCTGTCTACATGATCATGTTTTTATCATTTAGTGACATGATTATGTGCTGGTACAGTGGGACCGTGTGGGTCAGGGTCTTTACAACCAGCTTTGGGAGCCAGGGTCTATGGCAACTGACTCTCAGGTGAGGTAATTATAACTCCCAAAGGCAAACAGCTCCTCTCTGGAACGTTTGGGAACAGGAAAAATGTGGGCGATTTGAACAGTCAGTCAAAGGTTTGGACTTTTATCTCTTGAAAAAACATGTGTGAAAAGCAGACCTTGATTCCCACAAAATCATTTAAGCTGACGGATGAATGGTTTCTGAACATTCAGTCATTTTCTATGTGCGAGTGTCTACACTCAGGGTTACTGGAGGGTTTGATGATATACAGTAAATGCTTATAGTGGTGTAGTGGTTAGCACTGTCGCCTCACAGCAAGAGGGTTCCTGGTTCAATCCCTTCTGTGTGGAGTTTGCATGTTCTCCCTGTGTCAGCGTGGGTTTCCTCCAGGTGCTCCAGCTTCCTCCCACAGTCCAAAGACATGCAGGTTAACTGGTGACTCTAAATTGTCCGTAGGTGTGAATGTGAGTGTGAATGGTTGTCTGTCTCTATGTGTCAGCCCTGTGATAGTCTGGCGACATGTCCAGGGTGTACCCTGCCTCTCACCCAGTGTCAGCTGGGATAGGCTCCAGCCCTCCCGCGACCCTCAAGAGGAGAAGCGGTTACAGAAATGGATGGATGACATGCTTATAGTAGGCAGAGGAGAGTGCACCACTTTGGAAAGGTTGTCTGTTTTTGGCCCTAAGTCAATAAGCCTACTGTAAGAGTTGCAGTTGTATATTCAGTTGATCATACAGGTGGCTAACACACTGGCTAATAGTTTTCAAGATGTCTTGCTTTGGACCAGACTGACATTTGATACTGTTGGTTGTGGTCATCCCTCAGAGCATTCCCTGACCTTTATAGTACACGAGTTTGATCAATAAATTCCACTTAACCAAACACTTTGGTTTCATGAGAACAACATGACTTCAATGAAATATGCTACTAGTTCCTTGGGTAAACTCTGACCTTTCCTGTACTTGTGCCATCAGACCAAATGTCCCACTTTTAAACCCATAATACCACACACTGCCATTTCATTTGCTGTGTACATCGATGCTCCCTGTGTGGTGGATGAACACATATGTTGCATATATACACGTCCACAAGGGGTTGAAGGGTTTAAAAACCACATGGCCTTTCTCTAGTTTTATTGTGAGGACAAAGTTTATCAGCAACATTAATGGTCAATGATGTCATTAGTGAAGTCGTTAAGTCTCCAAGAACCAAAGTTAAACATAGGACAGGAATCCGTCACCCTCCTGACCTCCACACTCACATCTGGAGATGTAAAGACCCCACTAACCCATATCTATGACGTTGATAACCACTACTTATGCCCAATAATGAGTAATAACATTTGAAATGGGTGTCTGATGCCCAGTCAGACACCACAGAGCCGAGGCTGTGACATCACCTCATCCGTAGGTAATACCTCTGAGCTCATAGCTGGTGGTGAGCCTATAGTGGCAGAACAGTCCTGGAGAGATTCGGAGCTTCAGAGCTCTCTAGTGTCCTTAGTGGGAGCTGTCTTTGTCTGTGAAAACGCCCCTTGAGCCAGGGTTAACTGGGAAAAAAAGTGAGGCTTGTTTGGTGGGTCAGTGGAGCTTGGGGAGCATTCCTAGTCTTCTTGGGGAAAAAAGGGGATTTAAAATCTTAAGAATATAATTTGGAAGTGAAGTCTCTCAGAGGCAGAGCTGGGAGGAAGTGTTGGACAAGGTGGAAACCACATTCCCTAAATGAAAATGGTTGGTGCAGTGGCTCCAAGTGAAGACACACACACACACACACACACACACACACACACACAGGCTACATATAGTTTATTCATTATTTTCCACACTTTAATTTGTCTAATTGTTTTGCTGATAATCAACCGATTGAAAGATATTGAATCTGATGTAGTATTAAATGTACAATATTCCCTCTGAGATACGGTAGAGGACAAAATAATTTCATAATCAACATAATAACACGTTAAAAAAAAAACACTTGAAAGTTCACTTGAGTGGGTTTTACCTGTTAGCTTCTGGTTTCATGTGTGAAGGCGCTCTCTGGTGGACATCATTAGGAACTATAAGCAGAGCAGCAGATACAAATACACAGATTAAAACATGTTTACAGTTTTTCCCCATTTATTTTACCATTTTAATTTAAATGTGTTATTTAATATACCAACCCACCCCTTTTCTTTTAACCTAATGTATATATTTTGAATTATTTAACCCCTTTATAACAATCTGTTTATTTTTTTAATTATTGTTTTAATACATTCATTGTATATTTTCCTGCCCTATTTGCTATTATTGAATTTTAAAAATGCATACTATCTGTCACGTTTAGTTGGGCTTATTGTTTAATTCAGTTCCCCATTGCGAGGAGTAAAAGTCCAGTGAAGGAGCTCTTAATCCCTTTAGTCCATTAAACCAGTCACTTTGAAAGATATAGTTTTTCTATTTTTATATTTTTTAAGGGTTATCTAATTAATGTAATACCTGTTTTTCTGTAGCTCACTAAAAACCTTTATCTTAATCTTTTTTCACATTTCGTGTGTTTTTTAAATTCTTAGTCCCTTCATTTTATTCATGTCACATAAACAGTCAAGTTAAAATATATTATAAACACGTGTTATTTTGTTCATTAAGCTAATTTAATTTATGCCTTTATTTTTTAATACTAAATCCCTTTATCTTAATATTTATTATTAGATTCTTTTTGTGTATTATGAATTATTTTTAGGATTTCTATCAGGGGCCCAGTCTCTTGCACCTGACATACCCACAGGAAATATGCTTGTGTGACCTGTGTATGCTGATCTGTAGATAGGGGCCTGAATGATTGGAATCTGTTCATCTGAATGCAGTGAAACCGGTCTGTCTCTGTCTGCGTCTGTTTCCGCGACATGGAACCTGAAGTCTTCAGCATGTGAAATCTTTTTGCATATTTCATGTTATGGCTCTATTATGACTATTATTATTACAGACTTTTTATAGTTACTTTAATCACTTCATGTAGGCTCCATTAGGTTTTCATTTGCTATTTAAGACACATTAAAGCCACGGGTGGTTGACCATGAACCATAGAAAACCAGCCTGTGCCTGGCTCTCTGTGAGAAGAACATGAACCCTGCAGGACACTCAGTTCACTGCTGTTTGTCCATGTGGCCGCAGGTGGCGCTGTGGGCTCAGCATGCTGGTGAGTCAACCTGCCGTCACGACACAAAGAAGACACAGGGCGCAAGAAGCAATAACAAACAAACCTAGCAGCAGGAAGCTAACGCAACTCTGGGAAACCGAGCACAAAGGCAAAGTGTGTTCCTCACGGTGCACAAACACATTGTTATCACAGTTTATATGCTTCTATATTCCTATCGCATAATGAATATCGTATGTGTCACGTAACTGGTATCTAACATCTGCTAACACTAGCCAAACGTCAGCTAACGTTAATCCTCCCTGTCTTTGTCGTTTTCTTGTGGAATTACAGGATTGTCGAGAAAGTAGCTAGACGTCGTAAAGAAAAACAAACTCAATCGTTTTAACACGACGACATGTGAGAAACTCAACTGAGACGCCTGGAATAACTTGACGTTGGATTACAACCGTCACGGTGCCGATACTAGCAGGATACTAAGGTATGTAACGTTAGCTAACTACACACAATAACATCAACGTTACCCCAGTGACTTCTGATGCTTTTTTTTTTTTTTTTACATTTGTTTTCGTTGTTGAGTGAAACACAGCGGATTTAATAACTAAGCTGAATGTTAATGGCAGTCTAACGGGTCTGACTATTTTAACCTCACTAATTATAGGCTAGCTAATCGTCTGGAAGGAGTGACAGCAGCATCTATTATTGTTGTTTCACAGGACGTGATGAGAAACCATTAGCTAACAACACAACCAACAGGTTTAGGATTGAGACAAATGCAGCACAACAACAGAGGGTTCATTCTCCATTAACTTTCTGTGGGCAGCTAAAATAACTGAAGGTGTTGACTTTGATACACAGACAGTAGCTTTCAGTGGGGTTTATGGTAGTACAACCAGGAGGCAGCACTTTGGGTTAATTGCTATGTAGTGCCATAAAACAGCCCACATACAGTACAGAAAAGGCCCAAGGACACGTGAACATGTTCATAATTGCATTGCACTTACTTTTACCTTACCCTAATGCAATCTGCCTCCCAAACCTAGTCAAACACAAATAAGTTAGTTACCAGCATTCAACAGAGCAGCCAGTGTTATCCTGAGCCAGGGCTTTCTGTTTATAGCAACATAAGGGCCTCCAAATGTAAATTGTGTTTTGATCATGCTTTGCAATATTCAAAGTCAAGTTTCCAAAGCACTGTCATCATAGTTTTTGAGCGTTCATCAATGTGGACAGTCTTTAGGTCTGGTCCAACCCAACCATCAATTCCCCTAAGACCTCTTTATTTTCAGGATTTCAAGTACAGTGGAAAAAAGCAACAACAAAAAATAGAGAACAGAACATGAGGTCTTGGCAAATATAAGCACATCAGAAACAGGTACAGGTTACTATAGAGAAATTTCACAGTTTAGTCCCGCAACAAATAAAAGAATAAAATAATAAAAAATTAAAAGAAAAAATCCCTAATCAATGTTGTTTTCCTGCAGGTAACAATCCCATTGTCTCCAATAGTTTTCCCCCTTATCTTTCTGTAGAAAGATAAAGTCATCTTTTCCATGGCGCGTATAGAACTGACTACATTTATAAAAAGATCCATAGAGGGAGGATTTGTCTGAAGCCAACATTTGGTGACAGCCTTTTTACATGCGACAAGGAAAATCTTCAAGAGATAAGTATCTCCCTTAGATAGGCCTTTGGGAGTAACACCTAGATACAGAACTGCAAAAGACTCAACACTGTTAAGACCCAGAAGCTTGGATAGTAAACGTCCTGTCTTTTCCCAAAAAGGTCTGATCCGTGGACCAACCAAAATACATGGGCATGGTCCGCTTGCGCTGATCCACACTCCCTCCAACAGGGGAGCTGTGTCCCAGTCCACTTGGATTTCTGCTTTGGTGTTATAAAAAAGCGTATCAAACTCTTCCATCCAAAATCTCTCCATGTCAATGAATTAGTGGTTGAGCATTGAGTTTCCCACGCATGTGTCCACTCCTCCACAGTTATTTCCATCCCTAGGTCCTTTCCCCAGCGCTGTCGTACATAGTCTGTAGAATTTTTGTTCATAGAAGTAATAGCTTTATAAAATTTGCCTGTAACCCCTCTAATATTTTCATACTTATACGCATCAATAAAAATCTGAATACCCTTAGACCTCTTGACAAGGCAGGAGAGTAATGCTGAACTACTGAACTGAGTTGTAGTTTATTAAGAGTATAAATTACCAACAGTTATTTTGCCTGGATTTGTAAACAGAATTCCCAGTGCAGTTGTAGCATTAAAACCCGACAATAATGTGGGAACTTAATTTAATTAAATTTCTGTGCTTGTGAATCCACATCAAGGCAGTTGGCAGTTGAAATGTGAATTTCACATATCCTTATTATTACACACAACACACACATGCAATTATGTAGAGGGATAGCGCAGGGTCAGCCAAAATACGGCACCCCTGGAGCAGTTTGGGACTGGGGAGCTAAAGATTTAAAGGGGTAATATTAATGTATTGTTAACAACACAAATGACATTCACAAAGAATCATGCCAGGAAAGAAAACTGAATATAACAAACTAATAATGAGGTAATTCGTTAAATACTTCATTTTAAGAATAAGCCATAAGATGTTAGCACCAAGAAAAACAAATAGATTGACTTTTCAACAAGACAGTACAGGCACTTAATTGATATTTTAGAACAAGTGCCGATAACTACATGAAGGGGGTCTCTTGCAGAGATTATTGATAAAAAATTCTCAGAACACAGTGCAGACTGTGGTTAAAGGTCAATACGATGCACTTTGTGTTTTATGCAAAATAAATTTGTTTGTAAAATCATGGTCTTGAGAGGACATTCGTATTCTCACAGTGTAACAGAATCACAGTCGCATACTTGGCTTAGTTTGCTCTGCCACTCCATGACAATACATGTTAATGCATGCTGGAGAGCCAGTTTGCACTTCCTTGTTTGCATAACCATGTGCATATTTACAAGGTTTTACCACCTGAATTGTCTGTTTGCATTAGTATGTTAATGAAAGGCTGTAATCAAGCTGCTAGATGAGCTTCAACCTGAGACCTGAGTTATTTGCTGCTGGTTGTGACTGAATACTCTTGATTATGATGTGTTACTGTCGTATCTTTTTCCCAGTTTAGTTCAACTGTAAGCGACCAAGGATGTCTCACCTTGGTGTGTGGTGCACGGGAGCTCGATTGAGTGTCCTTGTAGTGGTTCTTTGCAGCGTTCTGGTTCCCTCCCCCACACATGCCTATATCTATGCTGTAAGTACTCTGTTAGATTTAGCCGCAAATATGATTCCTCAAATTCTCCTGGAGATGATGTCTGTTCTTATGTATATGTTGTTTTTGCAGCACTATAGCAATATGACCTCGATGTTGTTTGAGGACCTGCCTGCCTTGTTTGGCGCCCCTCTTCCTAAAGATGGACTAATGGTGAGAACAGAGTATTGGAGAAAGGGTGGATACAGAAAAACATAAGTCACAGTCCTTTATAATGACTTTTTTTTTTTTTTTGTCTTTGTCCGAAAGGGAGTTTTGGCGGTGTCCCGTCCGCTTAATGGCTGTACACCAATAGCCCCTCCTCTTCCACTGCCCTCATCTTATGATGCCAACACCACCAAATTCATTGTCCTCATCAGACGCTACGACTGCAATTTTGATATAAAGGTCAGTCATGTTTAAGCGACAGTGAAAACGTTGTAGTGTCTGTGAAGCAAACTGGTCTAATGTGAGAAACTGGTTTTCAGGTCTTGCACGCACAGCAAGCCGGATACAGTGCTGCAATCATTCACAACATGTACTCAGACACTCTGCTCAATATGAACTACAGCAACGGTAATTCTCTTTTATTGAATGCCCAGAATTTCAAACTTTACATATTCACACTATCTTACTAAAATGGCTAAAAATGTCTTTATGTTACAGAAACGATTGCAGAAGAAATTGAGATCCCTTCTGTATTCACCAGCTACTATGCTTCCCAAATTCTCAAGAATTTCATAATTCCAGAACAAGGGTAAGTACAACCATTATTAAACAGGAATGTATACCAAACCAAACTGTAACAGTGAGCATTACATGTGCACAGACCCAATACATACTGACCTTTTCAGTGCTAGTGCTTATGGTAATGTTGGTATCTGCAGGGCCTACGTGATCCTCAAGCCGGAGTTTGCTTTTCCACTCTCATACTACCTTATCCCCTTCACTGGAGTAGTTGGCATGATCATTCTTGTGATGGGTGTCGTCTTGGTAAGTATGCATATAATGTGATGCCTCCCTGGGTGTTTATTCAGTATGTAGCACAGTCTTTTGGGTTACAGTTTTCAAGTCTACTATTGTTCGAATGAAAGAGAAATAGTGCAATCATACAATGGATTTCCTCTGTCATCCTGGTTCCAAAGATAGACTGTTTGGACCATGGATAGCAAAGACGAGTAGTTGATGAATAGTGACCTAAAACTCGAGCCAGCTAATTTCCCTCTTGAGATGCTATATTTATTCAGTAGACACATCTTTTTAGTAAGCATAAGGCCCTGGAAAACTATTTTACAAATCAGCTGCGTACTTTTCATGAGCTGTGGGGTCCTACATGAACACAAAAAAAGAAACCCATCCATGAATGTTGAGTGTCAGTGTTGCTCTCCCGCCAACAGTAACATTGTCTTTTCGGATTGTTTAGATCATACGATGTGTACAGTACAGGAAAAGGCTGAGGAAAAATCGCTTGTCCAAGGAACAGCTGAAGCGGATTCCAACCCACAGGTTCACCAAAGGTAACAAGATTTCATCATTGTCAGTGTTATTGGTTGTTTTTAGAAAAATATTAAGAATCAACTGCAGTGATCAAATTTTCCTTGGATGTGAATATGAAGTCTATTAAGTTTCGTCTGTGGAGCTTTTTAATTGTAGAACAAATTCTTATGATAAAATGTTACTTAAGAAGTGAAATAATGTTTAATTTAAATTTGATTTAAATTGATAAATTTTCTCCTCTTCTTCAGGGGACGACTATGATGTGTGTGCAATATGTCTGGATGACTATGAAGAAGGAGACAAGCTGCGAGTTTTACCTTGTTCTCATGGTAAATATTTTTTTAAGGTCTTATTATGTTGTTTTGAAGTTTTTATGTTACAGTGCAAAAATATTTCTACTGATTCACAGAAATGTGCACAACTACCACACTTGCAGCAACAAACTTCTGTACCAATTGAACACAGTGTATGTAAATATACCCTTTTATCCAAGTCAACATTTGTACCCCTACCTATCTATCTTCAAAAGTACAGTATTGTACTGCCAATGATCAGCATGTTCATGAAGGAACATCATCCATTTTCCTCCGCACTTGAAATTGCCAGTTCCTCCTGCACTGCAGCCCTTATCGACTTATAGTATGATATATGGACATGACCTCAATCATTTGCTGACCTCGATATTGCCCGTGGTATTTACGTGTGTTCATTTACATAAGAATGTCACCAACATTTTAGCCAACATGATGCCAGAATAAACAGCAACAGCAGAGTTTTCTTGACCATTGCTTGGGTGCAGCAATTTAGTCTGGGTTTTTTGTCTCCATCCCTGCCTACCTGAGCATGTTCAAAGAAAAATAAAACAACACTTCAAAGACGACACAGCGTAGCTTACTTGTAGCCTGCAGCTGCACTTTAGGAGTGAAAGAGGCACAGTCCTGATATTTGTTAGCTTGCCAACCCCTGGCAACGAACCAGGAAGTTTGTCGTTTGTAGTTTCACCCTCCAATAACTTCATCCTCCACTCCATAAATCCACCAGCAAACCACCTAGCTTTCTTGCTGGCGGGAGTTCTTCTTCCTTTGGCAGCCTAGAACACTTTTAGGCATATATGCTGCCCCGTCAGGACTTGAAGAATTAAATCCCCAGTATGTACAGGACTGGAGAAAAATGAGAATCTTTATGTTTTCAGAATTTTAGCATTGACTTGGTACCAGTTCAGTTCTCGTGACATCCCTATTAACAGGTGTTCATTACTTAATGCTAATATGATATTTTTTTATATTTACATATATGCCAACTCCGATGTCTCCGATGTCCGATGTAGGGTGTAATTGTATCATCATGCAAGGTTGTTATAATTATATCAGTGACATAACATAGACTTAAATCACAATTAATTGCTGGGCCAATATATATTGTCCAACAAAAGTAGCACTCATGAGAGGCCTACTCGTTGCTAACTGTCACTCTCTCTGCTTGTCAGCCTACCATTGCAAGTGTGTGGACCCGTGGCTCACACAGACCAAGAAGACCTGCCCTGTGTGCAAACAACGCGTCACTCGCAACAACCAAGAGCACTCAGAGTCTGATTCTGAGGAGGAAACTGGAGGACGTGGAGAAGAAGAGGGAACGGAGGGTGAAGCAGACTCGGAGCGCACTCCCCTGCTGCGACCCTCCAACCCGGGGTCCCCCTCAGGGAGCCCAGGGGCCTACTCAGCTACCACCACCACCACTACTGCCCAGTGCCTCGCCTCCCCTGCACACTGCGACTCACCCATCCTGGGTTATGAAGGCTACCACTCCCCCCTGGAGGACACGGACTCAGAAAGCGATGACGCAGGAGAGGACAGGCACCACACTGATGACGACACTGCTCAGCTTATTGGTAGGGACAGAGTGGAGGTCTGATGGCTGGAACATAGCTGCGATGAGATCACTTAGTTTTACCTAAGAGCAGTCTTTGTGTCATCAGTCTTGCCATCAAACTGTATTTTGAAATAGTTCTCAGATTTGTTGAAAGCTAGACATTTATGATAACAGAATCTTTTACCCAGTAACCAGAGGAGGTCTACTTGTTAGTGTCAAAGCACATGCAGCAAAAAAATCCAACATTGAGCATCAACCACCTCTTTACGCTCCGGTACTCCCTTAATTGTCTGTAGACCTCCTTTTTTAATGCATGTTGTATTTCTTAACTTGACCACGCCACGTGACCTAACCACTAGTGCTGCACAAAAAGAAAGGGCCACTTGAATCTAATGTGCTGTATAAGTAAGAGTGCGACTCAGCTAGATGAAGCCTGTGTTGCTAAACAGTACAAATTCTCTGCTCACATTTAATTGGATCCTCTAGGTTTCCTGTGTAAGGTTTCAGTGAGGTTAGTGCAGTGTGAAGACGCTCTGTCGTCTTAATCATAATCGTTTTATATCTGACAGCCCTTTTTACCAGCCTCACATCGTTTCCTAACAAGGGTTTGCACAGGGAAAAGAAATGTCTTTATTTGATCTTTTAATCCCCTTGGCTCTCCTTTTGCATTTTAAAAACACATATATTTCAGTTCTTTGAAATTTTTAGATTTTTTCAATATCCACACTAAATTACGCTATTATAGAATATTGCAAAGATGTTATACATTTCTGCTGTTTTGACATTGTTATTGATAATACTTTGTGGTCAGTTTAAGGAAAATATTTTTAGCTTTATCCAGTTTGTCACGTTGAACAAACTCAGGTTTTTAGCAACAATATTAAAGGTCAGTGGGTATTTTAAATGTTTAACACAGTGAGAACTAACAGGGTTTGGTCTTACGAGTTGTTTTAGCTTTTTTTTTCTTTGAATTAGTGAAAAATAGATTCATGAATATTTAAAGGTTTACTATTCAGGATTGCCTGAATTCACTCACGTATGGCGTTTGGCCTCGCTATATTTCTGTTTTGTGGCGCTGTGGCCTGGTTGCCTGCTACTTACGGTCTAGCACCTGGGGCCAGATGCATAAAACTCTGTGTAGATTCACGACTGAAACTAGAAGGTTGAAACTTCCATACACAATTTTTTTGTCAGATTTATAAAGCCATGCGTACGACTGATTTTGTTTTATGGACCTCGATCATTGCAGTGCTGGGTGCACGTGCACAAGCTTTGTTTCCAAAACCACAGTTTGTCATAAATGGATGTAGAAAAGACCTGACATTAATTTGCATATGATACTTGTGCCCCTCCTTATCTGCCAATAAGAAATATAGTAAAGAAAGTGCATTGTCACTGACTGTGTTGCATCAGCGAGGGTGCCAGCGTAGCCGTCATTACACACAGCATCCGTACCACTAATTCATCACATTTCTGCACACCATCATCGCGTAAAATCTCAATCATTATTATTGTTAAACTTCATAAGGATTCATTCTTAGCACTCATTTTGAAACTGACTTTACAAAGTGCTTCACAGGACAATGATAAACATTTATTAACAGGAAGATGAATGTAAATAAAAATAATGAGATTTATCACTGAAGTTATTTTTAATTAGCTTTATAAATGCACCTTTTCATTGATATTTTGCAGAGTGCTGTGTAGCCTTAAAAAATGCAGTCAGTGACATGAGCAAACAACCTCAAAACAGTATTATCCATCTCTCAACTTATAAATAATCATCTTCTTATCACATCACCTGCAGCTATCTAAGCTAAAAACACGTGTACTGACGGTCTAAAGAATGTGTGAGGTGCACATTCTCACTGTGCATCCTTCCTTTATAAATACATATACAAAGACGTACACATCGTATATGCATCTAGCCCCTAGTCGGATACACGCCCAAAAATGTCCTGAACACAGGAAATAAAAAAATTCAGGCATGGGGCAGAATCTGTACCGAAAAAATACACGGCCACGCACTTCCAGCGGGTCAAGTGATGATTGAGACAGATTACTACTGTATGAGTCTATACATTGTTTTCTAGGACAATCCTGCATAGTTTACCTTCAGTGGATCTTTTTCCATTTTTATACATGACAGAATGATAACATGTTGAGGTGGGGACCCTGGGGGTGTTTTTAGGATAGAAAAGAGCATTGCCTTACATTGGCCTTGATGTACATGTGTATGTTAAATGTTTGGAAATAGAAGGGACAGCATTCACACTCCTTTGTTTTCCTCTTGTCTAGCTGTATATGAATACCGCTGGTTTGAAAGCTTTGATTTCGTCCCCTCGTCTGTAAATGTGCTTCATGTTAGTTTTTATAGTGACGAACAAGAAATAGACAGCCTGTGTCTCCACGTGTTTATAGTAACGACACAGATAGCCATCTTACACATGCTTGATTTGCACCTAAACATTTTGGACAGGCTCGGCGGCTGTCAAACAAGATATGGATTGTTTCTCGACTTTATATAATGACCACCACGCTGTTGAGTTATTTGAGGAGCAGCACAAATAGAAACTTAAAAAAGTTGTTTCAGCCAAACTGTTTCACTGCTCCAACTGTTTTTATCTTGATCTAAGATCGTAAATTCATAACTGGAATTTTTGTTTCTAGATTTTTTCTTTTGTTAGTTTTTAATGTATAATAAATAACCTGACAGGGGGTGGATATTTTTAAGCACTGTACAGATCTAACCACACTCTCTATTCGCCTAGATGGGATTATACAAATGTGATCAGTGTTTCCTCTGTGTTAATTTTCAGTCAAAAAAAATATGAAATCAGAATTGTAATTCAGGCTTACTGTCATCTGTGATAAAAAATAGTGCTGAAAATGGTCTTCAAACTGTTTAAATATTTAAAATAACATGACTTGATCTTTACCACATTAGATAGGGGACCAAATGTAACCCCCCCAACACCACAACTGTAAATGATAACAGAGGAAACACTGTACACGATGCATATATATGTTATGTGTCTGAGGAATTGTCAGTACGTTGCATTCAGTGTGAAAGAGGCAAATCAGTAGGACTCTGAAATCATAACATTCCATCTTTTTATCCTACTGATGATTGATTAAAAGACTCAACACTATCAACGTTTGATCGGGACTTGTTGGCAATAGTCTGTATTGTAAAATAGAACTGCTTTTTTCCTATTTGCAGTATGCTTCAAATGACTTTGTACTGTACTTTTCTTTTTTTCCCTCTATATGTCTCAATTTTAGAGACTGTCGACTGAAACAAATGGACAAATGTAATCCCCCAAATTTTTATTTTTTCTTCTTCTTTTAGAATGTGCCTAGTTTAATCACACTTAAATAATAAATGTACAGTGTCAAGTATGATTTCCATGTATAAAGCAGGTTTGAGAATTGTTAGGATTTCTGAACACAGTCTGTGGAAAGCTGCATTTATTGTGTGATTTGTGGAAGATTAAATGATATTGAAACGGGACTTTGGAGCCACTTTTTGTTGTTGAAATCAGAAAAGAGAAATACAGGAACACTTTTCCTTACAATGGCCTGTTGTCCAACGTGATAATGTGTGTTTATAATAAAGCCATTATAGAGCAAATTGTTACCAAATGGGTATGTCACTAGCATGTGTTCTGCTGTTTTTAATTATTTGTGAATAGATACAAAGCTGAGATCAATCTAACTATTATATATGGTGTCATGATTATAGAAGGAATACTCTCCATTGAGAAGAATTAAGACATAATGTGTTATACCTCTGCGCTGAGGATAGCTGTGGCTAAAGCCATTTTGTTGTCTGTCCCATTCTCGTGAATGTGATATCTCAGGAATGCCTTATGGCAGGCATGTCCCAAGTCTGGCCCACAGACCGATTTTAAACGGCCCTCAGCTTGACTTTCAGAATATACCATATGTGGCCCTTGGTTGGTTAATCGAGCAAGATCACTTCACATTTTTACCCTTCACCTCACAATGACAGGACTATCATACGGTTTGTAGACAGGCATCACGTAGTAATAGTTCATTAAAAGATAAAAATGGTTGCATTTGTCTCACTTTTTTTTTTTTTTTTAAAACTCATTTGATACGAGAATCAGTTGGCCCCCAGGTATTTTCACAATGTTTTATCTGGCCTCCATTCAAAAAAGTTTGAACACCCCTGCCTTATGGGAATTTTTACAAACTTGTCCCAAATGTCCAGTTGGACTCAAGAATAAACTTAAAAGGTCAAAGTCACTGAAACCTTGCATACTTCTCATTTTTGTTAATGGATATCTCAACAACACCTTGAGGGAATTCTTTTCAAATTGGATGCAAATGTCCACTACAATGAACAGATAAGAATTTGGTGGTCAGAGGTCATTGTGACCTTGCATCTTACTCATGTGAACGCAATATCTCAAGAAGTCCTTGAGGGACCTTTGTAATATTTGGCACAAATGTCCACTTGGACTCAAGAATAAACTCATTATGGGGCGTCGGTGGCTTAGTGGATAGAGCAGGCGCCCTATGTACAAGGCTGTTGCTGCAGGGGCCCGGGCTTGACTCCAGCCTCTGGCCATTTCCTGCATGTCACTCCCCCTCTCTCCCTCTCCTTTCACACTTGTCTGTCCTGTCAATTAAAGGCTAAAATGCCCAAAAATATCTAAAAAAAAAAAAAGTTTAAGGTCACTGTGACCTCACGAAACATGTTTGTGGCCATAACACTAATTATGACAAAATTAAACACAAATGTCTAATGGGATATAATGATGAAGTGTTGACATTTCATATCCGAAATGTCCACTGTGACATCATAATGTTCTGCAAAAACACTTTCCTGGCCATCACTAAATGTCATATCTCAGGAACAGAAGGGGAGATACTGAACTGGTGACACTATCTATCTATCTATCTATCTATCTATCTATCTATCTATCTATCAGTCAATCAACATTTATTTCTATAGCTCTTTACAAAACCCAAAGGTATCCAAAGTGCTTAACAACAGTGTCAAATAACAATGAAAGTACATGAAGTACCAAAAAAAACAAAACAAAAAAAAAAAAAAAAAAGATAAAACAATACATAGTGCAACAGTGCTGCAGGATATTAAAAGCCTTTCAACATAGATAAATTAAGTTAAATTAAATTAAATTAAATTAAGCCATTATAAAAAGGTAGGTCTTCAGCTTAGATTTAAAAAGGCCGAGATCAGTAGTGGTGTGAATGTCAGGGGGGAGCTTGTTCCACAATCTTGGCTCAGCAGCAGCAGCAGCAGCAGCGAAAGAACAGTCACCTCACTGTTTGTATCTCGACCTTGGGACTTCTAACAGAAGCTGACCAGACGAGCGCAGGGCCCTGCCACTATCGCAGATAGTTAAAATCTCTAACAAGTAGAGAAGAGCCAGGCTGTTAATGGCATTAAAAACAAACAAC
The DNA here is from genome assembly GCF_041903045.1 of Epinephelus lanceolatus. Lineage (NCBI taxonomy): Eukaryota > Metazoa > Chordata > Actinopteri > Perciformes > Serranidae > Epinephelus > Epinephelus lanceolatus. The sequence goes on along the minus strand of NC_135744.1, from coordinate 41,847,316 downwards.
ACAAGTTTAAAATCTCTCCTAAAACGAACTGGAAGCCATTAAAGACATTAATCTTGGGTGTCCACCTTGAATCTGTGCTGATTGTGTTGATCGTCTGAAGATGTGTGTGAAGCATTCATGTTCTCACAGACATGGGTGTAAAATTTAACTGCACCTTCACTAGTACACAGAGGCAAATAACCGCAAGGCAGTAATTGTATGTCACTCTCTGGCCCCACTGTGCTGAGTCATAAGTTGCAGAAGGTCTCACAATAAGTATTGAAAGCACTTAGCTTTTGTAAAAGTGTGGCTCACCTTAGAACTGGTTCTGGTAATTAATTCCAGGTCTTTCATCCAATTGGCAGGTAACTAATTAGCGCAGTGTGGACATCCTGCTGCATTTAGAGTCTTTCAGGTTCTTTTATGCTCATCAATGAACACTCCACTGGAAAGACTCCATAGCATGTGTATCCTATAGTTGATTTATTCGGTTCTTTTAATCCTCCCTAACAAGCCCCATGTCTTTTCTTAGTCATTGTTTCATGTGGTTTTAATCAGGTCACCTGTTGTTTTGAAGAAGGGATCATTCATACTTGAGCTCAATGAACCTTTCAAAACTCTCCAGGCAGGTCTGTGCTTAGGGTAGCCATTCGCTGGATTATGGCATGTGTGAAACTATAGATTGGCTTGTGTGTTTCTTTTTTGCTTCTCATTTGTTCCACACAAGCTGAGAAATAAGAATAGATGGATTGTAACAGCTGGGACGTGACATCACATGGATGAATCTGAAGCAATGAAACCTGTAAAAGGGTTATTCTTTGCACAGAACCTCAAGATTGCTTTTGGTGTGCCGTGTTTTAAAGCATCAGGAATATTTTAGCTTCCTCCGGGTACTGGGCAGTGCAGCTCTGAGAAGATGCCTGGATCACTGCTGTCGTACTCATCTGTGCTGAGATTGTCTTTCTTGGTATTCTTGACTGTGTCTTCATTTGTGCTGCTGGATTCCAGAGAAGCTCCTCAACACCATGATGACGTAAGTTACACATGTATAGTTGATTTTGAATTTGCCACTTGACTTTTATTGCTGAAAATGTAATCATGATAATTTATTAAAGGTACCATAACAGTTTAATAACATTGGATTAAAACAAGAGGCTCTAACAACTGTTTATATGATCATAGGGTTTTTTGGATACTTCTTACCAACGACACCATATTCCCAGTCCTTTGGAAGCCACAGATGGACGTGGAGGAGACTTTCCATTTGGATCCCAGGATGGCCGTACATTCCCACAAGTGGAATCTGCATTTATTATGGACAGTGAAGGGCAGATTACTCAAGTGTGGCCACAAGCAATCCTGGATTATATGAGGCACCAGTTAAGGTTCAGAGGAAGGACAAAGAAAAGCACCAAAAAAGGCTGTACTTAGCAGTTTATTGGATAACAGTATAATAATAGTACAAGAGTTTATCTATTAAATTTTGTTCTAATACTAAACCCTTGTACTACGTTTGTGTCCTTTACATTTGTTCCACAATACTACACATCTGCGACGGGTAATTTGGAAGATAGCTTCGTAAAAACGAGGTTCAAATGACCTGAAGAGATTCTTCCCTAAGCTGATTCAAATGTAAGAGGTGGTGGACAAAAGGCTTCGGCAGCCTGGGTTAGACAATCTAAATTGGTATCTTCCAACGTTAAAATACAAAAGTCTCTTTCTGTTAGTATTCCTACACTCCAGCTCAGCAAAGAAGCACCGTCTGTGGAAACACAAAGAGGGATTCTCATACTGAAAAGACAGTTACACTGGAAAACACCAAACAGAATTTAACTCTTTCAGTGTAAATATGGGCATGTGATTATCGTTTTGGAAAATGTGAATATATCCTTTAATCTATGTTCATGTTATGTATAAGCAGAAATGGAAATGCTAAAATGGAAAAACCCTTTTTAAATATTTCATTCTGGCTTGGTTATCATGTCAAAGTAAAAATAATTATCCCATTTATTATTATGACCACTTATTAGCTATTTTCTCTTAGAAATGTCTGCTTTCTCGTTTTATATCAGAGAAAAGTGTCCTCCTTGCTTCCATGGTTACTGAAAGCCAAATAATTAAAGGCTGGTGTAGGATCTTTGTCTGAAGTTAGTCCTCATTTATAATAAACAAGATTTACATTAAAATCAGGCTACAATTATCGGTGGCTTCAACATCTTAAATTCCACTGACAATGGTGAGTAAGATGTTACCAACTTACGCTGTGCAGCAAAACATTGTTGACAAAGACATAACTTAAAACCATATAAAATAATAGGGGGCATCTGCAATATTTACATTTAGTGAAATGGTGCAGCCATAACAAATGTATTGGGTTTAAAATTTTTACTCAGTGTAAAAATATTAATTTACTAAGGAGCTGGAAACAGAATATAAACAGGATACATACAGGATGGAGTAATTAAAAGGGCAACAAATGGGAAAGATAAAACATTTCTGATCCGCACTTCAGCGTCATACCATTTGGTGGCGGTAATGCGCCATTTTGTTTTCGTCCACCGCCGCAAAAACATCACGAAGAAGACAAGGAAGTGGCGAAGGACAGGAAGCACGCAAACATCATTCAAGCAGATAAATACTGAGGTATCAGTACGCTCTTTTACGACATATCGTGTCAGTTGCAGTTAAACTAGTGCGAGAATGGTTATTTTCTTATTTAGGAAATAAATAAACGAACAGTCTCTCGCACTAAATGGACTGGAGCCATATTACCTTTCTCGCTAGCTAACGTAGCCTGTTAGCTAACGTTAGCTAACCCATACTACAACAATAGCTCTCCCCTTTGTTTAGCCTTGAGAAGCCACATCTTTATCCCCACGTGTTAAATTTTTCTCCCTTCAATTCTTTGGTAATATGGATATCCACGCCCTACGCTCAGTCACTGTTGGTGTGCAACTTGACGAACACCTTAATCTGCGTTAGCCGTCGCTTTGGCAGGAGGCCATGTCAGTAACCTTGTGTTAGCATCTTTTAGATATTGTTTATCCCAGTATAGCGGCATTTATCCACACCCGTTTGAATTGTCAGAACAGGGAGCACGAATAGGCGTTAATTGAAAAAATATTAGAATATTATTAGTTGTATTTTCTTCTTGTTACCGTGCTCGCTCGGCCACAAGCAGGCTCCATGTAACTGCCAGTAAGATAAATACAGCCATACCACACTGTAACTTAAATGTTTTTTTCTTTTTCGTCATAGAGAGATGGGAGACAGTGATGATGAGTACGATCGCAGGAGGAGGGACAAATTCAGACGGGAGAGAAGTGACTATGACCGTTCAAGAGAGAGAGAAGACAGACGCAGAGATGACTGGAATGACAGGTAAGAAAGACAGGTGTGGAGAAGTCTGTCTGTCTGTCTGTCTGTCAGGATTCAGTTAAACCTAATGCAGACATCATCTCTTTGGTATTTTCACACTGAGTAACTGAGTTTTGATGTTTCTGTCATGTTTTCTCAGAGAGTGGGACAGGGGCAGGGAACGGCGTAGCCGAGGAGAGTATCGGGATTATGACAGAGGTCGTAGGGAGAGATTCACCCCGCCCAGGCATGATATGAGTCCTCAGCAAAAGCGCATGAGAAGAGACTGGTGAGATTACCTGCAACACAAAACCACAATCCTGTGACTGGTATCTGCTGTTGTGTAAACTGTTTTATCTGCTCCTGGCAGGGATGACCATGGTGGAGATCCTTACCGTGGGGGATACGACTTGGGTTATGGTGGTGGAGGAGGGCCCAGCTTTGGCCCACCGCAGCATTGGGGCCATCCTGATCTGCACCTCATGCAGCCTCATCATGGCATCCCCATTCAGGCGAGGTGAGAGATGAAATCCACAGTGATGAGCCTGAGCTTTGAAATTAGATGTTGTTTTACACATCTTTAAGGATTCAGCAGGAACTTTCCAATAATTCTTACAACTATTCAATATGTCTGTCCCTCAGTATTAATTTTGTTAACAAAATATAATGGCCTGGAGCTATTGAACACTGAGGAAGAATTAAGTTTCCACAACAAAGTATGTAGTTGCATGTTAAAATATGGACTGCACAGAAGTCAAAATTAAAAACACACAGAAAAAGATAGTAGAGAGAACTTACACACAGCACACTCACGTAATGTTTTTGTTCTCTCGTCACACAACTAATGCATAAAATATAAAAAAGCTACCAGTTTTGCTTGCCCTTTCATAACTATATTCACCTTGTGTCTCTTCCATTAGGCTCGGTAACATCCATGACATGGATTTAGGTCCACCCCCTCCCATAATGAAGAGCTTTAAGGAGTTCCTGTTGTCCTTGGATGATTCTGTGGATGAGACCGAGGCAGTCAAGCGCTACAATGAGTACAAGATCGACTTCCGTCGGCAGCAGATGCAGGACTTCTTTTTGGCTCATAAAGATGAAGAGTGGTACGATCTCAGTTGCCTTTACTAATCATGTATTTGAGTAGGTTTTAATGTAGTTGCGAAATAGGAATTTTTTTTATTGAACTATACTAAATAGTCATTTAATCTATGATTGTCATCACCAGATTTGTACAGCTCCTTCTTTTTTTGCTTATTTCATTATTATTTTTGATGTAAGTGTTGTTTTTAGACAGTCCAAAAGGTTGGGCCTGGTCCTATGGTGGGTGTATCATGGGACATTAAGGAAGTCATATTTATTATATGAATTATATATTTATTTGCTGTACCAACCCTGACCAGAGAATATTATACCCCCACCTAAGCCTTTTGACGAGATTCAGGTGCTTTCCAAACAGCCCAAGGACAGTTCCACCCATGTAGTAGGATCAGGCCCACAATAGAGTTAATTACGACTTTTGTCATACTTGTAGTTTGTAAAAGAAGAAAATCAACCCACATTCTACCTTAGTGCACAAAATTTTTGTTTTGTTTGATACTTAATGCGTTGTAGGAGAAAGAGGGTTCAGTAGGTGTTGATAAAACCTATATCTGACAAAATGAAGACAGACATAATGTATGCCCTCAGCAGTGTAACAGCCCTGCCATGCACATTATGTTGTGCAGTAAAAGCTTTAAATTCTATTCTCAATCACATGACTGAAAGATTTAAGTACATTTTTGTTCAGTTACATGTAGCTTTGACCAAAAAAAATGTCCTCATTGTTTGGGTTGATTTTCTTTTTTTATTTAGCATTCAAACCTTTCCAGTTGTATAATGCCTGTTAATGCTTATTACACTTATTTCACAGGTATCATGCAAAATTGTTCTGTTTTGCCATAACCCATTTTTCTTCCCCGCCCACTACTACGTTGACGACGTTTTTTTGAAGATGAGAAAAAGTGGAGCTCATCAGCAAGAATCGGTCTTAGACAGCAAGGGCATGCACTGCGCACAATGCAGTTGCTCTTAGACACACAGTACCAGGGATCTTAGATAGACAGTCAAGTAGTCTTCCGCGCAGATATTTTTTTTCTTTTCTGCTTTTTCTACGCTACTTTCTTTTTATATGCGGATCAAATCGAATCCCAAAATTTGTGTGTATACAGACACACCATTGGGGTGAAGTGGAGCGCACTTTCACAGAAGAGACCCCTCTCTGTATTAATTTGTTAATAAACTGGCTGAACAAAAGGTAACTGTAGTCCACTCAATGATCAACATTTATAATGTGAAATTCTGAATATGTGATTGCTTTATTTTATAATCTCTCTGTTGTGTTTTTTCCTTAATTATTGGTGAGTTTGCAATTATTAGCTGTTATAACCACAAAGCAAAACATGCACACACTGAATGACATGACACAGGGACTAGGCTGCAGAGATTACAGAGATCACAGTCTTAATGATGATAGTCTGTGTAGTTAATTTGATTCCACTGGCTGAATTTGGCATTTTTAAGTTTTCCCAACAAGCATCAGGATTAAAAAATACATTGAATATAAATGATAGTCCTCAGTGTATAGTATGACACCACAGTTGCAACATGGATATATAATATGTATTTGTTCTCTAACTTTTACATCCCGTTCATCCCAACCCCCATCATTCCCTCCCTACTTTTTTGTGGACCCTGACTCTGGACGCAGGTTCAGGTCCAAGTATCACCCAGATGAGGCCAGCCGACTAAAGGCAGAGGCCCATGGTGCCCTGCGCAACCGTCTGAATGTCTTTGTGTTCCTGATGGAAAACAACTGGTTTGATAATGTCTCACTGGACATTGAACAGACACCAGCCATCATCAAGGTTCTGGATGCAGGTGAGTCAGGATGTCTGCAAGTCTTAAAAGTCATTAATAGTCTTAAATGTGATATTCTGAGGTCTTAATTGCCACAAACATTTTATTTGATTTCATTGTTCCATCTTTTAATATATATATATATATATATATATATATATATATATATATATTTCAAAACCCAACCACTGAACCCAATAGCTATCTTTTTATTTTATACTTGCACTTACCTGTTGGCAAAATGTAGATTAATCTGACTCACTCTAATCACCTTATTCCTACATAAAACCTTCCTGCACGGGGCCACACATATACCACTTATGTTTATGCTTACAATAGTTTAATGAGAAAATATGTTTTGTCCAAAAATGTATCTTAAATTTGGTCAAAAATTATCTTCACAGTGTCTTAAAAAGCATTAGTGTCTAATACCTGTAGATGCCTTACCTGTAAGTAATGGTTAATACCTGAAGAAAAGCTTGGCCTGAAACATTTCCCGTCTTGATTGCTTTCAGCTGTGATAAAGATGGAGGGAGGGACGGATCATGATCTTCGCATCTTGGACCTGCCATCTGAAGAGGAGGAAGAAAGGGAGAAGTCGGCATCTGTTTCAGGGGGCCCTGAACCTCCGAAGAGAGAAGACCTCAAAACTTTGGACGGAGACCGCAAACCGTCAGTAGAGAAAGACAAAAATGATAAGGTATGTTTTGTTCTCTGTCAGTCTTCACCAAGCAGTAGATTTCACAGTGCTGTGATGATGATGATGATGATGATGATAATAAACTGTGCCACAGGAGGAGAGTGACTCTGCCAGCACAGAAAGAGCTGCTGCAACAGAAGGGGAGGATGTGAAAGATGAGGCAGAGAAAGAAGCTGCCAAAGAAGGAACGCCTGAACCCAAGAAAGTTAGTATTGCTTCCATTATTGAAAGTATTTGCTAACGAGAGACCGAAATTAACCAAATAGCCTGAATTGTTCTCATCTTCATTCATCAGCCGAGAAGAAAGAGGAAGCGCAGCGGAGACAGCGATGATGAAGGCAGCGCCTCAGAGAGCGACAGCGATTCAGACTCTGACTCAAATTCCAACTGCTCTGACAAACCTGTGAAGAAGGAAGAGGTAGAAGACAAAGATGAGGAAGAGGAAGAGGAGGGTGAAGGTGAGGAATCAAATTCATAGCGCCTAGTATATGGTGTCTACATACCCAGTACTGATAACTCATAGTTGTTGCCACCAATTTGCTCTATCACATTTAATGATAAAGAGGAGAAACCAAAGGAGAATGCTGGAGAGGAGAACACAGAAGAGAAGAAACCCAAAGATGACTCTCCCAGACCGCGTCCTCTCCACAGAACCTGCTCTCTGTTCATGAGGAGCATCGCCCCGACCATTTCCAAAGCTGAGATTATTGCTGTGAGTATAACACAGGTGGCAGTGTGAATGGCCGGCGAAATGTAGAATTACTGAGGTCACTAAATAATTCGGGGCTTTGTTTAAACTTTATCTCTTTTTTCTCTCTCAGCTTTGCCGGCGATACCCTGGCTTTCTGCGTGTTTGCTTGTCTGACCCCCATCCAGAGCGCAGGTTGGTTTAACAAAACATGATTTTAATGTCTTACTTTGAAAATGATGTTTGTTTGATTTACTTAGTCAAACATTGTGTGAAGCAAGAGACTACACACAATTACACAATAATGGTTAAATCAACCCTCTGCTGTTACAGGTTTTTTAGACGTTGCTGGGTGACTTTTGACCGTAGCGTCAACATCAAAGAGGTTTGCTGGAACCTTCAGAATATTCGTGTAAGTGTGCCAGTCTCAGCTGTTGATTGTTACTACTGTTTTCAGTTGATTTTAATATGCAGCATAGTGTGTGGATTGGCGTGGCGGCCTGTGTGATCCCATCGCCAGATGGTCTCTAGTTACTTGTGTAATCTCCTAAATAGCACTTGAGGCCGTTAAAACTCCTGTTTTACTCTCTTACCTTTCACAGCTGCGAGACTGTGAACTGGCTCCAGGGGTAAATAGGGACCTGGCCCGGAGGGTGCGTAATATTAATGGCATCACTCAGCATAAGCAGGTGCTCCGCAACGACATCAAGCTGGCTGCCAAGCTCATTCATGCCTTGGATGATAAAGGAGACCTGTGGAGCAGCAAGTCCCAGGAAGAGACTACAGAGGTACAGCCCCGCAATCAAAAGTCTCAGATGATCTTGCTGTAACTTAGTTATTAATATATGTGTGGTTTGTGATTTCAAAAGTTGCCGGCGCAGAACCCCATCTTGAAGAATATCACAGATTACCTGATAGAGGAGGTGAGTGCTGAGGAGGAGGAGCTCCTGGGCTCCGGGAGTGGGATGGATCCTGAGGAGAACACTAAGGAAGGAAACCCTGCAGAGACGACTGTGGAGAGGGATGACAAACTAGCCAAGGTTTGAATATCGCAGTTTTATTTCATCTGTTTATTCTCTGCCCTCTCTTAAAGCAGATTAATTTTGTTACTTGTATTCTTGTTGGCTATTCAGATGGCTACAACTGGCTAAAATAGCGAATCAAGTAAAAATTCTTTGCCATTTCCCTCGTTCCAGGTTTTGGATCGTCTGATCTTGTATCTGCGTATCGTGCATTCAATCGACTACTACAACACCTGTGAATACCCCAGTGAGGATGAGATGCCCAATCGCTGTGGCATGATCCACGTTCGTGGACCCATCCCTCCGAACCGCATCACACATGGAGAAGGTCAGTGTGCTTCTCTTGTTGTTGTTATGTAACATGGATGAATGTAGCAGGAAGAGAGAAAGTAAGTACATGCAGAAGTGTGTGCTCCTGTTAAGCTTTGTGTGCTGAAGTTGAAAGTTGAATTTTAATTGTTGTATTATTATAATTAGCTGTGTTTGGACTATAGTTTTCTGTCACACTGTTTTGCCCACAGGCTCTCATTCCATTTTGCTGCAGTTTCTAAACAACTTAACACTAAAACATTCTAGATGTTTGTAATGTATGCTACACTTAACAACACACATTATGTATTTTTAATGTAGATTTCAAAGTTGTAGTATTTAACTAAAAAATATGTGGAAAAATACATTGGTATATTGACACACTGGGGACACAGTGAGTTTAGGCCCCTATTGAGTGCTTAATCTTTTCATATCTTTTAACCATTCTTATAATCTATTTCACATCTGTCACGTTTTTTCTGCTACAGTGCAACAATGGCAGAAGATGATGGAGGAGAAGCTGAGTCCTTTGTTTAGCTTAAAAGAAATCCTGTCTGAGGAGGAGGCGAGGAAAATGGGTCGCAAGGATCCCGAGGAGGAGGTGGAAAAGTTTGTAAATGCCAACACTCAAGAGCTGGGGAAGGACAAATGGCTCTGCCCACTGAGTGGCAAGAAATTCAAGGTGAGTGTTTGTCAAACATGTTGAGGTGTTGTGATTCTTAGGTTGCAAAACCATTAGCTGTTGCACACATTTCTTGCATTGTCATTCACTGTTTTGTTACTTATTTCTTGCTGTTACGCTTAAGAGTGTTCATTTTAAATCAATTTCAAGGGCCCAGAGTTTGTGCGGAAGCACATCCTGAACAAACACGGGGACAAAATTGAAGAAGTGAAAAAGGAAGTAGTGTTCTTTAACAATTTTCTGATGGATGCCAAGAGACCGTCGCTTCCAGAGATGAAACTTCCTCCTCTTCCAGGCCCAGGTCACAACATTTCTATCTTAACGACTCAGATATTCATAATTAAAGGTTTTTAGTACTTCAACAAAGACAGACTGAATAAGTGAATCAGTTTACTGCAGTGCACCAGGAGTTAAATAATGAATCATGTTTGATCTACAACAATACGAACTCCTTCTCTCATTGGTTTTGTCCTATAGGTTTGCTGTCCCCCACCATGCCATTTCCTCCTCAAGGTCCTCAGGGTCCAATGGCCTTTGGACAGCCTCGTCCACCACTGATGGGCTACGGTGGTATGTTATCCAACTTCACTGTTTTTAGTTTAGTGGAAATGTGTTTGTCAGTCAGACCTCTAGTGTTGAGTTGATTCTGAGTCGTCCTTTTCAGCAGGTGGACCTCCTTACCCTCCCAACCAATATGGAGGAGGCAGAGGCAACTACGACAACTTCCGCGGACAAGGTGGCTACCTGGGAAAGCCACGCAACCTCAGGTGAGACCACTGTACGTGTGATTTTTATTTTGCAATGAGCCGTCCACCTTTTCTGCCACTGGCTTATTTTGAACCTCCTTTTTTTATGGTTGTTTCTGTTCTTCCTTTTGGGTCTTTGTCTTTCTCCTTGCACCCTCAACCAACTCAGAATGTCACGCGGCGATCCACGCAACATCATCGAATACCGTGACCTGGATGCACCAGATGATATGGACTTCTTTTAGAAGGTTCACTCGCTCCTTTCAGTCTTCACTCTTTAGCAGTGTTGTGCTCTTGTTGCTTTTTGTAGTGATTAGGTTCTTTCTTTTCCTAAATATTTCATTTTGTAAATGTTGTGCAACAAGAACAAATGTCTGCTGTAAACTGGTTCCTCAATAAAGTTGTGATCAAACAATATTAATATGTTTTTAATGATTCATCAAATAACAGGGTCCCTAGGCAGTATGGAATTGGATTTTAGCCATTTGGGGGTCTGGATAAATATGGGAAAAAGAAAATAAAGTATGGAAATAATTTGCCGACACACTCCTGCACAGAGCTGTCTGTACACCTGTACATGTACGTCACAGCCTGCAGCACAGCTCTACCCTAAGTGCCTCATAACTGAACCAAATTTGGATATCCGCAATCAAATTAGTTTGAAAGAAAATACTGCAATATCTTTGAATAGCGTCACAAGTACGAAAAAAATATTAAGCTTGTCTGAACATTTAAGGGATACACAGTAATGTAGCAGTCAGAAAAATATACAGACTGCGTATGGATACCTTTATGGCTGCATTTATTGCTGAATAAAACAGGCTGCACAGACACTCTGAAAATTAAATTACCTTTTTTTCAAACTCTTTCAGTTCTTATTTAATAAAAGGGACTGAAACATATGGGGGGACAATTATATAATAGTATTTATCAGTATAGTGTAAATTGATTTGAAGGAGCTACAGAACCAAGCTACAATCTTCTGGCAGTGATAATAACATAATAGCAAACATAGCTGAAATGAAGTGTGCATATCAACAGATGGATTTAAATCCACTTATTTACTTAATAAACATCTAGCTATTTGTGCTCAGATGTCAGATATGGTCTAGTCTCGCCACCAGACAATCAGAGATCTCCGGCTTCTATAGACTGACTTGTGAGTCTAGATATGGTCTGAAAAATCTACAAAGAAGTCTAGAAATTTGAGTGTGGAAAAGTCTGGAATTTTGAAATGAAAAATGTGTAGAAACTCTGAAATAAAAAATGCGCGGATCAGAGCAACCAGATAACAGCAAAAGCAGCCAGTCAGACTTAAAAGGACAAGATACTAATGAACAGAACATGTATGACATCTGCATTTAAAATCAAGATGAGCATTGAATACAGGGATAACGTAGAGGGGCTGTTAATTTTTGGAGTTTATTTTCATTTTCAATAAGATGTAGTTTTGTTTTTTTCTGTGGCACATGCTCTGAGACTCCCAGCCCTTGTAGAAAAAGGAAGTGAAGCAGATGTAATGAATGGCTGCCCTCTTCTGGGTAAACCGTTGAATTACATGTACATGCTGCTGGCCTTTTCATTTGCAACAGCTGCCAAATAGAAAACTGAAGAACCTTTGCAGTGGTGCAAGAAATATTCAACATTGTTCTTAGCAGAAATAGCAACACCACCATGTACAAATATTCCAGTTACAAATGAAACGTAAGCGCTGTCATTCTGAAGTTGGTCCTGGTTGTACTGTAAATCACAGGTAAGAGCTGCAGCACAGTGTCATTGTTGGATCTCATTTACACAATTCATGAAAATGCACTGGTGAGATTTCTTTTAGCAAGCATGCAAACACATTTTCACATATGCAATAACTTATTTCATGCATGTTTTCCTCCCATCAGACATTTGCTGTTACTGTGTATTCACACTAGAAATGCAGTAATCGTTCAAATATGACAAACGTGAACACACTTTCCCACATACTGGTCATCACATCTTAGTCATTATGTAAGGCACGCGTTAATGTTAAAAAAGAAAGAAACCTGCAGGATCAATCTATTGTTTGAGGTCAGGTTCATCACATCAGAGCTGCACCCTTATTTAGGGTGAGCACCATCAAAAAGAGCAAATAAAAACTGCTTCACAGTTCATGTGGAAGTGAAATGTCTAAATGATCTCAAGCTTGTGACTTTCAGAGAGTCCACAGCTGACCTTGTGCTCATGGAATAACTTGGACAGAGCCTCCATGTACAGTCCATGATAGTGGTCGACCTCCTCCTCAGTAGGTGTGACACGCCTTGGCACTGACAGTGGACTTCCCACTGAAAGAAGCAGAGCATTAAACAGGCTCATTGTAGGAAGCTAGGCCTTTTCTACAGAGTAACGAAACACTCACCAACAGTAGTGATCGGACTCTTGTAGGGCAGGAATGCCATGTGTTCACCAACAAATAGACACGGGGCGAAACCCATAATCTTTTTAAACAGGTCCTGTAACCTCCGACCAAGACTGCCTTCTGAGAGAATCACCTGCCGGAAGAGCTCGTTCTCCCCAAATGAGTAAACAGGTACCAGATCAGCCCTGTGGAAGATCATCAGAGGTTACATCAGTGTGTCCAGCTGTGGGCTGCTGGCTACACTTAATGATATTCAATGATGATTGTTCCTGCATGTTTTGAAGAGTGCTCTCACCCAAACTCCAGGGCCATCCTGACAAATCCCTTTCTGTGTCTCACGACCACCGTGTGGCTTCCAGGAGAGGATGCCAGAGACTCAGCAGCACCACCTATCATAATCACCACTGCATTTCCCTTGCCGCTTTTTGAGAGGAGGTGGACAAGGCTTGGTTTGCTGACTGGAGAAAGACCTGATCAGACAAAGTAAGACAGGAACAATCACATGTTTTTCTTCTATTTGCAGTCACAGTTGTACTTCAGGAAGGTTTAAAGGGAAACACCACCTAAAGTAGGAATTTTAATGTTATTTCCATGGCCTTAGAAAGTTCAATCAATATTTGGGAACATGAGCTACTCTATCTCAAAGCCAGAAACCAGTACGTCTCAAACTTCATGCTGCTGCTGCTTCATAGACAATGAATGGGAGACTGGTTTTGTGTTCCACAGAATATTTGTTTTGATTTTATACCCAATTAAGCTTTATTCTATCGCAGTTTCCTCAGAGATTAAACAGTAAACGTACCCATATACTCAAAACATTCCCCTGGATGCTCGCAGTGTCATCTATAGCATCTCTCCCAATTCATTGTCAATAGATCAGCTCCAGACTTTATACTCTATCATATCACAAATTTGAGTTTCAGCACTTGTCTTTGGGAGACTTTTTCATGTTCATTAATATTTGTGGACTGTCCAAGACCATGGGAATAACATGCAAGAATTTGAAAACAGGCATAGTTCCCCTTTACGTGGTCAATATGATTGATGTCAGTAGTTCAGCACTTTAGTTGAATATTGTTATAAATACCTGCACTCATCGCGTACTCCCTAAAGAGTGGTATCCTGAAAAGTCCCGCAAGCATTGCCAGAGTGGCTCGCACTCCAGGAAACACCTCAGTGAAGCCACAGCTCTCTGTGCTGAAGCAGGTAAAGGCTCCGACACACATGATACCATGCGGGTGGCAACCTAAGATGTAGTTTCTGTTTGGATTTAGCTCGGCTGTCTTCACCAGCTGAGCAAGAATATGAAGGATTAACAGAGTCCACCACAGTCAATCTCTGCTGATAGCCAGAAAACCAAACCCACGTTCATTATACAGTTTATTATGTCATCAAATGAAAGATTTCAAAAGGTTTTTTTTTTTTAAAAAAAATCTTAAATTAATTGCAATATATGTAAATCTGCCACAATAAAGACTCACTGCAGATAATTCCATGGTTACTTTTTGTTTCAAAATTGTTATGCTGCTGACCAGCCACATCGAATCAGTCACGTCTATGTGTTCCCACCAAAAGATACAGAGTGAAACTTACTTTGACTGGAAAATAATCTCTCATGTGCTCCCACACCCTCCACTTCCTCACAAATGTTGTTCTCCTGCCCCCTGATGGAGACATTAGAAATCTTAGAATCACTGAGTGTTACCCAGTTTCATGCAATACTCTTTTTGTAGTTAGTATAAAAAAAAGAAATACAAAGCAGTGACCAATTCAACAAGACAACAATGTCATGTGGGAGAAAGTTTCAAAGGCAGAGGGCAGAACGGCTGAAGGCTCTAGAACCCATGATAGTCAAGCGGGCAGATGGTGATGTGATCAGAGGATCTAAGAGTACAGGAGCGTGTTGATGGGTACGTTCTCCCACAATGCAACGCACAAAGGAATTTGAGAAACAACCCACAGCTGAAAACATCAACAAAATTAATTGTGCATGGAACACCGCAGTAGCCGAGGGGTTACAGGGCATGCCACATTACAGCAATGTTCTGGGTTTGATTCCAGCAATGGGACCATTGTTGCATGCCATAGTTATGTCATCAAACTGTTTTTGGGTTGTTCACAACTGGTTTGCCATCATACAGGATCAGTTTTAAAGGGATACTTTGCCGATTTTTAAACAGCTTTGTCTGAGAGTATGTGTAAGTAAACTGTGGGAAGTTTCTCTCCATCTTACGAGCACCCAATCCAGCTCAGATGACACTTTAGCATTGGATTTTTGCTGGCTCTAGGGCTTTTGCTCAAACTACAGATTGTACTCCCGCATTACCGTATCCCCACCACCAAAGAAACAAAGAGTATAAAAGTGGATACAGAGGGAGATAGCCAAAACTCACATCAAACTGTGAAACTAGGTGGTGCTGATCAAATATAAACCAAGATTCTGTCATTGTCCTGTCTATCTCTCACCTAAAATGAATCCAGAAACATGCTTTAGTGCACTGTTTGTCTGTAATACGAGAATTAATGAACAAGAAGTGGGCACCATGCTATTTCCTGTATATAAAAATGGAGGCTGAAAAAACTGAGATAAAAAATTAGCCAGTGCTGATAAAATATTAACTAAGATTCTGTTAACTGTATTGCCTATTTCTCATCTCAAATGTGCTGATAAACATATTTTAGCTTACTGTTTTAACCATAATCAGAGATTGTCTGTAACCAGCTGGCTGCCATATTGTTTCCTGTGTCAAAACGGACAAGCTCACATTGCATCACCCACCAGTGGGGGTGTTTATCAGTTGGGTAAAGCGAATAATACAGCCTGTAAGTGCTAATAGCGTAGGCAACTGGACTTGCTTGCATTTCTTGAAGACATTTCGCCTCTCATTCAAGAAGCTTCTTCAGTTCTAAATGACTGGTACGAAGTACAAGTCCAGTTGCCTGCGCTATTGGCACTTACGATTACCATGACCTGGATGACTGCGAACAATAATACAGCCCTGTTTCCTCCGTTTTCTCTGGACATGTAGCACCAGTTTCAAAAGTATTTGCGTCTCTCTCTCTTTGGTATTTTTCAACCTGGGCTCTATTTCCCCATGTGTATGTGTGCATATGATTCATAGGTACAACTCGCTTTAAAATTGGTTCAGTATTGAGGGAGGTGGATGCAGCCGCGAAACGAGCTAAAACGGTAGATATGGGGGCAAATGCGTCCCGTATAAGTTTGCGCATTAAAAGTGCTTTTTGTCACCACTGACCTTGCTTGTTGCTGGAAGAAAACAGAGGAGCCATGCTGAGCGCCGCTCAGAGTGGCGCTGGTTGTCCCGGAGTACAGCTGAGAGTTTTACTGCATCGATTGAAAACAATGGTTCGTGTTTGTGCTTATCTGAATTGCAAGAGATGCTGAAGTTGTGGCTAGTTGTGCTACAAATGGATGCTAACACTCCTCTCCAGACACTGCGCCTTGCAGACCATCGGGTCTGCAGTGCTCACTTCTCCCAAGATGACTACTGCCAGCCGAAGAGAAGACATCCAATCCCGAAACACCTCTTCCTCAAGAAAACGGCTGTCTCACGAGTAGAGAGAGCTACAGACACAGTGGAAGTAATGTTATATAAACAATGTTCGATTATTTTCCTTTTCAGCAGTAGAAATTCATAATTATACGATATAATCGATAGAGGAAGATGCAGTTGTCTGTTTGAACGTGTCTCCAAAGTGTGTGAAATGTAAACAATAAATTATGCTTTGGTATATTTAGATATAGTAATTCTTTTATGCCCACATTCGCATTTACTAGACATGACTACAGAGATTTTCCAACCTTACTATGCTATTTACAGAGATAGCACTGGCGATCTGAACCGGTCTGCGGCGAAAAAAAGCACTTTTAATGTGCAAACTTATACGGGACGCATTTGCCCCCGTTACCGTTTTAGCTCGTTTCGCAGCTGCCGGCTGCATCCGCCTCCCTCAGTACTGAACCAATTTTAGAACGAGTTGTACCTATGAATCATACGCACACATACACATGGGGAAATAGAGCCCAGGTTGAAAAATACCAAAGTTATCCTTTAATGATCTCCTACTGTGCGTAACTCCTCAATTTCTTTGTGGAATGCATCATGGGAAAATAGTCCACCAACAACACACAGAAAAAAAAATTATTCTACAGACTCAGTAAACTTTATTTTGTCACTCCTCCACTACAGAGCCAGCTTGTAATATAGAACTGAGACACAGGTGATGTGTACAGTTCTTCTATTTGAGTAGATATTTGAATGATGTCATCTCCTTTACCTCTTTCAGGGGTTTGCCAGTCCATCACCAGCCATATGAAGTACAGAGTGGGCAGCGGCCACAGTGAGGTAAACATCAGGTACACCATCAAGATAATGCAGGCCACTCCTGGAGTTGCATCGTGCCACATCGGACAATACCAGAGAGGTGGAATAGATTAGCTCAGATAAAAATGAATGAGTGTTGTTTTACAGATGCAGTGACAAGGTTGTGAATTAACAAGTGAGCTAATGTAACAATGGCAAAAATTATCCTTTGACAAGACTTTCAAGTGCCATGTTAAACAAACTCAGAAAGGTTTAATGCAGTGGGATCTTACCTAAGAAGAGAAAGGACAGCACCCATTGCAGAGTACTTATTACCTCTAGAAACTCCTTCCACTGAGTTTTTTCTTTAGTCATTCCTGCAACCTGGAGGCCATACCATCAATTTTCAGCAATCACTAACATTTTAAACTGTACTTGCATTCAGTAAAGGTCATGGGTGTATAAATCATACACTTAATGCCTGAAGAAATGACAAACGTTGCTTTATCTGAGATAATAATTACATTTATGATAGCCGTCTTTATGATAGAGGTCTGATTGCAACAGTAACGAGGCTCTTAATCTTCCTTCAGGGAAATCATATGCTTAAAAACTTTCAATGCAGACAGCAGCATGATGAAATAACTTACTCATGGATAAGCTGACAGGTGAGCTCACAAATAAACTTCTCAGCCAAGCTTGACTATCACAGAACATCTTTGCTATCACAGAACATCTTTGCATCTTTGTCATCAAGACGACATGACACAACTTGTATGATCACACTACTAAGTATAAAACATAACACTTACCTTAACAGAGTTCAGAATTAATTTGAATGGATGC
The DNA here is from genome assembly GCF_041903045.1 of Epinephelus lanceolatus. Lineage (NCBI taxonomy): Eukaryota > Metazoa > Chordata > Actinopteri > Perciformes > Serranidae > Epinephelus > Epinephelus lanceolatus. Next base: position 41,829,372 of record NC_135744.1, on the reverse strand, counting down.
GGATTCACCAGTGGAGAAAAAGCACAACACACAGGACGCACTTTGACCAGATCATGTCAGGCTGCTGATAACAACTCCACTCCCCCGATACTTTGACATACAACAAAGCAATTTCAGAGATAAACATGACAAAGTTTTATTGTTGGATACTTTGTGTGCTAGATCTGAGTAGTGTCTCCTGCAGGACATGCAATGATTTCATGATTGGGTTGTTGTTGTGTGTCTCTTCTGCCTTTGGTCGCTCTAGTGGCCAAAAACACTGTGTGTCGATGTGTCCTGATGGTATTATTCAGCCTAATAATACAAACATGCAAATGTAAAAAGTAGACCTCTCTATTTATCTCCTCATGAACGGACACAAATTTCTCTTTTACCACAGTTACTGTAACAGAAATATTGCTCTTGCTCACTGAAGCATTTGTATCAGTTCTACGTGCCCTCCCCTTTGTTAAGCTACTGTTAGTGAAACTCAACACTTCCTGCAGGTGTTTCATAATACAAGTCTTTCTCAAAGCGAAGAGATTCTGCACTCTGATACCAAAGGAGCTTTCAATGTAAAATTAAGTGAGAAAACAGCAGCACATGCTCACTGACGGGGCTTATAGGGAACTTAAAGAAGCGTTTGTTTAAGTGTCTTTATGCAACATTCAGAGCATTAATGTAGCAGCAAACCACCAGTGAGTCATAAGTGATGACTGGGAGGGAGTCTAGACATTGGTTTCCAGGAAAATCTTGCATAGTATGCCTTTAAAGAAAAGGACAACCAGCCTCTTTGAATCTCGTAAAACATGCAGATAAATATCACAGGGTTTCTGTGGAACTCAATGTTAAATGTACTGGTACTAGTACATTTTTGACATCGGCACATCAGATAATAAGTAACATTAAACGGGCACTGTGTAGGAATTTCTCCCATCTAGTGTTGAGATCGTATATTGCATTGAAATGGATAGCGCACTCTAGCGCCTCACTGTTTCAAACGCGTATTGCAACAACGGTAGCTGCTGTGTTCCAAAAAGCTATGATAACACTGATGAAACCACATCATCCGATACTTCATGGAGTATTCATTCAGACTGCTACACAGACACACGCAACGCAAGTTGACAAACCCCCTCCTCACCATGCTGGCTGTGTTTACAACGTAGGACTGTTGGGGCGGGTGTAAATCGAAACAAACCAATCACGTCTTGTCTTTTGACAACTGACAAGTGGCTCAACCTCACACACCTCATCCCTCTCCTTGCAACACTGCGTCGCTAACAGCTGTTAGCGGCGCTGGTCGCTAACAGCTGTTAGCCGCTGTTAGCTGTGATTCTCCTTCAGCAGCTCTCTCCACCTGGGAAAGGCTACCCCGATGTTGACCCTCATTTTTTGAAATCGCCAGTCACATTGCCTTTTTGCCTTTTTTCAAATGCACTGGCACTTGTGACTAGCCTGCTTGCTGCTGTTTTTCGTCAGTCTACCTGCAGGCGGAAACCGGAAACCAACAAGTGAAAACACGAATGGCGATTCCGTATTTCTCAAGTATGTCCCTGTACGTACCTGTATTTTCAAGATGCCGCACGTACACGATGAGACACCGGTCGCAATGTATATGTAAATGGGAACTTTGGAGCTTACAGACATATTTAGATACGCTGATGGAGGTAAACACACATGTGCTAGGACACACTTTTGACTGCAAAATGTGTTTGTCTGACACATTTTGAAATTGTTACACATAGTGCCTTTAACTGTAAAGGAAGAATCCAGAGTATATCACTGTGAAATTTTTTTTTATCATATTGACATAGTTTTCAACTAACCTATATGTATACTACAACAACATTATACAATTCCTGAAATTCAGTTATGGCTTTTAGTTTTGGTGTGCACCCCAAGATTTTCAGTGGCCCCATCTGCCCACCCCTATGAAAAATTCTGGGGGCGCCACTGCTGCCCACAGGTGTTTTTCAATTGCCCCGGCTGATTAGACCTCATTCAGGTTGAAGTTAGGTGAAGCTTTGCTGGGAGTTATGTGATGTCACCAAACACTGTGAACCAATGAGAGTGTTAACAAAACGAACAGCACGGTAAGGGGGATGTCAGTCAAGTGTAGGTGGTGCATGTCCACACAGTCCTGAGCAGGTGTCTAATCTGGCTATTTAAATGACAGCACCTGTGTGTGTGGACAAAATATAATCAAATAAATGATGATATATTATTATGGAAACTGATCCCTTGGTGAAATTCACAAGCCACCACACAGTATATATAGTGATATATATATAGTACATCTTTAGCAGCAACATAAAGCAATGCACAAATTAAGTTATTGTAATTATAATTCAGTAATGTCCATTCATCCATTTTCTAACTGCTTATTCTCTTGAGGGTCCCGGGGGGGGGGGGGGGGTCACCAATTAACCTGCATGTCTTTGGACTGTGGGAGGAAGCTGGAGCACCTGGAGGAAACCCACGCTGACACAGGGAGAACATGCAAACTCCGCACAGAAGGGCTCCCCCACCTGCGATCCAACCAGGAACCCTCTTGCTGTGAGGCGACAGTGCTAACCACTGTACCACCGTGCCACCCTAATTCAGTAATATAATAAAGACTATTCTGAAATGGCCCATTCTGCAGAATAAGTAACCTACTTCTACTTTTGGTACTTAAAATATATTTTGATGCGAGTGCTTTTGTACTTTTACCAAAGTAAAATCTTGAACCTGTAAGAGCATTTCTACACTGTGGTGGTGCTGCTTTTACTTCAGTAAAATATCTGCGTACTTCTTCCACCACTGCAAAGATATTCAGCTATCAGCTGTAAATGGCTTTGACCATTGTCTGAAGACAGTTGAATCAATCACTGAAATATTTAAGTGTGGATTTTCTTTCTCACTGGCTAGTTGAGATGACCCCTCACAGACATACTTTGACCCCTGCACATTGCTGCACAGCTTTAATTATGGCAGTGACAGTCCAAAGATTCGACTGATAGCTGATAGCCTACATGATTAGAGGGACCACTCCTAATCTTTTATTCGGTTGTTAAAGGAGTCAAGAGTTAGTGGCATCTAGTGCTGAGGTTCACGGATTGCAACCAGCTGAAACTTCTCCTAGTTAGAGTTCCTTCATTGTTCATTGTTCAGGAGGTTTTTACCTTGAACTGAATTATCCACAGAGGTCTCCTCCTCTCCCATTAAATGAGGCAGTTTCATGTTACAAATCAGCGTGTCTATGATGCTGTTCGGCTAGCCCAGCACGTTCCTATGTGTGCTCACCTTTATTCTCTGATAACTTACTGTGTGCTCACCTTACCACCCAGGTGATTTAAACCAGTAAAAACACTTAATAGAGCAGTTTCACGTAAAAAGGAACTGTGTTTTTTGGCACTGCTTGTTGCAGAAGGGCTGCTAAGTACAGAATGTGAAAACGCATATGGCCCTATCTAGAGCATGTGTCTAGTTTGTCCATTCAGGGCTACCATAGATACATTGCAGTGCAACATGGTGGACAGGGACCAGCTCCCTATGCAGATATAAACAGTTCATTTGAAGGTAACAAAGACATGATGCTTATTTTCAGGTGATTATACACTAAAGAAAACATACTTATTATTTTGTATTCTATTACCGCCTATATCTCCACCTAAATCTTTCACACTGGACCTTTAAAACGTAAAGTTTTTGTCCTCACCTTTACAGTCTCCCTTAGACTTTAGGGGGCGTGTCAGCCTCACACAGGGCATGTGTTGGCTAGCTGGTCATGTGACACCTTCCCCCCAAAAACACCACATTTATACATACAATTTCCCTAACCTCAAAAAAGAATAATGATTAAAATAGAATAAAATGCAGGATTAAGAGCGTGTTTTCTTTAACAGATCCTGGGTTTGCACAATGTTCTCATTCAGATCTGATTTTATTTCTCCCTCTGGCTTTAATTGAAATGACTGCTTATCTAAATAGAGTCCAAACAAAATGTCACACCAATATTCCTATGCCGGCTTAGCCTACTTTATGTCTGTGGGTTTATGACGAGCTTATTTTATACTTAATAGTGTTTTATCTCCCATTACATCACTACAACGCTCCTATTCCCATATGACAGTTTTGCTTTGTTTTCGTGTATCATGATAATAAAGTCGAGGTTTATTATTGGAAAAATCGCCCGCTACTTTATCAAGAATCCATCCGGACATTTATTGAGTCTGCAGCTGAATCCTTCTGCTAAATATGAGTCGTGAAGGGAAATTTCATTTCGGTCTGCTGATAACAGGCAGCAGATAACAGCCTGCCGTCGCAGTTGGACTCAAAGACCTCGGATGCTTTTTTTTCTATAAACAGCCACTGGTCTGCTCTCAGGAAGTACTGTATGAATATTAATATGGATGCAAATACACAGTGAGGATGCCCAGCGCTTGAACCAGCACAGCGCGCTGATCATCTGCGCATTTTTGTTTTGACGGGTTTTTTTTTCTGTTCATGCCTGAAACTGAGAGCATGTTTCTGTTGCGGAGGTCGCGCTGGAGGCTTTTTTGACGCGCACAATAAGGATGGCGTTTTACCTGACTGTTTGCAGAGGAACATTTTGTAACGTCGCATTGAATTGCATCATGGTTTTCAATCAGATCTCACACCGGCCAGGCTACACCGAGCCTCGGTAGTACAGTGCGCTGTTTATCATAAAAATGGAAGACCTTTCACGTCAAGAAAAGGCGTCAGTCCGGTGATATGCGTCTGAATAACTGATTTTTCATCTCCACGTCAATTGACACATCTGGGGAAGGATTTTTTTCCTCCCCTCCCGTCTACCAAGACAGCTGTGTCATCAACAACCGGCGTGGTGTTGTTGTTGTCTGATTTTTACGAGCCTGGGCAACTGGATATCGGCATAGTCTGCCTCTGCGCCAGCCATAGGCTACCCAGTTACTAAGGTAGGCATCGCACCTTCGTTCATATTATGTTTTGCTCCATAAATCACCGCATCAGTTGCTTACATCATCTAGCCTATATAGCCAGCTGTCATAGTCCAAATGCACTGTCTGTCTAATTAGCAGCAGAGAATATGATGCTGTATTGCGGAGGAGACGTACGGGCCCCGATGGCATTTTACGCGTAAATATGAGGAAATACAAGGTTGACAGTGAGCCGCTGCGTGTTCACAAGCCAAATTATTCAACCTTGAAGCCTCACAGCCCATGACGGGGAATATAAGGCCTGTATTTTAGCCCCAAACACAAAAGAGACGGGAAGATATGGCAAGAGCCGCCGCGCAGAGCAACCCCACAGCCCGCGTTTAAGTTCAGTCGTGACAAGACCTTATAAATATTTCACCAAAAAACAAGCCTCCATCAGCTGACTGGTGATGCCGGAGCGCGGCGTTATTAATCAAATGCCCACACCACATCAGTGTCAGTGTCAGGAGCCTCGTTCTGCGAGGCCATGATGGGAAACATCTGCATGTTTACGGATAATATAGCAGGGTTGTGTGGTGCGTGCGTCTGTGTGTGTGTGTGTGTGTGTGTGTGAATGGGCGGTAGTTACTCTGATTGTGGATACACTGGTGATGTGTGTGTTTGTGCGCAGCCAGGTGAGGATGTGTTGGCGCGTCTTTGAGGTGCGGGAGAGGCAGGCGTCTGGATGAGGGGAGCCTGGATCATCACATGTGGGTTTTAAAGGAAAAAAGCATCAGATGGTGTCCGATAAACTGCCGCAGGATCCCACCTTACATCCTGAACGAGAAAGGGGTCGAGGGGTTGTGAATTGAACGTGAAATTAAGGTTAGTCAACAGTGTTTTTCCCCCCGTTTTTTTCCGGGCGTGACAGCCACTCAAAACGAACATCACTCACTGGGAGGTTGATCTTCACCACCCACCACATGCTTAAAGAAATATCAATAAACAGTTTTTATTAGGCTGCTGAGATGAAAACGTTATTTATCTACCTGACTGGCTTTAATCTCTCCTCCAATGAATCAAAGGCTTGAAATGTTATCTATATCTATATTGAACTGACGTTTTATTTTGAAGTCAGCGTGTCAGTAAGGAGCCTGCATGCTCCAGAGCAAATATGAGACTTTATTGGGTGCACATATCACAAAGCTGCAAATCCTACTGCATATCACAGACAGTGCTGCTTAAATGTAAAGATATTATGATGTTTTTTCTTTCGGGATGATGCACCAGCATGTTTGATACTCCTCTATCTGCCTGAAACTGAAATGAAATATAGAATGTAACTCATCACCAGTCAGTATAGCTTGACCTTGGAGCTGAATACAACAGAAAATCCTTCATTTTGACTTTAAGTCTCACACAGGCTACAGATACATATAAATATGTGGCTGTCCCGTATGCTGTTTGGTTAAAGCACGCCTTAGTGCGAATAGAGGGGAGCAGGGGTGGTTTAGAGCAGCTATGACGTTGGGGGTCATTGAGTCCATACTGTGAGCCACACATACTGTGCAGTGTGTCTTGAATGCAGAAAGAAAACCGGAGCTCGCACAACCTGTCGTCCACTGTCTTTGCTCACCAGGTGATCCCAAATTCAGTCCAGGAATGGGATGAAATTGGGATAAAGGCAGCTTAGCTAGTGTGGAAACAAATTGAATATGTTTCATTGAAACTCTTTAGTCCTTGAGGGTTTATCCTGATAAATCAGACTGTAGCTTTTAACATATAAACATAGAAACAACCACAGAGCAGAGTTAGGGACTCAGGCAGAGCTCATGATGTATTTACGGAAAGAATAATAAGTGACCAGTGTTTTCAATAAAGCAGAAAGGATCCTGACTATATTTGAGCTTCTCTCCATAAACTGGATGATTCAGTCTCTCTGACTGGCAGTGCACATCATGTCTGATTCCAAAAAGGATGAGCAATTCAGTTTGGAAGATTGAATACACAAATATACTGGACCCAGAGAGGGTGAGGAAAGGCCCACACAGGGTCAGAGAGGAGGACTGATGGGGAGGGAAGACATGGAGCGAGGGACTGATGGATGTGCGACAGACGTGGCAGATGCTGACATTATAAGCCCATTTCTCTAGTCGAGTGGATACCCCTGTCTGGATGAGCACTAATGGATTTTTTTTTGTTGCTTTGGGTTTCCTGGAGCACCCAAACAGATTGTTTCCCTAGAGTTTGAGCGGCAGCAGGTCAATAGGTTGGTAAAAGTAATATAAATGGCTACTACTGGTCAGTCGTGCAGGTGTTTCAAAATCAATACCGCTGTAGACATGTTTCGCTGGCTTAAGTGTGCATTGTTGTTTGTTTAAGGGGAGAGCAGGTGCTTCTTCCATCTGTGGTTTCACCATCTTGATTCTCTCAGCTCTGTTTGAGGGAGATGGCACCAGAAATGACGGAGGAAGACAGTTTCCACTGCAGCACATGAGCAATGTGAGTGACTGCAATCAGCAGAAAAATTAAGCTGTGTTTTCTGGCTTTGTGTTTATGCAATTTTCAGTGATCATCACAATGGAGAAATTTCTGGTGATTTGGTCTGAATAGTCTTCACTTTGTGTACTGTGAGTAGAAGAGATGAGTGTTCAGCTCTGAGGCAGTTAAAATTTGCCCCTAGTGGTTTTGGATTGAATCAGTTTTCTCTCCCATCACTCTGCTTCACTTCCCCTGTACTTTCATGCTGAGTAAATAACACTCTAGTAAAAGTGACTGAATAGCCCAGTGGGGCTGAAAGGATTAGTCAATTAATTGATTTGTTCATTGACAGAAAAATAATCTGATAATTTTGATAATGGAATAATTGTTTCAGTCATTTTTAAACAACAATAGTAAAACAATGCTGCACATTCTCTTGTTCCAGATTCTCAGATGGGAGGATGATTTGCTGCTTCTCTTTGTCATATATGAAAGTAAACTGAGTAACTTTGGTTGTTGGACCTAATATATTAATTGTTTGATTCATCAGTAATGAAATTAGTCATGAGCTGCAGCCCTGTGGCCAGTGCACCCTCTTTTAAATAATAATACTACCCAGTAATACAAATGATACGTCTGTTTACATCTGTGTCTGCTCAGAGATGATGGGAAACTATCAAGATGAGACTTTGAGTAAAGTTTGTATTATTCCTCATCATGTGTGTAGACGCTGGCTAGTATCTTGGAATTGTTTATATTATGGAGGCGTTGGTTGAGTGCCATGATAGTTTTTATTTTGAATCAGCAGGCTTGTTAATCTATAGATAAAGCAAGAGACATCTTTAAGGGGTGTTTTATCCTGCGAAGCAAAACTGAAGACTGTGTTTCAAAGAGCAGAGATTATTGCATTCAGAAATGGAGTCTTTTTTACTGCACTTGCACAACATACTGTCGGAGACTGGTCAAAACTGAAACAGGAGCGACGTCCTGACTTTTAGTCACTTGTAATGCTGGATCCTACACTTCCCATAATGCACCTCAGTAGCATCTCTTTGTTAAGACACTCCACTCTTGGTTAACTTCATGCCCCCAGTTTGTAACACAGGCTGTATGTTAGGAATGTGTAATGTCCAAGACAATGCTTAGGTAATGCTGATGATATCAGCATGACATCATCAGGGTTACTTTCTTAGACTTCACAAAAGCTTCTTAAAAAGACGACATCATTGAGTTGTTTTCACAGAAATGGTGGGAACTGGTGAAATGTCCCTTTAGTCTTAAACTGTTAGTAATGTTGGTCACATTGATTTAAACCCCTAAACTACCTTTTGTATTGTATTTATATCAACAAAAATTGTTGAATCAATTCCCATCAACATTAAAGCAATACTTCATCCACAAAATGACTGTTTACTCACTGCATGTTATCGTAAACTTGTGAAGAAATCTAGGTTTTTCTCACGTGCCTTCACTATGAACGGAGAGTCAAAAACAGGCGAACATTCTTCATGAAGTGAAGTAAACAGGGCCCGTGTTAAACAACAGCAAAACTGTATCAAAAACTCCCTACAGAAACTCTCACACAACTCGTGCAGTTCTGTTGAAACACATGCATTTTTGCCAACACAATATGATTAAATACATGCCAGTACAAAAAGTCTCATGCATGGCCAAGTAGCATGCCTGGGCACATGTGTACATTTGTGTGTTCAGGCACACTCAGGGAGGTGGAAGTGTTTTATATTGTTACATTTTTCACATAATGCATGTGTTCTGGAATTACTTAGCATACGACTGGGTAAATGAGACTTGGACTTTACTGCATGAGTTGTGTGAGAATTTGCAAAAGAGTGTTTTACTAGTTTTACTGTTAAATGTGGTCCCCAGTGATTTTAATTCATTAAGAATCTTGGATTCTACGTTCACCTCAGAGGCATGCTTATGAATTCAAGGTAACACACAGTGAGTAATTAAAAAACAAATGGTCATTTTGCAGGTTAGGTATTTCTTTAAACCCATTCTTGTAGATCAAAACAACTTTTTCATGCACCGGAGTCAGTCACGATGTTGCATTATAAATAGGTCTTAAGGTGTAAAGGTGCTCTCTGGTGGCTCCTTGACTAAAGGGCATGCCATTTACCAGCGATGTCCAAGGTACAAGTCCTGTCTTGGACATTGTTAGATGCCATCCTCCTTTGTCTTCTGTCTCCTCTGACTCTTTACTCATGGGCTGTCCAGTAGAGAGAGGGAAAAAAGACAGCATTGAATCCCATTAGACCTTTTCAGTTGTGTCTCCTGCTCTCAACTCCTCCTCTCCAAACTGCCCGCTCTCTGTTGGAAATTGTCGTCTTTTTTTGTCTGATAGCTTTCTGTTTGTTTATGTGATGCACTGGATTCAAGAGGAAAAAGATCATGGCAAAATTTTAAACTGACAGACATCCCCTGCACCCACTGACCTCTTGGAGCTTTATTTGGGAGCTCCCTCTGCAGTCATGTTGTTGGCCGGCTGTGTGCTCCACCCCTTTAAAGGTCATACATGCGTGTCCCTTGTTCGACTGCAGGATGTCTGGGATGTACATATCAAAATTAACCAGTAAAAAATTTAAATAAACACTCCCGTTAAATGCTTTCTTTCTGAATTGTAAGCATCACACAGCATCCAGTCTTCATTGCAGTGTGTAGTCAAGAGTAATGATGTGTGGTAATGATTTCCTTGAGGCAACTCATCTTTGTTCATTTCCCCTCCGTTTTCTTCTCATTAAACCTTTCAAAGCCATTCGCATGGTACCATGCAAAATAAATAAAGTTCGGAGCCAACTGTTACTCCTCTCTCGTTGGCACAGAGGTCCCATTCTCAAGCCATGTTAATCACCACCTATTTATCTGTACCTATGCTGTGTCTTCCACACGGATAAACATGCAAGTATTTGGGACAGAAAGCAAATATGTTTACATATGTTTGTGTGCCATTTATCTTTTTTTATTTTATTTTATCAAGACCCCCTTAGCAAAGTCATTTCAGCGTCATTATGTGAGAGCAGTAATTGGCAAGATATGCAGAACGCATTGTAGCTTGATTTTGAATTATACATGTTTCAGCATGCACAAATGGTCCAAAGTGGTTTAGAGTCTTGTGTTAATGTCCCTATTCTCATTAATGTGCTGCATCTATGCCAAAGACCTCCAGAAGACCTTGGCTAATGTTCACTAAATCATTAGGAGGCAGTAACATGTTATTTTTCTGGCAGCTGTGTGTTGCAAACAGCGAAATGTATATGATGTTCCACGAGCATTGCTGTCCTAACATATCACCGCAGACATGGGTCTGAAACTGATGTGGAGCAGAAATGGTTGTGGGAGCATCTCACAGTGGTAATTCATTGTCTGTGACATTCGTAAAGGTCACCAGCAAAAAAAACTCAGGGTTCAGCAAGCGTGTGTGAAATAGGTGAGTGTACACAGTGACTCCAGAAATGCAAATCTGAATCCAGGATGACTTCAGTATGTGTTGTAAATGTCAGAGCAATCTTCATTTGTTCTCAAAAGAATCCCAGCTGATTGGTAAGGTGGCAGCAAGAGGAGCTGCAACTTATTTTTGTTTTTGATAAAAAGATGCTAGAGATTTAGAAAGGGTGATACTAAAGTCTTTTATCTATAAAGCATCCCTTCTACAGTCCCATCTACCCAAGTTTTACTCAGCACTTTTTTTAAATGTCCAGTGTGTAGGATTTAGGGGGACATATTGGCAGAAATTGAATATAATATAATAAGCATGTTTTCTTTAGTGTATAATCACCTGAACATACGTATCGTTTATATCTACATAGGGAGCAGGTCCTCGTCCATGGAGTCAGTTCCACCACCATATTTCTACAGAAGCCCCAAATGGACAAACCAAATACGGGCTCTAGAGGAGCCATTCACATTTTCACATCAGTCATCATAGTTAGCAGCCCCTCGAACACGCCGAACAGCATCAGAAAAACAGTGTTTTTTAACATGAAACTGCTTTATTCAGTGTTTTACTGGTTTAAATCACAGGCTCCATTTGTTTTGGCGAGAAGGAGACCTCTGCAGATAATTCTGCTTCCAGTAAAAACCTTCTGAATGTCTAGATCTTAAGTTATCAGAGAAAAGAGGCTAGCACACATTATATAGCAGGTGCTAAGCTAGCAGCCCGTTTACGACAAGCGGAACAGGGTTGACGATACACAGATTTGTGATGTTAAACTGCTTTATTTAGTGTTTTTACATGTTTTAACCACGTGATCTGTTTGTTTTGGAGAGGAAGAGACCACTGAGGATAATTTGGCTCCTGGTAAAAACTTCCTGAACAGTGAACACTAAAGGAATCCTAACAGGGAGTTCACACTTTGCACAGGGGAGAAGTTTCAGGTAGTTGCAATCTGCAATCCTTACCGCTAGATACCACTGTATCCTACACACTGCTCCTTTAATTACATTTTTATTATTAGCCCTGTAATACGTTTAGCAGTGAGTAAATTAAGTGGAAATTCTGACTGATTCGTTTCCAAACGGCCATTTTTCTATGCAATTACTGGCCAATCAGCAATGCTGCTGCAGAGCAATGTGCCGAGAACATCAGTGCATCTAATACAATCACACAGTTGCAGCCATTATCGCGAAGGTGAGACTGTACAAGTGTTACACTCTCATTCCTGGATGCAAGCCACTTGGGCCAAAGCAAGTCTCTACCAAAGCTGCTCATAATCATCCTGTTAAAGTCAGCGATATCTGCTATTCTGGGGAGTGCAACATATGAGAAAACACTGCCTGTATCAGACACCCTGCAGTGTGTAATCTGCCATCACCTGCCATTTGCCCCAGTTAGTGCCTTTTCATTTCATCACTGTCAGTGCAGTGAACAGCAGGAATGACAGGAACAGGAATTGCTCAAGTGAGACCCTGAGCTGAAAACCTGCCAATCACACCTGTAAGGCCAACGAACCTGTACATTTCTACCACTTCTCTTGCTTTTCAGTTTGCAACACAGACCCTCATAATGCTCTTAGACATGTCTGACTTACTGATTTTCAACAACTCTTGAAAAGTGCCTGATGTGATTTTATGCACATATATAAAAAAATAACACTTCAGAGCGACCAGCGATCAGCTTTGTCACTCCAACACATTCTCACTCCGACCTTGTCATATCAACGCTTGGTCATGGACTTTCCACGTCGACATATGACGTGCACGCATTGGTTGTTGATGTTCTGGGACACCGCGTCAACCTCTGCCTTTCACATGCATTGTGTGTTTTCAAAATACACTTCCATTTTCACAGGAAATGTACAGCTCGCATACAGTCTTGCCCCCGATACAGTAGCCGGCCCACCCACTGGCCTTCTGGGGAAAATAATTGGAGGCTGACATTATTGTCTTTAAGAGGCCATGGTGTGCTCCTGTATTAAGCTAGGGTGAAGATAGTGGTATCTCGTAAAACCAGACAACCTGAGGCATCCATTAGTACCAACCATGTCGGCATAGCTGTTCAGGAAGGGGGCTAAATAAGGCTCCAAGTTTCGGATACATTTTGGCAAGGGACAAACTAGCATGGCCATTCTGATACTAGACAACCTAAGGCATCCACTAGTACCAACCATTTTGGCGTAGAGGACAGGGTGCTAAATAACACTACACGTAAGCTTAATTTAAGCAAGAGAACAACTAAGAAGTCCCCTGAACTCAACTCAAAATAATAATAATAATAACTTTTCGAATGAAAACAGGAAAACAAGTCTCCCCTTAACTTAGAAAGGCTTGTTCCCAGTAAATGTTTTAGTCCTTTAAATTAATTTACCCCTTCAAATTAAAGCTGTATATTTGTCTTTTTAAGGAAAAGGACAATAACCTATTTGAAGAACACGAATCACACATAAAAGCACGATTGTTGTAAAACTCTAAATGTCAGATAATTAGTAATACTAACCGTGAAATAAGAGACCAGTGTATATCAGTATGCAATTCCTTAACTCTACATATTGACACAGTTTGAAGCTACACATCAACTGCATAATAAAATCCCCTCCCAGAAAGTCAGTTATGGCTTTTGATTTTGGTGTTTCACCCCAAGATTTTCAGTGCCCCATCTGCCCACCCCTATGAAAAACTTCTGGGAACACTGCTGTTTATTTTCTCAAACAGTGCATCCAAATATCCTCACACAATCTCTTCCCCTGAGTTCCTTTCATGCTGGTGTACACTGTGGGGTGCAAACAATCGGGCCATAAGAGACATGATTTGTATGTAATGAGATGAATGAGTGGGAGAGCTGCGTGTGGGCATGTGTGTGTGTGCTTATCCTGTGCAACCTACGCTATGACTCGCTTATCAGGGGAATTTTGAGCACAAGGAGTAGGATGATTCAAATGTTGGAAGACCACTTGTGGCCTATACCTGGCTTTGCTAATCACACCAACGCTGCTGCTGCTGCTGCTCCATCTTTCAGTCAGAAGAAAGGCAGCTCTGCAAGTGCACCAGCAGGTTTAGTAGAATATCTAGATGACAGATATAGTTTGGTTTGATTTATTTACTTGATTTGATTTTTTACATAGGAAGTACCTGTGTGTCTATGTCAATTTTTCATTTTTCAGCCTCTCACTAAATTTTGCACTGAAAAAGAAGCTTTCTAAAGCAATTTAAAATGTACTGTACCAGCTCTCTAACGATATGAGTCAAGCCCACTACAAGCTGCTGGGAGGCAAATCGTATGTCTAGTTTACAGTGATGTTCAGCTGATCCCTGTTTTGCTTTGGGCGAGTGGGCTTTGCTTAATTGTTGCTGAATAGTTTATGAGGTTTGTCTTGTTGGGGCAGGGACAGCCTGAAGCGATCAGGGCTATGATGTTTTAAGCTTCTTTTATTTTTTTTAATAGGTCAGTCAAATCAAAAGTGTGAAATTTGAATCAGTAGTCAGCGAGCAACATGTAGCGAAGTCTGGCTGCTCCGGATCACAGAATAGGTTCAGCTTTGGTTCAAGCGGGTTTGATTTGACTCGGAGAGATCATCTTGTCGTCCACAGTCTGTGTTGAGCACGGTCAGAGCAGACAAGACATTTCTCACTTCCATATAAGAGATAAGAACATCATGTACTGTGGAAAGATTTAGTGTCAAACATGCACCATCACTTAAATCTGACAGTTGTTTTTTTAATGATCAGGATTTTCTAATAAATATCCAAAAAAACAAAAAAGACTTAAAACTAAGGAGCCAGGCAATATTGCTGGGTAATCCACATCTAAAATAAGTCAGATCTTGGTTAGAGAGGGATGCTGGCTCAGTCAAGCGTGTGCAGCTGCAGAGTGGAGCTCTTCCCCTCGTGCACGGGCACGAGCACAGAGGGGTTTTTCAGTTCTCACTCTTTTCCCTGCAGCGCTATACCTCACAGTCTGGGTTTCAGCAGCCAGATACAAAGAGCAAACAAAATAGAGACTTTCTCTTTGTATATGATGTGATCTCTCTCTCTCTCAAATTTTTTTGTAGTGTGGTGGACATGAGAGTTTATTCATGTACAGTGCTGAATAACGTCTCAGAAAAACAGATTATCGTGAGGGAACCCTGCAGAAAAATGCGAACATGGTGATTTTGCACTCTTTCGTCACGCCACGTCTAGTGACAGCGCTCATGCTGCACGCATTCTGAGCATCCCAACGCATGGCTGTCCTCTGATTTCATCGTGCCTCTCTCTCCACATGGTGCTTCTTTTTTCTGTGATTTGATGTGGCATTTCTACAACATTTTATAACCTATACGCATGCAACAGAGGAAGTAAACAACATAGACTAAATGAAACATCTCCAGTGTTGTATCAGGGCTTGTGGATCTGTCAGCCACTAAGTGTTCATGTATGCTAAGTGCACTGGGTCACCTTGGTTACTGCAGATTCTAGCAGAAGACGATGAAGGCAAGGGCAAGCTGAGGTGGGAAACAGGGATCGTTAGGTCATTCACTGGCCGTCTCTCTTTGACCGGAGAGTTAATGAGTGTTGCATTATTCGAGATTTCTTTATTTACTTAAACCACAGCTCTTCACTTTTTGAAGGTTTCATGATTGTACACTGTACAGATGTTTACTTCCCCGCACACGCTGACAATAATGGATTCATTTGTTGGCAGGAAAGGTGCATAGCTGAGACAATCTCCGCAAGTTTGTTGTGGCTCAAGGCTGTGTCCTGGTAGCACAGGGCAAGGGGGAACAGGGAAAGCTTTTTTGTAGGGTATTTTTGGTCGCAGTCAATGAAAAATTTAGTGGTCATTCAGGTTGTACAACGCTAAGGAGTGCGAAGTGTCTTGTGCATGTATATTTCATTGAGTGTATTTGGGTATTTGACCCCAAAAAGAATGACGTAACGATTCATACCACGTGACCACACTTATAAAATACTGAGGTTATTTATTTTTTATTTCATATCCAACACATCAGAAAAGAGGTCAAGAGAAAAACATTCTGCAAAATTCCTCTACGCCTCTCATGTGCCTTCCATCCCTGGCCTGGAGTGATACATCAGCCTCTACATCTTCCTCCTCCTCCTCCTCCTCCTGTCCATTCTCATCAGCCACAGGCATTTCACTGCACAATGCAATATTGTAGAGCATTCAGCACACAACAGGAAGAAAAGAAGAGAAGTTGAGGCGATGCTCTATAGCAGCAAGGAGCTCCACATAACCCAAGGGTGAATATAGTGACTTCTGGTTTAGTGAGGAAATTATTTGAATAATCTCATTTTCTTTCTCACCACAGACACACTTCAAAATACATATTAATTAGGCTCAATGTGCTCCCAGGTTTTTTTCTCCATATTTTAAATTTACACAACGCCTTTGAGCCTGCTGAGTACATCAGAATATCCAGCGTATGAACATTTTTTAGGAGATTGGAGGAGTGGAACAGAGCAGGCGATAGTGAGGAAAACAAGAAACAAGAAAGAAAGAAGGGCTGCCATTGTAACAAGTACAAACAGAATGCTACTAGTAGCATGTGCCAGGTTGCTTGGATTTTCGAGCAGGTTTTTACCTCACGCAACTGTTTTGTTTTTTAAAATAATGGTTAGGTTGATTTTGTTTTTGTCTTAACTAGTTTTTAAAAGCCCACAAAACAATGGATGTTGCTCGAAAGGATTTCTGTCCTGCAGGTTGACCTGGCGGAGCCTGAACTTTCCAAAGATTTTGGTTTAAAGGCTGTCAGTCTGCACGTACAGTACGCCTGTCAGAGGACTGCAACATCATGCAGCCTGACAGAACCCCTTTTAAACCGTTTAGCTTCTTTTTGAGAGGAATAACGTGCGAATGGTATGTTTTATTAAGTTGAGCTAAGGTCAGTGATCATTTATCGCACAACCGACAGGCAGTTCTTTGACACCCAGACACACATCAAAGAACTACTGGCTGACTGTTGCATTGCCTTACATCCCTGTGTCTCAGCCAAAAACACTTGAGCACACTGCAAAGACTACAGCCAACAGCCAACTGGCATGTACAGTCTGCATTGACATGAGAGGTAATATCTCTTCAAACTTGCAGGCAGTGGTCGTCTGTATTTGTCATTCAAAAATGTGAAACTGGAAAACTGACAGGACGGATTCAAGACACTAGTTAGCCAGTTAGCACACAACCAGTGTTGAAAGAACAAATGATTTTTACTATGCGCTAGCGAACAATAACACAAACAATTACTAACTCAATGGCTAAAGAAACAACAACTCTGATTTAATCTCATGCCGTCTTGACTTTAGCCATTTTTTTAACTTTTCACGCCTCTGTTTTTTGTCTTGTGCGCTGACCTTAACTGCCAATCAGAGTGATTTCTCTCACTGAAAAACAAAACAAAAAATGGCCGACAATGGTGCAGGACACACCACAGAAACTTGGGCAACAGACGCTCAACAAAAGCCCAGCACTGACGGATGGCCGACTGTCATCTTGGTGTGTTAGGGACCCTTAGTCCCCAAAACAGACATGGATCATAACACCTTACCATCACTGACAATAGGCGAACTCTGCTCTACAATGATGATGATGTTATGACATGTATGAGCATGTCTGTTAAAGGATATCCTGTCCGCATCAGAAGTGTTCTGCTAAATGTTAATGGTGGGATACAGCATAAATGATCTGACTGATTAAATGTTTAGGACAGTATCTCTCATTGCAAGTTGAGCTTCTGCGAACAGCAAGTGTGAGACATCTGGCCATTAATATTTTTGCAAGCATGTTTGTACTTTGTCAGCACAAAGTTAACTTTTGGAATATGAAGTAGTCTTTGTCACTTTGTCAGAGAGGAATAGTTAAACACTTTGTTAGATACGCTCATTCTCTTTCTCGCAGAGAGTTAGATGAGAAAACTGATATCACTCCAGTGTCTGTAGGATACATGTGAAGCTAGAGTCAGCTCTAGCTCAGCACAAAGACTGGAAACAGGTTTCCTCTGTCTCGTGGTAAGGAAATCCACCCGCTAGCACCCCGAAAGCTCACCAATTAACACTAATTAACCTGTTATATCTTATTTGATTAATCTGTACAAAAACATAGTCCTGTTGAGGTTGCCGGGCAACCGGCAGAGACTTAAGTTACAGCAACTGGCCAAATAATAGTCCAGCACATGAAGCCCTGCAACACCACATCCTCACCATTGCAGTTTTTGTACAGGTTACACAAAAGAGACAGCCTGTCACTCAAAGCGGCCACATCTGTAATTATGCTGTAATTAAGATACAGCAGGTCATTTTTTTTAAGCACCATTTTTGGTCACTATATCGTGACAGCAGTATATGAGATAGATCATTTGACCTCTGTCTTCTTAAAGTGTTCCTAATGGCATTTGCAAGAATCACGAAAACAACTAATCAGTCTCTAACCCAGCTGTTAATCATGTCAGTCACTGCTGAAGTGCGGTCAAACTGTCAAACTAGGTAGTGCTGTTCAAATATGAATCAAGATTCTGTTACTGCATTCCCTGTCTCTCACCTTAGTTGGTTTCAGAAACATATTTTAATGTACTGTTTAGCTGTAAAATGAAATAGTAGGTCTGGCCAGTGGGCGGTGCTCTGTGTTGGCTCATCTGCTTTCAACATGGCGGCTGGGTCACAAACTTTCTGAAAAATAATTACATTTGAGGAGAGAAATAGGCAATGCAGTAACTTAATCTTGATTCATATTTGATCAGCGCTGCCTAGTTGGCAGTTTGACTGTAGCTCAGGAGCTGTGACTGACATGATTGACAGCTGCTCTCTGAAAATGGCCTTTGATTGGCCAAAGTCTCCTGTCGAGGGTTAGATTTTCTAAAGCCTAACAAGCTGACGTGCAGAAGTCTAGTGTTCTGTCAGACCACTTAAACTACAATATGCCCAAAGTTTATCATGGAATTTCTGCCCGGTGATGCCAAAATAAAACTTCCTACTCGAGCTTAATAAAATTTAACCCCCCCCCCATACAATTGTCATGAAGCTTTACAGACTTAAGCAGTTTTTTTGTACCAGGCTGTAAACATGTTTATTTCTGTTGTGAAGTTGGGAATTTTAACATGGACTTTCGGAGCCAGCCTCAGGTGGCCATTCAAAGAACTGCAGTTTTTGGCACTTCTGCGTCGCCTTCATTTTTCAGCCCCGGATATTGCTGGTTGGCAGGAAAGTTCAGTTCCCAAAATACTAAACCATTACTTTAAAGATGTAATTCAGTCACATAAATTATTTGCAAACATTAGTTTTCAGTTTCCTTCTATGCATCTTCTAAACTTAATTATTATGCCTTAGTTATTAATGCCATCAGTTGACAGATATCATTAGCGTGACCCTGCTGCCATGACCCAAAATCACCGTCACCACTGAAGATGTGCCTTTAAGAGTTTGAAACAAATGAGTTGTGCATTTGAAAGTGAAAAAGTAGAACCAACCAGATGTTCATTAGAAGGAAGGAAATGAATCCTCTGCAGACCTTGGTTCCTGGCACTGGTCAATATTTATCTTGTGAAAGCTGGTTTTGCTTTGCCATCCGTTAAACGCTGATGAAATGATGCATCCTATCACGTCACATAAGCCTCTGCTCTCGAGGTATGTTTGATAAAGGAAAATGAAGATTAGAAACAATGGGCTGGGAACGTTTTACTAGCTGAATCATGTGCTTATTATTTGTCTCATTGTTTTGTGCAGACCATCCAGCACATGTGGAAGTTGGTGTTTGAAAAGAAACACATGAGCGTGTGTTTAGAGATCAGTGAACACGACCAGTTTCTTAAGAGGAACAAGGTATGATTTCACAAAGCTCCTGTTTTAGTACTCCAGTCTTAGTGTTTTATTCTCCAAGCTCACATTAATATGTATTTCACTCCAAGGCCCTCTTTACCACTGTGACAGGTGATGAAATGCTACTATACTAACACCTATGCCTGATTTTTAATAACTGGCCTCTCATATCCAGAGTTGCAGCTGGAGGGCTGCAGGAGGGATTCAGCTGACAAAGAAAATATTCCAAATAAACCTTTAGAGCATTTTAAAGCATTCAATGAAAAAGAAAGTCATGTCAAGTTATTGTGAGTGTATATTTTGGATAGAGCTCAAACCGCAGCCTTTGTAAGATCTAGAGAGTGTGCAGTATGTAGCTCAGTACGTCATCAGTGTTAGCAGCAAGGTTGTATGGTTGCTATTGGTAACAGATGCTATCTCCTTTTAAGATATATGAGATATGCTGTTACTGGGGGGACCAGGTACAAATGAAGTTTAACCCTGGGATCATCACGTATGACGAGGCTGACGTCCTCCTTTGTTGCATATTCAGTGGCTAAGGAAGAGATGCATGGCTGACAGTGTTGCTAGGAGACCACACACAGCGACTAGTGTGAGAGGCTTGATTTCACCTCCCTCCCCCATTCTTGTAGTCTGGCTGCCTTTCACTGTTTTTCTATCTTCTCTTCCTCGCCTCCATTTGCTTATTCCCTCCACTCCCATGTTCCCTTCCTTAATATTCCCTTCTATCAGCCTGTCTCCAGTTTTCCGTTTTCCGCCTAATCATATTTATCTTCGGCCCGGTTGATCCCTCAGTGACTCTCTGTTTATTGGCTTCCCCCATTTTTCGTCGTGCCCCCTCCCGTCTGTCTCTCTCCCGCTGCCTCCATCTCTCCTCCTCTCTCGCTGCTCATTCTTCTCCTGAACGTTTCACTCCGGCTTCTTCACTGCGTCTCGTCCTCTCTCTGTTTGTTTCTCCGGCTGAACTGCAGCAATGTGTCTGGCTGAAGTGCGGAGACTGTGGTGGACAGTGTGACTGTGGGGTTAACTTATGATGCTGTACAGTGGTGGGCAGAAAAGGCTGTGGCGTTAGGGAGAAGCTAAATAAACTCAAGCGTATGTACAGTATCTTGTGTTTTTAAAAATACAGATCCCACTGATAAAATGAGACACGGACACACATAATCCCTCTGATTTCTTTCCTACTTACTCTACTAGCTGTTACATACTGAGTTACAAAGTTTAATTGTGCATATTTAATTCAGCCTCAAAAGGATGCAAACCCAAACATCCAAGGATTGGGTGTGCAGACGAAACAAGATGATGTCTGTAACAAACAAGATGTTCTGTACTATCTGCACTTTTAATCTAATTGCTTCTATTCAGGCAGCTTTGCAAAGGCAAATTTATCTTGTGAATGCTTTTTCTGCAATCACAAAAAGGAGGCAGGTTAGTTTTTGTAGCAACATCTTGTTTCAAATTGATTTTTTTGTAGATGTCTGCAAATCACCAAGGGATAACATACCCCAAAGTGATTAAATATGTATTTTAAATATGTTAGAAATATTGCCCTTATGTCAAGGCCAGGCCAGTGCTGTGCTGTGTCCCTCCACTCTGCAGCGTTACTGCCTCACTCACAGTGAGGTGCAGCAACACTACAGGGCCACTTGCTGAGGAGGAGACTGTAGGGCAGAGGGCTGCAGCACAAAGTGTTCCAGAAGTGCTAAATTCAGTGGCAGTGAGAGATGAAAAGATTTTAGACAGAAGATACAAAGCGAAATCTTAAACAATTTTACACTCAGAACTTTGCTCTTTCTTACACCCAAAATGTTATTTTAATGATCTACTCTCATCACTAACCCACACTCAAGTCAGCTGCTTAGCATTTGCAATTACCGCTTCACACCCCCTATGCACGTGTGTGTTTAGCATGTATGGCGGATTTGAGTATGTGTGTGATCTGTTTGCTTATGTGCATGAATGAGTAGTCTGCAGCGTTGCATGCAGATCCAGCTAAATGAATCATGGCTCCATCTGCCTCCTGGTTCTAATGAGAGGAATTCAAGCGACTCCTGACCCTACAGATGCTCCTGAAACAACTTGCTAAATGCTCTGAATTTATTCAGGATTTAAAGTGACTCCAGGGATTGATCACAGCCAGCTTATGTGAGTGCACTACATGTTTGTGTCAAGACAGTAAAAATGATGTTTGCAGCAGAGTTTGATCAGACAAACCTCCCTGTATGTAAGATGAAGGTCTCCTGGTTCTTTTAGCTCGGCTAATTGCACACCAACCCACAGCATGTAATGCAGCAATTGCAGGGCTGCCCGCTCAGCTGCCAGATCCTCGAAACCCAAATCAAAGCTCCAGTTAACAAAAGCCCAACCTACAGTCGCAGCTCCCTAACCTAATTAACATTGAGTCAGCAAGCATGGCAGCAGGAGCGGTCGAGGTTGTGGTGAGGGCTGTGGGGTACAAGAATAGCAGTAGCCACGCTGACACACTGGATGACACACTGGGACCGTGACAAAAGAATCACACACAGCTACACAGCTCAACATGCCGCCTGGACCAGGTGACAGCGCCTGATGCTCCCACTGTGGAGTTTTTTGTCTTTATAGTGAGAGATGGTTGAGATATTGTTCTAACAGTAAGATTGTTGTGAAGTTGGCGGTAATTGTGGTTTAAGTGGTCCTGAATATGTGCAGATAGTAGAGCTGTTACACTGCTGGAAAGTGTAAATGTCATGAATTTCTTTTTCTGCCCTTTTCATGCTGCTTGCATCTTTAGTCAAAGAATGTGAGAGTGAAAGTCAGAGCTCATTAAAGTGGATTCACATGCAGTTTATTCTCACATGTTGTGGATGCACAACAGTGATTTTAAAAAGACAAGAACATCATTTGTTTTATAATGTTTTTACTGTTCTCTGATTTGTGACACCTGACAATATGAGCCATTAACATTCCCAACACTGTGTTGTAAACACAATATATGAAGCTTAGCTTAATGCATGTGATTTAGCTTTGTGCACCAACAATGCCGCTCAACTCACAACAAACTGATGCAAGAAGGACCCATGACAAAGCTACACTGATCACCACTAGAAAAACATCCAAACTCTGTTGCTATTTATGATGGAAAAACACCGGAAACATGCATCAGCTGACAGATGCGCTTTTCTTAGCCAATTGCGTTGCACACTCACATTCTCCAATGTGCAAACACCGTTGGGCCCTCAGATATCTGCCCCACAACAAGCCTGACTTCTCATGGGGTGAGCGTGAGTAGGAAGCTGTGCATGCGCTACATATGACAAACCACATTACTGTCTGGCTAGCAGACAGGCTTAGCTAGGCCATCCCAGGGCCTGCAGCCAGAGACGCTCTGCAGCTGAGTTACCATGCTTACTCAAATATTCATAACTGGATAATGAAAGTATAAATAGTTTTCATGTGATACACTAGAGGTTGGGGTAAACAAAACTGCAACCTCCATCATCATGCATCACTGGGTCTCTGCTTTGAAGGCTGCCAGTTGGAGTAATGGGCAGGATTGTTTGCTCTGACACGGGGAGCACGATAAGCTTCGACTCCCCTAAAGTTCTGCCAGTAATTTGGGTTTGATTACTTGGGTTTCATTGAGCGTCGCCACTTCTCAAAGTAATCACTGTCAGTCTTGTCAGCTGCAAGTAGGCTGGGAAGCTGTTAAACATGTTTTTTTTAAATGATTAATGAGCTCAAACATTGCCCTTGTTTCTTCTCGTTTAGGTGAGTTGGAGGAGGCTGCCTGTGACATACGTCCGCTTCTCCCGAGTCGTCTTCTATACCATGAGCTCTGGCTCTGCCCAGGATGTGGCAGTCGAGCATTTCCTGCGTGACATAGAGAGGCGAAGCAAGCGGCTGCACTGCGCTGTGATAGGCTGCGAGGAGGAGCGACCCCGCAGCGACATGAACCTGCTGTATCGTAAGAGCCGTTTGGACTGGAGGCAGAGGGACCAAGAGGGAAGTAAAAAGAGGTGAGAGGATGAGCTCCCAGGAGCTTTGCATATATGGGATTACATTAGGGTTCAGTTCAGTGGGGATATAAACCTCTTAGCCGGCGTGAATGAGTTTAATTTCAAAATCTTAATTCCAAGCACAGTTCATGAAGTCACAGGGGTTTGCCTGAAAAGTCTTGGACAAATTTGCATAGCAGAACTTCATAATGAACTTAATATGTTCTTTGAATGAGATAAACTACTATGATGTCAGCTAAAATGTCAGGGGGCAAAAAAAACAGATGAAAAAGAAAATTGAATAGAGCTGTTGCCTAATTTGTCTCAATATATATGTGATTATTTTGTCTTTACACACATTTTAATCAGAGGTTCTAACCTTTAGGCTTTAGAAAGACCACTTGTTTTCACTCACAGCTGTGAATCAATGTGGGTCATTCAGTTCCATATTTTCCCTTTTTTTTTTTTGAAAAACAGTTTTCCCATGACACTAGATTAAATAGAATTTAGTTTGGTTATTGTACTGATGAGGACAGAAAGGGTGTTTTGTACAGTTTTCCAACAGAGTAAATTAGACAACCTTGGCTGTTTTGAGCTTTTATAGAATACGTACAGAAGCTCAGCTTGCAAACAGTGGTGGAAAGTAAGTAAGGATACCATAGCCTTCAGTAGGCTACCTCACATGAATACATTCTTGATGTACTTTTCTTTTCAAAGTCATGCCACTTTTCACCTTACTCTCCTCCACTTAAGAGAGGAAATTGTACCTTTTTTCTCTGCTACATTTATCTGACAGCTATTTACTAGTTACATGAGGTGGCTATGACTCAGAGGTAGAGCGGGTTGTCCCCTAATTGCAAGATTGGCGGTCCAATCCCCGGCTCCTCCCCTGGAACTGAACCCCAGAGTGTTAGTTCCTGTGTCCATTTCCACTTGTTACATGCTACAGTGTCTTTTAAAATTAAACTTATGTGATCACAGAAAAGGTTTTATCACTAAAAATCATTCATGTTTAGGCAACAAAACTACTTGCTTAGGTTTAGAATAAAAATCATGGTTTTGGTTAAAATAAGCGCATTTGTGATGTGATATATATGACCTATGTCACGTGAGATGTGGACTCACAAATCAGTCTTTAGACGCTTTGCTTAACTAAAGACTGATGTCTTTCTCCCTGATTTTGTGTTTAGATGGGCGGATACAATTTCAGAGTTTAAAAAAACTCCCTACGTTGCAGAACCAATAGTAAATTCGCAGGGCGGTCCTTCGGTGGCTCGCTGAACTCTTGTGCTCGTAAACATAGTCCGACTGCGTTAAAAGTTTTAAACAAAGTCGCTGTAAGTCCTTCATTTCCACAATCTTGTGGACTGAGCACACGTTTGATAAAATGGAGTTAAATCTCTCGGCATCCATTTTCAAGCTCGGACGAGAAAAGGGGGAGCGCACATTTCCGGGAGGGCGTGTCCTTTTCAAAAATGCAAGAGGCGTTGCTTTGTTGCCGGCCGTTTTCTCCGGTGTGTTAAACACACTTTAGTAAGGAGTGTCCCCAGACTATCAGAAGGCGGAGATCTCTGATGGTGGCAAGACTATGTGATATGCATGTCACATGACACATATGGCACATGACGTTAACATTGTAACATAGTTTTTTAAAAAAAACTTAACGTCTCACACAGGGAACAAACAGTGGTCTCCTGTGTGAAAGTCCTGTATTTGTTTGACCCATCCACCACCCTTCTGTCCCACCGTATTCTGTCACGCTAAAGCCTCAGATGACAATTTGACGCCCTTGGACTTAGAACAGGTTGTAATATCTAAACCACTGGTATTCAATCTATTTGTTTTATGACCACTTACAAAATAATAGGTTTAGTTTGGCCTTCTGTCATGTTTCAGGTGCCTAAGAGTTGTTAGCAGTTACACCAAATGGCCCAAAGAATTTCTCTCTAAACTTCTGACATGGTTTCATTTAAATAATAAATCATTTAAAATAGTTTGATTTGATTTTTATTTGGAATTTTAAAAGCACAGCGACTCACAGGAGTATCATGACATGAGAAATCCCAGCGGATGGCACTTAAATGCATAACTAAAAACACTTATTTCGAAAGTGGTTCGGTGGAAACAGCCAAACTATACATATAATTGCAAACAAACAAATGACATCATAAACCTGTTCATCTTTCTTGCAACCCCACGCCCATAGTTCAAATTACCCCCTTCAAAGGTGAACCATCAACCCTCCCCACAACTCCTCTGTAACTTTTGTTTTAAAAAGTTTGAGACCCCAAGAAGGTAACTTTATCCTATCATTCACAAAAAAGCAAAGATTACGAGAAATTTAAGAAAAAGAAACATCAACATAAATTTATGTAGAAGAACTTTTAGGTTTTTCCTCATTTAGTGCATTATGACCTCTCACATTTATTTACCTTGTGACCCTTTGGAGGTGACCTGACTCACAGGTTGGGAATCACTTGACTAAACTGTCACACAACAGTAAAATGGTAATTACGCATTATTGCATCTGTATTAATAATCTAATAATGTCATATATGATAATAAAACACTCATGGGGGCATTTTACTTCTATGTTTTATACTTTAACTATATTTTGCTAACAATACTGTATAATTAATCAGGACTGACTTTTATTTAAGTGTGATTTTGAACACAGTTGGTACTGGTTTGTATGTCTGTGTGTGAGTGCGTGTGCATTTGTAAGTGTGTGTGTGTGTGTGTGTGTGTGTGTGTGTGTGTGTGTTCGGGACTCTAATTTCTCCACCATTACAGCACAGTTAGCTGCTGATGCATCAGGTCCAGCTTTTCTCTTTGGATGCCGTCCAGCAGAAGTGAAATGCAATCATAATAAATCACAACACAGACTAAGTGCCGGTCTTGTCAATATAATAACAATAAATAATAATTGGCATAACAATAATAATAACAAGCATAATAATTATAATAACAATAATAATATCTTATACAAACATTTTTATGTGATTTTGGGGTCAAATGAAATCTAATTTATTGAAACTGCATTTTCCACAGACGTGCTGTAAGACACCACAGCATCACAACAAATTCAATTATGACAGAGTAATTCAAGCACTCTGCAAAAGTGGAGAAAACCGGTGTCAACAACATCACACTCTGAACCCCTGTTTGGTCGTGACAGTATTGTTTTGAAAAGTGCGTGCTTGTCCGTGAGTGAGTGATTGCGTGTATCTGAGCGTGTGTTTCAGGGACAGAGGAGAGATGTACTGTTCAAATGTGAATCACCTATAATTCACCACATTTGCAGAGGAGAGGGAGAACATCAAAGACAACAGCTCAGTTTGTTTAGAAGCGTCGTCCAGTGCTTTCTGACTCACAGCAGTAATTGGAGGCCCTCGTGTTGGCAGCAGAGATCAACGTCATGGCAGCATCAAGCCAGTGGAGGTGTAGGGCAGCAAGTGGGACAGCGGGACATGATGAGCAATGAAAGCAGAGCTGAGCTTTGCCAGAGCAGCAGAGGTGAGAAGCAGGACATGACCAGTGATGATTACGAACAGGGCAGGGTCAGGGGATGAAACCACACAGGGAGGAAAAGGATGGAAACCAAACGGACTGGAGGCAGGACCGGCAACGACTGCAGAGCTGGTGGAAGTGAGAGAGGCAGAGGAGGTGGAGGAGGGACAAAGGAAGCAGTATGAAGGGCACTGGTAGACAGTTTGAGATCTCGAGGCCCTCAGGAGAGAAATCACATTTATAAAGCACAGACGGCTGTGGAGATACTGAATGGTAAATAGGTGAGTTTCAATATGAGTTTTAAAAATAGAGTTTCTTATGGCGCTAATACAGACAGACAGACAGACTATTCCCTGTGGTGACGACTGGTGGAAGAAAACCTCGCTGCCAGCTGAGCTTTTATTAATTCTTGCACAGAATTATGAGACCAGTTTGAATGGACTGGCCTGGGTGTCGCCTGGCACTTCCAGTCTGTATACAGATATATGGAGGACTAAGAAGTCCCACAAATCCCTTTAAGGCAATTCAGTAACTGATATTCAGTGAGATAATTTGACAAAGAGGGATGAATAAAAGTCTAATGAAAAGATGATTAAATATTTGTGAATTACAAAGTGATTTATAATCTAAATCAAATTATGTATAAATAGATTGATTTTTGAGAATCTGTGAATTGCTGACCATACAGTTGATAAAGGCAAATAAATGGTGGAAAACACCAGAAAAATATAAATGTACATTTCACTTACATCTAGGGAAGTCAGTTTTGGTTAATTTTGCTTTTGTTAGCTCAACACCCATTAACCAGTGACAAATCAGTAAATATTTTAGAGGAAAAAAACTGAAAATGACTTGAAATACAAGAGATCTTTCCTCTTAAGCCGGCACTCCATTGACCCGTTGAGCCTTAGCACCGCATTTCAAAGTGCCATCTATTTAGAGGTGAAGACATTGAGCGCGTTTACATGCACACTAATAAACCGATCATTATCGGATTTCTGGAGTTACCTGATTATTCAAGTGGTCATGTAAACAGCATAATCCGATGTGCTTTATCAGATAAAAGCCATTATTTGATTATGAGAAATCAGATAAACACATCTAGCTTTTTCCCCAATAGTCAGATTATTCGGTGCATGTATACCCTTTAATCTGGTTTCTTTCGGGTTTTGCTATTTTATACTCCCACTCCACTACAGTTCAGAGGGAAATATTGTACTTTCTACTCCACTACATTAAGCCAGCTTTTGTTTCCTTTCAGATAAAGATTTTACATAAAATAATATATTTTTATATTCTCAGTGTTTAAATTGTCACTTTTATTTTATCTTACTTACATGTTATGCACTTTGT
This sequence comes from Epinephelus lanceolatus, assembly GCF_041903045.1. NCBI lineage: Eukaryota > Metazoa > Chordata > Actinopteri > Perciformes > Serranidae > Epinephelus > Epinephelus lanceolatus. The sequence continues at coordinate 41,800,913 of NC_135744.1, read as the reverse complement.
GTGACAAGTTTATGTACAATACACTTGTATATTGCACTTTGCAGTACTTTTACTCCGAATCTACCCAAAGTATGTAAAATTGGCTCCACACTGATAAACTACACATTAGAATGCTCTCACATGTATTTGTTAATGATAAAAACAAACAGTACTGTAAGAATATAAGCTGTCAGCATGATGAGTGCTTTATTTTGCAAATATATGACTTGCGTACTTTTAGAGGTTTTTCAAGGATATGAGTACCTACTGTAACAGGAAGTTTGAGTTTTATGTCATGTACATGGGGAGAAATCCAACTGAAGGACTGAATCATGTAAACCAGGTTTTTCTGATTATCAGATTATTGAAGTGCACGTAAACCTGTCAAATCGGATTATTACCATTACCTGATTATTCCCAGTTATCTGATTATTGTGCGCATGTAACCATGCTCACTGTAATGCTTTTTGATATAAATGTCTTGCTTTATATTTAACTCTCTGTTGGCTTTGCTGACGGACAGCCTTCTAGCCATGTTACATATGGAAACAGTGTCCACTGCCCAGCCTGCGGTTTCCACTGGTTAGCCTGCCTTTGCTGCTCTGCACCGAGCTAACCCATAGCACGCAGCTTCTTCATAATCACCACTGGTAACGCTGTCTCGGTGGCGGCTAGCTGTTGACTAGCTGTGTTGACACTGCCATGGCACTAACAGAACTAACAGTGGTTAACAGTACAGCTGCTTACTCACTGGATTGACCTGGGGGGAAACTGCAGGGTGGGCACAATGTTTCCATAGCAACGCTGCAGGGTTGGGATCACTAGTGGTAATCACAGAATGAGCAGTGTTGCTAGCTAGCTCACACCAGACTTGGTTTGTGCACAGTGCAGTAACCTGAGGAGCAGCGAAATAAACCTTTACACTGACATGCGTAACTGGTCAAAAGTATTCTCGGTGGTTATCTGTTTACATCCCTGCACTGCAGACAGAGGGCTCATTATGGCAACGTTTTGCTACAAATGTTTATTAGTGTTTCTGAATATTGTTTGACCATTAGTTTGCCTCTCTTGGTTCTCCATATGTAGTCCAAACCCAAGCAGGGAGAAATAACTTGCAGTCTGCTCAGTGTTCATGAGGAGGTCGATGTTGGCTTTGCAGGGCTGAAGTGAAGGGATCAAATGTATTTGTAGGGATGGACAGAGTGTCTCTGAGTTATGTATTACTGTTTGTAAGGGGAAAAAAATTAAATGCCAGGAGACAATGCAGCTTCAGGTTGTTATTTTTCCTTTATGGATATGTGAATTTATTAATGTCTGACAGGAAACTACTTTCAGAACGTGACTGTTGTTCAAGCAGGGTTCACCTGATGTGCACATGAATATGGGACCATGTTAAATAGATAAAGAAAATTTTTTGTTTGTCGTTTTGAAACAGAGTCAAAGCAGTGATATCTTTACATTTCTGATATATATTTTTCAGGTTGTATCAGTTCATCGAATTGCCACCTGTTTATTGCGATAAATAGTGCCAGATTCACATCCCTGTTATGTTCCTTTCATAGACACATCAAACACACAGAAGAGAAGCATTTGTTGTCCAAAGCTCAACATCTTAAGCACATGTTTCAAAGCACTTTCAGGCCTTGAAAAACATGTTCTGAATGATTTGAGCTTATTCAGGTTTGTTATGAATACAATTTATTGCGGCTGTCATGGCAGCAGAATGTGAATGTATTCCTCATTATGTCAGTGCGACCTCATAAACAGAAAAAAGAACTTGAAAGTCAAAGTCAACGTCTAACCTGACTTGACTTTCAGACAGACGGATTTTCTTGCTGCTGAAGCTTCAGTAGGTTTTTATCTGTGTGGATATGCAGTGATAATAAAGATGAATGGAAAACCTATTCATTGGCTACCTGGAGAGGTGCCTGTGTGCGTCACAGTCTGGCAAACAATACTACTGTAATATTCTTAAAAGAATCAATAGACATGCTTTTGCTTTATAGCTTTGAGTCAAACCACCAGGCAGTTTCACTTTTCATGTAATTTTCTTCCGGTGTCAGAAGAAAAATCAGATTAGTTTAAATCCACGCTAGAGACAACCCATAACTTAAGGCAATCAATTAAAGTGTCGTGTATTGTGTCAGATATGTCAGTAAGGTCCAACAGAATGGGGCCAGCTACACACTCAATGTCAGCTGCTCAACCTTAACCCATCAGAAACTTTAACAAGACACGACTTAACTGCTCTGATTTGCCCTCAAACCAGATTGGATGTTCTCAAAAATAATATTTTTTTAGAGATAATCTCATTCAGCTGTTTAAACATAACCCACTCTTAAACTTTGCCCCAAAAAGGTAAATTAGAAATAGGACGGTAGCTGCTAGGGGCAGAATTATCTAAACTGGATTTCTTCAGCAGAAGCTTTATCACCACAGTCTTAAAAGCTTTTGGGAATATCTTGCACACTGAGGAGGAGGTGGTGTTCAAGAGTCTGTCCAAAGATAAATCTAGCAAAGGTGATGTTCAGTATGTGACAGAGGAGCGGCGGCTGACCTCATGCAATGTGACTGCCATTGAGGTTTTTGTTCTTGAGTGAAGTGTAACATTTGTTAGAAATTATTTGGAGATACCTCAAATTTATGTGGACAGATAAATTCATGATTTGCACTTTGGACAAAACAAGACAGGATGAGAAGAAGCTTTGAAATATTTCATATTGATTAATCTTTACTGATTAAACTCTACAGTCATGATTTTAGAAAATCAATCAGATCATACCAGTAATTAATAAGAACCACTACACTGTCCTGAATCAGCGAGGTTCAAGTCTTCCTGTAGAACAGATTTAATTTCATTTAAACAGTGAACCAGAGCAGAAAACATTGTTCTTACTGTAGTCAATGAAGAACTACAGAAATAGTTTAATATTTAAAAAAAAAACAACACTTATTCATCCTGAATATATGTTATTTAAGGGACCACTTCTTGGATGGGAGCAGCGACTTCTTGAGTTTTGTCATCATCATTAGCCAGCAACATTCCCAGAAAGTTACTGCTCCCTGGTACCTTACTAGTCCAACAACAACCTCCTCAGTTAGTGAGACTCAGGCCCTGTTTACACTGGTAGAAACATTTGTCTTAGGTGATTCCCAATAACAAGTCGACAGCTGTATATATAGGCAAATCCGTAGTTTCTGTGTTTTCAGTGTTTTCTTAGTTTCAGTTTTGCCTAACGTTGGCAGTAGGACGGTAACCTCACCTCCCAGCTCTCTGTTAACTGCTGGAGGCTGAAGCGGACCCTCAGTTGTACTGTGATTAGTACTGCTTGGGCATCCATAGCTGTCTGTGGATGTTCAGTGCAGACAGTATGTCCAAGCCTTAAAGGGAAATTTCAGTTTATTTCAACCTGTCTCCTATCGTCCTAAATTTGTTTCAAGTGACTAGTGACATAAAAATAATAGTTAGCATGTTAGCCGTTAGCCTAGATACAGCCGGGGCGCATAGTAGCGTCAGACCTGTTAAAACGTAAGTGAACGGGCAACCTTCAAGTGCACTAAACACTAAACAAGCTTTTTTTCCACAAAGACCGCCTCATATCGTTAGGATAAATGTCAGAGAACATATAGAAAACGACATGTAAACGTGTTGTCTTACCTTACCGGTGTGCTGCCATGTTTGTTAGGCTAACGGCTAACATGCTAACTATTATTTTTATGTCACTAGTCACTTGAAACAAGGACGATAGGACGATAGGAGACAGGTTGAAATAAACCGAAATTTCCCTTTAAGTCTGTCTGTTCACACCTGGCATTAGGATGTGTCTCCACATGAGTCTTGAGTGATCACTTGTGATTGGATATCACTTCTCCGCTCTATGAAAATAAATACGTGCATCATTTCATTTTGCAAAGACAGAATATGTTGTTGCTTTTAACTGGTGGGAGGTTTGTCATGCTGTACTGCTGCACGAGTGTGAGTGCAGCACTGGGGACAGTTGGTGAGAGTCCACTTGCACACATTGTGACAGGGCTAACTGTTAGCTAACGGTTATTAACGGATATAATGCCAAAATCAAGCTGTTTCGGTGTCAGTGTCACTGTGTTGGCCCTGCTTAACAGCTGCTGCTGTGTTAGCTCGTTCTAACTGGGAAGACGTTGAACTGATCGTTTAGCCGGCAGGAGACCGTCCCTCAGCACTGTGTCTAACCTGTTTAACGGCAGCAACCAAAGCCTATCTGGAAGGGAGTTGGATAAGCTAAGGACATCAGCTGAGTAGGTGGTCCTTCACTGTGGCCTAGGACACGTTACTGTACACACTGCTTAAGGAATGTGACCATATGTGGCCCTGACCACTTCTGAATGTGGTCTGAGGAATTGGATTTCAAGACGCATTGAGGACACATTTGGCACACTGACACCTGTACTAAGAACTGTTCACCTGTCATGCAGTCATCCAAGACACATATTAATACCAGGTGTAAACAGGGGCCTTAGAGATGGAGGGCAGGCTAACAGTTTCCCCCTGTTTTCAGTAATTATGCTAAGCTAAGCTAACTGGCTGCTGACTCTGGTTTCATATTAAGCTGACAACCATGAGAGTTGTCTTTTTATCTGTCATTTATCTGTCGGCAAGAAAGCAAATAAGCGTGTTTCCCAAAATGCCAAACTGCTGCTTTAAGTGGCAGTTACTATAAGTCAGGCGCACAACATAAAGCAGCAGGAAGGAGATGCAAATACAGTGGTGAGAGTCCAGATTGTCTTTGGTCTCAGTTTGAGGACAGCTTCTCCTGCTTTAAGAAGAAGTAAGAAAAACAAGACAGAAGGAGCTGCCCAGCCTCTGCTCTGGGCTAATTTTGGCCCTGTAGTATCTATGTCGATTGTGAGGAGTCACAAGTACATCTCCACAGGCATTCAAGGGCACAAACATACTTGTGCAGATGCAAACACACTTTGTTGCTACACCACACACATAAAAAGAGATACTCAGGCACTCGCACACTGCCTCACACAGTGATTTGACGAAGAAGAAAATAGGAGCCTCTGTGTTCTCCGTGATGAGCCGCCTCAGTTCTGCTTCTGCTGCTTGCAATGTTGACTGCAAATTGTAAGCCCCAATTGTCTTCTCCTGTGCTTCGCTGCCCCACAGGAAATCGCAAATGATCTAAAAGGGAGAGCTGCGTGACCCGTAGTCATGTGTCACCATTATGTACAATAATGAATCACAGAATAATCGTGCATTTGAGCTGTTTAATTACACACTCAGAAACACAATTTCTTGCAGCCTCAAACGTGTAGACACAGATGTGGATATCCAGATGTGCTCCCTGTGGCTGAGCTATGATCAACACAAACCTGGAATAAGAATCAGCCTGATGAAGCTGTGATTTCTTCCCGCATTGCTGCAGTAAATTATATTTAAACTCCTTGTGACGGTATTTCCGCTTTTTTCTGACATTTTGTGGAAATACGATAGCGTCACAGTAGCCTCGTTAATGAAAAGTGCATTTTACAGGGGAAAGTATTTCAACCCTGTTCAATCACAGTTAGCTTAAAGGGACCTGTCTTGTGTTGCTGTGAGGTGAAGCAGCACAACACCCCTTGAGACACCACACCATTGCAGCACCTATCTCTAAAGCAGAGAGGCAAGCAGAGGGTTATCAGAAGCCATTTTGTAAGCCTTTGATGAACTCAGCGGGACATCAGAGCTCACGGCTTTATGTCAACAGCTTGAACCTCTGACACTGGTGCCTGATCTGTGCTCGACTTAAAACTGTCAGCAACTTAGCACATCTGAGTTTTTTTCCTGGATCACAGTCCATAATTTACAATAATAATTTTACATAATTTGAGGGTCTGGGCCGTAGGGGAGACCAGGTTATGTTGGCACGCTTTTTTTCTCTCTTCTCTGGCATAATTTATGTTGAAATATTCTAACCAACAGCATAAATATGTACAATAAATATGTTTTATTGTACACAAATATTTCTAAAGTCTGATTAAAGTCTAGTTGTACATTTGTGCCAACCGGCTCCATCACAGGGAAAAAAAACAATTTGAACATTTAATTCAAACAGGAACCATAAAACATGAACATTTAATAGAATATTTTCCCATTTTTAAAACCAAGCAACATTTTTTAAGCAATTTATCAGTAGGTATGTCAAATTACTTTTGCCATTGACCATTCAGAATTATAATAATTAACCAACAATGTAAACATTGTTTTTGAACTTTCAAATTAGTTATAATCTCTTAAAATACAGGTCTTAAAATTATGTTACCATCACTCATCATAGACTTTCAGATCTTATGTCAAATTGTAGCTGGTTCCTTTATCTATTAACTAGAGGTAATCTCTAGCACATTTTATAATACGTTTAGTCCACAGACAAATTTTTTACTTCCGATACTATAAAACCGAAATGTTATCCTCAACAAAATAGTTAGACTTTCAGATATTTTAACACAGTAGATGAGTGCGGGTCAAAAGCAAATGTTTTGATGCTACATTTTTGAGTTTAAAGGAACATAAACTAGCTGTGTGCCAACCAACCCCGGTCTCCCCTATTTGTGATGCCCTTTAAATTTAATACTTCAGTGTGTTTTTGAATAAGTTATTTTGCTTCTTGTAAACTGCAAGCAAGACTATGGAGTTGTATGCATAGACATGATGATAAAAAAAAAAATAATAAGCATCTGGATCCCACAGGGTTAATACAGTAAATGGTATATCATACATTGAACACATAAATAAGTATTTCATAGTTCACCAAAAGAAGGAATGCAATTCAACTGTATTGTTCAGTTTGGCACCACACTGCAATATTTTGTCTGATTTTTCTCTGTGTCATTTTTATTTATTGTTGCGCGAGCTCGTATCATTGATGATTTCAAAGACAAACTATCAAACACAGGAAAATCACAACTGTTCCCATGGAAACAGATTAAAATGCTTTTGGCGATCATGAGAGCAGACTACAGATGTGGGCTGAGGATATAAAGATATGAAGAATAAGGGAATTCCAGCAGTGCAGCGTACACTACGAGTACTTTGTTTTTGGCAGGGTATTGATTTCCTAATTGAATGTGTTTGAGGAAGAAGCAGATGTGGAGGAATTTAGATGGAAAGATATGTGAATGCGAAAGATGAAGGAGCCTCCAGGGCTTTCCTTTTTGCTGTGAAAGCCCTGCAGGCATTTCTTTATTGCACAGGCAATGTTTGAAGACCAAAGAGAGAGTGAGGAAAGAAGAAGGTCAATATAAAAGCTAGTACATGAATGTATTTGCACTTAACTATGATTTCCTCATGTTTCAATATTTTTCTTACATCCATATTTTCCCAATCCCATTTCCGAACTGCAGCTCCAACCAAAACGACCCCTCAGCCACTGTTGGCAAAGTCAGAGACTTGGCTTCTTTTCGCCGGCACTTCCGGATGGGTTTTATGACCATGCCGGCCTCCCAGGACCTGTCCCCTCACTCTTGTGCCTCCGCCATGGCGCCGCGCTCACAGTCCTGCCATGCTGTAGGTGCTGGGGATACGAGTCTGGAGAATGGAGATTACTCTGACACCCAATCCCAACATGGTGGCCGCTGCCCGCCAGCCAAACCCAAACGTCACCCCAGCACTCGCCTGAGCTCCTCATCCACTGATGGCAGAGGATCTGTTGATACGCCGCCCCCTACTTCGTCCTCTCACTCACAGTCCAAACACTCAGAGAAGAAAAATGGTAAGAAATGTGTTTTTAGGTGCATATTCTGCAGAGAAAATGATCTTTCTTCATGACATGCATTTTTTTCTCCTACAGCCATGAAGAAGTCTGACTCTGGAGAGATTGGAGGAAAGAAGGTGCCTCCTTTGAAGCCCAAGAGAAGTCCCAGTACCCAGCTTTCCTTTGACCCTCTTCCTCCACGTGTGCCTGCTTCTGCCACATCCTTGCCTTTCCAGGCAGCAGACTCTCAGATTCAGACAGGAGATGGGGAGGATGAACCAGTCTATATAGAGATGGTGGGCCAAGTGTTTACCAGAGACAGCCAGACAGCCACCCCCCACCCTGTCACCCCTGTGGCTACCACGCCTGACTCTGACTCAGACCAGAGTGAGGCCATCTATGAGGAGATGAAATACCCGCTGCAAGAGGACAGAGAGTCCCAGAAACACCTCCCAGCAAAACATGAGAAACTGAAAACCTCGAAACACTTCCATGTCACCCCTTCATCCTCCAGCAGCTCCTCCTCCCTGCCACGCCCCTCCTCTTCCTCTCCCTCCTATTCCAAACCCAAAGCTACCGTGTCAATCTCCCATTCATCTCCTCTGCCTTCCTCTGCGTCCTCCACCCCTATCCCCCAGGTCCTCTCCACCAGTCCACACACTCCACGAGCTCCTACTCCCTATCTGCTGCAAGGGAGTAAATCAGAGCCCGAGTCCAACACCAAGATCCCAGCCCCTTTCCCCAATCTCCTACAGCACCGACCCCCACTGCTTGCCTTCCCTCAGCCAGCAGCAGCCTCCAGCGGGGTCGGGGTGCAAAACAAGTCTGCTACTGCTAAAATGGGAACTCAAACATCCAGCGTGACAACTCAAGCCAGCACCTCCTCCTCAACTTCTTCTAATGTTCCCTCATCGCTGTCAGGCTCAAAGGAATCATCAGGAGGAAGTGCATCCCAGCAGGACAAACACAGCAGAGAGGCCCAGTTAGGCCCTGCACCTGGACTGAGAGCCAGGAGCCACTCCACACCTCTGCCTCCCTCCTCCAAATCCACCTCCCCTTTCTCTCATCACCACCACCACCCTCACCATCGCCCCTCGCACTACCATCATTATCGCAAGCCAGAGAGAGGAGATTCCCCCGCCCCAGGCAAGAGCGGTTCTCAGACTTCAAACCAGGCCACAGTGCAGACCCAAACCTCAAGTACAGGCAAGGAGGGCAAGTCTGTTAGCTTCCTCTTGAAGTCTGATAAAGAGCGGGATAAGGATAGGGACAGGGACAGAGACAGAGACAAGGACAGGGACAGGGACCGAGACAAGGATAGGGAAAGGGACCGAGATAGAGATAGAGATAGAGAAAGGGATAGGGATAGGGGTAGAGACAAGGAAAAAGACAAGGACAGAGACAGAGACAGAGATAGAGACAGGGACAGAGAAAGAGATAAGGACAGAGACCGAGATAGAGACAGGGACAGGGACAGGGAAAGAGACAGGGATTGGGATAGGGATGGAGGGCCCTACTCCTTACAGGATCACATTTCCTCCACGTCTCAAAGCAGCACCAGCTCAACCCCTACGCCATTGTCCTCATCCCAGCGTCCTCATTCTCGCCCCCATCTTCGCTCTCACACTCCTCACGGCCTGCCAGCGTACAAGCCTCCCTCTTCGGACAGTCCCCTGCTGTGGACCTACCCTTCTGGTGGCTTCCGGAGACCGCCAGCTTACGAAAGCCTGAGAGGAAGCTCTCAGACGCCGTCTCTGCAACAGCCATCAAGTCTCACTGGTGTGGGTGAGGGGGCATTCAAGAGTAATGGAGGGTCTTCATCGCTCCATTCGAAAGCTGGCTTCATGCCCTGGGACAGCAGTGCCAGCTTAGCTGCAGATGATGGATCTTACTGGCCTATGCAGAGGAAATTGTCCTTCAGCCATGGGAGCAGAGAGACAGAGAGTAAGTCAGAGGTCATTTTGAATACAGAGTAAAAAAAAGCTTTTGAGGTCATTTTAAGTTAAATACTCTTTGAAATATTCATTCTGTTCCTTTCTGTGTCTCAGAAGACGAAGGGCGTGCGTGGAATGGCAGTGCTGATGCCCTATTAAGGATGGATAAGGACGACCTCTGCATGGGGTCTCGAGGTGGCCACTCAGGCATCCCAGTACACTTCAGTGGTGCCACCAGCAGGGCGCTTGGTCACAGTGAGTCCTTGGCTGGTGTGGATAGCAGCCCAGGTTTCAGAGCCCTGCCCAGAGTTGGTCTGCCTCTTCCCTGCCAGACATTCCCTGCCTGTCGCAATGGAGGTAAGGAAGTGTTCATAATCTTTTAGCCATAGCCTCTAACCACAACATCCTATTTAGAAAGGAACTAGCAGGGGATTTACATGGGGATTCTTCTTCTGGAGCTCCTAAAATTGGAAGAATCAGAGACTACCTCCTCTCCTCTGCTCTCTCTCTCTCTGACTGTCGCAAAAAAATAACAACTCCGCCTCCATTGCATCCTCTTGTACTCAAGTTAGCCTTGAAGCTCTGTGTCCCTTTGTCAGTCTCTTTGCATCTGCACTCAAGGCCTTTCCCTAGAAACAGAGACACTGCTTACCTTGAGAATCAGTGCAATTCTTACCTTGAAGCAAAGCCAATAAAAGAAGTGCTCCATAAACAGGCCCACATCCCCGCATACATATATTCATGAGCTCTGGTCCTATGGGGCCCCAAACTTGGTTGTTTAAAACACTTTATAACTGAATTGAGTTTAGTAAGGTAATATGAGCTAAGTACATGTACAGACAGGGTGCAATTTATTTTGCCAGTAAAGTAATAAAAGTGATATTACAGGATAAAGCAGGCAGAGAGTGCAAACTCAACCAGTGCTGTCTGCAATCAGATGTAGTTTTCATTCAGTGACATCACTTCTGTCGCTTTTGTGTTACAGTCTTTTTTTTCCATGCAAATATTTCAGTAGAAGATTTATCAGGTTGATATTATGGTTAAGTCTGAATGAACAATCATTTTTGAATAGTGGAACAGGCAGATTAGGGTCACTACCAAAATTAAATTGTGTGACCCTGTTACAATACATTCAATGGAAATCTGTTTACAAGATAATAAAAAGCACCCAGCTGACAGATTAACATTGACAGAGTGACACAGGAACAAATCTGTGTGTAAGCAGACTTGTATTGCTCCATTGTTCATAAGGTTACTTTATAGTTGTCAAGTAACTTAAAATATAATGAGCACACAGTGTACAAAAGCTCAGCCTCAACTCACATGAGTGTCATTAGACATTCACAGCTCTGTGTGTTAAAATGAAAAGTTATATGCCAGTGTTCTCATTATCAGGCACACAGTGTAATGTTTGTTTCTTTGCAGAAGTGGGGCGGCTGGGCCGCTCCTCCTCTGCTGCTGGAGTGAGACAGGTGGGTGGAGGAGACGTCCAGAGACAGAGCAGCCTACCAGCACGAGAAGCCCTGAATCAGGTTAATATATAACACCCAGCCATGTAACTTTAGACTCTATTAACTTCATTCATGGTAGATTTGGGAGTGAACATTAATATTGGTCTCATTATTACTTCCCCTTCTGCTAGAGACAGTGCTCCTGCAGATCTATTTATAGCTGGTAGATATGCCCACTGAGCAGAATAAGGCTTTGGCCTGCCTCAAAAGAATAAGAGCTGCAAAGGTATATGACGCAGGCTGATATGTAATCAGGAAATGAGAGAGAATAGTGGATGATAGAACATGCTGTACTGTGTTTTGGAGTGATGAGCTGCAGTCTTCTAGCAGCACATTTTGCCCAGATTCTGGCTGCATAGCAAGTGCTGACGCAGTTTGAGTGTGCTGCAGAGACGGTCTTCATGCGGCTGGTTGACCCTCCCTCAACCTGTGATAGATGAAGCAGTGCCGCATCCTCGTGGCTGTTCACAGGAACTGCAGTTTTATTCACTGTGCAAGGGCTGGCTGTCACTGCAGACAGCACTGCAGTGATTATGCATGTAGAAACTGAAATACTGTAATATCATTAAACACCACATAAATTCACTTGACTTTTTCCCAATGTGTTCAGCTGCATGGTCTGGCCCAGCCTCAAGTGCCCTGCAGTCCCAGCAGTCCCAGTGTGTCTCGACAGCAACAGCAGCTTCAGCTTCACCAGCAGCAGCTGCAGTTAAAGCAGCAGCTTCAGCAGCTTCAGCAACAGCACCATCTGCAGTTGCAGTTCCAGCACCTCGCCCAGCTGGCACAGGGACAGCCTCCTGTCAGCGGGGGCACCACCCCGTCCGCAACGCAGAGCCAGAGAGACGGCAAGCTGCTGGAAGTCATCGAGCGTAAACGCTGCCTGTGCAAAGAGATCAAGGCCCACAGGCGCCCTGACAAAAGCCTGTGCAAGCAGGACAGCATGCCCATCCTCCCTAGCTGGAGACGGACACCTGAGCCTCGTAAGACTGGCACGCCACCCTGCCAGAGGCCGCAGGCCGTCGTGTGGGACACGGCTATCTGAGGTGGAAAGACAGGCCAGCAAGTACAGCACTGAAGAGAGACTAACACACAGAGGAGTTGAAGATGGCTGAGGAGGAGAGTAAAATGGGTTCAGTAACTGGAACGCATAATTACCACAGAGGAACGAAAGAGTTTTGTGTGATAAACTGATCTGAGAACAGTGATGAAGGTTATTGGAGACTTTGAACTCATTTGGGAAAACAAAACAAAAAAAGGCCAATAAAAGAGGTGAAGAAAGGAAGTATTACAATCAGACTAAATTAATCTCTTACCGGGGTGATTTGTACTTGCTCTGTACTATGTCCTTCTCGATGTGTTCTAATTGCCAATGATTTTTTGCCACAAAACGCCAGTATTATTGCCACAAAATGAAGACCCCAACTTAATAATGGGTGGGATGTTTTCTTAGATTGGTGTTGCCAAATTTCCTCCTGACTACTTGAGACATAAAGGAATCATATATTTTCTCCAACACGCATAGAAACTACTCTGTGGATGAGAAAAGGCCAGACTCATTGATAAGTTTTTGAAGTGTTTCTTGAAAATCGTAAATGCATATGAGATGTCTTGGTATCAATAGATTGTCATTGTGGATGCAAATAATCATCACTGAGGAGTGAAAGCTACCTACTGTATCTGTTTGCATATTTGTAATGTAAATCTATTTACTTTCTCAACGTTTCTGCAATTTTATAGCAATATGCTCCCAACGCCGGAGCAACATAATTAAAAACTTGTGTCAACTAGCCTAACATACATATCTAAGACTTGAATAAGTCATATTTACTGTGTCATTCTCTGCATGTCACAATAGACATACAGTATTGTAAAAGAATATGTGTAGAGATGATCATGTCCGACTTTTACATACAGCAGATCTTCACTATGATAACATGTGGTTGTATAAAAAGATGAATATATCGCTTGGGGTACAGTTCGAAAAAGGTGGTGCGACAGATGGCACATACTGTGCAGTCCAGCCAAATATAGATACAGATCAATGGTACAAAAACTTCATCACTCATGCTTATCCACAGATGCACATTAGTGATTGTTCCACCACACAGAAAAACAAGCACTGACACCCATCAACACAGACTGTACAATATGGTGCAACTGATAAAACTGTGAGTATTGATCACCTCAAACAGAATGCTGGAACAATCTGCACAAAACATGGTATACGCTCATGAGAAATTAAACCCTAATGTCTTGTAAATAGATATGTACAACTGTATTGAAAATGTAGCAATTATTTCCATTTTCATACTTGTAATCAATACATATTATGTAGCATATACTGTATAAACATAACTTGGTTCACTTGTTTTTTCTAAAAGAATTAAGTACTTTATCTGCTGCAGCCAGTCCATGCATTACTTATAGTTCTACTAATAAACAGTAAGCCCTCTAAAGAAAGGCACAGTCCAACAGTTGTTTATTTAAATTTATGCAAGACTCCCTTTAAGCTGTGTTATTGTTTTATTTATACCCTTTTTTCTACATTCATTTTTATTTGTGTACAGATTTCAACGGCTCGTTGTCTTGACATTTTGAATACTTTGCTGCTATCTTGAACTACTGGTGTTGTTCATTCAACTACATGGTGTGACCATGAGAAACATTATTAATATAGTGGTTATTGTTACATATTTGTTTTATTTCTGAAAGCCACGTGAAATGAAGTTTGTACCTTGAAGAGTGAGCCCTTCTGTAATAGTATTAAGGCACTTGAATGTCTCTTGGTTGTTGTCGTTTTTATGATAGTTAGCACCAAGCTGTACAGTACAGTACACCCAGTGAAAAGAAGACCTATCTAAATGTTTGAGAGTCACTGCTTGGCCTTTTTGTTTTTAGTTCCCACCTGCTCGTGTTTGAGGGTCCAGGTTTTTTCAAGCTTACTGAGTCCATTTTCAAACAAACACAGGTCAGGTTGAGGGAAATGGGCAAGTGCAATGCATGCAGAGATTCCTTACACTGAAAATGTCCCCAATGATACTGACTATTGTGCCCACTTTAAGTCCAGATACCGAGTAAATCACCTAACTATGATTCCTTCTCACAGACTGATATGGAACCCTAGGTATCATTTCCAAAAATAGTTTACAGAAGCTGTTGGTTTTTGTGTGTCTTCTAAAACAGTGGCCATTATATGAGTGCCATACTATATTGATATGGTAAGATACGGTGTACCTTGGAAATCACTGTAGTGCTATATTTGCATTGATATTGTCATTAAAAATAAATTTTATATAATGAACTTTACACAACAAACAGGATTTGTGCATGTTTTCATGCCTCGTGTTGTTTTACAGTGGAGATGGCGGGGAGGTGGACATCGTGTTCCCACTGCACTTCTGCTGCAGATGTTGCAGCGCCTGCAGAGTCCATATGAGGGCGCTACCTCCACTGCTGCTGCTGATGCTGCTGTGGCTCCATGCATCACACCACAGACACTGTTTCAGTACAGCACAGACTAACAATTGCATACTGACTCAGAGTAATCCATCAGACCTTCACCAGCCTTAATAGTTTGAATTATAATAGTTGTTCCTCTGGGGAAAAAATCAGTTGAATAGTGCCAACAATTTATGTTACCTGTAGCTTAAAATGTGCAACCAATTCTAAAATATGCAGTCTCACAGTTAGATGGGTTTTAGAAAAATCACATTAACATGTTGAAGTTTATTTTCTATATAAGTGTCTACATTATGATCTGAGGTTCCTGTTTCTCTTTTAGTTTTGCTACAAAAAATAATAATTCCTATAGCAGGCTTCTGTGACATCTGATCCATGGCACACTAGATGGGAAATATGATGTACTGAATAACGTCCCTGTCTGATTAAGACATGAATATGATGCTGATTTCAATATTATACACAACAATCACTGACACTTTAGAGTCCTTTAGGAATATCAGAGGAATATCATGTTGGTTTTTCGTTGGGGGACGTGACGATAAGAGCCTGTGAGCCAATAAAAGGATGCCCTCAGCCACCGCGCCATTCGCTCCAAGGCTTGTCTCTCATGCGTCTGGCGCGCGAGGGAAGAGGGATGCGGTGCATATGATTGGCCAAGCGGGAGGAGGAGGCGGGCGCAGCTGTGCCGGGGATGGAGGCAGGAGAGAGGAGGGGAGGGAGGGGGGAGGATGGAGATAGTGGGGGTGCTTGTAGAGAGAGGCGGAGTGAGTGCTTTACCGCAGTATCACTAGATTTCTGCACCACTCATCAAAACTCTGCGGCATGCAGACAAGAGCTGGGGGGGAGGGCATATAGGCTACTAGGTCTGTGCTGGAGAGTAGGACCGCTACCTCTTACTATAACTATCCATCTTTCTGTTATCAGATAGGCTGGGGTTTTACTTTAGTGTCCATTCATTTGTGCGTCTGAGCGCTTAGACCTGAGTAATTGCCTCTCTTCTTGCAACAGCCGCGGTGGTACAGTAGCATATCTCTCCCTCTCCGTCTCTCTCTGCTGTCTGCCTATTTGTTCCTACCCGGCTCTTACTGCATTACTTTCATTAGAGCTTTGGTTGTCCAAACTTTTATGACAAAATGGCAAAGGATGGAGAAAAAAGCGGGTGGAAGGAATTTATATGGAACCCGAGGACGAGGGAGTTTCTGGGCAGGACGGCGAGCAGCTGGGGTAAGTACTGTCCAGCTACAGCAATGCAGCAAACACTGTCCCTCGGCTCTGTAACAGGTCTCTGTCATAGTCTCTTAAGCCTCTCCAAAAGCTTCAACATACTGCTGCAAGAAGGGGACTCCTTCAGAGATGAACAGTCTAACTATAATGTCTATTCACCCTGATACAAGTCTGTTATTTCCCTCAGTGCGCAGGTAATGAGATGGCTGTCGCTGTCCACTACAGTCTGGTGCTAGAACCTGAATGCGGCACCGCTCCTGTGGAAGCCGGTGGAAGAAAAAAAATCCTAGTTTCTTTATTTATTTATTAATTTATGGCACTGCTTTCACTGCGCAATGCGCTCGGCACAAGGGTGGAGGCATATGGTCTTATTTCACATTTGAATTAGCCAGATTACTGCAGCACTGCTGAAACAGGTTCCACTCTGTTGCAAAGTGCATATCATCAGCTCCTGTCTGTGAGAGAGCTTTAGCTAGCTTCATCATGAATTCTGCTGCAGGGTTGCTGAAGTTAAGTAGGAATAGGGTTGCATGCCTGCAGCTTTTATCTAATGAGTATTCAACGTGATGTCATTCATTTTCAGGCTTTTCCCCCCCAGAGATTTTGAAGATGCAATCCCGGCCTTGCCACATACTGTCCTCCCCTCTGCCATATACCCAGCCTGCCACTGTTTCAAAGATTCATGAAATGATAGGGCACATATGGCTCTGTTCTAATGACATTGGAGCATTTTAATCTGGGTAAAGCCGAGGGCCAAATGCTATTTGTATCACCTCCAGCCCAGCCCCTCCCAGTGAGTGTAAATCAGTGAGGGATTTAATCCTAATCTAATGACTTCATTGGCTGATGGGGAAGGTATCAATTCAGAGGGTAGGATCTAGCAAAGTAAACCACTTTCAGGAACTGAGATTATTTTTTGATCTTTACACTGGGGACATGATCTCACCAAAGTTTAGTATTTGTGGTTGGAATAATGCGGAAAATGATTTGACTTGCAGTGATAATGTCTCATGAATGGACATTGTTCTATTACTGCAGAGTTGGGATCATTGACTGTAGCTTCCTTTGCTGGAATCCTCCCGCAGTGTACGACTTAATCCAGCTCAGTGTGTCCCAGGTGCTTTAAGGTCTGGTGGCCTTTTTAAGCTGTGCTTTCTAAGGCTTGTTAATTAGGCTATTTCTGTCGTCAGCCACTACATGTAGGTCTGCTAAACTTGGCATTTCACCTCAGCACTTCTTCATTCTCCTAATGATGCACACACTGTACGTACTGTACCTCAACCCCCACTTGTTTGACTGCGTGGCAGTCCATCCATCCATTTTCTGTATCTCAGCATGCAGTGAGAATAAGGCAAGAAAACACACCAGTCAAGTCTCCAGTCTTTTTAAAAGGCAAATTTGTTGTTTCCACTTATAGTTTTGCAGCATAATGTACGTGCAGAGTGTTAGATCAAAGGCTCCTTTGAGGATGAAACGCAGAACACTTGCTTGTGTGTTCTGCTTTGTGTAAAGAGCTGTAATGATATGGAAATAGCCTTGATAAAAGAGAACAGTCCTGCAATTTTGATGTTACATTGCCACCAGATGACACCAGGCAAACATGGTCAAACAACTAACTCTATTAAAAATAGGACTAATTAAGTGTTCTGCTCCTCCCACTTCCAAAAACAACAAAAGGCTCTTAGTGTAACATGGGAAAACAGCCTCAAAGGGCCTGATAGGAAACAAAACCCTGATGCCGGTCTTAGTGCAAGATTGCAGACCATATACAAGATAATAAATGGTTTGACACTGAAAGAACCACAGCACATAGCTATTTATTCTTTTTCTGGAGCATTTAATTTTGAGTTCAGAGATCTGTTTGATCACCAATTTACAAAGCAATTGAGCAGCGTGTCCTCCTAATTAATTCTGAAAGAAAAGAGACACCTCCTGTCATTATTACTGAAGAAAGAACAGGATGCTGAACCATCCCACCCCGGCCTTTTGTTCCCTGCTTTCAACTGCCGTCTGCAAACAAAACCGGGGTGAAAGAGAGATGCTTCACTGTCTATCATCAGCATGGACTGAGAGGGCAGACTGTGAACCTAACACCCTCTTTGCCAGGGGGAAAGCCACCCTGCCTGCACGCTTGACCCCCATATGCACGTGTGCACATCCACTCTCCCTTGGGTGGTGTCATATTTGCAGTTAGCACAACATCCCCCTGGATGACAGAGAAAAACACTTAAACACTTTGTTTTGTCACATCTTATCTCTGATGCCTCTCGCTCTTTCTCGCTGTAGTGCCTCTGGCTTGGTCCGGGGTCTGGAGGACTGACTCTGTATATATTTAATGACTCAGCTTGGGTCTTTTCCATGCGACAGACGGGATGCTCACAGCTATCCTACTCACCCATTCATTCGCTTCACCTCCAGATTCCGATCATTCTGGAACAATTGGGTGAAAAAACGCACACACAAGCTCTAAATCATCAAGACGCCCCTCTGTAATAATTGCCCCCCGCAGAGCAGCTTCCCCTTGACATTTTGTTATGGATTCCTGTAAGCCCGGCTGTGTGGGGAGGCAGATGCAGCGCCTGCTGACAGAGTGAGTGAGCTCCACGCTGGGGGCCATCCAGCAGAGGCACAAGGGTCAGGGCACTCAGTTGCTACACAACGCAGGCCTCAGGTGTTGATGCTGAAAATGAGGGATGTGTCATAGAAAATGCTATTTATGTTTTCCTGCTCTCTGTGTAGACAGGAATGCCTGAGGTGGGAGCAAACAGCTGCTTCAAAAGTATTTGATCATTTCCAAGTAGGAAGCATCACTTAAAGGAGTCTTTTCAGAGACGGTTCATCTAACTTCCACGCACTGAAGGAAATACAGCAGTGACAGAGTGGTACAGTGTTACAGATGATTTTTTTAATTCTAATTTTTAAGAAAGTGCCAAAACAAGTCAGTTAATTGATTAGTTAATCGGTTCCTCAAATGTCACGTAAATTAAATATCCTTTGGTTTTCAATTGTTCACTGGACGGATTAAGCAACTGGACGATGTCACCTGGGAGACTGTGATGTCACAATTTTTTTAAGCATCAACCAGAAAGAAAAATGACAAATTCATTAGCTACAGCCCCACTTTCTATCGAATGTAACATTATCACTCTGGTCTTCTTACACTATTAATGAAGTAGGCCTAGTCTATGATGGCCTGTAATCTCCTGACCCTGTGGCCTGGTCTCTGGGGGGTCCTTGTTCTCCCTCCACCTGTGCCCCCCTCTGTCATCATCCCCTCTCCTCTGTGGACAGGGAAACACTGTAATGAAACCGATCAGAGACCTGCCTGTCAATCTTGGTTTAATGGACCCAAGAATGTGAGGAAAGCAACTGTAAACACACAGTTTATGTTGTGATCAATTAGATGATTAACTTCATTTTAGACCATGTTGTGCAATTAATGATATTTTAAGTATCTAAAGGACGGCTGCTCATGTGTGAGTGAGAAAGAGAGAGGCAGATGGAATAAAGCTCCTCTTGTTTAATGAGGATTAACCGGCCTCCTGTGAACATGTTTGGTCAGAAAGTGACCACACAGACACAACACGACAGCAGCATTTAATTGAAATGAACTGATTCCATTATCCACTCAGATGTACGATTATTCATACTTAGAAATGTGCATTACGGTAATTATCAAATGGACTGCACTTACCCAAAGTTTTCTTGGTGTATAAATTGCAAGCCTCATTGCACTGTAATGCACAGCCAGCAGCACAAGTGTATTGTGAAGTCTGGATACAGCAGTCACTGCAAAAGAATGTAAGAATGTCACTGCACAATAAAACAATGAAGGCTGGCTCTGGACGTAGGTCATGCCTCTTTTTTGTCGCAAAGACAGGAAATGTTACATCATGTGTAGACATGGTGTCATTTTCGACATATTCACATTATTTTATCAGATGTGATCATAAGCGGAGGGGTGCTGTCTGCAGGGCGTATCTGACATACCGCGTTGAAAGTACAAAAATTTGCTTTTACAATTTAATACCACAAAATGCCCAATAAGCCTGAACATCTTCACAGTTAGCCACTGTAATTTGCATAGCATTATGTGTGTAGTGTAGACGGTATATGTCATTTACAGGAACTTACTGTATTTTTTTTTAATTGCAGTAATTTACTTTTAGCACATTGTTTAATTCTTAGTTTAACTGTATTCTTATTTTATTATTGTGACAATATATTACCATGTTTTTAGACCATGTATTCTAGTTACTACAAAGGCCATAATGTTTTAAAGTGTATCATACTAAACTGAATTCGCTTTGAGTGCAGACTTTGTCTCTAGGCTAAAAATACAAATGTAGACTGTAAATCTTAAATGTTGAGACATAAGTGAGTGCATCACAATTTAAAATGATATTAGGAGTAAAGTTACATTCATGAATTCATACAATTAGCTAACACTTTGAGAAAGAACAACCTTTAATTTAGCAGGGACGGTTAGCCATTTAGCTAACTAGCTAAATAGGCTTGGATGATGATTTAGAATATGAACACATGATTTGTTTGACACATATATCTCTAATATGTTTTTCAGTAGCAGATCTGTACAGTGTTAAATGAAATAATAAACTTTGCTTGATTTATTCCATTCGTATGATTTTGATTTTCTAAGTAGGCCTACTTATTTCCCCCTGATTAAGATTTAAACTTTCAATGTATAGAGGTGAATAATTTGATCTATTTCTTCTATGACAGGCTGATATTGCACACAGTTGATGCAGCTCTCCTCTGTCTTTGTCTGCAGGTCTTATTCTTCTCTTCTATGTAATTTTCTACATCTTCCTGGCCGGCTTGTTTGCACTCACCATGTATGTCATGCTGCAGACCTTGGACGACCATAAACCCACCTGGCAAGACAGGCTCGCTACACCAGGTGCAGTTACTGATGGTACACACTGCCTGAACACAGGTCACAGTCCATAGCATGGTGTTGTGACCCCCTGCTGTCTATCTGTCACTCACAGGCATGGTGATTAGACCCAAACCAGATGAGACCTATGAGATTGTCTATAAGATCCAGAACACTGAGAGCTGGGACATGTACGCTCAGGCCCTGGACAGGTTCCTGGCACGTAAGTCTGGCTGCCGGCTTCTCGTACAGTGACTCAAAAAGCTTACTGCTGTGGATTATCTACCAATCTAGAATGAATTGTTTTTACCTAATAAGAGATAATTCCTTTACTGTCAGCGGGCAGGAGATTGCCTTGCACCAGGGTTTTAGTTGAGTCATAAGCCCTTTCAAACCAAATAAACCCCCCCCCCCCCCCCCCTCCCCGCAGCCTACAACGACAGCGTCCAGGCCCAGAAAAATGACGAGTGCGTCCCAGACCGGTACTTCCTGCAGGAGGACAGCGGTGATGTGAAGAACAACCCGAAGCGCTCCTGTCAGTTTAACCGCACCATTCTGGAGGACTGCTCTGGACTTACTGACCGTTACTATGGATACCAGGACGGCAGGCCATGCATCATCATCAAGCTGAATCGGGTATAAAAAAGAAAGAGGGAAGGGAAAGGGATGGTGTTGCTAGGAGACTATGGAGTGACTGAGATAATGAAACTGGTTGGGAATAAGGGAAAGATTATCCTTGTAAAAAAAAAAGGAAGTCATTATCAAGATTATAGTCACTGGTTATTGGATTTATCTTTTATTTCTGGTGTGTCTTATAGCAATTTGAAACATGATGTTTCATTCCTTTGTGTTTAAACGAGAGCGAAATGGGAATAGATCTGGAGACGTGCTGTCTTTTTGTCTCACCAGGTGATTGGGATGCTGCCAGGAAAGGACGGACAGGCTCCGTATGTCACCTGTGGTGCAAAGGTAATCCCTTTTTTGTCTTTCACAATGAAAGGCGTAACATAACAATTTGGATTTCAGCCCATTCATAGCTATTGTGCCTCACTCTCATGTGCAATATGCCACCTATCACTCGTCTCCATTCCCTTTCATGTCTGTGTTTGCATTGTTTCATCCATCATGTCTGTATTGCATGCGACTTACACATCTGTGTATGTTCCTCCTCTCTTTTTCTTTCTTCTCACTGTGTTGCATTAACTTGTTCACTCTCAGAAATACAAAGTTGGCAAAGATCAATGGGTAAGAACGGGGCAGGACCTGTGTTTTTAGACTTCAGATAATGTTTAAATGCAGTAGCAGTGTAGACTGTAGATGATGTGTTTTTCAATGAATAGACTGCTGAAGTAGATCGTAGGCACACTGAGAAATTGGATTTAGAGAAAAGAAGGAGATTAACGAGGCTCACCTTCTCTTCTCCTTCATGTATGAAGGGATCTTTTTCACCGTAACTGATGAAACTGTTGTTTCACCCCCTCAGAAAGAAGACTCTGACAAAATTGGAGAATTGATGTACTTCCCCCCGAATGGCACTTTCAACCTTATGTACTACCCTTACTATGGCAAGAAAGCTCAGGTAAGATGGAGTCTGAAATTAATTTGTAGTAACAGAATTAGTATTATTAATAACTGAAAGCTTGAGTTGGTACCTTTTAATTTGAATAAAAAAACATTTTTCATGTTTGCCGAAACTGTCTCTGTATTCTCTATAATGGCCTTACTGCAAGTGAACAAAGACAACTTACCAGAGCCAAGGAGTCTTTAATGTCCTGTTCATGGATCAGATTCCCTAAGGAGGCTTCAGGATAAGAGAGTAACTCAGGAATCTGAGCCAAGTCCTCAACGAGGGCGCGTCTCCAGCCCGTTGTAGACGGGAGGTTCCAGACGTAAAAGTGGATTAATTCATTTCTATGAGAGTTGCTCAGTGGTGCATGAAGCCAAAAGGTTTACCTGCAACTTATAAAATTACCCGGATGATCAGCACTACTTACGCACTGTGTGACCCATACAGCAAGCACACTAGAGACTTATGGTAGCCGAGTGGCTAACTTCCAGTTTAGCCCTCCGCTTATTTAAATGGGGATAAAATGATTTAAGCATGTGGCTCTTCTAGACTTTAGAAATGTTATTGGACCAAATGGATCAAATCCTGATAGTTTTAAGGAGTCATTTCACGAGGGTTGTAACGCTAATAAAATGTATCCACTAATTTACAGTCATCTCTTTCATCATGTAAGTCAATGGGAAAAAGTCTATTTGGGGCGCAGGGCATCACGTGACAGTGTAATTACATCGTTTCTCCATTTCGATAATTGGCTTCAAAGCTTGGCGCACTTTCCGAGGGGCTGGGTCAAACTGTCAAACAAGGCTTTGCTTTGCCTTGCCTTACTGAAAATGTTCCCAGAAACATATTTTAGTGTACTGTGTAGCTGTAAAATGAGAACGTTGGTCCAGCAGGTGGGCGTCGAGCGGTGCTTGGTGACTGTAGTGGTCATGTCACAGATTTTTTTATTTCAACTGTTGAACAGTACACTAAAATATGTTTCTGTAGACATTTGAGAAGAGAAATTGGCAATGGAGTAACACAGTTTTGATTCGTATTTGATCAGCGCTGTGATCGACATGAGTGCTGCGTTAGAGACTCCTTGGCTGTGATTGGTTGTTTTTGGTGCACGACGGTGGATTCATGCCATTACAATCAGTGAGAAGAAGAGGAGGGACAAGATTTTTTTCCGAGTATAGTGGCAGTTTCAGCAAATATGACACAAAGTTATTTTCATTAAAGTTACCAACTACAGCTTTAATAATGACTTAATTTGGTAAACATTGCTGCTTATAACCAAGCAGCCATCTTGTATCTCCAGACAGTTCATTAAAGATGTACCAGACAGAATATATTACTTCCTGCGTTTGAAGACGTCCTTGGGTGTGTTTTTGCAGGTGAACTACTCTCAGCCTTTGGTTGCCGTCAAGTTCCTTAACATTACTGCCAATCAAGATGTCAACATCGAGTGCAAGATCAACGCCAACAACATTCCCCAAGGAAGTGAAAGAGACAAGTTTGCCGGAAGAGTGTCTTTCAAGCTGAGGATCAACACTATTAACTAGGTTGACCTTTCTCCTCTCCTGAAAACTACTTTCTTCATTCTCTGCAACATTGCACATACACAGAAACAAATCTCAGTATTCACACCCTTCGTAGGATTTGTTTACAACCCCCACATTGTGGGGACATTGTTTGTCCAGTTGTGTGATGAGATGGGGTAAGAATAAAAGGGTGGCAATCCTGTCATTATTTCTGTCTGTGAGCTATGGGACAAATTCTTTTCTGTAAATTAGTTTGAGGTGACGTCTATTTATACTGCATGACAAATCTAGGGGATGTAAAGGACGTGAACATGTGTTTTCAGAGTTTGCAAGGATCAGCAACATTAACACTTTACTGCTGCTCCCCTCCTGCTGCCTCCTTATAGAGTATCCCTCTATATATGAATATACACAAATTACAATACAAAATGTGTATATCTACAGTATTTATACGGTATCATAACCTTATATCAATACGTCTATTTCGTTGCACCTAAAAGAATAATCCAACAGACTCGTGTATATCTCGACGGATGGATGCAGAGATGAAGCCATTTTGCATGTGTGTATCGTCTTTCGTGTGCTATGATGGCAGGAGGCCCCTGTGTCCCACCTCTCTGCTAAGTGTGAAATAAGGTTATGTTAAACCACTGACCACCAGGAGGGGCCACACTGTAAATCTCACACACACAGCAAATGTGTGTGTTTTGATAACAACACACATCTACGAAAAAATGGGAGTTACAGTAGAGGTTGAAACCTTTAAGAGTGTGTGTGTTTGTGCATGTGTGTGTGCGTTTTTGCGTGTGTGTTTCATTCACAGGTCCCATTTCATACTGTAGGTCGGGAAATTGCATGCAATGTGCAATATTCATTAAGTGGCATACATTATGAATGCCTGATACCATTCTCCGGATGAGAAAGCTTCCATTAAATGATAATTATTTTGCATCATTTGATATTCACACTGGTTGTTTGACCTGAGAGCAGCCTAGTAAACACATGTGCGTCATGTTTAGGTTGCTAAGGATGCTCATATCAACACCACTGATCTGAAATGAAGTACGAGTGCGTCTTACAGCATCACTTTAGTTTGACAGAAACCAAAACTCCCAATCAGCTCCCAACCAACCATCTGAATATCAAATGAGAACAGAAACACTGATCCTCCTGCTGCGCCATCGCGTTGCGCTCCCTGTCACTGTGTCTGTCATTTTATTCCTATAAACCAAGAGCCATTTTCTTGTGTCCCGATTTTTAACCATTTTATTTAGAGGGTTTTATTTTTTTTCTTTTTGCGTGTGTTGCATCTATTTCATTTGTATCAGAAATAGATGCCATTGTCATATTTTGTATTGATTTGCACTGGAAGTGTGCTTTGAATATATTTATGTACAGTTGTGGTGGAGTTTTGGAGGATGTTGAAAGTTTGTGTTTGTTCCCTTTCTTTCATTCATGTCCATTATCATCCTCTAAAATATTCATCCAGGATATCAAAATGTATAGTTTGCAAAATCGTAACTAGAGTCTTGAATATGTGAGTTGGTAGTTTTGTTTTATAGTTTGTAGGAACAGAACAAAACTGGAGATTTGCTTCTTTGACCAAATAGAAGAAAGGAAATTTTTTTTTCCATTGAATTTGTTGTTTTCCTGTAGTATTCTCCACTGCTGTATGAATCAGTCTGAAGGCAAAGCCATTACGATAACTAGACAACCAGTTTGAACAACCAACCTGTTACAAAATTATAGATTAGGCCTGAGTCTGGTGCTGTTTACTTAACGTGCATTCACTGTGCAGTAAAGGCACACAGAGTTGTGAGAAACACCTGTAAGTATTGGCTGGAGAAATCTGTGGAGTCACACTTTTTAAACTCAGGCATTCTTCTTTGGCATGGCGACAAAACTGTACCAATGCGACTGTGATTCTGCCATGTCATTGCAGCAAATGTGGAACACAAGCATCTGTTTGCTCACATTAAGGTCTGGCTCGACTCCACCACTTAATATCTCTCAGAGCCATGTGCTTCTCTCACAAATATCGACCTCATTATCTGATCCAGACTTGACAAAGGAAGACAATTAGATGTAACGTGATTATCTGATCTATATCTGGAGGGTTATTCATAATGAAAGATGTACTCCACCAGTTATCTGAGGCTCCTTTTTTCTTCTTTTTATGACCAACCACTGAGAAGTTCACATGCATTTCTCCTCTGGCATTTCTGCAACACTTACTTAATTTCTCTGTAATCTCTTAATCTGGTCAGATAATCCAGAGCAGGCATGCTCAACTTCTTTACCCTACTTTGTCACTCCTCCTCCTCCTCCTCCTCCTCCTCCTTGAATCACTGTCTTCAAAACTGCTAGAACAAAGCTCATTTTTTCCACTGCATTCAATCCTATTTTACCCCAGTCATCCTTAAATTGATCAAACTCTTTTTAAATCACACTCGGCAAATAAAATGTTTTGCTTCATCACCTAATTGGACATTATTTTTTTTCTCATGTGCATGTGAAGATAAGTTCTTCAACCAAAGATCTTCATGACAGTTTCAATTTGATTTACTTGTGCTGCACTGACACATCCTCAGCAGAGACAATGTAGGATCCAGGTGGAGGGTTAAGCACCCCGTCTTATTAAAAGGCCTACTCTTATATAATAATAATAATAATAATAATAATAATAATAATGCGCACAAAAGGAACGTGTTTCACTACAACATAACAGTGCCTCCTGGTGGACAGACAGTGTTGTTCCCCAGTGTCACAGAATGTCATTTCCTGTTATCTCCATTTATCTGTTTTTTTGCTCATGTGATAATTTGGAGATGTCCTCAAAAAGCAATATATTTATTTCTTATGTGGCTGATAATGTAATGATTAAAAAGGCGGTTAAAAAATCAGCCTGTCATCAAGAGTAAGGAGGAAATAGGAAAGAACGTATAGATTTTGCAGTCAGGCAGTTTTGCCAGCGTGCATTATCGTGATGGAATAATATAAAAAGTGTTGTTTTATTCAGAAAAGAGTATTTTTATTGCTATTTTGTTGTAAAGAGGAGAGAATGTATAAGCTTGGATTGCATCGTGCTGTGGGAGCTATCAGGTAGGTTTTCAGCATTTCATTCAACAGATGGCAAAATGTTAACAGCTTGGTTGGAGAAGTTTCTTGGTTTTTTTTAATGTAGAAACATGTTTTGTCATGAATCCTTTCTACTTTCTTAACTCAATGAAAGTTCTCTGAACACTGGGGTCCCTTGTATCAGAATGAAGACATTAGAAGTCATTAGCAGTATGTTGGTAGTGAATACATCAGAGAGAGCTTTCAGAGAACTTTCAAGTGCAAAACCTTCAGAAACCTTTTAGAACAAAACTGCAACATGGTCCAACGCAAGCATCAGAGAGCGTCAACTGTTCATGTCTCAAATACAGAATAATGTTAACAAACCTTGTCACTCCCACCCTAACCCCCTCGTCTTAAATTGTACTATTGCCTAAGACTGTGGTGCAAGGATAGGTCAAGAGAGAAATCCATGAAATTCGTTGAGATACTCTCGCCCCAAAAGGATGATAATTCTATTCTGGATCTTTATTTTTTGCTCT
This sequence comes from Epinephelus lanceolatus, assembly GCF_041903045.1. Classification (NCBI taxonomy): domain Eukaryota; kingdom Metazoa; phylum Chordata; class Actinopteri; order Perciformes; family Serranidae; genus Epinephelus; species Epinephelus lanceolatus. The sequence goes on along the minus strand of NC_135744.1, from coordinate 41,773,502 downwards.
TACTGTATGTATATTTTTGCTCATGTTTACTGCAAACCAAGATAGAGAAATAAATAAATGTCATTTAAGGGAACTTGGACTCATTTTTGTCTCTGACACTAAGATTAAGGGCTGCACGATATGCAAAATCCATAATTCAAAAATCATATTTTGACAGATACTGCAATTGTGATATGAGTCACTATTTTAGTAGATTTGGTCATTTTTGCATTTAATTTTTACTTACAAAAATATAGAAAATAATGCTGATGATGTGTTATTTGCTGGGACCTGTACCAAATCAGCTGTTCCCTTATGTCTGGAATATGATTCGCAGGCCAGGGCATCTCTGTGTCACCACAATGCTTAATTTATAATAACAGTTATTTTATTATAGCAATTTGGATATTGCACTCTGCAATATTGCAATTTCGATAATATTTTGATTAACTGTGCAGCCCTACTAAGATTCCAGCGGAAAGGACATAATGCCAAAGTGGACCCTTTTACTGTGGTTTATTTTCAATCAAAATGAAGTAAAATGTAGTTCCGCCTTTGCACGAGACGGAAAAAGAAGCCAGCCAGTGTCAAAAGTAGCGTCAGGTGGGTGTAATCTAATGTAATCTAATGTAATCTCATTCACCGTAATCCTTACAGCCTTCAGCACCAGTGAACAACCTGTGCTTACACACTGATACATGGGAACAAGTGAAAAGCAAAAACAGGAGAAACAAAAAAGCTTAGGTTATGTTCTTATGTGTGAACTATTGAGAGTCTCCGCACTCTATTTTTAAAAGAGTCTCAGGAGGAAGTGAATACGTAGTGGAAATATCAACGGCAACATGTCATCCTCCTACACACACCACGGGTCAAAGGTCACAGATTCAAGTCTTGGCTGGATTCTAGCACAACATTTAGTTGTTCAAAAAAAAAAAAATCCTATGTATTAATTGACCTACGCTCAGAAATATGTGAATTCTGTTTTAGTTCAGCTTTTTCCCCTTAAGGAGCTGCTTTAATAAAGTCTGCCGCCAACTGCTTGACAAGATTACAGCTGAAGTGTACTTCCACCCACTGACCTTCAACCAGCTCCTGTCTACTGTTCACTCAGTGGCTTCAGGATCAGTCCTTATCTCTCCCTTCTTCACTGTCTCCTCCTCAGAAAGAGAGAGCACAGTCCAGGAAAAGGGAGAGAGCCAGGATTATGTGGCATTAGAGGTATTTGTGGTTTTAAAATAGTCTGATCAAGAGTAACGCCAGTGATACCTACAGTACAGTACGCATGCTATTCTCTCTGTTACACACACATTCTGTATATTATAATCCTGAATAATTTGCAGCCCTTTGATATTCTTCAGATTGTTTCTAATGTATAAAGCATAACATTTTATATTGTCTTACAAACACAGAGATATTATGAGGGAAAAGGCCTTTGTGTCTGGGTTCAAAAACCTGTCCATTCCCACAAAATGTATCCAGGTGAGAGTGTCGCACAGAGCAGATTAAATCCACCATGATGTTGGCAGAATGAAGATTAGTCTGGAGCAGAGCGCAGGAACCTCTGCTGGATGGTGGATAACATTACACAACGGTTCAGTGGCATTTAAATGTCAAAGTTATCACATTACTGAACCAGACTCTGTCAGAAAAGAGGCAACTGGATTCTCTCTTCTTCTTTTTTAAAGGGATATTTAATCATTCTGAACATGATACAAAAAAATGGAAAACTGAGAAATTAATTTTCCTCACGCACACCACAGTTGCTGTGAAGCACCACGTTGTCTTTTGTTCAGCACATGTTGATTTGTTTTGTGTAATAGCTCTTTAATCAGGATAGATTGGTCCCAGATTTTAGGGCTACGAGGCATCTAGACCTAGCCAGGTTTGAGGTAGCATACTAAATCACCAAGCATCAACTACATTCAAAACAGCAGTCATTTTCAATAGAATTTGAATGTAAAAAAAAAAAACAAATCACATATGTGCAGAGGTAGGCACAAAAACATGAAGTCTACAATCCGATACAATCCATTAGAAAATCACCTCGCCTGTGACGCAGTCTCAAAAACATAATAGGCCTAACAAATGCTGTACTGATTGCATTGGGTTGCTGCATGTTCATGTTATTGCGTCCACATTTTTATATCATTCACAGTTTGTGTTCAGCCAGCCTGAATACATTACAGGCTACCTTAAAAATGCCACTCTAAGGCAGTGGTGCCCCCAGAAATCTTTCAAAGGGGTGGCCAGATGGGGCCACTGAAAACCTTAGGGTGGCACCATAGACTGTATAAAATACTGCACGTAGCTTCCATGACATTACCCATCGGTTTGTTGACTCCCGCTGTTGCCATCGTGGTTTTTAAGAACCAGAAATGACTAGGGTAGAGCTGTGGAGGAGCAAGGAATGAATCTGACTGTATCTACGACTAGGAGACAGCCTATCATTCAAGCAGCCCCGCCCTTAAATATGCATAACTTTAAGTCTTAATAAAATGTAAATAGGTAAATTATATAAATATTCTTGGGCACCCATAGAATGCATTTTCTTTTAGATATTTTGAGGTGAGAGTTCAAGGGACCTCTTTGAAAAATGGCCTTGGCAGTCATTCCCAAAATTCATTCATTCAATCATTCAATTCATTTGCCAGAATTTAGCTTAAGTTGGGTGTTACATAGCATTCTTTCCATTATGCCAAAATGGTTGGTACTAATGGATGCCGTAGGTTGTCTAGTTTCACAAGATATCACTATCCTGAGCATACCACAGCCTCTTAAAGACAGAAATATCAGCCGGGGGGTCAAGGCCCCCCTGCCCCCCCTGGTGGGCACCACTGCTTTAAAGAGAGGAGAAGTCATAATGTCAGAAAATTGGATAAGGAATGTCTACAGACTGAACTTTCAGTATCAATTGATTGTTGATGCAGCACTTTGGTTGGGAGGGAAATATGGCACGTGTGAATTTTAGCTGAAAAAGTCCATTCATGTTTCCTTAGGAACTTTACACCATGTTTGTAGCTAAACACGTGATGTCCAGGATACCATGAAGACAGTGCAAATATAGTCAAGTCTGATAGTCTCCTTTTCTATGGCAAGTTCAGCATGCCATTTTCCTCCAGGGCTTTCTGCGTCCTGTCATAAACCTCTCCAATGGCCTGAGCGACTCTGGTCAGCGTAGAGCTCAGCTCCTCCTGGCTCTGCACGCACACCAGCTTGAAGAAGAAACCCCGCTCTGGCATGGCCGTAAAGGCCAGCTCGGCGGCTGTGCGAACGAACCAGGTGTGGTGGTGGGCAAGGGTGCTCTGGTAGGCCTCGCGACACAGCTCTGAGGGGCTCCTCAGCCGCCCAGCCACTGGTGTCTCAGCCAGCTTCTCCAGGAAGAGCTTCAGCCACAGCAGAGCGCGATGCAGACGCAGAAGAGTTCGGCATCCAGAGTCCGTCTGGTGGTGGAAGTCCACCACTCCTCGGTTCAGCTCTATCCAGATCATGGAGCGCACAGAGTGGTAGGCACCAGTGGGCTGTGAGGCCTCCTGATTGTTCTTTGCACCAGCCTCTGTGCTCACACTGTTCACTGAGTGTATATCTGGGCCCAGCTCTGCTTCAGGGTTCCCGTCTGCCAACAGGGCCAGTTGGCGGATTATTGACGTCTTGGTTTTTATCTCTTTAGATATTATTCCCACCACCGGGCCCAGAGCTTCCATAAACCTGGAGGAGTAACACATAACAGGATGAATCATCTTACAGAGTCCAGATTACGCCTTAAACCATAAATGACTTCATTCTTAATGGTGGCTGTAAATGAATCTATCTCTCCTGCTTTATCGTACCTCACAAGCTCATCCCAGCTGGACAGATACGGCTGCAGCAGCACGTCAGAGGTAGAGGTTGGTGCAGCCAGCAGGTGGGAGAGCAGCAGTGACACCTGGAAGGTCTGGCCAGGGCACCCCTCTCTGACCTGTGGGCCCTCAGCCCCATCGGCCACACTGCTGTTGTACAGCTGGTGGAGCTAACAGTGGGGGATGGGAGGTGTGCAAGTGTGGGGGCGATTGACAGGGGACAAAGAAAGAGAGAAAGCGGAGGTGATTCACCGCATTCAAATTAGCCATCTGCTTCACAGAATCCACCCTATGGAGGAAATGTAATAAGTGAGGAAATGCTGTGTAATTTGTGTGTACTCTTACCGTATTCCCCTGATTATAACCTTTTAAACAAGAATCCCAGTGGTAATCCAAACTTCCCTCTGCAGTGAGACATTGTACAGAGAAACAAGAGAAAATCCCACAGTTAGTGTTTGTTTGTAGACTTTCCCACTGAAACAGAGTCTTTTTTCTGTTAATACCACAACTCTGTTTCAAACACAAAGACACCAGTACGGGTGCATTTAACACATCAAAATAATTTTGGGTTTTCAAATTAATCATGAAGAAGCATGGGTAATTCTCATACATTAACACTGGACAAAATAGCTTGGGGTCGGGGGGTTCCAGCCATTTTAGGACAGCAGAAGTAAGTCGTGAACACAATGATGCCGCATCATTGCCTTTCAAGGTAATATAGCTATGCTGTTAGCACGCAATTACCTACATATCCAACAGTTATGGAGCAATATTATCAATTATTTGGATTCATATAACTAGCCATCTGGTGAATGTATGTCTAGTATTTACTCTCTTTTAACTGAGTTTTTGGTCACTACCTCATCCTGAGGGAAACGTTTTGCACTTCAGCTACTAAATGCTCCAATATGTTCGCGGGCTAATCGCTAACTTTGTCTATCTGCCAGTCTGTGTGGGTTTTTTGCCTTCAATAGCTGAAAACATGTTGTAAGAGTAGTGAGAGTGAACCAAAACAGTAAAGTTGCTTAACAACAAGCCAAAACTCCCTATAAAGCTCTGTAAACTTGAGGAGAGCTGCAGAATCAGGTGATTATTCTCTGTGTTAACGTTATAAGAATACTGATTACAGCTGCTTTACATTAGATGATAATGTGCTTTCTTTAAAAATGGCATATTAAAGGAATACGTCACAGCCCATATGATCCTTTACATGTCAGTTACTCACCCCCTGTTGAGCTGAATCCAGGAAAAAAAATAAAAAATTCTTGCATGCCTTCACCGTGAACAAAGAATCCACAAAAAGGTGAACATCCTTAATGAATTGAATTCATAGGGGTCCACATTTAACAACAGCAAAACTGTATCAAAACATCTGTTTATGAACTCTCACACAACTCATGCAGTAGGGCATTAACAGAAAAGTCGATTTGTTGATTTGTCGACGTCAATGGCACAAGTTGACACCCCCCGGGAGGAGTCGACAAGTCGTGTGTTTTTACCCTCTCTCTCTCTCTCTGTGTGCTTGTGCACGGAATGCAATCGCTGCCTCTGATTGGCTTACGCTGATACTTTATCCTTGACTTAACCAATAGTCATAGTCACTTCATAAAAAGGGTGGTAACGTTACTTGGCGCGTAGAGGGGAAATTAACACAAGACCACAACAAGACAAGAGCCTGAGAAAACGCCTGAGGCCTGAACATACTCGGGTGGAACGTACGTGGAACGGACTCCGCGGAGGTCCGCGCGGACTCAAAGCGGACGCCCACAAGCCCTGTGCGCGCAAAGCTCAGACGACTGCACGGACTCCGCTCCGCGCACCAGTGACTGCTCGGCATGTATTTTTCACATCGTGGGGATTTTTCACGGACATTTTTACAGGAAACTACAACGCGCAAGTGCGCTCGACTATGAAAGCCCGAATGACTGCGGACTAATAGTACGCCCGAGTATGTTTGGGCCTGAGAGTGACAGACACACATCACATGAGTGGAGATACTTCGCTTTCCTCCACGTGTCAATGTGATGACGTCATCAAATGACTTGTCGACTCGACTTAGACTTTATTGACAGATAAGTCGACCTGAAAAGAATCAAAGTCGTTAAGGCCCTATCATGCAGTATCATCCAAGCATATTGTCTAAATGAAAAGTCTCATTCACCAACGAGTAGTGTTTTAAATATTGTGGTCTTAACAAAATGTGTTTGGGAGGCACTGAGCCAATAACTTGATAAACCAGACTTGGATGACCGCGCATGAGTTGTGTGAGAGTTTGTAAGGGGATGTTTTGATATAGTTTTGCAGTTGTCAAATGGGATCCCCTGTGACCTAGCTCATCAAGAATGTTTACTTTTTTTGGTTCACAGTGGGGACACGCGAGATAAACAATGTTTTCTTCCCACGCAATGTAACACAGGGTGACTAACTGACATACAAATGATGACCCGTGGGCTAAAGTTTTGCTTAAACAAGCATCATGTGACAGATTATACCGTTAACATGAGAAACTGATTATAAAAGGGCTGAATGTATTTTTTTTACAGTCTTGATTAGTTCCAGTTGTGTTTTAAATCATCCTGTACATTATATAGCACAAAAACAAGCATTCATGAGGCAGCAAATAGCATTCTTCTGGCAGCAGACTGTGATGCTGAGTTCAAATCCTTTTTGAGCTCATTCCAGCTTGTGACAAAGCAAACTCTGTGATTCTAATCGACCATCTTAAACACTGACTTCCTCAGCAAACATCATGTGCACAAGTTGCTGGCTTCAATTTTGGACCCTATGGCATTATCTAACATGCCTCCATTGAGCCACGAGATCAATACACACACACTTATAGTATTCTATATAGAAAGATAAGTTGCAATTATGAAAATAACTAAAGCACCTTTACACCTATGTCTTCATATTTGAATCAGGGCCTTAGATATGTGACAAATTTGTCATTTCCCAGCATGCCCTGTTTAATTCAACTGTAGTATATTCCTGAATCCTGAGTGAGGTCAGTGTACTGAAGTCACACTACTCCTCAGCTGTATTTGGAACCTCGTGTCGTGCCCTCAGAGGCCCCCGCAGGTCTCCAGGCCACACACATATGGGACTCATGTATCCAACAACTTATAACCAAAAGCCTCGAGTACGCTAGAGTGCTCTTTTACATGAGTTAGTCATAGAAACACCCCAAAAGATCAGCCTCCAAACTGACCCTGAAACACCCTGAGTTTCCTGTCAGATAGCTTGGCTATAGTTTGCCAAACGCTATCAGTCCAAATTAAACACAGCACGTCCACCTAACAGAAATGTATTTCTACCTGACAGTGACCGACTGCTGCCAAAAAATGTCTGTAGAGATGTTCGCCACTACAAACTAAGTTAAGTTCCCTAACTGAGTTACCATGAGGAAGCAGAGCCAGCTGTTCATGCCTGTAACTGAACTTTCCTTTCACGTTTCTCAAGTCTTTGAATTTAATAATTTAATCCAAGCTAGAAAAAAAGATCACATGGTCCCAGTTTGACCATTGTTACACTGCTTATCCGATTTCCCCCCATATTAATAAATATTCATAGACTGTTTTGTGGACTTTTGGATCAAGATGGATAGAAACTGTTAAAGTAATTTATTTATACTAATGGATACTTCCTATTTTAGATACAGTTAACTATTCAAAGATTCCAATCAGATACAAAGAATTTGGCGATGTTTGGCGTTATAACCTTCAGTTGTCATTATGTCCTGAAAATCTTTGCGTACAAAACAACATCAAAGTCCTTATTTAGGCAAAATTTTGTCGGATGTGACTGAAAATGGCCTAAAACAATGTTATCTGTGTCATCTCACATTCCAGTAACATGTAAAATCACACATAGAAATATCTCTGTGATGTTGTTCAAATGATCTTTGAGCATAAACAGGGAGCAAAGAGCAAAAAGTGGTTGGACCACCATGCTTGATTCTGTGGCTACGGCACCATGTGACACATTCCTGATCTGGAGCATATGCATTCCAAACAAGGGAGGGATTGTATAGATTATCAGTGCAACACAGAAAACACACACACACTCACACACACAGAAATACTCACGGAGCCACAGGGAGCCAAGGAGCAGCAGCAGGACTAAGATAGCGACAGCAGCCTTGCTCTTAACACCCATACTGAACTCCAGCTTTGGGTCTGCCAGTCCCTCTCTATTCCTTCTCTTTTGTCCCTATATTTTAATTCCTCAGTGTCTCACATGAGTCCTTGTCCCCTTGCACTGGCTGTCACCACAATTACTCCCTGCTGGACCGCTGCCCCTGACCCCCCCCGTCCTCTCAAATCTTTCATACTCCTCCTCAAAACCTTAAATAAAAAGTTCTGTCAACCATTATACCTCACAGAGCCTCTATCAATGTTTAACTCTGTTTTACAGCTGCTGTTTTCCCTCGTCACCCTGTCACAACTCAGCCTGTTGTTGCCTCTGCCTGTCTCTTTCTTTTTTGCTTTCTTTGAATCACGTCTTTCCTCTATCCTGTCTTTGTTTCAGACTGATTTTGAAGCTGCCTGTCTCCTGTTGTGTTGCTAAATCTGAGGGTCCAGAGATCAGCCGAGTGTGCAGCCACTGGCTGATAATGCAGAGCCAACGCAGCTTGTCCGCCAGTAACCCTCTTCCTTCAGATTCATCTTCTATATATGTGCTATATTCCTGGTCAGTTCGAGTAAACACTTGCTCCCTCTCCTCTCCTCCCACTACCACCTTCCCTCCTCCCTCTCCCTTGCTCCCTGTTTCCCTCTCTCTCTTTCTCCAACTCATTCACAGACACCATTAGGAGCACCACCACAACCACAACCAATTACAGCAGTGCTGTCACACATTTCTCAACACATGTTGGTTTAAATGAGAGTATAACACGAAACATATGAGCATCTCAGGACATTCTGTCAGTGTCAACAGCTGTGTTTTTCCCCCCCTCTTAATATTTGCCTTTATTGCAACCCAAAGTAAATCTCTGTATTGATTAATTCAAAAGGAGAGCGTGTTTCCCACTGTCTGCTTTTGGTGGCTGAACAGAGAGAAATGTGATACCAAATCCATGTTTGTCAATGAATAACAAAGTCTAACCAAGTGTTTTCCAACTGAGAGGGCAAAATAAACAAAGATACCTTTCAGTCTTATCAAATACTTGATATGACACAGACATCTGCAGTTCTACAAAACACGGTTGGAGCAAACAAAGTGACTCTATTTAGGACCAAAAAATATATTCAAAAAAAACAAATTTCCTTTGCTTTTACATGAAACTGATTATTGAAGTCTAAAGTCTGAGACTTATCAGTAAAAATGGAGGAATGATGTAGCGTATGAAGGCTGTTCTCATGATTATGGTCTCTGATAGTGATTATCATGGGCGACCCACTGATTGGTCGCTATCACTGGGTTTGCTGTCCCTGCGGAGGGGGGAGGTGAACAGACATTGAACTCCACACTCAAGCCAAACCACATGTGTGCTCATGAAGAGGGACTTAACAATGGTATTTTGCAGCGGAGGAGCGGGAAAAAAAAGTGAAAGCAGGGGCATTAATTACTTGGCAGGGAGGGGCCGGTCATGGGGCTTTTACTCTGTGCAACCAATGAATGATCCCATCTGAAATAGGCAGCAACTGACAAGGGAAGACTGTGAATCCCCTGTGAAAGCATGTGACCCTTTCAGAAGACTTGAACAGTTTGACTCCACATGGCTGGTAATCTCAGATTAAATGCTCTGGTGAAATAATATTCATTGTAAAACAGATACAGCTCCTCAAAATGTATGTTTGGCTGTGATAAAAAGCAGTCAGCTGTCTATTCTTGACAGGATGCACAAGTGTGCAGTACGAGTAGAGCAGAGCACATGGTATGACTTCACACTGTGCGAGTATGTTTATGTATGGGGGCTCGCCAGAGCAGGAAAGAGGTATTTGTCACTGTCAGACTGGATTTTCCACCAGCTTGTGCACTTTAGTTAGAGTAACACATCTGGAGAGTCAAACACTTAGCCTCATTTGAACCAGTTTGTTAAAATTGTCCTTTGGCTTCAGCAAAAGTTTAAACTATTTGTTTTTTTTTTAAAGGTCATGTGTAGGATTTAGGGAGATGTATTAGCAGGAATGGAATATAATATGTTTTGTGTGTGTGTGTGTGTGTGTGTGTGTGTGTGTGTGTGTAATCACCTGAAAAAAGAATTGTTCTAACCTCAAAATGAACCATTTATATCCACATATGAAGTGTGTCCTTGTCTATGGAAATCTCCATGTTGCACAGCCGTGCTTCTACAGTAGCCCAGAATGGACAAACCAAACACTAATTCTAAATAGGGCCACTTGCGTTTTTGTATTTTCACATCAGCCACTGTAGTCAGCAGCCCCTCTGAGATGAGTGTTAAAAAAAACAAAATTTTAAATGTGAAACTGCCTCATTCAGTGTTTTTTACCAGTTTAAATGAGCTGTTCCAGACCTCTGCTGATAACTGGGCTCCCAGTAAAAATCTACTAAATGTCCGGATCTCGGAAAAACGTTGGAAAAACACTGATTTGTAACATGAAACTGCTTTTATTCAGTGTTTCTACCTGTTTTAATCGCCATTTGTTTTGTAAAGGAGGAGACCTCTGCCAGTAATTTGGCGAAGAGTAAAAACCTCATGAACTAAGAACACTGAACACTACATAGGCTGGAGCCTATCCCAGCTGACACTGGGCGAGAGGCGAGGTTCACCCTGGACAGGTCGTCAGACTATCACAGGGCTGACACATAGAGACAGACAACCATTCACACTCACATTCACACCTACGGACAATTTAGAGTCACCAGTTAACCTGCATGTCTTTGGACTGTGGGAGGAAGCTGGAGCACCTGGAGGAAACCCACGCTGACACAGGGAGAACATGCAAACTCTGCACAGAAGAGTTTCCCAACCCAGGGTTTGAATCCCGCACCCCAGATTTGAACCAGGAACCAATGCTACCCACTGCACCATCATGCCACCCAACCCTGAAGTTTCAAACTCCTATTTGCAGCAGTATCCCATGACAGAGGCTGACATTGTGACAGTGAATGATACATTTACTAATAAGAGTCTAACTGTTATTGTAACTCTATCTGTGGATGCACAGCAGGCACTGCTAATTTGAAAAATGTTGTCATTGCATATTCAAATACAGCTCTTGGTCCAGCCGCATTAACTCTACAATGGTTTTAACCCCCTGCCTCACAGGATGTGGCTATATTTATAGCACTTATTATGAAAACAGTTACACACACCTGCCTGACATTTTGCACCAAAGGGCCTCCATGTCAGTTATGTTAAAGAAGTGCCAAATATAGGCGGTTGGAGTTGATTCTTGGCTTCAGCTGTACAAAAGAAGCTGGGAGAGCAAACGATGGACTGCTCGTTGTGGAGAAACACCAACAGAAAACATAATGCTGAAGGTCCCTTTATTTTAGAATGTCCTTAAAATACCTTTGCCTGTCTGATCTTTTAATTTACCCATGCTTGGATGAATCTGAAATGTATTTTGCTACAGCACTGCAGCTCTGCTCTGTGAACAGACTGTCTTTGAGGTCGGACAGATCCAACCCCTCCTCTGTCTCTGAGCTCTGAACTGAGTGCGAGACACATAATCTGCCTTCTGGAGGCTCTAGTTACCTTAAAGTAGCTCATCTCTGTTTCCCTAACTGTATATTTAGAAGTACATCACATACTGTGAAACTCACATGGCACATTCCACAAATCAGTCTGTTGCCCTTGTTGCTGCAGAATGACACTACTTATATTACTGTACTAATAATAAGAACAAATTTAGCTCCTGGATTTGAGTGAAATGTCCTGATTGGAAGGCGTGTAATTTTTTTTGGAGTTACCTTTGTAGCACCATCCACTTCTGTTGGAAATCCAAAAAGTTATCCAACTGATCTCGATCAAAGTTTCTGTCTCCATGGAGTTTTATGAGTTTCATGAGCACTGTCTGCCTCCAGCCCTCTAACCCCACCACAATGTGGGCTGCAGACACAGTTGCTACTGAAGTCCTGCTGTTGAAGTGGCAAGGCTCTGCTGTATGTATTAATACCCCGGACACATAGCAGGGGGAGAGCCGGCCTGCACACCTTGCTGCACCCACATGTGTATGTATTTGTGTTGTTTTCTCATGCTCTGTCCGACACACACACACACACACACACACACAGCCACATATTCTATTTTTTCTAATTAACAAATGCAGGACAAATATGCCAAGGAAGTGAAAATGCGCCATTGGTGATTTTCCCATCAAAAGTAACATTCATAATGTGACCATACATTGCAAACAGCAAAGCAAAAATGATTCACAATTTACAGGAATATTACAGAGATATTGAAAATGTATCATAATGGAGATTAACTGCATGAGGTCTCACGCTTGCCTACATTCTGTCAAAGACAAACCTAAGTGTACAACTGCCATCACCACTGATTGTTGTTGTCTAATGATCGTGATGATTATTATTGTGGGTGACCGCAGTGTGACTTGAAGTCCTGGTTTACTGATTCCCAGCTGCTGTGTAATCTGAGCCATGGATAGCAACAGCCGGGGTGGGCGACAGTCAGGGGGTTTGGTGAGGGGATTTAGGGCTCTTCCTCTCTGTCTTTACTCTCACTCTCTCTCTCAAACTTAATATTTAAATATAGTGCAGCGCAGTGCAGTGGAGAGGTCCTGGGACATGATGGCAGCTTGCAGGTTTTGGATATTTTTTGGAGTTGTAACTATTCTCGGGACTTTAATGGTTCAGGGTAAGTGGCACAGTGGCAAACTTTTGGCACATCCTCATCGACTGGCTGGCTGCCCTTTTATCTATCAAAATTAATTCTCCGCCTGTCATGTGCAGGCAGAGGAGCGACAACCAGCTCTATAACTCTCACTACATTGATTGGCAATGACAGAGAAGACTTTTCATACTTTTGACCTCCTTAAAATGTGTTTACGCATCCTGCTGTAAATATCAAATTTTAAAGATGATAATTTTGGAAGCATACAAAATATTTTACTCCTGCTGATAGTTTATCTGCAAGCACACATAAAGTATACTACTGTAAAGCTGACATAAGCTGACCACGCACTTTATAGGCTTGCATGCCTTGTATAAAATTTGGAAAACAAGGCAAACCATATACAAAGCATGCTGGGGTTTTTGAAGTCTCTCTGCTCGTTTAGTGCACTTGTCGTTCGTATGTTCTACTTATTATTGATACTGATGTCCACATGGATCCTCTGTTCCATAACCCATCCCATGATTAAATATGACTTTGAGTAAATGCAGTTTATCAGATAGCACCAAAAAAAGTTAGCATCAAGTGTGAAGCTGCTCTGGTTGGTGCAGAGGGAGTTCTGAAACAGGAGGGTAACAGCAGGCCAGATAGGCTACAGCTGCAGTGGAGGCAGAAGTGAAAGTGACATACTGTATTAATTTACTACTGTTTACAACTTTGCAGCACAATCTGTTCATGGGGACCACGCTCGAGACCCGTTAACACAGACACTATTTTTCATTGCTGTTGCAGGCCTGTACTGTACCTACTGCACCTCCTGTTATCATCATTAATGCTAATTATCTAGCCAGCAGCAGTAGAAGCCAGCCTGTTAGCGATCCTGAGGTGGGTGTTGGGGACAGGTTTTGTCATCATTTAAAGCTACAGTTTGTAACCAAAAAAAACCCTGACCTTTCTTTTCATATTTGTTAAGACTGTTAATATATTGACACAGCACAATCTTAATTAATATTTCATCAGCGCTGTCTAGTTTGACAGTTTGACCGCAGTGATTGACATGATTGGCAGCTGCGTTAAGCCCCTTTCCCACTGCACAAAAAAACCCTAACAACACCTAACATCTGGCTTTTAATGGGGAATTTTACAATCAGCATACACACCTGAATGAACACACTAGTTTTAACCCCTTTACTGGTGAGATGCAATGCCTCAAAATACAGCCCGTCTCCATCCAAGCAGCTCTCAAACATAAATCCACATCAGCCTGCACCGAGTAGAAAGACAGACTGAATAAGCGGAGATATATAAACGAAAGTAACCACCATAAGGTTTTCACTGGACTCCATGCTGCTTTCTGCGGTTTACTAGCCTGTTTTCCAGCCTGTCCATGACGTCAAACATGACAAAAAAAAAAAAAGACACACACAGATGAGAAAGGAGTCTATTGTTTAGTTTTAGTGGGTTTTCCTGTTTTTAAAATAACCTAACCTCTAATACCACTTTTTAGTAGAAAAGTGACTGACGTTACAGCATCATAAACTTTTTTAGCTGTTCCAAAAAATTAGGGATGTTTCGTTGCCTTTTCATCTTTACTAGCTAACAGTCAGCTGTAGACTGCAGGAAAATAATTTATCTCACAGTGCCGTTCAAAGGCTATCGGCAGCTACTGGCAACTGTTCAGGTTGTTCAGTTCAATGTTGTCAAAGTTACTCAGTGAATGAGTTGATGTCAGCTAGGGTGAGCTCGGCTTGCTTTTACCCCAGACAAACAGTGATGTTGTAATGCTTACCTGTGTGGTCATGTTGCTCTGACACATTATGCTGCCTGCCTTTTGGTCACCTTAAACGGTCAGCTCAAGCATATCACAAAAAAGCATGGTCCCACTGTTAGCTGTTCTGACTTTGGTAATTTTGAGATATCCAACTCATACGATCATTTCGATCAGGTCCACTTCCCCTCAGTGGTCACCTGCAGGCTCTGCTTCTCATTTCCCATCATTCCCCTCCTGTCTCTCTCTGAGCAGCTGTGGGAAGTGACCAGGTCAAAGCATACAGTAGATACCAAACATGAACCGGACTTAAGTATTCACATGATAATATAACTGATCCACGTGAGTTGGCTGACTGACACGGCACCTTTTAAAAGTCAGTGTGTTTCTCTCACTGTCAGTCTACAGTGACACTTGACAGTTTACTGTACTTAAGAGTATTTAAAAATATGCAACCTCCGTAATGCTTCAGAAATCTGTCTTTGCAACTGCCCATCATTAAACAAAGTGGCAGAGTTTCCTTTAAGTGACATTTATTTATTATTTTTTGACATTCATAAAAAAATCAAACATAAGGGAGGGTATGATGATTGTGTGGAGTAAGAAAAAATGAAAAAGGCAAAAGCCATCCACACTGCAGTACAAAAGCAAAGGAAAGAGAAAGACATTTGCAAACTTGCACATGCTGTATTCTTTTATTGTTTGTTGTTTTATTATTGTTTGTTAGTTAAAGGGATAGTGCACCCAAAAATGAAAATTCAGCCATTATCTACTCACCCATATGCCGAGGGAGGCTCAGGTGAAGTTTTAGAGCCCTCACATCACTTCAAGGGGAGAGGGGGTAGCAACATGTCAACACACGTCCAAAAACACATAATTGAAACCACAAAATATCTCCATACTGCTCGTCCATAGTGATCCAAGTGTCCTGAAGCCCCGACATAAAAAGTTGTTTGGAAAAACGTCATTTGAACTCTGTTTTTAGCCTCATTGTAGCCTGTAGCTCTAACTGCCTCTCTGTGCACCGCGTTCACGTGTGTCCAGTATGGAGATATTTGTGGTTTCAATTATGTGTTTTTGGACGTTTGAATCTGGGGCGCCGTCAGCCTCCATTAGGTGGAGTTGTGCTGCTACCTCCTCTCCCCTTGGATCTCTGCAAGTGATGTGAGGACTCTAAAACGTCACCTGAGCCTCCCTCGGCATATGGGTGAGTAGATAATGGCTGAATTATCATTTTTGGGTGCACTATCCCTTTAAGTTGTTTATGTGTGTCATGGCTTTTGTTCTTATTTGTAAGAAAAACATTCATTCATTCATTTATTCATTCATTTATCGCCTATCCCAGCTGACATAAATAATAAATAAAATAATAAATAAATAAATCTCCTATGCAGTGCCGTTGTTAGGACTGGAAGCCCGTGGAAGGTTTTATGAATAGCCCCAGATCTCATTCTTCTTATTATTATTATTATTATTCTAAGAATATTTGTTATAATAATAACAACAATAATAATAATAATAATAATAATAATAATAATAATAGTAATAATAATTTCGTTCATGTATTCAAACCCTCTAAAATAAGATATTGTTAAACAAAAATGCAAGTTTTGGGTCCTCTGAGTCATGTCTTGTCACATCTCGCCACTTGGTCAGTCGACTTTCACATCTACAGATCACACACTAGGTATCCTAAGTGTGTCTGGTGTTGATATTCTGCAACGCCGTGTCAATTTATGCCTGTTAAAATACACTTCCTTTGTTACATGAAATGTCCAATTTCTGCTCGTTACAATGTCAGTAAAACACCTCGTATTTACGTGGTTAGGTTTAGAAAAAAGACATCATGGTTTGGCCGAACATTCGTACAGGAAGCGAACACTGGCCTCGTAGGTGAAAGTCCGGTGTGAATGATTATACATTTTTAGTCGATTACGCTCTGTATCATCATCTACGTTTTCAAGGTAACTAAAACAAACAAATAAATATAGAGGAGTAAAAAGTGTTTTTCCTTCTGAGAGGCAGCAAATATAAAGTAGCATAAAATGGATATACTCAAGTACCTCAAAATTCTCAAAATTTTAATGTTAGCGGTTACAAATTATTCTGTCTCTATTTAATACTAATTACTAACAACTACTAATATTTTTAACATCACAATTCATAATTAACAAACAAACAGGTTTAAGGATAAATACGATGCTAGAGTGCATAAAAAAAGAATCAAAATGGAGCTTATTCATAGAAATAAATAAATCCCAGGAAAGAATCCTCCCAAGACCCCTACGGAAATGCCCCTGGTGCTCGGTACTGATCAAACAGTGTATTATTTTAAAATATGTTATTTTTGTAAATGGATAAAAAAAAAAATTGAAATATCGCAATTCCACGAAGCTGATACAGTAAGCAGGTTGTAATTAGGTCATTATATTAACTTTAACATACCTCAGATAAATAGGGATATTAAAACATTACACTGATTTTCCAGTTAAATGCTTTTTAGGACAGGTTGTCAACTTGCTGTCATCTTTACTCTCTAAGTGTTATTTACACATCCTAATAAGGAGCACTGCCTTTGTTTTCCTCTATGATGTAACTGGAGGAAGACTATGAATCTGGTCACAAACTCAAAGCTATATTGGCCTAAAGGGATGCTCCAGTCTTTGTAGCACAGATTTTGATGAAACACATGGGATGGCACATTTCTCATCAATGTGTCAAGTGTAGTATTTAAGAATATTTAATAATTAACAACTGACAAACCCTTGGGAGGTGAGACATCTCACCACTGTCATTACACTACCTACTACACAGATTGTCCCATGAGATAAATAGGATGACATCTCAAAACTATGTGACGTATTTCTGCCTGGTTGGATCAGGCAGACCTGGGAATGAATCGATCACGGGGGACAAGATCATTACCACTTTGTAGCATGTGTTACTGTCACCATTTCTGGTTAATGATGGTATTGATGATTATTGTAGATGACCTGAGTGTGACTTAAAGTCCTAGTTTAGATTTTCCCAGCTGCTGTGTAATCTGAGCTGCAGATAGTGACAGCTGGGAGGGAAGAGGCAATGTGTCGGAAATAACCTCTGCCTTACTCTCGTAGTCTCTCTTCAAGTTTATATTGAAATAAATTGTAGCGGAGGAGTATTGTTTGAATTACCATTGCCAAATAAGTGCAGCTTTAAGCCTGGTTGCTAGTTTCTAGATTCTTCATGCACCTGCTCATCTCTCTGGCCTGAGGTTGGTGTTTGTCTCAACACCTGTGCGCCCACACAGCAAAACACTACATTTTAACAATAAAATGTTCAGAAATGCATTTCAATTCCACATTTGGTCAAACATGTATGCACATGTAGATGACATCAACACAAAATATATCTCAATACTGAAAACACATTATTGTCTTGAGAAATATGAACGTCATGTAAATTAAAAAAAAGTTCAAATTTGTTCTGGATAATATGGATAATGGATGGAAGTTATGGTTTGCAGCTGGTAAGTCGCTCTTACAACTTGTTGGTCACATGATACAGCAGGGGAGACCAGGGGTGGTTGTAATAATGGGTTGGTGGTAAAAGCACCATTTCCACTAAGAAGGGGCAGCCTGAGAGCCATGAGAAAAATTTCATGCATGACCACTTCCTTCCTGACCATATATGTGAAATTTCATACTGTAGAAAAAGGTGTGCAGATTTTACTGCTAAAACACTGACACTATCTCAGGTGTGAAAGTAATTTGCTGAAACAAGTCTATGATTTGGTTAGTAGGCTATTTTGGTAAACGATGGCAGACAGGTGTGAGGATGTTTGTAACACCTTTTGAATAAGTGTTACAAGTAACCCCTAATGGTGCAACCATATATAGATACAGGCTACAGTAGATATACATGGTGCACATGTTTTAAAAGAAAGTTCTTGTAGGGGTTAAAAAATATCAGTACCGCTGTAAAGGCCAAATTAAACCCAGTGGCCTTCAACATTTTTCAGGCTAAGGATCCCTGAGCTGAAATAGAGACAGAGCACAGACCCCACATCACATATATTATAAACTAAGCACAAAATGTAAGGAAATTTGTGTTTGGTAGATTATTTCTTTGTTGTAACAATGCTTCTTGGCAGTGAATCTTATAGGGTTGGAAAGCCTGTTTATTTCCCTTTTAAATGGTGCCAGATTTGTAAGGAACATGCATTTGTGGGGTGAGCAGCAGAGCTGAGTATGATGGTTGCGCCCATGAAAGATTTACCAAATCTTCTCTGCCAATGCCAAACAGCTTTTTTTGCTGTTGACTCTTGTTTGGTGTTGTTTGGTGGATTGGATCATTGAAGTCTGAAGAAACAAGATATATTGGCAATTGTGTGGAAGAACCATACACAGCCATAACAGCCTGGCACCTCCTCCTCATGCTGGTCACCAGCCTGGTCACACATTGCTGTGGGATGGCATCCCATTCTTCATCCAGCGTTTGTGGCAAGTCAGCCAACATGGTTGTGTTGGTCACTCTGGCATGAAATGCACGCCCAAGCTGATCCCACAAGTGTACGATGGAGTTGAGGTCAGGACTGCTGACAGGCCATTCCATCCTCTCCACTCCCAAATTCTGGAGGTGGTCTCTGATTAGTCTCGCTCACCAGACATTTCTCAAGAAAAGAAAGGTCTGGCTGCGCCGACTCTCACTTTACGATTGGAGAAAAAAACACCCCGGCTTTTTTTATTTCTTTCAACCAATCACAATCGTTCTTGGCGGTGCCACAGCAACGGTGCGCTTGAAAACTGCTACAAACCGGAGGTGGTAGGGCGGGACTTCAGCGGGTGGCTCGTTGCACCCAACGAGAGGCTGATCTATGCAGCGAACTTCCGCCCACTCAGACTAGTCTCTGATAAACCCCGCTCTGATCTGGACTCATTGCTGAACATAACGTTCCTGCACATGTTCAGGTTCCAGTTCACGTGTTGCCGACACTAGTGCAAACGGGCCTGACGGTGAAGGGCAGTCATGGCAGACCTATGTTGGCTGCGTGCAGTCTGTTCCAGATTGAGCCGTCGGCCATATCATCCTGCAAACCTTGACTGCAAATCTGTAGAAGACTGCCTATGGTTCCTAAGTACTGACAGGATGAGGAAACGGTCTTTTTGGGGTGCCGTCTTCTTGGGACACCCACTTTGAGCCCTGTCTCTGACATCTCCTGTTATATGGAACTTGGCCTTCAATTTGCAGATGGTACTAGAGCTCACTCCAAATAATGCTGCAACTTGGTTTTGCAGAACACCAGCTTGAAGTTGTCCTATCGCACAAGCCCTGTCCACATCAGTCAAACGTGGCATGCCGATTCTTGGAGCAGACACAGGTGCTGGCACCTGATTGTCAGCACCTGGGGGTACCAAAAGCTTGAAACAAGAGTCAGTAGCAACAGCCAAAAAAAGCTGTTTGGCATTGGCAGAGAAGATTTGGCAAATCTTTCATGGGCGCAACCATCATACTCAGCTCTGCTGCTCATCCCACAAATGCATGTTCCTTACAAATGTGGCACCATTTAAAAGGGAAATAAATAAGCTTTCCAACAGTATAATATGTACTGCCAAGAAGCATTGTTACAACAAAGAAATAATCTACCAAACACGCATTTCAGTACTTTTTGTGCTTAGTGTTATAAAACTGAGTTGCATATTAAACTGGGCCTTCAGTAACATGTAGGATGGCCTGTTGTGCCATGTATTAACATACCCCTATATGGTGCATACAATATTAAGCTATTAAAATAATAACTATTGGCAGATTTATGTGTTCATACGTCATGTTTGTAATAATAATACAACTAATTTGCCAATATGTTTCAGTAATATCTAACTGTTAGCTCGCTAACAATCCTCCCTGGTCTCCCCTTGACATGCTTTAAAGTACAGACAAAAAGAGCTTATTTTGCATCTGCAGCATGTTTTTATACTTATTGTCCATAGCATTTCAAACTATAGAAGTAGTAGTTCCAGCTACACTAACCTCAACAATGAAATTAACTAAACTACTAAACAAAAGTGGTAACACTATGATAAACTGTAACAAACTAACGAGGATGGCATGTTTCAATACGTAGGGTTCTTTAAAGTGAGACTTTTGCTGAACACAATGGCCTTGGTAACAATTACAACATAATGGCAAACACTAAAACATTGTGTAACAGCAGTACAAGACAAGACAAGTTTTAAATAAGTCAGTAAACTGGCTGATTAATTTGCACAGCAATATCTATCTAAAGTTAGCACACATTAGCCACTTAAAGCTACTGGTCATACCAAGTAAGGCAGCAAAAGCTGAGTGTGATGAATTGTGCAACAGCACATTTTATTGCTTACGAGATGATAATGGTAAATGATAAAACAGTGTAACAGTAGCACAAGCAAGGGAAAAAGTCAAGAAACTGTCTGAATAATGTTGGCA
Source organism: Epinephelus lanceolatus (assembly GCF_041903045.1). Classification (NCBI taxonomy): domain Eukaryota; kingdom Metazoa; phylum Chordata; class Actinopteri; order Perciformes; family Serranidae; genus Epinephelus; species Epinephelus lanceolatus. Next base: position 41,752,711 of record NC_135744.1, on the reverse strand, counting down.
ACACAGCAATATCCAACCAAAGTTTGCCAGCAATAGCAAACATTAGCTGCTGCTGGTCACTGGACCGAGGGAAACTTTTAAAAAGCAAAAGAACAAAATGGAAGTATTTGTTTTTTGTTCTTTCAGTGGTTACATAGTACTTTTTTGGCTTTTAAAAGTTAATTTAACTTTTGGTCACTTGTCGTTTCAGGCCTCATTGTGATACCCTCCTGGGGGACATATTTATCCATTTTCCCATTTTTCAACTGATGGACATAGAAATATTATTATAACATAAGCTCATAAACCTTATCTAACCTTATCTCTATCTATTTTTTCATGCAGTTCAATGTAATGAAGAGTCCCAGCTGATCAGTGACTTGTTCAAAAGTTACAACAAGAATATTCGCCCGGTGGTTAAACCTGAAGACAAGTTGGACATTCAGATCAAGCTGACCCTCACTAACCTTATCTCCCTGGTGAGAGCTTACTCTTCCTACTTGTTACAACAAAGCTTGGCTGTGACACCTCCAAACAGCAAATATTCACGATTCTAAGAAATAAGCACGGCCACTAGTTCATCATAGTGAGCTCAATAATGGCTGTTAGGTGTTGTAACTCAGCCATGCATGATCAACACAGCAGACAGCTCAAATATTCATACTGCTTCTTCACTTATACCACAGAATGAAAAGGAGGAGACTCTGACAACCAATGTGTGGATCGAGATTGTGAGTTTTCCCTCTCCATACTTTTTGTTTTGTTTGTGCAAGCCCTCATTTGTGTCTAGATTTTAATGTTACTGGTGACCTTTCACTCAAATGTCATTTATAGCAATGGACTGATTATCGCCTTGCCTGGGACGAATCTAAATATCATGGCATTGGTATTATTCGTGTCCCGTGCAGCACTGTTTGGCTTCCTGACATTGTCCTTGAGAACAAGTAAGGCAGTAAAAAAAAAAAGTTTGCTTGCAGCGTTTTGTATAAAGTCTGGTGCCAACTGTTTCTGTTCTTTATTCTCAATTTCTGCAGCATTGATGGCAAGTTTGATGTGGCCTACTACGCCAATGTGTTAATCTATAGCAGTGGTGGGATGTACTGGCTGCCTCCTGCTATCTATCGCAGCACGTGTGCCATTGAGATCACCTACTTCCCATTTGATTATCAAAACTGCACATTAGCATTCAGGTATAGTTAAACTATATCATTTCAAAAATATACTATATATAATTGCTGATTTATGACTTTGTTCTGTCTTTGTGTGTGCTGCATCTTCTGACAAGCTCCACAGATCTTTAATAATAATAATAATAATGATAATACATTTTATTGCTGGGCGCCTTTCATGACACTCAAGGTCGCCTTACAGAGTAAAATACAGAGTAAAATACAAAAAAATACAAAGTACAAGATAATTAAACATTTAACAACAAACAAACAAATATCAGTTTAAAAAGCAAACAAAACAAACATAAACAAAACATCTGTTCAGGCTTACCCACTCAACGAGAGTAGGAAAGCCAGAACAGGTGAGTTTTCAGCCTGGAGTGAAAGTGTGGTGAATCAATATTTTGGAGGTCTGGGGGGAGTGAATTCCAGAGTTGGGGAGCAGAGCGGCTGAATGGTCTGCCCCCCATGGTAGTGAGGCGAACGGAGGGGACAGTGAGGTGAATAGATGAAGAGGATCTGAGGGTGCGAGCAGGTATGGTGATAGGAAGGAGGTCAGAGAGGTACAGAGGGGCGAGGCTGTGGATGGCCTTGTAGCTCAGAAGTAGAATCTTAAAGTGGATGCAGTAGGTGATGGGGAGCCAAGATGGGTGTGATATGACAGGTGGATGGGTTCCTAGGGATAATATGGTCGGCGGAATTCTGAACCATCTGCAGTTTATGGAGGATTTTCAGGGGGAGACCAAACAGGATGGAGTTGCAGTAGTCACCCCGGGAAGTGACAAGACTGTGAACCAGTATGGTAGCGGTGTGAGGTGTGAGGGAGGGCCGTAGGCGGTTGATGTTGCGGAGATGAAAGTAGGCTGACCGCGTTATGTTGTTAATGTGGGATGAGAAGGAAAGCGTGCTGTCGAGGATGACACCCAGACTCTTTACCTGAGGGGAGGGGAGGATGGAAGAATTGTTGATTGATATGGTGAAACTGTGGGCTTTGGCTAGATTTAGTGCTGATTAGTAACATTTCTGTTTTATCACTGTTTAATTTGAGGAAATTGCATGTGAACCAGGACTTTATTTCATGAAGGCAGCCAATAAGGAATGAGGGTGGGAGGGTGGGAGGGTGGAATCAGGTTTGTAGGATATGTAGAGCTGGGTGTCATCCGCATAGCAATGGAAATTAATGTGGTTTTTACGGAAAATGTGACCAAGGGGGATTAAGTAGATGATAAATAGCAGGGGCCCCAGGACAGAGCCCTGGGGCACACCTGTGGAGACTGGGAGAGGGTGCGAGGTAAATGATTTCAGCTGAATGAACTGAGCGCGGCCAGAGAGGTAAGATTTAAACCAGTCAAGGGGTGTATGTGTGATGCCAATAGCATGAAGTCTGTCCAGGAGGATGGTGTGTGAGATGGTGTCGAAGGCCGCACTCAGATCAAGCAGAATGAGGATGGATAATAGACCAGAATCAGCTGCCAGGAGGAGATCATTGGTGATTTTAAGCAATGCAGTTTCAGTAGAGTGGAAAGGGCGGAAACCAGACTGGAATTGTTCATAAAGATTATTGCAAGAGAGATGGGCATGGAGCTGAGAGGCAACAGTTTTTTCAAGAATTTTTGTGAGAAATGGAAGGTTGGAAATAGGGCGGAGATTATTGAGGTTATTGGGATCTGCACCAGGCTTCTTCAGTATAGGAGTAACAGCAGCTGATTTGAGAGGCGAGGGAACAATTCCTGTGCTGAGAGTGGAGTGGATTATGTGTGTGATGACAGGGGCCAAAGAGGAAACAGTGGCTTTGACTAGAACAGTTGGAAGAGGGTCTAACTGGCAGGTTGATGTTTTGGATTTCTTAATTAGACCAGAAACTTCAGCAACAGGTGGTAGAGTGAATGCCGAAAGTGACTGAGAAGGAAGCAAAGAGGGAACAGAGAAAGACGAATAGCAGTTGGGAACAAGCTGTTGATGGATATTTGTGATTTTAGTAGAAAAAAAGGAAATGAGGGTGTTACAGAAGGCAGTGGAATACATATGGGGAGGAAGTGAATCAGGAGGTTGTGTGATATTTCTGAGCACAGAAAAAAAAGAGCTTTAGAATCAGCTTCATTAGAATTATTTAAACCAGAGTAGTAGGTGGATTTGGCTTGCTTGATACAGTCTTTATAATGAGAGATATGACTTTAATACAACACTCTCCACCCAGTAAGGATGAGCAATAATAAACTTTTTAAATTGATATAATATTGATACAGAAACTTTATGTTATAATTTTAACAATACAGATACCAATCATTTCTTAAATGGGTATTTGATTTTTTAAAATAATGATCTGCCTCTTTAGGCAGAAGAAAATCATTACACTTAAAGGAATACTTCACCCACAAAATGTCCATTTGCATGCCTCCATGGAAAACACCAAAATTATTGATTTATTGATTGACTGGGGACCACGTTTAACAACAGCAAAGCTATATCAAAACATCCACTTACAAACTACACAACTTGCGCAGAGTAATCCAAGTCTCATTTATCTAGTCTTATGCTCAGTACTTCCTAAACGTGCATTTTCGCTAAAACTGTACTATTTAAAACTGAACTGAGAGTGAAACTTATCGATGCTCTCTTCAAAGCAACACTTCAATACATTTTTTTTTTTTTTTTTTTTACAAAAATGCATGTTCTTTGGAAGTAGGCTACTGAGCATGTGACTGCATGAGTTGTGTGAGTCTTCTGTTTTGCTGTTGTTTAACATGGTCCACAAACAATCAGTTATCAATATGTTAGCCATTTTCCCTGGAGGTATGCAAGATAAACAAAGTTTTCCTCACAAATTCAAGATAACACTGCATGACTAACTGATTTACAAATGGTCATTTTGTAGGTGGCGTGATGGCAAATCAAATCCCATGACACATATTGGCCATTAATAACACATTTATTATGGGTAACTGTCAGGGTTTGCTGATTTAAAATGTTTGAAGAGGTTAGTCATGTTGCTGCTGTGTGGTACTTTCTTCTCACAAATAGTGCATCTTGCTGGATTTTAATTTGCAGGTGAAAGGTAACACCCTATTACATTTCCTTTTAAACATTCTCTCCTGTTCGATACATATGTGCGACTGTGCGCAGCTGCAGAGACGTGTATAGTGCCAGACACATTCCGTTTGTAGCGTTTACGACATGTTCCTACAAACCGCACACACCAGTAGTACAAGACAAACCCACCAATGCAACGGCTATCTAAACCCTGATACACTGTAGTGAATAAATGAGACCAAAAGTAACAGTAATCCACTTTATAATTCATAATACATGCAGACGTAATTAACTTTATAAGTAATGAGATGTAACCCTTCTGATTACCCTTATCCTAAACTTAACCACCCCTCTTTTAACGTAGACTTATTAGCTAGTGTTAGCTAATTGCTAAGTTAGCATTAATATAAGTAATGAGACGTAACCCTTCCCATTACCCTTCTCCTGACCTTAATTGCCTCTCTTTTAACATAATGCTTTATAGCTAACATTAGCTATTCGCTAAGTTAGCATTAGTATAGGTAACATGACATAACCCTTCCGATTACCCTTATCCTAAACTTAACCGCCTTTCTTTTAACATAATATTAGCTAGCATTAGCTAAGTGCTAAGTTAGCATTAGTATAGGTAATGAGACGGAACCTTTCCCGTTAGCCTTATCCTGACCTTAACCGCCTCTCTTTTAATGTAATACTTTATAGGCAACGTTAGCTAATTGCTAAGTTAGCATTAGTATAATTAACAAGATGCAACCCTCCCGATTACCCTTATTCTAAACTTAACCGCCTTTCTTTTAACGTAATACTCATTAGCTAGCGTTAGCTAAGCGCTAAGTTAGCATTAGTTTAGGTAATGAGATGGAACCCTTCCTGTTACCCTTATCCTGACCTTAACTGCCTCCCTTTTAACGTAATACTTAATAGCTAACATTATCTAGTCACTAAGTTAGCATTAGTATAAGTAACAAGATGTAGCCTTCCCATATCCTGACCCTAACTTTAACCACCTTTCTTTTAACATAATACTTCATAGCTAGTTAAATGCTAACTTAGCATAAAACTGATCATGAAACTGATGTGTAGGTTAAGGTGGGCTAGTCATTTAGCTAGAGGACGGGTCACGTAGCTGCTCCAGCTGCAGTTATCCCAGCCAACACGTCCAAGTGGGGCCCACATGGGATTTACTTAGGTTACATGGGCTTTAACTGGGCATGGGCTCAGAGTGGGCTTTTAAGTGGGTTGGTGTTGGGCCCCATGTGGGCATCCCAGAAGAATATACATGGGCGAGAGTTGGGCATCCAAGTTGGCCAGCACATATGGGAACTAGATGGGTCCCAACTGGGCCATAGCCTATTGTGAAATGAGCTGTAAATTTAATTGTTTTAGGTAAAATAATATTGTTATATACTGCTGTATTATTGACACTTATGGTGTCATCAAAATGTTTTGGTATTTAAGCCACTACAATGTGAGGTAAAAAAAAAAGAAAAAAGAAAAACCTGAATAAATTCAACCACAGCCGTAGATAGCCTATCTGCTCTTTAAAATAGCCAGTGCATTTTTTTTATAAACAGTGTGTGCGCCTGTGTGTGGCCGGGGTTGTCATGGAAATGAGAGAAAGTAATCTCGTGATAACCGGATAAGTCGCGGCTGCTCCTCTAAATTCTGATGTAATACAACCAACGCAAAGATCTGTCTCAGGGTGCCGAGATGGAGCCTAGCCTGGGTTAAATTAGAGGGCTACACACATGCTCATAGAACTGGAGTTACATCCAACTATTTTCTGTTCTCTTCTGTCCTCACTGCTGTAACCCCCAAGATCCCAGACGTACAGTGCCAATGAAGTAGATCTCATTTTAGCTATCGGAGACAACGGCGAAACTATTGAGTGGGTAGACATCGACCCCGAGGCTTTCACAGGTGCAGTAAATCCACATTCAATACTCCAACATTCAAAACATACAATTCCACTCCAGCTTATTTTGTTTTCACCCCTTAGAGAATGGTGAGTGGGCCATTGTCCATCGCCCAGCCAGGAAGATGGTCAACACACGCTATTCCCCAGATGACCTAGAGTATCAGGAGATCATGTTCAACCTGATCATCAAAAGGAAGCCCCTCTTCTATATCATCAACGTCATCCTGCCCTGCTCCCTCATCTCCTCACTGGTTGTGCTGGCCTACTTCCTACCTGCACAAGGTTAGTAATGCTGTTGTCCAGTTCCCTACAGGTATTATTACACAGACTATTATTGTTTCAAATGGGGCAGTGTTGCAAGGATGTTATAAAATACCAAGACACATAATGTTTCTAGCTGAAATATCAGACACAGTAATACTGAACATAATAAAAAGGACCCAAATTCAGAAGTAGGCATTTCATTGGGTTTGTTATACAGTATAAGGATTAAAATGGAGATTCTACGACATAATTTAGAACAAAAATTAAGTATTTTCTGTCAAAAAAAAGAAAAAACTCAAACTGCAAATTTGTTTTGACTGTATGTTTCATTGTAACTACTGTAAATAAAAACAAAACATAGTGAATATTCTATGTAGTATTGCTGCATGTGAAGTGCCTGAGCACAGAGAATGTACTGGATTGCCAAAGCTGGTAAGGTTTTTTAATTTTGTGTGTCTCCTAAGTCTCTGTCATCTTCTTTACAGCCGGCGGACAAAAGTTGACTGTTGCCATCTCTGTCTTGCTGGCTCAGACTGTTTTCCTCTTTCTTATTGCCCAGAAGGTCCCTGAGACATCTCTCTCTGTCCCTCTTATCGGCAAGTGAGTCAGTGTGTGTTCTCTGCTGACCTCTGCTGGGTGTTTTTCTTTTCTTTCTTTACTCCATACAGTTTCAGTCTCCCTCACAGATCTTCTCTTTGTCCTCCTCAGGTACCTGATCTTTGTGATGTCTGTCACTACTCTCATTGCCACAAATCAAATTGTGGTGCTGAACTTCTCCCTGCGCAGCCCCAGCACTCATACCATGTCCAATACCATCAAACATGTAAGCACATCCTCTGCGGCTGGGTTTCATTTGTCTGTTCAAGAGTTATTTTATGTTAACTAACTACTGTTACCTTCTCTGCCAGGTGTTCCTAGAAATGGTTCCTCGCTTCCTGGGCATGTCCCCACTGGTGGATGATAGTGAGGTGACAACAGAGGTAAATGGAGTGAGGGAACGGCGGCGCAGCTCCTTTGGCCTCATGCAGAGAGCAGAGGAATATGTGCTGAAACAACCTCGCAGTGAAATGATGTTTGACAAACAAAGAGAGAGGCATGGGCTCACAGGATCAATTGGTAAGACATCTTTTTTTAAAACTATGACCCAGCTCCAAAATTCAGTGGTGAAAAGTAACTACGTAGCCTACATTTACACAAGTACTGTACTTAGGTGCAGTTTTTAGGTACTTGTACTTTACTTGAGTATTTCCATGATTTTGCTATTTTATATGGGGTTCACCCTGGACAGGCTACCAGACAATCACAGGGCTAGAGACAGACAACCATTCACACTCACATTCACACCTTTAGAGTCACCAGTTTACCTAGCCTGCATGTCTTTGGACTGTGGGAGGAAGCCAGAGAACCTAGAGAGATCCCATGCTGACACCAGGAGAACATGCAAACTCCGCACAGAAGGGCCTCAGCTTGCTGGCGGGTTCAGACCCAGAACCCTCTTGCTGTGAGGCAGCAGTGCTTATCACTGCACCACTGTCCCGCCCTATTTTCTATCCCACGTCTTCATATCCCTCATTGTAGCCATTTATTTGTGTATTAAAGGCGCAATGTATGTCATTTATTTCCTGTCCTTTATTTTTGCCTCATCACCATCAAAGATGCCTGTGTCTGCCTCAGGCAATGCTGTTGCATACTAATGTCTGAGTTAACTGTCTCCTCCCCCCTAGTGGATAATATGGATGTCAGCAGCACAGCCAACCTGTATAAGAGTCTGGCCCAAGCTGCACCTGACATCAAGAGATGTGTGGATGCCTGCAACTTCATTGCTGAGAGTACAAGACAGCAAAATAACATTGGATCTGTGAGTGTTACTTCATACTTTATCTGCCAAGCCAACAGTTTGTATTGTATGTTTTAAATGTGTCTATTGACGAAGTGTTTTTGGCCTATATTTTTTTAAACAATTTTGAGCAACTGTTTTAACTCTTACCTCAGTTGTTTAATCCCTCTTTACTATTTCCAAATACAGGAAATTGAAAGCTGGGTACTGATTGGGAAGATGATTGACAAGGTGTGTTTCTGGGCTGCCATCCTCCTCTTCACCATTGGCACAGTGGGGATCTTTTTACAAGGACACTTCAACCAAGTGCCTGAATTTCCATTTCCGGGGGAGAACAAAAAATATGTCCCAAGTTAAAATAAAATAAAAAACAGCCCCTTTTGTTGTGATGAAACCTTTCCAAGGGTCACTGTACCTCATGCTGTCTATAAGGCTGAGTTATCTTGCTCATTGAGTCCCAGGCCCAGATTCAGGGCTGAGTTAGCAGGGCTTTAATTACAGGGATTTAACAATAAATCTTTCTGTGTTCATGTTCACAGCTCAGACTTCACTCTTTGTGAACACTTGTTAGGCAACTGAGGGTTTTCCATTCTAACTTACAACTTAGTTATGAGTTCTTCATCTTAGTGTAAGTTCTTTGGATGTATACGTTAAAACATCACCATCATCATTAAGTGCAATTATTTATTATTTGTTTTGTGGAATAAAAGACAATATCCACAGTTTGTGTTTAAGCAAGTTCAGACTTCAGGTCAGGGGGTGTATTTGAAGGAAAATGCGGATTCACCACTTTGCTGAGAAAGTTATTTCTATTGCAGCACATTGTGTCTGTATTGCATGGGGCCACAAGCACTGTGTCAAACTGAATTCATATATACCATTAAAGAAGGTTAATTAAATGGATTAAACAGATTTTATGTACACACAGTGTGATGAAGTTACAAGAATCATCCATGTGGCACACTGCAAAAAGTCTGCATAAGTTTCCCTGCATGTACTATGTCTTATGTGGATCCTGTGCATGTAACTTGAGCCAGCCAACTCTGAACCAAAGCCTTATTCTTACTATGACTTATTCATTAGCACGTCTTGTTAGGAGCTAGATAGCTCAGAGGGACATTGTCTTGATTCATTGTGCCATGTTTTTTAAAATAAATACTTTTTGTGCATTGTGACTTGTTTAATAAATTTATTACAAAGTGTGAGTTGTGTGAAAACCTCCATGACACATACAATTAGGAAAATGGGTTTTAATTTGCACTGAATGTCAAAGTAGTTTTGTATGTTGTCTTTTATACATCTTATTAAGCCTTTCTAAGAGAAAATGATCAGATAGTAGGCAGTCACACACTGTGTGTGTGTGTGTGGTTCCTCTGGGGTGATGAAAGCTAAGTATGCTCAGCTGTAAGTATAAATACAATGTAAAATGCCACTAAAATTCAACCACTACCTTACAGAAACAATTCACAAAATAAAACTGATCATTTGTAAAGCCATGATGTAATGTACATTCTATCCAGTGATAATCACTTAAACCTCTAATTTTTCATGTTCATCATGTCTGTTCTCTGTACGCACAGCTGTTTTAAAAGTTGCATCAGTGGATATTTAAGAGGAGTATTCTGAGATGTGCTATGTACAGTATGTTCATGTGAACTACAAAGGCAACCTCCCATTGAATAAGGTTAGATTTGTAATCAGGTTATGTTAATCAGGTGATGCACTGCTGTAAATTATTTTTAAATCCTTGGTCAGACTTTTGGTGTAAATGTGGTTTAACACCTCCATGTGGTGTAAAAATGTATTACACCAAAGTAGAGGACACAAGCACCACTGCAGACCATAGCTGCTCTACTTGTATATTATCTGGGCCTCAAACTGTCACCACACTGAACGGTTTTTACTTAAAGTATGATTTAAGTATTATTATTTACCAGTATCAGTACTCCTCAGTCAAAATTTCCCCTAAGGGGGAAACACAACAAAAACATTTACCACATAGAGGAAAAATCTGAGAAACCTCCAAAGGTAAATTTAAAAAAACAAAAAACAACACCATTAGCTGTAGCCTACTAATGAAATCAAAGAGCATCATGCCACTGTCACATTATTGCCTTAACTTCTGTGAACATGTGAAACAACCATTGCACTGAGCTGAAGTTAACCAATGCACATTAAGGGATGATTGTCTGAAGTCTCTTGTTGGGCCTTATTTGGTCAGCCTGGCTGGGCAGTCCGCTAAAAAGCCATTTTGTGACAGGTTCCTAAATATCTTGTAGTAATTTTAATCGCATCAACCTTATTTATAAAGATGGGGTTGTCTGTTTTGTATTGTCCATGACAACAAGGCTAGTGGCATGCAAATCACTATCCAGATATACGTCAGTTTGCATATCAGCACCACGGATGCAGCTGTAAAGTGAATCACATCCTTGACAGAGCAGCTGTCACTCTGCTTCTCCTGGCTGTATGTGGTGGTGTTTAAAAGATTAGCCTAGTATAGTCAGGAATAAGCCTACATGTGTGCCGATGAATCTTACTTGTAAATATTCTGAATAAACTATGAGGTGCTGTAGCTCTAAGGGACTGTTTGTTACTTATGAGTGGGGATGAGGTGGTGCATAAAGGGGGAGGCGTGTCAAATAATTGTTAAGCACTGGGGAGAGGCTTATGGTTTTTTTAGGGTGCTTAGTGGAGGGGCATATAGATTTAAATGTTTGTATTTTGTATTTATTTTACCACTGATTTTAAACAACACTTAAAAATCACCATAATTACACTGTTTGTCATGGTCAGAAACTGTAAGAACAGAAATTATTGTTGGATTTTCACATTTCTGGCAGTCCTTGGACACATCATGCACGACACATACTCTTGTCAGAAAAGAAACTATAACCACATTTGAGCTCAAAATAGTGACATTTCAACAAAATCACTTTTTTCAACTCCAAGATTTCGTCTTCAACTTTCAACTTTTAACTTTCAAACGTCAAAGGGTAAGTTTTAAAAAATCACTAATGTATGGTGGGGGGAGGGTCAGGTATTTTCTACCAGCCACGCAGGGAAAATATTTGTAGCTTTAGAAGAGGTTAAAAAACACAACTAAATCACACTCCAGGCGCCTCCCTCCTCTGATGAGTGAAGAGCAGTCCCAAAGTGCATTTTTCGTTAAAATGCTGTGAGTGTTAAAGTTACCTGAAGCTTGTGCGACAGGCACTTCCGGTAATCACACTTTTCTGTCATATTAAAAGCTCGCGAAGGTTGTGTCCTTTTGTTATTTGAGTGTCGTCAGTTAGTTAACGAGAAGTATATGTATATATAATACTCTGCTTCTAAAAACAAATATCAGATGTGATTTTGGTGTTCAGAAAAAAATTCAGTGCTAGATTTTTGTTAGCAAGAATTTTATTTTGAAAATGCTAACCGGTACTCTCGTCATATCTTACGTAACTCATGGTCAATAGTGGAATACAAGTGAATACGTTAGCTTCAATGCAGCCCCCCTTCAGCCCCGTCTATCTGCATTCCTGTGTGTGTGTTCCCCCCCCCGATAGCACCCAGTCTGGGCTTGTCCTGTCCTCAAGGTCCGTGTTTTGTCACGTAGCAGCTCAGACCTGTCAGAAAGAACAGCTCAGTCCACTTATTCATGCATGTTTGTCTGCTTTCGGCAAAGTCGCACATGTGTGGAAAACAAGCACAATGTCAGAGTTCCTGACAAACGTGATTTGGTCACAATTTCAGATGAAAAACAGGAGAGCAAATGTGCTAAATAATCCTGGCCTGCTTCTTGTGACAAAACTGCCTCATTTCAAGAGATCTCTCTTTTCCTTTTTCCTCCATACCCTGTCCCACTGGACACCCTATGGGAGGGACTAACTGCATCACCTACGGGGAATACAAATGAACTCTCCTCTGTGAAAACACCAGCGAGGCGGTGAAATGTTAGTTTCATCCTGAATGTATACGTTATGTTTGTGTCCCGCATGTGGAGTAGCTGTGTGTGCTGAGCCGCGGCGGTGTTTGAACTCAAAGTAAGTATCTTTTAAGGCCTAAGTTGGACGCATATTTCACTCCTCTGTCAGGGCTGTCGCTGCATTGCCGATGTAAGGTTATCCAGATGCGGTTTTCACGTCACAGAGGCACACATAGCCTACTTAGACACTGTCGGTGTGGTGTGTAGCCAGCTGTTGTCTCTTTCTCCAGGTGACATTTGTGGCGTAGTTTCAAAAACTGAGGTGTAACGTTAGTTTCTTGGTGGAATGCGGCGTTGTAGGAAACCAGGGTATGGGTGGAGACGACAAAACTTAGCCCTCAGCATGTTCACCCTCCACAGTCAAAGAACAATGTCCGGGCACTTAAATGACTGCTTTGGTGGTGAACATTAAGAAAGTGGCTCATATAGATTTTGGTGTAAACTGAGGAGGACGTGTTCAGTTGAGCAGAAGCACGCCGTAGGCTACAACCACATCTAAACTCCCTTCAACTCCACAAAGAGGAGGAAAAAATGTGTCTTTATCTCCTAAAATGTATCTTATAACACCCTACAAAGCGTGTGACTGCTCGTGTAAGTTAACTGCAATGGGTTAAAAAATGTGGAGAACCGTTCAGTCAGGAAGAATCTCTATTTTTGGCCCCACTTTTCGGGAAATCCGATGTGCATCAGCGCAGGCAAGAGTTGATTCAGCACTGTTGTTTTAGTCATGTAGGAATTTGTGACACATAATCCAGATCCTGTCACTAGGTTGTACGTTTCACAGTCTTGTGCCATAGATTTTGCTCAGTAGCATATGTCTTTAAAGGCCTCACTGTTTCTTAAAGATCAGACGAATTATGCAAAAATATGCAAAACACAACTTTCCCAGCAGAGCAGGGAACATAAACATTTGTCTAGGTCAGGCTACTTTATCCAGAATGACACCTTTATAAATCAGTACTGCACAGCCACCTTGCTACCCCGATAAGAAGGTGCAGATAGAGAAATTAGCTATGCTTGAGTTGCAGTTTCTTGGGTTTGGTCATAATTAAAGATTGTAATGTACAGTACAGGCCAAAAGTTTGGACACACCTTCTCATTCAATGCGTTTTCTTTATTTTCATGACTATTTACATTGTAGATTCTCACTGAAGGCATCAAAACTATGAATGAACACATGTGGAGTTATGTACTTAACAAAAAAAGGTGAAATAACTGAAAACATGTTTTATATTCTAGTTTCTTCAAAATAGCCACCCTTTGCTCTGATTACTGCTTTGCACACTCTTGGCATTCTCTCCATGAGCTTCAAGAGGTAGTCACCTGAAATGGTTTCCACTTCACAGGTGTGCCTTATCAGGATTAATTAGTGGAATTTCTTGCTTTATCAATGGGGTTGGGACCATCAGTTGTGTTGTGCAGAAGTCAGGTTAATACACAGCCGACAGCCCTATTGGACAACTGTTAAAATTCATATTATGGCAAGAACCAATCAGCTAACTAAAGAAAAACGAGTGGCCATCATTACTTTAAGAAATGAAGGTCAGTCAGTCCGGAAAACTGCAAAAACTTTAAATGTGTCCCCAAGTGGAGTCGCAAAAACCATCAAGCGCTACAACGAAACTGGCACACATGAGGACCGACCCAGGAAAGGAAGACCAAGAGTCACCTCTGCTTCTGAGGATAAGTTCATCCGAGTCACCAGCCTCAGAAATGGCAAGTTAACAGCAGCTCAGATCAGAGACCAGATGAATGCCACACAGAGTTCTAGCAGCAGACCCATCTCTAGAACAACTGTTAAGAGGAGACTGCGCCAATCAGGCCTTCATGGTCAAATAGCTGCTAGGAAACCACTGCTAAGGAGAGGCAACAAGCAGAAGAGATTTGTTTGGGCCAAGAAACACAAGGAATGGACATTAGACCAGTGGAAATCTGTGCTTTGGTCTGTTGAGTCCAAATTTGAGATCTTTGGTTCCAACCGCCGTGTCTTTGTGAGACGCAGAAAAGGTGAACGGATGGATTCCACATGCCTGGTTCCCACTGTGAAGCATGGAGGAGGAGGTGTGATGGTGTGGGGGTGTTTTGCTGGTGACACTGTTGGGGATTTATTCAAAATTGAAGGCACACTGAACCAGCATGGCTACCACAGCATCCTGCAGCGACATGCCATCCCATCCGGTTTGCGTTTAGTTGGACGATCATTTATTTTTCAACAGGACAATGACCCCAAACACACCTCCAGGCTGTGTAAGGGCTATTTGACCAAGAAGGAGAGTGATGGAGTGCTGCGGCAGATGACCTGGCCTCCACAGTCACCGGACCTGAACCCAATCCAGATGGTTTGGGGTGAGCTGGACCGCAGAGTGAAGGCAAAGGGGCCAACAAGTGCTAAACACCTCTGGGAACTCCTTCAAGACTGTTGGAAAACCATTTCAGGTGACTACCTCTTGAAGCTCATGGAGAGAATGCCAAGAGTGTGCAAAGCAGTAATCAGAGCAAAGGGTGGCTATTTTGAAGAAACTAGAATATAAAACATGTTTTCAGTTATTTCACCTTTTTTTGTTAAGTACATAACTCCACATGTGTTCATTCATAGTTTTGATGCCTTCAGTGAGAATCTACAATGTAAATAGTCATGAAAATAAAGAAAACGCATTGAATGAGAAGGTGTGTCCAAACTTTTGGCCTGTACTGTACGTCAAGCAGAATAATGAATGAATCAGATCATATTAAGAAATGTGCCAGGTCTAATCATAGTAAAATTAAATATTGCTAAATAAATAGTCACCTAAGATTGAACCAGTTTTGTAGCTTAGTCTGTTTCACCTATAAACACCCTCAGCAGTGATGCCAGGGCGTACTGACCACGCCCTCTGTGCACCTCTACAGCATCACGCCAAGATGAGAACTTAAGCTATTAAAGGTTGAAAGTCAAAGGAAGATTTTTCTTTTCCGTCCCTGTGTGTAGAATTTTCCATAGACTTTATAAAATAATGGACGTAGCTACATGGATGGGATGGGAATGGGGATGGGAATTGATAGGATTTTATTGATATCAATGCCAGAAATGTCTAATTTCACAGCAATGAAACTCAGTCCAACGGTCAGAAATCTCGGGGTTACGTTCGACAGTAACTTCAAGTTCGATAAACAAATTGACACTGTGGTTAAAGTAAGCTTTTTTCAATTGCGCTTTCTGGCCAAGGTGAAGCCATTCCTAAATCGTGCTGACCTTGAAAAAGCTATTCATGCCTTCATTAGCTCAATGCTAGATTATTATAATGCACTTTATGTTGGTACTTCCCAGTCATCCATCAGTCGTTTGCAATTCGTGCAAAATGCAGCAGCCCGTCTTTTAACGAACACTCCTAGACGCGTGCACATCACTCCTGTCCTTTACTCTCTTCATTGGCTTCCTGTCCATTTTAGAATCGATTTTAAGATTTTAACATTCGTTTTTAAAGCTCTTAACGGACTTGCTCCACCCTATTTATCCGACCTTCTCACGCCACAAGTCAGAAACAGAACCCTAAGGTCGTCAAACCAGGGTCTGTTGGAGGTCCCAAGGTCCAATTACAAACATTGGGGTGACAGGGCTTTCTCGGTGGCCGCACCCAGACTGTGGAACAAGCTCCCCCCCGACATGCGCACCATCGCTGACCTAGGTCTTTTTAAATCAAAACTTAAAACCTTTCTTTTTAAGATGGCTGTTAACACTTAAGATTGTTATGACATTGTTATTGTTTTTATTGCTGTCCTTTACTGGTGTTCTTTTGCTGTTTTATTTTATTGTAAAGCACTTTGGTCACCCTCTGGGTTGTTTTAAAGGGCTATACAAATAAACTTTATTATTATTATTATTATCGATTCTGCTTATCGATCCGATTCTTTATCAATTCCCTTATTGATTTCTCCTGTGAATTAATGATATCACCTCCTGTTGTGTGTAACCCAAGACATCTGCTTTCATAACGTTTTATTATGAACCTTAAAGCCATGGTCTAGTTTAGAAAGACGATGAGAAAGATTTGAAAAAAAGCAACTCAACTGGCCTCATCTTACCATCCTTGGTGTTCCCATGAAATCCGACAACAGGAGTGGGGACGTGCCGAGGCTCCACAGCGGGCTAGCAGCTCCAGTGAGGCTAACAACAACAGTGTCCTGCCGCCATGTACCTGGAGCGGGGATGTGCGAGGCTCCACGGTGTGCTAGCACCTTCAGGGAGGCTATTAACAGCATGAAGTGAAGCTACGGCTTTGACCGCTTCTGTCTCTCCGCCATTACGTCTTCTTCGTTGTTGAACGTGCTGCTAACTGACAAGCATAGATTCGGCATAATGAAAAGAATCGATAAGGGAATCGTTAAGCATAAAGGCTAATGATGTCGATGAATTGAACCAGTTGGAACTGGTTCTTAACAGGAACCGGTTCTCGATTCCCATCCCTAGTAGCTACCATGACATCACTTAAGGGTTTGTGGATTCCCGTTCTGAAGCCTTGAATTTGGCACTTCGGCCATCACTATCTTGTTTTTGTGGAGCAAAAAGTGATCTTAGTTGAATGAGAGATCGGAGCTTTGGAGGAGTGAGGGGTGGATCTGACTGGTCAAAGCGGCCCGCCCTTAACTGTGCATCGCTTTAAGCCTTAACAAAATGTGAATGGGTGAGTTACAATTCAACTCCTGCACGGTTTTCCTGAAGGGGGAAGCTTTAGAGACCAAAACCGTTTTTGTACCAGGCTGTAAACATGTTGATTTATGCTGTAAAGCTAGTTTCAATGAGGATTGACTCACTTTTGGAGCCAGCCCCAAGTGGCCATTAGAGGAACTGCAGTTTTTGGCACTTATGCATTGGCTTTACTTTTCAGCTATGGAGGTTGCCGCTTAGTATTTTAATGTGAATATGGCAATATTATAAGTACTCTGATGGTGAACATTTTTGTTTGTAGAAAATGTTTCAAGTACTGTTATCATACTGGAACCTCTAAATGTGATACAACACCTTGAAGAGTGTTGATATTTGATTCCATTTTAGATACCTGTGTGAAAAATTGACTTTAAGAGCATGCAATTAAATTTTTTTCATTAAAAGATATTGGTTGGTTAGTAGCAGAGAGCAGTAGCATGACTGAAGTAAATATTAACATTGAGAGAGTGAGAAAGTGCAGCTGATATTGCTGTGTCAATACTGCCAATAAATGAGTATTGAAACTTTTTCAAATATTCAGTGTCGATATGTTTATGAATCAGTATCTTTGACAACACTAATTCAAAGTCCAATTCTACACATAGGGGCCTCAAATCTCTTGTGGCCTCAGTCCTGCTGGCAGCATTAAGTGCTAACGGATCCAGTGTTGTGCCTTTTTTGAGAGTTTAAAACCTGTTCAAAATTCAAAAGGTGTGTAGAACAAAAACACTGATGCACACACACACACACACAGATTTATGCTCATATGACCATTTGGTGTGTAAGATGTGGCTTGGCTCTCAGTAAAAGTGTTCCCTTCTGGCCAATTTGGCTCATGTACTAGAGGACCCCGGGTGGGCGTAGTGTTGTCTTTCACAGGTAGGAAGCCTGTGTAAATAGTGTGGACAAAGTTTCACTCCAACAAACAAAAAAACAAGAAAATCTCGTCAAGGCGATACTAGACTTCTCTGCTGAAAAGGGTAAACATAATATATTTTCATCTTTTTTTTTTTCAGTTTACCGCACATTAGTGAGCTTAATGGCAAAGATGAGCTAGCTTTTCTGAGCGGAGACAACAAGGCCACTTCCTGTCTTCATAGCACCCAACAAACCAAAGACACTGATTGGCAAAGTATTGACAGATCAGTCTCAACAAAGAGCTGGAAGTGAATTAAAATGAATGACCTGAAAAGATCTAGGATTATAACAACAAGCATGAGAAAAGTGCAGAAATAGCTCTTCAAAAATGACAAAGAAGGAATGGCCTTAATTTGGGCAACATCGTATGCAGCTCGATCTTAATGGGAAATAAGTTATTCAGCAGACAATGGGAACTCAAAGGATTGTTGTTAAGCAGTTGTAATGGCCTATAATTACTAATATGTAGGATAAACTGAATACAACAAAAGCATTTAACTAAGACATAATATGTGTCTTGAAAGAAATAACTGAGATATCAGTAACTGAGGTAACAATACGAAATTCTTATTAAGCATCAGTATTTGTTTTATACAGCAGTAACTCAAAACAAACCTGTGGGTGTACAGGTAAATCATTCAAACCTGAAATATGAGCAGTGTGTTTATTAATCAACCATGTCATATAACCTGATTTACAAAACATAAGTGAGATTTCCTGTTAATGACTTGCTGGGCATATTCCCAGCTTCTGTCTCTCCAGAAGGCGCCCCTTTTAAAGTAGAAATAATGAAAAGAATACGAGACAATAATCTGAATGACTGTTATTGCGTCACATGTCCTTTCGTTCTATTGCCACTCCTTGAGTCTAAGATGCTGCCAATAGCCTTTGGCTAGTACAGTCCAGATGACGTTCCCATCTAGTGCTCAGTATTGCCCCTGCCTTTACCTGCTAATTACTACTTACGCTCTTGTGTCATTTCTCCTGCATCCAGAGGGCAGACACGAAACACTCTGGAAAGGCTTTTATCCCATAACATATGTTCTTGAATGCACCATAATTTACCATGTGCAAATGTACAGAGAATGACAATAGGTTTAAGCCACTGTGTACATTGGTTGGATGACTTGTTTGTTACAAGATCTACTGTATCGTCTGTGTGACACACCTGGCAAGTACTGTAGAGAAAATGTTTCTATAATAGCGGGCTATTATTTCATGAAGTGCTGTGAAGTGTCACGTATCTTGACCCCAAACTGGACCACTAATATTAGGAAGTTTAAATGATAGGAGTTAGTAGAAGCATAACGAAGCAACTTCAAAGATAATGCTGGAGTAAATCAAAAAGACAGTGCTGTAATGTGTCTTATTCAGCAATAGTTGCAACCTTTTTTATGGAATCAAAACTACTGAAACATAACATTGAAATACGCTCTGTGTTCAGTCAATTTTGGAGTCCGATAACAGGTTTTATCCACATCATCATTCCCAAACCCTTTCTCTTCTTCAGACACAGACACAACCACACACACACACACACACACACACACACACCCTCCCTCCTCTTCTCCTCGTTACCCAGGAAACATTAAGCCATTCAGAGACATCTACCCACACACCATACAAAAGAGTTCAGACGCACCCTTTCCTTCCACAGCTGTGTCCTCGACTTCTCGAATGTCGGTGACCTGACCAACAGGTAAACACCACGAGATGCCTGCCGTGTATGAAAGCTGTTTTTGGCATTTTAACAGCAGTGCTTCCAACATTACCTGGTGTGTTGTTGAGTGGTGTGATACTTAGTTGTCCTTAAATGGCTCTTCTTGTGCGATCACATCACTGTCCTCAAGGATTAGTTTCACCTAAGCAACCTGCTATCGGGTTATTTTACTAACTCGTCAACTTCTTTATATACTTTATGTTGTTAGTTTTGACTGCTGGTTTAATCAGAGTACTGCTACTACCACCTTTAGTAGTGTTGTTGTTGCTACTGCTGCTCAGTACAGCTAATGCAACTGATACCGCAGCTACTACTAGTGCTACCACAACTAATGCAACTACTGCTGAGGATACGTCATCTATTGATCTGATAATTAGTTCATACACCACTGCTACAGACTGCATCTACTATTAGTGGCAGCAGCAGCAGTAGTAGAGGAAGTGATACCACAAAAAGCACCAATACTTTTCCTCAATCAAATGACTACTACGGGCATTTGGTTCACAAATACGTACATGAAAGTTGCCGGCCGAGATAGAGCTACACTAGCATACATGAAAGTACTGTCGACATACATAGGCAGTGTTAAGTTATTGTAAATAGGGTCTTTATTTAGACATTTTGAACCATTTAAAGAGACAATGTAGGCTGAGTCCTTTAAATGAATGATACAAAAATAAACTTTATTCAGTTAATACACCTAAAACCATAAACGTTTGTGGAGCAATTTTTGGAGTTACAGTGTGTTACAGGTGATGAAATACTGTGAACTTCAAGCTTGTGACTGAAATATCAATGTGCACTGGCCTGTATAATGAGATTGGTCTCAGTTTCACATTTGTTTGATCAGTAGTTAGTTTTCTCATGCGTGCCAATGTAGTGTAAGCTATGTATGCTCAGTGGTGAGAAGGTGTACAGACTCTTGACTGTAAATATTAAACTCCCTCTTCTTTTGTCTTTGCACCAGGGCAGTTGGCACTTGCGACAACAGTGCAATGGCCGGTCGAAGTGTGTTCGAGCCAGCGGCTCAAAGAGCAACAGCCCATAGCCTCGCCAGAAGGCGCTTTTCGCACGACCTTCAAGGCCTGAGTCCAGACGAGATAGATGGCCTCATGTCCAGCAGTGGTAAGGAAAACCGTCCCTTTTATCAATATATGTAAGCACTGAAACTGTAATGGCTGTATCGGAAGACTTTTATTAAAATGTTCTAATCTTCCAAATCGTAGACGGACGTCCTTTCCTCGTGGTGCATCATCTGCCTGAAGTCAAGGAGGAGGGTATACCTTATTTAATGCCTGGTGTCCCTATTACATGTAGAGTGGACAACACAGAGAAATACACTACTCGCTCAAAGGTACGCCTGTTGAGATTTTTTTTTCTATGTGGAAAATAATCATGTTTTCTTGTGACTGTCGTGGCAGGGACGCTGGTATTTATAGAACGCTTTAGATAAGCTTGAAGTGAAAGCAGACACATTTAACATTATTAGTCACTCTTTTTAACCATGTCAGAACACTTTGTACTATTTGATATCTTTGAGACCAACTTATGACGCCTCATGATCACTTTGAATATCTGATTTCGTTGTTCAAGCCTGGCTGAAAACACCCTGCAGTTAAACTTGACTCACCATAATGACATTATGTCATTTTAATCTGCGAACGTAGTAAAACTGCCGATTCAACTTTATTGCTTATCTCATGAGCTGGCTGTTTATCTTAACAGTCAGATGTGCCTTTATTGTGAGGTTACTGAACTTCTGTCCGTGTGTTTGAACCTTGAGTGGGATATTTTGAACCAGGAGGCTGCTGAAATGACATGCTTGTTGAGTGTAATTTTAAGTGTAGATACAATGTAAGGGTAGAACAGGTGTGTCGTGTTGAGCGTGTTCAAGGAAGTGGGTGTTTCTGGGATGCCTGGTTTTATCGCTGGGGCCCCTGATGGTAGGGGGAAAGTATGAGTTTTAAGGAGCTGACTTTATAACTATGACACATCTTTCTTTCTTGAACTTTCATGCTACATTTATGCATAGGTGTTTACATTACAATGCACAAGAACATGTGTAATGGTATATTATTCAGTATGGGCCCAGAGAAGAACCACACTTTGCATTTTTCACAAAGAAACTGTAAGAATGAACCGTCATGCTTGTGTACATTGTTTCAATAATGTCCCTCCAGGTCCGTGTAGGCACCCTGTACACAGTGCAGCTAACCCACGGCCCCTTCCACTGGTCAGTGAAGAGGAAGTACAAGCACTTCCAGGAGCTGCACCGAGACCTTTACAAGCACAAGATGATGCTTCACTTGCTGCCTATTGGAAGGTCGGTGCACCAATCTATTTGTTGTTATCACGCAAATCGACCTCTCACTCTGAGGGACTTGCAGTTGAAATCCACGTGATGTGTTGTTTTTATCATCAGATTTCCGGAGCACTGACTATTTTGAATATTCAAATTTCTCTCAAAGATTTGCAAAGGACAGGCAGCAACTGAGAGCAATGTCGGAGGAAATGCCCAGCCTACATGGGACTGAACGTACCAGGAGGACCTCCAGCAAAATGGTATCAAACAAGCCAATCAGATACATGTATAGTGTATGCAGTGCATACAGTCCCATTAGATACACACACATGTGCAGTAGTTGTTGGGACAAGATTTTACAATGTATTTTAGTCAAAGAAGAAGACTGATGTTCTCTATTGACCTCATACTGCTACTGCTGTGTTGGTCTCTGCTGAGCCCATAAGATATTCTTTTAAAAGAAAAGATTTAATGTATTATGTATGTCTTGAACTGCCACCTTTTTGTTTAAAGAGAATCCTTTTTTATTATATTATTAATATATTGTAACAAATCAGCTCATTTATACAGTTTCAGGCAGTTTTATTGACAGTTGTGTGTTGAGATAAATTGTGTATAGATAGATAGATAGATAGATAGATAGATAGATAACTGTAGATAACTGTAGTTGTATATTACTTTTATTTACCTGCTTTGCCTTTCTATTGCAGAAATACCTCGAGGAGTACTTGAATGGTCTGCTGGAGAACTCATTCTGTAGGAATGATCACAGCATGGTAATAGCTTTTTCAATGACAAGCGCACACACACACATACAAAGCGAATGTCATGCAGCATGATGCCATTTTCTCCTCTACTTTTTTTCAGCTGGATTTCCTCTCTGTCGGCGCTCTCTCCTTCGTCACTGATCTCGGACCCAAAGGCTTGTAAGTTAACTTCTTCTTGAGAGTGAATGAGACAAAAGAAGAAGTAGGGAACTGACTGATTGTATGAGAGAGAATAATTGTGCAACATGTATTGACTTGTCTAGGGAGGGACCCATCTTCAAGAGGTCAGGGGGTCACCGGATCCAAGGCCTGAACTGCATCGGTCATCATCAGTTCTGCTTTCGCTGGTCGCGGCGCTGGCTGGTGGTGAAAGACTCCTTCCTCATGTACATGAATCGAGACAACGGCAGCATCAATTTTGTGCTGCTCTTTGACCCAGAGTTCAAAGTGAAAGTGGGCCGCGCGCACACAGACACCAGATATGGAGTCTGCATTGAGAACTTCACTCGGTAGGTCAGCTGTGTGTTCGCCTCCACACTGTGAACTCCAGCATATTGCATATATTTATGCCTGGGGTTATGTCGTGTTTGTGACGCATACATGGCCTGTTTGCTTTTGTCCAGGAGTCTGATCATCAAATGCAGCAGCTATAGACAGGCTCATTGGTGGAGTCATGAAATTAACCGGCTGGCAGACACCTGTGACTATCTCACAGTGCAACGCTTCGATGGGTTTGCTCCGCCACGGGAGAACACACTCACTAAATGGTCAGATTCATATTCTAATTGAGATTTACAACCATCTGTCTTTACATTTAATCCTCAATTGCTAAATGTTTCTGGTTGATGGATACTGTCTGCAGGTATGTGAATGGAAGAGACTACTTCGCAGACCTGGCTGATGCTCTCGAACAAGCAAAAGAGGAAATCTTCATCACAGATTGGTGGTAAGTGTCTGCAAGATCAGGATTTGCTGATGAAGAGAGAGGAGAACTTGCACCATTGAAACGTTTTATCAACATTTGTAAAAATACATGGAGAACATCATGTGTCTTTTCTGTCAGGCTCAGCCCTGAAGTGTTCCTAAAGAGACCAGCCACTGATAACTACTGGCGCCTGGATGAGATCCTCAAACGCAAAGCAGTAGGGATTCTCATCATCCTGTTTCTCTCTTTTATGCAATTTAGATTATTTTAAAATTTCACTTTACCTGAGCAGATCATTATTCCTCATGGTGTTGCCTCTCTTTGAACTTTTTCCTGCAGGAACAAGGAGTCAAAGTGTGTGTCCTGCTGTACAAAGAGGTGGAGCTCGCACTTGGTATCAATAGTGAGCACAGCAAGAAGACTCTCATGAATATGCACCCAAACATCAAGGTTTGTCACGTCTACACGTTATTTGTTATATGCAATTCCCTCACCTCCTGTTTTATTTAAACCCCCTTCTGTCCTTCAGGTAATGCGACATCCTGATCATGTGTCATCCGTGGTGTTCCTGTGGGCTCACCATGAAAAGATGGTAGCCATTGACCAAACGGTAGCCTTTGTTGGGGGGCTTGACCTGGCATTTGGGAGGTGGGATGACAGCCAGTACCGGCTAACTGATCTGGGTTTGACAGAGACGGACAGCAGTGTAACTGCAGAGGAGCCCAACGGAGATACAGGAGTAAGAAACTGTCTTTTTAGCTTGTTGCCACTGATAAAGCATGAAGATGTTTCCAGTATTTCATCTTCTTTCAGTATGTCACCTTCCCTGCAGACTTAAACAAATATCTCTTTTAACCAGGATAATGGTGTGGCTGATGGTCAAAAACCATCTGAACCAAACAAACAGGCCGAGCAGAACCCTGATGATCTGACTTGCAACAGTAAACTGTGGCTTGGCAAAGACTACAGCAACTTTATCCAGAAAGACTGGAACCAACTGGACAAACCCTTTGAAGGTACACTATCTAAATCTCCTTAAGTATCACACACACATGCAAACACGCTGAGAGGCTCTGACAACAGGGAGCTGAAAGGATTGCCTTTTATATATTTTCAGATAACATCGACCGCACTCGAGTTCCCCGCATGCCGTGGCGTGATCTGTCTGCAGCTGTTCATGGCAAAGCTGCCAGAGATGTAGCCCGCCACTTCATCCAGCGTTGGAACTTCACCAAGGTCAGTCTCAAAGGAACACTCTGTCATTTTAAAAATATACTATGCAGGCAATGTGGGTAACTATTTGTCGACAGTATCGCTAGCGAAAGTGAAAGCCAACCCCAGATGCACTCTTGTTTTGGAATAAACTTTGTCTGCTTGGCGTTCTCATAGTTTCCTCTTGGATGCATGCTGCTTACCATCTGGCGAGTAGGTGCTACCTTTTTATAAAGTCTGGGCCTCACTTGTGCAAAATAAGATGGGTGGGGTCCGGGCATTTTTAGGCAATTCTGAGCAACAAGCAGAAGAATTGGAAGACATTTAGGAATTTAGCAACACAATCTGCCTTTTGCATCAGCTGAGGCTTGAACTCACAACCTCTGAGACTAAGAATCAATTTCTATCTCACTGAGCTAATTAGTCAGTGACAGTTCATGTGTAGCTTCACAAACTGACTAAGCCAGACATGCAGGTTTAGCAGCCGTCCATGCATGGAAAAGCAGATTTCAAACCACTGTAAAAAATTCAGTTATTAAGACAAAAATCTGAAAATACACATATTGCATCTAGACAGCATGGAGATGTTGGTAATTTGTTTTAACAATGAGTGATTTGCTCCATAAGTGGAAAAACTGGTGTTTAACTAGTTGAGCTATGTGCCTCAGATGGTTTCACACTGAAGTATTGACACTGGATTTTTGTGCAAAGTTTGGTTTATTTTCAAGCATCAGAAGGCAGATTTTCTAGCAGGAAGAAGACTTGTAGATGCTGAACATCGATGAGTCACGCTCAGGCAATTTTAAGCAATAAATAAGCTGGAGCACAAGAAGATGTTTACATTACAATGTGGATTCTGCACCAG
The DNA here is from genome assembly GCF_041903045.1 of Epinephelus lanceolatus. Lineage (NCBI taxonomy): Eukaryota > Metazoa > Chordata > Actinopteri > Perciformes > Serranidae > Epinephelus > Epinephelus lanceolatus. The sequence continues at coordinate 41,727,148 of NC_135744.1, read as the reverse complement.
TTGAGGCTCGAACTCGCAACCTCTAAAACCTAAGATGGTCATCTACCACTCTGAGCTAATTGGCAAGTAGCAACTCAACAGTGGCTTCAATAATTGAGTAAGCCATTCACTGCTGTGTAGGAAAGTAGCCGTCCATGCATGGAAAGGCAGATTTGAAACCACTGTAAAAAAAATTGAGTTATCGAAACAAAAATCTGAAAATACACATATTGCATCTAGACAGCATGGAGATGTTGGTAATTTGTTTGTAACAATGATTGATTTGCTCCATAAGTGAAAAACTGATGTTTAAAATTGCCATTTTTACATTGACTCCAATTGTTCACATTAGAGCAAAATTCAAAATGCTGTCAAAAATCCAGTTTTTGAGATAGAATTCTGAAATTTGCCACACATCATCTACCATGACTCTAGAATTTTGTCATTTTTTTCATGAACATTGAAGATTTATTTAGCAAGAATTTGCATGTATATGTTTACAGTACCGTTTACAGTCAAACATTTTGATGCACTGTAGGCTCAATTTTTGATAAATCAAAAATCTGAGAAACGTAGTTTTTGTAGGACAGTCTGAAGATGCTCTGTAGCAAGTTTGGTGTCAACTGAGCAAATATTGTGGGAGGAGATAGGTTTAAGATGTTTTACAGTTTTTGAAGAAAACAGAATGATGAACTTCATAATTTTTAATAGGTTTAAATGTACAAAAGTTTCTTCAGTATTGAGGCTACAGTTTGATGAAAGTTGTGAAGTTGTAGCACGTATGGTTGATTTGTTATGAATTTTCAAAGTTTTGAACTTTAGACGCTTGCTGTAGCGCCACCATCAGGACTATTGGCTTGAGTTTACAGCTGAGGATATCTGGCATGAGACTGGACCTTTGTGCAAAGTTTGGTGAGTTTACACCCATGGGAAGTATTATTTCCTCGGAAGAAGAAAGAAGAAGAATACCTAAGATAACAATAGTGTCCTGGCAGCTTAGCTGCCCGGACCCTAAATACAGGCAGAGGGCAGAGTCTGTGCCACACCTTTGTAGTGGGTCATAAGTGATAAATGAGAGGGATTACTTTTGTATGATTACCTCCACCAAGGACGTTATGTTTTCGTCGGCGTTGGTCTGTTTGTCTGCAAAATAACTCGAAAAGTTCTGAACAGAGTTTGATGAACTTTTCAGGAAATGCTGATAATGGGACAAGGAACAGATGATAAAATTTTTGTGGTGATCGGTTGAAGCGAAGTGGATAAAATAATAAAATGGCAGGAAATCCGAGCTGCTTGGTGGAGGTCTGCGCTCTCCGATTGCTCTAGTTCTATATATTGTTTTTCTAAAGATATACCATGCAGGATTTTGCTAAAAAACAATGACTCTGCCATTATCGTCCTCTTATTTTCTTCCTTGGAGACGTTTATGGGCGTGTACCCCCACAGCGCTCAGGTGAGGTCTGGACTTCATAAAAAAAAAAGCAGGTGAGGTGCCAAACCGTAAGCAGCTGGCATCCAAGAGGCACAGCAAAGTATAGGCTACCTTTAAAGCTGCCTGGGCTTAATTGTCATAGTTTTGAGACTGCAGCATGATCTCTCTGTTTGAACCAGCTTTACAAATGAGTCTACACAAACCTTTTTAAAGGAGTTATTACGAAAGCAGTTATTTGGACGTGTAAACAAAGTAAAAATAAAAAGTCAATATTTATTTAAAGCCTCAGCATAGAGCTAAAGACTTGTGCTGCTATTTCCCTATTCAAATTTCTGAACTATATGCTCTGCTACAACTACAACAATATGACTCCAGTCATAAGTAGTCAAATAAACTTGATCTAACTTTTAAACTTGGCTTCTGTCGGAAACATAACCAACAGGAATTTCATTCATTTGTTCTGTCTTCTCTAGATCTTCAAAAACAAGTACAAGGACGAATTCTACCCTTACCTTCTTCCCAAGTCTCAATGCACAGCTGACTCACTACCATTCACCATGCCTGGGTCGAAGAAGGCCAAAGTGCAGGTATTTATACACACACATTCACCAAAGACCAAGGCACTATCTCTGTAACACCTGTGCACAGATTTTTTTCACCAGGAAAACAGAAAATTGTATGTGTATGTCACAGTTAATGATGGACAGTTTACACACTATGATGCAATTTAAAATCTTGATAAATTATGAAATATGTGCAGTGTGTCTTTGGATTGTTATGTTAGCAACAAGCAGAAAAAAACGTCTTAACAGACTATAAAAAAGGTCACGAAACCTGTGAGACGCATCATTTAGCACAAAAGGGAGTTGGTGACAGTGACCTGAGGAAAATCTATAGTGCTTGTCTTGTCACAGCGTTTTTTTATTCCTCCTCGTTCATGAAATTCACAACACTGGCAGGTGCAGTTATAACCTCCGCCAAGGAGGTTATGTTTTTGGTTGGTTGGTTTGTTTGTCAGCAGGATTATGGAAAAATGACCGGCCCAAATTTCACGAAACCCGGTGGAAGGGTGTAACATGGGCCAAGGAAGAACCCATTCAGTTTTGGAGCTAATCTGAAACACGGGATGGATACACGAATTAACATTCCAAGATAGAGCATCTAGCCTTGGCAGAGGTCTGCGCTCTCCCTTTGAGTTAGGGTAATTTAGCGCTTTTCAGCCTTTACACATACATTGAGTCTCTAGTATAAAGACTGTCCCCATGTGATGTAAGTGTTCCGATAAATCAGACTTTCCTTTTATTCACTGTGGATGGTGGTTCTGTCTGAGAACAGAGGACAGTTGTAAAACAAGCTCACTGAGGAGAACAGCTTTGCACTAGAGCCAGCCAGGAACCTGCACAGTGTTGTGTCCTGAGAGTCCTGTACAGAAAATCAACCCTGCGTTCTTTACACACAAGAGGACAACACAGAAAACTCCCCTAGTGTTTAAGGTATGACTTTATGTACATAGGAAAAAGAGATTTCTGCGTCACACAAGCTTTAAAGATGCCCTCAGCACGACATCAGGGTTGGAAGCCTTGAACTCTCATTTGAAGAACAGGACAGATGTTAAAAACAAGAGAGCACAGTAAACTCGCATATGTTGCATTTATAAAAGAAACCATGCTGCTGGTCATCTCCATATTATTTTGGGAAATTAGTAAAATATAATTCTAGTAAACAAATAAGATCATTGCTGAGATGATTGAAGGCCCTTACTGGCTTTTACTCTGCATTTTACATTGTGCAACACAAAGTCAGAGTTAGCAGGAAATCAAATGGATTTCTGTACAGTACAACAAAGAGACAGTGTTCTGGCTTTTGAAAAGCAGCTCAAGTATTCAGAGTGGTTTTTTTTACGCGATGGCAGATGGTGGAACAAGAGTAAAGCCTGTGGAGGAAAATCACTTCCAACATGTTTATCCTGTTCAGCAAAGCCAGAGAAAACAAATGCACTGCCAAAGATGGGGACGGGGGACAAGTTGAAGTGGAAGCATCTTATTTGCAATAGGCTTCATGGGAAATGTGGTCCGGATTATGAGACCAGCCAGCATGAGCAACACAACAGAGCGTGACAGACACGGAGGCCATTATCCTCTTTCTTGAAGACTACAAATAAACACCATGAAGAAACTTTGTAAAGATGCATATTCTCAATCCACAAATGCTCAGACAGCGAGGTTTGGGTAACAATAGCTTATGCTGTGGGTATTTTCTTTTTCTATTGTGGGCGGTGGCCTGTAACCCTAACCCTTGCTCCCTATTATGCTGTGGCTTTCCTGTCAGGTTTTGCTGATCCTGTGTTCAGGTTTCAGGGACAGTTACTCAATTGTCACATTCAGTGTTAGAGCGGTAGAGCAGAGAGCATCCCCATAAGTTAAAGAAAAGTTTATGCAAGGAACAAGCTGAGAGCATCACAAACTTAAATGACTACAAACCTGATGGCAGCAGTTAAATGTGTCCGTATGTAATACAGCTGAAGCTTTAAAAAGTAGTTTTAAACAAAACAAAGTGTATTTTTATTTATTTTTAAAAAGTAATACGTAAAGGGTTAGTTCAGGGGATGTATTCGCAAACATTCTGAGAATACGCTCAGACTTAGTCTAAAAATTTTTATTAAGGAGTCCAAGCTTAGGAGTGAATTAGGAAAGTTTTCAGAGCAACTCTGAGCAAGGAAGAGACAAAACTTTTACCTTAGTGAGGAGGTGTGGTTGACTCTGTTGCTAGTCTTTTAACAGATGTGACTGGTTGTCAGATGCTGTGTTCATTTTGTACTCAGAGGTCGGAAGTCGGAAGTGGGAATGACGCCAGCAAGAAAGCCTTTGTTGCCGTTGCACTTTTGGAGTATAGACAGCTTCAAAACCATCATGCACTCCAACACTCCGCAGATGAGGCTGACCTAATGTAAAACAAATAAGATAAAACTGCTATAAACAGTACTTTAGCAGAGTGTTTACTCACTATGTATGTGACCAGCAGCCATCTTGAATTCATAAGTCAGGGTTGATGTGGTTGCTCCGAGTTTCCGAGTTGGAAATCCGATCTCAGGGTGTGTTGGAGTTTAAACTTCCAACTGGGAGCTGGGAATTTCCGACCTCCGAGTACAAAACGAACGCAGCAAGAGACACGTCCTTTTGTGTGCCTGCAAGGTGTGGACACCCAGTGGAAATGAAATGAACTGCTGACTTTGAAAGTGATGTCATTATTTGTATGATCAGTTTGCCGATGGACGGACCCAAGTCATCACAGCTGCACTGTTGCATTTTTCCAGTTTTCTAAATATCTTAGTATTGTGATAATTTTATTTCTGAGCATCTTTGAGAATCCTGAAAAGCACTATTAAATCCAGTGTATTATTATTATTATTATTATTATTATTATCATTATTGATAATGAGATCGACCACAAATATTATCCCTGCATGATCTAATAGGTGGCATTTCATTTATTCACTGTCATCCAATGTTCACCCAAAAATGAAAATTCAGCCATTATCTACTCACCCATATGCCGAGGGAGGCTCAGGTGAAGTTTTAGAGTCCTCACATCACTTGCAGAGATCCAAGGGGAGAGGAGGTAGCAACACAACTCCACCTAATGGAGGCTGACGGCGCCCCAGATTCAAACGTCCAAAAACACATAATTGAAACTACAAAATATCTCCATACTGCTCGTCCGTAGTTCACGTATGCACTTGCGCGAGACCAGCAAAAGCACGTGTAACACACATGAAGGCGGTGCCCATGTCTCACGGTCTTGCGCAAGCACACACACGTGAGCGCGGTGCACAGAGAGGCAGTCAGAGCTACAGGCTGCAATGAGGCTAAAAACAGAGTTCAAATGACGTTTTTCCAAACAACTTTTTATGTCGGGGCTTCAGGACACTTGGATCACTACGGACGAGCAGTATGGAGATATTTTGTGGTTTCAGTTATGTGTTTTTGGACGTTTGAATCTGGGGCGCCGTCAGCCTCCATTAGGTGGAGTTGTGTTGCTACCTCCTCTCCCCTTGGATCTCTGCAAGTGATGTGAGGACTCTAAAACTTCACCTGAGCCTCCCTCGGCATATGGGTGAGTAGATAATGGCTGAATTTTCATTTTTGGGTGCACTATCCCTTTAAAAGTCCTCCTACCTGCACCTAACAGTTTTTCACCATAGGAGCTCTTTTAAGGTCTAAGATGCTTTGTGAATAACTTTTATCTACACAAGGACCTAGTCTTAACTTTAAGGGGAAATTCTAAGAAAACGTAACAACTCTAAGAATTTTCTTAAAGTTTTGTTACTAGGAGCAACTCTTAGCACTAGGAAGCTTTGTGAATATGGCCCCAGATTTTTTGAAGTGGGGATCTAAAGGGTACTTATCCATAGACAGTGTATTACACACAAACAGCAGCAGTGTTGACACAAAAGCTCGGCAATGTGTTGCTGTGGACAGGGGCTGCAACAAAACATATTTTAGCTACCCTTAAAAGGTCAACATAAGTGTACGCTATACTGAGAGCATTTTAACCGCTTTACCTTTCCATCAGACAGCCCGTTCCTGTGGTTTCAGTTCTCCATCTATGCTCACATCAAAGCCACCAAACTCCATTGACAAAAAACAGTAATTTAATCTTACTGAACCTGGGAGCTGCTGGTCTACTGCTGCCTCATCACTTAGTTTGTTGTGTCACTGTGTAACTTTGGTGAATCTGAACTAACCAGTTTAAATGCCAAAGTCACACTATAGCACAAACAAACTACTGATCAAGGCAGCGTTAGAGCAGCAGCTGCAATGCTAAATCACAGTTTTTCTCAATGGAGTCTGGCTTCACAGAGCGGCTTGAGTTTCCAGTGAACTCACTGTCTGAAAATATTCCAAATCTATCATACATTGAAACTCGTATTGATTTTTTTTAGGTGGCTAAAATACATTTTGCTGCCGCCCCCATCCACAGCAGTATGTCACTGAGCTTTCATGGCGGCACTCCCTCCTGCTTCTTCAAACTGGGGGTGTGCTTACTGACATCCACACTGACTATAGACAAGTACCTCATGTAACCCTGCTTCAAAGGATCCAAACTATCCCTTTAGGTTCCTTGTTCTTCTCTGTAATTTCTGTGCTACACTTGGACGTTTAAGCTAATTTGGTGACACCAACTTCTTATGATGTGTAAGGCAAAGAATACACAGCTAGTGTAGGACATGTCTCATGGATTGATGTGTCTTTCTTTCAGGTGTTGCGCTCTGCCGACCGCTGGTCCACTGGAACCTGTGAGAATTCGATTCTCAACGCCTACGTCCACACCATCGAGAACAGCGAGCACTACATCTACATCGAGGTAATGCAGGAATTCTTCAGTCAGTTAAGGACAAATATATACCTGATAGCATGGACAGACAGATCCTGCCAAAATCATAGCAGACATGGCAAAAAGATCATCCCTATAGAGGAAACACTTAAAATGTGTTCTAGTATCCTGTCTAAAAATACATCTGTTTATAAATATAGATTGGCCTCCCTTTACTGATGCTGTTTTTAGCACGTGATTCTTACTTACACCATTTGACTCCTTAATTTCACATGTCACTGAGAGATACTGTAGCCAATGTGTGTCTAATCATGAGGTCTCATGAGTCTGAATATAATCACATAGCAGTCCCTTCTTTGCCAGCTACCTACCTGTTTTAGCCCTCACCTCATACCGAGCCACCATCTGCCTTCTTTCTGCCCTCAGAACCAGTTCTTCATCAGCTGTACCGACGGAAAGATCATCCATAACAAGATCGGTGATGCACTTGTGAATCGAATCCTGCGTGCACACAGGTCTGGTTTGAGTATAGTAACCAGATTTATGAGGCACTTCATTCATCTTTGAACCTTGAAGTTACAAAGCAGTTTTTCATGGAGCTCAAATCGGATTTAAACATGTAAAACAAAGCACATAGAAGAGAACATTTCGGCATTTACTTTGCAAATCATAACACAACAGAAATATGACTGAAAGGAATAGTCTACTTGTATTGATGTTTAAACAGTGCACTTGTAGACAATGCACATGTTGACATTTTTTTTGTCTCACTGCAGAGAGCAGAAGAAGTACAGAGTTTTTGTGGTGGTCCCTTTGCTCCCTGGATTTGAGGGAGACATCAGTTCAGGAGGTGGAAGTGCCATCCAAGCTATTTTGCACTTTACTTACAGGTGAGAGACTCTTCCTCCTGTTATTACTCTGCATTCAGCCCACGAACCAGAACAATCACTGTAGCTCACAAGAACCAGAAGAAAAGACAACCTCTGGACCTTCATCTAGCACAGAGACATGTTTCCAATCATGTAGAGCTGTAGTCGATGTAGATTTTCCTCGGCTCTCTCACTGACTCCTGTTTGTGCTAAAATGATGCAGATGACAGGTTTCATGTCCTCAGGACCTTTTCACAGACTGTTTGTACATTTGTATTCTTTTGTTCAATAGCTGTAGCCTATAAAGTCCCAGTAGACCTAAACTATATTTATGTACTAAATGCAGAAGTTGAGTGTTTGCTCAAATTGAATTGTGAGACTACTTTATTCCTTTGGCTGTTGTGTTTTACAGAGGTCAGAAGTAGCTGTTTCTCCAGTTAGAGATTTTTTTTGATAAAAGTAAATAGCATCATAACAAATATGATGTAATTTATTTTTTAATGCAACGTTTTTCAGTAACTTGAGGCAGGGGTTTCAAAATCACCTCTATATATCAGTCGCTACCAAGGCCAAAATTCTTGATGAATTGAAATAAAGGGCAGCTGCATTCAGCAAAACTATACAAAACATAAGTTAACAAACTCTACTATACTTTTGCAGTATAATCCAAGTCTCATTCATCAAGTCATATGCTCAGTACTTTCCGAACAGACAGATCTTTCTGACGGAAAACTGAACCAAAAGTGAAAGTTATCTATACTCTCTTCAAAGCCAGACTCAATCGTTATTATTACCTTAATTTAAACTTGAGAAAATCATTGAGGGCTGGCCCTCATTTACAATGATCACAAATAAAAAGATAAAAAGCAATCAACAGTTAATAAAACACTAGTCCATACCCATTGAGTGCACAGTTGCCCACACACAGTTTCACATGGTGTGTGTTTGGGATACAGGTCATAGGAAATTGCAGATTAAATAGTCAACTGAACCCATTAAGAAGAGCAATGTATTCAGACAGAGCTTTGGTGAATTTGATAGTACGATTGCTTTATTGAAAGTACAGTAGTACCATTGCCAATAGTGGGATAGTTAGTGGGCTAAAACTGTACATTAGTAGTTGAGGTAGAAACATTGGTCCACAGGGGCAGCCACAGTGATCGGTCGCATTTTAGCCATTTTGAAGCATTTTTCTGTTGTTATAGTGCCACCCAGTTGCCAATTAGTGTTAAATTTCTCCAGTCACCTTGAGGCGTCCTGTTCTACATATCTACCAAGTTTAGTAAAAATCCATATGGCGGTTAGGCCTAGATAAGAAATGAGCTCTCTAGCGCCCCCATTTTGTTTGATGGGGTCAATAATGGAGGGGTCCCCTCAGATTATGTGTGCTCATATGCCTACAAAGTTGCGTGGTGATGGGTGAAACCCTTGAGATGTTATACACCTTTATGTGATGAGCCACGCCCTCCGCAATATTCATTGCCTTATAGAAGCTCAGTTTTAGTAAGTTTTCCAACTTTTGCCAAGAGGGAACTTTAGATATTGGTCCCTAGATTATGTTCACCCAGTTTCATGCAGATCGCTCAAACTTCCTAGGAAGAGATCCATTTGAAGTGTTTTTCAAAAAATTCAAAATGGCGGAAAATCTATATAAGCGGAAGTTATGGGTTCTTGAGGCAAATTTGTTACTCCTGAGGAGAGGCATCTCTGTGCAAAGTTTCATGTCTCTACGACATACGGGGCATGAGATATGCCCATTCAAAGTTTGACATTTCAGTGGGTTGCTATAACGCCCCCCTTTGGCCAATTGATGTAATATTGCTTCATTGGCATCCTCCCATGACCCTCTACCACTGTGCCAAATTTCACATGGATTGACCAAGTCAGTGAGGAGAAAAACGTGGAACAGACACACACAGAGTTTTCGTCATTATATAGTAAGATACAAGATGCAAGGAACAATCAACCATTAAATATAGTATGAATAGAAATAAGAAAATACAAGATACCAATTAAAAAAGCAAATCAACTATAGCTGGTAAAATATCCATGCATCAGTAATAAAATCTGTAAATTAAAACAGGTGACAAAGGGTTACCTAATAATTTGTTTTTAAGGCTCTCTGCACAGAGTCCCAGGCTGACGGAGCATGACAACAGAAGGCAGATCTTCCAAGCTCGGTTCAAACTCTAGGGACTTGCAATAAAAGCCAATCATTTGATCTAGTATGATACAGTCCAAGAGACCACTGAAACATAGACAGGACACAAGATGGCTGCTCCCCAATAAGGGCCTTATAGATACATATACTCATCACGTCTGTCAGACAGAGAGGACCACCTGATGTTTTCATACAGGACGCAGTGATAAGTGCTATTGACATGACCAGTAATGAACCTAAGAGCAGAATGATAAACTGCATCCAAGGGCTTATAAGTAGAGGCAGAGACATGTATATAAATGATGTCACCATAATCCATGACAGAGAGAAAATTGTGTTTTTTGTCAATGGAGTCTGGCTCTGAAAAGAGCACGGAGAAGTTTCACTATTGGTTCAGTTCCCTGTCAGAAAGGGCTGTCGTTTTGGGAAGTACCGAGCATACGACTTGATAAATGAGACTTGGATAACACAAGTTTTTTGCTGTTGTTCCCTTTTACTTCAGTTCACTGAGAATTTTCTCCATTTTTGGATTCTTGCAAGAGGAATCCATGCTGAAAAACAAAAATTTCTTCCCAAAAAGTCAGTGTAACAATGAGTAATTGATATGTAAATGGTGATTTGGGCGGTGAAGTATTCCTTTAAGATCTCATACTTTGTATTCATCCATCAGAAAATTCCAAGCTTGTTGTCAATGTTATGCCCAGAGGTTAACTCACTGAAGCGTGCTGTTTGCCAAGATTATTAATATTTTTATGATGTGTAGTGTATCGTTCTATGTTTTGTTGTAATTATAATGGATAATTAATGTCATAGAACCATGTGTCGAGGGGAGCACGCCATCCTGACAAGACTTGGTGAAGGTAAGTTTTCTGTCACTTATCTGCTCTCATTTCGACACAAAAACATCCATCTGACGTCACAAAATACCTCCTGTTTCCTCTCTAACTTGTTTCTTTCTTTCTCTTCATGTTGCCCCTTTAATCTGAAGCGACTGGTACTAGGTATCTGCCCACCAGTCTCCATTTTCATCCTTGACTACTTCTTCTTTTCTTTAATTTTAAAGGTCTATGTGAATTTCCTCTTAAGTCTTTACTGTATTTTTGTATTTACTCTTGTGAATAATGTGATTCTGGTTCTCTCACCCCCCCCCCAGTTAAGGACCTGTGGACAGAGTACATCACACTCTGCGGCCTGCGAACACATTCCCAACTCTCCCAGTCGCTTGTCACAGAGCTCATCTATGTTCACAGCAAGACCCTCATTGCTGATGACCGCTGCTATATCATTGGTGAGTCACCCCAGCTGATCACAAACTGATCATCATTATGATCTTGAGTCATCATTGAGCTGTGGAACTACAGTGTGCTCTCATCAGTGTATTTCAGCTGTAGTTCATTTGCACCTGTCAGCGCTGACAAATATAAAAATTAAAAATATGCAAGTGAATAAATATATTGACATTTATTTATAAAAATAAATAATAAAGATGATGACATTTATTATTTACAAATCAGAGCTCCTTAAGAAGGATGAACTAAAACACAGTGATAGCAAGATCAAGTGCACGGTGTCTATGTTATATGCAAATAATAAGGTTCTTGCTTTGAGATCAGGACAGTCATTTAAGTATTCCAGTAGCCTTTAAGTAAAAATCTTAAAGATTTTAATGAATTCAAACTTAATTTTTGATACTAATTATTGTCGTCATTACCTCAGAAAGTCACGTAATGTATTTACCTTCTGTAATTACCTCACTATACAGTAGTTTTCATTCTTAGTGGCGGGGTCCGCCACTCCTGTGCTGGGTTCAAATCACCCTCACACACACCAGAAATTCAAAGGAAACGATGTAGCATGTAACCCTGCATTGCTATTTGTAATTTTATTAATATCCACCTGGTGTTTACTGCTCACTCTCCTAATGCTGAATTTGTAGCTGTATTGTTGGTGCTAATACTAATATAGCGTTTCGTACTCATTCACATTAAAAGCCGCAACACATGGGATGGCCTTTATTGTGAGGCATGAATAGGATATGTATTAGCTATGGCCAGGACTTCAATCTAAGGGATTATATTTTATATGTTATACTAGTTTGAAATGGTTAAACATAAATCAAAATGATTGAATTAGTGTTTTATTTGCTCGATTTTAATTTATTTTACGGACTATGATTTGTCAGATTTGAGCTCCGCATCCTCAGAGAATAAACCTGTAACATTTAAAATCATATCCATTTCTGAACAATAGATATACAGATTACACTGTACCGAACAGGAGAAACTCAAATCTGAAGAAAATTTACGCTGTCAGAGGTTACTTCATTCTGATATAGTTGCTTCATGCGTCCAACACTGGTTTGATGAGTGATGCCTCTGAAAGAAGAGATTGATAATGCTGGTATTTTCCGCTTGTCTTCCAGGATCAGCCAACATCAATGACCGCAGCATGCTGGGCAGTAGAGACAGTGAGATGGCCGTGTTGGTGGAAGATGAAGAGCGGGTCCCATCCATCATGGGAGGGGAGGAGTACCAGGCAGGACCCATCACACTTGCTCTGCGCAAAGAGTGTTTCAGGTCAGAATGAAGTATGAACTCCTGAAATGATCTTCTTCCATAGACGTAACACAGTTTTAAAGGGAGTGTATCACCAACCTGTCTGTCTCTGGAAAATAAATCAAGACGTGTAAAATGTGTCAAGAAGTGTCGGCCACTGAATTTGAGCTAGCAACAATTGAAAAACCACAGACCACCTGAGATGACAGTTCTTCGCTAGATAAGTAATAATTCTCCCCATTAAATGCCATTCTAGAGGGATTTAGTGCCATCTAGTGTAAGGATTGCAAATTGCAACCAGCTGAAACTTCTTCCGACCAGAATTCCTTCCTTGTTCTTTAAATTTTCTGCAGGGGTCTCTGTCTCTCCAAAACAAACAGTTCACCAGTGATTAACTTTGGTAAAAAACACTGAATAAAGCAGTTTTACATTAAAAAAAATCAGTGTATTTCCGACACTAGTTGGCAATCACTCTGATAAGTTAAGATCCAGACGTTCAGGAGGTTTTTACCATAAGCCAAATTATCCACAAAAGTCTCTTCCTCTCAAAATCAAATGGACCCGCTGATTTAAAGGTAGGGTCTGGAGGATTTTCCAGTTGCTGTTTATAAACACACATTCAAATTTGGCCCCTCCTATCAGGCTCAACTCTCCCGGGTGTATGGAGCCCGGAGGTACGGAAGAAAGCTTCACAGAAGAGGTTCAGGCAAGGCTCCCGCTGGTGCACGCTCGGACACGCTCGGGCACGGCACCAGCGTCCGAGCTCACAAAAACATCAAAATACAGTTAAAGGGCAGGACCTCTGCAAACAGAGTCACCACCACACATGAGTAGAAGCCCATAGGTGATGATTAAGCAGGATTTCATTTGTATATGTCTATATTTTGTTTTGTTTGAAAATCCTCCAGATCCTACCTTTAAAGCGGTAAAAACACTGAATAAAGCAGTTTCACATTACGCTGCTCGTTGCAGATGAGCTAATAACTACGGTGGCCAGTACAAAGGCACGCATGGCCCTGTCTGGGGCCGGTGTTTGATTTGTCCGTTATGGGCTACTTTGAAACGTGGTGGTGAACATGGCAATCTCAATAAATGAGGGCCTGCTCCCTATGTAGATATAAAAGGCTGATTCTTACATAATGAAACCACGATAATTCTTATTTGTATGTTTATTCTATTGTATTCTATTTCTGCCAGTATATCCCCTAAATCCGTCACATAGGACCTTTAAGAGCTTTAAAGCATGTTGTACCATTAACAGAACATTTGTGTTGCTTGAATGCTCTGTGCTTGCTGAATGTTTGGCCTTTATTATATATTTCCCTCACCAGTGTTCTTGTTGGAGCTTCTTCAGACCCCAGTATCAATGTTGATGATCCAATCAGTGATGAATTCTTCTTCTTGAGCTGGAATGCAGCTGCTAAACTGAACGCCACAATTTACGACAAGGTATAGATTAAACCAAAGACTGGTTATCATAAATCATGAACTTGTACAGTAGCAATGTGTAGTATCCGTTTTCTCACTTCTACTTTGGTTTCATTGGCTGGTGTGCAACAGGTCTTCAAATGCCTGCCCCATGACAGTGTCCATAACATGCGGGAGCTGAAGGAGTACACCAGCCAGGAGCGCCTCTGCGACACAGACCCTGAGAAGGCCATAGAGGAGCTGAAGGCCATCCGGGGGCTGCTGGTCTACTTCCCCCTGAAGTTCCTGTGTGAGGAGTACCTGATGCCTTCAATAAGCACTAAAGAAGGCATGGCTCCTATATGGCTGTGGACATAACCGCACCTCAGTGTGGATCAAACCACTACATAACATCTAAAGGGCTGCCGTAGTTTCTGATGTTCAGCACAGTACACTAAAGTAGTTACAGCACTGGCACAGCAATGGTGAGGAGAATACATCACCCCGGCACAATTTCTTTATGAATCATTGATGTTTTTTGTATTGTCTTTTTGACTGACAAGGAGCTAGTCTGAATATTACCAGTGAAATGCAGATTTTATTATCGATTAACCTTAACTGACCAGCTGTTCATGATGGCAGTCTCTGAATCTGAAGTGCAGGGCTGGCAGTGGTGTTAAACACACATAAACGGATGTATGAGTCAGGAGAGGATTGCAAGGTTGTATTGGAAATCAAGCATCTCACATGATCTGGGAACATAGTGTACATTTATTGGTGCAAGGTTTTTGGGTGGGTGGGTGGGTGGCTCTGTCTCTTTCTCTCTCGCGCGCTCGCTCTCATTCTCTCCCTCTGAGGCTTCACCTCTCACTGCAGTGCCAGCAAATCTGTCAGAACATTTGTGGTTGTTATGGTGACGGATAAAAAGAGATGACTGGATTGTAGCTGAAATAAAGACTAGATAGGGCAGGGAAAGGAGAGTACTGATAAGAGGGAGAACTTACTAAATCAGGACAATGTACCGGAAAATACTCGGTAACATGTTGAAAGAGGACTGACAGTTTATGTGGAAGCAAAGTCGTTTTAATATTTTTGGATGAGTGATCAGGTGGGAAAACTGTGAGAGGGAACGAAAAGGAGGACAAGATAATTAAAGGGTGTTAGGTAGATTTACCACTAATTGTTGCGTTTTTTTTAAAGTCACCATGACAACCAAAGTGGATTATTATTTCACCATTTTGTCAGCAGAACAGAACAAAACATTCCACTATCCACTTCAGCGATTTCCATGGTTTTGTGTCCAGGTGCCATTAAATTCCTCACATATCTAACCTGCATTAATTGACATTCACCAGTCATATATTTATGCGCATTACTTTTAGCTGTAACACTGTAACCGAGGAGTGACATAATGTGGCATTCATTCACAGTGCAGCTCCTGTGAAGCAATGGCAAGTACTATTTTTAATCTTAAACCACAAAGAGCTTTAGATTTTATTTCATATAAAATCACGTCAGTTATTCTCTCGAAACCAGCTGATTCCCTTTACCGCACCGTGAGAAACTGAGTGACTACTATTGAGCAAGTCTTGCACTGAACAAATATGTAGCATCCCTCTTGAATTATTGCATTGACTGACTTGGAAAAAGCATGCAATAATTCAGCAGAACATACAGTAGATGGTGCCTTTCTTAAGTAGAAAAACAGGACTTGAGTTTCTTTTATGCAACAAAATGTGATGCATGTTTCCGTAGCTGTAAGACATGTTTGACAGAAAAGGAGTTTGACCAAGGTGGGTGTAAAATAAGGAAGCACTGTAACCTGAGATCAAACACTTGGGGAAAAACAATGTTTACGTGTTGTAAGGTTTCTCACATGACACATGGTCTTGCCAAGTTTTATCAGTGCCTCGACAAAGCACCTGTATCGTGTCCAAGGCTTTTAGAGTTGTTAGAAAAGAGAGGCAGACAATAGGCAGTGGAGACTGAATCATCAGGACGTCGCGCCAGCAACAATCACTTATGTGTAGACAACTGGCAGTTGATTTTAGCTTTGGATGAAATCTAAAATTGGCAAACTTGTTTATTTCTGTTGTGATTTTCAGACATAACTGTAATGCTTAAATATATATAATTAAACCTATCATTAATTCCCACTGCGCTTATTTTATGTACTGGTTTGCTTTGCTATCATCTTAAGTAAACCAAATCTACTGGCACAAGAGCTAAGCAATGAGCTGATGCGCACAAGGCCGCAGCAAAATGTATTTTAGCCACCTAAAAGGCTGGTTGATCAGCTTAACCTCACATACCAATACCAGCTGATGAAAGCAGCAGTAGCCCAGCAATGCCAGTGTTCTGTGAAGAACAAATGCTGTTTTTGTCAGTAGAGTCTGGAGGCTTTGATATAACGACATCAGTTTCCCGTTGGAGAATGTTCTAAGTAATTATTCTAAATAAAATGTACACTAAAACTTATACTGATTTTTTTTTAGGCTGGCCTTTTTTAGGGGGCTGAAAACTAACTGACAAACTGCTCAGCGCCGTTTGATTTTATGTATGTGGTGCGGGGGTTTTCTACCTGGAAGTTATTGTTGGCAAACATTGTGATTTGGTCTATATGAAGCTTTTTTAATGGGACTTTATGTTTCATATTTGTTGTCTTTCCATGGTGTTCTCATTGGACTTTGTGTGATTAATGGGTTGATGTGCATGATGTTACCATAATCCAGTTAATCATCCTAAAAAGTGAAAATATGCTGAATCTATGACGGAGCCAGTGAAATTGTACAAGCTTCTTCATAAGCTTTTCAAGACAAGCCCACAAGTCAACAGCACTACCAAGGTGGTTTCAGTGCAAACATGTCTGTGAATCTAACAGGTGATAAGTGTCCCACGTGAACGCCACCTTGCCTCTACATGAAGCAGCTTTTGCAGAGAGGCTAGGAAACCATCTGTGTTTAGACATGGTGCATTGCTGGCTTCAGAACTGTTCACACTTTACTTTGGAAGACATTAAAAAGCCACTATGAGCCCTGGCACACTAGAAGCTGGGTATTTGCTTGCCTCTGTTGTACAGCACAAAATGGTTGCCTTGAGGGGTACTCTTCTTTTAAAGATTCAGTAGAAATGTCTGATATATACTGAGAAGTGACCTTATCCTTTTTCTATCATGAATTTTATTTTTATTGGAATAATAGCCAGCATTAGCAATACATTTTAGAAATATACTACTAATATAAACTTGTCCTTTTAACTCATCCCTATTACCCTTAACAGTCACCATGTGAAAACCTCTGTGTATGCAAATCTGTAGGTCTAGATTATTACCTTAGAGTTGCTGATGTTTAAGTTACTAACACTCAGGGGGAGGGAGAGAAGAAACGATTTAACTCAATCACTCCAGCACAGTTATGAATGACTTTTACCATAAAGTATGTTACTCTTCTTGTTTCCTCAATGAACTTGTTTTTTAATGGAATTTCAAAGTCAGTATCTACTTTTACTGTAAGTTGATTTCAAAAATTGTTTATCAGTCAAAATAATTATACAAATTAAATGGCAGACGTATGTACTGAGTATACAATATACAAGTACTTAAAATAAATCTAGGCAAAAATAAACATTGAAAAATAATTAAATACCTGGGCTAAATATGAAAAAAAAAAAAACATTTTTAATGGAATTTCATGCCATGTCATTAAGAATCATAATGTTATTCATGATGTTCCCTAAAATTTAAACAATAGACTACTGTCTAGATGTGGGTATATCAAAAATTGCCTTCCACAGCCCGAGTTACTGATATTATTTATAGGCAGATCGTGATGTTATGCAAGAAAAAAAATAACTTTAGTGATAATGTACTTAATGGTGAGATTTATATCTTCTGTGACCCACTGCTATTTCGATTACTGTAAATTTCAGTAACATCCTTTGCTATCTGTATATTCTTGGACTAAATAATGTATTTTAATAGATTAATTTGGAGACACTGTAGACATAAAACATGCTTTTATAGAAAATGGGCAGTATTTGACACAGAAATTGAATAAAGTGCATATTCTATGTAAATGCTGAAACATTCAATAAAGCACCAATTATTGCCATATTGTAGCCTCAGTTTTTTATGACATGACACAGGAAGTGAATCACTCATTACTGACAAGCATGATGACCTGATGAAGATAAGATAGGCCTGTCTAAATGGAAAAAATGATTATAGCAGTCATAAAGCTGTTAAGATGGCAGCATACCAGAGGAAAACAACAGGTGAGATCATATATGATATACTGCAGTGTGTGTTTTAGTTATCCAGAATATTTTTATTCAGTTTTAACTTATCTATGAGGTTATAAAGCAGGTCAGTGCAGGACAGGTATGTCAGAGGATGACCTCGGCTGTGCTGCTCACAGTAGACAGAGGCAGTTGCGTAGGTTGAGGTCCACTGTAATTTCCTAGGTAATTTGTCCCTGATGGAGCACCGTAGCTATCCAAGAGGCGAAAACACTTGAGGAGTGTTATGTGCAGCCAATCGTCAGTGCAGCCCCGCAAGACTACAACAAGGCTGGGAGTGGGAGGGAGGACTCGGGAAGCAAAACATGGCGAAATAACAAGTTTGGCTGTTAGCCGCTTTTTGAAACTGCACCGTCTCTGTAGTGTTGGACTACAACTACAAGTTCATAAAATTTGGACTCTGGGGAACGACGGCTACGCTACTTTAAAGAGTCGAGGGCCCCGGTTTACAAGTATTACGGTGGCTGGCGAGAAAATAGTGCCTGTCTGTCTGCCTGTGCTTTTCCCCGGAAGGTTGGCAGTGCTAGGCGCGACTGTCAACACAGAAAATGGATGAAGAAGGAAAGTTTATTCTGGAAAAGACCATTTTAGCCGACTAGCTTAGCTACGTTAGCTAGCCAGTTACCGTTTGATTGATTGCACGCACCTGACTCGGTGTTCGAATGAACGTGCGCTCTGCTCGAGGAATATTTAAGTCGTGTTAACAAGTTTGACAACTGCAGTCGTGAAGAATCGTATTTCAAACGAAGCCGTTATTTTTTGTTTTCCACACCTGTGTTGATATTCTGGGAGGACGTGTATTTCAGGCTAATATTGACAGCCTGACAGTCGGTTCTGGTGCGGTGCGGACGGACCCGGACGCCATCACATCAGACATTGCGTTCTCCTTAAAAACAACCACTGCGCTGCTAAGCCGTTAATGTCATTTCCCACTTTAACAGCGTAACAAGGAATGTTTCTGTGGCACAGCGGACATATGTGGTAGTTTTTCTCCGCGACACGCATCATTTTGTTAGCTGAATGTTGTACAGCAGTGAAGACGCGGCGTCTTGTCAAAATGAACGCAGCAAGGTGTTCAACAACAGTGGAGGTGCATCGCATTGAAAACCTGCCAGTTGTTAGATCGGTACCGATGGCCGGCTAACGGTGACGTTAACAGTTTGTTGAAATCTTTTATTTCAAGTTGTGTTCTCACCAGATATTGCAACCGGCATTTCTGTAAAACAACTGCGGATAACATTATAGCTCTCGGCCAGAGTTGACGTGAGCTAGCCAGCTGGGTGCGTCTGTGGCAGCTCTATCTGCGATGTGTTTGCTAATCTAAGTGCTACCGTGTTGTTCCGCAACAGTTTCAACACACCGGGCAGCTCGTTTGCTGTATTTAATCTACCGATAAGGCCTTTTAAGGTCGGCTCAGCAGCCACTTCAAATTCCCCCAAGTACTTCTTGTCAAATAACTGGCTAACTTGGTAGCTAAGGTTCTAAGTTTCGCCAGCTATGTCTGAAAACGCCCCCACACGAAGCCTGGATGACATAGACCTCGCAGCTCTGAGGGTAAGTATTGTTATTGCAAGATCAGTGTGCTGCACTTTATTCATGTGGATTTATGGTAGACGGGCTCATTAGATGTTACGTCATATGAGCTGAAGTGTCAGTTTGCCTCTGACACAAGCACGACCATTCAGCACCCACGCAACAAAGTTAATGTGGAATAAACATCCATTGGCCTTGTATTGCTTTAGGCAACTGTGCTGTTTGAGGAGCACAGATTACCCATCAGGGATGTTTTCTGATTTCTCCACCCAATGAAGAAGCGGATTTCCAGGCTTTACCACTTTTCGTTATTAGTGTGTTAATTAAATAAACAACAGAGGAGTCATGCAGCAGCTGAAACGCTTTATCCTGTAGTTAAGGGCTGGTATTTCTCTGTACCAGTTATAGACGATGCGATGTGCAATGCACAAACACGATCTCCTTTGTTTCAGTTATTGTTGTTTTGGAGGTATTTTTTTTCATATGTGGATGATAGTGATCCCAAGTTGAATGGTACATCCTCTGATCATATCCTTGTCAATTTTGGATCTGATCTTTGTGGTTTAGTTTTGTCAGGGATGCAACCATAAAGTCCTGGACTTGCTTCCCTTGTATTTTTCAGTGGTCCACCTTGAAGGCCTTAGGCTTAAAAATCTAACCGGCTTGTTTTGACCACCCTCCTCTAACATGACAGACACTTGGAAAGACAAGAAATTAAGTCAAATGGGAAAAAAATAAACCTGATGAATGATCTATTTAACAAGGGGTTGCTGATATCCTCTTTGATGCATCTCTCTATTTAAATAGAAAGTGTTAGAATTGTATAAATGTGTTGCGGCAGTAAATCCCAGTTAGACAGACCATTATTAGCACTACAAATAAGTATTTTACACATTCAGTCACTGCTTTTTTTGAAAATACAGATTTCAGCTCCATCTCCCCCACTTACATACACATTTAAAGATAACTTCAGTTTTAACTTTTATTTTAGATTGCATTTTTAGTCTCAAAAATGACCAAAGGGTTGCTCACAATGTGCATCTGTGGTCATCAAGACCCTGATGTAACAATTGAGAGTATCAGGTCCTGACACCAGTGTAACTGGTTACTCCATGGGAAAAAGAAATTGCATCACCTTTCAAAACAGAAACTGCTGAGGAATTCACACACATACACATACACACAAAAAAATGCTGTCGATTAGAAATTCAAACATATCAGAACATATGAGCTGTTCTAAAAGATTTCTAAGGGAAAAAGTCAATGTAAAGGGTTTCCTTTGCAACTCTGTGGCACTTTGGCGAAGCTTTCACAGATTTATGGGGCTTAACAGGAGATCAGGGGTAGTTTATCCAAATCCTGGTTTGTTTGGTCCTGTCTTACTGCTTTTTCCAGACTTAAAATGTTTGAATGCTAAATGTTTAAATCTAACTTTTAAAAACCCCTACACATTGGTAGAACAGACCCAACTCTTTATAATAACCCTGTATAAAATGGCAATATGAAAACATTGCCCATATTATCTGAGATTATTGTGACATTTCGAATGGACATACAACCACTTGATTGAATTTGGGAATTGTAATATCCGTCTCAATAGAATCTCTAAGTATTTTGTTGCGTGCATTTTGGCCCAAATTGACTTTGTGAAAAATTGCACTGCAATTTGTGGCCTGGTATGGTACAGCAAATTGCAGTAATGTGTGAATATTGCGACTGCTTATTGGTAGGGCCCTGGCCACTCAGTAGTTGTTATTGTCGGAAAATGAAGTTACTATTGAGTTTGAACAGTGTAAAGGAAATCCATTCACTTCCACTGTATTAGGCAATCTGCATGGCCAGCTACCCCCGGAGATAAGTTTTGTGATTTGGGTTAAGTGACCATTAGAGGTGTCCTGTGGAGTTTACTTGTAAACATACAAAAGTAAGCTTTACATTAAGTATCACTCATCAAAAGGTATTGTGTGTATCCCTGAGCTCCAACAAAATATATAAAAAAACATAGCAGTCATGCACATCCAAAAACTGTTTAGGGCAGGTGCTGGACAAAAAGACTGGTAGTGAACAACATGAGAAAGTCTGCACATGGTAGCTTGAAACGTCACTTGTGCATGCAATTCCTTCCACATAAAACATTTGCAAAAGTGATTTTTTTGTTGACTAGCTCTTCTCTTCTTCCCTGCCTTTGTCAGCGCTTTGCAGCAGATCTTGGGTGTTACTGCCACCTGTTGATTAGCAGACTAGTGTGAAACTATTGGTAGGACTATGTAACACATCACCTTCGTAGACGTGCATGCATTTGCGTCCTTGTGCATGCGGATGAGATAAACAAAACTGCGACCCACTCACAAAAAGAGCTCCATAGCGCTACAAGAGGACAAAACTCTACAGGGAACCTTTAAGTGGCTCAATTAAGCATTTCTCTAGAAATTTGCTACAGAGTACAGAAAGACATTACATAACAGTAGTCCACTTTTCACAGGCAATAACAGATCATTTGTGCAGTAACGCTTTGTTCTGATGTCAATACCACTGGATTAAATCAAACCACCTGCACAGTTGTTTTGATCACAGGTGGGACAATACGTTAGACTTTTAGAACTATGAAAATACAAAGTGACAAGGCCATACTCCAAAAGTGTCTGCTGAATTTCACCTGTTAAGTTGTTTTTTTAAACTATTAGAAAGTCTGTGCTTATGTTCAGTGTCAAACAGAAACTTTGATCGTGTGATAAGGGTTTCTGGATGCTGATTAACAAGGAATACCAGCCCTCTGGGAATGAAACCCATGAGAAATTTTGTCTTGTGATTTTATTTTTTTGGAGTCAAACAGTGCTTGCTATGCTTGGCATAAAAAACCTTACATAAGTGTGAAAAAGAATAATCCTGTAATATGACTATAAAGGATCTGACCAGGATTGGTTTTGCACTTTACAAAGCTTCATTGTAAACCCCAGTTAACATGTCGGATATTAAATAGTTCAGAAATGTCAACTGCCTTTCCCTCCATTTCCATGCCTTCTTTCATATTGTGATTATGAATTCACAATGTCAGGTAAAACAGTTAAAAATAACTGTGAAAATCCTGATATGTGTGGATATTCTCTAACTGTAGATGGATGTAATTTAGCCCACAAAGGGTTAACTGGCAATGGGCCTATAATGGTAGCAAAGTGCAACAGTAGCATCCTTAACTGTGATGAGCAAATTATGTGAGGTTGCTAAGAAGTTGACAGGCTATTTAATATGTTAAATTTAAGAAAATAAATTTAAGTATTTAGGAAGCCATTTAAAAACACTTAAAGTTAACTAGGAAATTGTTCATTAATGATATTACTCAGGAAATGCAAATGTTTGAGTTGTGTTTTGTGACTATTGTTGCAGCTGTGTAACCACAGATGAGGCAGGTTTTTTTTTAAAAAAAAAAAAAAAGACTTCCTCTGTCAGCTAAGTTAACACCACTGCAGGAAATGTGTGGTCAACTTCCTCATGGACCATTACTGGTGTCTTTTAGAGTTTATATCCCGTTGAACCGAGGTTGATATTTTGGAAAATTCATTGCATTGTTCCTTGAGGTGTTCCAGTACATTGAGTTTACACATTAATAAGACAGCATGGGATCCAGCTACCATTTTTATGATTTAAGTAGGTTGACTGCAGATTTCTCCTCCAGTTACCCTGTTGTTTTACTGCTTCCTTGCCTTTTTTTTTTTTTCCCAATTACCACTGACAATTTGACTGTGTGTGCCAGTGGTGCTACTCCTCGAACAAAACTGTACCCTTCCCCGTCTATCACTTCGTTCCTCTCATCCCACTCTCTGCGCTGGACGTGGGTGAAGCTACCGCCTCTGCCTTGCCACCCACTCTGTCGTTACATTATTCTCTTCCATATACCATCATTCTCTTGCCTCCTACTTTACGTCACCCCCACCAACCCCCCCCCCCCCTCCTCTTTTGTGTCATAACATGCTTCAAAATATGGCCGGTGTGTTTATGTCAGCTTATGAGCTATGTGCATTAGCATCAAATGTGTGGTCATTTCCCAGTTTTACTGCCAAGTCTTTCATAAGTATAGATGCTATTTTTTCCCCATAAATGTTTCCTGTCTCAAAGGAATTCTTTCCCTCCTTGTTGAAGGCAGAAAACCCATCATTGGAAACAGATGAAAGCAGGATAGGTCATGCTGTACATTCTAAACCCAAAGCAGCAGTCTAACCACCCACACATCTTCTTAAAGCCATATTGAAATTGCATGAAAGTGGAACTGCTTGTCATTTCCCTTGTCTCTTGGGGGTTGGGGTTGCATAATTAAGTCAAAGCAACCTACTCATTATTAGTGTCAGTGAAATATGTGTTCAGTGCCTTGAAATTTGAAATGAACAAATCGGGGAAAGGCTAGAAGTCATGTCCCATGTTCAATATATCTTTGTATCTAATCTAGTATCAATATTTAGTGCTTGTCTGTTTCCTCCATGGTAAGTCTTGTGGGTGGGTGGTGAATGTGTGAGTGGGCGGCAAGGAAGATTGAGTTCAGATGATTTGTATGGAAATACGGAATTGTAATATTGGATTTGGTTCACAGTAGAAACCATTGGGGTTGTTTTTATCTATGGTTTCTATTCTACAGAGGCCATTTTGCTTTTGTTTGTGTGTTTATGTGACAGCGTTTTTTGTTGAGTCTATAGATCTGTAGCTGAACTCACTTTAACTGAGGGACACAGCTTCTGTTGCAGCAGAAAATAATGCTAAATGCAACTGTTTGTCATCTTTCCGATATATAAGGATTGTAATTAAAGTTTCTGAGGTCTCTGTTAAGGCGTGAAATTAAAATGACAGAAAATTTGTGTGTAAAATTATGAACACATGGTTTTATTTTTTGCGCTCAACTGTGTTTTGTTTTTAATTCAGCTTTTGTGCCAACATAACTGAAGCCAGATTTCAGCAGTTACTCGAACAGGTGCATTTCAGTAGGATTTTTAGTATTTAAGGGTGACTCTTAACTGAGGAAACATGAGTGTAACAACATGAAATACGACCTCCACGTAGGGTCGGCATTGAAGTGCAGATGTGTAGGATTCAAAGAACAAAGCAAGCATCACCCACCTAGAACAAAAATAAATATGGTGTGCTTTGAGTGTGATGTTTTTAATTTTGCTCTCAAATGAGGAGCTTTTTGTATTTGGAAAATGTTAAGCTGATATGGCACCCCAAGGCAGAAAACATGAATGTTCTGGTGTATCTGCTCATGTTGGATGATTTAAGAATCTGCCCGTGTCTCCCACAGGATCCAGCAGGAATCTTTGAGCTGGTTGAGGTAGTCGGCAATGGGACATATGGACAGGTGTACAAGGTGAGACATGATGATGATGATATATCTGAATTATGTAGGACTCTTTTTGGAGGTTGAAGCATTCAGCACAGCAAGTTTTCACTTTGTGTGATGAGTTGCGGGCTGGAGTGCAGCTACAAAGACCACTCTAGTGCCGGCTCTTTGTTAAATGTTCTGTGCATTAATTTCTCAGATTACAGCAGATAAAGTTTACTGCTACGTCAGTAAATTTTTCAGCTGTCAGTCTGAAAAGTTTAAAGTGGCTGTGACAGAAAGATTAGACTCTGGAGAAGAAAATCTAAAATAAGAACAGCTAAATGGTGTGATGAAGCAATTAGCTACACTTAATGGGCAAAATTCAAAAAGTTTCAGAAACATCCCAGTCCCAGGTTCATTTTTAACTGACCGCTGTTATGATGATCCAACTTGTCAGGGCCGTCACGTGAAGACGGGCCAGCTGGCTGCCATCAAGGTGATGGATGTCACAGAGGAGGAGGAGGAGGAGATCAAAGCAGAAATCAACATGCTGAAGAAATACAGCCACCACCGCAACATAGCCACGTACTACGGTGCCTTCGTCAAGAAGAGTCCACCAGGACATGATGACCAACTTTGGGTCTGCCTACACTTGTACCTGGCCTGATCATTTTATAGCAGTATGCCTCATTAATTGTGCTCACTAAGTATGTGTGTCTGAATGCAGCTGGTGATGGAGTTTTGTGGGGCGGGATCGGTGACCGACCTGGTGAAAAACACAAAGGGCAGCTCTCTAAAGGAGGACTGGATTGCCTACATCTGCAGAGAGATTCTAAGGGTAAGGGATCACCGTCTCACCAGTCAAAACAAGTCTGCAGCAGAGGTCACTCCCCACTGAACAATTTTGACTGCTTTATCTGTGTGCAGGGCCTTTCTCACCTCCACGCCCACAAAGTTATCCACAGAGACATCAAGGGTCAGAATGTGCTGCTAACAGAGAATGCAGAGGTCAAACTTGGTACGTTGAACGCTTAAAAATTGTGGGCCAAAAGTGCAAAAGCAGGTCTATGCTGTCCTCCATTGTCTCACACCCTTTCCTCCTCTGATTCCTTTGTCCATATTCAGTTGATTTTGGGGTGAGTGCTCAGTTGGACCGGACTGTTGGGCGTAGGAACACCTTCATAGGCACACCTTATTGGATGGCACCTGAGGTTATTGCCTGTGATGAGAACCCTGACTCCACCTATGACTACAGGGTAAACGCAGCACTGTCTTTGTGTGTGTGAGAGTACTGTACTGTGAGAGCATATGGAAGATAGAGACCAACCTGGTCCCTTGTGTATTTTGCAGAGTGATATTTGGTCCCTGGGGATCACCGCCATTGAGATGGCAGAGGGAGCACCTCGTAAGTGAATCCATTTTTTTTTTTTTTTTTTTTTTCATGTTCTTGGTTAAATCATGTCCTCCCATGTTCTCAATAACACATGATATATGTCATTGTCTCAAAGCCCATTCTGAAAGACCTCATGAATGAGTCTGTCTTGCATATCCGGCCGTGTTGTCTGTGTCTTCAGATGGACAGCTGACTCACTGTAATCAAGGTAGTGTAGTCGTGAGCTGGCAGTTGGCCTGTGGAGGCTGATTGCACAGATCGCTCTGGTCTGCTTTGCGGTGAGATCTGTCTGCCTAGAGAATTGGTGTCAAACCTGACTAAGAAGCAAAGAAAATCTCACTTAAGAGTAGCAGCTAAAATGCTTGTACAATTAATTGCAGTTATGGTAAAGAAATTCCATAATAATCAGCGTGAGTAACTAGTATACTGCTACATTTGACCAGGTGGTGGTTGTTATAATGCAACCATTATAACCCTACCTGCAGCAGGAATTAAATTACACTCGTTACTTATTGGTATACTGATTATTACATTTGGCTGTGAAGTAGTAGTAGTAGGAAACACTTGCAATATGAGTCTGCGGTTTTATGAGCTCTGTATTGTTACAAAATGTTTCTTCACTCTGTTGAATAAAATAATATATTAAGTCTCCCCAAGTGGAAACTTGAAGTCTCTCGTGCACATCTCAGGGAAGTAGGACAACAGCAATTAAATTTTTTTATGTGGGGAAAAAAAAAGAAGCTGGATACAAATCATTATTCCAAGCACAGTATTTATATACATAAATATATCTATCAACACATGTCTGGTGGGGATCTTAAAATATAACGTTTTAGTTGAGTCCAGTTTCTTAGTCGAAATAAATTTGTACCACAGACACTTGATAACTTTTTTCATGTTCTGAAAGCATTTTTCACACCACTGATGAGGACTGCAGTGCTCCTGCAGACCATGTTGCTGCTTCTGGGAATGACATAAGGCGTACAGGCAACAGTCAAGCTGGTGTTGATGTACCATTGTAAATTATACAGTGTGTACTTACTCACCCCATCAGTCTTATAACCAGGGCTGAAAATTAACTTTGTGGCTCACCGGCCAAGAGGACTGGTAGATGAAAAAATCCACAGACCAAGCATATTTTTTACCAGCCAAAATAATGAATTGCCTTTTTTCTGTCACATATACATTTGTTTCAGTACTTTTCATTGAGATAATATAGTATTAGATTGAATACAAGCTTAAAGGAGAGGCCTTGAGTGCCGTCATGGCGGGTGTCAAGAGGAGAGGCTCGGACTGAGTGTGGGACACAGTCATGCAGGCTATGTGACACTTGCTGCGTTCATGGTCACGGATATTCTCCAGCTTCATCGTTTTGTTACCGATGACAAACGAGTTGTTACGTTTTTTTTTTTGTTGTTTTTTTTAGCATATTGCCAACATACATTACAGCTCATTACTGCACCCTCAGTATCGTAGTGTAGCCAGCCTCTTGAAATGCTGTTATCGCCGAACCTCCATTTCTCACAAAACTTTTTTTCTGTAACGTTACAGCTTCAGCTTCGTCCTCGTCTGTGTTTTTTCGTTTTGTCGCTGGTTTACCTACACCTGGTAAATGTCGCCACATGACGCCCGCTGTGATAGCTTGCTACTAACAGCAGATCATGGATCTAGGCGCGCGTCCTCCGAGTAGGCCTACAGGTTCCTTGATGCAGCGGAGAGCAATTTATGTGCGACACACAACAAACAGAGCGCCCGTATAGTTATTATATATATAATTTATTACATGACTATTTTGGTACAAACATTTACCCGCCAATGTGGTGGATAGCCTTCCGAGATTTAGTCACCAAATGGAAAATCTACCCACATTTGGCTCTTGGCGGGTGTTAATTTTCAGCCCTGCTCATGACTGAAGTATATTTTCCATTAATAATAAAATGATAAATATATCTTGTTTTTAGATTAGCTTTTTTTAGATGGTACTGCTGAAACCATAATTTAATCAACAGAAATAAATGGAAGACAGTTTATTAGTAAGTTCATTTTTCATTACTTTATGCTTGGTGTACTGTTTGCCAAAAAAAAATAAGCAATGCTGAGACACCACATTGATCTTGGATAACTCAAAATGCATATTTGTCATTAAGTGCATTTTTTGATTAGTTGATTAATCAGTGATTAAAATAATCATTAGTTGCAGCCTTAGTTGTTTCCTCTCTCTTGCTTCTTATATTTTATTGCCATAATGACCGTGTTGATGACCAAATTTCTAAATACATATGTATATTTTTTTTCTGTTGAGATATGTAGTTATAAATTATTCACACAATGTCCTACATTTCCTTGAAGTTCCTTTCTGTCTTGCATATGAAATTGGGAAAGGTGTGACAGGTGGACTGTGGCCATTTTATCTACACAATATATAAGATGGGACAGACAACAGTTTTATGTGTCACTGTTTTGTTGAGGTGCATCATTGTGCCAGTTACAGGCATGTATTCATTTGCTTTACAAGCTTATTGTCTTGCTTTTACATTGTTTTTGAACGTATGAATTATTAAGCATCTTTTTCACACACTTTTGAGCATTCTGTACACTCGCTGTGTGAGCAGACACCATCCATACCTCTTCTGTCTGTTCACACTTTAAAGAAAACACAGAGCTGTCAGGACAACAAATAAAAGGGAATCATTTAAATGCAGAGCTTTAGGGCTGTCTGTACAATTGATCAGCTAAAAGCCTAAACAAACAGAACAGCTCACTCCAAGTATTTAATAAAACACTAAATGGCACAGCAGTATTTAACTCGATCATTTCCTCTGACAGGAAGTTGACAAAATTGCCAGCATCCTGTCAGTGGGTGATCCATTCCTTTTTAAAAAATGAAAACAAACAGTGCATGCCCACTGAATAAACACTGATTGTGCTTTAACATTATAACTGTGTATAAGCCTGCATGTTATATGAAGCACACATTATCAGTATACTTGTGATCCTCCTGTTCAAACCCTTAAAGTGCTGAAATCAAAGTTTCTTCTTGCCTTTGGCTGTCTCAGTCACGTTGCATATGTCCAAAAGACAGCCATATAAAAGCCTATTTACTGTGAAACTGTAAAGCTAACCAGTCAGGTTTAGCTACCTACCTACGCTGGGAACACAATGACTCACAGTCCTTGCTCTTACATTCAGTGTAACAATAAGCCTGAGGCACTGGGAAAGATTGGATAACAGCAGCTGTAACCATGTTTGAGGACACAAAGAATATGTGTAATGGTGGCTTGTATTATTTACAAACTACCAGGTGTGGGAGGGTATGATATTCTGTCTAACATAAAATTTATTCTGATGTTCCTTTTTCCTTCGTTTCACCGTAGCATGGGTAGGAGGATTTAATAACACCTAACTCTCTACATCTTCTTTTATTTTTGTAGCTTTGTGTGACATGCACCCAATGAGAGCCCTCTTCCTGATTCCCAGGAATCCCCCTCCGAAACTTAAATCCAAAAAATGGTGAGTTATTACCTATCCTGCTGTGTTTTACATCAATCAGATTCTGGACACTGAGCAGGCTCCCTTCATATGATGTCAAATGTGCATAGAAGCCTTAAAACTTTAACATCTTCCCAATGCCAAACTGAAAAGTAAAGATGATATGCCAGAGTGGGGAAAAATGAGGTCATGCCAGGAAAGCACATTTACATGCACTGCAGTAACGCGGTTGCTCGGTTTACTTGGTGTTTAAGAAAACAGGTTACTGCAGAGCACCAGTAACCAGGTTAAGTGCATATAAACACACTTAACGAGAGCAGCACTGAATGGAAGGAATGTTGCTCCTACAAGAAGTGATGCAAAATTAGAGAAAAATCTGATTTCTCAAAGCAGATGTTATGCTTGAGGTTACTTTGGGTGCATCTGTTCCTTGATCGTTAAAGACTTTTAGGGCAGCAGTTATTCACTTGGTTTCAAAGTGTGAGAGGGATTACTTTGTCAATACCCAATATTGAGACAGATATGAGCAAGACAAGAAGTTGAAGTCATTTAAACTAATTTGCCATATTCTCTCTCCTACCCTATTTTTTTGCTCCCATTACTCTTCCTGCTGCTTGTTAATGGACCCACTTAGTAGAGTTTATGGTCCCACTGCATTCAGAATGTTTCTTTCACAATGTTTTTATAACTTCAATCATAAAGTAGATGTCTGTCAGTATTGTGCAACTCAAAATGAACAGTTATGAGGATACAAAAACATAATGTAAATAAGATATGCAAACAGTTGCATGAACTCAACAGCTGTTGTTTACACTGTTTGTGCTTTATTGACCTCACACAGGTAGTGTTCACTGCATTGTCATTGTAGTGCATTGAATTGTATTTAATGATCATATTATTGTGCTCATATTTCAATTGCAGCTGCAGAGAAATTGTGTTAGAAGAAAGTAACAACTGGTAGTAAAGTAGTTTTACAGAATTGTGTATGTACTGTTACATGGTTCACTGCAGCTGCCAGCTCCTCTGACAATCAAATTAGTTTTGTAAAGACATTGCAGAATGAAATGGATCACTGCACAATACAGGTCAGCTGATTATATCGATAGTTTGCAACAGGAACATACATTTGAGTGTTTTGTATATGCTAAAAAAATTACTCGGAGTGATTTTGTATCTTCAGAACATTCAAAATACTCTGTCTATGATTCATAAAACAAGACTAGGTCAAAACCTGGTTTATGGCTTAACCGTGTATGAAATGCTAGAGGGCTTTTAATTTGAAACAGAAAGTGGCGGCATTCACAGTCACAGACTCAGGGACTTTTGTTCTAGTGCCATAGTGCAGGAGCAGCTGTTGCAGTCAAGCCAAAAAAAATCATGTAAATACATGTTAAAATGAAAAACAACATTCTTAGACACAGTCACACAGCATAAGGGACCGGTTTCTCTGGAGCCGTACCCACTGATCATTTAACGCAACGCATCAGGGTCCCGCCTGAATTTCTCTTCTGGGCGATAACAGCCCAGCTGCCAACCGTCCATGCCTCCTCACCCTTCCACTTTCCCTCACTCGTTCATTGTCCTCTAACCTTCCCCTTCCTCCCAGGTCCAAGAAATTCATTGACTTTATAGAAGGCTGTCTTGTGAAGACATATACCAGCCGACCATCCACAGAGCAGCTTCTCAAGCACTCCTTCATCAGGGACCAGCCCACTGAGCGTCAGGTCCGAATTCAGCTCAAAGACCATATTGACCGTACACGCAAGAAAAGGGGAGAGAAGGGTAAGCGCACGAGATACCCAGGGTACATTGTCTTTACATGGTCAGTGATCAACTGAAGTGTACTGTAGGTTACCCCAACTATTTCACTTCTCTTTATGCTCATTTTTCTTACAGAAGAAACAGAGTATGAGTACAGTGGTAGTGATGAAGAGGATGAAAATCGTGGAGATGACCGAGAGTCAAGGTACCCGCAGTT
Organism: Epinephelus lanceolatus; assembly: GCF_041903045.1. Taxonomy (NCBI): domain Eukaryota; kingdom Metazoa; phylum Chordata; class Actinopteri; order Perciformes; family Serranidae; genus Epinephelus; species Epinephelus lanceolatus. The sequence goes on along the minus strand of NC_135744.1, from coordinate 41,695,417 downwards.
CATATTCTCTGTGCAAATAGTACCAATCTTTGACTTGTGTTCTCTGTGCGTTCCCCAAAATCCTCTCCCAAATGTCTTTAATTTTCATCATCAGTTCAATCCTCAATGTACCCGGTGAGTCCACCCTGAGGCGGGACTTCCAGCGTCTGCAGCAGGAGAACAAAGAGCGCTCGGAGGCTCACAAGAGGCAGCAGGCCCAGCTAGCTGCTCAGCGCAGAGACCCTGAGGAACACAAGAGGCAACTGTTGCATGACCGGCAGAAACGCATTGAAGAGCAGAAGGAACAGCGTCGCCGACTTGAAGAGGTAATGATCAACCAGAGAATTTCTGCTTTGTAAAGGAATAGTTTGACGTTATTAGAAATATGCTTATAAGCTTCTATTCAAGAGTTTGGTGAGCAAAATGATACGAGTCTCGTATTTGCATGCTAAATATGATTCAGGAGACAACTGACCTTCATCAAGGCAGACATTTTAACATGCCATAGTAGGGAAAGCACAGGTGTATTTAAAAACATTAATGATAACTGTATTCCACTTAGGGGAGGCCCCAGTATTGTGCATGCAGGCTTAGTGGAATAGCTTACGTTGCCACCTAATGAAACTGAGCCTTCATTTATGTTTCCAGTTTCACCTGTGTGCTTTTCCTACTGTGACAAGTCAAAATGTCTGCCGTGAAAATGGTCTGTTATCTTAGCTTAGCGTAAAGACTGGAAGCAGCGGGAAATGGCGAGCCTCACTCTCCCCAAAGTTAAGAAAAACTTGTGACAGCACCTCTAAAACTCTAACCATTCATTCATTCATTTTTATCTATTTTAGTGTCACAACTTTGGCCCATCACTCATGGGATTATAAGACGCCATCTTTTTTAATCATTGCATATACAGATCAAAACATATGGAAAAGTAAAGTTAAGGCACAAACCCCTGTGCCAAGAGAGAAAGGTTACAGCACTCTTCATAACACTTCAACTTGACATTTTTACACTTCTTGTTTGTATGGATTAGTCAAAGAACATACAGTGTGTTAGTTAGTGAGCTTCAGAGGTGCTGGTCGGTGTTTATATTTTTGAACTTTGCACCGATGCATCCACCGATATATGCCTTGTTGACTGCCATTAGCCTATCAATAAATATGATGACATTCACAGGGGTTAAAGTTCTCCGGCGCAGCACCGGATTTTCGGCGTGGCGAAGTTTCTGTCCGGCACGGGCAGAAGTGATCCATTTCAATGATGACATGCTTGCCCAGAGGCGAAATTTCGACGTAGCTGCCTGTTTAATTCACATCAAGTGCGATACACTTTTGCAAACAGCCTAAATGATTTAGCTTCTAAAAATAAATAGCACCAAGGCAAAGAAGAGATGTAGGAGCTATAAGTCAAAAAGTCTGGTAACCACTGAAAGTTTAATCATTATTTATAAACTCATTATGCTATAAAAGTTTAATCTGAAAAGTAACTACTAAAGATATAATCTTTTTGTTCGTCTTGATAATAAACACGTTCCTTTGCAACACATACATTTCTATTTCTTCATTTTGTGACTGTAACACCGAGCCCCCCGCTTGGGAAAAGATTTCAGATTTCAGGCACACAAATCTTCCGTGCTCCATGTTTCAGGCACAAACTTTTTTCTTGCTTTAACCCCTGCATTCACCAATGGCAGTGCCCGATGTTTTCCTTTGTGTCACATCGGTTATGCACAGGCTAAAAAGCAAGGCTCAAATCTAATGTTGTCCCGTCGTCGAGGACAATAGAAAACGTGTTGAGACCAACATAGATCTTCCCCAAGATTATTGCGCAACACTGCACCCAGTGCTGAGATTTAAGGTCTGATACCTGCTAAATAAAATGCTGCATAAACTCAGAGCTGGTGATGAAAAGCAGGAAGGAATAAAAAGTTCTCAAACTGTGAACAGAGCAATGTTCATACCCAATTTAAAAAAAGTAGCTATGTTTTAGGGACATGGTTCTAATGTAGGTTGAGTATCAGCAATTTTGCTTTTGAAGTTAAGTACCACCTATGCATAAATCATCTCTCTTCTTCAGAGAATGATGAAATGTCTGTAGTTAAGATGCACCCACATTCATAGTGTCAGATACTAACCCCACATTTTCATAACAGACTTCAAGCTGACATCCTCGTGGTCCAACTTTTTCTTGTCTGATGTTGGTTTTAATTCATTCAATACATTTTAGTACAAACATATTAGATGTTGTTAAGGACAGAAAAATTGTGTCTTTCACGTTATTTCCATCGTTGACCTTGATTTTGTAATTAATTGTAATCCTGCTCGTTTTGCTAGAGGCTCATGATTCTAATACATTATGCAACAGGCAGAACATTGTTAATTCAAAGCAAAACTGTACCAAGCAACGAAAATATCAGGTTCCTTGTCTGTAATGGTTCTGCTCTTGTCTTTGTCCTATATCCACCAACGACTTGCCTTTTTATTTGCACTTTATTGTGCATATGGATTACCATTTCTTGCTTTGGTCAAGAGTGCACAGCAGTTATGATTTGCCTTCTATTATTGGCCTCTGATTATATGAATTATGAACATAAATAACAGAATGAAACAACATATAAGAGTAACAATGTCTGAATAGCTTAAATTTAATTTGGAAATGAGGCCTTCGCGCAACATGTAAAACACACCAGTACACTTGACCTGTCGTTTTTGTCACCAGCTCAAAGCCTCCATGACTACATTATGTGTTGGAAGGGCTCGACAAAGGCTCAGGTTATTTTCACAGAACCTTTTCGACATTTTGTTCACAAACATTCATGGTACTATAAATCTGTGAACACTGGGGAACAGAGTGAGATCATATAAAGTGAAGAAGAGTCCAGCTCCTTGCAATGCAAGTATGAATTATTAATTCTGCAAACATTTGCCCCCAGTGAGATGATTTTGTAGCCTAGAGTAAGATGTTGAGTATGAAGTTTGTAAAATGCATGGAAACTGTGAAAATGTAGTTTCACCTTTATGGAGTATGGAAATTAGTACATTGCGTAAGTGGCTCAAGAGTCAGACTTTCTCTACACTAAGATCACTAATCTGCCTCTTTAACACATTACAGCCCTGGAGGCTGCATGTGTTAAAGGGATACCTTGCCGATTTTCAACCAGCTTTGTATCACAACAGTGTGGGTAGAATGTGTAAATGAACTGTGGTAAATAGTCCCTCCATTTTACAAGCGCCCAGATCTCCTTGCTCATCTCTCAGCTCAAATCACATCATCTGGTGGATATTTGTTGACTCTAGGCTTGGTGCTCGAACTACAGATTGTACTTCCTCATTTTCGTTTGCTTTTCGTTTGTTATACCACATGCCACAGGCACTCTCTGTCTCGCAAACTCAGATCAAACAGTAAAACTAGGCAGAGCTGATTAGATATAAACCAAGAGTCCGTTGCTGTGTTGCCTAATCTTGCCTCTCCCTAAATGTCTTAAGAAACTTATTTTAGTGCACTGTTTAGCTGTAATACAAGAGTTTTATGAATAGGAAATGGACGCCATGCTGTTTACTGTATTGTGAAAACAGAGACTGAAAAACTGAGATCAAATGGTAAAACTAAGCAGATATGAACCTGTCTGTTACTGCGTTGCCTATTTCTCACCTCAAAGGTTTTCAGAAACACATTTTAGTTTACTGTACAACTATAATTGGAGATCGTTACCAGCCAGTCACCATAATGTTCCCTGTGGAAAAACAGAAGAGCTGGATGTTTATTGGTTCAGTGCGGCACAGTGCACTGTGGTAGCTGTAGGTTTTCTACCTCATCAGCAAAAGCAAATGCCATAGCCCTTTTTCCTGTATTTTCTGGTCATACCGCACTAATGTTAAAAGTATTTGTGTCCTTCTACTGCATAGACAGCCCAGTTTTGTGACTTAAAGCATACAAACAATATGCATGCTATTTTTTTTTTTACAATCTGTGTATATCTTTATGGCTTTAAGGTCAAAGAATATAAACAGGCTAGCTAAGGTAGCTGTGTTGAAGCTAAAAGAAAACCTAGTGTAATGACAGAAAAGATTTGCACAACATTCACAGTTAAAACGTCCATGCAGAAACACATGATAATTATTCATGTTGGCAATCCCAGATCTAGATCACCAGTGAAGTATAATCAGCCTGTCCTGTATTTTATTAAATTACTATCACTCACAAACTTTCTACTCCAAAGTCTGATACTCTAAATGTTGGTTCAGGCGGGTTTGTAATGCTGTTAACAATGTTTTCAAACCACTGTATGTAAAAATACAAATTCCCACTGACTTTGGTGGTAAATGCTTGCACAGTACAACTACTGGTTTGATACTGTAGGAGTTGGCATAAAGTCTTGATTTACACTTGTAATGTTGCCAATATTTCACATCCAGTGGAACGTCCTTTAAAGTTTTATGTGATATAGAGCTGCCAAAGTGTCTGTACTATGCGTCTGGAAAGAAGCCTTGAGGAAAGCTCTGCTTTACAGTCTGCAGCCTTTTATAAGTAATTAGGTCACTGATCAGCTGGTTGAGTCAGATTATCATGGTAATTTTTTGCATCATGTTACAACATGTTTCAAACAAACATAGGAAACTTTGGAAACATGGCACTCATGGCATTGTGTTAGATATGATTTGTTATTGGCTGACATTGGAATTGGAATCAAATTACAGAGTTTGTGTTGATGCTTTGATTTAATTTTTAGGGTCGAGGTAACACTTTAAAGGTCCAGTGTGCAGGATTTAAGGGGATATATTTGAAGAAATGGAACATAATATGATAATGTTTTCTTTAGTGTATAACTATCTGAAAATAAGAATCGTGTTTTCGTTACCTTAGAATGAGCCATTTATATCTACATAGGCAGCAGGTCCTTGTCCACAGCAATCACCATGTTCACTGCCATGGTTCTACAGCAGCCTAGAACAGATTGTAGATTGGGCCATTCTGTTTTTGCGTTGACCACCGTGGTTAGCAGCCCCTCCACGACAAGCAGTGTCGGAAGAACCCTGACATGTGACATGAAACTTCTTTATCCTGTTTTTTTTTTTTTTTGTTTTTTTTTTTCTTGTGTAAATCACTGGGTCCGATTTTTTTTGAAGAGGAGGGGGCTCTGTGGATAATCTAGCTCACTTAAAAAAAAACTCCTGAATGTCTCAATTTGAAATAAGGTGAGGACACATTAAATTATCAGGGAAATGTAGGCACACAGCATTGAAGAAACACTGATTTGCTACATGAAACTGCTGTATTGTTTTAATCACCTGATCCATTTGTTGTGGAAAAGAAGAGACCTCTGCAGATAATTCGGCACCTGGTTAAAACATTCTGAACAATGAACATTGAAGGAATTCTAATTGGGCGAAGTTTCAGCTGGTTGAAATCTGCCCTGAGGCCAGTAATTCTCCCTAAATCTTACACACTGCTCCTTTAACACAGACATTACTTAAAGGGAAATTTCGGTTTATTTCAACTTGTCTCCTATCGTCCTAAATTTGTTTCAAGTGACTAGTGACATAAAAATAATAGTTAGCATGTTAGCCGTTAGCCTAGATACAGCCGGGGCGCATAGTAGCGTCAGACCTGTTAAAACGTAAGTGAACGGGCAACCTTCAAGTGCAAAGTTAGTCCACTAAACAAGCTTTTTTTCCACAAAGACCGCCTCATATCGTTAGGATAAATGTCAGAGAACATATAGAAAACGACATGTAAACGTGTTGTCTTACCTTACCGGTGTGCTGCCATGTTTGTTTACCATCTAGCTCTGCTTTCCAAAGCACGGCCGAAATATATCTCGCGAGCTCTAGATAAAGCCCAGCTGGATACTACTCCAGATGGAGGTGTCTCGTCCTCGGTCACATCCAGACCTTGAAAATAAGGCTGCAACAGGTCCCATTCCTTGCAACAGAGGCATTCCTCTTCTGTGGGCACTGGGGCACAGCATTCACAGGTACACCACCAATCTCCAGAGCTACGCAGCCTTGCAGCAGCCATTCCTCCTCTCTCGTCCTCTACCTGTTGCGCCTCTCTCTCTCTCCTCCTCCGTTCTTCAATTTCACAAAGCTCTTCGTCAGTGTATTCTGGCTCAAATAAATAAGGGCGGCCATCAAACTCTGCAAAATCAAATTCCTCCTCCACAAAGTCGAAGTCTGGCAAAAAGTCAGCCATTATTCTATAAATCTTTCATAAAATAAATGAATCAACTTTTCAGGCTACTGTCCGGTTCTGCCTTCCAGCTGTTGCTGCTTGTTCTCGCAAGATTTCAGGCACGGTATGAGATCGCTGCTTGTTCTCGCGATATTTCAGCAGCGCTTTGGAAAGCAGAGCTAGATGGTAAACAAACATGGCAGCACACCGGTAAGGTAAGACAACACGTTTACATGTTGTTTTCTATATGTTCTCTGACATTTATCCTAACGATATGAGGCGGTCTTTGTGGAAAAAAAGCTTGTTTAGTGGACTAACTTTGCACTTGAAGGTTGCCCGTTCACTTACGTTTTAACAGGTCTGACGCTACTAGGCTAACGGCTAACACGCTAACTATTATTTTTATGTCACTAGTCACTTGAAACAAATTTAGGACGATAGGAGACAGGTTGAAATAAACCGAAATTTCGCTTTAACATTATTTGATTAAAGGTTTTGTATGTTGCTGAGGATTTTGAAAGACATACCTACATAACTCAGCTCATTGGTGAGTTGACAAAGTGGCAGCAGCTTTGAAATGTTTAACGGGTGATGTGGGATTTGAATGAGGCACACTTTGTCACACTGATATTGCTATTGTTGTCAAAATTATTGTGGAGATTTGCTGAAGTATTTTACTGCAGTGAGATAGAACTCCCCTAATATACCACCACCTCCTCCTCTATCTTTTCTGGCTTCTCTGTTCAACTGTAAAGTGCCAACAACAATTGAGTGGACAAGAGCTTTGTGTGCTTTGTGTCATTTCACCACAAAGAACAAACCGTGTTGTTTTAACGTCTCTTTAAAAAATAGCAGATAAAGACTACTCCCTGCCAAAAGTGAATAACTGTGGTCAGTGTGAGTTTGAATCAAAGCAGCACACTTTGATAATGATTAGGATGCAATAGGTGTGTGTGTATGTGTTTGTGAGAATGACTCAAAGCCTCTGTTCTCTGCCCTGCATTCCTACTCCCTTTATTTCCTTTTTCCAGCTCTTTGCACTAAAAACAAGGGAGGGTTTTCTTATAAGCAGGCCCGCCATTATAAATTCCCCTGTGCAAACATAGCCTCTGTGCTCATTCCTCTTTTTCCTGTCACCCTTCTCTCCCAGCAACAGAGGAAAGAGCGAGAGATGGTGAGGCAGCAAGAAAAAGGTCCCCATCGAAGACTCGACGATATGAGACGGGAGGAAGATAGAAGGTTGGCTGAGAGGGAGCAGGTAACCAACCACGGGAGATGTGGGGATGCACTCAGCCAATCAGTGTGAAGTGTGGGCGTGTCCGCCAGCAACACTGTGCAAGTTGCTCTGGTGGTGAAATTCCACGAGTAGGTTGCCATAGCAGCAAGGGTCTAAATTAGTGTATTTATTCAGAGATGAGTTTTCTGTGGGTGAGCTCTCTGCGTCTCTTGTGCTCTGTTTCCAGTCTACCCTCAGTAACACAAGAGTCTGGCATCATAGCATCATCACCTTGTGGTGCCAAATACAGATTTTTATCTTAGTATGGTAGCTTACAACAATCACGATACACTGCTAAGTGTTTTAATAATCCTCAATCTAATGATTTATCACAATCTCTAAGTAGTGCTGAACAGTGGTGTTATGTTTTAATGCTAACTTTTATTTGTCTCTGACAACTTGGTGCATATTTCAGTGTTAGAATTAAATTCAGTGTTAGAATTGTTGATTTTTAGCAGTACAACACATGGTGTCTGTTGTTTATTGAGATGATATTACATATCTGTTTTGTGCCTCTATCTTCTACCCCTCCCCCTTATACCTTCATTTCTCTTTTTACCACCCTAATGCCTGTCATTTCTGCCCCCTCACCTTCCCTCAGGAGTTTATCAGGCATAAGTTAGAAGAAGAGCAGCGGCAATTAGAAATCCTTCAGCAGCAGTTGCTTCAGGAACAAGCACTGCTTATGGTAACTAGTCCTCAACACTCCTTTTTCATCTCTTGTCCTGACTGTAGAGGTTTCCATGTCCTCTCAATTATAGTACGTCATCAGTGAAGATTTATTGATCAGTGCTGAAAAATATCGAGTGCAATGTCTGTAAAACTGACTTTTGTCAAGTCTGTTTTATTTATATAACCTAATATCACAAATCACAAAATTGCCTCCGGGTTTATAATCTGTGCCGCACACAAAACCTCTCTGTCTTTAGTCCCTCGATTCTGATAAGGAAACACAGTGTTGTAGTGTTTTGTCAAATCAAACACTGCAGTGTCTGCTTGTGTTTGGGGTGGATGCTTTTAGGTGAAGGAAAAGGCAGCTGAATACTTCAACGATCAGTTTCCGAAAGCTCTACTTGTATTTGTAGCAAAATAAGCAGTTTCATGTTGTAGACGCAGCACCTTGATGCAAACATGCTTCATGTTACTGTGTATGGGTGTAGCTTCCACAGTACTGCATGTCTTGAAAAGGCATTCACTGACCTAGATTTGGGGGCAGTTTTGGGCAGATTTCAGTTTATTAGTGTGTGTGTGTGGATATCTTGCTCACAGTGAATTGTCACACTCCTGACATCTTTGTTTTAGCTAGCTTCTGTGTTGCATAGGAGATGCTGTCATTTGGTTTCAGCTATAGTTTTAGATCTTTGTTCCAGTTTTTTGTAGGGAGAAGGAACCCAGTCCTTACTGCTGCATGCATGAGGCAGCTGAGATGAGTTTTTCTACATATTCCTCCAAGGTTACACATAGCCATAATTTCTGTGGGGGAAATCAAATATCACTGTGTTTTTGAAAAATTACCTCAATATCAATGTTACAACGATATTTTTAGCTTTGCTTATTGGTGCTTTTACAACATTTTTAGACAATGAGATTTTTGATAAATAATCATCAGTAATGTGGATATAATGACGCACTCCGTCGCCGGCTCATTATGTGCAGTGATAGTTTTGGCGTCTGGTCTATTTTCTCTGCAAGCCACAAGTGAGTCTGGCAAGACAACACACTGATTATCTGTTGTGAACAATATAAGGAATATAAATGATCCAATTCTTATAAGTTATAGCAGTCCATGCTTGCTTGTGTCACATATTTGTCAGTTGTGTCTAAATGCAAACACACACACACACATACACACACAAGCAGACAAAGAAAAAGCAGAGCAGAATGACTTGTTGACCAGTACGGAGAAATGCGCCTCTGGTGTGAAGGGCCAGGCAACTGCTAGCACGACAACTGGCGAATCGGGGCACTTACACGTTCAGTATGAATATGGAGTACTCAACACTTAAAATATGATGATTTACAAAATCTAAGACAATATCTAAATACCAGGATATCGATATAATTAAAAAAACATTGCTCAGCCCTTATTCCTGTGTATATGCATATCTTCATCGAGACCAGAGCACAGGGCCACGGGACAGTGTCCCTGAAGTAGTTTTGAGGGTTCAGTGTCGTGCTCAAGGGCAGCACACCTCCAGGAACAGTGTTGGGAGTCAATTTTGGCATAGTGGCCACGGTTGGTATTGCAGGATCACGTGATATACAACCCCTCCCATGCAGTCATTACAAAAGTGCCTGTAATTAGTCTGGGGCCGTTTAGTGGCCGTTTTGGTAAGGGACCACAACCAGGGCCAGAGAGACCGGATGTGGAATTCGATGGTGCGCCACAATTTAAAGTTTTACTTTGGTGAACACTTTTACTTTGGTGAATTTGGTGAATTCCGGATCCGCTCTCTAGACCGGAACCAGAATCCAGACAAAATTCAGAGTGAATGGAAACCAGGCTCTTCGCCGTACGTGAAGAGCCTGGTGACGCGAGGCTACCTGTAATGAACTCCTCTCCGGTGATTTTAATCAACTGTAATAATCCAATATTTTCTTTCCATGCAGCTGGTTCACAGTAATGGCCTTCCCGTAGCGCCTTTCATTTGATGTAATAAGGACAGTAACAAATGTAGCAGAATGTGAATAAAATTAAACTAAATCAACTCTAAAAAATCTAATAAAATCAGACAAAAGGCACAAATACAGAGGAACTGCTGGACGGCTTTGATGGGCAGCTGCAGGAAATGTGAAGTCTTGATTAAAAGAAATGACCTTTTCTGGTGCTATTTTTCGTTAGCCGGCATCAGGAGGTTTCATTTTAGTTTCGTTTGTTGTAATTGATATTAAGAAGAGGGTGTTTTTTTTCCCATTCACCTATATTACCTTTGTTGATTGCTGTGCATAAAAGGACAATTATTTGTTGATGTTTTTGATTGAAACCCAGATATTGGTGTCATTATTTGCGAGGCTCTAAGGAAAACTGAAAGTGATCCAGCTGATCTGCAACAGTGGTGCCAACAATAATAATAACAATAAGTTGTCTGTTTGCATTTGAAAAATAATAATAATATATCCACGTCACACAGGAGCTACATATCTGTGTCAGGGTGGAAAAAGCAGCCTAGATGTCCTTTTCCACAGCAGCTCAAACAAGGTCCCTCTGAGACATTTACTGTAATCCCTGCATGGCGTCCTCGGTCTAGTCAAAAGTCTCCTCCCACACAGAGAAGCACCTGGGTGAGGCATTCTCTCCAGGTGCCAGGCTGGGTTTCACTCTGTGGAGGAACACCACAATCATTTGTCAGAAGGATTTTGGTTTGGCTTTCATTCACTGCCCTGAACATGTGGGCCGTATATGAGCATCATATGAGGATTGAATTGTAAATCTGCTGCTCTGCTTTGTGGCCCATAGTGATTTGCAGAATAGGAACAAAGGAAAACAAGCATTTAACGTTATTGGAAAGTTAATTTTGGTTCTGTGTACTTAAGATTGTTTCAGGTGTAACTTTGTGTGAGACATTTCCTAATTTGCGACTTTGACAGACTTATGTTTGAAACACTTTTCATTTTTCTGTGATTTTTTTTGTCTTTTCTTATGAGCATGAAGGCCATCAAAAGGCTATGAGACACAATGAAAAACCAATAAGTCAACTGACTCACTTTTATCACTGTCTGTTTAATATACAGCACAAAATGTTTAGCTAAAGACACGATCAATATCCTTCTGACGTGGGTGGGTAATTGACTGCTGTACTAAAAATAGGAGTACACACTTTGAGATGATAAAGTCTGCCCAAAATATTTGTTAACTCAGTAGGTGAAACCAGTGGTGATCAGTTTAATACACAAACCTGTTTACAAATGGTTCGGTCACGACCGGCTTAACCTGTCTGTTGTGTCCAGTCTGAGTCCAGCAACGGCTTGACTGCAGTGTGTTTCTTTGCCCAGGAGTATAAGCGCAAGCAGCTGGAGGAACAGCGTCAGTCAGAGCGACTGCAGAGGCAGCTGCAGCAGGAGCATGCCTACCTGGTGTCTCTGCAACAACAGCAGCAAGAAAAGAAGCCCCAGCTCTACCACTACAACAAAAACCTGGAGCCCAACAACAAACCGACTTGGGCCCGTGAGGTAGCAGTGTAACCTACATTTGAAGCAATACACACCACAGTCAAACTACTGTACACTTCCTGCAAAGTACACCCTTCTTTCTCTGTCATCCCTCTTACAGGTGGAGGAGCGGAGTAAGCTCAACAGACAGGGCTCACCCAAAATCTGCACCACTGTCTCTGACACTGCCATCCAGTCGCGCTCTGACTCAATCAGCCAGTCAGGAGTGGTCCAGTCTGCTCAGACCCCACCAATGCAGAGGCCTGTTGAACCCCAAGGGGGGCAAGGAAAGGTGGGTGTTTAAAACTCAGTGGATTAAAACCTCAAAACAACGCAAGATACAACTGCTTTTTCCTTTCTGCCCCTAATTCTTAAGCTGCTTTATCCTTCTTTGTCTGTGCTCCTTTATTTACTCCTTTTTTTCTCATTTTCCCTCCTTTCCCTCTCCACACATCATCTGGGGTTACTTTGTCCCTACACGTTAAAAAATCTCCAACCTTGCATTCCTCCCCACTTCGGCCTGCTTTTCCGACTGTCCTGTGCACTCTTTCTTCCGCTCGGCTGCTCTTTCCTCCTGGTGTGCTGCTGCTGCTGCTCCTGTCCTCTGCAGTTCCAGATGGCTCACTTGGTTCCACTGAAGCCTTATGCTGCCCCTGTCCCTCGTTCCCAGTCCCTCTGTGACCAGCCCACTAAGACCATGTCCGCATTCCCCACCCAGGATCCCTCCCTTACCCCCACACCCCGTCCCATCCACTCTAGAGAGCTGGTGCGTCAAAACTCAGACCCCACTTCTGAAACCCCGGCACCACAGGTACACCAAATCAGAGATGATCGTGGCCCCTGGATCCGCCTGCCAGATGTGGAACTCCCACCTAAGGTGAGATCTAGTGGCTGGTTTTTGCATGTCATTTTCATAAAGACTCCCATATCTACACACACATATTATGTTAGCTGGACTACAGTTAGCAGACTGACATTGAAAGGTCTCGGTGCTTACGTCTCGGGAAAACTCTTACCCAGTCGAGGATTACGTTTTTGTGAATACCTTTTTAAAGGTTGTTAATTGAACTAAAATCTTCACTGCATCTTCGGTGCATGGCGGTTCCTGACGATGGTTGGCCTACTTGATGACAGGCCATTCTTTTAGGAAATTACTGCTGTTTATTAAGGGTGGTATTCGGGTTTAAAAGAAACTCTTTGGTCATTTTCTATGCTACTGTTTTTTACAAAAATACTGGTAAATGTAAGATTTTGATGCTGTTCTCAGATTCCCCAGAGGACAGCGTCTATTGCCACAGCTCTCAACACTAACCTGACGTCTGGCATAAGACATCCAGTACGAGCCAGGTACAGAGGACAACCAAATGATTTATCAGATATTTCCTTAAATTAGTGCCTACTAAATGGTGGTAGATGGACTTCAGATAACTGATGTGTATCCTCAATGTATCCTCATGGCAGCAATCCAGATCTGAGCCGCAATGATCGCTGGGAGAGATCGGACAGTATGAGCATCATATCCAATCTGCCCCAGACTGGCTCTCTAGAGAGGCATCGCATCCTCAGTGAGTCCCTGCCTCCCCAGTGCTATTTCTCTGCAGACTGTCTGTGAAGGAAGTCTGATACCAGAATTATAACTCCACACTACTACGTTGTTATTTGCAGGTTCCTCCAAAATGGATTCACCCATTATCTCCCATGATAGTCGTCATAAGCCAGGGGAGTCTCGCACCTCCTCCCGCCCTGGACGCCCTGCTGTAAGTGGTTCTTTCACACAGACATTATGTTAGCTGTCTCTCCAGTATCCCCTACTTACAATACTAGTTGTAACATTACTGTAGGGGTGTGCAACACATAGTATTGTACTGTAAAAATAAAAACGCAGCACCAGCTTTCTGCACACATGCTCAGTTTAATCTCAAACACACCTGTTCTGTAGAGTGACATATTGTCTCCTAGCTATACTGTAGGTTTCCCCCTCACATTACCTTTCCTTTACTCTGTATGTGCTGCACACTATTGCTGTTTCCCTTCATATTTCTCCTCTTCTCAAATCGCTGTTTGTTGACTCTACCTCAATTGTGCAGAGCTACAAGAGAGCTATAGGGGAGGTTAGTATCATGGTGTCCTTGTGTGTTATGCAATGCTCAGTGTCCATGCATGCATCTGCGCACAGTGGTTGTAGTACATGTTTGTACAAAATGAATTGCATGGATGCTCTACACTGTTTTCATTTATTGGGTAAATTATGTTTTGTCTTTGAATGACATGCAGCTCTTTACATAAAGGCCTTTTTAATGTGTTTGTGTTTTTTCTGTTATCATGTGGACATCCTGCACTCAACACAGGCCTTGTAACCGTGCCTTAAAATCATCCCAAAATGTCACCAAGTGGCTGAATTCTGAGAGTATTAGGAGTTTTGTGTATGGACTTACATTTGGACTGTTTCTGTGCCCATCCCTCATACGAACCCTCGCATTCAGTTGTGTTTGGATTGTATATTATTTGCTACTGTCTCTGATAGCTGAGATTATGTTTAAAACATTTTCAATGCTTTCTTAAAGTAAATGGTGATGTATGTGTGCAGGATCATGGCCTCTTTGCCAAGGAGCGTGCAGAGGAGCAGCCAAGGCCCCCGGTCAAGGCCAACGATTACTCGTCCTCTTCAGAGAGCAGCGAGAGCAGTGAGGAGAGCGAGAGTGGCGAGGGAGCAGAGGAGGAAGAAAGCCCCACAGATCGGTAACACAAACATCTACGAATCCTAACAATTCAGGAGACACATATTAGTATTTTGTGTCAGGTTTACTTTTAAATAAAGTATTCGGTACTTGCTGTAAAACTGCTGTACTCTCTTTTCACTCTTCATTATCAAGCTCAGGGTCTTAGGTCATCCTTGACTCCTATTCCTCGATTGATTTCAGTCACAGGGACGCAGACACTGATTCAGTCAACACCATGGTGGTTCATGAAGACGAGGGCGAGGGGGGAGAGGGAGAGCAGGCTGGAGGCTATGGGGATCAGACCATGCTGGTGCAGAGGGTGAGTCATCTGCGTATGTAATGATGCTCAAAATGCATTGTGAATTGATGGAAAGTCAGTGCAATACATTAGAGAATATTACAAAGTAGCAGGACCAGGACACTGGGTGTGTTTGGTTGTTTGGTGTTATGTTTTTTTTATTTACACACATAATTGACCAAATGAAGAAGATTACGTGGAGCCATTTTCACTGCACTCTTAATGAAGTTTGATAGCAGAAATAATTAACATGCATAGAACATCAGCGATGACTGTCAAGTTTCACTGAAGAGCACCTTTGTTGATTCAACATTTTGCACCATTGTTCAAAAAGCACTCAGGAATAAATTAGTCAGAGGAGGCAGACATACCGTACAGTACATGTTTGCTATGAATAGGCTATATTATTATGTAGCCACAGCTTCAGTATTCCACATCTGTTGTTGGTTCAGAATTTTAAGGCAACATAGTGCTGCTGGGAAGCTCACAGGATCAGCCAAATGTGGACCATGACAACTGCGTGTCATTAATGTTGCAGCTGAATATTGTTTTTTATTTTGTATATGCCTAAAGCCACCCAGTGTTAAGTTGGTATAAATCTTTGAGATTTTTGGAGAGACATCAATATGATTCAGTGACAGACAGCATACATCTCACCGGTGGCTGACGATGAGTTGAATGTGGGAAGTGTCAACTTCACTGAAGTGCAATAGTTTTTTTGTGTTGATGCATTTGAATAAGCAGCAAGCTTCAAATATTTGTGCCAAGCCTCAGTGACGGTACTGAATGCCAGGGTAAGCTATGGAGTTATTAATTTGTCTCGCATTATAAATAAAATGACAAATATACAGTACATATGAAGAGGAGGCATTTCCATTACTTTCACACATACAGTGAATTGGCTGTTTTTAAAGAAAGTTTTCAAAGCAGCTGTGTCACAGTAGAACAGTGGGTAGTCCTGCATGTGTGTCACCCAAGTGTGTAGGATTTAGGGAGATATATTGACAGACATAAGTATATTTTCTTTAGTTTATAATGTCTTGAAAATAAGAATCAACTTGTTTTCGTTACCTGAGAGAGAGCTGTTTATATCTACATAGGGAGCAGGTCCTCATCAACGGAGATCACCATGTTCACCACCATGTTTCTACAGTAGCCCGGAATGGACAAACCAAAAACTGGCTCAAGATAGGGCCATTTGCATTTTGGCATTGGCCACCATAGTTAGCAGGCCCTCCGCAACAAGAGCTGCTTTATTCAGTGTTTTTACCAGTTTCAGTCACGTGGTCTGTTTGCTCCGGAGACTATGAGACCTCTGCAGATAATTTGGCTCATGGTAAAACACCTCCTTAACATCTGGATCAGAAATAAGGATAGCACGCATGAAGTTATCAGAGAAAATAGGTGAGCACACATTTGCAGGTGGTAGGCAAGTGGGCCGTCTGTGGCATGCCACACAGCGTAGAGGAAACACTGATTTGTGACGTTTAGTGTTTGTACCAGTTTTAACCACCATTTGTTTTGGAGAGGGAGAGACCTCTGTGGATGATTTGGCTCCTGGTAAAAACCTCCTGAACAATGAACACTGAAGGAATTTTAACCAGGAGGAGGTTTAAGGTGGATGAAATCTGCAGTACCAGTAAACCTCCCTTTATCTTACACACTGGTCTTTTAAGCTGTATCTAAATAACAGTGGCACATCAGCGACTTGTAAGACACAACAACAGGCTGTCTCTCTCTGTGTTAAGAACATGACTTCTTAAAGCGTGTTTGGTCACAACTGTCATGTCTTGTGGTTACTGTGATGAGCAAACCATACAGATTGTATCCTGGTAATTGGTGCAGCAGAGTAGCCTAGATCCAATGCTGTCACTGACGTTATGTAATACATGGAGTTGTGTGGGTGTCTGCTTGTCTCTTACCTGAAAGACCCCAGAGAAGAGGAGCCATAATGGATACACTAACTTGCCAGATGTGGTGCAGCCTTCCCATTCCCCCACTGATTCAGCCACTCACTCCTCCCCTGGGAAGGACTCTGTTTATGATGTAAGTTTTACTGCTGCTAAATATATCAGTCCTAAATTCCTGGTTTATTTTTATGTGTTCCCTATCTGCCTTCATTGCGGCCATGATGTCCACCAAGACATTGAATTTGATCTGTTCAGCTTGTTAGTGGAAAATCATCAAAATTATAGGCTTTGAAAGTGTTGCTTTAATGACACATAGGCACAGAAAATGTCAGTTTTCCACAGACATGTTTACACTGTTCAACTTATACACACTCTGTACTCCACCAGTATCAGTCCAGAGGTTTGGTTAAAGCATCTGGCAAGTCTTCCTTCACCACCTTTGTGGATCTGGGCATGTACCAGTCACCAGGAGGCACTGGGGATAACATGTCTGTCAGTGGTGAGTCAGAAACTTGTCATGCTTTGCTTGCTTTTTTAAGATAAAGAGAACATTTGTACAATAACAAAATTACATCACATTATTCTCTAAAACTGTATCCACTAATTTCCCTCACAGGGAACTTAGGATGAATGGGACATTTGTGTCTAATTCCAAATTTTGTGCCATTTTGCCCTTCTTTGATATCGTCCTTCCTTAATTAAGCCATTTCCATAACGACCTCCCTCTTTAGGCTCCAGGTTTGAGCAGCTGAAGATGGAGGTGAGGAAAGGATCAATGGTGAACGTCAATCCCACCAACACACGCCCCCCCAATGACACACCGGAGATCCGCAAGTACAAGAAGAGGTTCAACTCTGAGATCCTGTGTGCTGCACTCTGGGGTGAGAACAGTTGCAGTGTAAATGCAGAAAATATTCAGCACCAAGCAACGTCAGATCCCTTAAACTAACTAATCACTCAAAATAGGATTATTTTTGGAGTTACCAGGCTCTGGATGGAAACTCAAAACATCAGAGCCAAGTTATTTTAACCCTTCTTATCTCTGGCTCAGTATCTGGGGAAAATGAATATGTCAGCTCCAGCAGGGCTCAGTTTGCAAATATGACAAACTGAAAATATTGTGACATTAATAACTCAACATAAGACAACATGGTGTCTCTGCTTTCACCATCAAAGTCATTTCTATCTCTTCCAGCCTCTTCTCACAAGCTGTTTTCCATAAGCATCATACTTTGCCTAGGTGATGACTTGTGGTGTTAAAACATTATCTGAGAGTTGTTTTTTAATGTGCCAAACTGCATGACTCAACTATATCACTTAATTAATTAAAGCTCTTTTTTTGATTCTTCTCTAAATAAAATTAGATCATGGTGTTAGGTTGGCAGGTTATCATGTGAAAATGATAATGGGAAATGAAAGCATACAAAATTTAAATACCAAGAGTTACAACACAGATGTACAGCCAAAATAGCTTGAGCTGCTATAGGAAAGGCAATGATTACCGTCATTTTACGCAAAATTAATAAAGCTTTTAATTTGTGCATGTGTGTGTCTCCAGGTGTGAACCTGTTGGTGGGCACAGAGAACGGTTTGAAGCTGCTGGACCGTAGTGGTCAGGGCAAGGTTTACCCTCTCATCAACTCCCGCAGGTTCCAACAGATGGACGTCCTGGAGGGTCTCAACCTGCTCATCACCATATCAGGTCATTATTGCTGCTCAGCTCCAGCCTGCTCTCAATACAGTTGGTTGGCGTCCCATTAAAGATAGTAGTCGCATGCCAAAAGTACAGACAGCTTCAAACACTAGATGCCTTCAGAGTGATTGTTTTGCTTTGCGTTTTTACTTCAAAGTCACAGGAAGGCTGTTTTTATTTGTGTGCACTGTGTAATGGCTTCCAGGTATTGACAAGAGCTATTGTCACAATGGTTTCAGACAAATAACTTTAAGGAAAAATGAAATAACAATATGTTACAACACACTGTTTGAATAATTTGATGTTTATTTACACAGCAGCATTTTGTGAATCAATCTTTAGTAATGTTGATAACAGTCAACATGTTTGAACAGCTAAAACTCAAGCTAAGAAATCTGTGCCAGTCAAAGTAAAGCAGTCTATGAAAGACCATTTAAGTTATGACCCTGACACACCAAGACTACCACCACCTGCTTGTATGAGGAGTTGTTTCATTTCACGCAGGCTCAGAACATATGCTTTAGTTGGCTGAGGGCTGTAGTCTTTATGGTAGGGGTGTAATGATACATCGATCCACATTGATACATCGATTCATTGATTAACAATCCGATTATATCGATGCAAAATGAAAACATCGATCCATATCGTCATCTTAAAGATACACATTTATTTTGAAATTCACATAGCACGTCTGTGTCACCATTTCTGGGCAAGCGCGCCTCCGCTCAAACAACAAACAGAGCTCAGAAATAAAATGGTCAAATCATATTCTAGTTGTTTTTGTGAGTTGAAAGTAAATGATTGTGTTAGATGGGCATATGATATCGCGTCGTATCGATCGCAGGCTCCTGAATTGAATTGAATCAAAATCGTATCGTGACAAACTTTGTGATATCGGCAAACATTGTATCGTCATCCAAACAAATCGATATAATATCGTATCGTGATTAAGCTGGTGATTTACACCCCTACTTTACGGTGTGTTCAGGTGCAACTATCCAGCCAAGACACAGGCGACATGAGGTGATGCAGCATTTGATCTTCATCGCCACTAGTTCTTTGATGTTGGTGTGGTTTGTCTATTACAACACCATGAGAAACAAAATCCCAGACAATATCTATTTTCATATTAAAATAATTATATCTATATTACTCCGAGCTTCTTCCCTCCAAATCTTACATGCATTTCAATAATTACTGATGTTAATCTCCTTTGTAATTGATTTCAAACTGTGTCTATTAAGGCAAGAAAAACAAGGTGCGTGTCTACTACCTGGCCTGGCTGAGGAACAAGATCCTCCACAATGACCCTGAGGTGGAGAAGAAGCAGGGCTGGACCACTGTGGGGGAGATGGAGGGTTGCGTGCACTACAAAGTGGGTGAGTGACAGATGATGGCTGTTTATCACTACTGTCTATTCCACTCTGAGTAAATTCTCATAGATGCATTTGGCACAGTGAATTATTGATTACAAGTATCTAATGTCAGATGGCCTTGTGGTTGTTCTATCTAGTGAAATATGAGAGGATAAAGTTCCTGGTGATTGCTCTGAAGAACGCGGTGGAAGTGTATGCTTGGGCGCCCAAACCTTATCACAAATTCATGGCCTTCAAGGTAAGTCTCCTCTTTCCTATGAGCTGGATTAGTTATGCGAGATCAGTCAACCAGAAGTACATTCGAGTTAATTATCTTCTCGCACTCACTTTCTGCTCTCAAACCCGCTCCACTCCTTTTAACCAGTCTTTTGCAGACCTGCCACACAGGCCTGTCCTGGTCGACCTGACAGTGGAGGAGGGTCAGAGGTTGAAGGTCATCTATGGGTCTTGCGCAGGCTTCCACGCAATCGACGTGGACTCCGGAAACAACTATGACATTTATATTCCTGTTCATGTAAGTTGTACAGCTGTCAGACAGTACTGTGTTCAGAGAAGCGAAATAAGAGTCCTGCATTAGGTTGGGCTAAGTACCTGGCGGGTGAGCCGCAAATAAGGTTAGCTGCAGGTGGAATTTTCCTTAATTTTATTTCCAGGTTTGGTTCTAGGTGAAAAAAGAGCTGGGGGGCAGATCACAGGTGCTGGATGACAAATCTATTAGAATAAAATGAGAATAATAATTTACTCTCTGATGTGAAACCTACAGGAGCTCAACTTTTCTGTTTTCATCTCAAACAGATCCAGAGCCATGTGACACCGCACGCAATTGTGTTCCTGCCCAGCTCAGACGGCATGGAGATGCTGCTGTGCTACGAAGACGAGGGCGTCTATGTCAACACCTATGGACGCATCATCAAGGACGTGGTTCTACAGTGGGGCGAGATGCCCACATCTGTTGGTGCGGGTCAAATCCAGTCAACAGACAAAAGTGGCGTTATCCTCTGTATAGACTGCTTGCTTAGTACTAATGTTACATTTTGCCTTGCAGCTCATATCTGCTCAAATCAGATCATGGGATGGGGAGAAAAGGCCATTGAGATTCGTTCTGTGGAGACCGGCCACCTGGACGGTGTCTTCATGCACAAAAGAGCTCAGAGGCTGAAGTTCCTTTGTGAGAGAAATGACAAGGTAAGACATACAGACACAGAAGTGTAGGCCCTGTTCAGACTGTCAGGACAAATCAGTTTTTTGGCATTTCCAGATTGAATTATGAAGTCTGGCAGCAATGAAACAAATAAAATGCGATTTTTGCAAATCTGGTCTTGGAGGTGGTTTGACATGCGATTCCAGTCAAATTTCCGCAGATGCGTCTCAGTCCAGGCACTCTGGCTACTCAAATCGGATTTTAAAGTGTCTTTGAACACACCGACCAATGACTATGTCAAATCCAGAGTGCTGAGCAGGTCCATGCTGCTACCAGCAGAATGCTAAAGAGAACAACATGAAGAACAAAAGTCTGTGGGCAGACACCAAAATAAATTGGAGGACAAAATGATGCATTTGTCATGCTTCTGCGTTGGAAAGACTCGTCACAGGCATTGCTATGTAGTTACTGATGACTAAGTTGTTACCACAGCAGCCCATGCAGATAGGTTGGTGATGTCAGGACACAAATCCAGTCTGATTACTTGCAAACAACAGTGCAGACAGTCTGTCTTTTAGATCTAATTTGAGAAACAAGTGTGATTTGCCTGCAGTCTGAACGTAGCCAAAGGTCACTAATAGCAACTGAATTCAAAGACATATACATGTCCTCTGTTTCCATCGTGTTCCTCAGGTGTTCTTTGCCTCTGTGCGGTCTGGAGGCAGCAGTCAGGTGTACTTCATGACGTTGAACAGAAACTGCATCATGAACTGGTGAAGGAACAGCTGCTCTGGTCAGTGTGAGGAACCCAGCAGGGTTCAGAGAAGGAAGTGCATCTGAAATTCTCG
Source organism: Epinephelus lanceolatus (assembly GCF_041903045.1). NCBI lineage: Eukaryota > Metazoa > Chordata > Actinopteri > Perciformes > Serranidae > Epinephelus > Epinephelus lanceolatus. Next base: position 41,673,862 of record NC_135744.1, on the reverse strand, counting down.
CAAACGCATGCACACAAATGTGAACACCTCTCTCCCTTTCTCTCCAACTTGCTCTCACTCACACACTCATGCTCCAGAGACACACACACGCACACACTCTCACATAAAAAGAACACACACACACACACACATACACAAACAATCTTTCAATCCATTCCAGCCTACATGTACACTCATTAAGATACAGTTTCTACAGAGGCCCCTGATAACATTCTCCCTGGAACCATCATGAAAAATCACTGATGAGCTTCAAATGTTTATACCATCTATTAATTTGTACTGTAAATATTCTTGTCTTGATTTACTTTACTTGGTGGACCCGTGTTCAGTCGTAACTATTTAGTTCCTAATTGTGAAGTATGTTGAAAACATTCCTCGATGGTTCTACAGTACGTTCTGAAGAAGGCATTATTTACCAATACTGTATGTTGAAATGAAGCTGTAAATAGGTAGCACCTTACACTTAGATCTGAATCATTTGCAGGGCTCTTATATAGCCTCCATTCAGTGTGTTGCCACCGGACACATGGACGTCAAATAATAAAATGCTGGAGCGCCCATCTGCAGTGGCTTGTGGACCCCCGATGCTTTGGGGTTCCCACAATTTCAGGGAGGCTTAAAGGAAGGATTTAGTACAAAAATATTACAAAGGGATGTCAAAGTCAGGATAAAGTAGCTTGTTGAAGTATTTTTAGTTCTCTATAGTAGACAGTAACCTGAAGTCCGGCTTCCACTAACTTTGTCTGGCCTGAATGGCAAATGATGTTGCAACTTGTAATCACAGCAAGTAAGCCTTGAATGCTTCAAAAGCAAAACCGATTTTAGTTTGAAAACGGAAATGATAAAACCAATCAGAAGTCTCATAAATGTGCAGTACTCCGAATCATTAATGTGAAATCTCCTGCTTTGCCTTTTTTCTATGGTTTGGGTGAAGCCATTCATTATTTGACTCATCAGGCTTGTATCTAAACTTTTTGTTTTCCTAGATTTACAAAATACAAAAATTTGTTATTTATATGTAGTGATTCTGTATTGGTATTAGCCTACTGGTATTCTTAATTTTACTGTAATTATATTGCCATTATATTGCAATATATGCTATTTTGTGGAGTCTTTGTTTGAAGAGGGGAGTTTGTGTATTCGGCTGGTAGTGTTTGAGAGTATGGTGAGACCTTTGGAGGAGAGAGGGGACGGGATATTTGTCAGGAAAGGAGGACTTTGGAGAAAGAGGGTGTCACAGAGATTATAGTGATTAAGGGAGATCATTTTCGTGGTCCTTTCACCCTCCTACCACAGTGATCTACTCTACTGTATTATATTTCAGTTCTTAGACTATTTTGTCAGTGTGAATCTTTTTGTGAGAAGTGTTTGTTCAGGGGATTGCAGTAGAACAGCTCTCAGTGTGGGTACAGTTCATTATTTGTCTTAGGTCAGTGGAAAGATTTAATGTAGGGTGACTGCAATACCACAGAGGACTCCATCTCATCAGGCACTTTGGAGAAGACGGCTGGAACACATGAGACTTAATATATTTTATATCTATACATTCTGCCAAAGTTCACAGCATATTCTGCAACGGGGGTATGAATCAAGGCCAAAGGGAAAAGAGCTTAAAGGCGACTATGGGAGTTTGAGAGGAAACTCTCTCTGCAGATCACTAACCAATGTTCCTTTCTATTTGTATTTCTAAAACGTCAGCTGATTTTTCACACAATATTATGGTGTCTTTATTAGCTGCTTGAGATTTCCTGTAGATTTTGATAGTTTCTCTCCTCTCCTTTTTTATTAGATTTGCTTTTGTTAGGCAGCTGCATAAGGGAGATAACCGTGTGCTCTCATACACCAGGCAGTACGGTAGTGTGAGGCTGCATTATCAGGAAGTAGCTTGGTGATTTTCTGTCAGCACTGGGTAGGTCAACATGTGAGTCAACCTTTTTGTTCAGTGATTCACGCAGTGTTGCAACACCGCTGTGTTTCCACAGTGCTTTGATATCAACAGGTGGACATTTTAAAGTCAAGATGTTTTTTTTTCTTCACTCCTCTCTTGAGTCTTATCAGCATGGAGTTTGGAAAATATCTACATTTTTTGTGAAGTTAGTTCATGTGCTTATAAATAGAAGCTGACATGTTAACTGTATTATTTTTTTTTTGTGAAGCTGCAAGTTCAAAAAGCTTTTGATTTCATGACAGGAATCTCGGCTAGTGATCAATGGGATAGTCTGCGGAAAAAAGTCGCTAAGAAGATATATGTCATGCAGGCAAAAAGAAAGCTGTAAGAATGCATACAGTATATAGTCAGGGCAGAGTGTTTAATCAAAGATTATATAAATAGATGGTTAATTTTATGGTGAGATTATAAAACAAACTGTAAATGGGCATGGAAAGCACTTTCACTTCAGTAAGCATACATTTACAAATACTGTATATCTCGAGCAGATACTTGGTGTGCATGTAAGCCATTGAAATAGAGTATATAGTACTGTATCAAAGTTGTTTTCCCCTTTTAGCGAATGTGTTTTTATTCTTGATATCTGTTATGTGCCATGACAAACATTTCAAATGTCACAATTACAATCCACCAGGAGCTCTGGCACTCATGCTTTTTATGGTCAAATCATCATTTTTTATCAATCTGCCATGTTTACAGTTAAAGCAGTGCCTTGGAGTTGGGAAGGTGAGAGGTTTAAGGATGGGTTATGAGCCCCCCCCACACACACACACCCACCCCTCTTGTCTCTTACTTGAAATCACATGAAGAAGAGGCACAGCTATATTTGCTCCCTCAATATGATTTATATCCTGTGCCACTTAAGTGCACTTAAGTCAAATCCTAAATATCCTGCAGAAAGATTTAAAATGCTTCTTTTGGCACTACGTAAATTACCTAAGATGATTAACAGACGATAATCCATTCAGAAAGTTGCAATAACAAACAAGATAACACATGTCCAGTTAATAGAGTGTAAGGGAGCCAGCATAGTGAAAAGCCATACGTATGAAACGTGTTTGTAGACAAAACTTAGTACTTGTGCACAGGTCAAATTCAACTCTGTGTGATGTCCGCTCAGAAAAATGTAGGTTCTTGCAGCAAAGACGAGATAAGCGCTTATTCTTCAATGATGTTGACTGTGTAATCTTGTAGTGGGGAAAGTAGCTCGATATATTCTGAGAAGCCTATTTTATAAAATATGTAAATTAGTCTATATTAAGAAATCAAAGTGAATGTACATCTATAAGACAGATTTGTATTTATATGAAAATGTGTACTGCTCTATTAATCAAAGCACAATGTATTTTAAGGCAGAGAGATCAACACTATAATGGAGTGTGATAGAGAGATGGAGTTTGTTTTGTTTTTCCTTATTCACTCAGCAGTCGTCAAACTCGTCAGTATGTCATCAGTCTGAGTGGTTGGTTATAGTAAAGCGAATAATCCGCAGACAGACTGTCGATTCCTGCAGCATTTCTGTTGAGCAATCGAGACATAAAACTACTGTCTGTCTTCTTGTTCTCAGAGGAGTCAACTGTGGCTGTGATTCAGACACTTGTGGTGACTCACAGATAGGTGTTGGATCTGGCCTCTGGTGTAAATTGTCTCTGTGAGGTTGACAGGCTGTTAATATGCTCAGGTGATGACAAGGAACATCACACAGGTGGTGCAGGGGCGTGATGGCCCTTGTCGTGGCTCTTGGCTTTGGTATTGTCACGAAAAAGGCAGCATTCAGCAACTGAATAGTGCATCGATCAATCAGTGACCAGTACACAGCACAGACAAAGACGATTAGTCAATTATCATTTCTTGACAACTTACGTTTGATGCATGTCTGTCACCAGGTGTGAACATCCTGAAAGGGAACTCTGATTTTACACATCAAAGTCTGTTTACAGGCGTTGGGGAGAACTGCTGCACATGTAAAAAGAAACTGTATAAATCTTTTTGGGGCTAATAAATGACCTCAAGTGATGTCATGTGAGGCAGCGTCAGTACGGGCTGAAGACTACAAGTGAAAATGAAAAAATTATGAGGTTAGAAAGAGATCAGTTTATCAGACCTCCTGAAACCATACCTGAAAATACGGCAAAACTGTGAGCGGCCGTGTTGCATTGTGGGTAATGTAGGCATCAGATTCTCACAGGGAGTAAGGCTGAGTTTCACATGGAATCAGACCGGCGTGAGACTGGAAACCAGATGTCTTTGTAGTGGCCGGGTACTGGACGAGTACTGAACATAACTAGAAAAATTGCAACAAAATCATTTTATATATTTTATTCCATTCTTTATCAACAATACAGCATCACCATGGCAACATATCACGCATGTTTTTTGACTATTTGTTTGTTTTAAACATGCCCTCCGGACGGTGTTGTCCGTCTGCCTGATTCCATGTGAACGAAGCATCAGAATGCAGGAGCAGGAAAGACATGCATCAAATAAAAATTTAATTATAGCGTTACAGAAGTTCATTGCTAAATTGGTAGACAGTATGTTTCTATTTCTTTCCTCTTGAAAGATTTTTTTTTCTTTTTAGATATATCTGCTTTATTGATAGTGATAGCAAGAGATAGCATAGGAACAGGCCACTGGGGAGAGGACTCAATAGCACATGCTCTGCCCAGTAAGCTACAGGGGCGTCCGGTACTCTGTGTTTCTAATGCTAAAGTGGAGCCCCAAACGCTAAATATAGAGTGACGGTCAGACATTTCCTCTACCATTTCATCTGCAACATCTCAGGTGTTGCCTGGTAACATCAGTCGGTGCGCTCACTACCAATGAAATTGAAACAGACTGTGATGTGTAAAATGGGAGTTCTCCTTTAACAAACATACTTATGTTGCATTATGTAAAATTTGCTTGAAATACTTCACTGTGTTTCTACCTCGGCTGCAGTGCACAGGCTTCACGAGGCGCATCAAACTACTTTGGTTTCATTTAAATAAAATAACATGTCAAACTAAAAATGAGGCAAAATGCCATAGCGTCATATTTAATCATCTTTATTGTCTGGTGTGTGTTGACAGTTGTTTTGTCTGGATAGCACTGCAAGTAAATCATTTGACTTGATCCAAACAGACACGTTTATTTTAAGAAGACCCAATAAAGAAATGATCTGAACTCTTGTATCTCAACATGCTGTAAAATTATGATGAATATCTTTGAAGTTTTTGGGTGAGGTAACACAGTCTATTATCACTTTTGATTGAGGCCGTCATGTTCAAATATTAATCTTGTTGTCTTATTTTATGCAGCAGAAATTCTTATAATGGGTTGTGGTTTGTAACAAAGATGACGAGTTCTGATTGCTGATTTCCCTAAAAGCACCTCACGGTGTATAAGTGCTATTTCATTTTGTGCCAAGAGCCATTAAAAGAACATCACAAGTCATTAGTTTGAGTGTCAGTTTGACCATAAGCATAAACAGATGTGATTGCTGAATTCATGTAACGCGGCTCTGAACAGCCAAAATGCACAAAGTTTGTGATCAGACAGAAAGAGGCGCCACTGAGATGTAGGCGGCCTCTGAGAGTGTAGAACATCGTCTTGGGAGACAGTTGTTCTCTCAGACGGTGACATTTCTTTTTTATTAAGCAATACAAGCATTTGAACAAATCCAAACCATGGCTGTCCATCTCAGCGTGACCTATAGGAAGTAGTTTTTCAGTGGCCTTTGGCAGACTGAATGTTAGCTGGTTTGTGTGTTGCTTGTTACAGAAGTCATTCTGTACTTTACTTTTGTTTGTAACTACAAGAAATAACTGCTTCTCTCTGTCAGTTTAACACAATCACCTGTTGGGATGCTTGTTCTTGTTTTGCTTTAATGAAATCCCAGAATCTGCCTTTATGAACTCTTAAGTATGGATAATCTTCTGACGAGGCACTCCTCTCTCATAGCTTTTATTTCTAATCAATAACGTATGAATGGATTAGCAGCTGTAGCTGGGAGCGAGGCAGATCAAACTTGGGGAGCTCTAAAACGACGTGGATCTTTGGACAGAACTACAATATCCTCTATTCTTTTTCAATAACTTTTATTTTTAAGGACGGTAAACATCTTTGCAATGTTTTAGTGTGTGTGCGCGCGTCTGTGTTACTTGTGAGAGGTTAACTCCAGATTGTATTTCATAGACTGATAAACTTTAAACTTTCAAAAAGATTGTGTTGAATGAATTCATGTCTTAATACAGAATTGTTTGAAAAATAAAATACCTTAATCTCATCAGTGTTTCACTTCTTTGCATTTTGAAAAATGTCCATTAAACAATACATCTTAGTTTCTATGAAGCACGTTTCTTTGAATAAGGCCCTGCACACCTCCATGAGATCTTCACTCAGGCTGAAGGTGGGCAGAGCTGCATTTGGATTGCATGATGTCACCAGACTTCTGTGTGCTAATAAAAACGATGCTGTCATTTCCCCGGCCGAACAGCAAAACCAAAGATAAGAGGAGTGAGAAAGATGCAGCTTGTACACAGAGGCCTTTCCAGGCAGAATAATTCACTTGTGTGGGTTTACTGTGGGTGTGACAGGCTTTTTACAATATAGTAGTAAACATATAAATCTAATCCTGCTTCACCACATGATGGTGCTAAAATCTGCTTGGACCTGATGTCCCTATCACTGGATTTGTGTGACATATATATCACCATTTTACCTTCTTTTAGAGAGGCATATTTTCCACTTTACAAGACATCCAGTTCAATATTCACAGGCATGCCATTCACTAAATTAAATAATCTGCCTATAAGATTATTTTTGGAATAAACTCCTTTCAGCCTTGTTTTGTGAACCTGAGTTGCAGAGTGAGCTGCTGCAGCACCCCCTGGTGGCTGAAGGTAAAAACACTTCCATACTGTAGAAGCATCCTACTGAATGAAATATTTCAGTTTAACTTTAATCAGCAGATAAGGAGAGCACTAAGTGCACTACCATACCTGACCTATTAGTCTGTTAAACAATGAGTAACAATTGGAAATGATATCATATAACACTGCTTTTTCTACTTGTAGAAACACAAAGCACCACTGATTCATAACATCCGTGATGGTGTTTTATTGATTATGAAGGTTTCTGATCAACTAAACTTTAAAGATTTGTTTTAAAATGTTGTTTCTATTATACTTTTCTTATTATACTGGGTTGAAATTGGTTTTAGATCCCTGGAGGATAAATTTGTTCTGTCTCCACACCAAACTTTTGCTTTTTTGTTTGTTACGTGGGGTCGTTATGTGGCACTATTTGCCAGGACATAGTTATTATTAATGGTAGTAAAACGATTAAGCCTGTAGCTTTTTAAAAAAAATAAAATAAAATCTATCACTGAGCAAAATTTAACTTGAGGTTTTCAACGGGATTCTAAGAGCAGCCATCCTTGAAATTCATTCTTAATTCCCTCATCTCATGCCAGTGAGATTAACAACTCGTTAGCATGAGAAAACAAAAGGTTTTACTTCATTACCTGTAGAAAACAAGCTTTGTTTTCTCAGTCACAAGATAATTATTTTGTTAGCTTGAGAAAACGAGTCGTTATCTCATAATATCGAGATAATCAAGCCGTTGTCATGAGAAAACAAAAGGTTGTTTTATTTCATTATCTTGAGAAAACAAGCTTTGTTCTCTTGATAATGAGATCATTACAAAAATGTTTCTTCCTCTCATTAGGCTACAAAATAATTCAATAATTATACATTAAATAAATAATTTTAACAACATAAAAATAATAATTGTTTAATAATAAACTAGAATTTGTGCTGAAATGTATTTAGGCTATTTAGAAACAGCATATGTCAATGTATGTGTTGCCAGAACAAACATTTTTATGTCATGCACCGGGGTCACTGTTCAAGTGTATACATTAGAAACACTGCTTTACAAAAGAAACCACAAAACCTGGCAGGAGAGGCTATTATTTATTAATATTATGTACAATTATACCATCATAATATCCAGATAATACATTGACAAAGTCAAAGTATGAATACTGGCTCCTGCTTTATTAAGATGTGTCTTATAATGCTTTTACTTTCCCACCCACCTCCTGAATCTTTTTTTTTTTTTTTTGTAACTTTGTCAATATTCTCTATTAATAATCCTTAAAGTGTATCTGAGGCACACAGGGAGAACATGAATAAAATAAGTGTAACAAAAAAAAAAAAAAAAGAATAAAACAAAAGCTTAAGAGCAGATGGGATGTATGTGGGGGAGGGGGGGGGGTATATCTATAAAAACAGTGATTACATGATGTTTGGAGCCGGATGAAAATAAGAGCTGATATTTTCCTTGGACTCTGTCAATCATCGGCCCATCCTGTCTGTCAGTGTTTTATTTTTTTTCAGTGTTAATGGACTCACATGATTCTCCTTCATGACTGTTCTTCCTTCACATTAGCATCGCTTGAGATACATGTGGTACGGAGACAAAAATAGTACAGAAAAAATTTGTCTGAAGTGCATTTTGGACTTCATTGTAAACAAAGACAGAATTGTCCAATAACATCTTCTCCTCTGTTTAACTGGAGGAGCAGTGTCTCAGGAAAAAGTGTGTGTGTGTGTGTGTGTGTGTGTGTGTGTTGTGTGACTGAGCGTGTTAGATGTGTTAAAAGGCTTCAGGTAATAGTGGTGTTTGTGTGTTTCATTTGAGCAGCTGAGGATTCAACTGTGTTTTGTCATATTTTAACATTTTACAGATTATGTGTGTGTGTGTGTGTGTGTGTGTGTGTGTGTGTGTGTGTGTGTGTGTTGTACTGTTACCTTGCTGCCGTGCACTTAAATTAGCTGTAGGTAGTGTGGGTGTGTGTTCAGGTCTTGTGATGTCTTGTCCTGCGTACAGTGTGTGTGTGTGTAAACTCATACCTAAGTCATATATATTATGTACAGTACAATGTTGCAGTTTGTCTGTTGAATCTTACATACAGTGAATACAGGGTGCAAACTGTGTCCCGAGATGGGAGCGGTGTCTGTGTGTTGGACGTGTGCGTGCGTGTGTGTGTGTCTGTGTGTGTGTGTGTGTGTGTGTGTTTGCTGTTTATGTGCATGGCTCAGTTCCAGATCTTAAGGAAGCTGTCCCAGGACCCGGTGCACACCGCCATGCCGTCATCGTTCACACCCAGACAGCTCACACGATTGTCATGGCCGGCCAGGACCCCTGCAGGGGGGACGAGGACAAACAAAGGAAGACTTGTTAGCGTGAAATGTTTTGCTCTCCAGACTGCACTGAAACTTAAAAAATAAATAAATAAATAAAACACACAGAACACAGCGACCTTGTGTTTATTCCTGCTTTAACTTGCAACACAGGGTGGGTCGCTTGACCAAACTTTTTATTTTTATGTTTTCTTTACAAAGTAAGACTTGTGACATGTGAACTCACTGGTGAGTCTGGCACATTCTGAAACTAAGAGATGTGCAAAGTATAACTGCACTTTATCTATACAGAAATCTAAACAGTTCAACTCTTAACAAAGAGGCGAACTAGCCTCTGAACTTCATATTGAAATTGAGCATCATGGTTTTAGTTTTTCAGTCACTCCTTTTTGCACCCAACACTTTCACTTAGTTTTTCAGTGAAATATTGCAGATGGAGGTCAGATAGAGTCAATTTGACTTTGCAGTGATACAAAATGGTGCCTTTCCTTGTTGAAGGGGGCTGTTGTTGACATTTTTTACATTAAAATGCAAAACAAAACCATCCTAAAGTAGTTTTAGTTGAAGGTCAAATGTATAAACACACCTACAATCGTCCCTCTGTGGCAGAAGGAATAGTAAAAGAAGTTTTTGTGTTGGAGGCGACGACAGCTACAAAAGACGACAACTGAATCTATTCCTCACTTCAGCTTCAGATTGAATCTTTTCTCTCGCCTCTTCCACCCACCTGCTCTGTCTCCCTTCATGGCGTCCCAGATGTTGCAGTTAAAGTCGTCGTAGCCAGCCAGCAGCAAACGGCCGGAGCGTGAGAAAGCCACGGAGGTGATGCCACAGATAATGTTGTCATGGCAGTAGAGGCTGAGCTCCTGGTCTGCACGCAGGTCAAACAGCCTGCAGGTGGCGTCGTCAGAGCCTGTGGCGAAGGCGCTGCCGTTGGGAAAGAACTGAGGAGGAGCACAGGAAGATGGATGAGAAGCAGGAAGTGTGGATACAGCTCTATCAAGACACTCTTAACAAGAGACGACAGGTTTGTGACTCTGCGTGGGAGAAGAGTTCCCTCTTCCCTGCGTGCTCTAATACGACCAACACTGCTCTCACTGGTGACTCTCTCAGACTAAATCTGATCAGTCTGAGAGATGATCACCATATTTCACTTCTGAATCTGCCCACCTGTCATCTATCAGATGTAACCTGCATCAGTCCAGACTCCAACTGGAGCCTGTCTCAGTTGGAGTCTGGACTGATGCAGGATGTTCAGATATGGTGTTAATTGATAATCTAGTTAATCCTCTAGCGTGCTCCGAGTTTAAATCCCCCCCCCCCCCCAAAGCTGGAGACAAGACAGTGTGTGACGTCACCGAGACAAATCCTGGAGCTGAACTGTTAATAGTGTATTAGACGGCGCACAGGAGGGATAGACTACCACTTCAGACGAATGTTGGCCTGATACTGTACCTGAGCTAGACAGTTTGGAATATCGAACAGACACATCAGTTAACAGACAGAACAGGGTCGATCTCTGGTACATACAGATTTGTTACTGGGATTACTAATTTTTAAAGGTGCAGTGTGTAGGATTTAGCGGCATCTACTGGCAGAAATGGTGAACAATATTCACAACCGTTTCTAATCACCTGAAATTACGAAACATTGCGTTTTCGTTACCTTCAAATGAGCCGTTTATATCTACATACAGGGCACGTCCTCTTCCATGGAGTCTGCCATGTTGTTTCTACAGTAGCCCAGAATGGACAAACCAAACACCAGCTCTAGGTTGAGCCATTCACATTTTTGCGCCAACCACTGTAGTTCTCCTCCACGCTTGGAGAAGTTTTAGTTCTGCAACCTCACTGCTAGATGCCACTAAATCCTACACACTGGACCTTTAAGACTTCACCAAGCTCCTCTAGAGATTACGGAGAACATATACAACTGTTTTTGCGGACTGAGTAGCACTTCCCACGATCTGAGAACCCATTGGCGACGATTTAGCTTCTAGGGACAACGGCCAATATTTTGAGGGTTCTGGTGACGTCTACAAAGCTATATAACTGTCAGACGATAGCTGATGGGCTCCATGACTACATTCAGGCCAATGCATTTCGCCTCATTTGCTCTCCATACGCACTGTTTACCTGCATGCAACCAAAGCCCGCTCAAAGGCAATACACCTAGGACTACACACACGAAGCCAGAATGCCTCCTACACCAAAATCTTGCCCTATTGCAGATTGTGCATTCATGTGCAGGTATCTGTTTATAGAGATTACACAGCCTGTGATGAGTGAACTGAACTTCATGAGTAAAACTTGACGTAGTGCCCCTGTAAACTACGATCCCAGATGAATGAGACAGTACCAATAAAGAGACAAATTTGACAGCTTGTACTTTGGTCACAAGGCCACCTCTGCCCTGACGGCACACTCACACAGATGGCGTTGATGTCCGACTCGTGGCCTATGAAGGTCTGCCGGCACATGCTGTCCCTGATGTCCCACAGTTTGACCGAGGCGTCGCAGGCTCCTGACACAAAGGTGCGGAGGTCGGGCGACAGGGACAGACTCATGACATCACCGGTGTGGCCCGAGAAAACTGTGGTCTGCTGACTTGTCTCGATGTCCCACAGTGCACTGGGGCGGAGAGCGCAGAGTTAGACACAGATCAGCTCTGGAGAACACGTTAGCACTGCACAGTGTCAGCGTTTTGAAGTCTGTGGCTCACCATGTGGTGTCTCCTGAACTTGTGATGATTTGATTGTCATCAATGAAGCGGCAACAGGACAGGTAACCTGAAAGGACAGAGTACAGGTGTTTGTAGTAGTAGTGGTGTTACTAGCGTCTGCTGTAATACAATAAGCACCAAATAGGATTACTGTAAGAGGACACTCAATGTTCAAAACATTAGGTTAAAGGTGGAGAGGTAATGCAACTGTCATTTCTTCTATTTATATACATTTATATCAATTTAGCAAGTAATTTACGATGGAACTGGATATTGTTCTTTCTGTTGTGTTGACTCTCACAGACACCTGATACTTTGTGAGAAAATAGTCGTCTACAAAGCACTTGCTGCAAATAAAGCTTATAGTTGTGAACGCATCATGCAGACATCTTGATATTTAGGTTGCAGCCCATTTTCCAAATTACACAGAGCAGCACAGTCGCTACAGTGTCACAAACCGGAGTCTCACAGACAGGAGTTGATGTCTCAGCTCATTACGACGGCGCTGCCCTGCGATTAATTAGCCATGTAAATGAAATCTTCATTGTTTAGGGGTTTGGGAACAGAGCTTTCCCACGAGGCACAGGACTGCTGCAACGCTCGTCTGAAACATCTCATTAGTTTGACTTGTAGGAAGAGTCAAAGAGAAGTGGTTGAGAGCGCGATGTTCTCTCACCTGTGTGGCCAGGTAGCTCCCTGCTGACCCTGACGTTGCCCTCGCGAGTCTTCAAGCAGTAGATGGAGCAGATGTTGTCCAGGCCTCCGCAGGCCACGTAGTTCCCAGAGGGGGCGTACGCGCAGGTCATCACCCAGGAGGAGCGCAGAGGGATGGCATGTATCTACAGTTGGAAGGTATTTGGAAGTAACAGACGTGTAACTTGTGGAGTAGAAGAAAAACCCAACGCAACCCCCTTAGTCAGAGTCTTAAAATGGGTTAGTATTAACACTGAAAATTGATGCTAATGTCACTGTAAATGTTACAATAAGTCATGGCAGTGGTTTCAGAGGAAGCTGTTATGAGTCAACCACACTCCTACAGGAGAAAGACTTTACTCCACTTTCACTTCCAGTTCGGACGCAGGCCAAGTGTGACTATTTTTCCAGCTGATGAGAAGAATTACTCAGCTGACCTTACCTTGTTAGTGGTGTAGCTGTCCCAGATGATCAGTTTTCCATCTTGAGAGGCACTAACCAGAAGCCTGCGGAATCAAACATTCAAACATTTCACACCTTTATCTATAGATGGACGTTAAGTTAGTGTTCATCAATTAATTCTGTCCACTCCAATTAGAAACAAACATCCAAGTCTTTCACACTAACTGGTCCACTACTACTAACAGGCAAAATGTTAAAAACTTTGCTTCAACCAAATATTTCAGAATTTTGAGTCTGTAGTTCTGAACCTAAACTGCTTCAAACATGTATGAAAGAGACGCATTTGAATGTTTTGGCTCTGGGTTTTTGAAAACTCAGAAATGCTCTCAGTTTTGTGAGGCTGTTTTAGGCACAGCACTGCTTTTAGCTAAATGCTAACATCAGCATGCTACCACAATGACAATGCTAACATGCTGAGGTGAAATAGGCTTACCATGTTCACCATCTTAGTGTAGCCTGTTAGCATGCTAACACCTGCTAATTAGCACTAGGGAGGGAAAATACAGCCGGGGAACATAGCTGACCCACCACTTTGGGAAGTTGATTACATATTATATTTGCTTGTTTTTTTCCATATTGAAATGTAATTTATTCAACTTGTAATGGTTAATTTAAGGGATGCACAGCACCAATATGCTTTAATCACAATCATATTTGGAACGTTTGCAACAGTATAGACTCACTTTGAGTCTGTGCCCCAGTGCATGGCGTAGATCTTAGCGAGGTGTCCCCGGAGGGTGCGTCTCGTCCTCATCTGAATCCTCCCCACAGGATCCAGACCAGCAGTTATCTAGGTTAGTGAGGAGAGGTTAATTAAAACATTAGTTCTGATCAAATTCAGTGTTTTCTTGTTATTAATATGTGTGTGTAATGGGCAGGTTTCACTCTACGACACTGAAGACAAAGCAGCTCAGAAATAGCCAATATTTCATAAATTTAGATGTAAAAATTAATTTGGAAATGATGACATCAGAGTAATGTATAAGGTGCAGTACAGGAAAATGGTAAACCTCCATGTTTATACTGGATTCAAGAAAAAAAAACATGATAATGAATAATCTATTTTTTCCAAACTCTGTTACAAAATAAGAAGTATAAGATAAGTAAGATAATAAGATTTAATTAAAAAAAGATTTTTGCTTTTTTTTTATGTGAACCAAAAACTCCAAATCGACGGTCACCAAACCAGAACCCCAAAAACATTTATAAATATTTATTATGGCTCTGTATCTTACCACCTGGGACATTCACTGGCACTTACCTGTGTCAGGGTTGAATCTCCACATGCTTTCCTAGCATCCTGACAGACATGGAATCATAAGATTAAAAAACAAGCCATTACACAACATGTAAATATATCAGCCTTATCATGATGAAAACTGAACTAAAAAAACACCTGACTCACTCTTATCTGGTTCCTAAGTTGCTCGGCCTCCTGACGAAGCTGCTCCAGCTCACTCATTTTGGATTTGTCTGAGCCGTCACCTGTTGGAAAGTTGAAATATCAGACTCTGATTTATAAAGTATCATCTCAACGTCCACCATCTCTGCTACTGGCAATATTAACTGCAAAGACCTTACATTAATACTCTTTTGTAATTGGGGATAGCCACGATAGCTACTAACGAAAACAAAAGTGCCATCCTCATCCTGTTTGGGTTGCGCAATGGTTGACGCACTTCCTTTGCGCCGTAAATTGAGCCTTAGTTTTCCCAAGAGATCGTACCCAGGTGGCAGAGTTACACAGTGACAGTGAGGCTTGTAGGGAACCAATCTAAAAGTCGATTATGTAAGGCATCGCATTATGCAGTCATTTACTTCATAATGCTAAGTTTGAGCAAAATCTTGTCTCTTTCCACTTTAATGAAAATGACTTCCACCACGTATCAGTGAGGCCCATTGGGATTATCAGAATTTTATGCTTTTATAATCCAGTAATCCAGGAATCTGCCCTCATCAAAAATGAATCAATTAAGTAAAATAACTTACTTAAAATACAGTGTGTCCCTGATTTGGGAAAGAATTAATAAAATAAAAACCACACATTTTAATCTCTAAGGTTTACTGAACCCACATAGTGAGAAAAAACCTTGTAATCTGTTTATGGCTGTGCAACCATGCCTGGTTTAACTGAGGAGAATAATCTGTAATGACTAAGATGCTATCGAGCAGCCAGGATCGCTACCAGGCAGCAGATACAGAGCGAACACTCCCTTAAAAGCCGAGAAGACTTGTTACACTGTGCACTTACAGGTGGTGTATCAAGTCAGAACTTGTGCCAATGCTGGACAAAGTCATCTTTTTGTCATCTGAGGCACTGCGGTTCATGTATCACTCAGCTCTGGGCCAACTGGGGTCACACACACTGTACATCACATCATGCTTTCAGCAGGAAGCAGCTTTTCCTGTTCTCTGACAGTTACACATTCAAATAGCTTCCCAAACAGGGAGCTTCTATTTGCATTTGCGGAGAAATTCAAATCCACAGCAAACAAGCGCACAATGCACACTGCAAAGGAAGAGCAATTAGCTACAGTAGGTCACTGTTCCCTGGAGGGACCTGCGACCAGATGGATCACACGGCACTAATGGAAGCCAAAAAGGGTGCATCATGGGTCTCAGTCTCCTGGCACAGCTGTTCATTTAGCCAATGAGGAGGAGAGAAACTAAGGGGGGGTGATGCATCAGAGATCAGGCCTGGATGGGTCCAGCCAGATGCTCGGATGCATGTTTTTGTCGCCCTGCGAGCATCTACTGGAGAGTGAGCAGATCTGTGCAGAAGTAATACCAATGGACAGAGAGAAAGACACATATCATACAGGCTCCACCTGCACTGATGCATGGCCTAGTAGCAGATATGAGGCAAATACCTCTTCATAATGATGCAGATGAGGAAGCTGAGCGTTAGAATAAAGCATCAAGGGAGTGTACTGGCCTTTGAGAGCAGATTTTCTAACACAAGAAGACAGACATTCAAAGAGCATGATGCCAAAGTGTGACTGGCCCCACCCCTTTGAATGTGATGTGGAACTACACCAACATGGCATGGCTACATCTGCAGCTGGAGGAGAGTGCAGAGCCTACAACCATACTGCATGTTTGGCAGAGGAAATGTTAATGTCAGAGAAACTGTGCTCACTCCCAGGCCTGGACTGGGAGCTCCGCACAGGAAAGAAAGAAGCCAGATTCAGATTTTCATTTCACCATCCGCAGCATCTAAAGACTCCTAGTGTACTGAAATAGGAAGGCAGGCCCCATGAATGCAGGCTACATCACATATTGATCAGAGTGAGCAGATGAAGGCCTTGGCCACATCTTGTTTCAGATGCTGAGCTCCCACAATGCGGATGTAGCTAAATTAATTTAGTCGAAATGATGCCACGAATAGGCACATCATCACCCAGCCATCTTACACTCAATACACTGACCTACAGCGGCTGTCACAGCGTTTGGTAATGGGTGGCTACCTGTTAATTCTCCCGATGATTTTGCTGCTTTTTATTCTGCCGTGCAAAAAAACACCCTGAAAGCAACGTATCCCCCAAGGCAAAAAAAAAATCTCGTGGAGGATTGAACTATCTGACTGAAATCCACTTTAAGCTGCGTGTGTCACGATGAGGCTGTTTCCAAATCCTTCAGCGAACAGGCAAACGGAGGAGGGCTACACACATTTCCATTTCTCTGCTTTAGTGGAGCCTCCTGAAAAAGATGAAATCTGCTGCTGCTGCTGTGTTGCTGTTTCCTCCTCGATATGTTGTCCCCTTCTTTTCACGCCAGACCAGTTAACAAAAACATCTTTGTCCAATGCGTCGTAAACAAACACAATTCAGCTCGGTCCCCCGGCCCCGCATCAAGCACTGTCCATTAAATACTATTCAGTCCTTTTTTACTCCGATTCTGCTTTTCGTGACGTTATCCTCGTTTCCTTCCTCTCTTTGGTTTCCTCCTCCCTCTGCCGACACTTCATCAGGACAACCGCCTCCAAGCCAGCGATGAATTACTGAGTAAAGATCTGCCTCATATAGGAAATAATGGCATCACAAAAAAGCTTCTGGCTGCAAGAAATCAGCCCATCAGTGGATCGACTGTGCGCATTTTCTGCCTGTATATAATGATCGGCGGCCCTCTCGGTCTGTTATCCTCACGGTTCCTGTTTTTTTTTTTTTTCTGAATATCATCATTCAGAAACAGGCAGCCAGATCACGCGGTGGGTGCTTGCAGAAGGATCCTCAAATCCGGGCATGAAGTATGTTTCAACCACACCCATCTCTTAAATACTACTAAATCCCATGACCCCCCTCTGATCAAACCACTCTGCAGGTTTAAGATCCTTGTCTCATAAAAGTTTTATCTGTTCACAGGGAGTGATCTTCTAAGTTGCTCAAGTCAGAGGTCCCTACATATTTTTATTTATGATCATATGTTTTGCAGGGAGCAGCACCATAAAGTACTATGAACATACATGTTAATCCTCTCCACTTCTGAATGGAACATTTACAGTATATGTATCATGCTGTTCCAGAGATTTTTGAGGTCTAATAAAGAGTTGAACTAATGGTTGGATCAGGTGATGAAGATAGGGGAGAGCGGGGTCAGTTGGAACACTTCTGTATCTACATGAAGTAACCTTCCATTGCTCACAGACGTCCTGGACTACCCTGGAAATCCAGTGTTCTCGCAACAGCACAATTTGAATTTGCTCAGCGAGTCACTCTGTCAATCAGTAATGATGCTCATTACCCATGCCGATGGAGCCGAGCTGCACCAATCACATCGGTGTATCTGATATAGGCGGGCCAGAGGCGAGCTAAACAGATGACGACAGCACTGCAACGACGAAGTCCGGAATCAGTCAGTAAACATTGCAAGATGGCTACGGACGAACACCAGTGGTTTGAAACGGCTTTGGCCGCTACAATGAACGAGTTAGACTTGGCTTTTTCTCTAAAAGAGGAACAGAAGACGGCGCTCGAATCTTTCCTTTGCAAGAAGGACGTTTTTGCTGTTTTGCCGACCAGATACGGCAAGAGTCTAATCTACCAGTTAGCTCCGCTGGTAGCTAAGCTCTGGATACGTAGCCTCGCATCACCGAGCCTGGTTTCTATTCACTCTGAATTTTGTCTGGATTCTGGTTCCGGTCTAGAGAGCGGATGCAGAATTCATCAAATTCACCAAAGTAAAACTTTAAATTCTGGCGCACCATCAATTTGGGGTGATGAGGGGTGTAAGAAAATCGATTAACTTAATGGCTTGGGGCTTTTCTTGTAAATTATATTCTTTAAATTATAGTTTCACCGCATTTTTATTAGCTTGGTGCTTTTATTTTGACGGAAAGGCGCATCCATCGAATTCTGGATCCTGTCTCACTCGCCCTGGTTCCGGTTCCTTACCAAAACGGCCACTAATGGCCCCAGACTATAGATACATCACCCCGTGTATTGTTCTGATTGGTCGTAGTGTTATCCAATTGCGTGCAGTGATATTTACAAATACATGTTTGGTGCCGCCCCTCGAGTTGGGCCATTTTCATTACTCATAGCCAGACCCTAAATCTTTCTAGATTTGGGTCTGGATTTCCAGGCTAGTCTTGGACAGTAATGAAAATAATTTGATCCCTGAACACACACAGGTGTCTTCTAACAGCTTCTTAATTTTCCTAGGGTCCAACCCGAATGTGAGAGGCACAGTTTTGTTAAATGTACCAGAAGTTCAGTATCCCAAATACCAAATGGAAGCAGGGAGATAGGGTCAGTAGGGACATCTTGTTCTGGGCTTAGAAAAAAAAAAGTATCGGGAAAAATTAGAAAAAAAGAAAAATTGAAAAATGTTCATTTTTCTTTGAAAAGAAAAAACATTTGTGAAGTCACTGTATTTTCATACATTACTTTGTCTTTCTTAAAGTCTTCATCTGAGCTTCACCCAACAGCTCATGGGCTACATGTAGCCTATAGGTTTATGTGGGCTTTTGAGTTTGTTTTATTCTGCAAAATAAAGTCAAGAACAACAACTTAGGAGTTAAAAACAGTTAAACTGTTGAACCATGGGGCGCCCATGGTTGTACAAAGGTGCGTGTGTCCTTATGTAGTGGCTGCAGGTTGGTCTCCTACCTGTGACCCTTTACTGCATATCACCCCCTCTCTCACTCCCTCTTCACACCAAAGCTGTCCTATTCAATAATAACAAAAAGCCCCCCAAAAACTCTTAAAAAACAAAAGTTAAACTGTGCAAAATCAAAATATGTTCATGGGTTGGAATGTAGACCTCTATGAAGTCCATGCATTTTGTGCATTGCCTGATTCATCTCAGCAGTCTAAAACTCTTAGTAGATTTAGCATTCACCTGGTGACCTCACAGTGGGCCTCTTTCAATATGTAAAAATGTTGTTTTTGTTGATTTGCATCAAGGTACGAACTATAACCACTACTGTCCCAACTGTCCCAGGGAGAGCAGACACACTTTGGACTACTGTGCTACCAACACAAATCCTGACAGCTAACGCTAATATCAACAGATACAGCTGGAAATCAGCTCTCCAATGGTGTGAGTTTTATATGTGTCATCACTAAAAACAGTATGGTAGAAGAAAAATAACAAAAGAGCCAAAAATGTACTTACATGCTATAGATTTCAAAACTGTAAATAAAATGTTAAGTAGAGTCGGACGATCTCCACCCTGACATTGAAAGTGAAGAGGGTGTGGCTGAGTATGAGCATGGTGAATGGCATCGGCATAAATCGTTTTCATACAGAGATCATGCTATTGCGAAGTCCATATGAAGTTCATCTTTATGCCTCCTTTGCATTTTTACACAGAACCAAACAACAGCAGCATCATTCCGCTCCAGCTTGTGATTACACACTGCATCGCAAAATCAAAAGAGGTGTGACAGCCATGACATGGAAGACAAAAGCGTCGACCTCTAGTGTTACATATAACATCAACAACAACAAGAACAATGGCAATAGCAATCATTTACCGCCCCTATTACATGGCAGCTCATGTGGTCCTCTGCTCGGAGCTAAGGAGCTCCTGGGCCTCATTGTTTTTCCAGTTTGCAGACATTCACGGCTGCTGTTCTTCTTCTTTGAGTTAGCCGCTAATTGCTAACGGCTATTTTTTAAATCTCCCACAGAAGGTTGCAGGCATAACATGTTGTCAAAACGTCATACCCACACAGACACCATTATGGTGTTGTTACTACCTCCTGTGGCGGATTAAAGACGAGACCACTCTGTCCCCACATTCTGAGATCGTATCGTATGTACAGCAAGGTGAGGCATCATGTTGGCATGATGTTCCCGCCTTGAGCAGGCAGAGTAAAAGGGGCTGCAGTTGCCTTCTAACTTGCTAAAAAGGCGCTATCCCAATTCACCCCCTGTCCTAGCTGACCCCATTCTCCCCTATGAGGTATATAAAATAACTTGGCTTGGGATGTGATTCACAAATTCTCCCAATATTCTACTGAAATCATTCGTCACTGCAATAGTGTTGTCACAACATCTATAGTCAAAAATCGGTTTTGCTCATTTTTACTTCACTTGGACTCACACAAACACACCCATTATAATTTAGATGACAGTGTTTTTATATGTCTCACAATATTACATTTATCATGTTTTTTTAATGGAAAATAATTTTGGAACATTTAACAAAGCAAAAGTCATGCTGCGGGGCTGTCTGTTTTAATGACTCAAGTAATTACACAATTAGTTATATTATCCGGGTTTTGGTCAGTGACGTTGTTAACACTGACCTTTTAGAATGAAGCAGTGCCTTACTATTAGCAGCAGGTTGCAGATTGTTCAGGCTGATGTCATTAACATGCATGCTGCTGCCCAAACCTCGAGCCCCTTGATGCTGTGTATCATAGTTCTCTACAGGTGACAGTTTTAGAACCCACTGTTGGTGGTGTGACCATCACTGACCACTCAGAGGGAACGACACTGTGTTTATATTGACAAAGCTATCCTTAATAAGTTGCCACTTTATGAATCTTTGGTTTTAAAACTTAATAATATGGGGCACCATACTCATCCACAAGTTTTGCATTTCCTTGGAAATCACATATATGAGCATTATGCACATATGTGTGCACCTATTTATGCTCCACATAGTGGAATAAGCTTCAGGGACCGGTTGCATGGACATCACATTTGGCTTTACTTCATTCTACCTGACTTTGACCTGTCCCTTGTTTGTGGACACTTTTATGCCATCTAGTGTAGTAAGAGCACAAGACACTAATCCATGTAAAAACAAGATGGCAGCCATCCCTGCCAAGTCAGTCTGCAGCCGATTCCAACACAACAGAGGACGAGGTTTGAAACCTGATCACATTTGATGGTTAAAGCTCGTTTATTTATGATTAATAAAGTTTGAAATTCGATATGGCAACAAATTTGACCAACCTTAGCAACAGTAACAAGCTAAGACATTGTTAATTAGTAAGTACTTATTTGAAGATGTTGGGACTTTATTGTTGGTTATTTGAGGACATTCGGTCTCTATTATGACTGACAGTTTCTATACTTATTGTGTCCTACTGATTCCAAATAGCTAGGAGAAATTAAAAATGCATACCAAACAAAAGTTTGGGTCTCAGGAGGTTAGTTATGACACTTAAGGCTTAATTTATCCTGAGCTGAGGGACTTACACAATTGCACAGAATCCCTTAAAAGGTTTCCTTTGATAAGGAAAAAGTAATTTACTGCATTGGGAGAGATTTTACAGTGGTTCAAGTTTCCATGGAGATAGTTTGTTTGCTTGGATTCAGGCTTGGGACTCCTGTTATCATCTCACAAAGCAGGCTTACAGTTACATAGTGGAAAAAATGAAAACTACATTGGTCAGAAGAGGAAAAGGTTTTACTTCTGGAGGAATACAATCATAGAAAGCACAAACTACAAAGTAAACTTAATCCCCAAACTAGAAAACAAAAAACGGTTGTAGGAAGAAGTTGCAATGAAAATCAGTTCAATCAAATCTAGAGCGTAAAATCCAAAGCGTATCCACTGTGTCCTCCTGGTCACAGAACACTGTTCTCAGGGTGTTTTTTTCACCATAAACTCAGTCATGTTGCAGTTAAGATAGAGTCAGATGAGGGTTTTTTTTACCTTTACTTTGGTCTTTTGTGGCCCACGGATTCCTTAAGTATAAGATCAAGACAGGGAGAAAACATAAATACTTAAAGTCCTAGTTAGGGCTTCCTCAAAATAAAATTGGTTGCACAAAACACCCTTAAATGTTTGCTTAAGTAAAATCTTAAGGTGTTTTTGTTCTGTGCCAGATTTGTCCCTGTGAAATGCATTTGTTTTACCGTTCCTTTTGTTTCATATTTGTCTTGCAGTCATGTTTTGTATAGGAGTGTTGATTACACACTTTTTAAAATAACTTATCATGATGGAGTGTCTGCAGGGCACTGTTGCAAAAGAGAGCTTTTCTCTCATTTGGTTTCCCCTGATTAAACAAATAAAGGTTATGATTTAACAGTCCAGCAGGGTTCATGAAAAAAAGGCATATCATGCACTAGACCCTCTGTGTTTCTCTATGGGTGGCTGTTTGTGGAGAGAACATTACAATTTTGCATATTTGTGTAGTGTTGTAAGTGTTGTAATAAGACATGGACAAAGTCTTGGAACCCACTGGTTGAGGAGCATGTTAAGAAAGATTGTGGAGATGCTGCATGTCCAACAATTAACCCTTTGAAACCTGAGCAATTGACTTGGTTTCTTAAAAACCATGGGGGAAAGGCAATGAGAGAGGAAAGAAGAAATGGCCCCAAAAAATTAGCAAGAAATTAGTAAAAAGAGAAAATTAAAAATAGGATAAAAAAGGAAATAAAGTTAAAAACAAACAAGGAAATGACCTGGGAAAAAAAGAGCTTTAAAATTATAATAATTATGTAACATAATTTTAAATAAATAGCACTGATAATTATAAAGCTTTTCCCCAAATTTTTTTAAAAATAATTTTCAAAATCTATTAATGTGTTTTTTGCAATTTGTGGAACATTTCTTACAAAGTTGCTCATTGCCTTTTCCCCCATGTTTTTGAAGAAATTGCACCAATTTTCTCAGGGTTCAAAGGTTTTAACATTCAGGTTAGTCCTTCCCATAGACTTTCTTTTTTTTATTTCAAAACTTTATTTAACACATAGGAATTTTACAGAATGCAAAACCTCAACATTACACATTTATGTCATATATGAGATATGCCACGGGGGGTAAGAGTTTACAAGAAAATATTAACATGATCACAAATATTAATGGTTTCGATTGCCTTTAAGGGAAAATTTAATGGAATCAATGCACTGCTTGACCTCACTGTAGAAAGCAACAAAAGAAGGTTTTCTATGTGTAAACTTACATTTGTGAATGTGAAATCTTGCTAAAAGTATTATGAGATTAATGATAAATGTTTCATTGGGATTCCTGTTAAAGTCAAAGAGTCCAAACAGCACATCCTTCCAGTTTAAATTTCCCATAGACTTCCGCATAAGATCCCCTCTGTGTGTATGGACGTCATCTCTGTCACAACAGTGACCCCTGGTGGTGAAGACTGGTATCACAGTCCAACTTTACATTCGCGCCTCGTGCCCATACAGTACAGTATGTTTATGTTTTCTTAGTGCACAGGCAACAGCAGATAAACAATTTAAAGCACCACCTCATGCACACTTAGTGTCAGCTCATACTTCATTGGGGATGATGTCACGTCTGTTCGCAAATAAGGGGCGTGGTTATTTGAGCCTGGCAGTACCTTTGCTCATATTTGAGTTATGTCTGCCCTCCCCTCCCTCCCAGCAGTCACATGGGCGGTTTCTGCTCTCCCGTGACACTTTTGAACAAATAATACGGGGCCGAGGCGTGCCATGGCTGCTGTGTTGTTATTGGGCAGCACATTTTACACAGCATCCAACTCTCGGGACAGCTCAGTGCCGTCCACCGGCTTGTGCCGTCATATCTCACTGTCCACTGCGCATCTGACCCGGGACACATCTAGCAGACACACACGGCTGAGACAAACAGAAGAGGACAGCCTCAGTGAGCATCTGGAAGAAGCAGGAAGTGTGTGAAACTGTCTCGGAGAGCTTCAGCGAGGTAAGAGTGTGTGTCCCCGGTGTTTCAGGGAGGGTAGTGAACACCACAGGGTGTGTATAGCCGTAAATATCCTGGATGTTGCTGTGTGAATGGAGCACTTTACACCGGGTGTGTTGCTTTGTGACAGCCGGACCCGGCGAGGACACTTCCTGAATGAGAGCCTCAAAACGTCAACAAATTTACCCAAGATGCAGCTGCAGATGTGGCGTATTGCTCAACCATGATGTTTTACCTTGTTTGCCCCCCAAAAAGACGTAAAGTTTCAATGCCGCAGTTGCTCCACCCTCATGCTACGTATATGTGACGGAAACGGTGATTTATTTTGGTAACCGGCTTGTTTCTGAAGTGAGGTCCGCGGACCCTGAGAGGGCCTCTGTACATAGGTTTAAGCGGTCTGCAGAAACATCAGATGTCAGCTGAGTGCGTCACTATCAGCATCCTGCAGAAGATGAACATGGGGCTTCATGCCACCTGCAACACAATAAAGGAACCAATAGAGTAAACCTAACCGATATTGATCAGTGCATGTAGGATGCATACAGTTCTCACTGAATATTATACTTGCCTGTTTAAACCGCTGACAAGTCATCCCCCCATGATGGGGCTGTCAGATGGATTTTACTCAACACTTACAAATGTTGTGCAACTAATTAAAAAATAAGTGTTTCAACAGACTTCCATTCAGCCAGTGGTGAAAAGAAATGCCCATAGTTACAGTAGCTCAAACAAATCTGTCAATTCTGGATCAATCGTCAGTCTAAAAGTCAAATATATTCAGCCAATCTTCAGACAGGACAAACAAAAGCAGCAAAGCCACATCCTTTCTGCAAGGATCAGTCAGTTTTTGAGATTTTGCTTGAAAAATGGCTTATACTGATCTATTATCAAAACACACTCACTGTTTAACAGCTAACTGATTAAAATATACTCATTATCTCAGCCCTATAATATGTTAAAGTCCTACTGTAGGTAGACAAGAGTCAGTAACTGGGTGTGACCCTGATGATAATTAGGACTTAATGTCTCGTCATGTCCCATCATGTTTTGTTGTGTAAGACATCTGTCCTAGAATAGTCATGTGATTCCTGCAGCTGATTTAATATCTTACAGAGAGGAGTATTGTTGAGGCAACAATGGCAATAGCTTCAGTGATGAAAGCCGCCTCCTCGAGAAAGAATGGGAAAGTTACGCTGGCGTCTGAGAGACAGAAAACACCCAAGGTCACCTGTGCACACGGAGACACGCTCAGGCTGCTCAGCTGAGGTTTGCACTCTTCTTTGAGCTGCGTGTAAAATCAGACAAGTAGCTGTGAATCAGCTGACTGCAAATACCAGGGTGAGGTGTGAAGCAGCAGCTGTCATTAAGAAAAGCGAAACATAAACTTCATGTAGGCTCTCTCTGATGGGATTTCCCTGCTTGATCTCTGTATTGTTTATTTAAGGGATGTTAGGAGGGGAAGTGACTGATTGGGGAAAAAGGAACAGAACAGGTACTACATTGTAGTATCAGGTGACTTTGTGGCACCTGGGTGCTGGCAAACTTGTTTGACTTCAACTGCATGCTGGTGTTGAGCCACTGAATCTGACTTGTGAATGTTGAGGTTTATCTTGTCAAATCCCAATTTCTTATCAGCTGCTCAAAAGCCTCAAAACTCAGTTCTTAGAGGAATATGTCACCCACAAAACGCCCCATTTGTACTTCAGTTAGCCATGTTGCCTTGGATTTGTGAAGAAAACAGCTTTTCTTGCAGGCCTCCACAGAAAACTGCAAAAATATTCTCTCAGATGACTCGTGCAGTAAAATTCAGGTCTCATTGATCTAGACATATGCTCAGTACTTCCTAAACACGTGCAGTTTCACTAAAACAATACTATTTATAACTGAACAGAAAATGAAACTCATCTATACTCTCTTCAAAGCCAGACTCAAATACTAACTTTTTGTAGTGAACATGCATGTGTTTGGGAAGTACTGAGCATACAACTGGATAAATGACACTTAGATTACACTGCATGAGTTGTTTTAGAGTTTGTGAACAGTCTTTTGTTAAAGACGGTCCCCAATCAATCAGTAAATCAATATGTTGGCCTTTTTCCATGGAGGGTTGTGAGAAAAACAGTTTTCTTTGTGAATGGCACGACTAAATGTTTCATAAATGGTCATTTTGTTTTTTAAAGTAAACACTGTTTGTATGAGACTGGAAGCATTCACGAGGCAGTGCGTGACATGTCACTGTTCAGTGCACATGACGACCTTCATTAATAGGAAGTGCTAGAAAGGGTAGAAACGTCGCTGTGTGTTTGTGGCTTGTTACAACACAATGTAAAACAGAGTTAACAAAAGCTGCTATGTACATCATGACATATTACTGACATAATATTCTGCATTACTAATAAATGCTCTCACTTTGTCCCTCACCATGATTTTTTTTAACAAGACCACATATTGGGTGTAAAAACACAGATAAATGTGGACCCTGTGCAGGACATGTTACATCCTTTACCTCGAAGGCTTTCTCGCAATATTTCAGGGGGAAAAGGAGAACTAGTCATGGGACATACTTAAAGATATCTGTTTGCCTGTGGGCCTAATGATGACAAAGCTGAAAGAAAAAAGAGACCGTGATCTTCATAGTCAATTGCATTCCTCTTTACTGTACTAGCACAGTGTTGTATAACCAGGCAATTAACAATATTTTAAAGGTCCAGTGTGTAGGATTTATGAGGATATATCGGCAAAAATGGAAAAAAAAAATTCATTACTATTTTAGTTTAAGTTAAAGTTTAAGTTAGTTTAGTTTATACTCATCTGAAACTGCTGCTGCCAGAGTTGAAAGATGTGCCAAATCAATTATAGCCAACAACATTGGGCATGACAGCCCTCCGAGATGGAGTCTGGGCTTTTCCGAGGTGCGTTCATAAGCTGTTTATTTCATTGCAGATATTTATAATGATTCCCTGAAAGAACAAAGCAGACACGCCTTATTGCAAGATCCAAATCTTTGTCAAAACGTGCTGTGATTTTTCAGTGTGTAAGTTGTTAGCTCAGAGGTTGGTGTTGTTGTTTGCTGTGGCAAAGGGGATGTAGACACGGCGCACACAGATAGCAGAAGGAAGGGATAATGCTGGCCTAAATCAGCAACCCAACGGCAGGTTTATAGCCACAGCGTGCATCCAGTTTCCCCAGAATGAGCCGTTCATATCCACATACGGAGCAGGTCCTCCTCCACGTAGTCCACCATGTTGTTTCTACAGTAGCCCAGCACGGACAAACAAACACTTGCTCAAACAGGGCTACTTGCGTTTTCACAATTTCACTCTTTTATATCAGCCACTACAAGTCTACTACATGCTTAGCACCCAGGAGAAGTTACAGAGGGTTGCAATCTGCAACCTCACCGCTAAATGCTGACAAATGCTACACACTAGACCGTTAAAGATGAGCGGTTAATAAGCATGTTAGATTTCCCTTTAGCAGCTGATTAAATTCTTCAGTTACGTTTATTTCCGTTTGAAACCTGTCCTCATTTATTTCTTTTTCTCACAGGGTGAGCAGACTAATCCCTCTCACCAACCATGTCAAACGAACGCACCCCTCTGATCACCTCGGGGGTATGTGGTCTGGCTGTGACTGCAGCAGCATGCGGCACAGAACCAGACGCCACCCCTGAATCCAGCTCCGAGACCCCAAGTAAAGACCCTCGACAACTGAACACTTTTTTCGGGGTGATGGTGCCGACCATCCTCTCCATGTTCAGCATCATACTGTTCCTGAGAACAGGTGAGCGATGTGTGTATGAAGAGATCAGAGAAGCTGTTTGGGGTTGTAGTCAGTGGGTGTTTGTATGAGTCACTTACAGTATAACTGAGTCATTGTGCTGTACAGTAGAGACTAACAGTGACGCGATCTCTCTTG
Organism: Epinephelus lanceolatus; assembly: GCF_041903045.1. Lineage (NCBI taxonomy): Eukaryota > Metazoa > Chordata > Actinopteri > Perciformes > Serranidae > Epinephelus > Epinephelus lanceolatus. Next base: position 41,645,832 of record NC_135744.1, on the reverse strand, counting down.
CAGGGTTCGTGGTTGGTCACGCAGGACTGTTACAGGGTCTTCTAATGGTGATTGTAGCCTACACCATTATATCTCTCACAATACTGTCCATCTGTGCCATTTCAACCAACGGTGCTATACAAGGAGGTGGAGCCTACTGTATCCTTACAGACTAAACCGTTAGTTTCCTTGAGTGTTGTTTGATAATGCTTAAAGTTTCGCTCATTTCAGCTGAAACATCAACCTTAACAAAATGTAAACAGACATGATAAGCAGGTCTCTGGGTCCAGAGTTTGGAGGAAGCATTGGTTTGATGTTCTTCCTGGCCAAAGTCTTTGCGTGTGGAGAGTATGTTCTTGGTCTCGTGGAGGCGATACTTGACGTATTTGGTGCGGATCCTGGTAAGTTTTTGCTTATGTTCTGTTCCAAGTTCTGTCATCATCTTATTTAGCAAAGGACTCAAGTTACATGACTTCAGTTTAAGTCAGACTTAAGACACAAATTTGGTTACTTTAAACTCGACCTGACAAAATCTAAAAAGACTTGCCACTCAACTTGGAGTCGGCAATGAACTGATTAGGTGTTGGTCAAGGTCACTGTGACCTCATCTGTCTCATTCTTTTGAATGTGATATCTCAAGAAGGCCTTGAGGGCCTTCAAGTGTGGCACAAACATCCACTTAGACTCAACAATGAACTGATTTCAGTTTGGTGGTCAAAGGACAAGGTTACTGTGACCTTGCCTCTGTGTCGTTCTCAGAAAAGCTCACAATCTCAAGGATGCCTTAAAGACATGTCCTCCAGTTTGGCACAAACGGCCACTTGGACATTGATTACAGTTTGGTAGTAGAAGATCTAAAAAGGTCAAACATGTTTTTGCCATACCTCAAGAATTCACATGCTAATTATGACAACATTTCACACAAATGTCTGAAAGGATAAAAGGATAAAGGGATGACATTATATATATCCAAAAGGTCAAAGTTCACCCTCACCATGACATCATAATGTTCTGCAAAAGCACTTGATGTATGAAGATGTGTGCAGAGATGTGTGTGAAGCACCCATGTTTTCACAGACATGGATGTAAACTCTAAGTGCAACTTGACTGATTTGTGGATTTGACTTGTTTAGAACTTTAAACTCAAAGTTTAGGACTTGGAAAATGACTAGGGACTTGACTCAGGACTTGCAAAGCAATGACTTGTTCCCACCTCTGTCATTTAGTACACACTTATTCTTGAAAAGTCTCAGTTTTCTGTTTCCTCTTTCTCTGTTATAGAGTCATCTGTGTCCCAGGGGATACGGGTGCTTCCTCAGAGTTACTGGTACACAGTGCTGTACTCCACTGTCGTCCTTCTGCTGTGTCTGCTCGTGTGTCTGGTCGGCGCCCACATCTACTGCCGTACCGCCTTCGCCATCCTGCTGGTGGTCACCGTATCCTTGCTGTCCATCTTTGTCAGTTCTGTGGCGGTCAAGCCTCGTGATTTCGTCATCACCCACAAGGGATCTGGCAACGAGACCCTCCATTACAATGCCAGCTACACGGGCTTCAATGCCACCACGCTGAGGAACAACCTGGGCCGTGAGTGTTGGCGCAAGATGTTGGTGTTTGTGAGGATATGAAAGTACATCCACAAAAAACGCTACATGGCGCTTGTAAATTTAGGGTCATCTATTACAGGTCTCACTGTTGTTCCTCTTTTGTGTCCTCGTTGCAGCTGGTTACTCTTTGGACTACAGCACCAACTCTGTCATGTCTTTTGCCACCGTGTTTGCCGTCATGTTCACCAGCTGTACTGGCATCATGGCCGGAGCCAACATGTCAGGTTAAAGCTTGTTGTCTTACTTGTATAATCACATAGCAGTGAAGAGTGTCATTACAATGTAACCCATTGTGTCATTACTACTTTTACTTCTGAATTATGTTCATGCAATCACGCAGAGCAGTATCAAACAATAGATACGTTTATACACATATTGCAATTAACGGAAATCTGCATTATACACACACATATGCACATGCTTATGTTTGCTCTCACTCCACATCTCTCTGAAGGGGAGCTGAAGACTCCGAGTATTTCCATCCCTAAAGGCACCATTGTAGCCGTCTGTTACACTTTCACGGTCTACGTCCTCCTCTTTATCTTGATCAGCGCCACCTGCGACAGGTCTGAAATGCTTCATAATAGTGTTGTAATAAGCAAATAAGCAGTTGAGGTCATGACACAAATCATAAGTAATTTGCTTCTGTTTTTAGGACTCTGTTAATTCAGGATTATGGGTTCCTCCAAAGAATAAACATCTGGTCACCGTTCATCACCATCGGGATATACTGCGGTGCTCTGTCAGCTGCGATGTGCTCTCTGATCGGAGCGTCCCGTATCCTCCATGCTCTTGCTCTGGATCAGCTCTTTGGTAAGGCTTGATGTTTTTGTTCATCACATCAGTGTCTTCCTCAAAAGTTTTCTAAGAGACTTTTGTTTCCCACCACAGGTTTGCCGTTAGCCCCAGCTGCCATCACATCAAGCTCGGGGAATCCGTGGGTGGCAGTGCTCTACACCTGGGGTCTGGCACAGGTGAGCAGAGTTTCTGCAGTGTGCACTCACATATTTTTAGAAATACAACTGGTGGCCTGAGCTGTGCTTTGTGGTGTGTTTGTGTTTCAGTGTGTAGTGTTCGCAGGCCAGCTTAATGCCATAGCAAGTTTGGTGACTGTTTTCTACTTGCTTGCCTACGCTGCGGTCGACCTGGCCTGTTTGGCTCTTGAGTGGGCGTCAGCACCAAATTTCAGGTAATAAAAGATCAATTACTATTAAAGGAAAAATAAAAAAAATCAGTAGGCATTGCAGTCATATTTTTCAACAATCTGTAATTCAGTCCAACAGTGAAGTAAAATCAGAATTCAGAATAAAGGTAAAATATTACAATTTAAAGATACACCATGCAAGATTTTTCTTAAAAAGAATGAAATGAAATAAATAAAATGTATAGACTCATACAGAAGTAATCCCTCTCAGTCATCACTTCTGACTCCCTTGGAGTATGTGGCAGTGTATTTATCTGCAGGGACCTTGCCCTCTGCCTGTGTTTGTTTTTCTTATTTTGCTGCTGTCGTGACGTTTATGGACTGCAAATGGGAAGTTTTGCAAAAAGGTAGCGACTAGGTGCAGACAAAGAAATGTCAAATGTCACACTGCTAATAGGGTTGTAAATCAGTTTAAGAGTTTACGATATGATGCATCAATTCAGACAACACTATGTTATTTGGTATTACAAAGTCTGCCACAATTTGACTTCAGGTCAGTTCAGGGGCCTGTGATTGATATGAGATGACATTAGCAAATATCCTCGTCTTGTTTTTTTGGCTGGTAGGTGCTAGCACTTTTTGAATGTTTAGGAAGGAGGTGCACTTGGTCAGACATGCCATGTGAATGTTATGTGGAAGGCGATTCCTGAATCAAGCGGGTACAACTCAGAAACCCTTTTGCTCTGAGGCGACAGTGCTAACCGGTGCTGCTCCATGCTGCTCCTAAATATCCTAAATATGACAATATGTATTGATGTTTTCACTTTGCATCAATAAAATCTGCCCCCCTATTGCCCCCGAATTATAAGATGGAGATGCGTCTCACCTCAGATTCTTCAAGTTGAGCAGTATTTTTTGTGTGCTTTGTTTTTTGTATATATTTTTTGTCAGTCAGTGTGCAGTGTACTTCAGATGATGTTTCGATCCCCAGATGTAGCTGTAGAGTGAGCGCTCCTTGCTTTCACTCTGCTCTCCAATAACGTTACAGATAGCTGCAGACCCAGAGCCAGGGTGAGTCTGAGCGAGATGGAAGTAGCTACCAGGAGGAAGAGAGGCTTTTCATAACATTTAATCTGCCCTCTGCTTAGAAGTGGTGAATTTACAGCTCACAGCAACTTAATACGATACAGCTTCTAGCTTTTTTTGATATCTAGTTTCAGAGAAAAATATTGTTGCACATTCATGACCTGTGGTTAGCATCGTTAGCATGTATTAGCATGGAGGGCTAACTTGCTTTGAGCCTGTTTGTCCTGACAAACCCTGTTCAGACTCTCAAACTATTTGAAAAAAAAATAGCTGATAATATAATATAATATAATAAGGTTTGAATGTTTGAACCTGTTGCATCATAAGGCCATAAGTGTGGCCATAGATTATGGCCCATGATGTAGGAACAAAACTAAAACTGCTCAGGGGCACTAGTAAATAAATATAAAGTGGCTTTTTTTTAGAGAGAACAGGCTCATAAAGTGAGGTTTGAAAGCCAGAAGTTTTAGCCTCAGGCCTCAACATCACAAAGGTTAACAACCCAATCAGCCTCGCTTGGATTTATTACCATCATATATTTAATGGGACAATAAAATAATATTTATTGTCTCTCTCTGCTTCTGTTTTTCATGTGACCGTCAGCCACAGTTTTTTGTCTCTGTGTTTCACAGACCGACCTTCCAGCTCTTCTCCTGGCACACCTGCCTGCTGGGCATCCTGAGCTGTTTAGTGATGATGTTCGTCATTAACCCCGTGTACTCCTCAGGCAGCATCGTCCTCCTGTTACTGCTGCTGCTTTTCCTCCACTACAGATCGCCCACCAGCAGCTGGGGCTACATCAGCCAGGCTCTCATTTTCCATCAGGTATCTTGACTCATCCAGACACACACACACACACACACACAAACAGACATGTGCCACAGTTTGTCAACAGTGCTGTTTGTCTTTTGGTTTAGGTGCGCAAGTATCTGTTGATGCTTGATGTGAGGAAGGACCACGTGAAGTTCTGGAGGCCGCAGGTGTTGTTAATGGTGGCCAACCCTCGCTCTTCCTGTCAGCTCATCCTGTTTGTCAACCAGCTGAAGAAGGGAGGACTGTATGTGTTGGGCCACGTGCAGCTGGGAGATCTGGGTAATTCTCTGCGGATGGTCTGCGATGGCCATCTGCACCTAACAGTATTAAATTACTCTTATCTTTGGATCATTGTGGAGGTTAGGTAGCCAAGTGAAAGTAACCTTCTCATGTGCCTGGAAGCCTTTCACTGATGTGTCGAATCAACATGGCATCATGTGATGCTTTTTTTAGTTCACTCAAAAAGCACATGAACAGGCTGAGCAGGAATTATAACAGAAGGTTACATATCATTAAAGCTGTGTAACAGCTCTGACCGACCTACCTGAAGTCCACTGGCACCATCATGGAAGACTACCTCGTGGGCTTTCACTTTCCATCTGCTGCTTCTCTTGCATTATTAATAATAGAATAAATTTCCTCTGTATCACTGTTGTATCACACCTGAGAGCTGTCTTTGAATTCAGCCACATGTCTAGCTCTTTGTTTATTTTGCTAAACAGATATATCCTTTCAAACTGTAAGAAAATGTGTTGCGTGTGCAGCACAAGGGTTCAGAGAGCAATGTGCTGACACTTTCTCTCATTCACTCACTCACTCACTCACTCACTCACTCACTCACAGTTTGCTTGTCTGCCCCCTGGTGACCATTAGGATACACTGCAAAGTGTATAAACAAGACATAACTTGCGTGCAGTGATGTTAACAAGCAACTGAGCTCAAGTACTGAACTTAAGTGAAAATTTGAGCTACCTTTGTTCCATCCAGTATTTTTTTCCTTCTACTTTATACTCCACTACATTTTACTGGTTAATATTTCACCTTTTACTTCACCACATTTGTTTGACAGCTGGAGTTAGTAGTTAATTTTCAGACTTTGGGCTCTGGGCTGCTTACAAAGAAGTCAAATTATACAATATTTAGTATAAAAATTTGTTAAGAATAGTCAACCACTGGATCCACTCGACAAAACTTAGTATATATAAAGTCTGCCACAACCAGCCACCACAGTTAAATGCTATTTATGTATTGATGCATCACTGTTAACAATCTAATAATGTTATAAATAATAAATCAGGCCCAGGGGACATTTGACTGCAGAACAAGTACTTTTTCTTTCAGTACATTTAACTGATAGCACATATGTTCTTCTACTTAGGTAAGATTTTAGATTCAGGACTTTCACTTGTAATGGAATCACATTATCTTGTGATTGCTTAAGTTAAAAACCTGAGTACTTCTTTCACCCCTCCTCTGAAATTCTGCTGAGATCTACATCTGTTAAATAAAGCCCTGTATTATATTACATTATTCAGTTTTATGCAGTGAATTCATTTCTGTCTTTCCTGTGTTTAGACTCCCTGCCATCAGACCCAGTCCAGCAGCAGTACAACTTCTGGTTGAGCCTAGTTGATAAACTCGATGTGAAAGCCTTTGTAGACCTGACGTTGTCTCCCTCTGTCAGACAGGGAACACAGCATCTCCTGCGCATCACAGGTCTAGGTAAGTTCTGATTTCTCTTATCCCTCTACATTCAGTAGATTATGATGTTACTTTATCTGAACTTCTGTCTCCTACAAGGTGGCATGAAGCCCAACATGCTGGTTTTGGGTTTCTATGACAGCTGCACTCCCGAGGACTTCTTCCTACAAGATTCTGCGTTCTGTAATTCTTCTGTGGGACAAGGGAGTGACGGCGAATATAATTTTGGAGTTGATTTGCCTTCATTACAGGCCCATTTCCCCCCAGTGCGACATGTTGAGAGCCCACGCTGGCTATCACCAGAGGAGTACATAGGGATCATTTCTGACGCCATTAAAATGAACAAGAACGTGTGCCTCGCCCGCTATTTCTTCCAGTTAGAGGGAGAGGATAAAGACAGCAAGGTGGATGGGTCTGAGCGGACAATAGATGTGTGGCCTCTCAACCTGCTCCAGCCAGGCAGCCGTGATTATGAGGACGTTTGCAGCCTCTTTCTGCTGCAGATGGCCTGCGTGCTCAACATGTCCAACAAGTGGCGCCATGCAAGAATGAGAATCTTTCTGAATGTGGAGACTGAGTCCAGCGACCAGGGTTGGGTGGTAAATGAAGAGACGTTCAGAGAGCTGCTGAGGAAGCTGAGGATCAGGGCGTCAATAAAGATTGTGCCGTGGGACTCTGTGGTGCAGCACCACACTCAGCCAGACGGGGAGCCCCCTGCAGGGCCGACACAAGCTCTGTCCGAGGACTTCCTGTACGCTGTGAACAGTATGTTGATGGAGCACAGCTCGCAAGCTGCTGTTCGCTTCCTGTATTTACCTCGACCCACCGCCCAGCGCAGCCTGGCGCAGCAGTACTTGGCTCAGTTGGAAGCAGTGACCAATAACTTAGGGCCAACGCTGCTGATTCACGGTGTCACCCCAGTCACATACACTGACCTGTGAGCATGTGCAGTCGTGAGTTTTGTCCATTGATACTGTAGGTGCAGCAAAGTCTCATCTGTGTAAATATAAACTCTGGTTACATGTACAAAGTTACACCGTGGATGCTAAGGACAGTGTGCAGCACCACTTATTATATGTTTACCTAATACAGCTTTTGTCTTGTTTTACTCTTGCTTACATAAGGACTACAGTCAGTGTGAGTGCATTTTTAAAATACGCCACTTGAGGACATTCAAATAGGATATTTTCCTATTGACGTATACTTGAACTGTCTTGGTGAATGAGCCAAGAAATGGGGGAATACTAACTAACTTTGTGGGTATGAGTTACTTTGATATATAACCTCTTGTTTGCATTAGCTTTCGGCACATATGAGACAGAAATTAGGAATGCGTCATAGACTCTTCAGAACAAAAACACATATTGTTTGGAACAATACGGGTTGTTTGAGACAATAGAAATGTCTAGATACAGTTTCAGGGATAATATGATGAATTTGTGATACCAATTGACCATGGTAAAAACAAATTATGATAATATGTTAAAGGGATAGTTCAGTTTTTTTAAGTGGGTATTTATGGGGTACTTGTCTGGTGGCTAAAATACATTTTGTTGCTAACTCCTATCCACTGTAGTACATCGCTTAGCATCCATGTCGGACCCCAGCCTGCTTCTTCAAACTGGGGGCATGCTGCCTGACGTCTATTGTATGTAATAAACTAACTATGGATAAGTACCCTGTACAGCCTGACTTCAAAAAGTCTGAACTATCCCTTTAATGCATAGTAATTGTTTTTTTTAACTCCTGTTTTTTCTTCTGTCTTTATCCTACGTTGCCACATCTTTGATGGACCAAATGATCCAAAGACTTTATGTCTCTGAGCTGAATTGAACTCTGACTTCTGTTTTCCATGTTCCTCTGTTGCTGTTGTACATGGATCTCTAGTCTTCACAAAGGGAACTGTTTTATACATTTGACCTCAGAATGATGAACAGCATGTGTTGCTGTTGTATGTGCTAACTTGAAACGTATGTTGGAATCGTGTGCTTCATAATGGCGACTGTCAAAAATACACACCAAAAAAAAAGGGTTATACTGATGGTTACTCTGGAGCTCCATTCTTATCCAGTCTTCATTAGGCCCGGGACTAACGATTAATTGGACCAAATCAAGATTGAAACCATAGAAAGTTGTCACTTTTTTAACACAATTAATTTACCTTAATGTAAATGTAACTGTTTTCTTGTCGTGTTTTTTTTGTAGTGCCACAACACTCACACGAAACTTTTCACAAAACACAAATGGCAAGATGCTGAAAAAAGTCATATGCACATAGAGATGGTTATAAAATAACAGTGTCTTGTAATGGGCCAAAAATGGCATGGCACTTACATAAAAATGCATTTATGAATGAATGCACAACTTTTTGGCATCTTCCATCTTGAGTTGTAGTTAATGGACTGACGCTTGTGTACTAATATCTGTTACTGCGGATGTACTAAACTGCTCATAGGAGTAAATATATGCCAAATGTACTATGTATTTGTATCTTTGTAAATGTAATGCTGCAAGATATTAACAGTATAAAACAATATTTAAAAGATTACTTTAATGCAACACAAACACACTGTGTCTGTACATCCATTCAGATAGTATAAATATTAATGAAACAATGGAGACTTAGTTATACTTAGCTGCAGATTTGCTCCTTAAAGAAAAACTTCATGCAATAATAAAGGGTGAATAAATGTACAAAATGTAACAAAATATACATGTATATTGTAGCCTATTTATTACAGTAACCTTGCTATGATATTACACACATTGTCTGGGAAGCGGACCTAGAGTGGAGATATTAAAAAGCCTCTATACAGCAGTAAAAGTCAGTTCATGTCTGTAACAACTTCAGCTTCTGTGCAGATGCAGGAACATGACTACTCCTCCTTTTCACCAAGCCTCTCCTTCTCCCTGCACACTTTTAGATCATGTTTGCTGTCATTTCTGAGGTTTCGTAGCTTTCTTATGAAGAATGATGACATACGTAACCAGTTGGGCACGAGCATTGTTATAGCAGCGTTCTGTAGGATGATGGAAGAGAGAAGGAGAGACAGTAAGACATCATAGTAGGCGAGTGTTTTTAAGTGATCACAGTCTCTTAGCCGTCTGACCTGGAGTGCATGGGACAGGCAGCCGTTGGTGTAGCAGGTGTGACCCACAGTGTTCAAGGCCTCACGGGCGAAACTGGGAGCACTCTTCACAAAGCAGTTGGTTTTTAGGTTTTGTGTCATGTTGGTGGACACCATGAATGGGGCCACACACTGTGGAAAAATTGACATATTCAACTTTACATCATAGGCCAACATATTACTGACGGACTCTCAACAAAAACACCTCTGACACTGAACAATGCTTAATCCAGTGTAGGGTATTTCCTTCAGTGAGCAGCAGGGGGCGAAGGTTCATTTCTTAAACTGCATGCTTTCCCAACCAATAAAAGCACACTGATGATTGTAGAAACCTTAAATGTATATCTTTTATACAAGGACGCTGCCTTTGTATATGGGACGCCTGCTCTACCCACTAAGCCACAAACTGCCCAAATGTATTTACTTTTTTTTTTTTTTTTTTTTTTTGATAGCCAAATTTAAGGGATTGAAGCCCAGAGTGCTGAGGCAGAAAAAAATGTGTGGTTTCAGTGATGCTGACTCACCTAGACGTTAATCTCTATTATTGTCAGATGATAGCTGAGGGGCTCCAAGATTGCTTAAAAAATTGTTATTATTCTGGATTAATTCATGACATAAAATTTAAAACCTTAGGCATTTTTACAATTTAAGATCAGTGACTGGATACAACAGTTTTAAAACTGTGTTACAATTGCACATGGCTTGAAATGCCACTATGCTTACTATGTCAAGTGCTCAGAGTGTGGAAAGCTGTTTGCCTGCAGGGTTTCCTGCCTGAAAGGAATTCCTTGGTAAAAGCTGGTCAAAGAGTTGCGGTTTGGATTTGCCCTTCAGGCAAGCTTCTAATTTGTACTAAAAGCTTAATATGTTGGCATTTCATAGTAGGAAAAGCTCAGGTGAAATTGATAACATTAACAATGGCTGAGTAGAAATTAATACACTTGTGCTTTTCCTACTATGACAAGTCAAAATGTCTGCCTTTATAAAAAGTGTATGTATTTTAAAGCCACACACTTCATGGCATGTTTGGACTCATTACCTGTCTCTCTGCAATTTTATTAGCTGTTTGAAGTAGTAACATATTTCTTGTAAAGAAGATAGCTGACAAACTTTGGTCACTGAAAGTGGTTTTCCAGGACAACATGGCTAACTGCTAGCTTGTTGAAGAAGACGCTTTTTTTGTTTCCCTTGTGTGTTACTATCCGGAGGTGATGTACTTGGTCAAGAACAGGCTTTCAGGGTCGAAAGAATTTTTCTGAGAGGATTATGAAACATGAAAGCAGTCAGACAACGCGGTAAAAGTGAGCTTCTTTGAGTTAGCAGCTAACAGTTAGCAAACAGCTAACAGTTAGCCAACAGCTAACAGTTAACAAACAGCTAACAGTTAGCCAAACAGCTAACAGTTCGCAAACAGCTAACAGTTAGCCAACAGCTAACAGTTAGCCAAACTGACAGCGCACACAAACGGGAAATTGAGCAGTTTAAAGGCACATTAAAGAGACCAGGTATGTAACCACACCGATTATCACCTGTGTTAAACTGTGTGTGACTTATCACATTATGTTCAGTTGTAACAATGTGTTAGCTTATGGTTTTAAATCTCTCCAAAGTGTTTCCACACCATTTTCCACCTGATAACACTGACCCTGGCAAAAATCGCGCGATATCAGGCCACCTGAGTCTGTTACTGAGTCTTTCTTCCTGCATAACAAGCCAGTGCAGTTTGATAAATCCAACATCTTTCCAGTCATTTTCAGTCAAGAGTCAATTTGTCTTAATTCCAGAGTGCTCTGCATTGTTTTTATTAAATTGATATATGTAGACTTGTCTTGTAGTAAGTTTAGTTTTGGTTGAGATCATATCTTTTTGAAGAAAATAAGACTTTTGAGGCTAAATAATAGATGATTGTTGTATTAACTTAGTAATAAGTACATGTGAATGACCTAAGGGACTGTTCTTGACTTAAAAGTGGAGTTGTTTTTGAAGCAGTGTTAATTTTTTTAATGGAAAATATGACAAAAACATGTTTGTCAATTACCTGTGTTTTCATGACAAAGACAAGACGTCGACAGGCTGAAAATAGATCTTTCATGATAAAAACTATGAGGAACTGTATAATTTGGTTTCACTGACGAGATGAGATGGGACCAAAATGTTAGTGAAGAGCAATATGACATTCAAAATGAGAGGAGAGGAGCACAGAATGATAAATTATTCTATGAAATGTATGAGAAAAATGTCTTAAACTGGAAGCTGAGAATGGCTGTGCGCCTGATGACGTACAGTATGAGCAGTATGACATCTCAGCACCAGTTATAGGCGCCAGGGTGTTTTGCTTGACTTCAAAACAGTCACACCAGAGCATCAGTGTTTTGATTGTAATTATGTAGTTAATAAGCAGCAAAGGTATCTGACTGGGGACAGTGAAGTTGTTGAATGGATTTGTATAGTTTGTTAACTGTTGGAAATTTTAAAATCTGACGATAATTTCTGTTTTTACAGTTCCTGGCTGTGATAGGAGGTGTAGTTTTGGTGATTTTAGAAGAAAGCATGTCTTTTAAACCCACCTGCAGGTTTTGAGGTTCAGGTAGTATTTAGAATAAATACAAAATACAGCAGTTTAAAGTTGTATGTCCCTCCCTTAAGCCAAAATAAAAACATTAATTTCTCCCTGGTGCTCAAAAGATTGTTTAACATGCCTCCACTGTTTTGCACCACCCCTAAGTGTAACATACTTTACCTGAACAGTGATTCCCTTTGACTTGTACTCAGCATGCAGACACTGAGAGAAATACGTTACAAAGATCTGAAAAAGAAGAAAGGTAAAGTCAAGAAAAACAAGCTGAGCAGTGATTGTTATGAAATTGTGTGCTCATTAGTGAATATGTCAGTGTATAAGTATAAGAATATCTAGGCAAGATGCTACCTTAGAGGAAGAATAAAGGGTCAGTAAAGGCTGTGGACGGACAGCCACTTCAGAGGAGATGTTGATGATCAGCCCTGTCCCTCTGGGAAAGAGATGGAAGACAAAAATTCACAAATTGATCCTCTATTCGCATTACATTTTATTAACCATCAACTTCTAGATTTTTGTGACAATACCTTTCAACCATGGCCGGAAGAATCAGTCTGGTCATCTGAGTGAGGAAAATACAAATCACCATTATCTTTTTTTTATCCAGCGATGGGCATTAACAAAAACCAAAGCTGTGCGTAGATACAGTGGAGAAGTGACTGCATAAACATATAGCAAATACAGTAACTAATCAAATAGATGTCCTACCTGAGGGACTGACAGCATGTTGCAGTTGATAAGCTGAGTGATTTTCTAGTCAGAATAAACACAGAAGGGAAACATTGTAAGTTATAAAGTAGAGACAAACATGACTTCTAACAGCCTGAATTAATATTTGATTGTCTTTAAAAAGGGACACGCAGGGTGCAAAAGTTACCTGTTCAGCATTTGGTATTTCCAGGAAATAGGCAAAATTATCAGAGTAGATCATTCCTACATTATTAACTGTGTGGGTGACAGAAACACAAACAACCTTGGTTATTAAGCATTTGTCCTGTCAGTCTATAACTACTGAATCTGTTTCTTTCCCTTTGACTATTTGGCCTGACAGAATGAACACAGTTTGCATCACTCATTCTGGTCCAGCAATGCAGCTCTCAGGCAGCTAAATCAAACTTCGACAGGTAAGAAAAAAAATAATGGATGAGGTGGATCAGCCACAAAAGGAATAGTTGAAATTACACTCTTATTCACTTTCTTTAGTTGGCCAGATGAGAAGATTGATATCACTCTCATGTCTGTATGATAATTATGACAGACTGGAGTGGTTTTCCAAAGGTAACAAATCAACCTCCCAGCTCCTCTAATGCTCATGGGGGTATGCAGGTCTATTTCAGAGCCAGCAGCAAATATGTGAGCTCAACTTTATTGTCATTTCCACATACAGAGTACATGGGAATGAAATTGCGCTTTTTCAGGGGGTGGGGGTGAACCCATAGGATGTGTGTGTGTGCAATATTTATGAATTTATAAAGCATCTGAGAAACTGTCTTGTGCTGTAACTGGTTGTGCTATTACCCAGAATCCCAATCTCCAGTCCTTGTAGTTCTTTGGCTATAGCAGGGTAAATACTTGGGCCGTCTGTGAAGTCCACTTTGATGGTGCGAGTCTTTCGTCCATACCTATCCTCTATTGGAGACAGAATATTTTGGATTATTAGTAGCAGATGGACATACAAATGTGTTTAGTGTAGCAGGGAAAGAGTAGTCAAACCACAAGTTTGTTCTCATTTCACTCACCTATCTCCTTGGCAGTCATTCGTAGCTTATCATCAGATCTGCTTACCAAAATAACATCTAGGCCTCTTCTTGCAAGCTAGAAAGAGACATGCAAGACAGACAGGTTTGGTGGCTCTTTCAACCAGCAACACTATGCACAGGTGAGATCTGACACACATGATCTAAAACAGCTCAACCAACTGTTGCAAGCTCCTAACTTGACATTTGGATCCAAAAATAGTAAGACATTGTTGTAGAAAGGAGTTGGAGACTCACCTCGTTGGCATAAGCTTTACCAATGCCAGATGTGGCACCAGTGACAACTGCATAAAGGAAAAAGCACAGAGATGTCAGAGGAATTAATTTTACAGTCATTTCAGAATTATTAAAACCTTTGTCCATTTGTTTCACACTGTTACGAAGTCATGGCAGAAGATGTGGGTCTGACTACCAAGACAGTACAATCCACTTTACCCTGAGATTGTGAAAAATGAAGTTTGAAAACTGAATATTACACCAGTGTTGCAATGGTATGAGCTTTTCACCAGTCAGAATGACCCTTAAAGGAATGACAACAGAAGGTGTATTGTTGGTTGAACTAACATTTTATCATGGACCTGTATTTGTAAAGCGCCTTCGAGTCATCCGACCACTCAAAACACTTTTTATATTACAAGTCACATTCACACACTGGTGGCCGAGGCTACCATACAAGGTGCCACCTGCTACTCAGTGTTTAACACACTCACACACCGATGGAAGCATCATCGAAAGCAGTTTGGGGTTCAGTATCTTGCTCAAGGATATTTGACATGCAGACTGGAGGAGCTGGGGATCGAACCTCTGAAACCACTTGTAGTTGTTACTGGAAGTACGTGTATCAGAAAACAACTTTTGTTGCATTTTTAACATATCGTAGATAAGCAAATGTACCCAGTATGATAACTGACAACTTTTACATCACGGCATACCTTGAAACCGTTATATCGCTGCAACCCTATATGACACCTGCCACAAGTAGCTACCTCCCTGTCTGTCTGAAGTATGTTGTTCTTATATCAGGCAATAAAACATAACCATTTGAACTTTTGACACAGTTACCACAATCAAGTCAGCTTAGTTACTCTTAAACCAGCTCTGTAAAAATTCAAACATATTTTCTGGACCCTGAGATCAAAGCAGCTAAATGAAAACAATTAGTTTAATTATTTACACCAGTGCCTATCCAACCATGACAAGTCAAAATGTCTCTGTGAAAAAGGCTTGCTGTGGACTCCACATGTCAGTGGTAGGATTTTAGAGTGAGGCAATAGGGAGAGGAAGTGGTGGAAAGTGTCCTTAAATACCCCCTGTTGCTTTGCCAGAGAAAACGCTCCCTGCCACTGTTATGTGGGCAAGATTCAGGTCACACAGAAACCCAAGACGTAAAGCCCTGTTTCTTTTCATCCACTTGTGTGTATACTGTTTGGACCCCAGATTATTGTTCTTGTCACCAGAAAAGGTGTCATAAGTGAGAAAAAACTGCACAAACTTTAAAGAAAGATGGAAAACTGACTTGAAGTCATTGCAGGTCTGCAGAGGATTGAAATGTTTGCCCGCAGAAAGACAGAAATGAGTTGTTTACAGCATGTAATATGACCTACACCATTCACCTGTTTCACAACTGAACTGATTTAGTCAGTGAAAGGTACATTAGTAATAATTTCCTTTATACATGACCAAGAAAGGACAAATAAAATGAACCTTAAACCTGACTGTCAGCATTTTGTTCAGACATAAAAAAGATTAGTAGAGAACATAGAGTACATTTTCTTTGACCTTACCTGCCCATTGCCCGTATGTCCTTAAATCCACTTGCCAAAGCTCTGACAGAAAAAACTGTCTGAATCCACACCAACATCCCCAGGCTAGTTTGAGCATGTAGAAAATGACAGTAAATCCTCCAAAGATGGCCAGCACCTCAGTGAATGACATTTTGTCGCAGAGCTCTGGACTGAACAGGATTGCCTTGATGGATAGAGGTTTGAAAGGCGGTTAATCCAAATTTAATATTATAGGAAATGAGAACTTTTTTTTTATGTACTGTACTCCTCCCTGTTCCCACAGTGCTCCACCCCTCATTGTGTGCTGCTGGTAGACACTATGTGCTTGGCAGACAAATACCCTGGAGCCACACGATGCGTTCCAACTCCCCGCAAACTGAACTGAAGAACTGTTTCAATTTTTTTTAAATTGCCATTCAAAGATGCAACATAATTTTCTGTCCACAAATCTTGTAACAACAGCCACCTCAGCTGCTCCCAGCGTCTGAATATTATCCCCAGCATCCTGAAGATCATCAGGATCATCTAAGAACTTTGTACTTTATGTATTTAGTTTTCAAGCCTTTAGGTCAGCACAGGTACAGTGTTTGAGTACGTTAGTAGATTGGCTAATAATTGTGCTTTTCTGGTTGCAGGCTATTTCACAATTGGAAGAATATTGAATAATAAATCAAGTAAAACTTCCAGTCATAATTAGATGTAAATTTGGATGATACAAGAACAAGTGCGATTTCGCAACAATTGCAACAGCACACGCAAGCAACCGCATGTTCATGCATTCACACATACACAATCGCACACACTTGTCATTAGTCCAATGATGCCTCCCTATGATAACCGGTTCATGAGCTATGAAAGATGTGGCAACAATGGTGTGTGTATTTCTTTGTGTGTGAGAGTGCGTGTTTGTGTGTGTCTCTACAAAGTTTGGTCATCTTACATGAATCCATTTTGAGCCAATTGGCATGACCACAAACAAACATCCTCACACACACAAAAGAAAATCTAATAAGGGCATAAGTCTGTTAAAAACCTTTGTGTAGAGTTGGAGTTTGAGGGCTTTTTCTCAGGTGTTCTGAACAGTAGTTGTAACATTCACGACCTGCTTGTCTCCTTCAGCGTATCCTACAAACTTAAAGCAGTGTTATTGAAATTAAATGAGCAGATAAGAGCTTTTTATTGGCATGATGAGCTCCTCCAATATTCTTGAATGCAAACGAGACATTTACTAGGGATACTCCAGCAATTTATTTCACTTCAGTAAAGTTGGGCAACTCAAAAGATAAGTTTAAAACAAAAAAGAATGTTGCATTTCATGTTTTAGCTCCTACTCTGGGTTGAACCCCCAAATCACTAGATCCTCCTACACTCCCCATCATGCAACCTGACAGTATCTTTTGTTAAACCTGTCATGCCTGATAAATTCCCCCATCTGTCAAACTGTATGCCCTCACTTTGTCACACAGACCTCTTGTTATACTATACTAATCTCCAAGCCCAAGCTGATATAACTCGGATGACATCACCATGACATCAATATTATTTTCTCAGATTTTGGAGAGCTCCTTCAAGAACCATGGAAGACATTATAAAACTGTTTCCACATCCTGAGAGAGTGCCGTGGGGCCATTATTTTAGCAGAGCTATTTGCAAATGTGTGTGGAAGGTTGTAACTGCATCTCAGTCCGTGTGTGATTTGTATGTGTGTAAAAGAAAATCTCTAAATGCTACTGAGATCTGCATCGTCAAATCTGTAAATTTACATGGATATTAATCTCTGAAAATTGTGAGTGTTTTGCTCCAAGAGCTGGAAATACAAACAAGTCATCAGTTAAAACTCAGACAGGCCTTCCTACATGTGACTTTTGCTACCCGTGACAGAGATCCACAAATGACACTGCTGGGCTGGGTAGTGGTTATGGCCAGAGACATAAAGGAGGCATGTTCAAAGTCCAGCCCGGGGTCCAGTTTTATTGTTCAAAATATACTCTATGTGGGCCGCCCAACACACATTATTGGTTCATCACGCAAGATCACTTTGCATTTTTCTGTTCACCTCATGACAGTTACACAGTTTGTAGACATACACCAAGCAGGAACTACAAGGGCGGAACCAATGTGGTCTCATAAACAGAGCAAACAAGCAAACGCACGGCTACCTAACAGCAGACGTGTCCTGCTAGGTAGCAGACATGGCCGCAGCAGTGTGTTTGTAGTTTATCAGGCCTTTCTTATTGCAGTGACAAACAGATGGTGAGATGATGGTGAAGAAAAAGACTCCGCTGATACAGACTTGTTTCGGATCAAGAGAACTTTACAGTGGTGGAAAAAAGTTTTCGGACACCCCATGCATTTGTGAAATATTGCATTAAGAATCACTCTTAGGTCTTCAAGTGCAATTTCTTTTAGTACAGTCACAGCCAAAATACTAAATAAATCCTAAAAAGCCATTAAAAACTTAAAATTGATTGGTTCCATAAAAATACATAAGACATTTTGAGTATTGGGTCATTTTGGTACCAGTGATGAAGGTCGTTCTTTTTATTAAAAGACACAATTTTTGTTGCCAAGCTTCGTGTCTACATAAAGCCAGCACATTTGAAAGTTCTTCAGACACAAAAATGGCTAAAACAAGGAACCTAACGCAGGAAACACGCCTGAAGATAAAGATTCTCAGCCAGGAAGGATACAGCTGCTGCCAGATAGCCAGGAAGTGCAACTGCAGCAGCAGTTGGATACACTCTGCAGAAATACAGATGAACCACAGCTTGGAAGACAAACCAAGATCTGGGCGTCCAAGGGTTTCTTCAGCAAGAAATGGCCGCATCCTGATCCGCATGTGCAGGCAAAACTGCCGAATGACATCACAGGAGCTTCAGCAGCAGTGGTCAAACCAAACTGGTGTCCAGTGTTCCACCCGCACTGTACGTGGCCGACTTTTAGATCATGGCTTAAGGTCCTACAAGGCTATCAAGAAGCCCCTGATCAATGAGAGACAGAGGTTAGCCCGGCGTCGTTGGGCCCAGGCACACAAGAACTGGACAGCCAGGAACTGGAAGAAGATTTTGTGGTCAGATGAGTCCAGTTTCCAGCTTTATCTTCCTCCTACTAATGTGAGGGTACGCAGAAGGCCAGGCGAAGCATTATCTCCAGCATGTACAGTACCTACTGTCAAGCATGGTGGAGGCAGTATCATGGTTTGGGGATGCATGAGTGCTGCTGGTGTTGGTCATCTCACTGTCTGTGATGGCACATTGAACTCTACCAAGTATTGTACCATTCTCGAAACCCACATGCTCCCTTCTGCGCGTGCACTGTTCCGTCGAGGTAAAAACTGGATGTTTCAACAAGATAATGCCCCTTGCCACACATCCAAGGCCAGTAGAACTTGGCTGCAGGAGCACAGTATCCAGGTCTTAGAGTGGCCAGCTCAATCCCCGGACATGAGCCCCATTGAAAATCTGTGGTGGATTATCAAAAGGTCTGTTTCAAAGCATAAACCAGAGAAATAGTGAAGTAGTGAAGTAATTCAAGAAGAATGGGACAAGATTACCCCTCAACAGTGTGAAAGGCTCGTGGGGAACATGCCAGTCAGGATTAGAGCTCTACTACGTGCCAATGGCAGGACTACTAAATATTAATTTGATGATGTGATGGTTTATTTATTTTTTGTTCAGTTTTGAACACATTCTCTGTTATTTGTTGACTTTGATACTGACAATGTTGAGAACTGACATATTGAAACTGTCAAGAATTTAGTTTTGTTAGTTTTTCTTGTAAACAATAAACAAAAAAATATAATTTGTATTTGTTTATATCTGTCTAATGCAGCCACGCCTTTTGAAACACAAAAAAGATTTTTCCACAGATATTTCATGATAATATTTGAGATTGTGTAAAATTTTAAGGGTGTCCGAAAACTTTTTTCCACCACTGTATTAGCAAGCCAGTATCAGATCAGGCTTCTGCAGTAGCCTGGGAGAGATTCAGCCAATCATCGAAACTCTCCGCCGTTGTCCACGCATACTCCATGTTTTATAGCCTGCCAGACATCCTCATTCATATTCATAGGGCTGTGCAATATGACGATATATATCGTGTGACGAGAGAAAAATGTCTATCGTTTCATATTTTGCTCTATCGTTTATATTGTTGTGACACAAATTACACTTTTTACGGCAATATTTTTCATCATTTGGAGTCTGTCCATCTTTTGCACGGATCACATTGATAAATTACTCTTCTTGGCTTTTTAATTCGCGAAGCTTTTACTGCACTTACGGTCACATAATGAGTTTATATAACTCCGCTGTCTGTCTCTGCTGCACTGCACAGGGCAGCCCCGCAGCACTGAGAAAGAGCAGACAAGCAAGACAGCGACAATAAATGACAATTAAAATGTGCTATATCGTGATATGTATTGTTATCGGGATATGAAATGACCTATATCGTGATATGAGATTTTGGTCATATCGCCCAGCCCTACATATTCATAATATCAGCTCATTTCTGATAACATAATGAGATACATCCTCCTAACCAAAAGTGGTCATTCCTTTCTCCAGTTTCAGAAGGTTCTTTGTCCGTGCAAAACAGACTGATGTATACATTCCTTTAGTTTCTCCACGTAGCTTTCTAGACATAAATTCTACATGCATAAACACAACATGACAGTGGCGCCTTACTGCTTCTTGGCAAGCCACCCGTGAATCTATACAACATGAGGCACAAACCCCTCAAGATGTTCCTTACGAGAAGCAACGCAGTTAGCCTTCACGTATGTGCCATGCAGTTACCATATATTTATGTATCCTGCAGATGACCCCTTGTATCCTGACAGACTCATGGATTCCTGTTTGCATCTGTAGAACTGTAGGCTACAGCACAGCTAGAATGATGGATTCATCCTTACAGTAAAAAAACAACGGGAGTCTGGGTGGACAGCAGTCTCTAAAAGCATCCAAAAACAATCAGCGTTAATGTACATCTGATGAGCAGACACCTCATGTTTATTATCTGTGTAAAGTCAGCAGTGAGGGCTGCTGCTTTGTGGAAAGTTGAGTACTTTCTCACTCATGGATCAAACAGTTGAGGTTGTCTCATTTGTTTGTCTTTTTTTTAATCAGCCCACATGATGTGAGAAGCATCTGCACCCATATTCTGCATTATCTGATCTGGCTCCCATTCATAAAAGTTTGGACATCCCTGACATAGAGAACATAGTGTACATAGATGTCCCATTGATTGCTTCGGTTCATTGATGCGATACATCAGCGTCGCCACCATATCGGACCGGAAAAGCCTGGCCTGTGAACAAATACCAGCAAACAGGGTAGCTAGGGCTGTTCTGGATAAAAAGCACTATAAAGTTTGCTTTAATATATATGTTTGATTACAGGTTTGTCTACACATTCACAGATCATGTATGCCCTTAAAGATTTGTCCTCTTTTTTACAAATCTCAATACATTTACAAATCTGATTACACCTACACGGATCGAGATGCAGTTGCACAACTCTCCACATGCATTTGCAAATAGTTCTGCTACAATAATGGCCCCATAGAATACTTTCTATGCAAAGTACACTGAACTTGGTATGTAAAATAAGTGGAGAGTACATTTTTACACACTACTGGGATATTGCATGAGGTCACCAATCAAAATAATATGACGCAGCACTTGCATCTAATCACAGGAGCGCAAAACAAAGCTATGACTCCTCCTGTGACTGCAGCAGAGATAAAAACAATAATGTACAGCCTGTGACATCAGCAGAAACAGTCCTACCCATCCATGTAAAACCAGCGTCTGTACATAGATAAACTTCAAACACTCTTTGATTACATGTCTGAGTGATAATGTTTCTGGTGATAGTCCACGAATTCCAGTCGTACTTACATGTACAGCTCTGTTATCCAAACGATGAGAAATGAAAAACTGCTTATCAGTTAAGAGACAGATGCTTTATTATGTTTCTCTGACAATCATTGTGGGTCGGTGTTGGTGGAAGGTCAAAAAAAGCTGCACTCAAAAACTTGATTAAGTTAACCATTTAAGTTAAATATTTATTTTGTAGGTGACATTTTAATTTTTAGTTGTTAACCATGATCTGTGCACAGGGTGAATAAAACAAGAGACGCAAGACAATCATCACCTTAGTGAACCCTGTCCCACTTACACAATGACTCCATTAGACGGCACAATATGGTGTTTCAAACATTTTTTAAAAGGACTGGCGGAGAGTCCGTATGATTGAGTGACTCACAGGGCAAAGTCTACAACCTAGGTCTACGTAATATGTGTGATTCATCAAATTACCACAAAGTATTTAATCATTACCGACGTTTTGTTTGTTTGTTTTTTTTTCATTTTAGGCCCTGGGGCCTAGTAGAAGGTTAATCCAGTTCCCCAATGAGCCGCTGGCCTTTTTCTGATTCAGATACAACAGAAGAAAACTAAAGTATCTCATGAGTGTCACTTAAGGTCAGAAGTTAGATATTTAGATGTGCCATACCACAGCCAGCTCCACCCACAAGCTTAGTAGATGGATAAGTGAATATTAAAGACTGTAAAACTGACACAAACATCTTTCAACCATTTT
Source organism: Epinephelus lanceolatus (assembly GCF_041903045.1). Taxonomy (NCBI): domain Eukaryota; kingdom Metazoa; phylum Chordata; class Actinopteri; order Perciformes; family Serranidae; genus Epinephelus; species Epinephelus lanceolatus. The sequence continues at coordinate 41,623,659 of NC_135744.1, read as the reverse complement.
ACACAGCGATGCTCAACTTACGGTCGGCGGGTCTATTTTCTTATTCACAGTGAAAACAAATTGATTCATTTTTTTCCCACACATTTTTTTTTTACTTTGAATGTAAATAAGGTGCCAGAGTGCATAAAAAGAATACAAATTGATGTTTTTTATAAAACAGAAAGTGCCAGAGAAGGATCCCCTTAACACCCCCTTCTTTATATATTAATTTTAATGATTCTAATTATTTATGTTTGTCATTTTGCAGAAGTGGCCCCCAGTCAAAGCAAGGCGAGTATCCCTGGTGTAACGTCAAAGAGATCCACCAGAGGGTGCTGCAGCTCCCTAACAGGCCACAGCTGGACCAGGATTTGACAGAGAGATACCATAATCTAAAATGGGATACCTGAGTAGACTACCTGACCTCAGTTGAGTTAACGTGCACATATAATTCTTCATCGGTGAAATTCTGTTTGACATGTTCCTTTATCCATATTTTAATTCAAAGAAAAAATACAAAACATACAGTAAAAGGATGCGCATATAGTAGACAATAATAAGTGCAACTTAAGTTAAATTCACACGAGATACTATAGGTCACCCGCTGCAATAAATCAGAAGTTGCAGTTTATAATCTTCTTTATTCGATCAGTGTCTCTGATAGTAACATACTTCTGTAAAGGGGTGTGGACTTGAGTAACATGACCTGGACTTAAGCCAGACTCCAGTCACAAATTAAATTACTTTTAGACAAAATCCAAAAAAGACGCAGCGTGACTTGGACTTTAACACCAATGACTCTCAGCCCAAAAATTAGACAGTGTGTTGTTGAAAAAGTGCGCCACAAATCAATTCATTTCCTGAATCAACTAACATTAACGTTAATCTTTCTATTTCATTTAGACATAAAACATGCCACAACATGAAACATCACTTTAAGGTTACAACAGTCTTAGAATAAATGCCTTACAAATTTGGGAAGAGGAAGTTATAGACCTTTTTTTATATGAGACAAGTTAAATACAACAAAACACGACAGAAACATGCAGAAGTTAAAAGTGCAGTGTCAGCACTACTGTTTTGTAGATTTAATTCAGTCACATTTGTTTTAACAAATAAATACAAATTTTAGGAATTTATGATTTTTTAATATTTAACATATTATTACTCTGACTTTTTTGGGGACTTGAATGCAAAGACTTGAGCCTAAACAGTGACTTGGCCCCGATTCACCTCTCCTGTATGATGGCACTGCTGTTATTTCTCTGGTCAGGTTGGGCATTCATTATAATACGATGTATCAAACTGTTCTGGGTAATTACTTGGTTTAGAAATTGTACAGACATCACTGTCAGCTAATATCTATAATGCCCCAGTTTACAGTTGCATCTTTTAAAACATTTCAAAACTGTTATTCGTCTTTATTTTGCTCTTCATAGATCATTCTGGGGGAAACCATCCTTCATTCCCTGCATGCATTTCTCTGAACTCTACGGTGGCAGTGTGCAGCCACAGCTCTGCAGCGACCAACTCTAGTTCCAGTGATGGCAGTGTCCAAGAAGAGTGAAAGGTTTCTCGTTACCTAACGCACATTTTAAATAACATTTGATGTCTTTTCAAGGAAACTCCTGCTCTGAACCTGTGATCCTGCAAAGACTGAGTGATGTCACTGTGGGAGACGGCCAAATGAATTCACCTGATCAATTAAGTGAGGTCACAGAGGAGGCAAATGTCTAAGCTTCCCGATCGCTCCTCCCACAGGTTTTTTTTTAAGTATTTGACTAATGAACTTCGACGAAAAGCTTCTCTGGAGAAAAAAGAGTCTTCCAAGAGAGATGTACTCATAAATCGTCATTTCACACGACAGCTTTGAGAGTCATGTGGATAGATCATTTGACAGATCTAGATTTAAAACATAGACACGGGATACTAATTAACTTTTGATATTTTGCCAACATGACCGTGGTTGTTGTTCTGGTTTGAGCTACATGTTAATCATATTTATGGCTAAAATAAACGTCAGAAGTGCTGGTGTCCTGCTGTTGGCACTGTGCAGTGCTGCTGTCTCTGCAGTAGGCCAAGTTGGTTTTTTGCTCAACTGGGATGGCTGTGTGTCTGACCTTGCTTTGAAGTGATCTCTGTTGCTGCCGTTAGCCGTGTCACTAAGAGGCTTGCGGGCAGCAGATCAGTTTAGCACAGCCTCACCTAACTAATCTGATTACTTCAACAAGGCTGCTATCAATGTGCAAAACAGGACAAACAAGAACAAACACATGGTCACACTTTCATACGCAGGGGGACCAGCTTTATACACATAAAGCTCAGCAGAGGTCACTGAAGCAGTGCTGGATGTGTTTGCCTTATCATTTAGGAGAATCTATGTACCTAAATGGGTTTTTGCCCCCTCCCCCCAAAGGCCTACATTCCAGCTGTAGTGAACTGTACATGGTGCCAGGTCAAAAGAGCAACAGCAGGCTTTCAGTAGCTTACCACAAGATATTTTCAGCTCTCGGCTCCTGCTCACACAGATTTCTTATGCCTTTATTAGCATTGCTCCCCGTATGTAAGATACTCCCTTTGACCTTTGCTCTGTGGCTGTTATCTTGTCCAGAATGTAAAGCCAAACGTCAGGAAGCGAGGGAGGCTACGAAGATGCCAGCAGGAGCATGAAGGACATCCTGCTGAGGGAAGTCCCTATTGGTTGATTTTGCTTTTGATAGCCTGACACCCATTAACCGGTATCTAACTGGTGAATTTTTATGACAAAAAAAAAAAAAAAAAAGAAGCAAAATGACGCAAAATAGAAGAGGCACGTCTTTGTAATACGATGCTCCATTGAATCAGTGAAGTTTAGCGCCATATTTCAATGGTATTTTGTGATGTAATTGTCTCGGCTTTAATTTTTATTTTCTGTTGGCTTTGCTGACAAACAGCTTTGCTGCGTTGAAGGGGAACGGCACCTAAATTAAGAATTCCAATATGTTGTTTCCGAGGCTTAGTAAAGTTCAATCAGTATCTGTGAACATGAGCTTCTCTCTCAAAGGCAGAAACCAGAGAAGTAAACTTGGGATTATTTTGGTTTGCACAGTTTCTGGCCATGATAAATGGTGTAAGTTTGACAGTTTTTAAAGAAACATGCCTTCCACACCTGCAATTTTGTAACTGGTCAAAAATATCCTTGGTAGTTTATGGGTTGACGGTTAACTGTTGACATCCCTAACCCTGACTTAGGCTAATTGACCAATCTAATAAAATCGTTTTTTAAACATTCTCTGGTATTTTACCCGTGTTGACATCCACGTTATTGAGAAAAAACAATCCAAGCTTTAATTCCTAAATTATGAGATCCATCACTGGTGTCTGCGGAGAGATTGACCCGAGCACAATTTTCTGTCGTCCGTTAGCAACTTAAGCTACAGCAGTAAGACGAGGTGAGCAGCAGTGCATGAGCAGAGGTCTCAGAGGGATTTGAAATGGAGCAGCAGGGTTATGTGAGGCTACAGTTGCAGGTGCCTTAATCACTGCACCAATTTCAAGCCCAGGTGATTACATGCGATTCTGTAATTTAAGGTAGCCATCAGTGATACGTTTGCAATTATTATATTAACATTGCAAAGGTTTTCCTTTTTTTTTTGTTGCTTTTTTTATTTTCTTTGCTTTAAGAGTTAAAGTATGGAGTTCCTCGCAGTGCATTATACATGATGAACAGTGAGAGAACAACAGTAATAAGGGTTGAAAGTGAACATTTCTTTCCTTCAAGGTAAAGTTCATGGATTTTGGAGTGTCTCTATTCTGGCACAAAAAGTCCCATAAACTTCGACCCTCACAAAAGCAAGTGAACGACAAGTTCCTCTAGATCATATCCTTTTTTTATGGTTTTACCAACAAATAAGACAGCAGGTTTGTGATCTGAGGAACTTATTTTTTCGTTTAATAACAATGTGCCTCATCCCCTTGATTTCAGACAAGTGGAGGTAGAAGGTGGGACAATAAATCAGAACCACTAGCCGCCATTTTCAGCACAATTCTTCCAAGTTGTGACTGTAGCCATTAAATCCATCAATCAAATCAGTGATACGATGCCCAAGGTTTGAGGATATTTTAAAGCTACATCAGAACCTATGTTTACACATTGTGTAAATGATAGAGAGTGAATATACCTCTACTTTCACCTTCTTTCTCTTGTCCTCCATCCCTCCCCCCACACACACTCTTCCCACACTTCTGTGGATTAAAAGCTAAAGAGGGCTGAGAAGTCAAAGCTCGCCAGTCCTTCCCACTCTTCCCTTTCTTTTACCTGTTACCACTCCACATCTCTCTGCCAATCTATTTTTTACCAATCCAGACGCTGGATCAGGATTGCGTTTCTTCTCACGCACTGGCCTTTGCTATGTGGTTTGGGGTGGGTCCTAGTCCCAAACAGGGAGAGCAAGAGACAACGCTAACGACTGGAAATGAGGAGATTTTTCATTTTCAGTACCGTCTTTAAGGAACATGGATACAAGAGGAGATAATTAAGTTTATTTTGTATTTTTCACGCTATTTGGATTACATATGATATTTTTTCCCAATAAAAGGACAAAGATAACTGCTCCTGCTGTCTACTTCTGTGTACCTAATCCCCCTGGAGTCTGGATGGTGCCATTCAATGACAGCCACCAACACCGACATGGCTCCTACAGTATGTAGACGAACTGCTCCAGGTCAGAACTGTCTCTCATTTAAACTTTAATTTAATTGTCTTGTACTATCAAGGGTAATATAGGTGTAGTTTTTAATGTAAATAATTCATCCATCATACAGTGTCGTTGTAGCCTTGTTCAAATCTGTTTGCAGCAAAGCTCGTCCTGTAAAGGTGCGACTGTTGGAGAACCACAGCTCGTCCACTTTCTTAATAAATTTGTTTTAAAAGTTGCTTCATACAGCATTTTGAATTTTAGATTAACATAATTTGACCTAGTTTTTATTTAAAGCAGCACTTGAGAACAGGGCTAGCATATTAGTCAGTGCGCCTCTTAACCTATTAAGAACCGATAAGCCAATGTCAGCATTAGCCCCTTTAGAAGGCTTGCTGGTCACTGCTTGCTTGCTGCATTTCAGCTTGAAGGCAAAGAATCAAATGAGGCCATGTGGCATTTTGTGCTTTTTAAAAGGAGTTTGGGATCATTTAGAAAAAGTGTCGCCATTGGATTGATGGATGCAAGTTACAGTAAGGTGTACAAAATGATGTGAGTATGAGTTACATGAACAGTAGATGTACTGCACTTTCCCAGAATTACAAAGAGTGTAAATTGTGAATCCAGTTAGAGTAATTGAGTCCAGAGGGACTCAGCACACTCACAGTCATCTGATGTCCATACTGCGACAGAGTGGGGATGAATTGAAAAGTTTGATGCCCACTGTCAGATAATATCTCCTCTGCTGCTTGGTAAACCTTGGGGGTGCAAGTCTTTGGCTCAAGACATGGTTTGTCCACCAAAGAGCACTGACAAGTTCATCTTTACTGTTTGTTTTCACTACGTATGTGTTCATTAAAAAAATATCCCTTTCCTCAAATTCACAAATATTGATATCGGCCTATAAAATCCAGCATCAGTCAGGCCACGAAAGATTGTCAAAAAATTTTGTCCTCCTCTTTCGCTTCACTAGAGGTAATTCTTTCAGTATTTTAAAAGTACACATATATTTTTAATTGCCTCCATTAACCAGAATTATATAGGTGAAAGATTTTTATGTTGTTTTTTTTTAACTTAAACAGGAAGCTGTAGTAGGTGTAGCCATTAGTGGGTTGGTCAGGCCTTTGGCTCAGCTATAAATGTCAATGCTTTTGTCATGGGCAGCCATTTTTAGTTTCTGAGCACAGAGTACAGTATTGGCTGGGTTTCCTTATTAGTTATAAACAGTACTTAACAGTAGGATTTCAAAACATTATTGCCAGGGTTACAGTCGATCATGACGATGTCCAATCATGGAGTTGTGTGGTGACAGTACGCAAAGCAAATCCTCTGCTTTGCTTAGTTACAGCAGCCTGGTCTTAATCATTTTTAAAGTCAGTCCAGCTCAGAATACAGATTAGTTAGCATTTATTAGCATGCAATAAATACAATGTGAATTTACTCTCAGTAATAAAGTCTCTAAATTTAGTTAATGTTTGATAATTAATAATTAATGTAACCTGAAATGGCAGTGTAAGCTCCATCATACTGTCATTTTAATCCTGAGCTCCTGAGCAAGTACAGATTTAGACGCTGGTTTCAGGAATCTTAGGGGTGACTGGAGTTGAAGACAAACTGTCCTGAAATGGAAGGCAAACTCAGAAGATTGACTTTAAGGGGAAAGGAGATACCAAGACCAAATGGAGACATCAAGGCCAGATTTAGCGCCACGTTACCTGGCACTTGATTTTTTTAAACTCTGTGGCCCCCGCTGAGCTAATCAGCTTGCCACACACATGGCATTAATTCTTCGAAGAACAGTGCTGGCACTTCGGGCACCATGTCCTCGGTGAGACAGGTGGATGCTGATAAGATTCAACATCACATTCTGTTAAACAAAACAGCTCAACAAGATGCATGTTCAGGTCAGGGATCCTGTCCGTAACCTGGTGAGCCCTTAGGTATCCTTGCTTGTATCCTAGAACTTAGGAAGCAAAAACAGATCACACTGAACTATCAAGCTATACATTTACTAATTGCAGTTTGTTTTTCTTCTTATTCTTCGGAGGCAGTGATGGCTTGGGGTCTTCTCACCGCCTGTCCATTTTTGGACTAAAGGCCTGCTGAGTGCCAAGGGAGACGTCCTATCCACAGAGACACACTCACTGTCACACGACTCATCATAAACTCCCCACTCTCCTTCTGTGTCTAAAGCATCAGAATAGCTGTGTGAGGAAAATGGCAAGTCACAGAGACCCTCGCTTTCTGCACAACCTGTCCTACCACCCGCGATGGCAGCACGACTCAATAAAAGTGAAGAGGAAAGGACATGTGCGGACAGTGGCTGCAAATAGTTGCAGTGGATATAGTCTGTTTAAATCATTAGCAGCTTCATCATCAAAACCACAGTTGCCATCATTCCCTGTGCAACGCTTCAGGAGCTGTGGGAACTGGCTACTTCTGCCCTTTCTCATGCTCACAATTCTGCCCTGTCAAGCCTGGGCGACCACTTTTAAGGTGGCCCTGGTTGGACCCTGGACGTGTGACCTATTATACTCCAAAGCCCTCCCTGATTTGGCAGCCCGCCTGGCCACTGCTCGCATAAACAAGAACCCCTACCTCAACAAAGGCTACTGGTATGACTACACGCTGATCAATGAGGACTGCAAGTCATCCCGCGCCCTAGCTCGCTTTGCTGAGCTGGAAGGTTATGGTGCTGCTTTCCTGGGCCCCGCCAACCCAGGCTACTGTTCCTCAGCTGCTTTGTATGCAAAAGAGTGGGATGCTGGGATCCTTTCCTGGGGCTGCCTCAAACCCAACATGGATAAAGGAGGGATGTATTCCACCTTCCTGCGACCGCTGCCACTGTCCTCCCGTGTACTCTTCACCGTGTTGCAGTACTTTAGTTGGGCCCATGTGGCCATAATCTCAGAGGAGACAGATGTGTGGGAAGCCACAGGACAGGAACTGGCCTCATCACTGAGAGCCCTCGGCCTGCCTGTCAACCCTGTGGTCACTATGGAGTCGGACAAGGACGGACCTAACAGGGCACTGACAAAAGTGCGGGAAGCAGACCGGGTCAGAGGTGAGTTGTAGATGTAAAGATGACTGAAATAAGACCAATTCATGTATTATAACCTCCACACAGTTTTCTTTCACACGAATCATGTAAATAAACCCGTTTTTAATCCCTCCTCTCACCATAGTGGTCATCATGTGCATGCCCTCTGTCCTGATTGGTGGCGAAGCCCAGTACCGGCTTCTGACAACAGCCTTGGCCATGCGAATGATTGACCGTGGCTATGTATTCATCCCCTACGACGCCCTCCTCTATGCGCTGCCCTACAAAGATGCACCATACTATATGCTAGGCAATGACACCAAGCTGCGGAAAGCCTATGATGGGGTCCTCACCATCACTATGGACTCTGGAGAACGCAATTTCTATGAGGCCTTCAGAGACGCTCAAGACAGCTTTGAAATCCGCAGCAGCACCCCACCAGAGCAGGTGAGTGTCTTTATTGTATATTGTAATATTAGAAAATTATAACAGTCAACAGGAAGATGAGACACATCTAAAGGATGGGGAAACAAAAGCACTTAGACAAACATTTTAATTAAATCAAAATGATCACATCACTGTCTTCTCTGCTAGGTTTCCCCATTTTTTGGCTCCATCTACAACATGATATACTACATAGCTATGGCTGCTGAGCAGGCCCGTGCCAAAGGAGGCCGCTGGGTAACTGGTCAGATCCTGGGTAACAGCAAGGGCAGCTTTGAATTCGAAGGCTTCAATCAGCACCTGAGGTCTGGCAGGAACGGTGAAGGCATGCTAGCTCGCTATGTAGTGCTGGACTACAGTGGCATGGGCAGCTCTCTCTACTCCACCCATGTTCTGGAAGCTGCTCATATATATGGCGGAATCGGGGGTTTAAAATACCTCGGTCGTTCGATCCATTTCGCAGGCAGCACGCCCTACACCGACTCAGGCTGCTGGTTTAACCCAAACTTTGCCTGTAGTGGAGGTGAGTGCACCAGTAGTGTCATTACAAGAAATTAATACAAGCTGGTGCGTTGCTGAGTAATTCAGTGTATTCAAACTATCTGTCTTTGTGTTTTTCTTCTCTTCCCAAAGGCCTGGATACAGTCACTCTCTTCTTTCTCTTCCTTCTGTTCGTTGCAATCTTTGCATGTGGACTCTATCTTTTTGTCAATTTCAAGTATGTACAGCAGGATATCAAAGAAAGATTTCATATGCTGGGGTCTTGTGCGATCTTTTGAGAACATTTTTGTTGTTTTTTGGTTGTCTTCTTTGTTTCATAAAGGAGAACGGGCAGGGTTGGGTTCAGCCTTGGAGGTGGTAACGGTGGATCAACGAAGGTAATCCTGACCCTTGACGACCTGGTCTTCATCAACACTCAAATCAGCAAACGGGTCAGTTCTGTGCTCAGTCTCTGACAATACTGACCTACCTCACCTTTGCAAGTATGTGATGTATGAAAGCTGTTTACCTCTGAAAGACTCCAACTAACCTGTCCTCTTTGAACTGTGTGTGTGTGAGCAGAAGCTCAATGATGAAAGTATCCTGAAAAGCCAGCTGGATATGAAGACGCCTCACCACTCGGTATCTGGTCGCAGCTACTTGGCCTCCTCACCAGACAGCTCCAATGTTGCTGTGTTTGAGGTTAGCCTGGCACAATACCGCAATACTCCTGTTATATAGTCCTGTTTATCATTTTGCTGCTCACGCCTCTGGGTGTTTTTGGTTTCAGAAAGACTGTCGTTTTTTCTATACATTCGCAGGGTGACTGGGTGTGGTTGAAGAAATCCCCCACTGGATCTGTGTCAGGTATCAGCAGCAATGCTGAGTATATCTTTATCAGGGTAAGTGAATCTGTGAGTCATTAAATTGATTGATATTCCAGTGTTGCCAAAAAACACAAAATACAGAATGCATCAAATGGAATGACGTTCCTCTTGCAGCATGAAGTTACCTGATGTCTCCATTGTCTTCCCAATCAGCTCAGAGACATGAGGCACGAGAACGTCAATCTATTCCTGGGGCTTTTTTACGACTCTGGGATCTTTGGTGTTGTGACCGAGCACTGCTCCCGTGGCAGCTTGGAGGACCTGCTCAACAATGAGGACGTGCGTCTTGACTGGATGTTCAAGTCTTCCCTTTTAATGGATCTGATTCGGGTAAGAGAGACAAAATGACCAACATGTTTCATTTCCCATCTTGCCACGTTTCCTCATCGCTCACAAGTTTTCGTCAAACTGTTCTCAGGGAATGAAGTACCTGCACAATCGCGACATCGTCCACGGACGGCTGAAATCCCGTAACTGTGTGGTAGACGGGCGCTTTGTGTTGAAGGTGACAGATTATGGATTCAATGAAATTTTGATTGCCCAGAGCATTGACTCCGACGGGGAAAAACCAGAGGGTGAGTTATATGCATTAGTGAGTTTTCTCTCACATATCAATACTCACTGTTTATTTATCATCGTGCATCTTCTTTTTATTGAAGATCTACTTTGGACAGCACCTGAGCTGCTGAGAAGCACCAGTCTGAGAAGGAGGGGAACTTTCGCCGGAGATGTCTACAGTTTCTCCATCATCGGGCAGGAAGTCATCGCTCGCTCTGCACCTTTCTGCATGCTGGACATGCCTCCCAAGGGTGAGTGATATGGAATTAGTGACCCCAAAGGATGGTCACATGAAAAAAAAACGTAAAGTAGTAGGAGGTGATGGGGCAATGTGCAAAAGATTTACTTGTATTTTAAATATTTTTGGCAAATTTGTGAAGGTGCTACGTAAAATGTCCGTCCTGTCCTTTGTGCTCTCACCCTGTGGAGATAACTTATCGTTGCCCTCTGCTCTCGTTATACATAATCGTGCCCACTGAGCTAAAAAGAAAATGACAAGTGTTAGAATTGTTGTTGAAAATGCTGCCCAATCCCAAAAAAGATTTTTTGGGGGCATTTTGCCTTTAACTGAAAGGACAGTTAAGTGTGAAGGAGGAGAGTAAGAGGGAACGACATGCAGCAAAGGGCTGCAGGCTGGAGTCGAGTCGAGTCGACGCCCCTGCTTTGTTTAATCACCAACGACATTAATATTTCTTTGACAAAATTGTTTGTGCAAAAACCACATTGGAGGCAATTGCACTGCATTTACGTTGTCTGTTTTTGTTCATATCTGTGTGTGCCTAACATCTGTGTGTTCTTCACTGTGTTGACAGAGATTATCAGCAAGGTCAGAGAGCCTCCTCCCTTGTGTCGGCCTGTCATGTCAGTTGATGAGGCCCCGCTGGAGGTGATACAGGTGTTGAAACAGGCCTGGAGCGAAGAGCCAGAGAAGAGGCCGACCTTTGAGGAGGTCTTCAAACAAGTAAATACACTGAAAACACACGTTGATTCACATCTACTCCACCTAAAATGTTGTTGTTTTAGTGAAAGTAGCAAGTTGGAGATGACATTCCTTTTCCCTCCTTTTCATGTGACAGTTCAAGAGCATCACTAAGGGGAAGAAGACCAACATCATCGACTCTATGCTTCGCATGTTGGAACAGTACTCCTCCAACTTGGAGGATCTGATCAGAGAGAGGACGGAGGAGCTGGAGGTGGAGAGACAGAAGACTGACAGGCTGGTGGCTCAGATGTTGCCCAAGTGAGTGTCCAGAAACTGCGATGTCATGCTCTAAGTCATAGCCACTGGAGGCCTGTAGAGCATCAGCACAGTCTGAGTATTATACTTGAATGATGCTCCTTTTACTTCCTTAGTGAGGTCAAAGGTCAGAGACAGCCTCGCTGAAGCTGGCAGGGATTCAGTGCTCATCCAGCAGGATAGCTGCTCATTGACACACTGGTATGAGATCATCTGCAGAGATTGAAGTTGATATTTCTCACGAACTTTGGAGACCAAAAATGCAGCTGAATCAAGATAAAACAGAAAACATTGTGAGATTCTAATCATTTGTTGTTGTTGTCTCATTAGCTGGAAAACAAAGTTAAAAAGTCGAATTATTATAAAAAATGACACGCATTTGTTTATTTTTCATTAACATCTTTCTTTTGTTTGTCATGTCTCAAAAATTTCTGCCAAAATATGGCTTTAGTTTTGATGCATTTAACTGTGGGAATATTTGGTGCGACAACCAGTGATGTGGATGTGATCAGACAATCAATCTTCATCACTGAAATCTGCTTTTGGGTTTTTCTTGTAACCATGTTCTATCACTGAAATTAGTCACGGTCTGTTTCCATCAGAGGGTGTTTAAAAACAAGATATCAGTAATGGGTCAATTTGTCACCCGGCGTCCAAAGAATATAAATGTACAGTGTTGCATGATATGTCTCAGTATGTGCAACACGACAGCCGCCTCAGTTTTGTTTCTTTTTATGATTTATAGTGCATCTGATCACCAAAAATGCTTCTGTCTCAGAGCTTTTCATAGTGTTGGCATCACTTTAATCATATCTTTCTGAATCAAATTTGATCAAATAGAAATAAATGCATTTTAAATCACTGATCTGCCAAGTAGAGGGAGTTTTCCTTTATCAACCACCTGTCTAGTGAGAGGAGAGAGTCACACCATGCTGCCATTGTGTTTCTTCAGTTGTGATTTTAGACGTGTCCCTGTGCCTGTTTGCAATGATCAATAATAATTTGGGAGGAAATCCTGAAATCATCTAATTCATGGGATTAGAAATTGACTGTGGTTGAATGTCTGTAAAAGTTAAAAAGTTGAATCTAAGAAACATGTAAGACAGCAGTCTCTGGTGAGAAGACTTGTTGTTGCCTCAGCACCTCAGATTGTCCTCTCATCATCTTCCCCCTTCAGGTCTGTGGCCCAGGCGCTGAAGACGGGCAAGCCTGTCAAACCCGAGCATTTCAGCGAGGCCACGCTGTACTTCAGTGACATCGTGGGCTTCACCACCATCTCAGCTCTCAGCGAGCCCATCGAGGTGGTCGATTTACTCAACGACCTCTACACACTCTTTGATGCTATCATTGGACTGCATGATGTCTACAAGGTGAGCGTTGCAGGCGCACACAGTGATGAGCACCTGGTTTTTGTATTATTTATTAGTTTTCAGTATTTAAAGTAAAGCAACAGACACTCAATCTTTTGTAGGCTTTATAAATCAGCTTTGGTAGTAATACACCAAGGAGATTTTTCAAATATTATAAATAACTTTTTGTTTTATTCTTAACGAAACTTCATTAAGATTTTGTCTGTTTTTGTTTTCTGTATTTTCTGTGAACGTTTTTTACAAGAATTTGAATTTTCTGTATTGTTAATGTTGCTAAAACATTTCCACTGATTCTAGGAAAGCATTTCCCGCCTCATTTTAACATGTTAAATCTGCTGTTTATCAAGAGAACTTTTTATTTTGGTGGTGGCCAGTTCTTTCAAACTTAGCAGTGTTGAACTAGTGAGAGAAACACTGTGTATGTGCGTGTGTGCCGAACTCCTATTTTTATGTAATTTAGGTGGAAACTATCGGAGATGCCTACATGGTAGCCTCGGGAGTCCCCTCTAGGAACGGCAACCGCCATGCAGCTGAGATGGCCAACATGTCTCTTGACATCCTCCACTGCATTGGTACCTTCAAGATGAGGCACATGCCTGAACTGAAGGTCAGGATCCGTATCGGCCTGCACTCTGGTGAGCAATATGTTCGTGCTTTCTGTGCTGTGCTGCTCTAATCATTATAATGTCCAGTAGTAACGTTGCATGTGGAAAGTTCTTTACCGTGAGAGATTACCTTAAGAGTCACATACATGTGTAATGAGTAATATGGCATGAAATGAACCCAAATTCCAGAGTGAGTAATAGTCAATGTGTTGCAGTGGAATACAGGAGCCCAAGCTGCTAAGGCAAGGAGGTATTTTTACCTCCTTTATCCTCGTCTGGAACTTATCCCTGGAACAGTGAAACGCTATCCACTTAGAGCACTGTCATCCAATTAACACACTGCATACTTTGAATTTCTATTCTATTAATTTCTTTATATACACAGAAGTGCTTTGATGTCATAGTTTTGGGAGACAAAAATCATTTTGAAAACTTCTTCAAAGTCACATCCCACAATGTTTCATTTGACACATGATGTAAGAGATTGCTTGTGAAGGAGAAGCGTCATTGTCAACCCGACTTGTGTGTGTGTGTGTGTGTGTGTGTGTGTGTGTGTGTGTGTGTGTTCTTTCATGCTATGTTTGCAGGCCCAGTGGTAGCGGGAGTAGTGGGTCTCACAATGCCTCGGTACTGTCTGTTTGGAGACACTGTCAACACAGCATCTCGAATGGAGTCCACGGGGTTGCGTGAGTGTCTCATACATCATTGAATAGGCCAGACAGATCTCCTCTTTCTTAGCTTTTAAAATATTTTTTTTTAAATGGACATGGTGGACGAGAGAACAGGTGTAGCTAGTGTGCCTGCTGCCTGAGGCTAAATGGGGCTTTAAGTGAGCAGTCCTTACTAATCCTTTAAGACTATCAACAGATTTAGAGGCCAATTTGAAGTTTCAGTTTAAATGTCAACATCAATGATAAGTTTGCCTCAGCTGCCCTCTGCATGCGTATAAATGAAGTATGAAATATGAAATGCTAAGTCCACTTTACTGATGTTTTGAAATAAAACAGGAGCTCCCAGAGGATCACATTATCATAAATGAAACTATTAACACTTAAACTGTTTAGAGGAAGTACAGTGAAATACAGTGGTGGAATATAACTAAATACATTTACTCAAGTACTGTATTTAAGTACACATTTGAGATACTCGTACTTTACTGAAGTATTTCCATTTTATGCAGCTCTATACTTCTGCTCCACTTCATCTAACATACAAATGACAGCTTTAGTTACTTTTTAGATTACAGTTTTACATGTTTTCATACTCTCCCTGTGAAAACACATCACATTTTGTGATTTTAAAAGTGATTTTTGTTCTGATAAATTGAAGGATGAAGTGTTCCTTTATTAATTGAGAAATTTCCCCTCCTTCTTAAGCTGAATAAAATCTTGGATCTCTCTTGGATCAGCTGGAAAATGCTTCATCACAAAGCTGAAATCAGGACTGTTTTTCTGACATCACGAAAAGTGGACTTTTTTAGATAAATGGTTCTTACAAGACAGCAATGCTGAAAACTTGTGATGATCTTAAAGGATATCTTCATTGCTGCAGTTTAAACCACCCAACAATGATAATAAAAATCTTTGTTTATAGAGCGCTTTTCAGAAAACAGCATTTCAAAGTGCTTCACAGGCATCAAAATAAAACATACAGGTCATAAAATCATCAGGTTTAGAAAGAAATTCAGTGTGTATAAAATGAGTAAATAGACAGTTCAAAGTAAAGTAGAGCTCAAGAAGAATCAGGAAAGGCTCTCCAATAAAAGTATGTTTTAAGAAGAGACTTAAAAGAGATCACTGACGCGGCTGACCTGATTTCCTCGGGCAGATTGTTCCAGAGCCTTCAGGCCCTAACGTCAAACGCTCTGTCCCCTTATAGGTAGCATTTAAAGGGTTTAAAATTAGTACAGCCTACATATCTGCAGCAGTAAAGTGCAACGTACATATTGATGCAGCAGCAATGTTAATCCAAAAACATCATATATGATAATAAAACACATTTTACTGCACAGGGAATACTTTTAGTACAATGTGCTGATAATACTCACTTTTGTTCAAATTTTGAATGTAAGACTTAAAACTTAAATGTTTTAAGTAGAGGAGCTGAATGTTTCTTCTTCTTGACTATATTGTGTTTTTGCAATGAGCAGCAAAGCATAAATGTGTAGTCTACTGTCACCAAGTGGCTTAATAACAAAACAACAGTCTGACTTTCTGAGATGCAATCCGAGGGCATAGGTTCAATTTCAACATTGATTTATGGTGGAAATGTCTTTTTACATGTGAAGTAAATCGCAAAGTCAGAGCAATAAGTGATAATTCCAAATATAAATATAATATAAATAGGGTATAATATCTAATATAAATAAAAATCACGTTTGTTCTCGTGTAGATCAGCTTTTGTCATTTAATGTTAACCCTGCTGAGTCGGCACACATGTAGGCATAGTTTACCTTTCAATCCTCCTTTGTGTCTATTGTTTGGAGAAGTAGCATCTTTAGGTGTGCATCTAATCACATCAATGACGCATAAATTCATTTTGATCAATTTATAAACCCCTGGACTTTAGCTCATGCGTGTTTCAGCAATATTTCTGTTCATGTTCAAAACTTTACGCACATTCAGTACATATCCTACATATCTGTGGTCTCTGAGAGGTCCAGAATAAAGTTTTAATATTTTGAGAAAAGTGTTGTGATGATAATTAAGAATTAAGAAAGTAAACTGGTAATTTAACGGGAATAAAGTCCTGAATGTTTAAAAAAAAAATCGACCCTCTCCTGAAGTCTGCTGTGCGTTAAGATGTTGCTCTGCTGATATGGTCGTTTCCCCTTCAGACCATCGGACAGACACTGAATCCCGTGTGACTCTCTCTGGATGAGGCAGATGTGTCCTGCTCGTCATCGAAAGTAGAAAACCAATCTAACTGAAAACACTTCTCATCAAGCATCATATGTGATCGGCCTGTATTGGAAATAAAAGCACTGTCCCTTACTGAATCAATACGGGACACAGTTTGTCCTGTGTTTTCGTGCACAGAACTTATAGAATAAAGATAATTCAAACAAGTTTGCTTAAATATTTGTAAGGAAAATTCTGTACTCTTAAAAAGTTCCAGGGGGACTGGAGATTTTACATGTAGCTACTGACATTAAAGAAGTTGCAGTGTGCAAATATTTTAGATTTTTCTGTGTTTTCTATCACAGCTTACAGAATCCATGTCAACCAAAGCACAGTTGATGTCCTGAACAGCTTGAAGCTGGGATACAAAATTGATGTCCGAGGCATGACAGAGTTAAAGGTAAAATAAATTAAAAACACGTTCATAATATACACAGAAGATATGCAGTGTAGCCACTGCAGCACTGATCTGGTGGTGATAGCTAATGAACGCTGATGATGATTTATTTTTAGGGAAAAGGGATTGAGAACACATACTGGTTGGTAGGAAGAGAGGATTTCAACAAGGCACTGCCTATTCCTCCAGACCTTCAAGGGTAAGAGAACATTTTGGTTACTCCACATACGTGTGATTTAATCTTTGCACTACTTTTTAACCGTAGCACAGCACGGTATGAATGTGATGTGTCCGAGTCACACTGCATAATAACTGTATTTCCTATTACAGGGGGAGCAATCATGGTATCTCTTTAGAGGAGATTCCTCCTGATAGAAGACAAAAATTCCTGGATCGTCAGAAGAAGATGGGCTAGGCTGATTTTTCTTTCTTTTTTTTTTTTTTTTTACTGATGTCCCAGAATGGAAAGTGATATTTTCTCGCTCAACGTTTTTCAGAGAATACCCTACACATACAGAGATGTGTAGGGGAAAAGCTGAACATGCAACGTCCAACCACCATCATTCGTGCCACGCTCAGTATGAAATCCAGCACCAGCGACAAGGGGATTCACACTTTCTGGAAATCATTTCTATACTAAAATAATCTTTACTGTAGATGAGGCAACTGTCCGTATTGTATTTGTTCAGCAGAAAGCAAAACATGCATACCGAGGTTTAGAGGACAGCAATCGCCTGACAAGAGGGACTATGGATGTGTGTACAGAAACGATCACAGTATCATGTGTGATACCGCTGTACTTCATGTACTGTATGTATTTGTACTGATCTTTGTGCTTTGTAGAAACATGGGAGAGATTCTGTCATGAGCATCCCAAGGGTGGAAGCTATTACCGCTCGACTATTCATCTCGGGTATAATGGAGCACTCACTTTAGGAGCAGTAGCCTTTTACAACAATTTAGAATTAATACATTAAAACGTTTTCACAGTAATTTAAGCTTGAAAGCAGCGCAGAGGTCAGTCAGGGTTGAGAGCTCAGGTCATGGAGGGTTCTGATTTTGCTTTTGTGGCAGCGTTACTGTGATTAGTCATTTGATGAATGAAGCCATACAATCCAACAATGGTCCAAATACATCAAACAAAGCGTCCAGTTTGTTTGTTTAGTATTAGAGTTATAGAAATGTAAAAAGCACAATATCCTTTTGAGTACTGGCTCTCCCAACATTTTATCCCATTACTGCGATAGGCCTGTTTGAGGTGATTTAACTGATATTCCTGTTTTCATTCCAACTTATCACTTCCTTTAAGTATATCTAAAGACAATAATGTGCTTTAAGTTTTATTTTAGATGATTTGTTCCAATGGTAATGACAAAGGTACACACTGGGAATGATCTTGGGGCCAAAACATCTGCAGAGCTAGAAATAATGAATAAATTCCAACATGTAATGACACACAATTTTCAGAAACATGCGACAGGACCCACATGATATTGTTCTTTGAAAGATTGACTTATGATGTGCATCTACAGTACGTTTCTCTCCCTAATAACCTCATGATACTACACACAGTTTGTACTGCTTTTTAATGATGTGTGTATTGCTTTTAACATTATGTCGACATTTTCCACCAAATCATAGAAGACGTACGCAACATGCAAACAAGACCCAAACTATCGCTCACTCTGGGTTTCACTGTAGCTTTACCTACAGTACATGTAGCCCATTACTGAAACATGCTGGCTGAATGTATTGTATAACTGTGTGTTTAATAGGACAGCAATAGGAAGACCTGATTTCTGTGACATACAGTATATCTGCTCCGCACTGATATGCACAATGTCTGAGTCAATTGACTGAAATTATTCTCTCTTATAATGTGCTTCAGCAGATTGAGCCTTTTCATGTGTATCGCAGTCTTCTAGAGGAAGCCATTATTTTCTTTTTGGGCTCTCCAGGACCCCAAACTGTGGCTGTATCTGAAGGTCCTCTGAGAACAAATGTTCGCTAAGTCGCTCCCGTACCCAACCCCAGGGGGTTTAACAGAACATATGGGGGAAGCATGCATGGGAAAAAAGGGGAAGACAAAATCCTCTGAGTCATTTCTCCATGTATATACTGTAAATTTGTACATAGATAGTTTGTCTTTGTGTCCTACAGGGTTAGGGGCTTTTTAGTGGAGTGTTTCTTTCTGTTTGGGTTCCCTAAACCTCTGATACAAAAGGAGATATCAAAAAAACATAAGGGTTTAATCACAGTGCATTCAAGAAGCAAGTAACCGCATTGTTCGCTCACTCTCTGTTGGGCTGCTAATTGTCTGCCGCAGCACTGATACTGAAGCAACAATAGGCAGGCAATGTCAGGATGTGATTTTTCCTCCAACAGCTGTTTCAGTCTGCGGACATTTCTTCCTTCAGAGCTCCCTGGCTGACCACTTCCAACATGCTGTCACAGTGGCTCAGCATATGGACCAAAAAATGGACATCTGACGACTTGATTATCAGGTTGCTCGTGATGTGGTTCTTTGACACCAGTGTTTAGCACTGGCTCTTCAGGCACGATTAAACCCTGGACAAAGAGGAAACGCAGAATTCTGAATCAAGACGAAGATCGCAAAAAAGAAAGCTGTCTGAATGTTTCTTTGATGGATGTCTAAAGAACAAAATGAAGTTATTCTGTTGAGTAGGTAGGACCTACTTTTGCTAGATTTTTAATCAATTTGCCAAATAGATTGATCTCATCAAAACTGAATGGACTGTGTTGTTCATTCTGAAAGTGTTCTCAATGTGTTTCTGTAAATAAATTATGGTTTTAGTGAAGACTGTGTCGTCATATGTGTGCTTCATTGCCAACTCTTGGGTCAAGTCTTTATGTGTTGACATGGATGGATTACTGAACGGGCCTACCAGGCATAGGCCCCTGAGTGTCACCTGCAAAATGCCACTCAATTTAACACACACCAGCCAGGAAGAGACTCAAAAAGACCACAAAGAGACACGAAGGAACTACTAAGACACACAAAATTGCTTTAAAGAGACACAAAATGACTGCAAAAAGGAGGGAAACACCCACAGAGAGGAGCAAAGCTGTCAAAAAGGACACAAAATTACACAAAATAACTATAAATGAGGCCAAACGATCACAAAGACACAAAAAAATGACAAACAAATCCCTCAAAATGACTTTAAATAGGCACAAAATGACCTCAAAGAGACAAAGAATGACCACAGCACATTAAAAAAAAGAAATGAAAACCATCACAAAGTCTGTGTGTTTTGCTCCTACGTAGGAGAGGTGGTGGGGCCCTTTGCACGTCTGTGCTCAGGGGCCCATTGTCTCATAATCCGCCCATGTGTTAAGACTGTTTTCCCAAATGGTGCCCTGACAGTACGTTAAGTTATAATTCCAAACAAGTACAACAGTAAATCATAAGTTCAATTACGGCCAGTAAATCACGCTTTAAATGTCAGGCATGTTATTTACAGCCTGATTTTTTTGTGAGTTAGTGTATTTTATCTGTCAAAACTGATTCATATTTTTACAATTATAACAAGCTTTAAGCTTTGAAATAGCAGTGTTGTGAATGGACTAAGGATTTGGGAAAAAAAGGGGGTGACGCTTAAAGTATCGGCAACATTGAAGCGCCACATACTTATGAAGAAGAGACAGTAACTCAATGGAAGTCTAATGATTTCACTGTAAATCACCAGGCAAGTTACAGTGATGCTAACAAGCTTTGGGCTGCTTTTACTCTGTTTTCTTCTGTAGTGAAATAACCCTATAAAAATGTAAGGATGGCTTTACATAATGTAACATCTGTGCAATACACTGTACACCATAAACACACTGTGTGCTTTTGTCATAAATTTCATTCTGAATATTTCAAATATTAAATGATTCATGATGCTGACTGAGTGTCTGCTGAAGCACAAAACCCATGGAGCACATGTTAAGTTACACCGTGCATCCTACAACAGACAACAGCTTAAATTAATCATGGATCAAATCACAAGTTTAAAAATGAAGAAAAACAGAACCCTTTTGTGAAAGATAACATTTGCGTCTTTAGGTCTTGAGATCTTAAACTAATCCTTAAATGCTATCATGGAATAACACAAGACAATACATTTAAAGGTGATTTTGTGAAAGGATTAAAATGTTATTGTCCAGATTCTACACATCATGTCTGCACTGCTAGCAGGAATATCTAAAAGTGATAACAGTGCCCTGAGGACAATGTCTGCACAGAAGCAATTCGTATTTCTGCCACTAACAGGGGTTGCTATGAGGACAATTTGATCAGTTTGACAGGTTGCTATGCCAAACCTTTTTTGGCACTTTGGTGGCGTAATCACACCCCTGGGATTTAACCACAGACCGTGTTGTCGACAGTATGAGACACTTTCCTTCTAGACTCATATGTTGTGTGGCTTTTTCTTGCGTAGGGTATAAATGAATTTAAGTTATAGACATGTGCATTATTCAGTAATATTCTTGGTCCTTTAAGTGCCACTGATGCTCCAAACCCTCCAGGTGAGCTATAAACTACAAGAGGCCAATTAACTCAATGTATATTAGAATATAGCCGACTGCTGTGTAAGTTTTACTCATGTTTTTATCACAAATTTAATTGGATTAATGCCACACTGTATGTTATCTTCAGCTCAGCCTGGAATTTCTTTCAAGGGATGGTCAAGACAATCAATTTGCAGCTGCCCAAGGGGTTGTTGAAATATCTTTACATTAATTTAAACGCATGGAACTGAGTAAGAATAATCAGCTAAGTGGACACTGATAAACCCAAACACAGCAACACAATTTCCTGTCACTATAACAGGCCTATTAGACTAAATCTCTCTAATAGTGTCTCTATAGGGAGTTCCTTTATCATCATGTGCCCCTTGTGTCTTCTGTACAGGCTTGAGTTCTGCAATATATGCATGCATTTAATGTTTGCATGACATTCAACAGTGCTACATCGAGGCCTATAGCCGCATAAGCCCTGACCTCTCAAACAGTTCTGCAGATGTTTTCCTCCTCCTCAGTCAGTGGGCTAAAATCCCCCCCAAAAAATAAATGCCGAATCAAACAACATAAATTATCCGATCGTCCACGTGATCATGCACGAAGTCTTCCCCGGCTGAACACCGTGTTCCTCTGTGCACCCCATCAGTCCTGAAGCCCCCCTGGCATTTGACTGGCACCGGCTTGGAGGTGCCAGTCTAGCAGAGGCTGAGTAAAGACAGCCAGCGAGAGCCAGGCGGGACCGGAAGTAGGGTAGATTGGCTTTCACAATTAAAGCATATTGGGTTGTAGGACACACTTCCACTGATGTGACAACAAAATGAGAAATCACCTAAATACTGCAGTGACCCAGTGTGTGTGAATTGTATCAGAGCTCATTTATAGCCAATGTACAGAGTTAAGTGCAGCATATTTATTATCATAACTCTCAGCTGACCAATGGAAAGGTGACATAAAATTGTGTTTTTATCTCAGGACTGCTGACTTTTACTCACTGTCTGAGGTGAGCTACAGAGGAAGCTGCAGGTGAGGGAACAGTATGCCTGCACCTGTGTTGTGCTTGTCCTACATGCATGGGTGGATTATGAGATGATGGGCCCCCTTGCAAAGACACACAGAAGGCTCCACCACATCTTCTCCAGAGGAGCAAGACACACAGATTTAACAGCTGTTTATCCTCTTTTTGTTGTTTTTTTGCACCTTATTATAGTGGTAACGCATCTCTTTTTGGTTTGGGTTGTTTTACGCTTTTGTAGTCGTTACGAGTCTTTTTTTGGTCTCTTTTTGCAGCTGTTTTGCATCTCTCTGTGGTCACTTTATGTTTTTTTGTGGTCATTTTTAGCTGTTAGATTTTAAAAACCTACCCTTTGATGTTTGAATGTTAAAAGTTGAAGATAAAATCTTTGTGCATGGTTAATGCAAACAGTTTATATATGGCAAAATTTTAAATGAGACATGTAGAATGAAGTGATTTTGATGAGATACCGCTATTTTAAGCTTAGATTTAGTTGTGTTTTTCTCCTCATGGAAGCATTTGTCCCACATAATGTGTTCAAGGA
This sequence comes from Epinephelus lanceolatus, assembly GCF_041903045.1. Taxonomy (NCBI): domain Eukaryota; kingdom Metazoa; phylum Chordata; class Actinopteri; order Perciformes; family Serranidae; genus Epinephelus; species Epinephelus lanceolatus. Next base: position 41,601,003 of record NC_135744.1, on the reverse strand, counting down.
CCATCGGAAATTTGAAAACCCAACAATAATTTCTGTTTTTACAGTTTCTGGCTGTGATAAATGGTGATTTTTAAAGAAAACACCCCTTTCAAACCAGGTTTGGAACGCATGTTTTCCTCTAAAAATTGGTGGTAAAATAAATACAATTGTTTAAATTTAATATACTTTATTAATCCCTGAGGGGAAATTCAATTTTTTCACTCTATTGTCAATTACACACAGGTCTGAACGCACACACATGCACAAACAGGACCTATACATGCACTAAGTGGAGGCATGTCAGGGTGGGGCTGCCCATGACAGGCGCTCCGAGCAGTTGGGGGGGTTCAGTGCCTTGCTCAAGGGTGCCTCGGCAGTGCCCAGGAGGTGAACTGGCGCCACTCCAACTACCAGTCCACGCTCCATATTTTGGTCTGGACGGGGACTTGAACAGGCGACCCTCCGGTTCCCAACCCAAGTCCCTATGGACTGAGCTACTGCCGCCCTAATACAGCCATTTAAATTTGTATGCCCGTTTACTAAAACAGACACACACACACACACACACACACACACACAACAACAACAACAACAACAACACAAGTCCCTTCCCAGTGCTTAAAAATTTATTTGACATGCCTCCCCCTTTATGCACCCCTCCCCTCCCCTCTCATAAATAACGAACAGTCCCTAAGTGTTCATTCTAGTAATTCTGGACTCCACTTTGGACCCCTGGGCCTGGGAGGCATGTTCAGTACACCATCCATGCCTACATGCCATTTCGACCTTTGACCCAGACCAGGGTAAGTGATGAAAAAACTGAAAAGCAGATGGTTAATAGGCCTTAATGAATTCGGTGCTGATTTTATTTTGAAAATCTCCACCGGAAGTTCAATTTCTATTCCTCGTAGCTTGACGGCGTAGGGTATCGACAGACTGTGGGCAACCTCAGACAGGTGGAGGAGATGTCCTTAAGCAGCTGAACTGCACCGTGGTTGGACCTGATCGGGCAGGACTGGGCTGGGCTGCAGGACGAGCAGCGGCGGACGCTGCTGTGCACGCTCGCTGCGCGGATCCTCCTGCAGCTGCTGGATTCACACTATGATGCCACATCCAAAACATGCTTTGGCTGATTCTCCCATCCTGAGCCTTCGCACACATGCTGGACACTTCAATGTGGACGCGAGGAGGACGAGTGATGTAGTTGCAATGGATTAATGAGGAGTACACATGGGCTTCGGTTTTTTCCCTGAGATTATTGGCGTCTAGTATTCATCACCCTGCCTTGGCCATGGAGAACCAAGCAGCCGAGCCGCAGAACTATGAAGATGTACAGAAAAGCGGCTATCTCCGCAAGCATAAATCAATGCACCGGCGATTCTTCGTGCTGAGAGCGGCCTCGGAGCATGGTCCTGCTCGACTTGAGTATTACGAGAACGAGAAGAAATTCCGCAGTAAATCACCTGTGCCCAAAAAAGTCCTGAACCTGGAGACTTGCTTCAACATCAACAAGCGGGCAGATTCCAAGAACAAGCACATGATAGTCCTTTATACCCGCAGCGAGAGCTTTGCCATCGCTGCAGACAGCGAGGAGGTCCAAAACGAGTGGTACCAAGCGATGCTGGACCTCCAGTGCAACTGTAAGATATGAAAAGTGTGATGTGATTCCTCCTGTCTGTTTCTGCATCAGGCCCTATCCTGCCCTAGGCTGTTTGTTCTCCATACACTATTTGGCTCGGCCATTCCTGATTGTTCACTGCATATCACTGGCTCGGGTGGTGTGAATATTTTTGCTGCAGCTCCAGTTTGGCTGTTTAATCAGAATAAATCAGTCTAAGTTCTGCAGTTTGGACGGTGTGTTTTTAACCAAGAGGCAGGTGGATCCGACTGAACGGGGTAGACCAACTATGGGCGGCATGTGCTGTGTTTGTGCTGCACAATCTCAATACGCGTTAATACAGTTGTAACCTGCGGATCATTTTCTGTCAGCAAAATGATGCATTTCAGTAGCATCTGCATGTAATATGGAGATGGTCGCCTTTGCTGACTGAAATGCAGCCCGTTTTTCCACGACGGTGTATTTTTGCATGGCGCAGTGGGCATATAGCAACCATCCAAGGGATGCATCATATAGTAGTAGCCTATCGTGGTGCACTCCGCTGGAGCCTGTGTTTTTGTTTTTCTGCACAGCTCTGACTGCCGCTCGCCTAACCTACATTTGTGTTACACGGTGCTGCTGGTAGGGAGGAGATGGCATCGTCAGTGCGCTCTCACTGGAAAATGTGTTTCTGTTGGTTATCCTCGTGTTTACGTTGCTATCCTTATGCTGGAGCCGAACACCACCACCACCACCACCACCCTCACCCTCCCTGTTATCCTTTGCATTTCAGGCAGTTTGAGACTGATGGGCTTGCCCAGCTTTAATTTTGTCATGCTGTGGAACCCTGAATGGATAGACCCCCATTTTGTTGGGATTATGTCTCAGTGACAGACACAATAAAACACTGTCTTTAATTAATTTAATTTTACTGTATGCTTGTTTGTTATGTGCAGAGGGATGCACGGAGGGAGACTGAAACACCTGAACATATCAGGTTGTAGTTCTCGGGGTGACCATGTCTAATAAATTATTTTCCTTGAGGACAAGAGAACACCAGGTGTCATTTGTTCAGTGACAAAAAAAGCAAAATTATATTGCTGTGATTTGTCATGTGATTGGCAATGAACTGAGCTGGGATGCATTATTTCACATTGGAGCACACAGCATTTCAGTAGATGTATTCTATACCTCCAAAGACTTAATTAATTAATTATGAAGCTGTAGCTTAAAAGTGATTGTGACAAAATTAGCTGCAGCACTGTTGCTTGGCAGATGCAGTAGAGATTCTTGTATGTAGCAATTTAATTATCATAAATATTACTTTTTAGTGTCACCACACTGGTTTGTCATTTTTGCTTTGATCAGTATTTCAACAGGTCATGTTTTATGTAATTTTAGGTTGTTTCAAGATTGTTCATTTATTTATTCTTTATTGTTTTCCTAGGTAAAACTCCTGAAGACTATGGCAGTAGTGGAGAGTGTAGCTCTCCGTCTCCTATTCCAACCTTCAAGGAAGTATGGCAGGTCAAGGTTTGGCCTAAAGGTCTTGGACATGCCAGGAACTTGGTGGGCATCTACCGGCTGTGCCTCACTGACAAGACAGTCAACTTTGTCAAACTCAATTCTGATGTGGCAGCTGTGGTGTTGCAGCTGATGAATGTTCGCAGGTGTGGCCATTCAGAGAATTTTTTCTTCATTGAGGTGGGTCGCTCGGCGATCACCGGCCCCGGAGAGTTCTGGATGCAGGTGGATGACTCTGTGGTGGCTCAGAACATGCACGAGACCCTGCTGGAGGCCATGAAGGCCCTGAGTGAGGAGTTCCGTCAGCGCAGTAAATCTCAGTCTGTGGGGACGTCGTGCGGAGGCGGTACCGCTTCAAACCCCATCAGCGTCCCGAGCCGTCGGCATCATCCAAATCTGCCACCAAGTCAGGTGGGCTTCTCCAGACGAGCCCGTACGGAGACACCTGGAACTGGAGGCAGCAGCACTAGCACTTCACCTACATCGCGCCATGGATTCCCAAGGGCACGGACTGCCAGCATTGGAGCCAGGTCGGAGGAGGGCGGAGCAAGTGCCAAAGGGACATGGGCCAGCTCCAGCCCGAGTCTTAATGGTTCCTGCTCAACTACGCCAACGCTGAGACCCAAGCCCACCAGGGCCCCAACCCCTGCTAAGATTACCCTCAGCCTTGCACGTTACACGCCTAACCCTGCTCCCTCTCCTGCACCGAGTCTATCCTCCAGCTCTGGTCATGGCTCAGAGTGTGGCCTAGTGGGGGCAGCAGTGGGAGGCATGACGATCTGCTCCTACCCTCGTGTTTCTCAGAGAGTCTCTGTTTCAGGTTCACCGAGCGACTACGGCTCCTCAGATGAATATGGCTCCAGTCCAGGGGAGCACTCTCTCCTTGTACCCAGTCTGTCTGGACATCATGTGCATGGAGAGGGCTCCTCTAGCTATATAGTGATGGGACAGCGAGAGGGTCTCCTTGGTTCCCATCATCGCTCAAAAGGCCGACGGATTTTGCGGCGTTCATCTAGTAGGGAATCTGAGGCGGAACGCAGACTACTGAGTAAGAGGGCTTCCCTGCCTTTGGCAGCCCATGAACGGCTGACCCCGCATAGAAAAGATGAAGACGATGAAGATGATGAAGAATATGCCATCATGTCGCAGAGTGCTAACAGAGAGAGAGCTGATTTACACCATGGCTCAGAGGGTCTGGCAGCTGGGGGCGGGCAGCTTGATGCAGTCGGGAAAAATAGGAAGAGGGCTGACAAAAGCAGGCGAGAAGTGGAAGGTGGAGCAGCTGTGGATAGCGGCTATATGTCAATGTTGCCTGGAGTGACGTCTCCTCCTGTTTCACTCTCTCTCTCAATAGGTATGTCTGACACCAGTGCTAAACCTGGGGCAGATGACGAGTATATGGCCATGACCCCCAACAACAGTGTGTCCCCCCCTCAGCACATCCGCCAGCCCAGCACAGAAGGCTACATGGTCATGTCTCCTAACAGCAGCAGCTCCACAGACCTGCACGGATTGGGCATGTGGGATAGCAGGGCCAGCATGGAGAGCCGGGCTGCCAGTGACTACATGAACATCTCACCTGTCTGCAGCCGCTCTGCCTGCAGCACACCGCCTTCCCACCCAGAACAGCACCAACTGCAACCAAAAATGTTCAATTCCTACTTCTCACTGCCAAGAGCTTATCAACATACTCTCTACACTCGCTTTGAGGAGGACTTAAACAAAGGGGAAGGAAAAAAGGACAGCAGTGGGCATGATAGTGCAGGAAGGGGAGGGGGAGTGGGATACAGCAAGAGAAACAAAATTGCAGCGGGCTCTGCAGGAGGCTGTCAGCTCTCCATGTCTTCCTCTTCCTTCTCCTCCAGCTCAGCCAGCAGCGAGAGCCTGGAAGACAAGTCCATATCAGCGGGGAGAGGGTTAAGTTTATTAAGAACTGGAGGAGAGTATAAGTTTGCGGGGACATGCGCAAAGGATGGGCGTCATCATCAAAAACGTGGATCAAGTAGTAAGAGCCCGAAACAACAAAGGAGGGATCGTCCCCTCAGCGTGTCTTCAGACATCACTAAGGCAAACACCCTGCCCAGGGTGAAGGAGAATCTGCAGCCATCAGTTTCTCAAAACGTCGGTGAGTATGTCAGTATTGTGTACAAGGAGGACAATAAGTATGGTGGAGGAAGACGTTTGGGGTCTGAACGTGGACAGCCTGTGATCCACGGAACCCTTCGGCCTGTGAATCAACCACTTCTCTGCCATGATAATCCCGCTAACCTTCCCCGCAGCTTCTCTGCTCCATTGTCCACCTCTGCAGAATACGTCAGCATGGATTTAGGGAAGTCCTCAACGCCCCTGACTCCTGTTAGATCCACATTCAGCACCCCACAGGGCCCACCAGCTGTTGCCCCCAAGGCCCGACATGAACACAGCACGTCCTCTCCTCTGGCAGCAGAGGGCAACACCGGGTACAGAACAAAGGTAAAGTCGGCAGCAATGCCAACAGACGCCTCCACTCCATTTATGGACAGCAAAGGTTCCGATCCCAGCATTTCAGCAAGACCTGCCATCCACTCTGGTCAACCCTTATCCATTGAGCAGGAGACAGGCTTGGGCTTTTCCCCAGTCAAGTCCTTCCAGTCTCCTGAGCGGAGCAGCAGGTCGGTCCGAGGTGACCCACAGGGACGGCCGAGCCACCGTTCAGAGACATTTAACTCACCTCCCTCCCTGCCACGCCACACATCCTCTTCTACCTCCATCTTCCCGGAGGGCAGCCAGGCGGCGAGCCATCGGCATGGTTTGGATTGCTCACTGTGGGAAAACAGGCAGGCAGCTAGTTTATCTGCCACACCTCCACCACAAGCCTCCACCTCATCTGCTGAACAAGGCCTTAACTATATTGACCTTGACCTGGCCATTAAGGAGAGCCCTCAAGCCGGAGTGGAGCGTACCTCCGCCGCCTACAACATTGGAGGAAGCGCTATGGGCAGCAGCACTGGCTCCAGCCTCAACACTTATGCCAGTATTGATTTCTATAAGTCAGAAGAACTGAGAGCACACCAGAGCAGTAGAAAGGATGGTCAAGGTAAGTGCTGCTTGGAGCAAACCCATCTCATCCTAAAATATCTATTTCACCAAACAAAAGTTGGAGATTTTGTGTTCAGGAAATGTTCAGACATCCTACAACATTCTTAAATATCACCTTTTATAATATTGTAGTTTGTGTCCTCTTAGATAAGGTTACAGTGTCTTAAGTGACACCTTCATTCTTCTTGTAGACCATCATGTTATCGGTGTCAGTTCTGGCCTACAGCAAACAATGGAGGGGGCACGTTTTATCAGCCTAGCTATTAATGCAATAATTAAATGCATATGGAAAATATTTCAAAACTATAAAAGAATGGTCTCTATTCTGAGATCTAAATTTGAACGGTTATAGCAGGAGGAAAACAACCAAATGCAATTCAGGTGTCTTATATTCCTGCTCTTCGTTCGGTACGATGAGGTTGATTAACTCTTCGACTCTTTATAACCTTAAAACGAGTTGTTTGCATCTTTATTTTGTATGGAAAGAGCACATTTTGGTAGAGCTGCAGCGATTAGTCAATAGGGAGGAAACTGATCTCTAACAGTTTTTAAGCAAAAAAGAAGCGTGTAAGTTTTAGGGACATCTGTTGGCAGATATTGTATGCAATAATTGTTGTGTTTTTGTTACCTTTGAATAAGCAGTTTATATCTTTATACAGAGCAGGTCCTCTTTCACGGAGTCCGCCATGTTGTTCTACAGTAGCCTAGAATGAACAAACCAAACACTGGCTCTAGATAAGGCCATTCACGTTTTCCCATTGGCCACCGTGATTCTCCTACATGCTTGGCACAAGAGAGGAGTTTCAGTTTTGCAACCTCAGTGCTAAATATAATCGTATTTTAAATATAAATCAATATACATATTCAGTTTATTGGTATTGAAGATAAATATAAATCTTCTCCAATGCTTGAAATTATTAGTTGATTAATGGATCAGTCAATGGACAGTAAATCAGTTTGAGTAATCAATCAAAAACAACGTGGTTCCAGATTTTCATTTGCAAATATTTGCTGCTTTTCTGAGTCCTATGTGATAGTGACAGTATGTGTGAGGGTGTGCTGAGTATCTCTGGGTTATAGGCTGTTGCTCCGACAAAACAAGCTCCTTGATTTTCTTAACTTTAATAGGCATTTTTACTATTTTCTGGCTTTTTAAAGATCAATACAATTAAAAGCAGAATTAATAATATAATAGTCTGATCGATTGATACTGGAAATGTTTCGTAGTTGCTGCCCTAATTGTCGGTAACTTTCAAAAACAATTGGATGTGAAAAAAATATTTGAAAATAGGTGAAAGGGGAAAAAACCCGACATAATTCCTGGTAATGTTTGTCTAGCTGGATGTAAGCGTTTTATGTGATGTGCATAATCCACAGACAAAACTCATGTCTGGGTCTTAGTCACTCCTTCCCCTTTCATCCCTTCCTGATGTGTACCTTTGCTTCAAGCTGGAGGGCAGCACTGCATTTCCAGGCCGTGGGTTGCCTGTAGAGTCTCTTATTATCACAAGTGGGTGTTCAGAGAGCAAAGCCAATTGATTTGTCTGCTGGTAATGAGCCATTTCACATAAATGGAGGTAGAGGGGAGAGAACGCAGGCCAGGTGTTTATGTTTATGTGTGGGTGTGTTATCGGCTGCAGGATTTCACATGGCTCCTGTGAGGTTTCCCTCACTGTACACATGACAAATGCTTAATGTAAAGTGCATGATTGAGGGATGAATGAGAAAGTTCATAAGAGATTCATTGTTTTAACCATGAACAGATTATAAAGACAATGGGCCCCAGGGCACAGACATGTAGAAGGCCCCCTACACGTCTTTTTGTAGTTGTTTTGAGTCTTTCACGGTACTTTTGTGTCTCTTTGTAGTCTTTTTATGTCTCTTTGTAGTTCTTTTGAATCTTTTTGTGGTTGTTTTGTGTCTTTTTGTGGTTGTTTTGTGTGTATTTGTAGTCATTTTGACTCACTTTGTGGTCGTTTTATGTCTCCTTGTAGTATTTTTGAATCTTTTTGTGGACATTATGTGTCTCTCTTTGTAGTCTTTTTGCTGCCACTCATTTTGTTTCTCTTTGTAGTCGTTTTGTGTATCTTTGTGGTTGTTATGCAACATTTTGTAATACTTTGTAGTTTTTTGCACCCCTTTTTGGCCATTGTGAGTCTCTTTGTAGATGTTGTGTTTCTTTGCGCCTCTTTTGCGTCTCTTTGTAGTTGTTTTTTGTCTCTTTGTAGTCTTTTTGAGTCATTTTATGATTGTGTTTTGTCTGTAGTCTTTTTGACTCTCTTTGTAGTCATTTTATGTCTCTTTGTAGTCCCTTTGAATCTTTTTGTGGTTGTTTTGTGTCTCTTTGTGGTCGTCTTGTGTCTTTTTGAGTCTTTTTGTGGTTGTTTTGTGTGTCTTTGTAGTCATTTTGTCTCTCTCTGTGGTCGTTTTATGTCTCTTTGTGGGTTTTTTTTGCTATTTGTAGTTGTTTTTTGTCTCTTTGTAGTCTTTTTGAGTCATTTTATGATTGTGTTTTGTCTGTAGTCTTTTTGACTCTCTTTGTGGTCATTTTGTGTCTCCTTGTAGTCTTTTTGATGCCACTTGTGGTCATTTTGTGTCTGTTTGTAGTTGTTTTGTGTCTCTTTGTAGTTGTTTTGTGTGTCTTTGTGGTTGTTTTGCAACATTTTGTAATGCTTTGTATTTTTTTGCACCCCTTTTTGGCCATTGTGAGTGTCTTTGTAGCTTCTTTGTGCCTCTTTTGCATCTCTTTGTGGTCGTTTTGTGTCTCCTGGTAGTCATTTTGTGTCTCTTTGTAGTCATTTGATCGACTTTCTGACAAGGAATTTTAAAAACGGAGGCTCTGGTCCAGGGGCCTGGCTTTTACATGTCAAGAAATAAAACCTGCAAGAGGCAGTATGTTAGCATGTACTGTAACTATACAGGTAAATATAAATACTAATCAGAGGACTAAATGGAACAAACAACGTGTGCAGCTTATTTATTTGGAGCAGCTACGACATTTGCATGATTGATTCATCTAATGCTATTCAGTCTCTATGTGTACATGTATAATCATAATAATTGCCTAATTATTTAAATTGTGGATAGTTTATTTATGCATTTAACATGCATAGCAAGGAAAAGAAGGCCCTGTTAATATTCTGTAAATGACTCTTTCATGTAATTTTTCACACTGTGATTAATGATTGGATGTGCCTCCCCTTCTATAAGCTTCAAACCGTGCGTTTTCATTAACTGCAGCCATATTCTAATAATGGAATTCAATATAAGAAGGCTGTACATGTGGAGGATGGCTGCTGTGCTGCAGCATATAAACCCCCAAATAAACAGGCTTCTCAACACTCAAATCATTTTGCTAATATCACATTACTCCACCTGTTTTAATTACATTTTAATTAGACGCCCAAATAAAAATGTTTATTAAAATACCAGATTTAGATTAAGATGTTTATTTGTGCCCCATGTTTTAATTTCTGTATTGTCACATCTGCATTACGAGCGAAGTGTTCATGTGAACGCGGCTCTGGGCTCTACTGATGCAGTTTATTGTCTGGGCAAGATGCAAACTCTGATTCAATGATGTAACTTAAATCCTCCAGGCTCTCTGGTGTTTGTGAATAGTTAATTATCTTTATTTGATCCACTTACAGCAATATGAGTAGTTGTTAGTGAACAACACTGCAGCCTAGCCATGTTCCAACACTGATGAGCTTCATATAGTCCAAATATGAACCAGACTGCCTGAATCTTTGCATCCTTTAAAACAGTGTGCAGCTCTGATCAGGCGATTCTTAAACTGTCGTGATTTTTGTGTCCTTGACAGAAATAAGAAAAAAATTATGTATAAATTTCTTAAATTTTTATTTTTGTCACACTTACCTGATACCAAAAGGAGCATACAAGAGTTAAATGATGGAGCAGCCATTATTTATATTATATAAAAAGTGGCCCTTTATGTGTTTTTTTTTCTTTTGTCGCCAGATTGTAGACGTTCAACCCTGCTTAATTTTGAATTTAATACTGATCTAATATTAGCTTCAAGTACAAATGACAGATAAATACTCATTTTAATAAAATGTATCATATTTTATGTCTTTTTCATAAAAAATAACACCTGTCCTTTGGTATTACTGTCATTTCCATCACACTGTACAAAGTGTACACTCAGGGAGGTTTCTTTTTTGGTGAAATTGGTGACCACAGCAATAGTCATGTGACAGGGCAGCACATGGCGGGAACATAAATAAGAAAATCAAGGTCAATTTTTGTGAAATCAAGAATATGTTTATAGCGTGCTGCAGGATGACGTATTTTTGTAGGCCGACACGGAAGTGAGAATCGCCCTGGTTCCCTCGTCAAAAAGATTTTTGAAGAATTTTTCTATTGTGTTTTGGAGTATTGCAAAAAAAAAAAAAAAAAAAGCTTGGTGGCAAACAAAATCCATGATGCATATTTCTTTTAAATGTTCAAATAATTAGAAAAACAACATTTTGTTTTGTGTAGTTTGTGTATATTTAATGTCAATGCTATAACAGACATTAGCGAGCTTAAATATCATTAGATTATTTTTTAAAATGTGACAAAATGCCATTTCCACCACCCTCTCTCCATCACTTTGTTTACTGCAATGGAAAGGATATATGGTGATGGAAAGGCCAGAGTTACATTAGTGAGAAAATTCTATCAATATATTTCTCCAGACTAAATATGTACTGCACTCAAAAACAAAGAAAACAAATGCAGTGAAATGCTGAGATTGCAAACAATCATTTGATTGTGATGGTTGGAGTAACTGGTTAGATCAAACCACAGGTAGATTTGTCTGCACTTCTCTTGATGTGCAAACTATACTTTAATAAAGTTATTTTATATGGCAACTGTAGACCTCGAGAGAGAGGAAGAATCATTTGATTCCAAGCTGATAATCATAACCCCATGTTTGTTTGCCGCCTCTGACTTTTTTTTCTGCTGACATGATCAGAAACCAGAGGACTTGTTTGTTTAGGTGGCTCATTAAAAAGAAGAAACAGTTGAAAATACCTGTAACAGATAAGTCTGATGCAAAGACACATAATATTGACATCTGCAACAGTGTGCGTGAGACTCCAATCAGAAAATCCCTTTTGAAAGATATCACGTGTCATGTGATATTTACCCAAGCAGCCAGCAGGAGCTCAAAAGCAATATGCTTCGGAGAATATATAATCTGGTTTAAACTGCCTCAGCTCCTGTAATTCACTGTGAATCATTATGTAAACCATGATAAAGGATAAAACACAAATGAATGTAACCAGTGGAAAACCCTTTTGTTTCTGAAAATGTGTGGCTTTAATTCCTCCCTGCTTTTGATTCTTTTCTTCCAGATTGTTGATCTCCATCTTGGATGTGAGCGTGACGCCGGTGTGACAGCTCCACAGTCAGTCTGTGAGGGGACGACCTGTTGCCACAACAGAACTGTACACTGGAGTCTGAACACTGAGAAACCTGGAAAACTCATCCCCATCCCGTCGGCTGTTTTATGTCAACCAAATGTGTGCCAAACACACACACACTCTCACGCACACACACACAAACACACACTCACAGGGTAAAGAAAAGAAAAGGTTTGTCTTGTTTTGAACGAAAATGACATTTGATCATCATTTAACTTCAGTAAAATGTGACATGTGATGGTGTGTGTGTTCTCAGGTGGCCACTATGACAAAAAAGTCCATCTGTGCATCTTAATTTAAAACACATTGTGATTGATGTATCAGCCAATCAAGGCTCAGAGCTTATTATTGGGTCAAACTTAAATCCTCAAAGTTTATGTTTCTACGTATCACCCTTTATCCAAAAGTTAAATGATCGTCATGTGTCATTTCTGACTCAAAATAAGAGGGAAATACAGTTTGGCAGAGGTTTCATACACTCATACACGCTGTCACTGTAAACATATTTAATTTATAATATACAGTTGCCCAACAAAGCGTTTATACTTCCTCACCACTTTTCTTGTGCTACGGTCGGACTTCAAAATGTGCTTAATCTCTGAGGTATAATGAAGTACAGTTCACTGAGTTACACAAATGAAATTTAGATCTCATCGTTATATTTTCTGTCAGTTTTTCACACAAGAATAAAATGGCTGTGTGAAAATCCCACACATCTTATGCAACGTTTATGAAATTCACAGGAGTGTAAAAGTGTATTAAATGGATATGATTCCATTTTCACACTGCAGTCAACATCACATTGTTGCACTCGTGCTCAGAGTTGATCTTTAAGTTGTAGTCGAGCAACGAGAACAATTGCTTTCTTTTTTGTGCTCTCCAAACTGTCAAAGTGTAACTCTGTGTTTTTCCACACAGAGTTGAGCGTTATCCCTGAAGCTTTAGCTGTGTACTCACACGGTATACATGTTTATACAGCCTCGGCTTTGATTACGCACAAACCAAACATGTCCTGTCATGTCCTGTGACTGATAATCAAATGGTGCCAGTATGAAAGTCCACTCAGTGCATCTCAGTGCTTTGAATGGAAAGTTAAGTGGTCACTTGTCTGCCCAGTATGCAAACACCCAGTGTGTATTTAAAATCATTTCTTTATTGTGGTGCATCGTGACAAAGAGAAAACTGTAATTACTTTTTATCCCAAAATACAAGTGAGCATATTTACACATACGACACTTCAACCTTCAGTAACTGCAGCTAACAAAGAAAAAAAACCATTGGACTCACATGTGCTTTATTTGTGCTGCAGCTAAAACGCTGCAGGAAAAGTCGCAACATGACGGCACTTTAAGGGAGTGATGGATGTCACAGAGATCCTGCAGAAAGGCAGGTGCATAGATAAACAACAATGCATTTATTCGATAATCACAGTACGCAGCATTGCATAAAAATGGCCAAATTAACATAACATTCTTCTGCTGTGCATGTAAACAGCTTAATCAAATTGGCTTCAAACACGCAGTAGAGACAATAATGAGATTGTATGTATGTAAATGTCCTCAGTGAGATGTGTTGAGAGGGCCTGATGACAGACTTGTTAGTGAGGGAAGCTGAATAGTTTTGAAATCAATGGGATGAGGAAAAAATTAAAGGACCCCCCCACCCCAAAAAAAGAAAAAAAATTATAATAATAATCACACAACCCTCCCTCTTTTCTGACCCTTTCTACCCCACGCCCCAAGACCAATTGAAGCCAATTCTATATAGTGGCCAAACATGGAATTACAGCGTCTGGGTCTGACACATGATGCCATGGCACCCAAAACCACTTTTTCCCATAGACTTACAGTCAGTACGTTTACATGGACAGTTTAATTCCACTTTCATTCGGAAGGAAAGGCCATTCCGATTAAAAGTGGTCATGTAAATGGTCATTCCGATTGAAAATTAAATCCGATTAAAGGGGCTGGAATATTCCGTTTGTCATTCCTAATGAAAGAATTCCTCTCACTTGTACACACTCATTCCTCTTTAAGTTCATTCCGGTCTTTCTGCGCATGCTTGTTTCCTCGCCCTTCTGGCGCACATAGCAACGGGCTGAGATAGAGCACTCTGACTCGTTGCACTCACCGGTTTCCATTCGCCACAGCACGGTCTTCTATCTCCCTTCTTCGACCTTCTACCTCCCTTCTCCTCCTCAACAGACGAAGCATTAGCAGAACAAGGTTGTTGTTGTACTGCTGCTTCAAGAATATAAGCAAAACAAGCCCAAAAAAGGCACTAAGAACGGCGTTGTCAAGCATCTTGTTATCCGGAGCGAGGACTACGTAAACACGTAACATCTGCCCCGCCCCCTATCCAATCAGAAACCTTCCCTAACCCAAACCTTGCGCGGACCCGAATAAAGGTGATTAAACTGATCTCCCGTGTAAACCCTCATTCAGAATGAGTATTTCCCATGTAAACTACCTGGAAAGACTTTAATTCCGAATGATTTCATTCAAAGTTATTTCATTCTGAATGAGAAGCCATCATGTAACCGCACCCAGTGTGAAAGAGATGTTTGATGATGATAACATTTTGAAAGTCTAGAAGACACGCGCAATTAAATCATTTTTATCCTGATTGAAGTTAGTGGAGGGCTAAACCGGAAGTTAGCCATTAGGCTGCAGTAAGTTAGCCGCTCAGCTTGCACTATGGGCCCCACAGTGCAGCACATCCAAGTAATTTCACATTACGGAAACTTTTTTGGCTTCATGTGCTATTGCTGTAGTAGCTGTTTCTGAACATGGCCCCGCCTCCAGAACTGTATCCAGTTCTCTTTATACATCCTTGCTCTACCCCACCTAGTAATTTTCGTACAATCCCTAACTACAGCTCACATAGGAAGCCATACGTATTTGTTAGTAAGATTATACAATACAAATGAGACTAGACTACAAATAATAATATTTATGAAAACTGTACAAACAACAGTATAAAATTATTTAGCACTTTTAGTCGATTATTACCAAATAAGACCTCACGTTAATGCGTTTTGAGCCTCTGTAGCACAAAAAAGTCAAAGTGCAAATACTTTTTTTGGCAACTGTGCTTTTCTATGATAACTGTATATTATACTATAGTATATACTACAGTATACAAGTAGAATGACAGAAACTATAGTACATACTGTAGTCTGTTTTGTTCATTTGCATAACAGTTAACACAATTCTAATATAAAGTGACACATTACAATGGTATATAAAATATACAGTATACATATAATGATTAATACTATATAGCCTAGATATCTATATACTCTTTTATAAAGTGCCTCATTTTTGATTGTAGCTGTTTTTACACAGGTAATCTTAAAATGGGTTGTGAAAATGGACATAAAACAGTGTTGTTTCTCTCCTGAGTCTAAATTGTGAATATGCCGAACTTTACAGACGACAGACCGGACACTTATATCACTATCAGTCAGCCATAATCAAATTGCCTTACTGTGTTTTATCAGAAACATGAAAAAAAAATCTTATTTTATGTGTTTTTTTGCAGTGCCTAACACTTCAGCCAAAATGTAAGCACTCCCTCACTCTTTTGTTTGGCTTCGTCAAGCTGAGGTTTGGCCAAAAAAAAAAAAGAAAAGACCATCTCTTTCTCTCGTAGTTTCACACCCTGGGATGCATCCACTTCAGGCCCCCCCTCTTTTTCTGTTTGTCCGCAAAACTGACGGCCTGTTGCAGATGGGACGTCCTCCATCTGAAGATTATTAGCGGACACTGCTGCTAATAGCTTGCAGAAAAAAACAAATTAAGAATCACATCTTGTACATGATAATTCTACATTGTATAGACTGTATTGTCAGATCAGATTTTTAATCTTACCCTGTTTTACACCAAGAAGATGAACACAGTTGACAGTGTCTTGTATATAAAATAAGTTGTCCACTGATAAAGCAGGCTCGTACTCAGTATTTGAAGGAAAATGAAATATGTATCATGATTTACTCGCAGTATATTTTGAACCCCTAAACAATCATGAAAGGAGTTGATTTTACCTCCACAGAGCAGCCAGTAGTGGCGTGTGTGACCGCTTATCTGGGCTCAAAACAGTGTTAACATGCTTGTGTGTTGCTCTTATTATTTGGATGTGGATTATCTGGACGTGGATTCGGTTCCCAGAAGGTGTGAATAGTACTACTTCTCTCTCTTTTCCTCTCTACACTCAAACGCAGGACTTGGTCGAATACCATGAGACAGTGCCGTTCCTGCACACGCTCATTTACTTTCTCATTTATTCCATTCAAGACATTCTGCTGCTGTCAAACCAATTGCCAAAAAAGAGTCTGACAACAATTCAAATGTCTACCATGAAGATAATTTGCAAAGAGTAGACACACATAATCAGTGGCAGAGCTGATCCACATAGACAGCCACTGGGCCAAAAAATAAGTCGTTAAAATTTAAATGGAGTCAAACTTTTTTTAAGCAGTGTTTTTCTTAAGGTAGTGTGACTTATAGTTTATGACAGGTTGCGTACTGTATCCAGAGCCGCTGACGGAGAGTTTGGCCATGTTGTGACATTAGTGATACTGTACATTCAATCAGGGTGTGTAGGTATACAAAAAATAGTCTGCTGGGTATGGCGTTGCAGTTTCAAACACTAATTGCAGTGACCAAACTCTTTGGATCCAGGGCTCTGGCTGTGTGTATACAGGGTACAAACGAAGAAGGCTTTCTTGATGTATTTTTGACACTGGTAGCTTTTCCCACATTTAGATTGAGTTTTTATTTCACTTACCAAATTAATTTTGACCCTGTGGCAGATATTAAATGCTTAAAGGGATAGTTCGAATTTTTTTTAAGTGGGGCTGTATGGGGTACTTATCCATAGTCAGTGTATTAAATACAGTAGATGTCATTCGACAAGCCCCCAGTTTGGAGAAGCAGGCTGGAGTCAGACACAGAAGCTAAGCAATGTACTGCTGTGGGTGGGAGTCAGCAACAAAGTGTATTTTAACCACCTAAAGGAAGCCCCACCCAAAAAAGCAATATCAGTTTAAGTGTGTAATGCAAGCTCATAATGACGGGAAAGCCGTTAACATCTTCAATTCCCCATCTATGCTCTCGCCAGAGCTACCAGACTCCATTGACAAAAACAGCAATTTAAAAATCACTGAACACGGGAGCTGCTGGTGTACAGCTGCCTCAGTCAGTTAGTTAGTTTGTCTTATTGTGTGACTGTCATTAATCCAAACTAACCCTTTTAAACACTGAAGTCACACAATAACACAAACAAACAAACTGTGTGAGGCAGCAGTAGACCAGCAGCTCCTGTGTTCAGCAATCTTAAATTGCTGTTTTTCTCAATGGAGTCTGGCTTTGAAGAGAGCGATATCACAGCTTCATTTTCCAGTTGGAAATCGCTCTCTGACAGCAAGGTAAAGCAGTGAAAATATTCTAAATATACACCCACTTATACTGACATTGATTTTTTTCACGTTGACCTTTTTTTAGGTGGCTAAAATATATTTTGTCGCGGACCCCTCCACAGCAGTACATTGCTTAGCTTCCATGTCAGACTCAAACCTGCTTCTCCTAACTGGGGGCATGCTGACTAACATCTACTGTATTTTATACTGTCTATGGAAAAGTACCCCGCACGACCCCGCTTAAAAATATCTGAACTATCCCTTTAACTGCACGTGCACGCTGATACACATAAAAAAACAAATCTGAGTGTTTTCATCCTGGAGCCCTCAGCTCACATCTGAGAGGACACTCAAGTGCCTGGCTGTGGTGTCTGGTCTTTAATCACTTATGTTTAAGTTAATCTCAGTGCAAAGACAGAAATTCAAACCAGCTTCTGGAAGTCTTCCACGCATTTCTTTAGTATTCAGTTGGAGATGTGCACAGCAACTGGCCCACATTTTCTTCGCAAATGATGCGTTCCTCGTGCCAAAGTTTTACGGTGATCTCTGAGCACTTGAGACCTGTGACACCACACTAACACAAAGTTTGATTTGGGTTTTTGCAAATTTGTCAGGCACTTGTCGGTCACTGTTTTTAATCCTATGAAGTGAAAAATGTCTGATTGAGCACAGCCCACTACTGCCAACAGTTTGTGCTCAATACTGAGAACTTTATTGCCAAACTCTTGGATAACAAATCCATATAACTACATGGACTAGTTCCACTTTTATAACTTGTGTTACTCTTTTGTTGAAGTGATCTTTTATAATCTCTTTGTTATTCCTTCAGTGTAACTCTTCTAATTGGGGATTAGCGAGATTCTCTGACTGTACCTCATAATCTCAAGTTCGGGCAGACGTAACAGTTGGTAGTAAAGCCCCTTGGAGAGTCTGAGAAGGGTTCAGGATATTACTGACGTCAAATACAAGGAACGCATGGATTTGGGTAAATATCATTTAATGTATTGTGCATTCAAAACTTCTTAAACAGCGTGAAGCGCTCTGCAGTGTTTCCATTCTCATGACATACGGCTGTCATACGGAAACGCTTCTCATCTGCCAATCATCAGAATTCTGCCAAGTGTTTGGGTTTAATGAAACGCAGAGACTCGTGTCGTCTCTTGAGAACATCTCGTGACAACATGTTGAATATGAGGCACATAAGTTGCTCATCAGACTCTAACTGTGGGAAATGATACTGTATGTACAATCAGGAAAGCGATTATAATTACAATGGAAAGAGCATTGTATGTATTTTAAAGCTATTGATACTACTTTGATAATGATGTAAAATGCAAAAAGATTGAACAGGAACTATAGGTATGTAAAGTATACTGTGTATAGAGGAGTTTGCTCCAGGGGAGGGATGGGCATGGGGTTCGTTCTGTTCATGGCAAAATTGTTTAAAACAGAATATTGATGATTCTTGTCTGTGATGTAGACAACGTCAATGTTTGTTTTGGTTTTTTTGATAAAAGGCAAAGTGATATGAAAATGGAAAACTGTGTCTTTTCTTTTTTTGACCGCATGCCTGTTGAACTCAAAAGTCTACACTGAGGACGTGTTGAAATATGTAGTCAGGTGAGTCTTGACCAGGGATACGTAGCCTAAATGACAGCTTTCAGCCTTTCAGCATTTGCTGTTCTTACTCATCTTTGCCAAGAGGGAACTCCAGTTGCAGCAGCAGCACACCGGTCAGGTGTTTGTGTGCAGCAGCGGCTCTTCTAGGATTTGGAGACAGTCAGGGCTTAGACAGGACCTCTGTCGGGGTGTCGTACCTTCAGTCAGTTAACAAGCTCTTTTATGATGCTGTGTTAAACACTCTGGCACCTTATTTACATTCAAGGTAAGAAAAAATCTCATCGGGAATCAATTCATTTTCGTTGTGAACTACAAACAGTGGTTCTCAACCTGGGGTTTGGGGACCTTCAGGCATCCTTGAAGGAGTTTCAGACGGTCCCTAGAAATATGGGGAGCAGTTTATTTTCATAGATAAATTAATTTAAAAAGTTAGTACAACTGGAGTAGGAGCCACAAAAGTGACTACTCTGATCATACGTTTAACTTTATCTACAGTTATCTCCTCAACTGTGGACTATAGAATTTGGGTCTTGATCATATTTAACACCCAGAATTCTTTCAGATGGAGATACCTAAAGTGAAATCTTATCAAATGGAGCTGTGTGACCTAATGTGTATCAATTTAGGGGTCCTTGGCAGGCCACCTGGCACCCAATCACAGTTGAGCATCACTGGTCTAGACTGCTGTAAGCCATCGCTGGAGTTTTTAAGGATAAGCCTGTGAACAGAGGGAACATGTATTTAATCCCAGGCTACTTTGTTTAAACAGATGGTATTTTGGCAGCATTTAAGTTCAGAGGTGAAAAACAACAATGTGACTTTGTGATTATTTGGTTGTTTGACCAGCATATTTTTCCATTAAATCACCAATCTGTAAGAAAACACTACACCAGGAGGTAAACTCGCCATCACTCATCAAGTCATTGCAATTAGTCATATTCAAAACATATATAATGAATTAAAATGTGAGGGAATGAGTACTGGTTTTGTAAAGCTCAACACCTCTAGTGACTTTTGCTACAAGCACAGAAACAAAAGACTCAGTTTAATTTTCTTCCAACTTATTTAATACTGACACTGAGCCAGATAAAGGAAATTACATTCAAACATTTTAGGTGTCTTGTGGGAATTAATAGAGCAAATTAAATAAGGTGTGAAAAGCCATAAAAGTCGGCAAAGTGCAACTTCTTAAACCCTCTTACACTGACTCATACTGTACAGTTAACAAGACAAATATATTTCGGTTGCATTGGACTTTCCATCAGGACTCTGAGAGTTGTTCATGTCAATATTGTGGGAGTTAAACAACCAGCTGAGAAAAGAGCTTGAATTGATCGGCTGTCTTGACCTTTGTCAGCCACATCATTCACATTGCACACGTTCAGCTGTTTTGTTTTTTAATTCTGCGTTGGGCAATTCTCTCTCTGAAATTTAGAGCATCATTAAACTGTCGACATGTTAAAATACAGACAGAAAAGACAAAGAATCATTTTCCTATTACGACAAGTCAAAATGTCAAATGCAGTGAAGCTTATCGCCAACACTTTTGAGTAACCTGGCTCATGATTTTCAACCCCATCTTCGATAACCTCTGACAGTAGGCTGAAAGCATCCATATTGGATTATCAGTGAATACACACAGATAGATAGTTTTTTATCTATTGGCTTGGAAAACATGACACACACACAGAAAGTCTGTACCTTACATGTAACATTGCAAAAAGTGCAGGGGGTGTTGTGTCCACCTTTAAAGCACTGAGCTTTTAATAAATGTTTTCCATGAGAACCGTGATTCATTTGAGAAAATACATTTGTAAGGTAAACTATTTAACTATATGAAAACAATCACTCATTTCTTTTTTGCTAAGAAC
The DNA here is from genome assembly GCF_041903045.1 of Epinephelus lanceolatus. Lineage (NCBI taxonomy): Eukaryota > Metazoa > Chordata > Actinopteri > Perciformes > Serranidae > Epinephelus > Epinephelus lanceolatus. The sequence goes on along the minus strand of NC_135744.1, from coordinate 41,580,483 downwards.
AAAAAGGCAAAGATAAAAAACAATGAGTGGCACATACTGTGAGCAGAAAATAATTCTTCTAGTTAAAAAAACTGCAAAAACTATAATACCAGTATTCACATGTACAGCTGTAACTTGTGTTTTCTGTAAGTATTAAACAGGGCTTTGTGATCTTTTGGCCTTTTTGTGAAAGAAAAACTGCATCACATCTGCACAGTGACCTTTAGTCAGCGCGTATGAGTTGGAACAGACTGACCTGAAGGAACTGAATTAACCAGAAATAGGCTTTTGTTTTGAGGTTTATGGGGTGCCGTTTGTAAAGTGGCTCACGCTGAAAATAACATCAACATTTTGCCACATTTAGCTTCAAACAAGTGTTGTGAATTTTTTAACGTCACCTTTTACCACATTTACAGCAATATTTGTTAACTTAGAAATATATTAAATAGTTAAATCTAAATAGTAAATGTGGTACCTAAATATTAAATGTTAAATCTAAATATTAAATCTAAATCTAAATATTAAATCTAAATCTAAATGTTAAATTTTAACATCTAAATCTAAATGTTAAATTTTAACATTTAGATTTAGATTTAGCATTTAGATTTAGATTTAACATTTAGATTTAGATTTAGATTTAATATTTAGATTTAGATTTCATATTTAGATTTAACATTTCGATTTAGATTTAATATTTAGATTTAGATTTAATATTTAGATTTAACATTTAGATTTAGATTTAATATTTAGATTTAACACTTAACATTTAGGTGCCACATTTAATATTTAGATTTAACTATTTAATATATTTCTAAGTTAACAAATATTGCTGTAAATGTGGTAAAAGGTGACGTTAAAAAATTCACAACACTTTTTTAAACATTGTTTGAAGCTAAATGTGGCAAAATGTTGATGTTATTTTCAGCGTGAGCCACTTTACAAACGGCACCCCATAGAGGTTTGATTTCAAGAAGGACAGAGACACATGATGCCCCAAATGTGTCATTTTAGTAAGAGAAACTGGGTTAAACTTTTCACCTTTGTGTGAATCTACAACACATTAATGATAGACAATCATGCTAACCCAGATAGCCTGTAGTTATGTATGTACCACAGATTGGATTGATAAAGATTGTTGTAGCAGGCAACATTAAAATTCACAAAAACCAAAAAGCAACAAACCAACATACATGACTGAGAGGAACGAATGGAGGTTGGAAACAAACCCAACCAGCAGGGGGCAGTGTAACACCGTCTGAGGAGTTTATTTTGAAAAGCAAAAAAGAATGTGAGCCGGAAGCTTTTACGTTTACGCTTCATATCAAAGATCGTAAATTAGGATCATCACTCAGTGGCTATATCTCTATATTACTGTCTCTGAACATCCTGTAACGTTACATTTAACGAATCACACACTATTATTTTACTAATCAATATAAAACGGGGATAAAAAAGATATTGACTGCGACGGTTTCCGAATTCTTTCTAACATTGTACACATTTTTGTAAGTGTGTAGTTTCATGTGAAAACTTATGAATTCAAGATTTTTATTTGTGTTCCCTGACAGTATTATTATTATTAATAATACTGGGCACACATTATAAAAGTTAACAGTCACAGCAGAGTGAATAGATTAAAGCAGATTCGGTTTTGGTACCTGAAATTCGGAGCAGAGTGGGACCTCCTCATCCGGGGCATCATGATGAAACAACCTCTAGCTTCTCCTCCTCACCATTATCACTGATGGACGACCCATTCATACTCTGCACTGAGTGACCACGGGGCTGCAGATATGAGATAACAAGAATAACTCGAGTGTTTGATCTGGTGACGAGAGTTAGTGGGTAGTATGCTGTCACCCGTGGACGATGTTAGTGTCGGACAGCAGCTCACTCGGTCAACGTTTCTCATATGTTACACACAGACTCTAACGTTAACCTTACCACTTTGATGCCCCGAGTTCAACACGTCGCTCTCCTGTAAGGTTTGTATTTTGACACTATTCACCGACAACCTATTTATCTGTGTAGCTTTTTACACTCACCGTCACAAAGTTAACAGCACCATGTAGGAAACATTTAACCCTAATCCTGCTGTAACTTTCACCCGGCTTTTGATGCTAAACGTGTTAGCAACGTGTGTTAGCATTGCCTCTGAAATGGAAACGTTGCACGACATTTTACTCTGTTTTTTGTTCTCTAACTCTACGCCGGCACGTGTCCTCTAACCGGTTTGGTATTTTAAAGATGTTTAAATTCTGTACGAAGAGTAGCATTTTGTCACCCACTGGTGGTCACGTTGTGTGACGCACCTCGAAAGTAGCAAAGTAGCTACACGTTGTTACAGCAGCAGTGGATGCATCGCTGCTCACTGTCACTGAAAGTGGAAACACAGCGACTGATATTTGAGTTTATAGACGAGAAGACACTTTAAATTATCATAATTGTTCATACATTGCCAACTTAAAGAGCCCCCGGTTTAAGCCCCGAGAGAACTGTGTCATATTTAACACCTCAAATAGCTCAGAGGACACAGTTAAGCCAAGGGCGTAGGTTCATTTTAGGTTAACTTTTTTTGGGAGACTGTGGGGGATGGGGTGTCCTCCACCAAAAAAAATCTGAGCATCAAACACTTAATATTCTCCATTCTGGTGGTTTCTGCATCTATTTATGTTGCAAATTTCCTCACATTTGTCAAAATTAAAGTCCTCCATTAGTTAAAGTTCTAAATATTGAGGGTGACATGTCTCCTGCGTCTCCCCAAAATCTATAGTCAAGCTTAAAGGGATAGTTTGCATCTCTTGAAGTGAGTTTATTTCCATAGCTAGTAGCCATGTTTCCATCAGCCTGTTTAGATGCGCATCTAGAAGTATCGCATCGGAAAATTATGATGGAAACGCCAAAATTCGATTTAAAATCCCCTGATTCGCACAAACTAAAATACGCTCGCTTTAGCCGGGTTTTGGTTGATTTGAAACAATGTTGATTCGCAAAACGGGGGATGGAAACAGTTATGTTCGAATTAAGTCTGACGTAGCGCACCTCTCTCCATGGTGATATCCACACTCCGGGTCGGGAAGGCCGTAATGCATTTACAAGCTGGTTGCCAACCGCCAGAAAACGTAGAAGAAGAAGAATGCGAGACTTGTTTTGTTTCCGGTTCTGTGGAAAACTTGCGCGAGTTCGTAGTTTTCACCAAAGTCCGTACATTTAATGGAAACACACAAGATTCGCATTGCTTTAAATGCGCATTTCCCAATGATTCGAATCACTTTTGGATGGAAACATAGCTAGTGTAAAAGTTTGTGGGGCGGCAGTTATGGCAAGCCGTTTTAACATTTAATCACTAAGTCCGACTATCCGGAATTACCATTATAGATATCTATAACGTCATTTTGACTAGTAGTAATGTCATTGTGACTAGTATGAATTTTAATTTAAGATATCTATAACGTCATTCTGACTAGTCAAAACTACAGTTACAGATATCTGTAATTCAGTTTTGACTAGTAAGATTCAAACTATTTTTGCCATTCATGTGTATGGGGTTTGTCATTATAGATATCTACAATTACATTATGACTATCTATAATTCCAGTTTGAGATATCTACAACGTCATTTTGACTAGTGAAAATGACGTAGATATCTACAACGTCATTTTGACTAGTCATAATTCAGTTAGAGATATCTACGTCATTTTGACTAGTCATAATTCAGTTAGAGATATCTACGTCATTTTGACTAGTTATAATTCAGTTGCGCATATTTACAATGTCATTTTGACTAGTCATAATTCGAATTCAAGATATCTACAATGTCATTCTGACTATCTGAAACTCAATTCAAGATATCTAGAAAGGACCATGTAGATATCTTCAACTGATGATAATTAAAGATATCTTGAACTTGAATTATGACTAGTCAAAATTAAATTGTAGATATCTCAAACTGGAATTACAGATATCCACAATTCAGTTGCAGATATCCGCAATAAGAATTGCAGATATCCGCAGCTACATTGGAGATATCTATAATGACAGACCCCATACACATGAATGGCAAAAATAGTTTGAATCTTACTAGTCAAAACTGAATTACAGATATCTGTAATTAGAGTTTTGACTAGGCAAACTCTAATTACAGATATCTTGAATAAGAGTTTTGACTAGGCAAAATTATGTTGCAGATATCAGTAATGAATATCCAGTCTAGCGATTAAATGTTAAAACGGCTTGTCATAGGCAGTAGCTCAGTCCATAGGGACTTTGGTTGGGAACCGGAGGGTCGCCTGTTAAAGTCCCCGTCCGGACCAAAAAATATGGAGCGTGGACTAGCTGGAGTAGCTGGAGAGGTGCCAGTTCACCTCCTGGGCACTGCCGAGGTGCCCCTGAGCAAGGCACCAAACCCCCCAACCGCTCGGAGCGCCTGTCATGGGCACCCCACTCTGACATCTCTCCACTTAGTGCATGTATAGGTCCAGTTTGTGCATGTGTGTGTTCGGACCTGTGTGTAATTGACAAACAGAGTGAAAAAAAAAATGAATTTCCCCTTGGGGATTAATAAAGTATATAAAATTAAAAAAAAAATAAAAAATTAAATTAAAATTAATACACACAGTAGAAGTCAGTCAACATGCCCCTGTTTGGAGAAGCAGGCAGAAGTACCGGCACTGAAGCTAAGCAGTGTACTGCTGTGGAGGGGGCAGCGACAAAATGTATTTTAGCCGCCTTAAAAAAGTCCTACCTAAAAAAATAAGTATCCGTTTATGTGTACGCTTTAATTTTAAATTTTTCACTGCTTTACCCTGCCGGAAGACGGTGATCTCCAACGGGGAAATGCTGCTGCCATTTTGTTCTCTTCAAAGCCAGACTCAGTTGAACAGTGATTTAACATCGGTTAATACAGGAGCTGCTGCTTGATCGGTTGCTTTATTTGTGTTATTGTGTGACTCCGGTGTTAAAACGGTTAGTTTGTATTCACCAGAGTCACTCAATAAAACAACTAACTGAATGATGCAGCAGTTAAGTAGCAGCTCCTGTGCTCAGCAAGTCAAAAATTACAGGTTTTGTCAATGCAGTCTGGTGGCTTTGGTGAGAGCTGGGGAGCTGAAGCAGTAAACCGCTTACTAGTCAGAAAGGGCTGTCTGCGGCAAGGTAAAGCAGTGATGATAGTCCTACTACAGCATACACTCATACATATATTTTTGTTATGGGACATTTTTAGGTGGCTAAAATATGTTTTGCTGCTGCCCCCCTTCCACCGCAGTATATTGGCTAGCTTTCATGACGATAATCCTGTCGCTTCTCCAAACTGTGGGTGTGCCGACTGACATCTACTCCAGGTTATACACTGACAATGGCCCATACAATCCTACTTTAAAAAATCCGATCTATCTTTTTAAGACTGTTTAAGTTTCGAAAAAAGTTGAAATGACCAAATAAATTGCAAGAAAATATGATTTTAATTAAAAAAAAACTCCACAGTCAGTTTCATTAAATGCAAACTTCTCATTTGGTTGGGGTGATGCACATGATAGGTATTCTATTTCCACGCCTATTCTTAGCTTGCTGTAAATAATTACCGTTGCCACAAATGAGGGTGGTTTTATTGTAGTGAACTTTAAAACCCAGCTGCTGTTGTTGCCTGTTATGGGCCTTGAGCCCTGTGGTGAAACACACACCACTGCCTCAGAGAGTGTTTAAAGCAAGAAATGGCTGATTATGTTCAGTTTGTGTTTCTAGTTAGTATATGCTCAAATAAGATGTCGCAGTGTTTGTTGTGAGCGGAGTTTGGAGGTAAAGTTTCATCCATGTGATCTGTACCAGGTAGCTGAGGGAAAGAGACATCTCTTCTTACAACTGCTTGGACGTCATGGCGCCACACCCGGTTGTCCAGGCCGTCATTGACCTCTCTGCGGGAGCCATAGGTAACCACAGTGCTGTGTCTCACAATATCAGCAAACAAACAATATTCAATCCCTGGAATAATCACGCTGCTTTTCAACTGCTTCACCAAACCACTCACTTGCTCTGTCTGACGTTGCAGGAGATTCTGATGACTCCTGTGTTTTTCCGGCTCGTTTCTCTCTGTTTCCATTGACTCTTTTAATGCTCAGTGGAGTGTACCCTTGTCAAGCCCTGTCTCTCTTCACAGCATGCTGTGCACAAACTTTTGACTTTCCTGTAGTTTATACGCAGCCATTCTCTGTTCTTGTTGGACGACTTCTGTTGTTGACAGTTGTCTCACTGTCTTCCTCTAAGGGGGAGCAGCATGTGTCTTCAGTGGGCAGCCTCTAGACACCGCAAAGGTCAAGATGCAGACCTTTCCTACGATGTACCGGGGTTTCATCCACTGCATAACGTCCACCTACAAACAAGTGGGCATGCGTGGTCTCTACCAGGGCACCACGCCGGCGCTGATGGCCAATATCGCAGAGAACTCTGTGCTCTTCATGAGCTACGGCTTCTGCCAGCAGCTCATCCGCATCACGGCTGGACTGCACAGTGAGGCTGTGCTGAGGTAGGGGGATGTTAACCAGCCTGTCCATCTCGCTAATAAGAAGTCAACTTTATCCTGAGAATACATGTAAGATCTCCTGTTAATCTTTCTCTCTGTGTTAGTGACATGCAGAAAGCCTGTGCTGGCTCTGTAGCATCCATCTTCTCCTCCCTAGTACTCTGTCCGACTGAGCTTGTCAAGTGTCGGCTGCAAGCCATGTACGAAATGGAGGCATCAGGCAAGATTACGAAGAGCCAGAAGTAAGTGGCCTTTACTTGTTTATTTATTTTATTAGTGAAATAAATGGGAACAAAAGTATGTGGTACTTAAAATAGTCACACGTTTTGGATAATAACGTATGTGCCGTTTAGTCTGACAATACTCAGACTTTTTAAATGTATATTGGCTAATATGTAGTTGATTAAGTTATGCTGAAAAATTGCCTTCTTTCACAGTTAATTGATAAAGTTAAACTACCATTATGGACATTCAAGGATTTAAATAAAAACAGTACCTTATATGTTCGTTTTCAAACACAAATTAAAGGATAACTTCGGTATTTTTCAACCTGGGCCCTATTTCCCCATGTGTATGTGTGCGTATGATTCATAGGTACAACTCGTTTTAAAATTGGTTCAGTATTGAGGGAGGCGGATGCAGCCGGGAGCCGCGAAGCGAGCTAAAACGGTAACGGGGCAAATGCGTCCGGTATAAGTTTGCGCATTAAAAGTGCTTTTTTTCGCCACTGACCGGTTCAGATCGCCAGTGCTATTTCTGTAAATAGCATACTAAGCGTTTCCCTTACCTCTGGGCTGTGTGTGATGTCATCTCGTGAGAGCTTTGCTCCACTGTGTCTGTAGCTCTCTCTACTCGTGGGACAGCCGTTTTCTTGAGGAAGAGGTGTTTGGGGATTGGATGTCTTCTCTTCTTCGGCTGGCAGTAGTCATCTTGGGAGAAGTGAGCACTGCAGACCTGATGGTCTGCAAGGCGCAGTGTCTGGAGAGGAGTGTTAGCATCCATTTGTAGCACAACTAGCCACAACTTCAGCATCTCGCCGTCCAACAAAGGCAGCCTATGAAAGCTGTACGGGGTGTTGCGCGACATCCTGTTCTTGTAATTCGGATAAGCACAAACACGAACCATTGTTTTCAATCGATGCAGTAAAACTCTCAGCTGTACTCCAGGACAACCAGCTGCACTCTGAGCGGCGCTCAGCATGGCTCCTCTGTTTTCTTCCGGCAACAAGCAAAGCTCTCACGAGATGACATCACAGCCCAGAGCAAGTGAAGGGTCAGGGAAACATTTACTATGCTATTTACAGAGATAACACTGGCGATCTGAACCGGTCAGTGGCGAAAAAAGCACTTTTAATGCGCAAACTTATATGGGACGCATTTGCCCCCGTTACCGTTTTAACTCGTTTTGCGGCTCCCGGTTGCATCCGCCTCCCTCAGTACTGAACCAATTTTAGAACGAGTTGTACCTATGAATCATACGCACACATACACATGGGGAAATAGGGCCCAGGTTGAAAAATACCGAAGTTATCCTTTAATGACAAATATATTGTTTAAAGGAGAAATATGTAGGATTTAATGACATCCATCTAATAGTGAGGATTGTGGATTGCAAACAGCTAAATCTTCTCCCGCTAATCGTGAACTCCTGGTTAGAATTCCTTAGAAAGAGAATAGAATATATCTTTATTGTCCACCAGGGGGTGAACATTTGTTCTCAGCTCACCAGACACAAAGACAACATTGTAAAAAGCAGACAAATGGTCAGTAAAAAAAGCATACAACGTCATTACAGAACACTTGAACATATTAAATCAGCTCCTTCAGTGGTCATTGTTCAGGAAGTTTTTACAGGGAGCCGAATTATCTGCAGAGGTCTCGTCCTCTCCAAACAATCAGACCAGGTGATTAAAATCAGTAAAAACACTCAGTAAAGCAGTTTCACATTAAAGATTCATGTTTTTCCAACCATGTTTGGCTCATTCTGGAACGGGTAACTACAGCAGCCAACGCAAAAAATAAATGGCCTTCTCTAGAGCGTTCCATTCTGGGCTGATGTAGAAATGTGGCGGACTCCGTGGACATGGACCCACTACCATGTAGATATAAACAGCTCATTCTAGGGTAATGAAAACACAGTGATTCTTATTTTCAGGTGATTGCATACGAAAGAAAACACACTTATGTTTCATTTCTGCCAATATATCTCCCTACAGTTACCCCCTGGTTAACACTGTTAGCTTTGTCAGCACTGTTGCTGTTGTTTAATACTGTTTATAGAGTTAGCATCATTAGCTGCTAAGGGCTGGCTCAGCCACCTCCATGTTGAGAACCATGTCCTCAACCATGCTCTGAATTATGCATAGAGTCCCTTAAATGTAGCTGTGCATGAAAAGATTTTATTCTGGACATATTATCTACTGTTATGGATTGATAGATAGAGTTCTTCTTTTCATCCCAGCTTGAAGTTGTACCAGTGCAGCAGTTTAGCAAAATAGATAGTATTATGTGTGTGTGTATGTGTGTGCAACCAAGTCATATGTCCCTCTGCTCCGTCTGAAGCACAGTGTGGTCTGTGGTGAAATCCATCATGAGGAACGAGGGACCCCAGGGCTTCTTCCAGGGCCTCACCACCACCATTGCCAGAGAAGTCCCCGGATACTTCTGCTTCTTTGGCGCCTACGAGCTCTCCCGCACCACCTTTGCAAAATACATGAAGTGTGACAAAGACGACATAGGTACTGGCAAAACGTTCTGCCTGCACCACCTACATTCTAATGTTAGGATTATCAGACTTTAACTTTGAAATATGGCTCAGCAGTAATGAATGAAGATTTTTATTTTGTTAAAGGTGTTGCTCCAATCGTGTTCAGCGGTGGTTTCGGGGGGGCGTGCCTGTGGCTGGTGGTCTATCCCATGGACTGCGTCAAGTCTCGTATCCAAGTCATGTCTATGCTGGGCAAACAGGCCGGGTTTTTCAAAACCTTCATGGCCATCGCTCGTGCTGAAGGTAGGTATCAGCGGAGTTTGATGTTTGCTTTATCATTTTACCAGAGATGTTTGTGTCACCAGTCAGAGTGTAACCTTTGCTGTTTCTTTCAGGTGTGAGGGCACTCTACTCTGGCCTTACCCCCACCATGGTGCGCACCTTCCCTGCTAACGGAGCGCTGTTCCTGGGTTATGAGGCCAGCCGGAAGCTCATGATGAAGCAGTTTGACAGCTAAAATATGCATAGCAGATGCATACATAATATGCAAAGTACAAATGAAGGAACGGTGAACTGGAAGTGAAGTATGACAGCCATATAACCTCATCAAGACTCCAGTTGAAACGTTGAAGCTCATTATGTGCAGGACCTGGTTTTTGCCACTTCCTGCTTTTGTTTAGATAACCTAAAAACTGCCACACTCCATCTCGTTTAAACGGAAAAACAGCACCTCTGACATAGTGTTTCATAGTTTAAATCCTTACATTATTTTATTCATTAGATTTAGATAGTTTATTTATAACTCTTTAAAAAAGCTATTGCCAACATACATACGTATATGAGAGAAATATACAGTATGGGCAGCACAGTATTGACCAACCTAAACTAACCTCTTCATGAGGAATTGTGAACACTCCAGTTTATTATTTTGTGTCTACCTCAGCAAAGACGTATCTGCACAGAAACAGTCATTTCAAATCATTCTTTACTTGCTCTGTATGAAGGTACAGGGGTAAGAAAAACACTCCGTTATCTTTAATGCACAAAATCTTAAAACTTTACTTGAGCTCATTGCATGAAGATTTTATTTAGACTTGTGAAGTGGCATATACTCATTCATTCAAAGGTCCAGTGTGTAGGACGTAGGGTAGGAAGGATATTAACAATCATGTTTTCATTACTGAACACTTCCTGAAACTAAGAATCGTTGTGTTTTCGTTGCTTTAGAATGAGCGGTTTGATTTAAAGTTCTTTATTGTCAGTCGACACAATCAGGCATTTGGCGGTAGAAACGTCCCTCATCATGTTTCCCTCTTTTATATACACATGCATTAAACATGTTCATATCCACATACATGTTGTTCTACAGTAACCCAGAAAGGACAAACCAAACACAGTTTTTAGATTTGTGGGTTTTTTTGTTGGGTTTTTGGCATTGGCCACCATGGTTTTTCCACACGCTTTTGGGAAAAGTTTAAGTTGGTTGCCATCTGCAGCCCTTATCACTAGATGCTGCTAAATCCTACACCAGCAACATTAAGTGGCGGCCTGCGGGTCACATCTGAGGAGGAAAAGAAATGCGTTACAGTATTTAGGATAACAAGTATTTTTTTCCTCCTATATTGAAGCAGCTCATATCAACAATAATTTTAATATTTTGGGCAACTGACAAAACAAGTAGGCCTAATGTTAATAATATTGAGAATGCATTTTTGGATGATCCTGATCGATGGATTAGAGCAGACTGACAGAGCTCCTCACAGCGCCAAAGTGCCTGAATGTACAAAAAGAGTCAGCAAGTGAAAAGAGACTTTCAGTTTTATTCAAACTTTGGATGGAATTATTAATAGAAAGGAGGATGCACTGCTCCGTGTCTGCGCTGTGCACTCATCATTATTGTTATTATTATTATTAACAGGGGCACATTCCCTGTTATGGGGGCCTGGGGCCCCGGACAAACAGACCTGCTTTATTTCACCTTTTCTCTTACTGGGAATGTTGGCAGGCTTCTTTCTTAAGTAAAACCACTAATAGCACACAGTGAAAGTTAAAGTCCTGAAGTCAGGAGAGGTATTATTAGCACAATGTATTTAAATTTACTTAAAGTTTGTTCCAGATGGAGCTTTTAATTCTTATATAATGCTGAATGGTTTGTTAATAATAATGGATTGTATTTTAATTGTTATAGTTTGTGAGTAAAAATCGGAATCTGCAGTATAACCAGTAACATTTATCTGTCAGGTACAGTGTTTGCCTCTGAAGTACAAGTATGTAGTTGCTTTATTTTTTGTTTTATTTGTAAAGGGAGCTTTAGAGGCCTTTTGTAAATTATTCCGGGGTAAAATGAAGCTAGAACAGTAACATAATTCAGTATTTTTAATATCTAAACATCATAATGGATCTTTATCTGTTTGGGCCTTGTAAGTGAGGGGCTTAATAATGAAGTCCACCGCTGATCATTAATATTGTTTTTTAATTTTCCTCATACAGGATCCACCCAGTTGTACAGTTCTTGGTGTATTCTTGTTTTTCATAACACCCTCAGTTTGACTGGTGTGGGTGGTGTAGAACAGCAGGTGTCCACGTATGGATGTATGTAATTCGACAGTCCGGCCCCACAGTGTTGGCTTAGAAACATTCTGGCCCTCGGACAAATCTAGTTCATGACCTCTGTCCTACACACTAGACCTTTTAAGTTTCTAAAACATGTTGTGATGACTTGTGTTCTTAATTATGGAATCATTGTCAGTTTAATTTGATAACTTTTGATAACAGTTTTACTTTGCAAACAGCTTTGACTGAAGTCGTACAGGTTTCATCAGTCTCAGTAGAAACAAACGCAGCCAGCAGGTGTTCGAAACTTGAGCCGAACCTTTTTGTCATCATACTGACTGTTTATGTATTCTTGTGTTATATTCCACTCCTGCTGCGATTAAGTTTCCTCTCTTATGGGACCCAGAGTTTGCCTTTTAAATCACTACATTTTGCCTTTTTTTTGTTTGTTGAGGGGCAAGTTGTGTAACCTTTATAGTTGTATACAAGTCGATGAGAAGATATCAACTGCCACATCAAATGTGCCATTTGCGCACTGCATTCCACATGCAGGGTTTTTTCCAGTAATAAGAAGTTGCCAGTTCTCAGTGATATTCCTTTAATGTAAATTAAGAAATGTAGGTATTTTAAAATGCTAACTGTGAGATGACACTAAAATGTTTGTATAAATATCTATTGCAGTAAAACAACTTGCATTAAAGGTGTCATTGAAGCTTTACTTTGTCCTGTATTTTATTTTACCGGTATTTCAAGTAAAATGTTGATATTATTGTGTCATGCAGGATATAATGTAAATGACATAGAACTGGTTGAGCGGCTTATTTTAAAATCCATTTTATTCCAAATGAACCATTTAATTAGCATGAATTATTTCTAATACTGTGCCATGTCTACATCATATATTGCAAACATTTCAGATTTCTGTTTCATTATAATACAGCATCAAGCGTCATGAGAGACAAAAAGTATAAAAATCTACTATGTTATAGTGAATACTATGCAGGTGCAGCTGGAACTTTACTCTGTCTTCCAGCAGAGGGCATTAGTCAACAGTCAGGAACTCACAGCGGCTGTAAGTGGGAAAAAAACAGGTAAGGAAAGATGAAGTTTAGATTCTCTAAAATAACACACCTTATCTGAGAAGTGTCTGAGTTAGTATATCCTGACTACGCAGGAAACTACTAAATCTTTTTATGACTGCTCTCACCCCTTTGTTGCAGGTTCCACACAGGCAGCCAACGAGCCCGTTGATCATCTGAATGGCACAGAGAATCAGCTGCAGACTGCTTGTGACCAGCAGAGTAGCAAACAAACCAATGTTGAACTGCACAATGTCCTTTGGCTCCGTGCACATTCCCCACCATTTGTCTTCAGTCAGGTAACTGTGGTCTCTGTGCAAAAGAATTGGTTTGTGAGTAATCGGGACCTTAAAAGGTTAACAAATGCCATCAGAAAGTTACTCCGTCATGTCACCTGTCCTTAAAAGGTGTCTGCCAAATCAGAATAACTTTGCAGAGGGGCCCATTCTGCAAACCCAGCACTGCCACAATGAAACTGTACAGGGCACCAGCCACACCCACTGCAGCAAATGCAATTGATAAGAACATCTGCAGGAGGTAAATGATAAGCAGAGGTCAGAGAAATTCATACTGAGTTCCTTCCCCATGCTCACCCTCCTCCTCCTCCACATATTTATCTTCCTGTTGATAAATGAGATACTTGTGAGTTTCAGAAGGAACAGGCTCAACATTTGTGTTGCCCCACATTCCTCACATTTCATCCATTCCTCTGTTTTTCCCAACACTAACAAGATAAACTACAGACTAAACCAAATCTGCTGGGGCATGTTTCTCATCAGCCTGCCTGGTGATATTGTTTATACACAGATCCACACTTTATTTACCGCACTATTGATACACTGCACCCACTTGCCTCATCGGATAATGTCGCTGTGAACAACCTTAGAAAAACTCATTAACAGGAAACAGAATTTTTATCAGTAAATATTGACAGTTTAACACATTTCAATAAGTTCTTTGCACATCTTGAACGTTTCAATATTCTTTTTGGCTCAAGGTGAGAGATAGGATGTTCTTATGGTTTCATAATGTACATCTTATCTGTCTAAAGATGAACTAGGTGTTGTGCAATGGTTTAGTGACGCACAATGCGGCATAATAAGCTTTTTTATTTAGTAATTCATTAACTCTATTAAAAGCCTGAATGACATTTTTTTCAGTCTTCATTTAATGTGTTACTAATTATGATACTGTTGTGGCTTTTCCATCAGTTTTTAAAAATTATTTCTACTGATTTATAAAGTGTTTAACTGTTGCAACTGTCTGCAAACATGGATAATTTAGCGTGTAGATGTTATTGTTAAGCCAGCCCTTATCTTCCACTGAGCACCGGAAACATTTCATTTGTAATCATGACTGACTCACCCCACAGCGATTCCCGCAGCACCCCTGTTTTCCAGTCATGTGGATATAGAGTGCTGGGACCAACACCTGTGTCGGGCAACATGAGTTGACATTCTTCAATATTCAGGTCAATTTAATTAAAAGAATTCCACATTTTCACTTAACCTTGATAACTCAAAGCTTGTAGAATATGTTAAAAGACAGGAAACACTTCAGAAGTCAGTCTTAAGTCAGAAAAGCTCTACCTAACATATCTAACTTACATTTCTCTGAGGCTACACACATTTTTAGAAAGGAATTTACAGCAGCGTGTAGTTCAGAGTCACACCCTTCTGTAACGGGCTAGAGGTAAAACTACTCACCATTAAACCCCCTCCAACGAGTCCCCCCATGTATTTCACCTCCTCGGTAATGTGTCCATCTTTGGCATACTTGATGTCCCCACCAGGAAAGAACAGCACTATGTTACAGATGATGGATATGAGTGCTAACGGGTACAGAGTAACGGCAATGCAACGGGAGCATTTTCCAGTACACATGTTGTCAGAGTCAAAACTAACTGCTGCACAGCCTCTTGTTCAGAAAGCTCGTGCTCAAGTGCTTCCTGTTCTCCTTGAGACGTTCTTTCTGAAACTAACCCACAGAGGGAAATGTATTTAGACTGGTGGCAGAAACTAAACAGTCAGTGATGTTAGGGTGTGGGAGGTGTAGTAACAAGCTGATAGCTTGGACAAACAGAGGCTGGGATAGGCCACAGACCTTTATATGACTCATTCCATGGTTACTTTGAGAGACAACGCTGGTTTTTATTGAGTTAGGTAATTAGTAGATGCACATATTTTAGTTGAGGATGTGAATGCATTAAGGTCATCTGAGTCAGAGGAAGTATTGATGGTCACACCACTGTTGCGTACTGTAAGTGGTGGAAGAATTCAACATTTTTACTTAAGTAAAAGAGACAAAATGTACTTAAGTATCAAAAGTATCTTAATTTCTTGTTTGTTGCTGTAATATATTTAAAGCTTCTGGGGTTTCCTTTGAGGGTTGTGAGCAAGCAGAGGTCTACTGTGAGAGACATGCTTCAGCTCCACTATTTGCATGCAGCATTTAGGTGATGTATTGACACTGTGCCTCCAGGATCACAGCGCGGTTGGACTTTAGACCTGTGGCGGCATGCTTAGCAAAGCAAGAACAATGTGTCATTGACATCGCCTGCAAAACACTGATAAATGACCACACTGTAGGCAGTTAAACACAGGCAGGACAGGCGACATTTTCCAGTTCCTCTAGTGAGCTGCTGACTGCGGTTGTGTCCACATTTTATCAGTGTATTGAAAGAAAATGTGAAATTATGACGAGAGAGACAGAGAGAAGAGGAGGCCATGTTTTCCAAAACACGCTGTCTCCGAGTAACAGTCATGTGAGGCAGTGCTCCTCCTTAGTGATAACGGTTGTGTACTGTTTACATCCGTTATTTAATACAGTACGCAACCGCCATCACTTACAGCAGATTTACAACCAGAGTAAGTTAAAGATCACGCCTTCTAATTTCATGTGTATCTCAGGTTCCTTATTTAAACATGCTGTGATGAGGATATTAAGAAGAGGAAACGCAACTGCATGAGTCTGTGTGATACAATGCTTGGAAAAGGTCCCATCTGGGAGTGGATTTCCTTTTATTCACAAGGAAATGAATGAGTAACACATAAATAGATACTGAATTCTGCATCGACCTGTGTGGGGATGAAATGATTGTTATTATAAGTGTCTGACAACATTAGAGAAAGGATTTCTACAGAGACTGGAACCAGAAACAGCCATGAAATTGATATCACCAGACCAACCAGAGTTTGTTTAAATGAACATTACTTTTATCATTATAAAACACACCTCATGCAAAGGCAAGAGAAGCAAAATAAAACTCACAGAAGCCCTCCTGCTCCACCTGTTCACTGTTCAAACAATCACCAACTTTGGTTTGGTGAAAATAAACCTTTAATTCACTCAGATTTAAAAAATATGCTGGCTCTGTACACACTGAAATTACAGTGTATTTAAATGGAGTCTGGTGGGTTTGGCGAATGCGATGTCGGGGCTGTTTCTGGTTAAACAAAAAGTCCCTTTTACACTGCCAGATTTTCGGCAAATGTTTGGCTGTTTTGCCGGCAAGCTGTGAGCGTTTAGACACACAGAGCCGGATTGGCGAGTTGATCTGAGGTGCCCAATTTTCCACCTCGTAGGGTAGACATATTGGCGGAGGCTTTTTGGTTTAAAGAGAACAAGGCGCCCTTCCGCAACAGGAGGGGCTGTTGATGACGCCGCACGTGCGACCCACTGGCGGTGGATAAACAGGAAACAGCTGATAGCAGGAATTAGCGAGCAGCTAGTAGCAAGAGGGAAACACAAACCTGACAGACACTGTAAAGATGAGCAACTGGGGAGACAAGGAATTGCGCGCCCTCCTTGTCCTCGCAAACAAAGAGGCCATTAACCGTCAGATGACGGGGACGGTGAAGAACAGGCCGACTTACGAGAGAATCGCCGAAGGACTGACCAGCCGCGGCTTCCCTCCCACGTCACTGTTTACATCACACGCTGAGCTACACGTTTTGTTACTTGCTCACGCCCCCCCCATTGCCCCGAAAAAGGCACATTCTGTATAAACAAAAGTAGGTAGGCGGCATTTTGATGCACTCCCTGATTTTGTTTTTATACTGCCAATGCTGAAAAAAGACTGATTGGGCTTTCCTGCAAATTTGCACAATTCCTGTCTAAAAAGGGCTTCAGTCACCTCCTCAGTGATGTGTCCATCTCTGGCATACCTGACGTCCCATCCAGGAAAGAGCAACACTATGTCACAGATGATGGATACAAGCACCAATGTGTACAGAGTAACAGCAGTACAACGGGAGTGTTTTCCAGTACACATGTTGTCAGAGTGATAACTGCTGTACAACCTCTCATTTCTGCTCAAATCCTTCCTGTTTTCAGTGAAGACCCACCAGTAGAGGTGAACTGGTGTGGGAGGTGTAATTAATAAGACTTACATGTGCTTGGTAACATGTACTTAAAGTCTTGCTTTTGTGGAAATTGCAGCTGTTGAAGTAGTTTTAATCCAGCTTTATTTGAGTAGGAAGAAAAATCTGCAGACTGTAGACCTGTACCTTATTAACCATGCATTCAGCAGCTTCACCATTTAATAGCAGACACATGTAACTATAGTAAGTATTACATTTTGAACACACTGACTTAAAAGAGCACCAAGGTAAACAGAGAGACATCAAAACTGTTCCAACCATCCCTAGTCTCCCCTACTGTTAATCTGTATGCTGTATACTGCAGGCCTATGCCTCATTTAACTCACTGTAAGTGTCTAAATATTTTAACACATCTCTTCTGAATTCAGATATTACATTTAGAGGTGATCAAGGACTAAAATAACTTTTTATTTAACTTGTCTCCACACTTGTCAAGATAAAAGCTCATGACAACATGGAAACCTCGACCTCTGTGTGTGTGTGTGTGTGTATATTTCTCTCTTTCTCCTATAAAGAGTCCCTGTTTACTTACTCAATGCCAGATAAAAATGTTAGTAATCAACTTAACGCATGGTGAGAGAACAGTAGAACTATTGAGAAGTTTGGGTGTCAAAATAGTTGGGAAATCTCTCCAGATGTGGAGGCTGTGGGTGTTATGGAAGATGTTAAAAAAACAGCGAAATAGTTTTGTTTTTTATTAACAGAACTCAAGAGGCTAGGTTGTCTCCTTCTGTGATGAAACCGTGGACTTCCGGCCCACATGTATCCACGGTGACCCTCAGAGATAACAGTGTCCGGGCTCTGTGTCCTCTCCGGCTGCAAGTATCGGGCCACCTTTGAACCACTCCCCCTGTTACTGAGGAGCACTCCGGCTGCAGCTGACCCACCATGGCCACGTCTCCCGTCAAAGACTTCCTGGTTACCTATTTAATGCCAGAGAAATGTTACGAGAGGATTTTCGTCAGCTTCCAGTTTAACGGTGAGGCCCGTCGTGGTGACGTTTCTGGTGAAGTTAGCGCGTCAAATGTTGCGGTAGATCCTTCCAGATGTGGAGGAGGAGGAGGAGGGGGCGTTGTGTTGCTTCTCCCACGTATTGCTCAACGTTGTTAACTTTTTTATTTTGTAACCTAGAACTATGATATTATATGTTACATCTTTCTGTTCACAAAATCATGTTTTAAATACGCAAATGTCCCCTCACTGTGTTATCAGCCGGCAGCGTGGAACATCTGCTCTATCTGCTTGTTTTAATGTGTGTCTCCTCTGTCGCAGCGCCTTGCCTAAAGTTTATACTGAACAGAATTGCTGGATTTTGGATCATACTGGACACTTTCCTGGGTAAGACTTCTCCTCTGCATAAACCTGGTGAATCTGATTTAATCACGTGACAAACAGCTGATTGGATCTCAGTACAACACAATGATCAAATTGATCACATTAGGATTCAGATTCCCTTGACAAGCTTCAAGAGCTCTGGTAAACTGCTGTAACACTCACTGTTGTACCAGTGTAGATAACCATGACATCAGGCCTTGAGATGATGTCACAAAACTGCCTATGTAGAAGTACAGACATTTCAGTGGGACTAATGCCAACATACACTGAAGAAGACAATGCAGTTTTATATGGATATTAAAGGTCCCATATTGTGCTTATTTTCAGGTTCATATTTGTATTTTGGTTTTCTACCACAACATGTTTACATGCTTAAATGTTTAAAAAACACTTTATTTTCCCCATACCGTCTGCCTGAATATACCTGTGTTCACCCTCTGTCTGGAATGCTCTGTTTTATCGCCTGTCTCTTTAAGCCCCTCTCCTGAAAAAGCCCAGTCTGCTCTGATTGGCCAGTGTTTCCGGGTCTTTTAAGCCTATTTCACATTACGCGATATTCACCCTGATTTTGCATCGCGGAGACTATCGTAATCTTTTGAGCGTTCATACCTGGCGACGTGCGTTTCTGTCAGCGGGAGTCTCGCCAACTGTGTTAGAACCTGTGTGTGCACACCACAAGATTTCTCCACTGAGCCCTCGCCGACAGAGCCCCAGGTAATGCGGTGACGTCACCAAACTTTTTTAACTTGGAGACGACACATCGTAAAGGCATGGATATTCTTTATTATCCTGGGTACAAACACAACGTGCTCCCCGTGATCCTGTGGACGCCGCCATTGTTGTTGTTGCTTGCCAGCTTGTCAATGTTGCCAGATCTTGGGAGAGAAACAAGCAACCAGGGCTATGGAAACAAGCCCAACAGAAGCGACTATCATGCGTTTAAATAAGTTATTAGACAGATATATATAGAGGAAGGTGATATTTAGAGAGCAAGCCCACATAAGCAACTCCACTTTAGAAACAAGCCCAAAGTCGCAGCTAATAAGCGGACCTGGCAACCCAGCAGCTTGTCCTCCTCACATTTCTTCCGTCCTCCTGCGTGCTGATGTGGGACGTATCCCGCCTCTCATTGGCTGGTGCTCTTTGTCAGTCGTGTCACACTTCTCCAGTTTTCTAGCATGCCAGATATCCAGTCCCAGTCCCAGACGAGGGGGCGACTTGCTCGTAAGCTTGTTCACACGAGGACTCGTCGTGGCTAGACTCACAAGTCAGTCTATAGACGCTTTGCTTAACTAAAGACTGACGTCTTTCTCCCTGATTTTGTGTTTAGATGGGCGGATACAATTTCAGAGTTTTAAAAAACTCCCTACGCTGCAGAACCAATAGTAAATCTGCAGGGCGGTCCTTTGGTGGCTCGCTGAACTCTTGTGCTCGTAAACATAGTCCGACTGCGTTAAAAAATTTAAACAAAGTCACTGTAAGTCCTTCATTTCCACAATCTTGTGGACTGAGCACACGTTTGATAAAACGGAGTTAAATCTCTCGGCATCCATTTTCAAACTCTCTGTGTGTTTGTTTCCTTGCGGACGAGAAAAGGGGGAGCGCACATTTCCGGGGGGGCGTGTCCTTTTAAAAAATACAAGAGGCGTTGCTTTGTTGCCGGTCGTTTTCTCCAGTGTGTTAAACACACTTTAGAAAGGAGTGTCCCCAGACTATCAGAGGCCAGTGATCTCTGATTGTCTGGTGGCGAGACTACGTCGTGGCAGACTATCTGCTGACTCACCTCCAACCCAAGGTGGCTCTCAAGATCCTCTGCGACGTCAAAATCACTGTGAAAATCGTGTAATGTGAACTAGGCTTTACATCTGTTGCATGCGGGGAC
The DNA here is from genome assembly GCF_041903045.1 of Epinephelus lanceolatus. NCBI lineage: Eukaryota > Metazoa > Chordata > Actinopteri > Perciformes > Serranidae > Epinephelus > Epinephelus lanceolatus. Next base: position 41,560,050 of record NC_135744.1, on the reverse strand, counting down.
ATGACCAGAATGGCACTGTAGCGGCACTTCCTGTCTTCATAAACTGAATCACAATGTTTTTTACAATAACTTGCGGGCAGAAAACCTGCACGTCGTGTACATTAAAGCAAACTGTTGCCTCAGTTAGCTAGTTTATAGCCACCTAAAAAAAGGCCCACTAAAAATGATATATTAGTTTAAGTGTACGCTATATTTAGAATATTATCTGCCTTACCTTGTTGTTCGACAGATGCAGAGCAAATATTCAAATAAATCGTACACTTACACAGATTAATAGGTGGCTAAAATATATTTTTCTGCAGTCCTCTCCACAGCAGTACATTGTTAAGTTTCCATGCTTTTAGATTTGGTTTATCAACGATTATAGCAAAGCAACAAGGTAGATAAAATAAACACAGCAGACACGTCACACAGGTCATACCAACATGTTTAACTACAGTACAGGCCAAAAGTTTGGACACACCTTCTCATTCAATGCGTTTTCTTTATTTTCATGACTATTTACATTGTAGATTCTCACTGAAGGCATCAAAACTATGAATGAACACATGTGGAGTTATGTACTTAACAAAAAAAGGTGAAATAACTGAAAACATGTTTTATATTCTAGTTTCTTCAAAATAGCCACCCTTTGCTCTGATTACTGCTTTGCACACTCTTGGTATTCTCTCCATGAGCTTCAAGAGGTAGTCACCTGAAATGGTTTCCACTTCACAGGTGTGCCTTATCAGGGTTAATTAGTGGAATTTCTTGCTTTATCAATGGGGTTGGGACCATCAGTTGTGTTGTGCAGAAGTCAGGTTAATACACAGCCGACAGCCCTATTGGACAACTGTTAAAATTCATATTATGGCAAGAACCAATCAGCTAACTAAAGAAAAACCAGTGGCCATCATTACTTTAAGAAATGAAGGTCAGTCAGTCCGGAAAATTGCAAAAACTTTAAATGTGTCCCCAAGTGGAGTCGCAAAAACCATCAAGCGCTACAACGAAACTGGCACACATGAGGACCGACCCAGGAAAGGAAGACCAAGAGTCACCTCTGCTTCTGAGGATAAGTTCATCCGAGTCACCAGCCTCAGAAATGGCAAGTTAACAGCAGCTCAGATCAGAGACCAGATGAATGCCACACAGAGTTCTAGCAGCAGACCCATCTCTAGAACAACTGTTAAGAGGAGACTGCGCGAATCAGGCCTTCATGGTCAAATAGCTGCTAGGAAACCACTGCTAAGGAGAGGCAACAAGCAGAAGAGATTTGTTTGGGCCAAGAAACACAAGGAATGGACATTAGACCAGTGGAAATCTGTGCTTTGGTCTGATGAGTCCAAATTTGAGATCTTTGGTTCCAACCGCCGTGTCTTTGTGAGACGCAGAAAAGGTGAACGGATGGATTCCACATGCCTGGTTCCCACTGTGAAGCATGGAGGAGGAGGTGTGATGGTGTGGGGGTGTTTTGCTGGTGACACTGTTGGGGATTTATTCAAAATTGAAGGCACACTGAACCAGCATGGCTACCACAGCATCCTGCAGCGACATGCCATCCCATCCGGTTTGCGTTTCGTTGGACGATCATTTATTTTTCAACAGGACAATGACCCCAAACACACCTCCAGGCTGCGTAAGGGCTATTTGACCAAGAAGGAGAGTGATGGAGTGCTGCGGCAGATGACCTGGCCTCCACAGTCACCGGACCTGAACCCAATCGAGATGGTTTGGGGTGAGCTGGACCGCAGAGTGAAGGCAAAGGGGCCAACAAGTGCTAAACACCTCTGGGAACTCCTTCAAGACTGTTGGAAAACCATTTCAGGTGACTACCTCTTGAAGCTCATGGAGAGAATGCCAAGAGTGTGCAAAGCAGTAATCAGAGCAAAGGGTGGCTATTTTGAAGAAACTAGAATATAAAACATGTTTTCAGTTATTTCACCTTTTTTTGTTAAGTACATAACTCCACATGTGTTCATTCATAGTTTTGATGCCTTCAGTGAGAATCTACAATCTAAATAGTCATGAAAATAAAGAAAACGCATTGAATGAGAAGGTGTGTCCAAACTTTTGGCCTGTACTGTATATGTCTTTGAACGTTACAGTTACACCTGAAAATGACAGCAGAAATCAACAAGTTTGGCAATTTCACATATCTCTACAATTGCCAGTCATCTAACCCAGAAGTGACTGTTGCAGTTGGCACAGCGTCACAGGGGTTCAGTCTGTAGACAGTTTCACTGGAATTGCATTGCTAGGAAACAGCTTGGGTCCATGCTTACTTCCTGTCAGCTGATGTCATTCACTTACACTGCAAAACAGTCCAACAGGAAATACAAAGGGATCCATGTAGAGTGTTTATCAAGTTTTAAACAATCTATATAGTAAAGTTGTGACATCACAACTTCACATAAGTCCTGACGACTTGTTTAAAGACAGTTTTTGAATATGGACTGTGTGCATTTCTCTGTATTTTGATACTCACACAGTTTTTATGTAGCACCTATACCTGCTTTATATAAAAAAGACATGGGAATCTGGCCTTGTATAAAATGGGACCTTTAAAAAGTTTTGTTTCCTCATTGTTTAACTCTTTATTGTGCAGGCTACATATTGATTGCTAATCTGTTTAAAACCACCAAAACACATTACTTGTATTTCTTCAATCCTCCCTACAGCACAGCTCCCTCAGCTGTTGAAGATACTATGGAGAGGAAGTGCAGAAGGCCTGAGTCTGACCTCCGCTCTCCTGCAGCTTTATGCCTTTTCATGTCCTGTTGTGTACGCTGTGGCCAACAACTTCCCACCCTTGTACGTATTGAATGATGACAAATAAGTTCCCTAATCATGTTGCAAACCTCCCAGCACTTCTTGGTGTGTGACATAGAAAGTGACTGCCTTGTTTTTACACCAGTGTGAACTCTAGACACCCCAGTGTCCTCAACAGAAGTTGCTGGAAACAATACCGCTCCTAATAACATGTTCAAGCTTACAGTACATTTTTTCCCAGGGAATGTGTGACTCATTGGCTGTTTGGTCGAGCCCCTGGGTGTGCACTGTTGACATCAACTCAATCAACGTCTAAAAAATGTAGCCCACACACCTCAGAGCAAGTTCTGTCAAGTTTAACTGTGGGGTCATTGATGGGCATACTCTGCACAGAATTATGTCTCTCTGAGTAGAGAGTATGTTTCAGTTTTGCAGCCCAGTGTATGTTTCTGTTATCATAGATGTGTGCTTTGCTATGTTTTCCTGCTCCACAGTGCCTGGGGTGAGAGGCTCATCACGTTGATCCAGACCGCAGCTATCATCTTCCTCATCCTGCATTATCGTGGTGAAACCTTCAAAGGTCAGCACACATACCTGCACATTTTCCAGAGTCACATTCCAAGTTATATACATACTTTAGGGATAATCCTGGCGTTATTTTATACTTTTCTTATTGTTAGCGAGACCCAAAGAATCAATGTGTTAATCTATCTCTAATGATTTTGACATCCCTCCTCCTTTCTGTGGCTCTCAGAACCAAGCCCTTTCATTCCTACTGAGGATGTAAATCATTAAAAACAGTTACAATGCACCAGTGTTCAAGTGAACACTTCACCTGCCAAAAAAACATCTGGTGCATGTCAGTACTGTAACTATATTTAGAAAGCATTAAAGGTCCAGTGTGTAGGATTTAAGGGGATATGTTGGCAGGAATAGAATATGATAAGTATGTGTTCTTTAGTGTGTAAGAATTTTTGTGTTTTCGTTACCAAAAAAGGAGCCATTTATATCTACAGAGGGAGCAGGTCTTTGTCCATGGAGTCCACCATGTTGCACCACAGTGTTTCTACAGTAGCCCAGAACAGACAAACCAACACTGGCTCATGTTCTACTAGAACTCTAGATGGGGCTATTTGTCTTTGCATGTCTGAATCGGCCACCCCTCCGCAACAAGCCAAACAGCATTGGAAAAACACAGATATCTTATGTAAAACTTCTATCTTACTATATAATGACGAAAACTCTGTGTGTGTGTTCCATGTTTTTCTCCTCACTGACTTGGTCAATCCATGTGAAATTTGGCACAGTGGTAGAGGGTCATGGGAGGATGTCAATGAAGCAATATTACATCAATTGGCCAAAGGGGGGCGCTATAGCAACCGATTGAAATTGCAAACTTTGAATGGGCATATCTCATGCCCCGTATGTCGTAGAGACATGAAACTTTGCACAGAGATGCCTCTCCTCATGAGGAACACATTTGCCTCAAGAACCCATAACTTCCGCTTATATAGATTTTCCACCATTTTGAATTTTTTGAAAAACACTTCAAATGGATCTCTTCCTAGGAAGTTTGAGCGATCTGCATGAAACTGGGTGAACATAATCTAGGGACCAATATCTAAAGTTCCCTCTTGGCAAAAGTTGGAAAACTTACTAAAACTGAGCTTCTATAAGGCAATGAATATTGCGGAGGGCGTGGCTCATCACATAAAGGTGTATAACATCTCAAGGGTTTCACCCATCACCACGCAACTTTGTAGGCATATGAGCACACATAATCTGAGGGGACCCCTCCATTATTGACCCCATCAAACAAAATGGGGGCGCTAGAGAGCTCATTTCTTATCTAGGCCTAACCGCCATATGGATTTTTACTAAACTTGGTAGATATGTAGAACAGGACGCCTCAAGGTGACTGGAGAAATTTAACTCTAATTGGCAACTGGGTGGCGCTATAACAACAGAAAAATGCTTCAAAATGGCTAAAATGCGACCGATCACTGTGGCTCCCCCTGTAAGCCGAATGTTTCTACCTCAACTACTAATGTACAGTTTCAGTCCACTAACTAGCCCTCTATTGGCAATGGTACTACTGTACTTTCAATAAAGCAATCGTACCATCAAATTCACCAAAGCTCTGTTTGAATACATTGCTCTTCTTAATGGGTTCAGTTGACTATTTAATCTGCAATTTCCTATGACCTGTATCCCAAACACACACCATGTGAAACTGTGTGTGGGCAACTGTGCACTCAATGGGTATGGACTAGTTTTCAGTGATTTTACAATTTAGATCACCAGGTTTGTTTGTTTCGGAGGAGGAGACCTCTGTGGATAATTCAGCTCCCAGTAGAAACCTCCTGAATGTCTGGATCTTAAGTTATCAGAGAAAAAGTGAGCTCACATTAGCAGGTGCTGGGCTAATGGCTGGTCTGCGACAAGTGGAACAGCATCGGAGAAACACTGATTTGCAACATGGAACTGCTTTTTTCAGTGTTTTTACCAGTTTGAATCACGAGGTCCGTTTGTAATGGAGAGGAAGAGACCTCTGTGGGGTAAAAACCTCCTGAGCAATGAATGCTGAAGAAATCCTAACCAGGAGTTCACACCTGGCACATAAAGGGAAATTCAGCTGGTTGCAATCTGCAATCCTCACTGCAGGGTGCCACTAAATCCTACACACTGCTCCTTTAAGTGTTGAAATAGGTTTCAACCTGTTTTGTTCAAAATAAACCGACGTACAAAGCACAAATGAAGAAACTGTGTAGTAATTAAATAAGAATTAACATTGCAAATTTATGACATCAACTTTTGCACACCAGCCTTTTGAGGTCTGAGTATAATTAATCACCTCTGTGTATTTTTAATGTTCAAGAAGTACCTTTGAAAGGCCCAGAATATCCTGTATGGAGCAAATCATATCTGAGTAACCAAAACACATCACAGATAATTCAGAGGTCTGCAAACAGACCAATTTAAAGCTTGTGTGGACTCTGGTATTAAATCCCTCTCACGGAGACCTTACACACTGATGGAGAGCTGTTTGCATTTGCAAAGTTACATCTTTTTTAAATAGTCAGTTATGAATTTTGTTACATAACTATTGAATTAATAAATGGCATCAGCATGAAAATTCTTGATAACAGTTGTTTTCTCATGAGGTGTTTTTCCTTGTGCAGTAAGTCTCTCCCATCCTATATCACACTGTTTTATGTGTATGTGGCAGGAGCGCTGTTCCTCTTGGCTTATGGGGCCGTCATGTTCCTTTTGGGCTCCTACGCAGCTGCAGCAGTTGCCTCAGTGATGCAGGCCTCCAGTCTGGCAGCTTTAATTGCAAGCAAGGTAGAATCTCAGTGGCTAATCTTGTCTTATACACAGTGCAGACTTATCAGAAGAGAGTGGATTCATTTGCTGGATTTGTTGTTTCCAGGGTCTCCAGGCTGGAACCAACTACAAAAACGGCCACACAGGACAACTGTCCACTCTGTCTGTGTTACTGTCGTGGGCAGGATCGCTGGGAGTTTACTTTGTGTCTCTACAGGTACGCAGTTTCATACATATCTTATCACTGTTTCTAAAGTGACGTAGTATATGAGCTGACTTTGTCATCGGGAGGGGTAAGGGATAGTGGATGGTGTGACACCAAGGTGAGACGCCTGCCAAGCTGCAGACCACTGTTCGAGACCAGCAAATGACAAAACTGGTTGTGATTTAGCGAGTCATTGCTGTGTTTCTAGCAGCTTTTTAGGCAACAAACATGGGTGTTTTGTAGTGACCCATTGTTGTTTTTCCAGCAGGGATAGTGCCATGTAAAGCAGTTGTTTTATAGTGAGGCATTGCTGTGTTTCCAGTGGGGATTGTGCCCCCAAATCAGGGTGTGTAAGCCAAAAAAATGACCGTTTCCAACCATAACCAAGTGGTGTTTGTACCCAAATGTAACATGTTAACAACAGCAATGTTGAAACATAACAAATCCTCTACATAATAACAAATGCAAATATAGTGTTTAAAGAGGCAACAGATAGGATTCGGGTTTTTTTTAGCTTGGCGCCACCTAGCGTCAGTGGTGTTGCATCGCACTGTTGCAACGACCAAATTGACCATGGGATCAGAGATAATGAATCAAATGTAGGCTGTAAAGCCACCAGTATACCTCTATGTATATGCAGAATCAGAAGGTGTGTGGACACTCTACTAAATAAATGAGTAAAGAGACCGAGCAACAATTATCAGATTTATCTGAAGAAAAAACAAATAGTAATGCAAATAATTATAGCAGAATGCACAGTACCAGTACAAACAACTCACAGTAAATGATACCAATATGTACAGTACCAGTACAAACAACAGTAGACACAGTGGAATTATACCAATATGCACATGTCAACAGTCCCCATTCTAGAATAAACGCTACCGTATGGAAACCATGCGGCTGGTTGGAGCTCAAATTGAATGGGAAACAAAGTCCAGTGTTCACTTAGCTGGGCGTAACTTAGCTGGGCGATGTCCGTGGATAGCTGCCTCCGTGAGAGGAGAACAGAAGGAAGGGAGGGGGGTATCAATTTTCGGCACCGTTGGCAGAAGCTCATTACAAAGATTGCAAAGCCTCTAAATAACCTATGTAAACGCTGATAGTCTGATTTTACTGTGGACACTACCCTGTGCAACCCACATTATTTTCATAATGATATATTTAGGAAAAGATGCGCTCTGTTGCCTCTTTAAGTGGTTTGCAGAAATGTACAGTGCCAATATTGTTTTATGTATTTATTTTACATTATTTAGGGTTCTTAAACCAAACATAAAGTAAAATTATGGTATTCTGGAACTTTTGTGGTTTAGTATTATCACATTGATAAATTTAAGTCATATATGTGCACACATACTAGACATAGGTCAAAACATGGCTTAATTTGGCTGAATTATAAGAGCCAAAAGTGCTATTAAATGAAGAGACATTATTTCTGAGCTGAGCTAAATGATAAGGCTCACTAAAAGAGTCATGATCCCCATCACTTACTCTAATCTGTCATTGTTGCCTTTACTAACTGCTTGAAACTTTGTCATGTAGGAGACAGGAAGCTCATTTGACACTCTGTCACACACACTGTCAGCCGGTCTCAACTGCGTCCTTCTGGCCCAGGTCCTCTGTTGCAGGAGCAGCACCACCACTAAGAAGAAGAGTGAGTAGGGGTGGAGGACAATGACAAATTAAGACTCATATCAGATGTGAACCCTTCCTGTCATTCAGGAAATGTTTGTGACTCAAGAACTTAAATACAGCACAGAAGTAGCTGTAAATGTTTACAATGTCCTTTTGTATAAAGACGCCCATGTGCGACACTGAGATCTACTTTAAAAGGAGTCATGAGAACTCTCATTGTCATGCTATGTAATCATTTTATACAATAAAAAATGTATTTCTGCAGTACGTTTCCTCAGTTATTATTATTAAAGAGTCCGTTCTTAGGTGTTCCAAATTTGGGTTCACTAAAATTTTCAGTTGCAGCTGGTTCAGAGTAAGGCAAATAAGTCTTCACACATTATCACAAGAATTTCATTATAATGTTTTAAACTTTATAATCTGAGTGTTGTTGACACAGTCTGACTGTTGCTGCCCCCAAGTGGCCAAAGAATCAGTTCTTGCAGGTTTCAAATCTGCTCAATGTACATACTAATACTTTGAGCTTTTGAACTATCCAAGCAAACATCTTAGCAAAGTGCTGCCTATCTTTTTTGTTTTCAGGGAAATCTGCACTATAGGGTTATGAGTTAATGCTGTATTAAATTATGATCCAGCTATTTCTATAATACTGCTCATATTGTATATATTATCAAGAGGATCATGTGTTTCATATGCTGAGTCTTGAGACTATGGTGTCTTAAATCAAAAGGTATGCATAACCTGAAAAATTATATTAATCCCACAAAATTACACTAAGTAAAAAACATAAAAAGGTTCAAAAATTGCTACAAATTGTTCACTGGTGGGTCACGATCACACTCAAAGCCCACACTTCATAAGGCTTGAGGAGCTACAGTCTTTATTCGTGGGCAAACTGAAACCTACACTGTCCGTTTACTACCTCCCACAGCTTTATTGATAGGTTATATGAATATGTTACATGTGTCACAGTTTATGAACTGTCACATATAGCTGTATCCATACATCCACTGTCAACTGGTCTTTTCTCCATCTGATCTTGTTAGAGAGCAGATGGAGGAAATCATACTTCCCATGGGTGTAAACTCACCAAACTTTGCACAAAGGTCCAGTCTCATGCCAGATATCCTCAGCTGTAAACTCAAGCCAGTAGTCCTGATGGTGGCGCTACAGCAAGCGTCTAAAGTTCAAAACTTTGAAAATTCATAACAAATCAACCATACGCGCTACAACTTCACAACTTTCATCAAACTGTAGCCCCAATACTGAAGAAACTTTTGTACATTTAAACCTATTAAAAATTATGAAGTTCATCACTCTGTTTTTTTCAAAAACTGTAAAACTTCTTAAACCTATCTCCTCCCACAATTTTTGCTCAGTTGACACCAAACTTGCTACAGAGCATCTTCAGACTGTCCTACAAAAACTATGTTTCTCAGATTTTTGATTTATCAAAAATTGAGCCTACAGTGCATCAAAATGTTTGACAGTAAACGGTACTGTAAACATATACATGCAAATTCTTGCTAAATAAATCTTCAATGTTCATGAAAAAAATGACAAAATTCTAGAGTCATGGTAGATGATGTGTGGCAAATTTCAGAATTTTATCTCAAAAACTGAATTTTTGACAGCATTTTGAATTTTGCTCTAATGTGAACAATTGGAGTCAATGTAAAAATGGCAATTTTAAACATCAGTTTTTCACTTATGGAGCAAATCAATCATTGTTACAAACAAATTACCAACATCTCCATGCTGTCTAGATGCAATATGTGTATTTTCAGATTTTTGTTTCAATAACTGAATTTTTTACAGTGGTTTCAAATCTGCCTTTCCATGCACAGATGGCTGCTTTCCTACACAACAGTGAATGGCTTACTCAATTTGTGAAGCCACTGTTGAGTTGCTACTTGCCAATTAGCTCATGACCGTCTTAGGTTCCAGAGGTTGCTCAGAATTGCCTAAAAATGCCCAGACCCGACCCATCGCTGCGCAGCAGCTATAATTACTCTCAGAGCTCCTGTTATGTATCAAATATATGAATGGACTTTAATCTGTGTGTTGTTCTTACAGTCTAACTTTTGTTGTCCCCAAGGAATCGATTCTTGCTGAGTCTACAACCTTTCAGCATACTTAACTGCAGAGACGCTTGGGTTATAACACACACACACACACACACACACACACACACACACACACACACACACACACACACACACACAGGTTACATGGTAACAGACGCTGTGGGTCTTGTGCTCAGTGCAATTATACTTACTGCTGTAGTACTTATAGACATCTACATTCTGGTAAATCTATCCCCATTAGAGGGGTCACCACTTGGTCATCACAAAATCTGTGATGTATCTGATTACCTGTCCTTGTGGTAAGGCCTACATAGGCAAAACAAGCAGGGAATTAAAAACCCGCATCGCGGAGCATCGTAGTACCATCAGATGCAGAAATCTTAATTATCCTGTGGCTGCTCATTTTGTGGAAGCTAATCATCCTATTGCTTCATTGAAATACACTGCCTGGCCAAAAAAAAGTCACCACCAAAAAAAAAGGTCATACACTCTAATATTTCGTTGGACCGCCTTTAGCTTTGATTACGGAACGCATTCGCTGTGGCATTGTTTCGATAAGCTTCTGCAATGTCACAAGATTTATTTCCATCCAGTGTTGCATTAATTTTTCACCAAGATCTTGCATTGATGATGGTAGAGTCTGACCGCTGCGCAAAGCCTTCTCCAGCACATCCCAAAGATTCTCAATGGGGTTAAGGTCTGGACTCTGTGGTGGCCAATCCATGTGTGAAAATGATGTCTCACTGAACCAGTCTTTCACAATTTGAGCCCGATGAATCCTGGCATTGTCATCTTGGAATATGCCCGTGCCATCAGGGAAGAAAAAATCCATTGATGGAATAACCTGGTCATTCAGTATATTCAGGTAGTCAGCTGACCTCATTCTTTGAGCACATACTGTTGCTGAACCTAGACCTGACCAACTGCAGCAACCCCAGATCATAACACTGCCCCCACAGGCTTGTACAGTAGGCACTAGGCATGATGGGTGCATCACTTCATCTGCCTCTCTTCTTACCCTGATGCGCCCATCACTCTGGAACAGGGTAAATCTGGACTCATCAGACCACATGACCTTCTTCCATTGCTCCAGAGTCCAATCTTTATGCTCCCTAGCAAATTGAAGCCTTTTTTTTCAGTTAGCCTCACTGATTAGTGGTTTTCTTAAGGCTACACAGCTGTTCAGTCCCAATCCCTTGAGTTCCCTTCGCATTGTGCGTGTGGAAATGCTCTTACTTTCACTATTAAACATAGCCCTGAGTTCTACTGTTGTTTTTCTTCGATTTGATCTCACCAAACGTTTAAGTGATCGCCGGTCACGATCATTGAGGATTTTTTTCCGGCCACATTTCTTCCTCGAAGACGATGGGTCCCCACTATCCTTCCAGTTTTTAATAATGCGTTGGACAGTTCTTAACCCAATTTTAGTATTTTCTGCAATCTCCTTAGATGTTTTCTCTGCTTGATGCATGCCAATGATTTGACCCTTCTCAAACAGACTAACATCTTTTCCACGACCACGGGATGTGTCTTTCGACATGGTTGTTTAGGAAATGAGAAGCAACTCATTGCACCAGTTGGGGTTAAATAACTTGTTGCCAGCTGAAAGATAATCGCCCATGCAGTAATTATCCAATAGGAGGCTCGTACCTATTTGCTTAGTTAAATCCAGGTGGCGACTTTTTTTTTTGGCCAGGCAGTGTACATAGGTACTGAGAAGGTTCCTCCCCAGAAGAGCTGGTCATTTAGAAAATCTCTTATCTAGGAGGGAACATTTCTACATACATTATTTGAACACTCTGGCACCAAATGGTCTGAATGTTGATGACGATTTGAAATGTTTTCTTTAACTTTTTGCTCTAGATAAATAGTGTCAGCTCTAGTGACAGAGAGCAGGTGCAGCTTATATTGCTAATGATGCCTTTTTAGAGGTTGATGTGCAGCTGATCTGTTCTTCTTCTTTTTTGTAAATATTGTATATTGTGATGTTTGATCTCTGATGTGAGTTTTCCAATCAGCTGATTTGCTCACTTCTCTGCTGTCAAACATGCAGGTGATTAGTGTCAAATGCAGACCAGGTGTGTACACCAGGTGAGCAGATTGCTCACAGAAGGCTTTATCAGCCACTCTTTTTGGTGTCTCATGTGAGTTAAGACTTGACAAAGGCCCTGTGCCGAAACGTTGTTCTAAAGAAAATTCCTTTTTTACTTGGAGCTAAGTGTGCAGCGTTCCCTCCTTTTTCAAGTTTTCTACTCCATCGCCAGCACCTCAACAAGACAATCTGCAGTGTGCGTTAATCTTCTCCTACCAGTGTCACATACTGAACCTTTAAACTGGGGAAGAGTTGCAGTTGTGCAGCACATGTGCAAATCTCCATTCTGTCATATGAATATTTTAATGATTAGTTTCTCTTCCTTGGTTAAAGGAACACCCTGATGATGGCCGATTAAGTGTCTGCACTGCTGGCAGCAAACATTTTGTGTCAGCCCCTGAATGGTAATAATTATTTGTTAACTGGAATTTTTGTGGTGGTGGAGAGTTTTTCTTTTAGGCATCATGTGGTTCATTGCATAAGACTGAAAATATTTGTGACAACATTTTGTAAGAAAAACAATCACTGTTGAGTTTTAAAAACTTTCTTTTTTCACTTTCAGTTACCACTCTGCCACTTTTTCATTTTAAACATTATTTATCAAGGCTTATGGAGCACCCTACACCATCTTTCTTACTCACCCAGTACTGGTAATGGTTGTACTGTCAGCTGCTGAGCTGAAAGACAAGTGTTTTGCTTGACGCTCCAGTAAATAATGTCAAAAGACAATGACCTACATATAAGACTGAAAATATACTGGAACATGTTTTTTCCTTGGCACTAGTTTTGTACGTAAGAACCCTTTCATGAAAGCCTCTGACTGGCCTCCGAGCTTCAAGTAATGACACCTGCTATGAACAAAAGGTTCACTGTTACTCAGCAACACTTCAGATATTTGCAGGAGTTCAGCCAAGACACACTGAAGTGATTGTGGCAGCACATGTTCACCAGTGACACATTAACCTTGTTTGTTTCCATCTGACTTAACAAAAAGTACAGTGACTGCTCACATGAATTATCAGTTTCTTTACGGGTTTTTACTGTTGCGCATTTATGGATTTTCTTACTTTCATAACTGTTGACCTGTACTGTGGACTGAATTTAATGATTCTGTGTCTCTGAACATCCAATAATTAATAATTAACAGAGCTGTCACCATCAGTCAAACATCTGTGCCAGACTAAAAACCTGCTCTCCTAGATTTCCCTCTGGAAGTGGTGTGACAACTTCAGGCTATTATGTTGGCATGTTTGCATCTCCCCACTGCTGACCTTCTGAACAGCACACTTAATTTTCCAAAGCACAGCTCTGGCTATGACCTCACTGCAGTGGCTACTGTGAGGTGCATGTGCTGCAGGCCATCCCATAATGGCCCAGGTAGGAGACATGCCTGCTGTCATACACATAGAAAAGGCTGTAAGTGATTCTTTGAGAATAGATGATGGAATGCTTTCAAATATTTTTACCTCTCTATTTAGGTTCTTTCAAGTCACTGTGTACGCTGAACACAGTGTGCCCTGTTTAAAGATCTGCAGTGCATGGTCTGACGCGCATGACGCAAATGCAGTCTGGGTGCAAAGTAAGGCGCAAGGGGCAAAGAGATTGTATTTAGTCCCTCATTAATCATAGGTGTGTTATTGGCGTAACATAAATTCAAACAACAACACAAGAGTATCGTCTCCCATTCCCTTTCAAAACCAGGTGCGCCTGCTCCTCTCACTGCTTATTGGCGGATTTGGGAAATTGGAGAAGCGAGCGGGTTTCTGCTGGGATCAATGCAGTAAGAGCAGTAATGTCACTGCAGCAAATATTGTGGGACATTTAAGCAGCAAAACTAGAAATTGTAATACCAAATTTGAAAGAGTTACCGGAGCTAAACTTTTAGTGTCTGAGATAATCAGTGAAGTTACGCTGCTCCTCGTGCGTAAATGCGCGCAATGGGCCTCATTCACTAATATCTGCGCAGAAATGTTCTTACTCTCCGCAAAAAAATAAGTACTTGCGCAAAATCACCGTCGGATTCATGACACGTGCGTACCGGCCAATTTTGTTCTCACCACCGTGCGTATGTTAATAAATCAGAACCATTGTAAAATTGACAGGCGCGTGTCCGCGATTTGCAATCAGCGTACTACCACGCCCCCATTTCTCCATATAAGGAAGCCGCTTGCCTAGAGTTGATTCATGAATGAAGGAAGCGGTTACGCGAGGAGAGAAGTAGTAAATTTCACAGTTTGTTAGAAGCGATGGCGCCGGGTCTTACAGGAATGCCATGGGTCATTGTAAGATTGTGGAGGACACAGCATGCCAGGATGATCTTGCACACCTTCGCAGGGGTATAAAGTAGTTTGCCACCGGCCGTATCTGATCCAAACACATCCAACGGCCCTTAAGCACGCCAAAAGTGCGCTCTACGGCGCGTGTGTGGGCATGTATGTTATTATAGCGCACCTCTTGAGGGGTTTCAGGGTTTGCGTATGGTGTCATCAGCCATGTTTTAAGGCCATATGTCCGGTCACCCAAACAATATAACATTTTAACATTAACGGAATAGAGACTTACTGAAAATACTAACTTAAAACAATTGAAATAAAAGACTAGAACAAAAGATGCTCACCAACAAGCCATCCACTTCTCACAGCCCCTGCCTCCAAACGCATTCCCACTGGACTGTTTTGCAAAATAAATGAGTCGTGGGTGCCTCCTGGCCAGCGGGCCACAGCCTTAAGGATATGACAGTCGGCATTACAGATCATCTGCACGCTGATGGAGTGATAGTTTTTCTGTTCATGTTATTGTTAATATTTTAATTGTCACAATGATGAGGGTGAACGTGTGTCAATTTCATGGTAATTTAATCCATTTGGCCAATATATTAGTAAATTAATTATTTTAAAAAATGTTAATTAAATCTCTTCTTCATGAATGTGGTTTTATAGACTCTGCATGTACTTAAAAGGTATGTTTGCATTTTCTAAGTCAGTTCGGCCTTCCTCATTTGTGCGTACGCATGGTCTGAGGCAGTTCTAAATTTGTTCGCAGAGTAAGAACAAATTCGGGTAAGAAAATATTGATGAATCCCGGATTTGTGCGTCAAACGATCGTACACACAGTCGGACAGCAGCGCTGCACCTCTGCTCTCTGCTACATTCACTAGGTTACTATGTTCACATTTTAGATAATTTTAATTAATATTTTCCTCATTAATGATGTATAAGTTCACCCACCCGCGGCCCATCCATGTGATTGAGGCGCACCGTACTATATAAATAATACGCGCTTTGAATAGCAGGAAAATACTACACTGTTTACACTAGACCAGGTTTTTATTGGTCAGTGGCGCAGTTGCTTTCTCCTGTCTCAAAATAGCAGTATGTCAACAATGCACCTGATCACACAATGCGTGCCAGAGAGAACACCTGTGCCCCGCTTTGAACCGGGTATAAAGCAGGGCCCAATCTGTCTGTGGTAATGGTGCACATGATAAAGGCATTAGAAATGTGAAGTGTTGCACTTTCCGTTCTCTTATAAGTCAGTCAGTGGGAAAATTCATCAACTGGTCAAGATTGAATGCAGTGGTCAGAACATTACTCCAGTTGAGGAAATAAACCTCAAATTTGAGGAAATGAACCTCAAGTCACAACATACCAAAAATATGGAAGTGTTGGTTATAGTATGACAGAAGATCAACATTTTTTTTGTCTCATATTCAACTCGCATATGAAAGAAGGTAACGCCACAATGTCTGCCAATAAAAAGTCTTTTATTTGCACTTCAAGTCCATGGCACAGAAATATTGGCTGCCCATATCAGGAAGTGTATTCTGTAACACATTCATAAAACATTCTCAAGCTGCTGCAGGTAACATTCATTTATGTGACTCAGAACAGCTGTCGTGAAGTTTCATGACACACAAGTACTCAGAGACTTAACACTGGAACCATCTGCAAATAAAGTGACCAATTTTCAAATAAAAAGTATCAAAAATACATTTAGCATTTTGCATGTTTTTGACATCATCATCATCATCATCATCAGTCTTTCACAAACCTCCCTTTAATTTCAGAATGATTACTCCCTCAGGCTCCTTCATTATATAAACTAACTAACCAGTAACATTTCTGTTTGTAGTCACAGCACCATTTACCTTAACAAAAATGGAGTTATCATAATGGCATGGCTATGGAAATGGCAGTATACCATGTTAACAATCAGGTGTAATTGTTAATGTTTTTCACGCCTGGTTAAAACCTGACTGAGGGGTCCCTCTGGCCAGTAAACGTTCACACAGTCTGGTTTCTAATCTGGTTTTTCTTTTAAGAAGTCATCAGCCAGTTTGGTACTTTCAGTACTTTTTGGTGTCTGAAACATCAGAAGTTGATGTGAACGAAACAAATGGCACAGGATTTGGCACAAAGTTTATTTGACAGGAATCATTTCTGGTTCGACATGCGTGAACTATCATTTCAAGGATTTTATAAAGGTATTGGAAAGACCATTAAAGTCTGCTTGATCCATATTACTTATGATACTTGTTCTAAAAGTGTATGAAATATACTGTACAGCTAATACTGCTGCTAAGTACCATGTCCTAGCCCACTGGACTACTCATGATATATCGCACGCATTGTTCACGGTACAAACAAGCGTCACTGCAAGTTGCTTGTCAAGTATAAAAATGGCAATGGCAGGAGAGAAAAAACTTCATCATCATAATACAAAATAAACTCCAGTAACATTTGTCTCATGTGTTATCCTACGCAAGTTAAGAGGACGAATCTGTGTTCTTAAAGCTACTGTACATTTATCACAAGTGTCATGACAAGCACTGCTCGCATGTTGAAAGCTGTTCAGTCACTACTGAAATCACTAATAACTAATAATGCATTATTAAAGTCTCACCAGTTTGCAGAGTGTCCTGCATGTTATGAAGAAAGCATCAAATCTGGCTCACACCTTAGAGAGCAGCGTATTCTAAAATGTCTTTGCAGAGCTCTGCTGTCTGCGTCTGTACAACCAGATTGAACTAAATTTGTGGCTTCAACAAGTGTGTTCAACATGCCGCCAGAACAAAAAGCAATTGTTCCTGTAACCTGAGGTACAGTTGACCTGAAACATAATAAAAGAAGTATTGTATTGGAAGCTGCAGAAGAGGCTGACACCTGGGATAACAGGTCTGTAACTCAACATCAGTACATGATGTCCCTGGATTTCCCTGTCTGACTGCATTCTCAAGCTACATTGGAAAATTTCCTGTTATAAAACATAAACCCAGCAGCACACCTTGAATTGTGTGTTCACATCAGTCATCTAGGCTGAGAACGTGTCACTGATTTTCCGTACTTATGTCATATCATATAACTACTACTAATACTTTATATTACTGCTGTCTGCTACTAAATTCAACATCATGTCTCACTCAGTAAAACTCCAATTTCATAAATCAGCAGTTATAAAAATGTTTAAGGCAGACAAGCGGAGCATCAGCTGGGAAACATCATGACTTTAAATGAAGCTAAAATTACAACAGAATTATTGTTAAATGTTTGCTGAATGTGTTACTGCCTGTTTATGAGTCATCATAAATCATAAATCATCTTTTAGAGGGAGTAAATGTTTACTGCACACTGGCTCAGGCACTGTTAAACTAACAATATGTAAATGGAGCAAGACAAGCTAATCTCTAACACGCTTGGTTAAAAAGGAACACACAGACGCTTTGAGAGGTATGATCACATTATCCAGTCTGACGTGTTCCGTGTTTTAGTTCTCAATCGCTCGAGGAAACAGGTACGTGTACTGTTAGTTAATTGTTA
Organism: Epinephelus lanceolatus; assembly: GCF_041903045.1. Lineage (NCBI taxonomy): Eukaryota > Metazoa > Chordata > Actinopteri > Perciformes > Serranidae > Epinephelus > Epinephelus lanceolatus. The sequence continues at coordinate 41,542,137 of NC_135744.1, read as the reverse complement.
CCACTGGAAAACGTTGCCTGTAGCTGCACCCATAATTCACCCAAGTTATCATATCAATAACATGGATGACTTTAAAGCTTAAAATGTCCATTTCATGGTGCTATTTAGCTAAACTGTACAGTCTTCAAAGAACCATGACTCATCATTTCAATACACTGCAACTAGGTAACACTGAGGAAGCTCATGCTGGCCTGGAGAATGTAAAATTACAATATGTACATGATGTTAATGTGAACTCCTCTGCTCCCAGCCCCAGTAACCTGCTGGACATCATATCATCACTTACATCAATGACTTCATACTTTAAGATCTTTTTTAAAAAAAAAAAAAAAAAAAAAAAAAAACCTTTATCTTGGATTTAAGTACTTTTCAAAGGCCATGAAACACACTGATATATGATCAATAAGGGGTTAAAGTTAGTGTCAATAAAAGAACAATCAATACTAATAACGTAATTGTTAGAAAATATATTACTACTCAGACAGGAAGGACGTTTCTCAAAACACACACTGTAAGAATTTATATTACACACAGATGGTAATAATGAACTTAAAGTCAACTAACTTTACTTTTTCAGTTTAAAAAGGTTTATACTTCAATCATAATATATAATATAGACAGAGAAAGATTAGCAAAAACAGATCAATTAACCACCACCTATATGAAAGACATTTTTTTTTGTACCTGTGTGATGCAAACATGTAACTTATCTCCTGAAGGTGCTCAGAGAGGTGAATCCTCTCAGTGTTTCTGGCTCTATTATCGAGGTGCATTCACAGGTAGATGTAAAACTCAGTTTTATTACAGTTCAGGCCGTTCCTTATCTTCTTTTACTGTTCGTTTACTGGAATTAGCATTATGTAGTCATTGTTGGGGTTTCATCGTGCACTTTCATTGCACTGTATATTTATTTTGTCAGATAAGCACCTCTAAGTGTGAGCGATGCAGATTAGCTATAGCTATAGGACTTCAATCTTTTCAGTTACATTTGTAGTTTTGTGTATCTGTCCCTGTAAAAATAAACATAAATTAAGAAATTGCTAAACTGTGTTTGTACATGTCAGTACGCTGGTCCTTGGTTCAAATCTTACAACTATTAATATGCGAAAAAAATAAAGAACATGGAGGTAGTCTTATCAAGTGGACACGGAGAGTTATTTTACTGTCACCATGTTAAAATGACATGTTCTCATTTTTGCCATAGAGAAGAAGAAGACCAGATTACCTATGCTGCATTATTTATTAGTCATCAAGGACAAGGACTAAAAATGTAAGACAGGTTCATATTGTGTTGCCATTTCTCTCCCTGTCATGGGAGTAGTCTCACTTTATGCTCATCACTGCAATGACTCATTTTGTTGTTCATCACTACACCCCATGGGTGTAACACAGCAAACATTCACCAAAACGTTGCCCATGCCTCCTGTTTTGACACTTTGACTGGACAAACTTTATGCTTTGTTCCCCTACCTCATCACATACGTGTTAACCTGTGTTAACTACACGGCGCAGCTGCCACAATTTGCACCAATCATTTCACATTGGAGTTCCTCATTTTATAAAACTGTGAGCCACACTTGATGCTTTCTCCGGAGAGTTCAGAGTTGTGTCGAGTGCAGTTTTTAAAAATCTTTTGGAATGACATAACTGAAGTGTTTAAGAGCTATATAAGAGTATATGTTTGACATATACTATACGGTATGTGAGGTCTATTGTGTAATCTGTTAAGTTCCTATGTGGGTTTTCATATATGCAGTGTTGACATTTTTGCCTTCTTCCTGACACATTTTGACTGTAATGATGAGTTCTCTTATTGGACTGTAAAATGCTACCTTTGCCCCTTCTGTTCCCACCATCCTTTAAGCTCATATCAGTATCCTCATTGGATGAGGATACTGAGGAATTTAACCTGCGTACTCAGAGCTTAATGAGTTACCCATTCCAGATTCCTTGTCCCTGGTGTTATCTGATCTTCTGGTACACTTTGCGTAGTTCATCCCAGAAGAACAGAGACAGAATGGTGTGTGGGCCCAGCCGGAAATAAGAGGCTCCCAAGCCTTTGTAAAGTCCCAACAGGCCCTCCTTCCTCAGCGTCTTTGTAAAGCAGTCGAGGAATCCTTTGTAAAGCTGACCCTAAATGAGACATGAAAGTCACATGAATGTCTCAGCCGGATGTGATGAGTGTTTGAGCTCTAAAAATCAATTGAACAGATACCAGAGATATGACAAAATCTGGCAACTACATTACCCACAATTCTACTCAACTGCCAACAGTTCGTTCAGAGATTCAGGTGTGTTATGCTAGTAGCAGCTAGCCTTACGAACGTAGCAATGAGGAGTGAGATTTATAGGTCTGTAACCTTCTGTCTTCAAAGCCCCAGGGTTTTTCCTTTTAAACTTGTAGTCTTCAGCGCCAACTGAGGGTGACTCAAGTGACATCACTCGAGGCAACTTGAACCCCTTCTGGAGCCAACAAGCTTTAATGCAACTTTTTCTCACATATTTCAGTCCTGACTGACTGACACCGCTGGTTACCGCTGGTAACCGCAAGTAGGGCTGAGCGATAAAACGATAACGATAATTATCACTAAGGATAGACCGATACATCAGCCGGCCGATATATCGGGCCGATATTTGAGTTTTTTACTTGTATCGGCATCGGCCGATACGCGCGTGGGTTCGCGGATTTATTTTTCCCTGGCATGATTTACAGACAGGCATCCACGGGCAGCTCTGTGTTGCCAGAAGACCCTGCAGTGCACATGCAGCGAATCCTACTGTGTACAGTAGTTGTTGTTTTATTTATGCTTCAGCTTAAATATTTGTTTACTTTATAAAGACATTACTGGAAGATTTAAGAGCACTGAACTCTTTTTTTTTTATTTGAATGTATAATAATAATAATAATAATAATATTCTACCCGTTCTACCTCAACTTTCCATCTTGTTTTTACTGTTCAATAAATGTTTCTTATTTTAAACTTGAGACCTGTAATATTTGTTATCATTGTGTCATTTTTTTAATGTAAATTGAGGGAGCAAAAGCAGTATCGGCCCCAAATATCGGCTCAAGAAAATCGGCAGTCCATAATCGGTCATCGGCTAAGGGTGATGGAAAAAAATTGGTATCGGCATCGGCCCTAAAAAATCCATATCGGTCTATCCCTAATTATCACGATTATAATTTTCCTACAGATGTTTGATAAATGTTCAAAATAACAAACCACGCAAACACCAGATGAGAAGGGCGCAAATGCACCTTAAACACTGGTTGCCAGCTGCAGTTAAACAGCAGAAGAAGACGAGACCAGCCACCAAGGCTTACTGTCACCAAGGGAATTTCGACGGTGACGTAATAACGTTACAACATCACTGACCTCTTGAATTAAGGGTGTATTACAACCAAACCAGAGCTGGTGATTGTTGGAACAGTGGACCAACTAACTAGGTGACTAACAAGACTAACTGAGGCGGTCTGGGTGAGTTTTATTTTGCCTCTGCTGAGTTTGAATGAAGTGTATTTTACAATGAGTTCACGAGGCAATCAAGCAAACATTCTTAGCTCAGTTAAAGACAGAAACTTGACAGTGTACGGTTGTATTTCATTGGGTTTCTCTGAAAATGATTATGTGATTGGACAGAAAAAGCCAAGAGAACTTGTGGAATGTCGCAAACTCACAGGTTTTTGGGGGAAGGGGTGGGGGAGGGTTAGCAATGCATACAAATACCATCATACCATAAACCTCGCTGACATTTCAGGAAGGTGTAAAGGTATGAAAAAGTACATACTGCCCAGCTGTGTTTGTCATGTTCTAACAATAAAGATAAGTTCAAACCACAGTTAAAGGTATGGTTTATTGAACTTTCACTCAGGAGCAAAAAACAGCCTTTTAACTTGAAAGAAATAATGATTTGACTTTGTTCAGATTAATTATCAGAATTGTCTGATAACAAAATTCTTAACGTGATAACATTTCTGGCCATATCACCCAACCCTAATAGAAGGTACGTTTTAACATCACAGGTTAAGGCAAACACACCATGAGCGACCACTGTTTCAGGAATCCAACACAAGAGCAACTTGTGAATTTGTTTTTAGTGCAGCCAGGAATCTCGGGCAGGAGTGGCAGACCCCGCCAGTTACAATAAACTACCATACAGAGAGACAATTTCAGAATACGAGTACACTGAAAAACTACTGCTGGAAAAAAGTCAACCATACAGAGTATCAAAAAATGGGATTTGATAAGATGAAACTTATCGGAATGAAACTCTCTCCTCACCTTGCCCAAATGATCCACAGGCTGGTTGTAGAGCCGCGTGCTCACGACATCAAAAGGTGTCATGGCCGCCACCACCACCACGCTGCTGATCATGCCGGCACTCAAAGCCACCAACCAGCTGTCCTTTGGGAACACCTTGGGAGGAAGAAAATAATGTGGTGAGGTTATCAGACCGTAACGATGTGTGAGGCACAGTACGGTAGAAGTGAAAAATGACTGAATGTAGCACACTCTCGACACCAGCACAGGGACATTAGATAAGTATGCTCTATCATCATCAGGGTACCATCATGTGTGCTGCCACTCCTAATTTTACCTGATCTCCTGAGGAACAGAAGAACTGCTCTAATATTAGAAGTTACACACACACTCTCCAGCAGCTACGGTCAAGGCTGTTTTCCATGGGAACGTGATGTTTTACAGCATTAAAGTATCTATAAAACACAACTTCATTACACGTCAAGCTTCATACAGATGGCCAAAAAATACTACACACAACACTGTGTCAGTTAAACACTTTTTCCCTCTTTGGAGGACTTATACTTGCACCCTGACTCACCCACCAACCAACGTATCACAGCTCAAGGAAGTGATACGAGGAAACTATAAATCAGAATGTCTGGATTGTTTTCTTAACTGGAAATGAAATGAATACTGATCAATGACTATCCTCGCTCTGGCTTTTAGTATGAAAGAGCTTCAGACTGAAGCAGCAACTGACACCCAGTGAACTGGTGCTCCGGTTGTGTAAGCTCCACAGCCAGTGGGGCCAGTACAAGGTGTCGGATTTCTATTCAAGAGGGGGGCTATGCCTGGAGCTTTGTCACTGCCACAATGACTGCTTATGTAATGTGCGCATAGCTACGGACTACAAATTATCTCCTCTCACGCATGTGACTAATGCTTGATTTCATAATCAATGAATCTGCTATTTCCTCAATTAAGTCCAGACTCTAGATAATAACTGCCAATAGTTCTCATGACAGGTTTCCAGAGACTGATGTGATGTCTTTGCGCTGCTTGTTCTATCCGTCCAACAGTCCTCAACCCAGAGATGGAGTTTATTATCATTTGACTCAAAGAAAAGCAGTAAATCTCAACATTTAGAAACTAATGATAGCAGCTCTATGTGAGTTATGCCAGACCCCACAAACATGTTTATTCTTGAACTGTGAGGTCAGAAGGAGGAGACGCAAACATGCTGATAGAATGAGGAAACAACACTCCCCCCTGTCAGCCTGTTTCCCCTCACCACCTCTGATGTTTAGATGATTTCAATGTTGAGATTTCTCCTCAGCGAGCGGCAAAATATTCTAACCTGTAGGTCAATCACAAGCTCCTTGGAGGAGGAGAAGGTGGAGAGTTGTGCAGCGGACCCCACGCTGACTCTCGGCACAGCAGCACTGGAGCCCCTCCACAGTCCCAGAATGCCATGCTGTCTGTAAATGGCTGACAGAGCGTGCACCATCCCCTGGCAGGAAGAGGAAGAACACGTGAGGACAATGTTGATGCCTGTGACTCACACTGAACACCACCTGTCTGGGCTGTTTGAGCACCTGATGTTGATACTGATGCCCAACTGCAATAGAGGAGGTAGCCTGGCTCTGCAGATGAGTCTTCACCTGTCAGTGGAGACAATTTGTGTTTACTTAAGGTGACAGCTCGCCTTGAAACGTCACAGTACACATTACATGAAGTGTGCAGCTACTGACCAAGTACACAGGACTTCCCATCACGGCTCCCACCACTCCAGCCAGAGCCCCTGCTATGGTGGTTTTGGCCGCGTTGACCCTTCCATTAGTGTGGATGTAACCAGAGGACTCAATAATGGCGTACGAGCCGAGCCTGACTCCATTCATACAAAACTGATAGACCAGCCCGGGTACCAGTCCCTTCTGTAAGCCGGCCAGTCCGTCCACTTTCCCGATGGTGTAGAAAGCGTGGAACACGTTGCGGTAGTAAACCTGGTAGGAGCCCCGGCTCCTGAGCTCCCCCTGAAGCTGCATCCGCGTTTTGACCACCTCCAGCGGGTTGGTGAACAGACAGGCTCCGCAGGCCGCCGCTCCGCTCAGCACGAAATCCATGTCGACCGTCCAGACGGAGGGAGGAAGGATGTGTTCAGGCCTGGAGCTGACAGTCCGACCTGTCCTTCATGGCAGAGGAGGTTTCAGCGGCGTTTCCTCCTCCCCCATAAACACACACACACACACACACACACACACACACACACACACACTCACACACTCACCACACACCAGCTGAGTCGCATCCACGCGCAGACATTGGAGTAGTTCAAGAGCTCCTTGTAAATTCGTAATTCCGAATTCCAGTAGTAAACGTTACTTTTTTTAATCTTTATTAATAAAATAATAATAAATACAAAAATGCAATGACACCCGCCGATGGCTTACATACATTCAGAGGCAACATTTCAGAATATCATATTAAACAAATACATTAAAAAGAGCACATAAATCCAAAGTCTTAATGGCTTCCATATTAGTGGAATAGTTTTAATATATTGTTTGACCTCATTTTCAAAGATGGAAAGCAGTGGTTTTTGATAAGTGTATTGACATTTGTGTATATGCCATTTGGCTAACAGTATAATAAGATCAATGATATGAAATTGTTTGGATTTTTTTTCCGCAGATGGATAGTCAATGAAGCCAAACAATATATGTTCAAAGCAAAAAGAAAAATGTGGTTCAATACAAGTAGAAATCAAGTTGCAAATATCTTCCCATAATTTGGTAGAGAAAGGGCAAGACCAAAATAAATGAAAAACATCTTCAGAGTCTCCTTCACAGAAAGAGCAACTGACACCTATAAAAAAAACTTTTAGATGGGTAAAATCTGTGAATTATTTTAAAAGATACTTCTTTTACTTTATTATTTATCATATATCTAGCTGATGAGTTCCAAATCTTTTTCCAGTCAAGGTTATTAACAAAGTTGTTCCAATAAGCTACCACATATGGAATTGATACGAGTTCTTTCTGAAATAATGAATGTATACGATGATTACTATTGCGTGTTGAAGATAAACAAATTTGACCAATTTCAAGTTTGGTTGGATCAATGGATAATACTGTTGGATTCTGTCCTGCTGTACTTTTAAATAACACAGTTACTCTAGCAGGGATTGCACTTATAACAATATTAAATTCATTAATAGGAATTACGATACTATATTTTAACCTAAATTCTTGATATATCATTAGTGATCCATTTGAATTAAACACCTGACGAACCAAAAGTATGTTGTGAGTAAACCAATAAGGGTAAAATAAGGATTTGTTTCTATATATGATGTCTTTAGTAAGCATTACTTGTCTGTGAGTCAGTCAATTTCTTTATGTAGCCTATAAATTTATTTTAATTTGTAATTCTGTCATTTTACTGTAACTTTACTGTAACTTTCCGTTGTGGGTATTATTGTCTTTAGAAATCGAAATACATCTCCCTTTAAATTTCAATTAGTCTTTGAGGGGGAAAAATCGAATTAATTAGTTGACTATATTTATATGCACACACCGAGAAAAATACAAGCACTAGACATTTTTAAGTCACAGAGGACAATCCTCATCTTCATGTTTAAGGATCAGAGTGTCTAATTTTATCAGTGACACTGTATCACCATTTTAACATATTTTATCCTGATCACATACACACATATAAACCTAATATAGATAGATAGATAGATATGTTTTTAAATTAAAAAATCATGTCTCCCCAGAGGTAGCACACAAATAGGCACATATCATATCATAGGCCATTGGTCGTACATTCTGTGCGTTCCCTAAACGTCTCATCGTGGAGACTGGTACCACGGCGCATAGACGTACATGTCTATGCCACGGCGTATTGCGTATGTTTCACGCCCGTCTTTTCAGCCAATGAAAAGTAGCCTGTGAAGGAATGGGCGACCCTGATTAGCGCAAGGAGTCCACTTGTCCTTATCGGGACCAGTAGATCTGTGAGAGAATTTGTTATCATGCTCAGATAACCTCAGGCTGCTGCTGTATCCGTCACACCCACACGAGATCAATCTGATCAACACTATAATTAGATAATGAATAAAATGATAAAATGCTTTTGGAATAAAAAGCAATAAAAAGCCATGAGACTTGGTGAAGTGAGTTAATAGTAGGTCAGCAGGGAAGCACCATCACTCTCAATAAGAGATTACAGTTTAAGGAGAACAGTGAATTCTTGTTCTGTTTTTAACCACATCCCGTGTTTAATCAGCTGAAGAGCACTTACAGCTCAGCTGCATGAGGATCACAGGTATTTTAACAACTCAAATGAGTGTGTGCAAATGTAATGGGATTTTGACTTCACACTGAATGAATTAAGCCCAGACAATGTTTATACTGATGTCCTTTGAGATGGTTAACGGAGCGGTGCTCTCACCTGTGATTTGAAGGGTTCAGAGGGTTGATCTATGCAGGTATCAGTGTCTTGACCTGCAGGTGGAACTCCCTGTCTGGGTGGGTGGGTTTGTTCTTCATCACTGAGCTGGATTAGACCTGAACTTAAAATCTGTTTCACCTCTACCCCTTTTTAAATAGGATTTGGGCTCAGGGTCTTTTGAGCCCCACCCTGATGCACAGCTCAGGAAGTGGGTTTATACTGGATAATAGAATATATTTTATGTTTTATGGCAAATATTTCTTCTAATAAGCCCTCTATTTGTTTGTTTTTCTCCCAAAAATCTGCCTTCATTTGCATAAAACAGCACACAGTACTGTCTGGCCAAAAATACCAGTTTGCTGACAGTCTGGGATGGTGGCACCACAGCAGCTGTAAACAGATTAGCACTTTAAGGTTAATTCAGCCACACATTGTGGATGTAGGTCAGATCATGAACTGTAACACTTCTTTAAGTGTCAAAACACCTGAGTCTGATCCTGAGGGGTTCTCTCTATATGAGTAAAAATGACAAATGTAAGTGGGATTTTAAATGAAATTATATTTTTACTTTACCAAAAAACTAACCTCTTGTCAAACGTGTCAGTCAGAATAGTCCATTACTTTCTTTGCCTTTGTAAAACCTGCACACATCAACACATTTTATGACTTGTGTTTTATTATTTTATAATAGGCCTATACAAATCAATGGCATCACATACAATACAAAATGCATTGTATTGCAACACAGAACACTCCCACCCCCCCATAACAAGGAGGGGTCATCTGAGCAATATGGTGACTATGTATATCTCAAGCAAAAATAAATAAGTAAATAAATAAATAATGATTAAAAAATATATAAATATTACAGAAGCGTATTGCATTCACTTGACAAATAAAAAAGCCCTGTTTTTCTGAGTATTTTTTCTGTTTTTCTGAGTAATATTTTCTGTTTATTGGGGTTTTTTTTTTTTTGTGGTAATTTTTTTCTGTTTTTTTTTCATGGTAATTTTTTTTCCTGAACGGGGAGACGAGATACTTCAAAATCTCGCGGGAAGCTCCCACCTGGCACCTGCAAGTGAGCGGTGCCTGCGTAAAGTCGACAAACTAATGATAACACCATCTATATGACTTAAAGACAAGAGTATCTCCCAGTGTCTCAGACCCAAAACAAAGTAATACTGGATTAAACTAAACAAGCGGGTCATGTTTGCTTCCATTATATCAAGCTCTCAAGAAAGGAATGAAAGCGTCTGTTGTTCTGTTGCTCTCTTAACTCAGAAAAAATATTCAGAAAAAATTACTCAATAAAAAAGATTTTTTAAAAATTTGTCAAGTGAATGCAATACGCTTCTGTAAAAATGTATATACATATAAATAAATTAAAAAATAAAAAATAAAAATAGATAAATAAAAATTTTAAAAAAGTAGTAAATAAATAATAATCACTTCTATTCATGACAAATATTGAACATTCAGTTATTTTTTACTTTGGTACGAATATAGTGTCAAGGTACATGCCCCACTTCAGGAAATACTTTTCCGCTCTGTCCTGCATCCTATATGACATCCTTTCATATGCAGCTACTTTACCTAATTCAGTAACCCTGCAGTCCTGGAAAGGAGGTTCTCCATGTTTCTTCCAGTTCCTGAGAATGATATGTTGCCCAATCATAATAGCAGTTTGTGTCCAGGATTTTAGTGGATAGGGAAAAGCAAACAGCACTTTACAGTCTCCTAACATATATATATATATATAAACTGTCCTTTTACGACACTGACAATATAACAGTGAATCTTCATCCAGTATTGCTTCATCTTAGGGCATGACCACATCACATGTATCATTGTACCTTCATCCACACAACACTTCCAACAAGTAGCTGAATCTTTTAAACCAAGTCTGAAGAGTCTACTCGGGGTCCAATAAAATCAATGTAGAATCTTAAATTGAATAAGTCTAACCCTCAAGTCCCTTGACATTGTTCGGGAATTACCACAAACCTTAGCCTTAGCCTTAGCCTTAGCCTGTTCATATGATACCCCAAGTCTCTTTCCCAGGAAAGCCCCAGGGCTGAGATCCCTTTCTCCCCCTCACATTCCATCAGCATCCTATAATATTTAGCTGCTTCCTGGCCTTTACCCAGTATCTGGAGGATTTTATCTAACTTTTCTGCTGGCTTTGGGGGGTGCAACCTCGGCCCATAAGTCACATCAACACATTTTAGTGTTTTCTGATTGCTTTGCCTCAGTGCAATGTGCAAATCTCCATGCAAAGAGTCAAACTGACTTTCCATAGTCTTACCTTTAAATACAAAATGCTGAACTTGCATACAAAAGTCCAAACATGCTCAGTCCTCCGAACACAGACACCTCATATTAGCAAATGTTTCAATGTGCTGAGTTTGTGGTCGCTACAAAACAGAAAAGGTAAACTGATGCAGTGAAGTACAGTCGCAATCATCTTTTTACCTGCAGTGTATTTAGAGTTTGATGGCAGTACTAACATTATACCATTCTGTGTCAAGTGTTATGCAAAGGGAAACTGAAGCTGGCTCACTATGTGTCAATCTGCCTATGCAAACCATAATGTGACTGCGCAGCTGCTTCTGTGCATTTCCTCCCCCTTCCAGCCATTGCTTTGCATTTGCAATCATGAATAACCAGTTAGTTCATCTTCAACAGGTGCTCTGATCTGCTGTTTGACACGCCTTTCCTCTTTGGCTTCATGATCTAAATCCCTCTTCTCCGTTTCCTCAACCATCCTCTTAATCCTCTTACCTGAAACATACCCACATCTTTTCTTTCACACCCACTTGTGCATGTATGAATGCTTTTGTAAACGTCTGGAGTCATGTGCAGCATCTACAGTTAACAGAAACTCTCATGCAGTGCAGCTTACACAGACGTAGAGTAGTTCAAAAATTATGTTATGTTGGTTGAAAGATTACAGACTTGCAGCAGTTGTGCTCTTAGACACCAGCAGGAGACAATCCACTTTCAATCTGCAGGCTGCGTCTGAGCCGGGCTGTCACTCAACATATTATTTGGCAAAATGAAGTCAAAATTGAGGTGATTTGACTTTATTTATCAGTGGCATGAGTCAAAACATAGATTGGACAAGGATAACAGGACAATTATCAATCAATTATAGCAACAAATTGATGCTTTTTGCCATATTTTATAAGAAATCTCACTGAAATGGAGCATGAACACTGTACTGAACAGCTGAAAGACGCACACTGAGTTAGCACCTCATCAATAATCACCCCTGCAGAGTTACACTAATAGCTTGTGCAGAGTTGCTCCCTCCAATAATGTCAGGGTGTAATCCTCACCAGCTAATGAACAACCAAGTAGGATTTCAGGTGCAGGGTAAACCTCGACCTGTTGCCCCACCACACCACACTGTAGCAACAAGAACCAGGAGGGGAGAGTCAGACACTTTGAAGAAAGGAAGTGTCTTCAAGACCCCGATAGGACAGAAATGATCTCTATTTGTTCTGTTTGATGGAAGAACACAGAGCAAAGAAGAGAGAAAGATACATGCTAGATGTTGGATGTTGGATTTAATTTACAGTTCTCAAGTCCTCATTTGATTCCCGTCTACAGCAAGAAAGAGCGGTGAGTGCTATACCTGTATGATATCTATATATGCTGCTAAGATTTTCTTCCCATGATCATTATGTCATAATTCAAAATTAAAACCTAAATCCTGACATCAACTGGTTTGGCAAAATTTCCTTCGACCCAGAGTCTAATCAGTGTTGGAGTGTAACGAAATACATTAACTCAAAAACTGCTATGTGCAAATTCAACGTACTTGTCACTTCACATACTTTTCACAGGCAAGTATTGTTCTTTTTGTTACTTGTCCGCTTATAATTTTTCACACCCTTCCTGTCCAGTGAAAATTATGTGTCTCTTGATTAGGTGAATTTGAAGGTTTGTGATAAACTGAAGGATGTGAGGTTGCTTTAAGCTATGTGTTTGTTAAACTCTCCTACTTATTAAAGAAAATATATATTTAAAACCTGCTTGGATAAGCTGGAGAATGCATTGTGAAAACAGCTGTGTTTCTAAGCGCTTTTTGAGATATGTAATCCTAACAGGACAGCAATGCAAACCATAATCTTACAGAAAATGATGCATTGCTGCAGATATAAACTACACACCAGTATAAAGGAGTTAAACTTGACACAATCTTGAATGTCTACAGCAGTAAAATACAACATACACATACATTCTGTGATAAGAGCCTCACTTTTGTTTAAATCTTCCAACCCTTTAAACGCATTTAGACACCAGTCTAAAAATGTAGGTTAATTAACAAGGAGGTCAATTATCTATATTGTAAATCCCTGGTGTCAACAGTCAGTGTTAATTGGATTACACAGAGTCAGGAAAGCACCTACCCAGCCAAGAGAATCACTTTCGGTACTACATGTACCAGGTCAAGACAGAGCGGCTTATTCATATGAAATATACACCAAGAAAGACTTAACACAGCGATCCAGTGATGCATCTCCTGTCTCTTTTTGTTGCAGGGAGATGTAATTTTGCACATGTTGCAGAGCACATAAAGCGTCCAGCATGCAGTATGATATCAGCAGAGATTAAATAATGTTTAATTGCAGATAGGGTCTTTTGGACAATGTAACACATGCATGATGAGTGTTCTTGATAACTGTCCTCAGGGTTAACAGGCAAAAAGTCCTTTCTTGATTTGTCTTTTTGCACCAAAGCTCAATAATACAGGAAGAAATCTAACGCAAAAGATGCAGAGAATATCTCAAATTATGCATTAAATAAAAGGATCCAAAGCAGGCTGAGGAATGAATATTTCCTCTGTTTTATGATATATATAATGAAATTACCTTAATGATGTTGTAGTGCAAACATAAGGGAGGTAATCAGCAGCATGAGCTAATGCTTTTCTTCCTCACAGCTTCACAAATCCCTTGCACTGCGTGATTGTGTGCACAAGCAGGTGCACGCAAGCTTTTAATTTCCTGTCCTGGCATCTGTAATCAAATGCACCCTTTAGTGACTGTTGTCTTTTGAACAGCAGGGGGCAGCATATAACTACATTTTCCCTCTCCACCTCCAAAATGAAACAGACCCCAAAGAAATGAGCGTACTGAAAAAGTACCATGGCATGCACCCAGTATTGATGATTGATGTCATACATTATAATAATGCCATATAAAGTTATATTCAACTGTCACAAGAGAAAAAACCCTCTCTCTCATATATAACATTTTGTACAAAAATGTGTTTGAGTGGCTATATAAAAATGGAATCAGATCAGACCAATGTGCCGGTGCAATAGAAGCACAGATGGACTGCTGAACTGGCTTACAGGGAACAGGCCCAGGAGCCCAAAGTGTCAGGTGGCCCCATGGCCTTCACCTGCCAAATGTCACACAAATTAACACACACTGACTAAGAAGAGACTCAAAATGACCACAAAAAGACACAAAAAGACCACAAAGAGATGAAAAATAACTACAAAGAGACACAAAATAAATTAAAAAACAGCCAAATCAACCTCAAGGAGACACCAGCTGAATACAAAGTGACACTAAACAACCAAAAAACACAAAGTCATCTCAAAGAGACACAAAACCATGACAAAGTCTGAGACATGGTGCATATGCTTTTGCATATCTTTGACCATGCAGGGGCCCATTGTTTCATAATCCACCCATGAATAAAAGTCATAACTGTTACTTAAAATAATGGAAACAGGACAAAAAAGCTTTTATCTTTAAATGGGAGATAAAGTAAAAGCAAAGCAGTAACATTAAGAATAGAATATGACAACAGATTTAATCAAAATGCATCCCCCATTTAACTCTGCTGCCATCACAGTACCCAGGGTCATACTGATTTTCAAAGGCTCATTAAGTAGACATTTCTCAGCGCTCTCATTAACTTCCTTAATGGTGTTTTGTGTGTTAGACCAAGGTGCAGCCATGGACATCGGTGGCTTGGAGACAGTGGTGGCAAACTCTGCCTACGTTTCAGCCCGTGGCAGCGTGGATGGAGCTGCAGCAGCCGCCATGCGCGACAAGAAGATGCGTGCCAGGCTGAAGCTCCCACACATCAGAGATTGTGAACACATGAAAACATCCATAGACTCGACCTTTGACAGCATGTGTGTCAAACAGCCCATCGGCAAGCGCCTGTTCCAACAGTTTCTGGTGGGTGACGCCACCCATAAAAATGCTGGAGAGCTGTGGAAAGACATTGAAGACTACACCGTCAGCCAAGAGAAGGACAGAGTGCAGAAGGCCCAGAAAACTGTCAATAAATACTACAAGTCAGCTTCAAAGAATTTTTGCAGCTTCCTGGAGGAGAAGGCCATCACCCGGGTTGTTGAAGACTTCAAGAACGTCCGTGGTGACCTGTTTAAAGAGAGCGAGCAGCAGCTGCTCAAACACCTGGAGAAGAATGCCATAGATGGCTTCAAGAACAGCATGTACTTCCTGCGCTTTGTTCAGTTTAAATGGATGGAGAGCCAACCTTATGATGAGGAGTGGTTCATGGACTTCAGGGTCCTGGGTAAAGGAGGTTTTGGGGAAGTGTTTGCTTGTCAGGCTAAAGCAACAGGCAAAATGTATGCCAACAAGAAGCTAGACAAGAAGAGGCTGAAGAAACGCAAAGGCTACGAGGTAAAGCACTGATGTGGCATCTGATGCCCCGCCCACGGCCATTCATGACGTGTCTATCAAAGAGTAACACGCACAGTGAGATCGGTGTAATGGTGACCTCATGCTGATGTACAGCAGCCATAAGATAGAACAGGTGGCGAGAGAACATAACCCAGTGAATGCGGAGGTTTAGTTTTTACCACAACGGCTCAATGCAAAGAAGCTTGTGTCTCTAATCTTAAAGACCTCACAAAGCAGCTCAGAGACAGTACACTGAAGCCCACTGCTTCTAAAAGCATCTGTGGATAATGAACTTTTCACTTTGTTGTCTGCTGTTAGAGCAGCACTGTGACAACAAGGCGTCACTTTCATTGTTGACTGATAAAGACTGGTAAAGCCAGGTGGGCCTTACCACAAGAGAAATAAAAACTTAACCATGCCACACCCACAAGATCCATGTACAGCATTTGCTTGTATGCAGAATGTCTTTCTACATCATTACGTACAAACACAATATTCACCAAATATAAGACTGATTTGTGGAGGTAAGTATTAGGTTCAGTGGTAGCTTTAAATATTTTGTAACAGAACAATCAGAAATGTGGACTTTGACACAGAAGAGTTTGACTCAGTTTGACAAAAGAAATTCAGAGATGGATAAATTAAAATTAGATAAAATGTTTGTACCAATTAAAACCCCACAAATTCAAATTTGAGACTATTTAATTAATTTTAAAGCCTAACATTTAGAAAATTAAAATTAAGACATTTTAAGACTTTTAGGGACCTGCAGACACCCTGGCAGGACCTGGCTGTTCTTTGGCTTAATATAAGCACACTTAAAGTTCTTCAAGTTAAATTTAACATGTCACATTTGTGTATACAGTATGATAAAGTCCATCCAATCAGGTGTTTTTAGTCATGGCTGATTAGACTTCTGCTCAGGTTGCACTTGCACATACCTTTATGCAGCTAATAATGTAACTAACAGCATTAATCATGGCTCTGTTTCCTTTAGATGCATCAGTAAGACTGCATGTGCAACTATTATTTAAAAAAGAAAAAGACATTTTGACAAAATAAACCTTAGTTGTAACCAATAACATTAACGACTCATCTCCATCTTACCAGCAAGGGTTTTCATGTATCGTGGGAAGTCAACAGTCTGCAGGTTTCAAACTAATCTGCAGACTGATGGTTTATAATGGCACACGGGTAGTCACCCCTTGAGTAGCCTAATCCCATTGATGTATAAAGGGAACTGGATACAGCGTTGGAAGCCAGGCCTCATTCATTCCTATGACAGTTGCTGAGTGACGCATGTTTGAAGCCAAAAAAGTTCGACTTCCTGGGTATAAGATTACAAAGAAAGAGCAGGCACGCTACAGAGTTTTGCAAGCCAAGCGCATAACTCCTGGTTTGGCGTTCAGCCACCTTGAATTTAATGATTCCATCGTGCGGCTCCTCTACACTTTCCAAATGTTACTGGACCAAATGGATCAAATCCTGATAGGGAAATTAATAATTTTGTAGGGGCTGTGACACTAAAACAAATGTTTCCACTGATTTAAAGATGTCTATTTACAATGTAAGTATATGGGAAAAAGTCTTTTGACTGCAAAGGCATCACTTGATGGACCTGGAAATTGTAACACCACTGTTTGGCCACTACAAAACTTGGTGTCAAAGCCTAGTGCGCTTCCTGACTAACTGCTGGAAGACAGCATTCAAAATACCAGGCCCCGAGAACTTTAACCCCTGACATGTCACACCTAACTTGAACACAACTATAAGGAATGATAATGTCCTCATAACTTGTTTATTCAGGCATTTATTTTCTAATAGCTGATGTTGTACGCTCTTGCTTTAGCTGCATTAATCATGTTCTGATGTTTGATTTGTTTTCAGGGAGCAATTGTGGAGAAGCGCATCCTTGCAAAAGTTCACAGCCGCTTCATTGTGACGCTGGCCTACGCCTTCCAGACCAAGACTGACCTCTGCCTAGTTATGACCATCATGAATGGTGGAGACCTCAGGTGCTCTATAAACATCAAATACTGCCACACACACACACACACACACACACTCTGATATCCATAGACTGGCCGAAGCACTATGCCTTTTAAACACATGTTTCAAGCTGGTTTCTGTACTTAACATCATGAGAACAGTGTTTCACAGCTCTCACATCTACTAATCAGCCTACGTAAAGTAGTTAAACCTCACAGCTGACGTACAGACTTGGCCCTCAGGTGCATCATGCTTTAAGTCACAGACTAACAAAAGGAGTCTGGTGTATCTTCTCCTCTCTCCTCTACACTTCTTGATTTCACAGAGGCTTCAGAAAATAACATCCCGCCCTCTCTTGCAGGTTTCATATGTATAATGTGAATGAAAAGAATCCTGGCTTTGATGAAAAGAGAGCGTGTTTCTATACAGCTCAGATCATCTGTGGGTTGGAGCACCTTCACCAGCACAGAATCATCTACAGAGACCTCAAACCAGAGAACGTACTGCTGGATGATGCAGGTCAGCCATTTTCTTTGTAGCATTTCACGTCCCTGCATGTATGTACTGATACCAAAGCTCCAAAGACACTCTGTCCGTCCCAACCAAACCATCTTTACTCTACAACCATGTGAATGTGGCTTTCATTTTTGAGCCAACCACTAAAGCAGTATAAACACTGATTTAGTCTGTCTCTCAGGGCTTAGTCTACAAAGCAATATTGGTGGGTTAAGCAGTTAACTAGCTTGAGCCAAGACAGGGTCAGGGTTAACTAGAGTAAATCCCCACAGTAACCTATGTCTCGCCACTAATACAGGTTCAGTTCAGAGTTATGGATTGAAACAGGCATCAGCCCACATACCTAAGAGACAAATCACTAGACAAAATCTACACAATCTAAGGCCGCATTCACACCAGGAAGGTCTGGGGGACTTGGTTTGATTGGGCGGGGAATGCCGAAAAATGTCACACCTTCGTTTGGTTCAGTTCACTTTCACACTGCACTTTTTAAAGCGGACTAAACAGTCTGGACAACATCACGCAGTTACAACAGCTGCTAGTTTGGGGGCGGTATTGCCCGAAGCGACCACTGACCAGGAAGAAAAAAAGCATGAGGAAGAAGAAAACCCGGCTCACTGATTGGCCAGGACCGAAAACGTAAATCCATCCCCTTCAGCCAGCTTGGTCACCACAAATACACTAAACACCAAAATGCAATGCGCTTTACGTCACTTCCTCTCTTTAGTTCGCTGGATAGTCCGTTTGCATTTCCCACTGTCAGTGAACCGCACCATGGTTCACTTGCAAGTGAACTGAGACCTCCAGTTTCCAAGCGGAGCAGGGTTCACTCATTTGGGCCACACCAGAGTTCGAATGAGCGTTCACACCACTCCAAACGAAACAAACTATCCGTGGAAGTGGACCAGGGTTCGTTTAAAGCGGCCCAAACAGCGCCAATGTGAATGCGTCTTAAATCTAATAATATGAAAAAGAATTTAAAAAATACTTCTTTACATTGAAGTAAGATGCTGTAAAGAGCACAGAGTGACATGATCACAGATCAGAAAACCTAGCTGAGAGTAGTTTTCAGCAATAAATAGCACTCACCGTTATATATATTACTGTGCTGACACCCTACCAAAAGGATTCTCCTCAAGGCAACAAAAGCGGAAAATGAATAAATAACGAAATGTCTTTCTGTAATATCTGAACATGAGCTCCCAAGATAATATACAGTAATTTCAGCCAGACAGACTTCATAATGCATTAATCAGTCATTCTTTTAGTGTTAGTTTGGCGTGAATACTGGCTGTACATAACAGTTTGTTGTCATGAAACTGTTGTAATCAAAGCCTTTTCAATCAGGACATGTCCGCCTGTCAGATTTGGGTTTGGCTGTTGAACTTCCACCAGGAAAAGACACAACTACTGGATATGCAGGAACTCCAGGTGAGTGAACGAATACAATATTTTTAAGTGAAGTTTAACGACACTGGCCCAGTGGAGAGGAAACGCTATCACCCACATTAATGTTAACAAAATCTGTACCATCACATAGACCATGTCTCTCAAAGCAGTCTATTCTATGGGAAATGTTGTCTATGAATATAGGTTTCATGGCTCCAGAGCTGCTCCAGAAGAAGCAATACGACTACTCTGTGGATTATTTTACGCTGGGAGTCACCCTGTTTGAGATGATTGCCGCCAAAGGGCCCTTTAGAGTACGAGGAGAGAAGGTACTGAACATGCATCAGGGGACTTTTCCGCTCTTGTCCAGCGCCATTTCTTTGTTGCCAAATCATACCTACATGATTTTCTCTCTCTTCAGGTGGAGAATGAGGAGGTAGCTCGCAGAATCTTAAATGATCCTGCTTCATATACACCAGCTTTCAGCAAAGACTGCAAGGACTTCTGTGAAGGCCTGCTGATGAAGGATCCAGGAAAACGCCTCGGGTTTAAAGATAATAATTGCGATGAGCTTAGGAATCAGCCCTTCTTCAAAGAGATTAACTGGGGCCGAATGGAGGCAGGTGGGTGACGGCTACAAAATCAGGCACATTCTCAAGATGTGGATGGCACAAGCAGGAGTAAAAATACAAAATGAAAGGTAGTTGCCATATGCCATGCTTACATTTCTGTATGTCCTCTGTGTTCGATATAAAGGTATGCTACCTCCACCATTTGTACCGAGTGCTACGATGGTCTATGCCAAAGATATTGACGATGTGGGCGCCTTCAGCACGATCAAAGGTGTGGTCCTGGATAACAAGGACACTGAGTTCTACAATGACTTTGCTTCTGGCAACATCCCAATCCCCTGGCAGGAGGAGATGATCGACACAGGTGTGTTTGGAGAGTTGAACATCTGGGGAGAAAACGGCAAGCTGCCCAATGACCTCGACCCAAACTTTGTGGAAGCCAAAGGTGGAGGCTGTGTGCTGCTTTAAGTTGCAACAGACGGAATATTTATTGAAATCAAACACATTTAGGTTCAGTATGTATTCAATTGGTGCCACTTCATTCTAATCTGTATTATCTGTAATTTGTACAATAATGAATGAAGATAATTTGTGTATTTCTATACTAAGATATAATTATTATGTACCCGTATTGTACCTTTTATAGTGTTAAAGTGGCAGCACAGACAATTTTAGTAAGTTATTTTGTATAGAAACTACATGCAATATTTATATAAATTATTTTGACTAAAGAAAAGCAACTGTATTGACATTGTGATGCCATGTAATTATCTTTATTATTTATTTATTTACATATTTATTTATTCATCATATAAGAAATGGCATTTTAGTTATTATTAAGGCAAACATTGTAGACAGAGGAGTTGAAAGCAATCAATAAAATCTTCCAAAGCGGAAATATATGAGTTGAGTTTCCTTTCGACTGTACACATCAGTGTGTTTATATGAGGCTGTCGACAAATGAAGAAAAGACAAGAAAACAGAAGAGAGGACAAAAATGGAAATGGTAAATTTGTATGACTCACAAAAAATGCTGAAATTAAAATAACAATATTTGAACATGTTTGGTGCGGCTTCTGCAGCGATGCGGTGCCACGCTGGTCCATCGTGGTGAAGAGGGAGCTGAGCCTGAAGGCGAAGCTTTTGATGTACTGGTCCATCTACGTCCCAACCCTCACCTATGGTCATGAGCTCTGGGTAGTGACTGAAAGAATGAGATCTCAGATACAAGCGGCCGAAATGAGTTTCCTTCGTTGGGTGGCTGGGCTCAGCCTTAGAAGTAGGGTAAGGAGCATCTGGAGGGAGCTCGGAGTAGAGCCACTGCTCCTTGGTGTCGAAAGGGGTCAGTTGAGGTGGTTTGGGCATCTGATCAGGATCCTCCTGGGCGCCTCCTGTTGGAGGTGTTGCGGGCATGTCCCACTGGTAGGAGGCCCCGGGGCAGACCCAGAACACACTGGAGGGATTATATATCTCACCTGGCCTGGGAACACTTTGGGGTCCCTCAGGAGGAGCTGGAAGGCATTGCTGGGGAGAGGAACGTCTGGGGTGCTTTGTTCGGCCTGCTGCCCCACAAACCAGCCCCGGATAAGCAGATGAAAATGGATGGATGTTTGAACATTTGACTACAACATTAGAAGCAGTAGTCATAGTAGTAGTACTAGTATTAGTATATAACAATTGTAAATGTTCTCTTTGACGTCTCTGATTTTGCAAGGCCAATATTTCGTCCATCAACAAGTATTTGTTTGGCGCTTATTCGTCTTGAGTTTGCAATGTTTTCTTGTGTTCAGCTCCTTCTTGAAAAATAGATTCTGATCTCAGTGAGACTGATCTGTTTATCAAATATAAACCCATAACCTGCTCTTATAATAAGAAGAATCTGACTAAACATAATACAGTGGAGTTTCCAGAACAGGAAGAACGGTGACACCATTGATGTGGTTACGACCCCTGCCGACTTACTCTCTAGTTCTTTTGTTCTTTTCTAAACAAAATCAACCATGTCACAGACTGTCTCCTCTTTCTTATCCACACATGTCATTTGAGGTCTGTCAAGAATCAGGTTTTCATCTTCATTTAAGTTAATCAAACTAATCCAGTGTTAGACAATGATAGTGGACTGTTCATCACATCCAGTCTTCCATCCAACTTTCAATGAACTCCCACTGATATAACTAACTGTTCAAGTAAAAGTAATTTTCTGTCTGAGGAAGTGATCAGTAATGGTTTTAAGGGAGTGGTGATACACTGTACCAATGGGTTTCAAAGGGCGTTATGCATTTCCAGTGAACAATTCTGCCTCATTTGGAGCTTATGACACCACACAGGAAAATGTCCCATAGTTTCCAGTATCTACGTTATCACTTATGTACGAGGAATCTTTGAAGTGGGAAATATGCAGTTAAAAACGCAAACAGAGAGTGGCACTGAACCTATATATCAAGATCAAGATTAACTTTATTGTCCCACTGAGTTAGAAATTTGTCTTGAGCCCTAATTATATGGTGTACAAAAACAACAATAGGTAACATGAGTGCAAATGAAACCTCTTAAAGACGACAGCAAGGATCTTAAACACATCATGTCTTGTTACAGTTGTTTTATTGTTTCCAAATCTCTCAGTTAGGGCTGGGCAATATATTATTGCATCGTTAACGTGATATGACACTATATAATTTAAGATTTGGGATATTGTATATTGGTAAGTGTCTTTTCCTGGTTTTAAAGGCTGCATTACAGTAAATTGATGTCATTTTCTGGCTGTTCAATTATTTGCCTTCACCCACTCAGGCTTTATATCCACATTACTGCTGGTTTCTTTTTTAATCTCATTGTGTAAATCTTTTGTGAAAGCGCCAACGGTTTTCTCCGTATCACCTAGCTCTACTCTTACTCTGACTTGAGAGTGCTATGCAAATAAAGTTACGTTTAAAAAGCTGTCATGAATCTTGTTGAGATCTTGCTGAATACCACCTTAGATACACCTTAGGTTCTATAAATAAGTGGATAGCAGTGGGAGGAAATTTTATGTGATTAAAAAGTTATCCAATATTGAAAATGACAAAAATGTGAACAGGACATTTTTGTTCTTAATATCAACCATCATCGTCACTATCATGTTAGTTTGACCACTGCAAACTATTGGGCAAACCACAGTGATGACTTTTGCAAACAGTATATCTGACTGCATATCAGTTTGTACATCACACCACAACTTTTTATATCATACTGTATATAAAAGGTGAAAGGATGATTTTGTTTATGATGCTCTATGTCAGATAACAATACAACAAAGTTTCTCTTTTGGTCAAACAATAACTGAAATCACCAGCAGACTGGTTTATGTAAATTGGCTCAGTCTTTGGGGTTACCGCTGGAGTAAATGATTAAACCTCAGAGCATTTCAGGTCTAACTTTAAAAGTTAACCTTAAATTAACACCGAGAGCAATTCAGCAGTAAAAGTGGTTGACACTGTGGGATTATATTTTATTACATACCATTGTGAGGTATACTGTCTCACTGCCAAATGATGTAGTGAATCCAAAAATCATCAGTCATTTTACTTCAAGGCCATCTGAACTGACTTCACAAAATGTTGTGCTCCAGTTACTGCTGGAAGTTATTTTTCACCTTATAGTTTACCGGTTAAAAACAAAAAACAAAAAAAAAGCTCAGTGAAAGACATCAGTCATCACATTATTATGAACTGTGACTTCAGACTTCACGCACCAAAACAGCTGCAAAAAGAAATAGCTGTTGAACAAGTCTAATGCCAACGTTAATTTAACATAGACTACTGACGTCAGATGACGTTGTCTAAGAAACCAAATTCCGACGTCCTCCAAATGTCTTACGCCAACGTTGTCTTGATGTAGAATAATTTTGTCGTAACGTATGGAGAACAAACACCATCATCTGCATTGCCTAACATCATTACACATCTAAAATATTGTCTACCCAATTTTAATTCCAACCAGAATTTAACATCTGCCCAGGTGCAACGTCTTTCTGACATCATATTGACGTCTGGTGTGGAGAGCCTTAAGCAAGTGCTTTGAGCTAAATGCTAACGTCAGCATACTGACATGCTCACAATGACAATGCTAACATGCTAATGCAAGTATATTGTTTTTTGTTTGCTGCGTGGTCACCACATTAGTTGAGCATGCTAACGCTTGCATTAAACACAGAGCAAAGCTGAGGCTGTTTGTTCTTAAGGCCCTGACACACCAAGCCGACAGTCGGCCGTCGACCAAAGTAGGGCCATCGGTGAGCGTCTGTCGCCCTAGTTTTTGCGGTGTGTCCCGCACCGTCGGCAGCTTTTCGGCCAATTGAGCATGTTGAATCGGCGGCTAAGCTTTGGTGAGAGAGATCACTCTGATTGGCTGTTCAGGTTTTATTTCCTCACCCCTGTAGCGAGTGAATCTGCCTGTAGTGAAACCAGGGCTAACCGGTGCTTCCTCCTCAGGCTCCACTTCACTCAGCTGCCCGACAGATCTGCTGCTTCTTCCCACTTTAACCTGAATAACAAACCAGAGCTAGCTGGGAGCGGCTAGCAGAGCGTTAGCCACAGCATGACTGGAGGGAAGCACAGCCAGTTAGCCTCCGCTAGTCTCTGAGCTAGCCGTGGCTCTCCGTTTGGATCCAACCGGAGCACCGAGCCCTGGTTTGTTATTCAGGTTAAAGTGGGAAGAAGCAGCGGGTTTATCGGGCAGCTGAGTGAAGCGGAGCCTGCGGAAGAAACACCGGGACCGTCTGGATGTAATAGTCCGTGGAGGTGCTGCGGTGCTCGGCTGCACAGATGGGAAACCCCTCGGCTGACAGGATGTACCACTGTCTCACTCCTCTCCCACGCAGGCGCAGAACATACGTGCCACTTGGCCGTCGGATGTAGTCCGTGTAATGTGTTCAAATGCAACTGACACAGGGCGATGTGAGGCGACGTAGACGACGCAACAGTTGGCTTTCGTCGCCGCTAGTTCTTTGATGTCGGTTTGGTGTGTCCGCACCTTTAAACACACAAAAAACAAATGGTGGTGCTCGGGAAAAAGTCAGGGGATCATGACAATCACTAGGATTCACCCTCTGGGCACTATGAACATCTGTACACAATTTCATGTCAATCCTTTCAAAAGCTGTTGAAATATTTCAATCTGAATTAAAGTGGTGGACTGACCAACAGGCCACCATTCACAGAAGGCCCGTTTCCACCGCAGGAACTTCGGGGTAATTTTACGGGGCCGGGGCCGTTGGTGCGTGTCTCCACCGCAGGAACCACCCCCGAAGGACAGAGTTCCGGAACTTTTACGGGGGCTAAACAAGTCCCTGCCTCAGGGTAGGTACTCAGAACGGCCCCGAAAGACTCCTGGCTGGGGCTTGGGGGTTACTTGGTGCTGATTGGATATACTCAAGGAGGGATGTGACGTCAACAGAAAGCAACAAAATAGCCGGCATTTTTAAAACTCAGCAGGCGAGGGATAGCTCGGTAATATAGCTTCTGCTGCCATCTAAAAAAAAAAACTCACTAAATGGCCCGTGAAAAAAATATTTTTTCCAGCGGATATCTTAGTTACAACATGATTGAGCTAGCAAAGCAGTTTTGCCTTGATATGTGTGGTATTTATTCAGTTATGGGAAATCACGATGTCTAGAAAGCATCAGCTAACAGCGGCAGCAAAGCTAACATCAGGACGTCATCTGTTAAAAGCCTCCCGTTGTCGGATACGACATGAAACTACTCCAGTTAGCTCAATCATGTTGTAACTAAGACATCTGATGGAAAAAATATTTTTTTTCACGGGCCATTTAGTGAGTTATTACAGACACCGCTGTCGGCTAACGGCGTCCCTACGTCGCCCGGGTCAAAATGGTCGCACAACGATTACGTCACATCCAGAGCCCGTAACTTTACAGGAACCTTCCTCATACTCGGCTCTCTCAGTGGAGACACAGCAGTTGAGAGGGCCGAACGAGAGGACGTTCCTGTAGTAGTTCCTGCCCCCAAACAGTACCAGGAACTTCTTCAGTGGAAATGGGCCTAGAGTCAAGGTGTGGCTAAAAACTGTTCTTGTAAATCAGATTAAATGTTGCGTTTCACAAGCCCAGCAACTTTGTAGTTTGTCATCCAAATCAATGGTTTGTCAAGCTTCTGGGTGTGTGTGTGTGTGTGTGTGTGTGTGTGTGTGTGTGCGAGTTTGAGAGAGATACAGAGCTGCAGAGAGTTGCGATCTTAGCTTAGCTATCGATCACATTAATTAATAAGACCAGGTATTGAAACAGTGTGACTTAACCGAAACTCTTTTACATTGTGTACACAAATTCTGACTGTGTAAAGTTATGCAAACGGAACATTATTTAAACAGCTTTTACTGAGAAAACATTACCAAAGCCACACATGACTCATAATCTAAATTTAGCTCGATGGAGAAGTGCACTTTTTTTTAGTTACATTATATTCTGAGCCATTAAAATCATCTCGATAGCCACAGAGATCACCCCATCCACTGATCAATATCATTTTGAACCAGACTGCAGATATTGTTGCTGTCACTTCTTCCATATGAGATTTGATATGAATATATTTAAGAAGAATTCAAGTATTTTAAGTAAAAATGTAAGATTTAAAATGTTTAAGCACAGTACAAGTGTTTCTTTGCTTGAATGAGTCTCTCTTCCTGCATCACACACACGCCATATTTTTTAAAAGTAACAAAACATAATTTTACTTGAGTATTTTGTGGGAACTCACCTTTAAACACTGATCTCTCAAACCACACTGAAATGCCAATAGAATTAAATAAATAAATAAATAATGAGTATACATCACAGTTTCCTGTTAAATGGGACAGAATGAAACTCTCAAGACCAAACACCTCTGTGAGAATACAGCTGATATTTACGCCCAGGAAAATGCAAGTAAAGATAATTAAAGTTAAAAAATGTTATTACAAATAATTCTTTGAGGCATCTTTCCACTGAACAGTCTGCAACCATTACTGTCTGCTGGAGTATATGGTCACAAATCAGCTTAATGTTTAAAATCAAATCACTGAAAGATTAGAAATCGTCCTAATCGTGATAGAAACACGTTTTTGCTCTTGGTTGAGCAGTTAATGTGACCGTAACGCACGTGCTGACTCCTGGTCGCAACCAAAAACCTCCACGTTTGAGCGAACTTTCCCTTTAAGCAGGGAGGTCAATGCGGACACAGCTAAATAAATCTTCCAGCTGACTGAGGGAAGGGCAGGGAAATAAAATATTAACAGGCAAAAGATTATGAGTTAAAGCCTGAATGTCTATTCAATACTGTAAGTATATGACAGTACTTTGAACTGTGCTTCTGATTGCTGGTCAGCAGAAGAGAATTCACGTTTGATAAGATAGACTGTAAATGGTGAAGTTTCTCATAAACAAAGAATAGCTTGACTCAAACAAAAGAAAAACATCTGTTTACTTTCAATAGTCATTTATAGTCATTAGTGCAGATGTGAAGACTGAATAAAAATGAGTTCTGTGTTTGCATCAGTACTGAGAGATCTTGCACGTTTGCATACTCCAATATGTTTAATGTATGGAGACAACCAATTTATAAAGGTGTGTTAAATCAGGTGTGTTGTCTTTCAGATGACAACACTGCACTATGTCAACACAGCATTTCATCACGTTTAAATCTATATGCTGCAGTACTAAAAAGTGTACCTACAAAGAGCAAGAATTTCATCTTTTGTCTGGCTGCAGACTCGTTAATGCTTAACCTGTGCTAAAATAGCCACTTTCTGCCTTCAATAAATCACCCACCATACCCAGCTTTCAGTGTTTGCTCTGCCCTCTATTCAGTGTTTCAGTATTCAGTATTTGCTTATGGAACTTTAAATGACCTCCCTGAAATTACAAGCTACCAATTCCTCAAAAGGGGATACAGACACGAGGACAAGATGATGTGAGCAACCAAAAAAAGAAGAGCGATACCCTCTGAGAAATCCTACAGCACAATAAGAACATCACTTGATAAGATCACACCTTTTAACCTTCTTTCTTTGACTCATTTTATCCTGCATATAATACATTTTTGACTACAGTGCCTGTTAAAACACTTCTCCTGAATAAAACAATGAACTGTTCTGTCCTGAAGAAGCTTCAAAAGCACGTCAAAGCAATCAGTGTTAAATGATTCCAGCCTTTTGGCTCGGGATTTTAAAGCCGTGATAACTCTTTTACAGGATTATCTCAACCTCCCCTGCCATTCAAAAGGGAGGAAAAAAAAGCTCATTGTATAGTACTTACATTTCTATGGTAACGTGCCAGGCACGTGAAATGTCATCAATTTTGGGCGGGAATAGCAGACTTATAATGTAGCTACAGCCGACAAATCAATGTTCAAATTAGTCCAGGTTTGAGTGCATGAGGAAAAAAAAATCCTGAGCCAGCTCTCACACTCCCAAAATGTATATCAGATACAGGAGTTGCGTATAGAGCTCCTCACAGAGGTATTATCTATCACTGCTGCTAATTATTAATCGAAAATTAGGTTCAAGATGAAAGAGATGATCGAGGTTATAGCACTTTTCCTTGGATTCTCGAGCTGGATATTGATTTTCATATCACTACATGATCAGTATTGGAAAGAATCCACGACAGAAGGCAGCGTAATTACAACCTCCACAATCTATGAGAACCTCTGGATGTCTTGTGCAAGTGACTCAACAGGGATCTATAACTGTCGAGACTTTCCATCCCTTTTTGCTCTCCCAGGTAAGTTAAAGATGTATTTATTGTCTAACAGCTGGATCTTAAAGTTTTACATTACAAGATGTTAGAAAAGTCAATAAATCTGTATCTGCTGTTAAAACAATTCAAAATATGACTGTTACTGGTGATTACAACAATTTGCTTTGGCCTCTTTAAATAATTTTCACATTTTCACACATGCTTTCAGTTTTTTTTTCTGTTGATCCAGCGTTGTGTAATAGCTGACTATGCATTTTCTAATCTACGTCACTCTGACAGAAATACAGCTTTATATTCTTTGATTGATTGAGGCACGTAGAGTCTAAATTATTATGAACAATACACACAGAATCAGACAGCTTAAAAAGACAGAAATAATTAATATATATTCGTGTAGTGCTTGAACTGTAATCTACAACACTAACTGAGCAATCTAACAGAGTAGCTCAGTAAAGGTTGTGAAGCTTATAAGTTTATTTTTGATGAGGTTTTATGAGAGGGATTTATATCCACTTCACTTCTAAAGACATAGATTGTACTGGATAACATTATATTGGAGCTGAATACACAATATTCTGTTTTATGTTGCTAAAAGATAAGGTAAGGTACGGTAAGGTAAGGTAAACTTATTGTGAAATGCATCTTGGGCACAGCGCTACATTTCATTGCTTCACAGGACAAGATAAAAACATCATCACAGGGACAGTTCTAACATTGTACAGGTGCTTCTCTGTATCTTTAATTGTATCCATTGTATCCAATACAATGCATATGTCAGAGATTTTACATGTGTTAACTCCAAACTGTATCTAATAACTCGAGCTGTTCTAAGATCTTGTGAAACAGCAGCTTACTTCATCCTTGTTGAGAATGTGAACTCCTATAAATATGATGTAATCCAGTAGAAGTCCACTAAAACTATGTCTTATGAAATGTCCATAAGTCCAACGTTGACCTAAAGCAGTTAAGTCAAAAGCTTCTTAGTTCTTGTGTTAAGGGTTTGAAACATTTGGAACAGAGTCAAATAAAAGTAAAATGGTTTTTGTATGTGTGGCCAGAAGGCTGCTTTGGTACTTCATCACCGTGATGATAAAGGCCTGATAACAAACGACGCTACATTGGTCAAACCAGTGAAGAGAAGTCATTCAGGTTCAGTTGTCAGACAAGCAAACGGGTTTATCTGCGGGGCAACAAACGTGGCTATCTGCGCGTCAGTATGTGATGATGCACCCTCACCCCTCAATGCCACTACCCATCATCCCTCGGACACAGGGTTTAAGTGAGGAGTCAAAACGTGACTTGAGTCCCATCAGTAACGGTTAGATATTATTGACACAGTGTTCAAAGCAAACGTCAAAAGGTGACAAATAGCTTCAGGTCTATAGACGTTAGTGAGCAGGCTTGAAGGTTGGACTTCACCTCCCTGTTGACCCTTGAGTTGGGTCAACATTTGGCATCTTTGAAAAGGTTCAATAGAGTCGAGAATAATAGGGATAATCATAAGTGGGCTATTTGGAATGAATCATTGATTTGTGGTTTTCTGGGGCATCTTAGCGCTGGGGTTGTTGGGAACTGGTCTGGCACACAAACACTTTGGGGTCGACAAATCCACATGTTTGCGCAGCAAGATAGCTCGGAGAGTCAACGTTTGTAAAGTGTTTCTCTCTCTGGATAATTTTACATTGGTTGGATAGAGGAAACAAGGGAGTATGAATGCCATAGTGGAAGCTTTGGCCTTCTTCCTGGGGTTTCTGGCCTGGCTGATGGTTGGGATCGCCCTTCCAAATCGATACTGGAGGGTCTCTACGGTGGACGGTAACGTTATCACCACATCGACCATCTATGAAAACCTGTGGATGTCCTGCGCAACCGACTCTACGGGAGTACACAACTGTCGGGATTTTCCATCTTTGCTCGCACTTAGTGGTATGTCGCCAACGCAGCAATAGTTTTATCAGTGTTGATGACTACTTTATCTGGTCTAATTTTTAATCCACCCACTCAAGGAATCAGCATTTGGAAGATTATGACATACCAAACGAGACTGTAAGCAGTATAAAAGTTTGGGAGCTTTTCTAACAGAGCACTTACCAAAAAAACAAACTTTTATCCATCTATGTGTAAAGGGGTGAGAATGTTTCACTGAATTCAGTTTTAAACGACTGGATCAAACCCAACAGTACAGAAATTGCTGCTCTTTTTGGGCATCGTTTTCAGGATGTTAGTGTACCTTTAAAAGCCTTTAAGGAGCAATCTACTGTATGGGTTATAAGCTGTAGTAAAGGCAGGTAATATAAGATACGATAAGATGTTAGAAGATAAGCAAGCATAAACACACTCAACTCAGACAAGCAGATACTCCCAGAATAATAAAAACATTAAGGACTAATATCAATGTCAATTTATTGGAGACTGTTAATTACTTTGGCCAAAGCTACCCATTTCAGTATCAATTCAAATATGTAAATGTAAACATGTACTATGTACATTTGATAAAGTGCTGTATAGCACTTGGATGCCCAGCCCTAGTCTTGAGCTCTGAGGTAACATTTTTGTCAGACCCTTATCTCACCACGGAAAGAAACATACTTTCCAGTTCACACTTGCAATTCTAATTTGTTGAGGTGGGGGACAGATAAGGTTGTCATATGAATCAAGTTTGAATCAGTGGGTTCCCTTTGGAAAGTGGTTATTGTTTGGATAGACTAACAAAAATATTTTTTGGCTTCGTGTCGTGGCTGAAGTTGTATTTTGTACAGGCTTTGCCCTCTATGTCAACAGAGCCTCGTAGAGGGCGCCGCCTGTGCTCATAGAACTAGGGTTACGATCAGTGACCCTCTAGAGGGCTCATACTTGCATCAACAATAGTTTTGTCTTGTTGTAACAGTGAACGCCACCTCTGTGGCTAAAGCATGCATTTTTAACACAAAAATGTTATGCTTGCTTTTAGTAATGCGACTATGTGTTTGTTGCTGTGCTTTTATAAGACACTTAAGTGTATATGGAACACAGATTATTACAAGTACATATGTAACTGTGTTTTCTTATGTCTGCACACAGGGTACATTCAGGCCTCTCGGGCCCTTATGATCGCTTCCATTGTGTTTGGGACGTTCGGGCTCGTGGCCACTCTCGTTGGAATGAAGTGCTCAAAAATAGGAGGAGAAAACTACGTCCTGAAGGGGAGGATCGCTGCCATTGGAGGAGTGTTCTTTCTGCTACAGGGTAAGGGGATGTATGAGGTGTTCATGTAACAAACAAAAGCATGACAAAATGTTTGGTCAGAAGTCCCTTCAAATGAAGACAGGCCCCTGTGTTTACAGCACTTTAAAATGACTGGGGGAAATGTCCAGTCGCAGGGAGGACACACACAATCACAGTACACAAAACACCTAGAAAGGTAAATCATGTCTGGCACTCCAGTCTCTGTGTACAGAAGACAAGTTATCAGAAAATTGGTCAGCAGTTCAAAAGGTTATCACTACTCTAACAGACCTGCTGATGCACAAAGGCCTCCCACTACCAAAGGTATTTGGATTGCGAGAAGAGGTCACACTGTGTTAAATAGGAAAAGTGACGCAGTGAGCAGACGCTGCTAATCTCAGGGACCTAACAAAATACTCTCAGTATAATTTATGTTTAATCCAAATGACTTCTATATGTAAGAACAGTAATAATACTCATAAGACATAACTTGTAGAGCAGATTTAAAGGAGAAGTTAGTCTTTGCAACATGCAGATATCTCTGCTTCATATGACTGGCCTCATAAATAATCTTATAATGTCGCATTAAATGGTTTTAGGTCCATAAGGGCTGACATTCCAAACATGTCTGACATCACTTTATTATCTAAAAACTCTATTTATGACCTTGTTCATGTTATCTTTGGTTGTAGCTGCGTGTGCTGTTTGCTTTGACAAAACATCCCACTTCTCTAAAGTCAACAATATTCTGTGTTTTGCAGGGCTTTGCACCATGATTGCTATATCTTGGTATGCAGCCAACATCACCCAGGAGTTCTTTGACCAGTTTTATCCGGGGACAAAGTGAGTCAATACAATGTGCATCAGTGTGTACATGAGCTGAAAAGAAGCAGAACAATAGCTGTTGTTTACAGTGGATTCAATAATGGTACATAGAAAACTGTATGTTCAATGTGATTGTGTCACAGGTATGAGATCGGAGAGGGCTTGTACATTGGCTGGTCTTCAGCCACGCTTGCCCTTTGTGGAGGTTCGTGCCTTTTGTGTGCTTGCAAAGTCAACAAAACCGATGAAAAAATGTGAGTACGCATTGCTGAAACATTTGATATAAATTCAATGGGTAAAACACAAATGGTGCTTATTCCAACTCAACTGAAACGGGGTGGTTTTTTTTTATGCTTTAGACCGTATCCGTACCAGCCATCCTCCAGAGGACATGTGCTGTCGACTGCGGGAACGTCTCAGTCTGTCCCAAGCCATTATGGGAGAAATGCTTATGTCTGAGAGGTAACTGTGTCGATTGAAAAGCCTGCTAGGCTGAAGCCAAGTCCCCAGATTGAATCCTCAGGGAGAGGGCCGCATTTATAATGGGAAACACCACTGTAAAGCTGTATGATCACTGTATAGTTAAAGATCAGTATCCTTGATTTGGAGATTTATTGGCTTTATCCAATCTCAACCTTTTAGTGATACATATTTGCAGTATATTAATCATGTTAATGTATTGTGAAAATGACATGTATCCATACCCTCCTTGCTTGGTGTCGGCTCACCAAGAGAAACTGCAACAAAAGCTGTGACAGTGCAAATAGAAAGCACTTGTAACAGAACAGAATACAATAAACATATAACATACTCACATTTAACACATCCGGAATATGGTGGTAATCCCAGTGTAGGACCATTTCTATCCCGGCAGCCTTCAATAATCACACATTTACCACCTCTTTCCTTACTTTAATGATTGCTGCAGGATGACTTGATCATAAGGAAAAATATGATCCTCTCTCCTTAGAGGACGACCTACTTAAAAGGTTTTAAGATGAAAAAAACCAACAAACCTCCTGTTTATCACTTTTACAAGGATTAGGAATACACAACAATCAGAAACATTTAATCCTCACATTACTGTTAAACTGTTTTACAATTTTGTTCAAGTCTATGACCTTTGTGTCAGTATAGTGTTGTAATCCTTTGTTATATATGTATCCTCAAACCTGCCTCAGGTTTCCTGGTCAAGAAAGATGAGAGTCGCACCCCTTCCATAAAACCTAGGTTGTGTGGCTGTGCTACATATTCGGATTAATTTGCCTGCAAACATTTTAAAAGCTCAACAAGCTCTCCTCTCTGGGAAATTGTTAATTCCAGAAAAACTGCAACACATGATAAATGATCTGGCTGGTTTTAAAGTAAATGAAGCTCTTCAGTAGAATGATCTATAATCTATCAACATATATCTGTAACAGGAAGTTAATCTGATTCTGTGCAAACGTCATGGACATGCGTAACTTCAACCTGCAACTGTCGGCAGTCAGCTGGTGTACTTTATTATATCAATTTTAAGTGCAGTTTCACACAGTGTGATTTTGACTCCCACCTCTGAACCAGAACACTTGAGTAACAGGGTTGAAACAAATGTAAAAAATAGTCTTTGTAACTTTTGTGCATTTTAATCATTTTATAGCACCCGTGTTTATTTCAAAGGTATTGTCACACTGTTTATTTTCCTTTTGGGTGATTTTACATGTGTTCCTGTAGATTTCAGTTTGTTTTGTACACAAATAAATATCATTTTCAGTGACTGATTGCACAAAACCAAGGAGACATTATGATTTCCAACAAAGAGGGATGAAGAGAGCTGTTGAGCAGTGGCACTTTATTTTAGTAATTACAAAAAATTCCAGCTCACATGTTCAGATGAAAGGAGTTTTGGGGTTACAGAGCTTGTTTGCAGATTATAATCTCCTTTGATTCCTTTAACCAAAACAAAAAACGCTCACAGCTGGGCCTGTTGTCATGACGTGTAAGTGGAGGTACGGCCCATGTAGCTACAGCATTACCTGAATGTCCACTGAGTGACAAATCATGTAATTTTCAGTTGCCTAAGTACGCCACCTAGTGAGATCATATGGTATCACAGCTGGGATTGCCTTTATTCAAGTCTGGGACACTGGCCAAAATCTTCCCCCAGCATCACCAGATCCTAAAAAGATTAAAACCATCTCAGTCAATCTTTTGTTTTTTATTTATACAGACACAAATATATGATGACACACAGCTCGGGGCTGCAGGCCAGAATCAAACCCAGGCCGCTGCAAAAGACTCAGCCCACCAGGTGAGCTAGAGGTCGCACCAAGTTGCAGACTTTTAATCTTTTGCGGCTTAATTTGCTAAATTGTCCATGCTTTGTTTGTCAAAGCGTAAAAAGTGCCAGTCTTCGCTTTCGGTAAGGTCCTGAGCTCCTTTAGCAGCGTAGAATTTTCTAGAGGGTGTATTCCAGTCGAACACAGTGAACTCTAGTTGCGCACACTGCTTATTCTTCCCCACCTGACAAAAAATGCACTGTTACATCTTCATCACACAGGACACATGAACAATTCCTTCTAGAAAACTGAGCTTTTGTGGTCAATGAAAAACATTCTTACCTCTGCAACTTTGCACAGTAAACCCTTGCCTATGCCTCTTCCTGTTGAGGAAATCAGTCAAAATAAAATATTTTTTTCTACTTGTGGAAAAAACATTTACAGACTAGAAAAACTGTAATTTCCCATTAGACATTTATGTGATATTTTGAGGTTGGTCCAAAAGATGTTTTGTGAGGTCACAGTGACCTTTGATCACCAAAATCGGATCGATTCATCATGAGTCCAAGTGGACGTTTGTGCCAAATTTGAGGAAACTCCCTCAAGGCTTTCTTCAGATATCTAATTCCCGAGAATAGTACAGACAGACAACCCAAGAACATAATGTCACGGCTATCACTGGCATGGAGACATAAAAAGATGTAACAGACATATGAATAAATTATGATTCACACAACTAAGCAAGTAAACACAACACATTTTACACAGTACTTTTCTTTCAGGCTTTATTGGCAACAATTCAACACATACATTACCTCTGAATTCTGGCATCACGTACAGATCCCTCAAATATATGGTCCACCCCTTCCATTTACTGTACGTGTAAAAGTAAAAGGCGTATCCAACAATTGTGAATCCTACATGGACAAAAACAAACAAGCAATCAAAAAGACAAACAGGAAGAAAAACCCACAAATATAATGGAATAAATCCTTGTGTCTTGCATTTAAAAAACAGTGAACTGATATCAAGTGTGTGGATGCTCAGTCACTGTGCAACACCACTGCCTTCAGTTTTATCTCAAAACATTAGATGAACATCTGTTGATTTATGAGGCGGCACTTGAGTAATCAGCATGATTTGTTGGACACGAGATAGAAATATCTAAACAGCAAAGGCACAGGTCTTTTGTTATCTGAGTGAGATGCTGACAAGTTCAAAGGAGAGACTACAACAGAAAAGGCCTTGATCCAAACTTTACCTTCTTTAGATTTATGCTCCTCGGGCACTTCTGCGACGAGGCATTCAAAGAAGGGATTCTGACAGAAGCCGTCCCGCTCCAGCTCTAAACTCCAACAACACAGATCATTTAAATTTGCCCAAACACAAACAGACACAGCAAATACATCAATGCTCAGAACATTAGAAGATTAATTACTTTTTGTTTACAACTGTGTTAGTATTTAATGATAACAGCTGAGATCCAAACACACGGTGACATTGCTACAAAACAGTCCATTAAGCAGGAAACAAGTTGTAGACATTAATCATTTCAGCTGTGGATCACAACCTGTCACATCTAGCAGGTTTGTTTACTCATAAATATGTTGAAAGCATTTCCTACCTCATAAAACATTTGCAAAGTGAATGTTTCAATCCTGCACGCAGTCTTCTTCTATTCCTCTTTTATTGGTGCATTGATTTCCATACGGAGCATAATACCACCACCACATGTTGATATGTGTTATCTTCAGTCAGCAGAGATGTCAATCACGACATCCATGTGCTCGTGGTGTGTGGCGTACTCGTGCTGGTAGAACACCTGATACAAACAATTCGTGGACTCGCTTGTCATAACATTGCTCTACAGCGCCACTAGTGGCCAAAAACGTAACCAGGTGCCTTTAAAAGTACTTGAAAGTATAAGTATTGTACACATCATTATCATACTTTGTAATGTCTGCATTAAGAGTAACTCATACATAGAAGAGAGCAGAAATAACTTCCATGGACCAAACACACACATACAACCACACTTATTTCCAAGGCATCAATCAGCACCAACCCACTAAGTTACCAGTTTTTGTGCATGTTGGCTCACAGGTTTGGCTTCCTGTGACACATAACATGTAACTACAACATTGTTAAGTTTAACCTGAGCATGTTCTCAGCATTGTTTCTATAGTTTGAGTGCAGAATTACCTTCATGAGATATCTTCACTTGCTCAGGCTTTTTTTACATAAACCGCCAGCTCCTGTGAAAAGAGGGATTTCATGACATTTTAGTGTGAATGCAATCTCGGCCATTTGGCAATTTACCAAATGTAACAAACGCAACGTAACGTTAAAGTCAGGTGTATTAAATTCAGCATGGTGAAGCAAAGCACTATTTTTAGGTTAGCTTGGTTACAGTCCTGTACTGAGCCTCACCAGTATCAGTCTCGATATGTCTCTACAGTCTTCTTTAGTTGCAGCCCGGATTTTAAAGTTCATGTTTGTTTAATCTATCACTGTCCGCATTTACCCTGTCAAACTGTCTTCTTCCTCAGAGAAGTAAAAAGACTACAAATCAGACCAGCGGAAACCGCCGGAATCACTTCCGGTGTTGATTTCGTCTTCAAAATTAAAGACAAATAAAACGTTCACATTTAAAAAAAAAAAAAAAAAAAATGGCCTATTCTAAAATCTAGGTTTAAATTGTAAAAACCGGTAGGCCTACAGTATGCATCAATAATTATCTCTATCACTCAAAATGTGATTGGTCTCATTAAAGGAACATAATTCCTGTAATACTGGAGACTATATGTCTCTAATTATGATGAACAGGATTGTGGTGCAGCTGCAAAAGTTTAAGGCTGTGTCTAGTCTGGAGGGTTTTAATAGACTTTCAGTGGCTGCTTTTAAATATACATGTGTTAAAGTAGCTGACATAAAGCTACCAAACACCGTTGGGCCAAAGATTCAAAGAGATGTCTCCAATTCAAAATCCGCTGTATTCAAACACATTATTACTGGATCAGATTGTAAGCTTACAATCACGTCTCTGTCTTTGATATAAATACATCTGTTTTAAATCTGCAACTATATCTTTCATCTTCATTTACTAGCCCATGTGTTTTGTCCCTGTCAGATTAAAGCTGTACAAATATATTTAAAATGTAAAGTAGGCTATGACCTAATGATGAATTAATGGATATCACTGAATAACACTTTATTATATTAATTTATTGACACTTTCCCCGCTCAGATTCAGAGTCTTTGTTTTTTTAGATAAATGTTTGCAGTCCGCATATTAATGTATTAATATCTCTTGATATCACCGGATTGAAAATGGAGGTTGTGCCTTTTATTTACCTGTTGTCATGGTGAATTGTAATACTGGCACTCCATTGATGATCACTTTTTTCATTCCCCGTGCATGACCTTAACTCAGAAAGAACATACACAGAGTTGAGTGAACTGACTCAGATCAGCTGTGTTGAAACTGAAAACTCAGAGAGTTTTCCATCTCAGGGGAAGTTATCTCAGAGCTCAGGGTTCGACTCAAGAGTTTGTTAACTCTGCTTTCTGAAACAGGCCCCTGGTCTGATACAATCATACAAACTAAGAAACAGCAACTGTTGCTTTAATGCATGTATTTAACCACAGCATTCCCTGACTCTACACTAAGAGAGTTGACAAATTATATCATTTTCAGTTGGTTAAGTTCACCGCCCACTGGAATGATATGGTGTCACAGCTGAGATTAGATTTACTTGTGTCAAGTCACATTGTGCTGCTGGGACACTAGCCAGCATCACCAGATCCTTAAAAGATTTAAATCATCTCAACCAATGTATTTTATATACATTCACAAATATATGATATGCAACATGCAAACACTTAGGAAATCATGTCTGCAAACTAAATTTACACTCTGCACTTGAAAGGCAACAAGACATAACCATTTGCAACCTTGTCTGGAAAATGAAGGAAGGTCAAAGGTAGAGTATTTAAAATCGTATTTATAAATCACAGGTAGGTCCTTGTAAATATGAAAAGTTTAAATCAGGACATGATTTTTATAAAACAGGAGAAAGACAAGGTAGTGAGGAACCAGGTACAGTCCAGCTTATTTTGTCTCATACAGGGTGAATGTTTACCAGCCACAGTCGTTCACAGAAAGTTACACAGTTAATTTGCAGACTTTTAATCTTTTGGAGCTTCATTTGCTAAATTGTCCATGCTTTGTTTGTCAAAACGTATAAAGTGCCAGCCTTCGCTGTCGGTTAGGTCCTGAGCTCCTTTAGCAGCGTAGAAGTCCCGAGAGGGCGTATTCCAGTCCAACACAGACAACTGCAGCCGCACACACTGCTTATTCTTCCCCACCTGAGAACACAATACAGTCATGCACTGTTACCTCTTCATCACACATCAACAATTCTTTGTAGAAAACTACGCTTTAACAGTCTAGGAAAACATTCTTACCTCAGCGACTTTGCACAGTAAACCCTTGCCTATGCCTCTTCCTGTTGAGGAAATGAATAAAAATAAAAACAGGAAAACATTTACAAACTAGAACAACTCTCATCACTTCATCATTTTATCCTAAAAGACGTTTGTGTAAAATCTTGTCATAATTAGCGTATGAATTCTTGAGTTATCCTAAAAGATGTTTTGTGAGGTCACAGTGACCTTTGACCACCAAAATCGGATCGATTCATCATGAGTCCAAGTGGACATTTGTGCCAAATTTGAGGAAACTCCCTTAAGGCTTTCTTCTTTGTTGGCATGGAGACATAAAAAGATGTAACAGACACATGAATAAATTATGATTCACACAACTAATTAAGTAAACACAACACATTTTACACAGTACTTTTCTTTCAGGCTTTATTGGCAACAATTCAAC
Source organism: Epinephelus lanceolatus (assembly GCF_041903045.1). Lineage (NCBI taxonomy): Eukaryota > Metazoa > Chordata > Actinopteri > Perciformes > Serranidae > Epinephelus > Epinephelus lanceolatus. The sequence goes on along the minus strand of NC_135744.1, from coordinate 41,502,389 downwards.
ACATACATTACCTCTGAATTCTGGCATCACGTACAGATCCTCCAAATATATGGTCCGCCCCTTCCATGTACTGTACGTGTAAAAGTAAAAGGCGTATCCAACAATTGTGAATCCTACATGGACAAAAACAAACAAGCAATCAAAAAGACAAACAGGAAGAACACCAGAACATTTTAAATCCCTACAAATAAAGTGGAATAAATCCTTGTGTCTTGCATTTAAAAAACAGTGAACTGATATCAAGTGTGTGGATGCTCAGTCACTGTGCAACACCACTGCCTTCAGTTTTATCTCTGAACAAAACATTAGATGAACATCTGTTGATTTATGAGGCGGCACTTGAGTAATCAGCATGATTTGTTGGACACTAGATAGAAATATCTAAACAGCAAAGGCACAGGTCTTTTGTTATCTGAGTGAGATGCTGACAAGTTCAAAGGAGAGACTACAGCAGAAAAGGCCTTGATCCAAACTTTACCTTCTTTAGATTTATGCTCCTCGGGCACTTCTGCGACGAGGCATTCAAAGAAGGGATTCTGACAGAAGCCGTCCCGCTCCAGCTCTAAACTCCAACAACACAGATCATTTGCCCAGATAGAAACATTTCATCTTTACATTTAAAAGTCATTTTAGCATTCCTCAGCACAGAAGTGAGAAGAAGCAAAGCAGTCAAGCAGTCAGTTAAACTTCAGCATTATCAATGTGTCCATTTAGGAAGCACAAGTGATTGTGAATCAGTTTCACCTCCTTTGGTGCAAATAAAAAAGTGACAACAGGTGCAACAGAGAGGCAAGAAAGACAACCCCCAAAAAGGGAATGGTTTCACATGTGGTGTCCACAGACAGTTGCTCTCTCCTTATCCTTCCTGACTGATTCTTCTCTAGGTTTGTGTTCTGCTAGTGTCCTTGTCACTATGGTAGCATGAGGCGATACCTGCAGCCCAATCGGGTTGCACAGGTAGTCCAGCTCCTCCAGGATGGCACATCCACACATGCTGTCACAAGAAGTTTGGCTGTGTCTCCCAGCACAGTCTCAAGAGCATGGAGGAGATACCAGAAGACCGGGTGTTACACGAGGAGAGCTGGACAGGGCCGTAGAAGGGCATCAACCCAGCAGCAGGACCAGTATCTGCTCCTTTGTGTGAGGAGGAACAGGAGGAGCACTGCCAGAGCCCTACAAAATGACCTCCAGCAGGCTACTGGTGTGCATGTTTCTGACCACACTGTCAGAAACAGACTCCATGAGGGTGGCATGAGGGCCTGATGTCCTGTGGTGGAGCCCGTGCTCACAGCCCAGCACTGTGCAACTTGATTGGCCAGAGAACACTGGAATTGGCAGATTTGCCATTGGCGCCCCATTCTCTTCACAGATGAGAGCAGGTTGGCACTGAGCACATGTGTAAGGCGTGAAAGAGTCTGGAGACGCCATGGTGAATGCTATGCTGCCTGTAATATCATCAGCATGACGAGTTTGGCGGTGGGTCGGTGATGGTCTGGGGAGGCAGATCCTTCAAGGGTCACACAGACCTCCATGTAATCCATGTAAACTTCCATGGATTGTCAGACCTTATGTTGGTACAGTGGACCCTGGGTTCCTCCTGGTGCAGGACAATGCCCGGCCTCATGTGGCCAGAGTGTGTAGGCAGTTCCTGGATGACGAAGACATTGATGCCATTGACTGCCCCCCTCATTCCCCTGACGTAAATCCAATCAAGCACCTAGTGCACCAAGTGCTGCTACAGACTGTCCCGGATCTCCCTGGTGCCTTAATCCAGGTCTGGGAGGAGATCCCCCTGGACACCACTCTCCAACTCATCAGGAGCAAGCCCAGAAATTGTTGGGAGTGCATCCAGGCACCTAGGGGCCATACACACTACTGAGTGGCTGCGATATGATTCACACAAGTTGGATCAGCCTGTGATTTAAATTTTTTACATTGATTTTCAGTGTGATTTTGAATCCAGCCCTCAGTGGGTTGATGAATTTAGTTTCCATAGACCATTTGTTCTCAACAAGTTTTCCAATGCACACATCAGCAAAGATTTTCAACTTGAAGAACTTGTTCACCGAGATCTGATGTGTGATTTAAGTCTTCCTTAATTTTTTTGTTCACTGCTGCTTTCTAAATGGACAACTTTGAACTCATGATACAGACATAAGGGAGACAGCCTGCATTAAGAGTAACTTGTACAGAAATTCATAATGCACGACAAGTTACAAAGAAAAGAGCAGAAATAACTGCTGTGGACTGTGCACACACATACAGTACAGGCCAAAAGTTTGGACACACCTTCTCATTCAATGCGTTTTCTTTATTTTCATGACTATTTACATTGTAGATTCTCACTGAAGGCATCAAAACTATGAATGAACACATGTGGAGTTATGTACTTAACAAAAAAAGGTGAAATAACTGAAAACATGTTTTATATTCTAGTTTCTTCAAAATAGCCACCCTTTGCTCTGATTACTGCTTTGCACACTCTTGGCATTCTCTCCATGAGCTTCAAGAGGTAGTCACCTGAAATGGTTTCCACTTCACAGGTGTGCCTTATCAGGGTTAATTAGTGGAATTTCTTGCTTTATCAATGGGGTTGGGACCATCAGTTGTGTTGTGCAGTAGTCAGGTTAATACACAGCTGACAGCCCTATTGGACAACTGTTAAAATTCATATTATGGCAAGAACCAATCAGCTAACTAAAGAAAAACCAGTGGCCATCATTACTTTAAGAAATGAAGGTCAGTCAGTCCGGAAAATTGCAAAAACTTTAAATGTGTCCCCAAGTGGAGTCACAAAAACCATCAAGCGCTACAACGAAACTGGCACACATGAGGACCGACCCAGGAAAGGAAGACCAAGAGTCACCTCTGCTTCTGAGGATAAGTTCATCCGAGTCACCAGCCTCAGAAATGGCAAGTTAACAGCAGCTCAGATCAGAGACCAGATGAATGCCACACAGAGTTCTAGCAGCAGACCCATCTCTAGAACAACTGTTAAGAGGAGACTGCGCCAATCAGGCCTTCATGGTCAAATAGCTGCTAGGAAACCACTGCTAAGGAGAGGCAACAAGCAGAAGAGATTTGTTTGGGCCAAGAAACACAAGGAATGGACATTAGACCAGTGGAAATCTGTGCTTTGGTCTGATGAGTCCAAATTTGAGATCTTTGGTTCCAACCGCCGTGTCTTTGTGAGACGCAGAAAAGGTGAACGGATGGATTCCACATGCCTGGTTCCCACTGTGAAGCATGGAGGAGGAGGTGTGATGGTGTGGGGGTGTTTTGCTGGTGACACTGTTGGGGATTTATTCAAAATTGAAGGCACACTGAACCAGCATGGCTACCACAGCATCCTGCAGCGACATGCCATCCCATCCGGTTTGTGTTTAGTTGGACAATCATTTATTTTTCAACAGGACAATGACCCCAAACACACCTCCAGGCTGTGTAAGGGCTATTTGACCAAGAAGGAGAGTGATGGAGTGCTGCGGCAGATGACCTGGCCTCCACAGTCACCGGACCTGAACCCAATCGAGATGGTTTGGGGTGAGCTGGACCACAGAGTGAAGGCAAAGGGGCCAACAAGTGCTAAACACCTCTGGGAACTCCTTCAAGACTGTTGGAAAACCATTTCAGGTGACTACCTCTTGAAGCTCATGGAGAGAATGCCAAGAGTGTGCAAAGCAGTAATCAGAGCAAAGGGTGGCTATTTTGAAGAAACTAGAATATAAAACATGTTTTCAGTTATTTCACCTTTTTTTGTTAAGTACATAACTCCACATGTGTTCATTCATAGTTTTGATGCCTTCAGTGAGAATCTACAATGTAAATAGTCATGAAAATAAAGAAAACGCATTGAATGAGAAGGTGTGTCCAAACTTTTGGCCTGTACTGTACAACCACATTTTTCCCAAGAGATCTGGTCCTATCTAATATTCAAACTGACCGCAGTCTCATTATTGTTAATGATTAGTGCACAGCATTTATCATTTATTTGTGAGTGGTTGCAAAGTCTTGCACTGCTCACTACATAATAACTAACACACATTGCACATTGCACATGCAGTCAGAACGTTAGGTTAAAGTGTGGACAGAGATGCAAATCCAGAACCACTTCTAGTGTTATGGTGGCACTGAAGGTATTTTAATGGCATTCCTGTGACACATACAATGTAACAACGACACTGATACGTTTAACCTGGGTTTGCTCTCAGCATTGTTTCTATAGTTAAAGTGCAGAATTACCTTCATGAGATATCTTCACTTGGTCAGGCATTTTTTCATACACCGCCAGCTCCTGTGAAGAGGGGAGCATAAAGTCAGGTGTGAAATAGAGCACAATTTGTAGCTTGGTTACAACCCTGTACTGTAGCCTCACCATTATCAGTCTCGATATGTCTTTGCAGTCTTCTTTAGTTGCAGCCCGGACTTTAAAATTCATGTTTGTCAAGTGTCTCAGTCCACACTTCACCCTGTACTACTGTCTTCTTCTTCAGTTAAATGAAATGACTACAAATCACAACAGCGGAAAACACATCGTACACAGGAAGTCATTCCGAGTTCTGGTGTTGTAATTTTGCCTTCAAAATAAAAGACAAATCACTTAAATTGTGTACATGTTAAAAAAAAAAAGCGACATGGCTCTACTTCACCCTGTTATTTTTTTTGATAATTGTTTATTCACATCAATATCAGGGAAGGACTCCTGTCATGAAAATACAAACTACAACGAATAAATCTACAAAAGACGCTTTTAAACTTGGTCTACCATCACGTTCATGTTTCGAACCGCAATGCTCAGTGGGAGTTGTAGTTGACTGAAGTGTTAAACGTGGTCTTACACTTTTGCATTGCTTTCAAGTGATGCTATTTATATGTGCATTAGGGTGTGTCTGCGAGGCTTGTCTGGGGTGAATAAAACTTAAGAGTGTAATTTAAATGTGTATGTGTAAATACATGTTTTCAGGTCACTTTTGCAAAGGGTTCTTGATCTGAATGAGACATCCTGATTAAATAAATAAAGAAAGAAAATAAGTTTTGGGACTCTGGGCTCCCAAGTGACACAAGTACTTGTGAAATGTAATCACTTACACTTACTCAAATACTTGTACACCTTGTTCTTTACTTAAGTCTTTCCATTTTAACTTACTTTATACTCCACTACATCAGTCTAAAAGCCATTGCTACTGATCACTCTGTTCACAGGTCCACACATATGCTTGTACGAATGAAGGACTGCAACTAACAATTATTTTCATTGTCATTTGATCTGTAGATTATTTTCTGGATTAATCAGTTGTTAGGTTTATAAAATGTCAGAAAATTGTGAAAAACATTGATCAGTGTTTCCCGAAGATATTCAGTTTACAGAGAAACCAAAAGTTACTCATATTTAAGAAGCTGGAGTCAAAGAATATTGACCTTTTCTATAAGAAAAAAAAAGACTGCAACTGATTAATCGATTCTCAATTTAGCTGGAAATTAATAGACAGCAAATTATTAATGATCAAAATAATGTTTTAAATGCAGGACTTCTACCTGAATTGAAGTATTTTTACAATCAAGTATTTGCTGCTTTAACTCAAGTAAAAGTCGTGTGTGCTCCTTCCACCAATTATAGGAAGTTAGTATGAGGGTTTTTTCTGTTTCCCTTTTTGCAGGCTTGAACACACCTGCTGGTCTTGTGATCAGTGCTGACAGTGACACTCAACAAACAGCGATCTGTGCTGATGGCAAACTGTACAGAGTAAATAAAAATGTATAAAAAACACATCCAGATAAAGGATTTCATACAAAATCTGATTTATTTTAGAGTAAAAAAAGAACATGAAATCAATTAGAATATAAGCTGAAACATTACAGATCTCACAGCTGGACCTCAGTTTTCATTGGGCATTAACATATTTACAATGTCTAGTCACATTTGCTCTTCATCAGTCAAGAGTTCAGATATTCCCCTTCATACCACTCCAAGGTTTACCCCTTTAAGTTCAGCCTAAACAGCCCTCCTTGTGTTCAGCTGCACCAACATCTCCACTACCCATACAAGTCTCAGTGTGGCGACTGTGTGCTTGCTCCTGGAGACTCGGACCGGTCTAGCTTCATCCCCGCTTCTAGCTGGGTTGAGGAAATTGAGGTTGGTAGCACAGAGCTCTTAGTCTCCAAAGAGGAAGAGGCCGACGAGGGCAGAGATACAACTATGTACTTCTGCAGAGGTCGTGAACCTGTCAGTCCGGGACCACTGCCAGACTCCAGTTTTACCAAAGGCTGCAAGGTCGAAGTGGCACTGGGAACAGTGCTGGTGACTGGTGAGGCCGACTGAGAAGAGCTGAGGGTGATTACCTACAGGGGAGACAGAAAGATGGATGTAAACTCATAAACAGAGGAGTTGTGGGACTTGTTTAGTTTCACACCAATCACATTATTAACTAATAAAAATATAAATGTTTCACATCTGAATTCAATCATGTTTATATTCGTTTTTTGTTTCTTTTCATATTGTCATACATTAGATATATATAATTCAATTCAAAAAAGTCATCACTTATTATGCTTACATTGTTTTTGCAGCTGCAACTAAAATGTATATTTTATAAAATAATATATTATTGATCATATCATCTTATCAATATAGCCATGAGAACATTCCCTTTGAAGCTTGGTGGCAGAGGAACACTGTGATGAGTGTGCGACTGAATCAAAATCAAAGTACCTGCTGAGTTGAGGCAGCTCCCGCACTGGTTGCCATGACGATGTACTTTGTTGCCGGGGGAGATGGCTGTGATGGGGTCCCTGGTCGAGGGGACATCAGGGTGAGGGAGCTTGGAACCTTAATAATGCTGGGAGTGCGCGGTCCTGTCGATCCACTTAACCCGCTCTGCGAGACGGTGAGGGTCGGACGAGGCTGCGAGAAAAGGATCCATCGTTAATTAAACAGCTTTGTGATAGTTTGCTTACACGTCATTCTGCATTAATTCTGGACTCTGGAGTGATACAAACTATGTCCGTGTTTTCATGGCATCTTTTTTACTCCAAAAACGTCCTTCCGGCTTTTTCACTTTTATTTATACTTCACTGAAAACATTACATGAATGTAAGTATGAAACGTACCTGTGTGATTGTTAATGTGGTTCTGTTGACCTGCTGAGCTTGCAGTGCTGCTTGAGTCCTGGCCTTCATTACATGGGAGCAGAGCATGGGTCCGAGGTAACCGTAGTCTATCCGATACTGCTCCACATTGTCGGGCTGCAGTCGGATCTTGGCGATAACACTTGCACAGTGTTTCTTTGAAAACAAATCACATTGTGTGAATATGAAACATACGTACTGTGCTGATACAATAACTGATGTGAAGTGACTATTATATACAAAACGAATCAATCTGTCAGAAGTCGTCTACTTTTAAATGTAAAATAATCACAAACTTATTACCAGTAAGAGGCTTTGAACGTGGTCGGCTCCTATCTTATCAATATTAGACACCACTGGTCCTTCCATCACTGCTTTGATGCGAGCACCCTCTACAGTAAGCCGAGGAAGGATCAACGTCTTTATCACCTGCAGGGGACAAAATCAGGAGGTTGGTGCCTTTCAAAAAGAGTGGAAATGATAAAGACAGGAGGAAAACAGAATCGCACTCACATCAGGTCCGAGTTCAGCAAGTCCAGCAATGCAGCCGTAACGTGTCGTCCACTGGGTTTTGTCATCCAACCAACTCTGAGGAAACATGTCAGTCTGGTTTAGTTTGTGAAGTGTTTTAACAGTGGTGAAAACGTGTAATTTAAGGAGCTTAGCGTATATCTATAACAAGGGATCACTCCAAACATACTGTATCTGTGGCTAGATTTTTTTAAACTGTCTTTCAGGGTTCCCACAAACGTTTTTTCCAATGAAATTTCAAAACTTTACCATAACTTTTCCATAATATTTTACCCTGTTTCCATGACTCTATTTAAGTAGTTTAAAAAAGGCAGACTTAAACAGTGATACAGCCACATATTATTAACACCCACCTTGGTAAAAGTCTTGGTAATACGGGACTGGATGTTGTTGGTCGTAGTACTGAAGGTCTTACAACTTTGGGCCATGAGGCGAGCGGCAAAGTCTCGTAAAGCCCAGTGGTTGTCGACATCTGGCCGCAAACACAGCTGCTTACTCACAATGCATGTCACCACAGCTGGAATGAGCTCATGCAGCTGCAAATACAGATAGAAATAACATAACATTAGAATTAAAGTATTTGTTAAGATTATACCCTTCTAGAAATAACATAATTTGTGTTCTTCACTCACGTATTTCTCCAAATACAGGGTGGGGTTGTCCATTAGAGCTTTGACCATCCGCATTAGATAAATCAGGAGAGCCAAGTTGTTTTGCACCACGTTCACACGAACCTTAAAGGAGAGCATACGGTCAGTACTTTTAGCATAGTTAATGCTTGGGGATTTTACAAGAGGTGAGTAACATTTTAGAACATCAAGAGAAGCTGAAAAAGATGCTTACTCCTTCAGAAATAAATGTGCTGAATCTTGGAAGCATCTGATACAGTCCAGGATCTGTAGCAATACTCTGTAGAGCTTCCTGAATGAGACAAAAGGAAACAGTTATCAAACAAATGTGACATGACAACCCATACAAGTAATTTCTTGTTCGAAAAAACATCAACAAGGAAATGCAATGACATGTATAAAATACACCTCTATATACAGGGGCAGACAAGCAGAACTTACAGCTCTCTTAGCTTCACAGGAGCCAACACATGCTTCTGTGATTTCCTTGTAGTAGAGCTGCTGTTCCACAGACAGCTCATGAGTGCTACGTGGCTTCAACTTTATTGGACCCTTTTCCTTTCCTGAAAGAGACAGATATAAACATGGGATGAAGGAGAAATACATAACCATAAAGGATCAGAGAAGGAAGAGGGAAGCATGGTAGTGGAAGAAGACAATAGGAAAAGTTTAATTTTAAAGGCCCCATATTGTTTTCTTTTATTTCTTATCATACAGCAAGTATAGATGCTATAAAAATACAGATAAAGTATCAAAACACTCAATCCACAGAGAAATTCACACGGTCCATATTGAGGAACTGTGCCTTTAAATGAGCTGTGAGGACTTGAGTGAAGTTGTGACGTCAGAACTATAATACATAAAGCTAGAAAGTGCCGCTACAGTGCCGTTACAGTCATTCCCCCAGCTGCAATAATGATACATAAATGCCTAGAGGGCATATATGGAAGACCGGGAAACACTGACCAATCAGAGCAGACTGGGCTCTTTTAGGAGGGGGCCTTAAAGAGACAGGCGCTAAAACGAAGCTTTGCAGACAGAGTGAATACAAGTATATTTAGGCAGACAGTGTGAGAAAAATAAAATACTTTTTGAACATTACAACATGTCACCATGTCAACGATGTCACTATGTCAACCTGAAAATCAGCACAATAGGGGAACTTTATTATAACACAAGATACTGACCTTTGCCATCAGCAGCCGTTGCCCCCTGACCCTTGCCTTGAATCGCACCTTCCTCCTCCTGACCAGGTTTGACCACTTTGAGGGGCTCTGTCGATTCAATCTTTTGTTGCTCTTTTGGTGCTAAAATGCAGTAAACAAAACCCCAAATTAATGTTTCCTTCAGACATATTTTTTGTCTTTCAAGAGAAGAGATTCTGAACAGGGCTCACCTGGGGGTGGATTTTCTGGAATAGAAGGCTGCACTCCCTCAATGCTTAACCAGTGGGCTGTGGGTTAACAAATAAGCATGGTGAATGAGCTGTCAAAACTAGACTGTGTCCAAGAATATAACAGCGTGCATGACTGGTTATTTGGGTACCTTTGAGAGACACATCTAGTGGAACTCTGGGAAGCGGTGTGTTGATAATGTCGCTGAGGTCGACTTCCTTTTCCTCATAGAAATGAAGCTCTCTTCCACCGCCACTTGCAAAGCGAAAAGGGATAAACTCTTGCGACTGGAACCCATACAGGGGCTGTAATGACAAGAATTTACTTACAATACAGAAATCCAAAAGAAACCACAGCAAAGGACCAAAGTTAAAGTATGCAAGTTCTCCCTTACCTCCACATTTTTTAGTTTGAGAGCATTGTCTATGTCGCTGGTGGTCAATTTACGTCTCTTCCCATGATGCATGAATTTGAGAGCATCCTATGTAAAAGGGAGAAAAGAAAGAGACCAAACAACATTAAAATACAAAGCTCATACTTCAGATATGACAGAAAGACATTCAAAAATGTGGTTTAAGAGAAACGGAGAGACCCACAAACAAAAAATCTGCTCTGATCATATGAACCTTACCTGTGCTATTTCTTTTATTCTGTAGCTGACTTCTTCACTTAGGGCTGCACAGCTTTCCTCCTGTAACTGCCCCACTCCCACAGACTCTGCCATGGCCTTCATGGACTCTGTGGGCAGGGAGACTGAGCACGGCTTCTGCCGACGTTCCTCCGCCATAGCTAAAAAAGCATACAGGACTGTGAATATCACATCTCATATGCACACACACAAAAAAAATCAAATTAAAACAGGTTCAGGAGACACTAGTTTTTCACTGCAACCTAATTTTTTAGGGCGTAAGATTTTCAGTCTTACAAAATTTGAATGTTTCACTGCCAATAATAAACATTCAATAGGTCTGAAGCCACAAACACAACATCTTGACATATTATTGACAGCCTTCATATACTTATGATGGTTTAGGTAACACCACATACAGCCTGCAATGTACTTCCATCGACAAAATTCTGATAGAAGTACATTAGCGGCGTGTAGTTAGTCCCATTCCCCATATGTAAATATAAGAAATGTCATATTGCAGCTAGTCATTAAATATTTTTCAACAATACAACAGCCTTATATCATTAAAAACACTGTTCATGTGTGGGGGGCACTACTGAGGGAACGTCATTAAATAGGATGATCACAGATGTGCATGTAACTGAGTGCTTCACTGCAGCTTCATGGGATGTTGACAGAAAAAGTGAAGTCAAAGTCGAAAAGGCCTTATAACACGTCACAGCTCAGCTAGTGTTTGACAGAGTGCATGTGGGAAAAGCAATACACACAGTGCAATAAGGATCTATGGTCTAACGAGCCCAAAATTACAATTTAAAAAACAAATGTTATATTTGCTGGAAGCCAGACAACTCTCTATCACGCCCTGAGTCAAGACCTTTATGTAATTGGTTTTGACAGTCTAGTTGTATTTGTGGCAGACACTGCAAAGTCATGCATGCATTTTTCTAAAATGATTGGAGATGTCATGATGTACATATCTGACACGGCCCCATCCTGACAGACAGAAGGCAGTAATTTCCACAAGCTGATGCCTTTAATGAATATGGACCTGAATGGGATACTTAAAGATTTATACTTCACATAGAGATCGGTAATAATAAGTATTTTCCGCCATTTGTGCCAGAAACCCCGATAACTTCCACAACGATTTAATGTTGTTTATAATGCAACATGAAAAAGTCCAAGCGCCTAATGCTTGTTTACAGCTTTTAAATACACTATACGTATAAACAAACACTGAACTCCACAGAAAGCGGGTTAACCACTTTGACGGAATAACAACCAACTTGCAACACAAAACACACAAGCCACATCTACATTCACGTAAATGCAGCAACTTCATATCACCATAATAACTTCATATCAAACAGAGTTAATTTTAAGTCATTTAACGACTGTGTGTTTCTTTAATATTAACTTACACTGAGCTAAATATAATCTATTAGCTTGTATGCTACTAACTTAGCTTCCGTTGACATTTTTACCTGTATGAAGTTGTCTTCTCCTTTCCGAGTTAAAGCAGGAACCTATACGGATAAAAATGGTCAATGTTGAGATCTGCAAAAATAATTATTTCGCAAAGCTAATTCCTTTCTACGAATATCCATCTCTCGATATAAATAACAAACTAATTCACGGACTGCAGCTGGGACCTCCGCGCTTATGTTCCATCGCCATTTTGAGTCGAGTTCCGGTTGTGATATCGCGAGACTATAATCGAGGGTCTTACAGATAGAGCGGCAGTTTATTAAAATGTCACTTATTACAAATCAATCTGGGGAATTTATTTTCAAAAGTTAAAATAAAAAATACCATTATTAAATACCATCACAATACGACTGAATTAAAGGCTCTATCGCTTTCTTACACACGGATTCTATCTACCCTGCTGTCCGGAACCAATGTTCCCGAATTTTCGAGGGGTGACTTTATGTTGTTGCAACGGAGACAAACGTCAGGAGCGTGGAAGGACATTGCAAGCAGCAGTCATGTATAGATTATTATTCCGGACTGTGTTAACGGCTCGAAAGTCTTCAGTCAGTGTGTGTGAGTCGTGTGTGTTTCCATCTAAATGTGACAGAGCTGCAGCTCAAGTGTTCAGGTGAGTTTGGGTGTGAGTGACCGTGACATGTGATGAAACACAGAGTGACTAACATCAGCTACTAACGACTAACAATCAGCTAATTACTGTGTTGTTAGGGATGTCTTTTTTTTATTATTATTAATTATTAGTTTTGATATATTTTTCCATGAAGCAGTGAAGGGAACAGCTGATATAAGCTATCACCTTACTTAACCTGCACTCATGGGGGCGGGACATGTTTGATGGACTCTTTTTCGAGAGGATCTCTTGCATGATTGACAGGTCGTTTCCTTGGTAACGTGTATATGATGTTACTACTATAAAATAATATGAATGTAGAGAAGATGATCTCATCCACCACTGTGTTACAGGAGAACTTAACATCTCACTGACAGTGTCACAGTTTCATTCATATAAAAACACAATATTATATTATATATACATAATAATATAATGTTTGAGATGCTGCTTTATCCTGGAGTGCACATATAGACTATATCTGTAGCAAGGTACAACAATGCATTTACCTTTCTTAGGAGACTGAGGTCATACAAAGCAAATGAAAAGATAGTTTTACTGTTTTCCTGTCCATATAAGCATGCAGTATGAAATCAGTGCAGGGTACAGTTGTCTCTTTTTCACCTTGAAGCTAGACTGGCAAGACTACCACATATCTGCTCAAAGACTGTGGGTGATAGCTTGAGTCAAGCTTTCAAACTACATATACTGAAATAATTCTGTCTCTAGCTGATAATATTACATGTAATCCTTCTCACATTATTTAAAGAATATCAACTTTTGCCATCACACAGAAAGATTTAGACTCCCACAGGCTCGATTGAACAGGTTTAGGGACTCTTTTATTCCCCAATCTGTCAAACTACTGAATCAGAGCTTAGAGTCTAAGTAGGCTTCAGTGTACCTGGGACGAACACTGAATGTAAACGGGAGTGATTAAATTGTTTGCACTGGATCCACTTTGTTGTTTGGTGAAGCGTTTTGTATTTTTGTGTTTATACGAAACACTGCGTCCTATGTCACAACAAATTTCTGAGAATATTCTGATCATAAATTGAATATCAAATTAAAAAGCCACCGTGGTGTCATCTGTATACACTGTCTGTTTGCTCAATATTTCACTGGGTAAGAACAGACAGTGTAAACATTACAGTGAGAAGCAACATTTCTACTGTAGTTGCACAAGAGATCAGTATATTGACCTTCTCAACTGTTTTTACCACTGTCATTATGTGACGTGAGGACCAAAGAGCCGAACAATGCAGTTTATGTTGCTCCAGTCAGCAGTGAAGTGTTTTTCAGTGTTTCCCTGCATCATTGACAATAGCATATTGCAAAAGTCTCTGCTGCATCATGTTATTATTTTAAGACAGTGTCACCCACCCTAAAAATAATTGTAATGTTTTAATATTGAATTTTGTTATAATGTCATATTATTCAGACTTTGAGATTCCTCATGATCATGACCCCTCTGATGATGAATTTTGTTTGCTCCTAACACAGGGTCGCAAATGGAGGTGGAGTCAAAGCCCTAAGCACAAGTTCGGTCAGGCTCTGTGAAAAGAAAAGCGATGTTGCCCCCTCTAATCAAGATGAGATAACACATGCAGATAAAGAGGCTGACCCCACAGAAACTCCAACTTTGGTTACACAGAAAGCTGAAGATGACAGCCAAGTCATTAAGATGGCCGAACAAAAGGAGGAGGAGCCAGTGGTGTTAAAGACAGATGATGGAGGCACCACGCAGCAGCAGGTGGATGTTAAAATTGAGCAGGTCGTGGCACCGCCAGAAGAAGTGAAGCCTGCTGCAGTTAAGAGCGGGAAAGAGGCTCTCCTCAACCTTCTTGGAGGCATGAAGGTGGAAGTAACTACTAAGAAGAAGCTCAAAAACATGAAAGCAAAGCCAAGTTACGAGTCCACACCCAAGTCAAAGCCAGCAGCCATGGAGAGCACCATCAGCATGTTTCAGAAGGCCACAGAGGACGCTTCATCACAGAGGTGAGAGTGGGTTTGAAGGTTTTCATCATGGTCTTGTTAAGGTTGTTTCAGTTTTCTGCTTTGTCACATCTCAAGTCTGATTGTTTCACCTGCAGTTTGTGCCTCTACACTTGTTACTTACTTTGCGCCCTAGTCTTGGGAGGGCATCTGAAGCCCTGGTCGCTCTTCATTCGCTGATTCCAACGTCTCCGCATTGTGTTTTTTAGTGAGACACTAGATCCCAAACTGGTTGCAGCTGCGTCTGCTGCTGCCTCCACTCTGCCTGACAGCAGCCAGGCTGAGTCTGAGCTGCTGAGGCAGCTGAGGCAGCACGAGACCATCGCTGAGGCCCAGAAGAAAGGGGACATGAACAACCTCGGGTACGTCTCCAGGATAGGAATGTTGCTAACATGAGTAGTCAAATGAGATTTTTCAGCTAATAATCATGAATCTAACAATATTTTCTCAGACAAATCATTGCTGAAATGAAAGTGGGGAGGAATCCCAACAGACAGAGTGCTAACCCGGCCAATCAGATCCGGTTTGATGAAGACGGGCGGGGATACACAAGCGACAGAGGAATCACTGCTGAGCTGGATGGTGTTCGGAGAAGGTGAACACTGTCACACCTTTACTCAGATTGGTTCCGAGATGGATTGTGTGTTGAACCTGTGTTTTATTTTTTAGGAAGAACTTGTTCTCAGGGAAAAGGCTCAACATCTTCTCCCCCTCTACTGATGAAGATAAAGTTGAATCAGCAATTGGTAATAAGGATTTTTGTATTAAGGCTACTGTTATTGAATGACTGTGTTTGCATACAGTGGATGAGTCAGTCTAGATTATTTTTAGTCCTTAGAAATAACTTGTACTGAGAAGAGAGCTTCATTAATGCCTGTGCTGCGGTCATACTTTCAGCACGACCAACTCTATGGGACATGGACTTTGCTTATCAGTTGTCTCTTTCGGCCGACCAAATGCCCCGCAACGGGCTTGAGGAAATGATCCAGTGGACCAAAGAGGGAAAAATGTGGCAGTACCCAATCAACAATGAAGCTGGTGAGTAATAAATGCTGTATTCTAGCTAGATGCACAGAGGAGGAGAACATGACACACTGACTGTCTTATTGCTCTACATTAGGCCTGGAGGAGGAAGCCTGTGTCCCGTTCCATGAGCACATCTTCTTAGAGAAACACCTGGAGGAGGGTTTTCCCCGTCAGGGACCAGTGCGTCACTTCATGGAGCTCGTGGTGGCCGGTCTGTCCAGAAACCCTTACCTGACAGTCCAACAGAAGAAAGAACACATTTCCTGGTTCAGAGACTACTTCCACCAAAAACAGGAAGTCCTCAAGGAGGCCGATGTTCACCTCAACTGAGCTTTAGACAACTGCATATGTTTTCAACATGTGTTGAATGTGGACACATAAAAGTAAGACCTGTTTACTCAGCAGGGCTTTGCAACTATCATCGTCTTCACTGACACAGTTTGGATTTGTTCCAGGATGCCTGTTAGAGTGAACTGTCATTGAGTCTGTGTCGCGGTATTTAGCATTGTACAGTTTCTAAAGTGCTGATCAGACTGTAGAACCACTGTTAAAATGTTGCTCATACAAGCACTTGCACAAAGTGTACAAACAATATAAAGCAGCAAATGTACAGTCATGGTTTTTTGTTTATTTAATTTTCTACCAGTTATCCAGATCTGCTGTTCCTCTGATCATTTTCACACTTTGTTTCCATAATCCAGAGCCAGTGCTGCTAATTAACTGACTGTAATGTGTCAGTGATGATGACACAGTTCATGAAAAGACATTTGGATTTTCAGTGTCTGGGTCATCAAATTAATTGTCCTTATCAAAAGACCTTCATGTTAAAATAAAACAGGTTTGACGAATATTTATATATATTTGTGTGTGTGTGTCAAGGGCCATACAAACACCTGTGATTGTGAGGTTTGCAGTGTGGTAAGACCTTGAACCTTTTATCCTTTGTAAGGGAGGGGCTTTTAAAATGAAAATAAGTTAATGAACCACACAGATTCCATCTGGTCTAAAAACATCCTCAGCAATCTATTATCTGAGAACGTGTGGAAGATGAGAGCATGACACTTTAGAGCGCCTCATTTCCACATTTTGTTAACACTTCCTTAAACACGTGATGGGCACGAAAAGATTTTGGCAATACTTCCTTTCTTCTTGTATAAAGCACAGAAAAGTGTTCCTGTGGAAGGACCTGGTTCTGCTCAGAAATGTCTTGTATGCAACCAGCCCACTAGATGGCAGTCCTGACTGGTCCATATGAAGTTAGGAGTTTTTACAATTTCACAACAAGGCTGGAACCTCAATATTTCGACAAAAGCTACTCCTGCAGTGCAGTAAAATATGTTGGAGTGACTGTATTAACCACTGTAATATAAAAAGGATATGACTGACAAAAGTATAATTTAAGTGTCAAAACATTTCATGAGGAAATGGCATTGTAAAGTAAAGGGTCAAGAACATCAACTGATGGAGGAATGTTTATGAACATAAGTGCATTTGTGGAAAACATCCAACGACACAGTATAAACATGTCCCTTAGCCCAAAAAAAAAAAAAGTATAAAGAGTTTTACGATGATGCTACTCAGAAAAGAAAAAACATTTTTAAAGAAGCATTTATTGGGGTCCCAGCTGAATACAAGCATTTGTTTCTTTTTTAACTGACAAGAAACAAAACTCTTGATGTTCTTTGAAATTATTCATTGTTATCTGAAGCTCTGTTGACGTACAGTATATAAATTACTTTCAGAAACATTTGTAGCTTATGGCCTTCTGTGAAAACATGTTTCACATGACTACATTTGTATTGAACCTTTACTTTGTTCAACATCTAGAATGTATCCAATATCTGTTAATTTACACACAAATAGTGCTACTTTAAAATAAGATAAGATAAGATAAGATACACCTTTATTGATCCCACAATTGAGAAATTCCAGTGTTACAGCAGTCAAGAGGAAAGAGTCAAATTAAAGATTTCAAAATTTAAAAACTTGAAAAACTAGGCATGCAGAAAGAGTAAAAAGAAAATCCAAGAAACAGCAATAAATAATAATAATAATAATAACAACAACAACAACAACAATAATAATAAATAATAATAATAATAATGAGTAGTGGATAAAAAGTGAGCAATGGATTAAAGTGAACATATTTAGTGCAAAGTGAAAATTGTATGTGCAAATAATAGTGCATAGTTTATTGTGTGCAGTGCTGGTTATGTAGCCTGACAGCAGCAGGCAGGAAGGACCTGTGATAGCGTTCCGTCACACACTTTGGGTGAAGCAGTCTATCGCTGAAGGGTACTATGTTAAAAGTGTCAAAAGTTATCCAGGAAAATGCAAAGATTCACACCATGTGCAGGATAGCAAAAGCAGGATTTGAACTGTTTTGCATTACAACCACCTTACCAATGAGCAAACCACCTCACAATTGTTTATCTACAAGCTTGAAAAATACCTGTGGACATGCATAGAAAGTTTTGACAGGATGGATTTTGAAATTAATGTAGATCTTTTGTCAATCTGCAGTTGTGGATTGTTTTGGTGTGAACTGCTGAATGTTGGAGATATTGGCTGTCGAGATGTGTTCCTTTTCTCAAATGTAATGGAACTAGATGGCACTTAAAAAAATCAGGGAACCAGAAATGATATCCACTTACTCAGGGTAACCCACAGACCTTGTTGTAAGCAGTTTCATGTAGAAGGTATTTTTTTTCTACAAAACTAGGCCTGTCCACTGTGTCACCACCATAGAAAATGTAAATGTAAATATATTAGGTATTAGGCATATAACCTCTGTACTGTGTTGTGAAGATCTGACACATTTCAAAGCAGTTGGGTTTAGTAATGATATTGCATGTCCTTGTGTAATGTCCTCACTCCAAGGAGACTTCCCAAATGTCAGTGTGCAGCTCATGTACATTAGTTTTATTCAAAAGGGACAGGTGAAAATAGCCTCTGGGCTGATTCTGGCATTTTTATGCATTTTTATTTATTAATTTGGATCTGGATTTATTAATTTATCTCTTATTCAATAAACTAAACTGAAACTGAATACTTATTGTATTTTTCCACTACATTTGTAATAAAATGTTGCCACACAACAAACAAGATATTAGCGACAAAACAGGAAGCAACAAAGCGACATCGACCGACAGCCCCTGAAGGCATCGCAAATGACGCGCCTTACGTAGACGTCACGTGACTGCGTGAACAGAAACAAACATGGCGCCGCGAAAGTGAGGAAAAGTCTTCTGTGAGTGTTTCTGCCCTGAATATTGTTCGGTTTGTCATTGTTTAACAAATAAACACACAGGGAGTTAATGCGTACTTTAACCACTCGGTTAATAAAACAAAAAACCGAAAATACGAACTTTATTTGTAGTTTCGAGGGTCTCGTGTGGTCAGTTTGTTTCCCTACCAACCGTTGTTCTCGCGCTGTGTAAGCTAGTGAATTTTTAAGTGAGGAAACCAGCTGTGAGTCAGCCTGTAAACATCCGTGTTTGAATTATTCTGCTTACAGTCGCTTCAGGCTTCTCACTCGGCCCTTTTGTTTCAATTTTGACACACAGGTTAGTTTGGGGTCCACGCTCGTGCCATCCTGTCACACAGACCCGCAGGACAGATGAGAGGAAGAAGAGGACAATTATCATCATCATCAGGTTAGCAACGGCTGATGGGGCTGGATGAGGAGGGTGCTCCGCTCTGTAGTTAGTTTTGCTACTGTTTAAGGGTTGTGTTTACTATGTATAGTCTGAAATCACTGTTATTGTTATTGAAGCTGTGATTTAATCTGCTGCCCACAGGGTTTAACAGATATAGAAAGGGATTTCCACTGAATTTACACTTTGAGATCTATAGACAGCAGTGGGTTGTCTTAGTTTGGACTAGGGGACTACAAATGGGGAACAGAAAGCTTCTACTACAAACTAGTGGGGGTTGGGGGAAATCACTTCACATAAGGATTGCAGTTTTTATCTTCTGTGACTCTGAATCAGTTCACAGATCCCCAACATTGATTTGTTTTATGTTGTTTATAATGTTTATGTTGACAGAACGAACAAAAAAGCCAAATTCACAGTGTTATTTTGTAGTTCACCTTGAGCTAAGGTAAGCATTTGGATGCATATTGTGTCTAATTAAATATTATTTACTTTACTGAATAACTATACATGAACTTTCAAATGAGAAAATTAAATAGTAAACAAAACTCCCTCTGCACAGCTGATATAGGGGATCAGGTGCTGGTGGATCGCAGGAACGTCTTAAGTAACATATCAAAAATAGACGACCGCACACTGAATAGACTTTACTGTGAATTTATTGAGAGCGAACAAGGCATTTCGCCTGTGGCTTCTTTAGGTTCACTCAGCGTTTGAAGAAGCCACAGGCGAAACGCGTTGTTTGCTCTCAATAAATTCACAGTAAAGTCTATTCAGTGTGCAGCCGTCTGTTTTGATATGTTACTTGTGAAAATTAAATATTTTGATAAAACACCATACAGAGAAGAGCACTGAGCTCCAGTGATAACAAACAAGTCTACCAAATAACACACGCTGCAACTTGTAACAAAAACTCAGGCAGGAGTTGTAGATAAAGATGGGTTGCACTGGTACTGTACTGTTGCAGCTGTTCTCTGCTGCTGGAAACAAAATGTTATTAAGACCTCTAAATGACAGATTTGTTTCAATATCCTCATACACACACAAAAGTGTAAAATGTCAGTCTTGCTTTTTCCTGTGCTGTAGACTTACCAAGAGCAAATAGCTTTTTACATTTCATTTTGCAATACAGTGGACTAAAGGCACAAGTGATTGGCTTAAGCTTGTTTCCTGGGCCCCCTGAACCCCAACATTCGTTCCTCTGTAAAGAATCTCGTGGTGGTTTTTGATAGCCAATTCAAATTTGACAAACAGATCAGTGCTGTTGTCAAAATTAGCTTTTTCCAGCTACGTCTTCTAGCCAAAACCAAGCCCTGTTTCTCAGCTGCAGACTTTGAAAGGGTGATCCATGCCTTCATAACCACCAGATTAGACTACTGTAACTCCCTTTATGTTGGCCTGGATCAGTCGTCCCTCAACCGTCTGCAGCTCGTCCAGAATGCTGCTGCTCGCCTCGTCACAGGCAAGAAAAAGCGCGACCACATCTCGCCAGTCTTAGCCTCCCTCCACTGGCTCCCGGTCCGTTTTCGTATTGATTTTAAACTCCTTTTAATTGTTTTTAAAGCCCTCAACGGTCCAGCCCCTCTGTACCTCTCTGAGCTCCTTTTGCGCCACACCCCAACCAGAACCTTAAGGTCTTGGGACCAACTACTGTTGGTGGTGCCAAAAACCAGACTGAAGTCTCAAAGTGACAGAGCCTTCGCAGCGTCTGCCCCCAGGCTCTGGAACAGCCTCCCCCTTCACATTCGATCTTCCCAGTCCCTAGAGACTTTTAAATCCTCCCTAAAAACCTTTCTCTTCCACCTGGCGTAGCCATTCAGCCTGAGCACGATGATCTCAAGTTGTTGTTGTTGTTTTGTTTTGTTTTTTTTGTTTTTTTAATGTTTGCACTGTTTGCTCTGTCTTTTTATTGTTGTTTTCTACATCTATTTTATTTTTGTTATTGATGTTGTTTTAACTCTGTACCCCCAATGTGCAGCACTTTGGTCGACTGCCGTCCTTTTAAACGTGCTCTAGAAATAAATCCTGACTTGACTTGACTTGACTTGACTTGACTTGACTTGTAAGAGACCAGACCCTGGGTTAATCTTTGTATGTGTGAACAAACTGAAAGTTAAAGAGAGTTTTTCCCTTCTTTTCCAAACTGTAGAGGTATAAACCAGAACAAGCACAACAGCCATGAATTGACCAGTACCCCACAAATCCATCCTGCAGGAACTGGTGTGTGAAGAACCTGGATTGAAAACTGCTGCATGATGTGGTTTTGATATGTAATTCCTGAAGTTTTTTTTTGTGTGTCTCTGGTCAAAGTTTCTCAGGAGCAGCCCAGAATGGCTCGGAGGAAGCAAGTACTCAAGGATGCCAGCGAGATTCCCACTGGAAGCCAACAGATTGACGAAAACTCACAGGAGGACGAAGCTCTCGATAACAAAGATGAGACTGTAAATACATGTGAACATTAGTTAGAGTCAGATGAGATAAATATAGGTTTATGGATCTAAATCCAAAAGTACAGCATCACTGAAGCTGTGTCTTGTTCTGAGGCATGTCAGCAGGTGCAGCTCAGGGATTAGTCAGGGTTTTCATCAAATTAATTAATTGAGATATTTTTTTTACAGAGCAGATCTGATGATTCAGCTGTGGCTTGATGTAGAATCTATGAGAGATAACTGAATGATAATTTGAACGTACTTTGCTGAATTCTTCAGCTAAAAAAGGTGTTTAAAAAAGGACCAAAAGTCACTCCGGAGGCTTCCATGAACTCAGGGAACTGCAGGCACTAAAACTTTGACTTTTTGTTTATTCCTCCAGGACGAGCTCTCACTATCACTTCTGACGTCAACAAGAGAAAAACGCAAGAAAGAGAGGGAAAACAAATCCAAACCCAAAGGTACATGACATGGAGGGGACCAAAATAATCACCAAACATTGACATTTATTTTGTTTGTTTGTTTGTTTGTAGTTTGTGTAGCACGAATACTGTTTAAGATGAAGAAAGAAATATAACTACAAATAATTCTGAAAAAATGAAACACCAGTTTTAGAGTCACTGTGTTGATGTTTAGGCTAGTTTTATGTGTCACACCATCACTATGCATGATAAATGATGTTGGATGTTTTATTGTGATGATAAGTCACTGTATTATTCTAATGTGAGGTCAATATAAGAGGCAGGATTTTTATGAACTGTGCTAAACAGTGTATAACCCTGACTTTTGACTTATTAACACACTGTCTATTTATTTTCAGAGATGACAGAAGAGGAGATGATGGACTTGGCTCTGCGTCTGAGTGAACAGGAAGCCAGCGTTACTGCGCTCAGACTGCAGCAAGAGGAAGAGGCCATGATGAAAGCCATCCAAGAGAGTGTGAGCAGAGAGGAGTTTTTTTTTAATCCTCCCTTCATAAATTTTGTAATGTTTAGTTTTTGTTGACATTGCTCTAGGGAGGAGTCTCTTTTGAGGCTGCAGAACTGTATTGTGTTTTTTAAGGGTAGACTAAGTAACAGAAACATGTCTCTGTTTAACAGTAGTGTTGTTTTTTCTTGCACGATGTCATAGCTAGTCTTAGCTGAGCGAAGGTGCAGCAGAGGCAGTGGAGAGTGACAGAAAAGTGGATATGAATGGATGAAATGGATGGTGTCAGTTTGCCACAAACTATCTAACTCTAATCAACAATGTAAACTACTGTCTTAAAAGTGGCTGAGTCTGTATTATTACTACTGCAGCATTTGTACAACTTCTGTTCCCAGTTGCATGCTCACATACCATTCAGTCTACACAGTGGAGTGGATTTTGTCTGGAAAAAGCAAAAAAAAAAAAACTTATGTAGCAATAAACCCTAAAAAATGGGACATGGATCAATAGATAGAATGGTAAAGTGATATGTAATTTACTAAGTCAAAAAGTGGAACTTTCTCTTAAGGTTTAAGTGGTTTGAATTTGTGGCCAATTTTATTTGGCTGTATGTCCACAGGTTTTTAACACAGCGCAAATATCTCTTCCAGAGATATAAGAACTGTGTTGATGGGACGTTCTGAGTCTTAGTAATGTAATAAATGTAGCATCACTTCAATAACTTTTTTTTACTAAGGTTACAGGTTAAGATTACAGTACCCATAATGCTTTTGGGGGATGCTAGCAGGGAGTATAATGTTGCCATGGAGTTGGTGAGTTAGCTGTGGGCTACCAAGTTGTTTCTTTGCCTATATTTCTTTACATTTTTGGCTAATTTGCTGAATTAACTATTAGCTGTTCCTGTTTGCAAAGAACTGTGGATGTACAGACAACTATTACTGTTTTTTTTTTATTGGTGCCTCTGTGTTATGACTCTGAAAAGAGGCTGTGATTTTTGTTCCAAATTGCACCAATCTGGTTGAAATAGTTCATACAGTCTCCAGCTGAACAGCTAATACGGAAGCCATTTGTGGTTTTTCTCTCATAGATGGTCAGCCAGACACAACTGTGCCCGCAGAACTTGCTTGTCGATGCTGAAGCTTCTCTCAGGATCAACTCTCGACGGAAACTCTTGTACTCAAGCGGGAAGACGTCGTCTGTCGTCGATCAAGGAACATCAGACGATGTCTGCACACCAGACATTGACCTGGACAGAGGTGAGTCACTCTCACTGAAGACTGCTGAGTTAGTCGTATTGTTGAATATCATACAATGCTTAGTTTCTTTAGCACCAACACTGACAAGTAAAATTAGATTATGCTGAAGTAACACAACAGGATAGTAAAAATATATCACTGGCATTTAATCAGACAACAAATCAAATCAAGCTGCTGACACTCCCATGAATCTGAAAACATGTTTTGTATTCCCAGGAGCAAAAAGAACTGGAGATGAAAGTAATGACAGGAATAAAAAGCGGAAAAGGAAAGAAGGAAGTCCTCTGCTGGAGATGCCGGACTTGTCACAGACTCAGAAAATCTACTCTCAGGCCTCACCCTGCAGCTCCGAGTGTGTCTTGGTGCCTCCGGACTCACCGCAGAGCTGTGACTCAACCCAGATCGACGACTGTCAGCTCCGTAAATCTCCTGTCTTCCCCTCCACTGGCTGCAAAGCTGAGGTTCTCATCCCCCGGCTAAACCCGGACCTACTGGACACCTGCAAGACCTTGGGGTTTGTGTTGTGCTCTCAGGACAGTTTGACCTCGTCTCAAAAGTCTCCACCTGCTCAACCCAAGAGCCCAACATTTCCCAAAAGTCCCAAATGCTCCAGTAACCACACTTTGTCTAAGAGTCCCGTCTTCTCAGAGACTGATCAGGGAGATGATGGAGAGACGCAGCTGAGTCCTGAGTATTTTAAAAGTCCGGTATTTGGCAAAAATACTCAGCATGAGAAGTCCTCAAGTGCCTGCAAAGCCCAAGACAGTGTCTGTAACTCAGGGTTCATGTTCTCTTCTCAGGAGAGTTTAACCCCCTCTGTGAGGTCCACGTCCTGTCGGCCCAAGAGTCCAGTGTTCCCAAGAAGCACCAGCAATTGCAAAAACCTCCCTCTCTCTGAAAAGTCAGCCACCTGCAACAGTCCTGTATTCTCAGAGACTGACGTAGAACAGACTGAGCAGAGTAGTGACCGTTGTACAAGCCCCGTGTTCGACGGGACTCCACAACAACAACAACAAAAGAATCATCTTGATGAGCAGCAACACTGTGTAAGTCCCTCAGCTGCAGGTCTCAGAGGTTCAGCCAGCAAAGGGAATTCAACCACTACCAGTGATTCTTCTCAGAGTCTGAGGCAGGTGAGTTCAGGTGTCAGACAAAGTGCTTGTCATTAAAATATCAGCCCAAAAAATTTGGATTTTTTTACTTTAAAACCAACAGTGTTGAAAAGGTGCCCTGAAATGTGCTTTTTAAAAGACTGAGTCAGAGACACGTGCTGAGCAGGAGAATGAATTTGTCAGTGTTCTCTGGTATGGAGGACAAAAAATGACAAAAGTATAAATAAATAAATGTTTAAATAAATATGGGAATAAATACATGCTGTAATAAAGACAGAAATAAATGCATATGTAAATAAATTCAGGAATATTAATGAATAAATATGGAAATAAAATAAATAAATGCAGAAATAAAAATGGAAATAAATTAATGTGTAAATAATTACAGGAATAAATAAATAGAAAAATAAATAAATGCATAAATAAAGAACTTAATGCAGGTAGTTAGGACCTTCTACCACATTACCATACAGACAGAAATACATACAAAAATAAAAAAATGAAGTTATACAGAAATGTAAAAAAATAAATTTAAGATGCTTAGTTGTATCAACTTTTATTTTTTACTGCATTTATCTACTTATTTCCATATTTATTTGTTCATTTACTCTTATTTATTTACAAATTCATGCACTTATTTCTTTCTGTATTTATTCCTGTATTTATTTATACATTAATTTATTTATTAATACTTATTCATCCTGCTTACTCAGGTGGACTGTTTAGATGGGATGCTGTTTCTAACTGACCTAAAATATTTCTTTAACGTTTCTTTTCTGCAACTTTTTATGATTTATCGGCTGATATATTTGGCTTTACCCATATTTTGGCTGATATAACCGCCTAGTTGATTTAATAGTGTAGCTCTAATCCTGTCTAATCTAGTCTAATCTTGAACTCCAGTACAAAGAATCACACTCTTCTGCAGCATTATTATTATCTAGTATTTTATTCAACCCCCAAAATGAAGAAAAGTTTTTTTTTGCCTCATTCTCAGCATGTCAGCAGCGAGCAGTCTGATATAATTTAAATTTGATTAAAGCCTTTTTTCTCTCTGCTTTTGAAAAATATAGGACAGCAAGACTGCTCACAATCAAGATGTCGGGTTTACCAAGTCATCTCAGTCAGGTACTGTGTAGCATCGCATTTGATGTCAGTGACCATCTTGATGCTGTCCAGAGCTCACATGATAATGCTTACAGTGCTGATCTACCAGGAATAGTGTGATCAGATCCTATTGGTTTCTGGGTATTTTGTGGTTTTTAGATGGTGCAGAGGAGCCAAATGAAGAACACAAAGACACAAACTCAGCTGAGATGGAGCTGACCAGCGATATGACGCTACACTGGTCAGAAGACGACGATGATGATGTCACGGTACAGGCTTTCTCGCTGTTGCAAAACCAGAATTCATTTAAAGCAAAAATGGTCATTTTCAATCATTTATTTTTAAAAAAAACTACAGTACTTAACATTTCCAGGTTTGATATTTTGTCCATATAATCCAGCCGTAGTTATTATTTTATTTACAGTTCAACTGTTAAAGTTTAAACATGCTTTGGCAGTACTTTCTAAATAAGTCTTTACTTCCACTTCTCTCACTTTTATGTTTTATGTTATTTCCTTTTTGGGCCATCGGTTAAGTTAATTCACTAGGTCTGAAATGTAAGAATGAAAACGAAAATCAACATATTTGATTCCTGTCTTCACCGCTCCTCCCTCCTTCTGTTGCAGCCGGTGGGCTCACCCAGCCCAGTCTTCCCAGAGGAAAGACCTGTTCATCAGGCAGAGAGCCAGGCTGCCTCCCTGAACCATGTGACTGCAGCTTCTCCAGGGATTAATTGCAGGTACAGAAAACACACAAAAACATAAGATCTAAGTTTCTGTATTTTTGTCTTGAATTATTTCAGAAGTCCTCTCTCCTCCTTGTAAGTGAAAGTACTAAGAAACTTTAAAAAATACTGTGTTACAAGTCCTGCATTAAAAATATTACTTAATTAGAGGCATGTGAGTGTTAGATTGTCTGGATTAAAAGCAGAAAAATATCCCCTGTGACTGTTATGCTGTTGTTTATTATATCATTAGATTGGATTAGATCTTGTATTAATGTAAAAGCAGGATTTTACTGTTGTAGTTGGAGGTGGAGTTCATTTTGACTGTACTAACCAAGTATTTTCATTATGGCTTAATCTGCTGATTATTTTCTTCAATAATTGATTGATTGTTTGGTTTGTAATAAATCTGAAAATATTAAGTGATGTCATCACTGTGACCCAGAGCCTAAAGAGACACCTTCATGATGTTTGTTTTGTCCAACCAACCACCCAGACCCCAACATTATTACAAATATGTTACAATTATTAAAAAAATTTTAGCGGAAAAGCAGCAAATATTCACATTTGTGAAGCAGGAACTGTGTAATATATACAATTATTTGACCGTTTATCAAAATAGTTGCCAATGAATTTTCTGTTGATTAATTAATTGACTGCCAGTTTAAGCTGTACTTGTATAAAACTGTTGGGTTTTCGAGCAAAAATTTTAAATTGTAAAGCAATTAAAGCTGTCAGATAGATGTAGTGGAGTAAAAAGTACAATAATTCCCTCTGAGATGTATTGGAGAAGAAGTATAAAGTAGCATCAGGAAAAGACTCAAAGTACAGCCACTTAAATTTTGTATTTAAGCAAAATACTTGAGTAAATATACTTGGTTACACTCCACCACTGCATACTTGTCAGTTGAATGGTGTCTTTTGCTCACTGTATCTCTCTGTATGTTTCCACACTTAGACCTTCCTCCTCTTCCATGTCTGCCCCGTCTGGGGAGCCTGCAGGCGGGTCAACGGTGCACTACTACTGGGGGGTTCCCTTCTGTCCACAAGGCCTGGACCCAGACAAATACACACAGGTGAAGATATGTTTCATCCAGTTGTAAATGATGAATATGTTTTTTAGTGACAGAGTGTTCTAAAGACTAGATCAACCAATGATTGATTGGAACATTGACTGAAGGGTTTTGATGATTGATTCAGTAAAAGTTCCTGGTTAATCATCGTTGGTTGCAGCTTCTCAAATGTGAGGATTTACTGCCTCTCTCTGTTTTAACTGTAACCTGAACATCTTCATACTGTTGAAATGTTGCAATATCTCTTTTAAGCATATAGATTACTCAGTAATACAAACAACAAAAATCCAGTGAAATAAAAAAAAATAGATTTTTAATTTCTGACTTTTTCATATGTTTGTCTTTGTCTTTATCTGTCTGTCATGTCAGGTGATCCTGGCTCAGATGGAAGTGTATGAGAAGAGTCTAAAGCAGGCTCAGAGGTGTCTGCTGAGGAAGGCTGAGTGGGGGGAGGCCGTCATGCCACAGCCGGAGGTACCGTAATGATTTTATTTATTCATTATTATATTGTTAACTAATGTATTTATGGACTTAATAGTTTGTTTATTTATTTATTAGCTGGACAGGATCTTGATGCAATCAGGTCTGACTTTGCATACTTCTTAATTTTACTGTTGCAGCTGTTGGATTGAGCTAGTTTTAACTATTTCATTTACAGTTTTAGTAGATTTGACATGTTACAAGTCTAGATTTGAACTCTCTCTAACTGTGTATTGTATTTTAGAAACGGATCCTATTGTTTTTCACATACGATCCTGATCTGTAAAGTAACATATCTGTCAGATAGATGTAATGATGGAAAAAGTACAACAATAAATTGTAGTGGAGAAGAAGTACAAGCAGAGTAACTGTACTTAGTTACTCTGTCATCGCTTCACCAGCAACCAGTGAAGAGAAGTCTGATTGTATTATTCATAGTTGGACTAACTTAAAATCCTTAACCCCAAACATCGTCACAAAATTCTACATTGTTGAAAACATTTTTTCCGATCCTAGAAGGTGAAATACTTGTATGTTGTTCCTTCGTGCTGTGAGCTGAAGACAAAGGGCATAACACTAACAAATAGAAAAGCTGTTGTATCTGATTTTAAATGAAATTAATTGTTAGAGATTCAACAAGCATTATTGTTCTTTTATAGAAATCTCCTTCACCTGAGTCGCCTGCTGAAGAATCTCAACTCCTCATTCCTCGAAGGTAAAACATGCCAGAACTTTAACAGCTCCTCTTGGACGATGGATAAATGTGTTGTCTGTTAGCCTTCATGGTCACACAGGATCAAACACTGAAACATTAAATAAAAGTGAGATAGCATATCAGTCTCAAACCAGAAGGGTTTGTACTCAACGAATAAATCTGCAGTGAAGGTCTCATACCTAAGATTATCCTGATGATTTACTTTAAACTACCTCAACTAATGCTATGATTAAACAGTATATGCTGATTTTGGATGTCATGAAATAGAAAACTTTTAAAATAATATTGAAATATTGTTATCAGCCCTGAGAAGCTGCAGTATTTCTGCTGTTGCATTCTGGGTATTTCCTGACCACATCAACAAATTGAATGATTTTATTTTGCATGCTTGCAGTTTAAGAGCTCTTACTCTTAACACTAAACAGTATACTTTTTGTACAGCAGAGAAACAGTGATGTCTTTTTTCCACTAGATGTCACCGGTTTATAACAGTTATAAAATCAGTAAACAGGACTGAAGCACAAACTTAAATACTGAGTTGTTGGTTAGATTTGAAGCAGCAGTTTAATTTTCAGAAATGAAAAAATACTGATAAATATGTTAAATAAAAATTCATACAATTGAAGAGCTGGATATTTGGCATTTTGCTTAAAAAATAATAAAACATAGCAAGATAGTTGCTGATTTAATTTTGTGTTAAGTAGCTTGATCTGTGCAGAGAAACACAAAATGACCAAGTGCACAACTTGTAAAACAGCACAAGTCATGATGAAAATACTCACATGTAACACAAATGAGTAGTTACAGTCAAGCCTGAAATTATTCATACCCCTGGCAAATTTTGACTTAAAGTTACTTTTATTCAACCAGCAAGTTTTTTCTTGATTGGAAATGACACAGGCGTCTCCCAGAAGATAATAAGATGATGTACAAGAGGCATCATTGTGGAAAAAAATATTTCTCAGCTTGTATTTACATTTGAACAAAAAGTGTCATGTCCAAAATTATTCATACCCTTTGCAAACTGTCGCAGTCTATGGGAAAATCCAAAGATCTATACCATTCCAAATAGTCCAAGCTGTTCTAAAGCATCCTAATTACCCTGATTCATTGGGAACAGCTGTTTTAATCAACTCAACAGGTGAAAAACAGCAGCTCTCTGCAGCTGGTTTGTGGACAGTCATGGCTAAGACAAAGGAGCTCACTGAGGACCTGCGGATGCACATTGTGGCTGCTCACAAGTCAGGAAAGGGCTACAAGGCCATATCTAAATGTTTTCAAGTTCCAGTGGCTACAGTGCAAAGTATTATTAAAAAATACAAGACGTTCCGCACTGTGGAAAATCTCAGAGGACGTGGTTGGAAGCCAAAAGTGACACCTGTGCTGGCCAGGAGGAATGTGGGAGAGGTGAAAAAGAATCCAAGGATCACCACCAAGGCCATCCTGGTGAATCTGGGCTCTGCTGGTGGCAACATCTCAAGGCAGACAGTCCAACGGACACTGCACACTGCTGGGTTCCACGGACGCAGACCAAGGAGGACGCCACTTCTCCAGATAAGGCACACAAAAGCCCACTTGGCCTTTGCAAATGCTCATCTGGACAAAGAAGAAGACTTCTGGTCAGATGAAACAAAAATTGGATTGTTTGGCCACAATGATGTATTCTTCATTTGGCGTAAAAAAGGAGAAGCCTTCAACTCTAAGAATACCATCCCCACTGTCAAACATGGTGGTGGGAACCTAATGCTTTGGGGGTGTTTTTCAGCCAATGGACCAGGGAACCTAATCACAGTAAATAGCACCATGAAAAAGAGCAAGACATCAAGATTCTCAACAACAACATCAGGTAGTCTGCAGAGAAACTTGGCCTTGGGCACCAGTGGACATTTCAGCACGACAACGACCCAAAACACACAGCATAAGTGGTGAAGAAATGGTTAGCGGACAAAAACATTAATGTTTTGCAGTGGTGCAGCCAGAGTCCTGACTTCAATTCAATTGAGAATCTGTGGCGGGAGCTAAAGATCAGGGTGATAGCAAGGAGACCTTCCAACCTGAAAGAGTTGGAGCTCATCGCTAAAGATGAATGGGCAAAAATACCAGTGGAGACATGCAAAAAGATGGTCAGCAATTATAGGAAGCTTTTGATTGCTGTAATAGCCAATAAAGGCTTTTCTATTGATTATTGAGAAGGGTATGAATAATTTTGGACATGCCACTTTCTGTTCAAATGTAAATAAAAGCTGAAAAATATATATTTTTTTCCACAATGATGCCTCTTGTACATCGTCTTATTATCTTCTGGAAGACGCCTGTGTCATTTCCAATCAAGAAAAAACTTGCTGGTTGAATAAAAGTAACTTTAAGTCAAAATTTGCCAGGGGTATGAATAATTTCGGGCTTGACTGTAAATTAGTGAGGTCTGTAGGCATGCGTGATGAATTTAGATTTCTCAGTTTGCCTTTTATATTTTATTTAAGCATGTATCCTCCCTTGATTCATGCTGCGTCCAAACTGACGACTACCGTTTATTTATTTGAACATTTTCAGGCGAGGTCTCAAACTGAGAGGCAGAAAACTGTGTGACGCAGCAGATAGTCCTGCAGCTGAGGCAGAGGAAGAGGAAGAAGACAAGAAGGATGGAGAGGAAGTGGAGGAAAGAGAGAGCAAAGAGGAAGAGAAGGAGGAGGAGAAGCGGGGAGAAGGACAAGTGGATACTGATGACTGTGAGGTTTGTCCAGGTACTGAAGCTCCACATTTTCTTTGGACTGTTATTTAGTTCAAGTTCTTAATTGTCATATGCACAGCAACTACAGTCAAGACATTGCTGGCAATTAAATTAATAGTTCTGAGGTTCCCTCCAACAATGCTAATACAAATATGTTCATACTGTGATGTTTAACAGCTTAGTATAAGTGTACAGTGACAACTTCTGCGTGTACAGTAGGTGTATTTCATGACAAGAGAAAGTTTTCTGAACCTGGTGCTTTATCTTAACATTTTAGTAGTACCAGGCGAGGAAACTTGAGTCTATTATGAGACCTATTTTCATTAGAAGCCAAACTGCTAACAGTCAGTGTGTCTCTCTGGTTTGCAACAACAGAAACCCAACTGAGTGACAACGATGACGACAGGACGCAAGATCTGATGATAGACACGGACACTGGAGCAAAGGTGAGTTTGAATCATCTGTAGTCAGTGCTCTAAAACATCATTAAATTCCCGAATTTTATGAGATCGTCTTGCAAGTGGTCAAAAGTCAGAGGACATTAAAATCTGTCTTTGACCTGAAGAAACTGATCAAATCACGAGTTATAAAACAGTGTCACTTTATATTGCTGTAAAGAGTCAACTCAGGAGTGAAACAGTTCTTTATAATATCTAGTGTGTCAACAGTACAGAGATTCACATAAAATAAAGGTCACCACTTGTTCCTCTTTCATTTTGACATTTTCTCCAGTTGGGATTTCAGTCTGACTGTAAAAAGAGTCCAGAGCTGCCGGAGGTCGAGATGATTCTTCAAGATGATTCTCCAGCTGGGAATCAGCTGCAGGAGGAGGAGATGGAGGTGGAGGTGGATGGTAAGGCTGCATGCTTAACCCTATGGGCCCGAACAACGCAAAGTGCGTCCAAATTCACACCTGTTCTTCTCTATGGATTTTTTCCGCAACCGTTCGTCATAGTGAGAAACCACTCATATCACGTGAAACAGCGGAACCGCAGCTTTCTACCTTTATAAAGTTACACTTAAATTATGTATAACAAAGCTTTCATACAGCTTTGCACACACATTACTCGCGAATGAAGGGTCGCACAGAAATGCCACGCATCTCACATGAAAGCGCAGGACCACACACATCATTGTGCTGTCATCCCATCACGCTATAAATACAGATCAATTGTCTACAAAATAAAAACCTGACGAATTTCTTTACAATCCATTATACAGATCTTGTTATCAGTCACTCATATAGTGAGGAATAATATTATTACTATTTTTCTGTTATCTTAGGTGTAAATATTGCATGTTTCTTTCAGATAAAACACATTTTTGACTTGTGAATGAGTCAATGGAATTTCTTGCCATAATGAAAAAATACTGGCAATCATGTCCGCCTGGCACAAACCACATGTTTTGGATAGCTGTGAAGTGACAGAATGTCCCAGCATCATGGTTCTTATATTGCCAGATTCCAGAGAGTCTCCCCTCTTCATATATGGCAGAATATGTCAACTTCTAACTTGCTATGGTGAGATAAAATGTTAGAATTTACTAAACCAGATTTTTTTTCATTGATATAAAAATTAATATAAAATACAGGCACATAGAATGACATGTGGTGATGGCAAATCTGGATAGCCCAGATTGTCCTGAAAAAAAAACAAGATATAGCATGTGTATGTAGCCTTTATAGTGACTGTGATATGAGCTTAAAAGTAAAGGCAGTAAAAATACCCCAAAAAAGGCCTAGGGCCCATAGGGTTAACAAATAGATCAGAAAACTGCATTTGTAGTTTGTTCTGACACATTTGTCACCGGTGTGGTTGTGTGATGGTCGAATGATCTTAAAAAATGAGTTTGCTTGACTGTTTTCAGCCCCAGAGGACAGAAAGATGCAAGGAAACATCCCCGTTAGCAGCAGCGATGCTGGAGAGCAACATGCTAGAGAAGAGGAGGTCGAGGAGGAGGATCTAGACGTGGAGGAGATAAAGGATGGAGTGCTTCCAAGGTCGACTTCTCCTGAACTGGAACCAGCCACTGTCCCTCAGAGCCCTGAAGCCAAAGTGGACTGTCCCATCTGTCAGGGGTCCTTCCCTGTGACGGAGATCGAGATGCACGCTGCGTACTGCGATGGCGAGGTGGCCGTTGTTGATGAGAGGAGGCCCGAGAACAACTGCTTCCAAGGTGACAGAAAATTTATTTTGTTTAACACCTGTGAGACATTAGAAGACACTTGGTCCTCTGGTTTCACAGCTGTTGGTCGGATGACGGACGCAACAATAAAAAACCGAAAGTGTCTGCTCCGTACAGCAGCAGGGGTCAGATTTCACTTCACTGTCTCATGACATAGAGTTGACCGACAGGACAAGTAGGGTACAGCTGCAGCGCAGGAATGGAGAAGATGATTCTGGACAATTTGGTGTCAACGCGAAAGGCAAAAGCGCCTGTTTAGCAACATTTCTTATTAAGTTCCAAAGCTAACAGGGTTGGTTAGGTCACTTACAAGTGTCCAGCCTGTCGCCTGCAGCTCTTTATCTGACAGCTCACTGTCTGCTCTGACTGTTCAGTTATTTCAAACTGAGTGGCTGTCAACAAATGCTGAAAATGACCATTCTACACCAAAAATTCAGTATTGGTTGGGCTATAGTTACAAATAACACACAAGAATGTTTAATAATCAGTCAATTATAAATTTCATGTTGAGTCCAGTGTTGTTTTGCGTGCAAATGGAATGACAGACTAATTACGAATTTAATGGTGTAGGAGGTGAAGGAGACTTTCTGTCTGGAGTCATTGGAAAAATATGTTCTTCTGGAGCCAGGTGAATTCCTGGTCAACTAAAATGTGAAAACAAAGGCTCAGGAAACGCATTGAAGCAAGAGGAATCTTGTGATTTGCTATTTTTTTCTTATATTTTTCATGAAGTATTGCAAGATATCTACAACAAACAAACATAACAGTACCACTTACTTTTCAACCGTCTGAATGTTTTTAGCTTCTTCGAGTTAGTAGAGTCGAACTGTCTCTGTGGTGTTGATATTTTTTAGAGTTGATGTAAACTGCAGTTTTTAATGAAAAAGAAAAAATGTTGCTGGTTTGAAATGACACCTCTCTCTTCTTTTCAGTGTCACTGAAGCCTCGTAGGAAGAGAACAAGGAGAGCAGAGGCGACCGCTGAAGAGACTGAAGAACCCCCCAACACTGGCAAGTAAGTAGGTATGACCTGTCGTATGTAACGGGAACAGCCCGATGTTTTCAAACTTCTTTTTAATTCATTTATTTTTTAAATTTTGTGATGTTTTCCACAGGAACCCGGAGAAATGTTACATCTGTCAGAAAGCTGTTCCTCTGAGAGAGTACAGCCGCCACACAGAGCTCTGCATCCAGCGGCGGGCATCAAAGACTGCAGCAGTAAGACTTGTTACACACTGAACCCAATCAACCCTTTTTATTTTTGTTTTTTCTATGTATCAGATGTCATCTGTTTTGTTGATGATATAGAGTGTTTATTTCTATATTTCTGACCTTCCAGAGGGGAAATCTGCTGTCGGCTCTGGAGCAAACTGAGAGCAGAGATTCAGGTGAGTTTGGAAGTCTTTCAAGCCCCTGACACGCCAAGCCAACGGCTGGCTGTTGGTCAGTGTTTGGTGGCCATCGGTGAGCCTCTGTCACTCGTGTTCATGTCATATCCCGCACCATTGACCCTCAACAGCTCTTGTCGACTTTTTTTTAGCCAATTCAAAATGTTGAATCGGCGTCAGGGCCAGTTGAGCCTGTCAATGAATGAAATCACTTATTGGCAATTGAGCTCAGCGCACGAGAAGAGAAACAGAATTTAGGAAAGCGGAGCTTAAGTAAAGAGGGAGTGAGACCTAACCTTGTTACATAAGGTAAGATTATTTTTCTTAAGCCAGGAGCTCTTTAGCAGAAACGTTTGAGATTATTGTGTTCTTGTTCACTGGAGCACGGTAAATATGCTCTGTTCTTTCAAAATTGGATTGTGTTGTTAATGTGCCAACTGGCAACCCAGCGTCAAGACGGTCGTCCAGTTTCACTTTTTGAATGATGAATACTCACCACCGCTGTCTGCTGGCCTCACATGCAGGCGCCGCAGGCTGTGTGTGCTGGTTGGCTGTAGTCTTAGTGGTGTGTTCTCACGTGCAAGTTTTTGGCCGGGATGCAGGCAACATGAGGCGACAACAGTTGGCTTTCCTCACCACTAGTTCTTTAATGTTGGTTTGGTGTGTCTGGGCCTATACATTATAACGACACACGCTGCTCTCTGAAGCTTAGACACAATGATGCTTTGAGCCAAATACGAACGCCAGCAAGCTAACATGCAGGTATAATGCTAACCATGATTACCATCTCAGTTTAGCATATTAGCATCCCAGTTTCGTTCCTCCTGTTTCATGGTAAAAGTGCTACGTGTTAGCTGAAAGAGTCAGGCGTGAACAACTGACTCACCTGAAGCTCAGAGTTAAGACTGAGTTCCAACTAATCAGATTGTCCATTGACAAGAATTTAATCTGTAACATGATTGTTGATAAGTGATTAGTCATTTCAGTAATTTAATAGACTGAAGATTCTCTATTTTTTTTCCTCTAAAATTTGAAAACTTGATTGCCTTCCTCTTTTACTTTTCCTTTACTTAAGATTTTGGATGGTTAATGTTGCTTGTTAAAAACAAGCAATTTGAAGACATCAACTTTTCTGTCATTTTATAGAAACAATGATTAATGGATTAATTAAAAAAAAAATCTAATGAATTGATAATAAAGATGTGACACTGATGATTGACAGGTTGATGATGGACTCTGTCTGTAAACGGTTCTGATATTGATCTGTGCTTTTCTGGTAAACAGGTAAAACATTCACCTCAGGAACTTCTTTTAGATGCAATCACATCACTGTCTACGAGCAGACTTGTTCTACAGCTTAAAAAACATAAATATCAGCGTTAAAAAATCATCAGTCAAACTTTAGTTGATTCATTTTTCTATGACTTACTTGTTGTTGTTCTGTGTTCACAGAGGCCGGGCCGTCTGGATCCAAACTCCAACCAGGGTAAAGACGTCTTAGAAAAATTGTGACGTTGTGATTTGAGTTACAATACTCCAATAAAGAAGTATTTTTGCTATGCTAATACATTTTTATGTTTGAGTCCAAATGTCATGACTTCTTAGGGTTTACTGTAGAAACGCACAAAGCAACACACATTTCCCCTTTATCAAGTTTTATTAAAGCTATCATGAAATGTGCTTTGTCCATGAAACATTTTAAAATGACTTTGAAGTCTGAAAGTTCATAATATGTAAATCTAGTCATCATCACAACTTCAGGTTTTACAGTTAAGGCTTAAAATAAAAGGACATTTATTGTGAAAAACTTGCGTGAAGTTGCCAAGTATTAGTAGAAGCTTTATGCACGTTAGCCTATTGCTGCAGATGGAGAGCAGAGAAAGAAAACTGTATTTAAAATGCATTAAGATGTCTGACTGACACTGGATTTGTGTTCTCGCTTGTTTGCTTTCTTTCAGAGATGTCATTGATCTGCGGGATGATGATGATGATGATGAAGAGGAGGACAAGACGGAGGAGGGCGGGGTTTCAGCGTTCAGGATCAGTAACTCTCCCATAAGATCCTTTACTCCGATCTCGGAGGCCACTGACTGCCTTATTGACTTCAAAAAACAGCAGCGAGTCAAGAAGCTGCGCCAAAGACGAAGATGAGGATGACCTCCTGCAGACTGGTGGTGCTGACCGAAAATACTGGAAACCAGAGCCTTAACTAAAGACCCACTGAATCATCAGGTTGAAGGTGACATTACATTTAGAAAAGACTTGTTGTAAACTCAACAGCACCTTCCTGATGTCATATTTATGCAGGTCACATTTACAAATGGAGCACTTGAATGTTCATTCTGACTGTTTTTGTGCCACTAAATGTTTGTTTGTTTATGTTGATGTTTCAGACTACCTCTTTATGTATTGAAACGTTTCCTTTTTGTTACTTTGTTTTAATGTCTCTCGAACAGTATGATTACAACACCGTGTCAAACAACAAACAACATTTTACTGGCCTTTAACTTGAAATAAGAGAAGTCAAGGTATTGTTTGTATTCATGCTAACAGTGAGTCACTCCGCTCACCACCTAGGTCGGAAATATTTCAACAACTTTTGGATGGATTGCAAAGAAATCTTGTAAAAACATTCATGTCCTCCACAAGATCAATTCTACTGACTTTGGTGATTGTCTGATGTTTCATTTCGTGCCCCCTGCAGAAGTCAAACAACTGCAACATTCTACACATTAGCATGCAAGTGTTAGCATGTGTTACACGAGGCATGCTAGCAGTAACAGTTAGTTTCATTGTCATGTCATCTGCTGAAGAAAGTTGTCATTTCCTAGAGGCCTAAGTGACATTTCAAAACCCACTTTTACCCAACAAGTCCCCAACCCAAAGATTCATAAAACATAACAATCATATGACGAAGAACAGCAGAAAACTCTCACATTTGAGTATCTAGAACCAGTGAAAGTGTCACATCTTTGCTTAAAAAATTACAAGCAATTATAAAAAGAAGTACCAACCGATTTTCTGCTAGTAATCTGATTATTTAGCTGACAAATTGTTTCAGCTTTATAAATGAGCGGGACACAGCTTCGCAGGTTGTACGTCCGTTTACAGAAATGATTTCATCAGTTGACATCAGACTGAATTAAATCTGATATCAGGCTAGCTAAATGTAAACATGCTAACATACAAAAGTCAGATCTTCACACACCTTAACATGTTACCTGTAGCTGTGATAGCATGTGTTAGCTAACATGCCAACTCAAAGCACAGCTGACAAACTAATCCCAAAATGGCCACCGTACAGAGGACATGCCTGTTTTTTTAGGTGACAACATGGCCTTTCTTCTGGCCCCACCCTTTGGACAAACATTACATTTTTTCTACCATACAGTTTTTAGTTTTTGGTCTGCTTGTGAGCTTTTAAAAACTACAATTAGATTCCCGTATTACTAAGATCAAACGCG
Source organism: Epinephelus lanceolatus (assembly GCF_041903045.1). NCBI lineage: Eukaryota > Metazoa > Chordata > Actinopteri > Perciformes > Serranidae > Epinephelus > Epinephelus lanceolatus. The sequence continues at coordinate 41,463,712 of NC_135744.1, read as the reverse complement.
AACAACAGTGGAAAGATGGAGAGCCCACAAAGCACTGACAGTATCCTGTTGAGAAGAAATGACATCGGTCTGTTCTCTGTTCAATGCACAGCTCTAGTTGGATCAGAGAAAAATCTAAAAGCTTAAAATGTAAAATCTTAAGATCTGATACAGTCACAATGTCCATTTTCATCTTTTGTCTTGTTTCCCGTCAAAAGCTAACCTTTATTAACACATTAAACAGGACTGAAAACCATTTCCTGTAAGACCCTATGTCACCTGTTCGCACTCCGACTCCAGCCAGTAGGATATTGAAGGAAGTGCAGTGCAGTGAAGGTCTGAAAACACTTTCTCCTTTAAGATCAGACACGGATTTGTCCCATTGTAATGTTTTTGGGGAATCAGTTTCTAACTGCGAAGATCAAATTTGCTCTTGAGCAGCTCAAAAATGTTAAATAATTTTGTGTCAGTTCAGATCAGCTTTCTTTCTCTTGTGGACCGTTCTTATCACCCAAAAATATTTCCTGCAAAGTTGATAGAGATACAGTTGACTTACTGTTCTATCAGAGTGTCGGCCTTGGATACTGTATCAGCACTTTAGAATTAAATTTGCAAGTTGTTTGACTTGGTGTGACAAAGCAGAAGTAAACTGTAGCACACTGAACACATAGATACAAGATATACAGGTGATGTGGCATGATATGTTTGCAACAGGTGAAACAATTCTCTTTTTTTAAAATTCGTCCTTGACAAAATCTTTTTTCAGACAGATGCAGTGTTCGTTGAATCCTTTGTGTCAGTGTGTGACGGGCTGCCATCGTTACATTTTATTTGTATTTCCTGTGAGGGTTTGATGCAACACAGCAACGTGGAGACTGTTTTGTAAGACTCTGTCACAATGTTCGGTTGCACCAACCGGGCTGAAGTTTAGGAGGCAAAAACTATTACTTAAGGATGAAAACTGTATTTCTACATAACAAGGCCAAAAGTACATGCACACTGTATGTGCAAGTTAAACATGTCACTCTGACACCATGGGCATTAATGTGCTGCTGTAACATCAGTGGCGGAGGAAGTATTCAGATCCTTAAGTAATACAAAACTGTAAAAATTACTCATGCATTAATGTAAAGGCAGGATTTTACTGTTGTAGCTGGCTGAATTGGAGCTGATTTTGAAGTATTAACTTGTGATTACTTTGATTTTATATTAATCTGCTGATTGTTTTATACATTAATTGAATGTTTGGTTTGTAAAAACCCACAAAATAGTGAGACATGTTGTCACCCAGAGCCCAAAGTGACACCTTCACAAAGTTGTTGTCGAAGCACCAGACCATACCTCAAAATTATTAAAGATAAATTGAAATTATTAAATTGATGGACACAAGCATTCATTCACATTCTCGTTTGCATGTCGTTTCTGGAAAACTGCTTAAAATTTGCACCAAATTTGGTTTGAAATTTGGCTGTGGCATTAATATTTGCCTGCACTGGAACTAAAAGACAGTGAAGATCTGAAATTGTCAAAAAGCAGGTTGTCAGACAGTAAAAAATATAACTAAATACAATAAATAATACAGATATTTAAATCATTAAAATGGAGTGTTAAAGAAAATATGAAGCCCTCTGCAGGTGGAGTTGATGTTCAAATTTGGGCACTTGGAGGACTTCATCCATGTCGACTTGTTTTAAGTATTATAGGCTGCATGTACTCAAAGTATCAATAGTAAAAGTACAGAAGTATCATGAGCGTGTAGTTAAAGTATGAGCAGTAAAAGCCTAAGAGACATTGCTCTAATCCCTGAACAGGAAAAACTGCCACAACCTCTCAGTTTCAGGCTAAGATCAGATCCATTGAGTACTCTGTGTACTGCAGCACTTAAGTACTGGACCATTGAACTATACTAGAGTTTGTTAGCACAAGGTTTAAAATGACAAGTGAAGTGTTTGCACCTCCACTTCACACAAAGAAATGGCATTGGTAGGAGAAATACTCAGGTCTTTCTGAAATAATTGTACAATGTAGAAATACTGTTACAGGTTAAAGTCCTGCATTTAAAATTCTACTTGTGCGCAAGTCACACTGGGGATACAAAAAGTTTAATCTGCACCTGCAATAATACATCATAATTCATTTGTATATATAATCTACATTATAACAATGACTAAAGTAACTAAAGCTGTCAAATACATGTAATGCGGTCAAAAACAGAATATTTGCCTCTGAAATATTGTGAAGTAGAAGTATAAAGTGGCGCGCAAAGGAAAGCCTTAAGCACCCTTAAAATTTGTACTTGAGTAAATATACTTAATTACATTACACCACTGTCATATACTGTAGTTTTGTGAAGAAAGTCGCAGCTCTAACTGAATTCTAAAGCAGCGATATTGACACCGAATTTAAGTTGGATGTATTTTGGGGTGAAGTGATCCCTCTCATGCGCCTTTACGCGCAGGGAGACACCTGCTGCTGCAAACTGCACGAGCTCTCCCTCAGCTTCATTTGGACTAAATCACAACAACAACACGGTGTCCTCTCGGTGAAGCTCGGCTGTGGATGTTAGAGTCGGTTCGATCAGCTGTTTGGATCTGTGCCGCCGCGCGTAAAACATGAGTGCCGCACCCCGACATCCACCATCTGTCAGCTTAGACTACAAGACGCGCGCCTCACCGGTGTTGCGACACGAATCCTTCAGATGGAGTGGGTGTAAACACAAACTGAGCTCTCACACTCTTTTCTTATTCACTAAGGAAGTTGACTCGTGTCAGGTCGAGCGGAGCAGCGCGGGACGCAAAGGTGAGTTACTATACTTCACTGTTTGTGCTTCTTCGGTGTGCAAAGATAACAACTTGTCTTTACATGTGAGATGAGCTGTTAAGAGAGAGGTAAGAGGGAGGAAGGCAGCTGTTCGATCAGCAAACACGTCCATGTAAATACAGCCTAAGCTCATGAAATCACCAGAGGTGTGGAGGATTTACTGTCCTGTCTTTATTTAGTTTTCAAAGTTAAGTTGTTGCTCATTGAAAACTCTCATTACTTTCTTTAAATGTTGAACAGCAGCTCTGCAAATCAGCTCCATCTCACCTGAGACCCTTTGCTGCCTTTTAAATTACCCTCCTGAGCCCCAGTTTTGAAACCTTTAGCTGTATTTCCTTCTGTATGATTGTATCTTTTATTGGCCTTTTATTAACAGCTCATGATCAAACTGTCTCTGATGTGTGTTTCTGGTGCCTTCAGAAACCTGAAATGCTCCTTCAAAGTTTATTAAAGTGGCTCAGTTTTTTGGCTTCTCTCCCAGTGACAAGCTACACTGTGTGTCAGGTTACAGATGAGATTTTGGATAAACTTTACATGTGATAATCTCGTCAATTCAAGTTATTTTAAAGCTGAAATTTCACCTCTCAGCTGTGGGAGAAAAGAAAAGAAAGCTGAACTGTCTAACGTTCTGTTCCTGCTCAGGTGAAACTGTGACAGGGCGTGTCCGACCTTCATAAACTGCATCCTGTTGGAAGAAAAGTGAGTGTTACAGATGTTTAATTATGCTGGCAGGGGCTGTGGCAGATACTCAAGTGTGACATGAACTTCTGTCTGTGGCATCTTATTGGTTGAAGTAAACTTTAAGAGGCAGAGACAAAGGTCCACTGTGTTTCCTGTTATATGAGCTGAAGGAGACACTCCGCCCAAAACACAACATAAACTTAATCCAGAGTGTTGTCATCTGATGGAGCTTCCCCTGATGTTGCAGATGTCACAACATTTGTGGTTTGTGTTCAGGGTGTCTTCAGTGGTTTAGTGACCTGAGTGATGCTGAAACAAGTACAGTCATTATAGGTGTAGTAGGACTAGTAGAAGTACTTTAACTTTTACTTTAGTAAAGACAGTGTAGAAGTAATAGCAACGAAATGAGCTTAAAGTAAGTTAAACTGCCCATTATGCAGAATGGCCCCTGTCAATTTTATATTATTGGATAATTATCATTAATGTCTAGATTTTGGATTGGACATAGGTGAAAGATCCACCTCAACATTTAGAACATGTGTGTTTGTCCTTCCCAATAAACCCAAGTAACAGAGGACTTTACTTCGACTAAATTAAAGACATTCACACCATAATTTGACGCAGAAAAAAACTCATATTGGAGCATAAAAATTCACCTGAATGCTGGAAATTAAGTGTTTAATGCTCAAATTTCTGGCCCAGGACTCCCAAACCTCACAGTTTATAATATACCAATACTTATTTACCTAAAAGTTGATTAAATGTGTATCTGACACATTGAAAAACAGCTGTGGCAACTAAATCTGGATGATAGTGGAGTTTGTGGTCTGTAAAACCAAACTAACACGCTGAGCAAAGCAAAATCAACACCTTTGACACACTGTCAACACTGTGAAGAATTTGTATTAGTGTGGCTTTAAAGCTGTCAGCAGAGGTTAGAGGATGTTTTCTATTTGACAGATTGTAAATATATATTCTAACACAGGCCCCTTATAGTCGTGGTGGCTGCAATGACTGATAAATTTCCTTATTTGAAAGACACCAGTGTCCTCACATAAGCTTGTAAAGAGTGAAGGAATGGTTCTGCACATGAAAACAATATAAAAGAGTGACTGGATCACCATCGCTGTGGGCCTGATGGATGATCGGTGTCCTCAACCAAATGTAACACACACAAATTATCAACTGCATGTGCTTGCAGAGCAGCTGTTGGCTAGACAAATATTTATTTTTTAATGCGACTAGCAGCACTATAGCTCGCTTTCTCGCTCCTCAAAAACTCCCCTACACTTTAGGTTTTGTCCTGGGAGGCTGGAATTTGACATGGAGGTCAGAGCTGTTGCCAATTTGTAATTTTTGTTATTACATTTTAGATAATTTCCACTGATTTATGTGAGTAAAACTCTATTTCTCAAAGCCCACTGAATGAATTTTAAATTTTTACTTATTTACATAGTTGTAGTCTTAAAAGGATAGTACACTCAAAAATGAAAATTCAGCCATTATCTGCTCACCCATATGCCGAGGGAGGCTCAGGTGAAGTTTTAGAGTCCTCACATCACTTGCAGAGATCCAAGGGGAGAGGAGGTAGCAACACAACTCCACCTAATGGAGGCTGACGGCGCCCCAGATTCAAACGTCCAAGAACACATAATTGAAACCACAAAATATCTCCATACTGCTCGTCCGTAGTGATCCAAGTGTCCTGAAGCCCCGACATAAAAAAAAGCACATGAACACAAATGAATGAGGTGCCCATGTCTCACGGTCTCAAGCACATGTGAGCTCATAGTATGGAGATATTTTGTGGTTTCAATTATGTGTTTTTGGACGTTTGAATCTGGGGCGCCGTCAGCCTGCATTAGGTGGAGTTGTGTTGCTACCTCCTCTCCCCTTGGATCTCTGCAAGTGATGTGAGGACTCTAAAACTTCACCTGAGCCTCCCTCGGCATATGGGTGAGTAGATAATGGCTGAATTTTCATTTTTGGGTGCACTATCCCTAATTCCGTGTTGATTAGATTATTAAAGTTCAGGAGTTCAACGGCCGGAGGTGGAAGTAGTTGCCGTCAGTCAACAAGTGCACTCTCCAATGTGACTCCAAAGATCGAGGTCATATGACAGTGCAGTTCCCACAATAGTAACTCATGTAAAATACATACATTAGCATGATGATATTCTCTGGTCACAGCTCCCTCTCTTTTCATGCCTAACCGCCGTGTTATGTTGACACACTAGTTGGATGCACTAATGTGTGAACTTGATTTTGGCTTGTATTTGTATTTGTTAGATATATGACAGTGTCCTGGGATCAGTCAGATGATGAACAGCAGGTGGAAGTGAAATAAGAAATTGTTCCCCTTTTATATGTAACTTATTACTGTTTGTTCACTTTATACTGTGAGGCCACATGATCTTGGACAAAAAAGGATTCTGGGATATTTGTTTACTGCAACTTGTGATTAGGGATTGATGAGGAAATATGACGGCATGTAAGTGCACCATTTCCGCTGACTTTTAAACTCCCATGCATCTAAAACATCTAAAAGGAAGACTTAAATTATCAAAGATGAAGAAATAAATTCAGGTGGCCTTAAGGGTGTCATTTTTATAGTTTCAGTTTGATTTATTCACAGAGATCCCCAAACAGTGTCCTCTTACTTCCTCTTACCATCCAGCTGCCAAGTAAGTCCTCTAAAAAGATGCCAGAACCAATCATATATTAAAGTAATGCAGTACAAGACTTCTAGTGAAAATAGAAATAAAACAAATTGACGTCCTGATGCACTAGAGGAAATGTCAGAGGATCACCAAAGTAAGTAGGATTCATCGTCTTGGAATCATGACTGTTTGTTGCAAATTTCGCCAATCACCAGAAGTGAAAAGCTAACATTAAACAAACTGCATTATAGTCACGTGAATTAAAATCCCCACCACAACGAGGCTGTAAAGCCATGGTTGGTGTGATGACATTTTGTAGTCTCATTTAACCACTTATAGCAACCGCCTTTTTTAAGACACAGAAAAGCTTCACAAGTCATGGGTGGCGTATTTGCTGACATATTCTATATCGTGGAACAAAACGTGAAAATAATAATGTATAGTTTAATAATTTATTGTCTCCTTGCTTCTTCTCAAGTCAGTTGGCTAATATTTAGCAGAAAGGTTACATCTCCTGAGCTTTGACCGTCAGCTAACCGTTGAATGCTCACAAAATATATTTTAAATTTTGCCAGCAATTTATCACACAGGATCGAATATCAGTTTGAACATCAACACAAAACTCTGTCATGTTTCACTTTTAAAGTGAAACTCTCATCGAGTGCGAGGCATCATACTCTGAAAGCCACGCCCACCAGAGGGGAAAACTGTCTGCGCCACAATGTGAAACTGAGGGCTGAAACGCTAACAAAATGCCTGTAGCTCACTAAAAACATTAGATACCAGCATGTCAAATGTGCTTTAGTGTTTAGTGCTGATTAGCAGCATACATGTTAGCATGCTAACACTAACATAACATGGTGAACATGGTCAACAGTATTCCTGCTAAACATCAGCATGTTTGCATTGTCATTGTGACTGTGTTAGCATGCTGATTTAGCATTTAGTTCATTTAGTAGGCTACGTCTTACATAGCAGCGAGCATGGCTGCAGACTTAGTCTTGTTCAAATGTGATAATTTAACTCCCACCAAAATTACCTCACCTGTAATGCATTAAGGTGGTGACTATTCACATAGCTTTATCAATCAATCAATCAAACTTTATTTGTATAGCACTTTTCATACATTAAAAATGCAGCACAAAGTGCTTCACAGAATAAAAACAAACAAAAATAATACATACATATTGAAAACCTGCCCCTCCCACCCCCACATATAAACACACACACACACACACACACACACACACACACACAGTCAATATAGTCAATAACATGGCTGGGCACTGAGGAACCAGGTGAGGAAAGAACCACCTATGGGGAGCCATCCACACCAAGAGGCGCCACAGCCCACGGCCACAGGGAACGCCGCCACAGAGACCACCCCGACCAGACAGACCGGGGTGGACTCCACACATGGTGTGGAGATTAGGAAAAATTAAAGAGTTAAAGATAAAAATAATATTAATAATAATAATAAATAAATAAATAAATTAAGATTTAGAGACTAAAATGCATAAAGATTTAAAAATAAATCATTTAAAAGCATTAGAAAGTAAAAAGAACATATAATAGAAGAATTAAAAGAGTAAAAGAAATCAGTTAAAAGCTAAATTAAAAAGGTGAGTCTTGAGCCTCCTTTTAAAAACATCAACAGTCTCTCCCATGGGTTTTTGTTCTAACACTTGGAACAATTAAAAGGCCGGTGCCGGAGGACCTCAGGATCCGCGAGGGTTGATATGATAAAAGCAGGTCAGATAAATAAGATGGCCCAAGACTGTTAAGACATTTAAAAACTAATAAAAGAACCTTAAAATCGATCCTGAAACACACGGGGAGCCAATGCAGCGATTTTAAAATTGGTGTAATGTGCGCCCGCCCTCTGGTCCTCGTCAGCACTCATGCGGCTGAGTTTTGAAGTAGTTGTAGATTGGAGATGGTCTTTTTGGGAAGACCAGACAGCAGGGCATTACAATAGTCTAAACGACAAGAGATAAAAGCATGCATCAGCACCTCCGTGTTAGCCTGAGAGAGAAACGGGCGGACTCTGGCTATATTCTTAAGATGATAAAAACCTGTCTTTGTTACATTTTTGATGTGTGGAATAAAACTAAGCTCAGAGTGAAAAATGACGCCCAGGTTCTTTACACATTGTGAAGGTTTAAAATCTTGTAGTTTTGGTAAAAGTTTCTCTCTCTGGCCTTCAGGACCAATAATTAAAACCTCTATTTTGTCCTGGTTGAGCTGTAGGAAATTCACTGCCATCCATGACTTGATATCTAAAATGCAGTTAAAAAGGGTATCAATTGGCCCTGTGTCATCAGGAGACACGGCAATGTACAGCTGTGTGTCATCTGCATAACTATGGAAGCTGATGCCGTGCCTCTTGATGATGCTACTACATTAGACTATAGCTGTGTTTTGCAATATGGGTGAACTTACCCTTTAACTTTTTCTGTCCAGATGAGCACCACAGAGGCAAACGGCGAGTACAACACACAGATTTCCAAGAAGGCCAAAATGGGCAGAGACAATTCTACCCTGCACCACGGCATCCCTCCAGAGACGCTCAGTAAGGTACGTGTCACCTGAGGAGAAAACATGTTTGTCGTTGTTTGTTTGAATTCTGCCAACAAGCAGCACAGATGACAATGTTAGCTCAGACACCACAGCATGAAGTGTCACTGCAGCGATGCAAACCGGCCCTTTGATTCATGAGTTTTTAAATTGGGCAACATATGCCAAACACAAAGACAAAAAGTAAGCATACTTCTTCTTCTTTATTATTTTTTTATACAGTAAACAACAACATAAACAAATCCAGGCTTTACTGGGGAAAAAATCATATAAACATACATCAAAATAAAATTCAAAAAGAAAAGTAAAGATGTAAAAAAAAAAAACGGGCGAGCTCTGTTACAAGGCAGTGCAGCAAAGCAACTACATTCTACATTTACTCATGTTTGTACTTAAGTATAATTTTGAGGTACTTGTACTCTACTTTAGTATTTCCATGTTATGCTAATTTATACTTCTACTTCACTACATTTATCTGACTGCTACAGTTACTTTGAAGAGCAGGGTTTTACATATAAAGAATAATGACAATGAATTGTAGTAGATGAAACAATAACCATATAAAAAGTAGTCAAAATTAGCTTCACATTAATGCTACATGTGTAATTATAATCCAATGATATGATGTCACAGTGTCATTATGCTGCCTAATAAGTACTTTTACTTACATACATTTTGTTGATAGTTGTTTTGTACTTTTACTAAAGTAAGATTTTGATTGCAAAACTTTTACTTAGTGGAGCACCTTTACCCTGAGGTACTGCTACATTACTTTAGTACACTGAATACCTCTTTTATTGCTGACCAAAGGTTATGCACAAAAACTATAATTCAAATACAGACAGCTGTTGGCATACAGCCTTTATACACAGCCACATATGAAGACGTGATTTTACCCACGTTGACTGAGAAGAAACAAAAATAAAAACCCATTGCCTACAAAGAACTGTGTCACCAACTCGTGGAAATCTGGCTGTCACAGTGACTGCATCAGTGTGATTGTGTAAAAAGTTAATCGTAACGTCATTCATAACATTCTGGCTCTGTGATTTAAGCCTTGTTACTCACGATGGGAGGAAACAGTCGGCTGTAGTAAGTCAATGCTGCTGCTGCTGGGAGGATACTGAGATTAGGAAATCCCGGTGTTTGTATCAGTGTGATTCAGACGGGAGGTTCAGTCACAGGATCATTCAGTGATAGATGAACAGTAGCAAAGACATTTTATACCTTCATTTTGCAATAGAGGACTTCCAGTTTTCAGTTTTATGATCGCAAGTTCACATATTTTTGGACAAGTGCAAGAGTCACACTAAACACTCCTCTTTATTCCTAGAAAACCTCCTGCAGATTTTTCTGAGTCAATCATGAACCCTGAAGTACATTTACTCAACTACTCTCCTGAAATACAATGTTGGCGTACTTGCACTTTACTCTATTATTTTTATTTTCTGCTACCCTATAGATATACTCCACTGCAGCTCAGAGGCAAATATGATTAGTTTTAATTCACTACATTTATTTCAGATGATAATGCAAAGTATAATCAACAAATACATGATGATATTATGCGTGTAAATAGATTTAACTTAGCCCCGTATTTACCAGCTGCAATATCAGAATGATGTACACACTGACACATCAGTACTCATTATCCAAAATTTTAATATTAGCATTGTGACGTGAACCATTCAGCATGTTATATACTTTAGATTTTGATGCCAATACTTATGAGTAAAGGTAGTGGTAGAAAGTAACAAAGTAAATTTGCTCAAGTACTAATGTATAATTCTGAGGTACCTTTAATTCGACTTTCTACTTTCACTCCGCTACATTTTGGAGGCAAATATAGTACTTTATACTCCACTACATTTATCTGACAGCTGTAGTTACTTTGAAGATAAGAATATATATGCTCGGTTTACAGAATATTAAGCATTATTGACTGATTGTATTGTAGATGAACTATTGTGAAGTAACTCTACTTACACAGTGTATAGAAATATAATCCACTTATACAAAATTCATACATCATACTTCATACATTTTGCTGCTAGTCAAATTTTAAATGCAGAGCTTTTACTTTTAATAGTATTTCTGCACTGTTGTATTGCTACCTTCACATAAGTAAAAGATCTGAGTACCTGTTCCACCACTGGTTTATAATTACTGTGCATGTTTGTACAGTGATCTTTTGAATGTAACAGGTTGGCCCAAGCCACTATAATGTATGCATTTGCTCAGCCCTTTAGAGTCATGGTGAAGGAATGAAGTTAGTCACGGCTTCATTTAGGTAACGACTGCAACAAGCATGTAAGGACATGAGACAAAGAATAAGAGATGATCATGTGAGAGACAGGGGTGAAGAAAGAGTTTAATGCTACAGAGTAAGAGCGAGATGAGGCCTGAACAAACACGCCCCTGGAAAATTACTGTAAGTCATTGAAAGAAGAAAAACAGACAGCGTGGAGTAATGTGCACTACACTTTATTTACACTGACTGTTAGTTTCTGCAGAGAGGCTTCTGGTCCTGGTGCTGGTGCTGGAACCAGGTTCAGTTCAAAGAGCATCACACAAACCATATGGGGCTGCTACATCTGTGCTAATAGAAGGCCAATAACAATAAGAAGGATAAGAAAACTTTATTTATATAGTGCATTTCATATACTGTAGGTGACAGATGCACAAAACTAGTTGCACAAAGTAGTAAAATCAAAAACAAGGGATGACAAATAAAATATGTATTTAAAAGTTACTTAAAAATAAGAGTAGATAACAAAAGAACAAAAAAGATGAATGAATTAAATAAAAGAACGTGCTGAAGTTGAACTTTTATGTAAAAGTAAAGCTGACCTGTATTTTTAAGTGGCTTTTACTTTTTTGTATTTTGTAAGATGGTGGGTTTTAATATGTAGCGTGTCTTTAGTTAGCAACCAAACAAAGTTAGAAAAAAATTCACTGGTGTTTTAATAATACTGTGTGACCAGCTGTCCCCTGGAATACATACTGTCTGTTTATTTTCATGTTTTCTCCATGATTCATTGAGGACTTTTAACCTGGGGCCCGTTAGCTTTAGCTTCAGTCTGTTAGCATTATAGCCATCATGTCTAGGCTCTTATATAGATAGGATGCTTTTTACAGTTAGTTGGATTCATTGAAGTCCTCTGGATGAGAAGCTTTCAACCACATACTGTATAGAATAATGCACGTATCTACTGTGATGTCACCCATTGGTTTTGGACTTCCGTTTTGAATCCTCAAGTTCAGCATTTTAGCTGTCGCCATCTTGGTTTTTTGGAGCCAGAAGTGACCGTATTTGGACGAGGGTGGAGGTGTGAAGGAGCAAGGGGTGGATCCGTCGCAGACAGCCTATCGCTCAAGCCACCCTGCCCTTAAATATGCATAACTTTAAGCTTTAATAAAATGAAAACAGTGAAATGGTGAATTCTCATACTCGTACTCGTCGTCCTCCGCTTATCCGGGTCCGGGTTGCGGGGGCAGCAGCCTCAGCAAAGAAGCCCAGACAGTCCTCTCCCCTGCCACTTCCGTCAGCTCTTCCGAGGGAACCCTGAGGCGTTCCCAGGCCAGCCGGGCGATGTGATCCCTCCAGCGTGTCCTGGGGCGGCCCCGAGGTCTCCTCCCGGTTGGACATGCCCGGAAACCACCTCACCTGGCTCCTCTGGATGTGGAGGAGCAGCGGCTCAACTCCGAGTCCCTCCCGGATGTCCTAGCTCCTCACCCTATCCCTAAGGCTGAGCCCAGCCACCCTGCGGAGGAAACTCATTTCGGCTGCTTGTACTCGCAATCTCGTTCTTTTGGTCACTACCCAGAGCTCGTGACCATAGGTGAGGGCTGGAACGTAGATCGACCGGTAAATCAAGAGCTTCACTTTCTGGCTAAGCTCCTTCTTCACCACAATGGACCGGTTAAGCGCCTGCATCACTGCTGACGCCAGCCCAATCCGCCTGTCACTCTCCCGCTCCATCCTACCCTCACTCAGGAACAAGATCCCGAGATACTTAAACTCCTCCACCTGAGGCAGGACCTCCCCCCTGACCTGGAATAGCTGATACATCTGCCAGCCAAAGATAATATTTCAGCTGATTAGATTGATGGTTGTCGGCTAGAAATGAGAAGCCTGCAAAACCCAAATTCTGATGGTAAATAAACACCATAAAACCATAAACTAAACATCAACAGTAACTAAGGGGAGCTGGGTTTAATAAAGGGTTAATTAATTAGGAATGTGCCGATCAGATTAGCTGAAATTTGCTACCCAAGATGTTTTGTGTACCCATGTGCCAATAACTGACCCAATCACCAGATGAAATGATACCTTTTAACAAGGATTCCAGCTAACATTAATTTCCCACAGCTCCTCCACGTATTATCCCAACATGCCCCACTCTGCCAGGGAATCAGATTTTTCGAGGGTATCAGCAGCAGCAGGACTGTTGAAACTTGTCTGAAGTATTTCTGACACTTACATGAAAAGAACACGTGAGAAAAAGCCAGCCAGCCTGCCAAGGGGAAATATTCAGCGTGATACCATCACACCACTGATAGACTGTGGTGAAACTGGTTCTGTTTGTGATCTGCTCTGAGCCTCCATGTTGAAACTTGGATGTATAGCAACACCCAAACACACATCCTGCCCAGACACATTTTACAAACGCACCCACACAGTTTTTAGGGTGTTTTTATTTACCCACAGCACAAAGTAAGCTTACCTTACCTTAAATTGGATTAAGGAGGGTTTAGTTTGGTTCATTTGACCTGATGAGGACACAGATACAAAAAACTGTGGAAAACAAAGTATACCAGTACGTCACTGTGAGAACCAGCAACAGGAAAAAATCAATCAGTCCAGTTTATTGCTGTTTTACCATACATCCCTGTGCAGGGCAGAATAAGAGAGAGTGTTTTTCTGGGATCAAGGTGTAACACACATCACAAAATATAAAAGAACACAAACATTTATGTGGCACGACACAGCCCCTGAGTCTATACACATGAAGCCCCAGACACACCAAACCAACATCAAAGAACTAGTTGGCTGTTGCGACGGATTCAAGACGCCAATTAACCAGTGAGCACACTGACATCGCAACCTGATGTTGAAAGAACAAAGCCAACAATGACACAAATTACAAAGTGTTTATGCTAAAGAACCCAGTGGCTAAAAAAATCTTACCTAATATAATTAGTTTGTTTCAAGCTAACGCCCTCTTGACTTTAGCCCTTTGTTTACTTTCCTCACTTCCTTCTCTTGTCTCGTGTGCTGAGCTAGACTGCCAATAACGGTGATTTCATTAACTGGCTCAGAAGGCACTGACACCGATTCAACATGCTGAATTGTCTGACAAGGGCTGACTTGTCTTTTTCTTACCTCTGTTTACTGTTCTTGAACTTAAAATAAATAGCCATCAATAGATAGAAACTGAACACTGAGACATGGAAAAACGAAACTCTGCTTCTGAAGTACAAAGTTTTTTATTCTTCGGATTTGCAGAGCAGCATAATACAGATCTGGAAGTGTGGATTGAGAGTGCAGACCAGGAACATTTCTCCTGGCATCCTTTTTAAAACTTTCAGGCTACACTCCTCCTGATTGGTTGGGATGCACCATGGTGCCAGGCTCCCCATTATACAGAGACTCTCTCTAATCTTCCTTCACTATTGAGCCTCCTACACTCTGGTATGCACAGGTCAAGATGATCTTCCTCCTTTGTATCCTAACTTTCTGATCCTCTGAGCTTCATTTTTTCTGTGATTGAAATGAACACAAATAAGTTATACATGTAATATATATAGGTTTTGTATTGATCATCTAAATAACCCAATTCCCTTTTTTAAAAAAACAAACAAAAAACAGATCACCCTGTTAAAGCAATTTTCCCTCCATGCGCCCTCCCAGCCCAGTCACCAGAAGAAGATGTTGGCATTGTACATTTCTGCAAACCACAGATACATTGTAAAGTGACATAATATTCAGGCATGACGCCTGCCAAGCCACAAACCACCATTCAAGACCAACAAACAAACAATGCATTTTCAGCTCCTTTTTAGCCCCCAAACCTGGTTGTTTTTTAAAGATCCGTTGCTGTGTTTCCACCGGGGATGGTGACATGGGAAGTGGCTGTTTTTTACATAGACACTGAGGTGTTTCCAGCCGGGATAGTGCCACAAAAAGCCATGGGTTGTTTTTTTTTTTTACCAATTGGTCCCTGCTTTTCCAGCGGTCTTTGTGCCAACCAATGTGGGTATTTTAAGCCAAACATATGGTCTTTACCAACCATAACTGAGTGTTATTTATGTCTAAACCTAACCACACATTAACCAGCATTGCTGAAACATAGTTTCTCTGTATCTGCTACATAAAAATGTACAAATGTCAAGTATTCGTGGTATGACACCATCATTTATTCTAGGAATTGGGTTGCAGCCACCCCTCACATCACATGTCACATTTGACATTTATAAACTAATATCATTATTATTTCACACACAGGAAGGAGCATTTTACTGTTACCAAGGCGCCTGTGCAAAAAGTTAAGAAAGTGCCCCAAAAAGATATGTTTGTTCCTCTGAAAGCATGAGCAGTTTTTTTTGTTGTTGTTTTTTTTTACCTAGAATTCCATTCTCTGTGGCCTTAATCAAAATGCAATCATGAATCATTTTTCTTCATAACTCTTTATATAACAGAGCTGCTCTTGTGCTCAAGTTCAAGGTTGACTTTATTATCCAGAAAGGAAGTTCACTTTGTTGAGAGTGCCAAAACAGCCAACACAACAGAGGCCCTCCATAGAAACGGTACAGGAAGCTGCACATCATGTCTGGATGATGTGTCCTATACTCCTCTTCCTCCTTATGTCTGCTACATGTTACCCTAACAAAAAACACAACAAAACAAAACACAACAAAAACAAGAAAACAAGTCTTAAACCTTAGATTTGATCGTTTACTTTTGGTTTAAATAGGAGGTTACAGATGTGAAATAAATGCCACACTGTGGAGCGCTATGTGTCCATGTACAAATACAAATGCAGTTTGGTACATTACATTTTTCCAGCTTTTAAAATGTGTGCAGTCCAGCCAAAGGAAGCGGAAAACAGGAAGAGAAATGAGAATTGTTGTTGCCATCTCTAGGGGACCGTAACATGTTGTGCCAGCCAGGCCTCTTCCTGCGGAGCCTCAAACATTTCATGTAACAGAGACACAAACATATCTTTTTATTACTGGGTTTTTATTCCTATCTGGTATAACGTGATGTTACTGCAGGACGTACGTTATAACAGACCACCAGATGAACTGCCATTGAATATCCAAATATAAATTGAGAATATGTAGAATTTGTGAAATAAATTCCTCATATTTTGTATGATTTCCAACTGATGTAAAGTCAACCAGGCGATGTCAGAGGATTGCTCAGTGGGTGAATGACTTCTAATGTACAGTAAAATAATTTGCACAAATGCTTTGAGTCAGAAATCACACTCCTTCTCAAAGTCATGACTCAGTCAATTCTAAACACAGACATGAAACACATATTGACATCATTCAGTGTGACTTACAGTTCTTGAGTATTTCATCATCTCTGATGTCTATCGGGAATCCATAAATACACTCATAAATCATAGACGAAAGATGCCTCACAGGAGCCGGTAATATCTAGTTCGACGTACTTTTAAACAAGTATAGGTTAAAAAAACTGGGCTCAAAAGAGAATAGCAGTGCCGAGGCCTTCCTGTAGCTGACATTACAACAGCAACATATCTGTCCATCTCCGTTCATTCATATCTGCTGATGAATCACACATTCCACCTGTCAACAAATCACTTTAGACATAATGAGGAAGTCCATTGACAAAACGTGATGTCATCCCAAGTGACAACTGTGTCAAACCTGCCGCTTCTTTCAGCTCAGGAATTCCCTTTGTTTTAAGGATCCTCAGGTGTGATTTAGCACTCCTGGTAGTGACATAAGATCGTCATCAGCTTTATTTAAGTGGCCACAGAGTTCTTTTAAAATGTGCTGTGTCATAACTGGAAGGACGACATTGTTCTGATTTAATTGGGAATCACTTTGCGCAGGTGTGACCTGAAGTGCAGCATACTAAAAATGACAATGACACCCTAAACATGAACCCAACAGAGGAAGATAACACTGCAGGGTACATGAGGAAACTTTTTGAAGGCAATCAGACACTAGCACACTGTTTTATTCCACTTCAAACGCTGTGTCAAGTTTTTCAGGGTGACTCTGGTTTGACACTTTAGAGTTTGAGGAAACACTGCCATCTTATGGATAAATGATGTGAAACCTGTTTTGTCTTTTAAATATACAGTACAGGCCAAAAGTTTGGACACACCTTCTCATTCAATGCGTTTTCTTTATTTTCATGACTATTTACATTGTAGATTCTCACTGAAGGCATCAAAACTATGAATGAACACATGTGGAGTTATGTACTTAACAAAAAAAGGTGAAATAACTGAAAACATGTTTTATATTCTAGTTTCTTCAAAATAGCCACCCTTTGCTCTGATTACTGCTTTGCACACTCTTGGTATTCTCTCCATGAGCTTCAAGAGGTAGTCACCTGAAATGGTTTCCACTTCACAGGTGTGCCTTATCAGGGTTAATTAGTGGAATTTCTTGCTTTATCAATGGGGTTGGGACCATCAGTTGTGTTGTGCAGAAGTCAGGTTAATACACAGCCGACAGCCCTATTGGACAACTGTTAAAATTCATATTATGGCAAGAACCAATCAGCTAACTAAAGAAAAACGAGTGGCCATCATTACTTTAAGAAATGAAGGTCAGTCAGTCCGGAAAATTGCAAAAACTTTAAATGTGTCCCCAAGTGGAGTCGCAAAAACCATCAAGCGCTACAACGAAACTGGCACACATGAGGACCGACCCAGGAAAGGAAGACCAAGAGTCACTTCTGCTTCTGAGGATAAGTTCATCCGAGTCACCAGCCTCAGAAATGGCAAGTTAACAGCAGCTCAGATCAGAGACCAGATGAATGCCACACAGAGTTCTAGCAGCAGACCCATCTCTAGAACAACTGTTAAGAGGAGACTGCGCCAATCAGGCCTTCATGGTCAAATAGCTGCTAGGAAACCACTGCTAAGGAGAGGCAACAAGCAGAAGAGATTTGTTTGGGCCAAGAAACACAAGGAATGGACATTAGACCAGTGGAAATCTGTGCTTTGGTCTGATGAGTCCAAATTTGAGATCTTTGGTTCCAACCGCCGTGTCTTTGTGAGACGCAGAAAAGGTGAACGGATGGATTCCACATGCCTGGTTCCCACTGTGAAGCATGGAGGAGGAGGTGTGATGGTGTGGGGGTGTTTTGCTGGTGACACTGTTGGGGATTTATTCAAAATTGAAGGCACACTGAACCAGCATGGCTACCACAGCTTCCTGCAGCGACATGCCATCCCATCCGGTTTGCGTTTAGTTGGACGATCATTTATTTTTCAACAGGACAATGACCCCAAACACACCTCCAGGCTGTGTAAGGGCTATTTGACCAAGAAGGAGAGTGATGGAGTGCTGCGGCAGATGACCTGGCCTCCACAGTCACCGGACCTGAACCCAATCCAGATGGTTTGGGGTGAGCTGGACCGCAGAGTGAAGGCAAAGGGGCCAACAAGTGCTAAACACCTCTGGGAACTCCTTCAAGACTGTTGGAAAACCATTTCAGGTGACTACCTCTTGAAGCTCATGGAGAGAATGCCAAGAGTGTGCAAAGCAGTAATCAGAGCAAAGGGTGGCTATTTTGAAGAAACTAGAATATAAAACATGTTTTCAGTTATTTCACCTTTTTTTGTTAAGTACATAACTCCACATGTGTTCATTCATAGTTTTGATGCCTTCAGTGAGAATCTACAATGTAAATAGTCATGAAAATAAAGAAAACGCATTGAATGAGAAGGTGTGTCCAAACTTTTGGCCTGTACTGTATATACTGCACTGCATCCACATTTTGTAATGTCTTATTTAATGTTTGTAATTTTTTATTTGTTCTTATTTATCTGTATTTATGTGAAACAATCTACCTCCTGAGACACAAGACAAATGTCAGATTTTTTTTCTGACAATAAAGCAATATCAAATAAAATAAAATCAAACACATTCATGTCAGAAAAGTCCATTTTATACATTACAATGTTTGCTTTTCTCTCTCTCTGCAGGTGCAGGGCTACCTGGATCAATTCCATCTGTCTATGGAGAAGCTGCAGGAGGTTTCCGCTCGCCTGAGGAAAGATCTGATTCGAGGGTTGGGGAAACACACTCACCACAGGGCGGCCGTCAAGATGCTGCCCACCTTTGTCAGGGCCATTCCAGATGGGACAGGTAAGTTTATATTACTGATCATATTTTATCAATCATTTAATGTAACGTAACTTTGTGAAAATTTGCACATTCACTCCTCTTTGTTTTAAAACACTGTGCAGCTTTGTCTTTTCTTTTTTAGAGATTTTACATTTTTATTTGTAGATTTATATTTTATATTTAGCATTAGCATTAGCATTTCAACATTAGCAGACATACAGCCCACACACTCTGTGCCTGAACTGAACATCCGTCAAAGAGAAGACAGTAGAGTGCAATGGCTTTTTGTACTGAAGACACAAAAACATTATTGATTTGAAATTAGTGTTTTATAATTTGTATTTCTATTTTTCAACCACCGTAATACCCAGTTTTATTAGATTTCTAACTGCAGAATAAAAGCACACACTACCTTTGCCCCTTGATCAATCAGTCCGTTGTTTCCTCTCTGGCAGAGAAAGGCGACTTCCTGGCGCTGGATCTCGGTGGAACAAACTTCCGGGTGCTTCATGTCCGTGTGATGGAGGAGGAGCAGAAAGTGCTGAAGATGGACAGTCAGATCTGTGCCATCCCGAAGGAAATGATGATGGGAACTGGAGAACAGGTGACTCAGGCAAACAGTATTTAAGAAAACAGAAATAAATGCATGTGGGCGTCACATATACATAGAATATTAAAGTGAGTGTAATCTCGGACACCCCTGTCCTCATGAAACATTTGTAAAGCCAATTCTTTAAAAGTATTTTACATCCTGGTTTGTTTGCATCTGTGTTTACTCTAAACAAACAAAGAAAAGTCCACACACTTCAGCTCCCTTTTTAGGTCCATTTATTCCATCATCATCATGGAGTGATGTTTCGGGCCACAGGTGCCCTTCTTCAGACTGAAAAATACAGCTGAGGACGCCATTTTTAAACCTCCACACAGGAACCTGTGTGGAGCTTTAAAAATGGCGTCCTCAGCTGTATTGTTTGCATCCTGTTTTGTTTGCATCCGTGTTTACTCTAAACAAACAAAGAAAAGTCCGCATACTTCAGCCCCCCTTTTAGGTCCATTTATTCCATCATCATGGAGTATTTTTCAGTCTGAAGAAGGGCACCTGTGGCCCGAAACATCACTCCATGATGATGGAATAAATGGACCTAAAAAGGGAGCTGAAGTGTGCGGACCTTTCTTTGTTTGTTTAGTTTAATTCTTTTAGTCCAGCACCTTCTTCATTTTTTGGATGTGCGCGACTGCTCTTTTTATATTCATCCGTGTTTACTCACCACCAGTCTTCTTCCTCCCCGCCTTTGTTGGCACATTGCTGCAAATCTCAGTGTGTTACCATCACCTGTAGATACGTGGAATAGTGTGAAACCATTAGCAGGTATCACATCACAAGATAAACAAAACAGGAACCCGCTCACAGAAAATCAGCTCCATAAACCTGTTAGAGGTCTAACACTGCCTGGGGAGCCTTCACATCTTTTTGTGTATGTTTTTAAACAGTGTAACAACAGAGAGTGCACTAGTGTTCCAGGAAACATCACCTTACCTGTGTTTAGTATGAGACTATGTTATCTCAGTTATTGAGTGTTTAACATCCTCACGGCAGCTTGAGTGCAAAGAGCAAAAACAAGCTCTTCAAGATTGTCAACATTGCAGAGAAGGTGACTGGCGAGTCACAGACACAACTCAGCAATATGTCTGACACTATATATAGAATTTTCTAAACATATACGTATGTACTGTAAGTATATGCCTTAGATCCATTACACTCAGTTTGAGCTGTATCAGGGAACACTGCTGTGTTTATAAGATGACCCTTCTTTTACTATATATGTGACTTATTGATCCTATTTGCACTATTGTATCATATATACTGTTAAATGTACGTTTTTAATGGTGCATTGTGTCATGTGTCTGTATGTACCTCTGACGTTTTGAGAGAAGGCAAATACAGGCAAATATAAATATCTGATCCAACTCGATCAGATAGAAGAGGAAGAAGATATACTTAATTAATCCCAGAGGATGTTGTCATATACACACAGGCCCGAAATACACACACATGCACAAACAGGAACTATACATGCATTAAATGGAGAGATGTCAGAGTGAGGGGGCTTGGCAGTGCTCGGAAGCAAACTGGCACCTTTCCAGCTACTGGGCCACGCTCCATACTTGGGCCAGACAGGGACTTGAAGGAGCTAACTAGATAGCCAACATCAAAAGCCTTGGGTCTAGAAAGATATCCTTACTATCCATGTATGTATATTTTTTAAGATGTTTAAGATATTTGAGTTAAAGATGTGTCTGTCTATTTGTCTCTCCAGCTGTTCGACCACATCGCCGCCTGTCTTGGTGATTTTCTCGTCTCTCAGAATCTGAAGGGACTAACTCTTCCTCTGGGCTTCACCTTCTCCTTCCCCTGCGAACAGAAAGAAATTGACAAGGTCTCACACACACACACACTACATGTTTCAGTCGGGGTAAGGGTTAACCAAACCTCACAGAAAAAAATTGTTCAGAAAGATTTAGGATGAAAAAGTTCTTGCATGACGCTCAGTGTGAACTTTTAGCGATTTTTAAAAGAAACCCATTTTCACATCAAATGTTCTCCACACAGAGCATCCTGATCCGCTGGACTAAAGGCTTCAACTGCTCCGGAGTGGAGGGCGAAGACGTGGTGAAGTTACTGAAAGACGCCATCCACAGGAGAGGGGTCAGTCTAAAATACTTTTATGATGATTTAAAAGAAAAAGAGATGTGAAGCAACATGAGGGGTGCAGGAGTGAAATGTCATGATGAGAGCTGCAACAATAAGTCAAGTAATCAGAAAATTAATTTGCAGTTATTTTGATAATGTATTAATTGTCATTTTTCAAACTTTATGTTGTCTGGTTTCAGCTTCTCAAATGTGAACATTTGATGCTACTAATGCTACTAATACTTGATGCTAAGTACTGTACTTAAGTACAATTTGTATGGGGTCAGATCAGTCTCATAATGAATGAACTCACGTAGGGTTTTTCACGAATACACATGCTCTGGTTTGCAGTTGTATTTCGGACTCACTAATGCACACCCTCTGTTTTGCAAATGCACACGCTCTGGTTCACAAATAAAAAAAATTCATGCAAACGTGTAATATAAATTCGGAAATGCACACGCTCTGCTTCACAAATACTATTTTGAGGAACACTTGGAATATAAATTCACAGATCATGCGAATCGCTGAACGTGCATTTACAAACTGCCTCTCATTTGTGAACCTCTCTGCATTTGTGAGAGAAATCTGTGTGGTGAATTTTGAGACTACCCTGACGTCGCAGGTCAACGAACGTCACCATTGGCTGATAAATCTGTCAATCAAATTTTTACTTACAGGACATATGGACGCACACATCCCTCTTAAACTGAAAAACTAGAACCTGGAACACCAAAATATCGACTGACAACTCTCAAAAACACCTGTAGTCTTCTCTCCCGTTCTGCTGCTGGCAAACTGGCTTGAACTGGCTCCTGTAGCCAGTCAGAACAGCGCCAGTGCACCACCTAGTGGCCAAGATGAGTATCTCCCTTCTCAGCTACCAGGCAAAAGGCAGCCTTTTCAACAATTCTGATTGACAGATTCATCAGTTAATCAGGTGTGGTTGCTTTCAGCCAATCGTATGGCTCCTTACATAGGGTGTATTCATAGTTTATGTTCATTCAAACATGTTACTTGGCTAAGCAGAATGCTTCAACTCATTATAATTAAATAACATTGCATGATTTACAACGAGGGCATAATAAGATAAATGTGTTACTTACAGATTGAGATTGATCCATGTCTCTTCCACCGTTTGAACACTGCAAACAGTAGCTCAGTAGCTCTGCGATTGGTTTAAAAGTGTGGAGAAAATGTAAGGAGCCATACGATTGGCTGAAAGTGAACACCTGATTAACTGATGAACCTGTCAATCAGAATCATAAAATTGATTTTATCAGCCAATGGTGACGTTCGTTGACCTGCGACGTCAGGGTAGTCTCAAAATTCACCACACAGATTTCTCTCACAAATGCAGAGAGGTTCACAAATGAGAAGCAGTTTGTAAATGCACATTCAGCGATTCGCATGATCTGTGAATTTATATTCCAAGTGTTCCTCAAAATAATATTTGTGAAGCAGAGCATGTGCATTTCCGAATTTATACAGTACAGGCCAAAAGTTTGGACACACCTTCTCATTCAATGCGTTTTCTTTATTTTCATGACTATTTACATTGTAGATTCTCACTGAAGGCATCAAAACTATGAATGAACACATGTGGAGTTATGTACTTAACAAAAAAAGGTGAAATAACTGAAAACATGTTTTATATTCTAGTTTCTTCAAAATAGCCACCCTTTGCTCTGATTACTGCTTTGCACACTCTTGGCATTCTCTCCATGAGCTTCAAGAGGTAGTCACCTGAAATGGTTTTCCAACAGTCTTGAAGGAGTTCCCAGAGGTGTTTAGCACTTGTTGGCCCCTTTGCCTTCACTCTGCGGTCCAGCTCACCCCAAACCATCTGGATTGGGTTCAGGTCCGGTGACTGTGGAGACCAGGTCATCTGCCGCAGCACTCCATCACTCTCCTTCTTGGTCAAATAGCCCTTACACAGCCTGGAGGTGTGTTTGGGGTCATTGTCCTGTTGAAAAATAAATGATCGTCCAACTAAACGCAAACCGGATGGGATGGCATGTCGCTGCAGGATGCTGTGGTAGCCATGCTGGTTCAGTGTGCCTTCAATTTTGAATAAATCCCCAACAGTGTCACCAGCAAAACACCCCCACACCATCACACCTCCTCCTCCATGCTTCACAGTGGGAACCAGGCATGTGGAATCCATCCGTTCACCTTTTCTGCGTCTCACAAAGACACGGCGGTTGGAACCAAAGATCTCAAATTTGGACTCATCAGACCAAAGCACAGATTTCCACTGGTCTAATGTCCATTCCTTGTGTTTCTTGGCCCAAACAAATCTCTTCTGCTTGTTGCCTCTCCTTAGCAGTGGTTTCCTAGCAGCTATTTGACCATGAAGGCCTGATTGGCGCAGTCTCCTCTTAACAGTTGTTCTAGAGATGGGTCTGCTGCTAGAACTCTGTGTGGCATTCATCTGGTCTCTGATCTGAGCTGCTGTTAACTTGCCATTTCTGAGGCTGGTGACTCGGATGAACTTATCCTCAGAAGCAGAGGTGACTCTTGGGCTTCCTTTCCTGGGTCGGTCCTCATGTGTGCCAGTTTCGTTGTAGCGCTTGATGGTTTTTGCGACTCCACTTGGGGACACATTTAAAGTTTTTGCAATTTTCCGGACTGACTGACCTTCATTTCTTAAAGTAATGATGGCCACTGGTTTTTCTTTAGTTAGCTGATTGGTTCTTGCCATAATATGAATTTTAACAGTTGTCCAATAGGGCTGTCGGCTGTGTATTAACCTGACTTCTGCACAACACAACTGATGGTCCCAACCCCATTGATAAAGCAAGAAATTCCACTAATTAACCCTGATAAGGCACACCTGTGAAGTGGAAACCATTTCAGGTGACTACCTCTTGAAGCTCATGGAGAGAATGCCAAGAGTGTGCAAAGCAGTAATCAGAGCAAAGGGTGGCTATTTTGAAGAAACTAGAATATAAAACATGTTTTCAGTTATTTCACCTTTTTTTGTTAAGTACATAACTCCACATGTGTTCATTCATAGTTTTGATGCCTTCAGTGAGAATCTACAATGTAAATAGTCATGAAAATAAAGAAAACGCATTGAATGAGAAGGTGTGTCCAAACTTTTGGCCTGTACTGTATATCAAGTTTGCATTAAACATAATATTTGTGAACCAGAGCGTGTGCATTAGTGAGTCCGAAATGCAACTGAGAACCAGAGCATGTGCATTCATGAAAAACCCTGCGTGAGTTCATTCATTATGAGACTGATCTGACCCCATAATTTTGAGGTACTTATACTTTACTTGTGTCCTTTTTTTTTTTCATGCCCCTTTCTACATCCACTCCACTTCATCTCAAAGGGACAAATTGCACTCTTTTTACTAATTATGCGACAGCATTAATTACTTTACAAATTAAGATTTTATATTCGAAACATATGAAGAGCTTATGAATACATATGCTTTCTAAAGCTGAAATTTAAGTTATTTTTCAAGCTAAACATTGCCTTATTGCTCCTTCACAAATATGACAATTTGCTGCTTTTCCTTTATAATTATTTAAATAAATAAAATATATTTGTAATAATGTCGAGGTTTAGACTGTTAGTTGGATTAAACAAATATTGTGAGGGTGTTTCTTTGGGCTCTGGGTAATTGTGACTGCATTGCTCACTATTTTTAGAATTGTAGCACACCAAACGATCATTAATTAATGGATGAAACAATTAGTAGATTAATCCATAATGAAGCTAATTCCTTGTTGTTTCTTTGCTCAGACTCTGATTAAAAGTAATGTGTAACTCTGCAGTTTCTCTTTGAGAGATGGATGTAGCACAGTGTATGTGTGTGTGTGTGTGTAGGCAGGTTATTTGGTATACAGATTATAAATAGGAAGCACATAAACACACCTGTCTATCGCTCTCTCTCTCTCGCTCTCTGCAGGACTATGATATAGGCTCAGTTGCCATGGTGAACGACACAGTGGGCACAATGATGAGCTGCGGCTACAGAGACCAGAACTGTGAGATCGGCATGATCATCGGTAACCATTTATTTTAATGAGTAAACAACTTAAGCATGTCCTCAGACAAACCTGACATGAATCTGTAGGAAAAGAAGAAGCAGTCAGATCTTTTACGTGAAGGTGGAGTCCGTGACTCTGGAGAACGATTGGTGATATTTATACTCAACACCCCAACAAATACACCCCTCCTGTCAGTGCTCTTTCACCAGCTCCGTTTTAGCATCCCTCTCGCTCCCTGAAACTTTCTCTTTATACACCCATGGCCTTTCCTCTGTCCTGTGCACACGTGAAGCAGCATAGTGTTGTGTGGCTCACTCCGAGCCACCTATTTGTTTCCTATTTGCAAAGCCACAGCTGTATGAACACTGGATTTATTGTCAGTGTACACACAGAATGGACAGCTGGCAGATCATGAGGAGATATTTGCTGAATTTGACATAATGTGTATTGAATTAGAGTCACAGACTGCACCTTTAAGTAAAAGTAGCAAAACTACAGTGCAGAGGTACGATGTTAAAAGTAAAAGTTTTGCTTTTGAAATCTTCCTTCAGTCAAACTACATAAGAGTTACCATAAGAGTAGCAAAAGCAAAAGTGCACCTTAAACTGAATGTGACAAGATTTTTGTTTTGCTTCTTGATAACTAAAGTCATTGTCACTCCTGGGACACACTGCCTGCACGAGCAATTCATGAGCTTACGTTGCTGAACTGCTGCAGCTCGCATGTGCACGGTGTTCACACAGACAGCGTTGCTGCTGCGGCACTGCTGCAGAGCTGCCTGCAACTATGAGAACTGTATTTCCCAATTACAAATATGTCATAATAAAAAGCCTCGTATTAACAAATCAAGAGGATTCTACAGAAATTTGTCAGAGGGTTTTTATTTTGCAACAAAAATGAGAGGTGTTGAATTCATAAGTAAATATATTTTATCAAGCCTCCGACAGATAAACATTGAAACTATAGTGAAAGATGGTATTATGTCAGTATGATTATCAGAGGATCATTTTCACAAAAAAAGGCAAGACTCCTTTTCTCTAGATGTTCTGCAGCAGAGCACCAGCAACTCTGCTTACCTGGGCAGTGTGGCTGCTTTAACCTGTTAACATGGACGCTGAAAAAAAGTCAAAAGGGTTCTGTGACGCATACACCCTGCTTTCACAGACAGTGTGGCCCAGGCGTTACAGACAGCACTCACAAATTACAGGAGGGTTTTCTTTAATAGGCAAGGATCATTGGTGTAAAAAATATATGACTAGAAATTTAATAAGATTAACATCTGCATTATTGAAGCAATAGTTAACCCAAAAACTATGTAGTACTCACCTCCTGATAACCTTTATAAGGTCCCAGCAAACGTTTTCAATCATATGGCGTTAAAGAGAGCAGAGCGCCCAAGAACTGAACGCATATTTGTGCAAACAGACTTTGACAAAGGCCAAATAAAGGACAACCAAAAAGGTTGTAAGACATCTGAAAAACCTTCTGAATCCCAGTGTCTTGTATCCATTTGTGGGTTCATGGAAATCCAAACACATTATTTTCGCTAGACTTTAAGCCAAACAAGTTCCACAGAAAGATAATCTGAAAATGATGTGTTTAGCAATACTTTAGCAAATATGATATGCCTTTGATTTTGAGTCTGCTCTCTTTAACACCATTAGATAGAAAACTGTTCTGGGACCATAGAGAGCCCAGGGAAGCGAGTACTAGATGCTGTTTATATTGTTTTTGGGTGAATTTATTTCTTCAGACCAGCTGTAGAGCAGAGCCGTTTTCAACAGCATGCTGTGTGGCTTGCTTTGGGTGTTTCGCTCAGGATGATAGCTGTAGAAAATCTGTCATTTATTCAGTTTAAAACACCATTTCCCATAATCCCATATGTGCTTACAGGCTAAACGTTGCAGTATACTGGCAAGTTGAGCGTCTCTGGTTAATGCAGACACATCTGTGATAACAACAGGACAGAGAGGACTGAATGCTGTAGAAGTTTTTAGAGTGCAGAGTTTACAACTAGCTGTAGTATTTATTTGTTTTAATTTTCAAGTAATCTGTATTTTGAAATCAAAACCGTTTCAGCAGCTACAGTGGAGCCAGTGTATCTGCAAATATAGAAAATAAACTTCAGGAACACGCTCAGCTGTTTCAGACAGACCGATGAAAGATAAGCTGAATGAGAGATTTCACCGAGTTATGCAAGCTAGACAGGAAGTGATGTTTGGCTCTCACTGTAGACTGATCATAGAAGGACTGAGAAGAGGAGGTATGTGAGAGGACACTATGGTCACCATGATGATTGGGATAATACTTTAATATACCGCAGATACCTGTTTCTTGCAGGTACAGTATCTGGTGGACCCATGAGGCTGTTACTCTAACAACATGGGAAACAGAATCCTCTCAGGTGGTATGGAGCCGCACAGAACATGTGATTTCTTACATAACGGACATTATGTGCTTTACCTGGTGAACAGCAGCGGCTCCATGACATCATGATCACATTAGACATGATGAGGGTCATGTTGTAGCAGTGAAAGGTCTCCTTTCTTCTGCTCTAATTAGTTTGGTTTAAGAGCTCGCTGGAATATGAAGCAAATGGTTGTCTCACAGGAAATGATTACGCCACCCCTCTATGTGTGTGTGTGTGTGTGTGTGTGTGTGTGTGTGTGTGTTGGAGAGACTGAAATAATAGATGGTGGAAAACAAAGCAGGAAGGTTTGATTACTGTGTATTTGTTTCTAAGGAACATACAAGCAGCTGTCATAACTCTGCAGCAGAGCCAGATGTATGTCAGGTGTTATTACCATGTTTTATCAAGCACAAATAATGCTTTTCAAAGTCTTTGTCATCATATTTATTTTTAGGCCTCCTAGCTGGCGTTAGCTGTGGCTGGAGGCATCATGTTTTTGGGTTGTTTGTTCATGCCATTCTTGCAAATGCGATATCTCACGAATGTCTTGATGGAATCTTATTAAACTTGGCACAAACCATCACTTAGACATAAGAATGAACTGATTAGAAGTTGGTGGTCAACGGTCAAGGTCACTGTGACCTTGGGTCCGTCTAATTTTGTGAAGTTGATGTCTCAAGAAGACCTTGAGGCAATTTCCTCAAATTTTGCACCAACATTCACCCGAACTCAAGAATGAACTGATTAGAATTTGGTGGTTGAAGTTCATGACCTCACAAGACATGCTTTTGGCCATAACTCAGGAATTCAAACACTAATTATTGTTTATTGTTTATTGTTTATTGGATCCCTATTAGTTGTCACCATGGTGACGACTATTCTTCCTGGGGTCCCTAAAAAGCAAGACAAATAACAGTTCCTATATATGTTCCCAAAATAGAGATCACAAATAAAAAAATAAAAAAAGCAATGAAATTATTCTCATAAAGAAACTAAGATCATAAAATAAAAAAAATACTTAGATGAACAGACAAATTTGAATATATGTGTACATAACGTGTGCATACACACACATACACCCATATACACCCAAATTCCTACAAGCACATATATATACATACATACATATGATGCACCATGCATACACACACACATAGTGCATGTATATACATACATAGTACAAGCACATACATATACATACATACGTACGTATACGCCCACATATACACAAACGCATATTCAGAGACCAGCTCATTAAGAGCTGTCTCTACAAGTTAAAACTAAAAACACAAAATAAGACACTCTGCAGCTTTACAGAAATCAATCAAACTGAATTTAACCTAATTTCTTTACTCAAAACAGCTTTTTTCAATTCCCTTTTAAATCCTGATTTCTTACCCTTGAGTATGAGATAGTACGGAAGTCCATTCCAGTATACAATAGCTCTGTATAATACAGTTCTTTTCAGTGCATTTGTTCTAGGTCGAGGTAGTCTAAAACGACAGCTTAAGGCCTGTCTGGTATTATAATCATGTGTGAACTTGGTAGGTACTAGTAGAGAAAACAGGCTACTGGGTTTACGTGAATTACAAATATTATTTAAATACAAAATAAGGCTGCATGCTAATCTCTCCTCCACTTTCATCCAGGAGAGTTTATCATGCATAGCATTTACATTATTCTTAATAGAACAGTGAAGTGACGTGAAGTGAAGTGAACACAACTTCACACAAATGTCTAATAGGATAAAATGATGAAGTGATGACATTATATATCCAAAAGGTCAAAGGTCAACATCACTGTGACATCATAATGTTCTGCAAAAACACTTTTCTGGCCATGATTCAGCTTCATATCTCAGGAACAGAAGGGGAGACATTTTGGTGTCCACCTTGAAACTGTGCTGATTGTAAAGATCCTATTTGCTGCTGGGGGAAGATGTGTGTGAAGCATCCATGTTTTCACGGACATGGAGGTAAACTGTAAGTGCAACTTGATGGGTTTTCAGAGGCATACAACCAGGAGGCGGTGATTCTAGTTCTAGCTTGTAGCTTTCATTGTCCAATTTGTGTTTGTCATTACAAAATAGGATGTACAGTGTTTTGTAACAACTGGGGGTTGGACAATACCAGATGTTGTTTGCATAAGTAAAACTTAAAATAGCTGCGTGTATCTTTGCAAGTCCTGGATTTGAAATTTACTCAAGTAAAAGTACAGAAATATCATCCACTGAAGTAAAAGTACTCATTATGCAGAATGGTAAAGATGGAGCTCCTTTCTTTTCAGCAGTGGAATGTAACAAAGTAAATTTACTCAAGTACTCAACTCAACTCAACTTTATTTATAGAGCACTTTAAAAACAACCACAGCTGAAACAAAGTGCTGTACAAAAATAAAAACATAAGACAAACAATAAAAACAATAAAACAGTAAAACAAGAGCAGAGTCTCATGCTGGGTTAAAAGCCAAGGAGTAAAAATGGGTTTTAAGACTGGTTTTAAAAATGGACAGTGAGGGGGTCAGTCTAATGTGGACAGGTAAATCATTCCACAATCTGGGAGCCGCCACAGAAAAGGCTCTATCCCCTCTGAGCTTCCGCTTAGACTTCGGTACATCCAGGAGCAGCTGATCAGCTGACCTGAGGCACCGAGTACTGCACTACAAATTTGAGGAACTTGTATTTACCTCAAATAGAAATACTTATATTTCTATTTTCTGCCACTTCTCACTATGTCATTACATTACGAAGGGAAATATTGTACTCTTTACTCCACTACATTTATTTTATAACTTTCATTACTTTGCAGAATCAGATTATTAATACAAAATATATTTAAAATATAATCAACCTACTACTACTATGCTACCTGGCAGCATAGTAAAAAACATTAAAAATTATATTGGTAACACTTTACTTGAAGGTGTCTACATAAGAGTGACATGACACTGTCATAACTATGACATGACACGGTCATGAACTTGTCATGAACATTATGTACATGTTATTAACGTTTATGACTGCTGTCATTAAGTGTCATTCACTTTTTGTAATGACAAGTTGACATTGTTGGGGTTGTCTTGATTATGACAACTTGACATTAATCAAAGTGACATTACCAGAAGTTGTCTTTGTCATGACAAGTTGACATTGTTTGAGTTGTCTTGATTATGACAACTTGACATTAATCAAAGTGACATTACCAGAAGTTGTCTTTGTCATAACAAGTTGACATTGTTTGGGTTGTCTTAAGTATGACAACTTGACATTAATCAAAGTGACATTACCAAAAGTTGTCTTTGTCATGACAAGTTGACATTAAATTTGTTTGGGATGTCCTTATAATGACAACTTGACATTAATCAAAGTGACATTACCAAAAGTTGTCTTTGTCATGACAAGTTGACATTAAATTTGTTTGGGATGTCCTTATAATGACAACTTGACATTAATCAAAGTGACATTACCAGAAGTTGTCTTTGTCATAACAAGTTGACATTGTTTGGGTTGTCTTAAGTATGACAAGTTGACATTAATCAAAATGACATTACCAGAAGTTGTCTTTGTCATGACAAGTTGACATTGTTTGGGTTGTCTTAAGTATGACAAGTTGACATTAATCAAAATGACATTACCAGAAGTTGTCTTTGTCATGACAAGTTGACATTGTTTGGGTTGTCTTAAGTATGACAACTTGACATTAATCAAAGTGACATTACCAAAAGTTGTCTTTGTCATGACAAGTTGACATTAAATTTGTTTGGGATGTCCTTATAATGACAACTTGCCATTAACCAGGATGACATCACCAGAAGTTGTCTTTATGTTAATATCAAGTTGTCATAATAAGGACATCCCAAACAAATTTAATGTCAACTTGTCATTATAAGGACATCCCAAACAAATTTAATGTCAGCTTGTCATGACAAAGACAACTTTTGGTAATGTCACTTTGATTAATGTCAAGTTGTCATAATCAAGACAACCCAAACAATGTCAACTTGTCATTACAAAAACCGAATGACACTTAATGACAGCAGTCATAAGCGTTTATGACATGTACGTAATGTTCATGACAGGTTCATGACCGTGTCATGTCATAGTTATGACAGTGTCATGTCACTCTTATGTAGACACCTTCAAGTACAGCGTAACCATTATATTCAATATACATTATTTTGAAACGAGCCATTCTTCATGAGTATGTTTAGTTTTTATATTTAGGTAGTAATATCACAGTGTAGAGATACTCTTTAACAAGACCTGCATTCAGAAGTTACTTTAGTTAAAGATATGAGTACTTCCTCCACCCCTGTTAAAATCCCTTGCAGATATATCAGGAGTTGCCACATGCTTAGATAACATTACTTTGTTTCAAGTGGCGTAGACAGCAGCTGAGTCCTCCTCAAAAACAACTCATGTACAAACCTGATTTAATAAGCTTGACCCTATATCGTGCATCTATCTCTCTGCAGGTACGGGAACCAATGCCTGCTACATGGAGGAGATGAAGAACGTGAAGCGTGCTGAGGGCGAGGATGGGAGGATGTGCATCAACACAGAGTGGGGTGGCTTCGGGGACGATGGCTCCCTGAAAGACATCCTGACAGAGTTTGACCTGGTGGTGGACGAGACATCCATCAACCCCGGCGTCCACACGTACGTACGACAGGTCATTAGGAAATGTTTTCAGTGTGGAAATGATTGATCCAAATCAAATTTACAGATTGTTTTAAAGGGCCAGTGTGTAATATTTGGCATGGTTTATTGTCAAATCTGAATCTGAATCTGAATATTCTACCCATTAATATGTTTATATAAGTGTATAATCGCTATAAAATAAAATTCATTTGGTTTTCGTAGCCTTATAATTATGCTTTTATATATATATATAGCAAGGGCCTTGCTTTAGAGAATTCGCCATCTTGCGCCGCCATGTATGTATGTACGGCAGACCGAGCGGACAATCCAGCCAGCCAGAGAACGCGTTTCGCGTGTATAAATGAACCATACCGTATAAATGAAGACGCAACTTCAGTCCTTGTGATGCACTCTCTGCGGCGCTTTTCCTCCTGATGATATATCTCCCCAACGATGGTAGCAGAAGCACCGAATCCCATTCTGTGCATTCAGCCTCTCTTCTCGCCCGCTCAGTGTACTCCGGCTCTCATCTGTGTGCTCCGGCTCAAACAGGTATGGCTCTGGGTCTGTGTCCGCTACAAGAAACTCTTCAAAATCGCGTTCAAAGTCGTCCATTGAAGCTACTATAGTCCGGAGATATTGCTAGGCTAAATAAACAGCTGAGCTGTGTTTACCGGCTACGCTGTCAGTCAGTGTGCGGGCTGGAGATTGGTGGAGCAGAGAGGGGAGGGGGGTGCCCACTAGGTATCGTAAACGAGTATGTGTGTATGGAGTGTGTGTGTTACGCTAGAAGAGTCAGAGTTTGGGACGGAGTCTTTTACCCCCTGGAGTGTTACTGGAGTTTTTGGAGCGCTCAAATAAACTGGCCTTTTTCCCGAACGCTCCTCTGGTCTCCTGCTCGTGAGTGATTCATTACAATATGGTAACATGGTTTAGATTTCTAAATAAACATTCACCTTGTCGCTAGATAGACCTACTCCTGAAAAACTCATGTCTGCGCAAGGCTTTTTGTCCCTACGAGGCCACCATCATTTACCCGACGGGAGGGGTGAGCGAGTGAGCCCTGCAATCTAGAATTTGACCACTGATGTCACTGTTTTCAACGATTTTCATCCCATTTTACACACTGGCCCTTTAATAATATATTGACTATAATTTGTCAAAGCTTTTCCCCAAATATTTTCTGCTTCCAGCTGCTCACATGTGAGGATGAGCTGCTTTTCTCAGGGTTTTTTAAGTGTTGGCTTTACAAAAGAAAACAAACCACAACATCTTACAGACTAAACAATCAAGTAACAAAAAAAAAAGATTAGTCAATTGTGAAAATAATTGTTAGTGAGAGCTGATCGGTTGGTTTTTGAAACATGACAAATGTTGCAAAAGACGCACATCCCCGTGTCTGCTGGAGTGGGTGCTGGACCAAAGAAACATCTGGCAAAGTAGAAAACAAACAAGTCTGCACACCAGGCAGCTCCTGTTAGAAAGATTTTAATGCTGAGTGATGTTTCGAGCCTTCAGCTCTTCCTCAGACTTCAAACATGTCTAGTTTCAAACATGACACATTTTAGTGATTATTCATTGTGACTTAAAAATGGTATTGCTAATGCTTATTAATTCCATTTTTTCCTGATGTATATCTCCCAGATTCTGTGTTCCCACAGTCAGGGTCGTCAAGGTCGAGTCCCACTGAAACTAACAGCTAAACAACGTGTTTGTGCTGTTTTTAAAATCAGATTGTATTTCCCTTTGTTTTCTCCTGTAGCTTTGAGAAGATGATCAGCGGCATGTATATGGGAGAAATCATTCGGCTGCTGCTGGTGAGGCTGACGGAGGAGAAGGTGCTGTTTAAGGGACAGACGTCGGAGGCGCTGCTGACTCCTGAAGCATTTGAGACAAAGTTCATGTCTGAGATTGAGGAGTAAGTGTCTGAAAGATCTTCTTGATTTGTCTGTTGTTTCAATACTGAACTCTGGAGCCGTAAACTCTCTGATCTGACCCTGAAATGTGATCCAATCTGTATTTCTTTAAATAGGAAACTCATTATTATAAACTTTTATCATTTATATTGGTTCTTGTAACATTATTGGGCACTCATTTTTATAAATTATATCATAAATTATAAAAAAGAGGACAAGGCCTTTCTTTACCTAACTTGAGGACAGAACTACGCCTTTATTTGAGACAGGCTTTTGTACAGTGGACAGCAAACTTGATCACCAACATATGTTTGTCTTCACTTCCTGTCTGTGTCTCTGTTTCAGCCAGGACAGCGGTCTGGAAAACACCCAGAATATTCTGACCAAGATGGGTTTGAAATTTGATTCCGTCGACTCCCGTGTGGTACGTCTGATCTGCGACACCATCTCCACGCGCTCCGCTGCACTCTGCGCCGCTGCCCTGGCAACCCTTGCCACCCGTATCCGTGTCAACCGCGGGTTGGACCACCTGAAGACCACCGTGGGAGTGGATGGGACGGTCTACAGAAAACATCCCACGTAAGAGAATAAACAATATACAGATGCCATGAGAAGGATGATGAGGGTTCTGTGTTCGAACCCCGGGGTGGGGGAGCCCCTCTGTGAGGAGTCTCTCCCCGTGTCAGTGTGGGTTTTCTCCAGGTACTCCGGCTTCTTCCCACAATTCAAAGACATGCAGGTTATCGCCTCTTGCCCATTGTCAGTTTGGATAGTCTCCAGCCCCCCGTGCTACCTCCAACAGGATAAGTGGGTACAGAAAATGAATGAACTGTACTTTATCTCCCACAATTTATCATTTATAATAATAACAAACTTTATTTTTGCAGTACTTTTCAAAGGAAAGCTACAAAGTGCTTTAAATGGTTACAAAAGTGACAAAACATTTCAGGACTGCAATGAGTCAAATAAAATGAGACAATTAAAAATAATACAAAAATAAAGTGGATTAAAATACAATGGTCCTTCTTTAATCGTATATAAACCTACAAGAGTGCACCCAAAAATGAAAATTCAGCCATTATCTACTCACCCATATGCCGAGGGAGGCTCAGGTGAAGTTTCAGAGTCCTCACATCACTTGCAGAGATCCAAGGGGAGAGGAGGTAGCAACACAACTCCACCTAATGGAGGCTGACGGCGCCCCAGATTCAAACGTCCAAAAACACATAATTGAAACCACAAAATATCTCCATACTGCTCGTCCATAGTGATCCAAGTGTCCTGAAGCCCCAACATAAAAAGTTGTTTGGAAAAACCTCATTTGAACTCTGTTTTTAGCCTCATTGTAGCCTGTAGCTCTGACTGCCTCTCTGTGCACTGCGCTCACATGTGTGCGCTTGCGCAAGACCGTGAGACATGGGCACCGCCTTCATGTGTGTTCACGTGCTTTTGCTGGTCTCACGCACAAGCACGCACACGTGAATGCGGTGCACAGAGAGGCAGTCAGAGCTACAGGCTACAATGAGGCTAAAAACAGAGTTCAAATGACGTTTTTCCAAACAACTTTTAATGTCAGGGCTTCAGGACACTTGGATCACTACGGACGAGCAGTATGGAGATATTTTGTGGTTTCAATAATGTG
Source organism: Epinephelus lanceolatus (assembly GCF_041903045.1). Taxonomy (NCBI): domain Eukaryota; kingdom Metazoa; phylum Chordata; class Actinopteri; order Perciformes; family Serranidae; genus Epinephelus; species Epinephelus lanceolatus. The sequence continues at coordinate 41,427,348 of NC_135744.1, read as the reverse complement.
TTTTTGGATGTTTCAATCTGGGGCGCCGTCAGCCTCCATTAGGTGGAGTTGTGCTGCTACCTCCTCTCCCCTTGGATCTCTGCAAGTGATGTGAGGACTCTAAAACTTCACCTGAGCCTCCCTCAGCATATGGGTGAGTAGATAATGGCTGAATTTTCATTTTTGGGTGCACTATCCCTTTAAATTCAATTTTATAACTATTAGGCCTTAAATCATTAAACAGTCTTTAATTTGAATGTGTGAGGTTTTAATTGCCACAAACATTTTATCAGATTTAATTTGTTCATCTTTTAATTTATTTTTGTCAAAATGAGTCATGTGAAAGTCCACATTTCTAATGTTAAAACCTACCACTGAACCTAATACTGTCTTTAATCTGTGTACTTGCACTTACCTGGCAAAATGTAGATTAATTCAACTCACTCTAATAACTGTATTTCTACCTAGAACCTTCCTCTGCATGGGACCACACAGTATATACTACTTACCTTAAGGTTAAAAAAGAAAAAGATGATTTGTACAAAAATCAGTTAAAAATGATCTTAAAAACTGTCTTATAAAGTATTAAATTTAAGTAACCATTACCTGTAGACATCTTGGTTAGCGGGTGTTCTAGACCATTTAATAAATGTTTATATACAACTGAGGGGGTTTAAAATTAGGTGTTACCAGTTTAAGATGAACGAACATTAAGATATCTAAACTCTGGTATGCTATTAATTTAGAAGTTAGATTAGATAAAGAGGTGGAGGGGAGTAGTTTTCCAGTATGTGGTTTTGTTTTGACTTTTGGTGATACAGAACTCTCTCTGTTGGTGCGTTCATGGACCCTCCATCTCCTGATGAACAGCTGACCAGCATTATTTAACACAATAAATCACATTTTTACAGAAGAATGACACCGGGTCTTGTTGAGAAACTCTCCTGTAACTTAAAAATTAAGATACATAAACTAAAGCAGGGATGTTCACACATTTATGAGTAAAACAAGCTAATTTTTTACTTTGTGGATTTCTACAGCGTCATCGAGTCACTGGTGAGAGAAAAACAGCAGCGATGCAAATAAACCAAAAGGAGGAAGTCCGGGTTGTTTTTTCCTCTTTTTTTCTTTCTTTCTCAGTTTTATAGAGACATGAAATCATATGTATGTGTGTGTGTGTGTGTGTGTGTGTGTGTGTGTGTGTTTGTGTATGAACAGATAGGAGGTGGTGCTCAGTGTTGACACATTAACACACTTCCTGTCTTTGTGAGAAGAACAGCACCCTAAAGGAAAATACCATGAATTACTATTTAAAGTCACTTCTCTATCCTTCAGTATTATTTCCTTTCATGTCTTTAATGACACATTTCTGCAACTTATGTTGCATTTAAATCATTTTCTCATGATGACAGTGTGCGATGTATTCTATTGTCAAATATTTATTTTTCCTTCTGTCTCTTTCTTTTTTTTGTCCTCACTGAATATTCTCTCTTGTCTCTCCTCCCTGCTCTCCTCCTGTAGTTTCAGTGATAAGCTCCAGGCGACGGTGCGCCTCCTCGCCCCCGAGTGTGACATCACCTTCCTCGTCTCGGAGGATGGCAGTGGGAAGGGCGCTGCCATGGTAACAGCTGTGGCGCAGCGGCTGGCTCTCCAGTCCCGACTATTAGAGGACAGTGATGGTGACGATGAAGAGGATGAGGAGGAAGACTAATGAAGAGTAGAGAGGATGCAGATGAAGCAAGACTTTTTCTGTTTTTAAAGTCTGCAGTTTTCTCATCCAGCCAAATTTTTTTAATATAATAAGAATATATATTTCAGTTTTTCTGCTATGCAACTCAGCAGTAAGTCAAACTTCACTGACCTTTTTCATTTTCTTTTACCAACTCTGTCATATTTTTGAATCATTAAAGGTTCCCTGTGGAGTTTAGACCTGTTGTAGCGCCACAGAGCTGTTTTTCCTTGAGTGCCATTAAAGGCAGAGAAGAAGAAAACTGAAGCCCTGAAACATGCATTCAGACAATGCAGGATTTAAAATACCTGGAAATGTTTTATGAGGACAGAAATACGTTCAATATGTTTGTTAGACCCAAGCAGCAAACTCTGGGGCTGGAAGATGAAGTTAACACAGAAGTGCCAAAAACTGCAGTTATGTGAATGGCCACTTGAGGCTGGCTCTAAAAACGCGTCACCAGGTTCTTCACGTACGGCAAAGAGCCTGGTTTCCATTCACTCTGAATTTTGTCTGGATTCTGGTTCTGGTCTAGAAAGCGGATCCGGAATTCACCATATTCACCAAAGTAAAACTTTAAATTCTGGCGCACCATCGATTTCCGTCTCCAGTTTAGTACCATATTGTTGTTGTTGTGGTTGATAGAGCATGCTACATGGCGAGCATCACACAGTTTTCCTCTCTCTTCCGCCCCCACTGCCCCAAACTTTATTGAAAAAATGCATCTACAAACTACAGGTATAATGAACAAAACTAGGATCAAGTGCCTATTAAATAAAACAGACAACTGAAATAGACAATAACTTGTAATACAATTAAATACAATAAAAGAAAAAGGTTAACTTAATGGCTTGGGGCTTTTCTTGTAAATTATATTATTTAAATTAAAAAGTTTCACCGCATTTTTATTAGCTTGGTGCTTTTATTTTGATGGAAAGGGGCATCCATTGAATTCCACATCCTGTCTCTCTCGCCCTGGTTCTGGTCCCTTACCAAAACGGCCACTAAACGGCCCCAGACTAATCCCGATAGCCCCCCCATCTTAAAGTGCCCAGCTTTACAGCTGAAATAAACATGTTTACAGCCTGGTACAAAAACAGTTTGGACTCTATAGCTAATTTACTCTTCATGACAACTGTACAGGGGGTGAATTTTTATATAACAGACCCATTTACATTTTATCAAGGCTTAAAGTTTCACATAATTAAGGGCGGGCCGCTTTGACTGACAGGCTGTCCGCCAATAGTATCTTCAACTTCTCAGTCAGATCCACCCCTCGTTCTTCACGGTGCTAGCCTCTCGTCCAAATATTGTCACCTCTGTCTCCAAAAGTCCAAGATGGCGATGTCCAAAGCGCTAAACTTGAGGCTTCAAAACGAGAGTCCACAAACCAATGGGCGACGTCACGGGAACTACATCCATTATCTTTTCAGTCTATGGTTAGATCTCAAGGTTTCAGAGTGTGTTTTGGTGACAATTACTGACTGTAAACATGACATTTATTTGTTTACAGGAAAACTCCACAGGGCACCTTTGAGCCAATTAAAAAGACATGCTCGTTCAAAGTGTTTGATTGACAGGTGATTTCGGGGAAATGCAGCGTGGACTTAATTTCAAACAATAATGATAATAACATGATTTTCCATTATTCATATTTACCATTTCTCATTGAGGGTGACAAATGCAGATTTCTTTTTTTTTGGATCTAACACTCAGTGTTCAGTTGAAATTTTGTCACCTGTTTACTCGACTCAGTTTTTCTTTTGATCATGTGGTTGAGTCTAGGCCCCAGACAGATTGAAAATGCTAAAGAAAAATAAATATGCACTGAAGCAGATTAAAACAAAGTTGATATACTTTTGGAAAGCAGAAATTTTTATCATGCAAATTTAAACTCGAAGTTCGTTGTCATCTGTTTTGTTATGACACACAGAAAATCAGATTTAATGAGCAGCTGTGATGACAGAGACAGTAGATGGCATTAAAAACAGAAAATATGTATATAAGCAAATTATATTTACAGAATTATAGATTTGTGGGTAACTGGAAACTTAATATTGTTTTTTGTGTTTGCACTCTTTGATGAATATGCACCTTTTGAAAGAAAGAAAGATTATTTTAAACGGGCCAATCAGAGCAGGGACGTATTGTTACTCAAAGGCAGCAGCGACCAATCGTCTTCTATTTTGAAGGAAGAGGAAGCAGCTTTTTCTGTCAGCTGTAACTGCACAGTGCAGTCGAGTTTTAAGTGCTTTTATGTGCATTAAGTGGTTTTGTTTTCTCAGCTGCAGTGAAGTTCTGGAACTTGCTGGTGCTCCATTCACCGTCCTGCTGCAGTGAGAACAGGGAAACTTTTTGTGCAGCAAAACTCACATCATTGCCTGAGGTGCTGATGCAACACTGCAGCTTTAATTTCATTTTGTTGCTACAAGTTTGACCGTTACAGTTATCCTAAAAATCTACTTGTTGTAAAACAAAGATAAGAAAGAGTCAGACAGAGGTGGACAATATCAGAGGAAGATGAGGGGAGTGGTGAGATCATGAATTTTATTACTTGAACCTGCTAACCAGAGTTATGTTTTGGTCTTCTTTAAAAATTGTTTTTCTTTAGGTGCTAAAAATCTCACTGCTGTTTGTTTCAAATGGGAAATAAAAGGACATTTTTCTATGAAAAATGTATTCTGTGCGGTGTGAGTTATTTGTCTGTAGTGAACCGAATGCATGGACATGAACATCAGTGTTGTAAAAGTTCTATTATGAGAGATTAGACAATGTTGAATCAACCATAAAACAGTCAAAGAAAAAAGAAAAAAAAATCATTTTAATTTGTAAAAAAATGAATAAAGAAAGAAAGAAACCACCAAGAAGTAAAAAATTATGCATTTATACCAAAACTATGCGAACAATTCTTGGGGTTTTACATGATTTTGCATCAGTGCAATAAAGTACTTTGATTTGTTAGGTATTAAATTCACTGGAATAACAATTTCTTAATTTATTTTCCAGAAAATATATTTAGAAATATTATATTCTGCCTGCCACACATTAGAAGATGTGACTTTGCCTTCATTCATATTACATTTTAAATCAGTTAATCAAATAAGTTATGAAAATTGTTCACTGTGTGTCCCATAATAACTGTAAATAAAAATGCCATGTTAACATCTGTAATGTAACCCTATGTCTCATCTTGTGTCTTTTTAGAACAACATTAGGTCTAACTGTAAATAAATATATAGATGAAATTAATTTAACCCAAAATACGTAACATGCAGTACCTGTGAAGTGTCTGCATGTTTTTTTAGGCTGCATACATTCCCAATAACCTCCATTCTCCACACAGATGGAGATTAACGTTCAAAGAGACTTTCGTATGAAAATCAACCTGAAACAATAAAACAGAGCAGGACAAAGGTTTAGTCTATTCTGCAGCTCTGAAAGGAATACTTCACCCACAAAATTATCATTTGCATATTAATTACTCACTCCGTGTTGCGTCGAATTTGTGGGGTAAAAAGAAGTTTCTCCTCACATGCCTCCATGTTGAATGAAGAATCCAAAAACGGGGAAAATACTTGATGAATTAAAGTAAAGGGGACGTTTAACAGCAGCACAATGATATCACAACATCCATTCAACCCTCACACAATCCATGCAGTAGAATCCATGTCATTTATCCAGTCGTATGCTCAGTACTTCCCAAACACAAGCATTTTTGCTAAAATCTTATTATTTAAAACACTTTCTCTTGCACAGACAAGTAGCACACCTACGCAAGTGTATGCATTTGAACCCTGCTCAATGAAATACACCAGCAGAGTTCAAACACATGCGCTTGGCTCATATATGGAAGTGACTGACTTGTAAATTGACGTTTTGACATAATTTTGCTGGCCCCCTTGCATGCAAGAAAAGCAAAAATTTCTTCACATACTCAACTTAACACTTTGTGAATAATTTATACACAGATGATCAGTGTGTGGGTGAAGTATTCCTTTAAGTCATAATGCTTTAAGTTGTTATCAGTACAGTCATGTTTAATTTGCTTTTACAAGCATGATTTGTTGAGAGAATAAAATAATGTTCCTATAAACTGTTAGTAGTCATTATTGATTTTTGGAGCTGCCTCCTGGTGGCCGTTAGTGGAACTGCGGCTGAATCCACATTAATGTCATATTCAGACTTCAGTCTGGTTGCTGATTTGAAACAGTGGCCATCAACCTTTCTTATTAAACTTTAACATTTCCCAAATATCAAAGATGCATCACAGTGTTTCCTAACCTGGCTATTAGTATTAGCACTTCATTTTATTCCTGGGTGAGAATATACTCAGGACGCCTCACTGCAGTATGCCTCCTTTCATCAGCAGTGAAGCCTCCTCTGTCGTGTTGCTGCAGCTCTCACTGACATGCAGAGGACAAAGTGGAGCTGCAGCGTGATGTGTTGCTGCAGCCTGCTCCTGCCACACGGGTGGTGATTTGGGTATGAAAGTCACTCCAGCTGCTCGTCTCCGTGCTGCAGCACTACAAAGCTGTAGCATTTAGATATTCATGCACACAAACCATTTAATGGAGAAGAAGAAATTCTGAAAGTGCTGACTATACTTGTACTCCACTACATCTCAGAGGTCAATGTTGTACTTTTTACTGCACTACTGTCTGACAGCTTTAGTTACTTTACACATTACAGTTATTGACACCATTCCTGTCCAGTGAAAACGATGTATCTCCAGATACAGATTTCGAATGTTTGTGCCTAACACCATAATTATGCTACTGACTTATCAAGGTCTGCAAAAATTATTGCATGTCAATATATTGTATGATATTGCTCTTGTGTTTACAGTACATACATGTTTGTTTACAAAAGAATGTCTCTAACATTTTAGCTAACTTGATGCCAGAATAAACCGCAGGGTTTTCCGACCATTGCAACACTTGGGTGCAGCACCTAAGCATTTTTTTTTCATAGCGCCTAAGCCAAATAAGCACCAAAAAACAAAACCAACAAACAAAAAACAACTGCTGTGACACATTTTGCTGTAATTTCTGTTTTTTTATGTTTGTTTTCTATTATATAGTACGGATATTTTGATAATTATTTCACATTTTAATTCCAGTGTCTGAATATTCATAAGAATTAAAAACACATTGATCCCTGACAGGATGTGCCTGCATTATTATGCTATTATATCATCACTATGTCAGTGGCATTAAATGGTCTTAAATGACTATGATGTTGTTTATCACAGTCATTTCCGGGAGCATTAGATTGTCCACCAAGAGTAGTTATCGGGATAAGCCTAAACTACATAAATAAAGTGTTCCCTTATGTGTAGACAAAGTTCTCCTCCTTCTTAATCTAATTAAACTCTTCGTCACAAAACTGGAAACAGAGCTGTTTTTTTGACACCATGAATAGCTGACATTTCAGAGCTGTGGTTCTCACAGGACAGCAGCACAACAAAAATGTGATGATCTTACAGAATATGATGCATTGCTGTAATTTAAACCACCAACAGTATAAGAATGAGTTAAAATGAGCTCAACCTCAAACATCTACGGCAGTGAAATTCCACAAACTCAGTAATGCAACAGTAATGTTAATCAAAAATCATCATAAGTGGTGGTAAAACTCAGACAGGGGACATTTTACTACACATAGAGTGCTTGAATGCAGGACTGTTACTTGTAGTGGAGTATTTTCACAGTGTGGTATTAGTACTTTTACATGTTAAAGTGGTTTATTCCACACAGATAACGGCAGTGGTGGAAGTAGATTTACTCAAGTGTTGCTTTAAGTACAATTTTGAGGTTCTTTTACTTTACTTGAGAACAAATGTTGTCAAAATCAACCTCAAACTGTAAAAGTATTGCGTGGCTGAGGATATATGTCACAGAGAGTGTGAGGGGAATCAACTTTAGCAGCAGCTGACGTCACTCCCTTTGTTTCCCATGAGTCTCTGTTGATTTTGACCTTGAGATTAAACAGAATCAAAACAGATTTAATCTATGAAACAAAGTACAGCACAGAGGACATGAGTCTGGGATAATAACACCTCATATTCATAAACACAAAGCCTGATGTGAGTGTTTCAGCAGCTGAGGCCTGCCACTACATGCATGTCATGCTGCAGCCTCATGGAGGGGGGGGGGGGGGGGGGGGGACACGTGCTTCCTCCCCCTACTGGAGTTAAGTGGTCACTGCAGTTTATATATGCTCACCCCAGATACATGAGACATGTGTGTGTGATCACGTTTCTCTCTTAATCACGTCAGCTCAACAGGCTGCTGCTCATATTCCATCTCCAGCCCAATATTTGCATCATGAATCATGTTTACACGGATCGTATATGTATGTTTATATTTATATATTTCCCCCTGTGGTGTGGGGAGCAGCATCCTGAAATTTTAACCCTTTAAAGTCTCGTTTTTCATGTCCTGAAGCTACTTAGAACAATTTTGAGGTACTTTATTTGAACATTTATTGTATTTTATGCTACTTTATACTTCCACATTTCAGAGGGAAATATTGTGCTAGAAACTCTTATTTTATGGCTTTAGTTACTTTGCCGATTCAGATTAATAATACAAAATATAACCAACAAACAGTTTATGATGTAATATTATAGATTAGTGTTATACTTTAATTGATACTTTTACAATGATCTGACAGCTGGTGTTACTTTACAGATTGAGGGCAGTGGAGTAGTTGAGGGTATACGCAGGTATGCAGTGTATAGCTACTCATATCTTTCTCTAGCTGTTTATACTAAATCCACCAATCCACAAAAGAGCCATTGGAATATAAGAGTATACCCGCTTCCTCCTTTGTAACCTACCCATCTACATAGTAGTACACTTCAGCGACTGCAGCTGAGTGACCATTTGCCGAGGTGATATTGGTGCTCAGTGTGGGCCTAAACCCAGTGGTGTAGTGGAGAGTATACCTGAGTATACCCTCCACTACACCACTGCCTAAACCTAACCAATCTAACCAAAGAAGGCAATGACTAGCCAATCACAGGAAGCGTAGGGTGGGTCATGTCTTCACTATCCTAGGATTAGCAAATTTGCCTCCCGGTTTCCTCGTCTCAAAGTCAGTGGGTTTTTTGATTGGGTTTTTAGATACCTGAAATCAGGTCTGTGGTTAACACAAGTTAAAAAGACTTTTGCAGTTTATTCTACAACATAAAATACGTCTGTAAATACCCCACTCGTACATTTTGAAGCTCTTATGTGTCTTAAAAGAGGCGGTTGCTGACAAGTGGCTAAATGAGACTACAGAACGTCATCACACAGAGCGAGGCTTCACAGCTTCGTTGTAGTGGGGATGTTAAATCATGTGACTTACAGCCGTTAGCTTTTTACTTCTTCTAAAATCATAAAAGAGGTGTTAACTATGATCAAAACGTGTAAGTGTCATAAACATTTGGTTGCCACGGAGCTTATTTTCTGCAATAACCAAAAATCCAGTGGAAAAATCCTGTAGGCTTTTTGACGAAGGAACCACGGTAACGCTAACTCTGTGTCAGCCTACAGCAAATCTTCGGCCCTTGAGTACTCCATTGGTTGAGGATGCGACTACGCCGGTCAAAGTTCACCAGAAGTGAACTTTACGCGATGCAAAGGTGCGAATTTGCTTTGCCAGCAGAAGCGAACGTTTTTCACCTCTTCGCTTGCACCAAATGGAAAATACAGGAAGCGAATATTCACCAGTGTTTACTTTGTTTATGTTTGAAGATCTGTGCCCTAAAGTGCACTAAAATGAGCTCCTTCTTTATCAGCTGTAATAATATTCCAAAAAATATGTCATATCTGATAATAAAACTCTGCTTTTTTTCTTACCTTGTGTTGGAAGAGAAGGCTAACATCATTGCGTCCAGGATGTGGTTAGCTTAGCTTAGCTTACCACAAACTGAAAGCAGAGGGGAAGTGCTAGCTTAGCAGTGTCAAAGTTGCCTTACAACAGAGCTGTTATATTTACTGAACATTTTACTTGTTGTATGTTTAACTTGTGTTAAAACAAATAAAATAAGACTTTGTGGTTCAATATTAGTTGAACAGGAAATGTCTCAAAAGTCCCATCGTCAAGTGACTTTGCTAACTTTGCTAACTCTGAACAAAAAGCCAGCTAGACTATTTGATTTGTTTCATTGTGTTCAGCATTTCTTTATTTTCCATTATTTTTTGTGGGACTTAATGATGAGTTTAGCTTCATCATATCAATTTCATCTGAAAAAAAAAAACCCAGTCCCAGCCTTTTTTTGTCTTGTGATCCAGCAGTTCAATAAAAGAGTGATTCATCATGTTTGGAGGCCTGAAAAGGTCAAAGTTTGTTTTATTTCACAGAGAAGTAAAGATAAGAGAGAAAAAACACAGTTTTGGTGAGCAGAATTTTATTAGTTATGATTATGTCACTTTTTTATGGCTGATTTTGACAGATGCATGAGAATGATGTGTCTGATCACTGCTGCTTTTAAACCTTTTACTGGAGCATGTAGGCTGTAGTGGGATATTTATTGATTGAGGCCTGTTTTACTCCCTTGCTTACAAAGATTACTGATGTAAACAACCCTTAAACAGCATCAGAAAAACAACAAATTGTGGATGTAGTTGCATTTGGACTACCAATACACAAAAAATAAGTACTAGTGAATAAAAAGCACTCATTGCAAAGTCTGATGTTTTAGCCTATATTGTATATTTACAGTCTTTATTTACAGCTTTGTTCACATCTGTTACTGATGTAATAATGTTGATAAATTCCTTATGTGCTAAGCCTGTGATGTTTATATTTTAGGTCTTTGGAACCAGATAATCATTGCAAGTATACATTATAGGCAGTGTACATTAATTATATAAAACACAACCTAATAACTGTTTACTGTATTTACATAAAGTACTTTTTGAGGTACAACTTACTTATGTATTTTCCATTTTTTGCTACTTATACTGCTACGTCACCACATTTCAGAGGCATATATCATATATTTTTTACACTTATAGAACAACTACAGTTACTTTACAGTGTAGAATAATTCATACAAAGCATATTATCCATTTATGAAATATGATTAAATGTGGCTCCACCGCTACTAGTTGGAACTTTGAAATGCTTTTTACATGTTCAGTGGTGGAAAATAACTATTCAAGTAATGTATTACTGAACAAATGTGAGGTAGGGCAGTTGTTCTTGAGTATTACCACCTTCTGTTACTTTATTTTGTACTCCACTACATTTTTAAGGGGAAATATTGTACTTTTTAGCCCAGATAGGAACTTATAAGTACTATGATACTTTAAGTACACTAACCTGATAATACTTTTGTACTATTACTAAAGTAGGCTTTTAAATGAAGGACATTCATTTGTAACAGTGTATTTTTATACTGTTTTTTCATTTAACTAAAGGATCTGAGTACTTCTTCCACCTCTGCAGACATTAATAAATCAGTAATAAAATGATTTACATAATAAGTCTTGCTTGGGGGCATTCTGTCTATGAGTACTTTTCTTTTGAAAGTTAAAGCACATTTAGCCAGTATTTCTTACTTTAACTTTTGCTACTTGGAAAAATGTGTATTCAGTGCTTTTACTTGTAATGGAGTATGTTTATAGTGTGGTATTGGTACTTATAAAGGATCTGATTGCTGCTCCCAGTAATTGCATACATTGCAGACATGAATTACAGCCTGATCTTTTGTTGTCATGGTTATGAGTTTCATTATGAATGTAAATGAATATTTAAGCTTCATATTCCCACAAGTACTTCCACTATCTGGATATCGTAATTAAAGCTTAATTCCAGGGATATACTTGGAGACATAAAACCTGTTATTAGTGTTTAACAATGACTCCGTGTGTGTGTGTGTGTGTGTGTGTGTGTGTGTGTGTGTGTGAATATGGCAGCTGTAAAGGAGACTGCATATTTTTAGACCCAGTGTTTGGATGCTGTCATTACAGGCTGATGTGTGTCTCTCTACAGTATTTTTAACCCACGCTGTGCTGACAGAATGTGCTCCCATTACAGACACAAATGTTACTGAACAGTCTAAAATAGATATAACATAATAATAATAATAAAACATTTAATACATTTATCTTTCAAATGGAAAAAAATGAACCTGTCGAGAAAACAGACTTTATAACTTGAAACATAAGGGCACGATCACACATGCCAAGGCGATATTCATATTGAATGTGAGCTGTGCCGGATGTGACCGTGGATGTGTGTAGAGAACTACAGCATCTGAGGTGGAGCCCATGGGTGCCTCATGATGATATAAAATGGGGAAGCAAACTTGGAGAGACACAAAATTGGTGGGGGGGTCTGTATGTAATTACAAATAAATTTCCTGAATTTCTACACCACCTGCACCAGCCCAGATTAGTTAGATTTATGGTGTAGAGAACAGCATAATAACTGGGTGGACCCTGAGAAAATAAGAGAATAATCACAATAATCACAGTGGAGTTTACTGTGTGGCCCCCAGCTGAAAGGGCCCAAACATTAATAGACCTGTTAGGATATTCAGATATGAAAACTACTGAATCATGTTATTATTCTAACTCATTGTACCCCAAAATAACTTACAAAGCTCCCTTAAAACAGGCAACTTCAGGGGAAACTATTGTACCACTACATTTATCTGACAGATAAATGCTACTGATTATGTTGCAGATTCAGATTTGTACTCATAAAACAATGCATTATTTTTATTATTTAAGTTTTCAGCATTGTATAAGAATTAAAAGCCTCACCCTGAACAAACTGTACGTAAATTTAAATACATCATGCTAATAAAACAACTCCTGACTGCAGGACTTGGACTTCAATTTTTGCTGTTCACATAATAGTTTTACTTAAGTAAGATGTTTTGGGTTCTTCTTCTGCAGCTGTCAATAGTTGACCAACATTCCCAGTTAGAGAAATGGTGAAAATAAAGTAAGACTGTTTGTCTGGGGCCCCAGATCCTCAAAATCACTGAATCTGCCACTGTAAATAATAATGAAAGCACAGTGCAGAGCGGCTGCATGAAGGACCGATATCTTGTACATCACCGTCCCTGTATGTAGATATGATTCCATCTAAAGTCTGACTAAAACTGAAACTAAAACAAAGTAGTCTACAAAGTTCTCAAGAAGTCACTCTTGTTCTGTTAATTCAGGCAGTTTGGTGCTTTGAGGAGAAGCTCTCACTGCACTGTCAGTCTGCTCTAATCGATCAGCTCTGTGATCAGTTATCAGGGTGGTCCAAAAATATGTTTGTTTTATTGGCCCGCTTGTTTTTGTCAGTTGTGTAAAATTGTAAAATTATTATTGATATTATTGATATGGGCTGTTTAAATATAATCACCTGATTGCAGGGACTCTATGAGGATATTTATTTTTAAAGAGGACAAAGTGGGGTCACAAAACCATAACATTGCTCCCCCTAATTGAATAACGAGGATGCATTTGCTCCACTTGCTGCATTGCTCAGGCGCCTATGGCAGGGCCCCAGTTATGCCTATGAAAGTTGCGCATTAAGCCAGGAAAGTTTGACTTCTTGGGTGTAAAACCACATGGGTCTTCTACATCATTGGGCTCACAGAGCAAATGCAGCAGAGTCTTGGTTGGCGGGGTGGCTACTAACTCTCACAGGCCAAATGGCTAACTTCCTGTTTAGCGCTCTGCTAACTTGAATAGGGATAAAATGATTTAATCATGCAGCTCTTCTAGACTTTTTAAATGTTAACAAACTAAATGGATCAAGTCCCGATAGTGAAACTAATCATTTTGCAGAAGTTCCGATGCTCAATAATGTATCCACTAATTTACAGACGTCTCTTTCACTGTGTAAGTCGATGGGAAAAAGTATTTTTGGGCCACATGGCATCATGGGATGGACCTGGAGGGTGTAGTTACACAGTTTGGCCACAGACCCTCAGAAGTGTGCTGGGCTTTGAAGCCAATTAGTAGTGGCCAAACAGTGGAATTACAACTCTCAAGTCCGTCAGGTGACGCCATTGGGCCCAAAAAGACTTCTCCATTAGACTTTCATTGAGAAAGGGAGGTCTGTAAATCAGTGGATATCTTTATAAGTGTTACAACCTCCTCTAACTGGCTTTACTATCAGAATTTTATCCATTCACTCCAGTAACATTTGGAAAGTCTGGAAGATTTGCACGATATATTTTTTTTATCTCCATTCAAGTTAGCAAAGTGCTAAACCAGAAGTTAGCTGCTTGGCTGGTGGAAGTCCCTGGTGCGCTTGATCTCTGGGCCCAACGATGCTGAAGCAGCGCTGATCGTCCAGGTAATTTTATACATGACAGTTAACTGTTTTTGGCTTCATTGGCCACTGAGCAACTTTTCACAGGAATGAACGGGGTCTCACCTCCAGCACTGTATTGATGTCTCTTTTAAAGATTATTTTTTGGGCTTTTTGCCTTTAATTGACAGGACAGTGTGAAATGGGGAGAGAGAGAGAGTGGGGGCATGGCATGCAGCAAAGGGTTGCAAGCTGGAATCGAACCTGCGACCACTGCAGCGAAAAAACCATAACAGCATCGCCTCTGTACATGGGGCGCCGGCACTATCCACTACCAACACCCCATGTATTGATGTCTCTTAATACACCCATGTGTGGCCACTATGTCAAATTAGTATCTTCTGGGGGGCCAGGATGTGATGCACATGGAAAGCTAGCTTCCTAGCTAACAAATGAACGTTAGCAAGCGAATACAGCCAAAATTATATTATTGGTAAATTTTCCATTTTCTCTTGATTCACTGCCAGCCAGGCAGCATCTCTCAAAGCCTACAATATCAGCGCTTGGAAAACTACAGCCAAGGACAGACAAGTGGGGTCAACCACACACAGGCTAGGCTACCTCTAGGCTAGGCTATTGCTGGAGGCTACGACTTCACTGGTCAAAGTTCACCCAAGGTGTATTCCACATGATGCAACTTTGTGATTTTGCTGTGCTACTGAAATAAATAGAAATATTTGTTAATTTTGCGCATGAGTGACCTTGCCCTAAATCAGTTTGCTTTGTATTGCTTTCAATTGATTAGCCTTGTAGATTGACAGAAAATACATCAGCTACAGTTCTGACAATCAGTCATTTAAAAGAAAGAAAAATCTTGTCGTTCTAGCTTCTCAAATGTGAATATTTGCAGTTTATCTCAATCTAAATTAAATATTTCTGAAAGGAGGATATGGTTTGACCTCTTTTGTAAAAAAACATTTTCTAACTTACAGTATAGGCTAGTTTGCATTTATAAAAATCAGATTTGGTCAAAAAACAGTGGTGTAATGTTCTCCTACTGCACCCAAGTACAACTTTACGGGAGGGCCTACTTGTAGGACTCAGCCTACTTAACTTGAGTCTTTGCCTCTCATGCCACATTCTGCTTCTGCTCCACTACATTTCAATAGGAGTAAAATAAACAGTGTTGATAAAAAAAAAAAATTATTCCAAGACAATAAATATCACAAATGGTCAAACAGTTCCACATCCCTGCACACACCCACACACCAAACTACAGCCACTTTTTTCGCAATTGTGATGATATTTTGTCAGATTTGATTTATACCCCCTCTCGTTTATAAACCCCGCCCACACGTGCCGCGTAATACGGAAATACGTCACACCACTGAAGCTAAAGATGCTTCAACTGCCGTTTCACTGTGACTTTAACATTAAGTTGTACTCTGTGGCAAACTTTGGCCACACCTAGATCCTGTCCCATTTCCACAAAAAAAAAAAAAAAAAAAAAAAAAAAAAACAGCCTTTTTTTTTCTGCTGGTGCGTTTGTTTGTGTGACGGCGAGTCCCGGCGGTGTAACCGGAGAGGGGCCTCAGAGAGGGAATGCAGGACTGCAATGGAGCACAATGCAATACAGGTAAAGCCGATATAATTTCCAAATAAATGTCGATTAATATTACTTGCACCCGGCCGCGTTTTTGACCTGTTGATGTGGGGAATATTTTAACCGTGTGTCGTTGTGAATTGAAGCCCAATATCGCGTTTTATTTCATTTAGTTTCACCATGTCGTATTGATTGTTTTCCCATATCAACCAAACCCAGGCACCGAGAGTTGCTCTGAATGCAATTACAACTTTATTCAACCAGGCTCAACTTTTTTTTCCTCCAGAGGTGGAAAATAAATCGCTGATATTTGTATTTTCACGGGAAAACAATCGGCTTTGACGCCGAGCTGTCGCCTCGTTTGATATCGGAGACTCAGCCGTTAAATTCCAGTTTAATATTTCTGATATTTTCGCCGTGTTAATGATTAATTTCTTTGTGTGTCGTGTCGACAGTCTCAGCTTCTGCTCTGGCTACCAACCCCCACCCACACTAACAACACATTAGCTAAATAAAATTAAATTTTCTGGCCGTTTGCCTGCCTGAAAATATCAGGAAACTTTTAAGCTAGTCCACCTTTTTAACAAAAACTAGCTAGCAGCGAGTCGTTGCATCGACATTTTTTCATATTTGAACGCAGAGTCGCCAAATTAATTTCCACACCGACGTGATATTAAAGATTGAAATATGTTTTTTCGGCAGAGACTAGGTGGAGCAGCAGTAATGTTGCTTATAATAGGAAGCATATTGATATTATTATCAAATCCCTCCCGACATTTTGTCTCCGGCGTAATTGCCACAGTTTAAGGAGGAATGTTAATATTGTGTGTATGAAGGGGAAATGTAGAGTTTGTGTACTTGAAATAGCGAAGATTAGTCCTGCTTAAAAAACCCAGGAAACATCCAGAGGACACACAGCTTGAGCAATGTGGGCTTTTAGTCGAAATGAAAACATTATTTTGACAGGAATACTTCATGTGTGGCGTGGGATATATTTAATATTCCAGTTGTGGCAGTATATTTTTATAATATCTCTGTTTTGAATATTAATTTATTGCAGTATTGAGAGATTTTCTCCCAGTGGTGAACTTGTGAGCTTTTTGAATAACAGGATATACCCAAGGTCAATACTGTGTAGATTGTGTGTTTGGATTTAATTTATTTATTTATTGTCTAAAGCAGGAGACATTTTATTATTAATATTCGTCGGAGGTTTTTCCCCCCCCTCTTCCTTCCCGTACTGAAAACTGTGTAAAAAAAATTTCTCACTGCATTATTCCCAGAAATATCACGAGAACTGACGTAGGCAGGGTGCAGATTAAGGGTTTCCATCTTAAAATTCTTGTGTGTGTGTGTGTGTGTGTGTGTGTGTGTGTGTGTGTGTGTGTGTTCACATTTTAGACAGAGGGCTGCCTCTCAGTGCTCAGATTATATTATGTGGCTTTTATTTTCCTGCCTGCTCAGCCCTGCCTCGTTTCCACCGCTAGGCTGGAGCACTGCTTCAGCTGGCCCTCCCCCAGGGCTACAAAAAAAAAAAAAAAAAGATTTTCATATAACACTCCTATAGTGCATAATAGTATGTTTATGATACACTCTGCTCACTTGATGGTAACACTTATCATTTGGTCTGTCTGTAATTTAAGTTAAATATATGTGTAATCATTCTGGGGCTAAAACTGTGTCTGCAAAGCTGAACAGTAACTTGATGTCACTGTGATGTCGTATGTTTCCTTGCTTTTCCTGCTTTTACATTTGTGTAAGCTAATATAGGCTTTGATCTATACACTGTATATAACAGTACTATAACAAGCACTTAAAGGCTTTAAAGATCAGTTGATGACCAGGAAGTATAATCGATTTTTTTAATTGATTTTTTTTTTTTTATAATCGATTAATAATTTTTTAAACAAAAATGCCCAAATTCTTTAGTTCCACTTCCTCTAATTTGAGTTTACAGGACATTAGTCTTATTTTGTTGTATTATTTTTCCTTGCTCATATACGCACACATAACTGGAGCAAGTCAAATTTTTGATTTTTATTTTAAGCAAAAATACCTCAAATTTTCTGGTTCCAGCTTGTCAAATGTGAGTTGAATAGTGAATTTATTTAACTTTGTTGTAGTGAAGTTTTGTCCTGCTGAAATACCTACAAATAACTAGACCGTAAACTAATAATCGAACAGGTGATTTACGAAAAGTAAATGGGCAACAATTTTGACAATCAATGAACCATTTTTTGAGCAAAACTGCCCCAAATTCTCTGGTTCCACCTTATCAGATGTGAACATTCACTGCTTATCTACTTTTACATGATAATAAATGCGATATTTTTGTGTTTTGAACTTTCAGTCAGACAAAACAAGTAAATTTTAAATAATAAGTTGCAGCTGTATAACTTTATGGCTTTGCTCTGACTTGATATAGTGTATTCTGTATCCTGAACTAATAGGCTACTCTAATAATCTTGACACATGGGCCTGTGTGTTTGTGTATGTATAGCTGTTAAATATCCTTATAATATTAACTTAAATTCAATTACCCGTGAATAGTTTGTCAGTAGAACTCAATATTGTCCTGATCATACATAATTGTATTCCCTTATGTGAGTATAATAATCCTTAAAATATCGTACAGTATCACTATAGGGGCATACAGTGGCGCTGTAACTGACCTTATGGTATCCCTTTACTGAAGTATTACTATCATACCCTCATACTTAAGTGAAATATTCCTATGACTGGTTTAATACTATGTCTTTATTACTCAATGGTGTAATAATCTTTATCATAATCTTATTTTATCACGTCTAATACTGCTTAAATATTAGAGTGTGGCTCACAGTAATCAGTGGAGTAATCAATAATCATCTTCATTTGGCTTAATAGTAGTCTTAGTCCTATAAAATTACTATAATGTGTAAAGTTACCAGAATATGTCTATAATATACTTATCACGGTTTATGTTGCGTGTGTAGAGCTTAATGGTGATTTTTATCTTACTTCGCTCCATTCATTCTTCGTCTTTGTCCAAGAAAATATTTTAATGTTCCCTTTTATTATTCTTCTAATGTCTGTTTGATTCTCACTTAATTAAATTCCTTCTCATATTGTCAACGAGTACAACAGGTCAGAAAAAAATAATTCTCCCATAGTGGCTCACATGAATCATTGGACAATATATTTTGCTTTGTGGTATTTGCAATCCTTAAAATTATCTTGAGTAAACCTACAGGGGTTAACATTGTGTCTGTGGAGCTAAACTATGATTTTAGGCTAAATTTGTTTTATTCTTCCTCTTTATTTCAACTTATATACTTATAAATAAGGTATAAAAATCACTTAAACAACCAATTTGTTGTTTATAGTACTCAATATTGTTTTACCCGTACTTAATTATAGTCCTCTTGTTATTGCATGTGGTATAATTATCCCTAAAAACATCTAAAATATCCCTGTGCTTTTTTTTTATCCCATTGTAACTATAATATTTCCTAAAAAGTTTGGCTATAGTAGCGGCAAAACTGCCATTAGGATATTCAGCAGGGATTTATCAAATTAAATGTTAATACTTTGAACATTAAAGTATATTTATAGCACCTTTTAGTATCTCTGTGACTCACTCATGAGTATATAGAGAGTTAGTTACTCTGTAGGCACTTTATCTCAATTAATCACTCATTTATCTCTAAAATACATCTGTAATATTTTCCTCTGGACTTAAAATGTACCTCAGGGACTTAGTACTGAGTTTGCACTGAATATTTAATGATTATTTAGTCCTATAGTGTCTTTATGATAATTCTTTAGGGACTTGCAGCATGTTTAATGACTTTATTCCACACGGTCTTCTTTTAATCTTACTATATGGGGTTTATATTGTGTCTCAGATGCCCTGTTGTGATTTTTTTTCTCCCTGTATCATTATTAGAGTCTTGTTATGGTTTCACAGGGACTTTGTGTTCGATTTCATCCTCCTGTGGTTCGATTATTTCACTTCCTATAGCAGGATATAGACTGAGTATGACATTCAACAGTGACCTTGTCTGTTTTAGTCATAGTCTTTCTTCAGTTGCATCACTGTCATATTTCTTTTAATTCAAATATAATGTTCCTGTGGGGACTCAGAAAGTGTCTGGGTGATAGTGAGCTTGTCTTGCTTGGTGTTGTTTTTCACCAGTGTTTTTAGTATCCTACAGTTTTCCCACAGGGCCTTAGTTTAGAGTGTGTCTGTGATACTTCATAGTGACGTAATTAAACATTACGCCACTGCATTAGGTTTTGAGGCGGCCTGTTTTTAATTGTTGTGGTATTGATGTCGCTGTGTATAGCTGATATGTATATTTTCTGCGGTGACATTTATTCAGTATCTTTCTAAAAATTGATCCGGGGCCTGCTGCAGCTGGTCTGCAGAGCTACAGCGGGTGGGGGAGGGTGGGAGGAGGTTCTGCCTGTGGTGGGTTATGGGTATTGGGTGGGGGAGGGTGTGCTGGGTGGGGTGGGGGTTGTGGATGATCAACACAAGAGTGAGAATTTTAGAATATTCTGCATTTAGGCAGCAGGCGGGAGGTGAAGGGCGACAGAGGCAGGCAGGAGAGCTGGACGACTGGTTGTTTTAGAAGCAGAGTATTTCTGGTGCAGAAAGAGCAGCTAATACAGTATGTGCATTTATTTTGTGAATCTTTATGACCCATCTATCATGAGTAAATGGATAGCAGCTGCATAGGCGGATACACCCTGAGCTTATACAGTACAGTAGGCCTTTTATTTTATGTGGATACGGTGAATGTGACCTGCTTTATTTTAATTCACTACATATGAACAATCTTTCACGCACTTAAAACTGTTCAGGCATGCTTCATTTAAGCATTAGAGCTGCAACAATTAATTCATTAGTGGTATTATAAGAAAATTAAACTGCAGCTAATCTGATGATTTATTCATCTATTTAAAGAAGAAACTTCAAACATTATGTGGCTATGAGAATTTGTTGCTACTCTTGGTTTATTATTTTAGTAAACTGAATATTTTTGTACCCTGGACTGTCGTTCTGACAAAACCAGGATCTTTTAATAAGCACTTTTGAGAGTTTTGGGGCATGTTATGATCAATCAATCAATCAGTAATGAAAATAATCATTAGTTGCCACCCTAAACATCATTTTTTGTTACCTAAGTGACATGGAAATTAATTTTATTTAACATTTAAATAAACATCACAAGTGATTACTCAACCAGTTGATTAGAGCCCCAGAAAATTAATCTGCAACTATAACTGCAACACAGATAACTGATATTTCACTTGTCTTTTTTTCATGCATAAATGCCAAATGTTATCCACTCCCAGTTTCTTAAATGTGAGGATTATTAATTGATATAACAAATATAACAAACGACTGTTCTGCCATTTAATTTCTTGATTAGTCAATTACTTGTCTTGACCAGAAAATGAAAAATATCTTGCTTTGGAACCCGACAGTTGCGTCTATCCCCCCTCGCTTCGGAAAGATATCCAGCGGCCTGAGACGTGCTGGGCCAATGAAATCGCAACGGTTTATCTAATATGATGCGTGTTTAAGATGATGACCATTAGGAGTAGTGCCGGCATCTTCGAAAACAACCAAGATGGCTGCAGCTAATCTGGAAGCCACTGTTGCATAAGTATTAAAATCAAATGAATGTTTTGTTAAAAGAAGAACAGTAAACTGCGCTTTACAGCTTTAGTTGATGTTCAACACATCAACTTATAAAATACTTGGCTCATCTCTGCACGCTGCAGTCTGGTTAAGGTGTTAAGGTGTTATTCTTTCCTATTGCTTTGCATGAAGTCGCGCCTTATGAGTCTGGTCACTGGTCACTCAGCGCTACCTCACATGTAAAAAATCCATTGATACTGCCCCTTAGAAATCAAAAATGAAAAGAGACTAATTCACATTTGCGAGTTGATGTGATACTGTCAGGCTAAAATGATCCATGAAATTTCCCAAACCCCAAGATATCATCTTTAAATGTCTTGTTTTGTCCAACCAACGGTCCAAAAGAGAGTTTACAACCATACTATCATAGAAGTTTTAGAAGAAGAGCAAAGAAAAGTTAATTCACAAATTAATTATTAAAATAGTGTCCAATTTATTTTCTTTATATCCATTTAGTTAATCGACTAATCGTTGCAGCTTTAAGCGGAACATCTTTAAGTGTCAGACTGTTCGTTAAATGAAACTAAACATTTGAAGATGTCGCCTTGGGTTCTAGGAAATCATAAATTTTTCTGTCTCTTTATTTCTTCCTATATTCTAATGTTTGACAGTCAAAACATTTAATTGGCAGATTTTTTGATAATGAAAATAATCGTGAGCTGCGGGTCCAAATAAGACAAACTTTAAATAGTAATAACTGCCTTGTTTCAGCGCTGAGAAATATTTAATATTAAGGGTCATTTGCAGCTTGTATGTTGCAGCTGTGGGGCTGCATATTATGTTTCATGTTAAGCTGTTGTAATTCAGTCTTTTCTCGCCTCTAACTCCAAACAGGGGATTACAGAGGAGCAGAGGCTGCATGATGGATTCAGTATCAGAAAAACAGCAGCATTTTCATGGCAGCAGTGTTTTCTTGTAGGGCCGTAAAAGCTGGAACATCATGTCTGCTGTGTTGCACATAAAACATCCTGTGTGTGCATTTTGATTTATCTTAAATCCATTTTAATATTTTCAGATTATATTTGAATTTATACATTTATTACAAAGTGAAAAGCAGATTGCATTCAAGGATAAGTCTGGTGATATTCTGCATTTCTCTCATTGTCAACACAAAAGGACCCGAAAAACAAAACAAAACACTGAACGTAGCTACTAACAAGTGTTGTGTGTGTGACTCAAAGCCTGATAAATTGTACTCTTTGCCTACTATTGCCATACAGCTCCACTGTCGTCCAAAAACTAATAAAAACACATCAACGAGCTACATGGTTGCTCTGGATCACATGTTTGTGCATCACTCAGTCCCAAATATACTGTCCTGCTGCCACAAATACTCACCACAGCACCAAGTGTGGATTAATCCACCGCTGAAAATAGTCCCAAACGAATGCACTAATTCCTAAATTAGTGTGCCTTTTAAAAAAATACAGGCGTGTATTTGTGAGCCATTTCAAAGAATAAGGTCTGACGGGCTGCATAGCAGGCTAACACACTTTTGCTTTGGGCTTTTTGTGGGTTCAACAATAAGAAAAAATATAGATTAACACCAGACTTATCTATTAATGTGTTCAGTTTTTTTACATTGACTCTATCATGCGTCCACAAGTCCTGTGTGATCGTTGGGATATTGTAAGGGTCTGCCTGGTTTACAGGGAAACAAAATTTATAGAAAAAGTAGTAGCAGTAGTAAGTAGGGTTTTTTTAAAATACGCCAAAACTGCATGTCGTGCTTCCTTTAATGCATATTTGCTGGGTTTCTGTCTTCTGAACTTCTCATCTTAAGGTTTTGGACCATTGGTTGTACAAAAAAGACATTTAAAGAAGTCATCTTGGATATTTTTTTTATATTTTCTTACACTTTATTGACTTAAACAATCAATTAATAGAGAAAGCAATCGGCAGATTTGCGTGCAGTGAAATTATTCAAGACTTTGGTTCTTTGTCTGGACTTAATTAGTAACTGTTTATACAAAAACAAATGCCATGTTTTTGCTAAATCTCACTCTAACCTTGACCTAAATAACTTGACTTGAAGCCCCAAAAAACTGAACTGAAACTTTTGTCAGATGTGACCTTTGGTTTGGAGGGTTTAAACAGAAACATGATCTACTGTCAAGAAAACATAATCCAAATTTGAAACAAGGTGGTGATTATTTTTATGTCTCTTATTGTTTAACATCTTAATGTCATTATTAAAAAAAAGTAACAAAAATATTTTTACTAAAATGCACTCAATAAGAGTGAAAATAAGTTCACGTTGTTTCATTTTCAGAATGAGAACTGGATGTGGATGTTGTGGTCATCTGTAAATGATAACACACACTGCTTGCTGACTGAAGCTGTGTCTCAGGATCCAAAATGGCAGCTCACTGTGCAGAGATTATTATTTAGGTCATGTACTTAAAGATTACAAGAAAGAGAAGGTGTTGTGTGTTAAAAAAGTCTGGCACTGATGGGTAAAAGGTAACCATTTTAGTGACACACCATCAGGCCTCTCGCAGCTTTAAAACAGCCTTGGAATCATGAAAAACTGCCTCCATTTCTAAGGTGTGTTTAGTTTTATGTTATAGCTCTTTTTCCACAGTGTCGCAGGCTCGGGGCTCCTCACACTTCTTCTTACAAAACAGTGAAATCAAAGCTGCAGGTTTATCCACCCAGCAGCAGCAACAGCAGCAGCAGAGGCAGTATTGGCTTTCAGATGTATGAGCCCACTCGAGGTGTGCTCGATTTATTGTTCAAGCCGTGTAAACACCCACCAACAGCGAACATTAGCTGCTTGTGAGGTAAGACAGATCAAGTGCTCCTCATCACTTCCAGAGTGTAAACACACAGGAAGCTCCATGTAAATTGAGCTGTAGATTAAATAAAGACGAGCTCTGCATGAGATTCATTTTTGCCAAATGGCACATCCGCCATTTTGGGGACAGAAAGGTTTCGGTCATTAACATCTTATTAATAGCTATTAAGCCTTTTAAATAGCTGACATTTTTAGAAAGCACAAGTTTGACTTTTTACTATGTTTTAGGGCTGCAGCCAACGATTATTGTCATTATCATTTAATAGGTCAATTATTACCTCCGCCAAGGAGATTACGTTTTCAGTTTGGCTTGTTTGTTTGTTTGTTTGTTTGTTTGTTTGTCAGCAGGGTTACAGAAAAACTGCCGGTCTGATGTTCATGAAACTTGATGGAAAGGTTAGGAATGGGCCAAGAAAGAAACCAATAGAATTTTGAGTGTATCTGAATCATTGAGAGGCTACACAAATAGTTTTTTCTAGTTTTGTTAACATTATGAAATAGGGCATTTGGCATTGGCAGGAGTTTGCGGTCACTGAATTCCTTTGGAGTTTTTCCTGTTGTTCCATCAGACAGCTTTAAATTTTTGCATGTGAACTATTGCAAGTGAGTATTAACGAAAAGTTCAATATAGCAGCTTTATGTGCAGTATTCAACAGGTTGTCTGACAGCAGTACCTTTGTAAGACCTGTAAGACAAAATGCTGGATGCGTCAGTGTTTACAAATGTCCAAGGTGATGTCATTAGATTGCTTGTTTATTTCCCCAAAATCCAAAGATGCTCAGTTTAGAGGATGAACACAGCCAGAAAAGCTGGAACCAGAGCAGTAGTTTTCTTTGACTTAAGACATTG
Source organism: Epinephelus lanceolatus (assembly GCF_041903045.1). Lineage (NCBI taxonomy): Eukaryota > Metazoa > Chordata > Actinopteri > Perciformes > Serranidae > Epinephelus > Epinephelus lanceolatus. The sequence continues at coordinate 41,402,444 of NC_135744.1, read as the reverse complement.
ATTTGATTTATTAAAATTGTTGCCAATACGTCTACTGTCGAAACCATGTTGAATGTGTTTGGGCTGCTTCTAACAACTATATCCATAACGCGGTGATCAATGTATGAAAATTTGTCTGTTCCACTTTCCGAAGCCTCAAAGAAATTCTGTTTTATATTCAGTGATATAAAACAGAAAAGAAGCTGCATCTAGAGAATGTTTGGTGCTTTTTAAACCCTGAAATAATCAATCAATATAATTTGATACTTTTTTTTCAGTTGTATATAATGGTAAACTGAATATCTTTGGGTTTTGGACTGTTGGTAAAACAAAACAAGAGTTCTGAAGACTTCATCAATTTTATTGACCAAACGATTAATTTTCTGCCAATTAACTAATTTTCCTACTTTTATTTCTTATAATTTTAGTTTATTATTTATATTACTATTTTTTAAATGTTCTTCTTCTTATTTTCTTTTATCCAAATGCATAATATAAAGTGAAAGTTCATTCTTGAGTTTGGAAATGTTGTTTGTCAAATTAATTCATTTGAAAAAGGTAATTATTATATCTGGAGATGTTTTAATTTCCTTTGTTTGTGCAGAATTAAGAGCAACACTGACGTTTTTCTTCAGATCATTGAGGGAAACTGAGATCAATAATGTTGTCTTAACACTGCCTCACTTAATTTAACAAGAAGCTGCATTAATGGTGAAGTATGATAAGGTTTTTTTTTCCCTGAGATTAGTTCATTAAGTGCTTGTTAAAGGGCACATTATAAACCTGCATGCAGCCAGATTCTCACAGTTTAAAACTCTAAAATGTTCCCTTGTTGTTTTACTCTATTTATTTGTACCTGAACAAAATAAAACAAAAACAGGAGAAAGAAAAAAAACACACAGTTTCAAAACATCCATCTTGAAATGGAGGTATAAACTGGAAAAATGAAAATGGAGGTTTAGTCATTGAACACCCACTATCTCGTGTGCAGATGAAGCTAGTCATACTGCTGTTGCAGTGTCTGTCAAAATACTTCTAAACGCTCATTTAATAACACAAGACTCAATCAGAGTCTTTGAAGTAGAAGAGCAAGATTTTATTTTACTGGGAAGGAAACTGCACCAGTGTCAGCTCTGTGAAGAAAATAAAGATTCTGGAATTTTGTCACGTTTGTCAGTTATAGAAGTGAAAGCAGAAACACAATTATAGTGAAGTATTTTTATGACATTTAGTTTAATTCTTGTCAAAATTGCAGTAACTTTTGTTGTGTTTTGTTATCAGAGCTTTTGTAGTTTGTAATTGACACTAATAATTGACACTGATAATGAGGAGGTTTTATAAAATGAGACTAAAAGGAGATATTTGGGAAGAAGTCAAGAAAGTAAGCCTTGTCTGTGGACCTGTGCTGTGCCTGAACTGATTCAATCAATTAAGGTAGTCAATTGAGAAGAAATTAAGTAATAATAATTTCGTAATTTAGTAAATTGGTAAAATCATTAATTAAACAAAAGCACCAAACATTTGGACTGTTGATTGGTCAGAACAAGAAACTTGAAGATATCAGCTTGGATTCTTGGAACTTGTTAGGGACATGTTTTATTGTATTGACTAAATGATAGAAAGAAATAACTGATAGGTGCAGCCCTAACTTTCAACCTCATAAATTATACAGAGATAACATTGTTTTTTTTTTTGTGTGTGTTTTTTTTAGCAAATCAAAATGCACAGCAGCTGCTTAAAGCATTTTTTAACTGCCCAAATCTGAGCCCATCACATCAACATGACAAAGCTCTGAGCAGCAGACAAGTTGTTTTTGCAGAGTTACTGCCATTAATTCAGATTCAGATTCAGATTCAGAATACTTTATTAATCCCCGGGGGGAAATTGTTTTTGTTCCAATGCTCCGTGCAAAGTAGAAATAGAAATACAGCATGAATGGAAACAAGAGATAAAGATGAAGATATAAATAAGATACTAAAATAGACAATGAAATAAATAAAATAAAATATTAAAGTAGACATTAAAATAAAATAAAATATTAAAGTAGACATTAAAATAAAATAAAATATTAAAGTAGACAATAAAATAAAATATTAAAGTAGAGAATAAAATAAAATAAATAATAAAATAGTGAAGTAGACAATCTGAAATATATACAATATACAATCCAAAGTCAACACAGTTTCAAAAGCAAAAGCCTTTCACGAAATGAGGAAGCATCACAACTTTTGCTATAAAGCACTTGCAGGAAGTGATACGAGGGGGTGGACATTGATAAGATTTTATTGATAGCCTAACAGTATAACATAGGATATTTACCTTTGAAAATGGATGTGCCGCTTAGTTGGAAATGTCGTGGTACTTGAACTTAGAGTGTGAAATACATTGACTTTCTGGAATATAAGCCCATGTTGCTTAGAAGGAATGTTTCGGCATATTACGGGTGTTTCCTCCTTCACTTGAAATGGTTATTTTACAGACAGTACAGCAGCACTGAAATCATCTTTCTTGGTAAAATGAAATGACTCCTTCTTGTTGCAAGTGTCCAGCAGCATAGATGTATGAGTTTGACATAGTTTTGCAATGCGTAACTCTAAAGGAACTGATAAACTCGGATGCATACAATTCCAGTGGATCTGACAATTTGGACCTTGTTCTCGATTCCCATCCCTAGTAATAAGTTTGCGTCACTGGGTGCAAATTAGCTGCCGCCAACACACAATGATTATTGAAACCTTTTTTATTCAGGGCTAACTCTCTGAACATTCACATTTGCATGAGTGCTCTGTTTACAAGGACATATGAACAATTAGTTTGCAGAATTAAAATATGATTAATGAATTAAAACAAGGACAGAAACGTCTGTTAAAAATCTCTCATCCAGCTGTTGGTAATGTTTGAATAATTTAGGTGAGCTGTGAAAAGCTCTTTCATTCATTTAAAAGGTACTATGTCATTAGTGGTCTTATTCCTAGAAAAGCACTCGGTATCGATTTTGAAATTATGGGCTGATACAGATGTTTTTAAAAACAATTCAGCTGACACAGATACTGATGCTTTTGTATTGTTTATTTATTTGTTATTTATATCCCCCTTTTGTGCCAGGGAAGCAAAGAAATCTACACTGTAAAAAACTGACATGTTTTAAAGTTATTAAGCCCTTCATTACTCTACTTTAGGATGAGCACAAATTCAATCAAACAAAATTCATGGGACAGCCTTAAATACAACCCTTCACATGAAAAACATCTTTAAAAAATGCTTAGCTTGTATCATATGTCATATTTCCCTCTCTAATATCTATTTTATATTGCTGTGAAAACAACCTATTTCTCCTTTAGCTGTATTTATTCAAGTTTCTCGCCAAAACCTACATTCTACAAGATTTTAACACATTGTGATGTTTTAATTAACCTTTACCCAATACTAAATTTAACACAGATTCGTTATTCACAATGTAACATTATCAGGGAAACAATAGGGCGCGTTCCCTGACGCAACAATAGTGCATTTACTGCTTCCTTTTGTCCTGAAGGAATCCCAGGGAAGATTTCTGTTCGTCCCAAACATATTTTCTATTGTTTAGGGAGGACCGGACGCCGGCCACTACTAGCAATCTCGTCACACAACAGAGAAATTACACAGTCATTGTATTCTTCTTGTACCTACTTATTAATTTAATTTAATTTGTTGTTATCCGTGAATGTCATGTTAATTGCCGAAATGCAGATGGCAGTCAACAAGAATATCAGCCGATACCGATGTTCGGACGATAAATGGATGCATCCCTAAAAAGTACTTAAATTTCAATACTAACTTTACAAATGAAAAGGCAGTTATGTTTACGCATATAGGATGAAGGTGTGTAGTTTATATTCTTTAATGTAGCTGCCTTCAGTAATAAAGGCTCGCACTGCGATGTAGCTGTAGGAATGAAACTGACACGCCAAAGCAGTGATGAGAGTTGTAACTGTCAGGCTGCAGGACCCTCTAATGAGATCTGACCTGAGGGGGGAAGGTCACATAACTTTCTGCCACACTGTGCACATAACATAGACATTATGTAAACATTTTGAACTTAAAAGCGGAGTGCTTGTGTTTCATAGTTGCTCCAAGTTTTGATCAAATTCCGACTATAAAAGTCTCAGCTCTGTGGGATTTAGTTCTTGTAAAAGAACAACAGCAAACAACTCAGAACAACAACAAATTTACAAGTTGGATCCTCTCCAATACATAACAGATACTGAATGATTAACTACAGCTGATGATTTTATGACGAATCACGTGGCCTTCATGCTCTGCAGCTGGGTGAAAGCAAAAGTTAAACAGCAGAATCATTTCTGGTAATTCACCCTTCAATTATTGATGTGTTTATTTATTTATCTAACACACAGGGGTGCACAGGCAAGTGTGGCCGCTGTGTTGTAGTGCAGTGACAACAGGAAGTTAGCTGCTCTTTTGAAAAGTCAGCTGTTATATATATATATATATTTTTTTTTTTTGCATGTTCAGAAATTAAACGGACGTAACCTGGAAAAGAATTGCGACACAGATGATTGAGATCATACAGGTTTATACATGTCTTAATCGTCAGGGGTTTTTTCCATCATAATGCTGTAGATCATTGGCAGTGAAACACTGGTAGTCATTTTGTAAGAGCAGGCGTCACTGCATTTGGAATAAAAAGCTGCAACACTATTTTCAGCTCAGTGATATCTGAATATATTTTGAGTCACTATCAGGGGCTGCAGATATGCCTCTGCCATGCTAAACAGTCTGAGGAGTTAATTTTTAACATTACCTCTCCAAGTTGTTTAATATATTACAATATCCTGCTCCCAGTGCTGTTTGTACATCTCAATATACTGCAAGATGGTGCAACTGTATCGTCAGAGGTGCTGATGCCAGAGGTGGTTTCTGCAGAATTTATGGCTTGAACACACCCTAGAAAAGTAGGGAGGACACTGCTGGCTCCATGTATTTAGATTTTAATTCAATAGTTTTCATCTCTTAGGTATTTCCCCTTTGAGTGCATGAAAATAACAAATCATAGAGGAGGATGAATTTTAAATCAACTGAGAATAAACCTCTAAATTGGTCATAGACCTAATTTTATTTATTATGTAGACTTCAGGTTTTTCAGAATGTCAGTCTGACAGTCCAGCATTTCATTTGATTGTTGATTAACATTTGATTAATAACTATGAAATTTGATTCAGATTTTTCATCAAGCAACAGGTCAACTTGTACCACACTTTAATTAATAAAAGGATACCTCTAAATTTAGTGACCAGATGTCTTGTCAGGCTCAGCAGCACTTAAGGCCCTGACACACCAAGCCGACAGTTGACCGTCGACCAAAGTCAGGCCGTTGGTGAGCATTCTGTCGCCCTAGTTTTTGTAGTGTGTCCTGCACCGTTGGCAGCTTTTCGGCCGATTGAGCATGTTGAATCGGTGGCGGAGCTTGTCGGTGAGAGAGATCACTCTGATTAGCTGTTCAGGTTTTATTTCCTTGCCCCTGTAGCGAGTGAATCTGCCTGTAGTGAAACCGGGGCTAACCGGTGCTTCCTCCTCAGGCTCCACTTCACTCAGCTGCCCGACAGACCCGCTGCTTCTTCCCACTTTAACCTGAATAACAAACTGGAGCTAGCTGGGAGCGGCTAGCGGAGCGTTAGCTGCAGCATGACCGGAGGGAAGCGCAGCCAGTTAGCCTCTGCTAGTCTCTGAGCTAGCCCCGGGTCTCTGTTTGGATCCAACCGGAGCACCGAGCCCTGGTTTGTTATTCAGGTTAAAGTGGGAAGAAGCAGCGGGTGTATCGGGCAGCTGAGTGAAGTGGAGTCTGAGGAGGAAACACCGGGACCGTCTGGATGTAATAGTCCGTGGAGGTGCTGCGGTGCTCGGCTGCACAGATAGGAAACCCCTTGGCTGACAGGATGTACCACTGTCTCACTCCTCTGCCACGCAGGCACAGAACGTACATGCCACTTGGCCGTCGGATGTAGTCCGTGTAGTGTGTTCAAATGCAACTGACACAGGGCGACGTGAGGCGACATAGACCACGGAACAGTTGGCTTTCGTCGCCGCTAGTTCTTTGATGTTGGTTTGGTGTGTCCGCACCTTTAAAGATCGATGCTAGCATAGCATGCTAACATGCTGATAAGTGTCTAGAATGTTCCACTAACATCCTCGTCGTGCGTCATGCTTTAGTGCTTTACAATTTTAACAAAGTTGACAACGATCAATTTTGTAGCATAGAAAGAAATAAAGCTCCTTAGAAGCAAGATTATTATAGGTAACTGAAAATAATAATGATAATAATAATAATAATAATAATAAAAAAAACATTTTAGTTAAATGAAATAAAAAACAAGACTTAAGAAAAGAAAAGAAACTAACAAACAATATTGTGTACTTCCAAAACAAACTGATTGTTGTTGTAATACCTATTCACAACTCCTTAAACCTTGCCCCTGTCTAATACCCCTATATTATAATTAAAAGACAAAACAAAGACTTGCTCTGAAACTAATAAAAACTAAAATAAAATTAAGCATTTTTAAACAATGAAAACTATTCTGAAAAGTACACCTGCTCTGAAAACCAACTGAAACTTAAGTAAAAACAATTAATTCCTCTGCTGTGAAATGTAACCGGTGTGGCAGCAGTGTGTCAAATTCATCCACCAACGCTAATTTCTAATTTTACCTTTTCTAACTTTCAAGGTTTGAGACATGTCTGAACTAGTGGCGACCATTCATTGACTTCTTAGTGTGTTGAGCTGTGGCATTTAACTGACAAAGCTCTTGAGCTGGTGCAAAATGTTTTTTGGTTAAGGCTGCTATAAATGATAGAAATATGAATTAACCAACTGTATTAGATTGTTTAAAAAACTTACTGTCCTATCTTGTGATATACTGTGTTATTATAAATGTCACTGTGATTCTGAATGAGATTTTCTCACATATGAAACATGATTTGTTCTCCTTTTAAGTTGGATTTAATTTTCTGTTATTGCTACAGCTCTAGGTTTAAAAAATATTAGCTTCCTCATCTCTTACTTATTTCCTTATTTTTAGTCTAGTGTTACTTTATCAGGAAGCCAAGATTTTACTCAACCATAGCATGTTAATTCTGTCCCTGGAGAATGATCATAGACCACAAATTTACTCTTACAAACCTCTTCCAGAGCTGAGTGAATGCCAAACTCTAACCATGGAAATGCCATGGGTGCCTGTTGAGCCACACAGGGGCCATTAACACTTCCTCACCAGTGCTGTCTTGTCTTTCTCTCAGTGGTTGGGTGCCCCCTCCTGCCAGCGAGGCAGCTACGCCTTCTATAAGTCAGTGAGCAGCAGAGCTCAACCCGAGGGGCCCGTCCAGGTATGGAAGCTGGGGGAGTTTTACTTCATCCGGTGTGGACCACAGGATCCTGTGTGCATCGCAGAGGTGAGATTACCTGCTCATATGTTAGAATAAACCTTCTATAATCAAATGTTTTATAATAACAACACTTTACATGACTGTATAATGTGAAAGAGTTTTATACCTTCTTCATATTGTTTTTTCCAACCCGCAACTTAACTGTTTCGCTTCACGCAAACTGCTCTCATCAGTGTTGTTTTCAGGTGATGCAGGCATCAGTGAATAAGATGTAAAAAGTCACTGTACACTACCTGCTCAGCAGCAAACAGCAGACAGACACAGTTAGCTGGTGAACACAGTGGAGCATGTAGCAGCTAAAGAGCGAGATATTTCCCTCAGGAGCTGGTAGAGACCAAGAACAAAACTAAAATACAGTGAATGCTGGTCTTAGATTCATCAAATGGTCACAAACACGACTTCAGATGAATGCTAATGTTGCTGGTTGTGTAAACGCAGCTGTTGTAAATAAATTTGCCATATGAATCTAACAAGGTGATAATATTTCAAATATTTTATTGACAGCTTGTTTCAACTGCCCACAAGTTGCCAAAAAGAGTTATAACAGTTTTAAAATGATGTTTCTCAGTCATGTGCATAGAGGTCCCAACCTTTGTGTTTAAAAGTCTGGTAACTGGACGATGGCTGATTAAAAGACACAACTGTGAAGAGACAATTTGTAGCTGCTCAGTCACAATGTGGGAGAAAAGATCTTAGCGTACCCTTAAACTGCCACAACGTTCCCAGGCTTTATGCCTGTCTGCACTTTAGACTTAAGACTTTAGAGGCCTTCTTTTCATGTCATTGTGATTATTAGAGCTGAAACATTTGTCAATTATTCAATTAGTCTATTAAACATTTTGTTTTTATTCTAAACATTACATTCCAGCTTCTCAAAGTTAACTGTTTATGTCTTTTCTTTGTCATATATGATAGCTAACTGAATATTTTTGAGTTTTAGACTGTTGGTCGCACCAAATTTGTAGTTTTAAAACTTCATTATTGGCTCACAGAAGTTATAAGAAGCACTTTTTCCTGTTTCTCAAAGATTCATTGATTAACTGGGGAAATGAACGTGAGATCAATAGCTAATGAAAAAAAATGTTAGTTGTTGCTTTAAACTTTTTTTGTTTAACGTCTTGATGTTTGTATTGTAACTCTGTAAAGGTGACTATGGCACTCTCATAGGGTTGAAGCACTGAAAAGGACAGATTAAAACAATTATATTGAAGCAGCAGCAGAGATATCCTGACTTCCAATACCTAGTAGCTCCATAAACACTGTATACTACACTTCCCATAATGCACCTTGACACAGCCATTGGTAAGACCCTGCCAGACTGATAAACAGCTGTGTCTTTCTGATTTTGTAGAAAGCTCCTGCAGAGTCACAGAGGACATTATTCAACTGTTTTCACAGACCTGAGTAATACCGACCATGACGAGTCAGCTGATCTTGTTGCATAAAGTTGTTGCAGTGTCCCTTTAACTGTTGACTATGACTAACCCAAACTAAATCTACAGACTGAACCCTAAATGGGTCATGCTGCTGCTCTCCTGCCTGCTCACATGAGCTATAGAAGACTAATAGTATGTTTTATTGAGTCTACATCCCACGGCAAGGCTAAATTTAGTCAATTTAGGTCGCACGCTGAAGAAGTGTTAATGAGATTGTATTTAGGTTGATAGTATTGTATTGACAGTGAATGATTGTAATGGAGGATGTGAATATTTCAGGCTACTGCATTTGTTCAAAGGACAAACCCTGGAAAAAGAGACAAATTCCAATTTTGCGGTTTCATGACTCATTTAAACAGCTTGTTTTATCGCATTTTTTCTGTTATCATCATCATCATTGTTATTAATAATAATAATGATAATAGTGATATAATAACAATAATAATAAATACTACTACTACTACTACTATTACTAATAATAATAATAATAAAAGAAAATACTGAAGGGACAAGGTAACAAAGGTTGGAGGTAAATATATATATATATATATATATATATATATATATATATATATATATATATATATATATATGTATGTGTGTGTGTGTGTGTGTGTGTATGTATATATATACAGTACAGGCCAAAAGTTTGGACACACCTTCTCATTCAATGCGTTTTCTTTATTTTCATGACTATTTACATTGTAGATTCTCACTGAAGGCATCAAAACTATGAATGAACACATGTGGAGTTATGTACTTAACAAAAAAAGGTGAAATAACTGAAAACATGTTTTATATTCTAGTTTCTTCAAAATAGCCACCCTTTGCTCTGATTACTGCTTTGCACACTCTTGGCATTCTCTCCATGAGCTTCAAGAGGTAGTCACCTGAAATGGTTTCCACTTCACAGGTGTGCCTTATCAGGGTTAATTAGTGGAATTTCTTGCTTTATCAATGGGGTTGGGACCATCAGTTGTGTTGTGCAGAAGTCAGGTTAATACACAGCCGACAGCCCTATTGGACAACTGTTAAAATTCATATTATGGCAAGAACCAATCAGCTAACTAAAGAAAAACCAGTGGCCATCATTACTTTAAGAAATGAAGGTCAGTCAGTCCGGAAAATTGCAAAAACTTTAGATGTGTCCCCAAGTGGAGTCGCAAAAACCATCAAGCGCTACAACGAAACTGGCACACATGAGGACCGACCCAGGAAAGGAAGACCAAGAGTCACCTCTGCTTCTGAGGATTCATCCGAGTCACCAGCCTCAGAAATCACAAGTTAACAGCAGCTCAGATCAGAGACCAGATGAATTCCACACAGAGTTCTAGCAGCAGACCCATCTCTAGAACAACTGTTAAGAGGAGACTGCGCCAATCAGGCCTTCATGGTCAAATAGCTGCTAGGAAACCACTGCTAAGGAGAGGCAACAAGCAGAAGAGAGTTGTTTGGGCCAAGAAACACAAGGAATGGACATTAGACCAGTGGAAATCTGTGCTTTGGTCTGATGAGTCCAAATTTGAGATCTTTGGTTCCAACCGCCGTGTCTTTGTGAGACGCAGAAAAGGTGAACGGATGGATTCCACATGCCTGGTTCCCACTGTGAAGCATGGAGGAGGAGGTGTGATGGTGTGGGGGTGTTTTGCTGGTGACACTGTTGGGGATTTATTCAAAATTGAAGGCACACTGAACCAGCATGGCTACCACAGCATCCTGCAGCGACATGCCATCCCATCCGGTTTGCGTTTAGTTGGACGATCATTTATTTTTCAACAGGACAATGACCCCAAACACACCTCCAGGCTGTGTAAGGGCTATTTGACCAAGAAGGAGAGTGATGGAGTGCTGCGGCAGATGACCTGGCCTCCACAGTCACCGGACCTGAACCCAATCCAGATGGTTTGGGGTGAGCTGGACCGCAGAGTGAAGGCAAAGGGGCCAACAAGTGCTAAACACCTCTGGGAACTCCTTCAAGACTGTTGGAAAACCATTTCAGGTGACTACCTCTTGAAGCTCATGGAGAGAATGCCAAGAGTGTGCAAAGCAGTAATCAGAGCAAAGGGTGGCTATTTTGAAGAAACTAGAATATAAAACATGTTTTCAGTTATTTCACCTTTTTTTGTTAAGTACATAACTCCACGTGTTCATTCATAGTTTTGATGCCTTCAGTGAGAATCTACAATGTAAATAGTCATGAAAATAAAGAAAACACATTGAATGAGAAGGTGTGTCCAAACTTTTGGCCTGTACTGTATATAATGTGTATATATATCTATATATATATATATGTGTATATATATCTATGTATGTATGTATGTGTGTATGTGTATGTATATATATATATGTGTGTGTGTGTGTGTGTGTGTATATATATATGTATATATTTATATGACTGCATAACTTAAGACATTCCGATTAGCTATTGTTGCTTTCGTTAACGAAAAGTATGACTAAATATCGTCATCAACGAACCTTTATCACATGACAAAGACGAGACGCAACGTAAATGGTGGTCATGTGACGATAACTATAATTAAATATATAATGCAATGTTGTTGACGAATAAAAATGAGACTAAATGTGGTTTACATAATAAAACCTCTGCTAAAATGTCTCTTCATTTTCATTGACCAAAACGAGACGAGACGAAATAACGTTATAATGTTTAGTCGCGTTATTATTATTATTTTGCAGTATTTCTGTTTCCTAGGCTGTGCGTCGCACTGCAAGGACGGATTATAGCCGTGATGATATACAGTACAACAGTCACTCCCTCTCGTGTGATATTGCTTTTATACAACAGGTCAACAACAACTTAAACAGCAATGCTGAGTAGGGAAATGTTAACAAAAGGTGATGACATAAATTATTTAAGTATGTTATGTAGCTCAGCGAAAAAAAAAACCAGTTCCCCCAGTCTGTTGCTAGGCAACGCGGCATACACACCAGGAACTCACAAGCTACTTTGTATTTACATTGATCTGAAGCTGTGTAACTTCGTCCAGTTTGGCTGATGAGACGTTGGCAAACCTGGATGTTGGCACGGCCGGATTCAGCTTCCACTCTCCCTCATCCTCATCAGTACCTCATCAGATGATCATTGATAATTCTTGACCGTGTTTGCTTAATTCTTGCTCCTCTCCAGTTTGTCGAGGTCGGCTGATGTTACACAAACACACCTGGAGGTCTGCACAGAAGAGTCCTGGCTTTCCTTTTCCTCGTCCTCTCCTGACGAACACTCATAATTTAATTCAAATGTAATTTTGGGGAAAATATCCATCTTCTTGGTGTAACGCTATAGTGTCAGTTTGTGTCAGTGTAGTGAGTGTGACAGCTGGTTAATTAACGGCTGTATTTATATTTATAACACCTGTAAGCGGAGTGATTTTACTGTTACAAGTCCCAGTGATGTTATACTCTGTATCAGCACTCACGGAACGCCTCTCATCCAATCAAATTACTTGGTCGGAACTAACTGTTGTATAAATAAATATATATTTAGCTCTAACTGGGAGCTAATTTAGAAAAGAAAATTTTGGTTTGGTTATACTATACTAGGTACTTATACTATATTGACTGGACCTGGAGTCTAAATAAAAAGGTTGATTGATATAATCGAATTGCATTACTAAAAAGAGACTAAAATACAATTTTCATTGACTAAAACTAGACTAAAATGTCATCAGTTTTCGTCGACTAAAACGAGACGAAAATAGTCATGGATTATTCTGACTAAAATAAGACTAAAATGCTCAGACATTTAGTTGACTGAAACTTGACTAGACAAAAAAGAGTATGAACGTGACTAAAACTAATAAAAACTAAAATGACAGTTTGACACAAAGACTAGACTAAAACTAAAATTAAAACAGGCCGCCAAAAACAACACTACGATTAGCCTCTGCTGAACTTTGTCAGCTTTAGCAATATTTAGCATGCTAATACACCGAGTTAAGATAATGATCATGGTAAAACATTATACCTGCTAAACATCAGCATGTTAACATTCACTGTGAGCATGTTAGCATGCCGATGTTAGCTTTTAGCTCACCCTCACTGAGCTGCTAACATGGCCGTAGACTCTTAGTCTGGTTTTATCTTTAATTCATAAATCAGAGGATGTCCAATAGTGCATACCTGCCTCCCTGACCCTGCCAGCATGGTATCTGACATCTTGTTCAAGGTTACAGATATATGATACAGTGATATGATATAACCATAATACAATGCCTGCAGATATATGTGGACTTTGTCTGCCTTGAACATCTGTGAATACTGTTAAGTTGAAGTCCAGCAGTGGTGTGGCTTCATTTAAATGCTGCAGTGGAAACAAACAGTGATCAGGGTTGGGGATTGAACCTTGATACTTTTGTAGTACTGACTGAAATAGTACTAAATGTACACAAATCGTTAAGTACCCAAAGTTATGGGACAGTGAATGTCTGGTCAGACCCTCAGTTATGGTTTCTTATATGAATTATGATTGTGCAAGTTTGAGAGTTTAAGAAAAAAAAACATTTAGGGCAGCAGGTTTTTCCCACAAAACATGCATCAGTAAAGAGGCAGCTTTACTTCAAATTTTTATTTTATTATTATTTTTTTTTAATTTAAGGACTTATCTTATTTTGGCAGAGATTAAGTGTGCACAAATTATGTCAAGTTAATGGCTGTTTAAAAGTTTTAAATTAGTTTAAACAAACTAAATGAACAATTTTGATAGTCATGTAATTGTTAATTAAAGAAAAATGCAAAATATATTTAGATAAAGCTGTTTCTCTTAGGTTTTCCAGGGGAAAACAACTTTGTCTTTTATATATACATCTCAAAGTAAGATAAATGCATTTTGTTTAACTAAATCAGATGTGTTTTACTAGTCTGAAGGTTACAGGATGTTGAAAGTACTCCTGAACTTAAATAAATTTAGATTCACATAAAAGGCTGTTTGAAAGACTCCCGGCATGTTCGTCACTTTCCAAAGCTTTCCAGACATCTGTGTTTAAATGGCGTTGCTCTCTTCCTCTTCATGTGCAGGTGACCTTACTGTGGGAGGACCAGACACGGCGCCACCTGCTGGCCAGCGCCAGACTCTACTTCCTGCCTGAGGACACACCAAAGGGCCGGACCAGCGAGCACGGAGAGGTGAGTCAAAGTTCAAGGGGTGTCTGGCTCATCTTCCAGACATGAATTACCAATGAGGCGTTCATCTTTACATGTGATGATATTTCAGTTTTGAAATATCAACTAATATTAACTTGTTTATTCTTCCACTCATTCACATCAATACATCTGTAGTACAGTGTTTATGTTTTATTTCCTAAACTCTTGATTTAATTTATTTTTGTTTAATATAAATTAAAGATGACATTTTTACTCAACTACACCAAAAAATCCAAACTTCTATATAAGGCCAAATCCACCACAGGGTATAACTTACAGAAGACATAATAAAGCAGATGTAGTTACTGATAATTATAAACACATATACTGCCAGTTTATTAGGTATACCTAGCCAAAATCACTGCAGTCTAATACAGTAGTGCTGCAATAAATCTTTCTTTCATAGAAGTTATAATTTTTGTTTATAGAAACATTTTGGAGGATGTAGTTTGTGTTTTGTTTGTTTATATCAATGAGGGTGGGCTCAATAACAAAAATTTCTCTGTTTAGCTTGTAAATTTCCCTCTGGGGATTGAAGCCATCTTATCTTATCTAAACTCATAAAACTACATCATCAATTTGTTGATTCTATTTTGCATTATTAATCAGGTTCCGCAAAGTTATCAAAAAATGTAGAGGAGTAAAAAGTGCAATATTTGCCTCTGGATTGTAGAGGAGTGTGATATGGACATATTCAAAGTTTTACTTGAGTGAACATACGCAGTATTTCCCACCACTAAAAACATGAATAGGATATATAAATAATGTTAAGAATTAGGATACTGCCGACATTATACGTATTTTGCACTACATACAACTTGAAGCATGAAATATAACAGTGCTGTCTGTAATTCCTGTGCACTCGTAATGGGAGAGAACGTCTCCGAGATCTAATCTGGGGAATGCTTTAAAAACATCTATTAATAACCTCGTCACAGCAACACCGCCTCCTTTTTTTATCCAAACATCTTTGGCCCAGAACCTTTACAGGCTCAGTCAAAGTCCCAATTTGTTGATCAGAAAGTGTCTCAACCTGATCATTTCCTCATGCTAACATGTCTCATTAATGTCTTTATATTAGCTCTCTGTGGCCTGATGTTATTTAATGATCTGCTTAATTTAAAATCTGTTCAATTACTTTGAAGACAAGAAAAATAAACAGTGATTTCACATGACTAGAGTAAGAAGTATCAGATGTGTATGTGTCTGTTGCTGCTGAGTGTTTTTGATTAACACAGTTCACATGCAGGCTGCAGCTCAGCCCTCACATGAAAAATCCCCTTTGGGATCGAGACTAATGTATTACCCAAATGTAAATCCTTGATAATGACTTGTCTGAAACCAAGTTTTCCACATTTTGAACTGCAATATTCCACTGTTGAAGTCTCTATAAGGAGGTTTAAATTTTCCTTGTGGAAAAATGAGCCTTCTGGAAGTTATTTTTACAGGAATCATTTTCCAGTGTCTTTCACAGAAGAATTTATTTCTAAAAATAAAAGTTGTCTGATTTGTGTTCGTGGGTGTTGTCTGAAAGCCGCCCTCTTTATCTTTAGGATCAAATAGTTTTAACATACTTAAAACAGGCGTGTATTCATAAACTGTCAATTACAAGAGAAACACAACCTATCATCTTTAACATAATGTGCGTCTGAAAACTTTTCAGATTTACTTTGACTTTTGTATGAATTCAACAAACAAGAAATCACGTGTTAATTTATGACCTTTTAGAAGTGTTGGTAGGAGGATAGCCAGGTGAGCTGTTTCCCCTTGTTTCAGTTTTCATGCTAAGCTAAGCTAACTGGCTTCTGAATAAGCACTTTGACACAAAAGTCACAACCGTGATCTCACCAGATCAGACCTGTAACGTTTCTGTAACACTTCAGAACGACTCAAGTCTGAACTGTAAGATGTCAGATTAATGTAAAGGCGACCACAGCACATTAGATACACAGACAGACATTAAACACACTTCTTGTTTGCCTTATTACGAGTGCTTCAATTAATGATATCTCTTATGCTCAAAGAAATGATCATCCCTCACGACAGTCATTAATGGAGGCTTTAAGTAGGGCTGAGCGATATGGAGACAATCAAATATCGCAATATCTGTCAATAGTGCAAAGATATTGTCGGGTTAACTGTTGGTGTTTCGAGATTTTAGTAAAGTAATCATGAGTAATGTGGATATAATGACTAAGTGGGTAAAGGCAAGTAACAGCTAGAACAGTGTAGTTCAGAAAATGACATCACTTTATTGTAATGCAGCCTTTATATCCAGGAAAAGATATGATATTACTACATCCAAATTCTTAAGTCATAAGGTAACTATAACTACAACAAGTAAGTCAAGTAAGTATGTTGAGTCTCGTATCATGATATTCGAGGATGAAAAAAGTTTCAAAGTAAAGTACCAATGCAGCCTGTGAGAGAGCTGAAAATACTTAATACCTCCCTTTTACGCACCAGATACCGAATATCGACCAAGCATTGTTTCGTTTTGCAAATGTGCTGACATGTCTGAATGAAGCCATAAGGGAACATACAACTCCATTTATTTATTTATTTTTTATTTATCCTGAGGGAAATTGCTGAAAGGAACATGGTTATAAAATACACCTCTGTCTCAACAACAAAACACCGTCACTTTAACAGATAGATGAAGCCAGTAGCGTTACTTACCCTGTGTATGAAAAGGTCTTCAATGCGGTTACCATCGTGACTTTTGCATGAAAGTTATTTTATGCCAGTTTTACAGGTTGGTTTCATGCCTAAAGTCTTGTGAATAATATTTACGCAATGAGGCACATGTCTAAAAGGGGTTTGCAAAATCAAGAGTTTAAGAGGGTAATAGTGAAAGTGACAGTCTGGGAATTTTAGAGTAAAAAAATTTGAGCTTAAAAAAATGTTTATTCATGACTCCTGCAGAGCCATTTAGTGTAAAAACTCCTCGGCCTTTTGCGGTGTTAATGAGCTCACACCTGGCTGCTAGGAGCAGGAATGTGAGGAGCTCCCACCTGGCTGCGGCCCAAAGGAGGTGTACGTTTTTTGGGGGGTTGGGCTCTGCTGTGTGCCTCGAGGACTGAACAGGATCACAGCCGACAAACTGGAATGGGAGGAGACATTAGAGCAGCTCCAGCTCCACGTTAGACCACATACGTTAATGAGCTGCAGTTAATTTGGTTTGTGTAAAGTGCCAGTACATAAGATCTGATACAGAGCTGTTTTAAAGACAAATTTAGAACTCATTCATTATGAAAAAGACTTTGAGGAAATGTTAATTATATAGACTAACCTTGTTTAGCTCAACAAAAAAGATCAGACTTTGAATGACTGGTAAACATTTGAACTTCTTAGACCAGGTTCTTGCCATAAACACCCTAACCCTGCAGTGGTGGAGAAGTATTAGAAATACTCTGTCACAAGTGAAAGTCATTCATTCAAAAATAATACGAGTTAAGTACATAAGTATTAGTATCAAAATTAAAAGTATATTATTATACAGAATGTCTCATTTCAGAGTAATGTTTATGACGCCTGTTATTGACTCATTAATGTCACTTTAATGTTGAATATGGTAAAAGTGGGGCTAATTTTTTTATTACTTTGTACACTTTATCTGCCGACTAGCTTGTGCATTTGCCCCCTGGGATCAGTAGTTTTATCTTAATCTTTAATAATACACTTTACCTTTCTTTAAGCCTAACTGTTTGCACCTCTGCCTATACATATTTATTTTATTTACATTCTTGTTATGCATATACATTTTACTATATTTCATCCTTGCTACATTTTGTGTATTCATACAACTACTGATTTATATCACTTTGTTTCATATGTAATGTTCGTTATGTTTTATTTTTCATTTTAACTTTCTGTACTTTACATCCTTAAATCCTTACACCTAGATTCTCGTTTTATTTCAACTTGTGTTCATCATTATTTTTTATTTTTATATACATATTTAGATCGCATTGGTCTTGCATTTGTTGTTCATTTGACAATGAATAACTTTGAACTGTGTACATCATAATTTAGTTGTTGGTTATACTTTGTATTATTGTTTTGAATCTCTAACTAAAGTTATCAAATAAATGGAGTGGAGTAAAAAATACAGCATTTCCCCCAGTTGTAGTGGATAAGAAGTATAGAGTTGCAGAAAATAAAAATGCCCAAGTGAAGCACAAATACACCAAAATTGATTGATTGAAGCTGCTATGGTCCATTAAGTGAAGAAAATGTGAAAGCAGGAGGTTATAGAGGCAAACAGAATGGTGACACTGATGTTTAATTTCTGCTTTTGTGTTTTGAAATGTCTTAAAATACTAACTAAGCCACTTTAAATTTGTTGTAGTGCAGTTTAACTTTGGTGTGGCTCTTTAGCAAATAAGGACACATGCCGGTTGACTGTTTAGATCCTTAATCCTTAGTAAATATCCCCCATTGTCTTGTTTTGGTTTATGCTTGAGCTCAGATTACATATTAAACAAAAAAAAAAAAGACTGAATGCAAATGGCAAGGAGGAAAGGCGGACCCAGCAGGAGAGAAAACCTGCATTACAACTGCAAATTATTTACAGCTGTTTGAAATAATAATGAGTCCATCATGGATTTCTGTTTTGTTTTTAAATGTTGCATCACATGCAGTCATGGAGGAAGTATTCAAATAATTAACTGAAGTAAAAGTAGCACTGCAACACTATAAAGATACTCCATTACAAGTAAAAGTTACACATTTCCAAAATGTTCCCTGCATATAGAGATATTATAACAAAATGTACTTTAAGTATTAAAAGTGAAAGCGCTCAAAATGGCCCCTGTCAGTGTAATATTATTAGATCATTGCTACTGATGTATTGTATAAGCAGTACTTAAATGTTTTAATTGGATTGACGTGAAGATAATTTTTACATCGCTCATACTGCTGGCTAGTCTAATCTAAAATTAATATTTACTCTATGCATGTTAATTATAATAACAGATGGATTGTATGAGAAATACGAAATAAATGAAGACAAATGACATTTTAAAAGCAGAGCATCAACTCGTCAGGTGGATTTTTAGTCAGGTGGACAGTTAAATTGTGAAAATTATGTAATCATCACTGGAAGGCAAATACTTACTGGGGTTTTAATGAACTATCAAAGACTAAATTCACCATCTGAGAAGTTTTTTGTGCAGTCAGCTGTGAAAAATCTTGACAATCAAAGCTCTTTATTTAAAAAGGGTAGCAAAAGTGACTCCAAGTTTTATTTCAAGCTCCTTTTCTATTGGTTCTCAACCACACAGCTATTTACTTTTTATAGTAATGCTTTATTTGAGCAGGTTCAGCCTTATCTCTTCCAGTCTCCAGGCTCTTTTTGTGTTCTCACGTAGATGTCGACACTTCACCAGCAAACCAATGAAGACTTTTTATTTTATTCTTTCTAGAGAGTTGGCACATGTTCAGCTCTGTTTGTTCACGCTCATTCATAAGCATGTAAAGGTGAAGTGATAGCTGAGCAGGTGGAGCATGACTAGAGCAAAGTGGTGCTTTTTTTTTTAAAGTGTTTTGTAGAACAACAATGATAAAAACAAAAATTAAAAACCGCACACAGTGTTCAGAAGTTTCATTTAACTTCAAATGTAACTGTAAAATGCTTCTGCCCCACGTCTAACCACTTCACGTGTGTGTGGATTGTCTTTTTCTTTTATTTGCTTACAAGCCAAAACTAAATTTTCTTGTCTTACTCTCGTGAGAAGAGATTTGTGATAGCAATAAGTTTCCTCCGTGCAGCGTTACAAACCATTTTCCCACAGACACACTGATGAATATCAAAATATTAATTTAAGATACACTTTAGAAATGAGTCAAAACTTTAGTATCTCTCCTTGCTATCATTGTCACCATAAATAAAATAAATATGCCTAAATTTCTTTGACTGTCTTCCCCTCTTCATACCCAAATAATATTTTCGGCCTTTTGATAAAGGCTTTATACGTGGCAGTACGGTCCCTAGGATTGGCAGAGCAGTTCTCCAGAGGGATCAGTCTCAAGGTGGGCTGGCCCTGCCTAATGTTTTTGTATTACCATTGGGCAGCTAATACACAGAGATTGACATTTTGGATGTATGTGCCCCAGACTAATTAGTGTCTGTTGGAGGCCAAGTCTTGGTGATCAGCATCACATCCCGCTTGAATACGTTCATATCTACCTCTACCCCTATCTCAGCACACGTCCAACCCAATAGTACTCCCTACCCTTTAATTTGCTCTCAGTTTTGGCAGCACTTTATTTTCAAAACCACATCTGGACTATCAAATTATCATTTGTTCCTTCCCTCTGTAACAGACTGTGCTTTCCTTATATGGGAAAGAAAGAGACTTCTATGAACCCCTTGATTTTATTAGCTTTCAGAAGCTAAAGACAAACACTTTCTATCTGGACGTGACCTTTTCTAGTTTTTTTCAAGTTAGACACTTTGTTCAAGCTCAATCAACATCTTTTCCACATGCACCCCCTAAATTACCCTGGGACAAATGTCTGGCGATCCTGCCAAACTAAAAGGGCATTATTTCACAAACACGCAAACATCTCATGACATGGACACACATACTCTTTTTTTAAACAAAACTATCTTGGGAAGCTGAATTGGGATCAGAACTTGCAGAGGATTTCTGGGATGCAGCCATTAAGAAGATATATTCGTCGTCATCCTGTGCTTGCCTCGGGCTTATACAATTCAAGGTCCTCCACTTTAGAAAGACAAGACTTGCAGAGATCTGCCCGAGTGTTGACAATAGATGTGACCGCTGTAACAACACACCTGCAGACCTTGCTCATATGTTCTGGTGTTGTCCCAAAACAAAAGCTGCTGGGCTTCTGTTTTTGGATCCTTGTCATAAATTTTACAAATGGAATTTGCAGCACTGAACCCTCACAGCACTGTTTGGGGTTTTAGAGGACCTCAGTACTCTGACTGCAGGACAGGCTGATTTAGTGGCAAATGCATCTCTATTAGCTCACTGCAGAATTTTGCTAGAATGGAAGTCCCCTAATCCCCCATCATCTTCTGTCTGGCTTAAGGACCTGATAGTTTTTCTTAAACTTGAAGATAAAATGTGCTCTCAGGGGCTTGATAGCTTATTTTAACAGCCTTCAAACACTCCCTCTTATACCGGAGAGGAATATTATGTAATTATACAATATTACTATTCACTCTCATGCACTATTATTTACAAGACCTTCTCCAATTTTATCCTGTCTTTTACTTATTTATCCATTTTGTTTTTATTGTTTTCTTTTTGTTCTTTTTGTCATTGTGTGATGAACCTGTATTTTTTAGGGACTTTCGAGGTAGGGGCAGAAAGGTATGGGTGGGAGGCGGGGAGGGATGTTGGTTGAAGAAAAGAAAAATGGAGGGAAATTTTGTTTCAACTGAAGCACTGTGTGCAGTTATCCCTCAGTAGTAATAAATGTCATAGATAAATCAATAAATACATAAATAAAAATGGAAATTCTATGTGAACCTCTGTATTTTTAAATCATATGTAGTTTCCTTGAGAGAAAGCTGTCTTTTAAAAGTCTGTCTGTTTTTATTTCTCTCTACTTTTGTAGCATCTCTGTGGTTTTGAGTTTAGTTTCACTACTGAGTTCCTGTTTGTACTTTCACACATCAGCCTATTTACTGATCTCTGAGTAGCCATTTTGGAGCTGTGTTGAGTGTCTGCTGCAGGGAACACACTGTGGTTTGTGACTAACATGCCTTTAACTTGTCATCAAGGTAAATAACTTGACCTTGATGTGTGGTGCAGTACAAAAAGACTTTGTACTTTGCACATCAAAGTTTTACCTTTGATAGTATTTGATAGAAGAATATTCACTGTAAATAAAATAACCCACTAAAAATGGCATTTTTTTAAAAATCATTTTTACCTGAAACTGTGCAGAGAGATGCTCTTTTACAGCCTTGAGTAGTGTTTGCAAGTCCTCCTGTCAGATTAGCCTGTTTATAGACTGAGGAGCGAAAAAACACACATACTGAATTCCAAATCCCGCGTATAATGCATACTACTTTGTCATAAGATTACGCCTTTAACTTTGACCCCTGTTGCTCATATATCCGTCACAGTCTGTAGCGGGAAAATACAAGGTGAGAAAGTAAGAAGAAAATTGCGATTTGGAACGCAGCAGATCTTAACATGATCAGTTAATGTTACCTTGGAGATTAAAGAAAATGCCATTCACCAAGCTCGCCAGAGACAGAGGACAAACAGTTTTAACTTTTATGTTATAACTGCAAACATTGTAGATTGACTGATCGATTGAATAAAGTCATTATGGCTTTTGTAAGCTGCTAATGAGCTGTCAAGTGTCTTGCGGCTCACTTGATGTGACGACTCTCTCGCTGTAGAGAGGATTGTGGGCCAGACTAGCCAGAAAAACATGCTGGCTTTGACGCTGCAAAATGCGACTGGGTGCAGTAGAACATCCTGGTATTTTTGGCATACTGCATTTGACATGCTGTGCAATGGGACATACCAAATCTTTTCCTTGCATACTAAACATATATATATATATAGTAGTAAGAGTAGTAGGACACACAGACACAGTATTTGAATTGGGGGACTCAATTTAAAGCAAAAATAATATATAAAAAAATATGTGCATAATAAAATTAATTTAACTAAACCTACCAAATATTTTCAGTCTTTACCCTTAACTTACATTATTAACACATGATACAGTTTATATATTCATTTTTAAAAAATACTTTCTTGTTTTTCTTTTTTATTCTGTTAATTTATTTTCTCTTTAATGCAACTTTGACATGCTGGCCGACAACAAAATACAAATCCAGAACCCTCTGAATAAATTGAAGTCTAATGATGGAACAAACCTCTCTGTGTGTTTCAGGATGAGGTTCTGGCGGTGTCCAGGAAGATGGTGGTGCGGGTGGAGGATCTGGTGCGATGGGCGTGTGCAGAGCCGGCAGATTGGAGTAGCAGCAAGCTGCCACCCAGCGGGATCAACGGCCTTCACAAACCCCTCCAGAGCAGCGACGGCAACAGCGGCAATGACAAGAGCAGCGAGCCGGTCAAAGACAAAACTAAGAGTAAGAAACGGTGATCAATCAAACACACCCTGAGAGCCCAGAGTGATTGGCTAAATGGAAACTACACATATGGCACCAGTTCTCCAACATTGTCAACAGTTTAATTAATTGTAATAATTCTATTATGTTGTTAGGCTACCATGAAAGACACCTAACACTTCCCATAGATGTTTCACAATAAAAGCCTATCTAAAAAGGGCGGGATTATGTCCCTTGAGCCTCTCAACCATAGACTGTAGCTATCCATTGGTTTGTGATCTCCCGTTTGAAGCCTCAAACTTGGCATTTTGGCTGTTGCCATCTTGTTTTATTTTGGAGCCAGAAGTGACCATATTTGGATGAGAGGCTTGCGCTGTGAATGAACAAGAGGTGGTTCTGGCTGATCACCCCGGGACATCTCAGTGGTAGCGACTAGTCAGTCACAATTTAGCCACGCCCTAAGTCATACCCTGCTTTGCTGCTGTTTTACTCAAAATGGAACCGGGATTTACAAAATGAACATCATGCTGTGTTGAAGAAAACCTAAAACTACCGACTGAGGCCACACACTCAGAAGGAAAATGTTTATTGAGGTAATAAATCAAGTGAGAAGTCTGCTCATTTCTTCATAGAATTGTGTACAGTCAGACTTCTTTTTGTAGTCAGTGGAGTCGCCTCCTGCTGGCCGTTAGAAAGAGTTCAGGTTTAAGACACCTCTGCATTGGCTTCAGTTTTCAGACCCGGAGGCTAGGTCCACTTCTTTAGTACAGTCTATCGTCTCTGCCAAATGTCTTAGCAGTAAGTGTCAAGTTTGATTGACGGTAACTTAAGGGCCATTGAAAGTATTACTATTAAAAAGTAAAACTGTGTTTTTATACTGGAATTAATGCAGTGGAGATGTTGATGCTGACTGTAACAACAGGTCTACATGGAGGGAATGTTGAGCAAATTGGTTTCTGCTGCTGAGGTAAATAAGGGCCACTAGGAAGTTACAGTGTTGTGTTAAAACACTGAAAACAAGAAGTGAAATGGTGTCAAATGTAAGGTTGCTAATCTTTTGTGTTAATCCATCCTGCTGTTGTTGTAGCATTCTCAAACCCATCAGCAGAGACATTTTTAAAAAACAGTCCATAGCAACTTATGACAATAATGCAACAAAGCATTCCACTTCATGTTTTCCAGCAACATGGAAGAGTTTGCTGTGATGTTTTCTCTTTGAGTTTTCTTTTCTACAGCAGGAAGTGAGAGTGTGTGTGTGTGTGTGTGTAGTTGGCATTTGCTGCTTGTTATTACTTTGCGCCTACATTTGATTAAAATCTGACCATTTTTATAGTGTAACACAGCTTTAAAGATTCACTATGCAGGGTTAAAAAAAAGTATAGACTGATACAGAAGCAATCCCTCTCAATCATCACTGATGACCCTGCTCTCTGCCTTTATTTTTATGTTTTATCTAATTTTTTGTGTTCGGGACATTTAAGGGCATCTACCCCCACAGTGCTCAGGTGAGGTTGGGGCAGGTGCCAGACCGCATAAGCAGCAGGCATCTAAAGACACAGCACCGAAAAAATGCAAATATAGCAAGGCGAAACGCCAAATGAGTGAATCTGGGGTTGGCTTTTGCTTTTACTTTAACTTTCAATGGCAAATGTGTTAACAGACAGTAACAGTAACAAATATAGACTAATAAATAAAATCAGTTCTCCTTCAGAGCTCTGGGATCAGCTGCTCATATTATTTGAGTCAGTAAGTCGAAGTGATGTGTATACATGTACCGCAGTATGTTATCATAACCTAGGGTGTTGGAATAAAGGGTGTCGCAGTATACTGGTATTGATTTCGGCGACAACCATGATATTTAAAAATGAAATCTTGGTATCATATTGATAATAAACACATGATGATGTCATGTAAAAAATCCAGTGCCTCTTCCGAGCTCACATTGCCTCCCTCCCCACATTTTTGTTTTTTTGGTCACAGACTCTCTCTCCATCCTCTTCTTTTGCCAACTTTTGCAACAAAATGAGATTAAATGTGCAATAAGCTATGTTAAAGATGAGGTTGACTGAGAGCATTGTTATTAGTTTAGCGATTATATCATTTTTGTGAACTCTTTTAGCGACAACAGTTATGTAATGAAAATGTAATGGGTGGACACATGGTAATGTTATTTTTCACAGAAGGGCGTTTCATGTCTGTCTTGTGTCTTTTCCTTTTAGATGACCTGCCAAACTGTCATGGCATCAAAGTGCTTAGCTACCCGCAGTACTGCCGCTTTCGCTCCCTGCAGAGGCGCATCCAGGACAGAGCGAGGGGGCCGGGGCTGCAGGATCCCCACCTGCTGGCCCTGGGAGGTGTCAAGGTGCTGCCCAACACCCGGCTGATGTACTGCAGAGACACCTTCAACCACCCGACGCTGGAGAGCAGCGCCAGTTTCTCCTGGCAGTTCAGTGAGTGTTTCAGTGTTTTCAGTGGGTAGGGGGAGACCAAAGCATGACTCACACTGGATTATAGAGGCAGGTACTCCATTATGATAATAAATAACCCCCTTTTTATGGCGATTAGTAAGATAGTAGATGCACAGGTGACAAACGGAAGTCAGCTTTGGTATTTGCCACCATCCAGTACCAGGTTAACCTGTCTCTAAGTGCTGTGTCTGACAATTAATTTGTGGTTATTTGTTTTAACACAACTTTAGAGAGTAATATTTATTAAATAAACAATCCAAATGCTAACAAGTTTAGTAAGCACTGAGTTGTTATTTACAGAAGCGTATTGCATTCAATTGACAAATAAAAAAAAATCTGTTTTATTGAGTATTTTTTTCTGAGTTAAGAGAGCAATAGAACAACAGACGCTTTCATTCCTTTCTTGAGAGCTCGATATAATAGAAGCAAACATGACCCGCTTGTTTAGTTTAATCCAGTTTTACTTTGTTTTGGGTCTGAGACACTGGGAGATACTCTTGTCTTTAAGTCATATAGATGGTGTTATCATTAGTTTGTCGACTTTACGCAGGCACCTTACCAACTATATGACTCTATTGCTCTCTTAAGTCAGAAAAAAAATACTCTGAAAAACAGAAAAAATTACCCCGAAAAACAGAAAAAAATTACCCTGAAAACAGGAAAAAAATTACCACGAAAAGCAGAAAAAAATTACCATGAAAACAGGAAAAAAATTACCACGAAAAACAGAAAAGAATTACCCCAGAATACAGGAAAAAAAATTACCACGAAAACAGGAAAAAAATTACCACGAAAAACAGGAAAAAAAATTACCACGAAAAGCAGAAAAAAAATTACCACGAAAAACAGAAAAAAAATTTACCACGAAAAACAGGGAAAAAATTACCACGAAAAGCAGAAAAAAATACTCAATAAAACAGATTTTTTTTTTATTTGTCAAGTGAATTCAATACGCTTCTGTAGTTATTTGCAGATGAAAAGGCATGAAGACATATGTTTCAGAAGTCTAAAAAGTTTCTGACTTCTAGGTCACATATAACTTGTAGTAATAATTATATTTCATTGTGTAGTTAGGACCTCATAAATAGAACTGTTCCTGTTTTTGCCAAAATGGAGAACGGCAGTCGACCTTAAAATGAACATAAACAAGAGTTATTTGACAAGTTAATGTATTTATAATCTGTGTTTGTGTCGTTTCTATATTTTGTTTTTCATCGTTTCTATGCACCTAAATCCTCGTATTTGACAGTTCAGATAATATGACACACATAACATGTTTCATACTGTATATAGATGTTTACTGTATTCATGCTGACTCCATCATGTTACCTTTTTAACATCGTGTTAGTAGTGAGTAAGAGTCTTGGGACAGAATTCGTATCTTTACACATTTCATCATCTTACATTTCAACATAAGGAGTGTGTAGCTGCAGCCTCTGCTGGAAAATGGACCTGCACTCGTATAGCACCTTTCTAGTCTCCATACTACTCAAACCAACTGACTTATTAGACATTTGTAGCTCTCTGAAATGGAGCTTGTTACCTCTCCTTTTTCTTTTATACATGTTATTGTTTTTTGTTTTTCTGTAGGATGTCCGTCTCTCAGTCTTCGAGGGCGACCTCGCAAGAGGAGAGGCCGAGACGGCAAAGACTCCCCTAACTCCAGCCAATCAGAGTCCTGGATTGAGAAGATGAAGGTTTGTTCACTGAATCACGGGTTGTTTTTACCAACAGGGCTTATGCCTGTTCTTAAGCTCACTTGTAACTTGGCGTTCCATGCCACTGCTAACAACACACGTCCGTCCATGAGTTGTAAGCCACAGCCAAGTTTGTTTACTTTTCTCTCCTTTCACATGATATATGGAGCTCTATATCGTTGGTGTAACCTGCTCCAGGTGTCTATGTAAATTTGACTGCTGTATCTTCTGTGTTTATGTAAGTGTGTGTGAAACAGTTTATATAATGCTGAGATTAAATGCACCTGCTACCAGGTTATTTGAAGCTGCTCTGTTCAAAGTGGGGAGTAGAATTGTTTTTCCTGGAGGCCCAGCGTGGTTAACCTTTTAAACTGACAGCCTCAGTTGAACACCAAACCTCCCAGATATAACAACAACAACAACAACTGTAAAACTGCTAATAACATGTCTTTGAGTCACTGGTGTTAACTCTTGTAATTGCAACAAAAACATGTTGAGTACCACTAAACGTTTATTTGTAGAGCACCTTTTAGACAGAGGCAAAGAAATGCATCAGAACAACATTTAAATACACAATAAAGTCAGCCTCTGCTGCACTCTAGTGATAAGTGGCAAATGTTAGCATGCTAACACAGGAAACTAAACACAGTAAAACATCAGTTAAACATCAGCATGTTAGCATGTTGATGTTAGCATTTATCTTATATCTTTATCTGTGTCACAACCACAGGCATGACTTTAGACTGTTTTGTAAGTATGTAAGATGGCAAAGGAAATCTATAATTACTGTATTAACAAAGGAACGGTGGTCAGTACCTCCTTACTGACAGACTAAGACATTTCACAGGATTTTAACTTAACAACGCGACTACAGTGATTTTAAACCTTTCCCTGCCTTGGTGTCTCTGTCGTAACGCTTGATGTCTCCCTCTCAGGAGAACGTGATGGGCAGCGTGGAGGTGGGCTGTGAGGGCAGCTGGCTCCCCCACCCTGAAGAGCAGCTGTTCCTGGATCAGCTCTTTGCCTACATGGAACGCCTCGGCTCACCCATCCACAAAGTCCCCAACCTGGGCTTCAAGAAAAGTGAGCCTCTACCCTTCTCTTTTTTTTCTTTCTCTCCTTCTGACCTTTATGTATTTCTTTCTTTTCTATTTCTTCTTTCTTTCTTTCTGTCTATCTGTCTGTCTGTCTGTCCTTCTGTCTTATGTTCTTTAAAGGTGAATCAGTGTGCTCTTGACATTTGAGAAATGAAAGTTCACAGATTTAATTCCCATGATGCCTCTGGCTAGATCTGTCAGAAGACATTTCTTTTTACCTTATTTAACCAGAATTGTGCTGTGAGATTGAGATTAAAAATGGTGTTCATGAGAATCAGTGTAACAATCAGCTGCTGTCAGTTGCAGACCAACAGCCTAAAACCCAATCACTTAATATCACAAGGTAACAAACGAGCAAAATAAAATGGTGAAACCTGACACAAACTGCCATTAAGCACAATATAAAGACCATACCCTGGAAACAACAGCTGTTAAAAACAGCTTTGTCTCAGGACACAGATGGCTGCAGCTCAGAACTCCTGCTCGACTGGTTTCATGATCACACTTGTGTCTGTGTTCAGGCTATATGTTTTACTTCTGCTATTGAATGCTCTGTCAGAGTTCACAGAGTACAGAAAGTTTAACTAACCTGCAATAACAGTTTTTTTTTTGTCCATTTGGAGGCAGCAGAAACAAGAAACAGCTGACCACATTCTTTTATTTTCTTTACTTTATTAAAATCTTTAATTTAGATAACAACATTTTGCAATACAATCTGATCATATCGTCACGTTTCAGTTCCACTCTGAGGTCATGAATGATAAAATGGTCGCCTATTATTTGTCGTCATTTGAACCTCAATATTCTCAGCTCTCCTTTTCACAGCATTACATTTATATTCTTATCACTTAGCTGCTTTTCAGATGTATTTAGTCAAATTTTAAGTTCAGCATGCTTATTTTTATGGCTTCACCATCAATTAAAAATGTTTACTTTAAATATAACAATGTGAACATCTTTTATGCTTAATAATACCATAAAGTGTTCAATTAGAAATGTAATGTTTTTCTGAAGTATTATATCTGAGTGAAGAGGTAATTTAACTTTATATTTAAGGAAACATTGGATCTTAATAGTATTTTAAATAAAGTTATGAGAAACTAAAAGATATTAATTGTGGGGCTGCCAGAAGCTTCTGTGGCATGTGAATATGTGATAAGGTTCATCATAATTAAAGCGGCAGTCAAATGAAAACATTAAAAAGCACAGGAGGAGGGTCCGTTTCATCTGTATCTTTATAACCAGGAGAGAATAAAATCCTGCACATTCAAAGTACTCAACGTGTTTCATCAGAGCATATTTGCTCAGTCAAATTGAGCGTTTTTATTTCAGCTTTTATCTGCTCTGTTTCACATTTGCATTTCTCGTCTGTTTCCACTTGCTATGCTGCTGAGTTTGAACATGTCCACCCTCTCTTTCCTCAGTTGATCTCTTCCTCATGTACTCTGTGGTTAAGCGGCTTGGAGGCTACAAGAAGGTGAGTTACTTCAGGTTACTTCACTTCACTCAGCACATTTAACCTTCTATGTAGAGGAACAGATTGTCATGTCGGGGTTGTCTTGTGGAGAGTCGCATGAGACAATTGAAGCCGCTTTTTAAGGTATTTTTGGGGCTTTTGCCTTTATTTGATAGGACAGCTTTAGCATGAAAGGGGGAGAGAGGGGTGGAGGACGTGCAGCAAAGGACCATGGGTTGGAATCAAACCCACAGTCGCTACGGCAAGGACACAGCTTTCGTACATGAGGTGCATGCTCTACCAGGAAACCACTCTTAAACGTTTATACCAAATATTAAGCTACCACCAGCAACTGTTCTAACTAAGCATAAAGCATAGAAGCAGGCAAAAAGTCAGCCATTTTTTTATACTTTACGTAAGCGTACGTACCCGTCGGTGAGAGAATTTTTGATGGGCAGTTCAGCTCACCGCATGAGAAGAGAAACAAAACTGAGGGAAGTAAAGAAACAGCTCAAGTCAAGAGGGGGTGGGATCAAAACAAAGATTTTATATTAGGTAAGCTTGTTTCTTAAGGTATTGAGCTCTTAAGCAGAAATGTTTTGCAGTTGTTCGTGTAATTGTTTGCCAGAGCACAGTAAATATCCTTTCCTTTCAACATTGGGATTTGTTGTTAATGTGCTAACTAGCATCTTGAATCCACACCGTCATTTTTACGGTTGGTATGGAGAGTGCATTCTGTGGCGCAGGCACAGAATGCACATACTAGTTCACCGTCAGCTGTAGTCTTTGCGGTGTGTTCAAGAGCGGCTTTTTGACTGAAACACAGGTGACGTGAGATGATGCAACAGCCAACCCTCGTCACCACTAAAGGCCCATTTATGCTCCCTTTACGTACGAAAATGTATACGTCCGTTTCAAACGATGTTACCGTCACTGCCCACATACTTCCATGCGGCCTTTACGTTGGCATGGATGTTAACCAATATATCCACCAGGGAGCAGCCCAGCGTCAAAAGTTTATGACAACAACAAACTCAAAAAACAAACATGGCGACTGTGGAGATATTGATAATGTAGCTCTTGCATAAAAGACAAAAACAGAGGCAGCGTTGTAGGAGGCGGTGGTTGGTGAGGCCGTTAAATACATCGCGACTGGAGGACGGAGAATTCTTTTCTCTAGTACTGCCGATGAGAGAAATTGAATTGTTATTTCTTCTTCGTGTCTCACTAGAGCTACGTATCGGGTAGTGACAGCAACACTGCCCCGGCGGTTTCCGGTGGTACTGCTCCGTTTGGCCCGTATCCGTAAGCTTTATGGAAATGTGCAGAAATACGGACGAAATGAACGCAGAGCACGGACAGAAGGCTCCGTCCGTATCTGGATCCGCATTTAACGTTGAGCATAAATGGGCCTTAAGTCTTTTAATGTCAGTTTGGTGTGTCTGGGCCTTTACATTTCCTCCACTTACATCCAACTGTTCGCCAGAAACAAATATGCATATTTCTGAAAATGTTGAACTAAGTCTTTAAAACTGCACTGGTAGCACTCCAGATTTCTCTGAAGAAGTCACAAGATGAACACAACAAAGTCATGACTATTTTCAATACAGACAAATCAGTGCTACCTTTTAATGAACTGCAACTGTAACTGTATGAAATGACATTTGTCTGTTGAGAATGAAACGGTGGAGTTGTGCCTGAAAGAATCGGTCATTTCTGAGCCATTTACAGTAAATAAACACACAGCAAGAGCAGCTTTACAATAAATGTAAACAGGCAGACGGGACAGAAACAGGCGGTACAGATTCAGTTCAGTGCTGCACTGATTCACAACAAAAGGCCTGTTCAGCTGTTCATTTCACCCTCTGTGCTGAACTGAGCCTTGCACTGAACAATACTGTATTATACAGCACGGTGTTACACCCCTAATGACACACTGTATTATGTGTCACACACACTCATAGAAAAAAAACAAGTTCAAATTCCAACCAACACATATTTCATTCAGATTAATTTAAATTCAACCCATGCAGCATAAATCCTAAAATACATTCCAGCTGTGGTCACACTTGATCTAACTCCTCATTCATTTCAGTGGAGAACAGAGGGAGACGAATGTGTCTGCTGGTAGTGAATCAACCCCGCCTCATTCACTTGGCACAGGATTCTAATCAGATTGAACTTTGACACATAAAATTGCGATGCTCTCCAACGTCTAGCTAGTTTGTGTATTTGTATAAACTTGTTTGTATGACTGCAGCCACTGCAGTGGAACAAGCAGCAGAGGAGGTGATGCTGCTCGGCTGCAGTGTTGTTACTGTGGCATGTTTTATTCACATTTGTTTTATGTGGCGTTTTACTTATTAGAGGTTTTTACCTTTTTTAATGAACAAATGCACAACTTAACACGAGTTAGGGCACTTTATTTTATTGCACTCTACTTATTAATATTACTTGCACTTTAATGTCTTTGTACTTATTGATAGTGTTTTTTATTGTGTGACAATCAGTTCTGCCGTACATCAGTGTCTGGACCTCAGGGCGCCCACGGGTCTTTGAAATTTTTGTAAGTGTGTGAATTTGAGGGAAAAAATTAAAGGCCTCTCTGGTTTTTGAAAACAGACATAAATAGACATGGGTCATTGAAAGTGCTTGGATGTATATGTTTTGTGCAAGAATCAAAATTAAAGTCCTTTTGATATCGTAACCTCACTGTAACGCAGCACAGTCCAGCTTCTGTCTCTTTTTAATTGTTGTCAGCTTCAGTTCTCAGAGCTATAATAGTAATTAACCTAGATCCATGTCTTAAACTATGCTGTGTTGGGTCCTTGAATTTGAGGGCCTGGAATGTCCTTGAATCGGATATTTAAAAAGGTGCAGGAACCCTGATAACAAACTTAACTTTTTTTTTTTTGAGTATTAGGCACTGTGCATCTTTCAGACCACAGAAGTGCAGAGTACACTAACAGGATGTGCTGGTTTCTGCTTTATTGTCCTTCCACCTGTCAGCCACAGAAAGTTGTTTCGACCTCATGAAGTCAGAGTGTTTTACTTTATACTGTGATAATTGTGTTTATACAGTACTTCTATGGGTTTTTTTTTTTTTCAGTAAACAAACAAAAACCTGCTAAAACTTGTATGTTATGTTGTATTATGATTGTAGCTGAATTAAGAAATGAACTGGAGAACTTGAGATGATAGAAGTGTTAAAATCCGTATGCAGAACACTGGAGTACAAGCCATACTCACACTTCAACACTGCAAATTTTCAGTTTAGCTGATGATTAACCTCTAACCGTAACCCTTATGTTTGAATGATAGCACATTTTTCAAATAAAACATGACAGTCCTACCCAGGCTGCACACACACCATTTTTTTTCTGCAGGATTTCAGGAGTTCAAAGCTGATCACCTTCACGTTTGTTTGTGTCACAGGTGACATTGGACCGTCTCTGGAAAGTGGTTTATAATGAGCTGGGAGGATGCCCCGGCAGCACCAGTGCTGCTACCTGCACCAGGAGACACTACGAGAGGTCAGACTGAAAATCTGACTCCCCCCTTCCAAAACATCCTGAAATAGAAATAAATCACTCAGGCTTAAAAAAAAAAAGGTTCTTATGTAAGAGTGCACACACTTAGCATCCTGTAACTGTGTGCATGTGTGTGTGTGTGTGTTTCTCAGACTGATGCTTCCCTATGAAGAGCACCTCAGAGCAGGCGGAGCAGAATTTAAAGTCCCAGAATCCCCCATGCCACCGAAACCCAGAGGGATAAGAGGAAGGAAACCACTTCAGAGAGGCAGAAAACCGGGACTCAAAGCCAAGGACAAGAAGATGACAACCCCCGCTGCTCCTTCTCGTACTGTAAGTGACAGAACAACTGTAAACAGTAATTAATCTTATTTTTTATCATGCGGTGACATGCTACTCTGTGCTGCACATTCACACTTGATTTACCTCCTGTTGTTTCTTTTCTTTTGCTGCCAATGTGCCAATTTTTAACCTTTTTTATTTTAAGTTTTCATACATAAATCATCATAGTCCTGCCAGCTTTCGCCCTTCATTTCTGGTATTAAATAAACATCATGACATTATACTTTTGACATTATGACTCGGGGTGATTCAGGAAACTGTGATATTTCTTGAAATATCTCTATATACCTTTAAGAAATGCTCCAGATACTAAAATAACCCTGATGAAACCTGCAGATATTCTTCTGGTAAACAGTTCAGCTAAGCCTAGAGGTGCCTCCTAAGTTTATTGACTCTGTAAGGTTTTGGAATAATGATGTAATAAGGTCTTTTTAAAAACATATTTTGGTGCCGAGTTTGATAAAAATCTGATTGGCTCGTCCACAAGTCAAAAAAATCCAGTAAAATTAGAGGTGGTGGTCTGCACAACTTTGTGAATTTTGCCACAGATATAGAAGCAAGACCAGGGAATTTTATTGATGTAGCACATTTTATTGCTGGTAAAGTGAACATGCTTCACATTAAAATGTACAAAGCAATAAGTAACGTAAAGAATACAATAAATACAAGAAAGTGCAACAGCAGCAAAAGAATAAATACACAAATAAACCATCCACCTTCCAAAAGACGTGAATAAATCCAGCATAGGCTTATAGACACCATGTATGACCGCTTATCTCTGTCTCTCTGAGCAGATCGTGAACCCTAACGGCACCGTGGTGGTGAAGAGAGGCCGAGGCCGGCCGCCGGGCACTCGCAACAAGGCCACGCTGATCGCTCAGGCGAAGCTGCTGGCTCAGCAGCAGGCGAAAGCCAAAGCAGCGGTCGAGTCTCAGCAGCAGAGTCCTCTGCTTCCTGTCAGAGTTGGAGGCGGTCTCACCCCCAGCAGCACACACAGGGTAACCTCTCAAACTCCACTGTACTGTAGAAAAAACAGACACATTTTATAGTAATTAAAGTGATACTTCATCTGTGCTTCATCCTCCCCTCCATCCTGTTTAACCTGTTAATAACCTTCTGCTTTAAAGAAAAAGATCTGAGATGTATTTTGAAGCTTTTTAAAAGAAAAAAAGAAAGAAAGATAAATAAATAAATATTAATAAGTGCTATCCATGACCGCCATTTTCTTCCTCTCTCTTTCTATCCTGCAGCCCGTCCAGCCAGCTGTCCTTCCTGTCAACATGCCCCTCACCCCAGACCTCTCCCCCATGACCGCCCCCTTCCTCCCCTTCCAGCCCAAACCAAAGGAACTGAGGCCGGACAGAGCGGAGACTGTGGCTCCTGCTCCAGGTGTGCTCCTCTCCACTCTGCCTCGCCACTTTGTCGGAGGATCTCTGGGCGGTTTTAGCCCCATCAAAGGTGTCTGTCCTCTGGATGTCTTCAGGAACCGCATAAGCCTCCAGAGAGGCCCGGAGAGCCCAGCCCTGACGCCTCAGGACCCAACCCAACACCATCCAACCATCTACACCCTTCAGCCCAAAGTTGGAACCCCGGATGCGTCTCATCCCAGCGGGGACCAGCTTCAGCCTCAGCCCCACATGCTCCACCAGCAGCACAACCGCTGCTCCGGCTGTACTGTGGACGAGGCAGCCCAGAGAGGAGGCAGTCGGGACGTTAGGAACCGGCCTCCTCTGCCCCCTCTCCGGGTCCTGCCTTTGAACCTGGACTGCAGCGTTCAGGTGTGCCAGCTGATGAGGACTCGTCTAGGCTCGTCTCAGTTCCAGACCTTCACCCGCCGACTGTCTGAGGCTCTGTCCCAGGACCTCAACACCAAGCCCCCCTGCTCTCCTATCACCCCTCCCCCAGAGCAGGCACTGCCGCTCAACCTCAGCAAACGCTTCACGGCAAAGAGACCCAGCACCGAGGGACCAGAACCGAGTCTGGCAACGATCAACGGGAGCACAGATCAGCCGCCATCCAAGAGACAGAGACCCGGCTGCACAGAGCAGGCTGAGGACTTCAGCCTGGGCGGCCGGTCCAGCTCTGTAGGAAGTGCAGGAGGAGGAGAGCAGGATGTGGAGATGAAGAACCAGGAGGAACCAGCGGACCTGAGCTCCCCCAGCAGGATTAGGGCCTTCCTGCTTGGGCTGCCACCCTTCCAGGTGAAATTTGAGGAGGATCTGAACGGGACGAGGTTTGGGAAATTTCTTCCTCCAG
The DNA here is from genome assembly GCF_041903045.1 of Epinephelus lanceolatus. Lineage (NCBI taxonomy): Eukaryota > Metazoa > Chordata > Actinopteri > Perciformes > Serranidae > Epinephelus > Epinephelus lanceolatus. The sequence goes on along the minus strand of NC_135744.1, from coordinate 41,366,513 downwards.
GATCTATGGCTGAAACCCAGAGGACCGAGACAGAGACAGGAGAGGGACGAGTGGCAGTAAAGAAAGAAGTAAAGAAGGAGGAGGAGGTGGTTGAAATAGAGCGATGTGACACTGAGATAAGCAACAAATTACAGAAGCCAGAGCAGGAGGAGAAAGATCCCGCCCACCTCTCTGGTTCTGGCCCAGTGGAGCTGAAGATAGCCGGGCCCTCAGACACTGACACACACTGTTTTTAGCATTATTCCCTCTGTTGATATTATCATTTTGTGATCAGAAAACTGTCGGATAATTCGGGATTGGCGGTTTTGGAATGTGGAAAGTTGTATCCACCATGGTGCTTGGTGTTGGGTTTGGACACTGGATGCTTCAGTGGTCGATCAGGCTCAGGTTGAAGCCTGAACATGTGGAGCAGGGGTGATTCTTTGCTTCATATTTGAGAACATTTGAACTCATAACTTCTCCTTATTTCCCATTTTTGTCTCCTTGTTGTTATTTCCTTTTTTTTTTTTTTTTTTTCCCTGGTTTTCGATCTTCTCTTCGATTGAACTTTGCAGAGGAGTGACGACACTGAGACTCATGACAATCACACATCAGTTTCTCTTCGTTTCTCTGTTGATTTCTGTCTCTTAATGGTTAAAAAAAAGAAACAGAGGAATGAGACTGTGACTCTTTTACAAACACTGCCATAACCCTCCATAACACTATTAACTCCACTATTCAATGTTAAGGTGAAATATTGAATAAGATCCATATTACTTAAAATAAAAATCAATTCTATCTATGGGTGATGCTATGCATCAAGACTTCATAAATTAGCATCTAGAGTGTACTGTAGTTTGGTAGTTTCATTTTTAAATTGTACTCTACTTCTGTAGAGAAATAGTTATTTTCTGATAAAGTGTCTAGATGTTATCTGGAGCTCCTCAGTCTTCACATTATAGCTCGTTAAGTGAAGCCTTTCTATAGTCTTGCTCGTTAGCTGAAATTATATAAACTGTTCTTACACATATGTGCCTTAAATGTCCTGCGATCTGTTTCATCGCCGGCTTCAAAAACATTCAGTTAAAGAGATACCTTGATGTTGGACCTGTTAAGTTTTCCTTCTCTCCTCAGTAGTGCCAGGTATTTTTGAAATACTAGTGTGGATACAATACCTGCATCTCTGATTCTGAAATATATAAAAAAAAATCTTTTAACAAAAGCAGCCAAAGTTCTTACGTTTTAAATGTCTTAATATCAGCAGCTGTAAAAGAACTCGTCTGAAGTAAACGGCCTAAAACTGGTAAAAATTTAGGCTTTAATCAATTCTGAGTGCTGCTCTATGCTGCTGACATACTTCATACAGTACTAGTGCAGTGTTGAGGTCCGATACCCAGGCCTGCTGTTTGCATGTAAAGACCACTGTGGCCACACGATGGCGCCATCGCTTCGCCTTCATCACCACCACTGTTCAGGTTATTCAACCAATAGGGACTCAGCACAGGAGGACGTTTAGAGATCAAACATGAACATGTTGCCCAAACATTCAGACTACCTCAGGCTTTTTTTTATTTCTCCAGGGGATAAGAGCTCATCCCATCATGCATTTGGGGAGACGGCAGGGTTGGATGCTGGTCCATAAACACAGACAGATTTCCACTTGGTATTATGAGAAAAAAATAGTGTTTATTCTCCATGTTTCTGATTGTCATCAAATCTCATGACTGATTTGGGTTTTAGTATGGAATTTGTTGAAAATTAAAGAATGTCGCCAGACTTATTCTTTAACCTGCGATTAGTATGTGGATACGGTTACTAGTTCTTTTAATGCTACATGTGCTTGAACCCCTGGTGTAAATACGCACTCTCATTCTCTCCATTCAGACTTAACTGTGATCAGATCTGAAGTTAGTTGCAGAGTAGGAAGGCAGATGACGGATTTATACGTAGCATTAGCAAGAAAAGGTGGAGATAGTTGACCGATTTATTTTTCTTGCGTTAATAGTTTGAAATTTTTAGAACTGCGCATAATCGCTTCCTGGCTGAGCTACATGTTCAGATTGAATCCACTCTCATGTCTGTACGGTAAATATAAAGCTATAGCTAGCGGCCAGTTAGCTTAGTACAGACACTGTAAACAGACTAAGAGAACAAGTAGCATGGCGTCCATCCAAAAATAACAACACCTACCTACCAACACCTCTGCAGCTCATCAGTTTGTAACACTTAACAACTTGTTAATTTCATTTGTAAAAAACAGAAGTGTAAAAAAGAGAATAGGTTGTGGGTTTTCAGGGGTTTTGTACCAGACTACTTGTTGGCTCGGTGCAGTGACTTCCTGGAGTTCCAGCCAAGAAATAGTCCGACACATGACACCCTTCAAAACCTTAATTTGCTGTTTTTTACACTTCAGTTTTTGTACGAATTTAACAAACAAGATTGTAAATGTTAATCGCTGAACTTTTGGCATAGGAAGTACATTTCCCCCCCCGGTCCACATTTGTTTTAAGTTGCGGATTGCATCACAAGGTGGTCTCTAGTGTTCCCTTTAGAGAGAGCCAGAACAGCTGTCTCAGCCTGTTTCTAGTCTTTGCATCTCGCTAGGCTAATTTCATGTTTACCGTACCAACGTGAGAGTGACTCCAATCTCATCTAATTTTCAGTATGAAAATGAATAAACGTGTTTCACAAAATTTCAAACCATTGTTCTAAGAATGTGGTCAAACTGTACAGAAGTCATTTACACCTGGCTCAAATCGTATTATATTCTGACCGTTATTACAGGAATCTCTCCTGAAGATGTCCAGCTGTTATAGGCCAGATGTTAATGCCAGTTGAAAATGAGAAAATCAAACCTGCAGCATTCACTCTGTGTCACCAAAGAATGTGTTGCCGTTTCCCACTTTATACCAGTCCTCTACTCCACCCAACTTCTTCCTCTTCTTCATCTAAAGTGCCAACACAAAACACCGACTCAATATTGGGACAAAAACCTTGTGTAGCTAAAAAAAAAATTGAAATGTCAAGGTATCCCTTTAATCACAGCCTTTTCTTCTTGGACTCGTCCCTGTTTGTTTCTGATTTGCACACCTACTGTACCCACGTGCTTCATTTGTTTTTCCATATTTATATTTGCCATGTTTATTTTCTTTCTGCCAACGTTTGTTATTCTACCAGAGCAGTGGAATTAACTACGACACCGAAATTAACTGGTGCTGTTTATTCTTAGTTATGTAGCCATATTGTTGTTGTTTTGTTTTCTATTGATAAAGCTGCAAATTATTTTCATCTCAGCAAGTCGTTAGATCTTGACTTCAAGTTTAAAATTTCTCACAGTAGATTTATTTGTCCGACAGTTATAAGAAAATATTTTAAAGAACTGAGTTAAAAGATAACATGACTTGTTATTGGAAGTATTTGCAGTTTTTTCTGATTTATTTTTGACTGTTTGGCTTTGTGTGAGACAGATATGGACTGTTTGTGAATGAGTGCATGAGTAGAGAAATGTATACTCAGTAGATCATAGCTGGGCAGATGCACCAAAGCACATTTAACTCCACCAGAAATCCCCAGACCTCCATAACATTTCTATAACGTTTCTCGTCATGTCGAGGTCAGAGTTATCATTAGTATTTCAGGATATTATATGTCGTTATTTTGTTTGCTTTAAGAAATGTCACTTTTCACAATAATGTCTGTTTTCTCCTTCACGTGAGGTGAGAAATGAGAAGTAACGAGGAAGATGGTAAAAGACTTCTTCCTTTTGTGTGATTATTTCTTGAAAACAATCAATGCAGTAAGATTTGATATATCTCACAAGTCTGATAATCTTACTACGGGATTAATGTATAGTTTGTGTCTTGCTCTGCTTCATTCTGTCTGTCAACCCTTATTTATTAAGGGGAGGTGTTTCTGAGCATGCTGGAGCGACATAGGCTTCAGTATGCTTCAAAGGAAAGAGTTTGTACGGGTGCAGCTGAAGACAAAAGTGTTTGTTGCTACTCTGAGCGGCCACACTGGGTGGCAGGGTGAAAAGTCGCTCGATGGCTGGAAGATGGCATTAAGTAATGCACCACCAGCGAACAACAATAACAGTATATTTGTTTTCTTTTTGTGTGTTTTGTGGTCCTCGTGGAATGATGGTGTACACTTTCAGATGTTTGCGGTGTTGCACTTAGTTCAAAATCTACTTATGTTCACACCTCCACAAGCCTTCCCAGCCACTGCACAAATTGGGCTCGGCTGTTGGATTGTCAGTTTTTGCATGTTAGAATATGTCGGACACAACGCCTCGACAGTTGCGCTGTCAGAAACAATGTGTCAGACATTGAAATTGTTCGCCGACTACCTAAATAACTGTTGCCTTTATGAAAAGGGCCTTTGAGGTAACACTGGGTTAGCTTACTGCTTTAGTTACAGTTTAAATGTAAGCTAGTTAGCCAAACATGCTAACATATGTAACCTATGTTGAGAGCTGAAAAGTGCGCTTAAATCCATTCCTCACAGGGTTACTCGTGCGATTTTGGTTCTGGGAAAAGACTTTCAAACCTGTGTATCGCTCCTTCTACAAACTTGTCATGTGGGAAAATCCAAAGCTGTACATGCCTCCCACTTCATAGTTACAGTTGCTAAGCTATGATTGGACAATCACTGTTTGGGGAGGAATTCAAAGGGATAGTTCAGCTCTTTTAAATGAGGGTTGTATGAGGTATTACCTACAGTAAATGTTTGTCAACACGCTCCCAGTTTGGAGAAGCAGACAGGAGTACTACCAAGAAATTAAGCAATGTACTGCTGTGGAGGGTCAGCAACAAAATATATTCTAGCCATTTAAAAAAATCATTATCAGTTTAGGTGTATGCTATATTGAGAATATTTTCACCTCTTTACCTTGCTGTCAGACAACGATGAGTACCTCATAGAATCCCACCTCAAAAAATCCAAACTATCCCTTTAATGATACCAGATTTTCTAGCTTCTATGTGAACTTCATCATTGTTGGACCCACTGCATATGCTAATTGGTATTTACCTCTTCTGGTACGTAGACTTTATATTGGGATGATGTCACAAAAATAAGGATTGGGGGAGTTTTACAAATATAAAACAGTAATAAATGACCTTGCTTGCAGTTCAAGGTGTTCTCTGAGAAGCTCTACAGATGTCCGGATTATGTGCTTTCCAAACACACCCGTGGGGCTGCCTCGACGAGTTTTCCAAAAACTTTACAAAACTAGTAAATACATCTTTCAATCTCTCTTAAAAAAATTCTCTACATAATTACTTCTTAAACTTTACGCGTGATGAACGAGTGCGACCGATCAATATCTTTGTGAGAAACAGTTTGAAAGTGTGCTCCTTTTCAGCCATTCGACGCTGCTCCACCTCCTCTCTGTAGCAGCACTTTTCACCCTGTCAGATGTGGCTTCAACACTTTTGCCTTCAGACGACACTTTGTACAAACGTTCATTTCAAGTTCAGCACTCACACACACTGGGAGCCTCCCAGTCAAACCACAGCTCCACTGGACCAGTTTTATCTCAGTCTGACTCTCCTGAACATTTGTTGCCTTAGTTAGTTTTTTTTCTTTCTGCATGTTAATTTGTATGTTCACGACAACATGCCACCAGCGCCTGGTGTGTCATTCAAAGTGGGGATCTTGTAGGTTAGAGTTAAAGGAGAGCTGAATAGTTTTTCTTCTTCGTTGGTTATTTAAGCTTTAGTTTGTAAAGGTTTCTTTAGGTATCATTTCTTTTTATTTCCTTCGATAAAGTTAAAGATTTAAATGTTTACATTTTGTTATGCATGTTCAAACAGATTTGTTATATCCAGTGTTTTGCACACTACTTCAGCATCGGTCTTGAACGGCACTGCTCATTAATGTAAAGTACTTAAAAATTAAGTGCCTGATACTATAAGTGAAAATTGGGGTTGATACTTGTAAGCAAATGAAAGTTAAGTTTGCTCATTAGCCTTCATGCCATTGACTTGAACAACAGCTCCTGTTGTCACGTGATGTTGTATTGATCCTGTGTTTTAAAGCACCAGGGGAGATTACCTCGTTAAAGGCGGCAGCAGGACGCTCGCTCGGCTCCGCGGCGTCTGTCGGAGCAAACTGGACCTACGAGGCGTGACACCCAGTGGCCATCTGAGCGCTCGGTGATGTGATTCATCCGGTGAGCAACATTCATGAAGATAAATGATCAAATTAAAGGTGCTACATGTGACGTTTTAGCATCTGTTAGGTGTTGCCAAACCGGTAGAGGGCGCTGTTGGTCTCTACAGCAAACAAGCGGACAGTAGAAGATACAATAGTGAAACTGTCCATCACACAGTCCAAAGAGACATCTCTAAATGTCTCACAACCAGCAGGCCAAACCCAAAGATATTCAGTGAAATGAGGCGTAGTAAAAGAAATCCAGCATGTTTCCACATTTGAGAAGCTTCAACCAGCAATTTTTTTCACATTTAATTGATTCATTTTCTGTCACTTGACTGACTGATTAATTATCTAATCGTCCCAGCTCAAAAATGTCACAAGGTTGAATGCGATAGAATCTGTCAGCCTCTAGTCTCTACTGCTCTACGTCCTGGTTGTAATTTGTTGATGTTAAAAAGCTGCATGTAGCACCTTTTCATAAACTGTTGGATGTTCAGTACCAATGAATGTTTCAGTCACATCTTCCTGTGATCTCATTTTTATCACTTGACACCATTTCCTCTCCTCATGTTGTAGTCATTTGTTTTTTCCCCCTCATTCAAACAAAAGATCAATTTTAAAAGCAGAAGTTGGTCACGTGTTCTTTTCTTTACAAACTGTGTTGATCACTTGAAGAGAGCCGATGCTTTCTGGTATGATCACAGTCTATCTGCAAGTGTGCGCCTGAAATGGCGGCCGAGGCGTTTGACTTGACCTGTTGATTGACACTCTGTGTTTTTGCATTTGTGTGATTTGATGATTGCAGATCTGCAGCACAAACTCCAGTTCCATTTTTTTTTTTTCTTAGTTTCTATAAGCGGTAACCGGTTGGCAGTGTCAGGTACCATTCCATTTTAACACTGTATATTTATAATAAAAGTAATCTGTTAATAAAACCTCAGAGGGCTTTGTTGTGTTTCTTTCTGAGAGGAAGTTGAAAAGGGATGAACAAAATTTACCATAATTTTTTTCATGACGTGTACCCATGGCAGATTTAGATTTCGAGAATTAAATTCAAATTATGTTAAAAAAATGACAAAAATCGAAGAATCGTCGTTATTTTGAGAGATAAAGTTACAATTTTTAAACACAACTCAATTTTTGAACAAAATGTTAAATATTTAGGAAAAAATAAAAATTGCCATTTTAATTTGTAAAGTAATGATAATAAAGTAATGTCTGAGATATGTCAGATTAAAGTCGTAATCTTAAAGGTAGTGATACTAAGTCGTGATTTTCAAAGAAGTGATATAAGAATAAAGTCAAAATATCAGATTGAAGTGGTCATTTTAAAAGATAGGTAATGCCACAACAATAAATTATAATATATAATGACACTATAAAGTCTTAATTTTTGAAGGAAGTTGTGGCATTACAAGACTGAAGTTGTAATTTTGAGGAATGCTGTAATATTCTGAGAATAAAGTAATTTTATGCAAAAAGCCATCATTTTGAGGAAAGTAATGAAAAGTAATTCATGAGAAACGTCATGTTAAGAGAATGAAGTTTGAAAAGTCATAATGAGATTAAACTGTTTGAGGCAAAAATGTATTTATAAAATATCAAATTTGTAATGAAAAGAAATAAAATGAAATATGAAAAATGGTTTATCAAAATTCTGGAAAGTTGTAATGAGAATAAAGTCATTTACAGTCATAAGTTTATGATGAGAGTCTGTGAATAAAGCCATTTCATGCAGAAGGTTGTAATTTTGTGAGACGTCATAAAATCATAAGAAAGTTTTTATTGTCAAAGAAAAGTCGTTGTAGAAAACTTGTACAAAGTTGTACAAAACTGTTGATATTATGGAAAGTTGCAATTTCAATAAAGTTTGTAGTTTTAAAGAAATGTTATACTCGACTTCCCAGAACATGGTTCGTTTTAAGTGGAAATTTAATTGATTATTTTCAATGTGGACCAAATATTGTCACGTATGTCCTGAAAAACAAAATCAGATCTTTGAAAGATTTAAAATAATCCTAATACATATATAAATTGATTTTTATTTTAACATAAGCAGGCATCAGCATTTAATTTGAGGTGTTATTCTGACAGATGGTATCAACTATGAGATTCTTGTAAATTAAGAATAAAATACTTCAATATGACTAATAATCATACAGTTGGACAAAAGCTGCCTGTGATTCCTCACACTGAACACTGGAGGGAGGCAAAGATCTGATAAATATGAAGCTGCAGTTTTGAGCTTTGAGCTTTTATTTTGGGAATTTATTACAGCAGCAACCCAAATATTAAGACAATAACGTCTGAATTTAAAAAGAGAAGTCATTTTATTAGATAAGTAATTATATGAGTTTAACGTTAGAATATTCAAAGACAAGTTGCTGTTTTTTATGACAAACGTTGGAATATTAAGAGACTAAAGTGCAAATATGAGACTGAAATAATTTTCCAAGTAATTTAATTTTACGAGAATAAAGCATATTATGAGAAAAAAGAAAATTATTAATCATATATTATTAATATATTAATTATATCTGAAAAGTTGTTATTTTAGAAAAGTTATATGAGGAGTTTTGAAAAATATATACTTTTGTAAAGAGTTGTAACAGAAAGAGAAAAAAGTTGGAACTTTTTAAAAAAAAACATAAATTAGTGATTAAAAAAAGAAACCCAAAACTTTGCGATTGTTCTGCTCTCATGTCTGTCTGTTGTTTTTAAAGAGTGAGAGAGAGAATTATTTTACTCTGGACATTTTTCTTATCAAGTAATTCCTACAGACTGATCACTGAGCCTGTTTATATCTTTAATTCTGCAGCTTATTGAAACATTTGAATTATCTTATTGATATTTTTGCAGCTCACGTCCTCTGGCACTGAACTCCTCTCTTCTTGGTTACAGGAGGTAAAGACCACTTGTTCCTGTGTTCGACTTTTTAGAGGAATCTGGGCTCATTTGTTCCTCTGGTTAGTTCTCAGGTTTCATTTTAAAAAATCTAATTTGGGCTTGCCCAGCGGCCCTCAGGAGCCTCAGCTCTGCAGGTTTATATACACACATACATGCATTCACTGTGATGGGTTGATTTTACACCTCAATATGTGTTTACCTGTCACTAGGAGTAAATCACAGGTGTCTTCTGTGTCTCTGGAGGAGCTTTGTCAAGCAAATAGTAACTAATGAAAATATGATGTCCAGTTGCACCCTGGGAAATGTAGGCCACAGTAGGATTTGATGTAAATGATAAACATACTTAAAGTCAGAATATCAAAGCTTCTGTTGTTTCAGTACTGACTCCTCTTTTTTAAATCAGTCTCTCATGATTCCCCTTACTTTATATACATATAATATTAATGATCAATTATTTTTTATTATTATTGCTTCAAACTCAGTCAACAACAATAAAAACAAACAAAAAACAAATTAGTTCAGACACTTTGAGTCGCCAAAATGCAAAGTTGCCATGCCTGAATTGAAATTAAGTTTATTTATAGAGCTGTTTTTTAATGTGGTTTAGTAGTGCTTTACAGAATAACAGAAATAGAAAAACAGAATCTCAAAAATAATAAATTAAAGGACAAAATATTTGCTGAAATAACCAGAAAGTTAAGGAGTGTCCGAGTTTTTGAAGCGTTAATAACCAGATAGAGCAAGTTCCAGGAATGTAAAAAAATCAGTGTCAAGCTCTTGTGCTTTGAAACACACACTCTCACACACACACACACACACACACACACACACACACACTACATTCCTCCTCTCCAGGACTTTTATTCTCAGTCTGTTTCAAAAAAATGTCCAGAGTGTAAACATTCACACCAAAGAGGAAATGAACACATTCCACAGTCTGCTGCAGGAACACTGTTACCTACAGTGTGTGTGTGTGTGTGTGTGTGAGGACGCCAAAATCAGCAGGACAGGGATAGTAAAGCAAGTTAAAAAGAAAATATATGAGACATACATATATGTTATTAAAAAAAAGAGAATCAATGTGTTGAAATAATAAGAGCTGTATTTTTGTATACTAACACTGTATGAAATGACACTAGCTGGTGAACACAGTGGAGCATGTAGCAGCTAAAGGGACAGATATTTCCCTCAGGAGTTGGTGGAGACCAAAGCAGAGCTATAAGAGAGTGAATATTGGGCTTACATTCATCAGGTGGACACAAAAACTTGTTTTTGCTGCAAACAAGCGGCCTGAGAAGAATCTGTAATATAGTTATAATACATTATAACATAATGTTAAATCACAAATAGAAAGTCCTGCAATCTCAAACAAGCCTGAATATATATAATATCAGATAAAGTATAAAACAGTTTAGTTTTCTAAAGTGTGATGACACTGAAGTGGCGACGGATGTTGAATCTTGTATATTTCAGTTTCGTAGTCGTCCAGAGTCTCTGTGTGTGTCTCTGGTCCAGTTTCTGTTTTCTGGATCACAGAATCACCACAGGGCTCCATCTCACTGGTTTGGTATGTGAGTTGTATTTTTTCCTGCTTAGCCTGACAGACTTTTAACCCTTTGAGACTCATAAATATTTCCCTTTGAAGCCTCTCCTCTTTGTCTGAGAGTTGACCGGCTCAGGCTGTAAAAGAAATCCACATATAGCCTATAGACAGATCTCCAACAGTCCAGCTGAAAAATTGCAGCAGCAAAAACATAAAAATCCAGACATTATGTCGACATTTGTTTCCTTGGGAGGTCGGACTCTAAAACAAAAATGGCTGCTTTTCAGTAACTGTTAAACATCTGCCACAGTTTGTTTATGTATAGCTGTATTTTATAATGTATTAACTCGTCATTTGTTTTTGTAATTTTACTTCTGATCACTGGGCAATTAGCCGTCATTGTCCACTGACCTTATTCAGTTTCTTTTGCTTTTTCTGTGTCATTATGTCCTTAAAGACTCTTTCACTTGGGGGGGGGGGGGGGCAGAGTGGAAAAAGAAAGTTTATTTCCTCTTTTTGTCATGATGCCCATTTGATTCTGCTTCAGTTAAAGAATCTTCCTCCACACAAAATATGTGTTTTCACAAAGTCTCTCTAAGCACATCGTGAATCTCAGGATGACACTTGACCTTTATGACATCATCACAAGTAGTCTGGAGCCGAGTACGGTGCAGTACGAAACATCTTGTGTCCAGCGGTCAAACAAATGAATAATATTATTTGAATTATCTGGATTTTGGACAGTGAAGACGATGATGATATTTGAACCAAGCAGATAACTGATCTTTTGTGGAAAAGCCATATTAGAGACAAAACATTACTCCAAGCGTCTTCAAACATGTCTGGAGGGGATCTCATTATTTTCTACTCAAACATGCCTGTTTCTGGGAAAACAAGCACTGCTGTTCAATAAATTAATTTCTATTTTGTCTGTTTTTATATATAATTATGTTCATCCTTTAGGAGTCATAGAAGAATAAAGAAAAGACTTGAGGCAGATCTTTAGTGCTTTCTCTTCCTTCGACACATTCTCACTCCGACCTCGTCACATACTGACATTTTGGTCATAGACTTTCCATGTCCTCACACGACGTGCAAGATACCCTGGGTGTGTTGGTTGTTGACGTTCTGGGACACCGTTTATAATCTTATGGGACTTGAACACCACTCCCCAGGGTGAAAGTCAGTGTTTGTTGGACCCATCCACCGCCCCTCCCTCCTGCCTGTCCTACTTGGACTTTCACCACCTTCTCTTTTGTTCTTGTCCCGCCACGGTTCCCCCGACGCCACCGAGCACCTTCACACCATAACAACAACCAGCCATGTATCATGCTGACGTTAATGGATGGCTTTTCTCGACACTGCCCAAGCAATCTGGAAATCCATCGGTAAAAAAAAAACTTTTTTAATTCTTCCTTTACCTCTGGAGGCACAGCCCGGAGTTTTTCGACTAACGGAAGTGCAGGGGCCTCGGCAATCGCTCACGCCCTTCACTTCCAGCAGTGCCCCCAGGGAATCACCGTGTTGTTTACAATACTTCGGGTAGAAAACCAGCAGAGTTTAGCTATATATCACATTTTTCACGTCACTATATCACCGTGTAGACTAATCTGATGTTTGTTAAGTCTATAAACACGACTGAACAAACGTTACTATTTCTGTGTGCATGTTTTGTAATTAATAACATGGTTATCGTAGATTAGGAGGGCTAACCGTTAGCTGTTAACGTTAGCCGTTAGCGTTGTCTATAACCATAGACTGTATAAAAATAAGGTAATAACTCATTAAACGGTCCGTGAAAAAAATATTTTATCCAGCGGATATCTTAGTTACAACATGATTGAGCTAGCAAAGCAGTTGTGTGTTGCTGTGTGTGGTATTTATTCAGTTATGGGAAATCAGGATGTCTAGAAAGCATCAGTGGCTGCAGCTGACAGGGACAGTTAGCAAAGCTAACATCAGGACGTCATCTGTTCAAAGCCTCCCGCTGTCGGATACGACATGAAAGTACTCCAGTTAGCTCAAACATGTTGTAACTAAGACCTCCGCTGGAAAAAAAAAAAAAAAATTCATGTTGACGAGACGGCGTTTTGGGTGGAGCGGTCACTATGGACGTGGAGCTTGCTGTTTCTGTAGGTACACATTTCCTGGGGACGCCTGCACGTCTCGGCCACGCCCCCTCCATTGTGATTGGCTAAAGCGCAGCATCGTTCAAACTCAAAGCCCCGCCCTCCCCCCTCTCTAGTCGTCTTTCACACAGGGCTGCCGACAGATTCTACAATGTAGATTGTAGAATCTGTCTTGAGAGATTAGTGCCCAGGTGCCTACAACTTCAGAGAGTGATCGGGTTGTTTCCTTCTACTTCCACAAAATTTTACTTAAACTGGTCTGTTTCTTTTAATAACGCATTTTTTTCTGTTACCGCTAAAAATTTGTTTTGTGTTTTGTTGCTGTAGCCATAGTTACGCTACATTTGTACATTATTATGTAGCAGATACATTAAAACTTTCTTCAGCGCTGTGGTTAATGTGTGGTTAGGCTTAGGCATAAGAACTACTTGGCCATGGTTCAGAAAATATCATGTTTCGGCTTAAAACGCTTCGTTTTGGCTAGATTTATGGCTAAAAAGCCACAATGATCATCAGCAAAAGAAAACAAAAAGTTTTTGTTGTTTGTTGAGCCTGGTCTCACTCCAAAGTTGTTGAAATCCGGTGCTTGGGCAGTGATTTGTGGCATCAGAAACCAACAAAAAAAGGCGCCCTTAAACACAGCCGGTTGCCGTTATAGTTTAATAGCGCCCGGCGGCATCAGGGTGAAGCGCAGCTGAACAAGGACAAAAGTGAAGGTGGTGAAAGTCCAAGTGGGGCGAGTGGGAGGGTTGGTGGATGGGTCCAACAAGCACTGACTTTCACCATGAGAGAGAAGCGTTCGCGTCTTGTAAGATTCTAAAGCCAAACCCTGTTCTTTTTGTCCTAAACCTAATCACTTGTTTTTGTTGTTGAAGGAAAAAAAAAAACATCAATTCGCGGTGTTGTACCAATGTAGTGCTTTTATTTTGAAAGAGACTGTATGTAAATAGGCAGAACTTGACACGGCGTCCCAGAACATCAACAACCAACGCACCCAGGGTACCTTGCATGTCGTATGTGGACGTGGAAAGTCTATGACCAAACGTCAATATGTGACGAGGACGGAGTGAGAATGTGTTGGTTTGTTGGTCTGCAGCTTAGTCTGCATCTCACACATTGTCTAGATGTCACCTATTCCCTCCACCTCCCAATGACAAACTCAGCTCATATACTACGTCACTTTAGAAATGTCGATATGATACATGTGAAACCTACAAATGTAATTTATGCGTGGTTTGCTGGAACGTACAAAGTGGCGTCTGGCGGCAAGTCTGGTTTCAATGAGTTAGAGGGAGCAGATTAAGAATTTTTAATGACATAAATCAAATCAGACACAAATTATTATTCAAAGCAAAGCGTGTAAACCTGGAGATCTTTGTCCATTTGCTTTTATTGTTACTGCTTTTTAATCTGCTGCCTTTTGTGAAGCATTTTGTGACCTGTTTGTCTCTACAAATAAAGATTATCATCATTATTTTATTATACTGAAGCTATAAAAGCAGCCGCTGGTCCAGCAGTGCTGCAGGTTTAAAGACCATCATTGATGTCTCTGAGAGAGATTTACAGCTCAACATCCACAGCGCTCAGAATTAATCCCCAGTTTGTCTCACCCCCACAGAGTTTTTATTTCTCTAATCTGTTTCCTCTCCACATCCAACCACAACTCCCACAGCTTTGTGAGGAAACATCCAGAGCATCAAATCTTCATATTCTGACTGTGTGTATCGAGTTATTGTTTCCTTTCACTTTATCTCCACTCAGAGAGAATCAGACAGGCGGTGTGTGTGGATGAGCCTCTGCTTTTAAACCAGGCTTAACTCTTGAGACCATCTCTGAGGACGTGAGCTTAGAGAGAGAGAGAGTTTAACTGTCTGGAGCTTTTATCTGATCCGCCGCAAATCAATTTTATTGCTGAGAATGCATCCAGAAGTGAAGGGAACCAGAGCAAGAGACTTAAACGCATATAAAAAGAGACTGTGATTGCTGTGAGACAAAGAAGACGTAAAGACTGCAGATGGGAAATGGACCTTTTCTTTTTCCTTTTGTTTGCTGCTCCATCTGTCCACCTGTCTGCTGGAGAGGCATCCCAGTATAGAAGCTGATCAATAAAATCAATCAATACCTCTCTGCCACTGAGGAGCAGACTGAGTTTATAAAAACAGAGCGAGCAGTAACAGGCAGTTTAAAACCTTTTGTTTACCTCCCGAATTTACAATTTATTCCCCAAATAACTCCAAATGTACTAAAGTTAAGTAGCAAAATAGCCTCGGGGAAAAAAATTATAATGAAATTAGGAAGAAAGCTATGTTGACGTTGGGTTAGAAACAGGAAACAGCCGTCTCCTCCTGTTGAAGTGCCGTTTTGTTGACCCATCTGCTGAAACGTATTTTGGAAAAAACATATCATACTGTTAGAATTGTGCCATGAATTACTCGTATTATGATGTTTGTCAATTTAGAAGACAATAATAGACAATAGTCAAGAAACTCGTCTCCCACAATGCACGTCATCTACACCAGCAGGGCCGTCACCTTGGCTCACTGTAGGCTTCTTCTTTCTTTCAGAATGTGGGTAAAAAGTAATCAAAGGGGTGAAAGGCACTACAGATCTGGCCATGTTGAGCTGCAGCTATGCAAAAGGAGAGTTAGCTGCGTGAGTAGGCCACATCCCGGTCAAAATGCACATCACTTATGCAACTTTTGGGCGTGTAGTCTCTCTAATAATGTTTGCTCACAGCATTGTACTTAACTGGTTTGATGCAGAGAGACTCCACCTCTCTATAACATCACCTGTCTTTCTCCTTTGCAAACAGGTATCACAGCAGCTGGAGCAGCTACGTGACCAGCCCTCTCGCTACATCCCACACCCACCTTTACCTACACGTCAGTCCATGATCAGCTCCCTTTGCTCCTTGGCCTGGAGGAGGAAGTCTAGCCGAAATTGCTAAGTTATCAATTAGCTAGTTATGAAGAGGTGGTTAAGGTTAGAGTAGTCTCGCTCACCAGACCTTTCTCAAGAAAAGAAAGGTCTGGCTGGGCCGACTCTCACTTTAAGATTGGAGAAAAAACGCCCCGGCTGCTTGTATTGTACGCCCACAAAAATATCACCTACAGGACGCGAACCATGGCAGAAAAATGGCTACATCCCTGCAAGATCAAGCACCGCAAAAGTTAGTAAAAGACGTGTTGAAAACTGCAACCGGAGGTGGTAGGGCGGGACTTCAGCGGGTGGCTCGTTCCACCCAATGAGAAGCTGATCTATGCAGCGAACTTCCGCCCACTCAGACTAAGGGTAAGGGTAAAGGCAATGGGAAGGGTTACATCTGTGCTTAAGTATTAAAAGTAATTTTAATATATTAACTGTAGCCTAATTATTGAAAGTGAAAGTACAAGTAAATGCATGCACACCACCTTAAAAATAGAGCTTACATTACACCTGAAGAAAAACACACTTACTCACAACTTTAAGGATTTTAAAGAAATGCTTTGACTAACCAGGACTGAAACACTGCACAGTTATTTGTCACAAATCTTTACCTCCTTGAGTCATTACTCGCCCTCTCTGTTGTGGGACGCCATTTTCTGCTTCCATCATGAAGATGGTCTGATCGTTGAGTGGAATGTAGTCGCTAGCATGTAGCATGTGATGTGACATGCAGCCAGGACTTGACTGAAAATCCATATTTGTTTTTTTATTTTGTAGTAAGAAAGTAATGAAAAAGCTTAGAACACAGAAATACATAGATACTGGAATAAATAGAGTAAGATACTTTTACACCAATACATAGAAATGAATACAAGTATACATTTAAAAGTGAAAGTTGACAAATATAAACAGATACTCCCCAAAAATACTTAAGTATCAAAGTATTATTACTTCAGTTGGACAGTTCTGTGTGTACAACTGATTAAATGAGACGAAAACAAGACAGAAATGCTAATAAACAGTATTTTACTACAGCTGTCAGGACAGTTGATGCACAGAGCAGCCATCTTGGATTCTGAGGTCAGGGTTGGTGAGGGTTGGTGAGGTGCTTTCGACTTCATGGGGGCGTTCGAGTTGAAATTTCCAACTGGGAAATTGGAATTTCCCACTTCCCAGTTGAAATGGAATGCACCATAAGATATAATTGTATGGAGCTGAGTTGCATTGTGGGTAAAGCAGGTGCCATGTTAAGATAAGAAAGAAGGATGTTGTGAGCTCTCTAGGGCACCATTTAAAAAAATTGGATCCACAGTGTGTGGTCACTATTTTTCTTGTGTCCACACAAAAAGAGTAAGAACAACACAAAACTGTATTTGTCTTCAAGTGTGTTGTCTGTGGGGTTTGAATTACATACATTGTATTTAAATGGAGCTCCCCCTCCTCTCAGTGCACACGTCAGCAGACAAGTTTCTTTCAAAAGCTCCAAATTCAAAGTAATTTCTCTTTCATTTTCAGCACAGACTGACCTAATTCTGAAGGACTTACAGCTGCTCTTCGTGGTCATTTGGTGGATTAAAAGTAACCAATTTTCCTAAGTGTTATTTATTCTTTCCTGAAGCCGAATGTAGAGTTGGTGTAATCTCTGCTCAGCCCCTGACAGCCTAATTTGCCCAGTCAGAGGCTCTATTACGAGAAGGCAGTTAAGTGTCAGCCTGCTCTGCAGCTCTGGAGCTCATTTAGAGGAGAAGATTTATACTTTAAGAGTCAGACTCGTCCAGTAGAGATGCTTTAGTCTTCATAGAAAACACACAGACACAAAGTTTCCACTGTCACTCCAGTCTGACAGGAAGTCGCCTGCTTCATTAGTAATAGTATTCAAGGTTGTCTTCAACAAACGTAATCAGTAGGAGGAAATAGTCATGGTAACCGCAGGCCATCGTACACACACACACACACACTAACCAACAAAACAAACACAGCGTCTGCAGGAAACAACGAGGACCTGCAGGGTGAGGAGAATTAATTAATACTAACCCACTTAACAAGAGGGGGAGGGGCTTGTGAATGTGTGTGTGTGTGTGTTGGGGGTGGTGGTGTTAGGGCAAAGCTAGAGAGTCATCATATGAGACTGCATCCTGCAGACAGAAAGAGGGAGGGACTGTGTCTGACATGACATTTCGAGGGCAAAATGTCTGAAAGTGTCTCACCTCCTCTTCACGTCAACAGCTTTTTGCCTGGCCTGAAGAGCGGCCGTTCTAAACAGCATTAAACACGTATGTCCCGAGACGTGATCAGATGTGTGGCCCAGTTTGATTAGAGGCAAAGTTGATGGAAAGACTCAAGTGGATGTCACTCTGGTTGGTGCGTATTGAAGCAAAGATGTGTAAATGCATGTTGAATGTTTCCTTATGAAACCTTATTATGCCAAAGCATTTAGTTGGTACATTTACTCAAGCACTGTACTCATTTACAGTTTTGAAGTACTTGTATTTTGCTTGACTATTTTCTGCTATTTCCACTCCAGAGGGAAATATTTACTCCATTACATTTATCTGGCAGCTTTAGCCTAGTTCAGTGGTAGGCAACCTGCGGCTCCGGAGCTGCATGCAGATCCTCTCCAGTGGCTCCCTGTGGCTTTGACATAAAATTTTCTGGAAACAAATAACAGTTATTTTTAACATTCATATTTTCATTTGTCATTTTATAGGCCTGAAGTGATTATTGCATACTACAATTGTAAAAATGTGTGGAAACGTTTCATCAGCTAATATGTGTGTCATACGTCTACGACCTGGCGCCTTTTCCCCTAAATTTTGCAGAGCTTCAGCAGTGGTGTCTAGCCTGGAGTCCGTCTAGCACAGCTAGCTGTGGAATCCAAATCCAAAAAGGGAAAGTCTTGAAGGAAAACAGAGGTATTAATAATGTGTGGACAGATTCATTTGCTTTCACCACCAACGCTGAAAGGTTAGAATACAAAATGAATTTAAAAAAGAAAAGGCAAAGTAGCCACCTTGTAGTTAATCACACTGATGAATGCTCATTTAATATTGATGGGCTAATTTAGACTTAACAGTCCATAACCTTTATTTAATTACGTTTGTGGCTCCAAACAGATTTTCTTTTTCTTTTTCTGGCCAATATCGGCTCTCTTAAAAGACAACTTAGGTATTTTTCCACCTGGGCCCTATTTCCCCATGTGTATGTGTGCGTATGATTCATAGGTACAACTTGTTTTAAAACTGGTTCAGTATTGAGGGAGGCGGATGCAGCTGGCAGCCGCGAGGTAGATATGGGGGCAAATGCGTCCCGTATAAGTTTGCGCGTTAAAAGTGCTTTTTTTCGCCACTGACCGGTTCAGATCGCCAGTGTTATCTCTGTAAATAGCATACTAAGTGTTTCGAACATTGTTTATATAACATTACCTCCACTGTGTCTGTAGCTCTCTCTTCTCGTGGGACAGCCGTTTTCTTGAGGAAGAGGTGTTTCGGGATTGGATGTCTTCTCTTCTTCGGCTGGCAGTAGTCATCTTGGGAGAAGTGAGCACTGCAGACCCGATGGTCTGCAAGGCGCAGTGTCTGGACAGGAGTGTTAGCATCCATTTGTAGCACAACTAGCCACAACTTCAGAATCTCGCCGTCCGACAAAGGCAGCCTATGAAAGCTGTACGGGGTGTTGCGCGACATCCTGTTCTTGCAATTCAGATAAGCACAAACACGAACCATTGTTTTCAATCGATGCAGTAAAACTCTCAGCTGTACTCCGGGACAACCAGCTGCACTCTGAGCGGTGCTCAGCATGACTCCTCTGTTTTCTTCCGGCAACAAGCAAAGCTCTCGCGAGATGACGTCACAGCCCAGAGCAAGTGAAGGGTCAGGGAAACGCTTAGTATGCTATTTACAGAGATAGCACTGGTGATCTGAACCAGTCAGTGGCGAAAAAAAGCACTTTTAATGCGCAAACTTATACGGGACACATTTGCCCCCGTTACCGTTTTAGCTCGTTTCGCGGCTCGCGGCTGCATCCGCCTCCCTCAATACTGAACCAATTTTAAAACGAGTTGTACCTATGAATCATACGCACACATACACATGGGGAAATAGAGCCCAGGTGGAAAAATACCGAAGTTATCCTTTAATAGTAAAGGTTGCCGACCTGTCGCCTAGTTACTGGTTACTTTGCAGATTCAGATTATTAATACAAAACAAACAAACTAATAAATTATAATGTATTTTAAGCTACCCAGCATTATATAAAGTAATTAAAAATAGGTCCACCTGTGACAGCTGCAATAAAAATGATAAACACATTATTACATCAATAATAATTATATGTACATGATTCCTGGGCCATTCTGCATACCGTGTACTTTTACTTTTGGTAACTTAAGTATATTTTAAAGGTAACATTTTTGTACATACAGAAGTATTTCTCTGCTGGAAAGACGGTCTTTTCATAAAACTGGCTGTGTGTGCTGGTGCTTCAGAACAAAAGAAAACAGTTAAAAAAGGCTATGGCATTCGCCTTTGCTCAAGAGGGAGAAAAACTACAACTACCAGAATGCACTGCACTACAGCTTGGCTGGTTTGACATAGGAAACAATATGGCTGCTGACTAGTGACAAATGACCTGGAATTACAGTTAAAAGGTAAGCTGAAATATGCTTCTGAGGACATTTAGGTGAAAAATAGGCAATGTAATAAAATAGTCTTGGTTTATATTTGAACACCACTGCTAACGTTAGCTTAACTAGAGCCCTTTGGACAACAGCTAACAATGATGTACGATCACCAAAGTACAAAACTAGAACAAAATAGGCTAATGAACTCCCAGCAAACAAGGTGACATGATGAACAACGCAGCTAGGAGCTAACGTTAGGCTAACTTTAGCTAACGTTAGCTAGAGATGTTAAAGATAACTTTATATTTCTTTCCAGCAAAGTGACAATATGTTGCCTCAAACACAATGTTGACTTACCTTAGAACAGATGTAGACATCATTGTTAATCTTATTCACGTTGAGTTGATGTTGTGGTCTAACGTTACCACACAACTTTATCCAAAGGAGACACTTTTCTCAGTTGAGATGTGGTTTAAAGCGTAAAAAATACACCTGGTCGCCCAGCCTCTCAGGATACCTTGTGTCAGAGTTGCATGTACCCCATGCACACCGTTTGACCATTTTTAAACTTCAAATCTCAGAAAAAGCTCATAAAACCGAACAAACTGACTTTCTGTAATGCATTTCAATGGACGTCCAGGCAGAGAATGTCCCAGTGTATGGGAATGGCTATTAGCACTGTGATTGGCTCATCGCGTTTGAGGGTGGGGCTTAGCCATAGGTCAATTGTTACTGTGCGTTCACACCAAACGTGATGGACGCGATGAACGCCACAAGTTTCCATTCAAAATCAATGTAAATGACGCGATGACACGCGATGTCGCTTCGGGCAACATGTTTCAGGCGATAAGAGCGACGCGATGAAGCGATGACGCGTCCATCGTCTCAAGTTGAAAAATTTGAACTTTTCAAGTGAAATCGCGTGATGCTGTGCCGCGACATCCAATCAGCGTTGATATCCAACCATTCATAAAGAAATTATAAGCAACTAACCGGAGACAGATGGACAGGCGCTCCGCAGCTGGGATGGAGCGCCTGTAGTTGGTGTCCAGGCGGGAGATCCTCGCACCGATACAGGCCAACAGGTCCTCAAACTGGGCCAGCGTCAGCCTGAAGTACCGGTGGAAACGACCTTCATCCAGACGCAGCTCTTGCAGGAGGTGATGATATTCACCCAGCTGTGTGCGTTTCTGGATGATATTGTGAACCCAGACACGGCGGCGTTTGGGTCCACGATCCAAACCAGATGTCCACAACAGATAAAGAGCAGCTACGGTAGTTAACTCAGCCATGGTTGACGAGAAAATAGCGGGAGGTGATGAAAATTGCGGGAGGAGGGTTGCGTCATCGCGATTGAAGCGATGATCAAAAAGGTGACATTTGTGATCAAGTGACGCGATACTCGCGTTACAGGCGATGACATCGCATCCATTGCGTTTGGTGTGAACGCACGGTTACTGTCAACAGAGTAACGTTACTTCTACACTGTAAGGGGGCGATCACACAGATGAAACACTAGAAGCGCGACGCCAGTAAAACAATTGTTTTCCTATGATATGACGCGTCTGACTGGCGTTCAAGCGTCTTTTCAAACGGGCGTTTTTCCAGTGTCTTTTTAGACGCGCGTTTTTGTAGACACTTCTTTTTAGACATGCGTTTCTAGACGCGCGTAGATGCTGAAAAGTTAAAATATTTTAAACTTTTTTGAGCATCAGACGTCAGTAGCTAGCGTGCATTGAATAAGCGCTTCCAGCGTTTCAAGCGTCTTTGAAGCGTCCTCGTCTCTAGCGTCTCATTTCTGTGTGATCACCCCCTAAAAGTAAAAGATCTGAATAGGCAACTTCTTCCACCACTGGTGGCTGGGGATTGGATCATTTCCATCAAATGTTCTTTGTCCTTGTTCACTTAATCAACAAAATGATAAATTCTAAGGCAAGATAAGATAAGATAAGATAAGATAAGGAACTTTTAATGTCTCCGAAGGGAACTATATTGTGGATATGCTACATAGTAAAACATCTCAACAATAACTCTCAATACAAAGCTTCATGTAACAATTTGCACATACACATACACACCTTCTGACAATGGCGACCTATTGCACAACCCCATGGCTAATGTCTTAAATTATGTAAGGTATGAACATTGTTGCTTTGAAACAATTATTGCTTTAGTCTTACAAAGTGACCCAAACACACTCTGTGTCAGTCCTCTGCTTGGTGAAATGTTGGCAATTATTTATGACTCCATAATGTACTTTCAGTGTGAGAACAATATATTTATTTATTTAGAAAGAAGAAAAACATAACTGACATGGAACATGTGTAAAACCTGCAGTGGTGAAAGAAGTCGTCAGATCTTTTACTCAAGTAAAATTACAAATATCATACTGTAAAAATACTCAAGTTAAAAGTCCTGCATTAAAAATGTTACTCAGGTAAAGGTATGTTAAGTATAATCGGGGAAATG
Organism: Epinephelus lanceolatus; assembly: GCF_041903045.1. NCBI lineage: Eukaryota > Metazoa > Chordata > Actinopteri > Perciformes > Serranidae > Epinephelus > Epinephelus lanceolatus. The sequence goes on along the minus strand of NC_135744.1, from coordinate 41,343,784 downwards.
TACTTAAAATACTAAAAGTACAGCTTATGTAAAATAACACCAGTACAGTGTTATGCTCTGATTATGTGTTTATCCATCAGAAGAACTTCTACATCTTAAAGAATCATTTGTACAGATAAAAAGAGGCGGTAGTGACCTCACATGTAAGAAATAAATAAAACTTAACATGGATGAAAGAGGCAGGGTGGACACACTCAGATAAATTATGCAAACTGAATGAGTCTCCGCAGCTTCACCTTGTGCAACATGGCTGTTTGTGCCAATTAAAGCGCCCACCAGCGCCACCGCCCCTCTTCTCTATTATCCTCCGGCCTCAGTGTTTGAGCTCTGAGAGCAGAGGGGAAGGTATGTGGGCTCAGTGCCAGCCAAGCCTGGGAGAAAAAACACCGAGGCTGCCCATGTGGGGTTCAACCCTCTGAGGCAAGGCAGGTTACCAGGGCAACCAACCACCGCCACCACCAGACGGGGGGAAAACCTCCTTTAAATGTTAACTTTTCCAGGAAACCAGAAGAAAAGAAGCTCATTTTCAGTCCATCGTTCATGAGGAGTTTCTTTTTCCTTTTTTTCAAAAGCTACAAAAGAGCTTTGAGAGGACTTGTGTCCTTGTGTACGAATATGAACCAAATCACGTTTTTATAAATGTTTAGCGGTACAAGTCCTGTATTCAAAAGTTTACTTAAGTAACAGCACAAAAATATTAGCATCAAAATATACTTAAAGTACCATACGTAAAAGCACTCATTATGCAGATATTATATTAATGGATTATATTTATTGATACATTAATGTAATTATCAAATTAAGGTTGCAGCTGGTAAGTGTGGAGCTTTTTACTTTCATATACTGCTGGGTAGCTTGTGAGTTTCACTGAAGGATCAATAGTCTTATCAAAATCTATAATAATACATCATGATATGTTGATTATATTTTGTATCATTAATCTGAATCTGCAAAGCAAATAAAGGTATCTGATAAATACTGGAGTAAAAAGTATATTTGCCTTTGATTTTTGGAAGTATGAAGTAACAGAAAATGGAAATTCCCACAAAAGTACAACTACCTCAAAATTGTACAGTACTTGAGTAATAGTACTTAGTTACTTTCCCATCCATCATCCCAAAAACGTAGATGCGGATGCTTCCAGTTACCCCTCAGCTCAGCCTTGGTTTTGCTACCTTTGGACCGTTATACCGTGATATCACCCAGTAGTTTGTGGAGTGCTGATTTAAAGCCTCAAGTTTAGTATTTTGGCCATCACCCTCTCGGTTTTTTAGAGCCATATTTGGGCGAGAGGCTGGCGCTGTGGAGAAGCGAGGGATGAATCTGGTTGAGAAGCCAAGGACACTATCGGCAGACAGCCTGACACTTAAAATGGACAGCCCTTGATTGTGCATAACTTCACGCGATAATAAACTGTTAACTGGTGAGTCATGTAAAAACTCAACCCCTGTACAACTGTTATGAATGTTAAAATTAGCTATAGAGACAAAAACCTTTTTTCGTATCACGCTGTAAACATGTTTATTTCTGCTGTAAAGTTGGGCATTTTAACATGGGGGTCTATGGGGATTGACTCACCTCTCGAGCCACCCTCAAGTGGCCGTTCAAAGAACTGCAGTTTTGGCACTTCCTTGTTGGCTTCATTTTTCAGCCCTGGGGTTGCTGCACAGCCGATGGACACTGGTGGCGTGTAGCTGTAAACTGTTCTTCTGCTAACTTCAAGCAAACTCTCTGCTAACTAGGTCGAGGTTTTCAAATGTAAACATCAAGAAAGATGGTGAAGAAGGAGCACCAGCTGAGCTAGCATCATGCTAGCCGCTTCAATTTCCAATGGGATATCAGGAACTGTTTTATCCTTTGATTCACCGAAACTTGGCTAAATCCTGGACAGCACCGTTCCACCAGGTGACTCTATTTCTGTATGCCGATCTGACAGAGCAGAGGACTCTGGTGAGAGAAGGAGAGGAGGCATGTGCTGTATGGTGAATAAGGACAGGTGTGACGGTGGGAATGTGAGCTACTGTCCCATTCCTGCTGTGGATCACTGCTATATGCAATTCAAAGGTGGCTGCAGAGCAGTGTCGTGTTTGGGAGAGGTGACTATACGGCCATCTTGTCCACAACCACATATGGTGGATTACCAGAACCATCCGGAAACATCAACAATCATAAAGCAGGAGCCAACAATGTAAGAAGACACAATAAAGGACCAAATTACAGTGCACAAGTTAAAGATGCTGATGGGATCACACTGGAGTTGTACATTATAAAGCCATGTGACAAATAAATAAATTATTATTTGATTGATATACAGCCTGAGAAGCTGAGTCCTAAAATGGCCACTGTACATATAACCATACAGAGGATAATATCTAAATCCATCCTCAGGACAAACTTAACATTGTTTGCCACACTAATGGAAAAGATGGTAAAAACCACAAATGTCTCTCAGTTGTTTCCAACTGTGTGATGTATTGTACAGATTTCTGTCACGTACACACAAATCTTCTCACTGGCACGCATGATATCTGTGAATATTGGTGCTCATTAGTGCTGATGTCTCCTGCACAGCCACCATCTGTGAAAACACTTGCTGGGAAAACTCTGCGCTTGCTTGGACATCATGAAGATCTGTAGCTGCTCCAGGAACTTGAATCCTAATTGTCAGCCTGTCTGTCCTGCAGGAACAACAAACTGCAGCCAGGGCCTACATGCTGTACGGCTCAGATTGAGAAACACACCACCAGCAGCGCCACCACCAGCAGCACCACCTCAGCTCTCCAAGAGGCTGCAGGGAAACCAACGCAACAGGAGGCACACTGGCACATTTCTGCTCCCAGAGGCAGCCAGAGAGAGTCTGCTTGCTGGAGAGAGATTTACTTGTGTCAGAGAGACAGAAGTTTTAGTTGTGCATCCTGCTCAGTCATGGTGTAAAGAAACAATGTGCATTTAATCAATGCACCGGACACCTTGCTCAGGTCAGGGTATAATTTCTTGGTCCACACGTGGATCCAGAAAAAAAAACCTTCATTTTTAAGGCATACAGCTGGACTACAGGGTGATTTCCTCTGCCTCTCTGTCCATCCCTTCCCACTACATTCCCACTTCCCCCAGCTCTACCATGCATCTCCTATAGGAACTCTCCAGGTATTGCCATTCTTCATTCCTCCACCAGATGCCCTCAGACTTTCCCACCAGTCCCAGTCAGCTGACACTGACATCCACCTGCTCACCTGTTCCTAATTCCCCATTTACTCCCCATAGTATTAATAACAGTTGTTTGACAAAATTAGCAATGTTGCTTTCAGAGCGCCTGAACATGAGCTGTTGTTTGTACCTGCCTGGCTGCACCTTTTTACTCTCCCATTCCTGGTCACCTGCGGATTCTCTGTTACTCCTGTGTGGACTCGCGACCCATGCCAGTAAGCTTGTGTATCTTAACTTTTTTGGTAAATCACTGAACTGTATTTGGGTCGTTTCCCTTGCTGTCTCCTACTCGCCACCTTGAAAGTATCAATCAGTGCTGTGAGACGGAATCTCAGGGAGTTCTGTCTATAGTCTATGATTTTGCACCTCATGATTTACGCCCATACTGTGCCCTGTGTACAGAATATAGTGAGGGTTGGGGTGGTGGTTGTGCTTGTAGCACGTGTGACTTTCATGCAGGAGATCTGACGTTGCATGTTAACCCTTTTCATTAACCATAAATATGATCTTTCCTTTATTTTGCCCAGTCAGCAGTCCAAACATTAATCTATTGAAGGTATACATATATATGGTTTATATACATATACATGGTTTCCTAAATCCCTTTCAGTCATCACTTATGACCCACTCGTAGTGTGTGGCAGTGTATTTTTCTGCAGAGACTCTGCCTGTATTTTCTTATCTTCATCTTATTTTGTGGTGCATGGGATGATTGAGTGCAGTGCACAAGTGAGGTTGGGAGTTTCTAAAAAGGTAGCCACCAGGTGCCAGACTGTAAGCAGCAGGCATCCAACAAAAAATGACAAAAAATCACAGAAACAGTGCCCCCCCCCCCCCACACACACACACACATAGTGAGGCTTTGGCTTTCACTGTCATGTTTGCTGCGATACTATATAGTTTACAAACATTAACAGACTTTCCTGCATCAACACGATATCCTACGTACTCATAGTATGCTGATGCTTGGGCAGATGCCCCTGGCATAATGAAGGTGGGGGCAGCCTTTTGCATTGCAAGGGGTTGGGGGTAAGACGCATGAGTCGACTCATGTGCCTAACACCGGATTGACAGTCAGGTTTAGGCAACAAAACCACTTGGTTAAGGTTAGAAAAGATATTGTGGTGGACAAATGACTGATGTAACAAAATCACTAAACGTTGACTTTTAGTTTCACATGGGACACGGACACTGTTCTCTTGGGTCAAAGTCCTGTGCTTGTTGGATCCCTCCACCCACCTTCATTCCCACAGGTTGGAGGATGGGTTTACATTGGCATTGGGGAAAGCTCGGCCTGTGTTATACACATGCTAAAGGGTGCCCTTGGCTACATTATAGTGATGCTGTAGACTGCCCACAGCCATATTTTGACGCTCTTAAGGCCAATTTCCACCAGATGCGTGTTGGTTGCGTCTCCGCTCCGGCACGGCAGCGGAGCCGATAGGATTCCATTCTAGTCAATGTGTGTGTTTCCACCGGCTGCGGCTGTGCTGCGTTCCGGCTCCGTCTTAGCTCCGGCACTCCGGAGCCCTCCGCAACAGATACGCAGGACTTCTATTTTTGCCGGACGCCGGAGCAGAACGCAGCAATTCAGCACAGAGCAGATCGTGCAGGGCAGGAAGTCGTGCACAGAGACACGATAAAACATCCGGTTAATTTTAAAAATAAAGTACACAGTGTTCACGGCGGATCATATTTCCCTGCACTACACCTTAAAAACTACATAATGGGCAGAGGCAGGCCTGAAGTCAACAGGTCAGAGGTTTTCAGACGTCATTTCACCCCATGAACACCATGGACGAGGAGATATTAATCATGGCAGTGCACCGAGATGTCTTCCGGCGGAGCTGCACTGCACCGCACAGCAAACGCAGCCGGTGGGTGTTGACGGACAGGGGAGCACGCAGCGGATAACCAGCGCTGCCGTTACGCAACGGACACGCATCCAGTGGAAATCCGGCGTTAGAGTGAGACCAGGCTGCCTGCATAGTACCTTTAACAATACAGTATTAGAATTAAAAATAAAAGCACAAAATCCCCACATTTATTAAGCTGGAACCATGAAATATTTTTACATGAAACATGGCAAACAATTATAGTAATAATAGTTGCCAATTATGTTTCTGTCAATCAACTAATTGATTAACTGACCAACTGTTTCAGCTCCAGTTATATAAACTGTTGGGTAGTTTAATTATTGTTAGTTAGTTAGTTAGTATATGTTATCAATTAAATTTATAACAAAATACTTTGTTGTAAAGTCTTAACATGTTTTTTATGCAAACTCTTAGACTCTAAAGTAACTAAAGCTGTCAGATAAATGTAGGGGAGTAGAGTTAGAAAAATATTCAAGTTAAGTACAAGTACTTCAAATTTTTACTTAAAGGGATAGTGCACCCAAAAATGAAAATTCAGCCATTATCTACTCACCCATATGCCGAGGGAGGCTCAGGTGAAGTTTTAGAGTCCTCACAACACTTGCGGAGATCCGAGGGGAGAGGAGGTAGCAACACAACTCCACCTAATGGAGGCTGACGGCGCCCCAGATTAAAACGTCCAAGAACACATGATTGAAACCACAAAATATCTCCATACTGCTCGTCCATAGTGATCCAAGTGTCCTGAAGCCCCGACATAAAAAGTTGTTTGGAAAAACGTCATTTAAACTCAGTTTTTAGCCTCATTGCAGCCTGTAGCTCTGACTGCCTCTCTGTGCACCGCGCTCACGTGTGTGCACTTGCGTGAGACCATGAGACATGGGCACCGCGTTCATGTGTGTTCACGTGCACACACGTGAGCTTGGTGTACGCAGAGGCAGTCAGAGCTACAGGCTACAATGAAGCTAAAAACAGAGTTCAAATAACATTTTTCCAAACAACTTTTTATGTCAGGGCTTCAGGACACTTGGATCACTACGGACGAGCAGTATGGAGATATTTTGTGGTTTCAATTATGTGTTTTTGGACGTTTGAATCTGGGGCGCCGTCAGCCTCCATTAGGTGGAGTTGTGTTGCTACCTTCTCTCCCCTTGGATCTCCGCAAGTGATGTGAGGACTCTAAAACTTCACCTGAGCCTCCCTCGGCATATGGGTGAGTAGATAATGGCTGAATTTTCATTTTTGGGTGCACTATCCCTTTAAGTACAGTACTTGATTAAATGTACCTAGTTACATTATGTAACTGCTGGTAATAAATTGCATCAGTTGCAATGATCTAAGCTTTTAAGGGGTCACGTCTCAGTCTTGTCTTAATGATCAGCCGTGATACACAGTCATGAATTGTTTTTGCAGGACCAAAATCAATGTACAACGCTTGAAGAGAGGAAAGACAGCTTCAATCAACCACCAGCTGGTTTTCAATGACAAACACACACACACACACACACACACACACACACAAATCAAAGACATTAAAATCTCATTTGCATTATAGTTAGAAATATGGGAATAGATTCAGACATTTTGAGCCTGTACAGACCTGGTATTTACATGTGTTTTGGATGATCTGTTCACAAGTGGACAGCACTAAATTCAGGTGTGAATGACCATCAAGACACATGGTGATCCAGTCACTTAGACCCCTTGCTGACGAGGTCTGGGATGTGTATGACCACATGTCTTTTGTAATGTAAAAACAAATGCATCCTCATGGTTCCCCAGCAAGGACTACATCATCAGTGCAGGACAGTGTTGGTGACAGTGCGCTAATGCTCTATAATTTACCCATCTAATGTCGAGTTGCATGACCATCAATCATTTTGTGGAAGGAGACGTGTTGAGTTCTGCTGACAGTGATGTTTCCAGCTGTACTGACACAACCACTAATGTGACTAGCAAGCATGCTAAGTGGATGTAATGACTGTGTGTGGGGCAGTAACATAACCTGAACACAAGTGGTCAGCTGGAGATGCACAATAGGCACAGGTGTGAACAGTGATGTGTCTCGGCTGTCCTCCTGTGTCCAGATCACCAAAATGCACATTAATACCAGGTCTGAACTGGGTCTTTGATTGCAGAGCTGAGATCTTCAGGATAAGTGTACACAACTCTTAAATAACTCTGGGCTGAAAGACGCCTTTTTATTGCTTGATGAGTTTATTTTGTTTGGCTTCATTCTTGATTTTTAACTCTTTTTTTCAGTGCTGTATTCTTAATTGAATCCCTTTTGTTTGTGAGGTAAACTGTCTTCACTGAAACCAAGGCGAGACAGGTGCCAAGCTGAAGATTCCTGTCTGAGACAAACAACAGAACTGGGTGTTTTTAGCAAGACATCAGATTGTTTCCAACCGCGACTGTGGCACCAACACAGGTGGTTTTTTTTAGCGAGACATTGGGTCATTTCCAGCTGTGGTTGTGGCAACGAAACTGGGTATTTTAGGCCAAAACATGATATTTTTTCCAAATCATAACCAAGTGTTTATTGTGCCTAAACATAACCACATGTCAACCACAGTGTTGTTGTAATGTAGAGAATCATAAAGTTTCAATATAGCTATATATGAAACCTATATGTAACATAACCATGGTTTGCAGAAATGTAGCATGTCAAAATTAATTCTAGTGGAAAAAAGAACTGATGTTTTATCTCCAATTACTCCAATACAAAGAAATACAGATTTTCTCCCAGGGATGACAGATAATGGGTTTGCTCTGTGGGAAAGTGCCGGTATCACAACTTTGAAAGACTTATTTGAAGGGGACAGAATGATGTCATTTGACCAATTAAGATTGAAATACAAACTATCACACACACATTTTTTTTAGATTCCTTCAAGTCAGGAGCTTTATACAGAATCCAATTCGGCATAAATTTACTCTGGAAATGTCACCAACTGAACAACTACTGTACAAAATACATAGCAGTAAGGCTATAGTAAGACGATGCTATGAGGCCTTTTATAAGTCCATTAAGGCTAGCATTACAATTATGCAAACATGGGCTCAGGACCTTGGGGTGATAATAGATGAAGCTATGGAGGCGGACATATGAGAGCATGCTAACAACATATCCATATGTAATAGAGCAAAGGAATCACAATTTAAATTACTGCATCGCCTTCAGATATCACCTGAACTCAGACATAAGATGGACCCAAAGACATCAGCTCTGTGTATGAAGTGTAATAAGGAAGTTGGTAGCTTTATACATACTGTGTGGACCTGTGTGCATATCCAGGATTTCTGGGTAGAAGTGGCTTTGAAATTAGATTTGGTTTTTAATAAGGAGTTGGACTTGGACCCAGTATATTTGTTGTTGGGATTACCACACCCATGAATAAAAGGATTTCATTGTCAGAAACTGTGGAATGTTTTAACATATGCTGCACGTAAAACTATATTGCTGAAATGGATTTCAAATAAGCCACCTACAGTTTTAGATTGGCATAAGGTAATATTTGACCTATTACCCATGGAATATCTGACATACTGGTCCAGAGGGAAAATTGGTTTATTTTACCATGTATGGACCCCATTTCTCGATTATGTAGGACCTAGAATATCTAACATATTTTGGAAGGTGCTTCCCAGACCAGGGAATAACAGTTGAATGTTAAAGGAGAGGTGTTGCTGTCTGTTTTACTATTTTTATTTGTTAGTTTATTTTCTGTATCATTTCTTAATTATTGTAATGTATACTTACTTCTCCATTTTATATTATTATTAATTCTTGTCGTTACTATTGCCATATGATATTCTACCATGCTTGTGACTGACTGACTGCTGTGCTGAAGGGGGGGATAAATGTAAAAAAAAAAAAAAAAAGTGTTTGTATATGTGAATAAGATGTAACACATAATTAATAATAAAGATATTCTTTAAAAAAAAAATTAATTCTAGTGATGGGGTTGCCCTGGAAACCATACATGTTTGTACATTTCTGGAGATAATGAGTTGAAAATATAGTTTCAGTTAGTAAAACCTTTTTTTAAATTTTGATGGTAGCAGGACAGCAGTGTGTATGACTGTCCTTCAAAAATATGATTTTATATATAGGCCTATTAGATTTCATATATATATATATATATATATATATATATATATATATATATATATATATATAAAAATTATATTATCATACATATTTAATTTCCAATTACAATGCCTAGACGTTAATGAAACACAAATTACATGAGCTATAAAAGTGCACCATCATTAAATCTTCCACAGTAATGTTGATGGAAATAAAGGAGATATTCACTTAGCGGCCACTTTATTAGGTACGCCTGTAAAATCAAATGCAATCCAGCTTCGCCATAAATTCTGCCTTTAAGATATTAATGTTATGAGTGACTCTGTCAGAGAGGTATTTAACTATATGTTTATTAAGTGGGGTTTATTTTGCAGTGATGTTAAGGTGGACTGAACTGAAAGAGGTGTTTCTAATGTTTCGACCACCCCAGTTACAAACACATGGGGGAAATGAATATTAGAAAGACATTTTTGTTTCAATGCAAGTCAATAATCATTTATCATCTTTTATTATATTATCTATTATACTTGTGCTCCATATCGTGGAACTGTGTGCTTGTATATCGGCAGATTTTTCTGTGCTGTCATGTTGAGCTGACCTGCTGTGCACTAAACAAAATACTAACTGGAAGTGTGCTAACTGTGCAGTAGAGCTGCAGTGATTAGACGTAGAATTTGCAGCTATTTTTGATAATGTTTTAATTATTTATGTCATTGTTTCATGCACAAAATGCCAACCACTTCTAGCTCCATCCTCTCAGATGTGAGGATTTCTTGTTTTTCTCTGTGATGTTATTTTAAATTGGGGTTTTGATCATTTGTACAGACAAAAACCAACCGTTTGAAGACTTCATGGATTTAGGAAAGGGCATTTTTTTTCACTATCTATAGAGCAAACAATTAATTGATAATGAAAATGATCATAAGGGGAAGCTCTTTAATGAACACTGTCTCTTTTATTTCATTTCATTTTATTTTATTTATTTGATATAAAACATTTTTGTGTTGTATTTTTAGTTTGTGTCTACACCCTCAGAGTGTTTGTACAGTTATAGGGGAAGTTGACTCCTTTGCACTAGGACCCATCAGACTGTTGAGCCGGTAATATTCCGGCACTAGGACCCCTCGGACACTGTGATGGTCTCTTTGTCTCCACCAGTCAGAGCCTCCTCCTCCTCCTCCTCCTCTCTGTCCTCTCTGTAGTCTCATTCCGTGTCTCTCTCCATCAGCAGCAGTCTGGATGCTTGCAGGGACAGAAACATGGCTGTGAATCTCGGCAAGAACAGACTGGCCCTGCTGACCGCCTACCAGGACGTCATTGACGAGACCTCGGACACCGACTGGTGAGTCCTGCGGCCGGCCATCCCTCCTCTCCTCTCCCCCTCTCTCTCCGTCTCTCCATCGCTTCTTTCTCCTGGTTTCGCTGCTCTCTTGGCGTCCCTCCGGGTTTAGCTGTCCGGGTTGGTGCACGCTGAGGATGCGCAGGGCAGGTCACAGGGGCGCACCGTGCAGCATCATCATCATCATCATCATCATCACTCACCCGTAGTGGTGAAGACTAGAGCCATACAGGCCGGGCAGATTCACCACTGCTCCACACACACTGTCAAGACAGTTTATCTCCAGCTGAAATTCTCAGCGTAAGTAAGCGCATTAAGCAGCTCCGAGCCGGCTGAAGCTGTAAAGCAGTGAAAGTGAGAGTTTTGTTTTTTGGGTATTAAATGAAATGAGCAGCAGGTTTGTGAGTGTGAACTGACCTGCACTGCAGATTCAGGGCAACAGTGTGCGCTGCTGTGAAACACTGTGTGCGCACTGGACAAATAATTGTGCAAGCGGACCGCTTTGTTTCCTCTCAGTTTCTCCTCTCAGTCGGGACCAGGTTTACTTGCAGCCAGCTGGAAGCAATTTCAGGCTTTTATGCAACGCGATGCAGCGGTGTGTGTGTTTGTATGTGTGCGTGTGTGTGTGGCTGTGTGAGGCTTCAGCAGGGGTAAACGGGCCTGGTCCAGAGATACTGATGAGCCCCTGCATCCCCAAACGAGGGCGGAGAGAGGAGAGGGGCGAGGCCGAGCGGGTGGGAGGGGGAAGAGGGGAGGGGGGGGGGCTTCCATCATCACCCTTTGTGGCCTTTCCTCACTTGGAAGTAGTGCAAGAGGCGGCAATAAAACGCCTGCTGAAATATTGAATGTGAAAGTGGAATCACTGCGCCGAAACCACATAGTATCAGGATGTCATAGTTCCTCATGAAGCCAGGTTTTGAAACAGGCCAACAAGTATGATAAGTGTGGACTTGCACATGTGGGAATTTTATTACATTTCCAGCCAGAGTTGGATGATAACATTCCTGAGTCTCCAAATATGGAAAATCATTCATTTTTTAATGGAATTTTTTCGTCATTGTTGTTGATAAATGCTGTTTGTGCACACACTGGTGCAGAAACACAACCTACAGCGACTAGTATTTTATATTCATAGAAAAACAGAATAAGAAGTTAATATTTACATTTTCTTAAAAAATAAAGAACCACCAGGTTTTTATATTTTGTTTGGCTTGCAGACACAACACCGCCTGAATGCAGCCAACCAGAAAGTGCCAGATGTCGGACTTTCCCACCAGCATGTGAACCCAGAATAGGAATGTTATAAGTGAATTATAAAGTAATGCAAAAGGAAAAAAAGGAGTGCCATTAGCTCAGCTGTAGGAATTTTATAGGACTATTAACTGGGATCGGTGTTGCTGCCGGCATGTTTCTCCTTTTGCACTTGTAGGAGTCAATGAACCAGGTAAAAGCCATTTTAGAGGGTTTTATTTGACTTGGAGCAGCACTGTAGGTTTAAAGTTAAACTGTAACCTCTTGTCCTTGGTCATGATAAGCCAGCAGTCACTACTGTAGCTGTGTAAAGAAAGATTAAGTAATGCCAGAGTCAGCTGGGAAACACTTCTCCAGCATAAACCTGCAATAAGTGATTTTTTTTTTTGGCCACTTGTGGGCAGCAGAAGCAAGTAGTGAACATGCCATTGACATATTGCCTTCTTAGAGTCGAGATGTAATGAAAATACCTTTTTATCCCTCATAGATCACATTCCTGTGCTTTTATGCACCTTTTTAACAATACATGCCAAAAAATGACAAAACGTCAGTTCTTCTTATTCTGTGTATTCTGTAAAGCAAAATATGACGTGTGGTTATTTGAACTAGTACTAACCAGTTTCAAACAGTAATATCATGACATCCACCCATCAGTCAATCTGCCACTTTAGCTGCACAGAGCAGAGACTAGCTGATGGCTAGTGGTGGTGCTAGTTCTCGAGTCTCGCGCGAGTTGCCATGTAAACACAGCACTTCTGCAGGCTACCTGACCACGGTGAGAAATGATGCTATAAAAGTGGAGTAAATTACGTCTTTTCAAGTCAATTTTACATGCCACAGCTTCAGGGCACTTGGATTATGACGGACGAGCCGTTCTGACGTTTTTGAAATGCATTAGCGGAGTTTTATTATATTTTCAAAATGTGGGTTCGATGCACTTCAAGTGTAGCTGTTATTCTGGCTAGCTGTTATCCTCCGATACCCCGAACGAGTTTTGTGGATTAAAAAACTACACTGGACTTCTTGTCGGCATGAGGGTCAGTAAGTACTGTCTGTATTTTCATTCTAAAGTGGCCATTTCCTTTAAGAATTGTAAGGTGCTGCTCTCTAGTGGCTGTAGTATTTATTACAGGAGCAGAGGAGAAAGTGAGGTGATGTAGCATAAAAAGCGACAAAGTTTGTGTAATATTGTATTAAGATGGAAGAAGTCCTTATAGGGTGGGCGGGAGGGCTGGTTGATGGGTCAAACAAGCACAGGAATGTCACCCAGGAGACTGCTGATGGTGGCCAGAAGTCAAAGTTGACTTCTTTTAAAAACTGCGAAGCTTAGTATGCTCGTGTGGCATGCTAAGCTACTGACGTAAGTGATGTGTCGTATATGACGCATGTCATTGATATGTGTCACGTGACGTATATGATTAACATGATGTTTTTCCCAAAACTAACCAGGTCAAGCTGTTCTTACAATTTTTTTTTTTTTTTTATGTTTTCCTACGAAAAGCAGTGCACCCAAATTTGTACATATCCTAAAGGCTGCAATCATGTGACCAATGCGCTGATGGCAGTGAACAAGGAAGCAGTCCCGAGTGCTTGTAAGGAGGCAGGCTCAACCGGGACTTCCCTCTGGAGTTGCGTGTTTGGATCTGTGTGAAATTTGAGTCATTTTAAGGTACGTCCTCGCCATGTGTCTTTTCCTAAACCTAACCACAGTAACTTTGCGTCAGGTACGCAACTGTGTGTTAAGGACGTAACGTAATTCGTGGGGCACACATTCGTAGGATATCATATGAACCGTTCGCCTGGATAAGCGGAGGACGACGAGTGCGTTGTATGAGAATGAATTGATCAGGTAGTTTTGGAGTGGAATTGCAACTGTTTCATGATTCTTACGGGCGTATTTAAAACTGCGACCATTAGAATGGTGAAATATGTCATTTCGAAAGTCAGATGAAATCCACCTATTTTGTTGTTTAGGAATAAGAGAGCATTGTGAGGAAATGTTGCTCATTATCGTACCTGGCAAGTCGCAAAAACTTTGCTCAGCAAAATGTTCACCGACAATGTACTTCCAACGTTAGCCACCAAATAGGCACTCTTGCAACACAATATCTATTCGTAGTGACTTCGGCATTATTTTTGTTATCACTGTTTTAATCCTCATTCAGCTGAAATCACAATCTCTTCCTCGCCTTAACCAAAGTGCTTTTGTTGTCTTAACCTAAGACAGGAGTCGGGACACAACTCAGAACTCTGGTGTCAAGTTCCTGCACTTTATTTGGCCGCTATACTCCCCAACCACCTTGTTGCGAAGCCTGCGCAGTACATGGACGTAGTGTTTTGTTACCTGAAAAAAACTGTCTCTGAACATAATCCAGGCAGTGATCCCATCGCCACAACATTACGATCGGTAACATACAAACGTAATTTCTCAGCAACAGGGTTTTGCCGAGGGGAGCTAAAGATTCAGCTGCTAATTCTCTGTGGGTTCCCTTTCACTTTGTAACATTGCTTTAACATTGTCATCTCTCTCTTTAATTAAAATAGATGGATGCATTTGGTTGAAGTGGTATTGTGAATTTACACAATAGTGACCACTAATTTCCAAATCACTGGAAGTTGCGTAGTGTTTCAGCTCAGATTACAGATCCTGTTTTGAGTTGTTTGGAGCTGCACACTCTCTAGTCACCATCTTAACTATGAAATGTGAACCTGTGCCATCTGTTGCCGGTCATTAGTCCAAATGAGGTCAGATTGATTTGAGAACACACGCAGTGGTTCTGCTTTCAGTTTGTAGCTGTCGTGATTTCGGGGGGCGGGGAGGCGGCGGATTTTGGTTTTGGTTCCACATTTTGTGTCTGATTTGGACACAGATGTCATGTTCCTCTAGATACTAAATATTAATCCTGGCAGATGATTTGATAATGGAAACAGTTTTAAGTTGCAACTCAGCAAATAAGCAGTTAAAATGATACAGATTTTATTGCTAGATTAGAACACCAAATTTGGAGACTGGAAATAAAACAACAAACAGCAAATGCATTCCAGGGCTGCTGCACTGCATTTAGGGGCCACTATAACAAATATAGGCATACCTGGAGGCCTATCAGGTCCTGTTTGCTGGAATTTGACACCAGTGCCAACATAGTATATAATGTAGTGTTGGTAACGATACGAACACCCTTTTTTTGATACCTCATACTGAGAAAATATAAACATTTTTCTGTACAAAGCCATTTTTGTATTTAACAAAACAAGCCAAATGTCTAAAAGTAGCAAATCGAAGAATAAGTAAATGTTTACAGTTTAAGATTCTTGACACATTTTGGAATCAAAAAGTGCTGCGTTTAGATACCCAACTGCTCTAACACAGCTAAAGGCTTCTTTTTGGGTGGATTTTGTTGTTGTTTATTTACAGTTCTCATAACATACAAACATATCTAACGTTTGTCAGAGATAGAGTGATAAGGTCCTGCACTAATTTCTATCTTTTCCTGAGCTTGTTTGTGTTATAACAGTCTGACGCTGAGCTCTCCAGGGATGCAAAGACGTCATTGTGTTAACTGCGTGTTATGTTGTTGATCCACACAGGAAATTATGCTTTTTCCACTCATAAGTCTGACTGTCTTGGCTGCCTTTAAACTCTGGCACCATAGCCCAGTTTGTATCAGTCACCGTGGCCTGTTCATGTGAGTGACAGCTGCCAACAATCCAGCCAAAGGTTAATGTATTTCCTCTTTCAAATGTTTGCTTATTCTGTGGGATGATCTGCTGGAGCAGGGGGATGATGCAGAGGGCCTCAGGCCTGCCCCCGTTTTTCACACTTGATGAGATTTGAACAAAGACAGAGACTTCCAAACACGGCTGACCCCAAACAACATGGGACACCCACCCCCCTAAAAAAAACACCCTCCGCCCACCTCTGTCCTAATAATGATATACTCCTCTTTCTATCTCAGATCTTCTAAAGCTTAATGAGTGCAGGTCTGGTCCCATGTTTCTGATCTGTTCAGTGGTTCAGATGGGTCTGGTGTGGTGCACATTGACCAACAAACAATCAACAAATCAGAGCTTTTTAAGGTAGCATTAATAATTAGCTATCTGAATAGCTATCCAGCTACACCTCTGAAGAAAACTGCCCCCCCCCCCCCCCCCCCCCCCCCCCCACCAAGAAGCTGGAATGATAAGTTGATAAATCCATTAGTTAACAGACAGAAAATTAAGCTACATCATTAATTGATACAATACTTTCGCAAACTATTTGCAAGCAAAAATGCTAAGCAATGCTACCAGCTTCTCAAATGTCAGTAGCGGGTGGCTGTCTTTATCTTCTGTGATATTACGCTAAATATTCAACATGATCTCATCCCTTCTCGTCATATTTTGCCAATGGGCAGAAGCCCCAGACATTACTGAAATGAAACCCGGGCAGCCTTTTGCATTGTACATTGACGCAGAAGGGGTTGGTGGTAAGAAGCGGTCAGCAGTTGGGTTTGCTTATGGTTTGGAAAAGATCACAGATGTTGCTGAAAAGTACCCGGCTTTGAGTGGCACAAACGCAGCTGTAATGTTGCGTACCCACCAAACGCGAATTTGCAAATTCGCGTGTCGAGATTACATACAAAGTCAATGCAAAGACACGATTACAGAACAATAAACTGCTACTCACTGGAGACAGATGGACAGGCGCTCCGCAGCTGAAATGGAGCGCCTGTAGTTGGTGTCCTGCCGGGAGATCCTGGCACCAACCCTCGCCAACAGGTCCTCAAACTGGGCCCCAAACAGCCTGAAGTACCGCTGGAACCAACCGTCATCCAGGCGGAGCTCCTGTAGGAGACGGTGGAACTCGCCGAGCTCAGTGCGCCTCCGCAGGGCATCATGCACCCAGAACCGACGGCGGCGTTTGGCCCTCAGACGAATCTGGGACCTCCAGAGCAGGTACAGTGCAGCGATCGTGGTGATCTCAGCCATGGTCAATGAGAGAAAGAAATGGCGGAAGTAATGTTGTTGTTATCTAGTGAAAATGGGCGGGCTCGTACTCGCACATCTGACGCGATAATGCGAATTTTACATAAATGGCCCAGCGTCCAAACTCGAGCAAGTAGCGCGATGAATTTTCGCGTTTGGTGGGAACACACGGTAAGAAGAGGTTGTTGGTTAGGCTTAGGCAAGAACAACATGGTTATGGTTAGGAATAATTGCAGGTGTCGCTAAAGAAAACCTGACTTGAGTTGCATGAACTTCGCTGGAAAGGCAGAGGCACGTTGCTACAAAATGGCCGGCTTTGAGTGGCACAAATGCAGCTGGAAAGGCAGAGGTGTGTCGCCAAAAAAACCTCACCTGCACCACACTGCAACTGATCCTGTTAGCTGGTTTTGAACACCGGTCTCCTGGGTGCAAGTCCAGTGTTTGTTGGACCAATCCTTTTCCCTTCCCACTCGCACTGAGCGTCACTTTAACGTTCTTTAAACTAGGTTTGTCACTTTGAGCAATGTACGTAGCTTCCATTGGAGTTAATGGAAAGCCGGGTGTGTCTCAGGCGTCATTATGGTGACACGGGGCACTACCAACTACCAAGCATCATATTTTGACACCCTAGGAGTGAGATCAGGCTGAAATATTTTTGGGTTTAGGACATTTTGACTGACAGAACAAGTAAGTAATTTTTAAAATAAAAAAAAGCCAAATATGTCACAGTTGTAGCTTCTTAAATGTTTGGATTTTGCTGATTATTTGTCTTCGATCATAGTTTATCCGATATTTCAAGGGTTTGGACTATTGTTGTTCTCTTTGGTGCTATGGGACATTCAGACAGTTTATTGACCAAATGACTAATCGATCAATACAGAAATTGATCATAAAATGATTGTCTAAACTGAATGACAAACACACCCTCAGATCCAGATATAAACGTAATAATTCCATGTCAATTTAATGCCCTCTGAATTTCAGATTTCATTTCTTTTAGGCTTGTAATTAATTTTTTGTCTTTTTCATCGTTTCCATGTTCTTCAGCCTCTTCTTCATCTTCATTTCCTGCTACGTCCTCTCTATCTTGTAAAGTTCTGATTTGTGTCTCCTGCTCTCTTTGTGGCAGCAGTGGAATCAATTAGGAAGGTGTTTTTTTCATGAACCACAAAGCTGCAGAGGTTTATTCATTAATTACATGACACCCTCACGTAATGCGTGTCCCTGTGAACAGGCCTTATCTCTGCCTCGCTCACTCACGCAGCCACAGCCCCGCCATCCTGAAGCTTGTTACCCAAACCTTGAGCTCTGTCTGGCTCTCTCTATCGCCTGCAGACAACATGTACACGGCCGCTGTGAGTGGCTCGGCCCTCAGTACGCTATCAGCCACGAGTGGTTGAGAGCAGAAGCAGGAGGGATCCAGATGATGGATGAGTCGGTCGTGTCCTCTTGTATTCAGCCAGAGAGAAGGGTAACGTTCTGTCTGCGCTGATAACAGGGACTATGATCCAGACAAGGACTCTATTAGAATGAAGCTTGTTTTTATACATGATTTGATGAAGACTCTTGAAGACTTAAAAACACCACTTGAGGTGCAGCAGCATGGATCGACAGATAGCAGTGTTGGTTGGTCCATCACTCTGGTCCAGACTGAAATATCTCAACAATACTTGGATGGATTGCTGTGAAACTTTGTACAGATACTCATGATTCTTAGAGATTTGATCCTAATGACTCTGGTGATCCTCTGACCTTTGACGTAGCGGCATCATGAGGTTGAGCTTTTATGGCTTTGAGTGAAATGTCTCGACAACTATTGGATTGCCATGAAATTTAGTTCGTTCATTATCCCCTTTGACACTGCCAGATTTTCGGCGAATGTTGGGCCGTTTTGCCGGCAAGCTGCAAGCGTTTAGACACACAGAGCCGGATTGGCGAGTTGATCCGAGGTGCCCAATTTTCCGCTGCGTAGGGTAGACATATTGACGGAACCTTATTGGTTTAAAAAGAAGGAGACGGCCTTCCGCAACGGGAGGGGCTGTTGAAGACTTGTGGGAGGAGCTGTTAATGACGCCGCACGTGCGACCCACTGGCGGTGGATAAACAGGAAACAGCTGATAGCAGGAATTAGCGAGCAGCTAGTAGCAAGAGGGAAACACAAACCTGACACACACTGTAAAGATGAGCAACTGGGGAGACAAGGAATTGCGCGCCCTCCTTGTCCTCGCAAACGAAGAGGCCATTAACCGTCAGATGACGGGGACGGTGAAGAACAGGCCGACGTACAAGAGAATCGCAGAAGGACTGACCAGCCGCGGCTTCCCTCCCACGTCACTGTTTACGTCACACGCTGAGCTACACGTTTTGTTACTTGCTCACGCCCCCCATTGCCCCGAAAAAGGCACATTCTGTATAAACAAAAGTAGGTAGGCGGCATTTTGCTGCACTCCCCGATTTTGTTTTTATACTGCCAATGCTGAAAAAAGACTGATTGGGCTTTCCTGCAAATTTACACAGTTCCTATCTAAAAAGGGCTATTCATTTTCCCCTCAGGATTAATTGTTATAACTTTAAGTCTAGCGCTATCATCAACAACATTTAATTTGTCTTATACTTTGGTTTATGGCCAAAAAGACATTGTGTCTCACGGAGCCTGTAGCATGGCTGTAGACACTTTATTAATTACTATGGGGAATAATCAGCCGCTCATTTGCATTTCCTTTCAATTTTCTCTTCACTTTCTAACAGTGGAAACACTTTACAAAGTGCAAATCATACTCCACTGTCTGCATCTGCATAGCTGTGAGGGTCTGTGAGGACTGTGCATTTACAAGCAGGTCAAAATTTAGTTTTGAACCACACTGGCATTCTGTCTGATTTAGAGCATATCCGGTACTTAACGTCCCCATGAAATGAAAATGACATTTTCTCAGTTTTAATCCTGTGTCTCTGTGTTAATTGATCGTTTCTCTCTTGTTAAATGCCACATCTATTTTAGAAAATCAGTATCAGATTATTTTTACTGTTTCTGTAAAATGGTTTCAAATGGTGACTCATCCTGCACTGTGGGGCTTTTACAAAAGTTCATCCAATCAAATGAGGCTTTGGGTGAGTAGCTAGCCACACCAGACATATATAACCACACTTCACTGTTTGTGGGTGGTAGTTGCTACTAGCTAACAGAACAATGTGGAGAGAGATAGGAATGTGTGTTGGGATATCAGTGGACAAAACCTTTGTTTTCTTTTCCAAAATAATGTGGCAGAGGTCTAACTCATTCATCTCTACCTCATTCTCCTCCCAATCTAATGGTGAGGATGGTGTGTGTGGTGCCAGCGGTCCGCTCAGCAGCAGACTCATCTGTAGCTCTGAATTGCATCAAACTTTCAGCCTGCCACTTGTTAGTGGTCAAATCAAATGTGAAGGGTTTGATTTAATTCCCTCTTGCAATTACTCTGCTTGAATATTCAGTTTCACTGGAAAATACCTCACAGTACAGAAGCTAACGATGCTTTAATACTTTACCTTTCACGGGGATTTTGAGCTGTGCTCGTTGAAAGATGATCTGCTTTACTCTTTTTTGTCCTCACATCATGAGAGGAACAGTGTCCTGTAGCAGCAGGAAGCATTTGGACACCAACATTTGGTTGCAAAGACATTAAGCATTGGACGATGTGACAGTTTATGGCACAGTAATAATTGTGATTCATCATGTTATACCGATAAATATCCAAATATGATTAAAAGACTTAAAATGGCACTTAAACCTGAAGAGATAGGACACACATCTGTTTTAGTGAACATCATTTTTTGTGAAGAAACAATCCTGAAAAGCTTGTTCACTATTGAAATGGCATCATAAGGCCCGTTTCCACCACAGGAACTTCAGGGTAATTTTACGGGGCCGGGGCCGTTGGTGCGCGTCTCCACCGCAGGAACCACCCCCGAAGGGCAGAGTTCTGGAACTTTTACAGGGGCTAAACAAGTCCCTGCCTCGGAGTAGGTACTCAGAACGGCCCCGAGAAACTCCTGGGTGGGGCTTGGGGATTACTTGGTGCTGACTGGATATACTCAAGGAGGGATGTGACGTTTTGTAAATAACATGGTTATTGTAGATTAGCTGAGCTAACCGTTAGCTGTTAGCGGTGTCTGTAATAACTCAATAAACGGTCCGTGAAAAAAATATTCTTTCCAGTGGATATCTTAGTTACAACATGATTGAGCTAGCAAAGCAGTTTTGTGTTTTGGGAAATCACGATGTCTAGAAAGCATCAGCTGACAGGGACAGCTAACAGCAGCAGCAAAGCTAACATCAGGACGTCATCTGTTTAAAGCCTCCTGTTGTCGGATACGACATGAAACTACTCCAGTTAGCTCAATCATGTTGTAACTAAGACATCTGATGGAAAAAATTTTTTTTCGCGGACTGTGACCAGAGTTATTACAGACACCGCTAACGGCTAACGGCGTCCCTACACCCCTACGTCGCCCCAGTCAAAATGGTCGTGCAACGTTTACGTCACATAGGAGCCCGGTAACTTTAAAGGAACCTTCCTCCTACTCCGCTCTCTCAGTGGAGACACAGAGGTTGAGAGGGCCGAGCGAGAGGACGTTCCTGTAGTAGTTCCTGCCCCCCAAATAGTACCAGGAACTTCTTCAGTGGAAACGGGCCTATATCTTTAGAGACAAAATATGCTATGCTTGATTAAAGTCTTTGCATCTCTTTGGGTACTGGACACTAGGGCTGCAACGATTAGTCGACTAATCGATGACTAATCGACTATTAAAATAATCTGTGACTATTTTAGTAGTCGACTAATCAGTTTGAGTCTTTTTTCATAGAAAAGTACTATAAAAGTACCCCAAAATACTCTTATTGCAGCCTCTTACGTTCAGATATTGGCAGCTTTACACTCTCTCCC
Source organism: Epinephelus lanceolatus (assembly GCF_041903045.1). Taxonomy (NCBI): domain Eukaryota; kingdom Metazoa; phylum Chordata; class Actinopteri; order Perciformes; family Serranidae; genus Epinephelus; species Epinephelus lanceolatus. The sequence continues at coordinate 41,322,130 of NC_135744.1, read as the reverse complement.
ATGACAGTGAACTAAAACCCTTTGGCGTGAATACGAAACAAGACATTAGATGACGTAATTTTGGGGTTTGGGAGAGACAGGCTGACATTTTTCAACATTTTAACACATTTTTCGATGAAACGATTAGTTGACTAATCGAAGAAATAATCGACAGATTAGTCAACAATGAAAATAATCGTTAGTTGCAGCCCTACTGGACACAACAGTCACGATTATCCTGATAATGGAAGTTCACCATGATCAACTTTTGTTTTTATTGAGATCCACGATAAAATTATATATCATCGATGTCTGTATTTATATTCAAAATATGAGGGCACGGCAAAGTGGATATTCTTGCAAACCTGCTTTGAAAACTTCTATCAGCTTCAAACTGTCAAGAGTTTATCTTCAATCTGTCTCAAACAATGCAGGTAGAGGTGAGGCACGGCCACTTATGTCTGTTTTTTCATCAGTGCTGCTGCGTTCAGAGTCAAATTGCTGTCGGGTAGATACAAGAGGTGTAATAAGAGGGGATTGACTTTTACAGCATGCTATCATTATTTCACCCAGTGCCTGAAGGAAGAAGAAAAGAACGTCTGCTCCTGAACCACAAATATCAGACTGTAGTGAAGGGGTCGCCGTGAAAAAAGGGGGCCGTGAATCAGGGTTATCCAATATCAAACAATCTGCAGATGTTCAGGAATGCCGAGTGCTCTGTGGCGGCTGATTGGCCCGAGGCTGCTGTCACATGACCCCTTGACCCCCACCAGCTGTTTGAGGAAGCCATTACCTGACGAGTCACCTCTGCCAGCTCTGACAAAGAAGAAAAGTGGTTGTAAGAGGAGCCAAGCAGAAGGGTCGCTGAACTCTGAGTCATGTTTCATTAATGGAAGCCCTCAGAAATAGAACGGTCAGGTCTGACGCATTTGTTCTTCTTATGAAGTGTTTCTCCTCACACATATTTTTTCTACCCTGCTCGTCATTTTTAAATGCAGTTTCTTTATTTACCCTGGAAAGGTTTTTGTTCCCACTGATGTCGGGAGTCAAGGTCGGTTGGTCACTGTAGCACCGCAGAGCTGAGGTCAAAGGAAAAACAAAACACTGCTGGAAAAAAACAGCTAGAGGCCTTGTACTTTGGCACTCTGGGCTCACGGTGTTCTCTGGTGGTGAATTTACTTGGACAGGTAATAAATGAAAAGAAAGAACCTGAATAAATGAGAGCAGAAATGTCCTGAATGCAGATGCTTTGAAATGAGGGCTGTCTGAATGGTTTGAAGAGGATGAGAAATAATCGGAATGACAAATTATGACCTTCAGAGTCACCAGAGGCCTGTCCTGTGAAGCAAGGAAAACATGCTCAGGATATCTTTTCGTTATTAGGCTTGAGCCATGAGTGTGTTCACATTAAAGAGGCAGTGTTTGCAGCATATAACCAATTGCAAACATGACAAATCTACTGGCAGCAGAGCGGCATAATGCTCTATGAATGGTGATGCCATTTTCCAACAGAATTGATCGGTCAGTGGGCGATGCTTTCATATGCATTCATTTGTTGTCTCAAACATAACCTTCTTTGGTGCAGATAAAGTGCACATCCTAAGTTACCATGGCAATGCTTACTTCAGATCCTACTGTGTAATACTGCTTTTAATCTTAATTGGAAAACCTATGGGAGATTCTTGGGATATCTCTGCTATGGATATCGTCAACGTTAAGTCAACAGATGTCATCAGGGTTGTCTCAGGTTGGAGCAGAGAGCATGTGGTAACAAACTGGGGACATGGAGTTTGAAAAAAGTGGGCGTTCACCAGGCCCCCAAGAACGCTGCTCAGCCTTGGCCCAAGAAGTATTTTCCCTATAGGCTACTATTATAAAAAGAGATGTCTGTAAAACCGTTGACAGGACACCTCCAACTGCAAACAAGGTCAATAATGACCCCCTCTATTATGCATCTTCCATCCATAGATGTCTTTTATTTGAAAAACTTTCCTGGAGCCAAGAAAAATTCTTTAAAAATCCACAAAGTCATCACAATGTAAAGTCAGTTAGCCCAGAGGGAACTCACAGCTAGGGCCAGTGGAAGAAACACTACTGTGCATATTCAGTGGTTAGAAACTTTTTTTTTTGGCATATGCACCAGGTGAGCAACTCCATTGGAATGAATATGTAACAGCTTGGCATCCGGTATCTGTGTATTATTACACATCTTTGGCATTCAACGGACAGGAAGAGTCTAACGACAGATGCTATAGAATTGCATTACAGGAAGTGTTTTTTATTAGACCCCACCTTCATAAAAGTGCAATAGTACATTTGCTTGATTTATTTATTTATTTTGTTTATAAAATGTCCAAATTTAAATATATATATATATATATATATATTGTACCAGTCCAAAACAATGAAATATTATTGACTATTATAAATGATGAGGAAAAGCATCAAATTCTCACTTTTAAAAATATCATTAATTTTACATTTATTGACTAATCTACTAAACTGCTAATCGTGTATCGTAATGGTATAAAATAATAAGATAATATGTGACCTGAAATCACTCACACGACACCTGTTTATTATCTGTAGGCTGCAGGAGCTTGTTTTATTTTTGTGCTCTTGTAAAAAAGTAAATTAATACTTACATTTAAAAGACACCTGCTCTTGTCACGAGGCACAGGATAAAATAATCTGTCAGTCATCTTGAAGAGCTGCTCAGACTGTGTGCAAATGTCGTGTAGTAAAGTCTTCGTATACGCAGTGAGACCCTTCAGCCCCATCATTGATTATGAGTAGACTTGCTGGTGCCAGCGAGAGACAAAGCATATTATTAATGGATCCTCTGAGTGAAAACACTTAAACAGAGGGAGACATTTTCCAATCAGCTTCATATTTCTAATGACAGATTCTCCATCAGTGTGTCAGGAAGCAAACAAGAATTGTTTTCAGACCGATCCGATGCATCCAGATTCGACCTTTCGACCTCTTGTTTGGGTTGAGTACACAGAGAGCCTTCAACTTCTTCTTCTTCTCTCCTTCTCAGTGTCCTTTGTAGGTGTTCCAATATAAAGTATTAAACTTTCTTTAATGCAGTTATGTTGTTTTTTATTACATGGTGCGCTGACAACTCTCTGTACACTGCCTGCACTCTCCTCAGATTTATAAAGAACAAGGTCATTAGTACAATATGCAAAACAGGCTCTTACTTGCATCATGTCTGCTTTGTGAAATACAGTTGGACATCGTCTTCGTAGACAATTAATCTCCTTTTCTTTACATTTATAGCTTCTTCACACACATATATTTAGTCGGGCATAGGCTCGTCATTAAGAAGTACTTTAAAGTTACACATAAGTGCACTAAGTATTCCATCATAATTCTGTGTTAAAGGAAAAAAAAAAAATGTTCACATTTGTGAGGCTAATAATTCCGTTTCTTTCAAATCGACATACACTTATTCTGCATTTTCATTATTTGCCTCTCTCTTTCTCCTGTCCTCATGCACCGTTTTGTTCTCTCCATCTTGTCTTTCTCCCTCTTCTCCTTCTTCTCTTCTGGCCGCACCATAATGGGGTCGTAACCTTCAGTAAATGTCTCAGAGAAATGTCAGATTGCGGGGCGGACGGCGGCGTGTCAGGCCGAGGTCAGCGCCATGATGAGGAATTAGGAGGGTGACGTTACGCTGCAGTCCAGACGATGAAACCAGCAAATGAAAACCAGACACGCCTCAGGCTTTTCAGGGAAAAGGCTTATTGTAATGTTTCCTCAGCAGACACTTGTCTTATTGTGCGAAGTCACAGAACATGAACTGAAAAACAGATTTTTTTCAGTATTGTGTGCAGTCCACTTTAAAACCAGTGACCACATGAGCTATGAATTAGCATTGATGGCTTGTGAGTTCGCAGAAAGAGTTGTGTTCAACTCAGTTTCATCAAGGTGGCAGAAATCACTTAGTCGGATATTTCATAATAACCTTGACAAGCTAAGACCAGCTTAGCTTTTTTTAATGTAATTTGGCTATAATAACCCTGTAAGGTAGGTTCCCTGTGGGTAAACCTTGTTTGAAAACTGCTGTAGATCTTTGATTAAAACAACAAAAAATCTTTTTAGCTTTTCCGGAGCTTTGAACTGTATCTCAGTGCAGCAAACTTAATTCACTACTGAAGACCAGGAGACCATGAGATGCAGCTGAAAGCTTTGGAAAAACTAGTAAGTGGGCCTTGAGTTAAAAACGTAATTCCTCACTCTGCCATAGAGCCCTCTACGCCGCAACGAAATGGCTTCAGTCAGATCTTTTCAAGTATTTTTTGTCCTTTTTCAGTGAGTCTCATTTCCTTAAAACAAACATAAAAATAATCTTTCAGGAAATTCTGTTGGTTAATCTGTCTTGACAAAGATAGTGTTGAAAGTGACACTTGAAACAAACAGCATATATGTTGGCAAATGAGTTTGATTAAAAAACTTTGTTTCAATAAGTCCATGTTTTTAGTATTTGAAACTGATCAAGGCTAAATTAAAGATCATTATTTGTTCACTAAACATGCTCTCGCTACACAGAAATCAAACCAGGCTGTGGCTGATCTGGTTCTGCAGAACAAACTGGTCCATGTCTTTGGTGTTTCGTCTCCTCCTGAACCTGCAGATTCATTAAAGCATCCCTCTGCTGCTGTTTCTAGTGTGGAGGGTGTTGTTTTGACCCCATGTCACATGCTTGCTAAGATGATAAATTCAATGTCAGAATGACTCGCCCCAGGTGGACTTAGTGGTTACTCCCCCTGAGGCAACACATAATGGAGGGTTTCAGTTTGTATTGTACAATATGGAGCTCTGTGCAGACACACTATGTGCAGCTGGACTGAAAATTAATTTCAATTCTGGAGCTTGTTCATTTTTCATTTCTTTAAACTATTCTGGGTGTTTCAGATAATCAGGTTTACATCTGGAGGCACCCAGGGAGGGTCTCCACTCTGATTAAACCCAGCTCTGATGTCAGTGGTGAATTTATTTGGATGTTTTCAAAGAGCTGCTCCTCCAACGAGATAAAGATAAGATTTATTTAAATTGTACTGTGCTCATGGTGAAACTGAAGGTCACAACCTCCCTACTGATCTGCTGTCCTCACTGACTGTGCATTCTCTTGATTCGAAAAAAGATTATCTCTGCTGTCATTGCATTACTTAGATTTTTATGTGAGACTTACAAAGACAAAGAATGGTGCTTATATACAGCTACTCTGCATTAGCGAATACATTTTTTGAAGGAACTTTTGTCAAAGTTGACTTTGATGGTTTTGAGTGATTGGATTGGTCAAAGATTAAAGTAGAAATAAAAGTATTTTACTGCTTTCAAATGAAGCTGTAGTTTTTAAAAAATATAGATTAATATATTTGTCATGATTTTATCAAATAATTATTATTAATATTTAAGTTTTATGGGTGTCTGCTGCAGTAGCAGGTGTCTTTCCTGGATTTTAAAAGTGTCCTGTGGAGTTTTCGTCTCTCTTTAAAAGTTGTGTGACATTCTGTGTTTCTCATTAAAAAACCTCTCATAATTAAACGTTATGTATGTGACATTCAGAACATTAATATAGCAGCAAACCAGTGTTTGCTATGTAAAGAAACAGTGTAGTAACAGCATCCTGTGCAGAGAATCAAGACGTGCTACCTTTGTCCATGTTGCAATCTGAGCTTCTCTGTGCTTTGTTTTGATAAACCAGTGCCGACATGTGTACATCTGAGTGTGTATCCCACTGGCTAGCTTATTGCCACTGCTCTGCACTGCGCTCATACAGTGGTTACCACTGCTATCTGTACAGGGCTCCCTCCAGTTCCTCTGAGTTAACACTGACAGCACTGTTGCTGTTATTTCGCACTGTTTATTAGTTAGCACCTTTAGCTGCTAGCTGCCGGCCAGTCAGCCACCTTCATGTGGAGAACTGTGTCCCAGACAGCTGATATGATCTAAGTTAAGCATAGAGCCCGTTTGAACATTTGCAAAACTATCTATGTTAAAAGATATGTTTGATAACTAGCTAAACTTCCTGTTCCTGATCTTTGCAGGTTCATTGCTGTTTCTTGCCATGTTACTACCAACAGCTGTCTGATATTCACTCCATAGCGCTTCTAGCCACCAAAATCTTACCAAGGGCTGCAACTGCTGATAAATGTCATGAAAGGATCAATATATTCATCTTTCAATTCATTTATTCATCACATAAAAATGCCCATTGGTTTCCCAAAGCCCAAAATGGCATCTTCAGATAGTTTGCTTTGCCTGACCAACAATCCAAACCCCAAAAAGATTCAGTTTACATGCATCGTCCATCATTATAATAGTATCTTTTTGTTGCTGGACTGATAAATGGATCATTTCAGCAGTAATTGTGACTTTAAAAAGCAGGAAACCATTAGCAGTAAAGAGGTCATGGTGCCTGTTCCAGGAGATGTGGATGTTTCCAATGAAAAAGAGGTCATAACTGTGATTTCAGCGATAACCAGATTCTTCAGTAAGTAAATCTGTTGGGTTTTTCCTCTGTGGGAAAACAGAGGATGATGTCACAGACTCTGGGTCTGAGAGAGAAAGGTACATTCTGTTTTTGATATTTTAACACAGGAGTCAATTGAGGTGACTGTCACTCAACCAGGATAAATTTATAATAGCCCGTTGAGCCAAAAGCCACCTCTTTTGTTAAATGAACAGTCCACTTAATAAAAAAACGTTGAGTCAGTGAGTTGAAATGAAACACTGTCAGGCCGAGTGTCGGGCTGTCACTGTGCTGCTGCTGCTGTCAAAGGTTTGGAGTTCAACAAGGTAGCCTGCAGTTTGTAACTACAGAGATTTTTCTGATTTTTCTCCTCTTGTGTATGTGTGTGTATGTGTGTGTGTGTGTGTGTGTGTGTGAGAATCATTTGCACTCTGCCCTCGCAGTTTCATAGCAGGAGGGAGAAAAGGAGATTAAGTCGGCCAGAAAAGAGAAGTCAGTCAGCTCGTATTTTTAGTTTGCCTTCACACATTTAAATTTACAACCAGAGTTTCAGAACGCGTCCCCTTTTTTCGTGGAAAACCAAGCACTCAGAAATAACGTAAAAGTGATTCTCGAGTTTATTCTGCTTGTTAATACTTCTCAAAGCTTTGAACCTACTCCAGGTGTCCAAAAAGAATTTAGTTTTCCGGTTTTGTCCAGGTGCTTTCCAAAAACAGAGGTTGAAACAATGTCCTGAGTGTGTGATAAAGAGTAAAAAAACAAATTCTATCTCTTCCCATAAGACAACAGAGGAACCATTTGTTTATTATTTATGTTCTTTATAACAGTCTGTATTGAAAATAATGGCTGAAAATGCCCATGTTCAGCTGGTCTTATGGCTTCATTGGCTATAAGACTTGTCAATCATCAGACTAACCACTTGCTATTGGCTGGAGTTGGGGTGTCAATCAAAACGTCATAGTACAGCCGCCATTTTGAAATCTTGCTCTCTGCAGTATTTACATTCAAACTGGTCTGTGGTATTTATGGACGTAATAATGGGTTTGGACTAAATATGTCACTGGATTTGGTTTGTTTGGACCTTTGTGAATGTTCCAGGACCATTTTTGTTGGAATATTATCAATTGGTGGATTATGATAAGGCTTCATTTGTTGATAGTCAGCAGAAGCGTTTATTGTACCTGTTGTCGTAGATGTGTCTTGAAATGGTCCACATCAGTCGAATCGCAAGGATCGTAGATTTCTCATGATATGTCTTATGAGTAGGGCCCGACAGATATGGATTTTTTGGGGCCGATGCCAATTCCGGTATTATGGAATAAAAAAATCTGATAACCGATATATTGGCTGAATAAATTTTTATGTTTTTCAATTTAAAAAACCCCGAAATACCTGCTTTTGATGGTTTAAATATAGTTCAAACACTCGTTACAAAGATATAAATTGAAGGAAGAACATTTTATTATTTTCAAATACTTTTATCAGAAATTGTGTGGAACAAGCAGCATATGAACAATTTGAACACAAAATAAATTAAAAATATGATGTGCAAAAAGGCAGTAAACCTCAAAATAGAATAAAAATAAAATAATCATGCAAAGGCTGTATGAATTAAGACATTCACATGTATGTTCACAGTACCAGTTCTTCTTATTATTGCCAATTTAACAGAGGTAGGTTATAGTGCAAAAGTAACACAAGGACATCATTTCTAAGTAAAACACCATATTCCCTGCATTTTATTTGTGATGAAAATATAAGTGTTAACATTGGCGTCAATTGGCTAACTTTTGGCCGATTGCCGATTATTCTCTAATGGCTATAATCAGCTGAGGCCCAACTTATGAGTAAACCACTTACACACAAATGTTGTTTACAAATCATAATCATGTAATAAACAATGCCACATGGTTAAAGACTAGATTTCCATACATTTCCCTCAATAATGTGAATGTTACCAGTCAAATTGTTTTTCTTAAATGTGGTCAATAGTGCTATATTATTCCTAATCTGCTGATTTTCTGAAGGAAGATAAGTTACTGACAGACTAAATGAAGGCTGAGATTTATGAACATACTTGCACGCTGCAGTACTCAACAAAGATGATACTTTTCCTGCTAAATTAAATCTCCTGAGCTCAGTTTCAGCTATGAGATTCAAGTCTGAACACAAAATATCTGATGCAGCCAATCAGATACTGACTGTACCGACCAGCCAGCAACTGTTTAGGTGATTACCTGACCTTCTGCCTGCTCAAACTCCCAAACCTCGTCAGCATTTCTTACATAAAAATAGATGTTGCAGATGATTAAGCCAGGTGTGATTCTGCAGTCGATTCACTCCTCCAAGTCTGTTGATTTCAGTGGCCAGTTTTTCCAGTCTGACAATCAGAAGCAGTGTCAATCATGTATTATAGAGCCTTGAAATGATGATATGTGTCTGATTCATCCAGAGTCCGCAGAAGAAAAGAGTAAATTGATGGATGTCTTTGCGAGGTGAAGGAAAGCTGTGATTACAAGTGTTCGAGTTTTTGGTAGTTTAAATGATTCTGAAGTGTGTGACAGTCTTTGAATGTGTGCGTCAGTCGAGAGCGAAGTGGATTGTAAAGCCTCTCTGTTTGAGAAGACTCAAGGCCATCTGTGAATAACGACTGAAACAAGCTGGAAGAGACTAAAGCATGCTTGTGTGTGTGTGTGTGTGTGTGTGGTTGAATTCCTGGCGATTGATCTTTTTCAGTGCTGTGCAGGTCAGAAGTAAACAAGTGTAGCTGTGTTTCTACCAGCACGTCCTAGCCTCTAGTTCAAGAAGTCTCAGTTAACATGAAGATGCATTTTGTAAATGCAAAAACATTTTGCAGTTCGTGATAACACAGGATGACATCAACAACTAATGGACGCTGTCAACAGTATCTATTTAAGACTGTTTGCTTGACCTACAGTAGGGTTAATTCTAATGTTTGAAAGCTAAGTTATCAATCTCTCTACAGTCCTGTGACTGGTCATGATAACATGAAGCTTACCTCGTCCTTTTTTAAACACTGGTTTCGACTCTGAGACCTGATACCACTTTGTCTGTTGTTTTATTGAATAAAAAGCCATCAGACCTGAAGCTGCTCCTCCCAGTCGAAGCTATGACTGGATTCAGATTGGAAGTCAATGTATAGTTCAGTCTCTGTTGCCTGTGAAGGGGCCTCTCATCTGACCTCTTGGCTGGCATGTAATGACTTTTTAAACCAGTTAACCTTTCTACAGAGTGGACTTTAACTGTAACTGTATTCAGGGACGTTGACTTGACGTTGACGTAAATGAGGAAGATGACAAAACCAATGATGGCATCAGTGGCCAATTTACAACTTATATCGCCACACATACCACATTTTGTAGGTAAATAAAAAGACAAAATATAAAACTATATTTATCATGTAGATCACCTGCTTGGAATGTTATCAGCCCATTAAATGGCCATAATCAATTGTTATCACTATCATTACTAGATATCACTAATGTTATGCTACCTTTTGTAACGGCAGGAATAAACACACCTGTAGGAAAGAAATAGGCAACGTTGCCGTTTATGGCTGTTTAAAAATGTGCTGGCTCTAGTACCAGCTGATGATGTCTTCAGTGTAATCGCAAACGTCAGGTAATCGCTAACGTTTAGCTAACTTTCACCAACTGCTAACGTTTGTCAATCGCTAACGTTATGCTACGTTTTGTAACGGCAGGAATAAACACACCTGGTAAAAACAGCATTTGGAACGAGCCCAAGTAGACCTACTCGCCACTGCCAACCAGTGGTGCACGTCTGGTCATGGAATGAGTCTAATCTAAAACTCGGTGAATACACAGTGCTATTCAGCGCTATTTTATTATTTTATCCACTTTGCTTCAGCCGATCACCACCAAAATTTTATCATCTGTTCCTTGTCCCATTATCCACCCTTACTTCATCAAAATCTGTTCATAACTTTTTGAGTTATTTTGCAGACAAACAGACAAACAGACCAACGCTGGCGAAAACATAACCTCCTTGGCGGAGGTAATAATGCTTTGGACAGGGCAAATTACACCAGTAGGCCAGAAGCTGCATATCCAACATGATACCGTTGCAGTTTTGTTAGGTTTCGATTTCATTTTCATCACTTTCATTGGGTTTAAACTAGGGCCTTACACAGGACTGTTTCCTTAATCCTGCTCCATATGGGTTGGTTAGGGCTGAATCCATATGTAAGCATACACCAGTCAGTAATGGCTGGGGGTGGAGTTATTACATACAGTATGTATTTATTACAATCCTAATGTACACAAAAATAGAAATGTTTATTTTGTGGCATGTTTTAAAGGTAAATAATACTGAGCTGAGCCAGCTAACTTCTGTTTCAGCCCTATGCAAACATGAATGACAGTAAGATAAGTCAACCGTGGGGCTCCTCTAGATTTTATCAAAAATCCAAATGTTATCAGACCAAGTTGATCCATTTCTGATAGTGAAACGAGTTGTTTTGCAATGGTTGTTACGCTCAAAGCAATGTATCCACAGTTTTACAGCTACAGCAGTTGCAATGCAGTCGGCTTCAGTGGAACCTATGACATAAGCACAAGTTTAACTTTATTAGTTGTGATTGGTCAGTGTGCTTACTGGCTCTCGTGGCAAAGTTTTAACTTTGGCTTGTGGCAAAGTTAAAACCACCTGTCCCTTGAGGAAGAGATTGTGGTCTGGGTTAAAGTGAGTAAGTTTGTTATGTAAAGTGACATGAGTTGTGTTTGTTTCGTCAGTGTTAACTTTTGGTTTCACACAGGACACAATCAGCAGTCTCCCGGCTGAAAGTCCTGTGTTCATTTGAACTCTTCACCCACCTTGGCTTTCTCCATATTCGGGCCTTGCCGCTCTTCATACCACATCACCTGACTTCATCCTTTGCTGTCGTCATAATCGTTACGACTCCAAAAGGCTGTACTACTTGGATGCTGTGCTCCTGATAATGACTGATAACGGCCATTTAATGGGCTGATAACATTCAAGCTGGCTGCACTGATTGTTGGTGAGAGCATGGTGTTTCAATCTCAATGGAATTTTCATCACTTCCCATTACCTGTCATCCTCCATTCTCTCTCTCACCTTTCAGTTTCTATTTTTTCCTCTAGTAGCCTACATTTGTCCACACCCCTCCTTCATGTCTGCCTAGTCAGAGAGCTTCTATATATTTGGAAACGTTTTGTTGTTACTCCCTCTCTCTATCCCTGTCAGCAATACCCATAAAAAAGGACAAGACTCTGGAGCTCCTATCATGCTCCTCTGTGCATTTTAAACTGAGCCTACAAATGTTTAAGGCAGTCGGAACACAGAGTTCATCCCTCTCTATCTCTGTGTAAACAATAGACGGAGGGACAGAGGCCACTGTTTGTCCTCTTTGGACCTCTGAATCACTCCGACACTGCCTGGGACTGTGAGAGAGGGAGAGAGACATAGAAAGAGACAGAGAGGAAGAATAACAACATCACTCTTATCTCTGTGTGTTTGATTGTTCTGTGTTTTTGTCTGAGTGCTCATAGAGTAGGTACGATGACAGTGGAGCAGTGTCACTGTGTGTAGTGTGCATGTGTATGTGTGTGTGTGTGTGTGTGAGTAGTCACTACTGTGTCGTCCTGTCTGGACGTTCCCCTTGAGGACAAATGCACAATGTAGAATACCATTTCCTTTCTAGTGTTGTGATGTACTTAAGTACATTTATTCACTATTGTATGCAACTTTATATTTTTGCTTCGCTACATTTCGGAGGCAAATATTGTAGTTTTCACTCCACTACATTTGTTTAACTGCTTCAGTTACTTTTCAGATTATACTTTTTTATATCATTCCTGACCAGTGAAAACCAGATGTGTTGATTTCGAATGTTTGCGATGAACTGAAGGATGAAGTGTTCCTTAATGTGTCAAGAAAATTCTCCTACTTCTTAAAGGTCTAGTGTGTATGGTTTAGTGGCATCTAGTGGTGAGGTAGCAGATTGCAAAAAAATGAAACTTCTGTGTGCCAGGCTTGTAGGAGAACTACAGTGGCTGATGAGAAAACACAAATGGCCCTATCCAAAGTCAGTGTTTGGTTTGTCCATTCTGGGCTACTGTAGAAACATGGCACAGAGGATCCGCTCTGTATGTTAATAACAACCGCTCATTCTAAGGTAACAAAAACACCACGATTTTTAGTTTCAGGTGATTATAAACCGATGAAAACTTGGTTATGAATATTATATGCAACTTCGGCCAATATATCCCCCTAAATGCTGCACACTGGACCTTTTAAGATAAATTAACTCTTTAAAAACCCTCATGGATCAACTAGAAAATGCATCGTCACAAAGCTGATGAGCAGGGCTGTTTTTCTGTGCTCATGGAAAGTTGACTTCTCAGAGATGCAGGATTTTTACAGGACATATGATGATCTTCTGGAATATGATTCATTGCTGTAGAGTAAACTACGCAACAGTATATAAAGGAGTTGCAACATACACATAAAAGCAGCAGTAACATTAATCCAAACACATCATATATCATAGTAAACACTGCGTATCACTGTCTTAGCGCTGTATGGAGTGCTGCTCTCTGAGCATCCACAGAGGCAGACAGTGATATGCAGTCTACAGGAAAATAAAGCTGTGAGTGCAGCGAGGAAGACTTTGTGTAAGCTTTTGTTGCTGTTTTGCAAACTGCTGTTTTAAAGGTCAAGAATTAACTACATCAGTTTCTCTGCTCTGTGCTTTGATATTGAGGATGTTTTTTTTCTTTCATTATATTATGATTTTTTAACATCTTAAACTGGATTAAATTTGATGGAATGGTGAATTTTCTTTCAGATGTCTGGACTGACATATAACCGGTTTTAACAGCACATCAGTGACTGTATTGCAGTGAGAAGCAGCTCCCAAATGCATGAATAAATCAAATAAATAAATAAATAAAGCAGAATTGCAAACGGAGGCAGTTAGCGGCGATGGGGGATGGGAGAGGGGAGATTTAGAGGGAGCTGATGAGGATTTGGGAAGGGATAGAAACTGAAACTAGTAGCTAAAGAGGTCAATGGAGGGGGGTGTAAATACTGCAGTACTGTTGACATGGGGCCAAATTGGACTTAGTAAGTGTGTGTGTGTGTGTGTGTGTGTGTGTGTGTGTTGGATCCTATCACGATCATCTGTGGTTGAAACATTTTGAAATTTTTGGTCTTAATCTATAAAAAATAAATAAATACTAGACTCATTATTGTATGGGAAATGACACATCACCATGGAGATGTTTTTTAAAGAGCCCTCCTCAGCTGCACATTTTCCACGCAGCCCAGTCGTCAGAAGAAAATTTTAACCCAAATACAATCAATGCTATGACATGTTTACTCATAAGCTAACATTTTATAGTTAAATAAAGAATTCAGTGGAAATGCAGTGAAATTAACTCATGATTATAATATCTAAGAGTGACGACAATTTGATCTCAACACTGAAAACTTACTTAATGACAGTTAATAATAAAAAGATTTTAAAAAGTTTATTTAATATAACTAACAGGGTACATTCTACTGCACAGTCAGAACTTAAATTAAGTAAATAATGCTGATAATACTTAGATATCTTTTTGATGCAAGACTTAACCTGTACTAGAGTGAACATCACTAATATTAACTGACGCACCATCATCTACACCCAAACTCCACACAGGATGATAAGACAAAGACAAAACCCTGAAACATGTGGATGAAATAAATGTCTGCCGGCTGGAGGGGCGAGGCTCGACTCTGTGTGAATAATCCACAGCTGGGACTGTTCCTCTACTTCCACACGCTGATTTAAGAGTTTCAACAATTCACTGGGGCCACTTAGCAGCCAGCAGCTGGGATGGCTCCACACTGAAGGTTAGGGCAGGTCAGATAACACACACACACACATAACGTTTCCACAGCTGTACAGTTTGGTCCAAAATACAAGACTGAATGTACTACAAAATAAAAGAAGTGTTAGTATATACTTAAGGACGCTGCAATGCAACTTTTTGCTGCCACCATTTGAGCTAACAGTATCACTTTAAAACAGAATTGCTATGATTCTCGTCAACCAGAGGAAGAAGCTGCAGCTTAAATGAAGTCTGTCTCTTCCATGTAGGCAGTTAATATCACAGTGGAGTCTTACTGTAAACCCTCAGACTTCACCGTGAACCTTCCAGCGGAGGTGATGCAGTTCAAATTACTCCAGACTGGTCCAGCTCCATGAGAGAGACACAGACACATAATATTTCTCATATACACACAATACATTTCCCACAACTGTTCTTTCGCTTCTGGCTTCCAGAGCTGCAGACTGAATGTTTTTTTGTCCTGCAGTCAAACAAAACCTCAGAGTCTGAGTCTCACAGGACAGAAAACTGAACATCACTGAGATACAGTCCTTGAGCCAGACCAGAAAATCCCTGTCTAATCTTCACAGCCAGGGGTGAAAGGTTTTAGAAGATTTTCAGTACGAGCCTGGCACAGACATTAAGCTATTAAACCCCTTCAAACCAAATCCACTGGTCCCCAAATTCCTCACCAAAGACTGAAGGGTCGATAGACTTTCAGTTCATATTTTCGTGTCAATAAAGATATGAAATACTGTGTATACTGCAGCCTAAACAATATTCCAGTGTTGCTGAGGATATGTACTCATTGAACATTTTACATTTGGAAAATAAACTTAAGCTCATACATTGATCAGTATACAATGGTAGAATGTAACTACATTTGTAAGTACGTTACGTCAGTACTTAAAGGGATGCTTTTCCAATTTTCAACCAGGTCTGTGTCAGCGCCGTGTGGGGAGTGTGTGCAGATGAACAGTAATAAGGTGCCCCTGTATCGCCAGCTTCCTGCTTGTCCGCTATGCAAAATCCACCAGATGTGTCATCAGTGATGCAAAATCATGCGTTTCATCTGGCAATTTCAGGCAGGTAGTTCTCAGCCCTGCTGGCACAGGAGGCGCCTTTGCATCGTCCATCTGCACACACTCCCCACACTGCAGTGACACAGACCTGGTTGAAAATCTGCAAAGTATCTCTTTAAGTGCAATTTTGAGGACTTTGTACTCTACTTAAATATTTCCATATAATGCTGCTTTATGCTTATTCTCCACCATAAGGTGGTAAGTGATTACTTTGCAGATTTATATTATCAATACAAAATATAAATCAACTTATAAATTACAATACATTACAGATTAATCTAACAAGAAGCATATAAAGTAATTAAAATCATCTCTGCCTGTACCAGCTGCAAGATTAAATCGATAAACACATTATTGCATCAGTAATCAGTAATATAATTATGTCAATCTGAAATGGTCCGTTCTGCATAATGAGTACTTTTACTTTCGATACTTAAAGTAAATTTTCATGCTAACACTTTTGTACTTTTACTTGATTATGCTTTTGAATGCATGGCTTTACTTGTCACCAAATATTGTGTAGATCTGAGTGCTTCTTCCAACTGTCGATACATCAGAGTGGCTGATTAATCAGTTGTACTCCAGTACTGATGGAGCTAAATAAGTATGTTCATGTAGTATTTGCTTGTACAGCAAGAAAAGAGACCAAAGATTTGATGAGACATTTAGTGAAGTCAAGTATAATATGAACCTGGAACCAGATGTGAAATGGATGGATGTACTTTGAAACCAGTTCATTCTGCTTTTTATGCCAGTGCCATGTGTGCACCGTGAAGACGCTGATTATTGGTGATTACTGTAAACGGTGATCATGATGACTGTAGTTTTCTCTTAGCAAACATTTGTTTTGTGTCAAACAAGGAAAGATCAGAATCTGAAACACGGTTTTTGCCAATTAGGTTTTAACATACAAGAAATTTTGCTTGGTACTTGGTAAGGAAAACACCGTAAGGAAAAATAAATACTGCAAAAGTTGAGAACCATAAATATATCAAAAACATTTGCTAAGAAAATATAAAAAAGATGAAGATCATGGTGTATGCAAAATCTTGACGAAGAAATGTACAATTCTTCACAGTATTAAGAATCTGTGCAGTGTGCAAAAATAATAATCCAAAGATGTGATCAGCAGTGTCTCTCTCTTCTTCTAATGATGAGGTTTTCTGTCTCTCTGTCCCTCATGTTGGAGGCTGTAAAGACAGCTTGCTGCTGTGAGTTTAATCAGACAGGAAGCACAGCAGTGGCTTTACATGGGCGCAGTTTACCAGTGTTGTTTTGATCGGGAAGCTTATGCCCCCGGCCTCTCACACACACACTCGCACTGTCCACCTTCTGTATTGCAATCTGCTCGGTCTCCTTCCTGGAAGAGCAGAGTGCTTGCAGCCTGCTGCTGACTGAGCGGGCCGGCTGCCCGTTCCCTGTGTTAACAATTACTACAGAGCTGTTTACTTTCCAGAACAGTCTCTCCCCATCTGATTCCTCTTTAGCTGCAGCGATAACCGCAGACGAGGTGGTCCAGTTCATTGTGATCACTCCTTTTTTTCCCCCTGTAACTGTATTTGTCATCTTCATTTCTGCTTTATCATGGTGAAGTGAGAGTGAGAGACAATGGGTGGGAACTGAAACACAGCTCTGTGGCTCTGTCAGCCCGGTCGGCAAAGGAGAAAATGTTGGCATTGTATGTTCCACACCACAAATATGTTGTGTATGTAGACATGTCATGGGTATCAATGGTTCTGAGGCGATGTTGTACATGAGCTGACTTTGTTCTCAGGAGGGGGAGACAGTGGATGGTGTGTGACCTTTTGGAGACCCCTGCCAAGCAGCAGACCACTATTTGAGGCAAACAAACAACAACTGTTTCTTAGTGAATCATTATGTTTCCGGGGGCCTTGTAGCTGCCAAACATGGAGGCTTTGTAGCGAACCGGCACTGTTCTTCCACCAAGGAAAGTGCCATGCAAAGTGGTTGTTTTTTTACTGAGTCATCGAGTCAGGCGTGATTATGCCAACAAAATTAGGTCTTTTAATCCCAAGCATGATCTTTTCCTAACCATAACCAAGAGTTTTGCGTGTCTAAACATAACCACACATCAACCACAGTGTTGTTGAAATGTAGAGAAACGTAAAGTTTCAACGAATCTGCAATAGAATAGTGTTCAAATGTGCAGACGCCCTCCAAGAGCATGATTGGTTTCCTTTTGTTGTTTGTTTTTCTTTATTTTATCCCTCTTCTTCTTCTTCTTCTTCTTCTTCTTCCTTTTGTTGGTACTTCCTTTGGCTAAATATTGTCTTGTAGATTCTGTTAGAACAGCTGTTAGATGTTACCTGATATGCCTAAAACATGTCACTTTGCAACCATTTATATATTGGACATCTAGACGTCTTTTGCAAATCACCAAATTGACGCTTACTTCCTGTGCTGTGTTAGTGCCCAGAGTTTCACCTGGCTGCAAGTGTTTGTGAGATGAAATCAAAAAATGAAGCAATCCATCCACATCGCATTGTCACTCCTAAAAGCAGTGGGAGTAATCCAGCGTGGCACTCTTCACTGAGAGGTGGATGGCTGCCGTTCTGCATTTACATCAGTGCAGCTGACAGTCCAGAGCCACTTACAGCTCAGACGCCAGATGGGACAAACATTCCTCTCCGTCCTTACATACAGTATTTGAGCTGCAGTAACATCCTCTCCAACGAGTCACTCATGGTGCTTTCACACCTCATTTGTTTGGTTCGGTTAAAACGACCTGTGGTGTGTTTGCCTGCTTGGTTCAATTTGTTTAAGCTGGTGTGAAAGCTGTCGATCAAACTGTGGATTGGACTTAACTATGGGTCAGACTCTGGGGCAGTTCTTTTGTGGTGTGTCTGTTTTGTGTGTTTCCCTGGACAGCTTGTGTGCTACACTGCAAGTGGAGGGATAATTACACAAAGGGAATTTTGTACTACAACAGCTCTAACTTGGGAAGATATCCTCTTCACTTTATTAACTTTAGATAGAACTTTAAATACATTTTAGCTCAACATGAGGACTGTGGATTTTTGTCTCCCATCACCTCCCTTGGAAGCACATTATGCTGGGCATACACTGTGCAATTTGAGGCTATTTTAAAAATGTTGTTTAGTTCCAACTCGTTCTGTACGAGTAAATTGTGTGGTAAAGCCAAAGCTTACATTTTATGTGCTCACACTTCACGGTCCAATCGTCAAGTCACGACCTGAATGCTCACACTGTACGTGTAAAATGAATAACAAAACAGCCTGTTGGCCCCTGTGAATAGTTCTGGCTATTGACAATCATCAATGAAGAATCGTTTGAAAGCGCCAAGGCAGGTTGAGGTTTGTTTGCTAGCAGAGGAATGTAACGTTACACCAGTACAGTTTATATTATTGCCAACATTTATCCAGGAAGAAACATCAAAAGCGCTTGTATGCTGTTTCCACAGCTAGACACACCTAACCTCCACACTTTCTATCCACATGCATCGTGCCACCCTTGCCTCTAGTCACTAACTTTAGGGATGTGTGGCTCTGCTTCAGCTGTGTGAGAGCAACATTTATGTAGTGGATCAGTTCAACTGTAAATTTTTTTATATTGCAGCATTGCTGTGGCTAATGTGTGGCTAGGTTTAGGCACAATAACAACTTGGTTATGAGAAAAAAGATCATGTTTGGGCTCGAAAAAAAAAAATGTTGTGATGGCGCCATGATGGCTGCACAAGCTGTCTCTGTTCCGGCAAAGGACAACCACTGTTCATGGCACTATGCCCGGTGAAACAAACAGCGACGGGCCACTTTAAAACTCCCATGTTTTGTGACTAAAAAGCTGCCAGAAACACAACCATAACTCGATAAAGACAACTGGTTTTCTTGTTTGTTCGTCTGTAACAGTGGTCTGTGACTTGGCAGGTGTCTCGCCCAGGTGTTGCACCAGTCATCATCCTCTCCACATCCCGATGACAAAGACTGTATGCCACTTTAGAACATGCTGCTAATAACATATGAATGTACAAATGTAACGTACTCATGGTGTGCAGAAACGTACAATGCTAACATTTCCTTCTTGTGGAATGGCGAGAGCCTGGAGATGACCGACCCAAAATTTCTGACATACCAAAAATTCATTCTAACGTCCGACGGCCAGTCTTGAGCTAGCCTCGCGTCACCAGGCTCTTCACATAAAGTGAAAAGCCTGGTTTTTGTTTTTTGTTTTTTGGAATTTTGTCTGGATTCTGGCTCCTGTCTAGAGAGCGGATGCAGAATTCACCAAATTCACCAAAGTAAAAGTGTTCACCAAAGTAAAACTTTAAATTCTGGCGCACCATCGATTTGGGGTGATGAGGGGTGTAAGAAAATCGATTAACTTAATGGCTTGGGGCTTTTCTCGTAAATTATATTCTTTAAATTAAAAGTTTCACCGCATTTTTATTAGCTTAGCTCGGAAAGGCGCATCCATCGAATTCCGGATCCCGTCTCACTCGCCCTGGTTCCGGGTCCTTACCATAACGGCCACTAACGGCCCCAGACTAGTCTTGAGCACTTGATCGGGCCATGGTCTGTCCTCGCTTCCCCTGCACACTCCATGGCTGACGACGCTCGGTGAAGCTGAAATTTGGTTCCACTGTAAAATAAGTTGCGTGGCGGGGCGCCGGTAGCGTGGGGGTTAGTGCAGGCGCCCCATGTACAGAGGTGATACCAGCGGTCGCAGGTTCGACTCCGGCTTGCAACCATTTGCTGCATGTCACCCCCCGCTCTCTCTCTCACCCCATTTCACTCTGTCCTGTTCATTAAAGGCAAAAGCCCGAAAAAATAATCTAAAAAACAAACAAAAAAAAAAAGTTGCGTGGCTCAAAAATTGGGTCAGAAATGGGCTCAAATCATCTAGTGTCGGCCCAGCTTTAGGTCATCATCTTAGCCAAGGTTTAGGTAGTCATCAATGGCCAGTATAAACAGCTGGAGTGATCGTAGCAAGCTAAACCTCCTTCAATGCTGATAAAGGAAACTGTAATTGGAAATGAATAAAGAGATGTTGCTGGAGTTGAATCTCCAGTCGAGGAACTCAGCAGAATCTCCATTAAAAACCCGAATGACTGCAGTTGTAACGATTGTCACCTGCAGGTGGCGCAGGAGTTGAAATGGCTGCAGCAAGTTAATTCACATACAGGAGAAGAACGTTTGTAAACTGCTGTTGCTTGTATGCTCCTTTCCTATGGTGCACGATGGCAGGTGTAAAACTGCCCCCCGCCCCCCCCTTGTAAGAGAATGTGCAGCATGTGAAATATTAATTTGTTCCATCTACGAAGGTGCCGGTCGGTACTGTGAAAAAACAAACCTATTTTAAATCCTTTTTCTTGCATGATACAGGACCTGTTTTCACACTCCTGGTGAAGTGTTGCTGAGCTTCCCGGCTGACTGAAACAACTGGAACACCAGTGCTGTGGGTGTGAATGCTGTCTGACTCAACAGCAGAGCATTAAAGCAGGCAGTTGTTTTATTTAGAAAGCTGACGTTTTGACACAATGCTGAACTCAGCTGAGCTTTCTTCAGGGGAGTCTAAAAATATTCCTCACCTGTCTATCCAAAACTTTATTGTTTCAGGTTATGTCTTTTATCACTCACATCCCCTCCCTTCTGTGAGATGTGACAGTGTTTTCATACTGTATTGATATTGTACTCTGGAGAGGGGCCACTGTGAGTTTATGTGAGTTAGCTGGTCCATCCATAGGTTGAACATAATAATAATAATAATAATAATAACAACTTTAATTTATATAGTGCCTTTCAAAAAACCCAAGGTCACTTTACAGTACATAGTAAGGAAACAATAACACCAACAGAACAGTACTATACAACACAAGCAGTACAGAAAAGCAACAAAACTATAACAAATAACAGAAGAAAGCAGAGAAACTGTGTGATGGTACACTGGGCATAAGATGGATTATCGAATTAAAAATCCATGGTGAACAGATGCCTCCGAACTTTTGGTGACTGGGCCGTCAGCGTCGTTGCCCCCACCCTCTGGAACTCTCTCCCCCTGTAACCTGCAACGCCCCTTCACTGGACATTTTCAAATCCACCCTCAAAACTCATCTGTTCACCATGGCTTTTTTTTTTTTTTTTAATTTGATCCAAAGTAAAATATCTCACTTACTGCTGCTCCCTTTTCACAAAAAGTGCTATTGATACTTCAAGTGTGCTGAGGATGAATCGCAATGGTTTTAGTGACCCCTAGAGTTTTGTTGCACTGGACAGAACCATGTGAAATCCGATAAATGTCAGTAGTTGGGTCTGAAGACTTCAAGTTTGAAAATGACACAACTCTGTTGGTTGGAGCTAGAAATATGTGACTTCAGCAGACCTCTAGCCAGCTCCTCATCTCTGCTGCAGACTAGAGGCTCGAGGCTACATTAGCCACTAGCTAGCATAACACACCTGAATCTCTGACTGAACTGTTTGTGGTTGTGTTGCATTGTGGGTAATGGAGGTGGCAGGTTTAGACAAGGAAGAAGAATGTGTGGAATAAAAATGACAATATGTGTCTGGCTCTGTGGCTCTCTCTCTGATCATTTATTAAAAAAACATTTGTTAGTTTGACGGTGTCTTTGAAGGAGCTGTATTGGTGTCAACATGTAGTTTCAGATACCGGTGAGAAGATGAAACACAATCCACAAAGTCGAGTTGAGACCAACAAAAGTTATGTTGGGTTGTTGTTGGGAGTTTGTTTTGGTTTTTGTGTTTTTAATCACTGTAACTGTCTCAAGAAAATAGTTATTTTCATCTTTATTAAAACTAGGGCCGTAACAGTACGTGTATTTGTGTCAAATCCTTTGGTACGTGACTTTCGGTTCAGCACGACCCTGTACCGAATTATTTGGCGCAGGATATTATTTTATTTTATTTTGTTTTATTTTAATTCCGTTTTTGCGAGCCAAACCATTTAAAATATCTAGTTCCCCGACGGACATAATTGAGTGACGGACCGAGTCCGACCGTAAATCTCCGCCTTCACTTTGTGCAGCGCATTCTCGCATTTTGACAACATGGCAAGTGAGCCTGACGAACCTGAAGACCCACCCGCAAACCTTAAGTCCTCCGTTTGGGAACACTTTGGTTTCAGGGTAAAATACGAAGATGGAAATAAACAGGTGGACGAGACAAAAGCAGTGTGCCGACACTGCAGAACAGTGGTCGGGTATGTACTTGGAAACACGTCTAACATGCTAACGCATCTAAAGCGACACCACCCGAGTTTGAATGTTAACCGGCACGACTAGAAAAAGCAATCTGGTGCAAACTACCATATCATCGTCGTTTAAAAAGAAGGAGCGTTTCCCTGACCATCGCGCTAAAGAAATAACCAATGCCATTGGAGTTGAGTAAAATTGTTTAAGCTGCACTTTAGATATAAGCATGTTTTGTTTACTGCACTTTAACAAAGTGGGAAAGCTAAGTAAGTTCCTAGTAAAACTGAATCTGAGCAGGCTTTAAAGCTGACCAGCTGCACTATACTTCTTTTTATTTTAATTGAGTACAACTGTTTAAGCAGAAATGTATATTTATATTTTTCATTCAAAAAATGTGTTAAAAAACAGCAGGATTTTATTTTTCACTTTTATATTTCTATTTTCATTCAAACAATGTGAAAAAGCAGGATTTTACATATATTTGTTTCATTCAAAAATTGTGTAAGAAGAGTTAACTGCTGTGGTGGTACATTTTAATAAGGTTACCAATAAGTAAAAGATATTTAATAGTTGTCTATTTTTTTCATTACTGTACTGAAAAAAAAAAAAAAAACGAATCGTGACTTGTGTACCGAGGTACGTACCAAACCGTGATTTTTGTGTACCATTACACCCCTAATTAAAACCATTACCTCACCTATTGCAGACATTTACTGAAAACTCTATTGCCTTGCCAACATTAACCAGTATGTGAGACAAAGTAACTGCACAAACCAGTTCATCCCTGGATAGTATTGTGTTGTGCAGACTGCAGAAGAGGGCGTAATTTGGGTATTTTTTAACCTTGACCCTATTTTCTCATGTCTTTGTGTCTCAGTGACTAAAAGGAACATGCATTTTTTTAAACTGGTCCAGTGTTGAGCGAGGGAGCTGTAGCTGAAAGTGGTGAAACAGACTGAAATGAAATCACTGTTACCAATTATGCCAAATATCAATGTACGTCCAATAAAAGCCCTCCTATTTCTTGCAGCTGACAGGCTCAGATTGTAATCATAAGTGCCTGACAGCATTATGGAAATTATCACCACAGAAATACAGAGTAACCAGAAACAGCCCCAAAATTGCAATTACCAAGCCTACCAGACTCCATTTAAATAAACAGTCATTTTACCCAGCATTTCTTCAAGTCTGAGTAAATGAAGGGTTTATTTCAACCAAATCAGAGTTGGTGACTGTTGGAATGGTGCGGAGACGAAACCAAGTCATTTTTTGTTGGTGAGTTTTATTTTGTTTCCATCAACTTTAAATGAAGTGCGTTATACGATGATTTGATTACTGTTTATTTAAAAGGAGTCTGGTGGGTTTGGCGATAGGCATTTCAGGGCTGTTTCTGGTTAAACTAAAAGGATCTTACCTACTTACTTACTTAGGCCTTTAAAGTCCCTGAGGAACACAGGCCATTGATGAAACTCCTCCATCCTCTTCGGTCTTGTGACCTCTAAGTCAGTTGTTGTCATGACAGTCCTTCCACCTTCATCTCCTCCTCTGTGGTTCTTCTCCAGGTGGCTTTAGGTCTCCCTTGCTTCCTCTTGCCTTGCGGATTCCATGTTAGTGCATGTTTTATAATGGAGGTATTTGGTCTTCTGAGTGTGTGGCGTATCCAATTCCATTTTCTCCTCTTGATTTGGCTTTCTAACGGTTCTTGCTTAGTGAGATCCCACAAGTTCACATCTGAGATGGTGTTAGGCCAGTAGATTCCAAGGAGGCGTCGGAGGCAGCGGTTGAAGAATGTTTGGAGTTTGTTGCGGATGTTGGTGGTCATCTTCCAGGTTTGTGATCCGTAGTGTAGGGTGGATTTGACACTTGGTCAAGGTATGTAAAACTGGCTACCTCCTCTAACTGATTTTGATCCATGATCATTGGAGAGTTGTTCTTGTTGTTGATGTGCATTACCTTGGTTTTTGATGAGCTGATTTTGAGTGAAGCAGCAGATATCTCTAGATTGCGTGATTTTTCCTGCATCTGTTGGTAGGTACATACTAGGAGTGCTAAATCGTCCGCAAAACCCAGGTCTTCTAGTTGTTCAGTCAAGCTCCACTGTATGCCGGTTCGGTTATTGCAGGTTACTTACGTCATGGTCCAGTCTATGCAGAGGAGGAAGAGGAAGGGGAGAGCAAGCATCCCTGCTGCACCTCAAAGGCCTCTGATAGGCAACCTTCATGGAGGACGCGACACTGTGTCCCTTGGTAGGTGCTCTTGACGATGTTAATTAATTTGGGGGGGTGGGGGTGCCGTAGTGCGCCATCAACTTCCAGAGCATTTCCCGATCCACACTGTCAAAGGCCTTTTCAGAGTCGATGAAGTTGACATAGACAGCAGAGTTCCATTCAATAGATTGCTCTGTGATGATCCTGAGTGTGGCTGTTTGGTTTATATTTTGAAGCCAGCCTGATTTTCCCTCAGTTTCCCATCTGCTGCCTTCTACTGGGTTTTACTCTTTAACAAAAAGGTCTATATCTGTTGGATCCTTTCCATAATGTTGTTGGACACTTAAAATCCCAATTTGAGCCTGTCAGTGGCAAGAATAAGCACTTTTAGTGGACGTAAAGTAGGTGGGTGCATTTGCCCCGAGTGGTTAAATTGCAGCCTGTTTCGCCGCTTTTGTTCAGTAGTGGACCAATTTCAAAAATTGTTGTTCCCATTAGGAGACATAAAAACATGTGAAAATCAGGTCCAGGATGAAAAATAAGAAGGTTACTATCTTCCGCCCCCTTGCACAGAAAATAGGAAGGGAGTGGCACTATTGCTGA
Organism: Epinephelus lanceolatus; assembly: GCF_041903045.1. Lineage (NCBI taxonomy): Eukaryota > Metazoa > Chordata > Actinopteri > Perciformes > Serranidae > Epinephelus > Epinephelus lanceolatus. The sequence continues at coordinate 41,296,715 of NC_135744.1, read as the reverse complement.
CATGCACCCAATGACTCAGAGATCCACCTTTACATGAACACATATGGGCTTTGTGTCGCAGTGAACACATGACACAACACACTACTACACTACAGCAATAAAGGTGATAATTGAAAACAAAGCCCGCAGCAGGTTACAGGCACTGGTGTTTTATTTGAGAACCAAACTGTGATGGATGAAGTGTTTTCATGCCTCTCCCCTCCATCGATCTGAGACTCTCCTCTCGGCTCCGACAGATAGGGATTAGCCTCCATGTGATTTAATGGCGGCTCTGTGAAGCTGTGGGATCACAGCTTCCTGTTTGTCTGCTCTGCTGTGTGATGAACTGCACACAGAAATGCCCTGGAAGCTGAGCTCTTTATTTTCATCCACTTCTCTCCCTCCTCTCTTTATCATTATCCATCTGTTTCTTCCTTGTCATTTTCCTCTTGCCTGGCTTAATTTTCACCATAATTAAATTCAGTTTGCTCCATTTCCGTCTCGCTCTTTTCTCTCTCCCAGAATATCATGTTTTAGCAGAGGAAGCCTCTCCACTTGACATGTCTATAAATGAACTCCAGGTGGAAAATGTGCTATAATCCATTGAAATAAACCCCGTATTCATGCTGCCAACCCCCCCACCACTGAAATGCTCACTTCTGCTGAGGCCTCTCTCTGTCTCCTCATATCATATGTTCGCTGGATGACGGCTGAGGCTTAGGGATTTACAGAAGATATCAAGTGATTTATGGAATGGAGCACGGCTTAAAGGCTGTGCAGAGGTGCAGGATGTTTCACGTATAGTTTTTTCTTAAAGAAAAGCCGACAATGCTTGCTTTTTAATGACTTTAACAGGCAATTATTGTGAAGCATTGAAATGAAAGCAGTGGCTGAGTTTGTAGGCGGACAGACTGTAACTGATGGCTTGATTTTTGAAAAGGTTTCAGTGAGGAAACAGACGGAGAAGTGGGGGCTGCTATTTTCAGCAGAAACACAATTTATTTTATCGTATTTAAAATTCACCTCTTTTATGGGGTCAGTTGTAGTGGAGAGGCAGCAGAGCAGCTCTTAGTGGGAAGGTGTGGCAGTAGGTTGTTGTTCCAAAGCATGATTCAGTCCAATGTACTGTCTGACACATGGAGCTAGCACAGTACGGGCCTGGTGGGTGGGTGGCCTGAAGGGAAACAAAGATATTATGTTGTAACCATGTATGAGCTCATGTACTGCTTCCTCTCTGCAGTTTAAACCGTATGCAAAACAAACATTTAATTTCTCTCATTAGATCACCTACACGAGTCATGTCTGGACGTGAGTATTTGTAGGTGACTTGTAACTTTGGTTGAGGTTTTGTTAAGTTCAGGCACAAAAACTACTCCTTAAAGGTCATAAAAAATCAACACTGGTGGTCAGTACGACACAGGAACGTGCTCATATTATTGGTGGATCGAGAGCTGAATGATTCTGTCTGCAACTTGAATGTGAGCGTCATTCACAACAATTCACAATTAATGACACAACAGCGGTATGGTCTCTGATAATAGCACATCAGACAAAGCAGCTACCGCTACTGCTGAAGCCAGTTCATATAGATAATAAGGACTTTTCATGAACTAATCCCTCCAGATTCCATTGGAGAAAAATCTCACATTTATATGCAAATTGTGCCTGTCAGGTTTGAAAAAAATGTCTGAACGTCAGCCACATTGGCAGAGAATCTGAAAGGACACATGGAGTTAAAGCATCCAAGCAGTCTTGGGAAATATCTGTGAGTGAATGATGATCATAAGATTTTATTTTATTAAAAATTTTAGAAAAAGTGAACGTAACATAGTTCCTTTTTAGGACTGTGAACTTAATTCAAAATCCAGATTGTAAACTATGAATGTGAAGCAGTACATTTTAATCTGTGTGAACTGAACTCTGAGCTAGGTCCGTGAGATCTGAACGTGCACAACACCGCATGAATCTGTCATCCAAGAAGAACGACAGCGGCAAATGACGTAAAAAAAAAACAATAAAAGAACAAAAACAAGTCGTAGTGCCCTCTGGTGGTTGCAGGAATTATGACGGATGAAAGCAGGAAGTTCGGTGATGTTGTTAGCGACAGTAGTAGTCTCAGTGGTATAAAGTAGGTGAATGGATGGATCAACAACACATTGGACTTGAAAACAGGAGGCTGCTGTTCATTTCCTGTTTCCATCCAAGAAAAACATAGAAGCAAAGGACATGATGTCAGTGACAGCGTTTGAATTTTGCATTGGAGCCAAAGTTTGGTGCCACTTGCATTGGAGTCAATGGGATGGACACGGCAAATCACACTATAACCCATCATATCTTTGTTGTTTCACCTTTGACTGAAAAATCCTTCCAACAGACTCACAAACACACATTATGTGATGCTGACTAACGTTTTTTTTTTTTTAAATCTAAATGTGCACATTCGTTTTCCTTGTCAGGTCTCCAAACAGATCTCAGCACCGGCTGTCATTACAGGAGAAGGATGGCATCTCCTTGTTTATGACATGTCTTTTTAACAGGTTATATTGCCTGGCAGAATCATTTGTAAATTGCTGCACTGTTAACGACATAACGGTTGATATATTGGTTGATGTATTTCCTTAGATAGCTTATGTTGAGTTCATTTTCTCCATTGAAGTCGAGAGACGTTAGCGTTAGCAAGGCTAAATGTGCTCTGTTAAGTAGCTTAAAGTAGAAGTCTTGTGTAGCTGGTTAATATTATTGTAGTTAAGATAAATTGTAACAGGTCAGAGCTGCCCCAGTTGGTCATGTATCATGATGAAGCTATCTTGAAGCAAACAGGGGCTTAAGTTGAGCTTAAGCTGAGCTACGTAATGTGTTTTCTTTAATGTGGTGGAAGGAAATTGAAACACATAGATATGATGGGTTGTAGCGTGATTTGTCGTGCCTGCCACATTGACTCCATAGAAGTGGCACCAAACTCTGGCTCCAATGCAAGATCCGAACGCTGTCACTAGCTATGTTTCAAATCATTGGGAAATGCGCATTAAAAGAAATACGAATCCTGTGTGTTTCCATTAAATGTACAGACTTTGGTGAAAACTACTAACTTTCTGGCGGTTGGCAACCAGCTTGTAAATGCATTACCGCCTTCCCGACCCGGAGTGTGGATATCACCATGGAGAGCGGTGTGCTACGTCAGACTTAATTCGAACATAACTGTTTCCATCCCCCGTCTTGCGAATCAACCAAAACCCGGCTAAAGCGAGCGTATTTTAGTTTGTGCGAATCAGGGGATTTTAAATCGAATTTTGGCGTTTCCATCATAATTTTCCGATGCGATACTTCTAGATGTACATCTAAACAGGCTGATGGAAACATGGCTACTGACATCATGGCCTTTGCTTCTTTCATATCTTCCTTGTTTCCATCCAACAGTAAACCTTTTTTAAATCGTGACACAATCATACCTTACCGAAGTGTTAATTTTTGTAATCATGACAACAAAAGTCCCCCAAACCTTATCACAGTTGTAACTTCAACATAACCCCAAGTTGTTGTGTGCCCTAGCCTAATCAAACCTTCGTGTTGTTATATCATGAAACTGGTTTATTTGGTTTATCTGTCGTCCTGATGGATGTGTGGTTCTAGAGGGCTTGGACAAACAACATTTTTTCATCACTTAATTTGAAGGCTTTTGGTAGTCTAACATGTCAAAGTCATCCACTTTGTTGACCAAACCATCCTCCCTGACCTCAGTCATTATTCACTCGGCCACAGCAAGTCCTCGTCATGTAAGGGAGATTTTTGAGGCTTTTGAACAAATAAAACCAGTGCCGTCATTTTTCTGTAGAGTCTCTGAGATAAATGAGTTTCTACTGCCGTGCCAGAGCTCATGGATTATGTTAGCAGTGGACGACATAACTGTGCAGATGACAGTAGAACGACTTGGCCCACAGTTTTTTCTGCTTGCTGACAAAGTACAGTAGCATCAAGCAGTATCACCAGCAGGCAGCACTATGCTGAGACTTTAATTGAGTGATGAGTCAGAAATCTCCACGTCCGAATTCAATATACTTATAAAACCAGCACTGAGTGAACATGAGGACAGAAATGAAACGTGTTCTTCTTGTCATTCTTTTGTGCTAAAAATAAACAGTATGTTTTATCTGTGCGGTTAAATATGGCAGTGAATTATTATTATTTTTTCTTCTGCAGAAGCTGCCACTTCTCTTATCATGCACTCGTGGTTGGTGTGTGTGGGGGCTGAGGCCCATGCAGCGGTTTGTTCAGTTATGTGGGTTACAGTGACAAGAAGGAGGCAGTGATTTGAAAGCAGACTGTGCAGTCGTTTAGTTTTATCTGCCCTCCTTTTCTTTGTGCCTCAAATGTCTCTCTTTCTCATTTCACTCATACATATTCATCTCTCTCTCTCTCTCCTCCATCCCCCTCTCTTTCTCCACATGTGGTAATACTATTAAAATGTCTGTCAATGATTAATTCCCCCAGCCTGGATCAGGATAGAGAGACTGAGCAGAGCTGCACTGTTAACTGAGTATCATTGACAGCACAGTGTTATTCTAGTTCATAAAATAAAGAATGTGCAGCATTTGGAGATTTGCTCCTTCAAGAATGCAGTTGTTATGATTATTATAACGTGTATATCACTCAGGCAAACACTGGCACACTACTGTATATTTGACCTCCTCAAAATATAGTAATAAGTGTTTTCAGACCAGAGGAACTTCTTCATAGCCCCTTTTTTCTTTGTGTCTCTCACCCCAAGACCCAGGAACGATCGTAGTTCTGAGAATGCTGTTTCAGGGACTTTTTTTGCTCCTACTTCAGAGAAGGTACTCTCCCAGCACAAGAGTGACCATGAGCAAGGCAAGTGAACAGTGATTGGTTCATCCGTTAGCCGTGTGAACAACAAACAACACAAGACACAAACAACAGCTCATAGCAACAACAACAACAACAAAAAAAGGAAACACAAACCAATAGACCGACAGTCAAGTCTAGGCTTTTCTGAGCATGTATGCAATGGGGGAAATGCAATTCAATTTTGACTTGTCAAAGCGAAATTTATGTTACATCAACTGCCAGCCAGCCTGCAGTACGGCACTTGAGGTATGTAGCTCTACGGGGAGCTCCTCAGTGTGCAGTTCCTTTCAGGGAGTCCCCAAAGCTGTTCGGCCCAAAAACCCCCAGGCCCTCATATATTAAGCTAATGTACAAACCAGCACAGATCTGAATGCAGAAATCATCCTACGATAAGGTTCACATGCAAGTCAATAAACGTTCTTATCTCACCACTAACAGCATAAGAATCGGCGGCAGTAGCTCAGTTCAAAAAGACTTGAGTTGGTAACCGGAGGGTCGCCTGTTCGAGTCCCTGTCCGGACCAAAATATGGAGCGTGGACTGGTGGCTGGAGAGGTGCCAGTTCACCTCCTGGGTACTGCCAAGGTGCCCTTGAGCAAGGCACTGAACCCCCCAACCGCTCGGGGCGCCTGACCAAGGCAGCCCCCTCACTCTGACATCTCTCCACGTTGTGCATGTATAGGTCCTGTTTGTGCATGTGTGTGTCTTTCAGACCTGTGTGTAATTGACAAAGAGTGAAAACATTGAATTTCCCCTCAGCGGGATTAATAAAGTATATAAAATTTAAAAAATATAAATAAAAATAATCTGGTATTGATAAATATGGCAGCTGAAAACAATCATCAAAAATATCCTGCCCCAATATATTTTCAGTTTCGGCTTGCCCCTAGAGTTTAAGACATGGAGAGACAGAATATGGCCGAAAAGAGAAACTTCTCTGAGCTAGAAATAGAAACACTGATGTCCTAGGTCCAGCTAAACAATTCGCCTATGGCTAAGCCACGCCCCCCTCCACTCACTCGGGTAAAATATCAACATTCAGTGAGCGGCGCTATGGCAGGTGTCACAGTACACGGCAATTCACATGAGGCAACTGATGATTTTTGGAGACATAAAGATCAAATTCTGGTGCATCAAAGTGCCACTGAAGTTAAGGTTTTTGACTCAGAATATGAGAAAAGGATAACGGCCTTTTTACCATCTTTACCAAGAGTGTCTCTCCGTTAGTTTGGTGCTACAGTATTTACACTGAATCATTCAGCACAACGTTTGCCAACCTTTGTTATCTCTGCCATTACAGATAAGTTAATGAAGCTAAGCTCCAGAAGTTAACGTTAGCTTAACTAGAGCCCTTTGGACAACAGCTAACAATGATGTACGATCACCAAAGTACAAAACTAGAACAAAATAGGCTAATGAACTCCCAGCAAACAAGGTGACATGATGAACAACGCAGCTAGCAGCTAACGTTAGGCTAACTTTAGCTAACGTTAGCTAGAGATGTTAAAGATAACTTTATATTTCTTTCCAGCAAAGTGACAATATGTTGCCTCAAACACAATGTTGACTTACCTTAGAACAGATGTAGACATCATTGTTAATCTTATTCACGTTGAGTTGATGTTGTGGTCTAACGTTACCACACAACTTTATCCAAAGGAGACACTTTTCTCGGTTGAGATGTGGTTTAAAGTGTAAAAAATACACCTGGTCGCCCAGCCTCTCAGGATACCTTGTGTCAGAGTTGCATGTACCCCATGCACACCGTTTGACGTACATTTGTTGAATAAACGAGGGCCCTAATGTCGACCTGTGAACCTATCGCTGGATAAGACCTGCTTTAAGTGTGACTTGTGAGCAGCCAAAGAATGATTATCCTCATTTTTTTACTTGAAGGAGCTTTAAGGAGCTGAAGGGGTAAAAGTGTCTAGAATTTCATAAGAACAAACAAAAAAAAATTACAGAACAGTCAGAAAAATAAATAATGTTTTCTCTCTTATCCCTTTAATCATCTTGTGACCCCTCAGATTTATCCAGAGACCTCAAGGGAGGTCATGACCCCCTGGTTGGGAGCAAATTGTGTGTGCTGGTGTTAGCCAGTGACACATAGCAACAAAGCAGAATACTGGGGTACTTGAAATAAGTTTTTCCATTTTATGCTACTTTTTGACAGCTATGTACTACCTACTCTTCAAATTAAGTTTTTATGTATTAAATTACCCAAAGGAAGCAGTTCAAAACAGTGACTCTCTGACCAGCTACAACATTAAAAAACTCAGCTTTAATAATCCAATAATATTATATATAATAATATAATACTTTTTGCACCATTTTCTTTTAGTAGTTAAAGTATATTCTTTTGATAACATGTTGAATGCAGGAGTTCAACCTGTAAAGCAGTATTTTGACACCATAGTATTACTACTTATTCTGAATACCTCTCCCACCATTGGTAATATTAACAAATTCAAACTTTGATTGAAAAGAATTTTGTTTGCGTGTGTATTAAACAAACAAGATACTGTACCATTTATTAATTAGTGAGCTTTAGAGGTGACAGAGCCAGACTGGCTGTTTCCCCTGCTTACAGTCTTTATGCTAACCCTAGGCTAACCACATCCTGACTTCAGCTCCATATATTACGCACTTCTTCTCATCTCACTGTCGGACAGATTCTCAGGATAAAAGTTTTTTCCCCAAATGTTGAACTGTTTATTAAAAATACTGTTTTGAGACCCTGTGTTTCAGCGGTGACATGCTTTTGCATCATATGACATGGCAGATAATTATTTACAGAGCAACATGAGCTGCTTTTGAACCACTTTGACAAACTGAAGTTGTTTGGAGTGACGCTTTCCTGCGGTTTGACTGCACTCAGAGCGAGGCAGCCAGCAGCTTTTCAAGTACGTTCACTGTCGATGTAAATGTCAGTGTCATAAAGTCTCTCTCACTCTGTCTCTCTCCATCCAATCCCATAAGCCCCGGCAGGCGTGCTGGCACACAGGCAGCTGAGCACAGCTTGACTTATCAAACTTGGAGTGCTGTCCATAAAGAGTCAGCACTCCTCTGTGTAACAGCTACAGTCCAGCGAGTGCACTGATGTTCTGTCTGACTCCACTAAATCAATACATGATATAATTCTGAGGAGATAATCTGCCTCATTTTCACTCAGAAAAAAAACCCTGCAGACTGTGCACTGCATCCCCTCATACTTGTAGTGTTTTAGAAAAATAGGCCATTGAAAATAATTAGCAACTTTAAAGCTACAGTTGTAACTTTTATAAAAAAAATATTTTTTCAGATTTACTGAAACTATATTCACACAGCACTAAATGAGACAGATGATATGTGAAAACAAATCATACTCCTTTGCCTACCCTGTTGCCTTGTAGCATTTCTAATGGCCTTGCTTTACGTGAACGAAAACAACCAATCAGAGCTTAGGAGTCTCAAACGTAGCTGTCAATCATGTCTATCAGGGCTCGTTAACTGTGGTCAAACTGTCAAACTAGGCAGCACTGATCAAATATGAATCAAGATTCTGTTCCTGCATTGCCTATTTCTTGCCTCACAAGTTTTCGGAATATATTTTAGTGTACGGTTTAGCTGTAAAATGAGAATGTTTGTGACTACGCCACCATGTTGAATACATTTAAACTAAGTATCAAGCACCACCAACCAGCGGGACCAACTCTCTCATTTTACAGCTAAACAGTACACTGAAATATGTTCCTGAAAACATTTTTGGTGAGAAATACGCAATGCAGGAACAGACTCATATTTGATCAACGCTGCCTGCTTTGTGAGTTTGACTGCAGTTCATGAGCCGTGATTGACATGATTGATAGCTATGTTAGAGACTCCTTAGCTGTGATTGGTTGTAGCTGCCAGCCCATGGTCGATTCTACCGAATGCCACTTGGCATTAGGATGTAAGGAGGGATATGTTTTTTTTTTTTGTTTTTTTTTCAGAGATTATCTATCATTTGTACTTGTCTTACAATACATGCGTTTACATAGAGCCATGTATTCCTTTTGCATTCGGGTGGAAAGCCCTACCTGAATAGAAATGTTCCTTGTAAACACCTCAACCCGAATGAAAACAGCCAACCCAAAAGTAAATCTAATCAGGTGCACAGGGGTGGAATATTCCTTTTCAGAACCTGAATGGAAGAATTTTTCTGTCTTTATACACCTTCTACCCGATTCCAGCCATTCCGGTCTTTCCGCGCATGCTCGTTTCCTTGCCCTTCTGGCGCCATGACGTATATAGCGTGCATAGCCACGGGCTGAGATAGAGCAGTCGGACTCGTTGCACTCACCGGTTTCCATACGCCAAAGCACGGTCTTCTATCTCCCTTCTTCGACCTTCTACCTCTCTTCACCTCCTCAACAGATGAAGCATTAGCAGAACAAGGTGGTTGTCGTACTGCTGCTTCAAGAATATAAGCAAAACAAGCCCGAAAAAGGCACTAAGAACGGCGTTGTCAAACATCTTGTTATCTGGAGCGAGGACTACAGTGTTTTCTTCCGGTAAATGTGAATTCTGACATTTTCCCAAATTTTCCAAACTCATTAAATATCTTTATGCTAATCCCAAATGCATTAGGTGACCCTGTCTTTATATGAAAAACATTTTCAGGGGATGACCTGCTGAGGTTTGTTGGAAAGCGCACAAACCCAAAACAGCCAAGCTTAATTTTGGCCTATCATCAAGTTACTCACATATTCAGTATTAATTACTGTTTGTCACTTAAACTAGTGAAAGCGCAAGTCAGATATGCCCTGATTGGCCTTGATCAACTCAAATCATCTCTACTAATTTGCAACATTAAATTAATTTAAGGAGAAAGGTAATGCTGCCTGGAGTATGTTTTTTTTTAATCAATGTAATTGGGAAACAACATAATTGCCAAACTGCAACATGTTTTTGCTGAATGTTTCTGCAAAATATTCACTGACCACGTGTTTCATTTGTGTTCGTAAAATATCTGCTTTGGCTACACAGTATCTGTTGATAGCAATTAAAGTGTGATGAAACTTTTGATGGTTATGTTCATGGTTTTGGTTTGATATTGGAAAAAGTCAACAGTGACCCAACAACACAAGACATTAGTAGTGTGTAATCAAAACCACAGTCTTTCCCTGAACCTAAACAATGTGCTGCAAGCAGGACTCGGAATGTGAACCCCCCCCTCCTCCGTCTCTGGTGTCAATGCAGTAGACAAACAGAGCACCTCCTTCACCCAACAAAAAAATTCTGCAATTACATTTTCCACAAAGCACATGTGGCAACATAGACAGGAGGTTGTTCAGTTTGTTATGTGGAGCACATAAGCGCCAGTTTGCCCTCCAGTTTGTTGACAAGACTGAATCTGCATGATTTAGCTTATGCTGTCTCTTGGAGAGGAAACATGGCCCTGATTTGTTTTTGCCTCTTTGTGCATCCAGACAGCTGATCCCCTGCATGTCCTCATGTCTGTCTGTCTCTGCTGTGAAAAAAATAGATGAGCTGTAGGAAGTCAGAGCAGATCAGATTCTGTAATTTGACTGTGATTGGCAAGATGAAACCTGCAAATCGTCTATATAAACTACAATTTACCATTGTGTTCCTCATTTGCTTTTGAAGGGTAAAATGATTCCTCACATGTTGAAATTAAATTTCATGCTGGATATATTTTACAGATCATAAAACAAAGCCTGGATACAAGAGAAAAATCTTGTTTGTAAGCCTGTTATTTTGTGCCTGCGGGGTGATAATTCTTCTCTCTTCACGCTGAAGAGAGGGAATCACTGTTCAGTGTTTTCCAGAGGCCTCAGGTGGACAAAAACACACACAGTAGGATGGATGAATGCTGTGCACTGGGACGTGCATACACATACACCAGTTCAAATGCACCTGGATGCCTGCATGTGCGCACGATGCACGTGCAGCTGTGAGTGTGGTTTTTGTGCCATGATGGTGTTTGATGGCTGGCTGTATTGTTGGGAGCCTTTGAAGGCTTCCTTTTTCCCCTCTCAGTGGGTTCAGCTGCAGGCAGGTTGTCTCAGATCAACACATTTGTAGTTTCACCAGAAACACAAACTGTACGATGCATTTTAAATCCTTTTCTGATATTAATGCAGAGTCAGAATATTAGAAGAGTTTCACTCTAAAATCCGTTTTAAAAATGTGAACTCTGTGCTCACCAAAGATGCAGCTTTATAGCTTAAAATATTTTAAATTAGCTAGTATGGATCCATGTGGTATGGTGCATTATTATGTGGGGAATAAACATAAGATCACCTAAGCAGTCAGCATGAAGAGGGATAGCAGAGAAAGAAAAGAGTGTCATCTGCATAAAGTTAAACCTCATTGACTGAAAATCCAAACAAGTCCTCAACAACAGAGTAGGTCATTTTTAGATGCGTTCAAAACAATATCTTAGCATTTTGGTGATCTCAGTGGTTAAAAGAACTCAAGCTTTAACAATTAGTCAAGTGATTGTTTAGTTGATTGTCAGAAAATTAAAAAGACTTGTACACCCAATGAATGATTTCTTGGTGAGGTAAAAGCACATTAAATGTTCTTAGAGGGGCAGATCTCACTGGATAGGGACAACTATGTCAAAAAAGGTACAACCAACTGCCCATTTGTCACAGGAGGACCAATTAAATGTGAAATATCACCTAACTGCTCCATGAGGAGTCTAAAATGTACTGGGTTTGTCATAAAAATATATTAATGAGCCATTTCCCCGCATAGGATCCTCAGAACGATGAAGTGATGCAGTTGTGATCCTCATAGCTTTGTCTGCAGGGCTGTTTGATGTTAAGGGGATTGTTCAGGTGTCCTGCCAAAGGCTCAGTGTGTTCATGTGTGTCGGGGGGAGTCTGTGCCTCTCCCTCCCTCCTCTCTCTCCCTCCTCACCCCTCTTCATTAGTCTGTCATGTCCTGGTATTAAACAGGGATTTGTGATGGCAGGAGCGTGTCTGCAGCGTAAGATTTGGCTGCACATGCACTCCCCCGGCAGGAGTGAACGCTTCAGCTCTGAGTCCCAGAAGACAGGGACGACTGAGAGGAGCTTTATTTCCACAGATTACTATTTCCTGTCACTCGTCACAGCTGACAAGACGGCAAGAAGTATTTAAAAATACACACATAAAAATTATTATCTCTTAAGCTATTGTCAGTTAAAAAAACCCAATTAGATGGTGTTTTTTATTCCTGCCCGCCATATCTTTACTTTTTGAGTGTGATATGCAGAGGTACCTGTCAATTACTCAACTAATCCTTCAAATCCTAATCTTCTCTTGACTGTATTTCTTGGGAAGAGTCGGTTTTCAGTTTTTGTTTCTTGCAGCGTTTGTTTCGCTTTTAGTGGCTTTTGGAGGAACTACAACTTAAAACATTGTCAAAATTCTTTTTTTCCCAACTGTAAACGCAACATTGATATTATTATACAGCTGTAATGCTAACAGTTGCTAATTTGTTAATTTACTCATCCAGCAACATGGAGCAACATGATGTGTAGTTGTGTCTGTGTCCACCTGATGAGTCCTATATTCACTCTCCTTATAGTTCTGGTTTGGTCTCCAGCAACATTTGGAAAAAAGATACTGCTCTGTCAAATGTTCAACTACTGTATGTTCACCAGCTATTTGCTAACTTTGTCTGACATTTATTGAACCAAATATTAAAGTAAGGGCCATGACCAGGCTGACTGTTGGCCACTGGTCAATGTCGGGCCGTCTGCGAGTGTTTGTCCCCCTACTTTTTACGGCGTGTCCAACCCTGTTGGCACCAGTCAGCTCTTGTCAACGGCTTTTTGGCTGATTCAGCATGTTAAATTGGCTGTGGAGCCTGTTGGTGAATGAAATTACTCTGATTGGCAGTTCAGTTAAGTGCATGTGAAGAGAAACTGAAATGAGGACAGCTAAGACTAAAGTTAATAGCGCATGCATTTGAAACAAATCTGTTATATTAGGTACGATTACTTTTTAGACGTTGAGCTCGTTGGCAGAAACATAAATTGTTTGTGTTAGTCATTGCTAGTGCACAAAGAATATTATTTGTTCTTTCAACATCAGGTTGTGTTGTTAATGTGCTAAGTGGCTAAGTAGCATCTTGAATCCATCCTGCTGGTCTTCTGGTTCCCCCTTTTTGAATGACAAATACAGAATGCTGGTAGGGAATTGGCATTACTATATATCTTTAAAAAACAAAATAAAGACCAATAATGTTTGTCCACACAGAGAAAGGCCTTATTTTCCATCGATCACAGATAAAAAATGATACAAGCTTTGATACAGAGCTGGAGCAAAAGTTTCTTTACATACTTGACACATTCTATGTTATCAAAGGTAATAACAGTGCTAGCGTCAACACCAGCACTGGCCAAACTAATATTTTCTCAAACTGTAATTTGACACCATGTTGCTATTTGAATCACTTTTTGAAAAGAAATACATACTACATTCATACATGGTTTGACACACAAAATGTATTTCCTTGCATTCTCAGCGCAGTCAGAACGGGACCACAAACCTGTGATTTCACGCTGACAGCAACATTTTCTGATACAATGAATTTCTTTTGAAGCTTTTATTATCAGCTCAAAGATCATGACATTTACTTGACATACTCGGATCAAAAGAGAAATAGAAAAGTGCCGAAACTGTGTGTTGTAGGCCTCCCAGCACTGACACAGTATCTCTGGACCTGCTTTTAATAAAGTGAATGACCACCAGTCCTGCATTGCAACCTAACCACCTCCCGCTGTGTGGTGTTTATCTCAGTGTTATTCAGCAGCACATTCAGACATCACCTCACAGTTTGTACTGTATATGGTGAACCCCCCCTCCATTTTCTTCCCTGCTCTGTCTTCCTATCCATACTGTTCTGTATCCTGTCAGCTTGTTTGCTCCCAGTGGCACAGTTTTGTTTCGGTGTGGTTTTCAGTCGAGCGGAGCACAGAACAGTTTGTCTGTCTGATAGCAAGAATAAATCGACTCCATTCCTCTGCTGCTCCTAGCGGTAATTCTGCTGCCAGACCATAACTTTGATTTCAGAGCCAATACCAGCCGACACGATACCACAGGGGTCTGACAAACGAATGGTTCTGGAAGAAACAGAAAGTCCTGCCAGGAAAACAACAAAACCACAACAGGTGTTCAGCATTAGCTTCCACTTTGAGGGTTTGATGCGCAGCATTGGTCATACGTCTAGATTACGTAAATAAACAGCAGAGAACGTTGAGTCTGGGTTGAGTCTCAGGTCCCCAGTGAATCCAAGTGAACTGCTGTAGTTACCATAGTCATGCACAAATCACTAATTCAATGTTTAGGTCATCAAAGTCATGTCAGAGTCAGCAAAGTCCCATGGACCAAAGCCGTTTCTGAGTTCCCAGTCATGTTCGGGTTTCTTATCTAACGCCCAAGTCATCAAATTCCTGTTCGAGTTACCAAAGCCATGTGTGAGTTGTAAAAGTCATGAATAAATCACTAAGCCTATGTCTAAAGGCCCTGACACACCAAGCTGATGGTCTTCCGTTGGTCAATGTTGGGCCATCAGTGAGCATGTCCTGCCCCGCTGGCCCTCTTTGGCTTTTCTTCAGCTGATTCAGCATGTTAGGTCTGTGTCGGGGAATGTGAAGCCCATCTGTGAGTGAAATCACTTTGATTGGTTAACTCAGTGCACGAGAAGAGCAATACAACTAAGGCAAGGAAGAAACAAAGCTAACTTGTTACATTAGGTAATATCATTTTTGTAGTCGCTGAGCTACTTACCAGAAATGGTTCAGAATTGTTTGTGTTAAGGTTTGCCGGTGCATGGCAAATATCCTTTATTCTTTCAACATCATGTTGTGTTGTTAATGTGCTAAATGGCTAACCAGTGTCTTGAATCCATCCTCTGTCTTCAGGTTTCCCATTTTAATGACCTATACAAACTACTGCCACCTGCTGGTATGGAGTTATTTCCTCCAGTGCAGACACAGAACATGCAAGTAATCTTTGCGGCGTGTTCAAGTGCAACTTTTGGGCCAAGACACAGGCAATAGAGGCAATGCAATAGACGGCCTTTGTCACCACTAGTTCTTTGATATTGGTTTAGGGTCTGGGGTGTAAGCTAGCAAGGTCCCCAATGAACTCAAATAAACTACCAGTGTTACCAAAGTCAAGAACATGTCACTAATCTAATGTTCAGGTCATCAAAGTCCAAGTCTCCAAAGCCATTTAAAATCATCGCTTTAAGTTCCCAAAGTAATGTTCAAGTTGCTAATCCAACATTTGTGTTATAAAAGTCATGTATGAGTTTCCAAAGTCTTGTTCAAGTCTCTTATTGACCGTAATCAAATAATCAAATTCATGTCAGAGTCACCAAAGCCATGTGCAAGGCATGAAGGCTGTGAACACATCTTTAGGATCAAATCCAAGTCAACAAATCTGATACCAAGTTGCCAAATGCATGTACGAGTTCCCAAAATCATGTTTTGTCATCAAAGTCATCTCAGAGTCGGCAAAGTTATCGCTGTGTCCACAATGTTATGTAAAAGTCACCAAAGTCCAAGTCACCAAAGTAATTTATGAGTTCCCAAAATCATGTTGAAGTCACTACTCTAATGTTAGGGTCATCAAAAGTTATGCAAGAGTTCCCAAAGTTATGTTCAAGTCCCTTATCTAACATTGGATCATCAAATGTATGTCTGTGTCAACAAAGTCATGTCACAGTCATGAAAGTATTTTCTGAGTACCCAAATCATGTTTGACTGAGAGGGTTTGCTCCATCATTCGAATGCCCTCCACTGGCATGACAGTATTTACAAGTCGCAGTATTGTTTCACTGACGGTAAGCACCGAATATACAATGTTGTGTCAATTTATTCAACTTGTCTCTCTGAAACATGCAACTAACAAATAGCAGCAGACAAATGTCTCGATTTGAGTAAAACAATCCATTTCAAATTGAACGCACATGCTGCTCATATTGTGAAGTCACACAAATGGCGTCTCTGAGAAACAGAAGGAAGAGCAGAAATAGAGAGAAAATACTGAAAAACAAAGAGGGCGAGCCAAGAGACAAACATGAGTGATAGCAGCTTGGCCTGCAGTTTGCTGAGTTAAGCACTCTGCCTTATTGAGGTGTGTGCGTAAGTGTGTTTGTGTTTCAGAGGAGGGAGGGTGGCAGCTTATTCGAGACCACAGGGGCATTGTGGGTAGTTCCCTCACAGGTCTTCTCCCTCTGCCTAGATACAAGCAGTGCATGACTTCCCTCCCTGTTTCTTTCTTCTTTTTGTTCTTCTCTACGTTTTCCTCTCTCTCCGTGTATTTACATCCAGCTGTGCAAACTGCAAATTAAGTTCGAGCTGTTGTTCTTCAGTGTCCGCCATCTTGGCTGTATTTGATGGTGTCATCTGAAAACAAAAATGCACTTTTGCAACACTCTAACTCACCAACTGGAAGCTCTACTACCATTTATTTATTAGTGGTAGGGGCAGCGGTATGACCAACAATGAGACGAGGTGTAGCTGAAAATATACATTTTAAGGGGGAAAATGCTACAATGCATAACATTAACACAGATGTTGTAGCCACCATCACATTTCATTTACATCTTCTTTTTTTCTTTTCAAAGCTGACATCTTTGTTGATTTTTGAAATTATAACCATTACCCATATTTAATGCTATTCTGGCATTTTGAAGCATTCAATGCATTTATATTCTACAAATATGTTAGTTGTCATAGTTACTGGAGTCTGCTTGTCCCGTAATGGATTCAGATTGCAGTCTAAAAGTCCATTCTCACTGAATATCCGCACAGATTATTCTCGCGGAAAAATAAAAAAGTTGATTTCATGAGTCCTTATGGAAGTTTGCACACCAGGGCGGAACTTTCGTGCGGTGAAAAAAGTTTCCACCCAGACTTTGACCCTCAGCGGAATTACACAGCTGGGCCAATGAGATTGGAAAGGTTGATAAACCTCGTTTCACAGCGCCCCGTCCTTTTTGATAAAAGACGGGATGATTTTATGAACAATGAATTAAAGGACAACGTCTGGCAGTCCATTGTCCAGCTTGGTGGCTGCGGTGAGAGTGGTAAGTGCTAAAGAAAGTTGACGTTGGCGCTTGTTAAACCTTAGCTTGCTAGCTTGCTGCTGCTGCTGCTGCTACTACTCTCGTCCATGTTCACCCACACCCGTTCACGCAGCGCGGACTTGGAACACAACAACGCGAAATTCCGCACCATGTCCGTACCGCGCCTTTGTGTATGGTTTGAGCGTGGAAAAGCGCTGCGCGAATATTCCGCAAATCCATCCCTCATTTCCGCATCACGGCAGTGAGAATGAACCTTAAGGGGGTAATCACACAGAAATGACACGCTAGAGACGTGGACGCTTCAAAGACGCTTGAAACACTGGAAGCCCTTATTCAAGGTGCACTAGCTACTGGCATCTGATGCTCAAAAAAGTTGAAAATATTTTAACTTTTCAGCATCTACGCATGTCTAAAAATGCCCGTCTAAAAAGATGCTTGAATGCCGGTCAGACGCGCCATATCATAGGAAAACAATGGTTTTACTGGTGTCGCGTTTCTAGCGTTTCATCTCAGTGTGATTGCTCCCTAACACATAAGGGATTCAGAAGAAATGATGTGCGCTTGTATCGGATGTGATGTGAGAGACAATGCAATGCAAAAGACAATGTTGCACCATAAATCAAGTGTTACCACACTCGATGGCATTGACTATTTAAACAATCTGAGTCATTGTTTGGCTGTATACGGTCAAAGGTAGCAACTTGCTAGCAAAGAAATGAAAACATCTAGCAGCCAGTGAGCCACATTATTGACCCTTTGCTAAGCCCTGCTACTTGTTGTTAGCTGCATCAAGCTATCAAAGTTAGCACGGAGTCCACTGTCACAAAATGTCACAAACTTATTTCTGGAAAAGTGAAAAAGCAATATCAGAGAGAAGCAGACAAAAGTTCTTTAATATGTGTTTGAAGGATGTCTCCACTATCCAGGAATTCAAACTGACTCAGCCATGACATAAGGTTAAAAAGATAAAGCTAGAAACTGTAGCCTAGCGTACAGATCACACTGTAAAAGTGAACCATCACATCACCTGGTAATCAAGACAGAAGGCATTGAAGTTAAGGAGCAGCCAATGACTGTGGGAGCAACACTGTTCTTGTACTGCAGGTCTTTATTCACACAGCAAAAGCAGCATGTGTATATATTCAGTATACCTTCAGTAGCTAGCATAGCATAGAAGTGCTAACTTAGTAAAAATGTATAACATTTAATGTATATCTCCTTCCAGTCTCTTAGTAATGACTTTCGTTATTACATGTCCCTCAGGCACATTAGTTTGAAATGTGCAGAACCAGCCTGAAAAAGAAGAAACTCTGAAACAGTTTCATTGAGCACAGCCATATAGTTGTCGAGCCCTGCGGCCGAGCTGGTCGATGCTATGCTGTGATTGGCCAGTCCATGTTCAAGAGCGGGACTTAGCAAAGGGTAAATACCGTCAGGAGTTGGTGGCGACCAAACCAGAGCTTAAAGACAGTGAATGCTGGACTTTTATTCATCGAGTGACCAGAAACACAACTCCAAATAAATGCTGATGTTGGTTTTGCAAAGAAACAACTGATAACTTCATTAGGTGATATGTCTGTGTTGTGTTTACAGCTTGTTTTCATTTTCCCCCAGTTGGTTTGTCCAGTTTAAATACTATTGTTTTTAAATAGAGATGGCTTTTTGGTGGTGGGTTTAGATTTTTCAGTCCCATCCACAGAGGATGCAGTTTGGCAAGTCCTGCCAAGATACAAGTTTCATACAGAGCTGCTATCTAATGATGGTTCAATGCAGCTGACAGATTTGCAGTGTGAACTTTGATAATGTGACGGCCTCTCAGTCTGAGGGCCATGAGACCATATGTCAGTTTTCATAAACGGCAGTTACAGATATTAATGCACCCAATCAAAGCTTGTATGTGGTCACTGGTTCAGAAACTGTTTACAGATATTAATACTTTACATTAGTATTCATCTGATTAACTTACTTGTCATGATTTATCTCTTAATATCTTCAACCAGAAAAATGTTTTTTGTTTCAAGTGAGCATGAACATGTTTTCACAAAAGCTGTAGTGATTTCCATTTGGTGTTTCTGCTTCAGCAGTTCAGTTAATGTGCATTACGCGTTACAATTTAACAACAGCAACAAAAAAAAAGATAACAGCTGGGTGGACATCCTGCTTGTGTTTCCTCTTCCTGCATACTGTACAGAGAGAGATGTCTCCTGCCTGCAGCTCCTCACAGTCGGCAGCCTTCTCTCTCCGGCTGTTTGCTTCCAATAAATCAGCCCCTGACGCCCAATGCCTCGCAGCTATGTGAGCATGATAGCGGCCCAATGTACACAGCTTTGTTCCAGAAGTCCTGTCCAAGCCAGAGGAGAAAGATCGACAGCACCCTGTACACACACCATTCTCTTTTATCCCCTTGCTTTTAATATTTCATTTAGTATTAATCTTTTATTTCAGTCGACTGAGTTGCCTTTTGTGGAGAAAAGAACGACAGCTTTGTATTATTTGGGGGGAAAATGTGAGAGAGACATAACTTTCTCCCACTGTATTTCTTTCATCCTTCCTCCTTTCACGCTTCACACATCCTTCTCAGACCATCTGGGTGCTGGCGGGGTACAGCTTACCCTGCTGCCTCTCTGCCCTTATGCCTGACAACGTTACACAGCTACAAAACACTTTGCTCTGTGCTAACATCAGAGACAAGTATATGCAAGCCTATAGGATCTAAGCTACGCTAACTGGTGCAAGCCGGCCGTGTAATTTTACAGCACTGTATAGGAGCTCAGATACTGTGCAGAAATTACACTGTGCAGTTGCATTATGGGAAGTGTAGGATCCAGTGTTTCTAGGACCGGTGTGCTGCCATGTTTGTTTACCATCTAGCTCTGCTTTCCAAAGCACGGCAGAAATCTCGCGAGAACAAGCAGCAACAGCTGGAAGGCAGAACCGGACAGTAGCCTGAAAAGTTCATTCATTTATTTTATGAAAGATTTAAAGAATAATGGCTGACTTTTTGCCAGACTTCGACTTTGTGGAGGAGGAATTTGATTTTGCAGAGTTTGATGGCCGCCCTTATTTATTTGAGCCAGAATACACTGACGAAGAGCTTCGTGAAATTGAAGAACGGAGGAGGAGAGAGAGAGAGAGAGGTGCAACAGGTAGAGGACGAGAGAGGAGGAATGGCTGCTGCAAGGCTGCGTAGCTCTGGAGATTGGTGGTGTACCTGTGAATGCTGTGCCCCAGTGCCCACAGAAGAGGAATGCCTCTGTTGCAAGGAATGGGACCTGTTGCAGCCTTATTTTCAAGGTCTGGATGTGACCGAGGACGAGACACCTCCACCTGGAGTAGTATCCAGCTGGGCTTTATCTAGAGCTCACGAGATATATTTCGGCCGCACTTTGGAAAGCAGAGCTAGATGGTAAACAAACATGGCAGCACACCGGTAAGGTAAGACAACATGTTTACATGTCGTTTTCTATATGTTCTCTGACATTTATCCTAACGATATGAGGCGGTCTTTGTGGAAAAAAAGCTTGTTTAGTGGACTAACTTTGCACTTGAAGGTTGCCCGTTCACTTACGTTTTAACAGGTCTGACGCTACTATGCGCCCCGGCTGTATCTAGGCTAACGGCTAACATGCTAACTATTATTTTTATGTCACTAGTCACTTGAAACAAATTTAGGACGATAGGAGACAAGTTGAAATAAACTGAAATTTCTCTTTAAGTCAGAATATCTCAACCCTACATGGCTTGCTAACAGCATGGGTCAATGAATGGCAATGTTGGCCGGTCAAACAGTCCACCAGTTTGGCCCCGACTGAAATATCTCACTAACTATTGGAAGTGTTGCCATGACATTTATTTAAGCCCCAACATTAGGTCAACTTTTGTGGTTCTGAGTGAAATGTCTCGATCATGGATGGATTATCATGATGTTTCTGTCAGAACAAATATTCTGATGCAAATGGATAGCATATAAACACAGTCTCCACAAGACAGGGTTGATTCTTGGATTGTTTTGACTGGAAATGAAACCCAAAAGACAACAAAGCAAAGCAAACGTGGGCACTGTGAAAAGAATATTGTTATTTTTTCTCCCAGTAGAATAAATGCCAGTGCTGCTGACAAAAACTCATTATTTGCCGTGAAGGCTCACCTACAGGTTAGTTTCCATACTGCTCTGGCGTTACATTTAAACATAGATTGCCTGACAGATTGGAAATCAGCAATTATGTTTATGTGATTGGGAGGAGCAGAAGTAATTTTACACGATTGAAGTCTTTTCCTGAGAAACACAAGTTGTGTTATTGTGAAATTTAAATGACAAATAAAATCTGAGCTTAGAATCTTCACGCCACAGTTGTAAACTCTCACTCAGTAGCCATAGTCATCTCCTTCCTGTATTCAGAGCAAACAAAAACCTCAGCTCCACTGTTTCTGGTCAGGTCCAGTCCCTCAGCTGTCAGCGTGTCACGTCCTCCACAGCAGCAGCAATGACGAGTTTGTTTCATGATTTCATCCACTAAGACGCCTTTACTGGAGAGGAGTAGCTGAATCAATGACAGTGACCCTCAACATCTTGGTGCTGTCCTCTGAGTCACCTCACTAAAAAAATTGTCCTGTCTGGGACACAAATTACATTTATAAAACTTTATGTATAACAGAAATTATCAGACAATATTCCACTTTACTGTTTGAGTGTTTCTCTGGACTGAACGACGCCAGACTGAGCCAAGCGAGGGCTCAAGGACAGACCAGAGAGGGATAAAGTCGGAGTTGGCAGTGAGAGAGAGAGGACAACAGTGGTGACACTTTAAAACCTCACAAGTATCAATCAGTCTGAAGGCTCCGGCCTGATGTAACCTCTTACTGAAACATAAAAAGGAATAGTTGGACATCTTTCTACAGAGAGTTGGATGAGAGGATCGATAGCGCTCATGTTTGTGAAAAAATGACAATTACTTTTTTTTAAAAATAGGGTTATGTGATGGATTATTTATTAGTCCGGACCAGTAACTTTCTGTCCAAGCCCGATCCAAGCCCAAATTTAAAAAAATGTTCACAAGCTAATGTCTTTTAATGTTTGTAAATTCAGAGCATTGTTGGAATCAGTTGGTTATTCAGAGCACCACACTCTCAGAGTGACAGAGCGTAGCCTACTCTGGGTAATCTGTCTGAGGAGACGGAGCAGCAGAGTCCCAAGCACAGTGAAAATAAAACTTAACTGTTCATTTATTGATTTAGAAATAGGAAAATTGGTGTGAACCCGACCTGATTCAAGCCCTTGTGAAAGCTAAGATATCAAGGCCTGCCCGAACCCAGTGGGTTGAGTGGGGCCCAGTTGGGTTTGGGCAGAAAATGAAAGCTCTTGTCAGAATGCTGACTTACCTTTTCTAATCAGTACATTTCAGCAAAGCTCACTGCAATAAATAAAGTAGTAATAAAATAAGAGCAGTCTGTGTTTCTCCAAAACAAAGGCAGCAATCCAAAAATGAATACCACTGAAGAATCACTTCATGTGTCGATGTTTTGGGTGACTTTTATTCAAAATCAACTGATGATTATCTGAGTCATAGATTCATAATATTTTCCTTTCTCTCCTAATACACATAGCCAAGCTTTGAACTAAAATATCTTAACCAGAAAAACTGTGGTCAAATTTAGGGCTTGTACCCTCATCTTCTCATGTTTCTCAACCCATTGAACCACCACTTACAGTCAATACTTAACATGCAGCTAGGGCTGGCATGATATCAGAATATATCTAAACATAATTGTGACCAAAAGAATCCACAATAACAATATTATCGCTGCATCTATTGAAAACTTAAAAATATTTCTCTTACATTCATTTTTAACCTTGTTTGTTGTGTGTTTTTTTTTTGTTTTGGGGAAATTAATTGCACTCAAAATATGAGTTTGGAGAAGTGGCGAGACAGAGTGAGACCAGAAAAAAATGACTTTAGAGGTGATTTATCATGATATTATCATGTGTATATTTAACATGACGTCAATATTTCATTTTTGAATATCAGGGTTATCGTTAACACCACTGTATGGTGAGGTCCCTACATGCAGCACAGTAACAAACTTTTTGATGAGTGATTCAGAGGTCTCAAACTCTGTAGCTGAGAGCACAGTACAAAGTACAGTACATAAAATGAAAGGTAAGCCTTTAAATAAGAGCTGTTTCGGTTCAAAGCCATCAGGAGACTTGTCCCTGTTCATTTTTAATAGTTTTTAAATCCTGTAATGAAGTGCGTTTTGTAGTTTTGCCTCTCTCCCTCTCTGTCATATGAGGTGGTTTCATCTCCTCGGCTTGTTGGCACACAAACTCCCACTCCACCGAGAGGGATTATGCTTCTTTTTTTTTTTTTTTGGCAGAGCATAGAGCTGGAGTGCAATGCAGGAAAATGCTATTATGTAAAATACGAAGCTTACTCGGCACTCTGGGACAGTTTGTGCCTGATTTCTGGGATCCACACAAACACTCATGCACACTGCATGAACAGATATCTGCAGCGTTTTAAAGGTCATTCCACACATTTTGTTCATCTATGCTGGAGTGAAACTGTTATCTGTCTCACAACCTCATTATGACTTCCAGGATGTCGATAGTCTCAAACCAAAAGCTTTCAGATACAAGATGAGTCACTAGTTTTACTTCCTTGTCAAGAGTTGTTTTGTCAAACAAGGGCATCATTTATTTAAAACTCTTAGTCATTTCACAATTAAAGATTAAATCAGATTAATTTTAGATGAAGGAAGAACCTGCAAGATGCAAGATCACGGCTAAACAAGGACATTCTTGATGGTTTTTAGGAAATTCTGGTGTTGGATATCAGACCGAGGAGACTAAAATAAGCTGCAAGTATTGACTTTATAATCCAATACCAAGTCCTGCTGAGCAATGTGAAACTTGGTTATTTCAGACTTTGTCAAACATAGAAAGATGGCAGATGCCTTTGATGAGATGAATGAAAAGTATTTGATCCAAGTTTCTGCCGGTCAGTTAGAGGAATATTTGTACCTGTCATACAGTAAATAATCTCATGAACCCTTTTTACACAGATCCTGTAATAGTGCCGCAACTAAGACCCTGCATTACACCAGCAATGCTTTTTTTTAATTTTTCAGGGACTGGCCTGCTCCATTCTCCCCACAGTTAGGGACCGTTCTCCACGGTACCACTGCTGGGCAGGGTGGAAATAAGTCCTGCAGAGTTTCAGAGGACCTGGAGAATGTTTTAGGATAGTAATAACATTATATAAGATGATCATATTGCAAAGATAATATATATAAGATAATAACATTAAAGAGAAAATTAAATTGCAATACTTTTTCAAAACTTGATGATTTTACCTTTCTGTACATTTTGTATACAAATTCATTAAATAATTTTGCTTGTAAATGTCTATTTGCATCACGTTTATTACGGAAAACACATTATTTGATCAATTTACATTGTACCCCTAAAGTTCTTTGTGCACTCCTTACTTTTTCACCTTAGGAGCACATGTGCTCCTTGGGAAAAAAGTTAGCGTCAAGCCCTGACATTGGGCAGCACTTTCTAAACGAATTGCAATGGCATTAGCATGGCAATAACAACTATTTATCATCCCTGTTTCATGGTGTCTGATCTCGTCCTCTGCTCAGAGGGTAAGGAGCTCCCAGACCTTAGAGTCTTCCCAATTTGTGGACATTTTCAGCCGCTATTTTCTTCTTTAAGTTAGCTGCTAACTGCTGCCAGCTCCCACACAAAACAGGACGTAGAAATGTCACACCTGTCCCATCCCGACAGCGGTCTCTTTCACAAAGATGATAGTTCCACTCTGTAACTACCTCCACTGCCGGCTTAAAGGCAAGACAACCACAGGTTCCTCTGGACTTTGAAACTCTGTATCTGGGCCGTGTTTCTTTTGTGGCCCAAAGGAAGGATATAAGACTATTACAAATGCTCTTAACAGCAACTAAAAAATCTATCACTAGGAGATGGCTAAATCCAGCACCACCGACAATAGACGCTTGGAATAGTTTTAGAAATATTCAAAATGGAAAAAATAACATATTGTACAAGAACCCCATAAGATAAATTCTCTCTAATTTGGAACAAATGGATCGCATATATAACCAGTGTCAGAGCTGACTTTATCTGAGCCTATGGTCCGTTAGACTTTAATTTATTTTATTTTGTTCTATTACTTCTTGTCACTCCATTATCCGACCTGTCTGGCAACATAATCTACCACTGTTCCAGGTACATAGTTGCTTGTGTGATTTCCTGTTTCAATTTTTATATACCAAAAAACTGTGAAGAGCAACACTTTGAATGACGATGCAGCTACTGTCATATGACAATCTTGTCTTTCCAAATAAAGATGTAATTTCCGCAGTCATACCTTAAATACAGAACGGCGTGGTGGGACATTATTGGCCAGGCAGTGTGTCGGGGCCGATAGAAACTCCTTTGTACAACAATGAAACACTTTGCTGAAAAAAAATGTAGAAAATAAGAAGTTAAAGATGTGTATGGATGCTGTCCGTAACACCTTCAGTCAATACTGTAAGAAACATCTAATCACAGAGCTATTGACTCTGTTGCTGTGTGGCTAATGTGCAGTGAAGTATTTGTGGAGCTCGCTGCAGATATTTGAATCGATTCACTTTCAGAGTTTGGATCAATACTGGATCAGTTAAATACTGTAGCTGTGGTGTTTTGGTCCCGATACAGTGACAAAGCTCTCTGAACATGATACAACTTACTGCACGTTTTGTCTTCTTGCTGGTGTTATATATTTGTTCAGATATTCTTGTTTTGTTCTGTGGTGAAGAGTCGACTTTCAAATGCAAATTTACAGTAAGAAAAGTACTTCTACAAGTTTTATCTCCTCTCATGAGCTTTATTGTGCTCTGTGGTGAGGAATTCCTAAAACTCAGGCATCACAATGGTGTATTTGTTTCAATAAATCTACCCTTACATCTCGGCTTGGAGATTGATTTCCCTCAAATTTGTTCAGTGCTCACTCGCTTCTATTATAGCTGAGAGGATTTTTGAATGCCGGTGCAAGAGATCACCTCTTGAAGACTTTGAACTGACACTTATGGTTTACCTTGAGGAAATACTTTCTGCTACAACTGTGTTTCCACAAGATTTTGTAACCTGGCTGCAGGGATGCGCTCCCATTCAGCCACAAGAGCATTAGGAAGGTTCAACACTGATGATAGTTTAAGCCATGTGGTGTAGAAGAAGAAAACGCTACCCAGTCTCACCAGTTATTTTGTGTGACTTTGCAGTGGCATATTTTCAGAGGAGGAAAACATCCAAATTATTATTTTTCAGAAACAGCTTAATGGTTTTGTTTTTGCCTCGTAGTTTTCTGAGCCTCACATAACACTTCAGTGAACACTCATCTTTTCACAAATCTCACATTTCCCCCACTGAATCCCCCCCGCTATGTCTCACTGATTTACTCGCTGTAATAACCTCCTATCTTGCAGTAAAAAACCTCCTGCCTGAGCTCTAATTTCTCTTATTTCTCTTATTTCTGAACGACACCTCTTCACTCCCACATAACCACTCAGATATTACAAGAATAGAGCCGGTTTCCTGCAGCTCTGCTCCTGCTCAAATCATCTGAATGGTTGCTCTTCATCTACAATAAAAAATGGTCCTTATTTTGCATTTTCAGTTGTAAAGTACTCTGGATCAGAGCATTAGTGAAATAGCTTAGATTCAAATGTGGATGTAAATAATAGAAAAGGTGAAAGAGCAGCAGCAGCATCTGTGACAGATGCTTCAGAGGAGAGGCTATAGATATCCAGTGTGGGCTAAAAATAGCCCTGCAGGATTGTACCTGTAATTGAAAATGGATGTGGTGGAAGAGAAAAGAACAAGGGGTTCTTCTGTGTGTCTCTTTTCTTCTGTTTCAGTTTTCCACCTCCTATCAGAGAGTTAGAGGTCCATGGGGACAAAGACCGATAAGGAGACGGTTATAGAGAGAGGCAGAGACAAAGGGAAGATGTGATCGTATATAATGCTCTTTGGTCCAAAATCTTGAACTGGCTCACATGAAGATAGAGGCAGAATTGCCCTAAGATCTAAAGCCTCTCGGTCTAAGAGCGTCTACATAAGAAAATTGCACAGACCTGTTTACATGCACAGTAATATTCCACAAGTATTTCAAATATGAAGATATTCTGAATTTGGTGTGAGTCTTGTACCCAGCATATTCCATGTAGATTTTCCAAATTAGGCGTTTTTCTGAAGATTAGGACATGTTGGATATGCCGGATTGGGGCGGCGTTAGCAGTGATGCAGGCGCTTAACCGGTCCGTTGTGGTGAAGAGGGAGCTTAGCCAGAAAGCGAAGCTCTCGATTTACCGGTCGATCTACGTTCTAACCCTCACCTATGGTCACGAGCTCTGGGTAGTGACCGAAAGTGCGAGATCGCGAGTACAAGCGGCCAAAACGAGTTTCCTCCACAGGGTGGCTGGGCTCAGCCTTAGAGACAGGGTGAGGAGCTCGGACATCCTCCACATTGAGAGGAGCCAGTTGAGGTGGTTCGGGCATCTGGTAAGGATGCCTTGGGAGGTGTTTCGGGCATGTCCAACCGGGAGGAGACCTCGGGGCCGCCCCAGGACACGCTGGAGGGACTACATCGCCCGGCTGGCCTGGGAACGCCTTGGGGTTCCTGTGGAAGAGCTGACGGAAGTGGCTGGGGAGAGGACTGTCTGGGCTTCTTTGCTGAGGCTGCTGCCCCCGTGACCTGGACCCAGATAAGCGGAGGACGACGAGTACGACGAGACGAGTACGACGAGACGAGTACGAGTACGGATATGCCGGTGTTACTCAGGTTTTATGAGCATTCTTTAGATGTCCTCACAGGGCATTTGGGATATGCGTCTCAATTGGGTTAAAACGACCTCTGCATTGTCATGGATACATCGTACACAAACCAACTATCTTATAGTTTGCAAGACTGTGGTAGAGAGGCGCCCCTGACATTTCTGGTCTGGTCGGCAGAATAACCAACTTATAAACATTACGAGAGACTTTGATATCAACACCTTTTCAAGAAGGTGGTTGAAGGATGGAAAGAGGGAGGCTGTGTTTACACGTTCGATCACATCAAACAAATCCGCCACCGGAGGAAAAGCAGGGGGCTCCAACTGTTCCACCAGGGTTGGAAATTAGCATCAACCGACAGACAAATGCTGGTAAAATTCCTGGTCCAAACCCAGGGGGTGGGTTGCCCTCTGTGTGGAGTTTGCATGTTCTCCCTGTGTCAGCGTGGGTTTCCTCCAGGTGCTCCAGCTTCCTCCCACAGTCCAAAGACATGCAGGTTAATTGGTGACTCTAAATTGTCCGTAGGTGTGAATGTGAGTGTGAATGGTTGTCTGTCTCTATGTGCCAGCCCTGTGACAGCGATCTGTCCAGGGTGAACCCTGCCTCTCGCCCAGTGTCAGCTGGGATAGGCTCCAGCCCCCTGCGACCCCGAACAGGATAAGCGGTTATGGAAAATGAATGAATGAATGAATGAATCAGCCACAGTGGCAGGTGGACAAAAAAGTAATTTCCAACCCTGTGTTCCACTTTTCCATATTTTGACGTGATAAACAAAAGTTAGGGCATGTTAATCGGAATATGCACGGCTGCATGTAATCAAAAATACCTACAGTATGAAATATTCATTTTCCTTCGTCATGTAAACAGCTTGGTGGGAAGACTGGCCTTTTCGGAATAAGGGCAAAAACAGAATTTGAGCACGTAAACTTAGTCAGTGACATTACTTTGAAAACTTCCAACTTCTTTCTTAACCAGTCTCAAAAGCTCTCAATAAGTTAAAACCTGCTGTATCTGCTTCAACAGAGCTGCTCCTGCAAACACGTTTAAAGCTGCTTCGATACAGCTGCAAATCAGCAAGACAATAACAAAAATCAAAAGGCACGTTTCTGGTCTGTCAACACATCCAGTGGAGCCTCACAAGATCTCTTTCTACAGCAGCAGCCTTGGGGTGAAAAGAAAGAATAGATTCCATCTATAGAGGAGAGGTAGGCGACGAGCCAGAATACAGGAAATGAAGTGTTTGACGCTTGATTTCGTTAGGGAGAACCTCCAGATCCCTGATTAATTTGTGCCCCCAGATGTTAAACCGAAACCTAAGCCCTTCCCTGTGGCTCAGTGTCTCGATATGGTGGCACAGGAGTTGGATTGGCGTCATTATCACGAGCCACAGAGTAAGGAGCCAACCGAAGCAGTAAACAGAGCAGAGCGCCGATAAATCCCCCCCGTACAGGTCCGGTGTGACAGACGGAGTCAGACAAGCAGGTAAACAAAGAATCAGGCTGCAGGAGGCTGCCACACTTGACTCTATTTCTGTCTGACTCCCACTGAGAGCCAAAGGTGCTAAGCCAGGTTATAACAGTCTGCGTCTGTGAGACAGAGAGTGAGAAACATACTGAGAGCGACGGAGAGAAAATATATTCTGTAGGAAATTACACTTTATTTTCCACTCGTCTTTGGTGACAAGAGCTGCAATAAAATCTTCATAACATAGTTAATATGTTAAAAACCCATTGGAGATGTATCTTGGAGAAGCATAAAGAAAAGTGTGATGCCCAAAGCTGCTAAACAGCATTTTAATATGTGAGTTTGGGAGGTATGTGGCTGATTGTACTGGTGGTAATAGAAGAAATGATTCTCTGCCTTGTTAGTGGGTGTTCAGACTGAAAATAGCACCGTGTTATAAACATGAGGCTGCGTTGGCGTGGGTTTGTTGCTACAGGTACAGGTGAGAAGATAAAATACAATCAAGACGCTGCTGGTTACCAAGTAATCTACCAGAAATGTGCGCGGTATTCAAATGGCCAGTGCAATGTGTCGCCAGATGACGTTGCGTTGTGTTAAAAATTACCACAGCGCAATGGACTTCCTGCCTTTTTGTTTTCCAGAGTCCTGAGCTTCAGCACCCCTGTTGTGCAAACACAGAGCTGTGATGTTCAGACAGAAAATGTGTGAAATCAGCAGTGGTGGAGCGAGTGCTGAGAGGTTTCACATAAAAGTCTTGCATTCAGAAAGAAAAAGCACAGATATGCTGGAGAGACTGTGCTGCAAAATGGCACAATCAGAGTATTAATTTGTCATATACATATATAATTAAAAATTAAAATGCCACCTAAATGTTAATGCATCAGTAATAGTTAGGTTTTGATTTGGGGTTGTATGTTAAATCTGTTAAACTGATGGATAAATGTGGTGGAGTAGAAGTATAAAGTATTTTACGATGGAAATACTGACATGAAGTACCTGAAATCTGTGTGTAACTGCAGTGCTTACTGTAAGTAACTGTTCTGTAGTTACATTCCTCCGGTAGCATTGGTTGAGTTTCTCTGTCGGTGGTTTTGTTGCGAGCAGCCTGAAGGCGCACAGCGTCGCTCCATTAATCTAATTATCAGAGTGGAATCACAGATTGGACGGATTAGCAGACAGGAGCTCTCTGCTAAAGCATCTGATTTGAAGATGTCTGTTAATCTCACTCATCTGGCGGCTCATTACTTTTATAAGTTGACATTTTGCTTCCAGTCAGCATAAGTAATCCCATGTTTTATGAGTGAGATAACGTCAGCAGTATCGATGCTGCAGGAACGCTCTGACACAGCAGGGTAAAGGCGGCAGTGAGCGGTCGCCTGGCTTAGGGGCACTTCATCTGATTCTGTTTCAAGGACAAACACGGTGTCACCCCGCTGCCCTTTAATGCAGTTTTATCTCCATCCTTTTTATATGATTGTGTAATGGCTCCATTTTCTCCCTCAGGGATTAATAACGTTTCAGACTATTCGGTGAAAGTTATCGATTGGATCTGGGGGGCTGGAGGTAGAGAGAGGGAGACAGAGAGTGGGAGAGAGCGACTGAGCTAAATGTTCCACTTTACTCTTGAACAGAAGCTTTTCTGTTGACGTAACACAAAGTCATTTGGGCCGAATGGGCAGTTGTAGCAACAGGGCACGTTGGATTTGAGTGTTTCAACAAATCATTGTTAGTTATGTTCTTATTTTTCAATCTAATTTTTCTTGATTTTAAATCAGCGTTTTGTAAATTTAAGTCTGCCCTGAGTTTAGGCAAAGTTCTTGTACAACTGCTTCATGCTGACAAGAACGTAAACACGGATGCTTTTTGGATACTTTGGATACAACTTTTGGATACTTTGCAGATTTTCAACCAGCTTTGTATCATAATAATGTGGGTAGTTTGTGTGAATGAACTGTGGTAAACTTAACACATCTCCCTGATTATCTCCCAGCTCAAACTTTCACTGGCTCTAGGGCTGTTGCTCAAACTACAGATTGTATCTCGGCCTTTTGTTTGTAAATCTAGGCAATGCTCATCAAATATAAACCAAGATTCTGCAACTGTATAAATGTCTTTAGAACCTATTTCAGTGCACTGTTTAGCTGTAATATGAGAATCTGTGAACAGTAAGAGCCACCAAACTGTTTCCTGTATTGTAAAAACAGAGGCGGTTAAACTGGGCAGTGCTGATCAAATATGATTCTGTTACTGTTTTGCTTATTTCTCACCTCAGATATTTCCAGAAAGATATTTTAGCTCACTGTTTAACTGTAATTTGAGATCAGTTCTTACCAGCCAGCTGCCATATTGTTTCCTGTGGAAAGACGGCCAAGCTTGCATTCATCACCCAACAGCTGAGGTGGTTATTGGTCTGGTGCACGTTTACATGTGTTTGAGATCATAAACGGTTACGAAAAACTTTTTTTTTAGGGGGGAGGGGGGTGATACTAATTGTTGACTAACTGTGATAGACTGGTGTGAGACCGGGTTTGGCAACAGGTCAGTAGACTACGTGCTGCGTTCTATTAAAACGGCACAGTCGTTAAGGGGGTCGTACAATGAGTATGCATGGGTCGGTGGTGAAGTGGTGCACATGACTCGTGCTACGGACGGACGGACAGACGAGCCACGTATCTAAAACGGGTAATACATCTGGCTACATCTTTCCCACATCAAATATCCGTGATCACCTAGACCCGCGTGCGTAAAAGCACACACAATTCCATGTCCTCTCACCGTGGATGCTGTGATTTGATGGCCCTGTACTCATTGTAGCCCACTCTTATAAGACCCAATAACAATAATAATAATAATAATAATAATAATAATAATAATAAGTTACTGTGGACCTATATGTCATGCCTTTTAATAATTACCAGAGGAGTTCGCTGAAAAACAGGTAATGTCAGCCTGAATTACTCGCGTGCGTCCCCGGTGAAAATCGCTGACATGCATGGGAAATACGGCTTCTACAGGCTCGCCATAGTTTACTGTCAGCACTCAATTCGGGATGGCGGACCGTCGGAATGGCGATATTTCAGAGTGGCGAATAATACAATAGCACCACCCAGCGGTGAAGCCCATATACACATTTACACGAAAAAAAATGACCCACGTTTAGAGATTTTTGTACACGAACTCACCCCTAGTGCAGTGCAGTGCATTCTGGTAGTTGTAGCTTTTTTACGTCTTGAGCCAAAGCAAATGCCATAGCCCTTTGTCTCTGGTCATACGGCACCAATTTTGAACTTATTTGCATCTTTCTACTGCACAATTAAGCCCTCCACAACCAGGCCCCCTCTTACCTCACAGACCTGCTCCACCCTTACACCCCTTCCTGCAGCCTCCGCTCTTCCAATGCCAATCTTCTCACCGTCCCCAAGACCAAGCACAGAACCTGGGGGGACAGAGCCTTCTCCGTTGCTGCCCCCACCCTCTGGAACTCCCTCCCAAAACACATTGGTGACTGCACTGACCTCCCATCATTCAAATCACTACTCAAAACTCACCTGTTCCGTTCTGCTTTTAATGTTTAGCTACTTTTTTATTCATTTATTTATTTGTTTTTCACTCCCATTACTATTCCTCTTTGTCTTTGATGTATTTTGCTGTAAATTGTTTTTTGATGTGTTTTTAACCTATTTCTGTAAAGTGACTTAGAGAACTTTGGAAAGCGCTTTATAAATAAAATGTATTATTATTATTATTATTATTTTTATTATTATTATAATTTTATGAAAAGACTTTCCAGCAGTGACAAACTTCTTTGAACCAAAAACTGTTTTGTAGAAACACACAAAAAGCTTTTCTGCTGCACGTACTAGACAGTTTCAGCAGCAGTGAACACCCCACTCTGTTTCCAGAGTTGGACAAAACTATGTCATTATCAATACTTTTTTAAAATACTGACTGCATATAGAAAGATTACGTAGAAATGTTTGGTCAGATTCTTATCTTGTTTACTTATTCTTTGATCAGATGACTGAAATCAAAATTTTAAGCCTGTATTTTCTTTAGAAAATGTTCTTATCCAGCTTCTTGTGTTCAGACGGATGTCAACAATAATGGGAACTTTGTCTATTATTGTTTAATTAAACAAGTTTTTTGTAGAAAAGCATGGTATCAATACTGCACCATAACACAGTGTTAAAAGTATCCAAACACCCTAAGACTTATATATCTGCCATTTTGACTCAGAATACAGAATTTAAGCAATGTCAGCTTGCATCTGGTTAAGTTTATTATAAGATTTGTCGACAAGAAGAAAAACGAATCTGTCAGATTTTTCTTGTTGGTGAAACATTTATAGGATCTGTAGGTGTAATGTGTTTGAAAAGGTCCTCAGCAGTAGAAAGCATTCCTCTCAGGCTGCAGGGCTTCTCCTGGCCTACTTCTCTGTGCTCTGACCCTTGCTGTACCGTCACATTGAGAAGATGATGAGCACATGTTGCAGTTTATGCAGCAGTGAGCATCGGAGACTGCTATCAGATCGGAGAGATCTCTGAGGTCTGGAGCAGAGTGATAAGGCGGCAGGAGAGCTTGGTGTTGTCACGCTCCGCTAGATTGCTTTTGTTGGTCTTTTCTCCTACATTCCTTTCCTCTCCTCTGTCTGTTTGTTTAGCCAAACAGTCAACCTGCTCACCTCTGTGAAATACAACATAGTGTAACCACTGTCCATTTTTGTCATGTATAAAACATGACAGCAGCTTGTATTAGGGTTGACGTTGTGATGGCTTCGTCACTCAGCAGAGGGAGGAGGAGATGATGGATGGATTTTACCGTCTCCTGCTCAACTCAGTCACTCCGATTTCCAGCCTTTTATTCATAAATGTGTCACGCTGACTCAATCGAAAAGCTTTTCAAGCTTGGCATGCAACACACACACATATTACACACACTAGCAAATCATCCCCCACCCCCCTAATGAATACTCAGCACATGTTGTCCTGTATGTTTGAAAAGGGAACGTCCCAGCAGCTCTGATCTCACAGTGCTGATTAGAGAGCTGTTGATATCACAGTCATTTTACATATTTACATTAGTAAATTGAAATGAAAATAAATTAACTTCATGCAAACCAAACACCCAGAAATTTGGAAGTTATTCTTGATTTAAACCTGAACTTTGACAACCAAGTAAAAGGGGTTATGCAGTGTTATTTTTCTCAGAAATAAACTCATTTCTGTCTGTCAGTGACATGGACAAAGTTTTTCATTTCATCCAGTCTCGATTTTTCTAACTCTATATTCAGCACTAGTCAGAAGGAAAGCTCTAAATGAACTTCAGTTGGTCCAAAATGGAGCTGTAAGGACAAGAAGAGAACACATTACCCCAGTGTAAGTGTCCCTTGATTTGCTTCTCATTGCTTCCATAATATCTCTTATAAGGCATTTAATGAATTGGCTGTGCATATTTCTGACCGACCAACTCATACACACAACGAAGCACACAATGGTTGACAGAAAAAGCTGTTTTTGCAGTGTTAAAGTTTGGATTTTGAGCCATATGTGACCATGTATTCGTTCCCATGGCACCTAAATTGTGGAGTTAACTGCACCATCACGTCTCTGTTTTCTTTAAACATCTGCTGAAAACACACCTTTTCAAACTGATGATATATCTCCTGAAGAAAAAAAAAGGTAGTGGTGGAAAAGGGGCGGTCAATCATGTGTAATTAAGTTAACAACTCCCACAGTAACATACCAGGTCGGTGTAATCACATCTGTACAGCTGGAAACACATCTGGGAAATTCAAGATATCGTAAGAACTGTACAACAGAAGCAGGAGAAAAGAGTGTGGGAGAGAAGAAGAGAAACTATTTTCAGCATCCAGACAGACTTACAAACACAAGAAATATGCATGGTTTTTTTAATCGCCCTTACAAATCACTTCTTGAGTTTTTATAGAGTTAAAATCCCAGCTATGTTCGCAGACAGCTATTAATAGCACTTGTAAAAGAGAGTGCAAGTTTGGTAAAGGAAAAATCCACCCTGAAACCTCTGGCTATGAGGTCCATTGATTTCTCTGCTGTTGTATTGTTTATTGGTGTATCTTTTTTTATTCCAGTGGATACGTGAACAAAGGTGGATATACAACGCCAGATACTCCCAGAAGGCTAAAAGTGTTGACTGTACAACACTGTTGAACAAATGTTAGTTTTAGTCTCAAAAAAAGAGTATTTTTTTTTTCTAGAACTTCCACTCTGCAGCAACATTTAATAATCTTGCAACAGAATAATTCACTGTAGAAGAGCTTTTGACTTTCAAACTACTGAGGTAGTGCATGCAGCCACGGGGCAGAAAGAAATATTGATTTTATTGTCAGGTCAGATAATAAATGGACACTTTCAGTAGGTAGAAATAATTCAGGCTGGTAGAACAACAAGTAAATTTGCACTGAAAACTCCTCTTTGCATTTCCACAGCCGTCGTCATTTACTTCACAACTAAACTTTGTATTATTCATTTTTTGGATATGTGTGCATTTCACAGGAGGACAGAGCTTTGATGTTCCTACACAAATCCATACTCTTACTGAAAATCTTATAGATACAGTACACCATGTTAAGTACTTAAAAATATCGTTAAATATTAGATTTTTCTACACACCACATTAAACACCTTGTTCAAAAACTAAAAGTTTAGATTGTCCCCAACTGGTTGATAAATGATGATGATGATGATGATAGTTTATTTCGGTCCAGTTGCATAGCAAGAAACATTTCCAAAATCAATACATAAATTTTACAATGGCCGAAAAGGTGTAGGCTGAAGCAAAGCTTATTGTGCCTACCCTTTTTACATTTTAGTTAAATGTCAAAACAAAAAACAATTGCAACAACAAAACATGACATAACAGAAAACAACATGTGGTTAGACATGACAAAAACAAAAGAAAAAACAAAATCGAGAATCCAAAAGTACATATACACATATTTTCTTTTATATTGTTTATTGTTGTAGCTTTCCTTTGTTAACATATGACTTATGGTAATGATAATAATGATTTCTATTGACAGATTCATTTGCATATTTTTAGTTCATTGTCTAGGCTGTTCCACAGAGACACCCCTATAACAGATATACATCTACTTTTGATGTGGGTTCTTGTCTTGGTATTTTTGAACATACATATACCCCATAGATTATATCGACTCTCTCTAGGCCCAAATAGTTCCTGGATGCTGTGTGGAAGTAGATTATTATTTGCTTTATACATTATAATTAATGTGTTTAAGTCAATGAGATCTTCTAGTTTTAAAGTTTGTGAAATAATGAACAGTGGATTAAAGGTGTCCAACATGGATCAATATTGGGTCCGCTGCTATTTACGTTATAGATAAACAATAGTTTTTTCCAATTGTACAGTGCAGTATACATTTTTTACTGATGATGCCTTCTTATATACTTACTTACATACTTAGCACTTCAAACCTCTTCTATTAATTCAAAGTTTGTTTTAAACACCACTGAGGTTATTCCTGTTAACACGTATGAAACTCCTGCTGTTCCTTATTAAACTGTGGGAGACACATGACGTAGTCCAGATGTCCAAAAAGATTGGATGCCTGTGTTTCATTCATTTGCAACTGTTGAAGATATACTAAGAATGCACTCTGAATCACCTATCTTAACATCTGTTTGTGATTTAAGTCTTTTTTCCTCTGACAAATCATAAGGTGATGTTTTTTCCATCCAAAGTCATCAGTCTCCCTCCTTGATTAAACCTGAACAACAACTGCATTGTAAACCTCACCTACACCCACCTCACTGTCATGTCCTGGTTTCTGCAGAGTTACATCAGATACTCTGTGCAGACTAATAGAAAACAGCTGTAAGTGCAATGCGGTCGGAAAGGTTGGTTAATCCACTCAGGAGGAAAAAAGATCTCCCAGACAACTTTACTTGTATTCCTGAAATACTGGAGCTTTAGGAGCTCATTTTATGGACGTGTTATTCTCTATCACAAAGCCAGATCTGCATCTTTAAACTGTCACAAAATGCTTATTTAGACAGCTCTGATACTGTGAATCCCAGTGAGAAATGTAATTACTTGTCCACTTAAGCCAAACATTATTTTAAATGTGCCTCACACCGAGTGACCTCAGCATAGCACATTCAAACTGCAGCTCTGGATGCACTTTATTTTATTAAGTGATGCTTTTATGTGATGTAAATGTGACTCGATGATTGCAGTTAGAGTGGTTTTCCGTTCTTTTTGTTTTCTTTTAAATGGTTT
The DNA here is from genome assembly GCF_041903045.1 of Epinephelus lanceolatus. Lineage (NCBI taxonomy): Eukaryota > Metazoa > Chordata > Actinopteri > Perciformes > Serranidae > Epinephelus > Epinephelus lanceolatus. Next base: position 41,259,221 of record NC_135744.1, on the reverse strand, counting down.
TTATTCAGTGTCTTGGTAAACTGTGGTGATTATGGAAAGTGATCAGTCACATGCATGTGGACTCATTTCATTACATCATGGTGACACAATGTGTTTAACAGACAACTAAGGTTTTTATTTTACTGCAACACTTTTACTGCTATCGGTACAGTGCACTGTTTCCACAACTTTAACTTTTTACTTCCACATTTGTATTCCTGCTGTTCAAGCTTTCTTCCAGCACTGATACAGCACAACTAACTGTGCACTTATGACACTACAACAGCTGCTAACTGTGATTCTACCACTAATAATCCTGCTGTCGTTGCTCCTGCTACTATTAGCTGTAGCCCTGCTAATGCTGTTACTAATACTAAAGTACTATCACCACTACTACCCAATACAACCACTGCTGCTGTTACCTGAGCTGAAACATGCAAAGAAATAAGACTAAACTAACAAAAATGAAGAATTAAGACTTGGCTTACTTCTTCAGACTGAAACAGTGCTGAAAACACAAGAATCTGCACTGATGTAAGCCCGTTGCTTCACGTACAGGTGAAAAATAAGTGAACCTGAAAGACCAGTCGGAGTAATTGATCTATATCTATCTATATTTTAGGTTTTGTAAGGTGAAAAGCAGAAGTAAGCTATGATCTAATGTAGCTGACTGCCCAGTGCAGTGTGCTGATGTGTGTCACCTATTAAGATACACCCACAGATAATGGATGTAACTACCCTGACATCACCCACTGGTCTGTGGACTCTCATTCTGAAGCCTCGAGAATGGCATTTTGGCTGATGCCAACTTGTTTTTTTTAGATCCAGAACTGACCAAATTTGGATGAGGGGCTGGAGCTGTGGAGGAGTAAGGGCTGGATCTGACTCAAAAGACTGTAGCGACGCCTCACAGACAGTCCATCACTCAAGCAGCACACCCTTAAATATGCGTAACTTTACACTGTTGTAAAATGTAAGCGGTGAGTTACACAAAAATTCACCCCCATACAATTGTGATATATGTCAAAAAGAAGCTATAGAGACCAAAATTGTTTTGTACCAGGTTGTACACGTTTTTTTTGCTGTTAAGTTTGGAAATTGACTCTCTTCATGTTGCCTTCATTTTTTGGCCCTGGAGGTTGCCACATGGATGCGTCCTGTGTCTCCACTTCAGCGTGTTTTAAATCTGTAATTTTGCCATGTTTGCTCTCCTTTGACTACTTCCCTCTCTCTGTATGCCATGTCCAGTGTGCTACCGGCTTAAAAATGTTATGGCGAGGCCAGTGAGTGTTGCCCTTTTATAAAGGGTAACTACATGCAAAGGATGTTTTTCTATTTATCATTTGTCACACACAAACTAAAACAGTTCTAGTCTTTATGCCAACACTGGAGTACATAATGTGCTTGTGGATGTTTTCACCTTTAAATTCTGACTCAGTACTCTACACACAGTGGATGAAATGAGCAGACGAAGCTCTTTCTGAGAAGTTTTCATGAACAAGAATGAGAAGTATGAGTAAAGTGATAAAGGCCAGTCACAATTTAATTTTCCAGTGGTATGAATTTGAGCGGGAGATTTGATCTGTAAGTTATAGCATGCAGCTTTAGTAACAAATGTTCTTCATTTGTTATGCATCTGTTTTGCATGGCTTTTGCACTGGTTGCTTTCCAGACCTGTGACTATGAGCCCTTGGTTTTAAAAGCTTATTTAGCCTGGCTCATAATGCTAACGTTAGCAAACATTCACGGCCACAGGTAGAGACATGTCGTCCCACATGAACCAGAGATTTATTTATTTTCTGTGGCGGTAAACACAACGAATGCCCACCAACAACTGATATACCCTGAGCGTCTCCAGGCATTTAGTGCTGACAAACAGTAGCATTAATTCACCACTCCAAACAGTGTGTGGACGACTATGTAGGAGAGATGCTGGCCTGGTACCAGCTCAGGAACCCACACAGCCACTCTCTCATATTGACATAAATGTGCTTCCTGTAACTCCCAAAGCTGCATTGGCCTCTTCTTAGTGCATCAGTAGCTGCTCATGACTGGTAGGTTCTGACTACCAGCACCATGTGAACGCACTCTGCTGTCCAGGCTATTCCGTATGGTCGTCACAAATGTCGTAGTCATGAGGCCACTCCTCTGTTGCATTTCAAAAATAAACTGGAGGGTCCCAGCAGAATTGGAGGGTGTACTTACTGCAGTGTCAGGTTCTGACCTATCACGGTAAAAAATAAATAAGCTAGCGACAGGCAGGCCACGTAGAGCCACACAGCTTGAATATTTAATTATTCGGCCTCTGCATTGAGCGGGTCTCAGTTATGTAAAAACTCACTTAACCGCTTTAAAAGCAAAATGTTGTGCAAATTTAATGATCAGCAGTCAACTGATTGACCTGCAATGCTAATGGAGACTTGTAACTTGACTTGGACTTACCTCAAAGGAAAACCATTCCTGTCTCCATTACTAGTACTACTTGTACTGCTGCCATGGTTAGCACTACTTCTGCTGACAAGAATAAGTAGGACAAAAGAAGACGTGAACGCGAGGGACACGTTGATGTGTGTCTCGATCTAAGCAGTGCTCAAGCGGATGGTGCAGGATCCCGTCATGTTGGACTCTGGCCAGCAGCTTCCTCTTCTTCACTGTCAACAGTTACAGACATAAAAAAAGAAAACAAACAGGATCTGGCCCTCTGTCCTCTCTAAGGAACAGAGAGCGGCCATCTGTCTGCAGGGAAAACAGCATGTTGGGACCCCATGTGGTGTCCTGGCATTGAGCACCGCCACACTGTCTGATGACAGCCTCTAATCTGCAATAAGAGAAAAAGTACTTATTTTTCCATTAGATGCTGATGCTGTGGGGCTGGAATAAAAGAGTTTGATTGGTTTTGTTGGGGTTGACAGTGAGAGGAAACACTTAAAGTCCAAGCTGCAAGAACGCATTCACTAAAAGATGAAACCATCCCTCCTCCAGCCCCTCCTTCGCTTTCTCTGTCCTTGTATCTGTGTCTGCAGACGTGATATCCCAGCAGGCCAAGGCTCGTCTGACTCACTTTTTGTGTTCCAGCTAAAAACATCTCGACACACATTCTCCTTTTCTGGTCACCGGCTCTCTCTGCTCTAATCTACTGTACTCTGCCCTGCCGGGGGAATAACCAGGGTTTTCCTTCCCTTGGCAGAGATGAATTATTTCTGCTAACAGCACAACTGAGAGCTAAAGCACAAAAAGCCTCATTGTAAGAGAAGCTAATGGCTGATTTGATCAGTCATAAAGTGGGAGTAGCACTTTCTTCCCTTGTCTTTCCTCATGGTGAGGGCTTTTTTTTTTACTGAGTATGACATAAAGCAGTAAAATATCTATCTAGCAATGATCTGAGTGGTAGTATGAGGGCAGGCAGCCATGATTCTGTCCGTATTGGCTCACATGGTCTACATATGGCAGCTCAGAGGTGTGAATGGATGTGGCTGTGAATGTGGAGCAGCATGTTAATGAAATCGGGCATATTGATCCTGGATAAGACAAGGTTGAGATGCCGCCATCACCACATACACAGTCTGATTGAAGCATTTGTAGCTACAGGATAAATCTGGAGGTTTCAGGTCCAGTGTGTCCAGTAAACAGACAAGTGTTTTAACCCATACAACCACAGAAGTTGTATGCTCACACCTCTGAATACAACACACAGGAGTGTTTTCTAAATTGGCATACCTACTGGTGGATGTCAGAATAACTTGACGGTTGAAGTTTTTAAGACATGGGTAATGTTATGAAATGCTCACAGTTGCACCAGAAATTTGTGGTAAGGTTTAGGCAACTGAACACCTTGGTTAGGTTTAGATTAGTCTCTGTATACAGACTCTACATTCAGTCAACGTAGAGTCTGTAGGCAAACCCCGGAGATCTTGCCTCCGGAAGAAGAGCGGAAGAGCCCTGGTTTCCGGTTGTAGGCTGTTTGTAGTCCGCGTGATATTGATCAGTCACGTATGAGCCGGCTGCAGTTGTTGCCAGGTTAAACGCTCCGTGCGGTGAACTAACGAGGCGGAACATAATTGGCGTCACTGCAAACTCTGAATCCATCGCAATGGTTCAGCATATTTACGTATATATAAACGGAAGTCGGAAACGGAAATTCACCTCCCCCGCCCAAATCAAACCGGAATGCCAAAAAATCGGGGGTCTGCCCCCAGAGGCTGTATCGCCTTCTGCCGGAAGTCAGACGCCGAATACAGCCGATGGGTTCCGAGAATGGGTTTAGATAAATCATCATACATCATGGTTTAGCTCACAATAAGTGTCTTTGTTACTAAGGTAACCTAACGCATATGTTGCATCGTCGACATGTTTCATCTTACTATATAATGACAAAAACTCTGTCTCCCTGTGTGTGTCTGTGTCGGTTCCATGTTTTTCTCCTCACTGACTTGGTCAATCCATGTGAAATTTGGCACAGTGGTAGAGGGTCATGGGAGAGAGACATGAAACTTTGCACAGAGATGCCTCTCCTCATGAGGAACACATTTGCCTCAAGAACCCATAACTTCCGCTTATATAGATTTTCTGCCATTTTGAATTTTTTGAAAAACACTTCAAATGGATCTCTTCCTAGGAAGTTTGAGCGGTCTGCATGAAACTGGGTGAACATAATCTAGGGACCAATATCTAAAGTTCCCTCTTGGCAAAAGTTGGAAAACTTACTAAAACTGAGCTTCTATAAGGCAATGAATATTGCGGAGGGCGTGGCTCATCACATAAAGGTGTATAACATCTCAAGGGTTTCACCCATCACCACGCAACTTTGTAGGCATATGACCACACATAATCTGAGGGGACCCCTCCATTATTGACCCCATCAAACAAAATGGGGGCGCTAGAGAGCTCATTTCTTATCTAGGCCTAACCGCCATATAACAACAGCGCTATAACAACAGAAAAATGCTTACAAATGGCTAAAATGGACCGATCGCTGTGGCTCCCCCTGTGGACCTGTTTTTTTCTAATTTTTGGTATGACTAAGTCATACCAAAAATATGTATGGTATGGTATGCTGTACTCAATGGGTATGGACTAGTTGTTAAAATAACTCTACTTTGACTTATGGTTTCACACGGGACATGTGCATAGACCTCCTGGATGAAAATCCAGTGCTTGTTTGACCCATTCACCTCACCTCCTCTTTCTCGGTCTTTATGCCGCGTCGCCGGACTTCCGTCTTTGCTCCCATAATAATTACTACAGCCTGTGGAGGTGGCTGCCTAACAAAAAATGTAAAAACAGGACACTATTTCTGCCTGTAGAAACACTGTAAGTGGTCATATTTTGGAGGAGGACAGTCTCAGAAGACATTGGACAGCCTGGCAGTGGTGGAAGAAGTATTTGGATCAACATAGAAATACTCAGTTACAGTACAAATAAAACTGAAAGATACACATCAACTAAATGTAATCAAATCTTAAAAGTAGGTACAATGCTTACTGTGTTCACCTACTCAGTTTTGCATGTTAGCATGCTAACATTAGCTGATTATCACAGCATATTTGAACTTGATGGGAATGTTTTCAGTTTTGCTTTTGGTTTTATTGCTTGTTTTGTTCGACCAGCAGCCCAAAACCAAAAGAAATAAAATTTAAAGTAACATAAAATGGAGAAAAGGCGTTTAAGACACTTGAACTAAGGATAGTTTGACATTTTTAGCCATGTTAGCAGCTCTAGGAATGGCAACATCCACACTGACATGGTTGGTTCAGACAGTCATGTTCCCCTCAGGATGGATTGTTATAACTCTGGTGATCTCTTAACTTTTCTAGCGTCACTCAAGTCTAAATTTGAACTTCTACTTTGGTTTATGATCAAACACCTGCAAAACAGATGCAAGTCCTATTAGCCTCAGCTACACTTCGTTTTTAGTCCTAATTATTTCTTATTATGTTCTTGTGGAAATATTTCTATGTCTGGTTAACATGGATACCATACATGCCTATTGACGGAGCTAAGCTAAAAGAAAAGGGGGCGAGGGTCATTGTATAACATACCTTCAAACTGCATTCGGACACATAGACGCCCCTGATGAGTTTATCTAACTGTTGAAAAACAGAAAAAACAGTATAATTTTTATTAAAAAAAAGCAATCCATTTGAGGGGTTAAACTGTTGTTTAATACACATTGATGTGATTTTATGTGACAGTTTAATGCAGTTTAGAATCTTTTATGTGTCTACAAAGCAATAAATTAATATTTAGAGATGAAGAAGGTGAATACAGGCTTCCAGTAAGTCTCTTATTGTGGATGAATAAGCAGAACAGGCTGATTTATGACAGATATTGTAATCTTTGAGCAGTTCCTCCCACTCAGCAGTCCTCTCTGTTGCTAAACGATCCACCCCCATTTACTCTGGGAGTCAGTGCATCTTATTTCCAGATTTCCTTTAGGGCTTTGCCAGTCCTGTTGCTTTATTTCTGAAGTGCACAATGATGCATCTTGGCTGCCCGACAAAGAAAGTCAGAATGAAATGAGAGGCACTGTGACGACTGTGTTCTCCTCAGCAGAGCAGAGTCATCCTCTCTCTTTTCTGGAGCTGCAGTTTATTCAGGACAATTTTTACACATTTTTCTCTCCTAGATCTTTTTTACTAAACGTGCTGTTTAATACATGTTAGTTTTCTTGTGTGTTCAGTCTGTGCAGCCCTTTAACCCTCAGCCCCAGCAGTGAAGCTGTTTCCCGTCCTCTCATTACAGATGTAAAGACCTTCATTAATTGCACTTAAATTACTGTCTCGTACTGCTGTGTGGTCACTAGCCCTCATCTGCGACTGTACTATTGAGGAAACCCAAATGTTTACTTCATTTGGACATTCATTACCAGCCATGACAACGCAAACTGGCAAAATGTGGTCATGGAGACACCTATTGTAGTGTAAACTTGGAAAATACCACAGAATCAGTTCTGAGTACTTTCCAGGGTGTTTATGTCTGCCTGTCTGTGGGCAGATTTTTTCAGTGGGATAGCGTCACAACCGTGCAAGGTACAGTCATGAAACTTTACAGGTATGTCGTTGAAATCAAATTGAAGGCCAAGTCCGAAGATGGGTGTTGTCCAAGCAAGAAGGGTGCAAGTAGGGGGGTAGGAAGTAGGGAAGGGGCCATTGCCCCCCACACTTTGGCCCACATTCGTTGTAAGTTGCGGATCACTTGATTGATCCCATTGCTAGATAGTCTCTAGTTAAGTCTTATTAGAGAAACATTGAAAATAAAATAGAAAAAATACTTTCTTTGATGAAAAGTGGATGGTTTTGAGTCAGTTAGTGCAATGTACTCATGTTAAATCCAAGATAATGAAGATTTTGGGTTGCAACTGATAGCCATAAGGACCCCACCTTCTAAAAATGTACCACTGGCTGATAGATTTTAGGGGAAAGGAACCTGGTTATGGCTACTGGTGATATTCTTACAGGTTACTTTAGACTACTGAAACACTTTGGTTAAAGGTATACCATGCAGGAATTGTCTGCTCATGTCTTTAACTTTTAACTTGCTTTAGTGTGTAAAGAGATCAATAAAATGGTCAACATGCTTTAGTTGCCATGGGCAGATATTGTAGGAAAACAAATACATGTTTAAAAAATGTTTAACATTTTGAAGATACCGTCTGTATGAGCACTTTTGGACTTACAGTATGAACAAATATTGTGCTGATAAAAAAAACATGCTCTCTATTTCTATTATCAGATTACTAATGTATGAATGTGTGTGCATTTTTAGGAGACAGTGGCGGACTTTGATGTGTTGTATGATGGTCATGAGTCAGGAGTGAGTGTCCACAAGGCATCTCTAAAAGACTTAAACAAGAGATCCAGGGAGCGTTAGCATTAGCTGGCTGCTATAGACTATCATGCAATCACATAAATTATACATTAAAACATACCAGCCAATATACAATCCAGTCCGTCTCATTCATCAACCAACTCCTGACTCCTGCCTCCTGTGATGTGATTGGTCAGTTTGTTAGAAATGACACCGGCAGGCCTCTGAGTGATTATTATTTACCTGAGTAGCTCTGAGGCAGCCACTCAGGCAAAAACAAAGACTGCGGCATCACCCGGGCCCCCGCGCACTTCAGCCTCTCTTAATGAATTGAAAAGAGTTTCTTTAAAAACTGCTGGTTCTCTGTAAAAAAGATGCCAACTGGACACACACTTAATGCTGACACCGCCATATTGAGTCTCCGTTAATGAGAGGAAGAACTAACCATCATTGCTTCATCAGATACTTTATTGATATGTGTATCAAAATATAATTATGACCTCTTGGCATCTTGTTATCACGAGAAAACTCTGAATAATGAGATCTTATGTTATTTTTTACATCCAGCTTCATTATAGCTGTTCACATTACAGCTAAAACTCTGTGTGCCCTTTCTCAAACTGAGAAGGTAATAAGTCACACTTTATTTTCTACTTTGCACGTTATGATTGAATAGAGCTAATGTTCAATGAAATGGCTCGACAAAACCCTGAAGTATTCTGGTTTAATTTTAATGTGTTAAAACATTTCTCAAAAGCCTGGAAAAGAAGGCACTGTGGATTATTTGATTGGTATTTAATCTGATTTTTCTACATGACTACATTACATGCACAAAAATATTCTTGTTTTTGCCCTTTTTCCAGAAAAGACAGTTTTACTGATAAGCTGTTTACACGCAGCTGTGCATACTCTGAATAATATATTCTGACATGTAGTTTAACATATCAAAATATGAAAAAGTGGAACATCTGGAGCCACTTGTCATTCTGCTTCTTTGCAGTTTCCTAATGGTGGCGAACTTCTTCAACAGCGCGTTCACAGCCTCCCTCTTTCTCTACTACAACCACCTTTTTGAAGATGGGCATCGTGGTTTTTGTGCATATCCAGAAACCTGTTGATATCCATTAGTATATTATGGAGCTCGCATGTATGGAGCCTGGGTTTGTTGAAGGTGGCAGTGCTGTTTGGGCTGAGGAAGCCTGTGAGTTTATCCTCTCTGTCTCCTTTAACTTTAGCTTCTATTGGAGTTATGCTATGTAGCGTGTGAAATAGAGTATGGTGAATGTGCTACGAAAGGTAGTATCGGCACTGTCTCTACCTGGAGCTCGCATGTACGGAGCCTGGGTTTGTTGAAGGTGGCAGTGCTGTCTGGGCTGAGAAAGCCATGTGTAAGTAAGGTAAAGGAGGTTATTGGGTTGGTGTGGGGAGCAGTGAGACCTGGCATTAGGGGAGTGTCTCTGGGACGCCAGAGATCACTGTCTAGCCTCCTGGAGGTGTCGTGGGACCAACTAGATGAAACACTGGTGAAAGGAAGTTCCCACCTGATGACCCCAAAGACATGTTAGTTATCACTGCTCACTGGTCTGTATAGTTAAGCCTTGCCATAATAGCTTATCATAGGGCTTAGGAGGTTATTCACTGAGTGCTGATTCTTTCTCTAGAGCACAAATTTCTTGTGTTTATTTGAACATGTCTTTCATAATGTTTAAAAGTAGGTGTGTTTCTCCTTCCATCCAGAAATGTGGGCTTTTCTTTGGGCATGCATTTCTATCCCATTGCAACTGTTGGCAAGTTGGCTTGTGGACAATGTACCCATGACAACGCACAGACCTGACCATAAACGTGTGTCGTAAACTGTGGTAAAAACAACAACACCGGCATATCCCACATGTCTTAATCAGAAAATGCACAATTTCGGAAAAAGGCCTAATTCAGAATATCAAAATGGAACATGCTGTTTACACACTTTGATTCAAAGTCCCAGTATTACCTTATTTGGAATAATGTGGAATATTAGTGTGCATGGTAACACAGCCACCAGTGTTTATGAGTTTTGTTGTACTCAGTGATGGTCTGACGATCGGTTTGTGAAAGCTTGGCTCAGCTGTTTCTTTATTTTTGGGCTTTTTCTGTATGAAAATATATACTAGGGCTGTAGTCTCCTAGTCGACTGGTCAATTATTTGGTCGATATGCTCTTCATTGGTCAAATAATCGCCGTGTTACTTTCATAAGGAGAAAAGTGCTACATCAATAGCTTTCCAGGATTAATCCATTATTTCCTGCGGCGGGGGGACAGGCTACGTTACACCGCCATTGTTGACAGAAAGTTGAACTTGCCCACCCTACGCTCAAGGTCGTGGTAACACAGACCTCCTGTCAGTTTCTGTGTACAACACCATTTCCCTCAGTGGAAACGAAGCTTGTATTTAATTGTATTTCACAGATAAGAAACAATAAATTGTGAAGACAGTAAAGCCTCCACTAAAATAGCATTTTATGTCTTAGGTGTGATCTGTCCTTCAGGGATTTATACTTCGGGATTTATCCTGGCTTCATATGAACAGAGGAAATCTCCGCTCATCGCTAGGCTAATTTATACAATGTAAAATGCCATAGGCTGGCGCTAATAACGTTAGCATGTTGTATTTGTTTGGAAAACGTGTTTAGTATAAGACAGTTGTTTTGTCGGTGAATGTTGTGAGTTGTAATGGAGCCACATTGTGTGCTGTTACCTTTGTTACATGTTGCTGTTGTCCCTGGCTTTATATGAGAAGAGGAGAAGATCGCTAGACGCTAGGATAATTTATACAATGTAAGACGCCATAGGCTGGCGCTAATAACGTTAGCATTATGTATTTGTTTGGAAAACGTGTTTAGTATAAGACAGTTGTTTTGTCGGTGAATGTTGTGAGTTGTAATGGAGCCAAATGTACCGTTACCTTTGTTACATGCTGCTGTTGTCCCTGGTTTTATATGAGAACAGGAGAAGATCGCTAGACGCTAGGATAATTTATACAATGTAGAATGCCATAGACTTGTGCTAATAACGTTAGCATGTTGTATTTGTGGGGGAAATGTGTCCAGATAAAGACAAGTGTTTGTCAGTGAATGCTGCGAGTTATAGTGAAGCTGATTTGTGTACTTGTGTTTGACATTGTCTCTATTAAGCCATGTTTAATGTGTGTTTAATGTGTGTTTTGAAACAACTAAACTTCAGAGTCCTCCACCGCCGACTAGTGTTTTTTTCTTCTTCCCACAACTAATCGATTAGTTGAAGATTATGTACGACTTTAGTCGACCAAGATTTTCTTTGGTTGACTACAGCCCTGCCCTAGTGTATACGCAGCATTTTGGTTCTGGCTTTTATGAATTTATGGCGTCTCGTAAGCTCATGTGATTTGGAGACACTTATACGAATGACACAATACATTCAGAACCAGCCCAACTGCCACAACGACCTACATCCACATAAGATTTCTCACGCAACAGCTCCAACAACCACACACTCTAGATACGATATGGATCACTTCATCACAAGATACAGATGTTATGGTTTTGTGCTAATAGTTATGAGGTATGGAAGTCATAATTACAAGAAAAATCCTTATGTTTTTCATGGCTTTGTAGCTCTAACCAGACAGCAAATGTTCAAATGTGGGGGACTTAAGACAAATAGTGAAGTGCATGTTGAATCACTTGAATCACTTTAAGTAAATACATCAGTAAAGTTTAGTTGTTTGCTTACTGAGAGTCAGCTGTGTCATATAGGCAAAGTCTGGTGCAAGTACAATGTGATGTCAAAATGTATGTTTTGGAGTCATTAAATTGACAAATCTGCCTTCTCTCTCTTCTCTTCTCTTCCATGTTTGCTGTCCTCCTGTGACTCTGTCTGATCTCAGGTAAGACATTTTGTTAATTTGCACAGACACAGTAATATTCACAGTCTAAGAGCAGATGTGAGAGGCTGACCTTCCCGTATGTGTTTGGGTGGAGCTGAGCTCAAGATTACATCTCAGGGTCTTTTGAAGTTCGCTGAATTCCAGTGAAAGCTGAGGGTGTGGGGTTGTTTGGAAATGTTTGGACAGGCCGATTTCAGATGGTCTTAATCAGATTTTGCTCAAGCTGCTGTTGTATAATAGAGAATTATTATGTAAACAAAATATTTTGAGGCAAACACACAGTCGTGTAAGTATGATGTGTGCAGTACATTGATATGTGAAGCTAATTATAGAGGCATGAAACTCTGTGACTGGTCAGCTTTGGCTGCTTGTGTTTGCTCCTGCAAGTTTGTGATACTTAAAGAGTAGCAGAAGTTAAAAAGAGGCTCTTAACCTCTCTTTAGTAACATGTCTAGCAAAGCTGAGCTCCACTCTGTATCACAGTGGATGGAGCAACAGGATACTCTCATGTTCACTCATGAAACAAGACGGACCTTCTCACTATTGTGAGAGGTGAGTGAATGAAAGAAAATAAACACACTTGATGTTGGAAACACACTCATTTACACTTGCCAGTTTTTCCAGGTTCTGCAATAAGTGAAGGTTATAATGTTCAGTTTTTTCAATTGTGTTATACTGACAGATGTATTACAACCCTGATTTAAAATGTAATGGGTAAAACGTACGTGAAAACAGAATGCAATGATTTGCAAATCCTTTCAAACCTCTATTGGGGGAAATAAGTATTCAACATATAAATTTCTTTTCAATAAAGATATTTCCAATCCAGCTATGTACATGAAATTTAGAGCAGATGGTGGTATTAACTCAGCAGAACTACACTAATAAAGTAATTGTAACATTTCAATCCATACAAAGTATGTGCAGTAAAGGGGAAAAGTAGATTTGAACACACTAACTGAAATGATGCTTCAAGATGCTTCTTGTATGAAGACATCCCGCAGTGTTCAGATGGCATTCTGGCCCATTCTTCCACACAGACGGGCTTTAAATTTTGGGCCTGCTTGTGAATCTTGAGAGAGAATTTCACTTTCAGAACTTCAGCAATCAGTGTCCTCAGTTCCACTTACTGAGTATTGTTAAAAGAAAAGATGATGTAACACAGCAGCAAACAAGCCCCTGTCCCAACTTTTTTAGGAGTGTGTTGAAGGCGTCAAATTCAGAATGAGTTTATATTTGCAAAGGCAAAAAAGTTAGTCAGTTTGAACATTAAATATCTTGTCTATGTAGTGTATTCAATTGAATATAGGCCAAAAAAAGATTTGCGCTGCATTCTGTTTATATTTACAGTTTACACAGTGTCCCAACTTCTTTGGAATCAGGGTTGTATTTTGTCCAACCTGTTTACATCAGTGGGGGTAGCTGCAGCCACCAAAATGTCCATGAAGTTGAATCTAAACTAAACATTATAACCTTCACGGAGGGAGGCTTTATTGCTAAGTTTAGTTTTAGGTAGGTGTTCCTAATAAACTGAACACAACCAAAATGTCCATGAAGTTGAATCTAAACTAAACATTATAACCTTCAGGGAGGGAGGCTTTATTGCTAAGTTTAGTTTTAGGTAGGTGTACCTAATAAACTGAACACTCGTGGGTATTTTCACAGAAGGGTTGCACATCTTTCGAGGCTGCTAAAGCTGCACAAATAAGACAGAAAAACCTGTGTAATTCTCAAAGCATGCACAACGGATGAACTGCACCCCTAACTGCTCTTCAAACCAAACAGTGTCTTGGTGCCTCTGTTGCACGTATTTAAATGTGGTAATATGCAGAACTTTGGTGCAGAATTGGTCCCTTTTCTATGCAAATGAGCCTCAATGGAAAAACAGTGCAGTTCACAGAGATCAGTGCTAACAGCTACACGCAGTAGCAGTGAAATTATGAGTATCTCCAGAGACTTGGTGGTACTTGAAGGGCATTTATAAGGGCTGTTGCACCCAGACTCCCCAAACAGCTTGACGTTTTGCATCCCGTTGGTCAAGACCTTTAGATTGCGGGCTATATTTTTTTCCTCAGTAATTGTTCTGCCTACTGTGTTCTTGGAGGAAAGGCAACAGATACTTTGCCACATGGATCATTTCAATCAGAAAAAAGGGCAAATTTCACTCAGCTTCAAAATGCTATTGGCGTGTTTACGCTGTAATATCATTAGCGTAATATCTTTTGTGAATCGGCCTTTGAGGCAGGGCAGCTAGTGTTGTGGATGCTAATGTCAACCTACACCGCAGGTATCTACAGCAGGAATTCCTCGTGTGGAGCATAAATCCAGCTTAACTGTACCAGTTACATGATTTTCTACTTGCCCACAACAATCAAATTAGATCAGCTCATCCCTGCATGTGTGGGTGAAGTGACTGGATAGAAAAATGGTTTGACACTGCATACTATATGTTCACTGTGTTGTAGCTGACGGAAACACACTTTCTGCACAACTGATGTGATTGTTTTGGTTTCTTGAACAATAGCACTGTTGCATGCTGGAATATTTGCGATATGAATGCTGGTTAAGCTTTTGACCTTTTAATTTACAGTTTCCAGTTCCTCCATTTCCCACCAGACCATTTCTTTCACGCCTCAGCTTTAACTCACCACAGAGGCTGGAGACGGTTTTTAGAAATCTCTCTGCTGCTATTCTCTCTGCAGTCTTCCTGCTGTTTTCTGTTCTGTTGTATTTACACACTCTGTGTCTGTCCTGCAGTATTTTTAAGAGTCCATCTCTCCCACCGTGCTGGTTATTAAACCTCAGCTCTGTGTGCTAATATCGACCAGAGGACACACCTCCAGGCGTTTTCAGATTCTGTGGCTTTAGAAGCAGCAGGAGTGTCTATTATCTCTGTGAGGAGCCGGTACTTAAGGGTCCAGTCCGCAAGCCCTGCTGGGAACACTGGGAGACACATTTATATAGTAGTTTAGATGACAACATTGAGTGGCTGAATGTCACAGCGAAGCACAGCTGCAGGCGTCTGACTGATGTGGAGGGAATGAACAAACCCAACAAAAAGTTCATGAAGGGTTACATGTAGGAGGTGACCAAACTCAATGTCAAAGCAAATACATTTCTAACTAAGCTGCACCTTATTATTTTCAGCATCAGTTCATCTGCTGATTCTTTTTTTCCCTATTAACTGTTTAATAGTTTAATCATTTAGTCTATAAAATGTTCGTCACAATTTCCTGTGGTGTAATGGTCTCTTAAAGTATCTTCTTTTGTTCGATTACATAAATTTACTAGATAAATAATTTAAAACAGTTAATTGATATTAAAATTTTTCAAGTGTAACTCCTCTAAAATAAAAGAGTCATCATCATAATCATCATTACTCACATGGCAGCAATCCTTTATTTGTTGCCCAAAATAAATATGGCTCATTTCAGTCCATTAAGCATTTATGAATAATCTTTCATGCAGGTTAGCACATCTTAAAATGCTTTAGAAATATAAATGCAAAAGTAACAACATTAAACAACACATAAAAAATTAAAATAATGAAACAGTGCAGACACATGCACATAAAGTTTGAGATTTCAGTTGTAATTCAAGACAAAATAATAAAGGCAAGTTTATTTGTAGCACCTTTCAACAAAAGGCAATTCAAATAGATTCATGTAAGACATAAAAAGTCAGTAATAAAAGATATGAAGGAAACACAAGCAATAATAAAAGTCACATGAATAAAAAATCAACAAAATAAGATTTAAGAACAAATAGATAAAAGACCAAAATCCAATGTAAGGAAGCTAAGAAGAAAACTATTCAAAAGAAGAAAACGGAATCACATGATTTATGTTTTCCAAGATTCCATATTGATATGTTAAAAATGTTAATTTGTCAATTGATTATCTTTTGTCAGAATTTGAATATATTTTACAGCTCAGCATTCATCTTTTTAATAAATCAGTGGCCTCTAATTCACAGAAATGAGGGGACACAGATGTGCTCTGTTGTTTTTCTCCCCCTCCTACCAGCAGCAGCAGCAGCACCAGGCATTTAAATTGAGTCATAAACAAAGTTAACTGAGTTAAAAGGCAGGCCTGTATTGACAGGGCCAATCAATAACCTCCACTCAACCATAGAGGCAGGGGGAGAGGCGAGCTAACGTAGACATGAGGAGAGAAATGTTACTGCTGCTTTGATATGTGTGGATTTCAGTTGTTTGCAGAGGAGGACAGGAACAGCTCCGTGAAAACAGCTGAAAACATCTCAGACTGGATCTAGTTTAAGGACGCATTAAATGATTTAAAGCCTGGTTATAACCCTTTCCCCCCACAGTTATCACAATTAAAGATTGACCTGTTGGGATATACCCTACTAACAAATAATGTGTGTATCCAGTGTCAGATAATCCTGTGATCCGAAGAGCTTCATTATCATCAAACTAAAACAAACACATCAGTGAGCCAAACTGTTGCACACATGTGACATGTTCCTACATAAACACTCAGTGGAGCACTAAATGTGGATTAATCCACTGCTGGAAATAGTCCCATTTTCTTTCTGTTTGAGTAACATTTGATAAAAACAATGGTGACCAGCTGTTTGAGACAATGGCCTCTAGTTTCACAGACCGGGCAAGGCGGAGGCGCAGTGCACCTACGGTCAGCCAAACTTCCACTACACCGGCTGCGCTCCGCCTGCGCTGACAGTAGACCTGGTTTCAGCTGGTGAGCTTTTAGTGCACCTTTGGCGAAGCCTTTTGGCACGAAACTGTCACTGCGCCAAGCTGGATCTGTTGACACCTCCCCCTGCTGGGTCGCCACACCCATCTCAGCGCACCTCGGTCTGCCAAACTACCAAACTGAGCGCGCCTCGGGTTGCGCTGCTCGAAACTAGCTCTGTGCGGGGTTCGCCACCCTGCGCTGCGCCAGGAATCTAGAGGCCAATGACGGAGTAATTTCTTCGAAATGAAACTAAGAGTATTAACAGTATTAGGAAACAGTATAACACATCAGCGTATGCTCATACAATGTTTCGTGTGCTGTCTAACAAATTAGTGCCCCGCGAATGATGTTATGCACTTAACAGAAAGTTAGGTAAGTTAGGTTTAGGAAAAGAAACGTGACGAAATACCTTAAAGCGTAAAAAGTTCACTTAGTTTCCCGTGCTTCCATGGTCCTGTGCTGGGAAGTTGTGCGTTGGAAAGTCCTTTGTTTTGTGACCCAGCCTCCACCCTAAAGCCCAGCATACACTGTACGATTTTTAAAATCTTATTCTTAATACCAGCTCACACTGTACAAGTGAATCGTCTGCGATGTGCGGCCGAAGCTCACGATTTATGTGCTCACGCTGTACGTTCCGATCATCAAGCACGATCAGAGAGCTCACACTGCACGGGTGAAAACGGCTCGTCGGACCCTGCTGACTGTCCTGCCCGTTGACAGCTGTCAATAAAGATACATTTGAAAGGTCCGATTTGTTCCTGGAAGTGCCGTTGTTGTCAACGAAGCAGGACAAGCGGTTTGCTTTGATGATTTGCGCTATACTGTGTGCCGAAACGTCCAAAAAGAAGAGGTGTTGGCGCATATGGACTCGCAGATGGCTTGAGAGACGTGGACAGTATGGTTTGTCCATTTTACAACGAGAGTTGGAGGTAAGCCGGCTACAGCTGGGTGCAACCTCTGTGTGTGTGTGTGTGTGTTGTACCTTGTCTAGCGCGCTAGCTTGTATGTTTGTTGCACTTGCTTGAAAATGAGAGCAGAAAAAACTTACCAGGCAGCTGAAGAATATTGGCTATCTCCTGCCAGCGTTTCTCTCGTTGATAGTGGTCGTGGTAGGTGGAAGAAGAAACGTCGAACAGGCACTCATACTGTTGCCACAGCTCAACCAACCTGGCCTCCATATTTACAGTCCACCGACGCGTCGCCATGGTGATCTATGTCTTCACGCAGGCGCAGTGAGGGATAAATGCACAGACGTTGGCGAATCGGCTCGTGGCTCTGCTGCAACTGTGCAAATGTCTGTGCCGGCTGACCAAAATTTCTGACATGTCAGAAATTCATCCGACACTGCACGGCAAAAGACGCACAACAAAGTGGAAATCCGGCCCGAGCATCGGCGGGTCGTGCGTCTCAAAAATCGGGTCAAATCCGGTCAAAAATCGTACAGTGTATGCTGGGCTTTAGCTGCCTCCTGACATGGACTACTTCAATATTTACCCCCACAGCTCATTGTTCACATGATGCCGTCATGATTGCATCAGTTACACACAAATGGCTCATGATTATGTGGGATACATACAAATATGGTGCATTACTTTCCATAGGTATACGTACAGTTCATGAGAACAGCCAGAGCACATTGTTGGTTTGGGTCTTCTCATGGGATTTGTTGACCCCAACGTTATGGCAGTGCAGTACGAAATCACTGAAGTGCCTTTTTTAAGCTCATAGTGAAAATGTTCAGTCATTACAGATGGAAATCAGCACAGTCACAACATGTAGACGGCAGCAGAGTTGTGTGATTTGAGTAATGCTGTTTTGGCACTGCAAGTGACACAGCAACAGGTTACAAGTCATTCTCAATGGGAGCTAATGACATGGAGCTACAAACTGACACCTGACGCTTGTCGCTGCGAGTGGGCGTGACGTGCTGCAAACAAAAGTTGAGCTGGCCTCAACTTCTTTCAGCGCGCTAATGATGCAGTGAAGCGTCAAACAATCATATGTTGTTTTTTCTCCAGCTGTGGTTCTGTGTTTTTAGCTAAGTTAGCTAATGCTATACTAGCTTTATGTGCATTGCTGTGCACACAGGGAGGCAATGGGATGGAAAAATGCAGTGTTAAAATGGGCTCAGACACTGATCAGAAGCATAGATGTTTTTACCAAATACAAACTTTAAATTATGTTTGATGTAACTACCTTAACAAGCACTTAAATAGCAAGCAACGGCTCTGCGATAATATAGCTGGTCATGCTGTTTTGTTGTCACTTAAGTGTGAGCGTAAGTGTAAGTGGCTTAAACACTTCTTTGTAGTATAATTTTATTGGTTCCAGATCTCTGTATGTTTGTGATAAAAAAAGGGGGCGAGAGGAAGAGGTAGTGATGTGTTGTAGATGAAAGAAAGGAATATAGAGTATAGGGTATAAGGAGAAAACACATGGGAAAGAACATGAACACAGGTACAACGATGAAAGAGGGAGTAAAGATAACAGTGGTGATTGAGGAGGAGGAAACAGAGTGCAGAATGTGAATGTGAAAGCTCTCCACCTGTACAAAAGCTTTTAACTCCAGCTGAAAGTGTTGACCGCAGGGGTCTGCCTGTCTCTGCGTCCGGTCCTGTCCACTGTGCTGCTCAGCAGAGGAAATGTACTCTAACACCAGTGGCGGGTTTCAGCCCAACATAACTTAACAAAAAAAAAACCCAGCAGCCTCTTTTCATTCACGTCTCAACCTGCGTCACAGAGACGGGACTGCAGCTGAGTCTGCCAAGGAGAGAGGGAGGGTTCACATGGAGCTACAAAGTTCAGGCTGAATGATTAAAGACGGAAAGAGAAGTTTGCAAATCTTAGATCGTTTTTCTGTAAAAATTAAGAGAGGTTTTCATCCAAATCTAAGATGAGATAAAGCTTGATTTGGAGATAGCGAGAGAGAGAATCAGAGCCAACAAAATAATGATAAAAGAAAAAGAAAAATGAAAGATTATTGGGAAGAATGAACAAAATCCCTGGAAAAAATGCAAATCTGTCCAGGCCTAAACAGCCAGCACACCCTGGCAACCTGCTTGACCTCAGTGTCTGATTGAAAACTGAGGAGAACACTCAGTACAGCAGGCAGACATTGACAGGCCTGGCTGCCAGAGAGGAAAAGTTGTGTTCTTATTTTGACCAGAGACCCTTTTCATTATGCTAACTTATGCTTCCTTGCGTCCTCTCTCCTCCCATGTCCATGAAATTGTTCCGTCCTTGCCATCATGGAGAATCTTCCAATCCCTAAAATGCTCCTCAAGGAGACGAGGAGAGGCGGCTTATTGAGGAGCTTATTGTGGGGAAACACAGGTGTATCCTACGCTTCTCTTCCTTGCATCTCTCTCTCACATCCTCCCTGGGGGGAGCTAAGATGTGATGAAGAGAGGCGAGGAGACAAAAAGCACCCAGAGGGAGAGCAGACCAGAACTGAAATGGAGGCTGGAGGCACCTTCAGCTCCTCATGTCTCTGCTGATGAGTTGTAAAGTCTGATAGGAAGAAAGGACTCCCCATGGCGATCAGTGGTGCTTCGTGATGTTTTCAGTCTACTGCTCAAGGTGTGTGACCAATCTGGTCAAAGACACTGCATCCATCTCAACTGTTGCCTGATAATTAGTGCAAATTGCTCTTTGCTTTCCCGCAGGTGGAATTCTTCTTATTTCCCACCAGCAGCAGTTTGAGGAGCTTTGAGTCACAGGGTTGATGGGTGATCTGATCACAGCTGATCAGATCAGATTGATGGATGAGAGGAACAAACTTTGAGACCCAGCACCATGAACAGTTAAATTTCCTTTTCTCCGGGCATGATGTTCTGCTGCTCCGCCTGTACCCACAGTACGCTCCGCGCTGTAAGAATGTGGACTGACTGCACTTGTAGAGCACTTTTCTAGTCCTAGTGTGCCATCAGGAGCAATTTGCCCAAGGATACTTCAGCATGCGGGCTCGAGGAACCGGAGATCGAACTGATGATCTTCCGACCTGCTTTACCTCTGAGCCACAACTGCCCCCAGTTGTATAATGAACAACCAAATGGTTTATGTAGCATATGCCAACAGCACACCTGAATGGTCCAGCTCCAAAAATAGAAAACCAAAACGTGGCAGCAGATGTTTGAATCATGGCGTGCCGCCATAAATAAATGAATCTGTGGGAAACCCTTCCGTACAGTCACCTTCATCTTCAGTGGACAGAATCTTATCTTAAAGGGAAATTTCAGTTTATTTCAACCTGTCTCCTGTCGATCTAAATTTGTTTCAAGTGACTAGTGACATAAAAATAATAGTTAGCATGTTAGCCGTTAGCCTAGATACAGCCGGGGCGCATAGTAGCGTCAGACCTGTTAAAACGTAAGTGAACGGGCAACCTTCAAGTGCAAAGTTAGTCCACTAAACAAGCTTTTTTTCCACAAAGACCGCCTCATATCGTTAGGATAAATGTCAGAGAACATATAGAAAACGACACGTAAACGTGTTGTCTTACCTTACCGGTGTGCTGCCATGTTTGTTTACCATTTAGCTCTGCTTTCCAAAGCGCGGCCGAAATATCGCGAGAACAAGCAGCGATCTCATACCGTGCCTGAAATCTCGCGAGAACAAGCAGCAACAGCTGGAAGGCAGAACCGGACAGTAGCCTGAAAAGTTCTTGAAGGTTGCCCGTTCACTTACGTTTTAACAGGTCTGACGCTACTATGCGCCCCGGCTGTATCTAGGCTAACGGCTAACATGCTAACTATTATTTTTATGTCACTAGTCACTTGAAACAAATTTAGGACGATAGGAGACAGGTTGAAATAAACTGAAATTTCCCTTTAAGTCAGCTTACAGTGGTGTCTATAGCTACGTCCATCTCATCCACACTTGGCACCAGTTTTGTTGCTGGCAGTTTGTCAGGTCCTGACATAATGTCCGCCTTCTTAATCCTGCCTACAAAGCTCCCATTTGTTCAGTTGTTTTTCGTCAATGAGCTTCACACCAGAAGTGTATGTACCATTGAAACTGATGCTGTGCTTTGAGCTAATGCTAACAGGCACAGTGGATGAGTAAAAACAATGTTCCCTGGTACGATTAGGCAAGCAAAAGTTGGCAACAGCTAAGCAGTTGGACTCAGGCTTTAACAGGCAGAATCTCAAATTGAACAGTCAGGATTCATCCTCTGGAGACCATAAATATATGTAGACTTTACTTCACTTTGGACCAAACTACTTTCTCATGTCCTCTCTGTTCTGTAGTCTGCAAAAATGAGCAGATATTCTGTTGAAGTTTCCTTACAGGGATGTACAGAGCAGTAAGTAGGTGGGAGTAGAGTAACTGCACAGTAGCGAACAAACCAGATACTTGAATGTCTAATTAGTAAATGGATGAATAGGTAAATTAAAAATGAATGAGCAGGAGAGGGAAGCAAATGTGTGTCAGCAAGTTGTTTCAGTAAATATTCTCATGCAGAATAAGCTAGCGCCATGTTTTACAGAAAACAGCAGGTGGTCCAGTGTCTGCCTGTAAACCTTCTCCCTGGCTGTTTACACTGGAGGCTTTTCATTTCCTTCCCTTTCTCCTCTCTGTAGTTCATCTCATTGCTCATGTGGAAGTTTACCATCGCCAATAGGTTTACTATGTGAAGCTTTTTTACTTCTGTATCTGTCAGTATGTTAAAGAGAGAAATATGATGCAGCAGGAAGCCTACAATGAATTATTCCGATGCTTACATACCACAGATAATGTCTTTTTGAGAAACACCATTTTTAGCTCCCGCTGACTCCATCCCTGTGTTCCTTTTTCCTCTCTTCTCTCCTCGTGAGCGATGACTTTCATGTCAGGCTAAATACTGAAACAGGCCCTCCATCCCCCGTCATCGTTACCAGGCTGCCAGGACTGTGTCAGCTGCAGAGTGATGCATCTATTTCAAGCTTGGATCATCCTGAATGAGAGGATGATCCACTCTGTCAGTTTTTTTTCCCCTTTTCGAGTGATTACAGTTTTTTTGGCCATGCTGTGTGAAGCTGGGTTCTTCAGCAGCACCAATCTGTTACATTTCTATTCAGCATTATCACTGAAGTAATTTAGACCATTAAATAACTGCATGATCCTGCATCACTGCTTTTCTTTGATGGTTCTTAAAGTTTTTGTATTGCTTTTTTACAGTGTTTATGTGAGGAAGTGGTTTGGACACAGCCTCCCTTCATCTCCAGAAGGAGCAAAATACTGAGATACAAATGCAGTTCTTAAGTGACATTAGTCAGCTGAGATTATCACAGATATATCGAAATATATGTCAACTGTAAGAAAGAAGAAATGCAGCACAGAAATGCCAAAGATACAATATGTTTGAGGTCATTCAGAAAAACAATCAAACCTGGACTTTCACCCAGGAGACCACAGTTTGTGTCCCATGTGAAACCAAACATTATGCAGTTTACGTATGGTTGTCTTGTGACGTACTTACCTGACATTATGTAGCGTATCCAACGTACTTTTTTTTAACCCAAAACATGATCGATTGCTGAACCTTGCCAAGTACTTTTGTTGCTTTACTTTGTTGCAACCCACATCGTTTCACAACATTAACCATATGTTTACCATGTGACACTGAGGGGAGTGACAAAGGTATTTGACAACCTGGAAAACAGGTCGTGTACTTTGAGCAAATAAACAAAGAAATGGAAATAGACACTAAAAATGATAAGTAGCTACTGTGACGCCACCCACTGGTTTGGTTTAAAGCCTTGATTTCTGCATTTTGGTCGTCGCCATCTTGGTTTTTTGGAGCCAGATGTGATCATATTTGGGTGAGAGGCTGGTGCTGTGGAACAGTGAGGGGTGGATCTGACTGAGAGGCCAAGGGCACTATTGGCAGACAGCCTGTGATTCATAGCAGCCCTCTTTCTAATAGGAAACTTTAAGCCTTAAAATGCTGAGTCATATTAAGATTCATCCTTTGTACAGTTGCGATGAATGTTAAAATTAGCTTTAGAGACCAAATTTGTTTTTGTACCAGGCTGTAAACAACTCTGCTGTAAAGCTGGGCATTTTAATGTGGGGGTCTATGGGGATTGTGTCACTTCTAGAGTAGTCTCGCTCACCAGACCTTTCTCAAGAAAAGAAAGGTCTGGCTGGGCTGACTCTCACTTTAAGTTTAGAGAAAAAAAAGCCCCGGCTGCTTGTATTTCTTTCAACCAATCACAGTCGTTCTGGGCGGTGCCACAGCAACAGTGCGCTTGCAAAAATATTGCCGGGGGGAAACAGGTTTTGGTGTAACCCGCCCACAAAAATATCGGCTACAGGACACGAACCATGGCAGAAAAATGGCTACATCCCTGCAAGATCAAGCACCGCAAAAGTTAGTAAAGGACGTGTTGAAAACGGTTGAAAACTGCTACACAACCAGAGGTGGTAGGGCGGGACTTCAGCGGGTGGCTTGTTCCGCCCAATGAGAGGCTGATCTGTGCAGCGAACTTCCGCCCACTCAGACTACTTCCAGAGCCAGCTTCGAGTGACCATTCAAGGAACTTCAGTTTTTAGCACACCTGTGTTGACTTCATTTTTCAGCCCTGGAAGCTGCCGCTTGAACCATACAGCCCACCAAATTACAACTGGATCAGCCCCGATACCGAACCCCAAACAATGAAGCAATCATGAAAAACGCACAGAAATGTTTACACCAGCAAGAAGAATGAAGGTGGCTTTATAAAGCCTATACAGTCCATCAAAATATACCTGGATCAGCACTGATCCTGATCCAAGAATCCTTACGTACAATGAAATTACAGTCAAATTTATTCTTTTGCTTATTGCCACATACGTTGTTGTGACAGTGTATAATGGTCATTGTGGCTAAATAAATAAATAAATACTATAAAGTCAGAGGAGGGGGGGAATATTCTGAGAGGAAAAAAAAAAAAATCATACATACTCAGATTAAAGCTATAGTGCGTAACTTCTGTCGCCCCCCAGCAGATAATGATTACAACAAATAAGCTTTGTGGTAGGATCCACTTCTGAACCATGTCTCAGCCGCTTCTTTAGGTTCTCCGCCATGTTGCTTTCTCTTTCTACCTGCGCTCTACCTCTTGCTATGAGACTATCCGCTCTTCCTCCCCCTGCCCTTCATTTCCTGTGCGCCAGCACGGGAATGTCGCTGGTCAACACGCAAACTAAAAATGATATATATTGAAAAACACTGTGAGATGTTAGAGGAGCCGATTGGCTTAATCAGCATTGTGTCATTTCCTCTAGTAGTGGCTTGGGTGAAATGGACATTTACGGACATGTAGAAGTTACGCACTGTAGCTTTAAACTTTTAAATTTAGGGCAAAAAACATTGATAGTCTCTGCGATTAAAGTGGTATATTTATGAGAAAAATGTCACAAATTTTCAAGAAGAAACTTAAATATTCTCTGAGATTATAAAATAGTAAATTTGTATGAAAAAACAAACAAACTTTTAGCCTTTTGTCAAGGAACCACTTTGCAAGTTAGGATTTCAATGTCTGCTAAACCACTTAAATCTCCAAGCTTTTTTGTAAATTTATGGCTTTAATCTTGAAAATTCTTAATTTTCTCTTGGAATATTACCCCCCCTCCACCATCTCTATATTTCTTCATTTTTTCCATACAATGATCCCAATCCTGATTCCACAGATTGGCTCCAAACAGAAATATTTACATAAACGAGAAGAAACATATATATATATATATATATATATATAGATAGATAGATAGATAGATAGATATAGATATATATAGATATATATATACACATTGTCCTGCTAAAGTTTTCTAACAAGCAAAGGGATAATGAAATCCACAGCATATCGAAACCAGCATTACACCAATGGCTCCGTTTTTCTGCTGAGTTGTAGCGACAGCTTAATCAGCATATGATTTATACTCCTGCAGTTATTTTACAGTATGAGGTGGGTCATTCACAGCACCAGTCGTGATTCAGAATTTCCAAGAAACCAGTTACAAATCACTGAAGCACAGATGGTTCCTCTGGGAGAGACTCAGCACCAGTTACACTACTCAGTAATCCAAGTCTGACACTTTCAAAGCATTTATCACTCCTCAATATTGAGTAACTGTGTAAATATAAAATATCTCAAACACTGATTCTGTTATTATTGTTGTACACCGTAATGACCTTAAATACAAGATGTACTTATGTAAAATATCAATAAGGTGAACATATGCAGACTCACACCTTAAGGCGGTGTGAGTTCAGTAATTGGAGAGTGGGTGAAGCAGGTGGCTCTGCCAGTGTGTGTGTGTGTGTGTCAGCCTCTCTGGTAGGCAGAATGTCAGAGTGCTTCCGTTCTCCGGCCGTTAATTACAGCTCTTCACCGCCTGCGTCACTTCGGGACAACAACCCAGCGAGGTGACAGGCTACCACAGCTCCCTCTGTCTCTTTCCTGCTGTCTGACCGAGAAGAGACACAGAGAAAGAGATTGGATTTCTTTTTTGATAGCCATCACTGTCTTGTTGTAATCTTACACGGCTTTGCAGCAGAGTTGCTGACATATCCACGAGCAATAGTGCACTGAAGAAACATTTTGAAGCCAGGGCTTTGGGTTCATCACTTGCAGCCATTTTGTAAGTAACTAACAGGAATAAGATGAGATGAGCCTGTATTGATCCCCTGAGGGGAGGTTTAGGTTTACAACAGCACAAGCACAGAAATAAACAGATTTACAGATTCATAGTATTTTATTTTCTATCTTTTTATGTTACATTTTATCCCGATATTTTAACTATTGCACTATATTTTGTCTTAGAATTTCATTTTTTTACTTGTGTGATTTTCTTTTCATACACATTTGTTGTTGTTGGAAGGAGCCGAGATCGATCAAGATTTCCACTGCCACTGCTGCTTCTTTATACTGTAATTGTTGTGTATATGACAATAAAAAACTTGAGGTAAATGAAAAGTCTTTAAAAGTACATAAAATAAAAAAAGAATCGATATAAAACTAAAAACTATACAAGAACTTGAACTAGTGAAGTACCGTCTCCAGCAAAGTTACAGAGCTGGGTGGTTAGTCACAGCAAAGTCACCCAAGTACAGAATATGTAGAGTAATTTCATCCACTATGACAGCGTATTTCAGAGTACTGTTTAATATGATTAAGAAATTATACCTATTGTCTGTATTATATAGAAATACGATAAAAAAAATATATGGTGAAATGTAGTAATATAGTTTAATATAACAAAAAAGCGAAGAAGAAAGAATGAAATTAAGTGTAAGTTAAGTGTATTACGACATAAAATGATACCAGCCTAAGAATTGTTATTTTCAAAATCACCACCAAGACACTTATGAAGATGTAAAATGAGCTCTTGATAGATTAATTCCTAGATTTGTGTTGGCAATCTCATCCTCAGTATATTTAAGGCCATGACTCACCAAACCAGAGGTCGGACGTCGGTCAAAGTTAGGCTGATGGTGAGCATCTGCCACCCTCGTCCGTTTGATGCACCCCACAATGTCGGCCCTAGTCGTCACTAGCCGGCTTTTTTTCTGCTGATTCAGCATGTTGAATCAGCGTCTGCGAAAGTGGAGCCCGTCTGTAAATGAAATCACTCTGATTGGCAGTTCAGCCCAGCGCACAAGAAGAGAAACGCAGTGAGAAATGTAAACAAAGAGCTAAAGTCGAGAGGGAATGAGGTCGAAACAAACCTGTTAGCCTATATGAGATAAGATTATTTTTCTTTAGCTGTTGGGCTCTTGTGCAGAAATGTTTCCTGATGGTTTGTGTTCATGTTCACTGAAGCATAAATGTGCTGTTCTTTGAACATTGGATTGCGTTGTTAATGTGCTAACTGGCTAACTAGCGTCAAGACTTTCTGGTTCCTTTTTTGAATGGTGATTACAGATGATTATTTTCTGCTGGTACTGGGGGGTGTGTCCTATGTAAAGATTTTTTGGTAAGGGATATCATACACTGTAGTTAATTTTGGTGCAACACTCTCATACTTTAATGGAAGAATAGATTGATTTCTGCTGACTTCCAAGACAGCGTACATAGTATTTAATCTGAGTGCATGTTTGTCTGTTGCTATGTATTGTTGTAGCTGTCCTGTCTAACCCATGGTGGTTTGTATGAATGGTTGTATGGTTATATGTTCTAATGGAGCCAGTCTATTGGCATCATCTTATACTGTTGTTATCTGTTGCTGTATGTATTCTTTAATATGTTTTTATTTTTTAGCCATCCTGGGCCTAGCTTAACATCTTGCCAAAGGACTACAGTTGAAAATTAGCCTGCTGGCTAACACTGGCGCATTTACAGAAATGTTGATTAATGTGCATAGTCCTTTAAATAAATAAATGAAATGAAATAACCACCCCCATAACAACATGTTAACGTTTGAACGGTTGCAGTTTTAAACATGTCCTTAACATCATGACATTGTCGTAGTTTCACTCCAAAGTACTTGCTTAGGTTTAGGCAACAAAACGTTGTGGTTTGGTTTAGGAAAAACATCACGGTTTGGAATTGCGTCGCATGACATACATCACTTCTGTAGCATGCTACACACACTAGCATACAAAGCTATGTTCTTATTAAAAGAAGTCAACAATGACTTCGGAACGCAAACAGAAGCTTCCTGGATAAAATTCTTTGTTTGTTCTGTCTCACTTACTCTATACGGGCTTCTTCGATATTTGTGCTACATTATGCAGTTTTTATTGCTGTCTATGCAGCGTCACCTCACTTCCTCCTCTGCTCCTGCAACAATTAGGCTGCGTTCAGACTGCAGGCGAATCTGATTCAAATCCCATTTTTGACTGCTGACTGTCCACACTGTTTTTAGCAAGCGTCCAAATCGGATTTGGCTCTGTTCAGACTGGGCCACATTATTGACCAATCTGACAGGCTGCTGTTGCAACGACGTCGGAGCGGAGGCGTCATCTACGTCTGTCCAAATGCGATTTGAAACTACCTCCCAAAGATGGTTTCGATCTGGTTTGCAAAAATCGGATTTCATGTAATTTATGACTGTTCAGACTTCATAAGAGCCATCTGGTTCCAATCTAGATTGGCTAAAAATCGGATTTCAGCTGGCAGTCTGAACAAGGCCTTAGCCTACAAACAATAAACGTTAGTATGGGTAGCCATAAGGTGCTCGTACAGTCGACCTATGTGATTGTTTTTTGGTGACAGCGGGCTGTTTCAGATTAATTCCACACTGTCCTTCTGTCCCTGACAAAGACACTATTTACTCTTGTTCATCCATTTAGGGAATTGCTGAGCCTTTCCCCTGGTTTATTTAACCTTCCCAAAAGCGCCTCAAGTCTTAAAATTTCCTCAAAGCTCCCTGTTGATGTTTAACTCAACTGGGAACTGTGTCGAGTTTCAAAACAATGAACTGTGAGGACAACTGGGGATTTGGGGGAACTGTTAGACCCTCTAACAAAGTCAGAGCATGTTTGTCTTGATGTCGGAGAGGGGTGAAGATAGATCGATCGCCAAACTGACCCACACTAACACAACCACAGTTGCTCAGATGGATCCAAATGTATGCCTACATTTGCTGATAGTCATGATTATAATAAAGACAATAAAAGCACACATATCTCTCCTCACAAAGACAGAATGGGAGCAACAAGAATGAAAGAGAAAGGTGTTACAACACAAAAACCTCCCTTATTCATTCCACCTCTTCTTTTTCCATATGTAGCTACCTCCCACACACACATACGCTCACACACACTTGTCATCCATGCAGAGCAGCTGTATTCATCCATCAGACACACGTGTAGGTTCACTTTGGGCAGATGAAGCTACTCATCATTGAGCCACTTGCACAATAACAACATTGTTTTATTATAGTCCAGCTGTAAGTGGTTTATATTTAGAATAACTCTGATTTATCTACAGCACTACAAGCTGAACTTGTCCTATCAGGAGCATGTTTGAGTACCAGCTTATCAGGGTCTTAGTTGACTTGAAATGAGGGGAGTTGGTCGTGACTGGAAAACAATGCTCAGTTCTTTCACATCATAGTAACATTCACAAATGTGTTTTCATCTTTAGTTATTATGAAATCTTAAGGGGCATTTACCTTTGGAGGCACTATCATGTTTGAAACTATTAAACAGATTTAATTGTGATTAACTTAAATGATTTTACCTCGTGTCAGCACCACATTTTTTTTGTGTGTGTGTGTGTGTGTGTGTATTCATTCTTTTTTGTTGAACTTGCAACTCATACGTAGAGCTGGGTATCGTGGGAAATTATTCAATACTAGAGTGAATACAGGTCAAAGTGTCAGGACTGATTTAACACAAGGCTTTTCTGATACCTTGCTTTAAGACATATAAGCATATTTTTTTATGTTTTGTCAAAGTTAGCAAAAATCTCCTCACTGCCCGCTAGCTGTCTGTTTTGTATTCGTACTGAATCTGACTGAGCTACACAACACACCTCCAGCCAATCAGCAGCAAGGAGCGAGAACAAGAGGGACTCTAAGTTTGGCACATGCTAACCTGCTTTTTCCAGAATTACCAACCGCACTATAACAAGGCAAGTCATTATTCTCAGTTTTATTTATTTTTTTAGATTATTTTTTGGGGCTTTTATGCCTTTAATTGACATGGCATCAGATTGAACCCGCGGCTGCTGCAGCAAGGATGATGCCTTCATACACGGGGTGCCTTCTCTGTCCACTAAGCCACCAACACCCCTCGATTCTCAAATGAAAGCTGATAACTTTACCTGAATAAATAGTCTCTTTAGTTAAAAACAGAAACTGTCTGATTACACAAAAGGAAGTTATGACAACTACAAGTCTGAGCAATCATTGGCTGCCAGCTTTCTTTACTTGACAGTCACGTTTCGATTGCAGATATATCCAAGAGGATACATTTTTAGAAAATTAATTCCCACACACTCAGTGAACAAAATGCCGCAAACGTCATATTTAGAAAGTGGGTTCTTGGTAGATGTCAGTCTTTTGTGTTTAGGGATGAGATCATTAGATGGTGATAATGTGTGCAAGAGTGTTTGTGTGTGTGTGTGTGTGTGTGTTGCAATTGCTCCCTGGAGTATGACATCATTTCACCGGGTGGTTTTACAGCAGGAGGGAGGGGACAGGATGTCAAACCCTCGTTAGAGTAGAAAGATCATGTCAGT
The DNA here is from genome assembly GCF_041903045.1 of Epinephelus lanceolatus. Lineage (NCBI taxonomy): Eukaryota > Metazoa > Chordata > Actinopteri > Perciformes > Serranidae > Epinephelus > Epinephelus lanceolatus. The sequence goes on along the minus strand of NC_135744.1, from coordinate 41,228,664 downwards.
GTTGTCACAGATCTAACAGCCACAGCTGGATCCATCATGGTGGACCAGTGCAGAAATGCCTTTGTACTAATGATGTCAAAATACCTAAAACAAAACAGAAAAGATGGACCTAATTGAACTTGGAGTCATGTGTGTAGGTCTATCCAGTACAGGCTGTTCTCTTGCACTTTTTGTACGCATACTGATGAAGTAACACACCAAAATTTGTGCATAATCCACATAATAGGGAAGGCTGCAATTACATGCTTAATGCGCTGACAGTAGTAAAACGGAAGTAGTATGAAGAGCGAAAGTCTTTGTAAGAAGGCACTTAAGGTGGTGGATTGGTCAAACAAACATAGGACATTCCCCCAAGAGACTGGTGTTTGTGTCCTGTGTGAAAACAAGTGAACTCTGAGTTATTTTAAGGAACATCACTATGTTTCTTCTCCTAAACTGAACTGACGAAACTTTATCCAGCTAAACCTTACCTACATAACTTTAATTGACTAAACCGAACCTATGTAATTTAATGTTTAGTATGTAGGCAGATGTTACTTTAAGTACGTAACGTGAGGAGGCCTAACACTGTTTCTTTACTATCCCTAACCTCGGTAACTTTCATTAGCTAAACCCAACCTACATAACTTTACTTCTATAAACCCAACCTACGTAACTTTACGTTGGGTACATAGGCTAATGTTACGTTATACTAGTGACATGACAACACCTAACACTGTTTCTTTTCTTCATCCTAACCTATATAACTTTACTAACCTAAACCTAACCTACGCAACTTTACTTGCCTTAACCCAACCTAAACCTAACCTACGCAACTTTACTTGCCTTAACCCAACCTATGGCACTTAACTTGTCTAAACTAGGGTTGGGTCGGTTCTCGGTAATACCAATTCATTTCGGTACTCCGTCTTGGTCCTCAAAGCGGACGTTCGCAAGCCCTGTGTGCGCAAAGCTCCGGACTCCGCTCCGCGCACCAGTGTTAAGGTGCTCACAGACTCGGGCATACTATAAGCGGAGTGGACTCCGCGAGGAATGTCCGCAGTCATTCGGGCTTCCATAGTTGAACACACTTCCGCATTGTATTTTCTGTAAAAATGTCTGTGAAAAATCCCCGCGATGTGAAAAATACATGCTGAGCAGTCTTTTGTATGACACTGGTGCGCGGAGCGGAGTCCACACGGTCGTAAAATCACAGGGCTTGGGGACTGAGCTAGGGGGTGCGAGTGCGCATGCGCCGAGGCCTCTACTGTAGCCTGGAGCTTGTTTAACAGTGACGGGGAGTCGATAATGGCGGACAGTTTAGTCTCGAAGAAATCAAAGAATGCGCCAACATGGCAACACTTTGGCTTTGAGCCAGACGAAGGACGCAACCCTTGTTTGCACTGATTGAGTAAGCTACACCTGCAAGTTTATTTGTAAGGAATAAAAGAAACAACGTGTTGCTGTCACTCTGTTGTCCTATGGGTGTTGTTTTTTTTATTTTAAATGAATCAATTGCGCCCCCAAGTGGCGGAAATCCGGTATTACCAACTTGATGCGGTTTTTCACAAAAAGCGGACCGTTTTTTTTTTGTTTTTTTTTCTCATACCGACCCAACCCTAGTCTAAACCCAACCTTACATAACTTTTACTTGCCTCAACCTAACCTACATAACTTTACCGTAAGTACATAGGCTAATGTTACGTTAAATACGTAACATGGCAATGCCCAACACTGTGTCTTTTCCTAATCCTAACCTATATATCTTCACTCTGCCAAACCCAAAGTACATAACTTAATGTTAAGCGTAACGTGTTGATTCCATTCATGGGGTGCTAATTCATTAGATACCTTTGTATGAGGATACATTGCTGAGTAATACTTTTGATCAAAGGAAACATGTTTTTTTTTTTTTTTTTTGGCGCTACTCCAAAACACTCAATAAAGGAATAGAAGCAGTTAATTTGAACAAACCATTAGCTAGCTTAATAGCCAGTAGCTAATAGATGAAAAATCAGGGGATTACTAAAGTCAGTAGGATTCATCCTTTGGGCACTGTGAATGTCTGTACAAGATTTCATTATAACCCAGATCATAATTGTTGCGATATTTCAGCATGGACCAAAGTGGTGGATTTACCAACATACTGACATTGCTATCACTAGAGCTGCGTTGCTAATGTACCTAAAATAAAGAAAAGGAAGGAATACAAAAGGGAAGGCAACCTTTCTGTATGAAATATTGATTCTAGTTTTGCTTTTCTATAAATAATAATGTCCTCAGCTCAGCATATGTGTCACATGACATAATCATGTTTTCAGCACTTTACCTGTGAAACCAAGAAATCCATTTTATGAGGGAACCTCTGGGGAATCAGATGTCCTATATGTCATTTTTCAGCATCTCGCTCCAATTAAAGCCATGTAACATCCACAGCATGTTAAACATGTTTATTCCTGCATGCAGTGTGTGAATTTGTTCAGCCACGTGTCATCTGACCTACTTCACATCCGGCATCATGTACTGTGTGTGTGGTTATGTTTGTGTGTTTGATGTCGTGATGTGTGGGTCACTTTGGCACGTCGCCGTCCGTCCTTGCATTTACACCGGAAATTAGATGAAGGGGAAGAAGAGAGAGAGGACGAGGGGGAGGCGGAGTAAGATGGAGATGGAGGCAGGAAAATGGAGTGTGTGTTTTAAAAAGAGGGAGAATGGAAAAAGAGGCAGAGAGACATAGGGTGTGTATTAAAGAGAGAGAGGGAGGCAGGATGAAAGGCTTCGCTGGCCGACAGCCCACACCGACCCGCCACCAGAGACTGTTCGATCACAACTCACAAGGGGTCTGTGTGTGTGTGTGTGTGTGTGTGTGTGTGTGTGTGTGTGTGGAGCCTTTTGAAATGCTCTTGTTTTGTTTTAAGTCCAGCCCCTGCGACACAGACGTCTCTGTTTGAGGCTACTACACACAGCCAGATGAGCCCGTGGCATCTGAATGAACAGAGACACGGTTATAAGATGTAAGATTAAAAATCCTCAAAGTCCAAAACTACAAAGCAACACTGAATATGTCTTCTCACCAGTATTGTGTATCAGAGCCTGATATATCTTGTTCCTTTGTGCCATAGAGCTCCATTGTTGTCCAAAAAATATTAAAAACCCATCAGTGAGCCACACCGTTGCACAGGGTCACATGTTCCTTCATTACCATGAACATACGCACTGTCATTTTTATGCCTCCATGCTGGCAACAGCCGCGGCTGGAGGCATTATTTTTTCAGGTTATCTGTCCCAAATCTTGTGAACATGATATCTTAGAAGCCCTTGGAGGGAAATTTCTTAAATTTGGCACAAACGTCCACCTGGACTCGAGGATGAACTGATTAGATTTTGGTGGTAAAAAATCAGGATCACTCTGACTTCACCTTCATACCGTTGTCATAAACGCATGTTTAAGGAATGCCTGGAGGGTCTTTCTTCCATTTTGGCACAAACATGGTCAAAGGTCAATGTCACTGTGACCTCACAAAACACATTTTTGGTCATAATTCAAGAATTCATACTCTAACTATGAGAAAAACACACCCAAATGTCTAATAGGATTAAATGATGAAGTGATGACATTTTTATCTAAAAGGGTCGAAAGGTCAACTCTGATGTGACATCATAATGTTCTGCAAAAACACTTTTCTAGCCATTATTCAACTCCATAACTCAGGAACACAAGAGGAGGTTGAATACTGAATTGGTGACACTATAATGAGTGTCCATCTTGAAACAATGGTGATTGTATGAACCTTCTTTGCTGCTGGGTTGGAGATGTGTGTGAAGCATCCACGTTTTAGAATTTGCCGCTGCTTTACAGCATTCACATCTGAAGCATTGTCTACTGCCATAGCTACATATTAGTCTGGACAGACATGGACGTAAACTGTCACTGCAACCTGACTCTTCGGTGGAGGCATACAACCACAAGGCGGTGATGTTAGGTTATTGTGACCCAATCCTAGCCTGAATGTCAGACTGAAGCTCCCAGAACCTTCAGTCTGACATCGCCTCCATTGAAGGCGATTTACAAGGGGGAGGGAATTTGATTTTTCCCTAACCAATCAGTAGAGATCAACGACTCACCCAGAATCTGACGTCATTAGTATCCATGCCTCGGGGGTGCCGAAAACAAGCGAGCATTGCCCGTTTAAAATGTCTCCGTCGTCGTGCACGCCCAGCTGCATCGCCATTAAATCCAGTTTAGCGGCTTCCTTAATTTGGTCCTCCATTAACGCTAGTGGTGGCGAAATGCCTCGATAGCATCGTTAATGTGGTCTGTAGGATCTGTAGCGGTCGCCATTGTTGCTATCCTCACCAGTTAAACACCGGCGCACAGCTTGACATCAGCGTGGCGCTGATTGGCTAATCGCTAGACCCGCCCCCACCCCCGGCGTTCATTGGTCCTTCCATCTTTTGGAGGAGATAAATCGCACATTCATTGCAGTATGCCAGATCAGAGATGCAAGCCTATTCAGTTGAGTGGGCGGGGTCTATGGTCTGGAACCAGGCTAACCCAATCCCACACACACCGTCCTGCTGCTCCAAATACTCACTAGAGAGCAAAATGTGGATTAATCCACCACTGAAAGTAGGCCCCAGCAAATGCTATATTGTTTGTTTGTTAAAACTGCAGTGCTCAACTGTTTAGGGGAATAATTTAACCCTAACGGTGCCTTAATAGTCCTTAAATTTTTTTCAAGCTCCCTGACTTTATTTGAACCTCAACTGGGAACCACGTTGAGTTTCAAATAAAGTCAGTGTTTGCCTTAATGTTGGAAGGGAATGAAGACCCCAGCGCAGGGGTAGGGACCCTTACAAGGTTTTGCAAGCTGATTAATAGCAGAGAAATCCTGAAAAATTATCTTTATTTTTCAGACTTTCTTATAATATTTTGTTGCTGGATTATTTCCCAAAAATGATTCACATAAAACAAAGAACTGGTAGACCTTAGCAGCCAGTGAGGAGGAGAAGGGAAATTAACTCCTGACCCCCAAGTTTGGAAATGACTGAGCTTTTTTATCTTGTTTTTAACTAAAAATGATAACTTGTTGCTTTGCAAATAAAAAGCCATTTATTAAAGCTTTTCAATAGAAACCAATGGACTTGGAGCTGAGAGCCACAGATAGGAAGTCAGAAAGCATGGATAGACGGACTGACATCTTCACATCTTTCATCTGATTTGTTGACAATAAAAAAAGATGTAGAATAACATCAGTCTCAGCCTTCAAAAGATGATAATATAATTTTCAGGCAGACGTGCAAATCAACAGTAACTTCTGAGTAAATCATACTGAGAACGAACATGAAGCGTTTTCATTTACACAAAAAGAAAATGTAGAGGGAAGTGTAGGAACATGAAGAACTTTTTCAGTCACTGACAGAAATGAATCCAGACTATTTAGAAGGGAACTCATTGAAGGGGAAGTGAGCAGGGATCTTCACAATAATAATTATAAGAACAACAGCAGCAACAACAGTACAATTAATTATAATAATGATGAAGGTAATAATATGTTTCTTAATTAGCCTGGAGGGGTACTTCAGCTAAAAACAGAGCAGCTTGAACGGCAATCACCACTTTTTCCTGACTGTAATTTCATTTAAACATAGATGGGCTGTCTGAATAATAATTTGGTGACTGCCTCCTCCTAATTATTATGTGTACACTCTAACATTCAGACAAAATACCATTCTCATCCCCCAGAGGGATGTCATTACAACAGTTGGATCCTCCGATTCTTACCCTGCTGATAGTGTTCATCTTGTTCCATATAAAAACTATTGCCGCAGCTTATCTGAGTAAACAGGACAGTTTTGAAAGTGAGGGTGAGGTGTGACGTCACTGAAACAGAGAGGGAGGTCTGAAAGACATTTACAGACCAGGAAAACTCAGCAGGAATGTCAGGAATGATATTTGACATTTTGCTGCTGCACTGTGGGTCACGAACAGTCAGTCTCCTGCCTTAACACCACAGGGGTCCTGTGTCATAGTTGTTTTTTGAGCTTTTAATGTTAGAAGTGTGGGCAGGCAACAGAAGAGGTATTTGATGAAGAGGTCATTGGTCAGCTTGTTGAGGGCGTGGCAGGAAAAGAAAAGAAGGACTGTTATTACCTCTTCTATGATTTACAAAAAAAAAAAGTAAAAATCTGAAACAGGCCACATGTAGCATTTACAATACAAGTATGTGGTGGTGGAGTCAGGACAGGAAGAAGTAGGTAAAACAATTTATTTCAGACTCATTTATCAGAAGGTCTTTGAATAGAAAAGGCTTGCAAGTTTGTTTTGAGGGGTCTGGACTATCTCTGCAGACCATCAGGTCCGTCCAAACATTCTCTGTTTTCCCTCCTGTTTACACACGTCCGCTGCTCACATGGCAACAGCCCAACATTGTGCTGGACGCTGTGTTGGTCAGTGCTGAGACCTGATTGGTGCACAGGAGACGGCGGCTCCACAGCCACAGGAAGTCCATTGTAACCGGCCCAGCACACAAAGCGGGGCTGTGAAAGCTGCTGTGGCCTCCATGGAGAGTCCAGGCAGGGACGACCTGCCAGTGCCACATAACATCAGAACAAAAAAACATCCCAGGAATTTGTCCATGTACAATATGAAAAAACAGCTGAAGAAAATGTGTCTGAAAATCTGATTACAAACGCACTTTCCAAAAGTACATACAGTCCTTTTAAAAATCTGGGTCTGCTATGAACTTTGTAAATTCTACACAAACATCTTGTGCTGTGTTCACACTACAATCGTTAAAGCAACAAGTCTTTTTCAGTGAAAGCCAGTGACATAACACAACAAACTGATGCCCAACACTTGTCGCTGCCAGTGGGCGTGTGGCTACAAACCTAAGTTGAACTGGCCTCAACTTTTTTCAGCACTCCAATGATGCAGTAAAACATCAACCAATCATGTGGTTTGTTAGCTGTGTTACATAGCCAAGTTAGCTTACGCTACGCTAGCTGTCTTTGTATTCCGGTGCACATGGGATGCAATGGTGCAGCGAAATGTGATGTTTAAATGGGGCTTAGACATTGATTAAACACATAGATATATTTTTTACCAAATACAAACTTTAGAAGTGTCAAGGTGCTTTGTGGCGAGGAGCAGACACACACACAAGACGGTGGGGACGTAACTGGGTTAAAGAGTGCTTGAGCAACACTGTGACGGCAACTCAGTGGTAATGTGGCTGGTTGCGTTGTTGCGTTGCCGCTTGTACTTTGAACACAGCATTACTGTCTGGGGATGACGGCTGCCTGTACAAAATTTCATTGCAATACATCCAATAGTATTAGTAATATCAGTAATAATGTTTTAGTCTGGGGCTGTCGCTAATCGGAGACCCCTCAGTCGACTGAGATCTTCAAGTTGAGTGGTTATTTGTTGGTACTTCTGGGGCCGTTTCAGTCCACAGATGTAGCTGCAGAGTGAGCGCTCCTTGCTTTCATGCTGCTCCCTGGTACAGGCAGCTGCAAACCCAGATCCAGGGTGAGACTAAGGGCGTTTTCAGACCTGAAAGTCCGGATCAAGGTCCAGACCAAGGTTCATGTTTTTGTTACATTGTATACATTTGTTCCCTTGGTTTTGCATTCACATTGCAATTCTGTGAGCGGACTAAAGAACTTTACATGACATAGTTACGTTCATCTGCGTGGGTTGCGTCACCTTATATTTGACATTGATTGGTTTATAAATGGGCAGCGGTCTGACGTCAGCGTGTTGTCAAGTAGGCAGGTAGAAATCCCCTCAATGTTGACAAACATTACCTCACAAAAATGGACGAACCGATTCTAATAATCGCCACGCTACTCACACTATCATGGCATTGTATCAGCTGCAGCACCAACGTAGAGCACAATACTCGTTGCCGGCAGAAAAGGAGGAGGAGGAGACAGCTAGAAATGTTAGCAATGCTGAGAGCCCTGCCAACTCGGGAGGGACCAGTGTCGAGGTGAGTGACCATAGACGGCTCATTTTTGATGGTGGACTTGACTTCTCTCCTGGCGGAAATGAACAACCGGCGCACTAGAATTTCCTGTCAATGGTCCGAAAGTCCGAACCATCCAAAAAAATGCTTTCGCACTAGTAATGGGCCGGACCATGGTTCCGAGACCACCTCTTTTGGCCAGACCAAATTTCGTCCGTTTGATCCAGACCGTGGTCCGGGGGTAGTTTTCACACCTGCGGACCAAACTGGAAAGTCCAAAAGTCTGGACCGAACGACCTAGGTGTGAAAAGGCCCTAAGGCAGCCACTGGCTCGGCTTTGCATTGCAATTCATCCGTTATTTCTGCTTTCTGCTTAGAAATTGTGAACTTACAGCTCACAGCAACTTATTACAATACAGTCTCTGGCTTTTGTTTGATATCTAGTGTAAGCAAAAATGTTAAAAGGGCAAATTAGGTTTGCTTACTCTGTTCCCTGAACATCGCTGTCACCCTGACATCCCACCGAACCCTATTAAAACTCTCATGGATATACATGAGAGTACTCCTACTCCTATAAAACAGCCGAATCTAATTCCACTGATGTAATTCTGAGTCAGAGACAGCTACAGTGTGGGCCAAAATGTCCTGCAAACCAACAGAAATCCCAAAGAAAAAGGAAATGCAAGCAACTTCAATGCAAAATACTATTTTATTTACAAAAACATGCTTAACATCGAACATTGTGTTTAAGCAGCTTTCTCTGTGTGAAGAAACAGTTCCCCACACCTGCAGCTAATCAGCCAATCACCAGTGGTGGAGGAACATGTGCTGCCGTGTACACTAATCAAGCTTTTGACAAGGACATCATGTTGGAGCACTAAAAGCTTGATTTCTTGATTTCTTCTAGTGCATTTTCCTAGTGCACAAACACTGCTAATGGAAAACTTGAAAATGAATGAATCTGTGTCTATATCTTTAAGTAAAAACCTGTGTGTCCACCAGCATCCTACCTTTGCAATGCAGGCTTCTATTAGGTAGAAATGGCGAATTATGATCTGTTCCGTCTGAGCTCCGACCCTTAAATTGTTTTTCATTAGTTGCTCTGCAGCCCAACTTTGCCCTAAGCATCTTTTCAGCATTTCTACCTGCATCCAAACTGCTGCACCAATTGTGAATACTGAATTAGCTTCTATACTGTATTTAAAGAGTCAGCCTCGTACTGCTCAACCTTGAGTCGAATCTTAAACAGACAATTTGAAGTCATCTGTCAGGGTATTTTGACTATTTCTGGAATAACGGGCCGGTGTCCTCACTTCTCCCTGAGGCAGTTTTGCATTTTTCGGTGGTGAGGACAAAATGAGTAGACTGAATAAGAATGAATGCTGAATGCTCAATGAAATCCCTGGAAACAATTCAATGCCTCTGTCACATAGTCAGAGCAACAGTGTGTTTTGTGTGCATGTGTGTGTGTGTGCATATTTTGTCTAGTTGTGCAAGTCTGTTACTGCCTTCTCTCTTGCTGAGTAAGTGTTCAACCACACCTCTGAGTCCTGGGACACGCGCACAATCCTAAACCGTCATTCTGGTCCCTAGAGAGCTGATTAGGACGAGTCGAGTGTGCAAGGACCTGGGAAGAGATTGTGATATGTGTGTATGTGATGTGTCCTCAGGGCCCAGAACAAGAAAAAATACCACTCTGCTGACTAAGTCACTGTGACAGACTTTGGGCCACAGCTGAGGCTGTTGTGACTGTCCTGTCCTGTCCTTCTGCAATGCTCTGTCTCGCTGCACAAAGGCAGCGTCTGATGACTTGTAGGACAAACAAAACGTACTACTGTCTGGAATGACGGACACATCTGGACAACAAACATTCTAGACCTCTTCTGGTAGATAAGCATTGTTTAGTCCTCTGACTTTTCTGGTAAATAGACATTTTAGATGTCTTTGGCACATAAATGTGAGGTTCTAGACCTGTTTGGCAGCCAGACATTTCTACAAAGGTTATCCACTAGAGAGGTCTAGAATGTTTTTCAATCAAACAGTCCGACCTCTTTTGGAAATAGATATTCTGGACATCTCTGGTAGCTAAATGTATAGCTCTCTTAGAACATTCAGTCCTTTTCTAGACCTTTCAGGGGAAATATTGACTGCTGTTGTTCTGTGGCTGACAAATATCTAGATTTCTCAAAAAAAAAAAAAAAAACAGACCAAAATATTCTGGACCTTTTCGGGAGACAAACAATCTAGACCTCTCTAGCCAACGAACAGTAGATCTCTCTGTCCAACTTTCTAAGCCTCTTTGGAGAAGGAAAAGTCTAGACCATTTTTTTTTGGCAGATGAATTGTCTGTACTGCTAGATCTCTTTATCTGGTATGCCAGGCCTTTTTAACAGATGAACATTGGATGGTTTAGATAAACATTGTAGACCTCTCTGGCACATTTAAGTTTAAAGGGGCAAAAAGCGAAATCGTTTCACCGCTAGGTTTGCTGTTATGCTCTGCCTGTAGACCAAAACAAAGTGTGTCATGAGCCAATCCTCCCTCTACCTCTGCTCTCCACCCCCCCACTCACCTCGTCTAAACTTAGTTTAGCAGTTAGCGATGTCTTTCACTCACTCTCGGTCTCTGCTGTGTTTAGCTATTTCCCTGCCTACTTCAATGATGATGGTACCTGTAATAAATGTAATATATTTGCTGAGATGGAGGCGAGGCTCAGTGACTAGAGGAGCTGGTAGAAGCGCTCCATAGCTGTAAGCTACTCCAGTAGCCGGTGGCAGCCGACTCGGCTAGAGCCATCGCCGGATCCCAGCTAGTGCTAACACCGGGAGCTAACGCTAACATTCCTACTCTTCTCCGTGAGTGAGAGCGATGTTTTAGCCTGGCTACATTTTACAATGCTAATTGCAAATGTTAGCTGGGCTGCCGGGCTACTCACCTAACACAACCGTAATGCCTGACCCATTGCTGGGACAGAGCCGCTAATAACTCAAGCTCCGGACATTAACCTATGCTACGATTGTAACATTAAATTTAACTGAATCGACATAGTGACATGTGCCTAACGTTTCTGTAACACTAATTAAAACAAACATTTGACTTTATGTTGTACCTGTCCAGGTGAAGAAGAGCTAGCGCCGAGCTCCAGCTTGGAAATGCAAGGCCAGTGTTAATCCGAGTTCTGTCCCTTTCTTTATCTGACAACTTCTTCGCCAACGACCGTTGTTTCTTTAGAGGTAATGTTGGATCCTGGTCGTCTTCAGGTGGACGTTTCGTTCCGCTCTCCACCATTCCGTTTTGAAAATACACGCTGCCATTGCTCCCTGGCTGTAGCCTTTTATAGGGAGGGAGGGCCAAGGGCTCTGAGAGGAGGGGGGAGGCGGCGATTCACATGAACGCGCAGCCGGACCGGCTTGTAAACAAGTGGCTGGAGATCAACACAGAGAGAGGGTGTGTGAGGTCATGCTATACTCCAGATGAAACTACACCTCTAGTTCTTCACATAGTGATTTTTTAATTCCTTCAATCTAGAAATGAAGAATTTCCACTTATTGCTCCTTTAAGACTTGTCAAGAATAGATATTCTCGACCTCTTTGACAGGTAGATCTTTAACAACTCAGGCAGATGATCATCTTAAAAAACTCAGGACACTCCTGTTGGCTGATAGTGATTCTAGAAATGTCTGATCTTTGATAAACAACCCCTCCGAAACCTTCTGGAGCTCTGGAACATAAACACTTTGATATATTGTGATCGACGATAATGTGTTCGTCTTCCAGGTTTATCTTCCAAAAGGGAATTTCTGGAAAGATTTTCAAGTACTTCTCAACACTTATTGTGTTCTCTCTAAACTGTTTATACCCAGTGTTGACCTGTCTGGAGTTGGATTAGAGGTTAAGGGACTGTAAGGATTCCTGGGTTGTGGTTTCTGCCTCTCTTCTGATGCAGTTCTTTAATGTTCTACATCCCTCTTCACTTAACTTGTTTCTCTACTCTTAGTTAAAATAGGATCATATCATGGATGCCGACACTGTTTATCGCCTCGAGCCCAAAAGAGAAATGAAACCTACTGTTTAGGGACCAAAGCTAATTTCCTTTTTTTCCCCTCAGTGTCACTTTGTTTGTAAAAGTTACATCCAACTTCTCTGTTTTATAAGTGCTGGTTTCATTTCTGTTCAGAAATGATGCCTATAAACATTTTCACTTAAGGGTTAGTCATGAGAACAGGATTTCTCCACAAACAATTTTTGGTTTCCACTTCCTTTGGAGGAAACTCAACTTCTTTGTTTTATGTGACCATAATCTTTTAATAGTTCATAACAAGGTGACCCCAGGCGTTTGCTTTGTTTTTCTGGTCTTTATGTTTGTTGCCAAATAGAAAGCTTGGCAGTGGTGATGTGTGACTGACTTTGGTTACAGATTAGAATTTTTCAGAAATGCCAATTCTGTTAATGACAGACCTATTCATTTATGTGCCGTCTCTCAGGCCTTTAGGGAAGTGCTGCTATTGTTCAAGTTCTCTCAGCTCGTTCAAACAACACAAAACAATTGCTGATCTAGGCAGTATTCCTTCTAAAAATCTAATGCGAGTCAGCCTTTTTCTCGATCTCAACACTACAAAGAACCCACTGCCAAACATGCAGACAGACAGTTAGGCGAGTGGTAAGCCTGATGGTTTGCTCACCAAATTCTTGAGTATTGATGGAAAATGTTCCTTCAGTGATTTTGCTGCCTCAGCAGCTACTGGTTTGGCAAGTTGTCCTGACTTTCCATCTGGTGAGCCCATTATTAGCCATGAGCATGTAGGATAGTGGCAGGGATGTGCAATGGGAGACATCTGTAACAGAAATGACACTGTAGATGTCAGTAAAGCAAAGGATAAAGGACATGAGCTCTGAAAGATGCAGATGTAAAGTTGCTCCTATATCGTGTCTGCTGCACTTTGACTCAAGCACTGAGGGACCTTGTTTGGAAAAACCCTGTTTTGCCTCATTTCCTGACATTAAACATGTAAAGTTTCAGGCTCAGTCTCCAGGCTGCTAGACAGACACTTAAGTTTTGTTTTAGAGTATAAATATATATTGTATATATTCAAAAGAAGAGCAATTTTAGCGTCATATGAAACACAACTATTATTCTTCTTTCTTGAAAGCTTGTTTTAGCATTTGGCCTACATGCATTATCAGATTTGTCATTTGAACTATCCTCTGCCTCTGCTGCTGGGTAAAAGCATGTGTGTCAAACTGTTAACGTTGATTCTGTTTGAGATGTGACCGCTGCATAACCTCATAGAGAGCAGAAATGAACCGTGTCACCATCTTTGTGTGCTTATATGCAGTAGGAAATTTGGTGGGGTGCCGTCCCTCTTGTTAGCAAATGACCAGATTGTGTCCCCTGTGTTAACCTGCCATCAGGCTCCATCCCCTGGGTCTGGACCCACACGCCATTCTATCTGGAACCAGACCTCTATCCAGTAAATTATTGGAAATTATTAGATTTGACAGAGCATTTCTATTTTAAGCAGCACAGCATTTGTAGCCCTGCTTTAGGGAACAGGAACTCACAGACCAGTTGCATACGTTAAATCATGCAAGCCGCTCAGACAAATACCCAGCTCTGTAAACACATTCTTACTGTACATACTGCATTCAAACGGTCAAAACATTTTGTTGTTGTTGTCATGTAACGCACTTCACTAATGATGGGAATATGTATAGAATATGAATCATGACCAAGAACATGTCCTTTTTAAAGGCCAAAAAGATGAAAATGGTCAGCTACATTTACTGCAGTATTTGATGCTATTTTAATTGGAACTGTAAAGTCGAAAGTAGTTTTGATTTTCTTTCATTTTTATGGATGATAAATTTTCTTACTTCAAATTGTAAATGGCTGTAATATCATGCTCATTTTTACCCTCCCTTCAACCTCTCCACCTCTCTCTGCACCACACACTAGAGTGCAATGATGATATGCTCAAGGGAAGCCATTACTACAGACTTCTTCTTCCCCTCATTATAATTTAATGCAGGCTCAGACAGTCGCTCATGTTCAAGCCATCCTTTGTCCTTATTTTCTCCCTTTCACTTGCTGAATAGAGATGCAGCTCTTCCACTGTCTATTTTTTTCTTTTCTCTGTACTTCTTTAATATTGAGTGGGCCTATTTAGGGTTATTTTTAGTGATTATTATTTTATTATTATTTTTAGCATTGTAAGTTTGGCTCTCAAAATCTGTTGGATAAATGATCGGACAATCGTGCTCCACTAAGGATGAATCATAAGGACTTTGGTCATCATCTGATCTTCATTCTGGTGCCTTCCGCAAGTCAAAGTTTCCACCTGTGCAGAACCTCCGTTCTTGGTTCAATCCCAATTTAAGATGACAGTATAACCTCATGCATGTTGACATTCTATCCCAGCTGGCCACCAACGTCGTTAGGCATTGATGATTGGTTGACTTTAGGTTGTGATGTTGGATGAGTAAATTCAATGTCAGGACAATGTCTAATGCCAATTTTAATTTGACGTAAAATACTGACAACAGATGGTGTTCATATTTTGTTGGTTTAAGTTGTGTTGATAATCCCACATCTTCTCCATGTGCAAGCCAATGTCATTTAGAATAAAATTCAGTCGTGAGGTATGAAAACCAAAAAATATTTATGTAGTTTTAGATTAAGCAGTTTCCTTCTTTTTTTTTTTTTTAGATCCTCTCTAGGGTTGCAACCGATCATGGAAAATACAGTCATCGCACAATTGGAAACTTAAAGACGTGTCCCTGTTGAACATATGCAGAATGCTTCATTCTGTATTTTTGAAAATCCTTCCCTTTGATCGTCTGTCATGTTTTGTGCTACTTTAGGAGAACGTAGAACAGACAATACGCTTCTCACTGGTGGCAACTCACGACTACGTAGTCCGCCGGCAATAAAAAAAGAAGAGATTACAGAAATACAGATGGGAAAATGAATACCAATGGGAGCATGAGTGACATTAGCCCCTTTTACACTGCCAGATTTTCCGCAAATGTTGGGCCGTTTTGCCGGCAAGCTGCGAGCGTTTAGACACGCAGAGCCGGATTGGCGAGTTGATCCGAGGTGCCCAATTTTCCGCCTCGTAGGGTAGACATATTGGCGGAACCCTTTTAGTTTAAACAGACCGAGGCAGCCTTCCGCAATGGGAGGGGCTGTTGAAGACTTGTGGGAGGAGCTGTTGATGACGCTGCACGTGCGAGCCACTGGCGGTGGATAAA
The DNA here is from genome assembly GCF_041903045.1 of Epinephelus lanceolatus. Lineage (NCBI taxonomy): Eukaryota > Metazoa > Chordata > Actinopteri > Perciformes > Serranidae > Epinephelus > Epinephelus lanceolatus. The sequence goes on along the minus strand of NC_135744.1, from coordinate 41,213,461 downwards.
CAGGAAACAGCTGATAGCAGGAATTAGCGAGCAGCTAGTAGCAAGAGGGAAACACAAACCTGACAGACACTGTAAAGATGAGCAACTGGGGAGACAAGGAATTGCGCGCCCTCCTTGTCGAACGAAGAGGCCATTAACCGTCAGATGACGGGGACGGTGAAGGACGGGCCGACTTACGAGAGAATCGCCAAAGGACTGACCAGCCGCGGCTTCCCTCCCACGTCACTGTTTACGTCACATGCTGAGCTACACGTTTTGTTACTTGCTCACGCCCCCATTGCCCCGAAAAAGGCACATTCTGTGTAAACAAAAGTAGGTAGGCGGCATTTTGCTGCACTCCCCGATTTTGTTTTTATACTGCCAATGCTGAAAAAAGACTGATTGGGCTTTCCTGCAAATTTGCACAACTCCTGTTTAAAAAGGGCTTATGTGTACAAGGCCAACTGCACCGTCTGCCATCGGAGCAGCGGCTCTACTCCGAGCTCTCTCTGGATGTCTGAGCTCCTTACTCTATCTCTATCTCTAAGGCTGAGCCCTGGAATCTCATTTCGGCTGCTTGTATCTGCAATCTCATTATTTCAGTCATTACTCTTACCTCATGACCATAGGTTGGGAGTGAGTTGTTGCCCCAAGCGAAGGAGTTCAAGTCTCGGGGTCGTGTTCACAAGTGGATGCAGGTTTTGCGTTGGACTGTCTTGGTGAAGAGAGAGCTGAGCCAGAAGGCAAAGCTTTGGACTAGTCCATCTACGTCCCAGCCCTCACCAATGGTCAGGAGATAGTGCCCAGGAAATATACTCTGATACAGATTTCAATTTGTTTTCATTAAGGAATTCATTTCCTCCAAAATATGTAATAACAACCCATAATGCAACACTCCTCTGTGGAAGGAAGCTGTGTCATCGTGTGAATGTGCAAATATCTTTGTCCGCAAATAGGCTCCCCTCATTTCCAAACTTATCTTACCCCCCCAAAATATTGTCTTGTAATTGCACCATACAAAGTAAGATATGTGCATAGTAGCTGTACTCTACTCTGTGCGCTACTGTAACTGATCTTTGTCAGACAGCACTGTTAAGCCCCCCCTTGACTCTGCAGTGTTTTGAGATCTGCTGTCAAATGAGGAACAGGAAGCTTGTTTCTGTTTTTGTGCTGCATTTCTTGTCTTGTCTGTACCAGCAGCATTTACCTACATTATTAGCATTATGTAGTTAGCATCCATTTCAGAGCACAGCTGAGCCTCAGCTGAGGCAGATAAAATTAATCTGAAACTGATGAAATTTCTGACAGTGTGAAGCTGAGCCTGATAAGTCTGAGATGTTCTAAAAAAACAGATGATGAACCCTTGGTTTCGGTTACAGCAACCCTCAGAACAAACTTATTATGGATCAGTAATAAACATCTCTACAGCTCTTCCTCCATACAACTCTTTAGTTGTCTGTAATGAGCATTATGGCACAGCTACAGATTATTGGCCTTGTTTTCCCCATCTCTGCCTTTCACACCACTCGTGCTCGTGTCTTACTCATCGGATCGGCGTGCAGAGTTGTGCATTCCCAGACCGACAGGAACAGGAGTCACGGCTGTTCCCTAATGCCCTGTTTCACTCCCCCCTGAAACATTACCCATAATTCTCTGTCCTCAAGTCTGTCTGCCTCATTTCTTTTGCATTAAGTCACCGTTGTAGGTTTCTCGCTCAATAAATCACGCAACGTTATCCGACCACAGGAATAACAGTCATTGCCAGCATGCTTAATCATCCCCCCTAGTTCTCTCTGTGCTATCCCACAATGCTCTCTGTCTGCCTGCTTCTGTCTTCACAGCTCTTTGTCTGTATTTACAGTCTCTCTGTTCTGCGTATCTCTTCAACCACACATATTTTTCTTTTCCCTCTGGCCATTAAAAACCCCAAGAGGAATCTATAACTCTCAAACCCAGTGGATAAATATTAGATTTTGGGGGAACAAAGCGTGCTTTGCTTTTGAATTTGGACAAATAACAGAAAGAGACACTGCACACGCTACAGTTGTGTGTGTATTAGATCACAGAGTCTATTGTCACACTATGCCCTCACTCATTTTATGCTACTAGATGCAGTTTGGTTTTGTTGCTCAAGATAAATTTTACTCTCACTGTCTGTTCTATGCACATAATGTCTGCTGTTCTGAGACAACATAACATAAAACTTATTGCACCATTTTTACTGCATGTGTTTAAATTGATGGAGTTGCAGAACTGACATCTTTTGATTTGGAAACATTACAGAAACATCTCTCTCTCTTTCATTCGCTCTGTTAATGTCTCTCAGTCTCATAGTTAAGTGCTGACTCCACTTAATCTGCTTTTTCTTTTCCTTAATGAGCCTCTGCAGTCAGCTTCTCTCCTGTGTTTCGTCTTCACTGAGTCAGTAGGAAGGCTGACAGCAGCGGCTCAGAGCAGCAAAGAGCTTTCTGGCAGGGATCATAACATCAGCCCTCTGGTGACACCGGTCCAAGAGGCCTCAAAGTACAACGACTGTAGACGCTTTCCATTTCAAACCTCTAAGCTTTATTGCTTTCCTCTGTACTTAAACTGTGGTACACTCAATACTGCTAATTTTCATTGGGTTGTCATAGCAACTGGTGCGATTCTTAAAGCTCGGAGCCTTAGAAAGTCAAACTGATTTAATAAACATATTACTGAGTCTTTCGTAGTTGTTCAGCGTCATTAAGATGGTTGAATGCACATCCTGGTCTTCAGCTCTCATTTTAAAAAGCCTGCAAAACACTGTCACTCTGCTACTTTCAAGATGGACGCACTGCTCCAGTTACTCGTTCTTGTTATATTTCTTTACAGTTAGCAACTGTGACCTTTTTGTAAAAATTCTCCCTGTTGCTGATTAAAAGGTTAATCTAAAAGCAACTGCATGAAATGTGATGCTGGCATGTTGGCCCACTGTATGAACATGCAAAACTCGTTTGAAGAACCACAGTATGTTAACTCCCTTAGCTTGTAGCATGTTAGCACAGACAGGGCTAGGCAGCGAACCTCAGTACTTTTTTTGCTTCTGTCAAGTACCGAGAGCAGGTATCAAATACTGTCAAACGCATACAGAGTTTCTCATTTAAAGAGTAACTCTTTACTGCATCTCTCTTTTGAACCTCTGATGTCGTCACATGTGGTCACATCATCACTGCCAGGAAGTTTGGGTGTCCATGTAAAGAAGAGAGGATGTACTCTAAAATATATCATTCAGCAGGTTTACTTGATTATATGTCTTGCAGTACACAAAACGTTTTCAACCATCTGGTCTTTATTAGTGTTAAATGCAGGGATACGATTCCTACTCCACCTGCAAACTGACCATTTGGACGTCAGTCACTCAGCGTGTGACTCCTGGAAGTTAACAAAACAGAGATCAAGCTGTTTTCCTCATTCATGCCAATCAGATTTTTAGTTTATAAATCCAGTAACACTCATTGTAAGAGCAATTTTTCATAATTACCACCTCTGCTATTTTAGAACAGGAGTGTTATTGTATTCATTACCTAAAAACCCTTTGTGCTACTGACATGTATGAGGAGAATAGTTAAAAGCTCCAGTGTAACATTGCCTCAGTGTACAGTATACTGGGTCAGACGTAGACTCACAAGTCAGTCTTTAGACGCTTTGCTTAACTAAAGACTGATGTCTTTCTCCCTGATTTTGTGTTTAGATGGGCGGATACAGTTTCAGAGTTTAAAAAAACTCCCTACGTTGCAGAACCAATAGTAAATCTGCAGGGCAGTCCTTTGGTGGCTCGCTGAACTCTTGTGCTCGTAAACATAGTCCGACTGCCTTAAAAGTTTTAAACAAAGTCACTGTAAGTCCTTCATTTCCACAATCTTGTGGACTGAGCACACGTTTGATAAAACGGAGTTAAATCTCTCGGCATCCATTTTCAAGCTCTCTGTGTGGTTGTCTCCTTGCGGACGAGAAAAGGGGGAGCGCACATTTCCGGGAGGGCGTGTCCTTTTCAAAAATGCAAGAGGCGTTGCTTTGTTGCCGGCCGTTTTCTCCGGTGTGTTAAACACACTTTAGAAAGGAGTGTCCCCAGACTATCAGAAGGCGGAGATCTCTGATTGTCTGGTGGAGAGACTACGTCAGACGTATAAATGTATTTAAAGTTTTTTGGGCTCTTGAGTAATAGGCACTGGGCATCTTTTAGGTCTCAAGCAGCAGTGCTTTAGAGTAGAAAAACATGCTTACATTTTGAAAAAAAAAATATTGCTTCAATACCGAAACTGTAGAATCATTTAGTCACTAATTAGGACAATTTTCAGAGGATACCCAGCTCTGAACAAAAGCACTCTGGGCAGCACCAGCCGAAAGACCTGCCTGACTGCGTCTGAAGCCCTGCTGCAGTCAACATCAGCAGCGCCATCTGCAGTGTGTGTCAGCCACACAGGAACATGAGCGTCTCAGACAGACAAAAACACATTTTTAGTTCAATTTTTGAGATTAAATGTGACGTTATTGTTAGTTTTATGACAACATTAAGTTGATACTGCAACACATTTTTCTAATGACTTGCTGTTTGCAATGTGAAGTAGAGTTTGCACACGGAGCTCAGTGTCAGGTCTGCATCCTTCTTTTTTAAGATGTGATGTGAGGCCAGCTGGATCATCATCCAACACACACTCACACACATACAGAGCATGCTGTGTGCTCACCTGGTGTGTGTGTGTGTATTTTGCCCTTCAGCTGTCCTACACCCTCCTCCTTCCCACCATGAATATCTTTACATCATCGCTCCCCTCAGGTCAAAAACTGCTGTTGCCGAGATAACGATGGGGGGATGCTCCCTGGTTGCCATGGTGAAACCCCCTGTGGGGTGTGTGGGGTGGTTTATCTTGGCAGCCTCTGTTTTTTTAACATCTTCAAAGCCAGTGTCATGCACTGCCATGCCGACCCTTCATACAGGAGGTGGACAAAATAACAAACTCACACAACATGTCGCCACATAGTTTGAGCTCTTGTCCGTCTTCATGCTCGTACCTGTTTAGATTCTTCTCAATCCAAAATACTTTTCCTTTTTTGGTCAGACCTGCCAGTTTTAAGCTCTTGGCTGCTTGCCTTTAAAACAAGACGTTTCTTAATGGAAGTTCTGTTGCTTAAAACAACAGCAAAAAAAAAACAGATTTGTAAAATTGACACTGTCCTGTGTTTGTTGAGACTGTGTCACAGAGGTGTTTATTCAGTCCTGAGCCATCCTGTTCCTTTAAGTGAGACTTAGCGTGTCACCACAGTTCCTCCTCTCTGATTCTGTTTATTCACCTCCTAGAATATTCCTTAAAATCAGCTGTTAGTTTCCTCTTGGTCCTGAGGATTTGTGATTTTTAATTCTGGCACGGTGCGGACCAGCTTTCAGCTTAAAATAACTGGCTCTGTAGCTTCTTCCTGTTGAGACTCCTGTTGTTTTAATGGACAGGGAGGGAAGAAACGATCCAGTCTGCTTCATGTGTGTGTTTGCATGCTGCATTGTGTGCAACAGTATGAAATATGGTTTTTGTTTCGTGTGTGATAGATGACACAGAAAGAAGAGAGACCAAGGAGGAAGGAACAGAAAATACAAAATAATTAGGTCCATTTGAAGATACAGTGCCAGGTTAATTTGTTCAGTTTCAGCTGAGATAAATTGAGTCTGTCTTCAATGATCTTGATTAAGTCCAGACACAGAATGTGTTTAATGACATGAAATTGTCTTTTTAACTCTGCGAACCTTGCAGCAATTATGTCATTTAGAATTTTCTCTCCGAGCTTTTCTCCGCCACTGATAGTGCCTCTGCACTTTAATTATATCTCTATGTAGGTGAAGGCGAACTGCTTCAGTGCTCTGCTAACTCTAATAAATGAAAAATAAACGCTAACATCGAGTAACGTCTTTTTAGCACCAAAAGATGACACAGTTACACAGAGAAGGATATGAAAGTGACTGTTAGTTCACTGTGTGCACACACACACACACACACACACACACACACGCACACACAGCCTCCTACAGTAAAAAGCAGATTAGAGAGGGAAGCTGTTGTGCCGCCTCCAGTTAAAAACACTACAGTGCTTCTTCTGCACATCAAAAGCAGCGTGGGCATGCTCACACACACACACACACACACACACGAGAAAATGATATATAAATAGTATATTTCTCATAGATAGTGAGTTGGGTCGAGATCTGGTGACTGTGAAGGCCACAGCTTATGATTCACATCATTTACATACTCACTGAACCGTTCAATGAGGCCCTCTGACCTATATAGATGTATATGTGTGTATATGTGTGTGCTTCAGGCCTGACACTTTTTATTTGAAATTCAACCTTCTGCTTGAACACGGGGAAAATTGTAATATTCAGTTCACAATGATCTGTTCAAAATTCACAGTGTACAGTGTTGTGTTCGCTAATGCAAAATAGAGAGAGCTCGTAAGCTGTTCTGAGGAAATAATCACGACTCCAAACAATCTGGTGAAGTAATGTGAGGAGGCATTTTGGATTCGATGCCAAAGATTTGAAAAATCGTGGATAAATGTTGTTTGCTTTTTGCTGATAATGTAAAATCAACAAGTCCTGAAAATACGTTTATTCTCTGATCTGATGCCTTCCAGAATTGTGACAAGTTACTGTTGGAAAATAATTTAGTGTAGGCACGACATAATCTTTATTTGGTTTCGGATAAGATCGTGGGTTTGGGTTAAAATGACTACTTTGTTAAGGTTAGGGGACCTTCATCGTTACGGTTTAAAGCATGGATGGAAACAGGAAATTAACAGTGGTCTGCTTTCGTTGAGCAATCCAGTCACCACAACATCCTTCATACATGGAATATGTTGCTCAGTACTGAAAGAATAGTTCACCCCAGAAAATCTAAATTGTATATAATACGGTCCCAGAAAATGTTTCTATTGAAAGATGTTCAGGGGAAAGGAACGCACGAAAAATGGTAGCATGTCAGTGGACTTCGACAAAGCCCTCAGCTCGTTCTGGACAAGAGTCATAATTCTAATGTCCTATAGATGGCGTTATAACTTGAGCCCTATTCGCACGGGATTAGTATTACCTGGGGACCTCTGGTAATTTGTAATAATTGCGGAGGATGTCTGTGATCTTAATCCCGTGCGAATGCGCCATGTCTGTAATTTGTAAAGTAAAAATTCCACCGCAAATTACCTACTGTATTTCGGCAAACACAGACGTCCCATGATAATACTAGTCCCGTGCGAATCTGCATCTCAGTGATTGGGGGGTATTTTAGTTGTTGTTTTTAATTGCGCGCCTTTTTTCTACCTCTGGAGGCTGCGGTGGGAATTATGAATGACAGTTTTGACAGCATTTTAGGTGCAATTGTAGGAGACGGGCACCGGAGCAGGAGTTCTTTGTGGATATTTTCCCTAACGGTGTGGTTGTGCACCATTTCGTCAGATTGCTTCTGGTAATGTGTCTCACCACACACAGTAATTAAACTCAGCCTCTCCTCGCACGTCCAGTGTCTGTTTTTCTTACCTGTAGCAGCCATTTCGCTTTGCCACGTCTCAGCACATGGATGTGACTCAGCAGCACGCAGCAGCAGCGGATGTCTTTAGCGGAAGTTTTTATGATAAAAAAATGTTAAAGGAAAGCGTTTTCTTCCAGACTAATATGTATGAAAAGATGACACACATATTGCCATGAACCAAACTTGTTCATGGAAAGGTCGGGGTGATACCACACTTGTGATTAGTTCATTGATTTAGTCTCCATCAGTCCCTCATTGTTCCTTTAATCTTTTATCCTGCTGCTGACTGTTTGTTCTTTTTCTCTCCCTCCTCCTCCTCCTCCTCCTCCTACTGATCGTCTCTACTTTTAACCTCCCCGCCTGTTAGTTTCCTCTCTCTCCTTATCCTTCCTCATCTTATCCTTTTCTCTCTTTTCCTCTCCCTTCCCATCCCTTTCCCTTCTTCCTTTTCCTCAGTGCGACATCTCCTTCTGTCCCCCGTCTCTTCCCCTTTGCTCTCCTCTTTTTCTTGTATTTTCCCTTTTATTCTCCTCTCCTCTTCCTTCCTCTCTTCCTCCTTACATGCCCAGCTGTGCGCGTGCACACACACACACACACACACACACACACAGAGCTGTTTCTAGGTCATGAGGGCTTTAAATGAATAATAAACAGCTGTCTGCTTTAAAGAGAATTATTTATAGAGCATCGAACGAGCGACTGAGACTCATATGTGCTCTCGCTCTCTCTCTCTCTCTCATTCTTAAATGCTTTTTTCCCATCCATCCTTTTTACACTCTGTTGTCTTTATCATCTGTAATCCTTTTATGCTCTGTTTGTTTTTCATCTAATCTGCCATTCAATCTTTCCTTTCCTGTCCTGCCTGCAGGACTCTGCTTTTCTACTGGTTTGTTGTAACGTTACTACGACCATAGCTGTCGCTATATCTGTAGTAGTAATAGTAGTAGTAGCTCTGTCCTCAACACAGACCTGGATGTGTCTCATTGTGTGATGCTCAGAGCCCAGTGTCCTCAGGAAATACATTAATTTTGGACAAACATGTCGTGACTCAATCTGCGTCCACGTCTCATTGACCTCATCAGTCACAGCTCAAGTGATGCTCCAATGTGAAATCTGCATATAAACAAGTACGGTCCAAAATGTCCTTTGCAAGCTGACTTTGGGTAGACAAGTATCCCAGCATGCATTTTGCACCAATCAGAGGTGATCATTTTTGCACACAAGCCGTACATTGACACTCTCATGTGTTAGATAACAGCTGTTTATTTAGACATCCAGCAGTTACGAAGCAGCACTATCATTCATTTGAAATTGTGTTTCTCTTAAGTCCAACACTCACTCTCCTTATAGCTCCAGTTTGGCCTCCTCTATCTGGCTCTTAGCTGCTAAATGCTCCACTTTAGTGCTGAGCAGATATTGTACACTGCAGGTTTTTACATCATTTCTTGTTGAAAACAGCTGCCTGTGGCTGAAAATGAGCAGACTGACAGTGGAAAAAGAGGATGGATAAATGGAGCTGATTAGAGAAGATGAGGTTTTGGTGATGAAATTCGCCGGCTGGCACAGAGAAAGAGAGAGAGAGAGAGAGAGAGAGAGAGAGAGAGAGAGAGGCAGAGAGAGAGATTTTTGGAAGCAGCAAGTGACTCGGCAGAAACAGACAGGATGGAGGGAGGGGAGATGAGGTCAGCAGAAAGTCAGACGGTGGCCAGACTAAAGCTTCAGGCTGAAACAGCATGAGATCATCTGGACTGAGCCTGACTGGTAATACCCGCCACACCACACAGAGACACATGGACGTCGACAATGGTGCATACAGCTGTGAAAAATAAAATCCTCTCTTACAAACTACATTTAAAAGCACAAAGCCTCACAAGATCCCAATATCAACCTTAACATGTATCTGTTTAGATTGTATGTTTGAGTTCATACAAGACAGTAAGATTAAAATGAGGAAAGAAACCGTACATTACAATGTTTGTGTCACTGTAAATGTCAGTTCAGTATCCCACAGGCTAATCCTGACTTCTAACTGCAACTTCTCCAGAGGCCCCTGCGTCACGTCTTTAACCAAAAGGAGTCAAAAACAAAAACTCTTATTTTGGGGAATGTTATGTCCGTGCTAATGCAGTGGGGAGCTTCTTCAGGGTATTCTTGTGCTAACTAAAGTTTGCAGATAGAAAATGGTTTGTTAACCCGATGAAGACAAAGTGCACTCACACTCACTCACAAATGACACACAGAAACACTACATCGATATAAATTACTGGCAGCAGCTCAGAGCTTTTGTGCTGATTGAGAGTTTGGTGAAGAGTTTTATATTGCAGGTTTTTTTTAAATCAGTATAATCTTCAATAATCTACAGTGCTCTGCCCCCCAGTTTATAATCTCCTGTTTAAACCCTGATAGATTAAAGGGTAATTTCTCTAACCTCAATCCCTGCATGCCTTCAATATGTAGGAAAATCAATTTTGATCTCCGTCTCATCCTCATGGTTTTCAGTTTCCATAACTTCTCCTGATTTGATGGAGTCAGTCGACATTAGAGTGAAAATCTTGTAGTCATCCAGAGCCAATAAAGCTGGAAGCACTGACGTGTTTAAATCCTCTCCAGCTGACCCAACAGAAAGTCCATCATTTAAACACATGCTGCATGTCAAAATATTGTTTTATACCCATGGAAACATATCTAAAGATACTCCCAGTGTTGGAAGGTTACTAAATGCATTTAGTCAAGTTATGTTCTTAACTGCAGTGTTGAGGTACTTCAGTATATCCATTTTATGCTACATGTAGTGCCACATTTCAGAGGGAAACACTCCTCTATATTTATCTGACAGCTGTAACGTCCCGTTTCTTTTCGGATGTGTTAAAGAAATGGTGCGTTGTTTAGGATTGCACTACCCAAGAGAATTTAAAGCAGCTGCAATTACAGTAGCTTCACCTTCACCAGCACATGATTATGTTATGCATCAGTAATGATGATCCAATGATATATATTGCTAACACACCACTTGTTGTAGTTTTGATACCTTAAGTACATTTTGTGCCTGTGTTTGTAATGGAGTATCTTTATAATGTGGTATTGATTCATTTACTTAGAGTAAATAATCTGAATATTTCTTGGATACTAGCTGACAGTGTGTGTATAAAACGATGCACAAGACAGATTATGGTTATATATATTTTTTTTTAATCAGTGTTGTTATGCCTCTGTGCCGTTTATAGTCGTGGCTAAAGGCATTATGTTTTCAGGTCCGTCTGTCTGCTGAGTTTCTTCAAATTTAGCACAAACATCCAATTTGAGTCAGGGATGAACTGATCAGAATTTGGTGGTCAAAGGTCAAGGTCGCTGTGACCTTGACCGTTGCATTCTTGTGAATGCAGTATGTCAAGAACACCTTGACGCAACTACTTCAGTATTGGCACAAGCGTCCACTTGGACTGAACAGAAGTTGGTGGTTGAAGGTCAAAGGCCAAGGTCACTGTGACCTCACAAAACATGATTGTGGCCATAACTCTGAAATTAATATGCTAATTCTGACAAAATTTTACACAAGTGTCTAATAGGATAAAATTATGAATCTAGAAAACCAGACCTCCGCCAAGTAGGTGATATTCCCTCCCACTCTGCATCAGATTTTGCAGCCTGCATCACAATTAGGTTATTTGCATCACTGTCATTATTAGGTTATATATGCCTTCACCATGGAGACACTGTGGTGTATTTATTTCGTTTTTATTTTGTACCAACACAGAATATAATGTTTTTTTGTATTTTTCACTTTCTTTTTTTCCAACACAGAACATTAATTTCAACTTTAGAATTACAGCAATATTTAGCAAGTAGAACAAGACGTGCTTTCCGGCCACCAGATGGCACTATTTTCACCGTCTTAATAGCTGCTGAGGCTGTCAGACGATAGACTTTTTTATTATTTTATCCACTTTGCTTCAACCGATCACCACCACAATTTTATCATCTGTTCCTTGTCCCATTATCCACCCTTCCTGAAAATGTCATCAAAATCCGTTCATAACTTTTTGAGTTATGTTGCAGACAAACAGACAAACATGACCTCCTTGGCGGAGGTAATGATGACATTTTGTATCTAAAAGGTCAAAGGTCAGCTTACTGTGATGTCATCATGTTCTGCAAAAACACTTTTCTGATAAATATTTAACATTTTAACTCAGGAACAGAAGGGAAGACATTTGTTTAGATACTGAAATGGTGACACTAATCTTGGGTGCACACCTTCAAACTGTGCTGATTGTATAGAAGATGTAAAGATGTGCGTGGAGCATCTATGTGTTTACAACTTGACGAGTCCGTAGAGGCATAAAACCATGAGGTAGTACTTGTAGTTTAAAGATGGAATAGATAAGATAAAACCTAAATAATATAGGATAAAGTATAGCTTAGTGTAAATCCAGCTGAAGCTGACTTAGATAAATGAGAGGTGAGTCTGACAACATGGAGCTCAGTCTGCTGAGTCTGAGATGTCCTTAAATGGCCACTGTACAGATGATAAACCCTTTAGACTGTGGTAACAAACTTTACGTTTTTACCCCACTAGTGGTATAGATGTATGAGTTCTTGTATATAAATGGATGGTATGGCTACAGACTTGTTGTTTTGTTGTAAAGAGTAAATGGATTTTTCAGCGGGGTCATTCCAGGAGGTCAAACAGTTTTAATCTGTAAATGTCAACTATACCGTTATGTCTGTCACCTTCATTTAACCCCAGCCAAAGAGGTCAGGGGTGTATATATGTGTGTGAAAGCATGAGGATGTGTGTGTGCATGCACGTAATTGATTTTATATAATGCACTGAGTGTGCCTGTATATGTACTGTGGATGTGAGTGTAATTGTGTCTGTTGCGTTAGAAAAGAGGACTTCAATGGAGAGGGCAACAGAGGTCGGGCTGAGAGAGAACATTTGTGACAGTGTGTGAGTGTCTGGTCTTTTATATTTGTGCAGGCCAAAGTTTTAAACTGGAAAGTGAGGACATTTTGTCTTGTTTATCCAGTCAGAGTTAGTTTTAGATAAAAGCTGAGGGGACTGTATTATGTCAGTGAATGTCCTCAGTGGTACAAAACTGTGTTTGTTAAGGACGTGTGCGCTTTTCTAATCCATGCAGAGACTGACAAGAGTTCCCACAGTCATTAATCAAACCAAGTAATCTGCTTTACACACACACACACAGGCTTGAGCAGATAAAGCAGCTCTATCAGTCATCCTAAAGAGGTTTGTAACTCTAGTGTCTGGAGTCACTTGTTGTGTCGACCTCCGTCACTTCTCTCAGCCATCTTCATCATGAAGCAGCCGGTTTTTATCTGGTGTTAATCAACTGGTATGTGACTGCAGCAAAGAGAGGGGTATGGTTGTGGCGTGTAGCACTGCAGTGTTAACAGACAGCTAACTGAATCAACAGCAGCCTGAAACACTGTTAGGAAATTCACCACAGAGAGTGGTAATATAGAAGATGGGTTTTTGAAATGGGAAAGCACTTCTGAGCTCTTGTTCTGTAGCACCGAGAGAGATGCACTCCCAAATTTTTGATAACTTCTGCCTCTTGTTCATATACGGCAGTGATTGAGGACACTTACTGTAAGTTGCGTGGGGCAAGTGTCTGCCAAATAAATGTAATGTGTTGTAAAAACAAGGCTAAGTCTACCAACTACAGTCATGCAAGTGGTTCTGTGAGACTATAGGCACAGCTGTGCCTCGAGCTAAATGCTAATATCGGCATGCTAAGACCCCCACAATGACAGTGCTGTAATGCTGATGTTTAGCAGGTAAACAGGTGTGTTTACCATGTTTACCACCTTAGTTGAGCGTGTTAGCATGCTAGCATTAACTAATTAGCATGCTGACTGAACGTGATGTTCACATTGGCTAGTCATCCTGTTTAATTTGTCTTCTGATTAAATCAGAACCGTTGAAACAAGTTGTAGGAAGCCTCTGAAAGTAATTGGTTGCTGGCAGACACACTGTGCTGCAATAAAATGCTTAATCAGCAGTGCCGTGCACTGTAGAGCCGATGCGCTGCTGGTTCTGCCGGCCTGAATAGAATATAATGTCTATAGCCTACTGTTGTGTACAGCCTTATAGACTGAGCTGAGTAGTGATGCGCGGGTCGACCCGTAACCTGCGGGACCCGCAAATGGACCTGCGGGTCAGGCAGCAGTGATCGCCTGTTAAATCGGTCTGTAAATGATATTTTGACATTATTGGCTGTTACTGTCACGGCATCCGAAGGTACTGATGCGTTGAGCAGGTGACAGTCCGCGGTCATTTTCAGAACACACGTGTGTCACGCACTCCAAAAGAAACTTGTTGAAACTTTAAACAATAATTTATTGTACAAAACGAGGGAAACAAACGTTGACAAAAACGGTTCCATAATTCATATTAAATTCAAAAGATAACGAAAAAACAGCTACAAGTGAGAGGGAATAGTGATAAAGTGGTAAAACTTGACACTGATCCACAGCCTCAGACGGATGTGCTCAAGCCTGCCGTGCGCACAAGCTCAGCTGGTAGGCGATACTGTATTTTCACATTTTTAACAATGCAATTTAAAAGTTTGGATTTTTATTGATAACCTACATTTACCGACAACAAAAAGACTACATTTAGCACCAAAAAAATATGTAAAAAAAAAAGAAATAAAAAAAAATAAGTAAATAAAAAAACGAATATCGAATACCAAATTTTCATAACGAATACCTACCCATAGAAACGAATATTCGAATATCCGAATATTTGGATACAGCCCTACAAATGTTAGAATTCAAAAAGGCTAAACACAAAAATTGGAAACTAGTAAACATTTTTAGGCCTAACCACTAAACATTAGCATGTTGGCAGCGTCATTAGCCCGTTTTCCACCAACATTTCTAGGAACTTTTATGACCAGGAATTCGTTTACCCAGGTAAACAAATTCCTGGTTGGTTCTGAACAAATTCTGTGTGGTCTGCGTTTCCACCGCACCTCAAAGTTTCAGATAATTTATTCAAATGAGCGTGATGGCGTAGATGATTCGGTGTGTGCCCTGTATTGGCTCCGCCAGCTTATTGGCTGGTTACATGGTGGTGTAGAGAGTTGGGGCCGTTTGTCTCGGCCAGCAGCTCAGTTTAAAAATATTTTAAGATAAGTGTCAAACTAAGTTAGTCTCCATACAGACAGCTGTCATTTGATTTTATTAGTAACACCATCAGCTGAACTGGCGTGCTGTCCTTGTGTAAGACATAACGTTAGTGTCGGTGGATGAGAGACTGTGGGCGGAGCATATTGAATATCGCTGTCTACATGTTTACATGTTCATGCTGCTGAACACATGTATTGATAAAGTGTTGGCTTCTTACTCTCTAAGGGTTAATGTCACTTACAGTAATGAGTGTAGCTGCCATCAAGTTCGTTTCCACCGCGGCTCGGCTGTTCACCGGTTACCGTGTTGCGTCAGTGTGTGTGTAGTTGTGTGTAGAGGAGATCAGCGCCAACACAAAAGAACCGATACCGTTAGCGCTTATCAATATTATGGTCTTTAATAATTTAGCTCCGGGGCTAATTTAGTACCGGGTGTCGGTACCCATCTTTAATCAAAACACAATCGAAGTGAAGACCTGTAGAAATGAAATAAAGTTTGCAGTGGCTTCCCATACCAGGAAGTGTGGAACGCTGCAAGTGTGTCTTCAACTGAACCGTGTTCTTCGACGAACAGCCCCGCCCTTCAAGAATTCTGGGTAATCTGAAAAGTCCTACCTCACTACTAGGTTTTTCAAAATTCCAGGTAATTGATAAAAGTTCCTGTGATGGAAAAGGGGCTATTGTGAGCATGTTTGTACACTGACTTTAGCATTTAGCTCAAAGCACCATAGGTTTACCAACAGTCTCACGTGGTTGTCGTCTCTTGTTGCTTAAAAATCTGTAAATTAGTTGTTTGACTGATTGTTTACGGCTCACACAAAATCAAATTGTTGAAAATGTGTCTCTTTCTCTTTCTCTTTCTCACAGGGCCTTGTACACATATGAGGATGAAAGCAATGATTTGACAATGGCATCATCAGGAGGTAAGTTTATGCTTTTTTTGTCCACCAGTTTAATCTCTCCCAAACGTGACATCTTGCTGTTCTCATTTATTTTATGTCTTAATGAACATGGCTGCCTAAAAGCATGTTAACATCATGTGTGGAGGTGGCTGTAATTTGCTGCTGCAGACCCGTGGTTGAAGCTCTGATGAGCTCTGCAGGTTCTGCTGTTGCTTTAGGGGAAAAATGATCATGTTCTTTGTCTCCTGATTGTTACCGAGCCATCAGAGAGCTGGATTCATTATTACTACAGTTAATGACGCGCTGCATGATCATTACAGTTTAATGAGATTCCTCTGTATTTGATGCACACACATGCCCTCACATTATGTCTTACTCCTTCCTCCCTTTAATGATATTGTTGCGTCATGTCTGAATTAGCAAATTTACATATGGACAAATCTCTTTTCAACCAAATTCATCTTGTTTATCACATATATAGTTAATGTTGTCACTCAGACTTTAATGACATAATTTCTGTATAAAGATTGCTTTGATGTGGGTGTAAATATCTACTTTGGAGTACACACAGTGGAAGAAAATATAATGAAGATATTTTTCTGAGCAGTGAGAGTGTAAAAATGTAAGTAGGGTTTTTCTAAGGACAATAAACAGATCAATATAACCAATGCGGGTCTGTGTAATTAGCTACATTCACAATAGAGTTAATTATTTATGCATAAACTGGAACTGGAAAATAGGTCGTAAACAACACATTACAGCAACATTTTATTTTACTGCACTTAACCTTACTTCGGGAGAAAAGTGTGGTCGTATTTTCATCAGCCTTCGGAGTTTTCTTGTAACGATCTATTTAATGTTTCTCGGCAAAAAAACACAAGGAGTCTTCTGGATAATTGAGGCTGCAAGACGGCTGCCAAGCTGCAGACCAGTGTTGGGGAACAAGAAACAACAAAACCGGATGTTTTTAGTGAGACATTGTGGCACTTAGAGCGGTGATTGTGTCACCAGAACTGGGTGTTATTAAGCAGGATTTTGCATCATTTCCAGCCTTGACTATGACAGTTAAACTGGGTATTTTAAGCCAAAACAGAATCTTTTCCTTTCCATAACCAAATGGTGTTTGTGCCTAAACATAGCCACACATTATTGTATAAGTTTCAGCATATCCACTGCATAGTAATGTACACATGTGCACACACGTGTACACACGTTCAATGTTTTACCAGCTTTTCAATCTTTTACGTAGGTTTGCCGTTGACGGAACACATGACAGAATCTGAAGCTCTCATGATTGGATATTTCTTAGGAGTTATAGTTAACATCTCTCCTTCAGTTGTAAGGTGGACGTTTTATCCAGCCTTACTGAGAGCCACAGACAGGGTAGGGAAGTCAGTGAGACAGGTACTGGGAGACAAACAAACATATTGTTGGTTTTGGTCTTTTCATGTGCCAGCCTCAGACACGTCCTCAGAGACGTGTCTCTGGGTTTTACTTTGATTTACTTTTGATGAGCACCACGGCTTATTCTGTGAGTCTAATGTAATCATCAACGCGGAAGTTCCTGAATATAAAAACATGAGCGGAATAAACTGGAGCTACTACAGTGAAGTGTCTGCATCACTAATGCTGGAGAGCTGCATGATAAAGAGCCACTTCTGCCAGCAGTGGTCTTAGTTTCCTTCATGTCGGCAGCTTTTCCTGAGAGAGACGTGAATATTTCAGCAGCGACGGAGAGGAAACGCAGTTTGTTCATCTGCACTGTAAACCTCAGAGGAATCTATCTGCCTCCTCAGAGCTGAACCAATAGACCGCAGTCGTGTTTGTGTGTTTGTATGTGTGGTGTTTACAAATGTGTGCACAGACATCTCTGACATCTGAAGCTGCGCTGAGATTCGGAGAACAGGATCATAATCTGAGGCAAAAAACTAGCAGCCTGGAACATGTCGCTGCTGATCTGCAGACAGTGCTGGAGGAAGTATTCAGATCCTTTACTTAAGTAAAAGCTGCAATACAAATATGTAAAAACACTCCATTACAAGTAAAGGTCATGCATACAAAATACGTCTTTAGTAAAAGCTCAAAACAAGAAGATTGTACTTAAATTATCAAAACTAAAAGTATGCCCCCTAATATTATTATATTATTTTTTACAGTGTAAACAACTGTAAGAAGTATTTTAATGTTTAATGTTAATGTTTAAAAAATCTAGTTTAAAGGCCTTCTCTAAGGCATTTCAATCTGTCACAATGTATTGTATTTTATAAACTGAAGTTTTTAATAATTTGCAAAGTAGAAGTTGTACAGTAGTTGACAGTAGCAGTCTGACATCTTTTTTATGCCTGAAAACACAACAAAATATCTCAAATACCTCTCTGAAATTCCAAATAACTGCAAAACTTAAGTCAGTGAATGAAGACATCCTATTGGTGTTTGACGAATAAGCGGTGCTAGAGTTACATGATAAATTTAAATGGCGACAACTCAGAGTCTGATTCACTTCAACTGTTTTTGCAATTCATCCTTGTACTAGGGCTGTGCAAAATGACGATATATATCGTGTGACGAGAGAAAAATGTCTATCATTTCATATTTTGCTCTATTGTTAATATCGTTGTGATGCAAATTACAGTTTTTACGGCAGTATTTTTTGTCATTTGGAGTATAGCCTCAGTGTTGAGCGGAGGTGTGTGGGCATGTTTGTGCTTTAGAACGTAACAACAAAAAATAATGTTTCATTGATCTGATTCACCAGCTTTCTCAATAAACTTTTTATTCATTGGATTAAAACGTGCTATATCGTGACATGTATCGTTATCGGGATATGAAATGTCCTATATCGTGATATGAGATTTTGGTCATATCGTCCAGCCCTACCTTGTACAAAGCATTAATATTCCCTGACTGCATTTATACAGAGGTAGGACCAAGTCATTGTTTGCAAGTCACAAGTTAGTGGCAGGTCTTTGCACTCAAGTCCAGGGTCAAGACTGACAAGTTTGTGTCCTAAACAAGTCAGAATGCACTCTTTACCAAATTTAATGAGTAATAATATATTAAATTTACAAAATCTTGAATGGTCTTCAGGCGGCACGGTGGTGCGGTGGTTAGCACTGTCGCCTCACAGCAACAGGGTTCCTGGTTTGACCCCAGGAGGGAGCCCTTCTGTGTGGAGTTTGCATGTTCTCCCTGTGTCAGCGTGGGTTTCCTCCAGGTGCTCCAGCTTCCTCCCACAGTCCAAAGACATGCAGGTTAATTGGTGACTCTAAATTGTCCGTAGGTGTGAATGTGAGTGTGAATGGTTGTCTGTCTCTATGTGTCAGCCCTGTGATAGTCTGGTGACCTGTCCAGGGTGAACCCTGCCTCTCACCCAGTGTCAGCTGGGATAGGCTTCAAGAGGATAAGCGGTTACGAAGATGGATGGATGTTTTTCATTTGAACTTTTAATCATTAAAAAACAAAGCTGACATTGCACTTTAATGGCACATAGCACTGTTATGCACAACAGAATGAATTTTCCTGTCGTGTTGTAATTAATCATATATTGTTGTATTGTATATAAAATGTCTAAAACTTTTTCTTCCCAAATTTGCAAGACATTTTCTGTAAGACTATTTTTCCTTTAAAGTGATAAAGCAATTTTTCTGTAAACAGGTTCATTTTTGTCTACTCAAATCAGATTCGGTTTAGAAAGTTTCTTTTTTTCAGACAATGAGTTTTTAAGGAGATGTAGTTTACCTTGACATGCTTCGACTGTCACTTCAGTCTTCTTCAGAAGCGTCATCTGACATCATGACGTGTCTTTATCAGCTGGTAGTATCCCGGAGGTGTGACCAGCCTGGCAAATCGGATTGCCAGGCTGGTCACGCCTCCCGCCACCCGGTGTTCTTTGGAGGAGAGTCCCAGGTGTGCGACAGCATGAAAGCCCCCTCATCCCGGTTCATGGTGTCCCCGGCCCGCCTCCTGATCAAAGACCACCGGGCGGCGGGAGGTGTGACCAGCCTGGCAATCCGATTTGCCAGGCTGGTCACGCCTCCGGGATACTACCAGCTGATAAAGACACGTCATGACGCACGTCAGATGACGCTTCTGAAGAAGACTGAAGTGACAGTCGAAACATGTCAAGGTAAACTACATTTCCTTAAAAACTCATTGTCTGAAAAAAAGAAACTTTCTACACTGTTTCTGTATTATGTCTAAATAAAATTAAAACATTAACATTAATCGATTATGGAAATGAAGGGAAATTAATTGATCCATGACACACTTTGGGCTTGGGGGATGGTATCAAGTATTTTAAGATCAAAAGGCTCAAGTTCGAGTGGAGTCGCGAGTCACTGGTGTTGAAAGTCCTGGTCAAGATTCCTGATGTCTGTTTTAAATTTCTCAAGTCTAAAGTCATCAAAACTGTGACTTGAGTCCGACTTGAATCCAAGTCATGTGACTCACGTCCACACCTTTCGCAGGTTTAAAACAGTAGTGCATGCAGTGGGTTGTGTGTCTTGGCAGAGTTGCATTAAATGATCTCTGATTGCTTTGTACTGTATTTTATAAGGTGATTTATTTGTTTGTTAGTTGTTTATCTCTTACCAGCTTCCCCCTGGTAGAGGACAGTGTAACAGAAACATTACAGCGGGTAGTTAATGCAGCCTCTTGTTCTGTGGTGCAGGAGGCGGTCTGGCAGAGATCACACTGACCTTTGACAGTGCCAGGGTGATGTACGGCTTCTGCAGCCTGAAGGACCCCTCTGCCGCTCTGCCACGATACATCCTCATCAACTGGGTGAGTCGCCGGGTCACAGGGGGAATGGGATGTGCATGACGCTATGCTTAACACTCCGGGCAGCACACACACACACACACACACACACACACACACACACACACACACACTGGAATGTCCTTAAAGGTTCAACCATTTATTTAACAAGGACGCAGCATGTCACCGCATGCAGCTCCTGAATCCAGGTTCTGTCTACATCATTACATCATGCACTCACAGAGTTGCAGTCTCAGCAGCTCTGTGATTGGATGATGTTACTTTTCTTGCCTGCCGCAGTGTAAAGCTGCAGATTTATGCTCAGTGCCCACTTTATTAGGTACACCTGTACCGTCTAATGCAATCCAAAATCTTCTTGTTCAGGTTGTGTCACAGAGACACCGTCATAGAGGTTTTAATTCAATTATAAGTTTCAGCACTGAGGTCATAGTTAGTGATGGTGTTGTCCTGGCCTGCATTACAGTCACAGGTGTTTCTAATATTCTGCAACTCCCCCGTGCATGTAAATGGGACAGGACCAGTTGCAGGACAGACAGAGGAAAGATGTAGAGCTGAGTCACGACCACACATGAAACAGAGCCGGAGAAATTTGTCCACCAATTAATTCATGATGAAAAGGAAATG
The DNA here is from genome assembly GCF_041903045.1 of Epinephelus lanceolatus. Taxonomy (NCBI): domain Eukaryota; kingdom Metazoa; phylum Chordata; class Actinopteri; order Perciformes; family Serranidae; genus Epinephelus; species Epinephelus lanceolatus. The sequence goes on along the minus strand of NC_135744.1, from coordinate 41,192,491 downwards.
TAACAGGAAGAAATGAATAATTTGTGATGTTGGAGCTCATTTTATCGCAGCAACAGAGTGTGTTAATAGCATTTAAACACAGTCTGAGTTCATCTGAGAGCCTGAAGATGAATGTTTTACTTTCTGAACCTGACAACAGCAGGAGCACCCTGAGTGGGTGCATCTACATAATGAGAGTGCAGAGAGGAAGAGGGAGAGATGTAGAGAGACTGGAGCGAAGACGTGAAAAGGGAAGGAGAGAGGTGGAATTAAAGAAACTGGTCTCTTAGAAATTAATTAATTCACTAATTTGTTTTGCCAATTGAGGGAATCCTTTTTTTTAAGCAATACTATCTTTTTTTACTGCATGACAACCCTGTATCCGGTAAATTATATACTACAAGTGTGCAACAATAAATATATGTTAAAGTGTCTATTTGTACCCAGAAAAGAATCGGCACTCTCACGATGTTTCAAGATCTGAGGCATTTAGGATTAGGGCAAAGAGCTCATGGTTAGAGTGAGTACGAGCCAATCTTTGATATAAAAAAAACAAACAAACAAAAACACAAGATATGAAGACAGAGCCAGTTTTACTTGATGAACAACGTGTTGAAACTGTGGGAAATTTCATATACATTAGCCCTTTCTAAACAGGAATTGTGCAAATTTGCAGGAAAGCCCAATCAGTCTTTTTTCAGCATTGGCAGTATAAAAACAAAATCGGGGAGTGTAGCAAAATGCCGCCTACCTACTTTTGTTTATACAGAATGCGCCTTTTTCGGGGCAATGGGGGGGGCGTGAGCAAGTAACAAAACGTGTAGCTCAGCGTGTGACGTAAACAGTGATGTGAGAGGGAAGCCGCGGCTGGTCAGTCCTTCGGCGATTCTCTCATAAGTCGGCCCGTTCTTCACCGTCCCCGTCATCTGACGGTTAATGGCCTCTTGGTTTGCGAGGACAAGGAGGGCGCGCAATTCCTTGTCTCCCCAGTTGCTCATCTTTACAGTGTGTGTCAGGTTTGTGTTTCCCTCTTGCTACTAGCTGCTCGCTAATTCCTGCTATCAGCTGTTTCCTGTTTATCCACCGCCAGTGGCTCGCACGTGCGGCATCATCAACAGCTCCTCCCACAAGTCATCAACAGCCCCTCTCGTTGCGGAAGGGCGCCTCGTTCTGTTTAAACCAAAAGGGTTCCACCAATATGTCTACCCTACGAGGCGGAAAATTGGGCACCTCGGATCAACTCGCCAATCCGGCTCTGTGTGTCTAAACGCTCGCAGCTTGCCGGCAAAACGGCCAAACATTCGCGGAAAATCTGGCAGTGTAAAAGGAGCTATTGATACGTTTCTGGAATCCCATGAATATACTGAGTGAATTTTCTTAGGAAACACAGTGGCCTCGGTGTAAGTTTAAGTAAGTTATGTAAGATTTTAGAATTAGTGAACAAAACTATGGTTAAGAGTGTTTTAACTTTTCACCTCCCTGCCTGGTATGGTCATCTGAACTGTACATCCAAGAATGAACTCTCTAGAATTGTGACAATGGTAAGTAAAATATTTGGCATGCCACAAAAGCCCTCGACCCAACTCTTGACAGAAAGGACGAGAAAGAAAGCAAAGCCTATCTTGGCAGATAGCTCCATCTTCTCTTTAGCCAGTTTGACCTCTTGAGCTCTGGTAGGGGCTGAAGAGTCTTTCTGGCAACTAAAAGTGTATTTAAGAAGTCCTTCATTCCAAGTGCCATCAGTACCCTGAACTCAACAAATTGACTGATGATTTTTAACCTATAGACAGACAGAGTTGATTTAATGTCTTAAGTGTTTTGTAATAACCGTGTATGCTAGTTTTACTGACTATTTGTCTGCTTTTCACAATGTCGTCTCTTGTGTCTGGCGAGCCAAAGACAAATTTCCACCCCTAGTGGATGATAAATATGTGCTCTATTCTGTATTATCTGAGATTAAAGTGGTAAATTTATGAGAAAAATCTCACAAATGTACTGCCACATGGTCAGGTGACGCAGTATAAAGAGCAACACATGCAGGGAGTAAGATGCGGTGGGTGAATGGGTCAAGCACAGGACTTTCACACAGGAGACTGAGGTGTGAGTGAATGATGGCTTACCATTTTAAGACATAGTTTTGGGATGTATAAAACAGCTGAATGCACATTTTGCACATCAGCTTTAGCAGACCCATTTGTGTTAACGTCAGCCACGTTGACTCTTTATACCTGAGTGTAAAAAGCATTCTTGGCTGCAGACACTTGGTTGCAAATAGCATCTGCCATAAACAAAAGTGCTGTTACCTGAAGGGACTCATCCCAAAGTCATATTTTTCCTCTTACAGTACTTGCTGTGCTGTATATCAATCTAGATTGTTTTGGTATGAGTTGGATATTAAACCACAGTATTTCCCTAACCTCAACAAGTGCTGTGAAGCCTAAACATAACCATAAAATATGTAACCATGAGACCATGACATTGTATGAGTGAATATAGTGAGGGAAATCTCATAAAATCTCTTAACATATAACAGAGAAACATTAACAGTATGAACATTTTTTGTCAGACACATTCATTTAGAACGTTTCATCACTGTGATGATAAAAATGTTATTTGGGTGGAATAATGTTTCTCTCCAAACATATTTGCTGTTGCAAATTAGTCGAATATAAATGGGATTTCTAGGAAACAAAATGACAGGAAGCGAGAGAGAGATCCGGTAATTGCAGTAAATGGAGACTGAGAGACACATTGGGTGTTTAAATGAGCCATCACAATGCAACACAGCAACACTAACAGCAAAAAGAGCACCAGACCGCAGCATATCGGGCCAAACCAAGCAGAAATTAACACAAAAATGCATCAAAAACGAACAGAATTCTACCTAAAAGTCTTAAATACACTACACAAACACTCAGGCTGTCTCTCATGCTTTCTCTTTTTCAATCAGATACACGCAGATGGACACAGATGAAGTGCTTATATTAGTTCAGATGAGATGAGGCCGTGTTTCTTTTCTCTCTGTAATTTATGCTTACTGGCTTTGTATTGTGTTGGTTTGAATAAGCTGTGATTACTGAATGACATCCAGCCTGTTATAATACAAACCGTTTCAATAAGTGAGCATGACCACGGCTGAACAAAAGGTCCCATTTAGAGCAGAACAAGGGGAAACTGTCCTCGTGAATCTGATCACTAAGACTTCATGGCAGCAGATGTGTTCCTCTGCTGCTTTTGACTATGTTTCTGGTGCTGTTGAACTTCTTTTGCATCTTTTTTTGTTTTAATGTCACCATTTCTTCTCTTTTTTTTCCCTGTCTCCCTTCCTCCCTTCCTCCCTCTTCTCTCTCTCTCTGTCTCCCTCTTCCTCTCAGGTCGGGGACGACGTGCCGGATGCCAGGAAGTGTGCCTGTGCCAGCCATGTTGCCACCATCGCAGACTTCTTACAGGTCAGACGTTAAAAAAAAAATTTCTTACAGTTTACATATTAAACATTTATTTTATTTTCTTGTTTGTTTATTTGGATCCTTATTAGCCTCTGCTGTAGCTTCAGAGAACCACATTGACTCATAACTTGGCTCTGGAAAAACATATATATTAGCCTCGCATCACCAGGTTCTTCACATACGGCGAAGAGCCTGGTTTCCATTCACTCTGAATTTTGTCTGGATTCTGGTTCCGGTCTAGAGAGCGGATCCGGAATTCACCAAATTCACCAAAGTAAAAGTGTTCACCAAAGTAAGACTTTAAATTCTGGCGTACCATCAATTTACAATAAAAGAAAAAGGTTAACTTAATGGCTTGGGGCTTTTCTTGTAAATTTTATTCTTTAAATTAAAAAGTTTCACCGTATTTTTATTAGCTTGGTGCTTTTATTTTGAAGGAAAGGCGCGTCCATCGAATTCTGGGTCCTGTCTCTCTCGCCCTGGTTCGGGTTCCTTACCTAAACGGCCCCAGACTACATATAATCTATATATATACAGCATTTATACTGTATATTTAACTAATGTTAGTACACAACAGATTAATAAGAAACTGTGGGGCTGTTGCTCCACCATTAGCTAAGTTGCAGTTTAAGGGCGCATTCACACCAGGATAGTCTGGGGGACTCGAGGTTCGATTGGGTGGAGAATGGCGAAAAATTTCACACCTTCATTTGGTTCGGTTCACTTTCACACTGCACTTTTTAAAGCGGACCAAACCTCCTGGACAACGTCAGGTCGATTGGCCACAAGCAACTGCGATATATGGTCTTGACCATATATCAATAAGCGCCTGCACCTCCTCACTACTCCACGTCTTCCCACAAGACATTTTCCAACTATTTCTTTTTTTACCTCAGCTTCTCCCGGTCCGCGCTGTTGGCTTTGTTTGTTTTTTCTACCCAAAATGCACTGCACTCTACGCCTCTTCCTGTCTTTGGTTCACTTCCTCTCTTTAGTTCGCTGGATTGTCTGTTTGCATTTCCCACTGTAAGCGAACCGCACCAGGGTTCACTTGCAAGTGAACCGAGATCCCCGGTTTTCAAGCGGACCAGGGTTCACTTGTTTGGGCCGCGCCAGAGTTCAAATGAGCATTCACACCACTCCAAAGGAACCGAACTATCTGTGGAAGAGGACCAGGGTTCATTTAAATCAGACCAAATAGCACCAGTGTGAATGCGTCCTAAGACTGACTTAAGCTGTGTTGCTTGGTTTTAAACTACACCTGTGTGTTCGGGCTAAACCTGTCTGCTGAATCCTGTAGAGATCACCTGAATATCTAACTTAACTTAATCCTGCAGAACACCTGATTTAACTGAAGTCTTATATGTCAGTAGAGCAGATTTCTACAGCTCAAATTATTTTATTAACTTCTTTATGGTAAAAATAAAGAATGCGGTTATCAGTGAGGTTGACAGTGTCAAGTACGCAGGAATTATGTTAGACTCACATCTAAGATTTGACAGACAAGTGCATAATATCTGCAAAAAAAGTTAAAGTAAACATTACATAAAGATAAAAACAACGACTGACCAGCTCACTCAGTGTAAAAGGTACAGGCAGGGAGTCCAAAAATGCATCCAAGGCACTCTGACTTTTACACTGAGTGAGCTTTCCAGTCGATGTTTTTATCTTTTGTGACTATTTGCCCCCAAGAGCACCAGATTTTTTACAACTAACGACATGGTGCCGTAACCTACTGCAGCACTCCCTATTCTTTCCCTCATGCATGACGTGATGTTCACACTCCTATTAAACGTCATTATTAACTGGTCAGAAGCCTAACAATCAACTGGAAAACCCATCATGTCACTGTACAACTTGACAGTTGATTATGGAAATGAAACAATGAGGTGGCGCCATTGTCACGTCTTGAAAAAACACAATATGCCTTGTAAGCTTCATAAACTGAGAGCTTATTTTTAATGCCTACATGTAATCACGCTCCTTCTCTGCTCAATGAATTTGCTACAAGACACCAGCACATGGGTAGAGTCAACACACAGGCCTGAAACAATAACTGGCACATTGCAAAACCTCATGTGGACATCCAGTCTTTTTTGGAGCTGTCTACCAACTGAACTGAAATGTTTCCATTCTAGTTATTACAGTAAATCATGGCTAGAGAGAGAAAATTTGTTCTCAGACTTAACACCACAGTAGACACACCTGCATTTTGTGTGAATGTATTTCTGTGTATCTACACAAAAGTCAGCATAAATATGCATAAATATTAAATTGTAATGCTACTGCAATGCCCATAGCAACTAAACTAAACTTGACTGGGTGATACTGTGAGGGGAACACTGGAGCAAGTATCAAGCTCATACTTCCATGTTTGACTTTTAGAAAGAGGGTTACTGTGACCTCATGCTGCTGATCTGATTGTTTCATAATCTGTTTCAGTTTTGTGTCACATACAGAATGTGTGTGTGTGATGTTTTCAATCAACTCTCAGGAAGATGCTACAGCACATTAAACCTGTAGGAGGATAAAGAGAGTTTGTGTGTGTGTGTGTGTGTGTGTGTGTGTGTGTGTGTGTGTGTGTGTGCGTTACAGTGCATGACTAATACCATCTTTTTTTAAAAGTAATCTCCGTGCTGAGAGCTCTGAGCTGAATGACACCCACCGAGTGTGTGTGTGTGTGTGTCCAACACAGCTGTGAATTCACACCTGTACACCTGGCTGAGTGTATTTTTGGATTTGTAGAGGAGTCAAATTCTGTGTGTGTGTGTGTGTGTGTGTGTGTGTGTGTTTCTGTGAGAGTGTGAGTGCGTGTGTGTGTATGTTGAAGTGTCATTGTTCTAAGTAGCACTTCCACTCCCACACAGCCTCGACTTCATCACACCAACGATGCTGTCAATGACCCTTTTTGGGAAAGTACACAAATACACACACACACACACACACACACACTGAGTCCCAAAACTTTTTATTGATACCACTCTATACAACTATATTTCTATATTGCTGTATATTACTGTACAATACACTATACAGAACATTAGATCATATTAAATCTATCACAAATGAAATTTGATGAGATCTGGTTTGACTCTTGCATTGAAAACAAAGGTGTGATTAAATTAAGTGGCCTCATTGCACCATAGTCAGATGCAGTATTAACTGATATTAGTTGACATATGTAGTAGGAATATTGACAAGGAGAAAAAAAAAAGGATGGGGGAAAACACGGATATAATACTTTACAAATCAGAAGTACTTTTAAAACCTTAAAACAGCAAAAACTTGCATTAGAGAGGATAAGTAATATAGTTACAGATTAAACTATCCAACACTATATTAAGTTGATATTATGATATTATCACACTCTGAAAGATATCATTACGCCCAATGAGTTTTACTTTTGATATTGTAAGTACATTTTGCTGATAATACTTTTCTACTTTTACATAATTCCAGTCTTGAAGACTTCTAATGTATTTCAGTCATTATGCTACTTTTACTTGAAGATTAAAAATAAAAATGTGAAAACTACTAATAACAATATTGATAAGAAGAAGAGTCCTGATGTAGATCTCTCTCTCTCTTTCTCTCCAGGGGGTGGAGGTCATTGTCAACGCCAGCAGTCTGGACGACATTGACCCGTCAGCCATCGGGCAGCGGCTGACCAACGGGACTGTGTCAGTTGCGAGTCCGGTCCTGAGCCGCCTGAGAACCCGAGAGGAGGAGCACAAAGATGTGGTACGGAGACAGAGAGAGTAGACGCACACACACTTAGAAAATAAGTGTCTTCTTCTTCTTCTTTGTCATCCTCTTCTTCTTCTTCTTCTTCTTCAAAAAAAGAAGAGTCTGATCATATACTCAGGCTTTTGATTGTTTGGGGCGGCGGCAGTAGCTCAGTCCATAGGGACTTGGCTTGGGAATCGCAGGGACGCCGGTTCAAGTTCCCACTCAGACCAAATATGGAGCGTGGACTGGTAGCTGGATAGGTGCCAGTTCAGTGCCAAAGTGCCCTTGAGCAAGGCACCAAACGCCCCAACCACTCGGGCGCCTGTCATGAGCACCCCCACTGACTCTCCAATTATCTCTCCAATTAATGCAAGTATAGAGGGAATCGCCTTGTTGTTTACAAATACTTCCAGGTAGAAAACCAGCAGAGTTTTTATATATGTATATATATATATATATATATATATATATATATATATATATATATTTTTTTTTTTTTTTTTCACGTCACTATATCACCGTTTAGACTAATCTGATGTTTGTAAAGTCTATAAACACAATGATTGAACAAACATTACTATTTCTGTGTGCACGTTTTGTAACGTAGACTCACGGTGTTCCGGACACTTGGCACAGTAAAAGTCCCATAAGATATCAATGCGCAGATAGATATGCTTGATTGGTGTGTCTATCTCTGGGGGCAGGTCTTACACGCATACCAAAGTTTGATTGACACATTTTGGGCCAATCATTTGGGAGAAATGTTGAAAAAACAGTCAGTAGTGACGGTGACTGCTCACAGTAATCCGGACAGCTGGCAATTTCCACTCACGGTATTCCGGACAGGTCCGGAAAGTGGTGTTAATAACACAGTAATGTTAATATAAGTTAAATTTAATGTTATGGCTTGAAAAGTTAATAACGTTAAGTTACAAATATGTGTAAATAACTTTAAAACAGCCATTTTAAGAGTGAGATGATGTGTGTCTTGCTCGGTCTTGCTGCAGTGATGCGCCGTTGGCGCTCATATTCATGTCAGACAAAGGGCCTCTGTAAATGTGTGTATCCCTTCAAAAGGTCAAAATATTGGTAAAACTAAGTCCTAAATATTCTATGACACCTTAAAGATGTTTATTTCATTTTGCTGATGGGTTATCATGTTTTAAAATGGGTACTTTGCGGACATAAGCCTCTCCCCCCCCGTAGCGTCCTGTCCGAAGACTCTCCCCTCCGGCCATTTCTGAGCGTCATACGTGCATGTTGGAAACTCGCGTTGATTTCTCCCAAACGACAGCCCCCAGAAAGTGGAGATTGGTCAGAATCGAAAGAGGCGGAACCAAAGATGACACAGACATATATATTACTCATGACCTGGAAGAATTTATTCATTTATTTGCGGGTAAAGGTCAAGTGTCCAGAATACCGTGATGTCCGGAATACAGTGAGTCTACGTTAATTAATAACATGGTTATCGTAGATTAGCTGGGCTAATCGTTAGCAAAGACGTTGTTTGCCGTTAGCTGTTAGCCGTTAGCGGTTTCTGTAATAACTCAGTAACTCAATAAACAGTCCGTGAATTTTTTTTTTTTTTCCAGCGGATATCTTAGTTACAACATGATTGAGCTAGCAAAGCAGTTTTGTGTTGCTATGTGTGGTATTTATTCAGTTTTGGGAAATCATGAAAGCATCAGTGACTGCACTAGCAGCACAGCTAACATCAGGACGTCATCTGTTAAAAGCCTCCTGTTGTCGGATACGACATGAAACTACTCCAGTTAGCTCAATCATGTTGTAACTAAGACATCTACTGGAAAAAATATTTATTTCACGGACCGTTTATTGAGTTACTGAGTTATTACAGACACCGCTAATGGCTAACAGCTAACGGCAAACAACGTCTTTGCTAACAGTTAGCCCAGCTAATCTACGATAATCATGTTATTAATTACAAAACATGCACACAGAAATAGTAATGTTTGTTCAATCATTGTGTTCATAGACTTTACAAACATCAGATTAGTCTAAACAGTGATATAGTGACGTGAAAAATGTGAGGTATATACATATAGCTAAACTCTGCTGGTTTTCTACCTGAAAGTATTTGTAAACAACAAGGCGATTCCCTCTATAGGTCCTGTTTCTGCATGTGTGTGTATTTCGGGCCTGTGTGTATATGACAGCGGAGTGAAAAGATTGAATTTCCCTTCAGGGATTAATAAAGTATATAAAATAGAAAATAAGTTTACTATTCTATACAGTAAGAGCAGAATTAATAATGCCTTCGTAGGAAGCTGTAAAAATCTGAAAGAATAGTACACAACTGTTTTGACATTTTCAAAATTTTAATTTACTCCATGCATTTCTTTTTTCTGTCAGTTTCTCTGTCCAGTTTCTTTTTCTCAGCTCTTCGCTGCTGTCTGCTTTATACGCCGTCTGCCCGACAGTAATTTGAAAAAGATGCAGAATTGATTGTGTCTGTATGCTCTCCAAAACTAGAATAACGTTATTATGTACATAAAGGATCAAGGTGAATGCATTATGCATCATTTTCACACAGCATTTAAGGTTGTTTGGTCTAATGAGCAACAGCTGGTGAATAGTTGACAGCACGTAGGAACTTCTAAGCACATAACGTTGTTTCTTCGTTCATTCTGTTGGTCTGTGAAGGTATCGTCAGCTGGAGCAGCTGCAGTGTAACAACTGTCAACACTGTCATTTTTACCACAACTGGCTTTATGATACTTCTTACTTGTAACTTAACTTGTAAGCTGACGTTTTTCCAACTGACTGTGTGGTTTGACAAAAAAGGTTCACTCATTTTCACCAGATGTGTTTTTTTTTTTCATGAAGAATTATGTTTCGTGCTGAGTGCAAACTGTACTTTGCTTAATACCATGCAGACCACCAGTGCAATTTGACAATTGCAGTTTAAAGGGAGATTGTAATTTCGTTAAATCACATGGAAATATATAAATAAACACTTTTACAGATGGTTTTGCCAAAATTTAACCTGACATATTTTGTGTATTTGTTATAACACCTGTCAAATAAAGACACGTGGTCATTAACACTCAAGATCACACACTGTTCTTCTGGCTGCTCTTATGACTCAACCTTTATCTGTCTTTGTCTCACTGCCCTCTCTGTCTCCCTTGATGCAGGGCACAGTGTACGAGAAGACCAATGCAGAGGTGGAGATGAAGAAAATCAATAGAGAGGAGTTCTGGGAGCAGGCCAAGGTAGGTGTGGAAGAGGAGAGAAGGAGGAAGAGGAGGAAAATGGAGGGCAGAAAGGAAAGGAATCAGTTTAATCCTGCATCATTAGTCAAAAAAGCAAAGTTATAGCAATTCTGATTTATTACAATTTTGGTTGCATCTACACATAATATCTAAGTTGTAATAACATCGCCCTCACCACCGCTCTATTCGGAGGTCAAACTAAAACATCAGACGATTTGGGTGATCATTTACAAAAATTAGACCCAAGTTGTGAGCTAATAAATTGGAATGATCCATTAAAGTATCATTTAGATTCATTTTTTAATGGAGACAAATGTTATTACTAGATCATAGTGCAACCGTTTTTAAGAAACCACCGTGGTGGATTGATCAGGGGTTTATTCTCAACAGCCAAGTTTAAAGGAAGTTTTGGAAATATGCTCATTTGCTTTCTTCCACAGACTCAGATGAGAAGACTAATATTACTTATATGTCTGTCCATCCCATTCTCGTAAACACAATGGCCTCTAGTTTCGCAGACCGGGCGGGGCGGAGGCGCAATGCACCTGTGCTTCGCCAACTGGGTGTGGCCAGGCGGGTTTTGCAAGTTTGGCACACTGTGCGCACTGGCGCGGCTACTCCTCTTTCCCACCTCCGTCCCTCCTACGTGCACAAGTCAGAAAGAGGGAGGAGAGAAGGCGTGGAGTGGGTTTTACACAGCCGATTCACATCACACCAATCAAATGAGCCCCTCTCCCCGCCCTTCAATGTGCTGTGCGAAGGCGTAATGAGAGTTTACTCAATTCGCCATGGCAGAAGAGAGCAGCAGCGTCAGACGGCCAAACTTCTCCCAGGAGGAAACTGATGTTTTGGTCCGGGAGGTCCAAGCTTGCAATGTCTGAATATACGGAACTGCAAGCAGATGTCCACAGGTTTCCATTACGCGTGCCAAATGTGCCAGACGGTGCCAATCCCCTTTGATCTGACATCAGATGTGACGGGACAGTCAATATAGAGATACATTTATGTGCTGATTGCAGATAGTTGCATTGAATAGTGTTTTTTTGGGTATTTATTGCATCGTTAATGTGCCTGACATTCTGGAAATCTGCCTGTGAGGTTTTGGTGACGTGTGCGCACTGTCCGCCGGTCAGCCAAACTTCCACTACACCGGCTGCGCTCCGCCTGCGCTGACAGTAAACCTGGTTTCAGCTGGCGAGCTTTTAGCGCACCTTCGGTGAAGCCTTTTGACACGAAACTGTCACTGCGCCACGCTGGATCTGTCGACACCCCCCCCTGCTGCGCCGCCACACCCATCTCAGCACAACTCGGTCTGCCAAGCTACCAAACTGAGCGCACCTCGGGTTGCGCTGCTCGAAACTAGCTCTGCGCGGGGTTCGCCACCCTGCGCCGCACCGGGAAACTAGAGGCCAATATCTCAAGAACACCTTGAGGAAATTATTTTTAGATTTGGCACAAATGTCTACTTGGACCCGAGGATGAAGCGATAAGATCAGGTCAGGGTCACTGTGACCTTGCATCCATCTCATTCTTGTGAACGCGATAACTCAAGAACACTAAAGGTGAATTTCTGCAAATGTGGCACAAATGTCCACATGGACTCAGCGATGAACTGATTAGTATTTGGTGGTTGAAGGTCAAAGTCACTGTGACCTCTCAAAATTTGCTTTTGGCCAAACTCAAGAATTTATACACTAATTATGACAAAATTGCACAGGAATGTGTAATAGGTTGAAATAATGAAGTGAAGACATTTTATAGCCAAAAGGTCAAAGGTTAACTTTACTGTGACATCATAATGTTCTGCAGAAACCCCTCTCTGCCTATCACTATTATTGTCATGTCTCAGAACAGAAGGAGACATTTGCTTAGTCACTGAATTGGTGACACTTGTCTTGGGTGTCCACCTCTAAACTGTTTTTACAGGCATGGATGTAAACTGTAACTGCAACTAGACTGGTTCTTGGTTTTAGTCTTTTTTTCTAGTTTTTAAACTTAAGTCTTTGCTTTATTTGCACAATAATTGAAGTACAAAAACGACTCTATTGGGGTTATGTGGTGGACTGTTTCTTGGCCCTAAGCAGTTGCCACCATTGGAGAAGTAGTCTGGCCCGTAACCTCTGTAAAAGGGCAACATTTTAATGTGTTAAGCAAACAAAATGTAACGTGTTAATTAGTTAACTAATTAGAGGGGCTGTTAGGTGCATGTTGTTAACTTGTTGACAGAGTCAGGTGAGCTGTTTCCCCGTTTACAGTTTTTGTGCTAAGCTAACCTTCTGCTGGCTGTAGCTTCATATTTCTGTCACAGACATGAGGGTGGTATCGATCTTTTAATCTAACTCCATCAGAAAGGAAATAACAGTGTTTATCAAAATGTCGAACTATTCCGCTTTCTCTGATTAGTGTTGCATAAATACATTTAATGTGATTCCCAGCTGTGTTTGGAGGAGAGTGGGAGTGACAAACAAAGACAAACTTTGCAGCGTCCTCCAGCTGTGTTGCCCTCAGCATGTTCAAACAAAATGTAAAATGACAGCAAGCCTCATTAAGCTTTGGGGTGTTCACTGGATCTGCCCTTCACAGTTTCAGAAACTCTAGATATTGAGCTGAACAGCGAGGTGAACCATTGGAATTGATCTAAATTATTAGTCAGTCATCACATAGGCTAATTAATTGACAGTGCTCTCTGAACATCTTTGGTGTCAGACTTTTGGTCGGACAAAACAAGACTTCTGAAGACATGACCTTGGACTGTGAGAAACTCTAAGGGATGTTTTACGTCATTAGTTGCAACCTTGGAATAATCTCCACTAATTTCTTGTTTTTCTGTGTTTGCTTCAGCGCGAGGAGGAGGTAAGGAAGGAGGAGGAGAAGAGGAAGGCAGCAGAGGAGCGGCAGCGCTTCGAGCAGGAGCGAATGGAGCTGGAGAGGAAAGAGCAGGAGAGCCGAGAGCAGAGGTACCGCGAGAGAGAGAGGCAGATCGAGGAGCACAGGTGAGGAACAGATATACCAACACTCAACATCATGCTCATAAATACAAAAAAAAATCGATTTCAAGAAAAGCATCTGCAGAGAATTCTCCTACAAAACAATAAGGCAATTTGCAAGCACTGCTAACACGCAGATCACAAATGACAGCACTACATCTCACAGTTGATTGTTGCTTGTAATTTGCATATAAATTTGCCCTGCAGGGGATTTGTATGCTCATGCACTAACTGCATTTTGTTATGTTTTGATTAGTGAAAGGTGTCAAAATCAGCAAGAGAGTAAATGATCTCATGTTGCAGATTTATTGAAACAGGACCCTGACTGTTAAACTAGCCTGAGTCATGTTCCCCCAAACCATCCTCGGACTAAGATGATCATAAAATCCATCTTACATGGATTTTCTTAAGCCTAAAGGAGCTATTTGTGACATTCAGAGCATATGTATGATTCAGCGTCTGGGCGAGGGATTGTCTGGACACAGTTTTTAACATGGCGGTGGCTGAGCTGCTAGAAGCTAACGTTGCTAACTCCATAAATAGCGCTGAACAACTGCAACAGTGCTGACAGAGCTAACATTGTTAATCAGGGAAGAAATGGGATTGTGGATGCTACGCTTCTGTGAGGACGCTGTCCTGATATCAGTGGTAACCAGCGAATAAGCACAGAGCAGGGCGGTAGCGATTAGCTGGTCAGTGGGACACATTCACAGGGACTCACATGTGGCCGGACCAGCTACCACAACATCAGAGAGAGAAGCTCGGATGACAACACACACAGAGAGGGCCTGACTGAGTACTCTGCTCAAGACTCCATTACTCCACTATATTTTTACATACAGTTGCAAATGGTTGTTTGCTGCTATGTTAATGTCCTGAATATTGCATACAGCTCCTTTAAGGGGGCGATCACACAGAAATGAGACACTAGAGATGTGGACGCTTCAAAGTCGCTTGAAACGCTGGAAGCGCTTATTCAATGCGCGTTAGCTACGGCCATCTGACGCTAAAAAAGTTGAAAATATTTTAATTTTTCAGCGTCTACGCGCGTCTAAAAAGAAGTGTCTAAAAAGAAGCGTCTACAAAAACGCGCATCCAAAAAAGACGCCGGAAAAACGCCCGTCTAAAAAGACACTTGAACGCCGGTCAGACGCTCCGTATCATAGGAAAACAATGGTTTTACTGGCGTTGCATTTCTAGCATTTCATCTCATTGTGATCGCTCCCTAAGAGGTGTTTCACAAAAGCATTGTGACTGAAGGACCCCTCTAACCAGTCCTTACTGCCCCCTCGTACACACCAACCCAATGGTCGGATGTTGGTAAGTGTCGGGCCATTGGTTGGTGTCCGTCGCACAAGTTTTTTGTTGCATGTCCGGCATTGTCGGCCCGTTTTTTTGGCCAATTCAGCATGTTGAATCGTGTTGGGGCCGGCGGCATTCATTGGTGAATAAATTCACTCTGATTGGCAGTTCAGCTCTGTGCAGAAGAAGAAAAATGGAAGTGAGGAAAGTAGACAAACAGATTAAGTCAAGAGAGCATTAGGTTGAAAGAAACTGTGTTGTCAATGTGCTAACTGGCTAACTAGCGTCTTAAAGCCGTCATGTCATTTCCCCTTTTGGATGATGAATACAGACTACTGCCACCTGCTGGTTTAGAGAGTTATTTATATACACAAGCGCAGAACTTTTGTGCTAGTACACCTTTGGCTGTAGTCTTTGTGGTGTGTTCAAGCGCAACTTTTTGGCCATGGCGCAAGCAAAGTGAGGCAATGCAACAGTTGGCCTTCGTCGCTGCTAGTTCTTTGATGTCTGTTTGGTGTATCTGAGCCTTAAGAGGCTCCATAACATGAGAAGGAGGAAGTTTTTTATTGTTTTTAAGTCTATGCTTTTATCACAAACACGGACATTCCTTGAATTATAGTTAATGTAAAAGGAGTCTGAATTTTAAAATCAGATAATAAGACAATAAATCTTTCTGTCATCATCATCCTCATTCCTCTCTTTTCTTTTTCTTTTTAATAGGTATGTTGTTTGTGACAGGCTTATATACAACAGGTCTAATAGAGATGTAATGACAGAGTGACATCTAAAACAGGTGATCTGCAAAATCATGAATCTTAGAGGAACAGTCACTGCCTCAGTTTAGGTTTAATATGTTTTAAAAAGTAACGTCTCCTCAAGCAGCAGCTGAATAACATTTTCTTTCTTAAACTTGAGCGTGACTCATAATCAAGCTTCATTTTAATACTGAACAACTCCAAGGTCTCAGGAGTGTTAAGTATTTTCTAATCTGTGTGTTTGTGTGTGTGAGAACAGGAAGAAGATGCAGGAAGAGGAAGAGGCCAAAGAGAGGTTGCGGAACCAGACCACCATAGTAAGTTTTTGTGTTTTTTTAATCTGCTGGTCATTAATTATTCAGTGCAGCAAATTCAGTGCCCAAACCAGTTTATATTCAGCTGCAGCACTATGTCTTGCTCATCCATCTCAATAGTACAAATATATACACCTCTGTTTTACTCCATAAACATACTCCTAGAGACACGTCTGTATTTTAGAAGTGTTTGGGTTTCTTGAATATGCTATAATATGCTGTGTTCAAACACAATGTGTTTCTGTTTCTGCTCCCTCTGCCCATCAAAGCATCACTTCTCAACCCAAAATATGATAAAGACCAGATTTGTACGCCTCTGGCTTTCTTCATCATTTCTTCGTCATGCTGCGACCTTAAAATGAAATCAATTTGTGTGACAGTGGGGTTTGTTTTTGAAGGAAGTGATTATACGCTGTGTGCTTTTTTTTTTAAAAAAAATAATAAATTAAAAGTCTGGCAGTGAGAGTGTTTTCAGTCTATCAGTGTGTGTGTGTGGTTTATTTTTCCCATCTTGCAATCAGCTGCCTGCTGCGTGGTAGCACAGCTGTGATATTTCAACTAATCTTCTGAACATCTTAATCTCTGTCCTTGCGTTGAGTTCACACACGCACACACAGAGTGGTT
Source organism: Epinephelus lanceolatus (assembly GCF_041903045.1). Taxonomy (NCBI): domain Eukaryota; kingdom Metazoa; phylum Chordata; class Actinopteri; order Perciformes; family Serranidae; genus Epinephelus; species Epinephelus lanceolatus. The sequence continues at coordinate 41,176,116 of NC_135744.1, read as the reverse complement.
AGGTTGCCTTGCTCAAGGAACTTTAGGCATTATTTGTTACTGATGGAAGTGTGGAAGAAACCAGCATGTTGTCAATGACTGGGCTGCGTCCCCAAAGAATCACTCCCCGAGGAATCACAATCATAATTTTTAGTGGGGCTGCAACAAGAGAGCAGAGTGTCTAAATGACACTATACACCCCTTTTCTGTCTGATGACACATTGAGCTGTTTGTCCAAAGAGTAAGATTCACATGATACTATAAGCTACAGCATGGTGGTGCAGTGGTTAGCACTGTCACCTCACAGCAAGAGGGTTCCTGGTTTGAACCTTGGGGTGTGGGAGCCCTTCTGTGCAGAGTGTGCATGTTCTCCCTGTGTCAGCGTGGGTTTCCTCCAGGTGCTCCAGCTTCCTCCCACAGTCCAAAGACATGCAGGTTAACTGGTGACTCTAAATTGTCCGTAGGTGTGAATGTGAGTGTGAATGGTTGTCTGTCTCTATGTGTCAGCCCTGTGATAGTCTGGTGACCTGTCCAGGGTGAACCCTGCCTCTCACCCAGTGTCAGCTGGGATAGGCTCCGTTTTTTTTAAACTGGCTCTCTGTACATCAAGATTGTTTTTCTTTCATTAATTTTTCAGTCAGTCGACACTATAGTTTCTCTATAGTGTTGATCTTTGCTTCTGCACGTGATGTCTAGTGATTGAAGCAAATGCAGTCTCTATTGCCCCTTGCTGGTGGCATCTGATCATTCCCTTAAGTTTATGAACTGGATCTGTGATTTTCCTTTTACATGTTTTAGTTTCCCATCCTTGAATTACTGTTTTGCAGCTTGTTTTCTTTTTAAAATGTCCATCTCTATTTGTATTCTTCTCCTCCGCAGACAGCAGAGGCGAGCATCGAAGACCTTAACCTGGATAAGAAAGAGTCTGAGGTGGAGGTGAGTCTGATTGAGCACCTTCAAAAAATTCTGACCAAGTCATTTATCAAGTTTACTCTTATAAAGGATAGAAGCATATTTTTAATATATTCCACAATGAAGATATTGGACATTTTCTGCAGGATGAAGCTTTATGAATCATTTTCAAATCTTTGTTTGATCTTGTTTCTTTCCAGGAGGCAAAGGCCATCATCGCTCAGCGGTCAGGAAACCCTCGAGAGTTTTTCAAGCAGAAGGAGAGAGCCATGACCATCAGCGTCGACACCTCGCCCGTCTCCATCCACAGGAGCGGTAAACACTTTAAGAGTCAACTGTTATCTTGTATGCTCAGTTTACTCTCATGTCAAATTGAAACATATGAAAGAGTAGTACAAAACGACATACAAGGTTTTTTGAAGACCGGACAACAGGGCTGAAAGAGACTAACAACAAGGAACATCGAGAAGGAAAGCTGTCCTCATCTCTCCATCCACAGTGTTAAAAGAGGTTTAAAACCAGGACAGGAACGTGCTTTTATAACACAGTCACCACAGCAGTGAACAAACAGGAGTTGTCACATCCTAAAAATGCTATTTTTCTGTTTGTTTGTTTGTTTTTTTAAAGGCATTATTATTTTTTTACTCCAAAAACTCATGCAGATGAAGTTGTGACAAAAACAAGTCTTTAAACATCTGCCTCAAACAGTGGTGACACATCAAGTCGTATAATACTATTCTACCACATTTCAGAGGGAAATGTTGTACCTTTTACTCTACTACATCTATTTGACATTTAAAGGTACTACTTACTTTTTACATAAAAAAAACCATATGACATACTTTAAAAATATTATGCAGTGTTGTACGACTAGTATACCAAATGGTGTACAAAATACCTAAAATTAGCTCCACGCTGAGGAAGTACAACTTTTAAAAATACTCCTACATGAAACAGAATAATAAAATATTTAACAATAATAAAACACTTTGAAAGGTCTGTATAATTTGTACTTAGTACAGCACATATTGCTGATAACATTTTTACTCAAGTAATTTTGAATCAGGACTTTTACCAACACATCGGCCAGAATAAACGGTGTCATAGTACGTTTCTGCAAACCACAAATATGTCACACTTAGGTTTCAAATGTAGCAGATATATTGAAACTTTATGTTTCTTTATATTTTGTTTTTGTGACAACGCTTTGATTAATGTGTGCTTTGCTTTCGGCACAAAAACAACTTGGTAAGAATGAGGAAAAGATCACGTTTTGGCTAAAAATACCCATTTTTGTGGCACTGAACACGGCTGGAAATGTCCCAACATGTCGTTAAATTTACCCACTTCGGTTGTTTGTTGGTCCTAAATCAATCAATCAGTTTTATTTATAAAGCCCAATATCACAAGTAACAATTTGCCTCACAGGGCTTTACAGCATACGACATCTCTCTGTCCTTTGGACCCTCACAGCATATGGCCCTGACACACTAAGTCGACAGTCGGCCGTTGACCAAAGTCGGGCCGTCGGTGAGCGTCTGTCGGCCTAGTTTTTGCAGTGTGTCCCGCACCAGCTTTTCGGCCGATTGAACATGCTGAATCGGCGGCGGAGCTTGTCAGTGAGAGAGATCACTCTGATTGGCTGTTCAGGTTTTATTTCCTCGCCCCTGTAGCGAGTGAATCTGCCTGTAGTGAAACCGGGGCTAACAGGTGCTTCCTCCTCAGGCTCCACTTCACTCAGCTGCTCCACAGACCCGCTGCGTCTTCCCGCTTTAACCTGAATAATGAACGGGTCTAGCTGTGAGGCTAGCGGAGCGTTAGCCGCAGCATGACCGGAGTGAAGCACAGCCAGTTAGCCTCCGCTAGTCTCTGAGCTAGCCCCGGCTCTCCGTTTGGATCCAACCGGAGCACCGAGCCCTGGTTTGTTATTAAGGTTAAAGTGGGAAGAAGCAGCAAGTTTATCGGGCAGCTGAGTGAAGCGGAGCCTGCGGAAGAAACACCGGGACCGTCTGGATGTAATAGTCCGTGGAGGTGCTGCGGTGCTCAGCTGCACAGATAGGAAACCCCTCGGCTGATAGGATGTACCACTGTCTCACTCCGCTCTCTCTCACACAGGCGCAGAACGTACGTGCTACTTGGCCGTCGGATGTAGTCCGTGTAATGTGTTCAAATGCAACTGACACAGGGCGACATGAGGTGACGTAGACGACGCAACAGTTGGCTTTCATCGCTGCTAGTTCTTTGGTGTCGGTTTGGTGTGTCAGCACCTTAAGGAAAAACTCCCTCCCCAAAAAATGGTAGAAACCTCAGGAAGAGCAACTGAGGAGGGATCCCTCTTCCAGGTCGGACAGACGTGCTAAACTGTGGTCTGCTGCTGGCTGCTGCTTGGCAACTGTCTCGCCTAGGTGTCACGCCATCTATCATCCTCTCCTCCTGAAGAGAAAGTCAGCTCACGTATTAAAATCAAAACTACATGATTTTAGAAATGTTGATATGATAGTACAAATGTAGCGTATCAGTGGTTTGCAGAAATGTACAACGTACTAGTGAAGAATTTGAGCAAGCCTCCCACCTCTGAGTACAAGTACCTCAAAATGGTACACACTTCTTCAGCTGTTAATCCACCAAAGCTGCCAAGTGCAGGCATGAAAAGCATCAGTTTCCTGTCCTGCTTCAGTGTGAAGTCTGTGATGGAGAGATGACACATTTGGAAAAGACTCCAGGGGTGAAGGAGGGAGGCAGTGGGTGGGTGTGAGGGACCATGGCATCTGAATCATTGTTTGTCAAGTTCAACATGTCATTTATCACGTTCAACATCTCCTCAGCTGCTGCTTTCTCAGAATCAGACCCTAACCTTGTCATTTTCAGACATGCTTATTTATTACAAAAGGTTTCGGAGGAAGAATAAATGATCAAGAGGTTCACGTCTGTCTCACACGATGAAGGAGCCGACCCTGTAAAACCACAAGACAATCTCTTTTTCTCGCTGTTGGAAGGCTGCTGTTGAGCCTTGTGACAGATTTTTTTTATGGGGTTTTAACTTTGTTGATTATATTGTTGTGTGTTGTTTGTCATGACCCTGCCTCAGGCAGAGCCAAAGAAAGAGTCTTCCTTAATTATGTTTTTCATCCTTACTGTTACAGTTTAATGATGATTTTCTCACTAAAATCCCTTCGGTGTGTCCTCTGAGAGGAGAGGCTCAAAATGTTGATACTTATTTGTAACTAATTAACCACACATTCAGTGAGCGTCACGAGCAATAACAAGTCCTAAACAGACATGTCTCACTTCTCTGGCTACGTACAATCAGGCTGCATACAAGTTCTATACACTCTTGACTTCTGCTTCTTTGTGCACCTTTTAATTAGGAGAGGTAGTGCCAGAGATCACTACTTCTTGTATAAGCCGCCTTAAGGCTAGTTGGACCGACTATAGCCCTGTGTGAAAAAATGCCGCCTCCTCATGCATTTCAATGAGCCCCCTGCCAATGCAGAGAGCTCTGGTAGAAAAACAGAAGGTTGTCTGCCAAAAACAGGTGGACCAGGCTCAACTTTTACTGAAACGGAATATGATGTCATCCAGCAAAGGGGCTGCACTGGCTTTGCAAGTATGCGCAGGTGCATCTTCCTGGTAGGTTACTTTTTTAGATGTATACTATGCAGGATTTTCATACAAAAGACAGAATCTCGCTCAATATTAATTCATGACCCTCTGGCGGGAGACTCTGCCCTGTGCCTGTATTTCCTTATTGTCTCCCTATTCTTGGGATGCTTGGGTTGGCAACCAGGTGCCAGACCAAGAGCAGCAGGCATCTAAGAGACACAGTGCTGAAAAAATGCAAATATAAAAAGGTAAAATGCCAAACGAGAGTGAATCTGGGGTTGGCTTTTACGTTCATTTTTTGCTACCGAGTGTCTTTACAAACAGTCACACATGATCCTGCACAGTATTAGCTGGTGATTGGTGGAGGTTTTTGGGTCTGAGAGGAAGGTCTGCAGAGACTACTTAGAGCTACAAAAAAATTAAAAAGAGAGATTTGCAATTTGATTTGCAGTTATAATATTAAAGAAAAATGATCGACAGTAAAAGACAAATCCACTTTAATCAGGTAAGAAATATGACTTTTAGCAGGGTAAGTGCATCAGTCATGGAGCAATTAACATGCTATTTTTTTGGGGGGTTGGACCCTCATTATTTTGTAAAGCATGATAACAAACTCCCATCATGATGTTTTTTTTAGCAACTAGAAAAGACGCAGGAGATTCCTGCTTTCCACACACCAACATTTCTTCACTTTTCAGTGACTCAAAATTATTTTATTTTCTAGAATCCATTATTCAAAAACATGCATTCACTGGTTTCAAAGTAGCAGAAATGGAAGTTAAACACCTGAAGATAAAAAGCAACAAACTCCATCAGCATTTGATTTCTGCCTAACTGCGTGCTTTCTACAGCCAGTTTGTTTAAAGCCACACTAACCGCTTTTCTTTTCTCTCTTTTCTTCTTTCTTTCTCTCTTTGTTTCTTTTTTTGCCTTGCGGGTTTTCTTCTTCCACCTCTGCCTTCATCTGACCCCCATTTATGTTCACCATCCTCATCCCGTCTTCATTTATTTATTCACCCACTCCTCCACTCTGTGCCATCTTTGATTTCTCCATTTTGTGATACTTCGTGGAACGACTTTGTTCGTTTCCTCCTCTGGCACCTCTTCATGTGTCTGTCTTCTTCATGGGTTTCCACGGGACTCTCTGCCTTTCCCACAAAACTCTCTGCTTCTTACTTTTTCTTCTGGGGTTGAACTTCTGACTTCTCCTGCCTTCTGCTCTCCCTCCCTCTCCTGCTTTTTGTGGGTCTTGTCTTCCTGTCTCGTCCATCTTCCCCACATCACTCTGTCCTGGTGCGTCGCTTTGTGTCCTTGTTATATGTTTGTGTGGGTGTTTGAATCTTTGTGTCTGGGTGTGTGTTTGGCTGTGTGTCGTCCTGACCGCCAGGCCGTTTGGACAGCCCGTTCTTGAGGCAGCAGCACAGTCCCAGCAGCCCCAGTCCGACTCCCCCACTTCGGGGCGCGTCGCCCCTCCGCACCCCACCACACGCACGGACGCAGCCCGCCGCTGCAGCCGGTAGGTACAGCACATAACCGATAAACAGCAGAAGAAGAAGACAGATGGACACCAGCAGCTTGGTCGAACATCTCTCCTCAGACACGAATCCCCTCACAAACATGGAGAATGAAATAATAAAGATGAAATGACAGTAATGGAGCATGAAACTGCATGTGAACTCAAAATGTGAGCGATTGAATGTCTCTGAAGGCAGTGACTACATTTACATGCACACTAATATCCCAGTGTTGACTCTTATTCTGGTTTCGAGCACATCAACACAAAACACAAATGATCTCATTATTGTTATCATATACATTATTCTAACATCATCGTCACAGTTAAAGGACTTTAATCAATTGACTTTACTTGTGAGAAACCCAAGAGAGGTTTGGGATTAGATGATGTCCTTACATGAGGACCAGTGTCTCTCAAAACCAGAATAATGGCTTATCTAGGTGCATAAAACCAGGATACGATGGTTACATCAGGCCAGACATTAGAAATTATGGACAGGGAGACAACATTTTTCAAATTTAGCCCCTCATCTACACCAGTGGTTCCCAACTGGTCCTGACACGGGGTCCAGATTTGTCCTTAGTCATTAGTTCCAGGTCCACAGTTTAAAATATTCACCGTCATACTTGCATTTGGCCATGTTGTCAAGCTAGTTTGTTTCCTCTGTTAAAGGGAAATTTCGGTTTATTTCAACCTGTCTCCTATCGTCCTAAATTTGTTTGAAGTGACTAGTGACATAAAAATAATAGTTAGCATGTTAGCCGTTAGCCTAGATACAGCCGGGGCGCATAGTAGCGTCAGACCTGTTAAAACGTAAGTGAACAGGCAACCTTCAAGTGTAAAGTTAGTCCACTAAACAAGCTTTTTTCCACAAAGACCGCCTCATATCGTTAGGATAAATGTCAGAGAACATATAGAAAACGACATGTAAACGTGTTGTCTTACCTTATCGGTGTGCTGCCATGTTTGTTTACAATTTAGCTCTGCTTTCCAAAGTGCGGCCGAAATATATCTCGCGAGCTCTAGATAAAGCCCAGCTGGATACTACTCCAGGTGGAGGTGTCTCGTCCTCGGTCACATCCAGACCTTGAAAATAAGGCTGCAACAGGTCCCATTCCTTGCAACAGAGGCATTCCTCTTCTGTGGGCACTGGGGCACAGCATTCACAGGTACACCACCAATCTCCAGAGCTACGCAGCCTTGCAGCAGCCATTCCTCCTCTCTCGTCCTCTATATGTTGCACCTCTCTCTCTCTCTCCTCCTCCGTTCTTCAATTTCACGAAGCTCTTCGTCAGTGTATTCTGGCTCAAATAAATAAGGGCGGCCATCAAACTCTGCAAAATCAAATTCCTCCTCCACAAAGTTGAAGTCTGGCAAAAAGTCAGCCATTATTCTTTAAATCTTTCATAAAATAAATGAATGAACTTTTCAGGCTACTGTCCGGTTCTGCCTTCCAGCTGTTGCTGCTTGTTCTTGCGAGATTTCAGGCACGGTATGAGATCGCTGCTTGTTCTCGCGATATTTCGGCCGCGCTTTGGAAAGCAGAGCTAAATGGTAAACAAACATGGCAGCACACCGGTAAGGTAAGACAACACGTTTACATGTCGTTTTCTATATGTTCTCTGACATTTATCCTAACGATATGAGGCAGTCTTTGTGGAAAAAAAGCTTGTTTAGTGGACTAACTTTGCACTTGAAGGTTGCCCGTTCACTTACGTTTTAACAGGTCTGACGCTACTATGCGCCCCGGCTGTATCTAGGCTAACGGCTAACATGCTAACTATTATTTTTATGTCACTAGTCACTTGAAACAAATTTAGGACGATAGGAGACAAGTTGAAATAAACCGAAATTTCCCTTTAAGTAGCTGTCTGTTATTCACTCACTCTACAGAAAACGGCACTTCAAAATAAAAGCTCTGTGCTGGATATTCACCGTACTTCAAAATAAAGTGTGTTTTTTTTTTTTTTTTTACAAACTTGACACATTCGCGAGTCACTTGCGGCCCATTCAGAATGGACCCATGACCCACTTTTGGACCGCAACCCACAAGTTGGGAACCACTGTTCTACTCCCTCTCGAGCACCTCCTCACACAGGGATGCTAGTGTGCAGATAAAGTGAGTCTGTAAAATTTCCAATTTGAATTTGGGAAGAAATACTATATTTACTATAAATGTTGATCAGCTGAGACTTTATTATTTAGATTATAGAAAGTGTTTGGTTTCCACAATAAATTAACAGATCTAAATATTTTTTTTAAATGCCACAAAGGAAAAACACAGCGGTGATGCCTTTCCAGACAAACAGTTTGTCTCTATTTTAAGTTCACATGCATTTTCATCATTTTACTTTCAGCACTTCATTTTCGTAATCCACTTCACTCAGCATAGACACCTTCACACCCCACACATTTGCGCACCAACCTTTAAAATCACCTCCCCACAAATTTTACCCCCTCCGTTCCCTAGCACTGAACAACAACCTTCATCTCCCCCTGACTCCTTTATGTCACAATTTAAAGTAGTGGATTCTCATATGGAATAATTGTTGTTGAAGGATACGTTTGGTGCTATTTTATATTTTTCTTCTTGTCAACAAATCCCATAAAAAGACCCAAAACCACCAATAAATGGAGTCTTTGTGGAAAAAAGCTTGTTTAGTGGACTAACTTTGCACTTGAAGGTTGCCCGTTCCCTTACGTTTTAACAGGTCTGACGCTACTATGCGCCCCGGCTGTATCTAGGCTAACGGCTAACATGCTAACTATTATTTTTATGTCACTAGTCACTTGAAACAAATTTAGGACGATAGGAGACAGGTTGAAATAAACCAAAATTTCTCTTTAAGTACTGTAATTTCAGCTATCAGTTTTAATTTTGTAAGCACAGTCACAGGTGTAGCATTTAGCAGTAGCTTACAGCTTTATCAAACACAAAAAGCCAAATAAATGTAAGTACTGCAGTAATAAATGTGAAAGAATCCTTAGGTATCAAGTCAGAAAAGGCAAACCTGCGTGTTTTATTTTTAGCATTTTTTGCTAAATTTTAAAACGTTGAGGTAGTCACCATCAAACCTGTCTCATGGCTCACTTACTTTTTAGCTTAATGAGCTAACAGGCTAACACACGCACACAAGCATTTCACTAACTCCTAGTAGATAATAAAATGTCCTTTATGGCCGTAAACCATAAAGCTGTTTGTCGGTTTGTGTTACAGATGTCTGTCTTCCCTTCAGTCTTCATCCTTTAGATGTCGTCCAGTCAGCTGCTGGTGTTTAATTTTTGTTAATGTTTATGTTTTTTTTTTTTTTTCATGTTTTATGGTTTTAAATTAGCAGCAAGGTCATTTTACTTTTCACAGGGATGAAGAGCTGTTACTTACTAACTACAGAATCTCACTGGTTTTCTATCACCTCCTCTTCTAATCCTCAATCTCATGCCTCTGATCCTGGATCTGCATCACCTCCCTGCACACACACACACACACTCAACAACACACGGCTGCTTTTAATCCTGACCGACTGACCAAACTGTGAGTGTTTGCGTGTGAATGTGTGTATGTGATGTCGTCGAGCCGTCCGCCAGTTGTCATCGCTGTTTGTTGGCCTTTGACTGAATATGGATCTTTGCCCTTTGACCTCTGTGGAGCTGAGCTGGTTGCCATTCTGTTTAAAGACCATAGTATTGAATCTGTATGTTTTAGCCCATTAACTACAAGTGTAGAACACCTGAAATTACTGCCAGTGTTTTGTAGATTAACCTTTTTCTTTAAAAAAAAACGCAGTCATTCAAAACTTAAAGGAAAACTTCACTCATAAAGTAATAATTTCTATATCATTTACTTGTGTTACGTTGAATTGGTGAAGAAACCTTTGTTTTTCTCACGTGCCTCCACTGTGAATGAAGAATCCAAAAATGGAGAAAATTGGACTAAAGGGTGGCCGCGTTTAACAACAGCAAAACTATACCAAAACATCTATTTACAATCTCTCAAACAACTCATGCAGTAGAATCTGAGTTTCTCCAGTTTCTCCAGTCTATGCCCAGTACTTCCCCAACACATGCATTTTCACTAAAACCTTACTATTACATAACACTTCTGCATAACCAGTCTCATGCACTGATGAGTTATGCGTCCTGGGTAGCGTGTGCGTTTGAACTCTGCTCAGTAGAATGCACAAGCGAAGTTCAAAAGCATGCACTTTTCCAGGCACGCTACACATATGTGGAAAAGTTTAAAGTTGTAAATATCATCGTGCAAGAGTTCTGTGAGAGTTTGGAAACAGATGCTTTGATACAGTTTTGCTGTTACTAAAGTGGGCCCCTTTTAATTCAATTCATCAGGAATTTTCTCAATTTTTGGATTCTTCGTTCACAGTTTTATTAAAAAATTCAAGGTAAAAGAGTTATTGATAAACAAATGATCATTTTTTGGGTGAGGTACACCTTTTACTTTACAAATATGCTGTTGAAAAAGCATAGGCTGCAGAACATCGAAAAACAAGTTATAAAGATGGTAATTTGACTTAATTTCTTGCACTTAAAAGTAGGTGTATTCTCACACCAAATCAATACTGTAACGAAACATCAAGGCAACCCAGTGTTTTATTACCTTAGGTGATTTCTTCCTTCACACCAATACAATGGAAAAGGTTGCTGTTGCATTTGTTAAAGGCGCTGTATGTAAGAATGTGGCCAAAATGGTTACTGCACTCAAATTCAAAATACTGCCGTGAGTCGTGTCCGCCCCCCCCTCCCCTACAGATGTGAGGTTGCTGGACAGTGGCACACTGGAGACTGATTTGTTTGCCCATGGGCGGCTGCTGTGGCAGGGCTGCGTCACCGCGTCTTTGATCTTCAGTTTTCCAGCGGACCATTCGAGCAAGTGCGGCTTCTCTGCTGCTAACGCTGCTGCTGGGATACAGCGGAGGAGGAGCCGGCTGCTAATGCTATGTACCGGGACACTGCTAATGCTGCTTGCCGTGCTGCTAACGTTTGTTTCTCAAAAAAATCAGTCGGGTCGATGACCCACCTGCACATGGGCTACAATGTGTGATCGAAAATGAATAACAGTTGAAAGTATTTGAAATGTCCATCGCCGTCTAGCTATGATGCTAGTTAGCCAACTTTGGTTAAAGCTTACCTGTCGAGGAGAAGAGCAGCCACTTTGACATCCGATTTCAAATTCTTCTCCGCTTTCAACCGTCTCCACCGTTCAAAAGCATCTCCTATATAGACCCTCGCTTTGCCTCGAGTTTTGTCTTGGCGTTTTTGGGAATCATAACAAGGTCGTTTGGGTTTAGTCACACCGTCAGCCATTGTAGCTCAGTTGTAACTGTAACTGATGCTGAGACTCTACTGACTGCGTGACTGGTAGACGGCGGTGGGTGGCGCAACAGGCCAAAACACAAATTCAAAACATAAACATGATTTGCAGACCATAAAATTTTTTTTTAAATGCGAATATTCTGGCTGTACTATTGTTGTCGGTGAGATCAGTATGTTATATGAACATCATTCCTTAGTCTCTGTGACATATTAGGAGGATTTTACAACTATTTGCTTTAGATTTCTTACATATAGCTCCTTTAAAACCTGCCAACCTCTCTGAATAACTTACTAAAGTTAAGGTAGAAAACGTGTTGTTTGGGGTGGATCAACACTTTAAAAACAGATGAAATGCTTTTGAAAACAGCAATAATGTAGTTACTGGGCAAAATCATGCAGATCACATGTATGATCTACAGTGTATGTTGCTGCATGTCTGTAGGTGCTGTACTGGCACACATTATGCTGGGTGGGCAAAGAACCAGTTCATCCCTGTCCCCAGTGACAGCTGACAACTAAGACAGTTCTTTTTCCAATTCAATTCTTCCTTTAATATGAATGTGACAATTTTTTAAACTGCTCTCCACTACCAGTGAAAGATCAATTTTTATTAAATACTACTTACAGTAATTAGCCTGAGGTGAATTGGTGAACCCACCAAGCAAGACCCCGCTCAGCTGGATGTGATTAGTCATTCTAACAAGCAAAGTGACGCTGTCGTTGTTCATCCGTGGTTTATTGTGTCCTTTGGGAAATCTTGCTCTGGTTTCTGAACGGGACGTCTGACTTCAACAAGCATGAAATCATTGAAAACGTCTGAGAAAAAGTGATGTCATTGTGGAAGTGGTTCTCTTGACTGTAACTGACACTGTGTTGATGTTTGTCATAATGAATTGTATTCCTGGATGTGGTATCAGCATTGTGACTGTGACTCACCCACAATGTGTCCGTATGCATTGATGGCATAATAACAAATGTTCAGTTCATATGTGATGGCTGTGTCATGACTTGCTGGATCGTAGTGACTATGTCTTGATTTTGGTGACAACCTATTTACCAGTATTGATTTTCTTTGGTCCTCCCGGTTTCGCTCTCTTGAGCACTTCTTCTCTCTGTATGGGATGTCCATTGTGTGCTATAGGGGATCAGTTAACAAGTATCACATGGCAATACACCCTGTGAGTGTTGCACTTATGTCAAACACTATTCTGCTTACAACAGGGTTGCCAAGTCTCAGACATTTGGCATGAGATGGTTGCTTTTAGGTACAAATGTGACACCAAATGACAAATTGCAGCAAAGACACTCCTTTATGAACAAGAATTTACGGCTCAAGCTGATGTGAATGTCATTAATTGTTGACCTGATGGCACCAGAAGAGTCATTAGGATTCATCCTGAGGGGAATATGAATGCCTACCTAATTTCATGGCAATCTATCCAATTCTTCTCAAGACATTTCGCTCAAGACCACAAATGTGAATCTGATGATGGCGCCAAAAGAAAAGTCAAAGGTTCACCAAAGTCATTAAGATGCATCTTCGGAGGACCACAAGTGTCTGTACAAAAATTTGTGCCAGTCCATCCCATAGGTGATGAAATATTTAACTTTATACTGTATGTTAAAGAAATTGACCCGCTGGTGGTATGAGATGAAAAGCCAGGGGATGACCAAAGCCATCAGGAATCATTGCCTGATATCAGACAGAACTGTCAACTCGTTACACAAGAGAGGGAGTTTCGATATTTCCTCAACCCAACACTAGAGACCCATGTATTTGAATCTAATGTCATTTTAAGTGATGCATAGCTGTGCGAACGTACTTGTTTTGTTGGGGATTCGAAAGCGGAGTGGACCGAAGTGAAAGCAACTGATCACTGATTCATTTCACAGTGCCAGATGAATTAGTCAACTCCAACTCAATGAGGTGGGCAGATTCAAATGTCTGGTCCCAGGCAATAGGAGTCATCCTCTGGGCACCATAAACATCTGAACCAAATTTCATGGCAATCCATATGTTGTAGAGACTGACGTTATCGTCCATAGAACCACGCTGCTAGCTTGGCTAAAAATAAAAACATCTGAACATCAAACTTCCATATTTTCGGAGATTGGTCTTCAAACATTCCAAAGAGCAAAAGGTAATTTGGGGAGTTCTGCTTCTTTCACTTTGCTCTACACAGTTTCTGTCAGTACTTTCAGTGCAATTAATGCCTGACCCGGCTTGGTAATGTCACCAACATGAGTCTCGTCCACACAGTCTGATTGGCTCAGTGACTGTATCTGTCTGTCTGCGGGTGGTGTGACGACAGAAGTGATGTGATTGCTGTGATTTTGTGCACTTTTTTTATGTAACACGGGATGTGACTAGAGGTTAGAAAATCAGACAGACTCTGACAGGACTTCCTGTCAGAGTCCTGTTAGGTTCAAGATATTTTCAAAGAACAACTGATTCTGACTTCTGACTATTTAGAAAACACAAATCACAAGTAGCACTTCTTATGATATTTCAGTGAAGCATTCCGTGTTACAGATGATCAACACATCTGGTTTATGAGTGTGACTTTGTCGTTCTAGGAGGATGTTGGTGAAGACTTTATGTTCTGTACCTTTTCAATGTCTTTGTGTCATTCTGTCCCTGTAGGGGACGATGACGATGAAGCAAGCACAGAGCGCAACATGGCCGCCGTGTCACCCATTCCTAAAATAGTCACCACACCCATCAAAGAGGACTTCTGCCAGGAGGATGAGGACAGCAGAGACGAGTGGGGTAAGAATGAAAGTGAAACGGATGTTGATGTATAATCATTGAGATGCTGTTGAACAAAGGTTAGATGTGTCCTTTAACCAAATTTAGCCCAATAAACGCAGATGATTACACATCATGTGACCTGCTAAACATCAAATAAGCTGTTAAGACAAAATATTATTATGTAATTGGTGTTTTGCTTGTTTTTTCCAGATTCGGTGCCAAAGCAGGAGCAGAAACAACCGGTCCAGGAGTCAGCACCCACCAAACCTGTGCAGAGCGTCGCCCCGCAAGCCCGTGACTCCTCCAGCTTCTCTGTGTGGGACTCCGGAACAGACAGCCTGGTCAACCTGTGGGACAGCAGCTCTGGCACTCCTTGTGACCCCTCCAAGACCCCCCAGTCCTCCAATCTGGTGGACCTGATGGGCGACACCAATGACCCACCCAGCACCGCCACCACCAGCGGCAAGCCTCAGCCCCTCCTCAGCTTCGATGAGATGATGGATGGGACCTTCTGTTCCACTGCCGATGACGACCCCACCAGTCTGGTGGACGTGACGGGCTCTGACCAGATGACCCTCAGCTACCAGCATGCACTGCAGCATGCATCCGGGGAGATTCAGGAGCTGGATGATGGACAGCTGTTGATGACCAATGGGGAGACGCTGCTGAAAGAAGGGACTCAGGTCAGACAGGTTAATAATGCTCCTGTTGTGCATTCAAAAGACATTTTCTGTCTTTTTCTTTGTGAAATTTTTTTTTTCTCTCTCTGTCTGTCTTTCTGTTCTTATAGGCCAGTGAAGGCTATTTCAGCCAATCACAGGAGGAAGAATTTGGCCAATCAGAGGATTCCTCGGCTAAACCTGCGCCGGTCTTTTATAACAAGCCACCAGGTGAGATACCTAAGAACGTGTTTATCAATTATTTATAACATAATAATCAACACCAGGACTTTTTATTTGGAACAGTTATTTATCAACACATTCACACTCCTAACTCGTGAAATACTGACGCTTGGTCAGTGGCCCCACATGTCAAACTATGATGCCCTAGGGACCTTGCTAATGTCGGTTTTGGATGCTCAGGGACGGCATGTCACTTTACACATGTTACATGCATTGTGTCTTTTCAAAATAAACTTCTGTTTTCACAGGATGTGCACAGTTTCCACTTGTTAAATGCATAGTCTCTTTTCAAAATAAACTTCCTCAGATTTAGGCAACAAAAGTACATGGTTAGGTTTAGAAAAGGACATCATGCTTTGGCTTAAAATAAACATTTGTTAGTAACGTCATGTGACATACCTCACTAGTGTAGCATGCTACATATACTAGCACACTATGTGGTTAATGAAATAACTTAACTGACATTTGGTTTTACATGGGACATGAACAGCAGTCTTCTGGGTGAAAGTCCAGTGTTTGATTGACCAATCCAACTCCATTCCCACCTATGTGGACTTTCTTGTTATCCATGCTAAAGCAGTTGCTCAGAGCCTCAAAAAATGTCACCACCAGGTACATCTAATAGCGCTGCTAGAGGGTGCCTCGCTGCCTCGGTATCTGATGCCAAGGGCGACTGACCAAGCATTCTATATCTATATCTATATCTATATCTGTATTCTATATCTATATCTGTATTCTACTGATAAATTCAGTAGAATACAGATTTCCACAGCAGATGTCCACTAATTCCATCAGTACAACAGTCATGTCACCACTCTGCTGCTCATTTATTATTTCCAGTCGCTGCCATTTTGCTTTGTTTTTGGATTGCTTTTCAGCTGTCGCCATTCACTTCCTGCACAGCTCAGATCAACACACTTCATTACAGTTTCAAATTAAAAGTTCTAGCAGCTCAGTGGGTGCGCTCTCTCCCTTTCCTGGTTGGCTTTTTAGAGAGGTGTTGATTAGATTGTAGGATCATTTTTGAGAATCTAGTTTTTCCAGTGCTGTTTAAATGTATTGCCTTATATGAACGGGTGTCTCTATTATTAGGTCCACCCCATTATTTAGATAATGGTAGGCTAAATATTAGGAACACCTGTCTGTGTGATGTGGCCACATATATAAAATAATAATGTTATCTTTTGTAGAATAAATGAACTCAACAAATATGTTTGTGTGTTCAGAGATTGACATTACGTGCTGGGACACGGACCCCGTGGTTGACGATGACGACGACTAACCAGCCAATCAGACGCCACCACCGGACCAAGAGGAAGTAGGAAGTGCGCTTCATGAAGAAACAGATTTTTTTTTTCTAAAAAACAAAAACACAAACAAAAAAAAGTAATAATAATAACAAATCTTGCATCAACTACTTCTGTATTATCTTTTAGAGGAAAACAAAACAGTAGCCACCGAGAAAAAAAAGAGACGGGGTTTGAGTTATTGTTACAGACGGTTTGAAGGCTCAGTGGGTTATTTTCTGTGTGTTTGTTATTTTATTTATTTGTTTTTCTTCTTCTTCTTTTTTTTTTTTGCTATGCAGATGTAATAGGCGGGAGCGGGGGGACTTTCTTTTTGTGTAAATGATTTATTACACATTAACGTAGCGCACTGCTGCATATTAGAGACAATGAAGCCCAGTGTGTGGCAGGCAGCCGACACACCTAGTCTGTAGTGCTTTAATAACACCCTATAAAACTAATACAGTGGATCATTACAGCTGCCATGTATATCTTCACTCTGTTTCTTTTCTTACCTCTTTTTCACTTCCTTCCTTCCTTCTGCCTTCCTATCCAAAATATCCAAAAGTATTCACCTCTGCAAGTCAGTTAATCTTGTATTTAGCCCTCACTTTAATGGAAAAAGCTGAAGCATTTTATTTATTCTGATGTATCTTAAAATTCTTTCACTAACAGCTGACGGGATCCTGAAGAAATCAAATCTATTTGGAGACGAGTCAAACTGTGGCTCCGTTTTGAGCTTTTTCGCTCCTTGTGTATGATTTTTAAGACTGAATTCAAGATTAAATGGCTTGTAAATCTGGTTGCTTTTTTCAGTGCACTTTTATTTCTTCTTCTGCCTCCTTGTGGATGAACTGCTGCTTCTCAATCAGCCCTCCCTTCTGGTTCCATAAAACTCATCATTTTTACCCCACTTATATATTTACACAAGCAAAAAAAAAGCATCTAATCTAGATGAATATTCTGTAGATATTTTTCCAAGTGTTACCAGTTTTTTAGGAGAGTTCAGCTAATGAATATGAAGCCACCTTTCAGCTTGTGCACACTAGAAGAAAAAAAGAATCCTTTGTATGAATCCTCTGAAATTTCTCCAATGAGACTTTTTCACCAGGCCCTTCATAATGTGGCCGCTTTTGGACAGCAGTGGGCACAGTTCCTGTTCAGAGTCGGGAAGGTTTGGGAGGCAGAACGTCCTGCCTTTTCTTATTTTAATGTTTAATTTCCGGCACTTATGCCTTACTGTCCCACTCAGACAGAGGCTGAGTTAAATCCTGGACGAAAGAGGGAGGGTGGGATAAAACAGCTGGAAGTAAACTTGGGCCACACGATGTTTGCAAATATTATTTTTTCAACTTTGTTGTAATCTGCATGGAGAACCAGATGTTCGTGAGTTATGACACCACTATTTGACATTGACATTGACAAGAACAACAATTACAGCAATCAATAACTATTTAACTCTACACATGGGAAGTGTCTGAATCGTTCTTCTACCAAGGGACTAAAAGTTAGCATATTCAGCCTCTTGTGCATCGACTTAAACCATTTTCAAAATGTTCCAGTTTTACAGAAGTGCAATACAATATCACCAAAACATCCCTTCAAGGTTTCTGTAAAATTTCAGCCACTGTATGTAGGGCTGCCAACCCAATAGGGTTTACCTTTCTGTATTTTGTTTTATAGGGTAACCAGACCTAAAGAGGCACTTTGAAATTATTTGTAAATTCTGCAGAGTGACAATCTGTTCTGGAGAAAAGAAGAGATGCAGAGATTGAGAGGGCAGAGAAGACCGAGCTGATGAGCAGAAACTGAAGTCTTATTAGTTGACAAATTTGGGAACTTTGGAATTAGTCTGTGAATAACAGACAACAGGTGCTCAGCCAACATAACTAAGGTTATGATTTTGTAACACGAGTTCTATTAGGACAGACAGAGCCGTCTACTGGACTCTCCGCCAATGAGCATGCATTAGCCCAATGAAATTTGCATCAACACAGCTGGCCAATAATGACATGCCTTCCAGAATATGCACAGAGCCCACAGTATATATAAGAGTATATATACACATCTTCTTCAGCAAGTGGCGTAGGAGCAACAGGGCCCCTAGGTAGAGGGCACCAGTCCAGTAGAGGGCAGACCCTGTGTGAGATAGAAATGCATTTAAAAATCCACATACATAACTTTAATTTTAGCCAATGATTAGCTGTTCGCCGCGTGACATACAATAAATACCAGAGCATTTCCAGTGTTTGTGTGAAAATATTAAACCTTCCTGGCATCTTACTCCAAGCAGCTTAAAACAAACACTAAAAGTGATTGTTAAATCCTGTCTGACCCACGTCTGCTGCCCGACTGCTTTTGTTCTGTGCCAATGCAAAAAATACCACATGTATTTTTTTCCATTTTTTTTAAGTATATTTTATTGATATGTTTAGTTACCCTGGAAACTGGAGTGAGAAGTGGGGCGGGCCGGGACGGGAGGTGTGTGTGTTTTTAATACCTGTCAAAAAGTGTGCTAGAATTGATTTTCAGGACCTTTTTGAATATTAGCAACAACAGTGTTAGTCTTTTTTTGCTGTAAATTCCTGTAGAAAATAAAAACTCCTAGGCAATAATAACACCTGTGTGTTTGTGTGTGGAGCACCTGGATACTGTGTGTGTTCACCTGAGTGGAAGAGTTTAGCTTCTCAAAAGCGTCTGCAGGGTCGTTCACAAACCAGCTGATCCTGGTGTTAAGATGCTTTCAGGGAGCCGGTTTGATTTATACCTCTGCACAATGATCAGGTAACAGGTAGAGGACGTGCTTACATCCAACATCCACTACATTTTTATTAAATCCTGTTATTGAGGCTCAATTAGTGAATAAATATTCAAATCTTGATTTGATTTTGCCATTTTGTCTCATCATTCACTATTATGTTGCCCAGTAAACATTTATTTGGTTAAATCTGGAGAGGATTTACAGCCATGCCATACTCTTTCCATTTTTTATTAACTGATTTAAATGGACTCCAGTTAAAAAATTCTCATATCCACCCCCTCACTTGCACCTTCCGGACTGTATTTATAAAGCACTCAGTTGAAACCCTCTGACGACACACAGCTGAGCTTCGTTTGACTAATTACGAGACTTCTCAGACCAGCTGACTCCACCAGTGATGATTTAGGTGTGTCCCTGTTTGAGTATGGAAGTATGAATACTTTTTAAAGGCATTGTAAGTATTATCTTATTAATTATACCTTTTTAAGATCTGAAAAATGTTTTGCCCAAATTTAACTCAGACTTGTAGCTGTATAATAAACTGCAGATCACTGGAAGGTAAAAGCCACAAAAAACAGCTCAGAAAAATTGTAAAAAATAAAATAAATAAATAGTTTGCTCCCTGCATGCAAAGAAACAGTAAGGGTAAAAAAGACAATACAAGTCAGCTGGACCTGAAACATGTCTGTGATCAGAGATATTTGTCGTGTCTGAGGTGTTCAGCCATTTTATGGGTCTCACAATATCCAGCACTGCCGGGTCATTATACGAAAACGTGCCATTTTGTGTCCCTCGAACAAAACTGTGCTATAAATGTCAATAAACAATAAACACACTATAATCATTTTAGAATTTATTTTCCATGATATCTCTTATAACATTAAAACAATATAAAAGTTGATTTCTTTTGTTTTTAAAGAGTTTTAAACACCTTTTTGCATGAAGCATCATTCAAAAGCTGTAAAAATGGCCTGTCCCTCAATATGATTGTTCTACTTTTACTAGCTGTTAAGGCCCAAAAAAGTCAAACTATCATAAAAACATAAACTTTTATATAAAGCCTCAAGTGTCCTTTCATTACTCATGAATGGATTTTATTCTTAATATATGTAAAATGTTGTAAAAAAACATCAATTTAGTCGGGTCGCCAGGTAGTCGTCAACCCTGTTACTTTTAATGAAAACGCCCCTTCTGAGATAATGGACTGCTCCGAAAGCTGCATCATTTCCTGGGAGTGAATTCAACTTCCTTTTGTGAACATGCTGGTGAAAAGACAAATAAGTGTCCTCTTCTTTTCATGATTTTTCTCAGAGTTATATAATGTTTGACAGAGGGGACAAGCTTATTGTGTCAGCCCAGAAAAATGTTCTTGGCAGCCATTACTATCCATGTGGTGAAGGTCATGAGACCACATGGTGTGCATTCATTAGAGGCTTAAATCATGTTATTTATGTACATTAAAAATTTCTAACTAATATCTTTTTAACGTGTCCTTTTGTGGAAACAGGGCTGACACAATGAGCTTGTCCCCTCTGTCAAACATTACATAACTCTGAGAAAAATCATGAAAAGAAGAGGACACTTATTTGTCTTTTCACCAGCATGTTCACAAAAGGAAGCTGATTTCACTCCCAGGAAATGATGCAACTTTTGGAGCAGGCCAAACATGTTCAATGGATCCATTTCATTGTGACTGTCCTTTCGATATCTAAAACCTCTCAATAAATATGTCTCCAAAATATTCTTTGATTAGTCATGTTGAATTAAATGTTTATGAGTATCCCATTATCTCCATTAGACCCAAAGCTGCAACTTAAACTAGCAGTATGGTAACTGTTGTCAACCCTGTTACTGAGGTGTCAACCCTGTTACTGAGGTGTCAGCCCTGTTACTGAGGTGTCAGCCCTGTTACGTGTATAATATTCTAGTATAATTCAAAAAATGAAAAGACAAATGTCAAATCAACTCATTTTATATGTTAAGTAAAAGAAACCAGTAATCTACAGAACGAAATGTGGGCATTATTGTTTTGTTTCCACATTCTGTTCTTAAAAAGAAAGATGCTGTGAAAGTGTCAAATAAGCATATTCATCCATGGATAAAAATAAACACCTCAATATTCTCACTGTACAAACACGGGGAGATTTATCCCTCATAGTATATCAGATTTGTTGTAAATATGCATTTAAAACATTTTCAAACATTAATCGATGCATCGTAACAGGGTTGACAAAACACACATATGCATGTTGATTAAATGTGGAAAAAAATCAAAAATAAGATAGCCTGAGATGGCACAGCATCTATTTCTGATAGGTAAGGATCTATTTAATCCAAAAAGGGTCATAAATAGTTTTAAAACAGTACTTTGAAAATCAAACATTAAGAATGGGAAATGGCACGTTTTCATATAATGACCCTGCCACTGTTTGTGGAGGAAAAAAGTGGACTACAAAAATGTCCAAGTAGTTTTAGTTTTAGTGAATAAAATTAGATAAAAATTCATTTATAAGAAAACTACCAGGTAAATTAAAAAAAATGCTCTGAGACATAACGAACAATAATTTTAAATATCACTACCAAGACAAACATAAGAAGAGGTGACATTGTCTCCCAAACATTTTGTAAAAAATGTTTATAATTTGAATTCTGAGGAAGAGTTTTTCCTCCCTATTCACTTAAATACCTATTTTCAGTGACGTCTACGGGCCATTTGAGTACGGAGTACGGTTATTTTTTTTTCTGTTTTTCAGAGTAATTTTTTTATTTTTCTGTTTTTCAGTGTAATTTTTTCTGTTTTTCGGGGTAATTTTTTCTGTTTTTCTGAGTATTTCTTTCTGAGTTAATGATAACACCATCTAAATGACTTAAAGACAAGAGTATCTCCCAATGTCTCAGACCCACAACAAAGCAAAACTGGATTAAACTAAACAAGCGGGTCATATTTGCTTCCATTATATCGAGCTCTCAAGAAAGGAATGAAAGCCTCTGTTGTTGTATTGCTCTCTTAACTCAGAAAAAAATACTCAAAAAAACAGAAAAAATTACCCCGAATGACAGAAAAATTTAAAAATTATTTCGGAAAACAGAAAAAAATTACTCAATAAAACAGATTTTTTTTTTTATTTGTCAAGTGAATGCAATACGCTTCCGTATTTGAGGAGCTCAAATCACTGAAACTACAACTTTCAAGGTGAAGCAAGGTGTGTGTGTGTGTGTGTTTTGTTGGTTTTAAAAGGAACTCCAACCAATAAGACTTGTAGGCTTTAATATGCCACTATTGCCCTCTTGTACTACAATACACAGTTAGAAACACATGACATACTCATTACTTAAAAAAATCCTAACCGTTTAATCCGTATTTTGTCCTACGGAGGCCGCCATTACTAAGCTGCGCGGTTGATGATGTAACTTGGTTGCTCTCGCGAGGAGAGCTATTGGTGCTGACATTATCAGCCGTTACCTGTTGCAGTTTTTACCGGCGACAAAATGCACACGAGGGGACGTAGTGAGCGGAAGTGTTTGACGGTGGACGAATTGTTTGGAAGGAGAGGTTTGGTGGTTGTGCATAAACTGATCTGTGAATGGACTAGGATGGCGGGGAATAGTGATCGGGAGAGTGGGAGTGAGGATATGGATGCAAGTGACTGGAATGTAGTACGGAATAAGAGAAAGGAGTGTAGTGGAAGCAGTAGTAGTTATGATGAGAGAGAGGAAGGCAGGGTGGTGAAGAGGAGGATTGACGAGAAAGATGGTTTAAAGTGATTTTGAGGTTCAAGGAAGGGCAGGATATAAGAAAAATACTAATAGTGTAAATTCACACATTAGAAAGAAATACTATGGTCATTTACATATATATCAGGGCTCAACAATAAGGATTGCCCAATTGCCCGGGGCAAGTAAAACGCAACACCGGGCAAGTAAACCTAGCGAACGGGCAAGTGGCTAAATATAGTAAAACTGAAATCGACGTAGGCTATCATGAATGTGCTTTTGCAGTCCACTCTCCTACAAGCTGTGTTTGGTCTCTCTACCCCCTGCTTCTGCCCCCTCCCCAAGTGTCTGTGTCATTCACCAATCAAGATCGAGGAGCATAGTTTTGAGTGACACATGCCTGTCTTCATCGGACATGAGAAGATCGACGCCATGGAGAAGTACGAGTTGAAGCTCAAGCGACATTTTCAGGAGTCGTGGAAGAAAGAATTTAGTTGAGTGGCTTTAGAGGCGGTTGGAACTCCAACTATGTTCTGTGCAGTTTGCCACAGGTTTGAAAGCAGGGCCGACAAAACGGGCGCATTTTTCAAAGGAAAGGAAACCTTTCACAAACAAATGCTCGAGTGCCACAAGAAAAGCAAGCAGCACCTAGCTTGCATGGCTGCAGACAACCCATCCTCCGGGGCTTTGCCAGCCCTTTTACGAAAGATAAACAGAGTTGGATCAGATTGTCGTAAAACTAACCACTGCAGCCTACCAAGTTGCGAAAAACGTACAGCCATTGACAGCATACCCCTGTGCAGTTGATCTTCAACTGAAGAATGGCGTCAACCTGGGTGCACAGTACCACACTGACATGGCATGTCGAAGGCAAGTAACATTATTGCTAGCTAATTTATCTGTCTAATGAAGTGACGTTACACTATTTCTCATTCAGTCAGTCAAACCTTGCACTCTCAGTTTCACATTCATTTAAAGTTTAGCATTTTGTGTTTTCACTGGAATGGGTGGGCTGTGACAGGGGTCAGGCAAGGCACCAGGAGTGGCCAAGAGCAAAAGCAGTGATCAAAGCATTGCTCCAGGCCCAACAGAGCAAAGTATGCACAGACTTTTAAAGGACCCTGAAAGGCTGCAGAGCTTCCCCAACCTGCTGATGGTGGTTGAGATCATCCTGGTGCTCCCACTATCCACTGCTGCTTGTGAGCGTGGCTTCAGTGCCATGAAGCGCGTTAAAACGGACTGGTGAAGTAACCTTTCAGTTGACATGTTGTGGAAACTGCTTTACATTAATATTGAAGGGCCAGCAGTTGCTGATTTAAGATGGCTGTCAGCAGGGCAGCGAGCATGTAGAGTGTTAAGTTATATTTTTAGATGTGTAGCCTGTAGGCCTACTGTTTTGCCTGCACATTATTTGACACTGAAACTTGACTGACTTTATGTTTATGTAATTATATTGAATGAATTTGAACAATGAATGATACAAGTTCAGCAAATATGTTTTTTATGGTGTAAATAAAGACGTAACATAAAAATTAACTGTAGTCTTTGTTGTTATTTGATAGCCGCTTAAATGGAACAATTTGTATAGGGGCAAGTAAAAACTGACTTCGGACAAGTAGATCTCTGACTAACTTGCCCGACCTTAACGTTGAACCCTGTATATACAGATGGTTCAAAAGATCCAGAGACAGGCAGAACAGCAGCAGCAGTAGTCATCCCTGAAGTGAATGTGGTATGCAGGAAGAGACTCTCCAATGAATTATCTGTCTTTACAAGTGAAATGATGGCTATAATAATTGCAGTGCAGTGGGTAGAATATAGAGTATAGAGTATTGATACTATCAGATTTAGCAGCAGCATTAAAAAGTTTATTTTATCTCAACACCACATGCAGAGAAGACTTATTATTTGAAATAATGATGTCATTATTTAGAATCAAGCATATGCACTTGTCTGTCAGTTTTGTGTGGGTTCCAGCACACATCGGGATTGAAGGGAATGAGAGGGCAGATGGAGCAGCCAAAGGAGCTTTGAGGAGTGAGCATAAACTCCATGTAAATATTAGCAAATCAAAAGTCAAGGGGGTGATAAAGAGACAGATCAGAAAGAGGTGGCAAAATGAGTGGAACAAAGAGAGTAAAGGACGGTACCTTTTCAAACATAAACCAGTAGTTGGGAGTGCAGGGACAGGCGGGTGAACAGGACAGAGGAGAGGGTTATGACCGGATTAAGGAATACTGGGCATACTGGGTTAAACAGTTCTTTATTTTTAATCAAAAAACATGATACAGGAAAGTGTGAACATTGTGGAAAGGAGGAAGTGGACCATATTTTATTATACTGCCAAAGATATATAACAGAGAGAGCTGTGTTAAAGGAGGAAATAAGAAAGCCAGGGGAAGTCAATATCATTAACATATAGGGCTCAAAAGGGCACGTGACTTCGCAATGCATTGTGTGTAACCAGCGCCATTTTTACAGGCAAATTGTTTTGTTTACATTGCGTTGCGCTGGGAGAGAGACGTGAAGCGAGAGATTTAAATGGACCGGGCAAAGGAAAAGTGTGTCAGACGGTACCGAGACAAGCTGGACCCTGTTCCAAAGGCTCGGTACCTTGACAGAATCCAGAAAATAGGTGGAGTGGATCCGTATGAGCACAGAGACTGGACTCGGGATTTAAAAGCCCTGCCGCCGTTGACTGAAGCTGAGCTTGTCCTCTATCTCGTCAACAGTATAAGTTATTATACCAGCAACGAATTTAGGAATCTTTAAGGGCTCATGGGCGAGCAAACTTTGGGTGGGTGCAGGACCTCCGAATTTTACGCCTTAAAGAGAAGACGGTCGTCATTTCAGAGGTATGTAAACTTTACAAGCCTCACAGTGTGTCCCACCTCCGTGTGGTGCTGCCTGTTTGCTTGCTCAGGTGTTGACTAACATATCTTGGTGTCTGCTGGACCAATTAATTTCAAACAAAAATATTTTGAGGACTGAAATCCACTCTGCATTTATGTGGTAAATATGTATGGGCTTCTCAGTTATTTATTTCAGAATTAGGGCATTTTCACACCATACATCTCTAACTCTCCATCGTCATGCATGGGTGGGCATGATATGGAGTTTATCTTTATTTTTAACTTTCACTTCTTAACCACAATTTAGGACAAGTTTACTCCTGTGGAAACAACTGAGAAACAATGTTTTTAGTGACATCAAGATGTGTACTTTTTTTTTTCTTTTTTTTATAAACAGGATTAAAAGTCCTGACTGCACAGCTGTGTTAGATTTGTCCCTAGTTCTATTTCAGTTTTTGCTATCAAATCGATCTTCTTCCCGTGGCGATCATGAGAACGCTTGTGGCAGTTAATGACACAGCAAGTCTGCACCATTTTCAAACGATACAGTTACTTTTAAAATGCTACAACAACAACAACAACGGAACACAAGCGTAGCGTCGCAAAACGTAAACAACTTTCCAATTGCCTGCAAAGCCCACAGTGCATCGCGGTTTTTCCACTTCCACTACGTCACCCTTTTGAGCCCTATAGAGCGTGCCAGTAAACCCAGAACTCCATTAGCGCTTTTAGCACTTCCAGTTCTCTCGTCTAAAAGTCAATACGTTTTTTGAATGGGATTTTGGTAAAATGCCTCAAATAAGGTCTGTGGTTAACAAAAGCTTAAGCGAGTTTCAGGTTTTGTTCTACGACATAAAACACGCCAGTAAATACCCTACTTGTGAATTTTGAAGCTTTTACGTGTCGTAAAAAAGGCGGTTGCTAACAAGCTGCTCAATACAACTACAAACCCTGTCGGGGACATTAAACGTCATCACCCCCGAACAGGCGAGAGTGCTGGCAGTCCGCCATTACAGCTTATTTAGCTTAAACAGTCCGATTTCCCCATTATACAATGTTTTTAAAATAAAGCGGCAGAAATCAGTTGAAAGCTTAGTGGCGGTGACGTCAAGAGTCATGCGACCGTGGAGTAGTCATGTAGTCCGTTAAAGCCTAACGTTAGCTTTTTACTTCTGGCGATCGCATTTAAGCTTCAAATGTGGTATGAAAGGTGTTCATATGTGAAGATTATCTCGCTGAACAAAACCTGTAAGTATCATAAACTTGTGTTAGCCACAGAGCTTATTTTCTGACATAATCCAAAACGCAATGCAAAAATCACATTCACTTTCTCTTCGGGAACCAGCGTGATGCTAAACTTCCGGGTTTTGGCACACTCTATTACGTAAATCTTCAGGTGACAAGTGCTGGAAACAGCTACTGAATTTTTTAAAATCAACTAGATTAATGAATAGAATATAAGGCTGGGTTATTTGATGTTAAGTGAATTTTGTTTGTTTTGTTTGACATACATAAATATGAATACATAAGAGATAATTTAGATACCTAGTCCACACTCCAGATCAGTGGGTGTCGGTAATGCACCTGAAAGCTGTTTGCCAACCGCCAATAACATCAAGAGAAGCAGAAGAAGAAGTTTTTGCCGGCACATTTGAGGAAAACTACTACGATGCCACACTGTGCTGCTCTTGGTTGTAGTTTCCAATCGAAAGGCAATAAAAGAAGCGACGTAAGTCTTCACATTTTCCCTCGCGATAAGAAGAAAAGCAAGGCCTGGGAAAATGCTTGTGGTCGAGCAAAACTTAGGACCCTCGGCTGTGTTCTCGTCACTTTTCTGCTTTTCTTTTGCTGGATATACAAGCAGAGGACAGTCATTCCCAGGGTCTCCTTCTGACAGATGATGAATTCAGCGAGGAGAGTCAGCCACGGGTCAGCGTGGCAAGGCGTTTTAACATTTAATAGCTAGACTGGATATTCATTGCTGATATCTGCAACATAATTTTGCCTAGTCAAAACTCTAATTACAGATATCTGTAATTCAGTTTTGACTAGTAAGATTCAAACTACTTTTGCCATTCATGTGTATGGGGTTTATGGCCAGCCGTTTTAACATTTAATCACTAAGTCCGACTATCCGGAATTACCATTATAGATATCAACAACGTCATTTTGACTAGTAGTAATGTCATTGTGACTAGTATGAATTTTAATTTAAGATATTTATAACGTCATTCTGACTAGTCAAAACTACAGATATCTGTAATTCGGTTTTGACTAGTAAGAGTCAAACTATTTTTGCCATTCATGTGTATGGGGTTTGTCATTATAGATATCTACAATTACATTATGACTATCTATAATTCCAGTTTGAGATATCTACAACGTCATTTTGACTAGTCATAATTCAGTTGCAGATATCTGCAACGTCATTCTGACTATCTGAAACTCAATTCAAGATATCTAGAAAGGACCATGTAGATATCTTCAACTGATGATAATTAAAGATATCTTGAACTTGAATTATGACTAGTCAAAATTAAATTGTAGATATCTCAAACTAGAATTACAGATATCCACAATTCAGTTGCAGATATCCGCAATAAGAATTGCAGATATCCGCAGCTACATTGGAGATATCTATAATGACAGACCCCATACACATGAATGGCAAAAATAGTTTGAATCTTACTAGTCAAAACTGAATTACAGATATCTGTAATTAGAGTTTTGACTAGGCAAAATCTAATTACAGATATCTTAAATAAGAGTTTTGACTAGGCAAAATTATGTTGCAGATATCAGTAATGAATATCCAGTCTAGCGAGTAAATGTTAAAACGGCTTGCCATAGGGGTTTCTCATTATAGATATCTCCAATGTAGTTGCGGATATCTGCAACTGAATTGGAGATATCTATAATTCCAGTTTGAGATATCTACAATTTAATTTTGACTAGTCATAATTCAAGTTCAAGATATCTTTAATTATCATCAATTGAAGATATCTACATGGTCCTTTCTAGATATCTTGAATTGAGTTTCAGATAGTCAGAATGACATTGTAGATATCTTAAACTTGAATTATAACTAGTCAAAATGACGTTGCAGATATTTGCAACTGAATTATACAGTAGATATCTCCAATTCAGTTGCGGATATCCGCAATAAAAATTGTAGATATCCGCAGCTACATTGTAGATATCTATAATGAGAAACCCCATACACATGAATGGCAAAAATAGTTTGAATCTTACTAGTCAAAACTGAATTACAGATATCTGTAATTCAGTTTTGACTAGTCAGAATGACGTTATAGATATCTTCAATTCAAACTAGTCACAATGACATTACGACTAGTCAAAATGGTGTTGTTGATATCTATAATGGTAATTCCGGATAGTCAAACTTAGCGATTAAATGTTAAAACGGCTTGCCATATGTCTTACCCTTATTGATCCTGTAGTTGAAATTGTCTAGGAGCAGGAGCACAGATGCAAAATACATCCATGAGCAGGAGTCACCATAGATGCAGGGGTCACTTGCAGATGGCAGGTGGGAGTTCTCTTGTCTCCTCGTTCAGGAAAAAAGATTACCACGAAAAACAGAAAAAAATTACTACAAAAAAAAAAACAGGAAAAAAAAAACCCTGAAAAAGAAAAAAAAATTACCATGAAAAACCGGGGGGAAAATTACTCAGAAAAACAGAAAAAATTACACCAAAAAAAAACAGAAAAATAAATAAATTACTCTAAAAAACAGGGAAAAAATTACTCAGAAAAACAGGGTTTTTTATTTGTCAAGTGAATGCAATACGCTTCCGTAAGGAGGAGAGTCAGCCGCGATACAGACATTTTTTCAGAGTACAGATGACATGTTTTTACCGCTGTACAGTCGAGAGAACGGGAGGACAGGCCGGTGCAACCATCTGACGTCACTACCCAGACTGCACTGCCACGTAAACAACAATGGAGGCCTACAAGGGAAAAGGTCCTTTCCAATTTAAAAAACTAATACATCTACAGTGTTTTTTAAATTACATTCACATAGCTGATGCCAGCATTAATCTATTAAAGACTACAAGTCATTTAACTGATATTTAAAGCTGTCGTCCTCCTGAGAAAACAGAAAATGCCCCGAGACAGCATGAATCATGACGGTTCTTTGGGAACAAAGCAGGAAGTCTGGTGATGTTTCTATTGAGCCAGTTAGGAAGTAAGGAGGTCAGGGTTGATGGATCGACAACAGCCAACAGTTTCCAGCCAGCAGTGAGTGTTGTCTAAGTTATTATTGTAACCATGGAGATGATGCTCCTAACCTTAACATAGTAATATCTGTAGTTCAACTCCAAAGGTCATTGTGTTCATCATAACTAAAAAAAAGAATAAACTTCTTTACAGTTAAACAAGGCTGTGACCAAAATGAAGTATCAGAGGTATAACTCAAGCTCCAGTGACACACAGCAGAGCGACTCAACCTTTTTTTTTAGTAAAAATAACAGTAAAAGTTAATCACATTTTTCCTTGTAGTTCACATCTCCACCACTAGATGACCCCACTGCATTTCCTTTCCACTGCTGGACTGCCTCTGCACCATCACCATCTGAGAGGATGTTTGTCTGTTTGCTGTCCTCTTCACTCTGATGTTTCACTCTGGTCTTAATAAACACTTTACAACATATGTCATATATGATAGTCTGTGATCTCTGTAGCACTTTTCCTTCTGCTGATGTTTAGAATAGATTTGGCGTGGTGCAAATTTCACAAACATGAATCCCAACTGTCAGGTTCTCTTCTGTCTGAGAGGTAACTATTTAACAGGATTTCATGTGGCTCGTAGCTACAGCTGTAATGTCTTCCAGTCTTTATAAACCTCTTCTCAGACTGGAGTTCAGCCTAACACTATCTCTGTGCATCTGTTTTTCCACCAAGGTGCCATGACAACGACCTTGAGGTCTATGAAATCTGATTATTTTTCATTTGTCATTCATCATTATGACATGATTGGCAGGTTCAGGAGCAGAGTGACTCAGAGCTGCAGCCTTAAATGCAGCTTAAGGCTTCACTTTATTTAGGTATCATGACTAGTATTGGGCCAAAAGAGAGATTTTATTATGGCACACAAGGTATTTAAGATATAGGCTAGATCTTGTGTGTACAACAGATCTCCTGTATAGCAGTGTGTTACTGCCACCATGCCAAAATGATTGCTCAGTTTCTCATTATCAAAAGAAAATATTATCATTTTAACAAACATTTTAAATGTAGTAAGTCGGATCTGTTCCCGGTGAGAGTTGGACTCCGCCAGGGCTGCCCTTTGTCACCAGTTCTGTTCATCACTTTCATGGACAGAATTTCTAGGTGCAGCCGAGTGGTGGAGGGAGTCAGGTTCGGTAATGGGAGGATCTCGTCCCTGCTTTTTGCGGATGACGTGGTCCTCCTAGCTCCATCGAACAGTGACCTCCAGCTCTTGCTGGGACGGTTCTCGGCTGGGATGAGAATCAGCACCTCCAAATCTGAGGCCATGGTCCTCAGCCGGAAAAGGGTGGATTGCCCACTCCAGGTCAGGGGGGAGGTCCTGCCTCAGGTGGAGGAGTTTAAGTATCTCGGGATCTTGTTCACAGTGAGGGTAGGATGGAGCTGGAGATTGACAGGCGGATTGGGGCGGCATCAGCAGTGATGCAGGCACTTAACCAGTCCGTTGTGGTGAAGAGGGACCTCAGCCAGAAAGCGAAGCTCTCGATTTACTGGTCGATCTACGTTCCAACCCTCACCTATGGTCACGAGCTCTGGGTAGTTACCAAAAGAACGAGATTATGAGTACAAGCGGCCGAAATGAGTTTCCTCCGCAGGGTGGCTGGGCTCAGCCTTAGAGATAGGGTGAGGAGCTCGGACATCCGGGAGGGACTCGGAGTAGAGCCAGTTGAGGTGGTTCGGGCATCTGGTAAGGATGCCTTCCGGATGCCTCCCTTGGGAGGTGTTTCGGGCATGTCCAACCGGAAGGAGACCTTGGGGCCGACCCAGGACACGCTGGAGGGATTACATTGCCTGGCTGGCCTGGGAACACCTCGGGGTGCAGCAGTGCGTTTGACTGAAACCACTTCAATGACTGATTTTATTATGCCTTCTACGGAGTTAAATCTTTTTACTTATTATTACCATTATTGCTGCACAATTAGTATGTCTTTGTGCCTTTGACCCTGACTGGTTGGTGGATTTTAATACTTGTTGAATTTCAGCTTTATCTTTTTTCAGGCTTTTGTCCCTTTCACAAGACATTTGATCTGATTTTCAAGAGAGAAAATGTTTTTTTGCTCTGAGCTGTTTGTTGCAGTGATGTGGTGGTTAAGCAGGAAGGCGGGTGGGTTAACTGTAATTAGGCTGACAAATGAGAATACTCCAAAGGTTGTCCAATCAATTGGTTCGGCCACTTGGTGAGCAGCCTTGTCTAATCAGCCATTAATCAGTGGAAATGAGCTTTGATTACACTCTGTGACAGCGACTCTCAACCGGGCTGTATCGAAGCCCAAGAGGCTGCATGTTTCTTCCACTACTCAGTATGTTGTCAGGAAAACAAGCTGCTGTGGGGTTTGACAAGAAAAACACGACTGCAGAAAAACATCAATCTGACCCGTAGGTTTCTGTATTGAGCTCCACATCAAATGTTTGACACGAGGGAAGCAAAGCATCCAGAAGTAAAGCAGGAGTCCCACAATGCTTGGATGAACAATGGTTGTGCATCTGTTCTGCTGCTTTGTGTCTGAGACCCACCTGGGAATCCTCTAACTCTTCATCCTTAACAGTGACAGAGTACCTTCAAACCTTCCTACCCACTTAAACTACTCTGGTAGTGTCCAATAATCTCGAAGATATAACTACTACACTACAAGAAGGAATACTTGGTGAATACTTAGGGATTCAACAAATACAAATTATCTCCCTAATCTCCTATAAACGGTTTTACCTTTCCCCCATCATCCCCTAAATGGGTACAAAACAAGAGCAACTTTTCCCCCATCACTCCCTAAAACAAGAACTTCTCCCCATCATGATCTTAAACAAGAACAACTTCTCCCCCGTCACTCCCCAA
The DNA here is from genome assembly GCF_041903045.1 of Epinephelus lanceolatus. Classification (NCBI taxonomy): domain Eukaryota; kingdom Metazoa; phylum Chordata; class Actinopteri; order Perciformes; family Serranidae; genus Epinephelus; species Epinephelus lanceolatus. Next base: position 41,143,427 of record NC_135744.1, on the reverse strand, counting down.
GTCCTTTCGTCCAAGATATTTCTCTTTCCTTTCTTTTTTCTACTTTGTTTTCAATTTTCCTCCTTCACCTGTTTTTGTGATCTGCTTCCCACATACTGTTTTTAAATAAGAACAAGATCTTTTGTGACATGCTGAAGTGCTGATGTACTTTATGTTATTGATGGACGCCCAAAAACTTCGAAACCTGCTCATGCGTTCTCTTCTTTTTCTTTCTCTTCTTTCTGATTTGTATTATGATTTGGATGTGGGAAAAACAGTAACTTTTCTTTTTTGCAGTCTAGTTTTTCTAAGCCACAAAGAAGACAACGTTGCTAAGAAGGATCATGTTTTGGGAAACTCAGCCCTGCAGCCCAAAACATTTCCTAACTGTATTGGCTCGTAGCTACATCGCCTAAGCGACAGCGGATGGAGTTTAACCAAGGGACTGTTAGACTACAACTTGACAAAACAATTGAACGGTATAGGAAACATGCAACAGTCTTTTACAGTGGAGTCACTCGCTGTCAGGCAGCTAAGCAGTTTTACAACTACAGTACTTGGATACAAATATGGAAAATGAGCTAAAGAGAACATTTGAAGAGCTACATAATGATGTTGAGTCTGTCGCCCACCGCAGACACTAGCTATGTTTCCATCCAAAAGTGATTCAAATCATTGGGAAATGCGCATTAAAAGAAATACGAATCCTGTGTGTTTCCATTAAATGTACGGACTTTGGTGAAAACTACGAACTCGCGCGAGTTTTCCACAGAACCAGAAACAAAACAAGTCTCGCATTCTTCTTCTACGTTTTCTGGCGGTTGGCAACCAGCTTGTAAATGCATTACAGCCTTCCCGACCCGGAGTGTGGATATCACCATGGAGAGAGGTGCGCTACGTCAGACTTAATTCGAACATAACTGTCTCCATCCCCCGTTTTGTGAATCAACATTTTTTCAAATCAACCACAACCCGGCTAAAGCGAGCGTATTTTAGTTTGTGCGAATCAGGGGATTTTAATTTGAATTTTGCATCATAATTTTCCGATGCGATACTTCTAGATGTGCATCTGAACAGGCTGATGGAAACATGGCTATTATCTGTCCACAACAAAAGCTTCCTCAGGATAACAATGGATATCACGTCACTGGATATAACGTTACTGGGACTAAAAATCTACAGAAGCGCTACCGCTAAATGTAACGTTACTGCACTGTGGTGAGGCCAGCAGGTCGACAGTGACTTCAGAGATGGTGAGAGACGTGTCTCATTGAGATGCTGTGGTAAGAATTGTTCATATACCTCTATCTGACTTGACTATCTTTTATTGTTTAGGGCTAAAATGTTTTAGTGAAAGGGAACTTCAGTTTGTGAACGAATACTGCACGCTGCGCGCCGTTTTAAGACCTGGCCAAAAATAATGGAGTAACACAACGTTACCGGTAACGGTAACTGAGTTACTGAATTTAAAAACTAATGCGATAGAGTATTAGTTACTGTCAAAACTAACGGCGTTACTGTAACACGTTACTAATAATGCGTTACTGCCCAACACTGTTAAAGGTAGGATCTGGAGGATTTTCAAACAAAACAAAATATAGACATATACAAATGAAATCCTGCTTAATCATCACCTATGGGCTTCTACTCATGTGTGGTGGTGACTCTGTTTGCAGAGCTCCTGCCCTTTAACTGTATTTTGATGTTTTTGTGAGCTCAGACCGCTTCTGGGTGGCGATTTCCCCAGCCAATGAGAGAGCGCAGGTGCCGTGTCCGAGCTTGCACCAGCATGAGCCTTGCCTGAACCTCTTCTGTGAAGTTTTCTTCCATACCTGCGGGCTCCATACACCCAGGAGAGTTGAGCCTGATAGGAGGGGCCAAATTTGAATGTGTGTTTACAGACAGCAACTGGAAAATCCTCCAGACCCTACCTTTAATTACTTCCTTTTTTACATCTTAGTGTCAGCTCTTCCTTCACACAGACAACACAGTAGAGAGAATTCCAAGTTTTAATTCATTCAGGCTTTGAGGGGGTCATCCCTATGTTTCCCGGGTTCTATGTTCCCCACTTAACCCTGCAAAAAAGGTTTCATGTTCCCCGCTTACACATAAAGGGTTCTATGTTTCCCGCTTGGTTGAGCAGGGAACATAGAACCCGGGAAACATAGAACCCAGGAAACATAGATACGCTCACGCTTTGAGTGGGGTGAAGCAGCTCCACTGGATTCAACACAGTTGGATCAAGAATGTGAAACTTTTAGACACTTCAGACACACAAAACTGCAAAAACATCTCCAGTCAAGGAGACCATTGACTTTTGCTTCAAGAGTGTTTAAAATTAAAAATAGAATTTGAAATTTTAAAACTAAGATTCGAGCATTAGCATTAATTCTTCATGTGTTAGCTGGTCCAGTTGTTAAAAATTTGTGATTCATTTTTGATATAAGAACAACAAACAAAACCTGAAACAAGACAAGCATTAGAAAGATTCTTTTAAAACTTTTAAGACCATCTTCAAATGGGAAAAAACTTTGAAAATCCTGTTCACTGCTTCACTCTCAAGATGATGTGGGGCAGAATTAAAAGGTGCAGGAGTCATGTCTATATATCTGATATCTAGATTACTTGCGGTTCTCCAGTGGACCTGCATGTTGGCATCCGTCGTGGCTGTGAGGAGATTTGTGACACAGCTGGAACCATGGGTGGACAGCGGGGGGGGGCTCAGACGTTGCTATGGCAATGTGACAGAGTGTACGAGGGGTGGGCTGATGTTCTGTCTTTACTACATGTAAACATGAGCTGAGTAGGTTGCCAGGCAACAACACGTACTCTCACAGATGCCATCGCAGGCTCAATATTAAGACGGTTGAGTCAGGAGAAAATCTCAGTGGTGTGTTGTTGTTGTTTTTTTCCTGCTCAATGTTTGGGTGGAAAAATGTCATCCAGTGTCAGCAGAAGGAGTCACGCTGAGTGTCAAACTCTCCGATTGTTGCCAAGGTAACTTCATAATTTTGCAGTCAATGTCATGACCTTTTTGAATAAATAAAGCTGTCAGCTATGAGTATTTCACACCTCAGACTTCATAATCTTTTACTCCCACAGACATGTTTAGAAATATTTAAAGAAAGACATAACATTCTATTGATTCCAGTCTGTCACGTACACTCTGAGAATGCTGCTCTGTAGGAAAGGTACTGAGCTATATATAAGTATTCAGCACACTCCTGTTACTGTCAGGACAAACCACTCGAAACTGATTTAAAAGTAGGATGGATACTAGTTTCTCTTCATTACAGAAAAATACAGGTACAGAAAAAATGTGAGCATCAAAAGACATTTTTACCTTGACTACAAAACATTTGACCTTCAGTTGGAAAAGTAAAATTGAAACCCTGACTTGTCAGTGTAAGCAGTCCAGTCATGCAGATAGATGAACAATGTTAATGGAAAAATGAGTTGAGTTAAACATGATGTGACAAGACATTTGTTTCCAGCAACACAATACAATAATATTCTCTAATTACATTACAGTTGTTTGGGCCAAACTAGCTGTTTGCATTGTATGTTTCTGGAAACCACGGATAAGTTACATTTGTACATTATTTATTGAAACTTTCTGTTGTGGTGAAGGTGAAGTTACGTTAATGCACAAAAAACACTTGGTTATGGTTAGAAAAAGATCATGTTTTGGCTTAAACACCCACGTGTGGTTGTTTTACATATCCACGTGGCACAAAGGCCATGGGAAAAAAACCGCTGCAGTGTGTCATTGAAAAACAACCAGGTTCTGTGGCTCAAACGCAGGTGGAGCCATCACAAAGGGTCGTCTGTGCTTTTTATTTATTTATTTTTTTCTTCCTGTATTGTTCCTATGTGTTGTTTTGTTTGTTTTGAACTAATCTCTCAAGACAGATTCTGCAATCTACATTGTAGAATCTGTCGGCAGCCCTGTGTGAAAGACGACTAGAGAGGGGGGGAGGGCGGGGCTTTGAGTTTGAACGATGCTGCACTTTGGCCAATCACAATGGAGGGGGCACGGCCGAGACGTGCAGGTGTCCCCAGGAAATGTGTACCTACAGAAACAGCAAGCTCCACGTCCATAGCGACCGCTCCAGTAATGCCGTCTCATCAACGTGAAAAAAAACATTTTTTCCAGCGGATGTCTTAGTTACAACATGTTTGAGCTAACTGGAGTAGTTTCATGTCGTATCCGACAACGGGAGGCTTTTAACAGATGACGTCCTGATGTTAGCTTTGCTAACTGTCCCTGTCAGCTGCAGCCACTGATGCTTTCTAGACATCGTGATTTCCCATAACTGAATAAATACCACACATAGCAACACAAAACTGCTTTGCTAGCTCAATCATGTTGTAACTAAGATATTCACTGGAAAAAATATTTTATTCACAGACTGTTTAATGAGTTATTACCTTATTTTTATACAGTCTATGGTTATAGACAACGCTAACGGCTAACGTTAACAGCTAACGGTTAGCCCAGCTAATCTACGATAACCATATTAATTACGTGCACACAGAAATAGTAACGTTTGTTCAGTCATTGTGTTTATAGACTTAACAAACATCAGATTAGTCTACACGGTGATATAGTGACGTGAAAAATGTGATATATAGCTAAACTCTGCTGGTTTTCTACCCGAAGTATTGTAAACAACACGGTGATTCCCTGGGGGCACCGCCGGAAGTGAAGGGCGTGAGGCCCCTGCACTTCCGGTTAGTCGAAAAACTCCGGGCTGTGCCTCCAGAGGTAAAGGAAGAAAAAAATAATAATTTTTTAAAATTTTTTTTACTGATGGATTTCCAGATTAGTTTTGAACAGACTGTGAAGTCAAATATCCCTCTGGGACAATAAAGTCTAATCTAATCTAACAAGTAAGCTTGCCAACAGGTTAGATTATTGTTAACGAACATAGAATAAGGATCATATTATTTTCACTTGCAAATACCCACTATTGACACATTTTCACAGCCTACCTACACAGGAAGCTAACTCGCTAACCATGCAGCAGATCGTAGGGATTTTGTTCAGGGTTAACGTGGATTTTGTTCAATGGTAATACCTTCCATTTGGAAAACTAACTCAGAAGACACACAAAGGAATTTTTAAAGAAGCACAGGAGCAGCCCACAGATGATGTCAGAGGGCTGTGATTGGTTGATCGCAATGTGGGATGTTGACCCAGGAGCATGTCCCACTTAGCAAAATCAGGTCGTGCACCTCGTGCACCTAACCATGTAGTTCTGGTAACCTGATAAGACTGTCCTGATGACATGCACTCAACATTCGGTTTTGCTGTCTATATAAGTTTGGACTTGCTGTCGCCCCACCTGGTATCTGGAAACTAAAATCCAATCAGGCCAATCAGGGATCCGCACCATAATTGACAATGTAAGCAGCCAGTCAGGGACAGTGTTGCAGTTAATGATGTAAATATGCAAGCCGCAGCTTGCTGATCAGTAACGGCAGCTCCCGAAGCATCAAGCGCTAACTCTAACAATAGAGTAAACACAGCAATTAGTGAAGTTATTGCAGAAATGGAGTCAATGTGAAGAGAGGAGGAGCGCGCACCAGGGTTGGAGAGGTGCTGACCGTTGACAAAAATATACAAACTTGAAAAAAGATGTCAGGCGCACACTCTAAGACTTGATGCAAAAATGTTTTCTTTTATTCAAGTTCCAACGTTTCGTCCAGACCGTCTTCATCAGGGTATTACAAGACACTGAGCTACCAAACATTTTATAAGACACACTGGTGAGCTCAATGATGAGAGAGAGTGTCTTCGAGGCCGTTTACACGTGGCCGGCTATTTTCATAAACGGACATGTCTCCGTTTCAAAAAGATCTTCGTTTACACTTACCCGTGTATATATACACAAGAGCATGCCAAACCTGTAGGTGGCAGGGTAACGAGAAGCTCAAGCCTTCCATGTATCCATTGTCACCATAGCAACATAGGTCGCACTTTTGACACAGGCGCAAGTTCCGGCGCATACTGTGACGTCAGCTGCCTATAACTCCGTTTATCTCAGTTTACATGCAAACGCGCAACCGGAGTTTTCCAAAATCTCCACTCTGGCTGGAGTTTTTAGAAAGACTCGTTTTCAGAGGAGAAATCTCCGTTTGCATGTAAACGAAGGGCACAAACGAAGGAAGATGTCTCCGTTGATCAAAATCACCGTGTACGTGTAAACGGCCTCTTCAGTTGCAGGCACATGCCATGGGAGGAGCCGACAATCAACACAAATTGCCACACAGATGAAGCAGGAAAAAAAGCACAAAATGATCAAAGTTCAGTTTCCATTCAAGTATAATCTTAAAGACTGAAAAAGACAGAATACAGACAATTCAAAAGTACATTGCAAAAACACTTACATTCTTTTCAGTTATCAAAAAGAAGTAGAGAATAAAAAGTGTCATTATCTTAAATACAGCCAGATCAGGAAAAGAATAATAATGCATTTAAACACCACTTAAAGTGGAAAAGTTTCTTGAAAAATGAATTCACATAGGAGGGGGAGACTACAAAAACAATTGTTAGGACTTTGAAACAAGACATTTAAATATATGAAACATAATTGTAAACGATTAAGTAGAAAAATGTTAAATTTTGAATATAATTTTAGAGAAAGAATTTTTAAGAAAAAATTGAATTTAGAAAACATCTACTTACAACAGTAATGGTAGATAATTGAAATAGAAATAAGTTGAATTTTAGGAATTTTTGGAAAGATGTTTAAGGATTTAGAACAATCTGCATAAAAGGAAGTTAAAGATAAAGGATTAGAAAATGCATCACAATGCCTATAAGACATAGGACAATCTAGAGTCAAAGAAAAGGTTTAAGGTCAAACTCAACATTAAGGCCACTGGGAGCAAGAGTATTTAAAGTATAGATCCAGAAAGCTTCTCTTTTCAACAAGAGTATGGAAATCACCCCCTCTTCTAGGAAGACATACTTTTTCAGTCCCTATATAACGCAGAGCAGATATAGGATGTCCAGCCTCAATGAAGTGTGCTGCAACAGGATAGGTCATGTTTTTACATCTTATGGAGCTACGGTGTTCAGCTATACGTGTCTTAAGTGCACGCTTGGTTTTACCCACATAATATTTGCCACAAGGACAAGAATCAATATAAATAACACCTTTAGTGGTGCAGGAAGTAACACCTTTAATAGGGATCTTCCGACCTGAATGAGGGTGTTTAAAATCTCTACATTTATAAGTACTGTTGCATTGCGCACAGGCACCACGTCTATAGTTACCATCTGCGACAGGAGCAAGAGTGCGTTGTGGCAAAATTTCTAGAGGAGGCAAGTCTGAATGGACTAATGCATCTCTAGGTTTCTACCTCTTGAGAAGACAACTCTAGGGGGATCATTAAAGACATTTGTTAGAAGAGGATCAGACTTTAAAATGTGCCAGTGTTTATGCAAAATCAGTTTGAATCTTTCAGCACAGCGGGAATACTGTGTGATAAATAGAGAAACTTCTTTTTTGTTTTCATTTGTAGCACCATCAAACAGGTCAGCTCTAGAAATTTTAGATTAACTCTTAGAGTGTGCGCCTGACATCTTTTTTCAAGAAATGGAGTCAATAACAACAATAAACAAGAGCAAGAGTATGCACTCGCAGACTTTCTTGAAGGAAATGATGTTTTGACGGTTCTTCCGACTGGATCTGGCATAAGCTTGATTTATCAACTGGCTCCGCTGGCAATAAAGATGTTCCCCATTTTTTGTAAGTCTGATTGCCTGAAGAAGTTTGTCTGTTAAGGAAAGCAAGGTAAGTGTTTGGGGTGGCACCAAGTCCAGACTGGTAAAGAAAGCAAAACAGAATGTTGAGCTCACGTTAAAGACGGTCTTACCAGGCTATAGTTCTGGCATGTAAACCTAACAAAAGTGAAACTGAAACCTAGGATCCATTTAATGGGCTGATAACGGCCTTTTGAACCTTTGAACAGGTGCAGCAGGCCCCCGATCATGGCCACTTAATAGACTGATAACATTCGAAATGGGTGCCAAAGAATGTTAGAAACGAGCCTGATTTATCTACATTTTCAAGAATAACAAAATATGCAGCATAAGAAACAAAAATAACAACATGTTTGACTGGTGGAGTGATTATTAAACCATGGTTTTGTGTCATACAAGTGTTGTCTTTTATACAAAAATATATCAAAATGTAAAATCCATACACAATGAAAATGAAATAAACAATGAAGACGTCACTCCGTGTTGCTGAAAAGCCTAGGGGAGTTTGTCTCATTCTCCTTCCATGGATCTTTTATTAGGGAGCTCATCTGCAGTTGTGGAAACAGTATTGAATGACCTCTCTCTGTCTCTTTATGTACCCTCACAGGCTGAATCATCATCATCAAGGTGATTGTCTCCATGGTGAAATGCACGTCTTGAAACTGAGATGCTCATCTTCCGTTGCGCAATCCACTTGTCAGTTTTCTCCAAGGCCAGGATTTATTTATCCGAAGGTGTTGACATGCGATGTTCCGTCATCTGTGAATCATCAGGCGCTGGTGTAATGACCGAGATGATTGACAGCTTCTTGCACTCTGTGGTGTATTTTATATATATCAAGCAGATCTGTTACTCCTTTTAAAGTCTGAGGACACGACTCAATCTGTCCTGCGTCTCCAGTCTCTGCAGTTCCAAATATGAGTGTGATTGAACTGAACAGGACACAGTAATTCATATTGTGTAAGAGCAACCACTGTATTTTGGTAAGTTTGCAACCCTGTATCCACAGGATTTATGTTAATATTTGACACCCTGTGCCAACATTCAGTGCTAGTACAAAGTTAGGAATGTTTTTGCAACATTGGTGGTGGACAGTGATCGAAACCAGACACCTGAGGAAGTCTAGGTTGCAAAATTAACACAAACGTGATGGCAAATATCACACCAGCAAGTCCTCCTTTGCCCTGGAAGTGCCATGTGTATGTGTCTGTGTGTGGGCGTGGCTCTCAGTTCCACTCCTGCTGCCAATTTACTGCACACCTGCAACCCATCCACTAAAGCAGCTCCTGCAGTATATATACCCGGCTCTACTTTCCAGTTCTTGCCAAGTTGTTTGGTTTGCAAGCACGGCACTAATGCTACAGAAAGCTTCTAGTTGATATTTTCCTCGTGTTTGTCTTTGCTCTAAGTTATTCTGTCTCCCTGCGCTTCAGGTCCGTTAGACACTCCCTTTTCCAGCTTGCCTGCCTCACCAGTTGTCTTGCCTGTCTGCCTTCCAGCCAACAGCTCTGTCCTAACTGTCTGCCCTGCTCCACCACAGCCACAGCTCAACTCTCCACACTCACCTAACGTCTGAATAAACTCTGTTGAACTGTTGGTTCCAAATGAACACAGCCTTAACAAGGAGATACTCTCTGACAGCTTTTGAGTCTCCTCTTTGAAAATGAATTCACACTTTAAGAGAAACTAGGGATAAAACCCTGCTGATAAAACAAAAGCTGAAATCACCACTTTACCAAGTCCTGCTGGTCTCATGTCACTGAGACCTGAATCCAACAGCCAACTCTTTTAAATGCTTATGCAAGGACACAGCTTTGTTTCAGCAACAAACACCTAATATCCTGCACTCTGGTGAATGTTTATGCACCAATTTTTGCCTTTTCTGCATCAATTGTATTTAATTTAATCAAAATAAAAGTCCTCTGTTACCTTTATGTTTTTATTGGGGTGGAATATGTTCTAAATATTGATTTGTCTGCTGCATCCCCTACAAAATCCTCCTCTGTGCTTTGGAGTGTTTCTTCCTTACATCTTTTCAATGTCTGACTTTGTTAGCTGTGGGTAAGAATCCAAATACACTGAAGAATGGCCATAAATTAAAGGAATCTTACTATATAATGCCGGAAACTCTGTCTGTGTGTCTGTTCCACGTTTTTCTCCTCACTGACTTGGTCAATCCATGTGAAATTTGGCACAGTGGTAGAGGGTCATGGGAGGATGCCAATGAAGCAATATTACATCAATTGGCCAAAGGGGGGCGCTATAGCAACCCATTGAAATGTCAAACTTTGAATGGGCATATCTCATGCCCCGTATGTCGTAGAGACATGAAACTTTGCACAGAGATGCCTCTCCTCATGAGGAACACATTTGCCTCAAGAACCCATAACTTCCGCTTATATAGATTTTCCGCCATTTTGAATTTTTCGAAAAACACTTCAAATGGATCTCTTCCTAGGAAGTTTGAGCGATCTGCATGAAACTGGGTGAACATAATCTAGGGACCAATATCTAAAGTTCCCTCTTGGCAAAAGTTGGAAAACTTACTAAAACTGAGCTTCTATAAGGCAATGAATATTGCGGAGGGCGTGGCTCATCACATAAAGGTGTATAACATCTCAAGGGTTTCACCCATCACCACGCAACTTTGTAGGCATATGACCACACATAATCTGAGGGGACCCCTCCATTATTGACCCCATCAAACAAAATGGGGGCGCTAGAGAGCTCATTTCTTATCTAGGCCTAACCGCCATATGGATTTTTACTAAACTTGGTAGATATGTAGAACAGGACGCCTCAAGGTGACTGGAGAAATTTAACTCTAATTGGCAACTGGGTGGCGCTATAACAACAGAAAAATGCTTAAAAATGGCTAAAATGCGACCGATCGCTGTGGCTCCCCCTGTGGACCAATGTTGTTGTTTTCTAATTTTTGGTATGACTAAGTCATGGTATGGTATGCTGTACTCAATGGGTATGGACTAGTAGTTTGATATTTTGGGAAATATGATTATATGCATTCTTGCCAAGAGTTAGATGAGAAGATCAATACCACTCTCGTCTGTAGAGTTGATAACAAGCTACATTCAGCAGATGGTTATCTTATCTCACACACAAACTAGAAGATACAGAGGAATCCATAGATGCAAAAACAACAACAAACGTTTAAGAAAATGTCATTCTTCTAACAACTGTGCATTATACTCTTAACCAGCTGACAATTGTGACCCTTCTCCTCTTCATTTTACGATGATAATGGGCTGTGGCATTATTATCGAGGCTCTCGGCCTTGATGGAGGCGAGAGCTGGAAATGATTATGATAATTTAAAACCATTATTACCATTATTCTTGTGGCAGCAGGGAACAAGAGGGGCTGAAGAGATGTGACATTTAAACAAATTGCTGTAGTTGTCACACTCTTGTCGAAACTGTGGAGTCAAACAGGGCTTTTGGAGTTTAAAATCTGATGATTGTAACTGGCGATATGTTTAGAAGGGTGAATCAACACCACTCTCTTTATGTGTAGAAAACTCCCACCTCAGGCCACGTAATTGGTGACATGAAGCAGGTGTTGGACTTTTCGAAGCTGATGCAACATCACTGATTGAGGTGTTCTGGAGCACAATGTGTGAAAGTTTAAAACAACTTTTCTCTTTACACAAGGTCATAGTAAAAAGTTAGAGTGAAATGAGAAGCTTTTAAGATGAAAATGTTCTGGATTGTGCAGGTGAGCCAGAAAGAAACATCGACAGGCTCCATGAATTTGACTAATGAATCACTCCAGAACAGAAGAGCCTGATATTATAGCATGGTAGAAATGTAGATCCGTGAATACAAAAATCACAAGTCAAATTGCCACTACAACTTCATATAACAGGCAGATGTCGAGCCTCTACATCAAGCATTTAATTATCCACTAAGCACTGACTGTATGGTACCTTTGTAAGGCAGTGCTGCAAGACTCCCTCACTGTGAATCACTTTTATGAGGTTTAATCAAATACCAGATGTGTTGGGAAGAAAGGAAAATCAAATTTCTTTCACATATTGTTTTGCAAATTGAAACCTTCTGAAAACAGGGACACTTTGAGTTTTCTTTGCTCTGTCACAGTTTGTTTGTGGGCCTGATACCTTAAAGCAGAATCTGAGTGCTCAATTCCTCTTCACTTTTATCACGTCTAGCATTTCTGGGAAGTCTGTCTCCTCCGCTATGTAGTGACGGGCGGAGATGAAGGGAAATAAGTGACTCGTTTACAGCACAGAAGGAAAGATGCAGAGCGTTTTGAAAACCTTTGCAAGTTATGACGGCTTTGCCACAGTGGCAGATTCCATTTCCTCACCATTCAGTGCTGCACCTTACACCAATGAAGCAGCAGCATTAGAATTTATTAAAGTGATAAAGGGAAATACCACAGGAACCGGCTGTAAAGATGATGAAGAGGGAATTAAAAAAAACAGAACTGCAGTCTGAGGAGAAAGTGAGGATGCAGAGGAGAGGATCGTGTAAAGTGGGATTAAAAAAAGGAGGATAAGAGTGGATAAGTGAGGCAGTCAGAGAGAAACTTAAACTCTCACTTTACATTAAAGGCTTGTCCTGATTGGCAGACGCAGACTTTCAGAATCAATTTCAAGAGAAGCAGAGGAAAAAAGAACAGAGATAATCTGATGAATAATTTATGTGAGACTTCAGAGGTCAGAAGAGACGGCTGGAGAACATCTCTTCATCCTGTTTGAATGTAAATAAAAGAAGCCGTGCTGCATCATACAGATAATGAAGAAAATAATCAACTAACCAACAAACTCAGGGTCAGTGCATTGATTCTCACGGACATTTGCATTTTAATCAATTATTTTTACGATAAGCAAATTACAACGTAAAAAGGAAAGGCTTCATTTGTTTTTTAACTGGTTGCTGCTGACTGTCACCAGCGTCTAAACCTCAAAGCAATTCAATGCCTTTATTTTGTTAGTTTCCACGGTTAGGAATAATCATATCCTGCCTATGTGCAGGGGAGAAAGGAAGCCTTTCGCACACTGTCCATCCCTTTTACTCACCTTTTATTAAAATGTTTCTGACCTCAGACTTTCATCAGGTAAAGTTCACATAGTGATAGAGCAGTAACGATTTGTGTATTCCTGCAGGCTGTCACAAAATTCTCGGATTTTTCAAGCAATGCACCAAAATTCGTACATATCCCACGTATTTTAAGGCTGCAGTCGTGTGACCAATGCACTGACGGCAGTAAACTAAGAAGCAGTCCACAGGAGGCAGATTGGAGTGGTGGATGGTGGTTTATGGTGAGTTATAACAGCAACAGAAAGAGAATGTGTGTCGGTGTCGCTGCACATTTGAAGGCATCACCCAGATGTGCCGATCACCAGGACACAGAAAAAGCAACCTGTATTTTGGCTTTCCTAGATATGTCATAGATTTTGTAAGGGGTTTTTTTTGCAATTTCAACACTACTGTCTGTCTTTTGTCATGGTGCAAACTTATGGACCTGATCCTAAACAGACTATGGTTGAGCCAGTGGATGATGCCATTGCCCCCTCCCAACAACAGTACCATCGTCCACCATGTCATATGCCAATTAACATTGGACAACCCTAAAATAGACTCATTAAAAACCTTCCCAGACCTAATATACATGCGTGATTTTAATCCTTTTAAGAAAGACCCATTCCAAAGGAGACCCAAGGACAGGGTAATCACTTTAGACCCAATTCATAAAGCAGTGGACCTGGACAGACTCATAGAAAGAACATTAACACTAGCAGTTTGTTTGCTCGCTGGCTGTCTCATTCTTCCTAGCCTAAGCAGCTGAATTTCACCTCTCAGTGGGAAAAAAGTGTGAATCTATCAGCAGGACTGTGCATCTCGCCATGTGCATCCTTGTTCACTTGCATGATACAATAAAAAAAGAAAATGCGGACACATCAGCGCTGCTACTATTCAGAAACTCCAGGGTACCTTGAAATGAGTAGCTACAATCAAAAAGGGAAGTAATACGTGTCATTTTTCCTGCATTCACAAGACAGCCCTGCGTGCAACTGTTTTCCTAATCCTACTGCCGCCCACTTCCTCTTGATATCCAACCATTACCACCTGCACATTAGATTATCAATAGATTGAGTCTTCTCCCGTCCCGCAAGGAAAACATGTTATTGGACCATTAAGAAAGATGCATGCACGTCGGTAATAAGTATCAAAATTGCATTCTGGTGCACAATTACAGTCATAATGACAGTTATACCGATGTCTCTGGGATTCAGTGGTATTATTATTATTATTATTATTATTGTTATTGTTATTGTTGTTATTATTATTATTATTATTATTATTGTTATTATTAACTATAATTATTCCTGAGTAATTCCTCTAAATGTCTGACTTGCCCTGTTTTTTTTTGTATTGTAATATCCTGCTTGTATCTTCTTTCACACTTCATTTATTGACATTTCCATCTTTCTGAGATCTTTTTTTTTTTTCACCAAAACCCAGTGAGATTTGCATTATTACAGAAACAAACAAGAGCTGTACCAAAAAGGTAAATACCGAAATCCAATAAAATATGATTTGGCACTGTGAAGGAGATGTAACTGTAATTGAATCCAGAAGACATTTAGTGAAGTTAATGGCTTTAATTTTGATTTCAAGATGCTCCAGAGGGAGGGATCCAATATTTAATGGTATATTGCGGTGAGCATTAAAACACACAATAAGCTGGTCCCATTTTTGGCTCTTTTTTTTTTTTTTTTTTTTTTTTTTAAACTCCATAAATTATTGGAAGAAGCCCAGCGAGAAAAAGAAAAGCATTTGTTACAAAGCTTAAAAGAATGATAATAAATTTGTACATGAAAAATTCAGTTTTTTCCCCCATAAATAATCCAGCTGACGCCATCCTGTGACCCCCGACAGGGCTCCGAACCTTTGTAGTACAGACATTGAAAACAACAAAGCAGCATGTTACACAATGCAATCCAAGTACACTTGTTCTCTGGAGAGCTTGTTGTACTCTACCTTTTTGTTTTGACTGTCACTGTAAAAACTGGCCACCAGGCTCTAATGTCACAAACACAGTGGTCAAGTCCCAGAGAAGGGTCATCACATGTCCTTTTATAAATGTTAATACTCAGTCCTTGAGACGAGACAAGTTGTGAACAGAGTCGTCGGAGAATCAGAGCAGATAAAAGAGGAGAGGTCGTTGTGGGCAACAGACAGTTCCCGGGAGCCATGGCAACAGCAGACTGGTACAATAGGTTGCTCAGGCGCCGAGAGAGGAGAGGAGGGATGAACAGAACGAGAGGGCGACACGAGATGGGGAGGTGGAGATGAAAATGAAGGAAGTCTGGATGAAAGGTGGACAAACGTCCGTGCTTGTCGCTCGTCCTTTTACCTCGTCACTGATCCTTTTTTCTCTTGTGCTGTTCAAAAGAACCTTGACTCATCTAGCTTCACTGTGACACCAGGATGCTTCTTTAATTTGACAACACTGGTGTGAAACGGTGTGTCATTTCCTCCTTTACACAGAGCTGAAAGCCTCGATCCCAGCAGAGTAAGTGGCACCCATTGCCTGCAGAACTGCATCAGGGAATTTAACCACTGAGCCTTCACAGCACTTTAACCCTCTTTTAGCTCTTTAGGGAATTAAATCTCTACTACTGCAGTGTTACTGCTGTAAACATGGAGCAGCAAAGGAGGCATACAGACAGGAAGTCTGTGTTAATAGATCTCCTGCTTGAAGGCTCTTCAGAGATAGGCCAACGTATTGGTTAGTTAGACTCCTCCAGTCAGCATCCAGGTCTAGACAGCGGTGCTACGACCCAGCAGGGGGAAGGCTGTTGGCAGGCCACAGCTGGGCTCCAGTCCCCTCAGTCCATGGACCCCCTGAAGCCCCTGAAACCCTCCTTGGAACCCCTGTATCCCCCCTTGGAGTCCTTGCATCCCTCCTCGAAGTCCTTGTATGCTTCCTTGTAGTCCTTGTATGCCACCTTGGAGTCCTTGTATTCCACCTCGGAACCCAAGTCCATCATGAGGAGTCCTAGGCTCTCGGCGGGGCATGGTTGCCATCGCAGCGGCAGCCTGGATGGGACGGGCCCCTGGCGGGGTGAGGTTGTTGTGGTTCAGGTCCATGTTTGACAGGAGATGACCCAGGGAGTCCCAGCGCTGGGATGAGGGCAAGCGTATTAGGGAGGAGTAACCTCTATCAGGGAATACGGCCGCCACGGGAGGCTTGCTGGTCTCAGACGTGAACACTGGAGCAGGATCCTGGTGTTCCCTGACAGGAGGAGGAGGCCGAGGTGGCGCGGCTCGGAGCGTAGCAGGCTTCAGGTAGGTGCCCCCCCGTGGATCGGCCAAGACCTCACTGTAGGGCGGAGGAGGATCCTCCATTAGAACGGCCTCCTCATAGCAGGGCGGCTTCCCAAAAAGGTCTGTGTCTGAAAAAAGAGGAAACCGGGATTAATCACAACATGCACCAATATTTTAGTGAGACAGCCTTGTTGCTAATTTGTCCCAGAGACCGACCGCGACACTGCAACATAGACCACTATTGTAAAGAGACAAGACAAACTGCATGCAAGGTCAACTATGACTCTTTCTGGTATGATTTTATTTTATTAAACCATTAAGGTTTAATATTTGTGACACTTTCCCAGAGTCTAGAAAAGCTATTTTCTATTGTCATCCCAATATGAAGTCTATTGGACAAGAGACACTGTATGTGCAGTGGGCTGCATAACGTGGCAGCAAACCAGAAAGAGAGAAGACTATATTGGAATGCGGGCTGGATAAACAACTTTGGAGACCATTTTGCAGTCTGATATCCACTTCTCATAATACATACATGATGCAGTGTGTGTGTGTGTGTGTGTGTGTGTGTGTGTGTGTGTGTGTCAGTCACACTTCATCTTCAGGTCACAACCCAAAGGATTGTAATAAGCAGTGTCCTACTGTGATACATGTGAAAGTGTGTTCAGCTGTGGGAACAAAATGCATCACAGCACATTTGGTCTGTTTCTCTCTCTCACACACATTTTTATTTTCCATTATCACTCGCTCCAATTTCAGGCACACTTGTTTTCCATCTTTCTGCCTCTCATTTAAGACTGAAGCAATTTCTGGTGGAAGAACTGCAACGCAAGTCCACGCGATAATATTACATACATTGTAGCTAACAAACCCATAATCATATGCATTTCATTGTTGTAAAATTACAGTCCTCCAACCCTACACGTCAATGACATAACATGATGATTCATTACTGTCTGTAATTGCCATTTAGGCTACTTCTACTGTGTAGGGAGAAGTGAATAAATGAATGATTTCAGAGAAAGTGTTGGTGTGTTTGGGCCTGGCTGGCTCATTTTTAGCAGATTTTTGGGAGTACAGCCAAATGGACACACATCCTGAAAGCTATTTTTGCAAATGTAGCTTTAAAGGATGACACTTTCAAAATTCTGGTGTTTTATCGAAGGATATAAGAGTTCTGCTTCTGGTAGGAATGAATCCTGCTTTGTTTTTCCATGTGTATTCTTTGCAATCTTTGTCTTAGTACAGAAATGAACCAAAACACATCGATTGCTGTCGTCAAGACTGACAATCCTTTTCCTCCAAGACTGTCTCCTGGAAATTACATTTATACAGTACTTGTTTTCCCAGGTTGCAAGGTGGTGGTCAGGGTTGATAGTAGGTGTACGAGGCACAGGACTGTCACCCCAGAGACCCTTCTCTGGTTAGGTTAAGGCAACAAAAACACTTCAATCAAGGTAAGGAAAAGTCTATAGACTGTGATTTTGGTTAAATGTTAATACTGATAATAATGTTTCTAATTTTAGATTCACTGCAACCTTTTTCTGTATTAAATGACACTGTGATCTCTCTGTAAACCAAGTGCTTCTAGTGCCTAAACGTAACTATAAAAAACTTCAACTAGAATTAACACCTTGCTGTTATGCCAATCAAGTTGCAGTTACAGTTTACATCCATGTCTGTGAAAACATAGGTGCGTCACACACATGTTTCAAGGTGGACTCCCTAAGATTAGTGTCACAAACTCTACCTGACCAAATGTCTTCTCTTCTGTTCCTGAGTTATGTTGTTAAAGAATGGCCTGAAAAGTGTTTAGCTGAACATTATGATGTCACAATGAAGTTGAGCTTTGACCTTCATTAGTTTATCCTGTTGGATATTTGTGTAACATTCTGTAATAATTAGCATATGAATTCTAAAGTTATGGTCAAAAGCATGTTTTGTGAGGTCACAGTGACCTTGACCTTTGATTTTAAACCATCAAATTCTTATCAGTTTGTTCTTGAGTCCAGGTGGAAGTTTGTGCCAGAATTGAGGGAAATTCCCTTAAGGTGTACTTCAGATATCTCGTTTACGAGAATGAGATGGATGTAAGGTCATGGTGACCTTGACCTTTAACCTCTGACCACCTAATTATGATCAATTCATCCTTGACACAGAGTGCCAAAATTGAAAAAAAAATTCCCTCAAGGCGTTCTTGAGATATTGCGTCCACTAGAAAGAGACAGATGAGATAGCAGTGACCTTGACCTTTGACCTATGACCACCACAATCTCCTCTACTGGAAGGACGGACACCTCAAAGACATTTTAGGCCCGTTTCCACTGAAGAAGTTCCTGGTACTATCTGGGGGGCAGGAACTACTACAGGAACGTCCTCTCGCTCGGCCCTCTCAACCGCTGTGTCTCCACTGAGAGAGCGGAGTAGGAGGAAGGTTCCTGTAAAGTTACGGGCTGCCTCTGGATGTGACGTAATCGTTGCGCGACCATTTTGACCGGGGTGACGTAGGGACGCCGTTAGCCGACAGTGATGTCTGTAATAACTCAGTAAATGGTCCGTGAAAAAAATATTTTTTTCCAGCAGATGTCTTAGTTACAACATGATTGAGCTAACTGGAGTAGTTTCATGTCGTATCCGACAACGGGAGGCTTTTAACAGATGACGTCCTGATGTTAGCTTTGCTGCTGCTGTTAGCTGTCCCTGTCAGCTGATGCTTTCTAGACATCGTGATTTCCCATAACTGAATAAATACCACACATAGCAACACAAAACTGCTTTGCTAGCTCAATCATGTTGTAACTAAGACATCCGCTGGAAAGAATAATTTTTTGACGGGCCATTTAGTGAGTTTTTTTAACATGGCAGCAGAAGCTATATGAACGAGCTAACCCTCGTCTGCTGAGTTTTAAAAATGCCGGCTATTTTGTTGCTTTCTGTTGACGTCACATCCCTCCTTGAGTATATCCAATCAGCACCAAGTAACCCCCAAGCCCCAGCCAGGAGTCTTTCGGGGCCGTTCTAAGTACCTACTCCGAGGCAGGGACTTGTTTAACCCCTGTAAAAGTTCCAGAACTCTGTCCTTCGGGGGTGGTTCCTGCGGTGGAGACACGCACCAACGGCCCCGGCCCCGTAAAATTACCCCGAAGTTCCTGCGGTGGAAACCGACCATGGCTATTGCTGGCATGGAGGCATAAAAATACCACTACAAGTGGTCACTATGAGTAGACACTGAATTGTAAGCTGCAAAATTTGTAATCAGAAACGATGTTTTTTTAAATGTATTTTTGATAGTTTTTTTTTATTATTGTAAGGAGGAAAAAAGGTCTTTGGGGAAATATCTAAAATGCTCTTTTTCATCCCATCCAGCTGAAGGGGTGTGTTGTTGTCTTGTTTGCAGGGGTGCCCCAATGCGGGTGGCCACAGCCATCTGATACAATTGCTGAGTGTGCATGTGTATGCGCCACTCAAAGACTTTCAGTGGCCCCTTCAGGCTACCTTTGTGAAAAAATGTCTGGGGGCACCACTGCTGGTTTGATTGAAGGCAGATTGCCAGAGTGCCCCTGTTACACCACTGAGAAAGAGACAAAGTAAACAAACCTGTAGCCTACATGTCACGAGCAGCCAGCATTACAGCATGACAGCAGACACCGTGATATCAAAGACTACAGTAGTGATGGGCAAAGCAGTTCTTTAGATGTTACTGAATCACTAGAATCATTTCATTAAAAGGATTCGTTCAAAAGATTCGTTCACTGAATCTTTCAGTGCTTGGTGGGAGAAGCCCTGACTGTGTACTGCGCACTCCGACTCAGTCCCTCTCCATTGCTGCTGCTGCGTCTGCCCTGCACCAGTGAGTCTCATTACTGGCCAGCCTAACATTTTAAGTTTGTTTATCTGGAAACTAAGTCTGTTAAAACACTGGGGAGGTGTGTGATTGTGTTCATGTGGCTTGACTCCTGGCTACATTAGCCGTTAGCTTGGAGAAAACAGTCCCTATGAAAGTGTATCACTGAGAAGAAATGATCTGAATCACTCAGGGATCAGGGTTACGTCGTTCACCATGTGATTCATTCACCGAGTGATTCGTCACGTGGTAGGCAGTCCCCCTCTGCACCCTGGCTTCCTTGCGACTCACGAGTGATTCATCGTTCGCACGGACCGAATCGGCAGTTCCACTCCTGGCCTGCACGCTAGCTGCTGAGCTCAAGTGAACTGAGAAATGAACGAATCAGTTTTGGAAGTGATTCAGTTCAGTACGTTCCCTCAACAGATTTGTTCTTTTGAACGATTCGTTCGCAACCGACACAACACTAGACTACAGGACCACAGCAGCATCTAACCAGACACATGTAACACTTGCAGGTACATTTAGATTTACATGCTATTCAATGTGCTGCAGCTCAGCAGCTAATGAGCTAATTGCGTCAGCCTGCAAACTGATATCAGCAGTGAACTTTTCCCAGGTGAATGTTCATTTGTTGGTTCATTCAACAGGCTAAGGCGCAGGGCAAGACGTGTTAATATTTCTATGTTAAGAAGGAGAGCTAATTTGGGTTGTGGTTGAAGGTGTGTTGTAAAGCAAGCTGCTGTATTAAGGCCCATTTATGCTCCCTTTACCTACGAAAATGTATACGTTCGTTTCAAATGATGTTACCATCACTGCCCACATATTTCCCATGCGTCCTTTACGTTGGCATGGATGTTAACCAAGGGGGCAGCCCAGCATCAAAAGTTTGTGACAACAACAAACTCAAAAACAAACATGGCGACTGTGGAGGAGATGTTGATAATGTACCTCTTGCATAAAAGACAAAAACAGAGGCAGCGTTGTAGGAGGCGGTGGTCGGTGAGGCCGTTAAATACATCGCGACTGGAGGACGGAGAATTCTTTTCTCTAGTACTGCCGATAAGAGAAATTGAATTGTTATGTCTTCTTCGTGTCTCACTAAAGCTACGTATCGGGTAGCGACAGCAACACTGCCCCCACAGTTCCCGGTGGTACTGCTCCATTTGGCCCATATCTGTAAGCTTTATGGAAACATGCAGAAATACGGACGAAATGAACGCAGAGCACGGACAGAAGGCTCCGTCCGTATCTGGATCCATATTTAACATTGAGCACAGGTGATTCACAGAGCAGATGTGCACACTGTAGCAGACAGTATTTTATTTCATTCAGAGCATATTTTCTGTTGCAAATAAATTGTTATGTAATTTCAAGGAGACATTTTTTTTCCGCTCCTTTCAACCTGCAAGCCTTCAATCAATGAGGAAAATGTCCAAGGTTGTTGAGAAATACTGTCATTTTGGTTAATTGCCATATTTTGTTATTCTTCTGTTGATTCCTCCTTCACAATGTGTCCTCTGTTTACATTTTAGAGAGAGAAAGAAATATGTGTCTTGGCACTGATGAGGATTTATCAATGGTTTATCTGCTGTTATCCACACAGTGTTGGACAATACGAGTACAGTCAATTAAAAATATATTTTCTTGACTATTTTTTCTTTTCTATTTTGTGACACACTGCAGTATTTTGTAGATAAGCAGTAACAGATGGTTCTCCACAAATTAGACCATTCACACATGTTGCTAATTACACTGAAGGCCTGACCAGCAGCGCTCTGAGCCGCATTAAACTCTGCTTAAATTTGCAAGTGATTTAAGACCTCAGCAGTGAAATGTTCAGAGTGACGCAGGAATTTGGACGCAAGTTTGGTTTACTCAGCAGAAACACTTGCACAGGTTTTTCACCTGTCACTGTGCTTTTAGGAAACACTGAGACATGAATCATAACAGACTCCCTGCATTACGCTGCAGGCATTTCAGCTGCTGCAGCTGACATAAGTAAAGTGATGTTTTCTTTTATTCTATCAGATACAGTTTCCCATTATTCGTCTGAAACAACACTAAACAAAGAGTAAATTCTAAACTTGATGCAGTTTGGTTGAAGAATTGTGGCATTTTAGTGACACGTCTGTTACCTGACACAAATGTGTTTGGGGTATATTAGTTATGAGTATATTGGTTTTACTGCAGAGAAATACAAGCACAAAAAATTTTTTTTAAGGAAAAGCATCTACCCTGAAAAACAAGATCACTCCTGCAGCATTTCTAAAATACCTCTGACCTGACAGAGAGCCTGTGGGCATGATGTAAGATGGTAGAATCTATATTTCAATGTATTGTCAGTATAAAGGAAAATATTTTGGGGCCTTGGGCAACAAACATCAGCCTTACAGCATTTTTTTTGGAACAAGAGAAAGCAGTTTCTGTTTCCAGGCTGATGAACCTGCCCGGATCCTGATCGATATCTGTCCAAATGTTGCACAAGCTCTCCTCCTGCTTTCACTGGACCTGAAATATTAACAGCAACTCGTCTTGTCAGTTTCTTGTAAAGGTTTTTTGGAGAAAAAAAGAGAGTTTGCACCCTAAAATGAAAGTTTTTCTTTTTTTTTTTAATCATGCGAGAATCATACTTAGGTTTATTTTTCAAAGTGGCTCCTGATGCTGCAGTAATAACACTTTCTCTTCAAAATAGTGAAAATGGTTTTTGAGATTAGGCAAATGGGGAGTCTTTCACACCTTTACAGCCTGAAAACTACAATAGCAGATAATTCAACGTGGAATGGTAGCCCTATAATCATAATCATTCCTGAGAGAGAAAATAACACATGCAATAAAATGCATGTTGCTCTACTGTGTCCTCAAGTTAAAAATAAGTTGGGACCTTAGGGATGTCTTCAACAAGTTTTTCTTGCCTCCATCGTGTTCCAAGTCTCTCAATATCCATGTATTCTGCCAGCTCGGGTAAGATCAGAGTTGGAGTTGTTAGGATCGAAAAACAAGTTACACTCACACACAGCTAATTATCACTGGCGTATGTAGTGAAATGGTCGCACTGCAGAGCCTGGCTGTGGTAAAAGAGTGCAGCGCTGCATCACCAACAGGCTGAGGAAGGCAACAGGCAGCTGAGTTCAGATCGTTAGGGTTGGCTCGGGGCATCTTTATTTTGTATGGTCCTTTTTATAAACCGCAGAAACACCCATAAACTAGTAAGGTGAAATATTGCGATACGTTGAATTTGAATTTACCTTTAATGCTCAGTTTTACTGAAGAAGAAACATAGTTATCACAATTTGTGAAATGATATCGGTCTGTCTCATAACTCACTAAGACGCTGAACACATTGTTGACTGTGTTGCTGTGTTGCTTAACTTCACTCTGTATAGCTCTCAGTTTATCAGTGAAGTGTAACTGTAAGTTCACACCAACAGCGACCAGAGCTTCCAAAACGGCCAAAGTCATTCATTTTCAATGAGAGCTCGGCAACTTGGGCGACCTGATCGTCAGCCGTGCGGAGTGGAGTTAAAACTCTCTTAACTTAATGGTAATGAGCTCTGACGCGATTCGACAGCAACCGATGGGAATGCTGACGTGCTTCGATGAAGCGGGTCCCAGAGAACAAGCCATGTAACTTTGGTTCCTACGGCACACTTGTTCTGACAATGGATATCGAGAAGTTGATTACTTGCGTTCGCACCCACTCAGTCCTTTATAATGTGTCGCTGTTCAGTTATAGAGCCCAAAATAAAAAGAATGAGGCTTGGGACTGCGTTGCAGACGTAGTTGGTTGGTCTGGTGAGTTTTAAAGTGCGTAAGACGTGCAAGTCTTCCTTGCTTGGTTTGAATGGGATGACATACGTTTTCTGTTTTCATTGACCAAACATAACTTTCTCTCGGCCAACTATGAGCTTTTTGACTGGACAACAGCAAGCAGCAACTACGCTGCTTTCAAGCCAGCAGTCCGCTTTGTGGCTCCTTTAAATTGACAAGCACGATCGAATGGTCAGTGATTCACGTGATGAGTGACTAGAGCGACCAAAGCTGCCACAAATATTATTGACAGTCGTGCTTCTTGGGTGTCCGCAAGAGACTTTGCCTCTTTGGAAGCTTCTGGTTTGAACGCACAGTAAGAGCTGCAGACTGGAGTCTCTGCTAACAGTGACAGGCCCAGCACAGGTTGAAGGTGCTTCTGTCCTGTATGAAATGGCTGCATGCTCAGGAGGATGCCCACTTTATTGTTGTTGTGTTGCAGGACTGCAGACATGATTTGCTCAACAGAAAAAATGACTATTATAAGGTTATATGAATATTGATTTGTATGCCTCCCCAAACCAGACAATCTGCAGTTACAGTTTACATGTCTGTCCGACGCATACGTAGCCATGACAGTAGACAATGCTTCAAATATGGATGTTGCTGCAAATAAGCTACATATTCTAAAATGTAGATGCTTCACACACGTCAGAAGATCTATACAGTCAGCACAGGTTCAAGGTGGACACTTACGCCTTGTTTACACGGACACTGATTCAAATAAAAACAGATTCCAGGTTTACACGATCAGTTGTGAAAATGATGTCCCTGTTCACATGAAAACGGCAGCTTTTTGCTGCAGTTAGCATGCCAGGCCAGTAGGTGGCGATATACCATATGTCAAACACCACAGAAGAACATTCTGCGCATGCACAGTGATTTGTTTTCCTCTTGGCGCTAGTGATAAAAACAATGATAAACCACATTTTAACCTTATGTAGCATAGTTAGCTGCTATCCTCTTACTAAAATTGGGCACAGCAGACGTCTTTGTGCGCTGATGTAGCGGTGATGTTGATGCAGCAGTTCATTTGTAAGCTCGTAAGTAGTCCCAAAAGTGCTAACAAAACGTAAACGATCCGGCACATATCCACCATTGTTGTTGTGGTTCCCGGGCGCCTAATGGGCATGTGCGAACTGGGTTGCAACGTCATCGTTTTCCAAAATCCCCGTCTATCCTGTTTACACATCTCCATAGAAACGGATATTTTTAAAAACTTGAAAATCTCCGTTTTCGTCGAGAAAAACGCCGGGTTCGTGTAAATGATAGGTGCAAACGCGAAGTTAAATACCCGTTTTCAGAAATATACGTAACTGTATCAACTGGCCCTGAAGATTAGTGTCACCAATTCAGTGTGTGACCAAATGTCTCCTCTTCTGTCCCTGAGATATGATGTTGAATAAGGTCAGAGAAGTGTTTTTGTCACCACTTCTTCTTATTCAATCAGACATTTATGTGAAATTTTGTCGTAACTGGCGCATGAATTCTTGAGTTATGCCGAAACACATGTTTTGTGAGGTCAGAGTGACGTTTGATCATCAAATCCAAGTGGACATTTGTAGCAAATCTGAAAAAAAAAAAAAAGCCTCAAGGTGGTCTTAAAATATCAAGAAAAGACATTCAAGAGACTGGGACAGACAAATGTACGGACAGACAATTGAAACACAATGCCTCCGGCCACAGCTGTCGCCAGTGCAGAGGCATGAAAATGATGGCCGCACTCACTTTATTTTTACTTTTCTGTTTTAGTTTCATTTAAGAAAAAAAAATGGAAATGTGGGGCTGTAATTTTCAGAAAGATGATGGAAGCGATGGTTAGTACATAATGTTTTTGCTGCAAAAATAAAATGAACAAAGGAAATAGGTCTGATCACTGAAATGTGAAAACTTCATCACTATAACCTCCTTTATGATGAAGTGCTCAGAGGCCATGTTGCTGCTGGTATTCTCTCTGTTGTAGTAAAGACATTGTCATCATCACAGTGTTGTAAATCAACAGATGTTTGTTGAACTGTCGCCATGGAGCTGGATGTATTTATAGATGCAAATGTCTCTGTGTGTGTTCCTGTGTAAGCGTGAGTGTACCTGGCACTAAATCCATCACTTCCATCATGCCTCGCAGATACCTCCAGGATCAGACTCTCATTGTTCTCTCAGCTCAGTCCTAACTCCCCCGTCCATCGCTCTCTGTTGTAAACAATACTACAAGCTGCCAGGACAGCTTTAAATAAACAGCAGCAGATACACTTGGGACTGATGTTTTCATCGCAGAGGATCAAAGGGGGTTTCGTTTGAAGCAGCATGCCAACTCTGTAAGGATATAGTGTGTGACTGTATGTGGTGTGACAGAGTGATCTGTGACAGCTACTGTATGAATCACGGTGATCCTGTTAGTCGAGGTGAGTTACAGGATTACACAGAAAAATGATTAAAGGAAAACAGTGTGTGTAGTTGGGTGTCCACGAGATACAAACTTCATTTTATTCATTTCAGGTGCTGATCATGCCGTTTTATTTCAGTATATAGGGATATCAGATGATACAGATTTATTTTATCTCAGAGGTCTTTTCTTGTCTCATCTAGTCTCCAGTTTTATCTAACTTTTGTCTTTATTTTCTTTCTATCTCCTTGATCCCTTTTACACCTCACATTACAATGCGTCTCGTATCCAGATTGTGGCTAGGTATGATTTAACTTGACATTTACACCTGGTATTAATATGCGTCTCAAGTGTCCAAATTTAGATCCAATTTCAATCTAATCGCTCTGTCCAGCTCAAACGTCTCTTCCCATTTGTGTGGATCTGAAAACAAAATAAATAAGATAGTATCCATCTGTGAGGCTGCGCTATTGTATGGACTGCTTGCTTTCAGAAACAGGGGAAGAAGCTGTCTTCAACAACTGCATCCCAAGTCTCGAATTTAATTTTTTCTTTACACCTCAATTAAGCCAGAAGTCGTTCTAATGCACCATCTCTCTATTTCTGCTTATTTCTGACTGATACTGATCCAGCTCCAGAGGAAAGGACATCTCATTTCTCTAAAGGCATGTTTCATCTCTCCTCAAATGGTTCCCTGCGTCTCTTCATGCATCCCTGGTGGGAGGGACTAAAGGCCTTGACACACCAAGACGACAGTTGGGCATCGGTCAAAGTTGGGCCACTGGTGAGCGTCTACCGCCCTTGTTGGTGTAGTGCGTCTCCCACCATTGGCCCTCATCAGCAGTAGTGATTGGCAATTCAGGTCAGTGCACGAGAAGTAGGGATGGGTACCGCACCCCGGTACTGAACGAGCCCCAGGGCTACATTCTTCAAGACCGCAGTATTGGTAAGCTCTGACCTTAACGGTTCTGCTATCGGTACTGGAGCAGTCGCCTTTTTTTTTTTTTTTTTGTGTTTGTTTTTTTTACAAGATAAACGTTATCTTGCACATTTATCTCACCAACTCCGTCAATTATCCGTCATTATCATAATTTTCGCTATTCTCAAATGACAAATGTTTTGCATGTAAGGGCGGCAACACTAGTAATTTGTCAAAACACCTTGCGAAAGTGCATCATATTCAGACGTACAGGGTTTGACTGCCCTAGTACAGCTAGTTCATTTATGTCCAGTCCAGGTTTGTAACATTATGCTAGCAGCCAACACGTGGAGTTAATAACCGTTAGCTATTCTGCAACCCTATTTACTAAATAGGGTTTCCAGCACAAGATAACGGCTTACCAGCGACGGAGAAGCCCGGCTCCAGGTCCAATAATTTCCTCTTTGTTGGTGTCATGACTGCCCAGTAGTACCTGGACAATCGAGCCGTGGCGGCACACAGGTATGTGACGTGTCAGAGGAGAAACGAGCCGTTCACATTTCCCTCTTTGTGGCAGGTAACGGTCCACAAACCTCACCGCACTTTAGGGACTGTTTGTTACTTATGGAGGGACTGTTCTTTACTTGTCAGGGGAGGAGGGTGGCTGGTTGATTTTTATTTTATTTATTTATTTTATTTTGATCCCCCCTATGTTAATCACTTATTGATGCTGTTTTTGAAGAATGAATAAGTCACTAAGTATTTTATTCCATTGAAATATCATTGATGTATTATAGAAAAGTGATTTATCTTTTAATAAATGACAAAAGGCACATCTGCCTCATTTTCGCTGTTGTATCGTGATACTACTCAGAACTGTGATACTTT
Source organism: Epinephelus lanceolatus (assembly GCF_041903045.1). NCBI lineage: Eukaryota > Metazoa > Chordata > Actinopteri > Perciformes > Serranidae > Epinephelus > Epinephelus lanceolatus. Next base: position 41,115,516 of record NC_135744.1, on the reverse strand, counting down.
CACTGGTATCGTACCGTAGGTCCCAATTTTGGTACCGTGACAACACTATTATTTTATGTATTTTACATTTCAAGTTGTAAAAAGTAAAATGTTTTGTTAAAAAACTATTTTGTTGCATAATGACAATTGAGAAAATAAAGCAATTTATGATCTTAATTTGTTTTTTTCTTCCTCAAAAAGTATCGATAAGAGTACCGTTAAAATACCGGATCAATAAGCAGTATCGATAAGAGTAGTAGTAGTACCGTTAAAATCTTATCGATACCCATCCCTAACGAGAAGAAAAACAGACGTGTGAAATGTAAATGAAGAGCTAAAGTCAAGAGGGAATAAGACCGAAAACAAACTTGTTATGTAAGGTAAGATTATTTTTCTTTAGCCATTGAGGTCTTTCGCAGAAACGTTTCATGATGGTTTGTGTCATTGTTCACTGGTGCGTGGTAATATTGCTCTGCTCGGTCAACACCGGATTGTGTTGGTAATATGCTAACTGGCTAACTAGCGTCCAGTTTCCCTTTTTGAATGGGGATTACAGACGACCGCCGCAGGCACAGAACACACATGCTTGTTGGCCGTCGATTTGGCGTGTTCATATGTTACTTATTGGCCAAGACACCTCAACAAGAGGAGACACAGCAGGGGCTTTCGTCCCCGCTAGTTCTTTGACATCAGTTTGGTGTGTCTGGCACTTAAGATGCAAGAAAAAGACGCAGTGAAGGAAAGATGGATGCAATTCAAGAGACTTGGATGCACCCTGAGTGTTAACCCTACACACGTCTGCAAGCTTTCTTGCTGCTTTCTTGATAGTAGCTTAGCTTGCTAACTGGCTAATGGCTGCTACCTTGCTAGTTTGGAACAATTGTGTGCAATTATCTCAATCTGTTCTCAATGCGTTTTGGGTGCATTTACACCCGTACTTTCAATGTGGTCACGCACTATGTGATCATATGTCCAATCACCCAATCTGCATTTTGATGCAACGTGTAAAAGGGGGTCCCTGATGTATCTTCTGATCTGAAATCTACTCATCTAATTCGTCTCCACTCTGAGCTCTTTTTTCCCCTCTGCATCTGCTCTCATCCCTCCTTTCACATGGTACTCCACTTTACCTTCATCATATGCCCTCCTCTTTCCTGTTGTTTCCTATCTCATAAGTTTCCTGAACTATTTTTCCACAATCTCTTTGTCACTTTTCTTCTTATCTTGCATATCCTTGCATTTCCTAATGGCCTCTGCTTTCTTACTTTATCTCCTTGAGTCTTGTTATCTTGCATCTCCTCTAAATTATTTTCATCTCAACCCACCTCTTTTATCTCATTTCATCTAATGCCATTACGACTCCTCTCATCCCTTCATTTAATCTCATCTAATTCCTTTTCTCACATCTCATCTTCCCATTATTGACACTGTGAGCAACAAGATAATAACTCACACAAATCATCACATAGATTGCGTCTCTCTAAGCAGATCAACCAAGACATCTAAGTTCATGTGTCATTTTCTATTTGTGAAGCCATTGTAGCGATTGCCAGATAACGACTCAATACAACAATTTAGCGTTGGAAGACAAAATGAAAGCAGAAATAAACACGATTTTCCAGACTCCAAACTCTGTCGGCTGCAGAGGAGGAACCATCACTCACCACTGGTCTGAACTGAGCTGCTCCCTGTGTGAACATCCTGTGTGGGTCAGGACTTCAGTACAAAAGCCTGTCAGAGCAAGACACACTGGCTGTGTGGGATGACAGCTGAGTGACACATGAAATGATCCCAGTTACTTAGTAATTCCTGGATTTAATAAGACCTCTTTAGGTGATCGAGCCTTTGCCCACCGAGCTCCACTTCTCTGGGATAATCTCCCAGCGCACATTCAAGAGGCAAACTCAGCTGATGCTTTCAAATTCAGGCTGAAAACACATCTATTTTCTGTTCACTATGAGCGCTCCTAATTTCACCAGCTGGGAACCCAAGTCACAGTGCGTGTGTGTGTGTGTGTGTGTGTGTGTGTGTGTGTACATGTAATCGTTTGTGTTTTCTGTCATTTTTACTCATAAAGTTTAAGTCTCTGTATAAACTGAAGTCGATGCTGAAAATGTGTTGCCAGTTTGTTTTTTGTTCAAACTGTTTCACATTCAACTGTGTGATCATCAGGGCGTAAAATTAACTTTTTATCACATCTGCCATTGGCTAGTGACCTCCAAAAATTTACCGGCCAACATATTTTTCACCAGCCAAATAAGAAAATCATGCCTTGTTTGACTAAAAATAATTACCTTATGTTTTTAGTATGAAAATCCAACTTTAGGAAAATCCAACCCTGCTGGACTCGAACCTGGCCTGCCGTGGCAACAGCCCTACACACGGGGCGCCCGCTCCACCACCAAGCCATCGACGCCCCCTGGCACATGTACAATTAGCCACGAGGGTCAAAATAGTCTGACACAGCTGGCAGAAATAGTCGAAGCACATAAAAAACCCACATGCAGTGCAAAATTTTCCATCGGCCACTGGCGGGTATGTGTTTTTGTTTTACAAGCCAAACTAATTTTTTACCCGCCATTGGCGCTTGGTGGGTGTTAACTTTACGCCCTGGTGATGATTTACTGGGATGTAGTTGGTGGTGCTGTTGAATTATGATTTGTTTTGCTGAAGGTGTTTCTACCGTTTTATATCCATAAGAGTCGGCTAAATATCAGACACACCTCTCACTACAAACCGCAGTCGTCTACACAAAAACTGAATCATACAACCATCATAAAGGGAGGACATATTGCAGGATTGTTGTATCAGACTTCATTAGTTTTAGCCAGTGTATGAAAAAGCACTCAGATCTTTTACTAAAGTAGGTAAAGAAATGCTCTGCTACAAATACAAGCCCTGCAATCAAACCTTTACTTAAGCAAAAGTACACATGTATAAGCATGAAAAAAGTATAGCGTATAGTGACGTACTCATGCAGCATGGCCCATTTCAGAGTCATATATATCACTGGATTACACTTATTGATGCCTTAATGTGTTCATCACTTTAATGTTGCAGCTAGTAAACGTGGAGCTAATTTCAATTTAGATACTGCTAGGTAAATTATTCTATAATAACATCATTTTTTAAAGTTAATTTAGATTTTAGATTAATCATCTAAATCTGCAAAGTAAGTAGACCAAACTTACTAAAGTTATCAAATAAATGTAGTTGAGTAAGACGTCTGAAATGGAAATATTCAAGTAAAGCTCAAATACCTCAAAGTTTTAGCCTACAGTACTTGCGTAAATGTACTGTGCAGCACTGGTTTTAGCAAGGTGTGCTTGTAAACTGCTGCAACTGAATGGTATGGAATTAAATGAACAAGATGCAGCATGTTCATTTTGCCGATATTAATATCGCTCTGTGCACATATGTGAGTCAACCAGGAGTTCATTCATCCGTATGAGAACCTCTGTGGTCTCCTGTATGTTTGCAAAACTCCTCCTTTTTTTTTTTTCTGTGAAAAAAATATATTTTTTCCAGCAGATATCTTAGTTACAACATGATTGAGCTAGCAAAGCAGTTTTGTGTTGCTATGTGTGGTATTTATTCAGTTATGGGAAATCACGATGTCTAGAAAGCATCAGCTGACAGGGACAGCTAACAGCAGCAGCAAAGCTAACATCAGGACGTCATCTGTTAAAAGTCTCCCGTTGTCGGATACGACATGAAACTACTCCAGTTAGTTCAATCATGTTGTAACTAAGACATCTACTGGAAAAAAATATTTTTTTCACGGACCGTTTAGAGTTAATAAGTCATTACAGACACCGCTAACGGGGCTAATAGCTAACGGTTAGCCCCGCTAATCTACGATAACTATTCATTTCAAAACGTGCACACAGAAATAGTAATGTTTGTTCAATCATTGTGTTTATAGACTTTACAAACATCAGATTAGTCTAAATGGTGATATAGTGACGTGAAAAATGTGAGATATTCATATATGTAGCTAAACTCTGCTGGTTTTCTACCCGGAAGTATTTGTAAACAACAAGGTGATTCTCTCCGAAGGGACACTAACAACTCAAAGTACACATCAAATAAAATTTCTCCAAACATTTTTTTTGTTATTTTAGGTAGTTATTATCACGCTAATGTATGTTCAAGTGTCCATTTCCCCCGATAAGTTGGTTTTAATTCGTTATTTGATTCTATAAACACAGTCTGACCATCTCGAGCTTTTATTTTGGTACTTCCGGTGACCGGCAGTGTGAATTTGCATATTAGCTAAATATTTAGTTTCACCCAGAACATTTAGATTTAACATTTAACATTTAGATTTAGATTTAATATTTAGATTTAGATTTAATATTTAACATTTAAGTGCCACATTTAATATTTAGATTTAGATTTAATATTTAACATTTAAGTGCCACATTTAATATTTAGATTTAACTATTTAATATATTTCTAAGTTAACAAATATTGCTGTAAATGTGGTAAAAGGTGACATTAAAAAATTCACAACACTTTTTTAAACATTGTTTGAAGCTAAATGTAGCAAAATGTTGATGTTATTTTCAGCATGAGCCACTTTGAGACGTATAATATAACATAAGACGTATGAGTGTAAAAGGTGATGTGATACTGCTTCTCCACTCTCACCATTTCCACGTCCCTCTCTCCCTCTGGTAAATATACGACCAGATCCTGGCTTCTCTCACCGTCCTCTGCTGTGCTCAGCCGGTCGGCACCTGCTTTCCTTTTAGCTCTGCTGCTCCCTGGATACTAAACCTCTTCATCAGTCTGCTTTGTGACCGAGACTCCAGCAACCCTTTGTTTTACCCGTTACTGTCTGTCTGTGCTCATTAACCATCTTTGACAGCAGCTGATGCTGTAATTCTTTTACCCACTCCAGCTTTCCCTTTACTCTCCAGTCATCTCTCTCTTTCTCATCCCTTGTCTTTTCTAGCACTCTATAGATTTTTAAAGATTTTCAGGATTTTGTCTCTTTCTTATATATTTTTTTTTCTGTGAATAATTTTGGGATTGTTTCTTCCTTGCCTCATTTTGAAGTTAGGCACATCAGCAACAGAAAATTACATTTGAATCTTTGTGTAGTTGGTATTTGATGAAACGCTGTTGCACATGGCAGATCTGCTGTACATATTAATGCTCTAATGTCACTCAGAGCCTGTAGGATTTTCACTTGGTCCCTCACTTCCATATTTGAAATGCCTGTGCTTTTACGTAATGCTAATGCTGCTCAGCGCTGACAATCATTTTCACTGCAGTAGCACTTTCTTTTTCATCTCAGACGTCTTTTACGATTCAAGTTTTTCTAGCTTTCTAGGCTGAAGCTTGAATTCCGTAAAAATGAAAATTGCCTCATGTTTACATCTGCCAGAAAGGTGAAGCAGAATGTTCCCAAAACTCATGAATGAATTTCCATTAAAAAAAGTAGTTGTATACACACACACATGCACACACACACTTTGGGCTGAGAAATGATTGGCAAGTTTTAAGTGGGAAAAAGGAAAGAAGGCTCCTGGCTGCAAAGTTGTGTATGTTGGACAGGAGAAAACTCCTCCTGATTTTGAAGAGTTGACCCTTTGAAAGAGGCACTTAACTGCCAAATGCAAAAGTGGAGCACCTCAGTCACCTGCAGTGTCAGTCTGTGGTTGTAGTTGGCATCTGCCAGCTGTGACAGTAAGTATCAGCAGAGCAGGGAGTAAAAAGGACTTGCAGTTTCCAGATGTCTGAATAATTATCTGAATCATGTTGACTGATTCAGAGCTGTGGTGTTGCTCTTATGAATGGCTGTTTCACCAGCTGGATCAAAAACTGAACCAATCATTGCCTTTGCAGAAGTGTGGCCAAAGTTAGTAACGTCATCTATCTGTGCCCACATCACTGAAGATGTGCCCTAGCCTTAAATTAGAACATGTTTCATTTCAACCGCTAGACAGGAGAAACCAGTGACTACCAGAATAAAGCTGGTTGGCAACCAAGAAGACATTGTGATGATTGGAGAGACAGATGACAGCACCTGCGAGGAGTTGCAGGGGTGGCTTTAAGATGTTGACAAGAGAGGCCTCCCAGGAAAATTCAAGGCATGGGTCTTCCAGCACGGGATTCTACCAAGGATATTGTGGCCACAGCTACTCTATGAGTTCCTGATCATTAGCATCTCAGAACTAGAAAGGAGAGTCAGCTGCTACTTGAGGAGATGGCTAGATCTGCTGAGGACCTTGAGCAACACTGTCCTCTATGCAAACAGTTTAAAGCTAAGGCTCCCTCTGAGGTCTATTGAGGAGGAGTTCAGGGTCTTGCTTGCAAGGGAGGTGCTGCCGTTCCAAGAGTCAAGTGACCCTAAAGTCTTGCGGGCAGGGGTAGCGGTCAAGACTGGCAGTAAGTAGAATGTGGAGGCTGCAGTTGAGCGGGCCAAATCATGACTACACCATGGAGTACTGGTGGGAACACTGGCAAGGGAAAGGGTGAAGCTAGAAACTGTTAAAACCCTGTTATGACAAAGCTCGGGGAAAGGAGTGGCAGCAACTGGTCTAGAACAAGGTGCCACTGTTGAGGAGGAGAGGGCCAGCAGAGCAGTGGGAATGAGGCAACAAGGGATGGAGACTAGATGGGAGTGTTGGAGAGGAGGATCTCATGGACTGACCTTCAAAAGTCAGAGCCACACTGCATCAGATTCTTAGTCCTGGTCATCTATGATGTTCTTCCCACTCCGTCCAACCTGCACTGATGGAGGACGGTCGATAGGCCTCGAACACATCTTAAGCTGCTGTCCAAAGGCTCTGGGGGAGTGATGATATCACTGGTGCTCAAGACTATGGCTGAGACCAACAGCTTCATCAGTGGCAGAGAGAAACCGCAAGATACATCCAAGGCAACATCGGGCTCCTCTGCACAGCACAGGACCGGTCGCTGTTGGTGGACTTTGGTAGGAAACTCAAGTTCTCTCAGCATGCTGCAAAGACCACCCTCAGACCTGACACTGTCCAGGTTTCAGAGGCAACCAAGAGCAAATTCTTGCTGAAGCTTACAGTGCATTGGGAGAACTTTATGGAGGAGGCTTTCAAGCACAAGAAAGGTAAGTATGGGGAGCTAGTCACCCCTAGCTTAGCATTAGAAGATATTTCACTACAACAAATCTTATTGACTGAGGCTGCTGTAAACTCTTCAAACAGAATCCCTGACTGTGGATTTTCCTGGTGTTCCTCAGTGTGTTGTGAGCGTGGCTTTTCCTCACCTTGCCTCTGTTTCATTGCCACTCCAGTTTTCAGTTATCACCGCAGTATAACAACCCAGGGGTATCATTCACTGCCTTCTCCACCTTCCCAATTTTTCCCACCTATCCTTCCAAATAAATTCGCCATCATCCGTTTTTGTGTCTACTTTTGGGTCCTAAGAACACTAAGGGCTCTAGTTTCGCAGACCAGGCGAGGCGGGGGCGCAGCGCACCTGCGCTTCGCCAAGTGGGTGTGGCCAGGCGGATTTTGCAAGTTTGGCACACCGTGCGCGCTGGCACAGCTACTCCTCTTTCCCACCTCCGTCCCTTCTACCTGCGCAAGTCAGAAAGAGGGAGGAGAGAAGGCGTGGAGTGGGTTTTACACACATCACACCAATCAAATGAGCCCCTCTCCTCGCCCTTAAATGCGCCGCACGAAGTCGTAATGAGAGTTTACTCAATTCGCCATGGCAGAAGAGAGCAGCAGCGTCAGACGGCCAAACTTCTCCCAGGAGAAAACTGATGTTTTGGTCCGGGAGGTCCAAGCTCACAGTGTCCGAATATACAGAACTGCAAGCAGACCTCCACGGGCTGATGATGCAAAGGTAGCCTGGGAGGAGGTCACCACAATTGTAAATCAGTGCTGCGTTTCTCTCGTGCGCATGCACTCTCTCTTTCTCTCTCGCAGTCTCACTCTGTCATCTTAGAAAAGTCAAAAGAAAAGAAACAGATGCTGAATATATACTCCCTATCTGATGCTGTGGCTGTTTGTGGTTGGCTGAGAGGGATGTGAACTCATTAGTTTGCAGCTGTGTTAATCAAATCAGGTTGGGTTTCCATTACGCGTGCCAAACGGTGCCAATCCCCTTTGATCTGACATCAGATGTGACGGGACAGTCGATATAGAGATACATTTATGTGCTGATTGCAGATAGTTGCATTGAATAGTGGTTTTTTGGGTATTTATTGCATCGTTAATGTGCCTGACATTCTGGAAACCTGCCTGTGAGGTTTTGGTGACGTGTGCGCACTGTCCGCCAGTCAGACAAACTTCGGCTTACACCGGCTGCACTCCCCCTGCGCTGACAGTAGACCTGGTTTCAACTGGCGAGGTTTTAGCGCACCTTCGGCAAAGCCTTTTGGCACGAAACTGTCACTGCGCCAAGCTGGATCTGTTGACACCTCCCCCTGCTGCGCCGCCACACCCATCTCAGCGCACCTCGGTCTGCCAAACTACCAAACTGAGCGCTGCTCGAAACTAGCTCTGCATGGGGTTCGCCACCCTGCGCTGCGCCGGGAAACTAGAGCCCTAAGCCTTTAAAGAGAGACTCAAGAGCACTCCTCTTTACTTGGTTAGGTTTATGCTTGCCAGAGTCTCCAGCCCGCCCCATATCAGATAAAGAGTTATGATTGGCCCAACCGGAGTTTAGTCCGCTGGAAATCTGTTTGAATGGGAGGTAGACCAGACGTATCTGCCAAAGCAAGGAAAACATGAGGTCTCAGGTTCATCTGGGTCCCAGGCTATCAGTGAAGCACACAGAGACACCAAAACAGAAGATTAGCATGTGACAGATGATACTGTTTGGTGCAACACAAGAGAGCTAACTGCTAGCATGCACTAACACTGTGTCCACTAGGACGAAGATACCAATTTGAATGCGGTAACTCGGACTGCTGAAGCCTCAGTTTAGTTTTGGCTGAACTTTAGAAGACATTGTTTCACAGAACAATGATTGTAAATGGTGTCCCATTTCTCACAAAGTAATTATGTTATGAAGGGACTATTTCAGCGAAGAATGATTACAGTAATCAGCAACTCTTTCTATGCACATACGAGGGAAAACTTTCCTTTACGACGGAGTCTCTCTGTTCCTTCTCTTGCCCAGCTGTGCTCCTGCTGACTCTACACTCTGATTGTCTCTTTCTTCTCGTCTTTTTGTTTCTCTTTCAGTTTAGCCCAGGCATGTTGTTGCTCACTCCGTCACCGCTCGGCCTCCACAGTCACCACCCACGCCTCAGCGGCAGCTGTCACCATGACGCCCCGCGGGGGAACGTTGCCCGGCAGGCGGGGAGGTGGAAGCTGGGAAGCAAAGAGTCTAAAAAAAAATCTGACACAGTGAATAATGAAATCCTCCTCCTGTCCTCTGCTTCTCTGTCTGGATCTGAATTGCTGATTTGGACGTTGTGAATTAATTCATTATTTCTCAGTCTTTGTTGTAGTTTTTGTTCAAGACCTCAAATTATTAGTCTTAAAAATTAAAATTTGCAACTGGCCGGTGAGAAGAAATAAGATGTGACAGGTTTGAGATTTGTCTGCAATTTTATACTCAGCAGTAGGGAAGAGATTAATGTTCTGCTCCAGAAATGAGCGTAGCATTGAGACTAATGGATGCAATAGCTGGTATTTTGACAGCTGAAGTTAAAATACAGGTTCAAAGAGATGAGGGAAGAAAAACACACTGTTGCGCAGTGAAAACCAACTATTTCATACACTGCTGGTGCTGAATATCTTGAATTTAAAGTCAGCTGGATCTGATGGTGGGCAGCTTGTTTGTAGAGCTTGTGTCCCATGTGCGTTTGAATGGCGATCACTTAAACATAATAATAATGAACACAGTACATAGTCATTGATAACTCGTACTCGTACTCGCAGTACATCAAACCTACAATCCTCCATTTTCACTAGCTCCCAATTAAGTCCTGTGTCCCCAGTGCTGGCAAAAAAAATTATCTTTTCTACTGAGACTTCTTCCAGTTCAGTATGTACCGGGTCTGCACTGGTATGTACTGTCTCCAGGAAATAGCTCCAGCCTCACACTATGAGTACAATCTCGCCTCCTCCCACCTACTCAGATTTTGTTACCAAACTGCCAGAAATTGAAATAGATGTAATACAGCCTTAAAAAGTGTTACAAACTCACTGTGTGATAAACTTTAGCTTGTTTTAAGCACTGCGGGTGGTGACTAATTAACATGCTCGTGTTGTGGTCTGAAAAGTGTATGGCAACATAACAACACTTGAACTTCAAGGCACTGTGCACTTTTCCAATCCTTCTTGAGTCCTTCCACACTTTCCACAAGTACCTCCTTTACCTGCTCCACCCCTCCATTATATTTCATAGAAAAATGGTTTGAAACCGTTGTAAGAACCATTCAAACAACAACAAATAACCAAATAATAACAATCTCTTTACATTACCTGGCATGCTGATCCAGTTTGCTTGCGGCATGGGATGAGGAACCTGCAGAGGAACAGGCGGTGACAAGGTCTGAGGAGGGCAGAACTGCGGTGGCTCCCTGGGCAGCTGTAAAGGTGGTGGTGGTGGGGGTGGAGGAGGAGGAGGTTGAGGCGGGTATCCTGCGGGGTGACAGCTGAGTGGCTCCATCTCTACAGTTCGCAGACATTGCTCTCTCAGCCTCTCCTCTTGGCGGCGCTTCAACCTGCGCTGCAGGAAGCTGCAGAAACAGCACAGCATGACGATGAGGGCCCAGACCAACCAGAAGCCGGCGAAACAGGCCAGGAAGGTGTAGGTGCCCTGTGACATCACCATGGCGGTGATGGGACCGGCTGAGAGTTCCCCTCCGAGGCAGGAAGAGGTGATTTCAGACACGCAGGATGGGATGTACACGAGGTCCTGGCGTAAAACTTGGCAAGCTCAAGGCTCGTCTCTCCAGGGGTCAATAAGCCAAATTCCGGCAATTCAGTGATGAAAAGTATTGCAGATTAAAATGCTGACATTGCTATCCTGTGGGCTGTAATCCAAGGTGGGAACTAAAAAATAAGAGCAGGCGATAAAAGGTGTTAACACCATTCAAAGAGCGCTTGTTTCTCTGGCAGTGACAGTTCAGCCACTTGAACAGAATACTGATGCATTCAAGTCAGTAAAAGTTACAGCAGCCATAAAAATAATGGCAAAAGAATCTGATTCCAAAGCTGTGATATCTAAAAAATAATAACAGGTTTGTTTCACTCAATACTATAAAATTTAAACAAACATTAAAATGGCCTCTGCTTTCTTGTTTATCAAGAAAAAAAAGATCCAAGTTCCTTAAAAACTGTGATGATTTCAGTTCACGTAGGCTCGATATGTGTTAAGAAAATCCATTAAAATTAAGTAGAACCTGCATATTCTCTGGAAAGCAATTGTCACATGTCTGAATAATAAGCACTCTGCAGTTTCAGTCTTGGTTGCGATCATGCAGGGCTGGCTGTCAATTAAAAGCACCATCCTCAATGAAATGTGTAATCACATACGTCAGCATTCTCATTAATGACGAAGGAGCACGAAGGACCTGAATGCCAAAAGTTAACGATGAGGTTAATTGGCTCGGAAACAGCGGCAGTGGCTCGTTAGTCTCACCAAAACTGATTCTGTCCACTTGGTTTAAAGATCAATGAATGTAAATCACAGGATGTTACACTTTTGAGGCGTGACGGCAGAAAATGGGCAGAAAAATATGATTTCTTTCAACTTAGTGTCTGGAAATGAGAAAGTGACTGCATCACCAGGAAATTCCCTAAAAAAATCTCAGGAAATATTGTGCCATTTTAAAAAAAAAAAAATCTGAGGGTAAATTTATTTCAACTTAAAAAAAAATCAGTCTCTATTGTTTCAAAGTTACATTAAGGTCCAAAATCTGTTGATTGGGACAGAAAAGTGCAGGACATGTAAAAAATACTATCTCTCTCTCTCTCTGTTTGTAAATCTTCTGTATCCATCCAGATGTTTTCGAAATCAGCTCCTCTGCAGCCCTCCTCATTTAGATGGAAATATGTCTGGGTCCAAGATGAACACACACATTCACACACTGACAGACACACTGTTATTCCACAAGATTACACATGAACTCTGCACCTTCACAGGTGTTTCAGCAGCAGCAAAAATCCATTTTAATTCTTCAGAAAGCTCTGCCAGACTCCTTTCAATAATCCACCCTCTCAGCGGTGGTGGCTGAAAACTTCTCCATCTTCTCTGATGGAAAATAAAGTTGCAGCGGCATCATCTCCAGATTTTTGAGGCAGAGCTTCAAGTCCAAGACACAAGAGGAAAAAAAAAACAAGGAAGAAGTTGAGGCTGGACATCCAATCAGAAGCGACAAAAACCCAGAGGGTGATGTGTGAATCCCTCTCAGAAGGGTTTGTCCACGTGAAGCCAAGCTGGTCCCTTCAGGGCTGTGGGAGACCAGAGTCGGGGGTCCATCTACTCTCTGGGACGCCGAATTCTTCCTTCTCAGATCCCAGCATGACTCCTCGGCCGCACGCTGCTCTACAAAGACACACAGGGATGATACAAGACCATCATCGGTGATTATCAGAGGGCAGATTCAGACAATATTTTCAACACAGTGAGAACACAGAGCAGTAAAAACAGCGCAGAGGCCATGTGCTTATAAATCTCAGCTGTTCAGGCAGGATTATGTCGCTGACCTCGGGGGGTGAGTATCAGTTTCACACTTCAGAGAGCAGCTCAGAGGGAAAATATTCACGGTGATGTAGAGAAAGAGACAGAGTTACTGAAACAAAAACTAAAAGCCATGACAAAGTGTGCATTGTTTATTATTTTGCACCGCCCATAATGATCTCTGTAATATTTAAATTCTTCAAGTTATTGATTGCTAAGAACTAGTTATGTCTCCACAAAACCAACAACTTGCACTTTGAGTTTACACTTTTGTCTTTGAAAACATGGATGCTTCACACACACCTTCTCCCCAGCATCATCATTTTTAGCTGTTACTGTAATGTTTAAAGACTTATAGTTAAACACAGTGCTCTGACCCATTTGATGTTTCTGCGGTGCTTATTTTATGTTAGGGATGTCCTGATCACATCTGTTTTGCATCCGATCCGATACTGAGTCCTTTATTTTGAAACCGAGTCCAATCCGATACTTTGCAAAGCATTAAGAAAGAAAAAAAAAAATGCATCCAAGTTGTCCCATAAGGTTTGTTTATCTTGGCTGCAGACGTTGCGCTAGACTTTTTCGTCGCCGGTCATTTTGACCAACAGGGTCATAAAAATCCGGTCATAATCTATTTTTACCTGTCATTTTAATTTTTGAAAGATATTCAAAGACATTTAGTTTTCATTCGTTCGTTTTTAATAAATCCAACAAGCAAGTTATAAAGTGTGCATTAATAAGGACATGAACGAAAAGATGAACAGACATCCACACACCTGTGCCATTAGGCTTCGCCCTGGACACACCGGACGGCACTAATGCGTCTGGTGTGTCCAGGGCGTTATGTAGTTAAGCCTGTAGGCTCGGTGACACAAAATTAAAATTATAATGAAGTGATTATGGTATTGAAAAATGTGTTCGGTTATGCACTGTTGTGTTATTTTAAACTATAAACACGGTATTTTCTCCTCAAACTGCCTCCTCTGCTGGGCGCCGTGCTTCGGTTCCGCGTCCGGTGTGTCCAGGGCGTTATGTCAACAACGCTACATGAAGCAGATGAATGACTTTTTCTCTGCAGTGTGAAAACGGCAGCCACTTAAACCACTGACTGTGCACTCTACCTCCAAGTGGGCAGGGGTGGTAATTGCAACCGGTCAAAATGACCGACAGCCTTCAGATTTTCCGGTCATTGTTGTAAAAAAAACGGTCAATGACCGAGAATATCTGGTTAACGCGACCCCTGCTTGGCTGTGATCTTTTTGGCTTTATCGTGGTCCTGGGGAAATTTCTCTTTCCTTTTCAAAGCCTCCGCCAATGTCGATTGGTTCTGTGGCTTTTTACTCGCTGCCTTGAACTCGGCATGCTGTGATGGATGTTTCCTTTCCAGATGGCGTATCAAATTAGTTGTCTTGAAATGAGCTCTGTGTTTGCCCCCTTGCGAAATGCGAGACTTGCACATTTTACAAGTGGCTGTTGTGCTGCCTTCGCCTTCCAATGTATAAAAGTTTCATATTGCTGACATTTTGCTACCGTTACTAGCTGCCCATCTGAACTCGCCCGCCTGCCCAACGTAAACACACTCATTTACAGCAGGCCCTGTGGTAAAGGAGTGTCGAAATGAGCGTGTTAACGTTGGGCAGGTGGGGGAGTGATGTCTATGGCATGGACAGCCAGCATGCTAACGGCAGCAGTTTAGAAGTATTATACATTGGAAAGCGGAGGTAACAATGAACAACACAGATGAAAAACCTGGCCATTTTTGTTGTTTTGATTCATCTGATCTTTTATTACCGATTCCGATTTTGTAAAAATAACGTGATCGGCGCCGATACCCGATCCGAGGACATCCCTGTTTTATGTATGCCAAACCATGGAAGCCAAGCAATGTAATGCCGTGAACGGGGCAGCAACAAATCGTATTTTAGCCACCTAAAAAAAACAAAATCAGTGTAAGTGTATGCGACTCAGTGTTCTGCTTTGTTAAATTATTGTTTTTGTCAGTGGAGTTTGGTGGCTTTGAGTCAAAAAACACTTCCACTTATTTCATTTCTATTTTTTTGGTGGGCCTCTTCTTAACTGAGGCAGAGTTTGCTCAGCGCTGATTGATTGCATGTTCGTGACGTGAGGATCTTCTACTTTATTGATTTGACTTTTACAGACAGCACAGTTTCAGTGTGGGCAGCTAAGATTAGTTTGACCAATTCTGTGTCCGACCAAATGTCTCCCCCTCTGTCCTGAGTCAAAAAGAGTGTGTTTTTGCGGAACATAATGATGTCATGGTGGAGCTGACCTTTGGCCTTTTGGATGTCATCACTTCATCATTTAAACCTCTTCGACATTTGAGGGGAAAATTGGTCATTTTTAGCATAGAAAATCTTACTTTATGTCCAAAAACCAAATTTGAGGAAATTCTCTCAAGGCGTTCTTGAGTTATCTGGTTCACGAGAAGATGACAGAAGAGCAGATGGACAGACAACCTGAAACAATAATGCCTCCTGCCATGGCTGATGCCGATGCAGAGGCATACATATATCTCACACCATTATGGTCAAAGGTTTGGTTAGGGTTTAGGCACAAAACGGCCTGGTTATGGTGACATGCATCATAGTTTAGGTTAAAATAACCTCCTGGTCGAGGGTTAGGGAATCATCTGTATCATGTTTGCAAGAACGTTGACTGTTCGGAAACTAACACTGATCTCCCCGGTCACAGCTAACATCCATCAAGTCATGTGTTGAATTTGTGGCTCTGTAACATCACATTTTTCCTCCTTTTTGTTTTACACTTGAACATAAACATTGTGTTATTACTGGGCATTTGCTGAAATGGCTAATGCTGTTGTTTTCTGATGTGAATCTAGTCTACGGGTGTCCAGAGTTGCCCAAATTCACATTTCATGAAATCCATGAAGTAGACAGACAGAATAATACAGGGAAATGGGACCACCTATGGTATATGAATACCCACAGTTGGGGATTGATGTGAATATATTATCCAATATCGACCTAGAGTCTGAAGGGAGGATATTAAATATTGGATTCAGGAGACAGAGAAAAGGAACACGTAGAAGGAGGAGAAAGAATAAGACGAAAATCATCTGCCTGGGAGGCTCAGGGTAGAAAATTCCACTTTAACTCGAAATAAATGCTTTTTTGTACATTTTTTTTCTTTAGCAATGGAGTACAGTTAATAATTTCTCCTGGCAAAGACAGATGCTGTTCCCTTCCACTGCCCAAACAAGCCACCATGTTTATACTCCTGATAAACGTGTGTTTTCCTAAAAAGCATTAACTGGCTAAAAGGACACAGTCGGTGGCCTCTAAATGGCAGAAAAGAGAATACATGAATAATTTTGTGGTAAGACCGCCAGCAGAATCATCACACACACAAACAGCAGCTGCTTTTTGTGCCTCAATTTGCTCCAATCTGAGGAGCATTTCTGCAGCTTGATGAGCAGTTGATAGCTGCAAAAACACGAGCTGGACCCAAACTGAAAACTGTGCAGAATGATTGTGTTTAACTCTGAAGAAGAAGTAAACATGTCACTCCCAACCATGGTGCAGACTATAAGGCTACGTTCAGACTGCAGGCAAAACATTTGTTTCTCAAATAAGACAGACTGTCTCCATTGTAATTTGCAAGTGATGAGATCGGACTTGTGTGTCCAGACCTCACCAAAAAATCTGCATGGGTTGCTGTGGTAACCACGTAGACGTGAGTAACTATGTAGCTGAGCTGGTGACGAGGCATTCCAACGCGGAAGCATGAGGAATGGAGGACCATCTTTTTCGCCCTGCAAACAATCGAGCTATCAAGTTGCAGTGCAGAACTCCACAGTCAGCATCTGCTGCTCTCCATGCTGTCCCCCATAGTGCTCTGCCATGTCGTGGTCATGGTGTCCAGTAAGGATGTGGTAGTAACATGCGAGGGCTCTTCTCATGTCTCTATTTTTTACCCCCTTGTCTCCTCTGTCCTCCTGCCTGTGTCCCCAATATCAGTCTCAGCGCACCAACTTGAAAGGTGTCTCAATGCTTAAAATGCATCACGAGGAGAGAGGAGCTGTGAGCGAAGTCTTTTTTTTATCTCTGACGTATAAAGGAGCCGTGACACACATCATACTTCATTGACGTTACTTTAAAACGACAGATCTGTCTCATTTTGTTTGCCTGTTGCCTTGACTCCTCTCGTGTCTCCTCCTTTGCTCCTCCTCTCACAGCTCAGGGTGGACGGATTGAGATGCAAGGAGAGAAGGTGAGGAAAGGAATCGACACGTACAAATTTAGAAATGAGAGAGTTGTGTGTTGCACTGCACGTCACACAAAAGACACTATGAAATCTGATCTGAGCGTCCGATTGGAGTTATATTTCAACCCACCTCCAAATGTGGTTGGATCCAATTCGTATAGTTTTCTGCTGTCCAGACTCTCTAAACTCAATCTGGATACATTCTGGATATGCCAAAATCCAGATTTTGGCTGGCAGTCTGAACAAAGCCTGAGTTTTGTTCCTTTCAAGTTTCAGTAAAAGGCCGGCGGTGGAGAACAGAAGGTCTTGCAGGTTTTCATGTCAGCGAACCACAAACAGATGGCCATTAATTAGACTGCAGACCTCCATCTGGTGAGCTCTGACACCCAGATTTCTGCTGACAGATAATACTGAACTGTCTGCTGGTGAGGAGGTTAACACTAGAAAGCGTTGTTCATACTCTTTAAGGGATGTGCTGACGGCTGGACCAGATTTCATGAAGTCACGTTTTCATTTAAATGAGAGAGTCTACAGTCTAGCTTGCCTCTTTCTCAGCCTGTACCTTGGTAGAGTGGTGAGCTAAATGCTAACATGCTCTAAGTGACAATGCTAACATGTCATGTGATGTTAGGTTACACTGTTGGAAATGAAGATTCTATTTGCACAGTGCACACAGCAGTATTTGACACACAACAAGCTAAATGCTAATGCAAATGCTAACATGCTGATGTTTTGCAGGTTGAATACGGTTAGTAGCTGTGTGGTCACCTTCTTGGTTTAATGTGTTATCTTAGGGTTAGGTACCAAACTGTACTTTTAAGGGTACCGACTACATTTCGTCAGCGCTGCCCCAAAGTCTGGAAGCCAGCCATGAGCTCCACAGTGGTGATAGAGCTCCGTGGAGCAACCAGGTTCGGTTGAGAAAGGAAGCGGAAATGCCCTAAAGCCAGGAAGCCAGCCACAGAGCTCTGCAGCCGCTCTGTTGGCCTCCCAGTGAGTCAAACTACACACACACACACAAGCAGACAGACAGATGATTAGCTCTGTGTGTGATTAGAAAAGAGCAGAGAAGCTGAATTGCTTCTTAGTCTGCTATGTCATCCCTGCAGCTTGTTCAGAAATTACTTTTGTGTTATTACAGAGAAAGCAAACTACCAATAAAATGTGCTGAATTACAGGTACAAATGTGAAGAGTACCCGACCCAGCTATCATTCTGCTTGTGCAGCTTCTAGCTAAATGCTGACATCAGTATTCAGCACATTTAGCACACACACAGTACAGTTTAGGAGAATGTTATTTGTTACAAACCAAAGTATTGGGCAAACTGATATTCTGACCTGATGATGACACTAGATGAAACACTAAAGAGTAGTCTAACAAGTTACAATTAATCCTGAGGGGACATGAATGTCTGTGCAAGACTCTTAATCTTGTTGTCATCTGTGTTGGGGAGCAGATTATCAGCTGCTGTCAGACAAAGACCCTCCAGATGCTCTTATGAGGTACAAACGTGTAAAACATGCTTATTTTCAGTATGGGAGTCATGCTAACAAGCTTGCCTGTTTATTTTACAATTTAGAGATCATCTCCACATCACCTCTGGGAGCCAACGTCATTATGTTTTTCTCTTGTCAAGGTTCTTCCAGTTGTCAGCGACAGCAAAAATGACAAGCAAAGAGCAGCAATTGTGTTTTTTTGCAAAGCCCTGATGAGATTATGAATGTAGTGTTTCTTCCCTTCCTGTCTGAACAGCTCCTGAGGGAATCACCTCCACCTTGAAATGCTCTTAACAGTCGTGACTCATCCCATCGGGCTGCAACATCTCACGCTGCCGCAACTCAAGTTAAACTGCAAACATTACATTTTCCGCTTTTTTGAAATAAATATGTCCTCTAAGAGAAATGACACCGACTTTTATCCAGGTTAAAACAAAGTGTGTGATGTTTCTCTTTTATTTATCAAATGGCTAACAGCATTTTTCCTTTTTTGGACACAATTGGACACTCTTACTGTATTACAGTAACATTTATAGTACAGGTGGAGCCACAGTGTTCTTGTTCTGTTTCTTTCATCTTCCACCTTCATATCACCTTTGGGAATCGCACTCCTGTGTCTGCTGTAATTTCACATTGTTCACCAGAGGTGATTCATCAGCGGAGGGCCTTCACAGGGTCTCACAGCCGCTGATATTTCCATCTGTGAGCGCTGATATGGAACAGAGCTTTTGTTTACTCCCCACGCTTCCTGCCTGTCCGATCCAGTCATCGCAGGGGTGCTTTCAGTGATATATACTTACTCAGACCTCAACCTTCACACCCACTCATGTACTACAACACACATGTACAGTACGTACGTTATTTATATCCCTCTTTTGTCTTTCATCTTTCTCTCATACGGACCACACGATGACATAAAGCTAATCTTCTCTGATTTAAAGGAATGAATGTTTCAGGTTTGAATCTGAACTCTTAGAACTGGGGAGGACAATAAAGTGTGAGTAGGTAAAATATAAAAGCAGTAATAGTGAAGGACATTACATGATAGAACATTTAATGCAGCATTGCTGCTTTAATCCATAGACTTATTCAGACCTCATTCAGAAATGAAATGTTTAAGCTCATATTTAATAGTAAAGAACAATTTCACGTCACAGAGATTCAAAGTACTTAACATATGTAATGATAAAACAGTGATAAAAGTTTAATCACTGCCATGTGGTGCTGATATAAAATCAAACACTGACAGCAAAATTACAACCGAACTTGCTGTTTTGAAAAGGATCTTGTGATTTTCTTTTTTTTCTATTTAAAAGTCAATGTTCGGTGGCCAAATTTAAATACTTAAAAGTCAGAGGTTTTTTGAATGCACTGACAAGAAAAGGTGTCAGAAGTATTACAGTCTGTGGCTGCTGGGGTTTACTTCTCAAGAATGAGTAGGGCTGAAACTATTCATCGTTTTCAACCAATTGCTCTACAAAACACTGCAAAACTGTGGAAAAAGAGGTTATAAATAGGGATGCACCAAATATTTGGTAACCGAATATATTCAGCCGAATATTGCAAAAAAAACACACATTCGGTATTCGGTGGAATAAGTGAAAAGCAAGGCCGAATAATAGCGGCGTGTTTTGATGACACAATCAGCAAACAGCGTGTGGTGACAGACGGAGTAAAATATCAGCAGTGTGGTGATATTTTACTCCGTCCGTCACCGCACTCACATTTGCGACTAAAAATAGTTTTGTGCGAGCAAAAGAAATCATTCAGCACGCTGCGCGAGTACAGATTTCAACCAGCAGCAGAAACGAAAGGCGAATCCCGCCGGTTGTGGGTTGAACGGGGGTCACAGACACAGACAGGAATACGTATTCCTGTCACATACGGCGGCCATAGTGCTGCCAATAATTTCCTCTTCTTGGCGTCATGACTGCCCAAAAGTACCTGAACAGCTGAGCCGTGGCGGCACACAGGTATGTGACGTGTCAGAGGAGAAACGAGCCGTTCACATGTCTCTCTGTGTGGCAGGTAACGCTCCACAAACCTCACCGCACTTTAGGGACTGTTCTTTACTTGTCAGGGGAGGAGGGTGGCTGGTTGATTTTTATTTTATTTATTTATTTTATTTTGATCCCCCCTATGTTCATCACTCATTGATGCTGTTTTTGAAGTATGAATAAGTCAGTAAGTAATTTATTCCATTGAAATATCATTGATGTATTATAGAAAAGTGATTTATCTTTTTATAAATGACAAAAGGCACATCTGCCTCATTTTCGTTGTGGTATCGTGATACTACTCAGAACCATGATACTTTCACTGGTATCATACCGTGGGTCCCAATTTTGGTACCGTGACAACACTAATCTGGAGGGTTCATCTGCAAAAACTAATGAAAAACTAAACAACGGCATTCAGTATTCAGTACTCAGTATTCGGCCAAGCGTTTAATTTTATTCAGCTTCGGCCACAAATTTTCATTTCGGTGCATCCCTAGTTATAAAGTGTCTTATTTTATCTATATCCAAAGATATTCAGTTTACAGTAAATTAAGACAAGGAGAAGCAAAAGATCCTCACACTTTAGAGGCTGGAACCATCAAATATTTGGCTTTTTTTTTTAACTTAAAAATACTTTACTTAATGATGAATCTATTACCAGAACAATCCAATTGCCAATAAAAATGTTGGCGTTGTACATTTCTGCAAACCACAGACATGTTACATTTGCAGGTTATCATGATGCAGATGTGTTAACATGCAGTTAGGTTTAGGCACAAAAAACACTTGGTTATGGTTAAGAAAAGATCATGTTTGGCTTAAAATAAATGCTCTGGGGGACACAGTCCTGGTAGGAAAAGCAGCAATGTCTTAGTCAAAAAACAACCTCTTTTCATGGCACAATCAGCGGGGGAAACATGTCAATGACTCACTGAATCATAACCAGCGTTGCTGTTTGTTGGTCTTGAACAGTGACCAACAGCTCGGCACGTGTCTTCCCCAGGTGTCACACCATCCACCATCCCCTCCACCTCTCAAAGTCTGCTCATTGCTACGTCACTTTAGAACCATCGATATGATATATATGAAACTTGCAAATGTAACGTATTCATTGTTTCCAGAAACATCCAATACCAACATTAATGTCTGCTGACAGGGCTGAGCAGAGTCGATTTTCTGTCGATCGACTCATTGTTGCAGCTCTAAAAATCATCATTTACACTAACTTTGAAAAGTGAGAAGTCATAAAACGTCAGAAACTGTTGATCTAATTTTTCGTACATTATTTACTGTACAGTTTGTGTGATAAGTATTTAAAACAAAAAAAACTTGAAAAGCTAAATCTTCAAATATCCTGTATAAATGAAGGTTTCCACTTCAAATACACCTCAAAGTCTTGTGACTCTCCAGTTTCAGGCTGATCTTTTGAACATGTGAGGATTCAGTGTTTTACTTCAAGGTCACTCTCAAGGCGTCAGCAGGCCACTTCATATCCTCTGAGGTTTCAGAAAGCAGCATGTCTGTCGTCACATTTCACTCAGGGCAGTAAAGCTACATGATCGCTGGATCCACATGAGGTCGGTGTCCGATTTAAGTGAGTTTATTTTTCCCAGGAAATTAGTTTTCCATCTTGTGTCCTTGGATTCTTCGAAAACTCTGAGGGTTTTTTCCCATAAAGATCACTAAGCTTTCACACAATAAAGGAGCTGAACTGGCACAATGGTTAGAGTTCTGACTCTTCAGCATCAGCGTTTAACTGAGTCTTTACACTTGAGTTAGATAAACAGTGTCCAATTTCAGAGCAAGGCAGCAGGACATAGCTTGTGCTTATGAGCAAATTACCAACTTCTGGCAGATTCTTCAGTGTTTTTCTTATTTGTTTACAAAATTCACAAGAGGTCAGTGTGACTCATAAACTGTTATTGAGATTCTCATCATGGTTCGTAGTGAGCTCTAAACAGCCAATGAAACATTACTTATGAATTCAGATATTCCAGCACAGTTGAAAACAAGGTTTACAAGCAAATATAAGAGACTGACTTGACCGTCCATGTCAGTCACATAACGATCCAACTTATTTTTCACTGCTGCAGATTACACTGAAGGTAAACAACCCCCAAAACAAGCAGGAAGTCAGGCTGCAGTCTAAGGCATGTGGTGTATCACCTGCTGAGGTCTGAGAGTCGAACACTTCACGCCAAACATAAAACATGATGACTTTAAGTTTATGTTATCGGGTTACTTCTGGTCCCCTAAAACTGTGGAGCTGTAAAGGATGCAAGAAATTAACAGTCTCAGCAAATTGATGTGACTCAGCTGCCTGTTGCTTGTTATGTAGATTTGCTAGACCAGCCTGTGTCTCCCATGCTTCTCTCTTTCTGTTGCTACTTTACATTTTGTCTTTTTCTGTCACACTTACTTAAAAACAAGACGACAGACGAGGCTCTGTGAGGCTGTACGTAGACACAGCCTTGCTTTGATTGAAATTCCAACTTCACTAACTTAGACAATGCTTTTACTAACATGCTGATGTTTAGCAGCATGTTTACCATGTTTGCTTTTGTCTAGTGTGTTGGCTAATTTGCTGCAGATACAAAACTGAGGCAGATGCTGTGATTAGTTTTGCAGGAATTTGGTCCTCAGGTGGAGGAGTTTAAGTATCTCGGGATCTTGTTCACAGTGAGGGTAGGATGGAGCTGGAGATTGACAGGCGGATTGGGGCGGCGTCAGCAGTGATGCAGGCGCTTAACCGGTCCGTTGTGGTGAAGAGGGAGCTTAGCCAGAAAGCAGAGCTCTTGATTTACCAGTCGATCTACGTTCCAACCCTCACCTATGGTCATGAGCTCTGGGTAGTGACCGAAAGAGCGAGATCACAAGTACAAGCGGCCGAAATGAGTTTCCTCCGCAGGGTGGCTGGGCTCAGCCTTAGAGATAGGGTGAGGAGCTCGGACATCCGGGAGGGACTCGGAGTAGAGCCGCTGATCCTCCACATCGAGAAGAGCCAGTTGAGGTGGTTCGGGCATCTGGTAAGGATGCCTTCTGGACGCCTCTCTTGGGAGGTGTTTCGGGCATGTCATCACCCGGCTGGCCTGGGAACGCCTCAGGGTTCCTGCAGAAGAGCTGACGGAAGTGGCTGGGGAGAGGACTGTCTGGGCTTCTTTGCTAAGGCTGCTGCCCCCGCGACCCGGACCTGGACCCGGATAAGCGGAGGACGACGAGTACGAGTACGAGTACAAGTACGAGTACGAGTTGGTCATAAACCAAAATATTGGACAAAATTTTAAAATTCTGACTCGATCATGCTCAATGCGAAGTCAGAGGATCACCAAAGTTATTGGGATTCATCCTCTGGGGATCAGGAATGTCTGATTTAATGGCATTCCATCAATTAGTTGTTGATATGTTTCCGTCTGAACCAAGGTTGATCTTTGTTTTGTTTTTTACATGAATATACTGTATGTCTGTGTAAACTGTATGGTAAGCCTAAAAAAGGTATGTAACACCTTAACACATGTCTGAGATAAAAGAACAACAAAAGTGATGTATGGTAAGCCAGCCCGCTCTACTTTCTAGGGCACCAGATGCAGCTGCTTTGTCAAGCCCATCAGCGTGTGATTGACAACAAAGGCACCCCTTAACATCTCTATGAGATGCGTCAGGCTTTCACCGAACTACCATGTAAACCCATCTGCAGCAGCACTTGACACTGACGTTGTATAAAGAGCAAGAAAGTCTTCATGGGACTGTCCAGGCTACAGTTCGTGTCTCGTGTGATACCAAAAGTCAATCTTGTTTTAAAATAACATTAAGCAAGTTGGGTAGTTGTTACGCACTGACATCACTCACGTAACATATTAACGTCACATAACGTTACATAATAAACCAACAGGTTCTCATCCCAAGTCGTCGCATATCGCTGCTTTGTCAGTGGGCATTCACGTCAACATATTATGCACTAGGTATCTCTGCGTCTAACCATCCAACCCGTCTGCTGTTGGTATTCCAGGATGCTACTACCAACACCAGGACGTCAAAAATGAACATGGTTAGGTTTAGAAAAATCAAGGTTTGGCTGTACATTAATACCTGGAGCAAACACTGGGGTCCAGGGTGAAAGTCCGGGGTTTGCTGGACCCATCCACCACCAACCACTCACTCCAGCCCTACAGGGACTTTCCAGCTTCTTATGTTACGTCGTTCCCAGCAGCGTATCATACTGCTGTGACAGGTGCGATTCAACTGTCTGGTGGCGTGTCATAACACCGCGAAAGATTTCGCCCGTTTGCGTTAGATACTTGTATCATCCCTCCGCCAAAGGTTGCTTTTGGCGTCAGGTGTCTGTCACTGATATAAAGCAGCGGTATTCGACAACTTTGGAATGTAAACGGGCTGAATAAACATTCTTCTTTTAACCCAACAACATCTTTTTTCGAAACCTAACCAAGTAGTTTAGTTACCTAAAGACCTAACCCTGACTGTTTCACATTAACCACATGTTACAATGTGTTTTAGCAGTGCATCACAAAGATACCCTAAAGGGTGCCCCATGAATCGCTCTCAAACACTAAGGGGCGTGACAAAGCATCAGTATCTAACAACCTGGGAATGAGAATGGGTTGTGTATGCTACCATGGCTAACACATGTTCAAGACCTGAAGCACCACCTCATCATTTCTATGGTATCTGTAGCTTTTCACTCTGGCAGCAGGACAAAGGTGTCCATCAAGGACAACACAACAAAAGACAGCGGAGGCTGCAAAGTGTTCTTAAGCAAGGCAATGGCGAGGTTACACATTGAGTCATATCTGCAAAATGTCTCAGATGAAAAAAACAGGAAATATGGAGTAACTAATGACATTTTTTATTTTTAAATAAAATTAATAAATATCAAAATGTATATAAAAGATGAATGAAAATGAGTCAAAGCTCAGTAAGTCCGTAGGTTAACACTTCATTTTACTTTTAAATTTTTGTTGAAAATTATTCGGTTTTTTTTTTAAATCAAATTCTAGCTTTAATCAATTTTAAAAAATCCATATAGGCTCATATTAAATTAAGTTCATTAATATATATTTCTATCCACTTCAGCTGTAAGTTATGAGCTTACATTGTTACTTCTTCAGGGACCCTTGGGTGTTAGGGGCCCCAGCATGTCCCCTGTATTTGTTGCTTATCTGAATGTGTTGCTAGAGAGAATTACACTGCTCATGGCTGCCAGCAAAACCAAAAAAAAAAAACTCTGAGTTTGACATTTGGCGCCTTCGCTGTGTTTTAGCAGCTCGGTCCTCTGAATTAAACTCAGTCATGTCTGTGCCAAGTCATCCAAAACATACCGATGATTTCTACATTACGCAACAGACGCACTGCTGTTTTTTGTTTTTATAAATGCCCCTTCTGTAATTTCCTCCATGAGTGAAACAGCAGGAGGGTTTATCATCCTGAGAATAGAGATTTTTTTTATTTTATTTTTTTTTAGCAAAACAGCAACAAAGGGCCAGTAAATGAAATTCTGCAGAGTAAGACATCCTCTCTCCATGGAGATCAGGAGATAAGGTGACAGCGCAGGTGATGAAACAGACTACTGTAAACAATAACGTCGCTGTAAACTCACAGCTGTTTTCACACACAAACACCACAGGTCCCTGTTTGAATCATGTCATGGTGGAAAAACTCACCTTTAATTTTCCTGGCTTCTCCGACGACATGACGCACTCAGCTCGCTCCGTGCCATCTAAGTTTTATGTCCAGAAATTTAGAAAAATAACAAAACAAAGGATGCTTTAAAAAGAAACACTTTGCTGTGTCTGCTTCCTGTCGGTGTGTGTCTGTACTGTCCACCGGCTCCGGTCCGATTATCACACGGTAATGGATGTGAGCTCCTCCACTCTCTATCTCCTCCCTGCCGGGAGCTGCGCGTCGTGTTTTGGACGTCAAGGGAAATAAAAGAGAGAGGTTTATCGGTTCACCTTGACAGCCTGGCTCCTCCCTCCCTTCCTCTCTCTCCTCTCCTTCATTCAGTCCCTCCCTCCCTCTCTCATCGCATCAGAAGGAGCGTTTCGTGACATTCAGCCTGTCTGCCTGTCTGGATGATGAGAATACAAATCGACCTGCCGGCAGGGGTTTTCCAGGGACGCACGACTTGGCAAAGGGAAGGCAGACGCTGTGTGGAGGGCGCGAAGAGGGAGAGTTGTAGGTGTGAAATAGTGGGGTGATACATATGTGTGTATGCAAAGTATTTACATTACACAGGTCTATTCATGTGTGCTCTCAGATCTGTTCCAGTGCTGAAACTGTGGGTGACAAAAAGACATGAGTCCTCAAAGTATTTATTTAGACATCATTTTTGGGGTTGTTGGGGGAAAATGGTGGTTTTTGGTTGTCTTGTCTCATTGGTCAGATGGTCAGGCAGGTTTATGACGATGCTCAACCACCAGACACCAACTAACAGTCTGTACAGCCAGACCAACACATTCCCACTCCAACCTCGTCACATATTGACGTTTGGTCATGGATTTTCCACGTCCTCATACGACCTGCAGGGTACCCTGGGTTGATGTTCTGGGACACCGTGTCAAGTTCTGCCTGATACTGCACATGCATTGTTTTCTTTCAAGATACACTTAGCTAGGTTTAGGCAACAAAAACACATGGTTAGGTTTAGGCAACAAAAACATGTGGCTAGGTTTAGGCAACAAAAACACATGGTTAGGTTTAGGCAACAAAAACACGTGGCTAGGTTTAGGCAACAAAAACACAAAGTTAGGTCTAGGCAACAAAAACACGTGGCTAGGTTTAGGCAACAAAAACACAAAGTTAGGTTTAGGCAACAAAAGCACGTGGTTAGGTTTGGGGCATCAAAAACACATGGCTAGGTTTAAGCAACAAAATAAGTGGTTAGGTTTGGGGCAATAAAAACACGAGGTTAGGTTTAGGCAACAAAAACACGTGGTTAGGTTTGGGGCATCAAAAACACGAGGTTAGGTTTAGGCAACAAAAGCACGTGGCTAGGTTTAGGCAACAAAAACACGTGGTTAGGTTTAGGCAACAAAATAAGTGGTTAGGTTTGGGGCAACAAAAACACGTGGTTAGGTTTAGGCAACAAAAACATGTGGTTAGGTTTGGGGCATCAAAAGCACGAGGTTAGGTTTAGGCAACAAAAACAAAAAGTTAGGTTTAGGCAACAAAAACATGTGGTTAGGTTTGGGGCATCAAAAACACGAGGTTAGGTTTAGGCAACAAAAGCACGAGGTTAGGTTTAGGCAACAAAAGCACAAGGTTAGGTTTAGGCAACAAAAGCACGAGGTTAGGTTTAGGCAACAAAAGCACGAGGTTAGGTTTAGGCAACAAAAGCATGTGGTTAGGTTTAGGCAACAAAAGCATGTGGTTAGGTTTAGGCAACAAAATAAGTGGTTAGGTTTAGGCAACAAAAGCATGTGGTTAGGTTTAGGCAACAAAAACACGTGGTTAGGTTTAGGCAACAAAAGCATGTGGTTAGGTTTAGGCAACAAAATAAGTGGTTAGGTTTAGGCAACAAAAGCATGTGGTTAGGTTTAGGCAACAAAAGCACGTGGTTAGGTTTAGGCAACAAAAACACAAGGTTAGGTTTAGCAACGAAAACACGTTGTCAGGTTTAGGCAACAAAAACATGAGTTTAGGTTTAGGCAACAAAAATACGAGGTTAGGTTTAGGCAACAAAAACATGAGTTTAGGTTTAGGCAACAAAACACACGAGGTTAGGTTTAGGCAACAAAAGCACGTGGCTAGGTTTAGGCAACAAAAACACGTGGTTAGGTTTAGGCAACAAAATAAGTGGTTAGGTTTGAGGCAACAAAAACACGTGGTTAGGTTTAGGCAACAAAAACATGTGGTTAGGTTTGGGGCATCAAAAGCACGAGGTAGGTTTAGGCAACAAAAACAAAAAGTTAGGTTTAGGCAACAAAAACATGTGGCTAGGTTTGGGGCATCAAAAACACGAGGTTAGGTTTAGGCAACAAAAGCACGAGGTTAGGTTTAGGCAACAAAAGCACAAGGTTAGGTTTAGGCAACAAAAGCACGAGGTTAGGTTTAGGCAACAAAAGCACGAGGTTAGGTTTAGGCAACAAAAGCATGTGGTTAGGTTTAGGCAACAAAAGCATGTGGTTAGGTTTAGGCAACAAAATAAGTGGTTAGGTTTAGGCAACAAAAGCATGTGGTTAGGTTTAGGCAACAAAAGCACGTGGTTAGGTTTAGGCAACAAAAACACAAGGTTAGGTTTAAGCAACGAAAACACGTTGTCAGGTTTAGGCAACAAAAACATGAGGTTAGGTTTAGGCAACAAAAATACGAGGTTAGGTTTAGGCAACAAAAACATGAGTTTAGGTTTAGGCAACAAAACACACGTGGCTAAGTTTAGGAAAAAAGAACAGGGCTTGGCTTTAGAATCTGACGGGACGCAAACACTGTTCTCTCGGGTGACAGTCGGTGTTTGTTCGACCCATCCACCACCACTCACGCCCCACTTGGACTTTTGCCACCGTAACTTTCCCACCGCATTTACCTCTGACCTCGCTGGGCGCCGTTAAACAATAATGGCAACCGGCTGCGTATCATGCCTAACTTAAAGGATGCCTTTTTCCTTGGTTTCTGACGCCGTAAGTCACTGCCCAAGCGCCGGATTTCGCCGACTTTAGAGTGAGACCGGGCTCTCGAGACAAGCGGCAGCGTTAGGTTGTATTTCAGTAGAGGCAAGTGTGGTTTTAGTGGTACTGTGTTAGTTAATATAGCTGGATTAATGCATGACATTGAACATCCTTGATTGCTGTTGTTATTTATCATTACTCGTCAATTTGAGATCAGTGGCTGATAGAATAGTTTAAATGGAGAGGACGCTGTGTGGGAAAAGCCCCACTCTCTTCCAGTGCCTCGAGAGGGAAAAAAACAATACACAAGCCCAAACTCTTTGGCAGTGGAAGCAGATTTACTGTTGTCATCTGCTCATAGTTGGCAGAAGTTTGTAATTCTGTCAAGGAAGACAATAACTGCTGCTGCCATGAACAATGATGTGGATTATATTCTACCAAACAAAGTTGAAAGTCTACCTTTTGAAGAAAAATGTGAGTCCAAGTAGTTGTTGCCGCACCATTTTTCCCACCTAAAAACACCACGTACTGAAGACCATTTCATAGTTTCAACGTCTGTGTGGCCACAGGCGTCCAACAGCCCCTGTGCAGACGTCAGGCTGCCCATATGCTGGAACTGGACTCTGGTTTTCTGTGCACTGTATTCCTAATCCTTAGTCCTATTCTTTTTTTGACTTTCTTGCTGTTCAACAAACAAAGGGGCTCTTCCTCTTGCTGTCAGACGGTCTCCATCATGTTTAACCTAGTAGTGTGGAGCATGTTAGGCTTGCTTCCGGCTTTCTTACAGTGCAGACGCTCTGCTGCTTGCGCTCCACTTTGCTTACATTCTTTTGTGGATATACTTGGTTTTTTTCCGCTAAAAGCTACAGAAAGTAGATCCTGGATACTTATAAAGCATTGGGACTTTAATTTGTGAAAGATACAGAGGACTACTGCCATATTTTCACCATTTTTCACCACTTTAGTACTGTGTGAGCAGGGCTGAGGCACAGTGCAAGCCTTTTGCTGTGTCTGTGACTGGAAACCTGTGATTAGGACAAGGACAAGATGGCAAAATCTGTGAGCTGCACAGAGTGTGAGCGACGAACCGAGACGATAAGGCAGTTTCAAATGAAGAATAAAACGCTACAACAAATTCGTGAGAGTGAGCAATCCATTGACTCTGTGGCAGCTAACATACAAGGTGCTGATGGACAGACTGGTGTCTATGGAAATACAACAAATGTGGAGCATACCATCGCTGACTTGGCTGACACAATCCCATGGATATGTCCTAACACCACTGGATCAGCTGGCACAGGACTGGTGCTCGACCAAAAGCATCAACTCCAGCCAGGACTTGGTCTGATGTCACTAGACGCAAAGGCAAATCCAGCAGGAAATCAGTCAAGAGAGCCCCAACGCTCACCCCTCCACTTGAACTCTCTCTACACAACAGATATGATGCACTGGCTCCAAATGAAATATGTGACAATACCAACTACACTGAACCCAGGCAGGCCAAAGCTATCCAAAATGTAAGCAATAGCCCCAAAACCACTGCTAGACCCAAGGCCAGAAAAAACTATGCTAACTCCACACCTGAGAAGCCAGATACCATCCTGATCGGAGACTCAATAACCAAGCATGTAAGAATGGCAAAGACTGAAAATCTAACAGTGTCTGACACGTCTGTCAGGGAGCTAACCGAGCTGTTGCCAGTGATCCTCTCTATACATCCTACCAAAGGTGAGCCCTCGGAGCATGTACAAAGCATGTAAAATCAATGTAAACTGACACAAAGGCGAACACCTGCTACATCTGCATGCATGGAGCCACCCAGTGATTGAATGTACTGTGGTCAAGGTCCTGAGTGTTAATCTGTTTACATGAACCTTTGATTTCTGGTTCCCGTGTTTCCATCAATAAAGCAGCATCGGGTTTTTTCCTTTCCATGCCTTTTACTAACCTTAACCAAGTAGGTTTTGTTGTCTAAGCCTAACCAAACCATAACCATATTAAAGACAAATCATTATTTTGCCGTTTAGGCTGGAGAACTTTTTGTTGACATGCAAATGGATCAGTAACGTTGCTAGTAATCAAATTTGTCTAGCCCTACTAGCAGGTTGACATTTTTGGCTTTTGTCTCAACAGCTGTGGACTCATTAGGCCCGTTTCCACTGAAGAAGTTCCTGGTACTATTTGGGGGGCAGGAACTACTACAGGAAATCTGTTTCATACTTTGGTTTATGACATTCCCATCAGCCTCACATGTAGGCCTATCCACTCACCGCTTATCCACAGCTTCACCCTCCAGCCTGAATATGGTCAATTCTGGTTTAAAAATCCAAGATGGCGACGGCCAAAATGCCAAATTCAAGGCTTCAACAGCAGTCCACAAACCAGTTTGTGATGGCACGGTAACTACTAAATTTCATACAGTCTGTTGTTAGCATGCTAACATTTGCTAACTAGCACTACAGACAAAGTACAGCTGAGGCTAATGGGAATGCCGTTCATGAACCAAAGTTTTGAACAGTTTAAAAATGTGACAGTGGCTCATAAAGGTTATTACAGTTCATCCTGTCAGGGAGTTGAATGACTATAGGCCCGTTTCCACCGCAGTAACTTCGGGGTAATTTTATGGGGCCGGGGCTGTTGGTGCGTGTCTCCACCGCAGGAACCAGCCCCGAAGGACAGAGTTCCAAAATCGAAATCACGATGTCTAGAAAGCATCAGCTGACAGGGACAGCTAACAGCAGCAGCAAAGCTAACATCAGGACGTCATCTGTTAAAAGCCTCCCGTTGTCGGATACGACATGAAACTACTCCAGTTAGTTCAATCATGTTGTAACTAAGACATCCGCTGGAAAAAAAAAAAATTTCACGGACCGTTTATTGAGTTATTGAGTTATTACAGACACCGCTAACAGCACCAACAGCCCCGGCCCCGTAAAATTACCCCGAAGTTCCTGCGGTGGAAACGGGCCTATTGTCATTCAACTCCCTGACAGGATGAACTGTAATAACCTTTATGAGCCACTGTCACATTTTTAAACTGTTCAAAACTTTGGTATATGAATGACATTCCCATTAGCCTCAGCTGTACTTTGTCTTTAGCGCTAGTTAGCAAATGTTAGCATGCTAACAACAGACTGTATGAAATTCAGTAGTTACCGTGCCATCACAAACAGGTTTGTGGACTGCTGTTGAAGCCTTGAATTTGGCATTTTGGCCGTCGCCATCTTGGATTTTTAAACCAGAATTGACCATATTGTCTACATATATTGTCTACTTTAATATTTTATCTTATTTTATTTTATTTTAATGTCTACTTTAATATTTTATTTTATTTATTTCATTGTCTATTTTAGTATCTTATTTATATCTTCATCTTTATCTCTTGTTTCCATTCATGCTGTATTTCTATTTCTACTTTGCACGGAGCATTGGAACAAAAACAATTTCCCCCCGGGGATTAATAAAGTATTCTGAATCTGAATCTGAATCTGAATATTCAGACTGGAGGGTGGAGCTGTGGATAAGCAGGGAGTGGATCTGATATCTGAGGCTGATGGGAATGTCATAAACCAAAGTATGAGACAGATTTAAATTTTGACCAAACTTCATGGCAACCCATCCAGTAGTGGTTTGTCACAAAAATACAATCCTGCCGGTGTGCTAGATGAAAAGTCAGGGGCATGTTCAATCCCAAGACATGCACCATTTTGCTACAGTTTCCAGGCTGAACGACATGTTCTTTGAAATTGTGTGCAACAGGCTTTGAGGTACATTTTCTCATTTGGTGGGTGTGTCAGAGTTACCCAATCAGCAGCGACGTGTATATAAATAAATGTCCAGTAGATCTTTACACTTGCTTTGACGATGTAAAGGTATGTTTCCCATGCCGAAAGCCCCTTTAAATTAAATTGAATTAAACTTTGCTGTAACACAAGAGGGTTTTCAACTTAACACCATTTCTGTTTGAATAAATGTTTTGCTACATTTGACAGGGCTGAACGCAGCCCAGGTGATTCATGTAGCACCCACATAATACCATCTTCCTGTAAGTCTTTGTCGTATCTGAGATTACTGCTACCTGTAAACATTGTAATTGCTAACAAGCTTGCATGCTAAACTTTGAACTTGTTAATATGCTAATATTCACATGCAAATATTAGTATTCAGCTTAATTACAGCAAAACTGGATCAAGGCTAAGACTGCAAACAGTTTGCATCTTGTGTTGTCGAACTGAGTCTGAAGAATTGAATCTGAGGTGTCCTAAAATGGCCACCATACAGAGATGAAATTAAGTGACAACATGACCTCTCCTCTGACGCTGCCCTCAGGACAAGGCATGGCTAGATTTTCAATTTCTCAGCAGCACATATTAAACACTTGGTCACACAGAGTCCTGCTGGGTTTCCGTCTTGCCATCTGATCAGAAACTGATTGTACCTGGTGAAAGAAATTAAACGCAGCAGGACCGAGGAGCACTTCAGGAAAATGAATTAATACCTGAGATTAAAGGAACACTCAGAGTTTGTGTGTTTTTTAAGGCTTCTAGCCGGTCAACTCACTTGATGAATAGAAAAAAGAAAACCTCCATGTGTCTCTGGCAGATCAGGGGCTTGATGCTCTACCTGTTTACAGTCCTCGGGGCCCTGAGTCCTGCTGCTCCTCTGCTCTATCACCTGGCTATTATCACAGTTAGTCTATTATAATTAACCTGGAGTCAGAGGTGTAAAATAATCCCTGAGTAGATGTAGGGAGTGAGACGCAGCAGGGCTCTGAGTCCTGTAAAGAGAAGCAGATGCATGTAGGAAAACGTGGACATGGATTGTGGACCTGAGGAGCTGAGTTGGCACAAACAGTTTAGTGAGCGCTTGATTTGATGCACCGGAGCAGTCTAATCACAATGCATCAATCATTGCACTTGATCTGTGTCTCTTAATAGGTGAAGCCAAAGCAGTAAAAACATCTCAAATCTTTATGCATTGGTTGTTATGCTAAAAAACTCTCAATCCACCTCTGTTTTAAGAATCAGTGTACGCTAGCAGTGGCTGGATTGCTACCTTAAAGGATAACTTTGGTATTTTTCAACCTGGGCTCTATTTCCCCATGTGTATGTGTGCGTATGATTCATAGGTACAACTCGTACTAAAATTGGTTCAGTATTGAGGGAGGCGGATGCAGCCAGCAGACGCGAAACGAGCTAAAACGGTAACAGGGGCAAATGCGTCCTGTATAAGTTTGCGCATTAAAAGTGCTTTTTTTCACCACTGACTGGTTCAGATCGCCAGTGTTATCTCTGTAAATAGCATACTAAGTGTTTCCCTGACCCTTCACTTGCTCTGGGCTGTGACGTCATCTCGTGAGAGCTTTGCTTGTTGCCGGAAGAAAACAGAGGAGCCATGCTGAGCGCCGCTCAGAGTGTCGCTGGTTGTCCCGGAGTACAGTTGAGAGTTTTACTGCATCGATTGAAAACAATGGTTCGTGTTTGTGCTTATCCGAATTGCAAGAACAGGATGTCGCGCAACACCCCGTACAGCTTTCATAGGCTGCCTTTGTCGGACGGCGAGATGCTGAAGTTGTGGCTAGTTGTGCTACAAATGGATGCTAACACTCCTCTCCAGACACTGCGCCTTGCAGACCATCAGGTCTGCAGTGCTCACTTCTCCCAAGATGACTACTGCCAGCCGAAGAAGAGAAGACATCCAATCCCGAAACACCTCTTCCTCAAGAAAACGGCTGTCCCACGAGTAGAGAGAGCTACAGACACAGTGGAGCAAAGCTCTCACGAGATGACGTCACACAGCCCAGAGGTAAGGGAAACGCTTAGTATGCTATTTACAGAGATAACACTGGCAATCTGAACCGGTCAGTGGCGAAAAAAAGCACTTTTAATGCGCAAACTTATACGGGACGCATTTGCCCGTTACCATTTTAGCTCGTTTCGTAGCTCCTGGCTGCATCCACCTCCCTCAATACTGAACCAATTTTAAAACGAGTTGTACCTATGAATCATACGCACACATACACATGGGGAAATAGGGCCCAGGTTGAAAAATACCCAAGTTATCCTTTAATACTGATAAGTGTTGTTTTGAATGCTGATACTGATTGCTTTTGATTGATTGATTTTATTTATTTAAGTGTCGTGCACCAAGTGGTGCCCAGCCCATATTCTGGTACACTGAGAGTCTATCAGAGTCAAATTCCTTGTACGTACACACGTACTTGGTGAATAAAGCTGATTCTGATATCAGATCAATAACAAGAAAGGAAAAGCACATATTTCAGAACAGCCAAATTCCAAGACAGAAACATCTTATTACGTTGGGTACAGTGTTCTCTGTCTTAAGTGCCAAGGCAAAGGTCTCCTCATCAAAAAGCCAACGCAACATCTCACCTTCGGACAAGCAAAACAAATCAAGATTTTTCCACTGATTGTTTTCAAACAGATGGTTTCTTAAATCACAGTATAAAGGGCAATGAAACAGAAAATGATATTCATCTTCAACAACATCAAGATCACAAAGAAGACTCCGGGATACTTTTATATCTGCCTACTTCAAGAGCCAGAGGGAGGGTACTAGTTTACTAGTTTCAACGGGATCATCCATCCATCTTCTAACGCGGGGGGGCTGGAGCCCATCCCAGCTGACACTGGGTGAGAGGCAGGGTTCACCCTGGACAGGTCACCAGACTATCACAGGGCTGACACATAGAGACAGACAACCATTCACACTCACATTCACACCTACGGACAATTTAGAGTCACCAATTAACCTGCATGTCTTTGGACTGTGGGAGGAAGCCGGAGTACCCGGAGAGAACCCACGCTGACACGGGGAGAACATGCAAACTCTGCACAGAAGGGCTCCCAAACCCGGGATCGAACCAGGAACCCTCTTGCTGTGAGGCAACAGTGCTAATCAACAGGATCCCCAAAATGAAAATTTCTTTCTCTGGTCACTCTGATTTACAATCCCTTACTTTTCCCCCTGTCTTTATAAGGGACACTCTTACTTCCTGCATTTACACTGAACAAGTGAAACACATTATTTTCCAATATGGATGTAATTGTTAGGACACTGGCCTGGTGAAAACAGTATTTAGTCTCCAGCTTCATTCTTGACATTGAACAGGATATGTGACAAAATAATCTCAATGTCAGATTTACTTAAACGCTCTGGAGTAATAATAATCCTGATGGTGAGCCAACAAAAAGCTGAATCACGGGAAATGTATCCAATGTTTTTGGAGGTAGACTCATACTACAGATTAAAAATCAGGATATGTCAGTCTCTGCAGCGTTGATTTTACCTTGGTTTTTTGTTTTGTTTTTTGTCTGCCTCTTGTAAGTCACCTAACTTTAGGGAAGTGTGATGGTGCTTTAAACAGCCGCAGCAGAACCGCTTTAAAGGAGCACAAGTACAAGACAGTAATTAAAAGTCGTCAGTATAACTGTGAAGAACAGGTGCAGCTTTCAGTCAGTAACATCAAGTTACCAACTGGTGAGTTGATATCCTCATCACAGCAATGACACCACACACCTACAGATTTGAGATGTTAAAAGTCCTTTAAATGAAACTTAACATACATGTCAGGCAGGTGTCCTTCTTTCCAGAAATGAAGAGTCACATATAAAACAGCTGATCCCAGGATATAATCCACACCATTTGGATCAGAGAACAAATTGTCCCCGCTGTGATTAAAGGTAACGTGACTCAGCATCACTCAGGTGTTACATGAGACGGAGAGAGTGGATCATCGTTTCCTTCCACCGTCAGAGTTCAGAACGTGAGCTCATTCGACCTGCAGCTGATTTGACTGCCAAACAGCGTCTCTTCTCCATTAGACTGAATTCAAATCAAGGTGAGAAGTGAGCTTCTGAAACCCTTTGAAGCTGTGTGTCTACAGTGTACAGCAGGCCGAGGCAACTGGCGGCCGCACAGGCCACATCCGGCCCAGGAGCAACGTCCAAGTGGCCCAGCATACATAAATCTGATACACCAGTATGACAAAATATGTAAAGTAGGTAGAGGGAGATGGAGTGTCACTTGTTATGGTTCTGTGCATTGATAGCTCTTTTTTATTGTTACTGCATTTTGTAATGTGGTGCAGTCAGATATTTAATCACCAAAAATTGATTTATTTAAAAAATGAAATGATAAACATTGATATTTTTTACTACATTCATTTCTATTTGTTTGAAGTTTGTCTTAACCAAAAGCTGAAAAAGAAAAAGGTTATGAATTGGCTGCTGAAAATGTCTGGTCCATCTACATTTCCTGGTTTTAAAATATGGCCCAATTAAATGTGTAATTAAATAGCTCTGGTCTACAGTGGCTTTTATTTTAATCATTATTATTATTTTTTATTGAATAAGTATGAGCAGGGAGCCATGACGTGAACACTACAAGAGCTCTAACGCCCCATATCCATGTGGCTTCTGTTGAGCTGTCAATTATTAATTTAAAATGCAACTCAAGCCTGTTGCTATGTCATTTACTCCAACCACATTCTGTGCTTCACATAAAAAAAGGAGCACGAAACAAAAGAAGCTGATTAATGTTCATTGTGAGTCACCGACATCAAAAGCACCCTGTTGTGCAGGTCACACAATCAGCCAATCAGCACTGACTTCACTCTCCTTCAATCAGAGCAGGAGATGTGATGAAACCTGCAGTGATGATCATGATGATGATGATGATGATGACGAAACATCATGTGACACACACACGCACAGTGTTTGATCAGTGTCTGTCCTCCAGCCGGTCGTTTCCAGAGTCTTTTGAGATGAACACTGAGTCTATTGTCTTCATAAGTTCCTCCGTCATAAAGATCAGTCTGTTCATCTTACACACACACACACACACACACACGAACCGTCTTGGCCTCTTGTCCCACTATTGCCACCAGTTTGGTCCCACGTGTCACACAGCCGACTAATCCCCTGCTTTTTCCTGGACTTTGGGACCCTGACATTTCCCCTACTAAAATAAAAGAAGTTTACAGTTAGTGCAGGTTTAGAAAATGCACATACTTGCAATTTAAATTGAGAAGACTGATACCACTCATTCTGTACATCATGTATGCTCGAACCAGGAGACAATTAGCTTAGCTTAGCTTGCATAAAGAATGGGTATAAGGGAAATAGCTAGCTGTGATTTCCCCAAAGGCTGTCATCACACTGAGGTTGTCAGGCATCTAGCGAACATGCTACACCAAAGCACTATGTGGACAGATAAACTGTTTGTCAAGAAATGGTTCTTGCACATAACTAAAAGTACCACTATTTAACTGGAGGCTGGTGTTAGTGCCAATTTAATACACCAGAGTCTTACCACTAATTGTGATAGATTTCTTAATCAGGCACAGTGAGAAATAAATGCAAACCCTTTTTTAATTTAACAAAACAAAGCCACAGTTCTCAAGTGTTAAATGTGTGTATGTCTAAACATTGAATATAAAAAGAGCAGCTGCGCACATCCAAAAAGTGAAGAAGGTGCTGCTTAAACTAAACAAACAAAGAAAAGTCCGCACACTTCAGCTCCCTTTTTAGGTCCATTTATTCCATCATCATCATGGAGTGATGTTTCGGGCCACAGGTGCCCTTCTTCAGACTGAAAAATACAGCTGAGGACGCCATTTTTAAAGCTCCACACAGGTCACGTGACCAATAAGACCGTGACAATACAACATAGAAAAAGATAACACTATACACAGCACAAAAGAAATCTACATCAGGCTGTAAGGCCATCATACTCAGTTGGCTAAATGTATAGAGGCGCCTCTATAAAATATTCAATACTTAGGATGATGGAAAGATACATTTTTTTTTAGAAAACCAGTTATCATGTTTAGTACACCAACTTTTTTTTTATAAACATTTTTTACCACCTTTTTAGTGTTAATAACCCTGGGAAAGAACATGGTCAAGCAAGTATATATACACATATAAACACACATAGTGCACAGGAGGACACAGAACGCAGCAGCACAGGCCAGTATAAGTTAACACCAATTATTTTGTACCAAATGTTTTGCAAGCAGCTCGGAGTCCAATGCTCACACACAAAAGTTCAGAGATCAGTGCTCACACAAGAACAATACAAAGTCCAATCTCAGTCCAGAAGCTCACATAGTTAGTAGTCACAAAAAGGGTTTGATGTTAAAGTCCTCATTGAGCCTCTTAGGTGACAGAGTGTCTAGTGTATAAATCCAGTACAGTTCCTTTTTAAGAGTCTACATGCCCTCCTCTCCGAGGGCATTTCACAGTTTCGATGCCAATGTACCTGAGAGAAGACAGGCTGTGTCTGGCCTGTGTGAAATGAACTGCCACTGGGCTAGAGGGGTCATGGTTGCGAATGGCGCACCGAAGTTCTGTGATCCTGGTTTTTAAAGGTCTGGTTGTTTTTCCAATATATGATAGACCACAGGGGCACTGTAACATGTATATGACATTTTTTGTTTTGCAGGAGATGACGCCTTTAATAAAGAACTTCCTACCCGAGTGAGGATGGTTGAAAGTGTGAGTTTTGTATGTGGAGTTGCATTGCTGACAGTTTCTGTAGCGGTAGTTTCCAGGACGGAGCTGAGTGAGAAAGTGTGAGGGGGCCGAGGGGGGTCGGTCCGATCTAACCAACATGTTGTGAAGGTTGGGGGATCTTTTATAAACCATTCAAGGGGGATCTTTGAAGCAGCCCTGTAATGAAGGGTCCGTGCTGAGAACATGCCAGTGTTGTTTGATGCTTTCTCAATTTCCTTCCCCACAGGTGAATATTGAAAGCAACAGGCAATTTTTGTTTCAGGTTTTTTTGTCCTTATGGTGTTAAGGCACTCAGTTTGGGAGATAGTGACAAACCAAGCGGCGGCACTGTTGATCCACTCCTCCTTGGACCCTCTCACTCTGAAGCGGTCCTGTAAGATAGCTGATTGTTCCTGAAAGTCTGAATCACTGCTGCAGATCCGTCTGATGCGATTAAACTGAGACAAGGGGAGGTTCTTTTTCAAAGGTGTGGGGTGGTTTGAGTTACCATGAAGTAATGAGCTTCTGTCAGTGTTTTTGCGATATAGATTGGTCCTCAGAATGTTGCCCTCCTTTATCAACAAAACATCCAAAAAGTTCATTTTTTGAGCATCCATCTCTAGGGAGAATTTCAAATGCCCACTTTTATTATTCATGAAATTGTATAATTCCATCAGTTGTGTGTCCGTACATGTCTAAACATACAGTAGGCAGTGGCTCAGGAACTTTGACTCAATTAAATATATGTAAAAACCTCAGTTAATAGCTGGGCTATTATTTGCTTAAATCACTGAAATCAACAGGCAAATATTTGGGACTTTATATCCTTTCATACAAAACTTTTAATCAGCAAAGATCAGGAAATACAATCAAATTGTTTCTATAAACCAGTATGAGTATTACTTGTTGAAAAATTTGGCTTTGGATAACATCAGTTATGAATCATTCATTTGATCTAGCTCCAACAGAGAGAAAGTGAATTACAACATTCAAGGATAATGGCACCCAGCATACTGACACACCACCACTTTACACTGTTAAAACAATACTCAAAACTTTGATTATTTCTAATTAAAAAAGCCCTTTTGATTAATTTGATAAGTGGACCCTTACAAACTAAAGAAATATGAATAACTTGCAGGGCAATCAAGGAATGACACATAATTTTCGGTAGCCAACCACCTGGTTTTATACATCTGAAGAACGTCTATGAAATAAAGAACTGCTTGGCAGCCAGACCAGGCGTCTAAAAGAGACAGGCCTTTATTTGTCAAAATGTGTAGCCACACCAGGCTGGTAAAAAGGACAGGGTGTTTAATTGGGATGAGGATTTTAATTAAAATTCCGATGCAAGCATTCAGTGCTCAGCAGTTTTTGATAGACAGTGTTCGAAACAATATTGAGGTTGGATTTCCAGCACTAGTTTATTGACCATTGTACAATATGTTAATGTGGGATTTGTGCTTTCCATTTTCACAGTGTTGGGAAAGACAGCTTAGGAAAAAAGACATTGCACAAGGTTTTTGGAGATTTATGAAACAAAAGTTTAATGTCAAACTGCAGAGATTTTAAAAGCGTGCATCAACACACTGGAGCAGCAATACGTACCAACAGTCTTATTATTAAATTATTTTCCAATTCCAGTGAGGCATTAAGCATGCAACAATACCTTATTCTATTTGGTTATGCATTCAAAATGCAACTCAGGGTCTTCTCTTTAAAATGATAGCTGCACAAAATGCACGTGTCTGCATAATCCTAGCTTTATTTCCCAAACCACTCCATACCACTGAGTGGCCAAATAAAAAACTCATTACGGCTGCTATGAAGGCACAGAGCTGTAATATGTGATCTTGTTACACACAAAGGAAACTGCGAAACATTTTTCAGTCTGTGTGTCTGTGTGTGTGCCTGATGTCTTAAACATTTGCTTGTTTGTTCTGGAGAATGACTTAGCGAAGGAGTGGAGATGTTCTGTGTTTTGTTTTGTGATCTCCAGCTCTGCAGGAAGCTTAGAAGTTAGTCACCCAACAGTGATGAGAAGGAGACGTCGTACGGTTCAAACTGGCATTCTCCTGCAACATGACGGCAATAAAACAATACAGCAATGAGCCGGGGACGATCGCATCGCTATGACAACAGCTCTCTGTGGGAGCGAGGGACTAACAAAAGGTATTACATAAAGAGAGACATGAACTCTGCTGTCATTGTGCAGGGAGCAGTTTAATACATGGAAATTAAACGCCTTTCTACAGTGTTATTAAATTACTGTTGTGGTTCAAGTATTTCAAGTCGTTCAGCGGGGTCATTGCAATAACCATTGAATGTGTGTGTGTGTGCGAATGTGAATAATGGTGTTAATGTTCCATACTGACAGCTCTGTATTTCCCATTTCCATCAATACATAACCATTTAATCATCAGATCTATATTCCACATACCCCACATTTTTCGATCAACACTGCAAACCTACAACCCGATGCTGCTTTTCAAGCTGATTCTCTTTTTTCCATCACAGATGCTGGGAGGGCAGGACCACCAACAGCTACTGGGGGACTGGCCAGAGAGGGTTACAGAGCACTCTTACTGGAGAGGAAGCTCTCTGTGGAGCACAACCTGGAGTGAGCAGGGCTCGAGCCTTAAAACAGGATCCACCAACACCTTGTCTGCACTGGTACTAGTGAATGCAGAGACGAAGAGGAGGGAGAGCATCAATAATTTCAGCAGGTGCAATAAAAGTGCTCTCAAAGCATAAATAAAAAACAGGATGTGTTGTGTCCATCTGTATTCGGCCTCTTAAAGGTCCAGTGTGTAAGACAAGGGGGGAATTAGTGGAATCTTAGCGGTGAGGATTGCAGATTGCAACCAGCTGAAACTTCTCCAGGTTATAATTCCTTCAGTGTTCTTTGATCAGGAGGTTTTAACCGGGAGCTGAATTATCCACAGAGGACTCTTCCTCTCCAGCACAAATAGGCCACAGGATTTAAACCGTTAAAACACCAAATAAAGGTTTCAAGGTACAGTGTTTCTCTAATGCTGTTTGGCATGTTGGAGATGGGCTGCTAGTTTAGCACTTAGCTAGTTTGCTAATGTGTGCTCACATTTTTTCAGGAGCCGAGTTATCCACATAAGTCTCTTCCTTTCCAAAACAAAAGGACCTGGTGATTTATTTGGCAAAAATACTGAATAAGGCAGTTTTACATTAGAAAAATAATTGTTTGCATTCTCATTGCGGAGGCACTACAAACTACGGTGGCCAGTACAAAAATACAAATGGTGCTTGGTTCAACTTGGTCTTATTTTGAAATTGTTGAATACCGGTGCTTGGGCAGTGACTTCCACGTCAGACACAGACAAAAAAAAAAGCCTTCCTTTCATGTCAGCATGATACGCAGCTGGACGCCTGACAGCGTCAGGAGAAAACACAGCCAGACAATGTAAGTTAAGGGTCTGAAAAGTTTGAGTAGGGCTGGAGGGAGGGGTGGTGGGTGGTGGGTGGTGGGTGGTTTTTTGTATAAAGCAGGGTATATGCAGGAATCCTGACGTTAATTTCAATACTTTTTTAAGACCTTCCAAAAAAACCTTAAGACCCCCTCGCCACTTCAAGCTGTCGTTAGCAGCAGCGCATCTTTAACTTACTAAACAGTTGTAGTTTGCAATTAAATCTACGGAGCACAAACATACAACAGAACTCAGATAAGATGAGAAGGATTTTCTATTGTCTTTTGCTCCTCTGTTTGGCGCCTGGACGTGTGGCACAGGTATGCGCACAGCCCC
This sequence comes from Epinephelus lanceolatus, assembly GCF_041903045.1. Taxonomy (NCBI): domain Eukaryota; kingdom Metazoa; phylum Chordata; class Actinopteri; order Perciformes; family Serranidae; genus Epinephelus; species Epinephelus lanceolatus. The sequence continues at coordinate 41,072,248 of NC_135744.1, read as the reverse complement.
GAGTGGCAGTCCGAGTGTGACTATCTACACGTTTTTGTTTGTAATAGTCACGAGGAGGAAGATAAATTATACATTCATGGATACTGTGGTAAGTGGTAACCACTTCTTTTTGCTGCCTAAACCTAAACCTAAACGTTTAACCAACACATGCATGTGTTGGTTAAACGTAACCACGTGCATTTGGTGTTCAAGGAAAAAAAACCATCAACTCGGCGGTGTAGTATGTCTATTTTGAAACAGACTGTATACAAACTGTACATTTCCTGTAAATGGACTGCACTTGTATAGTGCCCTTGTAGTCTCACATTCTCCCATTCACACACACTGATGGCCGAGGATACTCAGTAACCATTCTCACAGTCTCACACACCGATGTAACAGCCATCAGGAGCAATGTGGGGTTCAGTATCTTGCTTAAGGATACTCTGATATGCAGACTGGAGGGGCAGGGGAGCGGATCACTGATCTTCCGATTGGTGGACAACCCGCTCTACCTCTGAGCCCCTGTGAAAACACAGTGCATGTCACAGGCAGAACTTGACACGGCATTCCAGAATATCGACAACAGACGTACACAGGGTACCTTGCTTGTCATATGTAGATGAGGAAAGTCCATGACTAAGTGGGAATATGTGACGAGGTTGGAGTGAGAATGTGTCGCTTGGTTTGTCTGTTCTGGGCTACTGTAGCAAAGTGGTAGTGCAACATGGCAATCTCGATAAACGAGGACCCACTCGCTTCTTCTAAGTTAATGAAAATACGATTCCTATTTTCAGACGATTATACACTAAAAAAAAAACATACCTATTATATTATATTATATTCAATTTCTGCCAATATACCTCCCTAAATCCTGCACACTGAACCTTTAACTGTGGAAATAAGAAATCTTTTCCTTATTCTTGTTCCTTGAAAGTCGACTTTTTAGAAATATGAAAGGCTCATTGGCATGCTGATGAGATGCCAAAGTGCTGATTGCCTGTTTTTCATGTCTCTTTCTTGTTTCCTGCCCTCAGCAGGGAAACCCGACTGCATGGTATTAAGGCATTAAGTGCCGCCTGGGAAAAAAAGAACAATTTCAGGGTCATGAGTCTCCTTCAAGTTCTTTTTTCTGCTCTCAAACAAAAGCTTGATTCTTCCCTGTCTTCACAGCTCTCAGTAAAAGAATAAATGGGCACATTAAAGCTTTTAAAAGCCCTTTTGTCAGTACTGAAGTCCTAAGGCGTTTATACTGTAAAGTTTGGAGTAAGACATGTAGGCTACTCTTTAACATGACAGACTAAAACATTAACTTACACTATGACTTCATTTTAATTGCCAAAATCAGAAGTTTGGCATCCAAGCAACCCAAATGTTTGGGCTTTCTATATCAATCCCCGAACAAATACAGAGCTGTCGTTTCCCCTCCAACTGAGGTGAGAAACAGTGTAGTAACAGTTCATTTTTAGACTGAAGAAGGCTCTAAAAATGGAGTTGTTACTGAGCTATTTGTGGTTCCCAGCAGGTGGAGAGTGGAAACTCCTCTAAAAGTGATTTACAGCTGACGTGGTTTCCACTGTCGGAGTCCACCCACACTGAGTATGAGTGTGAGAGAGAGTGAGTAGTGGATTATACGTGACGATATGAGATGGCAGGAATCAAATTGCAAACTGTCTGACTCACTCCAATCATGTGCGTGGGTCCACCACTTTGGTCCAGACTGAAATATCTCAACAATGATTGGATGGTTTGACATGAAATTGTCTCCAGACAACTCATGGTCCCAAGAGGGATACATCAAGTTTCAAGTTCAAGTTTTTAGTGTTTATATAGCACTTCAGAAAGCAAACCGGTTTGGCACCAAATTGTTTAACAAAGACAGACAAACAGGCACAGAGATATAAAGGTGCATAGATGGGTTAAACAAGATTAAATGAAAACAAGTTTAAACACAATTCAAACTCAGGAAGTTAGATTAAAAAATAGAAAAGCAGGTCAAACAATTAAAAGCCAGAGAATAGAAATCAGTCTGAAGATGCATCTCAAAAGCATCAACAGACTCAGCCTGCCTAAAGACCTCTGGCAGGCTATCCCAGAGCTGAGGAGCCATTATGGAAAAAGACTTGTCCCAGGGAACAGGGCACAGCCAACATGCCATGCTGGCTGGATCTGAACAATCTGGTGGTGCTGTAGAGGTGAGAAGCTCAGATACATGTAGGAACATAGACGTCGGAACTAGGGGTGCGGGGGGTGTGGCTGCACCCCCTCCCATCCGCACCCCCGCACCCCAGCCTCCCTACCCACTGCATTACGCTTTAAAAAAAATAAAGAATCTGAATTTAAACTCAATTTGTCTGACTTACATGTATCTCTTTCATATCATTAATGCATAGATCTATGCTTTTGATGTAATATGCAGCCTGCCTGACTACATACAGTAGCCTTGGCATCCAGGATGTTGTGTCCATCCTGCAAACCTTGCAGCCCCAAACCCGCTCCATGCTGTCGGAGGTGGAGAAGCTCATTAAGCTCTGTCTGGCCCTGCCCTGCATCCCAGCGCTCTTTCTCAGCCTTGCGCAGGCTGAAAACCTGGCTGCGCAACACCATGACGCAGGAGAGACTAACACATTTGGCCATTATGAACGCTCACAGTGACCTTATGGATGAAAGCGATGTCTCGACCCTGCTTAAAATGTTCATCAGTAGGTCAACTGAGAGAAGGTCCACTTTTGGAAATGCATGAAAGCTCTGAGGGCCGAATTCACAAAGAATGAACTGCGGCCGTTGATAGCACCTTGAATTGCGCTTCACTTGCACCCGCAGTTTGCTCCGTCTTAACGTCCTATTCACAAAGGATATTGCGCTAATGATATACCAGCGCAAACACGCCCACAAAGTTTGGCAGCTGAGTGCAGTTTGCCCCTGATTTGCCCCTGATTGCAATAAGCCACATGGCAAAGTATAAATGCTGGCTTTGCGCCAAGAACACCGTGGCAGAACAATGGCAGACTTTGTTTGGCAAAGTACTGAATACTGTATACCCTCATGTAGTGATGTCTGCTGGTGAGTCAGTCTAACAGTGTCGGATGGGTTGAGGCTGTGGATTTGACCCAGTTTGACCACTTTATCACTATTCCCTCTCACTTGTAGCTGTTTTTTCATTATCTTTTGAATTTGATATGAATTCACGTTTGTTTCCCTCGTTTCGTAAAATAAATGATTGAAAGTTGCTTTTGAAGTGCGTGACAGAAGTGCGTTTTGAGAACGACCGCAGACTGTCACCTGTTCAACGCATCAATATCTTCGGATGCCATTAAAGTAATAATGATTATAATAATAATTATGACAAAATATTATTTACAGACTGATTTAACAGACGATCACTGCTGCCACGATCACTGGAAAGTCTGGGCGAGAGGCTTCCACAGAGGAGCGCCCAGTTTGCACCAGCTTTCTAAAGACGTTATTTACTTCACTCAAACTGCGTGTGGCTATTAGCGCTGGTGTTAGTGAATTAGACGTTGTTTATCAATGAGGCTCATTTGCATAAATATATATTATATTTTTGCGCCAAATATATGCATATTACCTCATTTAAATACGTGCAAATAACACCGGAGCACCGAGACGCATTCTGCTTGGCAGCGCAGTTAGTGGAGCATTTCACCCTCTGCACATGCTTTGTGAATTAGACGGTATCTATTTGCTCCATTTTTACCGGTTTAGCGGCCGCAAAAGCCACGCAATCCTTTTGTGAATTCGGCCCTGAGTCAGGAGCGCAGACTTTTCTTTTTTACATTCAAGGTTACAAATAATGTTATGTTCCTTAAATGGCTTGATTTAGTTATCGAAGTTTCATTTTCTTAACGATAAAGATGCCGTGTTCATCCATTCTAGTTCTCTTATAACTGCATGTTATTATAAAATAACTTCAAATCAAATCCTTAATCATTGATAAGTGTGCGTGCTTCCCCCGCCCCTCCCAACAAAAATCCCGCCCCCCCTCTCAGAAAATAGTTCCGACGTCCATGTGTAGGAAATTCTATATATCCTACTGACTTTGGTGATACCCTGTCTTTTCTCTAGCACCACAATGAGGATGATGAATTGCCATAGAATTTGGCACCAATATACACAGTGTCCAGAGGATTCATCTACAAAGTCCAGAGTCATGCTAATGGCAATATGAGGCTGTACTTTGAGCTCTGAATGCTAGCATGCTAACACAATGACAATGCTAACTTGCTAGTGCTAAACAGACGCAATGGTTAGCATGCTCACTGCTTGGTACAGATAATGGGAATGTCTTAGATTGGCAGGTATTTAGTCATAAACCAAAGTGTCACACTGACTGAAAGGTCAGAGGAGGACGACATAAATGTGTGATCAAAATTTCATCACAATCCATCGAATAGTTGTTGATATTTCACTAAAAACCACAAATGTCAACATTCCGAATTTGCACATGATGTAAACAATATATTCCATTTAAAAATAATTCAAATCAGGCCTTTTACCAAATGTAGCATTTTCCAATTAAGACATGGGATATGTCAGTAATATTCAGGTATTAGGAGCATTCTTTGGACACATATAAGCACTTTCAGACTACGCATCTTAATTGAAGTTTTTACCGCAGTGTGTGACACACAGCATCTTGCCTGTTTAGGACCAGTTCTGTGCGTTGTCATGGATACGTTTTGTGCAACAGTTTGCAAGGCTGTGGGGTAAAGATGCATGCCTAAAAGAAAAACCTATATTTCTGATCAGATTTAGAAACACACCTTCTTCTAAATATTAGGAAAGACTTGGATATTAACAGGATTTGGGATATGAACAAATTTCATAGCACAGATGTTTTGAAGAAAGTAGTTGAGGGAAATAAAGAGGGAGGCTGTGTTCACATGGTCAAAGAGGTCCTGGCCCAAGGGACAGGCATTCCACTTCTCCATATTTTGATGTGTTAAATAACATTTTAGGGCACGTTAATTGCAGTATGCTCAGCTGCACGTAAACAGAATTACTGGTGTAATATTAATTTATACTAGCCATCTAAACAGCTCAGTTGAAATATTGTCTTTTTCTGAATAAAGGCAAAAACCTGAATATTTTGTACATGTAAACATATGCTGTGTCTCAAAGCACATTCCTCTGTATTCATACCTAATATTTTGAGTGCATTCACACTGAGAAATATTGCAAAATGCCATGATTACCTGGATGGTGCACCCAAAACAGTGTCACCCTCAGTCACTGCCGTGTCGTCTACACAGTTGACAGGGCAGGACCGCAGACACATGCCATACTTGTGGAATGTCGGCTGACTACCGAAGTGAACACCAAAGCATTGCTCCAATATACGTGTGTATTTCTCATTAGCACTATACAGTTGTCAGATAGAAGTCATCAGTTTGTTTACTGGGTTAATTTTGTAATTATTCAGTATCGCAAACAATAACGCAAACGCTAACGTTAGCTTGTGAGCTAGCTAACAGCAGCACATATTATCATCAGGCATTGACGTTACATGTGTTGTGGTATAAACTAGTCTAAGGGCATTACGTTAGTTAGGGTGACCATATTTTGATTTCCAAAATAGAGGACACTCGGCCCGGCCACGAGATAGCCTATTCAAATGATACTTGCAGTTTACTCAAAGATGCCTTATAATTTTTAGATATTTAAAGTTTATATGTATGGATATAAAATTCAGTTATATTACAAAATAATATCTCTCAAAGACAGAAATTCAGATAGGCCCCTATAGACAGGGGACACATACACACAGTAGAGTGTGGCTACCCGATCCGAGCCCGATGGTACCCGACGGGTCGGACCGGGTTCGGTCAAAAATATATAAATTGTATTCGGGCTCGGGTCGGATTCGGTCAGCTTTCAGTGAAAATATAGTGTAAAAATAAATAAAATCCTATTGTCTGTCCTGTTTATTGCTTGGGGACTGTTATTTACGTGACAACACCTGAACACAACACAACACACACACACACACACACACACACACACACACACACACATTGGCTGTTTGTTTCTACCTCTCCCCTTGCTGGAAGCCTCGGACCTCCCACCTCCCACTCCCGTCTCAAACACGGAGGTCTCCCTCTCTGCTGAGCACCCACGGCGCACGCCCAGCCTGTTAAATAGCCTGTAACCACTGTGTGACACAAACTCATTAAATAATGTCGGGCTCGGTTCGGTTTCGGACATAACAAAACAGAATGACTGTCTGATTCGGACAGAAATATGCAGCCCGTGCCACACTCTAACACACACACACACACAAGAAAAACCGGACATTATCATCAATTTATAAACACCCCCCGGACGCCCCGGACAGGACGTCAAAAGTGGACATGTCCGGGCAAAAGAGGACGTTTGGTCAGCCTGCTTGTATTTGATGTTTAGATTGTTGTCGTCATTGTATTAGATTTTAGTTTTAGATTTGTGTTCAGATGCTTGACAAGTTGTGAATTTGCAAAATGTGGCATCTATTATTGATTCGGAAGATCAGCTGGTCACAGAGCCAGCCAGTATCAGCCACAGACACTCATAAGTACTGTGAAAGTATGTTCTTTTTAATACTATGAATAAATGAATGCAGAAGAAGACAAGTGAGCAAAGCGGATTTAACATTTGTCAAATGTCTATGATGCTCTACCTGGCTGCAATTCACCAAGCAGCAAAGCTTTCAGATCTTGAGACTGTCATTTCTGTGAAGTGTTTACCAGCTGTGTTTGATTTGAGACAGCACTGCACAAGCAAGTAGACAGTGTAGGCAGTGCAGTATCCAGTTTGAGACACAGGAATAGCCAGTGTCTTACCAGCCATTCTCCACCTTTCCACCAGATGCCTTCAGACTTTCCCACTACTCCCAGTCACCTGACTCTCTCACTCACCTGCTCACCTGTTTCCACTCTCCCCTCGTCAGCCCTGCAGTATATAACCAGCTCTTGTCCACTCATTTCCTGCCAGATTGTCACTTATGCCTTTGCTTTCTAGCAGTACTTGACTCCTCACCTGTGCCTGATCTGTTCCTTCTTACCCCTCACCCGCTCCTGGATTTTGGCCTATTTTCTTGTTTCTGATCTGCTCACCGGTCTCTTTGTTTTGTGCGACTGCTTGGACTGCCTTTCCATTGCCACTTTGTAAGCCTGTTCCTGTTCACAGCTTCTCGTAAATTTCCTTTTACCCTGCCTGCTGGCCTCATATGTGTTTGCTTGCATGTGGGTCTTATTCATTGCTGTCTCACCTGCTATGACAAGTGGTGCTGGAGGAAAGAGTCATTCAGTTACACTATGAATGTTTGTACAAAATTTTACAGCAGTCATTTGAATGGTTATTGAGGTATTTCAGTGTGGACCAAAGTGGTGGGCCGTCTGACCGACTCACTAACTCTAGAGCTCTGTTACATTTAATAAAGGGCATTTATTGAGAAGGAAACGGTGGCTTTAAATCATACAAAACTGAAATTAACCCCTCGACATGATGAGCCAAAATCTGAGTGCTGTCTACTCATTGCTTCTGGTGGAGTGACTCAGAGAACCGTGAAAAAACAACTGCACGATACAACAAAACGCTCAGCCAGAGTTGGAGCTGAGCGTGGGATTTGACCCAGAGGAAGAGATGGTGTGATGGAGAGAGAGAGAGATGAAATGAATAAAGAAAACGATGGTCTGAGTGGGTTCGGGGTGACGTCACAGCTCCAAGTCAGCCTCTGTGAGAGTGTGTGTGTTTTAATTTGACATCAAGTGACACACAACGGTGACAAATGTGTGGGTGAGCCCGTGTGAGAGAGAAAGTGTGACTGCATGACGTCCGATCCAGAAGTGACACAGCACCACACACGCATACTGTACACACAGTGGAGGTCTTTGTGCCGGGACACTGGTCCAAAACAGCCAACAATCAATCTCCAGGCCTCTTAAAGAGATAGTTCACCCCCAAAAATTATTAATTGTATATAGGTTAATCCCCTCCTTAGGCTCCCTTAATAATCAGTGTCAGAATGGTTCCCAACTAGGAAAATTCACCTGAACGCCCCTCAAGTTGGAACAACAACTTGGGAAGTCAGAAAATTTTGGTGGTCTGGCTGCTGAGTTGAAGTTATGTTATATAAAGTTACTGTTCGGTTGCATGTTGCATGTCGATTTTTTGCTCACATGTGATTTGTAATATGGTATAAGGTTGTAACTGCTCTCCATGTAGGCTCAGATTAGTATGAAAAGTTCTCTCTCAGCATTATGGACACATTTACAAACAAAAACAACCTTACGTTGTCTCAGTTATATTTGCAAACTGACTCAGAAACTTTCATCCATCATTAAAATTTTCAGAACAGGTTCGATTTTCTGCATTTTTTGCATCTGCCGAAAGCCTTTAGAGAGCTGTTTGACCAAGAGGCAGTGAAGGAAATGGAAGGAACAAGAGAGAGGAACGGCACGTACAGTATCATTTCATAACTCAGACAGCCTACTTTCAACCTGTCGGGTGGTAATATTCAGGTGGATGATGATGACAAGGAGGAGGATGCAAAACAGGATGGAGACCAAACACAGGCTGAGAGAGAAACAGGGTGGAGACAGAGATGGAGGACAGTTCAGCCTCTTCAGCCACAGATGCAAGACACGGGGAGACAGTAGCTACAGCCAGGGACGTAACTCCAGTGGAGAGAGGCAAGGCAGGAAATATGTCTTTTCGTTTTGTCTCGCATTGTGAATATTCTTAATGACGGTGAGAAAGCATGCAATATGAAACTTACTTGGGGTTCAAAGGCCTTTAATCTGGTAAAGCAAAATTTTAGTAGTTTTAGGAGATGTACTGGTGCACCAACAAGTTAAGGACAAAGTCTCTTGTAATTAGTGGTGGGGGAAATAATCGATTTTTAGATGCATCGAGATTCTGTCTTGAACGATGCAAGCATTGATTTGGAAAACTCATAATCGATTTTATTTTTATTTTTATTTTTCAAATTACCTTAACTCCTCGAACATTCACACTATCGCCGTATAGTTCGTAGTTTTGCCATCGTTCGTCTTTTTTTTTTTTTTTTTTTTTACAATAGTTCGTGTTTTTATAGTTCATAGATAGTCATAGTCAGTTAAAGTTTTGCAAATACTGGAGGAGAAATGTCGAGGAGGTCGACGAGGGACAGGAGAGTCCCGTTGAGATTTGTGGATGAGGAGGATGGACCGGTGGAGACTGGTAGAGTGTAGTCATCTCACTGGTATGTATTCCCAGCTTTATAATACAATAATGTTTTTTTCAATATCTAGTGTAAATTTTCTTATTGGCTCATTTTAGAATCAAGAATCGTATTATAATTGAAATCGTTGCCCTCAAAATCAGAATTGAATCGAATCATGAGGTACCTAGAGATTCCCACCCCTACTTGTAATATACAACAAGTCCTTGTTGTATATTACATCCATGTTGTTCCCCAACACGTTCTCATCCCAAGTCATCATATATCACCACTTTGTGGCTTTTCACGTCTATATACAACACGCTATGCTTCTCCATCTGCTGTTGACATTCCTGGACGCCGCTGGCAATGACGGGATGTCAAAAAAAAAGCATGTGGTTAGGTTTAGATAGAACATCATGGTTTAGCTGTTTATTCATACAGGAAGCGAACACTGGGCTCCCGAATGAAAGTCTGGGATTTGTTAGACCCATCCCTCCCACCCATCCTATAGGGACCTCTCAGCTCCTTACATTGCCTTGTTACCAGCAGCATTTCAACCTGATGCCATCCAGCCGTGTATCACACAGCTGTAACCTTTCGGACATGTTATGAGCTGCCGCTGCTTTCCGCGTATCATGCGTCTCTACAGTGTATTACAACACTGTGAAGGGTTATGTCTGGCTGGATTACAAACCACATGGCGGTGTATCATACTTCCGCTAAAGGTGGCTTCAGGCATCAGATGTCTGACACTGACATTACTGACAAAACGGTGGTAATTCGACAACTTCAGACTGAGAACAGGCTGCGTTTCCACATTATGACTTAAAGGGGCAAAAAGCAAAATTGTTTCACCTAGGGCTGTAACGGTATGTGTATTTGTGTCGAACCGTTCGGTACGCGACTTTCGGTTCGGCACGACCCTGTACCGAATTATTTGGCACAGGATATTATTTTATTTTATTTTGTTTTATTTTAATTCCGTTTTTGCGAGCCAAACCATTTAAAATATCTAGTTCCCCGACGGACATAATTGAGTGACGGACCAAGTCCGACCGTAAATCTCCGCTTTCACTTTGTGCAGCGCATTCTCGCATTTTGACAACATGGCAAGTGAGCCTGACGAACCTGAAGACCCACCCGCAAACCTTAAGTCCTCCGTTTGGGAACACTTTGGTTTCAGGGTAAAATACAAAGATGGAAATAAACAGGTGGACGAGACAAAAGCAGTGTGCTGACACTGCAGAACAGCGGTTGGGTATGTACTTGGAAACACGTCTAACATGCTAACGCATCTAAAGCAACACCACCCGAGTTTGAACGTTAACCGGCATGACTAGAAAAAGCAATCTGGTGCAAACTACCATATCATCGTCGTTTAAAAAGAAAGAGTGTTTCCCTGACCATCGCGCTAAAGAAATAACCAGCGCCATTGGAGTTGAGTAAAATTGTTTAAGCTGCACTTTAGATATAAGCATGTTTTGTTTACTGCACTTTAACAAAGTGGGAAAGCTAAGTAAGTTCCTAGTAAAACTGAATCTGAGCAGGCTTTAAAGCTGACCAGCTGCACTATACTTTTTATTTTAACTGACTAAAACTATTTAAGCTGAAATGTATATTTATATTTTTCATTCAAAAAATGTGTTAAAAAACAGCAGGATTTTATTTTTCACTTTTATATTTCTATTTTCATTCAAACAATGTGAAAAAGCAGGATTTTATATATATTTGTTTCATTCAAAAATTGTGTAAGAAGAGTTAACTGCTGTGGTGGTACATTTTAATAAGGTTACCAATAAGTAAAAGATATTTAATAGTTGTCTATTTTTTTCATTACTGTACCGAAAAAAACCAAACCGTGACTTGTGTACTGAGGTACGTACCGAACTGAGATTTTTGTGTACCATTACACCCCCAGTTTCACCGCTAGGTTCACTGTTGTGCTCTGCCTGTAGACCAAAACAAAGTGTGTCATGAGCCACTCCTCCCTCTACCTCTGCTCTCCACCCCCCACTCGCCTCGTCTAAACTTAGTTTAGCAGTTAGCGATGTCTTTCACTCACTCTCAGTCTCTGCTGTGTTTAGCTATTCCCCTGCCTACTTCAATGATGATGGTACCTGTAATAAATGTAATATATTTGCTGAGATGGAGGCGAGGCTCAGTGACTAGAAGAGCTGGTAGAAGCGCTCCATAGCTGTAAGCTACTCCAGTAGCCGGTGGCAGCCGACTCGGCTAGAGCCATCGCCAGATCCTGGCTAGTGCTAACACCGGGAGCTAACGCTAACGTTCCTACTCTTCTCCGTGAGTGAGAGCGATGTTTTAGCCTGGCTACATTTTACAATGCTAATTGCAAATGTTAGCTGGGCTGCCGGGCTGCTCACCTAACACAACCGTAACGCCTGACCCATTGCTGGGACCGAGCCGCTAATAACTCAAGCTCCGGACATTAACCCATGCTACGATTGTAACATTAAATTTAATTGAATCGACATAGAGACATGTGCCTAATGTTACTGTAACACTAATTAAAACAGACATTTGACTTTATGTTGTACCTGTCCAGGAGAAGAAGAGCTAGCTCCGAGTCAGACTGTAGCCCCTTTAGCTCTCGCAGTGCTCTCCACCTTGGAAATGCAAGGCCAATGTTAATCCGGGTTCTTTATCCGACAACTTCTTCTCCAACGACCGTTGTTTCTTAAGAGGTGATGTCGGATCCTGGTCGTCTTCAGGTGGACGTTTCATTCCGCTCTCCGCCATTTCGCTTCGAAAATACGCGCTGCCATTGCTCCCTGGCTGTAGCCTTTTATAGGGAGGGAGGGCCAAGGGCTCCGAGAGGAGGGGGGAGGCGGCGATTCACATGAACGTACATGAACGCGCAGCCGGACCGGCTTGTAAACAAGGGGCTGGAGATCAACACAGAGAGAGGGTGTGTGAGGTCATGCTATACTCCAGATGAAACTACACCTCTAGTTCTTCACATAGCGATTTTTTTAATTCCTTCACTCTAGAAATGATGAATTTCCGCTTATTGCTCATGAACACAAAGTGGGAAGAACAATTTGCTGTCTTTAATTCAGACTCCGTCAAATCTGTTTGCACTGTAACGCTAACGCTCCACTCTCCCAAGCACCTTTTGATAGAAAACATTTTCAGGGACCACAGAGAGCGGAGGGAGGTGAGGACTATATACAGCTCACATTATTTTTGGGTGAACTATTCCTTTAACTGCAGTTTCTCTAACTGTCCTCAGACTTTTCCACCTGCCTCAGTCACCTCACTCCCACATCCAGCCACTCCTTCCAACCCTTTTACCGCCCACATGCTCACCTGTTCCCCATCATCCTCATTAGTCTCACAGCCTCGTTTCCACCCACACTTTTCCAGATTGTCTGATGTTCATCCATCCTTTGTTCCTCTGGGCCATTACATGTTTTAATATCATGACTGAACTAAATGAAATGAATGAAATATCAGGGTCTCCTCCCTGCTGGTTGACTTCCAGCCCACTTCACACAACTCATGTCCTGATTGCTGAGAGGACTCTTCAGCCCATCTGCCTCTTTTCATCTGTATCTGCACTTCATGAAACTGGAGGATGTAATCATGAAATCAGCGAGCAATCACCTGCATACTCCTCACCTGTTCGCTCTTGAGGATTCGCCGTCTGAACACACGACAGCAGGAGGTCATCACGACATAAAGACGAGCAGCACTCAGCGCTCTGAACATGCTGAACATGTTCTTGGGGGCTTTTTTTTTGTTTTGGTTTGTTTGCGTGGGTGAAAACGTGTGTAGGCGTGTGTATATTTACAGTGTACTGATATAATTTAAATCCGTACTGACTTTGAGTTGCCGTGGTAACACAGGCGACGATGGAGGATGGAAGGGGAGATGTTTACACACATGGACACTGCTTGTTTGGGACAACAAAGGCTGTGTTTTCTGCAGACATAATGGTGCTCTACATTCTAATACATTATTCACTGCCTCTTGGTCCCTCACAGAGCTAAGCAGAAAGTTGGTTTCATCATATCTCTTTTGTTTTATTCTGCATACTAAGTGCAGCTCTTGCAATGTTGTGTTAATGTTCAACCTGGTCTCACTCCAGAGTCGTTGAAATCTGGCACCTGGGCAGTGACTTCCAGTGTCAGACACAGACGAAAAAGCCATCCTATAATGTCGGCATGATACGTGGCCTGTCGCCATTTTAGTTTAACAAACACAGACTTTCACTCAGGAGAACAATGTTCACATCCCATAAAATTTTAAAACCAAACCCTGTTCTTTTTCCCAAATCCAACCATGTGTTTTTGTCACGTATACCTAACCATATGCGTTTGTTGTTGACGGGAAAAAAAGGTAAATTTGCAGTGTTGTACCAACTTAGTGCATTTATTTGAAAGAGACGTGATGTAAACGTTAAATTTCCTGTAAAAACAGAAGTGTATTTTGAAAGAAGACAAAGCATGCAACAGGCAGAACTTGTCATGGCGTGCCAGAACACCTACAACCAACGCACCCAGGGTACCTTGCATGTCATATCTGGACGTGGAAATTCCATGAGCAAATGTTGGAGTTAAAATGTGTTATAATGTATGATTTTATGCTGCCTTGCTGCATAAAGAAAATCCTCTTGTGGGACAATAAAGATCTGCACTAATTAACTTTTTATTTCATTTTATCAGCCTTTACTGTTTCCTGTGCTTTACTTTTTCTCTCTTGAGATTAGAATTTGATAAACTGTCCAATTATAACTTAGCAACGTAGCTATAAGAGGTCAGAGGATGTTTTTTTCAGCCTTTCCAAAACCAAAAACACAAGAGCAGAAGTGACATGGATTAAATGGTGTGTTTCTGCTTTATCGTAGGATGTGGGTCCATGTCATTGGTTCGACATCCCATTAGTCCGACTGTCCGCGGTGCTGAACGGCTCGCGGCGGGCGTATGGTGCGCCGCGACCGGCTTGAGGCGGAGCAGGCTCACAGCTTATGTGTTTGTCACTTTCTTTTTCATTTTAACCCACACCATGATCGTTTCCTGACCCTAACCAAGTGGTTTTTGTGCCTAAACCTAACCAGACCTTAACCACAGGGCATCATGATGATTTCGGAACAATGAGTTTAATATGGTCGGAACAATGCGATGTCGGACCAATGGGCAGTTCCCGCAGGATGCTAATGTTAGCATGCCAGGTAACAGTAGTTAGTGTACCAACCTGGCGTTACGTAAGAGGCCGGTATGTTGTTGGCTAACCATTTTGGACTGCATAGTCAGTCCTGGATGCTACTATGTCTGAGTTTGGCTAACATTAGCATTACATTAGCTAAATGTGAATGAAATGAAAAAGTGACCAGTTGTTCAGAAATAACTGTGAATTAGACAAGTGACCATTGTACACTGCTTAAGAGCAACAAAATTTAACTAAACTTTTAAAAAACAGCAGCTGTGCGAAATAATTGCCCCTTTTACACTGCCAGATTTTTTTTTTTTTTTTTGGGCCGTTTTGCTGGCAAGCTGTGAGCGTTTAGACACACAGAGCCGGATTGGCGAGTTGATCCGAGGTGCCCAATTTTCCGCCTCGTAGGGTAGACATATTGACGGAACCCTTTTTGGTTTAAAAAGAACGAGGTGCCCTTCCACCACGGGAGGGGCTGTTGATGACTTGTGGGAGGAGCTGTTGATGACGCTGCACGTGCGAGCCACTGGCGGTGGATAAACAGGAAACAGCTGATAGCAGGAATTAGCGAGCAGCTAGTAGCAAGAGGGAAACACAAACCTGACAGACACTGTAAAGATGAGCAACTGGGGAGACAAGGAATTAAAACATGTTGTCTTTTGTTTGTGACGAGCCAAAAGGACCAGCGAAGGGAAAAGTAAATGTTTATTTAGATTGTTTTTAACCAAAATCACAAAATGTTCCATGAAACCCAATCACATGAATAATAAATGTTTTGTCTGTTTTTGCAAACTACGGATAACATTTGTATGTTATTATGTTGCACATATGTTGAACCTTTAGGTTTAAACAACGCTGTGGTTAAAGTGTGGTTATGTTTTGCACAAAATCCACTTGGTTATGGTTAGAAAAAGATGATGTTCTGGCTGAATTAAAATACCCAGCTTTGGTGCCACAGTCATGGCTGGAAATGCCACTGACGGCTTGCTTAAAAAACCCAACCAGTTTTGTTGTTAGTCATGAACAGTGGACTGTAGCTTGGCATCCATCTCCCTTAATAATCCTCCGCCCGTCCACGTCCAGATGACAGTCAGCTCATACACTATGCCACTTTAGAAACGTTGATATGATATGTATGCACAAAAATATGCACGAATGTACTGATCCATGGTTTGGAAAAAGATACAGTGACAACATTTTCTATTAGCGACTGGGCTGAGTGTTGTTAAAAGCCTTTGATAATTTTGGCTGTAAATAGACAGCTTTTCAGCATTGGCACAGGCCCTCGCAGTGACATATTAACTGTGACATTTTTGTTGTTTGGAAAGGATGATTAAAGGTGTGAAGAAAAAGATGAGTAGTTCAGAAAGAAAAGAAGACTGTTCAATGGGTAAATCAAGGAAAAGAGAAAAAAATAGGCTAATAACAGAAGAGGGAGAGGAACAAACAAAGGGATTAAATACATACAACAAAGACCTGTACATGAAAGCAACAGAATCTTGGACCAACACAAAAGCACAGATGAGCTCTCACGCTGAAATAAAATCGACTCCATTCCTCCTGTTTTTATACTTTTAGTTCACAAACCTGCACACAGTTACTGCAGAGGGACACAGAGTCTTGCCTGCTTTCTATTAAATCAGCTAATCACAGCTAATTTCATTCACCTGCTTTGAGTCTGTGCTCTATTAAATGGTGAAATGAAAGCCAGCAGTGGGACTCCTTGACCCAACTGGAAACCCACCACTGCAACAAAATCTGCAGTCATTATTTCCAGAGGACAAGATGTTTGTTTTTGAACTACTTGTGCTGTTTGGCAGAGATCAGTGTGTTGTAGTGCAGTATGAATGTCACATGTATGAATCATGAGGTTTAGGTGGCTGCTAATTAACGCCGCCTGATTTCTGACACCTGGGCCTGAATTTATCCAGTGTCTCAGAGTAGGAAACCAGTCTGAACTGGCCAGAAATTTTCAAAGTGTTTCTTTAATGTTCCTAATTTTTTTGTTGTTTTTTTTTTAGATTATTTTTCTGGGCTTTTTGCCTTGAATTGATAGGACAGTGTGTGAAATGGGGAGACAGAGAGAGAGTGGGGACTGACACGCAGCAAAGGGTCGCTGGCCGGACTCAAACCTGCAACTGCTGCAACGGGGCCGGCACTATCCACTATGCTACCGACGCCCCTAATGTTTCTGATTTTAAGAGTAAAAGCATTGTATTAATTTTCTCAAATAAAGAAATGGCACCTCTCTGCTGTTTTTAGGAGAGGTGTGCTCATCCAACAAGACATCTAAAGTGAACCTCAAAATACGCTGTTCGTCATGTCATCCCTACAAAAGCCCAACATCATTTGTTTGTGCCTCCCAAAACAGTAACACATCACTGCTTTATGGGTTTACACATCTATGGCTAACAACCAGATAAACAACCAAGTTAGGGTCAAGGAAAGATGAAGGTTTGGGAAACGTGAAACAAACAGCAGCATCTTTGCAGAAACAAAGGTCCTCGCCACCTCACTTGTTTTGGCAGCAACTGATGCAAAGGCATCAATCACGAGCTCTGTCACAATCTGCAATTTTTGCTCTTAACGCACCACAGATAATAGAGGGGTGAGAACCAGAGGGGCGTAAGTGACATGTTGGTTGAAAGCTCTTGATGAGCTCTTCCTAAACCAATTCAGTTTTATTCATCAAAAACAAAAATACTTAACACCAAAACACAATGAACTATTTGGGGCCAAAGGGTGCACATACTCAGTTGAAACTATTTTTTAATAAATGTCAAAATATTGTTTGTTAAGTATATTGTCAGCCACATGTTTATGAAGTTTTAATGTTCAAGATAAAAATCAATAAACTAAATTGGGGAAAAGTATGGTCAGTTTTTGTTTGGCTGTCCTGTAAAATTGGTCAAATGTCACCGAACGCTACTTAAGTTCTCACCAATCTCATTGAGTCATTTTTTCACCACTGAGCATGAATCTTATTTTCCAAGACCGGGAGACATAACCAAAACAAATCCAACACAACAAAGTGACAGAAAAAAAGTTAAAATAATTCAGACTGATGGCCATAGGAGAAACCTGTAGACCAAATCACGGTGTTTGTTTCTAATAACTTCCGGCTAGAAAACCCTAGTGCCAGGTACATAAAACCAAATGCCGCTCAGCAAACACTGCCTCCACTGGCTAGTTTTTAGCCTCCTAAAAAAGTCCCACCTAAAAAGATAAATACCCGTTAAAGCGTACAATATATTCAAAATATTTTAAACACTTTAACTTGCTGTTAGACAGCTCTTTCTGACAGGGAAGTGAAGCCATTTTCTGAAAGCCACCTGACTCTACTGACAAAAAAGTCATTTTAGAACTTTGGCGTTGCTGATCTGCTGCTGCCTCGCTTGGTTAGTGTGTTAGTAAAAACATTCAAAATATAGCGTACACTTAAAGTGATATTGAGTTTTTCAGGTGGATCTTTTTAGGTGGTTAAAATATGCTTTGCTGCAACGTCCACGGCAACACATTGTTTAGCCTCTGTGCTGGTAGCTTTGGTTTATCAAGAACGCTAGCAAAGCAACACAGTACATAAAATATAGGCTAAAAACATCAGAAACATCAGAAAGGTCAAACCACCGGGTTCTTTAAATGTTATAGTTTCAACTGAAAACGACAACAGAAATAAACATGTTGGCCAATTTCACATATCTCCGCAGTTCAGAACAATTGCCAGTTGTGTGCCCAGAAGTGTTCGTCACAGTGATTCAATCTATAGGATTCTTATATTATCCAGGAAACTCATGTGTTTCAGTGTTGAAATTTGAGGATATCATTTTAAGAAATACCCTCACTTGAGAATGAAGCGGGAGATGGATTGGCGATTTGGTGCAGCATCTGCATTTTTGCAAGCGCTGCACCAAACCATTATGGTGGAGAGAGAGCTGAGCCTGTAGGCAAAGCTTTCGATTTTGTGATCAATCTATAGGCCCGTTTCCACCGCAGGAACTTAGGGGTAATTTTACGGGGCCGGGGCCGTTGGTGCGCGTCTCCACCGCAGGAACCACCCCCAAAGGACAGAGTTCTGGAACTTTTACAGGGGCTAAACAAGTCCCTGCCTCGGAGTAGGTACTCAGAACGGCCCCGAAAAACTCCTGGTTGGGCTTGGGGTTTACTTGGTGCTGATTGGATATACTCAAGGCGGGATGTGACGTCAACAGAAAGCGACAAAATAGCCGGCATTTTTAAAAGGAGTCGTAAGAAGAAAAGCAAGAAATGGAAGACAAATTGTTCGACAAATGGATCGAAGAAGAGGTCCAGGCTGGCATTTTAAAATGGTCACGCAACGGTTACGTCACATCCAGAGCTGTTGCGCGACTGTTGCGGGTCACAGGAATCTTCCTCCTACTCCGCCCTCTCAGTGGAGACACAGCGGTTGAGAGGGCCGAGCTAGAGGACGTTCCTGCTCCCCAAATAGTACCAGGAACTTCTTTAGTGGAAACGGGCCTTATGTCCCAACCCTCACCTATGGCCATGGGCCTTGGGTAGTGACCGACAGAATGAGATTGTGGATACAAGTGGCCAAAATGAGTTTCCTTCGTGGGGTGGCTGGGCTCAGTTTTACAGATGGGGTGAGGAGCACAGACATCCAGAGGGAACTCGAAGGGAGCTGCTCCTTGGCATCAATAGAGGGTCAGTTGAGGTGGTTCGGGCATCTGATCAGGATCCCTCCTAGACGCTTCCTGTTGGAGATGTTTCAGGCATGTCCCACTGGTAGGAGGCCCCAGGGTAGATCCAGAACACACATGAGAGATCTCATGTGGCCTGGGAACGCCTTGGGGTCCCCCAGGAGGAGCTGGAAAGCGTTGCTGGGGGGAGGGACGGATGGGGTGCTTTGCTCGGCCTGCTGCCCCCGCGACCTGGTTCTGGATAAATGGGTAAAAATGGATGGATGGATATAAAGATATAGGAGATACTTCTGGACCTTCCCACTTTCCAATGCTATTATATACATATTAAAATAATTTCTGCTTTTAATAAAGAGTTAAATTCAAAACAAACCAACAGCATATCTAACCATCCTGAGAGGCAGAATAAACATCATATTGGTGCGAAACACAGTATTTTCTCAAAGCCTCTTCCAAACTGAGCTATAAAAACATGTAAGAATGTGTTTGGACCACTGAGGACTAAAATTGTAGGCTGTGTGACAGGTTATATCACATGTGATGTAACCATCAATCAAGACTTCAGAATTTCAAGCTGGCGTGTCTTTCAGCTGTCAGCTCGGGTACCGTTTAGACTCGATTTGTGCTTCTCAGCCTGGCGATCTGCGCAAGGCCTGTGTGAACCCTAACCCTGAATGAAATGAGTACTAATGATAATTAAATACTTAAAGCTGCACTTTGAAATATGTTTATCTTAAAAGTGGATTAGGTGACTGCATAATGCGACAGGGGTCTCTCTGTATGATGAACTCTGTGATGCCCCTTGCTCTATGGAGCATTGTGCAGTAAACTGTTCCCTGTCAGTGCTTCACTATTATACATATGATTTATTGCTGCATTAATGTGTATGCTGCATGTTACTGCTCTGGATGTTTAACATTGTGCTACTTTTAACTCATTTATATACTGTTGGGTAGTTTAATCTGCAGCAATGTATAATTTTCTATAAGATCATCATGTTATTGTACTGTGGCTGTCCAGTGAGAACCACGTATTATAAAAGTCAGCTTTTCATCAGGGAAACAGTTTTCAACTTTGTGACAATGCATTATTCAGGTTGATCCATGAGGGGTTTTTGAGAGTTTATTTGGCTCATCATGTATAAGAATTTTCTCAACGCACAAGGAGCACTTCATCGTACAGTTTACCACAAACATTTGAAATCAACATGTGGAGATACATGGTTTTACTGGACAGGAAGGGGATTAAAGATTGTCATTTGAAAAATAACTAAAGCTGTCAGACAAATGTAGTGGAGTACAAAGTACATATTAACCTCTGAGATGTAGTGAAGCAGAAGTATAAAGATTACTAAAATTGAAATACTTGAGTTAAGTAGGCTACAAGAACCTCAAATTGTACTTTAGTAAATATACTCCTATTACACCACTGTAATAGGAGCTCATTATATCAAGTCTAAACTTTAAACACAATCATTGAATATAGCCACAAGCTGCAATTCCTGAATTCAAGCCTGCATGAATCGTAAGTGCTGTATCGTAGGGAACTGGACTTGCTTGCCTTTCTTGAAGATGTTTTGCCTCTCATCCAAGAAGCTTCTTCACTTCTAAATGGTTGGTACGAAGTTGCAGGCTATAAACCCTGTGTGGGTGGGAACCTTGCAGAGTCGTAGTGGTCATGTGACCTCTTAGTTTCAGAGTCGTTAAGGCCACCATGTGAGCCGTTAGGGTCAAGTGGGACCAGGGTTGAATGGGTGTGAAGTCGTCTGGGGAGGGATCCTAAGACTGGTTCAACGGTTTAGGAGTAAGGTCCTTTTATGTGCTGAGCCATGCCGTCTCTAAAGTTCATTGGTCAATACCATCAAAAGGCAATGAGATATTAATAAGCTTTTAATAAGCTTGGTCCAGTGATGACCCATACAAAAATGGTATAACTCAGACTTACGGCTTAGGAGATGTCAAAAATATGTTTTTCAAAAAATTCAAAATAAAGGAAAATTTGTCCAGCAGACCTTCATGACTCTCATTGTCTTTATGTAGAGCACATTGAGCTGGACTAGATTTAACTTGATTTGACTTCAGTGCGAAGGGCATGGCCTTTTTTAAAATTGAAATGTTGAGCATAAATTATAGCGCCCCCTCCTGCTGATTGGCTTCATATTTCTTCAGCTGTATTTGCACACTATTTTCAATCATCTGTGAAAATTTCATGTCTCTATGACGTACCATCTCACAAGAATTTAGGAAAACATTTCTGAACTTCCATCATTACTCATTACTCTTTTCAAAAGTAATAATAATACTTTACTTATTACTCCCTGCCAACAGTAATTTGTTACACTACTGGTACACCCCATAAAATTGTTAATTGCTAGGGTTAGGTACTGTTCATAATTGAACCGATACGGTACCGGTATCTGGAATTTGGTACCGGTACCAAACGTTACCTTATTTCAATACTTTTTAACCCTATGGGCCCTAGGCCTTTTTGGGGTATTTTTACTGCCTTTACTTTTAAGCTCATATCACAGTCACTATAAAGGCTACATACACATGCTATATCTTGTTTTTTTTTCAGGACAATCTGGGCTAACCAGATTTGCCATCAAATTCTTACATTTTTACATGTATCTCACCATAGCAAGTTGGAAATTGACATATTCTGCCATATATGAAGAGGGGAGACTCTCTGGAATCTGGCAATATAAGAACCATGATGGTGGGACATTCTGTCACTTCACAGCTGTCCAAAACATGTGGTTTGTGCCAGGCGGACATGATTGCCAGTATTTTTTCATTATTGCAAGAAATTCCATTGACTCATTCACAAGTCAAAAATGTGTTTTATCTGAAAGAAACATGCAATATTTACATCTAAGATCATAGAAAAATAGTCAACCAAGTGCAATGATGTCCTCCAAGATAATGTTTGTTTTTCAGTTTCAGTTATATATTGGGGGGACATTTGGGGCATTGGTGGGGGGGGGCACGTGTCCCCCTCAATGTATATGGTGACTACAGCCCTGTCAGCATGCATAATTAGGCTGCAGCTGTCTGGGTGCGATAAGGTGAAGCGCGCTGGTCTTGTCATACAAAGTTTGATGGAGTGTCAGCTGGACAATATGGAGATATTTGCATCTTGAAAGCAGGACTACAAATGTGGATAGACAGGGAGAAACACACACAAGCCTAAGACGTGGTAAGATACGATATTCCTCACTATATGAAGTGACTGATAACAAGATCTGTATAATGGGTTGTAAAGAAATTTGTCAGGTTTTTATTTAGTAGACAATTGATCTGTATTTATAGCATGATGGGATGACAGCACAATGATGTGTGTGGTCCTGCGCTTTCATGTGATATGCGTGGCATTTCTGTGTGAGCCTGCATTTGCGAGTAATCCATCCAACAGTAATGTGTGTGCAAAGCTGTATGAAAGCTCTGTTATACATCATTTTATTGTAAATTTATGATTTTTTTTCGCTGTGAAAACATTAGATTATCGACAAGTGCTTGGCCTTGTTGGAAAGCTACAGTTCTGCCGTTTCATGTGATATGCGTGGCTTCTTGCTATGACGCACGGTCGCGGAGAAAATCCACAGAGAAGAACAGGTGTGAATTTGGACACACTATGCGTCGTTCGGGCCCATAGTCTAAACTTCTCAGTTTCAACATTTTATTGAGAACATTTAGGAACAGTGCTGCACGTTAACTTATGTCTGCACATTGTTTTTGTCGCCATTGTTGCTGAGTCTGAGGTGCGAGTCATGCGCTCTTGCTCCGCTTCCACCTCAGGTACCGAAATTTGGCACCGATTCATTTTAAGTGAATCGGTACTCGGTAGTACCGACGTGAATCGGTACCAAGTACAAAAAGTACCGAGTTTGGGTACCCAACCCTAGTAATTGCATATCTCCCCAAAATTCAGATGTCTGCCTCTGCGTGAATGTCAGGGTAATTGCCAGTAAGTGTAGCTGAGGCTTGATAGCATTTTTTTGTTCATTTTTATTCTATCTGGAGATCTTCAGTTGCCTGTGACAGGTATTTCCCCAAGGCTCTGCCTGGAAGACGGAGTCACTCTTGGAGAAACATTTCATCCAACAACATATCCAACAACAAGCTTCATTACTTATTTGCAGCCTGCAGCTGCCCACAGGTAAAATCCAGTTTTGGTTGTTTAGCCAGTGTTGGGATACAGCCAACATCCTCAGCCGAAGAGAGCTCGGCACAGCGCAGCTATTATGAAAATGAGTCCTCTGATGTGATGTTTTATTTCATGTCAGTAGTGATGTGATAACAAATAACACTGTGAAATATTATTACAGCTCATTTACCCTACTCGTTACTGGAGAATGTAATATTTTACTGTCACATATTACTTGTAACTAGTTAGTAACCAGCTATTTACGAGTAACGCATTAACATTGGTGACCCCCCATTAGGTTTCTGTTTGTCTGTGATTTATTAAATACCTGCAAAACTTACTAACTTAGTCGATCTCAGTTATGTAAATGCAATTTACATAACCTTATTTAAAAAAAATCATGACAGGATAACAGCATGGAAGTTTCCTTGGAAAGGTCTTTCATAACCATTCTTAGACAACATAAGCAATCTGTGAACATCACAAAAGTGGCGGGAGTAATTTACACTTTGATTTAGCTCGACTGAAAAGGACAGCAGTCGGCTTATTAATAGAGGCTATTTATGGCTCTTAGAATTAATAAATGAAGGGTCTATTAACAAGGGTGAGAGCAGTTAAACGCACATGGACACATTCAGGGCTGCACTCCCTGAATCCTTGAACCATTTCATTACCAAGTACAAACAGCCATTACAAAATTAAAAGCATTTCACACAAAAGCAAGCTGAGCAAAACATTACAAATATTTCATCTGGTATTTTTATTCATTAATGTAGCTCACTTAAACCCTTTAATTCATAGTGATTCTCACAACAATGAACAGTTTTGTTTTTGAGGTAAAGATCAGGTGTTTCAGGAATGTTGGATACCATACAGTTGATCAGGCACAGACATTTTTCTTCTCCTAGTGAAGTTTAAGGTGATTTCACTGTGGTTGTGTCAAATGTTTGTAGAAGTCAGCCATCAAAGAACTTCCACCACTGTTTCATTTTAAGATTCTGTAATCAAGTAGTAACTGAAATGCCATTAAAGTGTAGTTGATTAAATAAACTGTTTTAATGGGACTGATATAAAAATATTGTCAAACTCTTTAGATTCCTCTTCCATAACTGAAATAATAAATGTCATTGTTTTGAAATACGTAGCATCTATATTTTTCTATTTTATGTTACTGTTTTATTTTGGTGATTTAATTTCATTCACATGTCAAACTAAATATTTTGGACAGGGATAAAAGCAGGCATGAGCCTTACTATGATGAGTTTATTAACCATATCTTAAGTAAATCTTTACTTTATTTTTGCATCCAGTTGAAATTAATGGAGCCCATTGGTCATCTAGACAAAACGATATTGAAATTAGTAATTATTATAAGTAAATGTAATTTGTTGTAATTACTTAAAAACAGGCTAAATCTAAAAAATCTAAATCTAAAAATTTATAATCTTTTTTCTTAAGAATAAAAATGAGGTGATTGTTTATGAATTTTTTGATAACAACAGTATGAGTTTTTTAACTGAGATAACAAAATGAAAATGCTTGAAACCTGATAACAGTAGAGCTAAAGTGATGCATTACTGCAATGTGGCTGTGAGACGACTGTAACTTACACGTATAAATGTTTGTACGTCTATATTTATGAGGAGCCACGCTGACACAACGACCCTAAACACAGAAGGGTTAGTAGGGGTCTCATTCTTATATTTTTCGCCATTATTGTTCATGATTACATTGTACTTATTACCTATGTTCCAACTCCAGCAACAACTTTGTATACTACTTTGTAAACTTTCTAAAAAATGTATAAATTTAATAGAGATCATCTTTGAGTCTGACTGAGAGTAAACAGGGCGTACATCCCTTCATACCCTTGTTCTGTTGTAGCTAACGACAAAGCGTAGCAGCTGTACTTTTATGTCACATTGCAGGTTGATTTGTCTCAAGAACTGTACTCCACTTGAGTATTTCAGTGTCATATTACTTGATACATACAAGGAAATATCTTTATTTCAGTACATTTATTTAAGAGTTACTTGACTAATTTTTAGTTTTTTTTATACAAAACACCATGATCTTTTAAATTATGATGCATTTGTTTCATGTAAAAAAATCTTGTAGTATTAAGATATTGAACCTGCCTCAGGTTGATTGCAGCTGTCTCCTGTGGTCTTGACTTGTCATAGTTTGTATTGTATTGGTTACTGTGACAGTAAAAATACTAAAGATCAGCCTAACACCAATCTGTAATTCTATACTTGTGTTTAATTTCCTCCTGAACAATGTAAAACTGTATTTTTCTTATACAAAATCATAGTTTCTGTTCTGGTGGCACACTGGTGCAGTTGTTGGGGCTGTTGCCAGAATGCCTGGTTCAAACCCACTGGCTGGCTGGAGCCATTTTACTCTAAAGTAAGCCTGTTAATGGCTGGTATTAACATGCATTTATTTTGCAGTTATGCGAACACATGTGAACAGCCAAGACACGTTGCAGTTCACAGCTGTGTCTGTCATGCGTCTCCAGCAGACCCCTTGTGTTCAGATTTCGTTACCACCCTACACAGTTATTACATCCATGCTTTTGCTAGCTGCTCTTTAGCATGCTTGCTAGATACGTTAGTGGTTGTGACAGGACAGCTGGAGATATAGCTGTCAGCAGAATTCAACACGTCTCCTTCCACAGGGCAAAACGACGAATGGTCACACAACACTGTCCAATTCAACATAAAATGGGTAAGTTATAGAGTATTAGCGCACTGTCATCAAAACAACCACCACGTCCTGCACTGATGATATAGTCCTTGTTGGGGAGGCATCAAGATGCATTAATGTTAATACTACAAAAGATGTTTTCAAATGCGTCCCAGACATCTCCACAAGTATTTTGAGTAATTGGTTCACAATGCATCCTGGTGGTTATTTAGACTTATATTTAGTACTCTTAACTTGTGATCAGATCACCAAAACACATGTTAACACCGGGTCTAACAGGCTTTATGTATTAGCCTTGTGATGGTGTGGGAACTTCAGGGTGTACCACCCCTCTCACCCAACCTCAGCTGGGATAGGCTTCAGCCGCCCCATGACCTTGAACATGATACAGTTATGGATAATAATTGAATGTATGAAGAATTTCTGTTACTCTAATTTTTGAGATGCACTCCACAATCTTTTAATGCTCCCACTGAGGTACATGTTGGGTGGTGTTACAGAGCTCTATGGCTGACCTACTGCTGCACAACTGCTGTGTGGTTTGCTACAAAAGCTAATCAACCACTACCACAGCTGCAAGTTATCTCATGATTTCACTAACATGGACACAGTGTCAGGCTTAATTAATGAGGTGAAAGGTAACGGCAATTCAGTCTGATTTTCAGGCTTCAACAGAATTGTTAAGTAAATGTGATTATGACCAGCTATAATTATGAAAGGGGGCGGACAAATTTCCCTTGAGTCTGGTTGCAACCCTAAAACAAACTCGTAACCTTCAAGCAGCCCTTTGACAAAGTTGGGACCAGACAAACTGTCCTCATATGTCCTCAATTCCCACGTCTTAAAGGGGAACTGCACCCATTTTCAAAATTCATGTTATTCCCGTGGTCTAAAACAGTCAGAAAGTACTATTAAACAACTCTCCCCCTAATCCCAAAACTAGAGCGCTAAAACTCACATCTGTGATGTCATAGGGTCTAAAGTCTGGAGCTGCTCCATAGACAATGAATTGGAAAAGATGTATTAGATGACACTGAGAGCACCCAAGGGACTGATCTGAGTATATGGGTGCACTTTCTGTTTTAGAGCTGAGAACACTGCAATAGAGTTCAGCACATTTGGGAATAAAAAAGAAAGCAAACATTCTTTCGGTCCACAAAATCAGTCTCCCATTCATTGTCAATGAAGCAGCTCCAAACTTTATACCCTATGACATCACAAGTTTAGGACTTCATTCTCTGGTTTCTGGCTTTGAGAGAGAGTAGCTCATGTTCACAAATATTGATTGAACTTTCCTGGGCCATAAACACATCGCAAGTCTTGGTCCCCACAAAGACAGAAATACAAAACTACACACACACGTATACATACACATAAGTTGGTTTATGGTACAAAACAGAGGCCTTTGCTCTTACAGCATTTACAAGCCCGGCTCAGAAAAAAACAGAAAAACATGATACAAACACACACACACACAGCTCTAAGCTCTCAGCAGTTGACATTAATTTTAAATCTATAAAACATTATTGCTAAACTAAAAAACAACAATTAAATAAAATAGGATTTGTACCCGACAAGTTGCTCCAGCACAACTTTTTCTCTTGATTTAACTGATATTCAAGTTATCAGGTGACAGTGAAGCAGAGCTGTATGATCAGTTTGGATCATTTCTAGCAAAACAAGATATATATAGGCAGATGAAAACATAACGTCTGTTACAGAGATTCAAGATCATATGTCTATTTCCTTAAATTTAAGACACACATGAACCAAGATTTTAGTCCTAGAAGGTAAGTACATCTGTTTCTATTCTAATTTATACCTATTTGAACAGTTTTCACCTCAAATGTTTTTGACTTATCACAATTTGTCCATCATTTCTATCAGTAAAAATAAAGTTGAACTCACCACATTAACAACTGAGATCTGGGAACACGATAACATTCATGAAAAGAAGTCAGACAATCAGACAGGTTGGAAACATTTGGAGCGTTTATACAAAAACATTTTAGGCTTATTTGACATTATTATCACTAGCTCCTCGTTCAGAGGCAGCCACAGCCTCCCGCATCTTGATTAAAACACATGGCATGATAAATATATCATTTAGTATAGCAATGGACTTTGTAAATACAATGTTAATGTTACTGATAAGAATGATGAACAAAACTACAAAAATAAGACCCAAGTTGTAATAAAGTGGAATTATCCTTTAAGGCAGATTACAGTGCATCCTTAACACAAAGGAAACATAAAGGACAGAAGTTATCTGACAGCAGAGTGACACAGCACAGCAGTTGAGTCCTGGTTTCAACGTCCATGGAGGATGTTATCAAGCTCTTCTGACTCCCAACGTTCCCCTTTGACCTCTCAGTCTTTTATAAAATCACTGCAGACTCCAGAGTTCAGAGGTCAGGAAGGGCAGAGTCGACGGCAGTCTGTACAGTAAGTGCAGGGATTCTTTCAGTCTCATCATCCTCGTTTCCACAAAGAGACTCCAGAGTGATGGTTCTGAGGACGAACACGCGAGGTACCACAGACAGGAAATGAACTGGTGCTGACGCAGCAGCAGGCTTCACATGTACAGACACATACAGCATGTATAAAAAGAGGCGACTACAGGCTGGAGGAGTACCTTCGAACACCAAAAGGCACCTTGGATGGGAAGGACATTGTCATCTTTGATCTTCTATGGACAACTGGTTTTAACTAACTGGTTAAGTGCTTCAATAAAGAAAAAAAACTCATCAAGAGCTTTGTGGCTAAACAAAAGGCAGACAGCAGGAAGCTTTCAGTCTGATTTATACAAAGAAACTTGAACATAGTCTCCTCACACGCTCATCAAAAGACCCATTTTGTCACCAAAATTCATAAAAATGAGACAGATGGTGGATTTACTTAAAGGGAAATTTCGATTTATTTCAACCTGTCTCCTATCGTCCTAAATTTGTTTCAAGTGACTAGTGACATAAAAATAATAGTTAGCATGTTAGCCGTTAGCCTAGATACAGCCGGGGCACATAGTAGCGTCAGACCTGTTAAAACGTAAGTGAACGGGCAACCTTCAAGTGCAAAGTTAGTCCACTAAACAAGCTTTTTTTCCACAAAGACCGCCTCATATTGTTAGGATAAATGTCAGGGAACATATAGAAAACAACACGTAAACGTGTTGTCTTACCTTACCGGCGTGCTGCCATGTTTGTTTACCATTTAGCTCTGCTTTCCAAAGCACGGCCGAAATATCGCGAGAACAAGCAGCGATCTCATACCGTGCCTGAAATCTCGCGAGCTCTAGATAAAGCCCAGCTGGATACTACTCCAGGTGGAGGTGTCTCGT
The DNA here is from genome assembly GCF_041903045.1 of Epinephelus lanceolatus. NCBI lineage: Eukaryota > Metazoa > Chordata > Actinopteri > Perciformes > Serranidae > Epinephelus > Epinephelus lanceolatus. The sequence goes on along the minus strand of NC_135744.1, from coordinate 41,043,024 downwards.
CCTCGGTCACATCCAGACCTTGAAAATAAGGCTGCAACCGGTCCCATTCCTTGCAACAGAGGCATTCCTCTTCTGTGGGCACTGGGGCACAGCATTCACAGGTACACCACCAATCTCCAGAGCTACGCAGCCTTGCAGCAGCCATTCCTCCTCTCTCGTCCTCTACCTGTTGCACCTCTCTCTCTCTCCTCCTCCGTTCTTCAATTTCACGAAGCTCTTCGTCATTCTGGCTCAAATAAATAAGGGCGGCCATCACACTCTGCAAAATCAAATTCCTCCTCCACAGAGTCGAAGTCTGGCAAAAAGTCAGCCATTATTCTATAAATCTTTCATAAAATAAATGAATGAACTTTTTAGGCTACTGTCCGGTTCTGCCTTCCAGCTGTTGCTGCTTGTTCTCGCGAGATATATTTCGGCCGCGCTTTGGAAAGCAGAGCTAGATGGTAAACAAACATGGCAGCACACCGGTAAGGTAAGACAACACGTTTACGTGTCGTTTTCTATATGTTCTCTGACATTTATCCTAACGATATGAGGCGGTCTTTGTGGAAAAAAAGCTTGTTTAGTGACTAACTTTGCACTTGAAGGTTGCCCGTTCACTTACGTTTTAACAGGTCTGACGCTACTATGTGCCCCGGCTGTATCTAGGCTAACGGCTAACATGCTAACTATTATTTTTATGTCACTAGTCACTTGAAACAAATTTAGTACGATAGGAGACAGGTTGAAATAAACTGAAATTTCCCTTTAACCTGTTTTTCGACACAGCCGTAACAAAATGTTGATAAGTTGACGCTTTTCTTTATCACACAAGCAAGTATACTATCTATTTTTAGATTCTGGACTATTTTGGCTGTGAAAAATTATAATTTAATTTTTAAGCCATTACAATTGGAAATAATCAGCAGATGAAAACAATCGTACGTTGCGGCCCTGGACTTTATTAAAGGGTAAGTTCACTCAAATTACACCAAATTGTACTTTTCTCATCTGCCATGTAGCAGCATCCAGCCAGGTAAATAGTTCTGGTTTCATTTGGCGAGTTTTGAGAGTCCTTTTGGTCGATAAAAATGTATGCTGGAATACTGAGCTACCACATGTTCACACTTAAATAAGCTCCAGGATAAAAAAACAGAGGAACAGTTGTCACACTTGTCTATATTTCAAAACCTGAGCTAATAAAAAAAACTGTCTGCATGGCTGGACACCACTTGAGGCAACTGGTACAACATGTTGTTTCTTTATAAATTGGGTGAAGTGACCCTTTAAAATGATGTTTGCCATCATTTATAACTCATAATACAACCTCACTGTTTGCTTCAGCTTTGATAAATGAAGCCTAAACTTCAATTTTGGTTCATTTTGGAGGACGGACATGTAGAACAACCAAAGGTGAATCCCACACATTTAGGAATTCATGTTTGTGTGATTCAATATCATATTTAACAGAAGGAAAAAAACTTGGTGTCTGGTCTTCTCAGATGTCAGAAATAACATGACAGCCGTTTGTACATTCAGAGGTATTTCATTTTAATAGCTTAAACTCAGAGGCCATATTCTTTGAGGAAGCTGTTGACTGCAACAGTACCAGCTGAGGCATTTCACTGCGGTGATGAACACACCTGCTTCAGTCTCAGGATTTGACCCAAAAGCTTCAGTTACTCTTGTCGTCGCTTCAGTGTGACTTTAGTCATGTGATCAGCTCAGGATGCGGCATGTGACAAATCTGGACGGGCAAAACTTTGGACTTTTATTCTTGCATTGTTACTGCCACACACGGCGCGGTCAACATCCACACATGAAGGAAAGTGGGGAAAAAAAAAAAAAAAAAAAAGACAAGGAAGGGCAGGGGATAAAATCGCAAAAAGGAATAAATGCTAAAGAAACCCTGAGAGACAACTGGTAAAACAAACCTGTGTGATTCACTTACAAACTGTAATAAGTAAACGTATATAACCACAAGTTGCCACTAAATGCTCTGACACTTGAGGGATTTCAGTCACAGGTTTTGCAGGTCAACTGAACACACAAAGACTTGAAATGCTACAGAAAATATATAGACAGAATAAAGCATAAAGCTTCCAACAATAATGAAAAAAACGAATGCATGGTTCTTTGAGTTTAAATGAAGCAGTTCTTTCAATAAAATTCCTCAGAAAAAAAATCATCAAAAACTGCTTTTTTACTTAACAAAACTAACTACACTCAAGAAACTGTCTCATAACTTTGACTTCTTGATCGTTTTTTAGAAACCTTCCGAAGAGTTTGTTTGGACATAGGGACCATTTAAAGGGCCAGTGTGTAATATTTGGCATGGTTTATTGCCAAATCTGAATCTGAATCTGAGTATTCTACCCATTAATATGTTTATATAAGTGTATAATTGCTATAAAAAAAAATTGTTTGGTTTTCATAGCCTTATAATTATGCTTTTTTACATATATGTATATATATATATATATATATATATATATATATATATATATATATATATATATATATATATATATATGGCAAGGGCCTTGCTTTAGAGAGGTCGCCATCTTGCGCCGCCATGTATGTACGGCAGCCCGAGCGGACAATCCAGCCAGCCAGAGAACGCGTTTCACGTGTATAAATGAACCAACGAAGACAGCGGAAGGAAGGAAGAAGGAGGAGGAAACAGCAGAGAGTGTTAGTAGTTCGTCGATAGAGAGTAGTGAAAAGTTTTTTTAGTTATAAAGTTTGCGAATGGACCACACTTACCACGCAACAGGAGAGAATGAACCCGAACCGTCATCTGCGAGGAAAAGAAGACGCAAAGAGGGGCAAAGAAAACGGGACAAGCAGCGGCAGAGAATAAACATCGGTGATGTTTTTCAGCGATGGAGGGGGTTCATGAAGGACAAAGGGCTTCAACCCGACGCTGAAGTGGCATGTTTCCTGCAGGACAGGTAAACTACTAAAATAAATGCTACTACTTGTCAGCACGTAGTATAATAGCGTTACGTGTCGGACTCGAGAAGTAGGGAGTGAGGAGGAGAGTTTGTAACGTTACATCATCTCCAGGTAGAGCAATTACTGTAAAACACTTGCGAAAATTTTAGTCAAAGGCATAACAGACAATAGGATAGCAGTAACGTTACTCCTGTGTACCCTGCTGATTGGATTCAGTACAGCTGCAGCCTATTTCCAATCACCTGTGCTGTTGACTGTGTAACAAACCTGATGAAGCCATGGGCGAAACGTGTTGTTTTGTAGACTGATTAATAAAATAAGAAGCAATTCAGCCGACGGGAGGGGTGAGCACAGGCGAGCGAGTGAGCACTGCAATCTAGAATCTAAACGCTACATGTCACTGTTTTCAACCCATTTTACACACCGGCCCTTTAAGACAAATATTGTCATATTTTTGCCAAGTGTGTGTGTGTGTGTGTGTGTGTGTGTGTTGCGGGCTGCTGGTTCGGAGTACTAGCCCTGTTTTTATGGACTGAATCACTGTGACGTCACGCAAACGCTTCTGTGGAGGCCACTGTATTGTTTTGAATAGAGTAGATTTTCAGCCATAACTGTAACACTTAAAGATACATATTCAAACCAAGTGGTCCGACCTCTATGACATTTCTGCTGTGCTAATTTTATGTACTTTGCTGCTTTGCTGTCATCTTTGATTAACCAAGTCTACCAGCTAACCAAGCACACTGTGGACAGGAGCCCCAGCAAAACATAATTTAGCCACCTCAAAAGACCCACCAGAAAAAAAAAATCAACATTAAGCGCACTCTATATTTGGAATATTTTCACTGCTTTACCTTGCACACTAACTACTGATAGAGGAAGCAGTGGACCAGAAACTTCCTTGTTCCAAAATGACTGTTTTTATGAATGGTGTCTGGTGGCTTTGAGATAACAGCTTCAGTTCCCCGTCAGAAGGGGCTGTATGATGTAACATAAAGTGGTGAAAATATTCTTAACATACCGTATACTTAAACTGATAATGAATTTTTTAGTTGGACCTTCTCTTAAGTGGCTAAAAACTAACCAAGTCAGGCAGCGTTTGCTAAGCGGTGTTTGATTTTATGTACCTGACACTGGGGTTATCGTCAACAAACATTGTGATTTGGTCTATGCCAGTTCAAGCACTGCGGCGTTAACATAATGTGTGAGCTGTTTACTGCAGACCAGAAATGGGATGTTTTTTTTTTTTGTTTTTTTTTATCATGGTAAAGTTTTTGGAGCTGACGAAAAGCCACAAGCATGTTAGTAAAAGCAACTTCTAACTGTCAGCATAATCTGACAGTAAAGTATCCATAAAATCTGAGCACACAACAGTTTAATCTAAAATAACAGAGCTGACAAGAGTAACTGGAGCCGCACTGACACAACGAGTCGATTGTCTCAAGAAATCCATAATCCAAAAATTAAACAAAAATAATACTATTAATAAAAAAAAATCTGCAGATGTAGACAACTTCATGGCTCTGGCATCACCCTTTAAAACCATAATGTCCTACAGCAAAATTAAAATCACACTTTTAAAAGAAAGAGGTTGGTCACAGCAGAATATACAGCAAGAGAGGAAAAGTGGTCACAGTTCATGAGCTGAAAGTCACTGGTTTGATTCCCTGGACAAAGTAGGGGAAAAGTAAAGAGATCGAGGAATGCTCAGTCCTCCCTTAGTAACCACTGTCACAGTGCCCTCCAGCAAGGCACTTTTACAGCAAGTGATTGTTCCAGTGGAGCTGCTCAGCGGTCGGCAGCAGCTCCCACATCAGTTACATGGACGCGTGTTAAGTGGATGTGTGTGAAAGCAAAATGACAAAAAAACAAACAAAAACAAAATAAACAAAAGCAAACGAAAGAAACAAATGTTCATCTTCTGTAAGTTCCGTCTCCTCATTTGGAACGTGTCGACAGACGACATTTCACAACTTTTTAAATAACATTAAAACATTATGGCTATGCTGAAAATATACATTCTGACATTTAGAGATAGTACTATCTTAAAAATACAAATGTGCAAAAGTTGTAAACAAATGAGATCGTGTGTGTGTGTGTGTGTGTGTGTGTGTGTGTCACAGCCTGGTGGGTTCCTCATCACTGTCACTGCAGTTACCACAGCATTCCTGCAGAGGGAGGCAGAGAGCACAGAGTCACTTTGAGACGTATCTGAACTGAACGGCTTCTCATTTGATACATTAAAGCCCCTACAAGGAACTTTCATTTTGAGTTGATTTTGGCGACCCTGTGGACAAAAGCGGCAGTGTTTTGCCGGAATGAAGCCTACATTTCCCATGAGCTCTAGTGCTTATTGTCGTAAAGACGCTTACCTGGCTCGCGCATGTGTTTGTTTTGGGGATGAATGAAACAACAAGACGGGAAAACTTTGCCTCTGCTCCTATCGGGGATCCCAGCTCACCTCTGCCGCGCCCCAGCTCCACCTCTCCGGCGTAAGTGCCACCGCCGCCGGGGTAACCGCAGCAGTCAGCTGGTAAGGCTGAAGGCCTGTTTGGCGAGCACTTCCACGGCTTCTTGGACTGAGTATGGAGCGGTGCCTCGCCTCTTTATTTCTCGGCACTCGCTGGACCCTGTCGACGCCTGGCTGGTATCTGTCGTCGGCCCGGATGAGGTGTTCCAGCCCCGCGGCCCCTGCTCTCCTCATCCCTGCTGGAGCGGGGTGAATCTGCGCAACCTGTGGCCTCAGCTAACGCCGTGGACCCGCCGGCTCCTGCCAGGATTGGGCTGGTAAATGCTAGATCGCTAGCGAACAAAACGTTTATCCTGAAGGATTTCCTGACTTCCCGAGGATTGGATTTTCTCTGTGTGACTGACACGTGGCTGACTGTTGGTGAGTCCAGTGCTTTCACAGAACTTTTACCCGATGATTGCTGCTATTTTAACTCCCCGCGGACGTCGGGTCGAGGAGGAGGAATAGCGACTATTTATAAGAGTCACTATAAATGTAAGCAGCTAGGTAAGATGACGTGTGCCGTCTGAGTGCCGTAAATTGCTTCGTCCTGGAAGCGACCTGGTGCGGACCTGGAGCCAGTTCCCTAAAGGTATGGATATACACTATATAGAAATAGCTTATCTTCACACCGATGGTCTCATTTGCTGTTGTAGGTCACGCACAGACATCAGCAGAAACGAGAGACGTTTGCATATCCAGTTAAAAGTTCCTTGTAGTGGCTTTAAGTTATGTTTTTTTGTGTCTGTGAAAAAATATTGTTTGTATGTGTCTTCTGTAAGATCACAATCTTCATATACTCGGCACTGTTACGTCAAACACCTTGCTGAAGTTGGTCTGCTGAAATGATGCGTATGTTTTGAGACTGTAAATACTGTATGTGGAATAATGATTTGTGTCTGATGTAGGTTTTTTTCCACAAAAAGTGTTGTTACCTTTATAAGAAAAAATAAAATGACACTCCTTCTATTCCCTCTGCCTCGTTGAAAAATATTGAAAAATACAGAATATTCAAATATTATTCATTGTAAGAGTTTAACTGTTAGACACGTTCCTACTTCACAAATAAGTTTATTGTCAGTGTGACTGGGAGGTTTCTACACCCTCCTCCTGTAAGTCACACTCATTTGCTCAAGGTAAGGCAAGGTAAGGTGAGGAGAGGGGAGGTGGGGGAGTCCACTGACCTGCCGGCCAAACAGCCGCTGCAGGAGTCCCTGTTTGGGTGGAGGAGACGGCTGTCCTCTCCAGTCCAGGTCAGGAGGAACCGTCCCGTCCTGGTGGAAAACATTTAGCTCTGCAAAGCACTCGGTCTCGATCATCTGCGGGAGAAAAGACCAAACGTCACTCTTTGTGTCACATGAACAGACACATACAGTATATACTAAGACAAGAGGTAACTCAGAGGACACATTCGCTTAGTCAAATATCAGATAAAAACCCCACTAGGTTATTGAAATGTCAATTTTTTTCATCTTAATATAAGACGTATAAGTGTTGTGTTTCTCTACAGCTTTGTCCTGTGTTTGAGAGGCATAAATGTTTTAAATGAAACCAAATAAATGAAACCAGTGCTGAGAAACAGAGCTCAAGATTTCACAGCAGGATTTGACAGTTTATGACACGTGATGTCACAACAGCACAAAGATTCTGAAATCCAGAACTGCAGCAGTGTAAATATACTGTATAAATATACTATTATTATTATTATTCAGTCAATATGATTTCATCTGTCTCGTCCCCGGTTACAGCAGCTCCTTCATATTGCACCTATTCTTGGTCTATTCTCTCAAACACTGCATAGACACTGCTCTAAGATATCATATATATGATTAACTGGTGCTCTGTAGATTTGATTCTATGGATGAAATTGAAAAAACAATCATATTTTCAAAGTATATCACATCCCATATGCATATGTGTTCTTTGAACTCTTCACTTCTTCTCTTGACAGTCACTTTACCTTTTCATACTTTTGCGTACCATTTTTACAAACTGTGCACTCTTTATATACATTTATACTTTTCATAATGCATATACATTTACTACATTCCTATTTACATTTAATTTATTCATTTGCTAATACCGTCTACCACAAATGTGTATTACTTTATTCTATATTTTATTCCTATGTTTTAAAGGTTCAGTGTGCAGGACGTAGTGACATATACTGGCAGAAACTGAATATTCATAACTATGTTTTTTTAGTGTTTAATCCCCTGGAAATAAGAATCGTGTCTACGTTACCTTATTTTTAGCTGTTTACATTTACATATGAAGCGGGTTGCCTTCCAAGGAGTCCACCATGTTGTTTCTACAGTAGCCCAGAACGGACAAACCCAACACTGATTCTAGATCGAGCCATTCACCTTTTTGTGTTGCCCACTGTTGTTCTCTTACATGCTTGGCCCACGGAGAAGTTTCAGTTGGTTGCAATCTACAAACTCACCACTAGATGCCACTAAGGCCCGATCCCATTTCTACCCCTTAAATCTTCCACTTGGTATTGAGTGCCCTCGTTTGCGAGATAACCCTTGATGAGGGAAGTGAGAAATATTAAGGTAGAGATCTTTCCCTAAGAAATGAGACACGGCGTGGCCGACGTGCAGGCATACGTCACGCATAGTAGTGACGCAAGAAAACGGTAGTCATCAGGTTTGAAAATGTGAAAATGTTGTGGCGTGTGCTATGTTTATTTTTCTCTGTCTGATGAATCAACGGAGAAGAAATGCTGAAAACAGGAGGCACCTACGACGTCTTCAAGTTCTGATCGATTTTGTTCGGGTAAGTCGATTTGTTTAAATATTTTGACGCTGTGTTCAACCGAGTTGCTGATGAGTTTACGCTAGTCCAACCATCTGTTGTTTGTATAGCCTACATTCTGATCGTACAGTAACAAATTGTTTTCCAAAACTTGCTGACGTTGCTGACTTCGCAAGGTGTTTCATCTTTAAGTGTTGGAAACCACTTCCACTTCCTCAATTCTGTTTTGGGACACCACTCACCTAAACGTGAACGCGTACAACCAAGTGCAGGTGGGTATTTCCAGGGGAAGTGTGGGAACTGGGACAGGCCCTAAATTCTTCTCACTAGACCTTGAACTTGAATTATTTTATGTCTTACGTTTCCATTTAGTGTTTTTTACTTTAGTGGTTTTCTTTTCTTTTTTATAGATATTTAAAATGCATTGTTGGAGGGAGCCTAACGTCCAAGATTTTCACAAACAACTACTTCACTGTAACTGCTGTGCATATGATAATAAAAAACTTGAAACTACTACTCTTGCCTCATTCTGCCAGGGAATGGAGACGCTGCCTGTGGACACTTTGCTGTAGAAAGACTCGTCTTTCGGCTCCAGCTCCACTCCTTTCACTGTGGAGAACTGCTCGATGTCCAGCACGTCTTTACAGTAGATGGCCTGTGGCTGCAAACACACACACAGACACACTAACTTTAACACATTTGCATTTCAGATGCTTACAGCTATCACTGCAACACCAGGAGTGACAAGAGACAGGAACCAAACACTGAGGAGGTGATGAGTTTCCTGAAGTCTTTGTTTTGATCGAGATTTAACCCCCCTCTGTTCTTACATAACAAAAAACCTGCTGTAAGATAACAGCGTGCTCTCTGTGGGGAATCCTTCCTGTAACAGACACTGTGCAGATTAATTATGCATGCTCCATGTAATAAGCCTCAGTGACATTCTTATTAATCTGATTAATTAATTCCACTTCCTGAGCTGAGGAGAAGATTGAATTTTCTAGCGCTCTATTTAAAGGACATTTTGAGAGACATTTCTTATTTGAAGATAAATGAGATTCTGTTGTCATTAGTTACACCTGTGATACCAATAATGTTACTAGTCACCTTTCATGTTAATAATATTAGTCGCACCTGCTACTGGTTACACCTTTGTGTGGATTAATACTTTCTGGACCTAAATCTGAACTGGACACATGTACGAGATAAAACATCATCCCTGTGATACATTTCCCTCATCTAATTCTGAGTCATAAGTGCATCTCCCAAAATATTAAATGCTTTTAGATTCCAGTTTCTGCAGCACAAACGTTCCTCAGGTTCAGTGAACTTAGTGTCTGAGATGATATGTTGTGGACTTACATCAGGAATGAAGGGCGCCGGCAGCATGCCAGCCTCAAGGCGTTTGAAGTTAATGGAACGGAAGATGGGATGGGCTTTGACCTCAGAGGCTCCACCTCCCTGGCAGCCCAACCTCTCTGCAGGATCTTTGGCCAGAAACTGGAGGATTTAAAAAAAAAAAAAAAAAAAAAAAAGAACACTTACAAAGGAGAGGAAGTGACAAAAGCTGGAAAAACATTGGGGTTTAGAGGAAAAGCAGGTTTTTATAATGAAAAGGGACATTAGAAGAACACAAGGGGCTGTTTTGGTGGGGAAAACAGTCCAGGAAGTATTTTATCCATCTAGTTTGAGTAACAGATACATAGGTTTGATGGTTGTCAGACACCAAAACACTGCACAATAGTTTATAAAACTATATTAGACAGGGTTTAACATCCATCGCTAATTATCACCGGCACAGCATCCATCTCCAGGGCTGAGAAATGAAGACAACATGGAGGTGCCAAAAACTGCAGTACCTCTAATGGCCACTTGAGGCTGGCTCCAAAAGTGAGTCAATCGCCACAAAAATCCTTATTAAATTGACCAACTTTACAGCAGAAATAAACATGTTTACAGCCTGGTACAAAAGAACTGTTCCACCATTAATGACAACTGTTAATACAATTTATTAAGGCTTAAAATTATGCTTAATTCAGCATGGCCCCTTTGAGTGACAGATGTGTGCCACCTGTTGACAAATCGCTACCGCTGATACAACGTTGATTAGGTATCATAACTACAGTCAAACCCTATAGATTTATAGAGTATAAGTGTAGCTGTAGCTGTTTTGGTTGCCTAAAAAAGTCTTGTTCAGCATCTGTTTGTACTAATGGACCTTCTAAGGACTCGGGCGTTCGGTTTTCCAGTTACGAATAATCCGTTTTTTATGATTTTAAGCCTGTTTTTAACCTGTAGAACATTAGCATTAGCACAGTTAAACATAGAGTGTAATGCACAGTGCTAACAAAGCTAGCAGCTAGCGTTAGGGCTAGCTCCACTCTGTTTTTCAAATATGGTCAAATCTGGCCCGAAAAATCAAAGATGGTGACGGTCAAATTGCCAGACTTAAGGCTTCAAAAGAGGAGTCTACAAACCAGGTGGTGATGTCACGGTGGTTGCATCCATTATTTTGTACTCTATGGTTATCACGTCAACACGAAATTAGCAATAGCTATAACATCTCATCATGTGCATCACATCAGTCCCATACTCTGTACTGGAATATTCAGTACGTTTACATGGACAGGTTAATTCCACTTTCATTCGGAATGAAAGGCCATTCCGATTAAAAGTGGTCATTCTGACTGAAAATTAAATCCGATTAGAGGGGGTGGTTTATTCCGTTTGCCATTCCCAGTGAAAGAATTTCTCGCACTTGTATACACTCATTCCTCTTTAAGTTCATTCCGGTCTTTCTGCGCATGCTCATTTCCTTGCCCTTCTGGCGCAGTGACGTATATAGCGCGCATAGCAACGGGCTGAGATAAAGCAGTCGGACTCGTTGCACTCACCGCTTTCCATTCGCCACAGCACGGTCTTCTGTCTCCCTTCTTCGACCTTCTACCTCCCTTCACCTCCTCAACAGATGAAGCATTAGCAGAACAAGGTTGTTGTCGTACTGCTGCTTCAAGAATATCAGCAAAACAAGCCCGAAAAAGGCACTAAGAACGGCGTCGTCAAGCATCTTGTTATCCGGAACGAGGACTACAGTGTTTTCTTCTGGGAAACGTAAACACGTAACATCCGCCCCGCCCCCTATCCAATCAGAAACCTTCCCTGCCCCAAACCTTGCACGGACCCGAATAAAGGCGATTAAACTGATCTCCCGTGTAAACCCTCATTCAGAATGAATATTTCCCATGTAAACTACCTGGAAAGACTTTAATTCCGAATGATTTCTTTCAGATTTATTTCATTCTGAATGAGAAGCCATCATGTAACCGCACCCTATGTTAAACTGCATCGTCCCTATCAGATAAAATGAAATTAATTAACAATCCCTCACGACAGCTAGGAGAAACATGCTTATTATTACAAGATTTTAATTGAATGTGAAACTGACTGCAGACCAAACAGTGTGATCAAACCCTCTGAGGTCAGATTTGTGATTTGTCAACAGCAGTAGGTTAAGCATGTCAAAATTTAACTGTTTTTACACTCATGCTGTGGATGAAATCTCTTATTCTTGTGATTCCAAATTGAATTTGGTGTGAAATGTAATAGATGCGAGTGTGACCCAGCCCTTGTGGTGCGATGTGAAGAAAGCGACGCAGCCAAACAGATGGAGAGATAGACTAACTAGGCAGAGAAATGTGTTGCATTTTTGTAAACAAGCAATTTAATCTCAGGGACCTCTTTTTTAAACACCGAGGTAAACCATTAGGATATGGTAAAATATGGAGCTTGAGCAGATGGGAGCCACAGACCAGAGCAAATGAGAGACAAGCAAATTTGGCTGCTCGAACATCCACCCACCATTTTACAGAGGGACTTGGCGTCCTCGGAGAACTTGCTTGAATATTCCTCCTCCACCTCCCTCACCAGCCGCTCCACCTCCTCCCTCTTGATCTTCTTCTTCCTCTGCTGGAAGGGAGACTGGCCCTCGATCATCTCGTACAGCAAGCAGCCCAACGCCCACCAGTCGGGGCTGAAGGTGTAACGCTCGTTCTTCACCACCTCCGGAGCTGAGGGAAGAGGGAGGCAGCAGAGGGAGCATTTCTTTGAGCTGAAGGTGATTCAAGAAACGCAGAATCTAAAACCTTCACACCTGGTGAGACTTTTCTTCCACTGATCTACACGGGAAATGTAATTTACTCCTGCTTTTCAGTTTCTATGGGTCACAGCAGAGGGCGATAAAGATCAGAGGTCACTTACCCATGTATCCTACTGTTCCCACCCGTCCCTTGATGCTCTGTCCCTCTGGCACATGAACTGCTAAACCCAGGTCTGATATCCTGATGTGGCCTGAAGACACACACACAAACACATGCACAAAATAATGCATACATCATTATTATCAGTGTGTGCAGCTTATTTTTGCATCATCATCTAGATTCTCATATTGTTACAATTCTTTGAACAGCTTATTTTTGCATTGATGTATTATACTTGTATCATAATGTATACTACTTTTCTTGTGTTACTCTTCATTTTTACATTTCTGTTTTTAATTCCTATGTTGTGTTACCTACTCCACATGCCTCTGCAAATTTTATTCTAATGATTAACTGGTTCTTATCACCACCAGCTTCATTTTCAGGCTGCAATTTAAAGTAATTTGTTTAAATGAGAAGGTAATATATGACTGTCTTTGGTAACAAAAGGGACAAGCAATACTGAAATGTTACAAGGAGCTTGGTGTGTGCAAAGTAAACACTGATGCTCTTAAAAAATATCAAATAGTTCAATCAAACAGATGTCAGAGGAGGAGAAAGCAAGGAATCATCAAGAGCTATCACAAAAAGATAATTTCTTGGAGATATTTAAAATGCAAGTTAAGTATTTTTGCGGAGATCGGCGGGGAGAGCGGCCAGCACACCTAATGGCAGACGCCCGCCGATCTCCGCAAGGGATGTGAGGACGCTAAAACTTCACCAGAGCCTCCATCGGCATATGGGTGAGTAGATAATGACTGAATTTTCATTTTTCGGTGCACTATCCCTTTAATCTTCCAAAACAATCAATGGGTTCCTCCTCAGCTCACTGAAAGTCATAAAATTTCATAATACAGAAATAAGTCAGAGCTATTTTCTTTTCAACCCTTGTGAGAATTTCTGGTGTGTCTTTCATGAAAAAGTCATCAGTCTGTGAGCATCATGTGTTGAGACCATGATCATGGGTCTTATATTTATTTCCTTTAATGCAGAATGTACAAGCAACCACAGATGTGCCTTCAACAGTTGGCCGCATTACCTGAGCTAATTCTGTATCTTTATGCTTGTTGAAATCATCTTGATACCACTTGAACCCAACCAGGGTGGGAGTTTGCCTTAGGACTATAGGACTTTTGTGTTACCACAGCAGCTCACACATTGCATTCTTGCATCATCTGGGATTTTAATAGCTGTTTTAATTCAGTCTGACTGTTGTGTGAGAGACTCTGCCAGAGGTGAGTCGTCTCTGAAAGTGTTTGGTGTCAGGATCAGTCTGCTGGAGTCAGAGCGCCCTCTGGTGATTCATAGTGGAAATTTATCTCACAAACTGCCGTCATAAAAACACACAACTTTACAGCCAGAACTTTGGCTGATAGTTCTGTACTAAATCCAGAATAATGACAAATAAAGACAGTGTTTATTGAGTGTTTATCATCTGACACAATGCTTTTCAAACAGACACAGCATAAAATGGATAATACCTTCAGAACAGACTTTGAAAAGGAAGTTTAATAAATACAGTGCATACAGAAATAATGATTTCAGAGACTTATTATAATTAAATAATTAATTTTAAAAACTTTCTTTCAATCTCCTGTCTTTAAATATGAATACATTTTAAAATGCTCACTGTGAAATTATTTTTAAAAGTTAAGTTTGACATTTTATTACTGACCTATGAAACAACATCTGACAAAACAATGTCGACTCAGTGTCCACTTACTGTCTTGTTTCAGAGCATTCAGTTGTACCATGTGGATCCTAGAAACCCTAAATAATGCTAAGTTTAAACAACTACGGTTCCATGATGAGCAAACTTCATCTTCTGATGAAGACCATGTGATGTGGTCAAAAGCTCCGGAACAAAAAAGGAAGCAGGCTCTGAGATAAGATTGTGTTCTTAATGGGCTTTTAAGTAATAGTCCACTATCCTATCACATTAAATGCCATAAATAGTTTGTCTCCTGCTTTAACATTTACGTTTTTAGCCTACAGTATCTCACATAAGTGAGTACACCCCTCCCATTTCTGCAAATATTTCATTATATCTTGTCATGGGACAACACTATAGAAATGACTCTTTGATATAACTTAAAGTAGTCAGTGTACAGCTTGTATAGTAGCATAGATTTACCTTCCTCTGAAAATTACTCAAAACACAGCCATCAACATCTAAACAGCTGGCAACATAAGTGAGTACACCGCACAGTGAACATGTCCAAATTGTGAGTGAGTTTAGGGCTGGATACATACTTGGCCAGTCCATCATCTTCACCTTCAGCTTCCTCAGCAAGGCAGTTGTCATCTACTAGGTGTGTTTTGGGTCATTATCATGTTGGAAAACTTGATAATGAAAACTTGCAGCCCAGTTTCTGAAGTATGTATCCAGCCCTAAACTCACCTGTCCACCTGTGGGCCATCCTCAAGCTGAAGGTGGAGGAGCGCAAGGTGTCTTCACATCCATCTCCTCCATGATGTCATCATGGAGGAGTGGGAGAGGATTCCTGAAGCAAGCTGTGAGCTCTGGTGAATTCCATGCCCAAAAGGGTTAAGGCAGTGCTAGATAATAATGGTTGGCACACAAAATATTGACACTTTAGGCACAATTTGGACATGTTCACTGTGGGGTGTACTCACTTATGTTGCCAGCTGTTTAGATGTTGATGGCTGTGTTTTGAGTAATTTTCAGAGGAAGGTAAATCTATACTACTATACAAGCTGTACACTGACTACTTTAAGTTATATCAAAGAGTCATTTCTATAGTGTTGTCCCATGACAAGATATAATGAAATATTTGCAAAAATGGGAGGGGTGTACTCACTTATGTGAGATACTGTAT
The DNA here is from genome assembly GCF_041903045.1 of Epinephelus lanceolatus. Taxonomy (NCBI): domain Eukaryota; kingdom Metazoa; phylum Chordata; class Actinopteri; order Perciformes; family Serranidae; genus Epinephelus; species Epinephelus lanceolatus. The sequence continues at coordinate 41,027,722 of NC_135744.1, read as the reverse complement.
GTGTGTTTACATTTTGGGAAACTGGTACCAGTTCCTGTTTGCAATGTACCCATGGATGTTCACACAACTATCACTGGATTACTTTGATACTGAGGACAACCTAAAAACGTGATGATTCTCAGGCAAGTTCTGTTATCACAAAGAGCAAATTCTTCTTCTGCTATGACCTCAGAAAGTGTAAGTTGTGCTGAATTCAAAAAATGTGTATCATGTCAGTGTGTTCAGATATGACCAAGGTTTGACTGAGAAGAAGCGCAATTTTTGATGCAAAGTGTGTCACAGCCACGACTGCTGTTCTGTGGGCAAAACAACAACTAACTTCCTGTTGTTCTTAGGAAATTGTATGCACCTTACTAAAATGAGCCCACAGAGAGGAATTAGACAATCTCACTGGTCACTTTTTGACCTCTGATTTTGTGTTATAGACAAATACTTGAATTGGTTTGACATTTAGTTTTCAGAGGCTTAAATGCGAATCAGACTTTTCCTTTGCCGCTGCTACTCACCGTGGTCGTCCAGCAGGATGTTCTCTGGTTTTAGGTCTCTGTGTGACAGAGAAGGAGAGGAGAGAGAACACAGAGCAGAGCCAATGAGTCATGAGAAGAGAGGAAACACAATGAGATGAACATCTATGAGGTTCGAAGGTGCTGACCTGTAGACGATGCGTTCTCGGTGCAGGTCCTCCAGCCCGCAGCAGATCTCTGCAGAGTAGAACACGGCTCTCTTCTCGTCGAAACCCGCATCGCCCATGTGGTAGATGTGGAACTTCAGGTCTCCGCCGTTCATGAGGGTCAACACAAGGCACAGAGCGTCCTTCGTCTCGTAGGCGTACGCTAAACTCACCTGGAGACAGAGGAAGGTCATGTGTTAATGGTGACGTGCTCATGGTAATGTTTTAGGTGCTTCAGGTGTAACTGCTTCATATCGGCTGATGACATGTTTAAATTACAGCCATGCAGTTGTGTAATCGATCAGTTAATCAACAGAAAATTAATCATGTTGGTTGGACAAAACAAGACAATTACAGACTGCACACTGGGTGCTGGGAAACAGTAACTGATGTTTCTTGGGGGTGTGTTTTTTTTTATCTTTGGAGATTTTATTGAAGAATTAATCCATTAAATGTCAAAACAAACAGAATAATTATTCGATCACTTATTTACACATCCAGCTGATCCTTTACAGAGAAACTTTATCATTCATTTGGAGTTGTGTTTCTGGCTACCTGACCAGCGCAAATCCAGTTTTCTTCCTCTTTTTAACTACATCAGCTCCTGAGGCAGATATCGGTCTCTTGAGCTGCTACTGTAAAATGGGTTTTTGGAGCTTTGTTATTTCTTTTGCTAAAAACTTCCGCCTGCTCTTGCAGTAACGGAAGTTGAGGAGCGCGGTGAGAGCAACAGTGAAGTCACCGGCCAGAAAATGCTGGCTGGGGATGACTCTTTGTCGGTCCCTAACTTTGCCTATTGTTAATACTAAATACTCATCGGAGTCGTTATAGTTAATTAGTTACCATAAATCAGTTTACCAATGACAGAAGTGCAATACCTCCTTCTAAGAAAGGATGTGGGGTGAATTTTCCCTTTATTATGAGTTGTTCAGGAAGCTGACAACGCTGTGTCGTGCACGTCCCCACAAATGCAAACTCAACCTGCTGCCAAAATTTCTAAAAAAAAAATTAACTTGTGTAATTAATTTGTTTGTGTATTTTTGCATAGAAGCCATGTTGAACCCCGAGGGACTCCTCAGCCCTGAGAGCCGGGACCAGCCGACGGACTGGAGTCCAAATCAAATAAACTGAATGAAGGTCGTCTGGCAGAGAATCAAACCAAACCAGAAATAGACGCAACTTCCATGTTGTCTTTTAATTAGTGCAGTTGTTAATGTTGCAGACATCACGTCCGACTGACGCACACAGAGAGCAATCTCAGGAGGAAATATGTGAAGAGTTTCACATATGTTTATCTCTGGGAGAAAGAAATGTCGCTCAGCGGTTACTGTTGAACGTGTTGAAAGAAAACACACATTACAGTAGAATATTATATATGTTGTATTATAATCACGATACAATAAATTTAATAATTTAAAAAGGACGAGTCTTGTGATATTTTAAAGTTTCTACTTACAAGTGAATACAATATCCTGCTGCCTCACTGGAGCACCAAATGTGGATTAATCCGCTGCTGTCCCAACCAAATGCACTATTTTATTGTGTTTTTGTATTGTTTCATTAAAAACTATGGTGACTGGCTGTTAAAGGCTGTCATTGTCGTACCTTTTTCACTCAGATGCATGTATGCCCTGCTCTTTGTTTTCATGAAGACAATATGTTAATTTAAAATAATTATTAAATAACTTTTTGGCAGGTTGTTCATGTTACAGTTTTATTGTTTTATTAAGGGATAGTGCGCCCAAAAATGAAAATTCAGCCATTATCTACTCACCCATATGCTGAGGGAGACTCAGGTGAAGTTTTAGAGTCCTCACATCACTTGCGGAGATCCAAGGGGAGAGGAGGTAGCAACACAACTCCACCTAATGGAGGCTGACAGCGCCCCAGATTCAAACGTCCAAAAACACATAATTGAAACCACAAAATATCTCCATACTGCTCGTCCGTAGTGATCCAAGTGTCCTGAAGCCCCGACATAAAAAGTTGTTTGGAAAAACATCATTTGAACTCTGTTTTTAGCCTCATTGTAGCCTGTAGCTCTGACTGCTTCTCTGTGCACTGCGCTCATGTGTGTGCGCTTGCGTGAGACCGTGAGACATGGGCACCGCCTTCATGTGTGTTCACGTGCTTTCGCTGGTCTCACACGCAAGTGCGCACACGTGAGCGTGGTGCACAGAGAGGCAGTTAGAGCTACAGGCTATACGCCATAAGCCTCCATTAAGTGGAGTTGTGTTGCTACCTCCTCTCCCCTTGGATCTCTGCAAGTGATGTGAGGACTCTGAAACTTCACCTGAGCCTCCCTCGGCATATGGGTGAGTAGATAATGGCTGAATTTTCATTTTTGGGGGCACTATTCCTTTAAATGGAATTACTGAGCCTTTTTCTTTTTTTTTTTAAATGAAACCCTATAGGATGGCATGGTGGAACAGTGGTTAGCACTGTCACCTCACAGTCAAAGGGTTCCTGGTTCAATCCCCAGGAGAGTTTGCAAATTCTCCCCGTGTCAGCGTGGGTTCTCTCCAGGTCCACAGTCCAAAGACATGCAGGTTAATTGGTGACTCTAAATTGTCCGTAGGTGTGAATGGTTATCTATGGTGTCTCTATGTGTCAGCCCTGAACCCTGCCTCTCGCCAGTGTCAGCTGGGATAGGCTCCAGCCCCCCACGACCCTCAATAGGATAAGCGGTTACGAAAATGGATGGATGAAACCATATATTTGTGATTCACATCTTCAGAAGGAGCCAATGGAATTGAGGCTGAGCGCCACAGACACGCTGGGGAAGTGACATTTTGTTGATTTAGGTCTTTTAATGGGATTTGTTGACAATAAGAAAAGTATAGATAAAAAACCAGCTTTATCCTTTAATTTGCCTTATACTTCTTTCAGTGTTTTGTCATTCTGGAACCAGTTTCATTATAATGTTATTTGTTGACCTGAATGGAAAGTATATAAATGCAGACATGTATTCCCCTGGCATACATGCAATAACATTTACTACACTAGTTATGTATTGATCTCTGTTCTGTTGAACCCAAAAAGTTCATCTGTTCCTCCAGTAATGTTTACTCTCCACTTCCACTTCCATATTATAAAACAACTGGGAATTTTGGTGTATGTTTACTATTAATATCCAGTATCTGGCTAAATTGCACAAAAACGAGTGAACAGGGACATCTTAGTTGAGATGAGACGCTTACTACAAATCTGCTGTTGACTTTCTCCAGGATCTGTTTCTCATTGAGCGCCATGGACTCTCCTTTCCTCTTCTTTATCCGCTTCTTCTCCAGTTTCTTACAGGCGTACATTTTCCCTGTGGCCCGTACCTGACACGCACACACCTGCAGGGGAAAGAAAGAAAGAGGACATATTTATACATATAAAAAGCTGCACTAATATAAGATACAATACACCCTCTTTATGAAACAAAGATGATTTCATTGCTGTCCATCTTGTGACTTCACATTTCTGAGGGCGCAGGACCCCGAACAAGACTGTGATTGTAAATAGTCTCACACAGGACGGCAGCTGCGGACTTCAAAGAGGAGGCTCACACACGCAGAGCTGTGATTAAAGGAGAAGTCTCGTACAAGTCATTCACTGTTGTGTAACCTGACTGTGGAGGATCTGATGAACATGTCTACCCTACTTCTACTGTAACACATGTAGAGGTAAAATTAAGATCGGGGTATTAAAACTATCCTGCCACTGACAAAAAAAGAATTCAGCACAACAATGCACATGGTGCTGATATGGATGTTAATACTGAGGTAAATGCAGCCAAACATGCACTTAAATGTCTTTGCAAAACACATGTATCTGTGTTATAACAACAAGATATTGTGTTAGTTAATATAATAGCATAATTGATCCCTTTTTGTTCCCAATTATTAGTTTAAACCTATATATGATGCGTAGTTCTTGCTGTGGTAATCCACAGTCACAAAATAGGGACCTAAAATAAGTACAGAAAGGCTGAGTGCTCCACCTCCTGCTCCTGCAACCTTCTGAATTATCTTCACACTTTCAAACCAAGTTTCTCTTTTATTAATAAAAACTTCTCTCTACCCTGTCTGTCTGTCTGTCTGTCTGTCTGTGATGTTTCTGTACAGTGTGACCGCCCTTCCCTTTAAGGTCAGGATTACAGGTCTAAAAGGCCGTGATGAGTCCAATTTGGAACAAAACTGAGGGATGATGCATCTTGTTACTGACTGGTTCAGAGATCAAAATGTTGTACTTGTTCTGTTTTTAGGCTGTGTTTTACATAAGCTATACTTAAAGGGATAGTGCACCCAAAAATGAAAATTCAGCCATTATCTACTCAGCCATATGCCGAGGGCGCACGAGACCAGCGAAAGCACGTGAACGCACATGAAGGCGGTGCCCATGTCTCACGGTCTCGCGCAAGCGCACACACATGAGCGCAGTGCACAGAGAAGCAGTCAGAGCTACAGGCTACAATGAGGCTAAAAACAGAGTTCAAATGAGGTTTTTCCAAACAACTTTTTATGTCGGGGCTTCAGGACACTTGGATCACTACGGACAAGCAGTATGGAGATATTTTGTGGTTTCAATTATGTGTTTTTGGACGTTTGAATCTGGGGCGCCGTCAGCCTCCATTAGGTGGAGTTGTGTTGCTACCTCCTCTCCCCTTGGATCTCCGCAAGTGATGTGAGGACTCTGAAACTTCACCTGAGCCTCCCTCGGCATATGGGTGAGTAGATAATGGCTGAATTTTCATTTTTGGGTGCACTATCCCTTAATAAAACAATAAAACTGTAACATGAACAACCTGCCAAAAAGTTATTTAATAATTATTTTAAATTAACATATTGTCTTCATGAAAACAAAGAGCAGAGTATACATGCATCTGAGTGAAAAAGGTACGACAATGAGTCCTACAACATGAATCCCCTGTTTGGTCATGACAGACAAATGAGAATTTATTCTAGAAATTATTCTATTTATTCATTTTGGATGAGATTTGAAATTGGACGTAAACAAACAAAAAGCTCAACATGGACGCCAGTTAAAGGGAACAATATAATAATTTATCAGACTTCTTTTGGAGGGTTAATCACTGCAGAGTTGAGACAAAGTGTTGAAATCTAAGTTCATTGATTTCACTCTGAATCCAGCACCTTTTATTATTCTTATACCACCTGATAATTTGTATGTCGAGGATTTTGCTTTTAGTAGCAATGATCACATTCTCCTGATCAACGCTCAACAGTGGAGAGACAGGGCTGGTGTTTTATTTCATGGAGCTCAAAGCAAAACTACAATTCCAATCAATCATGAATAATTATGGAGACCAAGACATGATTATTTTTTATCAAAGTCAAGAGTCAAGATCAAGAGTCTCTTTTGTTTTTTGCCATTTTTCAATTTGAATACTTGGATTATTTATTTCTAATAATTAATAAAATCATTTCCTCTGTTTTCGTCAGTTGTTCTGTGTTGAGCTGACGCAGTTTAAAAAGAAGACTAAGTGTACTCACCTCCCCAAAGCCTCCTTTCCCTAAAACTCTGTACTGTCGGAATGTATTTTTCGTCACTGGTTGGCTGTTGGACACAAAGAGAAGCTCATTAATTGCACAGACCACAACATATGCAAAGGTAAAATTACTAAGGTAGTTAGACAGACAGTAAGTTAACAGTTTTAGGACACCTTTCAGAGACAATAATACCTTAAACGTACAGCAGTTTGTCTGGTAGAAATGTGGATATTTCTTGCAGCAATATTAATAACTTGGTTTTTAAATTTACTTAAATAATGATTTTGAAAATGCGCCTGCAGGTGTGGAAAAGATGACTGCTGAAGAGGTTACGAATGTTGAGTGTAAACTATTAACCAATTGACCTATGGCTAAGCCCCGCCCCCAAACACGATGAACCAATCACAGTGCTAATAGCCATTCCCATACACTGGGACATTCTCTGCCTGGACGTCCATTGAAATGCATTACAGAAAGTCAGTTTGTTCGGTTTTATGAGCTTTTTCTGAGATTTGAAGTTTAAAAATGGTCAAACGGTGTGCATGGGGTACATGCAACTCTGACACAAGGTATCCTGAGAGGCTGGGCGACCAGGTGTATTTTTTACACTTTAAACCACATCTCAACCGAGAAAAGTGTCTCGATCCTTTGGATAAAGTTGTGTGGTAACGTTAGACCACAACATCAACTCAACGTGAATAAGATTAACAATGATGTCTACATCTGTTCTAAGGTAAGTCAACATTGTGTTTGAGGCAACATATTGTCACTTTGCTGGAAAGAAATATAAAGTTATCTTTAACATCTCTAGCTAACGTTAGCTAAAGTTAGCCTAACGTTAGCTCCTAGCTGCGTTGTTCATCATGTCAAGTTGTTTGCTGGGAGTTCATTAGCCTATTTTGTTCTAGTTTTGTACTTTGGTGATCGTACATCATTGTTAGCTGTTGTCCAAAGGGCTCTAGTTAAGCTAACGTTAACTTCTGGAGCTTAGCTTCATTAACTTATCTGTAATGGCAGAGATAACAAAGGTTGGCAAACGTTGTGCTGAATGATTCAGTGTAAATACTGTAGCACCAAACTAACGGAGAGACACTCTTGGTAAAGATGGTAAAAAGGCCGTTATCCTTTTCTCATATTCTGAGCCAAAAACCTTAACTTCAGTGGCACTTTAACTTGTTGTCTTTGATGGTGACGGCAACGAGATGCGGTTCACAAGCGTACACTGTGACCTGTAAATTTTGGCTTGTAATTTAAGCTTTTCATCGACCTTCTCAACAATAAAATGATGAATATATCCCTCCAATGCGTAGTTTAGGCCCTTTTGGTTACTTCTCAATGACATCTGTTTGTTACGTCCCCAAAAATCATCAGTTGCCTCCTGTGAAATGCCGTGTACTGTGAGTGGAGGGGGGCGGGGCTTAGCCATAGGTCAATTACAGAGAGTATACTAGGATTTTGTGTCAGATTAGATTTTACTTGCATTACTGAGCACATAGCTGCAACAACAGAGGAGAGAGCGGAACATCCAAGTATGCGGACATCCACTTTAAAAAAAGCAGTGACTGTTTGATTATTCAGGAGTTTTCATGGTGTGTGATTTGTCTGAAACTTTATTTGTCTGAGAATAACAAGGCTGCTTTGTACTTTAAAACATGAACAATAAAGATTCAAGTCTCGTGACTGAGTCGTGTTTATGCCTGTTGGACACACAGTGAAAGTAACTGAATCAGCAGAACAGTGATGTTGGACGGGAAGCCAACATAGTGAAAGTCTTGTTTAAGTGCTGTCACAGCTGTGGATGAGCTTCCCAACGCCTCCTAGTATTACTGTAACCCCACTGTGCTGACTGTCAGATCCTGTGTTGGCCCGTTGTGGCCTCCAGAGGTCCCTAACTCTGGCTGCACTCTTGAACATGCAGCTGCCTTTCATCAGCCATTACCCAGCCCTATTCAATCAGCTCATTAGTCTGTGGGTATATGAGTCCCTTCAGCTGGTCAGTCGATGCTCTAGAGTAGAGACTGTGCTACCGAGCCTCCAGCCTGAGTATGTGTGTTGTCTGCAAGAAGCTTTCAGTTTACTCCTGTCTGCTTACTGCACATGGATCTTCATTCTCTGCGTGCATCACTTAAACCTTAAATAAAGGGTTTCTTTATGTTTTTGATGAAAGGACATTATGTTTGTCAGTTAAATTCAGTACTCTTGGACATTTTAGAAAACACAGCCATGAACAACTCGCAGGTGTGTGTCAAAAGGCTTAACACTCCTTAGACCAGAGACAGCACATCATCTAAGGCAGGGGCGTGTGCAGACTTTTTTGAAAAGGGTGGCCCAGGTGGGGCACTGACTGATGCAAGGGTGGCATGACGTATGTGCATGCTCAAACACGTTGGAATAGCATTACCTATACAGGATTTCTCAGTTTCTCACATTCCCACGTTTAAATTATAATTCAAAAGATAAATGAAACTCCTAAATGCAACACAACAGAGTGACACCATACAAAAGGAAATGGTTTGAACTAAGGTCCCGCCTTTGACTGGGCAGACAGCCAATCATAGTGTAAGACAGTGGTTCCCAGCCTTTTTGCCACAGGGAACCCTTTACTATCACTGAGTAGACTGACAACCCCTGACTAAGTGACATATTGTGTAAATATTATATATCATATTCAAGAATAAGAGGACAGAACAACTAATAAACTGTACAGTTAACCTAAACAGTGAACACAATAACTGTGGGAGGTTTGTGTAAATGAGAGATTTGGGTGAGCTGATTATTTCCTGTGAATATTGTCTATCCTGTGATATTTCTAGAAACTTTTATATGATTCTGTGTCTGTACTATGTATTTTCAAATTGTTAACAGTCACACATATTCAATGGCTTTTTTTTTTTTTTTTTTGGACAAATTCAGTGTTGTCTTCTCCCGGACGCTTGCCCATTGCTCTATTAGCTTTTTGGTTGTTTTACTTGTGTACGTTTCTAAAGCAGGACAAGGCTGTTTAGCAGAGAGTGACGGCTCTGTGACTTGTGTTCAGGTCTTCAGTGTGCCCTTATCCTGTGAGACTGATATCTTAAATAACAATGTAAACTTTTTTTTTCTATTTTCTTCTTCACTTTTATTTTTCTTGGGAAGCACTTAAAGTTACAATGAGAAGATTTATTATTGCTTTTGAGTCATCCAAGAAAAAAAAGAAAAATTGAATAGAATTTGAACAGGAAATTACCCAATTAAAAGAAGCATATAAAACATGCTATCTCAATATGACTACAATAAGATTCTAAAATTAAAAAGTGAATACAATTCATTTCTGGAAAGTAAAATTGGCTGTCTACTTTTAAAATCAAAACAAAAACATTTTGAATTGAGTGATAAACCTCAAAAGTTACTGTCTAGACAACTTAAAGGAGAGATGGCAAAAACTGCTATTGATAAAATACAGTTAAATACTGGTTAAATACTTACAGATCTACAAGAGATTAATAAGCAGTTTAAAGAATTCTATTCTAATCTTTATATGTCAACTTCCACTGTAACAGAGGAAGATCATTTGCAATTCTTTAACCCTTTAATTCAACCTCAGTTAAGCCTGACCAGCCAGCAGTCTTTACAATGTAATAAACTTTAAAGAAAATAATTGCATTTAGTTTTCTACACAGAAATGAAAATACTGAGATTTAAGCAGGATTTAAACATGTGCATCAACTCTATGCAGAGCCTACGCCATAGCCTACACACGTGGCCTACATTGTTGTGAACATTTATACTTGTGCGTTGGTGTGTCTGTGTCACTCTGCAGTTACACCTCCAAAACACTAGTGTTGTGCTGTAAAGTTTAAATGATTCAAAACACACATTAAACACACATTAAACATGGCTTAATAGAGACACTTTCAAACACAAGAACACAAATCAGCTTTTCTATAACTCGCAGCATTCACAGACAAAGCTTCTTCTTTTTTGCTGGACACATTTCCCCCCACAAATACAACATGCTAATGTTATTAGCACAAGCCTATGGCATTTTACATTGTGTAAATTAGCCTAGCGGCTAGCAGGCTTTTCCTCTACTCATATAAAACCAGGAACAACAGCAACATGTAACAAAGGTAATGTTACAAATTTGGCTCCATTACAGCTCACATATTAAACACGTTTTCCAAACAAATGCAACATGCTAACGTTATTAGCACAAACCTATGGCGTTTTACATTGTATAAATTAGCCTAGCGAGGAGCGGAGATTTCCTCTGCTGATATGAAGCCAGGATAAATCCCTAAGTATAAATCCCTGAAGGATAAATCACATGCAAGACTTAAATGCTGTTTTTGTGGAGGCTTTACTGTCTTCACAATTTATTGTGTCTCATCTGTGAAATTAAAGTAAATAAAAGCTTCGTTTTGGAAATGGTGTCAGCTTACAAAAATAGACAGAAGGTCTGCATTGCCGTGGCATGTAGTCACATGGGGAAGCGCATGTCAGGCTAGGGTACGGTGGCGTAGACCCTACGCTGTACCCTAGCCGTCGATACGACACAGAAGTATAAATCCCACATTACGCCTACTGTACATTTTTTTTAAAAGGTTTCTTGAATTCTTACACAGCTTTGGTTGTAATTGTGATAACACAATCAGCTCAGTGCTCTACTCTGCACTCATCTCCTCTGCCTCCTGACAAGTCATTGCAACATCTCTGCTGCAAGAAAACATTTCATCTCCAATTATGGTGGTGGCTTTTGTGTTTTCACTGCAGTTGAAAGATTAGGAATTCTCCTCCGTGGAGAGACTCCAATGACCCTGTGGTTTGTGAAAACTTCTCCAAACCCCACTGGATGAACCGGAAAATTCAAGGTCATCAACCTTACACAGTTCCTGGAAAGCTGACATGCCAGGCGTTTTTTTTAATCTGATAAGCAGCTTGTGGGGCTGGAAGAAACAGTCCTCATCCTGCTGTAAATAACGGGGAGAGAAGCCAACACTGCTCCTGGTGGGCACACAGACGTACCATCTGTCTCTACCCTCTCTCTTTTTGTTTTGTCTCCTTGATTTGGGGTTTCTTTGAATGTCTCCTATCTTTCTCTTTATCTTCCTTTCTTCTCTTGTCATTTGTATTTACATCACCAAAACAAGAATCCCTGTGGATGCATTGGCCTCCCATGTGGGTTGTTTCAGCTGGTCCTTTAAGAATACCAGTTTAAACCACTCAGTCCACTGCGGGATAGATAGCATGTTTACAGCATCACTGAGGGTTTCAAAGAGGAGTCTGGGAACCTTAGAGGTCTCTGACAAACTTTCTCTGTCTGTACACAAACCTGATAAACCTCATAACATCCATTATTGTGGTGACATATTTATTTATCCACAGACAAATTATCACTCAGAGGGATTCATACTCAATTATGTCAAACAGCAGTGTGAGTGAATACCAGGAAATGAGATCCCAGTATTTCCGGGAAATTCTCAACAGATTCTGGTCTCTATTCCCAGGGAAACAACCTGTGGGAACTTTGGATTTTTGTTTATTTGTGTGACAGTGTGCCAGTAATACATTCAGCTACAGCAGATTCAACGTGTGACACTTCTGTCCATAGAATACTCCTGTTGTTTCCCATCCACTTATATGGAAGCTATAAAACGGATAAATTGGAGTGTGTGTTTCCTGTTTCAACGCGATTTCCAGGTCAGAGTTCACCTTTGTTCAAATTTGATGGTGCGGATGTGTTCAGTTGGCCAATAGAAACACAGCTGCTCTGTTAGTTATTATTGTGGCGTGTTTCTTCGGTACATTACTACACAGCCACACTCAAAATTGTATCGTTGTTCTTGTGATCACTCTGATCATTATTTACTTACAGCCCATGTTAGAAACCAGACATCACGTAGGGCTGGGCAATATATTGATATGATATCAATATCATAATATGAGACTAGATATCATCCTAAATTTTGGATATCACAATATCATAAGTGTTGTCTTTTCCTGGTTTTAAAAGCCAGACTGTTCTAGCTGTTGCCTTTACTCACTTTGTCATTACATACACATTTACTGATGATTATAAAAAACCTGATGTGTGAATATTTTGGTACAGCACAAATCGTCAACCTTACAATATCATATTCAATATTTCATATTCGCATACTTGCAATGAATGAATTTTGTGTGGGAATAAGGCCCGAAATGAACACCTAACCAAAAACTGTATCTATGGGTTAAAGGGATAGTTCGACATTTTGGCAAATTCGCCTATTGCCGTAATCCCTGTAGTCATATGAGTAGGTATACCTTAACTTTAATTGTCAGTGCCTGTTGTTCTGCAATTTTTTTTGAAGCCAAATGCACAGCAGGAACTGTTTGAAATCAAGCACTACAGTAAAGTACTACAAGCCCGGCAAGTACTGTATGTCTGGAATGTAGTTCCGGCTGTGCATTTGGCTTCAAAACAACTCTGTCTTGTAATATTACATTATTATTTCATAGCGTGGTGAATGTGTAAGCTACAAGTTGTCCACAAGAGCGTTTTGGAGTCATCTGATGGTGTATTTGATTAGTTTTGAGGGAGAAAGGGAGCCGTACCATTGACCTCCATTTTGTGCGCTGAGCAGCAGGCAGCTCTGCCCCACCGATCTCAGAACAACAGGCACTGATAATTAAAGGTAATGTACCTACCCATATGACTATAGGGATTATGGCAATAGGCGAAAAAACGTAGTGTTGCGCTGCACATTCATGTTGTTAATTTGTTGAAAAACTTACAAACATCACTCCTATGACTGGTCTCCATTCTGCTGGTAACGTTAGACTGAGTCGTGTCTGACTCAAAAATGCTGAATGTTTTCTGCTGCAGTGTGGATTTATCATTTTTGCAATATGGATCTGTGCAGATATCTATAGATAGCCATGACATCACTGCGTCCTGTCCAAAAAAATTAAACTTTTCGTGTAGAATGGTCAGTTTGTGTTTATATTTACTATATATGTTCTTCCACAAACAGAGATTACTCTACAGTATAGTTTGAATGAATACTGACGTCAAACTCAAATACTCAAGTACTAATATCCATCCCTACTGCAGAGACCTTGTTAATATCACCACTGCAACACATGTACGGTAAATGATCAAGCTGAGGCTTCAATTATACTTATCATTTAATTATATTATGTTTCCAAACTGTGTTTACATTGTTTTCATTCATTTACTTTGCATTATAGACTTGTATAAACCATATTTTTGTGATGGAGTTACATCCTGGTAACTTGTAACATTATTTTGCTTGGTCTCATCACTAAAATCTGATTTGCAGTCGCTGTGTTTATGTTAATTCATTCATTTAAATAGAGTGGCGATGGCTGTGAGCAAAAGCTTTGCAGTGAAGCTGGTCTTATGATATGACCTTTAATAGTAACTCTCTGTTCCTTAATGTCATTTATGTTACAAATACTGTCTGTGTAAATTTATTCCACATAAATGTGTGACACACTTTTTCATTTAAAGTTAGTATTAAAGCTTTTATATGCCGTATCCTGCTCCCTCCGCCTGGAACCTTCTGCTTCTGCATTTAAACCTGCAAAGTTTAGACTCTGTGACTTTAAATCTTTACTACAGAAACTATTCTTCAGAAGAATTCTTCAAAGTTAAACAATACGTACAAATGTACACAGCGTCTTTAGTCAGTATGTTTCTCCACTAATGAATGCTCTTTACTGCCATTATGAAACCTGATTAGACACCAGAATTACCTGCTGCACCTCCCGCATCACTTTACCCATAATTACAATAAACAAAACCTTCTCAGGTATTCCCTGTAACATAGTACAATCACTTGCGTCTAACCTTTACAACAACAGCCTGCTCTGAATGTCACTGCACTCAAGTGTGAAACTTTGCAGTTGAGCAATCTCACACTCCTGTCTTGAAATATATAACGGTGATATCACTCTGGAGTTCGAGGATTGCGTTGTTCTCACCCCAGTAACCCCGAGGACATGAGGACACTGGGGAGAGGAAGGAATGAGGCAACTCGCTGAGCATGTTGTTACTGGTACTGCGGTGGAGCTTACGGCTAATGTAGCCTCTAAATGAGACCTGGTGAGCTTTTAAGTGGCATGTGTGTAAAGAAATTATACATAATGCTGATGTACATAATACAGAGAAACGACAGCTGGAGGAACAAAGAAGAAAAAAGCTTGAGAAAGAAACAGAGATGAGACAGGGAGGTTAATTTCACTCAGCTGTAACAAATATTACCTCTCAAGCCATTTCCACTGGAGGAACCTGTTGTAGTACATGCTGTCGAGGTAGTCTGCGAAGGGCGCCACGCTCAGGTAGTCGTGGATCAATCTGGAAAAAACACAACAAAAGAGCATCTGCATCAGTCTGAAAAGGCTGCAGCAACTTCCTGTCAGTCTCTTTGAATGCTTAAGTGAATGATTAGAAATGCTAACTTCATTAGTCGCTTCGTAAAAATGAACAACAATTTATAAGTCATACAAAAGTAATCTAAAAATTCTCTAGATCCAGCTTCTTTGATGTGAGGATTTCCTATTTCCTGTTTCATAACTCTCAGTTTTGGATTGTTAGTTGGAAAAAACAAGTCCTTTGAAGACGTTACGCTGCAATATGCGAAACAACTGGGCCCTTTTCAGTAATGCCTCACATTCTACAGTCTAAAAAATGAATTGATTCAATTGGAAAAGTAAACAATAGATTCATTTGTAAGGAAAATAAGCGTAACTTGCAGCCCTAGTTGCTTTAAAGAGTGAATTAAAACCAAATCTACTATTGAAACAGTCATATTAGTCATTTTTCAAGCAAAAATGCTAAATATCATCAAGAGCCAAATTCTCAATTATGAGGATTTTCTGCTTTTGTTGTGTCTTACGTGCGAGTGAATTGAAAATCTTATGGTTTTGGAAGATGTCATCTTGGACTCTTGATTAATCAATTCTTAAAATGATTAGTTGCAGCCCTAGAACAGTCATATTATTATCTATCAATAGTGCTGCAAAGGGGAGGTCTTTGCCTTATGTGTATTTTTTGATAGAACCATCAACATGTTTATCTATTACATGATGAACCATGGTGTAACAGCACCACAAGCAACTGTGAGGTTAACAGTATCTTGGCTACGGGTCATATCACATCATAAGTGAGGCTTCACTGGCGAAAACAAGAATGGATGCATTTTTTGCTGTTGTATTCATTAGTAAGAGGACAATTTCTTCTCTTCGAAGTTGCGTTCTCATACCTTAAGGCCCGTTTAGCTTCACTTCTTGGCAATTCAGGCTTCATTTAATATTTAGTTCACTGTGTGCTCGCAGAACACCAGTGTTTGTCAGGTGTTTGTGATGCCACAGAGGAAGGAAAAGAACTGTAACCAGCCAAATTTCAAATGAAAGTAAGCATTTGGATTAATTTTGAATTCAATAATCTTCTGACAAGGAGCTTAACTCAGGCAATATGCTGCCTTCAGGAGCTAGGAGCTAATACAGGAAGGCTTTACTCGTGTTTTGAGTCAACTGGCATATAAAACAGTTTAGATCAAGGTCACTGTCTGACTGAAACAATGACAAATAAAAGTGAAAAGTGTGAGGGAATATGATATCAATTGAAATAAAAGAAATGAGATATTGGCATTCTTTTGTAACAATTCAATTCAATTCAATTTTATTTATAAAGCCCAATATCACAAATCACAATTTGCCTCACAGGGCTTTACAGCATAACAATCTGAATGACACTGAGATGAACAGTCATATTTACCGCCTCACGGCTGTATGCCTCCATGAATCAGTCAAGTTGCAGTTACTGTTTGCATCCATGTCAGTGACAACATGGATGCTTCACACACACCTTCCCCCTGGCAGCACTGAAGATAATCAGCACAGTTTCAAGGTGGTCACCCAAGATTAGTGTCACCGATTCAGTTTCTTACCAGATGTAACCTCTTCCTGTTCATGATGTTGAATAATGGCCAGAAATGTGTTTTTGCAGAACATTATGATGTCAAAGTGAGGTTGACCTTTTGGATATAAAATGTCATCACTTCATTATTTCATCCTTTGAGACATTTGTGTGAAATTTTGTTATACTTAATATATGAATTCTTGAGTTATGACCAGAAACATGTTTTATGAGGTCACAGTGGCCTTGACCTTTGACCTTCAACCACCAAATTCTATTCAGTTCATTGTTGAGTCCAAGTGGATGTTTGTGCCAAAAATGAGAACATTCCCTTATGGTGTTCTTGAGATATCGTGTTCACGAGAATGAAACAGACGAGGTCACAGTGACCTTGACCTCTGACCTACAACCACCAAAATCTAATCAGTTCATCTTTGAGTCCAAGTGGACGGCTGTGCCAAATTTGAAAACAACTCCTCCAGGCATGATGAGATATCGCATTCACAAAAAAGGAATGGACAACCTGGAAACAAAATGCCTCCAACTACGGCTATGGCCATCACGGAGGCATAAAAATAAAAACACTTGGTTGCAGTAGGGTTGTCATGAGAACCGATACATCGGTACCAAGTCCATGCCAACAAGCAAAAAATATGTCAGTACCTGTTTTTTTTCGGTACCGTAAGTACCGGATACAATGTGTGTCAATTCCTGTTGGAACTGACGGGGGCAGTATACGCGCGTCAGTCTGTGTTGAGGACGAGCGCTGAAGAAGAACGCCTGTTCTCCAACTGCTTTGCTAGAAACAATGACTTCAACAAGTGCTAGAGCTTAGATCGGGCCCACAGAATCCAGCCTGACCCCACCCGAGCTCGTGCATGTTCTGTCCGAGTAATTATGAGCCCGAGCCCAGTTTAAACCTGACTTTTTTTCAAGGATACGAACGTGGACATTGAAGGCTGACTCTCATCTTTCTTTCCATGGCAAGCCTTCGTCATGTGCCTCTTAAAGCTATAGTTGGTAATCCTGTTCAGAAACACTTCTTGTTATACTGGGCGAAATGGTCCTTCCATCCTGAGAGTAGTCAATACATAATGTGTTCAGAAAAAGGAACAAAAAAAATCCGACCTCTGTGGCAGCTGCAGGCCTATAAAAACTCTGACCAATCCCTGCCTCTCGGTGTGAGTGGAAAGAACCAATCAGATGCCTTCATGTCTCGTCCTTATATATCGCTCTGGTCCTGCCCACGCCCCCCTCTGTCCCTCCCTCCTCCCTGCGTGCACTCATCACGTGTCACCGTTGCCGGAAATATTCAGCACACTCCTCAACAGAAATACTGAGTTAGCAGGAGAATAAGTTTGCTGAACAATGGCAGAGAAAATGCAGCCAAAAGTACCACTTACAGTGTTAATTGTAACAGCTCGTACCGCTAAACAGGCTGAGAAAAGAAAGTTGGAGGCAGAAAAGGTGTGACGAAAAAGGCTTTGGATAAAGTGAGAGGACAAACCATACTTAACATTGGTGCAGCTTTTGAATGGTGGAGACAAGTGAGGGAGCTGAAGGGCCTGAAAAGTGATGCAGAGGTTGCTGTCTTTCTGTTGGACAGGTAATTATTTGTTTGCTTCGGGGGGATTTGTTATTTTCATGAAATATGTAACGTTAGCCAACTTAGCTACTTTTGTAGCTCGTATTAGTCCAATGCTAACATTAGCTTCTCTGTTGGTGTACTGGAGGATGCTCGTTCAAGTTTGTGGGGGCGTGGCTTTGGACGGAGCACGGATGGGAGGGGGACCAACTGTAGCTTTAAGTGTCAAGGTCCCCGTCTTTTTGCTGTCATATACCAGCATCACGCAAACAACAACACTGATATCACAACATCTATTGCACGTCTGTCCGTCCTGGAAGAGGGATCCCTCCTCAGTTGCTCTTCCTGAGGTTTCTACCATTTTTTGGGGGGAGTTTTTCCTTATCCGCTGTGAGGGTCCTAAGGACAGAAGGATGTCGTATGCTGTAAAGCCCTGTGAGGCAAATTGTGATTTGTGATATTGGGCTTTATAAATAAAATTGATTGACTGATTGACAAGTTCAAACCTGGCTAAACACTTAAAAAACAGGCACCTTGGCTTGTTTAAAGAATTCAAGGTGAGTGAGTTTCAATTTCTTTTTTTAATTTTTATTGTGGTATCGAATGAGTATCGAGAATCGTGGAAATTCACTGGTATTGGTATCGACTACTGAAATTCTGGTATGGTGACAAGCCTAGGTTGCAGTATTCACAATTAATCCATCACTGCTTTGAATGATGTTCTAGTAGTTTCATAGTTACTCTAAAGAAACTGATCTCATTCCTCATTAGAATCAGTGTCATTAACCATGTAAAGGTTGGGCACTGACTGGACGATGCAGGGAATAAAAGGTTAATTATTATCGGTTTGAAATTGGAGGAGACCGTGAGGGATTTTGTGGGAGATGTAGAAAATGAGATAAATGCAGAAAATCAGCAAACTTCCTCACCACCTTTTTATCAGTTGTATAAAGATAAACTGAGTGCAGAGTTTGCACTGTGAATACTGTGCACAGCAGCGTAGTACGTTACTCATGTCTTGTGCTTGATGTGGCTTGAAAAACAAACTGGCCTCTGTGCTGCCTCACGCCTACGCAACAAGCACGAACAGAGCCGTTAGAGGATGTTACTCAATCTGTGAGTGTTGTTTATGGAATGAACAATGAACTCTTCCTCATCTAAAAACAAGTATTTTATTAGGATGATTTGCGTCCGTCTTGTGTTTAGTTATCTCTATTTAGTCTTTATTTATTTCAAATAGTCCTCTCGGTCTTCTGAGTCTCGCCTGCATCATGCGTCATTCAAATTTATAGTGTTTATAAGAAGATTTTTCTGCATCACAGCCAAATTTTGAGCGCTCTCAACTGAACTGAACTTCCTCATTTGGGAAATACTGGAAAATAAATCCAGAGTTACAAGTAAAAGTGAGATATTCAGGGTTGAAGGTGCTCTGTCATGAACTTTGTTTTCTGTATTTCTGTAATTTTCTCATTGAGCTTGCTAAAAATGCATGCTGGGATACACCCTCGTTTAAATAAAGCCAGAACATTTCCAGGTATTATAAGTTGTTCTATATTCTGGGTTCACACAGTATTTTTGCCTGTTACGATGATGACTGCGTCAGATCAGGCGATCATAGAGTCATAAATTCTGTGCTTTGGCTGAGAGACACGACAGAGTACACACTGGTCCCCAACCAATCTTAGCTTGACGTCTTTCATAACATGCATGAGGTCATTGGGAAGGAGGTCCCAGGAACAATGTAATCAAACAATGGTGGTGTGTATGACGATGACTGTCTTGTGCTCAGAAAAGCCTGAGAAAAGAAAAGAAAAAAACAACCGTGACCTTTCCTCAGTTTCACAGCTGCAGCATCAACAACATAATTTCTCTTTGGATTCGTCATGTTTACAGTTGTGTGTGGAAGAGCGCTCTGTGCTCCTATGGGTCATGGTTGAATGGGAGCACGTCATGGAAAGCAATTCTTTTAACATGCTAGACCTTCTGTCGGGATGTTGACACACTGCACGGGATAAAATGATGAATTGTGGCACCTGACGTCTGCCAGGACGGGCTATAATCAGGCTGATATCATGTAGTCTAAACCGTACATGAAACATATTGCCTCCTCACTCTCTACGGCAGTCTTCCTCTATGCCAATCAGAATCCGACACACGTGGAGGCTCAAGTCGCATGACTTAGACTCAAATCAGACCAAAGTCCCAGATTTGATGACTTCTAACTCATATCATTAAACAACAACAAAAAAGAGCAGCGAGTCGACTCAGGACTTGAGTTTTCTGACTTGAGAAGCAGAGACAGAGCCGACATTCAGGTCAGTGTTCAGCACTCCACAGCTTCATGTGGAGCCCGCAGCGCTCTCTCTTTAATGTGCTTCGCATGACTGTGGCTGCACCTCAGGATTTCTGTTTTACTATCTAGAGAACAGAAACCTCACAGAGAGACAGAGAGGGATGAGAAGAAGGATGTTTTAAGAGTGATCACTATCACCCGTTGTTTGAAGAGATGTTTGATCCAAAGCGACTTACAATGAAACAGTCAGGCAGACAATGCTTCCCATGCTCAGGCTGTGTGTCTTCTTTCTCACCCTGCCAATCACTCCTTGCTCGTATGCTCACTCTCTATCTCTAGGTGTCATTGTTGGGCCTGTTAATTGAGTCATCAGCTGATCCACAATCAACCAATAGCACAGCAACACACCTTCTCTGTCAGCCTATCATCTTACTGCTCCT
The DNA here is from genome assembly GCF_041903045.1 of Epinephelus lanceolatus. Classification (NCBI taxonomy): domain Eukaryota; kingdom Metazoa; phylum Chordata; class Actinopteri; order Perciformes; family Serranidae; genus Epinephelus; species Epinephelus lanceolatus. The sequence goes on along the minus strand of NC_135744.1, from coordinate 41,007,335 downwards.
CATTTTAAATATGGTTCTTTCTCTGCTGCAGTTCTTGCTACAGTCGTGCGCGCCCATCACCACTTAGTCTTTACGGATTCATCAGCCTCATCTGCCTCAGCAGTCATCAGCCTCATAGTCATCGGCCACCACCACCACCAGTGTCTGGACACCATGGGGGGCTTTATCCTGCTGCCGCTGAGATGTCCAAGTGCCAAAGACTTCTGTGCATTCAACTGAAAAGTGCAAGAATCATGCAAGTACATGAACTTTAATTTATCAGGAAATGGATTACATCTGGTATGTTTCTACAATTTGATCTGTTATGGTTAAATTTAGGAAAACTAATCTCATCTCAATACACATCGTTTCTGGACTTCTGTCCATCAGCATTTCCAGTGTGAAATGGCATTAGGGTCACTTTTACGCCTGTAGTTCAATTCATTTGGTCCATACAAAGAAAAAAACTGTACACTGACTTGTTATTGTGTGTTATACGTTGTGTGGTAACTCATTTATTGGACATTTTGGGCAATGTCATCCAGCATCATCAGTGCTACATGGATCCTCATGGGGAAAATCAAACTTTAGAACCATTTTAAGAAAATCACGTCATTTCACATTTTATCTGCTCCTTTAACTAACTAACTAACTAACTAACTAACTAACTAAATTGCATTTCCTTAGATTACTATATGTGGTTTCTCTAACCATTTTTTTGTTAATCAAATTTTTGCCAAAAACTAAATTAATTTGGTTATTTTAGTCTACAAAATATCATAAATCTGCCAGATTGTGTTAGATGGAATGTAAATTATTTTTCATGGCATTAAAACATTCATATTTCTGAAAATAAGACCAAGGACATGATGGCTCTGACTAAGGAATGCACTAATTTCTTGTCTGGAAGGGGCTAAACAGAATAACAGACCATAATGAGCAAGCCCAAAATGAGATCCCTGTGATCTTACTTGGTACAGTCCTTGAAGAGCTCTTTGCAGGCCTCCTCCTGCAGCCTCTCGGTGCACTGAGCCATCATGGCCTCCTCCACCTCAGGCACATGGTCCTCTGACTGCCGCAAAAAAAAACAAACAAAAAAAAAACATTAAGTCCAGGTAGACACAGTGACTCAAGTCTGACAGTAAACTCACAGGGGAAAGCCGGATGAACTGGGTTTAAGACGGTGCTCAGAGATTATTATCCTCGTCACTCACAGACGTCTGCATGTTCAGACCTGTGTGCGCACAGATGCCGGTGAAAAACTGAAGCACAGACAGATCTGGAACCCACCCAGGACTGAACACATGAAGACATTTACTTACTAATAATGCAAATTACTGTGTGTTAAAGTTATGGATTACCTAGCTGTAGTCAGAGTTCATTTGATTTTTATATATGTATTCATTTTTGTACATCTATGGGCAAAATACCTTTCTGTACAAGTCAAAGTATGCAAATTTATCTGATGTATATATGGAGGCCAGTGGCTATCCAAAACGTTAGACATCAATCTAACTTAGTGATGACTATTCATCAAATCAGACCGTCAGCTTTTGAAATACACACACAGTTGGTAGTGAAACACAGAAAGTTACAGAGGTCCATGAAAGCAGCAGCTACCTTTGGATTGAAGTATGTGTCGATGAGTTCCTGACCGCACTCCTTCCTCTTCTCATCTGGAGTCACTTCGTACTCCGCCTGCAGAGAAACACATCAAGACAAATTGAGTGTGAGAGGCAAGAGGTGACCATCAGTCGCTACACGAGCTCTGTGTATAAACTGTATATAGCACTCACCTCCCTGGACTCTCTATGGTCCAAGAAAGTGTTTTATATCGAATGGCGTTATGGCCGAGACACCAAACTGTCATGAAAGAACTAGTGGTGGCGAAGGCCGACTGTTGCATCGCCACACAAAAAGTTGTACTTGAACACACTGCAAAAACTACAGCCAGTGGCCAACTAGCACGTATGTTCTGTGCCTGCATAAGAGGAAATATCTCTTTATACCCGCAGGAGGCAGCAGTCTGTAGGAGTTTCTCAGTCTGCGTTCTTGCCTGTACTTATGTTCTTGCGTACTTGTGAAACGTCATCAGTCGCAGCACAAGTACTGTTCCAATTCAAAGTCTGCATCCAGCCAAATACAGTCCAAATGCCCGGATGTGAACTTGCTCTGCCCGTTCCATTGGGGATGCATTCGGAGGTGACTTGTGTAGAGTTTTGACAGCCAGGTATCCCAGAATGCATTTCTCACAGACCAGCGGCAACGGCAGCTGTGTTTGGGAGTTTGTACACCCGAGTCGAACTTGCCAAGTCCAAACTCCCACGTAGGCAAGTCCGAACTTGGGGTACTTGGTATTGAGAAACGCCTTGTATTTATCACACAAAAAGGGAAACCTGAAGACTGACAGGACGGATTCAAGATGGTAGTTAGCGAGTTATAGGGCATTAATGACTTTTAATTTTTTCAGGTCGACTTATCTGTCAATAAAGTTGAAGTCGAGTCGACAAGTCATTTGGTGACGTCATCACATTGACACGGCGGAGGAAAGTGAAGTATCTCCACACATGTGATGTGTGTCTGTCACTCTCAGGCCCGAACATACTCGGACAGAACGTACGCGTAATGGACTCTGCGGAAGTCCGTGCGGACTCAAAGCGGAAGCCCTGTGCGCGTAAAGCTCAGATTTTATGACCGCACGGACTCTGCTCCGCACACCAGTGACTGCTCGGCATGTATTTTTCACATTGCTGGGATTTTTCACGGACATTTTTACAGGAAACTACAACGCGGAAGTGCGCTCGACTATGAAAGCCTGAATGACTGCGGACATTCCTCACGGAGTCTGCTCCGCTAATAGTACGCCCGAGTATGTTCACTTAGTCAAGGATAAAGTATCAGCATAAGCCAATCAGAGGCAGCGACTGCATTCCATACACAAGCGCACACAGAGAGAGAGAGAGGGAAAAAACACATGACTTGTCGACTCCTCCCGGGGGGTGTCGACTTGTGCCACTGACGTCAACGCGTCGACAAATCGACTTTTCTGTTAATGCTCTAGCGAGTTAGCACATCAACAACACAACCTGATGCTGAAAGGAACAAATGATATTTGCAAACAATAACACAAACAATCATGAACCATTTCTGCTTCAGAGCTCAATGCCTAAAAAATGATTTTACCTAATAGAACATGTTTATCTTGATCTGACTCCCTCTTGACTTCAGTTGTTTGTTTGCTTCACTCACTTCTGTTTCTCTCTTCATGCGTTGAGTTGAACTGCCAATCAAAGTGATTTCATTCACCGATGGGCTCCGCCAGCTTCAAAGCCGACTCAACACGCTAAGTTGGCTGAAAACTGCCAACAAGGGCCAACAGTGCGGGACACACTGCAAAAACTAGGGCCAGATACTCACCGACAGCTGTCATGGCCCGACAGCCGTCTGTTGGCTTGGTGTGTCAGGGCCTTTGAGGAGAGCATCCTTAACATGAACAGACTTCGATGGAGGCCAAATGAAAGACAGCAAAACGTCTGAAAATTCTTCCATGAGCTCAAGAATGGATACAAGACGTTTGGATAATGCTGCACAGGAATTTTCAAAAGGTTTTCTGACCTTTTATAATCTCTTTTTGCTTCCTTTCTTTTGGCCATTGGTCAAAGTCTGTTTGTACTGATAACTTTACAGGCACCATAGGAAGCCTAGGGATGTGTGATTGCAGTATTTACATTGTTTTGGGTTGAAATATTCTTTGTGTCATGTCGTCCAAATGTGTAAACGACATGCTGAAGTTGAAGTTTAGCAATATGGTTAAAATCAGCATCACAGTATGGATCTGAATTTTTGACCTAATAAATACAAGTATATGCAACGTCATAAAATGTCAAGCATGTCAAAAACAGGTTGTATGTGCACGTGAAAACAACAAAAGCTTCAATTACTTCTTGCTTTGTTAGTTCTGAATTAGCTTGGGATCTCTCATTTGGACTACTTGACATTTTCCACATGATGACACGATCTGATCATATCATCATGATGATGTGCTGAAAGCCAATGAACAATAATACTGAATGATTGCTCAGCTGTGCTTCCAGCTGTCTGTGTGCGTCCACTGAAGACCTCTGAAAGGCCTGGACTTCAGAAAACCCAATTTAAGATTTAATTGACGAGTTTTGGGAGGCCGGTTCCACACCCTGCAGTACATGAACTGATTGTATCTACTCCCCCTCACATCAACCATCCCTCTGAATGACTTGCAGTAAACTGAGCCTGCCTGGAAAACTCCAAAGTGCTTCCTCTCCCCTCTCACAGCGAGAGCCTGTAAACTAATGCTAAGTGACAGCGGAGACAGTTCAAATCTCATTTTCCCCTCTCCATCTCGTGCTCTTGCAGAGTTCTCAGTGAAGAGACGGGAAGCGGTTGTGGGGTAAAAGAGAACATAATTGCTTCATATGTGAGTTGTACCCGCTGGACGACTGAGAGCTGTAAAGCAGTTTGGCTGAGCTGGTCAGTCAGACTGGAGCCTCGCTGCCTTTGCACAGACAGACAGAGAGATGGACAAGGTCTTCATCAACCTCTCCACCTCCACTCATCACAGCTGACATCAAAGGAGTTACTGATCACTGATCAATCGATAGGCATACGTGACATTTCATTTCACACATCAGAGACAGGAAGGCTAACAAACAGAATCATCTCAAGTACAACACTTCCGACAGACTCTTTTCTCTCGGTGATTATGATTCTGTCCGACCTGAACTACTCAGAAACTCATGTTGTATCAGCATTTAAAGCTAAAACACAATTAAAGCTTAGACTTTCAGCTTAGCAGCGAGGATCTAGCGATGGCATTTTCCAGTTGGAATATAAGACATTATATTTTTTATGAGTGACAGATTGGCTCTATTATATTACAGAACTAAACATTTATGTGTTTACAACAGCTGATTCTTTTAAAATGGAGAGAGCACCAGTATGATGCCGGCTCCTACAGAGAGTGAAGCATCATGGGTTGCTACTCAGCTGCTGTGGGTTTGTTGAGTGCATTCATTGCATGTCTTCAAAAGGCAATCAAGTTTGAAACTTTTTTAGCAGTAATTAGCAAATATTAGCACGTTGACACAAGTGCAAGTACCTAAAAATTGTACAGTACTTGAGTAAATGTACTTGATGCAGGGTGTCTATAGATATGACCTTTTTAATACCACCTTATATGAACTTCCACCTCGGTGGAATTGTGACAGAAAATATTTAAGACCCATCGAATCTGAATTTAAGACAATTTACGACTTTTTAACCTCTCTAACTCCGCCAGGACGCTGACATCCTCGCTCCCTCCCTCCTCTGTTAAATGGTATCTCACAGACGCACTACGTCATCAAATCATGTGATTATTTAATATGTATTTTGCACCAGAGCAGCCTAAACACACAAAGTCCAAAATCACGATGAATGGTGCCAAGTCATGTCATGCCGTTTTTTGATGGGAAAAGTTAAACGATTACTTGCAATCTTATGCGGAGCTGTTAGCAGGCACGTAGCTGTTTTATAAAAGGTAAGAGTCTCACTCCTACCACTATTTTTGGCTGAGCTCTACTGTCTAGAAAGTGGGATCATAACTTTCACATTTCATATGGCTTTATTTGGTGATATTTTATGGTGTTTCTGTGTCATAAACAACATCAGCTATCATAATCACACCTGATTTCAATAAGGTACAATGTTTGAAGCTGGCTGAGTGTTGTTTGATCACTGATAGTACTGTTTTGAAGCCGAGTGAGCGCTCTTGTCATTTTGAGCTCTGCCTGGATCTTTTCATGGAACAAACACTGTAGAATGGTCATACTTTGAGCAATCTTCTTCAAATTTGAAACAAGTGTTCATTGATAGTGTGCCTACAGCCCCACAGTGTCATTTACCTGCTCAGATGAAGCCACAGACAGTTATTCATCCTGAAAATCATTTTTTATTTTATTTTAGGCAAAATCTTCAATTTTTTACTGACTTCAGAGGCCCATTACTCTGTCTCTGTATCACCTAGTGTTTCACTTTCACAAGAAACTTCAGGGAGTTTTCTTTCTGGCAAGACCTCATGCATGCATGTAGTCAGAGTTGTTCAGAAGCTACAGACATTTTAATTTGGGTATGTCATTTTAGGCGTTTTTGCTACAGAATGGGGGTGGAGTGCAAGAGCTTTTAAGGCCTTATATTAAGAAAACTTAATTTGAGACATTTTAGACATTTAGGACCTGTAAACACCCTGTGATGTACTACTTTGTTTTTTATACATAATTAATTGTTGGAGGGTGTCTGAGGCTCACGATTTTCATTGCCAATGATTACTTGTCTGTGATTAGTTGGGTTTTCAACCCAATGTAGCATAAATTTTGACCGAATTTTCAGAAAATCTGCAAAAGAAAAAGTGAATAGGCACAGTTTTCCATCCACTGCTGTTACATAAATATTGGGAGTTGGTTCATCGAGATAAGGGGTGGGTGGTGCTGATTCTCCAGTCAGGTGCAAGACAATGTAAGTAAAAGAGCGCTTGTTAATCCTCAAAAGAAGGAAAACAATGGATGTATATTAACAAATTTTTGGACAACTAATATTACGGCTAAGTGCTCTTGGAAGAGTTCTGTTAACAGCCCTGTGTGTAGAAGCTGTTAAAAGCCATCCAGAGACGACAAAGTGAGCTTGCAGTGGCCGATGCAACTGTGGTATGTCATCATTTACCCAAATGTGTTTCCATTGCACTTAGTCACATTTATCTTTTATCGATACACTTCTCCATTTCCCTCAAGCGTAAATATTTTTTTGCTATTTTGAGATTTTAAAATGTTTCCACTCCAGTTTTTTTTTTCCTACACATATTGAAAATGGGCATTAAACAGGCGGAAGGAAACTGACCTACTGTTGTGCATATAATAGAAATAAAGAACTTGAACTTCCCACTGTTTTGTGCCCGTAAGACTGAAGGAGGAAATCATGGTTTATCACTTATAACTGTGCATTCAAAAAAAAAAAAAAAAGTGAAACAGCATCAATGGGACCAAACACACACACACACACAACACACCAGTCTGGTGGGAATAAAACAAGAGTGTGACTGAACATTCCTCAACTGAGCCGAGCGAGCAGCGAGTCGTTCACTGTGACAGATGAGGTCAACAGAAAGTGTTTGTGAGTGTGTGTGTGTGTGTGTGTGTGTCTTGGATACGAGGTAGAAGAGAGGTCGACACGCTGACGCAGTTTTCTCTCCAGAAGTCAAGAGTTCCTGTATTTCATTAAACAGATATTAACATCCACTTCCTCCTCCTCCTCCTCCTGAACTCCAAACTTTAAGAGTTTGATGCAGAATTTATGCACAGTAACCTGAAATGCCTCCATGGCCCTAAATGAGAACTAGCTAATCAGTGAACAGCTGGTTAAAGGGTCAGTTCACTCAAATCACAAAAAACATTTTCTTTTCTCATAGAGATAGTTTTGGTTTTATTTTTGCAGATTTTTAGAGCTTCTGCCTCCGACAAGGTGCAATGGAGATTAACTGAACTTAGTTTGTTAACATTTAAAAACCTTTACTTTAAGAAAAAGTGTCCTTGTTACTTTGAATGATCCACAGAACGTGCTATGGACAGTTTTTATTGGAAGATTTCTTGTGGAAAAACGGTCAACAGAACCACATGGGTCATGTTGGAACACGCTGATAAGGGACGTGTTTTGTCAATTAAGCATGAAGATTTCAGAGAGAGATGTCTCTAACTCTTGGACCATAAAACCAAAAAAATCTAAGTGAGCTAATTGAGAAAATGTTTTTCATCATGAAGTGACTCTTTAATCCCCGTGCACATTTTTATTATTTTTCCTGCAGATGTTTTTATGTCAGTAAACCTTCCTTTGTGTTGGTGTTTTCTTTCTTTATATGTGCTGTTTCTTTTCAATTTAAGAAACTCGTCCCTTGCCGCCTTTCCATCCACTCTCACCCTTGTCTCCATCAAACCTCTTTTTTTTTGGATACCTGCCTCCTTCCTTCTCACCGACGCATGAGCGTGAGGCTGATTTTGAGGTGGGAAGAAAACAACAAAGCGCCCACATCCCTCCCTTCCCATCCCTTCAGTAACAGGAACTGAGGAGCATTTCGAGGAAGAAACACAAAAGTCCTTGAGACCCCCACTGCCCACCCTCACTCCCCCCCACACACACACACACACATACACACTTCATTCCTTTTGTCTTTCCACACTAGTGCTCATGGAAAAGGGAGACAAAACTCCCCAGCACAAACACACTTCCAGCAACAAGACAAACACCCCATCACACTGACACACACACACACACACACACATCTTACCACAGCATCCAGGAACTTGACACAGCGTCTCAGCTCGGGTCGAGTCTCACAGAACTGTCTGAACAGTAACCGTCCGATGGGCTGCCGCTCACAGAGGCTGCTGTAGTCCTTTTCTGCAGAGACAGAGAGGAGACGGAGTTGATTCATGAGCTGCATCAGTACAGTTATGTTTCAATCAAAATGTGTCGAGCAAGTCTCTGCAAAAGAAATATAAATGAGAGCATCTTTCCATCAGCTAGCAGCATTTCAAACAGGGTTTAAAGTGAAGGAATAAAATAAAGGGACATTTATTTTATTCTCTGGAGAAATTCTCTGGAATATTTATGATACCAAATATAATATCAGGGCTAAGAAACAGTGGCGCTACATCACACAGCAAAATGAGCCAGGTAATCATTAACTCTTTGTTTAGTTTATATATTTGCACAGGTAACAATGATGCTTTTAAGTGTTGTGCTAGTGAGATACAAACATGTTAACTGCTGCTAATGGGCAGAGCTGCTAAAAAAATATCCAAGAGAACGCCACAACAAGCTGCGCAAAGTTCAAATAGTTTGTTTTGAGTCTGAGACCATGTACTGTATGATGTTTGTGAAATAAGATCATATAAAACTTTATATATCACAAGAGAAATTGCGGTGCAAATCCAAAATACATGCCAAAATCAGGTTAAAATCAGGTTCGGTCAGGTCAGTAAGAGTTGGCTTTCTGACTTTCTGATTTTTTTCAGGATAAATTGCTTCATTAGTTTGCATCTAAATTGTCAGAAAATAGCGAAAAATATTATCATTAAATCAAAATAATCCTCAGTTAGTTTTTCTGTTTATCAGTTTAATGATTGATTAATTATTGCTTTCAGCTCTAGGTGAGAATCTTCTCTAATTTTCTTAATCTTCCTTGCACTGTATTGTCCAATTCAACACTTTTTAATAGTCCGATTCACAGGTTGAATACCACTAAAGAAAGGCCTGAAGTAGCCAAATCCAACCAGGGATTTAAACCACCATACTTTTATTAATAAATCTATAATCCACAGAGTTGCATAAACACAATGATGTGACAGGAATTTGACTGACTGAGAGAAGTGTAACAGAAAATAACAGTGAATGACGCCAACACATTTAATAGTCAAATATCAGCACAAAGAGCTGCTGGTCTTATCACCCACTCACCGATAACATTTGCATAGTCTCATTCACAGGAACATTTTTAATAAAGGAGCAACGGAGAACTTCTATTGACATCTGTGTCGGAGTCATGAGAATAAATTGTGGGACAGACGGAAAAACGTAAGAATTAAAGTCCAAATGCTAGTGATACTTAAAAATGAAACATTGACATCATACTTAAACACGTGATGATGTAGTGTAGTGTTTTTATTTACATTATCACTTCTTCTCCATCCCCAAACACCACCTGGTTGCCTTCTCACTATCCATTAAGTCTCTCTCCTCCTTACTGAGTGGAATTCATTTGCCAAAAAAGAGACATAACACACAATAAACAAAGTTAAAGATGACTTGGACTGATAGCATTTTAGCATAGCAATACCTTTTTTTTCACATTTTCTTCAGATATCATGATAATATCGTTATCATGAACTCTTTCGGCCACGATGATTGCGTAGTGAAAGTCTGATATTATGCCAGCTCTATCTCAAACTAGGGATGTCCCGATAACTTTTATTTTTCATCTGACCCAATACCGAGTCCTTTATTTTGAAACCGAGTCCGATACCGAGTCCGAAGAAAAAAAAAAGAGAATGCATCCAAGTTGTCCCATAAGGTTTGTTTTTTATTTAAATAGTATCCAAAAAGCTTATCGGTAGTTCAGCAGCACAAAATGTAAACAAATTCAATTCTTCTTCTTGTCTTCAACAAACAAAATAGGCCTATATCTTTATACACTGGAAAGCAGAGGCAACAATGAACAACGTAGATGAAAAACCTGGCCATTTTTGTTGTTTTGATTCCTCCGATCATTTACTACTGATTCCGATTTTGTAAAAATAACGTGATCGGAGCCGATACTCGAACTGATGATCGGATCGGGACATCCCTATTTCAAACTCATTAAAAAGAAGAAAATAAGTGATAAACATCCTTTGACAATCTTATAAAGTATGGCTGCAGCAACAACTCCAGTTTGACAGTGTCATAATTATGCAACCTGCTTTCCAGTGAGGTTTTGGCAGTTGGAAATAGCGACTGTCAGAGAAAACAATGGAAATGTTTCAGACCTGAAAGATTATTTAATCAATTGACAGAAAATGATTAGAAATTATAGGAAATATCGACAATCAGTTGTTCAAATGTGGATGTTTTCTGTTTTTCTTCTTCTTTTGTGTGGTAATCTGACTACTGGTTGGACCAAACACGACGCTAAGACGTCATCTTAGACTCTTGGAACTTGTGATTACCATTTTTTCACAGTTTGCTGACATTTTGTTGACAATTAATCAAGTAAAAAAAGGCAGATTTACAGATAATCCTTAGGCCTCTAGTTTCGCAGACCGGGCGAGGCGGAGGCGCAGCGCACCTGCGCTTCGCCAACTGGGTGTGGCCAGGCGGATTTTGCAAGTTTGGCACACTGTGCGTGCTGGCGCAGCTACTCCTCTTTCCCACCTCCGTCCCTTCTACCTGCGCGAGTCGGAAAGAGGGAGGAGAGAAGGCGTGGAGTGGGTTTTACACACATCACACCAATCAAATGAGCCCCTCTCCTCGCCCTTAAATGCGCCGCGCGAAGGCGTAATGAGAGTTTACTCAATTCGCCATGGCAGAAGAGAGCAGCAGCGTCAGACGGCCAAACTTCTCCCAGGAGGAAACTGATGTTTTGGTCTGGGAGGTCCAAGCTCGCAGTGTCCGAATATACGGAACTGCGAGCAGACCTCCACGGGCTGATGATGCAAAGGTAGCCTGGGAGGAGGTCACCACAATTGTAAATCAATGTTGCGTTTCTCTCGTGCATGCGCGCGCTCTCTCTTTCTCTCTCGCAGTCTCACTCTGTTTCTTTTCTTTTGACTTTTCTAAGATGACAGATGCTGAATATATACTCCCTGTCTGATGCTGTGGCTGTTTGTGGTTGGCTGAGAGGGATGTGAACTCATTAGTTTGCAGCTGTGTTAATCAAATCAGGTTGGGTTTCCATTACGCGTGTTAAACGGTGCCAATCCCCTTTGATCTGACATCAGATGTGACGGGACAGTTGATATAGAGATACATTCATGTGCTGATTGCAGATAGTTGCATTGAATAGTGTTTTTTTGGGGTATTTATTGCATCGTTAATGTGCCTGACATTCTGGAAACCTGCCTGTGAGGTTTTGGTGACGTGTGCGCACTGTCCGCCGGTCAGCCAAACTTCGGCTTACACTGGCTGCGCTCCCCCTGCGCTGACATTAGACCTGGTTTCAGCTGGCGAGCTTTTAGCACACCTTCGGCGAAGCCTTTTGGCACGAAACTGTCACTGCGCCAAGCTGGATCTGTCGACACCTCCCCCTGCTGCGCCGCCACACCCATCTCAGCTCACCTCGGTCTGCCAAACTGGGCGTGCCTCGGGTTGCGCTGCTCGAAACTATCTCTGTGCGGGGTTCGCCACCCTGCGCCGCGCTGGGAAACTAGAGGCCTTCGTTGCAGCCACACACTATCTGTCATGGGACATAGTGCTCATAGAAATGCTGAAGGCAGCCTACGTGATGGATGAGCTTATGAGTGGAGCCCGGTTTAAAATCTTGGTTTAAAAAGTGTGGCAACATGTTTCACAAACTGTTGTCAGAGCCAACGTTATATTTCATTGTGCAGCAGGTCCCCATAGGAATATAGCTATGTTAATGCTGTTGAAACAATGATTATATGTAGCCGACCATAGTTTGTAGGAAGGTTTTTAGACACATATCTGGGGTTGATTGAGTTCATCTGCCCAGCTGAGCTTCAGGACAAAAAAAAAAAAAACGAACACCAAGGACATGTTGATTTGCATCTTTGACTGATGTTGATGCAAAGCGACTCAGGAAGCTTCATGAACAAACAAATGTGATTGTTGTCTGCAGAGAGGACATAAAGGACTAGAATGATCTGCAAGTCAAACAATTTTCATCTGTATGACCCAGTATCACTCAGAGAATCTCTGACAGCTTCACAGGCAGTGACTCAAGGCGAGTCCAAACTCAAAGAAAAACTCCAACACAACAATGGGATTACACAATAACAAATCCCCGTGTTGCTGCTTTCTGTCTCTATCTCTGTGAACAACTATTAGCACATGAGCTAGACTTCTGGCCAAAGTGTTGCATCCATTCAGTGTCTCACACCAGAACACACTGCATGTATTCTCCAGGCTTATTAAATGTGTAAAGTTCATTCCCTCAGAAAGCATTTACAATATGCACATTTGCCTTTACAACACAACTTTTTGAATATTTTGACCCCTGCACTGTTTACACCCACATCTTCTTCCTCCGTAACTTTTACTGCTTCATTCTTCTTTGGTATTTTATTGCTTTTATGCACTGCACCTTCTGCAATTTGCATGTGTATCACGTAACCCTGCATGCTCGTGCACGTACACACACCAGACATCCTCTCGTCAAAACATTTCTTCATAGAGCTGTTGTTGCTCAAAAACTGCGTCTGTTTTTGCAGAAGCAGCTTGCATCTCTGAAGCTTGAGAATCACCTGTACATGGGTATAAATGCGGACATTTGATATTTGAAATTGCTAAATAAAGATGCATTTGTCGTAACACATACAAAGCAAAGGTGATTTTGTGTTTGCAGTTAGCTGGAGAGTCTCCTCCTGCTATCTGTGTTTTAAAACATACAACATACAACATACATATTTCCCTGTTCCTGCTCTCAGATAACTGAATGTGTATGAAATCTGATCACAGTTTATGAATACCTGTTAACCCGCAGTCTCTCCCAGGCTGCTGAGCTGCAGATTATACAGTCATTATTTTTTAATTAGGATGTTGTCAAACAAAATAAACATAAATGCAGTTTCTGAAATGTTTCCCATGGATACTGACACCGTGACAGAGCTGTGACTAAGCCATAGCACAGACGGATCCAGTGGACAAAGGGCATAGAGCTATCAGGCTCCTCTCCTGTGGAATCATCTTCCTGTTACGGTCCGGGAGGCAGACACCGTCTCCACATTTAAGACTAGACTTAAGACTTTCCTCTTTGATAAAGCTTATAGTTAGGGCTGGCTCAGGCTTGCCCTGTACCAGCCCCTAGTTAGGCTGACTTAGGCCTAGTCTGCCGGAGGACCCCCTATAATACACCGGGCTCCCTCTCTCTCCCTCTCTCTCTCTCTCTCTCTCTCACTCTCATCCTATTACTGCATCTTGCTAACTCGGCCATTCTGGATGTCACTAACTCGGCTTCTTCTCCGGAGCCTTTGTGCTCCACTGTCTCTCAGAATAACTCATACCGCAGCGGTGCCTGGACAGTGTGACGTGTGTGGTTGTGCTGCTGCCGTGGTCCTGCCAGATGCCTCCTGCTGCTGCTGCCATCATTAGTCATTAGTCATACTTCTACTGTTATTATACACATATGACTATTGTCACACAAGTATACTGTCAGATATTAATACATACTTTCAACATATTGTACCACAGTAGCCAGAACTATAACTATAATATTATTACTTTCATTAATGTTGTTGTAAGCTACTGTCATTACCTGCATCTCTCTCTCTCTCTCTCTCTCTCTCTCTCTCTCTCTCTCTCTCTCTGTCTCATTGTGTCATATGGATTACTGTTAATTTATTATGCTGATCTGTTCTGTACGACATCTATTGCACGTCTGTCCGTCCTGGAAGAGGGATCCCTCCTCAGTTGCTCTTCCTGAGGTTTCTACCGTTTTTTTTCCCCGTTAAAGGGTTTTTTTTTTGGGGAGTTTTTCCTTATCCGCTGTGAGGGTCTTAAGGACAGAGGGATGTCGTATGCTGTAAAGCCCTGTGAGGCAAATTGTGATTTGTGATATTGGGCTTTATAAATAAAATTGAATTGAATTGAATAGAGAGGCCTTACTGAATGTTTGCTAATGCAGCTCTAGAAGTGTGTGGCAGTGTATCTTTCTGCAGACACTCTGCCCTCTGCCTGTATTTTCTTATTTTCTTCCTTATTTGCTGTCTTAGAGATGTTGTTGTGCCCAGTCCGCAGGTGAAGTCAGGACTTTATAAATGGTAGCGAGCAGGTAGTAGCAGCACGAATAGGAAAAGGAGGAAGCTTTGGTGAAAAACACAAATGTAGCAAGGCCAAACACTAAGTTGACAAAACTCTCTCAAAACCGAGAGTGAATCTGGGGTTGACTTTTAATTCCACTTTTGCTGGCAATACTGTTTACAAACAGTAACCAACGATTCCTCCATAGCAAACTTTTGACTACTGCTTACTTAAACCTTGTTTCCACCAAGCAGGCCGGTTCAGTTCAGTTCAGTTCATTACATATTAGAATGGCTATGCTTGCGTTTCCATTGTCAATAGTTGTGGATGATACCAATAAAACTGTTCCATTCTGTCCTGAATTTTTTTGTTTTTTTTAAGGCCTCATTTACACCGCAAGCGATGCGTTCGCGTAGCGCTCGCAAAGTGGTCCACAAGCATAGCCGCAGCACACGTGCATTCACACCAAAACCGAACAGACGTGTTGCACAGCTGCTGCTGCTGTCCCATCAAAATACAAACCACACCCAAACAGTTGGTGGCGGTAGTGCATCATGTTTGTTCCAATAAACCCCAGAGGAGAAGAAGAAGTGAGTTTGGACCCAAAGCCCAGGGTGGACAGGTTCGTGTGGCAGTGCCTGTCAGGTCTCGCTTGGTTACAGTGAGCGAGAGAGGTCACAACACAAGCAAACACTGTTTTTTTGTTGAATACAGTGATTATTTTCTCGCAACTCGCGCAAAAAAATGGCGTCTCTTCTATTTTCGAGCTTGCTCGCAAAAGCAGCGTGACTTGAGCAGCGCGTAGAACGGATGTGGTGTGAATGCTCCAACCTCTTAACATGCTCGCTGAAATGAAAACGTGAGTAAACAGCGACCGTACGCGAATGCATCGCTTGCAGTGTAAATGAGGCCTGACACCTCTCTGTTGAGGAGCCTGGCACATTGATCCAATACTAAAAGGTGGAGCTAGAAACACTGCAGTCAATGGTCAACAGAGATCCGTCACTTACTACGACTGGACTGTAACCACTGATCCTACGGTGGCCACATTAGTCAACTACAATAAAATGGTCGGATGCTTTACTGCCTATTCATCATTACTACTAAAGGCTAGCAGCTACCTGTATCTTTTACTGTGGACTGTTTTCTTGCATGTTACTGCATGAGTTGACAATGTGAATTCATCAAAAACCTTAAATGTCAATAGAGTGTGCCAGGGCTGACGTCAAAACCCGGAAGTTTAGTGTCTGTCTGTTTTGGATTATGTCAGAAAATAAGCTCTGTGGCTAACACAAGTTTATGATACTTACAGGTTTTGTTCAGCGAGATAATCTTCACATATGAACACCTTTCATACCGCATTTGAAGCTTAAATGCGATCGCCAGAAGTAAAAAGCTAACGTTAGGCTTTAACGGACTACATGACTACTCCACGGTCGCATGACTCTTGACGTCACCGCCACTAAGCTTTCAACTGATTTCGGCTGCTTTATTTTAAAAACATTGTATAATGGGGAAATCGGACTGTTTAAGCTAAATAAGAAGCTGTAATGGCGGACTGCCAGCACTCTCGCCTGTTCGGGGGTGATGACGTTTAATGTCCCCGACAGGGTTTGTAGTCATATTGAGCAACTTGTTAGCAACCGCCTTTTTTACGACATGTAGAAGCTTCAAAATTCACAAGTAGGGTATTTACTGACGTATTTTATGTCGTAGAACAAAACCTGAAACTCGCTTAAGCTTTTGTTAACCACAGACCTTATTTGAGGCATTTTACCAAAATCCCATTCAAAAAACGTATTGATTTTTAGACGAGAGAACCGGAAGTGCTAAAAGCACTAACGGAGTTCTAGGTTTACTGGCACACTTTATACGATACCATAACCACTCCATTTATTTTTACTGACTATCTTGCATGACATACCCTTTGACGATGACTGGCTGAGCATAGAAAGCTCCACACCCCTGCTTCGCTCCAAACACTCCAACCTGTTGGTTTTCGTGCTGAAAATGTTGTGCGACCCCGCTCCGTGGACAATCAGTGAGGTGCAGACATTTCTCTGCATCGAGAAAATACAGCTAAGGCTGGATGCAACAACCCCGCCTATACAATAAGAGCACTGTCTGCGGTGGAAACACAAAACAAATCTACAGTTTAGGTACGTGTCCGCACAGGTTACGTACTGTCCTAAGGGTACTATACCACAAGTGTTGTGTGCAGTCGCGGCTTTAGTCTGACCAACATAAATACAGTAACAAGTAGGTGATTTATGGAGCAAACGTTTTCCTTTTTTACCTTATAAATTACTAAAATTAGAATCGGCTCTTACATAAAGTTAGAGGACATGTAAGAGACAGATTTGAGATATTTAGTCCCTAGCTGGGTCAACCTCCCTAAACATCACATCCTGCTTCCCCATAATGCAACCAATAACATCTTTTCAACAAACCCTCCGTGCGTGGTACAGTAAATAAGCACGACTCGGGTGGAGTGTCCCTTTAATTGTTTCAAATGTTATGCTTTCTTGTCACTTTGATGAGTCATTTCCCATCGACGACATGGTGACTGATGGTAACTGATGCTCTGTTATATCTCACTTTAGTTTTTTCTGCTCGACTGATCTCTCTTTTTGCTCTGCTACATCTTTGTTGTCATCTGTTCTACTCTAATTATCTATTTTCTCTCTTCTCTGCTCTAACATACTTCCTGTCCTGCTGCAAAGTGAAGTAAATGGGAGCCGGAGGCAAAAAGGACAATGAAGAAAACAGCTGAGATAAAAAAGTGAGGGCGGAAGTCAGAGGCAAAGCTGGAGAGTGGGATATCTGGAAGGCAACTACAAAAAAATCATCAGGTCGTTCTGTGGCTTTAAGACTTAATAATTAACATTTCTAATTGACACTCCACAGTGGCTGTTTACATTAAATCCAAACCCATTATTGTCCTCTCAGAAAACACACAAAAATTAGCTTCATTACAATTCATGAAGCTACTTGGCCAATCCCACACTGGCTACTCGTGCGCGAAATCTAACATCCCCCAGTTCTGGGAACTTTTCATTATGTGGTTGTGGATCAGTGGACTTTCTCAATAGATCACAGGAGGTGTGATGCACATGAAAGGAGCTCCAGGACTGCACAGAACATGCTGTACATCATCACACAGAGAGCTTACACAAAGAGGCCTCTGTCAGGCCTCCTGCTGGCCTCAGGGTCCCTACAGTGAATTTATGATGCCACTGGTTTGAAACTGGATTGAGGTCTCTGCACTTCTGTCTCTTTATAGAATAATTGGGGGAAGTTTATAGAAGTAAACAAGCCGACATTATGTAGTGGAGTCTCACTTTTAGCTCGCCAGCAGCGTGGCTCCTGGGTCAGTCACTTGGTCCACCGCTTTGGGTCAGACTAAAATATCTCAAGAACTATTGGATGGATTACCATGAAACTTTGTACTGGCATTAATGGTTCTTCGTAGATGAACCCTAATGACTTTAGCATTTAGCTCAAAGAGCTGCTGTGTGTACGTATAGCCTCGAGCCACCAGCAAGGTTGTAAACTCTTTTTAAGGGACTTTTTAATGTTGTCCTCGACCAGTGGTTCCCAACTGGTCCAACTACAAGCACCAGATTTCTCCTCAGTCATTAGGCTGAGGTCCACACAGTTTAATTCAGTGTCATTCGTGCATTTGTTGGTTGTCTCGTCTAGTTTGTTTGCTGTCTCTGTTTAGTGGCTTTCTGTGAGTCACTACAGTAGGAAAAGACACTTCAAAATAAAAGTTCTGTGCCAGAAACTCCACACGAACTTGACATGTTTGCAAGTCACTTGCTGTCCATACAGAATGGCCCTATGACCCACGTTTGGTTGGACCGAGACCCACCAGTTGGGAACCACTGTCCTAGACAACCAACTGCACGCTTTAACTTTTTCTCCAAATTTAGATTAACATATGCCTAAATATCTTTTCACCTGCAGATCACCAGAATCAGGCCCTGTTTAGACGACAAAAGTCAACAAAAAAACAGAAAAGTCTGTCCTTTGAGTTTTAAAAAACTTTTCTTATTGAAAAGTTCCCTGTTCACACGGAGCCGCAAAATCTACTGGAAACGCTGTAGTATGCACGCCAGGCCAATGGGTGGCAGTGTAAATTTGCAAAGCAACACCACGGCATGACGCCATGCGCCTGCGCTAAAGCACCTTCCTCTACAACGTGGTGATTACAAACCAAAACAAAGAAGACACAATGGCGAAAGCATGCACAGATAACTTTGTCTGGATGGACAACGAGAGTTGCTACAGTAACAGATTTACACTTCAAATCAACGGGGTGAGCAGCACAAACAGAGGTCGGCATTGTTGTTGTGACGGTCGGCGTGCCTAGTGACTGGAAGCGTAATGCGCATGTGCGAAAAGTCTCCGTTTTCAGAGGAACTGCATATTGCAAGTTTACATGACAATGGAGACGCTGCCGTTTCCAAAAAGTTGCACTCTGGAACCCGTTTTCAAAACGCCGCTGTTGTGTTAACTATCGGCCAAAACGCAACTAAAGTTTACCGTTTTCAGTTGAAATCATTGTCGTATAAACGGGGTCTTAGACCAGGATTGCTCTGCACTTCCGACCATGATCAATCCACACATCTGTGCTTTTACAGTCAGTTAAAATCCGGCCTTCAGTTCAGCTCCACAGCAGTAAGTGCAAAATATACAGTACAGGCCAAAAGTTTGGACACACCTTCTCATTCAATGCGTTTTCTTTATTTTCATGACTATTTACATTGTAGATTCTCACTGAAGGCATCAAAACTATGAATGAACACATGTGGAGTTATGTACTTAACAAAAAAAGGTGAAATAACTGAAAACATGTTTTATATTCTAGTTTCTTCAAAATAGCCACCCTTTGCTCTGATTACTGCTTTGCACACTCTTGGCATTCTCTCCATGAGCTTCAAGAGGTAGTCACCTGAAATGGTTTTCCAACAGTCTTGAAGGAGTTCCCAGAGGTGTTTAGCACTTGTTGGCCCCTTTGCCTTCACTCTGCGGTCCAGCTCACCCCAAACCATCTCGATTGGGTTCAGGTCCGGTGACTGTGGAGGCCAGGTCATCTGCTGCAGCACTCCATCACTCTCCTTCTTGGTCAAATAGCCCTTACACAGCCTGGAGGTGTGTTTGGGGTCATTGTCCTGTTGAAAAATAAATGATCGTCCAAATAAACGCAAACCGGATGGGATGGCATGTCGCTGCAGGATGCTGTGGTAGCCATGCTGGTTCAGTGTGCCTTCAATTTTGAATAAATCCCCAACAGTGTCACCAGCAAAACACCCCCACACCATCACACCTCCTCCTCCATGCTTCACAGTGGGAACCAGGCATGTGGAATCCATCCGTTCACCTTTTCTGCGTCTCACAAAGACACGGCGGTTGGAACCAAAGATCTCAAATTTGGACTCATCAGACCAAAGCACAGATTTCCACTGGTCTAATGTCCATTCCTTGTGTTTCTTGGCCCAAACAAATCTCTTCTGCTTGTTGCCTCTCCTTAGCAGTGGTTTCCTAGCAGCTATTTGACCATGAAGGCCTGATTGGCGCAGTCTCCTCTTAACAGTTGTTCTAGAGATTGGTCTGCTGCTAGAACTCTGTGTGGCATTCATCTGGTCTCTGATCTGAGCTGCTGTTAACTTGCCATTTCTGAGGCTGGTGACTCAGATGAACTTATCCTCAGAAGCAGAGGTGACTCTTGGTCTTCCTTTCCTGGGTCGGTCCTCATGTGTGCCAGTTTCGTTGTAGCGCTTGATGGTTTTTGCGACTCCACTTGGGGACACATTTAAAGTTTTTGCAATTTTCCGGACTGACTGACCTTCATTTCTTAAAGTAATGATGGCCACTGGTTTTTCTTTAGTTAGCTGATTGGTTCTTGCCATAATATGAATTTTAACAGTTGTCCAATAGGGCTGTCGGCTGTGTATTAACCTGACTTCTGCACAACACAACTGATGGTCCCAACCCCATTGATAAAGCAAGAAATTCCACTGATTAACCCTGATAAGGCACACCTGTGAAGTGGAAACCATTTCAGGTGACTACCTCTTGAAGCTCATGGAGAGAATGCCAAGAGTGTGCAAAGCAGTAATCAGAGCAAAGGGTGGCTATTTTGAAGAAACTAGAATATAAAACATGTTTTCAGTTATTTCACCTTTTTTTGTTAAGTACATAACTCCACATGTGTTCATTCATAGTTTTGATGCCTTCAGTGAGAATCTACAATGTAAATAGTCATGAAAATAAAGAAAACGCATTGAATGAGAAGGTGTGTCCAAACTTTTGGCCTGTACTGTATATCAGCGAGCAGATCAGATTAGTTTCCCCAGTTGCTAAGTTGCTCACTGCCGCTGAACGCAGAAACATGTTTCTAGGAAGATGCGCGTAGAGCTGGGCGATACTGAAATTCCTTCTTTACGAAAAAGAATGATATGAAAAGAAAAGGTGAAGAGAGAGCCACACAGACCACATAGATTGAAGCAGATACGTTATGGAGAGGCATGTACTGTAATACCCTTAAGTGGCAACAAAGTGGACAAAATGTATAGGAAGCAAGCACCATGTTGCACAAGGGCATTTCCAGATCAATAACACCTTTATCAACACTGATGTATGGAATGAGGATAAGACAGATACAGGTCTACATTTTGTCTTTGTATAAACACACCACCTTTTGGCAAGTCGCACACTCACTGAGGTAAGGCTTTGCTGTAACGAGCAGTGGAGTATGTCAATAAGCAATATGTTACTTCTAAGATATTACCGTAACTGTTATTTCCGCTTTTCTTATGTCACTGTTAAGTTCATGTTTATTGAAACATGAGGAACTACAGACGCCTCCAAAGAGTGAATGAGAGCCGCTGAGAGGCACCAAGAAGATAAACTGTGTGCAGATCATCATGTTGTCATGTCTAACTGTGCATCAAGGGTTTATTCTGACTGAACCAGAGTTAGAGGACTAACAAGACTAAAACAGTTTTGGTGAGTTTCATTTCTGTCAAGTTCAAATGACCTGTTTTATGATGAGTTAACAAGGCAGTGAGGCTTAACTGAGTCTGGTGAAAGAAAGAAACTTGGATTGGTGTACGATTGTTGTATAAAAATACGGCAAAATTGAGTTTTCCAACTAGTGTGTGACACACTTTAAAGCTCCACTGACTTGTGTTGTTCCTATAACTAACAACACATGACCACTGCACACAGTTCAACGTCCCTTCTGTTTATTCTAGTGAGAAAACAAGCTAAAAAAAGAAAGAGCACAAAATGCATAACAGGCGTTGCATAACTTAATGTCTTTCTGTTATCATGGACACATGATGACAATTATCATGGCCAACCAATATTATTTTGAATGATTATCTTGTCATATCGCCCAAGCCTGATATAAACCATCTTGCATAGAGCTGCTGACAAAAAAAGGTCTCTGCATCTGGACTTTAAAGCCAGCCCAGAACTGTATGTTTACCGTAAGATCGAGTTTCTCTAATGGCCTGTCGATGAAGGGCCTAGGGCATCCAGGAGGAGGAGGAGGAGGAGGAGGAGGAGAGGAGCCAGCATCTATCAAGACTCAAGATGCTTTCATTCGCCATTTGTAGAGGGAACAGGCACATGTGCACTGAATGTCCTGCATGTGTCTCTCAGAGAGCAGGACAACAGCAGTAAAGCCACGAGGGGATAAAGTCAACAACAGCAGCAAAACATTCGACAGCTGACGTCTTGTTACAAACAAAACACATGTGATACAAACAGCAAAACTGTGCTTCCACTTGTCTCAACAAGTGTGAAAAATCTAACACGGGCATCGCAGCAGTAATGTCATCACAGGCCAAATCACAGACCTCAGTGAGTGTGACCAGGACATGGGATTTGTGTTTGTAAATTTTCTAACTCTCCACACCAGCTGTTGTGTCTCCAAAGAATCCCCCGTGTTTCATTCACACATGACTTTTCCTTCTCTGTCTGCACCAGCTGACCAATCTGGCGTGCTCCTCTGAAATGACAATTTTGTACTTCTGCATATTCTCACACAGAGAATGAGTCAACAGCAGAAACAGACTGAGTAGAAATCTGCACCCTGTGTCTGCACTAGTGCCGAGTGTTCTGCAAACAATGCATTTTATGTTAAAGTTAAGAGAAGATTTGAACAAACACTGCATCACTGCATGTACAATTTTAGACCCAAACATCTGAACAATGCAGGGAACTGCTGCATATCACCTGCATGGTATGTAATAATACATGAGAGACAGAAGAAGAGAATAGAAAAAGACAAGAGAAGAGAACAACCTGTTTCTGACAAACAAGGAAGTTGGCAGTTTCCTGAACGTCTTTCTCGAGACTCCCTCCCACTCACCTCTTTCTTCTGGTTTCATAAAAACTGCCACAAGGATTTTCAGAGCTGAATCATTACTGACCATTTGTCTTATTTCCACTTCTCAGCCTCACACTTTCTACTCCTCATGTTTTACTTTGCTTTTCCTAACATCAGTATATTTCATCCCCTCCTCTAACTGGGACGTTAACTTTTCACAACATTTGTGGTTTTGTGCAGTTACGTGCTGAACTTCCTGCCTCCGTGTGTCACAGTCTGTGAGACAGCATGTTTGACTGAATTCATTTAAATCAAAGCGTATTTGCATAGCACCTTTCAGGAAAGAAGCAGCTCTGTTGTGAAGGTTTCCTGGAGAAAAACAACATCTGCTGCTGATCACGTTAAGCACGCACCACTTCAGCCAAACTGCATTTACTGTACAGGATGTTATAGCACCAGCAGAGACGGTTACTGCCCTGTTTGACCAAAGAGTCTTAGGAAGTTCGCTGCTGATTTTGCTTTTGTGCATATTTGCATTTAAACACTTTTATCAAATAAAGTTTTGTTCCTCTTGCTCTTGTCTACATCAGAGGCCTCATTTTCTCTTTAAAAATAAATAAAAAAAATTGTAAGTTGTAACTTTATTCAAATGTTTATAGTAGTCCTAACAAGGTCACAAGGTTTATTTATTTATCATAAAAAGGTTGCACAATGACACTTAAGTTGTAGCCCCTTCACAGTACAAACACTCAGAACAAACAGTAGCCATACAACATTATTGTGTTTTTAAAAATGTTGCAATATGCGTGCAATATGAGTATTTCATTAACATACATTTTTGCGATTCATTACCTTTTTTCAACTGCAAATTATGCCCCAGAGGAAAACTGTTATCTGAATATCTGTTTAATCTAATAAGCTAGTTTGTCATTTTTAGTCATTTTTGTGGCAAAGTTTTTGATTTTATGATTCTAGTAGGCTGCCAAAAGTTTCATTTGTATTTCTAATATTATTAATTAATGTCATAAAAAAATTACTGCCCCAAGTGAAGGACTTCAAGCATCTCAGTGTCTTGTTCATGAGTGAGGGTGAAATGGAGCATGAGATGGATAGGCAGGTTGGTGCAGGGCGTGGTGCCAGACTGTGGCGTTGGAGAGGGAGGCGGAGAAGGAGGAGGTGACTTTGGTCAGAGTTTTAGGTAGTCAGGGCGGCTGTAGGTGTGAGGCAGGGCGGGTCGTCCACTAATCGGAAAATTGGCGGTTCGATCCTTCGCTCCTTCACTCCAAATATCCGAAATACTGAACCCTAAATTGCTCCCAGTGGCTGTTCTATTGGTGTGTGACAGCGTGTGAATGGTCACTGAGTAGCAGGTGGCAGCATGTATGGTAGCCTCAAATGTGTGTGAATGGGTGAATGTCACATGTAGTGTAAAAGCACTTTGAGTGGTCGTGAGATTAGAAAGGCGCTATACAAGTGCAGTCCATCCACCATTTACCATAAGTGACCAAAAGAATGAGATTGCGGACATAAGGTGAGGAGCTCAGACATCTGGAAGGAGCTCGGACTAAGCCAGACGTGCAGGTTTAGCAGCCGTCCATGCATGGAAAAGCAGATTTCAAACCACTGTAAAAAAAAATCCAGTTATCGAAACAAAAATCTGAAAATACACATATTGCATCTAGACAGCATGGAGATGTTGGTAATTTGTTTGTAACAATGATTGATTTGCTCCATAAGTGAAAAACTGATGTTTAAAATTGCCATTTTTACATTGACTCCAATTGTTCACATTAGAGCAAAATTCAAAATGCTGTCAAAAATTCAGTTTTTGAGATAAAATTCTGAAATTTGCCACACATCATCTACCATGACTCTAGAATTTTGTCATTTTTTTCGTGAACACTGAAGATTTATTTAGCAAGAATTTGCATGTATATGTTTACAGTACCGTTTACAGTCAAACATTTTGATGCACTGTAGGCTCAATTTTTGATAAATCAAAAATCTGAGAAACATAGTTTTTGTAGGACAGTCTGAAGATGCTCTGTAGCAAGTTTGGTGTCAACTGAGCAAATATTGTGGGAGGAGATAGGTTTAAGAAGTTTTACAGGTTTTGAAAAAAAAACAGAGTGATGAACTTCATAATTTTTAATAGGTTTAAATGTACAAAAGTTTCTTCAGTATTGAGGCTACAGTTTGATGAAAGTTGTGAAGTTGTAGCGCGTATGGTTGATTTGTTATGAATTTTCAAAGTTTTGAACTTTAGACGCTTGCTGTAGCGCCACCATCAGGACTATTGGCTTGAGTTTACAGCTGAGGATATCTGGCATGAGACTGGACCTTTGTGCAAAGTTTGGTGAGTTTTCACCCATGGGAAGTATGATTTCCTCGGAAGAAGAAAGAAGAAGGACCCTAATTATACCTAAAGAGTGTGGTTTATAGTGGTGATGAGGGTGGTGCAAAATGATGATTCTAGTGACAACCAGTCCTTCTATCACAGTCTGAATGATGTTCACGTGGTGGCAAACTGGAATCATGCTGGACAAGTCAAAGAAGTCCAGTATTGTAAACCTTAACCCCAGGGGTCCCAGGGTCAGGGGCCAGATCCTGCCGACCTGAGACAACTTTATAGAGCCCCTCACACGTTTACATGTTTACAGAGTTTTCAGGGGGTTATATAACTACACGGTATTGCTGGAAAATTATTAATGATGCATTAAAATGTCAACAGCAGTTTAACCCATTTAAGCCCACCGGCAACAATAGTTGCCAAAGTGTATTCTTGTCATTTTCCACTTAAAAATACATTTCTAAATACTATACATGTTTTATATATCAATGATATGTGAGTGGACACCTTAGAAAATCATATTAAGAAAAAAAATTAAGTTTCCACATACTTCCTATCACATGGCGTTGTTGAGTTCCTGACCCATCTTACTGAGGGCATGGCGACGACAAACCCCCACAAGTAAAGGTGATTTTCATATTATAATAATATTTTTTTTGTTGACATATATATATCTACTTAATCATGAAAGTCTCTAGAATCATCCAAACAACAGAAATATTACATTGGATGTATAGTTTTTTCTGTATGCAATCATTTGTCTAAGCGGCAACTATTGTTGCCAGTGGGCACATACCTTGTCAGTAGATAATAATGTTAGCTAACATTACCAGCATTACAAAGGGCTGATATTTGGTAACAATACAGTTTTTGATAGTGTTAGCTTTAACATTTGGTAACCAACATTACTAGTGTTTGGCAGCTAGTGCTAGCTAACTACCTAGCTAACTAACTAGCTAGCTATTAGCGCTGCCAATGTTAGCGCTGACTGTGTTGCACTGTGTGGTAGATTAGAAGGACTGAATGATGTCAAATACAGGGAGAACATCTTTAACACTATTGTACATGAACAGGGATATAGAATTGGAATTGTTTGGTAAAAATATCCATTTCAAATTGCGTTAATTTCAGAAAATGGTGGCCCCCAGTGGCCATGGGAGCAAACTCTTTTGTGTTTTCCACAGAGATAAACCAGGAGGATTAGAGAGGTATACTTTAGCAGAGGTTTTGGACATCCTTGATGCAGATGATCCCTCTGCAAAAATCACAAGCATTTCAGTTGTGCCAGAGTCTGAGAATAATTCCCGCGAAACAAACTGTGACAGCGATTTTTCTGATGATGATGATGTGACCTGTGATCCCAAACGCCTGCCATCTAGGCTGCTCAAAGGAGACTGCTTTGTGTCTGATGGTGACATGCAACTACCCATCACTGATGATGGACAAGAACCTGAGTAGCTATGTTTCCATCCAAAAGTGATTCGAATCATTGGGAAATGCGCATTAAAAGAAATACGAAACCTGTGTGTTTCCATTAAATGTACAGACTTTGGTGAAAACTACGAACTCGCACAAGTTTTCCACAGAACCGGAAACAAAACAAGTCTCGCATTCTTCTTCTTCTACGTTTTCTGGTGGTTGGCAACCAGCTTGTAAATGCATTACCACCTTATTAAGGCTAGAAATGTTCTTATGTTGTCCTCCGTCCACACAAGTCTTGTGTTGTTGTTTCCCGCAATATTTTTGTCTTGTGAGTGAACCGGAAACACCGGAAGCAGTTGGGGTGAAAGTGCGCTACGTCAGACTTAATTCAAACATAACTGTTTCATTCCCCCGTTTTGCGA
Organism: Epinephelus lanceolatus; assembly: GCF_041903045.1. Lineage (NCBI taxonomy): Eukaryota > Metazoa > Chordata > Actinopteri > Perciformes > Serranidae > Epinephelus > Epinephelus lanceolatus. Next base: position 40,980,304 of record NC_135744.1, on the reverse strand, counting down.
ATCAACATTTTTTTCTTATCAACCAAAACCCGGCTAAAGCGAGTGTATTTTAGTTTGTGCGAATCAGGGGATTTTAAATCGAATTTTGGCATTTCCAAGTTTTTTGATGACAAAATTCATGAATTAAATTGTTCTCACACTTGTTTTAAATAATAAAAGTCTTTCTCAATAAAGACAGCTGAATTACATGTTGTTTTTTGTGCTCTAATTCACTTTTCACCATTAGAGGGGTAGATACAAGGTATGTGCCCACCGGCAACTATAGTTGCCGAACATTCAAATGAGATTTTTTAGAACAGAGAGCACATAATGGAGGAAATAACTTTAGAACATGTTCATATGAGACTCAGTTAATATGACTATATGCATAAAAACATTGAGAAAAATTTGGGCACAAATGGGTTAATGTTGCTGGTGGAGGGTTGAGTTGGGTAAAAGATTAATTGCTAACAATGCATTAAATGTCTTTTTAATGGATCTTGTGTTTTGCATGTTAAACTTTAAACAAGAAAAATAAGCAGAAACTACAACTGTTAAATAAATCTAGTTGAGTAAAATAGGTCTGAGCACTGCCATGCTCTGAGGCACTGTAATGCTTCAAGATAAGTGCATTGTCATTGTCAGCATGCTAACACACACACACGGCTAACATGCTGATGTTTAGTAGGTATAATGTTCACTATCTCAGCATGATTGCAGGTATCTGATCAGAAACTAAACTACTGCACAAGTTTAAAACTTGAACTGATCGCAGTGCTACATGAAAAGTCCAACCAAAATTGAACCAAATATTATCTTAACCCATCCAATAGTTAGGAAAATTATACGTTTTAAGTACCTCAGAATCATAATTACTGTAAGTACAGTATTTGAGTAAATGTGTGTAGTTACTTGCCACTAAAAATACTGAGACACTAAAAATACGACCAGGTTCAAAATGAAAGAACAATTTCTGAAAAGGTTCTTCTGTTTCTAGAAATGTTCTCGCAGTGTAAAATGAAAAATGTACTGTGCTTATTTCACGGCACTAACTGATATAAAAGCCCAAACAAACATACTCTACATTAATTCATCCTTGTGGCTCCTAGTTTTGATCCTTACCCGCCTGTCTGTCGCCACACTGCACCTTCAGGCAGTGTAAGTTTTATCATAGGTCACCATCAGCTGGGCCTCAATGCTTCTTCTTTAATGGATGTCTTCCTAACAATGTGGCCTGTGTGTTTACTCTGCACGGCCTGGGTGCCATGTACAGATGTATACTACGAACAAACTGCGTGCTGCGCCTTTATACACAAACACTGCAGCCAATGGTTGGGAACTCTGCTGTAAACATCTTGAGAGCGGTAATATTTCACATCACACCGACATCACATGTTGCTATAGTTAACCTTCAGGGGAGGTCAAGCTACTTCACCGGTTTACAACAGAACACAAACACACACACACACACACAAACACACACACACAAACACACACACAGGGCTGAAGTAAGGAAAATATCCAACACCGATTTCTCTGAGCTATCATGAAATTGGAATCGTGATCATTTTTAAATCAAACTATATTAGTGGTCTCCAGAACAAATGAGCTCAAAGCAAAAGAACACTAAAGTGTGAGGACAGGGTGTCCTCTTACTTTTGGGCACGCTGTGTATCTTGTTTCTACATGAAAAAAAAAAAAAAACGGTCAGATTATAAAATGCAGTTGCTTGTTGCTCAGCTTCCCAGGCTCAAACCTTGGAAAATCTGATCCACAGATTTTTAAGGTGACAAGGTAATCAAAATTTATATGATGTGGCACACTTTTACAGCATGTGTTCTTGCCAACAAATCTCAAGAACAAGACCCAAACCAACAACACTATAAAGTGTGTGTATCAATATCTGATTTACGTTCTTCTCTGTGCCACAGAGCTCCGTTGTTGTCCAAAAACCATAACTAACACATCAGCGAACCACACTGTTGCACTGGGTGACATGTTCCTTCATTACTACAAACTCACACACTAGTTTATTTTAACTCAATCACATATACACCCTTTCTGCTGCCCCATATTCTCACTACTGCACTAAATGTGGATTCATCCGCTGCTGAAAATAGTCCCCAACACATGCACACTTCCCTCCTGTTTGATAAAAACTACAGTGAGCAGATGTTTTAGGGAATTAAAGGGAAATTTCGGTTTATTTCAACCTGTCTCCTATCGTCCTAAATTTGTTTCAAGTGACTAGTGACATAAAAATGATAGTTAGCATGTTAGCCGTTAGCCTAGCTACATCGTAGCGTCAGACCTGTTAAAACGTAAGTGAACGGGCAACCTTCAAGTGCAAAGTTAGTCCACTAAACAAGCTTTTTTTCCACAAAGACTGCCTCATATCGTTAGGATAAATGTCAGAGAACATATAGAAAACGACATGTAAAGTGTTGTCTTACCTTACCGGTGTGCTGCCATGTTTGTTTACCATTTAGCTCTGCTTTCCAAAGCGTGGCCGAAATCTCACGAGAACAAGCAGCGATCTCATACCGTGCCTGAAATCTCGAGAGAACAAGCAGCAACAGCTGGAAGGCAGAACCGGACAGTAGCCTGAAAAGTTCATTCATTTATTTTATGAAAGATTTATAGAATAATGGCTGACTTTTTGCCAGACTTCGACTTTGTGGAGGAGGAATTTGATTTTGCAGAGTTTGATGGCCGCCCTTATTTATTTGAGCCAGAACACACTGACGAAGAGCTTCGTGAAATTGAAGAACGGAGGAGGAGAGAGAGAGAGGCACAACAGGTAGAGGACGAGAGAGGAGGAATGGCTGCTGCAAGGCTGCGTAGCTCTGGAGATTGGTGGTGTACCTGTGAATGCTGTGCCCCAGTGCCCACAGAAGAGGAATGCCTCTGTTGCAAGGAATGGGACCGGTTGCAGCCTTATTTTCAAGGTCTGGATGTGACCGAGGACGAGACACCTCCACCTGGAGTAGTATCCAGCTGGGCTTTATCTAGAGCTCGACAGATATATTTCGGCCGTGCTTTGGAAAGCAGAGCTAAATGGTAAACAAACATGGCAGCACACCGGTAAGGTAAGACAACACGTTTACATGTCGTTTTCTATATGTTCTCTGACATTTATCCTAACGATATGAGGCGGTCTTTGTGGAAAAAAAGCTTGTTTAGTGGACTAACTTTGCACTTGAAGGTTGCCCGTTCACTTACGTTTTAACAGGTCTGACGCTACTATGCGCCCCGGCTGTATCTAGGCTAACGGCTAACATGCTAACTATTATTTTTATGTCACTAGTCATTTGAAACAAATTTAGGACGATAGGAGACAGGTTGAAATAAACCTAAATTTCCCTTTAACTAAACATTTTTGAGCTATTTTTAGTCAATGAACTAACATTGTGTTTGTGTCTTTTCATGGGATTTGCTGGCAGTAACAGAAACACAGGACAACACCAGCCTTATCCTTTAAATAGGAGATCAACTATATTTGTATGTCAAAAAAAAAATTAAAATCAGATTTGCTCTCTTTCAAAATTTGCTCTTACACAAAACACACATCCAACAGGAAAAAAATCAGATACTAAAAGAAAATGTTCAACAGAAGAGTTGTTGTGTGTAGTTCACGGGGTTATATCACCAAAACTGTGCCAGTGCCCCGGGCCAAGTAAGGGAAATTTTAGAATTGCAGTTCTCTGGACTAGTGTTGTGTCTAGAAAAAAACAAGACATCTTTGTCTTTAAAAAACACATTCAAGCCCCCTCCAGGGACGTCCTGACATCCCCCCACACCACTCAATAAAACTTAAAATATTAGGATCTCCTTTTCATCAAGTCAAATATTATGTTTGACACTCGGCTACTCGGCTCTTCAACAGTCCAAAACCCTGAATTATTCACTTTATTGTCACATCAGGGCTTGACACTAACTTTTTTTCCCAAGGAGCACATGTGCTTCTAAGTTGAAAAAGTAAGGAGTGCACAAAGAACTTTAGGGGTACAATGTAAATTGATCAAATAATGTGTTTTCCGTAATAAACGTGATGCAAATAGACATTTACAAGCAAAATTATTTAATGAATTTGTATACAAAATGTACAGAAAGGTAAAATCATCAAGTTTTGAAAAAGTATTGCAATTTAATTTTCTCTTTAATGTTATTATCTTATATATATTATCTTTGCAATATGATTATCTTATATAATGTTATTACTATCCTAAAACATTCTCCAGGTCCTCTGAAACTCTGCAGGACTTATTTCCACCCTGCCCAGCAGTGGTACCGTGGAGAACGGTCCCTAACTGCGGGGAGAACGGAGCAAGCCTCCCCGGAGGTCCGCCACTTTTCCCGGTCCGTCTCCTCCACACTTTGACTTATTTCCACCCTGCCGACAGTGGGACTTATATTCATTGTGCCAACAGTGGCTTGGAAAACTGCCCATAACCGTGTCACCGTGTTTTATGTGCACATGTGCCCCTAAATATTTTTTACAGTTCGCACACACCTATTTTTCGCTCTTACTGTCGAGTGCTGCACATTAGACAAAGAAAATTAGCAAAGTCTCACAACTGAGATGCTGGAATCTTTTTTGGAAGCATTTTTGCTTGAAAAATTATTAATCGATTATCAAAATAGTTTTTGATGATGATCTTTTTCACCAACTTTCTTCTTTGTCTCATTCCTGTGCTTTCCCTCCCATCCTCTCCTGACTGTATATCTGGCTTCTTCTGTCTGGTCTGGTATCATAAACTCTGGGCTCTGTCTGCAACCTGCCGTAAATTAAAATGAAAGTAACCATACTGCTGGTTGAAACTGCATAAACACCCGTCTGCTTCCTCTTTCTGCGCAGGCCACAGTTTCCTCTGTGGTACTTAAGCAAGATTTTTTTTTTTCTTTTCTCTTCTGCAGCCCACATGCATTCAGACCTCTCATTCGCTTGACGTTTCTTAACTGGATCACTGATCTGCTTGGTATGAACGGAGTCAAGTTAGGACACATTTCAGCTGCTTGTCTTCGAGTGAAGCATGTAAGAATGTAAATGTGACAGCTAACATTGAGTTTGAGCTGATCAGTAGTCAGTGTGTCCTCGGGACGTCTTTACATGGACACGGAAATTGAAAGAAAAAGTAGAAAGGAAAAAATAATTACAGAAGTTACAACAACGCTCTATCCGTTCTGTCCACGTGTTGGACAGGAAGCCTCTGGATTACAAAAGACAAGACTTATCATCCACCTAGGGATGTAAATAACAAGTTGCATCACAATATCTCTTCATATTATATCTTCTGTCTTTGGACAGGGACAGGGACATATCATAAAGTCTGCCATGACACAATTTTGCCAGGCTGCTAGCACTGTCTGAATGTTTACGACAGGAATTTTAAAATGAAGGCACATCTTAAAGATGATGATATGTATCAATCTGTTCACACTGCATCAATGATTGACTTGATATATCAATCCAGACTGATGTATCGTTATACCCCTACAGCCACATCAATGACTCAAAAGAAGCACACTATTAGTCAATCCTGCACGTGAAATCAAAAATAACACCAACCAGCACCACCATCACGTATTAATACATCATAAAGTTAATGAATAGATACATCTTTAATCTTACAGTAAGTACAATTTTTGCTTTGGGTTGTACATCATTACTGAAAAGTTTACTTGTAAATTCTGAGATTAGATTCTGCACATATTGCCCGTGTTTCCTGCTTAAATTCTTCTTTTACATGGAACCTGATCTTGGGAACGATTCATGATTTCTTTCCTGCAAAAAGCTCATTGTAAACATATTTTTTAGGACTTGTGTGCAAGACAATTGAGCAAGAATAACAAATGACCCGCACCATCATGAAGGCTGTCACTCTTAAACATATTTTAAATGCATTAATTTATGTTTGATATATGCAGCCAGCTAGCATTAGCTACTCAGCAGGTAGCGGTTAAACTTCTGTATTTTTCAACCTGGGCTCTATTTCCCCATGTGTATGTGTGCGTATGATTCATAGGTACAACTTGTTCTAAAATTGGTTCAGTATTGAGGGAGGTGGATGCAGCCGGGAGCCGCGAAACGAGCTAAAACGGTAATGGGGGCAAATGTGTCCCGTATAAGTTTGCACATTAAAAGTGCTTTTTTTCGCCACTGACCGGTTCAGATCGCCAGTGTTATCTTACATACTAAGTGTTTCCCTTACCCTTCACCTCCTCCCGGCTGTGTGTGACATCATCTCGCGAGAGCTTTGCTTGTTGCCGGAAGAAAACAGAGGAGCCATGCAGAGCGCCGCTCAGAGTGCCGCTGGTTGTCCCGGAGTACAGTTGAGAGTTTTACTGCATCGATTGAAAACAATGGTTCGTGTTTGTGTTTATCCGAATTGCAAGAACAGGATGTCGCGCAACACCCCGTACAGCTTTCATAGGCTGCCTTTGTTGGACGGCGAGATGCTGAAGTTGTGGCTAGTTGTGCTACAAATGGATGCTAACACTCCTCTCCAGACACTGCGCCTTGCAGACCATCGGGTCTGCAGTGCTCACTTCTCCCAAGATGACTACCGCCAGCCGAAGAAAAGAAGACATCCAATCCCGAAACACCTCTTCCTCAAGAAACCGGCTGTCCCACGAGAAGAGAGAGCTACAGACACAGTGGAGCAAAGCTCTCACGAGATGATGTCACACACAGCCGGGAGGAGGTGAAGGGTCAGGGAAACACTTAGTATGCTATTTACAGAGATAACACTGGCGATCTGAACCGGTCATTCATTCATCTTCTAACTGCTTCATCCTCTTGAGGGTCACGGGGGGGCTGGAGCCTATCCCAGCTGACATCGGGCGAGAGGCAGGATACACCCTTGACACATAGAGACAGACAACCATTCACACTCACATTCACACCTACGGACAATTTAGAGTTATCAATTAACCTGCATGTCTTTGGACTGTGGGAGGAAGCCGGAGTGCCCGGAGAGAACCCACGCTGACATGGGGAGAACATGCAAACTCCACACAGAAGGGCTCCCACGCCCGGGATCGAACCGGCAACCCTCTTGCTGTGAGGCGACGGTGCTAACCACCACACCACCGTGCTGACTTATATGGGACGCATTTGCCCCCGTTACCGTTTTAGCTCGTTTCGCGGCTCCCGGCTGCATCCGCCTCCCTCAATACTGAACCAATTTTAGAACGAGTTGTACCTATGAATCATACGCACACATACACATGGGGAAATAGGGCCCAGGTTGAAAAATACCGAAGTTATCCTTTAACTGAACTAAGAAGTTGTTCAATCCACTCCCATGGCTTCACCTCTCATGATCACAAAAGCTAGTAAGTGGTCATTTAGGATTTTTTCTTAAGCAGATATATGGAAGTGTCTTTGTCTGAACTGGTGTTGTTTACCAAGCTGCTGTAAGGAATCTTTTATATGTAATCTGTGTAAAGGAAGACTACCACTCTTCTATCTGTATGCTGACTATGAAGCTAGTTAGCTTAGCAACAAGACTAGAACCTGGGGGAAACAGCTAGCCTGGCTCTAAAAATACACCTACCAGCACCTCTAAGGCTCAAAACTAACAGGTTATGTCTTGTTTGTTTAATTTGTACATGAAAAGAAATGTCAAAATGACAATCTGTGGTTTTATAGGGAGTTACATGTTAAAATGATTTCTTGTGTACTTGTGTGCACTGTCTTTAGCTAAAGTGCAGATTGCCAGATATGGTCGGTGAGCTCTTTCCAGGCACTAATAAAGTCATTTTTATCACAGGGCCAAAGAGTTCACCACCCGTTTTACCTTGTTTATATAAGTAACCTGAGATCTGCTGCTGGGAGCATGGAAATCTAACATATGGATGAATGGATGTCTATTTTTGTACGGTATTATTAGGCTACCACTGCTATGCAGAGGAAATGAAAAATCAACACTGATCATATAAACTCAGTGAAAGGTAATACAACAATAAACACTGAAACATTACCGTATGATTGGATCGTGTTTCTGTACATCTGTGCATCCAGAAATAACTAATCTGACCTAAGTGTCAGTTAACATCAGTCACAATCCCTGTGCAATCACCCTGTAACACTAAACATCCACTGAACCTGTAAATTATGCATTTTATAGTTTAAATACACACTATTTTTTAACATGTAGATATCATCACTGTCAATATCAGTGTAAGAAAACTGTGTATACTGTCATATCCACCTGCCTTATGTATAGCGTAAAGCAACCTGTTGCATTAATCATCCCACACTTGTTATTTATTCTATATTTGTATCTTTACAGTCATTCAATGTTGATGTTTTACATTTATTCAGCCTTTTTGTCCTTGTGTGTAGCGTCTTTGTTTGTACATTGAGAGCGACAAAAAAAACAGAGTCAAACTCCTTGTATGTGCACACATACTTTGCCAATAAAGCTGTTGCTGGTTCTAATTAAGTATACTGTGTGCTGCATTCTTGTTTTGAACCTTAGGGCCACCGTACCAAACTTCAAATCATGACCTTTACTGCTGATTTCCTCTTTAGATTACAGATGCTGCTGTGCGTGCAGAGACACAAGTGAACACGGCATTTTCTAGAAGATGTAGTGAAATAATGGAGAGCGTTATAAGTTATAAGGTAACTTATGACACAGAGCTAACCACAGAGCTGTCCTCTGCAGTAAATTATACATTAATATTCCAGTCTGGAGGCCTTGTTGGGACTTTCCCTCAACAAAGAAGGAGACTGAGTCACGGAAAATCAACCTTAAAATATAATTCACATGTCATCACTGTAATATTGCACAGCTCCGTTTTCACTTGAGAATACTGGTTTCATAAAGCAGCAAAACACTAACATGAGTTCGAGTGAGCTTTTCGTTTTAATTCAATAAAAGAAAATGCAAGGGGTCTCGTTGGGCTGAGTGATGTATTGATATAGGTAAAATTGTTAATTCATGATGTGTTACAGGCAACAGTGATATATATACACCACTGTGATGGACAGCAATGTCGGTCACCTTGGTCTGGCTGAAATATCTCAAAAACTATCAGATAGATTGCTGTGAAATTCATTCATTCATATTCCCCTCAGATTGAATCCTTCAGACTTCACATCTGGCACCATCATCAGCTCTAAATTGAAATTTGTCCAATACTTACATTTATGTCCAAATACCTACAGAACTAATGACATTCTCATCAGCCTCAGCTGTACTTCTTGTTTACTACTAATTAGCAAATGCTAAGATGGTGAACATGGTAAACCCTTACACCTGCTCACCATCAGCATGTTAGCATTGCCAGTGTCAACATGTTAGCATTTAGCTCAAAGAACCGCTGTGCCTCACAGAGCTTAAGTCTTCTTTTAATACAAATGAATCATGATTTCCATTATTTATTTTTGCCCACAAATATAAACCTAGCATCACACTAGTTTATTATGAATATTATACAATAAGTGCTAGCTGATGGCACCATAATTTATCTTCACAACAATCTCATTTCCAGCTCAAGGAGCCAGCTCACTTAAACTTCTCTGTACCAACCACAAAGCAGCCAACCTGCCAGTATTTGGGTCTGGTGATGGCTCCACGAGATATGTTAAGCTGATGAGGTTAGAGGACAAAGCGACAACCAAGTCGTCATGGATACAACAGGTTTTGAGTCCATTTCAAAGGCCTCAGACGCTCTCAACACATAAAAGACCACAAAGACTTTCACATCCAACGAGATAAGAACATCATAACATTATCTTACCAATGGTTTGTCGCAGCTCTTCGCACAAACTTATGTGGGGGAACTGCAGCAGCTGCTTCCATTTCTTGCTTTTTCCTTTTCTGTTCCCACCGCCTCCTGTAAGAAAACAAAAAAACAAGTTTACTTTAACCTGAAGTCCAAGAATGCACTCTTAAAAGATGCAGATGTAGAACAGAGGTCTGATGGTTGGTACTATAAAAGACTCAGGTTTGATTTCCACGTGTTGGCTCATGGTACATGCTTTAATTCCTAGGTTGTCTACTTTCCTAGCATCTAGGGTTGGGCAATGTCCACCTAACCAATTCAACTTACTTGAATTCTACCTACTTTTCCTCCCTATAGCATAAAAGCTACCTCATCATCTGATTATAGAAAATATTTTAAAAACTAGTCATAGTGATATAACTACAGAATATACCAGTTGGTAAAAAAAGAAAACTAGAAGTATCGCCTCATGATTGTATTCCTTTGCACACCAGTCAAATTGCACTTACAGTTTACCTCGTCTGTGAAACCATGGACGCTTCACACACATCTTCCACATCTTAGTATAAGCAATTCAGTATCTAACCAAATGTCTCGCTCTCTGTTCCTGAGATATGAGTTGAATAATGGCCTAAAAAGTATTTTTGCAGAACATTATGATGTCACAGTGAGGCTGACCTTTGACCTCTTGGATATATAATGTCAGCACTTCATCATTATATCCTATGAGACATTTATGTGAAATGTTGTCATAATTAGTGTATGAATTCTTGAGTTATGGCCAAAACATGTTTTGTGAGGTCACAGTGACCTTTGACCACCAAACTCTAATCAAGTCCAAGTGGGCGTTTGTGCCAAATTTGAGGAAACTCCCTCAAGGTGTTCTTGAGATGTAGTATTCACGAGAATGAGACGGACACAAGGTCACAGTGACCTTGACCTATGACCACTAAATTGTAATCGGTTCATCCTTGTCCAAGTAAACATGTGTGCCAAATTTGAAGAAATTTCCTCAAGGTGTTCCCGAGATATTGTGTTCACAAGAAAGAGACAGAAAAGGTCTCAATGCCCTTGACCTTTGACCACCAAACTCTAATCATTGTTGAGTCCAAGTGCCAAATTCAAAGAAATTTCCTCAAGGTGTTCCTGAGATACTGCATTCATGAGAATGAGACAGACAAGGTCTCAGTGACCTTGACCTTTGACGACTAAACTCTAATCATTGTTGAGTCCAAGTGGAAATTTGTGCCAAATTTGAAGAAACTCCCTCAAGGTGTTCCCGAGATATTGCGTTCACAAGAAAGAGACAGAAAAGGTCTCAATGACCTTGACCTTTGACCACCAAACTCTAATCATTGTTGAGTCCAAGTGGAAATCCCACAAGGTGTTCTTGAGATATCACCTTCACCAGAATGGGACGGACAGACGAATGAATGGACAGACCGAGACATAAAATCGGCAGATGTGAATGGATATTCATCAGTGACGGTAGCGAATCTTCACGATAGCGTCAAACATATTCATCAAATGTTTGTACCCTGGTGTCTACCTTCAGTTGCACTTGCAAAATCAATCAACATACCATTGATAAATCAGAAGTTAGTGTTATTTCGTGTGTTAAAAAGTCCGTCAACACATCTTGCCACTTGGTTCTTAACTACTGTATGTATAATAGCATTATGAGGACAGCAACCTGTTCACAGTCACATTGTGAGGACTCCCACAGGGTTAATCATTTGCTTTAGGGTAAAGACTTGATATTAGGTTTAGAGTTACGCTTAAATGTAAAGTCAACAAAATATCCTCGCAAGTATGGTAAAACATGGTTGTGTGTTTGCGCAGAGCCATACACAGTTTCTTCAGAAACTGAAGGAGAGTAAACACAAAGACCGAATGTCACTGAGCAATCAGAACAAAGCACAAAGAAAAGCCAGAGGAAGTTCCTGTCCTCTCTGCATTGGTGCTCAGGCTGCTTTCAAAAACTCGAACAGTCAGAGATACACTCCACAGTGATGCAGTTTCAAGTGCAGGTTCATTCACCACACTGCGAGAGCAAGAGCCAACATGATGCTCACTGTATTACATTATGATCTCAAACAGGTTCAAGGCTCTGCAAGTACATTTTATTCTTGTGAAATAAACTGAAACCGTAGGTTGGCTCAAAAATACAGAAATAAATAAATCACACAACATATTTGATAATCCAGTCATCACTTCTCTCATCTATCTCGCAAAAATGGCAAACATTCTCTGGTTTAAGTTTCTCTAATGTGACGATCTGAGGCTTCCTCCTCTGGCAGTCAACTCAAGCTGCACTGATTCATACACACGTCATATGTCCCTCTCCATATGTCATCTGTGAAACACACTCACACCCAATTTGGCGGTCTATTTTAGCTGCAAACATTTCCCAGCTCTCCCTCTGCCTCGTCAATGCTGCTGCTGCTGCCCTGCATCAGGATTGCTGCCTGCTCTTTCAGCTCCACCTCCACCCCAGCATCCACCTGCAGGCTCATCACTACCCAATATCTCATGTCAGTCTAGACACCAAATCCTAACTACTGTATGTTCTGCTGTTGAAATGAACATTTCAAACGCTGAGTTGTCTGACTGAAACATCATTATGAACTGAATATTTTGGGGTTTTGGACTCTTGGTCTGACAACACAAGACATTTGAGAACGCTGCTTTGAACTTGTGTGACGTCTTTTACCATTTTCTGGCTTTTTCCAGACTAAGCCATAGATCTTTAATCAACATGTGATAGCTGCAACCTCATGCCAAATTTCAGCCTGTAGCTGCTAAATGCCAAAACACACCAAGTTGGAAGTAGAAAATTGCAATTAATTGTTTAAAACCCTGAAAACAATATTTTTTAGAATCAATTAATTGTTTAGTTTATAAAGTATCAGAAAATAGTGAAAATGCAAATCACAATTTCCAGAGTCAAAGATGACGTCGTTTTGTCAGGCCAACAGTCCAATAGCCAAAGATATTTAGTTATAAATCATATTAAAGGGAAATTTCGGTTTATTTCAACCTGTCTCCTATCGTCCTAAATTTGTTTCAAGTGACTAGTGACATAAAAATAATAGTTAACATGTTAGCCGTTAGCCTAGATACAGCCGGGGCGCATAGTAGCATCAGACCTGTTAAAACGTAAGTGAACGGGCAACCTTCAAGTGCAAAGTTAGTCCACTAAACAAGCTTTTTTTCCACAAAGACTGCCTCATATCGTTAGGATAAATGTCAGAGAACATATAGAAAACGACATGTAAACGTGTTGTCTTACCTTACCGGTGTGCTGCCATGTTTGTTTACCATTTAGCTCTGCTTTCCAAAGCGCGGCCGAAATATCGCGAGAACAAGCAGCGATCTCATACAGTGCCTGAAATCTCGCGAGAACAAGCAGCAACAGCTGGAAGGCAGAACCGGACAGTAGCCTGAAAAGTTCATTCATTTATTTTATGAAAGATTTATAGAATAATGGCTGACGTTTTGCCAGACTTCGACTTTGTGGAGGAGGAATTTGATTTTGCAGAGTTTGATGGCCGCCCTTATTTATTTGAGCCAGAATACACTGACGAAGAGCTTCGTGAAATTGAAGAACGGAGGAGGAGAGAGAGAGAGGCGCAACATGTAGAGGACGAGAGAGGAGGAATGGCTGCTGCAAGGCTGCGTAGCTCTGGAGATTGGTGGTGTACCTGTGAATGCTGTGCCCCAGTGCCCACAGAAGAGGAATGCCTCTGTTGCAAGGAATGGGAGCGGTTGCAGCCTTATTTTCAAGGTCTGAATGTGACCGAGGACGAGACACCTCCACCTGGAGTAGTATCCAGCTGGGCTTTATCTAGAGCTCACCAGATATATTTCGGCCACGCTTTGGAAAGCAGAGCTAGATGGTAAACAAACATGGCAGCACACCGGTAAGGTAAGACAACACGTTTACATGTCGTTTTCTATATGTTCTCTGACATTTATCCTAACGATATGAGGCGGTCTTTGTGGAAAAAAAAGCTTGTTTAGTGGACTAACTTTGCACTTGAAGGTTGCCCGTTCACTTACGTTTTAACAGGTCTGATTCTACTATGCGCCCCGGCTGTATCTAGGCTAACGGCTAACATGCTAACTATTATTTTTATGTCACTAGTCACTTGAAACAAATTTAGGACGATGGGAGACAGGTTGAAATAAACCAAAATTTCCCTTTAAAAAGCTGCTTTGCTGTTAATCAATTACTTAATTGCCAGAAAAGTAATTGGCAACTATTTAAACGATGATTTAATCAAATTAATTTTCAAACAAATCCCAAACAAGTGATGGTTCTAGCTTCTTCAGTGTAAATATATGACACTTATACCACTCTTGCATTACAGTAAACCTGGTGGTGTGTTGGTCAAGCAAAAAAAAAGACTTCACTTTGGGTTCTGGGTAATTAAAATGTTCTTTTGTTAATATTTTATGTTTTACAGACCAAAGAACATTCGACAAGTTTGTCAGGCTTCAAGGACAAACACCAAGTGCTTCGGTATAACACTCAATGTACACATGACTTATTTGTTTACAAGAAAACTCCACAAGATGTCTTTAAGTTTTCAGACTCATAACTGAAAAAGTTAGTGAATCAGTTAATCTGCTGTTTAAGAGACATGCTGGTGGGAACAAGAACATTTTAAAAAGCAATAGATGTGTTTTTCTTTAATTTGGTGTGACATGGTTTTATTAAGTGCAGTACTGTCACCTCCTGTCAGGCAGAACTTCAGTTTCCTCGATACTGTATCATGTTGTAAATGGCCGTCCTGCTGTTTACAACAACAGACGTCACCTTTGACCTCCATTGTCACAAAGCTCCTTCTTTCCCTGTGCCAGTGTGATGATTTCCTTCTCAATGACTAAAAGCTAACTGGGCTGCTTTCAGTATAATTATGAATGTTTATCATTTTGTGGAGACTCTCTGGTACCTCTCTCACCGACATGCTCTTTGTCTTAATGTACGTCTCCACTAAATGCACACGACGGACATCAGCCATCTCGCTCTCTCTGTTACCAATGAGCTTATTGGTAATTCTGTGGGGGATGTTATCATCTGTTGCCCGGACACAAACAAAACATCTTGTTTGCATTGTATCTATGACAATAATTCATTTTGCCTTGGGCATGTCTGAGTAGCAGCTGCCTGGCAGTATTTGAATAGCAAATCCTGAAGCGTGGTATTGACTTTCTCCTTGTCCGAACACACAGTGAGGCTGCTGCTATAGTCGGAGCTAGTCTCTGTTATCAGTGTATACTCTGACTATTTGTTTGATCATGGAGCATTATTAAGAGCAATCAGTGATTTCATAGCATTGCCATCTTTAGTCTTTGAGAACTGACATTGCCTCTGGATGAGGACTGAGGGACACTCTGCAAGGTGTTTACAGAGAGGAAGGATGTCATTTACACTGGACTGGGGAGGACATGTCCCCTTCACTTTTTAAAACCCTGCTTTTGCTTTACACTTTTATATTTCCACTAAAATCTCTCTTAACAGCAGCCTCTGACTGACCAGCTGCTGAAAGCTAAATGAGAGGAGCTATGAGCTGATAACAATGTTGATACACTCTTTGGGTCGACTCCAGATATTACTGTGCGACTGAAGCATTAAAGCAGATAGTGCTTGATTGGGGTTCTTTTGCCCTGGGTTTTGCCTTACAGCTACATACAGTGAGGTTCTAATGGTGCGTTCATTTTGTACTCGGAGGTCGGAAGTGGGAATGACGTCACCTCCGAGTTGAGAACAGTTTTTGCATTCTAGTTGACAACGGTGGACAAGTCGGAAAAAACCATGGACGCCCGCAAGAAAGCCTTTGTTGCCCTTGCACTTTCGGAGTATAGACAGCTTCAAAACCATCATGCACTCCAACTGATGAACGCCGCAGATGAGGCTGACCTAATGTAAAACAAATAAGATAAAACTGCTATAAACAGTACTTTAGCAGAGTGTTTACTCACTTCAGCCATCTTGAATTCGTAAGTCAAGGTTGATGCGGTTGCTCCGAGTTTCTAAGTTGGAAATCCGATCTCAGGGTGCGTTTGAGTTTAAACTTCCGACTGGGAACTGGGAATTTCCGACCTCCGAGTACAAAACGAGCGCGCCATAAACCCCTGAAACGGTGCCCACATCTCAGATTGACAGCTGTGTCCCCCACTTAGAGAAACAATTGACCACTCAGAGCTTACTTCAGCTACCTAGCTGTATTAATGAAAATTAGTGGAGACAAGCATGGACGTTTCAAGTTGTTTCAAGTCAACTTACAGAAATAATAACTCTTAAATCTTGCTTATTTAACCCTTTGAAACCTGAGCAAATTGGCTCGATTTATTTTAAAAAAAACAGGGAAAAGGGAATTGAGCAGCGGAAGAAGAAATGACCCAAAAAATTAGCAGGAAATTACTTAAAAAAAAAGAAAATTAAAAACAAGAAAATTAGTAAAAATAAATAAATAAAATAAAAAAGAGTTAAAAACAAACAAATAAGAAAATGACCTGAAAAGAGTGCTTAAAAAATTACAATAATTCTGTAACATAATTTCAAAATGTAATAATAATTATTATTATTATAAATATATTTTCCCTAGCTTTTTTCTTAATTTTAATTTTTTTTTTTTTGCAATTTGTGGGACATTTCTTTCCAGAAATCGCACCATTTTGCTCTTAGTTTAAAGGCTTAAATACTTATGAAAGAAAAGTGATGTTGCTCCAGGTTTCAGGAGGGGGATTAAATAGTTACGCTAAGATGTCTAATTAGCGTGTGATGTAATCTAGCAATTTAAAAAGCAGGCTCTAACTATTTTGTATTGAAACACTGGCCCTAGGGACTCTGTGGTTTAAACCCTGAACCATGTAAATGCCCCATCTGATGTGTTAAACCCAGTCTGGGACATCTGTCACATGTCCCCCTCTCTGTCTGCACTTTAAAGTCTTCCGTAAGCAGAAAATTAAATGTTCTATGAATAGTTTTTTTCTTTCCTGAAGCATAATGAGACACATCAGCTGAGTGTTGAACGTTAGAGTGAAACACAGTCAGGCTGCAACTTATGATATTTTCAATTCTTGGATCGACACACTCAACTGTTGGGTCATAAACAATTACTTTTACAATAACAGAAAAAGAAAAGACAAATGACCATCACATGTTCTTACAGCTCATGGTGACATCTTCAAAAGGACCAAGAGAGAGCTCCAAGAACATGATTTAGCTTTCAGTATGAGCAGTATGTTGTGTTGTAGAAGCTGGCTGAGTAAAGAAAGTAGGCATTGAGTGTCTGGTCAGATGTGCAATCTTGATTTCTTGATCAGATGCCTCGTGATTAAAATCAGTTTTCTGACGTCACACTGTGTTTTACTCAGGCCAGGCTGTTGCACAGTTGCAAGGGTTTCAACAGCATTTAAAGTGAGACTGTGTAACTGTTGAAAAAGGACATCTTCCTCTTACAGATTAAGGATTAATTCATAGCAAAGTTTCGATCAATTCAACGCAATCACACACTTACTAAGACGGATGTTGTGTCAGTGCTAATGTAGAAAAACGTCAGATGATACCCAGCCCTATCATCGTCTATGATCAGCCAGTTCAAAATGCTGTTTGCCCACTCTTTCCAAAACTTTCCTAAACATTTAATGAATCTATAAAGGGCAGTCGACCCCAGACAAACAATCACCATGTCAGACTGCATTAATTCCAACAAGTCAGCAGTTACACATTTGCTCACACAAACAGAATTAGTCAAGATGGAAAGATAAAACTAAAGGTGCAGGTTAACTGAGTTCAACTTGGATTTGACAGCTGCCTCGGTGCGTCCCACGTGATTGACACAAACGGAGAAAAGAAATGTGGCAAGAGAAAATTAAAGACTAATAGATTTAATGGTTAGTATTTATAGGTCACTAAACTGTTTTGTACTTTTCTGCCCGTCATGACGTCTGCCACATTTCCTTCAAACAGATCTGACTTACTGTATGAACTTGGTTTGGTTTCAGAGGTGGTGGTGTTAATTTATTAGCACAGATTATAGGTTATGGGGCTTCCCAAATTAATGGTCTAATAAAAGAAATAGATGTCTTGTAAACTGTGTTAAACACAACACACTTATAGCCCTTGACATCACATTTAGTTTTCATTTATGGAGACTTTAAACTCTGTGATAAATACTGTACTTACATCTTTACTAAGCACTGTGCTTTGCTGCCACTTGAGAGTCGGTTTAAGCATCTTACAATTTACATGCAGTTGCTCATACAGCTTAAAGGGGCAGCTCACCCCAGAAAAAAATGCATATTTTTCCCGTTACCTGTAGAGCTATTTATCAATCTAGATTGTTTCGGTGTGAGTTGCAGAGTGTTGGAGATATCGGCCAAGGTGCTAAAAGCGACAAAAAAAAAAACATTTGAAAAACTCAACAGCGATGTCTCTTTCCAGAAATCATGATCTGGTCACTCAAGATAATCCACAGACCTTTCATGCAAGAAATATTTTCTTTCTACCAAACTACACCAGCCAACCAGATCACCATGCAGAAGGATGGACATTACGCCCTCGCAACCATTCACACTTCTCATTAGACTAAATCACAACCTGGACATCCAAAGCCCCGCTAACTGAAACTCTGCTGGGTGTGAACATGTCTCTGTACACAGGAAGTGGCACAAAAAGCTCAAGACTGACACACAGACTCCTGAATGACACAGTGTGAGAACTCCATCCAGAGAAAGATGGGTTCTCCACCTGCATCTTTGCTCCCTTTGCTCTCCTTCACTTTAGCGTGCAAAACTTGAGTCACACTACTCGATGTTTGGCCACTGACGCTCAGACTGTTTCCTCACTTCCTGCCATTTGGAGCCACGAACATGGGGAGTTGCCTAATGTTGCTTGTTTTAAAGGAAAACTCCACCCTAAAACTTTAACACCACCTAAAACGCCTTTGTCCCAGTTCTAGAGGCCCACTTTTCTTTTTGCGGACTTCCTTTTCATCCTTCTACCACTAACTGAACACTGTGAAAGTTGACAGTATGTGTTGTGGGTGCCACGTCTTTTTAAAAACAAGAAATCAGTCAAAGAAGAGACAGAGAGTTCAGTATCTTGTGCTGAGGTATAGTCAGTAATAGAGTTAAAAAGATGGGTTTCAAGCTAATTTTATGCCACTGAAACTCAATTTCCAAGGCACAAATTAACTGGCTTTGGAAAATGGTACGGGGTAACATGAAGTACAAGCCAATTGTAGTTTCTCCAGCAATTTAGTACTGCACTTTTATAGAGTTGAGGGACTCACAGTATACTAAAGCACAGGCTAAAACAACAAGAACATGAATTTGACCTTCAATAGTGGGTGATTTTCAGTGCACATTTCTTTAGTGCCAAAGAGTTTTGAGGTTTGATACCTCCGCCTACACACTGTTTCACCAGCTTCTGTAATTCAAATGTATTTTTTAAGTCTTTCTGAAAAGTGTGATAAATAAATAATTATCAAATACAAGGGTACTTTAACCTGCATGAATCTTACAAAGAGTCAACACATGTTTGCACGCCAACGACGGACATACATTAGACTTAGAGACATGACCGCACGTATAAAAACCACTGTTTTTATCTCTACTGTGGATCAAGCTCAAAAAAACTCTTTAATCCTGCCAGTGGTGAAATGCAACTTTACTTTTTTCACTTTTGATACACTTGTACTTTACATGAGTGTTTTGAATTCATGCTACTTACATTTGTTTTACAATTTAAGTTACTTTGCAGATTTTGATTTTTAATACAAAATGGACCGTGCTGCATAATGAGCACTTAAACTTTAGGTGCTTTATGTTGAGTTTGATGCTAATACTTTTGCACTTTTACTTCAGTAAGCTTCTGAATGCAAGACTTTAACCTGTAACAGAGTATTTTTACATTGTGGTATTACTTCTTTTACTCAGGTTAAATACTTTAATACTTCTTCCAACACTAGATAACAATAATGGCTTTCATTCAACACACACTGCCTCACAAATCTTTCAAACCTCACACCTCCAGCCTGAGCCTAGATGAACCCGATGACCTACAGTGATCGATGATGATGTGAAATCTGTGGAGTGCCCCTTTAATTGGCTTAAATATACAAAATAAAGTATAAGTCTAAAAATACAGTATAGTGTTTTAAATTGAATCGTGCTGGGTGTGTTAAGTTAAATATCTTTGCATCCTAGCAAATGTGTCTTCTTATACCTGAATCAAACAACTGGTTAAAGCAATAATGGTGATCATGTTAAACTTTTTGTTCCCCAATAATAAAAAAGAACATCTTGTCCACAGGAGGCAGAGGTCAAGGACTGATTGCGGGGAGATATGGTGCCTTGCTCACTGGCTCTTCAGCTGGGCAGACGGGTGTCTGACTCCTGGTTCTCTACAAGCACAACAGATAAGCTGAACTGTGCAGATAAGCTCGGAGCGAGAGATCATGACACTCATCTTCTCATGTCCCTCTGCAGATGGCATTAGGATTACGTTGGCAACGAGTCACCACAACCTTTGTCTCCTGCTCAGAGTGACAATAACAAAGGGCTTTCATGATGTCTCCATTGTTCACCATAAGGTGCACATGGGCCTGCTCAGGAGTGTCATCACACACAAGAGCCATGCACTCTATCAGTGTTTAGGAGATGTAACATTTGCTCTTGACATTTGCATTTTAGACATTTCGTTGACCTTTAAACCTGGAGTGACTGAACAGGATCTCGGGAGCCTTCAGGTATCAAAACATGAATCCAGAATCTAGACTACAAAGCAGGTGAAGGCCATTCTAACATGATAAATTGCAATTCTGTGCACAAAGCAGCCTACAGACCCTGTACAGCAGCCGCTCTGCCTCAACATCCTGTTTCGCAAACGACAGGACGATGCTGCAACATCAGCAAGGGAAACCCGATGTGTCGCTGCAGTCACATTTCACAGTTGCAATCCCTTCCGGACCTCTCAGACTTCGCGTTTCATGTACTTAACCAGAGCCACGCCAAACTCTTTTAAAAAATTCGGCAATTTTACGCGCCCTTTGATTACAACGGTGTCCGTGCCTGTACACAACAATACTGACAGCGTTTTACAAGTGTCCAGAACCCAGTCTTTAATTCGGCATACACTAATAAACGGTGCTTCATTTAAATAAATATTAAACTCTATCTGGCTAGCTTGACATCCTCTCTGTGCTCTTTAACTGAGCCTTACTGTTTGTGTGTTACAACAGTGTTATTGACAGTTCATGATGAGCACCTTCAACAAGGAAGGCAGACATTTTACCGCAAAAAAAGACATTTACTAAAACAATTTTCACGCCGAATTGTCCGCTGTTTGCTAAGTAGTTAGCTAAAGTCTTTAAATAGGTCAAAGCACCTATGTAAGTTCACTAATAAGCCAGAAAACTTTAAATTGCGAAAGTTTAGAATGGAGTTCGGCGTGTCGAGAGAGCGGCTCGTCTTTAGGTAATATCCTGTACGGACTGAATCGCATGATCATAAAATTTGATCACCGGCTAAGAGGAAGTGCAGCAACAGTTTATATCATCCATGTCCCGGGCATCCCTGTTGCTGTTGGACCGCCTCTGTCTCTGAAGGCACCGGGAGAGAGGAGCTGTCAAAGCGCCATCTCCATCCTTACCTTCCCGTGCTTTCAGCAGCACCGTGTTGGCCACGATATTCTCCAGCTCCATGTTGATGCTGTCTGGGCTCACAGCAGCAGCAGCAGCAGCGGCAGCAGCAGACGGAGCTCCTGGTCCCTCCGGCGGCTTCAATCACAGTTGATCCTCCCTACACACCGTCCACCACCTCCTCCCACCGCCCAGCCAAGGAGGAAAAATTCAATCCTCCGTTTCTGCTTTCGCACAGTCCTGTCCGGTGACAGACAGTCCGCACCCCTCCTCTCCTCTTTCTCCTCCTCTTTCTCCTCCTCCTCCCTCCGTCTCTCCGCCCAGAGGCTGCTGTCAGAGAGGAGGAAGAAACACAGACTTCTCACTCTGTTATAAAATGGTTGTTTGAATTAAAAAGACAGAAAATGACACAGATATTACAGACAGACCTCTCACTCTGCTCAGACTTCCCCCATCGTTGATTTATTTATTATTATTTATCAATTTATTTATTTTCATTTTAAAAAGCTGAAACATAATAAGTTAAATTGGTATCTTATACGGCAATATGGCCCCACCTGTCATTTTTTTTTGCTGTGATATTTTCATTATTATTATTATTTTAAGAGTATTATTATCAATACTAATAATAATAATATTTTGAAAAAGTTATTATTAACATATTCTTCTTCTTCTTATCATTATTATTATTATTATTATTATTATTATTATTATTATCAATGATAATAATAATATTTAAAAAATATATTATTAACATATTATCATTATTATTATTATTATTATTAAGAGTATTGTTATCAATGCTAATAATAATATTTTGAAAAAGTTGTGATAATGATAATAATAATAATAATTCTTTAGAAATATATTATTGTTATGATTATTATTATTATAACTATTATTATTATTATCAATGATAATAATATTTTAAAAAATATATTATCGACATATTATCATTATTATTATTATTAATGATAATGATGATAACAATAATAATAATTCTTTAGAAATATATATTGTTATTACATATTATTATTATTATTATAACTGTTATTATTATTATTTTTATTATTATTAAGAATATTATTATTATTATCAATGATAATAATATTTACAAAATATATTATCAACATATCATTATAATTATTATTATTAAAAGTATCAACAATACTCTTAATAATAATAATATTTATTTAAAGTTATTATTAACATATTATTATTATTAATGATAATAATAATAATAATTCTTTAGAAATATATTATTGTTATTATATATTATTATTATTATTATTATAACTGTTATTATTATTATCAATGATAATATTTAAAAAAATATATATTATAAACATATTATTATAATAATTATTATTATTATTATTAATGATAATAATAATAATTCTTTAGAAATATATTATTGTTATTATATATTATTATTATTATTATTATTATTATTATTATTATTATTGTTATGTTATTATTATTATTAGTATCAGTAGTAGCAGCAATATTTTTTATTACATGTATTATTCATTATAATATATTTTTGTATTTTAATTTTTTTTTAATGATAATTTAGTAATTCCTAAAAAAAAACAGTATACAAGTATATAAATGTGAGTGTAACAGTATGCAGGATGCTACTGTTTTGATTTGTAAGGTATTAATTTATTTCATTTATTTATTTCATTTAATTCTTAAAAATTACTAAAATGTTGTGGATCTATTATTTCTGTTGTGGATGTGATCAGTCGGATATATCCAGAAAACAAATGTACATTTTTGTTTATCAATGATTCTAATTTAAGTTTATTAATTTAGGATTGTTTTACATGTTTTATGTCCTCAGTATTTGAAGTCTGCTCAAGATGTTGCACAGTTATAGTATGAGACCGGCAGTAAATACCATGCAAGGTTAAATCCATGTTTGATTTATTCGGCTCCTTCTGCATACCTGATCGATCAATTGCTAATTACCCAGCCAATCAATCCACATCAATCCTGCTTCACAATGACATACGTCACAATATTCCAATCAATACACGCATGAGATCCAATTCCTCCAAAAAGGCCGTGGTGCCCCGGGATGTATCAGTCAGAGCTGATGCACTGTTACAAATCCAGAAATCAATACATTACATGAGTCCGGAGCTGCTGCTCTTTGTGGCTCATCTCACTCTGCAGAAAGTGGATTTCCCTGCACGGATCAATGAAAGCACCACGGTGCATTAAAGGTGCATTAAGGGAGACTCTCACTGTTTTGTTGTGCAGCATAACGACAGCAGCTCACATCAGGCAGAGGGGCTGATAGAGGTATTGATCAGAACCTGTCGCTCTGATTGCTTCTTCTGGGCATGGCTTTCAAAACTCACTCTCTGGTCCAAACTTCCACTTGTGTCTTCAGCTGCTCATTGATGAGGAGGACAGCAGGGCCTGAACAGGTCAGAGGGTTTAAAGGCCTCTTGCTCGAGCCAGGAAAGACAACAAACAGTGTCTATAAGGAATGAGATCATAACACAAGCACAGAGCACTTAACATGACGTCCTGACCTGAACAGTCTTGGGAAACGGTGTGTATTACCTTCTCTACAAGGGAAGGAATGCAGTTCTGATGAGGATATTGCAAATCCCTTTTTTAGTTTGTTGGTTTATCTGCAGTCACATTTGAGTAAGTCAGAAAGGTATATTTGAGTGGAATGGCTTCAAAAGAATCAATATCATATATTCATATAGTCCTTTTAACACCCAAACCTTAAATAAATGATTAATTTTAAGGTCTAAATTGGGAACACTCAGTGTTGAGGGTAGTGACCATCTGGTTTTCTCATTTGTTAAACAAAAGTAGGACAAAATATAATTATGTTTTCATACATTTCTATTTTTTAATGGGGAAATAACAGTACCACCATTTGCATTTTTTAAGAACAGATGATCTTCCAATATGTTCTCAGTGATATGTAATTATGCAGAGGCAGTTTTAGTTGTGTGAACAGGCCTTTATATTGCTATACAATTCACACATTCATCGTGCAGACAAAGCAATGATAAAGAAAGACCGAAACAGGCTTCAGAGACTTCTTAAATTCAAGAGCAGTGTAAGTCAGAACACACTCAATGGATAGCTTTTATTCTGAGTTTGTGAGCAGGAGTAAAAGTGAAGATTTTGCACATTTATCTTTCAGTTTTAAGGATGCAGGCCTTGGTGTTATTTGACCCTGTTGCTGTCTACCTGAATAAAATCAATACTGAGTTGAACAACATGAGTCTGGAGCTTGTGAGATATTTTTTTTGACCCAGACTGACATCTAGAGGATGAAAGCAGCAGCTGCAGGTGTTTCCAGCCCACCTCAGGTGTCATCTGAAGAGTCAAAGTAATGGTAAAGGAGTTCTTAGGAGTGCTTGTGCTTTTAAAGTTTTGTATATGTTGTCTTCTTTGTTGTTGTTTTTAATATATTCATGTTGAGCATTCTTTAGCTTTAGTATTTTATTTTGCATCTTATCTATGGTTGAATGAATTTAACATGTTTTCTTTTTCTATTTCCATATTGATTTTGTGCATATTTGTATTAATTTGTGAGCATTGTGTCAGGTATAGCCTACACAGTGCCTGCTTGCAATAAAAGAATAACTTGGAGAAAATCAAAGTTAATAACTTACTTGTTGTAAATTTCAGTGATTACTTTACTTTACAGGTTTTACTGTAGTATTACTACATATTTGATTTATATATATTTTTTAAATTGACTACTAATATTTTGAGTTGATAGTTTAGTTGTTTTTACTTTTATGAAATTAAAAATGAGACGTATTTTTTAAAAAGTCGAAACTAAAGGGTCAAAGGTTAAAACGAGGCGTGTTTTCTAGTAACGTGACCGGAACAAAACAAACACGCACTTCCGGTTTCTGCACGTTGCCTCTTCCTCACCACCAGCAAGCGTCTGCTGAGCTGTAAAACAGAAAATTATCATCATGCCGAAAGCCAAGAAGTCATCGAAGAGAAAGAAGTTTGATTACACTCAAGACCGGAAGAAGATGAAGAAACAGTTCATGAAGAAATACAATCCGAGGATAGAAAAGTAAGCGAAACTGAACGGCATGTTAGCATCTAAGCTAATGTTAGCTAACAGTGACAACATGTGAGAGGGGTTTAACTGAGAGATCTACCAGCTGCTTGTCAGTAATTTAAGTTTAGGGACTCGGGTGTTTCACTTCAGTAAAAGTAGGAAAAATTCTGAAGAATACTCAATTACAAGTAACATTACAGAAGTATTATCAGTAGGATGTAACGTTACTTAGAGTACTCATCACGCAGAGTGGCTCTTTTGACAGGGTTAAGATATGTTGTGTACACTTCTGAGTAGACTAGTTGTATAGTGCTGCCACATGACATTATATAAGGATATCGTATGTATTTTATGTTTAAAGAAAATGTATGTCACAATAGGCAGTGGAGAAAAAAGTACAATGTTTTCCTCTAAATAAATAGTGAAGTAAAAGACTAAACAGCACAACATTAAAAGTATAAGCATGTCAGAATTGTACTCCTGTACAGGATGTGAGAAAATGTGCTCAGCTGCTTTCTTCTGCTGTTTTTATTTACACAAGTAGACACTAATAAAGTTTCCTCACAGGAGGGTGAGGTAACAGATGCCTAATTCGGGTCCTGGCAGCTTACACTATTGTAATCCTAGGTATTCTTCTTCTTTCTTCTTCCGAGGAAATCATACTTCCCATGGGTGAAAACTCACCAAACTTTGCACAAAGGTCCAGTCTCATGCCAGATATCCTCAGCTGTAAACTCAAGACAATAGTCCTGATGGTGGCGCTACAGCAAGCGTCTAAAGTTCAAAACTTTGAAAATTCATAACAAATCAACCATACGTGCTACAACTTCACAACTTTCATCACACTGTAGCCCCAACACTGAAGAAACTTTTGTACATTTAAACCTATTAAAAATTATGAAGTTCATCACTCTGGTTTTTTCAAAAACTGTAAAACATCTTAAACCTATCTCCTCCCACAATTTTTGCTCAATTGACACCAAACTTGCTACAGAGCATCTTCAGACTGTCCTACAAAAACTATGTTTCTCAGATTTTTGATTTATCAAAAATTGAGCCTACAGTGCATCAAAATGTTTGACTGTAAACAGTAATGTCAACATATACATGCAAATTCTTGCTAAATAAATCTTCAATGTTCATGAAAAAAATGACAAAATTCTAGAGTCATGGTAGATGATGTGTGGCAAATTTCAGAATTTTATCTCAAAAACTGAATTTTTGACAGCATTTTGAATTTTGCTCTAATGTGAACAATTGGAGTCAATGTAAAAATGGTAATTTTAAACATCAGTTTTTCACTTATGGAGCAAATCAATCATTGTTACAAACAAATTACCAACATCTCCATGCTGTCTAGATGCAATATGTGTATTTTCAGATTTTTGTTTTGATAACTGAATTTTTTACAGTGGTTTGAAATCTGCTTTTCCATGCATGGACGGCTGCTAAACCTGCACGTCTGGCTTAGTCAGTTTGTGAAGCTACACATGAATTGTCACTGACTAATTAGCTCAGTGAGATAGAAATTGATTCTTAGTCTCAGAGGTTGTGAGTTCAAGCCTCAGCTGATGCAAAAGGCAGATTGTGTTGCTAAATTCCTAAATGTCTTCCAATTCTTCTGCTTGTTGCTCAGAATTGTCTAAAAATGCCCGGACCCCACCCATCGCTGCGCAGCAGATATAATGTTAAAGATTGTTATTGTCAATGTCACAATAAATTAATGTGGAGATTATTTTCTCAGTTAATTGCAGTTATTGCTCAGTCTATAAAAAGTGAAAGTATAGTAAAATATGCCCAAGCATGATGGGCACAGACACAGGTGTCACCCATACTTCCTTCCTTCGGTTTATCTGACCAACATGTCAAAAACCAAACATAATCAGATTAGACCAAACATAACAAGTCTTCACATTTGCTAAAAGACATCAGATAATTTCATTATTTCCTGTATATTGAGTAAATGTCAAATGTTTCCACAAACCAAACCAACGCCCTGAATGTTGCTGGAACCACCAAGTCTGCTCTGATGTTACTGATAAAGGGTTTTATTCATATAATGTAAGGCGTATAGATTGTAGGCATGAAAGTCAGAGACGTAAAGGGGAACAGGGTATCTGAGTACAGTGTTTGTGTGTAGAATACAGGGATTTTTAATGGCTATTTGCACAGCAGTAATTGAACTTGTTTTTGGCTTTGGTAGAGTCAATTTTATTTATATAGCCCAATATCACAAGTCACATATTCACTCTCTGTCCTTGGACCATTAACTGTCACTCGTCCCTTTTTACAGCACAAATTCAATTATTCTGCTTTATCATATGACATGTACTCATGGTTCTGCACTTTGGACAGTTTTGTTGTTCGTTATAACAATAGTCAGAATGTCCAAAGAACTCTTAATTATTTTTTCATTGTATGCAAACAAACATGTTTTTTACTAGAAAGATAACAGATAATTCTTATTGGGTGGAACTTTTTTACGTTTGTCTTATGAGATGAATCACTCAAAAACACTTTAACTGGTGCATCAACATATGAAACTCCAGAATCATACTTTTTATAATCGTTCATGTAACAGAACCACACTTGGAAGCGTTCCTGTCTCGCTTGAACTTCACTGTTGTGTGTTACGTTGATTCTAACGTGCCCTTGCGCTCAGTTCACAGATCCGAAATGCGTGGGACGACAAGAAGTCCACGGCCAGGAACCTGCAGGAGATGGGTCTGGCTTTCGATCCAAACCGCACGCTGCCAATAAAGAAAGCGCGGGTAAGTTACTGCTGTGGTTCTGCTGGAAGTTTCCTGTAGTTTTATCTACCCAGGAGGCATGTCTTCAGAGCACACATGCCGCCTCTAAGCAGCACTGGTACACAGTCCGACCACTTTTCATATGATTCATAGATCATTAATAATTGTCCCATTTACCTTGGTAACAAAAAAATGAAAAGATCACTTGTGCTCAAGACTCTCCGTCCTCACAGTGAACCACCAGGTAATTCTTTAAACAATCATAAGAAACTCAGACTATGACTCTGAGTAATTTAACACATTTAGAACTTCAGAGCATATTTGTTTCCTACAACAGGAAACTCAAACGTATTTTACCTCTCTTATTACAGATTTCAACAGCACTTTCAGGGCTCCTGTTATCTCAATCCCATGTGCTGGGTGTTTTAGGGTCTGTGTTGACAGTTTCTTGCAGTTATTCTTACATTATTTTAACATATACTCTGTCTGAAACAATCTGATTCAGCCTTTACGCTGCAATCAGGAAACTGTCTACAGTTAGCTTGGTTTTGTTTTGTTTCGGGGGCATGTTGTGTCATTGAAGCCAAAGTGTGACCACACAGCAGACAGGACACTCGTCTGTAGCATCTTTAACTATTTTAACTATGTGCAGTTTGGGTGCAGTGATGCCTTTTTGTTTTTCAGTCATCACAGTGATCATTCCTCCTCTGAAATATGACACTTGAGTCAACAACACTGATTTCAACAGCAGCTCTGAACTGATGTTTTCATGTATGATCATATTGCAAAAATGATTTTAAAGAATTTAATTTATGAATGCAGCAGATAAACTGTCAATCACTTTGATGTGCATTTCTGCATCTGCAACAGATGAAATGATTTTGATCACGTTCAACTGTGTTTGACCTTAAGTTTGTCTCATTAGCCCTTTTTAAATAGGAATTGTGCAAATTTGCAGGAAAGCCCAATCAGTCTTTTGTCAGCATTGGCAGTATAAAAACAAAATCGGGGAGTGCAGCAAAATGCCGCCTGCCTACTTTTGTTTATACAGAATGCACCTTTTTCGGGGCAATGGGGGGCGTGAGCAAGTAACAAAACGTGTAGCTCAGCGTGTGACGTAAACAGTGACGTGGGAGGGAAGCCGCGGCTGGTCAGTCCTTCGGTGATTCTCTCGTAAGTCTGGCCGTTCTTCACCGTCCCCGTCATCTGACGGTTAATGGCCTCTTCGTTTGCGAGGACAAGGAGGGCGCGCAATTCCTTGTCTCCCCAGTTGCTCATCTTTACAGTGTCTGTCAGGTTTGTGTTTCCCTCTTGCTACTAGCTGCCCGCTAATTCCTGCTATCAGCTGTTTCCTGTTTATCCACCGCCAGTGGCTCGCACGTGTGGCGTCATCAACAGCCCCTCCCGTTGCAGAAGGCCGCCTCGGTCTGTTTAAACTAAAAAGATTCCTCCAATATGTCTACCCTACGAGGCGGAAAATTGGGCACCTCGGATCAACTCGCCAATCCGGCTCTGTGTGTCTAAACGCTCGCAGCTTGCCGGCAAAACAGCCCAACAATCACGGAAAATCATATACATAAAGCCAGATGAAGAAAATGAGGAGTCAATTGATGTAGCTTCACCTTTTACCAGACATAGAGGCATGAAGAAATCACCAGGGAGTCAAAATAATAAACAAACTGCCCCCAAGTCAAAACGAAACCACAAAGCCGATTGAACTCCCAAAAACAAAAAGGTGCCATCTAAACCTTCTAAAACTTCTAACAACACAGGAAAAACATGAAAAAAGGGTGTAAAAGAATGGAAGCTCGCCCCAGTGGGGCTTCCTGGCATGATGCTTAGGAAAAGAGTTCAAAAAGATCAAACAACAGGAAACAGTACCTTGAAGTATGTAACTCTAACAACAACAGTATTTATCCCTCAATTTGACAAGGTTACACGAAAGAACTAAAGACTAAATCCTTGCACAGACATGACCGGCAGCACAAATGGCAACAAAGAGGTTTTAGAGGAGCAGCTCCTTGACCTTTATATACCCCAGATGGATTGACTGGCTGCAGGTTCCCAGAATCCACCAGCCAGTGGCTCAAGAGGAGGGAGGAGGAGCTAGGTTTGTGGCCGACAGAGCCTGATGAGCAGCACAGCACACGTTAAGGCCCAGACACACCAAATTACTACAGCCGACGGCCAACCAGCATGTACGCTGTTTCTGTGTGAGAGGAAATGATTCTTCATACCAGCAGATGGCAGTAGTCTGTATTTATCATTCAGAAAGGCAAACCAGAAGACCGACAGGATGGATTCAAGACGCTAGTTAGCCAGTTAGCACATTAACAACACAACCCGATGATGAAGAGATGTTGAAGAGCTCATTACCAAATACAGCAAGTTTGTTTTAATGTCACTCTCTCTTGACTTTAGTCATTTGTTTGCTTCCCTCACTCCCATTTTCCCTCTCGTGCACTGAGTTGAACTGCCAATCAGAGTGACTTCATTCACCGACGGGCTCTGCTGCCTCTGACCCTGATCCAACATGCTGAATTGGCCGAAAAAACCTGACAAGGGCTGACGAGGGCCAATGGTGCAGGACACACTCGCAAAAGCTGGGGCGACAGATGCTCACTGACGGCCCGACATTGACCAGCGACCGACCGTCAACTTGGTGTGTCGGGGCCCTTACACTTTAATAAATGGAGGAATTTAAAGAGCGGCCAAATGACTTTTACTTGTGAGAAACACTGGACGTGTATTTGTAACTAGATCATACGGGATGTGTTTTTGTGCCACACGCGATTAGGATCAAAGTCAGTCTTTGTCCGAGGCCAACTGACCAGAACACTGAATCAGTAGCTGGGTGACTGTGTTGCTCAAGAGTCCCTCTGCAGCTGCTAGATTTCAATTTGGTGAGTTGATAAAGCAAGGCGTTTAGTATTGGAATAGAAATAAATAAATGTATCCAACAGGGAAAGGTTTTAAAACATGTGTGTTCATGTAGTTTTCATTTGCGCCAGAAGGGAGCAACAGAGTGTTGCTTATGATGATTAAACACACGGAAACCACCTCAGTAAGAGTCATTACATGTATGGATACAACT
Source organism: Epinephelus lanceolatus (assembly GCF_041903045.1). Lineage (NCBI taxonomy): Eukaryota > Metazoa > Chordata > Actinopteri > Perciformes > Serranidae > Epinephelus > Epinephelus lanceolatus. The sequence goes on along the minus strand of NC_135744.1, from coordinate 40,949,029 downwards.
TGTTTCTGAGTTTGTGGAAATATGGATGCTGTTCGGTTTTTGGTGGTTTATGAATTTAGTTCATTGTCCTCCTGTTGTCATAGACACTCTCTGCTGCATTAACGGTTTCACCCTGTGGTCAATTAAAGTTAAAATTGTCCTCAGGGCTGCAGCGTGTTTTCACCAGCCTGAGACAGGATTTCATTTAGTTAACTTATGACAGTGAGCGACCTGTAAATGATTAATTTTTCTGCCTCCCCTGGGCCCAGGAGCAAGGACAGTAACTCTATTGTTTCTTAAAATGGCATCACTGATGAAAAATTTCATACTTGTCATGCCCTGTTAGGGAAGAAGATGGCTGATCTACGGTAAAGAAAAATGTTTATCATCCTCAGTTAACCCAGAGTCCAAACACGCTGACTGATGACCATTGTGGCCTTCATATTGTGTTCTTGTTCACACGTGTAGCTCCTCGGTGAAGAGAGGGAGACCAAAGCATCTGTCGGCACCGTGACCAAGCCCTACGTTCTCAATCGTAAGTCATTCCTTTATTTTATCAAGTACTTTGCACTTTCATTTGCACTTTGTTCATTTTGTATTCGATATTTATCCATTAATTTAGCGCTTCTGTGCCAATCTCCACTGTCTAGCTTCTTCCATTTGAAGGATAATGTCGGCGTTTTTCAATCTGGATTCTGTTTACCCACGTTTTTGTGTCTAAGTGACTAATGGGAGCAACAATTTAAAAAAAAGTTTATCAAAGTTTTAGTGTGTGTGAACGTGCCCTGCCTCTGTGAGCAAATCCCCTAAGAGCAGTGATTCTGTTGAAATTATTTGCTTTCAGTGAGAACGTTCACCGCCGCTCTGCACCGGAATTTTTTTCCTTCAGTGAATGTCAGCACTCTCGTTAGTTGGCGTTTTGCATAAAGACTGTTTCACACCACCTCCAAGGATCTTTTCTTTTCATTCAGCTGGACACTCAATGTGATTTCAGCCTAATTAGACCAATTTGACTGAAAGCAGAGCTTCACTTCTCCAGCATGCTTTTGTTATTATGCTCAGTTGCATAGAAGCTCAGAGGAGTCGGCCTTCAGCAGCAGCTGCTCTGGATTTCAGCACTGAATGACTTTCATTCCTCCAGTAACACCAGTGGTGCTTTTAACGCTGTGTTGAATATTTCATTCTACTGCGACGGAGATGGCTTGCATATTTTGTTTCAGCTTTACCATTTATTTTAATGTCCTTGTCTTTTCACCAAAACTAAACAGAAAAAAAAAATTCCAATGAATCATTAAATCCCAAAGAGATGCGAAAATATGATGAATCTTTCTGCTTCTTGTGATTCTCTCAGATGTGTTTGATGTCCTGATTTGTCTTTGTGTGGTTTTGAGCAGAGCTGGAGGAGGAGGCCAGCCGTCCAGAGAAAGACTCGAAGACGCTATCCTCCGACCTGATCGAGTACGCTCAGTACATGATCCGAGAACACAACGACAACTTCAAGGTGAGAGCCGCAACTGAAAGCCTGAATGTGTCCTGGAATGTGTTGTCATGATAACAGAGTTGGATGATTTAGCCCAGTATTTATATTGAGTACAATTAACTGTCTATAATTTTCCAAAGCTAACATGTTAGATTGATTCTCTGCTTTTTATTCATTTCAATATATTCTGACGGTCAGCCTGTAGAGACCTGAAACCTATTGGATATAAATTATTCACAGCACCTCAGTGCATTAATGACTAATATCAGACGAGATTAATACACTTATGGAATAAAAACCTGAGAGAAAAGGTTTCACCCAGCAACAGCCTCATGTTTTATAGAGGCTGACTAATACTGGGTTTTTCTCCTTTTTCATGATCAAATTTTTCTGTTATTGACGTTGATTATACAGCATGGAGCAACGGAAAAAATGCTCAAAATGAGTAAGAACAGTGCTGACAGCCAGTTTCAAAAAGACAGAAGAGAAGTAAAAAGACAAATGTGAAAAACCAAAACATAACCACCCCCATGGGATCCAGACCACCAACACCTGACAAAATATCCATTCCAAAAGGCTTTTAAGGTTCACTGAGACTGTGCTCCACATCTCTATCGTTGACTCCTTCGCCCTATGACCACGAGCTGTCAACAGCACTAAGAACGCAATATCCAGGTACATAAAAACCCACACTCAAAAAGAGAGGGATTGAGCAGCTTCCTGTAAGCCCGGCCAAAAATGCTCTCTTTATGATTAGTGTCAAGTCCAGCTCAGCCAGATCTTTAGAAAAGGGTGCAGCAACCTTTACTACCAAAAGAGCCGCTTTTGACCAAGAACCATCTCTCTGGAGCTGCAAAACATATTTGAGCCTCATAATAAATGTAAAACAGCCCATTGGGTCTGAACTGGCCTATCAGAATTATGTACAAGTCTAAATGAGCCTCCATTAGTATGTTTTCCCACAAGGTGCCTACTGCAGTGGGTTAGTTATGATAATTTGGTGATTAAACTTTGCAGCTTTGGTGGTGAAAGCCAACCATTCTGTCCATGCACTATTAAATTCTGTATTTTCCTCTGAGGATTTCTTTTTTGGATTCGGGAGCTAGGGAGACTCACAACTAGCCACTGCTATAGAGGTTCTGCAAAATGTAGAGGAAAAGGCACTAGGCCATAGACGCATGATGCATGTTTTAATTGACAAAATGTTAAAACAAAAAATATTCGGTGTACAGCTACTCATTTGTACAACTGGAGAGTGTAAGAATCACTTCAGGTCAACAACAGTAATGCATGAAAAGTAAAATGTTCAAGAATAACTGTTATTCATTTCCATGTAAGTTATTTGTCAAAGCCACAGGGAGCCACTGGAGAGGTGGTCTTGAATGAGCAAAACAGGCGATTGAGGCACGCTGATCTTAACTCTATCAGAGAGGTTAGAGGCAAACATTTCCCAGAATCCAGCCACTGGAGTGCATTCCCAAAACATAAATAAACTAGTCCATTGAGTGCACAGTTGCCCACGCACAGTGTCACATGGTGTGTGTTTGGGATACAGGTCATAGAAGTTGCAGATTAAATAGTGAACTGAACCCATTAAGAAGAGCAATGTATTCAGACAGAGTGTTTGTGAATTTGATAGTATGATTGCTTTATTGAAAGTACAGTAGTACCATCGCCAATAGTGGGATAGTTAGTGGACTGAAACTGTACATTAGTAGTTGAGGTAGCACGTTGAAAGGCAGATAGTTAAAGTCATTGCCTTATAGAAGCTCAGTTTTAGTAAGTTTTCCAACTTTTGCCAAGAGGGAACTTTAGATATTGGTCCCTAGATTATGTTCACCCAGTTTCATGCAGATCGCTCAAACTTCCTAGGAAGAGATCCATTTGAAGTGTTTTTCAAAAAATTCAAAATGGCGGAAAATCTATATAAGCGGGAGTTATGGGTTCTTGAGGCAAATGTGTTCCTCATGAGGAGAGGCATCTCTGTGCAAAGTTTCATGTCTCTACGACATACGGGGCATGAGATATGCCCATTCAAAGTTTGACATTTCAATGGGTTGCTATAGCGCCCCCCTTTGGCCAATTGATGTAATATTGCTTTATTGGCATCCTCCCATGACCCTCTACCACTGTGCCAAATTTCACATGGATTGACCAAGTCAGTGAGGAGAAAAACGTGGAACAGACACACAGACAGAGTTTTCGTCATTATATAGTAAGATAAAAACAGCCTTTGTAGAACTTGGATTACATTTATTCTCTCTAAAGAAAGCTTCCTGGGTGCAATGCTGGGCTTTTGAGGCTGATACCAGTATTTGAGAGTTTAAAACAATATTCCACTTTTGTTAACGTCAACACAGAGCAAACATCTTTGATATGGACGAGATAGATATGTTTTTAAAGAGTTGTGACCATAGGCTGTGTATTAACACACTTCCCCCACTGCACAGAAATGAAGCCAAAATATCCCAAATATACCGCTGCTGCCGCCATCTTGCGCTTGTGACATCATTTGGAGCTAGAGTCTGTGCAGTCGTACTCTCTGCTGGTATTGACTTCCTGCCCATATACCTGTCGGACCGATCACAAGCAGCACCATTGATAGCAAGCACACTGATTGTTATTTTTAAAACATCAGATCACTACCGATAACCTCCCCCCAGCTGGTTATCTGTGTGTTTGGTTTGACGTTACCTTCATATTTATCCTATAGATATGAGAGTGATTAAGATCTTCTCATCAAACTCTCTGTCAGAACATCAGCAAAATGTTGAATTATTCCTTTAAGACTCTCTAGAAGCTTTGTAGATGAGTGAGTGATCAATTCAGCTGAGGTAAAAGCAGTAAACTCCACACATAAGGGAGAGCGTCATTACCATGATGAAGTTATTTTGTAGCTTACTGTGACCTGCTGGGAGTTTTACAGGAGGCATTAAGATAAGATATTCACTGGCTGGATTTAGGCTGCATGTCTGGAAACTATTTGGGAAAACAGTTTCCCCAATGGTGCTTTCAAGGACATCCTGACGTCTGAGATATGAAGGCTGGCTGCCAAGGTCTAAGACGTTTTCTTTGTACCATCCTGGACATGCTCAGTTGCTGCGGAGGAAACTTAATTTGTCAGTCGAATATTTTTCTCTTGATGATAACAGTGTTTGGTTTCCTTGAAAAGTTTTGAACGAAGCTGCACATCTGAAGGACAAATACGGTTTCAGCTGCACGCTATTCTTTCATAGCTGCTGCTTTTTTTCTCTCTCTCTACACTTTTAGATTGAAGGGACACACTGGTGCACATTACGGAGAGCTTAGTGTGTTTTTCGTTTCTTATTGCTCAGAGCAGCAAGTGGCAGAAGTTTAAATTACTTCAGCGTTTATCAGGAAAGTGCCTCATTCAAATGGATTTTCAACAGTTGCCTTAAATGGGACTGAGTCATCACTGGGAGCACAGCCAAGTCACAATCAGTCAATAACAGAGGATGTTGTGTGAGTGTGTGTGTGTAGTTATTTTCTGCATTGAAATATCCTTCAATAGAAAATATTCCATCCTTGACTTTAAATTGTGAAAAGCTGAGTTGGTCACCTTCATGTGACTGCTGCAGTTAGTTTTTAAATGTGTTCTGTGTGTTTCTTTTTGTGATCAACACATCGCGCTCAAAGTCATGCTCTAGAATTGGGCAGATTTTAGGTCTGAAGTTCAGACCCCGATGCGGGCATTTGCTCGCAGAAGGATGACTTCAAAATCTTTGATTTCCACACATGATTTATTTTCTTATTATTTCTCACTGTGACTGTCTGCCTCTAAGAAAACATAATGTAGTTGTAATGATCTGTAATTGAAATAAACAGATTCATTTACTTCTATCATCTTCTATGAATGCAATAGGCCTAACAAATGGAAGAACGTAAAGACAACACACACGTTTATGTCCGTCATGTTTTATCATCCAACTGGTTCAGTCATAAGGAACTTCCAGGTAATCACAATGTTGAGCATCAGGGTTTAAATTTCTGATTATTGACTGTTCTAGCCTGGAAATCCAGACCCAAATCTAGAAAGATTTAGGGTCTGGCTATGAGTAATGCAAATGGCCCAACTCGAGGGGCGGCACCAAGCATGCATTTGAAAATATCACTGCACGCAATTGGATAACACTACGACCAATCAGAACAATACACAGGGTGACGTATCCAGAGCTTAGCTACCAGTGGAGCAAACTGGTAGATTAGACTATTGCCGTATCCAGTCGGCAAAACAGCAAAAACGTCCTTCTTGCAAAAGAAAGACTCGAGCGCCGTCTTCTGTTCCTCTTTTAGAGAAAAAGCCAAGTCTAACTCGTTCATTGTAGCGGCCAAAGCTGTTTCAAACAACTGGTGTTCATCCGTAGCCATCTTGCAATGTTTACTGAGTGATTCCGTCACAGCGCTGTCGCCATCTGTTTAGCTCGCCTCTGGCCCGCCGATATCAGATACACCGATGTGATTGGTGCAGCTCGGCTCCAACGGCGTGGGTAATGAGCATCATTACTGATTGACAGAGTGACTCGCTGAGCAAATTCAAACTGTGCTCTCGCGAGAACTCTGGATTTCCAGGGTATGACTGTTCTGCATCGAGACATAATCTTTCAAGAGAAACATGATGCATCTAGGTCTTGATTTTTTTTTTCTTGCCTAGTCGTCATAAAATCAACACTCATGATCTAAAAAGGAGGAATCCCAATACTCTGACGATCCTCTGACTTTTTATCTAACATAGGATCTCTCTAAAACTAATGACCAAGGTCCAGCTGTAATTTGAGATTAATGATAAAATTTCATGCTACCATTCCAACATTATGATACTACTACTACTACTGTTATGTACTATGATACATAAGGCCCTATCCCAATTTTCCCCCTTGGCCCCACACCTAGTTTTAGAGTGCCCCTGACTGAGTAGTGGCCCTTCAGAATGGAACGACAAGGGGTTTGAAGTCGTAACCTAGGAAATGGGACACCACTCCTTGAGTCATTGTGCCAACAATGGCCCAGACGCAAATTAGTTAGCTAAAAGTGATGAGTAATGGTTGAAACAGTCTCTAAAAGTAACAGAAAAATAGTTGAAATATCATTTGTTAGCTAAAAGTGATGAATAAACATTGAAATAGTCAGCTAAAAGTAACGGATCAAGAGTTGAAACACCTGACAGATCTGTTAACACACTGAAATACTTGTTATAACAATCAAATTACACAGTCCTTTGCGTCTAAATTAAATAAAGACACTCCTGATTGTTTTAACATTAATGCAGAATTATTTGCAAAGAAAAACTCACATTTATGGGCTTCTTTCTCTGCACTGGCAACAGCCATGTTGCTTGTTAATATATAATATTTATCGATATTCCTCGACCACTACTACCCCTTGATCCCAAAAAAAAAGGGACACCCTTCCTTACACAGCACTCAAAACGGAGTCTCCCGCCAAGTCTCTCTTAGCAGGTTTGAAAGCTAATGTGCAAAACATTACAGGCTGAAGTTATGTAATATGACTTAGTGTGAACAGTGTCAACATTTAGCATGTCAACATGCTGAAACAATGACAAGATAATTCACAAAAGGATTTTGTAGCTGTTAAACCTGCACCAATAAGACAAAATAATAATTCTCAAAGCACCTGCAAAGGATGAAATGCACCCCTAACTGCACTGCCTAGCAAATAGGGTCTCAGTGCTCCTGTGCATATTTAAATTATGTTATATGCAGACATTTGGTGCAATATCCTTTCTATGCTAATGATCCTCATTGCAAAACCAGTCCACTTCACAAAGCTCAGAGCTAATAGCCACACGCAGTTACAGTGATATTATTCGTGTCTTCAGAGAGGTGTAACTGAAGCACACTGACAGACCTGTGTGGATTTGCCCAGGAATTTTCTATGCTAATTGTCAACATCCACTTTTGTTAGACTACATGTCTGTATTTAAGCTAAAGGCATGTAAAAGTCCTAATTGTACTATTTGAGTAAAAAAAATTGTATGTATAGTAGGGATGTAACGATATAGAAAATTTGATATCTCGATTATAGTGACCAAATTATCACGGTAAACGATAATATTGCGATATTATTTTAAGCGCTGTAAAATGTCCAAATAATAGATACATTGAAATAACGTCACTAAATCTTGTAACTTCTTTATCATACTAAAATGTTAACAGCCAAAATCTTATATTAAAATGAAACTTTCACATTAAAGGGGCAAGGGATTGGCACAGCAACAGAAAATTTTATTTTAAATTAACAAAATATGTAAACACATTGCAGGAGCAAAGCTTATTTGTCTGGTGCATTTTAACAGTCAGCAAAATATGTTAACAATTTATATATTATTTATTTCTTAGCATGAGAGGAAAAATATATATAAAACAAAACAATGCAAGAGTAGAACAAAAGACATACAGTATATAGAGTAGATATCACAAATGTGCAGGAGAAACCAAAAAAACCCTAAGGGCAACGGTCATCATTACACAGAATAATTCACACATTAGAAGTGTGCATGTGAGTCAGAGGATTACCTGTATGAGAAAAGGAGTGAATGGTCTCGGTCAAAGGTTAACACGGCAGCGTTTTATGTTGTTTCCTTGAGCTTATGTCAAGAAAGCATAACTGGCCGTCTGTATCGATTCTAGCTCGCCATACAAAAAGCATAATCATAGTGATTCAATCATAGTTGATCTCAGTTAGCGTTACGTTATGTCAGTTTATATTCTGTCGGCTCCGCTCAGTGTTTACAGCTCCGTTTCATTTTGAAACACTTAACATTAGCAACATAGCTGCTAATACGGCTATTAGCTACTCAGCTAGTGTCTTAAACGAAAACGGAAAACCTAGTCGCCGTTTAGGAGGACAGATACGGCTCAAATGTCCCGCATACGTCGAGAGTTACACATTATGACAATCTTAGTAAAACCGAAGTCCCTCACACAATAACTGACGTTTGCATAGCATAACTTGCATTGGCTGTAAAGCTGTGGATGGCGGTCACGGAGATGAGCCAGCAGATTTGTAGTGTTGCTACCCTTCGCAGCAACTTTCTTTCTGCATGTTCTGCACACAGGATAGTTGTCCTCCACCAGCTGTCCCTCGGCATTCTTCAGAAACCCAAACCATCTTCCGCCATGTTTTCATTCTTTGTGATTACACATGCTACGCATTCACACAGCGCCTGCATCGCGAGACTTGAATGAGGCTGTTATTACATATCCTGATAATCCACCACAATAATGCAGTTAATTTAAACATTCTTACCATGTAAAAATTAACCAAAATTTACCGTAATATCGGTAATCGTTACATCCCTAATGTATAGTCTCAGTTGATTCCTAGTCGATAGTGTTAATTACAAAAGAACTCCAGAACTAGAGAATCTGTGACATTGCTTTCGACTCATCATCCAGAATTCTCAGAACTGTGATGTTATAAGTGATCCAGAGACTGAAGGTGTGACCGTTATGCTGCCAGTTTATGCAACGATATTGATTAACACTGCAGCAGTTGAATTTGAATGCATTTTTTAGTATGTGCAGGGGACGTGTTCAAGACAGAACATAGTGCTAAATAGCTCTTCAAGATTAGCTCTATACAATGAGAAAGTGAGCCAAGCCTGGCAATGTAAAGCTGAGCCTGACAAACTGAATTTGAGATGTACTGAAGTTGCCACCATATAGACAATAAACCCTTTTGACTTGGGTAACAGCATGACATTGCCACCGGCACCACCCTTAAGGCAAACATTGCACGTTGTGCTCCACTTGTGGTGAGATAGATCCTTTTTGCCTTTTTCCAAGAAAACTTGTTGCCACACACAAATACACGAGTACATGAACATGTTGTACACTGCATCATAACTACACGGAAGACATCAGAAGCAGTGGGAGATGGAGTCCTAATAGCCTTAAAGGGGAACTACACCTGTTTTCAAGAGTCATACATGTTATTCCTGTGGTCTACACCAGTCCAAAAATATTAGTAACCCTGAACAACTCTCTCCCAAATCCAAAACTAGAGTGCTAAAACTTAGACTTGAGATGCTGTAAGGTGTAAAGTCTGGAGCTGCTCCATACACAATGAATAAGGGAAGATGTTATCGGTGACACAGAGAGCACCCAGGGGAATGTTTAAAGGATATGGTTTCATATCCTGTATGAAGAGTTGAGAACACTGAAATGTAATAAAGCTCCTTTGGGTATAAAAAAGAAATCAAACATTTTGTGTGTCCACAAAACCAGGCTCCTATTTATTGTCTATGGAGCAGCTCCAGACTTCTCTGGGATCTGGCTATGAGAGAGAGTAGCTCACGTTCACTAACATTGATTGAGCTTTCCTGGGCCATGCAGCTAACATATTAAAATTCTTAATTTAGGTGGTGTGTTCCTCTTTAAACAGAGTTACTGTCATTAAAAAGAAGTATGACAGCGTCGTCGGCGAAAATGGTGATAGGTGAGGGGCTGATACAGTCAAGTAAATGTCTAAAGCATTATTCGGACGGGATTAGTTTTACATGGGCACGTGGGGTAATGTCACTTTACCACAGGACGTCAGTAATATTAATGGCTGATTCGCACGGAATAAGAAATATCAGTAAAACTACCACAAGTGGGAGGGGTAAATCCATTCACGCACCGCCGTGCCCTCCTGCCATCATGAGTGTATGATAGGGCTGTTAAAAGCACCATGAAATTGAGTTTGAATATTTTCGAATTAATTTAGTAGAGTTCGAATAATATTAGAATTTATTATTAATATTATTATTTATTTATTTTTACAAAAAAAACCCACAAAAAATAAGATGCTTATTGCTGACGCAATATGAACGTGACACTCGGATGAAAACACCCGTTCTGACTTCACTGAAGTGTCAGGTATGATCAACTTCTGTCTCACTATCTGAGCAATGTTTGGATACTTCAGTGCGTAGTTTTCCACCACAAGAGTGGATCCTGGCCGGCTCGTAGTGGTGTCTCATTCTGGTAACGTTTCGTCTTTTCTTCAAAAAGGGTAGGCAGGGAGGCAGCAGGTGCAACACTCTCCCTGTATGTCTCCCTGAACAGGTCACATATTGCGGACAGCGCAGTGGGTGGTGGTGGTGCAGCGGGCTCCTCCGTCGGCGCCTCTCCCTCCCGCTGCGTCCCTCTCTGGCCCGGCTCATGCGTGAGCCATCTCCGCCCGAATGGGATTTGCTGTGATATACAACATTATTGATAGTATTAATTAATTATTAATGATACTCGAATGATCAAATTTAGGTTCGAACTTATAAAAAAATAAATATATTTGAATATATTTCTAACTTCGATTTTTTTTTTTTTGACAGCCCTAATACACGTTTACTGCTGGTCTATTCGCACGGGATTAGTATTACCTGAGGTAATTGCCCTGGACCCTTTTACAGAAGGTAAAAAGCAGTAATGATTACTGACATGGCACATTCGGACGGGACTAAAATCTCTGGTAATTATTACTTTACCCCACGTACCTATGTAAAACTAATTCCGTCCGAACAGGGCTTAAGAATAGTTATGTTAAGAGTCAAAATCTACAAACGATATTTTTGTTTTCAGGCCTGTAATGAGCATTATACAACAGTTAGTTCCGGCCCTGCAATCTGATTGGTCGAGAGACAGTAAAACCGTGATGATGTTGGAGTACAACATCACGGTTATTTCACTGTGTATGTATCACTCCGCCTCACAGCTGATTGCAATCAACAATCAAATCAAAACTGACGGTTAGTGTCAGTTAGGTCAGCAGTTGCGTTGTAGGCTAATTAATTCATCCACTGTCAAACAGCCAAAAATATGGATTTATTTCCTAAAATAAGTTTTGAATTGAACTATGAATGGTCATCAGAGGAAGATGAAGGAGAGGAGAAGCTGAATCCATCTGAGCACACATCCAGGTTTGTCAGTGTTTCATCAGCGGAGCTCAATGACTTGGGGAAAAGCAACATACTGTCAGATCAGAAGGCAGAGTCGGCTGTGCCTGTGAAGCGACAGTCCACCATGCAGTCACCAGAGACTTATTTCACCGGCTGCACAATTAATGGAAACGTGCAGATAAATGTGTATAAAGAGTAAGTGCCTGGCGCACCATGTCTGCGTTACATAGCAACGGTGACAGCGGAGTCCTGAGGGAACTATTTTTGTTGGCGGAAGACAAATAAAATGCTTAAATTATCTATTTTGTCCTCATTTTTCAACATTTCTTAATCAGCCTTGCTTATTTAACTGTTGAACTGTTGTATAAAAGTAATATCACACTCGAGCTCGTGATGTTATACTGTGATATCGTCACGGCTGTGATTCGGTCGTAGGCACGAGGCCGAGGCCGTTGTTAAAGATTTTCATTCTTGTTATAACTTGTGGTTTATAAGTATGCCAACTCCACATTTTTTTGCCACATTTAAATTTGCAACAAGGAAGTAACTTCTAAAAGCTCTTCTGTCCAAAACACGGTATATTTCTCTAGCTTTAACCAAACTGACCGTCCTGTTCCTTCTTCTCCCTGCAGGCGATGGCCAGGGATGAGAAGAACTATTACCAAGACACACCCAAACAGATCAAGAGGAAAATAAACGAGTATAAGCGCTGCCACCCGGAGCACTATAATGCCTTCATCAACTCACTAGCTGCTCCACAGCCGACGGTCCAGTAGAGGGATTGTCCACCAGTTTCTGGACTTTATATGATTCTCTGTATCAGGATCTCATTCTGGAAAGACTGTCAGCAGTGCAAACAGGACAGAAGTCCAGTGTGAGGACAGCAGATCCACCACCAATAATCGTAATAACCAACAGTGACAGGAAGTGGAGATGTCCTGGAGCGCTGAGAGACGAGCACTACTTCTGTGTCTTGTTAAGGAACTCTCTGCTAGTTTCCTTCCTGTCAAGATTTCCTGTTTTTATTTTTCCTCATTTTGTTTGTTGTTGTTGTTGTTGATCTCATCTGTGTATCCTGTGTTCTGACTATCAAACGTGATTAACTGAGATGTATTTTTAATGTATCATTTAAATACCTTGAAGCTCATTTTGCAGATGTGTTTTTTTTCTTTCTCCGGGATGAAAAGTATCCTAGCATACACATTGGGGAGTTCTCTGATGTTTCCAGGCTTTTTCATGTTTTCCTGATCAGCACACACAACATTTAAGATCTTCAGTTAAAGCATCGGATGTTGATGTCTTGAAGGAAACTCTGCAGCATCATGGTTTAAACTGCACCGGGGATGCATATAGTTTGTGTTGAAAACATGTTTCCAGCTGCATTAGAACACAGATGATGTCATTGATCACACGGTTAACCACTTGACTCAGTTTGCGTCGAAGATTTTGTCACAGTGAGATTAGAATAACATGGTTTAGGTCAGACTCTGAGAGTATGAAAGCCTGTTTTATTTCCAGTTTAATATGTCACTGCGGATTGTAAAAACTGTGCAAACACTTTTATTTTCAACTTTTGGCTTAAACTCACTGAGGGTACATTTTGTTGCTATGAAAAAGAGCCAGCAGGAGAAAAAAACATCCCTTTCTACAGTTATTAAAACTGCTTTTCTTGAATTTAAAAGAATGCAGATACAATGTAGACTTTATTACATGCTAATTGAAGCCTTTGTGGAAGAATTTGAGGTTGTAAATGTGCTGTAACTCTTGTAAAATAGTGTTCTCAGAATGTTTTTGGTTCTAAGTAACCATAGCCAGAGTAAAAGAGTAGGGTCATAAAACAGGTTTCTGTATAAATGTGCTCAGTTGGGATGTTCTTGAATGATTGACATTGGATTACAGTACTCAAATACAAAACAGATCATGCTCAGTGTCTTTTGGAGGGTCAGAAAGAGTCAAAATTGTCCACTCAATTAGTGGAGACAGAAGTGCAGATAAACAGGACGACGTTGGGGAGAGAGTGAGAAATAGCTTTTGAAATCAACAAGAAACATTGTTAGCATTAGAGTCACTGAAGAAAGGATGTGGAGACAGATTACCTCCTGGAAAATACATGAGGATTTGAAAGATCAGTCTGGTGTTATTAGGCATTTGTCTTATTTTCAAGAAATCCCACAAAAGAACCAAAACCAAAATTGTGTTTGTCTCTCAATACTTCTCAACTCTGGCTCTCAGCTCCAAGCCTACTGATTTCCACCGAAGATGTAAATCTTTAAAATGTCTTACAAATATTCAGTTCATTTCTATGAAAAGGCTCAGCAATTTCCATAAACAGCTGGTCACTGTATTTATTTAATCAAACTGTCAAACAGGAGGAATGGTGCATTTCTTTGGGACTATTTTACTACACATTTTGTGTTCTACTGCAGTGGTATCAAACCCCTTTGGCTTATGACCCATTAAAATGAGGGAATGTCTATATTTGACACCCTCAGCACTAGTTGCATATATCTGAGTTAAGCATAATGTGAAGGTTTTATTGTTTTTGTGGCATTAGTGTCATGTAAGAGACCTAAAGTGTAAAAATGGTCAAATAATTCAGAAAAGGTAAAGCAAAGATTAGAGGAAAGTGTATAAAAAATAATTTCTAAATATGTTTCCTGATATTCTCTCCTGTTGATTATCCTTCAACCCCTCAGATTTATTTTGCGACCCCTACTTATTGCCCATTGATGTGCTTTTAAAGGTTTAGAACCACATTTATCTTTCAGAGTTGTGCAAAAGTTACCCTCCCAGAGCTCATACTCCCACTACTCTAACCCTGAATGTATTTATAAATGTTTTAAAATTCTCATTATTTACTTTTACAGTACTTAATATGCATTGGCTCATTTAACCTTGTTGTCCTCCATTTGCAGTTTCTATCACTGCTGTGAGCATTTGATGGAAGTAAACAAGCAGCTATTAATGTGGTGGCATCACACTAGCAAACCATATTTCACTGCTTTTGGTTAGATATATTTGATCCTGCCACATTAAGATAAAATTTAAAAATACACATGAAAGCTAAATGTCTAAAACACTTGAAAATATCACACCTACGGCACCTTCTTTCCACCTAAAATTCACCAAACTATATGGTAGACAATGCAACATCCACAAATCTTTTTGCCATTTAATATTAATAAATAAATATTAATATTTTTTCTCGCGTTCCATCACACTACAACATATCCCATGATCCTCAGGCAGTGACACCCTATCAGAGCTTCATGGGGATGCAGTTTTATGAATAGTTCAGGAATATAACATCCACACTTCTGCTTAATTTGAGGGTTTTTTTGACAGAAAATCTCCCAGATGTTGAAACAACTCTGGCGTCTGTCAACAGACTCCAAACGTACAAATGAATTCCACATTCGCGCCAACACAAATGCCTCATCAACTGGAAAACTGGTTGCATTGATGGCTCCGGGGAGAGAAAACAGCGTGAAGCAAACAACAGAGGCGAGTTTGACAGGTAGATAGAAACATACATCACTTCTGGGGGGAGGGGGCATCCAATTTAAATGTCAGCAATAAGGCTGGTGGAAGCAGCTTAAGTGAAAATCTCTGCATGTTTCTGTGCCCATGCACAGGAAGTGACTGTTATTTTTCAGTACATTCTGTACATTCATTTCTGTCATCTGTAGAACATGTATGGACACTGAGTCACGTAACACCCAGCTAAACGTGACTCTTGCAGTTTGTACTTGAATACCCTGTTGAGTTTGTTTCCATGGCTGCAGAGAATCAGTGTAGAATAACAAGGCAAAAACCAGGAGATACAACTGAACCTAAAATAACTCCCACAACATTTCACAGACGGAAACCTTGAAACTTTTCATAACTTTCTCTATCAGCATTTATTCTAACACCTTCAGCACCAATGTCAGAGTGAAAGTGACATGTTTTCCTCAAGGATGTTCAATTCTAATACAACATTTTCTTTTGGTAAAGAATCCAGCTTAAATGACATTTAGCAATGAAACCTGCGCTTAGAGGAAGAGCTGGGTCCAAAACAGGGACATTTGCTATAGGCTTCCAATTAAATACAGGAGGAGATACCTGAGTATGTATAAAAACGCTTTCATTCCTCTATCAGTGAATCTCCTCAACTCAGATTAGGGGGGTGTTAAATGAGGGGCAGTGCTGCATGTATTTGAATGCATTTTATGTCTGCAGTTGTCTGTGCTATGCACTTTATGTCTGTTTCTGCACTATGTATGCATTTTTATATGGCAGCCTTTATGTCCAAGACAAATCTCCCGAGGGACAAATAAAGTAATCTTGGATTTATGAAATCAAACATACAGAGACAGCCTAAGCTGCAGCATTGGACCACGGTAGATTATAGATGAAAATGAGTAAGTTAGGTCAGAAAACTGACGTGATTAGACAGAGTGAAATGTCCACTGAAGGAACTTCTAGTGTGCATACAGTAACATATCTAACAAGCGTAGCCTTAAATAGCTTAATCAAATGTATTAATGCTGTGATTAATGACAACACAAGAACAGAAACTGACAGTTACTTTTCCAGCAGTCCACCATTTTGTCGCCATATCTTATTAATTCGTCAAGGCTTAATGGTCATGTGCTCACAGTGACAGTGCTAACATGCTGATGTTTAGCAGATATCATTTTGTCATTTCAACCATCTTAGTTTGGAGTTTTAGCAAAATAATAACAGAGCACAAAACACCAAGCAGAGTATGGTTGTAACACTTTTTAGTTCAGCACTTACAACTCACTGAATTTTTGTGTTAAAGCTCTAAAATTTTGACTCAAAGTACCTTCATTTGTCTACAATAAATAGCAGTGTTTCCATCTTCAACTATATTACAGTATTCATTAACTGACATGAAATACAAGGAGTTCCACTGTCACAACCTGCACCACTACCACGGTAAGTTGTAACAACAATACCCCTTACCCACCAAAATTAGCACGTAGATGTGTGTTTTGTGAAAGTAGGGAAAAACCCTTAACATAGGCGATAGACTTCTTCCTCACTGCAAGTGTGTACATGGCTCTGCAGTTGATGACTGAGCCTTTCTGTTTTTTAACTGCTGTGTCACGTTTCATGTCAGGAATGCACCAGAAACAGGGTTAGTAGACAGTAGAAAGCTCATGGAGGCCAGTGAAATTGTTACGGTAGTTCCTTCTTTGTGTATCTGTTACTTCAATCTCTCCATTTAACTTGGCGCCACCAATATGGAACGATGTTCGAGTGCTGCTTGGACGGAGACGGGCTATATTTTGTGGTGGCCTGTCATCACATCGTGCTGGAAAAGGGGCTGAAATTAGCATGTCCACCCGGCTGTCATGTTTCTATCACTGCTAATCAGAGCTGATCAAAGCTGGAGCCAGTCAATACCCATGACCACTGCAGAGTCATTGTCCCAGGAATGAATGCCGATTGTAACCTTTCCCGATCAAGGTAAAAGCCAGATGTTTGTGGGTGTTCATGGGTTTTCTGTCCAGCGGGAAAAGGGCTGAGGAGTGAAGAATTACGCAAATACAAAAAAAACTGATACACACACGAATAACTAGATCCCACTAAGGTCTAGACTGCTAAGCTGTACCTGTCAGGTGCTTAATACCTCTCACAGAGTGAGTCTAAAATACAAGCCTGCTGTCATAGTCAAGTAACAAGTCAAGACATCCTCTTCCTGCACATTGAAGACTCTTTGAATGCAGTGTTAGCCCACACAGAGCATTTGTGTTCACCCTCTTTCACTGAGGTTTTGCAGTTCTTGCAGTATCTGCTCAGTGTCACATGGCAGATAGAGTATTCTTTACCCTTCCTCACCTCATCTGATGCAGATTTTAGTATGTGTGCAAGCACACCCTTGTCAATTTTTCTCACCAACTGTCCTGGCCTGCTGAAAAAAAGGAGTGAGACAGATACAGTGTGTTTAGCTGTCATTTGGGTTGGTTCTGATATTTTAAAAATGTGTGTCAACCATCCCCAACCCTGTCAGCTATTGTTTAGCTAGCTGTAGCAGCTTGGTGGTTTGAAATGAGCAAAGATGAAATACTACTTTGTAATCTACCACAAGTTATATAATTCTGACTTCAACAGTATCAGTACAAATCAAGATATAGACTTGGTCCAAAAAATTACTTTTATACTTGAAAATCAGTTTTTTGGCTAAGAAATCCAGACACAGCTATTAAATTTTACATACAAGGTCAGAGAGAAAATGGTCATATGATACATTTATTTCATGACTCTTAGGTTTTTTCTAATCCCATACCCCGATAACTGAAACCAGGTTTCTTGTTTACATGACATTTGAGAAATAAGCTTACTGATCAAAGATGACCGTAGTCCATATAAATGCACTGAATGTCTGAACCTCATTTAATGGCAGTCCATCCAGTCGTTGACATATCGAACTAAAAGAGAAGGAGCTTCCTGTTTGTATGTCTGTCTTTTGATTTTCTCGACAACCTTTTCATCCAACTGACTCCACACTTGGCGGGTGTTTTGCTGCGGACACAAGGAAGTGCAGTGCTGAGTGCGAGCTCTTGATATCTACGGGACACATTAGAAGTAGTGCATTATGTACACACTGTGTAGCTGAACAGCATGTTGGGTATAGCTTGCTCTCTGCTGCTTGCTACAGTACACTCAAATGCAGATGAAGAAAGAAAGACCAGAGATATTTTACTGAAGCAAACTCAAACATTTCAAGCATGTAACTTTCGCATTGAACACTTGTTCCTGGAAATAGCCTGGTCTAACTGTTAGTAAATGACGTGTATACCGTATCACTGCTAGAGGACGCAACGATGTCATGACAGGTGTATTGCTCAGGACCAAAGGAGTGCAGTGTCGGCTGTAAAGTTATTTGGATAAGCGGTTCTCAAGAAAGCTGCAAGCAGTAACACAAGAGGCCAAACAATTGGTCCGCGCCGAATAGGAACGTTATGAGCGGGCACAGCATTAGTGTCAGTCAAAACCTAAAAAATCAACCTCATGGTGGCACTAGAGGAACACATTGAATTACTGAGTCAGCAGGACTGGGAACCATGAATGTTTGCGCCAAATATCATGGCAATGCATCCAATAGTTATTGAGATATTTTGCTTAAAACCAATCAAACCAATCATTAGGATTGACACTCTAGGGACTACAAATGTCTGACAACACGCAATAGACTAATGACTAATCACTTTAACAGTCTGGACAAACCTACAAGTCACATAGTAACACCAAGACACATACAGTAATCTCCCTCAGTGCATGTGTCACGAACCTTGAGCTTATTATCTTTACTATCTTCAGATTATCTGCTGCATACGCTGACAGCCAAACTATAGTTTGACCTACGTCTGCTTTGTCTGCTCTTGTCAACTATTTACAGCCTTGTTCCATTGAACAGTTCCAAATTTCTGCAGAGTCACGTGTTTGACCATCGTAAACACACCCTCGGCACGTTCAGGAGGGAGGGGAGGAACCTTAATCAGCACAGATATTTGAAAAACAAGCGTAGACTGGAGGTATGTGAGGTATGATTGCACAGCGTTTCACACCAGCTATGGTTGTTTTCTTGAATATGGTGTTATAATTGGAGTTGTACTAAAACTCGATTCACTACAGTGTTCCTCCGTGTCTGCAAATGTGGAGAAAGAGGTTGTATAATAGTTTGCTGATGATTATGAAATATCTCAACAACTATTGGATGGATTACCCCAAAACACACGGTCAGAACTAAATCGGAAAAGCTAAAATTGACGAAACAGCAGAGACTGACAAAGACCATCTACTGTTGAAAGCCTGACAAGCTGAGTCCGAAATGTATGGAACTCCCCTAGGGATAAGGTGAAAATGGCATTGGTTGGGTATCAAAGATATAAAAAGTTTAGAAATGAACATACTATAAGGGTCTATACAGGTTGCAGGTAACAAGAAGGGTCCGACTCCTTTTGGCTCTAATCGTAGCACATTTGTGCTGTCACTTGGGTGACACAGAATTAAAAATTTGATTCTAAATAAGTGTTTTGATTGTCTGTCATGCCAGCAGCATCATTTAGTGCTTGGCAAATATACATAAGTTCTGTGATTACATAGTGGGGCGTTGTGCTGGGAGCACCTGAGTGGAAAAACACATATGGCTCAGAGGGAATGGAAGAAGAAAGGTAACACAAAAGTATCATGAGAGAACACAAAATGTATTGCGAGGGAATGTCAAAAGAAACCTCGCCATAATCATTGGGGCACTCTGTGGAAATGTCGTAAAATGGCCACTATACCAACTTTGCGCTTTCCTCCACTGCCACCTGTAGAAAATTCTCAACATATTTACTTTATCGGTGTGGTGATATCTAGTATTTGTAGTGGGCAGGACTTCTTTCAATCAGAAAAATGCTTTTTAGATCAGCAGTCTGAACACATACAGTACATAAAAGCTGCAGGGCACCCTTGTTTCAGTTAAAACATCATAATGTAAGAATAACATTGTTATTGTGGCATGAACACTTTGTATCAACACACTGAGTGATATTATTTGCTCACCTCGCCTCGCAGAGAAGCACGTAACCCTTTAAATGTCAGCAGCCGAAACACGGCAACAATAAATACTAACGGGTTTCACTTAACATCACGACACTATGAATCACTTTTTTCATTTCTGATTGCGTCCAACGGCTTGAAAAGATGACAAGCTTTCATTTACAAGCTGTGAGTTTTCATGCTGTCTGAGTCACGCTGCCTCGCGGTCACTGTAACCTGCAGGGCTGACAGCATGCTGTGAAAACACTGGAACTGTGCCAGAGTGACGTCTCAGTGCTTCCTGTTAGACCAGTCGTGGAACTTTGCCCTACAAAAACAAGGTCAGTACACTTATAGAGGTCTATAGATTTTCATCTGTGTTTGCACTGACATGCTCAGTCAGCAGAGGGCAAGACTCAATGTTTCCAGTTCTGTGCTTGTTATCAGGTCGCTTGTTAGGTAACATTTTGTGGATCCATCCATGTTGCTTTTAATGGCGTAAGACAAAAGGGCTTATTTGAGCACATATTGTGTACATAGGAGTATGTTTACTGGCATGCCTTCTGTCTACATGTTTCCAGTTGTACTCCCATGGTCTTCCATGCAAAAGAGATCTTACTATAAATGAGATTACAGAATTAAATAAAGGTGAATTATTAAAAAAATTCCATAAGTGGCTGCACATTTTAAGATATGCTATTTCATTACAGAAAAACACATTAAAAGACTTCATTGACTCATGATGGCGAGTATAAGACAAAAAATAAAGATCAAAATCGATGCTAGAGAATTAGAGATATCGTCTTTTTTTATTCCATGCATTCTTCTATCTTGTCAAAACCTGGTGCTTAAATTACCCACAATGCAATATGACTGTGAACACCTGGAAACACACTTTGATGTCTAAAATGAGTTCCCCTTTAGGACTAAATAGCCCAATGGCATCTGTGGCTGACACATTAATGACATCTTAAAAGAGATTAACAAAACATAAAGACATGCATAAATTCATATCAAACAGTTTCCATTTACGTAACACATAAAAACAAGAATGACGAGCATGACGAGTCATTGGTTATAAAAACCGTGTACATACAACAATCCACTAAACTCTTGGTCACTGTGAAAACATTTCTGCAGAATTACAGTACATCAAAAAGGAATAAAACTTCACATTCATTACAAAATTGTGCGTCATAACCAAACATTGCTGCACACATGCAGCATTAAAAGTCTGAGTCTAGCTAATTCCAGTGTAACTGTATAGGTAGCATTTAAGTTAAATATTGTACTTCACATCTGCATTTGTACATTCAAGAATGTGTTTTGCTTGATACTAGTCCTTGTCTAGGCTTCTTCTACACAGCGATCTAACTGTGGAGCACACAGGATTTGGAGTGCATGCTAACGGTCAGTAATCAAAGCAAAACAGTACTAGAGAGGTGCTTTAGGTACTAACTGACCTATGGCTAAGCCCCGCCCTCAAATGTTATGAGCCAATCACAGTGCGTATAGCCATTCCCATACACTGGGACATTCTCTGCCTGGACGTCCATTGAAATGCATTACAGAAAGTCAGTTTGTTCGGTTTTATGAGCTTTTTCTGAGATTTGAAGTTTAAAAAATGGTCAAACGGTGTGCATGGGGTACATGCAACTCTGACACAAGGTATCCTGAGAGGCTGGGCGACCAGGTGTATTTTTTACACTTTAAACCACATCTCAACCGAGAAAAATGTCTCCTTTGGATAAAGTTGTGTGGTAACGTTAGACCACAACATCAACTCAACGTGAATAAGATTAACAATGATGTCTACATCTGTTCTAAGGTAAGTCAACATTGTGTTTGAGGCAACATATTGTCACTTTGCTGGAAAGAAATATAAAGTTATCTTTAACATCTCTAGCTAACGTTAGCTAAAGTTAGCCTAACGTTAGCTCCTAGCTGCGTTGTTCATCATGTCACCTTGTTTGCTGGGAGTTCATTAGCCTATTTTGTTCTAGTTTTGTACTTTGGTGATCGTACATCATTGTTAGCTGTTGTCCAAAGGGCTCTAGTTAAGCTAACGTTAACTTCTGGAGCTTAGCTTCATTAACTTATCTGTAATGGCAGAGATAACAAAGGTTGGCAAACGTTATGCTGAATGATTCAATAGCTATGTTTCCATCCAAAAGTGAACCGAATCATTGGGAAACGCGCATTAAAAGAAATACGAATCCTGTGTGTTTCCATTAAATGTACGGACTTTGGTGAAAACTACGAACTTGTGCGAGTTTTCCGCATGCTTTACTGTCTTCCCGACCCGGAGTGTGGATATCTCCATGGAGAGAGGTGTGCTACGTCAGACTTAATTCGAACATAACTGTCTCCATCCCCCGTTTTGCGAATCAACATTTTTTCGAATCAACCAAAACCCGGCTAAAGCGAGCGTATTTTAGTTTGTGTCAATCAGGGGATTTTAATTCGAATTTTGGCGTTTCCATCATAATTTTCCGATGCGATACTTTTAGATGCGCATCTAAACAGGCTGATGGAAACATGGCTAATGTAAACCAAACTAACGGAGAGACACTCTTGGTAAAGATGGTAAAAAGTCCGTTATCCTTTTCTCATATTCTGAGCCAAAAACCTTAACCAAAATTTGATCGTCACATCTCCAAAAATCATCCGGCCTCCTGCGAAATGTTGTGTACTGTGACACCTGCCATAGCGCTGGTCACTGAAGTAGTAGGTGGAGGGGGGCGTGGCTTAGCCATAGGTCAATTGTTGAAAGGTTTCTCCCTTATGAGCATTGAGTTTGTATAACTCCTGATTCTGTCTGTACATCGTTCTGTTTATAGTGTCATCTGATAAAGAAATTCGATGTTTAGCATATTTAGTGTACTTAGCTAATATGTGGGATATGTGGTAGTTGGCTGTAATTTCTGTCGGGACTTAAAACCGAACTGAAGAGGAACTGCTTGCAAATGAAGTTAAAACACTCTCTTGTGAAGAAAGTCACAAAATGGAAAGAAACTTTCTCAACGTCACGAGAATTTGGACAAGAAAAACAACACTGCATTTGAAATTTCCCAGGGTTCCTTTAAATTCCCTCACAAAATTCCCCTAGATCTCTGAGAAGCCTAATCCCTCTTCTCATTTCTCCGTGTGTACATCCTCAATCCTTTCCTGTCCTCCAATCCTTGTGTCTTAGTCACTCCCGCCTTAGATAGGAGCAGAGGAGACACGAGGAGAGAGGAGTCGAGGTATTTACCAAAATAAGAGATCCGTACTTTAGTGATGTCATTTTAAAGCGACATTAATTAAATATGAAGCGTGGCACAGCTGCATTATCAGCTGTGTGTCACGCCTCTTTAATATGTCATGTGTGCTTAAAAGACTTTTGGTGAATATACACCTGTGCATCCTCGCTCATACTTCCTACTCAGTGAGATGCATTTTAGAAATTAAGATATCCTTCGAGATGTTGCCGAGATTGATTTCCAGGTCACAGGCAGGAGGACGGAAGAGAAAGACGAGGAGGCACAAGGTAGAGGAATGAGAAGAGCAGTAAGTGTAGGAGTCGGCGAGTATCTTCCAAACACCCCGTCGATGAATTCACCGAGCTGGTGCAGTATTATTCCCCAAAGACTCCAAACTTGGCAACCATGAATATTACCTGCTCTGCTCTGCCGACTTCTCTGGTCACGCACTAAAGGTTTTCAGAAAACGAAATCTGTAAACGCATCTACAAACTCGACACATTTCAGTTTCTATACAGTGAAATCTACGTGCTTAAATAAACCTGTAACAGGTTGACATTCAGACGAGTCCAAAGTCTGAATCATTGGCAGGAGGTGATCTTTGTGGTTCTGAGTCACAGACTCCATGAACAAACCTTCATCCTTCTGTCCCACCTTCTGTCCTCATCCTCCTCACTCTGCACCTCCTCCTCTCCGGTGAGTAAGACGAGTGGAATGAAATTGTCTGATGAGATGAGCTTAAGTATTTCTAACACCAACTGACACGATTTGAAAAGGGGTGAGATGGAAGACGAGGAGGTACCGCAAGGCTTTTCGCTCCGTCTTGGCATCTTCTCAATCTCTTCTTCAGTAATTTCTCTGCATCAGTTCCCGAAGCGTTCGCCATCTCCTCCTCCTCTGCCTCAAATAAGCCAGAGCTTAAACAAGGCGGAGGAAGAGGAGGAGGAAGATCGCTTTAAGCCATGCCTTTGTTTGCATCCCTCCTCTGCTCTCTGAGGGGGGATGAGATCAGACGAGCTGGAGAAGGAGGTCCTGGAAGGTGTCCAGGCCCCGGCAGGAGTTCCTCAGGGCTCCATCAGAACCCAGCTGGGCAGCCAAGAGGAACAGCTTCCTGTCCTCAGTCACGGAGCCCAGAGACAAGGCTTCATGCAGCTCCGACACGCTCACAGCATTGGGCTTATCCTGTGAAGAGGGGAAATCCATTAAACTCAATTTGACAAGAAATGGCTGTCTTCTTTTTTCAAGGACAACAACTAATAGTAACAGAATACACATAAATTGTTCACACTGACCTAATTTGTTATTGTGCTATGTTCTTGTATTCTATTTATTATAATCTCATCTCCTGTCGCTGTTTACATTTAAATGTAGAGCACGTTGTTGAGTCTCCCTGTAATGTGCTATATAAATAAAACTGCCTTGGCTTGCTTTTTGTTGAGAATTTTAAATACTGCCCATCTCCAGTGCGACAGATAGGAGTTTGTTAAAGAGACAGTTCACCCTAATATCAAGAATATATAGTTTTCCTCCTACCTGTAGTGCTATTTATCAGTCTAGATTGTTTTGCTGCAAGTTGCCAAGTGTTATAGATATCAACCATAGAGATGTCTGCCTTCTCTTCAATATAATAGAGCTAGATGGCATTGACTTGTGATGCTGAAAGCACCAAAAAAATCAGAAAGCTCTACAGTAATGTCCTTTTCTAGAAATCATGACCTGGTTACTCAAAATAATCCACAAAGCTTTTTGTAAACAGTTGGGAACTATTTTCTTTCTACCGAACTACACCCGCCAACCATGCAGGTTGCTACTGCTAGCTCACTTAGCACCACTTCGCGAGCTAACGTTACAGCTCAGCCAAGGAGGACGCCATTAATGCTGCGTTCCAGGCAAGTTTCTGAGCCCGTAAGTCACCACTTCAAGTCACGACTTCATAGCGTTCCAGACAAGTCATGCCAAACTGTCAAAGCAACATGGCGGACCGTGCGGAGTTTATGTTTGTTTATCATCACTTCTGTCACCAAATGTGCCGGTTCCTTGCTCATTTGAGGGAAACGGAGGAGGAGAAACGGCACATAAGGTCACAGATGCTATTATTCTTTTTATTTTACGTTATCTGTGTGTTGGGAAACATATTTTGTTTTGACTTATGCTTGCACTGGAAACTAGCTGTTAGAGCGGCTGCCAATAATGCGTTAACATTAGGGTTATTTTTGTCTATTTCTCATCGTGTATCACTTGCATCATAGGGCTGCCATTGTTGTTTAGAGGAGTAAGGTAATTTTTTCAGAGGGCTGTGTGACGTCAGAAAGTGTAACTGGGAGTACATCGATCTGGTACGAGTTCACGGGAGGTAAGTTACGGGTTTGACTGCTGTTCCAGTGCATTGTCACGGGTAGAAGGTTGTAAAAATACAAGTTACAGGTTGCCTGGAACGCACCATAATATTTACAGCTTGCGTTGCCACAAGCATGAGCCTCTTGTCCATGAGTAGTGTATTTTTCTGGCGCTCTGAGCACCACAAGCCAAGTCCCATCTAGTTCCATTATATTTAAGAGAAGGCAGACATCTCTACGTTTGCTGTAGCCAACGTTTGCTTTAGCTTTGAGGGCTAACACAAACACAAGCTGTATGTACTGAGCCAGGTTTTGACACATTTTGGTGAAAATTAGTGTTTGGCTAAATATGGCTAAGTACAATACAGTTAACAGCACTAGCAACAAACAGAAACTGTACATGTAGCCATATTTTGGTAAAAATGTAGGCATAACCACATACTGAGTACACAAACTAGTGTTATCACTGGAATCAGTTGCAACTAGGGCTGGGCAAGATGTTGATATTATATCAATATCATGATATGAAACAAAATATCATCTTAGATAAGATGTTGGATATTGTTATATGGTAAGTGTTGTCTTTTAGTGGTTTTAATGGCTGCATTACAAGCGATGTTTCCATCCAAAAGTGATTCGAATCATTGGTAAATCCGCATTAAAAGAAATACGAATCCTGTGTGTTTCCATTAAATGTACGGACTTTGGTGAAAACTACGAACTCGCACGAGTTTTCCACAGAACCAGAAACAAAACAGGTCTCGCATTCTTCTTCTTCTACGTTTTCTGGCGGTTGGCAACCAGCTTGTAAATGCATTACGGCCTTCCCGACCCGGAGTGTGGATATCACCATGGAGAGAGGTGCGCTACGTCAGACTTAATTCGAACATAGCTGTTTCCATCCCCTGTTTTGCGAATCAACATTTTTTTCAAATCAACCAAAACCCGGCTAAAGCGAGTGTATTTTAGTTTGTGTGAATCAGGGGATTTTAATTCGAATTTTGGCGTTTCCATCATAATTTTCCGATGTGATACTTCTAGATGCGCATCTAAACAGGCTGATGGAAACATGGCTACAGTAAGGTAATATAATTTTGTAAACTAACCAGATTGTTCTAGCTGTTCTGTTATCTGCCTTTACCCACTTAGTCACTATACTCCTACAGTCCTCTGTGAAAAAGCAAGTTATGATTTTGACAGCTTTTCAAGGTGAGTGTTAGATACTGTATTCCTAAAACAGCGTGACCATTGATTTTATCTTTTCACTTTATCCCAATGAAAAAATCTTTACAATATCAGAACAAACTTGTTTTTGGTGGACAAGACCAGTGATTGTATTCCACTTCAAAAAAAATGTTTGTTTTCAAACTAATGTTTGTTTTCTCAATAAAGAATAAAAACCATTAACATAGTACTTCACAATGTGTCACTACAAATAACCACATGCCATATTTCAAATGTTGGCTGTCTCAGTCAGGATGAAATGTGTGTATATGAAGACAGTGAATGTAACGCAACCCTCCTACACAAAACCATTCAACCCAGGCTGGAGTCTATAGATGTCCGCCTCGTTTCTTTGCTCCGCCACATCTTTTCCAACACACAGGTTCTGCTGGAAACATCCTTTGTACTGTTTAAGCTGAGCGAGTGCCGAGGCAGAGAACAAAGCTGTGTGGTGGGTGAGAGCCAGTATCACTGTCAAAAAGAGCTCCTCCTACTGAGGACATATTCCTTTTATTTCACCTGCGTCATGTGCACAGCGTGACACAGGTTTAGGCAGAAGTCTTTTGTTTTTTCTTCTTAAAGGCTCAAAAAAATGACAAAAGTTTGAAGGTACTTTGGTTAGCTTAAAGACAATCCACTACCTTTTTCACTTGTAGGAATTCAGCATCCATCTACACATAACAGGTGTGTGTGCAGTGATTTATCATTATAAGCTTAAACCACTCCTGCAAAAAATACACTTCTCCACTGTTACGCTGTATGAAATGTTTCCATATCCCCACAGTTATGGAAAACTTGGAAAAGTCTTGTTTTCCAGGCCTGTGAAAGCCATAGACTTAGGAAAGACCTTGAAAGTTTTGGAAAAGTGTGTAATGAAATTGTTATAATAATGTAACATAAGGGCAGATTTATCTTCTGTAGCAGTGCTGATGTGCGACAACATATTTACCACCATCTCCCCTTGTTCTGTCTCTCCCTCCATGTATACACCAATACTTTTAAACTGTACTGCATTTTTTAAATGGAGCAATGTTCGTATTACACATTGTGAATGATCATGGAAAATTTAATATGGTCCCTTAAAAGGTCATGGAAAATTACTGAAATTTTGTCCATGGAAATGTGTAAGAACCCTGAAGCATGTTCCCAATACTCAATACTGGGCAATACTCCCAGTATATTTTGGCCAGAACTACAGCTTTCATTTGTAGCTTAACATGATTAGCTGTTTACACAAATGTTTGTTTGGTACATTTTGATGATGAAAATTCTGGTTGGCCAATACAAAGCTGCAGGGGAAAGTGGTTGAAGCCAAAACAGTGAGCACTAACTTGGTTATTGCATTTTTTTTTTTTTTTTTTTTAAAAAAAGAGCCAAATTTGGTCAAGAAGGGAATTTTTCTTCTTGCCTCCACACAGGCGATAGCCATGGCCGGAGGCATTATGGTTTTGGGTTGTCCATCTGTCTGTCTGTCCGTCAGTCTCATTCTTATGAACGCGGTATCTCAAGAACACCTTGTGGAAATTTCTTCAAGTTGGGAACAAAAGTCCACATGGACTCAAGGAGGAACTGATTCAATTTTGGGGAAAAAGTCAAGGTCATTGTGACCTTGTCTGTCTCATTCTTGTGAATGCCATATCTCTGAAACAGCTCAAGAGATTTTTTTTTCTTTTTCAAATTTGGCAGAAGCATTTACTTGGACTTAACCATGAACTGATTAGATTTTGGTGTCTAAGGTCAAAGTCACTGTGACCTTGCATCCGCCCCAGTCTTGTGAATACAATATCTCAAGAAGGCTTTGAGGGAGTTTCCTCAAATGTGGCACAAAAGTCGACTTGTACTAAAAAATGAACTGATTAGAATTTGATGGTTAAAGGTCAAAGGTCAAGGTTACTGTGACCTCACAATCTCACCTTTGGCCATAAGTCAAGAATTCACATTCTATTTGACAAATTTTCCCACAAATGTCTAATTAGATATGATGATAAAGTGATGACATTCTATATCCAAAAGGCCAAAGGTTAAATTCACTGTGACATCATAATGTTCTCACTTTTCTGGCCATTGTTCAACATCATAACTCAGGAACAGAAGGGGAGGCTTTGACCGGATGCTGAATTGTCAAAACATATCTTGGGTGACCAGCTTGAAACTGCTAACTGTATAGATCATCTGTGCTGCCGGGTGGCAGATGTGTGTGAAGCATTCATGTTTTCACAGACATGGATGTAAACTGTAACTGCAACTTGACTGGTTCACAAGGGCATACAACCGCAAAGCAGTAACTCTAGTTATATATGTGGGTTACGTATAACCTTTTTCAACATTATTTAAATGACTATGTTTTAATGTGATTCGTTATCTTACCAAATTTAGCCCAGTTGATGCCTGTATATATTTTAACCTGCAAATCATCAGAGCCGTACCAGCTGGGATATACAGCAATTGCGTGGAACAGTTTGATGTATGACATCAAAGATTACCAGTGTAACCTGAAAGAAAATCTGTATTTCTGTAGCCTTTTCATATCAACAAGCGATAGGTTTAAAAGGGCATGCGTCTCTCTTTGGTATTCTGTTTGATGTTCAAAGTTTCCTTATTAGTTCTGAAGATCAAAGTACTGAAAAAGAGGGTGTTAATTTCACACCTGTAGTGCTTTAAAAGGCCTCTTGCTTTGGATGTTTTGACCACAATATACTTCATGAGCCAACTGGACTGCAGCTTAATGATGAGTGCAAAGAGTTTTACCTCAGATTCCTTTTTTGCCACTATTGCGAGCAGCGCTCAGAACTGAGTGGATGAAAGCTGCGGCACTGTGACAGTAGATGTGACAAATATTCCTGCTTCCCTCGAAGGGTCATGTATAATTCCACAAGTGCCGCGCAGGGTGAAGAAATATGAGCTCAGGAGGAAATGTAGAAATGTTTATTTCAGGAGTCTGATGGATCATCACTGTTTTATAAATGAAGACAGAATGTGTACCTGTTTGCTCCAACACATCCGTCCCTTTTTTTGTGCACGTCTACATGATTTTTTTGACCTCATCTGACATTATGTTTTTTTACTTTGACTTTTGTATCATTTTTGACTGCAGGATTTTTACTGGTCCACCAGAGTGTGATGGCTTACTGTTTATTGTTCCGTTTTCATCAATATTGTGCTCCAGTTATTTCCATACATACCAGTATTTTTGTTGGTTTTATAACCTTAACCAGACATTTCTCTATGTATACTGTTCACTTTTGCTACAAATGCTGACCATTTTAGATTTTTGGATGTATTTTTTTTTACTGTTCTTGGCAGCCATTGGTTTCTATATATTCCATATGGTATAAATATTAACTGGCAAACCTGGAAAACTTGATATGGTTATGTAACTAATGGTTATGTATGTTTGTTGATTAGGATATTAATGGAAAACAATGGTTGCCTAGAATGGTAGGAAAGGTTCATCTAAAAATCTAAAATACAACAACAAGGTTTGTAAGATGGTTAGCCGTGTTGTAAGTCACTTTACCTGCTTGTTTCCCAGGACGACCACGGGCAGTTGGGGCTGCACCTTCAGCAGGCGGTGCAGTTCAGCCTTGGCCAATGGGAGGCGGCTTCTGTCAGAGGAGTCCACCACATACACCAGAACGTGAGTCTTTCTCAGGTAGTCCGACCAGTACCGCCGCAGGTCCTCCCCGCCACCAACTGCGATGGAGAAAACATTCATGTTTCATAAATGATAGATTTTCTTTTAGGTTTTCGGGCTCTGAAAAATAGTTTTATTTGGCTCTGCTCACCGAGGTTTAACTCAGCCAAAAGTCTTAAAATACTTGTGACAAATGTGTGTTTCATGACACACATTTTCGTATGACAATTTGGAAATAATGTATGGTGATGATTCATTCATTCATTCATTGTCTGTAACCGCTTATCCTGATCTTCCTGATTAAATAAAGGTGATTAAATAACTAAATCAAACAAACAAACCAGGTGTCCACTGTTGTTGTTTCAGGTGCATGTTCATACAATAAAGCCACAATGGCCATGCACCCCTATCTGAGGACATGACATCATCCTTTTCCAAACACTTTACATGTCCACATGGATACCAAGTAACCAGAGCTTTGAAAATCTTTATCTTAGAAGGCGTTTTAAAAAGTCTCCATGTCAGTGACCTAATATATTTGTGTGTGGACAAGAGGCCAAAACATAGAGGAGTTTAGCTTGTAGTTTCACCAACATGGTCCTGTAGTAGGTTAGTTACCAGTAAGGTAAAATCTCTGGTCATTTGGTGAAGGGAAGCAGAAATGTCCCCATAAATATCTTCACATTTTTGGCTTTGTTTTTTCCATGTAGACAGATTTGTACATTTCAATGCATAATTCTGAAAGCAGCTCATATATCTGGTTTCTACAGCTGTTACATGTTTCTATGCAAAATAATGTTGTTTGGAAACAAGTGGATGACTTTGATCATATAACAAGTCTTATTAGCCTGTTATGGTGTATCTGAACAGCAATCAGGGTCCATTGTGACTCAGCCGCTGTTCTTAGCGGCGGTTTCCATGCTTAAATAAGAGTTTAAGAAACAGAGATAAACAGGATCTGATGTCATGTTCTTTTTTTGATTCTTATAAAAGAAACTGTTGCCAAAGAAAAGGCACGCAGCCCTGACTGCTCGCCTTGCTCAGGGGCATTTCAGTGTGGCAGATGTTTTCTGTCAGTGTCCTCTGTGTTACAGTCAGAAAAAAAGAAGACTTGACAGTTGAATAAATAAATGGGCAGATCAATAGGTAGAATTAGATAAGCTGGCACTCCCCCTTTAACCAAATTGGACACAGATTCATTTCAGATGTGCACCGCGCCGAATGAAATCACTAATCTAGTTTTCACTGAGGGATGAAATAAGCAAAGACGGCACTTAGCCATTATTTATATCCACATTTCCCTGCTGGGGAAATTGGTCTGATTCGTTTTTTTCCATCTTGTTGCCTGCGGATATCATATGTCAACGAGGCTTTGAGCAAAATATAACTGCAGCTTGTTTTTTTCTTCTTTTTTTAAGGGTTTGTACTCTTCGTTTCTGTACACAAAAGCACTACTTTTTTGGAGGGTTTGTATGTGTATTGAGGTGTGTGTGATTCACCTCCTAATAATTGAGGACATATTTCATTTGGGCCTTTAAAACATAACAAAAGAGATACTGCTCCATTTTTTGTGACTAGATTAAAACACAGAGAGGTCACATCTGAGAGCTCGTGGGTTTTGGAGGACCGTGTCACTTGTTTACACAATTATCAGTCCTGCTCTGTGGACTAATGGTTCACTGAGTCACTAAAACTGATTTCTGACTGACTTGATTGTGCTGTTATAAAATGGCATCATATGGTCCAGTCTAACTCAGAAAAAAAAAGCTTGTCGAAACATCCTGCGACAATTCAGTACCCACTCGTTTTACCCCACACAGTCACAGGACACGTCTGATAAAAAACAAAATTCAGTTACCAGCGTCAGTGGTGGGGAAAGTTTCATAACATAAGTGAAGGCTTTAACTTCCCACAATCCTGCTGTGTGCTGTGTAGAAGAGGTGACCTGTGGCTATAATGACCGACGGTGCTCTGTGGCCAAACGATTCACTGCTCACATACCGGCGGGTACAACTTCAGGTCGTCACCGCCTCCGAATTCAGCGCGGCACAGCTCAGCGAGAATTCATTAGTGCTGGACGTAATGGGGAATGTTGCTAGGAAACTGGGTAGTGATGTAGCTTTAGCTGATGTGATGTGGCAGCAATAAATACCTGTTTACCTGATATAGAACAGAGGGTGGACCGCACGCTCAGCTTGTGTTTCATAGTCAGAGGGAGCTCAGCGGGATGCTCGTCCTGCTGCTCTACAGGCCACCTTATTAGATAAACACCCACATGCACACACACACAACAGATACTGCGTCATGCGGGTGTGAATGATGTGGCTGTGTGTGTATGTTGTACTAAGTTGTGGTCCTGAGTACAAAACTACCTCCGCTTTGTTTTCAGTGGGCACTGTGGCTGCATGTTCTGAGCAGCTGCACAAACCAGAGTGTCACACACTGGGTTTGGTTCAGTGTACTCCAAGTTTTGCAGCCAAAGTTCAGCTAGAATTTACTTTGACCCCCAAATCTCTTCAATTCTAAGACATGCATCCAGTGGCATTCTGGTGTTGTGTCAAAGTTTGTCTACCTATTGATTTTAAGTTTCTGTAACCTTAATGCTCCATACGTTATCTCAGCGCAATCCTCAGTGGGGAAATACAAACACTTTGTTTTTTACCTGTTATCTGGCAGCAGCCTGCTTCTTCAAATCTCAAAGGTGTTTGCTTTCTGCCTCGGGGAAAACCAGTGTTTAAATCCAGCATTTTTTTAGATTGTGTGCAGGCAAAGTGAACAAGAGAAGAGCTGGGTTTGTAGTGCTGTTGCTGAAAAGCTGACACCTGTGAAACTGATCTGCTCCTTTTAAAAAACTGCAAACACTGAACATTTTGTATACCTGACAGCATATAAAGTAGTATGGATAGACTAGTACTTCCCCATGCAAATGACCATTTATATATCAATCAATCAATCACCCTGTTTTACACTGAGTTTGTGAAAAAACCTCTTCACAATTCACAATTAAAAAATGGAGAAAATTCTTGATGAATTGAAGTCATCCATCCATCCATCCATCCATTTTCATCTGCTTATTCAGAGCCAGGTCGCGGGGGCAGCAGGCCGAACAAAGCACCCCAGACGTCCCTCTCCTCAGCAACACTTTCCAGTTCCTCCTGGGGGGACCCCAAGGCGTTCCCAGGCCAGACGAGTTATGTAATCCCTCCAGTGTGTTCTGGGTCTGCCCCGGGGCCTCCTACCAGTGGGACGTGCCCGCAACACCTCCAGCGGGAGGCGCCCAGGAGGATCCTGATCAGATGCCCGAGCCACCTCAACTGACTCCATCGACACGTATGAGCAGCGGCTCTACTCCGAGCTCCTCCCCCTATCTCTAAGGCTGAGCCCAGCCACCCCACAGAGGAAACTCATTTCCACCGCTTGTACCCACGATCTCATTCTTTCGGTCACTACCCAGAGTTCATGAGCATAGGTGAGGGTTGGGACGTAGATGGACCAGTAAATTGAAAGCTTTGCTTTCTGGCTCAGCTCCCTCTTCACCACGACGCACCGGCGCAGCGCCCGCATCACTGCAGAAGCCGCACCAACCCGCCGATCCATCTCACACTCCATTCTACCGTCACTCGTGAACAAGACCCCAAGATACTTGAACTCCCTTGCTTGAGGCAGTAACTCCCCCATCCCAGTGAGGGCAAACCACCGGTATCTGATAGTGGACCATGGCCTCAGACTTAGAGGGGTGCCGACTCTCATCCCAACTGCTTCACACTCTGCTGCAAAACGCTCCAGTGCATGCTGGAGGTCACAGCGTGATGGAGCCAACAGAACCACATCATCTGCGAAAAGCAGGGATGCAATTCTGAGGTCCCCAAACCGGACCCCTTCCTCCCCCCGGCTGCGCCTCGAGATCCTGTCATAGGTTACTGAAAACATCAGTTTACAAACTCACACAACTTGTGCAGTATAATCCAAGTCTCATTTATCCAGTCGTATGCTTAATACTTCTCAAACACACAGCCCTTTCTGATGTAGAACTGAATGTAAAGTGAAATTTATCTGTGCTCTCTTCAAAGCCAGACAAAAACAGTAATTTTAACTCGCTTGGAGCTGCTGGTCTACCACTGCTTTGATTGATAGCTTGTGTTATTGTGCGACTTCGGTGAATCCAGACTAAGACTTTAAAACACCAAAGTCCCACAATAAGACAACAAACTGTCATTTGAGGCAGCAGTAGACTAGCAGCTCCCGTGTTAAACAAGCTAAAATGACTGTTTGTGTATACAGAGTTGATGGGAAACAGACTCCATTAACACAAACAGTCATTTTAGCTTGTTTAACACGGGAGCTGCTAGTCTACTGCTGCCTCAAACGGTAGTTCGTTTGTGTTATTGTGTGACTTTGGAGTTTTGAAGGGTTAGGTTGGATTCACCAAAGTCGCACAAGAACACAAACTATCCATCCAGGCGGTGGTAGACCAGCAGCTCTAAGTGAGGTAAAATGACTGTTTTCATCAATGGAGTCTGGCTTTGTAGAGAGCACAAATTAAGTTTCACTTTCTTTCAGTTTCCTGTCATAAAGGTCTGTCTGTGTGGGAATTACTGAGCATACTCAAGACTCAATAAATGAGACTTGCATTATACTGCACGACAGTTTGTAAACAGAAGTTATAATACTGTCTTGCTGTTGTTAAACGTGGACCCCCTTTTCCAAAATTCAGTGTAGCATGAGGTGAGTAACTGATATACAAATGGTCATTTGGGGGGCGAAGTATTCCTTTAATGGCATCCTTAATGTTAGTTCGTGAGCTTGAGTTAAGAGAGTTCCTCAAATCAAGTTAACAGCAAACTACTAGACTGTGTATTCAGGAGGAATATGGGTCCCGACTAAATGCACAGTTTGTGTAAAATATAAGGAACTTCTTCCCGATGCTGGTTTTCACTTCCCGTTAGCACAAACTCACATGTCAGCTGCTCCATGCTTTAAAGTACTTCTCTAACTGATCTGATCTGCATCTTTTCATTTAGAGTTTAAAGGCTGTTAGCTGGATTTCTCCAGAGCACTTCATAAGGAGAACTTGTCGGTCCCTGCGCACTGTACTGCTCCTGATGTGTGTTAGTGTGCTCTAAGCTGTCAACATGCCTCTGCGTCAATGTCAGCCAGACAAAGACTCCAACATTAACTGCATTGGGCCACTGAAGTACTCAGAGTGAGTGGGCGGTGACATGTGTTCCTCTTACTTTCAGAGATGAGAAAGGGATTCTTGGCGCCCACCGATCTCTGTGTTCAGATCATGAATAAATCAGCCGCCGAGCGTGACACTTTCCTCCGAATACATCCACAGAACCTCATTCTGAGGCCGACTGCAGCTGAGCGTCTCACACTCAAGACGGTCTGAATGAAGAGCGAAGTGATTTATGTTATTTTTAGTACAGCGCAGTGGCTTTCAGTGGAATGCTAATTGGCAGGATTCATGAGTTTGTATGTAAATACAGTCTAACTGGACTCACCTACCGCTGCTGTTTGGATGCGCATAATTTGATCTCCCACAGGTTTATTAAAATACAGCAAAATCTGTGACACAAGGTCACGGTTGCAGCTTCTAAGGATTTCCGTAACAGGTTTGAGTGTTAACTTCCATAATACTTTGATGCCAAGCAGAAGCCCCAGTCACTGAACAAATGAGGACAATATAGCAAGCGTCAGAGATAGCCTCTGTGTTCCCAGTGATGGATGCAGCCAGCTTTCATGGAGGAGATGGAAGGCAAAGAACTGAAATCTGTATCGGCCGAGCTGACGTGAGCTGAATCTCCCTTCATGTTCACTCCAAAGTTCAAATCAAACTTACTAAGTTACTTCCAAACTTTTAAAGCTGTTATAATCTGTATTTTGTTTAATGTTTAAAAGTAGAAGTAATTTGTGAGAAAATCATGCACCAATAATCTACTGCACTTGAATGAAAACAACCAATCAGAACCAGTCTCTAACATGGTGTCAGTCACTCTCCTGTGCGTGTTCTCACTCAGTCCAGCTCAGTATATTTTTTATTGCTTTGTCATGTATGCTGGTGTTGGCAGTGCAGCATGTGCACAAACAGTGACTGACATACCTTAGACACTCCTCCTGGCTCTGATTGGTTGATTTCGGTAAGGTGTGGCGGAGTCTTTCAAATGCCATTAGGAGCACTAGGAGGAGCCAGCCATTATCATTTGCTACTGTCATCATAAGTGACAGTTTCAGCAAATATTGCATTTCTACAAAAGTTACCTACAGTAGCTTTAATAACAATATATAGCCCTTTTAAACAGGAGTTGTGCAAATTTGCAGGAAAGCCCAATCAGTCTTTTTTCAGCATTGGCAGTATAAAAACAAAATCGGGGAGTGCAGCAAAATGCCGCCTACCTACTTTTGTTTATACAGAATGTGCCTTTTTCGGGGCAATGGGGAGCGTGAGCAAGTAACAAAACGTGTAGCTCAGCATGTGACGTAAACAGTGACGTGGGAGGGAAGCTGCGGCTAGTCAGGCGGCGATTCTCTCGTAAATCAGTCTGTTCTTCACCGTCCCCGTCATCTGACGGTTAATGGCCTCTTTGTTTGCGAGGACAAGGAGGGCGCACAATTCCTTGTCTCCCCAGTTGCTCATCTTTACAGTGTGTGTCAGGTTTGTGTTTCCCTCTTGCTACTAGCTGCTCGCTAATTCCTGCTATCAGCTGTTTCCTGTTTACCCACCAACAGTGGGTCACATGTGCGCCGTCATCAACAGCCCCTCCCGTGGCGGAAGGGCGCCTCATTCTCTTTAAACCAAAAAGGTTCCTCCAATATGGCTACCATATGAGGCGGAAAACTGGGCACCTTGGATCAACTCACCAATCCAGCTCTGTGTCTAAACGCTCGCAGCTTGCCGGCAAAATGGCCCAACATTCGCCGAAAATCTGGCAGTGTAAAAGGGGCTTATGATATGACAATTTGAAAAGCATCGCTCATAGTGATGAACTCAATGAACTGATGAACTTAGACTTTATAAGCTTTATAGTGAGTTTGCCTCTGTGAAGGCTCTGAAAACCCACTGTACACAACCTGCTTAGCAGCAAACAGCAGACAGATACAGTGAGAGACTAGCTGGTGAACACAGCGGAGCATTTAGCAGCTAAAGTGACGGATATTTTCCTCAGGAGTTGGTAGAGACCAAAAACAGAGCTAAAAGAGAGTGACTAAGTTCATGACAGAATTAGGTGATGACTGCCTTTAAAAATAGTGGCCACATACTGACAGCCTCTGACACACATCAGAACACCCACAAATGTTTTGTGCTGAATAAAGTCTAAATGTTAGCATGTTAACTTAACTGCAGGTAGGTTATAAAGATAACATTAGCATGCTAACTGCTATATATTCTAATCATGAGCATGTTCATATCATAGCTAATAACAAAACAGGCACATTTCGAGGCCATTTTCAGTCGCTAACTCAGACTCTCAGCCCCCCACCACCTGCACTTCAAACTGCATCTCTGTGGAGTTGTGTGATACAGTGCGAGTTAAATGAAACAAATGGCCAACTGTACTGAACAGAGCAGTAAAAGCACTTTTCAGTTCTCTGCTTCATGCTATTTTATAAAACATAAATGCCTTCAAGACTCCACACAGAGCCCGCAGTGTTTGATTTCGAGGGATAAAAGGAGTCTTACTCTCCAGGAAGTCGAGCTGGCAGGCGGGGGCGTTGAGGCTCATGAAGTTGAAGCCGCGGGTGGGCCGGCAGCGGCCTCTCTTAGCCACTGCCTCCCCTGGGGTCAAACCCTGCAACATGCTGCTCTTCCCGGCCCCGTCCAGACCGAGGACAAGGACTTGACGCTTCCCACGTTCCTCCTCCTCCTGCGGGCAGAGCACAGAGATGGTCACAGTACAGAAATGAGGACTGGAGGCAAAAATTAAACATGCATAATTTATGCAACAGTGAATGTGGTTATTTGCTCAGCTAAGGAGAGTGAGGGTACAGAAGAGTGGCTGGGTTGCCTTAGGTTTACACATAACATTAACAGTGTAAATGATATGGTGCACATTAGGCATATCAAACCACAGCTGAATCTGAAAACAGTGGTTTGGCACATGCAGTACAAGCTGTGTGAAATCAACAGATGGCTTCCATAATGTGTCTTCAAGTCCTCCAATTTAGTTAAAATAACAAACTACTTCTACACCGCAACGTATGAAATCCACCACATGACCAGAAGTATGGAAAATTACTGCAGAAACAGGCCATTTTGAGAACATGTCCTTGGCCTCTGGAACACTGTGATGGTGAAGCGCTAGATTAAAGTATAAAATATAATTAATAAATCGACTGATAGTGAAAATAGTCATTTTTTGCAGCGCTGATTGTATAAAACCAAATTCTGCCAGCAATCACCAGTCATCCCATCTTCATGATTGGCACCTCTGCAGCCCAGATAATCATCACGTATCAAATTGAATGCAGTAGGCAGCTGGGAATTTGACCCTGGGTGGGCAAAAGACACTTGATAATGTTCAGGAATATGAATCAGCGCCTGAAAACCTCTGAGGGTAAAAGTCACGATATTATCCTTCAATAAAAGACATCACAAAGCCTCGTGATAACCCGGCTCTTCATCACTCCGGGTCAGATCCGAGAGAACATGCAGCGAAGAAGAGCACTCGTCTCTGAGCCGACTGTATCCGCGGAAAGACAAGTGGCTGACACTCAGTAAAGGTTAGCAGCCGGATTCAAAACCTCCACGCTCCCTTTGCACCTGAGACGCTACAACCCCTCTGAGATCCTGCACACGTCACTCATCTCCTCTTTAAAAGTCACGCAAGGTTAGTCGTTATTCATACCGTGTGCTGATGTGTGGCTGCGGTTCTGTGGCGAAGGCTAATTAGCAATTCATATCAGACCTTTCAGAGCTGGGATGCATCCGTTTTTCTTGTTAAAATACCACTATTCACTTTGTTGATGAATGATGGAGCCTTAGGAGTTATCAAAAGCACACTCTCAGAATCAGCTCTAATTAGATTCCCTGACACACAAATCTACTTAACAACGACAATAACGTAATTGTGTCAGAGTGAAGTCAGATGAAGAATTTAAGTGGTGATGAATTAAATGCTTGTGTGTTTCTGGATGTAATCCCTGACTGGTGTTGCTGGGTAAACACAGCGTCAGATAAACATGGTTGCTTTGACAGATCTGTAGCTTGCCTCCGTGTACTTGTAGCTTATGCAGTCCGCTGGGAGACAAACCTCAAACCGTGACAGCGCCGAGCAGCTCTGCAGCTGTGAAGGCTGCAGAGCTTGCACTGCTTTCCCCCTTTTTTGCAGTATTATCAGAATGGACTTTGGGCAAAGTGATCAATTCTTGTATACTTGCTTTGTGTCCTTCCTGTCACCTGACTGCATCTCCAACATTATACAAGATGTTTCTCTAAAGCTTTTGACCAAATCAGTTTTACAAATCGCAGACATTTCTTTGGTTAATAAATCGATCTGACATTTTTTCAAATCAAGCAAGCGCACTGGCCATTTATCTCCAGCTCCCTTTGTCAGTTCAGATACTTCACAGACTTTTTCTTTTAGATTTTAACCTCAGTTCTGCTGGTTCAGACATTTCTCATAAAAAGGCAGTGATACCGTATTGATCTCTATTGTTTCTCTGCTCCACAGGGAGGAGAAAAAAAAGCCCAGCTCAGCTTCACATCAGCACTGCTGGATCTGACAGGGATTTAACGTCTTGCTCAAGGACACTCCAGCACAGCGGATGTTTGGTAACACATTGGCTTCATCACACAGAAGCACTAAAGCCAGCTCGCCTGCAGCACTGAATAGAAAGCGTCGAGCTGTACACAGCAGAGAGAGATGATGGAAACTTTGATCCTTTCACAGACATATAACCAGTCTCTCATGTTGAATGTTCCAGGAGTTCTTCTGTGATTAAATGTTTTCTTTTTTTTGTTCTAAAATTATCTCTATCTTGTCTGTTTCCTCTTCATTAGTTAATTACCCTGAATACTTTTCAATTTTCCGCAGATAATGAGCTTGAACATGCTGCATTCATTTAGACTTTGAAGCAGCAGGAGTGATAATGGTGGCATGGCAACAAGAAGTCTTTTTAAGTTACCATCAAGAGTTGACTGAGTGATTGAAACGGCAATAAATACTCATTTCCGATGATAAATATCAAGCTCATGTCTCAAGATGTGAATAGCTTAGCAGGAGGCAGGAGGAAACAGCTAGCCTGACTCTGTCCAAAGTGCAATAATACACCCACTAACACAACTCTAAAACTCACTAATTAACCTGTTTTCTCTCGCTTGTTTAATCCGTGCATAAACAGAAACACCAAAATGATCTATTTCCTGCCCAATAGCAGTGTATCCATCTGGCCACCACTTCTGTGCTGCATCTCTGGCTCTATATGGTACAGAACGCCAGATGTGGTTGGTGAGCACAGGTTTTCGTTTTGGTCTCTGCACAGGTACGACGGTAGCAGACCGAGCAACCCTAACTGCGAAGACAAGACTGAAGTCTCTGCACGCTGCTGTTGTTTAACAAGAAATAGTTCCGACACAAGCCACTAATTGATATGTTTGCATTTCTGTGTTGGTGGTGTTTGGTGGTAGATGGACAGAGCCAGTCTATCAGTTGTATCATGCATGAGGTTACTTTCCAAAGTCATAGCAATGTCACAAAGTTTCTATTAGTTTGAAGTGTAATTCTCAACAGAAAACCTGCATTAAAAACTGGGAGTGTGTTTCAAAGGTTAAGAGCGTTAACCAGGCAGCAAAGGTCTGACGATAGGCACTGCTGGGTTGTATTACAGGATGTGTAGGAGCTTTGCTATTGGAGCTTAACCAATATCAGGGACTAACAGTCAGGATATCTCGACCTTTGCTGCTTCAATTTGAACCATTTTATTAATAATCTGTCTTTTGCAACTCCTCCAAACTGTACAGAGGAGTGTAAACGTGAAATAAACCTTTTAAACAATCAGGTTTCCCCAGGAAACAGTCCAGCCGACGCTATGAGCACCCCCCAGATCCCAATGCAACTGGGCCCATAATCAATTTAGTTTGTACATGAAGGCCAAAGCAACAGCCGCTGAGTAAATATCTGGCTTTTGCTGTGTGAAGCGTCACTCCTGCTCTCTTTCCCTAAATGCTTTATTCCATATAAGTGTTTTAATCTTTTATAACGCCAACCTCTGCTATGTGCAAACACTGACAATGAAAGCTGCTTTGTAAAGGGGTAATCTAAATACATTAAGGGACTGTTCATTATTTATGGGGGGGGGGTGCAAAATGAGGCAGGAATGTCAAATATTTTTTTAAGCACTGTGGAGGGGCTTATGTTTTTTTATTTTGGCTTAGGGGAGAGGCATACACATTGAAATGGTTGTATTTTGTATTTATCTTATCACTCATTTTCACCCTTCTGATCGCGGGTTTGGAAGGCGTTTTCTTTAAAAAAAAAAAAATTCAAAATTTCCCAATTTATCATGGCCAGAAACTGTAAAAACTAGTCTCTATATACAGACTCTACATTCAGTGAATGTAGAGTCTGTAGGCAAAGCCCGGAGATCTTGCCTCCGGAAGAAGAGCGGAAGAGCCCTGGTTTCCGGTTGTAGGCTGTTTGTAGTCCGCGTGATATTGATCAGTCACGTATGAGCCGGCTGCAGTTGTTGCCAGGTTAAACGCTCCGTGCGGTGAACTAACGAGGCGGAACATAACTGACGTCACTGCAAACTCTGAATCCATCGCAGTGGTTCAGCATATTTACTTATATATAAACGGAAGTCGGAAACGGAAATTCGCCTCCCCCGCCCAAATCAAACCGGAATGCCAAAAAATCTGGGGTCTGCCCCCAGAGGCTGTATCGCCGTCTGCCAGAAGTCAGACGCCGAATACAGCCGATGGGTTCCGAGAATGGTAAAAACAGAAATGACCATTGGATTTTCAAATTTACGAAAGTCACATTATGTGCGATGAACGCTTCCATGTGAAAAAAAATAAAAAATAGTCACAGAATCTGAGCTTAAAATATTATATTAAGCTCAGTATATATAAAATATATTTCATCAAAATCACTTAATTCTATGTCTCATTGGGGCGTCGGTGGTTTAGTGGTAGAGCAGGCGCCCCATGTACAAGGCTGTTGCCGCAGCGGCCCAGGTTCAAGTCCAGCCTGTGGCCCTTTGCTGCATGTCTCTCCCTCTCTCTCCCCCCTTCACACTTCACTGTCCTGTCAATTAAAGGCAAAAAATGCCCTAAAAAAAATCTAAATTCTGCGTCTCATTTAAAATTTGGCCATAAATAAATTGTTTGCTTGAACTACCCAGCATGCACGACTCCAGGATTTCATCCTCAAATTTAACTTTTAACTTTCAATCATGAAAGGGTAAGTTTAAAAAAATAAACTAGTAACTAATATATGATGGAGGGAGGGTCATGCATTTCAGTCACTCAGCGAGGCTCAAGAAAAAAAGTATCTGTAGTCACACCCAGCCACCCCCATCCTCTGATAAATAGAGAACAATCCCTAAATGCCTCTTGCTAAAAAACATCAAAAATAGGGTTTGAAATGATGAAGGATTATGAGCTTAAATTCTCGTGGTCACAACGTGATGCCAAATCATCTACATCCATGCATGTGTCTGCTCTGTAACAAAATTACTCAAAAAATCTAAATGAACTCAGACGTGGAATCTGCTCGGGCACTTTATCCAGCAGCTCAATCTGTTTCTACTCTTTCAGAGATTGTTTGTCGCTGTGTAAATGAGCATGTGCCGCCTTCCCACCTGCCGAAACTCCCCAAGGTCAAAAACACACTGTTAGTCAACTCCCCTGCTTTCCCAAGCCGTAGACGTGATTACAATGCATCTTGGTAAAATTTGGCTCCCGGGATGAAAACATTTACGCCCCCACCCACCCCCACCCTCCGCAGCGAGCTGCTGGCAGACACTGACAACATTATCCTCTAAAGACAGACTGAGCCACATAAAGCAGCCTAAGCTTATTACAGGCTGCTGCTGATTGAATCTAGGAAACAAGATTAGAGACATGCAAATAGATTTTATTAAGAGATTGAGGCTGCAGCTGTGGAGCTCCATTCAAGAGTCATTCATTAAGACCCTCGGTCACCAGGCTGCTTCCTTTCTGCCTGTTTCTGTCTGCAGGAGACACTCACACACAGTCTTCCACAACATGATGTGATGCTGAAAAACACGTCTGGGCATTTTAAAGGTGTAGGAAGCCATTATAGTTTTCACATCATAAA
Organism: Epinephelus lanceolatus; assembly: GCF_041903045.1. Taxonomy (NCBI): domain Eukaryota; kingdom Metazoa; phylum Chordata; class Actinopteri; order Perciformes; family Serranidae; genus Epinephelus; species Epinephelus lanceolatus. The sequence continues at coordinate 40,905,400 of NC_135744.1, read as the reverse complement.
TGATGACATCATCGTCATCATTAAGGCCCCGCCACACTTTTAGCATCACTTTTGTCACTGTCTCCATTAACCAGTGTTATAGTAAGTACTCAGATCTTTTACATAAGAACCACCGTGCAGAAATACTTTGTCACAAGTAGAAGAACCAAAGTATTAACATGAAATATACTTAAAGTACCAGTAAAAGTAATCAGAGTACTCAAAAGTGCTGCAGAATGGCCTTTTTACAATATTAATAATCTTCAAGTTTTCTTTTCTTCAACAGACTGTCATCTTAACAATCACCATCCATTTTACCTTCATCACATCATCATCATCATCATCATCAGAGCCATCATCAAAACCATCATCTTCATCATCAGTCCTCACCAATACCATCGCCATCATCGTTATCACCCCGGCTACATCACTTATTAAATTCATTTTGTCCATCATCAGTTTCCTTGTCACATTGACTTTACCGCCCTTATCGTCATCATCATCATCAACATCATCATCACCATTACTGTCCGTGAAGACATCACAACCATCATCATCACTATGGCAACTACCACATCATCTTTTGATGATCTTCATCTTTACATTCACCTCTGGCATCTTGTCATTGTCACTATTAACATTCTTCTCTTCATCACATCACCATCCTCTAAACCATCACCACCATCTTCATCATCAGTGTCATCAGTACCATCACCATCTTCATCATCAGTGTCATCAGAACCATCACCATCTTCATCATCAGTGTCATCAGAACCATCGCCGTCATTGATGGCACTTCTGCATCACTTTGTCACATCTTCATCATCTTCATATTCTTCTTGTCTCATTGACTTTGTCGTCCTCATCCTCATCAATGAAAACATCACCTCCATCATCTTCATCATCGTCATCACTATGGCAACTACCACATCATCTTTTGATGATCTTCACCTTTATCTGTACATTCACCTCTACATTTTAACATTTTTGTCTTCATCACATCACCATCCTCATCGTCAGTCACATCATCAGTACCTTCACGAGCATCTTCATCATCAGTGTCATCAACACCATGACCACTATCTTCATCATCACTGTCATCAGAACCATCGCCATCATTAGCACCACTGCTACATCACTTTTTCACATCTTCATATTCTTCTTGTCCGCCATCAGTCTGCTTGTGTCATTGACTTTGTCGTCCTCATCATCATCATCATCATCATCATCATCAGTGAAGACATGACCACCATCGTCTTCATCATCACTGTGGCAACTACCACATCATCTTTTGATGATCTTCATCTCTATCTGAACATTCACCTCTGGCATCTTGTCATCTTTAATATTAGCATCCTTCTCTTCATCACGTCCCCATCCTCATCATCAATCACATCATCAAAACCATTACTACCTTCCTCATCATCAGTTTCATCAAAAAGCATCACCACCATCTTCATCATCAATGTCATCAGAGCCATCGCCGTCATTCATCATCTTCATATTCTTCTTGTCCGTCATCAGTCTCCTTGTCGTCCTCATCATCATCAGTGAAGACATCACCACCATCATCTTCATCATCACCAAGGCGACTACCACTTCATCTTTTGTTGATCTTCATCTTTACATTCACCTCTGTCATTCTCATCTTCACCACTGATATCATTTTTCATGTCAGGTCACCACCTTCATCACCACCATCATCTTCTCATTAATATTACCACACCACTACCAACTTCATCTTCATCATATTCTACAGTATGTACTCATTGCCATCAACCTCTTCCTCCTCATTATGTTCTCCACCATCATCATCATCGTCACATCTTCCTTTTATCTAACAGTTTCACTGTTATCTAGAAATCAGTCATCTTCGTCATCAATATCATCTCCAGTATTTTAAGTTAAGGAGGCATCATCATCATCTTCATCATCATGTTCACCACTGACCTTAAAACCATCTTCATCATCATCTCCACCACTACAATATTTTATTAACTGTCATCATCATCTTCTTCTTTATGATCATTATTCTCACTGTGTGCGTCTTTATGACCAGTGTTACCATCATCATTACCATCTCATAATCAAGGCCAGTGCCATCATCATCATCATCATCATCATCATCACATCATTCACACGTCAGTAATTCATGAGCAGCAGCATCTTCCTCTTGTTATTCTTCATCATTCTCACATTTTTAAGATAAATATTATCATGATCAACATCATCTTCATCCTCATCATATATTACTGCCATCATTCCATTCTTCATTATCATCATCATCATCACTACCATCTCAATTACATTCATCAGAATTCTGCAGTGTTTCTTCATTCAGTCCGTCTGTCACATCACCTTCACGTCCAAGTTTGATAGTTGAATAAACAACAAAATAACACACACATGTCAGAACACATGAAACACAGTGTGTCACCTCTTTGATCGTGCAGTACTCCGCCTGTGGTGACCATATTCGCCTCTTGTAGAAGAAGTTCAAGGCGATGAAGAGAGCGGAGCCCAGGGCAGCCACGGCGGCGGTCAGGGCGATGGAGATGTGCCGGAGGAGAACCATATGTGGAGCGCACCGTGCGGCGGCTGGAGCCGGAGGAGCTGGAGGGGAGCCGCTGCTTCCTGGACACCGACAGTGCTGACACCGACTGGCGCTTCCTTCTTCTTCTCCTTCTTGTTCTGCTGCCGCCGGACGCACTACATGTGACCGCGCGCTCTCCGCTTGTTTTTGTTTCGACACGCGCAAGAGAGGAAAAAAATGCTGCGTTCAGGCGCGGCTTGTAAAATACGCTTTTCTTCTAGACATGCAGCTTTTTGTACATTCATGTGCAACTTGCAACAGACAATAATAGTGTTCAAGATATTAACATGAAAACACCCTCTCTACACTAACAGATATGTAATTATATGGGAAAAGATTCAATTATTCAGTTATTGCCTTAAAATAGCCTCATCACATTTTAAGGTATTTAATTTAAAATAACATTACCAGCTTTAAAAAACACAATTTGTGAAATATGTGTAACTGTAAACTCCTCTTTATTTTCTTTCTTTCTTTTTTTTTTATTTAACCTTTATTTAACCAGGAGGTCCCATTGAGATTAAAAACCTCTTTTTCAAGGGAGACCTGGCCAAGACAGGCAGCAGCACAAAAAAGACACAGTTACAGACATAACATAACAAGGACAACATCATAGGAGTACATACAGTAAAAAAAAGTAAATGAGTAACAAAAGAAGCTGCCTCTGAGTCCTTAAGTTTAGATTTAAACTCATTTAGAGAAACTAGGCAGTCCAGTTGTAAGACATTTTGCAGATTGTTCCATGCAGTGGGGGCAGAATAAGCAAATCCATTTTTTCCAAGCTCAGTACGGATGTTTGAGACTGAAAGTAGGTAAAGGTCATGGGAGCGCAAGGAGTATTGTCCGGTACTCCTTGGCATGGTAAGGACACATAGGTAAGACGGAGGCAAACCTAAAATTGCCTTGTATATGACAATATACCAATGATGAAGCCTGTGGGTGGCCGAAGAGGGCCATCCCACCCGAGAATATAACTCACAATGATGAGTCAGGACTTTACAATTAGTTATAAATCTCAGGGCAGCATGATAAGCTGTATCAATTTTATGAAGACACTGAGCAGAAGCATGCATGTACAAAACATCACCGTAGTCGAGCTCAGATAAAAAAGTGGCGGCAACAAGCCGTTTTTTTGCATTAAATGAAAAACACAACTTATTACGAAAATAGAAACCCAATTTCAGTCTCAGTTTTTTCACTAATTGAAACACACGTGCTTTAAAAGTGAGGGAGTCATCAGTTAAAATACCCAAATATTTATCAGAACTGACAGTCTCTATGCTCCTTCCATCCAGAGTGACCACAGCAGGGATGTGTGCTCTAGACTTTGAGTTACTGAAGATCATAATTTTTGTCTTTTCAGCATTAAGAACAAGCTTTAGCTGAAGTAGGGTATCCTGAATAACATTAAAAGCATCTTGCAGGTGCTCAGTGACCAGGGCAAGAGTAGATGCACAACAGTAAATGACTGTGTCATCTGCATAGAAATGAACCTTAGCATCAAACACATTTTGACCCAGGTTGTTTATATACAGGGTAAATAAAAGAGGACCTAAAATAGAACCCTGTGGTACACCTTTGCAGACAGATACAAATTCAGAACATAGACCATCGTGTCTAATACACTGAGATCTGTCATTAAGATAGTCTGAAAACCATGCAACTGATTGCTCTGAGAGACCTGACTGAAGAAGTCTAAGCTTTAAAACATTGTGATCAACAGTATCGAAAGCTTAACACAGATCAATAAAAAGTGACGCACAGTGCTGTTTCTTATCAAGTGCAACCGAGATGTCATTTACTACCTTCAGGGCAGCTGTGATGGTACTGTGCTTTTTCCTAAAGCCTGATTGATATGAAACATCTTACCAAGGACATCATCAAATCAAATCAAATTCATTTATAAAGCACATTTAAAAACAACCTAGGTTGACCAAAGTGCTGTACAATAAAGGTAAAGTCACAGAATAACAAAGTGCAGAGATCAAAATACGTAGCAATACAATCCCATGTACACAAGTCCAAAACTAAAGGAACAAATTGGAGAGTGGAAATACAAAAGACTAAAAATGAGGGATAAGCTCAAAAGCTTTGGAGTAAAAATGGGTCTTAAGTCTAGCCTTAATGTCCACAGATGGGGAATCCTTAATGGAGAGAGGTAGACTGTTCAAAAGTTTGGGTGCAGCCACACAGCCAGAAGCTGCTGGTTTGAAGATCTGAGTGCTCTGGAATTTAAAAGGGGACACAGGAGATCAGAAATATATTGGGGATCCAGGCCATTAACAGCTTTAAAAACAAACAATAAAACCTTGAATTCAATCCTGTAATTGACTGGTAACCAGTGCAGGGATGCCAGCACATGTGTTATGCTGTCTCTTTTCCTTGTGCCAGTTATCAGTCTTGCAGGAGCATTCTGGACAAGCTGCAGGCGTGACAAGGAAGATTTAAGGACACCCAGATATAATGCATTGCCATAGTCCAGTTGGGAGGTGAACATGATCACTGATAAAAGCAATAGCTATAAATTGTCTGTGCAACACATGAGTCTCATACTGTACATAGTATTGTGTTAAACTGCATCGTCAAATAAAGGGAGAAATTGTGACCAGAAAAGTAAGATGATTAAAGTAGTTTCATCTTTTGGAGAGCAGTGCAGCGGCTGCTTTCCCCCCTGCATGATTTGTTATTGATTTTAATTTTTTGACACTGCTGCAGGGGTGTAAATATAAACAGTGCAGGCAGTGAGGTTGCAGTGGGGCCCGTGGGGTGGGGCTGTAGAGAGAGTGGGCCCTTGCAAAGTGATTCAGATTGTCACCCTTGAAGTGCACCTGTGTTCAGAGAGGAATGATGAAAAAAAAGTATGTGTGTAAATTAAATATGGTGCCATTTGCTGTATATGTCCACAAAAATGCATCATGGTTTTATTTTTATATATTGATTTCTTTTGTAAAATTGTCAGTAGCAGTCTACAAGGAAATTATATATCCTCCATAAATTATAAAATCTATTGATAAACCATAAAAACCATTTAATTAAATGATTCATTTCCTACTTTCTTTGATATTTATATGAGATACACAGTGATGATTGCTGGGTAGTATGCATGCAAGTCTCTATCTGATCATGTGATGAGACACTACATGCACGATAGTGTGCACCAGGGCCCGTTGTGACTTCCTTACAGCCCTGTATTCCTAAAAAAGTTTTCCAGTCCCACACCACTCAAAAATGTGTTTCCTCGTTGTTGGGCTTCAGTTTACAGAATGACGTGTAAACAGTTTGCTTTCACTAGTTTCTCTGTGCTCACCTCAAACAGGATTTATGACATCACAACTATCTGGAGCCAGTCATGGTCCAGTATGCAGCTCACTCGAGTGTGATGTGGAGACTTGAAACACATACACCGATAATGTGCTTTTTAGTGAAGTAGGAGACATCAGTGGTTGAAATTTTGGAGTGAACAATATTTGCTATAGACACTGAACTTAGTTTATATGGCTTAAAAGTTTAAAACACACCAAGGGGATCTTTAAATATTTTTATTTCTTTTTTAAATCCAGATTAATTTCACTTTTCCAGGGATGATTTACTCCGAAGGCCCACACATACATCAACCACAGACACACACAGAGGAAAGTGTAATTTGAGCTTCATTGATCTGTTGGCCACTGGAGCAGATGGAAGTTGCTCAAGGGCACCATGGGCACCATGGGCACCATGGCTGCTATAATGAGGGAGGGGAAGTGCTGTCTTTTACTTGAGGGTTGAACCAACCAAATGTCTATTTACCACTCTAATTCAAATTCAAGCTCATTTTGATTATGTTCTGGTTTTGCAAATCACAAGCATATTTGGAATTTGGTAATACAGACTTGCAGTTAAAAGTTGACTTATCATGCATAAAAGCTTTTTTGGGCCTAAAGAATGAACCCCTTTGCAAAAAATACACAGTCCGGTGCATTTTTTTCTTGGCACCATAATTGAAAAAATATTTTTGTTGGCACCAAAACATGTACAAATTATAAGCATGCTGATTCAGTAAGTAGGCCTATGCAAAATTATGCTGAGCTATGTTGCTACCAACAATATGTAACAGGCCCCTCCTTTAAAAATCTTAGTTCACCACCTTCTGGGCTCACACGCGCTGAATTGCCAATTTATAAAATTTCCGATCGCACTTGAAGGCATCAGCAGCACCCGCCCGCCGCCGGTCTGCAGGTGAGCGCGTGCAGTCAAATGCACAGCAGCTGGAATTTGCATGTGAGCGGAAACACATGAGCTGCACCCGACAGTCTGTCAGCCAACATGCGGATCAGCTGGTGGATAAACAGTATTGATCACAGATCAGATCGATGATCCCACCATCAGAGAGGCCTCACTGGGTCTGTCTCCATCCATGAGAGGAGGCTGAGGTGAAGTGCTCCATCTAGAGTCAAGCCTCAGTCTTATTTATGGTCTTGTTAAATTGGCTTTACAGACATCATCTGGTTTCTGACTCAGCCCATAAAACTCCGCACAAAGAATCTTAAGAGTAAACTTTATAAGAAGTTGTGTTGATGAGCTGCTCTGTCATCATAGGCCTACTTTCTTCTTAAAAACAGCCCTTTTTATTCTCCCATGGACACACCACACTGACACTTAAATAAAAGCACAAATCCCACACAGTAAAAATGATCCATTACAAAAAATAAAGTATTAAATTAAATATGTATTAAAAAAAAAATAAATTAAAAATGTATTAATGTACAAGCAGGAGTTTACTGTTGTAGCTGGTTGAGATGGAATTCTTTCAACTATTTTGTATAAAACTTCAACTAATGATTATTTTCATTATGTATTAATCTGCATTATTTCTCCATTAATTGATTAATGGGTTTGTGAACATTCTTAAAATAGTGAGAAATGTTTTCACCAGTAGCTTCACCATTAACAGTCCAAGCCTCAAGTAAAAGTCTTGCATTGAAAATTTTGCTCAACTAATTGTACAATAGTATTAGAATATCAGCAAAATGTACTTTAAGTATCAAAAGTAACTGATGGTTTATGTGTAAGATGCATTTTATATGTGGCAGAGGTGGAGCAAATTATTACTACTTTATTTACTGGTGGTTCAGTCTACATAACTCTGCATCATGTTTTATGTTTGAGGTTAAAATTAAGTTGATTTTTTTAAATTTGAAATCTTAATATAATAAATAATTGTGTGAAATGAATGTAGTGGAGTAACAGTATAATATTTCCATTTGAAATGTAATGTATTGGGGTAGAAATATGTCATAATGATACACTCAAGTAAATTAAAAGTACTTAAGAACACTTGAGTAGATGCTTCTGCAACGGGAAATACTGCAACTTGATAGATTTATTAATGAAAATAAGTTTTAAAAAATCGTAAATTGCCACCGCAGAAAAATAAATAAATTGAATTGAATTGAATAAATCAACTTGGAATTGGAATACACCCTTTACTGCAGGCAACCCTCAGATCAATTAAAGACAAAATAGGCGTCTTTAATTGTGATCACAATTTGTGACACCTACTGATAGGTGTCTTTTTACTTTTCACACACCTTTAAAAACCATCAATGGATTTTCTTCTCTTCAGTGTATAGATATATAGACACAAATGTACCCAAGGAACTCATCACAGTGACACACTTTTTTTCAACATGGTCCATAATTTAAAAAGTCCTTAAGTCCATAACGTATTACAAAAGCAGGATTTATAATATATCAGTTGTGTATTTAGTTAATGTATGTTTTTTTATCTTTAGCATTTATGTAATCAATGTGTTTTTGAATTGCTATAACAAAGCAAACTACATAATGCCTCTTATAACAAAAATAAGACCAGGTGCTTTCTTTGCCCTTAAATTAATGTGTGACCTTTGAAACAAATGGTGTGATTTCTTATATGTCGGGGCACACGGTTGTCAGGATTCATTTCCCCAAGTTTAATTGTAATCAGAGTAGAGGTACCTGAGATACAGCCTGTAAAATGAACCTGAAGTCAGTTTGGATTTCTCAGCATTGAGCATCCATTCAGCAGTTCAACAAGATCACCACCAGAGGGCGCTGCAGGCTTGAAAGTTTGTTAATATAGAGGCCTGTGAAGGATAAAACATACTCATGAAATTAAATACGTAACTACATATATTAAACAGGTGAATCAAACAAAAGTTAAAGGAGTGAAATGATCTAAAATGGCCACAACCACAAGGAAATGGAAAGTCAATGCAAATGAAATAATCAATTAAACAACGATAAATGAAAGATATATTGATAAAACAATAATAACAAAACTGTGATAACTTAAATATGTCACTGTTCGGACTATAGGAGAAATAAAGATGTTTTTTATTTCCTTTACCACCAATTTTTAAAGAAAAAATTAATTGAAAATCACCAGATACACCATTTGTCATAGCCAGAAACTGTGATACAGAGATTATCGTTGGATTTTTAAAATTCTGATGGTCCTTGAGCACATTATGTGGGACAAACACTTCTGTCCAAAACAAACAAACAAACAAAAAAAACATAACCAAATCTGATCTTAGGATAGTGATATTTCATCTGAATCACTTTATTCTACCTGTCTCATTTAAAATTTTGCCAACTAATTTACAACTAATCTATCCTCCTGAGACCCTGCGTCCTCACACGAGAACATTACATTTTGGGTTTCCTGCACCTTAAACTTCATTCTTATCTCAGACCTGTAGTCCTTGTTTATGGACACTTTTATTCTCAGTCCACAGCTGATCCCGACACAAAGGTGGACAAGGTACAAAACCTGATCTAATTTTATGTCTGTAGTTTGACATGGCACACAAATTTGATCAATTTTAGTAATAGTAACGAGGTAAAATGCTGTTAATTAGGAAGTACTGGTTTGATGACACTGGGACTTTCAAACAGGCTAATTTTATGTGACAGACTGTTCCTCCAGACACAAAGGACATTTGTAGACTGGAGTACGAAGCAGGGGAAATTTAATACAGTTACAAAATGACATATCACAAGACTTTTAAATATGTTCCACCCAATAAACAATAATTTATTACATGCTTGCAACTATTAAAAATAAACCCATTGTCCCCAAATGAGGACTTTTTTTTAACCAAAAACTACTTCCTGTTCAAAGACAATGCTTTGTTTTTTTTAGCAGAGTCTCTGGTTAATATGGTGGAGTTAGGGTCATGCATTTTCCTCAAGTCACTCAGGGAGACTTCAGGAAAAATATTTGTAGCTAAGGTAAGGATAAAAAAACTAACACCCCAGCTACCCCTCTTCTCTGACAAGTAAAGGACAGTCCCTTACTTTGCAATGCATTTAACATTAGATAGGTCTATTAAACAAAACCAATGATGCAGTTCATCAACTTAACAGAGAAGTTAATTGATTTTATTCACACCAGCCATAATCTAATTAAACAGCCCATTCAGGTAACGTTGTGTTTAAAATCTTATATTTTATATTTGAAAAGTGTGACCGGAAGTGTTATTTTTCCGGCTGAATTGGTCAACCGAGCTTTTATTTTGAAATGACAACAGGAAGTCATGGTAACTGTTTGTACATTGACAGCGTTCGACCGGCCGAAGTCATCGGGACTGAGGGAAAGACTTTACCGCCGCCGCCGCCGCTTCCCTCCCGTCCGGTTTTTAACGGTTAATACAAGAGATTAACATATAAGTTTTTCACGGATATACCGGCTTTTAACGGCCGTGGATTCAGTCGTTACTTTTTTCTCTCAGCGGTGTTCACAGTGTTCGTCACCCCGCGGCTGGCGGCTAGCATCGGTTACTGCTGCTAAACATGGTGGCCTGTCGGCAACAAGAAGCAACGAGTCCAGTTTGGGGATTTTAGAGGATAAAACAGGCACTTGGACGGTTCCCTCTGTAACACACAGCTGCTGTGGACACATCACTGCCCTCATTTTCCATCTTTATCCGGAGCTTTATGGACTTGGACGTGAGGCTGCCTTTCTGTTTACGTTGTAACACTTGCAGCAGCACCGTCCGTGTTCTGTGGACCGTGGATAATCGTAGTTAGTTTACTTCAGAAGTTGCTAACCAGGCCTGTGTAAAGTTTCTGTTAAAGTTGCAGAAACATGCGCTCACAGCTGGAAAAACACGTCATATAGCAACGCGGTTTTGTTTCACGACCGTTGTGTTTATACTACGGATGACTTGACACTCGCACAGAAATGAGTTGGTGCTCAAGTGCAGCCTGCAGGAACTGTTTCACCCTCTGAGTTTCTTTAACAGTCCCCTCTCTGGGGGTTTGATTCCTTGTTAATCTGTGGATTATTATGGATTATTATTATGGCCTAATCCAAACCGCACCAGACCGGGAATTTTGGGAATAACAGCTGATACTGTCGATGATGATAGTGGTGATGATGATGACAGAGAGAAGCGATGGTTTCCCTTCGTTATAATTTTGAGTAGAGAGGAGATAATTACATGGAGACTCGCCTGACATGCCAAGGAAGGAGTTGCCACTACCTGAGGGTTGGGAGGAAGCCAGAGACTTTGATGGCAAAGTCTATTACATTGACCATATTAACCAGTGCACCAGCTGGATCGACCCCAGAGACAGGTAGGAGTGTGTATGTGTGTGTGTGTGTGTGTGTGTGTGTGTGTGTGATACAGACTATTACTAATGAATTAGATGGATGACCTTTGACCTTCTGCAGATGATCAACATGAGATAGTCATCAGTTAAAATAAAATAAATGTGATATACATATCACTATAAGACTACATGAGATTGATAGGCATTAACTAAGTGTGTTGCCTCTGCAAATAAAATAAATATTCATGTCAGATTACAGTGCATCCTGAAGCCTAATGCATATTATAAATCAGCAAATTAGTGATAAAAGATGCATACATGTTGGTCCCCTGTTAATCATCATAGCACATATATTGATTGCTTTTATTAATACCAGCCATAATGTCAGCAAAGAGCAAATGTGTGTGCTGTTTAGGCCTGGAACTCCATCCACCCCATATCCTCATTAAAAGGGTTTGTGAAATAGTTTTAAGATAGCTTGGATTTGTGCACAATAAATGTAAATTACTGTAACCTGCCAAAAAGAGATTGAAGAAGGTTGTTTTTCCTGCTCAGGGAACTGTTACACATGTGCGCAGTCCTTCATTGCAATTAGCAGCAGGCCCATAAATTCCAATTAGCAGAGAGTCCAGGAGAACAAGGAGGAAATAAATGCTGCTTAATGTCCAGGAGACTCAAAGGAAGCAGGACATAATTTCTGTGAGGCATTTATTGCACCTTTCTCTGCGTAATACCTCAAAATACAAATAAATCACAGGTTTATCCCTGCACAGCACTCAGCACAATCCATCCCGAGACCGCTGGGGGATGAAGATCTGAATCAGACTGCCAGAGATGCATGTTTAGCTTGTTCATCTCTGAAACTGGTATGACTGTCACTGAACCCGATGACCTGTCACATCCCTGTGTCAAGCTGTCTCTGATACACATTAAGCTGTAGACAGTGTCACCAAAATGTTTGCACGTAGTCTTAAGATATTGTAATGTAGCCTATATATTTTTAATTCTATATCTCTTATTTATCTGATTTATTTCATTAAACTGTCTTTGTGCTGCTGTAACACCCCCCTCGGGATCAGTGAAGTCTTATCTTCAATGAAGGTCTTTATCTACATCACATGCTTATCTCCAGGTTATGCCTATTGTACGTGTAATAGTTATTCTAAGGAGGATTATTGTGATTTTTCATAGTCTTTCAAGCAAACGTTATCTCTCCACGCCTGTATACAGATAGGTGTGCGTGTGTTAGGCAAGTGATGGTGGAGAAAAGAGCACACATAAGCTCCCGCATGTTGCCAAGCAGAGCTACGATGATAAGTCGATTGACAGAATATGAGTCAACAACCTTTTTTAATACTCAGTTAATCCTTTAGGTCTGTTTTCAAGCAAAAATTCTGAACATTTGATGGTTCCAACTTCTCCTGCAGCTAATGTTTTTCATTACCAGATTGTTTTTCATTAAGGCCTAATTGTTCCAAAAATGGCCCAGAAAATTTCCCACAGCCGAAGGTGATGTATTCAGATGTCTTAGCTGTCAAAAACCCAAAGATATTCAAGTTAAGATCATGTATCCTCACATTTAAGAAGCGAGAACCAGCATCATATTTGCTCACAAGAAATTGAGACACAGCTGGGGAAATGAGAATAAGAAATCCAGACGGGACATTTGCAGAAGAAACAGTGTTGCTGTAGGTATCATTTGGATGAGTGTGGCAGCGGTAGCCAAGACTGGAAGCAGCTTTAAGCGAGAGTAAAGAACAGCAGAATGACAATGAGGGGAAATCTTAATAAGAACACAGGCAGTAAAGTCTCCTGCACAAATGATGTCTGCTTTCACAACTGCAGTGTTCTCTTATTTGAATTAGAAATGCAACCTTGAACCAGGTTGACGTCCTTAAGTGAATGCATCTGGAAGATACTGGAGATGATAAACAAGGCTTTCATTCTCACAGTGGGTTCCGTTCATAAAGTGATGTCTCATTAGCCTTGAAAGGGGAGACGGGGAATAAACAGAGGGCAGGACTTCCTCAGTCCTGTTCGAATCGTTATAGAAAGAACATGTTAGAATTCACAGAGAAAACTCCCATAGGTTTGTACCCTTAAGAAATACCCTAAGTAATACATTCAGTTGAGAATGAAAAGGTTATTTTCAGTATGGTTATATTGCATATTTTGCATGATTGGATTTATTATTCACACCTTGATGGATGTGTGTTTCTCTGCCAACTTAATGTTGTATGTCCTGTATTAGTTTTCATAGCAACACATCTTCATAGAGACATAAATTGGCACATGAGAGCCCCATGCCAATAACCCGTCCCTACCAGTTAACTACAAATCATGTTTACACCACCATACAGTAGCAGGCCATCAGTGTCTAGTTTCCTGTATTCCAGCCAGCCATTGGGTTTACATTCATTTTACTGCAGCGTGAAAAAGGAGTGAACCTACAGATACTCAAAACTTGAAATGAGTCATCCGTCATGGTGAACATCTCATTGCTGTCATTGTTTCGGCAAGGTTACATTACCATCATACATGAATGCAGCTGCTTGCGTGTTCAAGGACGCTTCACAGGGGAACATTTCTGAGCTATGTAGTCAACACCAAGGGAACATGATGTTCACTGAGGTGGATTACTTACAGCATCTCAAATAAGTTTCAAGGCTTTGCAAGTTGTTTTTCTTGCTATAGCGAAACGGATGTCAGCTAAGGTTCCCCGGTAAGCCGAAACTCATAGTAAAGAGAATGTAAGCCAGTGGCAGCCAGGAAGGTCGAACACCACAGTAACAAGAAATGGAAGCTGGTAGTTTTCTGACAGATTGAAAGCCACAGTGAAATGAATGAAAGCCAATGGCTGCCCAGAAGGTCGAACACTATAGTAAAATACAAATAGATGCCAGAAGCTGTCCAATATATTGAAACCTATAGTAAAATGGATGAAAGCCAATGGCTGCCCAGAAGGTCGAACACCACAGTAACAAGAAATGGAAGCCAATAGCCCTCTGACAGATTGAAAGCTATAGTAAAATGGATGAAAGCCAATGGCTGCCCAGAAGGTCGAACACCACAGTAACAAGAAATGGAAGCCAATAGCTCCCTGACAGATTGAAAGCTATAGTAAAATGGATGAAAGTCAATGGCTGCCTGGAACAACGCAGTAAAATGGATGGAAGACATTGGCTGTGAAGTCTGGGTGCGGAACATGATGGCTTCTCATTCGGAATGAAATAAATCTGATTATACAACAGTTAGTTCCGGCCCTGCAATCTGATTGGTCGAGAGACAGTAAAACCGTGATGATGTTGGAGTACAACATCATCACGGTTATTTCACTGTGTATGTATCACTCCGCCTCACAGCTGATTGCAATCAACAATCAAATCAAAACTGACGGTTAGTGTCAGTTAGGTCAGCAGTTGCGTTGTAGGCTAATTAATTCATCCACTGTCAAACAGCCAAAAATATGGATTTATTTCCTAAAATAAGTTTTGAATTGAACTATGAATGGTCATCAGAGGAAGATGAAGGAGAGGAGAAGCTGAATCCATCTGAGCACACATCCAGGTTTGTCAGTGTTTCATCAGCGGAGCTCAATGACTTGGAGAAAAGCAACATACTGTCAGATCAGAAGGCAGAGTCGGCTGTGCCTGTGAAGCCACAGTCCACCATGCAGTCACCAGAGACTTATTTCACCGGCTGCACAATTAATGGAAATGTGCAGATAAATGTGTATAAAGAGTAAGTGCCTGGCGCACCATGTCTGCGTTACATAGCAACGGTGACAGCGGAGTCCTGAGGGAACTATTTTTATTGGCAGAAGACAAATAAAATGCTTAAATTATCTATTTTGTCCTCATTTTTCAACATTTCTTAATCAGCCTTGCTTATTTAACTGTTGAACTGTTGTATTAAATTAATATCATACTCGAGCTCATGATGTTGTACTGTGATATCGTCACAGCTGTGATTCGGCCTACGACCGGGCTTGTTTTGCTTATATTCTTGAAGCAGCAGTACGACAACAACCTTGTTCTGCTAATGCTTCGTCTGTTGAGGAGAAGAAGGGAGGTAGAAGGTCGAAGAAGGGAGATAGAAGACCGTGCTGTGGCGAATGGAAACCGGTGAGTGCAACGAGTCCAACTGCTCTATCTCAGCCCGTTGCTGTGTGCGCTATATACGTCATCGCACCAGAAGGGCAAGGAAATGAGCATGCGCAGAAAGATTGGAATGAACTTAAAGAGGAATGAGTGTATACAAGTGCGAGGAATTCTTTCTTTCGGAATTAGAAACGGAATATTCCAGCCCCTTACATTGGATTGAATTTTCAATTGCATTGGCCATTTTCATTCTGAATTAGGTGTTCACTTTTAATAGGAATGGACTTTCTTTCTGAATGAAAAGGGAATTAAACTGTCCATGTAAACGCACTCACTGTGCCTAAAAATGCAGAACCATCATTTACAGCTTTATTTTTGTACAATTTGAATTTTTTGGTCGTTTTCTACATACTTTCTCTAATTTCAGACAATTTGGAGATGAAGATAACAGTTTCACCACAAGGTCTGATTAGTAGCTTGTCTGGCGCTTTCAATCACATCACAATATTTTGATCTACAAGGTATTTAAGGGTATTTTTTAATTTTGCTGTCTGAGCTCTTCAGCTTAATCGCAACCTGCTTGAGGAGCTTAGGCAAAATCCCTGTCATCCTTTTAATACTTCATAAAAAAGTCCTGGGATAATTGGTTGGGCACAGCATTGTGTAAAAAACAGTGTATCAGTTAGTAAGAAGGTGATTTTAATAGTTTTTACATTGAGTGCACAGTTTAGAAAACACCTAATAGACATTTATTTCATGCTCAAGTCATCAAAATTTATGTTTTTCATTGGCAGAAAATGGATATATGATGGTGGACTTGAGGTAAAGAATTCTCTAACATGTTTAAGATATTTAAAAATACAGCATACTTCATTTGGTTTGTCAAAGTGCTCAAATTTATGTTGGTCTCAAACCAGAAAAACTGATTTGTCCATTTTCCCAATTCAGGTACCAAATTACCAGAGTTATTTTCTTCCTCTCTGTATTTCTCCCAGGGTGCCTCCTGCTTCATTTACATTCCTGTAATTACACATCAGGTCTTGAGGTGTGAGTTACCTTTTTTCCCCTCTCTCTCTCTCTCTCATATAGAAATCCATCAGTGTAATAGGCTTAGAGTACTAAGCATGCAGCACTACATGACAGAGTCCTGCTTGTACGAAAACGCAGCGTAGAGGGGAGGGCAGATTTTTTTAAGGGGGACTCGTTTTTCATCTTTACCAGTTACTTAAGACCCCTCGGACTTTGACACCAAATCCCTTTAATGGCTTATGTCTGGAATTCGGGAGGCTTAGGGGTTGTTTTTTTCTTTTCTGTGTGGCTGTTTGGTGTGAGAGAACACATAAAGTCTTTACTTATTGCATTAGGTTGACTTTGTCCCTGTATTTCACACGTTTTATGTATGTAGTTGATGCTGTTATCCAGGGGGGCAATGAATCAACTGTACAACATGTTTCAGTTCCTTAGTCATCGGCACTACAAGCAAACAGTCAGTAGATGGGAATGCAAGAGTCATAGCTGTTATCCTCCAGTTTTAGAAATGTGACAAAAAATTTTCATGTCCTATTAAAATGCTCTGACATATTCACTGCCTTTACTATAAATTTGCAGGGTTAAAACAACAAATTTGCCATTTTACTGGTTTAATTTTTTTTGGTGTTGCATGCTTAAATGTATAAGAATAGCACAGATGTGATACCAAAGTTTGATTTTTACTATGTTTATTTTTTGTCACACCCTGCTACTATGTGCACGACTGTCTTAGATCAGTCGTGGCACTGTGTGCACTGGGATTTAGAAGATATTTGTCTACAGGTTAATCTGTCAATAATGGTTTTGATTAATCTGTAGCTGAAACCACCAAACATTTGGAAACCTGTTTCAGTGTTCATATGAGGCACCTGACTTTTGTTATAAGACCTGAAAAATTGTAAATGTATCCTTTAAAGGATATTTGAGTATCAGCTTGATGAGTTTTCTCATGTATTGGTATCACTGGTCAGATGCCTAAAATCTTTGGTTGCATCAGGCTTTTGCAGATAATGCTGAGTAATGTTCAGGATCCATATAACACACTCAAATGACCTCTCTGAGTGGTTTTCCGTGCAATCCGGAGTGAGACAAGGGTGCATCATCTCCCCTATCCTCTTCCTGGTCGCCACAGACTGGATCACAACCAACACCACAGCAGGCAGACCCAGAGGCACCCAGTGGACTCTGTTCTCCCAGCTGGAAGATCTTGACTTCGCTGACGATCTTGCTCTTCTATCAACCAACCAGTACAACATGAAGGCTAAAACTGATAGGCTGAACAACTTTGCCAGACAAGTTGGGCTCAGTATCAACACCTCCAAAACACAAGTGATGTGTGTCAGCTCCATCCCCACAGTGCCCATCCTTGTTAATGAGGAACCACTTGAGTTTGTGGAAGATTTCACCTATCTGGGCAGCCTCATCAGTAAGGACAGCGGGGCATCAAAAGACATCAAAGCAAGGCTGGGAAATGCTCAGGGTGCCTTCTCCCAACTCCGTCCCATCTGGAGATCAAAACAATACAGCCTTAAAATGAATATGCTCCTATATAACAGCAATGTAAAGTCTGTTCTGCTGTACGGTTCAGAGAGCTGGCGAGTTGTCAAAACAGACATGAGGAGAATGGAAGTGTTCCATAATGGATGCCTCCGACGAATACGCCAGATCTTTTGGCCTAACGAGATCTCCAACAATGAACTGTACAAGAAAACGGGAAGCTGAACATCACCAAGGAGATTGGAACAGATGAACCTGTCGTGGGGAGAGACTCGCGACATGCTGTCAGGGACCGAATGCAATGGAGAGTGCTCACTGAAGCCTTATGTCCCATAGGGGACGAAGAGGAGTAAGTAAGTAAGGGCCTTACCCAAACCAGACCCTACCCACTCCCACTCGGTTGCAGAGTGTAACTCCATTTGTAGTCACAGCCGAATGACGCTCCCCTTCATGAAGGTGTGGGTGTAAATACAGCGGCAAGCTTTGGGGCAAACTTCCCTCTTGGCGGTGTAAAAGGCTGTTGTAACTTTTTGTAAACATGGAGAAAAATAATATGCCGCCATTGGTTACCTGAATTTTTGTATATTATCCTTTTGTCATTAAAAGAAATAAATAACTTGTTATATAAAGGGCGACTGTTGCTCAGAGGTAGAGCTGGTTGTCCACTGATAGGAAGATCGGCACTTTGATCCCTGGCTCTTACAGTCCGCATGTTGAAGTATCCGTGGGCAAGATGCTGAACCCCAAATTGCTCTCGATGGCTGTTACATCAGTGTGTGAGTGGATACTGAGTAGCAGGGGGCACCATGTATGGTAGCTTTGGCCACCAGTGTGTGACTGTGTGTGTGAATGAGTGAATGTTACTCGTAGGGTAAAAGCACTTTGAGTGGTCGGAAGACAAATGTGCTATACAAGTGCAGTCCATTTAAAGTTTTGTTTTTGTAAGGGTAGTAGCCAAGAACTTGATTTGTACGGAGCGTCTTCTATTATGAACACAGCATGGCATTGCACTTGGTTAGTGAGGCAGCATTGTTGCAGATTTGCTGTTGGAGGGTTTTTAAACCCACTTCCACTCCCCTGTAGTTGGTTGGGATGGCACTTAATGTGGCTGACCCTCTGTGTGAACGTAGAAACATGGGGGAAGTGGGTAGGGGGAGGGTGTAGGGGGTGGTTTGGGAAAGGCCCATATTCTGCCGATAGACTCTGTCTGATGTGGTGGACCCCTGATTCTGTTCACCTGATGTTTAGTCATGCTTTAGTCAAGCCACTGATACAATGTTCAGGTGTCACTCACCTGTCCTGTCTGCCAGTGGTACACCCACTTCAGGGTCTTGTGTTTTTGGTTGGCAGCTACTTTGTGTTTAGTTTTTACTTCGGGCCATGTCTGTCCCCAGTCATTGTGCCACAAACCATCAGTAGTGACTCTCAGAACACTGTCGTGGAATTGAAGTGTGAATATGTGTCAGGACAACAACAAGTGAAATGAATAATAGATTGAAGTAGTTGTCATGTTTGGTTTGGTTCTAACATTTTGTTGTACACAATAATTTATTGGCGGTCGGCCTCAATTCATTTTGACTCCTAGTGAGAACGGACACTCGTCACTGTAGTTGCAGGTGGAATGAAGACTTTCTCCTTTTCGTGAAATTCCTCTGGTTGCTTTACACTTCAACACTTGGAGGCAGTGAGAAAGAGTAGAAACCTTCCCAAACAAAGTCCTTTAAAACACACACTCACTCACACATTCCTGAAACACACGACGTGAAGGACCGAGCAGCGCGCAGACTCACCAGCCAAAGGCCTGATTCATCTGAAATCCCTTTCACTGCTTGCCAAGGTGCACGGGGTCAAAGTGCAGCCCTGCAAACTGTTAACTAGGATCTAAGCAGAGGCTGGCTCGCACACCGCTGCAGAGTAGTTCTCTTTAATACATAACCAACTGTCTTATAACTTATTCATCTGTGGCAGCTCACAACAGCAGCATTACTACAGAGCTGAAGTGTTTTCCCAAGCTGACACAGTAATATATGCACCGCTCAAATGTGTAGCCAGACAGCAGACATCGGTGGTGCTTCTCACCGCTATAACAGCACATTTTCACAGTGTTTATGTTTTTGTGTGCAAAATAATATCTACTCTGCAGATGCACAGACTTCAACATAAGTCAGTTAATTTAAATCTTTTTACTGGCATTGCCCCTGTTATTTTAAACACCCATTTCCCACTCTTTATTTTTTTTGTTTTGAAATTAAATGTACCACTAATTAGTATCATAATCAGTCCTTCTAGAATTTTATAGCCTGTACATTCACAACAGTTCACCAGAAAAATAAACAGTTGTTCAAAAATGTAAGTAATCATTGGTTGTGGCACCAATTTGCACCCAGGGCAGCACATCCAGCTGTGAGCTGCCACCACATTAACACATCTGTTTTTGTGACCTGTCACTCAGTCACAGATACAAACATTTCTCCTCTGTGCTGTGATATTACAAAAGCCACACTTCACTGCTTGTTCAGGGAAGAGGAAGCAAAGATGGTTAAGATTGCTGAAATATTTCCCACTATCAAACGTAGTTGTACTTATTAGAAAAACGTGGGTTAGACAACATGTTTGACCGGTTAAATACCAAAGAAACACCAAAGAACAATACACCTCACTACACAATAGACCTGGAAATGTAAGGACGTCACCAGTGGATTTTTCCCTTTGCGGTTCAGTAGTGTTCACTTTCATGCTTGTTTTACCTCACTTTTGGCATTATCAGTATCTGCTGTTTGCTTTGATTATAATGTCAGTAAAATCTTATCTACCTGTTCAGCAACAGAAACATTTACATTTTATATAACGTGATTACCCACAGAGATGTTGCATAAGTGCAGTAAGTGAAATAAGATTTGATTCCTACATCACATGGGTTGCAAGGAGGCTCAGAGCCTACATGATCCTTGATGAGAGGTGAGAGAAGTTCTCTGAGAAAACCAGAAGCTGAGGACACAGAAATATGAAAGAAATTCAAGGGACCAGTGAGCTTTGAATTTATTGCAGCCATGTGAAAACTTTCCCATTATAGTCCAGGGTTTAGGAATGTAGAAAGACAGCAAGACATTGACATCTTTGTGTGTGTGTGTGTGTGTGTCTTTGTGTGTCTTTAAACTCATCCTGCCTGGTGCCCTCCAGAGGAAGAATCACAGATATCTGATGGTTTTTTTTTATTTGAATATCTAATGTACCTGCAGCCCTACAGGACTGCCACATTGTAGTGCTGATAACATTTGGAATATTCTATTACATCCATGTTATTTTAACATCATTTCTTCTCCCTTTCTTTGTTATTTTTTTTGCCATTTTTCAAATTATTCTCAACAAACCTTTCCTAAAGTATAATAATAAAGAAAACAAGGCAGTCACATTTAAAAGGTGGGCACGGGCTCTTAAAACTTATTCAGCATATAAGGTTTCCGCCAAACTTCAAGAGGACTGAAATGAGGGGGAAAAATAAAACCTAATGGGTGACAAAAGAAGGAAAAGAAAATATCAGGATGTTGTTTTAAAAAAAGGAATCAGCTAAAATTGAGTATGTAGCCCTTTTAAATTCCTCAGAGTGCAATATCATCCATCCACCCTTGCAGTGACGCACTGAATGCATGTCGTCAGGTGAAAGGAATGTTATCTGGTTAACACGCCGTCACTTTTATGAGGGTAATGTGCTGAAAGACTGAGGCAAATATCTGCTGTCATTTGTCTTTTTTAATGATGATTTCTTATTTTATTGGGAAGCTTTGTCAGTTAAGCAAAATGGATTATACTATGAGGGTGGAAGGAGTTTTGTGTGTGTGTGTGTGTGTGTGTGTGTTATTGTTACCGTTGGACCTTGAGCGACTGTGAAATGTAGTTGGAAGCCTTATAACTTGACTTAAGGTATTTATACGGCGCTCTGAATGAATGTTTCTCTGCATCGCCGTCTGACTCACAGTTCAGATATGCAGCCCGCCTCCCTGTGTGTTTGCACTCTGCCGCACGCTTTGTCAGTTTGCATTAGAGCGCCGGGGCCCGGCCTGGCTGTTTACCTTGGTATGTGAAACCTGGGGGTGTGTGTACTTGGCTTTTGCTGATATTGGGCTTTAAAGGCCAATATGGTATTGATATCATACAAATTAATTTTTGACCACTTTGATGCCAAAACATTGCAGGAATTCAGTGTTTTCCTCCCAGAGTTTTAGTCCCAGATAAGCTTCTTAAAAAACATGCAGACCATCATGTGATAGGCTTAGCAGTTATATAAGGCAGAGTTACCCACTCTTAGCATAAGTGGGAGGATAAAGGTCCACATTACGTCAGTTTAAAGTCTGTAATTGCCTCGAAATGTGGCTAATTTGTGGTAGAAAAACGACAGGTGAAACAAAACTGCAGGTCTTTTCTATTTTTATCAATCCCGGGTGTAGTCGGGATGAGCCCTCAGCTCAAGACAATATGCTTTTGAGTGCCATGCGTACGCTTGTGTATGTGTATGAATTTTTCCATCAGTAAGACTTGCCTAACCTGCCATTAAACCTGGTATGAGCAACATTGCAAAGCTCGGACTGGTCGATGAGCAGCATGCTGTCAGTCCACATGGATAAATGGCAACACTGCAAGTCATCCATGTGACAAAAAGCTGTTCATCTGAGCAATCTGGTACCAATCTGATGTCACAGATACCAGCCTCAAAGCAGTCTGTAATGGCTGTGAAAGCAATCGAACTAACCCATCTGAGATATTTTGATATTCAACATTTTGATGGAGTTGAGATCAATCTGTGAGAAACTGAGAAAAAAACAGTTGCCGTCTGTTGCTTCCATCTCTGGAGCAAGTTGTTGAAGCTTGTGCAGACACACCAGGGGCATTGACAAAATGTTTGAAACAGATTTGATATAACCCCAAATTTCAAATTAGCCTCAAAGGTCTTTACCCCATTCTTCGATCCCTGATTGCCCACTCATGGACAGCCATGGTACGTGCCACCAGTGGTTTTATCAAAGTAGCTGTAGAAGAGATGAGTCATGCATTATGGGAAATGATGGTACTAATAAGTTATGCAAATTAAACTGAGTAAACACCAAAAACTGTGAGCAGACAGTGTGACAGTATTTATTTTTAAAGATTGGTTCTCACTTAACAAGGTACACATTTGCTTAAAATGATCTGGATGTAGTGTGGACAGTAGTCTGAGTGCAGCTGTGACTCAGAAGATGGAGTGGTTTCATTCTTGAGAAAGAATGTGATTGAGTAACTGAGAAGCACAGTGTAAGTTGCTTTTAGGGCTGTAGTCTCCTGGTAGACGAGTCAATTATTTGGTCGATATGCTCTCGTCCAACCAAATTCTCATTGGTTGAATAATCGCTGTGTTACTTTCATAAGGAGAAAAGTGCTACATCAATAGCTTTCCAGGATTAATCCATTATTTCCTGCGGTGGGGGGGGGGCAGGCTAAGTTACGTGTAAAAATAGGGGTGTTTTCAAAACATCCCCGTTGTTGACAGAAAGTTGAACTCACCCACCCTCACGCTCAGCGTCATGGTGACGCAGACCTCCTGTCTGTTTCTGTGTACAACACCATTTCCCTCAGTGGAAACGAAGCTTGTATTTACTTGTATTTCACAGATAAGAAACAATAAATTGTGAAGACAATAAAGCCTCCACTAAAATAGCATTTTATGTCTTGTGTGTGATTTATCCTTCAGGGATTTATCCTGGCTTCATAACAGAGGAAATCTCTGCTCATCGCTAGGCTAATGTATACAATGTAAAATGCCATAGGCTGGTGCTAATAACATTAGCATGTTGTATTTGTTTGGAAAATGTGTTTAGTATAAGACAGTTGTTTTGTCGGTGAATGTTGTGAGCTGTAATGGAGCCAAATTATGTACCGTTACCTTTGTTACATGTTGCTGTTGTCCCTGACTTTATATGAGACAAGGGGAAGATCGCTAGACGCTAGGCTAATTTATACAATGTAAAATGCCATAGACTTGTGCTAATTACGTTAGCATGTTGTATTAGTGGGGGAAATGTGTCCAGATAAAGACAAGTGTTTGTCTGTGAATGCTGCGAGTTATAGTGAAGCTGATTTGCGTACTTGTGTTCGAAGTTGTCTCTATTAAGCCATGTTTAATGTGTGTTTAATGTGTGTTGTGAATCAACTAAACTTTACAGCACTTAACACAGTCCTCCACCGCCGACAAGTGTTTTGGAGGTATAACTGCAGAGTGACACAGACACACCACCGCAGAAGTAAAAATAATGTGCAGATTTTTTTCTTCCCACGACTAATCGATTAGTTGAAGATTATGTGCGACTTTAGTCGATGAAGATTTTCTTTGGTCGACTACAGCCTTAGTTGCTTTGGCATTAAAGTGCTATATAAATGCAGCCTGTTTACCAGTCCATGTAGTTTGTTTCTCCATGTGTAGGTCTGGGTAGGAAGAAAACTAGAAGTGGAATTTGATGGTTGGTGAGATGTGTTTGGCTTCAGGGTTAGACTGATTTTTCTTCTCCGACTTGTCAAAAAAGATGTGGATTACATTTACTGTATTGGTACATTCTGGTGGTAGCTGTGTGTTGGCTTCTGTTCTTTGTCTTTAGTGGTCTTCTAGCTGTCGCATTGGACAACAAAAAGTCAGTGTTGAGGTATAAAAATACATGGATCTCCACTACTCACCATCCCAGGATAATGAAGATAATATACCATTTCCCGGTGAACAGAGCTGCTCTTTAGATTAGGAATCAACTGGAAAAACACAAGACCCCTGAATCCTGGTCAGCAAACAAATTTACCTTATATTCTTATTATGTTTGATGATTATCCTGATCTGTGCTAGGGGTATCAAAAGACAGGGATATATTGGAATTGAAAAAAATAAGAAAAATATCCATGAGTACACACATGCCAGACAAACGTGTTTCAGGCTAACTGTTGCATTATTATCAAGGTATTTAATAATAAAATATTAGTTTTGGTCCGTATTGCCTGTTCCCAGTATGTGGAGGCTCCCACAGTCATCACAGGCAGTTAGACCACTAGAGTAATGAAGCATGTGAGAAGCACTACAAGTGGCTATTGAATGACTGACAGTGAAATGGAGGCTGGGCAGCTGCTGCCAGACGGTTCTTCGCTCCGAGAGAGAGCAGTGACGGAGAGCGACGAGTTTAGGTCAGCGACTCCCCTCGGCTCGGCGATTAGAGGATAGGATTTAGTGGGTGAGAGAAGAGAGGAATCAAATAATGGGATGTGGATACCCAGCCAGCCAACCAGCCGGCTTTTTTCTGGGATCAGCGGTTGGCAGAAGCCTCCCTGTCTTCCTGAGCTAAATTTAGAGCGAAGCTGAGGGGGTCTTCTCTGGGCCCCTTTCATTATTCATCAGCTGAAAAAGGACCCAGTTCAGTTTCTCTCCTCAGCAGCGAGCCGCTGCTCTGTTTGTTTGGATCTGCAGTCACGAAACACAAGAGGCAGCAGAGGAGAAAAGCCAAAGAGAAGAGCTTTTTACTCTGCTGGTTGTTGTCTCTCATCATGAAATTAGTGAGATGTGGTTTCCTTGCATTTGTTTGTCTGGTTGTTTATCCCATGTGATATTTCAGATGCTATTGGTGAGGACTTGGACACAGTTTAGGGGAATGATGAGTTCAATTGTCTTAATGACATTCATAAGATAACTTGTTTGTTAATGATTAATGGTTACTGATTGTCAGTGAGGAAAGGCATTGTTGCAAAATTTTCGAGAGCAGTGCCGATATCATATTTGAGTTTAAATGCCCACACCAAAGCAGTATTCATTTTAATTCATATTCTTTTTTAAATTCTCTTTTTACTGGGGCAAAGGACTCGCTTTCCATCAGACACTTTTTTTTTGTCTCATTGACATTTGTTTACAAAGAAAACAAAAAAGAGAAAAAATCTCTTACTTCTGCATGAACATATCCTTGCTTATTTGTTCATCTGTGTTCTTACAGATACATATCTATCCACACTTACACATCCCTATCTGTCTACACCTTTCCATCATTCATTTCAGATACAATAGCAAGGCAAGAAAAGAAAACAAAAGAAAAAAGACAATAAAAAACACTTAAAATAAATGAAAAAGTTATAAAACTGCCAAATAAATGTAATCTCTGTCCTTTTCACCCTCCCCTCATGCACAACCCATGTGCACAAGTGGTAGAACATTACAAACACCCATAGCAATGAACCAAGGCATTCTACAAGTTACATATCCACTCATACGAAGTCCGATCTCAAACCAGTTTTCCCAAATTCTATGAAATTTACCCAGTTCCAATCTGGAAGAAAAAGTCAACTTCTCCATCACATATATATCATGTATTACATCCACCCAGTCCTCAGTTGTTGGTGCCTCTGTCTTCAGCCATTTTCTGGTGATGGCTTTTTTACTTTTTAATTCATTTTCAGGGTTTGAGCCATTGCGACAATGCTTCCAGCACAAAGCCCATGATCACTGCTGTTAGCAGGATTCTCATTTTTAGGTTGTTTAGCTTTATTTTGCATTACAAGATCTAGGTAAACTACAAAATTAAAATACTGAAGCTAGAGCTAGAATCCCTCAGTTGTACTTCTAAGATCGTATCATTGCTACAACATCCTCATCAAGTTAATTGGAATCTCTGGACATTCATGTTTGAGCAGTTAGCTTGTCCTGTTGTCTGTGAAATTAGTACATAGGCTAACGTAACATTAGCATAACAGCTAAAGTAAAAACTGTCAGTTGTGACTCTTCAAGAAACACTTATGCCGCATTCACATGGAATCAGGCAGGTGGGAGACGGGAGACGTCTGCTGGACGGAATGGGAGAAAAAAACAAGGCACAATGGCAAAATGAGACACACGTGACTCGTGACACGTAATTGTTGCTATGGCGATGTTTTTGGGCTACAGAGAGCTAACTTTAGCCAGATAGCTCGCTAAGCTAATAAAGCAATTCATAACGTTACATTTCATATTTCGTACCTGGTATTCTACCCAGCTCTGCGCTAATCGCGTCCCATATGTACGCCTTCTTGGAAGCATCACGGTAGGCTTTTAAAGTTTGGTCATACAATTCTGGGTGCTGCTGCACCAAAAGCACAAGCTTTTCGTTGTCGAGTTCAGCCATGTTTTCTTTTCTGTTTTGGAACTACGTCACATCCAGTTGAGTAATCCGTGGCCGGTGAATGGTAAAAGTTAAAATATTTTAACTTTGGACGGCATTGCCGTCTACCGTTGCCCTGGACGGTATTCTCTGCCGGCCTTGCCCAAGTTTTACCGTCCTTCTCTCGTCCACTAACATGACATCCGGTTTGCCATCTGCCGTTTGCCTGATTCCATGTGAATGCAGCATTAGCGGTTCTATATTTGATATTTCATTTAAATAGTATCTTTGGTGAAAGAATGGAGCTGATAAAAGGTCCTCTGAAGTCTTATCTTTGTACGGGATGACAAGAGCAAAGGATTTGATCTGGATCATATCTGTTTTATGCAAAATACTGTTATAGCGTTATTGAATATTAATTATAGTACCAGTAGATGTAAAAAATGACTTCAGGCAATCCGACAAAGTTTTTAGGGAAAATTATGGAAATTTAAGGATGTTAAACTGTACACAGTTATAACTTCCCAAAGTTGTGTTATATATTCTCTTCATTACATGTTGATTTTAAATGCTGTTGCAGTAGAAACAAAGCAGCAACGGGTAGAAGTAAAATCTCTGGCTCACTGCGACTCACTTATGTCAAAGCAAAATGTAAAAGTGGTTGAATTCACCATCCCGGCTGCAGCGAACTCAGTGTAAGGCCGCTGTAAGGCCGAGGGTTGCCCCAGAAACCTCCAGGCGATGCGTCAGCGCTACTTGTGGAATGCCACGGGCTGGTTTCCTCCTATTGTGACCGGCTACAGGGACCCCCCTCCACCCCCACCCTTTCTCCTTTTCCCCCCTCAGAGGTGAATAGAGGACTCAGTGAAACTCCAGACTACCCACCCCCATCCTCTCCACTCACTCTCACACACACTTACCCTACCTCCTCCTCCTGAAACTGCCTCCTGGAACTGCTTTCGGTGAGCTGGGATGAATCCATGTTTTACGCTGGTCATTTTTAATACTTATTCTGACTCTATAATAACTGTAGCATCATGTTAGGGTTACTGCAGAGCATATTATATATTGTAGGCGGCTTTTAAACAGTTTACAGCTGCAACTAACAATTATTTTCACAATAAATCAATCGAAAAATGCCATCACAGCTTCCCTAAGGCTTGAGTTGACATACTCCAAATTATTGTTTATCCGACCAGCTGTCCAAAACTCAAAGGTATCCAGTTTGTTATCACAGAGGACAAAGAAAACCAGCAAATCCCCACATTTGAGAAGGTGGAACCAAATACTTATAGGCATTTTTGCTTAATTAAAAAAATGACAGATACGATTTTTTAATTAGCTAATTTCTTGCCAATTAATTTTCTGTTCATTGACTAATTTAATTGTTTCAGCTGTAGAACAATTTCAGAAAAAAACAAAGAAACAACACTTCATTATGTATAATCTCAATGTAAACAATCCATTAATCACATTTTAATGAACTGAAAGTCATTAAGATTCGCGCAGGGTTTGATATATTTATGTGGCTTGCACACTGAGGTGGGGTTTCTGCCCAAATGTCTGTGCATTAATAAATAATTTAATCGGTCTGCTGTCCTACTGATGTTTGAGGTAATGTTTTTGAGGATTCGGTACACAGTGCAGCCGAGTATGCTTATTCTTTCTCATGATGCTGTGATCTAGTTTAATTGAGCTTCTACTATTTCCTTCATAATGACTTCATCAGCCAAATTGCCATTGATTGGCTGTTGTTTGAGAACTGTGTGTGTGTGTGTGTGCGTGTGTGTGTGTGTGTGTGTGTGTGAACGGCAACCGTCAGCGCTCTGGTATGAATTGTAAAAAGCTGGTGTCACGTGCATTAATTAGCATGTGTCACACACTTTGCATTCCATACTTGACCTATTTTACTTTACCTGTTACACCTATTTTATATCTGTAGCTTTCTATGAATGTAGGTTGAAAAGTGGTGTCTGCTGTCTCACACACACACATGAACACACACACACACACACACACACACACACACACACACACACACACTTTTGTCAAATGTGAGAAAGCTTATGGGAGTGTTAAGAATGTTCAAATAAGTTTGTGTTGTTCAGAGGTGAAGACACACACACAGATGTCCATCAGACTCATGGACCCTAATGATTGTGGCATTGTGTGTTTGTGTTATGTTTCATTGATAA
This sequence comes from Epinephelus lanceolatus, assembly GCF_041903045.1. Taxonomy (NCBI): domain Eukaryota; kingdom Metazoa; phylum Chordata; class Actinopteri; order Perciformes; family Serranidae; genus Epinephelus; species Epinephelus lanceolatus. The sequence goes on along the minus strand of NC_135744.1, from coordinate 40,876,302 downwards.
ATATTGTACACGGCACATACCATGGACATAGTTCATGCATATATGTGTAGCTAAATATTGTGGTTATAAATGAGACATGTTCGGGCCTCAGACTGACAAGGTCTGTGAAGTTTGTTGATCACAGTGGAGACGATTCTGTTTCTCAGTCTGTTTTCTGATTCTGTTTTCTTCAGGCAGACGAAGCCTCTGACGTTTGCTGACTGCATCGGGGATGAGCTGCCGGTCGGTTGGGAGGAGGCATATGACCCCACAGTCGGAGCGTACTATGTTGACCACAACACCAGTGAGTTGACTTTTATGTGTTACTTTTATTTATTATTCTCTCTGCACATCGCTACATCTTCTTTCTCCATTTTTACCCCTATCATTCAACCAACATTCATCCAACAAGCTTGAACCTTCTTACTCTCTTTCCTCCAGAGAGCACCCAGCTGGAGGACCCGCGGGCCCAGTGGCAGCGAGAGCAGGAGTCCATGCTCCGGGACTACCTGGCTGTGGCCCGCGACGCGCTCAGTGCCCAGAAGGAGATTTACCAGGTGAAGGAGCAGAGGCTTCGTCTGGCGCAGCAGGAGTACCGGCAGCTCAATGATGCGTGGAGGGACAAGTCAACGTCACAGACCAGCTGTGAGTACTGTGGAGGGTCTGAGGGAGGAGGAGCCACAGACATGGTGTGGCTTGATTTATTTTACACGTTGGGTCATTGTTGGTTGTGAAAATTGGAAGGAGAGTCAGGAAATGGAAAAAGAAACAGGAGGAAGCGCTACTTGGATCTGACAGTGATGTAACACAAAACAGGTGCTCTTTATGCATGGCTAAGAAAATACTGTCCACAACAGAAGGGAGGGATTCCCCCCATAAAAAATCATGGCACACTGCTTGATAAAATACAGAAGTTAAAAAGTCTTTCCTATTGTGGCTACATGCCGAGCAAGACCCAATGCCTGTCGACTGCGTACTGCACAAGCTTCAATCACAAGAGATGCGAGATGTGACATGCCACATTTGGCTCTCTCATTACACCTGTAATCACTCAATAAATAAGCACTGTGTCAATGAAAATATTTTACATACAGTGCCTATAAAATCTATTCACCCCCCTGGAAGTGGCAGATGTGATGCTGCTGACTGCTACAGATTTTCTCCCATGACTTCCCCTTATTTTGTTGCATTTATTCATCCATCAACCATAACAAGCCTTTGAGGGCCTGCAGCAGAGAAGCATCCCCACAGCATGATGCTGCCACCATCATGTTTCACTGTGAGTGTGGAGTATTGCTGAAGATTTGCAGGATTTGGCAAAACATAGCGTTTTGTTTGTTAGCCAGTAAGTTCAGTTATCATCCCATCAGACCATAACATCTTCCTCCAGCTCTCTCCCCCATGAGCCTTCTGGCAAACTCTAAGTGAGCTTTTATGTAAGTTGGTTTTTACAGTGGCTTTCTCTTTGCCAGTCTCCCACTGAGCTGTGACTGGTGAAGCAGCGGGGCTACATGTGTCGCGTGCACAGTCTCTTCTGTCTCAGACACGCAAGCTTGTAACTATCTCAGAGTAGTGACTGGTCTTTTGGTAGCCTCCCTCACTAGCATCTGTCTTGCACGGTGACTCACTTTCTGTGGACAGCTGGCTCTCGGCAGATTGACAACTGTGCCAAACCTTCCATTTCCTTATAATCGATTTCTCTGTACTCCAAGGGATATTCAGTGACTTTTTATATCAATCCCCTGAGCGTTGCTTTGATATCACCATCTAATCATTTAATTTATAATTTAATTTATCCATTTATCAGTCATGTGAATTTCAAAAGTAATTGGCTGCACAAGTGATTACTTAGTTGTGTCCTATTAAAGGGGGTAAGTACATATGCAGTCCACTATTCTGAATATATACTGTATATATTTTTAAGTTTAAGTCTCATTGTAGGGAACCATTTTCAAGCTGATAAAATAATCTGCTGATCTGTGTCAAAAAAAAGCACAATTTAAATCTACTGTGATTTGATGTTGTGACACATGATAGGAATACATATTGTAGGCTCTGTACATACTGATTTCAAGAAAAAGAAGATAAAAAGCAAAATGAATAGAGAGAGAGAGAGAGAAAATGAATAAAATCAAAGACAAAATTTAAGAGGATGGGAGAGAAGAAATGCTTTATAGGTGTATAGGTTTGCCATCAGTGTAGCTTTCTCCTCTCAGAAGACGGTAAACGAGTCCTTGACATCAGAGAGGTTGATAGCTTCTTATTTGTAATGCTCTACTTTTTCTTTCAAGTCTTGACAGAAAAAACAAGTTAACGTTTCTCTTGAGATATCTTCAATTTAACAGATATAAACACATTTTCCCCTCAGTGACTTTTGTTGATAGTTCTGTCTCTCTCTTGCTCAGAGGTTTCCTCAGTCATCTCTCCCTGGTGAAACACAAAAACAGCTGTGAGATAACCAAATCAGAGAAGGCTGAGAAGGGACCATTCTTTATACCTCTCTTTTCTCTTCTCGTCTGTCTTCTCCTGCAGTGAATTCCAGATCGTCCTCGTCGAGCAAGTATGACCCAGACATCCTTAAAGCAGAAATAGCCACAGCCAAAAGTCGGGTAAGAGCATCTCCTTCCTGTTCAACCTCATCTGGTCGATACCTGATCTACTAATAATGTTTCGTAATAGGGCTCCAACTAACCTCTATGTCATCACTGATTCATCTGATATTTGTTGTTTATGTGTCAATATAAAATGAAAAAAACAACAACAACACTATGCCTTATAAAACAATGATGAGCTGATATATTGATTAGTCAATGTATTGTTTTACAACTTTTTTTTAAGTAAATGCCCTTATTTTCTGGGTCCAGCTTCTCAACTGTCTCTGTGCCTGAATACTTTTAGTTTTATTTTGGATTGTTGGTTGGATAAAACAGGACACTGTGTCATAAATTTGCAATCCCATTTTTAAATTACTTAATAATGAATATACTCATGTCTCGGGTTACAGATTTATGCTCCTGTTGTTCATCTTGAAAGGAACAAAAGGCGAATGTTGTGGCGAAATTATATTAGCAGTGAACGAGAGGATATTTTTGGATTTGATAGAAGGGACTGCCCGTTTATTCAGAGGAGAATTACATTTCAAAGAGGTTACCACTCCATACATTCACTCCTCCTGGCTGTGGATCAGATATGTTGTGGAGTCCCCCGCACGAAACACCAGTCATGTCCCCCCAGGTTCAGCAGTTTGACTAGTCTAAAGCCACATGACCACATAAAGTCATTCTTGCCACATGTGACTATAATAAACTCAATTCCACATTGGTGGCTGTTCATTGTATTTTCTTTAATACTGCAACCGGTGGTGGAGTTTTTTAGCGACATCTCAAGAACCTCTTGAGGGATTTGTTTCAAATTTGGCACAAACATCCACTTGGATGCAATGATGAATTGATGAGAATTTGGTGGTCAAAGGTCAAGGCCACTGTGACCTTGCGTCCATCTTATTTTCATGAATGTAATATCTCAAGAATGCCTCGATGGAATTTCCTCAAATTTGGCACAAATGTCCACTTGGACTCAATGATGAACTGATTGGAATTTGGTGGTTGAAGGTCAAGGTCACTGTCACCTCACAAAACTCAAGAATTCATACGCTTATTATGACAAAATTTCACAGAAGTGTATTATTGGATAAAATGATGAAGTGATGATATTTTATATCCCAAAGTTTAGAGGCAGTTCTGCAAAAAAAGCATCCATGTTTTCACAGACATGGATGTAAACTGTAAGTGCAACTTGACTGGTGCGTGGAGGCATACAACCACAAGATAGTTCTTCTACATATTATTGTCAATAAATGTCATGAAAAGACGAAAACCAAGAATGAATGAATACTAACAAGTATTGTGTGAAGCACAGCCTGATATATCTCCTTTTGACTCAGTCCCATATACACCATCCTGCTTCCCCAAATACTCACTAGAGCACCAAATGTGGATTAATCCGTTGCTGAAAATAGTCCCCAATAAAAAATCCTGTTAACTCCTGTCTGAGTAACACATGCTTAAAATTGCAGTGCCCAGTTGTTCTTATTTACTTATTTATCCTTTTTAAAAAATTTAGCTACATTTGTGAGTCTTTTTTCTCCACGTTCAGTAGGATCCAATGGGCTTGAGGCTGAGAGCCACACAACTCAGAAAGTATTGAGAGACATACTAACACATTGATTTTCATATGGACTGTCGGCTGTAATTAAAATATAAAATATTTTCCAACAGCTGGGGCGCCCACTAGCTCACCCGGTACAATTGGTGCCCCATGTACAAAGGCTATATCCTTGCCCTCTCTCATTCCATTTCATTTTAAAAAACCTGTCCTGTCCAATTAAGGCCAAATGCCCCCAAAAAATCTTGACAAAAAGTATTTCTAACAGTTCTTGTCATCTCTGTGTCTCAGGTTAACAAGCTGAAGCGGGACCTGGCCTGTATGAAGCAGGAGCTGCAGTACAAAGAACAAGGCTTTGAGACCCTCAAAGAGTAAGTTGGTGCATCCCCTCGTCCTCACACAGACACCTCTCTTATCCCTTTTTACCTGGAGGTATTTGTTGTTCACGTGTGTGCTCTCGTATTCACTTCTGGAAACTTTCCAGTCTAGCGTCCCCCACCTTGAATCCTTGCTGAAGGGCACTTTGACAGGTGTATTTGTTGACAGCCGACTCTGGGATTTGATCCTCACACTTTATGCTACCACCAGCCCTCCTAATTTAATTTGACGAGTGAAGCAAGACAGTCAGAATATGACTTGAATAGTAAGTAAACGCGTGACCTTCCTTCTGTCTTTCACATTCACCTTCTGCCTGCAAAACACCTTCAGCTCACGTTTACTGTGTAGTGGAGAGAGTTCTCAGGCAGAGCAATTCTAGTGTGTCAGGGCAATCTTCAGCCATTTCCTAAAGGTTAATTAGTATAATTTTATGTTTCTTTATGAGGCATTAGCCCTTTAAAGGTCTGAGTAAAACAGCCAACTCAAATTCACAACTAAGGCTGCAAGTAATGAATATTTAAATTTCCAGTTAATTTATTTCAACTAATTGAAAGTTCAGTCTGAGAAATTTGTAGAAAAAGTAAAAAAAAATGGCCATTGCAACTTCCCAGAGTCCTAAAGAGTTATCTTTAAATGTCTTAGGTCTTAGGTGTCTAATGATTAATACATAAAAAAACAGCTAATGTTTTATACCACCTTTCCCCCTCAGAAAATACATCCAAACTCAAAATAAGTCTTTGGCCATCTGTCCAGACGAAAGACCTTTGCACATCAAGTCCTTATTTTTCGTCTGAAATTGTCACACATTTGAAAACAATATGATCTCAAGTTGTGCCAATCGTGTTTACACACCAACTCCAAAACTTACGTACATCATTAAAATTTTGGTTTGTTTTTCTGCGTTTTTTGCATCCGACTGTGTGTGTGTGTGTGTGTGTGTGTGTGTGTCCGTGTGTGTGTGTCCGTGTGTCTCAACCTTAAACATACTACCAGCTGCGGTTCAGGATCAGTTTGATTGCAGAAAAATTGGTGGCCTTCCTTTCAGTGTGTGACTCATCAAACTGTATCACTGATGTCCTGGAATAGACCTAGGAATGATCAGGATAGGTCCTCAGCTGCTAGATCAGAAGGTAGAAGTCTCTTAAAAACACAACAGACTCAGTGAGCAAGGTTTCTGGGCAAAACGATTTTAATTGTTATATATGGACCTGTTGTGCAAGGGCCTTTAGTCAGCATGTAGGACTCAGAAAGAGGCTCTGCAGTGGATAATTCTGAAATCATTGGCATGTTTAAGTGTGGACAGTGAAAATAGGCTTTTGTAAAACCATGATGAAGTCTGGTTGGGGGCTGTGTGGCAGTAAAGCCCCCCAACTATTTCCAAATAACATAAGATATTCATTCATTTATTTCTGTAACTGCTCATCCTGTTAGGGGTCGTGGGGGGTGATACTGGGCGAGAGGCAGGGAACACCCTGGACAGGTCGCCAGAATATCACAGTTTAATTTAATTTAAGGTCACCAATTAACCCATTCTCGAAATGCATCAGCTGTATTCGGCGTCTGACTTCCAGCAGACGGTGATACAGCCTCTGGGGGCAGACCCCCGATTTTTCGGCATTCCGATTTGATTTGGGCGGAGGAGGCGAATTCCATTTCCGACTTCCGTTTATATATAAGTAAATCAGTGTCAGAAATTAGCAAGGGCCACGGGCCATTTGGCCCGCAATTTATCCAAGAATGCCCCCAAAAGCCATGTTCCAGGGGCCAAAATTGCCCCCAAGTTTTCGAAACAACTATATGTATTTATATTTTTAACAGTATTACAATCTGACATTAAAGTATAATTTTATTTTCATTAAATTAATTTACTGTCACGTCTACAACTCATTTTCCAGACATAATCAACGAGATTGCACTGATTACGTGAGAGTAATCTGACAGAGAAGGGGAGGGGGCTTTGCTGTACCATAAGTATAAATTAACCATTTCTTGGGTGATCTGTGTCTACACAATGACAAATTAATGAAAAATTAAGGTAGAATGAATGTTAAATTTTAAATTAACTTACTTCCAGGATTGCATCTAAGGAATTTATAGTAATTTGGCCTTTTTAACAGTAAAAGTAACTGTAATATGGTGAAACATTAGTACTGCTATCAGTAGATTAATGGTTAAATCATCACATTTAAACTGGTTGAATTATAGGAAATCTGAGTGATATTTTGCAACCATAACTTTATGTAACCCATTATTTATTTCATTTATAGTGGTTTCTACTGAAGAGTGAAGACACTATCTTAGTTGGTTTTGCTTTTCATGTGCTTACTGTTAGAACATAATTACAATTTTTTGATGGCCCCCAAACATTTTGAAAATGCCCCCATTTTTTAGACCGTGGGGGCCAAAATTGCCCCCTAAATATTTTGTTAATTTCATACCCTGAAGTAAATATTCTGAACCATTGCGATGGATTCAGAGTTTGCAGTGACGCCAATTATGTTCCGCCTTGTTAGTTCACTGCACGGACCATTTAACCTGGCAACAACTGCAGCCAGCTCATACGTGATTGATCAATATCACGCGGACTACAGACAGCCTACAACTGGAAACCAGGGCTCTTCCGCTCTTCTTCTGGAGGCAAGATCTCCGGGGTTTGCCTACAGACTCTACATTCACTGAATGTAGAGTTTGTAGAGTACAGAGACTACCAATTAACCTAACCTGCATATCTTTGGATTCTGGGAGTAAGCCGGAGTACCCGGAGAAAACCATGCTGACACAGAGAACATGCAAACTCCACACAGAAGGGCTCCCCGACCCTGGGTTAGAACTCCTCACCCTGGGTTCTAACCAGGAACCCTTTAGCCGTGAGGCGACAATGCTAACCACTGCATCACCATGCCGCCATAGAAAAAAAAAAAATCATCATAAAAAAAAAAATAAGAAAAATTAAAGGTTTGGCTCAATCCTGATTGTGAAGTATGTTTTCCCAACTCTGTCCTGCCCACTTCCAACCAGTGAGAATCAATGTAGACATAGCTCATGTTCGGACACCCTGTCGTTCAAAGTTGTTCTCCCCAAACTCTGTCTGTTATCACTCAATTTAAATGTCATTATAGCCACAGCAGATGTTCGTAACCTGTATTCTTATTGTCAGACTACAGAGTAACATCTGATGTGTCACAGTTCTGTAGAATTATTGTTTGTCCTGTATAAGCTGTGATGAAATTGATGTGTAACACTCATTTAGTTGCCTAACAACAGAAACAAACATGTCAATAAGAACACCTAACTTTGGCTGTATTAAAACTAAAGCATGGGTGATGATCAGGGAGAGGGAGAGGGGATTAAATGGAGTTTTAAGCAGCTGAGAATCAACTCATGTTGACTTGGTTCAACTGTATTGTTGATATCTGTCAGATTAGGGGTGACGATGACAGACTTTTAGCTATTTTCCTGTTCCTGAGCAGAGATCTTAACCGCACCTTGTCTGGATCGTTCCTCTTCCCTGTATCTTCTCTCCTCCATCTAATGTGGTCTTTCATAGAAGATCTTTGCCATGTCTCAACTTAGCTCTTATCTTTCATGTGTCCTATCCTTATCTATGGCATGATCGCTTATGCATCACAGGGATTGTGTTGTACAGTAGAGATGAAGGAGTTGAGTCTTCCTGTAGTGTTGCACTTGTTGGAATTTGCCCTGTTAAACAGCATATAAACCGTAAATGTGATTATGTGGAGTTGAACAGATGCAAGTAAGTCAGAAACTTCAGCGCAGCAGACCTGCTTATCACGTCAGTTATTGCCTCAGCATTATCACACATTCCATCCGATCATTAAACACTAACGCCTCTATAAATGCACCAGTGGAACAACAGCTGAAGAATGTGGATTTAGAAAGGGAACACCCCTTCTCTCTGACCTACTTTGACACCTTAGGGTATGAAGTAAGTTTGTCAGAAAGTGCAAGGTGTACCAGAACAGTGAAGCCATCAGTCAGGAATGTTGATTTGAAAGGGATTCATTCTTCCATTTGTTCTTTATGTCACACTGAGGCTGTCTGTGATTTGTTTTCGAAATGCACCGCATTCGAGGGCCGACATGCAGATCCTCTGTCAGCCGATGTTGAATTGAACAGGAATGTCCGGTCTGTTTGTCTTGCCTCACGCAGCACAGTGAGAGTGTCAGGAGGATTAAAGAGTAGCTGAGGCAGAGTGGTTGGACGGCATTCCTCCGTGACTTTCCTCTCCTGTTACAGTCATCAGACGGCATTCAACAACCAATCACTGTTTGCAGAAATACGAATAGGCTTAGACTGGAATGCAGCCGAACACTCAGCTCCTGATAAGATTTCACAAAATACTCATGTATGAGAGGGAGTTTTATGATGTTGTCTGATAGGTAGAACAGAAAAGTGACAGTATTATACACTTTATGGGCAAAAATATGTGGACAAACCTGTTCATATACCTACGTTTACTTTTGTTGGGGTCTGTTTTTCTTGGTTTTTTGTTATGTCCCTTAGTTTCAGTGAAGTGGAAGAATATTTTAGACCAGTGGTTTCAAACCTGGCCGTATGATGAATCAGAGGGCTCACAAGATGATTATCAGTACAGGAAGCGTAAGCAACGTTTGTACTCCTCAATGTGAGGCTCATTTTCCAGATTTTCCTTTAATCTTTGCCTTTTTGGTTGTGATTTAGTGCATAGTTTTTGTTTGTCAAGTAGACATTACTTTGTTTTAAAGGTTGGGAACTATATTGTGTGTGACAATAGGGAGCTTTGTGGCAACAGTTTGTGTTTGTCCCTTTCCTGTTTCTACATCACAATGACCCCATGCACAAAGACAGCTCCTTTAAGAAATGGTTTTCTCAGTTTGGTGTGGAAGAACTTGACTGGCCTGCACAGAGCTCTGACCTCAACCCCATCCATCACCTCTGGGATGAAATGGAGTGTTGAATGCAAGACAGACCTTACGCCCAACATCAGTGTTGGACCTTTAAAATCCCAGACACTAAACCCAATGATGGTTTCAGGGTTTTAATATAAGATTGGACTTGAAGATTATAACAGAAAGCCTCTCTTACAAGAGTTTGAAAGGTGCAGGAGTGGGGTTGTTTGTTTTTGGAGCTTGACCCATACTAGAGACTGAGGCTGCGTCCACAATAATATGTTTTTGTTATAAAATGCATAACTATTACTGTGTTTATGCTTAGCGTCCACACTACTCGGGGCTTTTAGAACTCCTTAAACAGACACATTTGAAAACGCTGCTGGCCCCATTTTAGTTTGAAAACTCTGGGGTTGTGTTATAGCCTGCATGGGTGAAAACGGAGACTTGAAAATGATGACACAGACACCCACGTTCCCTTCCCGATAGGATCTAATCGGTCACGTGTCAAGCCAAAACATTAAAGGAAGGTATTTTATTCTTGTGTGGCACTTGTTTCTTATTGCCATGGCTTCCTGCAGTATTGGATAATACTCCTAGTATCTCAATAGTATTAGTGTTACACGGTATGCTGGTACCAACAGTAGACCGCGGTACTTAAACACCACGGTACATATGATACCATAATGTTGGAGTACCGTAGTACTACGGTACCTCAGGTACCACTACTGTGGGATAAGTTCAAAGTCCAGTCGCAAGAGGTTGAGTGTCCTGTCGCTGTGGAGGCTCTGCCGTATTCCTGTCAAATAGTAGGGCTCCGCGGCACAAGATAACGGCTTACCGGCGACCGAGAAGCCCGGCTCCAGGTCCAATAATTTCCTCTTTGTTGGTGTCATGACTGCCCAGACCTACCTGAACAGCCGTGGCAGCACACAGGTATGTGACGTGTCAGAGGAGAAACGAGCCGTTCACATTTCTCTCTGTGTGGCAGGTAATGGTCCACAAACCTCACCGCACTTTAGGGACTGTTCTTTACTTATGAAGGGACTGGTCTTTACTTGTCAGGGGAGGAGGGTGGCTGGTTGATTTTTATTTTATTTATTTATTTTATTTTGATCCCCCCTATGTTAATCACTTATTGATGCTGTTTTTGAAGTATGAATAAGTCAATAAGTAATTTATTCCATTGAAATATCATTGATGTATTATAGAAAAGTGATTTATCTTTTTATAAATGACAAAAGGCACATCTGCCTCATTTTTGCTGTGGTATCGTGATACTACTCAGAACCATGATACTTTCACTGGTATCGTACCGTGGGTCCCAATTTTGGTACCGTGACAACACTAACTAGTATGTCACCATATTTGCTCCACAAGGACTCCCAGTCTGTGTTTTCCGCCACCTTGATTGCCTTATACTCATGCTACTTTCAGTAACAGTTTCACCTCTTCATCGACCCAACAAAACTCTGATCTTACTTTTTTCAGCAATCAGTGGCAGAGTTCACATTCTGCTCCCTGTTTACATCGACTCATACATGCCCAGCGTGCCTTTAATAGTCAGATGATATCCATTTTCAGGGGTGTTAGTAAAGACGGAGATAATTTCCGAAACTGATCCAAAATACTTGTGCATATGGAGATCGTTTTAGTTTAAAAAACACTGTTTTAAAATGAAAATATATCAGAGGTCACACAGCACACACACAGCAAGGGATTCAACATTTTGAATAAAGGCACTTCAGAAAGGCAGATGTTTACTAAAACTGGTGCAGGAGCTGGCCACAACTGTACCTTGAAGTCCAAGAAAAACACGATTTTACTCATTTAAAAATGTCCACTTTAGTGTGGAATTCCAGTACCACTTAAAAAGTGTGACTGTAGTTAGATAAATGTTTTATCTTAGTAAGTATCTGTTAATGTCCCTCTTTTTCTCCGTGTTATTGTGAAGGTGTCGTTGTGATTTTAATTATGAAATGGTTCATAACAGCATTTTCACTCAGCATAAGTCCATGTTTGAGAAGGACTCAGAGAGGATTACTTGTTCTCTCTGCCTGTTACAGACAAGTGCCTCTCTCCCTCCCTCACTTCCTCATTCTCTCTGTACCTTGTTTTCTCCCTCTCTCTCTCTCTCTCTCTCTCTCTCTCTCTCTCTCCCTCTCTGTACGAGCGTCCCTCCCCCTCTTCCCTCTCTGAAGAATGTGGAAGGACCTGTTATTCAGATGCATGCATGACTTGCTGATGACAAGGTTTACATAGCTGCTGCTGCCTCTGATGGCTGTTTCCTGCAGCGACTCTTCTGCCTGTTCTCCCTGCAGCCGGGACTTCCCAGTCTGCCTACAGCCAACAAAATCTAATGAAGCAAATATTTAATCTTGTACTCAGACTGATCAAGAGTCAGCTGTATATGTAAATGCATTTTACCCGTAAAAATATCTTCGATTATGTCAACATTTTCAAGTTGTTTTCGAAAAAAGTTCTCAGTGTAGATTGAGAACTTTTTTCGAAAACAACTTGAAAATGTTGCTGTACACCTTTGGAACAGTAAAATAGCGTAACCTCTTCTTTCTCTTATTTGACAAAAAGAAGTTCATTGTGGCCATTATCTGATGTAGACTGGAATGGGACAGACAACTCCATTTACTCTGCTAGGGCTGCTAGGAGACATTACACCAAGAAACTAAATGTGGGATTGTTGTGATGGCAGATTGTGCTGCAGGAGGCTGTGCAGTCCTTTTTTGTGAAGTGTAAGTCAACGCCATCAAACCTGCAGCAAACACTGTCACTACTCATCAACTTATAATGGGCGAATGTCAGGCAAAGGATTATTATGAACATAAATTAATTTATCATTTTTAATTGGTTAATTCATCCATCTGTTTACTGCTGCTCATCCAGGTCCAGTTGATGTTAATGAAAACAATGATATCATCAGGAATTATTGTTATATACTCAAGGGAAGTACTGAAAAAAAGGGGATATGATAATAAATAATTCAAGGCCACATTGTTCGCTTTGATTTTTCATTGTACTTTTATATAATCATGAAACACATTAAATTACACTTTTTGTGGTTTTCGAAAGATCTCAAAAGCTGAAATTTAACTAGAAACTTGTAGAAACCCTGAATAAAAATGATTACAGGCTGGCAACAAGACTTTGTCACAGATTGTGGATTGGTTTAAAAGTCCTTAAGCTCTGTTTCAAAGTTAACTGTAGATAGTGTTGGGTACAGAACCTGGTACTTTTAAGGGTACCGACCGAATTATGTTGGCACAACAGACCACAGATTCATGTTAATTCCATCTGTGCCAAATATTGATACCTGAGAGCGCATCTGGATGTGTACCCCATGCAGTAGTAATAGCAGACAAGAGGCAGAGGTGCCATAAAACACCCCAAAGATTAGAAGTCAGCCATGGAGCTCCAAGGCCGGCAACGGAGCTTCGCACCGTCGGCTTTCTAGCCTCGACCAGCACTCATCTTCTGCGATAGTTTTCGATGTTTGGTCTATTTTTTTCTATATATTTTTTAGTAATAGCCTAGTATCACATATACACACACGCACACACACACGAGCAGACAGAGAGACAGAGACAGAAGTTAGCTCTATGTGTGATTAGAAAATCACAGAGGTGCGGAACTGCTTTTTAGTCTATCACGTCACCCTGCAGCTTGTTCAGAAATTACCTTTTCTGATTACAGGAACAGGTACCAGATTCCAGGCACTAGAACTGGTGTCGGTTCAAATGTGAACACCTGACCTTAATAGTTGATAGACGGAGAAAACAGTAAGAAAAAGAAACAAATACAGATAAGCCACCTTCATGTGGAAGCAGTCTAAAAATCAGCTGCATGTAATGCTGTCACCAGCTAATGAAAATTCAGGTTTTAATGCTGAGGATGCAGGTTTCCAATCTTTGGCCCATCAAGGTATCGCAAGTCAGGCTTTTTATTTCCTCTGGAGGAGGTGTACAAATTAGAGAAATCGGTCAGTGCAGCAATTGATTTGTGGAAAAGAAAGACTGTGCATATTTACTGGCCTCAATGGCACATGTTTCAGCTTCAGTGTTCAAACAAAGATGGTGAAGTTCACAGGCAGGGCTGTCTGGCTGTGAAAATGTTTCAGTACAGTCAGTACAATATATAAATTATACTTTTTATTAGTACTCTGTGGAGTGTTGTTAACTCATCATAGCAGTACAAACATAATTTAGATAAATCAGATACTATTTCCTCAAAGAGTAAGTAAACAAGAGCTCAAAAGAGCAGCCTAAAAAATATGTGTGCTGAAAGCGAATGAGTAATGCTGCCCCACCACCTGCTGTCGTAGTGCCCTTAAGCGAGATGTTCTACCCTCCTACGCTGAAGCCTGCCGTCTGACTGCTAGAAAAGGCTGTGGTTACACTGGGCAGCTTTCTCTTGACACTTAGTGTAAGCGTATGAAAATGAGTCGGTGTTGCTATAATGTGTGTAATAGTTTGCTCAGCTGTCCCAGGTCCTTGTGTCAACATTTAAAAAGCAGCTAATTGAAAGCCATTAGATCTTTTGAAAGTGATTATCTGTCCAGAGCAGCTGACAGTGAATGAGGTGTCCTGGGGACGTTATCTGAAACCCTACTCCTACTTATATTGGTCTAAATCATCATCAAACTGACCTTTATCTCCTGTTTCTGTCCCTGCCTCCCCCTCTCTACCTCACCCCCTCCTCTCTCTGGCTCTGCTCTTTCATCCTGACCCCCAGGATTGACCAGAAGGTGTCCAACAGCCCGTATGGCTACAAGCTGCAGGAGGCGCAGGCTATCCTCACAGAGGTCCGCTCCATCAGGGATGCCATCAGCTCTGGGGAGAAGGAGAAACAGGAGCTCATGCAGGTAAAAACACATTTGTAATGGAGGGGATAAACACAAAAAGTCAAGACGCTCGCTGTAACATAGACTCGTCGGGCTCAGAGTGGGAGCACGACACAACAAAAGTTTGATGTTGTTTAGTTTGGTTGATTCCAAAAGTAGATGTTCCTTCTATTTGAATACTAAGCATATGTTTGGTTAAACTCTAATTTGTAAATGAAGACCCTTCAGCAGCTGATTATAGTAATTGATGGAGTTAAGCTCAGCCTTAGAGATAGGGTGAGGAGCTCGGACATCCGGAGGGAGCTCGGAGTAGAGCTGCTGCTCCTAAGCGTCGAAAGGAGTCAGTTGAGGTGGTTCGGGCATCTGATCAGCATCCTCCTGGGCGCATCCCACTGGAGGTGTTTCGGGCATGTCCCACTGGTAGGAGGCCCCGGGGCAGACCCAGAACACGCTGGAGGGATTATATCTCTCATGTGGCCTGGGAACACCTTGGGGTCAATCAGGAGGAGCTGGAAAGAGTTGCTGAGGAGAGGGACGTCTGCCTTGTTGTTTTGAATAAGGTGTCAGATCAAGAATCAGATCCAGTGCAGTTTGACCTTATTGAAGACGCACCTTTATTTTGTTTTATTCTTTTAATAGCTCGTTTCACTTATGAAACCGAAATTCAGCCCTCCAACAATTCAAACACGAGAGGAGTAAACTTAAGGAGAAAGTCTATTATGTATTGAAAAGCTCAGCATTGTTTAAAGGCTGCTGAAGGCAGGATGTTGAGTTGATCAGCTCCAGTATCAACACTCTGACGAACAAAAGAAAAAGGAAAGAGGAGACAGATAATCCAAATGCTGACATGTGACACCAAGAGCCACGTGGATCATGTCAGAAATCACAGCGAGGGTGCGTCATGATGTGCATCTTTTCCCACAAATGAAAGGATTTAATATGGCTGTAGTGGGGACAGTTTGAAATGTAGCGACATGGTTTATTTTCTAATCAAAGCACAAAGTGTAGTCAGCTACAGAGCAGCATTGTGTAAGTTTTTAGGCAGTCAGTGCTCCGTCCAAGAGCACTTCAGCAGGGTACTTTGTGCTTGCAACCAACTAGGACACCTCACATCAGTTGACCCTGGAGGAAAGTTTATTGTGTTGTCCTGTTTCTAGCAAAAGTGATGTTTGTATTTTTCCTTTTAACGGGTATTTAACTGAATTTATCTCTCATCCTAGCCATGAGATAGTCCCTGAATCCCCTAAATAGATAGACTTAAATATGACAAGGCCCAGAACAGAAAGGCTCTGGCTGGACTTTGCAGTGAAGTACAGTATAATACTTCTTGCAAAGCTGCGTCAGGAAGTGATTTGTAATGAAGAGTTAGAATAGCACATGAACACGGAGTATAAGGCAAGGCTGTGTGGCGAGGAGATGAGATCATAAGATGACTCCCAGGAGAGTCTTTACGTGTTTTAAAACACTTTACATTATATTGCTGTGAGAAAAGGGGCCAGATGCACTAAAGCAGATTTAGTGACTCAGTGTAGCTGAAGCTGCAGGGAGGCAGGTGGTGTTTTAGTGTCGCGCCTCAGTCGTTGTGATGACAGCCTGTCGAGTTCGCTCAGCAGAGGATGAGGGCTGTGCTTGCGAGGCTCAGTTTGAGATGAGTTTTTCTGGAAAGTGAAAACAATTTTGCTGATGGCGGCGACATTTATCAACTATGAGGTTTCATTTCCTTTGTAGCTCTTGTGGAATAAACTCTGGAGTACCTCCGAGTGGGAAAGTTAGGAGCTGCATCCGTGGGCTGTCAGTCTTTATTTCTGTCAGTGCTGATATTTCAGGTGACATTGTATCTCAGACAGCCCCTAGCCTGAGTTTGCAAAAGAAGTGACGAATGTAGGGTGCAGCTCGGTATTATTTTGATTTGCAACTTTGTCTTTTGTTTCTTGGTGAATTATTTTGCCTTTAAAACATCCCATCCTAGAGCCCAAATAACATCTTATAATGTCTAGTTTTGTCTGACCAACAGTCTAAAACCCAAAGATATTCGATTCCAAATTATTTTGTAAACTACTCAACTTCTGTCAGATTGCATGGGGACCTCAAATTCCAATATACTTCACTTGCATGAATGACAATCTTATTCTCTCCTCCTCTGTACTTCTGTCTGCCACATACAAAAACTGTTTCCACCCAGCTTCTTACCTCCCAGCCCTCCTCTGCTTTGCCACCTTCCTTCATTGCGTGTGACAGCATCGCAGTGCAGCCTTCACTCCATATTTCTACCATGGCTGCAGTGTGTATTAAAGTTGCATGATGGGACTTGGAGTTCGCAGGCTGAGGGTATGAGGGGAATAGAGCCGAACGTGAAATCTGTTTGATATATGTTTTTTGGCTGTCATGCAACAACAGGCAAACAACAATTAATTGTTTCTAGTTTGTTAATAAACCATAAATCACCATTATAATGCTTCTGTGTTTAATTTTGGATTTTATGCCTCTTAACTGTGCAGATGTTCTTTGATGCTCCAGGCACAAACACGTCTGCACAGCATATTAAACAGTGGAAAAGGTAGAGCAACTAATGTCTGCAAGTCTTCTATTAAAAAATTGAGCATTTTGGAGTCTGCCTCAGTGTGGACAATACTCCAACGCACACCCCCATACATACATATAAATTAAGAACATCAGGTATAATAAGGCAGGTCTGGCTGCAGATTCGTTGGGCTGATATTGGTTTGGAGGTAGAGGGAAGAGAGTGTGTTCAATAATACATAATCTGCTCCGCGGACTCCCCTCTGCCTCCCGCTCTCTCCCATCTCTCCCACTCCCTCCCCCTTACCATCTGCAACTGACAGCTCAGTTTGTGTGTCTGTGAGATTGTCTGTTCACATATATGTGTGTGTGTGTGTGTGTGTGTGTGTGTGTGTGTGTGTGTGTGTGTGTCCCTGTGCTGTGTATCTGTGTATGTTTGCGTGGCTGTGAGTATGTTTCTTACACAATTAATGCTGAAATACTTTAATTTAGAGAGATGACAACTAGAGAAATGGTGAGAGGTGTATTCTTATTAAGAGATCTTATTAACAGCAACAGTTTGGAGCTGAAACAGACAATTGATTAGTCGGTCAACAGAAAATCTTATAATCGAGATTAATAGTCTCAGTCAATTTTCAAGTATAAAATACCAAACATTTTGTAGTTCTATAATCTTAATTGTGCAGCTTTTGTTCATCTTATGTGATAATAATCTGAATATCTTTGGGTTTTGGACATATTAGGATTTTTCTATAAAACAATGTATATCTCAGTCATCACTTCTGACCCACTAGAAGTGTGTGGTGGTGTATTTTTCTGCAGACTCAGCTCTCTACTTGTATGTTCTTATTTTCTGTACTCATGGGTGTGTAACCCCCACAGCGCTCAGCTGAGGTTGGGACTTTATAAAAAGGTAGCGACTGGGTGCCAGACGGTAAGCAGCAGGCATCCAAGAGACACAGCACCAGAAAAAAAAAAAAATGCAAATATAGCGAGGCAAAGTGACAGATGAGAGAAAATCTGGGGTTTGATTTTACTTTTACATTATTTTTACTGTCACTGGTGAACATTACAAACAGAGAGCAACATTCCTGCATACTATACCTTTAAATTTAGAGTATGTGGATTGATAAATTGAGTGTGAAAATGATCTCCGAATCGTTCAGCAGATGCTTCACTCAGAGAAAACTGCATCAGCTGAACCTGTTTGGTCGTTTTTTTTCCAGAGCCCTAAGAGGAAAGGCAGGTCTGATGAAGCACTCAGTATATGATTTTTGGGTAATGAAATCTTTCAACTATAAATCAAAACACTTTTCTCTGACTGCCGCTCGGGGGCTGCCATTCAGTATAACAGCCATGTGTAGCCTGAATGCTGAAATGTTGCTAAATCAAGACCCAGGAAGAGACAAAGAAAAGTCTGAAACTGAGAGTCAGTTGAGAAGCTGCATCATTAAAGTGCGTAAACGCCACTTATCACAGAGGTGGTATGTTATTTTTTTGCCCCATCTGAGAAGCAAAGATAAGGTGCATTCCTAAGCAGGCTTCAAAACCAGCTGCAGAGTCATATAAGATATTCATCATGGCTGTAAAGATGAAAGAATGACTGCGGCAGCCTTCACCGCCACTGCTGCATCACTGTAACCAATAGGAAACATGCAGCAAACACAGAGGAGGCAGTCTGTTACACTTCACAGTTTTGTCATTTTGCAGATGCTCTTTGCCCTGAGCAGCTCTCACTGAATGCCTTTGTACAGTGAGTCGAATAAACTTCGCTTTATAGTTGATTCCTGGAAGCTTCAGTTCCTCGATGATCAGATAAATGGTTGGAGTGTAATGGACAAAATGTTTGATTCAAAAACAATTGACCGTTTCAGGTGCAATTAATACAAGATGGATGTTGCCCCATCGTCCCATTGTATTCAGTCTTATTCTTGATAGTGTCACGTCTTGATTTGCTCCCTGTTTAAAATGTTTTAATGTCACTTTACGTAATAATCTTTCTCCCTGTCCTTAATCACATCCTATTTTTATTCCATGAGTAGTTTCCTGCTGCAGTGTCCCAGTTTCTCCCCGCTGATCATTCATGTTTTGATTCATGTAATCTCCAGCAGACCTTTTTTTTGTCTCTTCTTTTCATCCAGAAACTCGCAGCGTTGAAGGACGGTTTCCAGCTGGACTCGGGCTCCCAGCAGGAGCTGTGGGGCAGCAGTCCCTCGCTCGCCAACTCGGAGCTGTCCATCCCTCGGCTCTACTCGGACGCCGGCTCGCAGACTGACATCCCTGCTGAGGTGAGTCCGCAGCCAGGATCTCAGTTTCACCTTTTTGCCAGTTACAGCATTAGAAGATGCCAAACAGTCTGGGTCTTGGTCTGGGCTGCAGAAGTCAGCACGAAATTAAATATTGTCAGACAGGTCAAAGATGGCGACAACATGGAACAGTCTAGCATATGTTTAACCTTGGGACAGTTTCCTGAGAGTTGACAGAGATGGACGACCAGTCGACCTTTCAAAAACTGGGCTTGGTATCAGTGTTTTTCCAAGTGTAAAGCAAAGATATTAGGACAGAAAGATTTTTAGGGTTGTTGGTTTATTTTATCAGATATTGGCTGATTTAATTCATTTACTTAATCATTATGAAACATTCTAATACAGCTGTCTCATAGGTTAAGAACAACTAGACTAAACTAGCTAATTGTATTCAGTATGAAGTAGTTAAAAAAAACTCCACCTACAGTTAAATGCTGCGTACACATTGATACATCAGTATTAACAATCTAATAATGTCATATAAAATAATATGGGGACAGTGAGGGAACATTTTACTGCAAAACACGTACATTTTGCTGATAACACTTCCCTACTTTTACTCACATATGATTTAAAGGGAAATTTCGGTTTATTTCAACCTGTCTCCTATCGTCCTAAATTTGTTTCAAGTGAGCCGTTAGCCTAGATACAGCCGGGGCGCATAGTAGCATCAGACCTGTTAAAACGTAAGTGAACGGGCAACCTTCAAGTGCAAAGTTAGTCCACTAAACAAGCTTTTTTTCCACAAAGACCGCCTCATATCGTTAGGATAAATGTCAGAGAACATATAGAAAATGACATGTAAACGTGTTGTCTTACCTTACCGGTGTGCTGCCATGTTTATTTACCATTTAGCTCTGCTTTCCAAAGCGTGACCGAAATAAATCTCGCGAGCTCTAGATAAACCCCAGCTGGATACTACTCCAGGTGGAGGTGTCTCGTCCTCGGTCACATCCAGACCTTGAAAATAAGGCTGCAACCGGTCCCATTCCTTGCAACAGAGGCATTCCTCTTCTGTGGGCACTGGGGCACAGCATTCACAGGTACACCACCAATCTCCAGAGCTACGCAGCCTTGCAGCAGCCATTCCTCCTCTCTCGTCCTCTACCTGTTGCACCTCTCTCTCTCTCTCTCCTCCTCCGTTCTTCAGTTTCACGAAGCTCTTCGTCAGTGTATTCTGGCTCAAATAAATAAGGGCGGCCATCAAACTCTACAAAATCAAATTCCTCCTCCACAGAGTCGAAGTCTGGCAAAAAGTCAGCCATTATTCTTTAAATCTTTCATAAAATAAATGAATGAACTTTTCAGGCTACTGTCCGGTTCTGCCTTCCAGCTGTTGCTGCTTGTTCTTGCAAGATTTCAGGCACGGTATGAGATCGCTGCTTGTTCTCGCGATATTTCAGCCGCGCTTTGGAAAGCAGAGCTAAATGGTAAACAAACATGGCAGCACACCGGTAAGGTAAGACAACACGTTTACATGTCGTTTTCTATATGTTCTCTGACATTTATCCTAACGATATGAGGCGGTCTTTGTGGGAAAAAAGCTTGTTTAGTGGACTAACTTTGCACTTGAAGGTTGCCCGTTCACTTACGTTTTAACAGGTCTGACGCTACTATGCGCCCCGGCTGTATCTAGGCTAACAGCTAACATGTTAACTATTATTTTTATGTCACTAGTCACTTGAAACAAATTTAGGACGATAGGAGACAGGTTGAAATAAACCGAAATTTCCCTTTAAGATGCAGGACGACTTGTAATTGAAAAGTTTTACAATGTTGTGCGTGCACTTTTAGTTAAGTAAAGGATCTGACTGTGAGTTAATATATTGATGTGTGTCACAGCCATCATGTGTCAATATTCTGTTTGTATTCAGTTCATGACCAGCACCAACAAACTGGCAGAGAAGGTTCGTCTGAGTCTGAAGTACGAGGAGGCCAAGAGAAGGTAGACATGACTTGTCTGTGTGTTAGTGTGTGTGTGTGTGCCTTTTATAATGCAACTTTTATGTTCACTGTTTTTTAGTCTTGCATGAATTTGTTGTGTCATTTGAGGAGCTGCAAAAGTACTAGCTGACTTATCCACCACTTAAGTACTGGCACATGGAATGAGAACATCTGGAAATAGAAGCAATAATAGACAAATGTCACTGAGCATGTAGCATGTAGGAAAGATTTAACTTTGATATACTTTTCTTTGCCAGAGATTGAATTAATGGCTTGAATATCAGAAGTTTATCAGGTTGATCTGTGTAGTACAAGTCAGCTGTTAATTAAGCTGACCCTCATTCTCTACCTCTCCCTCTCTCAGGATCGCCACCATCGAGGTCCAGATTGCCAAACTGGACAGCGAGGCCTGGCCGGGGCTGCTGGACCCGGAACGAGATCGCCTCATCCTCATTAACGAGAAGGAGGAGCTGCTGAAGGAGCTGCAGTACGTCAGCCCCCGCCAACGCCTGCAGCCCAACGACGCAGAGAAGCTGGAGTCTGAGAAGAAACGGCTGGAGAGAGACCTGCAGGCTGCCAGAGACAACCAGAGCAAGGCTTTGACTGAGAGGTGTGTGTGTGTGTGGGGTCTCTGGAGAATATTGAATAAGTTTATTAATCAAAATCTGCACATAAATGTAAACATACAAATAATAATAACCCACTAAAAGGGAGGACAGGAAAAAGGTTTCTGTCTGACATTAGCTGACACTGAAAGTGAAGAACAGCTGGACCAGTCCGTCTGCTTTTTACTGCATGTCTAAAGCTGGTGAGAACAGTGTCATGGTGAAGGTTAGAGCAGGTGATGACAGCAGTGTGATGTCTGTAACTGTGGCCATTAATGTCTCGTCTCCCGATGAAACCACTGACCTTCTATTTCTGTTTGACTCCTTTGGCCTTTGGAGACGTCAAACCTCCCTGATGATTATTAAGAGTTAGAGATGAACCTGGCAGTCTTCTTCTCTCCTCTTCTTGTCTCCTCCCCTCGCCTCTCCTGTCCTGTAGGGCTACAACTGAAGATTGTTTTCATTGTCGATTAATGTGTCGATTATATTTTGGATTATTTGGTTAGTTGTTGGTCTATAAAATGCCTCTCCTCTCCTCTCCTCTCCTCTTATTCACCCCCTTCACTATTCGTTTAAAAAATCTTCTATACCTCCACATCCTTTCTGTTCCTGCTCTCCTCCTTGTGTACCACTTTCTCTTTTCTTAAATGGCAGCAGGCAGCAAACCAGAACCACCAAGATCCTGCACGCCCCCTCCTCTCCCCTCCTCTCCCCTCCTCTCCTGCTCTAACAGGACTCTTGTTGTTCGGTGTTCAGGTCAGACTCTACCTGAGCTCAGTCTCTCTTTGTGTCTCATCTCCTGTTCCTGTAACCCGAGAGGCTGCAGAGCCTGGCCACAAAAGAAACCTCTTGTAGTCCACCTACGCATCACACACACACACACACACACACACACACACACACACACACACACTGACACTGACACAAGAAATATGCACACTCACGTATTAAATGTCTGCAGGTTGTGAAGATGTCAAATTCACTGAATCAGGTTCTTTGAGTCTTTAATTTGTTTTGGAGGTTTTTGGAGACTTCACACTGCCGCGCAGGTATTATCAGGTATTCTGGCCAATTAGACCTCCACTCAGCTTGAAGTTTGGCATAGCTCCGCTAAAGCATTGTGTGGTAGGTCATAATGAGAATGTCAAATGTTGCCCTTCTCTAAAAATATGTTGCAATGCTAGCCGAAGAGGGATGCAGATGTCAGTCTGAAAACACCCACACACTCCTGTAAAGAGCTCCAGTCAGGTAAAATAAATGAAAACTTCTGCATGGATGTGTTTCTTGGTGTATGTTTTTGTAAAATCAAACCCCAAACTTTCACAGAAAACTTGCTTTTAGTATGATTGAAAAAGTTTTAAATGCAGTGTGAAACTTCCTGACACATTGCCATAAACATTTTGTGACACAACCCACAAGTGTCACTGGTTGATGAAAATTTGAGACATAATGTGAAAGAGACCTGAGAGGGTCAGATTCTGGTCTGAATAGGTGAGAGGATAACTAGACCTGATCTGAACTGCAGTTGGGCGATAAATGTCCTTCTGCCTCAACTTATTTTTATGTTGTGATGATAATGATGCTCCACAGGTTCAGTGCAGATACACAGTCTGCTTGGAGGCACTTGTTAATCTGATATATTTCAGGGTACCCGCGGATCCTTTAAAAGTCTTGAAAAGTCTTAAATTCATGTATCTAAAAGTAAGGCCTGAAAATTCATTAGAAATGTCTTAAATTGGTCTTAAATTCATTACTCAAAGGTCTTAAAATTGTTGCGGAAGGAATATTTAATCTGACTTTCTTTCTTTTCTTTTTTTTATTCTCGCGGCACTTTTCTGTGAGTATTCATGCGCCGTAATAACGGTGCGCGCTGGCAGTAGCACATACACAATGAATGGGTTCGTCGGCGGAGGTCTGCGCTTTGCGCGCTCTGTGTGAAAAGGGCTTAATGGCGCGCGCTGGCCACCTGGCACTCAATATGCTGCTGTAGTGGTTTGTTTTCCAGACATGTGAGTATCTTTGAGCAGTGAAAGTTATTATTTATGACTTTTTACTTGTCAGCAGTGATTTGTTTTCCACAGAGCTCTACGTGCGAGCATTTTACTTGCATTTGCGACTAAAAATAGTTTTGTGCCAGCAAAATAAATCATTCAGCACGCTGTGCAAGTACAGATTTCAACCAGCAGCAGAAACGAAAGGTGAATCCTGCTGGTTGTGGGTTGAACGGGGGTCACAGACAGGAATACGGTGGTCAAATAGCCTACGGCGGCTCTGCGGCGCAAAATAACCGGCGGTGACAGAGAAATCCGACCCCAGGTCCAGTAGCCTAATTTCCTCTTTTGTTGGCGTCATGACTGCCATTCACATTTCTCTCTGTGGCAGGTAACGGTCCACAAACCTCACCGCACTTTAGGGACTGTTCTTATGAAGGGACTGTTCTTTACTTGTCAGGGGAGGAGGGTGGCTGGTTGATTTTTATTTTATTTATTTATTTTATTTTGATCCCCCCTATGTTCATCACTTATTGATGCTGTTTTTCTATGAATAAGTCAATAAGTCATTTATTCCACTGAAATATCATTGATGTATTATAGAAAAGTTATTTATCTTTTTATAAATGACAAAAGGCACATCTGCCTCATTTTTGCTGTGGTATCATGATACTACTCAGAACCGTGATACTTTCACTGGTATCATACTGTGGGTCCCAATTTTGGTACCGTGACAACACTGGATGTCACAACCATTCCATTTGGAGTTGCGCAGTGAAGTGGCTCGGGTGCCGCTTAAAAAAGTGTTCCCCCACTTCTAATTTTACAAATTAAGCACTGGTTATAGTACAGCGGGATCCCCCAACCATTGCTTATATTTATAGTTTTTTCGGTCTTAAATTCCATTCAAGGTGGCATTAAAAAGGTCTTAAAAAGTCTTAAATTTAACTTACTGAAACCTGCAGATACCCTGTATTTACACTAGAGTGGATATCTAACCCTCGCCTGACCAAATTGACAGGCCAGGTCAGGTTTAGGTTAATATTTACAAATGAGGTTATGGTTGGGGTCAGGTTTGTCCTACATGACATGGCTCTCACTGCTTCATGCTTTCTTCCCAGTTAATATCCGCTTCCTTGCTATATTGTCTTTCCATTTCCCCGTCAAAGTGACTCAAGCAAATAGAAGGCAGTGTGAAGAGGGTCACCTGCATGTTTCAGCAGCAACAGAGAAGCAGAGTGTTTTCCTTGTATTAATGGCTCCAGGCTCAGGTCGGGTTTGGACATAAAAAACAGAATGCATGCTGGGTTCAGGTCGGTCTCTGTTACTACTCTCTCGGATTCAGGTTCATATTCTGTTCGGACAGAAACATGTGGCCCAATTCACACACAGAGCTGAAACCTGTGACAGTGGGACCCTACTTAACCCAGTTAGACTGAATATAATTTGGGGCCTGGCTTAGATTGCACCTCAGGTCAGTTCTCAGTTACTATGGACACAGTGGACCTGGTTATTAATTGAAATTTTTGTTTGTTATTTTCTTTCATTTAACAAAGGAAGCCAAAGTTCTCTAGAGTAAATGCTTCAATGCCTAATGAGAACACAGCCTAGCACTAATGATATATTCATTTAAAAGAGGAAGTATCAGATCAGAGCATAAGTAAACAAAATCCTGAATCTGACAAGACATCTGACGCCAGCTTTTAGTACTTGACATTTTTAGATTCTTTGTGCTACAGACACATTTTGATCGCTTAAAGGGATAGTGCACCCAAAAATGTAAATTCAGCCATTATCTACTCACCCATATGCCACTGGAGACTCAGGTGAAGTTTTAGAGTCCTCACATCACTTGCAGAGATCCAAGGGGAGAGGAGGTAGCAACACAACTCCACCTAATGGAGGCTGACAGCACCCCAGATTCAAACGTCCAAAAACACATAATTGAAACCACAAAATATCTCCATACTGCTCGTCTGTAGTGATCCAAGTGTCCCGAAGCCCCGACATAAAAAGTTGTTTGGAAAAACGTTATTGGAACTCTGTTTTTAGCCTCATTGGGTGAGAATTTTCATTTTTGGGTGCACTATCCCTTTAAGGTTTGATAAACAGCCATAGTTCACTGCACACATCTCACCAGCTTTAGAAAAGCAAAGACATACTGGATGAACAGTATAGAAGAACTAGACAGGAAACACGGCCACAAAGATAATTTAACATGAACACACACACACACACACACACACACACACGCACACACCAACACCAGCAGCAATCTGTAACCCGATCAAAGGCTTCTCCTCTCTTTGGCCTGTTTCCACTCAAAGCATGAATCATCGTAACAGCTGTTAATGGACTGGTTTTCTCCAAACAAAGCTCATTCACACAATTGACGCCGCTGTCACCTGAACACAAAGCAGCTGCTCACAATACCCGAACGCATCGCTGCCGTTGTGTCATATTTGTTTGCTTTTTTCAAGTGCTCACAGCTCCAGCGCTGCAAGAGAGTTCAGTTATTTTTTTTATTTCCCTAAAATGTGAAGATGACTCATGTTCAACCTCTTTTAAGAAGATTTAATTGATTAGATTACGATGTGACTTTCCACCCGCAGGCCTGTAGCTGATTGAAAAACAACCATACCACTTATGTTTGTTTGTTTGTTTACCAAGTCATTTTTTTGTCATTGCAGGTTGCGACTTCACTGTAAGAGGAACAAGCTGGTCAGAGAGCTGGAGGAGATGGTTCGACTGGCCTCATCACTACATACTCAGCTCAAAAGGTATCAGTAATAATACCATTGTACTCACCAAGTTATTTCTCTGACCTTGAACCATCCTTGTAAAAAATTAAGAGTAGAATAAGGTTAAAGTTCAGGTAGTTTTAGAAGCCCAGGCTGAACTTTCATCTTCAGTAAAGTAGAGACAGTTTACGAAGGAAAATGTGGGATTAAAGGCGCAGACTAAAAGCTCAGGGATGCTCCAGATTCAACACATTTCCATCAGGCATCTTTAGTTCAACATATTTCATACAAGGTTGTCGGCCATCAGATGATTCACTGAAGAGGGATTATTTAGTCATCAGATTCAAAGCAGGCAGTCAAAGAGAGCAGCGCTTTGAAGTGAAGGGGAAGTTGAGAAATGTGGCGTGATGGGAGTATTTAACATTTAATGACCAAACATTAGCCGAAGATGAAAGCCATTTTGTTCTCCTCGTCTTTTTGATTTCAGTCATGATCTCGCCACAAATCAAATTTTCCAGCCCAACCCAGAAACATCCCCAGGAATTACATTTTTATGAGATGACGCAAGGCAGCTGTAAGAGCTGCGCTTGTTTCGGAATCGTTTAATATTTAACAGTCTCGCATTTTGAGTCGAACATTGATAATCTGAGAGGTTGTCGGTCGTCTCTGTGTCCTCCTCGGGCTAGTTGCTCGCCCTCTCTCTGTTTCTGTTCTCATCTCATGGCTCGCTCATCCCGTCTGTCTTGCTGGTCTGATGGACATCAAAAGTCTCCCCGGGCTGGGTTGGGAACTTTTCTCTGTCTGCGCTAACGAGCCTCCCTGCTTTAATTAGAGAGCTGTTCTTACAGAGTTACAGGAGGGCTGAGGTGATGAGGAGTGGGGAGTCAAAGGAAATGAGATGAGAGTAGAGGACAGACAGAGAGGAGGAAGAAAATGACTCCACTTTCCTCCTGAAAGTAGTCCCTTAAGACCAATACTGAAGGTGTATTTTAGGTCCTCAGTTTGGTTTGAAGCTTTTAAGTGGTGTTGAACATTTGCCTGCTGGGCTCAGTGATATGAAACGAAACAAAAAACAACTTGTGGCAAGACAAGTTCATTTATATAACACTTTCATAAAAGTTATATAATGTGCTTTATTAAAGACGTAAAACATAGTAAATTAGAAAATTGTTGGAATTTGTTTATAACAGGTTCATACGTTGATTTTCAGCTGCACTCTGAGACCTAGTAAAAGCTTTGCACTGTTAAATTTTGACAACCGTATGCGTCATGTGGAACAAGACTCCGCAGCCATGCTAGTGGCCCTGTGAGGCTGTACTGCTAATGGTATTATGCTAAAATGCTCACAATGACACATTTGTCATCTTGCATCATCAGGACCTGCAAAATCTTGCTTTTTGGTGACTGACAGCGGGGCACGCAGCACTTTAATGCTTCTAATGTGTACAGTTATGCTCTCTAGCTGATGGATAATGACATACACGCAGAGACAGGAGGCAAGACATCTTCAGTCACGTATTCTCAAACATATTTGGGGACAATAGAGAAGAGTGTGCAGGCAGGAAAGGATGGACGAGACCAGAAAGGGAAAGGAATATGAGATGAGAGGAAAGTGGCAAACAGAGTCTCTGTGAATGACAGAAGTCTGCCTGCAGTGTTGCTTCCAGCTCTACACACCATGCAGCTTCTTTTCTTTTTCATCTGAATTTTCTTCCCTCTTCTTGCCCGAAGACTCAGTGTCACTGTTCCCTCGCTACCTCAGCTGTCATCCCCCAAACTCCCTCCGAGCCCTCTCTTCTTTGTGTCATTTTGTGAATTATTGAAATTTACAGTTGTTTTTTCAAACTATGAAATGATTTTTTTTTTTTAAAACCTGAAATCCCCCTCAGATCATCAGGGATTCTTCAGAGACATTTAAGGAAGTAGTTACAGTACCTTAGGGTTTGTTTTTAAACAGAATTTCGGCTGTGTCGTGTATCTGCAGGCCTTAAAGAGTCTTGAAAAGCATTGAAATTAATTTCCAGAAGCAATAATAATAATTTCTCCTGCCTGCTGTGGGTTGTGATGTTAGTTTTTAACTGTTTTTGTATCTGGTTGTTGGCTGTCAGGAGACATTATATGCCTATAAACTAAAAGTGGGATTGTAACTACTGCTAACTACAGTGGTAAGGAGGCTGGGTATCATCAAAGGAGAGTAAAATTTTGTTCTATACTGTATTATGAAGATGTCTTAAATTTAACATGGAAACCCTGCAGAAACCCTATATGTAGGGCAAGTTATTATATTTTAGCAATGCTATTAAGGTGAGACTGGGTCTGAAAGATCCTTTTCTAAATTGTTTCAAGTCCATGTTGCAGTCATCAGCCAAATTCTATACTCAAAATCACAGCTGTTTTCTGTGCCACTGCTGGGAACATTACTGACTGTTATGATTAACAGTATAACAGTTAAGGAACAGGAGAAATCTTCTATTAAATTGCAGTTGTTTCATCTCAGATCATAACTGTCTCTTTCTCTTCCAGCCTGTCGGCGAGCACGCTGTCCTGTTCGTCTGGCAGCAGTCGGGGCTCTCTAACGTCCAGCCGCGGCTCACTGGCCACCACCTCCAGCATGGGCTCCTCCTCCTCCCTCAGCTTCACTGACATTTACCTAGAGCAGCCCGAACTGGCCGACCCGGACTTTCAGAACAAGCTGGACAGCCTCCTGCAGGAGGGCGGCCAGGGAGGCTACCGCCCCTCCAGCTCCATCACCACCATACACGAACATGAAGTGGTGACAGGCTCCGGAGGAAGGGACGCTGAGAGGCCTGGGAGCAAAGCAGTCGGGGTGGGAGGAGATGTGGGGTGCTCTGCTGGAGGAGGCGCAGGAGGAGGCAGTGGTGTCGGAGTGGAATCGGGGTCGTCCAGGATACAGGCGCTCAGACTGTCAGAAACCCCTCGCTCCATGAGCTCTTTATCCCCGCGGTCGTCTCTTTCCTCGCTGTCTCCGCCGTGCTCGCCGATGGTCACAGACACTAGTTTCCTGTCTGGAGAGACATTCACAGGCCAAACAGGGCCTGGTGGGTTAAGCCTGGATCTGGAGCTCCACAGCAGGCTAGCAGAACTGGAGCTCAGCCTGGACTCTCAGGAGCAGAGGCAGGAGGAGCTCGGGGGTCCCGGGGGGCTGGAGGAGAAGCAGAACCACAACACCACGCTGGGAGAGGAGGTCAAAGGTAAACAGGAAGCTTTTGCTCCTTTATTCTGTCTTCTTCATCCAAAATGTTCTCACACTCCAAGTTTCAGTTCATCCCAGAGGTGTTGGATGATGTTGAGGTTAGAGCTCTGTGCAGACCAGTTTGATTCTTTCACACCAAACTGGGAAAAATCATCTCTATAAGGAGCTGATCTTGTGCACAGACACATTGTCATGTTGTGTGATTTAGTGTGATTTGTCATTTAACTTGTGAGTGGCTCAGAGTCTTCAAAGCAATAACGTCACATATTGACAGCAATAAAACCATGCTGGCAATAATCACTCAGCAGGGCTGCAGGGTAACAACCCAAATGATAATCCCAGTTAATAACACGAGAACGATTGTCGTGATGAATTATCTGCAATTAGATGAGCAGCAATAAGAGGGAGAGAGAGAGGAGAGATGGCAGAGATCCTGGTGATGTAACACCTTTATCTCTGTTACACTAGACGTCATAGAAGACACTCCAGCTTTATTGGAAAGCAGGATACCAGGAATCTTCCTCCTCTTCGCTGTGTGTGTGATGAGAAATGTAATACTGTGTGTGAAACCTGATTGTTGGTGGGACGAATGAAGAGAGAGGAGGTGAAGGTTGGGAGGGTGTTGGATTACAGCTGCCCGGTCACCATTGTGTGTGTGCTGTTTGAACTCATGTTTGAAATGCATTTCAGGTGGTTTTAACATTTATAATACCTGTTAGTATATAGTGAGGTAAACAGAGTAAAAAATAGAGTAATGGAACTGAATTTGGTGTGAAATTAAAATGAATTAAATAAGTAGATCGACAGAAAACATCAGTTTTTAAAAACAACCATTTTATATTAAGCAAAAAAGCGTGAACACTGTCTGTTTTATATCATGGTAAACTCGAGATTTTTGCCTTTTGGTTGGACAAAGCAACATATTAAAAGTATGCTGAATTAGCTAATAGCGGTGAAGTTCTTTGATACTGAAGGATCCTTAAAACATGATGATTTTCAGGCAGGTTCTGCAGTTATGGGTAGCGTCTTTTTTCTGTGATTTCTAATTAGATTTATAAATGCTTATACGTCGTGTTGGACATCTGAAATGATATATCTAGGAAATTTAAGTTGTCCCTGAGCTGAATTAAAACTGAATTGTATGAAGGGGTCAGCCATGTAAAAGTCTGGTGGCCTGTCCAAGGTGGACCCCACCTCTTACCCAGTGTCAGCTGGAATAGGCTCCAGCCCCCTCCCCACGACCCCTAACAGGATAAGCTGGAAAATGAATGAGTGAATGAATGTATTCAGGGTCAGTTTGAAGTTTGAACTGGGCCTTGAGCCCGCTGCAGCCGTGACTCAGGTTCTCATTGCAGCTTCAGGTGAAAGGTGGACGTGGTGTCTGGTTTCCTTTTCACTCTCCATCGCTGCTGCCAGGGCTGAACATGTTACCGGGCTCTTAACTCCACACAGGCTGGCACTACAGCCCAGTGAGGCTGTGATCGCATCAACAGTAGCATTGTGTTATAAAAAAAGCAGACATTTTATATTATTTAAACCAGTGTGTTGGCAGCTATTGCGATGTCATCCAGCATTGCACTGCTATGCCCAGTGAAGTATGTGCACATTCCAGGTAGATTGCTTTCTAGCGTACCACTTAGCATTGTTCCAATTCTACAAGACTGACTGCTGTGATGACTTCCCACAGTGGGAACAAAAGAGTATTAATTGTCGTTCAGTCTCTTAGAATCAGCCTTCAAACTGGTTGTGTTTCCTCTCATCACCAGTACCTGTAGGAACACAGAATGCTGCTGGGTGTATTTGAAGACAGGTTTTTAATGGGACATCCTCTGCTATGGTGTGCCACCTCTGCAAAGGCAGACTGTGTTGTCTTGTTTACACTGTAGACATTAACAAAGCCACAATAACCTAATTGCATGTCATAGCACAAAACAAGCACATTATAAGCGTGTGGTGTTGACAGAGGGTTTTAATCGGTATCAGTGATTCAACCAATACTCCGCTGATGCGCTGAGGTTGACCTACTCTACTGTCCTCTGCTGTCTGTTGACCTGCCTCTGTAGTCAGATTACACATGTGCTCCTTGTTTTAAGATCAGCGATATAATTTGTGGGAGTTTTTCAAGCTCAGAGAGTCGTTCATTATAGTTAAGCGCATTATTATTTCCACCTTAATGAAGGCCGTGTTAGGTCGAGGTCTGTGTTTTATCGGATCAGCCTCACCTCTCTTCCTGCTCTGCCTGAGAGTGCCTGAAGAGCGTTTTGTTTTCTGTCACAAGCTTTTTCATCTTCAAGAGCACCTCATGGTCTCCTGAACTTATTACAAGTGAGATGTTTTTCTCCTCTTTTGCCTTTGCTTTTCACACACATGGACTTTAAGCAGCACACACACACAGTGTTTGGATTCTGCTTCACCTTACACACTCATCAAGGTTATTTCATTTGGTTTATATCATCTGATTTCTATTTCTCTGTCTCTTTTTTGCTCGGTCTTGTCATTGTGTCATGTGATTGATTGTATTTACAGTTACAAGTTATTTGTTTTGTTCAGTTTTTGTGAGTATATGAGTATTTGTGTTATTTTGCTTTGCACTGGTCTCAAAGACATGCAGGCTCCAAGAAAAAATCTTTTGTAAATTTAGTGATATCTTCATCATATTTTCCTCCTCCTGTTGTTTTCAGACTCGGCTCCCCAGCTTCGAGGAACGGGGGCGGGGCCAAAGAAGATCGGCGTGACCTCAGCTGTGTCTGACGAGTCGGTGGCTGGTGATAGCGGCGTGTACGAGCCTTCAGAGCGCAGGTACAAAGACCTTTTATCTACAATACAGTTTGTAAGATGAACGTCCAGGATGGTGTCCTTTGATTTGCCCTGTACATTACATCGCTTTCTCCTGATCCATATTTTATAAGTCTTACCACAAAGCTTTTCACTACAGATGTTACCTAAAGAACTTTTGAATCTTTGATCCTACACTTTCTATAAAGTTGTAGTTGCTCAGAGAAAACATTAGACGTGTCATGTCTTCACACTTTCACCATACCTTAATGTGGTCATTACATCGCTATTACGCAGCGTTTGAACATTACAATTTGAAGCCTGAGCTTACATGATATTTTACACAGAAGTATGAATGTCTGTGTGGTTGTGTTTCCTCCAGGCCGGGCCTCCCTGCAGACCTCCTCCTGAGCTCCTACGAGGAGAGGCTGGCGCTGGGCTGCTCTCAAGTGCAGCTTGGCTTCCGCTACGAGTCCAGAGACCAACGCTTCACCATCTACGTCATGCAGCTGTCCAACTGCAGCACCCTGTGTCTGCCAGCTGACCAGAAAATGTACGTCCTTACTTCTGTTTATTAGATGACGCTTGTGTAGTGAGTAATTCAGGTGTAAATGTATCTCACTTGTACAAAAACAAGAGTAAAAGAACAGAGACTCCTGGTTTAGAAGGAGAAACTGAAAGCTTATATCAATAAGCTGTTTATATATTCAGATCAAACACAAGACAAAGCACAGTTACAACAAATAATGCATGTGTGGGTGAGACAGAGACAGGTAGAGTAAATAGTTTACTGTGTTTACTTTTTCCTCAGGCGTGTCCTGTTTTTTGCGTGCAGCCTGGCATGTGTAATGCGTCTGTAGACAGATGCATGTCTGAGGGGGTTCTCCAAATGTGTACATTAGAAGAAGTGGTGTTTGGGCAAGCTAATGACGCTACTACATGCTTATTATTTATCTGAATACTAAGAGTTTTGACAAACTATATCAGCCTGTAAGATGCGTTCACATTAGCCTACAGTCTAACAAACTGACACACACTCATAGTGTAAATATGTTATTGTAAAAACAGGATGATGGCACATGCTAAAGTGATGACTCCTCCATTTCCAAACAGCACAGGATCAGTTTCCGCGCAGATGATACACTTCTGTGTGAATATGGCTCTTCTCTAGATCACAGTCTCCCTGTCATGTTGTTCTCTATAAAACCTCAAACTACTAACTCTTATCTTACATCTTCCTGACATCCCTAAACATATTTGTACAGATATAAAAGTTGTTGACTCTTATAAATATTGGGAAATTTGCTCTAGAGTGTTGATCGGGCTGATAAAATAAGGCCGACTCCACATGAACCTGCAAAGTTTCTGTCCAAGCCCGATCAGAGCCCTACATATGGCTGCAGTTTAGGACTAAATACAATTTAAACATTATTTTTCAAGCTAAAGTAAACTTAATTTTTTTATTTGGGTTAATAGACATTTTTGACATGGTGTGCACTGGCAAATAGTCACTCTGGCACAAACGGGAGGAAGCGCTGTTGGGGTATATCGTTCAGTTTAGAGCACAACACACTTGGGGCAGCAGAGCGTACTCTGGAAATGGAGCAGCAGGGTGCCAAGCACGGTGATAGTGAAACTTAAGTGCTTGTTAATTCATCTGGAAACGCAGTGCTTTAACACTGGGAAATAGGCGAGAAGCCGACCCAATTCACGCCTGGGAGAATGTTGAAAAATTACGGTCTAGCCCATACCTGGTGGGTCCGGCCTAATCGGGTTCCGACACAAAAAATATGTGAATACAGCATGTTTTTCTCTGTAAGACAGAAAAAAAACATTGTGCGACCATCATGTCTGCTTCTAAAGCTGCCTCCCTAAATTTTCTCAAATTTAAAACTACATTTCATCAGAGGAGATCCCAGGATGACTAACCTGATACTCTAGGAATGTGTGTGATTGTCGGTGGCTGCTGCTCAGGCCCTCATGTACAAGAGATCTTTATCTCAATGATTGAATAAATAAAGATTATAATTAGTGTGACTGCACCTTCACCCGTAGGCTCAACATGTTCTGCCAAGATCCACAGCATCAACATTCATTCAGAAAGTAACAGCAAAGACATATTTAAACCAACAGTAAATCAGCAGACATGTTGAAACATGTAAAAGCATCAGTGTGACCACACAGCGTCATGGCAACTGTTTCTCCTGCAGATATGTGCGCTCAGCGGTGCTGCCCTGCTTGGAGGCCACCCGCTGCCTCTTCCGAACCCGTGGCCATCTGCCTCAGGACGTTGTGGAGGTCAACGAGGTGTTTAGCATGCAGATATCCCACAGTGCACTGAGGCAGAAGACTTTGAGGGTCGACGTCTGCAACACTAGCAAGTCGGGCCATGAAGAGTGTCTGGTTAGTAGAACTGTCCTTCCTGGTTTTATATTTGGGGGTGCAGGGAACATGTGGTGATTATTTCATTTTTTTCCTCTGATGTTCATTGTGTTGCACCTAAAATTTAATTGTGTTTAATAGTTTGAAGGTAATATCACACCAAACAGTAAAATATGAAAACTATTCTAGATGCAAAGACAGAACAGAAATGTTTTGTTGTAGATTGTTAATGTATTCATGTTTAGTAGAATTTATTAGCTCAAAAACAACATTAATCCCAAACAATAAAAGCAGATGTTTTGCACCAGTTCTGTGTTTTATCTCATATATATTATAGCTATAGTACCTTGTAAGCAGTCAGGAAAACAATTTAAGAGATGGATTACTGGAAAAAAGTATCTTAAGATGGCATCTCATTCAACATTTAAAATCACACTGATTTAAACAGAGAAAAAAACAGAAAAGACAAGGAAAGTAGCACAATTCATGCACAAAGGCAGTTTCAAGGTGTTTGAAATTCAGTTAAATTTTTAAAGTTTAAGAGGAACAAAAGTATCAAAGAGAAATTGACATAAAATAGAGACACTTTCAAAGTGCTTCACGTAAAATGAATAATTAAAGACATATCTGTGATGTTTTTAACACTTTTTGTGTTGTGACAAAACGCATGTGCTGTGTTCAAATATATATCAAGCCTGCAATGTGTTTGTTGCGTTGTATGATGTAATGTAATGATGAAAATGCTTACAGGTTAATTAAAGATATGCTATGCAGGATTTTCTTATTTTCTTTTTATTCTCTGTGTTCGGGATATTTCTGGGCATGTATTCCCACAGCATTCAGGTGATTTCGGGGCTTTATAAAAAGGTGGTGGCCAGGTGCCAGACTGAAAGCAGCAGGCATCCAAGAGACACAGTGCCAAATAAAAATGCAAATATAGCGAGGTGAAATGCCAAACGAGAGTCAATCTGGGGTTGGCTTTTACTTACACTTTTGCTGGCGAGCTTGTTCCCAAATCCTGCATAGTATACCTTTAAACACTATCATGGCAGTGCTGACTCATTGGATGGTTTTATTTCAAACACTGTAAGAAAACCAAAATGTTAAGGGCGGAAATTTCCAAACAGATGTACGATGAGCTGCGGTGTTCCAGATGTTTCTGTCTTCTGGTGCCGTTACATCCCTCCATCTTACCTCTCCCCTCCTCCTCACTTCTAGGCGGGAGCCCAAATCAGCCTGGCTGATGTCAGCTGTTCGGAGGAGAGATGCACCAAGTGGTACAACCTGCTGAGTCGCGTCTACATGCCCGAGATCAACAACAAGGACAAAGAGAGCAGAGCAGCCGGCGGCTCTGACAGGGTACAGAAAAGGGGGACACACTGTCACCCAGTGGACTGTCGCTTCACACACGAACTGATACTGTGACTTTCAGACTGACATCCATAAGTATTATTGAAAATAGTTAGATCACACAGA
Source organism: Epinephelus lanceolatus (assembly GCF_041903045.1). Classification (NCBI taxonomy): domain Eukaryota; kingdom Metazoa; phylum Chordata; class Actinopteri; order Perciformes; family Serranidae; genus Epinephelus; species Epinephelus lanceolatus. Next base: position 40,840,083 of record NC_135744.1, on the reverse strand, counting down.
AAGCCTGCTCCTGCTTATTGTTAGTGAGGCCAGTTTCCCTCTTTATTCATCCAGAGATACATTTAGATTTTGCCTCTGTGCTAAAATGAGTGGTTGGAAAGAGGTTTGAATTAAACAGGAAATGTGTAAGAATGTTACTGCCCCCGAAAAATACTGTCATGTGTCAGGAACAAGCATATTTTTAGGGCGAAGAAAGTGAGTTGGCTGCAGAAGAGACTGAGAAAATCAACAGAGTACTTATTAATAAAATGCAGAAAACAGCAGACAAAAGCAACAAAAGTGACACTAAAACATATGTTTACTTGTTAGACTGGTAGTAAAACAGTTTAAAGTACTGTTACATAACAACACTTCTAAACTACATGGTAAACTTACAGATGTTTGGTCCTGATGTGTGTGTGTGTGTTCTGTGTTTCAGACTCGTGTTTCCAGCAGTGACAGCAGAGTCGGAGCTCCTGAGGACGATGAGTGGTGAGTGTTTCTCCTTTTTCATCATCTAATATTTTTAAATTTATACCCTTCTTCACTCATGTTTCGACCATCCACTGTCCTCTCCACTGTTTCTCCTTTTTCTTCATCATAAATCAGTGCCTCTTATGGTGCCATCACGCGGCATATTAATCATCGTTTTAGTGAACAGTCTAACTGCTTTATAAAACAAGCCACAACCTCCCTTATTTAGAAGCCTCACTGCAGCTCTATTGGTTCAGACACTGTATTCCTCTGTGAGGGACTTTGTTTTGGGGCAAATAACATAAAATACAGCACATTCTTAGCGGTGGAAAGTGGAAAGTACTCAAGTACTGTGCCTAATACAATTTTAAGGTACTTGCACTTCAGTATTTACTTTTTATGCTGCTTAATACTTCTTGTAAAGTGGTGCTAACACATTCACACATCAGTATTAACAATCTATGACATATTTAATACTTCAAGTGGAGTATGGAGTGGTTTTAACATTGTTTTATCAGACACTTAATTAAAGGATCAGACTACTTTCTGCACATTCTTGTAAGCTTTATTTTTTTTAGTGACAGGATGTTAATAATTTTGTTTGCACGCCTCATATTTTCACACTGAGATGATCTCTCCCTCACACAGCACAACTAAAGTAGTCAGTTACCACATGAGTGTTTGTGGAGTGACAAACACACACAGACAGAATGTTACCCGGCAGGTTCAGACTGTAAATAAAGCCGCTTGAATTTCGGATACACCTCCCCCTGTCCTTTCAATGACACCTCCTTTTTCCCCCTCCCTGGGTCCTACGACAATCAGACAATCAGCAGGTGTCCTGAGGTCATGGTGCCCGCAACACACACATGCAACACCTGCCGTCTTTCACAGCAACGGAGGAAGTAGACCACTCAGTATTTCTTTGTCATCATCCTTTGTTTGCAACGTCTCTCTTTGTTGTTATTCATGTGACAGAGGCAAAACAGACAGATTTGTAGCTTTCATTTTATATTGTAGAAATCTTTACGACCTATTTTACATTTGGCTTTTAAATGTTTGCCTGTTAGCAGACTGTACGGTGACTCGTGGCCAAATTCACAAAAGGATTCTGCAGCTTTTGCGGCTACTAAACATGCACAAATAAGACAGAAGGACACTGTAATTCTGTCTCTGTTTGCACATAGGTAACATCAGTTTATCGTATCCTCCTCTCTTTCGTCTTCTAACTGCATCTATGTTGTTGACTGTCAGGCACGGCGACTCTCTGGACATGTTTGATGATGAAGAAGGAAATGGCGTGGAGGGGGTGGGGCCTCTGGAGGAAGAGGACGAGTTTTATCCTGACAGCAGCCAATGGGAAGCAGAGGAGGAGGAGGAGGAAGAGGAGGAGAAGGTGACCAAACCTCCCCCGCCATCACCAGCCATCACGGAAAAGGTAACTTTTTGTGATTATCTGCTGATGATTGATCATGCCTGAAGGGATGTTACTTGTCGTACAGGATTGTGGAAGACATTTCCTCTCTCTCTTTGGACAACTAGGGAAACAATGCAGCAGCAGTGGAAAGGAAATGTTTTATCTGAAATAAAATGTGTGGTGAATTTCAGGTTCATGCCGGTCCTGTAGAATCAAAAAGCCATTTTCCACCAACATTTAACAGTCGTACAGAGGAAAATTAAAGAGGCACAGAGGCAAATTTCAACACTCACTGGACCAGGAAATGAGCTACAGTAGAATTGTTCGTCCTGCTGTCATGTTGTGCTTTCTTCTTTTTCTCCTCTCTTCTTGTCTTTTGTCAACACAGCTATTCCAATCAACGCTGAAATTTAGACATGAAATGGTCTTTGACTGAGTTAAAGAAAGCATTTTATGGCTAAATTTAGCTTTGGAAATCTTCACACTGCTGTTGCTTTTTTGATGCTTTGTTCTGTCTTTGGCAAAGTTGAAGAAACTTTCACTTTCAGATTTCTTAAAGGGGTGAAGTTAATATAATTTTCCCTCCTGTCAGACATTAAAAACGCTCCCCTTATTAGAATGTTTTATCTCTGTTCCCCTGATCCAGCTACGTCTTCTTATTGTTATCACTGTGTGTTCTTTGTCCAGGTGAACAAAGAGACGAGCATGGATAACTTGTTGCCGTCCCACCACTGCTCGGTGGTTCGACCCAAGGAACGCCGCCACGACGTCCACCAGCAGAACCCCTTCATGAGGGGGAACACCATCATCCGCTCCAAGACCTTCTCCCCTGGACCTCAGAGCCAGTACATCTGCAGGGTAACTCAGCAGCAGAAGTACACAATACAGTCAAATATCAGCACGTCAGACAGAGATTAACACACTTTTAACTCTGCCCTCCTAAAATTTTTACAAATGTAGAGGGTGGCTCATGGATTAATATTTCACTCTCTCCTGCTTCTGTCTTTCTAGATTAACCGCAGTGACAGCGACAGCTCCACCCTCTCCAAGAAGTCTCCATTTGTCAGGAACGCCTCGGAGAGACGCAGCATGCGCATGAAGAAGGTACAATCAACTTCCTCGCTTCTGTCTCTGTCTCTCTCTCTGTGGGGCAAAAACAATTTAGAGCAGTTAATGCATCACAAGACAGAATATTTTTCTTTTGAGATGGTTATTGTGACAGATTAGGCAATGATAGTGTCATGTTTACTCTTGGCATCACATGACAGACTATACATCTACACTACATCACAACCAATCATAGCTCAGTGTCTTTAACCACCAGGGACATGCTAGTCTTTCCCTCCCCACATGGCATAAAATCAGTAATTGTTGCCCCATAAAATTCATCTTTGTATCTGACGCCCTCTTTTCTGCTGGGAGATATTCATTAAAAAGTAAAATAAAGTCATCCAGTTTTTAAACATGTTAGCAGCTGCAGTCAGGGTTTTTAATGAGCCTGCAGTTTCATTTCATCAGAAAATGGTTCTTATTGAGCCACTAGAGCGGAACAATGTTAACCTTGTGTTGTAGTTCTTTTAATACAGTCACACAGAACAAAAACCTTTGAGAAAATTAGACAGTAAAATAATAAGTGGCTGCCTGTGATCATTTTGTGTGAGCACTTGCATTTGTGTCTTTGAAGGGGATTTTTTTCTCGCACTCAGTTTATTTATTCACACGTACACTTTATATGCTTTTATGTTTTATCTGATGCTTTTTTGTTTTATACTCTTGTCCTGAGACAAATAATGTGTAATTTCAGCTGTATATTTTTTAGATAGAATTACAGACATAAACTGGAACTTGAAACTTGAACTTAAATGACCAAATTTGTGGCTTTTTGAGTCAAAGACGAAAAAGAGTCTTAGCGTTGAAGCCCTGTAGTTCAGGACCTCAGCAGTGTATCTCAGCATGCCTCACTCCAGCAGCTACACTGTGTTACAGTTTCCGTGATTTGGCTTTTCTCCTTCTATTATCTGCTCTATCTCTGCTGTCATCTTCCTGCCTCTCCACTTCTCGACAGTTTTAGTGAAGTCAAACTTGCAGGTTTGCCAACCACACACCACAACTGCTGCCTCCTCCGAGACACAGAGCCCATTTGCATTTTTTGTGTCTTAAAGCCCACCGACTACTCCCAGTGAAGTAACTTTTAATATTTAATAACCGTCTGAATGTTTAATGCAGCTCTGACATTTGCCAGCTTCTATTAATTTATAGGCAGGCAGCAAGAATCTCAGTGTCCCTCCTGAGGCTGCACAGCAGAGGGAAATCCACAAACACAAACCACATGTTGGTAATGGTATTAGCAAATAATGCAAGGTGTTACTGTACACTCAGGTGGCTTTTGAGACTTTTGCAGACATAAAATACATTGCTGGCTTCAGGTACCAGATTTGGGCTTCCAGCCATTGCTCTCTTATAAGTTAGTGTGTTCAAATATACAGGACTGTTATGGATGGAGCTGCATTGCTTGCACAATATTTGGCATCTGTTGTAAGTAATGATATTAGGAAGGAGGAGTGTTTTCTCATCTCTCACAGGCTGCAGCAGGGATTGATTTTAAAAGTTATTTTGCTGTTGCAGCCTTGATTAATGACCAAAGTGATGCTGGAGTTGTAGGGGCATTTTCGACCAAATGATGAACCAAGAAAACAATTAACAGATTAACCGATGATGACAATGATTAACCATATTCCTCTCTGTCCTCCCCTCAGCCTCCTGTGCAGGTTAAAGGACTGGACGGCCTCCTGCGGACGTCCCTGGACCTGGAGTTGGACCTGCAGGTGTCTCGGACGCGGCAGGCCCGGCTGGCGCAGGAGCTGCGGGTGCTACGGGAGCTGAAGACGCAGCTGGAGAAGGCGAGGCAGCAGGGCCAGAGAGAGCTGCCAACCTGGGTCCAAGAAGATGAACGCTTCCGCCTTCTCCTCAAGCAGGCCGAGAAACAGGTAAGTGACCATCCAAGAATAAGTTCAGATCCGTTCACCAACGTAACCAGGTGTGCTGAAGTGTTCTTATCACGAGCTTTAATCCTGTAGAGGGGCACTTTTCTTTTACATTTAAATAATGTAGAGCAGTGTAGTATTTGTGATTCTCCCCTGAACTGTGCTCTTGGTCCTGTTCAGACTCATGAGGAGCAGCTACAGGAGAAGCGGGTGGAGAAGATGATGAGGGCAGCAGCCAAGGATGTCCACAAGATCAGGGGCCAGAGCCGCAAAGAGGTCCCCGAGGTCCAGACCTTCAGGTGGGTGAAAAAACTGACCAGTCAGTCTCAGTCAGAGCTGGACAGAGTTCTGAAATACCAGACTCAGTTGTATGTGTCTAGATGTTTGTATTCAGCACAGAGTATTTGTTAAAAAAATATTCAATAAACAATAGACAGCAAAATAAAAACATTTCACAGCCAAAAAGTCGACTTCCTCGTCTGCTTTAGGAATAATGACTTTTTAAAGGTCAGACAGAAAGAGGCAGATGATGGAATTGATTAACTGTGTAGGTGTTGGCGTCTCCTTATTCCTGATAGTTAAAATATTCCTTTGTCATTTTAGAGGTTTGTTTTAAGTCCTCATTAACCCCATATGTACGGTGACATACAACATATAACATAGAGATCTTTATAGTGGGCAAAGAATCATGATAGTATATCAAGAGGTACAAAAATGGATCCCACACCTTTTCATATCACATATTTATTATGTACATTGCAGGGATGCATGATATTGTTTTGGTTTTTTTGCCCACATGCCAGCTCATGTTGGCCAAATGCAGATGTTGATGTCTGCACATGTTTACTTTGCAAACTACTTCAACTTAGGTTTCATGTAAAATATGCCTTATTTGTTTTTATATAACATTTGTTAAGCAAAACTGACAATTACACCCCCCTCTAACAGGCTTGGATGAAGCTCTCCCTGAGACAGTCCTGACAATAATCACAACCAGGGCAAATATGACCTTTTTGTACTAATATTTATATTTTTTGAAGTCCCTTAATTAAATATATATTATGCAGGATTCTCCTAAAACACAATGTAACCCCTCTCAATCATCACTTATGACCCACTTTCAGTATGTGGTGGTGTATGTTTCTGCAGAGACACAGCCCTCTGTGTTTGTAGGCAGACACAGTCTGTAGGTTTTTGTGGACGTGTACCCCCACAGCACTCAGATGAGGTCAGGGCTTTATAAAAGGGTAGCGACCTGGGGCCTGTATCACAAAGCCAGATCAACCTTTCCTGGGTTACCCAAACCTATCCTGGGTTGACTAACCCTAACAGTGGCAATCAGGATAATCAGTATCATGACGCTTGATACCAACTCGGTAACTCAACCCAGGGTTGCTTTATCAAGAGCCGTGAACGTGCATGCAATGGACCAATCACAATCATGAGAGAAGCGCAGCGTCACTGAGCGTCCTCACAGAGTGCCGTATGTGAGGGGAAAAAAAAGTATTTCTCGTGAGGATCAGAGATTAATTCTACTAAAATATGAGGAGGAGAAAATCAGCATTACAGAAAAGGCCAACACCGTGGCAGCTGCAGGAGGAGGAAACATGCGTGGCAACGCATAACGGGATGAATAATGTTTAGTTTTAGTTTAGATTATTTGCACATAATGTTAAAAACAAACAGTATAAAATTTACAAGATTAAAAAAATAAAAGTGCCGGAGAGGTTAGAAGCCACTAAAAGCTTATCAAAGAAATTCCCCTGTCAAACATCAATGGGTCAGGAAAGAAGAAATAGAGGAGGAGAGAGGGAAAAATCAAGGCAAAACAAGGTAGCAAATAAAATGATGTGCAGGTTAAATTACTCATCACTGGTTCAAAAATATACCTAGTCTCCCTGTTTAAAAAACCAAAAGGAAAATCCCTCAAACACCATGAAGTGTAGACATGATAGGCTACTTTCCACATTTCCAGCAGCAAAGCTGTCAATTAGGCCCATTATCTTTAACAGGGATCATTTCCTCCAACAAAACAAAATGTTGGCACTAATTAATGGTGCTATTAAGTGTCTGCAAATTATCAGTTTCTTTCTTATGAAGGGGTGGGATGAAAGTTCAACTTCTTTCCACTCCTTTTTGAACAATCTTTTCATTGTCTGTTGTTGTTGCTTTCTTTTCTTTTTTAATGTTCAAAATAAACTTTCAAATCAAAATCAATCAAATGAATTAAACTTCCCGTCATGACTGGGCTGCATTTCTGTCAGCGGAGTCAACAGCTGATTGGCCAGTGGGTGGCGCTTTTTATAGGATCAGATTCAACCCTGAACTTACCCTGCTCCGGAGCAGGATAGCCGTTCAGAGTAAGTTACCATGGTGATCTACCCCAATAAAAACTGAACCGGCTTCGTGAGACCGAAAACCCAGGGTTAACCCTGAAGTTACCTCGCTAAGACATTAATCCTGCTTCGTGATACAGGCCCCTGGTGTATAGCAGGGCAAAATGCCAAACGAGTATCTGGGGTTGGCTTTTAGTCTCACTCTCACTGGCGAGAGTGTTTACAAACAGTAAAGACAATTCACCATAGTATTCCTTGAAAACACCATCTTATCGGCAGGTCATAGCAGCAGAAATATTAATTTCAGGCCAATGCAGATATTTATTTTTTTAAAGACTTTATCTGTTGATACTGATGGTGTGCCAATATCAACGTGCATCCCTACATTGGGATTGTGTTCATCACAGTAAGCAGAGAAAAATAGCTTTAGTAAGTATAATAGCGAGACCATAAACATCTTCAGAGCTGAAAAACAGTGTGAAAGCAATGGAAAGAAAGTGAAATCAGTTTCATTTATACAGCCCAATATCACAAGTTTATTTCAGGGGTCTTTACAGTCTGTAAAAAAGAATACAAATAAGTTTAGATTCCACAAAACAACAGAGCAGGGATTCCTCTTCCAGGGTGGGCAGACATGTAGTGCATGTCATATATGCAGAGCAGGCAGAAATACATGTAGCATAATTACAATACAGAGAAACAGACTGAACAGAATATTCATTAAATAAAGAAGAACAAATGTGTAGTAGTAAGAGTGAACGTTTTATCTAACTAACCATAACAAGTCAGGAAGTTTGACATCACTGATTTGTTACAAACGCTTTGACACCAAACTCCACATGTTGGCTTTGGCCTTGCAGATCTCATTGTGTTTTGCTCTGACTGTTTCCTGTTTGATTTCAGAGAGAAGATGGCATTCTTCACACGAGCAAAGACCAGCATCCCCGACCTGCCGGCTGACGACGTGTAGAGAAGCATTTCAAAGTATTCCCCCTCCTCCCCTTCGAGTCTTAACCTGCTGTCCCCACACACATGAAGCAAACATTTGGCGGTGTTATGAAGAATTTAACAGTAATAATATGTTTAGTCGAGAAAAAACACTCAAAACCGTGAAGAAACACATTTTTAAAGAGCTCAGCATTTCTAATGTGGATAGTCTTTGTTTGTAAATTAGTGATAGCACTGCTTCTTTTTTTTATTATCTTTTCCACTCTGTTTATGGCGTTGTGTTTCTGTTACTAACCGGCTGTTTATAGGCTCTTAGGTGTTTAAAATCATTCCAGCACAAAGTCACACAGCTGCACATGTGCATACAAAGGATTTTGTACTAAAATGACACAGTTGGACAAACAAATAAATATATATGTATATTAATAGCACAAAATAATATCAAACAACGGTACTAAAGCAAAGTAAGCAACTAAAGCTGATGATAAAACAAATATCAAACTGAAGAGATATTTAATATTGATCTTCAAGTGGTGTGTTTTTTTTTTTTTTTTTAGAGCATTTTAAAAACTTTATACGCAGACAAACATGAGCACACCTGAAGCTTGTCTTATGTGTACAACGTTACAGCACAGATGGTTGTAAATAAGCATCATCGGCATCTTTCACTAACATGGCACACGATACAACAACATGAGAGGAAAACTGGAGTTTGTCTTTGCTTTTCAAACATTTACTGAATGAAACTGGATCTGATGATCGAAGAGAAAAGATTCTTCTCATTCTAGGTTGAAAGTAAGAAAAAATGATTGTCTCTCACCAGTGACACACACATTCAGAAAAGTGTAGAAACAGCACTAACTCTCACTAACACTCAGGTAGTTAATCGGATAGTCTGCACTTTAAATAAACTTGAGGTAAAAGTTTAAAAAAAAAAAAAGAAAAAAAAAAGAAACTTGATGTGGGTTTTTGGAAAATTAAAAGAATTAAATCCAAAAACCTTTGCCTCGGATGCGCTGGAATGATTGTTGATTGTTGAAGCACACAAAGATTGTCGTAACACACACACAGGAAGTGAAGATCAAATGTATTTTTGATGACTGTGAACTAAAAGGAGTTTTAATGTCAGACTTCCCTTCCCTCTGTTCCCACTCTGTAACTGGATGTTTTAGATACATATCTGTTCTGCAGCTGAATGTGTATATTGATCCATGTCAGCGTGGTGCCCCAGCAACACTCACCTTTGTTTCTTCTTATCAAGTCTTTAAAGGTGCACTAATCAATATTTTTCTATTAATAATAGATAAGAAATGACTGTATAATGTGAAAGAGGTGTTTTGACGGACGATCCCACAGATATTTATCACCTGACTCCTCAGTCCTCCTCTGCTTGAGCTTTGTAGCATCGTTTAGCTGATTGTTTTGGTGTTACGGGCCACAACTTTACTGTATTGATTCATTCCATTGTTTCAGGCTAACACGAGAATGTTTTTGCTGCAAAAAAAGTTCAAAAAGCCTACTGTGCACTAACTTGTCAGCAGACAGCTGCAGTTAGCGATAAGTTGGAGATCACAGTGAAGCATTTAGCAACTAAAGACAAATGAATGATCATGCTGGATCTGTAATAGTCAACTCTCTGCTAACGTGCCACATAAAGTAGGGGTGCACCGATGATAAAATATGGGCCATTATCCATGTTTAAAATTACAGTTAGGCCACTAGCTGATGCCGATACCAATACTGATGTTGTTTGTTTTGTTGTTATTTATCCCCCCTTTTTTGCCAGGGGAAAAAAAGGAACCCTTATTATAAGAAAGTCATTCAACCCTTCATTCATTAAATGAGCACAAATTCAGTCATACAAATTAATGAAACATCCTTTAATATAATCTAATTTCAAGCCTTTTTAGCCTGCTATATAACTACCTATACGTACACTACCTATAACTACTAAATTTAAGCATCTCTGCCTCGTTGCAGCTGAGTTTGTTTCTCTTCTCATCCCAGATGTGAGACGCAGAGCTGAACAGCTGCTCACTGTCTGTGCTGGTGCGTGGAGCACATGGGTATTTGCGTACCATTTGTGCCAAAACAGAGGTGATTATTTCTCCAATATGCGAGTGCGGTCACGTCTGTGAGACAGTGTAATATCAATATTTATTACAGTTTATATACTGTCCTGCAACAACTTGTGGAAAGAAATATATTCACTGAGATAAAATGTTGTCGTTATCTAAAGACCCATGTGCTATATTTGATCAATAGGCCCTTGTAATAAGGTGAACGTAATGCTTTTAAGGATTTCTTTAATTGTCAGACTGTTTTGAAGTTTGAGAGATGCATTATTAAGGTTGTGTACTGTGCTGGTACACTGCAAAATCACCACAGTGACTGGCAAGTCTAAAGTTTAATCAATCAATACTGCATGTTTATATACATGTAACCTTCATAGCTATGTTTAGCATATAGCATATTAAGAGTTCTACGAAGTGCGGGTGTCCCGGGCGTGCAAAAAGGTTAAAAAATGTTCTGAAATAAGTGGATTTAGAGAATCAGTGCCCTTCAGGAATTTAAACTCTCTTAAAGTCCCTCCAAGCAGCATGAATGAATAAATACTTTAGGACTCAAACATATATTTTTATCAATATCTTTTTAGATAATTGAAGATGACCCGACTTGCCATTTCATCGATCAAACATTAAAATCCCCTCATGCTGTTAAATGTGAGCCCTTGCTTAGTAACCTTGCTTAAAATCAGAGGAGAAAATGTGTTTTCATATTTTTGTCAGAGTGCAGAAAAAGATCCCACTTTATCTGTATGTGCAGGGTGACTCTTATTCTACACCTCTGACACGACAGTGTTAACCGTTTGTGCTCCTGCGGCGTGATTTCTATTCAGCTCAGTGAAGGCTTACTGACGTCTGACTCTGTTTCCAGGGCAACCCAACTTACAAATCAGCAGCAGACCTTGACTCTGGCACATCTCTTGTTTACTGACTCTTTGTGTTTGTACCTGGATGTTGAGCAGCTCCTGTATAACTTGTCCTTGGTGCTTTTCTCAACATTTAATCTGCGTCACAGCAAAAACTCCTCAGCGGATATATCTCGTGTTTCTAGACGCTGTAATCGTTTGAATCCTCCTGATCATTACTGGACACATGTAGAAGACATGACATCATGTTGAGATTAAACAGATTTGATCTTGATAATGACCTTTGGTTATAGTGTCAGACGGGAGACATTTCTCTTCAGTCGCTGTTTTATACGACTGTCACCAATCATACAGAGAGAAATCCATCAGAGGAGATTCACAGAGGCCGATTTAAACACCTGCAGGAGCAGAAAATAGACCAGAATGCATTGCAGCAACAAGACAGGTTTAGTTTTCAATAAGAACTGGACAAGCTTTCTTATTTCTTTGCCTACTACCTCATTGTTATGACCAGTTTCTTATTATGTTTCTTTCACACACAGTGTAGTGACAACAGTACAAAGACTAATTTAACTGCAGAGGGTGCTGTGTAGGCAGTTTACAAAACTAACTCATCACAAGAGAGATATATAATATAAATAGATTAAAAAAAAGGAATGCAACAAGTTGTTAAAAAGCACTCTGGGAAATGTAGTAAATGGCTAATGCTGAAAACTTACCAAGCAGTGGTGAAGCACTGTGGTGAGCTGCCATGCAGTGTCTGCAGCAAAGTGCGGCAAAAATTAAAAGTTGGGGATATTTTAACTTCTAGCAGTTAGTTGCAGCCAGAGAATACATGCAGACAATCAGTGCACTGAGTCAGATCACTCCTGGGACATGTTGACCCATGTTACAAAATATTTCTTCCTGCCTGAAACACATGAACACATGAACACATGAACACATGAACACGCCTCCCGGTTGTAAAATGTAATTATTGTGGTGAGCCACTGCTTGGTGTTTTTTTAGCGTAATTGAAGTGGAAGTAGGCAGGTAGATGGAAGAGGGAACACGAAATAATGACACATTTTGGACATCACAGATTGGAAACAAGTCGAGTCAGTTTCAGTTTTGTGGCTCTAAATCAAGAGGAACAGTCTGACATCCAACAAGGAAACAAAATGAAGGAAAAACTAGAAGGGGCACTCAGAGAGCGCAGACCTCCGCAAAGGCTAAATGCTCTATTTCACAATGTTAACAAAAGCGAAAAATAATTAGTTCAGCCACCCCTTGCTTCAGATCCGTTCTAAAAATTTGAATGGATTGTTCCTTGGCCCGTGCTACAACCTTCCACCAAGTTTCATGAAAATCAAACCAGCAGTTTTTTGGCAACAGACAAACAAACTGTCCTTGGTTGAGGTATCAAGGCAAAGTAGCAAAAAAGAAACACAACATAACAGAGCAGCTGAAAAAGAAATGAAAAGTAAAATTGATATTTACTTGTATAAAAGTGGCAAACTCTAATGTTTCTCCAACATTTCCTCTTTGGGGGGATGTAATTGAAAAGTTTACAGTCTTAAAGTGGACCCACACCTGTTATATTTGTTATTTTATTAAGTCATATTCAACATAGTGTCTCGCCCAGCCTTATAAAATCTGACAGATATACTGAGGTCATGAACTGCTCGTCTCTGTGGCGCCTGCGCTGTCATCGTCAGTTTCCTTCTTGCTGGGTCACCATGCTGAACATGTACTTTGGGTACGTTAGGTGCTTTGGATAAAAGTGTCCACCACATGACACAAACCCTTCATATCATCATGTCTCCATTCCTGGTGTGAACACGAATGTAGCTGACGAAAACCTCTCTGCTGCTGTCATTCCAGATGTTTCTCTGACTCACTGTTTGTAGATAAACAGCAGCTCATGAAATGCTTGAACTGTAGATCAGATCCAGTGGAGAGTCGACCTCCAACTTTTTCTTTTTCTTTTTTTTTTTTTTTTTAGTAGTTCATGTGTTGCTTTCAGTGTGTGTATGTTTAAGACAAACAGAGGAAGTTGATTTTGGCCTATTTTCCTTGCTAGCTGTCTCCACTTCCTGCTCCTTTGTTTTCCCACATCACCCTCCGATCCTTCAGTGATCTCCAAAAAGTCCCAAAAAATCACAGTCAGCCTTGTTCTCTGATAATCAAATACTGTAAATGTTTTAAATCCGTACAAAAAGAAAGATAGTCACAACACGTTCAGGTAGATATAGGAATGTTTTGCACAAGAATGATGAATATCACACAATGACATAATCAAACGACACTACAGCTCTTCACCCGTCGCCTAGACAAAGACTAAAAACTTGATGGGAACTGAATCGAATGCTGTGAGGACGTTCACACTGAGGCTGCGTTCACACTGCAGGAACTAAATGTTTGATTCTGGCCGACATCAGTCTGAACAGTCACATGTCTCAACTGAACAACGTACAAAAGATCAATACCAAAGATGTAACACCGGATACTCACGAAGAAATACACAAACAGAAATGGAAACAGTGGTCCAAATAAATCCTAAAGTCAGTAGTTTGAGTGCTGTAAATTTCGTCATCTGCTCATGTTTGCTGTGTGCATTCTCTGCACACCTACAACCATGCTGACTGCGCATTCGTGCCATGTAGTATGAACAGAACCGTATGTCTGTTTTGCAGTACATCAGGAACTTAAAGGGGAACTACACCCATTTCTATGTTCTAAGACGGTCCAAAAATATCAGTAAACATGATCAACCCTCTCCCAGATCCAAACACTAGAGTGCTAGAACTCAAATTTGTGATGCCATAGGGTATAAAGTCTGGAGTTGTTCCGCTGATATGAATTAGGAAGATACTATAGATGACACGAGGTGCACCAGGGAACTTTCCTGGGCACACCTTCTTTTTCAGAACTGAAAACATTACAACAGAATAAAGCTCTTTTTGGTATAAAAAAGGAAAAACCTTTAGTGGGTCCATATAATCTGTCTCCCATTCATTATTTATGGGGCAGCTCCAGACTTTCTACCCTATGACATCACAAGTTTAGGACTCACTTCTCTAGTTTCTGCCTTTAATAGAGAGCAGCTCATGTTCACAGATATTGTATGAACTTTCCAAGCCCATAGAAATAACATATTGGAATTCTTAATTTAGGTGGTGTTCCCCTTTAAGTCAGTATATTAAACTTAAATCTGTTATTATGCGAAATAAAAGAAAAGGCATAATATCTCCTTTAAATGCAGGCGGAGTAGCATAAAATGGAAGTTTTTGAGTAACTGTACTTCCGATTTATTAGGTACTCCTGAATAATCTAATGCAATCCAGGACAACTGATCTGCCGTCAAGTCACATGTGGTGTTTCTGATAAATCGGACCCCCTCTTGTCTATAAATTAGAAGGACAAAAATCATTTTAAACACCTTTTAATACAATTTAATTGACTTTTACCCGACATTAAACTATGACCTCGCTAGTAAACACTGTATAACTGAATTTCTAACAAAACCTGATATCATAAACTATTTAAAGGTAGAATTCATAGCTGAGCTGCTGTATTGAAACACAGTGGACTGTACAGGCTAATAAAGTGGCCGTCGATATTTATGGTGCCTTTATAACGTCTGACCAAGACTTTCGCATTAACTCTGGCCCACTTCTGTTTTTAATGACATCAGCTGATCAGTGACAATCGTCTAATAGAATAAAATAAATGTGTTGTAGCTTGTTGAGACGTCTCTGGTTAGAGCGTCTTTGTCTGAGCTCCTGTCCAGCAGCTTTTAAACACAGTAAGGTCAGCTTGAAATCAGTTTCTTCCTCTGTAGCAACATTTTGGATAATAATGCATCCTGATGGTGCTGTCAAATGTAACGCACCAGGATTTTGTAGCTGCTGCTGATGCTGTATTTGGCATCATGAACAGCTCACTCTCTTGACTGATCCCAGCACTCACCAGGAACTGTTGTTGTTTTTCTCCAGTCTGAATCCTTGTATGTTCATTTATTTTTTTTAGTCTTTTTTCCGAATACACCTGAACGTCTCACTTTTCTCTCCTCTGAATCACTCCACTGCCGTGACGACAAACTGGAGCAAACAAGTGAATTCTTATCCGACTGTTCAGACCGAGGTCACATGGCCACAGTTGTCGTGTTTAGTTTCTGTTAAAGATGAACATATCTAAGAGTCGTATTCAGATCAGGTTTCCTCCTGCACTGTGAATGCAGCTCTGAACTCTGACGGGGCTGAGGGTTTTACTGTAGCAGGAACACTGTGAAATGAATGAAAGCCTTTGGAGTTATGTGAGAGAGTGTGCCTTTTGGAGCGCAACATGTAAACTGTTATTTTTATTTCTGTTTTTTTTGTTTTTTTTTAATTCTTTGTCTTAAATGTCCAAACCTGGCCGCCATCGTCTGATCCGAAAGAAGCTGGAAATGTAGAAAAATGTTTGCATTAATTTTCCTAATGTAAACAGTTTGTTTGTTTGTTTTCCACCACTGTAGAGCGAGTAGTTGTAAAGAATAGGACTCTGTGTAGTCTGAGCAACAGTACTGTCTGTTTTAAAGTCCATTGAACTTTGTCATGATCGACCGAATGTTGTTTAACCTCTAAATCAGACTCAGTTATATGTAAGATCTGAATGAAGGAATGTAGGTTTTTGCTACGAGAAATCACAATCATTCAGAGAAATAAACAAATGCTGTTAGTCACAAATAATTATTTTTTTTTCATCATGTAGGTTGTGATATAATTCTTGTTTGTTTTTTGAAGTTTAAGTGCATTTTTTCTTTATTTGATCATTGTTTTTTTTTTTCTAATGAATCTGTTTGTATTACGACTGGTGATGAACCTGGTAATGTGTATGGAGGCGGCTATGAGAAACATACAGCATGTATTTATTGCACTTTGTGATTTGGGTGTGCTTTTCCTGTTTTGTTTTTTTTTTTTCTTTTTATCGCGAGAGTCCCGAAAAGCTGTGAATTTTATTCTCAGACACTGTACTATCGACCAGAGTTGTAAATATTTCACCAGCACAAAAACAAAAAAACAAAAAAACAACCAAACAATATGTTTTGTAGTTTCACAACAAATAAAAAAAGTTCTTCTCTTCTATTTCGATGTGTTTTGTGGGTTTCAAAAATGACATTCTCCATTAGTTTTTTTTTTTCTTTCAAGATAAGGTCTGTTTGTAAATGATGAAATGTTGTATATAAATAGTTGGAGTTGAGATTTTAATAGGTTAAATACATGTAGGATCAAGCTCTACCTGAACAAAATTAATTTTATTAGGGTTTGTTTTATTCTTACACCTTCTCATCTTTCTGAAATCTCACCTAAATGGACATGTTGTGTTGATAAAATCGTGGCTAATAAACTGTTTTTGTAGTTGGAAGAAGTCATCTCAAGATTAGCAAACAGGGTTTGAGCCTTTTTTCACCCTATTTTGCTAGTCCTGTAACGTTATCGCAGACGGCATCTTTCTAAGCTCAGTTGCCTGTTCCAGCAGTAGAGACTGCCCTCTGATGGTGCATGCTGTGCACTACAGTACATTACCTCAATACAGCACATCAGTTTGAGCATATTGGTAAACTGTATCAGTTTAATAGAAAGAGGAGCATCTGTAATTTTGACATATTGAAAATCAAATGTGTAAGATTTCTAAATAAATACCGTAATACCTTAATACGTTCAAGGTATTACGGTATAGACTTAACAAATATTTTGGTAGGGTAGCTAATCTGACTGTTTTTCGGAGAGCAGGGGAGGGTCTTTCAATTTATTCATTTCTATACATGTCTTAAGATTTTATTTCAGTCTTCCCCTTTAAGATTTATTATATAAAAATAGCTCATAAAGGTGAGTTTTGCTGCATGCAGAGGACACCAATGCTGTCTCTGTATCAGGGCTTAGTTTTCTTTATCAATACAAGCAGCTAATATTTGTTGAGAAACACAACATGTAGATTGTATTAGTGATTAAACATTGTCTCTAGCTACTAGAACCTTTACTTAAGTAAAAGTACCTATACCAAAGTGTAAGCTAAGTTGTCATTGGCAATGGAAAAAGTTACACAGTGGCTTCAGTATTCCTGTCTCACCCTTAATACTGACAAAACAGTGACAATGTATTTTTCAAACAAGCAGCGAAATACGGTTTTTCCAAACATTTATGTCAATGGACAAATGATAAAAAATGTTAATGAGTTCAGATATCTGGGTGTGATATTAGATCCCACTCTCACATTCAAAAACCATATCAAAAAAATGAGTCACACATTGAAATGTAACTTATCAAATTTTAGACACATCAGGAACTCATTAACAGTTGAAGCCTCTAAAACTTATTTCAATTCATTATTGTATGTTGTGTTGGTCTCAGGCAAGTACATCTGTCTTGAAACCCATCAGGTCACTCCACAAACAAGCCCTGAAAATCTGAGATAGAAAATTTAGTGTACAAAATAATTCATAATGCTGCTCCTCCCCCATTGAAAAACGTTGTTAAACTCCGCTCTGAACACACTATAAGATCTGCCTCAAGTGGAGACTGTAACATCCCTAAGCGTAGCTCTGCATTTGCTCAATCCGCTTTCTCTTTTAAAGCCATCAAATCATGGAACAATCTTCCAACCAACCTGAAACTTTGCACAGACTTTTTTTCTCGTGAAGTCAAAAAATGGATCTTAAGGAATCACACTTGTCAGCATTAATCTTAAGCCTAAATGATCTTACAACTTTGTTAAAGTGTGTAATATTTTAATACCTGTATGTTCTTATTTCCCTCTGTTATGAAATATGTTTTGTACCTGAGTGTTTGTGATGTGTGAGTGGGTGTGTGTACGCACGTGTATAGATGATTGTTTTGTTTTGTATGTTGACACTTTTTACCTTCTTATTGTCCTCACTCACCTGCCCAGGGACTACGGATGGAAAGTAGCTAGTAAGCTAAATCCGGTACAAGGCATCTCTTCTCATTCTGAGATTAATGTAATTTTGTACATTGCCCCTGATACAAATAAACTTATTAAACTAGTAAGGGTTCAATTCAAAATCCTACCGAACTAAAGGACAATAGTATTATTAGTGAAATATACTTTGGCCAGTTGTTCCCAACCTCAGGAGCAGGCACCCTCAAAGGGACACAGTGTAAATTCAAAGGGGTCGTGAGGAGCCCCAAATTAATCCTGATTTTTTGTAAGGGTGTCGCAAAAAGGTTGTAAACTACTATTGGTTTGATCTTAAACAATGTGCAGTGTTTTATAAGCTTATTATATGTTTTAAAATGTTTATCTAAAAAGTAACTACAGCTGTCAAATGTATTTAATGCTTTAAAAAGTACAATGTTTTCCTATGAAATGACTGTAGTAATCTAGGTTGCCGCACACACAGAATACAGCAGGCGGCGCTGTTCTCCTTTCACAATGGTTAGTGCTACGTCAGTGTACACGAAGAAGAAGATGCCGTTTGCAGTACCGGAAGTATACTTGAAATTCGTGGACTTCTTCCTCCTCTCGCAGTTTGTTTCATCAGCCACGAGATTCCACTTTCACCTGACAGAAGAGTTTCTCTCCGGTGTTTCTGAAAGATGGGAGACCCTGTGAGCGAGTACACAGCCCGGCTGCAACAACAGGTGAGCGGCTAGCTTGTTGGAGTTGTTGCTAATGCTGGCTTGCAGGCTAAATGCGTGTGTGAACACCGGTGACAGTGGGATAGCGACACACCGGTTACGCAGCGCCGAACTTCATTTAGCAAACTCTCAATTTCATGTCGTTGTGCCTGTTAGTAAAAATAACTTGATGACGTTATAAATAAACAATATATACCGGGTAGGTAGTCACTACTCTCGAATTCGGCTAACATCCCGTACACCATACACCACCTATTTTGTTTAAAAATCAACTTTAGCATTTGATTTACTGTCATTCGTGGCACATCATCGAGTTTGTGGATGTGGCTGTCAGGAGTATTTTCATCGACACAAAAAACGGGGTGTCGTTGCTTGCTAACTAATTTCGGCGCCGAATTTCCTAAAATATCATATTTATGCGCGAGTCTATTGGGAATGAAGAAAACACTACATTAGTAGATGATTAATGAAGTCTTGTGCAAGTTGGATCCTCTCCATAGGCAACAGTTTGTGCTCATTAACCAGCCAAATGAAACTGAAAGCTCCATTATACAGGGACATCAACACATCTTGTACATTATGTTAAGTTTACACGTGACTGTATGGTCAGTATTTATGAAAGTGTTCTTTGGGGCCCTCTAGAGGTCCTCATCAGGATCCTGGGTGGCTGCTATGCAAGAAAAGAAAGTTGGTGTTATTATTTAGATATTAATCTGCTGTGGCATAATCTGGATTTCGTGGCTGAGGTTAAAGTTCACATGAATTTCAGAGACTCTGAAGCTTTGATGAAGCTTTTGGTTTCATTCTGATTTACTGATTATGATGTGCTCTGAATTTGTTATCAGAGTTCCTCCTGGCAGGAGGGCAGTTCTGGTGTATTATATTTAAACCCAGGTCATCCAGCTTTTTAAGCTACTTTTTTATATTAAATCCACTGTTGTAAATCACAGAAAGTACATCAGATTGACGAAAGTCACGTGGAAATAGTCTTTATTCCCAAAACAAAAGTAGAAATGTGTTTCAGTTTCTTTTTCTGGTCACTGAATAATGACAGCATTGCAGTCAAAAAATGACTCCTGTTTATGATTGTCTTTAGATTACGGCCTGTTTCCGGAGTAAAACATTGACAACTTGTGTCTTATCATAGTTTTAGCTGGGAAACGTTAGCAATGATTATTGGAACAGTACAGATATAGCAGCTGTAAAACTGATGCTTTACTTTGTTGAGTCTCTGATAGGAAACTGTGTTTGTCAGTATTGTTTATTGACTTATTAAAGGCAGTGGGCTTCAAAGTCAGAGTAGGGCCCAGATCAGACAAAATCAAGATAGAATAATTAATATTAATAAACTTTGTTACACCTGCTATTATTGTCTATCTTACATCTATCAGGGGGGTAATCATGGTCTAAATTTTGGAGCTACAGTTCCTGTAATTTGGAGGTTTTGAGGATGTGAACAGGAGGTGTTACATGTATGCTGCCATGGAGTCAGTTAGTTATTTGTGGGTTTCAACCCCATTTGTTCACCTTTGTTTACCTCTAGGCAAATTGGCACCATCAAATGTATGCCAAGGTAGATGTTAGTAGGGCCCGACCGATATGGATTTTTTTTGGGCCGATGCCGATATTATGGAATAAAAAAATCTGATAACCGATATATCGGCCGATTAATTTTTTACATTTTTCAATTTAAAAAACCCCGAAATACCTGCTTTTGATGGTTTAAATATAGTTCAAACACTCGTTACAAAGATATAAACTGAAGGAAGAACATTTTACTATTTTCAAATACTTTTATTATCAGAAATTGTGTGGAACAAGCAGCATATGAACAATTTGAACACAAAATAAGTCAAAAATATGACGTGCAAAAAGGCAGTACACCTCTGGGAAATAAAATAATCATGGAAAGTCTGTATGAATTAAGACATTCACATGTATGTTCACAGCACCAGAGTTCTTCCTATTATTGCCAATTTAACAGAGGTAGGTTATAGTGCAAAAGTAACAAGGACATCATTTCTAAGTAAAACACCATATTCCCTGCATTTTATTCATGATAAAAATATAAGTGTTAACATTGGCGTCAGTCGGCCAACTTTTGGCCGATTGCCAATTATTCTCTAATGGCTATAAGCAGCTGATTAAATCGGCTGGCCGATAAATCGGTCGGGCCCTAGATGTTAGCACCTCGGACAACTATCACTGGATTGCTTAAATACTATCAGGCAAGTCCTGGGGTTAGAAGTGTCCATCTTTTCTCTATGATTTTTCAGCAGGTTATGGACATCAATCCTCAGGGGTACCATTATTGCTTCCATAAGCTGTGTGTCACAGTCTCTGCTGCTCCTTTAACTGCTGAATGTTTTGATAAGTGGGCCAAACTGCAGTAACTCACACTGGCATGCGCCTGTCCCTCACCTTGACAACCCCTGGTTTAAGACATATGACGTTCTGACTACCAAAGTGTTGAAAAATGTCCCCTTTAGCTGTACCACAAGGTTCTGTACGCAGCCCTCTTTTATTTAGGCCTATTATTTATATTAATGACATATTTGGGATGTCCAAAAATCTTTTACTTTTAACCCAGCTGCATTCAGCTTGCAGTAGTTTTCACCCTCCACTGTATGAACGTCAGCTGAGTAGATGCTGTTCTTGGGAACCAGAACAAGCTCTTGCATCACAGGCGGAGTGTAACATCTCAAAGATCGAGTTGGTCTCACAAATCACAAATATAAACCTGTGTGTGTTTTTGTTCTTCAGGAGCGGGAGATCCGGAGTCTCTCTGCAGAGATTGAGAGTCTGAAAAACCCACAGGACCTGAGTCCATCTCCACGTCTGGATGAGCTGCGGGATGAGAACACCAAGCTGAAGTACCGCCTCAACGTCCTGAAGAGGGTGAGTAGTACAGCAGGTGTAAGATGGGGTGTACTCTTTGCCTCGAATATGAGTACAGTAGAAGTCAGTTTTAACCAGTCACAATTGTTTTGTATGTATGTAGGTTTTTTTTGGTAGTGTAAAGTCAGACTGTCGAAGCATATTGAGCATATCCAATATATTTTCCTCTTGTTTCCTCTTCATATATCATCGTTATATTAATGAAGCTGATGTGCTGTGTGTGCTCAGAGCCTGCAAGAGGACAGGACGACTCACTGCGGTAAATCAATGTTGAACATTAACCAACGGCTCCAGGAGATTTTCGGCGAGGCCATCCAGGCTTCCTGCCCCGAGCTGGACAACCCTCCACTGTCTGTCGCTCCCAACCAGCAGGCCAAGTTTGGAGACTACCAGTGCAACAGTGCCATGGCCATGGCCCAGGTGAGGCTGCCAAGTCTGTCTGTGGATCACAGAAAATTACCCTTTAATTGCGGCTAAATAGAAGTTTCTGTGAGTCTGCAGGTCCGGAGTTTGTTTAAATGTCTGACATTATACAAATTACAGCCTTGAATTGTCTGTGAACACTATTTAAAAGACTGTCTTTAATAATGAAAGTCTAGTTTCAAGGCTTTACAAACATCTTCAGTGTTTTCTCAGAAAGGACCCATTTTTAACAACACTGATGTTTCTTAGTGATCAGATAATATTTGGAGGCTTTTCATTGTAACAGTGCAGTGTTTAATATTGTTCTGTGGAGGCCAACTGCAGAATCAGCACAACCACTGCAGGTTTCATCGTCTGTAAAAATCCAATACATCAAATTTTGAAATTACACTTGTCAAAAAACTTACTACACACACACACACACACACACACACACACTGTTGGCTGCCTGGCAGTTCAGAAAAACAAACGTCTTTCTGGGATGAAAACCGGGAAATTAGTTTTTTTTTTCTTAGTATAAGTTTATGTAACACATTTTAAGCCATATTGTGTCGTGCTGCAGATGCTGAAGGCGAAGGGAATGAAAATCAACCCGCGGGAGATTGCAGAGAAGATCATCCAGAACCTTCCAGACAATGAACTCATTCAGAAAACCGAGATTGCAGGACCAGGTGCAAAACATCTCACTGTGATTCATTCTAATGATGGAAAACTTATGGACGCAGCATCGCAGAGAGATTTCCTCCCCGGGTTTTCCTCGCTGCTTCCTGCACTTTTTCTGTTATCGCATACATATTTTAGATTTTCAGAAATATTTTTGTTTGTGTTTATTTTGTGCATTGTGATATTTAGGCAATGTAGACCGTAATAGAAAATCTGACATGATTAAATTAATAAAACAAATCAGAAAAAATACTGAGTTTAAACATAAAATCATTCACCATAGGAGGTTTTTTTGTATTTTCCATAATTTTAAACTTAAACATAAGCTTTGATAAACTTTTTATGAATTAATGGAACATTTTGCAAATAATATTTAAAAAGTGTCACAACAGTTCAGTAGATTTGTTTGGATTTCATAGTAATTTATCACAATTGAAAATGCTACATTAAGCTACAGCCTAGCAGAAATGCACAACTTGACAGTTTCACTTCCAGATATACTGAGTACACAAACTGTTTTTGAATAGATAACAAGTAATTAAGTTAAGTAATTGGACATAAGATAGCAATATGTATGTTCAGAATCCTTGCTGAAGCACCTCTAGTATCCGTCTGTACTCTGACTCACACTCATCGTCCCTTCTGATATATTTTTGTGTCTTCAGGGTTCATCAACATCCACCTGAAGAAGACGTTTGTGTCCAAAATGTTGAGCAACCTGCTGGTCAACGGAGTGCAGCCGCCCCCACTGGCCTCCAGGAAAAGGGTTGGTCACACTCCCTCATGCAGCATGAAGCTAGATGTAGATACAAAGGGTTGTGAGCTGTTCTTCAGCTGCACCAGTTTTCTTACATCATACCCCTCCTCAACAGCAAAAAACAGATTTGTCATTAGTCAAACGTCTAACCCGAAAATGTGAATAATTGTACACTACTGTTGCCTGAATATTAGTTTATTGGTTAATGATGGAGCTAATTGTCAGGTTTATATTTAGTCTTTACTCATTATTAGTTGCATCTGTGTGTGCCGCCCAGGTCATCCTGGATTTCTCCTCTCCCAACATTGCCAAAGAGATGCATGTGGGTCACCTGCGCTCCACCATCATCGGGGAAAGCATGAGTCGGCTGTTTGAGTTTCTGGGCCACGATGTTCTCAGGTCAGTTCAGTCGCTGCTCACAACACCTGCTGCGTCTGAAACACGAACACACACTGTTATGCACATCACAGTACGGCATCCCTCTCTACTTTAAATTTGCGTTTCCCAGGATATCAAGGGACTGACCCACCTTACTGAGCCCTACTCTGCCTCTGATTAGGAAACACATATTTGTCAACAGGACTAATAGTCTCCAGCACTGTTATTATCCCAGTGAGGCTGTAAGGTTCATTACACACCAAAATGCATGAATGAAAAAAGGAGAGACATCTTTTCTTTTCTGCAAAAAACCCTTCTAAATTTGTCCTTGCTCAGCCTAAAGCACAGCCAGTGTTAGCATGTTAACCACACCAGCAGTGAAATGTATGTTGATGAATATTTGACGTGAGGGTGCTACAGAAAATCTTTTTGGAGCTTCAAAGCTTCATTCCTTATTGTTAGAATTTAAATTCTTAATAAATACACGAATGCTGTGCAGCTTTTTTTTTGTTTTTAAATGTACTTGCATGTTTATTCATTCTGTCTAAACTTGGTATTTCTAACCGGTTGCAGATAAAGTTTAGGCTACTCTAATAGACTCTTGTGATCCAAACATTTCCAGTACCTCCAGAATGTTGTAAAGTCAACCTTTATTTAAAAAAAGATAGATGTAATCACCTGCAAATTCCACAACATGTTTTTGTCTAACAAAATATTCAGCTTCACTCCGTATTTGTTTGCAAATAACTGTCAAATAACTGTTTCCTCTCCCGCTTGTCGCACACAAAGAGAGGCATGCACCTGTATTAACAGGGCGCTCTAGCAGCAGTCTAACAGCAACATAAATGACATTTATTCATCAAAGAAAGGTGACTTAATAAAAGACTAACTCATTCATTCAGATGGAATCACCTTATTCAAATGGCAGATTTTGTCAAAGGATTTTAAAATGTTTTTTAGGGTGCTGACGTCATAAAATATGGCAACTGACATTCAAATCCTGATTCAAAAATCTCAGGTCATTCAGCCCTGGTTCACGTTAACTTAAAGGGATAGTGCACCCAAAAATGAAAATTCAGCCATTATCTACTCACCCATAGCCGAGGGAGGCTCAGGTGAAGTTTTAGAGTCCTCACAACAAGATCCGAGGGGAGAGTGGGTAGCAGCACACCTAATGGCAGACGGCGCCCCAGATTCAAACGTCCAAGAACACATAATTGAAACCACAAAATATCTCCATACTGCTCGTACGTAGTGATCCAAGTGTCCTGAAGCCCCGACATAAAAAGTTGTTTGGAAAAACGGCATTTTTTAGCCTCATTGTAGCCTGTAGCTCTAACTGCCTAACTTGCGTGCGAGACCAGCGAAAGAACGTGAACACACATGAAGGCGGTGCCCATGTCTCACGGTCTTGTGCAAGCGCACACACGTGAGCGCAGTGCACAGAGAGGCAGTCAGAGCTACAGGCTGCAATGAGGCTAAAAACAGAGTTCAGATGACGTTTTTCCAAACAACTTTTTATGTCGGGGCTTCAGGACACTTGGATCACTACGGATGAGCAGTATGGAGATATTTTGTGGTTTCAATTATGTGTTCTTGGACGTTTGAATCTGGGGCGCCGTCAGCCTCCATTAGGTGGAGTTGTGTTGCTACCTCCTCTCCCCTTGGATCTCCGCAAGTGATGTGAGGACTCTGAAACTTCACCTGAGCCTCCCTCGGCATATGGGTGAGCAGATAATGGCTGAATTTTCATTTTTGGGTGCACTATCCCTTTAATTGATAGTTTGGGGTGTTGCGATGCTACCTGTATGCACGCTAACAATGACCGTGTAGCATGTTTAGCATGTGACGTTCATATATTGATCATGGTAACACTGGAGGTCGTGATTATCCACAATATTTTTCATGGAAATCTGATAAGTTTTCTTGATAACGTCTCTTGTACCAACATGTTGAATTGGAAATTTTGACATGGCAGTGGTGTTAGAGGAATCATCAGGTGGTTATCACTGGGAGACACTGATTATCACTATCAAATATTATGCCAGTCAAGTCAGTTATAGAGATGTCTTACTTGTAGAAGGTTCAAAATTAAGACCTAATCATGTCACGGCCTCAGAGGTATAAAGTAATGTAGTCATGTTTGACACTGCTTATGCCGTTCTCAGGTTGAACCATGTGGGTGACTGGGGGACCCAGTTTGGGATGCTGATTGCACACCTGCAGGATAAATTCCCAGACTACCTGACCACCTCACCGCCCATTGGTGACCTGCAGGCCTTCTACAAGGTCAGTTAAAACTCCATCTGTCTCCATCTCTCTGTTTTCCACTGCTGCTCCTTATTGTATCATGACAAAGGACTTAAAGTGCTCATATAGTCACACATGTTAGGTCTGCTACTAGTTAGCTGTATGTATTAACTATGAATATATACATATTTGACTGTTTGGTTTATTTTCATGTCCATCATCTGTCATAGTTTTTATTTTATTGTTTGTGGATATATTTCATGCAGATTAATTTACAGTCTGCAGCTAAAGTTCATGAAGTGAATGAACACCAAATCTAAACTTTTAGTTTTGACAGTAAATGTCAACTATAAAAAGTGATATTTTCAGTAAGTTGATGCAAAAATATTCTGTGGAGCATTATGCTCCTGCAGTGGAGCACTTGTATAGCACACTTTGCATATGTATATTGTGTGAATACATTATGTATAAAAGCAGAACATTATCTGTTCTTTCTGCTGTCGTCTTCCCTCATTTCTCTCCACACCTCATTTACTTCTTACATCATCCACCCTATTCTTTTTGGTCTTATGCGCTCTCATTTCTTTCTTTCCCCCCCATCTTACATCTCCTCATCCTCTCTCAATCAGGAGTCGAAGAAGCGCTTTGACGAGGAGGAGGACTTTAAGAAGCGAGCGTACCAGTGTGTCGTCAGACTGCAGAGCAAAGAGCCCGACTTCATCAAAGCCTGGAAACTCATCTGCGATGTTTCCAGGAAAGGTAGAATGCACATGGATTTATCTGTTGATGAGGCTGTGATATTAAAGGAAGAATCCTCACCAAACACACACAGCTGAACTTTTTGAAATGAATGCTGCATTGAGAGAGCGCTCGAGCTGACAGCCGTGACACAAGCTGCATTGTAACTGTTTGGAGCAATAATGCACCGCCAATTTACATCAACTAAAGGTGCTTATTTTTGCCACTTACAGGCTCAGACTGTTATTATAAGTTTAAGTTTAAGTCTGACAACATTATGGAAAGGATCCCTACAAAGATGGACGTTTTTGTTGAATAATTATGTCCTTTTTGTTTAACCAGAAACAGCCAGACCTACCAGACTCCATTTACATAGACAGTAATGTCATCACTTTAAAACACGCTTTATTCAAAGTTTGCAGAAACAAAATGAAACACAAAAAAGCTGTCTGTGTTCTCTCTGGTTTGGTTGAAATAAACACTTTATTAACTCAGGTTAATGTGAAAATACACTGGCTCTATGCACGCTAAAATTAATGTGTATTTAAAAGGCATCTGAGGGGTTTGATGATGGCGATTTCGGGGCTGTTTCTGGTTAAACAAAAAAAAATTCTGAAGTTACCCTTGAACCCAGGCTTGTTCACATTTTTGAAGGACTGTTGAAAAGTTCAGTTGTTTGCTTATTCCAGCTGTGTTTAGTTTGATTTAGCTTTTTAAATTGGTCTCAGAACTGACACTTAGATGACGATGGTGTGTGTTTCAGAGTTCCAGAAGGTTTATGACTGCCTGGACGTCAAGCTCACGGAGAGAGGAGAGTCGTACTACCAGGAAATGATGGCAAAGGTGGTGAAGGAGTTTGAGGACAAAGGTCAGTGTGCAGCACGTCAAAGGTCACAGGAGGATAAATGAAAGTTATCACACTAAGGATGTTTCTCAGGAGGAACTGTTTGTTTTACTTCCAGTGTGGTTTATTCTTGCTTAATTTTAAAAATAAAAAGTGGTCTCCTTTTGAGTCCCTTTTGCCTCTGTACAACGTTCAAGTTGTGCCTCTGTGTACTTTGGTTGTTAAAGGCTTTGTGGAGCATTTTTGCACCAATAATATTTAATCCATGATACAAAATCCTCAATGTTGAACAGATTTTTTTGTATGTCTTTGAAATTGTAGTCTGGTGTTTCCTTGTGTGACCACCAGGTGGCAGTATTGTTGCATTAATGTCTTCCTCCAAATCCCCCTCCTGTATTTGGTCTGTTTTTTTTGCTTGTCCAACTTCTATGTTTTCCTGCACTTTCTTTATTCTCCATTTCACTCATTATCTCCTTTTTCCTCCTCTCCCCTCCCAATCCTACCCACATTATTACTCTGTCTCTTAACCATCGTTTATGTCATTTTACTTTCTCTCGTTTAATTTCCCTGTGTGCCCTCCTCATCTATTCATCCATCTTTCCTTTGCCTTTTGTTTCTTCCCTCTCTCTTCAGGCTTGGTGGAGATGGACGAGGGTCGTAAGATCGTCTTCGTCCCGGGTCAGTCCATCCCCCTCACCATCGTCAAGTCGGACGGCGGCTACACCTACGACACGTCGGACCTCGCAGCCATTAGGCAGCGGCTCTTCGATGAGAGAGGCGACATCCTCATCTACGTCGTAGACAGCGGGCAGGTGGGTGGACAGAGAGAGAAAGAAGATGGGGAAACATAGATGGAAGAGTTCATATAGAAGAGGAATGACAGTGTGAACAAATAGAGGAGCTAGACAACAAAAAAGAAAGCTGGAAGTAAACAACAGCTTAAGTTTAGAATATCTAATAGGGAGCACAGGGACCATTTGTCTCACAGCAGTTTTACTGTTCAGCACGACTTCAAGAAGCAGAAACTCACTGCTCTTTAGAGGTGACGAAGGAGGACGTCTGCTTAAATTCAGATTATTTGACTGTTGTGGCGTGGAAGACACATTATTATGTTTTTATGAATAAAATATGTCCCAGAATTTATTTAAACACAGGCACAACTTTTTTTTCCCAGAAAAACATTACCTTTGATCTAGTAAGAGTACAGATGAAGACCTTCTCAGTGTCTTTTGTTCCTTTTCTTGTGAGGTGTGAATAAATGCAGCATTCAGACTACCACTTAGAGTTCATCTAAAATCATTTGGTGCTTTATACACAAGTTGGAGCCTGAGAGCTTCACGAAGTCATCATCTGTGTCGGAGACGGCGGGTTGAGCTTTGAAATGTTGGTTATGAAGACAGACATCTTCAGCAGCAGCAGCAGCGGCGGCTGAAGCGAAAAGGGAGAAAGGAAGAGAGGGACGGGCTCACTGTCTGCGGTGTGAAACTGAAACTGTCGTCTGAGGAAACTTAATAAACCATGACCAGTAAATACAAGGCCGTGGTGACGGGAGTTTTCACTTAGCATGAGCAATACAATACCTTAACATCTACTCTATTGATTTGTAAAAACATTGATGGCGCGCAGAGGAGATCAGGCCTACTGACTTTGGTGATCCCCCTGACGTTTCGTTCCGTTCCCAGCTGGTTCAGGACGCTCCCATCCTCCACCGCAGACCTTCTAACATCTTATTCTACACCCAGGTCCGTCTGGTCAGCTGACCAGGGGCTCCTGGCTGTCCCACGCTCCAGACTTCAGCTCAGGGGTGATCGTGCCTTTGCTGCGTCTGCCCCCAAACTGTGGACCAGCAGCCCTTTCCCAATTGGATCTGCCACCTCCATTGACTCATTTAAGTCCAGACTCAAAGCCTACTTTTGTTCTTTAGCGTTTGCGTCCCCCTGATGTGGCCTTCCCTGATGCGTGCCTGTGTGTGTTGTCTCTGAATGTGTGAGCTGTGCACCTGACAGTTATGTTGCCTCTTATGTGTGTGTTTTTAGCATTTTATTCCATCTGAGCAGCACTTTGGTCAACGTGACTTGTTTTTAAATGTGCTTTAGAAATACATTTGAGTTGAGAGTAAAGACTGTAGTTATGAACCTGTCAGAGTAAACAGGACTTAACTTTTAGTATCTGAAAAAAAATCAGTGAAGTTACACTCCTTGTCCTCACTTGCCTGATGAGAAATGAAGCTGTAATTCCTATTGGCCGACTGAGATTTTAGAACAGTGGACCTTTTATTTAGTTAAACAAACAACAAAATGTCTGATGAATGTGTTCAAAATAGCAGCGAAATATGGCGCCACTGACTTCAGACCAGGTTTTTGTTGGTCACTGGCGCAGTCACTTTGGGCTGTTTCAAAATAGCAGTAAGTCAACAATGTACCTAAACTGCACGTGCATGAGCACAGCTGGGTGCGGGCTCAGAAAGCGACAACTGCGTTGGTCTGAAACTCGTAATAACAGTTGTGCTGCGCTGCACGCAGCTTTGACAGGTGTAAGACAGGGCCCTGAGACTTAAATGAAATTAAAGTCATTAAAGGTGTCTTAAAAGTTGCCACATAAAAATACAAAGTCTTCAAAATGTACAATGATATGGTCAGCTGACTTGTGTAGACTTCTGTTGTTTACTTATTTTATATGTACTTTATTGTTTGTGTCCGTTTCTGTGTCTGTGTGTGTGTGTGTTTGAACTCTGTAGCCGCTCAGGATTCAGTTTTGTTCCAGGCAGCTGTGACATATAGAAAGTCTTCTTTTAATCTGGGACGTACAACGTGACATTTATGTTATATGTCACTGTATTTGTGCGTGTGTCTTCTCTTTCAGGGCACACACTTCCAGGTGGTGTTCGCTGCGGCTCAGATGATTGGCTGGTACGACCCCCAGGTGACCCGGGTGGAGCACGCAGGCTTTGGTGTGGTGCTGGGGGAAGACAAGTAAGTGTACAACACACAGAGCCGACTCTTTGTGACTGTCTGGATCTTTATAAGATGTTCTCTCTCCATCTTTTTATGATACTAAATGGACAAATACAAGAGTGGTATGGATCTTCTTAGCAGCCTCTCAGCAAGAAAGCAAATATACATATTTCCTAAATGGTCCCAAATCCAAGCTTTATGGCTTTTTAAAGCATCCAGGCTTTTACATAAATCCAAAAATCAGTCAGTTCAGACTCTGGCAGTGAAACTCTTGACTCTGACCGTGTTGATACTGAGAGCACTGAAGGACCGAGTGGTGGAGCTGCACACAGACTAATAACAGTTTAACACAAATCCAAATTGCCGTCATCAGACCAACAAAGACCAGCCTCTGAAGATGGAGACTTCTCCAACTCCACCACACTATAATCATCTGGATGTCCTTCACTGTATCTTTATCACCACTGCTTCATGTTTTTATTGCATTTATTATCATACATAAAAAACAAGAATTTTACTGCACGACCGCATCCACAAATAAAAAGGAAAAATATACAGCCGCTGGTCCACAAACAGTACACTCAGTGTTTGAACTGTTGGTTCAAACACAAGGATGCAGAGCTGTTATTACTCAGCATGTGGAGGTGCGGGAGGGAGCGGGAAAGTTGTGCAGTAGGTGGACAACAGTAATTAAAAGTTGGACAGTGACAACATGAGATCGAATTGGAGAGACGCTTTCAGTTTGAACACAGAATAAACACAGACACACTGAGGTGACTTGAAAAAAAAACCCAGTGCAGACAAAGACTGGTGGCTGCTTCTTATCTTTTATCAAAAGTTAAAAGTTTAATGTGAACACACCACAAAGATTGCAACAAAGAAACTCCTGCTTTCTGACACATATTCTTTGGCTGTGTGAAAGTTAGTCAGTCTGAACACAACACACGTTAACACACTAAACTAGCCACTCATAATCATATGCAGTTTCATCGTGTGCTTGAAATACAAATTGTGAACAGTCAACTGGCTGAATGGCTGCTGATGAGAGCCAGTTGAAGCCAACGGTGCCGTACATACCACAACAACCGAAACATGAAAGATGGCTTGTGTCAGAGTCAGACTTTAAGTGTTGAGACCAGGACTGAAGTTATCTTAACTCCTAAAAACTCAGAATTGAGACGCAACTTGAGACTTTAAAATGCTGAAACCTTTAAAGGCAGAAGGCCACGCCCCCTTTCAGCCGATTAGCATGAACACAAACACACACTCTGGCTGAATCTAAATGTGCACCCTCTGAGCCCTCACATACTCTAGTTGTACGTACTGTGACGAGTTCACCGTCATCACGTGAAGTCAGTTCAGTTCATTTATTGGTCTCCTTAGAGAAATTTGACTCTAGTCTGCAAGGGAAGAGACAGCAAGCCGCTGATAGACGATCCTCGAGACTGTTTTACTCGTTACCACGGAAACGCCCAAGCCAGGGTCACAATCATTGTAACAGCTGTGTGCTCATCTGTCCCTGCAGACAACAAGATATAAATCCCATGTATAGGGTTGTTTTGTGAGTGAAACAAAATACATTTCTTTGTAACATACAAACTGCAGACCATCACATACAGAGATGTTTGGAAATAAAGACCGGGCTATGACTAATCAGCTACATCAGAAGATTCTGTTTCTCTTCTGTTGTTTTTCGGCCTCTTTTCTAGTCTGTATATTTGGCATTACACTGCACAACCTTTGGGTTAGGCAGCAATAATACCATGCATTTTGATTACTCTCTGTAGCCTACATTTCTACATATGTCTGTATCATGATGTTGTTGAATATTATTTCTGGCCTACACAATTCAATTTTTGATTTAATAGTCAACAGTAACTGTTTTACATGTCTATAAGTTTTGTTTTTTTAGTCGGCTATTAAAAAAAAAAAAACCTACGACGATACATTCGTACTGCAATGAATTGTGGGTTATTAAATCAATGGAGTCTGCTGAAGTCTGCACCCCGAGCGGACTCTCTGGAAGTCTGCAGAAAGTCCGCTTTAGGCCCTTTATGGACCGGTTGAATTGTGAATTTGGACAGGCCTTAGCACTCCCAGACTTCCTAGCAACACGCCTGCAAAGTTTGTGAGTCTGCAAGTGTGGTGAAGTCCAGACGTTTGGATTCAGCCTCTCTCACACACACACTCACTTGACCCCCTTGCCAAATTTCAGCCTCCGAGAGCAAAAACTGTGGCAGCCAAAGACCAATCAGCTAACTGACTGATGCAGCAAGCTATAGAGCTGCTGGTTGTAGCCTAACATGGGATATGGCAGATATGTAAGGCAGAAGTTATGAAGCCACACACTTTGAATATGTTCTCATTGTCTTAGTTGTATAAAACAAAACACTGTTACTGATTTGAAAAGAAAAATGATCGAATTGTGCCGTTTTAATTTGTGTTCCTAAATTTCAGCAATTAACTTGACGAGTTAAACATTATTATAATCGATAGAAATGATGAACAAAACCATGAAAGTAAGACACAAGTTGTAAGAATCCTTTAAAACCTGCTGAGCATGTTTGAGTTTTTCTTTTTCATGCTACAGACTCTCCCTCAGCCTTGGTTCGGTCTGCGTCATCATCCTTTTCTTTCTCTCCTTCACCCTTTACCTTATTTTCTCCTCTTCCTTGTCATTCTTCTCTTTCTTCCATCTACCCTTCTCAGCTCTGGTCTCCTACTTGCTCTCGTCCTCCATCTGATTCTCCTTCTCTTCCCGTACCCCTCGTCACCCTCCTTCATTTCCTGCTGTGTCTTCCACGTCTTCATCTTCCCCATCACCTCCGCCACCTTCTTCCTCTCGTCTCCTCCCTTTATCTTCTTCCTCATCTTCTTCTCTTCGTCATTGTCTTTCTTCTCCCTCTTCTCGCCCACCTTCACATCTTCTTCCTCCTCCTCCTCCTCCTCCTCTTTCTTCACTCCACTTCTCAGTCCCAGTTTATTTTCCCAAGCAGTTGCACGTACAGTCTGCGTACTACTGTATATCCCCTGTGTATTATTTATTCCCTTTTTATAGTAAGCAGTGATTACTGTGTGGCTGATAGGTGAGCAGGCTCTATAATTTGAACACTATCTGTCACACTGTTGTTTTTTCCCAATCAATCGTCCAGAGAAGAAGAGCCAAGCCCAGGCAGGAGGTTGATGTTATGCTTCGCAGAGGCCATAACTAAGTGCTGCTAAACGCCCCACAGTAACCTGAGGGGGCGTAAATTGGCCCCACAATGTCTGCGCTACTCCAAACTCCATTAGAAATTTATCATGCTGTTTTCATAATCGCTCATCCAGACAATAAGGGCTTAAAGCAGCCACTGGGGGAGATGTTATGGCTGCAAGTAAACAGAGGGAAAAAGGGGGGGTTATTAAATTTTTGGCTCATGTTCTGCTTGTATCTGATTTGGTTGATTGTACAAAATGTTGTGCCCCGAGGTGTCGGCAAGCAGAATCTAATAGTTTGTTGTCGCAATAACCATTGGCAGCAGAAAGTCAAACCTGAGTACCTGGAAAGTTCTGTGTGGGGATGTTGAGACGTCACAGCACAAAAATACGCTGCAAAGTCTCATAACCCTTTATTTTGTCTCTCTCTCTGTGATTTCAGAGTTCACTAGAAAGTTCTCACTGAACCTCTTGTCTTTGTTGCTCAGGAAGAAGTTTAAGACCCGGTCAGGAGACACGGTGAGACTGATGGACCTGCTGGAGGAGGGACTGAAGAGGTCCATGGACAAACTGAAGGAGAAGGAGAGAGACAAGGTGAGAGCATCTATCATTTCTTCAGCAACAAAGGCTGCTGATGGAGGAAATTAAGGGAGCAGAGAGACCATCCCTCTCTTCTCTCTTCATCACGTTGATGTCAGAATGTGTCTCATGCCTCACCACTGATTTACAAGAGGAGAGTGTGTTGTTTGGCGGCATCTCTGGGCATCATTTTGTGAGGACATGAAGTCCATACCCTTCACATGAGCTTTTACTTTTGAGCATCATAAAAAAGTTGAATTCTGCTGTAGGACACATTTGCTGTCTCATAAACTGAAAGAGAAAGGTGACATTGATAAAGGGCAAAAACACTGTACCTAATCTTCTCTTACCTTCAGTGGTGTCCAGCCATGCAGACAGTTTTGGTTTTATTTGTCTTGTTAGTATCAAACCCCTTTCACACTGAGGGTTCAACCTGGGCTGAACCAGCACTGACTTTGTGTGTGAATGTGACTTCGCAAACCAGGTTAAGAAGTGGGTTGGGTAAGGGTCGATGTTAATATGAATGGCAGCCAAGGCGAGACAAATTATCTCACTGGTTGTGAATAGGGCGCGCAGCCATGATGCAGTTGTCACAGGTCGCCACAGCCCAATGGTGCAATGGCAGCAGGAATGTTTTTACCTGTAGCTACCATTTGAACAACCTGCAGATGTGGCAAGACTTGAAATGCAGAAGCTCCGAGCGCCCAGGAAGAAATTAAGCGGCAGATGATTGGAACAGTGAAGGACAACGTAGTGTGTGCAAACATAATGAAGCTGCTAAATAAGAGAGGTGTACACTGGACACAGAAACTGGTCACAGACAAATTAAAGGCACTGAAAAAGCAGTACAGTTGAAGTAATCATAATATTACAGGCCAAACCAGTTAGGTTAATTGTGTTTATAGATGTGATGTACTAATATACTATACAATGAGGGATTCAAGTGCAGAACACTATTTCTGAGTATCATGTATAAACCTCCCACCCATTTCTCTTTTAACACTTTATTTTTGTTGTTTTTAAAAATGTTACAAAAAGGTAGAGAAAAAAATACAAAACACAAACAAACTGCCTTATACCATGTCTTTGTGATGGCCTTTTTACAAGCTGCCAACAAGATTTTCCGTATGTTTCTGTCTTCTCTAAACACAGTTCCTCCTGCCATACTGCCTAAGTACAATGCCTTGCATGATCTAGGTATATTATAACCCAAAATTTTAATAATAACCATGTGAACATTCACCCAAAACAGTTTCAGGACAGAGCCAAAATACCCCGCCCATTTCTAGCACATGAGGTAACTGGTCTGTATTGCTCCAGGGTTGTGACCCAGGTTGCATCTGGGGTCCCGTTTATACGACAACAATTGCAGCTGAAAACGGTAAACTGAAGTTGCGTTTTGGCCGATCATTTACACGACAGCGGCGTCTTCATTGTCATGTAAACTTGCACTTGACTTTTCGCACATGCACATTACGCTTCCAGTCACTAGACATGCTCGAGAAAGTCGACCGTCACAACAACAATGCCGAGCTCTGTTTGTGCTGCTCACCCTGTTGATTTGAAGTGAAGTGTAGATCTGTTACTGTAGCAACTCCACCTTGTCGTCCGTCCAAAGTTATCTGTGCATGCTTTCGCCAGTGTGACGTCTTTGTTTTGGTTTGTAATCACCGCGTTGTAGAGGAAGGCGCTTCAGCGCAGGCGCATGGCGTCAAGCCGTGGTGTTGCTTTGCAAATTTACACTGCCACCCATTGGCCTGGTGTGCATACTACAGCATTTCCAGTAAATTTTGCGGTTCCGTGTGAACGGGAACATTTCAATTACGTCGTCATATAAACGCAGAAGTTTTTTAAAACGCAAAGGACAGACTTTTCCGTTTTTAGAGAAACTGTTGTCGGGCCTGAATTGTCATGACCAGGGATTAACGTAGCGTTGGCTGGCTTGGCTTGAACTGACGAAAGAAGGGTTAAATGAAGGTCCGATAACGCAAATCCAACCCTGGACATTTCTGCCTTCTCCCCAGTACAATGGAGTGAATTTCAGCATTATAAAATCAACATTATTTTTTACAAATTTTCACAAATCTCTGGATCATCTATGTTTGAACTGCTTTCTAATGACATAGAAACAGAATAACAAGCAGCTGAGCATAAAATGTAGTCCTTGACCTTGGGACTGTTGGTTGACAAATCAGTCACTCATGGTTCTAGCTTTTTGCTGAGCTTCCCCCAACTTTTTGAGCAGAGAGTTTATTGATGTGGCCGTGAGATTCAGCTGAAAGCTCAGGAAAAAGCTGCTAAGTGAACAACTAGGTCAGATGTTCTTGTCAAATAGGTATTGTTGTGGAAAGAGACGTTAAATTATTTTCTTACTACATTTTAGTGAGCAGCATACATACAGTGCCATTCACCTCCACTGTACTGGCAGAAATCTCAGGGACAGATGTTCTATCAGAAGCACAGAGAACACTGGACTGGTTGAACCATTTAGCAGCTGTACATTGGACAGATGAAGTTTTCATAGCCCGTAACTGCAACAAACCAGTTTGATTCCAGCTGGGACCTTTGATATGTTCCATACATTTCTCTCCTCCAATCCTGGCTTCTCTGTACAAAAACACGATTTTAAGTAGGCATAAGCCCCATGTCCACTTGATTTGGATGAGGGGAAGGGTAGAGCATGCAGGAAGAGAGGACGGACCCGCCTGTCAGTGTGGGTTCATCAGAGGAAACACAATATATAGTGTATGTTAACAGATTTCTCCTCCATTTCCGCTCAGTGCAGAATCCACACACAGCGCTGCCAGCGTTTGTAGTGCAGTGTAATGTGGCGCTTTCATTGCAAAGCATTAAAAAATATGCTTGCCTCAAATAAAAAGGCTTTGGTGGACACAGCCCTTAATGAGAAGCAAACAGGAAGAAAACATTACTTGTGAAAAATTAAGGTACACACTAGGGGTTGCAAATTGTAAGCTTAATTGATCACTGGTAAAATGTATTTATCAACTACTCATTTAATTGTGAAAAAATTACTTTGTTTATACTAAACAGTACCAAATTTTTTTTTCCTTTATCAAAATCCATTGCAACATATTGTCTATTAATTGTTGACATCTCTAGTACACACTCAATAGCAACTGAGGTTTTATCAATGACCCCCCAAATCTTGGGATCGCTCTGAGAGTCTTACCTAGCTGAGTCAGGTCGACTAACTTGAGCTCAATGCAGTCTAATAATCTGGCTCACCCTAGTCTGAGTGGGCGGAAGTTCGCTGCATAGATCAGCCTCTCATTGGGCGGAACAAGCCACCCGCTGAAGTCCCGCCCTACCACCTCCGGTTGTTTAGCAGTTTTCAACACATCCTTTACTTTTGCGGTGTTTGATCTTGCGGGGATGTAGCCATTTTTCTGCCATGGTTTGCATCCTGTAGGCGATATTTTTGTGGGCGTGTTACACCAAAACCTGTTTCCCCCCGGCAATATTTTTGCAAGCGCACCGTTGCTGTGTCACCGCCCAGAACGATTGTGATTGGTTGAAAGAAATACAAGCAGCCGGGGCGTTTTTTCCTCCAATCTCAAAGTGAGAGTCGGCCCAGTCAGACCTTTCTTTTCTTTAGAAAGGTCTGGTGAGCGAGACTAGGCTCACCCTGACAACTAGTGGTGACAACATGATTTTTCTACCCCCTGTGCAGCTGTGACATGATGTGCAGTACAGCTGGGTATGATGGTCATCCAAACCCAGCTGTTTTGTTGGGTGTGGTCAGAGGTTCAAGAAACTTGAACCTCATCCAGAGTCCAGGTCGGCCATGTTTTTCCTCCTCCTAGAACCTGCTGTGAAGTAAAAATGTAAAAATCTAAGACCTCACAATTTTGCATCACTTTCTCTCCTAATTTGAGCAGTTGTTTCTCAGTTTTTAAATAGCAAATGGACTTGCACTTGTATGGTGCCTTTCTAGTGATCCAACCACTCAGAGTGCTTCAACTCTGTATGTTTCATTCATGCACTCACACACACACACTCATACCCTGGTGGCAGAGGCTACCATACAAGCTGCAGTTTAACATTCATACTCATTCACACACTGACAGCACAGCCATCAGAAGCAATTTGGTGTTCAGTACCTTGCCCAGGGACACTTTGACATGCAGAGCGAAAGAGCCAAACCACCGGTCTTCTAATCAGTGGACGACTCTCTCTACCCCCTGAGCCACAGCCCTGTGTCTGAACTCTTATCTGTCGGTCCAACACTGGTCCAGAGTAAAATAAAAAACCTTGATTTATTAAGGTAATGCGTAAACTAAGTTTGCGAAACAATTATCAGACATGTTTATAAAATAAATGTTTGTTTAATGAGGAAAAAATGCAGACAGTCTTGTTAAAATTATTGTCCAAAACACATGTCAAATTGCATTGATATCTATCTATGGGATCCTTAATTTTTTTATCTCCTCAAAAAGGGGCACAGCCTTGACATTTTGTGACCATATGTTTCTTAACTGTAAATGCCTGGCAAATGTATGTTTCATAATGTATAGCTGTATTGTCATATAGGGCTATCCATTTTAAAGTACAAAGTAGATGTCATAAGCTATGTTTCCATCCAAAGTGATTTGAATCATTGGGAAATGCGCATTTAAAGAAATACGAATCCTGCGTGTTTCCATTAAATGTACGGACTTTGGTGAAACCCACAAACTCGTGCAAGTTTTCCGCAGAACCGGAAACAAAACAAGTCTTGCATTCTTCTTCTTCTACATTTTCTGGCGGTTGGCAACCAGCTTGTAAATGCATTACCGCCTTCCCGACCCGGAGTGTGGATATCACCATGGAGAAAGGTGCGCTACGTCAGACTTAATTCGAACATAACTGTCTCCATCCCCTGTTTTGCGAATCAACATTGTTTCAAATCAACCAAAACCCGGCTAAAGCGAGCGTATTTTAGTTTGTGTGAATCAGGGGATTTTAATTCGAAATTTGGCGTTTCCATCATAATTTTCCAATGTGATACTTCTAGATGCGCATCTAAACAGGCTGATGGAAACATGGCTATAGAGTAATGGAAATGTTGTGAAATATTAGGAAAAAGTTGCAGGAAAGTTTTGAAAAATTATTGGGCAAAAATGTGTGGGAACATTGAAAATATCTTTGACAAATACTGGACAGATTGCCATGAAATGTGGTATAGACATTTATGTTCCCAGGAGGATGAGTCAGTCCACCTTTGGTTTATCCCCTGACGTTGCTCCACCAACACGATGAACAAAGAGAAAAGAATAAAAAGTTCTGCAGAGTTTCTTCAGCACACAAACACATCATTGTTATGGTAGTAAACAAAGAGTGAGTTATGTTTTATTTTGGCCTGAGACCTTTTGAACTGCACATTAAAAATATTTAAATTGTAAAAATGTATCATATCTTTTTGGAAAAGATGAAAAAGTTAGAGGACAAAACAACAAATAAGAAAGACGAACACAGCTGCAGCACCTCAGGAGTTGTGTTGTTGTTTTTATGAATATAAATCTGAGCAGTTTTATTTCTGACCGGCTGTTTCATATTTAAATGTCTGTAGGAAGTCTGCTTTATTCCTCCAATATCTCCTCAGAATGAATGGTTACCTTGGTTACTGTCAGAATATTGCATATTATTTTTTAACTTGTATAATAATCATTTTATATCAATATGTCCTGTCAAATGTTTAATCTTTGATAAGCAGCCATTTAGTGAGAGGGACACCATCCAGTGAGCAGCTCATTATTTCCGCCTTGCGCCCAGCTTTTGATTCACCCAGAATGACGAGGCTTATTTTACAGTAATGACCGTCTCACTCTACAGTAGCCATTAATTCTTCGCGCTCTCATCCTGCGCGAACCGAGCCAAACTCTGGATCCTTCTGATCACATCCAGAGACGACCACGACTGAAATATGAAACGACGCCAACAGAAATTTTTCCTCTCATCTGCTGAGCCCTGAGGACAGCCCCACTGTGTGTGGTCTCTCTTGAAAACACACACACACACACACACACACACACACACACACACACACTGTCTTTTATACTTCTCTTCCTCCCCTCCATCTTTTCATCATGCTTCTCTTTTCTTCCTGTGTCCTGTGTGAGCTTGAACCCCTAACCCTGTCTGCAGCCACGCTGATGCTTTTTCTGTCTTGTTT
The DNA here is from genome assembly GCF_041903045.1 of Epinephelus lanceolatus. NCBI lineage: Eukaryota > Metazoa > Chordata > Actinopteri > Perciformes > Serranidae > Epinephelus > Epinephelus lanceolatus. The sequence goes on along the minus strand of NC_135744.1, from coordinate 40,799,540 downwards.
GCTGAAAACACGTCAGTCTTTGTCACATTTGTGTTTTAGTTCAAGAGAAAAACTGAAAGACTGAACTGTCTGGAAATAACTAATGCTAGTTGGAGTGAGCGTCACCTAATTAGCCAATAGTATTGAATTATAACGTACAGTACAGGCCAAAAGTTTGGACACACCTTCTCATTCAATGTGTTTTCTTTATTTTCATGACTATTTACATTGTAGATTCTCACTGAAGGCATCAAAACTATGAATGAACACATGTGGAGTTATGTACTTAACAAAAAAAGGTGAAATAACTGAAAACATGTTTTATATTCTAGTTTCTTCAAAATAGCCACCCTTTGCTCTGATTACTGCTTTGCACACTCTTGGCATTCTCTCCATGAGCTTCAAGAGGTAGTCACCTGAAATGGTTTCCACTTCACAGGTGTGCCTTATCAGGGTTAATTAGTGGAATTTCTTGCTTTATCAATGGGGTTGGGACCATCAGTTGTGTTGTGCAGAAGTCAGGTTAATACACAGCCGACAGCCCTATTGGACAACTGTTAAAATTCATATTATGGCAAGAACCAATCAGCTAACTAAAGAAAAACCAGTGGCCATCATTACTTTAAGAAATGAAGGTCAGTCAGTCCGGAAAATTGCAAAAACTTTAAATGTGTCCCCAAGTGGAGTCGCAAAAACCATCAAGCGCTACAACGAAACTGGCACACATGAGGACCGACCCAGGAAAGGAAGACCAAGAGTCACCTCTGCTTCTGAGGATAAGTTCATCCGAGTCACCAGCCTCAGAAATCGCAAGTTAACAGCAGCTCAGATCAGAGACCAGATGAATGCCACACAGAGTTCTAGCAGCAGACCCATCTTTAGAACAACTGTTAAGAGGAGACTGCGCCAATCAGGCCTTCATGGTCAAATAGCTGCTAGGAAACCACTGCTAAGGAGAGGCAACAAGCAGAAGAGATTTGTTTGGGCCAAGAAACACAAGGAATGGACATTAGACCAGTGGAAATCTGTGCTTTGGTCTGATGAGACCAAATTTGAGATCTTTGGTTCCAACCGCCGTGTCTTTGTGAGACGCAGAAAAGGTGAACGGATGGATTCCACATGCCTGGTTCCCACTGTGAAGCATGGAGGAGGAGGTGTGATGGTGTGGGGGTGTTTTGCTGGTGACACTGTTGGGGATTTATTCAAAATTGAAGGCACACTGAACCAGCATGGCTACCACAGCATCCTGCAGCGACATGCCATCCCATCCGGTTTGCGTTTAGTTGGACGATCATTTATTTTTCAACAGGACAATGACCCCAAACACACCTCCAGGCTGTGTAAGGGCTATTTGACCAAGAAGGAGAGTGATGGAGTGCTGCGGCAGATGACCTGGCCTCCACAGTCACCGGACCTGAACCCAATCGAGATGGTTTGGGGTGAGCTGGACCGCAGAGTGAAGGCAAAGGGGCCAACAAGTGCTAAACACCTCTGGGAACTCCTTCAAGACTGTTGGAAAACCATTTCAGGTGACTACCTCTTGAAGCTCATGGAGAGAATGCCAAGAGTGTGCAAAGCAGTAATCAGAGCAAAGGGTGGCTATTTTGAAGAAACTAGAATATAAAACATGTTTTCAGTTATTTCACCTTTTTTTGTTAAGTACATAACTCCACATGTGTTCATTCATAGTTTTGATGCCTTCAGTGAGAATCTACAATGTAAATAGTCATGAAAATAAAGAAAACACATTGAATGAGAAGGTGTGTCCAAACTTTTGGCCTGTACTGTATATGATATCGCTTCATTAAACTCAGGAAATTATGTCCCCTAACTGTAGCTGTCACCTTTACAGTCAGGAAAACACAGACTTAAGCTTTGTCATGATGTTATGAGAACCGTAATCCAGGTGTTCCTTGTGGTTGCACCTTTGATGGCAATAGGAAAGTAACCTGTCATCAGAATTTCTGAAAAAATGTTAATGCCTTGAACAAAAATTTAACCCCAACACTCCCATTTTTCATGAGTTCAAAAAAAGACCTGAAACTTTTTCTGTGCACACAAGAGCGTAACTAAAACTCTCAATATTTGGTCACAAATGTGTTGAAATCCATGTTTGTTAGCACTTCTACTTTTCCAAGATGATCTATCCACCTTACAGGTGTAGTATATGAAGATATTGGTTAAACAGCCTCGTTACTACACAGGTGTGCCTTGGGATGGTCACAATAAATGGCCACTTTAAAATTTGCAGTTTTAACACAACACATTGCCACAGATGTTGCTAGTTTTGAGAGAATGTGTGACATTGGCGTGGTGACTACAGGAATGTCCACCAGAGCTGTTGCCTGTGAACTGAATGTTCATTTTACTACCATAAATACATCTCAGATGTAATTTTTGGAATTTGGCAGTACATCCAACCAGCCACACAGCCAACAGAGCATGTGTAACCAAGTTAGCCCAGGACCGCCACATCCAATGTCTTCACCTGCAACATCATCTGAGACCAGCCACCCAACTGCTGATGCAACAGTTGGTTTGCACAACAACAACAAGACTTTTTGTGCAGACTCTTAAAAATTGTCTCAGTAAAGCTCATGTGCATGCTCGTCATCCTCAGCAGGGTCTTGACATTACTGCAGTCCGTCATCTGTACTGACTTAATCGGGCAGATGCTCACCTCCAATAAGGTTTGGATCTTTGAAGAAGGGTTCTCGTCACGGATGAATCCATGGTGACCCAAAAATGTATTCCTGTAGCCCTAGTCAATGTAAAATCCATAGATCAATAATACTAGTCCATACCCATTGGTAGCTTTGTCACCTTCTACCTATGCCAATCCTCAGTGCCTATGTGCAGTTTCACATAGATTGTCACACTGGTCCACAGGGGGAGCCACAGTGATCGGTCACATTTTAGCCATTTTTAAGCATTTTTCTGTTGTTATAGCGCCACCCAGTTGCCAATTAGAGTTAAATTTCTCCAGTCACCTTGAGGCGTCGTGTTCTACATATCTACCAAGTTTAGTAAAAATCCATATGGCGGTTAGGTCTAGATAAGAAATGAGCTCTCTAGCGCCCCCATTTTGTTTGATGGGGTCAATAATGGAGGGGTCCCCTCAGATTATGTGTGGTCATATGCCTACAAAGTTGCGTGGTGATGGGTGAAACCCTTGAGATGTTATACACCTTTATGTGATGAGCCACGCCCTCCGCAATATTCATTGCCTTATAGAAGCTCAGTTTTAGTAAGTTTTCCAACTTTTGCCAAGAGGGAACTTTAGATATTGGTCCCTAGATTATGTTCACCCAGTTTCATGCAGATCGCTCAAACTTCCTAGGAAGAGATCCATTTGAAGTGTTTTTCAAAAAATTCAAAATGGTGGAAAATCTATATAAGCGGAAGTTATGGGTTCTTGAGGCAAATGTGTTCCTCATGAGGAGAGGCATCTCTGTGCAAAGTTTCATGTCTCTACGACATACGGGGCATGAGATATGTCCATTCAAAGTTTGCAATTTCAATGGGTTGCTATAGCGCCCCCCTTTGGCCAATTGATGTAATATTGCTTAATTGGCATCCTCCCATGACCCTCTACCACTGTGCCAAATTTCACATGGATTGACCAAGTCAGTGAGGGGAAAAATGTGGAACAGACACACAGAGTTTTCGTCATTATATAGTAACATACAATGACTATATCATGAACATCGTTTTTTAAGCCACCAACATGAGACTGGCCTCTGTGTTTCGGTTCTTTCGCTCTCTCTCCAGTGGATTTCTCCTTTTTGCAGGCACACACACACGAAGAAAGACTCACAAACATGATAGGTCACACACACCCCTCTGCCCATCCAGATCACTCTGTCATGAGCGATGATGTGAGCAGACGAGGTGTGTTATAGCGTGTATCGCAATATAGCCTAAAAATATTGCAACATTATTGCCCATTCCTAAGTCAGATATTCCCATTGAACAGCCAAATTCAATTCAATGTACGTAATTCGGAGTTGGTACAAACCCACTGCTACTACAGCTGTGTTTTAAATACATCAACTAAAAAATCTCAGACAGAGAAGGATCTGAAAATTTTCTGAACACTTCATAGAATACAATTTTCTACTTGTGTGTGTGCACTTTGTGTTTTTACGGCGGTGCCCCGACTGACGCTCACAAATGACCCAAACTCAGCCGCTAGGATCCCCCGGCTACAACAGTTCTTTGTCACTGGCCCCTGAGCAGCTCAACTGGGCCTTGTTAAAAGAAGTTTAACAAGGTCATAGTGTTTTTTACCTTCTAACCTTAGATTGTCCCACCTAATCTCTGGATTCAACCCAGAAAATATCTGTTCACAAGCCTTTCCCTTCATCCCAAGGCTATCGTTAGCTGTTGTTTTCCCTTTACTTCACACAGCAAAGCCTGACTTTTGTGTTAATTTGAGTGTATGTGTTATGTGTTGAGGGATTTGTATCTGAAATTAAACTTGCAGGGGGATAAACATGAGAGAAAAAAACAGAATCTGACCTGGTTAAGTATTATCTGGAGTACTTGGTGCAGTGTAAACAGTCAGTGACTTCCAGTTGAACTGCAATGATTTTAATGCCGAGAAGGTTGTGGGAAACCGGTGCCAACACAGTATCCCTGCAGGCCCCTCTGGCCTGGTGCTCTGCTGTCTGTCTGGGTCGGTGCCCACGTCTACCATCTGCTAACCCTGCCTCATTAAAACAAAGCCCAACCCTGGCCTCCATGAACCTCAGCCTGCGCCGCTAACGCTGCTGCTAAGATTTGTTTTCTCCTGTTGTGTTATATTACACTCAGATCTGCTCTTCTGTCTTCTATTATTTATTCCTGACCCAATTTCTCTTTTTTTGTTTTATTGTGTCCCATACTTTTGCATCCTGTTATGTTCTGTTCTTTCCTGTTTTGTCCTGTTATTCCCTGTCCTGGTGTGTGTGCGTACTGCTCCTGACCTCTGTGGTCCTATCCCTGTATGTCTGGTCTCATCTGCCCTGTCCTGCTATGGCTCGTGATTGGCCTTTAGAGGGATAGTCCAGATCTTTTGAAGTCGGGTTGTATGAGGTACTTATCCAAAGTCAGTGTATTACTATTCTTGCATTACAAGACCTATCTCCACACTCCTGTGTCAATGCTAAAGAAAGGTCTTGGGTGACCAATTATCTTTTGGTTATCAGGGAAAAAACGCTTAGGCTTGTTTTTGTTTCTTTAAACTAATCACAGTCATCTTGGGCGACACTACGCCCAGGATAACGCAATGGTTCTCCTGTAAAAGTTGCATCGGGGTGAACTTGTTTTGGTGGAACATTTGCATGTGGGGAGGTGAAATGGACCTGCAAAAGGGTGGAATGGATCGGTACATAAGTGAAGTCAGCGTCACCGCCGCATGCTGCTGCCAGAGTTAAAAGACGTTGCAAATCAGCTTTGACCGGCTGTGTCAGAAAATGGATCAAGATTGGGCATGAGAGTTTGGACTTGTCTGAGGTGCGTTCACTAGTTGTATTTGTTGCAGATCTTTACAACAATTCACCGGCAGAACAAAGCAGACGTGCCTTACTGCACGATCTCACTCTGTATCAAAACTTTTGCAGTGTGTAAGTTGTTAGCTTGGAGGTTGTTGCTGTTCCCTGTAGTGAAGGGGGTTTGGAAGCGGTACGTGCAGAAAGTGGAAGGAAGGGAGAATCCTGGCCAAAATCAGTGGCCCATTGGCAGCTCTACATGGCTCATAGCCACAGTCTATATCCAGTGAGTTGAACAAGTGTATTTCATTTAGAAGATGGTGGTTAGCACAGCCCTTGCAGAAGCAGGCACAAGTACTGACACAGAAAATAAATAATGTACTGCTGTGGAGGGGTCAGCCACAAAATGTATTTGAGCCACCTAAACAAATCGATTTTATTTTTATTTGGCATTTCTGCTTTACTTGACAGAGGATAGAAAGAGAGACAACAAAGGGCAGTGGACAGGGAGGAGACTTTAACCCTCACTCCTGCTGTATGGCCTTAGTCTTAGAAGTACTCAATTCAGTTAACTGGCACTACTGAGGCACCCCTGAAAAATCTGTCAGTTTCAGAATATGCTATATTTTAATATTTATAGGGATTTTTATATTTTATATTTATAGGGATTTCCAACAGGAAACTGAAGCCATTACATCGCTCCCTTTAAAGCCAGACCCCATTGAGAAAAACAGTAATTTAACATCACTGAAGAAGGGAGCTGCTGGTCTACCACTGCCTCAGTTAGTTGGTTTTGTCTGTTATTGTGTGACTTTGGCACTTTAAAAAGTTAATTTGGATTCATCAAAGTCACACAGTAACATAGACAAACAAACTGATAAAGGCAGCTGCACACCAGCAGCTCCTGTGTTCGGCTAGCTGAAATTGACGCTTTTTCTCAATGGAGTCTGGTGGCTTTGATGAGAGCATAGATGGGGGACTGAAGTTGTTATTCGCTTCCCCAATGAAAGGGCTTTCTGTGGCAAGGTAAAGCGGTGGAAATATTCTCAATATATGCACACTTAAAAGGCAAACTGTTACTGATTCCCGTCCCTCATGAAGAGTGACGAACACAAAATTGCCCATTGTCTTTGGTTTTGATTATTGTAAAATTGGTCTTAAATTTTGTTCAGAGTAGCATTAAAAAATCTTAGGTCCAACTTGCCTTAAGCTGTTCTCCTCTTTCTTGTCATATTTTGTTTACTGTTGTGTCATGTGCATAACTATTTTCTGTCCTGTGGTATCATGTCATTCCCTCAGGCTGTAGCGCTCTGCTTTACTGGAAGTTTTTGTTTCCCAGTCGAATCACCTTGTGAAACTTTCTGCATAACCCCCTCCTCACTCTGCTCACCCCCTGTGGGATCAGACACGTCACACACAGATTCAAGGGAAGGCGATGACTTAATAAGTCAACTTAATCTTTGCCTGAGGTGACGAAATTAGATCCATCATTTGGATTAAATTTAACTCACTGGTTTTACTGTCGGTAGCATAAGATGACGTACTGCCTGCAGTAATTACAATCTGATAAAAGCTACAGAGTTATCAGAATATTTAATGTCTTAAGGAGTGTTGGAGGGGAGGATAGTCAACTCCATACCTGTCTTTAATATGTCTGTTTTATTAAATGAAACTTTATTGTGCTGAAATTGTCTTTCTGCAGGTCCTGACCCCGGAGGAGCTGACCAAAGCCCAGAGGTCCGTCGCTTTTGGCTGCATTAAATACGCCGACCTCTCCCACAACCGCATCAACGACTACGTCTTCTCGTTTGACAAGATGCTGGATGACCGGGGCAACACGGCAGCGTACCTCCTCTACGCCTTCACCCGCATCAGGTATGAGTTAAATATTCAACTTGTGAAACATTGATAAGTTCACATATGGTGATGCAGAAGAAAAGATGACTCTGGGTGTCTGGTAAGTGAGCTCGACTGCTCACTTTGGGAAAGTATCCTAGGAAGTTAAATTAAGTTCCTCCAACACGTTTCTCTCTCGCCTGTGTCCTCCTCTCCACTTTGCCCTGTTAGAGAACCTCCTACCAGTACCAGTATACTTTCATTACTCATATCTGATCAGCCTTTCTGGCCCTTGTGGGAGCTTGTGGCAAGGGATTAGTCTTTGGGGTCTTTCCAGTCAGCAAGACCCAATTTCTCCTCGCCCCTTATCCCCTGTATCGAGTGACCGTCTCCTGGCTGCAGAGTGCTGTGTTGATCCCCTTCCTCCCTAGCTTCCCTGGAGGTGTTAGTCTTGGGGTGGCACAGTGCCCGGCTAAGATTGATCTTCTCTTTTTTCAGCGTGGGGGGGGGGAGAGGCTGGGCAGTCTCGCCTGAGAGGATTCGATGTTCCTGCAGTCAGTCAATAGAGCACTCATTGGTGGCAGCTGCCCCCCACTGTGGGCGTTCAAGTGTCAGAGAAGACAGAAACACAGACGGACTTCAGCAGGGCTGTTCAGCTTGGAGCGTCTTAATAGAAAAAATGAAGAACAGAATGGCTGCCACTTGTAGCCACATGCTCAAATATAATTACACAATTAAGAAAACGTCTTAGTGTGAAGTATGGCGCTGGAGCCAGGAGACTATTAGGGTAGCGTAACTGTACTGTAATTTGTACAGAAACTGAAGTGTAAAAAAGACAGTTTGTGGTTTTATGGGGAGAAGCATGTTGGCTGCGTTTGGTGACCAGCGGCCAGACTCTGTGAATATGTCTTGTCTTGTTGCTAACTCCCTGTCACTTGCTGTAATTGTTCCTTTTAATGTTGATTAACCAAAGTATTTATGGAGATGCACAATGCAGCAGAGGAGAAAGTAGTGCATGTCCTATGAAGTCCTACTGACACTGGTAGGATCTGTACTTAGTACTGCAGCGTTTCCCTCAGAAATATATTCTAGGTGTGACGATACTTGATGGGAGGAGCAGGAGGGGTTGTGGGTCCGTGAACGCAGTGCAGTTTTACTTTTTTCCTCAGCAGCAGTTCGAGCTTGAGTCACAGGATGAAGACTTAAGGAACAAATTGTTTGATCATCTCACTCAAGACATCATTTCTGATCAGTTTGTGGTCGGATCGATCAGAGCTGATTGGATCCGATCGATGGATTAGAGGAGCAGCTGCTGCAAGTGAAAGCAAACTGTAACCCGCTGTTCCTGCTTCATTAATAATAATAGTGCCATAGAGATTCATAACCATGGGACCACTTGTTGAAATGTAGTCTATAAGCTCTTTAAACTTACTGGAATGTAATATGTGACATCTCTACTAACAGTGTTATTAATTTCCTGTAGGTCCATCGCTCGTCTGGCCAACATCGATGAGGCTACACTGAGGAAAGCAGCAGAGACCACCGAGATCCTCCTGGACCACGAGAAGGAGTGGAAGCTGGGGAAATGCATCCTCCGCTTCCCAGAGATCCTGCAGAAGATCCAGGACGACCTGCTGCTCCACACGCTCTGCGACTACCTGTACGAGCTCGCCACCACCTTCACAGAGTTCTACGACAGCTGCTACTGCGTGGAGAAGGACAGACAGACAGGTACGCTGGGGTGAAGATAAGATATGTTAGGAAACACTAGGTGGGTCAGAGGTCAGGGTCAGCCTCTAACAGCTCAGAGGACCTGGAAGAGATTGAGTGTCTTGTTTAAGGGCACTTAGATTACTTCACCAGTTTAACATTACGCTCTAGTAACATTGTCGGACTTCGGGTGGTTGTTGAAAAAGGATCAAATTTAATGCAGCAGAACCAGAGATATTGTTCCTTTTATTCCACTTATTAATCGTCCTTGTCAAAACCTGGCATCCACAATATCCACAATGCAAGTCGACCGCCAATAGTTAGGTCTGAGATTCGGGTGCGGTATGCTAGTAAGCGGCTAATGTAACCTGGAGCCTGCAGCAGAGATGAGCAGTGCAGTACTACATGCAGTAGTACGCCACAACGCATGTAAAAAGACGACAGTGTGTAAAATGGCCACTCTTCCCCTTCGAGCCCTGTGCATGTGTGCAAATGCTTTGATCAGGTTATACTGTAGCTTGCCTGTTTTTTCACTGGGATCAATAACTGTAATGTAATTAAAGCTGCAAGCAGCATTGGGCGGGACCTTGGACTCACGCCGTTCCAGCCTCCAGCTCATGTAGACAGTTATAGACAAAAGTTTTAGACGATTTTAGACCCCTCTCCACTCTAGCTCACAGCTGACAATTTCTCCACATTTGCTCATGTTACTTTCAGAGGCACTACCTCACTTCCTGTAGGATTTAGGTCAGGGGTGTCAGTGCATGATTTGTAGGTCTTGATGAGACGAACAAGCCAGTTTTGGTTTGATATTTCTACGACATTCCTACGGGCCGCAGTGGCCATTTTAGTGTGTCTAGGTGGCGCTAGAGAGCCCATTTTGGCACTTTTGGGGTTAATTTTTTCATTTTATCAAATTTGTCACCAGTCCTGACATGCATTCCAGTTTTGGTGATTTTTGAGCATGTTTAGGGGGGCAAATTTTGTTTTTTTGCGCACCAATGGGGCCCCATGTCTTGCAGTAGGTGCCCTTTTTTCCTTTTTGCCCCTGCCCTTCAAAAATCCCGAGTCCGTCACTGAGAGTGAGAGACAAGTTGGAGAGCAGGCAGATGGAGATGGTTTTACAATGTCTCGAACTCCTCCCTTTTATTCCCAAACCGTGGGTTCAGTCGTCTTCGGCAGAGGTCCCTAATTACTTGTAGAATGTAATCCCTTACTGCTAAAAACAGTCACATTACGCTATCACTGACAATGACACAGTCACTCAAGGTCAAAAGTGCAAAAAGAAAACAAAGGAGCAGAGGTTCCTCAGAGTTCTGCTCGCAATGGGAGTCGGCCAATTAATAGGAGGTTTCATTCGGAGAGGGTTTCCACTAAAAGCCATCTGAACACTGTTGGCCCTCCACTTGTTCCTGTTAGCATTTTATCCCTGCGGTGTGCTGAAGTGCACTTCAGGCTTAGAGCTGCTTAATTATGCTAATTCTCAGTTAGCTCTGTGGCAGTAACCTCAGCTGGAGGTTATTATTTTATATCATTTGTCTTTGTTATAAAATATACAGTTCAGTCTGATGGAGAGCGTGTCTGTGTGAACGGAGACTAAGATCATCAGACAGTCATCACTGAAGTCAGCTGAATTTGTTGGATTGACATACTGTTCGTGTTTTTATCTTTTAAAGGGTAAAAAAAGAACAAAAACATCCAACAGAGTGGCAAAGGCCAACGTTAGCACACAATTAACAACATGGCAAAATAAACCAGAGAGGCTCAACTGTAGTTTGATCTTTCTCACTCCGGTTGATGTGTCTTTGCCAGGCAGATATGTACTTTATGTCCACATACAGTACAGGCCAAAAGTTTGGACACACCTTCTCATTCAATGCGTTTTCTTTATTTTCATGACTATTTACATTGTAGATTCTCACTGAAGGCATCAAAACTATGAATGAACACATGTGGAGTTATGTACTTAACAAAAAAAGGTGAAATAACTGAAAACATGTTTTATATTCTAGTTTCTTCAAAATAGCCACCCTTTGCTCTGATTACTGCTTTGCACACTCTTGGCATTCTCTCCATGAGCTTCAAGAGCTAGTCACCTGAAATGGTTTCCACTTCACAGGTGTGCCTTATCAGGGTTAATTAGTGGAATTTCTTGCTTTATCAATGGGGTTGGGACCATCAGTTGTGTTGTGCAGAAGTCAGGTTAATACACAGCCGACAGCCCTATTGGACAACTGTTAAAATTCATATTATGGCAAGAACCAATCAGCTAACTAAAGAAAAACCAGTGGCCATCATTACTTTAAGAAATGAAGGTCAGTCAGTCCGGAAAATTGCAAAAACTTTAAATGTGTCCCCAAGTGGAGTCGCAAAAACCATCAAGCGCTACAACGAAACTGGCACACATGAGGACCGACCCAGGAAAGGAAGACCAAGAGTCACCTCTGCTTCTGAGGATAAGTTCATCCGAGTCACCAGCCTCAGAAATGGCAAGTTAACAGCAGCTCAGATCAGAGACCAGATGAATGCCACACACAGTTCTAGCAGCAGACCCATCTCTAGAACAACTGTTAAGAGGAGACTGCGCCAATCAGGCCTTCATGGTCAAATAGCTGCTAGGAAACCACTGCTAAGGAGAGGCAACAAGCAGAAGAGATTTGTTTGGGCCAAGAAACACAAGGAATGGACATTAGACCAGTGGAAATCTGTGCTTTGGTCTGATGAGTCCAAATTTGAGATCTTTGGTTCCAACCGCCGTGTCTTTGTGAGACGCAGAAAAGGTGAACGGATGGATTCCACATGCCTGGTTCCCACTGTGAAGCATGGAGGAGGAGGTGTGATGGTGTGGGGGTGTTTTGCTGGTGACACTGTTGGGGATTTATTCAAAATTGAAGGCACACTGAACCAGCATGGCTACCACAGCATCCTGCAGTGACATGCCATCCCATCCGGTTTGCGTTTAGTTGGACGGTCATTTATTTTTCAACAGGACAATGACCCCAAACACACCTCCAGGCTGTGTAAGGGCTATTTGACCAAGAAGGAGAGTGATGGAGTGCTGCGGCAGATGACCTGGCCTCCACAGTCACCGGACCTGAACCCAATCGAGATGGTTTGGGGTGAGCTGGACCGCAGAGTGAAGGCAAAGGGGCCAACAAGTGCTAAACACCTCTGGGAACTCCTTCAAGACTGTTGGAAAACCATTTCAGGTGACTACCTCTTGAAGCTCATGGAGAGAATGCCAAGAGTGTGCAAAGCAGTAATCAGAGCAAAGGGTGGCTATTTTGAAGAAACTAGAATATAAAACATGTTTTCAGTTATTTCACCTTTTTTTGTTAAGTACATAACTCCACATGTGTTCATTCATAGTTTTGATGCCTTCAGTGAGAATCTACAATGTAAATAGTCATGAAAATAAAGAAAACGCATTGAATGAGAAGGTGTGTCCAAACTTTTGGCCTGTACTGTATGTTCAGCCACATATGGTTTGTGCTAATTTCACTTGAAATATACTTGGAAATGTGCACAGCTGAAGCACAATACCACGTGATAAAGACCTTCAGGGGGATCCTGTCACGTTTCCTGATCCTGAGGCCGTGTCTTGTCTTGTGCTCACAAGTTATTAGCTTTCATGCACAAGATGGATCTAGAGAGCGCTCGAGATAACAACTTTTGAGCAGGAGACAGTAGGTGATCATTAGATTTAGGGAGAGACTGACCTGGTTTGTTTCAGTATACAAAACAGTGTTGACTCCCTAACGTCACCTTTAAAGCAGTCCTTCACTCTGAATATGTGTCCAGTCCTTGGTTGTTTATATTCCTTTAGTCCTTAAAAGTCCACCGATAAAAAGATTTAAAAGTGTTTTTCATAAAAAGTTATCAAAGTTGTTGTCATGTGAAGTCCATTGATAACTATGTTTGGTAATTGGGTTCGTCAAATGACCAAAATGTGTCCGTTTCTCCTCCTCATTCCCCGTCAAATTTGCCTACCGGCAGAAGATATAAATCTAATCTTTTTGGACTTCCAGGTGTCCGTAGATTAGTTTGATCAAATTCTTTTGCAGCAAGCCTGCGGCCAGTTAGTTCTCCAACAGAGGCTGTAAACAGCGAGGAAAATCATATTGTCCTTAGTGATATTTCAACAGCCAGAAGAGTTAGCATTCTGCAGTGTGGAGAATTATTTGACAGCGTATACACGAGGGGCATCAAATACAGACAGTATGTTGATAAAGTGATATTTATTTCCAGTTAACCTCACAAATCTGTGATGGTACACTTGGTACGCTTTTATCAGGTAATCCAGCAGTGGTCATGAAATCAGCTGAATCTATTTTTGTTCTTTGATGGATAATTCAGCTGAGATATTCTGAATTCATCAGTGCTGTAAACTGCATTTTTCCTGAGTTAATGGGTTGTTTTGATTGGCTGATGAGCCGATTAAATACGCACCATCAAAATGTGCTTTAAAAAATTAATTACTTCCAAAACATTGAAGTGAGAGGCGCATTTTTTTATTTTACTTTAAGTGGTTCTTGGTGACATAAACGTCCTCTAGAGTGCCTGTCAGAGCCAGTTTTAGTGTTACAAAATGTTGTGTGATTTACTCTTAGGACAAGACCTTAGTCCTGCCTGACGAACTGGACCACTAGGAGCTACTTTACACCTTAGGATGGTGTGTGAATACAGCCCCTGATGAAATGAATTAATATGTTAAAAAGAGAAAATATTCTGACTTTGAGACATCAATTAAAAACTAATATTTTCTTCCAAAATGCAAGAACACATTTTTAATAGAAACGTTTGTTTGTCCTCTTTTATCTTTTCAAAACTTCACTTCAACATCAGCAGCACTCTGTCCGCCTCTGACATACTCTGATGCGTCTGCTTGTTTGTGAAAATTACAAACTAATTTTGCTGTCTGTCAATGATCATCGATGTTTGCGCCCCTTTAACGACCTGTCTGTTTAATTCACTCTCTGCTGCTCATTACGGACATAATTTCTATTGGATTTCTGCTCTGTGTAGCAATTTGGCCTGATGGGCTGGACGGTCATGGATGTTGCGTGTGGATGCAGATGTCCAGGTCATTGATTTTCATTCGATGCGGCGGTGTCGGCCGCCGCCGTGTTGGTGGTAGCATCATTAAATGTGTCCTCTGACCTTTTGTTGTTTGTTGTTACCGTTCAGTGCTTCACCTCTGACTGTTTCTCTCACCTCTTCAATCTGCCCGACTTCTCAACATGTGTTAATATTCTCACTTCCTCTCTTTTTATCCCCTTCACCTCATCTCTTGAGTCTTTCTTTGCCCTTTTGAACTCACCGATTGAATCCATTATCTATTATATATGTTATTTGACTACAGTATCACTCTCATAATCTTCCTGACGTACACGAGGTGTCGCAAATGGAAATGATCGTCAGTTTTATCCCCTGTAGTGTCATAATGAAAGACAGACAGATAAATCTGAGTGGTCGTGAGATGAGTTACAGAGCAGGAGAGAAAAAAAAATCTGCTAAAAAAAAAAAAAGTAATTTCACAGCCTTTTCTCCAGTCATAGCTTTTTTGTGAAATAATTGAGCCTCAGATAGATATTGAAACATCTCATGGATGGTTCTAACATGTTTGACACTGATGGGTTGCAAGGGGTTAAAACCACTGATTTAATCTTAACATGTTTTATATTCATATATTTATTTTATGCAAAATCTTAATCCATAAAGTAAGCAGTAGCTCTGTAGATCTGTCAGAGAACCACCATAATATTCACCTGTGAAATCTCTGTCTCTCTCTCCAGGTGAGGTGGTAAAGGTCAACATGTGGAGGATGCTGCTCTGCGAAGCCACGGCCGCCATCATGGCCAAGTGCTTTGACATCCTGGGCATCAACCCCGTCGGCAAGATGTGATGTCACAGTGATCCACCCTGCCTCTGCCTTGTTTTTTTCTCCCTTGTGCATCCAAGTTCACCCGAGTCCAGACCAGGAACAGGTGAAGTGACAACATGTCAGTAAACAGTAAAGATAAAAATCGTGAGTCCCTTTCACTCACGTCGAAGCCAAAACTCACTGGACTTTAAGAATATATTTCCACAAAGGTATTATATCCATCCTGGGAGGAAAGATACTAATGGAAAGTCCATTAATGAACATCTCATGTAAAGGATCTTTTTTATTAAAGAACCAATATGAAACCAAAATACTACACAGTCTGCTGTCAATTATTTTTAAGTTGTGGAGACCTCAGTCTAAAGCCAGGATACATATTTTACTATTGTGATGGCTGAAATTTGATCCATAAACAAAAAGATGTCAGTTAGGAATATCAAAATAAAAACAGTGAATCACTTCCTCCTGAGCGAGACTACATCACTCTCACTGCTGACATATGATCCAATAATGGTCGCACCAAAAAATAATACGACCTTGTGGTTTATTCAGAAATGTTTTCACCTGTCAGAGAGCTGCTCTTCTTCTTCTCAGGAGTGACAGAATCATCACTGCCTGAAGGGCTAGGAATTATAAATGTTGTGCACTCTCCTTTAGAGGGTACAAGAGTGGAGATGTTAGGAGGCTGTGTGGAATGGATGAATCAGTAAAAACGTAACGGAATCTGTGTCCCATGGTGTGTCATTATCATCACCACAGGAGAAAAACTTCAACTTTAGTTGTTCATACAGTGCCTTTCGTGCAAAATTACAAAGACAATACTACAGTACAAGAAAAATATAGCAATACAATGGATAAAAGGAAACATAAGGAAACTAGAAAAGCACTCAGAGAGTGCAGACCTCCGCCAAGTAGGTGATATTCCCTCCCCGTCTGCTTCAGATTTTGCAGCCTGCATCACTATTAGGTTATTTGCATCACTATCATTATTAGGTTATATATGCCTTCACCATGGAGACACTGTGGTGTATTTATTTCACTTTTATTTTGGACCAACACAGAATATAATATGTTTTTTGTGTTTTTCACTTTCTTTTTTCCAACACAGAACATTAATTTCAACTTTAGAATTACAACAATATTTAGCAAGTAGAACCAGACGTGCTTTCCGGCCACCAGATGGCGCTATTTTCACTGTCCCAATTGCTGCTGAGGCATTTTATCATCTGTTCCTTGTCCCATGTCTCCCCTTGTCTCAAAATCTGTTCATAACTTTTTGAGTTATTTTGCAGACAAACAAACAAACAGACAAACAAACTAACAACAAACAAAAAATAAAATAAATTGGTGTATTAAGACAGATGGAGAATGTGAGGTGCATGTATTGCTGCTCTTTATGTCCACAGCCTCCAGCTAACCCTTATTTTCAATAGTAATCATTTTCTGTAATAATCAGTTAACCATTTAGTCTATTAAAAGTAGGAATATACTGAAATTTCCCATTACACTTTCCTAAAGAGGATACCATCATTTGTCTTCGTCTAAAACTTGAAAATATTCAGTTTATCAACAGACAAATAAAAGCTAAACTGTAAAGTGTTGGCATTTTGCTTGAAAAATTACTCAAACAATTAATCGATTATTAAAATAGCTGGTTAATCAAGCAATCGTTTTAGTACTGTTGATGTAAATTGATAGCTTGGATTTGTTGGTGATTTAATTGGATCCTAATTTACTCTCTCAAAATGAAGATATGCTTTTGAAAGTCTCAGCAAGGTGCATCACCTGCAGCAGCTCTTAGTGACTCAGGAGTCTTCCTCTAACTTCTGTCAGACGTAGGCTTCATCCACGCTAATATGTTCTTGTTTTAAAAAGCAAAAGCTATTGTAACATTTATGTCTAGCATCCACACTTGTTGAGACAATGACACCCGACTTTGTGTCCCAATTCTTTGTTTTTTTTAGTCACAACAAGTCGAGCCAGATCGTTATATCTAGGCCTATATACATTTTGTGATTTTAATCTTGTGTGGGTACTCCTTTCTCATCGGTAGGCGTGGGATGAGCGGCGCCTTAATGAACTTTTCCAATGTTATTCGTTTTTGCTGGTGTGGAAGTCAGAGAAATATCGCAATGTAGCAAAGGAAGACATGTTGCAGGGTTGTAAAAGAAGTGACTGAAACATTTGCACTTTTTGCGCTCTGTCTGTGCAGCCCTGCAACATGTAAAATTTTTGAAATCCAGACTTCAGCTTGAATCTTTTTTTTTTGTTCTGTGTGTGAGTCTTTCTTTCCTACATCACTCCCTTCTCATTGCCATGGCTTCCTCTGGTAATTGATAATGCTCCCAGTTACACTCAAATGTGTTGCTGTATTTGCTTTGTACAACTCTTAATCTGTTTTTTTGTTGCCTTGATTACCTTATACTTTCAGTAACAGTTCCACCTCTTCTTCAGTCTAAGCAAAGAGATCTCTGGTCTCACTGTAACTAAGCAACCAACTGCATAGTAATCTGCTTTCTGTTTACACCAGCATGCGTGTGCAGTGTATGTGAACACTCATGTAATATGAGTTTTCAGGCGTGTTTGTAGGGCCAGAGATTATTTCTTGTGCAAATGGAGTTTCTCCCAACCTGGCCAGTTAGAAGTTACTTTGTCCTGAGTAGTTTTTACAAATTGATTTATGCATCTTGTATTCTGGCGGGTTCTTTTTAAATCATGTCCAAACCTTTGGGCCTGCGAATGAATGAAAGCAACACACACTGCGCCAGGGTTCACCGGGATCGTCTCAGTTTCTACAAACAACTCCAGTCATCAGAGCGAGTTTGTGAGATGCTTTAATCACATAAAAATTCTACACATTGGAGCTTGGAGCATCAGTGAGAGAGAATAGCTTTGCATGCATTTCAACTCTTAATTGCTTTCCGCAGCGTCCGCCCCTCCGCGCCGCAGACGTTGACATATAGAAAGTCGCATTAGACTTGAAGCTGCTTTTTAGATAACGACAATTACAGCCTTTGCCTTCCATGACTTGTGCGAGTAAGTGGGCTTTGTTTGCAGAAACTCAAAGCGCAAGGCAAACAAACCCATTTGATGTGGTTAATTATACATCACACACACTCCGAGGCAGCCTGCAAGCCTGTAATTGTTAAGTCTGCCTGTACCCACCAGACAGTTGTGCACTTCCATAGATATAAAAGTTGTATGACTCGGAGAATCGCCACAAGTCATACAATAGTTGTTAGAAGAGTTCTTAAGCCGTGCCCAGGGGAAGAAGCGTGCCTGTGACCCATCTTTGAAACTTATGAAATATCTACACTCCTCTCCTTTCTGGTAGTCTCTCATCATCCTGTACGTCCCAGGACTTTATGGCTCATCTCAGTACCTTCTCAGGCAATAATTCCCACAGCAGCTTCATGAAAGATTCATTAAGCTTTCAAAGAGTCGAGCCTTTTTTTTTTCCCTTTTTTTGAGCTGCTGCCGAGCTGCTGCTGAAGGACGGTGTTAAAGGTGTTTTGACAGTTGCTCCAGGAGGAGAACGCCTGCCACGCTGCTTCAATAACGCCTGTGGAAGCAATAACGTTCCCCCGCCTCGATGGGACAGACGGATCTCATCACCTGGTGGCCTCAGCTGATATTTATTCCCTTTCTCCCGTGTCTCGGGGTGGATTAGAGAGGCAGGGTGGTGATGGGGGGGGTCGCCTCTTAGCAGGCCTGAGTGGTTTGGAGAAGCTACCTGTGGAGACTGAAGGAGCGGCGTCCTCCCTGCTGAGTAAGACGCCTCTGAATCAACATGCAGGAGAGAAGTTTTGGGGCATCCTGGTGATGTGGATGGGAGGTGCTGAGCAGAGGTTGTGAGAGGTAAATGCAGCGTGGCGCCTGGTTTTGGTTGTGTGTTTTGTGCTTGAGTGTCACTGCTCTTATCAGCCTTGTTTCCAGCAAAAGCAGGCAACTGTTTTCAGTGAAATTGCTCTGATACGCCCACGGTACTCTGGCTGTCCAGCACCAGACAAATGTAAGAGCTAGCTGGTGAACATAGTGGAACATTTAGCAGCTGAATAGACTGATATTTTTACTCAGGAGTTGGTGGAGACCAAACCAGAGCTAAAATAGAACAAATATTTGACTTACATTCACCAGCTGGACATAAACATGGATCCAAATTTATGCTAATGTTGCTCTGTCTGCTGAAGGTGTAAATAAGAAACGTATAACAACTTTTAAGGCTGAGGATACGGTGCTAACAGTGTGTCTCTGTATCTTTGTTTTGATGTTTTTCTGACTCCATAGTTGCCAAAAAATGATTATTGCAGCTTTACGTATTAGTATACCACATATAATATGATAGAATCTTTTTCTTATACGTGAGTTATATATTTGGGAAGATTTTTTACCTTTTACTCCTGTTTTTCACTGACAGGTGTGGTTTCTGGTGACTTTGAATATTCAAATTTAAATTCAGTATGCGTAAAGTTAAAATTTCTCCACAACCACAGTTCCTAAAAAAGGCCTTAGTTGGTATTAAAATGTCTTAAATCAATCTGTCAACTCTTATAAAATCTAAAACATGGAAAGCAGGACTTTGTGAACTCTTTTTTTTCTGACATTGCATCATAAAATCTCAAAATAATTGGTAACAGCTATTTTAAAATATGAAAATAAATAAATAAATAATGAAAAATTTGGGTGGCATGGCACTGCAGTGGTTAGCGTTGTTGCATCACAGCAAGAGGATTCCTGCTTCAAACCCAGGATGGCAGGTTCAAACCTAGAGGTGTAGGAGCCCTTCTGTGCAGAGTGTGCATGTTCTCCCTGTGTCAGCGTGGGTTTCCTCCAGGTGCTCCAGCTTCCTCCCACAGTCCAAAGACATGCAGGTTAACTGGTGACTCTAAATTGTCCGTAGGTGTGAATGGTTGTCTCTATGTGTCAGCCCTGTGATAGTCTGGTGACCTGTCCAGGGTAGTCTGGGGCCGTTAGTGGCTGTTTTGGTAAGGAACCGGAACCAGGGCGAGTGAGACAGGATCCGGAATTCGATGGATGCACCTTTCCGTCAAAATAAAAGCACCAAGCTAATAAAAATGCAGTGAAACTTTAATTTAAAGAATATAATTTACAAGAAAAGCCCCAAGCCATTAAGTTAATCGATTTTCTTACACCCCTCATCACTCATCATCAAAGTTTTACTTTGGTGAATTTGGTGAATTCCGCATCCGCTCTCTAGACCGGAACCAGAATCCAGACAAAATTCAGAGTGAATAGAAACCAGGCTCTTCACTTCACCTGAAGAGCCTGGTGATGTGAGGCTAGTCCAGGGTGAACCCTGCCTCTCACCCAGTGTCAGCTGGGATAGGCTCCAGCCTCTCCTTGACCTCTAAACAGTTATGGAAATATATTCAAAAATATATATGTATATGGAATACCTCTTGCATTACCGTCAAGCAACACTCATATTTTGTTTCTGGCCGGGATGTTCAGAGAGGAGGATCCACTGTCTGCTAGCTAGCTGTGCATACAAGGCTCTGTGTATTTATGCAAAAACGTTTTTCAAACTCGGTTCTAAAGGAATCAAGACAATGAAATTCCACATGCAGAGTTTAGTGTTAAATTTTCTCAACATTTGAAGTCGATCATCTAACTTTTCACTGGACCAAAATAGTGATGTTTTACGTTACATTTGGGCAAAATTTTCCCAAATCCTAAGTACATGATGTAAATTCTGTCTTTTTTTATTATTATTTTTTTTAATTATTCAGGTTTGGTTATTGTAAAATTGGTCTTAGATTTGATTCTGAATTACATTTGAAAAATCTAATTTCCCTTTAAGCAATAGCAACCCTTTACATATTTACTTCCTTCTGTCTGTTCTTTTGTTTTGTTTTTCCTTCCATCTCTACACACCATATTGTTTGTCCATCTGTTCATCCTCCTCTTCTTTGTGGTTCATAGTTTCTTCTTTGTTCCTTCTGCTGGTCCTTATCTTCTCATTTCTGTCCTTTTTGACCCTTAAAGCTGAGTAAATGTTTCAGATAAAGCCTTAACATGACAACATACCTTCAGAAAAAAAGTGCTTGTAATTGTGCATTTTCCATTTTGGTTCTTTTACTTAAAGTTGCATTAATGAATTTTTGGCCACTAGGGGGCAGCAGATGACTCACAGCTACCACATTGTATCTGTTGATACAGCTAACGTTCCACATCCAGCAGATATGAAGTGATGATTATCGTCCCTGTGGAGTCGTGTCTGTGCCGCCTGATGAATGTAAGTCCAATATTTTCTCTTCTTTTAGCTCTGTTTTAGGTCTCCACCAGCTCCTGAGAAAAACGTCTGTCTCATAAGCTGCTAAATGCTTCACCTTGTTCACCAGCTAGTTGCTAACTTTGTCTGCTGTGTGGTGCCGGGCAGGGTGTGTACAGTGTACAGCATTTTTACTGAAAACAGCTGCCTGCTGTTGATGCTGCTGGGAACGAGGTTGGGAAGAGACTGGAACAAACTGAAAATGAGCTGTAAAAAAGAAAATATCTAAAGCTCTGCAGAGCTCCAGAGTTGGTGGTGATGATTCAGCTCCTTTTACATAAGAGTCATTTAAACCTTCTGATTTCTGGATTACAGACTATAAATGACCACTTTTTTTGCCTTTAACCTTTGACCTCGAGTTCATCCAAAGTTCTCTTCATGGTACTTTAGCACCATATGGAAGGAACAGACTTGTACAGAAATTAAAGCCGCCTGCAGGCACTTCTGTGCTTCTGTTATTTGTAATTTGCATAAATTATCCCTCTTCCTTAAAATCCTGTTTAGACCGGGGCATGATGTCCTCGCCACAAGAAGTATTTTTACATCACATTTTGTTGCTCGGCATCTGTCTCTCGCTCTGAGTGCCTCTGCACCGAGTGTTTATCAGTGATTCAACTATCTGATCTTAGAGATGAATCAATAAGATATGTAAATAAGCTTTATGCAAATTGGATGCAAGTGGGTGTTGTGAGCATGAGAAAGAGGTGAGAGTCGTGGGTTTTTTGGTAGTCTGCGGCGCGACCACACTGCCAGGCTTATTAATCTCTTGCGCTTCAGTGGCGCAGTGTGGTACCTCATCTTCACACTGCCTGCTGTTTCCCCCACCTTCCTCTGAAATTACAGTCAGTAATCTGTTTGGCACTTAGACGAGTCACAGAGGAGAGAAAGAAACTAGGAGAAAAAAACAACGGGAAACAGATTCGGAGAGAAATAAACATTTTAATTAGGTGTTTGGCACTGATAAATTTAGATTTCACACCCACAACAAGATAACATTTTCCAAAAGCTCTAAATTAAATAAGAGATTTGTATTTAGATATAAGATTTGTTTTTTAGATATACATTAAGTTAAATAATCTGAAATATGGCGTGTGAATAAAAATGACTTTACACACATTTCCATGCACACGCCTGCCCGAATTCACAACAGTCACACTTTGAAATATGTAGGACACAATCGACTTAGAAAGTGAACACGCGAGTGCCACATGAAATAAGATTGTACAAGCACAGAGACACGTGGACATCATGCTCTTGACAGACAAGAATAAATACGCTTGTTAAAAAATTCAGGAAGTTTTGGGAGGGAGATGTCTGGTTGGATATCTGTCACATTGCCGTGAAGCACAACACAAAAGGCTCACGCCCCCCCCCACCCCTGCATTGCAAGGCCTCCGTCAATGCACAACTTTGTTATGCTTCAAAGTCACGTAACTGTGGCGTTGTCCTGTGGAGAGGTAGATATCGCTCGTGTTTGAACTGTCACACACACACGTGTGTCCTGTTACAGAGCGGCTCAAAGTCACAGGGGTGAATTAAAAAGTAAGAGCAGTTACACGCTCCGATGACGGTGACAGTCGGTGGCGTTGTGCTAATTCCTCGTCACAGCTGTTATTTCAAAGGAAACATCTGATTTGTAAAGGAAATGTCCCTGTAGGATTTCATCTCGCTTCAAAAGTTCAGTTCAGTTCATCTGGCTTTGGTGCATAGACGACTGTCTCAGATTGTAGGTTTTGTTTGTGAGCTATTGTCTCGCCCGAAGCTGTCGTCATGACTCCAGACAACATCTCATCATCGAGCGGCTGCACCGTTTTTCAGGTTTTCAGGGCAGCTGTATGTCTTTGTGACATTGCTTTGTTCCTGGTTATAGGGTTAGTACAGATGCTGTCATCCTCCTGCCTCCTCGGCATCCACTCTCTCCTCTTCCCTTCTGTCCTCTCCACTGAAGCCAAATGTCTGGTGGCTAAAAGTCTGTTTCCTGATGTTTTCTGTCCTTATTTCCTGATGTTCATCCAGGCAGCTGCCATGTGTTTCCCCTGCCTCTCTCTCTGGCTACAGGAAACAATCTGATGGAGGACAATGACTCGGTTTCCTTGATAACACGTTTTAGGTTAAAAAAACATTGAGCAAATTAAACAATCAGTTCCTGATAAAGAAAAAAATTCTCATCACCGTCCACTTGCTCCGTCTCGCCCTTTTCCCTCAGTTAGAAGTCAAATCAGGCCTCAGCTTTCCATTCTCCCATCAAAACGTCCTTTGTCAAAGCTCGCCATGGTTTGCATTTTTTGTGAACTTGAGTGTGAAGCGTAACAGACGCAGCAGGGTGTGCAGGGGTGCTGCTGGCAATCTGCAAGGTCACCGGAAAAAAGAGGCGAGCACATACAGCAACTCGAAAAGGAGCCAAAGAGACACAAATGGCTCAGGGAAGCCCTCTGAGGTCACCTTCCCTGCTTGCTGTGCTCTGGGCCACGAGTTTCACTTTTTAAAACTTTGAGAAAGTCCTGTGAAAATGATGCTGTAGTCTCCTCTTTTCCAGCCTTCTGCCATGACGTCGGATAGGGGTGCACTTTAACCAGACTACAAGTTGGGGGTGAGTAATCCACAGCAGTGCAACATATGTAAATCATCCTCAGCTTCCATTCCTGCATTGACTCATACTTTGGTCTCCTTGTGTATTTCTTTAAAGGAGTCCCTGATCGCCAGGAGACTGGAGGCCAGAAGATGTCCGCTCACTTTGCTGTGCCACTCCTGAGACCGGCCCCTGGAAGAAAACACACACAAAAAATCTCTCAGCAAAGAAAGGTCAGAAAAAAAACACATTTAAATGAACTTAAATTCCACAGCAAACTTTCAGCTTTAGGTTTGACCCCTGTAAATTACACGATGAGCCGAGAGGCATGCTGTGCTCCATTTTATTTATATAGACGCTCATTAAAGACTAGGCTTGTGGAACTGATGCTGAATAGTTTGAAAACTTATGGAAAAAAACACCCACATACTCTCTGTACACAGTTTTGTTTGGAAAATGTGTAACACTGTGTATCTTGTACATCTTGTAAAGATAATAGCATGGTTAAAGGCTTTTTGAGATAAACATACATGTATTTTCATATCCAGTCATGAATAAACATTTCTGATATACATTTTTAAAACACTGCGGAGAAAGGAGTGCAAGTTGAGTTGAGTGCCACATAGGTGTCACATTTTTCTCCACTGCAGCAGTCGTCAAAAAAGTCATTCATACAGGGTGTTTCTGCCACTAGTTTAGATGATATCTCTTAACACTACTTATATTGTAATGAGGTGCTTCATCTGGCCAGTTTTAAGTCGAATTATAAGAGAAGGTGTCCCTAATGATATGAATAATACGGACTGTATTCCAGGACAAGTAGTATGCATGCTGGATACAGAAATGGTTCATTGGAGCACAGAGTTGACTTTTATAAAATCATTTTTGTCATACTTGCGTAAACTGTCACTATATCCTGACAGTAGTACATGAGACAGATAATCTGTGACAAAAAATTGAAGTTCCTCTGCGTCCTCATAGTGCTTCTAATGGCATCTCCAACGCTGCTGTCAATCACGTCAACCACAGCTCGTGAACTGAGGTCAAATTGTTAAACTAGGCAGCGCTGATCAAATATGAATCAAGATTCTGTTACTGTATTGCCTATTTCTTGCGTAAGATGTTTTCAGAAACATATTTTAGTGCACTGTTTAGCTGTGAAATGAAAACATTTGCTCCAGCTGGTGGGCGATGCTTCATTTTGGCTCAGCTGCTTTCCACATGGCGGCTGGGTCACAAGCGTTCTCATTTCACAGCTAAACTGTACACTAAAATATCTTTCTGAAAACATTTGAGGCGAGAAATAGGCAATGCAGTTACACAATCTTGATTCATATTTGGTCATTGCTGCCCAGTGTGACTGCAGTTCACGAGCAGTGATTGACAAATGTGAGACTCCTCGGCTCTGATTGGTTGTTTCCGTGATTCTTGCAAATTCCATTAGAAGCACCAGGAGAAGAGAAGAACGTGATTTATTTCATGTATTTGTCTCATGGACTACTGTCAGGATACAGTGACAGTTTCATCAAATATGACGAAAACTTATCTTTGCAGAAGTTACCGTACCGTATCGTAAGACGTACTTGTGCTATCTTAATATCTGCACAGGTGTAACTAGCTTCACCTGTGCTATCATTAAAGG
Organism: Epinephelus lanceolatus; assembly: GCF_041903045.1. Taxonomy (NCBI): domain Eukaryota; kingdom Metazoa; phylum Chordata; class Actinopteri; order Perciformes; family Serranidae; genus Epinephelus; species Epinephelus lanceolatus. Next base: position 40,774,157 of record NC_135744.1, on the reverse strand, counting down.
AATAGTTCACCTAAATTGTATCTCGCACTTGCCTCCCTAGGCTCTTAGTATGTATACGCTTAGCTACCAGCGGAGCTAACTGGTAGATTAAGCACCTCTTTAAAAATCCCCGCAATGTGAAAAATACATGGCGAGCAGTCTTTTGTGTGACACTGGTGCACGGAGCGGAGTCCACGCGGTCGTAAAATCTGAGCTTTGCGCATAGGGCTTGCGGATGTCCGCTTTTAGTCCGTGCAGACCTCCTCAGAGTCCGCTCCGCGTACGTTCTGCCCGAGTATGTTTGGGCCTTTAGACTCTTGCCATATCCATATGCCAAAATTTTGGATAATGGATAAAACTGATTGCTTCAACACATTTCAATAATAATGTTGCACAGGAGGAATTTTCCAAATGTTTTTCAGATGTTTTAAAACCTTTTCGTGGTCTTTTGTTTGGACTCCTTCAAAGTTTGTTTGCACTAATATACTTTTATTTTTCAGGTGTCCAGCTCTCCTTATCACAATTTGATAGAAAACAGTTTTGGGGACCACAGAGAGCCTAGAGAGGTGAGTGCTATGTATAATTTATATTGTTTTTTGGTGAACCATTCCTTTAATGTTAGTATTTACCTACTGTAATCACAAGTCAGCTTATCTGCAGTAACAGAAGTTTACTACTGGCTGACTTCCACCGCTGCTTTACTAGTTCTGTCTCAGTCCTGTTTGAGGTAACACATCGCTTGTAATATTCACTTGTAAAACGAACTCCAAGTTATATTTGTTTGCACTTTTTACGCTCCGCTGCATTTTAGTTTCCACCGCAGTTTCAAAGAGAACATCCTTGATGTTTCTCTCTCGCTGAGGCCGTAACGTATTTCATTTCCTCTGGAGGCGATAGGATCTGTTTCACAGGCCTGTACTGTTAAAAGCCCCGTTGACCTTGATGCTGTGGATCTGTTGTCTTGCCTTGAAAGTTAACAAGCACTTCAAATTAATGTCACAGCAAGTAAGCCCAGGACAGCCTGGCGCACCGCAGATGTTTAGCTTGAGTTCTGTCATGAGAGGAAATTAAAGGCGAGAGGAAGTGACAGAGAAATGAAAGAGTGAAGGCATTCATCCCTCTGGGTGTTTTCACTTCTTTCTTAGATGATCACTCTCCCATAACAGGAGCATTGGCAGGCCGACGGGTCTTAGACGCCTGCTGGTTGCTTGTAAATGATCTTGAAATTGAAGCGTATTTCACCTCTGTGCGTACTCTTTGTTGCTTTGGATAACAGTTTCAGCTAAATGCCTCAAATGTGAATGTGTGTACACTTGATAGCGGTAGCAGTTCAGCTCTCGGCTGTTCTCCATCACTTCACACAGTCTGTTCTTTATTCAGCACACACTCATCAGAAAATTAGAAAGAGACACAAGGCTGTGAATGTGTGCTGACGTGATCCTTTCAGTTCACTTGTAATGGGCCGACTAAAAGCCTGCTGAGATAATCACACAGCCATAGATCAAATCTGTCTCTGCCTTTTCCTCCCTCGTGTTGATGTTACGAGTCACCGTTCTTACTCTCAGCTCAGCCTGGTGCTCGTGGAGGCTCACTCCACCGAAATAAAAATATTTGATAAAAAGTTAGTAAATCAAAATTATGGCTGATTGTGAGGATTTATGGTCTGTAAATAAAAATTATGGCTGCAATTTTGACTTGCTAAGTGAGAAATGGTTGAAATTATGAGATACTGATTTGCAGTTACGAGTTAATCAAAGTTGTGACTTTGTAGGGCAGAATTATGAGACAGTAAGGCAAAAGTATGAGCTCATACCTCATCAGTTTGACATTAAGACTTGGTATCTAAAATTGATTTTGTAAGACACCAGAGACAAAAATCATAGACTATATTTTTATTATTTTAAATCATCAAGTTTATAAGTCTATTTATATTTCAGTCCAGACTGAAATATCTCAACAACGACAGTGAAGTTTTGTTCAGACATTCATGTCTGGATGAACTGTAATAACTTTGGTGATCCCTTACTTTGTTCAACGTCATCATCATCAGGTCAAAAATTGTATTTGACCAATACTTTAATTATGATTAAATATCTGTAATAACCTTCCCATCAGCATCAGCTGTACTTTGCGTTTTGTGATAATTAGCAAATGCAAAAGTAAGGATGCACGATAATATTGGTACGTCATCAGTATCGAGTTTTGTATTTCATGTCTCCATCTGCTGATGGGCCATCACAATAAGAGCATGCGTGTATAATATAAGAGACTTCATAATCACTAAACTCAGGTACAAAAAAAAGTGGATAAATTGATATTGGTATTGGTTATCGGCCAAGTGAGTTGTTATAGGCATATTGGATGATGACGAAAAATCCAATATCATGCATCCTTATGCAAAAGCATTGCATGCTAACACGCTAAGCTAAGACAGTGAACAGAGGTACCATATACCTGCGACAACAGCGTGTTAGCTTTACGACTGTGAGCACGTTAGCTTGCTGGCGTTAGCATCTGCAACAAAACACTATAGGGTAGCCTTGCGGAGCAGCTAACGTGGCATTTGATATACACCATAATGTCTTAAGGAACAGTTCACCAAAAAAATCAAAATTGCATATTTTTCCTTTAACTTGTGGTGCTGTTTATCAGTCTAGATTGCGTTGGTGTGAGTTGCCGAGTGTTGGAGATATCAGCGGTAAAAATGTCTGCCTTCTCTTGAATATAACAGAACAATGGCACTCAGCTTGTGGTGCTCAAAGTGCCAAGAAAATCCATTTAAAAAAAAAAGTTTACTAGAAATGTCTCTTTCCAGAAATCCTGACCTGGTTATTCAAGACCTTGTTGTGTGCAGTTTGATGTCAGAACTATTTTCTCTCTACCAAACTACACCTGCCAATTGTATCACCATGCAGAAGGAAGTGTGCATCTACTGCTAGCTCACCTAGCACCAAGCTAGCTAACGTTACAGCTCAGCCGAGGAGGACGCCATTAATGTTTACATCGTGTGCTGTCACAAACATGAGCATTTTTGTCCATTAGTAGATGTACGCTTCCTTCTGCACGGTGATACGATTGGTGGGTGTAGTTTGGTAGAAAGAAAATAGTTCCTACATCAAACTGCTCACCACAAGGTCTGTGGATTATCTTGAGTAACTGGGTCATGGTTTCTAGAAGGTTTTCCGAGTGCCATCTAGTTCCATTATATTGGAGAGAGAAGTAGACACCTCCACGGCCGATATCTCCAACACTCAGCAACTCACACCAAACAATCTAGCTCGATAAATAGCACTACAGATGAAAATAAGAATATGTTGTTTTTTTTTATTTTGGGGCGTACTGTCCCTTTAATGACAGTATGTAGGATTATGGTATTTAGCTCACAACAAATTTAGAACAAAGTGAGTTAAAGGCGCCATCAGTGTGTGTTTTTGTGTTTGGTACGAGCCTCCACAGTCGTCTGTTATCAGCTCTTCCTCTCTCTTCCCAGCCCTCTGCCTCCCTATGTTCTCAGTCATATTGAATCTGTGCAGAGGAAATACTGTGTGTGCTCATAACTGAATTGACCAAATCTGCAGCTGCTTTTCCCTACAGCCTGGGCTGCTGAAAAAAAAAACTATGGTGCAGTTTAATGACAGAGATGCTACGAGCCCAGCCCTCTGTGAGAGAGCTGCTGCCACCTGTTTTGTGTCGCACGGAGCTTCATTTCATTTAATCAACTGAGACAAATGGAGCCGCAGGGCTCCACCGAGAGTCAAATTGATCATGTAAGCAGCAGAAAATCTGCAACAACTTAGTTTCAAAGGGCATGAATCATGAGAAGGAGGGCTGTTTCTCCTCCTCGTGTGCTCACCTACAGGGAGGTTGTGATTGTGCTGCAGATAGATGCTGGCAGAGGTCAAAAACACAGAAGAGGCTCAATTAAGACGGATGAGATGGACTAAGTGCTCTCTCCAGATATTTCTTTTAATAGGCTTCTCACGGCCTTAAATCCTCTCAGCCTCTCCGTAGCTCCTGCAGCTTACTTTGCCCTTGGTTTTACTTCTGTCTTGACTTTATTACTTAAAGGACCATTCTGCAATTTTTATGTGCATACAGCAAATACAATTATGAACACAATGAAGTCCATAATAAGTCACAAAGTAATTGATTTTTTAAAATTGCTCTTTTAATACAGAGAGAGTCGAGTTATGCAGTAAGTGTAGAAAGCTTCTTTTTACCAGACAGTGAGTTTTTAAGGAGATGTAGTCTACCTTGACATGTTTCGACTGTCACTTCAGTCAGAAGCGTCATCTGACGTGCGTCATGACGTGTCTTTATCAGCTGGTAGTATCCTGGAGGCGTGACCAGCCTGGCAAATCGGATTGCCAGGCTGGTCACGCCTCCCGCTGCCCCGTGTTCTTTGGAGGAGAGAGTCCCAGGTGTGCGACAGCATGAAAGCCCCCTCATCCCGGTTGATGGTGTCCCTGGCCCGCGTCCTGATCTCTATGGCCTCCTTGATCCAACGTTTGAACTGGTTGCTTTCCGATCCGATGGGTGTGACCAGCCTGGCAATCCGATTTGCCAGGCTGGTCACACCTCCAGGATACTACCAGCTGATAAAGACACGTCATGACGCACGTCAGATGACGCTTCTGAAGAAGACTGAAGTGACAGTCGAAACATGTCAAGGTAAACTACATCTCCTTAAAAACTCATTGTCTGGTAAAAAGAAGCTTTCTACACTTAATCTATTTTGAGTAGACAAAATGAACATAATTACACTGTCTAGTTATGCAAATGTTTTTGGTCTCCAGTTTCTGCCTCCACCCCGATACAGTGGAGCTGTGGGCAGTTTTCAGTGGGACCATTTCTTTATTTGAAAGTATTTCTAGTCACATCTGTTCAGTGAGGTCTCTGTGGAACACCTACAGCAGGGGTTCTCAAAGTTTTCATGACTGGTGCCAATTTTAGGGAGCCAGCATATGATTGAAGGCCACGCAGGAAAAGTGCACACGTAAAATAAAATATCTTTTCCATATACTTCCAAATTGAGCTGCTGAGGCGTCCACTGAAATCGCTAACATTAGCTAGCGGCACAAATTATAGAACGTAATTCAAGGTGCCAGTATTTGCCATGCAACCAGTAGCACTGTTCTTCCTAACCTGACAGAAACTTGTTAGGGGGGCGCAGATTTAAAAAGAGCTGAGCAGTGTGCTAAATGTAAGCTATTGAAATGGATTTTTATGTCTTTTATGACATTACGTATACCATGACATTTTTTATTTATACTATTTTTTGTGACATGGGATACTTTGTTGTGGCACAATATACTATTTCATTTTTTGGGGCATATTTTACAATTTTTATACAAATGTATTACCTTTATGGCAAAGTATACTATAGTTTATATATAACATACTATGACATGGCTTTTTATTACATTTTTTATGACTTAAATGGCAAAGTATACCAAAATATTTTTATGACTTTATGACATACTTAGTAGACTATAATGTTTTTTTGTCATACTATACTATACTATGGCATTTTTATGCCATTATATGATGTGATTTTTTTTTTTTTACATTTATATGGTATATGTCAGGCATGTCCAAAGTCTGGCCCGGGGGCCAATTGTGGCCCACAGACCAATTTTAATCGGCCCTTGGCTTGACTTTCAAAATATACCATATGTGGCCCTTTACACAATAATGGTTAATCGAGCAAGATCACTTCGCATTTTTTCCTTTCACCTCACAATGATAGGACTATCATACAGTTTGTAGACAGGCATCAAGTAGTAATAAATAATTAAAAGATAAAAATGGTGGCATTTGGTATTTTCCCATTATATTGTGATATTTTTTTACTTTTGACACATACTGTAGTATTTTTAGTGACTTTTTTATGACATACTATACTAGATACTAGGTACAGATCTGTTTTTGTAAAATGTCCTCCTGTTTTCTTTCTCTCAGTATTTACTGTCATTCCTCCATTGTTGTCTGTCTATGAAAGCAAAAACACACAAAAAAATGTATCTTCTAACTCTGTCCTGCAGTTATCCTTCAAACATACTGCAATACTTACTGCAGTCTTATCCTGCCTTTACTCTTCCTCTTTGACTTTCCTCCCTGATAATTAAACAACATGGGTTGCTATATTCTGGCAGGTATTCAATATGAGTAGATGAGTCTTTTACCCTCTCCTCTTTCCTCCAGTAACTCATATTTACCCATCACAAACTTATTTGGAAAATTTGCAAAAAGTCACTTTTTCTCCTACTTTTTCTCTCAGTGTTTGGATCATTACCTGGTATCTGTTCGACAGAGGTGTGTCAGTCGGGTCTTCCTGGCTCCTGTGGGCTCCAGCAGGAAGAGACAGGAGTGGACGTGGGCCCTAATCCCCTCCGACAGCACTTTAGGATGCTCAGTGGATACAGAGGACAGGTACAGAGGGCCGGAGGATGGGTCTGCTTGCCAGGTCCTGAGAGGTTGGAGATAAGAAGAGATTATCAGGACGTAGAATCCAAACGTGACACACAAATGTGATTGCTGCCAACAATCTGATTCCAACCAGACAGTATTTTACTGTATGCAATCCTAACCCTGACTACAGACAGGAAGTCAGGATATTAAAAGGTGGACTAACACATCGTTGGTTGTGGTGTTTGTGATTTGCTTGTTTCGATGCGTTATGAAGACATGCTGATTTAAATGTCTTACTCGGGTAACACAAAGTTCATGTATGCTGTCATAAAGAGAGGAAATATGACAAAAGTACACAGTGTGATGTGATCCAGCTGCAGACACAGATACTGTCATGTCTCATCTGACTTCAGGGTTGGATTAAGTTTTCATCAGCCCAATTCAAACCTCATATAGACACCAAAAACCACACAGCTGTCTCCAACTTTAAATCAATCTGACACTTTTAGAGTATTTCTGACTTAGACTCCTCCATCCTCCCTGCTCTGTAGGGCTCAGCAGGTTAAAACTCAGAGGCCTTTGAAGCCTGCAGTTCGCCTTGCCTCATTACCTGAGCAGCAGATGCTCCTGTGGGGGCCAGCAGCCCAGGCCCTGGAGGAGATAGTGGTAGACTTCAGTGTCCTTGGACAAGGTCTGGATGACAGCGGCCTTGTGCAGATTTCTTTCCCACAGCTCCTGCTCCCTCAGCAGCCGTTGGAGCAGCTCCGTCTGGGGGGCGTCGACTTCCACAGAGCCGCGCCACATCCACAGTGGGCAACCATCGTCCATCTACAGACAAGTGGAGAAAGACAATTAGAACTCAGTGAGGCCACCAAGACACGACTGCATACAGAGCATTAAAATTCACTGATTACATGTTTGAGTTTTTATTTCCTTCATTCTGTGCGACACAAATGTCATGAACAATGTCAAATAATGTCATTGTATAATGTGTCAATAAAATGTCATTTCAAAATACGCAAGACTTTTTCTTAAAAAAAAACAACATAAAAACAGTCATGAGTTCAAAGAAATCCAAAATGTCATTAAAAAGTCATAGTAAAGTATGACATCCGAAATGTCAAAAAACGTCATAGTATAGTATGTCGTCCAAAACGTTATAAAAAAGTCATAGTATAGTATGTCGTCCAAAACTATGAAAAAAAGTCATAGTATAGTATGTCGTCCAAAACCATGAAAAAAGTCATAGTTTAGTATGTCGTCTAAAACCATGAAAAAAGTCATAGTTTAGTATGTCGTCTAAAACCATGAAAAAAAGTCACAATATAGTATGTCGTCCAAAACCATGAAAAAAGTCATAGTATAGTATGTCGCCCAAAACTATGAAAAAAAGTCATAGTATAGTATGTCGTCCAAAACCATGAAAAAAAAATCATAGTATAGTATGTCGTCCAAAACCATGAAAAAAGTCATAGTATAGTATGTCGCCCAAAACTATGAAAAAAAGTCATAGTATGTCGTCCAAAACCATGAAAAAAAAATCATAGTATAGTATGTCGTCCAAAACCATGAAAAAAGTCATAGTATAGTATGTTGTCTAAAACCATGAAAAAAAAATCATAGTATAGTATGTCGTCCAAAACTATGAAAAAAGTCATAGTATAGTATGTCGTCTAAAACCATGAAAAAAAAAGTCATAGTATAGTATGTCGTCCAAAACCATGAAAAATAAATCATAGTATAGTATGTCGTCCAAAACCATGAAAAAAGTCATAGTATAGTATGTCGTCTAAAACCATGAAAAAAAAAAGTCATAGTATAGTATGTCGTCCAAAATGTCATAAAAAAGTCATAGTATAGTATAGTATGTCGTCCAAAACCATGAAAAAAAAGTCATAGTATAGTATGTCGTCCAAAACCATGAAAAAAAAATCATAGTATAGTATGTCGTCCAAAACCATGAAAAAAGTCATAGTATAGTATGTCGCCCAAAACTATGAAAAAAAGTCATAGTATAGTATGTCGTCCAAAACCATGAAAAAAAAATCATAGTATAGTATGTCGTCCAAAACCATGAAAAAAGTCATAGTATAGTATGTCGCCCAAAACTATGAAAAAAAGTCATAGTATAGTATGTCGTCCAAAACCATGAAAAAAAAATCATAGTATAGTATGTCGTCCAAAACCATGAAAAAAGTCATAGTATAGTATGTCGCCCAAAACTATGAAAAAAAGTCATAGTATGTCGTCCAAAACCATGAAAAAAAAATCATAGTATAGTATGTCGTCCAAAACCATGAAAAAAGTCATAGTATAGTATGTTGTCTAAAACCATGAAAAAAAAATCATAGTATAGTATGTCGTCCAAAACCATGAAAAAAGTCATAGTATAGTATGTCGTCTAAAACCATGAAAAAAAAAGTCATAGTATAGTATGTCGTCCAAAACCATGAAAAATAAATCATAGTATAGTATGTCGTCCAAAACCATGAAAAAAGTCATAGTATAGTATGTCGTCTAAAACCATGAAAAAAAAAAGTCATAGTATAGTATGTCGTCCAAAATGTCATAAAAAAGTCATAGTATAGTATAGTATGTCGTCCAAAACCATGAAAAATAAATCATAGTATAGTATGTCGTCCAAAACCATGAAAAAAAAATCATAGTATAGTATGTCGTCCAAAACCATGAAAAAAGTCATAGTATAGTATATCGTCTAAAACCATGAAAAAAAAGTCATAGTATAGTATGTCGTCCAAAATGTCATAAAAAAGTCATAGTATAGTATGTCGTCCAAAACCATGAAAAAAAAGTCATAGTATAGTATGTCGTCCAAAACCATGAAAAAAAGTCATAGTATAGTATGTCGTCCAAAATGTCATAAAAAACGTTATAGTGTTGTATGTCATCCAAAACCATGAAAAAAAGTTCTAGTATATTAAGACATCCAAAATGTCATAAAAATTCATAGCGTAGTATGTCGTCCAAAATGTTATAAAAAAGTCATAGTTTAGTATTACGTCCTAAATGTCATAAAAAACATCATAGTGTAGTCTGTTGTCCAAAACTATGAAAAAAAGTCATATTATAGCATGTCGTCCAAAACTTTGAAAAAATGTCATAGTATAGCATGTCGTCCAAAACTTTGAAAAAAAGTCATAGTATAGTATGTCGTCCAAAACTATGGAAAAAAGTCATAGTATAGTATGTCGTCCAAAATGTCATAAAAAAAAAGTCATAGTATAGTATGTCGTCCAAAACTATGGAAAAAAGTCATAGTATAGTATGTCGTCCAAAATGTCATAAAAAAAAGTCACAGTATAGTATGTCGTCCTAAACTTTGAAAAAATGTCATAAAAGTATGTCGTCCAAAACTATGAAAAAAAGTCATACTATAGCATGTCGTCCAAAACTTTGAAAAAAAGTCATAGTATAGTATGTCGTCCAAAACTATGAAAAAAAGTCATAGTATAGCATGTCGTCCAAAACTTTGAAAAAATGTCATAGTATAGCATGTCGTCTAAAACTATGAAAAAATGTCATAGTATAGTATGTTGTCCAAAACTTTGAAAAAAAGTCATAGTATAGTATGTTGTCAAAAACCATGAAAAAAAGTCATAGTATAGTATGTTGTCAAAAACCATGAAAAAAGTCATAGTATAGTATGTCGTCCAAAACCATGAAAAAAAAATCATAGTATAGTATGTCGTCCAAAACCATGAAAAAAGTCATAGTATAGTATGTCGCCCAAAACTATGAAAAAAAGTCATAGTATGTCGTCCAAAACCATGAAAAAAAAATCATAGTATAGTATGTCGTCCAAAACCATGAAAAAAGTCATAGTATAGTATGTTGTCTAAAACCATGAAAAAAAAATCATAGTATAGTATGTCGTCCAAAACCATGAAAAAAGTCATAGTATAGTATGTCGTCTAAAACCATGAAAAAAAAAGTCATAGTATAGTATGTCGTCCAAAACCATGAAAAATAAATCATAGTATAGTATGTCGTCCAAAACCATGAAAAAAGTCATAGTATAGTATGTCGTCTAAAACCATGAAAAAAAAAAGTCATAGTATAGTATGTCGTCCAAAATGTCATAAAAAAGTCATAGTATAGTATAGTATGTCGTCCAAAACCATGAAAAAAAAGTCATAGTATAGTATGTCGTCCAAAACCATGAAAAAAAAATCATAGTATAGTATGTCGTCCAAAACCATGAAAAAAGTCATAGTATAGTATATCGTCTAAAACCATGAAAAAAAAGTCATAGTATAGTATGTCGTCCAAAATGTCATAAAAAAGTCATAGTATAGTATGTCGTCCAAAACCATGAAAAAAAAGTCATAGTATAGTATGTCGTCCAAAACCATGAAAAAAAGTCATAGTATAGTATGTCGTCCAAAATGTCATAAAAAACGTTATAGTGTTGTATGTCATCCAAAACCATGAAAAAAAGTTCTAGTATATTAAGACATCCAAAATGTCATAAAAATTCATAGCGTAGTATGTCGTCCAAAATGTTATAAAAAAGTCATAGTTTAGTATTACGTCCTAAATGTCATAAAAAACATCATAGTGTAGTCTGTTGTCCAAAACTATGAAAAAAAGTCATATTATAGCATGTCGTCCAAAACTTTGAAAAAATGTCATAGTATAGCATGTCGTCCAAAACTTTGAAAAAAAGTCATAGTATAGTATGTCGTCCAAAACTATGGAAAAAAGTCATAGTATAGTATGTCGTCCAAAATGTCATAAAAAAAAAGTCATAGTATAGTATGTCGTCCAAAACTATGGAAAAAAGTCATAGTATAGTATGTCGTCCAAAATGTCATAAAAAAAAGTCACAGTATAGTATGTCGTCCTAAACTTTGAAAAAATGTCATAAAAGTATGTCGTCCAAAACTATGAAAAAAAGTCATACTATAGCATGTCGTCCAAAACTTTGAAAAAAAGTCATAGTATAGTATGTCGTCCAAAACTATGAAAAAAAGTCATAGTATAGCATGTCGTCCAAAACTTTGAAAAAATGTCATAGTATAGCATGTCGTCTAAAACTATGAAAAAATGTCATAGTATAGTATGTTGTCCAAAACTTTGAAAAAAAGTCATAGTATAGTATGTTGTCAAAAACCATGAAAAAAGTCATAGTATAGTATGTTGTCCAAAACCATGAAAAAATGTCATAGTATAGTATGTCGTCCAAAACTATGAAAAAAAGTCATAGTATAGCATGTCGTCCAAAACTTTGAAAAAATGTCATAGTATAGCATGTCGTCCAAAACTCTGAAAAAAGTCATAGTATAGTATGTCGTCCAAAACTATGAAAAAAAGTCATATTATAGCATGTCGTCCAAAACTTTGAAAAAAAGTCATAGTATAGTATGTCGTCCAAAACCATGAAAAAAAAATCATAGTATAGTATGTCGTCCAAAACCATGAAAAAAGTCATAGTATAGTATGTCGCCCAAAACTATGAAAAAAAGTCATAGTATGTCGTCCAAAACCATGAAAAAAAAATCATAGTATAGTATGTCGTCCAAAACCATGAAAAAAGTCATAGTATAGTATGTTGTCTAAAACCATGAAAAAAAAATCATAGTATAGTATGTCGTCCAAAACCATGAAAAAAGTCATAGTATAGTATGTCGTCTAAAACCATGAAAAAAAAAGTCATAGTATAGTATGTCGTCCAAAACCATGAAAAATAAATCATAGTATAGTATGTCGTCCAAAACCATGAAAAAAGTCATAGTATAGTATGTCGTCTAAAACCATGAAAAAAAAAGTCATAGTATAGTATGTCGTCCAAAATGTCATAAAAAAGTCATAGTATAGTATAGTATGTCGTCCAAAACCATGAAAAAAAAGTCATAGTATAGTATGTCGTCCAAAACCATGAAAAAAAAATCATAGTATAGTATGTCGTCCAAAACCATGAAAAAAGTCATAGTATAGTATATCGTCTAAAACCATGAAAAAAAAGTCATAGTATAGTATGTCGTCCAAAATGTCATAAAAAAGTCATAGTATAGTATGTCGTCCAAAACCATGAAAAAAAAGTCATAGTATAGTATGTCGTCCAAAACCATGAAAAAAAGTCATAGTATAGTATGTCGTCCAAAATGTCATAAAAAACGTTATAGTGTTGTATGTCATCCAAAACCATGAAAAAAAGTTCTAGTATATTAAGACATCCAAAATGTCATAAAAATTCATAGCGTAGTATGTCGTCCAAAATGTTATAAAAAAGTCATAGTTTAGTATTACGTCCTAAATGTCATAAAAAACATCATAGTGTAGTCTGTTGTCCAAAACTATGAAAAAAAGTCATATTATAGCATGTCGTCCAAAACTTTGAAAAAATGTCATAGTATAGCATGTCGTCCAAAACTTTGAAAAAAAGTCATAGTATAGTATGTCGTCCAAAACTATGGAAAAAAGTCATAGTATAGTATGTCGTCCAAAATGTCATAAAAAAAAAGTCATAGTATAGTATGTCGTCCAAAACTATGGAAAAAAGTCATAGTATAGTATGTCGTCCAAAATGTCATAAAAAAAAGTCACAGTATAGTATGTCGTCCTAAACTTTGAAAAAATGTCATAAAAGTATGTCGTCCAAAACTATGAAAAAAAGTCATACTATAGCATGTCGTCCAAAACTTTGAAAAAAAGTCATAGTATAGTATGTCGTCCAAAACTATGAAAAAAAGTCATAGTATAGCATGTCGTCCAAAACTTTGAAAAAATGTCATAGTATAGCATGTCGTCTAAAACTATGAAAAAATGTCATAGTATAGTATGTTGTCCAAAACTTTGAAAAAAAGTCATAGTATAGTATGTTGTCAAAAACCATGAAAAAAGTCATAGTATAGTATGTTGTCAAAAACCATGAAAAAAGTCATAGTATAGTATGTTGTCCAAAACCATGAAAAAATGTCATAGTATAGTATGTCGTCCAAAACTATGAAAAAAAGTCATAGTAAAGCATGTCGTCCAAAACTTTGAAAAAATGTCATAGTATAGCATGTCGTCCAAAACTTTGAAAAAAAGTCATAGTATAGCATGTCGTCCAAAACTTTGAAAAAATGTCATAGTATAGCATGTCGTCTAAAACTATGAAAAAATGTCATAGTATAGTATGTTGTCCAAAACTTTGAAAAAAAGTCATAGTATAGTATGTTGTCAAAAACCATGAAAAAAGTCATAGTATAGTATGTTGTCAAAAACCATGAAAAAAGTCATAGTATAGTATGTTGTCCAAAACCATGAAAAAATGTCATAGTATAGTATGTCGTCCAAAACTATGAAAAAAAGTCATAGTATAGCATGTCGTCCAAAACTTTGAAAAAATGTCATAGTATAGCATGTCGTCCAAAACTTTGAAAAAAAGTCATAGTATAGTATGTCGTCCAAAACTATGAAAAAAAGTCATATTATAGCATGTCGTCCAAAACTTTGAAAAAAAGTCATAGTATAGTATGTCGTCCAAAACCATGAAAAAAAAATCATAGTATAGTATGTCGTCCAAAACCATGAAAAAAGTCATAGTATAGTATGTCGCCCAAAACTATGAAAAAAAGTCATAGTATGTCGTCCAAAACCATGAAAAAAAAATCATAGTATAGTATGTCGTCCAAAACCATGAAAAAAGTCATAGTATAGTATGTTGTCTAAAACCATGAAAAAAAAATCATAGTATAGTATGTCGTCCAAAACCATGAAAAAAGTCATAGTATAGTATGTCGTCTAAAACCATGAAAAAAAAAGTCATAGTATAGTATGTCGTCCAAAACCATGAAAAATAAATCATAGTATAGTATGTCGTCCAAAACCATGAAAAAAGTCATAGTATAGTATGTCGTCTAAAACCATGAAAAAAAAAAGTCATAGTATAGTATGTCGTCCAAAATGTCATAAAAAAGTCATAGTATAGTATAGTATGTCGTCCAAAACCATGAAAAAAAAGTCATAGTATAGTATGTCGTCCAAAACCATGAAAAAAAAATCATAGTATAGTATGTCGTCCAAAACCATGAAAAAAGTCATAGTATAGTATATCGTCTAAAACCATGAAAAAAAAGTCATAGTATAGTATGTCGTCCAAAATGTCATAAAAAAGTCATAGTATAGTATGTCGTCCAAAACCATGAAAAAAAAGTCATAGTATAGTATGTCGTCCAAAACCATGAAAAAAAGTCATAGTATAGTATGTCGTCCAAAATGTCATAAAAAACGTTATAGTGTTGTATGTCATCCAAAACCATGAAAAAAAGTTCTAGTATATTAAGACATCCAAAATGTCATAAAAATTCATAGCGTAGTATGTCGTCCAAAATGTTATAAAAAAGTCATAGTTTAGTATTACGTCCTAAATGTCATAAAAAACATCATAGTGTAGTCTGTTGTCCAAAACTATGAAAAAAAGTCATATTATAGCATGTCGTCCAAAACTTTGAAAAAATGTCATAGTATAGCATGTCGTCCAAAACTTTGAAAAAAAGTCATAGTATAGTATGTCGTCCAAAACTATGGAAAAAAGTCATAGTATAGTATGTCGTCCAAAATGTCATAAAAAAAAAGTCATAGTATAGTATGTCGTCCAAAACTATGGAAAAAAGTCATAGTATAGTATGTCGTCCAAAATGTCATAAAAAAAAGTCACAGTATAGTATGTCGTCCTAAACTTTGAAAAAATGTCATAAAAGTATGTCGTCCAAAACTATGAAAAAAAGTCATACTATAGCATGTCGTCCAAAACTTTGAAAAAAAGTCATAGTATAGTATGTCGTCCAAAACTATGAAAAAAAGTCATAGTATAGCATGTCGTCCAAAACTTTGAAAAAATGTCATAGTATAGCATGTCGTCTAAAACTATGAAAAAATGTCATAGTATAGTATGTTGTCCAAAACTTTGAAAAAAAGTCATAGTATAGTATGTTGTCAAAAACCATGAAAAAAGTCATAGTATAGTATGTTGTCAAAAACCATGAAAAAAGTCATAGTATAGTATGTTGTCCAA
This sequence comes from Epinephelus lanceolatus, assembly GCF_041903045.1. Lineage (NCBI taxonomy): Eukaryota > Metazoa > Chordata > Actinopteri > Perciformes > Serranidae > Epinephelus > Epinephelus lanceolatus. The sequence goes on along the minus strand of NC_135744.1, from coordinate 40,758,745 downwards.
AACCATGAAAAAATGTCATAGTATAGTATGTCGTCCAAAACTATGAAAAAAAGTCATAGTATAGCATGTCGTCCAAAACTTTGAAAAAATGTCATAGTATAGTATGTCGTCCAAAACTATGAAAAAAAGTCATATTATAGCATGTCGTCCAAAACTTTGAAAAAAAGTCATAGTATAGTATGTCGTCCAAAACTATGGAAAAAAGTCATAGTATAGTATGTCGTCCAAAATGTCATAAAAAAGTCATAGTATAGTATGTCGTCCAAAACCATGAAAAAAAAGTCATAGTATAGTATGTCGTCCAAAACCATGAAAAAAAGTCATAGTATAGTATGTCGTCCAAAATGTCATAAAAAACGTTATAGTGTTGTATGTCATCCAAAACCATGAAAAAAAGTTCTAGTATATTAAGACATCCAAAATGTCATAAAAATTCATAGCGTAGTATGTCGTCCAAAATGTTATAAAAAAGTCATAGTTTAGTATTACGTCCTAAATGTCATAAAAAACATCATAGTGTAGTCTGTTGTCCAAAACTATGAAAAAAAGTCATATTATAGCATGTCGTCCAAAACTTTGAAAAAATGTCATAGTATAGTATGTCGTCCAAAACTTTGAAAAAAAGTCATAGTATAGTATGTCGTCCAAAACTATGGAAAAAAGTCATAGTATAGTATGTCGTCCAAAATGTCATAAAAAAAAAGTCATAGTATAGTATGTCGTCCAAAACTATGGAAAAAAGTCATAGTATAGTATGTCGTCCAAAATGTCATAAAAAAAAGTCACAGTATAGTATGTCGTCCTAAACTTTGAAAAAATGTCATAAAAGTATGTCGTCCAAAACTATGAAAAAAAGTCATACTATAGCATGTCGTCCAAAACTTTGAAAAAATGTCATAGTATAGCATGTCGTCTAAAACTATGAAAAAATGTCATAGTATAGTATGTTGTCCAAAACTTTGAAAAAAAGTCATAGTATAGTATGTTGTCAAAAACCATGAAAAAAGTCATAGTATAGTATGTTGTCAAAAACCATGAAAAAAGTCATAGTATAGTATGTTGTCCAAAACCATGAAAAAATGTCATAGTATAGTATGTCGTCCAAAACTATGAAAAAAAGTCATAGTATAGCATGTCGTCCAAAACTTTGAAAAAATGTCATAGTATAGCATGTCGTCCAAAACTTTGAAAAAAAGTCATAGTATAGTATGTTGTCCAAAACTATGAAAAAAAGTCATATTATAGCATGTCGTCCAAAACTTTGAAAAAAAGTCATAGTATAGTATGTCGTCCAAAACTATGGAAAAAAGTCATAGTATAGTATGTCGTCCAAAATGTCATAAAAAAAAGTCATAGTATAGTATGTCGTCCAAAACTATGGAAAAAAGTCATAGTATAGTATGTCGTCCAAAACTATGAAAAAAAGTCATATTATAGCATGTCGTCCAAAACTATGGAAAAAAGTCATAGTATAGTATGTCGTCCAAAATGTCATAAAAAAAGTCATATTATAGTATGTCGTCCAAAATGTCATAAAAAAGTCATAGTATAGTATGTCGTCCAAAACTTTGAAAAAAAGTCATAGTATAGTATGTCGTCCAAAACTATGGAAAAAAGTCATAGTATAGTATGTCGTCCAAAATGTCATAAAAAAGTCATAGTATAGTATGTCGTCCAAAACCATGAAAAAAAAGTCATAGTATAGTATGTCGTCCAAAACCATGAAAAAAAGTTCTAGTATATTAAGACATCCAAAATGTCATAAAAATTCATAGCGTAGTATGTCGTCCAAAATGTTATAAAAAAGTCATAGTTTAGTATTACGTCCTAAATGTCATAAAAAACATCATAGTGTAGTCTGTTGTCCAAAACTATGAAAAAAAGTCATATTATAGCATGTCGTCCAAAACTTTGAAAAAATGTCATAGTATAGTATGTCGTCCAAAACTTTGAAAAAAAGTCATAGTATAGTATGTCGTCCAAAACTATGGAAAAAAGTCATAGTATAGTATGTCGTCCAAAATGTCATAAAAAAAAAGTCATAGTATAGTATGTCGTCCAAAACTATGGAAAAAAGTCATAGTATAGTATGTCGTCCAAAATGTCATAAAAAAAAGTCACAGTATAGTATGTCGTCCTAAACTTTGAAAAAATGTCATAAAAGTATGTCGTCCAAAACTATGAAAAAAAGTCATAGTATAGTATGTCGTCCAAAATGTCATAAAAAAAGTCATATTATAGTATGTCGTCCAAAACCATGAAAAAAGTCATAGTATAGTATGTCGTCCAAAATGTCATAAAAAAAAGTCATAGTATAGTATGTCGTCCAAAACCATGAAAAAAGTCATAGTATAGTATGTTGTCCAAAACCATGAAAAAATGTCATACTATAGCATGTCGTCCAAAACTTTGAAAACAAGTCATAGTATAGTATGTCGTCCAAAACTATGAAAAAAAGTCATAGTATAGCATGTCGTCCAAAACTTTGAAAAAATGTCATAGTATAGTATGTCGTCCAAAACTATGAAAAAAAGTCATAGTATAGCATGTCGTCCAAAACTATGAAAAAAAGTCATAGTATAGCATGTCGTCTAAAACTTTGAAAAAATGTCATAGTATAGTATGTCGTCCAAAACTTTGAAAAAAAGTCATAGTATAGCATGTCTTCTAAAACTTTGAAAAAATGTCATAGTATAGTATGTTGTCCAAAACTTTGAAAAAAAGTCATAGTATAGTATGTCGTCAAAAACCATGAAAAAAGTCATAGTATAGTATGTCGTCTAAAACTTTGAAAAAATGTCATAGTATAGTATGTCGTCAAAAACCATGAAAAAAGTCATAGTATAGTATGTCGTCCAAAACTTTGAAAAAATGTCATAGTATAGTATGTCGTCCAAAACTTTGAAAAAAAGTCATAGTATAGTATGTCGTCAAAAACCATGAAAAAAGTCATAGTATAGTATGTCGTCCAAAACCATGAAAAAATGTCATAGTATAGTATGTCGTCTAAAACTTTGAAAAAATGTCATAGTATAGTATGTCGTCTAAAACTTTGAAAAAATGTCATAGTATAGTATGTCGTCCAAAACTATGAAAAAAAGTCATAGTAGAGTATGTCGTCTAAAACTTTGAAAAAAAGTTATAGTATAGTATGTCGTCCAAAACTATGAAAAAAAGTCATAGTATAGCATGTCGTCCAAAACTTTGAAAAAATGTCATAGTATAGTATGTCGTCCAAAACTTTGAAAAAAAGTCATAGTATAGTATGTCGTCAAAAACCATGAAAAAAGTCATAGTATAGTATGTCGTCCAAAACCATGAAAAAAGTCATAGTATAGTATGTTGTCCAAAACCATGAAAAAATGTCATAGTATAGTATGTCGTCTAAAACTTTGAAAAAATGTCATAGTATAGTATGTTGTCTAAAACTTTGAAAAAATGTCATAGTATAGTATGTTGTCTAAAACTTTGAAAAAATGTCATAGTATAGTATGTCGTCCAAAACTATGAAAAAAAGTCATAGTAGAGTATGTCGTCTAAAACTTTGAAAAAAAGTTATAGTATAGTATGTCATCCAAAATGTCATAAAAAAATCATGGTATAGTATGTCTTAAATGATGACAAAAAAACATTATATGTCATGAAAATCATAAAAAGAACATCATAGTATAGTGTGCCTTAAAACATCATTCAAACATAGTAGTGTAATATGTGTTTAAAAAAAAAATCATATTATAAAAATAAATAAAAATAAACAGCATAGTTTGTCTCAAAAAAATCATAAAAAATTAGTGTAGTAAGCTGTAAAATCATGACAACATATTACAGTATAGTTTGCCATAAAAATGATATAAAGTCATAGTATTTCATATCTTAAAATGTCATAGAAAAAGTCATAGTGTGGTATGTTTAGGAAGGCATATAAAAGTCATAGTATTGATATTTTTAATGATTTCTTTAAGAAATCATTAAAAAAACATTATTATAAAGTCTGCCATAAAAAAACATAAAGCTACAGTATAGCTAAGGGCCCTAAGTGTTGCTGATTTGATTTAGTAACTTTTCATACTATAAACATCCTTTTTTATGACGGACACTCTGAAATGAATGTGTAGTTCTGGACTGAAACATCTGTTTGTTAGGTCTCCCTCTTTCCTCCCTCTGTTTACCTTCTTGTAGGCCAGCTCCACATGCTCTGGAGCTGAGTGGCTCTCCCAGCCTCGGCTCTTTTCTCTGGCCTCCTTCAGGAGGTGCTGGGTGCTCAGCTGCAGCTTCCTCCTTCTCTCCTCCAACTCCTCCTCACCTCCACTCTGACTGGAGGATGCCGGGCCTCCTCCCTCCTCAGACAGGGAGTCTTCAGTGGGGCCTGCTGCACTCAAATGCTGACCGGGCCAAAACTCTGGAAGCTACAAAGAGGATTTTGTCATTTGTAACATCGTTTTGTTAATCCTGCCTCTTAAGCTTCAAAAGTGATTGGTTGTCAGGGTCCGTACCTGGAAGAGTCTCTGGGCCTCGGTGATCATGTTGGCCAGGCCCTGGGTGGCAGCCAGGTTCTCACTCAGGTCCCGCTGGTCTGGGCGACCCAGGCTGTACTTCCTATGACTGGACCTGCAGCAACAACAGGAACAAGGTCAAGGTCACTTGACACTGAAGCATCACCAGTAAGGGACCATGCACTGACATGTCAGTGAGAGCATCACATAAGGAGGAACGACAGCTGCAGCTTTTTTTCTTTTTACAGTTTTGCGTTCACTGACAGGAAATGAGAAGAGGGTGTGAAACATGTGACATGTCGGAGTCACAGCAGTGATGGCAGCTTCACACTGCAGGTAGAGTATGTGCCAGTCGGCTGATCAGTCTTCATAGGCAGCAGACAGGAATCAGCAGTACTGCGTCACCATTATGGCAGCTGACAGATCCAGGTTATTTTGGAAAGCTTTCACTACAGGAAGTTGTTGTCCTCGATTTTATTTGGCACAAAGTTTTGCCTTTATGTGTTTTTTAGTTTCTGGTGACTAAGGAAAAGTTAGAGAGACGAGCATTTTGTCACACCAAACACAGACTCTTTTCAGCGCTGCAAAATGGGGAAATTAGATACCGACACTTAAAACAAACCAAGCTGGTTGGACCAGAGCATAAAAAAAGTATATATATCTCAGTGGGAGTGGTGAGTTCTGTCAGGCAGACACATGAGCACAAAGACGTCGAGATGAGATTTTATAGATCTGTGGGAGAACAGCTGCGAGCAGCAGTCAATTTTCCGAGTTATTGTTCCCACCACAAAGTGTGACATGATTTCTGACAGGCCGGGACTTTGGCTTCCAGGAGACGGGAGGCACAAAGTGCTGATTGTGCCGTTATGTCATTTCCATCTACTGTCCAGTCAGCCTGAAGGGAGGAAAAGAGCCAAAATGGAAAAAGGAAGAGGTGGAGATGAAAGGAAGGGAGGAAGATACAGGAGGAAGAGGAGATAGTGAAAGGAGAATGATTACAAGACTGAGAAGAGAAAACAAAGAGGAGGAGGAGATATGAGGGGGATATCAGGGGAGGAAGATGAGCAGAATGAAAGAGAAATGTGGACGACAGAGACGATGTGAGGGTGGAGGGAGAAAAGAAGGATCACAGATAAAACAGCAGAAGATGAGGGTTGAAGAAAATAAGATGAATGACAAAATATGTAGAGAGAGAAGAAACAAAAGGTTAAAGAGGGAGAGAGGAGGGGAAGAAGGAGAGATTGAACCAACGCTCATCGTATCTACTACGGACTGCACAAAGACAACAGACGTAGTCAGCATGATGTCACTCATTAGTCTATGGACTCCTGTTTTTAAGCCTCATGTCTGGCATTCTGGCCGCCACCATCCAGGCTGTAAACATGTTTATTTCTGCTGTAAAGTGAGGCATTTTAACATGGAGGTCTATGGGGACTCACTGAAGCCAGACTCAAGTGGCCATTCAAGGAACTTCATTCTTGGCATTTCTGTGTTGGCTTCATTTTTCAGCCTTGAGGATGCTGCCGCTTGGTATCTCTTCACAAATACTGCCTGATATATCTTATTCTTCTGTGCCATAGAACTCTATTGTTCTCCAAAAATTACAAAGAGCACATCAATGAGCCGGCTGACGTGTTCCTTCATTATAACGAACATGCACACTGTAGTTTATTTAGACTCAAACCCACATACACCATCCTGCTGTCCCAAATACTCACAAGTAAACAAAATGTGGATTATTCCGCCACTGAAAATAGTCCCAAACATTAATTATAATTAAGTGTTTGTTCAACTGAAAATAGAGACCTGGGTTGGGAACCAGAGGGATGCTGGCTCAAGTCCCCATCCAGACCAAATATGGAGCATGGACTAGAAGCAAGGCGCCAAATCCCCAACTGCACAGGGCGCCTGTACAGGGCAGCCCCGTTGCTCTGACAACTCTGCATGTACAGGTCCTGTTTGTGCATGTGTGTATTTAAGCCCCGTGTGTATGTATATGACAACAGAGTGAAAAAAAAAATTGAGTTTCCCTTTGCAGATTAATAAAATGTATCTTCTGCTTCTAAACTGTGAAATTCTCTGCGACAATTATTGAACCATGAAATCCTTATGCCATCACAACTGTAACCACTGCCGTGATATGAGAACCCCCCGTCCCCCCCGACTCATGCAAAACATACAGTGAATGTGCATCTGCAGTATGAGCTCAGATAAATGGTCTGCAGACACTGATGGGACCGAGTGTCTCCTAATAATTAAGTTCACACCCTAATAATACATCATCAACTGTATAGCCATTATCGTTCTCAACTGTCTCACTCTGTCCCCTCGTGCTATCACCCCTATCACTCCTCTCTCTGTGCCACCCCTCTCTGTTTTCCTTCCCGTTTCTAACTCCCAGCCCAGCAGGATCCTCAGCTAAAGAAGCAGACAAAAAATATCTTTCATATCAGGGAGTGAAGTCGAGGCCAGATGAAAATTGATGGAGGTTATGTAATGTGCTCCCTGTGTAAACTGTGCTGACAGCTTTTCATTACACAGAGAAAGTGTGAGTGTAACAGCTGGATCTGATCCAGAGGCGATGTCATCTGTGTGAGAACTGAGAACTCTGGAAACATGACATCTATTGAAGCAACAAAAGGAGGAAGAAACACATGTTTCTATGGCACCTAAATGGCAGCCTGCCTCGGGTTACAGCTAACACACACATTCAGACACACATGCACGCGTAAATCAAAGGTAAAGTCAGGATCTGGAGCTAAATCAGAGGCTGAGGTTTAAAAGTCGCAGCCTGGAGCCAAAGCCAAGTATAAAGCAGTTAACAAAATGAGACAGTGTTTGATATTTCTTTCAGCTTTATCTTTGCACAGAATTCAGTGATATCCTGTTCAATCGTCTGCTGTCTAATTAACTCAGTGAGTAAACTATTATAATAACTGATAGGAATGATGGCTACCTGAACTACTAAACTACTAAAACTGAAGAACCTAGACCCAGTTGTAACAAAATAAATTTTCCTTCAAAGCATTATAACAGTGGTTTTGCATGTTTTAGCTTGATAACTACAGTAAAAAGTCTGTCATCTTTATTTTACTTTATGTTTTTAGATTGGTATCTCATCCTGCGGCCAGTTGTTGGTCTGAATTCATCTCAGTACGTTGTAAAAATGAACTCCTAAACTGCACTGTGTCAGTTTTATTATTTGTCCAAACTGTCCTTTGTGATGTGTTCAAAGACAACATCCAAAAATGAAATGAAAAGCACAGCACGTTGTCAGAAAATAAACTCCAGATGAAATATCATGTTACCAACCTGCAGTTAATGAGCCAGCTATTTGGAAAATATTTAAATTGTTATGATCTTCATGTTCTTATGGTACAAAATCTAATTAAAGAGAGATGCCGAGTGGACTCCACACCTAACATCAGAGACCTTATGTAATGGTGCTGCTGTTAAGACTTATGTAACTGTGACAATGTGCGTCAGACACCACATGCGCTCTTACTGAGATGGTGTGTGCCGAAAGAAAAAATCCTTCGTTTGAAAGATGTCACCTCAGTTTATCTAAGAAAGAAAGAAGACTGAATAAATAACTGATGCTTCCCTCACAATATTTCAGTAAGCATCTGTGGTCTCAGCTCACCTGGTTGCATTGGCGTCTCTCTTCAGGGTGTTGAGGTGGAAAAGCGACGGTGCCAGGCAGACTGCAATGTTGGTTGGAGTCATTTGGTTCTCGTCCACGCAGGCCACCACGTCCCGCAGGAAGAACAGCAGTGTTTGCAGCGCCATCCTGTTCTCATCAGGAAGCAACAAGATGGCCGCCTGAGCTGCAACCAGCTGCTGATCCTTGGGAAAATCTGCAAGCAGAGAGCTGAAATGTTACTATTTGAGTTATGCCGTTTGCTTGGTTTTGAACTTGGACAAGAAAATGAAGCAAATTCATTGACTTGGTGTTCAGATTGAATGCAAAGATAATTTTAGATGTCTGCATATAAAGACATAGATTTGTGTTGTTTAACGTGAGGGAAAAATGGGGGTTTATTCGTAAGTTTTATGACTTCAATTTACACACAGAAACAAACATACAGAAATAAGTGGGGCCAAAGAAATTGAGAACTTGGGTCATTTTCAGGATGGTGTGTACATTGCTAGCTAGCTTCACAACAGTCACATTCATGCTAATGGTGATTAATTTCCTCACATACTGTCAGAATGCACCTTAGAGTGCTAACATGCTATTGTTTACTATGTACAGAAATGTTTAGCATTTTAGCTGGTAATACATGTTAGCTGTATCAGCATAGCATGCTAACATGTTAACAGACAAACATGACTACATGCTAGTATTTAGCAACTAATAGCTACATCTTAGCATGTTAGCATTAGAGCTGCAATGATAAATCTACTACTACTCAACTACTTTGATAGTCGACAAAGCATTTCAGTCATTTTTCAAGCAAAAGTGTCAAATTTGTTGGTTTCAGCGTCTTAAATGTGAGAACTTGATGCTATTCTTTGTCATTCATGATAGTAAATTAAAATGTCTGTCAGAATGGACTGTTGGTTGGACAGAATAAGCAGAAGACGTCATTTTGGGTTATGGGAACTTGTGATTTCATTTTTTATAACATTTTTTGGATACTTAATAGACTATATGATTAATTGATTAGTGGTGAAAATGAGCAGATAAATTTACTCAAGTAGAAATGCTAACTTCTCAATGCTAGTCACATGATAACAAAAGTAAGTGCTCACATTGGTAAATGTGGAGGAAGGACTCGCAGAGTTTGCTGGTGAAGATGGGCTCCGGCAGGTCTCTGAAGTACTGCTTCACCATGTCGGCCACGTCGTATGCAGACTGACTGTCATACGAAACGCCATCTGGGTCAGACTCCACCATCTCGCGGAGGTACTGGATGCGAGATTTCACCCCTGATTTCCGGAAGAGACCCACCTGCGAGAGAACACAACACAAAATGAAACAGAAATGTATTATCATAAAAATGGTCTTCACATTCTCTAACTTTTTGGACTGGATGTCACCGCCTAAAAATGAATTCATTAGAAAGTTACTCTGTATCTTGTCATGTCCAACACCCCCCTAAAATCACCACAGGCCTCTTGCGGTCTTTACCTGGTCCAAACACTCTGTCCTCAGGTAGACCAGTGCTCTGAGGATGCTGGGCGGAAGCGGCTCTCCTGTCTGCTGGACACTAAGGAGCAGAGGAACTCCAAATACCCGCCGGCCTTTCATCTCCGTCACCTTGGTCTTCCTCAGAGGTTTAGGAACAGTCCTGCAGGAGATGGAGATGTCCATTAGATCCTGCGGTCTGCCATTTTTTCGGAAGCAATCAAACAGCATGGAGCAGTGCCGAGGGAAAAGTGTTGAAAAGTTATCAAAAATTGTTTTGCAAATGTTCTGGGAATATGTAATCTCAACCATTCAAGTGTGAAAAAAATGCTCAACTTGGCTGCTGTTGGAAGCATTTCCTTTTGAAGGAAGAGCCAAATAAACAGTTTTTGATTACATAAGTCCCTAGTGATCTCTAAAATGTGCGTGCCATTCAAATCAGCTCTGCAGAAAAAAAACCCATGCAGACATTGAGAAGCCATGGACACTGATCAAAGAGATTGAACTGTGTTGAGTGTATTCATGTATCTGAACTGATTTTAGTGACATTTATCCTTTTATACCAGCACCTGATTTTGTCTTTTGTTTTTGATGGGGCAATATTGTTGTTCCAGATGCAGGAGACCCAAAATCTGGACTGAACTTTATTTTTATTTCATTGAAAACCTCATAGAAAGCTACAATTTATTTAGCCTCCAACTCTGAAAATTGTAGGCCTGAGTGCACTCTGGATAAAACTGTGCTCTTGTAATAGTAATGTTTAAAAAGGACACATCCAAAGCACTCAAACAATCATTAATGAAACCTCTTCTCTACTTGGTATAAAAACACATGCTGGACATGAAGCTCTCAGTAAAGCAAAGAGTCACAAAAAGAAAATGGTATCACATATGCACTCTGAATGCTTCTCAGCGCTCTTTCCATCGCTCTGTTTTTTCCCACATCTAACAGCGGCTCTCTGAGACAAACTGGCTATTTTGAGGAAAGTGCCTCAGAGTATCGACTGTCCAAATCAGCAGTTAATTGATGTATTTTTTTAATCATCTAGTACTCGTTTTGGCATCAGTGATAAAATCATTGAAATGACAAGACTTGAACTAATCGTTGAAGGCTGAAGAGATTTTTTTTTTTTTAGTTGGAGCATTTGGCCTAATGGTGCTGTAGTAACAGAGTTTACAGATTTTACTCACTGTGTATGCATGTGTGTGTGAGTTTTATTCCGTCTTTTGATTTAACTGATTCAGGCCCAGCTCCATTTCTACATGGACAGACATCACGTGTTGCAGCACAAATCTTGGTTAGCCATGTTTCAATAGCTCATGTTTTGGAGATATGCTTTCTGGCAATTTACTTATAAGAAGACGTTTGCGTAGACAACCAGCTGTGACATGAATGGAATCGTTCACATACTTGCCAATGCACTAGACATGTTAATGGTGAATTCCACTGGAGGGCACACCACAGAACTCAGACTGTATACAATGAAGGTTACATATTGTAATCCTAGTTCAATTAGGAAAGGCAGCGCAAACCCAATGAAATTACAAAAGAAGAAAAGGACATGACATCAGTAACAGTGCTTGATGCAAAAACTTTGTTTCTGCATTGGAGCCAGTGTTTGGCGTCAGTTCTGTTGGAGTCAACGGAGCCGGCACAGCACATCACACTAAAACCCATCATATCTTTGTTGTTTCAACTTTGAAAAATTCTTCCAACAGATTAAAAAACACACATCACGTGATGTCGACTCATGTTTTTAATCTGACTGTGCACGTTTATCTTCCATGTCACTGATCTACAAACAGATCACAGATCTAACTTAAGCCCCTGTCCACAATAGCTAGCCCTCCAGAATATTGTTAAACATCATTAACTATTTGAAGGTTGGTTAGTTTTTGATAATCAAGTACATGAAGCCTACAATACTACCTGCAGGTAGCGTTAGCTTTCTTGGAGCAAACCAGGGCTTGAGATAAGTTATATGCAGCTGACGGACAGACCCATGATCTGTCTGGAGACCAATAACAAGGAAACACACAATTAGATAAAAAACATCAGTCGACATTATGTAATGTGTGTTTTTAATCTGGTGTTAGAATACGTTAGAAGATTTCAGTCAAAGGTGAAACACCATATTAGTATAGTGCCATGCCCACCCCATTATCTCCAACAGAAGTGGCACCAAACTCTGGCTCCATTTGAACGCTGTCACTGACGTCATGACCTTTCCTTCTTTTTAATTTTCCTTGAGCATACCTAAGGGCCCTGTCACTCCAATGCTGTTTGCTGAGGAGGATGTAGGATGGCAAACAATGTCACATGCCTCCTCATATACTGTGAGCATGTATAGGGGTAGGCAGGTCCTGATTGGCCCGCTATGTTTTCCGCAAATTTCAGTGGGCGAATGCGTGCTTGTGATCGAAGGAGACTATTACCCAATGAGTCCTGTAAAGGGGCGGAGCCTGTGTGAGATAGATCCTCCAAATTTGCATGATGTTAACAGTACACAGGGTCACACTCAAGCAGGTTACTAAATTGTTAATTCTGAGATTACGGCAGGAAAAGTTGATGTGTAAGACCCCTAAATCAAGCATATTTTTCACTGTGCAACGGCAATGACACATCTCACAGATGTGAGTAATTGCGTACTTGGTCTTTTAGCTTGTCATTAAAACTTATTCCACTGTTGGCGCTGCTGACCTGCCCACTGATTCCTGACTGTGTCACATCACTATACTGCCCATACTGTTGATGTGTGTATTACATCTTGCAGACACATAGCGTTAATTTCTGAGGACATGCACAACCAACGCTCCAAACGAACGAAGGATACATGAAGCAGCCATCATGCACACGCAAATACGTAGTTAAAAGTAAGTATATCTCTGGCTCAAGGCCACAGGTATCAGCCAGTTAAGCTTAGCTTAGCACAAAAATACTGAAAACAGGGAAACAGCTCAACTGGCTCTGTCAAAAAGAGACAAAATCTTACTACCGGCTCCTCTAAAGCTCACTATTTACATTAAATGTGTTGAATTACTTGTCAGCTTTGTGCAGTTGTCAGACAAATGTTCGGCACAGACATCCACCCCTGTAAAATAGTTTTCACAGGAGTAAACCCTAAACAAACAATATATAATGTGTGAATTAGTGGGCTTTCGAGGTAGCTGTAGCCTTATATTTAATGGACATTTATGAAAGTGGTATTAGTCTCCTTGTCAGACTCTGTCAGTTTCCTTAGGGAGACATTAGTTTAAACTTTGACCTTGTTTGTCGATGATCTTTAAAAGTATAATCAATGACATTAAACCACAACTAATGACTTTCCCAAACCAGCCTTAAAACTACCAGAACTCTAAACAAAGTTAGAGCCTCTATGACTTGCCTGAGCTCAACCATAGTTTGTGAGACTAATAAAATGATGCTGTGTCTAAGATGTATTATTGTTACTTAATCCAGTTTGAGGTGGAGAAACATGATTTTCACATCATTTGTGTAAGAACAAGTCATTTGCACATCAGAGTCTGTGCTCATTTAAAACTCCTGCTAATGTTGAACAAAATGTTAACTTGATGTTTTCTTCCTTTTTCCTGTGGAGGTCAGCTCTGACATGATTTCTCTTAAGCTTCCCTCCTATTCATGTGATTTATTAAAGTTTATCCTCCGTAAAACGGAGCAGTTTGAAATGCTAAAACACAGCACACCTGAACTACAGGAAGCCTCGCTGATGCTTTTCAACCTGCTGTCACAGAGCGGCTGTTTTTTCCTGAATCTCCCCCCTGAACACATGTTTGATCCTGAAAATTAAAGACGAATATCTGTGAGGAGTAATTTCAGGAGGTTTTTTTTTGTTCGGTGCTCAGTTCCCACATCCAGCCTTATCTCATTGAGCATAACAGCCCCGGCAAAAATCTAATTGGTTTTCTACCAAAGCATTAAACAAGCAGGTCATGTTTTTACTCAGAACACATTAGAAAATACAAATGTTCAACTGAGTAAACAAGCAGAATATCTGAGTGTTTTATTTTTCTTAAAAATGAATTTGTCTCGATTTTGCACGAGGGCTTATTCCAAAAAAATAGTGTAGGAGGCTGATCTCATTAAATCCATATATGTCAATAAAAAGTGCAGCGAAAACATCCTACGTTTTTAACGAGACAAACGTTTGAGCTCAACAGTCTGCAAAGTCCTTATTAAAAGGCACAGGCCTCAGTTTCTGTCCTAAATCTTGCAAAACTTGTGCAAAACAACCCATTTTCAAACAAATTCTGAATGTTTTTCTGTGCCGGGACATCGCTGTCTTTTTGTCTTGACCTCAACCACCTTCTACACATTGTGATCTACGAGGTATTTGCTCAGGGAGTGAGAAATAAATGTAAATACAGAGATAAAGCCAGAGAAAGACAAGAGGACAGAGACACAGTGTGACCCACTGAGGAAAAAGAACGCCATCCAAAATAACCTACAACGCCTGAGCAGTTAACCAGCGAGCAGGAAAGGATGACAGAACCAAACCTTGCTGTGATTTCCCCAGAACACAGACACGAGGTGAAGCACATGCAGTCCTATGGGTTTTTTTGGGAAAGAAGTTTATTCCTCTTGAAGCATGTTGCTATTGTTTTTTTTTAAAGCTGAGGCAAGGTTGCACCCAAGCCATGAATAATGAATGAATTTTCTAAATCGACTGCCTAAAATATTTACCCTCCGCCCGCCCACCTGCCTGCCTTTCTACAGTTTCCTTGAAGAAGTTTCTCCACGCAGGTGTGCAGGTGCAAAGAATCCAGGAGTACAGAGTTTTGTTTCTCACCTTCCCGCACCTCTGCTGGCTCCGTCCTCAACCTCTGCTCAACCTGCACATTTACTTTCAAGCATGAAATCAACCCCCCCACCCAAAAAGGTCCTTTCACACTTCTTACCAGTTCCAGCCCTGCTTACTGGATGGAGAGTATTTGTCCATCAGAGCAGTGAGTTTGAGCAGGGAGAGTTTCTGCAGCAGGAGGAACTGGGACACAGACTGGTTTTCCACTCCTGGACTGGAGGGCAGTGAGGGCAGACTCTGCTCGCTGGACCACTGCAGCTGCTGGCTCACTCTGCTGGACACACAGCAGTGAGAGCAGATAAGTACACCCACATAGACACAAACATGCACAAACACACACGGTCATGTAAATGCCAGTTTTAAACATACCACAATCAAGAGAAATGGGAACCAATTATCTCCTAGAGTCGACACACATTTTTGAAAAAAAGTTTTTACTTCGATCTTATTACAGAAAATATTAAGCTTTGAAATCATGAAAATGATTTTTGTTGTCTCAGTTCTGACAGCAGAGCCCTCGTGTTTGTTGGGACAGACAAACTGGACAAAAAAAGTATACTGCAGCTTATGATCTTTGTAGATACTCTATTACCTTCCCTTATGCACAAAAGAGATTAAAGTACTGCATGGAACCACGCTAGCTGCCATGTGAGGCTGTAACGTCTTTACACACCAGAAAACAAAAACTGTTTAATGTATAAGAGATAGCTGTCCTCACCTAAGGGTGACTTCATCACTGTACTTCAACTCACCTGTGCTTACGGCAAGTTAAATCCTGCCTAAAGCTCACATTAGCATACAAGCATGCTTATGTTAGTATTCCGCTCCAAGCACAACTAAATTTAGAGTGCTGCCTTAATGTTGTCACGCTCACAGACAGCACCTCCATATTAAAGGTCCAGTGTGTAGGATTTAGGGGGATATAGTGGCAGAAAAGAAATATAATTTAATAAGTATGTTTTCTTTAGTGTATAATCGCCTGAAAATAAGAGTGCTTGTGTTTCCGTTACATTAGAATGAGCCATTTTTATCTGCGTAGAGAGTGGGTCATCGTCCACAGTCTGCCATGTTGCATCACCATGTTTCTACAGTAGCCCAGAACAAACAAATTTCATGCTGACCACTGTAGTTAACAGCCCCTCTGTGATGGTATGGTTAGGAAAACATAGATTTTTTAAAACATGAAACTGCTTAATTCAGTGTTTATACTGTTTGCTTTGGAGAGGATGAGTCCTCTGCGTAAAGTTTCGCTCCTGGTAAAAACTTAAGTTACCAGAGAAAAAAGGCGAGCCCATGTGGGCTCTGCGGTATGCCAAACAGTGTCAGATTAACTCAGATTTGCCCAAAGAACAGTACAGCACAAGTTAGTCATGCATTCACCTGGTTTAAATCACGATTTGTTTTGAATAGAAAAATTCCTCTGTTGATAAATTCAGCTTCTGGTAAAAACCTTCTGAACAATGAATACTGAAGGAATTTTAACCAGGAGAAGTTTTAGCTGGTTGCAATCTTCAGTCCTCACCACTAGATGCCACTAAATCCCCCCACATCTTACATAATGCTCCTTTAACAACTACTGGATGCTAATATTCTAAGATTTAGCATAACACGTCAGCATAACATGATCATAGTTACTAAACACTCATACTTCTGTACATAGCACTTATTGTTAAAACTCAGCTAAAAGCTATAAATATCAGTTAGCAAGTAACCACGCACGTTAACAAATACTGAATATTAACATGCTGATGTTTAGCATGTAACATTTAGCATTAACATTTATTTTAACTTGTGAGACTGTTACTATGCTAATGATAACCTCAAAGTGCAAATTGCTAACCTTAGCATGTAAGTATGTTAGGTTAGCATTAATTGTTAACACTCGATAAGAGCTATAAATAGCAGTTAGCCAGTAAACATGCATGTTAACAAATATTGGCTATTAACATGCTGATGTTTAGCATGTAACAGTTAGCATTAACATTTATTTAAGCTTGTATGACTGTTACTATGCTAACGATAACCTGAAAGTGCAACTTGCTAACCTTAGCATGTAAGTTTGTTATGTTAGCATTAATTGTTAACACTCGATAAGAGCTATAAATAGCAGTTAGCAAATAAAAATGCATGCTAACATATAGTAGATATTAACATGCTGATGTTAGAACATTTAGCATGAACATTTATTCTTAGCTTGTGAGACTGTTACTATGCTAATGATAGCCTGTTAGTGCAACTTGCTAGCCCTAGCCTGTAAGCATGTTATGTTAGCATTAATTGTAAACCCTCAGCTAAAAGCTATAAATAGCAGTTAGCAAGTAAAAATGCATGTTAACAAATATTGGCTATTAACATGCTGATGTTTAACATGTAACATTTAGCATTAACACTTATTTAAGCTTGTGTGCCTGTTACTATGCTAACGATAACCTCAAAGTGCAACTTGCTAACCTTAGCATGTAAGTATATTATGTTAGCATTAATTGTTAACATTTGATAAGAGCTATAAATCACACTTAGTAAATGCATGTTAACAAATATTGGATATTGACATGCTGATGTTTAGCACATAACATTTAGCATTACATCAATTTTAGCTTGTGAGACTGTTGTTATGCTAATGATAGCCTGTTAGTGCAACTTGCTAGCCCTAGCCTGTAAGCATGTTATGTTAGCATTAATTGTAAACACTCAGCTAAAAGCTATAAACAGCAGTTAGCCAGTAAACATGCATGTTAACACATACTGGATATTAACATGGTGACGTTTAGCACATAACATTTAGCATGAACATTTATTCTTAGCTTGTGAGACTGTTACTATGCTAATGATAGCCTGTTAGTGCAACTTGCTAGCCCTAGCCTGTAAGCATGTTATGTTAGCATTAATTGTAAACACTCAGCTAAAAGCTATAAATAGCAGTTAGCCAGTAAAACATGCATGTAAACAAATACTGAATATTAACATGGTGACGTTTAGCATGTAACAGTTAGCATTAACATTTATTTTAGCTTGTTAGACTGTTACTATGCTAATGACAGCCTGTTAATGAACCTTGCTAACATTAGCATGTAAGCATGCTATGATAGCATTGATCTCTGAGTACACTACAGCTGACAGCACACAGAATTGGGCACCTACATCAAATCTAAGCCAGTAAAACACACACTCAGCAGAAAGTGAGAAAAGCATCCATCAGCATACACTGATGATGCAGCTGACTTTACATTACAGGAGAGGCCCCATAGCTTTTTATGGCTCTATATCTGTGAACAAATACGCAACAAAAAAGAGATATAAAAGCAGCATTATAAAGAGGCGATCAAAACTATTCACCATGTGGTTACTGCTTTCACGTTAAGTGCCCCACAGTATCTCTCCGAGGGAATAAATCCTCATAACTGTCATTATTAGAGCTCTGCTGGATATATAGGCTTACATTTACAAAAGGTCCAGGGCAACTTTAAGTGTCCAATAATTTGCTTGTATTTCTTAGACCTGAATTTTGATGCTGATCATATTTGGCAATGTACTTAAATGTCACTCCTACTGTTCCTACTTTCTTTTTAATGAGCCTGATCTGTTTACACCAACACCTGTGAAACACTCTGAGTTGTGCTGCTTGTGAAATATTAACATGCTCTATAAATAAAAGTTAAATTGCTGTTTTCATTTCTTGTATCACGCTCCAAACTTTCTCACCTGCTCCTTGGTTGTGGTGATCCAGTCTTTGGCTCCTCTCCGTTTACGGGTATCTCCTCTTGGCTCTTTACCTCCACCTCCTCTTCTTCTTCCTCCTCCTCCTCCTCCTCCTCCTCTGGATGCTGCACCTCCAGGTGAATGTGGCTGGGGGAAGACGGGCAAGGGGAGGTGGCTGAGGAGCCGTGGGCAGGTGAGTCCTGGGAGGAAGTAGAGGAAGACGTGGAGGCGGACGACGAAGAAGAGGAGGAGGAACCTGTCCGACAGTCGTCTTCGGATAGAGTTTCAGACCAGGTGGTGACAAGCTGTTGGAGGTCGCTGATCCTCTCCAAAACACTGTCCAGAGCTGAGAAAACATCCTCACCTGCCAACAGTCGACTCACCTGAGAGAAGACAAAGAAAATAAATACTTCACTACAACTAAAGATATGACAAAGAGTGGCAACATTTTTTTCAAAATGTTTCTTTGAACTTTTGGCTATGACCTTTTCAGAATCAAGAAAAAACAATACAGCATCATTAAAATTAAATACCATGCCAGTAGGGGAAGTTTTCTACAGTACTTTTTAACTTTCTCCTCAGTTGACTGATTCAGCAGATTTTAAGATTTTGCAAATTAAGCGTTTCATTGCCATACATCAATTTCGGAGAAAAAGTATTCCTCATTTCTTCAAGGATCAGAAGTAAAAAATTACAGGTTTCTTAAAAGCCATTACCTAATGACTTTTATATAAAATATACGTCAACTTTTGCCTCCACGGCTGCCATAGTTTTGTCAAAGAGGGTTCCAATTTTACTCAAAATGGCTCCTCCTCTACTTCAGAAAGAAACACATCTGAGGCAAGATGATTAATTTTAACTGACTGTTGTATAGTTTTAATCTAAAATGGAATTTGATACGAGCACTCCCGAAATGATTCTGGCTTTATGGGGAAAACTCTGTGTGGAACTTAACTTCATAGAATCAATATCCTCAGTTGAATGACCTGTTTTCATAGACTTTCATTTGTGTCATTATTTCAGGCTTTTCAGACTCCTTCTGTTAACTACTTTATGTTTTAATATGTATGAATCTGCATTTAATTCTCTCTGGAAAACCTTCACTGAAGGGGACAGATGGCAGGATTTCACAGCCTTGATACACAAAATAACCATAACAATACTGATCCCTAACAGTGACTCATCAATTACCACACCAGGTTATCATTCTCTGTTCATCACTCGTTGACCTGTCCTGTCATTCTGAAACAAACCTCTCCATACACAATGTCACAGCCAGGTGGAACAGAAAATATAACCACAGTGTATCTGGGCTCTTGAACCCATTTATCCACTATAGTGACAGTCAGGAGTTCAGCACCACGGAGAGACACCCTTCAACAGAGGTCACCTGTTCAGCACCTGGACAGCTCCACTCTGGCGTAGCACCAGTTTCTACAGTTAAAGAGAGGAGCTTTGTTCCCAGCAATTTAAACATTGTGTTTCCCCCGTAAATGTAATATCACACACATATATACTGGGACGACTTTCCTCATTGTTACCATCTACTTAGATTTTTTTTGATTCGCACGATGGAGGACTGAACTACTGAACAAGACATTTCTTTTGCAGCTTTTATTAGCTGTCTTTAGTTATGAAAAATGTGTCTTTATGAATATTGTTAGCAGGTCAAAACACCTGTTAATATTGCAATGCATCTGTTACAATTAGAAATAAAAAGTAAAAGAGAGACTTGTTTAAAAAGAATGAAAATAATTCTGTGTCTTTGGCATGATGATATTTATTGCAGCAAAAAACATTTAAATGGGGATGGCACATACTTTCGTACGGCCTCTCTTCAAAGACCATAGTCTGTAAAAATAACGGCCTCCAGTTCAGCATTTTGGCTGTCACCATTATGGGTTTTTTTTGTTTTGTTTTGTTTTTTTTTTTAATTTTGGAACCAGAAGTGATCAAATTTGGATGAGAAAGTGGAGCTGAGGAGGAGCAAGGGGTTGATTGACTTTTAGCAGGCTCTCAGGAAGCGCACCAGGCTTTGACGCCAATTTTCTTAGTGGCCAAACAGTGGAATTACACCCTCTGGGTCCTTCACATGATGCCCTGCAGCCCAAAAAGACTCATCCTATTGACTTACATGGCAAAAGAGATGTCTGTAAATCTGCGGATACATTTTTCTGAGTGTCAAAATCCTCTCAAAATGACTTATTGCACTATTGGGATTAAATCCATTGGGTCCAATAACATTTGAAAAGTCTAGAGCCGCACAACTGTATTGTTTTGTCCCCATTCAAGTTAACAGAGAGCTAAAGCAGAAGTTAGCCGACTCAGTTGGCGTGAATCTGTAGTGCGCCTGCTCTATGGGCCGCACAGAGCAGAAGCAGTGCCAATCATCAGGGTAATTACAGCCAGCCTCAAATGGCCATTAGAGAAACTCATTTTAAATTTTAGCTTTATTTTTCAGCCCTTAGGTTGCAGCTTGTGTTATATCCCCCGGCTATGAAAAGTGCTGGAAGTAGTTGTGTTAAGAATGGAAAAAAAGAGGACTTCAAACCCAGCCTTCTTTCACACCTGCACAAAGTGGACAGGATTGATTAATTGTTACGAAAAATTGAAGCATGCTGAGGCCTGAATAATGTTTACATGCAACCTTTTTCTCCCCTGAGCAAACTAAAAATCTAAATATCTAAATATGAAATTAAATAGCAGTGAAGGAACAATGTTTTGACCCACCTCTGACTCCTCAGCCATCCGTTCTGCATCGCTGCCACTTCCACCACTGCCACCTTCACTTTCAGACAGCTGCTGGTCGTCGGGCACGTTGTCGTAGATACTCAGTCGATGATCCAGCACAGCGAGCGGACTGCGGACTCCCCCATCGCGGGAAGAAGAAGAAGGTGAGGGATGCTGGTCACCAGTGGCCAGTGACGACGTGCCATGGCGGCAACTGAGTCGCCCTCGGTAACCGTGGAAGCTCCCGGTCCTCCAGTTGACTGAGGTGTTGTCGATGATGGGGGACAGGATGGGGTGTTTGTGTGCGAGAGAGGTGGGGAAGGTCCCTGGTTTGTGTCCGTCGGGGATCTGGAAGACCAGACTCTCGTGGCTGCTGTTGTTGTTGTTGATCTGGTTCCTGTAGTCCTGAGGGGGTGAATAGACGAATGAGGGAAGAATTAAATGAAAGGAACAGGTAAGAATGGTATAAAGCAATCAGTGAATAAAGAGAGGGAAAATTACAAGCTGTTTTTATTCAACATTATTCAAAATGTCCATTTATGAACATTAAAATACTAAGAATTTCAATCATTACCCAACACTGTAAGGGCTCCTTAGTGTCAAATATATTCACTCTGAATGGGTTCAAATAAAAACTGTTTCTATTCAATGCAAAACATGTCCTTGTGCATAAATAAAAGGTCTGCAGGTACAGTAGCCTTGTAAAAAGAAACCCTGGACGTCTTTGTTTAAAACCTTGCTTAAGAAAGTCTTTTCTGTTGTCGGTGCATTTCGTCCTGGCCTTATGAAAACCTTGGTTTGTGTCTTTAGCTGACAAGCAAACCTGTTGAAATTTGGTGGGACCAAAGAACAGCTCATTGGTTTGGCTCTAACCCTGATTCACGATGCAAGATGTGTGGGGATACATCCGAAAAGTCTGAGATAACCTGACCATTGAGTTTAGACAAGCAGACACTTTATCTGAAAGTAAAACTGAAAGTGAGCACACCTGCAATGTTTTTACTAATCCCTCATTGCACAGGAAAACTGTGAGTGCACACAACTAAGGTCTTCACGGTCCAAAGCTTAGCCAGAAAGTTGATAATATCATCTGGGATGGATGTTCGCCTTCATTTTCTCTTCCCATAAGTTTGACAAACGCAGGTTTGGCTCGTTAAAGTGCTTGTTTAGATCTCAGTGACAGTAAGATGGACGTAACTATTAATAAAAAAATACTACTGACTTTTTATTGAGCGCTATCATCAGGTCAAATGATGACCAAATATGGCCAAACACCTGTAAAACTAATGTCATTCCCATCAGCGTCATCTGGACTTGTGTTTGGCGCTAATTAGCAAATGTTAGCATTTTAGCATGCTAAAACTAAGATGGTAAAAATGGTAAACATGAAACCTGCTAAACATCAACATATTAGCATTGTCATGTGAGCATTAGCATTAGCATTTAGCTCAATTCCTCACTGTGTACAGCCTAACAGAGCTGCTTGCATGGCTGCAGACTTGTAGTCTTGTTACTCTAGTTTATTAAAACTTAGACACCAAAATAAGAATTGATCATCATCAATTTTAAGACAAGAAAGTCACATGTTTTTAATAGACAAAATTGCAGAGTCAAGTTCTTGTGATACAATATAAGGATAACACTTGTTGAAGAGGATTAATGTCTTGGACCGACCTCTGTTCCTGTGTGGTTTTGGTTGTTCCGGGTCATTCCACCACTGACCCCGACACCGCTGTTGGAGCGCTTGCAGTTACTCCTGACCCTGGTGACCGGGCTGGGCGTGCTAACAGTGCTGCTGCTCTCTGAGTGGCTGTTACTGCTACTGCTGCTGATGGTGTGAGGAGACGAGGGCGAGGAAGATGCACGGCTGTTGGGTCGACCCTGCAGGCTGGAGACATTTAGGAAGGTAGAACTGTACAGTCAAAGCCGCAGCACTGGGAATGACCTGTAGTTAGAATTCTTGCACAAAAAATACTCCATCCACAAGAAGATGATGTTACTTTGTCGAGATACAGGAAGTAGTCAAAAGTGAGATATCTCCCTGCTTCTTTTATGATCAGTGCGATATTGTCTTCCATCATGTTAGTTTTTTATACACACTAATTCTTTATCACAGCTGTAATCTTTTCTTTTTAATTTGGCTGCAACTTAGGGAACTAATTAAAAATGTTTTCATGGTGCAGCAGAGATTGATCTGATTTAGATGGACAGCAGAGTCTTTGCTTTGGCTTTAATCAACCACAGTCCTCACCTTGATGGGCCGTGCAGCCTCTCCATCCTCTCCTCCTCCTGGACCTGGAGCGGCCCACTGGTAGCATGCCGGGTCCGACTCCCGCTGTCACCACCACTGTGCGCAGAAGGGAGGAAGCCAGTCGTTCCCCTCAGCCTCAGTTTCTCCATCTTCCTCAGCAGACTGGTGCCCTTCTTCCTGGGCGGTTTGTCTGGGAAGCTGCCTTCAGCCTCCAGGCTCATGGTGGATGATCCTCCACCACTGCCACCAGGGGAAGGTGGTCCACTGAACGAAGGGTCCAGAGAAGGCATCTTGTTCGTGGAGGAGCAGCGGGAGGAGCTCCTGCTGGTCTCCTGGTCGTCTGTGGTGCTGGGGGAGGTGGTTGTGACGGTGGCTGCCTCTCTGTGACTCTTGTGGTGTCTGTTGTGGCCTTCACTTTCAGTGCTGCTGGAGCTGTGGATGGAGCAGACATCATGGCTGTCGCTGACATCACCCAGAGACACATTATGGGGTGCGGTGGGGCTGTCAGACAAGCGAAGGACATCCATTGTGGAGTCGAGGCGTCGCCATCCACGTGTCCGCCTGTCGTAGGTCCAGCTGGGGCTGATGGCACAGAAGTCTTCTTCGTCACCATCATCTCCCTGCAAGACGGAGAGTTCAGACACACAAACAAGAGCTCCAACAATTTGAATATGGCACGCAAATATTCAAACAGAATATGCAGTGACACTAATATATGCAGAGGAGAGACACGTAGGCATGCACAACAATCTGCAAACAGAATACAAGCACTCAGCACACAGAGGCTTGAAATTTACACAAACACACAAAGATGTTTTCAATAATTTATACAAGCATGAACATCATTAAACATTCATACAGTGCAAAAGCTATAAACATTATCCACAGCATGTGGGCAACATTATATTTAGAATTTAGAGCGCAGCTGGATTTTTGTTATTAAGGGTTTACACTGGATTGAGACAAGCTGTGTGACTTAAAGGGGAACTACAACAAATTTACACATGAAGATCTGTTTACTCTTGCAGTAGGTGCTCGGACAGTCTAAAAAAAGCTGCTTTTGAGTTGCATTATGGGAAGTGTAGGATTTGTGACCCTTGCTTTGGCCATCTGCTGCGTTGATTTACAGAAGTGTGATACTAAATCACTGGTGTACAGCTTAAATTTAAGCAAATTGGCTCAATTAGCAGTTTTATCTTTGTTTGGATAATTTATTTCAACTTGCTAGAAGAGAGCCTCCTCTAGGCTGTAAAAAATAGTCATCCTAACGTGTCATTTTTTTTATCCTGAAAGTCTTATTTTATCAGTGCAGTCAGATTACTTTTTAATACAAATACACGTTTTAAGAAATTTCTAAAAATAAGTGTTAGATTCTTAAAACAAGACAGAATAATGAAGAATGTAATGGATGGAAAATAATTCCTTATTATTCCAAGTAATAATAATAAAAAATTTTAATGGTTTACAAAATGTTTTGCTTGTGTCTAGTAAGAAATTTCTTTGCAAGGCTGATCCACCTTTACACTGAGTAATCAAAGCCTGAGTAATCAAATTACAATATCAGGTCCAACACCAAAGGTATTGTCAATCAAGGTGTCTAAAACCCAAATCAGCGGTAATTCTCTTTAACTTCAGCCTTTGTTTCTCCTTTTCTCTTGGAAAGACAAACTGCTGAGGAGGAGGAGGACCTATCAGTTGGTATCAGTCAAAATCAAGGAAGAGCTTAACGAGGAGATTTCATGGTGTGACGCTCCCCACGGCTACGGCTGCTTGGATATGAGAGTCCTGCTGTGTTTGAGTTTCTCGGTGTTTGCTCTCAACACTCACCCTGCGTTTTGATCTCCGCGGCTCCAGCCTCATTTCCACACATTTGTTTAAAGTGCTTAATCTCCTGAAAAGAGGAAAGAGAGATGAAAGAGGATGGTGGTAAGACTGGCAGTGTCACGTAATAACAGTAGCTTGTTATACAGATTTTTTTTTTTACATTTGGCGATGAGTTTCTTACACTGATGCACACAAGGACTTTTGTTTCAAAAACCATGAAGCCTTTTAAAAGGCAAACTCGTGACCAGAAGGCAGCTGGTTTTATCTCTGGACCAGCAGGATGAATCTGAAGAAATAGCAGCACTTGCCCGTCTCTCATTATCACCACTGTGGTGTGCGTGAGCAGGACACTAAAGCTATAAGTTGCTCTAGTGGAGCATCTTATTGGCCACAGATCAGACTGTGGTCAGAGTAAGTGATCGTGGAGCAGGATGATCCTGCAAACAGTGTTTATTTTCCATTTCCTTAACAATGGTTAAGTAACACTCGGCAAAAAATCATGCTGGCTGTGATCAAAGGATTGCTCTGTTGCACCTGTAACCACATAATAATTTCACACCCTGACTACACCTCTATATGGCATCTTCAAACAGAGTTCAGTTAGAAGGCTTCAAACTCCATATAATTAGAGTTTTATCTGCAGTAATAACAACAATCACACTGTGGATAGAATTTTCAATATATAGTGTATATAAATTAATATGTTAACAGATCAAAAAACATTTTTTTGGTTTACAAAGATCCTCTAAAGCCCTTGCTGCAAGCCTGTCCCATTTGTATATAACTAGATTGCTTTTATAATTCCATTATGCACAACATAACAATGCCAGATTATGTCGAGGTTAGCGAAAGATCATGATTTCATTTCATGTAAAGAAAAAAGATAAAAATAAAGAATATTTCTGCAGTCACTGCGAGTGGATAATGTATTCTAAGACGGCGTATTTTGGCAGAAAACAAATGAAATATGTGTCAGGAGACATTTTTGAAACTTGCCAGGTACATTAATTAGCAGCATTTCCTCATCATGTTAAAATAGAGAATGTAATATGCTTGGCATTTTGGTTTCCCTGAAAACAAATTTGCTGTTTTAAATTAGTTGTATACAAACAAAATTTCTAGGACACAGGGCCGCTCAACATTCAAATATTGCTCTTAACTGTACAGACTCTTTGATAATAAAATTCAGAAGTACAAGTATGAAATTTCATGGTATGTTCAACCGCTGCCACCTGAAAGTTGGGGATTCAAATCATCGGTCAGAAACCCCTCAGTGCTTTAAGTTTAGCAGCCATTTTTTTGTTTTTTGTCAGTTAGTTTGCAGTGTAGGCTACCTCTGGGGACATTTTGGTCCCAGATTTAACTGCAGAGTGAGTGCTCTTCACTTTCACGCTGCTCTTTGGTACAGGCAGCTGCAGACACACAGCAGCTGCCCAGAGGAAGAGAGGCTATTGTTGCACATTTCCGATCCGTGGTTAGCGCAGTTAGCTTGAATATATTAGGCCTAGGTGAATGTCACAGACACACAAAACATCCTGTTGAACACTACTCAAACTTTTAAAGTCTATATGGAACAAATGGTTGAATATTCAAACACACAACTCTGATTCGACTGGCATAACTCTATGGAGCTTTATCCCTATCTTTATTCAAGAGAGTGGTCTATCAGTTTGAGAGCATTATTTATTGATTTCACGTTCAAAAACCCTGCCCTCGCACTCAAATAGCCTCTGCTTGCGCTTGGATCTGCTCTGTTTCTGCTCAACCTGTGTGCTCGCACTCAGATACCATGTTGCTCGCACAGATTTCCTGCTCGAGCTTTGGCTTTTCTCCTCGCGCTCAAACTGTTTCTGTGCGCTCGTGGAATTTCTGCTCTCGGATTTGGATTTTTTTGTGTAACAACCCTGTCAAAATCCCCCAACCAATAGAATGCCAGATTTACTGTTGACCAATGATATGATCCCTGCCTCTTTGTGGGCGCGCTCGCTTTAGTTTTAGAGCATCCCGTCCGGGCGGGTACTCTTTAACCGGGTTCATCCACTCCCACCCTCTTCCCCTGTCGGGAGTTATTTTTCAACAGTCACCGGCTCACTATACATTATCTTATCATATATCATATATATCTATGTATGTATGTATATATATATATCTATATAAATATACATATATATATATATATATATATATATATATGGCACACGTGTGTAAACAATCCCTTTATTCCAAAAGTGGTAAAGAAAGCAAGGGAAGAACATTTAATAAAGCCCTGGAGGGTGGGAGTGGATGAACCTGGTTAAAGACTACCCGCCCGGATGGGACGCTCTAAAACTAAAGCGAGCGCGCCCACAAGGAGGCAGGGATCATTTCACTGGTCAACAGTAAATCTGGCATTCTATTGGTTGGGGGATTTTGACAGGGTTGTTACACAAAAAAATCCAAGCGCAGGGCAGAAATCCGAGAGCAGAAATTCCGCGAGTGCACAGAAACAGTTTGAGCGCGAGGAGAAAAGCCGAAGCTCGAGCAGGAAATCTGTGCGAGCAACATGGTATCTGAGTGCGAGCACACAGTTTGAGCAGAAACAGAGCAGATCCAAGTGCAAGCAGAGGCTATTTGAGTGCGAGGGCAGGGTTTTTGAACGTGAAATCAATAAATAATGCTCTCAAACTGATAGACCACTCTCTTGAATAAAGATAGGGATAAAGCTCCATACAACTCAAAGTCGGGTACAGCCCTAGTAAGTTGTAACTCTGTTGTACGTATCTACAGTGGGTACGGAAAGTATTCAGACCCCTTTAAATTTTTCACTCTTTGTTTCATTGCAGCCATTTGCTAAAATCAAAAAAGTTCTTTTTATTCCTCATGAATGTACACTCAGCACTCCATCTTGACAGAAAAAAACAGAAATGTAGAAATTTTTGCAAATTTATTAAAAAAGAAAAACTGAAATATCACATGGTCATAAGTATTCAGACCCTTTGCTGTGACACCCATATTTAACTCACATGCTGTCCATTTCTTCTGATCCTCCTTGAGATGGTTCTGCTCCTTCATTCGAGTCCAGCTGTGTTTAATTAAACTGATTGGACTTGATTAGGAAAGGCACACACCTGTCTATATAAGACCTTACAGCTCGCAGTGCATGTCAGGGCAAATGAGAATCATGAGGTCGAAGGAACTGCCCAAGGAGCTCAGAGACAGAATTGTGGCAAGGCACAGATCTGGCCAAGGTTACAAAAGAATTTCTGCAGCACTCAAGGTTCCTAAGAGCACAGTGGCCTCCATAATCCTTAAATGGAAGAAGTTTGGGACGACCAGAACTCTTCCTAGACCTGGCCGTCCAGCCAAACTGAGCAATCGTGGGAGAAGAGCCTTGGTGAGAGAGGTAAAGAAGAACCCAAAGATCACTGTGGCTGAACTCCAGAGATGCAGTAGGGAGATGGGAGAAAGTTCCACAAAGTCAACTATCACTGCAGCCCTCCACCAGTCGGGGCTTTATGGCAGAGTGGCCCGACGGAAGCCTCTCCTCAGTGCAAGACATATGAAAGCCCGCATAGAGTTTGCCAAAAAACACATGAAGGACTCCCAGACTATGAGAAATAAGATTCTCTGGTCTGATGAGACCAAGATTGAACTTTTTGGCGTTAATTCTAAGCGGTATGTGTGGAGAAAACCAGGCACTGCTCATCACCTGCCCAATACAGTCCCAGCAGTGAAACATGGTGGTGGCAGCATCATGCTATGGGGGTGTTTTTCAGCTGCAGGGACAGGACGACTGGTTGCAATTGAAGGAAAGATGAATGCGGCCAAGTACAGAGATATCCTGGAAGAAAACCTCTTCCAGAGTGCTCAGGACCTCAGACTGGGCCGAAGGTTCACCTTCCAACAAGACAATGACCCTAAGCACACAGCTAAAATGACAAAGGAGTGGCTTCGGAACAACTCTGTGACCATTCTTGACTGGCCCAGCCAGAGCCCTGACCTAAACCCAATTGAGCATCTCTGGAGAGACCTGAAAATGGCTGTCCACCAACGTTCATCATCCAACCTGACAGAACTGGGGAGGATCTGCAAGGAAGAATGGCAGAGGATCCCCAAATCCAGGTGTGAAAAACTTGTTGCATCATTCCCAAGAAGACTCATGGCTGTACTAGCTCAAAAGGGTGCTTCTACTCAATACTGAGCAAAGGGTCTGAATACTTATGACCATGTGATATTTCAGTTTTTCTTTTTTAATAAATTTGCAAAAATTTCTACATTTCTGTTTTTTTTTCTGTCAAGATGGGGTGCTGAGTGTACATTCATTAGGGATAAAATGAACTTTTTTGATTTTAGCAAATGGCTGCAATGAAACAAAGAGTGAGAAATTTAAAGGGGTCTGAATACTTTCCGTACCCACCGTACATATATATACACATATGAAGGAACATTAAGACCTTACTCCATGATATATCCCACTACAACAGCCGTACAAAGTACATTCTCAGCCCTCAGACATACAGTAACCATGGCGTTCCACAGAAACTGAACACTTAAAGATTGTATGTACTGCTGCGTGGTTGTATTAAATTACACAGAATTGTAAAAGCTGTTGACATTATATCTGAGCCTCTCGTATAGTATTTGAAAACAGAGGTGCTCCTGTGCACTTGTGTTACCTGCAGAGAGAATCCAGGGCATCCTTATCCAGGAAGTGATGATCACGCTTCGCCCACTCGATGTCAATGGGGAACCTGCAGTCTGACACACACACACACACACACACACACAAGACAAATGAAACAATAAGACATCGTTTGAATCGTCTCGGAGATGACTCTGCGGGATGTGTGGATTACATTAACAGTCTCATATTTACCTTTGAATAATTGCACATACTGAGGGAAGCCGGCCGCTTGCAGCCAATCACAGGCCTCCTTGGCTTCAATCTCTGCAAACAGCGAGAAGGAAAACAGCATTTGATTCAATTATAATCATTTCATGCTCCACCCGCTTTAAGAGGGCAAATATTTGCCCTTAATCAGTCGTCTGTTTATGAAGTTTAATTACATTTGCATTTGAGTGGAAGAAAAAACATTGAGAGAGAAAAAAGTGGAAGCACATACAGGCTATTAATTATCTGTGACTCTTGGAAGAGGCCATTTTAATTACTGCTAATTGGCTGAGTGTGGAGATGGGAGCTTCTGAGAGAGAGCGAAAAGAGATTTTTTCATGTTTCCCTTCTCTTTATCTTCCATCTTTTTGTCTCGCTTCACCCTCTGAGCTTGCTGCCATGAGCAGGCAGATCAACACCACAGTCCTCACATGCCACTCATTTGCTAGTGGTGCCCATGGAAAGTAATTAAAGGAGTGTTTTTCTGTAAAACATTTCTCTCGTGGACATAACGTAAACATTCTGTGCTTTAGGAATCTTTGTGCCAAAGCTGAGATTTTCTCATTATGTACGAAACCTTCAAACCCACACACCACAGGCAGCATCCCTCTGATGTGTCAAATCAGTTAAATAAGTTTTAACAAAACAAACATTGCCAAATTTGATCCTCTTTTTCGTATTAACTGTGACATTTGAAGGACTATTGGCTATGTTAAAGAAGAAAGCTGAAGAGAAAGAACAAACAAACCTGCCACCAAAGGCAAAGAATTACATAAACCCAAACTTCAGAAACAGAAAATACTCTATGTGCTGCTTTTGCACAGACTGCAGGTCTGTGTTTCTTTTCTTCACGTTCTTATTATTCTTATCCCGTTAGATCAACAGACCCTGGAATGACGTGTGTGAATGACTGCCTTACTGATGTTAAAAGCTGGATGTCAGACATTTTTCCTCAGCTGAACTCAGACAAAACAGAGATTGTGGTCATCGGGCCCCAACATGTTGCACAACAAATGCCACCTATTGGATAATATCAAACCTGTTGCAGGAAATCTTGGAGTCTGGTTTGCCAGAAATTTATGTTTCGGGCAGCATGTCACAAAGCTCGTGCAATTATGTTTTCATCATCTTAGAAATATTTCAAAAATACAATCCATTTTAAAGCAGCTGTGCGGAATGTTTTACCATTAATAAAACTGTCCCTAGTTCGTACCCCCCCTTGATATCCGCATATTTATTTGAACCCAACAGCGACAAAAAAGCCTTTCTCTATATGGCTATTTAGCGTAGCCTGGCTCGGGTCGGACCGCAGCCATTAAACCACAGAAGAAGAAGGAGCCGTGTTTACGAGTAGGATTTAAGAAACAGGCTAAATGACATGTAGTAGGGAGTAGTCTCTTGCACAGTAGGTGGTGGTATGCACCTGGAAGTTGTTTGCGATCCGCCAATAAATTGAGAGAAAAAAAAGAGCCGTGTTTACAGAGATCGTTCTTCGAGTAAGCGGTACGCAACAGGCATTGCTGAACACATAACAGTTTTACCAGGTGTATCTATAAGGACTTGGTTGTACTTTCGATGTCATGGCGGATAAAGAAGGAGCACCATCTAAAAGAAAAAGAACAGAAGAACAGAAGAAGGCTAAACGGGACAGTGATAGGGCTCGAGCCCAAATGCGTGTAAACCTCAGTTGGGCATTCACCAAGTGGAGAGAGCTGAGAGATTTGAAAGGTTTTAAAACTGATCCCGAGTTGGCCCTTTTCCTAATCGACAGGTATGTAATTTTTGTTTTTATTTAGAGAATATACCGCAACTTGTTAGACGTTGTTTCACTTCAATATATGACGACATGGAAGTTATAAGCAAGCTAAATGTAACGCTAGCTAATGTGAACCGCTTTTGTCTAATAACGTTACAACAAACGCCACAAAATTATCTGTGACTGTGACCATGAACACAAATATACAGCAGGCAGTTGTCCTCAGTTTATAAGAAATTCAGAGCTACACCAGAACATTTATGATTTTCCTCTCGCTCTCCAAAACAAATGCATGCAGTAATTGCCGGTTGCAGTCGAGATTTTACGAATGAAGCCGAATGCCGGCTGCAGTCGAGATTTTACGACAAAGGGGGCGCTATAATCAACAAAAACGTAAAGTTCTGCACAGCTGCTTTAACTTCTAAATTTGACGCACCTTCATCTCTTCACACCTCCAGCCGTTTTTTCTTGCAATAATCAAAAACCTATTAATCAACACAAGAATGTGCAGAATTCAGCTGCCAGGCTTTTAACCAGAACCAAGAGATTTAGCCTCTTTACACTGGCTCCCAGTTTGTTTTAGGATAGATTTTCAGATTTTGCGGGTTACTTTTATGGCTCTTCATGATCTCTATCCCAGCTATATGTCTGACCTCTTAGTGCCGTACACACAAGGACAAGGACATACTTTGAGGTCCTCGGGCGGATGGGTCCATGTCATTGGTTCGACATCCCATTAGTCCGACTGTCCGCGGTGCTGAACAGCTCGCGGCGGGCGTATGGTGCGCCGTGACCGGCTTGAGGCGGAGCAGGCTCACAGCTTATGTGTTTGTCACTTTCTTTTTCATTTTAACCCACACCATGATCGTTTCCTGACCCTAGCCAAGTGGTTTTTGTGCCTAAACCTAACCAGACCTTAACCACAGGGCATCATGATGATTTCGGAACGGACTTCGGAACAATGGGTTTAATATGGTCGGAACAATGGGATGTCGAACCAATGGGCAGTTCCCGGGCGGATGTCTTCTGTATGTTCCAGAGGTCAGTCCAAAAAACTAAAGGGTGCAGAGTGTTTGCTGTCAGGGCCCCGAGGCTCTGAAACAGTCTGCCTGAGGAAATCTGGTCGGCCAAGTCGGTGATCTCTCTTAAATCCCTTCTTAAAACTTCCTTTTATCTGAGTTTACTTGAGTTTTTAGTTCATTTAATCTGTCTTTTATTTCTTCAATTTTTAGACACCAAAGTGTTTTATCAGTTCTTTTGAAAGATGTCTTGTCTCTTTTAATTACCGACATGTAAAGCACTTTGTAACTCTGTTTTGAAGAGCGCTTCATAAATAAAGATTATTATCATATTATCATTTAAAGTAGAAACTGAAATTAATATTATTTTATATATTCAGTGTAGCATATCCTCTGTTTTTGTTCTGACTTGTGTGCTTCAAGTAGTTTTATCCAGCCTTGAAAAATGGAAAGTCATGCACAATAGCTGAAAAATCATTTTAGATTTAACTGGGCTGAACTGTGCCATAAAAAAACTATCCTTTGTTAGTCTTCTTCTCCGATGCTATTGTCAGGGACAAAGTGTCGTGCAGAAATGGAGGCAGGGGCAAAGGTGCAAACATAGTCTTATCATTAACATTTCATTATTGTTAATGTTTTTATTGCCTGCGATCTAAACCTTAGGTGTGAATGTGAGCATGAGCATAGTCTGGGTCAGCCCTGTGATAGTCTGGTGACCTGTCCAGGGTGAACCCTGCCTCTCGCCCAATGTCAGCTGGGATAGGCTCCACCCCCCCACGACCCCGAATAGGATGAGCGGTTACAGAAAATGAATGATTGAATGAATCTAAATCTGCTCATAAATTGTACTGTCATGTGACTCTGGTGTATTTACTCAATCTTTCAAATTTTCTTTCCCACGTGAAGAAAAATTAATATTTAAGTCCTTATTTTTGAAAAGTATTTGTAACGGTGACGCCTGCTCTGGTAGCCTATTAAAAATGTTTGCAGCTTTGTAAAGCAACTTCAGGACCATGGTTGCAGGATTAAATTATTTAATTATCGCCTCTCTGTGCTTCTTTAAGTCAGAGTGGCAGCCATTTTATCACCAATTAAAAGCAACACATCTACACTTGATAAGATGTTTGACATACGCGGATGATGAGTACACACTTAGACAAGAAACACAAATAAGTACACATGATTACACGCCTACTTCGTCTCTTCAAACAACATTAAAGAGATGTACTCCAGAATACCTGTGCACACACTGACACACACAAGCAACACATCAGCTCCACTGCAGAAAGCGTTTTTGTGGAGACTCTGATGCTAAGTATTAGAAAAGGCTGAGTGGAAAAGAAAACATTGTGGCATGAAGCATAAAAACGTTTTGTTGATCCGGGTTGTTTACAATAAGAAAAATGATTTTCTCAGTCTGGTTGCACAGCCCAGAAGAGGATTTGGATTTTCAGAGAGGTCTCAAAATATTTGTCCACCACAACCCTCCCTGAAATGTTAAACCTGCTCTCTCTCTCTCCGTGCAGAAGAGGCCCATCTCGGTTTGAATACTGCCAAGGGCATTTCTTGTTTTCATATTCAGACAGCATGAAATATGGCCGACATTAGTCTCCACTAAAGAACAACAACAGCAGTTTGCCCGTGACGGATCGCGTCTTCAAACACTTCTTGTCTGGTGCTTGTGTTCTTTACTGCCTACTTATTCACTTCAGCCGAGATGAAGGAAAGGCACCTAATTCACGCTTCATTTTTTTCTGACTTTTCAAAAGTTTTTTCGAAAATTCACTTGACAGTAGGATGAAAACTTGGCTTATGAAGTGGTCTCGCTGTTTCCCCAGACACCCTGGGATCAGGAGAACGGCACGACACAAAGCAGATGCCCCAGATATGTAAACACTCGGGGGAAATTCAGCAAATGTCGCAATCATTAAAATGACAGAAGGGGAAGACAGAAGTAAACTGACTTAAAGCGAGAAACGGGCAAAGAAATTAAAGACTGAATGGTAAAATGCAGAGGAATTACCATGACTATGTTTACCCTGACCCTTCAAATGTCCTGCTGCTTGTTAAACATCCGAGTGCAGAGCCCATTTTCTGGCGTCACGATGGAGATGTGACATTTGAGATAGAAAAGGGATCAAGTGTGCTTGCAGAGTGGCGGTCTCGCATGTCCGCTAGAGGATCTGTAAATCCAGGGATATGTGTATCTACCAGAGTTAGAGCCCTGAACTTAGCGAGACACCCACACCACTTTTTCAATGCTGACACCACTCCGAGCACTGTCTCTATCCGTCGCTAGCACTGAAAAATACAGCCTGTCATTCTGCAACCTTGAGGGTCACAAGTTAAAAGCTCTTGACATTTAAACCAGTTTTCCACTTTAAATAGGTATAAAATTCTGCTCTAAGGCAACCGAGGCTCAGAGCTCAGAGAAGGAGCTTCTGTTGAAAATGTTTGAGGTTGCAGTCCTAAAGCCTGCGGGGAAAAATCTTAGCGGGGAAAGTGAATGATTATCATTTTTAGAATTATCTTGGAAGTCCTTGAGTCCTTGGAGTTGCATTGTAGGTAGAAGTGAGATATGAATGTGTCAGAATTCTGAGTCAGTCGAACGTGGATCAAAAGAGAAAGCCCCAAAACAAAAGTTTGTTTTCTTTCATTCCTCACATGCTGCAAGATGTCTGGATGCTAAAGCTGCACTTGGCATCTTTACAACTTGGACGCTCCAAAATGAAACATTACAGCACGAAAACACAGAAATCCAGGAAGCTAAGACAGGTAAACTGCACCCAGTGTTCTGTCTGTGATCACCCAAAGATCGTCTGTTACACCAAAGAGGTAAGAAACGATCCAATGGTCCAATGGTCCAGTAGCTCACTTCTGGGCAGAACACGGTTTGGATTTCAGACTTAAGATTTGATTCACCTCTTTCATGTTTTGCTTTGCCATTTATACCGATTTACTCTATGATTTCCCCATCTTGTCTTTGGCTGCCAGCCCAAGGTCGGGCTGCACGACAGATAGTGCGATATGAGTCGAGACTTAAAGCTGCCCTGTGGAGTTTTGCCCATTTGTGCCATCTGCCGTGTTTTTCCGAGTACTGCAACAATAACAGTCAGTGTGCGCCGGTGGATGACGTCGGCAATATGAGTGAAGCTCCCGCACTGCACCCCCCCCCCCCGACCCCCCCCAATAACAGTAGTTTTCCTGACCAGGTAACTGGCGAAGTAGGGAAAAAAAAAGGAAAATAAGATGGATTCGTCGGATGAGGTAACTAATGGCAATGTTTTTTGTTTTTTTCGTTTATATTATGCTGCATGAATGTGTATTTTGACACTAGTTGATAAGCTGTTAGTGGATGTCCACAGACGTATAACCTTGCAGCCTCAGTCTCGTCCATCACTCTTCAAATTGCTAACATTAGCTTTTTGCTTTATTTATCCAGAGGTCAGAGCTAAAGCTAAATGACACACCTATTTACCACCCAATAATTTTCGTTATTTTATTTGCTATGAGCAAATATACAGACAGCTCGGTGGCAGAGCAGTGCGCTCTTGTGCTGCGGTAGCACAAACACAATGAATGGGTTCGTCGGTGGAGGTCTGCGCTTTGCGCGCTCTGTGTGAAACGGGCTTTACTCTGGTTTGATTTCTGCATTTGTCACTCTTTCGTTTTGCCTTTTTTCTGGGACCAGCTCCAGAGGCTTCGGAAGCTTTCCTGCGCCGTTTCTTTGGGTTTTTAGACATCTTTCAGTAACTCCTCTGCTAGCCTCATCGTCTCCGACATTTCCAACTGCGCATGCGCTCTTTGAACTCTACATCAAATGCGTCGTTTCCTGTGCGACAGCACAGGAATGTTGCTCCTGAGAGGCAATAGCGCTTCTAAGCAAACCAGAGACTGTTGTGTGG
Source organism: Epinephelus lanceolatus (assembly GCF_041903045.1). Classification (NCBI taxonomy): domain Eukaryota; kingdom Metazoa; phylum Chordata; class Actinopteri; order Perciformes; family Serranidae; genus Epinephelus; species Epinephelus lanceolatus. The sequence continues at coordinate 40,722,248 of NC_135744.1, read as the reverse complement.
TGGAGATGCGTTCAATGATCATCCTAATAACTCGTTTGGCAGTGGCTGTAATGTAACGGACATTGGTTTATATGTAGAAACTCCACAGGGCAGCTTTAAGTGGGAATGGTAATTTAAAAAACATTAAAATGATTATGTGATTTTTGCTGAGGTCTGTACCTGACAGACATGTCCCCTTATGTCTGAAATAGGATTCGTAGGCCGGGGCATCTCTGTGGCACCACAATGCTTCATTTATAATGATGTGTTGTGACGTGTTGTGGAAAAATTGCAGCTCCTTTGCCATATATTTTGATTTTGATAATATTTTACTGTTTAATAACTGTGCAGCCGTAGCCCAAAGCCCATTTGTTCCTACTTACACACAAATATTTAATTTACTTGAAGTATGCCAACTCACATTCCACATTTCCAAAAACAGCTGGAATTTTTTTTTAAAAGTTACATAATCAGATATACAACAGTACAATTAATCGGAGACTGTTGTCAGGGTTATTTGAATTTTAGTTTGAAGCAAGGAGTGGACAAAAAGGGAAAACAGAGTAATGAGCTGCCCCTTGGCTAGCTTGTGGAAAACAATCAGCAAATCATCATTTCAGTTGTCAGAGCACAGCTTACACATCTAATAGCCTAACTTGCAAACAATAAGTCTTAATGGTTTCCTAAATTATTTGTTTTCACTTAATTAAACACCACCTCCATTTGAGTTAAGTAAACTTGGTGATAATGCCCTTTGATACGGGGAAACAGGAAATGTGGCTGCCCATTTTAAGTTGGGGAAACCTTCCTAAAATCAAGATACCTCATTTTGTAAGGTATGTATAAACTGCCATGTAGTTCTATTATATTTGAGAACAGGTCCACATCTCTATAGCTGACATCTCCAACACTCGGAAACTCACACCAAAACAGCCTAGATTGATAAATAGCGCTACAGGTGAGAGAACAAATATGCGTTTTTGATTTCGGGGTGAACTGTCCCTTCAAATACTTACAGCAGCCGGATGCTTCACTAGTGATTGAGTACAAAATCAACCCCTGCCATGCCCTTCCCCCACCCCCCACAGAAACGAGCTAACAATACGGAAACACTGTTACACAGTCTGAATATGGCGCTCGGTCTTGGTGACAATAAGTCATTCCAGTGAGACGTGGAGAAACAAAGGTGACGTAAACACATTCCACTCTCAGAGAAACAAGAAGAAAGCCACAGGCTAATTACCACATGAATTAGGAGTCCAGCTGAAACAAAACACTCCAAACCTGCCAGAAACAACAATAAACTGCAAACTCTGCTTGTACGTTTGGTCATCGGCTGTAACTGCCTTGTTCAGGAGCCCCTCTGCTCAGCATTTACGTAAGAGATGGTATCTCCTGCGCTACTGTATGCCCACACAAGGCAATGGCCTCTTCCTTTTCCAAATAAATGACTCTGCCTCTGAGGAAGTTGTGATTTGGCCCCTCTGGACTCTGATAAGAGATTTGGATGTGTGATTAGGGCAGCTCCGCCCTGCTAGCGCCAGGAAGCTGGACAGCGCACTCCTGGATGCTGAGACGTCGGACCGTTTGTGTTTGGGTGTTTATGCTCGTCTGGACACCAAAGCTTTGACATGGACTCACAGAATTTCTGCTCACAAGAAATATGCGACATTTAGGATTTCAGGTTTTTTTTTTTTTTTTTTTTGTCAGGGCAATTGCTACAAATTCCTTCACGAGAGAAAGACGGCTAAATGTGTGAGAGGAGAATGTAACATAATCAACATGGATCTGAAATTCCGTTTTGACATATTCTTTTTCTCTTGAGACTGATTACAGTTTGCTCCGTCGTTCTTGACCACTTTTTCCCATCTTTATGGTAAGCTAACTGGCTGCTGGCTGAAGCTTCATTTTTACCGAACAGGCATGAGAATGAAATCAATCTAATTATTTATCTCTAAGAAAACAAAATTATTTTCCCCACAAAATGTCACACTGGCTCTTTAAGTGGAAGCAAATGAGAGTCAAGGCATCTCATCGCACACTAAACAGTATGATGCAGTTTGACCCTTCATTCAGCTGCATGTCTGTCTGACCGTCTGTGTCCAACCAAATCTGCAAAAAACGAACGCCAAACAAGCTCAGCTTTCTCCCCCCGTCTCACACAATCAGCCATATTTCTGAGCAGCCTCATTCCTTCAAAGTCCAACATTGAACTGACGTATGAGGGCTTTCACACCACTTTTACGCCTCACTAAACACCCAGCGTAGCTGGTGGGGGGATAAAGTGCAGCCACTGCTCTGCTTGCATTTCAGGGAGACCCCTGAGTGTCTCGCAGAGGTGTGGTTGAAGATCAGAGGTATGTCAGCTGTCAAAATGGTGAACAATGTTTCCCTCCTCCTATTCACTGTTTCTCTGATGGTATTCCCCTGTCAGTCCAGTCAGCTCCGCAAGGGGAAGTTTAAGATGTCTGTGGTCACGAAGGGCTGAAGGGGCGAATACTAAAACTCTACTCTGTGACTTGCTGTGTGCTTAATGCAACTTTTCTGATGGACCAGGACGGGGGAAATTTGCCTTCTGTCCAGACAATCTGACATCCTGTAATAATCCTTTGCTACAAGATGAAAAAAGTCTCATGCAAAAGCACAAACGGTCAATCATTACTGGAAAGGAAGATTTAAATAATTAATGACTTAAAACGCTTTGTGTAAAATGATGCACTGTGCATTAAAACTTGAGGCTGCAGATACAACACACACATCTACAAATGGCTACAAGTATTTAACAAAGTACAAAGGTCTGAGAGTACGCCTGAGCCAACAAGCCATGAACAGTACTTCATAGGTGGTCTGACCAGATGGAAACACAAGTGCGTTTGCTTACACAATGTGCATCTATCATTATGATATCTTACTGTTTTCACCCTCTCTGTCCGTCTCTGTCTCTCTCCCCTGGCTGTCATTTGGCCCCACAGTACCCTAGCATTTGCTTATAGCTCAAATACCAGCAGCCAGCTCTGGATGGATGCATCATAGTGAGGCGTGTTGCCAGTTTGGCCTGTTGGCCAGTGCAACTCGAATATCCCCTCCAGCCAAGACAGAATTTTCACTACAAACACACATCTATAAAACTGTTAACAGGACACCTCCGACTGCAAACAAGGTCAGTTATTACTGTTTGTATCATTCATGTATAAACTATTATCTGATATTTGTAAAACTTGCTGGATGAGCAGATTTCATTCAAATGAGCGGGCATGATCTCAGAGTCCAGTTCTTGTAATACGTCCAAGACATGAATCTTTTATGACAACTGGATACCGCACAAGCCAGGCCAAGCCAGGGCAGACCAGGCCAAGATGTGACCTATTACTGAACTCAGTCAGCATGCACACAGAGGACCCCAACGCCTTATTAATTAGCAGAGAGGAAAAGTAATCATATTATGAATTCTAAGTGTAAAGCGGCAAAGAAAAAACACCTCACACTTGCCAGAAGGGAACAAAAAATGATTAACCTTCTGGCTTCATGTTTCTCAACCATTACAACAGGCTGCATTAATTTCAGGCACCTAGCTGACCCTCCTATCCAAAACAACCTGCAGTCATTACAGCAACAGAACAAAGATTTCATTTACAAAGTAAAACCTGGACAAGCAAACGATGGCAGTGGGAGACTAAAAGCTCAAACCCTTAAAAGGTTCAGTGTGAAGGATTCAAAGGGCTATGTTGGCAGTAAGTACGTTTTCTTTAGTGTTTAATCACCTGAAAAGCGTTGCGTTTTCATTACCTTAGAATGAGCTGTTTATACAGAGACTGGGTCCTCCTCCTGCTGTGATTGCCATGTTGCACTGCCATATTTCTACAGAAGCCCACAATGGACAAACCAAACACTGGCTCTAGATAGGGCCATCTGCGTTTTTGGCGCTTTTGCGTTGGCCACCATAGTTAGCAGCCCCTCAACAACAAAAGTGTTGTAAAAACACCTATTTTTTTTTGACGTAATACTGCTTTATTCAGTGTTTTTACCAGTTTGAATCACCGGGTATGTGATTTGGAGAGAAGGAGACCTCTGTGGATATTTCGGCTCCTGCTAAATACCTCCTTAACTTCTTGATCTGAAGTTAACAGACCAAAAGATGAGCGCACATGTGCTGGTGCTGGACAGTGGAGGAGTAAAGTGAACTAACTTTAATCAATGTTTTCACTTGTTTAAATCACCGGGTCCATTTGTTTTGGAGAGGAACAACAATCTGGCTCCCTGTAAAAAAAAAAAAACCTCCTGAAAATGATCACTGAAGGAATCCTAACCAGAAGTTTCAGCTGGTTGCAATATGCAATCCTCACCACTAGATGCCACCAAATCCCCCTAAATCTTACCCACTGTTCCTTTACATCAAGACACCAGATACGATCAATGATTATACATCATCTCTGGTTTTTTCAGGGCAGCCTCTTGTGTCTATAATTTTAACAGTGTTTCCTGAATCAGTTTCAACTTCCTGTCTTTACTTGAAGATGACCCAGGACCACCTCTTTTTAATTCAGTGCCAGAAATAACAACTGGGAGGACACCAAGAACATAAAGCATACAAAGAGTTCTTAAGTCGTACTCAGATAATCAATGGAATAACACAAGCTAATACATATCTAAATAAAACTTGTAAGCATGTCAATACTAATAGACTATAGTAGAACATTAAATAAAGTTTTAAAGTGACACTTGTCAACACATACATGTTCTAACGATGGAACAAACTGTTATTGAGTTATTACTGTGCAACTAGCGACAATTTACTCCCACACTGTCATGTCTCATTACACCTGTGTAGGGGAACAGATCTCAGGAACAAGTTAATGTAGCTACTTCTTACTTTATTCTGGTTAAGATAAGAAAGCATCTTAGCTCTGACCATTAGCAACTGTTTTAAAAATTCAATGTTGGCCCCGTCTTCTTTTCTTTTTTCCCCAAAATTAGCCGGGTAGCTCGTCTGCACATGAGCACTGGCATTAGCCCAGTCTGGCTTTCAGTACTTTACCCAGAGGCTTTTCAGTGGCACATTTTTAACCAGCAGCCTAGACGTTTTGTTTTCTCAAGATCGTAAGAGTTTTTTCCATCTTTAAAGACAGAGAGGTGCTCAGACTTGCTTATGCCTGGAGTGTCAGGGAATAGCAACAGAAATCCAATTAATCCAACAAAAAGAAACTCTAGAATTTAGTTTCAGGTCAAAAGTGCTCTCATAAAACTGACATCAGAGAATAAGATTGCACAGAAATTGTCCATATAGTCGGTGCTTCATTCTGCAAAGTACCAGACAACCCAAACTGACAGACAAGGATAAACCAGGAGCAGTCATTCAGAGACAGACATTCCATAGTTAATATGGAAAAAGTCATAAAGTCCACTATGACGGTGATTCTGATGCCTGCCTATTGTCACTGCAAAGTAAAGAAAGAGTTCACTCAACGCAGGCGAAGGACTCAGAGGGCTACAGCTGCTTTGAAATATCAGCATCAGAGTCAGGTTACATTCCTGTTAGGTGATAACAGCATGGATGGTTAGCCAAGGTTCAGTTTGTAGATGGACAGATGATCACAATCATGCAAGCCAAGTCTAAAGGGTCACAGGTTTTTTTTCTTGTGATTTATTGGATGACTCTACCTCTAAAAATGATTCGAGTAAAACAAGGGAAATAGCCAAATAGGTTGAGCCATGTCATTGGACTGCAGACTTCCTTTGGCATTCTGTAACAAGTTCATATTCAAGGTCCATAAGCTGTGCAGGATTTTCTCTGTCAGTCTTGTCTTTCTAAATTCCGGACATTTGAAAAAAATAATCTCCGTCCGTCACATCTGACGACAAATATGAAGTATATCGGGTCATCAGAGAGTCGTCTAGGTTGCAGAATCAGAGGGATATCATAGGAACAAGTGCTTGCTCTGTCATTTACAACACTGTCTGATTCTGTGTCCAGTTGGCATCTCTAGCACATTTAATTTCAGCTAAACTCAATACCCTATACTTGGGGGAGGTTGGCCCCCCCGATACAACTGCTGCTGCTCCCCCCACTGGCTGTGGTGCGCTCGTTTTTGTGGTGTCTTTTGAAACTAGATAACCTAAGGCAGTGGATCCCGACTGGTCCAGCGGCACGGCCCAGATTTCTCCTTAGTCATTAGTTCAAGGTCCACACAGTTTAATATATTCAGCATCATACTTGCATTTGGCCATGCCATCAAGTCAGTTTGCTGTATCCGTCAAGTAGTCACTTGCCGTCCATTCAGAATGGACCCACGACCCACTTTTGGACCATGACCCACCAGTTGGGAACCACTGACCTAAGGCATCCATTGGTACTAACCATGATAGCACAGTTTGTTGTTGAGGGGGCTAAATATTGCACCAAATTAAGGCTAAACTTTGGCGGGAGAACAACTCAAGGGGCTCAAGGGATCCCTTGAACTCTCTTGAATGGGCTCTATGGGAACCTTCGACTCTCCCCTGAACATGAGAAGCCTTGTTCCCAATAAATGTTTTGTTCCTTGCAATCAATGTACTCCCTCAAATTAAAGCTGTATATTGGTCTTTTTAGGGAAAAGGACAACTACAGCCCATGTGAAGAGCAATGGATCGCCTAACATGTAGAGATACACTGCATATTAAAACAGGGTTGTTGATTCAAAATTTTAACTGTATCGTTTAAGTCTATGCACATCAGATAGTGATATTACCTTTAAATTTGGAAACCAAAGTATATTAGAAAGATTTAGAAAGATTGATCATTATTATTAACATCATTTAGATGGTGGTTATGGCCCAATAGTGTTAGCTACACAATGTGAAGAGCAAAAGGAACCAAAAAAAATCCATTCTCTCTGGCGGCTGCAGGCCTGCAAAGAAATTGACCAATCACAGCCATCCGGTCCACATGGGAGTTACTCCTCTGCTCCTCGTCACAACCCCCCTCCGCATTTGAAAGTACGAGCGGTTTGTAAGGCCCTCGGGATGGGCGCGCTGCAGTTTGTTTACAATGGTTGCTAAGCTACTAAGAGCAATGCTAACGTTAGCATCCGGTGGTATGTAGACAGCTGAGACGGTGACAACACTCAGTTCCCGGGGAAGGCAGAATGGTCTGCAGGATATTGAGAGAGCCTCAAGGTCTGGACAACAATGGTGAGCAATGATCCTGCTGTTGTTACACCAGTTGTTATGGAGATAAACACAGAGCCTCCCTCCTTTCCTCTTACTGGACTCCATGTTTCTGTCCTGCTGGTGGCTAGTGTGGCCCGCTAGCTGCACCACAGCATCGGGTATGAGCGAGTGAAGCCAGCTTTCCGTTATGATCACAATCCCACAGGTCTGTACGTATCGTTTAGAGGCAGTCAGTAGCTCCAGTTCATCCATTTTGTTCGAAATAGATCTGGCGTTTGTCAGGAAGATGCCTAGCCTAGCCAATATCCCCGAGTGTCGCCCGCGCTTCTGCCTTCGTTCCCTCCGGCGTCTGCGTCGCTTACTTGGGCAGCAGATCCACAGTGACTCCGAAGGTCTGCCGATGGCGTCCGGGATGTTGTGTGCCTTTTGAAAGTCTCTCGTGATGTCAACCTTGCACTTCCAGCCGATGTCGATAATGTCCTGCTGACTATACACAAAATCTGCTCGACATGAGCAGAAAAACGCGGAAAAAACTACATATACGAGAAAGCTAGGAGCCGCTGCACTCTCGCGCGCCGCCATGTTCTGTCTCCTCAGTTCCTTTGACCGACGGAGGAAGCTCCGGCAAGATCTGGGCCTGAAAAGTGATGCTGATACAGCGGAGTTTTTGCTTTTTTCAAATCTTTCTCATCGTCTTTCTAAACGTAGACCATAGCTTTAACTCTCATATTGACATAGTTTTCATAGAGCCAACCTGAACAGCATAAGCAAATTCCGCAGTTATGGCTTTTTATACGAAGAACATATATATATATATATATATTACATATTGTTTTCTTCTTTATTAATTGGGATCTTTTACACATATTTCTACCCACTTAAATAATCCCAAGGGCCAACGTCCCCTTTGACTCCTGTCAGCTGTGACGGTGGTAAGAGTTAGGTTGTGGTTAGGTTCATGCAAATTAGGGTAATAAACAACAACACAACATTTCACCTGATATGAATTCTTTGTAAACTCTTCCCATGAAGGCTGATCCATGATTTTTATGCACTTGTTAACTGTCTTTATTAATGTCCAAATTAAATAAAGCCATCACCTTCTCATGACTAGATGCAGCACCATTTCAGTATAATATTATTTGTATTCTGACTTACTGTAATATGATTTCAGGCTGCACTCCCTCTGTCACACACACACACACACACACACACACTGACTTGGCTCATCCTCAGCTGGCAGGTATAGCTGCATTAGCTCATACGTAGGTAGGTATAATCCTACAGTATAATCATTCCTGCATGCTGTTGCCCTCCGTTGCTAACAACACTGGCAGCCAGTGGAAAGATGGCTTTACCGACTTCGGATAAACGCTCTCAGGTTACCGTGCGGCAAATTGAAGCAACTACAGGGGTATTTCGTAGAAACAGATATGACACAAGCCGGCAGTGTGTCCCCGGGCAGAAAAGCAGCTGTCACCAGGCCAAACTAAACCACACGGAGAGATTTTCTATATTTTTCGCTAATCTTGGAGCACTTCACCTGTTGTGTTCCCTGTCCAACATTAGCTTTTCAGTTCACCTGCCAGCTGCTACAAAGAATTCAACCTGCCAAAAAGCTGTTTTTACTTGTCACATGAAATGATATCTTTTTTGAAGATGTCAGCCCTCCCAGTAATCAGTTCTGCTTCATGCATAGAATCACTTGCGCCCTCAAGATGAGACGTGGTGTCTCACAAAGCAAATAGTACAATATGTGCCCTGTACAAAATAGGTGAGAGAAATGCTTGCACTCAACGGGAAAGGATTACATAGCCTGACAGAGGCAGCACACACATTCTGCTCCAGTCACTGGCCTGTGAAGGCTCAGTGAGTCATTTGGTTGAATTTGGGCATTGCAGGCAATTGGGCTACCCTTTTCCCATCATTTCAGTCAGGCCGCACAGCAGATGACTGTGAAGTTATATAATTGCTGAGACATTCCTAAATCTCACTGGACAATTTGCTTGACTCTGGCTGGCCTTTGCATCCAACTATGCTGGAAGAAATCAAAGAATGTCAAATTTCCGCTCTATTATCCAGCTAAAATGACTCCTGAATTATTCTGAGGGATAATAGAGGCCATGCCTTTGCAGAATCAGGTTTCTCTCTACATCTACGTTACCTACTTCTGACTGGAGTCTACATGGTTTGAATCGTTTTATTCAGTTGAAACTTTTTCAAAGCTACGCATAAGTCTAAGTTCTAGTGTGCTTCAGTGTTTCAGTAGTGCCTCAACATTACCTCTAGGGGTGGGGAAAAAAATCGATTTTTAGATGCATCGAGATTCTGTCTTGAATGATGCTAGCATCGATGTGGAAAACTCATAATCGATTTTAATTTTTGTTTAATTTGTGTTTTTTTGAGAGCTTTTGAGTGTTTTTTGCCGTGTTTTCGTCGTGTTTTCACCATAGTTCGTAGTTTTGCCACTGTTCGTCTTTTTTTTTTTTTTTTTTTTTTTTCCCAGTTTGTGTTTTTATAGCTCATAGATAGTTATAGTCAGTTAAAGTTTTGTAAATACTGGAGGAGAAATGTTGAGGAGGTCGACGAGAGACAGGAGAGTCCCGTTGAGATTTGTGGATGAGGAGGATGGACCGGTGGAGTGTAGTCATCTCACTGGATATGTATTCCCAGCTTTATTACAATAATGTTTTTCAATATCTAGTGTAAATTTTCTTATTGGTTTGTTTTAGAATCGAGAATCGTTTTATAATCGAAATCGTTGCCCTCAGAATCGGAATTGAATCGAATCGTGAGGTGCCTAGAGATTCCCACCCCTAATTTCCTCCTGGCTAAAGCTGTTACTTTCAGTTCGATATTAAATTAAGCACTCTTTATTTAAGGTTGCAGCAGCCAACTATTTGCAACAGTTTTTCACATTGTGATTGTTTCTGAGGTTTTTGCAGTGTTTTATTAAACTTTTAGGGCCCTTTAACAACTAAAATATCAAAGTAACACACATCAAAAATTATAATGAGGTGCTAATAATTCACAATAGAGTTGATTGTAGAAAACAAGTTTTGCGACCTCTGGCTCCATATGCATTTCTTTTATTTTGATGACATTTTGGCCTTTGGGCCTTCTTCAATTCTACAATCAACCCTTTCATGACTAAGTTATTTGGTACAGACTTTCAGACTTTTCCTTTTTATTGGAACCAGTAGTTTGGACTTCTGGCAGGCAATCATCAGGACAGGAAAAAGGTAAAGCAACTCAACAAAACGAAATGAGCCAAGGAGGCGTTGGGGAGATGAGAAAACCAAATGTTTAACTGACATTTGGTCCGACGACTTTATAAAGAGACAGTTGGAAAAAAAACTCAAAGGTGATGACAACAGCATATAGGCATGTCGTGTAAGATTCATAATTGCAATGTGAAACAAAAACTAACCAGACTGTATGTGTACAACATAACAAAAAACAGTAAAGTTTAGACTTTGGTTTGAACTTTCAGGTGTGAAAAGGCTGTTAAAGACAAAGAAAAGCTCCGTGTATCACATCTGAACTGAGAACAGTGCTCTCAGTCACCTGTAAAGGTTACCAGCCAGTGACAACAGTCAGTTTAGATTGAAGATGTACTGGACACACGCAAAGTAAACTCGGCCAGTGTGAGGCTAACTACAGCGTGAGGCGAACTATTAGCATACAGTTAAGCTAAAAATGTTGATACAGAATGCTTAAAACGTTTAACTGGGAGATTTAGATCACTGAAATTGACGTGATTAACTGCATCACTTCACAAGACCTGTTAGCTTAATCATCAATAAATCTGAAAATTAAAGCCGTAACAGTCTAGCACAGTTAAACATGATTACAACTTTCTTTATCACAACCAGCTGCACACATTCACAGACACACAACAACACGGTGAGGAAGTTATAAAGTAACACTATATGCTATGTAATGGGAGTGCAAATGAGAGGTCAACAAATGTAGCTGTTGAAAGCAAAAACCCGCAGATATCAGGTCACAGATTTCAGAATAAAAGCAGCCATTTCTGAATAATTTACATCTGATTTTCATACAGGAGTGCATTACTATACAGACACACATATTTTTCAGACACAAATTCACATTCCAAACTTTGAATATCGGCACACTTTTCTTTAGCAGGTGATCCGTTCTCTACAACGGATCACATTTTAAAAGTAACCCACACACATTCAGCGTGAGTCCTACGCCCTTTCTGCCAGAGAAAAAGCTTTTATTCTACCAGAGTTCAAAACTGAGCTCGTGATGTTTTCAGGCCCACGGCCTTCGAACAATAAAGGACTCTCAGTTGATAGTGGAGTGCTTCAAATTCCTTTTCTGCCCCATGAATCAAGAGCAACTCTATTACACTTTGATTAAAACTGCTGATACATATTTACACAAAAAAATCTGTTGAAACTTGCGGCCAAGCATCATCCCAGCCTCTTATGCACCTTATAATGTGAATTCTTTCCTTAGCTAATTAAAGAAACTACTAGAAGAGACCTTTATAAGTAACCCAGGAGTCATAGTCTGTCTAATCGAGGCTCAATCAGGTCCTCATTAAATGCCACTCGTTAAGCTAATTAACCAATCATCTCCTTAATGAATGTCATCAAACACCAATTATCAGTTGTCATCAAAAAGAAACAGACAGACCTGAGAGGCTAAGGTTCTCATTACCTCCCTGTCTGTCACAAAACGCATTATAAGAGCTGCAGCTGAACACATACTCACTTGTGATTAACATGCTTCTCAAGTCTGAAGTCTTGGATGAAGAAAACTTCAGCAAACTTCCATGTTGCCCCTGAGAGCGGATGTAGGATCAGACACATAGATATTTAACAAATTAAATCCAAATGGGAAAAGTCATATATCCAGTGTAGCAATGGAGCTGTAAAGTCCAGTCGTACTGGTCATGTTGGGCATCATGTTAATGAAGTCATTGTTGGAGATTTCCCCTTACCCCTACCACTCCCCTTCCTCTGGCCCGGACTGGACCAACAGAGCACCAGGGGGAGGAGGGTGTCCTAAAAATAACTTGAGGTAAACATCTCAGACACATGAGCGCCTTGCTGAGGAGACTGAGATTATTTGTGTTTCTGTGACAGTATGAGATGTGGAAGAAGTCATGGATAGGCCAGTAAAATTAGGGAGATAGCATCTGTAAATGATGAATGTTGTTGACCCTCCCTGAAGGGAATGAAGGATCCCAGAGTGAGCTGGCTGCCCACTTGGTACAAGAGTGACCACAGATTTCCACAGGGCAGGAATTGGCTTTGCGGCTGGCAATTTTTCCCCCCCCTTATAATACTATAATTCAAAATAGGCCATTTAGGGAGTCAAAAGTTCCACTTTTCCTAAAATGAGGTCTGTAGTGAAACCTGTGATACAAATCAATATTCTCCTTCACTTGGGCCTTGCATTACAGCCCTCACATGATGAAATTACACAGAGGAAAGAAGCCAGGAAATTAACACAACTCTCTCTTTTCTGTGATTGAATACTTTCCACCAGCTTTGATCTGTGACCAGCTCAAAGCTGTTAGCCGTGGCGGGGGGGCTTTGAGAACGAGCCACTTCAGATGAAATGAAAGACAGATATCTGACTCGAGGAACGTCTCAACGCGAGGAGGAAAAAGTCCTTGCCATGCCCTAATAGCCTGTAGTTCTTCAAGGTTTCATCTTGGCTCAGTCCAAGGTATACCATTAGTGTTAATGGCCTTCCATTTAATGCGTAGGTGTTTGATTATGGGATTTTAAATGTGAATAACTCCCTCAGAGGAAAGGAGAAGAGAGAAGAGTGGTCTGCAAGATTCGCTACATTAATTCACAAGTGGAGGGGGAGAAAGTGGGAGTATGTAAACAACTAATGGACTTTTTTCACAGTCTGGCAAGAGTTGCAGAGCAAGAGGAAGAAGAAGAAGAAAAAAAAAGAGGTCGAAACTTGTTTTCTTCATTTTGGCAACATTTCTGAGAAGATTTCAAAGGCCTGATAAGTTGGTTTATAGGCTAAAGAAGATGTGAAAACATCTGGCTGTGGAAAATATACAAAATACACCACAAGTAGAGTTAAACACGTTTCAAATATTCCCAGCATTCTACTGAAACTATGCTCAGGTAGGTGTTGGCCAGGGTCACCGATCAAATTGCCCCAATTCTAACTGCTTAATTATAATATGTGAATATATGTGTGAACAACCTAGTTTCATCCTGACAGCTGTTAGGAACAGACGGAGCAGCAGATTTACCCTCAATCAGTTCTATCGCCTGCTTTACATTTACTCTGATAATTTACAGCATCTGTGATTTATGGAAACGTGTGGGACGTTTGATATGCAGACCTCCACAGCAGAGTCCACTCTGAGGCCTTACAGAGGAAAATGTTGGGGGAATTCAGAGATCTATGAGGAAGAGAACTCTTAGAAACACAACAACATCCGTTATTTGCTCAAATAGCTTGAGAAAAAAAATGTTAATGTTTGGTAGCAAAGCAGGAAGTAGTTTATAGGGAGTGTCTTAAAGCAAAAGTCCTACATTTTTAGAAATTTGCTTATTTGCTTTCTGGAGTCTCATATCTATGTTAATATGAAACTACAGGCAGCAACCTTAGCTTAGCTTAGCTTAGCTTAGCTTAGCACAAAGGTTGGAAAGAGAGGCAAACAGCTAGCCTGGCTCTGTCCAAATGTAGCAAAACACCTACAATTACCTCCGAAGCTAAGCGCCTGCATACAACTGGTATTAACATGCGTCATGAGTGATCTGATTACAAGTGGACAACTCACAGTCTGTCTCTTCACACCTGGCATCAGAATGCGTCTTGAGTGACCACTTGTGATTGTATCTCACCTCTCTGCTCTATATGCAAATAAACATACATCAATTCTGTTTGCAAAGGCAAAATGCATTGTTAATTTTACCTGGCAGGAGGTTTAGTATGCTGTACGTTCACTTGCAAGAGTGTGCCTGCACAGAGAGTGATAGGAATAACTGTTGGCATCAATGTTACCTAATAGTTATAAATGAGTTTAACAACAGAAATGAGCTGCTTCGTTGTTGGTTTGAGTTTCTTTGGACCGTTAAACAACTGCCGCTGCTGTGTTAACTCATGCTAACCACACGACATTGAACTGGCCGTTCCCTGAGCGAAAGTGGTCCCAGGGGACGTTCCTTTGGGGCTGCGTTTACTGGCGAGTGTGTGGCGGCACCGCACGTGTATTCACACCAAAACCAAACAGACGCATCGCGCAGCAGCCGCTGCTGTCCCCTCAAAATACAAACCACTCCAAAACAGTAGTGCACAGTGTAATCTCCAATAAACCCCAAAGAAGAAGAAGAAATGAGTTTGGACCCAAAGCCCAGGGTGGACAGGTTTGCACGCCAGTGATTATTCCAGCGCTTGCAGAATTAATATTTAGCACTACAAATGGGTAAGTACATGAAACATGTGCCTGTCAGGTCTCGCTTGGTGAAGGGGGAGATGTCTGTGGTGGCCGAGAGAGGCCACAACACACGCAAACTCGTGTTTTTTGTTGAATACAGCGACCATTAGCTCGCGACTTGTGCAAAAAAAAAAAAAAAGGCATCTCTTCTATTTTTGAGCTTGCTCACGACAGCAGCGCGTGGAATGGATGCGGTGTGAATGCTCTAACCTGTTAACATGCTCGCCGAAATGAAAATGCGAGTAAACAGCGACCGTTCGCGAGCGCGGGAACTGCCCATTGGTCCGACAGCCCATTGGTTCAACATCCTATTGTTCCGACCATATTAAACTCATTGTTCCGAAGTCCGTTCCGAAATCATCATGATGCCCTGTGGTTAAGGTCTGGTTAGGTTTAGGCACAAAAACCACTTGGTTAGGGTCAGGAAAAGATCATGGTGTGGGTTAAAGTGAAAAAGAAATTGACAAACACATAAGTCGTGAGCCTGCTCCGCCTCAAGCCGGTCGCGGCGCACCATACGCCCACCGCGAGCCGTTCAGCACCGCGGACAGTTGGACTAATGGGATGTCGAACCAATGGGCTGTCAAACCAATGACATGGACCCGCGAGCGCTACGTGAACACATCACTTGCAGTGTAAATGAGGCCTGAGAGTCGATAAGCAAGGACCACACTTGAGTAGGTGGTCCTATAATGTGGCCCAGGACACATAAGCGTACACACTGCTGAAATAATGTGGTGATCGGATTTCAAGATGCACTGAAGACGCATTTGGTTGTAACTCATTTATTCAATCCATACAAAAACCAAAGTGTAAAAAACGTCTGCTCACTGTTTCACAGGGATATGTGCCAGCTGTTTGTTGCCTGCTGTTACTAAGAACAACACTGATGAGAAAAAAAAATTCAGGCTGTGAAACCAAAACACCTTATTGATAAAGGTTTTTGGGGTTTAAATACCTGCAAACACCGCACAAGGCTGAAATAAGGTACAGCCAACAGGGTTTTTCAGGTTATAAAAATAATCCATTCAGTATTTTTATTTACATTTAATACTGTCTTGATGATAGATGATAGAAATTTAATATCATACTACAGTGCACTTTGTGGGAAGGACGAAAATACAACATTCATTTGTTACAATACAGAAGCTGAAAATTTCATATCCTCTCTGAGCTTCTAAAGTAACTGACTATTAGTAGCAGAAAACATTATTAAAGAATAATATTACTACTTTTTGAAAGAACTAACTACAGCCATTAAATGACTCCTCACCAGTGACATTTGTATTCTAACCTATTTTACTGCACTTCCAGTCATTCATGTATTTATTCATTTGTACGCAGTTAAACCCTCATCTCAAAGTCACACAGGGGAAAGAGAGGCCTGCTGTCTCTGGAGCTGACAAGATGTTGACTGTAGGAATGCGGATTAAAGCAGAGCTCAGGGCCTGACCTCTGGCTCTGCTAACAAAAGACTCTGACTGTATGCGAGTGTATCTCTCTCTCGCTCTCTCCGCTGTGTATAAAGGTTACACAAGACTGCATTTCCTTTTCCCAAGCAAGAGCCTCACGGGCGTCAGAGGAGGAAGAATCCAACAATACTCCCAGCGGATGGGAGTTTTTCTGCATGTGTATATGTGTGTGTGTATGTGTGTGTGTGTGTGTGTGTGTGTGCAGTCTTTATGTGTGATACATGTATGAGTGTGTACATATGTGTGTACGTGTTTTGGTGTTTGAGGGAGGCATTTACAGTACGTGAGGATGTGTTGTGTTTACTCTGACAAGCTTAGCCTCGCTGCATATTCACTGCTGCTTGCGTGTGTGCTCTGGGGTGTGTACGTGTTTGAGTTTACTTTGTGTAGATGTGTGTGTGTGTAAGTGTGTGTGTGAGTGTGTGTGTAGTCTAATCTGAATCCAGCCTCAGAGGCTTCAGGGCTGGTATTTCCGATGCAGCAGGACAGGAAGCGGCCTGCTCCCTTGAACTGTGTCCGTCCCTCTGAACACTGCAGCACATACTCTGCAAGACCTATCACTTCATCTGTGTTCGTTTGTGTGTGCGTGCGTGAGAGATAGAGTCAATATATAACCATCAAAACCAGTAAAAAAATATTAATCAACAATAATTTAATTATCAATAAATCATTTAAGTCATTAAATAAAATGTCATGATGTCATTATTAAGTAAAAACACTCAAGTAAAATTGCTTGAAAGAAAATAAAATTACTTGAGTAAACTCTGAGTAAATGTTACTGCATTACCTTTTTTAAAAAGATAACGGGCATTGAAGGGAAGGTAAAAAAAAATGACTGATGTTATTTGAGACACCAATAAATAAAGACTGTATTTAGACTACAAAATGAAGTGTCAAAAACACACACACACACATCACACCACAGAGCCCCTATGTCCAATCAATTCCTTTTCTATCGTAGATAACACTTTGCAGCCTGTGCATACTGATGGGGTGGTTCATCAGTACAACCTTTCTTTTTATAACCTCACAAGAATTAACCAGAAAAGAGGACAAAACTCAGGCAGTTAAACAAAAGAGATCAGCAGTAAAGAAAAAGAGCTACAGACACCACGCCGGGTGCAACAGGCATTATTAGGCTCCAAGAATTAAATAGCCTGACACTTCATATAGAATTAACAGCAGAATAAACCACCGCAAGAAGACAGCACAGAGATGTATGAACAATATAAACTTCACAGCGGCTGCTGCTACAAACACATATTAAAACTAAAAGAGAGCTGCACAGTTTTGCAATGCAATGTTGACCACCACAGGCTAAGATACTAGCATCACAATAACTGTGTTGTTGTATTCTCACCTGAGCAACATACTGTGAGCCTCGAGTACTGCCAAGTCCTCCTCAGTCTGGTCCAGGTTTAACTTCTCTGCTCGTTCAATCAAAAAGCATAATATAACCAATCCACTCAGCCTGTCTAATCATGGTGCAGAAGGTCCTAACACACCACACTGACGTTCCTAAGTAAATGCAGAAGTCGCTGCTGGAGGATCTGTCATGAGTATTTTAGCATTTAGCATGTTAGCACAACCCAGAGTGCAGCTGTTTTACGAGAGTCTTTCATGTGGCTCACTAAGCGTGCACGCCGGGTGGTGACTGTAGATGGTAGGAAGTGGTCTGGGTTTTTTCACCTACGCCAAGGTACAATAATGCTAACCTTAAACCGTAATATGACATTTTTAAAATTATACTACAGGGCTGTACAGTGCGACATATATGGCCCACGTGCAATGGAAAAAAATGTGTGTGATGAATTTATTTGCCTAGTAGCACGTGTGCGACAGACTGCTTGCGAGCTGCTTGTGTTTGTGTGTGTGTTAGGCTGACCAAACGGACATGTCCACTTTTCACGTCCTGTCCGGGGCGTCCGGGGGGTGTTTATAAATTGATGATAATGTCCGGTTTTCCTTGTGTGTGTGTGTGTGTGTGTGTGTGTTAGAGTGCGGCACGGGCCGCATATTTCTGTCCGAACCAGACAGTCATTCTGTTTTGTTATGTCCGAAACCAAACCGAGCCCGACATTATTTAATGAGTTTGTGTCACACAGTTGTCATGGTTACAGGCTATTTAACAGGCCGGGCGTGCACCGTGGGCGCTCCACGGAGAGGGAGACCTCCGTGTTTGAGACGGGAGCGGGCGACGGGAGGTCCGAGGCTTCCAGCGAGAGGAGAGGGAGAAATATAACAAAATAAGATAAAATAGGAAAAACCTGTCTCCCTCTTTTATTTCATTTTCAGCGTTTAATCAAGGCGTAGGCGGGCGGCTGGAGGTCCGAGGCTTCCAGCAAGGGGAGCGGTAGAAACAAACAGCCAATGTGTGTCTGTGTGTGTTATGTTCAGGTGTTGTCACGTAAATAACAGTCCCCAAGCAATAAACAGGACAGACAATAGGATTTTATTCATTTTTACACTACATTTTCACTGAAAGCTGACCGAATCCGACCCGAGCCTGAATACAATTTATACATTTTTGACCGAACCCGGCTGACCCGTCGGGTACCATCGGGCTCGGATCGCCACACTCTAGTGTGTGAATGTGTCCCCTATCTAGAGGGGCCTATCTGAATTTCTGTCTTTGAGAGATAATATTTTGTAATATAACTGAATTTTCTATCCATACATATAAACTTTAAATATATTAAAATTATAAGGCATCTTTGAGTAAACTGCGAGTATCATTTGAATAGGCTATCTCGTGGCCGGCCGAGTGTCCTCTTTTTTGGAAATCAAAATATGGTCACCCTACTGTGCGTGTGGTCTGTTTTTTTCTCGTTTTTTCACTAGATGACAAGAGCGTTCACTTCTGTCATCATCTGGCAGCCAGGTGCGTCGATTCATTAGCGTAATGAACGGAGGGAAAGCTCTTGTCATCGAGTGTCTTTGTCTCTGTGGGGGAGGCGGGGCTATGGGCTACACATACACAGACATAGTGCGATCTTCGTGAGGGGGAGACGAGGCAGAGAAAAAAAAAAACAGTTGAGCGTCAGAGAAAGACAGGGAACTTGTTCCTAAACCAAATGCCACGGCCCCTGTGTGGGAGTGTTTTGGATTTAAACCAAATGACAGAGGGGAGCCCAGTAAATTGGTGCCGGGTTTGTTCTAAAACCATCTCAACAAAAAGAGTGAATACGACCAACTTAACTGCACACCTGAGAGTGAGAGACTGAGAGTCTATTTTTTTGTAATTATAAGGTCTTTATTTATTTATTTTGGTATTTTTACGTGTTATTTCGGATATTTAAATTTTCTTTTTTTGCATTTGTTAAATAAATGTTTATTTCTCTTTAAAAGGGTGTATTTGCATCAATATGCCTTTATTATCATTATATAAGTTTAAAAAAAGGTCTAAAAACAACAAAATTACAACAATAATAATAATGGTCTTAAAAGCACAATATTACACAATATTATCGCTTATCACAATAGTTTCTGATGCAATTAATCGCCTAGCAAAATTTGTTATCGTGACAGGCGCTACAAACTTTATGGCCTGTGCTACAAAATTATCACCCTCTGTAGCACCAGTGCTATGGGCTAAAAAAGTACAGCCCTGTATTGCATTGTTATACTGTTGACAGACTGCTAGGAACAGTTTGTGGACATATAGGAGCACAGGACACCGTTTATTAAAAGTAGTGGGCTTTATTTCTATGAAGATAATCTCTATTTAACAGTCAACAAGCACATAATCAGTTTTTACTGCTACAGTCGGCTTTGTTGATGACACAACGGGTGTGGATTAAAAATAAATGAAAGGGATATCCGTGAAAACTGCATTCTATTTCAGTACCAGACAGTCAGCACCAAATTTCTTGAAAACCATGTGGTGAAAATAGCACTGCGCATCTCTGTTTCTTAGGCTGGCTCTTACAGGCAAGCAGGCTGGTGGTGATATATAAATCTCCATGAATTCTGTGGCTGCCAGTGTTACACACATCTGTACTATGGTTTGGAATCAGAATGATGGTATTTTCTTCCCATAAACAAGGATATATGACTCAATTTACCCATCATAGCAAATCTCCTTCTGTCTCTATGTGTAATTCAAGTAGCAGCATGAATGCTACAGTCATCATTCCTCCTAAAAAACCCCAAACAAAACAAAACATCACAGCCATGACTTCCTCACAGGAATGGATGTCTTAATTAAATGCTTAAATCCTTGTTCCTGCTTTGTGGAAGTAAATATGAGTGCTGCAGATCTGGGCTCTAGCAGCCTCCCCTGGTCTCCACAATCAGTTTACTGGGAATCCAATAGTGATGCTTTTTATTAGCACTAAGGGATGATCTGAGGTAGTAAAGCCGAATTTGTGCATGCAACACTTCTGATGAGTGTCGCTCGACAGAAATGATGTACATTCGACAGAAAAAAGTGTTGCACTTCCCTGATCGGCACCTGGAAAATATTATGTTGCAGACAATGATCCGTAAAAATATAGTTTTGTGACAGAACTTTAACTTCCGTGATTTTGTTTCGCAAATACCGGGTAAATAACTGCAATAAAATACATTTTGCAGGGGGAATGCGTCTCCTCTTTTCCCCTCCATTCATAAAATTTGTTGTGCTGTTGGCTGTGATACCAGTCGACAAAGAAACCCCGGACTGCAGTTTTATTCCATCCCAAAGGATGTAACGTTAGACCGGCGGAATAAATGGTTGGCTGCGATAAGAAGAGACCATTGGCAGCCAACAGCTAACGTTAACTCCAGGTTGTGCAGTCAACACTTCGTGTCCGTTAAGTCCTCAACTCTATCTAATTTTTATTTTAGTCTTTGAAAACCCCTTACAAAGCACGCGAAACATGATTAACTTCAGATGCCATATGATTAACGCCGACAGCCCGACACTACGTTACCTAACGTGATGTTAGCTACCTCAATGGAGATTCACATTGTCTTATGCTAATGTTAGCTAACGTTATCTGATTACGATACACTCAAAAGCTTGTGGTTTGAGCTGATGTCTAATTAACTATTATTCTTACCTACTCTTGTCGTGGTGTGGGTCCTTAAATATAATACACACTCACCAGCCACTTCATTAGGTAACACTTCTAATGGTGTCTAATGCAATCCAATCCTATGGTTATGCCATAAATGCTATTTTTACGAAGCTTAACTTTATACATTTTGGTTTTTTGTTGACATTGTCAAAAAGGCGATAATTATACATTATGTTTATTATAGAGGTCATAGTGGATGGTGCTGGTGTACTGGAGTGCATTATATTGTGTGTTCTCATAATTTTGCCCAATCCATTAACATATATTGAGGGGGACAAAATATTAGGAACACTTTAATATGTTACACTCCAGTACGCCAGCACCACCCAGTACAACCTTAATAATAAACATAAAGTTTAATTATCACCTTTCTGACAATGTCAACAAAAACTGAAAATGTAAAAAGCTTCATAAAGTAGAATGTATGACAGAGCTGTTGGATTAGATTGCACGGGTGGACCTAATGAAGTGGCCGGTGGACGGATGGACAGACACACACACACACAGCATTTTGCAGAGGTTAGCGGACAAAATACTGTTGAGGGTACTAAATATGGGTCGCAACCAGTAATGGAAATTTTTAACAAATATCGTTGTCTCTCCGTCTCGTTTAAGTGTGTGGTGTGTACTGCCATAGCGAAACTTAGGAGTACAGTCAAATCGGACACAAATATGGCAGCGGTCTCATCGACGTGATGTCACTGGTACCCATGAATAGGTCACTGCCAGGCCTCCCTACGAGGCTGGGAGGGAATCATCACAGTATACCCACTGCAATAAACTAGACTACACCACTGGCGGTGTTACTACTGTCACCACAGAGGTAGTAGTTTTCAATCCACACCGACTCTGACCTGCATTTAGCGTCTCTGTCCACAGAAGCAGCTGTCTGTCAGCACCAGCTCCTGCACAGCGGAGAGCACAGCGACCAGCCAAACTGCCTTCAACAGGCTGACTGAGTAGACATTTACTGAATCAAAATGTTTTTCATGTCAGCACCATGGGAGGTTCATATGTATTAATTCATTTGAATTTGCTGTTCGCCAACTGGGAGCTAATAAATCAATACATATACAGTTAGTAAGTTAAACACATACACAGTGGGATATTTGTGTGATTTTAAACAGCTGTCTGTGTAGATTCGGCTTGCAGAAATAGACTCGGACAGTGAAAAAAACGCAGGGGGTATGTGGTTACCATGGAGACGACTGACGCCCGGGCCACACTACCTGCGAGAATAGGAGTCTTGCCTCTTTTTTCTGTGTGACAAGCACAGTTTCAAACTAAAGGGTGAAAATGGTCTTTTGATAATCATGTTGAAAATACATAAGCTTTCTTTTTTTAATTTAATTTTTTTTTAATTTAATTTTTCAATTTAATTAAAAAAAAAATAAATTAAATTAACTCAACCTTTCCTGTTGCCTTTCAAGATAAAAGCCCTCTAACAGTGCATCTGTGGACAAAATCCCTTCATTTGTTAATGCAAAACTTTTCATTGTGAAATATTGGCCGTGTTGTTGATGATGCAGTGTCTTGCATGGCTCCATAAATGAGAAGAGTATCGGCTTTTAATCGGGAAAATACAGTAGCTACAGCAGCAGCAATGCTGTCTGTGTGAACACCACACGTGTGCGAGCCACAGAAGTTCAGCCAAGTAGCCGTCATGTGCTGCCCACACAGACAGTGTGGCCCGGTAATAAATCCTTTTGCCAAGCACAACTTGAAAACGTTGTGCTGCTGCTCTTTAATTTCTGTCAAGCACCCAACCATTAATCAGCCATAATGGGTCGTCCACAGAGTTCATTTGGAAAGTGTTTCTATGAGAAGTGCACCCCCAAAACGTGTGGATACTTTTTGGGCCCTCATTCCCTTGGCATGGTTCTGTCATCTTCAAAATCTGCTGTCTGTTTTGGCCAAATGATCCGTATCTGGATTTAGAAGAGCCTGTGGATTTTTGGGAATATCACTTATGTCTAATTTTTTTGTCCCTCCAGTTTTATTTTGACTTTTGTCATTGCAAGAAAAAGATTTCTGACATCTTTGAGTGATCTTCATGAAAATATTACAAAACACTGGCATGCCCACCAACAATAAAAACCCAACATGTTGTTTATTTAAATTCACAATTGCCCAAAAGAGCTGTAAAACTAAATAGCAAAAAGTCCTTGAGCACAGATTTGTTGTGGAAACTGATCAGATGATGAGTCTTGAATTTAATAGCAGGATGAGTCAAGGTGATACAGAGCTGTTGTAAGGAGTAAGCAAAGAAGAGCAAAATGATTTTCTTGCTAGTGTCAGTAAACTTTATAATGGAATCAAAGGTCAGGTCATGCAAGTGAAGTCATTTAGTTTTTTCCTTAAGAAAAAAAAAAAAAAAAAAAGAAAGAGGTACAAACTACTTCAGAATCAGTTAGCTAAATGGAGAGGTTATGGCTGCTATTTGTGAAGGTACTGCTGTTCACCAAATCACCACCAACATCATATCATCTTGGAAAAACATTTTATGAAAGGCCTGCGGGTCACTTCAAGCTTCCCTGGGAACAATCACAAGCACGTCTTGAAGTTTCACTGAGTGATGCTTTTGATATGCGCTTCTAATCAAATGACTGCCTGTGTTATAGAAAGGTTGTCAGGCGAGCAGCAGTGTGGAGCTCTGTGCAGCTTTTATCTACTTTCACATCCATGTTTTGGTTCACACAACTTAAATGTCAAACCAGTGGCTGAGGAAAATCTGATTTCATCAGCGGTAGATGTGTCAAACACCAGGATATACTGGACTTGTATTCATCAGGTAGTGAGAAGGAAGACTTTGGCAGGATGACCCTGGTGCTTTGTTCTTAATCCATATCACTAGTTTGTTGAGCAATCCAAATACGTCTGGTGTAGCACTCCGTTGGTTGGAGAAACAACCGAGCCAACCAGATGTTTGTAAGCTGCATTAAGAATGTGGATGTTAGCCTTCTAAATGGCGAGCTAGCTACCAAGCTATAGTTGCCACGAAAATGTTGACTGATACCACACCCTCATGATTAGATATTTAATTCCCAATAGCATCTTTGGCTTGGTCGTGCTTCCCAACAAACACATTTGCTCATGGAAAGTCTGGAACTTGCCAACCCACAGACTCTCGTTTTTCATTGCCCTCTCTAAATATCCCCCTGGGGTCACTGGGTACAGTATGTTTAAGCCAAGCCCTACATCTCTAAGAGTCTATTGTTTCCACCAGCACAACAATACAGCTACACTAAATGTTCTTTCCTGGCTGGCATGCACCTGACAGAACAGAGCTGCCCGTGCCTCTTTCTCCTCGGTAAAAGATGGAGAAAGAAATGGAGAGTGCTAAGCAAAGGAAATAACCACATTTTGGGCGTCATAGAAAGAAACATTCCAGTTTCTCACAGACAGTTTTAAGGTAAAGGGGCATACATTTTATAAAAACTGCTGCGTCAACTTTTTCATCGAACATGGGGGTCGCACGGTGTGATGAAATGTATGAATGAATGAAAACTGATCAGTATTAGTTTATGCCAGAGATTTGCACAGGTTCAGGTGGTGTGAATTATTTTATATTCTTTCCTGAGAATTACAAGTTAAATTAAATATTTAACACAAATATTCTGTTGCAGTGTACTTATTTCATTTTCACTCTTTAAAAGTCACCAGAATGCAGGAAACAAAGTCTGTAGTCTGAATCTCAATTTTTTTGGAGGGAGGACCTCTAGACCCTCCAGCTTTGGATTCAAAATACTCCCTGTTTTTCAGGTCTCAAGGTTAGCAAGTACAACCCTATATACAAATAATTGGGGTGCCGTAGCATTGTTCTGACCTCTCATTAGTCCGATGTCCCGTTGTTCCGATATGTGATTATACTAGGCTATACTGTATTTGTGTACCATAGAGGATCAGCAACGCAACAAAAGTAGGCTACTGGTCAAGATACAAGTGTCATAGAGAGGAGAGAGTGAAACACCATAACCTCCTGTTATTAACTCTGGGGTCTGGGTTGTATGGGGAGCTCTCTGCGGTGCTGAGCGGCTCCCGGTGGGCATATTTCTGCCTTGATGGTGCGCCGCGACCGGCTCTGGGTCAGCTGGGAAAGGCTTGAGGCGGAGCAGGCTCACAGTTTATGTGTTTGTCACTTTCTTTTTCATTTTAACCCACACCATGATCTTTTCCTGACCCTAACCAAGTGGTTTTTGTGCCTAAACCTAACCAGACCTTAACCACAGGGCATCATGATGATTTCGGAACAACGGGACTTCAGAACAATGGGTTTAATTTGGTCGGAACAATGGGATGTCGGACCAATGGGCTGTCGGACCAATAGGCAGACCCCATAATTGGTACGCCGTGTAAAACATAAATAAAACTAGAGCACTTGGAGAGCCTCCGCCAAGCAGCTCGGATTTCCCGCCATTTTATTATTTTATCCACTTCGCTTCACCCAATCACCACCAAAATTTCATCATCTGTTCCTTGTCCCATTATCAACCTTTCCTGAAAATTTCCTCAAAATCTGTTCAGAACTTTTCTAGTTATTTTGCAGACAAACAGACAAACAGACCAACGTCGGTGAAAACATAACCTCCTTGGCGGAGGTAAAAAGAATGCAGTGCCTTGCCAATCTGTTCTGATCTAAATTCAACTGAATGAAATACAAAGACAAAATATAAAAAAAAACAACAACACCCAGACGATTTTTCAGGTGAACAGGTTAGTTGGTGAGAGATGAGTATCATGACTGGTTACGAATGGGGCATCTTCAAAAGGCTCAGTCGTTCACAAGCAAGGATGGTGTGAGGTTCACCACCTTGTGACAAACTGCGTGGGTAAATAGTCCAACAGTTTACAAACGTTTTCTCAAAGCACAATTGCAAGGAATTTAGGGTTTCACCATCTACTATCCATTTTTTAACCAAAAGATTCAGAGAATCCAGAGCTATTTCTGCACGTAAAGGACAAGGCTAAAAAACATTGAATACCTGCGGAATTTGACCCCTAAGGCTGCTCTGCATTAAAAACTGCCAAAACTGTATAAAGGATATTACTATATGTGCTCAGAAACACTGTCGGTAAACACACTTAGACTTCTCTGGGCTGGAGTTCATCTGAGACGGACTGACACAAAGTGGAAAAGTGTGCTGTGGTCTGACAAGTCCACATTTTAAATTGTTTTTGGTAGGGATGCACAATATTGGATTTGTTGCCGATATCCAATATGCTGGTAAGTAACAACTCATTTGACCAATAATCAGTAACGATATCAATATATCCACTTTTTTCCCTACCTAATTTTAGAGATCATCAAGTCTCTTCTGTAGTGGAATTAACATCAGATAAAGCATGCACATTCTTATCATGATGGCCCACCAGCAGATGGAGACATGAAATACAATACTGTTCAATATATGTAACATTCAGTCATTGTGCAAAATAAGAAAAAGCATGTTGGCCGATTCTCATTCGTTCATTTTAAAGTGCAAAGTTCAGAAGCCAGCATCTGATGGTATGGGCATGTGTTAGTGCCCATGGCATCATGGGTAGCTTGCTAATCTGTGAAGGCACCATGAATGCTCAAAGTCACACACAGGTTTTGGAGCAACATATGCTGTCACAGGGACGTCCCTGCTTATTCCTGCAAGACAATGCCAAGCCATATTCTGCACGTGTTACAACAGCGTGGCTTTATAGTGAAAGAGTGCAGGTACTAGACTGGCCTGCCTACAGTCCAGACCTGTTTCTCATTGAAAATGTGTGGCACTTGTTTAATATACACAGTCGTATACCAAGCAAGAATGGGAAATAATTGTACTTCCAAAGCTCATAACTGGTGTCCTCAGTTTCCAAATGCTTACTGAGTGTCGTTAAAGAAAAAGTGATGTAAAACAGTGGTAAAGAAGCTCCTGTCCCAACTTTTTTGGAACATGTTGTACATCTCAACAGTAGACTGTATAAATAATGGACGGAGCCACAGTGACATCACCCATTGGATTGTGGCCTGGCACAATCGTGAGGTGGATCAGACTCATAGACTGTAGCAGTGTCTCACAGACAGCCTTTCACTCAAGCAGCCATGCCCATAAATATGTGTAAATCTGGGCCGTAATAAAATGTAAATGATTAAGTTACCAAATAATTCTCCCCATTACAGATGTTATGAAGGGAGAATGAGCTAAAGAGACCAAAACAGTTTTTATACCAGGTTGTAAACATGTTTATTTCTACTGTAAAGTTGGACATTTTAACACAAGAGTCTGGGGATTTACTCTTTCTTGGAGCCAGTCCCAAGTGGCCATTCAATGAACTGCAGTTTTTGGCACTTCTGCATTAGACTCACAAGTCAGTCTTTAGATGCTTTGCTTAACTAAAGATTGACGTCTTTCTCAATCCATTTTCAAGCTCTCTGTGTGTTTGTTTCCTTGCGGATGAGAAAAGGGGGAGCGCACATTTCCGGGATGGCGTGTCCTTTTCAAAAATGCAAGAGGTGTTGCTTTGTTGCCGGCCATTTTCTCTGGTGTGTCAAACACACTTTAGAAAGGAGTGTCCCCAGACTATCAGAAGGCGGAGATCTCTGATTGTCTGGTGGCGAGACTACTTCTGCATTGGCTTCATTGTTGCTGCTTGGTCTCAACTTTGTTGCCAAACCAGCAAGTCCCTCTGGTTACTAATTATGTCAGGGAAGATAGTATGAACCTTACATATAGTCATGGACATAGCACTTCTCTGCCTGTAGCACTGTTCAGGCTAACAGTGCAGTTAGCAGAGACAAATATCTATGGTACATATCAAATTAAGAATTCTAAATTGGGAGAAAAAAGTTGTTAAAAAAATCCCCAAAGACACACAGAAAAAGACGGCATGAAGTTTGAAGCAACAACTGGTTCACTTAACTGATAGATGAGAGCCGTTTGTTACAAAATGCCCATTCAGCTCCATCTCCAATGTTGTTGATATAACAAGCAGAAATGGCTGTTTGGGGATTTACTTGATGGATTGCTTTCTTCTTGCCATCTTGTTATCTTCTTCTAGAGTTCATCCTTATTTCCATGCTAAAACCCGAACATTACCATACTGTCAGCCATGTTTTCTTTTTGATGAATAGCCAGCTGCAGAGGAGTGTATTAGTACAGGGCAGATGTGAATGTCTGCACCTGTTTGTAAGTGAAGCTGAGACCGAAAGCACCCTGCCCGCTCAGGAAATTTCCTCAGATCATTTAAGATTACAGGAAATTAAGGTAAGGGGCATCACTCAGCAAGAATAACTTCATGCATTAAAGTTAAAATCAACACTACAGCAATGGCGATTTGTTACATTTTTCTAGGCTGCTTTTACCTTGGAATCCTACAAATGGGTGAACAAAGCACTTTATTACAGTATGACTGCAAAATAAGCAGCCTTACAGCATCTCACGCACAGTCCGACAGGCGCCTTATCCCGCTGAGTCACAGGGACGCCCCACAGCTGACCCCTCCAACTGTACTCGTGGACACACACTATAAATAAAGCGTTCTCTGTTGTTTTGTTCTGGGCAGTGGATGGAAACCCGGGGACATTGCCAAGGGTCAGCAGAGCCCCTGGCACCATGTTCAGAGATGTTATTACCAGGCTTTCAGCGCGATCATTGTTCCAAAATTCCTCTGGACACCAAGTGTGACAGTTGGCCTGTGTTGGTGTAATGTTTGACATCCTCCTCTGAGTCCAGATGAGGACAATGGTGAGGGAAAGAAGCTAAACCTGTTTTGAGAAATCATACGACACATTCTCACCCCCAACTTGTCAAATACTGACGCTTGTCTGTAGCTCGGCACATCAGTTTTGGACCCTCAGGGTCGGTGTGTCAATTTATGCTTGTAACATGCATTGTGTCTTTTCAAAATATATAACACTGGTTATAAAAAACTTCATTTTTAGGTTTACTTTCTTAGGTTTATGCAACAAAGCACGTGATTATGTTTAGAAAAAAAAACATGGTTAAGTTTACAAAAAAAAAAAAGGTTGTTCCTGAGAGGCTGGGCGACGAGGTGTATTTTTTACACTTTAAACCACATCTCAACCGAGAAAAGTGTCTCCTTTGGATAAAGTTGTGTGGTAACGTTAGACCACAACATCAACTCAACGTGAATAAGATTAACAATGATGTCTACATCTGTTCTAAGGTAAGTCAACATCGTGTTTGAGGCAACATATTGTCACTTTGCTGGAAAGAAATATAAAGTTATCTTTAACATCTCTAGCTAACGTTAGCTAAAGTTAGCCTAACGTTAGCTCCTAGCTGGGTTGTTCATCATGTCACCTTGTTTGCTGGGAGTTCATTAGCCTATTTTGTTCTAGTTTTGTATTTTGGTGATCGTACATCATTGTTAGCTGTTGTCCAAAGGGCTCTAGTTAAGCTAACGTTAACTTCTGGAGCTTAGCTTCATTAACTTATCTGTAATGGCAGAGATAACAAAGGTTGGCAAACGTTATGCTGAATGATTCAGTGTAAATACTGTAGCACCAAACTAACGGAGAGACACTCTTGGTAAAGATGGTAAAAAGGCCGTTATCCTTTTCTCATATTCTGAGCCAAAAACCTTAACTTCAGTGGCACTTTAACTTGTTGTCTTTGATGGTGACGGCAACGAGATGCGGTTCACAAGCGTACACTGTGACCTGTAAATTTTGGCTTGTAATTTAAGCTTTTCATCGAGCTTCTCAACAATAAAATGATGAATATATCCCTCCAATGCGTAGTTTAGGCCCTTTTGGTTACTTCTCAATGACATCTGATCGTTATGTCTCCAAAAATCATCAACTGCCTCCTGTGAAATGCCGTGTACTGTGACACCTGCCATAGCTACGGTCACTGAATGTTGATAGTTTGTCCGAGTGAGTGGAGGGGGGCGTGGCTTAGCCATAGGTTAATTGTATTTTCTCTGCATTTTGTAACAATTTTATTTTAAATCAAATGTCTACATACCACTGCTACGCCTTATTCTCCATATGCTCCATCAGAAACAAACCTATTGCTCATATTATATTTGCAACATTTAAATAACTTTGACAGGTTTAACCAGTCATCAATAATGTCTGCTTCCCATTAATGTGTCCCAGTTCCAGAGCACTGGTATTGTACATCCTACCTCAACATGGACTTAATGGGGCACTTACTGTCATTATTTAAAGGTCCAGTGTGTAGACTTTAGGGGGATATATTGGCAGAAATAGAATAAAATATGCATAACAAGTTTTTATTAGTTTATAATCACCCGAAACTAAGAATCATTGTGTTTTTTTTTTGTCTTGTCATTTATATCTACATATAAAGTGGGTCCCCTTTATGAGAGTCTGCCATGTTGTTCTACAGTAGCCCAGAATGAACAAACCTAATTCTGGCACCCACTGTAGTTCTCCTACACGCTTTTCACACAGGCTAAGTTTCAGTTGACTGCAATCTGCAATATCACCACTAGATGCCACTATATCCTGCACACTAGACTTTTAAATCCGTGCTATCATGTACGTTATTAACTTTATTATTAGTTACACCTGTGCTACCATTAATATGATTAGTTACATCCAGCCTTTAATTGTCAGCGATATTATTAGTGACACACATGGTGCTGTCAATGTCATTAGTTACATCTGTGCTGTCATTTCTTATGTAATTAGTCGTGTGATGACAGAAATTGCTGTTTACTAGAACTCTATACCATCTGCAGTATCCATACTGAAGGACGTAAAACTTGCTTCAGTTATTATAGATATATTACATAACTTTTGAGTGTATTTGAAAGTGCATTGGTGCACTATAAATAACCTGAAATTTGTTATTCAGTTCAGAGCAGTGAAAGTTGCGTCCTGTTCCTAAGGTCACAACGGTCACTGTCAAAGGTCTGAGTGTTCCCTTCAGGAAATCCTACACCAACACCAGCTTCAACACATAGGCTGCCCAGAGTCCATCAACGCCTTCAACTGGAACACCATGTCCAACAACAAATCTAACTTTCAATGCCACTGCTTGGCATGGTCGTCCAACAGGGTTCACTTCAAAGGCTGAGCTCCAGCCACTGATTAGATAACACCCACTGATCTGGTTGAGGTATCACTACCTGCTCCAGTCTTGGGAGTTCATTTAATTCTTTAGGTTTTTCATGTGGCACCCTGTGAGCCACCAGAAGGATTTGTGACATTTTGAGTGACAGTAGGATGGAGAGAAACGGTGAGACTCAGTGAAAGAAAAGTCCAAGGTCACGTTCAAATGGCACCAAGATGCCCCTGAATGGAGCAGGTTTTCATCAGACCGTAACAATCCCGCATGATCCATTGTGCTGGCAAAAAACAAAGCTATGAAAAATTCAAGAGCTGAGGGAAAGGCACTAGACTGGCAGGAGACAAAATGGGGGAAATGGTGCCATCATCTTCTGAAAGTACCTGTCATCAGCCCCCAGCAGGGGAGAAGAAATGTGGATTCAAGTGCTCCTGAAAACCTCCGTATTACCAACAAAAATCTGAAATGAGTGATGCAGAGGTCTGATTTAAATCAAATGCAGACACACATTCACTCTGTTATTCATACATTCCTTATGTCAACACCCATACACGTAACACCCACACAGTCATACCATTACTGACATTCCTATTATTCTAATAGCCAACAACACACAAGGCGGTGACATTCAATCAGTCAGTCTGTGTGTGTGTGTGTGTGTGTGTGTGTGTGTGTGTGTCCATATCTCCCCTGTCAGCCATGACTACTGTTTGACCACAATGCAGCACTAAATGTTCTCAACCAGAAAGGACTGAGGACAGGTGAAGCCTCATTAAGAAGGCAATGATGGTTGAAAGAAACACACACACACACACACACACACACACACACACACTTGCCTGTAGAGGGACAGGCGAGTTACAAAAGGAAGATGATTAACAACAAATATCATCATGGGTAGGGGGCAAGGGTCAAACAGCAAGTGAAGACAGAAAAAGGGCTTATTAAAGGACAATTACTCTCAACTTATATATATATATATATATATATATATATATATATATATTCACATTTTGACTGAGCTTGATGAATCTTTAGTTTGCAGGAAGTTCTGCTTTCCAGTACAGTACAATTAATTTATAGAGCTTATTTTCACAGCAAACACAGGAACCATAGTGGGGCTACATCACATTCACTAAGTTCGGAAGAAGTGTATGTTAGGCAAATCCAAAAAAACAACAACAGATGTGTAAGATGTGGAAAAAAATACCTATAAAATCCAGAGTCAGCGTTTACACACTTTCTTTCCAAGAGTGAGACAAGAAGATAGATGTAATTTGAATATCTGTGCGCAAGTGCGGAGCTGTAGCTGTTTAGCTTAGCATGAAAACTGGAAACAGAGGGAAAGAGGTACCCTGGGAGCACAGCCTCACTCCAAAGTCTTCAAAATCCAGCACTTGGGCAGTGACTTGTGGTGTCAGAAACCAACAAAAAAAGGTATCCTTTAACGTCAGCATTGTACGCGGCCAGTTTCTGTTATAGTTTAACCAGGCCCAGCGGCGTCAGGGGGAAACACGGCGGGACCAACAGTTGCTAATCTAAGTGGTGAACTGACCGACCAAAACTGACTTACTGCTAGCATGGCTAAAAGTGCACTGACTAACTAACACCTGTACAAGGTTTCAATATGAAAAAGCATTAAACATACTTCCCAAAATGTTGAACTACTGCGTTAACAGTGAAAGTTGATTGTGTGTTATATCAGGCTATAATGTGGAAGTTTCCATAACACATCAGGCTAACACTTACTGGCATTCAGCTGGTTACTGTATGTAGTGTTTCCACAGAATGGAAAACTCCACCTTGATTACATGAGCAGAGCCAAAATGGCCTCTGGGATTTCCTTGCCCTCTATTGAATGTGTCTGCAGTTGTGTGTATTTCTGTTTTATCATTTTTAAGTGATGTGACTGTGTTGGCATGATCCTGTGTTTGTCTTGTCTTTATGCAGCTGTGTGTATGCCTGTATTGTATTTGTGAGTGTGTGTCATACCAACGCTCATTCCCTAGAAAATTACCATCAAATTTACAGTAAAAGCCTGTCTGGGTGTCTTATTTCCATTTATGGTGACAGGATGTTTCCTTTGAGTTGTGATGACAGAATAACATCAAATTTAAAAAAATATCTTGAGAAACAGAGTGTGTAAGCACAGAGGCACAACATCAGGGACACAGATAACATCAGACCAACTGCCATAGTCTGTCTAGACTATCTTCCATGATCAAGTTGCTCAAGAACTGTAGAGCTGAGTGATTACTCTCTGTGCGTTTATTAATATTTATTTATTAAAACTATATTGATGAGCGCCTCTTTAAATTTTCATTCCAACTCCTGTATTTGTTTTTCTATGCTGTGACTCGGCCCATCCATTTTATGATATGTGTGTTATCTGTGTTAGGGCCCTGACACACCAAGCCGACTGTAGGCCAATGTCAGGCCGTGTGTGAGCATCTGTTGTCCTAATTTTGCAGTGTGTCCCACACTGTTGGCACTAGATGGCCGTTTTTGGGGGCGATTCAGTATGTTGACATGGCATTGGAACTGAAAGTGAAGTGAAATCTCTCTGATTGGCAGTTAAGCTCAGTGCACGAGATGTGAAACGGATGTGAGGAAAGTAAACAAAATGGCTAAAGTTTGTGGTGCTGTTCACTGGCGCGCAGTAAATATTCTTCGATCTTTCAACATGGGGTTGTGTTGTTCATGTGCTAACTGGCTAACTAGCAAGCTGCTTTCTGGTATGGAGAGTTATTTCCTCTCACATAGGTACAGAACGTACACAGTCGGCTGTTGGCTGTGGTCTTTGCGGTGTGTTCAATTGCAACTTTTTTGGCCGAGACACAGAAGACACAAGGTGACACAACGGTCAGCCAGTTTAGTTTGTCTGGGCCCTTATTTTCTTTTCGGGATTTAAAATGGTACACTGAATTTGTGTTGCAGTGCACAGAGTGGAGCTCTCGGCACAATTTCCACAGTTTTCTGTAAGCTTCCTATCCCGTTAAAAGACCTTGTAATTCCATGTTACATGTTTGTATCAATACATTTAAATACTTAAGTGTATATGCATGTACTAGGAACAATGTTTGTGTGAGGAACTTTGGTGAGGGATGTACCATGATTATCTTTGTGTCACCATATTGACATCAAGAAAATGCAAAACACTCTTTGTGTTTCTTAGGATACATTCTTAGAGGCCTCCTGTGACACACCCCTCACCTCGTAGTCATAGTTGCATGACTGCAGGAATTCCCCGCCCAGCACGCTGCGGTCCACAGGACAACACAGCCCTTTAGAGACACTCCGTTCGGACCGCTCTGTCCTCAGGAAATCCCTCCGTGATTAACTGACCCTTCCGGAGCGGCTGTTTGATTGCCTGTCTGTCTGCCTATTACCCTATCCGACTGTTTGTGTCTGCAGTAATGCGACTGTCTGCTCGCCTGTCCGAACTATACCACCAACCATCTGATTACCTGTCTCTCTGTCTGTCTCCCTGCCTTCCTGCCTTTTGACTTTATTAATTCAGCCTAAGCCTGCTTTGCTTTAAAGGAACAATAAGTAAGATTTTTACTGCCCAGCAGCACAAAATCCCCATCTGCAGAGGGTTGATAGGGTTTGAGGATCAATAACAGTGACTAAACAAATACTTCTTCAACTGCTGAGCAAAAACTCACTCTGTATCTGAAGAAACACTCCCTGTGTGGAAACAAAATTACTCAATTCTTCTTTATCTTTAGAAAAAGCCAGTGGACTCTGGGGGCCAAGAAGTCTTCAATGAAAGGCGTAAATGTATTTGTTTTCTTGTGGGTGTTAATTTACTTACATACTATAATAATGTAAAAGTCAGTGGATTCTTTATATCCTTGATTATGGTATCATTTTTTATTTCTGACGTGATTAAATGTGAGTATTTTAGGCAAGTGACTAGCCTGGGAATCAGAGAAATCTAGTTTGTTTTGTTTTGTTTGCACTGGTAGATACATCTGGTCCCCCTTTACACAAAAAACATGATGACGTCATTGTTGACTGACACACCCTCATGCCAGGAACTCTCGCACTAGCTTGGCAACACTCATTCACATATCGATGGTTCATCATCACAGCTCATCTCTGCACAGTGCAGTCTGTCTACATTTGTGTGTCACTCAGCACTATTTCACACGTCCCATCGTTCTGATTGGCTGTAGGTTTATCCAACTGTGTCCGAAGCATTTTGGTTTATGGCTGTTGATAACGCTCCATGGAAATTTGAAAGGGTAAATTTGGAGACTTGACAGTCAAGAGAGTAGAGAAGTAATGCACAGGTCAGACTTTTTAAAACCTGCACAAACCCAGCCCATTGTGAGAGTCAATCCGCCCGACCACCCGATC
Source organism: Epinephelus lanceolatus (assembly GCF_041903045.1). Taxonomy (NCBI): domain Eukaryota; kingdom Metazoa; phylum Chordata; class Actinopteri; order Perciformes; family Serranidae; genus Epinephelus; species Epinephelus lanceolatus. Next base: position 40,686,745 of record NC_135744.1, on the reverse strand, counting down.
TGAAACATATGCATTAATCAATGACCTGAACCCGATATGCAAACTTAAAAACCAGAGCAAATACATAGTGTAACATAGTGTCTTGTATGTATGTGACACTGATATATTAGAAGTGCATATTTAAGGTACTCAGTGTGGAGAGACCTTTGCTTGCTGTTACAATTGTAGGTCTACTATAGCACAGTGTTCCTGTAAGTATTTAACAATATACTCAGAACACTGCTTTGTCACTAAAAACAATGTGACGTCCCATCCACGGGTCCTTGGACAATTTTATTTGATGATTATGATATTTCAATAATTGTTGTATTTGATGCGTTTTAGTGATTTACTCATGACATATTGTCTGAAAGAAAACAGAGACAAATAAACAGTTATAAGTCACCTATTATGTCTTATGATAATCAATAGATAACTTATTTTCCAACAAAAATGGTCCTCATGCACTTCCAAAGGTCCAGAGGATCTAAATCCAGCAAAATATTTAGTCCCAAAAATGATCACATCCACAGTTACCCACAAACTACCATTCCGCTGTTTCAAATGTTCATATTTCTCCTCTTATTGTATGCAGCAAATCCCGTTTGCAGGTAAATATGCTGATTCACCACTATAGCTGAAATCTGACCTTTTGATTGACACCTCACATGAGCCAATAGGAGATTACATACTCTCCTAATGGGCTTCAATTGCCAATGAGGACCTGGGACGGCACGGGACAGGCCTGCTTTACAGCCTGGGGTTACAGAGCCAATCAACAGCCAGTGACGGACCCACAGTTTGTGGGCTGACCCACGCTCCACTACAACGGAGCACTGATCTTCGACATTCTCTCGTCAAAGGCATTCTGACACCTTTACTTTGCCTCGAACTAAGTCTCTTTGGGACATTTTGAATCCTGAGATGTTTTGGTTTTAAATTCCAAACAGCTGATTGAGGTCCATTGAGGTTTAACCCTTCTGGGCCATGTTCATGTTTTCAGATATACTGTTTATACATTTAACTTTGTGGGCTGAGATAAGATATCAGTACTTTCTTTTGTTTTGCCATCCTATATCTCCTACTTCTATGGCTAAAATCCACCCGACTTCAGATTCTTTTGCTCCTGCAGCACTCTCAGGCAGAAGTTGATTGTAAAAATATCAAATAACAAAAGATTAATTTATGCTCCACATATTAAATATGGATGATCTAACAAATGAAATGATTTTTTTTTGTCTTCCTGCTCTTGTGATTGAAATGACAACATAAAAGTCTCACACGCAGACCAGTATTTCTGGAACAGTGCCTCCTGCTTTCCTTTCTTTCCTCTCACTATCTTCCTCTGTTTCTAAAACTTAATTCCACTTCACATTCAACTCTCAACTTCCAATTACTCTGGTGGGGCCAACTTCTTCTGCGCTGTCCCCTCCTGGGGCCTATAAACCTATGATGGAAACAATGACTGATAACTCGGGAACAAGAAAAAATTAGGCCGCTTCGTTATTGGTGATTCATAATCCACTTCTGAGGTGTTAATGGGGGGCCGTATTTAAGCTGCCAATGTTTAATATACACTTTCTGCAGTTGCACTAAATCTCCTGCAGTTTTTTCAGTCAGGGGAGGGGTGTTAATGGAAGGAGTGGAGGGGCAGGTCAGACTTGGCCGTCTGCCCAGGACCAGACTTTGCTTTTGGGTTTTCTTAGCACTTTGAAGTGACCTGGATATTCAGCGTGTGGATAACTCTTTCACTCTCAATCTCTCTTTTCATCTCTCTCCGTTAGTCTCTCCTCTGGTTTTATTTTTCTCTGTTTTTCAATCTTTCTTCTTTACTCAGTATCACTATCTGTCTGCGTCTAATTCGTCTGACTTTCTTTCTCTTTCAGTTTCTCTCTCTGTGAGCATCTTTCTTTCTATCTCCTCCTCCTTTTTTCTTGCTCACTGGACTGTTAAAGGGATACTCCACCAAAATCCTATCTTTGAATATCAAACGCTCATCTCCAGCTGACTAGAAAGGTGGCTCTCAGTTTGTAGCTTCCTTTTTACTGATGGCCGGCAGCTGTAGTCAGCTTGGATTCACAGTATGGCTTCCAATGGTGATCCAGTTTCACAAAAAAAAGTCTCAAAACATCTGCAGAGAAAACTTAGCAAAACTCTCCTGCAGCATAATCTACTTCTCCTTTCTCTGTCCTTCCTTGGTATGTCCCAAACGAGCTAGTTTTCAGGCCTTCCAGTGGTGAAAGTTCTTGGTTTACTATAGGACTCGATATGCTTATATAATCCACGTTACACAGCACATACTGTACCATGAAGTGTCTCTTCGTGCTGTACTCTATCTCTATGAATCTCTGTGAACATAATGAGGCACAGTGAGACTGATGAGACCAGGCCAACCAGGCAGCAGCTCGGTGGAACAGTAAAAATACATTCATTTTTATCTTAATTGCCACGGTGAGTCAGTACCTGAGCTTTGGGGCTGTAATCCCTCTGACATTTGCCTTTAATGCCAGACTTAATAACATGGACCCTCGCGCACTGATATTGGATCAATGCAGTTTGCAGATAGCAGACCTTTGAAAAGTTCAAAACTCTTGAAGGGACGTGATAAAACCCAGAAAAATAAACATCATTTAAGAATTTGATTTACAATCCCATTTTCTTTACACAGGACAAGACACGCAGTGGCACTGCTGACAAAATGAAAGAAAGAGGGACACTGCTGAGCTTCAAGTCCTGCTGTTAGAACATGGAACTATAACAAATCTAGCAGTGTCAGTAGTCCAATCAAAGGACCACTTTGTTTAGAAGTTTTTCTGCAATTCTACAATTAGAAAATATTAATAGTACAGCTGCTGATGTTGTCATTAGAGCAGGGTGTACTGAGACAGAAATAAAGAGGGAATGGTTTGACATAAAGAAAAAAGAAAGTCTTTCTACATCAAAGCCATTCATCTCTAATATTAGAGCATTAACATGGCTGTTACAGAGTTATTAGAAGAGAGAATATTATAGCTGTCAGTAGGTGATATTACACCGTCAGGTGTTGTAAGAGGATGGAACTGGACAGAGACCTGCAGTAAGACTCTGGGGCAGGCTGCTGACGGAGGGAGAGAATTTTCCTGACAAATACTGAACCGATAAGTCGTTGAGAAAAAAATATGGCAATAGGAAAAAAAAAAAAGGCAAGCCATGATGATGATATGGCAAACAGAATATTAATTTTGCTTTAAGTCTGTATATAGAACACTCATTCTTGAGAATAAGGACAACTCATACCCTACTACAAACAAACAAACAAACAAAAAACTTAAAACTATAACTTATCAACACACTAATTTTGTTTCTGGGGTGAAACATTATTTGTGAAGGATTTATATGTATGAAAAAAAAAACATAATTTATAAAATATTTTAGTCTGCTTTCATTTGAGTAAACTTTAAATTTACCCTGTGCCAGAAAACATTCTTGTCTCAGACAAGAATTCACAACTTCAGACAATTAAATAATGTGTTAAAAGCCTTCAAAATATAAAATTAACACTACATACTAGGGATGCACTGAGCCGATATCTGGATCGAATATCCGCCCTGCTATCATCAAAATAGATGGATCGGGTATCGGAAAATGCAACCTAAAGAGGGAATTGCCTTGTTGTTTACAAATACTTCTGGGTAGAAAACCAGCAGAGTTTAGCTATATACATATATATATCTCACATTTTTCATGTCACTATATCACCGTGTAGACTAATCTGATGTTTGTAAAGTCTATAAACACAATGATTGAACAAACATTCACTATTTCTGTGTGCATGTTTTGTAATTAATAACATGGTTATCGTAGATTAATGGTTAGCCCAGCAAACAGTTAATCTATGATATGTATCATGTTGCAACTAAGATATCCGCTGGAAAAAATATTTTTTTCACGGACCGTTTATTGAGTTACTGAGTTATTACAGACACGGCTAACGGCTAACGGCTAACAGCTAACCGTTTGCCCAGCTAATCTACGATAACCATGTTATTAATTACAAAACGTGCACCAGAAATAATAATGTTTGTTCAATCATTGTGTTCATAGACTTTACAAACATCAGATTAGTCTAAACGGTGAAATAGTGACATGAAAAATGTGAGAAATATATATATGTATAGCTAAACTCTGCTGGTTTTCTACCCGGAAGTATTTGTAAACAACAAGGCGATTCCCTCTATACCTGAGGCGATCCTTTCCCTTTAAATCTACTGCAACGCGAGCTACGTCATACGTCATGGATCAAAGGAGAGAATCTGCTGTGTGGAGGTATTTAACACTATTCCAACTGCTGTTGCACAATTGTTTATTTTTGTTAAAAATAAGTTCATCACTGCATTAATCTGTTTCATCTTGTTTCATTTTATATTAAAATAAATGCCTCTAGTCTTTTCTCTTCTACATGTAAAGGTATATAGCTTTTTAGGTCACCCATGGTATCGGCTTGGCATCGGGTATCAGCTGATACTCACAGCCACAGCATCGGGATCGGTATCGAAACTGAAAAAGCTGGATCGGTGCATCTCTACTACATAGCTACTGAAAACACTGGTGGAAAACTGTCATGTTTAAAATATATTTTTATGAAAATAGTGGCCCTTTAAAGATGTGTCCAAGATTTTTGTCACATCTGTCATATTTCTACAAAACATCGACTTGGCTACTCATTATGACTGCTGTGAAACTAATAAATATAGAACTTTTTGTCAATTTGGTCAGACATCATCTTTGTCAGATCTGTCTTTTCTGTCAGAAAAAAAGATTTAATGAGTGGGAGGTTGGCCTATTACAAGGTTTAATAGTCAAGACTTTGACCTTTAAAATATGTATTCCCTGCCTAACTGAAGAATCAAAATTAAACCCCCCAAAAAGTAAAGTTTTGTCCCGATTCTCAAGAATGAGTGATATTTTTAATTAAATTAATTTCATTTTCAAAGTCCACATTCATCCCCAGTTAGCCGTCAACTGTGGTCCTGCTGCAAAGAAAGACAAACTACCTGTACACGACTTGTGCGACAGGTATGGACTCAGAAATTTCATTCATACATCAGAGAAAATCCTCGAAGAAGAAAATCAGTTAATGCCAATTAAATTTTGGATAATATCATAAGTGTTGTTTTTCCTGGTTTTAAAGGTTGCATTACAGTAAATTGATGTAATTTTCTGAACTTAACAAACTGTTCTAGCGGTTATATTTGCCTCACTTATTCGTCATATCCACATCACTGATTATTTATCAAAACTCTGACTGGGTAAATAGATTGTAAAAGCACCAATAACAAACCCCAAAATATCACTGCAATATCGATATTAAGGTATTTGGTCAAAATGATTGTCACATTTGATTTTCTTCATATCAACCAGCACTACTCCATTCTTCATCAACTCGTCAGTCTTCTTCTTCTCTTTTATTTCCACTGCACCTCCAAGATATTAACAATTTGAAGACATGCTCATCAGCATATTGCTCTGGTTAAAAGCGTGACAGGTTGTTTTTTTTCATTCCTCTTTTACACACATATGATAATTTGAGTGTGCAGATTGACAGACCACAGAGTTCTGAAGGACACCGGTAATTTTCATGCTTTTAACTGTCACCACCACTGTGTAATTTGGCTTTGAAATACCACAAAGCCAAAGTCTGCCATTTGATGTTAATAGAGACGCCCAGTGAAGTGCGTTTAATAAAAGGGTTCTTCCTTTTTTTTTACCTGACCAACCAACTATAGATGAATCTGGAGGTGGAAATAAACAAGATGTCACAACTGCACCTCACTTGTAAACCCATGTGAAACACCGTACTGTATGTGAGGTTTTTACTATTTGTTTTACATGTTTAAAATATCAAGTGATGTCAAAACAACGGTTATAATCCAAAACCATTTAATTAAATCTAGTTCAGTTTTAACAGATGACTAGCCAAAGTTTATGATCTGTGCTGTAATCAACTTCTCCAAGATTGAAATAAAAAGACAGTTAAAGCAAAAGAAGAAGAAAGAAAGTTAAAATTTGTGCATACACAGGTTGGATTGTGAGCCTCCACTCTGCATCTCTCTTGCTATCTGGTAAATTAACCCGTTTTCATTCCGAAGGTGTCAAATACCAGCGCTTGGGCAGTGACTTCTGTGTCAGTCACCAACGAAAAAAGCCGGCCTTTCATGTCGGCATGATACGCGGCTAGACACCATCAGTGTGTAACGGCACCTGATGGCATCAGGGGTTAATGTGGCTGGACAACAACATAAGTTATGGGGCGAAAAGTCCAAGTAGGGCCGGCGGGAGGGGTGGCGGTTGGATCCAACAATCATGGACTTTCACCTGGGAAGACGATGTTTGTTTCTTGTATAGCCAAACCCTGTAATTTGTTTTCTAAACCTAACCACATGAGTGTGTTGCCTTAATGTGCATTTGTTGTTGAAGGCACAAAATATCAATTTGCAGTGTTGTACCCAAACTGTACATTTCCTGTAAACACTGAAGTGATAGTGATGAGGTCGGAGTAAATGGCCTCTCTAGTCTTCTGAAGACTCAAAGCGCTTTGTACGAGTCACATTCACCCATTCACACACACATTCAAGCACTGGTGGCCGATGCCGAGATGCCACATGCTACTCAGTTTTTAACACACTCACACACCGACGGGACAGCCACCGGGTTCAGTGTCTTGCTCAAGGATACTTTAACATGCGGACCACAGGAGCCGGGGATTGAGCCACTGATCTTCCAATTAGTACAACCCACTCTACCTCCTGAGCCGCAGCCACCCTGTGAGAATGTGTCGGGTGAATCTATTGTTTCCTGGCCAGCATTCAAAAGAAGCGGTACATTAATATTATTTTTCCCTAAAGGCTGTGTCATCATTAATTTTAGACAAGTCATCTGAGACTGAATAACTTCCACATTTACAAACGACCTTCAACAACTCACTCATGTGTTCAGTGCAGCTTTGCCACCACAGTGATGGCAGCTGCACATGAGGCACTTAACTTCCAACGTCTTACCTTCCGTCAAGAGAGTCAACTACGAGCATCTTCATTAGGTTTATTTAATTGTCTTACTGGAGGCAGACAGAAGCAGTTGCAACACTGTAGTACAGTAAATCTGTGGTAGGCCGACATGACTAACCACAGGTCCAAAATGTGGCAAACAGACGGCAGCAGACATAAACACTGGTGAGTAATCGGTAAACATTCTCTGTCTTCCTGTTGCCAGTCCTTTTCTTTCAGTTGTGTTGTTTTTTCTCATCTTTCTCTTTTCTGTCTAGAATTGCATTTCAGTCATAATTTTATTAACTACACCCACCGCCACTGCAGAGGTCAGAAACACTATTTAAACACATCACAATCATTTGGAGCTCAGCAGGTATCAAGGGTAACATTTTCCGATAATTAGTGTGCACGTATTAGTTATTCATTACCGTGATTTAATAATTAATGCCCTCAAATTACTAAATCATGGCCTCAAAATTATTGGAGTCATCCACTCACATAAAATGTTGTTGCAGCAGGAGAAACTGAGGCTCAAGGTTGTTGTGGCGCCGGTCAGTTGTAAACAAGTGATACTGTGCACGGAGCAGCTGTGCTTTCATGTAGAGGTGACTGCCGAGCTACATGTTTCCTCTCAAATTAATTATCACATTAATTTGTTTTTGTTCCCCTGACTTTATCTTTTCAGACAGTTGATGCTCCACATGTCCATCAAATTAGATGATGAAATTTGACAGGGCTCACTGGACATCCCAACACTTGGTTCGTATGTGGTGGCCAGCTTCAGCTGCTGGCTGAGCTTGCCACATTATCATTTTAATAATTTGTGTGCAGCGCTGTATTTGGCCAGATATAGGATATAGTTCTGGACCTTTACATGTTTGAATCAGCAGATTATTTTAGAATGGAGAGAGTCCCGTTGTGACATTAGCTCCTGATGAGAGTGTTGCAGTATGAGTTGTTTGTAGCTTTGTAACGTTGATGGTTCTGGTTTTAAAGAAAATAAATTCCTGACGAGTCAAAACAGACTGAAATCTCTTCAGACATCTTTACTGCAGAAACACAACGCTGACCGACTAATCTGTCAAACTGTCAAAAACTACAGTTGTCACAGATGATGAGGATCCTGAAAAGTAAAAAATACAGTCAGAAAAATGCTAATTGCCAGAGAAAATCATCTTGCACTACTAAGAGCCTGAAAGGTGATTGATAGACAAGCTACATAAATCTAAGAGAGATCTGAGTGAGAAGGCTTCTCTTTGGGCTGATAACTCTGGGAATCATTCCCAGCAGGACTGGTCTGAAAGGTTTTAATTCCAAAAACAGCTAATGGAAAAGGGGGGGACTAATTTCTTAATCTCTAAAGGACCATTTTATATTTGGGCCAATACCAAAATTATTCATTCTAAGGTATGAATTACTAATCGGTGTACAGTAATTATTAACACCTTTACTCCTGATACCTGTCAGTTCACACATTTCTAGCAAAATAACAACTGCTAAACAAGCAAACAAAACATAAAACAAAACAAAACACACGCCTCTGAAATAATATCACTTCTCAGTAACAGAGAGTTATTGTTGCCGTCACTTGTGTTTACTCTGTGTAGCCTATCATCCCTGGTTTATTGAAAGTTATTTCTCCTAATGACAACTGATTTTGAATCATGGACCTCAGACTGATTTTCATTACTGGTTTTGACCACTGCCTGGACTGCAACACCAATTTGTGGAAGACGGACTTTGAAAGCCGAAGGCGAAGAAGGGTAAGCTAGCGTGCTAACTAGCCGGCTAGGCTACCAGCTGGCCGCGTATCCATAACAACAAAACGCAATGGCCCCAAGGAAACTCCTGCGGGCGAGGAGATAGATGACATCAAGAAATCCCTCGACTTTCTGTGTGAGGACGTCTCTGCTGTCAGGCTGCAGCAGAGGAACATCCTGGACCTGGTGGAGGAAGTCAAAGCTCTGCGGCTGCAGAACACAGACAAACAAAAAAGGATTGTCTTTCTCGAGAACCGAGTGGCTGACCCAGAGCAATATACTCGGATGAATGACATCATTGTGACCGGACTGCAGATTAAACCCCAGTCATATGCCCGGGCAGTGATGAGAGGAGACCGAGAGGAGCAGAGCAAGGAGGAAGCTAACTCTGTGGAGCAGCAGGTGATAGTATTCCTTCACACATTATACAGGGTCAACAAGCGATGATGATCCTGTATCAATATAAACAAATTTTCCATTATCGACATGGCATGATGGTCCTGGATCAACATGAGCACTGCAATCATGCAAAAAAACAAAACATAACAAAAAAATCCCTGCAAAATGACATTATCCTTACTCTTAATGTAAACAAACAATATTCTAGTCGATTGGCAAGCTTTCTTGTTAGCATAGCCAACCTAGTTAGCAAGCTACCTTGCTAATATTCTAGTTGATTGGCAAGCTTTCTTGTTAGCATAGCCAACCTAGTTAGCAAGCTAACTTGCGAACCTTGCAGTAGCTTACAAGGTTTTTGTTAAATGTTACTGAGGTTTTCGTTCAATTGTACTAATTTCAATTTGGAAGCTAGCTTAGCTCTGAAGAAGCAAAAAGGAATTTTTAAAGGCACACAGGAGCAGCACACTGATGATGTCTGTGATGGGTTTATTGCAACGCTGGTCCTGGACTGAGATGCGGTATGTTGGTCCAGCATGTCCTACTTGGCAAAATCACGTCATGCCATACTAAGTGATATTATATTCAGCAACTCCCTCTCTACAAACTCTTCAGTTGCTCTTTGTTCCACTTTCTTCATCTTCTGACTTGTGTCTTTGTCTCTTCTGTGATCACACAGAAATGGGACGCTAGAGACGTGGCCGCTTCAAAGACGCTTGAAATGCTGGAAGCGCTTATTCAATGCGCGCTAGCTACTGGCATCTGACGCTCAAAAAGTTACAAATATTTTAACTTTTCAGCGTCAATGTGGGTCTAAAAAGACGCGTCTAAAAAGACTCCGGAAAAACGCCCGTCTAAAAAGACGCTTGAATGCCGGTCAGACGCGCCATATCATAGGAAAACAATGGTTTTACTGGCGTCGCGTTTCTAGCGTTTCATCTCGGTGTGATTGCTCCCTTTGTCTGTCTACTGTTTGGCAGGGTTGGAAATTAGCACCAGCCACCAGCGAGTGATTTGCCTCACTTACTAGCCAAAAAACAATGGTAATCTGTTGGGTGGCTGGTACATTTTGGAATCCACCAGCCTCAGTGCAGGTGGCCAAAAATTTAATTTCCAAACTTGCTGTTTGGTGTTGGCAGGGCAGGTAGTGTGCAGTGGGTTTGTAAGAGCTTCCCCCCTTGAAAACCGCTGCTGTCTGCATCTGGGAGCAGTGTCTATAGAACGAAATTAAAAATTTCAATCACCCCGTCTGACTCACACGATTAAAGATTGATTACGGGTCCATACTTTCAGTTGGCTTTTCCCCTTCATAAAGTCTACTTCATATAATGAGCCATTTTCCCAAACATTTTGTATACAGTTCACATCCTGCTGTCACTAGAGACTGAAGCCAGGAGCCCAATTCTCACAGCAACCTGCCTCCTTGTATTAGGGGGGTTTGGAGAGAGGGCTTTGACGAAAAGGTCAGGCCACCTTTCGCTATTGAAAATCATTGGCTGCTAAAGATCATGACATTAAAGGTATGAGCCGAGAGGCCATAAGAGAGCAGCAGCCAGGAAGAACAGGTGAGGCTGTAGTGGCAAAGATGGACAGATGGAGAGATGGGAATAGAAAGAACTAAACAGAGAGAGCGTACCAGAGGAGAGGAGAGAAAAGGAGGACAAGAAGAAAGACAGGAGGGCAAGTGGTTGACATTAAGTGGAAGAAGTATTCAGATCTTGTACTTCGTAATAACTATGAACAAATACTTAACTTCAAGTGAAAGTCCTGCATTTAAAATTCATCACAAGTAAAATGTCTCATAAGAAAGAACATCCACCCTCTTCAGAGGGTTACAAAGTACTGACTCATCAATATGTCAGCAACAGTGTAATGTAGCTTGTCCAGATTGTGCCACACAACAAACTACTACTACTACTCCTAGTAAGGGATAACACGTGCATTTACCCAAGGCGGATCAACCCAATCGGCAAAGTAAATCTTCACATTGCACCTTTTTTTTTTTTTTTGGCAAAAACATCCGCACATGGTTATGTTTTCCAGCACAGGCTTTTGGCTGGGTTTAGGCAACAAAAGCATGTGGTTGGGTTTAGGAAAAAAAGAACAGGGTTTGTGTTACGGCACATAATTTGGAGGCCTAGGTGTACAGTTAGGGGTGGAGTTAGGAAGCAGGGAGAGGCTGATGTTCCACTTGGGGTATTGGGTAACCCCCCTTCCTAGGAGCTCACACACCTGAAAAAGGCGGCGGTTGTTTGTAGTCGAGGCTGGCTGCTGGAGATGCCGACAGACATTCAGAAATCCGGAGACAAAATCCACTGATCCGGGAACGCCACTACACACCTCACCTGAGCTGGGGTCGCGTTCAACGCCCCCCCACCCCCCTATGAACTAAAATCACAAGACTGCTGCTTGTGCTGGCCCAGCCTGGCCATCGACCGGAGGGGACGCCCGAAGTGTCGGGTTGGGGTGGCCACCTACAGTAGCAGTCAGGTCTGATGAAGGGTGAGTAACCCATTTACCCCCTAGACAGCTCACAGAGCTATACACATTAGGTAAGTGAGGCATACGTTCAAGTCCAACTGCACAACGCAGGGAAATAACGAAGCTTAGTTAAAGGTTACAGTTACCAGCGTTAGGAGCGTCAGGTAACGAGTCAGGCATAACGTTAGGTGTCCTGTAACAGTTTGGCTTTACGGACATTCAAACAAAGCGAACACTGGACGTTGTCGACCAGCTGCGTTCCCCCTGCGTAACAGAATAATGGTAATAACCAGCTGCGTGTCATGCCAATGTGAAAGGACGGCTTTTTCGTTGGTGTCTGATGCTGGAAGTCACTGATCAAGCGCCAGTATTTGACAGCTTCGGACAGAGACCGGGTTATATGTCATTATGTTTCAATTCTCGATTTTATGTTGTGACAGCTCTGTGGTTAACACGTGGTTAAGTTTAGGCACAACCATCACTTGGTTATTGTTAGGAATTGATTGTGTTTCAGCTTAAAACACAAATACAAGTGGAAAACTTTTCCTTTAGCTTTGTAACCACAGAGTAAAAAGTTTAGCCTGTACAAAAACTACAACATGTTTCACTGGAGCACCCAACAGTGTTTGCTGTCCTACTTCATGTGTTTAAAAAACAGGTTTGAAAGCACAAACTGTTGAGCAACATTTCACCATAGAAATCAATTTTCAACCCACAGTGAAATGAGGCCAATGTGCTAAAGGCTGAAGAATTAGACATACTGTATGTAGGCTAACGCTGCGCTAACAGAGACTCAGTGGAACCAAATGATTAGAGCAGCAGACAAACCCTGCAGAGCACAAAGTGAAGAAGAAGCCATGCTCCTAGATCTACTTTACAGTGTGTGTGTGTGTGTGTGTGTGTGTGAAAGTGGGTTGCTTTTAGCACAAACCTGACAAAGGCTCTCAGATGTGGTCTTAGACCTAGTTTTGTGTGTGTAGTTTTCTGACAGTATCTGTATGCCAGTGTGGTATATATGGTCCTATGGATGTACATAAAGAAATATATCCACCATTTTTTCCATAGAAAAGGTGGAACTGGGTCACTGAGTATCACAGTGTTGCTTATTTAAAGTGGAACGGCATGACACGGTGAAGTTCAGCAAGACAGCACGAAATCTCTGGGCCCAGTCGTCATAGCATTTATTGTCTTATCCATAGATTTGTCAGATCATAAAATGATTTTCAAACAATTTTTCATGTCTGTCCTCATGTCCACTCACACATACTTTGTGGCCAAACAGAGAAGAGTCACCATTAATACATTTAGCTAACTGCGACCAACATCCATCCAAAATATTTTCCTTTTAGATCACATTGTTCTCTTTTCTCACAGAAAGAGAAGTTAATCCCTGACCCTGCAAATCTCTCGTTATTGAGTCTTACTGGAACAAATGTTGTTTCAAAGGCCATTCAAAGCATGTAAAATCAATGTAAACTGACACAAAGGCAAACACTGGCTACATCTGCATGCATGGAGTCACCCAGTGATTGAACGTACTGTGCTTAAGGTCTTGAGTGTTAATCTGTTTGCATGGACCTTTGATTTCTTACTACTGACTGACTGACTCCGCTGTTTCCATCAATAAACCAGCCAACAGAATATTTCTGAATAATAAACGGACATACAAAAGTATGAAGAGTTTCACTTGCCAGGTTCCCACAGAGCAGTGTGCGACTTCTATTACAAATGTAATGATCTGACGGAGTCCATGTCCGTTCCTAACCTTAACCAAGTAGGTTTTGTTGTCTAAGCCTAACCAAACCCTAACCAAAGCAGAGGCAAATCATTGTTTTGTTGTTTAGATTGGAGAAGTTTTTGTTGACATGCAAATGGATCAGTAACGTTGCCAGTAATCAAATTTGTCTAGCCCTACTAGCAGGTTGACATTTTTGGCTTTTGTCTCAACAGCTGCTGGATTCATTGTCCTGAAACTCCCTGACAGGATGAACTGTAATAACCTTTATGAGCCATTGTTGAGCCATTTAAACTGTTCTAACCCTAACCCAAAACTTTGATTTATGAACAGCATTCCCATTAGCCTCAGCTGTGATTTGTCTTCAGTGCTTTTTAGCAATTGTGAGTATGCTAACCACAGACTGTATGACATTTAGTAGTTTGCATGTCATCACCCATTGGTTTGTGGACTGCTGTTGAAGCCTTGAATTTGGCATTTTGGCCGTCGCCATCTTGGATTTTTGAAACCAGAATTGACCATATTCAGGCTGGAGGGTGGAGCTGTGGATAAGCGGTGAGTGGATCTGACTCATATGCCCCTTTTACACGGCCAGATTTTCCACGAATGTTGGGCCGTTTTGCCGGCAAGCTGCGAGCGTTTAGACACACAGAGCCGGATTGGCGAGTTGATCCAACATGCCCAATTTTCCGCCTCGTAGGGTAGACATATTGGTGGAACCCTTTTAGTTTAAACAGAACGAGGCGGCCTTCCGCAACGGGAGGGGCTGTTGAAGACTTGTGGGAGGGGCTGTTGATGACGCCGCACGTGCGACCCACTGGCGGTGGATAAACAGGAAACAGCTGATAGCAGGAATTAGCGAGCAGCTAGCAAGAGGGAAACACAAACCTGACAGACACTGTAAAGATGAGCAACTGGGGAGACGAGGAATTGCGCGCCCTCCTTGTCCTCGCAAACGAAGAGGCCATTAACCGTCAGATGACGGGGACGGTGAAGAACGGCCAGACTTACGAGAGAATCGCCGAAGGACTGACCAGCCGCGGCTTCCCTCCCACGTCACTGTTTACGTCACACGCTGAGCTACATGTTTTGTTACTTGCTCACGCCCCCCATTGCCCCGAAAAAGGCACATTCTGTATAGACAAAAGTAGGTAGGCGGCATTTTGCTGCACTCCCCGATTTTGTTTTTATACTGCCAATGCTGAAAAAAGACTGATTGGGCTTTCCTGCAAATTGGCACAATTCCTATCTAAAAGGGCCTATAGACTGTAGCGATGCCCCACAGACGCTCAAGCGGCCCCGCCCTTAAATATGTGTAACTTCAAGCCTTAATAAAATGCAAACAGGTGAGTTATACAAGACTTCATCCCTGTACAGCTGTCACACAGGATATGCTGTAGTATTTTTGCTTCATTAAATTATCCCATTAGACATGTGTGCATAGAACCTTTTAGCTTCGCCACATCTGAAGCTGGCAATTGAACAGTAAATTTTTTAAAATTGTTATCATTATTTTTGGTGCTGGGTTTAGGACATTAAATATTTCTATTCATTTATTTGCAAATACAATATCATCATATGCACTATTATAAAATGTCAGGAAAAGCAATAGCATAGGTATAAACCATGGTACACGCTGGGTTTCATTATAAATTCCATGGTAATGAGCAATTGTTTACAGCTTGGTATGTAATCATGTCCTTTCAAGTTAAATTCTGGTTAACTGGAGGTAAATGTAAATATCATGAGACACATGTTTTCATTATGAACGTGCCTTTAAAACTTTATATGCGAGCATTTTGCAGGCAGGGTTCTGATGATTGCACAAATGTGTCAGCAGCTAATTATGCTTTCTGGGAGAATATAGGATCATGGTGGTGCATAATTACTGTAAACATTCCTGAGCCTAATTACAGTTAACATCCACTGGCATACATCGCTGTTTCAGAGGGCTTGTTAGGGGAGATTTCATTCATTTTTTTGCAAACACAGATGCATATTCTCTTGATCATTATGGGTCTAAAGAAGAAAGGGCTCTGGGGAAGTTTTTTAGTCTGTAGGTGGCTTTCAGAACATAAAAGTGCTTTGATTTGTGCCGCAAAATGTAGATTGGGTTAAGCAGTGATGGTAATTAGGCCTTTCAGGGAAAGAAAATAAGGAAATTCTCCAGAGAAAATTCATATAATATGTGATTTTTAAGGCAAGATGACAAAAACCCCATTCTCCCCTTCACATGTTATTCATTGTCAACTTTTCATGCGTGCAGCTACTGTCCCCCTCTGGCTCCTGTGACCGTTTTGTTGGACTCTCTGACTTCTAACTTGGTAAAATCTTTGCTGAGAAAAATGTTGCAGAAAATACCCAAGTGTGCAGCCTGAAGCAGGTGGAAATAACTGGCAGCACACCGTCAGCAGTTGGTGAAAATGCTGACCAACACAAAGCACTCCATCAACTAAACATTAAAGAATCAATATTGTGAAAAACAAAACTCGACTGTATGAGGGGCCGGAGCATGGAGAGAGAGAGGGGGAGGGAAGCATCACCTTATTCTTCTGTGAGAGCTGCTGTCATGGTCAAATTTATAATAAAACTCTATATGTTGATGTAGAGGAAGTTACTGGCATTTCATCATTTTACAAAGCTACACCTGAAAGGGACACATTCAGTATTTTTTAGAGTAATGTACAGTATGAAACAACAATGTGAAGAACCTGACAGATTCATAAGGGTCGTCTGTAGCAATGAACCTACAGCTGAATCCGCATCTTCCCCTGCATGGAGCTTTCTATTGACTTCAGCTGATTGTTTATCTGTCTGGCCCACAACTTTATTGATCTGGATACTCTCGCTGCTCTCATAGCATTGTTTTCAGAAAAAAAGCAGTAAAACACACAGTACACTTCCTGCTCAGCAGCAAACAGCAGACAGACACAGTTAGAGACTAGCTGGTGGATGTAGTGCAGCATTCAGCAACTAAGGAGACAGATATTTCCCTCAGGAGCTGGTGGAGACCAAAAACAGAGCAAAAAGAGAGTGAACATTGACTATATACAGTGGTGGAAAAAAAGTTTTCGGACACCCCATGCATTTGTGAAATATTGCATTAAGAATCACTCTTAGGTCTTCAAGTGCAATTTCTTTTAGTACAGTCACAGCTAAAATACTAAATAAATCCTAAAAAAGCCATTAAAACTTAAAATTGATTGGTTCCATAAAAATACATAAGAAATTTTGAGTATTGGGTCATTTTGGTACCAGTGATGAAGGTCGTTCTTTTTATTAAAAGACACAATTTTTGTTGCCAAGCTTCGTGTCTACATAAAGCCAGCACATTTGAAAGTTCTTCAGACACAAAAATGGCTAAAACAAGGAACCTAACGCAGGAAACATGCCTGAAGATAAAGATTCTCAGCCAGGAAGGATACAGCTGCCGCCAGATAGCCAGGAAGTGCAGATGCAGCAGCAGTTGGATACACTCTGCAGAAATACAGATGAACCACAGCTTGGAAGACAAACCAAGATCTGGGCGTCCAAGGGTTTCTTCAGCAAGAAATGACCGCATCCTGATCCGCATGTGCAGGCAAAACCGCCGAATGACATCACAGGAGCTTCAGCAGCAGTGGTCAAACCAAACTGGTGTCCAGTGTTCCACCCGCACTGTACGTGGCCGACTTTTAGATCATGGCTTAAGGTCCTACAAGGCTATCAAGAAGCCCCTGATCAATGAGAGACAGAGGTTAGCCCGGCGTCGTTGGGCCCAGGCATACAAGAACTGGACAGCCAGGAATTGGAAGAAGATTTTGTGGTCAGATGAGTCCAGTTTCCAGCTTTATCTTCCTCCTACTAATGTGAGGGTACGCAGAAGGCCAGGCGAAGCATTATCTCCAGCATGTACAGTACCTACTGTCAAGCATGGTGGAGGCAGTATCATGGTTTGGGGATGCATGAGTGCTGCTGGTGTTGGTCATCTCACTGTCTGTGATGGCACATTGAACTCTACCAAGTATTGTACCATTCTCGAAACCCACATGCTCCCTTCTGCGCGTGCACTGTTCCGTCGAGGTAAAAACTGGATGTTTCAACAAGATAATGCCCCTTGCCACACATCCAAGGCCAGTAGAACTTGGCTGCAGGAGCACAGTATCCAGGTCTTAGAGTGGCCAGCTCAATCCCCGGACATGAGCCCCATTGAAAATCTGTGGTGGATTATCAAAAGGTCTGTTTCAAAGCATAAACCAGAGAAATAGTGAAGTAGTGAAGTAATTCAAGAAGAATGGGACAAGATTACCCCTCAACAGTGTGAAAGGCTCGTGGGGAACATGCCAGCCAGGATTAGAGCTCTACTACGTGCCAATGGCAGGACTACTAAATATTAATTTGATGATGTGATGGTTTATTTATTTTTTGTTCAGTTTTGAACACATTCTCTGTTATTTGTTGACTTTGATACCGACAATGTTGAGAACTGACATATTGAAACTGTCAAGAATTTAGTTTTGTTAGTTTTTCTTGTAAACAATAAACAAAAAAATATAATTTGTATTTGTTTGTATCTGTCTAATGCAGCCACACCTTTTGAAACACAAAAAAGATTTTTCCACAAATATTTCATGATAATATTTGAAATTGTGTAAAATTTTAAGGGTGTCCGAAAACTTTTTTCCACCACTGTATTTTATCAAAACTTTTCCACTAAAACAGCTGCTGCCACTGCTGCTGTAAATGTTGAAAAAAGTTGTGGGCCGTAAAATCAAAAGTAAGGTAGCATTTGTAGTATGGTTTTGTTGTTTGGTTACATGTCGTTTCGTATATTTGTATTTATGCGAATTTATGTGAAACAATTGAATGCAAGACAAATTTCAAATATTTTTCTGATAACAAAGTGAAATAAAAAATGATGAGCTAAAACATGCTAAAACATGCTTGAATTCTGCATAATCCTTTTTTGTAATGCTGATTTTTGTCCTATGTAACCTTTAAAATACCCATCTAAATACAAAAATTATTTCTGTTTTGCCAGCTGGATGATTATTGAAAGTTTATGTGAGCCGACAGTGTTGCTTTCTTCATAGTATTTACAGTAGCAATATTGTTGTGCACAATGTAAGTGTACAAATAAGGCTACGTTAAGATTTTTTTGTAATTCTCCAAAGCATTTCCTATGTTTTTCCAAGTTTTTCTACACTGACAGAGTGCGGTTTATATACATCTAATTCAGATTGCCACCTAGAGCACTGTTTATTGTGTTCTCAGTGTAAATTCAGTCAGTTATTTCAGATTCATGAGCTGTATGATTATTGCCAGTAAACTACCCTTGTGTCTGTTCTGCATGTAAAACCTACAGTATGCTGTACACTGTATGTGTGTGCTGGGCAGTACTGTAAGTCCAGTTCTCTTTCTGTCTCTTCCTCTCTCTGATTGTCTCACTGTTTGACTCTAACATGACACCTGGTGGCAGGAGACCCCCACTACAGCATGACATTGAGTAAGCACGTGGGTTTGAGAACGTGTTATGTAATAATGTAATCATCTGTGTGTGTTCTGCACTAATGGCTTCAGTGCATACTTGGTTTATGATGGGAGTTGACCTCTGAGATGAGTGTGCTGCTGGTAGTTGTTCGCAGCCTGAGCAGGGAGAGCAGAGAGCCGCACTTACTCTTGTAAGTCGTATTTAAAAATACTAATTGTTGCACAAATCTTCTGTGGTTTAGGGGTTTTCTTTTAATAATGTCTGGGACAAAATTAACAGTTCGTTTGCAAAATTTTCCCACATTTGCCTTGAGTTTCTTTTGTGTTTTTAAACGGTGCCTGTTGCAAAGGACATAACATCCAGGTTTTAATCCGTTCTTTTAACAAACAGTATTTTACCTGACAGCAATAAGCCTCATCCTTATATGAGTAAAGGATGCAGGAGCACTAAGGTGAGAGTTTTCTCGTGTGTATATGTAAAGCATCACATCTTGATTCCCATGTCGGAATCTAGAAAACAAAAATGTCAGGTTTGGTGTCAGTTCCTATGAATCACAGGGTGAGGGATTCGCTCTACAGCACCAACCAATCTTCAGCAGTCACACAGGAACAAATGCACTGTAGGAAAAGCTCAGAGACCCATTTATACACCTAAAAATACCCATTAGACCACAATGCAATGCCAACAATGAGACAAGTTAGGTTTTGAGTAAGGAGGGACTCTCTTCACTCATGAAAAACTTTACTTTTGAATGACAGTTCAAGACACGTCCAGCCGTGTTTGTAGCAAAAAACAAGGGTACTTTAGGGCAAAACATGATGTTTCCTAACCCTAACCCTCACCAACTGGTTTTTGTGCCTCCGTCGCTTGAGGCAGTAAGTCTCCTCCAATCTGGAGGGGGCAAACCACCGGTTTCCGGCATAAAATGGAAAATCACAAACGTAAAATGTCATCAAATCTGCTGCATATTAAACACGCAAATGTAACAAATCTGTGGTTTGCATAAACGTACAATGCCAACATTTTGGGAGATTGGGTTGGTGATGCAGGGGTCTTAAGTCATTTACATGCTTTTTACAAGGCTACTTACTGAAAGACATCAATGAACACTAACTTAAAAAAAGATTTTATTCTCTTAGTAAGGGCTCTTGATCAGAACTGCGCTCACAACAATGGTCTGTTACTCATAGCAGCAGTCAGCTATCTCTATTTAGAAACAAAAGACCGTAGAATGCTGTAATCCACCAGTCAGAATCAAGAGTTAACAAACTATTAAATCACTACAGGCTCTTTGTTTTCATAAGACATTCAAGCTTTTGGCTGTATTGGTTTCAGTATCAACATTTGCTATATCATCATCTCCACCTCCACAAAGAGATGGCTATGCCACAAACAAACAAAATCTTGTTCTGAGTGTATCCACTCAGAGGACATCCTGCAACAGGGTGTGGAACAATCTCAGTTATTCTATATATGTTCCCGAAGAGAGTGAAAGTAAATTGAGTCATCTGTCAATTCAGTTGAAACTCTAAACTTTACTAGTTTCACAGATTCAGCTGTTGTTTCGTCCCCGAGACCTTCAATTGTGTCCCTGTGTGCCCAATGAGCACCCATTCGAATCAAATAGGTCAACTGAAGTTGAACGCTGCAGGAGAATAATAGTGACATTTGACAGTCGGCATTTTCCAAAAAGAAAAGAAAAAGGGGAAAAAAAAGCTGGCATACTGAAACGACTGCAGGGCTTTTTCTCTAAAAGCCTGAGACAAGAAGATGATTGACAAGTGTCCTCTTTCTCCCTGAGGAACTTTTTCCAGTAATGGACAGAAGAGGTCTGCTGTGTCGGAGGAATGTGATAAAATGACAGAAAATCAAAGTGTCTAACAAAGGAAATTAAGGCAGAAGCGGAGCATCCGGCAAAGTATTCTTATGTGCATTTATGACTTGTGATATATTCAAATAAGCAAATGAAGCAGCAAATTTTGATTAAATTAATTAGTCATGCTTTATTTTATGAGTCCATCATTTCTGAGGCATGTTCCCTATTTCATTATAAGTAAAGATATAAATAGTGTGCCACAGTCATGCAAAAAAAAACAGATTTTTTTTCTTACAGGCAAGCACACAAATCAACATATAGAGAGAATTAAGTCTCAAATTATTATGTAAATTATTTTCCACAAGAACACTGGATATTAATAACTAAATTCACTTCTTAGGCTCTAAGGCTTCAATTCTTTTTCATTATAAAATATCAGGGCTTAAAAAAAAGATGTGTGGGCCCCAGATTTTACATTTCAAAAGTAAAGTAGTAAAAAAAACAAATATGGTAATAGGTGGTAATCCTATATCCAGACTCCACTTTTCTTATTTTTCCAGAGCAACACAATAGAATAAATATCAGCAAAGAAGAGCATAAAATCACTAATCAAAGATAAGATTTGTTTGGCAAGAGCTGAGAGATAAACTCAACAGGTGGAGCATCGAGAGCAACACAGTCCAAACTAGGCTTGGGCGGTATGCAGGGTATTAAGAAGGTATCAATGATACAAAAAACACTTTTGGCCTCTCTAGCTAATTTTAACATTTATGACAACTGTACGAGGGGTGAATTTTTATATCACTCAACCATTTACATTTTATTAACGCTTAAAGTTATGCATATTTAAGGGTGGGGCTGCTTGAGTGAGAGGCCGTCTGCGAGGCGTCACCACATTCTATAAGTCAGATCCACCTCTTGCTTCTCCACAGCTCCGTCTTTACTTGTCATTCAAATATTGGTCACTTCTGGCTGCAAAAGCCAAGATGGCGATGACTGATATGAACTCGAGGTTTTAAAACAGGGGTCCACAAACCCAAGTGTGACATCATGGTAGCTACATCCATTGTTTTATACAGTATATGACTGGAAATGCTGTATTGAGGTGATGTTGTGCACAGCACGCTTTACCAGATGTCAATCTTTACTGGTGGAACATGCAGCTGAGCTGAGAAAGATGGTTACTGTGAGTGGTGAGGATAATGTTAGAGTCAGGGATGCTGAGAATATTTCTGAGCGATTACATATGTGGGCCTTAATGTTGCTACTCTTCAGTTTACTGCACTCCACGCCACTTGGGTAGTAGGAGCTAGCCAGCTAACCCTTGGCGCTGCTCATTCGGTGATTACTAACTATGCCATCCCGACCCAAAAGTGTTGCTGTGGAAACATTTTGCCCACCCTCCGGTTCCCCTGGCTAGCCCTGGAGAGTAAGCGGTTCAATTTTTAGCCTTAAACACCCCCTTTAGCATTGTTGACTATATTATAAGTGTTAGCTCAGTTACCACAGTTAGCAGTGTCAGCACAGCTAGTGGTGCTAACATAGTTAACAATGCTAAAACAGTTTGGCAGTCAAAATGAAGCCGCTTACAGTCACCAAGGCCACCTTGAGAAGGGTCCATGTCATTGGTCCGACATCCCATTAGTCCGACTGTCCGCGGTGCTGAACGGCTTGCGGCGGGCGTATGGTGCGCCACGACCGGCTTGAGGCGGAGCAGGCTCACAGCTTATGTGTTTGTCACTTTCTTTTTCATTTTAACCCACACCATGATCGTTTCCTGACCCTAACCAAGTGGTTTTTGTGCCTAAACCTAACCAGACCTTAACCACAGGGCATCATGATGATTTCGGAACGGACTTCGGAACAATGAGTTTAATGTGGTCGGAACAATGGGATGTTGAACCAATGCGCAGTTCCCCTTGAGAAAGACTGGAGAGTGGATATAATGTTTACGAAACAACGTATTTTGCCACTGGGATGGCATTAACACTGGTCACGGAATGAGTGGCGCCCCTAGCTAGCTAACGTTAGCTCCCACTTGAGTGGTGCGCAGTGCAGAAACCAAGAAACCAGTTGAGACTGGAGGTTGGGCAGTGGGCACATTTCCTTGTTAACGTTGCTGGACAGCTAAATATCAGCAAAGCCAACATGAAATAAAATAAAAGACATTTACATGGCAATGTATTGTGCTTTGAAATGCAGCGCTAAGCTGATTGGCCACCAAAGCGTCTTTTTTTTTTTTGAGGTCGCCTTATTTTTTTTAACCCACAAAGACTCCATGAAATCACCTTTTGGTAGAAACACGCTTTTCATTGTGAGGAGGGACAAATATTGCAAAGACAATCTGTCACATCCTACATAGGCTATAGCTACAAGTGCTGAACAACAACAAAAATGGAGGAGAAATCTGTTAATTCCTCTCATGAACCCACACAGACCGGCGGGTCCGTCCTCTCTCCTCGCGACTTCACCCTTCACCTCGCGACTTCACCCTTCACCTCATCCAGAGCAAGCACTCCATCTTGTGCAGACATGTTTACCTCCACACATGCTCCGTATCATACCCACCTGAATTTATTCAACACATCATTTTTGTTCAGCACACTGATGTGTCTGTATCCACCACAGCAACAAGTGTCACTGGGTCCTCCAGCAAGAAGAGAGCTTATTTCCTATCTTTTCATTCTTCCATGGGCCATAAGTAAAACCAGTAAGACTTGTCTAAGTTTTTTTAATCCCACAAAGACCTTAATTTATCATATACAGCGGTGAAATGTCAGGAGGGTATGAAGGTATGAGAAAAAAAGATACCTAAGCCTAGTCTGAACTTTACAAAAATGTCCTGGAACAAATCCTTCCAAACCACTTAACCAAGAGATCAAATGACTGCATGTGACGTACTCTTCACCTCAGACCTCATATTCCATTAGATATTGTATTAAAATATGACTACTTTTTTGTACACACTTAAAATCAAACTTCAGTATGATGAGAGATTACAGTTTCCTTGGAAAAGAAGTGATAATTAAAGCGATGAGAAGACACCCCACTCCTGGCTGCTGAAACAAAAAGACACAATTTCTTTCCAAAGAACAAATCTAATGCTTTCATCTGTATCTGGCCGACCATGCAAAGTGCAATCAAATCTTCAGTTACACAAAATGTGTTTCCAGCATAATCCAGAACATTCTTTCTGTTCCATGTAAAGCATTAAAGGTATTTATTGTGATACTGAGGAAATGTTATCGCATCTGCTGTCAGATCTAATCTGAAGTCGTTTGTTAAGAAAATAAATATATAAAAACCCTCTTGGACTCAAACCGAGCAGTTGGTGAAAGTCCGAGAGCAGCGCAGAGCTTTGACCCTGATGCTCTGTTAAACAGCTAATGCTTCCCATCCCGGGTGGAAAACGCTTTTGCTGCCATGTTGGCTTCTTTCTAAACTACACACACATATACACACACACACACTGAGAGCGGCATGAGCTCAGTGTTTTGCTGTGCTGCAGCTCGTCTGTATCATCACACTCGGCTGACTCTGAAATCTGATCAGGGCTGCTGGGACCCTAAATGACTGTGAGAGAGAAGAGGCAGGAATCCGTGTGTGTGTGTGCATCAAAGTGTGTGTGTGGATCAGAAAAAATGAGTGAGAGCAAAGGACAGAGTAGTACATTCAAGCATACAGTATTTTGTTTTGTTTGCATGTGTTATTAGTGCATGTGCATCGACAGATTGTTCGTCCATGCTCTGTGTGTATGTGTGTGTGTGTCTTGTCCTGCCTTTGTGAAGACAGACTCTGAGTTTTAGATCCTTTGAGTTAGCCTCAAATTTATTTGTCATTTCAACCATAAAAAAATCAGCTGAATGAATTTCTCTCAGGGTATAAAAAACAACAAAACATCAGCCAAAACATAAAAACATTTTTAGGATATTTTTCAGAATGGGACGTTTTGGAACATGAGGACAGTTTGAGGGAGAATGTCTTGTCTGGTCCTCATTTCCTCAAAGGGAAATTTGTGGTAGATCATGCTCACGTTGTGATAGTCTGTACCATCCAGACAACAATATCATTTTTATTTTTGAGCTGTTATTGTAATACTATGCAGGATCTTCCTAAAAAACAATGTAAAGACTCATAAAATAATCCCTCTCAATCATCACTAGTGGCCCACTAGAAGTTTGTGAAGGTGTATGTATCTGCAGAGACTCTGCACCCTGCCTAGATTTTCTTATCGTCTGTGTTTGGGATGTTTATGGGCGTGTAGCCCCACAGCACTCAGGTGAGGTTGGAACTTAATGAAAAGGTAGGTGACAGAATGTTAGCAGCAGGAGTCCAAGAGACACAGCAAAGAAAAAAATTCAGTTATAACAAAGCAAAATGCCAAACAAGTGTAAATCTGGTGTTGGCTTTACTTTCACTTTTGCTGGCGAGTGTTTCCAAGCAGTAACTGACAGTCCTGCATTTAATTGTGATTGGCTCAGCTGCTCTGAGCAATGAGACCACTGATGTGACTGGCTGTGAGTGTGTTGATGGGTAGCACCCCCCTTGGTGGTTAGGGTTAGGTGGTTTGGTTCAGGTTTAGGTTGGGGGAAGCGCCTATTAACAGGGAAACAGTCTTTGACACAACACCTTTATGCGACACACTTAATTTGTTTATTCAGGCCCACACTCACCTTGGGCTAGCCAGTATTTTTAGAGTAAGGAATACCTAAAGTAATACTGCAAAGAGTTTGCAGTGTTGACGTACAATGTTAAAATTACGATTAAAAGGTGTGCATTCAAATTACCTAAGGAAAAGTACACAAGCCTTATCAGCAAAATCTTCATCTGCCTGACGTTTGTCAGCCAGAATAGGCCTGAATCTTTAATACCTACATCTGGGCCAGAGTCAAAGAGAGTCAAATTAAATGGGCCAAAGCTGCCTCACATTTGGCACTGTGGAGCCAGAATACAGCCAAGTCAGCCGGCACTCAGCTGGAATTGGGACGAGCCCTACAGCTACCTGGGAATGCAGTTCCTTCATTGGCCACTTGAGGCTGACTCTAGAAGGATGTCAATCTCCATGGACCCCCATGTTAAAATGCCCAACTTTACAGCAGAAGGAAACAGGCAGCCTGGTAGAAAAACATGGTTTGGTCTCTACAGCTGATTTTAACATTCATGACAACTGCACACAGATGAATTCTTATGTAACTCACCTGTTAACGTTTTATTAAGGCTTGAAGTTACGCATATTTAAGGGCGGGGCTGCTTGTGCGTCAGGCTGTCTGTGGGGCATCGCTACAGTCTATAGGCCCGTTTCCACCGCAGGAACTTCGGGGTAATTTTACGGGGCCGGGGCCGTTGGTGCGTGTCTCCAGGAACCAGCCCCGAAGGACAGAGTTCCAGAACTTTTACAGGGGCTAAACAAAGGCCCGTTTCCACTGAAGAAGTTCCTGGTACTATTTGGGGGGCAGGAACTACTACAGGAACGTCCTCTCGCTCGGCCCTCTCAACCGCTGTGTCTCCACTGAGAGAGCGGAGTAGGAGGAAGGTTCCTGTAAAGTTATGGGCTCTGGATGTGACGTAATCGTTGCGCGACCATTTTGACCGGGGCGACGTAGGGACGTTGTTAGCTGTTAGCCGATAGCGGTGTCTGTAATAACTCAATAAATGGCCCGTGAAAAAAATATTTTTTCCAGCAGATGTCTTAGTTACAACATGATTGAGTTAACTGGAGTAGTTTCATGTCGTATCCGACAATGGGAGGCTTTTAACAGATGCTGTTGTGAGCTGTCCCTGTCAGCTGCAGCCACTACTGATGCTTTCTAGACATCGTGATTTCCCATAACTGAATAAATACCACACATAGCAACACAAAACTGCTTTGCTAGCTCAATCATGTTGTAACTAAGATATCCGCTGGAAAGAATATTTTTTTCACGGGCCATTTAGTGAGTTTTTTTTACATGGCGGCGGAAGCTATATGAACGAGCTAACCCTCGTCTGCTGAGTTTTTGTAGGCTATTTTGTGGCTTTCTGTTGACGTCACATCCCTCCTTGAGTATATCCAATCAGCACCAAGTAATCCCCAAGCCCCAGCCAGGAGTCTTTCGGGGCCATTCTGAGTACCTACTCCGAGGCAGGGACTTGTTTAACCCCTGTAAAAGTTCCGGAACTCTGTCCTTCGGGGCTGGTTCCTGCGGTGGAGACACGCACCAATGGCCCTGGCCCCGTAAAATTACCCCGAAGTTCCTGCGGTGGAAACGGGCCTCAAGTCCCTGCCTCGGAGTAGGTACTCAGAACGGCCCCGAAAAACTCCTGGCTGGGGCTTGGGGATTACTTGGTGCTGATTGGATATACTCAAGACGGGATGTGACGTTTTGTAAATAACGACCAACAACATGGTTATCGTAGATTAGCTGGGCTAACCGTTAGCTGTTAGCGGTGTCTGTAATAACTCAATAAACGGATATCTTAGTTACAACATGATTGAGCTAGCAAAGCAGTTTTGTGTTGCTATGTGTGGTATTTATTTAGTTTTGGGAAATCACAATGTCTAGAAAGCATCAGCTGACAGGGACAGCTAACAGCAGCCGCAAAGCTAACATCAGGAAGTCATCTGTTAAAAGCCTCCCGTTGTCGGATACGACATGAAACTACTCCAGTTAGCTCAATCATGTTGTAACTAAGACATCCGCTGGAAAAAGTTATTACAGACACTGCTAACGGCTAACAGCGTCCCTACGCCCCTACGTCGCCCCGGTCAAAATGGTCGCGCAACGCTTATGTCACATCCAGAGCCCGGTAACTTTACAGGAACCTTCCTCGTACTAAGATGGCGATGGACAAAATGCCAAATTCAAGGCTTCAACAGCAGTCCACAAACCAATGGGTGATGGCACGGTAACTACTAAATTTCATCAGTCTTTGGTTAGCACACTAACATTTGCTAACTAGCATTAAAGACAAAGTACAGCTGAGGCTAATGGGAATGCCGTTCATGAACCAAAGTTTTGAACAGTTTAAAAATGTGACAGTGGCTCATAAAGGTTATTACAGTTTATCCTGTCAGGGAGTTTCAGGACAATGAATCCAGCAGCTGCTGAGACAAAAGCCAAAAATGTCAACCTGCTAGTAGGGCTAGACAAATTTGATTACTGGCAACGTTACTGATCCATTTGCATGTCAACAAAAAGTTCTCCAGCCTAAACAACAAAACAATGATTTGCCTCTGCTTTGGTTAGGGTTTGGTTAGGCTTAGACAACAAAACCTACTTGGTTAAGGTTAGTAAAAGTCATGGAAAGGAAAAAACCCGATGCAGTCCTTTTCCTGGTGAGAACTCTCTCAGATCATCACATTTGTAATAGAAGTCGCACACTGCTCTGTGGGAACCTGGCAAGCGAAACTCTTCATACTTTTTTATGTCAGTTTATTATTCAGAAATATTCTGTTGGCTGGTTTATTGATGGAAACAGCGGAGTCAGTCAGTCAGTAGTAAGAAATCAAAGGTCCATGCAAACAGATTAACACTCAAGACCTTAAGCACAGTATGTTCAATCACTGGGTGACTCCATGCATGCAGATGTAGCCAGTGTTTGCCTTTGTGTCAGTTTACATTGATTTTACATGCTTTGAATGGCCTTTGAAACAACATTTGTTCCAATAAGACTCAATAACGAGAGATTTGCAGGGTCAGGGATTAACTTCTCTTTCTATGAGAAAAGAGAACAACGTGATCTTAAAGGAAAATATTTTGGATAGATGTTGGTCGCAGTTAGCTAAATGTATTAATGGTGACTCTTCTCTGTTTGGCCACAAAGTATGTGTGAGTGGACATGAGGACAGACATGAAAAACTGTTTGAAAATCATTTTATGATCTGACAAATCTATGGATAAGACAATAAATGCTATGACGACTGGGCCCAGAGATTTTGTGCTGGCTGGTTGAACTTTACCGTGTTTACTGTATTTTTTTGAATCCCACCCTCAAAACATAAAAAGATAAAAGTCTTAGTCTAACAAAATAAACTTTTTCAGTTTTGTTTTTGTGAAATTCTAATGTTTTTCATATCTAATTTCATTCCAACCAAAATTTAGCTTCTGTCTGATGTAAGAGTCCACAACTTTCTGATGTCAGCTGGGCAAGTGCAGGTAATTTAGAATTTTCCTGAAGTAGAATACCTGTCTACATTTACCTTCCATTATTGTTAACGTGTCTATTTTTAATATCAACACAATGTCAGATGACTGCATTTCAGAGGAAGGAACTTATGACATTTAACTGATCCATTACATTTATCAGTATTTTTCAGTATCATTTTTTTTCTTCATGAACTCCAAAAAATAAATAAATAAATAAATAAATACATTAAAAAAATACCCAGATCATCAGGGTAATTTCATGCAGCAGTTGAACCATTTGGATCTCATACCCCACTGAGCAACTCTCAGGGATAAATGGGGACCCCCATTTAATGCTGTATCCAGTTCCCCTAACACATCCATGGCTGGAACGAGCTAAACACATAAAACTTAAATGGAAATTCTTCATGCTTCACATCAAATTGGCCTGATGGTGGTGCTTTAATTGCAAAAGAAGTGAAAACTTCAAACAGCTGGACCCCTCACATCTCAAGTCCAATTTTAAAATTACTTTTCATAATATTTCATAAACGTACTGTGACATCAATGTTTTGAATTTGGACTGTATCAACACCATATTTGGTACAGCATTGGAGGATTGAAGTACACAATTCTATAACAAATGAGACAAATTGGTCAAAAAACCCCACAGTCAATCAAAAAGACTTTAAAATGGTGGGGCTCCACAGGAAATAGGCCATAACTTAGGTTGTGTTAGAACAATCCTGTTAAAACTCAGTGAAGACATCCTGCACTAAGTCTTGAATGTTCACATTAAGTTTCATTAACAACCAATACAGAGGGGCAAAATGGCAGGACTTTGTTGATGGAAAAAAATGTAAGGGAGAAGTGCAATTACGATGGGACCTGTAAAGCTTTAATAAAGTCTCTAGATAAAAGCATGGAGAGTAGCTGAATTTTAAAGTGGTGTAGATTTGAGGTTTAAAGATTTTTTTTTAATTCACTGCAACTTTTACAAATTAGAGAACGCTTTCAATTGTATTATATTACCTTGTAGGGCCTTTTATTTTGAAAATGTAAGTTTGTCTGGGCCCCTGGTCAACACATATAACTATCTAGGGGCTTTGATTTTGAAAATACAGCCATGTTCAGGGCCCAGGTTACCTTTTGTCATGACCTGGAGGCTTTTGTTTTGAAATTCAAGTCTTGTTTACGGCCTCTGATAAATTTGTGGTACAACGATGGGGAAACTGCAATCAGGAGATAATTATCTGTGGGTTCATCATTACAAGCAGCCGTTTACACATATAAATAGTCATTTCACCCAGTGCCAATATTCATGAAGTCTCTATAGCAGCTTTAAAGATTTGACTTTGTTACAGTTATGGGAGATTCTGTGTAATTTTGTGTTGTATTTTTCTGACACAATAAGATTTTTGTTTTGACTATAAATATCTAAGTACAGAGCAAGAAATGTGTATGTGTGTGTGTGTGTGTGTGTAGCTGGCAAAATCTCAGCCATGTTCTGCTGTGTGTGATTTATGAGGTGAGCCATGCAAAGAGATGAACACAATAGAATCCTGCTGCCCACACACACAAACACAGACATGCACACACACTGCATCTAGATACACAGCCCCACACACACACACACACACACCTCTTATTTAGTCATGTTAAATTTGGGGTTAGGTGTTGAACCACTAGAGCAGGCAAGCTAATGGCAAACATGTAGGCCAATGGGGACATACTAACCCCATATAGTTCCCCAAGCTCTTTCCATCTTCTTTGAATTACACCATTTTATTCAATAAAGACTAACTGAAGAGGGAAAAACAGTGTGTCTAGCATTGAGAGTTCCCTACTCCCACCCCCCATCCCCCTTTTTGGCAATGACAATGTAAAAATTATGCTTATTGTGGACAACGCAGTCTCAGACTTGCGCCTTGTTTCCACTTATGTATGTGACTGGTATCCGTGGATCCATAAATAGACGGATGATGCCTCTAGTGTCCAATGCAAGGCAGTGCATTTCTTTACAGATGGATAGAAACCTCATAGAAACTACGTGTAGCTATGAGGGAGAGGCTAATTTTGTCCGTTTTTCATTATCCAGTAGTTTGGAATATGTGCTTGGAAAATTACCAGGACAAAAGCAGGACCAATACTACATGGCAACAAATAAATGAATATGTTGGCCTGCCAGGTGCGGCATGCTCTGTGAAATATTTAATACAAAAGTCGTATGAACGGCTGAATGACTGAATGAATGAAGATCTGACTGTATAAAATGTATAACCATATTTTAGCAGAATAGCATTACTCAGGTTCAAAATGTGTTGAAACTTGATAAACAAGTTGTTTTTAATATACAAACTCACCAGACAATCAACACAGGCAACTGAATGGAAGAAAATAGCCTGTTAGCAGCCTGTTAGCTAAGCTAGCACACTGTCATACTGTCTCGCTGAAATCCACCACAAAAGTTCGATTTTTTAAACAACACAAATTCTGGACCAAAATATTACGAGGGGAGGAGTTTTGCGGCCCATTGCATATCACAGACATTCCCATAGGAATGAATGGACTTCCGGGTGCCTCATCTCCGTACACATACGTAAGTGGAAACGAGGCGTTAAAGGTCCAGTGTGTAAGATATGGGGGGATATATGGGCAGAAATGGCATATAATATACAGTCAGGTCCATAATTATTTGGACAATGATACAGTTATCGTCATTTTGGCTCTGTACACCACCACAATGGGTTTTAAATGAAACAATGAATACCTGCTTAAAGTGCAGACTCTCAGCTTTCATTTAAGGCTTTTTTCAAAAATGTAGTATGAACCGTGTAGGAATGACAACCATTTCTTCACACAGTCCCTCAACTTTAAGGGCTCATAAGTATTTGGACAAACTAACATAATCATCAATTAAACAGTCAGTTTTAATACTTGGTTGCAAATCCTTTGCAGTCAATGACTGCCTGAAGTGTTGGACACATAGACATCACCAGATGCTGGGTTTCTTCCCTGGTGATGCTCTGCCAGCCCTTTACTGCAGCTGTCTGCACTTCCTGCTTGTGTTTTGGGTGTTTTGCCCTAAATTTTGGCTTCAACAAGAGAAACGCATGTTCAATTGGATTCAGGTCAGATGATATGACTTGGCCATTGCAGAACATTCCACTTCTTTGCCTTAAAAATGTCTTTGGTTGCTTTTGCAATATGCTTCAGGTCAATGTCCATCTGCACTGTGAAACATCGTCCAATGAGTTTTGAAGCATTTAGTTGAATCTGAGCAGATAATTGGTGCCCCAAACACTTCAGCTTTCATCCTGCTGCTCTTGTAAGCAAGACAAGACTTCACTAGAATAAATACAGAGGGTTTATCACAAGATGCAAACCATTGGTTAGCCTTAAAAATGGAAGGCCAGATTAGAGTTTGTCAAAAACCATCTAAAAAGCCTGTACAGTTGTGGAACAGCATACTATGGACAGATAAAACAAAGATCAACTACCAGAATGATGGGAAGACAAGAGAAGGAAGAAGGGAAGGAACTGCTCATGATCCAAAGCACACCACCTCATCAGTGAAGCATGGTGGAGGTACTGTTATGTCATGGCCATGTATGGCTGCCAGTGGAACTGGTTCTCTTGTATTTATTGATGATGTGACTGCTGACAAGAGCAGCAGGATGAAAGCTGAAGTGTTTGGGGCACCATTATCTGCTCAGATTCAACCAAATGCTTCAAAACTCATTGGACGATGTTTCACAGTGCAGATGGACATTGACCTGAAGCATACTGCAAAAGCAACCAAAGACATTTTTAAGGCAAAGAAGTGGAATGTTCTGCAATGGCCAAGTCATATCATCTGACCTGAATCCAATTGAGCATGCGTTTCTCTTGCTGAAGCCAAAACTGAGGGCAAACACCCAAAACACAAGCAGGAAGTGCAGACGGCTGCAGTAAAGGGCTGGCAGAGCATCACCAGGGAAGAAACCCAGCATCTGATGATGCCTATGTGTCCAACACTTCAGGCAGTCATTGACTGCAAAGGATTTGCAACCAAGTATTAAAACTGACTGTTTAATTGATGATTATGTTAGTTTGTCCAAATACTTATGAGCCCTTAAAGTCGGGGGACTGTGTGAAGAAATGGTTGTCATTCCTACACGGTTCATACTACATTTTTGAAAAAAGCCTTAAATGAAAGCTGAGAGTCTGCACTTTAAGCAGGTATTCATTGTTTCATTTAAAACCCATTGTGATGGTGTACAGAGCCAAAATGACGATAACTGTATCATTGTCCAAATAATTATGGACCTGACTGTAATACATGTTTTCATTGGTGTGTAATCACCTAAATATAAGAATCTTTACTATGCTGGTCTAATCTGTACAACGTCTACTGCACATCTGTCCGCCCTGAGACAGAAATCCATTCTCAGTTTCTCTTTTTGAGGTTTCTTCCATTTTTCTACCCAATTTAGGGATTTTTTTATGAAAGTCTTTCCTTATCCTAATAGAGTGTCTAAGGACAGAATGTGTTGTATGCTATACAGATTACAAAGTCCCTTGAGGCAAACTTGTGATTTAAGATATTGAGCTATTTAAATAAAATTGACTTAACTTTCCCTCAGGAAAAATTATACAGATCCAGGATCTCTTGCCTCTAATTGGTTGATCTGTGGTATGAGTCCTGAAATATTTAAATAGTTCTGTCATCTTGTAAAGTAAAATTGCATTCTTTGAAACATATGAGGGTAAACTGCATTTGTATGTCTCTGTGTTGACAGGGTGAGGCATGGAAAATCTAAATGCAGAAGAAAACAAAATTGGAGGAAGCGTCAAGAGAATATGAGCAGAGAGTTGGTAGAAATCCAAAAACAGTCCTTCCCTCCTTTCTGCTAATTTGGGCACTCTGAAAGGTTTCCTGGTTTCCTTCCCCTCTTTTTTTTCTCCATCTGACCTCACACCTGTTTTTGTTGTTACCAAGCTCTCTTTCAACTTGGCCTGCTGCTGTTTATTCACCCTGTGGTGCTCGTAGCTTATCGTCCATTATATCTGCGTCACGTATTCCCTGACTGTCGCATCTCTGCCTTATCTGACCCGTCACAGCTCCTAAGCTGCTTCTCAGACTACATCTCTCCCTCCTGCTCTCCCTTAAAACCCTCCCTACTTTTTACTCTTGTCTCTTTCACATCTCTTCTCCCTTCTTCCCCCTTTGCTCTTATCTCTTCCTCTCCACCTTGTGCTTCCTCTATGATCTTTCTCCCCTCTATTCTCTCTCTATCTTTTACCCAACCATCCCTGTGTTAGGACCACCCGTGTTTCTTTTCTATCCTCCTATCCACGTGATAAGGAGCCCAGGTGGCATGATGGATTTCAGCTGGGCCAGGAACAGTTTGCTCCCGGGCTACAGCGGCTCTGGATTGTGCTGGATAAGCAGGTCAGATGGAGTTGGCGTGCGCGAAGAGAAAACAGCTGACAAGAAGCAATAAGAGGAGCAAAAGCTTGGCCACCCAGAGATAAATGCATCTCTTTTTTTAACGGAGGGGTGGGGTGGAGGAGAATAAGCCATTTCCATGTGAAAAGCTCAGAGGAAAGAAAGAGGAAAGTGGGGGAGATCTAAATCAGAGTCACTTTATCCGACAAGTATGATAAATGTGCAGGAATATGCCTCGGAGGCACTGGTGCAGAGAGGTTGGCACCTCGCAGAGTTTCCCTGCACATGCTTATGAAGGAGAAAGAATCTGATCCATAAAGAGCAACAGACGAGCTTACAGGTTTAAAGCAGGGTTAGGGAGCGTGGAAAGGTGCATGCAATCAATAAAATGTCAGGAAAACTGCAGGGAGAGACACGGAGGAAGCAAGAAATTAGAGGTTAAAGTGGAAAGACCTTTGTCTCACTGGGCTGTTGCTTGATTTCCACTGTCATTATTTACAGGCTCATAGTAAAGTTACTACCACCCCTTTTCCACCAGTTTAGCTTTGGTCCCTAAACTGGTTCCATTCAGGATTCTTGGAAACACTTTCTATGAAGACCACATCTATAATGCGTTATGAGGGCATTTATAGTGAATTATAATGCATTTATAATGCTCTATGACTACACTCATAAACACATGCTTACTGATGCACTATGTCAACAGTCATAAAACATTATAGATGTAACTTATAATAAGTGTTCTTGACAAGTTATAAACTAGAGGTTGACTGATGGGGCTTATAATGCATTATGAAAACCAATACTCGCCTATACACACTTCAACAATCAACTGTAGTAAGGACTCAGTATAATAGTCTGTGCAAAATCATAAATTATAATTGTACGTGTAAAAAAAAGCATGGTTCATCATAACGTTTCACTGTTGGTGCCAAGTAAAGTGCGTTTCATTTTCATGTATTTCAAAGAATCTATACTGCTTCATAAGTGATTAATGTCTATCATACACTAGAATACTTTGAAAATACTCCAAAAAGAGTCAGTACAGTATTTGCAGGATTGTTAGCGTCAAAAAGGAAAAATTGGACAGATATTGTTCCAGCCAGTGAAATCTCCAGGGAGCATGCTATGTGCGCAGTGGTTAGCTAGCTAACTGTAACACATCACAAACAAGCTGTGTCTCAAATCACATACAGTGCCCTCCAAAAGTATTGGAACAGTGAGTCCAATTCGTTTACTTTTGTTGTAGACTGAAAACATTTGGGTTTGACATCAAAAGATGAATATGAGACAAGAGATCAACATTTCAGCTTTTATTTCCAGGTATTTACATCTGGATCTGATACACAACTTAGAAGATAGCATTATTTGTAATGGAACACAAAATTTTTAGGTGAGCAAAAGTATTGGAACATATAAACTTAAAATAGATTAAAGTGAATGAGACTTAATATTTAGTTGCAAATCCTTTGCTTTCAATAACTGCATCAAGCCTGTGACCCATTGACATCACCGAACTTTTGCATTCTTCTTTTGTGATGCTTTTCCAGGCTTTCACCGCAGCCTCTTTCAGCTGTTGTTTGTTTTGGGGGGTTACTCCCTTCAGTCTCCTCTTCAGCAGGTAAAATGCATGCTCTATTGGGTTTAAGTCTGGAGACTGACTTGGCCAGTCTAAAACCTTCCACTTCTTGCCCCTGATGAACTCCTTGGTTGTTTTGGCAGTGTGTTTTGGGTCGTTATCTTGCTGCATGATGAAGGATCTCCCAATCAGTTTGGTTGCATCTTTCTTTAAATTAGCAGACAAAATGTTTCTGTAGACTTCTGAGTTCATTTTGCTGCTGCCAACATGTGTTACATCATCAGTGAAGATGAAAGAGTCCGTCCCAGAAGAAGCCATGCAAGCCCAAGCCATGACATTACCTCCACCGTGTTTCACAGATGAGCTTGTATGTTTGGGATCATGAGCAGATCCTTTCTTTCTCCAAACTTTCGCCTTTCCATCACTTTGGAAAAAGTTAATATTTGTCTCATCAGTCCATAAAACTTTTTCCCAGAATTTTTGAGGCTCATCTCTGTACCTTTTGGCAAATTCCAGCCTGGCCTTGCTAATGAGTGGTTTGCATCTTCTGGTGTAGCCTCTGTACTTTTGTTCATGAAGTCTTCTGCGAACAGTAGATTGTGATACCTTCACTCCTGCCCTCTGGAGGTTGTTGCTGATGTCACTAACAGTTGTTTTAGGGTCTTTCTTTACAGCTCTCACAATGTTCCTGTCTTCAACTGCTGATGTTTTCCTTGGTCTACCTGTTCGACGTCTGTTGCTTAGTACACCAGTGGTTTCTTTCTTCTTCAGGACATTCCAAATGGTTGTACTGGCTATGGCCAATGTTTGTGCAATGGCTCTGATTGATTGTCCATCTTCTCTCAGATTCACAATTGCTTCTTTTCACCCATAGACAGCTCTCTGGTTTTCATGTTGGTTCCACCTCTAAATGCAGTCTGCACAGGCAAAACCTATCGTACCCAATCTGAAACTGAGCTCAGACATTCAGTGCTATTTATTGTTTGAATAATCAATGTAATTGGGAGACACCTGGGCAACAAAACACACCTGTCAGTCACATGTTCCAATACTTTTGCTCTCATGAAAAATGGGTGGGTTCAAACAAAAGGTGCTGTCTTCTAAGTTGTGTATCAGATCCAGATGTAAATACCTGGAAATAAAAGCTGAAATGTTGATCTCTTGTCCCATATTCATCTTTTGATGTCAAACCCAAATATTTTCAGTCTACAACAAAAATAAAGGAATTGGCCTCACTGTTCCAATACTTTTGGAGGGCACTGTACTTCCATTAGTACACTTCCATGTAGTACACTATGTGCACCATGTACTTATTGGCGTAGAGTGCGAATTTTGACAGGTAGTGTTGTCTCAAACCAAACACAGCCATAGTGCACTTACCGGAAATGACGACGTCAAAATGTGCAGCTAATAGCTAGTTAGCAAACTAACGTTATCGTTTGCGGTACCAGATCATTAACCCAATAAACATACTGCTGGCTTATACCCGACAACAGTATAGTGGTGCTTAGTGCAAAAAACACATGTATAACTTAGATTTGTACAATGCAGCGACATTCACAGTCGCACAGTCCTCGGCCGCCATTTCCAGTTTGAAAACGGATCCCTCCCCTTCTGCTACTTAGCCAAGATGGCGACCATTGAGAGCGATAAGTGTCCATAGTTCCACACTCAACTTTTGAGTGCCCCATCTGGGGGAGTCTGCCCACTGGTCCGACATCCCATCGTTCCGACCATATTAAACCCATTGTTCCGAAGTCCCGTTGTTCCGAAATCATCATGATGCCCTGTGGTTAAGGTCTGGTTAGGTTTAGGCACAAAAACCACTTGGTTAGGGTCAGGAAAAGATCATGGTGTGGGTTAAAATGAAAAAGAAAATGGCAAACACATAAGCTGTGAGCCTGCTTATGTGTGGACCAATGACATGGACCCCCATCCGGGTACTCAGAGTGCACTGCATTTTTCCATACTTCTCAGTGTGAACGCACTTATGCACTCAAAATATTAAGTGTAAGTACAGAAGTATGCAATTTGAGACACAGCAAGGTTAGCCTACTTGTAAGCTACCATTAGCTACATGAATGTTTGCTATTAGCCTACAAGCAAACCGTACATTAAAACATTTGTAGCTGCTCTCATGTAAAGTGCTTACATGATGTGAATTTTGAAGCTAATAATCTTAAGTTGAAACATGTGGTTGGCTCGTTAGCAAACATTCCAGTAGCTAATTACCTTGCAAATAGTCTCTACGCTGGTTAGCTAGCTAGCTATAGCATATAGCACATTTACAGGGGATCTTCCCTTCTCTATCATGTTAAAGAAGCACTCCTGTAAACTCCACAACTCAACAGTACGTATTATGTCAAATGACGGAGTAGAGAAGGAAAAAAATTTTTGGAAGATACTGATGCAGCCCCTGAAATCCCCTGTAAGTATGCTATATGCTAAAGCTAGCTAGCTAACCACTGTAGAGGCTACTTGCGAGGTAATGTTACTGGAAGGTTTGCTAGTAGCCTACGAGCTAACTGTACGTTTCAGCTGAAGCCTGCTTACTTTAAAAGTCTCATCATGTAATCATGAGTGAAGCTAGAAATCTTCAGCTGAAATGTACGGTTAGCTTGTGGGCTATTGCAAACATTCCAGTAGCTAGCGTTAGCTCGCATTAGCACTCATATAATAGCTGTTAAAATAGTCCATGCAGGTGTGATGTTATGATTTCTTTATCTGTATAGTTTTATTTAGTTAATATCAATGTCTGGCGTAAATTTCATATTATTGGAAATATGTTAAATAAAAAAATCCAGTATTGATTAGGTGAGAGCATTAACCAAACAGGCAGTCTGTGATAATAAACTGTGTGTCCTTGATAAGGCAGCCTCAGATAAACTGCAAACCTTTACTTTCAACACTAGTCATGTTTCCATCAGCATGTTTAGATGCGCATTTAGAAGTATCGCATCGGAAAATTATGATGGAAACGCCAAATTTCGAATTAAAATCCCCTGATTCACACAAACTAAAATACGCTCGCTTTAGCCGGGTTTTGGTTGATTTGAAAAAAATTCTGATTCGCAAAACGGGGGATGGAAACAGTTATGTTTGAATTAAGTCTGACGTAGCGCACCTCTCTCCATGGTGATATCCACACTCCGGGTCGGGAAGGCCGTAATGCATTTACAAGCTGGTTGCCAACCGCCAGAAAACGTAGAAGAAGAAGAATGCGAGACTTGTTTTGTTTCTGGTTCTGTGGAAAACTTGCGCGAGTTCATAGTTTTCACCAAAGTCCGTACATTTAATGGAAACACACAGGATTTGTATTTCTTTTAATGCGCATTTCCCAATGATTTGAATCACTTTTGGATGGAAACGTAGTTAATAACTTTATAGTACTGTATGTATAGGATCTTTTTTTTTTTTTAAAGAACCTTCATTAAATAGAGCTGCAGCTTCAACCGATTTTATGTCAGCTCACACCCCCTCACACAGTAAACAAGGTCCACTCAGATCAGTACAGTTCAGATAAACTAATGATGGAAAGTGGAGAGAAGAGTAAGTGCAAGTGTATTTCTAATTATATACAAATATAACAAGGGCAGTATCTCTATCAGTGTTAACTAAACACATAACCTTTAACCCTAACCCACATTTCTTTTAGAAAATGCCAGCTGGTGTCATACTGAAGACCCCCCCGCCCACACATCACCCTGCTGGCTGTGGATCACAAAATCCACCCACTGATACCTCTTCTCTTCTCCTTTGCCATTTCTGCTCTCCCTTTCTGCTTTCATCACAATCACACAGACAAAAACAACTGCAGGCAATGAACTGTCTGCTCACATCTGAAATTATGTGTTTCACTGTTAGTTGTTGGATTTTTTTAGGACTCCAAATGAATTCCAGACACTTTGAATGGCTGCCAAAGTGCACTGACTCCGCACAGGTGGCATAAAGTGGACTCTTGAATTTATTAGGACAAGAGAACAAATGATTCATCTTCTACTGTAACCTTCAGTCTGGCAGCAGAATTAACCAATAAAGCAAAAATCTATAAAACATATTTATTCTTTGTGAAAACAAATTAAGACCCTAGACTGAAGAATTACATCATACCACAATTACAAAAATAAGAGGTAAAAAAGCAGAGCAGTGAGGCTGGCTCTGAAACAAACAAGTCCTTGTATTTAAATATCAATATAGGTGATCTGAGCCCGTTGTCCACAATGCTAATAGTGGTTACCATGTCAACTGCATGTCTGAATTTGAGACTAAGATTGTAAAAGAGATACAAATCCTACAACCCAACAAAGGACTGGAGGAACATGAAATAAAAAAGCTATTTTTTTTAAGTGACAGATGAAGTGATTATGATGCAGACTCCTCAAGGAACAGCTGCTCTTAAATGATGTATTGGCACTTAAAGGTACCCTGTGGAGTTTTTTGTAAACAAAAAGTTTTATTTACATACTTTCTTTCTCACCACAATTCAGAGTGCATTGTTGTAGCCTGACAAACATGCTGAATGCATTTCTGTCCTCATACAACCTCTCGAGAGCTGATTTTTAAATATTTTTTAACCTGCAATTTTCACATAAATGTTCACCTGCTGGTAGTCCTCTTTGTTCCTGCCTTTACTTGAGCATTGCTGCATTACTGCCACCAACCATCAAACAGTTGAATACCATAAAACTGGTGGCAGAGAGGTGTATCATGTCACCCCTGTCCTTGTGCATGGGAACAAGATTAAGATAAAATGAAAGAACCTACTCATCAAAATATTGCTTCACAGCACTACGAATAGTCAAAATCTTCATACTAGTGATACACCAGCAACCTGAGGGTCCAGTTGGTCAGGAGGTTGGGGTAAGCTTGTTGGAAAATATCACAGGTTTTGGGCAGGCGGGTCATTAAGTGACAAAGCTGCATTCTGAAGTTACAGAAACACTGTGCAATAGTCCACCTTCCACCCTCTCTATGAACTCTCTATCCGTCTCTCTTTCTGTCTTAAACGCACAACAAGTAGCTTTATCATCACTGCTGCTGCACTAAGAGTTTCTGTTGTGCGTTTTTTGACAAGGAAAATCTACTGACGTCCAACATATTTAGATCCCTCTAATCATAATGTCGGGTAAAAATATTTCCATCTGGACTATGTAGGTCCAACACCGTGTCCTAACAGCAAGCAGGCAAACGTCTCTCTATCCACACTGATTCAGGCCCCGTTTATATGACAACAATTTCAACTGAAAACGGTAAACTTTAGTTGTGTTTTGGCCGATCGTTTACACGACAGCGGCGTTTTGGGTGCCTGACAACGCAACGTTTTGAAAATGGGTTCCAGAGTGCAACTTTTTGGAAACGGCAGCGTCTCCGTTGTCATGTAAATTTGCAATATGCAATTCCTCTGAAAACGGAGACTTTTCGCACATGCGCATTACGCTTCCAGTCACTAGGCACGCCGACCGTCACAACAACAATGCCGACCTCTGTTTGTGCTGCTCACCCTGTCGATTTGAAGTGAAGTGTAGATCTGTTACTGTAGCAACTCCACCTCGTCGTCCATCCAGACAAAGTTATCTGTGCATGCTTTCGCCATTGTGTCTTCTTAAGCGCAGGCGCATGGCGTCATGCCGTGGTGCTGCTTTGCAAATTTACACTGGCACCCATTGGCCTGGCGTGCATACTACAGCATTTCCAGTAGTTTTTTAGAACGCAAAGGACAGACTCTTCCGTTTTTAGAGAAACCGTTGTCGTCTAAACAGGGCCTCAGTTGAATAAGCACTTCTGTTATGTGTGAACATACCCAATTAGCTGTGTGCTCATGTAAACGAACCACGTAGGACATCAGCTGTGTACTCATCATACTAAACATATAACCACTTTAAGGATGGGTGAGTGAGTACTTGCTGTCTTCCTACATCTGCACTTATTAAACAGAAAGCACACATTCATATTGTGATGTACAATATAGCCTACACCAAGGAGACGGTTATTATAAGAACTTTCAGCTCCGGTTTGCGTGTTTGCAGGTTTGCAGATTGGGTTTAGGTGATTGATTAATGCACATGTTTGCAGGTCAGACGCCTCTGGCCTGGCAGGTTACTGTACTGAACATTCTCCTTCTCACAAATGAAAAGTTGAATTCATAAGCAATAAAACACGTCCTTGCTAATTTAACGCGCTCAGGGGTTTGACTGCTCTAGCCTTACTTGGTCAGGTATGACCAGTAGCTTATGGTGGCTAATGTTAACAAACTTCAGCTAGATATTTCTGGCTCTCTGTTTCTTTGAGTGATAGTGTATAATCTTGCCCTATCATGAGTGAAA
Organism: Epinephelus lanceolatus; assembly: GCF_041903045.1. Lineage (NCBI taxonomy): Eukaryota > Metazoa > Chordata > Actinopteri > Perciformes > Serranidae > Epinephelus > Epinephelus lanceolatus. The sequence continues at coordinate 40,644,645 of NC_135744.1, read as the reverse complement.
GACATACTTCTGTGATTACTTCAGGGGTAGGATTGATAAGAGATATCTGGAGGGCATCTACACTGACTAATTAGTAAATTGCCCTGTTTGGAGTGGAGCCCATGGCAAGCTAAGTTGTATCATCTGTGTAAAATACACATTAAATTGCTGTTTTTAGAAACAAACAAAAAAAGTGCCTATTTATGGTAAAAATTAAAATTCAAACTATTAAGAAATGTAGCGGCTCATTTGTAATAATCATTGATCTTTCCCAGAGTTGTGCCTCTGTGTTTTTTGGATAGATGTCCTTGTTTTTCCACACTGTTATTTCAGCAATAGCTCAAGATAAGAGCTGTTTTCTCAGGTCTTTATCATAAATCTCCATGTTGAGTTTTAGTTCAGAGAGAGCAGCTGAACAGCAATGAAAAAAAAATTCATTCAAGGCTTGGAGGCATGGGCTGTCAGTGCTGCAAAGCTCTTAATTTTGTCTAACTGACACACAAACTCCTGTGGCGTACTTTGACTCAGGTTACAGCAGATTCTGCTCGCTCTTTCAGCTTGGGACCCCCCAGAAAAGTATGAAAATAAGGAAATGACTGCCTTATCCTGGAAGCCAGACTCCTCAAGTTTTTCAGCCGGGACCACCACAAATGAGAGAGGAGTTGTGTTACCCCAGGACTAGATAGAATTGGAGCATATTTTAACTTTGACCCTCTGGGTTTCCAGAAGTAGCCACCTCAAGCTGCTTTGGATTGGATGTGGCAGTCTAACAGTCAGGACTTGTATCATGTGTGTCATTTATTGAATGCAACTTTCTCACAGCACACCAGATTACTCTATCAATTACATCCATCAATAATTTTCATATTAATAATGAATCAAATGACTGTGTAATGTGAGGGATTGCTTGCAGTGACGAACCAGCAGAGAATTATCACCAACTCTGCAGCTCTGTAGAGCTTTTTGAGCCTCTTTTAGCTCATTGTTTTGGTTTTATTTAATATTTCTGCCAACAATGGGCATTCGGTGAATATCGGGCAACCTAGTTTTTGCAAAACATAAGTGAGAAACCCAAAAATTATTAAAGTCAACAGGGTTTGAGATTGAAGCAAACTTGTCCTATTAGTGTAAGCGATGTAGGTGTGTATGAAAGAATAAAACAGTCCAACATGCTCTGGGTTTTCCTCATCATTTTAGTGAAGTCGGAACACAGATCAGTCAGCCACTACACCTGCTCAATCCCCAGCAAGCTCTACTCCCCTTTTCTTTTTTTGCAAACAACAAGAACAGCCTGCCTGAACAGTGCCGACTAGTGGGAATACCTGATACCAGAATATTTTAACACAACTATAAACACTAAGCATGTGTAAACAAGATGGTTCATATAAATTCAACAGTATACTAAACCGAAGTTCGTGCTATCATGTTTACTACCTACCCTTTTCACTATCTTACTCATCTTAAATTAGGTAGGTTATTTTTTTAGGCACTGAGCTCTTTAGCAGAAACGTTTTGTAATTGCTTCTGTTATAGTTTGCTAGTGCGCTGTAAATATCCTTTGCTCTTTCAACAGTGGATTTTGGTGATATTGTGCTGAAGATTCTAACTAGCATCTTGAACCCTTCATGTCGGTCTACCAGTTTAACCTTTTTGAATGACGAATACAGTCTGCTGCCACCTGCTCGTATGGAGAGTTATTTCCTCTTAAGAATGCGCAAAATGTACATGCTAGTTGGACACTGGCTGTAGTCCTTGCAGGGTGTTCAAGTGCAACTTTTTGGCCAAGACACAAGTGAGGTGACGCAACAGTCGGCTTTTAGTGCTGCTAGTTCCTTAATGTTGGTTTGGTGTGCCTGGGCCATAAGACTCAGGGCCCTATTTAGACGGCGGAGGGCACATAATCCATGTCGCAAGTGTCACTGCTATTTAGATGCAGGCGCAGTTGTCATTTTCACGCCCTGCGCCCTCGTCGTCTAACTAGCAAATGAACTTGAGCTTCTCTGGGTGTGTTGGTCTAAAAATGAGGAGTGGTCAGGCGCAGTCATGGCGCATTGCTAGTTAGATGACGTAAAAAGCAAATGCGCCAGTGACCAACAAAAACTTGGTCTAAAGTCAACGGCGCAGTATTTCACTGTTAAACAAGTTAGTAATATGTGTCTCTAGGCGGGTGCACAACGCGCGTGCACTCTGCTCAGACACACACGGAGCAGCCACACATATGCAAAACATAACAAATAAAAATATGATTACAATTACAAAACATTGCTACATTAAAGCAGTCAGAACATCGTCAGAAAGTGAACTTAGTTGACTTTCACTACCGTTGAGCCCTTACGCACTAATCTGCAGTGACCAAGGGTTTCAGAAAGTTGTACTACTGGTTATATTGATGCAGGTTGTATCAAGAAGTTGCAAGATATGTGTGGGTTTATACTGGCTGCTTCTCAGCAACAGTACTCCAGTGTTTCCTGAATGAGTTAGAAAAGCATCCACTACTTTCTAACAAGTTTCCACCAACAAACACGTTCTCCAAAGTAATAAAATCCCCATACATGTTTTACTTTACAAAGCAGCATGAGTCTAAATCTGATCCTCAGACAGTGACCTCCCTCCAAGCGCCAACTCAGACACAAACAGATTATTTTTCAGCCTCCTGCCTCATCCCGGCTGTACCCTGCCCATCTCATCCATCCCTGCAGCAGTGAATAAGGATTTGATGGGCTGCATCATAATGTAATGAGAACCAGCAGACTGATTTTTATGAACCTGTACTCACCTCGATGATATCAGTCTGCTTCACTCAAAGGAAAACAACACTCAGTGTAACAATTCATGTATGTTATTTCTAAAGAGTCGAGTCATGTTCTTTCCAAGCAAGACAACAGGGACCTCGGGTTAAAACTGTCAGTGGAAAACGGTGCAGGGTCACACCACAGATGCCGCCATCACATGATATTTGGCCAATGCTTTTATCCACACAAAGCCGAGCAGGAGATATAACCATCTGAAAGCAACTTTCACAGAGCTGAAAGTTTAAAATGGCTTGTCACGGCATGCTTTTAGCATGCCGTGACAAGCCATTTGTAGAATGGCTTTAAAGCGTTTTTCGGTACCGTGAGTGCATTCAGTTTTGAGTTAGAACTGAGCTGACCCCAGGCTGAGTCAGTGCCACTGCTGCAGTCAGTGCTACCTGAGGCTATTACCAACACCAGAAGAATATGAGTCACATTCAAGGCTTCATAATGGAGGACCGAATGTTTGGAGCTCCTTTATAAGAATGGGTATTATATAAGATATAAAGCACAGCAAGGTGTCCTGCTGTACAAAACACATGGAAAGGTGAAGAGGAATAATGCCACGCTGTGAATCAAAGTGTGTTATTTTCTATGTCTGAGCACTTTAGTGCAGTATAATGCTTTAGCCATTTGCATAACATGACCAAAAATATGTGTTCACCTTAACATCACGGCCAGATGTGATAGTATAGTGTAGTAATAGCATATGCCAACTGGTTCAGACCATTAGGTCTGCTATTAGTAATTATAAGCATCATAGATATGGGTTAGAAGGGGCCTGCCACAACTATTTTTAGATTCATTATCAGGCTGTGATATGGCTGTTTAATTTTATTGTTAGGTAGCAGCCTCTTTTGACCGTAATAATTATGATAGGAGCGAAAGAGGAAGTCAGGCAAGAAAGTCTGAGTCGGGCTGAAGGAAGGGCTGGTGGATGGGTCATACAAACATAGGACTTTCTCCAGGAAAGCTAGCTTCATGTCCTGTGTGAAACCAAAAGGCAACGCTGACTCTGATGAAGATGCACCTGGTGTAAGAATGTTAGTCCTTAAATGAAGTTTGTTGCCTCAAGTCCACGTACTTGAGTATACCTCTGACTAGTCTCGCTCACCAGACCTTTCTCAAGAAAAGAAAGGTCTGGCTGGGCCGACTCTCACTTTAAGATGGGAGAAAAAAACGCCCCGACTGCTTGTATTTCTTTCAACCAATCACAATTGTTCTTGGCGGTGACACAGCAACGGTGCGCTTGCAAAAATATTGCCAGGGGGAAACAGGTTTTGGTGTAACACGCCCACAAAAATATCGCCTACAGGACGCGAACCATGGCAGAAAAATGGCTACATCCCCGCAAGATCAAACACCGCAAAAGTTAGTAAAGGACGTGTTGAAAACTGCAACTGGAGGTGGTAGGGCGGGACTTCAGCGGGTGGCTCGTTCCGCCCAATGAGAGGCTGATCTATGCAGCGAACTTCCGCCCACTCAGACTGACTTCTGACTAAATCTCTCCTGATAAAGATTGCCCTACTCTGGGATCATTGGACAGGCCTGTTATCCCTTGTGAGGCGGTCTTCCTTAAATGCTGACTTATTTTAATCAGACAGCTGTTTTAACTGATGTAGCATGTGATCAATTCCTAAACCTAACCATGTAATTTTTGCGCTTTAACCTAAGGAAAATGAAAGTGAAACCTAACAAAAGGGCAACCGTCACATCGTTGGATATGAAAACAACCATTTAATGGGTTGATAACAGCTTTTGAACCTAACAGTAGATGTGACAGACTCCTTCTCACCCACATCTATGAAGCTAAAACCACACATAACCATTTAATGAGCCGAGAACATTAAAATCTGATGTCCCAAACCACAAGCATGACTCTGCTTCTATGACAGCCTTCACAAGATTTGAAACCTGGCTACAGATATTTGCTCATGTTCAGCTACAAAAGCATTAAGGCCCCTACACATAATATTGATTTTTGAATACGACATTCAATCGGATAAAGGTTGCAGCAGTCTAACATGCTCTGCAATAACAGCAGTCTGTAAGATTGAAAGACAGGTGTCTTTAGTGAGGTCGGCGATTGATGTTAGGTGATAAAGTCTGGCTCACGGTTGACGTTCCTGTTCACCCCAAAGGTGTAGGATGGGGTTGAGTCAAAGCTCTGCAGACCACTCAACTTTTTCCACACCAAACTGGGGAAAATCACTTCTTTGAGGTCCTGGCTTTGTGCACAGGGACACTGTTAGTTTAAACCAGGGAAGAGGCAAACAAAGTTCAAGGAACACTATTGTCTAAATATGATTGTATACCACAGCATTAAATTTCACCTTATGTTAACTAACGGGCCATTAAAAACAGCCCTGGGTCTCTATTGAACTCTTTCTTGATGGTACATTTAAGGAAGCTTTGAATATTTCAATTAAATAATTTCTACATTATTACTATTATGCATTATATATTAGATGTTTTTTTATGTTTTCAAGGAATGCAACATTTTCGGCAGCCAATAATCAGCGTTGGAGTTTGTTTTAGCGCAACAGCAGAGAAGGAAAAGTCTCTGCTCACCTGCACTACCAACCTTACTTTGAAAAAACAAGTTTCTTTAGATTCTATAGATTTCTATATCATTAGTAAAATCAATGCAAACCAATTACTTCTTTTAAGGTAGAAATAAGACTTTAAATCTTGTGTAAAAAAAAGGAAAAACTCTGTACTGTAAAGTAGGCCATACATTTTAGTTAAAACATGCAAATTCACAGCCCTATAAATTAATATTAAAAACATATAGCAGTATGAATTGCATTGCGTTAAGCAATTATTAAGTGGTTCTGGTGATTCACTGGGACGAATCTAACAGCCTGAAGCTATTCATCAGGCCAAATGACTCAACTGAAGCAACCACACCGAATCATTTACATAGCAAAGCCCTCCAACAATACGTCTGGCATTGGTGATGGAGAGCTCTGGTTCGGCTGGCACTGTCATTGACTGGAGCCTCGACAGCTCAGAGAGAGCCTTCCAGAACAAGGACACTGCTGCTTCAATCGGGAGCATCTCTTTCTACTAATCAATCAGGGCGAGGAAAGAGCCATCTCACTGCAGTGTTGGGACTGGCTATAGCGGAGGGAGGAAGTTTGATGTAATGGTTTTGAACAAAAATGTGGGCAAACGGGGAGAAAATGTAATTAAATTATTGAAGTAAAGTATTGAATATCTTTTTTTTGTTTAAAAATGTTACAAAAAGCAAAAAAATACAGCAATAGAAAGAGCATGTCACAGACGGGAGGAAAAGACAAAGCAAACACATATGAGCTAAAGAGAAAAAAAATAAACATTTTATCACAAATGGGCTCTGGAGACGCTTTATTTCCCCTCACTCACTCCACCCACAGGCTGTAGCTCTGCTTTAAAAATAACAAACACACTACCCATCATACCATATGTTTATTGTTTGTCTGTCGACATAAACACACATGGTGTGTTTACTGTCAGTGGAAGGGTTTACCAGTCAGCTTGCTATGGTGATAGATGAACAACTGTCAAAATCCAGTCAGCAAATGGTGGCTCTGGTGGTTGGTTGGAAAATAGCCCTCTATCAAAATAAACCCATCTGAGTGGCGGGGCGTGTGTTCTGTCAGGTACATTTATGACATTGGATCTGGTAAGTCCAGTTTAAGTATAATACACACGAGTCTGAAAGCATAACAGACAGGAAAATACCCCACAGCAGTTCATAGTTACAATACTGTAAGACAGGATTTTACATCAGGAGCCATTTTCATCCATCATCCATTTTATCTAGGGGATTTTAGATGATTATTTTGTAGCGACCCATCACTGTTTGTCCAGCAGATTTTAGGCACCATAGATGGTTATTTTGTAGCGACCTGTCACTGTTTTTACAGCAGACTTTAGGCACCATAGATGGTTATTTTGTAGCGACCTGTCACTGTTTTTACAGCAGACTTTAGGCACCATAGATGGTTATTTTGTAGCGACCTGTCACTGTTTTTACAGCAGACTTTAGGCACCATAGATGGTTATTTTGTAGCGACCTGTCACTGTTTTTCCAGCAGATTTTAGGCACCATAGATGGTTATTTTGTAGCGACCTGTCACTGTTTTTCCAGCAGACTTTAGGCACTATAGATGGTTATTTTGTAGCGACTTGTCACTGTTTTTCCAGCAGATTTTAGGCATCATAGATGGTTATTTTGTAGCGACCCATCACTGTTTTTCCAGCAGATTTTAGGCACCATAAATGGTTATTTTGTAGTGACCTGTCACTGATTTTCCAGAAGATTTTAGGCATCATAGATGGTTATTTTGTAGCAACCTGTCACTGTTTTTACAGCAGCTTTAGGCACCACACATGGGTATTTCATAACCACCCGTGTAGCAACCAGTCACTGTTTTTCCAGCAGATTTTAGGCACCATAGATGTTTATTTTGTAGCAACCTGTCGCTGTTTTTCCAGCAGCTTTTAAGGCACCATACATGGATATTTCATAGCTAACCATCGGTGTTTTTCCAGCAGCTATTAGGTACCATACATGGGTATTTTGTAGCAACCAGTCACTGTTTTTACAGCAGCTTTTAAGGCACCATAGATGGTTATTTTGTAGCAACCCGTCACTTTTTTCCCAGCAGATTTTAGGCACCATAGATGATTATTTTGTAGCAGCCTGTCCATCAGCTTATTGGCACCAAACATGGGTATTTTTATTAACCTGTTGCTGGTTTTCCAACTGCTTTTTATGCAGCAAACATGGGTGTTTTGTAGAGACAATATGTTTCAAGCGGGGATTGTGCCTCCAGAACAGGGTATTTTAAGGCAAAACATGATCTTTTTTTTAACCATAACCAACTTGTTTTTGTGCCTAAACCTAACTACACAAGTTTTAACGTATCTGCAACATAATAACATGCAATTGTAACTCTGTGGTTTGCAGAAATGTACAATTCCGACATTTTTTCTGGTGATTGGGTTGGTTCAGCATTGTTAGAGAAAATAATGGGTGCCAGTAATGACGCTAGTGCATGCTGCTCTTCAGCCTTCTACCATATGTACTGGACTGACTTAGTACAAATTTGATCCTTGCTGACAGAAAGTACTTTGGTCTTAATGTTGGATCAAAGGGTATTCATCTGGGTTTAAGAAAAAAAGCTAGTTATTTGTACATTTTCAGTCTAGCCTGCATGAAGACTTGGGCTTGTTTTAAAAATCTGAGTACTGCTGGGCAAAGAACAACTCTGTTTGGTAGTTTTCCATTATTCCATGATAATGATGATGTTGATGGTGATGATGATCGTGATGATGATGGTGACAATCAGGATTCTGGCTGTTAACAGATGGTGGGCTGCATTAAGGATCATTTTCTATTGAATTTCTCCATCCATTACTGGAGAAGCTGCAGACATTTGAGCGAGTGATGACAATGATGAGACTGATAATTAGGATATCATCCTTTCAAAAGCAACGTACATGTTCAGACAAATGTCTAAAGCTGGACATTTTAATAGTTGCTCAATAATCAGTTCTAAGTTTTCATGCCAGCAATCAATTTGTCAAAAGAAGCTGTCACATTTTTATAATTGTGGACGTCTCAATTTGGAATAAAATTATAAAGCAATTTTCTCCGAGTGAGATGATGAGTCCATGACAACTGTCCAAGATGAGCTTTTAGCTCTAAACTCACATGAAGGGACAAAGTTAATTATGATTATATATAATGTGACACTCACATCTGTATGTTGTTTATTGTATTGAAATGAATGCACACACACACACACACACAAGCGGGACTATTCAGAGTTTGATAGACAGAGAAATAGAGAGATACTCTGCACTCTGCAAACAAAATCACACATGTATGGGAGCACTTGTTGGAGGGCTCCTAGCCAGGTGGTGATGGAGCAGCTGGGTGGAGTTTGTGCAACGCTTTTAAAAGCTGCCAGCTCTGAATCAGAGGCACAAACACCAGCCAACAATGAAAGACATCCAGAGTCTGAGAGCTGGAGTTTTAACAAAACAGACCACAAGAGCACACACATGTCCATTACCCCTTAGGCTTTTTACTCCAAAGATATTTCTTTTACTTGTTATATGTCTTTATTTTGTAGTTTCATATATTAATGGAAGCATGTACACACACAAACACAAAAGTGAGTTATGTGCTTGTGGTTTTATACCATACAATATATCTCTTAATTCTACAGTTTGGATTTCCTGGTGTGATATTTGCCAGTGACCTCTCCTTTGAAAACAGATTACATCGTTGTCCAGTCCTCTCTCTATCAGTTAAGAAGCATTTCCAAAATCAGGTCCATTTTGTCTCGGCATGATCTCGAGAAGGTCATCCATGCTTTCATTTCTTCACAGTTAGACTACTGCAACTCATTGTATTCAGGGTTGAGCCAAAAAGCCATCTCAAGGCTTCAGCTAGTGCAAAACGCAGCTGGTCGGATTTTAATAAACACTAGAAAATATGACCATACCAGCCCTGTTTCAGCCTCTCTTCCCTGGTTACCAGTCAGTTTTAGAATGGATTTTAAGATTTTACTGATCACTTTTAAAGCAAGTCATGCTTAGCCCCCAGCTACGTTGCTGGAATACTGCTCCCCTATTAGTCAGTCATCGGTTACTGTATTCTTTTATTTCTGTATTACTCTAATTGTTTCTTTGTTTTGAAAAGCGCTTTATCAATAAAGTTTATTTATTATTATCATCATTATTTATTTTGGTTCAGTGTGTTTACAGCTGGGATCAAGAGCCAGACCAAAACAGTGGAAAATAAAATGCATAAAATAAATAAATAAGATCTCTTCATTACCCGATATTAAATTTGTTAGTTCCTTTTTATACTTTTGATACTGAGAGAAAGTTTAATCTGAAAACAGACATATTGTGCTGACTGGTTTATTGATGACAGCTGATATTAAACATTGATGAGCAGACCTCAGTAGGTCCATGTAATTACACTGCATACCTCCACACCTGGAGAGAGAAAAAATTAGGTCACCCTTAATCAGACAAATCACAAGAACAAACTTTCTCTGCCAGATTCCTCCACTCACCAAACTCCACACTTCCAACAAATTTTGTCTCTACAAGGGAAAATTTAAGTAATGAAGCACCACAACAATAGCTCAACTTCACTCTGCTCCTCAGATCCCTGGAGTCTCACATTTAGCCAACTAACTGCAAATGGAAAACGGGCTAACTGCAAATTGAATGTCGCCTAACAGAGGGGTCTGGTGTGAGAGACGGTAAGAGTAGCAGGTTGACTTCCTTCCCTCCCAAAAAAAAGTTGCTTCTGCAGCATCTTTTTTTTTTTTTTTTTTAGAGTTCATGATTTGAGGATAATCTTCAGAGAGGGAGGTGAGTGTGTGTGTCCTTCAGACTTTCAATAAGACAAGAGTCACAGATCCTGATTTCTCTTTTTTCTCGTGGCTCAGAGGGTTCAGTAGAGGTGAGTCTGCAACAAAGCAATGCAACACTGTGTGTGTGTGTGTGTGTGTGGTTATGTGTGTGTGTTTGGCTGCTGTGTGTTTTGTGTTTCCATCCCCTGGCTGGCAGATAAGGAGCCTCTTGGCTGGGTTTTCTCTCTCTTTTTCTCTCCACACATCTCAATCCCTGCAGGCCTGTTGTTGCTAACCACAACCACACATAGACACACACTCCAAAAACAAACCCATAAAAACAATATCAGATCATTACCGAACAATCACAAACACACACGCACGACTCAGCCGAACATCTTGTTTTGTTTTTAGTTAAGTTGTCATGAAGTTAGAATGTGCTGGTTTTCACACACTCCACTGTCAGCAGACTGAGGGAAACGCAGCAAATTAGAGACCAAGGGACGTCCCAGGGGTCCTCAAGGAGACCCCCAGGGTGCCCGCTTCAAAATGAAAAACAATTTAGGAGAAAATTGTCAGTTTTTCCTACGCTGCACTCTGTGTGTGTTAAGCCTTGAAAAGACTCCAAAACTGGTACCTTTTGTTCCATTGTCAGAGCACATCTTCCCGACCTCTGAATTAAAAAAGCAGACAGCACACTTTCAAACTGTTTACAGGTTTTATGCCTCTGCACCGATGACAGCCAAGACCAGAGGAATTACGTTTCGGGTTCTCCATCCCTCCATCAGTCCATCTGTGTGTCACATTCTCATAAACAATATATCTCAAGAACACCTTGATGGAATTTCTCAGAATTTGAAGGATGAACATATTTGACTTTGGTGGTCAAAGGTCAAGGTCACTGTGACCTCTCGTTCACCTCATTCTCATGAACGCGTCAGTCCATCTGCCTGTCCCATTCTCATAAACACTGTGGGCTCTAGTTTCCCGGCACGGTGCAGGGTGGCGAACCCCGAGCAGAGCTAGTTTCGAGCAGCGCTAAGTTTGGTAGTTTGGCAGACCGAGGTGCGCTGAGATGGGTGTGGCGGCGCAGCAGGGGGAGGTGTCGACAGATCCAGCTTGGCGCAGTGACAGTTTGGTGCCAAAAGGCTTCGCCGAAGGTGCGCTAAAAGCTGTCAGCACAGGCGGAGCGCAGCCGGTGTAGTGGAAGTTTGGCTGACCGGCGGACAGTGCGCACACGTCACCAAAACCTCACAGGCAGGTTTCCAGAATGTCAGGCACATTAACGATGCAATAAATACCCACAAAAACCACTATTCAATGCAACTATCTGCAATCAGCACATAAATGTGTCTCTATATCGACTGTCCCGTCACATCTGATGTCAGATCAAAGGGGATTGGCACCGTTTGGCACGTTTGGCACGCGTAATGGAAACCCAACCTGATTTGATTAACACAGCTGCAAACTAATGAGTTCACATCCCTCTCAGCCAACCACAAACAGCCACAGCATCAGATAGGGAGTATATATTCAGCAACTGTCATCTTAGAAAAGTCAAAAGAAAAGAAACAGAGTGAGACTGCGAGAGAGAAAGAGAGCGCGCGCACGCACAAGAGAAACACAACATTGATCTACAATTGTGGTGACCTCCTCCCAGGCTACCTTTGCATCATCAGCCCGTGGACGTCTGCTCACAGTTCCGTATATTCGGACACTGCGAGCTTGGACCTCCCGGACCAAAACATCAGTTTCCTCCTGGGAGAAGTTTGGCCGTCTGACGCTGCTGCTCTCTTCTGCCATGGCGAATTGAGTAAACTCTCATTACGCCTTCGCGCGGCGCATTTAAGGGCGAGGAGAGGGGCTCATTTGATTGGTGTGATGTGTGTAAAACCCACTCCACGCCTTCTCTCCTCCCTCTTTCTGACTTGTGCAGGTAGGAGGGACGGAGGTGGGAAAGAGGAGTAGCTGCGCCAGCGCACACAGTGTGCCAAACTTGCAAAATCCGCCTGGCCACACCCACTTGGCGAAGCGCAGGTGCGCTGCGCCTCCGCCTTGCCCGGTCTGCGAAACTAGAGCCCTGTATCTCAAGAACACCTTGACAGAATTTCTCAGAATTTGGCACAAACTTCCACTTGGATTCCACCATGAACTGACTAGAGTTTGGTGGTTAAAGGTCAAAGGTCACTGTGACCTCACAAAACCTGTTTTTTGGCTATAACTCAAGAATTCTTACATTAATTATGACAGGATTTTACACAAATATCTAATAGAATACAATGATGAAGGGATGACAATTTATATGTAAAAGGTCAAAGGTCAACTTCAGTGTGACATCACTAGGTTCTGCAAAAACACATTTCTGGCCGATATTCAGTGTCGTATCTCAGGAACATAAGGGGAGACGTTTGGTCAGATACTGAATTGGTGACACCTTGGGTGCCTGCTAGAGCTGGGCGATATGGACAAAAATATCTCAGTATTTTCAGGCTGACTGTCCATACTCATTATATCTAGGTGTTTTCTATGAAATGGGCGACATGTTGAGTTCCAAGTCAAAGCCACATTTGAGAGGGGGTAAAAATTGTTTTCCATGGCCTTTCAAATGAATCTAGTGCTGGAAAATGAGTAAAATATTTTTATTTATCCAGGTTATTAATCTTATTTAGGCACATAAAAGAGAGGACGAGGGAGGGAAGGAACGAGAGTCACTTTGTCCCCGTTATATATGTTTTGTATATGAAACGTCCATGTTGTTGCTGCATTCTTTAAACACATCTGTCGCCTGCATTCAGGCGCTGTCTCCATGTCACAAAATAGACTACAACTACCAAGACTAACGGTGACGCGGTATGATCCACCTCACATACAAACTAGCAAACACAGGCTCACCTCACACAATCAAGCAGCTGTCTCCCACACATGCAGCACAGCTCATCTCACACACTGATTTAGCGTAGCGCGTGCAACATATCGACCAATGTCGCACTGTAGACTAATTAACAGACAGATTAAACAGAGGAGTGTTGCTGGAGAACTTGTGAGTGAGTAAGTGGGGCAGAGAGAGTGTGAGAGAGCAGAGATGGACACTGGTATGTGTTATGTAACGCAACTTGACCCTATATTGATATAAACAGTGTTGTCTAAATTTATATCTAGCTTGAATTTATATCGATATATCGTCCAGCCCTAGTGCAAATCAGAACTCGGAGACAGAACTAGATATTAGCCAAAAATGTATACAGTACAGGCCAAAAGTTTGGACACACCTTCTCATTCAATGCGTTTTCTTTATTTTCATGACTATTTACATTGTAGATTCTCACTGAAGGCATCAAAACTATGAATGAACACATGTGGAGTTATGTACTTAACAAAAAAAGGTGAAATAACTGAAAACATGTTTTATATTCTAGTTTCTTCAAAATAGCCACCCTTTGCTCTGATTACTGCTTTGCACACTCTTGGCATTCTCTCCATGAGCTTCAAGAGGTAGTCACCTGAAATGGTTTTCCAACAGTCTTGAAGGAGTTCCCAGAGGTGTTTAGCACTTGTTGGCCCCTTTGCCTTCACTCTGCGGTCCAGCTCACCCCAAACCATCTCGATTGGGTTCAGGTCCGGTGACTGTGGAGGCCAGGTCATCTGCCGCAGCACTCCATCACTCTCCTTCTTGGTCAAATAGCCCTTACACAGCCTGGAGGTGTGTTTGGGGTCATTGTCCTGTTGAAAAATAAATGATCGTCCAACTAAACGCAAACCGGATGGGATGGCATGTCGCTGCAGGATGCTGTTGTAGCCATGCTGGTTCAGTGTGCCTTCAATTTTGAATAAATCCCCAACAGTGTCACCAGCAAAACACCCCCACACCATCACACCTCCTCCTCCATGCTTCACAGTGGGAACCAGGCATGTGGAATCCATCCGTTCACCTTTTTCTGCGTCTCACAAAGACACGGCGGTTGGAACCAAAGATCTCAAATTTGGACTCATCAGACCAAAGCACAGATTTCCACTGGTCTAATGTCCATTCCTTGTGTTTCTTGGCCCAAACAAATCTCTTCTGCTTGTTGCCTCTCCTTAGCAGTGGTTTCCTAGCAGCTATTTGACCATGAAGGCCTGATTCGCGCAGTCTCCTCTTAACAGTTGTTCTAGAGATGGGTCTGCTGCTAGAACTCTGTGTGGCATTCATCTGGTCTCTGATCTGAGCTGCTGTTAACTTGCGATTTCTGAGGCTGGTGACTCGGATGAACTTATCCTCAGAAGCAGAGGTGACTCTTGGTCTTCCTTTCCTGGGTCGGTCCTCATGTGTGCCAGTTTGGTTGTAGCGCTTGATGGTTTTTGCGACTCCACTTGGGGACACATTTAAAGTTTTAGCAATTTTCCGGACTGACTGACCTTCATTTCTTAAAGTAATGATGGCCACTCGTTTTTCTTTAGTTAGCTGATTGGTTCTTGCCATAATATGAATTTTAACAGTTGTCCAATAGGGCTGTCGGCTGTGTATTAACCTGACTTCTGCACAACACAACTGATGGTCCCAACCCCATTGATAAAGCAAGAAATTCCACTAATTAACCCTGATAAGGCACACCTGTGAAGTGGAAACCATTTCAGGTGACTACCTCTTGAAGCTCATGGAGAGAATGCCAAGAGTGTGCAAAGCAGTAATCAGAGCAAAGGGTGGCTATTTTGAAGAAACTAGAATATAAAACATGTTTTCAGTTATTTCACCTTTTTTTGTTAAGTACATAACTCCACATGTGTTCATTCATAGTTTTGATGCCTTCAGTGAGAATCTACAATGTAAATAGTCATGAAAATAAAGAAAACGCATTGAATGAGAAGGTGTGTCCAAACTTTTGGCCTGTACTGTATGTGTCACTAACATTGACCTTTTCTTTCTTTTCATTTTTTCATCATGTTTGACAGTACATGTTAGATAAAGACAGTAAATGTTGTCAGAGAACAACAGGATGATATTCAACAGAGGCTAAATAAAACTAGTGTCATTGCAATAGCGAGCCTGAAAGTGAAGATGCAGGTATATCATTTTGACTCTCCATTGCAGAGAGGAGTTGAATCAATTCAGTTGCTACTTTTATCTTTATTTTAGAGACCTTTACAATGCTAAGCAAACAACAACATCCTTTAACTACATAATGTTTGCTGTGTGTGTGGGAATGAGTTATCTGTTTGTCCTCTATCAGCTGCTGAGGAGACAGTGGGTGAGAAAAAGAAAGGAAGGCGATACCAGTGATGAAGAGAAGACAGAAATGTCAGAAGTAATAAACAGGAGGGAGACAAGAGGAAAGAGGAGGCAGAGCGGGTGGTGCAGCATGGGAGAGAAAAATACCAGGGGCAGCAGTGTGAGGAAAAAAAGAGGACTGAGAGACCAGAACGAGGTGGGTGAAAAAAGTGAGATGGTGCTGAGGACTACACAGCATCACTGGACCTCGATCTGACTCCCCCCCCTCTCCTCTCCACTTTGTCTGAACCTCCTCCTCTCCTGCCGAGGGGAACAACGCCGGCGCTGCATCTCTGCTTTATCAGCAACGACCACATTCACGCCGCATGAAGATGAATCGGTGGAGAGGTTCGCAGCCACCCCGACGAGCAGCAGGAGCCAGCTACACAGCAGGAGCCGAGTAATCCTCAGCCCTTAGAATCACAGGACTCCAAAAAGAGCAACTGGATCAGGATTAATGTGGGAGCCGCACTGCCCAGTTAACAGATACAGCCATAAAAGAAATCTCCAACCTTTTTTTTCCCCCAACTGCTTTCTGTGTGACTGCTGCAATCCTGTTCCATTCTCAAGAGAGACGAGACAAACACAACCTTGCTTTGTGTTCATCCATCCGAACTTACAAGAAATGATCTAGTAGCTTGCTGCTTAAGAGACAACACAGTTCACAGTTACCGTTATTTAACACAACAATCAGAGACGAATTGTTTACAGAGAATGATGCACAATAGATGAAGTATCATAGCGTGAACAGCGAGTTGGGAAATTGTTCCCAGTGTACAGAGAGGCTTCTCTGGAGCTGGAGAGTTTCTGAATGAATAACAATGCGATGTAACAAAGCTGGATCACTTCATGCAAAACTCTCAGGGCCACAGCCGAGGTCTTTAACTAAAACTGTGAGCTGTTGTCTCGAGGAATCAGTCTGGCACAGCTGGGCTCAGACAGGTAGACAGTGTCCTCCAGGTAAATGAGGACCTTACAACCTCGCACAGCCACTCTGACAAATCCACTGTCGGCATCAAAGTAAACTCATTATTAAAGATTGATGACTGGGGCAGCCCAGAGTTATAAAACAGCAGGTTTGGGATTAAGAACATGAAGTGTGGTATTAAGAAATGAGCATTTACAGGAAAAAGCCATCAGGACAGCATGGGACAGCTACAGAGCTGATTTATAATGAAATCTGGATAATGTGTTTTTAAAAAGAACCATGCAGCTGGATTTGAAAGTTGTTGTAAACAAACTTTGTATACTTTACATCACTGCAGAACATTTTAAAGCCACTCTTTAGATGGATTTCGTAACTTTCAGATCGCTGCTCATTTTCATTATTTATACAATAAAAAAGAAGTGAAAGCTGGGGATGTTGGGGTACTCTAGGATGGTGTTTCTCAAACTACAGTATGGGTTTCTGGGGGCTGTAGTGGCATTACAGGGAGGCGCTGGGCACTGCTGTAGTAATCTATCACAGTGAATTTCTGTTGCTACTATTTTTGTTGGCAATTTTACGATACTGCAGTTGCAAGCAGGGGGCCATTTCTAAAAAATGTTGGTGCATTCAAGGACACGTTGACAGATCAGAGTTGATAGGGGTTTTTTTTTCCTCCAGAAAGTTTTTTTTGAAGAAGACAAACAACAAGCAAATATGGCGATCATAAAAAGGACAGTGTCATAGGGGATGCTTTCAATGTCTCAAGTTTACCTGCCTGATGATCAGGCTAATTTGTCATATTTTTCCTTTTTTTCCTTTATGTTTGAGAGAGGGATTATTTTATTTTATTTCACCCTAACTGACCTGTACCAAGTGATGTGTCATTTTCAGTTGCGGTGTGGCAGTAGCTCAAAGGAGTTAAAGGATAAGTCTGGCTGTATTTGTTTTTGTCACTGTCAACACATTCCACAGATCCACCAGAAGGGACAGTAAACTGATCCAACTTACAAGACACAAACTTTGTAATCTATTTCAATCCAGTCCCCAATCGTACACCATCTGGTTGCCCAAAAATACTCAACAAATGTGGATTAATCCACGATTGAAAAAGTCCCCATCAAATGCAATACTTCCTCCTGTTTGTGCTCCTTTTACACTGCCAGATTTTCCGCGAATGTTGGGCCGTTTTGCTGGCAAGCTGCGAGCGTTTAGACACACAGAGCCGGATTGGCGAGTTGATCCGAGCTGCCCACTTTTCCGCCTCATAGGGTAGACATATTGGTGGAACCCTTTTAGTTTAAACAGACTGTTCATGACTTGTGGGAGGAGCTGTTGATGACGCCGCACGTGCGACCCACTGGCGGTGGATAAACAGGAAACAGCTGATAGCAGGAATTAGCGAGCAGCTAGTAGCAAGAGGGAAACACAAACCTGACAGACTCTGTAAAGATGAGCAACTGGGGAGACAAGGAATTGTGCGCCCTCCTTGTCCTCGCAAACGAAGAGGCCATTAACCGTCAGATGACGGGGACGGTGAAGAACGGCCAGACTTACGAGAGAATCGCCGAAGGACTGACCAGCCGCGATTTTGTTTTTATACTGCCAATGCTGAAAAAAGACTGGTTGGGCTTTCCTGCAAATTTGCACAACTCCTATCTAAAAAGGGCTTTTGATGCTGAGAGCAACAGGTAGTATACAGTCCCTCCAGGATTTTGCAATGTTGTGATCACAACAATTGACACAAATTCAGCCAATTCCTGTAAATTCTGCGTGACCTCGCAATTTTGTCAAGTTACTGCAACTTTACCTCAAATTTTACAGTTTGAAACGCATAATTTCACATTTCATTGTAGAGCTGCCCCCCTCTCTCTCTGTACATCATGAGACTACTGCTGCAGGACTGAGCTCTGTGACTGGAGTCACACACACACAGTGACAGGGCTAACTGTTAGCATCACACAGCTAATGCTACCCAACAGTTATTTACAGGTCTGAGGACAGTCAAGGTGTTTCAGTGTGAGATTAATGACGTGGTGTTGGATGGTAGCCTCTGCTGTGGGGCTTCTGCCCAAAGGCAAAATGTGAGATCACGCTGTTCTGTGTTAGCTTGTGCTAACAGGGCAGGAGAAGAGCTTCTCACAGGAACGGTTCTTCCAACACATTCTCACTCTGACCTCTTGACATATTGACGTTTTGGTCATGCACTTTCCACGTCCACATACGAGGTGCAAGGTACCCTGGGTGCATTGGTTGATGATGGTCTGGGACACCATGTCAAGTTCTGCCTGTTAAAGCATTGTCCTCTTTGAAAACACACATCCGTTTGCACAGGATATTTAGCGTTTGCGTACAGTCTCTACGTCGGTACAACATTGCAAACTGTCCTTTGGTTTCCTTCAACAACAAACACACATAGTTAGGTTTATGCAACAAAAGTATGTGGTAAGGTTTTGGAAAAAAGAACAGGGTTTGGCTTTAGAATCATACGGGACGTGAACAACAGACTCTCGGGTGAAGGTCAGTGTTTGTTGGACCCGTCCACCACCCCTCTCATCCGACCCCCATCCTTGTCCTGCCTCGTATCCCTCTGATGTCGCTGGGTGCTGTTAAATTATACAGCAACTGGCTGCGTATCATGCCAACATTACCCCTTTTTTCGTTGGTTTCTGACACCGCTAGTCACTGCCCAAGTGCCAGATTTTCACGACTTCAGAGTGAGACCGGGCTCGTCCTTCAGCACTGTTCAAAAGCAATCAAGTTAGTGCCACATGACGCAGCACTAAAGCACTGTTAGCTGAACAGCTGATCGATCAGCAGCAATCACCTGTTGCAGCCCCCAACCTAATTCTGTGGAAAACACGGAACAGCTGTTAACAACATGCATCGTGATTTTTTTTTTTTTTTTTTTTTAGAAAAGCCGCTGTAAAATCAGACATTTCAGGCCACAACGATCACAAAAATAGCCCGCAAAATCCTGGAGGGACTGAGTAAAAAGATAAGTCTGCACAGGGCAGGAGGGAGGGGTGGTGGATGGAAATAAACACAGACTTTCACTGCTGTCCATGTCCTGTGTGACAACAAAAATCAACATTGTTGTAATGTAACGTTTCATAACTAATGTCCATCCGTCACAAACTTATATCACTCACATCACATATCTGCACATTACACACCTATTTTAACCCAAACCATGATGTGTTTTCTAAACCTAACCAAGTAGCTTTGTTGCCTAAATCTAACTCTGACCAATTGACAGCGTTTACTATGCATCACAATGTGTTTCACCCAGCAGTCAGCTGTGCATCATATACAGATGCTAAAGGGTGCGTCTCATAGAGAAGCCAAAGGGTGCCTTCAGCGTCGGTATCACACGCTGAGGGGCATGAGAAAGCGTTGGTATCTCACTACCTGGGAGCATCAGTATTTGACAACCTAGGATGAGATTGCGTTAGAACTAACTGGCTTGGGTCTGAGAGGGCAAAACTTCCAGAACCTATCAGACTGAAACACTGAGAGTTTAGGGTTCTGGTTCACTAACTTCAGACAAGGTGCTACGAGGAATAGGAGCTAAAAAATAAGAAACAAGTATTTGCACTGCTTACATTTTTACGATCAAGTACTCATAGGCAAAAAATAATGAGCCCTTTTTTAAAAGTGACTAATTTCAAATGTCACAAGAGCTGCAAGCTGCACACATCGGACACATGTGAGAAACAAGTGCATATGGAGCCAGTCACCCTCCAGCTGAGAAACGACGGTGGATGAAGCTTTTGTTTTGAAGATGCCAGGCTCAGAAGGAGCTTTCTTCCAGACACAAACCTGACCACAGACGTTCATCTTTGCCCGACAGGCCAACTCCTTTTAGGGCCATAAGGCTTCTGGCTCTTTGACGTGAGTGTCTTTACTCTACCACAGAAGTTCCTTAACAACAGAGCTGCTTTTCAGACAGCCAATCCTGTCGCAGTCATTCAAACACACACACTCACTCACTCACACCCACACAGACACCATGAGACGCAGAGTGAATATAGACACTCCACTTACTCTTTCTGAGAACCATTTAGCATCTGCTCATGAGTTAGCTGCTTCAGAATGAAGCCATAAAAGCAGAGAAAGTATTCTGTCCTGTGATGATGTGAATGACAGTGACACTGGCAGGTAGAAGAGACGAAACCACCAAAGCACCCATCAACCACAAAAAGATCCTCCTCAAGGGGACTGCGGCTTGAATAAAACATCTAAATGTGCATGTGGACAGTTTACACAAATGAGTCGTGCATGAGAGAAAGAAATTACAAAACAAGGAGAATTGTTGACTGAAACCCTGCAAAGTATTGGATTTGTAAAACCCCTTTCACAACAGCAATGCTTTATGGGAATCATTGTCATGTTTGGAACACACAATTGCAAAGCACTTGTCAAAAATTACCAACTGTATGAGGTCCCCAAGTGTGTAATTAAGTACAAAACTGATTATTTCAATGCCTAAACATTGTTGTGCAAAAACTAAACTGTCATTTGTTCATTTGGTAATTTTGTATGAATATTCCTTGCTCCACACTCCTAGCTAGGAATTTCCTTTTTGTCTGTAGGAACAGTCTGCCGCACCTAATTGGCCTGTGTGAAATGCTGCAATAATAAAGTCCCAATGCAGGCTGACTTGGCAGAGAGGGCTGCCATCTTGTTATTACATGGATTAGTGTATTGTGCTATTACTACCACAGGCACAAAAAAGTGTCCACAAACAAGGACAACAGGTCTAAGTTAAGCAAAATGAATTATACAGAGCAGCAAAGCTAAAATGTGATGTCCTCATATGAGGACGCAGGGTCTCAGGAGGATATTGTTTGGCAGTGTGGGTCTGATGGTCACTTGGTCTCCAGACTGAAATATCTTAGCAGCTATTGGGTGGATGTCCATAACATTTGGTCGAAACTATCATGGTTCCAAGAGGATGAACCCCAAGGACTTTGTCGATCCTTTGACTTTTCCTCCAGCACCACCGGCATGTGGACATTTTGGGGTTTCAGTGTTTTCAGTGAGACATTCATTGTTCCCATATTATTCAGCCTGGCTACCAATGTTGTTAGATGCTTTCTGGTCAGGACAACTTCTAATGCCAAAGTCAGTTTGACGTTGAGTGTTATTTGTTGTTGGCATTTTGTTGGTTTTAAGTTGTGTTGTTGAGTGACCAAAATACAATGTTTCCCGAACATCTTATGCAAATGTTGACATAGAATAACGACATTTAGTCATGAGTAAGTCTGCAAATGTCATAAGCCTCGTTTCCACCAAACACTTTCAGTATGGTACCTTTGGAACCAAAAGTAAGCCTTCACCGCGAACAGTACCCTTAAATGTGAGCGGGGTTGTTGTCACTCACTGCTCCGTCCAGTACTCACTGTATTTCCTCATTACCGGTGACAGATGGACGTCTGCGCCTTGTTTATCGTCCACAGAATGAGGTTGCATGCTGACATTTTCAGAACAAAATAAATCAGGCTGCAGTGAGAGTCTCTCTCCATGGGATATTAAATAGTGGTTTTGCACATTTAGTCCTTCTCAGGCAAGTTTTGGGCTTTAGTGTTGCCGTAGCCCAATGCTCTGTGGCGTTTATTGTTCCTCCGAGTGAGGATCAGATTATACGCAGTCCACATAACCCGGCCAAAATTAAGACGTGTAAACGCTTGAAGATCCACTCATCAGTGTATGTCATATAAAAACTAAGTAATGGTCAGTTTTCATGTGGAATATTGAGGGTGTGTTGATTGATTCACGTCTTCACCTCATGCTTTGAGTAACTTTAACGTTAACATTCCACCTTAAAAGTTGCCGACAGTCGGCCCATGCCTTTAGTTATTTGTTCTCTGCCTACAGCTGCTGCAAGAGGTAGCAAAACATCCTTTCATTTTATAGTGACAGTCTACTAATTAAACTCAACAGTATAAGCAGTGGTAACATAAGCCTCACTCTAGCCACAACTCAGCCCTGAGCAGAGTGACTGTCCTCTACTGACCAATCAACAGACTGCAGTGTCTCTAGCTCCATCTTTTAGTACCAGATCAGTGTGCTAGGTACCCCAACAGAGGGGGGACCAAAAATGGGGATAGTAAGGAACGGTTCCATTGGGACAGTGGAAAAGCACACCAAACTGAACCAAATTGTGTTGCTCGGTTAGCCTGGAAATCCAGACCCAAATCTAGAAAGATTTAGGGTCTGGCTATGAGTAATGCAAATGGCCCAACTCGAGGGGCGGCAACAAGCATGCATTTGTAAATATCACTGCACGCAATTGGATAACACTACGACCAGTCAGAACAATACACGGGGTGACGTATCCAGAGCGCTACCAACAGAGCTAACTGGTAGATTAGACTCTTGCCGTATCCGGTCGGCAAAACAGCAAAAACGTCCTTCTTGCAAAGGAAAGACTCGAGCGCCGTCTTCTGTTCCTCTTTTAGAGAAAAAGCCAAGTCTAACTCGTTCATTGTAGCGGCCAAAGCCATTTCAAACAACTGGTGTTCATCCGTAGCCATCTTGCAATGTTTACTGACTGATTCCGGCAGCGCTGTCGTCATCTGTTTAGCTCGCCTCTGGCCCGCCGATATCAGATACACTGATGTGATTGGTGCAGCTCGGCTCCAACGGCATGGGTGATGAGCATCATTACTGATTGCCAGAGTGACTCGCTGAGCAAATTCATGTGCTCTCGTGAGAACTCTGGATTTCCAGGGTACTGCTCAGTGTAAACGGGGCTATAATGTTAATGTCCACACATCAAACTTCTATGTCAGAGGCATCTAAAAAAATGGTCAACTCGATTGTTACTCCACCAAACAATTTCACATCTATCCAACATGAGAGTCCAACTTTTGTCTGACGTCATATTGACGTTTGGTGGCAGCTGGGATGTATCCTGATGACTGACTCCTCTAAGCCACCATGATGCTGACATGTGTGGCTGTCGTGAAATGTGTCACCAACTATTACATGCATTGTGGTGACATTTGGTTTAGAATTCATACCCCCTCTAAAGACCATTTAATTTTCCATTTAGAGCAATCACCATGTAAATATTTTATATTTTTGTTATACTTTAGTTTGTGACAGAATACTTGCAAAACTAATGGCGTTTCCATCATTCTCATCTGCACTGTAGTGTGTTTATACAGTATAACAAAAACACTTTTCCTGCCTCATTTGCCTCTCTTGCTACAAAGAAAAACAGACACCTAATAACTCCTGAAAAACAACAATATCAGAGATTGATGATATCTTGTGTGCAATGTCAGAATACAGACGCAGGCAGACAGACATTTACTCATAAATACTGAGTGGAGGGAAAACTTATGGAGCACAGTATGAGCACAGATGGCAGCTCTTATTAAAATCAACATGTTTGAATGGTCACTCTAGCAGTGCAATTAATAACTGTGGTGCCAGTTACGACACAAACAAACACACAAGTCAAACAAGTACAAGTCTGACTTGTTAACCAGCTTGATTTCACTGAATATTCTACACTGTAGGTACTGAACATCATAAATGTTTGATGCTCTGACTGTGTACACAATTTAAGTAACAATCTGATCAAATAATACCGCAGCTGTGATTGAGAAGCATCACAACAGACTTACCAGGGCAAACATGTAAATCCTGGAGTGACAGAGAGATGTGTATCAGTGGGCAGGAACAACCACAGAGCTAAACACTTTCATTTCACTAGGGACTTACAACACATGAATACATGTATGAACTCACAGCTCCCCTGTTGCATACTCAGTTGTTTAGCAATAGAGAAGAGACTTAAAATATGGATTGACTGACAGTCTTCTCATGCAGAGAATCTTTTTTTTTTTGCACATAATGAGCAGAAGTAATCCCACAACAACCGAAAACCCATTTAAGCCTGAACAAAAACTGCTGAGAAAAACATTATTTACATGTTTATGTTTTACGCATGATGCTCATGCTTTCATCCAAAGACACTCTAACAAGGTTAGGTTTGGCCCTAAAATACATTACTGTTGGGCTGGTGAACAATCACCCCCCCTAAACACCCACAGTATATGCTTGTTGATAGCACATTGAGGCTCAGTCTGTAACGAGATGTTTCCATTTGCAGTTTATCTACATGATAAGACCATTCCCTTTTACTCTGTACCAATAAAGCCATCTGTGAGTCAAAACTGATGCAATAACGCAGTGGCCACAGTGACATAAAAAATGTATAAGGCAGTCATGACTGGATACAGGACCTAGACAACTTATGGAAAGGGGCTCAGAAGTAATTTCATCAGAATTACAGGCTTTGTTACAGCAGGGTCACATTATGTTTAATGCCAATGAGCAGCATTTACCATAAAAGAGGTCCGACAACACGAGTCAAGAGTCTAGAGAGGCCAAATTAAAACCTTCGTCACCAGTGGAATGACCGTAGTGGTTTCAATTGACCTATGGCTAAGCCACGCCCCCCCTCCACTCACTCGGACAAACTATCAGCATTCAGTGAGCGGCGCTATGGCAGGTGTCACAGTACGCGGCATTTCACAGGAGGCAGTTGATGATTTTTGGGGACATAACGTTCAGATGTCATTGAGAAGTAACCAAAAGGGCCTAAACTACGCATTGGAGGGATATATTCATCATTTTATTGTTGAGAAGCTCGATGAAAAGCTTAAATTACAAGCCAAAATTTACAGGTCACAGTGTACGCTTGTGAACCGCATCTCGATGCCGTCACCATCAAAGACAACAAGTTAAAGTGCCACTGAAGTTAAGGTTTTTGGCTCAGAATATGAGAAAAGGATAACGGCCTTTTTACCATCTTTACCAAGAGTGTCTCTCCGTTAGTTTGGTGCTACAGTATTTACACTGAATCATTCAGCATAACGTTTGCCAACCTTTGTTATCTCTGCCATTACAGATAAGTTAATGAAGCTAAGCTCCAGAAGTTAACGTTAGCTTAAAGGAGCAATAAGTGGAACTTCATCATTTCTAGATTGAAGGAATTAAAAAATTGCTATATGAAGAACTAGAGGTGTAATTTCATCTGGAGTATAGCATGACCTCACACACCCTCTCTCTGTGTTGATCTCCAGCCCCTTGTTTACAAGCCGGTCCGGCTGCGCGTTCATGTACGTTCATGTGAATCAGCAGCCGACTAGCGCTAACGCTAACGTCCCTACTCTTCTCCGTGAGCCTGGCGGGCTCGCGGGCTCACGGCTCTGGCTCACGGAGAAGAGTAGGGACGTTAGGGTGGCAGCCGACTAGTGCTAACACTAACAGGAAAGCAGGGAAATAGCTAAACACAGCAGAGACTGAGAGCGAGTGAAAGACATCGCTAACTGCTAAACTAAGCCAAACTAAGTTGGCTGTTTAGGTTTTATTTCCTCGCCCCTGTGGCAAATGAATCTGCCTGTAGTGAAACTGGGGCTAACCGGTGCTTCCTCCTCAGGCTCCCAGCTAGCGGGGGCTAACTGGTGCTTCTTCCTCAGGCTCCACTTCGCTCAGCTGCCAGCACAGCCAGTTTGCCTCCGCTAGCTTCCCAGCTAACGTTACCCCCAGCTCTCCGTTTGGATCCAACCGGAGCATCGAGCCCTGGATTGTTATTCAGGTTAATGTGAGAAGAAGCAGCAAACCTAGCGGTGAAACAATTTCGCTTTTTGCCCCTTTAACTAGAGCCCTTTGGACAACAGCTAACAATGATGTACGATCACCAAAGTACAAAACTAGAACAAAATAGGCTAATGAACTCCCAGCAAACAAGGTGACATGATGAACAACGCAGCTAGGAGCTAACGTTAGGCTAACTTTAGCTAACGTTAACTAGAGATGTTAAAGATAACTTTATATTTCTTTCCAGCAAAGTGACAATATGTTGCCTCAAACACGATGTTGACTTACCTTAGAACAGATGTAGACATCATTGTTAATCTTATTCACGTTGAGTTGATGTTGTGGTCTAATGTTACCACACAACTTTATCCAAAGGAGACACTTTTCTCGCTTGAGATGTGGTTTAAAGTTTATTTACCTAAACCTTACAACACCAAACCATGTTTCTTTCCTAAAACAAAGTAACTTTCCTTGCCTAAAGCTAACCTACATACCTTTACATTAACCATGAAACATCATTGGTGGGGCGCTAATTGTTGTATGCGCGTTTTTATAAGATATCATACAAACCATTATATGATATGTTGACTTTAGCAGACCTTAACCTAGCGGTGGCAGATCAGAAAACACTCATATGTGTTTTTTATTATCAGTCTGTCATGTGGGTTTATTTTGAAAGCATACGTAGGAAAAACTTTAACTAAACATATGCCACATACAAAAACTGCACACAAACTGAAACTAACCGACAATGACAAAATCATATGATTGGCCTGTACAATATGATCCACTGCTGATTCAGTCATTTCAAAGTTTAAGCACTTCTCGATAATCTGCTGGACTTTTCCACTCTGTGAAGAAAGTTTCAACTTTTTGTAGCCAGGCTGTGTCATTAAAGGCTGAGCAGATAGTGTGCTGAAATGGACACATTTTGTGTTGACTGTTGGGATGTGATGGTGTTTTGGAGAGCTGTGCACTGGGATGAGAGAGATGTGAGCATCTGTACCGTGAAGCACTAGATGAGACTTTGGTCAGAATGATAGAAAAAGATGAAAGTAAAAGAAATCACATCAGATTTTTCACTTTTTCTGAGGAAATTCTTTCACAACACACGCATGACTTGACCATCTGAGATTATTCTGTGACACATGGTTTTCTGAATGAAGCCGTTACCATGTGCTGTTTGACTACCAATGTCATTTTTACTTAGGCCACTACTTATTCACACAGTGTGCGTTGTCAAGATCAAGACTAAAGGCAAATAAAACTTGTTGATTATGTGAATTCTTGATAAAGAGGTGATCAATGATACCATGCACTCGGCAGGAGAGATACAAATATTGCAGCACTAAGATGAGTGTTCAAGTGTCCAAGATATGATCTAATGTGTCATGAATCCTTTTGACACCACTATCAATACCAAAAACAAGGCTTTGTATCAGGCATATTGCTGTTTTGGGGATCCATCCACCCCTTCCCCAGAGAGGAATGTCATTTCATTAAACTGTATACTTGTATATGAGTTAAAGAGCCCAGGGTGGGGAGCCCTTCTGTGCAGAGTTTGCATGCTCTCCCTGTGTCAGCGTGGGTTTTCTCCAGGTGCTCCAGCTTCCTCCCACAGTCCAAAGACATGCAGGTTAATTGGTGACTCTAAATTGTCCATGAATGTGAGCGTGAATGGTTGTCTGTCTCTATGTGTCAGCCCTGTGATAATCTGGTGACCTGCCCAGGGTGAACCCTGTCTCTCACCCAGTGTCACCTCAGATAGGCTCCAGCGTCCCCGTGACCCGTAACAGGATAAGCGGTTACAAAAAATGAATGAATGTTTCTGACCAATGTGTGTTGCCCATAAGTCTAATTAAATACACAGGTATTATGAAATTCGAGAGTTTAACAAACAAAATATGTGGAAAGTTTGTACCTCAACAACTTGAACTAAATATTTTATGATGAAAGTCACAATGCAAAGTGAGATACAGCCAACATGCTCTCCTCAATCTGCCATAATAACTATATAACTTCATCTCCTCAGCCACAACATGTACAATGGGAAGCTAATAAATGCAGCTATATTCACAATTTACTAATTCTCAAAAGCTGTTTAATAAGAAAAAAATCGGAGGAGGCAGGTTTTTCCAGAGACTGAAGCTCCTCACCCTGCAGCAGACTGTGTACATGCTAACTCGAACAGAAGTGAAAATGAGGTCTGTTTGGGGGCAACGCTGTGCGAGATGACTTGCTGCCGCCCGCCTCACGGACACAATGCTGCTGTCCTGCATTGTCCCAGCCAATTTGTCGCCTGTGCTGTTATCATGTGTCCTCCTACAAGATTGGAAAAGTAGCGAGAGAGAAATACACAGCCTTCTTTTTTTTTTACCCCTCCTGGGTAGCGGTAGGGAAAGTTATTCAGCCCCAGATACACAAATGACGACTGAATCCAAGGAGTTTTCATAGATATGGAAATTTACATAACCTCCATTCAGGTAGGCACACATGCTGGAGGAAGCTCTCATTGTGAAACAACAGCAGCACTCAAACACTGCATCAACTGAGGAGGGAGGTGCATAGCTGGTTTCCAGTTTTTGTCTCTTTTACACCAAATTTGAACAAAAGCTCACCACTCAAAAACATTCTGTACACATGGAGACTACGACAGAAATCACGCTGAGGCTTCAGTGGAAACTGGGCCTGCAGCAGGAAGTAGAACAATGACACAGGAGGTGCAAGAGGGATTAATTAAAACAACAAGACGAGCTAATCAGCTTATGAGCACCAAAAGGCACAGGATGATTGGGTTTGACGGCTAAAACAAAAAGTTAGTGAATTTTCATTTCCCAGTGGCTGAAACAGACACGACTTGAGGAGTGTCTGGATCTGACAAAGCTGATACTGTCTCAGTCTCAATGCACAAAGGCTCTGAGGTTAGACAAACAAAAGAAAAACTGCAGGGGAGTGCACACAATATCATGGACACCTGTACAATATAAAGCAACCCAGTGCCTTGGAACAATTATTTATGAAACTTGCCAGGTGTAGTTTCTGTTGAGTCACAGAGGTGCTCATTCAGCTCTGTGCTATTTTCTGAGGTTGTAGATATCATACTGTGCTAGTAAACCTGACATCATAATAGAAGGTAGTACAACATCATCATCCAGAAATTATAGTGCCAAAAATAAATTAAATCTTCAACCTCTCAACAGGAAACTAATGATCCTTAAATATGTAAGACACCTTTGATCTGTACTTCGCAAAATGTTATGTATTTTACTCATTTCATTTTAACTCCTGTGGACTCATATGTGATATATATGATTCATTACTTTGTAGCACTTCCTGTGGTGGTATTTGGTTTCTTCACGAAACACAGTGTAAACATTCTGACAGTTAGTTTATACTTTTGTGTACCCAGTTTCCTTGTTACTGTGCCAACTCATTTTTACCTCTGCCAAGAGGTTATGTTTTTAGTCTGGTTTCTTTGTTTGTCAGCAAGATTAAAGAAAAACTACTGGCCCGATTTTCATGAAACTTGGTGGAAGGATGTAGCACAGTCCAAGACAGAACCCATTACATTTTGAAGCAGATCTGAATCATGAAGCAAATACACAAATTGTTTTTCACTCTTGTTAACATTGCAAGATAGGGCATTGGGCCTTGGCAGAGGTCTGTGTTCTCCGAGCGACCTTCTTGTTCTTGTTTGTAATCACCATCATTGAATGTGTATTCCAATACTGTTTTTACAGTTTCACAATTATGTTTTGTTAAAACCCCAAGGTCTTCAGGCTTTACTGCCTTTGCCAATGAGTTCTCAGTTTGGTTTGTTTGTTTGTCGGTAGGATTACAGAAAATAATTTTGTCCTGATTTTCATGAAGATTGATGAAAGAAATGTGGAAAGAACTAAAAGGAAAGAATTGGCCTTGGCGTAGCTCTGTGCTCACTGAATGCAGTTGTAGTTGGAATAGGGGTGGGCGATATGGCCCATGATGTTTCAGGGTATTTTTGCGAAAATGACATTTTTGACAATATGAGAAATTAGTAAAAAAAGATATAGAATTGCAACAAAATAAGTGATAGAGTCTTACATGTCAATTTGCCCTCAAATATTCAGTAAAAACTTAATATTATCTCTCATTTCTTATCTCTCAACAACAGCAACTCACAGTGAGATTCAGATTCTGTATATTAATAGTTCAACAAAATCAAATCTACCAAAAATTACACATTTAAACAGCTCCCACATATAAAAAATGTCCCTTGGGATCTACAGTACAGGCCAAAAGTTTGGACACACCTTCTCATTCAATGTGTTTTCTTTATTTTCATGACTATTTACATTGTAGATTCTCACTGAAGGCATCAAAACTATGAATGAACACATGTGGAGTTATGTACTTAACAAAAAAAGGTGAAATAACTGAAAACATGTTTTATATTCTAGTTTCTTCAAAATAGCCACCCTTTGCTCTGATTACTGCTTTGCACACTCTTGGCATTCTCTCCATGAGCTTCAAGAGGTAGTCACCTGAAATGGTTTTCCAACAGTCTTGAAGGAGTTCCCAGAGGTGTTTAGCACTTGTTGGCCCCTTTGCCTTCACTCTGCGGTCCAGCTCACCCCAAACCATCTCGATTGGGTTCAGGTCCGGTGACTGTGGAGGCCAGGTCATCTGCCGCAGCACTCCATCACTCTCCTTCTTGGTCAAATAGCCCTTACACAGCCTGGAGGTGTGTTTGGGGTCATTGCCCTGTTGAAAAATAAATGATCGTCCAACTAAACGCAAACCGGATGGGATGGCATGTCGCTACAGGATGCTGTGGTAGCCATGCTGGTTCAGTGTGCCTTCAATTTTGAATAAATCCCCAACAGTGTCACCAGCAAAACACCCCCACACCATCACACCTCCTCCTCCATGCTTCACAGTGGGAACCAGGCATGTGGAATCCATCCGTTCACCTTTTCTGCGTCTCACAAAGACACGGCGGTTGGAACCAAAGATCTCAAATTTGGACTCATCAGACCAAAGCACAGATTTCCACTGGTCTAATGTCCATTCCTTGTGTTTCTTGGCCCAAACAAATCTCTTCTGCTTGTTGCCTCTCCTTAGCAGTGGTTTCCTAGCAGCTATTTGACCATGAAGGCCTGATTGGCGCAGTCTCCTCTTAACAGTTGTTCTAGAGATGGGTCTGCTGCTAGAACTCTGTGTGGCATTCATCTGGTCTCTGATCTGAGCTGCTGTTAACTTGCGATTTCTGAGGCTGGTGACTCGGATGAACTTATCCTCAGAAGCAGAGGTGACTCTTGGTCTTCCTTTCCTGGGTCGGTCCTCATGTGTGCCAGTTTGGTTGTAGCGAAGAAATTCCACTAATTAACCCTGATAAGGCACACCTGTGAAGTGGAAACCATTTCAGGTGACTACCTCTTGAAGCTCATGGAGAGAATGCCAAGAGTGTGCAAAGCAGTAATCAGAGCAAAGGGTGGCTATTTTGAAGAAACTAGAATATAAAACATGTTTTCAGTTATTTCACCTTTTTTTGTTAAGTACATAACTCCACATGTGTTCATTCATAGTTTTGATGCCTTCAGTGAGAATCTACAATGTAAATAGTCATGAAAATAAAGAAAACGCATTGAATGAGAAGGTGTGTCCAAACTTTTGGCCTGTACTGTATATATATATAAATAAACAGGCAATGTCCCTCTCTTTTAGCAAGATCCTAAATGATCAAGTTCTTTCTTCTGCCCGGACCTTTATGCTCTGCCATTTCTCATCACGCTGTAATCTGTGACAGGCTGTTATGTTACCATAACTATCGCACATTCATATATATATATAGTTATTTTGTCGAGCCACGAGCAGCACGTAGGTTTACATTACCAAAGGTTTATGACAACATCACTTGATGAAACCAGCTCCCGTGTGTGCATGTCAAGAGAGGAGAGGGAGAGACGCTGTGCTGCCACAGTTTATTCCACACTACTGAAGCTGCTCCTCTTTTTGGAACCACTGCGATGTCAGTAACAGGGTTCCCGCGGATACTAATCTAAAAATAAGGCCTTAATTGGCATTAAAATGTCTTAAATCAATCTTTCAACACATGGTAAGTAGGATTTTATGATTGTAATTAGTCTCAAATCTAAAAATAATAGGTAACATTTATTTTTTTTAAATAATTTGCCGAATAGCAGTAAAATCACGAGCGGAACCAACAAAACAGTGACGTGTTTGCTGCCGTGACTCTCAGAGCAGATGCACGTCGTTCATGTAGCAGTCGGGAAAGTGTAAATTTAATGGAAATAGGCTGTCCAACAAAGATTTTTCTGGATCGCTGAAACCGGTACCAGGCAATTTATACGAGGCACGGTGTATTTTGTGCAAGAAATGTTTCAAACTGGGCACGATTGGAATCAAGGCAGTGGAGTCCCACATGCACAGCGAGAAACACAAAGCCTCAAAATCAAGCTGTCAACAAACGCCAGGTATTTTGCAGTTCTGTTCTACTCTCGTCTCTACCGTGCCTCCACCCCCATCTCCGATATCAACAACCGGGACAGCAGCACCAAATCTCCGGACAATGTTCGGATGCGCGCCTACGCTAAAAGCAGAGGTACTGTGGTGTCTGAACACTGTGACAAAACACCAATCATACAAATCAAATGAGGGAGTTGGAGATTTATTAATTAATTTATTTTATTTGTGTTGATTGTGTCGCTGGTCTTAAATTTCATTTCAAGTGGCAGTAAAAAAGTCTTAAAAAGTCTTAAATTTAACTTGCCTTAAGCTGTAGGAACCCTGAGTAGTAATTTCATTTTCAGCAATGCTTGTTGTTGCCATGGGTAACAGTATGACATCAGTATGTTAACAAGTCGAAATATCGAGACTATCAGGATATGAATTTT
Source organism: Epinephelus lanceolatus (assembly GCF_041903045.1). Lineage (NCBI taxonomy): Eukaryota > Metazoa > Chordata > Actinopteri > Perciformes > Serranidae > Epinephelus > Epinephelus lanceolatus. Next base: position 40,611,823 of record NC_135744.1, on the reverse strand, counting down.
TCATATCATACAAAAAATTATAACGTTATCGTGAACAAGCTGATATGGCACACCCATAAGTTGGAAGCGTTTAGTTCGTTGTATAGCCGTGCACATAGATGCAAACAGCAAGGGCAGCAGATTTAGGGCAGCTAAATTCATTACATATCAAACACGAAATAAACTAAAAGGGCACTCAGAGAGCACTGGTCTCCACGATGGCCAAATGCTCCATCTCAAAATGATAAAGAAAGTGAAAAATAATGTGTATCTGCCCTGTGCTTTGGATCCACTCCAAAATGTAATGGCTTCTTCCTAGGACCATGTTACACCCTCACACCAAATTTCACAAAAAAAAACAAAAACATAACCAAAAACAAATTCCTCCTTGGTGGATGAAACTAGTGTTTCATGTATGAGAAAGAGGTGAGTGAAGTGACTTAAACTACAGTGAAACTGGCAGAACCGTTGCTGCCTCAGGATGAAAAGTTGTCTGTTGTACCTTTAACAAACAGACTCTCTAAGCCATACGAAACCCTGCTGCTCCAAAAGAGCAGAATCGTCTCAGATAAGCCTTTTTCCTCTGCTGTGCCCTGGTTTAGTGCCACACCCTTCGTCTCTGAAAATTGACAGCGAGGTGATGAGAAAAGCAGCCATTTTGGGTCTTTCTGTGTCTCTCAGGTGGCCTCCTCCTCCCCTCTCTGCTCTCTTTGGATGCCGGTAAAGCACATTTCCTCCAAGATTTCAAAACCAACACAATAAATACAGTGGAATATGGGACTCTGCCGGCAGCATGTTTTTCCTCTTTTCACTCTGCTTCCTTTTCAAAGCCCTGTCCCTCCGCTGCTTTAATACAACCTCAGGTGCTTTTCATTGTATTTCATTGTGGAGGCACAGGCAGTTGTTTTTTAACCTCGTCCACCCTGCCGACTGGCTGGTTCGTACAAACAAGTGTTGTACGGACAAACTTTACTCTAACTTTATATCAAAAGATTCCAAATATGTCTGGGTGAAGATGTCTTTAAAATGATGCAAAAGAAATCTTGAATAATTCACTCTGATGTAATGAGAAAATGCAAAATGTGATTGTTACACTGTGAAATCATGTGGAAAGAGTTATAACTTAAAGTGACTTAAAGGGATTCTTTGCCGGCTTTGTATCCTAAAAAAGTGTGAATACACTATGGTAAACTTCATCTTACCAATGCCAAGATCTCCCCGCTCATTTCTCAGCTCAAATTTTGCTGGGTTGTTGCTCAAACTACATTGTAGTTCCGCATTTCCATATGACTGCCAACATGGACACACAGAGTATAGAAACAGATTGAGAGAGAGAGCTGCCCCCCTCTCTCTTCATCAAACTCAGACCAAATTCTTATTAAACTGTAAAACAAGGCCGTGCTGATCAAATATAAATCAAGATAAGACTATTGCGTTTTCTGTGTCTTACCTAAAATGCCTTTAGAAACATATTTCAGTCACTTTCCACAAAGGGAATATATGTCTTTAAACTTTTTATAAGTGTTCCGATGATACAATTCTATGTTAATATAAAATCTAATAAAGTTAAAAAAAAAAAAAAAAAGCATATTTCAGTGTTCTGTTGGCTGTAATACGAGAATTTGTGAACAGGAAGTGAGAGCCATACTGTTTCCTGGATTGAAAAAATGGAGGCTGAAATAAGATCAAAACGTAAAAATAAGTAGTGCTGATCAAATACTGTGTTGCCTGTTTCTTGCCTAAAATGTTTTCATTAACATATTTTACCTTACCGTTTAACTGTAATTCAAGATTGTTTGTTAAGCTCTGTTTTCTCTCCTCATGTAGCAACAGTTTCAAAAGTACTTGTGTCTTTCTACTGCATAGACAACCCAGTTTAATAAAAAGAGCATCTTTACAGCAGTGAAATACTTCTTTAAAGTAAAAGTAAACAACAAAGCCCTGAGGCCAAATTGACGGGTATGTTTGTGCAACTGTATAAAATGTATTTATGTTTTCTGTTGGTGTTAAAAGTTTGCTCTTTAACAGGCTTGTACATTTAAATGTGATAATATAAGCTTAGTGAATGCTGGAATTACAATGGGACTATCTATTGAAACCAAACCTTAAAGAGGCAACAGATAGCATTTTTGGCTATATATATCATTATGAAAAAAATGTGGGTTGCACAGGTTAGTGTCCACAGTAAAATCAGACTATCAGCGTTTATATAGGTTACTTAATGGCTTTGCAATCTTTGTAATAAGCTTCTGCCACCGGGGACGAATTTTCGCGGAAAAAATCTGCTTTACGGCAGGAAATGCGTCATGTATTGCCAAACTGGTCGGTCAGCCAGTCAGGGACTGGAGCTGGTCCTTATGAGGAGTTGGGCATGAGATAGTTGAGTCACGAGCACAATGGCAGATGGACAAAGTTTGTTTTGAAAAACAGCCTAGCAAAAGAAAAGGAGCTCCTCTGTGTGAGGAGGCAAAGAAGAGCAAAAAGGAGAGTGATAAAAGAAGAGGAAAAACAAGAGTAAACCTCAGTCAGGCGTTCAAGAGATGGAGGGAGCTCCGTGACCAAAGAGGCTTCAAAACCCATGTCCAGCTAGCTTTCTTTCTAATGGTACTGATCCATTAGAAAGAAAGCTAGCTGGACATGGGTTTTGAAGCCTCTTTGGTAACACGGCTAAATGTTAGCTAGACCAGAGAGGACTGTACTGTACTGGCTGCTAGTTCATTCCTAGCTGGCCAGCATCGCAAATCGCCACAACCAGGGAGCGGGTAGCGAGTGTTGGTCGGCTGACATCCTGGTTGCCATTCTACAGCAGCCCTCGGACAGTGATTACCCCCACCCCCTCACCGCCGCCGCCGCAGCTACTGGGCACCCAGCTTCTCCGACTGGAAGAAGTGGAGTAAAATCCTCTCCTCCGCTCCCGTTTGTCTGGTAAACGCCTCTCCTCTGTCAACACAGTCCGCCAGCAATTTAATAATATTGATGCCAGTTTTAACATTTGAATCTTTTAGTAGTAAGCCATGTTCTAAGTGGGATAATGTATAGTGAGCCGGTGACTGTTGAAAAATAACGCCGCTGCGCGTCGGGGTTCCATTCCCCTGTCGGGAGTTATTTTTCAACAGTCACCGGCTCACTATACATTATCCCTTACGTGTCTACTGTTGTTTGTACTGATGCTGTACATATTGGTATCATTTACTGTGAGCTGTTTGTACTGGTGCTGTGCATTCTGCTATAATTATTTGCATTACTATTTTTCTTCTGATAAATCTGATAATTGTTGCTTGGTCTCTTTACTCATTTATTTAGTAGAGTATCCACACACCTTCTCATTCTACATATACATAGAGGTATACTGGTGGCTTTACAGCCTACAATTTATTCATTATCTCTGATCCCATGGTCAATTTGGTCTTTGCGACAGTGCGGAGCAACACTGCTGATGCTAGGTGGCGCCAAGCTGAAAAAAAAAAAACGAATCCTATCTGTTGTCTCTTTAATGTTTTGCCTTTTGGCTATTTTTATTTATTTATTGCTACTTCTAGAATGTATAACTGTATTATTCTTTCCTTTTGCTTTAACTTGTAATTCTCCTGTGATTTTATACATTTCAACTTTTATGTGTATATTTAGACTTTTTCATCCAAATATAGGCTCAAGGTAAAATTGAGCGTTAGTTGAGGCAGGACACAGCTCACATCCCAGCTAGTCAGTTGACAGATCATGTTTCGTTTCTATGCAACCAATTGGCAAATCTCATTCAGGGTGCCCTATTTAAACTGCTTTGGCCTGCCTACTGTTGTTGCTTCCTCTGCAAGCCGCTTTTTTCTCCTCCTTTTCATGTCGTCTTTGACGTATCAGTGTCATTTCTGTTTGTCACTGATGCTGCTCTGTTCTGTTCCCAGGGAGTCTTATCTGCTGCTCTCCCTGCCTTACTGTGCATGAGCATCATAAGTGGCCGGCAGCCATTCATTTTCAATGTACGCTTGCTACGAAGGGCGTCTGAAGCATCGGCGACAGCGAGCAGCGCGATGCCAGCGACCGGAGCATCACTGTGAAGTTGAGAGACGCTCAACTTTATGCAAATGAGCAGCGATGCCACCGAAGCAGCAGCGAGCAGCAGCCAATTGCAGACCGTGATATTCCCCGTGGAGTAGCCAGGTTCGCAGGACTTGGTAGACCCAGATGGCCTGATGGTACCGAGCCCTGCGTTTCCTCAGCAAATTCACCGCTGCGATACAAAACAGGCTTCCCAAAGTGCGATCCATGGTGAAAGAGGAAGCGGAAGATGTACATGCTATATATAGACACACTTTTTCCCTCAAAAGAGCTCCCGCTTATTTACCACCAACCCAATAAGTTCCTGCTTATTATTTACAACCAATTACATTTCTCTTGGTCCTACGAGTCATCCTGTGCACAGCTGATCAGCTGAACACATCTGCAGCGCAGCTTGAAAGCCCCGCCCCTTGGCAGCCTTCTGCAAGCCCTGCCAGAGCTGCGACGCCAGCTACCTGAGCGACCGCTGGTGCTCATGACGCTTTTGGTGTGAATGCACAGTTAGGTTTTCCATGTATGCAAATGGAAGGGCAGAGAGGTGTGCTGTCTCTGCCTTAAGCTTTCTGCAAAGGCCTAGGAAAGGCAGAGAGGCCCCAGAATAGATGGTCGGCCCCTTTAAGTAGACTCCCACTCCTGAGGAGATGTGTGTTATTGTAATTAGAGCACTGAACTGATTTGTTATTTTAAAAGGGACAGAAAATGCCAACAAAACACTTAAAGGTAGAGCAAAATTGAAACAGAACACTCAGTTTCATCTCAGATTTCTACACTGTCACCAAGTTGGCAGGAACATGGTCACAATATCATTTGTACTGGCAGCTTCAATCCTGAATACTGGTTCCAATTTACAAAACCACACAGGTTCAACTTTAAAATATCTTCAGGGCTGATAAATGACAGTAAAAGTAAAATAAAACGATCTACGTGGGCCAGTATTAAAAACGTTTTGGCTCCTTATAGCGACTGCCTTGCTGTTACGTTCTATCAGGCAAGAAGAGTCTATGTTTTTTTTCTTCAACGCTGAGCTGCCCGGTCAGAGCTGTAAACAAAGCAAACAGCTCATTAGGCCGCAGGATTTACACTCAGCCTTGTCCATTAAGAGTCTAGGGGTCAGCGCTGTGTTTTGATGAAGGCAGTCACAGCCACCGAACCATTAAAGCAAACACTGGGCTCGCTGAGTTTAACAACTGTGGTTCAGCCCAGGGGTCACATGATCAGCAAAAACAGGATGTGCTGTGTTCAATGGATGTGACCCTTGACAAGTTCTAAAAACAGTGTAACACCTCTTCAATCAAGCTTGAGGAAGCTTGTTAAGAAGTCAGCCATGAGCAGTAAAGTTGGGTTATGTGTTTGCCTCATTGATTAAAATACTCTTTGGCTAAGCACAAAGTGTGGCCATAAATGCTGATTTTAAAGGCAACAGCCTGTCATGGACAGAACTTTTAAAGTGCAGCAAAGGAGTGAAGAATGTATGGTTTGTGGATCTCAAGATCCGCACCTCTTTTTTTTTCAGAACATTCAGCTTTGTTGATCAATTCAAGGTCATCACCTTCATGTTTGAGTCAAGGGATTTACCTTCTGGTTGGAAGCCAGTTGCTTCCCCAAGTGAAAGAGTTCGAGTATCTCAGGGACTTGTTTATGAATAATGGTCAGACGGAGAGTTCTCCAAGGTGATCAGTAGAGGGTCGGCAGTACTGAGAGTGCTTTTAAAGACCTTCATGTTTAAGAGGGTGCTGAAGCATAAGACAAAGGTGTTCATCACACATTCGATCTAGCTTCCAAAGTCACCTGACAAAATGAACTTTGGGTCGTAACCAAAAGAATGAGACTGTGAATACAAGAAGCTGAAATGAATTTGTTTGGATCTGGATCTCTGTCTTCCAGGAGATACAGCCTCTGCTTCTGTCTCCTTCTGTGCGTTTGTATTTTTCTCCTACCTGTACGAATGATGCTTTTGTGATTTGTTCAAGTGAGTCTGTGTAGTCTGTCCTCTTACCAGGTCTCCATGATGGACAGGACAGTTGTGTGGTCCAAGGTCCTATCTGGATGACACAAAGAATTTATGCTATCCTGTTGACAAGGGGAGTTAAATCAGAAAATGATTCTGTGTGTCACTCTAGAGAGCATGGACCAACATTTGGAGGACTTGTTGGCCAAACCAAGCAGCACATGTAATAAAACGTTTACCTTGTTCATGTTGGGAAAGGGGTCACGTACGGGATAGTCTCGATCCTCCAGAAAGATTTGGAGATTGTAGCCCAGGATAAAGATGTTTGGGCAACCCGTTTTCATTCCCAGGGTGTCAAATATGGTCAGTGGCCATCGGCATTAGATTCTGGTGCACAAGGCCCCCTTTAGCATCTGTATGAGACTTAAGAGGCTTTCATCTAACTCCATTGTAAACCCCTTCAGGGCAATGATGTAGCATAAAGAGTGAAGAAGTCCAAGTAGGGTGGGAGGGAGGAGAGGAAGGTGGGTAAAACACATGCAGGACTTTCACCCAGGAGATGGGTGTTCATGTCCAGTGTGAAACATTGAGTTAATTTTACTAACATATCTACGGAGTTCACGTCATGTATTTACATTGACATAGCTGTTAACTTACTGAAGTTACGTAACAAACACAGATATTTTAACCCAAGCCATGATCTTTTTTTTCAAAGCCAAACCAAGTAGTTTTATTAATCTAGAGAAGTTTTGGTGAAGAAACCCAGAGGAAGGAAGAAGGAACCCAGAGCATCATAGTTTGAAGCAAAGCATCACTGACCAAGCTGCTTTATTTGACAAGTGGGGTGTCAGAACGTGTCAGTCTGGGTTACCATCTTTAGCCTGCCTCCACCATGATGCAGACATGGATAAGTGGTGGGAAATGGATGAATGAATGGAAGGAAGATTACCTTTACTGTTTTTGTGTGTACCAGAAATCAAAGGTAAACTGCCAACTGCTTGTTAACTTGCCTCCACCTGCTCATCAGACATTCTCTGGGCGAACATAAAAGTTGAAAAACACAAAGCTCACTGCAATGTGCCCCAGAAACTATTAAGATCCACTCACAGGAAGATGTGGTCGATGTGGGTGTTAACAGGCTCTTGAATGGCTCAGCAAACCAAACCACTTTCTGTCTCATCCGCTGCAACATTAGAGACACATTTTCTTTTCAGCTTCAAGCAGAAAGTCAGTCATTCTCATTCTGGACAGGAAGAGCTGCTCCCTTCTTATTCTCATCTTCTCCCACTCACAGATTGCATCTTCAGAAATCAAACAATTTTTGATAAAAATGATTTGGAGGGCCCCATACGGTAAAATATTCATGAATTCTGAAAGAATGCATGCAGAGAGAAAGCTATCAGTAAAAAGGGAAATATTCTCTTAGCTGATGTTGGAGTCAAGAAACCTGAAATCTGAAACCTTTATTTTTTTTTTTGATTCCAGCTGGGGTTTTTTTTCTATTCTCCAGCAGGGGATTTTTTTCACTTCACATCTGGAAGGTTTTTTTTCCCTTTAAACTGATACGTAGCCTCGATCAGAATAGTAAAAAGCTTTCATACATGCACACACAAACACACACACATATCCACTCAGCACTCCCCTGAGCCTAACGTATAAATACAGTCAGCTTCACAGCAAACAGAGTAAGGAGGAGAAGGACAGAGGGGGCGGGTAGAGAGCAAAAGAGCAAAGTGGAGAGAAGGAAAGTTAGAAAAAGGAGGGCAGAGAAAAAAAGGATAGAGGATACTTGAAGGAAGAAAGGAAAAGAGGGAAGGCATGTGGCCCTAATGCTCAGGATGAGGTAATACCACTGGTGAAATCCAGGCAGCTATGATGAGAGACATTCAGTGTGTATATGAAGAGGGAAAGATTACTTCAGCACACCTGTACTTCATATTGCTTTCTCTTGGTAAATGCCTAGTGAATGCCAGAATGCACAAGTGTCTGACTAAACTTACACAAACCAAAACAGCTCAGAAACTGTCTTGACTGAAATGGACGCTTAACACCAAAAAAGAAACAAAGATTAAAAAAAATCTGTGAAATAAATTCAGTTGATGATGTGACTGCAACCTGTTCTCACTCTGAAGTTGTCGAAATTTGGCGCTTGGGAAGTGACCTATGGCGTCACACACAGACAAAAAAGCTGTCCTTTAACGTTGGCATGATACGCAGCTGGTTGCTGTTATAGTTTAACCTCACCCCACGATGTCAGGGGAAACGCGGTGGGACAAGAACAACAGTTAAGACGGTGAAAGTCCAAGTGGGGCAGGCAGGAGGGGTGGTGGATGGGTCCAACAACCACTGACTTTCACCCTGGGGGCTGGTGTTGGCGTCCTGTAGGGTTATAAAGCCAAACCCTGTTCTTTTCTCATAAACCAAACAATGTGTTTTTGTTGCCTAAACCCAGCCATGTTTTTTTGTTGCCTAAACCCAACCACATTTTTCTGTTGCCCAAACCCAACCACGTTTTTTTGTTGCCTAAACCAACCATGTGTTTTTGTTGCCCAAACCCAACCACGTATTTCTGTTGCCTAAACCCATCCATGTGTCTTTGTTGCCTAAATCCAGCCACGTTTTTTTGTTGCCTAAACCTAACCGCGTGTTTTTGTTGCCTAAACCCAACCATGTTTTTTTGTTGCCTAAACCTAACCGCGTGTTTTTGTTGCCTAAACCCAACCATGTTTTTTTGTTGCCCAAACCCAACCACGTTTTTTTGTTGCCTAAACCAACCATGTGTTTTTGTTGCCCAAACCCAACCATGTTTTTCTGTTGCCCAAACCCAACCACGTTTTTCTGTTGCCTAAACCCATCCACGTGTCTTTGTTGCCTAAATCCAGCAACGTTTTTTTGTTGCCTAAACCTAACCGCGTGCTTTTGTTGCCTAAACCCAACCACGTTTTTTTGTTGCCTAAACCAACCATGTGTTTTTGTTGCCCAAACCCAACCATGTTTTTCTGTTGCCTAAACCCATCCACGTGTCTTTGTTGCCTAAATCCAGCCACGTTTTTTTGTTGCCTAAACCTAACTGCGTGCTTTTGTTGCCTAAACCCAACCATGTTTTTCTGTTGCCTAAACCCAACCACGTGTTTTTGTTGCCTAAACCATGTGTTTTTGTTGCCCAAACCCAATCACGTGTTTTTGTTGCCCAAACCCAATCACGTGTTTTTGTTGCCTAAACCAACCATGTGTTTTTGTTGCCCAAACCCAATCACGTGTTTTTGTTGCCTAAACCATGTGTTTTTGTTGCACAAACCCAATCACGTGTTTTTGTTGCCTCAACCAACCATGTGTTTTTGTTGCCTAAACCAACCATGGGTTTTTTTTGCCTCAACCAACCATGTGTTTTTGTTGCCTCAACCAACCATGTGTTTTTGTTGCCCAAACCCAATCACATGTTTTTGTTGCCCAAACCCAATCACGTGTTTTTGTTGCCTAAACCATGTGTTTTTGTTGCCCATACCCAATCACGTTTTTGTTGCCTAAACCCAACCATGTGCGTATGTTTTTTTTTTAAATTTGCTGTGTTGTATCGACGTAGTGTGTTTATTTTGAAAGGGACTGTATGTTAACGTTAGTGTATTTTGAAAGAAGACAATGCATGTAACAGGCATAATTTGACACGGCGTCCCAGAACGTCAACAACCAGCGCACCCAGGGTACCTTGCACGTCGTATCTGGACATGCAAAGTCCTTGACCAAAATGTCAGTATGTGACGAGGTCGGAGTGAGAATGTGTTGGTGACTGCTACATGTGTATCTTCAAACCCTCTCCTGTCATGGCCACGCACTCTATTTCAAGATGGCAGTGTGGCTGACTTAAACTCTGGAAACAGCTTCTGGCTTTCCCTTTAAAGTCAGTGACTCTCTTTGTTATTTCTCTTCAGATCAAATAATGAATGAATGGTGAAGCCATGTTCACACTGAAACACTTCAATTCACACTGCAAGCCATAGTGCTCAAGTCAGATTAATTGCTTAGATCTGGGGGGTTTGTTTGGTGATTCACATTACTTTTTTTTAAGTGGCCAGTATGAGATGCCAATGATAACTATAGTCACAGACCTGAACTGACCCGCATGGGCAAAAGAACAACAGATGCTGTCGTATGGAAGTCAACATGGAGGCTGAGCGGTTGCAGTTTTGTTTATAAGTTGACGTACAGTGGAAGCCAACAAATCAATGAACAGATGATAACAAGGATGAGGATGAGGAGAAAGAGAGACAAATGTTTAATTATGGCTTTCTTGTGGAGCAATGGCTGCTAGCTCTGTATGGAGGTGTATGTGGATGCAGAGTCGGATCCCAGATCTTGATGTTAATGGCTTCACTGAAACAGACCTCATCCAAAATTCAAGGATGCCAAGGTCTTTCTGCTGCATCTGTCAGCGCCTCTCCACAGAGTCACGTAGAAGTTTCATGAATGACTGTTCAGACTGAGATTGCATTGCAAAAATCAGGCCTATATCTGATTCAGGACCACATGTTAAAGTGGCCCAAATCACGATTGAAAAGATGAGATTCCATGTGATTTGTGCCGTTCACACAGTTATGAGAAAAGCCGATCTGAGTCATGAATGCCCCTTTTGCCTGCAGTCTGAGTGCAGCCATACTTTCAAATATGTGCCTAGTGAATTTACTTTACTTTCACTGTTAGCGCTCCCTTGCTGATATGACCAAGCCCTTAAACTTCGCGGTAGAGAAGAGACTGTTTATTTTCTTTTTTGTTTTCACTGTTTAAACCCTGTGGCTGTCCCACGAGCTCTTCCTCACATCCTTCTGCAGCTCAGGCAGAGATGATAACACGCGCACACACACAACTGAACCATTTACCACACAAGTTGCAAGACCACGACCAAAATTGTGTGTGTGTTTGTTTGAAAGCTGATGATAAAGAGCCTCTGCCTTAGTGCGTGTGTGTGTGTGTGTGTGACTGTGTGTTTGTTATCCTCTTTCTGTCAAAGCTGCAGAGACATGAGGAGGAACTTTGTGTTTTGTGTGTGTGTGTGTGTTGGTGTGTGTGTGTTTCCCAGGTTCCCACCCCAGTTTCCCCACTCGGCTGTTTAGTTTGGCCCATCTCTGATCACTGCAGAATAAACACCAGCCTTCACACTGATTCCTTCCATCACATTTGGCTCAGAGCCTCGGTGTCTCTCTGCTCTCTCATTTTCAGTTTTAATCATCTTTATCCTCAAGAACCACTTCATTATGTAAGGCTGTTTAACTGTAAAATTATCGCATAATTAGTTGTCTGTTTATGTAAATAAATAGTGGTAGCTCCTGGGTCTCCTTCCGAAGGAGAAATGCTCTGACAGGAAATGGTGCGTTTCATGTTTTTCTGTGCTCTCTCCCAGTTTCCTTCTTGGGTGTTATAAAAAAAAACTGTTTAGTTGTTGTAGGATTCACTCAGAAAATAATTTGTTTTTCCCCCAGTATCATAAATCCATTGGTGGTAAAAGCATCCAAACAAATCAAAAGCCAAACACTGAAACACATTACAAAAATATGAAAAATGCTTAATCATTTTCTTAATGCATCAAAGTAAAAGTCTAAATTTGTCCCAGTTCTGGTTAATGTTGCTCTCAGTAAATCCTCATTAAACAGAATCAGATCATCTCTGAGCAACTTCTGGTGACCTGCAGATACGACACGTGAACAATTCAACTTGATTACCAGAGAAATTGTAATAACTGCTGAACTTCAGATCAAACTTCCTGGCTCGCCTCCCTGCTGATGTTCTGCCATGATGGCAGTTCCACATGCCAAGTGCAAAGGTTAATTGCAATCTTTTTAAGATATTATTTTAAATTCAATGGGAATAAAAAAATGTTCACTCTGTACAAGCTCTGACAGTGTGCCGCATGGTGGCCTTATAAAACCTGAACAAATACCTCCTGTCACATTAAAGTATCTGGGGAGCTTCCTTTTTCCTGCTGAAGAGCAGAAACATAATGACCTCAGAAAAATCTCTTCAAGTCTACAAAACGCTCATTTGAAATCCTTTGACATCCAACTATGACAAAACCAACAACTTAACAACAATACAGAACTAGTTTTGCTTTTTAAAAAGCTTTATATTTATCAAGTTTTACTATTAGTGATAGTTCAGCCTGATCAAACATCTCCACCTCTGGATTAAATCACAATTTGCATCTAGAGTTTCTGGAGACCGTCACCCTGTCGTATCAGCGATGAGTACGTCCAGGCGTAAGGAAAAAGTTACAGCAAAGTTTACAGTGTGTGTCTGGTACAGACTGTGTTTGGAACAGCATCGCCGCTAAGGTTTGAATGGAACACCATATTTGGGCTGTGAATTATGACAACTTTTTAAGCAGAGGAGTAAATATTAGGACGGGCTGATGAAGGAGGACGGACAGGAGATGCTCCTGTGGAGAGACTCAGAGACAGTGAGCGATGAAAGAAATGTGAAGGACAAAGCGAAAGGCCGGGATAAGGATTAGAGCAGCGAATCTCACGGGCCGTGTTCACACTGCAGCTGTACGCGGTCGTCACTCCTTGGGAGACACACAAAGCTGGTTCAGTTCACAAGAAGTTCGGTTATGAAAAGGAGAAAACAACTGTGTCATACCACCAGAGTAGAAACTTCAAGAAATCTGAGTGCAGACTGGGTCGACTCCACCACTATCACTCTCTTGTGCATTCACTCCCACTCTGAGGTGTTAGTTGGTTTATTTTATTCTTTCCAGATGGGATGAAGATAAATTACACACGCGCAGAGCGAGGAAATGTGACGTCCTCACATTATCTACTGACAAATTTATCTGTGATAGTCCGTGGGAAATCAGTTTTATCAGCTGTTCATGTCGACAAGTGTCCACACAGCTGGAAGAGATTTTTGCACAGATGCACAAACTACATATGTGCTGGCAAGTTCATGTACACAGACCCCAGTGTAGCACTGTGTGTAGAGCACAGAACTACATGTGTTTTGTAGTGTATCAGAGTTCGTCTGGCACTGACCAAAACACTTCCCTTTAAACTGAAGAATCAGAGGGAAATCATTTTATGTTGTCGACGATGACCTCGACAAGCAGTGAGCACCTCAACTGGGAACCAATGTTCAAAGCTCCAGTAGGCAACACTGTTTTGGTATAATTGAGTAAAAATGTTATAATATCCTCTAAGCATAATGTAAATCAAGTGGTCTGAGACAAACAATAAGTTTCTGCACCTCACCATGGCTCTGTGTTCAGCCTCTAAAGAATCAGTATCGTGCTGATGTGCATCAATCAATCAAAGGTCAGCTCAGACCACTGCGTTCCTATTGGCTGTTCTACTGCATATGTGCGTTCCCGTGCCGCCGGCAGAAGGGGAGAGCAAGCGGCAATGGCGAACAGTGCACCAGGTAAAATAGCTATTCCAGCATTGGCTACAAGTGCCTACACGGCTAAACAACCCAAAAAAAGGATGACAGAACTCGGTTCCCCGGAGCCCCAGAGGGAGGGGAAGGGTGAGGTGGGGCCGGGCCCAGCCGTAGGGCGCGAGGGTCGGCCATGGGAGCGGAGCCGAGGGCTCTCCGCGGAGAGCGAGAGCCGAGCCTCGGGAGTATGTGCGGGTTCGCGAGGGAGGGATGGGGAGGGCTGCTGCACGGTGAGGGAGAGCCGAGGCTCCCAGAGAGGGAGAAATAGAACCAAGTAGGATAAAATACTTACGTGCTCGTCTGGTAGGAGGGGCTCAGGGCGGAGACGAACGAAACCTAACTCAGATGAGACTCAAAAATCAACCGTTTTCAGGCTTTCTACCTACTGCAGCTTTAAATACCATAAAAGAAAATGACTCTTTTTCTTGATCTAACAGTTTTGACTATCATCCTTATTGGTTATGATTTTCAGATTTGTGCTCCTTTTTATTCTCTTGAAAAAAAAGTGTCTTTTTTAGATCATATGGCTAAACTGGCTGAGGTTTATTTGAGTGACCCTTGTGGGCAAGATATCTATGAAAACAAGTCTTTCATTGTGTTTAAAAAATCCTTTAAGTTGGGTAGTGACCGGAAGAATGAGATCGCAGATACAAGCAGATGAAATTAGTTTCCTGCACAGGGTGGCTGGGCTCAGCCTCACAGATGGGGTGAGGAGTTCAGACATTCAGAGGGAGTTCAGAGTAGAGCTGCTGCTGCTGCTTCCTGTCGAAAGAGGCCAGTTGAGGTGATTTGGACATCTTATCAGGATGCCTTCTGTGTGACTGGTAGGGAGCCCCGGGGAAGACCCAGAACACGCTAGAGGGATTATATATCTCAATTGGCCTGGGAACACCTCAGGATCCCCCAGGAGGAGCTGGAGAGTGTTGCTGAGGAGGGGAACGTCTGGAATACCTTGCTCAGCCTATCGTCCCCATGACCCAGCCCCTGATAAGCAGATGCAAATGGATGAATGGATGGATTTTAGGTTACACTGCGACCAGATGCTGGTTCTTTTCTAGAAAATGTTTGCCTGCGAAGAGCTTACCTCACCTCTTTAAGTGTTTGTAAGATGATTGTTTTGGCAATAAGATAGTAAAGCCTAAATGTTTGGGTTGGTGTGGATGATCTGACATAAAATGTGTCTCAAAATTAACTATCACCTTTACCTTTCCTTTTAGTTCATCTTTGGACTTTTGCTTTAATGCCATGGGTTGTACAGCCCTAAGTTAAATTTAATGGAATTAATTTATACTATTGATTGAAAATTGTGATGTAAGTAAAAAAAAGGGTTTCAACAAGCATTTAATTTGAGAAAATCAATCTGTCGCCAACTTGTTGCTAATGGGGCGTTACTGATTTTACTTGGGTTAGATTTGATGCTATCTCTCTTAATGCATGTTAATCAGATAAAATGGTTTTCACAGCATATGGAAATGACTGGAAATCAATCAGCTGGACAGATTTATGTAAAGTACACACAGTTTAATGCAGAACCATTGCTGTGATTCTTTTACAAAACTCCCCCTCTCTCTGTTTCTCTTTGCTGTGTGTACAGTACAGGCCAAAAGTTTGGACACACCTTCTCATTCAATGCGTTTTCTTTATTTTCATGACTATTTACATTGTAGATTCTCACTGAAGGCATCAAAACTATGAATGAACACATGTGGAGTTATGTACTTAACAAAAAAAGGTGAAATAACTGAAAACATGTTTTATATTCTAGTTTCTTCAAAATAGCCACCCTTTGCTCTGATTACTGCTTTGCACACTCTTGGCATTCTCTCCATGAGCTTCAAGAGGTAGTCACCTGAAATGGTTTCCACTTCACAGGTGTGCCTTATCAGGGTTAATTAGTGGGATTTCTTGCTTTATCAATGGGGTTGGGACCATCAGTTGTGTTGTGCAGAAGTCAGGTTAATACACAGCCGACAGCCCTATTGGACAACTGTTAAAATTCATATTATGGCAAGAACCAATCAGCTAACTAAAGAAAAACGAGTGGCCATCATTACTTTAAGAAATGAAGGTCAGTCAGTCCGGAAAATTGCAAAAACTTTAAATGTGTCCCCAAGTGGAGTCGCAAAAACCATCAAGCGCTACAACCAAACTGGCACACATGAGGACCGACCCAGGAAAGGAAGACCAAGAGTCACCTCTGCTTCTGAGGATAAGTTCATCCGAGTCACCAGCCTCAGAAATCGCAAGTTAACAGCAGCTCAGATCAGAGACCAGATGAATGCCACACAGAGTTCTAGCAGCAGACCCATCTTTAGAACAACTGTTAAGAGGAGACTGCGCCAATCAGGCCTTCATGGTCAAATAGCTGCTAGGAAACCACTGCTAAGGAGAGGCAACAAGCAGAAGAGATTTGTTTGGGCCAAGAAACACAAGGAATGGACATTAGACCAGTGGAAATCTGTGCTTTGGTCTGATGAGTCCAAATTTGAGATCTTTGGTTCCAACCGCCGTGTCTTTGTGAGACGCAGAAAAGGTGAACGGATGGATTCCACATGCCTGGTTCCCACTGTGAAGCATGGAGGAGGAGGTGTGATGGTGTGGGGGTGTTTTGCTGGTGACACTGTTGGGGATTTATTCAAAATTGAAGGCACACTGAACCAGCATGGCTACCACAGCATCCTGCAGCGACATGCCATCCCATCCGGTTTGCGTTTAGTTGGACGATCATTTATTTTTCAACAGGACAATGACCCCAAACACACCTCCAGGCTGTGTAAGGGCTATTTGACCAAGAAGGAGAGTGATGGAGTGCTGCAGCAGATGACCTGGCCTCCACAGTCACCGGACCTGAACCCAATCGAGATGGTTTGGGGTGAGCTGGACCGCAGAGTGAAGGCAAAGGGGCCAACAAGTGCTAAACACCTCTGGGAACTCCTTCAAGACTGTTGGAAAACCATTTCAGGTGACTACCTCTTGAAGCTCATGGAGAGAATGCCAAGAGTGTGCAAAGCAGTAATCAGAGCAAAGGGTGGCTATTTTGAAGAAAGTAGAATATAAAACATGTTTTCAGTTATTTCACCTTTTTTTGTTAAGTACATAACTCCACATGTGTTCATTCATAGTTTTGATGCCTTCAGTGAGAATCTACAATGTAAATAGTCATGAAAATAAAGAAAACACATTGAATGAGAAGGTGTGTCCAAACTTTTGGCCTGTACTGTAAATGTGTGAGTGTGCTTCAGGATTATGAAGCACAGGATTACATAATTCATCTCAGCCAATCAGTGAGCATGACTGCTCTGCCGTCATATGTTGATTAAATCCAAACACACACACGCACGCACACACACACACACACAGATGTAAGTGTACACACAGCTGGAGCAAGGTATCAGCTCTCACAGGAAAAGCAGAACCAGCTGTCTGAATTAAACACACACACACACACACACACACACAGAAAACAAAATACCGTTCCCACACATACACACGCATGCACACACTTAACAGACCGGCACACACACATACACACAGGTAGTCAAAGAATCAGAGGTATTCCTTGAGGTTTAAGAAGCTCTCGGTGAGCCTGGACGTCAACAGACAGAAGAAGGATTATTCAACTTTTCAGTTTATCACTGACTTTCATTTAAACCCCTGAAGGTAGCTGTTTGAATTTTGCAGCATCGTGACTAAAAGCTTCTCAGCTTAGAAACCTGCCTCACCAGTCCTGCAGTCTGCTGATATATTACACATAGTACACTCCATACTCTGTGTGGGTGTGTGTTTACGGGAAACTGTGAATTGGGGAGATTTTTACAGTGAAAAACTTCACATTGTCGGGGTCATCAGAGTTTAGCTATGAGAATCAGCACACGCATATGAGGTTTCATTTTGGCCGTATTCCCTTCCATAAGAGGCTAGTTCTGACATGGTTTCAGGGTTAAGATCAAGGCACCAGATCTGACTGGTGGACAGTCGAAGAGCTTCAGGAAACCACGTCCACCCTAGCCTTTCCAACGTATGTTAAGGGAAAGGTTACACCTGACACTCCAGCACCTTTCCAAGTCTTACACTCCAATATTCACATACACTTAATGCTGTGTGTAGATAAGAATGTGATAAAATGGCAGCTTTCCTGGAGAGTGGACATACACTGGGAAAGAAGACAGAAATGTGTTCTGACCACAGACTGTATAAAAATGATGGACAAAGCCATCATGATGTCACCCATTGGTTTATGACTCCTGTTTTGAAGACCCAAATCTGGCTTTTTAGCTTTGGCCGTCTTGGATTACTGGAGCTAGAAGTGACAAATTTGGACGAGAGGGTGGAGCTGCAGAGGAGCGAGGGGTGGATCTAACTGAGAAGCCAGGGACACAATCAGTAGACAGTCTATCACTCACATCCAACCTTAATTGTGCGTAACAATTACAGGTGAGGGAAAAATTGATACAGCGTAGTTTTGCAATATTTTTGTGTGGCAATATCGTATCTTCACACAGTGCCAAGTATCGACTTTTTTATTAAATAGATTTAAATATGAAATACTTGAATAATAAAATCAATTGCTATTTTAGTTCACTAGATACATTTTGTTTGATAAAAACTGATTGAAGAGCCATGAACAGACTAAAAACTAAAAAAAAATTGCAATATATTTCATTAAGCCTATGGTGATTCCCACCCCTAATTACAATATACCTTAACTAAATGTAAACAGGTGAATTCTATAAAAATTCTCCCCTTGTTCAGATGACGTGAAGGGGAAATTAGTTATAGAGATCGAAACCATTTTTTGTACCAGGCTGTACACTAGGGCTGTAGTCAACCAAAGAAAATCTTGGTCGACTAAAGTCGCACATAACCTTCAACTAATCGATTAGTCGTTGGAAGAAAAAAAATCTGCACATTATTTTTACTTCTGTGGTGGTGTGTCTGTGTCACTCTGCAGTTACACCTCCAAAACACTAGTTGGCGGTGGAGGACTGTGTTAAGTGCTGTAAAGTTTAGTTCAAATCAAACTTTATTTATTTAGTTGATTCAAAACACACATTAAACACACATTAAACATGGCTTAATAGAGACAATGTCAAACACAAGTACACAAATCAGCTTCACTATAACTCACAGCATTCACAAACACTTGTCTTTATCTGGACACATTTCCCCCACAAATACAACATGCTAACGTTATTAGCACAAGTCTATGGCATTTTACATTGTATAAATTAGCCTAGCGTCTAGCGATCTTTTCCTCTTCTCATATAAAGCCTGGGACAACAGCAACATGTAACAAAGGTAACGGTACATTTGGCTCCATTACAGCTCACAACATTCACCGACAAAACAACTGTCACACTAAATACATTTTCCAAGCAAATACAACATGCTAATGTTATTAGCGCCAGCCTATGGTATTTTACGTTGTATAAATTAGCCTAGTGACGAGCGGAGATTAACTCTGCTCATATGAAGCCAGGATAAATCCCTGAAGGATAAATCACACACAAGACTTAAAATGCTATTTTTACTGTCTTCACAATTTATTATTTCTTATCTGTGAAATACAAGTAAATACAAGCTTCGTTTCCACTGAGGGAAATGGTTTCAGCTTATAGAAACTGAGAGGAGGTCTGTGTCACCACGACCTTGAGCATAGGGTGGGCGAGTTCAACTTTCTGTCAACAATGGCGGTGTAACGTACCTGTCCCCCCACCACAGGAAATAATGGATTAATCCTGGAAAGCTGCTGATGTAGCACTTTTCTCCTTATGAAAGTAACACGGCGATTATTCGACCAATGAGAATTTGGTCGGACGAGAGCATAGCGACCAAATATTCGACTTGTCGACCAGGAGACTACAGCCCTACTGTACACGTTTCTTTTTGTTGGACACTCTAACATGAGTGTCTGTGGGGATTGACTTGCTTTTGGAGCCAGCCTCTAGTGGTCATTCAAGGAACTGCAGTATTTGGCACTTCCTTGTTGGCTTTATTTTTCAGTCCCTGAGGTTGCTACTTGGTCCCACCAAGCATACATGTGTCAACCCGCTGCCTGAGTACAGACTTACATAGGAACAATGGGTGCTTTTGAAACGTCACACACTAATGTTTTTAAGAGAGTTTGCTACTGATCAACAGCAATAATCCACCTGTCAAATTTAACCAAAGTTAATGCAGAAGCTCAGTGTATCAAATTAAATCACAATGTTTCCATTCAAATGAACAGAGGACATTATTCAGCTCTGAAGTTCAGTTGAATCTCTAAAGGCTTCTATTTTTTTTTTTTTTTGGATCCTTTCCTTTTATTGGTGACGACATATTTCCCAGTTCTCTGTTTTACATTTATACAGCCCCACACGTTTACACTGGAGACTTGCTCAGCACCTGGCGGCAGCAGGTAGAGGCAAAGTGTCGCCCTCTGGGTCACCTTGACATTTTCACAGCCAGTTCAGTGAATTAACCTTTCAGTCACAAGCTCCCCTAACAAGCCCACAGTCTCACACACATACACACACAAGCAGAGGCCACAAACCTATCTCCAGGGAAATAAAACAAAACCATTCCCTGCAGCTGCAGTTTAACCACACACCAGTTTCTCACCACACACACCACAGCTCTGTGTCCCAGGCCCACTGTTCGACTGAAACCTGCTTTGTGTTAATAGTGATGAAACACCGCCAGGCGACTGCTGAGGAGTTCTGAGCGTCATACCCGGGACCTCCTGACCTCTCAGGATCTGTCAGATGGCGAGAGACTTAACAGCTATCAGTGTGGAGAACATGCTGAGATTGCTTGGAGCCGAGGAGTCCATTTAACACTCTGAGTATCAACATGTGAGCCACCCTCACAGTGTGCAACAAACACTGGAAAAAACTCGGCTTCAATGAGACGTGAAACCACAATCAGTCACAGCTACAGCTCACGTTCTAGTGGTTTTGTGGAGCTGCCTTGCAACTACATGATGGACAGTAACAAGCAGGAGCTGACCAGGATATCATACCAGCTCCTGAAAGTGGTTGGAGAGATATCAAAGGATAAGACTGATGTTACTGAATCTTTCTATTAACATCAACAAACCCCCTGGGAGACTTAAACTAACAATAATTTAATTCTCCTAACAAGAAGCCAAAGCCTGATGCAGCTCATGTCTCCATGCCATTGAAGCCCACTGTTTCCAGAATCTATTAAAACCTCTTGTATTCAATTACACCAAGAACAACTACCCTCCACCTGTCCATTTTTTATGCTGAAAGGTACAGACCTGTGAGATTAATGTAACTTCACAGCAAAATAATGGTTCGGCTAAGATGGGTATTTCAGTGGTTACCAAGCAAATTATAAATGACTTCCAAAAGCGCTCTGTCTGATCAAGGCCCAAAGAGCCACTCTCTTACTTCATGTGACATATTCTGTCATTGGAATCAACAAGGCTGAAACAACTGCAACCACACTTTCAATCTCTGACAGCAGCTCAATGTCAAGCAGACATCACTGGTTCCACCAACTCTTCCATAAAATGTCTTGACCTTTTGCACCTCCAACAAACGACTCGAAAGAGATGGATTTTGTATTGAACTTCAGCTGCAGGAGCGATGGCAACTGTTCAGCAGCAACTAGATCACAATTGGTTATTTTCTGATGTCAGCTGCAACAGTTTTTTGTTGCGTATCACACTGGGCTGCCGAAATCAGTCAGTACAGGAGATGTTGAAGCAAGTTTCAAGGTCCAGTATCAGTTTGTACAACTTTTGTTTCTCATCAGGAGTGACATCATTTTTTTAAATGACAGATTAAAACAAATGTTCAAGAAAAATGAGGAGCTTCAGTGACCTGATTGAGCAAATTGACGCAGGCAGCAATATTTTATGACCCTGGGCCAGAGCTCTGCTTCCAAGTTTGTGCAGAAAACATCAACAAAACATTAGAGGCAACAATTAAAGTGTCACAGGTGCTCCATTTGATTCACTGGAGTAGCCAACGACTGACATTCCCAGAAAGTACACTACATCACCTCAATATTAATACTATCAAATAACATACACTACAGAAGACTTTAACCTCATCTTCCATTCCTAATGTCAATGTCTTGAATCACACTGAGTTGCAGAAAACCCTCTACTGCTATCAAGATGCTGCTGCAACCTTGTGTAAACTCCCCTCTCCAAGATGCCAACCAGCTGAATAATCAACATCCACATCATATCCTAACTCACCCGACAGCCGCCTCTCCCTCACGCTCTTCCAGAAGACATCCCAAGCCTTATTGGTGGAATCTTTGACATGCTCGCTGAAGGATCTCCGCAGTGGAGTTTTTACCGCTGACGTCTGAGCCATATTCCACAAGTTCAACAGTTACATATTCCCGCTGAAAAACCCTGCGCTTGTGAAGAGTTTCTAACCCATGTGGGCAACGCTCGCTCCGCCACAGCTCATGCCGAGGCTGTGTTTGACTTAAGAGTTCAGCAAAGTGAGGGAGGAGGGGGAGGAGGAGGAGGAAGAGGAGGCAAGGGGGCTGACACTTGATGCAAAAAGTCTGCATGTAATTTGTGAAACACCCCTGTCCTCTCCCTCCCCACATCTCCCTCCTCAGAAAGTTGTGTATGTGTGTTTGAGGAAGGGTGAGTAAGAGAAAATGTGTGTGAAGAACTGTTTATGAGGATGAACAAGCTATTACGTGTGTGTGAGTGTACATCTGTGTGTTTTCAAGGGGATGAACGTGAAGCAGAGCGAGTGTTATTCTTTTGTGTGCGTGTGTTTGTGTGGGAAGTTAAAGGATTTGGCCCAGACTGAAGAGAGGAAATGACATCTAACCTGGGTTAAAGACATCAGCAGCACACACACAGATGGAACCAGAGACGCACTCATGTTGTAAACACAAACTTGAATTCTTTCTCCTTTACACACACACAGCCGCTGATATAAGACTTAAGACTTGTCGAGTCCAACTGAAACCATGAAAAGGCTTGAGACCTGAGCACTGAAAGCAAAAATGTTCAGGTGTCAGTCAGTGATTGCAGGAGGGGGACTTGGACTTGGACCCAACTCCCAACTTTACTGGGTTAAGACAGACTTCAGACTCAAAGAAATGTAGAGGAACTTCATAGTTAAAGCTCTGTGTGAATGAGTGAAGAAGAATTGTTTTGAACCCTCTTAAACAATGTGCTGCACATGAGGAAGAACCTGAGGCAGGGAAATCTGGGAAAGTCTTATAAAGTCCTAGCCCCTCCCATCTGTCAGATGCAGCCAGTTAGCTTTAAAGGGGACCTATTGTGCTTTTCCTTATTTTATGTCATATGTTACCCTTCTGTGTGGAGTTTGCATGTTCTCCTCATGTCAGTGTCGGTTTTTTCCAGGTGCTAAATTGTCCGTAGGTGTGAATGTGAGCGTGATTGGTTGTCTGTCTCTATGTGTCAGCCCTGTGATAGTCTGGTGACCTGTCCAGGGTGAACCCCGCTTCTTGCCCAATGTCAGCTGGGATAGGCTCCAGCCTCCCTGCAACCACTAATAGGCTATGCGCTTACAGAAAATGATGAATGATGAATGTTACAATGTTAATGGCCCAATCCCAATACCCCCCCTTGTCCACTACCCCTTGGCTCTCGAAATGAAGCAACGAGGAGTAGGGGTTGAAATCTTTCCCTAGGAATTGGGACACCACTCACTACGTCACCACGTTGGTTACGTTCACGCATACGTAACTGTTTTAAACAGGAAGCTGCGAGCCATCTACATTTCCAACCGGCATCTACAATGGAATCTCGGATTGAGGTGATCCTACCGATCGCGTTTGCATTATTCATCATGCTTCATTTGATGCGACAGACGACAGGGGACTTCTGCTAGCTAGCTAGCTAACCAGCTGACATTACGTGGCAGCATAGTTATACTAGCTGCCGTGTTATCGTAATGTGAAAAATCCGACAATTTTGCAGAACAGGACAGATGACAGACGCCAGATAGTGCGAGCTAGCTAGCTAGCTAACAAGCAACCTGACATCGGTAACGTTAGCTATGTATGAACTTTTTTTCCTCCATCTCTTGCTCGGTGGTAGCCATGGCGACGTCTACCCCTCGCTGGCAAGTCAGCAGCTGAAATCCCTCGTTCTGAAGGGCTAGTTTCATACCCACTACCCCTCATTATGCCCCCTACCCCTACAACCAAAAAGGAATTGGGACACCCCTACCCCTTGCAGGAACGCACAAATGTAGGGGTAAGGCCAAGGGGTGGGGCTAAGGGGGGGTATTGGGACAGGCCCTAACTGTGGCCATTCTGAATACTATGTTTTCACCTGTTATTTCTACTTTGGCTACATGATGACGTCAACTTGTGACAGATTGATTTATAAGGTCATCTGCTCCAGGCCCAGTACTGCAAGGGTTTACATTATGTAGCCTACACTAATCTAAGTTGCAGATGTTGTTATTCTCATCAATTTTGGATCACATTCCCGCTGGAACATGTCTGGTTGTGTTTAGCGGCTTTTAATTGGGAGAAAGTGCAGCTATACACAGTCACAGTACACTGCTACTTGTAGCTACATGCTAACATCCGGGAAACCTGTAATTGCTGAAACATGTTTGGTTGTAAAGAAGCTTTTTTGGTCATTTTTCATTTGAGAAAGTGCTGCTATACTCTGTTATAGTCATTCCGCGGCTGCAATGATGGTGTACAGTTGCTGAGATACATAAGACCTGGAAACGCTGACCAATTATGCTGGGTTCACACTACACTTATAGCCTGACGTACCGTCGTACGGTGTTGGCTCAGATGCTAAACAACGAGTGTCGTCCACAATAATCCCTTGTATTCTATGTCATAGCAGACAACAACCAACGCCACGTCTGGGACACCTCAAGACGTCCCGACAGAAAATTGAGCATATTTGATTTTGTTTTTCTTTTTTTGTCGTCCACGACTTCTCCCGTCACAGCCGACACTTTGACCAAAAGAAACACAGAGTGATCTGCTGCCATGGGTAACTGTACGGCAACAACACCCCAGGCTTTTTGATATTACCTCTAGGGATGTTACCACACAGAGTAAAATAGTTGAAAAATGATGGTGTAAAACAGCACAGGCACTTTATCAACCCGGTGAGTACTGCATTAACATCAAGCTTGCGCAGAATGTTATTTCTTCATAATGGAGGATAAAGGAATGAAATTAAAATATAGTGGCTTGGCTTTTACTTACCACAGCTGTAGAGGGTACCTGAGTATCATTTTAAACAGACCACATTAGAAACAAGCCAATATCTATTATTCCCTCTATATTTTTCTATTTTTACCGCTCCTGTTTGCCCTTTTAAAGTTAATGCATTTTGCCGTCACTGTTTAAAATGAAAACCCCATTATAATTTCGATTGAGAGAATCCCTTAATTTTCTAAAAAGGCTTTTATTGTGAAACGTTTGCAAGAACTTGATGTGAAGGAGTCAGTAACTTGCTTATTTTGCATGTGGTGCTTCAAATGTAGCTCCTGCCACCTGGTGGCACTTTTTATGTTCCTACAACAATTAGTGTTGCATGGTATGCTGGTACCAATGGTAGACCGCGGTACTTAAACACCACAGTACATATGATACCATAATGTTGGAGTGCTGTAGTACTACAGTACCTCATGATACCACTACTGTGCGATAAGTTCAAAGTCCAATCACAAGAGGGTGAGTGTCCATGCGCCGTCCAATAACGGTGCGAGCTGGCCACCTGGCACTCAACATGCTGCTGCAGTGGTTTGTTTTCCAGTGACATTTCAGGTATTAGCTGAGCTATTGAGGATCTTTAAAGGACCGGTGTGTAAAATGGGTTGAAAACAGTGACATCAGTGGTCAAATTCTAGATTGCAGGGCTCACTCGCTCACCCCTCCCGTCAGGTAAATGCCGGTGGCCTCGTAGGGACAAAAAGCCTTGCGCAGACACGAGTTTTTCAGGAGTAGGTCTATCTAGCGACGAGGTGAATATTTATTTAGGAATCTAAACCATGTTACGATACTGTAATGAATCACTCATGAGCAGGAGACCAGAGGAGCGTTCGGGAAAAAGGCCAGTTTATTTGAGCACTCCAGAAACTCCGGTAACACTCCAGGGGGTAAAAGACTCCGTCCCAAACTCTGACTCTTCTAGCGTAACACACACACTTCATACACACATACTCACTTACAGTACCTAGCGGGTACCCCCTCCCCTCTCTGCTCCACCAATCTCCAGCCCGCACACTGACTGACAGCGTAGCCGGTAAACAGAGCTCAGCTGTTTATTTAGCCTAGCAATATCTCCGGACTATAGTAGCTGCAATGGACGACTTTGAACGTGATTTTGA
Source organism: Epinephelus lanceolatus (assembly GCF_041903045.1). Lineage (NCBI taxonomy): Eukaryota > Metazoa > Chordata > Actinopteri > Perciformes > Serranidae > Epinephelus > Epinephelus lanceolatus. The sequence goes on along the minus strand of NC_135744.1, from coordinate 40,586,098 downwards.
AGAGTTTCTTGTAGCGGACACAGATCCAGAGCCATACCTGTTTGAGCCGGAGCGTACAGATGAGGAACTCCATGTGTTGGATGCTGAGCGGGCGAGAAGAGAGGCTGAATCCGCTCCCATTTTGCTGCACAGAATGGGATTCGGTGCTACTGCTACCATCGTTGGGGAGATATATCATCAGGAGGAAAAGCGCCGCAGAGAGTGCATCACAAGGAGTGAAGTTGCGTCTTCTTTTCCTCGCAGATGACGGTTCGGGTTCATTCTCTCCTGTTGCGTGGTAAGTGTGGTCCATTCGCAAACTTTATAACCAAAAAAAACTTTTCACTATTCTCTGTCGACGAACTACTAACACTCTCTGCTGTTTCCTCTTCCTTCTTCCTTCCTTCCGCTGTCTTCTTCGTTGGTTTATTTATTCACGTGAAACGCATTCTCTGGCTGGCTGGATTGTCCGCTCGGTCTGCCGTACATACATGGCGGCGCAAGATGGCGACCTCTCTAAAGCAAGGCCCTTGCTATATATATATATATACTTATATAAAAGCATAATTATAAGGCTACGAAAACCAAACAAATTTTATTTTATAGCAATTATACACTTATATAAACATATTAATGGGTAGATTATTCAGATTCAGATTCAGATTTGACAATAAACCATGCCAAATATTACACACTGGCCCTTTAAGCAGTGAACGTTATTATTTATTTATTTTTACTTGTAGGTTAGATTTGTTTATGCTACAGTGATTTGTTTTCCACAGAGCTCTAAAAATAGTTTTGTGCGAGCAAAATAAATCATTCAGGAGCACGCTGTGCGAGTACAGATTTCAACCAGCAGCAGAAACGAAAGGCGAATCCTGCCGGTTGTGGGTTGAACAGGGGTCACAGACAGGAATACGGCAGAGCACTATGGCCACCGCAAGATAACGGCTTACCGGCGACCGAGAAGCCCGGCTCCAGGTCCAATAATTTCCTCTTTGTTGGTGTCATGGCTGCCCAGAAATACCTGAACAGCCGAGCCGTGGCGGCACACAGGTATGTGACGTGTCAGAGGAGAAATGAGCCATTCACATTTCTCTCTTTGTGGCAGGTAACGGTCCACAAACCTCACCGCACTTTAGGGACTGGTCTTTACTTGTCAGGGGAGGAGGGTGGCTGGTTGATTTATATTTTATTTATTTATTTTATTTTGATCCCCCTTATATTAATCATTTATTGATGCTGTTTTTGAAGTATGAATAAGTCAATAAGTAATGTATTCCATTGAAATATCACTGATGTATTATAGAAAAGTGATTTATCTTTTTATAAATGACAAAAGGCACATCTGCCTCATTTTCGCTGTGGTATCGTGATACTACTCAGAACCGCGATACTTTCACTGGTATCATACCGTGGGTCCCAATTTTGGTACCGTGACAACACTAACAACAACATTTTGGCTGTGACATGTGACAGACACAGTGACTGAAATAACAGTAACAATAACGGGATGACATCACGCCCGTCAAGAAAAACGACCAGCGATGAATGGGCGTAGACCAACGTGTGGTGTGTTATGTCTGTCGGACAAGTCACAGTGCGATTTTATGACCCCACAATAGCCTATCTAACATAGTGACTGTCTGAACAGACAAAAGTGCTGTGTAGTCTGAACCCAGCATTAGAGCAGACTGAACTTTTTCAGGAGGGTGGCTTAAAGAGACAGGCACTAAACAGAGCATCTCAAACGGAGTGTGAATATAGTGTTCCTGCACAGACAGTATGAGGAAACGAAAGTGTTTTATGACTATGTCAACATGTTCACGTTCAAACCCAAAATACAAGTATGAGTACAGAACAGTACCTGAAAATGAGCATAATAGGTCCCCTTTAAGGAACTAAACAGGCATCAACACACACACACACACACACACACACACACACACATAAACGCACACCACACATCATCATTAACATCATCATCAATGCTAAAATCTCTTTAAACATATTTCCTCTCAGGGGAAAGAAGATAAATAAACAGCACAGGTCAGGACTGTTTGGAAGGAGGAGGAGAGAAACTGAGGGAAATGGTGAATGGGAGGAGGAGAGGGAAGAAGGGTGGATAGTAATTCAATAATGACATCCACATAGTCGGTCAAAAGGGGAATGAGTGAATATCCTATCTAGGGATTACAAAAATATTAAGTGCAGAAATGTTGCTTCTTTTGTGAAATGACAGAAGACTTTTGTAGCAAAACATGTTCTTGAACATCAACTCTTTTGGTATCAGAACTGAAACTCAGATACTTGTGACACTGACACCTGTATCAGGAAAGAAAAGAAACAAATAAAACAATACCCAGCCCTTGTTGGTGAGATGATAGAAGCACAGAGAACAAAACACAACAGAGCCAAGTGTCGCAGAATGACAGACATACTTTGTGCAGTTGGGAAGGGAAAGTTGGAAATGCTCTGTGTTACGTTGCCAAGATGATCAAGTTCTCTATCACGGTTGTTCACACAACACTTGTTCATGCAAAACGTGTTTGTAATGATAAACCGAGCAGCGAGTCAGTAAAATTAAATGCATCAACATACACAGCACAGCTCCACACTCACTCTACAAGTCAAAAGCAACAGCTGTCACATCAACAGCGGAAGTCAGCACGAGGGGCTCATTTTAATTAGTAATTTATATTTCTAATTTATTTTCACACTTTATTTTGATTGAAAATTACATTTATGGAATTATGCAGTGAGGAAACAAAATCTATGTTCATAGTTTAATTTGGTTCAACAACGTTTGAGCAACAAGTGTCATTATGTTGATGGAAAACAGGATCTTTGGCAGCAGCATGAACAATGTCATTTAGCTAACTGGTAATATAAATCAAGAAAACTTCTGAGATATGATCATTTGCTTTGGAAACACTGGAGATTATTTCATCCTTGGCCAGATTCCTTTCACACTATTTGAGAAAAACCTCTCTCAGGCCAAAGATGGACATTTGTTGCTGTGCGGGAAAGTAAAAATGCAAGTATTGAGTTTATTTCTTCTCAAAAGGTAATTTTGGCTTCTCCGCATCATTTAACTCGGCTCCATCACTCACTTTAATGACTTACTTTAATGATAATGAAGCAGCTGTTATCAGTGGGTTTCATCAACATGTACATACAGTAACTGTGAAGTGGAGGCAGTTTTCACACAGCCCTCCCCTGGTCACCTGAGAGCTAATTTTGTCCAATTTCGTTTTTCCATCAACAGCTAACTTCCTGACTTGATTGGCATTGCCATTATGGGAATTCCCTTTATGATATCAGCTCACAATCTGAAAACAACAGAGGAAAAAAGAACTGTGCATGTGTGGTCACTGAAGTCTCTTGGTAAATGGCCGGTGAAGTCATTTTCATGAGTACATTCCATTCACTTAAACATGTAACTTCAATTTCAGATAAATAAGAAGGGCAAAAAATTCAGTTATAGTGTTGATAATAGCAGGAAATGTTCTGTCATATCAAATCAAATATGGCAATTTTAGATCTCACTGAAAAAATCAACGACGCTAGTGATAAAGGTGAGTGTGGGATTGGAGTTTTCCTTGATTTATCAAAAGCGTTCGATTCAATTGATTTTTCAGTCCTCTTAGGTAAATTGCAACATTATGGTGTCAGTGGCACAGCACTCAATTGGTTCAGAAGTTATATATATATGATAGGGAGCAATATGTACATGTAAATAATAGTAAATCACAACGTAATATTATGAAATATGGGGTCCCTCAGGGATCCATATTAGGACCACTTCTTTTTATCTTATATGTAAACGATATTGTGAATTCTTCTAATGTTTTACATAAAGTCATTTTTGCTGATGACACAAATTTATTTTTGTCACATAAAAACTTGGAACATCTCCAAAACCCTATGAATGAAGAATTGATAAAGGTGGACACCTGGTTCAGATGTAATAAATTATCTTTAAATATCAGTAAAACCAATTTCATTGTATTTCGCTCAAATAGAAACCGAGATCATGTTGAACATATGCGTATAAACGGTAGAGCTATTGAGAGGAAGATTTTATTTAATTTCTGGAAATTTACATTGATGAATTATTAAACTATAGGAAGCATATTGATGAATTGACAAAGAAATAATCTAAATACGTCAGATTATTTTTTAAATTGTGACACTTCCTTCCTCTTGATGCCCTTCTAAACTTGTATCGGTCTCTATTTGAGCCTCATTTGAACTATTGTAACGTTATATGGTGCAACACATAGCCTAGTTATCTTGAGAAATTACAAAACTTACAAAAGAAAGTCATTCGAGTTATATCATGGACCAAGTTAAATGCTCCCTCTGATCCTCTTTTCTATAGTTACAAACTTCTGAAGCTCACTGAGTGCAACACTTTCCACAATGGCTGTGTAATGTATAATGTAGCATTTAGACTCAATGACAGACTCTGTCATCTCATCCCAATTTATTTAACCACTCATGAATACAACACGAGGGGAAAACGACTTTTAAAGGGAAAGAAATGGAAACTGAAATGTACAAGTCTTAGTGTGACCGTTAAAGGTCCACAGACTTGGAATGAGGTTGAGAGCACAATAAAAGAGTCTGCATCTCTATCTATTTTTAAAAATAAATTAAAACAAAAATTGCTGTTGAAATATGTTTAATTTAAGCTTGGGTCGTTGTATTTTGCTCTCATGTACCTGTGCCTGATGTGTTGTCATTGCATTTAAATTCTATACTCTCTGTATTTATGGAATTACCTTACGTTGTTTTAGGGTTAGGTTAGAATTTAGGTAGAAATAGGAATTGTTTTCATAATTTATTGTATTGCTGTTGTACTGATGTTCTGGGCCCCTGTTTATAAGCTACAAATAGCTTCTGGGGAGACCCTTTTTACAAAATCATATCTTGCTGTAAATTATGAATTGAAACTGTATTTGTATTTTAAATGATTTGTAAATAAATAAACTAAACTAAACTAAAAACTATCAGTCTCTCCAGAAAATCACAATTGCAATTAACGCAAATTCAACGAAAGTCTGGTAGGTTACATATTTGAAACCGCAAAAAAAAAAGGGAGAAAAGACATGCCGGAGAATTACCTTGGTGGCAAGAAAAGTATGTGAACCCTTTGGAATTTTCTAGTTTTCTGCATTAATTGGCCATAAAATTTGATTCGACCTACATCTTAGTCACAAGTATAGATAAACACAATGTGCTTCACCTAATACCACACAAACAATTAATATTATATTATATAATATTTCATGTCTTTATTGAACATATCCATTAAACATTCCCAGTGCTGCTGGAAGAAGTAAGTGAACCCCTAGGCTAATGACTCAAAAAAAAGCTAACTGGAGTCAGGAGTTAGCAAACCTGGAGTCCAATCAATGACACGAGATTGGGCCATGGTGTAGAGCCACTTTGACCTACAAAAACACTCAAACTTTTTGACTGTGCTATTCACAAGAAGCATCTGCTGATGTGAACCATGCCTCGCAAGAGCGAGATCTCTGAAGAGCCACGGTCAAGTATTGCTGAGCTGCATAAAGCTGGAAGGTTACAAAGCCATCTCAAAGACTTTAGATATTCACCAGTCCACAGTCAGACAAACTGTCTACAAACAGAGACTATTTAGTACTGTGACTACTCTCCCTAGAAGTGGGCGCCCAGCCAAGTTGACACCAAAGGCACGATGCAGGATGCTCAGTGCGGCAAAAAAAAAACCCTAGAGTGACAGCTAAGGACTTGAAGAAATCACCGGGACTGGTTAACATCTTTGTTCATGAGTCTACCATATGCAAAACATTGAACAGGCATGTTGACCATGGCAGGACACCACGGAGAAAGCCACTGCTTTAAAAACAACAACAACAAAAAAAAAACATTCCTGCACACCTGAAGTTTGTCAAAGAGCACCTTGACACTCTACAACACTACTGGGAAAATGTTTTGTGGACTGATGAAACTAAGATTGAATTGTTTGGGAAGAACACACAACGCTACATATGGTGTAAAGCTGGCACCGCGTACCAACATAAAAACATCATCCCAGCGGTTAAGTACGGTGGAGGGAGCATCATGCTTTGGGGCTGCTCTGCTGCCTCAGGGCCTGGACAGCTTGCCATCATTGAGGGAAAAATGAATTCCGAAGTTTATCAGGGCATCCTACAGGATAATGTCAGGGTGGCTGTCTGCCAGCTGAAGCTCAGTAGAAGGTGGGTGATGCAGCAGAACAACGACCCTAAACATCAAAGTAAATCTACAACAGAATGGCTTTAAAAACAGAAAATCCGCCTTTTGGAGTGGCCTAGTCAGAGCCCAGACCTGAATACAATAGGGATGCTGGGGAATCACGCCAGACATCCTACGAATATGGATGAGCTGAAGCAGGAAGGAGGAATGGTCGAAATTCCTCCTGAGCGTTGTGCAGGTCTGATCAGCAGCTACCGGAAGTGCTTGGTTCAAGTTATTGCTGCCAAAGGAGGTTCAACCAGTTATTAAATCCAAGGGTCCACTTACTCTCTCCAGCAGCACTGGGAATGTTTAATGGATATGTTCAATAAAGACATGAAATATTATAATTGTGTGGTGTTAGGTTCAGCACATACTTTTTCTTGCCACTGTATAATTCTCCCAGACAGAAACAAGAAGGTTTTCCTCCGTGTTTGTTGTCCTGCAAACTCCTCTGTACTTTTCCAGTAAGTTAGAGAAAAGTCGTAGTGACATAGATCTTTTATCAGCTCAGTGCACAATACTTGACATCCATTAGATTCCATTAGAAACAGCTGTCCTCAACTGAAACTGTGTCAACACAGACATGTACAGTGTGTAAAACCTGTCATTCAACTTGCTTCAGACAAAAGAACAACAGAAACAGTAGATGTCACAGTGACGGTACAGAGACCATATTTCTCAACAAGTTTGTGCAACTCTGAAAGACTGAACTTGGTTTGAACCTGACAGCAACAGAGACTTTTTGATTTTCTCTGAAGTTGTGTTGGCTTCTAATTTATCCACAGTAAAACCGGTGAGGAATTTTAACATGTGAACAAAAAGGATTTCCTCAAGCTCCAAAATTAGACATCCACCATCTGAAGTCTCAAACCTACTCGGCTTATCTGACAGCATGAAAGTCAACATTTCAGCTTGCTCCTACACCTGCAGGTTTGGAGCACCATGCTCGAGTATCACAGCAAAGTTCTTTTCCGTTTCACTCTCCCGCTTTTGTTTCCAAAGCCTTTACACCCAAGCGTTCCAGAACAAAGCTCGTGATTTAAATATCAGCACAAGCCGAAGTTTGATCAATTCACTGTGGTGTTATGCAAAGTTGAAACCATTCAATGTCACTATTACTGCCTTCAATCCCCTCCAAAAGCTTCTCAGATGGCTATTATAATATGTGATAGAAAGCTGCTTCTGCCTCCCCCGCCCCCTCCTCTTCCTCTGCTGGGAGGGTGATGGGAGACATCTTCTGGCACATTTGTTTACCCTTCAAACAAGACCTAAATTAGTTGCATTCCCAGCGGTTTTCCAAAAGCAGGTAATTAAATAGCACTCAGCTGCATGCTGCACCACTACGATCCGAACCCTCCTCACTGCGTATCGGAGAGTAATGCCAAGGAGCCAACAGAAAGAGGCACAGTCTTAATCGTGACAGAGCACATCCATTTGCATTTGCATGCGTCTGACTAATGCACATATCCAGAGTGACTCACCACTCTGAGTAAGCAGGTGGGAGTTCAGTTCCTTGCTTGGTGACACTTTGACGGGCTGGCGGCTGCAGGATTCAGCTGGGCGGCCTTTGGTTTACCGAGATGATCTGTCAAATAAAAGTGACATAAATGACACAGGGTTGATGCTGATATGTGTCTTTTCTTAATGAAGCAAAAGTTTTTTTGTAAGTAACCCACTATCTACAGATTGACACTAATGAAGTGATCTCCCTGAGTTCAAAGTGAAACTTTCGCCTCTCTTGTTTATTATTAGCATCAGTGTCACGTCAGTGCTGTAAACGTAACTCTAACTTTTTCAAACTTTTATTATTTATTTATTTATAGTTTTTTATGAAAAACCCACTAGGCCAGTGGTTCCCAACCTTTTTCCTTAGCGACCCTTTTTCTATTGAGTTAACTGACTGATCGCTAATTAGTGACATATATTATGGATATTTCATATTATATTCAATGTATGACAATAATGGTACAGAACATTTTATAATCTATACAAATAACTCAAATATCGAACACAGGAAGTTTGTGAAAAACACGCTATTTGGATGAATTTCAAGCAGATTATTTCCTGTGAAATTTTCATCAGATTCTTTCCTGATTTTTAGGAACTTTTTAAAGCTTATCTGACTAATTTTTAACAACCATAGTTACACATTAGGCTTCTTTTCTAACATATTTGGCGTTTTCTTCTCCCTGATGATCAGCCATTTATCTATTAACTCTTTCTTTTGTTTAACATGTGTAATACAGCACAAGGCTGTTTAGCAGAGTGAAGGCTCTGTGAATATAACTTGTTTTCAAGTCTTCACTGTGCCCTTATTCTGTGAGGTTTAATTTTTTTTTTTTAAATCTTAAATAATAATCAAAACTTAAAAAAGAAAAAAAAACAGTTTAGTTTTCTTCACATAAATGAATGAAATACTGCTTTAACAAACCTGCAAACCTCCAATTTCCACCAGATGCGTCACAGCTGTGGCGCTCCAGAGCCCTCCGGAGCACAACGCTGCAATTCAGCACTGAGCAGATCGTGCGGGGCAGGAAGTCGTGCACAGAAACAAAATAACATCCGGTTAATTTTCAAAATAAAATACACAGTGTTCATGGAGGATCATATTTCCCTGCACTACGCCTTGAAAACGTCATAATGGGTGGAGGCAGGCCTGAAGTCAACAGGTCAGAGGTTTTCAGACGTCATTTCACCCCGTTGACACCATGGACTAGGAGATATTAATCATGGAGGTGCACCGAGATGTCTTCCTACTACTCCTCTGGTTTTGTGGTTCTGTTTATAGAAACTACATCTTCTTATATCGCGTGATTATGCGTGAATTCGCAAGATCTCATGGGTCCTCGTGACTCTCGCTGTCCGGCGGAGCTGCACCGCTCCGCACAGCAAACGCTGGTGGGTGTTGACGGACGGCGGAGCATGCAGCGGATAACCAGCGCTGCCGTTCCGCAACGGACACGCATCCAGTGGAATTCCGCCGTTAGTGTGGGTTGGGCCCTCCAGGTTGGGCCTATTCTGACTATGACCCTATCCTACCACCAGCAGGGGTGTCATGGTGTGGAAAGTGGGACTGGAATAAAAAATTTGGTTTTATTTGCAATTTTGCAGGTAATTTGTGCTGTAACCAAATTAAAATTGGGTGAATAAATTGGTTAAAAAACTGAACTTATGAAAAAATGCAGATTATCTCTGGAGCCCCTGCAGTACCTTAAAAGGTGCAAAATAGTTTTGTCCGCCCCTGCACTAGGATTCACCTCTGAATACAGTGCGCCTCTGTCATGTCTTCCCCCAGGAACATGATTCAAAAAAAGAAAAGAGAGGTTAAAAGAGAGGGAAAGAAAGCAAACTGACTTTTTAAAACATATTATCAAAAGGTGCATGAGAGAGACATGGATCAAGAGAGGAAGGGTGAGGGGCCCACAGGGACTACTAATGCATAGGTCTCAGAATTCGTTGCTACGCCCCTGTTCACCAGTGCAGATTGCCTGAAATCGATTAATCAAGTAAATGATCACAGATTTATGGGATGTTATTTTAGTATTCAGAGAAACAAAACAGGAGACAGACTGTAAATGCCATGAAACCTACCACACTTGTAACCTAACCAATTTCTTCATTGCAAACCCCTCCTCAATATATATTCCTGCCAACCAAACTCTTGTGTTGCCTGCAGCAACAAGACACTGATAACCACAGTTTACAGTGCAACAAGTATCTTGTGATAAGCACGGCTCAGCTGATTATGGAGATGAGTTACTGTAAGGATCCCAGCATAGCTAAAAACAATGTCATTTGGTGAGATATATGACCCTGCTTTTTTTTCCAAAATGGGCAGCCTTAACAGAAGTGTGTGAGTTACTACTGCAGCTAGTGAGGAACTAGGAACATGTCTTACATCAGTCTCAGCCACAGCAAAGTCATGACATTCTTCTAATTCTGGATTTAAAAGAGCTGCTTTTTGTTAATCATTCATGGCTCCAGTATGTTAAACCTCCCTCCTTGGTACACAAGGTAAAACTGACAGAAATACACACCCAAGTTTCCAAAACACCATGAACTCCGTCCACATGTTGCTGCTCTCTGCTGTTCACAGCCCACTGTATCTTTTGATTGTCAAGAGGACTAAAAGCTTTCTTTAACCCGTTTCCTCTGCTCACCTCTCCTCCAGTTTTCGCCTCCAGGCACAGGCTGTGTTGTTAGTCCGGTCGTCTTCTCTTCTGCTGCTGTTGTTCCTGCCCAGAAGCTTGTCACTCATCTTGATGAGCTGTCTACCTTACAGCAGCATTCAGCCTTCTGGCTGCAGCAAACAGCATCAGTAAACTCTCCTCAGGCGCCGGAGGAGTGAGCAAAATTCTTCTGCACAGATCTTCAGCTTGCTTTTGAACTTTTCTTGTCAGTTCCATGTTTGGTTTTACTGTTGTTTTCCTCCTCTTTGTGCTGCCTGCCATTGTTGTTGACCTGTGACCTCACCTTGATAACTCCAACCTGGCTCAGTGGTGCCACCTGCTGGTTAGGAGACACATGGAGGTTTCACAAAAACTGGAGTTGACTGTTGGTTTACCAGATTTTTGTGTTTATAGTTTATTTTCTAACTACACAAGACTTCAGCCTAACTGTGCATGTGTCTCTGGATAACTTTTGTAAAGTCTCTTCTGCCTGGTCAGTTTCATCTCCATCTCTGTGGACAGTCATTTTTCCTAGTCCGGCCTGGTTTAGAGCTGCAGATCAGCGCCCCTGCTGCAGTACAAAGGTTTGACTTTATTTTCTGATTCACCTTCTTCTCTTCCATGACTGGCTCTTGCTTTGAGAGGAACAACTGAGCGGATCTGTTTTAAGCATCAACAGGTTAATGTGCTACTACACTGGTCCTTTTCCTCTACATGAATAAATGTATTAACAACAACAAAAAAATAAAAATAAAGTGAAGTGTAATTCATTCGGTCAGTTTCATTGCTTGAACACATACCCACAGTGTGACCTCAGGCTCTTAGGTTTAAGAAAACTGCTGTGTCACTCTTCAGATATACAAATGCAAACCAATACATTGATCATTAAGTCAGAGAGTGTAGCTGTGTTTTACCCATATTTTGGCTTTAATCCCCACACACAGAGTGTACTGATGGATGGAAGAGGAGTGGATTATGGTGCAGGAGTTTGAGAAGTTTTGAGAAAACATTTTGGACTTTGCATAAACAGCAGCCCTGATTTAATTAGCATTTAGCTTCTTGCTACTTTATTGAAAGCACTAAATCTAAAAAAAACATTATGTTAAAGCAACTCTTACCTTTCTTGCATTTCACACAGCACTTGGAAAAAATTTGAACATCTACAACTCCACCTTCCTCCAAAGGCCTACTCCTCCCTCCTCCATTAAGTCCTCATTACGTCAATAATAGATGGGCGTTGGCAAGCTAACGTTAGATACACGGAAGAGGAGAGCAGGTGTAATGTTACAACCAAGACAGTCAAACGCAACCCCGGAGTTTTAAAACTCAACCGGAGTCAGTGATGACTGATGAGTTTTAGAATAAGCTTACAGTGCTGTTAGATAGTAGCGCTAACGTTACGCTACTAGTAAGTGGAAACGCACAAGGAAGATGATGTTTCAGAGGCTACGCTACAGTAGGCTAACGTTAGCAATTAGCAACTGGATGCTGTGTTGTCATATATAATGTTATATGTTATATTAGAAGCAAACTAAACATTACCTGTCCTGCACAGTCAAACGCAAGAGTTTTGAAGCTTATCCGGAGTCAGTGATGACTTTTGAGTTTTATAATATAACGTAAACGCTAACGTTAAATATTACTGGTGACTGGCAACAAACAAGGAAGATAATACAGAGGCTCAGGCTACGTTAGGCTATAGTAGGCTAACCATTAGCAACTGGATGCTAGGCCTCCACGTGGGGAAGACAGACAGGACGCTCGGCCAATCATTGATTGGTCAGAGTTTTCTTAGAACCATATGAGAATGGTATAATTATGAGTTTTTGTCTCTGGTGGAATTCACTTACAGTGTACCATCAGCTTATTAATAGCTTTTTAACCTAAACAAAGAAAAACGTAAAATTTCCAGAAAGGTAAGTGTCACTTTAATGCCCATTCACATATGGAGTTTTTCCATGTGCTCTAAACCATATTTGGTGAAATCTATATTGGTTTCAAACTCACTGAACACACACATACTTACAGTAGAGTAGCGCATTTTTGAGAAACTTTTATGAATGTTTCTTTGCTTTACCGTGTTTTTATGCATTGTCACTTGAGTGGATTTAAGTTGATCACGACTGCTGTTCTCCAATAATGACGAAATCATACCAAAGATTACGGTACCTTTACATTCATTCATCCATTTTCCGCTTATCCTGTTAGGGGTCGTGGGGGGGCTGAAGCCTATCCCAGCTGACAATGGGAAAGGCGGGGTACAACCTGGACAGGTCACCAGACTATCACAGGGCTGACACAGAGACACAGACGACCATTCACACTCACATTGATACCCATGGGCAATTTCACCCGTCACCAGTTAACCTGCATGTCTCTGGACTGTGGGAGGAAGCTGGAGCACCTGGAGGAAACCCACGCTGACACGGGGAGAACATGCAAACTCCACACAGAAGGGCTCCCCCACCCTGGAGGTTCAAACCAGGAACACTCTTGCTGTGGGGCGGCAATGCCACAGGTCACAGGCATCATCAGGGTGCTAGGATAAAATATTTCCATTTTTAATTTTAACGCCTAAAGTGTAGGCGTCAGCCACACAACTTTGATGTGATCACCACTAGATGCTCATTTTCTTTTTTCTTTCTTTCATTCATTAGTTAAGCATCCCTCCTTCACCTGTCAAGTAAAAAAAAAAAATATAGACCATGCTGTGAATTGACCTAAACTTATGACATAATGAAATTGAGACACTCCCTCCAATGCACTTCTTCAGACAAACTGAGGCCTGACTCTGTATAATGCGAAACACCCTCAGCAGTTGTTTTTTATTACTGAGGGATTTGCTGTGCTCTCTTTCTCCTGCGAGGCCCTGCCTCACTTTAATAGAGTTAATACAGTTTGATATGTTTGAGTTCAGCCACAGTCCTCTGCTGGAGCTGATCATGACTTCCTGTTGTCCAATTTGATTTTCCTTGTTTTGATTGTTCAGATGGATAAAGATTTATCTCAGTGACTCTTTATCTACATGACTAACAGAGTCCACAGACCTGTACCCAGACTGAGTGGTGTACCTCGACTACTACTACATCTGTCATTCATATCTAGTTTGGGCAACAAGTGCAATGCCTCATACAGTACAACACCAGCAAGTGTGTTCAGGCAGCACATTCTTATCCCAACTCGTGTAATATCGCCACTTCGTCAGTTCCACATCTACATATTACACGCTAGGTATCCTCCTGTGTTTGTTGTTGACGTTCCAGGATGGTGTGTCAGTTTACGCTGTTAAATGCATTGTGTCTTTTGGTTAGGTTTAGAAAAAAAACATCATGGTTTGGCTCTACGTTCATGCTGGAAGCAAACACCTGGCTCCCAGGTGAAAGTCCGGGGTTTGTTGGACACATCCACCCTTCCACCTGCCCCATAGGGACTTTCCAGCTCCTTACATAACGTCTGTACTGGCAGCATTTCAAACTGACGACACCTGACCGATGACACATCATACCACCCCGAAAGGTTCCATTCAGCCAAGTTACAAACTAACACAACCTCCTTTTACAACGTATCATACCGTTATGAAAGCTGGCTTTTGGTGTTGGTGTCTGACGCCAACATCACTGACCAAGCAGCGGTATTTGATGAGTTCAAAATGACAGTGGGGTGATTCAGACCAAAGCCAAGTTTGCCTTGTTTTAGTCACTTAAATTTGACCATTGAATGTTTTTGCAGTCCATGACTTTTTGCTACAAACAGTCTGGCTGTAGCCCACAGATGTTAGCAGCAGCTAGCCATCAACACATATTGCCTGTGGGTGTGTTTGTGCTAAAGCTCAGAGTCAGACTGATTTCAAAGCTTACCAGGAACTGCAGCTATCCCTTTTATTTTGCTCCACTGTCTCTCACTTTTCATCTGGTCTCATGAAGCGGAGTCAAGTATATTCAGCATAAACAAACAAACTGAAACATTTCAAACCCACATGTATGATCCTTGCCTCTTCTGGAAGAACCCACATGTTTGTTTTTCCATTAACTTTAAATGGAATCACACCACCCCCCAAAATTCATTTTGTTTTCAGCACCATGGAGCTGCAGAGTTTGTGATCATTCTTTTCATGCTCTTTACTTCAAGTGACCCTTTGTACATGACACATTTTACTTTGTGATTGCATCCTCATTAGACATTAGTCATTAGTTTTCTTTTGACATTAGATCGATATCTATGCTTTGTTATGAATAAAATTTCAGCTGATTGCGGGTTACTGTTTGTAGAAGACCTGACAATCCTGCTGATGCTGTTGTCAGAGGCCAGTGATTAATTTTAATGTGTGAAATTCACCAGAGAGATCAGAGCGGCTCAGACTGTGACCAGTGGCTCTCTAGGGAGGATGGAAATGGTAGTCACATGGTCTGCCTGTCATTTCATGGGTCTTGCCATCCTGAAAAGAAAGGTGTCTGTAGGGGAGCACCTGTAGCATCTGTAAATTGAGCCCATGGGCCCTAAAGATACCTGCTGGAGATAAAGATGGGACCCATGGGAAGCTGTACCTAAGTTTAGCCCGGCTCAGCGTTTGATCCCTGTAGAGCTCTGCACCGATAAAAATCTCTTTTATCACATGACCTCAAAGCCACAGATCAAAGGTACCTGCAGCCCAGTGTAACAACCAATCATCACCTGCGTTGATCAGATATCCCAGGCCGTAAAGCCAAACTGAACGTGAGCTATTCAGTACCTGCACTCTTTCTTATGCACTGAAAAATGGAAAATGTTGTCAAGTGTACGACAACCTCAAATAGCCTCTAGTGATAGGAGACACTCTGACGTCCTAGTGTGTGCTGATCTGCTCATCAGAATGTTTCATCAGCATGTAAAAAATACACCGCACGTAGGCTATGAATGTTTGACTGGGATCAAAGCCTGAAGATCTCATCAATCTTTTCTGCTGCTGTCACCATGGTTACATTTCAAGGTAAAGTAATGGTGGATCTTTCTATAGGTGACATAGGTGGCCGCCTGTGGTGCCACCCAGAAGGGGGGATGCCAACCTAGCATAAGAGTAAGAGAAAATTAAAAGGTGAAAGCCATCCAGGGAGCAACTTTAAAAATTAAAATTATTGTTTGTTTGTTAAAGGGATAGTGCACCCAAAAATGAAAATTCAGCCATTATCTACTCACCCATATGCTGACGGAGGCCCTGGTGAAGTTTTAGAGTCCTCATATCCCTTGCGGAGATCGGCGGGCGGAGCGGCTAGCACACCTAATGGCAGACGGCGCCCCAGACTAACGTCCAAGAACACAAAATTGAATCCACAAAGTATCTCCATACTGCTCATCCGTAGTGATCCAAGTGTGCTGCAGCCACGACATAGAAAGTTGTTTCGAAAAACATCATATGAACTCTGTTTTTAGCCTCACTGTAGCCTGTAGCTCTGACTGCTTCTGTGCTCCGCGCTCACATGTGCGCGCCTGTGCGAGACCAGCGAAAGCATGAGCTTTGCTCACCCGTGTTTACATCACGTGACACGTGCACCACTGGGAGAGACAACGTAACCACAGAGATAAAAGATAATTTGCACTACGGTCTTTTAGCAAAGGACAGCCCAACATGTCTGAAGACTTTGAAACTGAGGAGGAACAGCATTTCTTTGTTGAGCCGTATTTGTTTGAGCCCGAGTATACGGATGCAACTCAGGCTACTGGACGAAGCAGCCGCCGCAGCTCATGAGCCTCAGCCAGCTGCAGAATACCGGAGTCGAGCACTGGAAACCTGGTGGTGTAGTTGTTTCAAATGCAAAGCAACACCAGCGGATGAGGAAAGTCTTTGCTGCTCAGACTGGGAATTGGCGATGCCTGCACTTGAGAATCTGGACATCAGTACTGACGAGACTGCTGCTCTTCAGAGACCGTGCATCACCGATCACCCTGAGCGCTCACACGTGAACGTGAAGCACAGAAGCAGTCAGAGCTACAGGCTACAGTGAGGCTACGTTCATATGACGTTATTCAAAACAACTTTTTATGTCGGGGCTGCAGCACACTTGGATCACTATGGATGAGCAGTATGGAGATACTTTGTGGCTTCAATTTTGTGTTCTTGGACGTTAGTCTGGGGCGTCGTCTGCCATTAGGTGTGCTAGCCGCTCCCCCCGCCGATCTCTGCAAGGGATGTGAGGACTCTAAAACTTCACCAGAGCCTCCGTCGGCATATGGGTGAGTAGATAATGGCTGAATTTTCATTTTTGGGTGCACTATCCCTTTAAGTGTTTTTTTTCTCCTTAGCCCATGTTCTTGTAATGAATACAATGAACATAAAGGTTCGGCATTGTCAGGGCATAGGTATAGTTCCATACAGTGACATACTTTCAGGAATGGATTACAACTTGTGAAGACAATAATTATTGGAAATAGGATTAAAATATTTCTTTAAATATGTCATGCATTCTCTGGACCAAATATCTGTTGGGTATCAAACCAATTTTGTTATTTGCTTCTTTTTTCCTACTTTGCCAAAAAGTTTTTCCAGCAAAAAAGAGTCAAAAATATGTGTAGAAATTTCTTAAACCACTCCTCTATTACTAACACATAGCTGTAGGGCAATCAGCCTCATGGCTGGCTTGGAGATTCTTCTGAGATTCTGTGCTTGGGCAGAAATGGACAGAGTAAAATGAAATGCCAAGCTTTGCAGCAAATGTATGACCACATGAATTAGACTGATCTGAAGTTGCAAGGAGGTTCTACTTATATTTTAGTAAAGCTAATCATTTTAGACCAGGTAGCAATGGTCTCGGGATGACTGGAACACAACCTTGACTGAAACATCTCAGCAGCTACTGGATGTGGTCAGTCTGTGAAGACAGAGAAAGAAAAAGTCATTTTAAGAGAAAACAGATGCAGTTAGAGACATAAAAAAATGAAAACAATAAAGACAAAAATGCAGTAAATTAGTAGAATCCATCAGACTGAATGTCCATTCAGAGAGCTGCCCATCATCCACTGCTGCCACCATAAATTCATCAAAGAGAATCAGCCAAATGACCACTGATATGAGCCGTTGATGCCAACTGTGTCGGACAAACCACAAAAACTATAGCCAGCTATCTTCTAAGTATGCCAAGGCCATTAACCAGCTGATGCAGATATCTGAGTGTGGGTGTTACGTGTGTGTTATGTGACACTGTGTTTATAATGTGTTACTCTGTGTTTGCAGTGTGTGACATTATTGAACTTACTTATTGCAATCCAACGGGCTTCTCAGTGAAACATGTTTCCTAAATGAGTTCAGAATTAACAGATGCTGGCATTAACTAGTTCAGCATATGGTCATGCATCTGTCCAATGGGAAAGCATGTGACCCTCTTTATATGTAAGCTGCAGAGACTTCCCGTCAGAGCTGAATGCTTTAGTGAAATTTTGACAAATTCTGATGTTTTGCTGTTTCATATGTGGCTGCGTGTTTAGTTTTTTGGAAATGTTGCCTTTGTTTTGGGGCTTGTAACATAATGTTGGTGCCATTTTGGACAGGACTTTTAAAATGAGACCATTTTGGTTAAATAAACATAAAGTAAAATGATGGTGAGAATGTGTGGCTGGATGTGAGAGAGCGCTATGATTCTTTGTGTCCATAGATGTGTGTAGAATCATTGCCCATACTGTGCATTTGAATCCAAAAAAGCTTTTTTTCCTCAGTTTTAAGTGTCAATAAATGTAAGTGACATGTAGATACAGAAAACCCTTGTCCAATCCATTTTGTACAGCTGTTATAGAAACACAGATTTGTCCACAAAATTTACTTCATTGACTTTATTCCTCCAGTAATCATAAAGACTTCATACCCAAGCTGAGAGACAAAATGTCTGGAAGACTGGCATACAAAGTTAATGTTACTTCAGACCAAAGTACTGAGTGCATTTCAAAGACAAAAGCTTTAAGAGCAGTGGTGCGCTGCTGATCGGTGTTCTTGAGAACAAAGCTGTAAATAGATTCTCTCAGCAGCATGGACCAACATCTCACACACAGCCAAAGTAAGCTCTCAGACCAAACTCCGAACAAGCAGCTAAAGAGACCGGCTGACGGGCTGACTGACAGTCCTGACACAACAACACACAGGGGACAGACGGGAAGTGTTCTCTGGATCAATACTAAATACATCCTCCCATCACACTACAGATCAGGAACAGGACAGATGTACGCTGAGCACTGAACTGTGAAAAACAATGGAATTATTAGTGAACACAAATTAAGTCTAACAAAAACATTTATTTTCACTGTAAATCAGTCATTATTAGAATTTAATACAAGTCTCACTTCTTACCAGGTGTCCATAATTAATTTGAAATAAATATTCAAAACCCAAATTGTTGAGGAAGCTCCTGATCAGTCCTCTGTGCTGCTCCTTGTTGTCTTTGTTCACGCATCCAACAATAAACATTGGGTCCTTGTGTTGGCTGTAAAGTCTTATCGGACATCCTTGATCAGCGCTAATGCTGTGTTAATTTCACGTGGAATTGTTGGTGGGAATGATTCCCATGTTTGGGACTTAGATCTTCATGTCTTTTGACTATACCCTACATGACTCTAAGACTAAACAGTTGGTCGTGTGAGGCAAAAGTTATTGAAGTTGACTAAAACAAAACTAAAAACTACTAGGTGTGAAAAAAAACAAAAAACATTTTAGTTAAAACAACACTTACCTTTCTGGAAATCTTACACTTTTCTTTGTTTAGGTTAAAATGCTATTAATAAGCTGATGGCGCAATAAATGTAAGTGAATTCCACCAGAGATAAAAACTCATACCATTCTCATATGGTTCTAAGAAAACTTCTCCTGTCCTGTCTGTCTACCCCACGTGGAGGCCTCCGACAGACGTAACCGCTCGCCTAACAACCCCCCCACACCCTCCACCCCTGAGTCTGTGAGACAACAAATATGCTAGTAACAGGGACACTTGTGGATCTAATCTAGTAACCTGAGATGACCATGGTTTCGCCTGGAGCTGTCCCGAAGGGAAGACGCTGGCAGCGCTGTGACAGGACGTGGAAGCGGGGGAAGCACTGCTCACTGGACACGAAATGGATTACATCCGACAATTTAATTTAATTGAATCGACATAGAGACATGTGCCTAACGTTACTGTAACACTAATTAAAACAGACATTTGACTTTATGTTGTACCTGTCCAGGAGAAGAAGAGCTAGCTCAGAGTCAGACTGTAGCCCCTTTAGCTCTCGCAGTGCTCTCCACCTTGGAAATGCAAGGCCAATGTTAATCCGGGTTCTTTATCCGACAACTTCTTCGCCAACAACCGTTGTTTCTTAAGAGGTAATGTCGGATCCTGGTTGTCTTCAGGTGAACGTTTTGTTCCACTCTCCGCCATTTAATTTCGAAAATACGCGCTGCCATTGCTCCCTGGCTGTAGCCTTTTATAAGGAAGGAGGGCCAAGGGCTCTGAGAGGAGGGGGGAGGCGGCGATTCACATGAACGTACATGAACGCGCAGCCGGACCGGCTTGTAAACAAGGGGCTGGAGATCAACACAGAGAGAGGGTGTGTGAGGTCATGCTATACTCCAGATGAAACTACACCTCTAGTTCTTCACATAGTGATTTTTTAATTCCTTCAATCTAAAAATGATGAATTTCCGCTTATTGCTCCTTTAATAACCCTGGTGTGAGGGTTGGAAAAGACTGTGCACTGACAATAAACCACTATATTCATTAAATTTGGGTTTATAATGCTGAACAACTCAAGTTGATGTGAGGCGTTTCAGGCACATCTGTGTTTGATGTATCAGAGGGTTCAGACAAACCTGAGTTTAGAGGTCGTGATTACATCTAGCATGCTGACATGAGCAATTAGAAGTATGAAACCTGTATTCACTATAACTCCCATGAGACGACCGCAGCATAAATTATTGAGTAAGGGACTGACTGACTTTGGGTCTGACTGCTCCGACTCTCCACCTCAGGCGGCGTGGGGGGACTAATGCTCTTAGGATCGATAGTAAACACATTGTGTCCACTGAAATCACATCAGGAAGACGTGAAGTGCAAAACAGGAAGGACATGCAGCTTTTTTTTTTGCCTTTGTCCAGACTAGTTACTTTACACTTTTAGTTACTTTAAACAAGGACATCTTGTCTTTATATATTTTCTTTGTATTTGCAGAATAAAAACATACAAACATGTACTTTGAGCCCTTTGCAGCTGTATGTGCATTGATAATAATTCTGTAAATATGATCAGGTGCGCCACTGACTATGGACAGGACAGAAAAAAGACCTGCCTTAGAAACATCTGGTGGTGTTTTAGTTTTGATAACTTAGAGCTACAGTCACCAATGTTATAAACTGTATACATGTCCAAATTTGGACCCCCTCTAAAAGAAATAAAGAAAAATCCTTCAGAGATTGATTGGTTTTATTATGTTGCCTATAGCCCTGTTCCAGACTGTCCCATCATCTGGGAGACATTCCTAAAGGAATCAGGGGTGGCTAAGTTAACCAGACGTAAAAGTGCCAGACCAACAAGTTATTCCTCTTCCTTGCAGCTTTCTTTATTGTAAAACCAATGAACACTGAAAATACTTCTGATGATGCAGAAATCTCAAGTGCACATGCTGGCCAGCCCACTCAGAGGCTTGGAGGCTTAAGGATGTATATTTAAATATAAGCCAAAAATCTTTACACATCTCTCTTTGTATACAGTTTATTTTGCAATTACTATCTACCACAAACATGTAGAATTGTATTAATGTTTTTGTATGTTATATATTTAGTTTAAATTTACTCTATTTTATGCCTGAGATTCTCGTTGTTTAACACTTGTGTGATTATCTTTTTATACATTTTACTAAACATTTTTGTAGGGAGCCTGTGATCCAAGACATTTATTGCCAACAACTGCAGCACAAGTGATGTGAGTAGTGCGATTTCGCGTCATACGCTTAAATCTGAACTTCAGCAACTATTTCATGCCGGGATAGCCAATCAGCATTGATATCCTCTGGGGACGTATGACACCGAGGATGTATTGCCGGAAGTTTATTCATTAGTTCAACGCTATAAGGTGTGTTCGATGCAAGTTATTCCCGTGTATAAAGCGAGTCAACACAAAATATTCTGGCATTTAAACTTGGAAGAGTAATGTGACGCAAAAATCTTGTTTGGTGTGAACACAACATAAGACCCTTTGTTCAGTTAAGAAACCCCCCACCCCCTAAAAAAAGAAACCTTTAACAGTGAAAATAAGAGACACACAAATCAATAATACATTTAAAAATCATTTTGACATGATTTGCGACTTTAAAGTCATGATAAGTCTTGGAATTTCAATTGCATTTTGAAGAATACATTCAATCCTAAAGTTAAATTTAGCTTGTTGTTCGTTTTGCCACATCAGTATGAAACAATTTCCTCTTTTTTGTTATAAATTTAAAACACTCCAAACATTTGCTTGAGTTAAATAGATTTTCTCTTGTTTCATCTCTGATTCTCTTCTTCTGTCTTGTTCACCCTGTTTTCTACCATCTCATTTTCCCTTTGTCTCTTCCATTCTTGCTCAATATGTACTGTTTTCATCTACTTTGTCAGGTTCAACTCCTTCTCCTTGCTTCCATTATGTCTTTCTCTCTACATCCCCCACATACCTTTCAAGGACGATCTACAGGTAAAGACGTGCTTGCAGTGGCAGCGGTCCTGACGACGCCTGGCTTTATCAGGAGACTCAACACAACTTTACTTTGAGATCCATCATGTCTCTTTCATTGGGCTCACTGGGGGGATGGGCGATACGGGTTGAAGGCTGAGTGGGGGGCTTGCTGGTGCTTCAGTCTGGGAAGGATGTTATCATGTCTACCTCAATACCTCTGTAACCAACTCATCCCTCTAACTGCTGAGATTATGTCTGACAATGGTGGGGGGGGTAGCAAGGCATGTTCCCATGCTTCAACTCAACACACGAAACACACACACACACACACACACACACAAACACATCTTTCTTCAGCTCAGGAAAAGCTGAGCCTGTGCAGCACTGGGATCCAGGATGGGATCATGATGGACTGATCACAGCCTGCAGATGTGTGCTCAGTGATCCGACATGCAATGTTGTGGGATGAAATCATCCGAGACATGAAGCTTTTCTGTCTTCTCCTCTTTAACCCAACAAGTCCTCATATGTGCACCTGGTGGCAGAGGTGGAAAAGAGCACACAGCTTCTTCCCCAAGCTTTTTCTTATCTCCCATACAGTGGATGAGACAGACCCAGACAGGCTTGGGTCCTGATGTCTGAGACATCAAAGCAGATTATTTTGGGGGAGACCTAAGAGGTAGGTAGTTCAATACGCAAACCTTCTAGGCAACTGCTAGAGCTGAGGATAGCGGGCACAATGAGTGGCCATTGAAGTCGACTGCAGAGGCTTAATGGGTCATCAGGAACATCACAGAGGCAGCAGAAAAGGCATCAAAGTGACTGTGGATCAAGAGGGGCGACGCAGCTTGGGCCTTATTACCAGGGTGAGGATGTCTTGTATTGAAAGAGCATTTGAAAAAACCCCAATGCTGTTACTCTGAGAAGAGTACAGCCTCTTTCACATATGTACTGCAAACCTGTACCTGGACCAGACATTAAATAGACGTTACCCTGCCTGCTCACAAGTACAAAGTCTGTGTGATGTCCAGATAAGCCCCTTTTGTAAATAGAGCTGGTAATTGCCCGTAGAATTCACAGCAAGCGAGTGGGCGTGCTGATGATGTTTCTATCAAGCGGATTGTGCTACACTGGAAGAAAACAAACACTGGAGAGTGAAGACGAAGGGTATTTCACACGAGGAAGGCAGCAAAACTGACTGGACAAAAGTTTTTGGAACTTCTGTTGGTAAGGGCCAAGGCCAAAATTGTCGGAGAAAATCAAAGAACGTCAAGAGACTTGGTTGTTTTATGACCAAATTACGAATTAGCTACTTGAATGTGGCGTAACTCACATCATGTCCTGCCTCCTGCACACTCTACATACCTAGGTGCCATTCCTTGCCTAAAATAGAGTGTTTCCAGTAAGTGAGAACGATCCTGACACAGACAGTCTCTGTGTGCTACATATGAACTTTGGACAATGTCCAGGGAATCCCAGACATTTTTTTTAATGATTACTTTATGGGTATTTTTGCATTTATTGATAGGACAGCTATAGATAGACAGGAAAAGTGGGAGAGAAAGGGGGATGACATGCAGCAAAGAACTAAACCCCAACAGAACCAAACCCTGCAAAGGACTCAGTCTGTATGGGGCGCACACCCAGATGAGCTAGAGGTCACCTCGAAAAGGGCTTATTTTAGTGTCCAGTCATGACGTTTAGATGTGTCACTCAGGAGAAATGCTTCACAGGAAAAACACATGGCAGGTATACATGGCTACAGTTTAGTTTTAAGGAGGTGCAGTGTGAATCAAATGTCAGACTGCAAGAGGCAACCAATAGAGCCCGATCTCTCATGACTTCAAAATCCGGTGCTTGGGCAGTGACCATAGCTGTCAAGTTTTGGATTTGAAAATAAGGGAATTTTTTTCGGCGGAAATGAGCGGTAATCTAGAAAACTGGCTGGTTTTGTTTGTTTTTTTTGCGCCCTGGGCGGTCGCCCACATTGCCCATAGCAAAACCCGTCCCTGGGTGTACAGGAAATCTAAAATAACCACTTGTCAACCAGACCCGCTGTCGACACTAACCTCGCGACAACTGCCACCCAGGCTACTGCAGGTGGCAGTTGTCGCGAGGCTAGTGACAGAGTTCAGTTTGGAGAGGCAGAGGAATGTTTTTTGTTTTTTTTTAAATTATATTATAATACGAGAGATTTACGGGAAAATACTAATAGGGGAGGACGGCGGGAAAGAGGGGTAAAATACGGTGTTTCCCGAACCCGAACCGAGCCCGACATTATTTAATGACCAAAGCACTGAGTTTGTGTCACACAGTGGTTATAGGCTATTTAACAGGCCGGGCGTGCGCCGTGGGTGCTCCGCAGAGAGGGAGACCTCCGTGTTTGAGATGGGAGCGGGAGGCGGGAGGTCCGACGCTTCTAGCGAGAGGAGAGGGAGAAATACAACAAAATAAGATAAAATAGGAAAAACCTGTCTCCCTCTTTTATTTTATTTTATTTTCAGCGTTTAATCAAGGCGGAGGCGGGCGGCTGGAGGTCCGAGACTTCCAGCGAGGAGAGAGGTAGAAACAAACAGCCAATGTGTGTGTGTGTGTGTGTGTGTTATGTTCAGGTGTTGTCACGTAAATAACAGTGCCCAAGCAATAAACAGGACAGACAATAGGATTTTATTCATTTTTACACGACATTTTCACTGAAAGCTGACCGAATCCGACCCGAGCCCGAATACAATTTATAGCTACATTTCTGACCAAACCCGGCCGACTCGTCGGGTACCGTCGGGCTCGGATCACCACACTCCAGTGTGTGAATGTGTCCCCTATCTATAGGGGCCTATCTGAATTTCTGTCTTTGAGAGATATTATTTTGTAATATAACTGAATTTTCTATCCATACATATAAATTTTAAATATATTAAAATTATAAGGCATCTTTGAGTAAACTGCGAGTATCATTTAAGTAGGCTATGTCGTGGCCGGCCGAGTGTCCTCTTTTTTGGAAATCAAAATATGGTCACCCTAAACAAACACTGACTTTCACCTGAGAGAGTGGTGTTTGCGCCCTGTAAGGTTCTAAAGCCAAACCCTGTTCATTTTTCCTAAACCTAACCATGTGTTTTTGTTGTTGAAGGAAAAAAAAGTCAATTCGTGGTGTTGTACCGACGTAGTGCATTTATTTTGAAAGAGACTGTATGTTAACGTTAAATTTCCTGTGAAAACGGAAGTGCATCTTGAAGGAAGACAATGCATGTAACAGGCAGAACTTGACACGGTGTCCCAAAATGTCAACAACCCACGCACCCAGGGTACCTTGCACGTCGCAGGTAGATGTGGAAAGTCCATGACCTAGCTCGTCAATACGTGACGGGGTCAGAGTGAGAATGTGTTGACAAATAAGTGACCAGGGACAAACAGTCCAATTATAACTTCTGAGTCTGTCACATGATGCCCTGCGACCGAAATATACTTTTCCCATTGACTTGCATAGCGAAAGAGACATCTGCAAATCAGCTGATACATTTTTTGAACGTCACGACCTCCGTGAAATGACTTGTTTAACCATCAGGAGTTAACCCATTCAGTCTGATAATATTTGGAAAGTCTTGAAGAGCTGCACAATTTGATTATTTTATCCATGTTCAAGTTCTGCACTGTGCAGAAGCAGCGCATGATCATCCAGGTAATTTTATACATGGCACTAAAACCATTTTGGCCGTGTGTGCTACTGATCAGCTTTCATAGGAATGAACAGAGCCCCACCTCCAGTGCTGTATCCAGGTCTCTTAATACATCCAAAGTCAATCCCCATAGACACCTATGTTAAAATGCCAAACTACAGCAGAATTAAACACGTTTACAGCCTGGTGCAAAAAACAGTTGTGGTCACAAGCTAATTTCCCTGTTTATGAAAATCATACAAGGGGTGATTTTCTTATATAACTCACTTTACATTTTAATAAGTCTTAAAGATATGTATATTTGAGGGCGGGCTGCTTTGACTGACAGGCTGTCTGCCAATGCTATCCTTGACTTCTCAGTCAGATCCACCCCTTGCTCCTCCATAGCGCCAGCCTCTTGTCCGCATACGGTCACTTCTAGCTCCAAAACATCAAGATGGTTACAGCTGAAATGTCAACCTCAAAGCTTCAAAACAGGAATTCGCAAACCATGGGTGACATCACTGGAGCTACATCTGTTGTTTTCACAGTCTATGATTGAACCCCAAACTTGTTTGTATCTCATTCTCTCTGGCAGTCTCTTCTTCAACCATTTCTACCCGTGGAATGAAAAATCCTGAGATGATTTTTCACACGAGGAGGTTATTCAGTCTGAGTGTGTGGGCTAAAATCACTTTGAAGACACTTTCCAGTCCCCTGTGGTGCACCAGCAGGTTGCCCCTCTGCTGGGCCTGAAGGTACAGGTAGCTACGAGGAGGAAACTGCTCAAATGCATGTATCTAATCACACAGCAGGGCCTGCTGAAAGCCCTAAATGGACCCTTTGTATGGTTTGGCATATGTGTGGGCACCAAAATGAGAAGCTGAATGCAGCTACAGGTAATTGTTTCAAAGCTTTGGGCTTCTGTACACAGACATATTCTTGGCTCCATTTGACAATAAAAGAGAGGAATAAGCTCCTAACCTGAGCGGCTAGTTCAGCTTCCTCTCAAGAAAGTAGAATCTAAATCCATCAATTGTGCCAATTGTGGCAGATGTGCCGTGTCTTGATTATTATGGGATTTGCAGCCCTTGTTTGTAGTTTGGGCTGACAAGCTGGGTGTCACTGTGTGCAGCTTTGATGTTGATGTTGTTTCAGCAACGTAATGTGTTTTGATAAAAGGCGCTCCCTAACTGCGGTGATGAGTCCCATGAAGCCGAGCAAAGCGCTAATCAAAAATGGAAATTGTTGCAGTGACAAATTTCGTGCTAATCAGGGAGCTGCTTTGAAAACTTCACTATTTTCATTTTTTTTCTGCATGTAACTTCTTGAAGGAATACTGAAGTCAAAATATCACATCCAACTATGGTTAAATGTTACACAGACTGCACTTTTCTAGGTTTAATGACCACTCAAAGTGCTTTACAACACAAGCCAGCATTCACCCATTCACACACACATTCATGCACTGGTGCCTGCTGCTTATCGAGTAATAACCATTAACACACACGCATTCACAAGGGAGCAGGAGGAATTTGTTTCAGTATCTTGATCAGGGGCACTTGGACTGCAGGGGCCAGTAATCAAACCACCAACCTTCCAACAGACATTTTATATGTCAAATTAAAGAAAACATGATGGTTTTAAAGCTATTATTTTAACACTCTGGTGTATTCCATGTATGAAACAAAGTCTTATATAATCTGACACAGCTATAGAAAATGTGTTTACACAGAATTAGCTGAGCTTTGTTAGACACTGACTATACCCACCACTATCGACAAACGCCATTACCCGCTTAGCGGCCTGGTTGGAGTGGCTAGAAACATCAATTAATGCACTTTTAATGGCATACTACATTGCAGAATGTGTCGTTATGGCGTTCCTGAGTAAACAGCAGACATCAAGTCTCTGCCTAATTAAAGACCTGGCTGCTCTCTCCATGTTTAACACATCAAAATAGTTCCTAAACCATTGTTGCTCAGCGGGAAAGTCTGTGCTCGCTCCAGTTTATCAGTGTTATTCTCTTAGTTGAAAGACAGCCCAGTACAAAGACAATTATCAGTTAATGAACACTTCAAGTTTCTGACCTGGCGGCACAAACATGATGAATTTCCGTCATTATTTAAGCAAACTTTGGCCAAAAACCCCACCTCTGGGTACTTCCTCTGCACCTGCAGCCATGCCAGTGTAAGGCTGGAATAATGGAGATAAAGTTTTCAACTCAAACTCCCTGTTTGGAGAGTAGAGCTTCTTATTATCTGCTTACAGCATCGCTTCAGTGTTTACAGGCTGACCTCAGGACAGGAGACAGAGTGAGTGCATTAGCATGAGGACAGCCAGAGACCGACTCATGCCACAGAGGCTGCTGCAGCGATTCTTAAGCTGAGGGTCAGAACCCAGAATGGCTCTCAGGACGGACACCTCTGGGTCTTCTTATAGCAAAAGTATTTTTTGTAATGAGCTCTGATCCCAGGGACCCACTATGGGATGAAGTCCCTGCTCTCCCTGAGCGACTGGATTCAAAATGCAAAAGTTTTAGGAGCTAATTACCATCTCACAAAAAAGAGTCCAGGGATGTCCAGGGGTCCGTAAGAGGGTTCCACTGGTGCTTAGCTAATGGTGGAGTGGTTTAATTTCACTATTACTTCATCTGTTAAAACAGAGAGTGAAAGAAAGAGGTTTTGTTCTTAAGTTAACCAAATTTAACAAGACAGGTGCTACTGATTATAGTTTAAACCACATGATCTCTCCAAGATGCCTTAAAGGCTCAGTGTGTTGGCTTTAGGGGAATATATTGGCAGAAATACAATATAATATAAAAAGTATGTTTTCTCTTACAAACCACACACTGGCCTTTTATGTTTTTGCACTGGCCACTGTAGTAAGCAGCCCCTCTGCGAGGAGCAGTGTAGGAAACATTTTTCTTTTTTATGTGAACTGCTTTATTGTTTTTATAGATTTAAATAGCCAGGTCTGTTTGTTCTGGAGAGGAAGAGACCTCTGCAAGTCATTTGTCTCCTCCTGGTGGTCTGGATCAGAAAGAAGGTAAGCACACATTAGCAGGTGCTGGGCTAGCGGCCTGTTTGCATTGAGCCCAACAGCATAGGAGAAGCACTGATATGTAATGTGAGACTTCTTATTCATTTCTTTCTCTATCGGTTTTAACTTCTCTAACTCCCCTCGGAGTTAGAGAAGTTAAATGGTATCTCCCAGGCGCACTACGTCATCAAACAATGTGATGTTTGGTATCACTGGATTCAGTAAGCTCTCGTCTTCCTGAATCCGGCATTGTTTTTCTTTTATTCCTTATGGATTTCGCACCAGAGCAGCCTAAACACACGAAGTCCAAAATCGCAATGAGTGGTGACAAGTCATATCATGCTGTTTTTCGACAGGTAAAGTTAAAGGATTACTCGTGATCTTATGCGGAGCCGTAAATGGGCACGTAGCTGTTTTATAAAAGGTAAGAGTCTCACTCCTACCACTATTTTTGGCTGAGATATACCGTCTAGAAAGTGGGATCATAACTTTCACGTTTCATATGGCTTTATTTGGTGATATTTTATGGTGTTTCTGTGTCATAAACAACATCAGCTATCATAATCACACCTGATTTCAATAAGGTACAATGTTTGAAGCTGGCTGAGTGTTGTTTGATCACTGATAGTACTGTTTTGAAGCCGAGCAACCGACTTGTCATTTGGAGCTCCGCCTGAATCTTTTCATGGAACAAACACTGTAGAATGGTCATACTCTGAGCAATCTTCCTCAAATTTGAAACAAATGTTCATTGATAGTGTGCCTACAGCCCCACAGTGTCATTTACCTGCTCAGATAAAGCCACAGACAAGTTATTCATCATGAAACACATTTTTTTTTCTTATTTTAGGCAAAATCTTCAATTTTTTACTGACTTCAGAGGCCCATTACTCTGTCTCTGTATCACTTAGAGTGTTTCTGACACCTTCACAAGAAACTTCAGGGAGTTTTCTTTCTGGCAAGACCTCATGCATGCATGTAATCAGAGCGGTTCAGACGCTACAGTCATTTTAATTTGGGTATGTCATTTTTTTTCTCCCATTAAAAACCTCCTGTACAATGAACACTGAAGGAATTCTAACTGGGAGAATTTCAGCTGGTTGCAATGTGCAGTCCTCACCGCTAGATGCCACTAAAGCCCCCTGAATCTTACACACTAGGCCTTTAAAGTGTCTTCTACAGATTTAACTTTCTAGCCAGCTAGCTTTGAAGGAACATGATGTGTCCATTCTCTATCCAGTCTATTACGTTCTGATTGGTCAGTTGTTTTCTACAATCACCAGAAACAGCTGAACAAAGATATGGGGAGTAATTCAGAGGTCTGGATCTGGCTACTGTCTGCATTCACCCATATTCTAACAGCTGTGCACACACAATTTAGAAAAGTATGA
Organism: Epinephelus lanceolatus; assembly: GCF_041903045.1. Classification (NCBI taxonomy): domain Eukaryota; kingdom Metazoa; phylum Chordata; class Actinopteri; order Perciformes; family Serranidae; genus Epinephelus; species Epinephelus lanceolatus. The sequence continues at coordinate 40,555,952 of NC_135744.1, read as the reverse complement.
TAGTGTATAATGTGTAATTACTTGTTTAGTTTATAATGCAGTATAAATAACTGCACATATGTAACTGTAAGACTCCTTAGACAGGATTAAATTGTAAACTCACAGTTGTTTTCAGTCTGCGCTGTACCACACATTGCGTAACTGGATCGTGATTCCTTCAGGTTGGTATCCGCTGACCCATTTTATCTCCCTGCTGTGACTCATGTGATATGTGTCATCTGATCCGCCCCCCACCCCCCCCTCATTTACCACATTCCTCCGAGGTGACGTCTCCTGCTGTTGTGTAACATCCATCGCCCCGTGGAGAGGCCAGTGCACTGCAGGGTCCTGACAGGTAACTCCCTGGACAGCCATTTGCCTCCACTGGCAAACATTAATCCCACGCTCTGCTCGTAAAAAAAAATAGCTCCTCGGTATGGAAGCCATTACACATAGAGGGGCCTGGAAGAAAGAAAGAGTCTGGAGGGGAAAAAGAGTGAAAAACAATAAGGGAGGAGCAGGGTAGATGGAAAATTAGAGACTTAAGGTGACACCTCACCAAAACACTCTCTTCTGAGTATCAGAAAGTGACCTTCAGTAACTTTAAAAGGTTTGTAGTTGACGCCTTTGTGCAGTTATGGTCAGCTGGATGTGTTGCAATTATGACATCCAATGGTGATGAAATTTCACGGTGAAAACTCTCACTGCTGCAGCTTCATCTGATTCCTATTCTTATGCCCAATGTGTTGGAAACACATTACAACAAAGCCATTACTTAGAGATGTATAACCTTATATGACCTTTGCCTTGACGTTCAGAAAGAGGTAGTTAATATGATGTTCAAACTAGCCTGTAACAAAGACGACAGAGCATCTAAAGTCGCACAACAAATACATGTTGTGTCATGAAGTTGCATTCAGAGGGCCAGCTGAGTGACTGAAAATGTCCACGGCTGACCAGGACAAGTTTCTTTTTGCTTAATTAGTTAAATTGCACTGGAAAATAGCATATTGATTTTTATTTCTTACATTAAATTAAAGGTATTTCATGCAAGATTGTCAGTTACTCTTTGTAAACACACTCACCAGTGAAAGTGAAAGTAAAAGCCAAACCCCGATTCACCCTTGTTTGGCGTTTCGCCTTGCTATATTTGCATTTTTTCTGCACTGTGTCTCTTGGATGCCTGCTGCTTACAGTCATGGCACCCTGTTTATACCTTTTTATAAAGCCCTGATCTCACCTAAGCACTGTGGGGGCACACACCCACAAATGTCCCGAACACAGAAAATGAAAAAATCCAGGCAGAGGGCAGAGTCTCTGCAGAAAAATACACAGCCACACACTTCTAGTGGGTCATAAGTGGTAATTGAGAGGGATTATTTTGTATGAGCCTATACATATTTTTCGGAACATCCTGCACATCTTTAAAGATGCCCTATGGAGTTTTTGACCACTAGTAACTTTATGGAGCAATAATTTTAGGATTATGGTCCCTGTTTTGCTTTTAAGACATGCTCGCGCCTGCTCGCAGGCAACACATTTCTGCTGCCAGCTTTATGCTGTTCCACTGATGGACAGTTGGTGGCGTTAATGTGCCAGTAAGTTTCTATGCCTGATAACTAAACAGCACATATAGTCGATGAAACACACAGTAATGTCTAGAAAAACTTTAAGATCAAATCAGAGCAATCAAATTAAAGAATGCTGTCATGGAATCGTGATATATCGAAGCGTACAAAGCTCTTAAACTCATTAAAATCAAAACAAAAAAAGTCACTAATTGGAGACAATTGCTGCCTCTGAACAATGCCCTGCCCCGTGGCACAACTTTCATAAATCAACCTGAATAGAGACAAATAGAAACCACCAAACTGCAGGGAAACAAAAGGAGAGAGAAAGTACTTCATTGAGTCACAGTCCACAGCGCTATTTTCAGAGAGCTCATCATTGCTGTGTGCACCTGTGCTCCTGTTGCCTTAAGGCATGCTGAGCAGCATCTGAATGTTTTCTGAGCCACAAGGTCAGACAGACAGTAGCGGCGTTAAGACAGCTCACACACACAACAGGGATGAGAGAGTCTTAAATTATTCAAGAGTAGACAAAACCCAGACCTGGTAACTTTTCAAAGTATGAGAGAGAACGCTTCTCTGTCAGCAGGGTCCCCCGGGTCCACCGCCGGCGCGAGTCTCCTCACAGTCTGACCATTCAGGCTGAGTTTCCTGTGTGAAAGAGACACACAACACAAAAATGACTCAGAGCAGGCGAGGACAGACACACCATGAGGTCTTACTACAACAGGTACCTGCAGAAAGAGTTTACCATCAAATCTAATTGAGCCTTGTGTGTAGAGGACTGGCCGAATTTTCCTGGAAAATGCAAAAGTATGTGATGAACCAATCCCTTTATGGCAGAAAGCCTTCAAGGCAAACTTCTCCCAACAGTGTGCTGCATCTCTATTCAGCTCTGCTGCAGCGCTAACAGTGAATAACAATAGCTAACATTAGCTAACAGTCAGTACCCACCATAACACAGAGTCCACACATGCTGTGTTTCTGTTATTTAACAGTGGCAGCCTTGAAACAGACCTTCACCTACCACTGAGGTTAGCGCTGGCTGAATTCAAGCTTTTACAGCCACTGACTGAAGGTTTGTCTACAAAGCTGCCATGCTCAGTCCTCCGGGCGAAGTAATCTCTGAGCAGTGGGTGTGAATTGGAAGGACAGCTAGGTGTGCTAGCTAACTCTTGTCTCATTTCTTGGCTGATAAACAGGAAATTCATCAAATTCAGACCCATATCAGAAATTCAGTGCCCTCATATCATAATGTCAGCGCCTCTTTGTGCTGAAAAAATTCCCAGAAGAAAAACTGACGTGAAATATCTTGTGATATTGTGGTTTTAGCTGGCTAATGTTTGCTAACATTAGCCTGCTTTCTAACATGGACAAATTGTTTGCAAAATACTGTATGGATAGCATAAGCTTATTCATCCAGACTCCCATGTCTGGTTTGCAAATGGCTTAGCTACAAAGCACCTAATGGCAAATCCACATAGCCTCACAAGTTACAGCTAGCTGGGCGGCCAACGACTGTAACCTCAGCTAAGGTTAGCCAGCTAGTTGTAAAGTTACACTGCATGGATCTGCCATTGGTTGCTTTGTATCATCAGCTGTTAAAGTAATTTTCAAAGGGGCTAGCCAGTTTGTATCATGTAGCTGATTGTTCAAATGAGATATAGGAACATACAGTTAGTCACGTTATTACATGATTGTAATCCATTTTCCAGTATTCTATCAACAGTACGCGGGTCAATCACAGTTGTACGCTTTTTAGTCATTGTGGCTTGCTAAGGAGGATGCAACTTACTCAGCGCCCAAAGGAGAAGTGCAGTATTTTGCACTTTGAGCCTCATTTCTGGGTTGTTTATGTTGAAATATATGTAGTAAATGTTGAAAGACCAAAATAGTGTCGATTGCTACTTTTCAGAGGATTTGTGTTTCCCCTGCCTGGCTTAACACTGCTGCCTATGGCCATGTGTGAACCTGTCCTAAAACCACCCTAAACATTCGTTTTCAAAGCCATGAAACTCACCAAGTGGTCAGTCGTGTTCGTTGATGTTCTGACACAAAAATCTTAGCAAACTGTGGTTTCCATGATGATTTATTTGACATTTTGTCTACCCTATTGGTTTTCTATAGAAGCCTCATTGTCCGTTGGTAGTAATCCGCCGGAGAGGGGGTTGTTTACGACAAGGCTGTAGTCATTGTAGTCTTTTAGCTCAGTGAAAGTGCCGGCTCGCAGTGCTGTGTGCACTAGTGTTGTGTCATTCGCGAACGAATCGTTCAAAAGAACCAATCTGTTGAGTGAACGTACTGAACTGAATCCCTTCCGGAACTGATTTGTTCATTTCTCAGTTCAGTTGAGCTCAGCAGTGAGCGTGCAGGCCGGTGGTGGAACTGCCGATTCGGTCCGTGCGAACGATGAATCACTCGCGAGTCGCGAGGCAGCCAGGGTGCAGGGAGACTGCCTACCACGTGAGGAATCACCCGGTGAACGAATCACTCTGTGAATGACGTAACCCCGATCCCTGAGTAATTCAAATCATTTCTTCTCAGCGATACCCTTTCACAGGGACTGTTTTCTCCAAGCTAACGGCTAATGTAGCCAGGAGTCAAGCCACATGAACACAATCACACACCTCCCCAGTGTTTTAACAGACTTAGTTTCCAGATAAACAAACTTAAAACGTTAGGCTGGCCAGTAATGAGACTCACCGGTGCAGGGCAGACGCAGCAGCAGCTCAGCCATGTATCAGTTCAGTGAGTCGGTCTACGCAGTACACAGTCAGGGCTCCTCCCGCCAAGCACTGAACAATTTGGTGAACGAATCTTTTGAACAAATCTTTTTAATGAACTGATTCTAGTGATTCAGTAACATCCACAGAACTGCTTTGCCCATCACTAGTGTGCACTCCTGGAGGAAGAATGAGAACGAATGAAAAAGTTTTGTAATAAGTTTAAACAACTGCACAATGGATTACTCGCTTGTGAACAACCTTCGCAGTATGATGCCTTTGAACACAACGCCAACCTTCTTCTTCTGCTTCTCTTCTGTGTGCCATTACATTGCAATGGTTTCCTGCCGGTTGGCGACACCCACGTAAAGGAGCATTATCGCCATCAAGTGGGCTGGAGTGTATAACGCTGGTGGAAGTGGAAGTTTACACACGGGCGTGAGGCAGCTGAAAAAATAGTTCCACAGTCGAGATGAACAGCGAAAACACGGATGGAAACCACAGTTTGCTACGATTTTTGTGTCAGAACGTCAACGAACACCACTGACCACTCGGTGAGTTTCATGGCTTTGAAAATGAACGTTTAGGGTGGTTTTAGGACAGGTTCACACATGGCCATAGGCAGCAGTGTTAAACCAGGCAGGGGAAAGACAAATTCTCCGTAAAGGAGCAATCGTCACTATTTGGTCTTAACCACTCTATTTCAACATAAACAACCCAGAAATGGGGCTCAAAGTGCAAAATACCAGACTTCTCCTTTAAAAAAACAACTTTCTGAAAGTTACAGAACCTTTAAAATCTGATACTTGAGTAAAATATTTTGGTCCTGCTCTTGCAAAATCAGGAACATTATATGGTGGTGGTGCAGACTGATCTGAATTTCATCTGTATTGTGACATCTATAAAAGATTGAATGCCAGTTTATTTCCAATGCATAAGAAACTTTATTCATTGTTTTCATTTGTAGCGGAAAATAAACTGCCATTCATATATTCAGTCGTGTATATCAGCCATGTTGTTTTTGTAAATGAATTCCTCTGTAAGAGAAAACACAGTGTTGGATCTCCTCTGCCGCTGACGAGCAGGTTACATTGAATCATTTTGCCTTAAAAAGCCCCAGAAAGAATCAGCGTCCCTTGATGCTATAAATGCTGTTTCAGTGGTTTTTCTACATAAAAGAATACATTTCTGGGTCAGACACTGAATTATGAAGTAGTTCTGGCAGGACACTCTGCTGCATACACAGGCATGCATCATTATGAACGGTTCAGTGAGCCTCAATTTTAGTCAAGTATCTCAGCGTACTTTGGTGTTTGCATTAAAATGCTGATGCAATGCACATTGTCTCTTCAAATTGAAACTGCGGCATGCTTATTGCTTTACAAAGGTTTAACAATAAGCTTAGTGCTGCTCGTTGTCGGGAAAGATTTGCTCTGGGAGCTTATTGCTCTGAAGGGAAGAGAAGTGGAGGTTCTTCCTGTGGTATTTTGGAGCTGAAGAACGGCCAGTAAATGTATTTATGTAATCCAGCTTTGGATACTCTCTACTTGATGTCCACTTCAGGAGTACTTTCGTGAAGAAGTGCTGTATTATTTTGCCACTTTCCCACAGCTTCTGTTCTCTACTTGTATTGTGGGTAGTGATTTCCCTGATTTCCTCCCTCATGGTTGGTGTCAGCTGTGGGTGGAGAGCATTGTAAAAGCAGTAGTGAGAATTGTAAAAGCATTGCATGGCTGTTTCTATTATACTGGTATGTTAATTTAATATACTTTTAGAGTTGTTTTGAATTTATGGGCCTCTAGTTTCGCAGACCAGGCGAGGCGGAGGCGCAGCGCACCTGCGTTACGCCAACTGGTTGTTGCCAGGCGTATTTTGCAAGTTTGGCACACCATGCGCCTGGCGCAGCTACTCCTCTTTCCCACCTCTGTCCCTCCTACCTGCGCAAGTCGGAAAGAGGGAGGAGAGAAGGCGTGGAGTGGGTTTTACACACATCACACCAATCAAATGAGCCCCTCTCCTCACCCTTAAATGCGCCGCGCGAAGGCGTAATGAGAGGTTACTCTATACGCCATGGCAGAAGAGAGCAGCAGCGTCAGACGGCCAAACTTCTCCCAGGAGGAAACTGATGTTTTGGTCCGGGAGGTCCAAGCTCACAGTGTCCGAATATACGGAACTGCGAGCAGACCTCCACGGGCTGATGATGCAAAGGTAGCCTGGGAGGAGGTCACCACAATTGTAAATCAGTGTTGCGTTTCTCTCGTGCGTGCGCGCTCTCTCTTTCTCTCTCGCAGTCTCACTCTGTTTCTTTTCTTTTGACTTTTCTAAGATGACAGATGCTGAATATATACTCCCTATCTGATGCTGTGGCTGTTTGTGGTTGGCTGAGAGGGATGTGAACTCATTAGTTTGCAGCTGTGTTAATCAAATCAGGTTGGGTTTCCATTACGCGTGCCAAACGTGCCAAACGGTGCCAATCCCCTTTGATCTGACATCAGATGTGACGGGACAGTCGATATAGAGACATATTTATGTGCTGATTGCAGATAGTTGCATTGAATAGTGGTTTTTGGGTATTTATTGCATCGTTAATGTGCCTGATATTCTGGAAACCTGCCTGTGAGGTTTTGGTGACGTGTGCGCACTGTCCGCCGGTCAGCCAAACTTCCACTTACATTGCCTGTGCTCTGCCTGCGCTGACAATAGACCTGGTTTTAACTGGCGAGCTTTTAGCGCACCTTCGGCGAAGCCTTTTGGCACGAAACTGTCACTGCGCCAAGCTGGATCTGTTGACACCTCCCCCTGCTGCGCCGCCACACCCATCTCAGCGCACCTCGGTCTGCCAAACTACCAAACTGAGCGCGCCTCGGGTTGCGCTGCTCGAAACTAGCTCTGCGCGGGTTTCGCCACCCTGCACCGTGCCGGGAAACTAGAGCCCATGATCTTGAACTACTGAAGAAAATTGGATCAGCCTACGCTCTTCTCTACATCATGCATTCAGACTTGGCAGGTGCACACATTGTCTCCTCTGTGAACCTCTGCACCTACAGGGGTACAGATCAGATTGTAGTCTGACTGCAGGTAAATTGTATCACAGTTAGTGAGCATCCAGACCAGAAACATCCATGTGTTAGAGGAAAGGGAAATGTGATCCAAGAAGTGCAGTGTGAGTTACAGATTGTGTTTAGGGGCTTAAACGATGCCAAAACACTGAAAAATGGTGTTAACAGGATTTTAAAACTCTGGAAAGGTATCGCCGCTACAACTATTTTGTCACAACAATCGCACGTAACATTAAAAAAGTAGGTCTCAACCTGAACACTTTTATGTGTACTCATGGTGACAAAGTTTTGGTAAACTGCTCCCACATTCAAAAGCTCCTATGAACACACACACACACACACATCCTGTAAAACTGAACACTGGCTTTAAAAAGTTTGAGTCTTTGAAAAGAGCAAGTAGGCCAGTTTTACTTATACGTGCATATCACGCAGATCCACACTGTTGGGAGCCTGGTGACGGAGGGACTAGTTTCTGGTCTTTTCGTGGTTACCTTTGATTGCTACAAGTTTTGCTTGTGGCAAAATGGATACAAAGGAGGAAGCTCTGTTGGTTTTGCATTTTATTCGGCAGAGCTGTGTTACGTAAAATTGAATCTCTGTTTCAAATCAGAGCAGAAGTAAATGTACAGTGTAGGTTTCAGGTTGTCCATTAATAAACACTGCTGCTCCTCAAGACCCAAGTAAAGTCCCTGCTTTTGGTAAAGCTGGTCAGCATCAATCTCCACCCTGAAAGCAAACCAAGCAGTGATGCCCCCAGAATTTTCTTCATAGAGGTAGCCAGATGGGGCCACTCAAAATCTCGGAGCATCACCCTAGAACCAAAAGCCATGACTCAGTGTCAGGAATTCTATTATGCTAGTTGAAAACCAGCATGCTGATATACTTTGGTTTCTTCTTTTACAGAAAATGTTACTACCTATCTGATGAACATAGACTTATACCAGTACAGTACATTTTTTTGTTCAACAAAAATAGTGTTTTAATGTGCTATGTATCTGTATAGATATGTGTTAAATGATTCATTGTTCTTTATAGTTGTCTGGATATTAGTGATGCACAGGTCAGGGTTTTTTAAAACCTGCACCAAGCCAACCTGTAATTAGAGCCAATCTGCCATGCCCACAAACATGTGTTAATCAGTGACCCGCAACCGACCCGCAAACCGGAGCTGAAAGGTTCTGCTAATGACCATCCCAAATTACAACCTACTTGCTGTTGACTATATTGTATGTGACTTCCAGTAAATATCACAATATTAATTTTCACAGTATTTTTACTGGACATTATGACAAGAAATTTAAGTATGTTGGACTTTTACAGACGGATAACGAAACCTGATGATAAAGGTGCTTGCTGTGTGATAGAGAGGGACAGAGAAAGAGACAAGAGAGAGGGGAAGAGAACGTCGATGGTGGGTGATTGCACAATGTTTCTGTAGATTGTTAATAACTTACTCAGAACACTGCTTTGTCACTTGATGACTCACCTGCCCGAAATCTGTGATATTTTCTACCAAGCTTACCCAAATTGCCTAAGGTGGGTTAGACTCACAAGTCCGTCTTTAGACGCTTTGCTTAACTAAAGACTGATGTCTTTCTCCCTGATTTTGTGTTTAGATGGGCGGATACAATTTCAGAGTTTAAAAAAAACTCCGTGTTGCAGAACCAATAGCAAATCCGCAGGGCGGTCCTTCGGTGGCTCGCTGAACTCGTAAACATAGTCCGACTGTGTTAAAAGTTTTAAACAAAGTCGCTGTAAGTCCTTCATTTCCACAATCTTGTGGACTGAGCACACGTTTGATAAAACGGAGTTAAATCTCTCGGCATCCATTTTCAAGCTCTCTGCGTGTTTGTTTCCTTGCGGACGAGAAAAGGGGAAGCGCACATTTCTGGGAGGGCGTGTCCTTTTAAAAAATGCAAGAGGCGTTGCTTTGTTGCCGGCCATTTTCTCCAGTGTGTTAAACACACTTTAGAAAAGAGTGTCCCCAGACTATCAGAAGGCGGAGATCTCTGATTGTCTGGTGGCGAGACTAAAGGTGGGTTGACCTGTGCAATACTTTTGGATATAAACTAAGCACAAAAAGTAAGGAAATTTGTGTTTGGTAGATTATTTGTTGTGGGAACGGAGTGTGACTCTCTGATGGTGGTGTCAGAGAGGAGGATGCTGTCTAAGCTACGAACTATCTTAGACAATGTCTCACACCCACTCCACCATGTGCTGGTCAGGCACAAGAGTACTTTCAGTGGGAGACTCATACCACCAAGATGTGCTGCTGAGCGCCACAGGAAATCATTCTTGCCTGTGGCCATCAAACTGTACAACTCCTCCCTCTGAGTGGCCCTGAGACTTTTCCACACACACTGCAATAATCCAATGTAACTTGTGCAATAACCCCATTTCACCCTGACTGTATATATTCTGTTTGGTTAAATAATCTTGTTCAACTTATATATATTATATATATATTATATATATATATATATATATTTACGTTTATGTTTGTTAATAATTCCTGTTTATTTAACTATATATTTGTAAATACTATTGTTTAAATTTCTTATATTTTCACGTATCTTTCCTCTCTTGCAAGGAGCACCTGTAACATAAATAATTTCCCCTCGGGGATCAATAAAGTATTTCTGATTCTGATTCTGATTTCTTTGTTGTAACAATGCTTCTTGGCAATAAATCTTATATTGGAAAGCCTGTTTATTTCCCTTCTAAATGGTGCCACATTTGTAAGGAACATGCATTTGTGGGATGAGCAGCAGAGCTGAGTATGTGGGTTGCGCCCATGAAAAATTTGCCATATCTTTTCCGGTGCCAAGCCAGTCACTAGCATGAGGAAGGGGTGCCAGGCTGTTGTGGCTGTGTATGGTTCTTCCACACGCTACTGAGACTCCTGTTTGTTAAATGAATAAATTGTTAAATTGCCAATATGACTTGTTAGACTTCAATCATCCAATCCACAAAAAAGAGTCAACAGCAAACAAAGCTGTTTGACATTGGCAGAGAAGATATGTCAAATTTCAACAGCTTTTTTTTTTTTTTTTTTTTTGCCGTTTTTACCCCCTCCTCATGCTAGTCACTGGCCTGGCACCAGAAAAGATATGGCAAATTTTTCATGGGCGCAACCCACATACTCAGCTCTGCTGCTCATCCCACAAATGCATGTTCCTTACAAATGTGGCACCATTTAAAAGGGAAATAAACAGGCTTTCCAACGGTATAAGATTTACTGCCAAGGAGCATTGTTACAACAAAGAAATAATCTACCAAACACAAATGTCCTTACTTTTTGTGCTTAGTTAACCTCTTCCTTAAAAAGTACAAATATACAGCTTTAAATTGAAGGAAAACATTGATTGCACGGAACACAACATGTACTGGGAACAAAAGCTTGACACAGAGGCCTCCAGTTATTTTCAATTTATTTCTTGGGGTCAGGGCAGCATTTGCATTGGGGCGGTCATAGTCTTGCCACCCTTTGATGATCACATTGTGCTCACTGTAACTGCTACTGCTGCTACTAAACAAGACTACAACATTGGTCACAAATGTACTTCGTCTCTGTGAGTGAATCACCTGACTGCAGTGAATCCATTGAATGATGTCTTAAATGTTAAATGTGACAGAATCCTAACAGTGCATGTGGCACGTGGCAAAGAAGCACTACACGAAAAGTTGTCCTCAGAAAAAATGTCAGTGAAATTTAGAGGTCATAAACTCTGTACCTCTTGGATATATTTGAGCATAGCAGCAGAACATGGAGGTGTAATTGTTGCCCTTCATGCTACACACAGCCTTTACCAGAGCATTTGATTGAAACAGATTGATGCCAGAGGTCGACGCCGGCACCTGCAGCGCTGTAGGAACACAGCAGCTAATAAACATTGCTTCAGCATTGTCTGTTTTCTCAGCACTTCCACTTGCAGGTTCTTCATTAGCTCTTGGCAGTCTGAGCCTCACATGCACCACTTTTTTTTTTTATTTTTTCTCTCTATTTACATGCCAGTTTCAATGAATAGTAATGAGCATTGCTGTTGTTGCTCTGTTTGCTGATGACCTTCTCAGTCTCTCCTGGCACAGATATTATTCTGTCTTGCAGAAATGAGTTGCGCTGGTACACACAGGCCATCAGCAGTTTTAATGCATGCTTAATAGGCCTTCCCGTGTTTGACATCCGCGGCTGCCTTCCGTCATCCCCGTTACGACGTGGCTCTGATAGCTGATATACATTATACATATATTAAGGAGATAAGTGCCATTTGCCAAGTGTATACACAGTGAGATGCTCAATGTGACCCTGTTCATATGCTCATTAATAACAGCATATAGCCTACACACTTAATCTCCATGCTTGGAGAGAAAACATTAAACCAAGGAGCTTATGGTTTATGCAGGACACTTATGGTCCTCTCAACCAACTAGATTCAGGAACTTAACTCAAGAACTAAAAGTGGCTCTCTTTGCATCTCCTCTGCTTCTGCACTGTAAATACTGCAGCCTGTTAATACCTCGTAGCAACATGTTTCAGTGATACAACAGAAACACATCACACACCACTAAAAAACACCGTAACTGGCTGTTCTGGCAAGTGATTGCGTTTCCAGCAGCTTTTCAGGCACCAAATGTGGAAGTTTTTAGCAACCCATCACTGTTTTTCCTGCGGGGTTAGTGCCATGAAAAGTAATTATGTTAAATTATCTTTTTATTGAGACATCGATGTGTTTCTTGCAAAGATAGTGCCACAAATGGCAATTGTTTTTACCAAGACATCACTGCTTTTCCAGCAGGTATTGTGCCACCAAACCGGGTATTGTGACCAAAACATTTAATATCTATAACCAAGTTTTATTTTTTAGCCCAAAACTAACAAAAGGGTAACCACAGCTTTGTTGAAACGTAAAGTTTTAGTGTATCTGCTGCATTAATAAGCTGTAAAGAACGTATCCGGGGCTTGCAGAAACTTACAGTGCCAACATTTTTTCTGTAGTGTAATGTCCACATTCATGCTAGCTGCTCACTAGCATGCTTGCTAGTCACGTTTGCAGTTGGGTCGGTACAACTGGAGGCAGAATTCATCACGTCTCCTTCCACAGGGCAAAACAATGCATGCTAAAGTAATGTTCGTCCAACTCATTGTAAAATGAGCGTCAGCGCACTGTCACCAAAACACCCACAACTTCCTGCCCTGCTGTCATAGTCCTTTTTGGTGACGCATAAGGACACATCAGCATCTACACTATAAAAGATATAAGGTTAAATGTGTCTTCAACTACCTTGGCAAATGGTTTGAGTGATCAGATCACAGTGTGTCTTGGTGGTTTTCTACACTTGTATGTAGCTGCATGACTCACAGTTTTGTGCTCATTTCCATATGTTTAAATGGATGCTGGAAAAGACGCTGAAAACTCCATGAAGCTGAGACACCTGTCTGCATAATAGTGATTCTCTACTGAGGGTTTTCTGCTTATTTTCCTTCAGTTTTGTGATTTGTGTTCAAACAAGATAATGGAAACAACTAACCCTGGAGCAGGGACCTCTAGGGAGCAGGAACTACAGCCAAAAAATTAAACTTCCATCCTGGTTCCTTCAGTCAAACAGCTCCTGACTAATTAAACACTAAATTTATTATTTCGCACTGTCCCAGACTCTTGTTGGCATATTTTGTTAATCGGGGTAATTTTAGAAATAATACTCATGTTCACGTAGCAGGCAAGATTATTTATTCCTCTTCGATTTACTCCTCCTCTGTGGCATTAACCACATGTTATATTCTATATTGAGAGCCTGACGAGATACCCAGCACTAACAGTCAAACAGCATGGCTATCGCTGCACTTACACTGCTCGAGACACACTTAGGGAGATCCTCTTGTAGTGGAGCTGCCAAGCTACAACAGCTACCCACAAAGAAACTCTCTCAAGAGGGCATAAATGTGCTCCTTGTAACTGTCGAAGCTCCATCGGTCACCCTGCCTTTCTAGCACAATGTCTGCCGCACAGCACGGTCACAGTACCTGCATGGCTCGTTAGCCCTGACTACTAACACTGCAAAACCCTGCTTGGTTTGTGGACACTGCGCAGCAAGAAAAAGTAAAATCACAGAAAACAAACTCTAAATGGAGATTTTTTTATGTGGAAAATGGCCCGTGATTGTTTTTAGATGCCTGCCAGAAAATTGTAGGTTCTTGTGAAGCTCAGATTTACTTTAAATGGGTAATGTAAATTTTGTTGTCTGCAAGTAAGCAGATGTTGACATGCTGCAGGCAAGGACACATCTGCCCTCGACAGACACCCAGTGTAGATCCAACCAAACTGCTTCCACGTCCATGTTCACTTTGAAATATATCAGGGCCTTGACACAGCACTTTAACAGTTTAGCTAGTCTCTAATTTAATCATTATACTTAGCACCAATTTAGATTATGGTTTCATCATCGCAGCAGGTATAATAGAGTATGTAGTGGTGCCCCTGGCTTCAACTGGCTGTTTAGAGTGCTTGAGATTCAAACACAACAGGTAACATACCACTTATACAATCCATGAGTCAAATAGACAGCTGATAGTGTGAAAGCTGATCACTAAGAAAGTACGAATCATTTTTTAACTGCAAAACTTAAGAAAGATACTGAAGCATAATAATGTCAACACTTCTCTGGGACAGGTGACGATCAAATCCATTAAGAGGGAAGTCACTTGCAATCCAGTCAGTTTGACAAAAAGTGCTGTCGCTGGTAGCGGTAAAAAAAAAAAAAAAAGGCTCCTGATAACAAGCAGCAAAAGCTGTGTTGCTGTTTTTGTTTTATTATACCTCACTGTAAGAGATCACTTAATGTCATCTCCACTTTGTTAGAATTTTCCCTTTCAGAAGTGACAGCAGAAAAGTAGGAGATTTTTTCAACACACAGCTCTAAAATGGCTGCACCTCTCCTGGTCCAGTTTTGTTCTGCTGCTGCACAAGCTACACAATTATGCCTCTGAAAACTCAGTACAACTTTAAAATGTTCAGATTTGAAGTTACTGAATTTCATGACAGAGCAGGTTCAGTCTGAAAACAAATGTTATTGGCAAATGCTATTTGAAATAATATCATTATCCATATGACACCTTTCAGTAGCTATTTACATCATTCATTCATTTTCCATAACCGCTTTTCCTGTTAGGGGTCACGGAGGGGCTGGAGCCTATCCCAGCTGACATTGGGCGAGAGGCAGGGTTCACCCTGGACAGGTCACCAGACTATCACAGGGCTGACACACAGAGACAGACAACCATTCACACTCACATTCACACCTACGGACAATTTAGAGTCACCAGTTAACCTGCATGTCTTTGGACTGTGGGAGGAAGCTGGAGCACCTGGAGGAAACCCACACTGACACAGGGAGAACATGCACAGAGGGAGTTCTCCCCCACCCCGGGTTTGAACCAGGAACCCTGTTGCTGTGAGGCGACAGTACTGACCACCTGCCACTTACAAAAGTATTGACTGTTTTCTGAAATGTTAATGGAGGAAAACAATCATGCCAAAACCCCAAAAAGTGTCCAAGGTAAACAGAGAATGTCTTCGAGCCAACTATAATTTGTATACTAAGCAAACCTGTAATTTCAAAGGTGTTGCTAAAATGCTGAACCCTTGAAAGTTATCACCACCTCTGCAGCTCTGAAAAGCTTCTTGGTTTCTTGTAGTTCATAGTTTCGGTTTCATGGCGGGTTTAATGCTCGGGTCTGTCTCTTATCAACCTCGTCTCCTGCTTTGTTTGGTGCCAGGCAGCTAGCGTACAGTGGGTTTGTCAAAGTTAGAGACAAGCTGGTGAAAAAAGTGAAATATTTAGCAGCTAAAAAGTCAGGCTTTACTCTGGGGAGTTGGTGGACATCAAACCACAGCTTCAAGGAGAGGGAATATTGAAGTCATCAGGTGGACACAGACTGTGAAGGATGATCATGTTTCTCTCTGACTCTGATGAAGACACAGTGGTGTTGAAACATTAGACTGCTTGCACATTAAAGGCTGCAAATGAATCAGTCATTTTTAACCCTGGGCTGCTGAGGTTAATGTGCGTCTGCTGGATGTGTGGACGGGCAAATGTGTGCTAAACTTTTCAAGGCAGCTGTTAGTAAAACTCACTCAATCCTCGGCTCTTTGCAAGTCTTTTGTAGTGTTTGAGCAGGGGTGTTGGTGGGGTGAAAGTTGGGAGGGTTGTGTGCGACCATTTATTGTAAACATGAAAGACTTCAAGGCTCTGTGAAAAGAAGCAAAGCAGTGGGAATTCAGTAGGATATGGCAGAACCATGCAGCACATGGGAGGCTAATTTTCAGGGATTCTTAAGGGAAACTCCAAAACTCTACCTGAGTTGTATTCTGCTGTACTAATTCGAGCTGTGTTTTGTTTATGTGGTAGCCTATGTGATGAAAAACCTCCACTACAGTCACTCATGTTCTGACTTTGAGTGTGGCAGTGAGTGAGGCTGCGGCCCTAGAATGCAACAATACAAATATCCCCACAGGGATGAATGAATTTTTAAAACTTATGTCATGTTTTTTCGATTAAGTTTCTTTAAAACTTCACCGGCAGCCATATCAACACCAGGAGCATACTGGCACCAGAACCTATTTTCCAAAAAAGCTGCTTTGACATACATGCATGGTGTAAATGTCTTTTCCAATCTGTAATTCTGTGCAGTTGAATTGTTTTCTACTCCACTGTAACTGTCCGACAGGTAAAAACTACATAGCACTGACACTGAGTAAAAAGTGAATCACTCTGTTCAAACATGATTAAATAAATACCTCATTGTACCAGTGGCACTGCAACACAGCACAGCAACCTTGTGAGTGTGTTTTCATTTTACATTAAATCAATCAATCAGCGCATCCTGTAGTTAAAATGATCTGATTAATTCAGTAGCAGTAAATATAAAATACGCTTCAAAACTCAGCATAACAAACTGCATTCTCACTTGGCAAAACTCAATATGCACACAGTGAAGCTGGTGCCACCAGCGGCGGACTTACCATTAGGCAAAACTAGGCGGTTGCCTGGGGGCCCCAAGTTTCTGAGGGCCCCATAAAACTCCTCATACATTTATTAGGGTCCGGACAGCTAAGCATTATTGTAATCCTAGGTATTCTTCTTCTTTCTTCTTCCGAGGAAATCATACTTCCCATGGGTGAAAACTCACCAAACTTTGCACAAAGGTCCAGTCTCATGCCAGATATCCTCAGCTGTAAACTCAAGACAATAGTCCTGATGGTGGCGCTACAGCAAGTGTCTAAAGTTCAAAACTTTGAAAATTCATAACAAATCAACCATACGTGCTACAACTTCACAACTTTCATCAAACTGTAGCCCCAACCCCAACTTTTGTACATTTAAACCTATTAAAAATTATGAAGTTCATCACTCTGGTTTTTTCAAAAACTGTAAAACTTCTTAAACCTATCTCCTCCCACAATTTTTGCTCAATTGACACCAAACTTGCTACAGAGCATCTTCAGACTGTCCTACAAAAACTATGTTTCTCAGATTTTTCATTTATCAAAAATTGAGCCTGCAGTGCATCAAAATGTTTGACTGTAAACAGTAATGTCAACATATACATGCAAATTCTTGCTAAATAAATCTTCAATGTTCATGAAAAAAATGACAAAATTCTAGAGTCATGGTAGATGATGTGTGGCAAATTTCAGAATTTTATCTCAAAAACTGAATTTTTGACAGCATTTTGAATTTTGCTCTAATGTGAACAATTGGAGTCAATGTAAAAATGGCAATTTTAAACATCAGTTTTTCACTTATGGAGCAAATCAATCATTGTTACAAACAAATTACCAACATCTCCATGCTGTCTAGATGCAATATGTGTATTTTCAGATTTTTGTTTTGATAACTGAATTTTTTACAGTGGTTTGAAATCTGCTTTTCCATGCATGGACGGCTGCTAAACCTGCACGTCTGGCTTAGTCAATTTGTGAAGCTACACATGAATTGTCACTGACTAATTAGCTCAGTGAGATAGAACTTGATCCTTAGTCTCAGAGGATGTGAGTTCAAGCCTCAGCTGATGCAAAAGGCAGATTGTGTTGCTAAATTCCTAAATGTCTTCCAATTCTTCTGCTTGTTGCTCAGAATTGCCTAAAAATGCCCGGACCCGACCCATCGCTGCGCAGCAGCTATAATGGTTAATAGAGTTTTTCTTATTTGCACACATTATTTATGTTTTTGATTAACATCCTTTCGCTAAAATGCCAGCAGAATGCTTATTGTATTATGTGTGTCTCTGGGGCCCCCCTTCAATCCCCTGTCAGTGTTTTAGCTTTGTATTAATATCGCTTTAATGTGTGTTATAATTTACTGCTGTAGATGTTTAAAGATGTTGAGGAAAAAGGAAAAAAATGAGAGAAAAGGAGAGGAAGACAACGAGAAAAAGAGACAGAAGAAGAAAAAAGGGAGAAAGACAATGACAAAAAGGGACAGGAAGAGAAAAAGAAAAAAGGGAGAGGGAGACAATGAGTAAATGGGACAGGAAGAGAGAGGGATAAAAGGTAAAAAATAATACATGTGTATTCTGTTAAAATGTATGTATCTGTAATTGACCTGTTGTTGTTGTTGTTTTGTGTGTTATCTTCTCATTTCAGCACCACAGCAATAAAAGGATCAATAAAAGGATGTGGAGGGCCCCAAGCCTGTCTTCGCCTTGGGCCTCAAATTGACTAAATCCGCCCCTGGGTGCAACCACACGCTACAGAATCTGTGTAGTACAGGGGTAGACAACCTGTGGCTCAGGAGCCACATGCAGCTCTTTAGCTCTTCTCCACTGGCTCCCTGTGGCTTTGACAAAAAAACTGTACAGAAATGAAAAAGTTATTTTTTAACATTCTTGTAGCTCTAAAGTGATTCTTACATTTTCCAGTTGTATAAACGTGTTGCCTATTCACCTTATTTTTCACGGAAACACGGAGGCAAAACAGAACGCAGCCAGCTTCCGTTTTTTTGTGCGACACTTCCGGTCCAGCACTCTTACCACTGTGTAAATGGGAATCGCCTTGTTGTTTACCTTGTTGAGTTTAGCTATATATATGTATATGTCACATTTTTCACGTCACTATATCACCGTTTAGACTAATCTGATGTTTGTAAAGTCTATAAACACAATGACTGAACAAACATTACTATTTCTGTGTGCACGTTTTGTAATTAACATGGTTATAGATTAGCTGGGCTAACCGTTAGCTGTTAGCCATTAGCCATTAGCGGCGTCGGTAATAACTCAATAACTCAATAAATGGTCCGTGAAAATTTTTTTTTTCCAGCGGATGTCTTAGTTACAACATGATTGAGCTAATTGGAGTAGTTTCATGTTGTATCCGACAACGGGAGGCTTTTAACGGATGACGATCCTGATGTTAGCTTTGCTGCTAGTGTTAACGTTAGCTGTCCCTGTCAGCTGCAGCCACTGACGCTTTCTAGACATCGTGATTTCCCAAAACTGAATAAATACCACACATAGCAACACAAAACTGCTTTGCTAGCGCAATCATGTTGTAACGGCTGGATGGTTGATGCGTACATGCTGATTCGGGTGCTATCAGAGCCGATCCGCGCATCACTATGGCTTAATGATCAACTCAGTCAATTAAAACAACCCGTCCTGTGTTAGGAGTGTGTGTCACTGACAGAAAGAAAGAAAGAAAAGGAGAAAAAAGATAGAAAAGCAGCGTACACCTCACATATTTATTTATCACAGTTGCGCACACGTTTGGCTGGCATGCAGAAGCACCGTCTGTGTGTCTGTGTGTCGAGGGTGCGAGCCGCAGCTTCAGCTGCTCAGGTAGAGAGGCTGTGTAGCCCGGTGTGTTTTTTCGCTGATTCGGTTCTGCAGGTTCTCTGCTGGTACACTGGAGACGGGGATCAAGCAGTTTGTCTCACTCGGGATAGATTGTGCTTTTTTGGTTCATAGTTTTTGATTGACGTGCGATTTATTCGCACTTAGAGGGAATTATTTTTACCGGCAATTACCGGATAACTGAAACGTGGGAACAGTTATCTATATAAAATACACAGACTAACTAAGTGATTGACTAACATAAACAATTGAAAATTGAAAAAAATTAGCTTGCACCGTTAGCTCCAGTAAGGGAAAGCATGAGGGAAAGTGGCTGACTGAAGTCACGCACAAAAACACGGAAGTTGATCACTATTTACTTCAGTGTTTGAAAATAAGGTGGATATGCTGATTTTTTTTTTTAAAAAAAAGGTTTAAACATCTCATCAACTATGTGTTTCATATGTCGACGACCTGGAGCCTTTTCCTGAAATTTGCCGAATTGCAACAGCAATAACTAAGCTTGAGTCTCCTTACTAAAGCTAGCTATTGATTTCAAATCCAATAAAGAAAATGTCTCGGAGGATTTCATAGTGAGTGGACAGATTTGTTTGCTTTCACCACTAACGCTGCAAAGTTTAAGTACCAAATAATCATACATTTCGCACTGCAGAGTGGCTACTTTGTTGTAAAACATATTAATGAATGCTCATTTAGACCTGTTAGGAATGTTTATAGGCTGATGTAGATTAAATAGGCTGTGTTGCCATCACTAAAAGGTAGAAATATGTAATATTGCTCCATACAGATTTAAAGTTTAAAGTTTGATATTTGATAGTTGAGGTTGCTGACCCCTGGTATAGTAGATAAAAAATCTCGCTCTGCCGCACCTTTGTGACGTGCTATGTCCAAGCCCCACGTATTCTGACCATTATATCCAATTTGTGTTATGATTCAGTGCCATATGAAATATTTTATTATCTGTGCCCTTTGTCTCGTAGTGGCGCTTCACATTGCCGCTTTTAAAAAATCCCCACAGTCTCAGAACAGATGATGAGACATACTGGTTTTGAACTGCACCTGAGAAGAATCAATACGCAACAGTTTCTTACATAACAATTCATTTTCTTTTTCTCTTTCTATCTTTGGAACATGCCATGTGAAACGGCTTTTCTCGAATCTCTTATTTCTCCAACTGCTGTCTCTCATCTCCTGTATGTTTCTCACTCACTTAAGTCAGAATGCACAATTTGGATTGGCTGAGTATCATTATGTGAGATGATTCAAGACATGCAATCAGACTGTGAGTTTCCTGGACGCTAAACCAGTGCTACAATGCTGCAGAGGTTAAAATAGAAACACTCCCTCCAAACAGATTAATTCTCAAGTACACTGAACAAAAATATAAACGCAACACTTTTGTTTTTGCCCCCATTTTTCATGAGCTGAACTCAAAGATCTAAAACATTTTCTATACACACAAAAGACCATTTCTCACAAATATTGTTCACAAATCTGTCTAAATCTGTGTTAGTGAGCACTTCTCCTTTGCTGAGATAATCCATCCCACCTCACAGGTGTGGCATATCAAGATGCTGATTAGACAGCATGATTATTGCACAGGTGTGCCTTAGGCTGGCCTCAATAAAAGGCCACTCTGAAATGTGCAGTTTTGCTTTATTGGGGAGGTCTGGGGGGGTCAGAAAACCAGTCGGTATCTGGTGTGATCACCATTTGCCTCACGCAGTGCAACACATCTCCTTCGCATAGAGTTGATCAGGTTGTTGATTGTGGTCCACTCCTCTTCAATGGCTGTGTGAAGTTGCTGGATATTGGCAGGAACTGGAACACGCTGTCGTATATGCTGATCCAGAGCATCCCAAACATGCTCAATGGGTGACATGTCCGGTGAGTATGCTGGCCATGCAAGAACTGGGATGTTTTCAGCTTCCAGGAATTGTGTACAGATCCTTGTAACATGGGGCCATGCATTATCATGCTGCAACATGAGGTGATGGTTGTGGATGAATGGCACAACAATGGGCCTCAGGATCTCGTCACTGTATCTCTGTGCATTCAAAATGCCATCAATAAAATGCGCCTGTGTTCGTTGTTCATAACATACGCCTGCCCATACCATAACCCCATGCTGGATGTGGAGGTCCTGGGCTGGTGTGGTTACACGTGGTCTGCGGTTGTGAGGCCGGTTGGATGTACTGCCAAATTGTCTGAAACGCCTCTGGAGACGGCTTATGGTAGAGAAATGAACATTCAATTCACGGGCAACAGCTCTGGTGGACATTCCTGCAGTCAGCATGCCAATTGCACGCTCCCTCAAAACTGTCAACATCTGTGGCATTGTGCTGTGTGATAAAACTGAACATTTCAGAGTGGCCTTTTATTGTGGCCAGCCTAAGGCACACCGGTGCAATAATCATGCTGTCTAATCAGCATCTTGATATGCCACACCTGTGAGGTGGGATGGATTATCTCGGCAAAGGAGAAGTGCTCACGAACACAGATTTAGACAGATTTGTGAACAATATTTGTGAGAAATGGTCTTTTGTGTGTATAGAAAATGTTTTAGATCTTTGAGTTCAGCTCATGAAAAATGGGAGCAATAACAAAAGTGTTGCTTTTATATTTTTGTTCAGTGTATTTATTGGTTGTAGGTCTGGGTCTGCATAGGATGGTGTCTGGGTCCAAACCTAGGGGATGGAGAGAGGTGGCAGGTTAACAACAGGGACGCATTTTGGTCATTTTGCTAACAAGGGTGATGGCATCCCCCCTCAGAGTGTCCACTGCTTGGACTCTGTCTGATATTGTGACTTTTAAAGGCAGTAAGGGCTTGGTTTGGTATTGTCTAGTTATGTTGCTCCCAGCACAATGTGTATGACCTATAGGCTGGAGGAGAGGTTTCATTTTTACGAAGCTGTGTAACATGAGTTGTTGGTATTTTGGTGGAAATTGGGTCAGACTTTAAACTTCCTTTTTTATCATTTTACATTGTAGGCCATAAGGATCTATTCTGTGTGATGCACTTTTTAAATATGTTCAGAAAAATGCTATATAAATAGTTAAATATGCTCAGTGTTGGCCCACATTGCATGATGTGTGTGTGTGTGTAGAGGTGTAGGGCTGAGTGTATATATGCATCACTGTGTCTGCGTGCATGTTTGAGTCATTAATGATGGGGTTCGTTTGTAAGGTTTAAGTGCCTTCGCACAACTGCACAGGCGTCAGTCTCCGCATATGGCTGCAGTCTGAGCAGAGACGTTTTATGGATGACACGCTTTGTTTAGCATTCTCTTTGGACACCCGCAGTGCTGACGGTCTGCTTGTTTGACAAACAGCGCTCGCTAATTGCAACCTGACAAACACAAAAACAATCCAGACAGACAAGCACGAAGAGTTCAAACAGCCTACGGAGAGTCACATATTTCATCAGCTGCTCGAAACAAACGGTGGGTGGTCGGGAAAGGAGCAACCTGAACAGATAGGTTGTGTTTTTACAGCAGTGATGGATGGAGCGCACACATCGCCAGAGCAAAACTGAATCAATGAATAATAACTAAAACTACACCCTGTGGTTCACCGTGTGCCCTAAAGGCTACAGTTCAAACATTATGAGGTTGAGTAAATAGCTGCTGAATTTGAACCAAAGCATTAAGTTCAGTCCGACACAGAGCTGCAGTGCATAAACTCTGACCTGTAAACAGCCGGGGCTCAGTTCCCTCCACTGAGATGGTTCTAAGTTTGGTGTAAAACACATAAGAGCAACAGCTTAAGACCACAGCCAGACCTGGGTCAAAGTCAAAGAGTACTGACAAAGTTTCAAGGAGTGCACCTCTGGGTGAATGCTGAACAGCTCTGGTGTCCCCAGAAGTACAAAAAAAGTCTTTCAATAAAAGCTGGTATTCAAATAAAAAGAGGAAGAAAGGGAGGAAAAACCATCATTAAAACAATATTAATCCCATCAGAACTCAAACACAATCAGAACACATCATTGCTAGTTTTCCTATAAATAACTATGCTTACTCACTGATAATTTAATTTCATCTGCACATGTTCTGAATGGAACTCATGTCCCTGAAGAGTTTTCATAGTAAAAATCCTATAATGTAAAACAGATGGAGGAAGCTCTCAGTGTTCAGCAACAACAGCAAAAGGCAGCGACAGAAAATTACTATGGCAAGTGAAATACAAAAGATCAGAAACTAGACCTGGTTATAACTGTTTATGTTCACCAGAAGTGAAGGTTTCAGCATCAAAACTACTTAAAGCCTCAGTGTGTAAAAATGGTGAGTAACAGTGACATCAGCGGTCAAATTCTAGATTGCAGCGCTCACTCGCGCTCACTCGCTCACCCCTCCCGTCGGGTAAGTGACGGTGGCCTCGTAGGACAGAAAGCCTTGCGCAGACAGCAGAGATCCATCCACGAGTTTATCAAGTTTTTCAGGAGTAGGCCTATCTAGCAATGAGGTGAATATTTATTTAGGAATCTAAACCATGTTACGTTATTGTAGCGACCCTGCAGTAAATGTTCTGTTGTAATGTCAATGTTCTGTGAGTTAATGACATGTTTGGGATTGAATGAGTGTAGGAAGGGGGCGGGGTGCGTGTGTGACGGGGATGAGAGCTGTGTGAGTGCGCGACGCGTGCTGGTGTGTGTATGAGCGAGCTGGAGGAGAGAGCAGGAGTGCACAGTTGAAGTTACAACTAAGTTCTTGTTTGTTGGTTGTTTTGGTGTAGTTACGGCCAACAGTAACCTGTACTGTTCAGTAAATAAACGGTGGTTTGCCGAATAACTGCGTCATCCTTTCCACACGTCCTGGCGGACACTACAATATGTTATAGCTTACCAGTGAGGTATAGGTTATCTGTGAGATATAACGTTATGTTAGGAGTGTTTTATTTCTAATTGTTTTGGTAACACGAGCAAACATTAGCACAGTAATGCTAAAATAACACGTTTTATGTGATAGTCAGGGCACAGTGCGGCAAATATAGGTTGGTACGATTATAATATATGCGTCTCCAGAGTGTTCTTCCACAGGAGTTTTTTCCACCTGGAATAAGCAACGCCGATATTCACTCGCGTTTTGTCCCGTCCTCGCTTATCTGATCTTTTTCTTTTATTTGGTGGTGTGGTTTCCCTCTTATGAGGCAAAACATGTGTGTGGTCCTCCATTTAAAGTGCGACAGAATCATAAAAGTACAAAGCAGGTTCACGCAGAAGTGCCCTGGATTGATCTTCACCTTCTCCAGTGATGGCAAGTTCTAGGTAAACGCGAAAGGTGAAGCGCGTATATCTCTTTCGGCCACTGTATTCAAATATGGCGACACAAGAGGGCAGCCTCCAGCAGACCGCGCCCTGCCTGTGTATATATAGAGACATCATTCTAAGCCTATGAGAAAGCTTCCATTTGTATGTGAATTGCATTACACTTTAGTAAATATATATTTATGAAAGCAATAGTTGATATTTGCTAATAAACAACCACGTAAATTACACATTGTAACTTTAAGGTTTAATAAAAGATGATGGTTTGGGTTAAAATGACATTGACTTTGGGTTTCACTCGGGACCAAGCCCACTGTCGGGGGGGTCAAAGGGTACAGGTGACCCTGGCCCAAGGCCAAGGCGGAACCCATGAAAAGGTCTATGGTTGACCCTTAAAGGAGCTATATGTAAGAAATCTAAAGCAAATAGTCGTAAAATCCTCCTAATATGTCACAGAGACTAAGGAATAATGTTCATATAACATACTGATCTCACTGACAACAACAGTACAGTCAGAATATTCACATTTAAAAAATGTTTTTTACGGTCTGCAAACCATGTTCATGTTTTGAATTTGTGTTTTGGCCTGTTGAGCCACCCACTGCCGTCTACCAGTCACGCAGTCAGTAGAGTCTCAGCATCAGTTACAGTTACGACTGAGCTACAATGGCTGACGGTGCGACTAAACCCAAACGACCTCGTTATGATTCCCAAAAACGCCAAGACAAAACTCGAGGCAAAGCGAGGGTCTATATAGGAGATGCTTTTGAACGGTGGAGACGGTTGAAAGCGGAGAAGAATTTGAAATCGGATGTCAAAGTGGCTACTCTTCTCCTCGACAGGTAAGCTTTAGCCAAAGTTGGCTAACTAGCATCTTAGCTAGATGGGGATGGACATTTAGAATACTTTCAACTGTTATTCATTTTCGATCACACATTGTAGCCCATGTGCAGGTGGGTCATCGACCCGACTGATGTTTTTGAGAAACAAACATTAGCAGCACGGCAAGCAGCATTAGCAGTGTCCCGGTACATAGCATTAGCAGCCGGCTCGTCCTCCGCTGTATCCCGGCAGCAGTGTTAGCAGCAGAGAAGCCGGACTTGCTCCAACGGGGGGCGGACACGACTCAGGGCAGTATTTTGAATTTAAGTGCAGTAACCGTTTTGGCCACATTCTTACATACGGCGCCTTTAAATGGGATCAAGTACAACAATTTACTCTTTGACTCATAACACTGACAATACATGTTTTATGTTTTTACATTACAATTAAATGTAATTTCATAATAAAAACAAATTTCAACGTGCCATCTGAAACCAACCCCCCCCAACAGGTATTGTGAAATGGTGCAGTCCATCTGACATGGGTCAGGTAAGCAATGCGCAGTCCTGACAAGTGCTGCTAATGTAAACATGTGAGACGGACTGCTGTCTGATTAGCTAGGTCAGAATGCCTCACCAAAAATCAGGGACTGTAAACAGAAAGGCCAGGGTACAGAGAGAACAAAACACTGAAAGAAGCAGAGAGGCAACAGCCAAATGTCTGGCAACAAAAATATGAAGAAGCAGCAGGTATGACAGGCATAGCTGAAGGCAAAAAAATAAGGCAGAGTAATTTTTTGCAAATAAAACCTGCTTTAGCATAAAGCCCACCTTTGTGTTGCCCATCTAAGTGAGTTTTTGAGTGCAGTTTTTAACTAGAATCCTTTAAATCAAGATCTTCTCTGTGTTTACACAGAGGACTAATTGGTGTCATTGAAATCAATGATGCCAGTCTGACAACAGCCTTACATAAAACGAAGGTGTCTAGACAGCTATCGGCCTACAGATCAATAAATCGCTACTTACTGGACATTACATCACTGTGCTTTCTTCATGTTAATCTACTGAGACACAAACAACACCTTCCTGTAGATATTTCACAATAAAAACATATTGTCATGTTAAATAGATGTAAAGCCTGTTGAGGTTGGGAGACTTCTTACCAGAATATTTTGGATGAACCATGACCTTTAGGCTTGTCTTAAAGGACAACTTCGGTATTTTTCCACCTGGGCCCTATTTCCCCATGTGTATGTGTGCGTATGATTCATAGGTACAACTCGTTTTAAAATTGGTTCAGTATTGAGGGAGGCGGATGCAGCCGGCAGCCGCGAGGTAGATATGGGGGCAAATGCGTCCGGTATAAGTTTGCGCATTAAAAGTGCTTTTTTTCGCCACTGACCGGTTCAGCTCGCCAGTGCTATCTCTGTAAATAGCATACTAAGCGTTTCACTGACCCTTCACTTGCTCTGGGCTGTGACATCATCTCGTGAGAGCTTTGCTTGTTGCCAGAAGAAAACAGAGGAGCCATGCAGAGCGCCGCTCAGAGTGCAGCTGGTTGTCCCGGAGTACAGCTGAGAGTTTTACTGCATCGATTGAAAACAATGGTTCGTGTTTGTGTTTATCCAAATTGCAAGAACAGGATGTCGCGCAACACCGCGTACAGCTTTCACAGGCTGCCTTTGTTGGACGGCGAGATGCTGAAGTTGTGGCTAGTTGTGCTACAAATGGATGCTAACACTCCTGTCCAGACACTGCGCCTTGCAGACCATCGGGTCTGCAGTGCTCACTTCTCCCAAGATGACTACTGCCAGCCGAAGAAGAGAAGACATCCAATCCCAAAATACCTCTTCCTCAAGAAAATGGCTGCCCCACGAGTAGCGAGAGCTACAGACACAGTGGAGGTAATGTTATATAAACAATGTTCGAAATGCTTAGTATGCTATTTACAGAGATAGCACTGGCGATCTGAACTGGTCAGTGGCGAAAAAAAGCACTTTTAATGTGCAAACTTATACGGGACGCATTTGCCCCCATATCTACCTCGCGGCTGCCGGCTGCATCCGCCTCCCTCAATACTGAACCAATTTTAAAACGAGTTGTACCTATGAATCATACGCACACATACACATGGGGAAATAGGGCCCAGGTGGAAAAATACCGAAGTTGTCCTTTAAAGAGAAGGCATAGTTATCTCTTCTTTTGCTACCTTTGGAGAATCGTTCTGTTTTTCAGGACTCGGTTTGAAAGAAAGCTACATTTTGTTCAAACAAATGATTCCTTGCATCCAACACAGATCAGTAGTGTTCTTCTGAGGGTGTATTCACATGTTTGGAGTGTATTCAACTTCTCAAGTGT
Organism: Epinephelus lanceolatus; assembly: GCF_041903045.1. Lineage (NCBI taxonomy): Eukaryota > Metazoa > Chordata > Actinopteri > Perciformes > Serranidae > Epinephelus > Epinephelus lanceolatus. Next base: position 40,528,330 of record NC_135744.1, on the reverse strand, counting down.
TCACTACTTGAGTTTGTTGTGGAAAGTGGGCACCATGTTGTTCCAGCTCAGCTTGCTGCAGATCACTGAGGCTTTGAAAGTTTGGGTGTCAGTCCTCTTCCAAATGAAATGCAGAGCTGTTTCTCACAAGACGGGATAAGATTCAAAACAACAGGAAATGAAAACAAGACGCACAGGTTTATGGGATAGATGTTTACATGGGATCACCAGCGCTCAGAAAGCAGAGACAAATCCATTAAGATCAGGTTACTACAAACCCTAATAAACACACTGCTTGTGAATACACTTTTTTTGGTTCTCTCTGTTTGTGCTGTGTGAATCTAAACAAAACAAATACTGCTAAGCAAACTTTTCCATTTCATTTTAGGCTGAAATAAATAAACCATGATCCCATTTGTATTCTAACTGCGAGCTGGAAATCATCAAAAGCATTTGTGCAGAAACATGTATGAGGCGATTTATCATGCTGCTTCTCCCTCACATGGTTGAACCCAACACACATTATCACACATTGTTGCATGCTGGCGACAGAGGATTTTGCTTTTTGATTTTTAATGATTACAATCAAAATTCAAAATTTACAGTCCACGGTTTTAGTTCACTGAAACATTTCTGCAACCAGGCTAGACAGTGTAACAGTGTGTGTGTGTGTGTGTGTGTGTGAGACCAGGAACCTCTGCACCCACAAAGTCACAGCTCTGAGTTTTAAACTGCTGCTTCCTCACACTTTATTTGTTCGAAATGTTTCAAACTCCCATACGGTACACTGAAGGAAAAGATCAATGCAGCTTAATAACTGATGAAAACACTGCTGCAGGAAATAGGAAATTGCTCTTCCTCTAGTGTCCTTGGCCGCTGGCCATTCCTCGCTTGTTTAAGACAATGAGATTTCTCAATTAGGCCATCCAGAGCTGATTATTAATCCGGCAGCATGATGTGAGTCAGCAGCAGCTTATTAGAACACGTTTCAACACTTCTCTCCTCTCTTCACCTCTACTTTGTTTCTTCCTCCCATCGTCCCTCTACTTTTTATCTCTTGTTTGTTAATCCTGTCCACCCCTGCTCTCATTTCTTCAGTCCCTGTTAAATAAAACCAAAGCTGTCTGCATGGCTGTGCATGATTAGAGATAAGTGTTAAAATGTGTTTTTCAAATAATTTGGTTAAACCAGCCGTTTAATTTCCTGAGTAAAAAGCAATCTGAAAATGAGGGAAACAATCTCTAATACACACACAATGGCTGCATGTTGTGTGTGTTACTGTACCCAGGTAGCTGCTTAACTCTTAAGCCTCTCACTGTAGAAGCAGTCATGCCACTGTTACCATATTAGTGTCAGTACCCTCCACCACTGCACACACATTCTTCTTGTCAGATCTATGAAGATGAGTGTTCACGTGGTTCTGTTTTATAAATCCCAATCATTGTGCACAAGCCTGATTTCCATCACACACACACACAACTGTAGCCAGTTCAGTTAGAGCCCGGACACACACTGCGTCTTTAACCATCTGGAAAACACGAGGTCAGGCGCTGAGTGCTACTCTTGTGCCTGCTCTGTGCCAACTTTACAGGAAGCGGAGGCAGGTTGTGCCTGAAGTTGCCAAGCGACCATGACCTGCACCATAGCATAGCTAACGTACGAGAAATCCTGATTTTGAGGCTGATCTTCTTCCAGGAGTTGTTTTGTAAGTGTGTAACAGGCCTAAAATATTGACAGAGTAAAGCTGTGGGTAGCAATGTCTCCTCCATATTTATTGTAGACTAATATTAATGAAAGAAATAAAAGATATCTGCTACGATTGGATGTTCCAATAGTTTTACTCTGTTCAGAATACAGTCATCACAACCTGAAAAACAGGCGCTTAGGGACGCTTGCATGCAGTGACGGCATCGCGGCATCACTTTTGAGTGTGCCCTCTGCGTGTCTACATCGTAAACATGGATTTGAGGGTGCAAAAAACACAGCATGTGTATGTCCCATAAGTATTTGCCTGACCACTGGGGCTGTAGATTTTCTTGTGACCTGAAGAAAGAAAAGACATTTATCATTGTCTGCACTTGGGTCTAATTATGCAACATTAAGCAATGGAGCCACCCCAGTGGTGATATGAAAAAGGACATAACATGGCAGCGTGCAGCAGTGCACTTGGGACTGAGCTAAAAGCAGTGTTGGACAGAAGGACAGCAGTCTGGAGGAGCAAGACACAGCTACCCAGGGTTAAGAGGACGTGGGGTGCACAGAGACAGAACAGAGGCAAGCGGGCCGGCTTGCTAGCTAGGCTACAGGCTAGCAGCAGACCTGCTCTTCCGATGCTCTTTCTGGCTAACGATTGCTTGTCAGACGACAAAACTGACCTAACTGAGCAAAAAATAACCAACAGCAGCCTCCCTTCCTTGGAGGACATTTATGTCAGCAGGTGCAGAAGCAGAGCATCATATGTCATGAAGGATCCCACCCACCTGGCGCTTGAACTGTTTCCGCCCCTCTCCTCTGGCAGAAGCAAAGCAAGAACAACGAGGCTAAAGTGCAGCTCCCTCCCAGAGGCTGGGAAGCATATGAACTCTCTGGCTTCAAGAGTGTCCTCTGCACTTTGTAATACTGCAACTACATGCAGCTATTGATGCTCTTTAACATGCTGCTTATTTTTTTTACAGGTTAATCTTAAAATGTTATTTATTCTGTGCGCTGCTGGACCTGGATAACGAATTTCATTCCCTATGTTTTTAACATGTTTGAATGAGAATAAACTAAACCTTGAACCTTAAACCCTTGAACATTGTGGCTCCCTTTGACCACACTACCATAAATGATCCCCTTTTTAAGGCCTGACATTTTAACAACGATGACTGTAGATAGAGCCGATCACCTTCCTTGGGAGGTAGAGTAAGAAGGACTGAGCCAAACTAGATGAATTCAGCATCTTGCTCAAGGACACCTCAGTAGGACTCTGACTTTGGGAGCTCAGAATCCCTCACAGTGCGAGTTTGAGAGGATTTCAGTGGCATGCTTGCCCACAGTATGTCAGTCCAGCTGAGTATTGAAACCTGCTCAGAGCTCATAATGTTCATTGACTGAGTTCTGTCATCCACGCTCTTTGTTAATTAGATAAGCCTCACTGTAATTTGTTAACACGTCTTAAACTGCCAATTAGTGGGAACCATGTTAATGCCCCCCCCGTCTCTGGAGCTGCAAGACTGACTTCCTCTCAGTTACACGAGTGACCGTCAGCTTCTCCAATATCCTCCGCTCGGTTGATTTATGACTCTGCTTTTCTTACAGTGACACTCAGAACTGAGGTTTCACTCCCTCTCTCTCAGCTCAGGATGTTCTGCCCCTCAAGCTCATTACTGTAGCTACTGCTTTTCAATATGAAATGTATCGGTATTTAATTTGATTATTAAAAATGTCAGAATCAGATGTGAAGTTTGATCTGGATCCTCCAGTATCTGCTTATACATGATGACTAAACTTGTTTATGGTTATGTTTGGCAGTCACAGCACTGGCGAGGCTGAGGGAAAGATCGTTATTTTGTCAAAACCAAAGTCAGCTGTGACCCGAGTGTTTAACTTTTTAACCGAAACTTTGATCCTCACCAACACACCTTCATTTCCTAAACCTAACCACATTGGAATTCAGGATACAAACGTCCTCAGTGTCAAAGTCTCTCTACATTCACCATCCACACCAACCGTCTCCAAGGGTGTCAGTGCAGTAAATATAGTAGCACTTCCCTTGCATGTTTTTTGCATAAAAGTGGAACCCACTTAAGCACATTGACAGCAAGGTTTAAGAAATAAATCCGAAGTTTCGAGGAAATCTCTGGGAAAATTAAACCCCCTGAGCAGCAACTGCGAGCCCTCTCTTGGATCCTAAACAGCCCTAATCTGTCTCATTTTTAATTCCAGGTGACCACCCTGTAATTAATCATTACATTTGTGATACTCTGCTGATGGTGGATTTGTTTTGTTGTTTTTTTGGCCGATTGCTTTAAATCATTTACGAGTGTTATGATAAAACAGAAAGAAGTAAGACGTGACGTAATTCGGAAAGTCTGGTTGGAAAAACAAATGAACAAACAAGATCCTTTAACAGGACTTCAAACAAAGAAAAAACTAAAGAAAGAAATAAAACCATAACGGCACCAACAACAAATCAAGATGATAAAAACTCTACTGAGTCGGACAATGAAACATAAATATTGTGGGGAAAACCATAAAGTAACACGAAGATACAGTAAAAAGTGACAAGAGAAATAAAAATGTTTTTCTTGGTGGCTGTTTGTGCTCGTTTTCCCATCAGTGCTCAACACTCTTGTTGATTAGATTTATTGTCGTTACGTGTGGGACGGGACGAGCTGTAAAGGATTATTACGCTGTAATGAAATCACATCACAGGTTCCGGTGAATTATCCACCCACCTCTGACTGCAGAGACCCACAGAGGTTCAATGTGAAGGATCAAAGGAGCCTGAAGCCAAATACATGTTAATGCTCTGTTGCTGACTGCTCTACATGACATTTAAGACATTTTGAGTTTGTGAGAGAAAACAGTTTTCAGTGGCACAACTAAAAACAGACTATGGGTCCTTATATACTACATTAGATGTTATCTTTGGACAGTTTTAAAGGTGGCTCATGCTGTAAAAGCAGTATTTATTCTGGATGATGTATTATCAAAATCTGTGGACCATGATAATAATCAGTAGAAATTATAATAGATCAGTATCAAAAAGAGCACAACTCACAGATGAGATGGGTTGAAGGTAAGTATAGTGTGTCAAAACGACAGGGAGAGGTATTATATGGGTGTTGACTGTATTTATATGTAAATGCCAGTGATGGTGGCTTTGCAGCAATGTCACCAGCACTTTGTTGACTCTACTGTTCTTCAGTAATTGGGAAATATCGTCCGTATGCAACTCAAAATTACAGCTTGGAGGCTCATGTGAATGTTTTTTCCTGACTTGGTTGCTTATAATTGAAGTGGGTGCTAGTGTAGTCCGTTAAAGGTATACTATGCAGACTTTTCCTAAAATACATTATAGGGCTCAAAAGGGCACGTGACTTCTCAATGTGTTATGTGTAACCAGCGCCATTTTTACGGGCAAATTGTTTTGTTTACATTGCGTTGCGCCGGGAGAGAGACGTGAAGCGAGAGATTTAAAGGGAAATTTCGGTTTATTTCAACCTGTCTCCTATCGTCCTAAATTTGTTTCAAGTGACTAGTGACATAAAAATAATAGTTTGCATGTTAGCCGTTAGCCTAGATACAGCCGGGGCGCATAGTAGCGTCAGACCTGTTAAAACGTAAGTGAACGGGCAACCTTCAAGTGCAAAGTTAGTCCACTAAACAAGCTTTTTTTCCACAAAGACCGCCTCATATCGTTAGGATAAATGTCAGAGAACATATAGAAAACGACATGTAAACGTGTTGTCTTACCTTACCGGTGTGCTGCCATGTTTGTTTACCATCTAGCTCTGCTTTCCAAAGCGTGGCCGAAATATCGCGAGAACAAGCAGCGATCTCATAGCGTGCCTGAAATCTTGGAAACACATCTAACATGCTAACGCATCTAAAGCGACACCACCTGAGTTTGAACGTTACCGGCACGACTAGTAAGAGCAATTTGGTGCAAACTACGATATCATCGTCGTTTAGAAAGAAAGAGCGTTTCCCTGACCTAAAGAAATAACCAACACCACTGGAGTTTTCATAGCAGCTGATCTATGACCGTACTCCGTCGTTGAAAACAGAGGATTCAAACACATGATGAAGGGGATTGAGCTGTGGTTTAAAATGCCTTCTCGTCCCTACATGAGTGAAGTCATCATACCACGTCTGTATAAACAAGTTAAAGCCACTGTTGTTCATTCAAAAATGTGTAAAATAAAAAGCAAGATTTTATTTTTTAAATTTTATATATTTCATTCAAACAATGTGAAAAAGCAGGATTTTATGTGTATTTGTTTCATTCAAAAATTGTGTAAAAAAAAAGTAAACTGCTGTGGTGTCATCAGAGTCGGCACACAGCTTTTGTCTTGTCCACTTGTTTATTTCCATCTTCGTATTTTACCCTGAAACCAAAGTGTTCCCGAACGGAGGACTTAAGGTTTGCGGGTGGGTCTTCAAGTTCGCCAGGCTCACTTGCCATGTTGTCAAAATGCGAGAACGCGCTGCACAAAGTGGAGACGGAGATTTACGGTCGGACTCAGTCCGTCACTCAATTATGTCCGTCGGGGAACTAGATATTTTAAATGGTTCGGCTCGCAAAAACTGAATTAAAATAAAACAAAATAAAAATAATATCATGTGTCCAATAATTCGGTACAGGGTTGCGCCGAACTGAAAGTCGTGTACCGAACGTACCGTTACGGCCCTAACATTTAGCATTAACCAGTATACAAACATTTAACAAAAGCTTTATAACACAAGTTATAGTAGTATATAAGGACATTTTACATTCTTTTTGTCAACAATTATAATGTCTCCAATAAAGATATATATTATGTGTTTTTCCATATGGTCATTCATTATCTGTTTATATTTGTTAGCAGTTTATAAGATTAAACGGCTGACATAAGACTACCTGCCTGCTTGATTTTGAAATTGGCACTGATCAGGAAACAATACTGATCTTTAAGCTTTTATTAAAAAAAAGACAGAAAAATAGAAAAATAGCCATAGCATCGCAATCAACACTTCAGTCATGTGTTTATTCTGCTGCTGTCATGATACAACAAACATACAAGTTAATAGATTTTTTAAATCAATGTGAAATAACATTCAAGAAGAATCAACATCACAGTAAGTGAAATGTTACCACTCCATGATCACCTAGAATCAGCTTCACATTTTAGAAGAATAATGATGCATGAATAACTTGATACTGGCTTGTACTCAACCCCTAGTATTGTAGCCTGAAAGGTACGCAGCTCCTAATATTCAAAACCCCTAAAAAACTGGAAATTGGATATATTCAGAGGTTCAAACTGAGATAGTCTCCCAACCAGACAATCAGAGATCTGCGCCTTCTGATAGTCTGGGGACACTCCTTTCTAAAGTGTGTTTAACACACCGGCGAAAACGGTCGGCAACAAAGCAACGCCTTTTGCATTTTTGAAAAGGACACGCCGTCTCGGAAACGTGCGCTCCCCCTTTTCTTGTCTGCAAGGAAACAAACACACAGAGAGCTTGAAAATGGATGCCGAGAGATTTAACTCAGTTTTATCAAACGTGTGCTCATCCGTGAAGAAAGTATTTTTTCCAGCGGATGTCTTAGTTACAACATGATTGAGCTAACTGGAGTAGTTTCATGTCGTATCCGACAACGGGAGGCTTTTAACAGATGACGTCCTGATGTTAGCTTTGCTGCTGCTGTTAGCTGTCCCTGTCAGCTGCAGCCACTGATGCTTTCTAGACATCGTGATTTCCCAAAATTGAATAAATACCACACATAGCAACACAAAACTGCTTTGCTAGCTCAATCATGTTGTAACTAAGATATCCGCTGGAAAAAATATTTTATTCACGGACCGTTTAATGAGTTATTACCTATTACAGACACCGCTAACGGCTAACAGGGCTAACAAGGCTAACAGCTAACGGCTAGCCCAGCTAAACGTGCACACAAATAGTAATGTTTGTTCAATCATTGTGTTTATAGACTTCGGATTAGTCTAAACGGTGATACAGTGATGTGAAAAATGTGATATCTATCTATCTATCTATATAATAGAGAGAGAGAGAGAGAGAGAGAGCTAAAAGCTCTGCTGGTTTTCTACCCGGAAGTATTTGTAAACAACAAGGCGATTCCCTCTATAGTCCGGCCGGATGGATGAGTCATGGCCTTGTAAAAGATTATTATTTGTTTCTTTCAGTTGGTGAGAATGTGTCGCCACAAACGCGACAAACATCCACTAACTTTGACGGCGTTTTCTGCGAGCGCGGCTGAGCCATTTTGTACCGCTACACGTGTTTCTAGTGGGACTATGTTTACAAGCACAAGAGTTCAGCGAGCCACCGAAGGACCGCCCTGCAGATTTACTATTGGTTCTGCAACGTAGGGAGTTTCTTTAAACTCTGAAATTGTATCCGCCCATCTAAACACAAAATCAGGGAGAAAGTCATCAGTCTTTAGTTAAGCAAAGCGTCTAAAGACTGACTTGTGAGTCTAAAACTGAGAAAACAACATTCAAACTTAGCAGGAGGACAAACTGGACCAAAACAAAAGTTGTAAAAGTGGCTCCCTGAGGAGTGTTCCAAGAAAATGGTATTGCTTTTATGTATGTTTATTTTTACTCCTTTCTCTCTTTTTCTGATTGGGACCAGTTTGTCCTGAGTGTCGCACTTGAACACACCGCTCCAACCAGCACAGGGTGAACTTTTATTACACTCTAATGACCCCTCAGTGGTTAAACTCATCATTACCCTCCGCTCACTAAACAAGCAGCAGGGCCACTGAGAATCAAACACACTCCCTCCCTTCCTCCCCTTCACACTCATACAGAGACAGTATATAAAACATGTGTTTCAGGTCTCTGTGCGCATCAGAACTGAAGACAGGAAGTGTTCTCACAGCAGCAGCCGTATATACGCTTATGTAGTCAACTTTGTTGGTGGCACTGATTAATAATTACATGCATGAGTAGCTTTTTGCTGGTTTCTGTCATTACTGGATACATGAAGGAGAGCCACTTTCTCAGCGTGTGGGTGTGCACAAAAATATGTGTACATTATTTCTGCTGTTCTTAATGAGCCCCTGTGTGCGCCGGTTAGTTTTTTTTTTTTTTTCAGTTTGTGTGTGAGAGAGAAAGACAAAGATCTATGCTATCTGTCTTTGAGAGAGTGTTTCAATTACGGCTGCTAATTGAGCTGTTAGGCCAACCTCTGTCTTGATTACACATCTTCTAACTGCTCTCTGGGCAGCGCTGCTTTCGGCTGCAGCAGCGCTCATGCTGCATGCGTGTGTGTGTGTGTGTGCGCCAGCATGTGCTTTTAAAGACTCAGGTGATGCTGATTTGTCCAGGCCGCACCAATGTGATCAGAACAAATTTCTCTCTGTAATTAAATATTTTCATTCTTGACAGTGTCGGCCTTGAATCTCTACCAGCTCTTAAGTGCAACCAACCGCTGACCTTTGAGGTGGGGTAAGTGGTCTAAAAAATTAAAGGCTTTATAAAAAGTATTACTACATTATTAATTCTTTAAAGAAACATGAAAGAAACTGCACTACACAATTGATTTCTCTCTCTTTCACTTAACTCTTGACAAACTGCACATTGTTTAAAAGCACAGAGCCTCACAATTTGAAGGTGTAAACCATTTTAAGATCTCACTATAACAGTAACAGAACTTGCTTATTTTTATTCCTTTAAAACAGAACAGTTACATTTAACTTTGTGAGCAGATACGCCAAAGATGTTTTTTTTTTTTTTTTCGTAACAAACCAAATGCTGAAGGTTTTAGTCCCACAAACATGTTACTAGGTCTGTACACACCTCGGAGTTTGAGAGTTTGAACAGGGTTCAGCGGGACGTTTAATATGACAGTGGTATTCCTATGATATAGTAAACAAGCTAACAACGCTAACAACAGATTGAAAATGAGCAACAACATTTTTTACTGACACTAGATTTCAAGCAAAAGCCAGAGGCTGTCGTATTAAGTTGCTGTGAGCTGTAAATTCATAACTTCTAAGCAGACAGCAGTGCATTATGTTGTCTCCTTGTCTGGACAGCTGCCTGTGCCAATGAGCAGCATGAAAGTCAGGAGCGGCACTCTGCTGCTAAATGTGGGGACGGAAACATCCTGAGAATAATACAATACACTGATTGACAAATTTAAAAAAAAAAAAAAAGACAAAAAACCTCAGACTGCTTAGCTTGGCAGGGATCTCAGTCGACCAATGGGTCTTTGATTGATAACTCAAATCTCCAACTTTTATGGGGCAGCCCGATGTTACCCTAAAATAAACTGAGTTTCACGGTTGTTTTCGCTGCATGGGTCTCGTTGTCACAAGGCACTTTTGGACCAGAGGAACTTCTGTAGAACATAGAGGAACCCACCTTTTTATTTGTCCAAAATGCAAGGACTACGAATAGTTGTAGTCCTTAGACCATCGTTTTGAGGGACTTTTTAAGCTCCTATTTCAGAGACACAAGAGGAAATTTGAAGGACGCAAGTGTGTTATGACTGGTCGAAAATCTGAGCTAGTTGAGCATTTTTAGTTGTGTAAACAACAAACACCACAACACACAAACAGCTCCAACAAAAAGAAAAATGAAAGAAAACATGGACAAATGGGCCGACAGTCAAGTCCAGACTTTACTAAGCGTATATGCAAGGGGGGCAAATTCAACGCAATTTTGACTCCCCAAAGCGAAAGAGGCGTAGGCTGGCTTACGTCAATTCAGCATTCCTATCGGCGGTGTAAATGCAAACACAAGTAAAAGCCCTTGAGGGTATGTAGTTCTCGCAGGAGTTCCCCAATGGACAGTTCTTCTCATGGAATCCCTAGAACTTTTTGGTTTGAAAATGCCAAAACAGTCACAGTCAAACAGTCCACTTGGTAAAGTTAATCAATGCCCCCAATTCTATCAAGAAATTGTAACAATCAGCTCATCTTTAAAGCCTCGTGATAAGTTACATTCGAAAGCTACAGATATTGCTTAACCTTGGTTATTGGGGACTAGACAAAATAAGGGGCCTGACTCCGGCCCCCTACTGACACCAGCAGATGAACATAGTCAACGAAATCATGCCCCTCCCCAAATGAAAATGCAGAAAAAAAGTTGAGAAAAGGTAACCAGCGGAATGTCCCCTTCAATAATAATTGTTCTCATCCAACTCAAGATAATCCCAGTGTGAAAGAAAAGTCCATTGTCCAATGCTTAAAATGAAAAATGTTCAGAAAAAAGAGCAATCACACTCACCAGGGTGGAATAAACAAAAACAATCTGCTCCTATTGGTCGTTGGGTCCGTTTCTTTATGGTCCTCCACACAAACACTGTCGAGGAAACACCAAAAACATGAGTCCATAGAAAACTTTTCTTCTTCCAAGGCAGGCTGTCTCCACTCCACCTCTGTTCTCCTTCCTCTTTCCTCCTCAAAAGAAAAAAACCCCTCTCCAAACAATTCCCTGCTCTTTTATCTCCTACCTGCCTTGCCCCTTCACCTGAGTGCAGCACACCTGAACACAGTTAACTCACAGGAGGAACAAGATTAGAGCAGGGTGAGAGGGAGATACTGCAAGACTCCTTAAAGGGATAGTGCACCCAAAAATGAAAATTCAGCCATTATCTACTCACCCATATGCCGATGGAGGCCCTGGTGAAGTTTAAGAGTCCTCACATCCCTTGCGCAGATCGGCGGGTTGAGCGGCTAGCACACCTAATGGCAGACGGCGCCCCAGACTAACGTCCAAGAACACAAAATTGAATCCACAAAGTATCTCCATACTGCTCATCCGTAGTGATCCAAGTGTGCTGCAGCCACGACATAAAAAGTTGTTTCAAAAAACGTCATATGAACTCTGTTTTTAGCCTCACTGTAGCCTGTAGCTCTGACTGCTTCTCTGTGCTTGTGCGAGACCAGCGAAAGCATGAGCTTTGCTCACCCGTGTTTACATCACGTGACACGTGCACTGCAGGGGGAGACAACAGTAACCACAGAGATAAAAGATAATTTGCACTACGGTCTTTTAGCAAAGGACAGCCCAACATGTCTGAAGACTTTGAAACTGAGGAGGAACAGCATTTCTTTGTTGAGCCGTATTTGTTTGAGCCCGAGTATACGGATGCAACTCAGGCTACTGGACGAAGCAGCCGCCGCAGCTCATGAGCCTCAGCCAGCCGCAGAATACCGGAGTCGAGCACTGGAAACCTGGTGGTGTAGTTGTTTCAAATGCAAAGCAATGCCAGCGGATGAGGAAAGTCTTTGCTGCTCAGACTGGGAATTGGCGATGCCTGCACTTGAGAATCTGGACATCAGTACTGACGAGACTGCTGCTCTTCAGAGACCGTGCATCACCGATCACCCTGAGCGCGCACACGTGAGCGCGGAGCACAGAGAAGCAGTCAGAGCTACAGGCTACAGTGAGGCTAAAAACAGAGTTCATATGACGTTTTTTGAAACAACTTTTTATGTCGTGGCTGCAGCACACTTGGATCACTATGGATGAGCAGTATGGAGATACTTTGTGGATTCAATTTTGTGTTCTTGGACGTTAGTCTGGGGCGCCGTCTGCCATTAGGTGTGCTAGCCGCTCCCCCCTCCGATCTCCGCAAGGGATGTGAGGACTCTAAAACTTCACCAGAGCCTCCGTCGGCATATGGGTGAGCAGATAATGGCTGAATTTTCATTTTTGGGTGTACTATCCCTTTAAGATTGTATTAGAAGGCTCATCTTTTTAAAAACCCTCTAGCAATCCTGTGCATGACTCTCCCCTCACCTTTGTGGCGGTGTCACAAACTATTCTCGTCTGTGCATAGCTGATCAGTCACTGCCATTGCCAAGTCAGTAGTGCAGGTGTGATAAGGCAGGTTTTTACATAAGAGGAGTAAGTCAGTTACTTTACAGGAACGGCGTTTCAAGTCTCATTCTGTACATTTAAGAGACACATTTGCATTAGTCATGTGACCTTTTGGAGTATCCATATGGCATTTTTGGGTGACTGCTTAAATAAAACAAACAAAAAAACAAAACAGTGAAGAATGGTCAGTGTTAGCAATGATGGATCCCTATATTTAGAACAAGACTCAAACAGCCTTTTGTCTGTGGCTGAATCGTATTTCTAAGCCGTCTAGACACAGACAGCCATTTATTTCTATTAAAAACAAACATAAAAGCAGAAGATTCTCACTTTTTTTCCAACGATAGAAACCATTTTACTTGGAAATGTCATTTTCAAGCTTGTGCCCAATAAAAATGGTTCTTATTATTGCCTTTTCCACTAGCTCTGGATTTAAAATGTCATTTAAACAGCGAAAAACCTTCAGCATGTGATGTGTCTCCTTTTTTTGTAATTATGTACTATGGTTAAAATCATACAGAAAACTGACAGGCACATATTCGCTCTCTGCTTTCACTAAATGCAGCCGATGAAGAAGCAGCTGCAGAACAACATGCAAATAATAAATGAGAAAAAAATAACACCATAAGCACTTGTGTGTTCTGTTTTAGAAATAATCTGGCGCTGTAAGGGGCGTAAGCTGCTGGGAGAAAATGATGTTATGTAGCTATTTGTAATTATTGTGAACAGCAAGGAAGGTGTGAGAGGAGAATAGTCCATGGAGGCTGGAGTGGGATGAGAGATGGAATGAAATTATGTTTGCTTGTGTCTGAATGAGATGGGTTTTTTTTAAACAAACTCAAAGATACTTCAGTCAGCATGCAACTCACAGTGTAATTGTGAATTTCTTTCACTGCGTATCCCACTGGGACAAACAAACAATTCACCTCCCAAAGCTCATCCATCCTCCTCCAACACTGCACAGAGAGAAGATCACATCGGTGAATCTGCTGTAAGCCAGATGATCTGTTGTCTGCTTTAGGGCTGAGAGGGATCAACATTAGAATCTGAAAGTATACTTCTCCAATGAAAATCAACAAGAGATCTGAATGGCACTTCTCAAGAGGCCATCAGTGAAACACATACAATGACACTCAGAGATTCATGCAGCCTAAATCAAGGACTCTCTGTCTGTGTGTCCTCACAAGTCTCGAGAACTGCTCATCTACAACCGCACTCTGACGTACACAAGTACGGGCAACTTGGTCTCACTCAGAAGTCGTCCAAATCTGGCCCTTGTTCAGTGACTTCTGCTGTCAGACACCGACAAAAGAAGCCGTCCTTTTACAGTGATGGTGCCTGGCAGTGACGGACTGGGACCAAAAAGAGGCCCTGGCATTTTTGACACAGAGGCCCCATGGCGGCGCATCGGCCAGCCAGGGGTGAAAAATTTTATTTTACAAATAAATATGCATTTTTTACGTGGTGTCTCATATCCCCCCTCCCACATATTACTAGGTACTATGATGGATGATTTTACACATATTAACATAAAAAACACTACCATTGGCGGAGCGTTTCAGAGCGCCACAGAGACACAGAGTGTTCCACAGCTACCATAGAAACTCACACACTCACTCACTGCCTTGGTGCACAATAGAAGAGGAGATATACAGACACAGTCATTATGAATGATAAAATTGATTAATGGCTTGCATGGGAGCATGTGGAAAGCTAACCATAAAGCTAACCTGCAGAAATTCAGAACACACACCACACAATCAACTCACTACAATCGCACTGGTATAGTAGACAACAATGCACAGCACACAAGATAATAAGGCAGCAGCAGAACCCCCATAAATTCAGGCACGTTCAAAGTCCAGACTAATAACCTCAGTTAATAATACTAGCTCCATGTCTACCAAAACACGAAAATCTGAAATCAAACACCACACAACTTCATCCCAAAGGCTTAGCCTACTTCCACCATTAACCATAGGCGCCCCCTCTTGGACAGAATACAGCACAACCAAATTATAACAACATAAATCTTACACCAACCACAGTGCATATTACAATAGCTTCAGCAAAACATGAAAAGAGCACTGCACAGCTAGAGTATAAAAATAAATATGTGTCTCTCAGTGTCTTCTTTAAAATCTCTTCTTACTCACATTATCGTATGGTCTTTTCTTAATTGATGGTAATTAATTATTGTAACTCTTTTTAAATTATTTGATGTTTTATTGTTTTATGTACTAATTTTTTTTATTGCTAAGCATGTAACTCCGTTTTGAAAGGTGCTATACAAATTAAGTTATTATTATTATTATTATTATTATGTCTTACCTTTAAGTAGTTAGCAGGCTGTGAAGGAGTTTGCTCTTCTCTGAGGCAGAGGCCGTACTGCTAGTTGCACTTGCTGCAGAGGTGCTCGGTCTGTCGCCGCCGGGTTTTTCCTTTTTCCACCCTTTCCACCTCCACCCTCCTCCACTACACATTGCACCACACACACTTCTCCCTCAGTAGCACCTTCTCTGCAACCGGAAACACAGGACATTCACACCATAAAAACTATCATTACACTTATAAAGTTGAAACCCAGGAATGTTTTTAGACCTAACCGTGTTTTTAACATCCATTTAAAAAGTCACGAAGAGCGCACATTCAGCACAAACATTAAAATGGCAGTGCTGAACGTGCGCTCCCTTTTAAACAAATCTTTTATCATCAATGATTTAATTTTAGACAATAACCTAGACAGTATTCTCCTTACGGAGACATGGCTTGGCACCGACACACCTGTTGTTCTCACCAAGGCTTCCCCACCAAATTTTAACTTTTTATATTCTATTAGGGGAGGTAAAAGAGAAGGCGGAACTGCATCAGTAACAAAAACCACAATGTCCTCAAATGAAGTTTCTTTTAGCAGTTACAAGTCATTTGAGCATCATGCCTTTGTTTTTTTTTGCCTGGCGGCCGGTGGCCGCAGGACCATGCGGCCGTTCTGGCATTTGCCCAAATGCCAGATGGGCAGTCCATCACTGGTGCCTGGTGGCATCAGGAGGAAACGCGGCAGGACAACAACACAAGCTCAGGTGGTGGAAGTCCGAGGAGGGTGGGCAGGTCCGACAACCACCAACTTTCACCATGGAGGCTGGTGTTTGCTTCCCATAAGATTGTAAAGCCAAACCCTGTTCTTTTTCCTAAACCTAGCCATGTGCTTTTTTTTGCCTAAACACAACCACGCGAGTGTGTTTGCAATACGTAACCACATGTGCGGTGCTGTACCGACGTAGTGCGTTTATTTTAAAAGAGACTTTATGCAAACAGTACATTTACTGTGAAAATGGAAGTGTATTTTGAAAGAAGCCAATGCCTGTAACAGGCTGAAGTTGATACGGTGTGTCAGAACGTCAACGACCAAGGCACCCAGGAAACCTAGCATGTCCTATCTTGACGTGGAAAGTCCATAACCAAACGTCGATATGTGACGAGATCCAAATGAGAATGTGTTGGTACAGGTGGATAGCCTACAGGAACAGCACCACTCTGCCAATGCAACTAAAGTTGTGTAGAGTTGCTGTACTAACTTATTTAATGTTACTAATGTTACTCCGCTAACTAAATCCATGCTGTACTTTATAACAACAAAGCAAGTGACTTTTTACCGGTGTTTCTGACTGTGAGTAACCAGGACTTGGGTTTCTGTTTCAGGAATAGATTTAGTTTTACCAAAGGCCAAGTAACTGGCACATTCCAGACAAGCATGTTTTGAAACTGGCAAAGACAAAGATCTTTTTCAAAATATGTGCATTTGGCCATCCAAATTAAAAACCAGAAGGCAGCAGAGGAATTTTATTTTGACAAAATTAAGGTCATTTTCACCACAAATTGTTGCAGAAAAACTCACCAGATGGCAGGAAATTAAGTACTTGATGCTCAGAATTTGCTGGGGGAAGACCCCTGAGCACCCCATCTCAAAAGTGTCCCGCCCCCCAATGTTGGAGCAAAACCAACACCTTTGCAAACTGGCTTCACTAGGATTTGTGACATAACAGTTCACACAAAGCTAATATAGTTTGTGTTCAATTAACCATTCATTCTCTCCCTCATTTACTTGTGCACTCATCTCATCTGTCACTCACCACTAGTCCATCCATCCTTCCTTCCTTCCTTCCTTCCTTCATCCATCCATTTGTCTGGGTTCAGCAGCAGATAGTCTCTTTGCCTCCCCACTCTATTCCAGAAGATTCTGCACAACACAAACATGGCCGTCTGTATCAGAGGCCCTGCGGAGCTTCGCGACGGCAGCTGATAAACACTCAAACAGCCTGTCCTCGTCTGTCAGTCCGAGCGCTCGACATGGGCAAAACAACTTTTCTAAATTCAACGTAATCTCTTGCTAATATTCTGCCTCAATCTTCACGGTGTCAGGAGGCGACACAGGAAAACAAATTATGGCGTGAAGGGTGTTTTCTTTTCTTTTTTTCTTGTTATTTTTTTTCCTCCCCAGAGCGACCTAATGTGTGTGTGAACTCAATTAATGCTGGGTGGATAGTTCAGCTGTCAGTTTGAGGCGCTGACAACACACTGGGGCGTTTGCTAGCACAAACACACTTTCAGATACACACTGATGCGCACACAGACAGACGGAGACACACAGAGGCATGAATGCACATTAACGTGTTCACACATGCATGCCAGGGACAAAGCTATAAAGCTTAAAGAATCCAGGTGTGAAAAGCAAAAATAGTCCATTATATACACTCTCTGTGACGATGCGCGTTTTTATTTAAAGTTCCTGTTTTTGTGCATGACGATACCGGTTTATGTGTCAGTATTAAAATTTTAGATGGTGACATTGTGAGCGCTCACACGACCAGTAATATGGTAGTTTGTATCAACTTCAGTTTTCTCCTGCCCTTGCAAAAGGCAGCAGAAATCTCAGTCTGCACTGCTGAAGTGTCCTTGAGCATGACACTGACTCCCTCCCAGCTCCAGATGACTCTGCAGCTGGTGACGCAACCAAGAGGAAACAGAGTCATCCTGCTGGGGTCAATAAAATATTTTATCAGTTTAATTCCTGCAGTACAATGTTCACTACACACTATCTTCAGTCTGAAACATATTCCTGTTAGTGGGGCATGACAAAGTAAGTCAGTTTAATAAATAAAGAGGAATCAGATGCTACAGCGTAGCAAGACGCCGAGAGCTTTAACATGAAGAAGAAACATTTATAAGATACTCTGCACTCAGTATTGAAGAACTGGCACTTTGAACCAACATGCAGTATATTTCATATCAACAAGCCAAGATGGAGACATCACAGTAATAGCTCTGTCAGCTCTTCTGGAAAGAAAGAAAAGGACTGCCATTCAGATAAGAAAAGGGGTTCATTTCAGGGATGTCTAACAAAAAGAGGACGGAGAAAATCTTCTCTTTCCAATGAACATTGCTCCGTTAAACTGGCTTTATGTCTACTGCTCCGTGAGTTCCATTAGCAGTGTTTCTGTGCTGCTTTTATACTTTTGTCTTGTTTTGAAAGGTGACAGCAGCCACTGTAGGCACTCTCTGTAAGTGAGAATTAATCTTCTGTGCAAAAAACAATGCACAATGGCTAAAACAGAAACTGACATTTGGAGCCACTGGGTTGCTTGTCTTCGGTAATGATTTTCTGATAGTTGTGAACGGTTTCACTTCTCAGACATTTTTGCGCAACAGCAAAAAAACATTTAAATATCAAGATATACCTATCAAACAGTATTACAGGGCGGGAGCATTTGACAGAAAACAGTGCTTTATAAATATATTCTTCAATCCGAGCTGGCAGCGTAATGAAGTTTGCATCAAGTGAATGAAAGTGAAGCAATACATTTACTGTTTGCAGACAGTTTGAAAGCTTTGCTCTGACCTTGTAGAACAGTGATGATGAATGTCTCACTTTCCCGATGTTTTATTGGCTGACAGTCTAATAGCACAGTGAATGGGAGTTTTTTAAAAGCACATTAAATAGTCCCCCCCAGCCCCACGACTCTCAGAAGTGATACAGCTCGTGTTGGCTTAAGTACACTGGCGATGAATATGATCTACAAGCGATGAATATGATCTACAAGCTTTACTTTGTCATTTCCTTTTTCTCTGACAAAATCACAAAAATCCATCAGCAACTTCTTCCCGCCATTCCCGCTACCATACCCTCCTTTCTACCTGCTGTTCCCCCTTCTCAGTCATTCTCAGTATTCACCCTGCCCTCTGTCTCTGAAATTGCTGATCTCATCAAAAAATCCAAAACCTCCACCTGTCAACTGGACCACCTGTCAACTGGACCACCTGTCAACTGGACCCCCTTCCAACGGCTCTTGTTAAAGCTGCTGCTCCTTCTCTGGCCCCTCTCATCACACACATAACCCACTCTTCCCTCACCACTGGTATTGTCCCCTCACCCCTTAAAACAGCTGCTGTCACTCCCACACTCAAAAAACCTGGTGCCGACCCCAACAACCTCAATAACCTCCGTCCTATCTCTAATCTTCCTTTTCTTTCCAAAATCCTTGAAAAAACTGTTGCCAATCAACTTCACTCTCATCTGCTCCACAACGATCTATACGAACAATTTCAATCTGGTTTCCGTCCCCTTCACTCACTGAAACAGCCCTCCTAAAAATAACCAATGATCTCCTCCTTGCTGCTGATTCTGGTCTTTTATCCATACTCATCCTGCTTGATCTGAGTGCGGCCTTTGACACCATCTCCCACACCATCCTCCTGGACAGACTTTGCACTATTGGCATCACCCACACCCCCCTCACCTGGTTTAAATCATACCTCTCTGGCCGCACTCAGTTCATTCAGCTCAAATCATTCACTTCCCACCCCCTCCCAGTCACCACAGGTGTGCCCCAGGGCTCAGTCCTGGGGCCCCTGCTCTTCATCATTTACATCCTCCCACTTGGTCACATCCTCCGTAAGCACAATATACAGTTCCACTGCTACGCGGATGACACCCAGCTCTACATCTCCTCCAAACCGGACTCCATCCTCCCACCTTCCTCCCTCACCAACTGTCTCCTTGAAATAAAGTCCTGGTTCACATTCAATTTCCTCAAATTAAACAGTGATAAAACAGAAATGTTAATAATTGGCTCTAAATCCACTCTCAACAAATCCAATAACTTCACCATTCCATTCGACCACTCCTCCATCTCCCCTTCCCCTCAGGTAAAGAGTCTGGGTGTCATCCTCGACAGCACACTCTCCTTCACAGCACACATTAACAACATAACCCGGTCTGCCCACTTCCACCCCTGAAACATCAACCGCCTCCGCCCCTCTCTCACCCCTCACACCACTGCCATTCTGGTTCACAGTTTAGTCACCTCCAGACTTGACTATTGCAATTCCCTTCTGTTTGGCCTCCCCCAGAAAACCCTCCATAAACTTCAACTGGTACAGAATTCAGCAGCTCGCATCATTTCAAGAACACCATCCACTCACCACATCACACCCATCCTGCAGCAGCTCTACTGGCTCCCCATCACATACCGCATTCAATACAAAATCCTACTCCATACATACAGAGCCATCCACAGCCCCTCCATACCTCTCCGACCTCATTAATATCTCTGTACCTACCCGTACCCTCCGATCCTCTTCCTCCATCCATCTCTCTGTCCCCTCTGCTCGCCTCGTCACCATGGGGGGCCGAGCATTCAGCCGCTCGGCTCCCCAGTTTTGGAACTCCCTCCCCCCTGACCTCCGCAACACGGACTCCTTACCCCTCTTTAAAACCAGACTGAAAACCCATCTGTTCAAACTCTCATACTCCGTCTGATCTTTGCACTGTCCATTGTATTTTATTGTTTGTTTTTATCCCTGTTATTATGCACTTCTGTACTTTTGTAAGGTGACCTTGAGTGCCATGAAAGGCGCCCTTAAATAAAATGTATTATTATTATTATTATTATTATTATTATTATTATTTGTCCATCACAGGTGCCGGAAACATCCAGGTCATCATTGATCAGAAACCTTTTTATACTCCGGCACTAAATGATCAAGACTGTCCAGTCTGGAAATAAAGCAGGAAGTACTGTGACACTCTTATAGTGCTCTGAAAACTGCTGATGTCGCGGTTATGCACTCTCCATTGTGTTGTGTGGTGAATGAGGCATAAACAGGCACTTTCGGCCCCAACCAGCCGTTTATTCCGGTCACAACAGAAGACTGAAATGAGCTCTCCCACAGCCAGCTTTGGTTACAGCAAGTTACAGAAAATACTAAAACAAAAGAGGAAATAATTAGCTTACTGCTGGTTAGTGAGCTACACCACAGAGATTTCTTATGGAGGTGTGTGAGACATGGAAACAATCAAGCTGACACAAATTTACCAACATCGTGGTGTGCTCGACAAACGATGGGAAATTACTCAGGGGCAACATAGTCACAACTGGAAGCCCTTTTTAGCATAAACAATACATTTTTACTGAGGAAAACAAACCTTTAAATGTATTTTAACAGAGCTTTGATACCCCAGGGACAGGAGACAGTAAACTGGTGACAGTTTGTGGCACAACATCATGTCTGAATGGGCCCACAGCGGGAGCCACAAACAGCACGTCAGTCCTGGTGGGAGACTGATACGATACAGTATAAACTGACCGAAATTAAATGTACATAGCAGTCCTACACATATGGAGCCATAATGGTAAAATGGTTTAATATTTAATGGTAAAATGCGCTACATTGAGGTCCAGATGGTGAATAGAAGTGCAACACACCTCTTTAACTTTGGACAGGGTCAGGGTAGTTGTTTCTCACTGTGTCCTGTCTTTATGCTAAGCTAAGCTAAGTGGCTGGTATTTTCAGCTAACTTGTAGCAAGAAATGAGAATATCTTCCAAAATGTGTAACCAACATTTGTCCCTGACAGATTATCTATTCTGTTGCTAAGGTATTAGCACACTGGAGGGCTGGACCTATCCCAGCTGACATTGGGTGAGAGGCAGGGTTCACCCTGGACAGGTCACCAGACTATCACAGGGCTGACACATAGTGACAGACAACCATTCACACTCACATTCACACCTACGGACAATTTAGAGTCAACAATTAACCTGCATGTCTTTGGACTGTGGAAGGAAGCTGGAGCACCTGGAGGAAACCCACGCTGACATTATGCAAACTCCAAAAAGAAGGGTTCCCCCATCCTGGGGTTTGAGCCTCTCACAGGAACCCTCTTGCTGTGAGGCGACAGTAGCCATGTTTCCATCAGCCTGTTTAGATGTACATCTAGAAGTATCGCATCGGAAAATTATGATGGAAACGCCAAAATTCGAATTAAAATCCCCTGATTCGCACAAACTAAAATACGCTCGCTTTAGCCGGGTTTTGGTTGATTCGAAAAAATGTTGATTCGCAAAATGGAATGGAAACAGTTATGTTCAAATTAAAGGATAACTTCGGTATTTTTCAACCTGGGCCCTATTTCCCCATGTGTATGTGTGCGTATGATTCATAGGTACAACTCGTTTTAAAATTGGTTCAGTATTGAGGGAGGTGGATGCAGCCGGGAGCCGCGAAACGAGCTAAAACCGTAACGGGGGCAAATGCGTCCTGTATAAGTTTGCGCATTAAAAGTGCTTTTTTTCGCCACTGACCGGTTCAGATCGCCAGTGTTATCTCTTATCTCTATCCCTTACCCTTCACCTCCTCCCGGCTGTGTGTGACATCATCTCGCGAGAGCTTTGCTTGTTGCCGGAAGAAAACAGAGGAGCCATGCAGAGCGCCGCTCAGAGTGCCGCTGGTTGTCCCGGAGTACAGCTGAGAGTTTTACTGCATCGATTGAAAACAATGGTTCGTGTTTGTGCTTATCCGAATTGCAAGAACAGGATGTCGCGCAACACCCCGTACAGCTTTCATAGGCTGCCTTTGTCAGACGGTGAAATGCTGGCGATCTGAACCGGTCAGTGGCGAAAAAAGCACTTTTAATGCGCAAATTTATACGGGACGCATTTGCCCCTGTTACCGTTTTAGCTCGTTTCGCAGCTGCCGACTGCATCCGCCTCCCTCAATACTGAACCAATTTTAAAACGAGTTGTACCTATGAATCACACGCACACATACACATGGGGAAATAGGGCCCAGGTTGAAAAATACCGAAGTTATCCTTTAATTCTGACGTACAGTAGCGCACCTCTCTCCATGGTGATATCCACACTCCGGGTCGGGAAGGCGGTAATGCATTTACAAGCTGGTTGCCAACCGCCAGAAAACGTAGAAGAAGAAGAATGCGAGACCTGTTTTGTTTCCGGTTCTGCGGAAAACTCGTGCGAGTTTGTAGTTTTCACCAAAGTCTGTACATTTAATGGAAACACACAGGATTCATATTTCTTTTAATGCGCATTTCCCAATGATTCAAATCACTTTTGGATGGAAACATAGCTAGTGCTAACCACTGTACCACCGTGCCACCTGACTCCTGACTCATTTATTTGGTTTATTTAATTTGGCCACACAGTCTCTCTATTGCCCTGGTTGTATGGGAATGAAGCTCAGGGAAAGTTCAATCAGGAAGACCTTATGCTATAATCACTCACAATTCCCTTGCTGTCCCACTCCCACTGCTTCCTCCAATCAGCTGACTATGTTAGCCAGTCAAACTTTGCCACAATCTCCTTCAGCCATTCATGTTGCTGCTGCCAAACTTTAAATCCGTACTCCTCTCTGCTCCTGTCAGCTGTCATTTTAGGCAGAGATGTCGCACCCTCCTCTACCCACTACACCTCCAGTCACCCTATCCAGAGCCCTGGACAAGCTCATGTAAAGCCCCACTCCTCTTCACATCCAGATCATCAGCTCCATCTTCATCTCGTCACCACCATTACCACCACCAGTGTCTAGACTCCATAGGGGGGTTCCCTAATCTATCATGACTTTACCACCCTCCTAGTAGATGACACCACAATGGGGTCTAATCGACAAGACTTTTAACATTTCTCATACTCATGTGCACATGTAAATTAATATTCTTTTCTCTTCAAACAAGTCTCTCCTGACTGAGCTAGCATTACCCAGGGACCTCTAGTTATTCATAATGATAGAACACTCCAGGGATGACATTCTTCTGTAGGCCAGTGTGGAAATTAGTGTCACTCTGGTTCAGTCGAAAAACAGCCCATGGGATTTTTCCACTGGATTTTGGATTGCTGCAGAAAATAAGCTCAGTGGCAACATTTATGATACTGGCATTTTGCTCATCAAGATAATCTTCACAAATGAACACCACTTTCATGATCCTTGAAGCCTAAATCAATTGGATTACAAAGCTAACGGTAGGCTATAAACGAACTACACTACAGTCGCATCACTTAACGTTGCCAACACGAGGCTGTAATGCTGTGTTCGCCGTGATGACGTTATGTAGTTTCATGTAGCCACTTGTTAACAACCGCCTCTTTAAAGACATATAAAAGCTTAAAAATTGATGAGTGGTGTATCTTCTGATGTTTTTTATGTTGTAGAGTGAAACGTGAAAGTCTCTTAAAGTGGTATTAACCACAGACCTTATTTCAGGCATCTAACCAAAAACCCATTCAAAAAACCTACTGACTCAGAAGAGGGAACTGGCAGTGTAAAAATGATAACTAATTTCCTGGTTTTAGGACTCATTCCTCGGGCACTCTACTGTGGAGGTTGTCTGTGATCATAGGCCATGTCTACACGTTAGAGGCTGACATTTTTTCGGGAGTCCCATGGGTCACGTAATTCCCGTGGGATTCCCACGAGATGGGAATCAGTTTCACTGTTCTTCACGTGATTGGGACGGGATGGGAAAAAAAGGTAACGGGAGCGGGCGGGACTGGGAATCATAATTAGGCCGGCCCGATATTCAATAAGTCGGTTAATTGCACGGTAAATTAAAAGGGATTAATTGCCATATTCATGCGTGTTTGTTTTCCTCGTCTCTCTCCACCAAAGAGACTGGACGACAAGAGCGTTCACTTATGTGCATTGTCTGGCAGCCAGGTGAGTTGGTTCATTAGCGTAATGAACGGTGGGAAAGCTCTTGTCATCAAGTGTCTTTGTCTCTGTGGGGGAGGCGGGGCTATGGGCTATACACACATAGTGCGATCTTCGTGAGGGGGAGATGAGGCGGAGAAGAAAACAAGAGAGTTGAGCGTAAGAGAAAGACAGGGAACTTGTTCCTAAACCAAATGCCACGGCCGCTGTGGGGGGGGGGGGGGGGTCTACCCATTGGTCCGACAGCCCATTGGTCCGACATCCCATTGTTCCGACCGTATTAAACTCATTGTTCCGAAGTCCCGTTGTTCCGAAATCATCATGATGCCCTGTGGTTAAGGTCTGGTTAGGTTTAGGCACAAAAACCACTTGGTTAGGGTCAGGAAAAGATCATGGTGTGGGTTAAAATGAAAAAGAAAGTGGCAAACACATAAACCGTGAGCCTGCTTTGCCTCAAGCCTTTCCTAGCTGACCCAGAGCCGGTCGCGGTGCACCATCAAGGCAGAAATACGCCCACCAGGAGCCGTTCAGCACCGCGGAGAGCTCCCCACACAACCCAGACCCCAGAGTTAACAACAGGAGGTTATGGTGTTTCATTCTCTCGTCTCTGTGACACTTGTATCTCGACCAGTAGCCTACTTTTGTTGCGTTGCTGATCCTCTATGGTACACAAATACAGTATAGCCTAGTAGAATCACATATCGGAACAACGAGACGTCGGACTAATGAGAGGTCGGAACAATGAGAGGTCGGAACAATGCCACGGCCCCTGTGTGGGAGTGTTTTGGATTTAAACCAAATGACAGAGGGCAGCCCAGTAATTTGGACGAGCCGGTGTGCCGGGTTTGTTCTAAAACCATCTCAACAAAAAGAGCGAATACGACCAACTTAGCTGCACACCTGCTACAACAGTAACATGCTGCTCTAACACTGATGCTTCAGTATTAATAATCTAATGATGCCATATATAATAATATCAGTCAGAGGAACCAAACACTACTTCTACTGCAATACTTTAACTACATTTTTCTCTCTCAGAACTGGTTCTTATGACGTGTTGTCTGAACACATCAGAAATCAAATGTGTTTGTCATTCTGAACAGCATCAAGGTGGAGTGAATGTTAAAATAATTAGGCAATAAACATCAAAACACAACATTAGATGTCATATTTGGGTTTATATTCAATTAAGGTAGGCACTGTGTGATCCATGTACTATAGATATATATATTGTTTTTTTACTGTAACTGAAACACAACACGGGAGCGGGATGGGACGGGAGTCATTCTTGTGGGATTGGGACAGGATGGGATTATTTTTGTGGGAGTGGGATGGGACAGGACTGAAAATCCACTCCCGTGTCACCCTCTACTACACGTGTACAGATATTATTCCTGTGTGTGCATCTCGGTGATTTGGGGTCCCTTTCTTTGGAGGGTTTTTGATATTTTCTGCACGTTTTTGAAGGCCTCTTTCCTGATCAAGAGTAATGGAGGCTGCGTTTGCAATTAGAAATGAAAGTTTTGACAGCATTTGGGAGGAGGACCACATACAGTCTGGCCTCACAAAATTCTAAATAAAGTTATGATTCCACCGGCAGGCACACGCAATTAATTGTTATGACATTTATTCATGAAGCACAACTGCAATGTATTTACTGTCATTTTTCATGGATTCATTTGTTATGATGCAAAGAGGCGTGTGTTACAAGCTGCATTTTATGAGGGAACCAGAAATCTGATTTCATTTTTTTTTTCTGGAGAGACATATTTTAATGCTAGACATAACTGTATGCCCTCTAAATCATATTTGTACACAGTGTTGATATGAGCCGCATGTTAATGTCAGTTGATATTAAAAGGCTCCTTTGTCTCTCTCTGTTTACATCCCAACAAGGCAGGAAGCCTCAGTGGATATCATCAGTCTTACGGCTCCCGGCGGTCTCACATTCTCAGCCTCACACTCTCACCCACTCGTTTTCTCTCCCTTTATATCTTTTGTTTCTCTTTACAGCCCAACAGAGCAGCAAAGCTTCCTGAATATCAGCATATAATTAAAAAGTTTACCGTCCACATTCAGTCTGAGTTCTTCCCTCTAAAGAATGGTCATGGTTAAATTTCAGGAGGTTAGTTTTATGGTGACAGAGCATTTTTTAAAATCATGGTAATATATTAGTTTTTAAGGGAAAGAGAAAGCAGAGAGGTTGCTGTGCATTTAAGGTAAAGAGAAACGCTGAGTAAATAAGAAAGCAATTTCCAGTAAACTTTTTCACATTCAGCTTCATTTTGGTTTGATGCTACGATGGGTATGTGGGAACACTAAACTACAAGATAATGATAACAAGCAACTAACACACTGATGATTTAAAAAAACATCTTAAATCTTTTGCCTTCAATATAGTTTGATTTCTGGACATAATCATTCAGAATTACGAAGTATTACAAAATGAGGTGATCTTATTGTCAACAAATTCAGTGATGGATCATGGATGCATTATAATATCTAGATACTGGATGCCAAGATGGCGCATATTCATTCCAATAGAGTTCCTCACATAGGGCATCTTCAAGCTTCAGGGTTTCCTTCTGTAGTATGCAGCCCACTGAATATGTGCAGTAGTGTTTCTCCGTCTGCGAGTTCTCCTACATTGTATTGACGTCATGAATTTTAAAAAGGCTTTTCTCGGCTTGAGGAAGGTTTTACAAATATAAAACCTCCATGGATCAAAAAAATCACAATAGACAGAGTCATAATTGATCTTGTTTGAAGTTCGAAATGTCCTGTCAACAGTTTTACAGACATCTCTTTTTTAATGGTGGCCTAAGAGGAAATTTTATTCACTGCAATACCACAAATGGCCATGGGAAAAATTGGCAGACCTGTCTCTCTAGGTTTCATTCTTTTCCACAAATTTTGATTTAAAGGGAAAGTTCCGTTTTTTACAACCTGGACCTTATTTCTGGCATTAAATACGGTTGTTTACTCACCCAGATAAGTTTGGTGTCATTTGGAGTCCTTCGGAAGATATTTAGATCCGCGAGAGCCGCGTACATCCATATAGTGGGAATGATCGGGGCACCGACAATGAGGCTCTAAATAACACATTATCTGCCGCGAAACTCATTCATTTCACCAATATGTTTTTATGAATTGCTAGAGTTGCTTGTCATCATCATCCGGGTCATTTATACTGACCTACTAACCTCTGCAAAAAAAACAAAAAAAAACAGAGGCAATTCGTAAAGACAATCCTCTTTACCACCGAAACGTTCACCTTTCTGTTTCTCACTTTTTGTCACTGAGCACTATGTAATAATAAATTCATGTTTTGCATAAGAAGTGCCTCTGCTTTTTGTGCAGTGTGCGGGCAGTTCTACACAAGTGATGAGAAGAAACTAAAGAAATGTAAGTTCTCATACTTATTTACTTATCAAGCAAACAAATTCAAGGAAAATAAACAATTTATGCATGTGTGTAGGCTACTTACTCAATCGAAAGTTGCCCGTTCGGTCCTGCAGGCTTTGGCTGGGTCTTCCAGTTTACTTTTGGGACACGAAAAAAACAACAGAACAGAAGTGAAATCCTCTGTTGTGAGACAGTCATTTCTGCAGACATCCAGACATGTATCTCCTGGCCTCAATTCCCACTCGGAGCAACAAAGGCACTCCTCCTCCCTTGGCATAGTGGAACATTGTCCACAAGAACACCACCAGTTAGCATCTATTCTCGGACGTGCAGCGGTTTGTTGTTCTCTGGCCAGCTGTTCCTCTCTCTGCCTCCGCATCCTCCTTTCAAAGAGCTCCTCATCCGTATACTCTGGCTCAAAACGGTAAGGACGTCCATCATATTCAAAGTCGTCGTCCACAACCTCAAAATCTGACAAATATTCAGCCGTGTTTCAAAAAACTAACAGTAGCAAATTCCAGCTGTAAACAGAGCCGTGCTGCGGGTGTGCGGCGGTGCGTGCGCAGCACACCTGGATGACTTCATCCAGGTCAGAGGTTAGTAGGTCAGTATAAATGACCCGGATGATGATGACAACCAACTCTAGCAATTCATAGAAACATATTGGTGAAATGAACGAGTTTCGCAGCAGATAATGTGTTATTTAGAGCCTCATTGGTGGTGCCCCGATCATTCCCACTATATGGATGTACGCGGCTCTCGCGGATCTAAATATCTTCCGAAGGACTCCAAATGACACCAAACTTATCTGGGTGAGTAAACAACCGTATTTAATGCCAGAAATAAGGTCCAGGTTGTAAAAAACGGAACTTCCCCTTTAATACTTCTTCACTCTGTAATGTTCCAGGTGTGTACAGTGCAAAAGGAACCAGAGCTCCACAGGGACATTTTAGAAAATGCTAATTTCTGTTTAAACAAAGCAGCATTGGCTTTACTGAAGGTGAATTACTTCCAAGGAATAAGGTGGATAGGGCGTGCAGGAGCGGTGGTGGATGGGTCAAACAAACACAGGAATTTCACCCAGGAGACTGGTGTTTGTGTCTCAAAGTCAGTGCTGATTTCTCTTTATAACAGTGTAAGCTAGTATGCTAGTATGTTTAGCATGCTAAGCTAGTGATGTACATGACACACATTTCTTCAGTGACAAAAGTACTTATTTAATGCCAAACGTTGGTGTTTTTCCCAAAACCGCGACTGTTTCATGATGTTAAGGACTTGTTTATAACTGTGACCATTAGACATGGCCTGTCATGTCATTTAGGTATGAGGGAGCGTTGGCCACACTGTTGCACTGCTGTTCCTTCATTATCATGAACGCACTGTAGCCTAGTTTATTTTGATTCAATTCCACATACACCCTCCTGCTGCCCCAAGTAGTCACTCCAGCACCAAATGCAGATTAATCCACTGCTGAAAATAGTCCCCATCAAAAACACTGTTTACTCCTGTTTGTTTGATAAAAACTACAGTGCCCAACAGTGTTCAGGAAATCACAGAACTACTTATGAAAATTATATATTTGTGAACCATTTAGAGGTGCGTGTCTCTTAAGTAGGATTCCAATGTACTTGGGACTGAGTGCTACAGACAAAGTATGGAAGTCAGAGTACTGAGAGATGGACTAACACATTGCTGGTTTTGCACTTTTGATGGCATGGTCACTGTTTAATGCATCAATAAAAAAAAATCTCCAAAGTTTTAATGAATGAATTCGTAATGGTGGGATACCGAGGAAGAGTTAGTTTGTGCCTAAGATGATTAAGAGAAATGGTTCACAATACATTTCTGTAATTATCTCCTTAGTCCCATGTGAGCCACAGCTTTAATTCTTATTATACAGCCAAACACAACACATTGCTAATTAGCCCGGTGCAATTCTATTGATCCTTTCTCCCAAAATACCTCAGTCCGGCTGTTTAAAGAGCATAAAATGACCATTAAAATAGTTTTAACAGCTTGTGCACCCTAATCCACTGTTTTGTTTCCAAACAATGGCGGTGTAATTCCAAAACTGCAGCTTTCTCTCCGGTGCACAGGAACACTCGCTCCTGTACACCAGCTTTCAATCACTGAACAGCTAATTAGTCCACAGCTTGAACTGCACACCTCCTGCTGTTTAGAGCCCCTTTTCATTAAAGGCTCTTCATCATGTCAACAAACAAAGTTTAGAGTCAAGGCCTGGATGTGCACAGGCAATGCCTCCGGCTAAAGCTGTAACACTAACAAAATTAACAGTTTGATTTGATATAGATGTTAAAATGTGATATATTTTTAAAATGACCAAAAGTAGGGAATATAAGGGGCTAAAAATGGTGAGAATTGTCAGTAATCTAACTACAACTCAAAGACTTTCACTAAGGCCAATGCCCTATTTCGCAGTGAGAATGAAAGTGAACAATAATTTGTGTACCTACCCAGGATTCAGATCTACGCCAGAATAACACAAGAATTACCGCCTCACAGTTGTATGCCTCTGCGAACCACTCACATTGCCATAGTCATGTAGTCATGGCAGTTGACAATGCTGCAGATATAAATGTTACTGCAAATGAGCTACATAGCCTCACGAACATCCAGGCAGCACAGAGGATCAATACAGTCACGCAGTCTCTACATTAAGCTTAGTTCACATTACACGATTTCCACCGCGATTTTGACGTTGCAGAGGATCTTGAGAGCCACCTTGGGTCGGAGGTGAGTTGGCAGATAGTCTGCCACGACGAGTCCTCATGTGTGAATAAGCTTACGATCAAGTCACCCCCTCGTCTGTGACTGAGACTGGATATCTGGCATGCTAGAAAAGTGGAGACATCTGACACGACTGACGAAGAGCATCAGCCAATGAGAGGCAGGATACGTCCCACGTCAGTATGCAGGAGGACAGAAGAAATGTGAGGAGGACAAGCTGCAGGACTTTGGGCTTGTTTCTAAAGTGGAGTTGCTTGTTTCTTCTGGCAATACTGACAGGCCAGCAAGCAACAACAACAACGGCGGCGTCCACAGGATCATGGGGAGCGCGTTGTTGTTTGGACCCTGGCCCTGGAGGCAGATCTGATTCAACACTGGGAAGAATATCTATGCCTTTACGATGTGTCGTCTCCAAGTTAAAAAACGTAGTTTGGTGACGTCACCGCGTTATCTGGGGCTCTGTCGGCAGAATCTTGTGGTGTGCACACACAGGTCGTAACGCAGTTGGCAAGACTCCCGCTGACAGAAACACACTCAAAAGATTACGATAGTCTCCACAACACAAAATCAGGGTGATAATCGTGTATGTGAACTAGGCATTAGTGTCACCAATTCAGTATCTGACTAAAAGCCTCCCCTTCTGTTCCTGTGGTATGACGTTAAGAACAATCTGATGTCACAGTGGAAAATTTCATAACTTCATCATTTTATTCTTTTAGAATTTGTGTTAAATTTTGTCATAATTTGCATAGTAATTCTTGAGTTATGGCCAAAAAGGTCACAGTTACCTTGACCATTGGCCACCAATATCCTCTCGGTTCATTCTTGAGTGAAGTGGATGTGGATGTTTATACCAAATTTGAGGAAATTCTCTCAAGGTCTTCTTGAGATATTGCATTCACGAAAATAAGATGAACCATGGGCCCCAGTGACCTTGACCTTTCACCACCAAAATCTAACCAGTTTATCCTTAAGTTTAAGTAGAAGTTTGTGCCATGTGGAAGAATTTCAAGTGTTAACAAGAATGAGAAAAAAGTGTTCATCCTTGTGTCCAAATGGACGTTTTTGCCAAATATAAAAGTAGTCCCTCAAGGTGTTTTTGAGATATTGTGTTAATAAGAATGAGGCAGACACATTCTACACTCTCCTGTCCACTAGGTTCATGCAGATTGGGCCAGGGTTTTTGTAGTCCTGCTGACTGACACACAAATGAACTGAAGTGAAACAAAGCCTCCTTGGTGGCAGTAACAAAGTGTGTGGCTTTACTAAACTATTCCAGTATCAGTAGACTTTGACCTTTCTAAGAGAATGTATGCATACAAGCGCCATAATCAGAAATTCACAGAGATTCAGGACAAAGACGCCCTTCACAGTTCATAAAGTGACTGTGAATCAAACATTAGTTGCAACAATGCCCTTTTAATAGACGTTCGCCCTCCTCACATCGTTTGGATGTTATTTAGTCATGCATGAATGTGACTATTGTTCCCTTGTGAGAACACAAATACTGTGTAACCGCTGCAGATCATTTATATGATTCTTCTTCCCGGTTCATTCTGGGTGAGGAAAAAAGTGGAACAGTTTTTGATCAGAACCAGCGAGTACACAGCCTGAAGCAGGAGAGAGAAAATGTTGGCACCTCAGAGCCCACAGAGGGAGAAAATACCGACATCACACAAAGCTCTGTGTCAGCACAAACTAAAACTGACCACAATGGTTTAAAAAAAAAGGTGGTGGTGGTGGAAGGATTTTGAGGTGGACAGTTTTGTAGCATACTTGTTTCCTTTTCCTAATTTGGCTCAGCGTTTGTAGCCTTGTTTATGTAACTGAGTGGTGAAATAATACAACCAGCAGAGAAGGAGGAGAGCTGCCTGGCTGCAGTGAGAGCAACAAAAGAGGTTAATGATGATGAAATGCTTTTGGAGGCCTTTAATTTACAACTTGTGGAATCACGAACATGGATAAAGGCTAGTGTTAGCCTGCTAACCATGCTAGCTTCTGCAGCTCAATGCTACAGTCCTAACCACACTATTTGTGTCTTGCTTGCTGTTTGCCACAACATGTAGGTAGATTTCAGCTGGTCATATCCAGTCTGACTCTACCATCAGGGTTAAGACATACAGAGCGGTGTTTATAGTGAAGGAGCACAGTCTGAAGAGAAACTTGGGGTAGCAGATCTTTTATAACCACACCCTCTCCCATCTCTCAGGTGCAGCCAGTTGCCTTGATGATCTACCTGAGCTGGATCAACAGCTGACCTGGCTCCCATAAAGAGGTACAATCAGGCAAAGCAGATTACTAATAAAGTATGTTAAATATGTTAAGGAATGAGACTTCAGTCTGGAGTCAGTTAAAATCCACTCGACAGACTGCAATGAAATTTAATTAAAACATTTATCATCATTGGATGAACATGTCTTAATTAAAAAAAAATCAAAATTATGGTGGAAAATGACAATTATTTATTTTTTTTTTAAAAAAAAGAAGAAGGATGTCAGGTGTGGTAGTCATGACTGTCTACCTCACCAAGTCATAGCCTGTCTCTAAAGACTTGGCCATACTAAAAGAAAGATTTTATGCTTAAAATGTAATAGACTCCACACATAACAGCATGATACATTATACATTTAACAGTTTTTTTCACTGTAGGCAACAATTGTCCAAAACTGCGCACTAATTACTAACAGATTCCATTCACGAACAACCAGAGTCATTCATGCATTTACACTACTCCAGAGTGCCTTGGACTCTTAGTTTGGATTACCTTTTGTTACATTTTGATATCTCTGTTTACGAATAGGACAGTCCTTCTTCTTTTTTATACATCATTCATTCATTTTCTGTAACCACGTCCATATCCCGAGGGTTAGAGGGTTAACGAAACATGCCTCCGCCAGCTAGCTGACTAGCAAACTAACGTTAACTCATCAACGTTAGCTAGAAGATAGTGCTAGCTAATGCGAACTAGCTAGTTCATGCCTCCTAGCTAGAAACTAGCTAGTTCACGGTAGCTAGCTAGCACTAGCTAATGTCAGCTTGCTACTAATGTTAACAGGAGGCTAGTCAGCTAAGTTACAGCTAGTGGAGGCATGTTTTGGTAACCTTCTGAGGAGAGTTTAGTGTAGTCTTAACTTTAGATTAGCTAGCTAGCAAACTTGTCACTGTTAGTTACAGTAGCTAAATTAGCTACCATTAATGTAACGTTAGCTAGCTATGGTCCACAACCCCTCCGTTCGCTAAGCTTGCTCTGATTAATTTGGTGACTAACGTTAGTCTAGTAATTAACATTAACCTTATGCTGGCTGATTTTCATATTAATGACTGAAAATGTTAGATAATTTCTTACGGGATCTAGTCTTGTCTTGCCCTGGTCTTGTCTGCAAACTGTAAATGTCGAGATGGACTGTGCAGCAGCGGGAAGACTAGCCCAGGGCTTGGGCACCGTGCAGCGGGAATCCCAGCACTGGGCTGAAACTGTGTCTAACAGGTGCTTGGTACATCCAGTCCATTGTAGTTACCCAGCTTTGGGCCAATATTCGTGCCAAAACAAAAAAAGACCCAAAGGTATTTCACCCAAGACCAAATTAATCACCCAATATCAACAGCCCCAGCAATTGGGTCATTCAGTTAACCCAGTATTTTTTAGAGTGTAACTTACGTTGTTTTGTTTTTTTTTACCTTGCTTTGGTTGCTGAGGTCTTTTGTGCAACGGTGTGGGGACTCCAAGACAAGGAGAAAACCATAAATACTTAAAGCAACTCTTACCTTTCTTGCATTTCACACAGCACTTAGAAAAAATTTGAACATCTACAACTCCTGCCTCCCTCCAAAGTCCCATCCTCCTCCTCCTGCAACCCCACCTCCCTCCAAAGGCCTACTCACCTCCTCCTCCATTACGTCCTCATTACGTCTATGATAGACGTAGGTGTTGGCAAGGTAACGTTAGATACACAGAAGAGGAGAGGGAGTGTAACATTACAACCAAGACAGTTAAACGCAACCCTGGAGTTTTGTCAGTGATGACTGATGAGTTTTATAATAATGTTACAGTGCTGACGTTAGATAGAAGCGTTAACGTTACTAGTAAGTGGAAACGCACAAGGAAGATAACGTTAATGTTTGAGAGGCTACGCTACAGTAGGCTAACGTTAGCCATTAGCAACTGGATGCTGTGTTGTCATATATAACGCTTTAGCCTATGTTGTTTTTTTTTTTTTTTTTTTTAATTTTTATATACTTTATTAAGGGGAAATTAAATTTTTTCACTCCGTTGTCATTAACACACAGGTCCGAAATACACACACACGCACAAACAGGACCTATACATGCACAAAGTGGAGAGTTACTACCGCTCATCTTAGGGGCAAACTAAAAATACCTGTCCAGCAGAAACTCTGCGACCATCTCGTCCCTCTTTAGCTCAGGATGAAGCTGCATCAGTCTTCATCATTGCTCGAAAGCAGAGGTGGCGGGGATGTGGGGGTTGATGTTTACCTTAGGTGAAACCTAAAGGAGAAGACTGAAGGGTGTTTTGAGCAACCAGCTTTATTCTGAGGAAACCTTGACTAGGACTTTAAGGAAAATCTCAAATCAAGGTGTTTTGTGCAACCGGCCCCAGATGTTGTTCGGAAACAAATGACTAAAATAAATGTAGGAACAATAAAATGGAGAACCAAATTCTGAATTTGGAATATGCAACCCCTCATTATGGTGATGCTCAAAGTGACTACAAAACTGATAGCAGAAAGAGTATTAATTGACCTTGTTTGTGCAGGAGGTTGTCCAGTCAATATTGTTAAAGATGGGAAAATGGTTTTGTTTTTGTTTTGGTACCACAGTTGGAGACTGGGACAAATGGGCAGCAGGACTGATTCTGGGTGCCACATCCAGCTCTCTTAATACCTGCATGTTTCAAACCAGGAAAAATGCAACAGAATTGGAATAAAAAGTCAATGGGTGGAGTTTTGTAGAGTTTCAATGCTTTCCAGGAAAACAATGTGACCTTTGCCCCCTGTGTGTATTTTCCCCGAGAAGTCTGGCTCTGTGAGATCACACTCACGCCAGGCACTCAGTAATTTCCAAAACTGAAACAGGCCCAATAGCAAATTTCAGAAACCCTACTCTAGTGGCCAACAGTACCAACAAGTTGTCATCTGTGAATATGTATCTACATTTTTCTCTGAACACAGCAAATGTAAGATTATCATAGTTTGCTGCATGTGTGTTTTCAGTGAGAGACAGGAAAAACTGAAAAGTGCAAACACTTTGTCGCTGTGTCAGCTGGAGGAAATGTTTTTAAAATAAGTTTATTGATACAGTTTAGATTGCAACTCAGTTCATAAATACAAACTGTATACAGAAAGTATAATAAATTTAAGAGCGTTTACTTTCATTCACAATTTTTACAACGTTTACAATTCATTGCATCATTACAATGCGTTCTATATCCATTTGTTTGCATAGAATGTGTGAGGATCCCCTTTGCGTACGTCACGGCACAAACAGAAAAAAAAGCAAATAAACAAAAAAAACAAAGAAAAACTAGAACATCTCGTAAGTCTGCACAAAAATGACAATAAAATTCTCAATCTCACAAATCTCAGACTTACAGAATTTGAACTAAACACTGAGTTGTTTCCAAACTTTTTAAAATCTGTAACCAGTGACAGTGTCAAGGATCCACAACTGGTACCTTTATGTTTGTCAAGTGACAGAGTGAAGAGTACAAAAACATCCCCTCCTATCAAACAGCTCGCTGTATTTACACTTGGTTGGTACATGTGGAAAATATGATAGAATGACATCAGAAGTGACAGATTCGTTAGTTTAGAGTCCTTGTTCTGCTCTTTGTTCTCCACTGAAATGACACCATTCATTTTCGAAAGGTCACTTGACATGTTTCTGTGACGCCAAACAAAGAAAATAAAAAAGGAACATACTACACCTGAATCAAACAACACTGCAAATATATTGGTTAGCATTTGTTTTAGCCACCATAGAGTACAGGATGTGCATGATTTACCTTTTCTAACTCCAAAAAGTCTTTACAGCTCTGGTGCACATTCACCTGGTACACCTGGCAGGTAAAAACACCTCATTCAGAAGTATAAATACCACTAGGCGCGCACACACACACAGTTCAAAAAACAGCTCAAACACAAAATATATTTTTTTAAAGATTTAACACTCACTGCAGATGAAATGAATATCTCACAAATACAAAGCACTCAACGTCCTGTGATGAATCTCAGCAGCCAGCACAGCAAATCGCTCACTAAAACTCAAATGACAAACAGGCAAGAGCAGCTCTCCATCCAATGGGTGAAAAGCTAAAATACACACCACTTGCATTATTCTAATTAATAAATCAGACTTTTAGAGAAGGATCAAAGTCCAAGATAGCGGCTGCTCTCCTGCAAAAAAGAAGTCCTGCAACACTGTTGATAGCAATGTACGAAAACTAGGAAATCAAGGAAAGCCTGTTGCTGTTCGGTGTGGAGAAACTGCGCAACAGTGGATCAGGTTCAATCACACCCACCAGCGTTAAACAGCTGACTTGTAGTCGCGTTAGAGACTAGTGAAATATTTAACCCAGCTTCAAACAACACAGGTGATTTTAATATTTAATCACAGATAAAATCACTTCTCTGTCAGAGCTCAAAAAGAAGCCTCACTGATCCAACAACAAGCCACGGTGTCTATAATCATAGCTCAGGTAAAGCTGCAATGCATTACACAGACTTCATCCTCTCCTCCTGCAGCCCTTTAGGTAACATTCTTCAAAAGAAAAATAAGAAAAAACCTTTTCTTTCTCCTTTCAGCTGAGGCATGAGACAGAAAGAAGCCCGGTCAATAGCTCGCTCTCGGCTTTATGGGCTTCTTATTCCAATAATCCAAGAGAAAAGTCATCTCTAAGAGAGATGGCTCTTTGTATGAAGAAGCAGAAGAAGCTCTTTTCTTAAATGACCTGCTGTGAAACAGCACAAAATCACGAAATCTTTGCCTTTCTGTGGAAAAGATGCTCTACTTTAAAGCGTCCTCAGTTAGCCATCAGCGCTGGTGAAATGACAAAGGGAGAGCTGCAGAGTGAAAAAGCTCGTCACAACCCTGATAACAGAGTTAAGTATGCACATCGAATGTGTGATTGATGGGGATGTTGCTAATCCTGCTAACTTTCATCCTTTGATAGTTGTTGTGATGATAATGAAATGGACAGAAAGGGGTTCTTTTAAATGTGACTTCAGCCAGTCTCACTCTGATGCAGATTATATTATTGTTTAAAAAAATATCTGCAAATTTGACCCAGGACAAATGCTTTAATGACGCGCAAAGATGAATACTTTTTACAGTGTACATGTAGCTCGAGGTTAGCCGCCGCTCAGTGAAGATTGGCTAATGAGCCAACCCGCTGACGCCCATTCTCCAGGCCTCCAGCTACTCCGAAACACAGATCAAATACTCTCTCTCTGCAGTCTGGCCTCGCCATCATAAGCTGAAGAAAGAGAGGAGCGCGGCTTAATCTGGGGTGGGCACCGGTTCACTCGGCTGATAACACTGCAAACAAGAAAGGAGGCATGACCCAGACTGAACTCTGCCAGGGCTCAGCGTGAGGGTCGGCTGAAAACGATCAAATTAAAATACGCTGAAGGAAATTGAAGTTTATGCTGAGTGAATGTGTCCAGTGCTGCTCCACAGCAGCTTTAAACAGACTCATCGGTCCGTTTTAAGAGGCTGAATATTTGACTTTTAGCCACATGATGGTTTCTGGAACAGCTGTTGGCATCTCGGTGATGACAGTGGTTCTGACTCTTACGAAGGAAAGCAAAAAAGGCCTGAATTCAAATTTTCATTCTTAAAAATACAGACAGACAGTTCAGACTATTTTCTGTGGAATAAAAAGCTTCATTAACGCCTGACAAAAAGCTCCAGGGTGTGTTTTATTTTAAACCAAAGAGTCTCTCTTTTCCTTCAGTGGTTCTTATTCGCACATCGTCTGTTTTTATGCTCAGAGACAAAGAAAGGCATCAAAACTCTCTGGAAACCAATTTCACACATGTGATTACTCATGTGCCATCAGAACGATAGCGCCGTGAAGATGATGAAAATGTCAGCGAAATGTGGAAACTGGGTGAATCAGGAAACAGAGTGAGATAAAACAGTGGACAGCTGTCTCGTGACATTTAGGGGAGATAAAATCCAGTATCGCTCTTCAGTGTTCCAGTTTGTGTATGGATCATCGGTGATATGATCGGGTGACATCACGAGATGTATAGACGCGGCATAAGATATAGCAGGGCGCGACATGTTTGTCTGGTCCTGACAAACTAAGGTTTTTATCTCCAAAATGAAATATTTGAACTCATGCTTGAACTTACAAAAAATGATAATGTTAAAAAACAAATATATGAAGATGATACACATCACGATTATGCTGAATGATGTGCTCATTTTTGACAACTTATAAAATGTTTGATTTTTGTAGGTTTTTTTATGAGGAAAAATAAAATCTCAAACAGTTATTATATTTTCCCCAAAATTAGTTCGAATTTTGAATTTAACTTTTAATTTGTGTAGCTTTGTTGTTGTATTGAGGATATTTTTGACCAGGCATCAGAAATAAAGTTTAAAATTTTAATAATTTAATATTATTTTTAGTTAATTGTTCAGTGATACTGTCTGTATTTGCCAACATGAAGATCTAGATGCATCTCAAAGCCTTTCCCAGGAATATAATCATTATTGGAGGAGAAATACCTTTAATTATTTTTGGTAGTAAACAGTCAAATTTAAATCAGTCCTATGAAATATTTACAGAAAGCAATACTGAGAATGTGTGACGTGTGTCGGGTCACCAGTGATGTGGCTATGGCCTTGTTTTGTATATCGACATGGATAAACCACATTTACAGACATAAATTTATGTTGAAAATGGCTTTCTTCATAATTCTGTTTTACACCATTAAGTATAAGCAGAAATGTTTGCGCTGCAGATGAAAAGGAATTCAGTCCAGTGATGCTCGGCCTGAGGGAATAGATGACTTCCTGTTTCTATAAGGATGAGATGCTGTCAAATTCAGATCAAAGTCGCATTTTTCTCAGACTGCCTGAAAGCAGCTTCTGAATCTCTGAAACTTGCATTTAGAATTTCTTATTATAGACTTCACTGCTGTATTACAGTGTGATATGCTTGCATCTTGGATTGTAGAGCAATATAAGGAAAAAAAAAGACAAAGGAAACATGAACCATCAGCTTGTCCCACTTATCGTTACTCAGTTATTGAGATGTCATGACGTTTAATGTCGTGACAGCTGGACCTGAACCTCGTGTCCTAGCTAGCTTCTGTTCTGCTAGCTTCTGTAACTCTTTTTTTTTGTCAGTACCTCTGAAAATCTCAATCATGTCCCAGATATTTTAAGGTAAGAGAGTACTGGACAGTTGTAATTATAAGTCAGACAAATATCTGACAGCTTCGATACAATTTGATTGTAAAAACTACAGACGTGTCACACTGCTGAGCCACCATCTGCAGGTCAAGGTAAACAGCAGTATTAATACTGGAACATCCAATCAAGCTACTCACAGAGCTCATTAAAAAGAACTAGTCGAATGCTGCGTTCACGTGGAATCAGGCAGACAGCAGACGGGCAACTTCTTCTGGTTGGTACTGGAAAAACAAACACTGCATAAAACATGCATTACGATATGATACAAGTAATGGAATCTTTACTATATAATGACGAAAACTCTGTGTGTGTGTCTGTTCCATGTTTTTCTCCTCACTGACTTGGTCAGTCCATGTGAAATTTGGCACAGTGGTAGAGGGTCATGGGAGGATGCCAATGAAGCAATATTACATCAATTGGCCAAAGGGGGGCGCTACAGCAACCCATTGAAATGTCAAACTTTGAATGGGCATATCTCATGCCCCGTATGTCGTAGAGACATGAAACTTTGCACAGAGATGCCTCTCCTCATGAGGAACACATTTGCCTCAAGAACCCATAACTTCCGCTTATATAGATTTTCCGCCATTTTGAATTTTTCGAAAAACACTTCAAATGGATCTCTTCCTAGGAAGTTTGAGCGATCTGCATGAAACTGGGTGAACATAATCTAGGGACCAATATCTAAAGTTCCCTCTTGGCAAAAGTTGGAAAACTTACTAAAACTGAGCTTCTATAAGGCAATGAATATTGCGGAGGGCGTGGCTCATCACATAAAGGTGTATAACATCTCAAGGGTTTCAGCCATCACCACGCAACTTTGTAGGCATATGACCACACATAATCTGAGGGGACCCCTCCATTATTGACCCCATCAAACAAAATGGGGGCGCTAGAGAGCTCATTTCTTATCTAGGCCTAACCGCCATATGGATTTTTACTAAACTTGGTAGATATGTAGAACAGGACGCCTCAAGGTGACTGGAGAAATTTAACTCTAATTGGCAACTGGGTGGCGCTATAACAACAGAAAAATGCTTCAAAATGGCGACCGATCACTGTGGCTCCCCCTGTGGACCAATGTTGTTGTTTTCTAATTTTTGGTATGACTAAGTCATGGTATGGTATGCTGTACTCAATGGGTATGGACTAGTAAAATATATTAAATAAAATAATTTAGTGTTTATTATTTTATGTAATTTTTATAGGAATGTCCAATAATTTCCTTACATCCGGTCGCAAAGGACGGCAAATAGGTAAAATATTGTAACTCCGAATGGCAGTACCACCTCCGGTTGACGTTGCCAATGGTTTCATCTGATTTTACCGCCCTGCTCTCGTCCACTAACATGATCCCTGCTTCGCTGTCACCATGATTCCAAGTGAACGCACCACTAAACATTTGTTTAGCCAATTTATGTTTTAACAAGCTAACATATTTCAGCCATTTGACATAAAAAATTTCACTCTGGAAAAGGTTTCTTGTTCGGTATGTAGAATTCATAGAATTTTCATGTCAGGGAGGATCCAATGACTACTGCAATCAATTTGAACAACGCCTTTTATTTTGGCATCTTTGAAAACTACTCCATGAACGGCAGTTTCAGACTGAAGAATGAAGAAAAATGTAAATATTCAGGATAGATGTTAACCCCAGTGTGTAGCCAGAAAAGGAAGTACAGAGCAGTCAGCGTGCACACACAGGGCTGCATCACAGAATGTGATCTGGGCGACATTACTACTTGGTCAGCAACATGCCTGATCAGTGTCATCATCCAATCACCTTTACTTTGACTCCAAAACCCTGTATTCAGATTCTCTCAAAACAAAAAAACATTTGCAATCTTTTTTGTCTAATTGACAAAATCTGATCTGAAAATTGATCTGATTGATTATTGTGTTTTTCACACACTGGATCTTTGTTGCCTGTTCCTGCATTCATCTGACCATGTGTAACCCCGTGTATCGTTTCCTCCTCTGCTTCTCTTGACTTTTGGTTTCTGTTTTTGCTTCTCTGAGAATCATTCGACACGTTCTGTGGAACAGAAGAACAAAACAAAAGCTCACTCATAGTAGCACAAATTTACACACGGCACACTTGGAGAGAATGCAAAGACCTCAGGCCCAACAGAACAACAACAGAACAAAAAGAAAGCAGGTTTGTGTTTGTGTGAAACATCTGAGCTCAGCAGGAGAGACGAGTACAGGAAGGAGAAGGCATAAAAACAAAACCAGCTTGTTCTCCACAGGCGCACATTGTATACATTGCTGTACATGCTAACTCAAAGAATCCTTTAACATCTTTTTTTTTGCCCTTTTAGTATAAAAACACATACTGATGTACATTATAAAAAAGGCTTTCCTTTTTGCAAAAGAGCAGTGTTTCTCTTTCGTGTCGGCGTGTATCGCACCGACGCGGTTATGTATACATTATTTACAAATACAACCGTATAAAAAATTTGTTTTTCTCTTGTGTTCATGTATTCAAAAAAAATCAAATACATCAGATAGGTTCAATTTTGTTCTGAAATATTTATGAAAGTCCTTTAATATACAGCGACAGAGAAGCTGGGAGCCAGCGAGAAGGTTGGTGCACCTGACTCTTAAAAAGGATATCACTTTAAACAAGAAATAAATAAACGCTGTGCACTACTGTGATTGTGTTCAGGAGGTATCACAAGCCACTTGGTCGAAAACATCTGGTGTCTTGCTCAAACAAGATCTTAATGTCTTTACATGCTAAGTTATCGCATCTTAAAAGATCAAAAATCTGGTGCCTTAACACATTTCAATGCGTGGAATTTTTACACCAATGTTGACTGCTGCTTCCATGCCACTGAAGCCTGAAGAGAACTATAAAAAATGTTAATCATGCTCTAGTTGCCACAGGCAGATATTGTAGGGGAAACAAATGTCATTTCCTGACACATTTAGTATGAACAGTACAACTGTACTGATATGTTCACTAGAAATGTCTCCATGGTGACAAATTCAACTCTGCTGATGTTGGACGATTCAGCAAAACATTCAAACATCAGCCTTGTCTTACTTCCAGGATGTCAAAATATGCCAGATGGGCAAAGTCCCCGGTGTCATTATAGCGATGCCGGTTTGAGACGCACCAGATTTTCAACCAACTCGAATGTAAACCCATCCACGTCATTATTAGACGTTAAAAGCAATGGACGTATTGTGGGTGGAAGAGTTCAACAAGCACAGGACTCTGACCCAAGAGACTGGTGTTTGTGTCCCATGTGAAACTAAAAGTTAACGCAAAGTTATTTTGTCACTACAGTTATAAGTCACTTATTAGTCAATTAGTCATGTGAGTCGACTCACATGACTAATGATTGACCCCTTGATCCTTGTGTTAAGATTCAACACAAAAGTCTAGCCCCAGCATCATTATCCTCCTGAGACCCGAACTTTTGTTTGGTATGCATTTTTAATCTCTCCTAGATGTATGGGATCAGTAGGACCCGATAAGTATAAAACCTTAACACTGTCAACCATAATAAATGTCTTCCCATTGGGTTTGGTTTTCATGGTGTTGTGTATTTGTTTACTTTATTTGTTCTTTTCTGAATTACTATCTGTTTTGATTTTGTTTTGTTTTTCAATTGAATTAAATATTTAGATTAGATAAATTAATAATTAATGAGACAGTATATATATATATATATATATATATATATATATATATATATATCAGGAAGCTAGATAAGCAATGTATATTGACTTAGGAAGAGGGGTGGGATTAAATAAGTTTTTTACTTCAGCCCACTCCTTTTCGGACA
This sequence comes from Epinephelus lanceolatus, assembly GCF_041903045.1. Classification (NCBI taxonomy): domain Eukaryota; kingdom Metazoa; phylum Chordata; class Actinopteri; order Perciformes; family Serranidae; genus Epinephelus; species Epinephelus lanceolatus. The sequence goes on along the minus strand of NC_135744.1, from coordinate 40,484,404 downwards.
TGTAAACACAAGACCACTTAATGGGTCCCTGTTTCTTTTTTTGTTTTTGTTTTTGTTTGTATTGTAAATTGCTTGCTTTTGTATTATTATTATTTATTTATTTATAGATTATTTTTCTAATTCAGTGGCTTTACACTTGTTCTTGTTACAAATACTGTTTTTGTTTTGTTTTCTTCTGCTATTTATTTATTCATTTGTTTGCATGTTTGAAATAAAGATTACTAAAACTAAACATGAGACGACAATAAAGTTCCAACCTCTTTAGATGAGTACTTCCTAATTAGCAGTGTCTTAGCTTGTTACTGTTGCTAAAATTGGTCAAATTTGTTGCCATATCAAATTACAAACATTATTAATCATAAATAAAGACGTTTCAACCATAAAATGTGATCAGGTTTTGGACCTTGTCAATTTTTGTGTTGGGATTGGCTGCAGACTGACTTGGCAGAGATGGCTGCCATCTTGTTTTTACATGGATTAGTGTATTGTGGTCTTTCTACCACTAGATGGCACAAAAAATGTCCACAAACGAGGACAACAGGTCTAAGTTAAGTGGAATGCAGGACAACGTCGAGTAAACCCAAAATGCAATGTCCACATTTGAGGACACAGGGTCTAAGGTGGTTGTAGTGTTGCTAGGGGCTTCTGCAACAAGCATCAAAATTTGACGAGTAGGGGTGAGATCATGTTGCAATGATAACCACTTTTTAACATCTACAGCATTTCCCCAATAAGTGTCACTTTCTAGAACATCTGCGCATGGCAACTATACTAAAGTGGTACTATTAGTGATGATTATAGTGGGGTTTGAACAGAGCAAGGAAGCAGTAATACAGTTTTATGGTGTTGCATGAAAATACAAGAAAAGACAAAGTGGTTTTGCCAAAGTGGTCTGCACCCAAAACACAGGAGTTCATATGTTACACATGAACATGCTTTTACCATCTTAAGACCCCAGATTTGAGTCTGTTAAGATAAAAAAAAAACAAGTGTGCAAGGACATCAAGATCTTAACATGTTGGAGAAAGGAGGTCTTTTTGGCCAAGTGGTCTGGGATATGTAGAGATAATCAGACCCATCAGTGCCGTGATCTTTCTCTTAAATTCCACAGGATCACGTGTTTGTTACAGAAACATACATGTTTTCACAAAAAGCAAAGTAACAAGACCATCATCCCAAGCTTGGGGAAACTAAAGTGGTCAATGCAAACAGAAAAACAACTCATCCTTTTGCAGAGTCAGGTGCTGACAGCAGGGGGAGCTACAAGTAGATGTGGCTGAAGGTCTTTGCATTCACACAGAGGGAGAGATTTGTGAATCGGGATGAAACTGAACTGAAATCAGAGATCATGTTACTCGTTGATGCCAAAGAAAGTCTGTGTGATGTGCTTCTTCTTGCCACAAGTGCATCGACATAAGGCACAGGCACAGTTCCCCTCTTTCAACAGAGTGGCTCGCATTAGTTTGTTTGTCCCTTTTTTTAAAAATTGTCCCAGTGCAAGAAACAAGTAGGGTGACCATGGCAGAGGTTGGGGCAGCTTACATCAGACATTTATGACATGGGTTCTGTTTTGTGTGATTAAAAAGTTAAGAGTTACAACAGGATGTTGAGCTGTTTTTAGAGAGACAGGAAGAGACGTGGACAGAGTTTATGTAGGCAAAACAGAACACTGACAATTATTTAATTAAAACAACTTTCTATTCACTTCAAAGTCAAAAGATTACATCAAATTAAAAAACCCAACAGATCAGTGGTTTAGTAGTTGAGGTTTGTGTGGCAGCACTTGTGCCATGTTCACATCATATCACATGAACGGTTACAACTGGGCAATGTCTCTCTGCCACCACATGATTACCATGTTCAAATGTCAAAATCTGAGTTCGCAAGATAGTTGTTGTTAACACACTCGAAATAAATAAGTCCAATGAATAAATTGTTTCAGCACTTTGAAGCTGATTTGCATAATTATTCCCAGTTGGGTGCACATGATAGGACGTGAACATGGCATGAGTCATAGTTTGTCATGATACACTTTGGACAGATTCTACCAAAGGCCAAATGGGCTGAATATTTTGTGACTTAATTTACTTGTGTCAACCTCATTGCAATGTCAATTCTGCCTTTTGAACTGAAATCAACTTTGGTCCAATAATTTAAAAGTTTGGTTGTTCAAAAGCATCAACTTTTCCACTTTCCCACAAAACCCTAATGATGTTTATGCATTGTCACATAGGCAAACTAACAGCACTTAATGCATTTTTACACACATATCAATGGACATTTCTGGATGTGGTATGAGTTTTGACCATCATTTTTTCAATAAAGATGGACAACATGACGGCTCCCCAAAAGTGAAGCCAAAACATCTCCATTGGCACCTGGTGGCTGGCTGCAGTACAGGTCATAAAGCCCGCCCCCTCCATGTTAGCTGATGGGACATTGGCTGAACTAAACAAATCAAAATATACACCAAAGTTTTGTCATTTTAGGTAGTTCTTATCTTATCAGTTCTTATGTTCAAGTATTCATTTTTCTGGCTCTGAATGACATCACCAGCGCAAGATGGTAGCGTCTACATCCGGGATATTTTGGCTTAATCTCTGTACAGTGGGAGGAGGTGGAGGTGCTTGGTCCATCATTATAAACAGTCAGTGGTTTTGACTGAAAGGGCAGTTTGTAAAACGTCTACCCTCGGAACCATCCGAGTCCTGTGGATGTATTGAGAGAGCTGGATACGTTGCCGCCTGCCAGTCTTTTTGTTGATTTGTCCCAGAGGCCACTCGCATTACGATTTCAATCCGAGAGGGTGTTATAATAGTAAAACTTTCCTAGATTCTAGAAAGCGCTTTCACTGTGAGTGACTTCATCCAATACAAAGTGCACTGGCTGAGCAGACACATAAGCTAGAAACCTTTTTTGGCTTGTGGCCAAGCAATTTTCATTCAAATGAATGGGTGCCATTTTAGATTCGGGTATCCAGTTCTTCTAATACATCCATGCCAAGTCCTGACACAATGCATATTAGGAGTAGTCGTAATTAAGTGCTTATAGCGTGCCTATGAGGCTTTAAAATGCTTTATGAACAACAGTAAAGGAAAGTATAAATCTTTTAATTATCTCAGCTGTGGTAACCGTCGGAGAGGAAGAAGAGAAGATGAGGGAAAAGGGGAACAGAGGGAAGGGGAGTGGAAGGGGTTTGTTGCCATGGGTGATCACCCTAGTGATTCTGGTACTGAAATGCTCTTCAGGGAGAAAGGGAACAGATAAGTGTCTCTTCTTGTAAATCTCTGGAGAATTTCCCTCTCAGTTTCTACCAGGAGGCTCCTACGAGCAAAGAGTGTGAGTGTGTGTGTGAGTGTACTCCATGTCAAAATATGTATACTGTGTGAATGCATGTCTGTAAGCGAGTGTGTGCATCTGTATGTGTGTACGCAATTAATAAATAGGGTCAGACCGATACATTACCAATACTGTCATTTCATTAAATACCAGTGTATCAGTGGTCAGTAACCTATATTTCCAGTATGACTGAGATTCCTCTCTGACCTTAGTTATATTAAAAAAATGCTGAAACCTGCAATGAAAGACTTTTTTTTTTGTTTTGTTTTATTCATGTAGTTCAGTTTAAAAGCCTAACAACTCCTGCTGTATGGTATGTATAAAGAGTTTTGAGAGATGTGTATGACACTCAATGGAGAGTTTTAGTAACCTGTGATGCTCTAGATGCTGATCTCAAAGGCTTTTCCACTCTGAAACGTATAAAATTGAGGGAGAAAATATCTTTAAGCATTGAAATATTGGCACAAAAGATCAGCTGTCAGCAGCCAGGATCCAAAATTTTCCGTATTGGCCTTTAAAACATATCGGTTGAGCCTAAATATCAGTCTGAGTGTTTGTGATTGTAAAGTGTACTCATCAGTGTGTCTGTATAGTTACAGTATCTATGATTGTTTAAATTTCCATCAGCTCTGGCAGTCTTTGTATGTAGTGTCTGTGTCTGCTGTCCAGGAGGCAGGCGATATGTGTACATCTGTCTGTCTTTGCCTGTCTTTCTTTCAGGCTATCTGTGTATTTATTTATAATTGTATGTATCAGTCCTAGAGGCAGACATTGTTGCTGATCTGGCAGGTGGATCCGGTGCCGGCCTGGGACAGGAAAAGCCTCCCGTTGGGACAAACGCAAACCTCGTAGACAGTCTGCCTGGTCCCAGAGGATGAGGAGCTGGTGGAGGCCTTCCCCTCAGGCAGCCGCATCAGGCGAATCCTACGAGCATCCAGAGAGATCTGGGGTACAGGAAGAGAAAAACTAATGAGATTGGGAAAAGGGGGCAACATCAAGAGCAGAGCTCATGTGGGACACAGTAACACAGTTTCAGTTACAATGGGTTCAGAGAGTAAGACATATTAGGTTAAAGTCTGGACTTCTGGGTTGAATTATTGTGACTTTGGACATGTTATCCACTTGCTGTTTAAAGGACAAGTCTAAGTTAAGTAGTTTCTTGTTGGCTGACGGTGAATTAAGGTGCTTGGACTGAGGCCAGCTGGACAGGACCATTCTGTCGATGGTCAGGATGTGTAACTTCTGGCAGAAAACCAGCTAAAGCTTAACTCATCTTCAATCTCCCTAAAATCTCCCGTGTCATTCCTTAATAAACGTCTGCATCTGCATGTTCTGTCTCTTCCATTCACATCACAGCCCCACATAATGTACAGTATGTTTGACCTCGTTACAGTTATGATCCTCTTCATTCTTTTTATTCCAATTTTCTTCCCTTATAGACTAAAAACTCATCTTTTTCCCTGTCATCTTTACCTCGGCTAACCCCCGCTGAATCATGTGTCTCTTCTCATCTCTTCACTCTAATTGCTCTCAAAGCAAATCTCCTCACCCCCTCTCTTTGGCTTAGCTTTTGTTTTTCTTCCCAGAACTTCTAACTCACAGGATTGGACTCACACAAATAGTGTCAGTGGCTCATAACACCTTAGCACTCCACGGAGTCAGTTGCACAGAATGTTAAGCGGTCATTGAAAGTCACACTCAGTAGCAGCATCTATCCAATTCCTCAGACATCAGATCTTGCATATTAGAGATTTTTTCCATCCGTACTTGCAGCGTATTCCAGCTCTTTTTTGACATTCAGTGCACAGTGACAGAATAGCTGAGTAAGTGGAGTGAATGATAAAGGTCATGTGTTGGACTTGCAGCTCGCAGTGTGAACAGTAATGTACGGAAAAGTGATGTTCACAAGAAATGTCGCCCAGAATGCATCTGTTTGGCATCATATCTGCAGATCTCTATGATTGTCACCTACAATAAAGGTCATCAGCTTGAACATGGGCGGAACCAGACCTTGTCAACATTCGGGGCTCAACCAAAACCTAGGGGGGTCAAGCCATTTGAGATAATAGGATGCCTAAAAATCTGTACATAATGTAGGAAAAACATGAGTTGCCAAAGCAAAATATCATCCTGTTGAGCTTACATCCTATTTATTTTGTACTTAATTATTCTCCAACTGTCTTCATGATTCTTAACAGATGACTCATTTTAACTAATGCCACCTAAAAAGAGGCAAATGTCCGATACTGATATATTCAAACTCCAGAACATATCCAAAACAGTTGTTACACAATGTGAAGTAGAAGAAGTAGCTTTCAAAGTGTGTGAATGTTTAGCTGAAAAATCTACTACATTTGAATCCATGCCATAATAATCTGAGCTGCTTTGATTGCAAATCAAGGATCCCAAGTGGTGACAGATTTCCCCATGACATTCAATCAATCAATCAGTCAATCAATTTTATTTATAAAGCCCAATATCACAAATCACAATTTGCCTCACAGGGCTTTACAGCATACGACATCCCTCTGTCCTTAAGACCCTCACAGCTGATCAGGAAAAACTCCCCAAAAAAACCCTTTAATGGGGAAAAAAAAACGGTAGAAACCTCAGGAAGAGCAACTGAGGAGGGATCCCTCTTCCAGGACGGACAGACGTGCAATAGATGTCGTACAGAACAGATCAGCATAATAAATTAACAGTAATCCATATGACACAATGAGACAGAGAGAGAGAGAGAGAGATGCAGGAAAGACGGTAATGACAGTAGCTTACAACAACATTAATGAAAGTAATAATATTATCGTTATAGTTCTGGCTACTGTGGTACAATATGTTGAAAGTATATATTAGGGGTCTTGTTCACAAGTGAGGGTAGAATGGAGTGTGAGATGAATCAGCAGTTTGACGCGGCGTCTACAGTGATGCGGGTGCTGTACCGGACTGTTGTGGTGAAGAGAGAACTGAGCCAGAAGGTGAAGCTTTCAATGTACTGGTCCATCTACGTCCCAACCCTCACCTATGGTCATGAGCTATGGGTAATGACCGAAAGAATGAAGTTGCGGATACAAGTGGCTGAAATTGGTTTCCTCAGAAGGGTGGCTGGGCCTTAGGCCTCATTTACAGTGCAAGTGATGCGTTCACGTAGCACTCACGAACGCATCGTGAACTGTTTACTCGCGTTTTCATTTTAGCCAGCACGTTAAAGGGAAATTTCGGTTTATTTCAACCTGTCTCCTATCGTCCTCAATTTGTTTCAAGTGACTGGTGACATAAAAATAATAGTTAGCATGTTAGCCGTTAGCCTAGATACAGCTGGGGTGCATAGTAGCGTCAGACCTGTTAAAATGTAAGTGAACGGGCAACCTTCAAGTGCAAAGTTAGTCCACTAAACAAGCTTTTTTTCCACAAAGACCGCCTCATATCGTTAGGATAAATGTCAGAGAACATATAGAAAACGACATGTAAACATGTTGTCCTACCTTACCGGTGTGCTGCCATGTTTGTTTACCATATAGCTCTGCTTTCCAAAGCGCGGCCGAAATATATCTCGCGAGCTCTAGATAAAGCCCAGACAGGAGACAGGTTGAAATAAACCAAAATTTCCCTTTAACAGGTTAGAGCTTTCACAACGCATCCGTTCTACATGCTGCTCAAGTCGCGCTGCTTTGCGAACACATCGCTTGTGGTGTAAATGAGGCCTTCGAGATAAAGGGTTTAGTTTAAGTTTAAGTTTATTTACTTTATTAATCACCCTGAGGGGAAATTCAATGTTTTCACTCTTGCTTGTCATTAACACACAGGTCCGAAAGACACACACATGCACAAACAGGACCTATACATGCACAAAGTGGAGAGATGTCAGAGTGAGGGGGCTGCCCTTGGTGAGGCGCCCCGAGCGGTTGGGGGGATCGGTGCCTTGCTCAAGGGCACCTCGGCCCAACCCAAGTACATCTGAAATCCCTGTCCTGCCAAAGGCCGAGCATTACAACAAAAAAGCATGAAAAAGTTTGCTGTGTGCTGATTCCCAGGTCATTCCTCTTGTCTCTCGAGGAATAAAAAGAGAGCAAAACACCAGAAAATTCCTTCTGCCACACCGCCACAAACACACACACTCACACAGCTACTCATCCACTCGTTTTACTCTCTTCAACCCCGCATTGATTGGAAAAAACTGCCTTTCTCCCTCTGCACAGACGCGAACCACTGCTGCATGAATCCCATCTCTCTGCCCTCTCCTCCCCACCGGCCTCCCGGGGCTCGTACAGGGCTGACCGTCTCACTGGCCAAGGAGAGGAGGAGCTCTCCAGCCATAAAAAAAGGTACAGGAGCCATTACCAGGCACCTCTGGGAGGCATCGCCATCAAATGACCTGGAACACTTTTAAAGCAGAGTCTCAGTTGACTTCTTCAGACAGCTGCTGTTGAACAAATCTTTCACCACAAGGGGCAGACAGTGTGAGCCACTGGGAGAACTTGTGTGTGCATGTGTGTGTGTGTATGTGTGGCTGGATGATCTTCATGTGTGTGTAAAGCTGTGAGTGTGATTTTGCACTAGTGATGGACAAAAGTACATAAAGATGAAACAAGCCAAGGTAAGACTTGCTATTTTTAAGTAATTACATTTTTACCGACAGATACTCCAGTGATTTAAACTGCTGTTTGATTTTTTTTACTTTTCTCTTTGTTTTCTCTTACTGATTTCATACTTTCTACATGCTCTGCACCGCACTCTGCACACAGCCTTGCAGAAAAAGAATCAGTGATGCTAACACGACGTCCACACAAAGTCTGTGTAGCAAAAAGCAGCACGTAAGCAGAGCAGCAGCAACAGTTTCAGTCCTACGTCATTGTTCACATGGGATGCGTTCAGGTGCAGCACTGAGTGTTGGTCACCTGTGTTCCTGCAGTGCCCAAAGCCCTATAAACGATCTCTGTAGTTATACATACATTACTGAATTACTGAATGGGCCTACCGGGCCGACAGTGTCAGGTGGCCCTTTGGCCTTCACCCTCAGAATATTACTCAAATTCTCACATACTGACCAGGAAGATACTTAAAATGACCACAAAGAGACATGAAACAACCACAAGGAGACACAAAATACACCAAAAAACACACAGACTTTCCTAAAAGAGACATAAAAAGTTGCATAACAACTATAAAGCGATGCAAAACCACCATGAAGTCTATGGCCTCTAGTTTCGCAGACCGGGCGAGGCAGGGACGCAGCACACCTGCGCTTCGCCAACTGGGTGTGGCCAGGCGGATTTTGCAAATTTGGCACACCGTGCGCCCTGGCGCAGCTACTCCTCTTTCCCACCTCCGTCCCTCCTACCTGTGCAAGTCGGAAAGAGGGAGGAGAGAAGGTGTGGAGTGGGTTTTACACACATCACACCAATCAAATGAGCCCCTCTCCTCGCCCTTAAATGCGCCGCACGAAGGTGTAATGAGAGTTTACTCAATTCGCCATGGCAGAAGAGAGCAGCAGCGTCAGACGGCCAAACTTCTCCCAGGAGGAAACTGATGTTTTGGTCCGGGAGGTCCAAGCTCGCAGTGTCCGAATATACGGAACTGCGAGCAGACCTCCACGGGCTGATGATGCAAAGGTAGCCTGGGAGGAGGTCACCACAATTGTAAATCAATGTTGCGTTTCTCTCGTGCGCGTGCACTCTCTCTTTCTCTCTCGCAGTCTCACTCTGTTTCTTTTCTTTTGACTTTTCTAAGATGACAGATGCTGAATATATACTCCCTATCTGATGCTGTGGCTGTTTGTGGTTGGCTGAGAGGGATGTGAACTCATTAGTTTGCAGCTGTGTTAATCAAATCAGGTTGGGTTTCCATTACGCGTGTCAAACGTGCCAAACGGTGCCAATCCCCTTTGATCTGACATCAGATGTGACGGGACAGTCGATATAGAGATACATTTATGTGCTGATTGCAGATAGTTGCATTGAATAGTGGTTTTTGTGGGTATTTATTGCATCGTTAATGTGTCTGACATTCTGGAAACCTGCCTGTGAGGTTTTGGTTTTGGTGTGCGCACTGTCCGCCGGTCAGCCAAACTTCGGCTTACACCGGCTGTGCTGACAGTAGACCTGGTTTCAGCTGGCGAGCTTTTAGCGCACCTTTGGCGAAGCCTTTTGGCACGAAACTGTCACTGCGCCAAGCTGGATCTGTCAGCACATCCCCCTGCTGCGCCGCCACACCCATCTCAGCGCACTTCGGCCAAACTACCAAACTGAGCACGCCTCGGATTGCGCTGCTCGAAACTAGCTTTGAGCGGGGTTCGCCACCCTGCGCCACGCCGGGAAACTAGAGGCCTATGTGTCCTGCTATTTGGGGGAGGTGGCTGGGCCTAATGCATATCTGTGCCGATGTATGCACATGTAGTGCAAGTGAAACATGAGCCATTATACAGCTTATGAAGAGCTGTATTAATGAAAATAGTCCACATAGGAGTTTGAAGGAAGAAAAAAAAAGGCTGCACTGGCTTCTGTGGGTTGAAGTGCATCACAGCTAGGTGTATTGATGTCAGGTGTATTGTACTGGAAAAGGCAACTTACCCTTTAAGAGAACGTGCATGTGTAATCAAGTGTCAGTTATGTGACTGCGTAGCTTCAATAACCCACAGTGTGTGTGTGTGAGTCTATTTCTGTATCTGCCTGTGTGGTTTGTGGGTGTCTAATGACCAAAGCCTCTCTGTAATTGCCGTTGCGGTGCCAAGGGGGTCCTGGAGAGACGGAGAGCGTGTGTGTGTAAGACAGAGGTTTGACAAATGGACATTTGCAACACTAATGGAGTGTGAGAACGTGATTCTAATTATCTGAATTGACCATCATGAGTTCAACAGCCTCATTCTCGACCACACACCCATAAAAACTGCAGGGAGACATGGCGTGGGCGTGGCTACCGTGGTACTTTTAATTGGACCAAACTGAATCCAAGGGCACCTTCCGCTCCTCGTCCATCTGATATCAGCAGCCTGTCTTAATGTATGAAACTGTTTTTGTGGGAAACTTTTAAACACTTTCTTCTCCCTAATCCTCCTTCGCTGATTTGAACAGATCTGACATGACACGACTGGTGCAACCTAAGGTGGGAAATCCTTTTATCAGCACAGCCGACCGTGATGAATGTGAGGACTGATGTGTGTAACGAATCAGTGGATGGTTGGAGGAATTTAGGAGCAGGGAGGAAAGGATGAAAGAAGGGAAGAAGCAGCATGAGGATGAAGAGTGGATCAGTGAAACGGGGGGAACAAAGATGGTAAATAAGGAAAGTTAAAGACAGAAAGAGGACAGAGGAAGGAGGAGGGGAAAAGGAAGGGAACTGGAAAGGAGGATGGAAAAGAGAAAGTTGTTAAAGTAAGCATGTGACAGACCCAAAGAGAACTGAACTGATGACTGAATGGAGGATGGAAGGAAAAAAAAAACAATCAACTGCTGTTCTCTATTTCCCTGCTCTTCTGTGAGGCTCACATTCTGGTGGACAGCCAGTATGTGGGAAATTGCCACCAATAAGCTAAATGCTGGTCCATGTTGGCTGAGGGAGCTAACTATTGTTTGGATTGTTGTTTGCTAAAAATAAGTTTGGACAGGAGAAATATTGAATAGAGATGGAGTCCCGTCAGCCAGCATGGCCGCAGGACAAGAAAAGTTAATTTCTCAACTTGCCAGCACACAGAGTGGGAGGTTTTGTCTTTGTACAGAGAGCACGTTTGAAGTAAGAGGACTGCATTTAATGAAGAATATAATCTTTTAGAGTTCATTTCCAGGACAAATCGAGGTGTTTTCAGCTCTCTGTGCTCAATGGATTCTCATCCCTGCTCATCAAATTCCTTTGGCGTCTCCATCGGATACAGCCTTTAACGTCTGTATGTGATGCACAGCTGTCGCCAAGGTCAAACTGGTGACGTGACGTGGTTAAAATTGTCAAACGGTCTCGGTATGGTTTTGACAACAAATGTACTTGGTTAGGTTTGGATAGATGCTTCATGTCAGTGACATCAGTTCGTGATGGACGGATGGAAGTTTATTTTAAAACAGCATTGACTTTACGTAAAATAGCACTGACTTTTGGTTTCACATGGGGCATGAGCAGTGGAGTCCTGGGTAATCTTTGTTTGACCCATCCACCTCCCCTCCCGCCTGCCTTACGTGGACTCTCACTCTTTATACTACTCTGAGTGTTTTATATTCCCAAGGATGGGTTTACATTGCAGTTAGATGAATGCCTGGTGTGTTCCATGGAGACGCCAAAGGGTGCCTTCAGTGGTAGTTTCACATACTGAGGGTCGTGACAAAGTATTGGTATTTGATGATCTTGGAATGAGATCGAGCTGCTACAACACATTTTCACGCCGACCTCGTCACATATTGACATTTTGGACATGGACTGTCCGTGTGTGTGTGTGTGTGTGTGTGTGTGCATGCTGTTTTTAGACCCTCCCCACTCAGCTCTTACTGAACTACCTAAATCAGAAGATGATTCGTTAAATGCTAACTTATGCCAAGTTGTTGCCACACACACACACACACACACACAAAAAAAAAAAAAATACTAGAAATGTCCATCAAGCCGGAAATCCTGTGCCACGCTGGAGTACTTAAAGCCCTGTGGCTGGGTTTAGCAAAAACAGAACAGGGCTTGACTTTATAACACTGCTCTCCTGGGTGAAAGTTGGTGTTTGCTGGACTCATCCACCACCCCTCCCACCCGCCGTTCTCAGACTTTCGCTACCTTAATTTTCATTCTTGTCCGGCTGCGTTTCCCCCTGATGCGGGTGACCGGCAGCGTATTAAGCTGACGTTAACAGACGACTTTCTTTGTCAGTGTCTGATGCCAGAAGTCACTGTCCAAGCGTTGGATTTTGATGATTTCAGAGTAAGACCGGGTTGGCTGCTGTGCTTCACCATTTTGTCGTCAAATAAACAATTTAATGAAAGGTTTGATTTAAAAAGCAGTGAAAAATACACAATTGTTAAAAATATCATTACATCCTTGAGAATGTTACTGCTCTGAAAAAAAACAGGGCAAGATAGACTGTTGTCACAGGTGACATTTTGACTTGTCACAGTAGGAAAAGCACAGGTGTTACCAATAACATCAATAATAGCTTTGTTCCATTGAGATGTCTCAGTCAGTCTGGAAGTCAGCCGGCAGGACACTGAAACTGGAGTAGCTAAATGGAATCCAGCCATCATTAGGGTAATCCAAACTTTGCACAAAGGTCCAGTCTCATGCCAGATATCCTCAGCTGTAAACTCAAGCCAATAGTCCTGATGGTGGCGCTACAGCAAGCGTCTAAAGTTCAAAACTTTGAAAATTCATAACAAATCAACCATACGTGCTACAACTTCACAACTTTCATCAAACTGTAGCCCCAATACTGAAGAAACTTTTGTACATTTAAACCTATTAAAAATTATGAAGTTCATCGCTCTGTTTTTTTCAAAAACTGTAAAACATCTTAAACCTATCTCCTCCCACAATTTTTGCTCAATTGACACCAAACTTGCTACAGAGCATCTTCAGACTGTCCTACAAAAACTACGTTTCTCAGATTTTTGATTTATCAAAAATTGAGCCTACAGTGCATCAAAATGTTTGACTGTAAACGGTACTGTAAACATATACATGCAAATTCTTGCTAAATAATTCTTCAATGTTCATGAAAAAATGACAAAATTCTAGAGTCATGGTAGATGATGTGTGGCAAATTTCAGAATTTTATCTCAAAAACTGAATTTTTGACAGCATTTTGAATTTTGCTCTAATGTGAACAATTGGAGTCAATGTAAAAATGGCAATTTTAAACATCAGTTTTTCACTTATGGAGCAAATCAATCATTGTTACAAACAAATTACCAACATCTCCATGCTGTCTAGATGCAATATGTGTATTTTCAGATTTTTGTTTCGATAACTGAATTTTTTACAGTGGTTTGAAATCTGCTTTTCCATGCATGGACGGCTACTAAACCTGCACGTCTGGCTTAGTCAATTTGTGAAGCTACACATGAATTGTCACTGACTAATTAGCTCAGTGAGATAGAACTTGATCCTTAGTCTCAGAGGTTGTGAGTTCAAGCCTCAGCTGATGCAAAAGGCAGATTGTGTTGCTAAATTCCTAAATGTCTTCCAATTCTTCTGCTTGTTGCTCAGAATTGCCTAAAGATGCCCGAACCCCACCCATCGCTGCGCAGCAGCTATAATTACTTTTTATTATTTTACAACTCTGATGTTTTAAAACGTCTTCCTTGGGAGGGGAATTTTTCATAAAAAAAGTGATAAGCTGTAGTGACAGACTAAGTATCACATTTTTTAAGGGAAGATTTTTTTTTATTTTGGAGTGAACCTCTTTAAATTTTTTGTTTCAAAATGAGATGATTACAACCAAAAAGACGAAAGAGAAGACTGATTGATAAGATGGTAAGAGGTAAATGATAAAAGAAAACATGAGTTCTTGTTCAAATCTGAATCTTTAGCAAATTTCATTTATATCATTCAGAGATTGTGACTAATTTATGTCCAGTGGTTATGTATATTATTTGGCAGTTTTTGAATCAGCTCTCATGTTTCCAAAATGTCTGTTTATTCTGACTGTTTGTGTCTTGTGACCCTTCAGTGATAACTTGGTCAGTACAACGTTATTATGAGCAAACGATAAAACCTAAGTTGTGATAAACTTGAATAAGCTCGTATTTTCTTGCTTTGGTGCAGTCATTCAGACAGTTAATTTGCCCTGCTGGTTGACAAACCTCTCCATCTTTGGACTCCAGTCGCAGCTCGTTCCTGCAGATGGCCTGGATGTCTCCAGCCTCAGCCAGGATCTGGATGCCTTTAGGAGCCTCCATCAGCAGGGAGCGAGTGGGAGACTCCAGCCTGGGAGGAGACAGAAGCACAACAGAAATCTGTCTCTACTTGATGTTTGGATGAGTGTAGGAGGGAAAATTCTGATAAAACAAAGGATGTAAATCAAGATAAGAAAGACGTTAAAGATGTGAAAACACCAATATTTTTGTTTCTTTCTTTTTATTTTGATCTTCAGTAGTAAATTTGACTTTGTTCCATTTTCTTAGATTTTCTTTTTCTTTCTTAGAAGAGAGAGTGGGTAGAACGACATTTTAACCTTTATTTTGTGCTCCTCCACCCTTGTCAGAGGCGTAACATCCACAAATGGCCCTTTAATGTCTAACACTCAGATTGGTCCTCACAAAGATACACAAGCAGGAACACACTCCAAGGACCACCACCATGAGTATAAATTGAGTGGATCTGACACTACAGCCCACCTGCATGCTGTGACAGCTTATAAATTTCTGTATAAGGATTAAAAATCAGCCCACTCCTCTTCACATCTTGACAAAACCACTCAGAGCCACGAGCTGATCTTTACAGCAAGCAGCAAAGGTGTCAAAATGCTTCTGTAGATTCAGACCTGCAGAGGAGGTCTCTGTAGACTTCCTGTCACCATGGCAGTTGTGGATAAAATACATGATATTTTCTCCACAGGGAAGGTAGTCATTGATATCACAGAGTGTATTCAGCTGGGGGATTGTGAGCTTTTGTTACAGGTTCTGTTTATATGCACAGATTCAGTGCATGACGTCCATCATCTGTTCTAGTGGTCTGGGTCTAAGTAAGTATTTATATGTAAGCTATATGCGTCATATGTTCATTGAGAGTATTCTGTTGATTGGTTTATTTATAAGACAGTTATTGCAAGTTGGATAAGCACGGGGAGAAAACCCTGGGCTCTGGAAGTATTTTTCTCTACTGCACATTCCAATTATTGATATCCTCAATATTCATCAACACAGAAACACAGGAGTCTGCTATATAACAGCCCAGTCGCCAGAATAAAATGTTGGCATTGTACATTTCTGCAAACCATGATCAGTACATTTGCACATTATTATGTTGTGGTTCCCTTTCGGTCGGTACACTCGGTACAACACATTAGTATGGGGATTGCGTCCTCGCGAGACCAACCTGAAGAAACTTTTTCAACATGCCTGTCAAGGCCAATGAGACTGTCACAGGCGGGGGAAGTCCCGCACTCCCTTGGGGCTATAAAATACCCTGCACAGTCTCATTTCCTCAATCTTATTGCACTTCACCTCACATAACCTGAGTGTTGCAGAACACTTGCGAGCGATTTAACTGTCCAGAGGAGGTGAGCTCGCTCCCTACCCAGGGTGTCGCTATCAAGGCTGTTTCTGCGTTGTGCTTGTTTAGCATGCTAACTTGCTGCTCTCTCGTTTAGCCTGGCTAATCGTTATTTGTTTAGCGGTGCTAACAAATACCAATTTCGACGTGCGTGTTTAGCTTGCTAACTAGCCGACAAGATACTCCCTACCACCGACTACGTGGGCTTGGAGGAGGATGCCTTTGATTTCACCGTCACGCTGGATAACGCGCCGCTGTGTGTGCCCTCCGACGATGAGCTCTCTCTAGCCGCTTCGGGCGGCTTCACGGAGGGCGAAGCGGAGGGAGAGGGCGAAGAGGATGCTGATCACAGCCAGGTCCTTGGATCGGGAGATTTGCCAGCAGAACCGGACAGCACCACCCCGGCTTTGATTGACTTGTACAGCCGAGTGGCCAAGCGTCTTGAGGTACCATGGTCAGCTCTGCCTCCCCGCCAGCAGCAGACTCGACTCACCGGTAACTATTTTCTCCCCCAGCAGCCGGCAACGGTGAGACACAAATGTTGGCATTGTACATTTCTGCAAACTATGATCAGTACATTTGCACATTATTATGTTGTGGTTATGTTGAAACTTAACAACTCAAAAATGCTGTAGTTAACATGTGGCTTGGTCTAGCCACAAAAAGCACTTGGTTATGGTTAGGAAAAGATCATGTTTTGGCTTGAAATACCCAGTTTATTTGTGCCACTATACCAGCAGGAAAAGCTGTGATGTCTTGGAAAAAAACAGTCGTTTTTTGCGGCTCTATTCCCACCGATGGGTCGCCACAAAACTCCCATGTTTGGAGCCTAAAGAGCTGATGGAAACACAGCAAGGACTCGCTTTAAAAAACAACATGGTTTGCAGCTTGGCAGCCATCAAGCCAGACTTCACCATCCCCTCCACCTCCTGACAAAGTTAACTCATACACTGCATTCTTTAAGAAATGTACAAATGTCATGTATTTGTGGTTTGCAGAAATGTATAATGCCAACATTTTGTTCTGGCGACGAGGTTGGTAGACTACTGTAGACCGACCATAGTGAGGAGGTTTAACGACAGATCAGGTCATGACCAGCAGTGTCTGCAGCAATAAAAGCGAGCATTTTGTTTGACACATATTCAGCCACGATTTTGTCAATAAAACTGGGTATTTTTTTGTTTTTTAAAGATATTTTTTGGGGGTATTTTTAGCCTTTAAATGATAGGACAGACAAGCGTGAAGGGGGGGAAGAGAGAGGGAGTGACATGCAACAAAGGGCCACAGGCTGGAGTCGAACCCGGGCTGCTGTAGCAGCAGCCTTGTACATGGGGCGCCTGCTCTACCACTAAGCCACTGACGCCCCAAAAACTGGGTATTTTAAGCCCAAACTAATTGTTTTCCTAACCCTAACCTTAACCCTTATCAAGTTGTTTTTGTGCCTACAGAGCCCGGTCTCACTCTGAAGTCACTGAAATCTGGTGCTTGGGCAGTGACTTACGGCATCAGACACCTACTAAGAAAGCTGTCTTTTAACGTCAGCATGATACACGGCTGGTCGTCGTTATAGTTTAATGTTATAGTTTAACACATGGTGAGCATCAGGGGGAAATGCAGCGGGACACGGACTAAAATTAAGGCGGTGAAAGTCTGAGTGGGGCGGGCAGGAGGGGTGACAGATGTGTCCAACAAACACTGACTTTTACCCAGACAGAGCGGTGTTTGGTCCTGTAAGATAAAGCCAAACCCTGTTCTTTTTTCCTAAACCTTACCACTTCCTTTTGTTGCTTAAACCCAACATTGTGTGTTGAAGAAAAAAAAAAAAAAGTCAATTTGCAGTGTTGTACCGACGTAGTGGTTTTATTTTGAAAGAGACTGTATGCAAACAGTAACTTTCCTGTGAAAATGGAAGTTTATTTTGAAAGAAGACAATGCATGTAACATACAGAACTCGACACGGTGTCCCAGAACGTCAACAACTCAAGCACCCTGGGTACCTTGCATGTCGTATGTGGACGTGGAAAGTCCATGACCAAAACGTCAATATGGGACGAGGTCGGAGTGAGAATGTTTTGGCCTAAACCTAATCACGCGTTAACCACAGCATTGTCACAACATGAAACTGAACAGTGTAATGTAGAGAAACGCTAAATTCAGCATATCCATGTCATATATTCTGGTGATTGGACTGATTGTAACAATTACATAGGTGCATTGTATGGTTGTCAGTTTGATCTATTTCAACTTCAACTTTTTTTCAGTAATTATGTTAATTTTTGTCAGTTTGGCATGGTGGCAAATTCCCAAATGCTATGCTGTTGCAGTTGGGAGCCAAACAGCCCACAGACGTTGCTGTCTGCCTGTAAAAATTGCTGAAAAAGACCCAAAACACTGAAGTGCTGATACGTTTGGATGGAGGCCTTTTGTATGTCTGTGCCCAGGGCCTCAGACTGTAACAATTTCACAAATATCCTTGTCTGTGCTGGTGTATTATTGATTCCTTTGCCTCTTTTAGCAGTCCCAAAGAATAAGAACAAAATGTTTTGCTTTACAGTACTTATCACTAAACTTGCACATATCAACTTTTACTATTAAAGTTGTTACGACTGAAATGTTCTTAATATCACAAGGGACAGAGGGTGAAACAAAATGTTACAAGTTGCATCAACAAAAGTAACAGACGGTGATATGACAAAAAGAAGAGCAAGGAGAAGAACAGTATAAGAAGCCAACTTATTTCTAATGTAATCCCCTGCAGTTGACTCAGCTGGTGTCATTCTCTGAATTTGCTCCTGGCAGGTTTCACGAACAAAGTCGTTGAGGTGGTGACCTGAATTCTCCAGAGAATGAGGAGAGGTGAGAGCAGCTGCAGTACAGTAGTGCTGGTTGCACGTTACAGTAGCAAATGTTGAAAAACCAGCAGCAAACTTAACTTCTGTTTCAGCAGTAAAATAAGATTAAATCCTCCACGTTTGAGTTCAATCTCAGGTCAGGAGGGAAAAATGCCAGAAAGGAGGATGAATGTTTTCTAAGCCAACGGTACCATGAAGCAGTTTGGATGGAGCTTACCACTTCATGGTGTAGTGTAAGACAGGAGAGAGGAAAGAGAGGAGATTTCGACCATCCGCTTTTAGAGGATTTCCTCACTGTTATCAAGTCAAAAGCTTTAATGTCTTTTCACCTTCTTGCCTGTACAATTATGATAAAACTTAAATATGTTTTTCTCTCAGACCACTATCACTTAAAACACATAAGTTTAAAAAAAATAAGGAAACTGTACAGTATAGGCGGAGTAAAGAAAGCATCTAAACACTGGAAAAACAAAAATAAACAAACTCTAAAAATGTTTTTCTAAACTTGATGTGGAGTACAGAAAGTTTCAGCAGAGGCAGTCCAGCTAAAGCTCTATGTAAACAACCTGCCCACTGACCAGGGACTTTGAGTTTCAGACTCCCACTGTGCAGTAAAGTCTGAGTGTGAAAGCAAATGTTTACTGTAAAGTAAGCCGTGCTACAGTAATACAGATCTGTACAGTAGATTCAGTACAGTGGTTAATAACTACTGTCTGATCTGTCATATTGCCCTCTGAGAGGCAAATTTACAAGAATGGATCGGGACCAAAGAGACAGCGTAAACACAGCCATGAAGTTTTGCAGCCAAGAGCTGAGTACAGTTTGCCTCTTTCTTTACGTCCGATTGCAGTCGTCCATGTGGCAAAGTATCAATTTTGCCTGTAGGCAGAACAATGGCCGAGAGAAAAAGATGACAGAACTTATCAGATGAAGAGTAAAGGTCCTGACCACTGAGGTGCAGAGGCATTCCTCAAAACTCCAGGCAAGGAATACAAACATGAGAAACTGAAACTGTAAACTTGGAATTTAATACTCTGGTCTGTTAGTGCACTACAGTTACCACCAACTCCCAAATACGATGCTAATAAGATGCTAGATGCTAAAAATCATCTGAGAATTGGACTGTTTTTGCAATGAGGGTCTAGGGTAGGGGTTTAAACAGATGGGGGCCAACTTTGCGCCAAATTCATGCAATAGCACAGGTGCACTTGGCAGTGCAGTTAGAGGTGCATTTCACCCATTTATGGACCTACATGGATTCATTTGTGCAGGTTTAGCTAAAGTCGTGCAATCCTTTTGTGAATCTGCCCGTGAGAGTTGGATTGACATACGTTTTCAAACCTCGGTTGAGTTTGAAGAGGCATTTCATATTTAAAGTCTGTGTAAAGCAGCAAAAAATGTCTGTTATAAGTTTGTCACATCACAGAAATATGTGTCATTAATCACTGAGCCGATTTGAAAAATCGCTAAGTATATAAAATTAGCTCTCAAAATCACACTCACTCACGCTCTCAAAACAAGCACTTCTCTCTGCTGTGAAACGCTGGGGGCGTGTCCGGAGGGGTGTGTCTGCAGCCTCTTGTCTCATGACTCCAGGCTGCAGCCATTCAGTCCACGCCCATTCGCGGGAGGGAAGCGGCCTCCGTGTACTGTACAAGGATGTAACCCCGCACCTGCAGCCGGTGGAACGGGAGGATGTAATCCAGGGAGGGAGAGTGTCGGTTCAGTGTGGGTTTTCTGCGGGTGCTCCAGCTTCCTCCCACAGTCCAAAGACATGCAGGTTAACTGGTGACTGTAAATTGACCGTAGGTGTGAATGTGAGTGTGAATGGTTGTCTGTCTCTATGTGTCAGCCCTGTGATAGTCTGGTGACCTTTACGGGGAGTATCCAGCCTGTCACCCATTGTCAGCTGGAATAGGCTAGAACCTGCCCGCAACCCCTAACAGGATACGTGATCATGGGAAATGAATGACTGAATGGCCAGTAACATGTTTTGTGTGGTCACAGTGACCTTGACCTTGACCTGCCAAAATCCAAGAACACAAAATTGAATCCACAAAGTATCTCCATACTGCTCATCTGTAGTGATCCAAGTGTGCTGCAGCCCCGACATAAAAAGTTGTTTGGAAAAACATCATATGAACTCTGTTTTTAGCCTCACTGTAGCCTGTAGCTCTGACTGCTTCTCTCTGTGCACCGCGCTCACGTGTGCGCGCTCAGGGTGATCGGTGATGCACGGTCTCTGAAGAGCAGCAGTCTCGTCAGTACTGATGTCCAGATTCTCAAGTGCAGGCATCGCCAATTCCCAGTCTGAGCAGCAACGACTTTCCTCATCCATTGGCATTGCTTTGCATTTGAAACAACTACACCACCAGGTTTCCAGTGCTCGACTCCGGTATTCTGCGGCTGGCTGAGGCTCATGAGCTGCGGCGGCTGCTTCGTCCAGTAGCCTGAGTTGCGTCCGTATACTCGGGCTCAAACAAATACGGCTCAACAAAGAAATGCTGTTCCTCCTCAGTTTCAAAGTCTTCAGACATGTTGGGCTGTCCTTTGCTAAAAGACCATAGTGCAAATTATCTTTTAGCTCTGTGGTTACTGTTGTCTCCCCCTGCAGTGCACGTGTCACGTGATGTAAACACGGGTGAGCAAAGCTCATGCTTTCGCTGGTCTCGCGCAGGCGCGCACACGTGAGCGCGGAGCACAGAGAAGCAGTCAGAGCTACAGGCTACAATGAGGCTAAAAACAGAGTCCAGATGACGTTTTTCGAAACAACTTTTTATGTCGGGGCTGCAGCACACTTGGATCATTACGGATGAGCAGTATGGAGAGTGTTCTTGGACGTTAGTCTGGGGTGCCGTCTGCCATTAGGTGTGCTAGCCGCTCCGCCCGCCGATCTCCGCAAGGGATGTGAGGACTCTAAAACTTCACCAGGGCCTCCCTCGGCATATGGGTGAGTAGATAATGGCTGAATTTTCATTTTTGGGTGTACTATCCCTTTAAGTCCAAGCAGACATTTATGCCAAATTTCAAGAAATTCCCTCATGGTGTTCTTTAGATATCCTATTCATAAGAATAAGATGGACGAGGTCAAAGTGGCCTTGGCCTTTGACCACTAAAATCTAATCAGTACAGTATTGAGTCCAACCAGACTGTTGTGCCAAATCTGAAGAAATACCCTAAAGGCGTTCTTGAGCTACTGTGTTCACAAGAATGGAACGAACAGATGGACAACCCAAAAACCTAGAGCCTCCAGCTGCGGCTATCATCGGCACAGAGGCATATAAACCTCCACCGATTAGCAGAGTCAGCAAGTTTTCAAATTAAAACTTTAATCTGTTTTGCATTACCCCTTGCTCTCTGCCCACAGAGGGTTAAGCCTTAACACAAATTAATTACAGTGTGTGTAATATGGTGATTAATTGAACACATATCATCTAATGCCTCATCATTGAAGCTGTTTGATTTTCAGTTGTGCTCAGTTTTTATGATAAGACAATTTAAAAACAAGCACTCAATTAAATTGGATTAATTTGCGACAATCTTGGCTTCTCTACTTCAAACATATCAGACCAATCACTCACTCTCTCTATCAGTTTGTTTCTGTTTGTTTTTGCCGGCATCAACAACAGTGCTGACACAATCTATTAGTATTCTTGCTAACCGACGCCACCAGAGGGCAAATAAAAACAGATTAGAGCCAGCACAATTTAAAACTGTTGCATCTGTACATTAAGTGAACATGGATGGGAGTTTAATCTTTGCAAAACAAGAGAGTAAAAACTGATCCCTTGGAGGTTGGGGTGAGAATACTGAAAGACTTCAGATCTTTGAAAAGCTGAGGGATGGAGAACTCTCAAGTGTTTGGTTTTCAAGCGAAAGTGGATGGTTGATGGTGGGCATCCTCAAACATCTAAGAAGCCAATTTTTTTGGACACCACCCCAACCCCTCGAACCATCTCATAAACTTTGGTGGAAGTCTGAGGCTATGAAAGCCTCACAGGTTATCTTTGGATATACTTAAGAACAAGTGGCTCTAGGTTGAGGTTCCTGGCTCTTCACCTCTACAAAGAAATGCTGTGTGAGGAGAAAGAGAAAGAAGTTTCTACAATTTTAAACATTGAGACACTGAATATCTGTGGATGTGAAGTACTCCCTCTAAAGGCCTCCCCCTCTCTCATCCTACTTCTTTTTCCCAGGTTGCTCTTCAGGGAGTCAGGCAAGAAAATATTTCTGTCCCAGGCTTATATTCTTCTCGTTTCCCTTTCACAGTCCCTGTGAATTATTTTTCCCCATTTCCTTTACTCTTATTTCTGTCTCTTTTTAATATAAACACTTTTTTCAAATTTCATAAAAATCTAGATTTAACTAAGAAACTGAAAGCTACGTAACGCATGTGCAAAACAAACTTTAAAGTTGAGAACGAATGCAATAAAGAAATCTCACCCATTACTGACAAGCTGAGTCAGACAAGCTGATGCTATCGTATATTTATGCACTTCCACTTTTTGTCCACGTGTTTTAATACTCCTTATTCCGTTATCTATTTTTGTCTTTGCTGTCCATCTTTATCTTGTCAGCCGTTACTTTTATGGTCGCCACAACCTCATTTCCCCCGTAGCGATCAACAGAGCTTCATCTCGTTCTCTTTCTTGTTTTCTATTTCACTCTTGTACATCCTCTTATCCTTTCTCTCTCTTTTCTTGGCAGCATTTCATATCTGCAACTGGGATCAAAGGTTAATAACTTTTCACGCGTCCTCCTCATATCGCCTGCCTTCCAGATAACGACGAAAATGATTGGAGGTTTTTGACATGACAGAAATTGTAAACTCGCACAGCCTGAAACCTGTGGGCAGCTTCCGTACTCTGCTTTTGCTCTACACGTAACTCCTTTGTCCTTGGTGATGACAGCTTCCTCAAATTATCTGCAACTGTTTCTCGTGTGCTGTGAACACAGTGGTCAGGACGCTGTGGCGTTGTAAATATATAAGCTTTGGTGAGGTGAAAATGGGCTGCCGTTGTACCACGCAGCAAATCATAGGTTAAATGGCAATCTCGGGCCAATACGAGTACAGCTGATTGCTTTGCGGGGGCTTCGTGAACAGCCGGACACTCTGCTGAGGAACACGCCATACCCTCAATTACTGAGATCAGTGTAAGATGAAGGTGTGGAGAAGGACGAGGGTAGAGAGGAGGAACAAGAAAGGTGCGACTGTGACATTAGAGAGGACAGAAAGGAAAGGGGAAAGTAAGAAGATGAAAAGAAGGGGCATTCTAATTTGCTACCTTTTTTTCTGCTTTTTCTTTCTTGTTCTGAGAAGAGGTGCTACGGGTGCAGGCCACCTTGAGTCATGATCTCTTTGCTAGTGATGTAATATGCTGCCCATTTTTTTTAAATTAGAAATGTGTGAGTTTTCTTTGCCTGAATTCCTACTGTTCTGACCGCAGGATTGTTTGTTTCATGAACTGCTTATATCGGCTTCCGCAGTTAAATGTTATAATAAATCAAATAACGCTGAACAGAGAGTTGAGTGAAGTTTAAAGTCAGAGATGAATATGGAAGAAGCAAAGTGAGCACAATAAAACAAAAAGAAGGGCAACACATGAGGTGAATAAAAGATAAATGGGGAAAGAGGGGGAGAGAGTAATGAGAGAAGAAGAAAGGAGACCAGAAGATGAATAGCAAAAGAGGGGTGAAGTTGGGTCGGGAAAAAAAGGTAAGGTGAAGGTAATTGAGGCAAAAAGAAAAGGAGGGTGGACGGTAAGTGAGGGCAGGGAGGGGATGAAGATGAGAGGAGATCATGTGAGAGTAAGGTGATAGAGGAGAGGAGATTGGAGTTGAAACAAGACCTGAGATGGAGAGGAGAGGAAAACAAGGAGAGGGAGAGAAGAGGATAAAGAGAAGAAAGAGCTTAAGGCAAGGTTCACTGAATCTCTGATCTTTATACAGACTAGGTTGGGGTGCGGTGTCATGGCTTCTTCTCTAATGATTAAAAATCTTTTCTGCAGTACAGTCCTGGGATGATGAGGTGCTGTAGGTGCTGCTGCTGAGGACAGTGAAAGTGGGAGACACATAGAAAGCCATAGCTGACTTTCTCTATTATTAAAAAATAAAAAAAGTTAGGGTTTTTAAGGTCAAGCATGTTCACACCAAGCCCGAAACAAACCTATGAGTCTACAGCCACGCTGTAAAGCTGTAGTTGGGCACAGCGGTGCTTTGAAGTAAATGCTAACATGATCACAATGACAATGTGAGCAAGTATTACGTTTATCATTCTCACTATTCTTTTTTCTTGTTAATAAGGACAAAACACAAGACGCAGCGTTTGTGCCAATTTTGAGGAAACTCACTTGAGACCTTCTCGAGATATTGTGGTCATGAATATGAGATGGATGCAAGGTAACGGGGACCTTGACCTTTGACTACCACATTCCAATCAGTTCACTGTGCATGTTTGTGCCAAATTTGAAGAAATTACCTCAAGGTGTTCTTGAGAATGTGATGGACCACATCACAGTAGCCATGTTTCCATCAGCCTGTCTAGATGCGCATCTAGAAGTATTGCATCGGAAAATTACGATAGAAACGCCAAAATTCGAATTAAAATCCCCTGATTCACACAAACTAAAATACGCTCGCTGTAGCTGGGTTTTGGTTGATTCGAAAAAATGTTGACGGGGGAAGGAAACAGTTATGTTCGAATTAAGTCTGACGTAGCGCACCTCTCTCCATGGTGATATCCACACTCCGGGTCGGGAAGGCCGTAATGCATTTACAAGCTGGTTGCCAACCACCAGAAAACGTAGAAGAAGAAGAATGCGAGACTTGTTTTGTTTCCGGTTCTGCGGAAAACTCGCGCGAGTTCGTAGTTTTCACCAAAGTCCGTACATTTAATGGAAACACACAGGATTCATATTTCTTTTAATGCGCATTTCCCAATGATTCGAATCACTTTTGGATGGAAACATAGGTAGTGACTCTAAACTTTGACCTTCAAATCCCAACCAGTTCAACCTTGACTCAAAGTGAACGTTGTGCCAAATTTAAACATTTCCGTCAAGGTGCTCCTCAGATATCATATTCATCAGACACAGATGAGGTCACAATGACCTTGACCTTTGACCAACAAAATCTTATCAGTTCATCTTTGACTCAAAGTGGATCTTTGTGCCAAATTTGAAGATACTACCTCAAGGTGTTGTTGAGATTCTGCACATAAGAGAATGTGATGGACCATATCACAGTGACCGTGATCTTTGACCACCAAATTCTAATCAGTTCATCCTTGACTCAAAATGGATGTTTGTGCAAATTTAAGAATTTCCCTCAAGGTGTTCTTGAGATATCCCATTCACAAGAATGAGACAGACGAGGACACAATGACCATGAACTTTGACCTATGACCAACAAAATCTTATCTGTTCATCTTTGAGTTGAAGTGGACATTTGTGCCAAATTTGAAGAAATTACCTCATGGCGTTTTTCAGATACTGCTTTCATGACCTGAATCTTTGGCCACCAAATACTGATCAGTTTATCCATGGCTCAAAGTGGATGTTTGTGCCAAATTTTCCGTCAAGATGCTCTTGAGATATCATATTCACAAGAACTTTTGACCTATGACAAACAAAATCTTATCAGTTCATCTTTGAGACAAGAATGAGACAGACAAGGACACAATGACCATGAACTTTGAAGTGGATATTTGTGCCAAATTTGAAGAAATTTTCAAGACGCATTCTTGAGATTTCTTGTTCACGAGAATGGGACGGATGGATGGACGGACGCTGCTCTGATAAACTGCCAAAATACTGCCTGTGGCCGAAGGTTTCACTGGAGCAGAGGCATGAAAACAGTTTTCTGTACCAGTCTTCTTATGATTGTTTGCTGTACTGTAAAAACATGTTGTGAACATTTTCCACTTGTGTCATATGATGTTGAATGTAGCCTTCAGCAGCACGTTTCCGTCTCAGCGCAGTTTCCGTCTCCGCCATAATGTTTTCATGTGGAGTGAAGATTGCAGAGCACTAAACGCTGTCCATACAGGAAGTGCCGTGGGACAAACGTCACCAGATTGAGTTTCTGTGAGTCTAATGTGAGTCTATTAAAGTTGTCATGATGTGAAAACTTTCAGCCTCTCAGCTCCTGCAGGAAGTGAGCCACTTCACATCTCATTTCACCTTAAGAAAAATAAATAAAGAAAGAAAACCTCACAATTCATCTCGCTGCTGTTTCCATTGCCTTTTTCCCTCCCCATCCCACATTCACTGTCCTTCTTATTGCTTCATTTTTATTCCTTTTATCTGTGCTCTGAATTGGTCAGGATATAAATCAAGGTGCACCATCAAATTCACCCATGCTGCCATTTTACTTTCACAAAGGCGTTTGTCTGATGCAAGGACACATCCTGTTGACAAGGCATTACCTTGCAGATGGATATGATGGTTACGATCTCAACAAAAAAGTGACAGCTCTGGGTTGGATGTGAGTGTGTGTTGGTGGTTAATGTGATATCCCGAAATGGGATTTGAATCCTCGATTGCTACCTGCCAAGGGGTTGGGAGAGATTAGAGTAAGATTAGATTTTAGCCATGCTCCAACGAGCTCGCTCCCCTCTTCTGACATAATTGGATAGTTTGTGCCATATTTCATTCTCAATTGACTGGTTGTCACCAAAGATGCATAAACACGGGGGAAGAGGAAAGGAAAAAACACATTGCTGTAGACTCTGACTGTCAAATTATACGGACAATCACACGATGAGGGGCTTTGGTGCGACGCTTAGAAATGATCTGTGCATTACTGACGGGACTTTTTTTCCACTTTTTTATTATATAAAATCATGATTTTGAAAGGAAAGCAGCGGTGATTGATGGATCACAGTTCATCTCAGTGCATGCACCACTGAAATACTGTTATTAGATATTTGTCATCAAAGTCCTTCTCTATCCAAGCCCTAATTCCCGTCATGCCCGTCTCTGCAGCATTTCTTCTGTCACATAAAGCTCTTTTTCTTTCTTCATATTATCTCTCCTTCCCAACTTGTCTCTTTTTTCATATAGTCTCGTACTTCTCGTCTTTCTGTCTCGTTCTTTCTCTGACAAAAACGAGTCCTCTATTCTATTTTCTTTTCTCTTTTCTGTTTTGTCTGTCTCCTGTCCTTTCAAGCCTTTTCATTCTTGCTCACGTCTCCTTTCTCCTTCTCCGTTCTTTAATCTTCACACTTTGTACTTTTGTCATCTCTTTCTTCCCTCTTTCTTGATTTTCTTATTTTCACCTCACAGTCTTTCACTTTGCCTCTTGGCTTCTCTTTCAATTGAGATCAAAACAATGTACCAATTTTCTAAAGAACACTTAGGTCTGGTTTCTGCTTGAAATTCAACTGCAGTGAGTTTTAGCTGGAACGTTGCTGGTTTTGAGTTCAAAGCTTTTATGATAGCTGGTTATTCAGCGTGGTGTTGCTTGGGTGTAACCTGTTGTTCCAAGTGTGCAGGGCCCAATTGGTGGCACCAAGGCCCAATCTCAATACACCCCTTGCCCCTACCAACTAGCCCTTACCCCTCCATTTTGCGCATTCACATCTAAGGGTATGGTGCTGCGATTTTTCAAGGGACAGAGGGGTAGGGCAAAGTTTAAGCGATACATGGCCCTCCAAATGGACACACTTCAAAGCGCTTCGTGTAAGAAATCATCACCAAGATGGCTGTATGAGCAATAGAAGAAACCCACATGTATTTTCTTAGCTAATGAAGATTCAAAAATTACAGTAACCATCCTGTTTTCTTAGGTTAAAAGGAAATTTCGGTTTATTTCAACCTGTCTCCTATTGTCCTAAATTTGTTTCAAGTGACTATTGACGTAAAAATAATAGTTAGCATGTTAGCATATATCTGGCGAGCTCTAGATAAAGCCCAGCTGGATACTACTCCAGGTGGAGGTGTCTCGTCCTCGGTCACATCCAGACCTTGAAAATAAGGCTGCAACCGGTCCCATTCCTTGCAACAGAGGCATTCCTCTTCTGTGGGCACTGGGGCACAGCATTCACAGGTACACCACCAATCTCCAGAGCTACGCAGCCTTGCAGCAGCCATTCCTCCTCTCTCGTCCTCTACCTGTTGCACCTCTCTCTCTCTCCTCCTCCGTTCTTCAATTTCACGAAGCTCTTCGTCAGTGTATTCTGGCTCAAATAAATAAGGGCGGCCATCAAACTCTGCGAAATCAAATTCCTAGCTAACATGCTAACTATTATTTTTATGTCACTAGTCACTTGAAACAAATTTAGGACGACAGGAGACAGGTTGAAATAAACCAAAATTTCCCTTTAATTCACTGTAATGTATTATGGTCCTTTTCTTTATAATAAGTGTAACAACATAAATGACTTGCTTGCCGATGTCTCGGATGCTAACTAGCTAGCTAGCCAACATTACATAGTTATTGCTGATTTGTGCATGACAGTCTCGCATTTTGACATATTTTGAGTTGCATTCCTCCCTGTTTGATGGCATATGACACCCAGAGTTTTACTTAAGTCGAGCAGCAATGTTGCTGCTCTTGTTACCTCTTTTTTAATATCACTGTAGACTGGCAAGGTAGGAGCATGGGTTGCTAACGTCAGCCTACAGAGCACCACTAGTGGCAATGCAGCTGTGTGTGTATAAATTGTGAACGTATCATTAGCATCCTGACAACCGCATAAGGATGCCTGTAGCTGACAGAAGGGAAATCACCACTCCAGAAGATGGCATATTTGCAATATCCATCAAACTCATTGCATTTGTTTATATAAACGCCAGCAAACAGATGACATATCAGGGTCTTGAAGGATTGTCTCATTTCACAGGGGAAGTTTTCAAACACTTTCTCCTGTGGCTTTATTCTGAGGGGCAAGGTGACACTTGAAAACAAGGGGTAGGGGCAAAAATATGAAATGGGATTGGGCCCAAATCCACAATATTTACCTATCAATAGCTAAATATGTTTTGGGATGCACCAATTTCAAAAAGTCAGTGTATAGAAAAGAATGAATAAAACTCAAAATGTTCACCACCTATATGTGTTGAGGAAACATTCATAAAGAAACCTGTGGTGGGTTCAGTTTGGCTAAAAAGTTGTTGAAGTTAAGGAAAGGTCTTGGCTGTAGGTGTCTGAGAGCAACCTCTTCCTTACAACCCTCACTGAGGAGTGAGAACAACACTTTGCCTCAAGCACTGGAATAAACAGATAAATCACAGCTAATAGGGGCTGAATAAAGCCAAATAAAATCAGTGTGTGTAGCCAGTTTCACTCCAATGCTTCTCGAGTAAGTATGGATTTTGAAAGTGGAGTAAAGGTTGGGGATCAGCTGGTAGGCCACCCACTGAAGAACACCAGCTGTGTTTTGTCAGGCATTAAAAGGTCCTGCCCACCTTCACAGGTGTTTCCAGTTATACCAGTTGATTAAACTTTGAGGTTGAAGGTGGATGTGCTGGGGATTACAAGAGGTTACCAAACCTAACAGGTGCAAAAGCAGAGTGAGTCAATCAAGCACAGTCTGTGCACGCCCACTCAGTCCTGAGAAGAGCTCCAATCAGGTAAAGCAAGTGAAAACATGTGTGCATGGTTGGTTAGTATTTGAACCACTAAGTAGTCAAGGGGCTTAACATTTATATCATAATAAGTATATTGACAAATATAGATTTATTTTTTCTGTTTCACAGTTTTTGTCCTCTCTCAGCCTTTGTCTTTTCACTCCTTCACTGTCACACAGCACTGCAGCTCTCTTCCTGTCCTTTTTTCATCTTCTTTTCCCCATTTTCTGTCCTGTTATAAACAACTCTGTCTCTTTCTCTGTCTTTCTCTCCACTGTCACACTGTCTCTCTCTCTGCTCTGATTGACTGTCATCACATCTGACAGCACAGGCAGGAGAAAGATGATAAACAAGACGTTTACACCAAGGAGACATCCTCGGCTGGCCGTGCACAGCAACACACACACACACACACACGGACAGGATATGGTACACAACCGAGAGGAACGAGGGAAGATGCTGCCACACGCAGTCAGAGTTAAATTTGACTGATGCCTGTCAGGGAGCTGCTGTGACACCTGTCGGCCTTAAACTGATAGTCCATCTAAAATTGTGTCATTATCCAACTATCAGTCTGGGAAGGTGACTGTAATTTGTTCCCTTGTGGCAGACAGAAACTCTGGTCAGCATGGATTTTTGGCCACTTAGGAGCAGAAGAACTTAACATTTTGCTGCCACACACACAGTCCTGACATATCATCACCTTGTAAGGCGGTCAGACAGTTTGCCTTCTTACACAAATAAGAGACACTCCTTTTCAGGGTTTGGTGTCTACTAAATCCGAAGAAGAAGATCCATTTCACTGATACATTTCCCACTTTCTTCTCAAGCCAGTCTCTAACTGTGTCTGTGTGACATCTGGTGCTGTGCAGGTAGTATACAATGGGTTTATCAGAGCTTGACTGCTGAAACCAGCCGTCTGCTGCTGCTTGAAACAAGGTTGATAGAGTCCTGAGAGACAACCATGCTGTAAAAGCACAGTGAAAAAACAAAACAACAACAGAGGCGGCTCAGAAGCTCTGCGGAGTTGCAGAGGTGGCGATAACCATCTGTGGATTCATTACTACAGTATGTAACCACTTTTACACCACACATATTCATTTGATTACAGCTTTTGTTGTAGCTGATGGATGAAGCACACACTTTTTGACTACATGTGTTGTTATTTTGGTTGAACTATAATTGGTGAAGCTAGATATATGGTCTACTGAGCAATAATTTAGTGAAACAAACAAGACTGTCTTCCCAAGAAAAATGACAACAGATGTTTCAGCAAATGCCCGGCAACAAGATATACTGAACAAACATTTTAAATGCAACACTTTTGTTTTTGCTCACATTTTTCACTAGTTTATATTAAAGATCTTTTTCCACTTGATAGATATATTTTTTTCTCAAATTTTGGTCACAAATTTGTTACTAAGCACTTTAAATAATCCATCCACCCGACAGGTGTACTCAGGTGTGTCTTGGGCTGCAGGAATGTCCTCCACCACCTGTTGTCCATGAAATGAGTGCTCATTTTACTACCATGAACTGTGTCCAATGTTGTTCTCTTTAATTTGGCAG
Source organism: Epinephelus lanceolatus (assembly GCF_041903045.1). Classification (NCBI taxonomy): domain Eukaryota; kingdom Metazoa; phylum Chordata; class Actinopteri; order Perciformes; family Serranidae; genus Epinephelus; species Epinephelus lanceolatus. The sequence goes on along the minus strand of NC_135744.1, from coordinate 40,452,900 downwards.
TACATCCAAGCAACCTCACAACTCCAAACCACATGTAACCATGACAGCTCAAGACCTCCACATCCAGCGTGTTCACATGCAAGATCATCTGAGAGCAGCCACCCAAACAGCTGATGCAATGATTGGTTTGCACAACCCAAAAACCGTCAAACCGTCAGAAACCATCTAAAGCAGTGGTTCCAAACTGGTCGAGCCATGAGGTCCAGATTTGTCCTTAGTCATCAGCTGAGGTCCACAAAGGTGAATACTTGCGTTTGGACATGTCTTTGAGATAGTTTTCTGACTCTGTTAAGCAGCTGTCCTGTCCATTAGTCACTCTACAGGATAAAAGCTCTGTGTTGGAAATTCATTGTACTTAAAAAATAAAGTGTTTTTTTTTTTTGTTTGTTTTTTACAAACGACAAGTTTGCGAGTCACTTGCAGTCCATTAAAAGAATAGTGCACCCAAAAATGAAAATTCAGTCATTATCTACTCACCCATATGCCGAGGGAGGCTCAGGTGAAGTTTTAGAGTCCTCACATCCCTTGCGGAGATCCCAGGGGAGAGGAGGTAGCAACACAACTCCACCTAATGGAAGCTCTCGTGTGTGCGCTTGCGCAAGACCATGAGACATGGACACCGCCTTCATGTGTGTTCACGTGCTTTCGCTGGTCTCGTGCGCAAGCACGTACATATGAACACGGTGCACAGAGAGGCAGTTAGAGCTACAGGCTACAATGAGGCTAAAAACAGAGCTCAAATGCCGTTTTTCCAAACAACTTTTTATGTCGGGGCTTCAGGACACTTGGATCACTACGGACGAGCAGTATGGAGATATTTTGTGGTTTCTATTATGTGTTCTTGGACGTTTGAATCTGGGGCGCCGTCAGCCTCCACTAAGTGGAGTTGTGTTGCTACCCACTCCCCCCTGGGATCTCCGCAAGTGTTGTGAGGACTCTAAAACTTCACCTGAACCTCCCCTTGGCATATGGGTGAGTAGATAATGGCTGAATTTTCATTTTTGGGTGCACTATCCCTTTAAGAATGGACCAGCAACCCACTTTTGGACCAGGACCCATCACTGATCTAGAGGAAGCTCATCTGCATGTGCACTGTCCTAACCTGACAGCAGTTCATCATTGTAACTGGCTTGTGTGGTTTTGAGGCCGGTTGGATGTACCGCCAAGTTCAGCGAAATGAACATTAAGTTCAAAGGCAATGGCTTTGGTGAACATTCCTGCAGTCATCATGCCAGTTAAACACCTTCATAGCTTGTGACATCTGCAGCATTAGGGTTAGCATGTTGTTGATCAAACTGCACATTTTAGAGTGGCCTTTAACTGTGAGCATCTGTACACCTGTGTTGTAATCATGATATGTCACACCTGTCATGTGGGTGGATCATCTTGGAAAATAAGAAGTGCTCACAAGCAAGAATTAAGAATAATAAAATTGTGACCAAAATTTGTGAGAAATGTGTCTATTGAGTGCATGAAAAAACACATTAGAGCTTCAACTTAAACCTGTGAAAAAGGGGAGCAAAAACAAAAGTGTGTGTTGAATTTTTGTTCAGTACATAATGTTTTCAAGTGACAAAGCCCTGGTGGTTATCAGAATCTTGACTCTTATCTGTCAGGAGCAAAGAAGGAAGTTGGTGCAACAAAATGTGAGACACTGACACCAGTCTGCTTCCTGTTTTCTACTAACAAAAGTCAACTTTGCTCACATCAAGAAAAACTGCATCAAACTACCTAATAAATGTCACCAGCTGTCCCTATGTATGATCAGTGTGTTCCAAATAGTCACTGTTTCACCAAAATATGTCTGAATAGACAGTTTCCTTTCAAGCTCTTCCTCCCTTCCCTCCCTTTGTCGAGTGCCTGTCTGAAAATGTCTCTATTTCCACTATCTATCTATTTTTTATCTATATCTTGCTCTGGTTTCTCTCCACTTCTCTTAAGTCAATCGCTTTCATCTTTTAATTCTCCTGTTCATTTCATTTTGTACAGGATATGCTGCTTTTGATTTGTGTTGATTACATTCAACATTTGAGTGTTGATTGGACGTGAGTAGGGACTGACAGAGGGGAAAAGGAAAATGGCGAGGGATGAGGCAGCTGTTGCCAAAGATGGACCCATTGATCTGAAGATTACTTAACACAGCACTGATTCTGGCTCCTACAGACAGACATTACTGGACAGGAGCGCTAATTGCCCATGGAAAAGTGCTCTCTCCACCTCTCCATGGATTTCTTCATTTAAATCCTGCCTCTTTACTGGGTTTTCACATTTTTTTTCTCCCCAGTCAACTGAAAGGTGGCGAGATCTTTTATACACTTGAGTAAGTTCAGGATGTATTGTGCCCTCGCGGTTATAACACATGCAAATACTGTGTAATTTACACAACTTTAAAAAAGCGCATTAAAAAAGTCAATGTTGAAATGAGCCCAAAGACCCTAAATGCTTGTATGCAAAATATTTGGACACAAAACAGATTCTTCTTCGGGCAAAATCATATAAAGAAAAGGGGCTGATAAATGCATATGATGAATCAAACTGGATTATAAAGCCATTAGTGAAGCACCAATGATTCATCAATTAGACAAGCATCATGAATTAAAACACTGGCAGAAAAATCAAAATATGGTGTTTCTGTGATTAATACTGGAATATTAGAATGCACTGCTTATGTTCAGCATTTGACAACTGTAAGTGTGTATGAATACTTTGTTGTTGTCAGTCAACAGATAAAAAACTGGACAGGCTAACTGAATAGGTATTGAGTTAGATGCTTGAAAGTTATGTCAGGAATAAGAGGTCGTACTGGTGATTTTGTTGTCTTGTGTTGTGCTTAAAGAACAGCAACAGTGCTGTCAGAGCTAATGATGTTAACCAGGGAGTAACCAGGCCATGGCACTATGCTTCTGCGAAGACGCTGTTCCGATAGGAGCAGCAACTGCTGTTTGAGCGTGGTGAGCTAGCCAGTAGGATACACACAGAGATGGGCAAAAATACATCAAAATGTATTTTGATGCAAAATACAAAATACCCCTCAAACAAAATAAAATACATGTATTTTGTATTTTCAAATACAGAAAATACTTTTTTTCTTTTTGTTTTTAGCAGCGACCCGCAGCTCTATAGGTCACTCTCAGTCAGTCCACAAAGCTTTTTGTGAATAACTCAAAAAGTCCTTTACCAAAAATGCTTAAAATGTGCACACTGCAACTAGAGACCATGAGTAACTATACCAGAAAGAATGCCCACGATTCGTCCATAGGTGGCGCTATACTAACCGATTCAAATCTTTTTGTGAATAACTCAAAAAGTTCTTGACCAAAAATGCTCAAAATTTGCATACTGCAACTAGAGACCACGAGTAACTATGCCAGAAAGAACAGCCATGATTCATCCATTAATGGCGTGATATTAGCATATTTGGTCGCAGAAAATTTGTGCTCGTCTTCTCACAATTTGGTGTAGCAGAGTATTCAGGTGTGGGCTATAGGATAAACACAAAGCTCTGGTGAACCCCACAAAAAGGCAGAACAGTCACAGAACTAACTAAGTGTAAGTAACTAACTAAGAAAGTATTTTGAGTATTTTAAATTCAAAATTACTCAACTCAAAAGTATTTTGTTACAACTTTTATTTGCTTTTTATCGGCCTTATCAAATACAAATTACAAAATACTCAAATGTAATTGAAATACGTATTTAAAACACAAGTAATAGAAATACTGCCCATCCCTGGATACACACATGCACTAACATGCATGAGTGGCCGTGCCAGCTTCCAACAACAAACCACAGATAAACTCAGATTACAGCACGTAGAGATGTAACATGATTCCATCTCTGCTCTGCACGCCATCACTCCACTTTATCTGTACATAGCAAACTGTGGTTTGCTGCTTAATAATGTTGCATTCAAGATGTTGCAAACAGATTTGTTTTTACTGCTGTCATTAAGTATTTTCATAATCTGAAAGGTAAAATGGTAAATGAACTGCAATTGTATCGCACTTTTCTAGTCTTCAGACCACTAAAGTGCTTTTACACTACATGTCTCATTCGCTCATTCACACACACTCACACAGTGGTGGCCGATGCTACCATGCAAGGTGCCACCTGCTACTCAGTAACCATTCACTTGCACTCATATGGAACAGCCATCAGGAGCAATTTGGGGTTCAGTATCTTGCCCAAGGATACTTGGACATGCAGGCTGGAGGAGTTGGGGACTGAACCACCGATCTTCAATCTGAACTATTACTGAAGGATGATTCTGTACCTGCTTTTTCCAGATGTTGGATTTTACAATTAATTTCCTCTGCTGTAATGATCAGAGATTGATTTAAGTGATTAATATTTTCTTGATTGACTAAACATTTGGTCTATAAAAACGCTATAAAAATGTTAAATTCCAAAAGCCTCAGTTAATGTCTTCAAACAGTTTTTGTTCAATTGATCCGATTAACAGTCCAAAAGCCAGAGTTATTAAGTTTATTATATATTAAATTATATTATTAGAAACCAGCAAACATTCACACTTGACAAGTTGAAACCTGAGACTCTTTGACAGTTTTTTAAATTACTTACATGATTAATTGATTATCAAACTGGTGGACTAATTGTTTCACCTTCACGCAGATCTTAATATTGGTGCGTTCGTTTTGTACTCAGAGGTCGGAAATTCCCAGTCCGAAGTTTAAACTTGAACGCACCCTGAGATCGGATTTCCAACTCAGAAACTCAGAGCAACCGCATCAACTTCGACTTACGAAGTCAAGATGGCTGCCAGTCACATACATAGTGAGGAAACACTCTGCTAAAGTACTGTTTATAGCAGTTTTATCTTATTTGTTTTACATTAGGTCAGCCTCATCTGCGGCGTTCATCAGTTGGAGTTCATGATGGTTTTGAAGCTGTCTATACTCCGAAAGTGCAAGGGCAACAAAGGCTTTCTTGCGGGCGTCCATGTTTTTTTTGTCCACCGTTGTCAACTAGAATGCAAAAACTGTTGTCAACTCGGGGGTGACGTCATTCCCACTTCCGACCTCTGAGTACAAAACGAACACAGCATATATAAATACTGTACAATGGAGAGTGGGGAAGACATTATTTGCATATAACTGAGACATATGGGTATGTTTGTGCCAAAGTGAGTCTGTGATGGCTCTGGTGCGTTTGTATATACAGTGTAGATGCAGGATAACTTCATTATCACAGTTAACATGTTATTTACACTCGTCTGTGTTTCTGCCTTATGTCTGTGTTCTGTATTTGTGCGCTATGGAAAAGACAGAAGATGACTCACCTCAGCTCTTTGAATGGCTCGGCTCTGACGTGTGGCGTCTCCACTGATTTGCTGAACACGGCCCCTTCGGCCCCTGAAATCACAGAACACAACATCAGACAGGAGGCCGCCGTCAATTGAAACCACAAACTCCTCCCGTCCGATCAATGGACATAATCTCTGAGACTCCGCCGATCTATATGGCTCCAGTCAGCACGCACAGCGGGCATCACCTCGCCTCGCCCCACTGATAACATGGACTCACACGCATTTGATAGGGAAGCACACTGATGGAATATAACGAGGGTATTTTTAGACTAAAAACCTAATTTCATCAGGAAGGAAAGAGAAGAATAGATTTAAAGCTGCTGCTTTGGCAGCTCGGAGCAACGCTGACAATTCAGGAAAAAAACATGAACTCAAAAATATGCTCTGTTTACTATGATAGGCTGGTCTTTTGCTGTTCAGCAGACTGGATTTCAATCTTTCATTTTTATTCATGACCTCCTGTGGGCAGTGAGGCGACTTTCAATAAGGGTTCACAATACAAAGCAACAGGATGGTGCTCTGTGAGAGGGTATAGTATGTGTATTCTTAAACTAACACTTGGTCCAGTGGGCCTATTCTTTATCTTATTTTTTACTTATTAATGTGTCTTGTGAATCTCATATACAACAATGGAGTCCTTCCGCCCCAGGATAAGCTAACTTTTTATGCTAACTACAAAGTCCAGTCAAGGTCAAGTTTATTTACACTGCTCTGAATTGCACACCTCACTTAGAAGGCTTCATAGTATTTACAGCACACAACATAGATGGACAGAGATGCAATATGTGTTGCACGTACAAAACAGACACAAGTAGCAGTGGTGGAGCTACAATGTACAGAGAGAGAACCCAAGAATTACCAAGCAGCCATGATACACAAAACTCTGAATACAGAAAAACATTATTGTAGTTTACAATAAACACACACAAAGCTATAGCAGAATGCACCAAAAAGGACTTAAAGTTCACGTTAAATGGAGGTTAGAGCGTCTTAAGCTTCTGTACTGTCTGTGTAGAAATCTCCTCTGAGCCCCTCTTGGTGTTTGACTTCAGGCCTGGCCACCCACTTTGAAGTCATGTTGATGTAGCGATGTGAAATATGATCCAGAGTTTTCACTGGTTTAGGTTTATTTTGAAAATTGACCGGATACTCTCGTCTTTTCTGCCCCTGACTTCCTGTTTCACTCATTTGGTCTGTGTAAACTGACGCGCCGTTCCGCCGTCACCGAGTCCTTTTTTTTTTTTTGTTTGTTTTAAACGTCCAGCCCATTGTGTGGCTTGACCGGACTGCATACTGTTCTCAGAGAGCAAGTTTAGGTCTCGTGGGGCTACCCTGAACTTCATGCTACTTCGTCCTTCCCTAGTCTCCTACACTGGTTGCCTATTGGCTTACAAAGTAAATAGTAGGGCTGACCCAAAAAATTCGAAGCTTCGTTCAATGGCACGGGATTCGATTGTGAAAAAAAAAATCGAATATTAGGTCTTTTTTTTTCCTCCCGTTTTTTTGGGGGACCTTGAATGCAACACTAACCCCATTAGGCAGAGTAAAGAAGTCATCTGGTCTGATTAAAAAAGTTTCACAGTAAATCAGAGAACAGGGATATTATTATTGTCACGGGTTATTTGAAATGGACAAAGGTATTCTTTACTGGTGAGTTAAGGGAAAATAGCTATCATGTAATTAAAAAAGAAAACATCTCTGACAAGGAAATAGAAAGCCCAACGTGCAATGAATGGAGACCTATTATCCATCCTTGAACACAGACGACTAAATTCTTTCAACAATGTGACTCAAAATAATGAAAAAATAGATTTTACTGATGTAAAATAATATGTTGATGGTGACATTTTCCACCGGTCTGCTGCGCTCTGAGTCTGGTGTCAGTGACACATGCTGCTCTGAGTCGCGCATCTGTCTGCTTGCGCTGCAGTGCGCGCCGAGGGTTTTTTTTAGTGTTAAATCAAAAGTTAAACACTACTTATCAGCAACCAGAAGTGTATTTTTGTTTGTGAATATTTTTATCTTAATTCTAGGGTTGCAAGAAACTACCTTTTCGCCATAATTTTTAAGTTATTAACTTTTTTGGACTTTTTTTTTTTGCCGGTCGTCAAAGGCTTCGGTTTTGCATTTCTGGTCGGAATTCTACCAAGGTAAGCAAATTGCTGAAAAATTTACATTTAACTGTGTTATAAAACCATGTGCCCTGCCTGAATAACTAAAACACACTTATGATGAAAAAAACTTTTTGTTAGATGAGTTTGCTGAATTTCTTCACGAAAAAAAAACGAGGCAAGAAGGAGAGAGTAGTTCTAATAGGCGTCCTACTACACAAGAACATGATGAGGTAGGCTAATGTAATGCACTTGTCTATTATCTATTATCTATTTCTGTATGAAACTGCATAAAAATAGGATTTCGCCACGTGAATTTTCAAAATTTTCTTGGGGGAGAACCAATCTGAAATCTTTCTGTTTGTCACAACAGGACATACTACTGGATTTTTTAAGCAGATGATCGGGTCCATGTCATTGGTTCGACATCCCATTAGTCCAACGGTCCGCGGTGCTGAACGGCTCCCGGCGGGCATATTTCTGCCTTGATGGTGCGCCGCGACCGGCTCTGGGTCAGCTGGGAAAGGCTTGAGGCGAAGCAGGCTCACGGCTTATGTGTTTGTCACTTTCTTTTTCATTTTAACCCACACCATGATCTTTTCCTGACCCTAACCAAGTGGTTTTTGTGCCTAAACCTAACCAGACCTTAACCACAGGGCATCATGATGATTTCGGAACAACGGGACTTCGGAACAATGGGTTTAATATGGGATGTCGGACCAATAGGCAGTTCCCCAGATGATCAATACTACCATCCGATTGATTAACTCGACCTTGATCTGCACCGTTAAACAAATATTGAGCATTTATGGACGTATGTGGGGCTTAGGCCTATGGATATGAATATGTAAACGTACACTAATTTCTTCTGTTTGCCACATGTGCATATTAACTCTTTTAGGGTAAAAAAAAAACGTGCTGCCGTGTCCACGTATGTTCATGACCACGCACGCACAAGCACATATTACGTCACAAGGTAAAATCTCACTCTGGCCCTGGTGGACAGGCTAAGAGTTTAGTGTGATACAGAGCAACAGAGGAGTCAGCTGCTGAACGGACTATTGGTGGCACACACGCCTCCTTCGCCATTAGATCAAGAGTAGGATGAGGGAGAGATGAATGAATTAGACCGTCACCTCAATGGTTTGGAAATGAAAACAAAGGTTTTGCCCACTGATATCCAAACGCACATCTCTTTCTGCCTCTCTCCATATTGCCCTGTTAGCTAGTAGCTAGCACAACCCACAAATGGTGAAGTGCAGTTATATGACCAGTGTGGCTAGCTAGTCATGGAAAGTCTCATTTGATTGATTTAACTTTTGTAAATGTCATCAAACATTTGAAACTGTAATACCTCGTTATATAGAAAGAGAAAAGACATGACTTGTGGTGTATAAATACCTTCATCATGATGTTTGACATATTTGGCATATAACAAGAGATAATCAGTTAACACAGGGATGCTATTCAAACTTGGAAAATGTATTTTTCATTTTATAAGGACTTCACAGTTCATCAGGAGCATCACACACTGGCAGCATCTCAGTGAACATTTATGCATCCAGATACAACACTGTCCTATCAATGCTGAAGAAAAACAGCAATCAGAATTCCTTCTTCAATTCTCAGATCTCTGCTTCTGTATCCTGACAACTTCCTCTGTTTATACAGCTCAGCCAGTGACATGAGTCAAATGACACGCTGCACTGTGACATGCTGCAACATCATGCAGTTGGTGTGTGTTGCACTTTAAACATGAACACATTTGCAGCAAGAAATAGTCTAAAATTCAGCAAACTGTTGGTGTGTATGAAGTGAAGACTCTGGTCTGGTGTGCTAAATATTTGCTGCTACATATTGCCATGCATCCTGGCATGTTAAGACGCTTATGTGAGCATTGATCTCTGACGAAAAGAGGGTGCAACTTACAAGCTACAAACGTCCAAACGGCAGAAAGAGATGGTCTCAAAATAAATATTTCAAATCCTCAGCTCATAAATAAGCTGAAGTATGACGTACATTCCATTGCTTGTTTGTGATGATGTAAAAAAAATAAATAAATAAAAAATCAACAACAAACCCCTAATACTCTGCTGGCCCTCACCCCGAGGCTCTGATTGACTGTAGTGCAAATACAGCAGCTCAGCTTGAGTAAACCGAGGCATTCAGGTACATCAAATCAACAAAGCATCAGGTGCAGATCAATGGCCATGACTAAATGTGTTTCAAAGCGTTCTTGGCACTGCTGGGAATCTAAACACCTCTCACTCTGAGACACACTTCTCAGTTTTCACTTGTAAGTTAGATGGAAAAGAGGAAGTTTAAACCTCGTCAAATGCGATATTTGTTGGCATTTAGCCCCATGATGAAGTGTGTGTGTGTGTGTGTGTGCAGGTGAGAACCCAGTGTCAACACATTAAAGCTCTGACGTTCTGCGATATGGGACTGTCAAACCGCCCCACGTACAGCAGAGGAACAAATAGATATTCCAGTGACAGTGGAGTTTGATTGTTGAGCCTTCCATGTTGTTCGGGAAAATTCAGCGAGCGAAAATCCATATTTGATGACTGAATACTGCAGTAATAGAGTTTTAAATGGATGTGAAGCGTTAATATCTCTATATATTCCAGGTTCAAGCTTGTTAACGTGTTTAATGAAGTTCAAATTGCCTGCCACCCTGAGAACAACTTAATAATGTTTAGTTAGGATATTTATTTTTCAGCTGGTTAGGGTTTCATTTGACACACTGCAGTATTCTTTTGTGTTATTTTGAAAACACTCCTGACACTAAGGTGCAAGAAGACTGAAAATAAATAAATAAATAGAAATAAAAAAGTTCTGCATAATGCTCTAAACATTTAAAGATACTTCACTGCGTCAAAAGTGTGATAGGCAATGTCACAGTGATGTCAAAGTACACATGGGATATGCACGTCAGAGTTCCAAAGTCAAAATAAATCCCTCATTATTTCAGTGACTCAACAAAGTCTCATGTTGTCACACTGATGGATGTTTCCCAGGTCGTAAAGACAACTGAGCCAATCAGAGTGTTCCAGATGTCAGGTGAGATCCTTTGTGTTTACGGCCCCAGAAGTCATATAAGAAAATAAATATTGCCCAAACATTGGGGAACATTGTGGACGCCGTCACAAAGTGCAGCAAGACTTTTTTACATTTGTCATTTTAATAGTGCAACCACACCTATAATGAACAACCGTGTCTTATTTCTTATTTGAGGCATTTATGTTGAAGCCACCTGGATGGATTTAGTTGTGGCAGGACAAGTTTGACAAGTTTGAGTATTTTTTTTTTTTTTTCAGTTAAACAGGCATTTAATGGTTGACTTTCCCTGATGTCTGGAGATATTTACAACACTTTCGTTCCCCCGGGGAGCGCTTCATAACGCAGCTCAACCTGTCAAAAAGTCAGGGAAATAAAATATCTTTATGCAAAGTGGAGCTACGGCTCGCCCATGTGGGATAGATAACTCTAGTCTTAATGACGGCCACAGGTGGAGACACTTCTGTTCTCCTCTGTTTTGTTTTTCTTTCACCCAAGTAGAACTCTTATTAAAATGTTGTTGAAATATTTAAAGTTTTATACTGTCTGTAAATACAAATCATTCATTTCTCATTTTTACAGTTACAACTCAACTCCTGAAACCTGACTCATGGGACACATAATGGGACATCAGGTGCATTATCATGGACTTCTTCTTCTTCCTATCTTACACTGCTTAAACACCAGAGCTGATACCGTACTGTGTCCTCAGTATTGCATATGTTTATTCCCTCTGCCTCCCTGTCTGCTGCATTTGACTGCTTCCCCACGATGAGAGCTGGCAGCAGCTCTGAGGATGAACTCATATGATGACTCATATTCAGCTAGTGCAAACCCCCAGCACCAGGTGTCACAGTGGGTTGGTCAGCACATTCTTAGTCCAACCTCATCACATATTGACATTTGGTCATGGACTTTCCATGTCCACATATGACGTGCAAGGTAACCCGGGCAAGTTGGTTGCTGACGTTCTGGGGTGCCGTGTCAAGTTCTGTCTGTTACAGGCGTTGTCAGTTTTCAAAAGACACTTCTGTTTTCACAGGAAATGTTTGAATACAGTCTCTTTCAAAATAAATGCACTACACCTGTACAACAATGCAAATTGACATTGTTTTTCCTTCAACAACAAATGCACGTGGTTAAGTTTTACACTTGCATGTGTTTGGATTTAGGAAAAAAGAACAGAGTCTGACTCTACAGTCTTACAGGAGGTGAACACTGGCCTCCAGGGTGAAAGTCAGAGTTTGCTGGACCCATCCACCACCCCTCCCACTCACCCTACTCAGACTTTCGCTGTCTTAACTTTCATTGTTTTTCTGCTTCGTTTCTTCCTGACCCCGCTGAGTGCTGTTAAACAATAATGGCTACTGGCCATTGTAAATGGACTGCTTTTTCCATTGGTGTCTGACGCAGGAAATCCCTGACCAAGCAGTGGTTTTTGACAACTTCGGAGTGAGACCATGTTGGGGTGGTAGCTAACAGCAGTGCTGTGGCCTCTAAACCAGGGTCCGTCTCCTGAGATGCAACCATTTATCCTCGCGGCGAGGTGGTCTGTAGCAGCGAGGAGTCAGGCGGAGGACACACAGTGATTGGAGGCTCTCGCTAAGGTTAGCTACATAAACATGAACTTGAAGCCGCAGCGTTGAGCCTTTGGCAGAAGGCTAAACTACTAGCAACAATTTCTCTTTATCTCTAAAACACTTTGCTGATATTGACACGTGTTTTATATAATTTATTATCAGTCTCTCTTTTTAATAACTCTGTCTGCCTTTTTTGGGTTGATTTGCAGTGTAGGGAGCTGTTGCCAAAGCTGAAATCGCAACTTTGTCCTCACGATTCTCCGCCACTGAATCAGGCTTTCATCACCTGAAGGGACGTGCACACACATCTGCATTTGTAAAGCAACCAATAGGGGTGCCCTCTGTCTGAAATTATCTGTAACTGGCCGAAATCTACCGTCATGGGCTGGATTTTTTAAAGCTTGAAATTAAAGCCAAAAGGAGATGGTGAAGTCTAGTTTGCCCTCAGACCACTTGCCTTATAATATGCTCAGAGTTTATTATAGGATTAGATATTATGGATATTATGGAAGCCATTATGGGATGACACCAAATAAAACTGACTACCCCACCTTTAACCTGATTTAAGCTAAATCCTGAAGCATTTAATGAAATCAAATCCAGTTTTTGGCATTGTCTGTATTATATAAATTCTGGATGTGCACCCAATTGTTATCTTAGACTTTTATATTTTGCACTCTTTCCACTTTCTATTGCGAATGCTGCACAGCAGTATCCTTCGGGATGAATAAAGTTTCATCTTATCTGATCTTTTATTTTTTTTTCTGAATCAGAATTTTAAAGATTCTTTCTCAGGTTTTCTTACAAGCGAATTATAACTGAGCACTTACAAAAGAAAAGAAAAGAAGTTAGAAAAAAGCCCTAGTAGCTCATGAAAGCTCTGGTGACATTTAAATACCTGTTCAGTCAGTTAGAGCCAGAGTACAGAGAGGAGGATGTAAAGTGAAGTGGAAGCCTCGGTGCGTGTCACTGCCTCTTTCCTGCAGTAAAGTGAGTGAAGATAAAACAGAAGCCTCACATTAGAAATCCCAGCTCTCTGTCGGAATAAAAAGAACAAAAATCTCTTTACTTTGCTTCTGGCTGTCACTCTGCCTTAAATCGCTAGTTTAAAGGATAAAACCAGTGTCATTTTATTTTATTCATACCACCATTTTTATCACCCATATAGAAAGTTCAAACACACTGATGTGTTCACCAGTCAGTCAGGCAGTGTGTAGACAATTTTTATATTTCATCATTAATGATAAAAATAATATTCCTCCACACACAATAACAACAGTCTCCTGGATAATTTAGAAATATAAAGGGTTATTTCAGGGCCACCAGTGATAAACGGTTCAGATTTATTTCTGAGCGTTGTGTTTTTATCTGTAGTTTAGTATGCAGGATAGTATTCATGAATCTCAGCAGCTATTTCTGTGGAAAAGATACCTCACAGAGCTGCACCATGCAAAACTCTGGCATATTAAGAGCTCTTTTTGATTGTAATCAGGAACAAAACACGGCACTGTTTTGACAAATTGATCCAAAATCGATCCGAATTTCATAAGGGAAGTGATTCAGTTTGCTGACATTAGTGCAACAAAGCTTAACGTCTAATTCCACTCAGCTTTGAAGTCCTTAAGATTTTCACAAAGTCAGATTAAGTGTTGAAACAATTTATCCCAGCATTTTTCAGCAATACCTGCTTAATGCATTGATGTCTCATAATTACCTCTGTATAGGGTAGTTTTCATTGTTTCTGTTGGAGCTCACAAAAAGTGATGCATGCATGTTCTGTAGTGCCACTATTCATCCTTTCATCTTATTGATATCCACCTCATAGGTAACTAATGGCTCTCATGGTTATCACTGACAGTTAGTAGTGATGGGCAAAGCAGTTCTTTAGATGTTACTGAATCACTAGAATCAGATCATTAAAAAGATTCGTTCACCGAATCTTTTAGTGCTTGGTGGGAGAAGCCCTGACTGTGTACTCCGTAGTCCGACTCAGTCCCTCTCCGTTGCTGCTGCTGCGTCTGCCCTGCACTGGTGAGTCTCATTACTGGCCAGCCTAACATTTTAAGTTTGTTTATCTGGAAACTAAGTCACTGGGGAGGTGTGTGATTGTGTTCATGTGGCTTGACTCCTGGCTACATTAGCCGTTAGCTTGGAGAAAACAGTCCCTATGAAAGTGTATCGCTGAGAAGAAATGATCTGAATCACTCAGGGATCAAGGTTACGTCATTCACTGAGTGATTCGTCACGTGGTAGGCAGTCCCTCTCTGCACCCTGGCTGCCTTGCGACTCACAAGTGATTCATCGTTCGCACAGACCGAATCGGCAGTTCCACTCCCGGCCTGCACGCTAGCTGCTGAGCTCAACTGAACTGAGAAATGAACGAATCAGTTTCGGAAGTGATTCAGTTCAGTACGTTCACTCAACAGATTTGTTCTTTTGAAAGATTCGTTCGCGAACGACACAACACTAACAGTTAGTGTAATACCTGAAATAAACTATTACTTGTTTTCATTTTTCATTTATCCACACTGATCTACACTGCTCCACTTCCCCCGGTGCGACAACAGATAAAATATCCCCTGACGATTGCTGTGTGTTGTCGTGTCATCATATGCTACATTATAGAAGTGTGCCAGTGATCGGCACATCTGGATCATGCTGTGCAGTATATTTCTTTTTTTTTTTCTTTTTTCCTTAAGATATTTTTTTGGGCATTTTTGCCTTTAATGCACAGGACAGGTAAGTATGAAAGGGGGGGAAGAGAGGGGATGACATGCAGCAAAGGGCCACAAGCTGGATTTGAACCCCGGTCGCTGTGGCAACAGCCTTGTACATGGGGCGCCTGCTCTACCACTAAACCACCAACGCCCCTGCAGTGTATTTCTATTAATACACCTGCAATGTCTACAACGTATCCCATTCTGCATTCGTGCCCTAAGGCTGTTTGAAAGTAGCGGGGATACGGAGCTGGCCCCAGGTTTGTTTTTTCCTCATCTTGATGATCTGCACATCTGGCCTGAGTGATGTCAGCACATATTGGATGTGTTTTCATTCATATCCCCAACACTTGCAAAGCAATGCTGGCACACAGTCCTGACTCTCTCCAGTGCTGTTGTAGCTCTGGTGTATTAATTTGGACTCGTCATCATGACTAAATCACACGCCATTCTGTTTGTTGTGCTAACCTTGATATTGTTTACTGTGTTTCATATCATAGAGCAACAAATATTTATCCATATCTCATAATTATTAGACTTTGATTCTCTGCCTGTCCCTCCCTGTGTCCAAGGCTATTCATTTATTTCAAAGGTCTCATTGTTCTGTATCATCCGGCTATTATTAATACAAGCAGGGAATTTTAATACAAAGGTGTAACCACTGTATGTGAATGCATGAATGGGTCAGACCTGTGCAGGACTGGATTTGAAATGAACTGTAATAAAGTGGAGCCTCTGTGCTTTGGTTACCTGCTGTGAAACAACATGACCCTCATCCATTTACAAGGTACATTAGTTCTTCTGAGGTCATTTTGCTGAAAGTAATGCAAAAGTAGTGTAATGAGTAACCTATTACTCTACACAGAGAGTAATACTGTGAAGAAACACATTACTTTCCAATCAAGGTAACTAGTAATATGTAATGTATTACGTTTCGAGAGTAACTTGGCCAACACTGCTGACAGTGATCTGTCTAAAAAAAAAATCTACAAAACGAGACCTGGTGATTTTTTTCTTTTTAAAGATATTTTTTGGGGCATTATAGCCTTTAATTGATAGGACAGACAAGCATGAAGGGAGGAGAGAAAGAGAGAGAGAGAGGGGATGACATGCAGCAAAGGGCCACAGACTGGATTTGAACCCAGGTTGCTGCGGCAACAGCCTTGTACATGGGGCGCGTGCTCTAACCACTAAGCCACCGACGCCCTTGTGATTTCTTTTTTGTGTCAGAGGATGATTTTTAATTTCTGCATGATAGGAACTGAATAAAAAGGCTCAGCCACAGTGAGCTGTTTTATAAAGAGCTGCAGGCCGCAGGCTGCAAAACTCCTCATCAAGGCACACTTCTGTGTGAAAACAACATGAGGCTTCACAGTAACAAACACCTGTTGCTCTTATTCTGTTGTACTTCTGACAGATTTGTGCCCACAGAACTTGGGACACTTGCTGTTACAATCAGTAACTACAAGTGAGTCATCCAGGACCGGAAACCGGAGCTGTGCTTCAAGGCTGTTGGATGTGTTTCATGTGCTCTCTGGGACTTGTAGTTGACCTGACTTCTTTGTATAAACTCTCATACATTTGACTTAATCTTTCAATGCACAAACATTATTTTCATTATGTTTTTCTGCTGATATTACAGATACTTCTGTGTCTATACATGAGTTGGAAATACTTGGCCAGTCATCTGTTGCTGAACAAAACTAATCAGACATGTACAGCCAAAACTGACCTGACCATCTGATGTAACCCAGCCTTCCTCTGCACTCTATTTGAAAATGTGAGCTGCATTTACCTCATTTCTGTTGAAGAGGATTTGTTGTGCTAAGAGCTACATATAGACTGTGGGGTTTGTAGAGCTAGGCTGATGAGTCACTGGACAGATATATCAGCCAATTATAACTTACTGCATATGCGATCTGTGTCTGTTTATATCATCTGAGAAGTGACCAAAAAGTGCAGTAGAGAAACTCCAAAGATCAGTTTGTGAGCATTAAGAAACAGTGACTTGCAGGGGGGTGACAGTAGGGGGAAAAGTGGGACTGATTACCAAGGGCCCCAGTGGGAAGGGACCACTTGAAAAGCCTGGAATGAAAAGATTGATTTTGTTTGTTCTTTTCCATTTCTAAGTAATTAGTATCACAACTTAACTAAAATTGGTTGAATAAATCTGTTGCAAGAGCCTGGTCTCACTCCAAGTCGTTGAAATCCAGCGCTTAGGCAGCATCAGGAACCAACAAAAAAAGGCGTCCAACATCGGCATGATACACAGCCAGTTGCTGTTATAGTTTAAGTTCTAGTTTTGCAGACCAGGCGAGGCGGAGGCGCAGCGCACCTGCACTTCGCCAACTGGGTGTGGCCAGGCAGATTTTGTAAGTTTGGCACAACGTGCGCGCTGGCGCAGCTACTCCTCTTTCCCACCTCCGTCCCTCCTACATGTGCAAGTCGGAAAGAGGGAGGAGAGAAGGTGTGGAGTGGGTTTTACACACATCACACCAATCAAATGAGCCCCTCTCCTCGCCCTTAAATGCGCCGCACGAAGGTGTAATGAGAGTTTACTCAATTCACCATGGCAGAAGAGAGCAGCAGCATCAGACGGCCAAACTTCTCCCAGAAGTTTTGGTTTTGGTCCGGGAGGTCCAAGCTCACAGTGTCCGAATATACGGAACTGCGAGCAGACCTCCACGGGCTGATGATGCAAAGGTAGCCTGGGAGGAGGTCACCACAATTGTAAATCAATGTTGCGTTTCTCTTGTGCGCGCGCTCTCTTTCTCTCTCGCAGTCTCACTCTGTTTCTTTTCTTTTGACTTTTCTAAGATGACAGCTGCTGAATATATACTCCCTATCTGATGCTGTGGCTGTTTGTGGTTGGCTGAGAGGGATGTGAACTCATTAGTTTGCAGCTGTGTTAATCAAATCAGGTTGGGTTTCCATTACGCGTGCCAAACGTGCCAAACGGTGCCAATCCCCTTTGATCTGACATCAGATGTGACGGGACAGTCAATATAGAGATACATTTATGTGCTGATTGCAGATAGTTGCATTGAATAGTGGTTTTGTGGGTATTTATTGCATCGTTAATGTGCCTGACATTCTGGAAACCTGCCTGTGAGGTTTTGGTGACGTGTGCGCACTGTCCGCCGGTCAGCCAAACTTCCACTACACCGGCTGCGCTGACAGTAAACCTGGTTTCAGCTGGCGAGCTTTTAGCGCACCTTCGGCAAAGCCTTTTGTCACTGCGCAAAACTGGATCTGTTGACACCTCCCCCTGCTGCGCACACCCATCTCAGCGCACCTCGGTTTGCCAAACTACCAAACTGAGCGCACCTCGGATTACTTAACCACCAGTGATTGTAACAATTCTGTTACAAGAAGATATTTGTTTTCAAATATCGCTATCAGGATCCAGTATCGGTCAGGCTCTATTTGTGTGTTAGACATTGATGAAGAGTCTGAAGGCAAGACATTTACTCTCATTAAATGTCACAGATTATTGACATTGTGACACTGCAGATGTTTATATTTTTGCTCTGCTGTCTTTATTTGTATTCAGCAGACTGTGACGACTCCATTCATGTGCACCTCTGTGAATAAAACTTGATCTATCTGATTTTCTGATCACAAGCTCCACATGAATACTGAGCAGACAGCAGCGATACGTCACAGCTCTGACATGTTCATGGACCAGAGTGTGAGTGTGTGTGTGTGTGTGTGTGTGTGTGTGTGTGTGTGTGTGCGTGTGTGTGTGTGTTGGGGTGTGGGTCGGGTGAAAAAATAAATGATGCTATTAAAGATTAATGTGTCTGCGTGAGCAGCTGTGTGCCCGTGTGTATCCGTGTATATGTGGAAGTGTGTGTATCAGTATGTGTGTGTGTCTGTGAGGTAGCAGTCAGACCAGATATCAGCCTTGGCCTGGAGTATCTCAGAGGTGATGAAATACAGAGACAAGGCACAGAAGAAACTCCCTCCAGGAATAATTTCAGTGATTGGTGATGGTCGGGACTATACATGAGCAACAATAACCCAAAACCAAAGTCCTGCATTTATATTCTGCATTGTTTTGCTCACATCTTCACATCTTTTCTGTCTACAAGGATGATAGCGGGTGGCTGGTAGAAATAAAAGAGGTGAGATACTATTGCACGGAGGTAGTAGTCTGACATAGAAAATGTCATTTATACATGTCCTGCATTAGTAAAAGCCAAGGTGAGAATGAAACAAGCAATAAGTTGCAAGAGCTGCAACCATGTACATGCATACGTCCACACATTCAAGCATTCACACACACAGGCTCACAATCATTTGTCACTGTAATCCAAAAATGCCTTCCTATGACAACCAATTCATAAGTCATGAAAGCCTTCTGCGTCTGAAAACGACGTACAGGGCACCCTTCAGCATATCTTGTGTTGGGTTAAAATAAGTATGTTTGCTAAGTGAGGGTAGGATGGAGCGGGAGATTGACAGGCGGATTGGGGCGGCGTCAGCAGTGATGCAGGCGCTTAACCAGTCCGTTGTGGTGAAGAGGGAGCTTAGCCCAAAAGTGAAGCTCTCGATTTACCGGTTGATCTATGTTCCAACCCTCACCTATGGTCACGAGCTCTGGGTAGTTACCGAAAGAACGAGATCGCGAGTACAAGCGGCCGAAATGAGTTTCCTCCGCAGGGTGGCTGGGCTCAGCCTTAGAGATAGGGTGAGGAGCTCGGACATCCGGGAGGGACTCGGAGTAGAGCCAGTTGAGGTGGTTCGGGCATCTGGTAAGGATGCCTTCCAGACGCCTCCCTTGGGAGGTGTTTCGGGGATGTCCAACCGGGAGGAGACCTTGGGGCCACCCCAGGACACACTGCAGGGACTACATCGCCCAGCTGGCCTGGGAATGCATCGGGGTTCCCTCAGAAGAGCTGACAGAAGTGGCTGAGGAGAGGACTGTCTGGGCTTCTTTGTTGAGGCTGCTGCCCCCGCAGCCCGGACACGGATAAGCGGAGGACGACGAGTGCGAGTACAAGACGAGTATGAGTATGTTTGCTAAGTAACGTATCGTGACATAATCAGAGTGACATCGGTGTGAGACAACTGTACGTGAATTTGGGTGCTTTCACACTTGGTCCTTTTCAGCCCCCTAAGTGGACTCAGAGCTGTGACTCTGAATTTTTCTGCGCAAATGTGAACACACACAAGAGAAATCAGACCCCTCAAATCCCATTTCTCTTGGTCCACTGTTTGGTCCACTTTAAGAGGACTGAGTTCGGTTCATTTAAAAAGGACCAACATAATCTTACGTTAAAAGTAGGGTGACTTATGGTTTCACACGGGACATGATCTATGGTCTCTTAGGTGACCACCACCTGACCCATCCACCTCCCCTCCCTCCCATCCTATATGGGCTGTCTTGCTCTATATACTATGTCAGTTGCTTTTAGCGACAAGTATTGCTGTGGATGGGTTTACATCGGAGTTAGCTGAAGGCCCGGTGCGTCTCATAACGATGCTAAAGGGTGCCTTTGGCGTCAATAACATGTGTTGTGGAGAAGGTGGACCCAAACACAGGAGACAGCAGACAACAGGAGCTCAAAAAGTTCACTCTTTATTCCAGGGAGCAGCACCTGAATATCACACAACCAAATCAAGGATCCAACAGAGACTGAACTGAAAACCAGGACTTAAATACAATAGTCTGACGAGGGGATGAAGTACAGGTGGAGAAAAAGGGTGGAGAAGCTCAGGTGAGGGGAATAAAGTGATAAGACAGAGGAACAATGAGGCTATCACAGGGCAGGTGTGTAGCTGTGTAAATGAGGGAAAGGCACTAACTGGGGGAGCAGGAAGAGGTGAGTGAAACTAATCAGGGTGGGGCTGACGAAGGCTAAGGCGGGAAAACACAAAGATGGGAAATAAAAGCAGACATGACACGTAAAGAGTGAATCTACCAAATAAAACAGGAAACAGTTTAAATATTAATGAACATGGAACAAGGAAGACTGCGAACAGAAAAACCCAACAAACAAAATCCTAGAGATAAAACTACAAACCAGGAAATGGGAAAGTCTTGGGCAAAACGGTGTGTGCGCGTTTCTATCTCTGTGTGCTTTTTCTACACATTAATCTGTTTAAAAATGATGCACCTTTTTGTCATTAAAGGCCACCCCCTTCCTCACTTTTGCCAGTTGGCACTAACAGCTGTTGTTTAGCTCAACATGACCAATCTTTCCGCACAGTCTTGTGCACGTCTGTCAGTCCCTTTGGAAGTTTGCACCTCTTTGTTATAGGTCACTCTCACTGCCCTCTTGAGCCATTTGAAATGAACACAAACACACATCTTAACACACACACACTTGACCGTCATGCCAAATTTCAGCCTCCTAGGGCAACACCTGGGGCTACCAGCTGACTAATAATGTCCAATTTTGCGTGCCAGCCTTTGGGAACTATCCCTGTCATTATAACCTGACAAGTCTCACTATTACAACTCTCTTTATGTGATTGAAGCATTGGTATTGCTGATTTAACTTTTATGTACGTGTTAGTTACAGGGGAATTGGATTTATTAAGGGCTCCCTCAAACAGTGGAGCCTTTTCCAGCAACTTTACATCCATTTGCTATAAATGGTTAATTCTGAACATTATAATGTGAGCAGAAGATTGATATTTTTATCAGTGGATTTTGCCTGCATGGCCTGATTTCTAGTTATACCACGTATTCCATCACCGCTCAGCTTAAACACTGCAACCATCGACTGAAAAGAAACTCAAAGAAGACTCTGCAAATCCGTCCTAGATCCCTTTCAAATGATAGAAGTGTGTTTTATCCCTTGGTGAAAATATACAGCTGCTGTTGATCAGATGGTGATAAAAGTTGGAAATTAAATCTACAGGCACAGTTTGGATTCAGTCCGCCTTGACTTCATGGTATTGTGCAACACCGACTTTATTTAACTTTACAGTGTTTTGCTGCATTTAATGCAGTCGGACAGAAGCAGGTACACAGACACACATACTTGGTTAGATTATGCATGAATATTAATGTCACATTCCTCTCTGACACATTTGAGCTGGATTAGCATGTGCAGTCACACTGCTCATTGTAACCCACTTACTGTATTTTTTAAATGCATGGGTATAATAAAAACAAGAAGCGCTAATAGACAAAGTCCTGCTGGATGTACTTAACCACCAGTGACATGCGCAGCTCTAAATTAAATCCTATTTAATCCACAGATGTAAATGATGACTGTTCAGCATGATCAGAACCACATGGGACTTGTAGCATTTCAGTAGTCGACAGCTGGACAAAAATACTGCAGGCAGAAGCTCGACGAATCTGTGATGCTGCTCGCATGTCTAACCGTGAAATTATGAGCACTGACTGGACGTCTGACTGCATGAAACCCACTCTCATCCTGTCAGAGAAAACCTCGCTCTCAAGCTGTTAGATAAAGCCGATTTGTGATGTTCAGTGTGTTCCGTAGTGATTTGTGATGAAGTGTTGTAATTTACTATCACTTTCCCTCAATCTGCCTCAACCACCTCTACTGCAACTGATGATTGCCTACATTTTCCAGAATGACTTTGAGACATCTGAGAAAAGTTGAAAATAAAGTAGCGAGTGATTTGAAGGCAGGTTTATTTTGGCCAGTTTTTGAAATAACAATAAAGTAAAACATGTTATTTTAATGGTTGGTGCATCTTCACACCTGAACACGTTAAAGTCCAGATAAATGCCCTCTGTTCTGACACCACATTTAAACCCTAACTGTTGAAAATTGATGAAAACAATCCGGTATGTAGAGGGAACTGTGCTGTAGTGATGCTTTACGTGAGGTCACATCATCAAAGCCTGGCAATACTCAGTGAATTTTATCTCTGGGGATTTTCTATATTGTATTATAACTTGACTGTGTGGGTTTGAGCTGTTGCAGTAGTGGGCCAATCATATGTTGCATTAAAGCAAAGAACCCCTGAGGTGACTGGCTGCAAGACCTTACAGATTGTCATTCTTTTTCTAGATCTGGGTATTAAAATAATTTTAATTCAAGTATTACTGACTGGAGAAGTTTTGATACTTCTTGGTACTGGTTTGGTTTTAGTCGATACCTTGAAGGCATTAAGATAAGATAAGATAAGATACACCTTTATTGATCCCATAATTGAGAAATTCCAGATAGGTACCGATACCTAGCCAAACATACATTGCAGGATTTATTATGGACTGAGCCACTCCTACAAACTACAGTTAAAGTATGTAGCCATGCTAGCGGTCCTCTTGGACTGGAAAGCTCAGATAAACACACAAAAAAACATTTGGACAGCTGCAGGTATTGGCTCAGGTCGGCATCAGCTCAACTTTTATCAGTCAGGTCTTTGTCAAACTCAGCTGTACCATATGTAACATATGACATGACATATGCCTAAAAAATACAATGTTTAGTATAGCCCCGTTTCCACCAAACACTTTCGGTATAGTACCTTTGGAGCCAACAGTAACCCTTCAGACAGTGTACCTAGACCCTAGGTCTGTTTAGCATTTACACCACAAACAGTACTCTTAAAAGTGGGCGGAGTTGTTGTCACACACTGCTCCATCCAGCACTCACCGGTAACACAGCTGGAAGTCTTCACCTCATTTATCGTCCACAGAACGGGTTTCACACTGACATTTTTAGAACAAAATAAAACAGGCTGCAGTGAGAGTCTCTCCTGTTGAGATATTTGACAATAGCGGGTTGGTGCATTTTGTTTCTCTCAGGCAAGCACAGGGTTTAGTGTTGCCAGAGCCCACAGAACACAGGGATTTTTCTCCAAATGAGAACTAGAATACACGCAGTTTATATTATCGGGTTGAAATTAATATTAATCAGTCCCTCCAGGATCTCACGGCAAAAAAATCTTGAATTTGTGGCCAATTTTGGCAAAAATTATGATTAAAAACTGTGCCATATTTATGTGGTTTTTTTGCGGGAAATGATGCAGATCTGTGTGCTAGGTATCCAAATAGAGGGGTGATCAAAAATGGAGACAGTACGGAAGGGTTTCATTGGTACCATCCACAACTTTTTACAATAGAAGCGAAAAAAGCATACGAACTGAACTGCACTGCACTGCTTGGTGGAAACAGGAATTAAGAAACATTTAGCTTGTTAGCATTTTTGTAATTAAACAGTTTAAGTTTAGTTTCATTTACCATGTTAACGTGCTCTTGCAGAATTCAGTATGTTAACATTTAGCTTGCTTATATGCCTATAGCTGCTAATTATCTGAGCAAGCATACACTGTAAGTTTTGACCTGTTGGCTGTGCAGGACGAAATATGGGGGGATCATCAAAGTCACTTCAACTTATTCTGCGGGCACCATGAATGTCTGCATACATTTTCATGGCAATCCATCTGAAAGTTGTTCTGTCTACACAGAAATGCTGGAGACAGTAATATCACCATCCCAGGAGCCACTAGTGCGGCTAAAATCAAACCCATATCGAACCACATTACGACTGGGAAAATGGACAAAGAGTTCTCAAGCAGAAACTCTGCCTCATTTTTATTTTGAAAACAGCAACCCAAAACTTTGCACTTGGGGTTACACTCATCACAATAAAAAGACAAACTCCCGGAGGTGAGTATATAACATCCTGCCTGACGTTTAATATTCACCCATTTTATATTTTCCCCTCTTTGCTCTGTATTATCTTCCCTCTCATTCCATCATTTACTCGCTCTCATTTTCTCTGCCGCAGAGTATATAATATTCTTCCCTTTTAGAATTTCAGTCAGACTGGAGGTGTAGCCAGCAGCCCTTTCTAATAAATAGCCAGCACTCCCCACTGAGACGCTTTGCCCTTTCTTCTTTGAATGGTGTAAGAAAATCAGCAGCTTTTATTAAGGGGGGCAATTCTCCACCTCAACAGTAAGTTTAGGCTGTCAAATAGTATATGCAGCCAGCGGATTAGAGAAAGTAAAGAGAGAGAATGGAGATCAAAGTAAGCACTGAATATAGAGGGAAAGGGGAGCAAAACTGAGAAAGGGGAGACGGAGAATTGGAGGAAAAAAGCAGAAAGAAAATAAAAAACCAGAAAAAAAGAGGAGAAAGAAGCTAACTATGGCAGTCTGGTGACAGATGGATCTCTCTCGCTGAAGTCGAGTCCTCCACGTCACATACAGTATGCAACGGGCGGATTACAGCCCGCTAGGAAAGACGTGACAAGCCACCGACAAGTTCTGCCACACTGCAGGTGAATATCAATCATTTACCCTGGGTCATATCACTCCCCAGCTTTTTTTTTCTGCTTAAATATGCTGACAGAGCTCAGAGACACTGCCTCCAGAGTGACAGGCGCTCCCGACAGTGATCGGCGAGAAAGCAAGAGACATTTTAACAATGCCGGTGTGGCATCGGCGACAGAGGATACACAGCAGCCATCCACGGTGTCAGCTGCAACATCCATCCCAGCGTGCACAGAGTGACGAGCTGTCACCCAGTGCTGAACGATACAGAAACAACAGTGTGTGTGAATTCCTGGAAACACTGCCAGTGGTTTGGGAGATTACAGAGCAGTTCTTGATTTGGATTAACAGTTCAAATCACACATTCGTCAGGAAGACTTGTTGAGATATGAGCGTAAAGACGAGGGAGGGATTTTAGTTATGTAAGAGTTCTGATATCAGACAGCTTGCAGTGGGAGGCAGGTCCTACCTGACCATCATTAGCTGTGCTCGCCACAGGCTGGCTTGTGACGCTGCGCTGAAAAGGCCAAATTATCTAGACTCCAGGTCATCAGCATGACCCCGGATCTGAGCAAGACTTCCCTCTCCCAGTGCCTCACATTAAGTCTCTCTTGAGTCTCACTTTTTCTTCTGTTTCGCAGACATTCGGCTCATTTCTCTCATTCTTAGGAGGTAAGACGACATGGCTTTCCATGACAGCCAAAAGTTTTCATTTATCCCTTTGAGGGTTCTCTCTCTCATACTCACATACGCACACATGCACACACACACACACACACACACATCATCACCATCATCATCATCATCATAGCTCAGAAATATGAGCTGAACAGTGGCAATCAGACACCCCCCAGGGACAAAGATGATTAAAGTGACTGTATGAGAGATCATCTGATCATCTCTCTGTCTGCCACCTTTACATACCTCCAATCCATCATCCCCTCGCACCCCCACCCCACCCACTCATCACAGCCACAAGAAAGAGAGGAACAGACGGATGTACAAGCTCAATAATGTTCTTCACACAGCAGCGACATGTCTCTTGCTTTCAACCTTTCACCCACACAAGCAACAACATTTCAAACAAAATAAAAATTAAAAGTTCCATTAGGTTGCGACACAAACATGCAGACTACAGCTGACCTGTCGCACACCCCAATACAAATCTATGATAGGTCAGTAAGTGTCTTGAACACACTCGTGGCGTGGCTGGCAATAGCCGACAATGAGCTCACCAGACTGAAATATCTCCACTGCTGGATGGACTGCAATTTAATTCTGTGTGGAAGTTCATGGTGTCCACAGGAGGAATTGAAATAACTTTGTTGATCCTCTGACTTTTCATTCAGCAGCATCATCAGATCAAAATTTCAATTAGTCTAATACCTCAAAAACTAATGACATCAGCCTTAGCTTCATATGTATTTAGTACTAATTGGCAAATGTTAGCATGCTAACACGCTACACAATGATAGACAACATTAAATCATTATACATGGATTTTACTTGGACTTGGAATTATTCATATGAAAATCACTTTTGATTCTTTTGATTTGTGGACTCTTATGGACGAAAGGAATATTAATAACTTACCAGGTAAGAAATGTCAAGAGATGGACACATATTCTGACTTAATAACAGCTTCAGAGGCAGGGAGTCACTCTTAATCTGAATTACTTACTGTCTTCTCTGGTGCTCATGGTTTCAGTTAAATGAACTGAGCCAAGCTAACAATTTGTAGCATCTCCATATTGACAAAAGTTTAAATATTTATATTTGTACGTGAGATCTAAACAGCTAACTACCATAAAAAGCCCAAGTGGATAGCAAACAACCCGGTTTTATACATCCAAAGAACTTATATAAAGAGTAACTGCTTGACAGCCAGACCAGGCTTCAAATTGAGATATTTGTAGAAATGTGTAGCAACACCAGGCTGACTAAATTAACCTATGGCTAAGCCCCGCCCTCAAACACGATGAGCCAATCACAGTGCGTATAGCCATTCCCATACACTGGGACATTCTCTGCCTGGACGTCCATTGAAATGCATTACAGAAAGTCAGTTTTGTTCGGTTTTATGAGCTTTTTCGGAGATTTGAAGTTTAACAATGGTCAAACAGTGTGCATGGGGTACATGCAACTCTGACACAAGGTATCCTGAGAGGCTGGGCGACCAGGTGTATTTTTTACACTTTAAACCACATCTCAACCGAGAAAAGTGTCTCCTTTGGATAAAGTTGTGTGGTAACGTTAGACCACAACATCAACTCAACGTGAATAAGATTAACAATGATGTCTACATCTGTTCTAAGGTAAGTCAACATTGTGTTTGAGGCAACATATTGTCACTTTGCTGGAAAGAAATATAAAGTTATCTTTAACATCTCTAGCTAACGTTAGCTAAAGTTAGCCTAACGTTAGCTCCTAGCTGCGTTGTTCATCATGTCACCTTGTTTGCTGGGAGTTCATTAGCCTATTTTGTTCTAGTTTTGTATTTTGGTGATTGTACATCATTGTTAGCTGTTGTCCAAAGGGCTCTAGTTAAGCTAACGTTAACTTCTGGAGCTTAGCTTCATTAACTTATCTGTAATGGCAGAGATAACAAAGGTTGGCAAACGTTGTGCTGAATGATTCAGTGTAAATACTGTAGCACCAAACTAACGGAGAGACACTCTTGGTAAAGATGGTAAAAAGGCCGTTATCCTTTTCTCATATTCTGAGCCAAAAACCTTAACTTCAGTGGCACTTTAACTTGTTGTCTTTGATGGTGACGGCAACGAGATGCGGTTCACAAGCGTACACTGTGACCTGCAAATTTTGGCTTGTAATTTAAGCTTTTCATCGAGCTTCTCAACAATAAAATGATGAATATATCCCTCCAATGCGTAGTTTAGGCCCTTTTGGTTACTTTTCAATGACATCTGATCGTTATGTCTCCAAAAATCATCAATTGCCTCCTGTGAAATGCCGTGTACTGTGACACCTGCCATAGCGCCGGTCACTGAATGTTGATAGTTTGTCCGAGTGAGTGGAGGGGGGCGTGGCTTAGCCATAGGTCAGTTGGGACTAGGCTTTTGATTGAAGTTTTATGGTATCAGCATGCCGATGTTAGCATTTAGCTAGCCCAGCCTCACAGAGCTGCTAATGTGGCTGTGGACTATCAATTTTCTTTTACTGTGGCAAACTGCTGTGCAATATTGGCAACATATTTTTCCCTCATTTTTTCTCCTCTAACACCAGCAGTGTATTCTGAGCCAACCTTGCTACAAGAGGAACCAGAATACCTTCAAATGTCTTCTTGGTGCAGCAAGAACAACTTTTGGATGCAAGGGGACATAAGTTTATGAAAAATCCACATCTCAAGAAAATTTGATATTTTAAATGGAAATATAAAAAATGTAAAAATGAGAAGAAAGGACTTTACATTATAATTCTGCTGAAATCACACAAGAGGACGCTGCAGTGAAAAATGGATGTGGTGTCTTCTCATACTTTCTCTGCAAGTGTGGTTTTACCATCACTCTCAGGTCTTAGTGGCAGCAATGTCAGTTTTATAGCAGGAAGGGAAATAAAGCTCATCCTCTCTCAGGACAAACAAACAAAAAGACAAACTGATGCGTAGCAATCTATAATCTAACATGACGGCACGCAGTGCAGACACAGCTGTGGTGACAGAGAGCGCTACAGTGAGACAGGCAGACAGACAGATGGACACTGCCGAGCACACAGTGGGTAACGTCCTCCAATCTTCAACAGAGATTGTAAAAGATAAGTTTAGAGGCTGAAACTTGATGTTCGCCTGCTTGTCTGTCTGTCTGTCTGTCTGTAAGTGTTTGAAGCCTGCAGCCGGAGGGGCGGCAGCAATGAAGTCCTGAGTCTCTAATGGGAAAGAATGATAGTGAGCAGGATGTTTGATATTCCTCTGCAAATAGGCCTGCCGGGGACATCGACTTGAAGAGTGTTGGGCCAAGCTGATTAGCAAAGAAGGGTGTGCGTGTGTGTGTGTGTTTTAAGATCATTTCAGTTCATTAATTTGCAGTTTGTGCATCTTGAAAATAACATGTACATGAAATAGTTTCTGAATGCCAGCAGCAAACATATTTGATGAGTCTGATGAGGTCATTTCATAAAGAACGAACACAAAAGTATGTAGAATCAGTTTGTTATGACATATTAGAAGAGTGGAATTTCTTCAATATTTTCTTAAGGGTGTAGACTATATGGCTAAAAATGTGTGGACACCATTGTCACTTTAGTTCTGATGCTGTCTTTCATGGTTTGTAAATCTTAATGCTACAGCACACAAGGACAGTTTGGAACGACAGACATGAAAATGCCTCGTGTACAAAGCCAGGTCTTAGTACTTCGTTGTGAATTTCCATGATTGGCATATATGTGACATATGGCCCATCTTCAGTGAGTAAGAATACAAGAATGTGGGAACAGTGTCTCATTTGTTTATTTTTAATTTCAGCAGCATCTATTTGTTGCTGACTGTGGACATCAGTCTCATGCATGTGCAAAAAGTTTCATAGCTAAAACTTCTAAAACAGACCCACGCAGATCCATTACATGAAAAGGGACTGACAGGTGAAAACATGCAGAGTTGAACTTTTCAGTGTTCGTTTATGTATCTGAATTATATAATAAAATTGGTACACTATCTAAGCAAACCTGCTCCATGCGCAGAAAATAAAAGAAGACAGTAGTTTGACATTGATAAAGTACCATTAACTTTGACTGGTATATACTTCAAATCACTGCTGACCATTTTCTAAAGCAAACTGAGCCTTAGATTGATATTGTACCTTCCATTCATTTCACTACACTGTGAAAATCAACTCAGAAACATTTAAATAATCCCATTCTAGACAGTAATTTTAATATATATTGGGAGGAAACACCACCTGATATTCAAATATGCTTAAAGGAGCAATAAGCAGAAATTCATCATTTCTAGATTGAAGGGATTAAAAAATCACTATGTGAAGAACTAGAGGTGTAATTTCATCTCACACACCCTCTCTCTGTGTTGATCTCCAGCCACTTGTTTACAAGCCGGTCCAGCTGCGCATTCATGTGAATCGCCGCCTCCCCCCTCCTCTCAGAGCCCTTGGCCCTCCCTCCCTATAAAAGGCTACAGCCAGGGAGCAATGGCAGCGCGTATTTTCAAAATGGAATGGTGAAGAGCGGAACAAAACGTTCACCTGAAGACGACCAGGATCCGACGTTACCTCTTAAGAAACAACGGTTGTTGGCGAAGAAGTTGTCAGATAAAGAAAGGGACAGAACCCGGATTAACACTGGCCTTGCATTTCCAAGCTGGAGCTCGGTGCTAGCTCTTCTTCACCTGGAGAGGTACAACATAAAGTCAAATGTCTGTTTTAATTAGTGTTACATTAATGTTAGGCACATGTCTCTATGTCGATTCAGTTAAATTTAATGTTACAATCGTAGCATGGGTTAATGTCCGGAGCTTGAGTTATTAGCGGCTCAGTCCCAGCAATGGGTCAGGCGTTACGGTTGTGTTAGGTGAGTAGCCCGGCAGCCCAGCTAACATTTGCAGTTAGCATTGTAAAATGTAGCCAGGCTAAAACATCGCTCTCACTCACAGAGAAGAGTAGGAACGTTAGCGTTAGCTCTCGGTGTTAGCACTAGCCAGGATCCGGTGATGGCTCTAACCGAGTCAGCTGCCACCGGCTACTGGAGTAGCTTACAGCTATGGAGCGCTTTATCAGGTCTTTTTTTTTTTTTAAGATATTTTTTGGGGCATTTTAGCCTTTAATTGATAGGACAGACAAGTGTGAAGGGGGGAGAGAGAGAGGGAGTGACATGCAGCAAAGAGCCACAGGCCGGAGTCAAACCCGGGCCGCTGCGGCAACCTTGTACATGGGGCGCCTGCTCTACCACTAAGCCCATTAGCATGAGTACATGGTATTGTTAAACATGGGAAAACCCGCTAAAAATAGGCCATAAACCCATTTCCCATTGCCAGTGGTCTAAAGACGAGCATGCCTTACTGTTTTTTTGACTGGTGTGGTGCATTTGTGGTCATAGCTCGCTGGGAAGCAGGTCACTAAACAGCAAAAAGCAGCATGGAGGCCAGTGAAAATGTTACACTCATTACTTCATATATCTTATGTTTATTTCTTTTCAAACGGCATGTCATTGCATCTGGCCTATGGGGCTGTACACATGCCATGTTTTTTGCGCCCTCAAATTCATTGTTTTCAATGTAGACACGCGGCAGGTGCGCTCAAATGCCAGAGCGACGCACCTAGAGATAAACAGAGTTCAACTTTTGGAACGCAGCAGCGTGTACCACATGTCATGTGACAAGGACCAACCAAACGCAAATTCAACGAAAGTCCACAATTTTTGCGGGGGCTTGCAATTTTTCAAAAGTCCTGTGTTTTTTCCGTGTTTTTCTGCATTTTCCGGCCGACCGGAAGTCGTTGCACATGCGACATCATTTGAAGACGCGTCATCAAATGCGCTAATGGCATTGCAGTATGGAGAAACGCACTGTATTGACATAAGAATTTGCTGTTTAAATATATACAATATGTGTTGAATTTATTAAAATGTTATGTTTACAGAAGATGTAGCTTACATGTTTTACAGTCACATTGTCTGGTTTGAGAGCTACAATATTCACTCAGGATTTTTTCCAACATTATTGGAGTCCATGTTTTAACACTAATTAAATAAAACTAAGGAAGAGAACTATAAAAACATTTGCAGCTATTTTTGTAATATTCAGTATGATTATTATAGCAAGTGATTACATGGCTTATTTTTTTGGAGGTAGTAATTAAAAAAAGAAAAAGAAAAACCACACATTTTTTCCCCCTTTTGTCATTTGCCGCAATTTCCCCCCCAAAAAAAATCATATAAAAATGCCGCAATTTTTGACAAAATTGGCTGGAAATTCAAGGCGCCCAACCTTACGTTTTCCAGGCGATTAAAGACGCAGCATGTGTACGGGCCCTATGGCTAGAAGAGTAATCTGACTCTGGTATTAATGTGGAATGTAAACCTTTCCCCTACATTACAAAGCCAGGTATTAGCAGGTGTTAGCGAGTTTTCTGTGCAGTGGGAAAGGGACTTAGGAATGTTCTCCACTGGGGGAAGGGACCACAGATTTCTTATCTGGCTCATGAACACAAATGTAATCGTACGTGCATAAAATCAATTCTGCTGAACACTGTGATTGACATTATGATCCCTCTTATCTGTGACTCGCAGGTCACGCATCGGACACTCGTCAGTATTCATGAAGTTATTTTCAAAGCCAGTATTGCCTGCAGAGGGGGAGGAGGGAACCTGTCCGACCATTACTAGCGTTTCCTTTCATGTGCCTCTTAACTGTGGTGTAATCAGTCCTCATCTGCTGCTCAGTCGATGAGGAGCCCGCAGACTCGGATCGATACGGCCCACCTGCATTTACACACCGCTCGCCGCCTCCGCACTTGCTCTTTACCACTCTGTTCTCCATCCTTCCTCTCATCATCTTCCTCTCTCTATTTGCCTCGTAAACGTGTACAAACAGACTGCATGAGGGATCGATAAAACCCATCCCAGGGGTTTTATTTCGACTTCCTCCAGCCAAAATATTACACCTCCTCTTCTGAAATTATTTCATCAGTAGGTTTCCAAAATGTGACCTCAACGGTGGTCTTACTTTTCTCCTCTGTCTCCTTTTTCTTCCCTCCTTCCACCTTCCTTGGTTAACTTGTTCTGCTCTTATACTATCCTGTTACTCTCCTTTATCTTTTCTTTCCTCTTACTTTTCCTTACTCCTTTCCTCCTTGCCTCATTTATTCTTCTTCTCTTCTTCTTTCTTTGCTGCTTCCTTCTTTCTTTACCTCCCTCCACTGTGCACTCTCCCTCTGCCTCACCACCTACACTTATTTTTCCTTTATTTGATTCGTCTCTATCATTTTTCTGCCTCATCTCATTTCTGATCACACCATCCTGTCTTCTCCCTGCCCAAGGAGCCTTCTTCCCTTCATTTCCTTTCCTTCTAGCCTCCTTCTCCCTTCCCCTCCCCCGTTTTCATCCTCTCATGCTTCCTTCTATCTCATCTTTCCCTAACTTTAGCAGCCTCACCCTTTATGTGCTCGTAACTCCCTGGTTTATTTTTCCTCCCTTTTTCACCCCATTTCCTTTCCTCCTTGCCTTCCTAGTTTTTCCTTCCTCTCTTGTCTTCTTCCTACCACCCTCTCCTTTATTTGCCTCCCTCCCTTCATTTTACTTAATTTTCAGAAGAAAAAATGTTGCTGTTTCTGCCCATACTTCATCTTTCCTTGCACCTATAACTCTACATTTTCTGCTCCCTTCAGTGTTTCCTTCCTCTTTTCTTTCCCACTGTCCTCATTTTCCTTTCTTTCTCAGCTATACTTCGCTTGTTCACCAGCTCCCTCGTTCCTTTACTCTTTCTTGCTTTTGCACTTCTCTCCAACTGCCCTCCATGTTCCTTTTCTTCTTCTGTTCATCTTTCCTCTGCTCCTCTCTTCCTCCCCCTCTCCCTTCCCATCCTTTTTTCTCTGTTCCTTTCCTATGCCTCATTGTTCCTTCTCCGATTCCTTCCCTGTCTCTGCGCTCGCTCTTGTTCCTCCCTCCGTATTCTGTTGTCCGCGGCTGAGATCAATCAGGAACTTATGAAGCATGCAGCAGGATAAATCAGTGCTGTTTGTAGGCCTCATGAAGATTCACTTAATGGTATTTCATGTCGGCAGGCGAGTGGTACTGATAAGAAACAGCAGCATCGGAGAGCGAAAAGAGAAAACAGGAGGGAGGAGGAGGAGAAGGAGGAGGAGGAGAGGAAAACGGGGGTGAGAGAGAAAGAAATGTGATGGATAAAGAAAAACGCCCCAAGTGAGGAGAGTAAATAAAAGAAAGTAAAATTGGAGAAGAAAGATTAACAGCCTTTATAAACCCCATAAGATAGCATTCACACTCAAATTTCAGGCCATCTGCCACTGAGAAGTTATTTTGTTTACCCAGACCAGAGCCATTGGTGGCAGGGAATTATGGATATTATGGAGAAAACAGGGTATTATAAGGACTTGCAGAGATATTACAGAGCCGGGGGGGGGGGGGTCACAGAACCCACTGCTGCACTTTTACACCAGTCTAACCGTAGCAGTGGTTATTGCACATGTATGTTCAATGAGGTGAAATACCAAAATGATACAGAGTGAAATACTGCAGTGTACGAATTAGACTGTTAGACTGAGTAATTTATTGCTTACAAAGTTTTAAATTGATGTAGAAATTCATAAAATGTCTGTAAAATTCAAAATGAAGGAGGAGAAGGGTGTTGATGATCGTATCAACAGGGTTTGGATTTTTCATTGATGTAGCTACTGTCCCACACAAGCCATCTGTCAAAAAAAAAAAACAAGTGGAAAGAGGAGTGCCATTTGATTATAAAACAACCAAATATGCAGCCTGAAGCAGGAGAAAATCTTACTCTGAAAAATCATAAAAAGAAAAACATATGCCAACCAAATGTTACAACCAATGTCAGTCTTTGTATGAACTATCAAATATTGTTTTAAGGATCTGGTGTGTAGGATTTAGTGGCATCTGGCGTTGAGGTTGCAGAACTGAAACTTCTCCCATGTGCCAAGCATGTAGGAGCGCTATGGTGGCTGACATGGATATACGACTGTTGTTGTGCCAAAAGGGTCCAGCCCTGGGCCAGAAAAAAAGGACTGGATCTCTTGCCAACACTTTGTCCAAAATTACCTTTGGAGTAACTACTGGAGTCTGAAAAATATTCAGAGGAAAACACTTGAGTCTGGCAGAATCTGATGTGAAAGAGTTTATTGTGCTCACAGAGGCAGCAACACCAATAAACCAGAGTCAGTCCCAAAACCTGACTGAGGTTAGCTCTCAGAGCGACCTCTTATATATTGTCTGGCTCTTCCTGTTGGAGAGTTACCATATACTTTTTAATAAGAAACCTGTTGTAGGTTTGGAAGCAATGGTGTCGACCTCAGTGTGCCTAACTTTTTATAAAAGGAATCCGTTCTTAGCCTGACAAGATTTTCACACAAGACTAATTTATACTAACACAAAAGTTAAACAGCTTCACTCATTACTGTTACCATTCTGTTCTTTTCTTGTTGTATATGCTGCCCCTAGGTGATGTTTTTAGAAAGCACAAGATTTCACTCCATTGTTTTCCTGACGACGTCCAGATTTACCTGCCACTAAGGTCTTTAAGCAAGGATGCAATGCAACCTCTACTGGATTGTTTGAGTGATGTCAAATCTTGGTTGAGCTCTAATTTGTTAAATCTTAATGAGTCCAAGACAGAGGTTATCCTGTTTGGAGGCCACATGTCCCCAAGCAGCTCCGCAGATTTCCTGGGCCCCCTGAACCTCAACATTCATTCCTCTGTAAAGAATCTTGTGTTGGTTTTTGATAGCCAATTCAAATTTGACAAACAGATCAGTGCTGTTGTCAAAACTAGCTTTTTCCAGCTACGTCTTCTAGCCAAAACCAAGCCCTATTTCTCAGCTGCAGACTTTGAAAGGGTGATCCATGCCTTCATAACCACCAGATTAGACTACTGTAACTCCCTTTATGTTGGCCTGGATCAGTTGTCCCTCAACTGTCTACAGCTCGTCCACAACGCTGCTGCTTGCCTCCTCACAGGCAAGAAAAAGCGCAACCACATCACGCCAGTTTTAGCCTCCCTCCACTGGCTCCTGGTCCGTTTTCGTATTGATTTTAAACTTCTCTTAATTGTTTTTAAAGCCCTCAATGGTCTGGCCTCTCTGTACCTCTCTGAGTTCCTTCTGTGCCACACCCCAACCAGAACCTTAAGGTCTTGGGACCAACTACTGTTGGTGGTGCCAAAAACCAGACTGAAGTCTCAAAGTGACAGAGCCTTCGCAGCGTCTGCCCCCAGGCTCTGGAACAGCCTCCCCCTTCACATTCGATCTTCCCAGTCCCTAGAGACTTTTAAATCCTCCCTAAAAACCTTTCTCTTCCACCTGGTGTATCATTCAGTCTGAGCATGATGATCTCAAGTTTTTTTTTTTAAATTGCTATTTTAATGTTTGCTCTGTTTTCTTATCGTACATCTATTCTATTGTTATTATTGATGTTGTTTTAACTCTGTACCCACCTATGTGCAGCACTTTGGTCGACTGCTGTTGTTTTAAATGTGCTCTAGAAATAAATCCTGACCTGACCATTCTAACATAAACATAAATAGCCACAACAATGGCCCTATCTAGAGCCAGGTTTGTCCTTTCTGGGCTGCTGTAGAAACAACATGGCAGACTCCGTGGGAGAGGACCCACTCCATATGGAGATATAAACAACTCATTCTACGATAACAAAAACACAATGATTCTTCAGTTTCTCCAATGTTT
This sequence comes from Epinephelus lanceolatus, assembly GCF_041903045.1. Lineage (NCBI taxonomy): Eukaryota > Metazoa > Chordata > Actinopteri > Perciformes > Serranidae > Epinephelus > Epinephelus lanceolatus. The sequence continues at coordinate 40,416,493 of NC_135744.1, read as the reverse complement.
TAAGCAAGATTGGTTTTAAGTTCAACTTTTTCCTATTTTAAAAATAACAAAAAAGAAAAGGAAAAGTTAAAGACGCAAAAGTTTGGGCACCCTGTATGGTCAGTACTTGGTAGCACCCCCTTTAGCAAGTATCACAACTTCTAAACACTTTCTGTAAGCAGCTAAGAGTCTTTCAATTCTTGTTTGGGGGGTTTTCAACAAAAGGCGTTTGGCTCTTCTTGGGCCTTCTTGCATGTGCTGCTCTTTTGAGGTCAATCCACTGATTTTTAATGATGTTTAGGTCGCGGGATGTTGAGGGCCATGGCAAAAGCGCCAGCCTGTGCTTCTTGAGGTAGTCCATTGTGGATTTTAAGGTGATTTAGGATCACTATCCTGTTGTAGAAGCCATGCTCTCTTTATCTTTAGCTCTTTTACAGACGTGTGATGTTTGCTTCCAGACTTTGCTGGAATTAAACTGAATCTATTCTTCCCTCTACCTGTGAAATGTTCCCTGTGTCACTGGCTGCAACACAAGTCTAAGTCATTATTGATCCACCTCCATGTTTAACAGTTGGACAGGTGTTCTTTTCATGAAATTCTGCACCCTTTTGTCTCCAAACACAGGAAAGGTTTTCTTCTGATGACTCTTCCATGATAATTGTATTTGTGTACAGGTGTCACTGCACAGTAGAACAGTGCACCACCACTCCAGAGCCTGCTAAGTCTTCCTGCAGGTCTTCTGCAGTCAAAGAGGGATTTTAATTTGTCTTTCTAGCAATCCTACGAGCAGCTATCTCCTTTTCCTGGTCTCCTAGACCTCAACTTGACCTCCACAGATCCTGTTAATTGCCATTTCTCAATGATATTATGAACTGAGGAAACAGCTACCTAAAAATGTTTTGCTATCTTCTTTAAACCTTCTCCTGCTTTGATGGCATCAGTTATTTTAGTTGTTCAGAGTGCTAGGCAGCTGTTTAGAGGAGCCCATGGCTGCTGATTTTTGGGACAAGGTTTCAGAAGTCAGAATATTTATAAAGCTTTGAAAGTTGCATCACCTGGCCTTTCCAAACAATGACTCAGAGCTCAAGCTATAGCCCAACAAGCTAACTATGGTCTGAGACCCTGGTAAAAGTTGTCTTAGAGCTCAAAAGTCTTGAGGTGCCCAAACTTTTGCACAGTGCTCCTTTCATTTTTTCATTCAAAACTTGTATAAAACAAAAATAATTCACTAATCTTGCTTATAATGTTGAAAAAACATGTTTCATCTTCTACATAACTATTCACAGTTGACAGAATTTTGAACAGGGGTGCCCGAACTTTTGCATGCCACTGTGCACACCATCTCTGCCAATAGATGCACGTAAACTCTACAAACTGGACCTTTAAATTGTGATGTTTGAACATGAGGTGTCTTTTTTTCCTGTTTTTCTACATTACTACGTTATATTGCAGTGAAAGATATTAATAATAATTTACCAGTAGGCACAGTGCAGTAATTACTTCTATAAATAATGAACTGTGCTCCTCCCCTATGAGTAGAACAAAAACACTGTTGAAAAGATATTTAATTACAATTTTCCTGGAACAATTAATTGTGACAACTGAATTTCGTTAAATGACAACATGTGTGCTCATATCATCATCATTTCAGTTAATTTAAAATACTGTTATTGCTCAGGCCCACTACTGATTAAATACTCTTTCACACAAACACACACACAAGCCTATTACATGCATAGTATAAAGTTATATTAAACTACTGTGGTCGACTGCTGTTTCATGCTTGTTTCGACCCAGAGTGGCTCCGTAAAGAGAATTGCAGTTTCTCCCCAGACTGTCAGTCAGTCGATGTGGCCACCAAGCTGCTGGAGGAGTTTAAACCGCTGTGGAGGCTCTGATGTATTTTTCTATTAGGTCTATAACCCAACCAACCATCTGTTCCAAAAACTTTCCTCTGGGAGACCATACTGGGCCATTAAGACCGCAACAACCCGCCACCTTAAAAGGCTCTTCACAGGACCTGTCAGCCCTACCTTCCAAAACACACACACACACACGCACACACACACACACACACACACACACACACACACACACACACACACAAGAGCAAACTTTGCTCTACAAACTCCCTGGACTCCTCCTCACCTGTGAAACTGTAAGTGATCTCAATACAGTAACTGTAACCACTACTGTAAATCCCACTACTTCCACCAAGTGCTGTCAGAACTCCCTTCCAACACACACACACACACACCCACGCACGCACACACACACACGCAACATCATTTAAATTAAGCTTGTGTCTGCACATTTACAGTGTGTCAGAGCAATTCAAACACCATCCGAAATTAATTGTCTAACAAGATGAAAGACTGCAAGCAAACTGCAAATGTCAGGCTGCATGCTATAGTCTATAATTAACAGGAATCTCGTCTAAATGGTAAATTATGTTGAGCAAGTTAGTGATCTGTCAGTGATAAATATGTGCACCAATCATAACCACAAACTGTGGCTGCAACAGAGAACAGCATCACATCACAGCGTGAAGCAATCTAGATCTCTCATTGTACAGAAATACTTTCTTTGTCACTTTATACACAAAAATGTGGTTAATTCTTTTAACAATGAAATGATTCTTTGGTCAGTGGACCACCTTTTCTATCTTAAATAAACATAAATAACTGAAAATAAATCTTAAGTTAATTTTTAAATATGAACTTCTGTGGCTTTTCTTGACTTTATATAATTGTAAATTGAATTTATCTGACATTTGGACTGATGGAAATAAAAAAGAAACATTTAATTGTGTATTTTACTATTCCCTGACCTTTTAAAGACTATAATAATAGCAGTTTAATTGATGATGAAAATAACAGCTAGTTGCATTCTTATTAATATGCTATGACTGTTTTTAGTTGGTCAGGAAGCAACTTTGATCAGTGATGACTTGAAATGGAACTTGTTTTTCTTTCCATTGATGCTATCTTTTCTCAACAGGCACTTTGGCACACAGTGGAGAATAAGAGCAATAGTAGCAATTTATTTACACATGAAACACTTTCCACATTGTTTGCAACCCTTCATTAAATGCCATGACTGCTATTAGCCACCAGCCAGGTTTAAGAGCAAAATGTCACCTCATCCTCTGTAATAAGGAACCTCCTGCAAGTCACTGCTGAAAATGCTCTAGGTGGCCAAATGCGAGGGAATTGGTACCATCCGTCTGACTGCGGAGCATCTCCATCCATTTACCAACAAAATTACAGAAATTTGTATCTGAGGAAGGTACAAGAGTCACTGACAGCAAGTAGCTGCTGGTTCTTTTGCTCATCCAACAGCTCCTTCCTCACTAGTTGATAAGGTGGGTGTACTAAAGGTAGATGGGAAGGATACCAGGCAGGAAGTAGGTATCCTCTCCTATATATTCCAATGACTTTTTGCTGATAGGCTGCAATCCTGTAAACGGTCAGAAAATGAGGTGGGTATACCCTGTTAACCTCAGTATACCCCCCACCACACCACTGCTTCACTCCCTCGACTTTCTACTCAGTTTTATTTTATTCATACAGCCGAATATCACACATCAAAATACTTCCACAAGGGGCTTTACAATCTCTACAATGTGTGACACCCTAGGTCCTAGAAAAAACTCCCCAAAGAATGTTTACCTCTTCATCCTTGATAGTCCCTCCCTCCTTCTTCTCTTCTTCCTCTCTCATAAAGCTCTCTTGAATCTCAAATTAACTATCTTTCTCCCACCACCTTCCTCTCTCCAGGTGCTTCTGTCTCACTCTTCCTCGTCTTTTTTCTGTCTTTTTCTCTTTGTAGTCACTTTGTCTTAATAACACTGCTTATTAAACCCAGGGAGGATGAGAAAGAGGAGGAGGATGAAGGTCCATGTTGGATTTGATGTACAGCCAATGAGGGTCAGGAGTTGGACGGGGCCTGGGGGGGCCTCAGGCTTTAGTCTCACAACAGGACAGTGAGATTGCACATTATCATGAAATATATTTAGCTCTCCTCCATCTCATTACAGCAGGTCAAAGAGAGCTGGAGGAGGATCTGGGCAGAACAGAGCAAAATGAGCCACTGGACACATTTAACAAGAAGGGGGGGGTGAGGAGCCTGCAGTGCTAATGGACGATTAAAATCCTCCTTTCTCAAATGGAAAAAAAAAGCAACTCAACTTCAGTCAAAAATGGCTTGTTCTAAATAAGAACAGTGTGTTTTTGAAAAGGTGAGACGTGTTTTGAATGTTTATTTTCTGATATGTGGAGTCACAGCATGAAATGTAATTAGTAGCTCTGCCGATACAACAGTTTTGAGTCTGATACTAATTACTTTTTAAAAAACGTGTTAGTCTATATTCTTGGTTCCTTCACTGGCATTGGTTGTATATAGTGTAGATGTAAGGGATGATGCCCAATGAGGTGTCCATTATCAGGATGGACAACAGAGAGGCCAGAACTGTCCAATGCACAGGGCATTATTCTTTTTGCCAAAGAAAAAACACACACAAAAAAAGACCATTTATTTATTTTTTTCTGCGTTTTGCAGACAAATGGGAACCATGAGGAAGCCGAAGGAAGTCAGCCACAGACAAATACCTACAAAGAGTAAGGCAGATCCTGAAAAGTTGTCTGAACAGAAAGAACAAGGTCCAAACCATCGACATGTACGCCCTGCCAGTCGTCAGATATCCCGCCGGTATGATAAGCTGGCCAAAGGAGGAGACAGAGGCCACTGATATGATACAATGTATGAAGGGTCTCATCCCAAGTCCAGCATCCTGAGACTGTACACTAAGCAAACCAGGCAGGCTGAGGACTTGTGAGCGTCAGAGCCACTGCCAAGCACGAAGCAACCAAGATCCAGGAAGATGGCCCCCAAAAGACATCAGGCAGCAGAGACCCAGGAATGCAGAAGAGGAGAATGAACCATTGTGGAAGGACAAGCCCCTGCACGGCATGTACCACCTACGGATTGAAGAAGTGGCTGACATCAATCCTACCAGTGGCTGGACTGAAAGACAGCACAGAAGCACTAATCATGGCAGCACAGGAAGGGCACTTAATACAAGATCAATAGAAGCGGCGGTCTACCACACCAGACAGGACCCCAGGTGCAGGCTGTGCAAAGATACTCCTGAGACAGTTCAGCACATAACAGCAGGGTGTTAGACGTAGGCTACGAACAACGTACATGGAACGTTATAACCAAGTGACTGGCATAGCGTACAGGAACATCTGCACTGAGTATGGGCTGGAAGTCCCAAGGTCACAATGGAAGACACCTCCTAGGGTGGTTGAGACTGACTGAGCTAAGATCCTGTGGGACTCCCAGATCTAGCCTGACAAACTGGTGATGGCTAACCGACCGGACATCATGTTGATAGACAAACAATAGATGAAGGCCGTGGTGATAGAGGTTGCAATCCAAAGTGACAGTGACATCAGTAAGGAGGAACAAGAGAGGAAAATACCAAGGGCTGAAAGAGGAGCTAGAAAAGATGTGGGCAGTGAAGGCAGCAGTGGTGTCAGTGGTAATCGGAGCACCCAGGGCTGTGACCCGCAAACTGGGAGAGTAGCTCCAGCAGATTCCAGGTATGAAAGGTCTCTGTCCAGAAGAGCGCAGTCCTAGAAACAGCGAAGATACTGCGCAGAACCCCCAAACTCTGGTAGAGGACCGAAACTTGAAGAAGACACACCACCATCGCCTGGGGAGAGGGTGAAAGGGGATTTTTTTATATATTATTTAAATTTATTGAGTATTGAGTACAGGTGGAATGAGGTAGGGCTGTACCCAAATATTTGGATATTCAAATATTCGTTTCTATGGGTAGGTATTCGTTATGAAAATTTGGTATTCGATATTCGTTTTTTAATTTACTTTTTTTTTTTTTTTTTTGGTGCTAAATGTAGTCTTTTTGTTGTTGGTAAATGTAGGTTATCAATAAAAATCAAACTTTTAAATTGCATTGTTAAAAATGTGAAAATATAGTATCGCCTACCAACGGAGCTTGTGCACACGGCACGCTTGAGCGCGTCCGTCTGAGGCTGTGGATCAATGCCAAGTTTTACCACTTTATCACTATTCCCTCTCACTTGTAGCTGTTTTTTCGTTATCTTTTGAATTTAATATGAATTATGGAACCGTTTTTGTCAACGTTTGTTTCCCTCGTTTTGTACAATAAATTATTGTTTAAAGTTTCAACAAGTTTCTTTTGGAGTGCGTGACACAAGTGTGTTCTGAAAACGACCGCGGACTGTCACCTGCTCAATGCATCAGTACCTTCAGATGCCATGACAGTAACAGCCAATAATGTCAAAATATCATTTACAGACCGATTTAACAGACGATCACTGCTGCCTGACCCGCAGGTCCATTTGCGGGCCCCGCGGGTTACGGGTCGACCCGCGCATCACTACTCAGCTCAGTCTATAAGGCTGTACACAACAGTAGGCTATAGACATTATATTCTATTCAGGCCGGCAGAACCAGCAGCACATCGGCTCTACAGTGCACGGCACTGCTGATTAAGCATTTTATTGCAGCACAGAGTGTCTGCCAGCAACCAGTTACTTGCAGAGGCTTCCTACAACTTGTTTCAACGGTTCCGGTTTAATCAGAAGACAAATTAAACAGGATGACTAGCCAATGTGAAAATCAAAAGAAAGCATAGAATAATGTACTGAAGGAGACTGTTGTGCCATCACATTTTTTTGTGGTTTGAGAGCAACGATCCGGTCACCGCAGTGCAAAACTCTGCAATACAATTAGGTTCGAAAAAATCCCGGAGTCCGCCCCACTGCAATTTAGAGTGTGGCTACTAAAAAATTGCCTCAGTTGATCAGTGTTGATCCTGCTGATTTGGTTTCAGCTTAAAATCTCTGCACGTCGTGTAAAGGATTATTTCAGGATATGATGGACTCCAAGTCTCCAACATGCAGCTTGTCCACAAAATCCTCCATTTCCTCTGTAATAATCATGGTTGTACTTTTGTTAGTCAAGTCTTTATTTGCTCTTTTTAATGGAAATAAATAAATTAATTAATAAATTAATGAATACAGTGCATTATACTATACCTTGATCTAATTTATTCAATCCAGGGAAAAGGAACAACACACAAATGGATACAACTAAACCTAGTGTGTCTCTGAGCACTTGGCCCGTATCCAGCCTGAAATTTCAATCATTTACTTATGGTAAAATCCACACTTTGTATCCCTCCCATTCAATCAGTGCCTGTTATAATGATAATGAGAGAGCCATATGGCAGACACAAACACAAATGAGGGCAGCGTTTGGGCAAATGACAAGCAGCAGAGTATTTACACAACAACAACAACAACAACAACAAAAAAGATCCATCCTGACAATTAGAACATGATGTGTAGGTGGGATGACTTGTGTTTCTTCATGTTTGCTGTCCTGTGTGTGCATTAATCAGCGTCTCTGCAGCTGTTCAAGTCAAAGTGAAACAAGTGGAGGTGAAGGGAAGGGAATGTGAGGGCCTCAATCAGAGCTTCTCAACCTCAGGGTTGGGATCCAATTTGTTGTCACTTGATATGATTTAATCTTCAAGACTTGAAAATGACTGTCATCTTCTTATATATGTCTCCAACCATCTGTTGCACATAAAAACAAACAAATGTGAAAATGCCGGGGGAAAACACAATATTGCATTCATAACCTTGGCTGGAAAATATCAAAAAGAGATGCAATAAAGGGTGACAAAAAATGATTTTTACTTCTCTCCAGCTGCTCTGTCTTTATGATTTTGCACAAGAAAAAGGCTTTTTGGCTTCGTCACTTGACACTGCAATTCACTGTCTAGCTGCTACTCCAAAATTAGGCTGAGATGAACATCATTCTACCACATGATGGCAATGATGATGATGGTGGAAAAGTATCATCTAAAGGTGTGTTCAGACTAAAAAAGAGCAAAGTTTTGCCTTTGACTTTATTTGTGCAAATCAGATCCCTGGACTGTTTATGCAGGCTGTTTATCTACCACGATGTACCAACTGCAGACGGCAGCAGCGTACACATCGGCAGCGTGTGTGTGGGCAGTGGGTCTGTGTTGAGTGATAGTCTGACTGATCTCTTGTTGTGTTGTTTTCCTCCAGACTCAAAACCTCCCAACCCTATGACTAGTCACATAGTCTCGCATAGCCGGACCTATCTGCACACTTTGTTTTAGTTCTGTGCCAATGCTGGAAAAGGATCTGGCTGAACTCATCATAATTTCAATAAGGAGATACAGAAGAATGAAGTAAAGATAATATTTCATATGGAATATGAGTGTACAGATTGCAGATGTTTCGCGCTGATTAAGATTTAACAGAAAACTTTGGCGCTTGGACACCAGAGGGAGATGTTTTGTGACTGAGACATCAGCAGCAGCAGCAAGATGAATCCCCCGTAATGGAGTCCAGACACTGGTGGTGGTGGCTGCTGACTGCTGAGGCAGATGAGACTGAAGAATCTAAGTGGTAAAGGGAAGGTGGAGGGCGCAATAGGCTGACTGAGAAGGTTTGTCGCTGTTGCTGTGCTATTGGATGATTGTAAGTCAGCTGAAAAACAGCTCTGACAAAAAGCTCTGGGTTGTTTGAATTTCTTTAAACCAATCACAATCATCTTGAGTGGCTCGCCGTCCAAGATGCAGACGGTTTTCCTTGCAAAATAGTGTTGGGAGGGAACTTGTTTTGGTGGAACATTTGCATGTAAGGAGGCAATCCTGCCCTTGAAATGGCTAAATCCCTGCAGACAAAAACTATAGCCCTTTTAGACAGGAATTGTGCAAATTTACAGGAAAGCCCAATCAGTCTTTTTTCAGCATTGGCAGTATAAAAACAAAATCGGGGAGTGCAGCAAAATGCCGCCTGCCTACTTTTGTTTATACAGAATGTGCCTTTTTTGGGGCAATGGGGGGCGTGAGCAAGTAACAAAACGTGTAGCTCAGCGTGTGACGTAAACAGTGACGTGGGAGGGAAGCCACGGCTGGTCAGTCCTTTGGCGATTCTCTCATAAGTCGGCCAGTTCTTCACTGTCCCCGTCATCTGACGGTTAATGGCCTCTTCGTCTGCGAGGACAAGGAGGGCGCGCAATTCCTTGTCTCCCCAGTTGCTCATCTTTACAGTGTCTGTCAGGTTTGTGTTTCCCTCTTGCTGCTAGCTGCTCGCTAATTCCTGCTATCAGCTGTTTCCTGTTTATCCACCGCCAGTGGCTCGCACATGCGGCGTCATCAACAGCTCCTCCCACAAGTCATCAACAGCCCCTCCCGTTGCAGAAGGCCGCCTCGGTCTGTTTAAACTAAAAGGTTTCTGATATGACTACCCTATGAGGCGCAAAACTGGGCACTGTCTGAAATCAGTGGCTAATGGCAGGCTTACACGCAGAGCTGTGTCTACATCCTGCAAGTCAGAATACCAGTCACATAACCTCAGGAGGAGCATGAACATTTCACTGAAAGAGAAACTTTTTCAAGTTGCAGGGACATGTTTTTGTTTCAATTTGCAGTGTGCATCCACTTATGTTCTCACATTGACTATATGAAAGCATTTGCATTCATGATTCTGCATTCTCCCTTCATTTGTCACCTGTCTGCGTATGGAAAAGATTGAAAAACAGAAACATCTTTTTCAAATCAGGCAATACTGTGCCATTAAACAACACCACAACACTGTGGTCTTAAAAAACTTGAAACAGAGTTTACTCAACACAAATCGTGTCTGAGTCCAACCCCGTTATTTTCCCACCTCCCCCTTTCGTCCTCTTTACATGAACAGATCTTAGATGACTGTGAAAGTCACCTTAGAGTAAACCATCAATGTTGAAAGAATGGCATCATGGCTGTCGGTTATGCTCTCATGCTAGATGTTATGACTACATTAGCACTAACTGCACTTGCCTTCTCTCTCACACAGATGGCCCATTACGTGTTGGGGGGATAAAGACATAGAGCACATTACACTCCTCTACTGCCTATAGGATGCCGACTGCCTGTCACTGACATATAACTGCTATCTGAAAACAAACAATGCCAGCCGTGATCTTTGCAAAGGGCTTCGCCAGAGCTATCCAACGTGCCTCGTTTGTCAGGGACGGTGCCAGCTGCAGAGGCCCAGAGCAGAGGGGAGGAGAGCGCCTTCCCTCCACCACGCTTACAAACTAATCTGGCTTCATGACCGCCAGCGCCTGGATTTATGTCAGCCATGAAACAAGGCTGCGGGAGATGTCCTCGAACTCTGGAGCCAGTCAGGTGTGAGGGACACAAACACACACATACAAAGCCTGACACTAAACATATATGAAGGAGCAATTTGTCTTTTTAGGTTCCTAAAGACAGGTATGTTCCCTCCCAGTGAAAGGGCTGTGGATGGATTACTAAATGGTCCTACCAGCCAAAGGCCCAGGGGCCAAGAGTGTAGAGACATGTGAGGCATGGTACCAAGACCCTAGCGTTTCCACCACAAACAGTACTCTGAAATATGGGGTTGCTGTCACTCACTGCTCCTGTCCAGCACTCACTGTATTTCCTCCTTTATCTGCACCTCATTTATCATCCACAGCTGGGTTGTGCATTTAGTCCTTCTCAGGCAAGCTCAGGGAGTTTAGTGTTGCTGGAACCCACAGGGACTACGCTCTGTGAGCGCACAAAGAACTTTAGGGGCACAAGGTAAATTCATCAAATAATGTGTTTTCCGTAATAAACGTGATGCAAATAGACATTTACAAGCAAAATTATTTAATGAATTTGTATACAAAATGTACAGAAAGGTAAAATCATCAAGTTTTGAAAAAGTATTGCAATTTAATTTTGTCTTTAATGTTATTATTTTATATATATTATGTTTGCAATATGATTATCTTATATAATGTTATTACTATCCTAAAACATTCTCCAGGTCCTCTGAAACTCTGCAGGACTTATTTCCACCCTGCCCAGCAGTGGTACCGTGGCGAATGGTCCCGAACTGTGGGGAGAATGGAACAGGCTTCCCTGGAGGTCTGCCGCTTTTCCCGGTCCCTCGTCTCTGCCACACTTTGACTTATTTCCACCCTGTCGACAGTGGGACTTAGATTCATTGTGCTGACAGTGGCTTGGAAACCGTGTCACACGGGGAAGAGGGAAGAGGGAAGGCGGCTGGAGTTCCTCCAACATTTGCGGTTAGACTATCATAATTTTAATTGACAAAAATATAGGCTGCTTCGGCTGATTTTTTTATGCGCACGTGCCCCTAAATATTTTATACAGTTCGCACATACCTATTTTTAGTCGCAAATGCGAGTGAAATGCGTACCGAACTGAACTGTACCGTACTGCTCGATGGAAACAGGGCTATACCGACCACAGACAGACTCAAAATACCACAAAGAGACGCAAAAGAACCAAAAACAGACACAGCATTACCTCAAAGTCAGTGTGTCTTTCTCCTATGTAAGAGAGGTGGTGGGGCCTTTTGCACATTTCTGCCCAGGGACTCACTGTCGTACAATCCGTCCATAAAACTAGCTGCATTAACTGAGACAGTTCAGTCAAAAAAGAGTCTTCATGGGTCCACTCAGTTGTAAGGAACTAAGACCTGACTCAGGCCCAGAGTCGGAGCAGAAAAGCTAAGCTAAGCAGACCTTGTGGCTGAGATTATTTTGTAACATATACTGTTAAGCTCAAGATTGAACTTCCTCGCTCTGACAATGATGCAGTCACAGCAGAACTTCCATATGCAGGGTATTCAACATGCTGAAGGACACCAACACCAATTGTTTTTATTCTTGCAGCTTAGATTTTGAATGGTCCTGTCACACTGCTGACATTTATTTCACAATAAAACAAAGTAAACACTCTTCACTGTGCTGCACATCTCCAAAACTCACATGGATTTTACAAGTGTCTCCTCGGTTTGCCACTCATTTTATTGGTCTGCGAGACACCCAGTGATGAGCAGTTATATCACACACACAAACACTCATGCATACACACACACACACACACACACACACACACACAGATCAGTAGTAGCTCTGCAGTCACTAGGGTTTAATGGATTCTTCATCATCTCCTTAACGTGGTCAGCTGACAGGAATCCAATGGCTGCTCGCACACCAGCACATTCCCCATTCACTCCAGATAAAACCATGAAATGTAGGCTGCCTCTGTCTCGTCTTGAATAAATTCTCGGCCGTGACGTCCCCCTACGCAGTAACTCTGAGGTGTCTTTTATGGTCTTATTACGGCTTAACGGTGTCCACTCTGAGGGAAGGAGGGCTGGAAATAAAAATGTGAGACTGAAGCTTTCGGGGCGGATATATGACAGAGCCTGGGAGAGGTTCGATGGAACATAAAGATGAAGATCACCCAGGTAGTTTCATGTGAAGGTAGATATATTCTCAAGTGCTGAACTGTTAGTTGAGGTTTACCACCGACCAATATGTTCTGTGTCAGGTCTCCAAACAGTTAAGACACCAGTCACTGCTCAGTCCTTCTGTAATATGAACCTGATTAGTAACAGTGCCATAGACAACGCCTAATGCTGTCATCACTTGTACTGTCAGTGAGTAGTGCTAAAAATAAAACTTTAATGCAATGGAAAATCATAAAAGACACTTTGATCTGTTTTCACACAAGAGAGAATTTTATTGCATAAAGTTCTAAAAATATGTCCCTTCAGTGACTGAAGTTTGAAACTTGTAGCCTCGGAGCTGCATATCACAATTTGTTATGGATCCCCAAGTCTTAAGAAACCCCTGTTAGCATTGAAAATCAAATATTAGAGTAATACTTTGGCCTGGGAGAGCCCTTATTATTTTTTAACATCCTAAAATGAAAGAGCATGAAAACCACATTTGAATAATTACCAATTATTAAATATTGTAGTTGGATTTTGGTTTTACTGAATGTCTCACTTCCAAGCAAGGGTGAAAGTAAGCTGGTACGGTGCGGTACTGCGTACCACTAAAAGAGTCAGTGGCGGTACGCAGTACCAGGAAGAGGAGAGAGTGGCTGCCTGCTAAAGCCCACGTTCAGAACCAGTCACGGCTGCACTTGAGGCCAGAAAATAGATGTGCTAGCGATATATGCAGTTTTAAACACCACTTTGTCTGTTTATTAATTGCTTTTAACTCATTCCGAATTGCTTCTGAACCATCCGTGTTGAGTTATGGTCCATGCTGGACAGAGCCTCCCCTGGGACAGAGTCCGGTGGTCTCCTATGAGCCCAGCCTTCGAGACGTGCAACACTCCCAATTAAAATCAGTAGCATAGCAAGCAGATATGTTCCATGTTATTTTGTTTAATTTCAACAACACAGAGAACAGCTTGAGCAAGCTGCGTGTGAGCTAACGATCAGGGATTTCACTCAGTTTCACTCAGCAGCAGTACGTGACTGTGCAAAACACAGCGGTTGGGGTGCGTTTGATTTAATGTACTGGGACGTTTGATTTTTCCACAACTGGACCACGGACGTCAAAAAAGGACAAACAATAAATGAAACCAAGGAAATTCCGCACATTCTTGTGGCTGGCTCACACGCTGTCAGCGTGATTTAAATAGTAAGTATTTAAATAGTTTGTTGAGTTTATTGCGGATGTTGATCAATGTTTGTTACAACGAAAAATAGGTAAAGAGGAAAAGAGAAAAAGAAAAAAAATGACATGCATGGTTTTAAATGTTCATTAAGGTTTCATTCATGCCAGCACCCTAACATTAAAACAAATATTTTACTGTACACGTGGTGAAGTGTTTCTAATTTATTTCTACTCCGTACAGGTACAGTAAAATATTGAAATGTTTTTATTTGTTTGTTTGGTTTTGACTTTGCTTTTTAAAAATGCATGAAGTGAGGAGAGGTGAACAATATGAAGCAATGAAGGTTTTGGTTATAGTACCGGCAAGAATTTAAAACTACTTTCACCCCTGCTCGGAAGTTGTAGAAATCCCGCGCTTGGGCATGACTTGCGGTGTCAGAAACCAACAAAAAAAGGCGTCCTTTAGTGTGGGCATGATATGCAGCCAGTTGCCGTTATAGTTTAATGGCGCCTGGTAGCGTCAGGGGGGAACGTGGGACAAGGATGAAAGTTAAGACGGTGAGTGTCCGATTGGGGCGGGCTGACGGGGTAGCGGATGGATCCAACAAACACCGACTTTCACCCGAGAGAGCAGTGTTTGCGTCCTGTAAGATTGTAAAGCCAAACCCTGTTCTTTTTTCTAAACCTAACCACGTGTTTTTGTTGCCTAAATCCAACTATGTGTGTGAAAAAACACATTAGTTTGCGGTGTTGTACCGACGTAGTGCTTTTATTTTGAAAGAGACTGTATGTAAACCTTAAATTTCCTGTGAAAACAGAAGTGTATTTTGAAAGAAGACAATGCATGTAACAGGCAGAACTTGACACAGTGTCCCAGAACATCAACAACCAACGCACCCAGGGCACCTTGCACAACATATATGTGTGTGGAAAGTCCATGACAAAAATGTCAGTATGTTACAAGGTCGGAGAGAGAATGGAAATGAAAGAAGTCAATTATACTGTCATTGCTTGACAAAACAAAGCAAACATCCATACACTAAATGTATTTATTTGTTCTTAAGTTCAGAGTCAAAGCAGACTAAAGCAGACTTCTTTTTGTTGTATTTTTCATTTATATGAGCAAAGGAACAAAAATCACCTTATTTTCTGCAGATTTAGACTGCAGTAAAATCAATGCTCATAAATTAATGGAATTTTGTGTTTTGTTTTGTTGGAAAGCTAAAAAAAAAATATCAGTTTTGCCCCTAACACGTTAAATGTTTTATGCTTGTCCTTAAATGAGGTTGACATACTCCCATTAGCTGATACTGTAGCATTATGTCTACAACTAGAGAGATCAAATACACTGCATTCAGTCTGATACACAGACTAAACTGCAATTTCGTTTCACTTTATCCAGCCATTGTGACATGGTGTTCGGAACAGCCGTCAGCGAGCACGCCAGACAATGTGAATCTCTGGTTAAATCAGAGCCAGGCTGGCATTTTCATACCTGCTGCAGAAAATGCTTCAGCATAGCCATCATGAGCTAGTGTCCTCTGCAAGACATTTTGGTGCACTGATTACAGTTTGCTGTCTCACCACTGTCTGCCTGAAGCTTAGCTACACTACCACACACATGCATTGATAACCAGCAATTTATCGCCAGCGCACACAAAAATGAGATCTGTTCAACTGCAAAGCTGGGTCTCTGCATCAATCCCTATTTAAAACAGTGGGTAAGTAAATGTTTTGAAATTCAGCTGAGGTGACAATGCTAACACCTGAATAAATATCCCATATATCCCAGTGGGAATATAATACCCTAAGCTGAGGCTCCCAGGTAGACCATCCTCTCAGGCAACCAGTAAATCCTGCCTCCTTTGTTCAGAAGGCTGTTATCTGAACTGCGGCCTTTTCTCTGACCTGTGCCATCAGCAAACCATAGCTAAAGCTTGTTGGTAGGGACCAAAATGCAATACCTGACAGTAAATGCCTGCTCAGATTAATCCTCTACTTTTTCTTTGATCATTTGGATCAATCTTTATTAATATTCCAATTTTGCCAATTTCAGACTTTATTTTACTGAGGCGACATCCTCGTATGGGTTCTCTTGTTAAGACAACATTTGAGAAGTTGTCCTTTTTTGTTATATGACCAAATGTGTTTTGTAGGAGAAAAAAAAACAGGTGGAAGTCTCAAGTCACAAATAAGGACTTGAGACTTGCCTGACTAACACTGATAAAAGACTCAACATGACTTTGAGACTTGACTTAGACTTGAGACAGATGATTTGAAATAACTTGACATTTTTTTATTAAATGTTCATATTTTTTAAGTAATGTTTGTGTATGTGTGTGTGTGTGTGTGTGTGTGTGTGTGTGTGTGTGTGTGTGTGTTTAGCCTCGTTTCCACCAAACACTTTCAGTATGGTACCTTTGGAACCAAAAGTAACCCTTCAGTCATTCTTCATCACCAGTAACATAGCGCACCTTGTTAATCGTCCACAGAATGGAGTAACACGCCGACATTTTCAGAACAAAATAAAACAGGCTGCAGTGAGAGTCTCTGTCGTGGGAAATTTCAAAATAGCGGGTTTGTGCATTTAGTCCCTCTCAGGAAAGCTCAGGGGTTTGGTGTTGCCGGAGTAAACAGGAATGACGCTCCACTATGCTTTTTTTTTCCTCCAAGTGAGCATTACAATATATGCAGTTCACATTATCCGGCCGAAATTTATATAAATGCCTGAAGATCCACTCTTTACTAAAAGTGTACGTCATATAAAAACTAAAGTAATGGTCAAAGTTGTTACATTGATTTAAGGTGTGTTGATTAATTCACGTCATCAACTCATGCATTGAGTAACATACCAAGTTAACGTTCCACCTTAAAAGTTGCCAGCAGTCGGCCCAGTGAATGAAGTTATTTTTTCTCCAAAGCACCTGCTGCAAGAGGCAGCAAAACATCCTTTCATTTTATAGTGACAGTCTACTAATAAAACTCTCCACAGTATAAACAGTAGTTACAGCTTCAAAATTTTATTATTTTTGAACTAGCCCCCTCCATAGTTGCTTCGTGTGTTGGCCTCTGCTGGTTTATTGGGTCCTAGTAGGTTGCCAGATTTGTGCATATTGCAGTAGAAATCACCAAACCATTTAAAGGGAAATTTCGGTTTAAATCTAAACCTGTCTCCTATCGTCCTAAATTTGTTTCAAGTGACTAGTGACATAAAAATAATAGTTAGCATGTTAGCCGTTAGCCTAGATACAGCCGGGGCGCATAATAGCGTCAGACCTGTTAAAACGTAAGTGAACGGGCAACCTTCAAGTGCAAAGTTAGTCCACTAAACAAGCTTTTTTTCCACAAAGACCGCCTCATATCGTTAGGATAAATGTCAGAGAACATATAGAAAACAACATGTAAACGTGTTGTCTTACCTTACCGGTGTGCTGCCATGTTTGTTTACCATTTAGCTCTGCTTTCCAAAGCGTGGCCGAAATATATCTGGCGAGCTCTAGATAAAGCCCAGCTGGATACTACTCCAGGTGGAGGTGTCTCGTCCTCGGTCACATCCAGACCTTGAAAATAAGGCTGCAACCGGTCCCATTCCTTGCAACAGAGGCATTCCTCTTCTGTGGGCACTGGGGCACAGCATTCACAGGTACACCACCAATCTCCAGAGCTACGCAGCCTTGCAGCATCCATTCCTCCTCTCTCGTCCTCTACATGTTGCGCCTCTCTCTCTCTCCTCCTCCGTTCTTCAATTTCACGAAGCTCTTCGTCAGTGTTTTCTGGCTCAAATAAATAAGGGCGGCCATCAAACTCTGCAAAATCAAATTCCTCCTCCACAAAGTCAAAGTCTGGCAAAAAGTCAGCCATTATTCTATAAATCTTTCATAAAATAAATGAATGAACTTTTCAGGCTACTGTCCGGTTCTGCCTTCCAGCTGTTGCTGCTTGTTCTTGCGAGATTTCATGCACGGTATGAGACTGCTGCTTGTTCTCGCGATATTTTGACCGTGCTTTGGAAAGCAGAGCTAGATGGTAAACAAACATGGCAGCACACCGGTAAGGTAAGACAACACGTTTACATGTGGTTTTCTATATGTTCTCTGACATTTATCCTAACGATATGAGGCAGTCTTTGTGGAAAAAAAGCTTGTTTAGTGGACTAACTTTGCACTTGAAGGTTGCCCGTTCACTTACGTTTTAACAGGTCTGACGCTACTATGCGCCCCGGCTGTATCTAGGCTAACGGCTAACATGCTAACTATTATTTTTATGTCACTAGTCACTTGAAACAAATTTAGGACGATAGGAGACAGGTTGAAATAAACCAAAATTTCCCTTTAAATGGTTTGGTGATTTCTACTGCAATATGCGCAAATCTGGCAACCTACTAGGACCCAATAAACCAGCAGAGGCCAACATACGAAGCAACTATGGAGGGGGCTAGTCCAAAAATAATAAAATATGGATCCAAGGATTATGTTGCAAGATCTGCAGCTCAAAAATCAGAGACACGATCACCACAACATCCAACTTCATCTTACAATACAAAACCAATAAAGAAAGGTTTGTGAATGTGTCTTTTCAGCTTACTTACTAGCTAACTGAATTTTGTATGACTTGAAGATTAGGAACACGCTTGTGACTTGCACATGTGTAACTTACTTCCACCTCTGGAGAAAATATGCTTATGTCTCTCTGATTAATTTATCTTAATTCAGTAAGTAAGCAATTTATTGGTATCAGTGACCAACTCAGGTAACCAACGGCACTAGTAACAAAAGGAAAGCAAAACAAAAAAAAAATTTGACTGAGCCCTGGTTAGGAGCAGCATGGACCCTGAGAGGGCTCTCTTAGGGGCCTTGACAATTGGCTCAATTTAACTTCCTGGGTTCAAAATTGTCCTGCGATCTTTGCAGCATGTTACCACCCTCTCATTTTGCCCCACCCTCTTCTGTCTGCCTTCACTGAAAAATGGTCCAGCACATAAAAAAAAGAAATGCATTGAAAGTCCTCACAGGCAGTTCTGAGAATAGAAACCCTCCCAAGGGCAAATATTTCAACAGAGGCCTCATAACATCGTGGGCGACCCTGGAGCCAAAAGGCTGATGCAAGGTTAGCTTCAGGCTACTGAGGGTCCACAAGACGAAGACAAGGGTGGAATAATACTAGCACCTTCTGAGCAGCTGGGAGGAAAACATCATAACACAAACAGACTTCCCTCATTACAAAACAAGCCAAGAAAGAGCGGGTCAGACCTCCCGGAGTGAGTGTACAGAGGGCGGCTGATCTCTGAGCCCTTTTTGGCCGTGACCCTGTGATCAAGAGTCTGGTGGAAGCTGTGGGAGAGCTTTACTCGCAGCGGCTGAAGGTCGGAGCTGTTTCAGTAATGACAGAGAATAAATCAGAGCCTGAAGGAAAGAAAGCTGAGGTCAAAGGTGTGGTTAAAATAATCCCACAGCTCAACTCTAGAGGAACAGAGTGAGAGAGTGAGCTTTGTTTGTTAGGTGATGCTTTTTAAAAACTTTCCAATTAATTTCCTGAAGTTTCCCTGTCTGTCTCCCTTAAGGATGGATGTTTTTATGATGTCTTTTTTTATTTTTTCAGGAAGTTCTTGTTAGATTTTGCTTTTGCGGGTCATGACCACAGTGATTGCACCAATTTAGGTTCTGGGCTCCATCAATGGATGTACAGAGCCGGTGAATCCTACACATTAATGAGGTGACGTAAAAAGCTATTTTCCTCCACAGTTCACAGTTGACCCCAGAGTTTATTAATTTGGCCTCAGTTTTCTTACCAGTTAAAACTGAGGCTGTGGAGTGCAGAATGTACCAGGTGGCAGAAAGGTGAAAATATGGATTATCCTTTTTAATGGGAAAAGTATTGTGAACAGGACACCGGGTGTATGACAGATACACAGCTGATAAACTGCTGACTGTTGACATGATTTGGTCCTATAGCTTTAACCTCTTAAGCAGAATTTGAGCTGTTGTTATTGAGGCATCTTGGTTTGCCTTAGAGCATCTCATATTCAGAAATGCAAATACTGGATTATATTCAGTTTACTGTAAAACTGACCGTAAAAGGTGAATTCATCCATTACATTTAACATCCAATTTATTTTACTGGATTTCTCCTCCCTCTTAAACTTCACCATATGCCACAAAATGTGAAATTTTAGTTTTAAATTCAATTCATTTGTTTGTTATTTATCAGTTAAAGTTAATGGAAAAAGCCCAATACAATGGCTATATTTGGCTCTGCTCTGTAGACATAAAACTGTGTTGCTGTGTGCACGGCCATATTGTCTGTGCAAGCAGCTTATTACGACCCATATTTACGTTATGATAGGCAGCAGCTTCTAGTGGTTATAGAATGAGAGCAAAGGAAGAAATCAGGGGATGTGGTATAAAAAATGACAAAGTCCATGTAGAAAACAGGTTGACATGGTGGACGGGAAAAACAAACGCATAACTTTTACCCAGGAGACCGCTGTTTGTGTCCCGTGTGAGACCACAAGTCAGTTTAACAAACGTTGTTCTACTTAAAACATGACCTTTTTCTAAAAGTAGTTTTGTTACCCTCCAGCTGGCACGGATGCCACAAGATGTTTGACCCTTACTTTGAACGGACCTTAAATTTGGTTGTAATGAAAATCGGGTTGACGATATTTTAAATGTCAAATAATGTTTGAATTTCACGTTGTGTGGGCAGTAACATCATGACATTTTGCAGACATCGGGTTTTGGTCTCCATACCCTACAATTAAATGTTGTTACTCTATGTCAACATGACTTTGGCACGAAATGTTCGGAAGACTCTGAAGTTTGGTTGCTTACCAACACAACTTAAAACCAACAAAATATCAGCATCATCCGTCAAAAGTATTCTACGTCAAATTGGCATCAGATGTTGTTCTGACATTGAATTTTGGTCACCTCTCGTCATAACCTAAAGTCAACCAAATATCAATGTTTAATGATGTTGGTGGCCAGCTGGGCAAAACCACTTAGCTTGGTATGCAACTGCGGCCACTTCACAATGTTAACCACACGTTTAATGGCCCTGACACACCAAACCGAAGGTCGGCTGTCGACCAAAGCTTGTGAGCGTCTGTCGGCCTAGTTTTTGCAGTGTGTCCCGCGGCTTTTCGGCCGATTGAACATGCTGAATCGGCGGCGGAGCTTGTCGGTGAGAGAGATCACTCTGATTGGCTGTTCAGGTTTTATTTCCTTGCCCCTGTAGCGAGTGAATCTGCCTGTAGTGAAACCGGGGCTAACCGGTGCTTCCTCCTCAGGCTCCACTTCACTCAGCTGCCCCACAGACCCGCTGCTTCTTCCCACTTTATCCTGAATAACAAACTGGAGCTAGCTGGGAGTGGCTAGCGAAGCGTTAACCACAACATGACCGGAGGGAAGCACAGCCAGTTAGCCTCCGCTAGCCTCCCAGCTAGCCCCAGCTCTCCCTTTGGATCCAACCGGAGCACCGAGCCCTGGTTTGTTATTCAGGTTAAAGTGGGAAGTAATAGATGTAATAGTCCGTGGAGGTGCTGCGGTGCTCAGCTGCACAGATAGGAAACCCCTCGGCTGACAGGATGTACCACTCTCTCCCTCCGCTCTCTCTCACACACGCACAGAATGTACGTGCCACTTGGCTGTTGGATGTAGTCCGTGTAGTGTGTTCAAATGCAACTGACACAGGGAGACTTCAGGCGACGTGAGACGACGTAGATGACGCAACAGTTGGCTTTCATCGCCGCTAGTTCTTTGATGTCAATATTGTTTTAGGAGTCACTGGTAAATGACCTATTCTGCTGTAATGTCATGACCCTGTACATCACTTTCTCTTCATTTGAATCAAAAGCCCCACCACCACCCCAGCATCATCATCACTCCCTGCTAAGCTGAGGTTGATGCATTCTTGTGGGGACCAATGATGTCAGAGCCTGGACACCCAACATTACCCCTGTACATCTTGTACATCCATATAATAATTCCTTTAACTGTTCAAAGTGTTAGCTAAAACTAAAACAAAGTAAGACAGAGGTTGTAAACACACTGATTTGTCCTTCAAGGTAGCTATTAAGGACATTACGGAAGCAGTTACTCTGTCCCTGTAATCCCATGTTAAATAGACTTCATGAGTTTGTAACCTTTCATTAAACTAACAGTATCACTTTCAGATTGTCTCCAGCATTAATGAAGGGACATACACAAACAGGAAACAATTTCTGCAGGTCCACATCTTCTGCAGCTGGTTTAAAAGCAAGACAAAGCCAGCTGAGTTCAAAGTTCAGCCAAACATATTAAAAGGAAGGCTTTGCTATCAGCTGAATCCGCAGAGTTCAACCAGGGGTTCAGTGCACTTCAAAAGCAGTTTATAAAATCACACCACTTAAACATTTATTTGTACCCTTTAAGGGTAACATATTTCTCTCTCTCTCTCTTCCTCTTATGCTCTCTACAGCCCTTGAGTTAATATTTAACGTTTTGATTCTCTTTTTCGGTTTAGACTGTTAAATTATACAAAGAGGCTGTTAAAGAGTTACGACTTTGGCATTGTCTCATCCATCTGCCATCTGAAACTCTGACTCTGATCCCACTTTCAGGAGATCATCCTCAGTCCGCTCTCTGAAGGACCAGAGTGGGAGATGCAGATGTTGCCTCAGTTCCTCATTTCTCTGCATGTTAGCTGAACTGTTGCTGTGATTTGGCAGAATATGCTGGACTTCAGAGGGGGGAGGATTCAATTTGAGTTTTGATAGAATTTAATTTCAATCTAGAAGTTAAAAGACTGGGTTGACACAAGTTCAAATATTACAATTTTGGTTTGCATGATGATGCCTTGGTTATGCCACTAATAAATATTTATATTTCAATGAAAAAGTTAAAGGAGCACTCCAGTGATTTACTATTGCAGCCCCATAGAGTTGAGAAAAATTGGTCAAAATCAAAGCAGCAGAGGTGAAGATATCTTGACCTTTAGTCCCTATAAAGCTCCCAAACTACTGGATTCTACAAATACAAGTCTGTCAAACACCACGGCCCCACCACTGAGGCTTTCTGTCATGCATTAATGACATCGCTACTTCATCATCAGGTTTATTTTTTCAGACTTATGCTAAGTTACAGTCAAAGTCGGAGGTCAGAATTTCCGAGTTGAAATGTCCAACTTCCGACGTCCAAGCTTTGCAGGTGCACCATGCCAAATGTAAACCAAAAACATGGCTTACCAGATGTTTCTTTGGCAAATGTACATACTGTTGAACTCTTTCAGCCTCCTTGTTCATACATACAAAACAGAGGAGCATGCATGACCTAACAAACGCCATAATACATTTTATTTTACAACACTTTTACAATCCGAAATGTATCACGATATTACATTCACTAGCCTAATACAAATACTGTTACTACCCCAAATACATCTTACCCTCCTCACCTACTGATTGAAGTCTGCGCTTTCATGTGTACTGCCATTGTTGATTTCAGACAACTGCTTCTTTATGAAGTCACAGTAGATGAATTTGCACTGAGTTTACAAGTGGGAACTCCGACTTTAGTGGCGGACCATTGTACGTTTCTGAGTAGGAGGCCTGGAATTTTCGAGTTCCGAGTTGTCTGAAATGCAGCTTTAAAGCTACAGTGCGTGACTTCTACAGGTCCGTAAATGTCCATTTCACCCAAGCCACTACTAGAGGAGATGACACAATGCTGATTAAGCCGATCGGCTCCTCTAACATCTCGCGGTATTTTTCAATATATATCATTTTTAGTATGCATGTCAACCGGCGAGATTCCCGCGCTGGCGCACAGGAAATGCTTCCTCACAACAAGAAGGGCAGGGGGTGGAAGAGCGGAGAGTGTCATAGCAAGAGGTAGAGCGCAGGTAGAAAGAGAAAGCAACATGGCGGAGAAGCTGCCGAGACACGGTTCAGAAGTGGATCCTACCACAAAGAAAAAGCCTGGACGTTCGGCTGAAGGTCTATTAGCAAAGAACGGAGAAGGCAAACAAGGATTTGTATTGGCGTCGCTCTTCCTCGGTGGAGAGCCCTGAAGGAAGCAATTGGGCTGAGGGCAGACACGGATGTTGCCTTGCTGCTGTTGGATAAGTAAGTGACTTGGTTTATAATTATATTATGAGTAGTATGTGTTGCTGTTACATGTACTGGATCTAGTACTTTATTTTTTTCTTGGAAATGGTGCTATGAACGTAATGTGATGTTAGCAGCCTGGTGTTCGCCACGTTGTGTAGCATTGTGTACATGGTGTGAGGTGACTGGCGAGTGTTACTCTGTGTACACGGTGTGAAGCGAGTGTTACTCTGTGTACATGGTGTGAGGCGACTGGCGAGTGTTACTCTGTGTACGGTGTGTGGCGAGTGTTACTCTGTGTACATGGAAGTGCCGCCGGCTTATTAGTTGTAATAACGCATTATCCGCTGGGAGGCGACAGAAGTTACGCACTATAGCTTTAACAAAGCTCCTCCAGAGCCAAAGATGACATCGTAGGACTGTGGTGTGGTACTATTCATGACTAATAAACTGACCTCTCTTGTTATGATTGATGATGATGATGATGACTGTTGATAACCACGTTTTTTTGATGTCTATAGATACCTAGGGTTTTCAATGTTGGAAACAGGGCCGTGTTGGATAGATGTTGATCTTGTAATCCATCCTATCTGTCCTGCAGGGTCACTATGCATTTACTTACCCTTGTTCACTTCAGCTGCTGCTAATCATCCAATTTGCTCAGTAAATTCATTTATTTATTTTTCACATCACAATGGCTGTATTCCAGCGTCCACTGTTGCAACAGCTCACTGTATTTGGCTCCCCCCGACTGTTACGTATGTACATTCTTATGTGTTCACTCGTGCCTTTTTATGTGTTTTTACTTGCCGTACAAGGGATTGCCCTCCAGGAACAAAATAAAGTTGAAGTTAAAAATACAGATCCAGAAGCTCTGCATGGTGCATGAGTCATTTTTAAGCCCACAAAACTGTCCAGTAATACATTCCATCCTAATTCTGACCTCTGTTATGGGTTTGTTTGTCAGCTGCTTCTGAAGACTCCACATTATAGGACAGTGGTTGGTTGGGTTCATACTGTGTGCACAGTATGATATATGTGAAATAACATGGCATAGATTTATAATACTGCATATTTATGGTCCTAATCTATTTGATGACTGACTCATAGTGTTGTTTAGAGAGGACTGTAGCTTGTAAAATAGCAGATTAGAAATATACAGAAATATATTTGGTGTTTAGATTGAATTAATATTTTATTTAATTTTTCCCTCCGCTATGGCTTTTAAATTTCATCATAAAGAATTGTAGTAGATATAGATAGTGTGTTTTAATAGCTGCCCGTGGGGAGTACATGTCTAGGTGAGCAAGATCAGAAGAACAAAATGACTCAAAGTACAAAATAACAGCAGTGGTTGCTTACTGATGTGTATCTCTTGACAACTGACGCTTTAAATAAAAACAACTGTCCTTTAAACTCTATAAAACCTTTGAAATATCGTCTTTGAGTTAACAGCTTTGATGTTGTCTTGAAAATAGTTCTCTATGAATGATTTGATCTCTTGATGAGTAACATCCTGTAGCTAAATGTGTTTTGAGGTTATAAATGTGGCCAAATCTGAACATCGATTTATCATTGATCATGAGTTTCACCAAAGAGCTGCTTTACTCTCATCTCAGACTACCAGAGAAAGATGGAGTCTCTGCAGTACAACGCTACATATGTGAAAGTAGACAAGAAAGAGAAACGATTTTTTCTTTCACAATGCTCCTCTGTAATCATCCAGCCATCCTTGATTTGCCTGTGCAGAATATGAAAGAGGCCGAGTACCATAATGTGGAGTGGTAATTACTTAGTGAGTGCATCAAAGCAGACCGGCTGCTGATAACACGTCTTGTACGGAGGAAGGAGGGAGTGAAGACTCTCTTCCAATTACCTTTCTCTGTCCTCACCTTTCTTTTCCTCTTCTCTCCTGCTCACTTCTTCCCCCTACAGTCTGTTCTACACTATTATCTGAGGCTGAATTCATTCTGAATGAGTCTGGACCTTGGTGAGTCAACGGGACATAATTGAGGGTAATGAAAAGGGTTTCATTATAATTACAACAGAAAAGAAGAGGAACAAAAGCATCACTAGGTAATGTCATTATGTTGTAGGGCACTTGGAAACTCTGAATCATTTTTGAAACTACAAGTCCTGATTATGATGAAGGCGAGATATAAGATGTGTGCACTTGCATGTGAGGGTGAAAGAAAGAAAAGGGAAATGCAAGCATGAAAACATATGCTATACAATAGAGGTGGAAATGATGTGCTCTCTGAACAGAGGAGGATTACATGAGCTCACTCCCACAAAAGCTTTTCAGTGTATGCTTTTGATCTGTGAACACATTTACCTTCAACTTTGACAACCCTGGTTTAATTCCAAACTCAGGCCAATTAGTTTCTTACCTAAAGGTTTGTAATTACACTCAATGTTTCAGCCTGTCTGATGGCACTAGTCTGGAAAAATACTTGTTGGGGTGAGTCAACCGTATCTTCAAATTACATTCATGTACAAGTCATTTACACTGGCTAATACGTTTTGGAGGAAACATAATAGACATATTTGCATATACACATCCGGCAAATAAAGAATGATTAGCCAACCCACCAGACGAGTGCAGGTTCATACAATAACCCACTGTTTCACATATATTGATTTATTTTATTGTAGAGCTGCGTGCAGCCAAGCGGCAACCTCTGAGGCTGAAAAATGAAGCCAATATGCAAGTGCCAAAAACTGCAGTTCTTTGAACGGCCACTTGAGGCTGGCCCCGGAAGTCGATCACTCCTCATAGACCCCCCCACATCAAAATGCTCAACTTAACAGCAGAAATAAACACGTTTACAGCCTGGTGCAAAAAAAGGTTTTAGTCTCTATAGCTAATTTCCCCATTCGTGACAACTGTATGGGGGCAGTAAGGGCAGGCCGCTTTGACTGACATACTGTGTGTTGATTGTGTTTTCCGCTTTGAGGTCAGATCCACCCCTCGCTCCTCCACAGCACCAACCTCTTGCCCAAATATGGTCACTTCTGGCTCCAAAAAATCAAGATGGTGATGGCCTAAATAACAAACTTTCTGGTTTCAAAACAGGAGTCCGCAAACCAACTGGTGAGATCACTGTAACTATGTCCATCATTTATACAGTCTCTGCATGCAGCCCTTTTACTTACTAAAAAGTAAACTAAAAAGTTTCTGAGCCCGTAAGTAGGGCTGCAACGATTCGTCGACGTTGTCAACAAAAATCGATAATAGAAATAGTCGACAATGAATTCCATTGTCGACAATTGTCGCCAGACGTGTTTTTCCAACGGAGTGAGGCATCTCACTTCATTACAATCTCTGCCGAGAGTCGCACATGCGCAATAACGTCTCTGCCGAGCGGTAACATATACATAAATGGCGGCGTCCTACACAGCAGCTACGCATACCAAAACTTCTAAAGTTTGGGAGCATTTTAGCCTGGATATGGCGAATTAAAAGATTACTTGCAAGGTGTGCAAAGCAGACCTTGCGTATCACGACAGCACCTCGGTGATGCACGAACATTTAAAGAGAAAGCACGTCGGACAGTTGAACGAAACGGAGTCTGACTCGCCTTGGTAAGATTCAAGTAACATTCAAGCCAATACGTTTTGTTTTTGATGTACATTGTACATTTTATAAGCGTATTTTCGCTTTAAAAGAGAGCTTTAACGTTATGCCTGACTGTGCCTGACTGGTCTGTCCACCATGACAGGTTTGTGTCCAGGTTGTATCACACAGTCCATGCTTACAACTTGAATTTGGACAACTCTGAATGCTTTATTTTCAGCTGTGTATCTACAAACGTCAATCGTTAAAACCGTTAGATTTCAGACTGTTGAGAATTGTAAAGTTCTTTTGCAACAGACTGTGCAGTTGACCACTGAATGTACTTCACAAAATGCACTTAATATTTGTTTTGTTTACTGTTTTACTGCTGCTAATGTGCCTGCCCTTGGTTTACAGGAAAAAATGTTTACTTGATTTTAATTTATTATTTATTTTTTATAAAACACATTTGCCTGTCCTTAAAAAACGGACAGAGGTTTATTTATTTATGGATTTATGTCTATACTGACCGAGCACTGTGCCTAATTGGTTTTAGATAGGACATTTTTATTTATTTTTTGTATGAACCGGCCTATCAGCAGCAAAGTTGAATAAAAGATGCATTTTTCATTGAAGTACCCATCTTTCTTGTGTTTATTATCATTTGCCACATAATTAAAGCAACCTCATGCTAAATTTAAGAAAAATTTAATAATTATCCGATTAGTCGACTAATCGTTTCAATAGTTAGTTGCAGCCCTACCCGTAAGTCACCACTTCAAGTCACGACTCACGACTTCATAGCGTTCCAGGCAAGTCACGCCAAACTGTCAAAGCAACATGGCGGACCGTGCGGGGTTTATGTTTGTTTATCATCACTTCTGTCACCAAAGGTGCCGGTTCCTTGCTCATTTGAGGGAAACGGAGGAGGAGAAATGGTGCATAAGGTCATAGATGCTATTATACTTTTTATTTTATGTTATCTGTGTGTTTGGAAACATATTTTGTATTGATTTATTCTTGCACTGTTAGAGCGGCTGCCAATAATGCGTTAACATTAGGGTTATTTTATGTCTATTTCTCATTGTGTATCACCTGCATCAACACCGCATCCATAGGGCTGCCATTGTTGTTTAGAGGAGTAAGGTAATTGGTTTAGAGGGCTGTGTGACGTCAGAAAGCGTAACTGGGAGTACATTGATCTGGTACGAGTTCACAGGTGGTAAGTTACGGGTTTGACTGCTGTTCCAGTGCACTATAACGGGTAGAAGGTTGTAAAAACACGAGTTACAGGTTGCCTGGAACTCCCACTGTTGACTACTTTGCTGGGTGGAGAGCAGGCAGAAACTCCAGAAATGGACCTTCAGTCAGTGACTGTGGCAAATTGAATTCATGCAACACAAACCCTGTGGGCTGGTGGCCAGAGGCAGTGTTAGGTCTAAACTATGTAATGGCAGCAACAGAAAGTTTGCTGATCTGGTAGGAGTCAGATTGGTTTAGGGGTCAGACCCCTGGGCAATTAGGTTTTGCACTGGCTGAATTTGAGTTGCCATAGCTGGAGGTCTGTGCCTGTAAAGCTCTAGTATCATACTGTGATTCTAGGCTCTAGCTTGCTACATAAACGTGAGCTTGAATTAGCCACAGCCATAAGTCTTTGTCTACAATAAGCACAAGGCTTAAGTATTAGCAACATTTTCTCTCCAGTTTTGAAACGCTTCGCTAATACTGACATGTTTTATTTCACTTAGTGTCAGACTCTCTGCTAGACTCACTTTTTGATTTAATTCATCTTCCTTTTTTGGATTGTTTTACAGTCTAGGCACTTATTGCAAATGCTGGAAGAGCAATTAACTTCCCGCCATTGAACCAAGTTTTCAGCATCTGGGATGAACACGCCCATCTGCATTTTATGACAATAGGAACACCCTCTGCCTGAATTAATCTGTGATTGGTCAAAGTTTTCTATCATGTGCTATATTTTCTAAAGCCTGAAAACAGAGCCAAGCAGAGGCGCTGAAGTCTAGTGTTTCTCTCAGACCACTTGGATAACGATCTGCTGAAAGGTTATTGAGGGCTTTTTGCCCATTGACACCAAAATAAAACTGTCTACCCCAGATTTAACATCTGCTTTGATGATGTTTAGGCAACTCTTAGTTAAGGTTAAAGAACGATTGTGGTTGAATAATGACAGCGTTAATGTTGCCTCGCAGCAAAAGACAAGACACAAACTCTGCTCTAAGGTGTCAAGAGTTTAGTACACCTGACCAACCACTCCACCTCCCCTCCACAACACATTTTAGTCCCCACACAGCCCAGTAAGTAACCATATCAATCCAGATATGTTCATCCAAAACAATTCCGTGTTGTATAAGTCACCGCCTGCTTTCCTCCCGCTGCTTCTCTCCAAAGCAGGGGATGTTAACATGACTCTGATCCTGAGCACCAAGGTGACTCCTGTATTTCTCCCTGTGGGCTCTCTGCCTGTAAAAGTTTAAATACCTCTGGCCTTGTCCACTCTCGGCTATAAGCTGTATACTGTATTTATCAGTCCAGTCGGCTGCTCAGCAGTTTTCTCCTGAGCTCTGAGGGGAAAACAGCATGAACACATCGCATGAGTGAGCAGTGCTTATTTTGGAACTGGAGTTTGATTTGAGGCTGGCCTGAGCGGGTGCAGGAAAATATGTGGAGGGAATATCAGCTGACCCAGTGACTTACAAACCTCTGCTACTGTACAAAGCTGCTGCCCTTCAGGCTTTTACTGAACTTACATCGATGGGACTTGACAAACGCATAAAGTAACATTTTTGGACACATTCCTACAAACAAAATCACATCAAGCTCCTGGATGGATGGTTAAAGAAACTTTAACCCATATGTTTTGCAATTTTTTTTTAAACATGTACTGCAGTCTAAATAAATCTATCATCTTGAAAAATACGTTAAATATTACATACATTATATTAAAAAGGGTGTGGCATTGTATTTTCCATCAGAATTATATACTTTTTGAGAGGGGTTTAAAGCAGAAATTAGATCATAATGTCAGGAGATAAAAAAGGGAGTTGTTGCTTTTCAGTCTTAACAAATCAGTTTTTCTAAATAACATCGTACCTACATGCAATCTGTGTGTGTTACAGCTCATTCTCACATGTAACAAACCTATCTGCAGCCGAAGTGTCTGAAACAAACCATAAAGAAAGTTTTTTATCCATGATTTGACCCAGCTGATCATCATATCCCCCTGTTAGTGTGTTCTCATTTACTGTCTGTCTGCTGGGAGCCAGTCGGCGTGTCTGACTGGACTGTGAATAGCTGTAGAGGCCATAATGAAGCCAATGATAGCAGTATCATGGATTTCCAATGACCTCAGCCAGGCCAGTTAAAGTTATATGCTGGGAATAATTATGCATTTTATTGGTTGGGAAGGAAGGACCTGGTAATGACATGTGGCAGCTTTAGAAGCCTCTACAGTCCCTTCATATGTCAAAGGGACGAGAGGACAGATAACAGCTCGTCCTCAGGTCTGATCTGGGCATTAGGAGCTGCTGTTTCACTCCTGTGTGTTGGACGGACAGGAGCACATGCACAGATAAATGCCGACTGCAAATGCATACACAAAGCATTCATTTAGACACCTATTTCACTCAAAGCTTTTGAACTTAAGAGACAAATCATTTGTGTAGGAGCATTAAGTCATGTACCTATACAACAAACCGCAACAGAGTGGTGCGGGGATAACGTTTATTTGTAGGCCAACTCGGAAGTTAACATCGCCAAAAAGCAAAAGGTATTTTTCCATTGGATTTTAGATGTCTGGAGATGAAAAGCTCTGTTGGAAACAAAACTTTATAATACTTAAACATTTTTACTCAGCAAGATAAGCATCACAAATAAACACCACTTTTAGGATTTTTGAAGCTAAAATGCAATCGACAAGTAAAAAGCTAACGTTAGGCTATAAAACAACAACACCACCACAGTCACATGACTTCAACGTTGTTACTACAACATTATTGGCAATATATGTTCTACATGATGTTCTGTAGTTTTATTTAGCCACTTGTTAGCAACTGTTGTTTTAAAGAAATGTTAAGGCTTAAAAATGTACGGATGGGGTATTTACTGCTGTATTTTATGTCACAGAACAAAACATGAAAATCTCTCAAGCTTGTGTTAACCAAAGACCTTATTTCAGATATCTAACCAAAAACCCATTAAAAAAAAACACTGACTCGAAGACAATGGAAGCAGGAGTGCTAAAATGCTAACTCGTTTCTGGATTATAGCACTCATGTTAAAATGCCCAACTTTATAGCAGAAATAAACTTGTTTACAGCCTAGTACAAAATACAGATTTGGTCTCTATAGCTAATTTCAACATTCACTGCAGCTATACAGAGGGTTCATTTTATTATGACTCACCCCTTAACATTATAATGAGGTTTAAAGTTGCACATTTCTAAGTGTGGAGCCATTTGAGTGATAGGACGTCTGCAAGACGTTGCTACAGTTTATATAAACCAGATCCACCCCTCATTTCTCTACAGCTCCACCCTTTCATCCAAATTTGGTCACCTTTGGTTCCAAAAAAACCCACACAAAATGGCGACAAATGAAATGCTAAACTCAGGGCTTGAAAACAGCGGTTCACAAACCAATGGATGATGTCACGGTAGCTACATGTATTATTTTATACAGTCCATGACTGAAACATGACGTACAGTACAGGCCAAAAGTTTGGACACACCTCCTCATTCAATGCGTTTTCTTTATTTTCATGACTATTTACATTGTAGATTCTCACTGAAGGCATCAAAACTATGAATGAACACATGTGGAGTTATGTACTTAACAAAAAAAGGTGAAATAACTGAAAACATGTTTTATATTCTAGTTTCTTCAAAATAGCCACCCTTTGCTCTGATTACTGCTTTGCACACTCTTGGCATTCTCTCCATGAGCTTCAAGAGGTAGTCACCTGAAATGGTTTTCCAACAGTCTTGAAGGAGTTCCCAGAGGTGTTTAGCACTTGTTGGCCCCTTTGCCTTCACTCTGCGGTCCAGCTCACCCCAAACCATCTCGATTGGGTTCAGGTCCGGTGACTGTGGAGGCCAGGTCATCTGCCGCAGCACTCCATCACTCTCCTTCTTGGTCAAATAATCCTTACACAACCTGGAGGTGTGTTTGGGGTCATTGTCGTGTTGAAAAATAAATGATCGTCTAACTAAACGCAAACCGGATGGGATGGCATGTCGCTGCAGGATGCTGTGGTAGCTATGCTGGTTCAGTGTGCCTTCAATTTTGAATAAATCCCCAACAGTGTCACCAGCAAAACACCCCCACACCATCACACCTCCTCCTCCATGCTTCACAGTGGGAACCAGGCATGTGGAATCCATCCGTTCACCTTTTCTGCGTCTCACAAAGACACGGCGGTTGGAACCAAAGATCTCAAATTTGGACTCATCAGACCAAAGCACAGATTTCCACGGGTCTAATGTCCATTCCTTGTGTTTCTTGGCCCAAACAAATCTCTTCTGCTTGTTGCCTCTCCTTAGCAGTGGTTTCCTAGCAGCTATTTGACCATGAAGGCCTGATTTGCGCAGTCTCCTCTTAACAGTTGTTCTAGAGATGGGTCTGCTGCTAGAACTCTGTGTGGCATTCATCTGGTCTCTGATCTGAGCTGCTGTTAACTTGCGATTTCTGAGGCTGGTGACTCGGATGAACTTATCCTCAGAAGCAGAGGTGACTCTTGGTCTTCCTTTCCTGGGTCGGTCCTCATGTGTGCCAGTTTGGTTGTAGCGCTTGATGGTTTTTGCGACTTCACTTGGGGACACATTTAAAGTTTTTGCAATTTTCCGGACTGACTGACCTTCATTTCTTAAAGTAATGATGGCCACTCGTTTTTCTTTAGTTAGCTGATTGGTTCTTGCCATAATATGAATTTTAACAGTTGTCCAATAGGGCTGTCGGCTGTGTATTAACCTGACTTCTGCACAACACAACTGATGGTCCCAACCCCATTGATAAAGCAAGAAATTCCACTAATTAACCCTGATAAGGCACACCTGTGAAGTGGAAACCATTTCAGGTGACTACCTCTTGAAGCTCATGGAGAGAATGCCAAGAGTGTGCAAAGCAGTAATCAGAGCAAAGGGTGGCTATTTTGAAGAAACTAGAATATAAAACATGTTTTCAGTTATTTCACCTTTTTTTGTTAAGTACATAACTCCACGTGTTCATTCATAGTTTTGATGCCTTCAGTGAGAATCTACAATGTAAATGGTCATGAAAATAAAGAAAACGCATTGAATGAGAAGGTGTGTCCAAACTTTTGGCCTGTACTGTACATACATCTGGTACTAAATGCTTGGGAATATTCTTCAATTATTTGGTTATAGCTTTTGATCAAATACATAATATTTCAATTGTAATAATATTTCAGTTACAATTAGTCATTTTAAAGACTTTGTTTTGCTTTGGTCTGGACTTGTCTGTCCAATTTCTTGTGTGGTATTAAGCCAAAATTAAACACGTGTGAATTAAAGAACTATGGCTTATTTTGTTAAGTATAAAAAAAGAGAAAAATATTGTTATGGATTTTGCACTGGAATTGAGGTATCTGAATCTTTCTGTTTTGTTGTGTTTCTCTCTTATGTTGCATAAAGCATTTTGTTGTGCAACCCTGCTTTGTGGAATGTCAATGACTGAACCTTGTACTGGCAGCTATATTGAAAATATTCAAATGAAAACCTGCTGCAGCTATTTAGAGATGAGACACTTCTCATCAGCTTCAAAGACAAAGACACATGCAGATACATTATAATAGAATAATCAGAGACACGAATATACACTCAGGTGCACACACAGAAACTTTTCCTACAACAGAAACCTTTTGGGAACTCAAAGGCCCGTCGCTGTCTGCTGAGGCAGCGGTTGCCAAGGTGTTTGATTAGCCTCGTAGCCCTGAGCAGCCTCATCAAACGGCTGTGGAGATAAATGGAGTAATTGGCAAATCATTGGCACTCTCTCCCTCTGTGTTTCTGCTCTGACTCTCTCCCTACACCTGCTCCCAAAGGCTTTTTAGTGTTGTAACCACAACTGACTGAAGCGCTCTGAAACACTGAATTCGACTCTTTTTTTTTTCTTTCCAGTTCTGTCATGTCTGTCTCCAGAGGGCACAGCCTATACACATGATTTGTATGAATGGCTCTTGTATTGTATTAATTAAAAGAAGAGAGCCAAACCTGCAGTCAGTTTAATATTCAGCAGAGTCAAATGGCTAAAAATATGACAACATAATTACAAAGGCAACTACGTATGTTTTAATCTGAGTCCCAGTTCAACAGAGAATAAAACCTGACTTACATAGTAAATGTTCTCCTCTGAAAGCTCTCCAATTAAGTGTGAGCTGTTTTGCTGAATTACTTTTGATACCACTGATTGAAATAGACCACAAAGATGACTTTAGACTAAAGGTCTACACAGGACTTACTGTTCCTTTTTGTTAAACTGGGAGTTATGTGTGTAAATATTATTTTAGAAAATGTACAAAAGGTTTATTGCAGATTTAGGCCCCTCGATTAGTCACTGTGAACTGAAACTTGTATGTCCCTGATCACACAGAACGCGTTTTAGCAGCTGGGGACTGCTCTCTGTAATTGTTTTTATTGCCTGTAGCTTGCTGTTTTTGCACTGTGACACGCCTTGCGTTTCTGCGCTCTAGAGGTGTGGCGTTGTTGCCAGAGCACTCTAAACTTAAGGGGAACAAACTTCAACTCATAGTGGAAAAGCGCTCCACGTCATCTCAGTTTTTTTCCCATTGTCCAATCAGATGATTTGAGAGGCGAGCCTTCTGTGGTGGTCACGACACGACAGTGGAGGAGAAACTGGTGGTAGCGACTGCTGGATAACCAGAGCTATACGACTTTACAAACCGCAGTTACCACGATCTCAATAGGAAACAGCAGGTGTGGAAGCAAATATGTGCAGTACTTGAAATGGCAATCATGGAGGCGAAGCTCCTGGACCAACATGTGGTATACCCCGTGATCCTCCCTCTTTTTTAGGGTCTCATGTACCCACACAGATCTCTGTTTCCTTATGCTCATCAAACTATTCGCTGACAGCCTCTCACCCCCAATTAGAGCTACAGCAAGTAGCCTCCGCCTGTCCATTTTAGTAACTAGCTACTAATTAATTACTAACCTGGAAATCCAGATGCCCCGCCCATAGCAAATTAGAATTTGCTCTGCACGGGGATCTGGCCCCGGCGAGCAGAGCTCGGTGAATCACCATTGGACCAATCAGATCAGTCTATCTGACAGAGGCGGGCTCTGGGCGGGCGTAACATGATGAGGACAGCGCTGCGCCGTAAGAGTCGGAAAGTAAACAGCCAAGATGGCAGCTGCCAAAGGACCGCGTCCATTCAATTTAGCTCTGGAAGAAACGCTAGGCCAACTACACTTATCTTTTTCTTTGCCCTAGAAGCCTTCGCTTCCAGGAAGCACGTTTTTGCCGTTTTAAAGACAGGATACGGCAAAAGCCTAAAATATCAGTTAGCCCCACTGGTCAGCAAACAAATGGGGCTAACTGCAATGAATACGACACCTTGTTTTTTCCTCTGATTGGCCATCGTGCTATCCAATTGCGTGCGGCGGCATTTAATATGCCTCAGTTAGTGCCGCCCCTTGGGTAGGAAGGGTGTATCGGTGAGGGCCAGACTCTAAATCTTTCTAGATTTGAGTCTGGATTTCCAGGCTAATTACTGTGAAAATAAATACAATGAAATACAATGGTAGATTGATTACACAGGAAGGTTAGGATAAGGAGGTGATGGGGTGGTTGCCTGGCAGCAATATAATGTGATTGGGCCCTTACTGATGTCACTGTTTAAAATTACAAAGTGTCAATATGGTTCTTTTGGAATAAATATGGGAGACTGCGCTCAAACAGTGGTTTCATTCAACCATGACCACTATTCCATAACTTAGTAGCTAATACTCTCAACTGCAAAGGGCACCCAACCATGACCCAAGCCATGGTTTTTCCTTAGCAGTGCTGGTGTAACGCATTACAAAGTTGACTTGTTTAAAACAAAGTAACGTGTTACTGTAATCACATAACACTTGTCTATAATGTAACACATTACTGCTCTAAATTCCATAATAATATTAGTTACTTATCAAACAATAATGCAGTTACTTGCATTACATAGGTTCTCCAATTATCTGCATAATGGCAGATGAAAAAATAAATAAATACAAAAATCAAACGTGCCGACAACAGAGACTCCAAGGAGGAACAGGTTATGTGACAAACAATTAGATTACCTCCTCCTTCTGAGGTATAACCGCTGCTTTAGTGATAAACACGTCACATAAGCTAGACCAGTCAACTATAAAGCCATGGTTTGGTGAGCGGGTGATCAAGTTTGTTTGAGTGTGTTTGGCTCGTTAAACGCTCTTCATATACCATTTAAATATGCGTTTTTCCCTTTTCATTCTGACATCATCTAAGGGCGTAAGGAAGGCAAATCTCATATTATTTTATTTAGGCCTAGTTATATATAGTTTCAGGGGGTCCATGTCATTGGTTCGACAGCCCATTGGTTCGACATCCCATTAGTCCGACTGTCCGCGGTGCTGAACGGCTCGCGGCGGGCGTATGGTGTGCCGCGACCGGCTTGAGGCGGAGCAGGCTCACGGCTTATGTGTTTGCCACTTACTTTTTCATTTTAACCCACACCATGATCTTTTCCTGACCCTAACCAAGTGGTTTTTGTGCCTAAACCTAACCAGACCTTAACCACAGGGCATCATGATGATTTCGGAATGGACTTAGGAACAGTGAGTTTAATATGGTCGGAACAATG
This sequence comes from Epinephelus lanceolatus, assembly GCF_041903045.1. Lineage (NCBI taxonomy): Eukaryota > Metazoa > Chordata > Actinopteri > Perciformes > Serranidae > Epinephelus > Epinephelus lanceolatus. The sequence continues at coordinate 40,379,467 of NC_135744.1, read as the reverse complement.
GGATGTCGAACCAATGGGCAGTTCCCATTTCAGGCCATTAATAGGTTGGGAAGGCCGACCTCTTTTATTACCTCCGCCACGGAGGTTATGTTTTCGCCAGCGTTGGTCTGTTTGTCTGTTTGTCTGTTTGTTTGTCTGCAAAATAACTCAAAAAGTTATGAAAGGATTTTGATGAAATTTTCAGGGAAGGTGGATAATGGGACAAGGAACAGATGATACACTCAGCCTCAGCAGCAATTAAGACGGTGAGAATAGCGCCACCTGGTGGCCAGAAAGCACGTCTGGTTCTACTTGCTAAATATTGTTGTAATTTGAAAGTTGAAATTAATGTTCTGTGTTGGAAAAAAGAAAGTGAAAAATACAAAAAAACATTATATTTTGTGTTGGTACAAAATAAAAATGAAATGAATACACCACAGTGTTTCCATGGTGAAGGCATATATAACCTAATAATGATAGTGATGCAAATAACCTAATTGTGATGCAGGCTGCAAAATCTGATGCAGAGGGGGAGGGAATATCACCTACTTGGTAGAGAGTTTATCAATATGGTTTCATTTTGAGGCAGTTAAAGTCTACTGCAGTGCTTTATTTATTCCCCTGTGTCTTGTTCTGTGTTGATATGCAGGCATATGTAAGCTTTAAAGTTATATTATTGTTAACTTGCATTTACGTGACAATGCTTCTTGGGTGATCAATTTGGAGTAACACAAAAGTCATGCAATGAGTAGTGTACCAGATTACTTTCTACAGGGAGTAATTAAGCAAAGTAATGCAATACTTATTTTAAAAGAAATGAGTAATGTTTAAAAAATTATTATGTTTGAATAATGACTACAGCATTGTCTCTTAGTCATTTGTTTTTGAGCCTAAACTTTGACAAGCACTTGTCGTTTTATGACAAGTTATGTCAAAAACCTCTGGCTGGATTTCCATTGAATTTGCTGTGGATATTCATGACCCCCAGAGAATGAACCACTGTCATTTTGGTGATGCCTATTTTTCTATATGCACTCCAATCAGGATTAACCTTACAGCTTTATGCCATTACTTATGAGGTTTCAGATGTCTCATGTCCTCCATGAACGTCAACATCGACTGTGACCAGTGCTCCCCAGAGGATGAACCATTTTCGTTTTGAGCTTTACTCTAGTGCCACACTCAGGACAAGGGTTTTCACCCCTTTACTGGTAAAGCTCCATGAATAGTTAGTTATAATAATTAAGTAAGATAATTAATTGGTTGTTTGTTTTATCAATACTTGTTTGGTCCTGTAAGTCTTGTTTAAAGTCTTCTGCCTGTCTTCATTGGCTCAGACTGACTGACATCAAGAGATCTTCTAAAACCCTTTTCTGTGCTATTCCAGTTTCAAGCTGGAAATCAAAGTTGAGCCACAAGTGCCTGTGTGAACATCACGCAACAGCGATCACAGCAGTCGGTTGGGTAAACATAAGCTTGTTGTGTTTATTGATGTCAGAATGTTGTGGATGTTAAAAGTTTGATGCCGAGTCTAAATAGACAGTGACGGGTGAATTTTCTAAATAGTTTTGACTTTGAAATAAATACTGCGTCAGAAACAACTCCCTTCTATTAGACAACTTGCAATGCTACCTGTCCTTACGAGTCCCTCCCTGCCCTCCTCCACCACCCTCCATCTGCGTCTCCCTCTGTTAAGAGCAGCACTTTGCTGAGGTGGGTGACAGTAATGAACTCTGACTCAGTGAGGCTGGAAAGGATGTAAATGAATGTAGATGAGGATGAAGAGTGATTGCTCACACAGAGGGCTCTGAAAGGTGTGTGTCAGGGAGAGAAAGTCAGCGGTGGAGAGAGAGAGATAGTGCACCCATGGGAGCTCTTAAGTGGAAATGTGCGGCCCAGTCAAGAGGAAGACACTTCAAATATCTGTTTATCTATTAATGAGACTGAATGGATGGATTGATGAATGGGTGGGCGGGTGGATGAGTGATGGTGAATGATGGCAGATGGAAGTATAATGGTGAGTGATGTTCAAGAGGAAACCGGAACCAGACGCAGAAAATACTTTTTTAAGTGGGAGGGAGGAGAGGAAGAAATTAAAGAAACAAGGAATTAGAAAGGATGAAGGAAAAGGATGTAAGAAAAATGAAAAAGAGATCAACTGTGAATCAAAGACATCAAAACTTCAGAAAAACATGTGTGTTATTTGGCCAGGGCTTAACATCCAGCAGATTCTCTAATTTATATCTTAATTATGCTCACTGCAAGTTATTTTAGTTCCCTCCTCATTATCCTGCTGTATGAGTGAGTGTACAGAATAATAAGAAATAAGCGATGATTAAATCTGTCCTCGCGCAGCATGGTCGGCTGATTTCTTTAAACCTAATTAATACAGAGAGTTGTAAGTCTGGAGAAAGTCTTTACTGGTATTTCTCATCTTTGAAATCCCTGACGTCTGCATCAAGTGGTGAGGCACTGAAATATATATTGTAAGATCATATCTTCCATGGTATCAATATCACCTTATTCTTTTCAGTATAATTTCATTGTGGTAGTCAAGGGTCGCTGCAACTACATTTGCTTACACAGATTCTACACAGAATTCCCATAAATATTAGTATTAGCAATAAATAGATGCAGATACAATAATATTTTCCAGAGCTCATAACCTGGAAATTTTGCATCAAAATGTATTTAAAGGATGAAAATATCTTGTCAATGTTGGATGCTAACTTAATAATTTCTGAAATCATGACATCATAACTCTCTGATATAAGTTTAAAACATTTTAAAACAGTTTAAAGCGCTCATGCTGCACAGGAAAACATTGTTCAAACCAAAATAACTTTATTCAAGCCTGTACAAAACCCAATTAATTTAATCTTACTATATAATGGCAAAAACTCTGTCTGTGTGTGTGTTCCTTGTTTTTCTCCTCACTGACTTGGTCAATCCATGTGAAATTTGGCACAGTGGTAGAGGGTCATGGGAGGATGCCAATGAAGCAATATTACATCAATTGGCCAAAGGGGGGCGCTATAGCAACCCAGTGAAATGTCAAACTTTGAATGGGCATATCTCATGCCCCGTATGTCGTAGAGACATGAAACTTTGCACAGAGATGCCTCTCCTCATGAGGAACACATTTGCCTCAAGAACCCATAACCTCCGCTTATATAGATTTTCTGCCATTTTGAATTTTTTGAAAAACACTTCAAATGGATCTCTTCCTAGGAAGTTTGAGCGATATGCATGAAACTGGGTGAACATAATCTAGGGACCAATATCTAAAGTTCCCTCTTGGCAAAAGTTGGAAAACTTACTAAAACTGAGCTTCTATAAGGCAATGAATATTGCGGAGGGCGTGGCTCATCACATAAAGGTGTATAACATCTCAAGGGTTTCACCCACCACCACGCAACTTTGTAGGCATATGACCACACATAATCTGAGGGGACCCCTCCATTATTGACCCCATCAAACAAAATGGGGGCGCTAGAGAGCTCATTTCTTATCAATTTCAATCAATTTTATTTATAATGCCCAATATCACAAATCAAAATTTGCCTCACAGGGCTTTACAGCATACGACATCCCTCTGTCCTTTGGACCCTCACAGCGGATAAGGAAAAACTCCCCAAAAAAACCCTTTAACGGGAAAAAAAACCATCTAGGCCTAACCGCCATATGGATTTTTACTTAACTTGGTAGATATGTAGAACAGGACGCCTCAAGGTGACTGGAGAAATGTAACTCTAATTGGCAACTGGGTGTCACTATAACAACAGAAGAATGGCTAAAATGCGACCGATCGCTGTGGCATCAAATTCACATAAACTCTGTCTGAATACATTGCTCTTCTGAATGGGTTCAGTTGACTATTTAATCTGCAATTTCCTATGACCTGTATCCCAAACACACACCATGTGAAACTGTACGTGGGCAACTGTGCACTCAATGGGTATGGACTAGTAATTAGTTAAAAAACAAAACAAAACAAAAACCGTCAGCTGCTCCAGAGCTAGAATAGCCTTCTGTTCTCAGTTGAATGCTCCCCCTCCTCCATTGACACTTTTATGACAAATCTTTATACATACATGTTTTGCATGGCCTTTGGTTGTTAGTGGTTTTAATATTTTAGTATTTTATAATATTTTTTACGTATGAAATTGTTCTTACCGGTGTTATTCTGTTTTATATTTGTTATATTGCTATATATCCGTGTGTCATTCTTTTAATTTGTACAACACTTTGGTCATCTGTAGCTGTTTTTATTTTTATTTATTTTTTTTTTTTGGGGGGGGGGGCATTTTTTGCCTTAATGGACAGGACAGTTAAGTGTGAAGGGGGGAGAGAGAGAGAGGGGATGACATGCAGCAAAGGGCCACAGGCTGGACCCCAACCCGGTCCGCTGCGGCAACAGCCTTGTACATGGGGCGCCTGCTCTACCACTAAGCCACCGACGCCCCATCTGTAGCTGTTTTTAAATGTGCTGTATAAAAACATTATTGTTTTTATGAATGGTTAACTCATATCAGTGAATGACGTGATGCTTTAAAACACATTGCATAATTGTTTTGTATTGTATTTATCATCATGACTAAAAAAAAAAAATAAATAAAAAAAAAGGAAAACATCCTGAGATTAATATTGTGTGTAAATAATCAATAGGATGTACTATATGCTGATTGTATCACAAGAAAATCATGTTAGATAGTATGGGGTGCCGTTTGTAAAGTGTCTCACGCTGAAAATAACATCAACATTTTGCCACATTTAGCTTCAAACAATGTTTAAAAAAGTATTGTGAATTTTTTAACGTCACCTTTTACCACATTTACAGCAATATTTGTTAACTTAGAAATATATTAAATAGTTAAATCTAAATCTAAATCTAAATGTTAAATCTAAATGCTAAATCTAAATATTAAATCTAAATCTAAATCTAAATGCTAAATCTAAATCTAAATGTTAAATCTAAATATTAAATCTAAATCTAAATCTAAATGCTAAATCTAAATCTAAATGTTAAATCTAAATATTAAATCTAAATCTAAATCTAAATGTTAAATCTAAATGCTAAATATAAATATAAATGTTAAATCTAAATATTAAATATAAATATAAATATAAATCTACATGTTAAATCTAAATGCTAAATATAAATCTAAATGTTAAATGTGATTCCCTCCGAAGGGACACTAACAACTCAAAGTACACATCAAATAAAATTTCTCCAAACACATTTCTTGTTATTTTAGGTTAGGTTATTATCACGCTAATGTATGTTCAAGTGTTCACTTCCCCCGATAAGTTGGTTTTAATTCGTTATTTGATTCTATAAACACAGTCTGACCATCTCGAGCTTTTATTTTGGTACTGCCGGTGACCGGCAGTGTGAATTTGCATATTAGCTAAATATTTAGTTTCACCCAGAACATTTAGATTTAACATTTAAAATTTAGATTCATATTTAGCATTTATATTTATATTTATATTTAGATTTAACATTTATATTTATATTTAGCAGGGAGTGGAGTGGAGTTTGCATGTTCTCCCCGTGTCAGCGTGGGTTCTCTCCGGGTACTCCGGCTTCCTCCCACAGTCCAAAGACATGCAGATTGGGGACTAGGTTAACTGATAACTCTAAATTGTCCGTAGGTGTGAATGTGAGTGTGAATGGTTGTCTGTCTCTATGTGTCAGCCCTGTGATAGTCTGGCGACCTGTCCACGGTGTACCCTGCCTCTCACCCAGTGTCAGCTGGGATAGGCTCCAGCCCCCCCGCAACCCTCAAGAGGATGAAGCGGTTAGAAGATGAATGAATGAATGAATTTAGATTTAGCATTTAGATTTAACATTTAGATTTAGATTTAGATTTAATATTTAGATTTAACATTTAGATTTAGATTTAGATTTAATATTTAGATTTAACATTTAACATTTAAGTGCCACATTTAATATTTAGATTTAACTATTTAATATATTTCTAAGTTAACAAATATTGTTGTAAATGTGGTAAAAGGTGACGTTAAAAAATTCACAACACTTTATTAAACATTGTTTGAAGCTAAATGTGGCAAAATGTTGATGTTATTTTCAGCGTGAGCCACTTTACAAACAGCACCCCATAAGATAGAGATATAAATATATAATTTATTATATATATAAATCTTTGGTATGATTTTTGACATATATAAGTAATATAACATCTCATGTTTACCTTAAAACTATTTCAACACAAATTATGTACTTCACCAATATGATTAATGGACTGAAACGTGTTGCCCTCTTCCTCCTTGCTTCATGGTTGGCCATGCTTGTTAACAAAGGGGGTGTTGCTCTGCTGCAGTCCACTTTAGATCATGTGGAACACTGTGATTGGCTTATAGACGTCCCATCAAATAAGTCATTACATTTGGGTGGAGTCAGATGACAGAAATCATAGGTCTAGACATCTTAGAAAAGTAAGGTCCATTGGAATGGACGGGGGGATCTTAGGGTTAAATTACACTGTAGATCCAAAACTTTGCCAAATATGCCACACTCAATTTTGGGAAAAGTATAAAACGATTTACAAAATAAAGCACAAAACATCCAGACTATTTTCATTTGATGGTTGTATATTCAGCGTTAACATCATAAAGCTTTAGTGAAGACTTGGAGGATGAGGACACAGAGTGTCAGGCAGTGTTGGATAATAGGATTTTTCTCAGCTTAAAGCTTCTTAAATAAACATAAACTAAAAGAGGAAAACTGGGAGGTGCACCACCTACCAACACGCGCTTCTTTCATGACTTATCCACTGCACCTGGCAGCATAATCACTGAACATATTCTTTAAACTGAAGAACACACACACACAAATAGGATGCTCAATATGTTAAAAAAAGAGTTATTTTCCCAAGTTAATTTAGCAAAAACTGGTCAGTAGCCTGTTACTCTGATCTTCTGCATCCTGCTTTGTAATTGCAAAGTTAATACATGGTGCCAAATGTGCAAAATGCTAAACATTAAAATAATGTATTCAACTGTCCAAACAGCAGATGTTATCAACTTCTTCTTAACATTCCATTGCATTTAAAGGGGCACCATTTTGAGAGAGATTCTCAGCATGTTTCATGTGAACCACAGTGTCTTCATTGAACAATTATCACTTTATATGGACAACTTTGTCCACAGTGGACACAGGAAGAGCCCCAGTGAATAATCCACCCGAGTTGAACTGAAGCTGTGACGTACGCTAATGTCGTACACAAAGAAGAAAAAAGAAAAAAAAAAAAAGAATTCAAGAAGGACCAAATTACTGGCCTTTTTTCCACATTACAAAATAAATAAATAAAAGAACAAAGTTGCATCTGTTTTCGTTATCACCAGTGGTCTCATGACATAAACCACATGAATGCCAATCATGTGGGGTTCATACATGGACTACAGAAATGAGAAGACAACATTAAGCTTAAATCTGCCACTTCCTGTAGGCAGACTAATTTCGCCCTCACTATGCTCAGTTACACCCTCTGCTGCAGACTGACCACTGCAATCAGAACAGCTCCTTCACGTCTTAGCTCCTGTCTAAGGACTACGTGTCACCTCCTCCTCCCTGATTCCTGCTGGCAAATATGAGCTCTCTACCATCGTTCTCTTCCCCGAGCTTTAATTTACTATCTCCAGAAAAAAGCTTAAAAAAATCATCCTGTCTTGCTAGTTGTCATCTTACTGCTCTCACACACGAGTACTACCTGCACAGATCTGAACCCTGCTCTCCTCACTGACTGCTTATGATGTTAATATAAGCATTACATTATTCTACTTTGCATTTATTGTATGTCAGCTTGACACAGCACATCAGCTCAGTTACAGCGTGTTTGTGTGTGTGTGTGTGTGTGTGTGTGTGTGTGTGCATAGTATGTACGTTTCCAGTTGGAATAAGTGAACTGACAATTTCCAGTTGGTTTAATAAACAATTGTGAGTCACAATGAAATAACATTTAAACTCCAAAAAGATAATGGTAAAAAAAAAATGCACCCTTCAAATTCAAATCTAAAGCTAAGCCTTTCACACTGCAAGAGCGAGTTCAATGATAAGAAGCAGCTGAAACACCTTGACGCCAATATCAAACACACCATAACCAAACATGAACCAAAGCACATGGTCAGCAAAACAAAATGTCATTGTATGTGTAACCAGATGTATCCGCTTTGAGTTCACACATTAGATCCTGACAACCCGTCAGTTTCCGTACACATCAGCTGGTCACTCACCCATCACTCGGAGCCTCTCGGCGCCCACCACCACCTCCTGCTCGTCGGCGGAGAAGAGCAGCTTCCCAGAGGTGGATTTGACTTCAAACATCTTGCCTCGTGCTTTAAATCCACTGGATCCTGAACCGAACACACACAGAAAGAGGGGAGACATCAAAGAGGAGCGACTGGAGCTGATTTCTTACCGAATTAACTCTGGATTTGGACATTTAAAATGCATCCAGGTGGAAGACATTCAAGGTGTGCTGCAGGACCTGCTGACTTAGGCAAAAGAATACTCAAACTTTACTTTCAGAGCCAAACCCCATCATAGTTTCTAGTCATTCTGGTGTCATTCATGAGATTGTTGAATATTAATGATAACATGTTTTGCTTAATGTGTCATTACAGCCAAAGAGGACCATAATACTCGCCAGGAAGTGTCACCTGAATAAACTCACAGTGTTAAATTAAGGCTGGCCACCAGGTGTACTGCTGTATTGTAGTACAGTGCAGATCGACATCACCAGTTGGTCAGAAATACAGCACATTATAAACTTTAGTAATCTTTGAGGGTTTTTTTGCCACTTGAGGTCAGATGAACTGTGTTAACACAGCACTGACCTACTGTTTCCTTATTAAACTGATATGGAGGAGGTGTTAGCAAACAGTTGATCCCTTTAGCACTGTTTTGGTTTCCACCAACTCCAGAACACATCTAGCTCTTTAGCTGTTAGCCGCTAAGTTTGTCATGATTTAAGTAGATTTATTAGAGCTTTTCCTTTGAAAATGGCTGCCTGCTGCAGCTGGAAACAAGGATAATGAAAGCAGTGAGAGTGAAGAAAAACAGTAAAGTTTTGGGCTGAAAACCAAAACAGTAAGCTGAAAGATGCTAAAACGCTCTGTAGAACTGAGGGGGATGTCGGAGTCTCTTTGGGTTTGTCACTACCAGAAGTTTCTCTAGATGTATTGTTTATTTACACATTGACTGTGTATCTCGATTGGAATCTATTATTACAAATCCAAGGTGATTACAGCTACTGTTTGTATGAAATAATGGACACAGTTAGCACAACTTCACCCATTGGTTTGTGGACTCCCATTTTGAAGCCCCGAGTTTGGCATTTCGACTTCCGCCATCTTGATTTTTCTGAGCCAGAATTGGCCAAATTTGGACGAGAACGTGGAGCTGTGAGGGGTGGATCTGACTCATAAACTGTGGTGACGCCACGCAGACAGCCTGTCAGTCAATGTAGCATGCCCTAATTATGCAGAATGTCAAGCCTTATTAAAAGAGAAATGGGTGAATTACAGAAAAAGTCACCCCTTGTATCGTTGTAGTAAATGTTGATATTAGCTATAGAGACCAAAACTGCTTTTTTGTACTAGACTGTAAACATGCTTATTTCTGATGTCAATTTTAAGCCTCAAGTAGCTATTCATATCAGAGCATGTGAGCAGAGCGGAGCGGGTGAAAATTTCCACTCCTCGCTCGCAGACCTGTCACTTTGCGCCGCTCGTCCGCTCCGCTTGGTTTTGCGCATTCTTCACTCCACTCCACTCCACTCCATCATAAATTTTATCCCGCTCCACTCGCTCACCACTCCGCTCAAAAAAACTATGTCGTATTACCCTAACCTGTAATCTTCTATTCACAAATAAAACATGAGCTTGGTAGATTCTCCGGGGAAGCCCTCTCCCCTCTCCCCGCAGTTAGGGACCGTTCTCCATGGTATCGCTGTCGGCAGGGTGGAAATAAGTCAAAGTGTAGAGGAGACGGACCGGGTTAAGCGGCCGACCTCCAGGGAAGCCCTCTCGCCTCTCCCCGCAGTTAGGGACCGTTCTCCAAGGTACCGCTGCTTCTCTTCTCAGTTTCTTTTCTGAAGTACACAGTAAACTCCATAGCTTTGAAAGAAAATAGTGTGGGTGTGCGCAGGTGCAAAGATGCATTCTGGGTGGGGCATGAGCGACCGGAGCGAAATTGGAGCGAGAGATAAGGCTCCGCTCCACCTTTTAAAAAAAACAGCCACTCCTCGCTCAACACAAAATCCTTCCGCTCCCCGCTCAGCTCTGCTCCGCTCACATGCTCTGATTCATATGTCAAAAAAGCAATAGTTTTTGGCTTTAGGTGGCTTGTTTTAGATCATTGTCAATCAACCCTTTGCTAAGCCCCTCACTTTTATAATGGTCCGTCAAGCTATTGGAACTAGCATGGAGCCCACACTGTAATCAACTGCACACCCTGAAGACATATTATTTCAAAGTTTTTAAAAAACAAAAGCTATTCCAGAGAGAAGCAGACAGAGGGGTCTAAAGTCTGTGTTTGAAGCATATTTCCAGGATGTCAAACTGACTCAGCGACTAAAACAGGTTAAAAAGATTAAGATAGGTAGAAAAAAAGCCTGGCAATAGAATACAGATCAGAGTGTAAATGTGAACCACCACATCACTGGCAATCAAGAAAGAAGACCATGAATATAAAGGGAAACTTTGCCAATATTCAACCAGCTGTGTGTCTTAATTCACTGTTATGACCATTAAAAAGTAAAAGTAGCATGTGACATTCAGCAGGCTATAACTTCAATAGCTAGCTAGCTAATCTTACACATTTCAGCGTATGACTTTGTTTTTGAAATGGGATGAAACAAACACCTCCTTCCAACCTCTCCAGGTAATGATTATCAGTTATAGACGACATGCTCCAGGCTCAATGTTTAGCTCGAAATCCACAAAACCAGCCTGGAAATGAAGAAAATCTGATATGGCTGCATGAGATTCTAAAGACAACAGACGAGTGGTTGTCGGACCCTTGTTGGAGCTGGCAGATGCTATGCTATGATTGGCCAGTCTGCTTCCAAGGGGCGGGACTTAGCAAAGGGTCAATTATGCTACATTGCTATACATCAGTGCTGACCATGTTCCTTCCTGTAAGTGTGAAAATTAACTTGATGACACGTATTTTGAGGTCGTCCCACAGAATGAACCCCATTCCATCTGTTACATGTGACAAAGTTATGTCAGTGTTGTGTGGCAATGCAATGAAAACAATTCAAAGAAAATATATAAAAACACTTGTTTGTGCAACTAAGTCATTATGTAACGCAAACTGTGAGTGAGCTGGTTTAAATCAAGATGTGCAGGTTTAGCTTTGGCAAAACTACATGCTGCTTTGGAAATACAGCACTGTGAATGCTTGTGTACCTGCTCTTATTTCAACTCTTGGAATTTTACACTTCAAAAATTAAACTCTGACAGTATCTTAACCTCTCTAACTCCGCCAGGAGGCCGACGTCCTCGCTCCCTCCCTCCTCTGTTAAATGGTATCTCCCAGGCGCACTACGTCATCAAACCATGTGATGTTTGGTATTGACAGATTCGACTTTTCAAAAATAACATTGTTTTCATTTTATTTATTATGTATTTCACACCAGAGCAGCCTAAACACACACAGTCCAAAATCGCGATGAGTGGTGACAAGTCATGTCATGCCGTTTTTCGACGGGAAAAGTTAGAGGATTACTCGCAATCTTATGGGGAGCTGTTAGCAGGCACGTAGCTGTTTTAAAGTCTCACTCCTACCACTATTTTTGGCTGAGATCTACCGTCTAGAAAGTGGGATTATAACTTTCACGTTTCATATGGCTTTATTTGATGATATTTTATGGTGTTTCTGTGTCATAAACAACATCAGCTATCATAATCACACCTGATTTCAATAAGGTACAATGTTTGAAGCTGGCTGAGTGTTGTTTGATCATTGATAGTACTGTTTTGAAGCCGAGTGAACGCTCTTGTTATTTGGAGCTCCGCCTGGATCTTTTCATGGAAAAAACACTGTAGAATGGTCATACTTTGAGCAGTCTTCTTCAAATTTGAAACAAATGTTCATTGATAGTGTGCCTACAGCCCCACAGTGTCATTTACCTGCTCAGATGAAGCCACAGACAGTTATTCATCATAAAACACATTTTTTATTTTATTTTAGGCAAAATCTTCAATTTTTTACTGACTTCAGAGGCCCATTACTCTGTCTCTGTATCACCTAGAGTGTTTCTGACCTCAGGGAGTTTTCTTTCTGGCAAGACCTCATGCATGCATGTAGTCAGAGCGGTTCAGAGGCTACAGTCATTTTAATTTGGGTATGTCATTTTAGGCGTTTTTGCTACAAAATGGGGTTGGAGTGCAAGAGGTATTAATCTACAAAAGCATAAATAACAAACATATTGAGATGAATAGAATAAACAAACAATTTAGAGTAGTTTGTGGTGAAATGTTATTTCATCCATATTTGACCAGTTTGTGGAAGAGAATTCTACTGCGACATTTTACTGAAGGTCTGCAGGAAACTGCAGAAAATACTCAGATCCAAACTGCCAAAACTGAGACTGGTGTCACAACAAACAAGAAATAGAAAATGTAGACAACTCCCTCCAACTCAAATTGCTTTGTCTCACGCGGTAGCAGAAAACACTCTGCGCTGGGGGTGACTGATTGACGTACGCGCAATTGATTCTGTCACTCTCCATCTGGGATGTGAAGTTCCTCCCCATACACGAACGCCGCTTAGTCATCCAAGAGAAACATCCGAGCAGATTTCGTCTTCCTCCTCTTCAGACCCAGAAGGCAAATGTCAGCGCACTTTTTAACGTGAAAGACACTTCCTGTGCATGTTTACACAAAGTGATTTCTATTCACAGCAGACTGCCAACTCTATTAGAGTGTGACAGGCGGAGAATGGAGGAATGTAAAGAAGAAAGCGCGATCACAGAGTTATGGTGGTGCAACTGAGGCCTCTGCTGGCACACTTGAGGGGAACGGAGGAAGAATTTATGATGTGCTAATGTATAATCCTGAAAAATGAGGCAGTGACTCCTGACAGTTAGAGTTGTGGTTCCTAACCTGAGAGTCTGGACGTCCCCATAGGGTCCGTAGATAAATCTAAAATTGCACATTGATTAAAACGATGACAAAGAACATATCTACTACAGAAATTTAGATTTACTTTTCCTTGATCTTGCTCTAATGTTTGTCTTAATGTAAAATACTGGATAGTTTTACCTCTCAATGTTCAAAATTAAACAATCTCTAAAAGGGAATATCACGATTTATGATCCCAGTAACGCTACAAAGCTTCACCATACTTTCAAAAGAATGTTCCAACTGGTAATAAAGCATACGAAAAACATAAAAGAATGTGAAATTTGCCCTAGGATCGCTTTGTAAAAAAATAAAAAGCCTCTGCACTGACCAGTGGAATATATGAAACTTCGAAATGTCATGCATCTGTTGCAGCTGATGTCGTCAGTGTTGTCAGGTTTGATGTTTTTGAGAAATGAAAACATGAATCATATCAAAAGAAAAAAAGATCAATAAAATACATGAAAGAGTGCTGCGTCTTACCTGTTACAAGTTGTGTGAGCAGCTGGTTGTTGCTGTTGACAATATTGACCGACACGTTTCTGGACGACTGCAGGAACAGCGGGCGGCCCTACAGAGACAAAGACGAGTTTATTTATTCACTTTGTGGTACAATGGTTTTTAAATTATACATTTTTCTGTTAGGAACAATAACAAGTACTGATGACAAAACGGGAAAAAACATCCCACCCCAACAGTTGTTTGTTCAAACTTAAGATGTTTTCTGACAAAGGAAAGAGCAGTGTCTTATGTCCACAGTGTCCTCACTCTCAGGGTGTAAACTCAGACTTGTTCTCACAAAGAAAGCATAAAACCATAATCTATAATAATTACATTTTTGTCCTATATGGGGACAGCCTGAACCTATATTGAAGGTGCACACTGATGTATTTGCAAGAAAAAAAAAAAACCTTAACCAACTGGAGGTGGACTTGCAATGTTAAACAGTGATCTACCTTCCAGTTTGTTGTGGGGCTCTAAGGAGGATGGCAGTGGCGCTCAGTGGGTCCATCAGTTTGGTCCAGACTGACCTCATCATGCATAATTAATTGGCTGCCAAATTCTGATGACTGTGTTGACCCCTTGACTTTCAATCCAGGGCTTCTGACATTGACACCTTTTTGGTCTCAGATAGAAATTTGTCAACAACGACTGAACAGGGCGACCATGATATTTGGTTTAGACACTCATGTTCCCCTAAGGATGCATTATGACTCAGTTGATCCCTTAACATTGCCTCCAACACCTACCCTGGAAATCCAGAGTTCTCACGAGAGCACAATTTGAATTTGCTCAGCGAGTCACTCTGGCAATCAGTAATGATGCTCATTACCCATGCCGTTGGAGCCGAGCTGCACCAATCACATCGGTGTATCTGATATCGGCGGGCCAGAGGCGAGCTAAACAGATGACGACAGCGCTGCGACAACGAAATCCAGAATCAGTCAGTAAACATTGCAAGATGGCTACGGATGAACACCAGTTGTTTGAAACAGCTTTGGCCGCTACAATGAACGAGTTAGACTTGGCTTTTTCTCTAAAAGAGGAACAGAAGACGGCGCTCGAGTCTTTCCTTTGCAAGAAGGACGTTTTTGCTGTTTTGCCGACCGGATACGGCAAGAGTCTAATCTACCAGTTAGCTCCGCTGGTAGCTAAGCTCTGGATACGTCACCCCGTGTATTGTTCTGATTGGTCGTAGTGTTATCCAATTGCGTGCAGTGATATTTTCAAATGCATGCTTGTTGCCGCCCCTCGAGTTGGGCCATTTTCATTACTCATAGCCAGACCCTAAATCTTTCTAGATTTGGGTCTGGATTTCCAGGCTATCCAACACCACCATTTGGTTAAAACTTCAATTAAACTACTACAATGAACACGGTAAATATTATGACTGCTTAACATCAGCATGCTGGACTTGTCACTGTGATTGTGTTAGCTTGCTGAAGTTAGCATTTAGCCGTGTACAGCCTCACAGAGCTGGAGACCTTCAGTCTTGGTTGTCCTTTATGGTTGTTTGTTAAGGTGGAGGGCACACACATCCATAAAACTTTTTACAGGTGCTGGATCAAGGACTCAAACTAAAGCATGAACCAGACAGGAGAGCCACACACTGTATTAAAAGTTCCCAGTAGTTTTAGGTGTGCAACCTTTCAAGATCTTCATCAGCCATTTTGCAAAAAAATGGATAAATAAAATAACTAAATAATGACTTCAAAATGCCTGATGTTGATCTCTGTTACATCAAAACACTGCACAAGTAAATCTACTGGGCGCTTTTAATACAGTGTGGAGCTCTGTTGTCTGGTTTTTGTGGTGTAATCGTTACCCTGCATTCATGTGGTGTTGAAATAATCCCCCCAAAAAAAAGTCCTTGGAAAATTCATATTGAAAATTCGAATCGATCAGATTGCCCCCTCAAGTTGGAACAACTCGGAAAGTTTTGGTACAAGTTGCCAAGTTGAACTCACATATCGTCACTGTCTGATGAAAAACATGCATCTCCACTTTTGACGATTTTGACTTTGATGGACACTTCTGACACCCAATGGAGATACGTGTTGAAGAGATGATGTAATAGACGTCTTTCCATTGGTCATTTGGATATCCAATGCTAACGGTTGCTAGGGAATATTATGGACACTCCATGCACTGTAGAAAGTCAAAATCGTCCAAAGTGGAGATACATGACAGCGACGATATGCAGAAATATGGTGGACAAGAGTAACCGTTCTATTGATGGTAATAACGTATAATCAGTTCCCATATTGCTTGTAAATTTTTTGCTCACGTTATTATTTATAGGGCATTAGATTGTAGCCTTTGGTTGCTGTCCACGTAGAGTGACCTAGCTTAATAAGAAAAGTTATTTATTAGCGTTATTTAGGTATATCAATATTTTAATAGTTTTGTGAGATGTACTGGTGCAGCAACAAGTCTGTGACAAAATTTCTCAGTAATATAAAGCTTCAAAATGTATTCAAGATGTTGTTTAAACGATCCCAGCTATAAATTATAACATATCTTCTTTGGTGGCCATGTTGTTTCCACATTACAACTTAAAGCTCATGAACAGGGTGTCGCTAGTGTAGTGGATAGTGCCGGCGCCCCATATGCAGAGGCAATGCCTCGCTGCAGCGGCCGCGGGTTCGATTCTGGCTCGCAGCCCTTTGCTGCATGTCAGTCCCCACTCTCTCTCTGTCTCCCCATTTCAGTTACAGTCCTGTCATTAAAGGCAAAAAGCCCACAAAAATAAAAAAGCTCATGAACACCACAAAGTCAAAAGAACTACTTGCCAACTCAGGAAACGTGACCACATGAGCGGCACGTGGATGCAGCATTACATCCAGTGTTCCCTGTCAATAACTACAGATGGCTCACCTGATTAACACACACCTGAGCTGACTTGGGGGGTTGGGCTTATATAGGCTGAGCCGGCTGTAGTACTAAAAAGCACAAGAGCACATATGTGTAACATATGCATGCGTCCAAACTTCACACACATACACACACACGCGCGCACACAATAACTGTCCGAGCTCAGACACTTCAGCCTCCTGCTCCGTTTGATAACTTCCATTTTCCAGAGTGCCCCGCACCAATCGGTAATGCTGATCACGTCGGACACTCGGCTCTTTCTCTGCCCGACTAATCTTCATGCCTCAGTCAACTTCTTAATTAGAGATAACGGCCTGACCATTGTGCTGCGCTCGCAGCCGAGGAGGGGATATGTCTTGTGTGTATAATACTGATAACATTATGGCTCTTGCCAAACTTATTGAAGTTCTCACAGTAAATACACCAAATGTATGATATGCAAGCAAGAAACTATTACAATAACAATGTGGTGTGACCTGAATGTGAAACTAAGAAGAAGTTTGAACGTAGTTGATAAATAGAAGGTGTTGCAGTGCTGATAATAACAGTAACGTTAACTGTGGAGTCATTTGAGCATGTCAGATTTGACAAGTCCACTCCATCTGTCAAGGTTTCGGAGTATGTGACTTCAACTAGCTTGACTTTTAAAAAAAATCTGTTATTTCCAAGGTACTGTGGCATCAAAGTATTCTTACTTTTCTTTATCTCTAGTGGCCATTGTCAGAAGCATTTAAATAAGGAAAAACAATCCCTGTGAGGCTTTTGTGCCTTTGTGTCTCTCAGTCACACTCCCCAAGTCTTCAAAATGAAGGACAATTTCTTAGAATCTAATCCAATGCCTGTTAAATGTTGTTGTAAGAGAAGCTTTTTGGCTTCATCCAGATTTATTTCAAGCACGTTTTGTCTCACACCAGCTCTCAAACACACAGAGCCCAGATTGTATAAGTGCTCTTGAGTGAGAGAGTTGCTAAAAGCCGCTCGACTGGGAGCCATTTAAAACTTCTTAAAACTACAATGAGGTAGTTTTGTGACATGTTGTACTTCAGGGCCAGTACTCACAAAAAAAGTGCAACTGTACTGGGATTGAAAAGCTGCCAAACACACCACACAAGACAGAATAAAACAGAAGGACTGACCATGTGCTCAAACGGACTGAAGCTCTGTAATAACAAAATAAAGCTCTGATAACATCACTGCAAAAACCTTAAAGTCGTTTTTTGTTTTACTTGTTTTAAGAATATAGGAGTTCTGTTTTCATACACTTTCCATTAACAGATGTCTTACAGCTTCATTGACTGCTAGGTCTAGTGAAATCTTGGTCGCAATGTGTGACAGACTGCAAGATATCCATTTCTTATCATATACATGTTGGGTGAATTGTGTAATGTTTGCATTGTTGTACTACATGCAAATAGAGAAATAACAAGCTTTGCCATAGGGTTGGAGAATGGGGCTTAGCCAGTGAGTCACTGCTCACTCTTTAGCTTTCAATACCTGCAGCTGTGCTGACATCAGTGACAGACAAAAGAGGGAGAACATGAAAAATATTGGTAAAACAGTGCAGTGTGCATGGAGCAGAAATGGACAATTTCATAATGACTAAAATCAGTCAGTTCATTCGTTCTATCATCCAGCGGGGAAGTAAGGTAATTTAGGACATTAGGTAAAATGGGATGAATGAGGGTTTACCTCCTGGGCTCTTTATAAATTAGCAGCCAGTCACCAAACGTGTTATTGCATTTTATCATTTTGACTGTCTGAGATAGCTAGAATGGGAAGAACGAAGATTCAAAAATGTCGCTGGTCCCAGAACTTGCCAGGTAAGCCGTGTGGCATGTAGATTTTTCTTTTTCTTTTTGGTAATAAAAGAGGTTTAAAAGGGTAAAAGGGTAGAACAGGAAAAAATGGTTGTGTGATGTTGCATTTTGTTTGACTTATAATCAAAATATTTTCACAATTCAATCAACTTATGAGTTTTGAGTGAGTACTTAATGCATCCAGGTAAAACTGGATAAAAAAATAAACTAAAATGGGGCATTTTTTTGAAGTGAAACCAGCATATTTTTAGGCTACCAGATGCCATAAAATCAATCATTATGCTTTTATGTGCCAGCCTGTTATACTACAGACATTAAAAGTGACATGGTGAGTCCATGTGAGCTACAACAGCCCAGAATTACCCATCATTGTTACACACATACAGGCACACACATGCATGTTCATTATGGACATTATGGCACCATGGAAACAGGCAGCAACAGAACAGAATAATTGAAGCATCTTTTTTAAATGAATAGTTAGCTTACATTGATGATTTAAAAAAAACAATGACTGAACTGATAAATGCATATCACCATAAAAACAAACAAACATGACTGTCCAAATTTGCCTGAACATCTCATCGGAGGGAGGTAGGGGTACTTGACGTGTTTTTAAATCCAAAATTTCAAAATTATTTTACTTGGCAACATATTTTCTTCATAGAAATATACTGTAGCACAACGAGTTCTAAAAGTAGCACTGAAGGTACTCTTCAGAGTTTTAGGTGGTTTTCTTGGTACCTAAAAGTGTCCCAAATTACCTGACCTTACCCCATGCTTTCATTCATTCATTCACCTCAGGCCATACAAAAACATACTAATCTGTGTTCCTAGAATTTAACTGAAACAACATTCAAATAAAACCACAGTGTTCCCCGAAACTCAGGGCACAGGACATGGACCCTGAATCTTTTGTTTCCACCATGCACAGAGACCATCCCCCTACACCTTTCATGCACCACAAAAATAATAAAATGAATCCATGCATCCATTATTTTACTCTATTATCACTACCCAAATTTCATGGCAGTCTAATTCATAATCCATACCAGCCTGAAGAGAAACACGGGACAGTCTATATTCTGCTTCTGAACTCAGGTGATGTATAAAACGTTTTCTTCACAGCACAGGGCTTGATCTTTAAAACCACACCGCACAGAGTTGTGTGTGTTGTAGCAGTCAGCTTATCGTTCCATCTCTCTGCACAGTTTTTTCTTTCCTCTGCTACAGTCTCGTGAAATGCCTCGGAGAGGCTACTGCAGGAGTCTTTTGGGGCTGTTTGTGTACAGTACATGTGTTTGGTTTGTTGTCGTGTGGCGCCTCTGATCCACTCCGTCTCCCTCTTCTCTTCGTTACTAATGCAACAGACCATATTACTCCCAGCAGGACGCCTCTCACACAGAGAGGAATCAGAGAGAGAGAGAAAAAAGGGAGAAGAGTTAGATGAGAGGCTTGGAGAAAGATGTGGATTGGAGTTGGTTATAGAAATATTTCTCGGGGGCAGACCTGCTCCAAAGGCTACAAAAAAACCTCACTGGTTGAATTACACCTCAGTAAGTTGAGCTAAAGGACCAATTTTTGGGTGCAATACACTGGCTCTTTCAGAAACTCACCAAAAGAAGTCTGCAGCTTAGCACCCAAACTCACTTTGTTGTGGGGCGTACAGGTGTTGTAGCAGGTTGTGAGTGGTGGTGGATAATTTGTTGCTACCAGATATCCATATGTGAGCATTTTGGTGATTTTGTGCATTTCATATCTCACCTATCTTTTTTATTCTACTACAGTTTACCCATTGGTAGCTTTGTCACCTTCTACCTATGCCAGTCCTCAATGCCTATGTGCAGTTTCACATAGATTGACCACGTCAGTGAGTAGAAAAACGTGGGACAGACAGAATGACACACTGACAGTTTCCGTGATTATGTACAGCATACCATACCAAAAATTAGAAAACAACAACATTGGTCCACAGGGGGAGCCACAGCGATCTGTCGCATTTTAGCCATTTTGAAGCATTTTTCTGTTGTTATAGCGACACCCAGTTGCCAATTAGAGTTAAATTTCTCCAGTCACCTTGAGGCGTCCTGTTCTACATATCTACCAAGTTTAGTAAAAATCCATATGGCGGTTAGGCCTAGATAAGAAATGAGCTCTCTAGCGCCCCCATTTTGTTTGATGGGGTCAATAATGGAGGGGTCCCCTCAGATTATGTGTGGTCATATGCCTACAAAGTTGCGTGGTGATGGCTGAAACCCTTGAGATGTTATACACCTTTATGTGATGAGCCACGCCCTCCGCAATATTCATTGCCTTATAGAAGCTCAGTTTTAGTAAGTTTTCCAACTTTTGCCAAGAGGGAACTTTAGATATTGGTCCCTAGATTATGTTCACCCAGTTTCATGCAGATTGCTCAAACTTCCTAGGAAGAGATCCATTTGAAGTGTTTTTCAAAAAATTCAAAATGGCGGAAAATCTATATAAGCGGAAGTTATGGGCTCTTGAGGCAAATGTGTTCCTCATGAGGAGAGGCATCTCTGTGCAAAGTTTCATGTCTCTACGACATACGGGGCATGAGATATGCCCATTCAAAGTTTGACATTTCAGTGGGTTGCTATAGCGCCCCCCTTTGGCCAATTGATGTAATATTGCTTCATTGGCATCCTCCCATGACCCTCTACCACTGTGCCAAATTTCACATGGATTGACCAAGTCAGTGAGGAGAAAAACGTGGAACAGACACACACACAGAGTTTTCGTCATTATATAGTAAGATTGAGAAGAGCAGCTGTAGATGATGCGATTGATCTGTAGCTTTCTAAACTTATCTATAACAGAAGATTGCCATGGTCATGTTCTGAATCTGGTCTGAGTCTTAGCAGTAAAAGCTTTTTTATCTTATTCAAAGGCCTATACTGTGAACTAAGTTCAACATACACAGATATCTTTCCGTTATCTGAAACCAGTTAGAGCTTTGTGACATGGTGCGTTATCCTGCAGGAAGTAGCCATCAGAAGATGGGTACACTGTGGTCATAAAGGGATGGACACGGTCAGCAACAATACTCAGGTAGGCTGTGGTGTTTAAACCATGCTCAGTTGGTACGAAGGGGCCCAAAGTGTGCCAAGATAATATTCCCAACACCATTACACCACCAGCAGCAGCCTGAACCGTTGATACAAGGGAGGATGGATCCATGCTTTCATGTTGTTTACACCAAATTCTGACCCTACCATCTGAATGCTGCAGCAGAAATCCAGACTCATCAGACCAGGCAATGTTTTTCTTGACCATCCTCTGTAAACCCTAGAGATGGTCGTGTGTGAAAATCCCTGTAGATCAGCAGTGTCTGAAATACTAGGACTAAGTTGTCTGGCATTAACAGCCATGTCATGTTTAAAGTCACTTAATCGCCTGCCTTTCCCATTCTGATGCTCGGTTTCAGCTTCAGCGGGTCGTCTTGACCTTGTCTACATGCCGAAGTGCATTGAGTTGCTGCCACATGATTGGCTGATAAGCTATTTGCTTTAACGAGGAGTTGAACAGGTGTATCTAATAAGGTGACTGGTGAGTGTGTAGGCTTACAACATCACTGCTGAAGAAAAGCAACAGCCTCAAATCTTAAAAACCTAAAAAAATATATCAGGTGCACAGCTGTGGCAAGGATCAAAACAAAAAGAACAACTGCCCTCACAGATAACTTTTCTTACACAAAACAAAAAACCATGAAGTTTTGTTATTGTTTTGCCCACAGTAAATACAAAAATATATCTGTCTGTGCTGAAGTTCTGTTTTCTTTAATTGACTATATCAGGATGTTGCGTGTAAAGAGGTAAACTCTAGCTTAAAAATGTAATTTAATTTAAAAAACCTTCACGGGAACCTATTTGTCACCGGTCGCTTGTGGGAATTCTAAGTGTGTGACACATCAGTTGCCCTGATTGGCAGCCAGTGTGAGGGATGATAACATTTAAAAGGAGAAAGCCATGAGTGGGACAATGGATCGCTTTATTGTACAGAGCAAATTACAACAAAGCATCAGCAAAGACGACCTACCACTGACAGAAGAGAGTGACAGTATCACAAAAGCTACCCGTCATATTTTCCCTTATTTTATTGTCTTACGTTGTGATAAGAGTGATAACACGTTACAGAAGCTATTGTGCACTGATATAAATACAGGTGTGCCTTGGGATTTTGGCTTGCCCTTTGGTGTGTCTTGGGCACAAGAAATTTGAAAACCACTGGCATATATGACAATGGGTGCAGTTACACGATGGCTTCTCATTCAGAATGAAATAAATCTGAATGGAATCAATTGGAATTAAAGTCTTTCCAGGTAGTTTACATGGGAAATATTCATTCCGATTGACGGTTTACACGGAAGATCAGTTTAATCGCCTTTGGGGCAGGGAAGGTTTCTGATTGGGGCGGATGTTACGTGTTTACATTTACCGTAAGAAAACACTGTAGTCCTCGCTCCGGATAACAAGATGCTTGACGACGCCGTTCTTAGTGCCTTTTTCGGGCTTGTTTTGCTTATATTCTTGAAGCAGCAGTACGACAACAACCTTGTTCTGCTAATGCTTCGTGCTAGAAGGTCGAAGAAGGGAGATAGAAGACCGTGCTGTGGCGAATGGAAACCGGTGAGTGCAACAAGTCCGACTGCTCTATCTCAGCTCGTTGCTATGTGCGTTATATACGTCATCGTGCCAGAAGAGCAAGGAAATGAGCATGCGCAGAAAGACCGGAATGAACTTAAAGAGGAATGAGTGTATACAAGTGCGAGGAATTCTTTCATTCGGAATTAGAAACAGAATATTCCAACCCCTTACATTGGATTGAATTTTCAATCGCATTGGCCATTTTCATTCTGAA
Source organism: Epinephelus lanceolatus (assembly GCF_041903045.1). NCBI lineage: Eukaryota > Metazoa > Chordata > Actinopteri > Perciformes > Serranidae > Epinephelus > Epinephelus lanceolatus. The sequence goes on along the minus strand of NC_135744.1, from coordinate 40,356,263 downwards.
TTAGGTGTTTATAAGATCACTTTTAATAGGAATGAACTTTCATTCTGAATGAAAAGGGAATTAAACTGTCCATGTAAACGCAACGTAAACTCAATGAAAGCCTTATTATTTCAGGTGCAAACACAGCAGTGTCAAACAGACTTGGGAGCAAATAAAAAATAAAGATAAAAACATTAAAACAGTAAGTAGGCCTACTTCCATGCCTTAAAGTACAACAAATATATGGCTTTAGTGCTTGAATCAGTCTCTGCTGTTGGATCATATTAATATACAAAAGCACAATGAAATGGACTAAGTAGCTCACACAGATAGGTCAGTCTCTCTGACAAGAATCTATATCCCTCATATACAGTCAGGTCCATAATTATTTGGACAATGATACAGTTGTTGTCATTTTGGCTCTGTACACCACCACAATGGGTTTTTAATGAAACAATGAATACCTGCTTAAAGTGCAGACTCTCAGCTTTCATTTAAGGCTTTTTTCAAAAATGTAGTATGAACCATGTAGGAATGACAACCATTTCTTCACACAGTCCCTCAACTTTAAGGGCTCATAAGTATTTGGACAAACTAACATAATCATCAATTAAACAGTCAGTTTTAATACTTGGTTGCAAATCCTTTACAGTCAATGACTGCCTGAAGTGTTGGACACATAGGCATCATCAGATGCTGGGTTTCTTCCCTGGTGATGCTCTGCCAGTCCTTTACTGCAGCTGTCTGCACTTCCTGCTTGTGTTTTGGGTGTTTTGTCCTCAGTTTTGGCTTCAGCAAGAGAAACGCATGCTCAATTGGATTCAGGTCAGATGATATGACTTGGCCATTGCAGAACATTCCACTTCTTTGCCTTAAAAATGTCTTTGGTTGCTTTTGCAGTATGCTTCAGGTCAATGTCCAACTGCACTGTGAAACATCGTCCAATGAGTTTTGAAGCATTTGGTTGAATCTGAGCAGATAATGGTGCCCCAAACACTTCAGCTTTCATCCTGCTGCTCTTGTCAGCAGTCACATCATCAATAAATACAAGAGAACCAGTTCCACTGGCAGCCATACATGGCCATGACATAACAGTACCTCCACCATGCTTCACTGATGAGGTGGTGTGCTTTGGATCATGAGCAGTTCCTTCCCTTCTTCCTTCTCTTGTCTTGCCATCATTCTGGTAGTTGATCTTTGTTTTATCTGTCCATAGTATGCTGTTCCACAACTGTACAGGCTTTTTAGATGGTTTTTGACAAACTCTAATCTGGCCTTCCATTTTTAAGGCTAACCAATGGTTTGCATCTTGTGATAAACCCTCTGTATTTATTCTAGTGAAGTCTTGTCTTGCTTACAAGAGCAGCAGGATGAAAGCTGAAGTGTTTGGGGCACCATTATCTGCTCAGATTCAACTAAATGCTTCAAAACTCATTGGACGATGCTTCACAGTACAGTTGGACAATGACCTGAAGCATATTGCAAAAGCAACCAAAGACATTTTTAAGGCAAAGAAGTGGAATGTTCTGCAATGGCCAAGTCATATCATCTGACCTGAATCCAATTGAACATGCGTTTCTCTTGCTGAAGCCAAAACTGAGGGCAAAACACCCAAAACACAAGCAGGAAGTGCAGACGGCTGCAGTAAAGGGCTGGCAGAGCTTCACCAGGGAAGAAACTCAGCATCTGATGATGCCTATGTGTCCAACACTTCAGGCAGTCATTGACTGCAAAGGATTTGCAACCAAGTATTAAAACTGACTGTTTAATTGATGATTATGTTAGTTTGTCCAAATACTTATGAGCCCTTAAAGTCGGGGGACTGTGTGAAGAAATGGTTGTAATTCCTACATGGTTCATACTACATTTTTGAAAAAAGCCTTAAATGAAAGCTGAGAGTCTGCACTTTAAGCAGGTATTCATTGTTTCATTTAAAACCCATTGTGGTGGTGTACAGAGCCAAAATGACGACAACTGTATCATTGTCCAAATAATTATGGACCTGACTGTATATATGTATATAAAAAAAAATGGTGAAAGCCAAAGGGGATTTGTGCACTAAAATCAATGGAATCTTCTCCAAATGGTGACACCATTTCTTCAAAGAAATCATTGGTCAGTAGGTGTCACTGACCAATGGATACTAGGTCAAGAACCCCTGAGGATCAGCTGTCATGGCGTCAGAAATGCTAGATGGACAAGTTAGACTAATTTTAGTTGGCCTATGGTCAAGTTAAATTTGGCAAAGCACCATTTAGGGAACAGTATACAGTACAGGCCAAAAGTTTGGACACACCTTCTCATTCAATGTGTTTTCTTTATTTTCATGACTATTTATATTGTAGATTCTCACTGAAGGCATCAAAACTATGAATGAACACATGTGGAGTTATGTACTTAACAAAAAAAGGTGAAATAACTGAAAACATGTTTTATATTCTAGTTTCTTCAAAATAGCCACCCTTTGCTCTGATTACTGCTTTGCACACTCTTGGCATTCTCTCCATGAGCTTCAAGAGGTAGTCACCTGAAATGGTTTTCCAACAGTCTTGAAGGAGTTCCCAGAGGTGTTTAGCACTTGTTGGCCCCTTTGCCTTCACTCTGCGGTCCAGCTCACCCCAAACCATCTCGATTGGGTTCAGGTCCGGTGACTGTGGAGGCCAGGTCATCTGCCGCAGCACTCCATCGCTCTCCTTCTTGGTCAAATAGCCCTTACACAGCCTGGAGGTGTGTTTGGGGTCATTGTCCTGTTGAAAAATAAATGATCGTCCAACTAAACGCAAACCGGATGGGATGGCATGTCGCTGCAGGATGCTGTGGTAGCCATGCTGCTTCAGTGTGCCTTCAATTTTGAATAAATCCCCAACAGTGTCACCAGCAAAACACCCCCACACCATCACACCTCCTCCTCCATGCTTCACAGTGGGAACCAGGCATGTGGAATCCATCCGTTCACCTTTTCTGCGTCTCACAAAGACACGGCAGTTGGAACCAAAGATCTCAAATTTGGACTCATCAGACCAAAGCACAGATTTCCACTGGTCTAATGTCCATTCCTTGTGTTTCTTGGCCCAAACAAATCTCTTCTGCTTGTTGCCTCTCCTTAGCAGTGGTTTCCTAGCAGCTATTTGACCATGAAGGCCTGATTGGCGCAGTCTCCTCTTAACAGTTGTTCTAGAGATGGGTCTGCTGCTAGAACTCTGTGTGGCATTCATCTGGTCTCTGATCTGAGCTGCTGTTAACTTGCCATTTCTGAGGCTGGTGACTCGGATGAACTTATCCTCAGAAGCAGAGGTGACTCTTGGTCTTCCTTTCCTGGGTCGGTCCTCATGTGTGCCAGTTTCGTTGTAGCGCTTGATGGTTTTTGCGACTCCACTTGGGGACACATTTAAAGTTTTTGCAATTTTCCGGACTGACTGACCTTCATTTCTTAAAGTAATGATGGCCACTGGTTTTTCTTTAGTTAGCTGATTGGTTCTTGCCATAATATGAATTTTAACAGTTGTCCAATAGGGCTGTCGGCTGTGTATTAACCTGACTTCTGCACAACACAACTGATGGTCCCAACCCCATTGATAAAGCAAGAAATCCCACTAATTAACCCTGATAAGGCACACCTGTGAGGTGGAAACCATTTCAGGTGACTACCTCTTGAAGCTCATGGAGAGAATGCCAAGAGTGTGCAAAGCAGTAATCAGAGCAAAGGGTGGCTATTTTGAAGAAACTAGAATATAAAACATGTTTTCAGTTATTTCACCTTTTTTTGTTAAGTACATAACTCCACATGTGTTCATTCATAGTTTTGATGCCTTCAGTGAGAATCTACAATGTAAATAGTCATGAAAATAAAGAAAACGCATTGAATGAGAAGGTGTGTCCAAACTTTTGGCCTGTACTGTACGTGCCACCACCATCCTATATAAGCTGTGTCTCTCTCTGTTCACTTCATCACACATAGCTTCTGCATGTAGCCATTGTTGATCCGCGCTTGTAATAAACGTGCATTAAGAAAGAACTCTGTGATCGGCCTCATCCTTGCATTCTCCAGATCATCAGAAAAACACCTACTCTCAGTAGGTGATGGTTTTATAAATGTAGCATAAGCTGCCTGAAGAAGTGAACCACTCTCGTAACCCTGAAAAACCAGGGTTAAACCCGAAGGTATCGCAAATCCTGCTTCTATGACTCTAGTGACAATGTTACTAGAAAACTAAGAAGGAAACAGACGGCTAAAAGAACAGAGACCACAGATATGGAGAGAAGACTCAATAAAAAGAAAGAGTGCAGGGAGTATTGGGCAATACATGGAGACCAGACTGCAATCACACAGCAGGTGTCTTTCTGTCCTTTCTTCCTGGACTAACAAATTGTGTTGCCATCACATCCTCCTCTGTATTACTACTCTTCTCACCTTCTCTGCTACAGTAGCAGCCACCTATCCCTCTCTCTGTCCTCTCCTCTGTTTATTTCTCCCTCAGCTCCAGTTATTGTATCTTGTATCCCCCTCTAACTTCCTATTTGCCCTTTCCTTTCCATTCTAGATCTCTCACCTGTCCTATTTCTCAGTCCAATTTGTCCAGTATTTTGTGGCAAATATTTTGATTGTACAATATATAAGAAATCCTTTCTTGTCTGACATCAGCAAATCTTTTTGTTTTACTTTATCCGCAATAACAGCCTCAGCCCTTCTCAGTGTAATATCTGAGCTATATCAGCCTTTATTTATATTTTTGAACATGCTGATGACTGATTCATATGTTGGCTTGCAACAACAAAACCTGTTAAAACTTAGAGCCAAGTGGATGCACAATAGATCCGGAGTCACTCATAGCAACTTCTCGCACTGTTTTGGCAAAATCTGGACTTCATTTCAATATGAACATTTTCACCGTGCCATGATATTACACTGCAAACATGTTGTGCTTGTGTGAGTCAGTGTTGAACTTGGCTGCTTCCTTCCCGCGTATCACAGCCTGTCAAAATATGCTCGCTGGCTTCCCATCTCTCTGGTTCTAATTCAGACCTCCTCCATCTGTCTCCCTGTTTCTGTCCCTGGAACTACTGCTTCTTCTTCTTCTCTCTCATTCCTCATCTTCATGCTTGCTCTTCTTTGTTTTGCTACCTCGCTCTCTCATGCTCATCTCTGCTTCCCTATCTCCATCGCTCATCCTCCCTCAGCTTGCGTAAGGTCCTAGACAGCAGAGATAAAGCGCGCTGCTCTCTTGCATTATCAAGCCATCCGTCCACTACCTGCACACAGCTATTATTACCGCCAGAGTATAGACAGAGGAGAGAGTGCATATCACTTTATCGTGCCCATCTCTCCATTTCTGTGACATCTCTCGGCTTGGATACTCCCCCTGTAGCTGTAATACGGACGGCAGGAAGCACATCCGAATGTTAATTGTGTAAACACGGGACCTCAGACACATTTTGCATTTGGTTCAGTTAATGATTTCCTGCAAGAAAACGGATGCTGTGGCTCGGTGCTGCACAGTGGAGAAAGAAAGTTGCTAACACTGCCAGGGTTGTTGCATGCCTTTCTTTCCCCACCGAGGAGCACTGATGGGGCCATATGGTGCTTGTCATGATGTCGTGTCTTATCTTCTCGTCTTGCCTCATCTTCTTGTCTTGTTATGACAAGAAATGAAAATACATGATGAGAAGATATGATACAACATGACAAATCTTCTCTTGTTATGGCATGAAATGGCACAAAACATTCTTGTTTGTTTTTTATTTTTTCAGGATATGAAATTATATGAAATTATGTAAATGTGAAATGTCTTGTTATGACATGACACAGTATGTTCTGGTCTCAATATGACATTTCTTGTGGCATGCAGTGGCGTGGCCTGATTCCAAATCAGATTTTAAATGACTGATTTGTCTAACATTGTTTTGTTATAACATGACATGATGTGATGTGGCGTGACATGATTTGATTTGTTATGACTTTCCTTGGCGTGATTTGTCTCGTGAATGTGACTGGATGGCCCAAGTCCTTGCTGAAATCTGTTCCTTCACAAGATCAGAATCATTTATCCATCCACTTATCTGCAACCGGGTCGCGGGGGCAGCAGGCCGAGCAAAGCACCCCAGACATCCCTCTCTCCAGCAACGCTTTCCTGCTCCTCCTGAGAGACCCCAAGGCTTTCCCAAACCAGATGACATATCTAATCCCTCCAGTGCGTTCTGGGTCTGCCCCAGTGCCTCCTACCAGTGGGACGTGCCTCTAACAGGAGGCGCCCGGGAGACATCCTGATCAGATGCCCGAACCACTTCAACTGACCCCTTTCAACACGAAGGTGCAGTGGCTGGATGTCTGAGCTCCGCACCCTATCTCTAAGGATGAGCCCTGCCAGTCCATTGTATTCACAATCTCATTCTTTTGGGTCACTACTCAAAGTTCTCGAGCATAGGTGATGGTTGGGATCTCGATGGACTAGTAAATCGAAGGCTTCACCATCAGACTCAGCTCCCTCTTAACCACGATAGTACAGCGCAGCGGCTGCACCACACCCCTATCCATCTCACGCTCCATTTCACCCTCTCTCGTGAACAAGACCGTGAGATACTTGAACTCCTTTTCTCGAGCCAAAGGAGTTAAAAACCAGAGCTAATACCAGAATAATATAGGACAACAAACTGACACTGACCCTCTTCAGCCCTCTACGGTCGCATACCCAGGGTTCATTCCAAAAACCCTGCATTTGCTCCTGATTTATCGGTCACTGTACATTCCAGTCTAATCTTTGGGTCATGACTGTGAAAACTGCATCGCAGGCACAAGAAGCTAAAATGACTTTTCTTGGCAGCGTATCTCAGCTTGGTCTTTGGGGCAAGATGTCAGGGACAAGCTTGCACCACAACTGTTGCCCCTCAGCTTGAAACAATTGCCTCCCTGTGGAGGTTTTCTGAGAGGAGACACATGGGCACTAGACCAATGACATATGCTGTCTGACCTGGGAACACCTCAGGATCCCCCAGGAAGAACAGACGTAGAAAAATATGAGCTACTCGGCTTACTCCGCTGACTCTGTAACCGGACCCAAATATGTAGCAGGAAATGGATCAATGGTTTTCTGCTAACTGTGTGGGAACATGTTGCGTCATGTCCTTCCACAGCAGGTGTGTCGGGATGGTGTTAAAGCGTCTGCAAACATAATTTAAGCTTTGTTACAGCAACATTTAGACACTTAATGGAATCAATACCAGTGGTGAAAGCAGGTGGAGGGGGAGCACTTGTTGTTTGATGCCTCCAGTACAAGTCCCTACAGGATTGTCTCACATGCTTCATCCACTGTGTGAGGTGTCGGCTCCGAGACTCAGATTCACACCATCACACTCACAGTCATTAGTCACTCATCTCTTCACACCATCACACCCTGTCACCTAATACAGTGTGTTGTCCTTCCCCCAGTGTTAGACACTCAGTCTGTGCTTTGTGGCTAATCAGTGCTTGAAGAAAAAAGAACAATACTAGCAAGTCATTTACACCTACATTTAGGTAACAAAGGCAGCTGAAATGCTGTATGACACAGACAAACAGCTACTGTAATCATTGCTTATGCTGATTTTGCTGGCTCTGTACAACTCACTAGCTTTGGCTGTCTTTACAGAAAAGACATGCTCAGCAGACGCCAAACACAAACTGACCGCAAACAAACACCACTGCTTAAATAAAGGAATGCTTACTGGAGACAGAAAATCTGGCATCACCATCATTTATGCTACAAGCTCTTTCTCTGATATTACATTTTAATGTGGATCTGTCTAAAGTGAAAACAGCAGGGTATAAGTGTGTCTTTCTGTGAGTGACTTACTGGTTTGGATTGGATTTCTTTGGCATAGAGGGGTTGGAGGAACTCAGAGTCCCCTTCCAGTTTCAGGCCCTTCTCTGTTATTCTCAGGTTGCCCATGCCGTCCTGTGAGGAACAAAGACACAGTCACAATTAATTCATAGTCTGGTCACGAATATGTGTCTGTAAAAGCATGACTATCATGACAGCACCTGACAGTTTGACACATTGAACCACCAATCAGTCACAAATGATGATTGGAAACAGTATTGTCATCACAGAGATAAAACCAAGATAAAAGTAATGCCAACTTTTAATTGTGTTTTCTCAATTTTTGTCCTGTTTCTTCCACCGTTATTAACATCAAGGATGAGCCAATGCAGCACTTGTAGGCAAGCCAAGACTCCTCACAACATTTCCTTCAAGTATTTCCTGCCAATATGGTGCAGCACCATGAACATTCATCGCTGGCTGGGTCTAACACCTGCCATTTTATTTCTGACACCTGCATTTTGATAACACCTGTTATTTATCTACGTGGCAAGATTGCTGCGTGGGGAAAAATTAAACTTAATATCACACACGCCTGATGTTGTGAGGGAAGATGTTATTTTGTTACGCACTCGCAGATTACCAGGTACAAACTCACTGAACACTGTACACAGACCATATTAGACTCATTACATAGTCTCCCTAGTTGATCAGCTGCCCTAATCTCTTTTAATCTTCTTTAATGCAGAGATAGTGGTTGGTGCTTGACTTCTTGCATTAGTAGTACAAACTGATCTATTGGCAAACATGGTGTATACGTTGAATACATAAACAGGGCTGGGCTGGGAAAATGCAAGAGACTATGTTGTTTGAAATTTAAAGGTATACTTCACCTCAAAAAACACATTGGGTCTCATTCATGAAACATGAGCAGAAGGAATTTGTGTGTAAACTGTTCGCAGAAAGAAATTTACGTGCATGTCCGCATTCATCAATATTTTAGTAGCTCCGATCTTTTCGTAGCTACTAACAAAATCTACTCCTGCTCCTGACCACTCGTAGTGCTTGTGTAAATTTAGTAAAGCACATAAATGTTGCTTGTCACTATTGGAAATTACAATTTTAATTCGTATTGCGCTCTGTTATGTACACAATACACAGATGCCTTTGAAACACGTAATCTAAACATGACAAAATATTAAAAATATAACACATTTAGTTAAATCAGTTGGCAATTAGCAGGTTTAAGATCAAGATTAGGTTCACGGTTGTGAATTATCTATGTAAATCGACTCAATAGATTACACGTTCTTTCTACATGTTGAATGATGATAATAAAAATATCTGTAAGGACAGCCGGATCACAGCCTCTTCGGCCTCGGTGCCTGGGTTCAGCAGGGGCAGCAGGTGGTGGAGCCACGAAGGAGCACGCGCCAGCTGAAAGAATTATTTGAGACAACATGTTTTTTTTTGTTTTTTTTTGTGTGATCATTTGAATAAATAAATCTGATTTGAAAAATGTTTAATTTACGTTGTATTAAACAGAGCTTTAGGCTATTAAGATTCAAATAATTTGAAGACGATACATACAAACTGCTGTAGGCTATATGTTATCCATATCATTTGTTAAAATAAATGTTAAATAGCTCTACATTCCGACAGCCATCACTGATTTAGAGTTTATCCATTACCCACAAAACATCTCTGGTTTCCTGTTCCCACTTCATTCAAAACCCCACAAATGAATCTTCTGTTTGTTTGGTGACCGCTGTATTTTTTGTGTGTGTGCTTATGCGTTTCTTTGCCTCCAGTTTCATATCAAACCATTTACGCTTCACCTCTGACATGGTTCTTTGTACCACGGAGACAACATTAACAGCATCTGTTACCTCCCTCCAGGCCTTCACTTTGCCTGTCCCTGTCACACTACTACTAACTGAAGAAAATAAAATGTTTTTTCTTAAGTCCACTTCACCCAAAATTATTTCGATCTCCGCTTTGGAAAAATTCTTTTTTCCTTCTCTCTCTTTCTTTCTTTGTGCCATGACTGACAGGTCGACTGGATGCACCTACACCTCCTTATATGGTGGTCATTGGCTATTCATGGGCGGGGATTTATGCTAATTGCTGATTACCGGGAGCTCGCTGTCACTTTACGATGGATTGGCATTCATGATCATACCCACGTGTTTACGATCAAATCTGAGTTTCCCGTGGCGTTCCTGAATCCGGAGTAGGTTTTTAGTAGAGTAGGCTTTTATGTGCAAATCTACACACAGATTTACTCACTTTTCCTGAATGAGACCCCATGTGTGTACTTATTACTCACCCAGTGTCAGGGTGAATTTGTAAAGGAAACTTTGTTTCTCTAGCGTGCCTCAATGGTTAATGAAGAATCCAAACACACAGAAAGTTAGCTTGTTTGTGTTATTGTGTGATTTTTAAAGGGTTTATTCAGGTTAACCAAAGCCACACAATAACATCAACCTGCTACTGATCAGGGCAGCGGTATACCGGCAGTTCCCATGTTCATGTCAATTGAGTCTGGCTTTGAAGAGAGCATAGATGTTTCACTCTCAGTTCAGTTCCCTGGCAACAGAAAGGGCCGTCTCTTTGGGCAGTACTGAGCATATGACTGAATAAATGAGACTTGGATTATACTGCACGAGTTGTGTGGGAGTTTGTAAACAGATGTTTTATTTTAGTTCTGCTGTAGTTAAATGTAGTTGCGTAGGACTTCAATTCATCAAGAGTTTTCCTCAGTTTTTGGATTCTTCGTCCACCGATGAGAAAAACATTTTCTTCATGAATTAAACGCAACACTTGGTCAGTAAATTGATACAACAATGGTTGTTTGGGGGGTGAAGTATTGCTTTTAAGACTAAATATTGCACTATATATTCAAAGAAACACAGACATTAATGCAAACTGAGAGCTTAGAGGCATTCTGTTGTGCTAATCATGTAAACAGTACTTGCATATGGTAAATGGACCTGCATTTATATAGCGCCTTTCTAGTCATCCGACCACACCACAAGTCACATTCACCCATACATTCATACATTGGTGGCCGAGGCTACCACACAAGGTGCCACCTGCTACTACTACTCAGTTTTAACACACTCACACACATGGAACAGCCATTGGGAGCCATTTGGGGTTCAGTATCTTGCTCAAGGATGCTTTGACATGCAGACTGGAGGAGGTGGGGATCGAACCGCTGATCTTTTGATTGGTGGACGACCCACTCTACCTCTGAGCCACAGCCACCCCATATAGGGGGAGGTTCATGTCAATTTTGTACAATATGATATCTAAAATGTTGCATCTAAAGGGCCAGTGTGTGAGATTTAGGGGGATTTAGCGACGTCTAGCTGTGAGGATTGCAGACTGCAACCATCTGCAACTTCTCCTGGCAAAAATTCCTTCACTTTTCATTGTTCAGGAAGTTTTTAGCAGCAGCTGACTTACCCAAAACAAATGAACCCAGTGATTTAAACCGGTGCTGCTCATTGCAAATGGGCTTCCAACTATGGGAATGGCCCTATTTAGAGTCAGTGTTTGGTTTGTCTGTTCTGGGCTACTGTAGAAACATGGTGGTGAACATGGCGATGTCCATAAATGAGTGCCTGCTCCCTGTTTAGATATAAGCGGCTCATTCTGAGGTGAGGAACTTTTTTTTTCAGGCGATTAGACAGACTGAAGAAAATATAGTTATTATATCATATCCATTTCTGCCAATATATCCCCCTAAATCCTACACACTGGACCTTTAATAGTCTCAATTGATAGTAACTCTAATAAACACAGCAGGTTGATACTGAGCTTTGATATCTACAAGGATGTGCTGTGTACAGAATGATTCAATGTGCCAAACTCCAACATCACATCCAGTTCAAGAGCTTCTTCATCTGACTGACTTGAATTTTACCGACTGACTTCATTTTATGGTAAAAATAACTTCATTATAACTTCAACAAGAAAGTTGAGTCAGAACTGCATGTTTAACTCTGAAGTTAACACTTCTACATTTTGTCCTTGTTTACTTTTTCAGACAAGCACCCAAAGCATAAATTTAGTTTTTCTCTCTGGAAGCTAAGCTCATTTAAAGACGGCAAACCACCAAATGCTTATGCATGTTGTATTTGGTAAATGTAGTGAAGCGCTTTAAAGTGGCAGCAGGCATAGAATATTATTTCATAAAACTGGGTAAATAAATTAATGTAGGAACAACCCAGAGGCTAGAAAAGTCCATTTGACAAGCCGGTCAGTAAATGAAAGTCTCCAATTGCCAAAACCAGACATGCTTCACTTGAACTCACAAAATACAGTCAAGGTATCTAAGAGTAAGGCGTTGTCTTTTATTTACATTGTTTTTTTTCTTTATTGCTCTCTTCAAATCTTATAAAAACAAGAGAATACAGTGCAGGCACTTGACAGCCAGCCAAAGGTATTGCAGCAGTTTTACAGATGCTTCCATTGTCTCAGTCTGTAGAACAGCAGCAGACCAAAGGATATTAACCAGCAATGATAAGAGGAGATTGGCTCAGGGGCTGCTTTGATTCAAATACAACTAGCAAGGCTGACCCTTCACTTTCCATCCAGTCAATATATATATATTAAATAAGATCACCCGCTGGATCGTTTCAAAGATAAGAGACATCAATGTGATAGAAGAGTAAGAAAAGGGAAGAAAAAAGCGGTTTATCTGCCCATGTGATCTTCTCTCGCAAAGACTTTTTTTGTTTTCCGCCGTCTTTTGATCCCTCAGGCTCTGACGAGCAAATGGAGATCAAGACCCTTTGAAATCCCAAAGTAACTGAGGACTGTTTTCAAGCCTCCTTCATGTAATCCTTCCCCCCACTGTGTAAAACATATTAAAATTCTGGCACTGTTGTGGCAACAGGGGGGTTAGTCCTGGACGTGTTGCGATTGTCAATGATCCCCAGGTGGAAATCAGCAGGCCTGTCAGGGAAGGCCAGCAGACGTTATTTAAACTCAATTTCCGACACTTTGATGACGAAAATCAACTGTAAGAAAGGAGACGTATATCTTCCCAACTTGGAGGTTCTCACCAGAATAATCTTAAACACCGTTCTTCTTCACAGACGTGTTGATTTCTATCAGAGATGCCCACAGATTCATGCGGTCCCTCTTCACTGAAATGTACAGCACACTCTGTATTTCATTCCTCCCACTGGCTAGTTCATATCTTTGTCTGGATAATCGCTGAGGATGCATAATAGCTGAAAAGTAATGTTGTGCTTCAGCCTGTATCTCCTCCTCTCCATTTCACACTCCTTTTTTTCTCCGTCGAGATAAGTCGTACTACACACTTACAAAGAACTGAATTTCAGAAATTCTACCTGAACACTTGAAATACGGCCCTGAATCAGGCCTGTTTTACAAAGAAATAACTGTACTAGTTTTATAATGGCATAATAACAGAGGGAGACATTTAGTTTTTTTTTCTTTCACATGTAAGAGCCATCTCCCAACAGCCATAATGGGTGCCTTTGTCCAGGGGAGAACTGAAAATAATAGCGAATGCACAGTAGCTAGATGAGAAAAAAGGAGGGAACCTAAGAAAAGTTATGACAAGTGTCAGGAACAGAAAGGAACAGTCATTCAGGATACCAATGGAAGTTATTAAATATCTGTAAAGTGAAGATGCAGCCACCCTCAGATGCACTGGAAGCTCTGGGAGTTCTGGAAACCTTTTTCATCTCTCATCCATCCATATTACTGGAGCATACTCATATTCGATAACTGCATTAAGCGCTGTCACTTTGAGCTACACGGTGTTGACTTTAAAAGGCAAGGAAGCCATTTTGTTTCAGAGGGTTTGACTGTATTATTGCCATGGGGAGAGACACATACACTGCACTAATTCTCTCAGCTACATCCAGTACTGATGCACTGACCAGTAGTGCTAGATATGTCCATATCTGGTTGATTAGATGTGTTTGAAGTGAAAGATAGCTCTGCTTATTTGGTGAAAAACACATTGCCTTTGTCATAGCCTCACAATAAAAGGATCCCTCCGGTTCACTGGCAGAATGCTTTTAATGTGAAGCAGCAACAGCAGGAAAGGTTCGATTTGTATCAGTACCAGCTTAACCCGGCTCCTATACGGATGAAAAGTACAAACAGGAACACCAGAGGGAAACTAAACTCCACACCACAGAGATTCAGGTAGAAGCTACAAAAATACTGAGAGCTGAAGACAGAGAGACTCTAAAACAAAGCTTGCTCTCCGGACTCCAGCAGACACACAGGTTTAGCTGCTGAGAACACAGCTGAGGCCAGAGGTTGGTCGGCCCTGCTAACAAGCAGGACCACAGTGGTGCGGCTTGGTGTGGCTAGCGCCTGCTGTGAAGCTTTGATGGAAAGGGATATCATCACGGATTGGCACGGCACGGCGCGGCTGAAGCCGACAACCCAGGGCCGTGGAAAAACTTTAAAAGGTAGACTGTTTGACTGTTTCAGCACCATGGAGAGAGGCACATGAGGAGGCTGTGGCTGTACACAGCCTCTCACAACATATTGATTATATAGCGCGCTATATCTATCCTCCTGTAACGGAGATATGACAGGAATCATGACAAACAGACTTATTTTTTTTTCTGGGAAAATACATAACTTTAAGTATTATAAGCCATACAAACAATAAGATATGTCACCCAAAGAGAAATCCTGATAAGTGTGGCAAAAGTCACAAGGAAAACACATCTAAGATTGTAAGATAATGGTGCCATAAAGGGTGCCAGCACACTGTTTATTTTGTTTAACTTAATACAGCTGCATCCGTCAGTCAAATCATAATCTCCATCTCACTGAAAAACTGCAATTAGACTGAAGAAAAACAAAACACTGAGCACAGCTGCACTGTTTCCACTTTCTACTCTAGTCAGAATTCTCTCTTTTCATTCTCTGCAGTGAGCAGCGCGCTGCAGCCGGCACAGCAAGGCAAGCAGCCATGAATAATTCAGGACGGCTCTTACATGGACAGAGGCCTCTGAACACTCAGGTGTGCCTCCTTACCTTCCCTCTCCTCTCCTCTTCCTCACCAGCTGCCTTTCATCCTCTTTATAATCCTCTCCCTTGTTCGGTCCCATTGCGTATCATCCTGTTTGTCAGTTTTAGATTCCTCTTGCCCCATCTCTTTCTCCCCCTTCTCTGTCTGTCTTCTCTCACCCCCCCCCCCCCCCCCCCTCAAAATCCTCCCCTACTTCTTTCTCTCCTGCCACCTGTTTCGCCTTGAATCTCCCATCCTCTGTCGCTTTAGTTCAGCTGAAAGATGTTTCAATTCAAACTGCACAAACTCAATTGCTGTCTGAGCAAAACTACAAATAACAGATTATGTCATGATTCAGATAGCAGTCATTACAGTGACAATAATCCTAATAACACTTTAATAATACCACTCAATCACTAACGCAAACATAAACATACATATTGCTGCCAAGACTTCACCAACTTTCACTCCCTGTGAATCCCACTTTTAAATCTAATGTGCAGATTTATTGAGCACATTAATCCTCTTCATAGGAACAACCTCTGTGTGGTTGAACTGCATTAAACAGAAAGGTACATGCATTCGTTTCAGCTACGTGTACTGTACCTAATAAACTGGCAATGGAATGTATGTCCTAATCCAATCAGTAGATTGAAATTTTATGAGCAATTTTATGCTCCAAAGGTGTGTCATCCATTCATCCATTTATTAAACTGCCTATCCTGTTCTGTTCAGAATCTATTCCTTTCTAATCCTGCAACACTGACAGATATCAGCACACACAAGGCAAGAGGCAAGATGCAGCCTGGATAGATTGTATCCTGCCTTTCATCAGTATGGGTGCCTTTATATGGCGTCAGGTTTGCAGCATTCATGACCAGAATTTACCTCTGACAGCTGACTGACTAGCATTTAGCAATTTTGTGTGGGGGGATTTTCTGAAAGCTTAGAATTCAAAAGTTTTAATTCTTAACTAAATTACTTTTGTTGTCAACATTTTCATTGTTTGATGATAATGAAATGCAGGAACCACACTGGGCCCTATTGTACAGCCAGCACAGTGTTATTATTGCTACTTTCAGACTGACTCAGTTGTCATTTTCACAGCCAGCACCGGCACTCTGTATGTAGCAAATGTGTTTGTGGCCATCTGTGCACCCATGGGTGTGTAGGTCTTAAAATCACATGTGGTCAGGCTTCTGTAAAGTTCATAACTAGAGAATTCAGTTGCGCAGCTTATGTGTCCTTTGATGTTTGCTGTAGTGACGTTCCTGCTCTTACTGCATTACTCAGCAGAAAACAGCTCACTTTTCTAATTTGCCAAATCTGTCATGCAAACAGCAAAGCTGCACGTGCAGCTGCACCTGGCTTTTCAAGGGAATGGGAGACGACATTCTGATTGGTTGAATTAGTGTTATGCTGTAAAAAACACCAATGATTAATTAAGGGACTAAATACAACCCCTTTGCCCCTTACACCTCACTTTAACCTCTCTAACTCTGCCAGGACACCGACGTCCTCGCTCCCTCCCTCCTCTGTTGAATGGTATCTCACAGGCGCACTACGTCATCAAACCATGTGATGTTTGGTGTTGCCAGATTCAGAAAGCTCTCGACTTTTCAAAAATAACATTGTTTTTCTTTTATTTATAATGGATTTCGCACCAGAGCAGCCTAAACACACAAAGTCCAAAAACACGATGAGTGGTGACAAGTCATGTCATGCCGTTTTTCGACGGGAAAAGTCAAAGGATTACTTGCGATCTTATGTGGAGCTGTTGGCAGGCACGTAGCTGGTTTATAAAAGGTAAGAGTTGATGATATTTTATGGTGTTAAACAACATCAGCTATCGTAATCACACCTGATTTCAATAAGGTACAATGTTTGAAGCTGGCTGAGTGTTGTTTGATCACTGATAGGACTGTTTTGAAGCAGAGTGACCGACTTGTCTTTTGGAGCTCCACCTGGATCTTTTCATGGAAAAAACACTGTAGAATGGTCATACTTTGAGCAGTCTTCTTCAAATTTGAAACAAGTGTTCACTGATAGTGTGCCTACAGCCCCACAGTGTCATTTACCTGCTCAGATGAAGCCACAGACAGTTATTCATCCTGAAAATCTTTTTTTTTTTTTTTTTTAAGGCAAAATCTTCAATTTTTTACTGACTTCAGAGGCCCATTACTCTGTCTCTGTATCACCTAGAGTGTTTCTGACACTTTCAAAAGAAACTTCAGGGAGTTTTCTTTCTGGCAAGACCTTGCATGACCATGCATGCATGTAGTCAGAGCAGTTCAGAAGCTACAGTCATTTTAATTTGGGTATGTCATTTTAGGCGTTTTTGCTTCAAAATGGGGGTGGAGTGCAAGAGTTAAACCCAGATTATGTGCCGTGTAATTAACAAAGTGGAGCTGGACATGCCCTAAATGCACTTGCACCATGCACTTTAGACCATGTGCTATACATTGTTTAAATAGCTCCCACAATCTTTAGCAGGTAAGTAATCCTTGTTGGTTGGTCCAGCTGCAGTGTTCTCACAACTTAAACCGATTGAATGCCAGCTTTATTATGTGTACTTAACTTCCCATGTTGAAAATACAACCCTGTGAGTCACATCTCAATATCACATGAATTACTTTTCATCCAGCACTTTGTGTAGTTTGAACTGTCCGTGTAATGACCACTGCAGTCTATAAGGGGTGTTAGCTCAGCCCGGCTCCTTGAATCCTTTTCTCCCTTTGCTTGTCTGAAGCTGTGAGAGATTTGAACATAATTCATCACACATATACCTAAGTTCCCCCTCGCACATTTCTCTCCCCACCTTAATCCCTTCCTTCCTCTCTTGTCCTCTCTCTTTCTCTCTCTCCAAAGCATTTGCTGAAACAAGTACTAAATTGATCTACACTCAACCCAGCATTGCCTCCACTCTCACAACTCTGTTAGCTTGATAGTTATTGGGAATTTATTGTGTTGGGGTGTGTACTTTGGCTTCTTTGTGAATGTGTGCTTCTAGGACTCATTGTGTATGCAGCCTGTGTGTGTGTATGTGTGTGCTAGACATGTGCGTGTGACCAGCCGCTCTGTTTACCTGGCTGTTTGTGGGTGTATGAGTGCAGGAGAAAACGTCTGTCTTGTAAATAACATTTGTGCCTTCAGTTCCCTCTGTTATTCTCCAGATTTATTTGGCTCAGCTGTGTGTGCTACAGCAGAGGCAGAGGGGGGTCGACAGCGAGGAGCGGTGCGGAGCAACATCAAATATAAGGACTGATGTAACACTGGATATTTGAATTGCTCTCTTCATATCTGTCCCTCTATCTGGATCCATTCCTGTTCCCCTATCTATACCATCTCTGTCTGCCTGTTGTCTCCCTCCATCTCCGTTTCTGAAGATGAGATCTCCAGAGAGCTGCGAGTCACTGTTGTCAATAATGTAGAGCTGTTGGCCTATTATTGAGCGTCTGCATCGATATGCATCAAGCCACCACCCGAGGCTAAAGCAAATATAGACGTCTTGATGCTTTGGGGAAAATATCACAAGGAGTCAGACTTTTTGCATACTGCATACCTAATCACACTTATGCATGTTAAAGGTAAGATCTATGTTTGGATACTCCTACACAGAGTGAGTTATTCTTGGATCAAGTGTTCAGAGTTTGGACAATTACCTGCAAGAGCATAAAAAAAGACCATAAAACTGCAAAATGTGCCCACAACATAAGGTCTGTTGCCAAAAACTATTTTAACAGTGTTCAAGTGGGTGGATTGTTTTTCAGTAAAACTTCTGTTCTGATTCTGAGTTTGTTGAGGGCTCTTGTAAACAAACAAGTGTTGACAATGTACTTCTATCACTCTGAACAAAAATGGTGCTAAACAATACCCATAAGTATTTTTGGCCCTGTTTTGCTGCTTTATGGCACCCATCTTTTAAAGGTGCTGCACAGTGTCTTTGTCAAATAGTGCTACATACCCCCATTAGAGGTGCCATATATACATAACATGAATGAGAGAATATGCTTCTTAATGAGACTTTCATAAAATATGAATGATTAATAATAATTTGTCACAAAATGTTGTCTTCAAAGATGCAGAATCGTGCACCAAATGCTAACTCCAAAACACATTACCCTTTATAAACCTGTAATATTTCTGTGCACATGGGGACAAAAAGAGAAGCCACTGTTTTAATGTGTTGTACTCTGGAAATAAACTGTTTATAGCCTACTTTAATGCAGCATTTTTCTTTCGGCAGTAAACTAAACTAAACTAAGCTGAAGAACCAGTGAAGAACCTCTAAAGATCAATGCAGGGGCCTTAAAAACACATTACCCCACGCCTAAGAACTGCTAAGAAACCAACACTTTTCTGTGTGTACAGTACACTATGGGTTTGGGATACAGGTGCTGTGTTCCAAAGCTAGACCTGAAAGACCCACCGTCATGGGCTGGGTCCTTCAGAGGGACTGACACCTGGTCTGAAGCAAAACTATGGTGAATGGCGAATATGCCGACCAGCAGTCTCACCCAAAAGGTCTACAAAGTGACTGAAACTTAATTGAAAGGATAATTGGTGTATGATTAGGCCTACATGCCTCGCCCTAACCATACCTGAATCATAGTTCAGTCAGGACCACTTTAATGAAAGAAAACTTTATTTCCATTTGTAGTATTATTTTATAAAGCCTAAGGCGGAGGAAGCACACCCCTCAGCCCTTCCACGCGCATACAAGTGAAGCCTGAAGCCAAAAGAGCAAATCTCCCTGCCCTTCAATGCGCCTACAGGGAAAGCCTTAAGTGGAGAGAGCACATCTCTCTGCCTTTCCATGCACAAATGAGGAAAGCCTAAAGTGGAGAGAGCAAACCTCTCTGCCCTTCCATGCACCTACAGGGAAAGCCTTAGGTGGAGAGAGCACACCTCTCTGCCCTTCCATGCACAAATGAGGAAAGCCTAAGGTGGAGAGAGAGCAAACCTCACTGCCCTTCCATGCACCTACAGGGAAAGCCTTAGGTGGAGAGAGCACACCTCTCTGCCCTTCCATGTGCCTACATGGAAAGCCTAAGGCAGGGAGAGCAGCAGCAAAGAACCCCCGGGAACAGAACAGAGCAGTATCAGTGACAAACAGAGATGACATTGATAACGCAGACGCAACATGAAAAGGAGGAGCTGGGTGGAGCAGAGAACGCAGCAACAGTAGGCAGGCCAGAGCAGTTTAAACAGGGCATCCTGAATGAGATTTGCCAATTGGTTGCATAGAAAGGAATCATGTGATCTATCAGCTGACTGCCTTCCATCAATCAGTTGATTGGGCTGCTTGAGATCAGCTGATGTACCTGAGATGTGAACTGAGCTTGACATTGTGTCCTGCCTAAGCTAACACTATCCTCAATGTTATTTGGCATAACTACAGTGTTCCCCTATATGTAACCATGTCATCGCGCCATGCACAATTATTGTAGAATGCAAGAATAAAAACAAAAAACAAGTTAGCATTGGACATATAAAACCTGTTATCAAATGTTTTCCAGGGATTTGCACAATCGCCCACTATTGATGTGCTGAGACTGCACACATTTTCAAACAGGACTGTCTCATTATTCTGAAAAAATCTCACAAAACATATGCTATATTCACATAAATCCTACACATAGTGGCTTTAACGAGTTGACTGTGGGACACTAAAAGCTGCAACGATGCACCGGTCGAATCCAATTCTGGGCAATTTAGGCTGAATTTCTTGGCTGCATTTGAGGGAGTCTTTGAAATGGGACTTTAGACAATCTATCCCCTTAACTGGGACACAGCAAGGGACAAAACAAAGGCTTTCATGAATCTGTTTCACACTGGGAGTCAGGGAGTCAGATACCAAGACAACATTCCAATCAGAAAATAGGAATTGTAAATACTGTAGCATTGCGGATTACTAAATTTAAATCACAGCCTGTGTAAATCTCACCCTCCAGGCAGTTTAAACACTTCTCCTCCAGCACATGTCAGCAAATAATGACGAGGGGCTCAGAGGTAAAACAGAGCCACGTGTTTGCCACAGGTAAACATACGACAACAGAGGAGAAGCTGTTCCCTTGTTTATTCTCTTATTTACCAACAAAACCCACATTAGCGTTTCAAATGCAAATGAATACATGAAAGAGCGCTCTGGCCACCTGCGAGCCCTTCGCCAAAAAGCACTCGGAGAGTAATATGAAGCACCGTCGAGCGGCAACAATGCGTCTCCTGCAATCCATTCCCTCTCCAATCTTGCAACACTGAGTGCTCTTTCAATCAGCCTCCGCTGGCCCTGTGTGGCTGCCAGGAGCCAACATGGCCGAACTCCAAACTAATACATTTTTCAATTGATCCGTTTGATAACAACAACAGAAAAAAAGTTTTCCCTTCTGTGCTACAGTCTGAGCGAAGCATCACCTGGAGCAGCGACTCAGAGAGGCTGCTCTGTCTTTCTCTCTTTCTCTCTCGTTCAACAGGTGATAGCTGCAACGTCATGTTGCAACACCCTGCGATGGCTATCAGTGGAATTGGCTTTGAGATTGCTCTCCACAGCGAACCCCCTCTTCTCTGATTGAGGCCCTCGACGCAGCACCACATCATCCATCAATGGGATAGGAAAGCAGAGAGGGGAGGGGGGGGTTTGAGGGAGAGAGAACCCGAGAATGAAAGATGAAAGAAAGTAGAGCAGGAGGGGGTATTGATAAAGTCAGGGAGAGATAAGACTGGGTAAAATAGATAGATAAACAGAGAGCAAGATAAGGGTAAAGAGAAAATGAGACAGACGACGTGTTGGGGTGTAAATGAGGCAAAAGATGCCTACTGCAAGTGGAGCCAAGAGAGGGAGAGAGAAGAAAGGATAGAAAGGCAGAAGAGGGAGACTCAGATGAAAACATTCGAAGGTGGAAGGAAAAATAAGGATGAGGGTCTGAATTAGAGGCTGAGAACGAAAGTGGGGACACGTAGTGTGTGAGAGTTCATGTCCACACTAATGTGGATGTATTGAAAAGCCATCTTTTTCCCCTCTCCGTTTGCTTATTACATCCACTTTAAGCCACCGCTTTCAAAACCTAAGCTGTCTGAAAAAGCTCTCCAAGGTATAATTTTGAGAGAGACCGGTCTCACTTTGCAGCGTGAATGGAGAAAACGGAGCTTTTTAAAACCGTTTTGGTGGGATCGTCTATACAGCTTTCACAAACAGAGTACTTTTGTGTTGCAGCAATTCCACGAAAGCCAACTGTCTGTCACCTGCAGAGATCCTGTGAAACTCTTTTTTAACTAAAATATCTGTGCTTATTGACAAATGTTAGCATGCTGCATGCAAAACTAAGATGGTGAGCATTGTAAACGTTATACCTGCATATTAGCCTTGTCATTGTAAGTAGGCTACATTAGCAAGCAAATGGCTACATTAAGCTTAAATGATGATGTGCAGCCTCATGGAGGTGCTAGCATAGCTGTAGACTCAGCCTTGTTGACTAGGTATAACATTCCTTCGTTACAACAAAGCATGTTTATTTTTCATATTGCAAATGTTCATTTTCATATCAATAAAAAAAATCTGCTGGGATACCATGAACAGGACATTTTCTTAATGACTAAAGACTGTCCAACAGAAACCATTCAAACACTGGCACTGCCTGGCTGCAGCTGCAACCTAATTCTTATGACTTGAGATGCGCATTTAGTAATCTTTTTTCCCCACTTTATTCATCCAACAATAATCTCCTCAAATTGAGTGTAAAAGCACAAAACCATCTATTTCATCCAGAAGAAGAACCCAAAAAAATCCTTTCAACCAGGGGCTCCCTCTCTCCTTCCCCAGCTGTCCTGGATAAAGAGCCAGTTAGGGCCCTGAAACGTTTTATTTGCTCTCAATTAAATGATTAAGAACAGCAACAGGAGCAGGTTACAGTGGTGCAAGTCTTTTGAGAGACTCCATCTCTGCTCCCTCTGCCTGCGGCTGCCACATGTCAGTGTCACAGGCCGATAGATTTCCTATTAACTTCATCTTCATCTGGGACGGATGGTGTGGCCTTCGGAGGCCGGTGGCAGCGCAGCATCAAGGTCTTCACACCGGCAGTGATTGACGTGTGAATACACAAGCCTGCAGGCTCAGAGTGCTTGATAAGAGACTCAGCAGGGAGTGTGGATCGTACATGAGATGGCATGAGTGCCACTGGATTCACAAACACACAGACACCTAGTATTGGTTGTACTATACAGCTCCTTTTTTTTTTTTTTTTAACTGTTTCTGGTCTTAAAATAGCTGCAAGACGAGGTTTTCTGCAAGTTAACTAATAGCAGGGCTTTGTCAATTGCTGCTAAACAGCCAGAAACTGTCTACTGAGAGTCTAAAGCCAGTGTTCTTTGATGTATGCTTTGTGTTCTTTGCATTGCATTGCAAAAAAATCTACATTCTTTCAATAAATATATTCAAAGGGATACTTCACCACAAAATGATAATTTGTATGTCAATTGCTCACCCAGTTTAACCTGAATTCGTAAGGAATCTTTGTTTTTCTCACACACCTCAACGGTGAATGAAGAATCTAAATAAGGCGAACATTCTTGATGAATTGGAGTAAAGGTGGACCGCAACAGCAAAACTATGTCAAATCATCAGTTTTATAAATTCTCAACGCCTTGACTATCCAGTTATATGCTCAGTATTTCCCAAACACATGCATTTCTGCTAAAACAAAACTATTTAATACGCTTCTGCACTCCAGTAGCGTGCATGGACAAGTAGCACAATTGGGCGCAATCGAATTCACAAGCAGAGGTCAGACGCATGTGCTTGCCCAGGCACACGCTCATACTTACATACATAAATCGATGTATTCTCAAAAAGAGATTCATATGATATCCTACAAATTAGGTACCCACGAATAACGTTACATCCTTTACATATAGTAACATAATTACCATAAAGTTACAGAGATTAGGTTTAGGCAAGTGGAGTTTCTGTGTTTAAGTTTAGGAAAAGAAACATGGTGGGGACGTACCTTAAAACTGACTCTAAGTTTACTTAAAGTTCACACAGTTCCAAACACGTGACCCCAAGGAAAAGTCCAAAGGCAAAGTCTGTTTTTTGGGACCAATCCGCCGCCCCAACCTGCCTCCTTATAAGACCACTCAGGACTGCTGGCTTGTTTATTCCCGTTAGCACATTGGTCACATGATCACAGCCTTTCAAAATACATACATGGTGCATTAATGTTTGCAGGAAAACATAGAAACAGTTTGTGAGAACAGCCTGCGTAAATACATGTGTTTGGGAAATACTGAGCATACAACTGCATAAATGGAACTTAGATTATACTGCATAAGTTGTGTGAGAGTTTGTAAATGGATGTTTTGATACAGTTTTGCAGCTGACAAATGCAGTCCCCTTCACTGCAGTGCATCACGACTATTTGCATTTTTGGATCCTCCATTCACCATTGAGGCATGTGAGAAAAACAAAGTCTTCTTCATGAACTGAAGGTAACACAGGCTGCGTAACTGATATACAAAAGGTCATTTGGGTGAAGTATTCCTTTAACCTCTCTAACTCCGCCAGGACACCGACGTCCTCGCTCCCTCCCTCCTCTGTTAAATGGTATCTCCCAGGCGCACTACGTCATCAAACCATGTGATGTTTGGTGTTGCCGGATTCAGGAAGCTCTCGACTTTTCAAAAATAACATTGTTTTTCTTTTATTTATTACGTATTTCACACCAGAGCAGCCTAAACACACAAAGTCCAAAATTGCGATGAGTGGTGACAAGTCATGTCATGCCGTTTTTCGATGGGAAAAGTCAAAGGATTACTCGCAATCTTATGCGGAGCTGTTAGCAGGCACGTAGCTGTTTTAAAGTCTCACCCCTACCACTATTTTTGGCTGAGATATACCGCCTAGAAAGTGGGATCATACCTTTCACGTTTCATGTGGCTTTATTTGGTGATATTTTATGGTGTTTCTGTGTCATAAACAACATCAGCTATCATAATCACACCTGATTTCAATGAGGTACAATGCTTGAAGCTGGCTGAGTGTTGTTTGATCACTGAGAGGCCGTTTACACGTCGCCGGCTATTTTCATAAACGGACATTTCACCATCTCCGTTTTCAAAAAGATCTTCGTTTACACTTACCCGTGTATATATACACAAGAGCATGCCAAACCTGTAGGTGGCAGTGTAACGAGAGGCTCAAGCCTTCCATGTATCCACTGTCACCATAGCAACATAGGTCGCACTTTTGACACAGGCGCAAGTTCCGGCGCATACTGTGACGTCGGCTGCCTATAACTCCGTTTATCTCCGTTTATCTCAGTTTACATGCAAACGCGCAACTGGAGTTTTCCAAAATCTCCACTCTGGCCGGAGTTTTTAGAAAGACTCGTTTTCAGAGGAGAAATCTCCGTTTGCGTGTAAACGAAGGGCACAAACGAAGGAAGATGTCTCCGTTTATCAAAATCACCGTGTACGTGTAAACGGCCTCTGATAGTGCTGTTTTGAAGCCAAGTGACTGACTTGTCATTTGGAGCTCCGCCTGGATCTTTTCATGGAACAAACACTGTAGAATGGTCATACTTTGAGCAATCTTCTTCAAACTTGAAACAAATGTTCATTGATAGTGTGCCTACAGCCCCACAGTGTCATTTACCTACTCAGATAAAGCCACAGACAAGTTATTCATCGTGAAACACATTTTTTATTTTATTTTAGGCAAAATCTTCAATTTTTTACTGACTTCAGAGGCCCATTACTCTGTCTCTAGAGTGTTTCTGACACTTCCACTAGTGTCTACTACAGTCATTTTAATTTGGGTATGTCATTTTAGGCGTTTCTGCTACAAAATGGGGGTGGAGTACAAGAGTTAAACTTGCATTTGTGCTTGATTTGTATTGAGTCTTTTTGCTTAAGATTTGCTCTACAAAAACAAAGTTTTTCAGTTGAGTTTCATTCATTACTGTTTAGCAGATATTTTGGACTTCACTCCCTGTAATCACTTTGCATCTTTAAGACATCACCACTTAGCTTGACAAAACTCATTCTTAATAATGGGCCCTAAAACTAAACAACCAAGTTACAATGTCATCACTTTCTTACAATTTTCACCTTCAAACATTGTGGGGACATTTAGTTACTATGGAGATAAATGTTAAGTACACACACACACACACACACACACACAGATTGTTATAAATAAATTGTGACAGTAGTCAAAGTGGTGCAATTATCTCCTGATTATTAAGTAATTACTGTGGGCTAATTGGAAGCGGTTATTGTTTTTATGGTTCTTGGAGCAGCTTTGTGATGAAGTTTCATCAGATACAGAAACAAGGTTCGGTCACTGTCACAGCCACGTCCGTCCACAGCAGCATTTAGTTTAATGTGTCTAAGGATGAAGTTGTGCTGCTGCAGTATACTGATAAACTGCTGCTATGACGACAAGAGAGGCTGCTGGTCAGTCGTGGAGAGTATTCAAATCCTCCGAAAAAAGAAGCAAAAACCACAGTGGAAAAAATAGTTAATGGAAAGTGAAAGTGCTGCATTCAAAATTGCACTTGAAAGTGCGCTTCAGAAATCTATAGCTTGAGTTCTCGTGGTAAAATAGGACCCTCCTTAGATGTCAGATTGAGATAGATTGAAGCACGGACATGTTTAAATGGTTTATTGTTTGAACTACACATATTTTCAGCTGTTTGTTTTAAGGAGATCTCAGGCTGTCAGTTACTGTAACAGCAGAATTTGACGAAACGTGGATAGAAAATGCACTTTGCTGCTGAACAGCAGTTTTGAATACTCAAGCTTCTTCTTTATTCTTTTTCAGATGTTTAACCAGAGTAGTCTGACCAAGCAGCTGGAAAGATATTGAATTTGAATTAATATGCTCCTGTGGTTTAACACAAAACATTCAGCACTATTAAGGGTGAGCACAAGTACTCTTGGACTATGTAATTGCAGATTTGGAGCTAGGTATGTGTGTATAACATCTTGTTTTTTTGGTGGTGTTTTCTTCACGAGCGCATCCCCTCAGCTTAAGTACAACGTGCCACTGCAGAGTGGACACAGCTCTCCCTTTGATCTACGTGTCCTCCCCACTCCTTTCCCCTTTTCTTTCTTAGGCAGAGACACTTTAAATGAGGTCTTTGTGCTGCGCCTGAAGCTCCAGACGCCATCGAAGAGGTCTGCAATAAAAACCCTGCCCTCCTCTGCACCGTGTAGAAATTTACGAGGCAAAAAACTTTCACTGGATCTCAGGGTTGCTTAGATTGAATGGCCTTGTCTTCAAGGCACGAGTGCCATCAAAGGGGCGTTGACGCCTCGAAGGCAGATGGGACAGGGACAGACAAAGACAGAGACAAGGCGAGCTCACTGGCATTTTAGTTGACATTCATACTGACTGTCTATGGGGGCAAAAAAACAGCTGCACATACCGAACAGTTTGCACAGTTTGGTCAGAAGAAAATCTCCCTGGTTGTTCCTTTGGTTATCCATATCATTCCATAACTCTATATTCTCTTGATAAACTATATTTGAATCTATACTGAAAGAATATTGACTGAGTATGATGAATCACTGTGGTTGAGGATATGATCTGATGACACAATGTCTGAAACTGTCCTGAAACTATTTTTTTGTCAGTGCAAAACACATTTTGCATTCAAAATTATCACAGTTTCACCATGCAGAAGGAAACGTGCATCTACTCATGGACAAAGAGGCTAATGCTGATGACAGTGCAATATGTAAACATTAATGGTGCCCTCCTTGGCTGAGGTGTAATATTAGCTAGCTCCGGTGAGCTAGCAGGAAAATAGTTCCTACATAAAACTGCTCACAACAAGGGTGATTATTTTGAGTAACTGGGTCACATGTATAGATCAAGTGTACATCAGACATTATGAATAGAATTATTAAAATAAAAGACACTGACTTATTACAATAATCTATGTTTAAGATGTGTGATGTGTTTATTTATGGTATGCTTTACAACTGAAGACCCAAAGACCAGCACATATTCTTGCTAACACTCCAACATGCTCCAGCTTTACAACCGATAACCTCTTTAATTGATCCGCTTCCTCTAATCTCCCTTTAATCTGGACTGGCTGAAGTTGGCTCTAGATACAGAGGTTTAGTGAGGACTCTGGTGGAAGATATGGAAGGATCTGAAGTACAGTGAGTGTGGAGGTTTGGAGGGGAAACTAGAATGTTGTATTGGTGGTGAAGGTGCAGAGCTATGTCTTCGACAAGGGATGTATAAAAATCATAAGTGACGAAAACCAAGCTGTAGTCACAGAAGTTTGTTTGTTAATAAGTAACTGATTGATTGTTAGCCTGTACTCATCAATGGATAGGATGTAAAATCAATAGACAATTGGGAAATATCATAGAGAAAAATGGAAAACAATCACTGAGAAGTTTCCTGGGGTCAGTGTCCAGAATAACCTTGAAAACTCTGGCATTAATGAGAAACTGACCTTGAAAACTCTGTCTGAGTGTGTATGTCCCTTTGGTGCCAAAATAATTACTCACTCTTAACTACATGGGCCCAGCCTGCCAGAGTTGTTGTAGTTTTACTCATTTAGTTTTTAATTAAAAAGAAAAAAAGGCGCTTGTCATTGTTTGGTGACAAAGCTCTATCAGGATCGTCACTGGGCTAGTATAACCCAATTGCCGGAAAAAAAATGTTGGCTTTTAATGGTTCTGCAAACTACAAATGTTACATTTGTACGTTCCATATTTTGAACTTGTGTATATTAAATATAGAATATATGTTAAAACATCATATTTCTTTACATTTCAGTGTTCAGTTACATGTTGTAACAAAGACGTAGTTAATCTGTGGTTAGGTTTAGGCACAGAAAACACTTGGTTCGCGTTAGGGAAAGATTATGTGTTGGCTTAAAATACCTGGTTTTGTTGAACCAAACACGTCCGAAAATGTGCCAATGTGATGTTAAAAAACCTGGTTTTGTCACAAATAACAAGGATGGAAATGTCCCAACATGACTTTTAAAAAACATCCAGTTTTGTCACAACAAACATGTTTAAGTCCCAATGTGACATTAAAAAACAGACCTGGGTATGTCCCAACCAACACAGCTAGAAATGTGTCGACATGTTGTTTGAAAATTACCTGGTTTTCTAACAACAGGACTGGAAATGTCCTTATGTGTTAATAAAAAATACCCGGTTTAATCAAAATTAACAAGGCTAGAGATAGGTTACTGAAAAACCGGTATCTATTTTCGTTATGATGTGAATTTTTCATATCCCGCAATACCAGTGAATAGACCAAACAATGTTTGGAATGTGCACGGCGGGAAAGTGTTTCAGCGGGGAACCATTTCACCGCTGCACACCACAGGCTTGCCAGAGCCGGCGAGAGTGAGAGCATAGAGAAAAGTTTAGAGGCGAGAATGGCTGCTGGAGAGAGTTCTGAAAGCGATGCAACTGTACACAATGAGCCAGAAGAACTCCCTGTATGCAACTAGCTGCTGATTTTTTTTTTTTTCTTCATCTTAGCTCTTTAGAAACTACCGTTATATTATTTGGCTCTACGGAGGTTTCATATCCAGGTCTATAGAACAGGTCTATACCTTGTCCTTTTATTAAACCAACTAAATAGCCTTATGTTATTTATCTTATTTACATGACTACATGTCATTTCTGTCTCTACATGGTCACACGTTTACAATTCTCCTCTGCTCTCTGTATTGCGCATGCCGGAGTTTCGCCCCGATGGGCGCGCGCGCACACACACACACACACACACACATACAGATAGACACGTGCGCACACACATACAGCACATACGACCCGAGTCCGAGACAATTATAACCGAGCACGGCAGTAATGGAGCGGAGCCTGTGTTGCGTTCAGGCGTTGTCATGTAAATAACAAATTCCAGCACTTGAATAGGCCATAGCACAACAGCAGCATGTCAAGTGGGCCGAACTCGAGCAAAATATTGTAAAATAACGTGAAACTGATGTGATTTTTTTAAAAAAAACCATGATATGACAATTTTTTTTTTTTTTTTTTTAATTTAACCTTTATTTATCCAATTTTGTTACTGCCCAGCCCTAGGTAGAGATGTCCCAACGTGATATTCCAAAAATATCCGTTTTTTTGTCCCAACAAATATGGCTGGAAAAGTCCTTACATGTTAATAAAAAATACTTGGTTTTATCACAAATAACAAGGCTTTAAATGTCCCAACGTGACATTAAAATAATACCTGGTTTTATCACAAATAACAAGGCTTTAAATGTCCCAGCGTGATGTTAAAATAATACCTGGTTTTATCATAAATAACAAGGCTTTAAATGTCCCAACGTGATGTTAAAATAATACCTGGTTTTATCATAAATAACAAGGCTTTAAATGTCCCAACGTGACATTAAAATAATACCTGGTTTTATCACAAATAACAAGGCTTTAAATGTCCCAACGTGACATTAAAATAATACCTAGTTTTATCACAAATAAGAAGGCTTTAAATGTCCCAACGTGATGTTAAAATAATACCTGGTTTTGTTGCAACAAATGTCCCAACATGCTGGTATAAAAATACACAGGTTTTGACACAACAACATGGCTGAAAATGTCCTGACATGTCAATATTGTTGTTTTTTGGTCTTGAACAGTGCTCTGCTGCTGTCTGCTGCTTGGCAGCCATTATGTCTCTGTGTCACACCACCTCCTCCTCCTGACTAGAAACTCAGCTCATACTCATGTAACCTAACTTCAGAAATGTTGATACATATGAAAAGTACAAATGTAACATGTGGTTTGCAGAAATGCACAATACCAGCATTTCATTCTGGCGACTGGGCTTCCTTCCACTACATGTCTATCTGTGTGAATGTGTAGAAAAGTTTCCTTTCTTGTGTCTCAGTTAAAATGCCATGAAGGACATAAGGAAAACAGCTTAGTGCCTACAGTGCTAAACGTGGCCAGGAGACTGGAACTTGTTGGTTAAAGCCTGTCTGGATAAATTAAGGTTAATAGGGGCAGGAAAAGTAGATAGGAGAGATTTGGTGATACTTTATTCAGGCTTGTCATCGTGTTTATTTAACCTCCCGTGGGGATTTAGAGAAGGAGACGGCCGTTTTCTTCAGCTTTTATTCAAATTAGAGTCAGCCAATAGAGAAGAGTGGAGAAATATCCAATCTGTCCACCTGTTTAGATATTCATATATTTATATCCTTCGTCCCTATAGATTGCCTTGCCATGTGGCAGTGCGGTAATGCATTTATTTCTAAATGGAAAATATACTGATGGACCATTCCTTCCAATATTCGGCTTTTGGAGTGCCAAGACGTTAAGTCCATTTTCCACCCTTTTTAACCTTCATGGCTTTGCTTTAATATAATTTTTTTTCCTATGTCTGAAATGTGTATGCTATGCATGAAAAATATTCTTGGCAGCTACTTTCCCTTCAGTTTAGTCCGCTGAGTTGTGTGGTGAATTGTATGTGCACTCTCCCAATGTTATCTCCCTCCAATCCCCCATCTGAAAAAAAGTCAGGCGAGTATGGCTGGAAGTTGTCAGTTTTATCTGCCACCCCTGCCTTTTGATCTCTACCTTATGGGACTTTACTGAATGAAGGGAAGCCATGCATAAACACAATACTGCACAGCAGACACAGGAAGATGCTCTCACTCTCTCTCTCTCTCTCTCTCTCTCTCTCTCTCTCTATCACACACACACACACACACACACCCCCACGGCCAAACACACACATAAATTCACACAGGCAAACCGAAAAAAGTGGGCAAAGCAAACGAGCACTCCAAATGATCAAAACACACACTCAGTAATACACACACTTCACAGAAACACATATCCATCCATTTTCTGGGAAAATGTCCTCAAGGTCTGTAAATAAATATGAACCTCTTGCTGTGAAATATTTGATCTGTGATAGTTAAATCACTGTATTAGTTTAGTCTTGAAGGTGTATGGAATGGCAGCACAAACACTAAATCACCCTCTCGTTTGCATTTTGTTTGCTTACGTGAAAGCAGAGAAAGGAGGAGAAAGAAGAAGAGAGCTTATTTTATAAAGTCAAACATAATTGATTTGTTTGTGATGAAATTTGAAGGCGTGAGGTGTTTGAAAATATGTCAACAGTCCCCAAGAATTCATTTTAGAGTCATATGAAACAGACCAAAGCAGCAAATCCTCACATCTGTGAAACAGTTAACAGAGATTTTTTTTGGCTTTTTTTTTTTTTTTTTTTTTTTTTTTGATAAATGACCTGGACAAGTAATTAATTATCACAACGGTTGAATCCTTTTCAACTAATCAGTAAAACGATTAATCATTTCAGCTCTACCTCAACCATAAAACTTAGACAGATATGGGCCATGAGTGGTCCCATTTGACTTATCTTGTATCTTGTTGCCGAACAGCCTGGAGAATTGAAATAATGGATTGCAGTCAGATGGTAAAGGATGCGATTAGTCTGCAAATGTGAGTTTGGGTTTTGCAATACAAATAACAGTTGTGTTTGCGTGTAAGCCTTGGGACAGTTAATGGTTAAATGTGTGAAGGCGGATTCATACTTGTGCATCAGCGTCACGTGGCCATTTATACTTGTCGGCTTCACTATAACTCGCAGGATAACAGACAAAGCACTTGTCTTTTGCTGGACACATTTTCCCCACAAAAACAACATGCTAATGTTATTAGCACTAGCCTATGGCATTTTACATTGTATACAATAGCTTAGCGGCTAACTGACATTTCCTCCACTCATATGAAGCCAGTAACAGCAACATTTAAGTTAATGTTACAAAATTTGGCTCCATTACAGCTCACAAAATTCACAGACAAAACAACTGTCTTATATTAAACACATTTTCCGAAAAAATACAACATGCTAACTTATTAGCACAAGCATATGGCATTTTAACTATTATAAAGGAAATAAAAGCTTTGATTCCACTGAGGGAAATGACTCAGCTTACAAATATAGACAGGAGGTCTGCATCGCTGCATCATGTAGTTACATTTCTAGGGAGGTGCATGCCAGGCTACGGCGTAGGGTACAGTGTTGATATGACGCAGAATTATAAACCCCACTTAACCCTAGAACACTAACGTTACAATTAGTAACACCATCACTAACGTCGGGTATATTTTACCCGGTAAAATGTACTTCTCATCCAAATGTATTAAAGTTCAACAATACATGGGAAATTGAAGTACTCTTCTTATATTTCCCCCTGTACAATGTCAAAAAATGAAAAAAGGTATCATGGGGGGACTGTATAAAAATGCTCGAAAATTAGTGAAAAATTAGGGATAACTTAGCTTTCGTAAGAAGAAATATAGCTAATGATTGCCAACATAAAGGAAACTTGTTAGCATGATAATTGATACAAAAACATTAACTTCTGCTAAAATCCACCCAAAAATATTTTACCCTCAAACACTAACGTCGGGCGAAAATCACCGAACACCTGCCTGTTGAAAAAAACAGGTATGGGAGCAGGGAAACACAACTACCTTCAATGACGTCTTTGAGCAGGATGAAGCTATGCAAGGACCCACACAACTCCGACAAAAGCAACACAATGACAATCACATGATCATAATTGCATGGGTGAAAATCACCAGACGTTAGTGTTCTAGGGTTTAGATATGGCAGAATTTTAGTTTGTTGACAGAAGAAGAGTTTGGTGTTATGTCAAAGACATCAATGTGTGTGTTGCAGAAATATCTACTGAAATAAGAATGCTAACCACCTTGCTCCAGCCCGTCTTGTCTTGTAAAAGTACCTGTATGTCAAGAGGCAACAGATGCTCACAGACTTGGGCGTACTATAAGCGGAGTGGACTCCGTGAGGAATGTCACGCAGTTGGGCTGACCCAAAAAATTCGAAGCTTCAAAGCGTCGTTTGATGGCACGGGATTCGATTGTGAAAATTTTTTTTTTGAAGCTTCAGCGCTTTTTTTCCCGCTTTTTTTTTTTTTCTGAGCTCCGAAGCTTCGAATGTCCAAAACTGGAGTCGAAGGTCAGCCCTAGTCCGCAGTCATTCGGGCTTCCATAGTCGAGCACACTTCCGCGTTGTAGTTTCCTGTAAAAATGTCCATGAAAAATCCCCGGGATGTGAAAAATACATGCCGAGTAGTCTTTTGTGTGACACTGGTGTGCGGAGAGCGGAGTCAGGTAAGAAGGTAACAAAAGTAAGCATTAGCATGGTCTGCTACCAATGGAGTCAGCTCTTGGTGAGTAAAGTGATGAGGTTTGATGGTGAACTCAAATTTCTTTTAGACCGTTAAGAAACATCGAATGTAGGCTACTTAGTGCAATGTATCTTTCGTGCAACTTATGACAACACAAACTGTACCGACAAAATTGGTGTCAATGTATGATTTTGATGTGGCTGGTTTTTTTTGCTACTATGATGTTGCTAAAACTGAGCAAAGCAAACTATATACTTTATGCTATATGCTGACACCACACCAGTAAACTTTGAAAGCAGTGGATTTTCGATCAGTTCACAGTTTCAGCAGTTTTGTCTAACTTCCTGTATTCTTGCCCTGCTGTTAGTGAGAGGTCAGCTTGTTATAACCAAAGACTGTAGATTTAGATTCAGTAAATGTGGTGATCTTGAAATTAGGAGGTTAGAAAATGCTCGCAGTCAAAGTATGTCACATGTTTCTTCAAGAATGAAGAGTCACATGAAAACCAATCAGAGCCCAGTGTTAAATCTAAAGTTAGAGATGGCTGAAATTAGGTAAAGGTCTGGTGTGTTAGTGTGGGTAGGGTTCTGTGGTGCGATCGATAAGAATGTCTGGGAGGGAGCTTGTATCAATTCTGGGAGAAGACAGACAGACAGAGTGGAAGAAACAGCATCAAAAGCCACAGACATCTGCGTGTCTCCCCGTCAAACATTTTGTCCTCATTCATAGCCGCGCTTTAAATAAAGGATACAGTGAAGACGAAGCGAAGAGGACAAAAAGAGACATAAAAAGATTCAGACACTTTCACAGCATGACAGGCTTTTTCTGCACAGACAGAAGCAGATCAACCTAATTTCATCTAAAATATATTTTTGCCTCAACCTGAGCACTTTGACGTTTCGTCATTGACTCAGAGACTTGAGTTTATTCTGACAGGACCACCTGGTGTGTGAAGCACAAAAACTGTGCAGCCCTCCCTGCTAGGTTGGACATAATAGCAGCCAGATGAGTCGATGCTCATATTGATCTGCACAGCAGGTCAAAAGACAGACAGTGTTCATCTTCGTGGAAGAAGATCACAACACTGACAGGGGCACATCAAACAGGTAGAAAGAATATTCCTTTTTGAGAACTGCTCACTGCCATCAGGACAACAGGGCAGTTCTTCGAATTTCATCTTCTACTACTTCCACCACTACGACTTTTAAAAGCTTACAAAGGAACAGAGCATAAAGTTTTAAAGCTTCTCTAACCTCAATCTGAGCTTGTTTGCTGAAAAGAGCCTCCTGCTGCTGCTGGAAACCAGTTTGATTGTGCACCTACACTGAACCAAACAGCAGGGATGGGAATCGGTTCCAGCTGAGAACTGTTTCCAAATTTTCCGATCCATTGGAATCATACACCTCGGAGCTCATCATTTCCTATTATCAATGCTAGCATGTTTTTCTGACAGTTTGCGCATACCAACAATGACGTCAAACTCCAAGCAAGTGGAAACTTGCAACAAAAGGGAGTCATGTTGGAGAGGAAGTAACGGTCCAAAGTGTGGCTACAGTTCACGAAGAATTTCAAATAAGGGTAGAAACACCAGCAATTTGCTGACACATCTTTCCACGCAACATGGGCTTCAATTCCAGGAACGCCATGTATTTGACACACTACAAACAAGTGAAACTGCTTTCAAATTGAGCAACATGTCTGTTACCATGAATAAGTATCTTCTAATGACATCAGTGCCACGCAGGCAGGCTTTGCAGATCTTTTCTTTGACTAAGAAAACCTATATTAAAAAGAATGCTGTACAAAAATTCTTGTATCATCCATTTTAATATATAATGACGAAACCTCTGTGTGTGTGTGTGTGTGTGTGTGTGTATGTGTGTGTCTGTTCCATGTGAAATTTGGCACAGTGGTAGAGGGTCATGGGAGGATGCCAATGAAGCAATATTACATCAATTGGCCAAAGGGGGGCGCTATAGCAACCCATTGAAATTGCAAACTTTGAATGGGCATATCTCATGCCCCGTATGTCGTAGAGACATGAAACTTTGCACAGAGATGCCTCTCCTCATGAGGAACACATTTGCCTCAAGAACCCATAACTTCCGCTTATATAGATTTTCTGCCATTTTGAATTTTTTGAAAAACACTTCAAATGGATCTCTTCCTAGGAAGTTTGAGCGATCTGCATGAAAC
Source organism: Epinephelus lanceolatus (assembly GCF_041903045.1). Classification (NCBI taxonomy): domain Eukaryota; kingdom Metazoa; phylum Chordata; class Actinopteri; order Perciformes; family Serranidae; genus Epinephelus; species Epinephelus lanceolatus. The sequence goes on along the minus strand of NC_135744.1, from coordinate 40,320,084 downwards.
TGGGTGAACATAATCTAGGGACCAATATCTAAAGTTCCCTCTTGGCAAAAGTTGGAAAACTTACTAAAACTGAACTTCTATAAGGCAATGAATATTGCGGAGGGCGTGGCTCATCACATAAAGGTGTAGAACATCTCAAGGGTTTCACCCATCACCACGCAACTTTGTAGGCATATGACCACACATAATCTGAGGGGACCCCTCCATTATTGACCCCATCAAACAAAATGGGGGCGCTAGAGAGCTCATTTCTTATCTAGGCCTTTTTACTAAACTTGGTAGATATGTAGAACAGGACGCCTCAAGGTGACTGGAGAAATTTAACTCTAATTGGCAACAACAGAAAAATGCTTAAAAATGGCTAAAATGCGACCGATCGCTGTGGCTCCCCCTGTGGACCAATGTTTTTGTTTTATTTTTTTATTTTTGGTATGACTAAGTCATGGTATGGTATGCTGTACTCAATAGGTATAGAGTGCCGAAGTCACGCCCCTTCTGGTGAAGCTCATGGGACCTTAGATCAGAAAAAATATGAATGGCAGTGAATGAGGAGAGCGATATTATCTTTTGGTCCCGTTTGAGTTGCGACATGAAATCTAAATATATTGTTAATGAATTTAAAACATAAATTTTAAGGTCAAGAAAGTCATACTTTGTGGTAAAACTGTTGAGATATAAGCTTTTTAATTAGAAAGACTCAAGAGTACACTGGATGAGGTCGCGTATGTAACATCATAGCTTTCGCTCACTTCCTGCAGCTTGGCCTCCCCGCTGAAATTCCACTGTTTTATGATTAATCGATTTATGATTGAAGATGTCTGGGTGTTTTGTGCCAGGTTGCAGTCACTCCAAGCTGCAGGAAGTGAGCGAAAGCTATGACGTCACATACGCGACCGCCTCCTGTGTAGTTTTTCTAATTACGTTTTTTTTTTCAAAAGCTTATATCTCAACAGTTTTACCACAAAGTATGACTTTCTTGACCTTAAAATTTATGTTTTAAATTCATTAACGACATATTTGGATTTCATGTCACAACTCAAACATATTTCATATTTCTCTCCTCATTCACTGCCATTCATATTTTTTCCGATCTAAGGTCCCATGAACTTCACCAGAAGGGGCGTGACTTCGGCACTCTATGGACTAGTTTTTTTTTTTTAAGATTATTATTTTGCCTTTAATGGATAGGACAGTGTGTGAAATGGGGAGACAGAGAGAGAGTGGGGACTGACACGCAGCAAAGGGTTGCAAGCCGGACTCGAACCCGCGACCGCTGCAGCGAGGCAATGCCTCTGTACATGGGGCGCCAGCACTATCCACTACACTACCGACGCCCCCTATGGACTAGTTTTAAATGATGAATAAAACATTTGGGTTGATGCCAAAAACCTTTGTAGGCCTACTTTTTTTTCCCCGCAGAAAATTGATCAGGAATCAATAAGGGAATTGATGAAGAATCAGATTGATATGCTGAATCGATAATGACATTGGTACCAAAGATATTTTATCAATTCCCATCCCTATCAAAGAGTAAATGTGCCTTCAAATGAACAACTATGATCCAAAAGAGGCTCACAGTGTAACTGCAGTCATTGATGATTCCATGTAGCTTTGTCACTGTAAGCAACCCTTCACACTGCAGACACTTTAGATTCAGTCTCAGCAAATATTGATTAATGCAGCTTCAGCACAGTCAAAACAAGAGTCAGTAGATTGGACCGAACGCCCGAATATACTGCAAATAAACTGAGTGTTTTAGGTCTTAATATATGGACTGCAATGCTGTAAATTGCAATTTTGTCAATAACTGTTTTTTTCCTTAGAGATGGAAGACAGTTTTGCTTTGTTTGATCCTGGTTAATTCTGAGTTGTTCACACATTTTTCAGATGCTTTAAAGTGGTCTAACAACCAAACTAAATAAAACACAGCAGCAGAACAATCCCCCTATTAAGAGTAAAACTATAGAGCTTTGTTGTCCTCTGGGAGCCCAACACCACTTCAAACAAACTCTGACCTTCCCTCTGCCTCTGCTCTTCTTCCGCTGTTCTTTACACTTCTTCAAGTCTCTTTAGATTCACTTACCAACTCCTTTTGTATAATCTCTTGCTTCATGTTGCCGACTGACTCCCTTCCCTCTTAGTTTCTTCTCATTCTTTATAAGCTCTCCACCCTTTGCTCTTTAACCTTCCCCTTCTGTCTTTCTGCCCTCTACCTCTACTTTGAAACGCTTTCCCTCTTCTTCTTCTACAGTTTTTATCTATCTTGTTCATTAAAAAAAAGCCATGTTCCCAGAATTCAGCGAGGTTGTCATGTAGCATGAGGCTTGAGAGTCTTGTATCACCAAATTCTCTTGAAATGGTGCTGAGTAAGACTATCAAATTGTACCTCATCAACAGACTTAAAAATGTGCTTTGTATAGCTTATTTCTTGAAATGTACCTTCAAAACATGAAGGCTGATGCAACCCCCGACCATTATCCGGGAAGCATAACACCAAACAGGAAGTGTGTAACCCTGTGAAACTCAGATACCTTTTGAAGTGTAATAACAGAGAGGAGACAAAGTCAGAGTGTGCCGGAGATGAGTCGCATCTCTGGGGTTTGGGTCGATGACTTTGATGCCTCGCAGAAAATGGATGCTCTTCCACTTGGTATAGCTGTGTGTTTAGATATTTTCTTTACCGAGAAATTGCAAAGAGCCCAGTATTGCTTTTCACTTCCTTTTTGAGCCGTGAAAACATTGTGTTCATGTTAGCCTTTTGCCCTAACCACTCAGCAGCAAGTGACATATTGATCAATGTCATTTTCAGTCGACACAAAAGCTCTGACCACTTCCTCTCCGGAGATCCAATTACAGGATTTAGGATTCAGCAAGCAGACCATTGCAAGATCTGTCGCAGATAGCTGATTAAGACGGGCTGACTGAGAGAGAGCAGGAAGTGATTCTATATTTGCTTGGTTATTTGGTCACACGTCATTATGTCATGAGCGGGTGTGAAGGACCTTGCTCAAGGGTATGTCAGCAGCAGCAATTATGGAAGGGGAGTGCTGGTGTTTCAGTCTGTCAGGCTCAAACTAATGACTTTCAGGTCCCAATCATTTCATCTCTAACATTAGCCACCTGATGCCTCATTAGCAGAGCCTTTGTATTTCTGTGTGAGTGTTTTGTGAGTGATCAAACACCAACATCACCCCATAAAGATCTAAGTATGACAGACAGTGTTTATCTGCCTGTTAGCTTGTGAAGCAGAACTTCTTCTTTCTACAGAGACGATATGAGTTTGTTTCTTTCATCACAACACTGTCAATATCAGACTCAATATTGTTCAGACCACAGCAGACAGTGTGATGGATGGATCATTACAGTAGTTGCGTTTAAAATGCCCAACACAGACTCATGCCTTCTCAGATCTTGAACTTGTCTTGAACCCATTTCAGCTTTGTTTTAAAAATGTCTGCAGTCAGCCGTTCGATTCTGACCAGGAGGTAGACCAAACCCACTTAGATAGACTCCCAGTCAAACAAAGTGATGTGGACTCATCTGTCATTAACAACGAAAGAACAAGATATGACTCTCACTTTTGGGAGACAAGAAAGTGGAAAGTAGAGAAAGTTGGTGGTATTCAAGTGAACAAACTTCTGGAAAAAAAAGTGAGAGAACCATCTGAATAAATCTCTAATGACTTCAGAATCAATACTCCAGTGGTCCGGTACATTTCCTGGTCTTTTCAATTTATGAACTTACTGATTAGTTAAAAAACTGTCAAAAATGTAAAAGAAAACTGGCCCATCACAGATTCCCAGAGTCCAAAGGGATTCAGTTTATAATAATATCAGACAGAGAAAAGCTACTCAGCTACAAATTACTTAACACAATAAATTGCTTATTAAAATTGTAATTTCCTGGAGATTGACTAATCGAGTGTTTGAACTGGGCCAATACCGGCACTGGCATGTCTGATTTCTGTCCAGCTGTTACTCGTTTCTCAGTGCTGTCATTTTCTAATGAATGTAAGAAAACGAAAGTGTTGGGCCTAATTTCCTCTTAAACAAGCTATGAGAGAAGACAAAAGTGCAGCTCATGGTTATCAGGGGTACATTTTTAGTAGTGTATGCCCATGGATTACTATTACCATTTTATATTTCATCCATCCATCCATTTTCATCTGCTTATCTGGGGCCAGGTCATGGGGGCAGCAGGCTGAGCAAAGCACCTCTGCAATGATTTCCAGCTCCTCCTGGGGGATCCTGAGGCATTCCCAGACTAAATGAGATATACAGTCCCTCCAGCATGTTCTGGGTCTGCCCCAGGCCTCTTACCAGATGCATGGCAGGAGAGGCACCCAAGAGGCCTCCTGCTCAGATGCCCAAACCACCTCAACTGGCCCGTTTTGACAGGAACAGCGGTTCTAATTCAGCTTCCCTCCAGATGTCCGAGCTCTTTACCCTATCTCCAAGGCTGAGACCAGTTACCCTACGAAGAAAACTCATCTCTGCCACTTGTGTATGCAATCTCATATTGGTCAGCACCCAAAGCTCATGACCATAGGTGAGGTTCAAAACCTAGGTAGACCAGTAAATCAAGAGCTTCGCCTTCCAACCCAGCTCCACGCCCGCATCACTGCTGATGCCATGTTGCATTTCATATTACAAATTGGTCACTTGTACCCTCAAACAACAGTCCTTGTGCATGATTTGTGCCTCCGATTATTGCACATGCTGTTTTTTTAGTACAGGACTGATTATTCCAGAGGCACAATCAACCAATAATCAACTTTCAGCACACTGCTGACACGCTGTTGTTGGACAGACTAGACGACTGTCTGAGCCTCCTGAGGTTTTATCTGACTGGGGATGGTTTTTATGGTGGCAAAGTAATTAAACTTCCAGAAAAGTTCACATTTATATGCAGTGTGCTAAAAGACCTGAGTCCTTTCCCTGTCCTTTTTAATCTGTTTTGGGCAGAGATCAGTTAGCATGCAAGATGGCTTACTGTCTGCAGATTTTCACTCCAACCAATCACATCAGTGGGTGATTTCACTGACGCCTGTTTGAAGATGGGCTAATCAGTGATGGAGTCACCCTGAGAACGCAGTCGTACACAGCACATGATTGTCAGTAGGGGTCATGTTATCAGGATACAAGACCAGATTGATTTCTGTTGATGATACCGCACGCAACTTGCTACTTGATGAGTTTGATCCAAAGTACACCTTGATGAGCTCCACTAAAGAAATCAACCTGTGGAAGGCACAAATGTTCTTACAACAAACAGCAGTGGCAGGGCTCGACAGTACGAGCGTTTCACTCGCATTTGCGACTAAAAATAGGTGTGTGCGAACTGTAAAAAATATTTAGGGGTACATGTACACATAAAAAAATCAGCCGAAGCAGCCTATATTTTTGTCAATAAAAAAATAACCGCAAATGTTGGAGGAACTCCAGCCGCCTTCCCTCTTCCCCGTGTGACACGGTTAGAACCACACCGCCCGCGGAAGCACTGCGAATAGCCTCGAAGCGCCGAGAAGTGAAGCAAGTTTCCGTTCGGCGCCCGTGTTAACCGATTGTGTCATCCACACCGGCCGTGCCGCACAGCTCCGCCGCCGGCCCTGCAGTGATCATTTCGGCGTCTGGTCTATTTTCTGCTTGAGCCGCGAGCGAATGTGTCAAGCTGGGTAGTTACCCATGATGGAAAAACAGCCCCAAATGTGACGGAGACAACAGCTGGGAGCAGAACCGCTTGTCGACCAGCGTGGAGAAATGCGCATCTGATGTGAACAGAAGTGCTCTGGCTCGCGGGAGAATTTGGGTGCGCTGCGCTTCGCAGGCAGGGCAGGCCCTGGTGTTATGGGCGGTTTTCCAAGCCACTGTCGGCACAGTGAATATAAGTCCCACTGTCAGCAGGGTGGAAATAAGTCAAAGTGTGGAGGAGACGGACCGGGAAAACCGGCGGACCTCGGGGGAGGCCTGCTCCGTTCTCCCCGCAGTTAGGGACCGTTCGCCACAGTACCGCTGCTGGGCAGGGTGGAAATAAGTCAAAGTGTGGAGGAGACGGACCGGGAAAAGCGGCAGACCTCCGGGGAGGCCTGCTCCGTTCTCCCCGCAGTTAGGGACCGTTCTCCACGGTACCACTGCTGGGCAGGGTGGAAATAAGTCCTGCAGAGTTTCAGAGGACCTGGAGAATGTTTTAGGATAGTAATAACATTATATAAGATAATCATATTGCAAAGATAATATATATAAGATAATGACATTAAAGACAAAATTAAATTGCAATACTTTTTCAAAACTTGATGATTTTACCTTTCTGTACATTTTTTATACAAATTCATTAAATACTTTTTTTTTTCATTTACAAGCAAAATTATTTAAAATTCATTAAATAATTTTGCTTGTAAATGTCTATTTGCATCACGTTTATTACGGAAAACACATTATTTGATCAATTTACATTGTGCCCCTAAAGTTCTTTGTGCGCTCCTTACTTTTTCACCTTAGGAGCACATGTGCTCCTTGGGAAACAAGTTAGCGTCAAGCCCTGAGTGGTCATCTTTAGAATCTGGAAGTAGAAAAAGCTGTTGCCTTGTAACAACTAAAACAAGCAGCCTTCAAGTTCTGGAGTTGGTTTTACAAATAAAGGCCCAGTTATGCTCAATGTTAAATATGGATCAATATGGAGCCTTCTGTCCGTGCTCCACGTTCATTTCGTCTGTATTTCTGCACGTTTCCATAAAGCTTACGGATATGGGCCAAACGGAGCAGTACCACTGGAAACCGCAGGGGCAGTGTTGCTGTCACTACCAGATACATAGCTCTAGTGAGACACGAAGAAGAAATAACAATGGCGGAACTTTTTGAGGAAAGGAATTCTCCGTCCTCCAGTCGCGATGTATTTAACGGCCTCACCGACCACCGCCTCCTACGATGCTGCCTCTGTTTTTGTCTTTTATGCAAGAGGTACATTATCAATATCTCCTCCACAGTCGCCATATTTGTTTTTGAGTTTGTTGTTGTCATAAACTTTTGACTCTGGGCTGCCACCTGGTGGATATATTGGTTAACATCCATGCCAACATAAAGGACGCATGGAAGTATGTGGGCAGTGACGGTAACATCGTTTGAAACGGACGTATACATTTTCGTATGTAAAGGGAGCATAAATGGGCCTTAAGATGGGAACGTATTTGCGTTCTCAGAGCTTTTAAATGGATCTGATAATGTTACATGTCAACTACAATGACTGAGGAAGACATATTCCATATTTTAAATATTGGGGATACGTGGCCCCTGTTAGCTAAGCGATAAGCTGCCTGGAGTCAACACGTCTTACTGTTAATGAGTATGTACTGTGTTTTAATGTCTTGCCACAAGACAAATCTCAACATTGATTTTTGTTGAATGTAACTGTAACAGTTTAATTTGGGTAATAATGGTGGCCCCAGACTGCGTCTTTATTTTTTCTATTTAATGTTTAATGTAGGGGGTCTGTATTATGACTTTATTATGATTACACTTAGGAATTTATCTTTTGCTGCAACTTCACATTTTTGAACAACAGTCTTTTCAACTTAAACTTTCTGTAAACAATTAGAGTACAGTCACCCATCAGCCTAATTACTGTGATACACAGTAGTAGAAAGTGTACAAATCTTCATTTAGTTTATTTCAATCAGTCTTATTAAAACCCCCTGATTGTTCGTTCCTGGGCATTAAACAGCAGGACCACAATTAAATATTTTCACAGTAACATTCAAATGTCTCTCAGCCAGCGAGTTGCCAAACCATTCTTTGCTACATCCGTATGTTTCTGTGTTTTTATCTCTTCATGTTTTGTAATTATGCATTTTGTTGGACGCCTTGCAGCAAGCTAATTTTCCCATTACGGACTATAAAATCTTGAAGTTGAGCTTTATTAGTCATCCCCTGAGTGCTGAATTCATGAAGTTAGCAGACTCTGCCTCAAATGTAATTAGTGTCTTCGACTGTAACTCCATTTCACACTTCCGCAATGCACTGCATGCCTATTGTCCCGCTCTCATTATTCCTTTCATTTTGCCAAAATGAATTGCACGTGAACTGTGAAAACAGCCTGCTGATGATCTTGGGTTGACTTCTTTTCTCTCTCTGTCTCCCTCGTGGCCTCTTTCTTCCATCTCTCTCTGTTGACCTTTCACTACAGGCTGCTGGAGGTACTGAGGTTTAATTGTCCCCGATGAGAGCCTGTAACTCCTATCTCATCAACAGCATGGGATTTAATGTCGCCAGCAGCCAATTCTGCATTCTGTCAGCTCGTGGCAAGAATGGGCTGTTTGGATGCAGCTTTGGACTAATTCACAGGGGAAGAGTCTGGACCTGAATGTGGAAAACATTTGGAGGTTTGACCTTGGCTCGTAATCTGTTTTTTAATCTGGCTCACTTGAATTTGTTCTCACTGCCAAAATTCCATGCTCTTACCACCTGGATCTTTATTTTTGTTGTTCTGGCTATCATTGCCATGAGGTATGATGATAGTTTTCTTTCCAATATTATTGCAAAGATCCGGGGATGCATCAGAGTTGGCGTCATTAAAGAATTATCAATACATTTTCTCAACTACTTTTCTGATTTAATTGTTTAGATGTTGTAACTGAGATCCAAAATGCATTTAGAAGTTGAACAAACCTGAAACATTGATCAAAGTCTGACATTGTAAACTGAAAAGAGATGCAGGTGCAAAAATGAACCAAGACTAATCTCTACAATAGAAAGGCACCTACAGTTTTGAATAAACTGGTGAACTATTTTAAACATGCCAGAAAGCTTGTGTTGTAAAGCACAAGTCATTGGTCGAGTTGAGTCTTAAATCACCAGGGGTCTCATTTATGAAACGATGCATAGGAGCCATACTAAAAATATACATACAGACAAAAGCCCAAAATGGCTTGCATCAAAAAATATTCGACAATTTCAACAATCAGGCTTCCACCTCACCACCTGCATCGCCATTTTCCCATCCCCAAAATGTTCATAAGCATGGGTCAGAGTTTCTCACATCATCATTGATCTCTGTTATATATTTTCTTAACGTACAGAAACGATGGTCAGAACTGGAAAAATAACATTCTGTGTTGTACAAAAGTATTTTTTTTCTTTTACCTCCAGCTCGTATAGTTTACAAAAACCACACATTCAAAAAATGCAATGATAACCACCCTTTTGCAGGATACAGAAAACAGATCCAGAAAATTCTTAATCATGATTGAACAGATTTAAAAAAAAATAACTTGAGTAATATCAACCATTACTCAGAGGTTCTGTTATGATGGCATGTTAAAAAAATGATTTAACAAATGATACTACATTTGACAGGCTGAGCATTGTAGCTATCATTCAATTTTAACCCAGATTCAGGATGAGTCAGAAGGTTCATGCCAAGGACGACATAGCTAACTGCGGCCAAATAAAATCAATAAAGCCAGTGGTATCATAAATATTATAGGTCAGTGAGATCATCTGGTCTGGCAACCAGTGAAAAAACGCTTAAACGGGGACATAACTCTTTCTTTAAGCTGTAGTCAAAAGCAGTTATCATCATCATCAGCTGCCTCTCATCCTCCTCCCACTCCTTCATCTTCTCTTTATTTGACTTCTCTTTACCCACCCCCTTTTTCCATGAGTGAAACCCGTGAAAAAGCTTATCAATGTTGCTCGGAGGAAGGCAGGCTGCAATCAGTGGGAAAATTACTGCTCTTTCTCCTGTCACCATCACCAACAATCCACAGCAGAGCCAGGGATGTTTATCTGCTGAGAGTCTTCAAATGCATTATGACTGAGCTGCTATCTGTAAAGGGAAAATGGTCTCATATTGTAGCGTATGTGCCACCCCACCCCCACCCCCCCACACACACAAAATAGATATAATTGAGTAGGTTTTTGCAAGGAAAAGGTTTAACTCTAAAAAGTTGAAGAATTCAAAGGCCTACATTGTGGAAAAATACTGTCTCCTGAAAGTCATCAGTCAATACCTGAAAAAAAAGTGATCTTAACTTTTAGCTGTCCATAAACTAAGACGGCAGCAGTGTATTCTCATGAAAGATCTCTTTTTGATTGAAAGCTTTCAGTCATTTTGATTGATGAATCATTTATTGAGCTAAGATCTCTGTTTTGTCTGTCGTTTTAAGATTTAAAGTAAGATTTTAAAACATGAACGGGACAATCCATGTAGTATCTTCTTGTGTTTCCTCGACACTCAAGCCACCTCCTTAAAGTCTCTACGTTGAAATAAGAAATTTGAAATCCTTAATGCTTGATTTCCATGTCATAATAGGCACATGGATTTTGCAAAGGTTACATCCCAGTCTAGAGACCCAGGGCGTTTCCCAAACCAAACTCTCCCCACTCCCACTGCCAGGAAGAGCAACTCTGTCTGTAGTCCCCCTTACAGATGAATGAACCCTTCACTTGGGTGTAGCTTTGGGACAAACTTTCCAATCTGCAGCGGAAAGAGTGGCAGTGGGTAGGAAGAAGGTGTAAGGGGTAGTTTGGTAAAGGCCCCCAGAGTACCATTACCTAAAGCGTTACCACCTACTTCCTTTTGAATGCTGACAAACACAGTTGGTCGTGTTTGTTGGTGAAAGCTAGTGAGGGAGCTCACGAGTGCACTAGTGAATACTTTTGGTTGGTCAACTAGAAAACACTTGAGGCATCTCAGTCCTTTTTTTTTTTTTAATAATAGAAAAGCATTTTGCAGGAAATCTTACAAGAAACATTTCCGGACTTGCCATCTTATTACATTTATTTCACTTTGTCAGCAGGCCATCTACAAAACAAACTGCTTAAACACACGGAAAACAAAATGAGCCCTGGGGACTTTGTAGAGAAGGTGGGAGACATAATGGATGTGTCTAATGTATCTCTTTATTTGCTACATTTACTCTCTGCCATTTTTGTGTCTGGATGCTGAGCGTGGGCTCAATATAATTTAAAAAACCTCACAACAGAATGAAAATACGTTTGCTAACAATCCCACAATATGTTGCATTAGATACATGCAAACATTTGTAAAAGTCGGACAATACTACACCTATTAGTGATGAATGAAAATGATGATGACTCAGAAATGTCAAAACTCTCAATTTACAGCTAAGCATAGGGTAAACTACTGAGCATTAATTTGGCAGAGAAAGCTGTCTGAGTGAGTGAAGGCTGACTGAGGACTCTCCTCCTGCCACACAGCCCAAATCACTCTGCTTCATAAACCAGCACAACAAGCACACACAGCTGTGTGTGTGTGTGTGTGTGTGAGTGTGTCTGTCAGAGAAACAGAGACCGACAGAGTTGTGTGTAGTTGCGTGTCTCTGAACCGTAAATATAGGCTGGCACTCCTCTCTCAGATTACAGGAGGAGGTAAACATCTCTGCAGCTCTTAGGTCATCTCCTGTCCTGACTGCTTGTATTACGAACTATTTCAGAGCCTCTACTGTTATATCAGAGTACGGGTCATCACATAAAGGAAAGGTAATGGTTCAAGTCCTACTTTAAAGTATATAGGCTTTGCCCTCCAAGAGCTGCTGCGATTGAGTTCATCCCTGCTGACTGAATTTGTAACAGCTGGGCTGTTGTAGAAATCTTTTAAAGTCCTGTTCAGAAGTAAAAGGTAGTGATCATGGTGTTGGGTAATATGTGCGCTCTTTATCAGGGGGCTATTTGCACAAAGTACCTGTAGTTCACTCCTTAAGTATGACACTTAAGGTTTAGTTTTACCTTAGCTGATGACTACTACTCAAGGGTGTTGCACAAAATCTCTTAAAAGGTTTCCTTCATCAAGGACAGACATGAAGTCATTTACAGTGCTGAAAGAGATTTCACAGGAGTAAAATTCTACTGTTTCCATGGAGACCATTTGTTTGCTTGAACGTATGCTTGTACTAACCTACGCTACCTGTTGTAGCATTTAAGTATCCTCTGACAAAGTTGGCCTGGTAGTAAATAAAAAAAAATGACAGAAGGTAAGAAGACACGAAAAACAAAGGAATTCAACAAAAGAAAGAACGTACTGAAAAGTAAATCAGCAAACATGACGAACATACCGATAGACCAATAACTGGTCAGAAAGATCCCTTTGCATAAAACCACAGAACAATCATTAATTGTAAAATGGCTGCAGGAGTGCAGCTTCAGAAAGTGATCCAACTCTAGGCGTTGAGGCAAATCATAAATTGACCTCCGGTCAAATCTATAGCACAAAATCAATTGCTCATTATTAAGGGTGTTCATCTGTTTCTCTTCCCGGGATGCCTTCATTTTCCTCAGCTATCACCATAAACTCAGCCATGTTGTTGTTAAGATACAGTCTGAGGTACCTTGGGTTTTTCCCCTTACTTTTGTTTCTGACGTTGTCTGTGCAATAGTTTAATAAACTTTAAGCAATTCTTTAAGTGTATGACCAAGATAAGGAGAAAAACTTTAGGACAAGACTTAAGGATGTTTTGTGCAATGAAACTGAGCATCGTGTTAGTTCAGGCAGGACATGAATTCAAGTTCAACTCACCTCCCAGCAAAATCAGCTGATCTCAAGCAGCCCAATCAACTGATGAAGCAGCTGATTGATGGAAGGGAGTCAGCCGATAGATCACATGATTCCTTTCTATGCAACCAATTGGCAAATCGCATTCAGGGTTTGTCATTGATGTTGCTCTGTTCTGTTCCCAGGGGGGGTCTTTGCTGCTGCTCCCTCTGCCTTAGGCTTTCCATGTAGGCACATGGAAGGGCAGGGAGGTGTGTTCTCTCTGTTTTAAGGCTTTCCATGTAAGCGTGTGGAAGGGCAGGGGAGTTTGCTCTCTTCGCCTTAGGCATTCCACATAAGCGCGTGGAAGAGGCTTCCTGCATAGGCCATAGGAAAGGCAGAGTGGCCCCAGAACAGAGCCATACCGACAAATATAATACTGCCAAAGGAAATAAAGTTGACTAAAATGTTCCTGACTGAATTTTATCTAAAGACAACCTTAACTTAGATTTTAAGGAAAATCTTCACTTAAGCTACTTTTTGCAGCTGGCCCCAGGGCCTCATCTCAGCCTAGACAGATATCTCTGAATTATCCGCATTGCTAGATACCACTAAAAGTAAATACATTTTTCTTTCTCCCCCTTAAACATAAATTGTGAATGCCCTGGTCGAAAAAATAACCTCACATCCTCAGTTTTCCTAACTGAGTCTAAAATGACAGCAGCTCCCACTGCAATTCAGAGACATCACTATGACCTTGGCAAATTTCCTGCTGAAATCTGTATTCAGTAAACCAGCAAATATGAATAAACAACATCGGACAGCGAGCTTCTGGGCAGTTGGTGAGTGCTGATGGTTTGGAGGCAGAGGGGAAGGTCAAGCTGCTCCTCTGGGCCCAGAGAGTCAGAGCTGTTGGCACTGCCAGGCCCGCTTTGGCCTCTTCTGGGACTTGGGGAGGCGGAGGCTCCTGGTTCAATGGCCCAGTGTGGAGCTGCTGCAAACCTCCTCCTGCAGAGCTTTAGCTCTGTCTCCCAGGAGCAGTGAGCCGTATCACACAGTCACAACATTTCACCTCACTTCACTTTAAGTACAGGCTCCAGTGGGGAACCAGGTAAAGAAAATGGAAAGTGTTTTGAGCTTTTTATCCCTCCCTTGCCCTCATTAATCTCTCCCTGGCAGCACAGACCAGGCGGACCATCTCTGGCTGTGTGTCCTGTTAAAGTGCTCTACAGTAACAAAGTTAATTCCTATCTGTCAGTATAATGGCATTTAGTAAATCAACCAACTTCTATGAAGAACTCTGAATATATATAGTGTATACAGCATGATGGATGTCTGCAAGAACTGGGAAAGTTTTTAAAATGCTTTAAATTATATTATGTTCTTTTGCTACAGCTGCCCTCTGATAGGTCAACATATTATTAATTTTTCCTTTTTGTAATGAAATGAGTCTTATTTGCAATTCTAATTCATACTAAAAAGTTCTTGAGTCAAACATTTGTGGGCACTTGGCGTATTTGAGATTGATTAACATGACTGAAAGCATCCGAATGTGTTTTTTGCTTTCACATCAGTTCTTTTCCTGTTTCCTGGACTAACTTCCTTCTTTTCCTCTTCTTCTCTCTTTGTCTCCCCCCCAGAGACCACTACAACAAAAATGCTAACCTTTCACCACAAGTAAAAGCTGCCGCAGTAAGAAAACAACACCATGTGATGTTGCTTCAGGCAAAACGTTCCACTGGTCTCAGCAGCAGTATTTGATTATAGATCTGTCCTGACTCTTCTTCTGCTGAGCTGAAGACATACTTATTTTGATCCTCTAGGACAGTCAAACTGTTGTTTTCACTGCACATTCATACAAACTTTTTTTGGTCACATTTTCCATATTTGTAAAATCCATTAAACCATCTGTAATATTAAATAAATCAACTTACATCTGTTGTACATCTAATCTATTGTTTGTCACTTTCTTTATTCATCCATCATTCGTCTTAAATCAACTTTGACGCCTCTAATTTTCTGTTCCCATGTGTCAGAATGTTGATTCGTACTTCAAAAGTACATCTCAAGAACAGCTCAGAGTACAGTTTTAAACAGGAGAGAAAATACAAAGGCAGCAATCCCACAAACAGTGATGCTATAGAAAGTTCGCATATTGAAGGCTTGTACAGATGTTGCGTTCTTTGTGTCCCCAAATCCACTGTTTTCAATGTAGATGCGCAGACATTTCGCTCAAATAGAGACCGACACCGTCATGATAAACATGCATTCCCAAGCGGCTGTTTTTTTAGGGCGGGACAGCTGTGCCCTGAGATAAACAAATTTCAACTTTTGGAATGCAGCAACGTGAACCGCATGTCATGTGTCGAGGAACAACCAGTCACAGCCGGTACATATCTTGCCTTTCTTCCATAAATATCAGTCTGTGATAAACATGGAGGAGAAGTTGATCTTTTTAGTGCACAACTACTCATAGCTTTCCATCTGTCCCCCATACAACATATGGCCTAATACACACTTAAAAAAACAATGGCTGGAAGAAAGGCCAACACATTCTCACTCCGACCTCGTCACATATTGACGTTTTGGTCATGGACTTTCAACGTCCACACACAATGTGCAAGGTACCCTGGGTGCGCTGGTTGTTGACGTTCTGGAACACCGTGTCGAGTTCCATTCTTTCAAGACAAAAATAAACGCACTACGTCGGTACATTTTTTTTCCTCTGACAACAAACACATGGTTGGGTTTAGGCAACAAAAACAAGTAGTTAGGTTTAGGGGAAAAAAACAGGGTTTGGCTTTAGAACCTTACAGGACGCAAACAACACTCTCTCTGTTGAAAGTGGGTATTTGTTGGACCCATCCACCACACCTCCTGCCTGCCCCATTCGGATTTTCGACGCCTTAACTTTCATCCTTGTCCCGCCCATAGATATATATACATAGATGCCACACCCTGGCTTGTGGGCTGCGTCAATACCACCGCCATCTTGCCTAGGTGCTCTGACCGGTTCAGACCCGTGTCAGACTCAGCAAAAATGCCACATTTTTGCTCTGCATTTGGGTGTACGAACGAGAGAAGTGTTAAAACCAAGCAGGAGGGAATAACATTCCACAGGTAAGAAGTTGTTTTACAATATTTTACTGTTACGAACATGTTTAATGAGATATATATCTCAAAAAGTGATCTTTCTTTTAAGCTAATCAAGTAAAGTAACTGTCCTGATCTGGTCCTAATGCCAAATTAAGCTAACGCTATGTCACACAACTTAAAGAAAAAAGGTTAACATTTATATAATATTACTTATAAAATTATGATGCTTTGTCAAACAGCTATGTCGGTGTATGTGTTATTCCAAATTGTCAACTACCAGTTTCATGGCACCAACGTGACATAACGCAGTATGTTAACTTGTGGCCTGAATTGTAACTACAAATTATGTGGAACTGCGTTTTTCTGACACACTTATTTTGTGTGTAGTTTCCCAAAAAACACAGATAGGAGACGGGCATGGGTAGCAGCAGTGAGGAGAAAGGACTTTGTCCCGAGTGACTCCTCAGTCATCTGCAGCTGTCACTTCAGACCTGAGGACTTCGACAGGACTGGACTGTCCGTTTAAGGGACGGAGTGACTCCCTCTGTATTATATTTTTGTAAATATGACCTAATAATGTAAACAGTTCTGTGTCCAGGCTCCCATGAGCACTGTGGTGTTATACATATGAGATTAAAGCAAAATTTTGTGTAAACATGCAGCTCTAAGTCATTTATTTTCACTTGTACAAAACCAACATTTGTTAATCAGAATGTGTAACTACACTGCAGCTCGGCACAACCCTGCTGATACACTATTTTTTGCACATTGTGTGAAATGTGAATAAACATTTATAATCAAAATTAATAATTAAATGACATCATGGTGGGCATTGTACATCTAGTAAGAAAAAAGAATATTTATTACATGGGGAAAGTTTAGTTTAAATGTGTTGTAGAACTATTACTGTTACTTTATCTACATGAGATCAAATATTTTGGTATGAAAAGCTGCATTTTTTATTTAACCAAGTATCCTGTATCATAACTATATGTCTGACAATTGTAACAAACCAAACCACATGAAAATCGGTTGAGAATTCAGCAAGTAATGATGATTTTAATCATAAATAATCTCCTGCCTCAATAGACATACATGCATTAGGCAGTGCGGCTCCACCTGGGCAAGATGGCGGCCGCGTTGACGTATCGCTCCAATGAGGAGCACCGTTGAATGCGGCATCTACGTATATATATATCTATGGTCCCGTTGTATCTCCCCCTGATGCGCTGTTAAACTACAACTGCAACTAGCTGCATATCATGCCAATGTTAAAAGACGCCTTTGGTTTCTGATGCCGCAAGTCACTGCCCAAGCACCAGATTTTGACGACTTCGGTGTGAGACTGGGCTCGATAAGCAGCTCTCAACTCTGAATCTCTGGTTAGTGGGCTATGATACGATGCTGGTCATGGTCGGTAAGCAACCTTGGAGCAACCTGCCTGTGCACCCTTGAAAGCTGGCACAGAATCGGCACCTAGCACCCAGCACCCAACCTCACATTTCCAGGTGGTTAAATATGCAGTATGTGTCCGTTTGTCTGTTTTCCATACATTTTACCTTTTCATCTGATTTTCATACGCTTTTCCTGCTCCATGTAAGTACATATAACATCCATTTTATCCTTTTAACTTTCATCATAAAAACCCTACTAAATCAATGACTAAATATTAAATCCCAAACTTTGGGATCCTGTATTCTTACTTTGTTTTGTTGACAAAAGGAAGCTAATTAGAATTCCACCTCCGAAAAAAGAGCCGACACACAGTGAGAACAAGTCCCAAACCCTGTATTCTCTAATCCAGTTCTGGACAGAGGGGAGACAAATTCAACAGGAGAGCTGACTCTCAGATGTTAATAGCTCTCAAGTCTCACCATTATATCGGCTCCCTCCTCCCTCTAGGCCACTTTTTTGGCTGGTGAGCAGGCCTGGTTCACTGGAGTGGAAGGACCCGGAAGGGAGGGCAGCCAATACATCACACCCGCCCCTTCTTTTTACTCATTACCACACAGACTCTGCACCGCCATGTACATGAGGTGCAGCCACTTTAATCTGTCTCAATCTGAGAGCCCCTGGCTGACTCTGCTGCTACAGCTAGCCTATTTAACATGAGGGGAAGCTGGGAATGCAGCCGCATGAGCTGTAGATCTCTGGAGACAGAGGCAAGGAGCAACACACACACACTGCACAACAAACAGACATACCTGTACCAACACTCTTACATAACAGTCATAAATATACGGATCAAAGTTGGATTGACTTCATGACTGAAGCTGCAGTTTTCATATCAGACAAACATATCACTGCATCCCACAGGACATGTAGTTGCTCCCGACTACTGGAAACATTCTGCAGATCTTTCTCAAGAGGTCAGAGCTGGAGCAGTCTTCCATCATCACATGATTTTTTTGTATTTGTATGGCTGATACATGCACTGGTTTGCTAGGAGGCTGCATTTTCGAAAAAATAACTAAATAAATAGAAAAGTCATTAGGACCACTCTGGAAACAGGCCATCAAAGACCAACGGCCCTCAGGGGACATCAGCTGCATTGACACAGTTGTGTTTGACAGCTTAATAAAAAACGTGTGCGGGGTGAAATTAGAGTGGCTGCTCCTAATTAAGCACAATGCTAATTGGGAGCATTTTAACCCTTTATTTTAAATTTATGGGAATTCTATTAACTTTTAATGACTTTGCTGCCCTGAGCTCTCTTAGATTCTGACCCTGACTGTGAAGGCCAACTACCGGCTGCTCGCCATCTTACCGCTAATGCTTTAGCCTTAAGGGCTTCACTTAATTAACTATATACATGCTTAACATTACACTCAGTCTCCCATAAGCTGGAGCTGCTCTATGTGAGAAAAGGGTGTGTTGGCGACAAACTTCAAGGAAAGCTAAATAACAGGTTCCTACAGTATAAATGTTTTAAGCTTAATCATTTCACAGAAAGACAGGTGTTTTTACTGAAGCAAAGAAATTCCAAAATAAGGGTTTTAATTGCACTAGCATTGCATTTTAGCATGAATCCAATGAGCAAAGCGATTTAAACTGGCTCTCTACAGTTTCTCTGCTACTTCTCTGACATGTAAACTGTTTATAAAACCATAAAGGATTCAAGTGAGCACAAAACAGTTTCTTTCACTTTCCAGTCTGCAAGTTAACATTTGAGGATGAAAGGACAAATTCGTAACAACATAATTAGATTTGCTATGTGAACACGTGCAAATTCTATTCTGTTTTTCTGGCAAGTACATTTTGTTGTAATGGTTTTAAGCCTGTTTTTTTGCTACAGAAAGTTAGCATTAGCATTAGCACAGTTAACCACAGCTGTAAATGCACCATGTTAACCATACTAACAGGTAGTGGCTGGCTTATCTTCAACCTCTTGTCCAAATATGGTCACTTTTGGCTCCAAAGATCCAAGATGGGGATGGCCAAAATGCTGAACTTAAGGCTTTGAAACAGGACTTCACAAACCAATGGGTGACGTCACGGTGGTTACTTCCATTATTTAATACTGTCAATGGTACTTACACAAATTATTCTACTCTCAGTCTGAGTTTGAGTTCAAGAGATCCGAACAGCCAAAAGTGAGAGTTGGCAGCTCTGGTAATTACATGTGACAGAATTCTTATTTCTCGCTGGAATGTAGTCATACATTTCTCCTTGCATGCTTAACCATCTGTTGCGTCACCTTGTAGACTGGATAGTGCTCAGAAATAGTTTTGTGCTTTTGCAGATTTTTTCAAATCAGTCCTTACATGATCTGACTAATGCAGTCACAAGTGTGCTTGTGTGTGTCCATCTGTGTCTAGGGTCAGGGATGCACATACCTGTGAACATATGTGTTTTCAGGAGAAAAGTGTGCACTCGTCTAAATCAACAAAGAGTGAAATGCATTTGTAAGAGCATGTTTGCGTTGCATTTATGAGCATGTGTGTGTCACAGCACTAATCCCACTTAATATCTAAACTTTTACACAGAAACACTTTCTGTTCACAAGCTCCTGCCTCGACATATCAGTGTATTTGTACGGGTGCTTGTTGGTGTTCTCCTGTGTGTGATGCACAGTACTCACAGTGATATCAACCGATAACAAGCTGTTGACCCATGCTAATGCAGGTTTTTTAAAAGAGCCATTTGTAGAGCAGGGAGCTCTCAAGTTGGACTTGACACACATTTCCATAATAGCTCAAAATAAGAGTGGTGAGCACGGCCCCGGATGGAGAAAATGCAACGCAGTAATGTGTGTGAACAAGTCTGTTTGTGGTCTAATAACCTGCAGCTGCGTAAAGAGCATCGGAACATTTGACACACTGCTGCTTGTATTTCCACAAAATGGGTTCTGCTTGTGTTTGTGGATATTTAAAACCAGGCAGGAAGTTGGAACTCTTCACAGGAGACTCAGTTATGCGAATATGCTGTATGCTACATATTTGCTACAGTAAATGAAAGAGAAATACCCCCTGGGTTAAGGTTGGGTTTGGGCAGCATTTTTTTTTTTTTTTTGTTAAAATTGCGGACTACATCTCCAAATTGCGCCTAATACTCTAGTAATTCTTAGTGTTCTTGAACCACTCCAGCTCCATTTGCCTGACTCATGGCTCTACAGGCTGCTCAATTTCACGGTGGAGGAACATCCCAAAGAAGAGCAGAGGTCAGTCTCACTATGCAGGAAAAAAATCCATTTATGGATAGTAAGGACGAACTACGTAAAAGTGATCTCAGGCTGAACTTCAACTCAAAGTAACTAGATAACAAAAAGCTGCAGGGAGCTACTGTAAAGTCAGAGACTGGGAAACCATCTTTGAAAAACAGATAAAAGTATGGCGGTGACATTCTGTCGATAGCTCTCTTTTTTGCTTGGCTGCACTGGTGTCAGAGGTCAGAGGGGATTTCATTTTCTGAAAGACATTTAAACCAAATGGATGAGTGCCAATGAGAAATCCACATTAATATTTAAACAATTCTTGAAATCCAAGAGTGTGCACCCACAGTGCAGATTTGTACACTTTTCCACATATGTACAGAGAATGCTTTTCGAGATCTACACAGGTGAAACGTAGTTCAGTGGCTTTTTATGGCAGAAACACATTTTAAACACACTCTACAGTTCTTGCACATCGACTCACATCCTCCCACACACACCAACATCATTCACCCCGATGTCCACTGTCCACTGTCCATATTCATTATTCACACTCGTCTCTGTAATTGCAGTTGGTGTACAGTAAATATTTAATCTCTTCATACCTCTAAGCTCCCCCACCTCCAGCGTTCCTCCTCCCCCTCCTACTCACTCAGACTCCTTCAGTTTAGCTGCTTTGAATGCAGGGATAAATCTACAAGCATCTGCTGATCTCATGTACATTTATGGATTTCTATTGGCTCATTAGGGATACTGTTTCAGTTGGCTGATGTGTGTCCTGAAGCCTTCAAATTAATTCGGTAGATAACAAAACATCCCATAACCACAGACTTTACTGCTGTGCGTGTGGTGTTCTGCTTTGGCTGCAGCAAGGTAAAACTTTGCAAAGGTTCTTCTTTGTAATTTGCCAATAGAAAACTGTTTTGACACTTTGAACTTCTGAGAGGGTGCTCACACTTTAGAGCCCAAAATCCTAGAATTTATCCCTTTAGCGGGAATTCATACCAGAAGTGAGACGAGGCGGGAGCTCAAACAGAGTCGTTGTGAGTGATTTAAACCCGCAGTTATTGAAAGTACACTTCACTACACAAAGGGAAGAATAATAAAATATTTGCATCTCATCATGCACCTGCAAGCGTGTTCATCTGAACGGTTTTTCTATGCAGATGATTCATCTATTCTCATATCTCATAAGGATTCAGCAGTTGTTGAAAAGTGTTTGGCTAAAGAGCTTCAAAATGTTGGGACTTGACTATCTAATAACAAGCTGTCTCTTCATCTAGGGAAAACAGAAGCCATGTTTTTGGATCCAGATTAAAACTAGGAAAGACCCTGGAGATGAAGGTAAAGGTAAGAGAGACTGTTACTTTGGCAAAGGACAACGTGAACTATTTAGGATGTACATTATATAAACATCTATTGGGGGAGACTGTGGCTGTGAAAGCCCTCACAAACATCTGCCAAAAGACTAAATTCTTGGCAAGAAAATAAAGGTTTTTGGATAGATCGACACTAAAGACCTTAGCCAGAGCTATAGTTCAATGTCATTTTGACTATGCTGCCACATTCTGGTTTAATAGCACACCATAACACATTAAAAAAATATCACCAGACTGCCCAGACAAGTTAATTAGGGTTGTTTTCAACTCACATTTTCTCAAACTTAATTGGTTTCAAGCTGATAAATGAGTCATACAATGATTGGGATTTACTCAAAAAATGGTTCATAATGAGGTCCCCAAATATTTGTCCTGCTACTTTAATCACTTCAGAGACAATCATAACTACTAAACAAGACATATAACCTCTTGTGGTTTCAGTGATTCATAATTATTGAAAACCCTGTTGTGTTGGCTGTTTTATAATGCTATTGACAGCTAACTCCTCACTCCTCTTAACCAGCTGGTAAGGGCTGCGAGTTTTCTGGAAACAGCCTTGGCTAAAAACAGCAAGGCCTAACCATCTGCTGCAGACCACATTCTGGCCATCGTCATGGCTCGAAAACTGACATCAATAAAAAAGTTTGGTCTCAAAAGATCCCATTGGCTTTTTGACAAGATAACAGGGTGACGCTAAATTCTACATCAGCCTACAGAAAAACGTCATCCTTGGAGCACTCTATACAAGCTGTCAGAGTAAGCATGGTGCCCACACTGTAACTAACTCCACTCCTTGGAGAAATATTATATTTGTGGAGAAATGAAAGAGTGATTCCAGAGAGAAGCAGACAGAGGGGTCTACAGTCTGTGTTTGAAGGATATATCCAGGATGTCAAACTGACTCAGCAGCAACAACAGGTTAAAAAGACAAAGATAGTTAGAAGCTAAAGCCGAACTATAGGCTACAGATCACAGTGTGAAAGTGAACCACCACATCACTGCTGATCGCCACACAAGACAATGAATATATAAAGGGAAACTTTGCTGATATTGAACCAGCTGTGTGCCATCACAGTGTGTGCAGATGAACAGTGTTTGGCTTCACCCCGTGCCGCTGCAAGTGGACATCTGCCGCCAGACAGGCAGGGATTTCTGGGGGAAGTCAAACATCGTTCATCTGTGCACAATGAGGTGAGTTTTTGGGACAGGGAAGAAAAGTATTTTTTCCACCCTCTCCAGGGAACCAGTATCAGTAATACACCGGAAGCATTTTAGAAGCAGAGCAATTTGCCTACCAGATTTTGTAACGTTTGTTGATTTGGTAATTTTTCTTTGATATTTGTGCTTCTTTCATAAATAAGTAGGAAAATGTTTTTTTGTGTGTGTATTTTAGTTGTGTTTATTTTTGTTATTTCCTACTTTGTTGTACTGAAGCCTGCAAACAAAGTCAATACTATTAAAAGTCCAGTTACGAACGATGTGGATCAAAGATTTGTGGCTGTGTTTTAGTTATTAAAAATACATTCGTCCTCATGATTATATTGTATCTATATTTCACATTTAGTGCCCGTTAGCAGGAAAACTTGATCTGCTCTGAGCAACGCACCCTAGCTACATCAAAAGCCACAGCGAAGGAATTTTTCTTTTATGGTTTCTACACATCTTGCCAAAGGACTGCAGTTGAAAATTAGCCAGAAGGCTAACACTGGCACATCGACAGAAATGCTGATTAATATGCGTCGTCCAATAAATAAAATAAATGAAATGTAATGAAAAATAGACAAAGTGTGCATTTTTCTTAGCTTTCGGGATGCTTCTGAAACACACTGCAGTGCCTCTGTTGGAATTGCAAGAACTGTCAAGAGTGGCTGCAGATAGCTCGGGTGCAGACCTGCACTCTACTCGGTGCACTTTTCTAGTTCAGCAGGTTCTCTCTCATTAAAAGTGCCAGTCTGTATTTGATGTCCAAGAATGAGCAGGACAATATGTTCAAACCTGAGAAACAGCAGCAACCCTGCTCTCATTTGACATTAAATGGAAACCCATGTGACTGATGCAAAGAAGACTGAAACAAAAAGCAAACCACCGTCCTGACAATCACTCTTACACACCTGGGGCAGGGCGGGGCTACACGATGAAGGAAGCCTGGTTTGCCTTAGTCCCTTTCAAATGTACCTCATTTCATATGTTTTTTTCTTATTCCATAATCTGCAGGCAGATGAATTAAAAACATTATAACACCCCGAGCGCAGCGCTGTCAGAACATACAGCTCATCATCTGAGAAACTGCTTTCTGATTTATGTAGATCTCATATTAAAGCCCCACTGTGAAGCAGACCTCATGTATTATTCACAGCAACGGCCATGCGCGCGTTTGTATGTGCTATATAAATGTGTGTGTGTCGTATTCTGTTGCATCTGTTTCTGACTCATCACAGGCACAGTGGATTACTAAGCAGAGAGAGAGAGTCAGAGGGAAGCAGACTGGGTTACAGAGACAGGGACAGTAAGACATAGTGAAACTAAAACAAGGCAGAGAAAAGAAAACAGTCAGACTTAGTTAGAGATCATCGTCACAGGGTTTTGGAAATATAGTTGTACTGCAGATGTGGATAGAGAGTGGAATAATTTGATCATGAGTACAACATCTTTATTATTGTTCATGTACTTTAACCTAATAATCCATGCTGCTTTTATTGAGGTAAATGCCTATTTTGCTCTTTTATTGCTCATTAATTGACTGATTAAACTGACTGCATCCCCAGTTCGTTAAACCTCAAACACCCTGGGCGTGATGGATAAAAGATGCATACGGACAAAAAAGAGAAAGAACTTACAGTGACCATATTTGTGAGGGCTGTCTTCGAGTTTCATTCATGAGTCGCAGTTTGTACATATGACTATAAAAGCTACATTTACCAGCTTCATTTAGAACTTTTTAGAAGCATTTTCCACATTAAATGCAGCATTTTATTTCCCTGTTTAGATGTTTACTGATGACATGTGTAAGCATATTTCATTTTTCATGCATCTTTCCCCAGTGCGCGCATTTATTCAGTGTCAAACAGGAAATTAAGCTGTTATTAACTTCAGTTTGTTGGGATAAAAATCTGAGGAAGGCTTGGTCACGCAAAGAAACAGAAACTAGATGGTCATTAACACGAGGCAGGACATTGCTGATGTAACTGCAGTGCAAAAACAACCCAGCAGGGATAACAAAGAACAAAAAATGGAAACAAAATATCTGAATGACTGCATAATCTTTTCTGTGATCTTCACTTAAAATGATTCATATGTGAGCTTCCCAGCTCCGAGCATTTGTTTTTTTTGTTCTGCTTTGATGTACAGTAGCAGTAGCATGGTGTAGCTCAGCGGAGAGGAGCAGGGTGACAGCTTCAGAGTCGAGGTTTTATCCCTCTGTTCTGGTTCACTTAGACTAAATGCACCCCAGATGGAGAGAACAAAAGGTGTTTGTTTTGTTGTTTTTACAAGACAGAGACAAACAGTGAAGGAGGAGGGAAGGGAAAAGGGAATAAAGCTGGAAACAATGAAGATTGTAAGGCTGATCAATAAAGTGATACTTTGAGTTCTTTTACTATACTTTACTGCATTTAGGTCCACATGTCACTGCAGCGTGCGTCTCTATGGAATCACTTTACCTATAATTTGCAATGTTGATACCAAAACTGCACATCCACACTTCAAGCATTAATTACACACATAATTACTTTGCTTAAAATATCTGAGGCATCAGCTGCAGATAGGTGAAGTCCACAGGAAACTACAAACATAAATACCTGCAGTAAAGTGGCTTTAAAGGGATAGTGCACCCAAAAATGAAAATGCAGCCATTATCTACTCACCCATATGCTGAGGGAGGCTCAGGTGAAGTTTTAGAGTCCTCACATCACTTGCGGAGATCCAAGGGGAGAGGAGGTAGCAACACAACTCCACCTAATGGAGGCTGACAGTGCCCCAGATTCAAACATCCAAAAACACATAATTGAAACCACAAAATATCTCCATACTGCTCGTCCGTAGTGATCCAAGTGTCCTGAAGCCCCGACATAAAAAGCTGTTTGGAAAAATGTCATTTGAACTCTGTTTTTAGCCTCATTGCAGCCTGTAGCTCTGACTGCCTCTCTGTGCACTGCCCTCGCGTGTGTGCACTTGTGCGAGACCGTGAGACATGGGCACCGCGTTCATGTGTGTTCACGTGCTTTTGCTGGTCTCACGCTCTGTACAGAGAGGCAGTCAGAGCTACAGGCTACAATGAGGCTAAAAACTGAGTTTAAATGACGTTTTTCCAAACAACTTTTTATGTCGGGGCTTCAGGACACTTGGATCACTACGGACGAGCAGTATGGAGATATTTTGTGGTTTCACTTATGTGTTTTTAGATGTTTGAATCTGGGGCGCTGTCAGCCTCCATTAGGTGGAGTTGTGTTGCTACCTCCTCTCCCCTTGGATCTCTGCAAGTGATGTGAGGACTCTAAAACTTCACCTGAGCCTCACCTATGGGTGAGTAGATAATAGCTGAATTTTCATTTTTGGGTGCACTATCAATTTAATGAGCATGAACTCTGTAGATCATTGGTCAGTATCAATTACTTTTTTCTAATGATTTGCATCCTGATGGTAAACACATTCAAGACACACTGATGGCATCATAACTCAAAGCCCTGCAGAGTTACTCAGGCACATTTAATGTGTCTCCACTATAACTACAGAAGCCAACCATGCAAGCACTTGACCGCATCACCAACAAAGTGTTAAGTGCAATGTGTGTAAGAGACAAACTTTCACACCTGAATCCCAACAGCAGCAGACAGCAAGCAGATTAGACCTTACCATAAGTGGTGAACATGTCTCCAGTGTGACCCAAATGTATTCTAGTATAAAGTGTAAATGTAAAATGGCTGCAGGAGCATCAAAGATAGAGCTGTGACCTTGTTGTCAAAGGATCACTGTTAAACATTTAATGAATTACCCGGCACCATGAGCAGGGCAACTCAAATATTCATCATAGAAGCAATCACGCTGCTGTATTTCATGCTGGTTGAACTAATCCATCCCCTTGAAAATGGGACTGTTCATGCAGCTACAATCGTTTTTGTCTTGCTTTCAATGACAACTCAGATTCATCAGCGCGGGCGCACACGTGTTGAGATCCTAATAAAAAGAGAAAAGGTGACTTACTATGGTGAAGTTCATGACCTTGAGGATCCAGATAGTTAGCGCCAAGTTGATCAGGATCAGGATCATCAGCAGCAGGACGAAGAAGTAAAGGCAGCGTTTCCTCCAGCCGTATATTCCCACTTTGTACACTTGTGGTTTCTCTGAACTCTGGACATTGTTCCTATGAGTGCACTGTTCTTGGGTCATCTGAGAGGAGACACAGAGAGAAAAAGGAAGAAATGATTATGGCTGAGGGCAACATCTTGACCTCTCGGTTACTGATACAAAGACTCCGTCATGTCTGCAGCCTGGTTTGCACAGACTACATTATTTATTTATAAAGCTCTTATTGGGCAATTGGGCAGTGTGGGAATCAACACAGGGGATATAGTTTTATTTTAGAGTGCTACAGGGAATTTGCATTAAGTCCAAGCTGCATTACTTGCATTTATTTTGCTTCTTGTAAACCCGACATACACATACTGTCTACTTAGAAAGCTGTGAGGTGAGCATGTCAGCAGAGTTGCCTCCTTGACATCCAGTAGTGCAACATTATCATTCTTTTAGAGCTGCACGTCCAGCATTCATTCCTTCTTCAGCTCCTACTTGGACTCTTGAGAGACATATCTGTCTATTTAGCTGCTAAATGTTCCACTCTGTTCACCAGCTAGTTGCTAACTCCGTCTGCCTGCTGTTTGGTGCTTGTGAGTAACATTAACTGCGACAATTTACAGTCGCTCTTTGTCTAGTCTGGCTGTTATGTATTCAGCCATTATTGCAACCCATCGGGCCTCCGTGGTGAAGCCACCCGTGATTGCTTGGAGATTTGTGTTGCAGCTGCAGAGACTGTGTAGATTAGGAAATGACCTTAAGATAAGAGATGGGGCTCATCTGAACATTAGTACAAATAACATGCCATAAACATTCCTCTCACATACTCCACTCCAATACTGACCAGCCATTCAGTTTGGGCACCATGAAAGACAGTTTAGATAGCAATCCCATTGATTGATTGCCCTATAAGTGGTCTATAACTCCATTATACTCCCTCTGCCCCATTGATGTGCTGATAGTGCCGATTAATGATGATTCTAATTGTCTGCCTGTGAAGACGAGGAGCATTGTTCACTTCAAGCGCCATAATAATGGCCTAATAACTCTGTGGAAAAATACAATTTACTGTCCACCGTGCTTTGGAGTGCGCGGCTCAGACCACCAAAGCCAATCGGTTTTGACAACCACACACATTACCCGCTAACTGAAACAAATGGCACAAGACAGGGGCCCGGTGAGAAAGTGCTGAAAGCTACAGAGGAGACTCCAAAGCACCAGTCAGCAAAAGCAGGGAAATCTCATTGTGTACGGTCGGATTTTCATTTTTGTTTGACGGGAGATGCAGGGAGATGAAGAGGCATATCTTTGTGATATCTAGGCTGACAGAAAAGGGGGAAATCAGTGCTGCATGAGTAAACAAAGCTTTGCTAACTTTAAATTGGAGGAAAAATAACATGAAGCTCATTAGAGTCCCCTACAGGCTGCAATGTTCATCACACCATGCAGTGCAAAAGTTTTAGTCAAGAACAACGGTGACTGTCAGAGCTGTATCTGTTTTAGTGATAAAAACACAAAGTTTTGTGGCAAATTTCTAGTTCATGTTTTTCTGTCTCTGATGAGAATCTCATTTGTAATCTCACCTACAAAGCTCTGATTGGCTCGGCTGCTTTTTCAACCAGGTAAACAGCAATCAATGAGCACAACCAGCCCAGCTGCCAGGATATGCTGTTGGCATTGTACATTTCTACAAACCACATCTATGATACATTGTTTCATATGTATGACGTACGTCAGATTACATGCATGTGAGCAAAGTTTCTCAACAGGAGGAGGTAGGGATGGTGCACGGCGTGATGCCTTCGCGAGGCAGCAGACAGCAGCAGACCTCTGTTTGAGACCAACAAAAGGAAAAGTTGGGACATTTCCAGGCAGCTTTGTTGTAACAAAAGCTCGGGACACACAGTTTGGGAGAACTGTGTTTGTAGCCGGAGCCAGTCCAGTCGCCAGAAGAAAATGTGCATATCATATAAGTGACCTCGCGTATGAGCTCACTTTGTCAGCAGCTGTCATGTCATAACATGACACACCTGCTAAGCTGCACCACTGTGCAAACACCAAACTGGTTGTGGTTTAGTGACCTGTCTCTGTTTTTCCAGTGGCTCTTTAGCCACCGAATGCAAATGTTTTCCACTGCAGATAGCGCCACATTAAGAAAATGTTTTTTGTAAATGAGAAATTGCTGCATTAGTCCTGTCCATAATGAAAGTGGTGCTGGTGATAGAGGAGAGGTAACCATGGCAAACTATCCTCTGCAGACCATGAATATTCTTTCATTCATCCATTTTTCAGAACCGCTTTTCCCGTCGGAGGTCACGGGGGGGGGCTGGAGCGCATCCCAGCAGACACTGGGCGAGAGGCAGGGTACATCCTGGGCAGGTCGCCAGGCTAACACACAGAGACAGACAACCATTCACGTTCACATTCACACCTGCGGCCAATTTAGAGTTACCAATTAACCAGCATGTCTTTAAACCATTAATATGCACACCCAATTTTCTGGCAATAGCTGTGGAGATCATCTCGAGCTGGCTCCAAGTAAAGACAAGGTGTCTTCCCTATTAAACGAATTCTGGATTTAGTTCAATATGTTCTTTTATAATCCCTCACCCCCCAGAAGTATCTAGGCTTGATCTCACGGTTTAACAGCAGCATGCACCTGATTGCTCAAGCTGTTTGTTTGGTTCAGACTTATTCAAATACAAACATGAATACAATGACAAACAGCTGTATGAGCCAAAAGTAACCCTGGCTGTATGATCAGCTCTTTGGCAGAATCCTCATAAAGAGCTGCAGCCTGTGAGTGGGGATTAATAACGCACCTGATCCTGCATCGCACCTTCTTTTATGTTTCCATCTGCGAGCACCTGCCACAGCACAGACCTTCCAAATGTGGTTGTGAGTCATGGCAGACACACTAGGTTCACCCTGGAACAAACCGCTGTCCTGTCAAATCACCCGTTTGAACAGGATCCAGTTCGGCTGACAGGGCTACTCTGACATTTGTTTACACCAAGGAGTTTGATAATGAAAAACCACACGCACAAGATTCAAAGACTGACAGACAGGTTTTCCATTTCCTCTCTCTAGATTTGTTTTTTTGATTTTTTCTGCTGTGGTGCGACAGGCTCAGATAACTGACCCTGAAAGTGATAGGAAACTGAAACTTCAAAATGAAACAGATCATGTCAGTTAAATTTGGTAAGCTGATGGCAGAGAGAAAAATGAAAAAGTCGTATAACATTAAAGTTTTGAGACAAAGTTTTGGAGAACAGTACTGAATAAATCCCTAACATGTGATAAGAGAAATGAGGACATATGACCCTGAATTCTGAGTTAACTAACCATGGGATGGAAAACTCAAGAGTTTTCAGTTCCAGACAAGCTAATCAGAGTCAGTTAAATCATCACGAGTATGTGCACCCTGAATTAGGTCTGTGCTTCTGAGGCTAAAAAAATGCAGCAAATGCGGAGGTGCCAAAAACTGCAGTTCCTTGAATGGCCACTAGATGCTTTTTCCAAAACAGGGCAAATCCCCATAGACCCCAATATTAAAATGCAAAACTTTAAAGCAGAAATAAACATGTTTAAAGCCCAGTACAAAAAATGGTTTTGGTCTCTGAAGCTAATTTCAACATTCATGTCAATTGTAAGGAGGGTGAATTTTTTTCACCCATTTACATTTTATCAAGGCCCAACGTTATGCATATTTAAGAGGGGGGCGGCTTAAGTGATGGGCTTGTCTGCGAGGTGTTGGTACAGTTTAAGAGTCAGATCCACCCCTCGCTCCTCCACAGCTCCCTTATCCAAATATGCTCACTTCTGGCTCTCCAAAAAAACCAAGATGGCAACAGCCGAAATGCCGAAGTTGAGTTTTAAAACGGCAGTCCACAAACCAATGGGTGGCGTGATAGTAGCGACAGCCATTATTTGTACAGTCTATGGCTCGTGCGCAGTAGCAGTAGCTCCGATACTACAATTCACCATTGCAACAAGTCAATAAAAGGGAGAACCTCCATTTTAATCCAGTGGATTCAGAGATGTTAATGCATGTAGGCCTATATGTGGACTGTGCATGCTTATCTTTAAGAACAAAGTGTGTCAATAAGTGAACACAATCAAGTTTCATATCACCACATGTCATCACAATGGCATAACATGTCAACAACAGCCATTTACTGTCCTTGTTATATGATGGCAAATCTCGCCCTCTGCTCAGAGGGTAAGGAGCTACCGGACTCATTTTTTCCCCAATTTGCCGACTATAGGCCCGTTTCCACTGCAGGAACTTCAGGGTAATTTTACGGGGCTGGGGCCGTTGGTGCGTGTCTCCACCGCAGGAACCACCCCCGAAGGACAGAGTTCCGGAACTTTTACAGGGGCTAAACAAGTCCCTGCCTCGGAGTAGGTACTCAGAACGGCCCCGAAAAACTCCTGGTTGGGCTTGGGGTTTACTTGGTGCTGACTGGATTTACTCAAGGCAGGATGTGACGTCAACAGAAAGCGACAAAATAGCCAGCGACGCCCCGGTCAAAATGGTCGCGCAATGATTACGTCACATCCAGAGCCCGGTAACTTTACAGGAACCTTCCTCCTACTCCGCTCTCTCAGTGGAGACACGGCAGTTGAGAAGGCCGAGCGAGAGGATATTCCTGTAAAGTTCCTGCCCCCCAAATAGTACCAGGAACTTCTTCATCTATTGACGGCTGCTGTTCTTCTTCATGAGTTAGCCGCTAATTGCTAACAGCTCCTTTTTAACTCTCCCATGGTGGGTCTCACGCGTAACACATCGTCAAAACGTCACACCCGCCCTGCCTATGGTCTCATCCTGCTGGCTGTCCTGTTTATACAGACACTGTTCCTGCGCCATTCCTACCCCCCATGGTGGCTTAAAGGCGAGACCACTCTGTCCCCCCTTTTCCACGATTGTACCTTAAATACAGCACAACTAAGCAGCATCATGGCGTGATATTCCTGCCTTCAACAGGCAGTGTAAAAGGGGCTATGATTATAAGCCAACAATCTGATCCAGTAATAATGTGGTTGGTGATTTGCACTTGAAAGGCACGGAAGTTAAAATGCAATAAAGTCTTATTTATAGACATCTATTGGGATATTGGCTCAACAGCATTCAGTGGGTTTATTTCAGCTACTTCAACAAATGTAATTTAAAAGATACTGATAAAACACATTCACACTTAACTTACTTTCATATTCTGCAGCTGCACCACCAGCCTGCTAACTCTGAAATATTAACGTATACTCTCCTATATCATAAGAGTCATGTTCTGTCGCTGCAACAAATCACATCATGAGTGATAGAGATAATATTTCATTGATCCCATGTGTCTGAAGCTTCATACTGATTTTTACAATTTAAACTGAGATTGCACATTCTTTGTGATAAACTGCTCTTACAAACGGGCAGATGTCTGCAGTCAAAAAAATAAGGACATTCATTGGTTTCATTCTGAGCTGAGGGTGACTTGACCCTGTGTAATATTTTAGTGTGAGGGCAAAGAGGTTAAAAGAAATGACTGACAGAAGAAGCTCAGGGTTTATTGAAGAAAACCTACCAGCAAGCAGGTTAGGTTCACAAAGTCAGTTACCCCAGTAACTAAACTAGAGTCTAAGTTACCTCTCTTTCTGGAATGGAAAAAATGTTTCCCTCATCTATGGGCTAATTTACTCAGAGTTTTCCCTAAACCTACTTTTTGTATTATCATAATTATAATAGCCTAATAGTAAAATCACTGATACAGGCTTTGGAAGTTACAGAATAGCTGAATACTTTTCTGTTCATTAGAATAATTCAATTACTGTAAATTTGCAACAGTTGCTGTAATTGTAAGGCAACAATGCTGATATTCTAATAAAAGGAATATGCCAATCAAATCTAAATTGGAAATGAGATTACTGTGTAATAAAAACATGATTTATGGAAAGTGTTTTAATGTAGAACTCAACAAATCTGTTTACCAAAAACTTAAATAATGTGAACTGAAAAATGTCCTTGATGTAAGTAAAAGACAACAAACCTAGATGAAATGAATACAAATAAAACAGAATACTGCAGAGGCTGCCAAGTGTCTCCAGGTGTTGTAGAGACGAGAAGCATCAGCGTCTTGGCAGGAGAGCAACTCTCACAGTGACACCAACATCAGTGTCAGCTGCTCACAAGTCAGACGGGGAAGAGTGTGTGTGCTCACGCATTCATGTGTAAATGTGCTACTTCTGAGGTAAGCCTTCACACCACTGACACACACCTGCAGTTTGGTAATATCCCTTTGTGTGTTGACTATCATGGTTTGAGCCATGGGGTGCTTAAGGGGCTCATGAAGGATACCAGCCGAAGCGCTGATTGTGCACACTTTCTCCAAATGCCATATGTCACCAAGATGCAGTTAAATCCACGAAAGGAAAAACAACAATGGTGGAAAGTTTAGAGACACTGATCTATGCTGATGTCACTGCTATAATGTCCACATGAACATGGTCCTGCCATGTTCATAATGTTTGTGTTTGGGCTACTGAGCAATGTATTATTTTGTACTTTCCTTTTTCAAACCAGCCCCCCCACAAGAAGCTGGATAAATCAATCAATTTGTTTTTCACATGGACCTCGAGACACATTTCTGAAAATTGTGTGCATGACAACTCCTCTGCAAACTAGTTATGTTTACCCATAACACCTTTCTCTGTGTATATTCCCAGACAAGCTTATGTGCACTTTTGCAGTACCATGTATTTGTGGATAATGAGGTATACTGGTTGCTTATCTGACTTTATATAAGACATTTTCATGTTCACCTCAGTATCAGTGATTTCCATACTAATGTAAGATATCATTATACAGTATCTGGTAGATGTGTACACCGATGTAATAAGCAAATCATTTAAATTAAACACTAAAACATGTCATACTAGTCCATACCCATTGAGTGCACAGTTGTCCACGTACAGTTTCACATGGTGTGTGTTTGGGATACAGGTCATAGGAAATTGCAGATTAAATAGTCAACTGAACCCATTAAGAAGAGCAATGTATTCAGACAGAGTGTTTGTGAATTTGATAGTACGATTGCTTTATTGAAAGTACAGTAGTACCATTGCCAATAGTGGGATAGTTAGTGGGCTAAAACTGTACATTAGTAGTTGAGGTAGCATGTTGAAAGGCAGATAGTTAAAGTGTTTATATGTTGTATTGACTTAAAAGTGGGGCATACTGGTAGTTCACATGGGAAACATAGATTGACCACATCAGTGAGTAGAAAAACGTGGGACAGACAGAATGACACACTGACAGTTTCCGTGATTATGTACAGCACACTATACCATGACTTAGTCGGCCACAGGGGGAGCCACAGCGATCAGTCGCATTTTAGCCATTTTGAAGCATTTTTCTGTTGTTATAGCGCCACCCAGTTGCCAATTAGAGTTACATTTCTCCAGTCACCTTGAGGTGTCCTGTTCTACATATCTACCAAGTTTAGTTAAAATCCATATGGCGGTTAGGCCTAGATAAGAAATGAGCTCTCTAGCGCCCCCATTTTGTTTGATGGGGTCAATAATGGAGGGGTCCCCTCAGATTATGTGTGGTCATAAGCCTACAAAGTTGCGTGGTGATGGCTGAAACCCTTGAGATGTTATACACCTTTATGTGATGAGCCACGCCCTCTGCAATATTCATTGCCTTATAGAAGCTCAGTTTTAGTAAGTTTTCCAACTTTTGCCAAGAGGGAACTTTAGATATTGGTCCCTAGATTATGTTCACCCAGTTTCATGCAGATCGCTCAAACTTCCTAGGAAGAGATCCATTTGAAGTGTTTTTCGAAAAATTCAAAATGGCAGAAAATCTATATAAGCGGAAGTTATGGGTTCTTGAGGCAAATGTGTTCCTCATGAGGAGAGGCATCTCTGTGCAAAGTTTCATGTCTCTACGACATACGGGGCATGAGATATGCCCATTCAAAGATTGCAATTTCAATCAGTTGCTATAGCGCCCCCCTTTGGCCAATTGATGTAATATTGCTTCATTGGCATCCTCCCATGACCCTCTACCACTGTGCCAAATTTCACATGGATTGACCAAGTCAGTGAGGTGGAAAACGTATTGGCAGGTCGACATCACTTGTCATCAATTGTGCTTTCTAAAAATTAAGCATAGCATTAATTCAGGCACAACACAATGTCAAGCTCAGCTCACATCCCAGCTACATCAGCTGATCTCAAGCAGCCCAATCAACTGATTGAGCAGCTGATTGATGGAAGGGAGTCAGCTGATAGATCGCACGA
The DNA here is from genome assembly GCF_041903045.1 of Epinephelus lanceolatus. Taxonomy (NCBI): domain Eukaryota; kingdom Metazoa; phylum Chordata; class Actinopteri; order Perciformes; family Serranidae; genus Epinephelus; species Epinephelus lanceolatus. The sequence continues at coordinate 40,284,891 of NC_135744.1, read as the reverse complement.
TTCCTTTCTATGCAACCAAATGGGGAATCTCCTTCAGGGTGACCTATTTAAATTGCTCTGGCCTGCCTACTGTTGCTGCTTCCTCTGCAAGCCACTTTGCAACCCGCCTCCATCCCAGCTCCTCCTTTTAATGTTGTGTCTGACTTATCAATGTCATGTTTGTCATTGATGCTGGCTCTGTTCTGTTCCCTGGGGAATCTTTGCTGCTGCTCTCTTAGGCTTTCCATGTAGGCGCATGAAAGGGCAGGGAAGTGTGCTCTCCCTGTCTTAAGGAATTTCTTGGTGGGTGCATGAAAGGGCGGAATATAATACTGCATGGAAATAAAGTTTTTTTTGACAAAAATGGTCCTGACCGAAGTGCTATTACCATTGTTAAAACAAAATTGTTGTTACCTGACACATTTATGATTACAGTTTGGTTAAGTTTAGGCACAAAAAACAATGGTGTCCCTAAGAATTTACATATATGATTTGATTGGTCTAGTCTTACATGGAGTCATTGTCAAATCTTTTCTTTTTTTCCTCAGCAGCTCAGATGTGGAAGATCTTGAACTGTTGCCTTGAGCCCTTCTAATGTCTTTTATTTGGAACATTTTTCATTGCTTGCATAACTTATCCAGCCATATATATGTCCATATTATTGAAACTAAATTTACAGCTTTTAAAATACAGTTATAAGTCTCTCTCTGTCTTTAAACTTCGAAGGATGTATTTATGTACTGTAAAACTTTTTAAATCATATCCGAGTGCATATTCTACAGCAGCTTAATAAACACACAGGGAACTCTAATCAAAAATACAAACACAACAACAAATCGATAATAGTTTTTAAAGTGTTATGAATGTATTCATTGCTTGATTGGTTTCTTATCTCCACACACATACTTCTCTCACAAAGTGTATCATAAATCAAATAAATGTACTGCAGTAATGAAATATAACTCCTCTCTCCTCTGTGCTTTCTACAGACTCTCCCTCCATGCACAAAGAGCACTGATAGCTTTCCAATAAGCTCTCAGGCTACAGGCTGACTGAGAAAAGAAAACGGTGCTTGGTTACAAGCTAAATAATGGCCACTCTCATAAGAGTGGAGGTGTGTGTGTGTTAAGAAAGCCGAGTTGAAGAGCCAGGGAGGAAGAAAATAAGTGGCAAATTGGAGGCAAATCAAATCATCGGCCTTTTGAGTCTTTTTCCCTCCACTGCTGCTGTCCAACGGTGCCTCTTGTTCAGCCAACTATTCATTCAGAGAGCCTGAAGAAAACCCAGCGGTCCAAAAACAAAGTCTGTCTCTGATTAGAGAGAGAAATGAGGTTTTACAAAATGTTATTGGTTATTCCTGCTGCCAAATAGCCAGGCAGCTCCCCATTAAGTCTTTTATAGACAACATGTGGATCAGTACCAGGACTGACTTGGCTGCTGCCAATGGATACGCCATTACTGAGGCTCGAACACCTCCAAATGTATGAATATACAAAATGGCCGACAGCCAGAGGCAGTTTATTGGCTGTTACAATGTGTGGGTAAACAGGCAAGTGGACAAATGTGATCGGCTGAGTGAAAAGTTACTCAACATTCCACCAGATGTTGGTTTAAGGTCATTGAATATAATCTCCAATATCTTAAGATGGAGGCAGAAGCTACATGCTAACAGCTAACGAGTGTTAGCTCTTCTCTTAATGGTTTTAGGGTTTATTTGGATGAAGTACGCTTATCAGCATGTCTCTCTCCTCCATACATGACTGTCTCTGCATCTTTTCACCAAGTTTGTTGCAATGTTTTTGTTTATTGTTTTTCCCATGTGCTCCTTTTCTGCTTGTATCGTGCAGCCGCCTCAGCCACTAACCAGGACTTTACAGATCCAGTAGCTACTGTACTCAATTGCTTCTCACCACTCCTCCATTGCTATTTATATAGTCTTGTTCCTTCATCTAAAGAGCCCCTAGAGCACTTCTTTTTTATTGTATGGTTGAAGTACCAGGACCTCTCCACGAGTTTTATTTGTTTTCCTTTTATAACCCTCCGCAACAACAGAGAGTAGCACTGAGGCAGTGCAGGCCAGTGGAGGCAAAGAGCAGAAGCAGTGTGATGAAACTGTGATGAAAACAGCCTCATTGCCAAACCAACTGCATGTTCTTATCTGAAAATCAACCCATGCAGACGATGGAGAACAGGTCACGTCTCATAAAATATGCATAGAAGTATATCTGCAAGCATTTACAAAATATGCTAAATATATTCAGTTGGTTTTCTTCTACTACAACTATTACGATCATTACTACTACCACTAATCCTTATTTATATAAAAACAAGTTTATATAGAGGCAAATGTAGTGTAAACCTCTGATAGTGGTCACGTCTGGGTCAAATTGATCATTTTAGATCTATCTTTCTGTCTTCATCACTAGTAGCCATGACTAGCAGTCATTAGCTTTGAGGAGACTAAATTTTTCATTGACAGAAACTTTCTTTACCCCGCCCTCAGATGATCAGACATGTTGTCAACAACCACTAAAGTCAGCCAAACTTATGTTAAAGAGAAAAATAAAATTAGAATGATCATTACCCTTACTGACGGACTCTTCTTGTACTGTAGTTGTCTGTAGTGGTCAAGCAACATCTGGACAAACTAATCACAATATATGACACTGAGTCACTGGACTTGGCAGCCAAAGGTTGGATTACATCACATTTAAGGCCTCTGAGGGGCCAACGGGGAGAACGTGTTCGGACGCGTGTTCGGGCAACAACAATAAACCAATTACCATCAAGTTTCTTTGAGTGCGGTGACCCATTTATTTTCACATGTGCTCACCTTCACACAGGTAAAACTTTGTCTGTCCATAATTCATCTCAGGTAGGTTCCACTCAACAGTTTCAGTGTCAATCACAGGTTACTGTCCATTCAACAGTTAAGTGTCTGAGTTTCCTTTCATCAATTCCAGTTTCAACACGCTACAAACTCTTCATGCTGCTACAGTTAAAGGAAACTACCACTTTAGAATGAAAAGACAGTACAGACAGTACTTACTCACCCTCATGCCGACAAGAAGTCCAGTGTAGTTTTGTTAATCCACAAAACTTGTCCAAAGTCACTTTGGAAATGTAATAAAACTCTGCTAATGCATTTCAAAAACGTCAGAACGGCTCATCTGTCATACTCGCGTACAACTCCAAGACTCGAGAACAAGAACTTCTCTGAACGTTCTCGAGTTTCGCGCGAGTTGCCATGTAAACACAGCACGCCTACAGGCTGACTGACCACGGTGAGAAATGATGCTATAAAAGTGGAGTAAATTACATCTTTTCAAGTCAATTTTACATGCCGCGGCTTCAGGGCACTTGGATTACGATGGACGAGCCGTTCTGGTGTTTTTGAAATGCATTAGTGGAGTTTGATTACATTTTCAAAATGATTTTGGACGTGGGTTCTAGGCCTGGGACGATCAGCGATCAAATGGTATATTGGCGATTGGAGGGTTGCCAGGCGATTTGCTGGATATCAGCAATTTTTTTTTCCAAAAAAAAAAAAAAAACAGCGCTCTACCGTGCATTAAAAGATGTTTTTTTGGGAAAATACATGACTGTCAGAGAAGCCCCGTTTACAAACAGGGTGCCCTGTCAGCCCTGCGCTGACAGTGACAGGGCACATCCCTTTGATCCGAAGTGACACAGCCTGTTTTCTCATGCTTTGGGGTTGTTCAATAGAGTAATTGCAAATATTTTTTTTTTTTTCATGTGTAACTATTGAAATGTTCACAAGGGCTTTCATAAATTCCTACAATGTTGCGGCACTGCCGCCTTTGCAGGTTAAAAGTTAATGACAGCGACTTGAAATGAGGAGGAGCAACACTTCTCTTGGTACCGACACCGCTGCGCTGAAAAGCCGGAGATGCTCTCTTTTGCATGTGATGCAAAATATTAAAATAACGTGGTACTGATCAACGTAACCAAGGCCGTAATTTGCTAACTGTGTAAAGTTACATTAAAGCAACACTGGCTTTTGGTTACACACAGAACATCGGTACGTAAGTGACACATTACATTAAAATAGCATTGACTTTTGGATTTCACATGTGACATAACTGCGGCCTCCTGGATTAAAGACAATTATTTTACCCATCCACATTCCAAGAGTCTTGACAAAGTGTTGGGAATGGGCTGGGATTACAGATGCACTACCACCACTCACATACCTGGACATTTTAAACTCAAGTTTGAACGGAGTGCGCACACTTTAGTAAGAAAATGGGTATCTCACAAGATGGAGCCCCAGTCTCACAGGGTGTGATGTACATTCTCTATTATCAGCATAGCAAGTGTGCTCACTTATGATTTTGTCTCTAAATAAAGTGTTTTAGATAGTCTGTGTTCGCTTGTTTACAACCTCTCTGATAGTCTGCTCCAATTTTTTTGTACTTGGAATGTTGCCTTGTTCCCACATCTTAACAACTCATTTTTAAGAACTTTATCAGCAGAAATAATGACCCTAACTACAAAAATAAAACCTGGAAACAAACTACGCTTATCCCTTAATGGTTGTGCGCCAGAGTCACTGAGATAAATGCCTGTGTATTTATCGTACCCGGTAAATAAAGGCTTTTTTGACCCTATTTCTGAGTGCACCGGCAGCCTTGCCTTTTGTCCCACTTTGCTGCCCCTCATTAACACCGAGGCCACATTCTCAGCGCAGCCCTTCATTGTCGTGTGCTGCGGCTGCTTGCTGGACCATTACAGATGAGACAAGTGTGGCTAATACTTACAGATACTGAAAAGGTCAGAGAATAACAGTAAACAATTTAATGAGAGCTCCAACCTGTTCAGAATCTGACAAAGCTCCTTTCCAGTGATTAAACAAAAAAAGAGAGACGAATAAGAAAACATCCAAATTTCAGTGGTTAATTCTGCCATACAGACGTGAAGCCAGGCCCGGGGCCAAGCTTGACTGGAAGGCATAATGAATACTTAAACAGCTGAATAACTTTGGGCTCTTTCTTTTTCTTTTTAATCGAGTGCAAATATAGAAAATGTTTTTTTTCTTCTCCTGTCTGTGTTGTAAGTGGCTTTAGCATGCTTGTCAACAGCACTGTTGAGCACTTGATTAGGATAATTAGGCAAAGCCTATGTTTGTAGGCCCTGTGTGACAGATATGATACTTAACTGTTGATTTACAATGAGGAGGGAGGAACTACAACTCTGCAGTATGTGCTGTTAAATTCATGTTTTAAAACTGTTTGTTTTGGAAATGGCCTGGAGGTTTAAGAAGCAGCCTTGTCACTTTGGATCCCAGTTTTATCAAGGAGGGAATGTGGGGTGAATAAAGGTTTTTCTTAGTATCTAAAATCTAGGTCATTTTCAACTTAAAGGGCAGTTCTGGTTTATTACAACTTAAAGCGACATTTGCCTTAATGGAAATTTTCCGTTTTTCTGTGTTGAGGTTAAAATGCTATTAATAAGCTGATGGCACACTAAAATGTAAGTGATAAGTGATAAAAAATGTTAGTGATAAAAACTCATTATTGTAACATTCTCATATGATTCTAAGAAAACTCCGACCAATCATTGCGTTCGGACTGAATGCAATGATTGGTCGAGCATGTGGTTTGAGTAATTGATTCGCAATGTGTCTTGATGTCATTTACACTAGTATTCAGTGCTCTAAACTTGTGATCGGATAACCCAAAATGCGTGCTAATACCAGGTCCAAACAGGCTCATACAGTAATACCTACAGGCAGTTAAGAGACACAAATTAACCTGCATGTCTTTGGACTGTGTGAGGTTGCCAGGGAGACATGTGGACATGGGGAGAACAAGTGAATTCCACACATAAGGGCCCCAGCCGGCCAGTGGTTTCAAACCGGGAACGGTCTTGCTGTGAAGTGACAGTGCTAATCACTGCACCACTGTGCCACCTGGGTCTCTTCGATGTTAGGTCTAATTGGGTTAGCTAGGTTCCCATCCCTTTGCAACAGGTTCAGGGTCTGCATATGTCATTATATGTATCGCTGTTGGACTATTCTGACTTCTACGCTCAAGCAAACACACCTCTACTCACAAGTCCAATACAGAGAGATTCAGAAAAAGCATTTTCTCTGGAACATCAGAACAATGAACTCCTATTTTCAGAAAAATAAGCACGTACTGATGATTATTATTCTTTTATTAGCCTTTGAGCACATCCTCTAGCTAGCATATACCATGTGCTATATATAAATCTTTGAATCTTGTTTTCTTTTCTTTTGCAATATGTGTGGACCCTTGAAGGCCTCCACACTACATGGACTTGAATGATGATTCATTTAACTGTTCATATTTCTTCCATTTTCCGAATAAGCTTAACTGTCCTGGGACTTTGTTTTTCAACCTTTCTGATTTAGGCCAAATTATCATTTAAAGTTATAGTCCATAAGATTTCAGTCCTGGTTGGGTAACAATTCTGTGTTTTAATAATACAGGATCCATAGTCCGAACACGCTTTGAGTAGATACTCTTAGAGCTGGTGCATGTGTTTACAGTGCAGCAGTGTAGTTTTACAGCATTCATTGTTTTAAAAAAGAAAAAAAAAAGAATCTGGATGTCTCAGCATTCAGCCTTGGTGATCACCACAGGCAGTTTGGAAGACCCGGAGGCTGACCTACACTGACCAGTGCCTCTGGGTTGTCTTCCCTTCTTGCTTACCTGGCTGTTATTTTCAACCATTTCATTTTCACATATACAGATGATAAAATTTTAGTGTGTTTTTTACTACATGCTTCCTTAAAGGCCGCTTCATCTCCAGGAGTTAATGTTGGGGAAAAAACTCATGACTTGCACTCTTTGCTACCATCAAAAGCTGATGGTTTTTAGTTTTTCCAATATGCCGTTCTATGTGCAATTTCTCTGCCCGGGGGTCATTAAAGTTCCATTGTATGTGGTGAAACACTTGAGATTTGGTCTTTGTTTTTTTTGCAGAACCAAGAGGGACTGTTAAAATGTCTCACACTGTGAAACAAGATGCAGACAGAAAGCAAAGCAGACAAACATGCAACTCTGATATATCTGGATTGGCTTTGTTTCCTTTAATTTCCCTGAGCGAAGTTATGTGAAAACATTGTGAAACAATCAAAATGTTAATGAAACACCGTTGCAAAAGAAGGCAGTTTAGAAGGGAAAAGAAAACATGTCAGCTTAAACTTTCTCCTTCATGTGCATTAGAGGTGAATGGATTTTCTTTCCTGGTGCTTACAGCCCTGAATAATGACATCTGTAAAAACACAATGGCAATTTGTCTTTTGCAAAAAAAACAATGTCAAGGCTACTCTGGATAATCTGCACACCTTGCGATAAACGTTTTCATTTGTAACTTCATTCTACCAAATGTAGAGTAAGTAACTGGGCCGTCCTCCTGAAAGTCCAAGATTCTAATAATCAGTTGGAGACCCCTCAATCGACTGAGAATCCTCGAGAATCCATAGATTTAGCTGCAGAGTAAGCCCATGGATGTATAAAGAAAACTGGATGCAGCATTGGAAGCAGGGCCCTGTTTGTTCCTGTAAAAGTTGCTCAGTGGTGCATGAAGCCAAAAAAGCTTGATTTCCATGGTATAAAATAATAATAATACCCGGATCTTCTACATCATGGAGCCCACAAAGCAAGTGCACTATAGACTTATGCTGGCCAAAGGCAAACTTCCTGTTTAGCCCTCAGCTAACTTGAAAGTGGATACAAAAAAATGATTCAACCCTGCTGCTCTAATGGACCTTTGAAATGTTACTGGACCAAATGGATTACATCTTAATAGTAAAAGTAGTCATTTAGGGGTTGTGACACTAGAAAATGAATCCGCTGATATACAGATGCCTTTTTCGCAATGTAAGTCTATGGGCAAGGATGTGTTTGGGCCTGTGACATCACATGACAAACTGGCAAGCTGCAAATCCATGTTTGGCCACTACGTAAAATTCGCTTCAAAGCCTGACATTGTCCCTCGGGGCTTGACCCAGACCGAGGGTGAGTCTGAGTGAGACGCAGATGCCAAGAGGAAGAGAATCTTTGCCTGGTCAAGCTCCTGTAATTTAATCTTCTGCCTTCTGCTTAAGAGTTGTGAATTTACAGCTCACAGCAACTCTCTCTGGCCTGTTTTTGCTTTCTCGTGTCAGCGAAAAATGCTACAAATTTGATCCTTCATAAGTGTAGTTAGCCTGATTAAGCACTGAGGGCTAACTGTGAACATTGCTGTCGTCCTGAACATCCTGCCAAACCCTGTTCAAACTCCTAAATTCAATACCGTTTAAAGAAATAAATAAATATTTGTATTGAACAGCCAAATCCAATTCAACTGATGTAATTCTGAGCCAGGTAAAGCCCTACAAGTAACTATCAGTAAATAAAACCTCTTCATGCTTCTTTGTAGAGTTTCAACTCTAAAGCCCTGATTATACTTTTTGCAACCATGTAGCTGTGAGGGTCCTGGTGACTTTTTCCATATGCTTATGTTGGAAAAAGACCCCTGTGCAAACACCTTAGTGGCATCCAAATTTCTGACCACATAGACTAAATCCGCACGCAGTGTGGTATGTACAGGAACACATGGAAGCCCTGCTGTCCTCGTCCCTCTCGGAGTATATCAGGAATTTCATCTCCTAGAGTCAAACTTAACTGTAACATCAATAGTGTCTGCTGGTTTGAGCTGAAAACGTGTCCTCAGACATGTTTCATTCAAGCCACACGCAACAGATTATCATCACAGATCGACCTTTTTTTGCTGCTAAGCCCGCGAACCCTGAGGCGATACTTCACAAGTATAATTAACTTCTAATCTTTAATGTCACCAAAGCTAACAGGCTCTCTGTTAGCATGACTTTATTATCTACTAAAAGGTCTAATCAGAGACTGGATTTAAAGACAGAGAGGATGTCATCACAGCAAAGCCGAAATAAAAAGACACCTCACGTTAAGCAGGCGAGATGTAAGTTTCAGCAGAGGAAAAGGACAGCCTGAGAGAAGCGGGAGAGACACCACCAAGCTCAGAGTCTGGATCGGCACCCTGCTGTGATTAAGATGTGTTGGACTTCAATAAGGCAGGGCAGAAAACCCTCCATAGCTTACTTAGAAAGGCAGAGACGGGATAGAGAGAGAGTTTAGGGGGAAGCAGGGGTAGGGGAGTGAGGTGAGGAACGAAGGGAAGAAACAGGAAGTACTCAGTGGTGGAATTTAGACATAGAGGCAATCATTTAGGATGTAAAGATGAGGAAGCACTTCCTCTTTGCAGCATAAAGAGGCCCCCGGGATGGACTATCCCTGCTTTCACTGCCTACAACCCACTCGCTCATATCTTGAAAAATAACACGAGGCCCTAAAATCCTATCATTACCCGCTGGATGTCCAAGTTACAGCATGTCTCTGTTGGCAGTAAGAGAGCGGAAATGGAGCACTTTTAAAAGAAAATCTACACATATAAATTCCAGGAGGAAATTCCTTTTCTAATGGAAACAGCTAAAGGAGTGGACATTTTATAAAAACAGGCCAGTGACTGTTGGTTCGTACTGTACAAGAGTATCTGAGTGAAAAATCCCTTTTCTCGTTCAAATTAAAGTGGACAAGGTATTTCGTGAGGAAAATTTCAACACATGTTGTACATAAAACAGTAAAGGAAGATCAATCAATGTTGACTGTTATTAACACTTTCCTATCCTATATGATGTTCAACGCGCTGCATGGAAGACAGCGATGGAGCAGTTTAAAGCATCTTGCTCAAGGAAATCTCAAGAGCTATAATAAGGGAAAAGAAAAAAAAACATATTTACTCAACCATCAATCTCTGTTTAGATTTACGCTGCGGTTATATTTAGGTGTTAAGGATTATGGTCTGGCACATGCATCTCCTCAATAATGTACACACTGAGACAGTAGCAGCTTCAGATACCACTTGGAGACCATAAGAACTGTCAGGGGCCAGCTTTGGCTGCTTGTGTTACCTCCCACACGTTTGTGATGCTGATGGAAATTGATAGTGAAGACATCAAGCAAGTTGAAGTCAACAGCTGCTTTTAAATAAGACAAATCCAGCAAAGCCTTTTCCACTGCGATTCCTCTTCTGCTAACTCTTAATCAAAGTAAACAAGATTACTTTGGCTATTAATGATTCCACAACAATAATCTGCTATTCACTTGCTACTAGACAGGGTAAACTTTCTCAAAGCACTCTGTAAAACAAAGTGAATAAAAGACTGTTAACACAATAAATTTGGGGTATAGAATTAAAGCAGTATGTGGCCTTATAATGTGCCACACATCTATATGAAGCTCAGCATAAGTTCAATCCTTTTAGCTCATCCATTCACAATTCTCCCCCTCCCACTCCCACTGCCTCCTCTAATCAGCTGAATATGGGTGTTCACTCTTGTAGTTATCCAATCAAACTTTGCCACAATCTCTATCAGCCAATCAGGACGCCGCTGCAAACTTTTAAATCTGCTCTCTCCTCTGCTGCTGTCAGCTGTCATTTTAGGCAGAACTGTCGCACCCTCCTCCACCCCGTTCACCTCCAGCCATCGTATCCAGAGTCCAGGACAAGTTCAACAAAAACTCACTCCTCTACTCATCCAGATCATCGACACTTCTCCAACTTCCTCTCATCTAATCTTCACCACCTCTACCACCACCAGTGTCTAGACCCTAGGGTTCCCTATTCGACCATGGATTCATCACCCACCTTAGATCATACCATCTCTATGGGGTCTAATTGCCAAAGACTTTCCACATTTTTCAATCTTATGTGCACATGTTAATAAATCTTCTTTTTACTGGGGCGTCGGTGGCTTAGTGGATAGAGCAGGCGTCCCATGTACAAGGCTGTTGCCGCAGCGGCCCAGGTTAGACTCCAACCCGTGGACCTTTACTGCATGTCATTCCCTCTCCCTCTCTCTCCCCCTTTCCTATCAGTTAAAGGCAAAAATGCCCCAAAAAATAGCTTAAAAAAAAAAATCTTCTTTGTACTATAAAAAGAAGTCTCTCCTAATTGAACAGGTGCTGGTGTTGGTAGGTGAACACAAAAAATACTGACGCTGAACTATTCCTGTTCCAAAAAGCATCTCTAATGAGGCCTCCATATCCTGTGACATTTGAGTCCATTTTTGTGGCTCACACTGGTGAACCATCACACACCTACCTCGTAAATGTAATAAGTTACTCAAAGTTGGCTTTTCAATTGACCTATGGCTAAGCCACGCCCCCTCCACTCACTCGGACAAACTATCAACATTCAGTGAGCGTAGCTATGGCAGGTGTCACAGTACACGGCATTTCACAGGAGGCAGTTGATGATTTTTGGGGACATAACGATCAGATGTCATTGAGAAGTAACCAAAAGGGCCTAAACTACGCATTGGAGGGATATATTCATCATTTTATTGTTGAGAAGGTCGATGAAAAGCTTAAATTACAAGCCAAAATTTACAGGTCACAGTGTACGCTTGTGAACCGCATCTCGTTGCCGTCGCCATCAAAGACAACAAGTTAAAGTGCCACTGAAGTTAAGGTTTTTGACTCAGAATATGAGAAAAGGATAACGGCCTTTTTACCATCTTTACTAAGAGTGTCTCTCCGTTAGTTTGGTGCTACAGTATTTACACTGAATCATTCAGCATAACGTTTGCCAACCTTTGTTATCTCTGCCATTACAGATAAGTTAATGAAGCTAAGCTCCAGAAGTTAACGTTAGCTTAACTAGAGCCCTTTGGACAACAGCTAACAATGATGTACGATCACCAAAATACAAAACTAGAACAAAATAGGCTAATGAACTCCCAGCAAACAAGGTGACATGATGAACAACGCAGCTAGGAGCTAACGTTAGGCTAACTTTAGCTATTGCAAGATTCATAGAAAAAATGATAAAGCATGGCAGCTCAGGCAGAGTACCCCACGTCCTTGGTTGTAGGACATTTCTGTTATTTTTCTAACAAAAAAAAAAAAAAAAAAAGTGAAACTCCTATCTAATGATTTGATATGTGGTCCTTGTTTAAGTCCACCACGGCACCATGTGATGAGCGCAAAGCAATCAATCTATCAAAAAAGCTGCCGATAAGCAGCTGCTTTGTGTTGTTAATCCAAATAAAAATATTGTCCTCATTTAAGAAATGATTAAAATGATCCACAGGCATGATTACACTGACAGTAAATATTAATCAGGAAACTGGCTGGGTCTATTTTACAGCTTAATGGAAATGTAGCTTGTAAAAAAAGGGATGGAGACTTTGAAATGAGTTTAAAAAAGTCTTTGGATTTGTGTGGGAAAGAGATGTAAAGAGTCCTCTTCGATCAGACCCAGCACAGTGACAGGTCAGCGCTGTGCCGCTCCCCTTTATCCCAGGAGAGAGACAGTGATGCTAAATTGCCTGTCTCTATTCCTTGCTTTCTCTTTCTCTCTCTCTCCCACATTCCCTCTCTTTTTTATTTCTCTCCCTCTTTCTCTGTCTCTCTCTCTCTCTCTCTCTCTCTTTCTCTTTATCTCCCTCCCTCGCTGCGAGAGGCTAACATCTTAATCATAATTGTGTCATGAACCATAAACACTCATACGCTCGGCTGTGAAAGCAGCCTCAGGGGAAGTAATGGTGCTGAATAATAACAATAACTTTATTTGAAGAGCACTTCTGTAAGAACTTTTCACAGCTTATTTGTGTTTACACACAATAAAGAACGATGAGGTGGCACTTCAAGTGAAATAAGAATCTCATTTAAAACACACACAAGCAAAATTTCTTGGAACGAAAAGTGATCAAACTCTCTCATCAAAGACTGTCATTTGTCTATTTAAGTTTTAGTCTCTGAAGGAATACTGGTTTTATTGGTGATTTACTGCATAGTCGAAATGTTACTTTACAGAACTTGACGTCGTGAAGAGTCTAAAATATTGTAGAGAAATTCATGAGCACTGAACAACTGGAGTACTTAGATGTTCATTTTTCAGCAGGTCTAAATGTTTCACTGTGCCGTACAACACGTAAGACTGGATTCAGTAGTTCACAGAGTGAGTCAGAAATATTTCAGTGAAGAATTTTCTACTTTTTAGAGGCCAGAAAAGCAGAAAAGGTGATGAAGCTCATTGCAGTTCCTCATCGAGTCCTCAGGAGAGGCTGAGAGTGAGTCAGAGTAAGACGGCGGACGAATGAAGTCCGAGTCGTGCCTGCTGAATTAATGCTGCACTTCTAATCCATCGCAATAAGAAACTCTTGAGTAAAAGAAAGCCATAATATTAAGTACTTTCATTCACTTTACAGCCTGTGGAATTACAAGGGTTGTATTCTGTTATTAAAAAAAAAAAAAGCTATACCAGGGTAAAAGAGAAATTACTCCGTACAGCATTTATGTTTTATGGTCTACCCTTAAAGCCTGGCCTAATGAATCTGATAATGCAGCCGCAATACTCTAGGTGTTCAGTTGATGAACACTGACATCTGAGAACTAATGGCTTGCTGATGGGAAAATCGAATTCAGACGGCAAACAATCAGTAAATATGGACATGGTGGAGAGAAAAATCTAAGGTTGTTCTTGCATTAAATGATTGCTGTGCAGCAGCTGCCTCTGCAGAACCGCCATAATGTCAAGTCAAGTCAATGTTACTTGCTATAAACCTGAATAAAATTTTAAAAAGTCTCAGACAGCTTCACAATCTTTACACAATACAAGAACCCCCATCATAACACCCCTAATTCAAATAATAATAACAATACTACTGTGACTACTACTACTACTACTAATAATAATAATAAAACATGACCAGGCAAAAAAAAAGGAAGAAACCTGAGGGAGGGACAACAGATGAGGAAACTCTTTTGCTGAGTGCAAAAAGACAGATGTGTGGTAAAATGAAAATATGGACAAAGTGACAATAATATTAGGTAAATATTTAAATATTAAAGGGGACCTGTCATAGTTTTCATTTATGTTTATGTTAATATTATATTAAACACAGCCAAAGTTTCAAATAACTAGGTAAACATATGGAAAAGTAATCCTTGTTCTGAATACTTAATTACTGTAGTTGTCTTCTTGGGCTACAAGATGACATCAGATCATTACAGATGTCTTTTTACAGTCCTCTGCATTAGGCAGGCAAGTACAAGGGTTTACAGTACATCCACTGCTACATGTAGCTACCTGCTAACATCAGGGAAACATGTCATCTTTGTTATTTTGTTGATTTCAGTTCAGATTCATACTGGAACATGTTCTATTGTAAAGATATTGGTTTACAAACTTTCATTGGTGATTTTTTTTTTCCAATAAAATGTGCCACTGTACTCCGTTTCAGTCATTCCCTACCTACAAGCACACTGCTACATGTACAGTACTCCGTGCTAACACCAGGGGAACATGTAATCTCTAATTACAGCTGTTGTTACTCTCTTCCTGATTTTAACATTGCAAAGGCATGGACTCTTCCAGTTGTCTCTCTCTTATCTACGCTACATTTGTGCTATATTTAGGCTTCTATGTCTATTTTGCAAGTGCTGGTGGTGCTTTTTGTGGTTTGCGTGGACGGTGGTGGTGTGTGGCTGCAGGTCACACATCAATCAACTCGCCAGTCTGAAAACTCTCCCTCTGCTGACTTCTAACCAGCTAGCTGCTAGGAAGCCAGGTCGAGGTTTTTAAATGTAAACTTCAGTTAACATCGAGAAAAGATGAAGAACAAACAGACACTGGCTGAGCTAGAATCCTGCTAGCCATTGTACAGGGGTTGGAAAGTAAACTGGACAACCAGAGATGAGATATCAGAATCTGTAATTTGGCTAAATCCTGGACAGCACCATTCCACCAAGGGGCTGTTTTGAGAGAAGGAGAGGAGTCCTGTTAACGTGGAAATCCAGATGCCCCACCCCGAGCAAATTCGCAGGCTCCAGACGGGTGTAACGTGATGACGACAGCGGGGTCTAAAAGTAAACAGCCAAGATGGCAGCTGCCGAAGGACCGCGTCCATTCAATTCAGCTTTGGAAGAAACGCCAAGCCAACTACACTTATCTTTTTCCTTGAGAGAGGAACAGAAGACTGCCCTAGAAGCCTTCGTTTCCAGGAAGGACGTTTCTGCCGTTTTGCCGACTGGATACGGCAAAAGCATAATATATCAGTTAGCCCCACTGGTCGGCAAACAAATGGGGCTTAGTGCAATGAATACGACACCTTGTTTTTTGCTCTGATTGGCCATCATGCTATCCAATTGTGTGCAGCGACATTTAAGATGCCTCAGTTAGTGCCGCCCCTTGGGTAGGAAGGGTGTATCGGTGAGGGCCAGACTCAAAATCTTTCTAGATTTGAGTCTGGATTTCCAGGCTAGAGTCCTGTGCTTCACAAATAAGAAATAAGGACTGATGTGACGGTGAGAACGTGAGATGCTGTCCTGGCCGGTCCTGCTGTGGATCACTGCTAACAGTGATTACAGTTATTCCCTTGCTACAAGTACACTGCTATATGTAGCTACATACTGAAGTCAGAGAAACCGGTAATCTCGGTTGATGGTGCTGTTAATGTCTCCCTGATTTTGGACCAGATTCCCACTGGAAAATGTCCCGTTGTGAAGATTTTGGTTTGAAAGCTTTTATTGGTGATTTGTTACAGTAAGAAAGTGCTGCTACACTCATTCCTAAGCTGCAATGTCAAAGCTGAGAGCACAGATGCAGAAGACCTGGAAATGCTGACCAACAAGCAGACTGGATTTTTTTTTTTTTTTTTTTTTCACAAAAAGTGCTTGGAGTAGCAATAAAAAGAGGAAAAAAAGTTGCTTCCTGGGATGAAGTTCATGGTATGTCACAGTTTTAGGCTTCAGGCTATTTCAATGTCACGCTGAAATTAAGTAAAACTGATGGCTTCTTCAGAGGGAGGAAATGTTTGCTCACTTGCTTTTACTGGTACTTATATGATCGATCTGGGACAAATAGGTAGTGAGAGGGCTGTGTGTGTGTGTGTGTGTGTGTGTGTGTGTGTGTGTGTCTTTGATGTGCCCAGTCATTTAGAGAGTGGCCATATTTGCGTCTTGGTCTCGCTGGATAATTGGGAAAAAAAAAAAAGATTCATCCACTTTGTACTATGGGCTCTTTTTAGAAAAAATATTCTTCACCCTGAAAAAACTCCTCTCCAGTGGAGAAGTGGTTGGTTCAGTGCCTTGGTCGCAGTCATTTTTCAGTGTTTCCTTGGTATTACACAGGGATTGATGGTGATCCAGAAAATATCAGACACCCCACTACTGGCTCAGCTGCCTGTCCGTTAGCAGGATCTCTCTGCCTATTGGACAAGTCTGTGGGGGATTTTTCAGAAGAAGCTTGTGGATTTTCTGTGGCTCAACCAGATGGCACACAACTTCGATGTCCAAAACCACAGTAAATAAATATTAATCTCACAGCCAAAAGCAGCTTCCTGGACACGATCCTTGGAAGTGTGTCTGTGGTGTTTGCTCTGGGCTTCTATATTTCTTTTGTGCTCAGCAGGGCTCTCTACCATCCAAAACAATCTTTCTGGCATTAAATCAGGGTTGTGTATATCCATAATCCCTCCGTGAAGAACTATTCACAAATGAGGATTTTTTTTTATCATCATTGTTAGATGTGTTTTTATGACAGAAATGCTAAAAGTACTTTCTTTTTGGACATTTTGTCCATCCAATTTTAGTCATCATTATTTAAAAGCATTCAGGCTTCACCCATGAAAAAGATGATGATCTCTCCTTTGAGATGTCTGCTCAGTTAACTGCTGTTTCATTCTTCACTACCCACTGCATAATGTGGGCAACTCTCCCAGGGGGCCGACCCCCAGGGACCCCAAAATCTCAGGTGTACTGTTTATCTATTTGTTTGGTAATTTGATGAATTCCAAATTTGGGGGAATTTACATCACTAAATGTCAACTAAAGCAGGCTTTACAGCTGTTCCAGGTCCTGTGGCATGTAGTTTTAAGACTAATTATAGTAATAATTTATACGGTGCATTTTTCGAAATAAAGTTGAAAACACAAGAGCTGATTGACACAGAGAAGAAAAAAAAATAAGGCAAGGTAGTGTCAGCATTCTGTTGTTCTGGGCATATAATGAATTTGCTTCTCTAGGTTCAGGCAGGCAAAAGGGAACAAGTGTCTTCGGAGATGGTCTCACAGCTGTTTCTTTTATAGTTGTATGAGCATCACCATTTTTTTCTTTTCTGTTTCAGACCCGCCTCCCAACAAGAAGTTTGACAAACGAGTGATCAGTGTAACAGGTATTTCAGATAGTGAGCTGTTACAAATGTGTCTGCTGCCAAAGACAGGTGGGTTTCTACTTTTTTAATTGGTGGGTGCCGGCAGGGTACAACTGTGCAGCTGCGTCTGCTGGCCAAGACAGCAAACACTGCAGGTTGCTCCGACTCACCTGCTCTAATTTTATCAGATAGCCCAAAAAAGCCAGTTGTCGATTAATATAGAGGAAAGAGTTTGCAAAATGACACAATCAATAGAGGATATTTAGCTAACGAAGACTGTCAGCACATTACTGGCCTATACCCATAGACCGTATAATGAAGATGGACAACAAGACAGCTCCCCAAAAGTGAAGCCAAAACATATCGATTGGCCTCCAGGGGACTGGCTGCAGTATAGGTCATAAACCCCACCACAGCTTGTTGCAGATGGGACTTGGGCCAAACTAAAAGATCAAACTTGTGAAATAAATTCTTTCCCAAAGATGGTTTCTGTAATTTTTTGGTAGTTGTATTTGTTTTTCTGATGATTTTGGCTCTAACTACTACTGATGGGGGGTCAGGCTCTTTTCAAAGTTTCAGCTCTTTTGGCTCGACTCCCTTAGAAGAGCCGGCTCACGTGGCTCTGAAACGGCTCTTCATTTAGTATCACTCGCAGTGTTTTCATAAAAGCCTTATTTTTATGCATTTTTTTAGTTACTAGTTGTAGTTACTGTTGTTTTACATTTTAGTCAAACCTTTAAATGAACAACTGAACACAGCAACCGCAGCAAATAAATCAGATGCTGCTTCTTTTTCGGTTTTCGCTCATGTCTTCACTTTTCCCCAACGCACTTGCATTTAACTCCGGCTCCCCTGTCTCTCTGTTGCTCTGTGTGTACCTGGCCTGTACCATTACACTCGCTGTCTTTGTAGCGTCTTCCCCCCTTCCTTCTTTCACATAATGGTTTGATCCTAGTCTGTCCTCACATGTGCCACATGGGCTGTTTCTCAAAGTCAAGGATCCTTCCTTGCGAGGAAAGATCCTGCAGAGGCAAGGCAAGAGTCCTCCCAAGCATTCAGTGAACACACATTGGAACAGACTAGCAAGTGTCCCCACGTGATCATCATTAACTCTCAGCAGACTGAAGAGGTTTCACTTACTGTGATCATTTTGGCACTCTCTAATGTTGTTGGACAGTTTTAAACACATGTATCAGTATTGTCAGAATCACGAGACTTTTAGGGAGAATATATTTCTGGATCATATTTAAGAGTAAGTGGAGTAATGAAGTAAAGACAACAGCTGAAAAAAGTTCTAAATGATCATCAACAGAATGAACACAAACACACACAGAATCACTCTGTCATTTCAAAGTGATCCATATTTCCTGTGCGTGTCACCACACACTCTGCTACAATAATATGAACAGATCTGATCTGATGAGCTGCGCTGCTCTGAAACATCTGACCACGCCGATTGTACATTATACCGCAGAGTTCTCTGAAATATGTTCACCTCAAAACAAAAGAATGATGCTTTGACCTGCAGAATATTCTAATGTCTTTACTGTGTCCGTTCTCACCACAATTCCCCCGAAAAATACCGGGGGGAGGAAGGGAGGGGGACACATAGTGCTCAATCTCTACTGTGAATGATTCATTTAAAACTTTAAAACTTCGGCAGTGGACACATTAGAAAGTGTAAATTATGAGGTTTCTGTCAATATTTTTTTCATGCTTGGATAATGAAAATGACATATTAATCTAAATCCTGCTGAGCTCCACTGGCGCAGGTTTCATTGAAGAGGCCCCGCCCTCACTTCCAGCAAACTGTGTACTGTGCAAAGCATTGTGGGGATTTTATACCCGAGGAGGATCCACACATGCATCCTTCCAATTTCTCTGAAAGAAGGACTCAGTCTTTCGTGAAACTCGGAAGGATCCTTGATACTGGAACAGTCCTTTGGCGGGGGTCGATGACGTAGCGTCCTTCAAATTTGGCCGTTTCAGGATCCTTCCTTGACATTGAGAAACACCTCTAGTGTGCCCATGAAAATAAAGTGCCGCTCCAGCCTGCATGGATTCTCAGCAGTGCTGAAGATTCGTCTCTCATTCGCTACAAAGAATTGTCTCTTAGAGCCGGCTCATTCGCAAGCAACACATCACTACTAACTACTTAACTGACGTAATAAAAAGCAGGTTTGACATCATGATTGACAGCTTTGTGTGCCAATCAGTGTGCTCACAAATAATTGCACTGCTTGAAATTGGTCAAACATTGGGACTCAATACCACAGAGATCACCACAGCGATGGTTCTGGCTCCAAATGACGTCACCAGCCCAAGATGGCAGCAGCTATATCCAGGGTATTCTGGCTTCATTTTTGTACAGTGGGAGGAAATGGAGATGTATTGCCTGTCTTTATATACAGTTATTGGTCCAGACTGGATGATCAAACTTAAAATCTAATGTTTCTCAAAGATCGTTTCCTGAATTAATGTTTGTTCACTGAAAAGGTGTGTAGTTTAGGGAATCCAGTTAGAAATAAAATTAGCTTTTGAAAATTTCAACTATTGTCGACATAGGTGGCTAATATCCCTGCCTGCAATCAAGTGTTATCTAAAAATACCTCAATACTGCACCTGTGTAAATTACCCAGTACTCACAACCTGCACTGGACAATTGAGTGGCATCAACTACCATCATACATCCTGCAAATGTAGAAAGAAAATAGAAGATAATACGATGTAAGAGCCTGACCTGGGAAGTGTCAAAAGTTGCTTTGCAGTCCTTCAATCTGACACACTGTAATTGTCCCTACATAGAACTAATGATTCCAGAACCAGCCTAACTTCATGTCCAGAAAAATGCACAGATGACAGCCACAGGACACTGTTGGACCATGTAGCATTGTATCCCATTGATAGGATCTAAAATGGTTTCTTTCCCAGCTGTCTGCCATGAGTCACCCTGGCAACAAAGTAAGACCACATAATTACAGACCGACAGTCCTCAATTCATAAACTAAAGAAAGACTCTGAGGTGACACTAGCAAAGTATCAACCAATATCACATTTCCCTGTGACTGCTGCATGAAAGCCCATTTCATTTATTTTTCAAGAGTGCTCTTTTTGAAGAGCACTTTTATCCAAAGTGCCTCAGAGTGATATAAGTCCTTTGGTTTTCAGCACAAGTGGACACAAATAAAGGACTCGATGACCCTGCGATGCTGCACTGAAACAAATGGAGGAGGAAGTCTGTACATAATATAGGGAATATGGTGCTTTGCTGAAGAGTGCAGGAAAGTAAATGAGAGTTTAAGAGTGAAACATTAAATGAAGTACTGAGAATAAAAGAAGCGCACAGTTTGAGTCTTTGACTTCAAGGGTCTGAAAGAAGAAGTGAAGGCGTAAGAAGGGTCCACCAGGATCTAAAGATATCTTAAGATGATGGTGAGATACTGGAGTTGTCTGGAGATTTTACCTCCCTGGGTGACCATCATCTGAGGTTTCAGTTTATTTTTAACTGTTGGATGAAACCAGGTCGAAGGTTATGGCAACTTCTGACATGGGATTGGTAGAGCGAGGATTTGTCTGCTTACTTTGAAGCTCTGGAGTGGAAATGTGCTTTGAAAAAGTTGAGTGGGAGAGGATTTATCTCAACACCCAGAGACTGAAATTGTGCAACCTGTTCTACTTCCTGTCTTGTTTTCTCACACAGGGATGGGAGGTGTTTCATTCTCTCATGTCCACACCCTTTTGCCTCTCTGACATTTAACGTGACAAATCTTTCGTAAAAGGGAAATCTCGTTTTTTTTCAGCATGCTTGAGAGATAAGGCACTTAATATTAATGAATTTAAAGAATCTTTTAGCTATTATTTGGTCATGTATTTCAGTATTCACCAAGAATGCAGAGCTTTAGCAACTTTGCCTACAAGAGGGCAAAAGAGAAGCAGCAGCCAGACTATCAAAAGACTGAAAAGGTCAAATAGAGAGTGAGTGCTCCCAAAGTGTTGGTTATAAATAGTCATTTCACAGAAAACACTACACTGTGTGTGTGCACAACTACGGAATGGGCTGTAGGTCAAAGTAGAACCAGGAAATTGAGCTGCAAAAGCCAAATACTCAGGAACAGAGCTGGACTGTACAGCTCTGTTGACGTAGTGTGTACATTGGAATACACAGGTAACATAACATTACCTGGTATCAGACAGAACTGTCAATTTTTCAATCTACTACTCTCCATCTTTAGTCTGACATTGCATCCACTGATATTCATGGGGACGGGCATTTAATCTTCCCAAACCAATCACGAGAGACCAATGTCTCCCGCCGAATCTAACAGCATTTTAAATCCATGCTGATGCGCAGCCATGCCACGGTCTTGTCTTCTAGAAATTCCATTTATATACAAGTAATTTAAATCAGCAAATACATTTTAAGGAAAACATCATGCTGAAGAAATTAGGTTTTCTATTTTGTTTTACCTTTTTATTAACATAACTAAAATCACAATCTTTCTTTTCCCTTACGCAAATTGCTTTTGTTGCCTAAACCTAAGACAGGACTCTGAACGCACACCTGAAGTTCTGGTGTAAAGGTTTTGCATTATGTACCACACTATCCTCCCCAACCATCTCCTTCTAAAGCCTATATGGTATATGAATGTGGTGTTTTGTTACCTGCGAGAGACAGTAGTGGGGTTTCCATCCAAATGAATTTTGTGAAAATGCCCAAAAGAAAATGCAAATTTATGCCCGTTTCCATTCGTTATTGTTTTGCGATTATTGGGAGTCAACAGGAAGAACAGTAGGTGGCGCTTCTTGTGAAAAATGAACAAAATAAAAACACCCCGTAGAAGAAGAGTGTGCCATGAGATGACGTCATAAGAGAGCGTCTTATGCCCACTGTAAACAACAACACACTCAACTGACACTCAACAACTGACCATGGACAGATCCTGATAAACCTGTCGGCTCTTGGGAGAACTCTGGTTAGCATTTTGTCAGCGTTCACAGCGTACCTAACCTTATTGAAGAAGAGACGACAAAGAAGAAGTTTCATGTTAAGAGTACTGTCGGAAATAGCTGGACGGAGACCACCGCGTCGTTCTCCGTGTGTATGGGAGCGTAGGCGTGTGAAGGACTTTTGGGAAGTAGTTGTCCAGCAGCATTTCACTCACGAACTCTGGCTGAAACATTTCCGTATGTCAGGGGCCACATTTGAGGATCTGTGTGCCGGTACGTCATCGTTTATTCGCAAAACCTGTTTCCATAGCAAAAAGTCACATTTTCCTTTAATCAATACGCTGACAAATCCCGCCCCTCCAAGCGTAAAAACTTTGCAAATTTTCGGCCTTTTTTCGAATTTCTGGCATTTCCATCTAAGTTTTTTTTCCGCAATTTTTGAAAATGCTAATAAACATAGGTGGATGGAAACCCCACTATTGTCTCTGCACATAATTCAGGCAGCGATCATGTAGCCACGACAACATTATTATAAAAGGAGTTTAGTAACATAAAATGTTATTTTTAGAGGACAGGGTTGCATGCTAATATAACTTACCAAGGCTTTAAGAGTGGAGCTAAGCTAAGTAAAACAAACACGATGCTGGGCGATATTAAAAAGACATGTCGATATAGATCAGCCTCAACAGCAGCATCTATCTCATCTATGGTGGCCGCCATTGTTGTTACTACTCCTCTTTGGTTCAGGCGCACTGCCTGACAGTGAAAACAGCTTGACAAATCCTTGATAAGGTGGCTCATTTTTTATTTCAACAAAGAAACTGCTGTTTCACGTCAGACTAATCAATCACCTCAGTGCAGTGGGCAGACTCCAAGGTCTGAATCAAGGCAAATTCCAGACCTTTTCCATACGCAACTGTTACAAAACAATCAGCTTTAAAGCAATAGGAGAAAGTAGTACGACACAGCCCAAGCTAACTCTTTGTATTATCACAGTTTGAGCCATTAGATGATTTTCTAAATTGTATGGATATTTACAGACAGGTGTAAGTAAGAGAGGGAAAAGCGTTACCATTTGTCTCCACAAGTTCAGTAACAACCTGTGTGATTGTCTGACCGCTCAAGCTTCTGCCGCCATTCTACTGTTCTTATTATTTGCTTGGTGTTATTATAAATAGAATTAAGTCCTTGAGTATTTCTGTGATGGAGTTCTTGTTTAAAGCAGACAGACACGACAATCAAGAAAGTCCGCACGCAGAGGAGGTCAACAAAATGTCTGCCACCAGCAGTGTCAGATCATAAAACAGTGCTTTGTAATGGTTTTGAAAGCACTGACAAATGATGTCCTGCTGACAGTGTTAGATCACAAAATGCCTCCTCTCTTCATGCATAACCTGCTATAGGGAGTAGTGATGAGATGCAGCTCATGACACTACATCTGTTACATCTAATTCTCCTTGTCTCTGTGACATGATTTTTCATATAACTTGTAATTCAATTTTGCAAAAAACCTCTTTCCTCAACCATCTAGTTACAAGCTGACTGATGGTGGTTTTGACTTTAAACATGATTTCCTGCAAACATCTGTGGTATTTACCGCACACTGCGCTCATCCATAGCATCATCATTATTAAAGGTGCTCGGCTGCAGTTGTCCGTCTTCTCTGATGCATACTGAGCATTCATTAGTATGCACAGCGCTGCATTGTTTGGGAGTCTGGGACTATTTAGAACAACAATTTTTATGGTAAGTGCCAATCGGTCATGCTGTAGTCTCTCAGGGACTTGACGGAGGTAAGAAAAAAAAAAAAAAAGGCCGATAAGTGTACAGAGAGGGAAAAACAGAGAAATGAGAGACAGAAGTGGAAGAGGCAGAGAGAGATAAACGCAGAGAGAGGAAGAACGTGCAGGATATAGAAAACAAAAAAGACACACGGGAGGCGAAACCAAGAGACAAAGGGGGAGATATAGAGATAGTGTTTCATAGAAAAGCGGAGAAACAAAGAGACTATAACCTTGAAGCTGAACGCAGTGTGGGTTAAATGCTGGAAATGTCAGCAGAGAGTGGAAACACAAGAAAGGGTGTGTTCACTTTCACCATTCAACTAAAACCAGGATCTTTCCCTTGACTGGAGTGATTTTGTTGCCGAACAACATGCAGGGCATGAAGCCCAGTCTGCAAGCGTTTTTGCACACTTCTTTTACTGGAAAACACCAGTATACCTCAGATCTAGGTCCATGTTGGGTAATCCTGCACCTAGCAATTTTCCGCACTTTATGTGAGGCGAGAATCTTGCAATTAACATTCTTATTAACCATTACCATGATATTTCCCTAACCTTAAAGCACACTGTTGTCATGCACTGATTTTGTAGAAATCCGCCATTGGACATAATCTGAGGGTTTTGCAGAAACTTCAAATATTGATGCTCTTGTCTGGTGATAGGTACAAGTTAGTTGGGGAAGAAAAACTGCCACTGAACATAAGGCAGCAATTATGTTTGTGTCCTCCAAATTTTTTTTCCAGGACCATTCAAGCGGTCGGGTGGCTGCCCCTGTCATGAACAGGCAGGGCTATTAAAGTTGTATAAAAATAAAAAATCCACAGTCTTCAGTCCTCAAAAAGAAAAGCTTTTAAAAGTTCAGCTGAAGCTTGTACGAGGCTTTCGCTGTCTAAGAAGAACAAACTAAATATCTTCCAAAGTTATAATTTCGTACAAAATCTTGTACATGTTCGTTTCTCCTAATAGTGTTTCCGTGCTGACCTGCAGCAGAGATACTAAGTGTGTGCATTCAGGTTGGTTGCAGGGACAAAACACAAAGTAATAAGCCTTTGTGCGTCTAGCAGGACCAGCAAAACTTTAGACTGCAGCCTTGGAGAGAAGAAGGGCTCTGGATTTTGGACAGAAATAGAAAAAACGCAACTGCCTAGCCACTGAAACAACACTCCTCTTCTAATTGGTACTAAAAAATGACAGACATCTTGCCAATTAACACTTGAAATCCTTCTTCATGCTAATATGTGACTGTCATCACCCTCACAGTCATGTAAACAGCAAATTAAAGTCAAAATGCCGAAACTGTTTACTGTAACCTCAGTGAATGATTTCCAAAAAGCCCAAGACAGACAATGCCAACATGCTGCTTTCAGATATTTCCTGTTGAAGTTTGACATCATTATGCAGGAAGTTGCATCTCAACTGTTATCTAAATAAATAAAGACGTGCACCAACAACAGACAAGATCAGCTCAGAAACATGTGTTTTATCACTCTAGTCTGACTGAAATGTGTCTCTGGACACCTCTCATGGCAGACCTGTGTAGTTAAATCTCAATTAATTTAATTGTGTTTAAGCAGTTGGATTACAATATGATAACAAGGATGTATTTATCTCTACTTTTATGACATAAATACAAAGAGACCAATAAAAGTCTGGTTTGTGTAGACTGTGATTGTTGTTAAATGTCTACCAAGGTTAATCTTGTTGCTTATCTAAAACTTTTACAAGTAGATCCTTAATAGGTTTCCTACTGTTGATACAGCTTCCTGTTTAGACTTGTAGACAGTCTTACTTCCTGTTTAGAAGAATCTAATCCTGCAAATCACCAAAACTGTGCTTACTGTGTATTTTGTAAATGGGTGCAGTTACATGATGGCTTCTCATTTAGAATGAAATCATTCGGAATTAAAGTCTTTCCAGGTAGTTTACGTGGGAAATATTCATTCCGAATGAGGGCTTACACGGGAGATCAGTTTAATCGCCTTTTAATCGCATTTATTCGGGTCCGTGCAAGGTTTGGGGCAGGGAAGGTTTCTGATTGGATAGGGGGCGGGGTGGATGTTACGCGTTTACTTTTACCGAAAGAAAACACTGTAGTCCTCGTTCCGGATAACAAGATGCTTGACGACGCCGTTCTTAGTGCCTTTTTCGGGCTTGTTTTGCTTATATTCTTGAAGCAGCAGTACGACAACAACCTTGTTCTGCTAATGCTTCGTCTGTTGAGGAGGAGAAGGGAGGTAGAACGTACAAATTAAAAATAACGTTTCCACTCGGGACCATCTCTTGTTTTTAGAAGCTGCCATCTTGTCGCACGTGCTAAATACGTCATTGCGCCAGAAGGGCAAGGAAGTGAGCATGCGCAGAAAGACCGGAATGAACTTAAAGAGGAATGAGTGTATACAAGTGCGAGGAATTCTTTCATTCGGAATTAGAAACAGAATATTCCAGCCCCTTACATCGGAATGAATTTTCAATCGCATTGGCCATTTTCAATCCAAATTAGGTGTTTACAAGATCACTTTTAATAGGAATGAACTTTCATTCCGAATGAAAAGGGAATTAAACTGTCCATGTAAACACACTCAATGTTACAATTGTAGCTGGAGTTTATGCACCGAGAGTAAACCTTTTACTTCCAATTCATTTATTTTCCATAACCGCTTATCCTGTGGGGGTCACGGGAGGGCTGGAGCCTATCCCAGCTGAGAGGCAGGTTCACCCTGAACAGGTCACCACTTATCACAGGGTTACACATATACACAGACAACCATTCATGCTCACATTCACACCTATGGCCAGTTTAGAGTCACCAATTAACCTAGCCGGTATTTGAAACAGCAGTACCCGGAGAAAACCCACATTAACACGGGGACAACATGCAGACTCCACACAGAAGGGCTCCCCCACCCTCTTGCTGAGAGACGACAATGCTAACCATTTTGCACTTCCAATGTTTTTCTTTAATACAGAACAAAGGACATGTTTAGCAAAAGAATTTTGAATAACTGAATTCTGAATTAAATGGACTGATAAATAAATCAAGCTGCTTAAAGTTGGACTCAGGCTCTGATTTTATGTTCACACTGTTTGCAACACCATCAATTAGCAAACTGAAAGTGACAGAACGAGCCCATTTCCATCAAACACACATTCATCTGTCAGCAAACCAATCAGATCTTTTCAGTTAGTGTTATTTGCCTCATGAACAACAGTTTTGTCGGGAGCGTGAAAAAAGGTAGTCAAGATGTTGAGTGCAGACATTATATCTTCCTAGTTTTAACATACTGTACTGTGGCTCTCAATTATGAGTATGGGGATACTGATGGGTGCCTCTCAGAGAGATTTTGTTCTGTTAAATACATTTTCTTAATGTTTCAAATTTGCACTTGCAATCAGAGAACTCACGCTGTGCATAATCAGCGAGGTAATAAAAAAGCTATTTCTGTGGAAATAAAGCAGATGAAGCCCCTTATACGAATCATAAACACC
Source organism: Epinephelus lanceolatus (assembly GCF_041903045.1). NCBI lineage: Eukaryota > Metazoa > Chordata > Actinopteri > Perciformes > Serranidae > Epinephelus > Epinephelus lanceolatus. Next base: position 40,257,473 of record NC_135744.1, on the reverse strand, counting down.
TGGGTGACTGTGGTAAAGTTGAAGTGAGAGAAAAAAAGACTTTCCAACTTTCAGTATCGTTTCACACTTTTTCGTCTGGTTTTTGAGAGGCATGCTGTACATTCAAAACCAGAAAGACTGATTGACCGGTGGAGGCTAATTATATTTGTGTCTCGGGTGGCAGAGGTCTGAGGAGGATGTAATGATGTGAAAAGACAGCGGGCTCTGCCAGTCTGTCACAATAAATAGGAACTTTCCCTCTTAATTGACCTGCCCGATGGCTGGATCACACTTTAAAAGAAAATAAATACTTAGACGACTGTATTGGATGGATCCCCAGGAGTCCAGTCGCGTTTACAGACGACACTCATTAAATAGTGAGTAAAAAACACACAAAGAAAACCAAGCAAACACACATATGTCATGGAAATAATTGTGGCATCTCTCTGCCTGATGTTTTTTTATATAAACGACTCTGCTTTCGAGGATTTACGTGCTGTTTACCCCGCAGCAAAATAGCCACAAACAACGGGGGTGGGGTCATAATTTCCATGGAAATGACTTTGCAGCGCCATGCCAAGCGGATGTGGGAAGAGGTTGGCTCGGCGCAACTCGATTCCTGCTTCAAAGTCTAATCCTCAAATTATCACTCACTCAGCAAATCCCTCTCTCCTCTCCTCTCCTCTCCTGCCTCACTTCTCTCCCTCTTTTCACCTCCTCTTCTCCAACTCATCTGCCTCTCATCTTTCCTTTCAGGCGCCCCCCTGCAGCTCTATCTATTCATCTGCCTGCGGGAGGGTGGAGAAAATAACAGAAACACTGCATGCAAGATAACTTTATCTGTAAAATAAATCCCCACTGAGTTATGGAATGCCATTATGATTCAAATTTAAAGCATTCACCTCAAATGAAGAATATGTGAGAGTTAAAAACAGACAAAAATACAGATGTATTCAATTTCAATCAATCAATCAATTTTATTTATAAAGCCCAATATCACAAATCACAATTTGCCTCACAGGGCTTTACAGCATACAACATCCCTCTGTCCTTAAGACCCTCACAGCGGATAAGGAAAAACTCCCCCAAAAAAAACCCTTTAACGGGGAAAAAAAACGGTAGAAACCTCAGGAAGAGCAACTGAGGAGGGATCCCTCTTCCAGGACGGACAGACGTGCAATAGATGTTGTACAGAACAGATCAGCATAATAAATTAACAGTAATCCATATGACACAATGAGACAGAGAGAGAGAGAGAGAGAGAGAGAGAGAGAGAGAGAGAGAGAGAGAGAGAGAGAGAGAGAGAGAGATGCAGGTAATGACAGTAGCTTACAACAACATTAATGAAAGTAATAATATTATAGTTATAGTTCTGGCTACTGTGGTACAATATGTTGAAAGTATGTATTAATATCTGACAGTATACTTGTGTGACAATAGTCATATGTGTATAATAACAGTAGAAGTATGACTAATGACTAATGATGGCAGCAGCAGCAGGAGGCATCTGGCAGGACCACGGCAGCAGCACAACCACACACGTCACGCTGTCCAGGCACCGCTGCGATATGAGTTAATCTGAGAGACAGTGGAGCACAAAGGCTCCGGAGAAGAAGCCGAGTTAGTGACATCCAGAATGGCCGAGTTAGCAAGATGCAGTAATAGGATGAGAGTGAGAGAGAGAGAGAGAGAGAGAGAGAGAGAGAGAGAGAGAGAGAGAGAGAGAGAGAGAGGGAGAGAGAGGGAGCCCGGTGTATTATAGGGGGGTCCTCCGGCAGACTAGGCCTAAGTCAGCCTAACTAGGGGCTGGTACAGGGCAAGCCTGAGCCGGCCCTAACTATAAGCTTTATCAAAGAGGAAAGTCTTAAGTCTAGTCTTAAATGTGGAGACGGTGTCTGCCTCCCGGACCGTAACAGGAAGATGATTCCACAGGAGAGGAGCCTGATAGCTGAAGGCTCTGGCTCCTGATCTGCTTTTGGAGACTTTAGGGACCACGAGTAACCCTGCGTTCTCAGAGCGCAGTGTTCTGGTGGGATAATATGGCACTATGAGCTCTCTAAGATATGATGGAGCTTGACCATTTAGAGCTTTATAAGTTAACAGTAGGATTTTAAATTCAATTCTGGATTTTACAGGGAGCCAGTGCAGAGAAGCTAAAACAGGAGAAATATGATCTCGTTTCTTAGTTCCTGTTAGTACACGTGCTGCTGCATTCTGAATTAGCTGGAGAGTTTTTAAGGACTTACTAGAGCTACCTGATAATAGAGAGTTACAGTAATCCAGCCTTGAGGTAACAAAAGCGTGGACCAATTTTTCTGCATCTTTTCGGGTCAGGATAGGCCTAATTTTCGCAATATTACGCAGATGAAAAAATGCAGTCCGTGAGGTTTGCTTTAAATGAGAATTAAAAGACAAATCTTGATCAAATATTACTCCGAGGTTTCTTACGGTAGTGCTAGAGGCCAGAGCAATGCCATCTAGAGAAACTATGTCATCAGATAAAGAGTCTCTGAGTTGTTTGGGGCCAAGAACAATAACTTCAGTTTTGTCTGAATTTAACATCAGGAAATTGGTGCTCATCCAATTTTTTATGTCTTTAAGGCAGTTATGGAGTTTAGTTAATTGATTACTTTCTTCTGGCTTCATCGATAAATACAACTGTGTATCATCCGCATAACAATGGAAATTTATAGAGTGATTTCTAATGATGTTACCTAAAGGAAGCATATATAGAGTAAATAGGATTGGTCCGAGCACAGAACCTTGCGGAACTCCAAAACAAACTTTGGTACGTAAGGATGATTCATTACGAACGTCAACAAATTGAAAACGATCAGATAAATAAGATTTAAACCAGCTTAGTGCTGAACCTTTTAGGCCAATTAAGTGATCCAGTCTCTGCAGTAGAATTTGATGGTCAATTGTGTCAAACGCCGCACTAAGATCTAATAAAACAAGAACAGAGACGAGTCCTTTGTCTGAAGCAATCAGAAGGTCATTTGTAATTTTAACTAGAGCTGTCTCAGTGCTATGATGCACTCTAAATCCTGACTGAAATTCCTCAAATAAATTATTATCCTGGAGGAAATCACACAGCTGGTCTGCGACTACTTTCTCAAGGATCTTTGACATAAAGGGAAGATTAGATATTGGTCTATAGTTGGCTAACACCTCTGGATCCAGGGTGGGCTTTTTTAGGAGAGGTTTAATTACAGCTGCCTTAAAAGACTGTGGTACATAGCCTGTTAATAAGGATATATTGATCATATCTAATATATGAGTGTTAACTAAAGGAAAGACCTCCTTAAGTAGCCTAGTTGGGATGGGGTCTAAGAGACACGTTGATGATTTAGATGAAGAAATCACTGCGGTCAATTCTTGAAGAGAAATTGGGGAGAAGCAATCTAAATATATATTAGGTCTTACAGCTGTGTTTGAGGTTAGATAGGTAGGCCTACCATCTGAGGGCAGGAGGTCATGAATTTTGCCTCTAATAGTTAGAATTTTGTCATTAAAAAAGCTCATAAAATCATTACTGCTAAGGGCTAAAGGAATACAAGGCTCAATAGAGCTTTGACTCTCAGTCAGCCTGGCTACAGTGCTGAAAAGAAACCTGGGGTTGTTCTTGTTTTCTTCTATTAATGCTGAGTAATAGTTTGCTCTGGCATTGCGGAGGCCCCTCTTATAAGTTTTGAGACTGTCTGTCCAGATTAAACGAGATTCTTCCAGTTTGGTTAATCGCCAATTCCTTTCAAATTTTCGCGATATTTGTTTTAACCTACGGGTTTGAGAGTTATACCAAGGAGCGAACTTTCTTTGCTTTGTTAACTTCTTTTTAAGAGGAGCTACAGAGTCGAGCGTTGTTCGCAGTGAGCCTACGGCGCTATCAACAAAATGATCAATTTGGGAGAGGTTAAAGTCGGCACGGGAAACCTCTGTTACTGAAGGTATTGGTATTGAATTTAACGACGAAGTAATCTTTTCCTTAAATTTTGCGACAGCACTATCTGATAAACATCTAGTATAGTAACTGTTGCTGAGTGGCGTGTAATCGAGTAAAAAGAAATCAAAAGTAATCAGATAATGATCCGATAGCGAGGGATTCTGTGGAAAGACTTTTAGGTTATCAATTTCAATTCCATATGTCAGAACTAGATCAAGGGTATGGTTAAAACAGTGAGTGGGTTCATGTACACCCTGACTGAAGCCAATGGAGTCTATTAATGAGATAAACGCGGTAGCCAGGGAGTCATTATCAATGTCAACATGAATGTTAAAATCGCCTACAATAATAACTTTATCTGATTTAAGAACTAAACTGGATAAAAACTCTGAGAATTCAGATACAAATTCAGAATACGGGCCAGGAGCACGGTACACTATAACAAATAAAAGTGGCTGCGAGGTTTTCCAGGTCGGATGTAAAAGACTAAGAACGAGGCTTTCAAATGAATTATAATCTAGTTTAGGTTTAGGGCTGATTAACAGACTAGAGTTAAAAATGGCTGCAACTCCCCCTCCTCGGCCGCTGCCTCGAGGAATGTGGGTATTATTATGACTGGGAGGAGTGGACTCATTTAGACTAACATATTCATCTTGACACAGCCAGGTTTCAGTGAGACTGAGTAAATCAATATTTTTTATTCAGTGGCATGAAAAAAGTCTGGGACACTGTGATGAAGCACAACAAAAAAAGGCAAGGTTCTAAAGTAAAGAACTGTAATCTGCAGCGTTTCCTGTGGACACTGTCGGTCGAGAGCAATGGTTTAAAGAGCAGACGTCTTAGTTGTTTGCATCCCATATTCAACCAGCATGTGCATGACTATGCACCTGTCAGCATGAGATGCGAGCTGTCACAATTGGTCGTAAGGGTCTGTGTCCAAATAGCTTTTTTTTTCTGGGTGCCAGCATCTTTTTCCAATTGTTCCCAATGAGGAGAGAGCGCCAAGAGAAAAAGTGCTGCACCCATTGGCTCCGGGTTCTTTGTGTGCGGCCACTCCGAGTGCTTTTAGCTAATAATCTCTGAACTTTTCAGACAGGCGCCAGTGACATCACTGCGGCTACTTTACCGAGGCTACTGTCACAACAAAGACAGAAAAGCAGACCAGCAGGTCACTGAGTGTTGCTCATGAGTGTTGTGCTTTTATCACTGTAGGCTACACTTTGTAAGCTTGTTGTTAACTGTAAGCTAGGTTAGCTAACATTAGTATCGAGGTATTGTCACAGAAACAAAACCTGCACATGGCACGTCATTTAACAAAGTGCTGGGAACACTTATTGTTATGAAGACTTGGGATGAAGTGCTCCCCAGCACCCTGCCACTACTGCTTTGCTGGAGAAAAACGCTGTGTGGACACTAGGGCTGTAGTCAACCAAAGAAAATCTTGGTCGACTGAAGTGGTACATAATCTTCAACTAATCGATTAGTCGTGGAAAAAAAAAACAAATCTGCATGCTATTTTTACTTCTGCAGTGGTGTGTCTGTGTCACTCTGCAGTTACACCTCCAAAACACTAGTCAGCGGTGCAGGACTGTGTTAAGTGCTGTAAAGTTCAGTTCAAATCAAACTTTATTTATATAGTTGATTCAAAACACACATTAAATATGGCTTAATAGAGTGTGCCAGGGCTGACGTCAAAACCCGGAAGTTTAGATACGCGCTGGTTCCCAGAACAGAAAGTGAATGTGATTTTTGCACTGCGTTTGGATTATGTCAGAAAATAAGCTCTGTGGCTAACACAACTTTATGATACTTACAGGTTTTGTTCAGCGAGATAATCTTCACATATGAACACCTTTCATACCACATTTGAAGCTTAAATGCGATCGCCAGAAGTAAAAAGCTAACGTTAGGCTTTAACGGACTACATGACTACTCCACGGTCGCATGACTCTTGACGTCTCCGCCACTGAGCTTTCAACTGATTTCGGCCGCTTTATTTTAAAAACATTGTATAATGGGGAAATCGGACTGTTTAAGCTAAATAAGAAGCTGTAATGACGGACTGCCAGCACTCTCGCCTGTTCGGGGGTGATGACGTTTAATGTCCCCGGCAGGGTTTGTAGTTGAATTGAGCAACTTGTTAGCAACCACCTTTTTTACGACACGTAAAAGCTTCAAAATTCACAAGTAGTGTATTCACTGACATGTTTCATGTCGTAGAACAAAACCTGAAACTCGCTTAAGCTTTTGTTAACCACAGACCTTATTTGAGGCATTTTACCAAAATCCCATTCAAAAAACGTACTGACTTTTAGACGAGAGAACTGGAAGTGCTAAAAGCGCTAACGGAGTTCCGGGTTTACTGGCACACTCTATGGAGACAATGTCAAACACAAGTACGCAGAACACTATAACTCGCAGCATTCACAGACAAACACTTGTCTTTATCTGGACACATTTCTCCACAAACACAACATGCTAATGTAATTAGCACAAGTCTATGGTATTTTACATTGTGTAAATTAGCTTAGCGTCTTCTTGTCATATAAAACCAGGGACAACAGCAACATGTGACAAAGGTAACGGCACATAATTTGGCTCCATTACAGCTCACAACATTCACCGACAAAACAACTGTCTTATACTAAACACGTTTTCCAAACAAATACAACATGCTAACGTTATTAGCGCCAGCCTATGGCATTTTACACTGTATAAATTAGCCTAGCAACGAGTGGAGATTTTCTCTGCTCATATGAAGCCAGGATAAATCCTGAAGTATAAATCACACACAAGACTTAAAAGGCTTTATTGTCTTCACAATTTATTGTTTCTCATCTGTGAAATACAAGTAAATACGAGCTTCGTTTCCACTGAGGGAAATGGTGTCAGTATACAGAAACAGACAGGAGGTCAGCGTCACTGTGACGCTGAGCGTGAGGGTGGGCGAGTTCAACTTTGTGTAAACAACAAGGCCCGTATTCACAAAGATTCTCAGAGTCCTCTCAGAGAGCTCCTAACTTAGCCTAAAAATTCCTAGCAAGGAATCTTAGCATAAGAGTGATTCAGGAAGTTTCTGAGAGCAACTCTGAGCAAGGAGGGGACAGAAACTTTTATCTTAGTGAGGAGGTGTGGTTGACCCCGTTGCTAGGTATGACACAGTCTTCTAAAAGCTGTGATTGGTTGTTACAAAAAAAAAGAAAAGAAAGAAAAACAAATGCGCTCCTAGTAATGAATGGACAGTGAAATCAACCGATCACAGAACTTAGACTGTATTAAGAAATGTGTAATCGCGAAAATAATTTTATGTCATGATGATGAAACTCAGCAAAATTAATTGTTACACAGCTTCAGAATGTTTGAACGTACCTCATTCACATGCCGATTATTATAGCCTATTGATTTGCTTATTGTTATGTTTACTCACCATGCTGGTAATTTTACTACTTAATCTATTTGATATTAATGGTGGACGCAGACTCAGCTGTCAGCAATTACTGTGATTGCTGGCCTCCTTGTAAAAAGCGGTGTGATTTGGCAGAATGACCAAAACAACGAATGAAATGGAGAAAAAAAGAACGAGAAAGCCGAACTGGACAGAAGAGCATTGTCTGCTGTTGGCACAGCTTATGGAGGAGAACAACAGAGTTTTAAGAGGGAAATTCGGTCCTGGGATCACGGCACAAGGGAAGAGGCAGACTTGGGAGCGCATTGCCCGACAAATCAATGCGTCGTTCCCTCTCCTTTTACGCACAAGCGATGAGTGTGAGAAGCGCTGGTACGTGCTGCAATCCAAAGCGGGCGTTATTGCGTTACTACGCTGGGTGGGAAAAGTAAGCTCATTCCTGATGAGGTCAACCACAAACATTATCCCTGCAAGATCAAGCCGGTAGCGTCTTATTAAATCACTGTCGTTCAATATACGGAGAATATCTCTCCTTCCTCTCTGTCTTTCCGCCATCTTCTCTGTTTAAGACACTCTTAGGCTTCTTAAAAGTCCTCCTCCCTCCTCTTAACAGTTTTTCACCTTAGGAGCTCTCTTAAGGCCTAAGATGCTTTGTGAATAACTTTTATTTTACGAAGGGAAAATTCTAAGAAAAATCTTAGAATTTGAGGAATTCTAAGATTTTTCTTAGAATGACGTCACTAAGAGCTGCTTTTAGCCTTAGGATTCTTTGTGAATACGGGCCCAGGTAACTTAGCCTGTCCCCCCGCCGCAGGAAATAATGGATTAATCCTGGAAAACTGTTGATGTAGCACTTTTCTCAGATTATTCAACCAATGAGAATTTGTTCGGACGGAAGCACATCGACCAAATAATCGACCAGGAGTATACAGCCCTAGTGGACACACACCCTAATCTGTTATAAATGTACCATCGCACTTGTAAAGATGGAGAGGACAGCACACGGATGTTAAAAGGGTCCCAAAGGCTCTGCAGATGTTTTTCAAGTTCGGGAATGCATTAAGACTGATCACTCTTATGTCTGCAGGGTAAAGACAAGGTCTGGCACACATGGTAGCTTCATATACCGTACAGACATGAGAGTAGTATTAATCTTCTCGTCAAGAATGTAAACAACAGTATTTCCCAAAATGTCCAAACTCCTTTAAAGCTGCGTTAACTAAGCGGAGGTATATGCCTGCAGAACATCCACTTTAACATAATACCTTAGGAAGTTGTTTTGGCTAACTCATTAACAATCAATTTGCAATCAGAAGTTGCATCAGCACCTCAGGACACTTTGACACTGCCAGTGTGTGGCAACTCTGCCATGCTGCTTTTGTTCAATATCAACAAGCAAAGATGTTATGTAATTCTCTGTGGCACAGAAATGAAAAGGTCTGATGAGTCATTCTTCACAATTTTCCAGACTTGGGTGGTTTTATGGTCGCAGAAAGCTGAACTATGAGTCCTAGAAGCATGTTGCCAGCTGTACAGTGCTGCGTACGGGCAGCCATATTGCTTAAAAGCTGCTCTGAAGATGAGCAGTGTCCTTGATCAGAGTCACACTGGATCTGTTTCATCGTCAGAGGCACTGTAATGCCTCTGCAGACAGGTGTGATGCGGTTTGGCTCGGTGTTTGCGGAAACAAACTGAAATCAAAGTTAGTCGTTTCTAATCTACAAATATCCTGTGAAAGCTATACTCAAATGAAACTCGGAGCAAATGCACTTTACACAGCTGACTAATTCTACAGAAGCTAGCAGAAGTCATCACAACAGATTGCAGTAACAACTCTACATGTGTTAGAGTTAATACCAGCTTCATTACCAGTATAATGACTTCTGAATATGATATGAAGCGGAATAAAAAAGGAGCCAGTGTGCTCATCCAGCAGCCTGCATACTGTATGAACACCAGTAGCATGTGGGGGTACAAACTGTGTACAAACACTAAACAAAGATCTACCTGCTGGACCCTGTAGAAACCAGTCATGAACAGAGAATTACAAATCTTTGCCACCGTTGTTTGAGCCTTTTAGGCCTGACACTTATAATATCATGTCTACCTACTTACATTCATTATAAAGCTGTAACACTAACTGATAAATTACAGTACTCATTTAGATAGGAATCTGGTGTTCTGGTCAAATTTGAAACATTTTTGTTGCACATCTGGACATGTGGAAATTAAATGAGGGGTTACTGTGAGTGTGAGGGATGGAAAACAAGCAGCATACACTCACGTCTTCCAACAGTTTCTGTGAGTCCGCGCCAGATGTGCATCAAAGACAAACCACTGTGTTGTCTCTGAAAAGCAGCAAATTTGTAGATTTTGCCCAAAGAACTGGCACAGTCAAGCTTTTACTGCGCCTTCTGTCTATGTGGCACATCCACACTATGCAACACAGCTGGGGCCAGATGCATAAAACTCTGTGTACGCAGGAAGAAAGAAATATGCATATGCAGTCTTAACATCAGATTTATAAAGCTCTGCATACACCTGATTCTGTTTTATAATCTTGATCATCATGGCAATGGGCGCAAAGGCACGAGCCTCAATTGCAAACCCACAGTTCGACATAAATGGACGCCCGTCCTTTGTTTCCATATCAATACTTGTGCCCCTCCACCAATCATTAGACCTGTCACTGAGAGATACAGTAAAGAAAATGCAATTTCCCCCACTGTGTCACATCGTTGAGGTTCCCCAACTGTGCCAGAGCAGCTGTCATTACGCACTGCTGTGGATATTTGTAGCATCCGTAATACTAATTCATCACTTTTCTGCAAACCATCATCGCGGTTTAATCTCTCTCATCATTATTAGAGGGATGAACTATGATTCATTCAAAGGGTTCATGTGGAAACTGCCTTTTCAAAATGCTTCAAAGGGAGATGAATGTAAATAAAAATGATGACGTTTATCACTCTTAAGTAATTTCAAATGATCTTGAGTGCTGTGCAGCCTGCAAAAATAATAACACAATCAATGAATTTGGCCAACAAACTAAAACAATATTATCCATGTCTCAGCTTATATTTACTCTGCTCCTTATTCACATCAGCTGAAGCTGTGTGTAGGCCTGGTCTGAAGAATGCGTGAGGTTTGCACATTCTCACCGCACATTATTCTTTTATAAATACCAGTTTATGTGTGGGAAAAAGGCGTACACGTTTTTGGTGCGTACATTGTTTAAGCCCCTGGTGTGGTAGCCTAAATATGTTTCCAAAGTGGAAAAGAGTCTTGCTCAAGTTTCCTTTTAAAAACGTCTCAGTTTTGACTGTAAGCAACATGTTGCTGAGGTTGCGTTGTTGGTAGTTCTACTGTGGATGCTAAAAAAAGACTGATTCCGTTAACGTTCTGCTCTCTTTTTCCTGGTCTCACACTCCTTTGCTCTCTCAAAAGTACCATAGTTTTTGCATAGCATTTAACAACTCTCAAAATCAAGCAGTTTTATAGTAATAATAGGGCTGAGCATTATATGGATATTGTATCGATGGTGTCATATGAGACTAGATATCATCTGAGAAACTATTGTGATATTTGATTTTCTCCATATTGCCCAGCCCTCTGCAATAATAAAAATTAAGAAGAACATTTTAGGAATGCTAATAATGAACTCTGTCTCCCTCCTTGCTGTTCAGAGGAAAAAAGGCTCATCTTTGAAGTGTGGCTCCAATGGGGCAAACTGTAGCTGCAAAAGATGTGTCGGAAAGGATCAATCACACAGCTCTCAGAGGAGAGACTCTGATGACTTTAGTAATACTGAAATGGTCTCCTGAGAAGCTCAGTGGGTGAAAACAATGCAGGGTTACCAAGACACAGACAACTCTCTGACATGAACCAATGTTAAAAACTTACATGGAAGTAGCAACAAATTAAAGTTGAAATGATGCCTGCAGTCGTCATAGCTGCTGCCTGCATATTTTGTCAGTCGGATCTGGCTGTTCAATACACAAATTCTACTTTTCATTTCAGGTGTCAACGGGACATTTAGGGTGTTTGTGGGTTTCACACAACATAGCAAACAAGCCAAGTTAGCCCTCTAAGCTAATGCGTGCTAACAATGCTAACAGCAGATGTGCAATGATATTTTGTGCCGACACTAGATATTAAACAATAGCCAGAGACTGTATCGTATTAAGTTGCTGGGAAGCAGAAGACGGAAGATAATGTTAGCGTGAAGCCACACTTCCTCTGGACAGCTGTACCTGTCACAGACGTCTTCATGAAGTAGACGGTACGACTTAGTGTAATGATTTTTACACCACAGAGCAGCCTGAACGAGAAGTGTGCTGACTCTGTTCTGGGAAAAAGAAATCTCTAATTTGAGTTTGAATATTCGACTTTTAGCCGGCAGCCCCAAAATAGGTAAATTCATCTGTCTCTTGTTAACAGTAGGATAACCAAGGGCCCTATTATTACCCCCAACCCTTTTTTTTAACAGTTATGATATCGACAGAAATAAAACAAAATAACATACAGTATTTGAAGCCATTTATATGATCGCACACAAACCAACACTACTTTCATCATAATTATACAGTTTTTCTTATTATAAGTGTTACATCATTACATCAGCAGTACTTGCATAATGCATTTCAAGAATAAAACATTAACTGATGATTTTTTATTCTTAAATTGGAAACAGGGGCTATGCTGCACAGGGTTAATGAGCTTTGGAAATCCAACTTCTCTCCCAAGAAATAAACATTATACCTAGCTATAATCGACCAGTCTGGTGTGTGTAGAGGTGTGTGTGTGTGTGTGTGTGTGTCGTTATTTTGTAGCAGTCTGGTGTCATTTATTGAAGGCAACAGGTCACAGTGGACGGCTGGCTCTGGCGTCCTCCTCTCAGATCAGAGGCTGGAGATATATTAACATATCTGTCCTGCTGCCTTCAGATCTCCAGGGACTTAATAAACTGAAGAAGTTGTTTTTCATACAGTATAAAGCAAAAAAAAAAACAAAAAACTAAAGGCTAAGAAAGTTCACCTCATAGTGGCAACAAAGGAAAAGTTACGTGATCACAAGAGTCAGCATAAGTCTGTACAAAATTGGCAATCCATCCAATAGATGTTGAGAAGTAGTAGACACAAATGGTGGACCAACACACCACATGACCTCTTCTAGAACCACACAGCTAAAAATGTAGAAAAACTCAAGTTAAAACTGTCGTCAGCACTCAGTCTGTGGTACAGATGACTGAGGTTTAATTATTAAGTGTTTTCAGCACTCAATCAGCATCTCATCTGGGAATTCTTCTCATTTTCTCCTTACTCTATTTTTAAAAGCATTTTCTTCGTCTTCTTTACTGTGAAGTATGCTAATAAGCATATTTTTTTTGCAGCAGCAAACATCTGTTGGATTTGGGGAAGGTGTTACGGCCTTGTGGCCTTGTGGCCCTGTTTCCTGTGTACTGGTTGTGCTCTCTGTTGCAGGACTAATTGGTGCCTGACTGCCAACCAGGTGCACCTGGCTGGTGCACCTGCAGGATAAATGGACCCACCTACCCGGACGCCACTCTCTCTTTGACTTTCCACCACAGCAGACCTTTGTTCCTCTTTTTGCTTTTGTTAGCTTTTGTTGTCGCACATACAACACACACCATACATTGTTCACAGCACTCACACCCTTACACACACTACTGATACTCACACCCCATTCCTTCTTCAGTCTTTATTTAATAAATACTTTTGTTAAATTTTGATCAGTGCTTTTTTTTTGTTGTTGGACAAAATCTGGAACACTGAGCTGACGACAGACTTCACTGATATGTGATTTACTATTTCAGTAGAAAAGTTTAGGGTTTCACTTCCTGTAGGGCTCATGTTTCTGTGTATCTCAACAGTTGCCAAAAACAGTGCTTGTAAATATGTCTATACTCTATCTGAGTGAGTGCAGATTGGACTGCCTGTTTCTATCTGTCTTTGGGAAGAGGTAACAGAAGACAGTTGGAAGCTACATGAAGGCAGACAGTAAAAAGAACCATAAAGAGACGGAGACAGAGAGCCGGGGCTGGAAGGTCAGCGGATATTTGGAGCTCTGACTTGGTTCCTAATATAACTGTGTGTGGAGCGACAGCTGCTGCGTGTCCTGAAGCAGGTGGGCTGTGTTACATGTCAGAGTCACAGTGGGAGGGAGTGGACTCGGGGGTTTGCTGGTGGTGGAGGCTGCTTCAGACAAATGGAGTCAAAACGAGACTCAAAACGGCTGCTGGTTGTCAGTAAGACACCGTAGTTGCTGCTAATTTCTTTAATTTCTAACTTTAATTACCACAAATACTCTACTCCAGTTAGCATTAGCTTTGTGTTTCACCCAAACAACAAAGAACAACAAAGGAAAGTCTGACAGTCTGATTTGTAACTTTCACGTCCATGCCCGTTCACAGCAAAAGGGCAAATGTGTAACATCTCAGTTAACGTAATCAAGCGCAGCCAGGCTTTCTGTCTCGTCACGCTCAAGGAGGTCTGCAGAAAAAATCTCGTCAACAAAATTGGGATAATGAGACCTTTGCGAAACCTGAGGCAGCAATTTTGGGTTTGAAAAGTCTTCTGGAAACGGCATGACTCATTGGCTTTCTGTCTGGATATAAACAAGCTCACACTAGTGCAATTATAAAAGAAGTAATTGAACTCTAGATCACGTTTTTTGTAAGCTATTAGAGCAGGAGGTGGGTGCACAAGCCAAAGCATGCTGACAGTAATGACCTGATGGAAGTCACAAAAGTTAGGAGTTGAGAACTTTGACTTCGATACTGAGGAAAGAGACTGCGGATAAACTCGTTGAGATTCGAGTTAAGTTATGTCTTAAAAAGTATTGGCCGGTATACACTTGAGACATAATCCAACAAACTTGAAACACTGAACTTATCCCAATAGATTTACAAACAAGAATCAATTTTACCTACTGAACTACACAGAGACTGGAGCTGAACGAGACCTCCTCTCTCCAAAACACACACGCCCCTTCACCACAACTGAGCCAGCCGCTCATCCCTCCCACCCACAGCAGACCCAGAGTCAGTGTTAAGGCATGCGCCTCCTCCTCCTCTACAGTCGAACCCCCGACAGTAGGCTGCAGTCCGTCCACACTCAGCTTCTTGTTACTTATTTATAGCAGCTTGTTCCCCAGAGGAACAAAGTAATTGAAACCAAATGTGTTGCCGGGACTGATATGGGGAAGTAGGGCAGGGAGCCCACCCGCCCCTCTCCTCCCTGTCTCTATACACAAAGATAGTAGAAAGGGGGTGAGATTTAGTGCAAGCAGCCTTGGAAATCACTTTTCTTGCAATTTCATTTCTGAAAGAAAGAGAAAATAAAGTTCCCGAGCTTCATTTCTTCCCAACTTCTCGGTTCACAACAAATAAATTAATTTAACAGCTTCAGTCTCGGGGGCTCTGCATTTGTAAAGTGGTTATAATGTTTTTTTTTCCCGGGCCAGTGAGCACAAACTGGGGGAAAAAACTCGAAAAAAAAATTCTGCCAAGAGAAACAAGCAAACAGCAAACTGAAAAATGAGAAACCGCAGCTTTAATTTGGTCCACTTTTTGAAGGAATGAAGTAGCAGCACTCAAAGCTCTGCCCACCTCCCCGCCCACAACAGTCACACCAACAAGCAGTCCAAACAAGACAGTGAAACTAAACTTACCATGCTTCCTCTGCGTTCTCTCTTTTCCTTCCTGTTTCCTCTTTATTCCTCTCTTTACTTCCCCTCAGTTCTGGGCTCCTGGTGAGCTTTGCTTTGAGCCGAGGTGTGTCAGGCAGATAAAAATGGGATTGAGTTGCTGCTAAGAAGCTGCATGAGGCCTTCACTGACCAAAGTCAAAGTCAGACAGCCACCTCTCTTTCTCTCCCCTCCCCGCTGCCTTGCTCTCTTGTCAGCTTTTCCAATAACAAACTGCTCCCCGCCTCTTTTGGCCGAGTCCCTGAGCTGTGAGCTGTTTCCTGGACGCTTGGTGGACTCCTGTGACCCGGCTGTCTCCCTCTTTCTTTTTCCTTTTTTTTTTTTTTTTTTTTTTTGAAGGCTCTGCTGTGGACACTCTTGTAGCTCCAGCCCTCTGTCTCTCTGAGTAACAGCCCTGCCTTCCTGCCAGATTTAGAACCACAGACACATGTGCTGGCTGCTGGTATGAAGTTTAAAGAGGCGGGACTTGCCTAAGAGTGTTGTGTTGTCATGACGACCCCTCCTTCTCCAGCAGTCTGGGCCCTGCCCTTCTTCATGTGTGCATTGTGTGAAGCAAAGTGTATCACACAGAGTCATACAGCAAGTCTGTACTGGACCATGTGTGTGAATCCATTGCCAGGCTACTTTCTCTTCATGGCTGGATGGAATAATGCAGACCTCTGTTCTATGTGGAGCTTTTTACCAGTATTAATGTATTTTATTGCCAGTGTGTGAAGAGATTGTAACGTAACTTAAAAACTGAGTTTTCTTAACTTTCTCAGTTGCCTCTAACAGCCTGTAAACTCACTTCTCTGTGAAGGACATGAGCCGAATTTTCTGAGAAAATCTAAATAATGTGAAGTTATGTGTGTTCCAGAGGGTCTTGCCTTCCCTCAGCCTCGCTACAGTACCAGCAGTGTGCAAGAGTACCTAACATTACAACGTGTTCTCATCCCAACTTGTCAAATCTCACCGTTTTGTCTGTCCTTTTTGCATCTAAATAAAACACGCTAGGTATCCTTCTGCTTCTGCTGACGTTCTGGGATGCCATGTCCATTTAGGCTTTTAACGCGCATTGCGTCTTTTCAAAATACACTTCCATTTTCACAGGAAATGTACAGCTTCTGCTCATTCATTGGTCAAACACAGCATATTTACGTTTATTTCCTTGCGCAACTAAAGCACATGGTTAGGTTTAGAAACAAACCTAAGAAACCTTGGATCAACATTCACGTGGGAAGCAAACAGTGAACTCCCAGGTCAAAGTCCGTGGTTTGCTGGACCAATCCACTTCCCCTCCTGCCCACCTGTTCGTGACTTTCCAGCTCCTTATATTGCATTTTTACTGGCGGCATTTCATGTTGATGCCGTCCAGTGGCAGTATAAACTGAGACCGCCTGGCGGCGTGTCACACAGTGACAAAAGGTGCCTTTTTGCATTGGTATCTGAGGCCGAAATCATTGACACAGCTGCAGTATTCGATGACTCGGGAATGAGAATAGGCTGAACTAAGCTAAGAAACGGAGCCCACTAACGTCAGCAATTGACTGGCTCCCACTACAACACTCGCATGCTGTGTTTCTGTTATAGGAGCAGCAGCGGGGACCTTCACTCTGTGCCATGTAGCAACTCAAACTCAGCCAGAGCAAGACCAAGCACCCAAGCGCCAGCAGTCTAATCACAAACTGCCCTCTCGACTCCCAGTGCTGGAGCAGCCAATGAGCTAACCATAACCTGTATCATGGAGCCAATGGTCCATATGAAATGTAGGAACATTGCAGAAGGTAACTTTATACTTATGACTGACATTTATTTTCCAGCCTTCTATCAACAGGATGATGGTCAATCACAGTCAGTGCTTGTCACTATTTTGGCCGATGCAAAGCCAGGTGCTCGCTCACGGATGCAGACTGTACTTACTGGAGCACAAGCAACAGGATGCTGACTGCAGTTCACTTGACAGCCCCAGAGAGAGGTGTCACTGATAACACGGATTTTTTTTTTTTTTTGAAAGTAACATACTGAACCTTTTGAAAAAAGAAATAATAATGTTTTGCATAATTAGTTCAGGAAATCTGCTCAGATTTGTTTTGTCCTTTTGCAATCATGTTTGACATTTTCAGGTCCTTGTTTGCATCTGACATAAGTGTGTGTGTGTGTGTGTGTACATGATTATGAATACACTTCCACTCATCTATTCATCCAGGTACTGTGTAAGTTCATGTGACAGACACAGGGATGGCAGACTACAAAATGCATTTCTTTTTTGGTCATATGAGTTTCTTTGGAAGGCACTGACAAACAACCTGCTGTGTTTTGTTGCGTCTGTACGAGAATTTGTGGTTTCGGTTGCTTTCAGCTGATCACACTTGTCCTTGCCAGCAGAAAACATGCACCTTCTGGATGATTATAACAGTTGCACTCCTCCTTACAGCCTACATTTCCACAGGCTCACCGCAGCATGTACAAAGTCTACCCCTTCCTTGCCTGCTTTCAAGTCTCGAGTAAGTCAAGTCTCAAATTAGCATTTCTCTGATTTGAGTCCGACTCAAGTTCAAGTCTCAAGTCTACAGTGTTGCA
The DNA here is from genome assembly GCF_041903045.1 of Epinephelus lanceolatus. NCBI lineage: Eukaryota > Metazoa > Chordata > Actinopteri > Perciformes > Serranidae > Epinephelus > Epinephelus lanceolatus. The sequence goes on along the minus strand of NC_135744.1, from coordinate 40,239,858 downwards.
TATTTAAATGCTTTTACTTGCATCTCACACCCTTGATGTGCAAATGTCAAAGGTTTTCAGGCGATCAAACACAAAGAGTAAAGCAAGTATCCGATCACAAAGTATGTATTTTAATGAAGTGTTGTGAAACGTAGAGAGGTTGGTACGTTTGGAATCTGGAACTCTAAATATTGTAATATTTAACTCTCAGCGTTTTCAGGTTTTTGACCCTGAGGTGTTTTGCACCTTTTACAGAGACAGTTCACTTCAAAATCAAAACTACATCTATTTTAATTGTGCCTGTAGTGCTATTTAATAATCTAGATTTCTTTGCTGTGAGTTGCTGAGTGTTGAAGGTATTGCTAACAATGATGTCTGCCTTCTCTCGAATATAATAGAACTGGATGGCACCCGACTTGTGGTGCTCACAGCATCAAAAACAAAACAAAAAAACCCTCAACAGCAATGTCATGTTCCAGAAATTGTGACCCAGGTACTCAACATAATCCACAGACCTTGTTGTGAGCAGTTTCATGTCAGAACTACTTTCTTTTTAGCTAACTTAATGTTTATAACTGTATCTCAAATGTATCCCTGAGCAGAAGAAAGCGTGCATGTTCTGCTAGCTCCCCTAGCACCACTGAGCTAGCCAACGTTATAGCTTAGCCGAGGAGGAAACTATTCGGCCTCTAGTTTCGCAGACCAGGCGAGGCAGAGGCGCAGCGCACCTACGCTTCGCCAACTGGGTGTGGCCAGGCGGATTTTGCAAGTTTGGCACACCGTGCGCCTGGCGCAGCTACTCCTCTTTCCCACCTCCGTCCCTCCTACCTGCACAAGTCGGAAAGAGGGAGGAGAGAAGGCGTGGAGTGGGTTTTACACACATCACACCAATCAAATGAGCCCCTCTCCTCGCCCTTAAATGCATCGCGTGAAGGTGTAATGAGAGTTTACTCAATTCGCCATGGCAGAAGAGAGCAGCAGCGTCAGACGGCCAAACTTCTCCCAGGAGGAAACTGATGTTTTGGTCCGGGAGGTCCAAGCTCGCAGTGTCCGAATATACGGAACTGTGAGCTGATGTCCACGGGTTTCCATTACGCGTGCCAAACGTGCCAATCCCCTTTGATCTGACATCAGATGTGACGGGACAGTCGATATAGAGATACATTTATGTGCTGATTGCAGATAGTTGCATTGAATAGTGGTTTTTGTGGCTATTTATTGCATCGTTAATGTGCCTGACATTTTGGAAACCTGCCTGTGAGGTTTTGGTGACATGTGCGCACTGTCTGCCGGTCAGCCAAGCTTCCACTTACACTGGCTACGCTCCGCCTGTGCTGACAGTAGACCTGGTTTCAGCTGGTGAGCTTTTAGCGCACCTTTGGCACAAAACTGTCACTGCGCCAAGCTGCATCTGTCGACACCTCCCCCTGCTGCGCCGCCACACCCATCTCAGCACACCTCGGACTGCCAAACTACCAAACTGAGCGCGCCTTGGGTTGCGCTGCTCAAAGCTAGCTCTGCGCGGGGTTCCCCACCCTGCGCCACGCCGGGAAACTAGAGGCCATAGTGTTTACATCTCATGCTGTGATAAGCATAAGATATTTCCTCCATTAGTAGATGCACACTTCCTTCTGCGTGGCCATACAGTTGATGGGTGTAGTTCAGTAGACAGAAAATAGAGTAACCAGGGGTCTCATGTAAAAACAGTGTGTAGATTCCATACTGGAAATGTACGTACAGACAGAAGCCAAAAATTGCATGTGCCAAAAATATCGACAATGTCTACAATCAGGCTTCCACCTCACCACCTGCATCGCCAATTTCTCGTCTCCAAAATGTTTGGAAGCGTGAGTCAAAGTTTCTCCCATCAAGTCTGCTTTTATAGATCACAACTTTCGCGTGGGAAATGGCGTACACCACTCTCAGGCCTCGTTTTGTGCGTACCCAATGTTTATAAATGAGACCCCAGGTCATTATTTCTGGAAAGAGGCATTGCTGTTGAGTTTCTCAAATGTATTTTTTTTTAGCATTTAGAGCACCACAAGCCGAGTGCCATCTAGTTCCATCATACTGGAGAGAAGACTGACATCTCTACGGCCGATATCTCCAACATTCATCCACTCACATCCAAAGAATCTCGCTTGAGAAACAACACTACTGAACAAGGCAGAGAGCTGTACTGGTATCAAGTGAAAGTATGAGTCCTTCCAGAAAACACTTGGTTCTCAGTTTATTAGATACAACTAATGCCATACAGCAGCCCAGGATTATATGTAATCCTGCTCTCATGAAGGTTATAGTGTTTGGTTTTTGTTGAAACTGCTTTAGGGAGGTGTGGATTCAACTTTATGGGCTGTAGTTTGTGGCGCTGTTTCATTTTACTGGGGAGTAATTGACCCTGTATGTGAGTGTCTATTGTATTCATTTATGTACATTTTGCTGTTACTCCATTTGCTTTAGCAGAATGTTTTGGATGGCAGTAAACCCTCATTGACTTAAAGTATGTGCGAGTGAGCATGCGTATGCGGGTACACGTGCATGACGGTCAGCATGTGAGCTCTGGAGAGAGAGAAAGAAGCGATTTAGAGAATGCAAATTCCTCTCCTCCACTTTAATGTTCTGTGGCCTGACAGCGAGGGAGGAAAAAGCTTCACAAAGCTTCTCCTACAAAGCTCCACTTTCTTTTCTCTGCTCTCCCCTCTTGCCTCCTCTCTTCTCCACTCTTCCTCCCTCCCTGCACAGCCACACTGATCCCATTCTCTCTGCCTGCTTGTTTGTGGTGAGACTGATTTTGTAGGTTAGGGGAATACTTCATGCTTTGATGTTACATCCAGCAGTTTCACAGCGCTGCGCCTTTGATAAGGAAAAGCAAGGTGCTTTATTACTAAAAGAGGTTAAAAATCCTTTTATATGGCCATAAAACAGGTTAAGCTGCAGATATGTCCGCGCCCAAAAATCACCAACATTTTTTGAGCCTGGTAAATTTAACAATTGGGAGTTTTTGTTTGTCCCTTTAACTCCCATATAAGCCACAATGAAAATGCTGACACTTTCTCACCAGCAGCAATGACTAGAAGAAAAAAAAAAAAAAAAAGAATAATAGCAATCATTGTCTAAAAGGCAAGGCGAGTCCTGAATCTTAAGTGGGCAGCCGGGACGAAAGGCTGCAGACACCAGGGGAAACTCTCTGTTGTTCCCTGGGCTGCGGCTGGAGCTCCACTTGATGATGTATTAATCAATAAATAAAAGGGGAAATCCCTAATAGCCCCTGGTAAAGAGAGGAGGAACACAGCGAGGCTTCGTCTCATAATGAAGATGTAGGCAAATAGACAGGGGAGGCGAGGCAGAAGATCTCATACACAGACAGATTTTTAAATAAGTCTTTAAAAGAAGATGGAGGAGATAGTGAGGAGATGGAGTGAGAGCATATGGCAGCTGAAATGAGCTGATGCTGAGGCAGAGAAAGAGATATTCCCTCTCTTTCAAGTTAAATGTTAGTGGATCAGTGAGTTTTGATCCCATTTTGAAACATCCAACAAACAGCCATGTTTCAAGTACACTGACAATCCTTTCCTTCACATTCACAAAGTTATGTAACTCCTAACTATCACTGAAGTAAAATAAAGTCCTTTACAAACTAAAAATACAGCTGACCAGGTAGTCATGTTAAACCAATCAGACATGTGCCCTCCAGCAGAAAATGTGTACCGCTACACTGCTAAACCTCTCCACTGGGTCACTGCGGTCTGTAAAAAGATTTTCCTTTCTCATTCCCACAGTGACTGCAGCGGGACAATGTTCTCTTTGCAAGTAATTAGTCCAATTGATCTTGTTCAGTTTACATGCTTCACTATAAATCATCAGAGTAAGCAAAAACAATAAAAGAAAAAAAAAAGCATGTAGCTGTGCAACGCTTTGAATCCAGGTCTCCACAACAGGTTACTTTTCTGCTCAGGAAACAGTTTTATCAGAACATATAGTGCTTTCTGTTGAGATCGCCAAAACTAATAGATGGATCTGCAGGGACAACTGCACTTCTCAGAAAAGTCGGGGATTTTATAGGCAAGTTAAATCAGATAAAGGCTGAACTTTAAAGTTCTTTTTATTAACTGGGAGAATGGATAGTGATTGGAAATTACCTCAGACTCATAATTACGAGTAGCTCATATTTACAGTGGCTGTGTCAGGGATGAGCCTAATTCATATTTCCCTATGTATATATATATATATATATATATATATATATATATATATATGGAAATCTATAAAAGGTCCTAAATTAGTTGTAACCCACTACAATAAAGGTGGTAAATTCAGACACTAATTACAATAGTGGACTGGAGGATTGTAAATGTTCATATTCCTCCAGCCCACTGCTGTCACAACAGCACCAAGTGGCAGCTGACATTAGCCTATGATAGCTAAGCAAACAATATTATATTGTAACAACAATAAACCACAATTTTCTAAGATTTCACAGCTATGTGACATCCACACGCCTGCAAGATGATTCCTCTGTGAGGTGTATTAATGTCACCTCTCCTAAGTAATGCTCACTGGTCTCTGCTCATTTAAGAAGACTATATTTCGTGACTGGGTGACTGATGGTTACCAACAACATTCGTTGCTTCTGCTGACAACTGTTTACATTTTAGTTGCCATTTTACCAAAATTCACAATGCACGTAGTATAGCTTTAATACTGTGGGCGTAGATATTCACTAGATAAATCAATGCATTGTGAAATATTAAGTATCTTCCAAGTATTCCATGCAATTGAATTGCATTTCGGAAATTTCGGAAAAAATGGCTAACCACATAATAGCGACCTAAAAGGTGAACAGTAATTCATTTTGGACTTAGCAGTGTGTCATAATTTGTCTGCATTTCTATGCAGCTGTTAGTCATCTAACTCTTTGTCTAACAGTCAGCACAAGTGTAAGAGTGGAGGTTTTTATTTCTGCAAAAATATAAAATATTTTTATGTATTTAGGAATGTATTTATGACGCTGCAAATTTGGCAGGTTAGCTTAGTTTAGCTTAGTTTGTTTTAGCTTAGCGGCTTGCTGAGGGCTTTAGACTCCTTTGAACTTGGAGGGTTATGTACGCTGACTGGCTAATCTTGATTATTGTGTCATATTAGGAGGTTCTGTATCACCCATTCTTGAGAACTGAGACAAATCATATCCTGCCAAAAAAAAAAAAATTATAACTTAACCACACACTACCTCTGTTTCTACAGTAAAACGTGATTTCCAAGAGATTTATTTATATGAAATAAATATGGTTTATAAGGTATTTTGATCTACTTTCATTTTGACTTTAACATATAACCTTGTCTTGTGCCAGAAAATATCCTCATCCCAGACAAGAATTCACAGCTTCAGACATTCAAAAATGCATTAAAAGCCTTCTTAAATCAACAATTGATTAATTTTTTAATATATATTTTCATAAAAATGTTGGGCCTTCCAAGATGTGTCCCAGATTTTTGTCAAATCCGTCAGATTTCTACATGAAACATTTAATGAGGCATTAAAAGAGGTTAGCTATATGGCGAGGACTGCTGTCTCACTTCCTGGTTTTCAAAAAGGCGGGAATGTTGCTCAAGTACTGGCAAGGTTTTTATTGTTCACTGAATTCATTAAATAATGTTGCTAATGCGTGTGTCTCCATAACAGGTCCACCCTGTAGCCCTCCTAAATCAAAACTATGTAAGAATTGTGGTTTAAAAATGAGTAACTCGATGACTAATAAAAGAACTCTGAGCAACTTTGAAAAATGAAATGTCCACTCCCGACGACTGCTGTAACTTTTTGTCAGTTCGTGAGACATCAACTCCATCAGATCTTACTACGGGTGAGGTCGTCTACAAAAATCTCTGAACATTTAGATTAATTTTTTTTTGTGTAAACGTGTACATGGGTTTCACCGCTAGGTGGTGCTATTGCATTATACCAGTAAAGCCCCAGTTATCCGAATACCAACCGAACAGGCCATTTAACCAACGGGCCGTTTTAATAGAACGGAGCACGTAGGCTACTGACCTGTTGCTAAACCCGGTCACAAACCATTTCTTGTCATATTCACAGTTGTTATCGGCCAGCCCTTCGCTTTAAGACGGTGGCCGTGTGGGTGTGATGTAGTAGATGTTGTGGGAAGTAAAGCAGCGTATAGCGTGTCTGGACGGGAATGCACCGTGAACATAGTACTGTCCATGCTACGGGTGGTTGCAGTGTGTTTACAGTATGTTTACAGTGTTTAGATAGGCTCCAGTTACACCATAGTCCCTGTGAGAAGGCCCTGCGTTGTGTAATGTTATGTTTTCCTGCTGTAGAGGAGAAATAAATGTGCTTCAGCACGGACGTCAGTTCTGCATCCTCATTTTTCAAGCAGAATTGGTCCGGACTCCTAGAGCTAGTTACCAACAACGAGCCAAGTTGTAAAGATAATCTACAGAAAATCAGTGTCTCCCAACTACAGTTCGGAGCGCCAGACTGGAGAAGGTAACACAGTCTGTCGCAGTTAGTCAACAATGTTTTTCGTGTACAAAACTCACCCCTTGATCTAACAGCATCTGTTATGTGTGCTATTTAAGAAGAAATTAAATCACTGGGTGCTTGGCCCATTACAAGGTCTTATAGTCAAGACTTTGATCTTTTGAAACATATTTTCCTAAACTAATTGAAGAATAAAAATAAATTAATAAATAAAATAAAGGTTTTGTTCTAATTCACAAGAATGTGCATAAATGCCAACGATTTTGTTGATCTCATGACTTTTCTTCCAGCGCCAGCAGCTGGTTGATTTGTGGCTTAGAGTGAAATGCCTCAACAACTGTTGGATGGATTACTATGCAATTTACTGCAGGCACTCATTTTCTTTAAGAACATTGATGATCCCCTGAATTTTCATTTACAGCCACAATCAATTTTAATTTGTCCGATATTTACAATACTCACAGAGCTGCTGGTGTGGCTGTAGCCTCTCGCAATGTCTCTTCCTAATTTACCCAGGAAATTGCTTCACAGAGAGACTTAGTTTCTGTCATGAAAGCAGCACATAGAACTTAGATGTCAGGAAAACATCTGACACACTTGCACAGGTTTCTCCTGTGTTTCCTTCGTCTTATATCCATCAAAGTCAGATTGACAGCTACATTTTTCAGTGTAGTTCAGTCAGAGGTCACGTAGCCTGAAATCCTGTGCTTCTTACGCTCCGCCTCCCTGATGTTTAATTCATCCAATTAGATTACCCCTGCCTCTGAGACATGTTTGAATAACAAATAAAGCGATCTGTTTGCTTTTCCAGTTTCTTCTGTCAGTGTGTAAATTCATGTCTGTGTGTATGGATGACAGAACATACAGAGGAAATTTTACTTGCCACTCTCTATTTTGTTTGCCCATCATTTGTCCATCTGTCGGCTTTAGCTCCTCCATCTGTCTGCGTCTCCCTCCAGGTATGTCCTCATACGTCATTTCCGTAGTGATACATAATGAATGTTGTTGTTTTTATTGTGTTCTTTTGTGAATCATACCTAAGGCAGAAAAAATCCCCAACCCGCCTATCTCAGCCAGAGTGTCTGGATCATTCCCAGCCTGCTTCACTCTGTATATGAAAACAGCCAATTACGGGCCCAGTCTGGCCCGGCGACTGGGTTTTAGAGCCGGTCCAAATGCAGGCAACCTTGGTTGAATATGGATTGTGTCACAGATGTCATCATGAATAAATATGACTGTTTATTTCCAACTTCAGCTAGAATCAAGTTGCACCCTCTTGTTTACTCTTTCTGCCTTCCTTCTGCAGGTGTGAGTCAGATTCCTCTCTCTGCTTTAAATCAGGCCGATACAGATCAGACATTGTTGCGGTGAAATAATGAACTCAAGTTCATCAAAAAAGACTTATTTTCTCCTCAACTCCTCATCGCAATATCAAAAGGATCAGATGTTGCCAGATCACACAGTGACTTCAAAACAAGAAAGAACAACCGAGTAGGTCTGAGGAAGAGGGGATTATCATAATCAGATGCGAACGTTATGTGGAAATTGACTAAACATCTCTTTTCGGGCCTTTAGTTTTACTGCTCAATCTTATTTTAGCACAATGCCAAAGTGGTTGTTTATTCCAAAAGTAAATCCATATTTCCATTTGGGATGGAAATCATTACCTCGTATTCCTCGCTCCATATATTTCATGATTCTAAACAAATTATTTTTCACAAATAAAGGAGGATCCAAGACCTGCAATAAAACACTCATCCATGACCATAAAATCTGGTCTGTAGGCTTTAACCTTGTCACTCTGCACGAGAATACACCAAGCTCAGCACAGCAGAGAATGGGAACAGACAATAACTTTCCTCAGGGGGACTTTAAACTCATAGCCTACAGGTGAATTCTGAGTGGAGGCGGGGTGTATGAAATGCTATAAGAGCAGCACTAGCCCTGACAGCAGAGGTGTTTTTGACATAAAGTGACACTGTCATAAAATAAATGGAAAATATACGATTATATAATGCTATGATACAACAATTTGTAACTCTGAGAGGTTCTTACTTGCTAAAAACTACTTCCAAAACTGCTGGCATGCTTACTTTTTGTTCTTACTTCCAGGTTTCGGGAACTCTTTGACATTTCTCTAAACTTTTATCCAACGGGCTGCCAGACGGATGCTGAGTAAATGCAGCAATGGGGACTTGCACCTTTTGTGTCATTGAATACTTCTTTAATTTGCCAACTTCCTCAGCGCTGCTGACACAGCTCTAAAACAATTTGGCTATTTCATTTTCTTCTCAGAGCCTCAAGTTCATTTCCCTGTTAATTAGTCACTTTGAAAGTCACCTCGCCGGAAAACAAAGTCTTGATTGGCAAAATGTCACAAGTGGCCGCTGCTCACCTGGAGGCGTGGGCAGTGGACAGTGAAGAGAATGTGACAACCCTGACAGTGACAGTGTTTAAATCATATTATATTGTGTTTTCTCTCTTTCTGTAAAGCACTATATCCTCGCCCTTTGCATGGCTGCTGCTACATGCTACACACTTTTTTAAATATTGTCGATTAATTTATGAATGCTACTGTATTATTATCAATAAATTTTCCCTTTTTGGTTTTCATTGCAGTGCACGCTGTTCTCCATTTCCCCCCCCTCTCTCTTGCCTTCCTTTTTGCCAGGAGGCACGCCTTTTTCCATCAGAGGAACTGAACTCACCAAAATCACTGAGAGCAATCTGAAATCACTAACAATCAATGGAACTGTCAGTCACCACCAGCCGATGCAAAGCACGTATACTCCAGTTATATTCCTACCGTGTCATTCGCTTTCAATTTTCTCCAACACTGTAATTTTTTTTTTTTCTAAAAAAAGTTGCAGTTTCAGTCACTTCTGTGGCTTGGAGTGGATTTTTGCTGTATCACAGCTCGACAGAAATCACCCTTATCCATTGCCGCAAAACACTGCTGTGTGGAACACACCGCCCCACGGTGTTGTGTTTTACAGGATTGCATCAGTACAGTTTCACCACATGCATATTTAATAAGCAACAATGGCCTTTCTGCAGGATGTGCAATTTAAGCAGATATGCTTAGTAACTAATCATAATAACGTGGAGCAGTCATATCCATACAGACAAGGACAACAGGGTCTGAAGTCTGGGATGGAGTCAACTCTATCGCTAAATATACAATCATCTTTCTGATGTGCAATTAGGGAATTTGTAAACATACAGTAAGACTGGGACCAATTTTAAAAGCAGACTTTGGACTACACTCAGCTGCACCAAATGTGCATTTAACTTAAATATGGCACTGTTTCCCATTACATTCTCATTAGCGGCAAAGCTGCAATGAGCACAGAGACATTTCACTGCTGCAGTCAGAGCTGTAGAAGTAATATATTTGAGCTCCATGATAGAGAATGAAAGCACCGATCCACATGGATGTTTCTAAAACTCTGGACTGAGGGCAAAGCCTTCATGGTTTCATTGTCTGGAACAGATGAATGACTGTTTTTCATGCAGGTGAAGTCGTCTGACAGCAGCTTTTTTTAACAGTTCTGCCACTGGTGAACTCAGATTTGAGCCCCATTATATGCAACCTGCAGTAAAGATAAAATGTGTAGAGTCCACATAAAAGTTCACCTAATGGAGTTTGAACAGACAGGCATCATGAACTGACTAACCTGTAAAGACAGCTCTCAGCTCTCCACGGCCTCAAAGTTTGAGAGTCTGGGGAAGTTTTGACATTTGGGAGTCAAGAGGGGAGAGTGGAATTAAAAGAGACAAGGTGCACTTAGAGACAAGCCCAGCAGGTTAATGATCACTGTGCCACCGCCAGGCTCCAGCCATCTGGTTAGCTTGTAATAGAGGCCGTTCCTGCTCAACGCAAACGCAGCTACAGAGGAGGTAGGAGGTAATTTGGTGGCAGGGTGGTAGAAATCCAGTAGAGAATGCTGATTATGTGGGAGAGTGGGTGTGAGGCATACAGTACAGCATTTTGCCTCCTGATAATTAAGGTATGAGCTACAGGTGACAGTGATACTAACAAGGACAGTGGCATGTCTACCTCTTAGTGAGCACAGCCTGCCAGCATGACAGACAACAAGTCTGTACAGGGCGTCCTTATGGTTACCAAGATTCCTCTGTCTCAAGCATAAGGTTCACCTTTGGGATGTCGCAACAGAAGATGACAGGAACGGATTGCGTAACAGCAGGTGTGACACCCACAGTCATTTTTCTGTAAATGTCTGACCTCCAATTGTTACAGGTGCATGGATCCAGACATTATGTGACATGTGCTGCATGTTCACCTCCTGTTGTCTCCCACATCCTCTGTCACAATGTGTCAAAGACTGGAAAGGTGACAAAATGTGTTACTGGGAGGTCTTTCCAATACTTGGGGCAAGACACCCACTTCATACGAGTCCCTGGACATATGGTTACCTTCAACATCTCAATTTCAACATCTTATTCAATACAGGGAAATTTTGGGCAAACCATACAGTTTGAAAACGAGACAATGTTTTGATGCATTGGATGTGCTGAATGTGCATATTAAGGCAGTACAGGAGGAGGCGCACATTAATAATCCTCCAGAACTGTAACATGCTCATGTTTCTTTAAACATTGATTTTTAACATGAAACTGCTTCATTCAATATTTTTACTGGTTTAAATCACCTTGTCCATTTGTTTGGGGAGGAAGACACCTCTGCAGACAATCTGGCACCTGGTTTAAATTTCCTCAATAATGAACACTGTAGGAATTTTAAACATGTGAAGTTTCTTGCTTGTTGCAATCTGCAGTCCTCACCACTAGATGCCACTAAATCCCCTAAATCTTACACACAGGACCTTTAAGATTACTTTGGCAAAACTCGTTGTTGCCTTTTGGGGTCATACTTTTTGCACCAAAAAACATTACATTAACTTAATTAATTTCCAGCACTAACGGAGACACGACTGCAGATTTTTATTTTCCGGCATCTACCTGGAGTCACTGGTAAATTCATGTAACTAATGATTTCAAATCACCATGACTCTATTTTAGTTTTCTAAAGAAGATCTTAAACTCCACAGTACAGACAGCTGCTATGTCATTTCCACCATCAGTCAAACTTGTTCTGTTTCACACACTAATTTTCTCTTCCTCACACACCAGCCTGCTCTGGCCATTCCACCCACATTATTTGAACAAAGACAGAAGAAAAACATATTGCTCCTATTATACCCTGGCGTTTGGTTTTCCATAGAAAGCAGTGATTGTGTTTCCATTGGAGCGCGGTGATGTAGATGATGGCTTTGGCAGGCGGCAGACAGGCCCGCTCTGATGAGCGAACACTCCGCTGGAGGAGAATGGGACGGGAAAAGGCATGAAAAATGGTGCAGCGTTTAGCGTCGCTTGGCACCGCTGCCGTGGGTTCATTGAGTCAGAAACGAAGAGGCCGTCTTTGTGGGGTGTGACTGTCACTGCCGGATGACAGATTACATTCTGGGTTCTCTGAGAGAAGCACAGAGGATGAGATAATGGTTATGAAATAAAACTCTCCCAAACTGCGAAAACAGACAAAAAACGGTGACATAAACTGCCAGTTTAAGGTGAAATATTCAGCGACACAACAAAAGCTGTGAGCAAAAAAACGTCATCCCTCAGCAGTACATTCACACAATTTCACCCTTATATCCCTCAACATATTGTGTTTGAAAAGCCATATTGATCTGTAAGCAAATGGCATTTTTGGCATGAAACAGCGCTGCTTGGCACTTCAGGGAACAAGCTGACAACCTGGCCTTAAGAAGTCAATAAACTGGTTTCCACAAGGGGCCAAACAGCACTCACTCCCCCAGACTGGGACATTATGTGATTGCTGTTAATCCCCTCGTCTTATTGTCTGGACATCAGAGGGGATTTGTCAGTTGAGCTGAACAGAACCTTCAAATCAACACAATTCGATCCTGTGATTCACAGAGGGAGCTGTTGTAAAAGAGCTCCAGATATTTACCTCAGTTTGTTCTGCAGTAGATGTGCACCAACTCCTTACATACATGTTGTACAGTAAACATAGTTAGAAGAGGCAATGAAGGTCATAGAGCAGTGGCGTTGGTGATAATTGTCACATTTATATAACATGTAGCCATGTGTGTTAATATTGTTAATATAAAGACAAAGATTACGTGAGGTTTAAAAAGAGAACAAATTTAGTCTTTTGTACTTTTTTTTTTTTTTCTGACCAATTCTTCTTCAGGCTAAATGCAAAGTAATTAAGCAGTAAAAAGTAGGACTGGCTGAATTTGTACAGTAAAGTATGTTGATTTTGCCCTGCAGTGAGACAGGCTCACTATCACACATCTCCAGTAATTTTCCTCCCAGCTCTCACATGATCATTGTAGCATCACAGGAGAACTGCCAGCAGCTCTGAGCCAATCACAGCATAATATCAGTTGATCAGAATCTAAAGATCGAGGCTACTCTTGACAGTTTCATACATGAGGCAAAATTTGAGCATGCTAACTGAAAATATATATTAACTTTGACTCTGGAAGCTGCATGTGAGTGTGATAAACCCTTCCTATGTCTTTTTTTAAGTTTTTATTCAGGGTATTGAAGAGTTAGAATCCTCACTCATAACAGCAAAAGCAGAGGAGGTAGCTTTTATGGATCGGCAACACAGCGCATATCAAGTGCGTTCCGCCAAGGGCAACCAAGAATGAAAGCGCTTACAAAGAGAATGAAGGAACTTCTCAATCTAAAAGCTCCTGTCAGACTAAACAAACAACAGTCGTCTGCATCAACCAGGATATCACAAGGACTCGCTCTGGATGTAACCGGGACACTAAAGAACCCTCAGATAAAGCAAAGTGACATTGACAATTGTCACGCTTTGTCTGAGTCATTAAAGAGAGAGGACTGACATGGGAGGAGGCAGAAAAGTGATGAAAAAAATCACATGAAATGAGAACAATTTTTTTTTTACCCTCCCTTCAATTCATGGCTCAGTTAAAGAAATCCACTGGCCCTGCTGTCTAGTCACTCGAATATATCAGCAGAAAGCTTTGACAGGACATGGAAGAAAAGCATTGGAAGCAATGTTTCAGTGGAGCAAATGGAATGAGACACTAAATAAGACACTGAATAACATCAGGACAAGGACAAGAACACATAAACAGGAGCATGAAAAATCTGCTGTTCACTTCCTTGAATGTGTAGCCTCTCTTTCTGAGCATTTTGCCCTCGGCTAAATTTTCCACCTCTTTCCTTGTTAGAAAACACCCTGTTCCACAACACAGCTGTACTAGTGCCAACAGTAAACGGATGTTAGACAGCACAGGGAACATTTATTGTTCTAATATCTCTAAACCACATTTATTCCTTTCCACGGCACACAGTGCAGGTGGGGGTGATGGAAGGGCTGAGAGGGAGAGGGGGACTGATGTGTTTAACAAGCAGGGCTTGAACCTGAGGTGTTACGGCCACACGATGTGTGTTGAAATCAGAGCTGGGAAGCTGTCTATCAATCCGGCAGAGTGAAGGTCCTCTGCTGTCAGGTGCACAAAACTATAGATTCAGAGTCTGAGTCTTTATATGCATGAAAGCAAAGCAGAAACACACATTTTTGCAGCTGGTTTAAAAAACCAAGGCTGTTCTCATTCCCAGGTTGTCAAAAAACAATACTATGTCTTGCCCTTTGACCTGTGATACAGACACCGAAGGTACCTTTTGGCAGAGTGGGCGAGAGGGGTGATGGATGGGTCAAGCAAACACAGACTCTCAGCTGGGAGACTGCTGTTCGAGTACCGTGTGAAACCAGAAGTCAGTGCTGTTTTAACCTTAAGTCAGTGCTGTTATAAATTCACCTTTAACGCCATGGAAGGCATACAAGTAAACTGAAAGCTGCTCTTGTTCCATTTTTAGTACATGTACATGCATGCTCTCATTTTATAGGTAACACTGGAGTTTTCTCCCCAACAGTCAGAATCACTGTAAGGGCTTCTGTCATTGAGTAATACAAGTTTAAATACACTGAAATAGTTAGTCTTTAAGAAAGACAACAGAAGAGCCAGGGGTGAAAATCCTATTTCATAGCTGGGGGGACAATAAACAATAAAATTTCAGAGAATAATTCCAGGGGGACAAGGAAAAAAAAGTTGTAGCCTGTATTTTATACAACATCTTTTACCGCAATTTGACACTTTAATCTTTTCTCTATCTCTCCAACTGGCAGGCATAGGACCTTTCTTAGCACTGGCTGAGTCCACCTGCACATGTCCAGATTTAAAACAAAATGACTGAAATCAAATTAACATGTACACATCGACAACAGTCAGGTGCACCGTGCTATCCAGGTGCTGAGTGTGTCTGGAGCAGAGCAGGTCTCTGTCTCCCCGTGCGCAGTAGTGTGAATATTTATGCTATTAAGTAAACGGAGAAAACATGTCTCTCATTGTTTAATAGCAGCAAAACAATAAGGCTTCATTCATCAAAGACCGAAACTCGATCTCTCTCCTTCTCTCCCTCTTTTTCATCTGGCTCAGGTGTGTGGAATGGATCCGTCGTCTCTGGCTGGCTGCAGGAGCAAACCGTTTTGTTTGTTTTTTTTTGTTTTTTTACCGGCAGTTAGATAAACATTTCCTGCAATTAAACTGGTAAACTGGTTTATAAACAGTGTGCTGTGAGATCTGCCGCTGTGCACCTCAAAACCGTGCGTAATAATCGCGCGTAATTGCCGCTCCTCATCAGTTAAACTGCACGTCTGTCATGTTTGTCTCACTGACAGCTGGAGATCCTACAGATATTAACTACAAGCCGCTCCGTCACTGACTGCTCTTGTCCTGTCCTCTCCCTCTTCTTTCTCTCCTGTCCTCTCTGACTATCACTAAACTCTGGCTTTTGAACAATGCAGGAGAAATGTTGCAGACAGTTTATATTATCAGCCTGGGCCTGGGCCTTGTTGTAACAGTAAATGGGATGTGTTGTAACTTGTGTAAGTTAAACTGTATCTGCGAGTGAACATCTTACCCCGTGCGATGTGGGCAGCCGGGTCCAGCCACACGCTGCAAAGGCTGCCAAGTACTAACGGCTGCTAGCCCCGCCCGTTGGAAAGAGTGTGGGATATACCACTGCTAGGAATGGGAGGGGGGGACTAAATCTTTTAAGATTTAAATAGCACATTATTGCGCGATTATAATGAGCACCGCTTACATTGTGCTTTTAATAAATACTACTGCATTGTTCAAAAATTATTAATTGTGTCTCAAATGATTCTAGGGGGGCACAGCTTTACTGAAGGGGGAGTCATGTCCCCCCTGCCCCCCCCCCCCCCCCCGGGATTTCCGCCCCTGAGAAGAGCCATTTGTTTATCATTTATGTACGTTCATAATGGTCTATGACGACAGTAACAGGTTAAAAAACTTCCCTCGGGGTCAGGAGTGTCATTGGCTTCAAGACCACCAACTGTGAGACCATCTACGAGAACTGAGCCTGTCATCACTGGCTCTTGTTGGCTTTTGTAGGCTCTAGAAAGGACATGAAAGCTCCAACTGGCTCAAGTGAGGTGTCAACCAAAATTTTTCAAAGTTCAGCATCAATTCTGATGATCAGCTTTTGGCAGTAGTTACATGCAAACTGGAGTTATTAGGACAATAGGTTGGGAAATATGAACATCTGAAATGATGCAACAGTAGTCCGTGGATATCTATGGATGCAATAATGGGTTTCCCTTAATATTTCTCTGGAGGCGGGCACACACCCTCCACTGGCTTCTCGCTAGCTGCTAGCCAGCCAGCTCAAGGTTTTCAAAGGTAAACATCAAGGAAGATGGAGAGGAATGGACACCAGCTGAACTAGCATCATGCTAGCCTTCGTACAGCCATGTGGAAATAAACTGGACGACCTCCGTGCCGCATCAGCTTCCAACGAGATACTAGTAACTGCAATATCCTTTGATTCACTGAAACTTTCTAAATCCTAGACAGTGCCATTCAAACAGGTGACTCTTTTTCTATACGGTGATCTGAGAGAGCAGATCCCCAGGTCATCTCTTCCTCTTTCTAGTGAGAGGAGACCTGTGTTTAATGATAAATAAGGACTGGTGGGACGGTTGGAATGCGAGGTTGTGTCCTGGCTGGTCCTGCTGCGAATCACTGCTAATGGTGGCTGCAGTGCGGCACTGCTGTGATCAGGAGGAGCGACCAAGCAGCTGCTGGGGTTGGGATGTGTGGACGGTTGTATCATTCCACAGCCAGAAACCATAAAATTACCAAAACCATCCGGAAACACTGATTGGATTTAGATCGTCACATTAGATCGGACATTTGCAAATATATAGGGACCATTTTTGTTAGAATATTATCTGGTTATCTGCCTGGTTGTATCTTGAAATGGCCGGCATCAGTCATACCTCCCCCGGATAGTAGCTTTCTAACGATAGGTGTATAAGTAAACCCCTTAAATACAGCTGTCCTTTACATATCATAATCATCTAAAAAACCATACAAAGATATCCAGAAATATCAGTAAATAGATGTGGACGCATCCCCCTCTTACTCTATTGAGACATAAACCAGACTTATTCTGTCCTCTGTCTGGTAACAGCACCAAAGCTGCCTTTGCGCCATAATAGCCATTACATGCTGCTGTGTACTGTGAGGCATACAAGTGTAATGATGGCATGAGTTACTGGCTGTGTCCCAAAATCACTCCCTTTTTACTAAGCAGTGCATTACCACCCACCCTCTAGCTGTGAGACAACAATGCTAACCACTGCACCACTGTGCCACCCAGTTGGTGTTGACATCTAGAAATGACTATACATGGCAGAAAGAAGGGGACATGTAGAATTAGCTATTGTCAGCTGATGATTCATAACCCTCTGTGTTGACAAAGTTGGCGAGCATCAACACATCCGCCAAATGATTGTTTTCTCTCAGCTCTACAGGAAATTACTTCCACTGACTTGTGGATCATGTTTGTTGCCGTGTGGAGACACAATCTTATTTGTTACAGATTTTAAACTCCACACTGTGTTTGCCAAACTTTTTAATCCCGGTGAGGACCCGAATGACCATGTTTTTCATTTCCAACACTCCAAAAAGAATTACCAGCTGCAGTTCCCCTGTATAAGAGGTTCACTGAAATACTTCAGATATAAAAAAAAAGGTGAAGGATGTCTTGTGATACAGATAATGGATGTGGGAGAAAGGGATGGCTGAATCACAGAAGATAGTTGATCCTGCCTCCTGTGTGCAGCAACAGAGCTTTGCAAACAATAAAAACTGATTCTGGAGCGACCTTTAAACTGCACATGCAGCTGCTGTGCAAGTCAGAAAAACTAATCAGCAAACTGCTATAGATATATTGTATTTCAACAAATGAAGGCTTCTAATCTTTTACTTATTCACACAGTTTTCATGTTCCAAACTCAATGTGAGGCACTGCAGAAAGAAAGTTCTCACCTGTGTGCACACACTCACAGGCACACAGGCATATTAACACACAGAGTGGGACAAATAGACAGAGGCACGCAATCCTGCAAGCTTGCTCACACACACACACACACACACACACACACACACACACACACACACACACACACACACACAGTACTTTGAATTCCATTTGCCCTGTAAAGCTCCCAAAACTCTTCTTCTTAATTCTTCCCTTCACAAGCAAAGCCAGGGGAGTAATCCACAATCTCAGGATCTTCTCTTTTTTGCTTCCAAATGCAAATGGAAATCCTTGTTCTACAAACGGCTTATTGAACGGTTCAGAAAGGAGGCTGTTGTCTCTCATCGGTTTCCTGCAGAAAGAAAGCGAAACGAGAAGTTCATCTATTCGCCGAAGCCACCGACGATCATACGATGCTCTAATTTCTCACCTTACAGGGAAGTGATTATGATGCATGTAGAAGAATCATCAAGAGAGGGACTTTAACGCTACATCACATCTTCATATCGCAATCACAAAGTAGATATGAGCAACCTCTTCCTACTAAGGCGATACAGTCAGTGAAAGATTTACTTTTCACAAAGTTTGACCATATTAAGTGTTCAGTTTCAGTAACAGCTAATTGAGACTCTTGTGGGCGCATCCTGAGAGCTAAGTGGTTTGGGCAATAGTTGGAGTCAGGCAGCCACAATCCTGCGTTATGGTTAGGAAAAAATTTTGTATTTTGTGAATTAAAAAGGCAAATATTTTAATTCCCCTGCAAGGGATCAATAAAGTTCATCTTCAGTTGCATGTCTGTAATGTGACGTAAAAAAATCCAGTATTGTGGATAAAAGTCAGATGTACTACACCCCCCCCCTCCCTTTCCGCCTCACTACATATAAAGGGCACACTGCTTCCTGCATTAGCACTGAATGTCAGCGTTCGATGCAAATTGCGAGGTGCAGAATTGACCAGTTATCCCAATCCTTGGGATACACGGCTGAAAGAAGACTTGTTGTGGATGTAGTAATAATTTGTATTCAAGATAATCTCTCCTGTCTAGCACCACACGTGACTTAAGGCAAAATGATCATAAATGATTTAAAGCTGTTATTAAGTGCTGTTGGGCTGAATCACTTGTGCGTTTTATCTATAAAAGTGACAAAATGACATTCATTTATATGCAAATGTGGATATTTTATCAAGGATTGCTGCCTTTACATGTCAGACCTCTCTTACACGTCATTAACATGCATTTCATATCAGCTTAATGTTCAGATACGATTTAAAAGGGACTGCAGAGCAGATTAAATACCTCTTCTCTGACAAAAAGATCTGAGATCTGATTGCTTTGATCAAACACAGAAAGCTGCATGTGCTGGCTACAATCATAGAAATACATTTCTTGACTCATTCCTTATACGTTAAGAATTGCATTGAATGCATTAAATTGCACTGAGATGAAGGGAACTGAGTCGAATGGAATCAAGCTGAACTCACTTGGAGTTGAGTGAACTGAAGTGCCACTGAATTTGCTATCTATTGAAATGAACTTAACATAGAGAGCAGAGACCTGTGCTGCCGGCTGCTGATAAGCAAAGCGCTGTGGTGTGTGTGTGTGCGTGCGTAAGCCTTGTATCTACTGTTTGATTAGTGTTGTTGGGATTGTTGCTTCTGAATGTCAGACACTTCCGTGTGATGCACCGTTTGGCAGATGCAGACTGATCAACGTGTCAGCGCTGGCAGTCAAGCAGCTGAGCTGTGAGTTGTATTTGTATGGGAGAGAGCATCCAACACAGAAGCTGAGCAGGATGAGCAGGTCGGCGCGTTTGTGTGCCGAGTGTGAATACAATGCTTTCATACTCTGTAAATGTTATCGCACTTGAAACTCTCAGCGAGTACGGCAGTGTAAATGTTTTTAATCAGAGAAAGAACATATTTGACTGAATATGCTAAAATGCCTCTCCCTTGTTCCTAAAGTCTAATGTGATGTCCTTGAATTGCTTGTTAAGACCAACAATTCAATATCCAAACATATTTAATCAAAAAAAGTCCAGAAATTCTTTACTGGAACTAAGCCTCAGACCAAATGCACACAAAGTATATGAACAGGGCTACATACTTTCGGCCTTATAGTTGCCATATATCAGTTGTGTGCAGTATATCAACCAGAGTCAGGGACAAGTCCATGAAAAGATTCATCAACAAGGACTGGGGTCATAAAATCTATCCTAACACTGACTAGCAGTCAGAACAAGAACTTTAAAACAGGACTAATGTGAGTGCTTTTTATTTTATTCAGTTCAGTTCTGTACGAGCTGTAATCGATTAATCTCCTTTTTAAGGAAACTTGAAAGCAATCGATTCTGTCAGGTATACAGTACTTGCAACAGGCCTGATCTGTTCTTTAGATAAGGGGCTGCAATTTTAATAAATTCACACATATGTGACTTGAAAGTTAGATTGAAGTTATAATAACTCCCAAGTAAGTGGAGTATTGTGCTAAGATATAGTAAAATGCGAGTAAAATTTCTTGGACCAATACCTAGATCCTCATATTTTACTTCGGGGTTGGACTGAATTTGGGGTCATCTATACACTTATGTCAGAGATACTTATAGACAGAGATATTTTTCAAATCAGTAAGATCAGTACTATCTATGGCTGTAGAGTTGAGAGTCATCTGCATAGAATGACCTCGTGGATGATTACCTGTGATGTCAGATTAAACAAAACAGAAGAAGAGTGGACCCAGAATTGAACCATGTGGCACTCCATGATGAGCGTTCATATGGTCAGAATAAAACATTGTGATCTAATTGGAAACCAGACTAGAGTGTCTTTAACAAGCTGTTTTTGTTAGCTGATTTAAAGAGTTGAATGCCGACTCATTTCCTGACTTCTGCAGCAGTTTGGAAATTGAGCTACAGTTTCTCAGACTATTGGAGAGTAGATTACTTTTTTGCAACAGTGGCTGTACAACTGCTGTTGTACTACTCTACAATACAGTCTCTACCACTACTGTTGTAAACGTGTGGGGAAAAATAATGTCTTGGCTGCAAACCATTTGGCAAATTAAGCCAACAGGCAAAATTAATCCTACTAAAAAAATAAAATAAAAAGTGTTTGCCCCAAGTACTTCACTACTTGACTGGATTTTCTTCAGTAGCTAAAAAAAAAAAAAGGAAATCTAATTTGGGTGATATAACTGTATCAACACTTACACTGGCAGAGTATAGAGGATATTGCACTTCTGATGTCCCTCTCTGAAGAATAAATGACAAATTCATGTTTCAAAAAGCAGAGATAAAATCCTGTTTTCAATCTGGTCAATGATTTATGATTGTGTGTGTGTGTGTGTATGAGTGAAATTCACTGAGCGTACACAAACATGCCCCCGGTAGTTGTGCTTAAAGCAAACCTCTCCTCAGGCCTTTTAACCATATGAAACTCCACCTTCAAAGCTCAGCCTCATCCCCCAGCCTCTCTGCGCTGCCACGAGCTGACTAATCCTGCACGTTATCTTTGTGATACATTCCTCAGCAACAGTTTAGCATGAACATTTCCTTAAATACTCGACAGAGATTACACTCTGCAGTTCTCCCTCAGCAGCCAAGACGCTGCCTGTTATTTAACATTTAAACTACAGTTTAAATAATGTACCGGGGATTGATGGATGAGGGCCGGGGTTAGGGAGAGGTGGGATCTGATAAGTGAGGCGCTGCCCGCCAGGAGAAAATGATCAGGGATGAAACTCTCAACAAAAATGAAACGGATCTTTTATGGACAATCAGGCGAGACAGTGGCACGCAGAGGGAAGTTGCGTCACGTCCAACCACTTATGTCAAAGAGAGAGAATGCGTGTGTACCTATAATCACGCATTTTCTTTCTAACTCGGTGGTTGTTTCCTTGCAGAAGAGTGAGGCAAAGGCCAAACTCTAAGTACTGCAGAGGCTTGTTTCCCTCAGCAGCTGTGTTTGAGGTTGTGAAAAAAGAAGTGGAAGAGCTTTAATAGATCACAGAGAGAGTAGCTGAGGATGGAAATATGAGCTTTGGGGACAAACAAGGCAGGTTATAACAGTTTGAACAGTAGGACTCCAGAACTTGGTAACATCCACATGCTATTTCCACTGTTAGCAATTATATTTGCTTCATAATCTTGTTCAACTGGTGGTTGGAAAAATACCTTGAGACTTCCTGGTTAAATAAACTGCACAAATATTAAATGGTTTATATTTCAAGCAGACATTGTGCTAGACTTTTTCGTCGCCGGTCATTTTGACCATCAGGGTCATAAAAATCCGGTCATAATCTATTTTTACCGGTCATTTTAACTTTCGTTTTTAAATGATAATAAAGATATTCAAAGACATTTAGTTTTCATTCGTTCGTTTTTAATAAATTCAACAAGCAAGTTATAAAGTGTGCATTAATAAGGACATGAATGAAAAGATGAACAGACATCCACACACCTGTGCCATTAGGTTTCGCCCTGGACACACCGGACGGCACTAACGCGTCCGGTGTGTCCAGAGCGTTATGTAGTTATGTCTGTAGGCTTGGTGACACAAAATTAAAATTGTAATGAAGTGATTAGGGTATTGCAAAATGTGTTCGGTTAGTGGGCAGGGGTAATTGCAACCGGTCAAAATGACCGACGGCCTTCAGATTTTCCAGTCATTGTTGTAAAAAACCGGTCAATGACCGAGAATATCCGGTTAACGCGACCCCTGATTTCAAGTATAACACATGGGCTTTGACACGGAAAAACAGAATCCTTGGTGTAGGGCTAACCGTCTCAGAAAATATCATGGTTTCAGGGTATCACAAAATTTAAAAATCATTATCATCTGTCAGAATGACCTTTAAAAGAATTAAAACAGACAGGTTATTTTTGGTTACTATTATTATTTATGGTATCGACATGACTGTTAAATTCAATGTGTTGCTGTTGAAACAGGGGGAAAGGCTACTGACAACATTCATGACACACAGAAGCAAGCATGTCAGATTTCCCATGTAAAGCCTGTACTGGAATCAGACATTGATTTTTACACTTTTTCTTCAGTGTTACTGGTGAATCGATTGATGCCTGTCTTAACTTATGGTCCCTTGTTTTTCTTCTCCTTTGCTCTTTCAGTTGCAGGTTTAAAACTCTTCAAAGGTCACTGTCTTTAATGTATAATGTACACAGTACTTGCCCAGTGCCCCAAATTGGTCCCCAAGACTCATGTTATCATGTAGCAACCTGATAGACTCAACTCCCACTCCTAATGATTGAGAGTTGTTTTCTACATTATTGAATCCACTGTGCTCTTCTTTGTTTTTGTTTTGGTTCGGTGTGTTTGCAGAGACGCATGGGACTGAAGCTGCCGGGCAATGATCCGAAGATCATTATATTTTGCAAGAAGCACATCTTACGTCCTAACCAAGTGCAAGTTCTTTTGTTTACCTTTTTTATCTGATGATTAGAGTAGCCTTTTAGAGTCAAACTTAAACCCTTTCTACATGAATAGAGGTATTTTTGAAAACAGATATCTAATTCAGTCCACATGACCTTCATTTTACAAAATATCTCTATCCAAACTGGAACGCAAAAACAACTCCAAATGTCCGCTGGTGTTAGTAGTCTTGAGCAGTCGACGTCATCACAAAGGTAGTAAAGTGTACAGGCTAAAGTTACCTTTTCAAAAAAAAAAAAAAAAAAAAACTTGCTGGAGATCTCATCACCATTGGTTCCCTTTCAATTTAAGGATGAAGGAGCTCACTCAAACATACAAGTGACGCTCTGGAGATGCACAAGTTTTTTTCCAACTCTCATCGACAGAGTCCCACTCTAGAAAGTGTCCCATTATCGGCTGTGTGACTGGGCTGGATCCAAAACTATTGTTTCTGATCGATGTTAAAGAGTTACTAAACTCCAGACTTTAAGTTACATTAATATGTTACTGTTATTGGCTGTTTGCTAACAGGGCTTTGGTTGCACTTATAGTGGTATTTACAGCCCATGGTGTGACACCATGCACCACAGAAAATGCAAGACACTGTAGCACTGAGCTGAAATAAAACAAGTGCTTGTAACTTAAATAACATAAATAAACAGTCGTACTGCATTTTTGTTTATAGTGTGTGGTGTTTCACCACGGGCGGGGCTCAGACCCAGCTCGGCACACAAGGAAGCCCAGCAGAGTGGGAAATTGACAGCGCACAGCTATGAGTTGATGATGGCTGAATCATTTGTTGCTGTGTGCATGAAAGCTTTGTGAGTAGAAAACTTTTGTCAATATGGACATATACTACACACATCGTTAGCTTGGTTAGTTATGATGGGGTTTGTTTTACAATAAGTGACTGACTGACTGACCACTGCTCCCCACAGTCTGCAGAGTCATAGATGTTGGTTTTATGGGGGCGGTCTGCTGGTGATGAAAGCTGCCTCCATATACATCACTTGGCACCACATCAGCCAAAAGCGCTTTGAGTGGTCGGAGGACTAGAAAGGCGCTATACAAATGCAGGTCCATTTACCAGGTCCAATAGCAATAGACAGGTTTCAACCTGTTGAAAGCAGTCACTATACATATTCATAACACAATATGTAGAATTAAAACACTTTATACTGGGTGGCTTTGGCTCAGAGGTAGAGCGGGTCGTCTACCAATCGGAAGATCACCAGTTCCCCGGCCCAAACACCTCCGTTCCTCTGTGAAGTGTTGCAGCAATATTAAGTTAAAATGTAAAGTAAGCATTAGACCACACAGTGCTAATGGTGGCACATGGATAAGAGGCCAAAATGTAGACGAAAATCTGATTTTATAAAAACATCCCAATGCTTATTTTAGGGTATAATGTGACTATTCTAACTAAATAAATCTTGAGATTCAGCGTTCATTCCTGAACATGAAAACAACAGTGGACACTGAGATGTTGTTAACTAAACTACTGCTCAATCAATGATTCACACTAGATGGTACAGTTAGAATATATCCTGCTACGTGGATTTAAAGTCTGCCACAAACACACACTTGCTGTACTACCTGCATAACTCCCTAAACCACTGTTGGCTACTACACATCAATTACAACAATTGAAATGGTCCTGACAAAGCAGCAGACACTTAGATAAACTTTAAGGGGGTGCTCCACTTGAGCACCTAGAGAAATCACACACAACAAATGTCGTGATCAAGCAGCAGGTCCGGGGGCGAAGAAAGAAGTAGTGCATAGTGTGGTCAGTTAAGTCATCATCTGTACGCCGGCTCAGTGTAACGTAGACACGCTGTGGAGCTTATGAACATCTTACTTCTCTCTGCAACTTAAGGCACGCTCTCCAGCGGCCTCATTACCAATATCATATAAATACATAGCCAGGGACCTTGATTTGTTCAATAATTCAACTGCTGATTCTCTCTTCCCTCAGACTGCTGCCGCCGAAGGCAAGTCTGGAGGATGTTGTTAATACTGAGCGGGTAATAGAACTCCTGTGTGTGTGAGTAATAGTGTTGGGCAATTGGATGAATACAGAACTCGCCGGTGGACTAAATCTACTTCTGGTGGAAATTCCCTTGCTTATACAATGTTTTTTGACTCTAATTACCTGAATATAAAAAGTCAAAGCAGGGCAACACTCCTGCAGCTTTGAACAGAAAAGCCTTGACAGGAGATGATAAGACTATCATCCAAAAAAATAAATAATAATAATAATCATTTTCATAATAATGGAACCATGGCTATTTGTAACTCTGTAATATGGACTCCTAAACTCATTGAATTTAAGTGATGCATTTTGCTGCCATTACATTTATTGTGTGCAGCTCTAGCCAGCCACTATAGCCTGCCAAGCTTGCTAACGAAACAATAATTTTACACAGTTTACATTGGCTGCTATCTCACAACTGTTTACAAACTATGCCTTTTTCGTGCTGCAGTTTCTACTCCAACAGAGAAGCTTAATACAAGATTGGATGGCTGCACCACAGCTAATAGCTTGTTACATTTTGGACTCTCTGCTTGTATTTTCCTCACTTTAGACTGATTCCAATTGGTCCAATTGGTCGTAGGGCTGTCCCCGACTAAGAATTTTCCTAGTCGACCAACAGTCGTCACTTGGAGCCATTAGTCAACTAGTCCCCCTCTTTACAATATTAATTTTTAATTATTAAAGTATATATTTTTTGGACTGGGCAACACAACGGTTTGAGTTCAAGGTCTGAGAAAGAATAGTATCAGTAACATTGTGAACACTGTGCTACATTACAGAGAAATTCATTAATATAGGCCTATGTTTTATTTGAAAGTGCACGTCACACACTGAGTGAGCCGCCTGTTAATGACGCTGTCGGCAAAACAGTAATGGTGGCTGATGGGCATGTAGCTACTTCCATGTTTCAGATGATACGTCATGTTTGTAGTCGACCAATGAAGATGAGTTTACATATCACCTTGAGTTCGTCCTTCACCTTCTCAAAATGATCCCACACTTTGGATTTCCTGCCCAACATGTTATTAACTAGCCTGTGGAATAACCGTAGGTACCAGCCCTGGAAATTAACCTGACTCTTGTCTGACTGCTGAGCGTGGACACTTCCTGTGTCTGTCCTTTCAAATTAAATTCTCCATTGGTCCAGTCATATAGGTTTTGATTTATTTTGACAAGGCACAGCTCCTAATAGAGTTTCACATTTTTATTTTTTTTCTCTGCGACCAATAATATCTTATTAACCTTTGACTAATGACCTTTCTGGTCGACTAAAGTTTGGGGGCAGCCTAATTGGTCGGCAGTACATATTCACATGTTAATGTTCAAGAAAGCTGAACTGCAGCGATACTCTTCAGTGTACATTTTTCACTATTCTTTGCTTTCATATCAGACAGAATTGTCATCTCGTTACACTCCGTTTCCAACTTTGGTCTGACATTGCGTCCACTTTAAAGACGCTTTATGTAAGAATGTGGCCAAAACGGTTACTGCACTCAAATTCAAAATACTGCCGCGGGTCGTGTCCGCCCCCCCTCGCCTACAGATTCGAGGTTGTTGGACAGCGGCACACTAGAGACTGATTTGTTTGCCCACAGGCAGCTGCTGTGGCAGGGCTGCATCGCTGTGTCCTTGATCTTTGGTTTTCCAGCGGACCGTTCGAGCAAGTCCGACTTCTCTGCTGCTAACGCTGCTGCCAGGATACAGCGTAGGACAAGCCGGCTGATAATGCTATGTACCGGGACACTGCTAATGCTGCTTGCCGTGCTGCTGTAGCTCAGTTGTAACTGTAACTGATGCTGAGACTCTACTGACTGTGTGACTGGTAGACGGCGGTGGGTGGCGCAACAGGCCAAAACACAAATTCAAAACATAATCATGATTTGCGGACTGTAAAAATGTTTTTTAAATGCAAATATTCTGGCTGTACTATTGTTGTTGGTGAGATCAGTATGTTATATGAACATTATTCCTTAGTCTCTGTGACATATTAGGAGGATTTTACAACTATTTGCTTTAGATTTCTTACATATGACTCCTTCAACTGATTCTCTTGGGGGGGAAAGGGATTTGATTTTCCCAATCCAATCACTAGAGACCAACATATCCCTCTGAATCTAACGTCATTAAGTCCACGCTTATCGTAGTCATGCTAACATATTTGTTTTACCAGTATTCTAAGTGTGAAACGCAGCAAAGTAAAACAAACTACAGAGTCTGTTGATACTGAGAAGACATGCTGGTTTAGAACAGCCTTGACAGGCGTGTCTACCTTTTCTACAGTGCTCGCCATTGTTATTACTCCTCATTGCTTCCTGTGCAACAAGTGACAACACTTGGTGCTGGTGCTAATTGGTGCTTTGTATTTCAACCAAGAAACCATTGTTTCATGTCACAGTGCCACTAGAATCAGTCGACCTGTTGGAGTGGGCGGATTTTAAGGTGTGGACCCAGGAAACACTCCTCTGTGAGTGAATCCACTTGTCATTAAAAATCCATTAACATGACTTGATTTCATTTGTGATGCGACCAAACCCTAACACTGACAGCACAACTCATCTCACATGTCAGCAGAGAAACCTGGCTGACAAACTGTCACACGCCACAAAAATGTGCAGACAACAGGTTGAAAATGAAACAGCCTCGTGCATCATTGTAAAGGATCCAAGACAAACAATAAAAAAGAAAAGGAGAACACAAAATCATTGTTCTGTCGCCAAGATCAACACAATGAGCTACTGTAAAAATGAAATCATGTGTTTACTCTCCAATGGATATGGACTGAAACAATGCAATCATTCAACATATCCAGAAAAACAACATTTGTACTATCTGTATTTTTTTCTATTCCTCATCGTAGCAGAAGGTCACAGTTTTCTCTTCCTTTACACTTTCTTTAAATATGTATCTGGAGCTGAAACAATAGTCTGTTTTTCAGCGGATTTATGGCAATTAATTAGCCACTAACATGTTCCTGACAGTTTTGAGAGCAGATGATTGCCCACAGAGCAGCAGCAGCAGCAGCAGCAGCCCTTCTTCTCGTTGTTTCAACATAACAGAAATAGAGGGATGATGTAGACGTAGAAAAACTCAGTGAAGAGATTTTCCCATTCAGCATCTTGTGTGAAGTAATGTTGATGGCCTCTCATAGAGCCTGAGTGGAATGCAGCTCGGGCGACCGGGGCCTCCTCTCATCAACAGCAGGGTGGCTGTTGAGGGCGCCTGAGTTTAACAGCTCCACAGATACACAGCTCCCTGCTGCACTCCACAGGTTTTTTGTCTCGCCGTGTGATCATCTTACTGCTTTTTTAGCGATACAGAAATGTGTGGCCTGCCATGTGGCATCTGTCTTGTTTCCTGTGTTGAAACCAAACCTGCTGAGACAAAACTCTACTGAGCATTTGAGTTTCAAACCTTGAAATATTCAAACCCCGAAAATTGCATGAATCCTCAAATTGTTTACCAAAAAGTGATTCATAGTGTCAACATATTTTTGTAGCATACATTTCAAAATGAATTTTGCATAAGTATGTTCATGCACAGCTCCTGCACTAAACTCAAAGCAAAATAGTTCAAAGCTAGGGCTAACAGAGCCGGAATCTCCTGGCAACAGTTCACGAGGACACAATAAGGAGCTGCCCTCTATGTGGCCGAGAGTTAATATGTGATATCGCCTGCTGGTTTCATGCAGAACTACTGCTTACTGAAGCACTTGAACAATTTCTCTTTGTTTCTTCATGCACATTCATTCTGCTTTACTTTTCACAGATTCGTATTTATGATATTTTAATTAAAATTCCGGAGCCTGGAGGAAAACCAGGTTTTATTTATAATCAATTAATGAAGTCAAAAGAAGGATTAGGTTATTTTCATGCAGATCACTCCATCTCAAGTTTGTCCCCTGTCAATTTGCATTTATGATAATAAAGTGTCTGGTGTTCTTACTTTGGGTCTGTTTGGCTCGACCAAATTTTGGATTGGGTCAGGTTATTTTCAAGTCTTAATGGGTTAGATTCCTTCAGAATCTTCCTTTTTTCATGTTTATGTGTGTGTGTGTGCATATTTGTTTCAGGTTTAAAGGGTTATTTCAGCAATGTTTAAAGAGTTTCAAGAAAGAGATTTGGAAAAAAAAAAGAAAAGAAAAAATGATGCAGATATAACGTATGACTTTTTCTCCCCCTTGTATGAGTCAAGCTCTGAAAACACTATACTTCCCATGATGCAACTCAATAGCAACCACATTTTTTAAACGTCACACCCCCAGTTTAACACATTCTCACTCTGAACTGGTGACATTTTGATACTTGGTCATGGACTTTCCTAACCTGGAAATCCAGATGCCCCGCCCCTAGCAAATTCGAATTTGCACTGCACGGGGATCTGGCCCTGACGAGCAGAGCCCGCTGAATCGCCAATCAGACCAATCAGATCAGTCTATCTGACAGAGGCGGGCTCTGGGCGGGCGTAACATGATGACGACAGCGATGCACTGTAAGAGTCTAAAAGTAAACAGCCAAGATGGCAGCTGCTGAAGGACCGTGTCCATTCAATTTAGCTTTGGAAGAAACACTAAGCCAACTACACTTATCTTTTTCCTTGAGAGAGGAACAGAAGACTGCCCTAGAAGCCTTCGTTTCCAGGAAGGACTTTTTTGCCGTTTTGCTGACTGGATACGGCAAAAGCATAATATATCAGTTAGCCCCACTGGTCAGCAAACAAATGGGGCTCAGTGCAATGAATACAACACCTTGTTTTTTGCTCTGATTGGCCATCGTGCTATCCAATTGCGTGCTGCGGCATTTAATATGCCTCAGTTAGTGCCGCCCCTTGGGGAGGAAGGGTGTATCGGTGAGGGCCAGACACAAAATATTTCTAGATTTGAGGCCAGGACTTTCCAGGTCCACATTTCACATGCAAGGTACCCTGGGTGTGTTTGCTGTGGACGTTCAGGGATGCCTTATCAATTCCAGCCTGGTACATGAATGGTCTCTTTTCAAAATTCACTTCCATTTCAACAGGAAACGTACAGTTTGCATGCAGCCTCTTTTACAATAATGTAGGTACAACACCGCAAATTTACATTTTGTCCTTCAACAACAAATGCACGTGGTTACGTTTAGCCAACACACCCAAGTTGTTTCAGCCCAATTTGTGACAATCCTGATGACATCATATGTAATCAGGGTTTTATTTTCTCTGACTTTACAAAGCCCCTCCAGAGCCACCGAAGACATTATCCAACTGTGTTCACAGGTTTCATTATTCTCCATGTGACCAGCAAACTGAACTACATGTTTGAAATTGGTGAATTTAATCACTTAAGACAGTAATTGTTTCTTTTGAATAATTAAGCACAGAAAGTCTATAATCTTTTCAGCCACAGCCTCCAGACTTCACATAAAAAGGATTCCTATTTTTTAAGAAGCACTCCAGCTGTACCAGGGG
The DNA here is from genome assembly GCF_041903045.1 of Epinephelus lanceolatus. Taxonomy (NCBI): domain Eukaryota; kingdom Metazoa; phylum Chordata; class Actinopteri; order Perciformes; family Serranidae; genus Epinephelus; species Epinephelus lanceolatus. Next base: position 40,209,040 of record NC_135744.1, on the reverse strand, counting down.
CCGAGCTTATTCAGAGTTTTCGGGCAACTCACTCTGCATCAAAGTCCTTCAGGATCTCTACTCTTTGTTGAGTCTCTAGGGATCAAGACACGGACAAAGACAATCGGGTTGCCATGCCAACAGTTTGGCACCCAGCAGCACCACAGCCCTGTCTTTCCTTACTGAGCACCTCGCTGTTCACATTTGCACTCCAACATTTGCACATCTGAGCTTTCCAGTTCAACCTGAGTTGAGCAATTAGAGGTTGGAGTGTCATATTCAATGAGCTTTCCAGTGGTTGTTAAAGAGATGGTTGCTTTGTAGTTTTTCTGTGTAAGCAAATGTTGAATTTTTGTCAGATTCTTGGTCAAACATTTGTATTTCAGAGTAAAGGAAACTGTAATCTTCCATTTCAAGCCTTGCAAGATCATTTTAGTATTCTTTCACACTGTATATGAGACAAACAACAATGGCAATGGTGCCACATATATCCGTATTTGAAATACAAAGCTACAGCAGGCAGTTAGCTTAGCTTAGGTTAGCTTAGCACAAAGCCTGGAAACAGGGGGAAACAGCTAGCCTAGCTCTGTCCAAAAATATCACAATCTGCCTACTAGCACCTCTAAAGTTCAATCACTTCTTGTTTGCTGAGAGTGATATTGATCTTGTCAAGAATGCAAATAAGCGCATCTTCCAATATCGAACTATTCCATTCATGACTGAGCAGTTTAAGGGGCAGACTTGCTAATGAATGTTGGGCCGATAAATAATTTCATAAGCTGTCATCCAGTGTGGGTCAGTTGGCATTGGATGTAATCTGTTGTTTTGCAGGACTGTCATATTTCAGAGTGCTCAGACATCTGAAATTTACATCTGTCTTCACATGAAGGCACCAAAGGATAATTGAATGCAGATGCTTTTCCAGTATTCTGTAACAGAGCAGGTTACTTGTGGATGCTTCATGATAATGCTTCAGGATCCTCAAGTGCCCCACAACTTGAAATTTAGATATGCAGGACTCAAAAAAAAAAAAAAAAAAAAAAACCATGCAAAGTGATCAATTGTGATTTCATTTATCTTTTAGGATTGAGGCTGGTTCGTTCGATTCTCCTTTGCTGACTCATGGCGACCGCACTGGATTCTGTTTGTGCTCTCTTTGACCCACCCTGTGCTCCCTTGTTTTCATTCATCACCATCAAAACTCCCTCTTTCCTTACAGACTCTTACAGATGGCGGCACGACCACAGAGAAGAGTTAGAGACGGTGCCAGAGCCTGGTTGACAGTGCTGCGCAGTAAATCCCCCGCTGACCTCCCACTGCATTTAAATTCTCTAATCTAGTGACAAAAGGAACGAGGCGATGAGCTGGTGCCTTACGAAAAGGTCAAATTGCTCACTAATCTGCCCACCCTCTCCCAGTTGTCCCCCGACGCTGCTCCCCGCTCTGTAAAAATCCCGCTGTGTCATTGCACTCATGTCTGGAGGTCACTGTACGCTGCGGAGCGACCTCACAAGTTTTCTGTAGCAATTAATTACCGTCTCCATGGCCAGCACATATGGGTCTATTATCATTAGGCCTCATGGGAGGATATTTCCTGCAACCATTATTCCGTGGGAAGTGACAGGGAACGTTTTAAATGCCAACAGGCTTTTCTCTCACTCCTTTGTTGGTCCTGTAGTCCGACCAGAGACGAGCAGATACAGTTTGTTCTTTATTTTTAAGAACAATTGTGCTTTACAGATTCAGTAGAGAGAGAAAATGAAGGATGGAAAAAGACAAGATGGGAGGGCAAATACCCTTTTCTCATTAGCATCTGGGGATGATCCCAATCTTATTCTCTGTTAGCCTCACAGCATCTTTCTTAACAGCTTGGTAAACAAAGACACCTTGAAAAAGGTCACAGATTAACAAGCTTTTGGTGCTCCCTGCACCACCTGCAGGAGAAGAAATCGGATAAATGAATCAGTTTCAAATTATCATCCTTGAAATTTTTATTATATTAAACTCACGTATTTATCACCAGCATTTTTGTTTTTAGCAACTGCATTTATGCTGGGTTCAGATTACTCGATATCCCGATGCGACTGTCGTATGATCGCTCAGATCGTTAACGACAATGGGTGTCCTGTGCAAAAATTAATTGTTTTATTCCGTGCAGTGTGTCATGTTTGATTTCTTATTGTCTTCCATGACAGTTTCCGTCACAGCCGTCACTTTGACCAACAGGAACACAGAGCAATCTGCTGCTGTGGACAACTGTATAACAACAGCACCCCAGCATTTTTGATATTTCCTTTAGAGAATACTGCGACAGGATGAAAAAAGAAAAATGCTGTTTTGAAATAAGAGGGGCACTTCAGTACCTCGGTGAGTACTGCCATTAGCATCAAGCTGGCAAAGAATTTTTTTCCTTATAATGAAGGATACAGATGAACAAAATTCAGAAATAGTGGCTTGGCCTTTACTCACCACAACTGCAGAGGATACCAGCTTTATTTTAAAGACTACATTAGAAATGGACCTTTATTTCTAATTCCCTCCTGAATTTTTCTATTTTTATTTTTAATCTGCTCCTGTTTGTCCTGTTAAATTTACTGCATCACACCATCATTTCAAACTCAAGACTTCTTGTATCCGTTTAAAATTAAAAGCCCCTTATCCTATCAATTAAGAGAATCTCTTATTATTATAAAATATTTCTCTTGGGAAACATTTACAGGAACTTGTGGAGGATTCAGTGATTTCCACGGTTTTCACGCAGTACATCAAATGTAGCTCCTGCCTTCTGGTGGCTCTTTTTCAACATAACTACAGTAACAGTTCGGCTGTGACATAAACAACCTCAGTGACTATATTCAGTCCCTCCAGGATCTCGTGGCAGAAAAACCTTGACTTTGCGGCCAATTTTGTCAAAAACTGAGATAAAAATTGCAGCATTTTTATGTGATTTTTTTGTGGGAAATTGCAGCAACTGACAAAAATTGCGGCGAGTGACAAAAAGAGAGAAAAAAAAGTTATTTTTTCATACTGAATATTACAAAATAGCTGCAATTTTTTTTATAGTTCTCTTCTTTTAATTTCATTTAATTAGTTTCAAAACATGGACTCCAATAATGTTGCAAAAAATTCAACACATATTGTATGCATTTAAACAGCAAATTCTCATGGAGCATTTCTCCATACAGCAATGCCATTAGCGCGATTTGATGGCGCGTCTGACGACCTTTCAAATGACATCGCATGCATGACGACTTCCAGTTGGCTGGAAAATGTGGAAAAACGCGGAAAAATCGTGTGACTTTTGAAAAATTGCAAGTCCCCGCAAATATTGCAGACTTTCGTTGAATTTGTGTTAATTATTGCAGTTGCAAGATCGCGATTTTCTGGAGGGACTGTATATTAATAATAATAGTAACAATAATAAAAATAGCACAAGAATCTGATGACATCACGCACATTATGAAAGACAACCAGTTATTGGTTGTGGACCAGTGTGTAGTCTATCATGTCAGTCGGCCACATCAGGCTCAATTTTATAACTCCACAACCCCTTAAATGTTGGATTGGACATAAATATTGTGTAGGCATTAGTGCTAAAGTATTTGCATCCTGTTGTGAATACCTCCATATAAAGTAGCATTCACCTTTCCCACACAGGACTCAAACTTCTTAACCATGGACAAGAGATTAAGGAAATTATGCATGGCTGTACAAGACAGGATGGTTCACTATTTCTGTGTCCAATGACTTTGTTGACTGACGTAACAAAATGAATCGTCACAGTCGATGGTTTGTTCAGCTCAAGCTGCAAACTCCAGGGCTGAAAAATGAAGCCAATATGGAAGCACCAAAACCTGCAGTACCTCTAATGGCCATTTGAGGCTGACTGAGAAGCCAGTCAATCCTTTCAGACCCCCATGTTAACATGTTTACAGCCTGGTACAAAAATGGTTGTGGTCTTTCTAGTTAATTTTCCCATTCATGACAACTGTACTGTCTGCCAATAATGTTCTTCTCAGCCTCTCTCCCACATATGGTCACTTCGAGCTCCAAAAAAAAAACAAGATGGTGACGGCTGAAATGCCGAACTCAAGGCTTCAAAACGAGAGTCCACAAACCAATGGGCGACGTCACGTAGCTACATCCATTTTCCTATGAAGTCTATGGTTCAGATACACTAGCTTCTTATCTGACAGAGTGGCCACTCAAGGTGTGTTTGGTTTGTTTCCTGATTAGACTCCTTCCCTTCTGAGACAAAGGGAAAGGTGTTTCGATGATGACACTTACATAATATATGAATGCGGCTTTGATTCAAGAGGCAGATATGAGAACTTCTTGCATTATGTAGTATTTGGTGGATTTTTGATATGCACGACATCATGCAGACATTTAAATTGGCCAGATTACTTCAACCTTTTCAGCACTACGGACAGCAGGACTGGCATTCTCTCAACGTTCGTGACGTCTCTGTTCAGAGAATGTCAGTGTGGCTGTCTGCGAGCCCTTGGTGTCTGGGAGATGTTAAAAAATGACCTCAGATATTTGATGCGAAGTAGGTAACATCTTTAAAGAGTAACGTTCAAGATCTAAATCTGATGAATGAGGGTGTTTTCATGCTTGGTCTCTTTTAGCCTTTCAAACAAAAATAGTGTGATTACTCTGCATTTTTGTTCATCTGTAAACATTATAAAGGAACTCAGGCCCTAAAAGAAAAAGTACTCAGACTCTCTCATTCAGAGGTCAACTAAGTCCAGTTTGATTCACTTCTGCTTTGCGGTTCTTTTAACCTGTGCAAAGTGAACCAAAAGCCCTACAGGTTCGCTTTGCCCTTTGCCAGTGTGTTTTAGCCGTCTAGATCACATGCTACTGCACGGAGACGCTTGAAAAAACAAAGATATGGAACCACATCCACTGAAAACACGAGCTATGAGGAGGACAAGAAGTACTTAGGTCTGAGGCACTTCTGTACTTCTTCGTTTATGGAACGAAGAACACATCAATATGAGTCCTCATTTCTCCACACCTCTAACATGGAGATGGAGAGTGCAAAGTTAGAATGTCCCACAGGGCCACACTGCCCACAGGTATGGGAAATACACCAGTTTCATATACAGAACAATATTGCACAAGTTCCCTATACTAAAGAAAACAATATTACATATTTTCACGTTGTTTCTCCGACACACTTGGTACACAGGAGAAGTTTCATTTGGTTTCAATCTGCAACCTCATGGCTAGATGCCACTAAATGCTACACACTAGACCTTCAAAATAAAGCAAGACTGTTGTTCATATATGAAGCTACATATTTATCATGTAGTATTTGATGCAAAAGGCTTGCAGAAAGTTAAATTTGCAAAGTTGCTTCAATATCAATTTGCCAACTTCTTCAGCACCACGGACAGCGACTGACATTCACTGAACAGATGTCTGACTGAGCTCTCCGACTTGTTTTGAGAGATGTAAAAATGTTAAAGTGTTCCTGGAATCCCACTTTGAAAACACTCTTTAAATCTTTATCAGTGACGGAGGCTCAGACTGTAACGTCACCAACTTGTGCCTCAAGTCTCACAAGAATAATTATTACCTGGGGAGATAATTGTTGATTGCAATCTCCTGAAAATGTGCCGACTGTGAAATCAAAACTCCAGCACAGATGTCTTGCCATATTTTTGCTTATCATAAGAGTCCCCTGATAATTCTTGTCCTGTGTAAAAATCAGTTTCTCTCAGGCACAATTTTCCTCTAGACACATGATTTTTTTTCAATTTATTTAAAACTGTGTGCTTTAATGCAAAATATACAGAGGCTACAGTTTGTTTCAGTTTGCAAATATGAATCAAGAAGTGATTATAAACTGGAATATGGGCTGTATGCAACCCTATCCAGGCACTGGGGACTCAGGCAATTTTTAGGCAATTGTATTATTATGTGCAAAAGTTTTACATGAAACAGGAAGGCGTCAGGGGTACTTTTAAATTGATGAGGCCTACACGAAATGCTCATGACTGCAAATTGAGCTTTTCCCAGCTGGATCACCAGAATGCACCATTTCGTTGTTTGATTTAAATTATTTAGCAGTTTCTGTGTTTGTCACAAGAGTGGCAGCAGTGAGAATTTGGAGTTCATGACTTTGTTTTTGTTCCACTTTGTTGCCTTTTTCTCAGGAACAACATTTCCCTGCGTCCCCCTGCGTCCTGGCTGAGCATCTCTTTTTGCACAACACTCCCTCGCTCTCTCTCTTTTCATTTTTCACTCGCTCCTTTTTTTTCCATTTTTCACTCTCTCTTGTTCTCCCTCTTGTTCTTAGGCTCTCTGCTTCCCTCCCTGTATTGTTGGCACTCCTAACAAGCTTTTCGAAGTGGCCTTCAGAAGCAGCTGGATCGCCTCTGGGAGCCTTTGGAGACCTGCCAGGACGTCATATGCCCCTCTCCACTTTATCCTCCTCTGCCTGCCCACCTCTGCTTCTCCTCCTCTACACATTTTTAATCTCCCTTTTTTCCCTCTCCGCCACCATTCATCCACCCTCCCCCTCTCCCTCTCCCTCCCTCAGCCTACTTCTTTACTTATCTCTCCTCCTCACTCTTCTGCATCTCTTCGCTTGTCAGCATCTCCCCTCCGACTCACATCTTTTCATCTCTCGCCGCTCTTTTCCTCCAGAATCTATCATGCAGTGAAATCACTGTTCAGTCTTTCTTGAACATTATACTGTCAGACACAAAATTGGGATTTCATGAAGCTAACCTATAATAGCTCTCTACTAGCTGCTCTCCAAACTATTACTTTTAACTTTGATGACTTGTTTTTTTTTCTCTAGGCATAACTCCCTGGGGAGTGCAACCAAACACCACAAGAAAAGACTTCAGCTACCTTCTTTCTTCCCCCTCTTAGACATTTTTTTTTCTATTTGGGTCAGCCTTATTTTGTATCTGGTCTCTTCTGTCCGTCTGTCCTTGGGTGCCTTTCGGGTCTATTTTTAAAGATATATATATAAAAGCACATCTGCCTCAGGAAACTCTTGGATCAGGTCCAAACTTTTGGACCTGTGAAGTCCTCCACCTCCTTTAATTCACAGCATGCCACATATGTTCTGTCAGGGAATTCTCACACTTAGTGGAACGATGTCATGGTGTAAAGGCGTAAATTGACTTGGCACAACTTCTCCCACTTCCTGTATCAAGAATTACTTTATTTTACTTCCAATTTGTTGGCCTGTAACCTTCACTGGGAGCATCAAAGCATCTTTAAATCATGAGTGTATGAAAGAAATGCAAAAATTTAAATATGAAGTTGTTGTCAATACTGCAAGTGTTGCTGACTCTTAAATACTTCAAAAGAGACACAGGTAACACATTCGGTTTTTTAAGATAAGCTGTTACAGTTTTCAGATGATTTGCCAAACTCTTTGTAGATTTGTAATGGCATATTTGACACTCAACTTTTTGGGGGTCATCTTTTTAAATTTTAAAACAGACACTTCACTTTTTCAACATCATGCTAACGTATCTGTATGCCTGTTACAGCTGCTGACTCAGGTAACTGCTCCATCCTCTTGTTCCTTGACCTAACTGTAGCCTTTGACACTGGGTATTACTCCACTCGCATTCACAGATTAAAGGAATGGGTGGGGGTCTCTGGCTCTGCTTTAAACTGGTTCTTTTCATATTTATCCAACTGATCCGTCTTTGTCTCAGTCAGTAGCTCATTTTCTTCCTCTGCTCCCATCCCCTGTGGTGTCCCCCAAGGTTCCATTCTTGGTCCAATCCTCTTCTCCATTTAATTACTTATGTTAGGCCACATTATTTAAAAACATAACATATCGTTTTACTGTTATGTGGATGACATGCAGATGTACTTCCCCTTAGAGCCAAACAACATCAACATACTAACTGAACTCAATAACTGTCTTCATGACATCAAATAATGAATGGCTGCAAATTTGCTCCAGCTCAACGAGAGTAAAACTGTTATTCTGTTTAGACCACCCAGCATTTTTTCTCCTCATCTTGGCCCATTGGCCCCCTCAGATCAATGCTCTGTACTTCTGACCTGGAGAAAGTCATCCACGCCTTCATGACTATTGCAACTCTCTATATTTTGGTATTACTCAGTCTTGTTTATCCCGTCTTCAGCTAGTCCAAAATGCAGCAGCAAGAATTTTAACAAGGTCAAAAAGAGGGAGCACATTACCCCCAGTCTTGCCTCTCTACGCTGGCTGCCTGTAGCTAAAGAATTTATTTTAAGATTCTGATGTTCATTTACAAAGTATTAAATAGCCTCGCCCCCTCTTACATCATAGAACTCCTCTCACACTGTGGGAGAACTGAGAGCGTCTGACCAAACTCTATCGTCTTTCTGTCCCAAGATCCGGGACTAAGTGTTATGGGGACAGGGCTTTCTCTATCGCTCCTCGGAAACTTGGGAATTCTCTTCCTGTCACTGTCCAACCCCCCCCTGCTATATGAATAAGGTTGACTTGACTCGGTTTAAATGTGCTTGTCTGAGAAAAAAAAAAGATGCATAATAAATTATGGTGGAGTACTTTTGTTTCATGGGTCATTTGGGATTTTTGGGGGAATAGCACAAAAAATGGAACATTCAAATACTGATTTGGACATTGATTACCATGGCGATAATCAAAGCTTTGAAGCTTTAAAGCGTTTAGGTCATTCATGACATTAGAATGATTTTTTTGCATTGGATAATAACACTGTTTAAATGGCATGTCAAATTTATGTGTGCATGTAAAAGTTGAGAAAGTCTGATGTCACCCATGTCTGCTACCTGCATTTATTTTGCAAAATTAGGACCTAAACATGTTTCCCATACAAGTTGAAATAGAGTTCACTGCTGGTATGATGTCATTTTTTTGACAATGTCACAAAACATCCCAAAAACTCTTGTACACCAGGTTGTGAGGGGTAAAAATCGTCAATTTGATGCATCAACCCGCAACTCATGCAAAAGATTTTTGGCAGCTCTTGATCCGCGGTGCAATCAGCACCTCAGTGTGTGCTGCAACGTGTGGTAATCAGTGACCTCAGGCAGACACGCAAACTGTCAGTCAGTGTCATGTCTTTAAAGGTATAATATTTCCCTCTGTGTCTCTTCACTTTTTGTCACACTACTTCTCAACTGTTTCTTTCCTCTTCCTGTCCCTTTCACCTTTCCTCTTATTGTGTGTATTTTGCTTATGCCAAACCAACTTTCCTATCACTTTTCACTGTACCCGTCTTCAAAATCATCATCAGATTTAACAAGTAATAGTTTCCCATTAGTTTACAAATTATTTCGAGGTGTTTCTGAGCTAAGCATTTTATCCCAAAGTGTTAAAAAATGCATAATCCCTGTCAGAATGCTTTACGAGTGAGGAAACTGATGAAATATGAAGCAGGATCTTGCTGGAAAACCCAGAGTGCTCAGTCAACTTCCTGGAAGAATACAAAATAAAAACAAACATGGATGCACACTCATGCACAGGCATAGAAACACCACAGACATGCATACTGAATATTAAATGAAAAGGGATTTGTCAATATATCCTTCCCTGGGGAGGATCATGTTACCAAGTTTTGAGAAAAACTAAACTTCTGAAGAAATGTGAGCACACTGTTGTGTCTTTACAGCAGCCGCATGCCTGCAGCTCCTCTCCAATGCTTTAAGCTAAAACATTTGCCCCAATCATAAATCACAACAAAAAAACTAACTAGTGTTTGTATAGAAACACGCAGACACAAAAGCATCATTCTACTCACACAAAATGTGGTGCTAACAAAGTAGGGCTTGTTCATAGGGAGCTGTTGTGCTGTACCAATCATTTAAAATAAACTGATCAACGAAAGGATGATCGATCAACACTCTAAGACACGTAGTTGCTCACATTGTGCTACTACAGACACATAGTTGTGGGCAAAACACAGGCAGCACCATTGACTGTACCATTTGAACCTACATGTGGACAACAGCTGTGAAAAGGGAGGATTGTATTTGCGGAACACGTTTCATTTCAGGTAAGTAACATGAGCTTACAAATGACTCATAATTAATCTAAACTAAATCTGCTTTTACGTCTGGAACCTCCTGTCCATGACAGGCTTGAGATGTGCCCTTGTTGAGGACTTGACTCAGATTCCTTATCCTGAAGCCTCCTTGAGGAATCTGATCCTGTTTGATTTGTGACTGCATGCCTTTGCTGACGTCAACCCCAGTGGGATTTGAACCCTGGACCTTCTGCATGGGAGATGAGCGCTCTAACCACTACAGTAGGGAGGCCCCACATCATAAATAATCTAAACAAAAGTAATTTGAGAGATATTTTTCTGTAAAGCATTGGTCAGTGTTGCTGAGTCATGTCAGCTGCAGACGTGTTCAGTGAGCTTATGCTGACACGACACTATCCGACGTTCACTGATGTAATGTCTTGCTTTTATCACATTTAACATTAGTGAAAGTCAGAGACGTAGCTGGCTAGGTTTGTTACGCCAAGGTGAATTACTGGACAGCTTTCTGAAAATGTTAGTTCCCTAAACATGTCTGCAACCAGCGTGACCACTGACTAATGTTATAGATAAAGACATCTCAAATTTTCACTTTGAAAACGATAAGATGATGGCCGTCTCCAGGGATATTTTGTGATGACTCAAGGGCATCTGCTGTCTATCGTCAGGTTGTATAGCTCTGGGTATTCAGCAACCACGATCACTAGTTTCTCCTCCATTGTTTATCGACTGTAAACTTGTTGTCATGACCACTACAGAAGGAACACCTCTCAAATCACCCAATTGGACAATGGAAAAAAAGATGACGAAAAAAGATGACTCGGAGTTTAAGTTTTTCAGCTCCAGAAGTTCAGAGCACTCCGGCAAATATGTCAGGCGCTAAAGGTGCAGACACACCAAACCGACATCAAAGAACTAGCGGCGACGAAAGCCAACTGTTGCCTCGTCTACGTCGCCTCACGCCACCCTGTGTCAGTTGCATTTGAACACACTACACAGACTACATCCGACGGCCAAGTGGCACGTACGTTCTGCGCCCGCGTGAGAGAGAGCGGAGTGAGAGAGTGGTACATCCTGTCAGCCGAGGGGTTTCCTATCTGTGCAGCTGAGCACCGCAGCACCTCCACGGACTATTACATCCAGACGGTCCTGGTGTTTCCTCCACAGGCTCCACTTCACTCAGCTGCCCGATAAACCCGCTGCTTCTTCCCACTTTAACCTGAATAACAAACCAGGGCTCGGTGCTCCGGTTGGATCCAAAGGGAGAGCCGGGGCTAGCTCAGAGGCTAGCGGAGGCTAACTGGCTGGCCTGGTTTCACTACAGGCAGATTCACTCTCTACAGGGGCGAGGGAATAAAATCTGAACAGCCAACCGACGAGCTCCGCCGCCGATTCAACATGCTCAATCAGCTGAAAAGCCGCCGACGCTGAAGGGCCAATGGTGCGGGACACACCGCAAAAACTAGGCTGACAGACGCTCACCGACGGCCCGACTTTGGTCGACGGCTGACCGTCAGCTTAGTGTGTCAGGGCCTTAAGAACAATGCAACACAAAAATCGCAAGCAAAAAGTTTCATTCTCTTTAAAAACAATCACAAAAAGCCGCTTGTAGCCACATTCTCTGTGGTCTGGACCTTAATCAGTACAGAATAAGAACCTGTGCTGCAATTTGTCTGTGGCTTAGGGATGGCAAAACTTTTCTAAAGAAAAGGCTCATTATTTTAAGAAAAGGAAAACGAAGAAGAAGAAAATAAATAAAGATGAGGACTTAGTGCCTTCTTGTGGCAGCGATAAAACAGCTACTTTTCTGAGTGGAAAGGATCATCTTTAAATTAAAATGAATAAATAAATACATAAATGACTAAAACAAAAGGAATGAGTCTTTACCTACAGATTATATTGTTGTGTGAATGTGACTTGGTATTCAAGCAAGATATCTCAGCTTCACATTCACAGTTGCTGGCTCAGGTACCATCTGATGCATGATGCAGAGAGTTCCTGGGATTTATTGGCCTGTGTGTTCATGAATGATACTGGAACACAGGAGAGACCTCTGCACTCCTCATTCATAGTCTCCTCAGGACACGCTCTAATCCTCAGATGAACGGGGGGCTCAGCTGACCCAAACCTGACCTGTCTCTTTGTCCTCGGGATGAAAATGATCTAACCAGCCTCCTGCTCAATTGGGTCTTACAGCAGGAGTGAAGATAAGCAACCAAACCAATTAGCAGCAACCCACTGAGTCCATGAACACTGCAGCTGACATGCTTGTGACCAAATCTCTTTGCTGTTAAAGTCACTGTTTTAATATATATTATTTTACAGTCCACTGGCAGCAAAGAAAGCCATGTACAAGTTGACAAGTCTTGCTACTTGAAAGCATTTGTTATTGTTTCTGGCGTAGCCTTTCTCCGTGCTTTTATTTGATTTTATAAAGCCATTTTCTGTTTTCTTGCCTTAGGAAACACCTGTGAAATCAGTCCAACCGCTCTGGCAACATGACAATATGTGGCAGAATATAGCTGACTGCTCTGCGCCTTTGTATTTATTCGCACCAGTAAAACGGAGCCAGCACAAAGAGGCAACCGGCTCCCATCCCACCCCCAAACAGATGCTGCCTAGGCCTGTTTTCAGGAGAAGCACCTGTGCGTTTCTACTCCGCTTCACTTAGTTAAAACACCAGTTAACTCAGGAGAGACTTGTCTAAAAAAAAAAAAACTTATTTATTTACATGTGCACATAAGTATGAGAAATGTGAAAGGATGTCATGATGTCATCTGTTCCAAGAGGGTGGTAAAGACGAAGTAGAATAGGGATCCCCCCAAGTCTAGACAAGAAGAAGATGGAGCCGAGGATCTGGATGTGAAGAGGAATGGGCTCTGGATAAGGTGACTGGAGGTGAATGGGGTGGAGGAGGGCACAACAATTCCACGAAAAATGACAGCTGACAGGAGCTGACATGAGAACAGATTTAAAGTTCGGCACCAGCAACATGGCTGAAGAAGATTGTGGCAAAGTTTGATAGGCAAACCAGGAGAGGGAAAGCCCATTGTCAGCTGATTGGTGGACGTGGTGGGAATGGGATGAAGAAAGTCTTCCTGATTGAACTTACATTATACTAATGAATCTCAATGTAACACAGTACATTTACACAAGTACTGCACTGAAGGACAATTTTAGTGTAATATGAGTATCTACATTTTATGTTGCATTAGAGTTATTTTCCTCTCTGTTCAGAGAAAACATTATTTCCCCCTCTGCTTTATTTATCTTGCAGCTATTTTACTGGAAACTTCTGCACTTTGAGGGTGATTCTGATATTTGTCAATCTAGATATTCACACCGGATTTCTGATATTAATGAGAAGCTGTGGCTCGCTTTGTGTGCATTATAAAGTACCGACAGCAGATGTGAGAAGATGGTTCCTGCCTGCAAGTTTAAAAAATAGAGCTAATAAATAGACACTCAATACTTCTCATCAACAGCCATGATAAAGACTCTGGCTGTAGCTTATTTGTTCTACTTATAAGAGTATCCAGGAACTATGTCTGGCAGACTACTGTGGAGGCAGCAAAGGTTGGATCCAACTTGTCAAATGAAGTTGCAGTTATCACTGACAGCTATGGGGAAGGGGGTTTTTCCAGGGACTACTTTTGGTGATTACTTTCTTTGGACTTGAAGTGTGTGAGATGCTTTCTGTTAAAGGTTGGGGGTTATATGTGCATTTACAGCATGTTACATTTTATACTTCTGTACCTAGAACTCTATTGTTGCCCTAAATCTTTTAAAAACATAAAAGTCACAGTGTTGCACGGAGTCACATGTTCCTTCATCTAATTTGTTTGTATGATATCCAACAAATGATCACGCATCTAATGGCACTGTCATGTTACACAGCTAACATAAAGTTACATAAATTACCTCAGTTCAATTGGTCTCACACGGGACACAAACTCTGGTCTCCTGGGGGAAAGTCCTGTGCTTGTTTGACCCATCCATCACCCCGACCTGCCTCATGACACAGGCTTTCGCTCTTTAAACTTTCTTCTCTACTCCTGTCAGCACTGGTCACTTGATTGCAGCCTTGGCAATAACTTACCGGCTCACGATTATGTGGGTTATACAAAAATTCTGCCGATTCTGCCTGCTTCATTACCATGAACATAAACACACAAACACACATGAACACCTTGGGCTCTAGTTTCCCGGCGTGGCGCAGGGTGGGGCAGGGTGGCGAACCCCGCGCAGAGCTAGTTTCTAGCAGCACGACCCGAGGCGCGCTCAGTTTGGCAGGCCGAAACTGCCAAACTGGTGCACTGAGATGGGTGTGGCGGCGCAGCAGGGGGAGGTGTCGACAGATCCAGCTTGGCGCAGTGACAGTTTCGTGCCAAAAGGCTTCGCCGAAGGTGCGCTAAAAGCTTGCCAGCTGAAACCAGGTCTACTGTCAGCACAGGCGGAGCGCAGCCGGTGTAAGTGGAAGTTTGGCTGACCGGCGAACAGTGCGCACACGTCACCAAAACCTCACAGGCAGGTTTCCAGAATATCAGGCACATTAACAATGCAATAAATAGCCAAAAAACCACTATTCAATGCAACTATCTGCAATCAGCACATAAATATGTCTCTATATCGACTGTCCCGTCACATCTGATGTCAGATCAAAGGGGATTGGCACCGTTTGGCACGCGTAATGGAAACCCAACCTGATTTGATTAACACAGCTGCAAACTAATTAGTTCACATCCCTCTCAGCCAACCACAAACAGCCACAGCATCAGATAGGGAGTATTTATTCAGCATCTGTCATCTTAGAAAAGTCAAAAGAAAAGAAACACAGTGAGACTGTGAGAGAGAAAGAGAGAGCACGCACGCACGAGAGAAATGCAACATTGATTTACAATTGTGGTGACCTCCTCCCAGGCTACCTTTGCATCATCAACCCGTGGACGTCTGCTCGCAGTTCCGTATATTTGGACACTGCGAGCTTGGACCTCCCGGACCAAAACATCAGTTTCCTCCTGGGAGGAGTTTGGCCGTCTGACGCTGCTGCTCTCTTCTGCCATGGTGAATTGAGTAAACTCTCATTACGCCTTCGCGCGGCGCATTTAAGGGCGAGGAGAGGGGCTCATTTGATTGGTGTGATGTGTGTAAAACCCACTCCACGCCTTCTCTCC
The DNA here is from genome assembly GCF_041903045.1 of Epinephelus lanceolatus. Classification (NCBI taxonomy): domain Eukaryota; kingdom Metazoa; phylum Chordata; class Actinopteri; order Perciformes; family Serranidae; genus Epinephelus; species Epinephelus lanceolatus. The sequence continues at coordinate 40,193,889 of NC_135744.1, read as the reverse complement.
TCCCTCTTTGCAACTTGCGCAGGTAGGAGGGACGGAGGTGGGAAAGAGGAGTAGCTGCGCCAGCACGCACAGTGTGCCAAACTTACAAAATCCACCTGGCCACACCCAGTTGGCGAAGCGTAGGTGCGCTGCGCATCCGCCTCGCCCGGTCTGTGAAACTAGAGCCCCATATGTCATTGTGACTCAATTCCACATACACAGTCTTGCTAACAGAAATACTCCATAGTACAACAAATATGTTTCAATCTGCAACTGGAAATCAAACAAACAAATAAAAAGACTAATGCACTATTTCCTCCTGTTTGAACAACATTTGCTAAAATCTACAGTGCTGATCATTGGTATTGCTCCCACAGTCCCTACAATTGAGGTAGTGAGTTAAATGTTATCATGACCTTTAGACATAATGGACACAAATAACACCAAATATGAGAATATTTCCTTGCCGTTAAAGTTTACTGCAGGGCACCTACTTTTGATGAGCATGTAAAAATTGTTGTTTTTCTACTTTAGTACTTCTTCCACCACTGGTACAGCATTATGCAGTTTCACTCAAGCAGACATGCAGTATAGGAATAAACACACATCAAACTTCAAGCATGCACAGATTACAGACAGAAACACATACACACTCACCTCAGTGTATGAGTGTGCTGATTCGGAGTTTCTGACAGGGTCCGAGGGATTTCTCTAATCACCTGAGATGAGGAGGTAGAAAGATATGGTCAGCATGTGAAGGATGGGCCGACTCTAAGCTGATCATCTTCTCCCAGGCCCATATTATTATTTCCCAAGTTTCTCCAATTAGGGAGTGCTGATGTGGGATCAGTGCGCAGATCTCCCACAGTCATTGCTTTCATTACGGAGAGAAAGGGCAGAACCGGGAAGAACCAAGGGACCGGATCAGCAGAATTCCTCAAAAATCCTTCTCAAATGAAGCTTCACGGAGCTCTGGAGGTCGTTTCAACTCTCTGAGCCCTCGTTTCAGATAAAGTTGTGCTGTGTGGACTTTTGTTGTGTTTTTGTGTTAAATCACTGCAGCCAGCGTGTGCATATTAAAAAAGTGCAAAACCTATTCATCACCTGTAGTGCCCTCGCTGTTGTGTCGATGCTGCTATACAGTATTGACTTAAATGTCGGCGCTTTTTACCTGGCAAGTTCTCTGCTGGTTTTTTCACTGGTTCTAAGAGTCGGAAAGTTTTACTAAAGTACTGCCAAGTAAATTACACTAATTTGAAACTGTCTGTTAAAATGGCATCACGTGTTATCTTCTTCAGTGGTGTAAACTTGAGAATTAAAGTAACTGATTGAGTTTCCTTTCCCACACACTGTGTTCAGGATGAATCGCTGTGTTAAGAGTAATTCTGACATTCAATAATGTGGCATTGACATTATACACTCAACAAAGCTCTTTAACATTTAACAGAATAAAAAGAACTATCACAATGTTGTTACACTGAGGGTCTGAAAATAGTGTAATACCCGGAGTCGGCTTATTGTCTCATTAGACAATAAATGAGCCACAATAATTAGAAATCATAAAGTGCTTACGTCAACATTTTAGAACTTGTGAAACTATACAAAGAACTTTGTCAGTCCAAATTAAAAACAGATTTACAGTCCTCTCTTCAAAATAGAAATAAATATATAACAGCGATGCTACTGCCAGAGACCAGTGTGTAATAAGATGGAAGAAGAAGAGGAAAGTGAGAGGTGGTAGACGCTCAGCAGCTTCATCAATGTGCCTACACAATCAAAATCTTTATCTTGAAACTAATGCAGGTATATAATGTTCGCACAGATTCATAAGCACAGCAAGGAAAACAATGTAAAATGACCACTCACATCAATACTAGACTTTTAGTGCTCTGTAGAAATTCAGGAAATACATTGCTCAAAAAAATTAAGCAAACACTTAATGGTCACAGTCTAACACCAAGTCAGTTAAACCTCAGGGATCTCAATCCGTCCACTTAGGAAGCACAAGTGATCGTGAATCAGTTTCAGCTGCTTTGGCGCAAATGAAAGTGACAACAGGTGCAATGGTCTCCTGGTATTGGTTTTACATGTGGGGCTTATCCTTCCTGACTGATTCTTCTCTAGGTTTGTGTTCTGCTAGTGTCCTTGTCACTACTGGTAGCATGAGGCGGTACCTGCAGCCCAATCGGGTTGCACAGGTAGTCCAGCTCCTCCAGGATGGCACATCCATATGTGCGGTTGCAAGAAGGTTTGCTGTGTCTCCCAGCACAGTCTCAAGAGCATGGAGGAGATACCAGGATACCGGTTGTTACACAAGGGGAGCTGGACAGGGCTGTAGAAGGGCATCAACCCAGCAGCAGGACTGGCATCTGCTGCCAGAGCCCTACAGAATGACCTCCAGCAGGCTACTGGTGTGCATGTTTCTGACCACACTGTCAGAAGCAGACTCCATGAGGGTGGCTGAGGGGCCTGGCGTCCTCTAGTGGGACCTGTGCTCACAGCTCAGCACCGTGCAACTCAGTTGCCACAGGCTGTCCAGGATCTCCCTGGTGCCTTAATCCAGGTCTGGGAGGAGACTCCCCAGGACACCTTCCGCTGACTCATCAGGAGCATGTCCAGATGTCATAGGGAGGGCGTACAGGCATACAGGGGTCATACCCTCTACTGAGTCACATTATAAATTGCCGTGACAAAATTCACACAAGTGGGATCAGCCTGTGATTTCAATATTTTTTACTTTGATTTTCGGTGTGATTTTGAATCCAGCCCTTGATAATTTTGGTTTCCATCGATTGTTGTTTCGTCATTTTGTTCTCAACAAGTTATACAATGTACATCAGTAAAGATTTTTAACTTGAATAATTCATTCAATAAGATCCGATGTGTGATTTAAGTGTTCCCTAAAATTTTTTGAGCTGTGTACTTTTCTTTGTTTTTTTTATTTTTTTATTTGCTTTTATTTGCTCTGCCGTATATTCATTTATCTATCTAATATTGTTAATAAATGCAGCTCAGGGTGCAGCTTGCAGCAGGTGGAAGACAAGTCATGCATTTGAATATCAACAGCAGCACTATAGTCCTGTGATACTGAAGTGAGATGAAGATGAGGTGAAGCTGAGGGCTGCAAAAACATTTTCCATCAGCAAATCCAGTGTCAACGTTCAGGGCTGTAATTGACACTGGTGACACACCTGGACTGAGTCTTTAATGATTCCCTTTGAGGGTGGGGAATAAAAGCACTGTGAGAGGAATTAGCGGCTCAGTGGAGCGGAGCCACGTAGCATATGGAGGTTTAAGAAATGTGAATGAATCAGCAGCTTTTACTTAAAGGCAACTCAATGAAAAAGGCTTTGAATCTTATCGAGTTTGAAAAGCGGAGAATCTTTTCAGCAGCCTGTGTGTATTTGCATATGTGAGTACATGTAATGTATATGTAAGTCACTGGGTGTCTTGAAGCGAACAAGTTCAAGTAGCTCAATTTATGTCCCATCCCACCAATCTCGCTACTGTCAGCTCTCACGTGTATTTGCACGAATTGCATACATTACCTTCCTTTAAACCTGACCAGATGGTACAATACATAGTATGTTCCATTAACATAATCTAGTGTTCTCTATGTGAATGCAATCATGTAGGCTACAGTAGCCTGTATCAAACAACTTCTGTGCAGGAACTGCATTTGTCATCATGAATTATTTCATTAACTTGGCTAAATTCAGACTTTGCAAGCTGTGACACACAGCAGAGTGTGCTTTCAAAAGAAAACTGGTATTTTTCTGCCTGGTATTTCCCATTTATGTGACCACTGTGAGGTTTCCTGCAGCTTTACAAATAAACATAATTTTTACATGAAATATTTCAACACTTGTCTCCGAGTCTGACTGAAAGTAGAAGATTAGCAGCCCCTTGGAATGAAATGTATGACCCACAGTGACATCAGTTAGCATGACCCTTAAAGAGTCATAATGGCCTCTTTGCATGGAGGGTTGAAAGATACCGGAAATTTCTGTCAACACTGTCATGTGACACGGTCAACAGCTGTCCGACAAATGACATGATCACCTGAGGATGTGAATGGTCTAGGGGTGTGCGATATGGCCCTAAAATAATATCTAATATATGTTTCTGGGTATTTTTGCAACAATGATATTCTTGACGATTTTGAAAATAGAACATAGAAAATAGAATCGCAACAAAATAAGGGATACAGCTTCACAGTTTGCCTTCAAATATTCAATAAAAACTAAACAAAAATTATCTCTCATTTCTTTCGTTTGTAAACAGTAACTGAGAGTGAGATTCAGATTCTGGATACAATATTCATAGTTCAACAAAATAAAATCTACCACGTATTACACATTTAAAAGGTTTCCAAATACAAAACATAAAATGTACCCTGGGATCTGTGTGATCTGTATATATCTACATCAACAAGCAATTTCTGTCTCTTTTAGCAAAATCCCAAATTACTGAGTTGGTTATTTTTTCACCTGGGGCTTTATTTTTATACTCTGCCATCTCTCCTCTAATCATCACACTGTATCCTGTGACAGACTGTTATGCTACCATAACTATTGCATATTTTGTCACACAGGTTTACATTACCAAAGGTTTAGGACAAAATCACTTGACAACACTGAATCCCGTGTGTGCACAACAAGAGAGGAGAGGGAGAGACGCTGTGCTGCTGCCAGAGGAGCCGCTGAATGAGTTCCTTCTGAGCGGTAACTCGCTATAATTCTGAGAAGTCCGGGGCTGTTCATAAAACATTCAGGATGCCCAGGCCTAACGATGCCACAGTCTATTCCACACTACCGAAGCTGCTCCTCTTTTTGGAACCACCAGTGATTTCTGCCATGCTTGTTGTTGCCGCCGTGGGTAACAGCATGACTTCAATATGTTGACAAGTCGAAATATCGCAAGTATCACAATATCAATTTTTCAGATGATACCAAAAATGATATTGGTATTATCATGAACAAGATGATATGGCACATCCCTGGTGAATACCTGAATACTACATGTGATTGTGGAACATATTCCAAAACTATGGGTATTATGTCAAGGGCTGTCCACCGACATGGGGCCGTAGACTTTATACGCAAGTCCAGTCAGACAATCAGATCACAGAGGACGCTTATAACAATGCACTCAAAGGGATAGTGCACCCAAAAATGAAAATTCAGCCATTATCTGCTCACCCATATGCCGAAGGAGGCTCAGGTGAAGTTTTAGAGTCCTCACATCTCTTGCAGAGATCCAAGGGGAGAGGAGGTAGCAACACACCTCCACCTAATGGAGGCTGACGGCGACCCAGATTCAAACGTCCAAAAACACATAACTGAAACCACAAAATATCTCCATACTGCTCGTCTGTAGTGATCCAAGTGTCCTGAAGCCCCGACATAAAAAGTTGTTTGGAAAACCATCATCTGAACTCTGTTTTTAGCCTCATTGTAGCCTGTAGCTCTAACTGCCTCTCTGTGCACCACGCTCACGTGTGTGCGCTTGCACTTGGATCACTACGGACGAGCAGTATGGAGATATTTTGTGGTTTCAATTATGTGTTTTTGGACGTTTGAATCTGGGGTGCTGTCAGCCTCCATTAGGTGGAGTTGTGTTGCTACCTCCTCTCCCCTTGGATCCCTGCAAGTAATGTGAGGACTCTAAAACTTCACCTGAGCCTCCCTCGGCATATGGGTGAGTAGATAATAGCTGAATTTTCATTTTTGGGTGCACTATCCCTTTAACTGCAGCACAGTAAATGAAACAAGCCTTAACTGAGCGGGTCTATACGTTTTAAAACAATAACGACAAATGAAAACAGGAATCAACTGATACTTGAACTTATTATTGGACGAACGTACTTATCATTACCCAGTTTGTCAAAAGCCATGTGGCCCACCACCTAAAAGGAAATCTTGGTCTACCACAAGGTAGCAACTATAAGCTCCATAATATAGTATCAGATGCAGCTTAACAAAATAACAGCTCCCCTATAATTGGTTTGAATACTCACAATATGTAATTTACAGCCATTTAAGGCTACTGGAACATGCTGCCAATACAAAACACACAAATAGCTTCTGTGTGGGTGTTGAACACTAATTCATTTAGGTCCAATTGGGAAGAAAACGTTACTTTTCCCTCTGTGTCATGCAAACATAGAATAACTGCAGAGCGTCCTCTCACAGAGACAGAAATATGTTGTAGAGGAGAAAAGTTCTTCCACTTACTTTATGATATAAATAAATGCAGATACTAAAGACGCTGAAATCATGGCTTGTTAAACGGGAACTCTCTCACAGTTTTTAAGTGACTGCAGCAGCTGCTCCAACAACAAGACAGGCCACATTTGGCACTTCAGTCATAGAAGGCAAAAGAGCTTGAGCCACTTCAGCGGCCACATGACCTCCCTCCTCCTCAATTGTGTTACATTTTTACCCTTTCAGAAAACAGCTTTCATTCCCCACATGTGGCTCATGGCCGTTCTGCTGACAGAGACTGAGCTGTGAATGCATGACACGCTTACCGATGTCACTTTTGTTAATCATTTCTTTTCTATTCTATTCTACATGGAGAGCACAAGAATACAGCAGCCATTACACACACTGCAGCCCAATTAGAGCAGGAATGTGAATTAATGAGCAGGTCAGGGCAGGTTAACGAAGGGCGGTGCTCGTTTGCTGAGGACTGAAATAAAAAAAAAAAAAACTGTATCCTCAGTCTAAATAAAGTTTCACAAAGGCGGCTGCTCCCTTTGACTCGCAATTATCATGTTAGTGCTGTCTTGTGTCCGCGCTATCAGTCTTCAAACTATCATGCAGCGCCGAGCGGCTGCTGTGACGTGTCATATTTTAAAGGCCGCTGTCAGCCTGTGGGGCCGTCGTCTCCTGACTTTATTTTCACTCTTTCATGGAGAGAAAATCATATAAACCAGCTACAGCAGGGAGAGAAGAAACAGAGGTGACAAAGTAATGTGCAGAATAAGTACTAATGAATGTGTTTATTTGATATTTTTTATGGGTTTTACAAGTAATCTATTACTACTAGTTTACGGGGGCAAACTAACATCCCCTTGAGATAATTCAATATCCTGAAAATAAAGTGCTATCTCTATTTTTTACAAGTGTTTCAACATCTCATTTTAATATTAACTATATAAGCAAAACCAGAAATTACCTATTACACGTTAAGAGGGTTGATCATTTCTTCAGATATTCTTGCTGATGAATATTTTGTAAGAGCAGCTGCAGGTGTTTCATACCGGAATGAAAGCCTTCCACTGTAGGTTGTGTGCATATCTTTATGCCCATTCACAACACATGACTTGGACTGTGGCTGTCAGTGTGAGACTAATTTAGTTTCCTTGGAGAAACACACGCTTCATTTAGCCACAAAAGCACTTAACTCAATACAATTTAAGCACGGGATTTTTAGACTGCAAGTTAAGGTTTCTTTTTGGGATAAAATGATGTGTTATGTGAGGGGTGCCGGTTATAGCAATGAGCCCACCCAACTCTGCAGTCCCTCTCAGCTTTATTGAAATGTTTAGCATCTTTCAGCTCATTGTTTTAGTTTAATGGACCAGTATTCTGCTTTAATCAACCTTGTTTCCAGCAGGCAGCTCTTTCCATGGGAAAAAATAAATAAAAAATTGATAAACCTAAGGTATGCTACCTGTATAGCACCAGACAGCCGGCAGACCCAGCTAGCAACATAGCTGGTGGGTTGGTGCAGACCATAACAGAGCTAAAAGGAAAGCGAACAGGGAATTAGCATCCATCATGTGACCAGAAACAATGAAATGAATGCTTATATTGCTCTGTATCTGCTGGATGTGTGGAGGAATTTGTTTGCTAACACCCAACTATATAAACTGATGTAGCATATGTAGCATTAATGTGTCCATATTTCTTTACAGGCTTTGCTACTGCCCCCAAATGGGCAAATAAATCAATGAATGCAGCTGTAACTACAAGGCAAACCTGAGAGAGGAGAAAGGCAATGTAACGCAGGTTACAATATTGTAACCCTAGTTCTATTAGCACAGGCGGAGCCCTTTACTTGACTCTTAGGGTAAAACTTCTAATCATGAGCACGCATTAGCTCACTGAAAAAAGATAGAGGTAAGTAAAGAGCTCCACTTGTGCTAATAGAACTAGGGTAACAATATTGTTAACTTTTACACTGCCAGATTTTCTGCGAATGTTGGGCCGTTTTGCCGGCAAGCTGCGAGTGTTTAGACACACAGAGGTGGATTGGCGAGCTGATCCGAGGTGCCCAATTTTCCGCCGCGTAGGGGTAGACATATTGGAGGAACTTTTTTGGTTTAAAAAGAACGAAACGGCCTTCCGCCACGGGAGGGGATGTTGAAGACTTGTGGGAGGAGCTGTTGATGACGCCGCACGTGCGACCCACTGGCGGTGGATAAACAGGAAACGGCTGATAGCAGGAATTAGCGAGCAGCTAGTAGCAAGAGGGAAACACAAACCTGACAGACACTGTAAAGATGAGCAACTGGGGAGACAAGGAATTGTGCGCCCTCCTTGTCCTCGCAAACGAAGAGGCCATTAACCATCAGATGACGGGGACGGTGAAGAACGGCCAGACTTACGAGAGAATCGCCGAAGGACTGACCAGCCGCGGCTTCCCTCTCACATCACTGTTTATGTCACACGCTGAGCTACACGTTTTGTTACTTGCTCACGCCCCCCACTGCCCCGAAAAAGGTGCATTCTGTATAAACAAAAGTAGGTAGGCGGCATTTTACTGCACTCCCCGATTTTGTTTTTATACTGCCAATGCTGAAAAAAGACTGATTGGGCTTTCCTGCAAATTTGCACAATTCCTATCTAAAAAGAACTTTTGTTGTATCTCACAGTGGCTATGCCCCCTAGTGGAATCTTCGGGTAAAGTCGTTGGAGCCCGATGAATGGACACCCTGTTGCAACTTAATCTTGACCCAAGCCACACTGATCCTGACCAGCTAAACTTTAGTGTGCAATTTGTCATCACTGAAGACAAAAATAATGTCTGATGGCAGGAGTCCGCCTCCTTATATACGTGCTTGTGATCAAGTTCAGTCTGTAAGCCAGTAAGCATGATTTTGTAAGTGGTGGCTCAACAGGTGTCTGTGTGTCTAAACATTGTGTCTAAAGCCAGGCTTAATAGCTGTTTACCATCTTTTAACTTGCAGGACAGGAAAACTGTGCTAACTGTTTCTTGTTCAAACCCTTTTCAGTCTCAATAACAAACGCCTACTTTGTAACCTCAGTGACTTGCTGTACCTTTTCTTTCAAAACACCCACTCTCTTTTGGTGTCCACAGCAAGTTTACAGTGTATTTGTATATTAAAATAGCATGCTTAAGTGGCATCTGATCCTGTGAACAAGTCTGACGTTCAGCTGAGAAGTTTGGTAAACATGAAGTACCTAGAGTCTGTAAACAAGCCGTTTGTCTTTATGATCTTTTAGTTATCTTAATCAAGACGGTTGCTCATTGCAATTCCTTATGATCAAAGTAGTCCTTCAAAAAAGATGTGGTGCTCCTGTCTGCATGTTGTAGCTATTAGTAAGAATGTGCTGTTAGCTGAGTGTCAAATATGAGTCAGGAAACCCGAGCAGATGACTGAAAAACATCCACAAATCCTCAGACTCGCTTGACAGACAAACAACTGCATAACAGAAACAAACCTGCAAACCTAACGAGTTAAAAGAGAAAATGTTTCCAGCGGGAGACTTTGCATCTGCAGGGGAGGATGTGATTCTAACTGACAGAGGATTGTTTAACCAAAAAAAAAAAAAAAAAAAAAAAAGCAAAAGCTAATTCTTTGGGGAAAACGAAGGCTTCAATTTCCTGGGCAGCCTGCAGAAGCAGCGGCTGACGGCGCACGGGGCTCAAAAGGACTCAGAAACTCTGAACACTGCAAACATCCTGCGAGCGCTGCTGAGAAATGAGCTACTGCAAACCAATCAAGCTGCACTGAACCAACACGCTCGGCACTTTCCAAGAGGAGACGGCAGGCGATCATGTTTGCGGCACACACATGAAAGGACACCTGATATCAGAGATGAGAAAAGGCAATGAGCAAGGACCCGGTTGTCTTTTTTTTCTTTATACATTCAGACTTTCTGCCTGTTTTTTCTCTGACACGGAAGAACCGAAACTCAGAAATGAGGATCACAACACCCAGGGGGACTGATACTGTAGTACGGTTCACAAACCTCACCCTCAGCACCAGAAGCTGATATTTATTTTTCATTTTCATGTTCACTGACTTTATTAATTACTGAAAGAGGCATAAAGGGTGCATTAAACTAATGAATACTTGTGGGTGAAATAAGATATGCCCGATTGCACTCCATACTGTTCCAGATGTTTGTGGCAGCCAAAAGATGTATCTTAAATAGGAAGGAAAGTCTGTTAAAGTAAGAGTAGGAAAGAGAGGATGAAGGAAGGAAAGCAGGAAGAGATGAAGGCAAGGGACGAAAGGGGAATAAATAAAAGGAAATGTGAGAAAGAAAGAGAGGAATGGAAAGGAAATGAAAAGAAAGTAATGGAAAGGAAAATAACAGAAAGGAAATGAAAACCTATTGTCTATGGCTGTCTGAACTGATGCATGCAAAAGAGCGTCTGTATCATTTTCACTGACACTTCCTTTGTTTTCACGTCTGCCCTTATTTCCTTTCACCCTTTGTAAGTCATCCTCACACCACTTTCTTATTCCAACACTCTTCCCGTACCTTATTTTGCTCCTTTCATTCCTTTCAATCTTTCCTTTGCCCAGATTTCCATCCTTGTTACTCCATCTCCCAGTTTTCCATCTGTTTTCTCCATCTAAACCTTGATTCCTTTTTCTCCAGCTCCTCAATTTCTAGGTCACTCTCTATCTCTATCTCTATCTCTATCTCTATCTCTATCTCACTGCATCAGCTCCACAGACTTTACTCTCCCTCCCTCTCTATGTCTCTCCATCTCTCTCTCTTTCTCTCTCTCCCTCCATCCATCTCTCTCCAGCTAAGAAAGATTAAAGTGGAGGCAGAAGTCGTGTTAATGGCCATCAGCTCATCCTGTGCAGGCAGTTCCCTGTCTGCACCGCCTACCTGCTTAATTAGTCGAGAGGCAAACCTCTGGCAATGAACCTGGCATTAACTGCTCACACACACACACTCACACACTCACACACTCACACACACATCCCTGTATGTTCAGAATGTTCTGGTGGGGATCTTTTTCTTTTTTTAATTATGTGAACCTACCTTACTCCATACAGTAAAATTTTATCCAGATAAATAATTTGCTTTGCTGTTTTTTTTAACCAAATTGTACAACAAATGCTGATCAACCACACACCCTGTACTTTGTACATCTGCTGTTGAAAACACGCAGTGTCTGGTAACTACTGTATTTCATAAGAACATCACCTAAAGTCTGTAGTCTCACTCGTAGCACCATGAGGCTGCAATGCTCTTCACACACCAGAAAACAAACTGTTGAGTTCTTGAATGGATAGAAATGTGGACACAAAGGACCATGAGCAAGGCCAAAAATGTAAAGTTCGTCTCTGGGGTTGTGCCAAGTTGTCTCACAAATCAAAGAAGGATTTCGGATTCAAGCTTTGCTCTACACTGTCAGACTTAGCTTTGATCCCATCAGTTTAAAGTGGACTTTGCTTATAGGTCTAAGCTAAGCTAAAGTTCAGCTGTGCATTTAGGTGAATGCTTACATTAGCATGTCAGCATGCTAATTTTAATTTTCTAACATAACATTTATGTGTAGCTTAGCATGTGATATCCTTTAGCATGTGTTACAATGTATGTACTGTGAGCACATCATCGTGCTACTTTGACATTTACTGCAAAGTCCATGGAAACATAAAGGAATTCAGTCATTAGTTTTCAGTCATTTCGTTTAAAGGTCTAATGTGTAATACCAGGCCACGTGCGCTTAACTAATAAGGGGCAGTGTTTTACCTCCAACATCAACGAGTACAAGTTCTCTAAGCATTATTTGGTTAAATAAATACACAAAAGAAGCTCACAAAATGTCACAAAAGGTAATATTATTTTACCCTTTTAGGCTAAAAATAAACAAAAAACACACAACTTCTGAGTTTCTCTATTTCATCAAACCAAGACTAGCCTAATTACCTTGGTAACTTACCATAAAACAGACTTCTTTCAACAACGACAGAATCAAAACTCATCAAAACGTTGTTGGTTAGTGTCTCCACTGTTCAAACAATCACCAACTCTGATTTGTTCAAAATCTTAATTCACCTTGTTAGATCTGAAAATATGCTGGCTCTACACGTCATTTCACCCTGCTGTTTCTTGCTGCACTGAGCAGCGGCTCTTGCTCGTTCTTCAGAGGCAGACTCAGCTCAGTGGCCTAATGGTAGAGTGTCCACCCTGAAACTGGGAGGTCATGGGTTCGATCCCTGGCCGGGGACTATACCAAAGACTATAAAAATGGGACCCACTGCCTCCCTGCTTGGCACTCAGGGGTTGGAATTGGGGGATCAGATCACCACGATTCCCGGGCGCGGCACCGCTGCTGCTCACTGCTCCCTCAGGGGATGGGTCAAATGCGGAGAACAAATTTCACACACTCAGGTGTGTGAAAATCAGTGGAACTTTAACTTTTAGACCATTAAACTAGCAAAAATAAAATGACAAGCCCTCATGGCAGTTCTCCTTCTTTGTCTTCTCATATTGGCATGTCATTATCACCTTTTCAGTTACATGTGGTATTTGCAAGACTGGATGTGCTGGGGCTAATTGGTTAGCATGCTCATTTCAGTAGATTTTTCGGCAACACAATATATAGATGACTTTGACATACTGTCAAAACGACTTCTTCACATTCTGTTGATAAGAGTTATTCATGTTTTTGAATGTTTTAAAAACTCTGGCAATATCTTACACATTGAACCTATCATGTCCTTCACTGAAGCATCGGACAAGCAGGAATTTGGACGTAAATGACATGTCGGAGATAACCAAAGTCAGTGGGAGGCATCCTCTAGGGATCATGAATGTCTGAACCAAATTTTGGGACCATCCATGTAATTGTCGAGGTATTACAGTCTGAATCAAAACGTTGGCCTGATCAACAGCCATGCCAGCATTAATATCCCTGGAGACACGTTGCCATCACACATGAAGTGATGCATTTTATGTTCCTTCCAGCGCTCGAAAGTGCGAGCGTTTCACTCACATTTGCGACTAAAAATAGGTGTGCCCGAAGTGTAAAAAATATTTAGGGGCACATGTGCGCATAAAAAAATCAGCCGAAGCAGCCTATATTTTTGTCAGTAAAAAAATATGATAGTCTAACCGCAAATGTTGGAGGAACTCCAGCCGCCTTCCCTCTTCCCTCTTCCCCGTGTGACACGGTTATGGGCGGTTTTCCAAGCCACTGTCAGTACAATGAATATAAGTCCCACTGTCGGCAGGGTGGGAATAAGTCAAAGTGTGGCAGAGAAGAGGGACCGGGAAAAGCGGCAGACCTCCGGGGAGGCCTACTTCGTTCTCCCCGCAGTTAGGGACCGTTCGCCACGGTACCACTGCTGGGCAGGGTGGAAATAAGTCCTGCAGAGTTTCAGAGGACCTGGAGAATGTTTTAGGATAGTAATAACATTATATAAGATAATCATATTGCAAAGATAATATATATAAGATAATAACATTAAAGAGAAAATTAAATTGCAATACTTTTTCAAAACTTGATGATTTTACCTTTCTGTACATTTTGTATACAAATTCATTAAATAATTTTACTTGTAAATGTCTATTTGCATCACGTTTATTACGGAAAACACATTATTTGATCAATTTACATTGTGCCCCTAAAGTTCTTTGTGCGCTCCTTACTTTTTCACCTTAGGAGCACATGTGCTCCTTGGGAAAAAAGTTAGCGCCAAGCCCTGCCTTCATACATAAAAGAACAGGGTGGTAAGTATGATCCACAATATCATGACAGGTGATTTTGTTAAGAGGCAAAAGGCTGGCAATTGCATCCTTTCAGACGTTCTGGGATGAGATCTGAACACAGATTCAATCACTGCAACATCCCAAAAATGTATTCTTATACTGTAAATGATTTTAAAAATGTCATATTGTGTCGTGGCTTAAATTTTTTTGTGTTACCTTAGCCTTGTTGGCTGCTGTCCATTAGGCCTGTATGACTGTATGCCATCATGGGAGATGCCAAATGGGAGATTCCAAGCACCAATGCCTGCAAGGATTGTCCGCAATGTCTCACATTGCAAAAATGTCCTCACTCCGATAGTCTAAAGCTTAGGTCCTCACCAAAATAGGAATATAGGAACACACACACACACATGCACACACATGCACCCGCGAACACACACACACACACACACACACACGAAACACACACACACACACACACACAACTTCATGCCTCCACATCCAGCAGGCATCCACCAGTTTTTTCTAATTAGTCCACAGAGCTTGTAGGAACAGTGTGTGAGTTATTAATAGTCCACTCCCTAACACTTACAGCCTATTAATGAGTAGAAGATTTGATGGATATGCCAGCAATATTGTCATTATTTTAGATGTTTATCATCCTTTATATAATTGCTTTAACTAGATTTAGCTTTTGGTTTTCAGTTGTGTAGGTGCTGTGTCATGTATGGGGACAGTGTTCCCACAGTGTGTTATAGAGCTGGAAAGACTATTTTACTCAGAATCTCTGTGAGAGTTGTTAAGGCGAGCAACTTACTAAAAAATGTAGAAATTATATGAATGTTCAAATGTGTCTTTTGAAACTGAGCTGTACTCAAACCTGAGCTATTCAAGAATAAGAATCTGACCTCGCAAACAGAATGAACGGCAATGTTTAGACTTACGTGGTCATGACCACATCTCCAGAATGTTACTGTGACCCTGGATTGACCCTGTCAAATAAAGACATCATGGTAAGTGTGAGCCGAGGAGATTGAATGTTTTATTTATACAAACAGAAGTGCTTCTTAGCACTGGAGGGGATGTAAGGCTACTTTGCTTGCTTTGTATCGTCATTGCTTCAAGGATGACCACAGTCCTGACAAGTTGAATATTTAATCTTTAGGTCTGGTAAGAGGGAGCTGTTTGCAAAACCTGATAAATGTCCTCAAGCGATGCTACTTGAGTCAGTGTTGCTGCAGGTATGAAGAGTACAAGTTTGAAAAGGAAAAAAAAAATGATGACACATGATGATTCCTATAGCAGTGCAGTGATAAATGATTGGACTACTCTTTGAGTTTTCAGTTGGTTGGGTCTACTAGAAGATCGCTGCTGTTGATGCTTTCATTTGCTGCTGTGAGCTGTCACTTTTTTAAGCTCTCTGGATGCTCAGTTTGCACACATCGTGTTTGGTTTGTATTTGGTTAAATGTCTGTGTTGTCTTTTTAATGACTGTATTAAAGGGATAGTGCAAAATTCAGCCATTATCTACTCACCCATATGCCGAGGGAGGCTCAGGTGAAGTTTTAGAATCCTCACAACACTTGCGGAGATCCAAGGGGAGAGGAGGTAGCAACACAACTCCACCTAATGGAGGCTGTGCCCGTGTCTCACTGGTCTCGTGCAAGCACACACATGTGGGCTCGGTGTACAGAGAAGCAGTTAGAGCTACAGGCTACAATGAGGCTAAAACAGAGTTCATATGACGTTTTTCCAAACAACTTTTTATGTCGGGGCTTCAGGACACTTGGATCACTACGGACGAGCAGTATGGAGATATTTTGTGTTTTCAATTATATGTTCTTGGACGTTTGAATCTGGGGCGCCGTCAGCCTCCATTAGGTGGAGTTGTGTTACTACCTCCTCTCCCCTTGGAGGACTCGAAAACTTCACCTGAGCCTCCCTTGGCATATGGGTGAATGGCTGAATTTTCATTTTTGGGTGCACTATCCCTTTAAGTAAATTAACGCCTGCAAATAAAATCTCCTCAGTGGGACACTGAAGTACTGAACAGACCCAAACCTGAGACCCTGATGGCATCCCCTGGACAGTGACCACAGCAAACGCAGTACATGTGTGTGATCTTGTAAATCCCGGGCCATCAGTGCTCCTGTGTGTGAAGACAGGAATAATAAACCTCCCTGGGTCCTTCAGCTCTCACAGCTCTGATGACTTATTACCAGCTGTATCAAAGCTGAACGCCACGCTACAGCTCCGCAGAGAGGAGGCTTGACTGTGTTTATGACCGCACTACAAGCAAGTCTTCCTCTGCATGTGCCTATGTGGCTGAAGAGAAACTATGGGAATACAGAATTCACATAAAAACATTTTTTTTCCTCTTATGCCTTCATCCTCTACCTCTCCTTTTCCTGGCTCTTTGCCTCGCTGCTCCTCATCATTCTGATTCCTCACACACAAACACACACATACCATGAAGCATTGACATGGGGCATGCTATGCAGGAGACATGCGAGAATTCACTTTTCCCTTGACCTTTAACTGGAAATGGAAATACCCATTAAAAATAGAAAACATATCATCACATCGAGATTGTGTGTCTCCTTGTATGTGTGTTTATGTGTATGTGCATGGGTGGGAGATCTAGAGTTCATGTGACTTATTCACTCTGCAAAAGGTCTCATGTCTATTCTCTACTTGAGGTAAAGCCATCTTGAGGCTGTTAACACTGAAATATAATACCATAATGCAGAATATCCCCTGATATATTTTCCAGATTTTGTCAATCTCTACACTTTAAGCCGCACAAGATTAGTTTTCTTCATGTAAATAAGACTTTAACTCTGGCTCTAAAGGATCCAATATGGAGAAAGACAGATAAATATTGTGGCAATGTGTACGTTAGATTATAAAATGTCTTGCATACATGTATAAGGTTTACAGATTGTCAGGGCAGGACAGCATAGATGCTTTCAGCAAATTCCATGGCGATTTTCCTGAAAGATTTTAATATTGCTTGTGTATGACTGAAAACTTTTGGCCTGATGGTGAGGCTAGAGGAAAGGTCAGCATATCATTAGAATCATTAGAAGTTTTGTTATCCGTTCCGTGTACCTTTCCTTTAGAATTGTAAGATCAATGACAGTCGGAAAGGACACAGCTGAGGGAAATGGAGAGATTAAAGGAAGAGCAATATCTCCATTTTTTACCAATTTCATAGCAATCTCAGTCAAGATACTTTTCTCTTGATTAAAGTGTTAGACAGACCAACCAACATTGCCATCCCCTGGCCTCTGTGTGTATCAGACACAAACTTCATCACAAATCAAAAGGTCAGGCTGCATCAGGGAAACATTCTCTGACTACCAATTGATATGCTGTTGATTTGCCTGTTTGACTTCTGATATTGGTGTATGGTCACATTTAGGAAAGATTCTTCATCAATAGTAACAATACCTTTTCTCTTATTCACCACGTACGCACTGATTTGGTGTTTTGAAGGTCAAAAACACGGCTTATGTTGGGCAAAAACGTGCCAATTTTATAGATGTCCAGGTTACATCTAACTGGTGCTTCTACAGAATTCAAATGACTACATCAGTGTGAAGCAGGGTCTCATTACATGATGGAAATACAGATGGTGAGATGCTGTTGACAGTATGGAAGCTAGACATCTGAAGGACTTGATCCAGTCATCTGCATGTCTTTTGACAATGTTTTCTTGGGCTATGAGTGTTTGCTACTTGTTTAGTCTTTGCTTTTGTAACATGTTTAATTTCAGTTTCAACCAAGAAATGTAGATGGGCCATTGCCATTTTCAGAAACCTATTCGAAACCAATGTCATAGACATGTCATAGATGCTACACACATCTCCCCCCGCCAGCACAGAAGGTCTTTACAATCAGCACAGTTTCAAGGTGGACTACCAAGATCAGTGTCACTAAGTCAGTATCAGACCAAATGTCTCCCCTTCTCTTTCTGAGGTATGACACAGAGTAATGGCCAGAAAAGCGTTTTCGCAGAACATTATGATGTCACAGTGAAGCTGAACTTTGAGCTTTTGGATAAAAACTGTCATCACTTCATCATTATGCCCCACTAGACATTTGTGTTAAATTTTGTCACAATTAGCTTATGAATTCTTGAGTTATGGCCAGAATGATGTTTTGGGAGGTCAGTAGACTCACAAGTCAGTCTTTAGACGCTTTGCTTAACTAAAGACTGATGTCTTTCTCCCTGATTTTGTGTTTAGATGGGTGGTGACAATTTCAGAGTTTAAAAAACCTCCCTACGTTGCAGAACCAATAGTAAATCTGCAGGGCGGTCCTTCGGTGGCTCGCTGAACTCTTGTGCCCGTAAACATAGTCTGACTGCGTTAAAAGTTTTAAACAAAGTCGCTGTAAGTCCTTCATTTCCACAATCTTGTGGACTGAGCACACGTTTGATAAAACGGATCTCTCGGCATCCATTTTCAAGCTCTCTGTGTGTTTCAATTCAATTCAATTCAATTCAATTCAATTTTATTTATAAAGCCCAATATCACAAATCACAATTTGCCTCACAGGGCTTTACAGCATACGACATCCCTCTGTCCTTAAGACCCTCACAGCGGATAAGGAAAAACTCCCCAAAAAAAAACCCTTTAACGGGGAAAAAAAACGGTAGAAACCTCAGGAAGAGCAACTGAGGAGGGATCCCTCTTCCAGGACGGACAGACGTGCAATAGATGTCGTACAGAACAGATCAGCATAATAAATTAACAGTAATCCATATGACACAATGAGACAGAGAGAGAGAGAGAGAGAAAGAGAGAGATGCAGGTAATGACAGTAGCTTACAACAACATTAATGAAAGTAATAATATTATAGTTATAGTTCTGGCTACTGTGGTACAATATGTTGAAAGTATGTATTAATATCTGACAGTATACTTGTGTGACAATAGTCATATGTGTATAATAACAGTAGAAGTATGACTAATGACTAATGATGGCAGCAGCAGCAGGAGGCATCTGGCAGGACCACGGCAGCAGCACAACCACACACGTCACGCTGTCCAGGCACCGCTGCGGTATGAGTTATTCTGAGAGACAGTGGAGCACAAAGGCTCCGGAGAAGAAGCCGAGTTAGTGACATCCAGAATGGCCGAGTTAGCAAGATGCAGTAATAGGATGAGAGTGAGAGAGAGAGAGAGAGAGAGAGAGAGAGAGGGAGAGGGAGAGAGAGGGAGCCCGGTGTATTATAGGGGGGTCCTCCGGCAGACTAGGCCTAAGTCAGCCTAACTAGGGGCTGGTACAGGGCAAGCCTGAGCCAGCCCTAACTATAAGCTTTATCAAAGTTTGTTTCCTTGCGGATGAGAAAAGGGGGAGCGCACATTTCCGGGAGGGCGTGTCCTTTTCAAAAATGCAAGAGGCGTTGCTTTGTTGCCGGCCATTTTCTCCAGTGTGTTAAACACACTTTAGAAAGGAGTGTCCCCAGACTATCAGAAGGCGGAGATCTCTGATTGTCTGGTGGCGAGACTAGGAGGTCAGTGACCTTGACATTTGACCTTCAATTACAAAATTGTAATCGGTTTATTCTTTAGTCCAAGTGGACATTTGTACCAATTCTGAGGGAACTTCCTTAAGGCCTTCTTGAGATATTGTGTTTATGAGAATGAAACAGATGAAAGGTCCCAGTGACCTTGATCTTTGATCACCAAATTCTAATCAGTTTGTTGTTGAGTCCAAGTGGGCGTTTGTGCCAAATTTGAAGAATATGCCTCATGGGGTTCTTGAGATATCATGGTCACAAGAATGGAATGTATGTACATACAGACGTACGACAGACGGACGTGACCACCTAAAAACATATTGCCTCTGGCCACGGCCGTCACAGGTGCGAGGGCATAGAAAGAGTGATCAACTCTATCAATGCACAGAACCATAACAAGTAACAGTAACCAATAACAGACTCTTTCTGTCTCTACCAGTATCACTCCCCCTTCCACTTCCCAACAAACACATTTACACACCTCATTATGTTTTCCATCAAGGCAGTGTTTAGGAAAAGATATAGGATGTGTTTTTTTTACTACTTGGCTGCAACCCGGATGTTTTGAAAAGCTACTAAGTTTGGTTAGAACTGCATTACAGATTTTTTTTTTTTTTTTTAATGAAATATTTGATTGACGTTGTCACTATACAGTCCATACATCCTGTCCAAACTGTACTGTGCATGTGTAACTTAACAGAGATAAAAAGGAGGCGAGATTGCTCCCTTCTTAGCTACTATACGTAATTTATATATTTTGTAATGCCAAAATATCAGATTTATATATGCTGGGCTAATGAGAGGTTAATCCTGGGCTGGATGTGGCCCCGCAGGCCGCCACTTAAATAGGCCTATTTACAATATGTATGCTGACAAAATTATACTTGCATCCAAACATTGGTAAAGTCCAAAGACAAAGGGGTGTCTGTAAAGCCCCTTGAGGCAAACTGGGTTTTGTGATACTGGGTTTTATTAATTGAACTGAATTGAATTAGTGCACATACTTGTGAACGATTATTGTGTATGTGTATTAAAATTACATTTGTCACTGCTAATTCTTCTCCTTGACACTTTCTAAACTGAACTCAACACCCTGTCCTTGGAAACAGAGCACAAGGGCAACAACAGTTCAGCGGAACCGCAGTAACTGTAACAGTTAATGTCAGCTAAGGGATGTGTCTACGATGTGGATAGTAGGTAAGATTTGAAATACAGTGCCCTCCAAAAGTATTGGAACAGTGAGGCCAATTCCTTTATTTTTGTTGTAGACTGAAAATATTTGGGTTTGACATCAAAAGATGAATATGGGACAAGAGATCAACATTTCAGCTTTCATTTCCAGGTATTTACATCTGGATCTGATACACAACTTAGAAGACAGCACCTTTTGTTTGAACCCACCCATTTTTCATGAGAGCAAAAGTATTGGAACATGTGACTGACAGGTGTGTTTTGTTGCCCAGGTGTCTCCCAATTACATTGATTATTCAAACAATAAATAGCACTGAATGTCTGAGCTCAGTTTCAGATTGGGTACAATAGGTTTTGCCTGTGCAGACTGCATTTAGAGGTGGAACCAACATGAAAACCAGAGAGCTGTCTATGGGTGAAAAAGAAGCAATTGTGAATCTGAGAGAAGATGGACAATCAATCAGAGCCATTGCACAAACATTGGCCATAGCCAGTACAACCATTTGGAATGTCCTGAAGAAGAAAGAAACCCCTGGTGTACTAAGCAACAGACGTCGAACAGGTAGACCAAGGAAAACATCAGCAGTCGATGACAGAAACATTGTGAGAGCTGTAAAGAAAGACCCTAAAACAACTGTTAGTGACATCAGCAACAACCTCCAGAGGGCAGGAGTGAAGGTATCACAATCTACTGTTCGCAGAAGACTTCATGAACAAAAGTACAGAGGCTACACCAGATGATGCAAACCACTCATTAGCAAGGCCAGGCTGGAATTTGTCAAAAGGTACAGAGATGAGCCTCAAAAATTCTGGGAAAAAGTTTTATGGACTGATGAGACAAAGATTAACTTTTTCCAAAGTGATGGAAAGGCGAAAGTTTGGAGAAAGAAAGGATCTGCTCATGATCCCAAACATACAAGCTCATCTGTGAAACACGGTGGAGGTAATGTCATGGCTTGGGCTTGCATGGCTTCTTCTGGGACGGGCTCTTTCATCTTCACTGATGATGTAACACATGTTGGCAGCAGCAAAATGAACTCAGAAGTCTACAGAAACATTTTGTCTGCTAATTTAAAGAAAGATGCAACCAAACTGATTGGGAGATCCTTTATCATGCAGTAAGATAATGACCCAAAACACACTGCCAAAACAACAAAGGAGTTCATCAGGGGCAAGAAGTGGAAGGTTTTAGACTGGCCAAGTCAGTCTCCAGACTTAAACCCAATAGAGCATGCATTTTACCTGCTGAAGAGGAGACTGAAGGGAGTAACCCCCCAAAACAAACAACAGCTGAAAGAGGCTGCGGTGAAAGCCTGGAAAAGCATCACAAAAGAAGAATGCAAAAGTTCGGTGATGTCAATGGGTCACAGGCTTGATGCAGTTATTGAAAGCAAAGGATTTGCAACTAAATATTAAGTCTCATTCACTTTAATCTATTTTAAGTTTATATGTTCCAATACTTTTGCTCACCTAAAAATTTTGTGTTCCATTACAAATAATGCTATCTTCTAAGTTGTGTATCAGATCCAGATGTAAATACCTGGAAATAAAAGCTGAAATGTTGATCTCTTGTCTCTTATTCATCTTTTGATGTCAAACCCAAATGTTTTCAGTCTACAACAAAAGTAAACGAATTGGACTCACTGTTCCAATACTTTTGGAGGGCACTGTACAATGAAACAGCGTTTTATTGAGATATGCAGTACTTTGGTGAAACAGAAAGCACACACAGTATGTTACAGTTTGCCGTTTGGTCCAGGAGGTTAAACCTAAAGAGGTAGGTAATTCATCATTGCTTGTTGGTTTAACCTCGATCAGTGTTGGCATTGATCCTGTGTGTATGTGGCTACATCTGCACACATGAGGTGAGTGTGTGTGTTATCAACAGTAGCGTAGAAACTAGAAGGGCAAAAAAGTGAGTCATGTGTGCAAACAGCAAAGGTTAAACACAAAGATTTGACAAAAGATTAACCTTGCTGCTCTTGGAGCTACTCACACAAACACACTCATAGGCTCATGAGTCAGCGTTGGCTGGCAGTTTGATGGCTCCTGATCTGCTCTGAATAGACAGTGACAGACAGAGACAGACAGACCGAGAGAAGGGAAGGAATGTAAAAACTGCGATATGACGGAGGACATGACGAAATGATGAGTTGAAGGCCAGAAAGATAATGAGGGGAGGCTGGGGAATGGGATGATGAGCAGAAGAGCTGAGGGTAGAAAAAGCGTGATTGGAGTGAGCAGAGCTAGGAAAAAAAAAAACGGAAATGAAGAAGCTTCTCCGTTTCTCCTGCTGAGGAGATTAATACAAAAAAGCAGCAGCTCTTCCTGTTTCATCTCCGTCACCATCCCCATTCCCTGCACAGCATTGTGGGAAAGTTACAGTGTGCAACGTGTGGGTAGATGAGACAACCCTCCACCTCCCCCAGTGACCTTTAAGACGTACTGTTATTCTCTTCTGATGTAGCATAACATTTTTATATCAGACAGCATCTGTTCGCTATGAATCAGAATAAATATTCTAGAGTTTGCGTGCTCAATGCAGCAGATAGACCGTCAACAGATACTCAAGTTAGGTACTAGTTATCTGCATGTGAGGGGACACAAAGCTAAAATATGTACAGTAGATATGATGGCAAGTGAAGAGAAAAAATGTCCCTTACAATAAGTTACTTATGCATATTAGACCCACTGGAGGATTGTAGGGTTACACCATCTGAGTCACCCATGCTATCACAAAACTGGACAAAGCAATGTATTTGTTTCTTAATTCCTTTACACACCTTCTACTGACAACTGCTGAGCTGTAAACACAAATGTAACCCATATAATTGCTGGTCACTGCCAATTTTGCTCCCATCTATTGCTACTAGAGGCAGTATACTGCCCCCTATAAGTGGTGCTGTTACTGCTAACTGCTGGTGCTTTTGCTGGAGGTAACTACTATCAGTGCTGCTACTGCTGCCATTAAATACAGTCACTGCTGCCAAATGTTGTTGCTGTTAACTGCTTTAGCTGCTGTTAAGCACAATTTCTTCATTTTACTGTTTTTGCTGCTGCTCAAGTGTGGACCCCCCTGATCATCAGGCGTGCACAGTCAGAGTCAGGCTGTCAGCTGGTCTCCAAACACTGAGAACATCCTTTGGCCCTGCAAATTATTTTTTAAAGGGTCTCATCTTTTAGTTTGTTTAATTTCTTTCCTAATGATGGCAGACTCAGAGAGCTTCTCCAGGGCCAGACTTTCTCTGAGCTCAACTGTTCGACTGTTTCATCTTCTCAACTATGGGGTGATGAGTTTTTTGACAGCTTTGCATGCAGCCATTATGTCAAATCTAATGGGAGGTGCTGTTATAAAAACTGAATGACTTCTAACTAAAATGAGGATGGTGGACATCTTGACAAAAGCCCTATTTGGACGGGATTAGTTTTACATAGGTACATGGGGTAAAGTAATAATTAGCAGAGATTTTAGTCCCGTCCGAATGTGCCATGTCAGTAATCATTACTGCACGATGTCAGTAAAGATTACCGTGACTTTTGCCTTCTGTAAAAGGGTCCCGGAAAATTACCTCAGGTAATACTAATCCCATGCGAATAGGCCAGCAGTAAATATGTGTGTAGATATTTCGTTATATCCTGTTTACAAGTGGTTTTTCGTGGATTTTCAAGCATGGAGGCTCTTGAAGAAGCACTCAGTTTTGCACTTCACAGTCGGACAAGTCCGTGTGAAACCTCAGGTACTGTGGGCCTACGACGAACACGATTGATTGTGTTTTGCCTGGATATATGCACATGACGACAGGAGGGGACGGCGGTGCGTGAATGGATTTACCCCTCCCACTTGTGGTAGTTGTACTGATATTTCTTATCCTGTGCGAATTGGCCATTAATATTACTGAATACCTGTGGTAAAGTGACATTACCCCACATGCCCATGTAAAATGAATCCCGTTCGAATAGTGCTTAAGAAGGCAAACAAGTCAAGTTTTGTGGCATCATCTATGATTTTAATTAGGTTTTTGGAATAACTTCATATCTCACGTTATAAAATGTAAGGCTGCCCCCTTACAGTCAACCAAATGTTAGCCGACCAGAGAGGTCATTAATCGGCAAGATTTCATTGGTCCCTTGGTCACAGGAAACAGGAAATTGTGGCCACAATTTAAAATCAAAAGCATGTGATCATTTTGAGAAGGTGAAGGACGAACCCAAGGTGATGTAAACTCTGCAGGCAAACATTTGCTTATCAGTCGTCGACTACAAAACTGCAAGTAGCTGCATGCCCATTAGCCCACAGCGTCATTAACAGGCGGCTCGCTCAGTGTGTGACGTGCACTTGTAGATAAAATATAGGCCTATATTAACGAAGGTTCATTAGTACAGTTTTGTATTTCTCTGTAATGTAGCACAGTGTTAACAATGTTACTGATACTATTCTTTCTCACACCTTCAACTCAAACCATTGTGTTGCCCCGCCCAAATATTATAATATAATCATAAAATTAATATGGTAAACATGCGGGCAACTAGTCAACTAATGACCCTAAATGACAACTATTGGTTGAGTAGATAAATTCTTGGTCGGGGGCAGCCCTATTGAGATGAAGGTTCAAGTGATGCATCTTAGTGTATCTTTTCAAATACCAGATTTAATATTCGATAATAGCAATGTCAAGGAAAGGGAATGACATTCACTTAAGGTCAGCCGGATTAGAATCCTAAACCAAGTGAAACCTCTACATCTTTGTGAAACAAAAATGAGAACTCATTAATAGTGATAATAATATGAGTCCTTCCTGAGTACTTGTATGAAATCACCCAAAGTCAGGGAGGAAAGATGTCAATGAAAGAACAAAAGATATATACAGAAACACTATAAGCTTGACACAGAAAAAATAGAGTGCTCCTAATGTTTTACCCACCAAGTGTATTCAGCGATGGTGAAATATGCTGTACAGCTGGTACTCTCGGGCTTGCCAGGCTCGCTTTGCCTTCTTGTATCGCTGGAGCCAAAATGAGGCCTGCCTGCTCTGCGTTCAGGGGTTTGCATTCCTTTGAATGTGAGTTATTACGGATGCCAACATTTATCTGCTGGAAAAAAGAGGCAAAAATTATTTGAAATGATTGCCTGTGGAGCTCTGGCTGCAGCGAGTGTAAGGGTATTAGGGTGTTATCTGGGTTTAAAATACATCCAGGGGGGAACCCAGGGCAGCTGCAGCCGGGCAGGAGGGGGAGGAGGAGACTCTGCAAAGAGAAACTCCGGGGCAGATAAATGTTTAAAACGCTGACAGAATGTTATTTGTTGACATTTACCCACAGAGAGACCCAGATGTTTCAAGCATGACAGGGTAGCATTCACCATATTTCTGACTAGTGCCAAGGAGGGGGAAAAAGTGATTAAATAGTGTCTTCGGCAAAGGGCACAGGCCACTGTTCCAGAGACCTGCCGCTACTGCACATGAAACCCAAATAAGCCAATTGTTCCTGCCAACAATGAGTCTCATACGAACAGATTATACAGAACAAATGACAAGTAAACATCTCCAGACGTGGTCTAACCAAAGGCAGATGTCAGAACCACCACTCCTACGATGACAATATTGGAATTGATATTTCTTTACAGTAATTCACTTCAGAACACCCTCTGAAGCTGCATCTCACCCACGCTTGTTCTCGTTTTCGGCCATTTGTCTGGTTCTGGATGAGTTAATTTCACCATTGTTTATCCTGCCTACAAGGCTCAGATCAGCATGGTTGTTTTCCTGACAACAGAATAGAACGTGTTTGCATTAAAGAGACAGTTTTCAAGTGCTTCCTCTTATCTGTAGTGCAAGAGCGTCTCTTCCATAAAGCCCAGTTAAGACCAAAGATTCGCAACGAGATGAAACCGTTTTAGAATGTTGCAAAGAGAAAAGTTGCAGCGGTGTGAAATGGCCATCTGAGCCCGACTCAAGCCGGCTGTCAAAATGACCGCAGACTGGCGTGTTTGCCTGCTGAGGCAGATGCCCCGCCCCCTGCGAGCACTCTGTTTTTGTCCTCACAGTGTGCTAGTGTCGGTTGCTGGCTCGCTGCTGCTGCTCGCTGTGTGCTTATGCCTCCCTCGCACACATTCTAATTGACTGAGTAATTAATGCTGCTTGCTTGCACTATTGTGGCGTATTTGTTATGAATACAGTCTGAGGTGATACGGTGCTGCAGTGGTTAACATTGTCACCTCACAGCAAGAGAGTTCCTGGTTCGAGCAATGTTCTCTCTGTATCACCGTGGGTTTTCTCCAGGTGCTCCGGCTTCCACCCACAATCCAAAGACATGCAGGTTAGGTTAATTGGTGACTCTAAATTCCCCATAGGTGTGAGCATGAGCGTGAATAGTTGTCTGTCTCTATTTGTTAGCACTCTCGCCCAGTGTCAGCTGGAATAGGCTCCAGCCCCCTGCGACCCCTAACAGGGTAAACGGTTATGGAAAATGAATGAATGAATGAATGAACAGTCCATCTGATGCTCATTTTGTATCCGTTTTTCACCGTTTCATCACTACAAATGCAGCTGTAGCCAGTATCTCACTATCACTATCCTCATTCATATTTTAGGAAGCTACACACTTTATTCAGCCACAAAGTGAGCCTAAAAGGCTGAAAATCTGAACAGAAGTGCAGAGAGTTGTTGCATAGAGGTGATACACCATCTCATCTAGTTGCATTGGCGTGAACCGGCAGGTGTTTAGAACGTTGCAGAATGGCGCATTGCAAGTAGTTGCCTGTTTCCCCTCGTCTCGTCGAGAATCTTTGGTCTGAAGTGGGCCTAACTAAATGCATGCTTCCTTCTGTGCAGTGATACGGTTGGAGGATGTAGTTTGGTAGAACGAAAGTAGTCCCTACGTCAAACTGCTTACAACAAGATGTATGGTTTATCTCGAGTAACCGGGTCATGATCTCTAGAAAGAGACATTGCTGTGGAGATTTTTTTGGCACCACAAGCCGAGTGCCAACTTTTTCCACTGTAGCCAAGAGAATGCTGACATCTCTAGAACACTTGGCAAATCACACCAAAACAATCTAGATTAATAAGTAGCACAACAGGTAAGAGAAAAGTGTATTTTTGATTTTGGGGTGGCCTGCCACTTTAAATACGACTGAGGTCCTGCCTTAGTTTAATTTTCAGAGAAGAGTATTATTACAGTGTTTTGGCACACCATTGCAGGACAAGGATGAATATTGTTATTGTTTTTGTCCCTGGGTATATGTCATCTCACTGTGATTTTGTGTAGTGTCAGGGACATGTTTTTTTTCTTATTCCCATGGAAACCACACCCCTGGGTCCAACACACAGGCGAATAAAATATACAGCTGTCGCTTTTGTATGGATTTGTAATTTGAGGGTGAGATGATTTACTAAACTTTGATCTGTTGATTCTGAGTTGTTTGATGGAGAGGGAAGAGGGTGGTATCAAAAATAAATCCTGAGTGGCTAAAGTGGAACAAAACAGAATAAAAATAGTCTAAGAGTCTGGGTATCGGTGATGTCAGAGACAGATAAGCTGACAGAGAATGACTGAGGAAGCGTGAAAGGTAAAAAGCAGCAAGTTGAAACTATAAAAAGTGTGGCGTGAGAGTGTAAACATAGGAGAGAGTGAGAAAGACCGGAGGAGACAGCCGAAGAATGAGCGATGGAAGGTAAGAGGTAGAAAGAAGGAAAGAGTGACACACAGAGAAAGCACAACAGAGATCCTAACCCTGCTGTAGGGGTTTCTGGGTAAAAAGCATCAATAATCTCTCTCTCTCTCTTCCCCCCTTCCTCTCTTTTTCTTTCCTCGTCTCCATTCTTCATCCTCGGGATGTTTTTCAGACTCCGAGCTCAGAGGATTTTATCATTCTTCTCCCCGAGGGACTTATTCCAGTTTAAAATCATTGATACTGATTACCCCGGGCCCTGTCATATTGATTTTTGAGATTTATTGTTGGCCGACTCCCTAGCAGAGGTCCCTGGCCCCTGTGTCCCCGAGCTGGCAGTCATTTGTTAAACACTCTCCCCTCCTGACAGGGTACATGCCGAACTACGTGCAAACACACTCGCAGGCTTGTACATAAAAAAGCTCAACATGTATAGCAACAACTGCCATTGCTGCATTCACACTATGTGCAGGTGGGTAGATACCTTGATATGAAGTATACAATATATGATATGAAGTTATAACTGAGGTTCAAGGTCAAGACCACACTAATGTAACCACTTGTCAGCTCAGACCTATTAGGTGTGTCTAACCCTTTCTCTCCTGTATGTCTCCAACACATTCCCACTCCGACCTCTTCATATATCAACGTTTGGTCATGGACTTTCCATGTCCAGCTACGATGTGCAAGGTAAACTGGGTGCATTGGTTGTTGACGTTCTGGGACGCTGTGTCAAGTTATGCCAGTTACATGCACTGTCTTCTTTCAAAAAACACTTCTGTTTTCACAGGAAATTCTGCGTTTACAAACTTTTTTTGTATTTTTCTCCCAACAACTAATGTACATGGTTGGGTTTGGGCAACAAAAGCACGTGGTAAGGTTTAGAAAAAAGGAAAAGGGTTTGGCTTTGTAATCTTACGGGACACACACACCCCTCCCCCCCGCCCATACTTGCACTTTCACCACCTTATCGTTCTTGTCCTGCCACCATTAAACTATAATGGCAACGGACCAGGTATCATGCCAACGTTAAAGGATGGCTTTTTCGTCAGTGTCTGATTCCGCAAGCCACTGCCCAAGCGCCGGATTTTGACAACTTCGGAGTGGCATGGGGTTCATGTCTCAGTTGTCACAACCCTCACCCCAAACCCCTGTTCTCCTCCACTCTTCCTTCTCAGTAGGGCGGCATGCTGGATCAGCCACTAGCACCAAAGCCTCACAACAAGAGGATCCTGGGTATGAACCCCCGGGGGGATGACGAAGCTCATCAAGACATGTCCTTAACCTGAGTCTTGGCACCTAGGTTCATAAACACTCCAGCCACAATCTCCGCTCAACCCCATTCATCCCTGTGTACTTCACCCCTTTCATCCCTCTCCTTGACCTCCAATCATCCAATTGTACACAACCCATTCATCCCCGCCAACTACTCCCTTTTCATCACTCCCCTAAACCCCATCATCCCATTCAATGCAACCCTCACCCACCTTTCCCTAATCCTCTAGTCATCTGAAGTAAGACTGCTATTATATCGTTCATGCATTGTGGTCTTTGTTAGTGAACTTTTCTATAAATTGGCATATCATGTATTTCAAGTGCATTGTTTTTCTCAAAAGGTCCATTGTTTTCATGTTGGACCAAAACTTCGCCCTGCTCCTTTGAACCCAACAGTCTCATTGCAGCTGAGCAACAAGTCAGACAATCTTGGACAACTTTCCAGGTAGTGTTCCAGCCAAAATAACATCTATGTCCCTGAAAGACAAAAATCTTTTTAAGCTATCTCCAGGTTTGAAACATGACATTGTTGATTTTTAATTGCTTTTGATATACACAAGGTTCACTTAGTTGAGAGATTTACTGTTGTGCCTCATTAGAGGATTTTTTTTTTTTTGGGGGGGTTGTGATCCTATCCATTGAAAGGAATATTCCATCCAAGCTTGGTTATAATTGCCATCTAATTACCAAGTTTGGTGCCAAGAAAGCAAGAAAAGTGCATAAAAATCAATTTTATGAATTTTAAGACCATCATTTGAATCCTAACTAACTAAATATTCCAAGAAATACCATTTCAAAATCCTTTTTTTTCTCAAAGTATCCCATAGAAGTTGTCCACTTGCCACCCCCCTCAGAGATATGGGTTATGTAAGTGCAATTAATCACTTGAATTTGGACACACGAATGCTATCATGAAAAAATGCCTGTAGACTTATTCATTACTATGATGAAACACACACATTCTCATACACACTCTCTCTTACACACAACACACGCTGCAGTAGCAGCAGCCACTTAAGCTCCATTTCTTCTTCTCCTGTTATTATTCAGCTCTGTCTCACGATTTGACCTTCACCCACAGATCAGTGAAAGCAGGTCAGTCTCCTTCGCTCATTACTTCTTTCTTACGAGTGACGATGAGCCAGCGGAAGGAGACAGAAAGCAGTAAGTACGTTCAGAGGAAAAGTAAACAAGTAAACGACTGCTAGCGCCTGGGCGATGAGATGGATTAGGGGACTGACACAAATTAGAGAATGGTCAAGAAATATCAGCAGTGCAGAGTTCAGTGAGGCTTTTGGGAGAGTAGACTGTCTGTCATCTTGAATTAAGCGATAAGAACCTCAACAAAAGCATAAACCATGAATTCCTTATAAATGTGTCACTCTAGCTGTGCCGAAGTCCATGGGCTGGATCAACCAAAGGACACGACCCATGACGGTTGGTTCTTCAGAGTACCTGAATGCAATCGAGCATTGAGCCTGCACCTTGCTCCTACACTGGTGGTGCGCTCAAGCACATTCTCATTTTTCACCATGGCAGTTGTCCTCAAGTGTCCAACAAATCATAAATATCAGTATTACACTGACAAGGTCCCTGATACCTGAGTTCACAGTATGAGCTATTAGGTTTCACTTAAACACATAATGGGCAACTAGCAAACAGCAAACCATATTAGCTTCTATATCCTTGCAATGTCCTGTTATCAGGAACAAGGACACATACTGGAACTTAACCTCTACAATGGTCATCCTGCAGCAG
This sequence comes from Epinephelus lanceolatus, assembly GCF_041903045.1. Taxonomy (NCBI): domain Eukaryota; kingdom Metazoa; phylum Chordata; class Actinopteri; order Perciformes; family Serranidae; genus Epinephelus; species Epinephelus lanceolatus. The sequence continues at coordinate 40,162,550 of NC_135744.1, read as the reverse complement.
CTTGTCTGTGTAGCTCGTGTATTGACTGAGGACCACCTGGTGAATTTGGTGCCGTCACATCAGTTTCACTAACTGTAGTTGATAAGGATCATCTCAACACACTTGGTATCTAGTCCTCTGACAGTAGCATTACTTAGCAGCAACTGGAACCTAACTGAATATTCAGAGCTGCATAATTCAGACTGATATGTATACAGAGTTATCAGTTAATGATAATAATCCCACATTAGAGTACTGCCCTGTAAGTAATACAAGCTAGTGTTCATTTACATTCAGTGTGAATTAATGTATTATTATATTTTTTGTTGTGGTTGCTGGATTAGAAAGCAAAGAGGGGAAAATGCAACAATAATGATTTCTTTCAGCATTTTCAGCTTTCTTTGGTGTGTGTGTTCTCCAAATGACACAAGCCACAAATGGACACATAACTGCAAGATGCCTGGAGCTCGAAAGCAGTGTGAAGAATGTTCAAGCTCACTGATGTCATCTGAAGAGACACCTCCTGCACAGGAAACTTGTTTCAAGTGATCGCAGCTTTTGTCTATCCTGCACACACCCTGGAGGAATCTACCAACATGTAAACTAACACCAATTTATTTCTTACTCTCCAACCTGAGCACACATGCAGACACACACACACTGCACGTTCGTAAACCTCTCTTGGATGTACCAAAGGATGACCCGCTGATACCTGAGCAGACAGTTAAACAGGCTGCAACAGATGCAGCAGCTTTGTTCACCGTCGTCATCACGATGCTAATGTGGTGTGTGAGGTCACAGGAGCATGATGGGACGCTCCTGGGAGCAACATGACCTAAACTGCCCTGCATCGCAGTGATTGCACCACAGCCTGCATGACTAATTAAAAACAAGAATAACAAGCCAGGCTGCTGAGTCCGCAACAGGCGTCCGCTGCTGCACTGTTAGCAGCATGGGGCTGGTGTTAGAGGGTAACTAGCACAACATGGCTCTTGTGCCACATACAGTGTCACAGAGACACAACATGTGTCTGTACTTTTAATTGGCTAAACATTTCAAATTGTTTTGAAGGAGGAATATGAGCACTGAGCTGCTCAACTTTCTCAAATGTGCAGATGGCAAAAGTCACTGTTAAAGCTACTCTTCCCTTTCTTACATTTCACACAGTTAGAAAACATTTGAACATCCACAACTCCCGCCTCCCTCCAAAGGCCTACTCCCCCTCCCCATTACATCATCATTACATCTATGGTAGACGTAAGCGTTGGCATGGTAAAAATTTTAGAACTCAACCGGAGTCAGTGATGACTGATGAGTTTTAAAATAAGGTTACAGTGCTAACGTTAGATAGTAGCGCTAACATTACTAGTAAGTGGAAACACACAAGGAAGATAACGTAAATGTTTCAGAGGCTACGCTACAGTAGGCTAACGTTAGCCATTAGCAACTGGATGCTGTGTTGTCCTATAACGTTATATGTTATATTAGAAGCAAACTAAACATAACGTTACCTGTCCTGCACAGTCAAACGCAACCCCGGTGTTTTGAAGCTTATCCGGAGTCAGTGATGACTGATGAGTTTTAGAATAATGTTACAGTGCTAACGTTAGATAGTAGCGTTAACGTTAATAGTAAGTGGAAACGCACAAGGAAGATGACGTTAATGTTTCAGAGGCTACGCTACAGTAGGCTAACGTTAGCCATTAGCAACTGGATGCTGTGTTGTTATATATAACGTTATATGTTATATTAGAAGCAAACTAAACATAACGTTACCTGTCCTGCACAGTCAAAGAGTTCTGAAGCTTATCTGGAGTCAGTGATGACTGATGAGTTTTATAATATAACGTAAACACTAATGTTAGTACTGGTGACTGGCAACAAACAAGACAGCAGGCTAACCGTTAGCAACTGGATGCTGTGTTGTCATAAATAATGTTACAGCCTATGTTACATTAGGTGCAAACTAAAAATACCTGTCCAGCATTAACTCTGTTACCATCTCGTCCCTTTTCAGCTCAGGATGAAGCTAACGCAAGCAGTTATGTCAGTCGGAGGCCTCCACGTGGGGAAGACAGACAGGATGGAGTTTTTATCTCTGGTGGAATTCACTTACATTTTAGTGTGCCATCAGCTTATTAATAGCATTTTCATGTTCAAGTTTCCAGAAAGGTAAAGTGTTGCTTTAACCAAAATTCTTTTGTCCAATGTTAAAATCATTTCTCAATAAATAAATAAATTGTATAAATTATATTGTCCGAGCCCATTTCTAGGGGTGTAAATCATTAGGTTTCATTATTATATTGATTCCTTGGACTACGATTAGATATTTGCTGTTATCAGGAAGTTTCAAAACTATATGATTTCAATTTGATTTAATTTGGGGACTGGCAATTGATATGAGATGATATCATATGCCCATTTTTCACATTCAGTTACAGAAGAAGCCTCCATCCCCCTCTTTTTTTTTTTTTTTGCTTTGGCCATAGAAGATGAGGCCCCTGAAGGCAAACACCTCCAAACAGCTATAAAACATGGATTAACAGCAAGATAATTAAATGAAATTATAAAATTTGGCTCAATTATTACTTTAAACGCTCAAAGACAAAACCATTCTCATTTCTAGTCTGTCATTATTACCTAAAGCATTTGTACATCGCATAAATTAGCCTAGCAGTTAGCAGGCTTTTCCTCTGCTCATAGCTTAACATATTGCACATAATATAGAGACTTTTGCACTCACTGCTGGTGTAAGTCACTGCATTACCCGACAGAGCAGCACGGTTTAATTACAGTCTGCATGCTTACTTTTTCAGCCGAACATTGTTGAAACAGAGCGAAGGCATAACACTGACACTTGTCACCAAGCAACAAATGTCTCACCTATTATATGGTGAGGTATGAGGGCACAGAGAGGAACAGTTGTCATGGACTTTTAGTGATATCAGATATGAGGGTGAAAGTCACAGAGAGAGAAGTTTTTCACTTTGTACCGATGATGTCATTATCATTAAATCAATACAATACATTGATTAAGACTGATGGATCGTTACACTGCTATCCATTTCTACCTTGGCAGTTAATTTAGTAAGTCAGTCACTGGCAAAACAATTTCATATCGCCTTCACCAATTCTTGTTACATATAATTTTAATAAGGTTTTTTTTCATAGGTTTTCCTACAGTCATCATTTGTGAGTTTGTTTGTGATCAGTGGAACAAACTCTTAAAAACCTTGTGTAACCAAATCAACACAAAACAAATCCACTAGTGTCAGGATGTGGCCAGTTTTCAAAAGGCACTACTTCTAAACACTTCTTTTTATGAAAGTAGAACACATAGACAATTGTGAAACGTCTACCACCAGGAAATAAATGTGAATATTTGTCTTTTTTTTTTTTTCCTTCGTTGAAAACTTACATTGACTCTGAATCTGGTGAAAACATGCCTAGAATTTCCTGTCTTTATTTTCTTTGTCTGTTTTTGGTAATAATGCAACTGCTCTTGCTTTGCTTTGCTTTTAAAATCAAATCCCAAATACTATGATAACAAATAAGATGAGTGTATCAGAGTATATCAATGTTAAGTGGTGAGCAAACCCTTTTTTATTTGAAATGAAATGCTCGAGAAGAGTGGTATCTAATAAAAGAAGAGACTGTTGCTCTGTTCTAAGAAATCTGATCAAGAGCAAACAAAATGAGAACAGCATATCCACCAGTTTGAGTGATGAATCCAATCACTACGTGTTACCCGAAAACCATATATGAAAATTAAGATGGTAGGGACAGAGGCAGGAGATGCATACTTAACATCCTGGTAAAAATAATGAGCTTTCAAAATTGCTCTGCAATATTTAATTTAAATAAAAGTGTGTGTGCATCATTTAAATGCAATGACCTTCAGTTCAGATTCTATTAGATGTATTTGAGATCTTGACTGAGGTTCTGTGGGTTTAACAGTTCTCAGCATGAATTTATGATGATGGACCCACTGATGGCTCTGCTGGGTTAATTAGCCCAATTATCAGTGTCATTCATACAGGTGCTTATGTGCCTGTAATCACAATGAAGCCATAGCTTGGTCTGTTTCTTGCATTATGAATTCAGGCAATGTGAAAACAAAGATTAGTAACTGTCACAATGTCATGATAACGACTAATTTTCATGAATTAGTGCTTGAATAAATTGGATTTTGTATTCGTGGACAAATATTTATAATCTTATCATCTTAAACAAACTGTCTGAGGTGCAAACAAAGTTATTGGGACTGAATTGAGCGCTAAGAGAGTTGTGCTGCTGTTGTTGTTGTCCAGCACAGTGGAGGCAGAAACGTGGGATGAGATATGAAAGAGGTTGATCCAATTATCCAATCCGATCATCCTCCAATAGCTTTACACTTCTTTTTGAGTGGCTGTATTTTGTTTAGATGATGCCAACTAATATAATGCCAAAATAATGCAGAGAAGCTAGAACAATGGACTAAGGGACCGGAGAATAAAACAAAAACTGCAGGAAAAAAAAAAACATTCTTTAACTAACCCTTTTACACAGCATGCTCACACTGTGATAAGAACCTCATGAGTAAAATGACATTCCATTGGAAATGCAATGTCAATAACATCGGTGTTTACTCCGAAAGTCACAATGAAATAGTTTTTTTCCACTGTACCATCAACACTAAAATGCAGATGTCAAAACATTTCATGTGGGTCTGATCAGAGTCTCATTACTTACTAAATTAACTGCCTTTTCTCACATTCTCTTCCTTGAAGGCGTAAAATTTCAACTTGTCACTAAGCAACAAATGTCTCACTTACTATAGAGAAGCATGAGAGCTGAGAGAGACGAATGTGACTTTTAACCTCACATCTGTCATCACTAAGAGTCCTACATATCAGATCAAAGCATCTCTGCTTCTATGCACGTTTGTGTCTCTGGAAGCCCATTGTCTTGATTCTTCCATATGTTTTTTATGATTAAACTTTTTGAGGCGTTTTTATGATGTTACCTCAGTGCACTAATAAAAGACTTGGTCCTCAGCGGGCTAAAAATGTAAAGGTTACATGGATTAATGATCCTGCTACTCTTCCTCTCAGTAAAGAAACTGATTATGACTCAGTGCTACCAAGGTGGAAAAAATGTGCGTATACAAAAGATCTTATGGATCAGAGACTCAGACTGACAGTGGAAAGACGTTTGGTGTTGATTTGATCACCACAGTGTACACAAGCTGGTCAGCCGAACCTATCAAGATTTTGCATCACCTCAAACTCCACCTCAATACATTCGTCAGCAACTGGCCGACAATGTCAGGTGACTAGTTGCAATTTTTAGGAACTGCATTCTTTGTTTTTGCATCTTGCTTGAAGCAGCTTCCGAGTCAAACCTTTTCCCACCCAAACTCATGTCAACTCCTGCATACACAGAATAATATTCACATCTCTGAAGCTGTAATGAATATATTGTGTGCTCACACCACTATATTCAACAGCAGTTAAAAAAAAAAAAAACTATTTCAGAACCACAGTCCAGCTTCCCTTGGACATGCTTTGATCTCAGACAATGCAATGTGCCTTCTACAGTGAGAAGTGGGAGTGTTTTGGTCGGGGTGGCAGATGGGAGGAGATCAGAAGTCAGAAACATCATAGAATGTTAATCGATGCTCTGCTTTTTGTTAACCATAATCACAATACCTTAAAGGGGAACTAATGTTTTTTTCAACCTGGGCCCTATTTTCCGATCTACTTTTGTCTAAATGAGTGATAGGATGTTCAATATGTGACATTTCTCCAGTACGAAGCTAGGGCTGACCTGCCTGCAGCCCGTGAGCATGCACTATATTAAATAATAGGGCACTCAGACAGCACCAAACAACGTCAAAATACGTCCACTAAAAGTGCATTTTTTTCACACAGATAGGCTCGGATTGTTAGTGTAATGATCCGACAACATAACGGAAAGGAGAAATGAACGTCTGTGTTTACCTTTAGCTGGATTCAGACATGTTCCTCTGCCTGTTGCTGCTCCCTCCTCGTCAGCTCTCCAGTTTCAATGAGTAGTGTCCGTGTACTCCGTGTACTCCGTGTTCAAATCAATGTGGGCGGTCATCAAATTCAAATGGCTCATCCAGATCCAGTTGGGTCAAAATCGGGTAAAAATTCAGCCATGACTACTCCAAACAGAGTAACTCCTCACATTTGTAAGGTCAATCCAACTGGATCTGGATGAGCCATTTGAATTTGATGACCGCCCACATTGATTTGAACACGGAGTACACGGAGTACACGGACACTACTCATTGAAACTGGAGAGCTGACGAGGAGGGAGCAGCAACAGGCAGAGGAACATGCCTGAATCCAGCTAAAGGTAAACACAGACGTTCATTTCTCCTTTCCGTTATGTTGTCGGATAATTATACTAACAATCCGAGCCTAACTGTGTGAAAAAAAATGCAGTTTTAGTGGACGTATTTTGACGCTGTGTGATGCTGTCTGAGTGCCCTATTATTTAATATAGCGCGCGCTCACGGGCTGCAGGCAGGTCAGCCCTAGCTTTGTACTAGAGAAATGTCAAATATTGAACATCCTATCACTCATTTAGACAAAAGTAGATCGGAAAATAGGGCCCAGGTTGTAAAAAACATTAGTTCCCGTTTAACAAAGCGTCTTGGCTACCCATTTTAACCATAGATTATTTACATAATCACAATCTCTCTCTAACCGTAACCATACTGCAGTTGCCATGCGCATATATTAGTAGTAGAAAGTGACAACTTAAAGAACAATTGCATTGGACGTAAAAAGGATCACTGGACATAATTCAGGGTTTTGCAAATACATAATTCACAGAGGGAAGTATACCAATGTTGACCAGTTTTTATAGCTAATGTCAAAAGACCATTAAGATCTCTGCAACCACTCCAACAATATAAAAAGTTTTCAACTCCAAAATATGTCTTAACATACTGCTTCCATCTCAATCCTGCCAAATCACCCTGATAAGATTGCAAGTGTGTTAATTTGCCAACTCACTGGCTCACATTTCATACTTAAAAGTTAGATTATGTAACTTTAAAACAAGAAAAAATAAGTCAGAAATATAAGCTATTACAATCTCTGCAAAACAAATTTGCTGTCTTTTATACGGTACTTTCTACCTGTAAACGTCTGTTCCCCCTGACGGAGTGAATCTGTACGCAGCTGTGAATTTCATGTCGTCTTCTGAGTGTCAGAGTTTGAAAGTTAAAATGCCAAGTCGTCTTGCTGGACCGAGCTGACAGGCAGATTTGTCATTGTGCCATGTGGCCATGCAACCTCGGATCACCTGATTGATGGTGGGACAGAAGGCCACGCCTGTGGTCTGGGAATCCCCCTTTCATCTCTGCAATAATCCTTCTGCATTGTCTGTTTGTTCTCCCTCACTTGTCCCTTCACCTTAGCTTTGTCCTCTTCTTTTTTATCCTCAAAAAGAAACATTGCTTTTCCACCTTACTTCCTCCTCTCCCTCTTCTGGTCTCAACAGAATGGAAAGCAACATCATCTGGCCTCCTCGTCTCATCAGCTCCTCTTTTTTCTCTTTACTCTCTTCACCTCTTCTTCCTCACTTCCTGGACTGGGCAGAAGGCTATGAACGCCTTTGCTTTTTTTTTTGTCAACCTCTCCTCGCCTCCCTGCACTGAAGTGGACACTGAAAAGAAGCCTGGATCATAAACTAACCAACGTTTCTCTTCCCCTGTCTTCTAGCAATGTAACGGGACAAAAAAAATCAGGAATAATTCAGTTAGATTTTCTTTCAGAGAGGATTCAGTGCATCATCAATTCTCATATTCAGCCTGCCATTCAGTTCGATTTGACTCACTCAGCTGCTCGAATCTTTAACACTGCCACAAATGCAAATCAGGAAAACAACAACAGGCTCATTCATCAATAATCAGAATTATGAACAACACTTAGGGCACTAGTTGAAAGAATGACTAATTTTCAAGGCCTTTGTTTTTCGCTTCAAACTGCAGCAGCTGAGTGTGTCTACATTTCAAAAACAAAATTCCTCTACTTCATACTCTTGATCTTTTAGTTGGCAGCACGTAGAGCTTACAAAGACTTTTTTTTTTTTTTTTTTTAAATATTCAGCCAGTCAAAATCAGGGATTTTAGGGTATTTCTCAGCTGTGTAAAGAAGTCTGTGTGCAGCATATCAATGAAAACACCATCAATGACAAACTCCCTTTTCACATCAATTTTTAGTGACTCCAATATGTCAAATCGATTCTCTCCGCTTTCAGAGCTGTAATCAATGTTTATTTTAAAAACCTAGTGTATCCACAGTATCACAGAGCTTTTGATCACTGATCTGACGGTGGTTGACGGTATTGACATGACCGATGCCTAACCAACAGCCTCTAACATACAGATGTACTGTAATGACTTTACTGACTGCAAATGGCAGTGGCAGCAAGTTGGAGATGCTTATTAAATGTGAAAGTGTGACACCTCCTTCACCATGTGTCTCTCTGTCACTTACTTCATCCCAAGAGGATCTGGTATTTCTGGATGCCTCTATCCCTCAACCCTTAATCAATCCCCTGGAAACATCCAAAGGCGAACAATGAGGCACTCACTCATTTTCTTAAACAGAAAATTTTGAGAAGTTTGTGTGTCACAGATACAGAGACAACATCTTAAGACCAGCTTGTTGTAAATAATCCACCAAAACATTACAGATAACTTTGTTTTGGTTTTGCAACTGTAACTAGAAACGACTCCAGAATAGCTTCTTATTAAATCCAGTCTGTGCCTCACCCTCAAGGCAGCGCCGCTGTAACTTTTGTTGTCATCACTCACTTTGTAGGAACACAAGATGCTTCAAATGATTCTGCCTCTGATCAGCCTGATGCTCATTCAGACAGAACTATGTAGCTCCACCGTAAAGGAACTGACCTTAAAATTGCTCAAATAAAGAAAAAGAGTGCTTTCATGCATTGGAATGATTAAGGTCAGCTGGAAACTCTGGTTAAATTGAGTGCAAGTGGGTTTAACTACCACTGCGCCCACCAGTCCTCGCTCTCTCTGTCACATTTCCTCAAAGCTGTCACAGCTTGACTGTCAGTTTTGCTTTGCTTTTATTTCTCTGTGATGGGAACAAATTGCTGAATCCCGCACTATTGAATCTGTGTATTGTTCACCGACCGTGGACTAAATCACCTCTACAGAGATTTTTCTGTTAACCTTCCTTCACCCAGTGATGGATGACTAATCATATATGCAATTTCTTTAAAACCGTCTATGAGCTTTTTCCTTCTTTCTTCCCCCAGTTGAAATACAGTGATACTCTCTTTTCATCTTCTCTGTAATCTGTCTTGTCATGTGCAGTTCCCACCCTCCGTATATGCACACACATTTGCAAAGTGACGCAGTGTTGGTCAAAACTGGCTCATATCACTGGGGCAGAAAGTTGTCCTGGCAGGGACCGAGTTCACAGATGGTTCACTGCGAGCTATGAATATGCTGACATGAATATACAGGAGGAGACTGTAAACCCGGAGGAGCAAGGTCGACAGAGCTTCCAACACCTGCTCAGATGACCAAAAAATGGAACAATCGCATATAAAGTTGACTGCATGATAGTAAGAAAACAAAACAATATGGTGCTGTCCTAAAGCCGCAAAGTGCAGTTCTTTGAAGGGCCACTTGAGGCAGGCTCCGGAAGCCAGTCAATTGCCATAGACCCCCATGTTAACTGTACGGGGGATTCATTTTTATATAAGTCACTTGTTTACGTTTCATTAAGACTTGAAGTTACACATCATTAAGGGCGGGCCACTTTGAGTGTCAGCCGATCGTGTCCTCTGCTTCAGTCAGATCTACCCTTTGCTCTTTCACACATTCAGCCCCTCAGCTAAATATGGTCACTGCTAGCTCCAAAAAACCAAGATGGCGATGGCCCAAATGCCAAATCTGAGGCTTCAAAATGGGAGCCCACAATCCAACAGGTGACATCATGAAAGCTACGTCCATTGTTTTTACAATGTATGGCTGTCCCATGGTGACCTGCTACAAGCTACTTTCAGATGATAAAACTGGTACTGGCCTTCTCCATGATCCATCCAGCAATAAAAATGTTGCGGGAAAAGCTTTTCTTGTGTTGCAGGGACGATAACTTGTCCCTCAGTGTCGACAAAACTAAAGGACATTATTATTTACTTTAAGCAGCACAATTTAAACCAATTCCTAGACGCTATTGAAGAATTTAGGGACAGCGCAGCGCGTAGCAGATAAACTCCCATTCTAGTGAATAGCTTCATTTCCACAGCGAGCGCTGCGCAGTGTCCCTGGAGCGTCCCAGAAGTGCCACGGCGCTCCGCTTCGTCGGAGATACGCGCCAGGTCTATTTTTCAGTGACTGCGCATCCATTCCACATCGAGCCACAAAGCTCAGATCACACCAAACACAAACACCAAACACAATGCGCGGACTACGTATTGCAAACTCTCAATTTTTAAAAAATAACGTCACATCCTGTCGCACAAGTTGTCAGTCAGTGCGAGGGTCCGAGGAAAGGTGGACGAGGAGTAACTCATACTTGAAGTGGAAAACCGCAGTATTTTGTATGACACCACACATCCTTTCTACAAGGATACAAATCGAAAGGAGAAGACCTGGTGAAGTTGCAGGAGTTTTGGGAGTGAATAGTGCTTTCTATCACGTGATTTTGCAGTATCCATGTGTGAGCTTGCAGCTCTTCTACACGGTGCAGCGCTCCAGAAATGCATCCAGTAGGCAAGCGTGCGCGCCGTCGGTCGCTCCAGATCCACAGCGCTGTGTAGCGTGGCGCAGACGGAGTATGTGGAAACTGGGGGTCAGGATGGAGAAGCCAAACATTGACTCTAGACATGGCTCTTTGTGTTTTCTCATCAGCCATCATAGTTCTCCTACATGCTTAGAACATGAGAAGTTTCAGGTCTGTAACCTCACCACTAGATACCACAAAATCCTGCACTCTGAACCTCTAAAACTTTAAAACTTGTAATACAGATCTCTAACTGTCTCACCTGATCTAAAAACTCTCCCTACATCCTCAGCAAAGCTCAGCAAAAGCTACCTGACAGCAGAGCTGGTAAGCAGTCGACAAGGATCACAGGTAGAAAACCCCTTCACCTGGAGGACACTTGGAGACACTGCAGGAGGGCACAGGGTATAAATCAGGTACACTACCCATCTACATCATCACTTACTCAAACTGTTACCACCTGGACACAATCACTACACCACCACTCAACTCAGAGACCATTTTACCCCAAAGCCCAACCCCATTGCTTAGAAATTACAGTTACATACTACTAATGTGTTTTGAGGGAAATTGAGTGCTGCCTGAATTTAGTTGACTTGCATCATTTTTTTTTTTTTTCAGTGAAGTGAGTGCTATGTGTGTGTACCACACACAATTTACCGGCAGTAGGTTGAGGGGAATGGTTTGTGCACAATGTTCACATCCTGAGCCCTGGTTATGTTCAGGCAACGTGAACACTGAAGGAAGGGGAGCCAAAATTTGTGGTTTAGCTTAAATATTAATAAAGTAAACGCTTTGTGACGAGTCAGTTTGGGCTTTTACATATTTAACCAAGCACTGTGATTGGTCACACACAACCATAAATGGTTGATCATGATTTAAAAAGCAGCTTTTCCATTTCAAGAGCAGATACTGTCAGAAAATAAATGAAATATGTCCTCGGAGAACATTTTGCAGATACCCACAGTATCAACATTTACATTCCAGATACATTCAGTAAAACTTACTGAAGGTGACATATTTTTTCTTTCAAAACATACTTCCTGTTGCAAGTTAATAGTATATTCAAGGATTTTCAAGGAGACAGAGTTGCACTGGCAGTTATAGAATATATAACAGGAACTAAATGAGAGTTACGGCACTGGATTTTACAGATTGCACATCTGTTTGATTTTCATATCTTTCAAAGTATTTACAACCAATCTTTGAAGGTTACAAATCTGGTGGCTGGACAAACAGCAGTTCACCTGCAAATGTGTTATCTTTCATTTACACTTTATCTTGCTTTATGCGCTTAAAAAACAAAACAAAAAAACAATATTATCATCATCACCCTACCATTTACCTGTCCAAGGACTGAAGAGATGATTATAATTAGCCAGTTGGCTAAATGTGACACATCAGCATCAAAGGGATGCCACTTTATGTGTACTGTAAAAAATGCTTTCTACACTGCTGTTATTTTTAATGCACATGCACCACAACATCTTATGCTAACACTGTCACGTGGTACACTCTCATAAACTCTTTTATTTTTGACCAAAACATCGTAAATCCAACATTAAAGACCTTCCTGCTCTGTTATCAGTCTCCTCTGAGTCTTTTCACGTCTCTCTGCCATCAGGGTAATTTTTAAAGATGCTATAATAATGTAAACATTCCGCATATAGGAGCTTTAAAGACCATTTTCGCTTCCTCTTCTTAATCCTCTGTTTTTCTCTTTCATCTGGCTCTTAATGCACAACAGAGTGCAATAAAACACATTAAAATGATACAGATCACCGTTTTGCATGTAGCCTAGCTATCTTTGATGTTACAAAAAAAAAGAAGGAGCACGGATTGGTGGAGGGTAGGAGGTATAAACAGAAGGGAGAGAGGTAAAGAGTAATGGTTAGGGTGATTATTTTTGTTTGGTAGTTGTTATACAGGCGGCTGAACAAGAGCAAAGTACTCAGGCAGAAATTACACATGAACAGTCTTTAACCTCTTGAACTCTATGGTGTTGCACAGCAGCAGTTCTCCACAGCAAAACCCAGTCAAGTTCTGTTGCTGAAGTCATGAACTCTATTATTCTTTGCAATATTGTCAGTTTTAGGTTCACAAAAAACTGTCAATTTCCACTATGCTATAATAACACCTGATCTGTGCACCTTCCTTTCCACAGTCTTTAAAATAGAATGGAAAGCATCTGCATACTCCAAACTATGCAATATTCCTTCATCAAGGCGATGTCAGGGACATCTTCAAGAATCAACAAGAGCCAAGGAAACATAATAATATATTGACACACACATTCACATCATTTTTATGGGAATTGTAGAGTCGAGCTACACGTGCTTCGACTATAGACAGTGCAAAGATGAACAGCAGCACTTTGCCATCAAAACACTGAATTACAGTAAGCGACACAAAGCAAAATACGCTCTTCCTGTTATTATAGACCTTTTCACTGGAATTGAACTGCAAGGCAACAGCTTGGGTTCATATTGATTCCTGTCAGCTGATGTCATTCATGTACAGACTGAGTCACGATGGTCGTTTATAATAACTTCAGGGTAGAAAACTTTGTCACAAGCATAAAATGAAACGATGCCGAGCAAATGCTGCCTAAATTTGTTAGTTTTTAGCCACCTAAAAAAAGGCTTACCCTAAAGAATCAATATCAGTTTAAATGGATAGTGCACCCAAAAATTAAAATTCACCCATTAGGCTACAATGAGGCTAAAAACAGAGTTCAAATGACGTTTTTCCAAACAACTTTTTATGTCGGGGCTTCAGGACACTTGGATCACTACGGACGAGCAGTATGGAGATATTTTGTGGTTTCAGTTATGTGTTCTTGGACGTTTGAATCTGGGGCACTGTCAGCCTCCATTAGGTGGAGTTGTGTTGCTACCTCCTCTCCCCTTGGATCTCCACAAGTGATGTGAGGACTCTAAAACTTCACCTGAGCCTCCCTCGGCATATGGGTGAGTAGATAATGGCTGAATTTTCATTTTTGGGTGCACTATCCCTTTAAGCGTATGCTATATGCAGAATTTTTTCACCACTTTACCTTGCCTAAAGGGGAACTGAAGCTGCAATCTCAAAGCCACCAGACTTCACTGACAATTAGGGCCCGACCGATTTATCGGCTGGCCCATTTAATTGGCCGATTATAGCCATTAGAGCCAAAAGTTGGCTGATTGACGCCGATGTTAACACTTATATTTTCATCACTAATAAAATGCAGGGAATATGGTGTTAAACCTACCTCTGTTAAATTGGCAATAATAAGAAGAACTCTGGTACTGTGAACATACATGTGAATGTCTTAATTCATACAGACTTTGCATGATTATTTTATTTCCCTGCCTTTTTGCACATCATATTTTTGATTTATTTTGTGTTCAAATTGTTCATATGCTGCTTGTTCCACACAATTTCTGATAATAAAAGTATTTGAAAGTAGTAAAATGTTCTTCCTTCAATTTATTTATATTTTTGTAATGAGTGTTTGAACTATATTTAAGCCATCAAAAGCAGGTATTTCGTGGTTTTTAAATTGAAAAACGTAAAAATTTAATCGGCTGATATATCGGTTATTGGATTTTTTTATTCCATAATATCAGAATCGGCATCGGCCCCAAAAAATCCATAGTGGTCGGGCCCTAATAGTAGTCATTTTAAAACAAAGCAAACTGCTGGTCTACCATTGCCTCAATCAGTTAGTTTGTAATGTAAAGCAGTAAAGATAATCCAAATTTAGTGTACGCTTAACACCTTTTGCAGGGGCCACTAAACACAGAAGTACATAGTTTAGCTTTTGTGCCGATAGAGTTGGTTTATCAAAGACGCTAGCAAAGCAACACTGCATAAAATACACACAGCAGAAATGCCACTGTGTTTAACTATTCATCTTCAAACGTTACAGTTACAGTTGAAAATGACAACAGAAATGAACAAGTTTGCCAATTTCACATATCTCAACAACTGAAATCAATTGCCAGTTGTCTACCCGTTAGCAGTGGCACAACGTCGTGATGGTTTGGTCTGTATTACTAAACAGTCCATCACGAAATAGAAAGGGACCAATTTAATATGTTTATGTTTTGAAGTTTGAAACAGTCTATACTTCTGACTAAAAAGTCCAAGCATATGGTTGAAATATGCCAAACCCCCACAGTGATTCAAATTCAGTGTGCAAAACATGAGTGACAATGTTTACCATTGTTCTGTACAGGCTGACAGTTTAAGCTAACAGTAATGCTCATGCTGCTTAAGATGCTAAATACAATAGAAGGCATTTGTACCCCATAGTTCACATCAACAATGCCAGTGGAGGAGGTTGTACAGTAAAACTGCTGTGACACTAGTGTCAAATCACTTGTAGTCACATTCACAACTAACAGTGAAAACTGTCTTCAGGCAGTCTTGTTCTTATAGCTATTTCTAGTGGACCATCTCCTTTTCATGGGGCCCAGTCATTGCTACAGTGAGTAAATCTGAGAGAGACCCTAAAAAAAGGATAGTCCTGAAAAGCTGCTAACCTAATGGGTCGGAAAACAAATAAACAGCCATGAGGTGAGAGGGGCATAAAAATGAATGAATTCCTTGCAGGGGTCACTTTATGTCTGTTCGTGTGTCTGTGTGCGTGTGTGTCTGCATGTGTGTGTGTGTGTGTGTGCATCAGTTAATGAACCCTCTAGAGCTGAAGCGGGAGGCCCCCACCACTCTTTTACAAGATCATTTTACAGCCTCAGTGAATCTCCGAGAAAGCCATCAGTGTGTGTATAAAGGCATATGTGTGCTCCCATGAGGTTGCGTCTACTTGATTTATATGCCTGTGTGGGTGTGTAGGTATATGTGTGTGTGAATAAGTTTGACCTGAGATGGTGCCCTCACATTTTACTGTGTGCAGTGGCGCTTTCAAACAAAATGGAAAAAGGATGAAATGAAGTACAACAATCCTAAAACAGAACGACCACAAGTCAGACAGTGACAAGCTGCACTAGAATACTATCTCTGCTGTCCTTTGGAAACCTCATCACTCCACTGTTGTTGGATTATCTCAGTTGATGCCAAGCTTCTGAAGTTTAGTAAACACAGGTCTTTCAGACCACCTTATGAGCCAAAGCCAAACTGAATAATAAGATAATTAAAATGGTAAATAAAGGTTCTTCTTCTGGAGGTTCACTAAATGTGCTCTGGGGTAATAATGATAAAACATCTTACAGCCAAGCGAGATAACAAGGTATCAGAAAATACAAACTAACTAACTTTCTGTAAGACCGTATTCCAGTCAGCCAGCTCATGTGCAATGGTTTATAATGAGAATGCAAAGTATATACAGAGCAATTTGGCCCCTTTTGACCTTGTCACTCCCTGCAAGCATACACCAAGTTTTGCACAGCAGACAATGGGGAGTGATGATAGCAACTTTCCTCGAGGGATTTTAAGGCAAATTTAAACTGCCAGCATTCACTAAGATGTGAGCGTCCGTATGGTGTAATTTTCCCCGGCTGCATTCTCGGAACCCATCGGCTGTATTCAGTGTCTGACTTCCGGCAGACGGCGATATAGCCTCTGGGGGCAGACCCCCGATTTTTTTGGCATTCCGGTTTGATTTGGGCGGAGGAGGCGAATTTCCGTTTCCGACTTCTGTTAAGTAAATATGCTGAACCATTGCGATGGATTCAGAGTTTGCAGTGACGCCAATTATGTTCCACCTCGTTAGTTCACCGCACTGAGCGTTTAACCTGGCAACAACTGCAGCCGGCTCAAACGTGATTGGTCAATATTACGCGGACTACAAACAGCCTACAACCAGAAACCAGGGCTCTTCCGCTTTTCTTCCGGAGGCAAGATCTCTGGGGTTTGCCTACAGACTCTACATTCACTGAATGTAGAGTCTGTATATAGAGACTACCCCGGCTGTTCATGTCTAGAAGTCTGCACAAACTGAAGGACCCAAAACTCATCACTGAAGAGTTCACTGTTTTGATTACGCATGTGCATTTGTAGAACACATCCAATGTAGTATGTACACTCATCGGCCTTACTAATCAGCCAATCACATGGCAGCAACTCAATGCATTTAGGCATGTAGACATGGTCAAGACCACGTGCTGAAGTTCAACCGAGGAAAGAGTGATGGAAGTGACTTTGAACGTGGCATGGTTGTTGGTGTCAGACAGGCTGGTCTGAGTATTTCAGGAACTGCTGATCTACTGGGATTTTCACGCACAACCTTCTGTAGGGTTTACAGGGGATGGTCCGAAAAAGAGAAAATATCCAGTGAGCGACAGTTCTCTGCCAGAGGTCAGAGGAGAATGGCCAGACTGGTTCAAGATGATAGAAAGGCAACAGTAACTCAACTTGTTACAACCAAAGTATGCAGAAGACCATCTCTGAATCCATTAAATCAATTTCGATGGCTACAATTGTTAATCACTTTTTAGCTGTAGTCATCTTCACAAGATGTTTAATACAAGGTAATTCTCTCCAGCAGATGGGAGGGAGGGACAAAAAGAGGCACAGGAGCATGGAAAAAAACACCTCCAGTCCTTTGAAGATGAAAATCACTGATGCATATCCAGAGCATGAATACAGCATTATCCAGCTGAAAAACACCCCCGTTTCCATGTTTCTGTCTACCTTTACTCAGCTGGTGCTTGGGAATGCTCTTTTAAGGCTTTAGATGTATTTTTTTAGCACTATGGTTCCCTCACATTCACACAGTAACACACCTGGGTTTGTTCAGCAGCGACACAGCAGCAGCTGGAGGCGGAGTACCTTGCTCAAGGGTACTTGATGAGCGTTTTAAAGAGTAGAAGAGAAAATGGCACTTATTCCCTTTCCACGCTAGATTTGAACTGAACCGGCACCTATGTGCGCACAGACTCACATCTTTCACCCTCAAGAGATTCTATCTTTAGTCTAACACTTTTATCAAACTTGATAACAGCTGTGTTAAAATAAGCTGCACCTTACACCCACAGTGAATGCACCTCGCCGCTTTCTTCCTGCCTCTCTTCTATTTCTGAATTGAAGCACTTTAAAAATGGTTATGATAATGGTGCACAGCAGCACTCATAGCTACAGGGAAGACCTCAAGGGCATTATCACTTTTATACAACAGACTGATATTGAGCCAATACTGTGCATACACGACAATTGAAGAGCACAGAAGAGAGTGCACAAGAAGAATCATCCACTTCTTCTATGAAGCACATTTACCATGGTGTTGATAGGATGGATTGTTTCTAAAGAGACAAAACAAATAGTGCCAAAAGCCCCCTCAAACCAAAAGATCACTAGTTAGAGAATGTATGGATGATAGATTGATAAAAGCTCATTTGAAGTCACAAATGAACAATTAGTGTTTGGAGCCAAACTGCAATTTGGAAAGCACCATTTTTAAAATATGAGAACTGTGGTTTTAAATTACTGCATGAACTTTTATCAATACCAATTTAAAAGTTTTTGCATGCAACAGTTGATTTTGCTGGCTGCCATGACAACTTTCAGCATATCAATTTACGTGTAAGGCTCAGTATTTTTAAAAAAAATATATATACATATATATATATATATATATATATATATATATATATATATACATATATGTATATATATATACATATATATATATATACATACATACACATATATATATATATATGTATATATATATATACCATTGCAGTACACTTAATACTTGATACTGCAGTGGCATGAAGTGTAGCCATACTTTGGGACTTGTCAATAAAGATTCTCAGTCATCCAGGTCACGGTAATTGTAAGTGCTAATAGCGTAGGCAACTGGACTTAACACAAGCAAGTCCAGTTGCCTACGCTATTAGCACTTACCATACTTTGGGACATTTTGGTGGCATGTGGCACACTGACCTGTGAATTTCATCAAACACACCACACCTGACTCTAGAGATGGCAGCAGCAGGAAGTTTGCTGATTTGATGGGAAGTCAGGATGCTCCCAGATCAGACGGATGATCAGGTGTAGCCGATTAATGATTCCACACGTTGGCTAAACATCATTCTGGTGTCTGTCTGGCTTTGCTGTCATTTAGCCACAGGTTTATTGTCATTTCTGTAGCTCTGTTTCCAAGTCGACACGATGGTTACTGTCAGAAATAGCAATACTGCTGCCATGGAAACACAACAAGTGTGACATGAACAGTTTTTTGCCCACTATGCCTCATTGGAGTCAAAGAATCATTATGTTTTATAAGTTTTCTTTATTATTTAAGTAATCCAGTGATAGTTGGTTTGTACATCCATGAGTACACTGCAGGAACTGTTCATAGCTCCTTCTGCATACTTCTGATAATTTGGCAAAATATAAACTTCAACTTGGAGCATGATTACCCCCCCCCCCCCCCCCCCCCCCCCCCAAATCAAAGTAAGACAGAGAATAGAATAGAATAATAGAAAGCAAACATTAGCTCAGCAGCTGGCCAAGGAATTGTTTTGGGGGGGGGGCATGAGATCCCACTGCTTTCATGTGCAATCACAAATAGGACCTCTTCAACACCGGTTGAAGGATGCATGATTGGATTTTTACTTTACAAATCTGCAGCTTAAAAAATGACCATTGATTGGAATGCACCTGACGATCTCAATGCAAACTCAACATTACTGGCTTCAACAAAGTGGCATTTACTGTGAGACTACTCCAGCATTTGTTATTTGTTTCGGGGCCTCGTGTGTGTTTTGTTTCCATATTTTGTGTGACTCGGTAAAGAGACACATCGACTTTGTCGCAGAATCACAGGAAATCCAACACCTGGGCTGGTGTTGAATGTCATCCTGTCTCCCATGTATCTCCTGATAAAACAGAAAAGTCATTCAAGTAATGTTAAAAATAAAAAAAAAAAAAACGATGTGGGAAAAGCCAGTCTGCTCCTCAGCGCCTCTCAACATCTCAACATTACCTCAGAAGTCTTTGATAACCTTCAAAGAAAGTTTGTGTTGGCAGGTGGAGGCAAACAATTAAAGAGGCGCCAGGATGAAACAATTTGAGGTCATGATTGGATATTAGTGATGTGATCACTGTTGTGATGAACGCTATGACGAAGCGAAGAGAAACTTCAATTAATTGCTCTTCAGGGTTTCTTTTTTTTTTAATCTGTGAGAAGCAGGGGGAGAGAAAGATTCAGGAAAGATGGAGATGGCATGACAGAAGACAGAGATGAAGTGAAAACTGACAGACGTTGAGAGAGAAACTGAGGGACTTAGTCAATCGTTCACACAAGCCGGTGACGTATAACGTTGCCATGACAATGCCAACTTCCCCTAACGAAACAGAGTAGTTGTCAATAATCCCTTCAGGTAGACTGGGACAAACTGGGACGAGTCTGCAGCTGCTGACAGATGCCAAGTTGTACTGAGTCTCTCTGAAGTGCTGGTGGCATAATGAGAGCTTCACGAAGAGGTTTCAATTAAAGCAGGTTTGATTATCTAAAAAAAAAAAAAATGCTGCGGGAGATTAAATTAAGTACGCCACAAAATCTGTCCTGAAAGAGAAGTGACAGAGAGGTGACCAAGTAATGTCTTACTTGTCAGGCTGTTCTCACAAACCGTTTGAATGTTTTCCTACAAAAACTAATGTGCCTAAATTAACACATATCCTACGCATTTTAAAAGGCTGTGATCAGGTGACCAAGCTGCTGATGGGAGTAAACAGGGAAGTGGTCTTGTAAGGAGGCAGGTTGAGGTTATGGATGCGTCACAAAAAACTAACTTGCCCCTAGAGACACATGTTTGAACATTAAGGGAACTTTGAGTCATTGAAAGGTACATCTTCACCATGTTTCATTTCCTAAACCTCACCACAGTGACTTTACTTGCCTAAACCCATTGTCCGTAACTTTATGGTAATTACATACCTGTACATAACATCATTCTTGGGGCGCTAATTTGTTGGATATCATACAAACCGTTCCACGAGAGTACGTTGTACTTTTACGGACATCTTCATCTTTGTGTAGGCACAGTTAGATTAAGCAGGAGTCATATTTTTTATTAGGTTACCTTTTTTTTATTCTTTTACTTTTTGGTATAAGCTTTGTTTCAGATGTGAACATGATCTTACATGATCTGGAACCAGGGCATGGAACTATCCCATCCACATTTGACGCAGCTTGATCATTTGGATATTTCTTACAATGGTTCCTTTCTTCCTTTCTTTCTTTCTTTTAATTAATATTCTTCTTCTCTTTTCTTTCCTTTTCCATTTTGATGTTTTCAAACTGGTTACATGATGGCTTCTCATTCAGAATGAAATAAATCTGAATGAAATCATTCGGAATTAAAGTTTTTCCAGGTAGTTTACATGGGAAATATTCATTCTGAATGAGGGTTTACACGGGAGATCAGTTTAATCGCCTTTATTCAGGTCTGCGCAAGGTTTGGGGCAGGGAAGGTTTCTGATTGGATAGGGGGCGGATGTTACGTGTTTACGTTTACCAGAAGAAAACACTGTAGTCCTCGTTCCGGATAACAAGATGCTTGGCGACACCGTTCTCAGTGCCTTTTTCGGGCTTGTTTTGCTTATATTCTTGAAGCAGCAGTACGACAACAACCTTGTTCTGCTAATATCCAACAAAGAGAAAGTGTCAGCAGTCACCTCCAGTCTCTCTCTCTAAAACCTACAAATCAGGTTAGAAATCTCGGGGTAATAATGGACTCAGACTTGAACTTTAACAGCCACATCAAATCAATAACATCAGCAGCTTTTTACCATCTAAAAAACATTGCCAAAATCAAAGGTATAGTGTCTAAACCTGACTTGGAGAGACTGATCCATGCATTTGTCTCTAGTAGGTTAGACTACTGTAACGGCCTGCTCACTGGCCTCTCCAAACGGGCCGTAAGACAGCTGCAGTACATCCAGAATGCTGCTGCTCGGGTCCTGACCAGAACCAGGAAGTACGAGCACATTAGTCCTGCGCTCAGATCTCTACACTGGCTTCCTGTGGCTCAGAGAATAGACTTTAAAGCAGCTCTGCTTGTGTACAAGTCTCTCCACGGCCTAGCACCAAAGTACATCTCTGACATGTTAGTGCCATATGAACCATCTCGGACTCTAAGGACCTCAGGGACCGGCCTCCTGCTGGTGCCCAGAGTCAGGACTAAACATGGGGAATCAGGATTCCAGTTTTATGCAGCTAAAATCTGGAACAGTCTTTCTGAAGATGTGAGACAGGCCTCTACTCTGACAATGTTCAAATCTAGGCTCAAAACAGCTCTATTTCACTGTGCATATGACTGAAAGGATCTTATCTGCAATCTTCTCTTTTAAAGTTCATTTTATAATGATTATTTATGTTTTTATTTTGTATTGTGATTTTAATGCATTTTCTTGTTCTGTAAAGCACTTTGAATTACTTTGTGTACGAATTGTGCTCTACAAATAAACTTGCCTTGCCTTGCCTAATGCTTCATCTGTTGAGGCGGAGAAGGGAGGTAGAAGGTCGAAGAAGGGAGATAGATGACCGTGCTTTGGCGAATGGAAACCGGTGAGTGCAACGAGTCCGACTGCTCTATCTCAGCCTGTTGCTATGCGCGTTACATACGTCATCGCGCCAGAAGGGCAAGGAAACGAGCATGCGCAGAAAGACCGGAATGAACTGAAAGAGGAATGAGCGTTTACATGCACACAAAATTATTTCATTCAGAATGACAAACTGAATAAACCACCCCCTTTAATCGGATTTAATTTTCAGTCGGAATGACCACTTTTACCCGGAATGGCCTTTCATTCCGAATGAAAGTGGAATTAAACTGTCCATGTAAACATACTGAGTGTTGGAATGAAAATCAGGCTGTCAGTGTTTTAAATGTCTAACTACATTTTCACAGTTTCACATTCAGTGGACATTATTATGCAGTTTTGCAAGCGTTGGGTTTGTTCTCCATACGTTATGACTAAATATGGTTATACATCAAAATGAAGCTGACGTGAGATGTTTGGAAGATGTTGGATTTTGGTTTCTTTACTATACAACTTGAAAACCAACGAAATATCAACATCATCTGTTGTCTGTATTTTAGACATTGACATTAGACATTGTACTGACATTGAATTTTCAATGACACTGAACACTGAATTTTCGTCACCTGACATCACAATCTAAATTCAACCAAATGTCAATGTCTATTGACACAGGTGGCCAGCTGGGTTGTAACTGTTTTGAGTAAAGTCCACTCTTTGAGAAGTCCTCTCAAAATGTATAAGTATGATGTGGAACACTGCCTTTGGCGTGTGATGGAGATGAATTTATTTTCTTCTCTACGATGCGGAACCCTCTATGTTTCATGCAGCTTGATTTCTAAACATTCAAATTTAAGTGTTTTTATATCAGTCAAAGTTCTGACAACACTTGTCATTATAGCACACTTGAAGACACTGCATGAAGAAATACATCAGAAAGTTAAGTCTTCAACAACCAGAGCTTCTACACTTTGACAGCACCGTCAGCATCTCATGGAGACACATCATTTCTCGGAAATTGAAGCTGTTCACCGTTACTGCTGGGTTTGATGGACGTCACATGGTACAGCAGCTTCTTTGTTCCACTGAAATGACCATTCAGATATAATGAGTTTAACAAGAGTCTGTTCCATCTCGTCATATTCTGTGATTACATCCTCATGAATATTCATTTCCTATGAGGACATGAGCTGAATGAGGCGACACCGTCTTCTCGCTTTCATCTTCTCATTAAGCTACAGTGGTATCTGTTTCCCTAACTCTGAAATATTACTTCTTTAGTATCATCAATTAATCATACTCCTTGATTATTATTGTTTTTTCTTCTACTCTCAAATTTTTCCTGGTGTATCATTATGACTGAGAGCCATCGCTTTTTTTTTTTTTCTTCAGCAATATTAAATCTATGCAATGAGACAGTTAATAAGTAAGACTGTTATTAATCTAACTTCTTAGGGACCGTGGCCATTTCATCTGCTGAAATCGAATTGTAATTGCTCTATTAAAATTCTGTCGTCGGAATACATCAAGCCGTATATTATTGTAATTACATTCTAACCACTAAAAAAGTGTGGCACAGCAGATTTTTAATTTACTGTGATGTCTTTCCACTGGTTGCAAAATTACCATTGACAGTCCGACTGTACAGACAGAGGCAGTCATCATTCCAAAGTGTAATGTGACAGTGGATCAAAGGTACTACGTTTATGACTGCCTCAAACACAAGGTGAATATCTGATACCATTCACTACTTTAAACATCTCATTTGGACTATTTGCTTCTCTTTTCCACTATTTTGTTCACTTTATTTGTATGGATGATTCTTTTTTCCATCTTTATTTATGATAATTTAACTGGTGTCCACAACTGTTGTTTTTTGTCCTGAAAATTTATATTATGTTTTGGTTCAAACTGGCTTATTATAAATGAACCCAAGTGTTGCAGACATGTCTCACAAACTGAAAGGTAATTTGTTCATTTGACAGTTAACGCTACTTCATGGACCTGTGGTGCAAAACGGAAAAGTTTACTTTGGTGACTTATAGTCAAATTATTCCTTACTAACAGCGCCATTAATCAGGACTGGACTAGATTTGTCACGATTCTAAATAATATTGGACCTCCAGAAACGGATAACAAGGATGGAGTACACCCTGCACAATAACATACTGGTAGGGAACGGCTGTCATGATGAGCAGGCTATTATGGAACAAACACTTCCTGTACACAGTCAGAACACGTGGTTAAAATGCTGCTGCCTGATGTGCTGGTCCACACTAAAACTGCTGCTGTTCCAGAGCACTGACATGCATCTAGACGTCACTTGTGTGTGCTTACTTGACAACAATAGTAGAGGATGTTTTGACGTGAGCTATACCCTGACAGCGCACCACATCTAATTTAGCACATTTGAATTCTTGAAAATTCATAGCCGAAGTATACACAGATTTTACCCACATCTCAGCAGCTCGGTCTTGACTGCTGGTCAACACAGTATTTATGAGCTGCAATTAAATTTTGAACTAGTTTTGTAGTCTGACAACAGAAACAGGAAAATATGTAAATAAGAACATCCATATCTTCAATTCAGAAAAGGACCGTCTCCCTCCCTCCCTGCATCGCTTTTCTTCTTTTGTCTCTTTAACAACAAACACAAAAAAACTAGTTTTACTTTGTATGAGTGAAGACCAAGTCTGAGACCATCATTAAAAATACATTTTAAATCAATCGCTATGGGTTCTGGTCTGTGTGTCACTTTATGGTCGTTTGGTTTAAATTACAACAACTATACTAAAGTTCTTTTTTAGCACCCCAACAGGCTATAGAAGACTGGAACACATCCACTTTAGACTGTAGCACTCCCTGGATGACTACACTTAGTTTGTATTTGTTGATGGAAGCCATCATCCCTACATTTTGTGCCTATGACCTCTCTTTATATTAAAACTGGAACACCTTTGTTGAGCATTTCCTGGACCTTATAGCAGTTCCAGAGGTGCATAACAGCAGGATGGGAAACATTTGTGTTGACTTTTTCCCCTTAATTGTATGCCTCCACTTAACTTGTTTGCCTCGTTAAAATAATGAGTTATTTGCATAGACCTCAGACTCAAAGTGCAGAATAACAGCATTTCAAAGAAAAAATTATAAAAGTGCAAAAACAGAGTGGGTGTGAGAACTAATGGCATTACACACACAAACCAGTGGTTACACACAAACACAGAGCCAGAGCCACACACCCAGGCATGTGATACATGCTGATGAAGAAAAATACTTGAAACATACGAACATATGTACAGTACAAACTCACATACACTCAACCAACCACAACCACACAATCACAGCAGCCTCCCTCCTGGCTGGATTACTGGCTGGCTTATAATGCACGCTGCTGATTTATGGTGTAATCTAGTTCAGGGAGGGAGAGCTTCTCATACTAAGAGGCAGAAAGACCAGTGTCGACCTTTGGTGTCCTGCTCGGCTTGTCAACAAACTCTCAGCACTACCAGAAAGAGGACAGGAGTGAATTAGAATGAACTGAGCAGGTGAATAACAAAATGTGGACTGACTTAATTCACTACCTGGTTAGAATGATGATGGTGGTAGTGGCTTCTGTGTACAAGGAATGAGTGGAATTATCCTGTTATCATCAACAACAACAACAGACTCAAGATATACACAGTTTAATCTGCTTGAAATATGAATTCTATGGCAATCTGCCATTATGAGAATTTATGCAGAAAGCTGGCAAGTTTGCTTGAGGATGTCGCTAGAGTACAGGAGGGAATATTTGCTTGAAACAAACTAGTTGTTACGTTGTGAATGTATGATGTATGAGAAGTGTTTATGGCTGTCCCAAAGAGTCACATTTGAAGTCAGGAGGAAAGCCCCTGTGCACCATATTTTTTATACAACCAATTGGCAAATCTCATGCGGGGCACCCTGCTTAAACTACTCTGGCCTGCCTACTGTTGCTGCTTCCTCTATACCACTTTGCCACCGGCCTCCACCCCAGCTCCTCCTTTTCTTGCTGTGTCTGACTTACTTGTGTTATTTCTGTTTGTCATTGATGTTGCTCTGTTCTGTTCCTGCTGCTGCTCACCCTGCCTTAGGCTTTCCATGTAGGCGCATGGAAGGGCAGGGAGGTTTGCCCTCTCTGCCTTAAGGCTTTCCATTTAGGCACATAAAAAGGTGGAGAGGGTTGCTCTCTCCACTTTAGACCTTCTGCAGAGGCCCAAGGAAAGGCAAAGAGGCCCCAGAACAGAGCCATACGGCCTAATATAATACTGCAATTTGAAATAAAGTTTTCTTTGACTAAAGTGGTCCTGACTGAAATGAAGCCACTGCAGAAGTAAGAGTTCATTGAACTGCAGCTCACTGAATGGCCAGTTGAGGCTGGCTTCAGAAGTGAGTCAATCCCCATAGACACCCATGATAAAAGCCCAACTTTACAGCAGAAGTGAACATGTTTTCAGCCTGGTGCAAAAATGGTTTTGGTCTCTCATGCATTTACATTTCATTAGGGCTTAAAGTTATGAATATTTAAGGGAGGGCTGCTTGAGTAACAAGCTGTCTGCAAGGCATAGCTACAGTCTGAGTCAAATCCACCCCTTGCTTTTCCACCCTCTCCTCCAAATTTGGTCAAGACAGGTTGAGACAGTATTAAGCAGTTATTTAAGCAACAAAGTAAAAACAGTTATTAAATACAACACTGTTCATCTGTGACAACAGAAAATACAGTGTAGCTTTTCGCAGCTGCTGTGATGTGAGGGGAGACTGGATACAGTCATTATATAACTACTGAGATGCATAATGGCTGTCACTATGGAAAAATACTCCACGATTTTGAGTTTAGATTTGCTCCAACTTAAACAGTGTTGTGCTTCACACTGACAGCATAAGAAAAATCTAAAATGTATTGGACTGGGAAATGCTTATAAATAATGCATTTAGTTGTGATGAACTAACACTTTGTAGACGGCATCTGTTTTTTTACTGTAAATATTTAAAAAAAATATTTTAATGTATTTATTTCTCTTTCCACTGCAAGTGTGTCTGTTCTGAAATATTCCAAAATATGACCTACTTCTTCTGCCCTTCAGTTACCCACACATTATGAGCTTGAGTCTGTTTCGTCTTAGACAAGCAGGTTCCAATAGTCTGAGCATGTCTCTCTGTCTAAGTCCTAGCCTGACTTTGAACTAATCTCTGTCTAATCCTGACCCTGATCTTGTCCCCTTTTCTGAGCCACTCTGAGCTTTTCTACATGTCTGTCCTGACTCCTTGTCTGTATCCTTATACACATTCTGGTCACCTGTTCCCAGTGACCTGTCTGAGATTTCTGGATGTTTGCTTGGTCTGACAGTCTGCACACTGCCAACTGTGACTGTTTATTTGACCTCTGAAACTGTATTTTTACCCTACTTGACGGGCCTCGGTGTTTGTATTTGCATCCCAGTTCCTGTCATGAATAACCTGAACTCTAACATTCAGACGATTAATCCACAAACTGTACTAACTTTATAAACCTCAAACTCCCAAATCCTGCAGTCAGCGACACACACAACACTCACTAAAACCAATCTGTCTGTGATGCTTTCAAAACAGAAACAAGAGAGATGAAGGTTTGATGTTAGCGAGTCTGGCTCTTTTGCTTCTGTTTTAATCTTAAAATCTGATGCAGACTTTTTCCTTCATTTCAGTTCAGCAAACAGTGGGAATCTGAGACATCTTAATAAGTGGAGATGGGACGCTTGTCTCTGTTGTGGGGTATGTTTGATGTATCTAAAGTGTGAAGTGGGTCAGGCTACAATCTGATACAGTAAGGTTTGTTTCTTTGAGTCTGTTGACTGATGAATAGTTTCAGTGCTCAGTGTCAGTTTTAACCCAGGTCTGAGCATAATCCCTATGGGGCCATAATGTCACTGTTTCTGTTTTTGGTTGATAAGATTATTGTAATTTTAAGATAGTTATTGTCTGCCGAATATCCTCCTGAGACCTGAACTTTTGCTTGGTAGGTTTTGTTTTTATTTCTCCCAGCTATTTTGGCTCAGCAGGACCCCATAGGTATAAAAAACTAAACACTATCAACGATTAAGTCCCAATGTCCTCAAAGGAGTACTTTCTAATTAACAATGTTGTAGCTTGTCACTGTTGCTAAAATTGGTCAAACTTGTTGCCATATCAAACTGCAAACATTATTAAAAATAAATAAAATAAAGTGTCAACCATAAAATCTGATCAAGTTTTGGACCTTGTCCACTTTTGTGTCCAGATCAGCTGCTGATCTAACTTGGCAGAGAAGGCCGCCATCTTGTTTTTACATGGATAAGTGTATTGTGGTCTTTCTACCACTAGATGGCAGCAGTGTTGCCAACTTAGCGCTATATTTAGTGACTTTTCAGACCCCTCTAGCGACTCTTTTTCAAAAAAGCGACTACTAGACAAATCTAGCGACTTTTTCTGATGTTATTGAAGACTTCTGGAGACTCTGTTGTGAGAGCACGTATCATCCTTATGCTGCCGTGGGCTCCTCTCTCGCCCCACATCACTCACAGACGGCCCAGTCCTCCCTCCCAGCAGCAGTCAGAGCAGGAGACGTTAACCCCTCCACGTCCAGAGTGCAAGTGAATCGCACATGCGCGGAACCGCCGCTGACTGATCTATCGCTCTGATCCCGACCTGGTTTACAGTCAGGGCGGTATGTAAATGTAAAATTTTCTTTGTCTAATATAAATCACTGAAAGAAGATTCATTTGTAGTTCTAAACATATTCAGGGTGTTTTTTTACTCAGTTTTTGTCTCTCCCACGACGTTATTCCTCTCTCCTACAGCAGCCATTACAATCACATGCATATGGAGAATTATGCAAATTAGGCGATGACGTCATTTAGCGACTTCTAGCGACTTTTAGGACAGCCAGTAGCTACTTTTCTTACTGAGGAGTTGGCAACAGTGGATGGCAGAAAAAAGTGTCCACAAAGGAGGACAACAGGTCTAAGTTAAGTAGTAGGGCTGTAGTCAACCAAAGAAAATCTTGGTCGACTAAAGTCGTACAAAATTAGTTGAAGATTTTGTACGACTTTAGTCAACCAAGAGAAGTAAAAATAACGTGCAGATTTTTTTCCCACGACTAATCGATTAGTCGTGGGAAAAAAAAAATCTGCACGTTATTTTTACTTCTGCGGTGAAGTGTCTGTGTCACTGCAGTTACACCTCCAAAACACTAGTCAGCGATGGAGGACTGTGTTAAGTGCTGTACAGTTTAGTTAATTCAAAATACACATTAAATATGGCTTAATAGAGACAATGTCAAACACAAGTACACAAATCAGCTTCACTATAACTCACAGCATTCACAGACAAACACTTGTCTTTATCTGGACACATTTCCCTCACCAATACAACATGCTAACGTTATTAGCACAAGTCTATGGCATTCTACATTGTATAAATTATCCTGGCGTCTAGCGATCTTCTCCTGTTCTCATATAAAACCAGGGACAACAGCAACATGTAACAAAGGTAACAGCACACAATGTGGCTCCATTACAACTCACAACATTCACCGACAAAACAACTGTCTTATACTAAACACGTTTGCCAAGCAAATACAACATGCTAATGTTATTAGCGCCAGCCTATAGCGTCTTACATTGTATATGAGCCTAGCAACTAGCGATCTTTCCCTTGTCTCATATAAAACCAGGAACAACAGCAACATGTAACAAAGGTAACGGCACTCAATTTGGCTCCATTGCAACTCACAACATTCACCGACAAAACAACCATCACACTAAACACGTTTTCCAAACAAATACAACATGCTAACGTTATTAGCGCCAGCCTATGGCATTTTACATTGTTATGAAGCCAGGATAAATCCTGAAATATAAATCCCTGAAGGATAAATCACACACAAGACTTAAAATGCTATTTTAGTGGAGGCTTTACTGTCTTCACAATTTATTGTTTCTCATCTGTGAAATACAAGTAAATACAAGCTTCGTTTCCACTGAGGGAAATGGTTTCAGCTTATAGAAACTGACAGGAGGTCTGCGTCACCGCGAGTCTGAGCGTGAGGGTGGGCAAGTTCAATTTTCTGTTAACCTCGCAGGTAACTTAGCCTGCCCCCCCGCCGCAGGAAATAATGGATTAATCCTTGAAAGCTGTTGATGTAGCACTTTTCTCCTTATGAAAGTAACACAGCGATTATTCAGCTAATGAGAATTTGGTCGGACGAGAGCATATCGACCAAATAATCAACCAGTCGTCCAGGAGACTACAGTCCTATTAAGTAGAATAAAGTATAAGGTCAAGTAAACCCAAAATGTGATGTCCTCATATGAGGACGCAGGGTCTCAGTAGCCTAGTTTAAATCTGGGGCAGTGCTACGAGAATATTTCATGATACTGAGGTTTCAAGAAGGTGCTTATCATTTAAAAATGCTTTGAGTTCATTATCAGAGACAATGAAATCAAATGTACCCACTCATCTACATTTTAAATCAAATAATTATAATTTACAAGTGTCAAGGGAGCCTCAATACTGAGTGAGTGGCACTGTCAAGGTTGTGTAATCCAGCCTTCCTAGGATAGCAGGGGAATGACATGCTGTACTGCTGTGATTGGCTAGTACTTGTTCCTTTGTTGGGTGGATTGGTTAGGTTTCAGTAAAAGGAATGAGACTGGTTAGGGTTAGGGTAAGAATGTCAGGTAAGCCAATCAGAGGCAGAGTAGGGCAAAGTAGGGCAGGTCATTCCCTCTAGGAAACACAAACTTGCTTGCTAAAAGGTAAAACTCAGGCTCTTCCTGTCACATAAAGCTCCCCTTGCATTTTACTTCATCGTCTCTGTAAACAATGGAAGGGGGAAAAAATCATGTAAGTCAACGCAGCGCTCCGAACAGTCCATAAGCACTTTGTTTCTCTGATCCCCATCATCACCTCATCCCATCCTCATCCCCACATTGTACACATTCAGCGTAGGACACGCGGCAGCCTGATGGATGGGCCTGCTTCAAACTGAGCAATGAAACAATTATTCCTGCACTCCATCTCTGTCAGGACTCCGCTCAAAGAGTTCACTGTTCAAAAAGAAAAGGGCCTATAACTCAAACCAGTGATCATTTGAATAACAGTTTTGTGTGTGTATGTGTGTGCATTTTCATCTTTCGGGGGCTTTCAACTATTAAAAAAAAAAAAAAAAAAGAGGAATATTTAGTTTAGAGGGTTGAGAAGTTCAGAAGCTATGAATAAATATGAAGAAAAGAAAAGCAGCTACTCAGAAACTCTGGTGACACATGTTCAGAAAACGTTAGAGGCCAACGTTTTGCGGTAATTTAAAAACAAATCAAAGTTATCTGCTCTAGAGTGTTTACTGTTGTCAGCCATGCTTGGGTCAGGCCATTAGATGCAACTTTTGAAAAACTATGCAGCTGTGTTACGGACAAATGGAGTTTAATGAAGACTAGTTTTTGGGTGTCTGAAAAGAAGGACTTATTTTAATTCTTGCAGACCAAATGCATGAATGTACTAACACTTCTAAAATCCAAACAGGGAGTGAAGAAGAATCTAGAGAAGTATGTGACCTTTTGACCCCAAGATGTGCACTCACAAAAAAGTTGTTTTAACACAGGTGAGCTGACTCCAGTCAAAAAATGGCTTCACTGAGTCAACTGTGTAAAAGCACATCCTAACTGCTGATGCCATTACTCTAGCAGAAAGTGAGTTTGCTGCCACTTCCTCTCATAGATGATTGTTCCGGAAAAAAAAAAAAAAAAAAAAAAAAAAAAACAGCAGAGAGCAGCATTTTATTCAAACAATGTCACTGCGAGCTCATATACACTTCCACAACCCTGCATAATTAATCTGGAGGCAGTTGCCTGTTGCTGTGGAAGTGTTATGTGTTAATTATGAATTACTGTCAGGTAGCGTGGTCAACGCAGCATCGTTACTACAGAATTAATGAAGCTACTTAAAAAAAAACGAAGGTAATTAGTGAGTTAGAGGGAAAGAAAGAGGGAGGCTGTGTGGGGGAAAGAAATAAAGAGATGACTCAGAAAGAAGTGTGACCTTTTTTCATGCCCGGACTGCAAATGCACAAAATTTGTTGATGTCGACCCAAATTAGCAAAATGGAGGTGATGTGACAGGTGATGCTATAGGTGTGTGTTACATTCAGGTAACTGTGCTGCTCTGCCTCATTAAAGTTAAGAAATAAATACTCTTCTCTCAGTATCAGTGTCACAACAGCAGCTTGTTTGATGAGCATAAAGTGCTGAAACAAGGTGCCAACACAAAGTTTACTCTCTAGGATACTGCATCAAATTCAAAATAAACAGTACTTACAGTACAGGCCAAAAGTTTGGACACACCTTCTCATTCAATGCGTTTTCTTTATTTTCATGACTATTTACATTGTAGATTCTCACTGAAGGCATCAAAACTATGAATGAACACATGTGGAGTTATGTACTTAACAAAAAAAGGTGAAATAACTGAAAACATGTTTTATATTCTAGTTTCTTCAAAATAGCCACCCTTTGCTCTGATTACTGCTTTGCACACTCTTGGCATTCTCACCATGAGCTTCAAGAGGTAGTCACCTGAAATGGTTTTCCAACAGTCTTGAAGGAGTTCCCAGAGGTGTTTAGCACTTGTTGGCCCCTTTGCCTTCACTCTGCGGTCCAGCTCACCCCAAACCATCTCGATTGGGTTCAGGTCCGGTGACTGTGGAGGCCAGGTCATCTGCCGCAGCACTCCATCACTCTCCTTCTTGGTCAAATAGCCCTTACACAGCCTGGAGGTGTGTTTGGGGTCATTGTCCTGTTGAAAAATAAATGATCGTCCAACTAAACGCAAACCGGATGGGATGGCATGTCGCTGCAGGATGCTGTGGTAGCCATGCTGGTTCAGTGTGCCTTCAATTTTGAATAAATCCCCAACAGTGTCACCAGCAAAACACCCCCACACCATCACACCTCCTCCTCCATGCTTCACAGTGGGAACCAGGCATGTGGAATCCATCCGTTCACCTTTTCTGCGTCTCACAAAGACACGGCGGTTGGAACCAAAGATCTCAAATTTGGACTCATCAGACCAAAGCACAGATTTCCACTGGTCTAATGTCCATTCCTTGTGTTTCTTGGCCCAAACAAATCTCTTCTGCTTGTTGCCTCTCCTTAGCAGTGGTTTCCTAGCAGCTATTTGACCATGAAGGCCTGATTGGCGCAGTCTCCTCTTAACAGTTGTTCTAGAGATGGGTCTGCTGCTAGAACTCTGTGTGGCATTCATCTGGCCTCTGATCTGAGCTGCTGTTAACTTGCGATTTCTGAGGCTGGTGACTCGGATGAACTTATTCTCAGAAGCAGAGGTGACTCTTGGTCTTCCTTTCCTGGGTCGGTCCTCATGTGTGCCAGTTTCGTTGTAGCGCTTGATGGTTTTTGCGACTCCACTTGGGGACACATTTAAAGTTTTTGCAATTTTCCGGACTGACTGACCTTCATTTCTTAAAGTAATGATGGCCACTGGTTTTTCTTTAGTTAGCTGATTGGTTCTTGCCATAATATGAATTTTAACAGTTGTCCAATAGGGCTGTCGGCTGTGTATTAACCTGACTTCTGCACAACACAACTGATGGTCCCAACCCCATTGATAAAGCAAGAAATTCCACTAATTAACCCTGATAAGGCACACCTGTGAAGTGGAAACCATTTCAGGTGACTACCTCTTGAAGCTCATGGAGAGAATGCCAAGAGTGTGCAAAGCAGTAATCAGAGCAAAGGGTGGCTATTTTGAAGAAACTAGAATATAAAACATGTTTTCAGTTATTTCACCTTTTTTTGTTAAGTACATAACTCCACATGTGTTTATTCATAGTTTTGATGCCTTCAGTGAGAATCTACAATGTAAATAGTCATGAAAATAAAGAAAACGCATTGAATGAGAAGGCGTGTCCAAACTTTTGGCCTGTACTGTATATTGTCATCAGTATCAAGTGTCTGCAGGACAGTCTGGTCCAAAGCAAAGAAGATTAGTCCGGATTTAGAATAATACGCTTGATTCAAAGTCTTCATTCAAGTCTTCCCCACTTATCGTGGGGGCTGGAGCCTATCCTAGCTGACTTTGGGCGAGAGGCAGGGTACACCCTGGACAGGTCGCCAGACTGTCACAGGGCTGACACATAGAGACAGACAACCATTCATACTTACAGCCAATTAAACGTCATCAGTTAACCTAACCTGCATGTCTTTGGACTGTGAGAGGAAGCCTGAGTACCCGGAGAAAACCCACCCTGACATGGAGACAACATGCAAACTCCGCACAGAAGGACTCACCCATCCCAGGTTTGAACCAGGAACCCTCTTAAGGCCCATTTGTGCTCAACGTTAAATACGGATCCGGATACGGACGGAGCCTTCTGTCCGTGCTCCGCATTCATTTTGTCCGTATTTCTGCACGTTTCCATAAAGCTTATGGATATGGATATGCTGGATCCTACATTTCCCACAATGCAACTCAACTGCCTCTTTGATTATAAACTCTCAGATTCCTTATGCACACTTCCTTCAAAGTCTTCACCTCCAGTTTGTAACACAAACTCTCTGTTGGATATTTTATTCTTTCCAAGGCCAGTCTCAGATAACCCTGATGACTTCACAGTGACATCATCAGGATGTATTTTACAGCAGTAAAGAGAAGACACAAATCATCAAAAGATGTAAACAAAAATAGAGCATAAACATTATAATAAGATTCACATATTTGCAGCAGAAATCAATGAATAAACAGTATGGACTTTTACATACTTACACTATGTACTTACAAAACAACAAAACAAACCGTTTGTAAATACAGATATAATTTAGGAAGCATGAGAAATAGCTAATTCCTCATCAGTATTAATAATGTTCAAATTAGTGTCAAAATATTGATCGAAAAGAAGGTCATACAGAACACACTGAGGCATACCCGTCTTTAGGCATTGACTCACACAGCTACATTTTTTTTCCAAACTCCCTAAGTAATAGAACATCTACAGACATTTTTCTTAAATTCTGCAACTTTCACCAAAGTTTCCAAAAACATAAACAGTCACTGAAAAGATACGTTGCCCCGAGCAACATTTTCTCACTCTGTTAGTTAAAGAAAAGGTTTTTCACCACAACAAAAATAGTGATGTTATATCTGTGTCACAACAAGTCCTGGAAAGTGAAAAAAAAAAAAAAATCTCGTAAGTCAGTGCCTTTCAAAACTCTTCTCCCCATGTAAGTTAACTGGTGACTAAATTTGGCCATAGGTGTGAATGTGAGTGTGAATGGTTGTCTGTCTCTGTGTGTCAGCCCTGTGATAGTCTGGTGACCTGTCCAGGTGTACCCCGCCTCTCGCCCAGTGTCAGCTGGGATAGGCTCCAGCACACCCAACACGATACGCTGTTATGGAAAATGAATGAATGAATGATCCTTAAAAAAGATAAAGCTGCTTATTACTTTCTTAAATGAAAACTATATAGAATATAGCTGTTGAAGAATGACACAGAGGTTATTCAATTTGAACAGGGCACTCAATAATGGTGGGAAAACAGCCTTTTAAATTGTCTGAAAAAACTTGTTTGGACAAAAGTGACATCACAAATTAGACACTGTGTTGTGTATAATGTGCTTTTTTTAATGCAAACTTTGAAGCAGGACAAAGGAATGAAGGGTAGGACAGATGTAAATGCATGAAACAGGTTCTCTGTAGTGGCTCCAGCTGAAATGAAAAGTTAAACAGAGGCAATCTGTGGGAAAAGTGATGAGACAAAGAATCATGAAACAGAGGGCTGTTAAAACGGAACTCTCTGTGCCTCGTAGAAAAATGCTGCGTGCTCATTTCTGGGCTCTAATCCCGTTAGTGGCCGGAACCGACTTTCATTATGGGGACATTATCAGCCTCTCCACACATATGGCAAAAAAATATGTGCAGTAACACGATTTCTATTCATCAGCCCACTAACGCACACAGCCACCTCTCTCCACCTCAACCTTGTCACGTTTTTGTGGAGGCAGACTGTGAACCAAAACAGCAGTTTTTGTGATTTACTCTATCTCTGGGAGGCGAATAAAGACAGTTTTTAAATAGACAAAGACAAAAATATATTCTATGCTACTGCAGAAATGAAAGGAGGCTTGTGATGAGCTTTGTTTAAAATCTGGCACTTTCTCCTTCAAGTTTTATGTTTTAACAGAAGTGTTAGTTTCAAGTGCACTTCTGGTTTTTCAGTTGCCTTTGAGCCTCAAACAATGCACATCCATTAAATCATCAAATTAACTGTAATGCGTGTCATGGGGTCTTCACAGATCTCACAACTCTCCCTTCCTCTAATGAAGATTTTGTATGAAAGAAAAGGAAGAGCTGAACAGCCAACACGTTCTCATCCCAGGTCATCAAATATCGGCGCTCCCAGGTCGTCAAATGCGGATGTTTTCTCCTACCAACACCAAAGAAGTCCTTTTGCATCTCTGAAATGCACTCTTTAACATTTGTATGTGATGCACAGCTGTCTGCTGGGTGAAAGTTGTTGTAATATGTGGTTAAAGTTGTTAACTGGCCGTGGTTAGTTCTAGGCAACAAAATGACTTAGGTTTTAAAATAAACATCATGTTTTGGGTTAAAATAAGTAAAAAACATGCCATTAATATGTTATGTGAGTGATGTAAGTGTGCCACAGATGGATGTTAGGTACGTTACCTTAAAACAGCAGGGACTTTTGGTCTCACACGGGACATGATCAGCAGGCTCCTGGCTAAAAGTCTATGTTTGTTTTGAAAAATCCTCTGTTTCCACTTTAGTGAAAAGAAAATCAACTTGACTTTGACATATTGATAAGGCCCGTTTCCACGCAAGAAGTTCCTGGTACTATTTGGAGGGCAGGTACTTTACAGGAACGTCCTCTCGCTCGGCCCTCTCAACCGCCCTGTCTCCACTGAGAGGGCGGAGTAGGAGGAAGGTTCCTGTAAAGTTACCGGGCTCTGGATGTTGTGTGTTTTAAAATGCCAGCAACGCCTGGACTTCTTCGTCGGTCCATTTGTCGTACAATTTGTCTTCCATTTCTTGCTTTTCTTCTTACGACTCCTTTTAAAAATGCGACTCCTCGTCTGCTGAGTTTTAAAAATGCCGGCTGTTTTGTCGCTTTCTGTTCACGTCACATCCCGCCTTGAGTATATATCCAATCAGCACCAAGTAAACCCCAAGCCCAACCAGGAGTTTTTCGGGGCCGTTCTGAGTACCTACTCCGAGGCAGGGACTTGTTTAGCCCCTGTAAAAGTTCCAGAACTCTGTCCTTCGGGGGTGGTTCCTGCGGTGGAGACACGCACCAACAGCCCCGGCCCCGTAAAATTACCCCGAAGTTCCTGCGATGGAAACGGGTCTACAGATGCAGTCACTAGGGCTGCCCCCTAATGGTCGACGAGAAAGGTCATTAGTCAGTAAGATTTCATTGGTTGCTTAGTCCATGTGGACCATGTGGGAATTTCATTTGAAAGGACAGACACAGGAAGTGTCCACGCTCAACAGTCAGACAGGAGTCAGGTTAATTTCCAGGGCTGGTACCTGCGGTTATTCCACAGGCTAGTTAATAACATGTCGGGCAGGAAATCCAAAGTGTGGGATCATTTTGAGAAGGTGAAGGACGAACCCAAGGTGATATGTAAACTCATCTTCATTGGTCGACTATAAACATGACGTATCGTCTGAAACATGGAAGTAGCTACATGCCCATTAGCCCACAGCATCATTAACAGGCGGCTCGCTCAGTGTGTGACGTGCACTTGTAGATAAAATATAGGCCTATATTAATGAAGGTTCATTGGTAGGCCTGTCACGATAACAAATTTTGCTAGGTGATTAATTGCGTCAGAAATTATTGCGATAAGTGATAATATTGCGTAATATTGTGCTTTTAAGACCATTTTTATTATTGTTGTAATTTTGCTGTTTTTAGACCATTTTTTAAACTTATATAATGATAATAAAGGCATAATGATGCAAGTACAGCCTTTTAAAGAAAAATAAACATTTATTTAACAAGAATTAGGAATGCAAAAAAAAAAATTTAAATATCCGAAATAACACGTAAAAATATAGAAATAACTAAAATTAAAAATAGTCCTTCAGTCTCTCACTCTCAGGTGTGCAGTTAAGTTGGTCGTATTCGCTCTTTTTGTTGAGATGGTTTTAGAACAAACCCGACACACCGGCTCGTCCAAATTACTGGGCTGCCCTCTGTCATTTGGCTTAAATCCAAAACACTCCCACACAGCGGCCGTGGCATTTGGTTTAGGAACAAGTTCCCTGTCTTTCTCTGACGCTCAACTGTTTTTTTCTTCTCCGCCTCGTCTCCCCCTCACGAAGATCGCACTGTGTCTGTGTGTGTGTGTGTATGTGTGTGTAGCCCATAGCCCTGCCTCCCCCACAGAGACAAAGACACTCGATGACAAGAGCTTTCCCACCGTTCACGCTAATGAACCGACGCACCTGGCTGCCAGACGATGCACGGCAGTGAACGCTCTTGTTGTCCAGTCTCTTTGGTGGAGAGAGACGAGGAAAACAAACACGCATGAATATGGCAATTAATTGCGGCCGGAAAAGTTACCGTCTCCCTTTTAATTTACCGTGGAATTAACCGACTTATCACATATCGTAACAGGCCTAGTCATTGGTACGGTTTTGTATTTCTCTGTTTTTTAAAGTGCTCTGTCCGATAAAGCAGAAGTATGCTATATAAACACAGTCCATTTACCATTTAGTGCCTCAAATTTTGGAAATGCAGCAGAACAGTGAACCTAAACAGAGCTAAAGTATACCAAGGAACATCTTTATGGCCAAACAGAGGAGTGGTCTTCACTGCTCAAGTCAGTCACATGACCTCAAACCAACGTCTCACCGTGCATCTCACTGCTGACTAGAGGCGAAAAAGATCCAGAAACAAGCAAGAAGTGAAGATGGCTGTAATTTTTGTCTGAATAGGGTAATCATGACTAAGGATATCACTGCCGACAGTAGAACACAAGCGTGCAGCTATGTGACTTTTGTTCATTACAATGGAGAGCAGAGCTGATACTGAAATGATTAATTAACCAGCAGAACTTCACCTTGGAACATAACCTAAGCTCACTCTTTAATTATAAAATGAACACCTTCCTCCCTGCCTTCTAAATGAAATGAAAGAAATTAATACGTAGACTCATCCAACAAGCCGCTGCTGCAGACAACTCTCCAGCTCTCTGTCCAAATGTTGTATAAACTTGTTGGAATGGAAGACGGGGCTTCAAAGTTGAACATAATAGCTTGGCTGCTGTAATGTATTGCCGAGCCATCTACTCATCAGTGACTTACGTACATCGGAGAGTAAAAATGGCTGCTAAGTGGTGCAATTTATTCAGTCTTGTCACATTCAATTCACCACTTTTCACATTTTGCTGTTCTTGTCATACTCTTAGTGTTGGTAATTGCCTCCACAATGAGAATGCAAATTTGGAAGTCAAACAGGCAAGAGACACCTGGCTCCTCACCTCACACTCACAAAGAGGAATCTTTCAAATGAAGATACGATCTCAATCAATGTACATCCGGCTTGTCAGAGTTAAATGTCTGTTTACTCCAAAGGGAATTTGACTCTCCCTTGACAGCAGATATTCAGCCCATTATCCTCCTGTGCTGAGACAAATTGTCGAAAACACTCAAAGAAAAAGCGGTTCTTCAGAACACACGACAGAATAAAGTTACAGGTTGACTTTGAAGGACGTCTGACGCTCTGAGTGCCAGGATTAAATTGAAGCATAAAGGTGCTACAAGATGGAAAACCCCCACACACAAACACACACACAACAAATGCCAACTTTTTGTTTATGTGAATCGAAGCTTGCGATATAAAGAACTCTTTTTTTCCCCTTCACTGTAGATTTATTGATGATTTGCTGTCCAAACAATCAAAACGTGCTCATTGGCTGAGCTGAAATGTAACAAAACAAACTCAAATGAACGACAGTTTTATATGTTCAACACTCAAAAATCATGAGCATGAACTAAAGAGAAGTAAACCTGATTTATTGTAATTTGGGTAAACTGAACCTTTAAGCTCTTTTCACATATGCATGACTCATATTTTCTGAGGTTATAACAAGAGTAACAGCGTGGCTGCAGGAGTGAATAACAGTCACAACTGGTCCACAGACTTTAGGTCTGATTACAGGTTGGCGTTAACAGCTCTCAACAGCACTTTCACAAGAAGTGTTAATGGACGGATGTGATCCAAATAATGGAAAGTCGGCTATTAAGGTTGCGAGTCACTGGTGAGTAAAATCACATTTTTAATGCAGTCCTGTTGTATAATAGAAGACATCTCCTGCCGCCTTCATAACAGAAACATAATGATCTACAATAGACCTAATTATTGTTTCTCATGCACAAGGTAATGGGATTTGTTAAAGCAGCTACAAGGAGTTTTCAGCTGGTTATGAAACAGTCTCATTTTAATACTGATGCTTCCATATGACTTGCATAAGTAAACAAGGCCATCTGCAAGATGATTTTGTTTCTTTCTTTATAATTATTCTTAAAGGCTGTCTCCGGGTTTGATTACCTACGAAATCAGACGAAAAGATTTATGGCACACAGACATACATTTTCACAGGCAATGTTTTGCAGTGAGTAGTTTGTTAGCCAGTTAAAATGAAGCAGGAGATTTTTCTTTAGAGAATTTGTGATGCTGTAGTTTGTGGTTATGGCTGATAATTGAGCAGTAATAGCAGAGAAAAAGAAAAGAATTGGCCGATGTGTAAAAAAGGTGAAAGGGACAGTGACTGAGCGTGAACATGAACCAGACTTTGTCAATCATTCAACAGACTGCACAACAGTTGCAAAGTTTGAAAGGATTCAAAACTGAGTCATCGTCCTCTTAGACAGGTATGAAACATGTCTAACTTTAGCTTTCTCAACAAAATTAGTAGTACCGAATTACTAGTAATACTAGTACTAGTATCAAATCTGTTGTAGGCTTGCATGTAAGCTAGATGTAGAAACAGTACTAAAACAAAGTTGGCTTTGTTTCACCATCATCATCTTGCAGTTATTAATCTCACATAGCTACAATTAGGAAGAATAATACCTCATTGCTTTGCAGTTTGCAAAAAGCTGTGTTTAAAATAAAATAAAAAAAGATAGTATTATGACAAGTTGCATCTTTATTTGACTTGTTTCAAAGACATGTGCTTGCCAGTTCAAAATCTTTAAGACACGAGGTAGTTGCACTCTAATGCCGTCTTCCATCCATCCATCCATTTTCTAACCACTTATCCTCTTGAGGGTCGCGGGGGGGCTGGAGCCTATCCCAGCTGACACTGGGCGAGAGGCAGGGTACACCCTGGACAGGTCGCCAGACTATCGCAGGGCTGACACATGGTTACTTTACAACCAAATCGGCAAACAAAAATGTTTGGCATTATACAATGCTGCAACTCAAGGATGCATTACATATATATGTCATTATGCAGCAAACCTAATGTTTCAGCAACACTGGCTAACACCGAGTTAGGTTTGGGCACAAAACACACTTGGTTATTGTTGGGGAAAGACCATGTTTTGGCTTAAAAATACCCGATTTGGGAGCACAATCCCATGACCTTCCTCTGCTGTTTCTGTCGACAGATACTGGGAGTTGGCCAGTAGGTGGAGTTGGAAGGGTCGTGTGGTTATACCGACCCATCTGGGTGGGGCTTCTAGACAGCATAAAGGGACCACCTTCCTTGCCAGATGGTAACAACCCCCACTGAAAGAGCAGCCATGTCTCTGTAAAAAACAATCACTTTTTGTGGTACTGTCCCAGTGGAAAAACAGTAACAGGTCGCTGAAACCACCAACGTTTGGTGCCTAAAAAGCAGTAGCGGCTCAAGTACTCCGACCTAGCAGCAGAATGCAGAGAGGGAGGCTGGGCTGCAACCATCCACCCCGTAGAAGTCGGATGCAGGGGCTTTGTGGGGAGGTCGGCAATCCAGCTTCTCCGAGGTGCCGGAATGTCTGGGACAAGCCTGAAGAAGGCTATGAAGGAGCTGGCGGAGGAGGCGGAGAAGGCGAGTTATTGGTTGTGGTTACCCAGGAAGGATAGGAGCTGGGGCGCAACACCCCAATGAGGGCAGCTGCAGGGGGTGGTCGGGGAGACGTCCCCATCAAGCCACTGCCTCCCCCACCGGGAGATGTACTGGCTAGGGGGCGAAACGTCCATGAACGGTGGTACCAGCTGACGACCCTGCAGCTGCCCCAAAGTGCGCTGGAGGAGGTGCAGCAGGCAGAGACACCATGCAGGAAAATCATCACCTGTACACTACAAAGTACGCGTCACTGATCATCCTTTGTTCCGTCTGCCGT
Source organism: Epinephelus lanceolatus (assembly GCF_041903045.1). Classification (NCBI taxonomy): domain Eukaryota; kingdom Metazoa; phylum Chordata; class Actinopteri; order Perciformes; family Serranidae; genus Epinephelus; species Epinephelus lanceolatus. The sequence goes on along the minus strand of NC_135744.1, from coordinate 40,119,895 downwards.
TGCTTATCTTAACCAGCAGTGACCACTGATTGTCCATGATTTACCCCTGACAGCGTGTGATACGGGATTCTGTGTGTGTGTGTGTGTGTGTGTGTGTGTGTGTTTGTGTTGTATTGTCTTATTGTTTTGTTGTACTCATGACTACTGTCTGTATCTCAAACTGCCCCCTGAGGAAGTTAAAGTTTCTAGTTTGTTGATCTCTAACAGAGGTCTGCAGCTTGGCAGGCATCTTGCCAGGGGGACAATCCATCCACCATCCCCTCCACCTCCCTATGTCATATATTGTCATATATTACATCACTTTAGAAATATTGATATATATAGAAGGTGCAAATGTTATGTATTTATGGTTTGCAGAAACACACAATTCCAACATGGCAGCTAGGCCTTAAGCCACTTTATAAACAAGGCAGATCATGTAAATGAGCTGATTTGAAGTGCTTCCTTCCTTACTTAAACGATGATAATAGCCTCAGTGTTTCCCCTCAGGTTACTGCTGAGGAGCTGAATATTCAGGTAGATGGCTAATAAGAATAAGTGGTGACTGTTAACTTTACTGATCTACAAGTATGATCCAATATGATTCTCTTTTTATACATATTCAAACACCATATATAATGACTTTAAATACCACAGATTATTACTTAACAGCATTAATAAATTGAGAAAGAATTTCACTGGTATACGTCCCAAGCCAAGCGCAGTAGACGATTTCAAAATGAGCAGGCCTGATAACAGTGGACTGATTGTTAAATGGTTTTCTCTTCTCTGTCTGTTTAATGTAATTATTTTTTGGTAATTTATCACTTTTCGTTGGTGCTTTTCTGCATTTTCCAGTCTGCAAACAGTAAATCAAGCTGAACCATGAAGCCCAAGAAAGAAATATTATTCTGTGCATGCCAGCTTCCCTCTGGATATTATTATGGATGAGCTTCACCTTCAATCCACTCTGATCAAGTCAGAATCTTTTGGTTTTTTTAAGGAGGAGGACGTCTACTGCAGGTCAAAGGTTCAATCTGGACTTTTAACCTCCTCAACAGCCATATATGCAGAAATGTACTCTCATACATGTGAGGTGTTTTAGAGAAGAGCGTTCTCCCAGTGAAATATTTTGACTTCATATTTCCTGAACATGTCATTCCCAGGAGGATCCTGAATTTCAACAGAGTGAACAAACTCCTGAATGACATTCAGAGATGATTCTAAAAGTAGATATCTACAGTTTGAAATAAAAGTCACAGCTCCCCTGACGGAGTATATGACGGCACAAAAAAAAAACCCATAGATAATCACTATATTAGTTGAAAGAACAGTGTGTCTTTTAAAATGCCGAATAATGTATATTTTAGAGCTGTTCAAAGATTAACTCCAGGTAATGAACCCTCTCAGTGATCTGAACTACACAAGGCTCCACTTTGCTGTCAGAGCCAGTCTCAAGGTTACCTAAATGTTAAGATATGGAAATGATATTAAGAGACAGGAACTTGGAACAAAAGCCTTGATAAATAATCTTTGCCTAAAATGCTAATTCCTCGCCTCTGGAAGAGGACCAACTGCTCTGACTCGGCCACTCCCCCGCCAAGGGCAGCAAAACAGAGCATCTGGAATCTGCATAACTTGTGCACAAACATATGGTGTGAGCTGGTTGAGGTTACTTTCAGAGTTCAGCATAATGCAGAAAACCACTTACAGGCTAAACTCTGTAACTGAGCAGTTTAACCACACTGGGATTTTCACTTTGACTTTTGTTGCGGTGATATTTCACTACAGCAAAGATGGCAGAGCAATCAAAGTCAAGTTTGTTACATTAATTGGCTTCAGTTTAGTGAAGTCACAATACTGATGTAGCCGCATGGCTAACATGAAGGTACAAAATAGATTAACTGGACTTGAACACAGACTAACATACCTGCAAATGATTTTGTATAATGTTACTAAGGTAAGGCTAAGATGCCAAATAACCTGAATAACCACCTAATCTTCAAACAAATATTTGGTTTGGTGAAGTTCATTTTTCTGAACAGCTAAACTTCACTAGTAGTTTGTACAACAGATGTCCAAAAGAAGTAACACCATGTGGTTGTTTCCACCACAGGGAAGGATTCCAAAACAATCTGTCTCCGGGAAGTCTGACTCGGCGCTTTGCAATATGATAGTGCCTGAAAAACGGACCCAAAACACATGCTTCTTGTCAACCAGTGTTTGCCATTAAGTTAATAAAACCCACATATAATAGATATAGTGCTATATTGTCAATGTAGTATATTTTAGCCATTGCATGACCAACTTATACAACATACAACAACATTAAGTTGTCTGATAATCCCTCTAATCCTCCTCAGAGTGCACTTCAGATCTCCACCTGGTGGCCAAGAAGCCGCCTGGGCTGAGTGCAGCTACTCTTGATAATTCTTGTAATTCCAGCAGATTTAGGGAAAAAAAATCATCATCTATTTTTGACTTATTTAACTATGAGGATCAATGTATTTTAACAACTAACACACAGCCACAAATCAAGAAGGAAATAAAAAAAATAAACACAATTGAAACAGACAAAACCCTTTTAACTAGATAGCCTGATGTTTCTAAGACATGTCTTACAATGCACATCATTAGTGATGCAACCTGAGGTCATCGGGTGTTTTGGATCTTTCAACATCAGACACCCTCGCCCAGGCGATCCAGCCAGGAGTGATCAGGCTCCAGCTTGTGTGGTCCAAGGATCGCCCCACTTGAGTAACAGCTATCTCGATGCCTTTTCTCCGGCATCAGTGATTTTCCTGATGGCTCTCCTTCTTGGCAGCTTTAGTGCCCTGACAAGCAGCTGGCCTGCAAACCATCCATGGGGCTGTACTGTATCCTCCATTCCCTGCTTTCCCTCATACTTGGCCCTCTTCCTCTCAAAAGCCTCCTCTATTCATTTTTCTGAGGAAACCGTTAACTCCTGCGGGACAACTTGCCTTGTTGACTGCGAGACCAGAACTTTGTCTGGCCTCAGTGTTGTCACTGCAATGGTTTCTGGGAATTTGAGCTGTTTCCCTAGGTCGACCTTCAGCTGCCAATCCTGTGCTGTTGCCAGAGGCCCCCCTGGCAGACTTGGGCGCTGTTGTGGCTTCTCCCCAGCCTTGACAAAAGTGATGGAGTGTCTTGCTGGATGTTGCTGCCCACTGGCTGGGATCCCTGTGTTGCTGACTTACTTATGGTATAAGCACAAGTATCAAGGAAATATGATCAAATCAACACAATCTGCAAGTCTTTGAAATTGGGCACACAAAAGACTCGCTCGCGTTGTGGTATGACGCCATGCAGAGGATGGAACAAGCCCTGGTTGCCACCATACCGCAGAGAACTGCAGCAATTGTCCCTCCCGGCTCCCTTACAGTCAAAATGGTGATGAAGGTAACAAAAACGAGGGGGGGACTTACTCGTCTCATGACCTGCCTAACATGTTTTTCACCCACAATGAAGGCCAACATGTGTCCCGCAACAGACAGTACGGCTTGCTGATTTTAGCTGAGTCGAATTCTGGGAAACTCCCCTACAAGCCAGTAAAGAAGAGCGAGGAGTCATCAGTCAATGACGGTATAAAACAGCCAATAAAACAGGTTTTTCAACGACTGTCAATCACAGCAACCACAAGAGGTCCTTGAACATACAGTCATAAATGTGCACACAAAATACTAGCTGATTGGTCACATAGTTTGTCAGATCAGCTGCAGACAGGCACACACACGGCCGTACACATGATCCCCTTCAGGCTTATGCCAGGCAGAGATACCTACCATATTAGATCATTTAAAAACAACAACATAGGCTACTGTGGACTTTTAATAACCTGCTTTATAATGAATGCTGTTGCGGTTTTCTGTCTTTATATCGATCAGTCAGAGAGGTTGTGAGCTGTCATGCCAAACTGAGAGTTTATCCACAGTAAATGTGCTGGTCTGAGTTTGCCGATGATATCCCCATCTTTATTTAAAATTAAAATGCATTCAGTGCTTCACCAATGAGATGGCACGTGTCAGCTCGTGTCAAGAGAAAACACACCTTGAGCTTTGTACCTCAATAAATAATGTTACACTGTTTTATCTATTGCCACTGAAGGTTGCCACCGACCATAAATTAGTGAAGCAGTTTGACTGCATCTGACACAAATCATAGACAGAAGGGTTGATTTTTATCTGAGAAGTTTACAATCTGTATCACTGTAAAGCCATTTTAGTTTGTTGTGTGACAAGAGCAAAGTATTTCTGCAGTAAAGTCATTGTAAAATGGCAGTGAAATACCTGCTGGGCCTGAACGCCGTATAGGCTTAGCGGGGAGTTGTAGGGCTGTAATTAGGGACAGTATATTTGTGTGCGTGTGTGCGGTGAAGATGGGGGGTAGTGGTCCGACACCGCAAGCAGCATTCAAAACATCTGTCAAAGGATAAACCTCTGTCACTGCCTGCTGTGCAGTTAATAAAGTCAAGCTGTGACTAAATGAGATTTACCTTCCCTTTCTTTTCCATAACAACGTGCTTCAAACAGCATTTTACAGCTACAGAGTCAGATGAAAATGAGACTAATGTTTTACATAATAGCTGAGAGAACAAAAAGACTTCACAGAGAAGCAGAGGAGAGTAAAGGAGACGGACAAAAAAAGAAAGAGGAGATGATATAACAGGCGCAAAGTTGATTAGAGTGGATGCTGGTGGATGTAGCTTGAAAAAGAGCACACAATGGAAGTCAGCGATCAGCCACCTTTTTGTTTACCACCACATCACTGGAGAGAGAGACAAAGGGAAAATAAAAACCAGAGAATGGTGAGAAGTAAATACAAAAGAAAAATGAGAGGGAAAGGGAGTGAAAATGGAAAGAGACAGGACAGCGTTTACAAAAAAAATAAGGACACAGAAGGAGTGAGACGTGGTGGAGCGAGGCGGGTCTTTATTTACACTGTAGGATTTATGGCGTCCTGCGTATGCTGTGTGGCATGGGAGCCATCGCCTCCTGGCCAGAGGAAGCAACATCATTTCAAGCTCGAGTGCCCGCTGCGCCGTCAAGTGTCCTGCCAAAAAGCGCACGGCTGCAGAATACCAACAAAATCCACTGACCTTTTCCCCAACAACTGCTGTGTTCATCTGAGTCACAGCACAGAAAGGCCTCTCTCTCGTCACACTGGAGCCTCTGTCTCCCCGCTGACTCTAAATGCTCACAGCCAACATGACTCTCCCATCACAGCCACGCATGTTACCGTCACATAGAGGTTTTTCCATGATATGCCACCGATCTCTGAGGAAGAAATTAACGTTTTTAGGACATTCTCCCTGAAACAAAACGTACAAAGCTGCTGCTGAGATGAAAGGAGCATCACCACTTCAGCTGTGTTGTCTCCATCAAAGGGAAATTTTGGTTTATTTCAACCTGTCTCCTATCGTCCTAAATTTGTTTCAAGTGACTAGTGACATAAAAATAATAGTTAGCATGTTAGCCGTTAGCCTAGATACAGCTGGGGCGCATAGTAGCGTCAGACCTGTTAAAACGTAAGTGAACGGGCAACCTTCAAGTGCAAAGTTAGTCCACTAAACAAGCTTTTTTTCCACAAAGACCGCCTCATATCATTAGGATAAATGTCAGAGAACATATAGAAAACGACATGTAAACGTGTTGTCATACCTTACCGGTGTGCTGCCATGTTTGTTTACCATTTAGCTCTGCTTTCCAAAGAGAACAAGCAGCGATCTCATACCGTGCCTGAAATCTCGCGAGCTCTAGATAAAGCCCAGCTGGATACTACTCCAGGTGGAGGTGTCTCGTCCTCGGTCACATCCAGACCTTGAAAATAAGGCTGCAACCGGTCCCATTCCTTGCAACAGAGGCATTCCTCTTCTGTGGGCACTGGGGCACAGCATTCACAGGTACACCACCAATCTCCAGAGCTACGCAGCCTTGCAGCAGCCATTCCTCCTCTCTCGTCCTCTACCTGTTGCACCTCTCTCTCTCTCCTCCTCCGTTCTTCAATTTCACGAAGCTCTTCGTCAGTGTATTCTGGCTCAAATAAATAAGGGCGGCCATCAAACTCTGCAAAATCAAATTCCTCCTCCACAAAGTCGAAGTCTGGCAAAAAGTCAGCCATTATTCTATAAATCTTTCATAAAATAAATGAATGAACTTTTCAGGCTACTGTCCGGTTCTGCCTTCCAGCTGTTGCTGCTTGTTCTCGCGAGATTTCAGGCACGGTATGAGATCGCTGCTTGTTCTCTTTGGAAACAGAGCTAGATGGTAAACAAACATGGCAGCACACCGGTAAGGTAAGACAACACGTTTACATGTCGTTTTCTATATGTTCTCTGACATTTATCCTAACAATATGAGGCGGTCTTTGTGGAAAAAAAGCTTGTTTAGTGGACTAACTTTGCACTTGAAGGTTGCCCGTTCACTTACGTTTTAACAGGTCTGATGCTACTATGCGCCCCGGCTGTATCTAGGCTAACGGCTAACATGCTAACTATTACTTTTATGTCACTAGTCACTTGAAACAAATTTAGGACGATAGGAGACAGGTTGAAATAAACTGAAATTTCCCTTTAATGGTGAATTTTTGTGACACCTGTGTCACAGAATGCATTAAACCTTGGTGATCCACAGCATATCACTAGTCTGTAGGGTTTTTCATTATAGGGTTATTACAATGTCAGTTTCTTGATGTACGGATAATGGGAACATTTCGAAGTATATAATGGCTTTGTTCCATTTCAGTGTCCCAGTAAGCTGCGCCACTAGACCAGCATGCATACTATCCGCTTGTTCCAGCTCAAGTGCCCAAATGGATTGCAGCCATCATTAATGTTATTAGTTACACCTGTGCTTGACAAGTCAAAATGTCTGCCGTGAGAAAGGTCTATTAACGTGATTAGGCTAAGCTCAGGCTTGATGGATGCACAGATTTGTGTGATAATGAGGTTGGCTGCGGCTCCATAATTGTTTCAACATAGTCAATAACATCACATCTGACATGTTTCCCTGCTCACCTCTCTTTATCTTCCTGCCTCATCTTCCCCTCCTGTATCAGAGCAGCACATAAGCGCACAGGCATTCCTTCAAAATCAAGCAAAGGCCACAACTAATTACCTAAATGCAGTATGGCTGTGTTTACATTCTCATCATTTCCCTAGCTATTCCTTTCATACTTGTCCCATTAAAATGCCAAACTACAGCTGCAAGATGGTCTGCTTAGACCATCTTGCAGCTGCTCTCAAACCAAGACGATTAAAATATTCATAAGATTACTTTGTGAAGACATGTCTTCATGGCAAAATAGGCTCTTGAGGCAACTGCTCTCTCAGTTTAAAGACATGCCGCTGGATGACTGGAGACTGTGGCAGCCACGGTGCATTACAAGTAACATTTTTAAAAATGCCTTCCACTATTGAGCTTGCAGAGCTGTTTATGCTGTAAAAGTTTTGGGATTTATTTAGTTCTTTCAGTGCTTTCAACACCGCAGACTTTCACCTGTGATTGAGTGGTGTTAGCAGAGGGACCGCTAACAGCTTCAAAACAAGCGCAGCTTGTTCCCGTTATTCTGTCCGCCCAAGTAGTACAGTATGTTTTAGAGCAGGAACAAGTTTTGCAGTTGCAGAGTTAAATCAACTTCTCTCTGACTCACTCAACAAAATTAAACATAATATTCACAAAGGAAGTATTTATTACAGAACCTTTGGGCTGCATTGCATTATGTATGTCCACTAATACAATCCTACTTACACAAAAGGAAAATGTTTGTTTGTTTGCTGCTTCACATTTCTAGTTTACATAAATAATGTCTTTTTATGCTCAAAGAACATCGTTTGCATTTTGCGAAAACAAGTGCACTAGGGGGAAAAAAAGCCATAGGCTTGCCTGCATGACACACACACTAAGACACACATTCTTCCACCAACCCCATACAGCTACCACGCTGTGTCCTTTGACTTCACCTCTGGATGGACATCAAGTCCATTGATTGGCTAAGTGGACCCAGGCTACCACACCTCGACTGGCTGCCCCATCTTCCTCAAGGATCCACTCTGAAATCAGTCGCCTGGCTGTGTTTTAATATTTACATAAAGAGACAGTGACTTGGACGATGCCGGTGCTCTCACTGCTGGGGATGATGAGGCACTTTTTGTCCAATCGTTCCTCTTCTGTTATGTAACTCTCCTCTCCTTTCATTTACTTTTCCTTTTACAAGCTCTTTTATAGTGCCTCCTTCAGATTCCACTGGAGGATTTATCACTGGAGCACATCATGTGTATGGATGAGTGTGTTTGATTCTGTGTGCATGCAGTAAAGCTCCTTTCTGGAATAAATCTTAATATTCGCGACCGCCTAATTGATGCTAATTCACTGTTTATGCATTGTTTGTTAACTGTTGATATCATAAGAGGACACAGTTATTTTTAAAAGGTCAAAGCTTATGAGCAAATCAGAAGTGTTCACAATAAAACAGTAGAAGCTGTGATTAGTATGTTAACGAGCTCAAATGATCTAATTATCTAATCAAAATCAATTAGATATATTAGAGGCAAAGTTTGTCGTTGGAATCAAAGGTACTGTTATAAAGCAGGGACGTTCTAACGCAGCTGCCAGGGTGTTTGAGAAAACATCAGTGAACCAAAATTTCTGAAAGGAAAATAAGTGATGCTTTAAAGCATAATTGTTTTATTATTTACTTTTATTTTTGTCAATGACGTTACTACATATAAACTGTCATGATTATATTTACCAACTCATCAACCTCCAACCTGAGATCTGGGATGACTTGACACCCAGATTACTACAGTTGGAAATGAAACATTAAAATAATTATTTAAAACGATGGCTGAAATTGTCTGATTTTGCAGATAAAGCCTACTTCCTGGATCAACTGTTCACAACGTTTTTTAAGATGAAACAGATGACTTTAATGCATATTTCAGCTTGACATGTCAAATTCAAGTTCAAGAGTTCAAGCGATGGAGCTCAAGTATCTTCACAACTTGTTCACGGGTGAGGTTGGTATGGAGTGTGAGATGGATTGGCAGTTTGGGGCAGCGTCTGCAGTGATGCCAGGACTGCGCCACAACGTCATGAGCTCTGGGTAATGACTTAAAGAATGAGCTCGCGCTGATGAATTTCCTCCATGGGGTGTCTGGGCTCAGCCTTAGAGATAAGGCGAGGAGTACAAACAATCGGAGGGACCTCGGAGTAGAGCCACTGCTCCTTCGCATCAAAAGGTGGTTTGGGCATCTGATTAGGATGCTCCTCTGGGTGCCTCCCGTTGGAGGTGTTTCAGGCACGTCCCACTGGCAGGAGGCCCCGGGGCAGACCTAGAACACGCTGGAGGGATTACATATCTCATCTGACCTTGGAATGCCTTAGGGCCCCCCAGGAGGAGCAGGAGAGCATCGCTAGGGAGAGGGACATCTGGGGTGCTTTGCTCGGAGGATGAATTTCTAAAGGTGGTTGGTTGAAGATCTGATTTCTTATGACATGTTTTAAAAATGTTAGTTTTGAAGATTTCACTAAATTTGTTTTGCCTACTAAATTGGATTTTTTTTTTTTTTTTTGAGGTGCATCGACTGGCTTTCATTCATGTTATTCATTTTTTTTATTTCTTGGTTTGGTTTTTTGTTTGTTTTCTTTTTTTTAAAACTTGCACCAATTTATCGGCAGTGCTCGGAATTGGGCCGATTTTCACATAATCGGCCATGATCTGCGACCGACCGGTCAGTCTAAAATATGCTGATTTAAAACGCCGGTCAAATTCCCGGCGCGCCGCATGATTGACATCGTGTAACATCAGCAGCGCACACACACACACACGCACATGTGCAACTCACGGCGTGGGCGATGTGAGGAAGTGAAACATGGGCGGCTTGTCACCTTAATCATTCACGCACACACATCAAAACAGAGAACTGTGGAGCTCTCACTGCTGCACTGTGCCGCTTGAAACTGACGAGGCGCATGTCCGCGTGCTGAAGAATGTGCACCTTTTTCCTAGTTGTTAAAATATGAATGTCCATAACACTGCACTTTGTAGATGTGAAGACCTATGTGAATTTTCCACAGGAGATATTTTTACTTTTTTTATCTATTCAAGAAATTACCCACAAATGCTGTACACCAAGAATGTTTGTTTACGTATGCCTTTTTTACTGTGTCACTGTTGTTGTTTGTTTGAGATGATTATTGAAAAGCTGGCTGTATCTTGGTTAAAATATAAAAAGAAAAAATAGAAAATAATGCAATATCTTGTGTGCTGTAAAGTGGTTTGAAAAGAATTAAATCAGAATCGGTCGTCCAAACACTCTGCAAATCAGAAATTGGTATCGGCCCAAAAAATTGTAATCAGGACTAGATGGCCTCTTGAACTACATGTACCCTATTGTCCTCTTGGAATATGTCATAACTTTGTGTGTTAGTGTTATTATATCCTAAACTACCAACTACAAGTTGCTGCATTCAGACATGTGGGAATGTTCAGACGGAAGATTAGCCCTGAGCATCCTGAAGGACAGCAGACGGATGGACACACAGTCCTAAAGACACAGGAGAAGGCTGCAGAAAAACAGTCGCCCGAAGCTCTAATATAATATCACCACCTGCCTGTCCTCACGCCCCATCTGACTGCAGGCCTTGTTTGACCGTCACCTAATAAAACACGAGGCAACGGTCAGCAATGCCAACGCCTTTGCAGAAGCATCCTCATTCTGCTCCGACAACAACCCCACCACTGTCATCAAGGACATCAGTTCCCGCACAGTGTTTCAAAGTTGTCTGAAAGTCACCGCCAGAGAAAGAGTTGGGGGAGAGGGGAGTTAAGAGGGCGTGATAACACCATTAAACGCCTCACCACCACCGCTGCCACCCCCAACCGACCTCACCCAGGCGTGCACGACCCTGCAGCCGGGTGCAGAGGCCCTGGGCTGGGGAGGAAGGGCACAGAGCCCCTGGGAGAGTGGACTGGCAGGGGTTGTTGGTACAAACAGTAAACCAGAGGGCTCAGGGTGCGCTGGGAAGGTCTTTGTGCTGTGAGAAGTGACCGAGATTAATGCCAACACCCACGGGTGAGCAAACCCATGGTGGGTGATGCTCTCGCAGTGTTGCCAGGCTTGCTGTGAGCTCGCTAAAGACGCTCTGTTGTCCTTGAAACGAATGATTATTCAGCATGTTGCTCCACACCGATGAGAGAGAGAGAGAGACAGACCATCTAATAGAGACTAACAATCATCGCTTGCTCAATTTTAGGCCCATAATTCATGCAAATGTGCCGGGGGAGTGTCCCTTTGTTCAATTCTTTCCATTCACTCTGGCTTTTGCTGTCTTATAGTTTTTTGCAGATTGACTTTGTGTTTGACTTTGCTTGCTTTTCCCCGCGCTCTTGATTGTGTTTTGATGAATTACATCTTGTTATATAATTTCACTTTTACTTATTTGTCTGTTTGTTTGCCTGTTTGCCGGCTCACTTGTTCATTTGTACGAGGGGAGGGACTGCGTGTTGAATTGATAAGCAGCTCTAAGTGGAATTCCTGATAGAAATTATAGAGAAAGAGGACAGAGGGCTCTGCTGATGGAGAGAGAAGTAGATTAAGTGGTTGTGGGGGGGAAAGAGGAAAGTTAAGAGAGAGTCTGGGCAATTGGGGAGGGAGCGCATGAAGCAAAAAAAAAGGAGAGAGTGTGGTTCTTCTACCTAAATCCTTCTCTTGCTCATTTTCTTGTCAATTGCAGTGTAAGTTCCTCCTGCCAATCACGATCCAAATGGCTCTAAATCCTAATGCAAAATAGAGCTGCTAGAGGTGTAAAATAAGAAATAAAAATACAAGTGAATATCTGCAGTGTAGCACCAGAATGCTGAATATATCGAGGGAATAATTCATACTGCAGTCTGCTCGAGGATATTCAAACTCTTTGAAAGTTTCTAATAAATGAACACAGTGGTCCGGCTCGCCGTGAAGTTACCTCTCTCCGGCGTCGCCTTCCAAGAGTCTGTTCATGCATGCTGAAGTGACACGGCGAGGCACAGAGAGAGACACCAACAGGAACAGAGTGAAAGGAGAGAGAAGAGGAGAGAGACGGAAAATTAAAGATAAAGAAAAGGGGGATATCTGGGAGGTGAGAGAAATATACTGAGCAAAGATGTACGGAGTGAAGAGGAGAGAAAACTGAATATGGAGCATGAGGAGAAAATGATCAAGTGGATGCAAGAGCGGATGGTTAGTGAGAAGGGAGGTAGAGGACAGTCTTGAAGAATAAGAGGAGGGAAGGAAAGAGGAAAGAGAGAGGAGGGAAGGAATAAGAAGGAGTGGGGGAAAGGGAGGAGGAGGAGGAAAGGTCACAGATGAGTAGGAAAAATGTAACAGATAACATTTTTTTTTTCTCTAAAGTGATGAACAGCGTGCAGAAAATGAGCTACCCACTCCAGACAAAAGTCACATTGTCATGTCTGCAAATTTGTCCTTAAGAGAGCAAATACCCAAAGTAGAAGATTATTTTTTCTGCCTAATGCTGCAGAGGGGAAGCTCACAAAGGCAGAACTGTTCCCTCCCAGTAAATGGAGCAGATATAATACTCACTACCTGCTCAAATTTAAATGCATAATCCCTGGATTACACCAGTTCAGTAATGAAATATGGTCAGTCTAAGATATTTCTACATTGCTCTGAGTCCAAAGTTAAATATGATGTTCAGCTGTCAGTTACCATGAACTTACATGGATGTAGGGCTGTGACCAGTTAGTCAATATGCTCTTGTCCCACCAAAGTCTTATTGGTTGGAGAATCACTGGCGTTGAGTGATGTTATGTGTCCAGCAAAGCGTTTCTTAACCCAGCTGAAAACAGTAGTTGTTGTTGAGCACTTGTACATGTCCTACGTGACATTTAGTCTGTGTGGTATTAGTCCTGCCCCTTCTCCACTGTGACTGCACAGCCGATGACTTTGAGGAGATTAGCGTTTTTCCCAAAGTTAAACATTTATCAACTCTCATTTTTAATCTAATAAACTGTTAAATAATCTCTGAAGACATTCAGTGTCGGGTTTATCAATATTGATTTATTTTACTAAGACTCTAAAGAGACACTGCAGTTTGAGGTGGCATTATAAAGCTTTTTTGTGAATGTGTCTGCACAAGTTACAGAACAAGAAATGGTAAAAAAGCCCAAATTTGGCATCACCAAAGTAACCAGACTACTTTTGAATAAACAGTAATTTAAGCGTGTATAGAGTGAGCATTCAAAACTAACTGGGAGAATCAAGGGTTTATATCAACCAAAACAGAGCTGGTGATTGTTTTAAGTGGATAGACAAAACAAATCAGTTTTAGTAAGATGAATTTTGTGTCTGTCGACTTTAAATTATGTGTGTTTTTCTGTTTCTGGTTAAAAACACTTAGAGCCTGAGCACCCCCGGTACTGGGCAAATATGCAAATGCTTCACGAGGCATTTACACGTGTAAGGACATAGTCATGTTGCATGTCGTTTTTGACCAGAAGAATCTCAACTATCTAGCAAACACAAGCATTTCTAACGAAATGACACTGAAATCCAACATGACCGAACTGACTAAGCACTCAGGCAAAAAAAAACAAATCATCTGTATGAACACGGTGCATGCTCGCATTACAGTTATTTTGCAGTACCTTTAACTTTACACTATTCACATATACAACACATTGAATGAATCCTGAGAATCCACTGATTCCAGCAGTGTAACTCCTATCACAGTTCAATCACAGACTCACTGCATAAACTGTTGAAGCAAACGGGAACAATCATCCCCTTGTACATTTGCAACTACACATTTTGCCTGTTTTGTTTTTATGGTAAAAACTTCTGTCTGGTCGCATAATGAATGACATTTTTTAAAACACTGTGACACAAGCCCTGAGGTACGTTTTTTTCTCTTTTGGTGGGTGCGTCAAATGTGTTATTCACTCAGCAGCGACTAGCATGTGAATAAATGTCTCGTAGATCACTGATTAGGGTCCGGGCATCCAAGCTGCCAGGACACTATTGTAATCCTAGGTATTCTTCTTCTTTCTTCTTTCTTCTTCCGAGGAAATCATACTTCCCATGGGTGAAAACTCACCAAACTTTGCACAAAGGTCCAGTCTCATGCCAGATATCCTCAGCTGTAAACTCAAGCCAATAGTCCTGATGGTGGCGCTACAGCAAGCGTCTAAAGTTCAAAACTTTGAAAAGTCATAACAAATCAACCATACGTGCTACAACTTCACAACTTTCATCAAACTGTAGCCCCAATACTGAAGAAACTTTTGTACATTTAAACCTATTAAAAATTATGAAGTTCATCACTCTGGTTTTTTTTTCAAAAACTGTAAAACTTCTTAAACCTATCTCCTCCCACAATTTTTGCTCAGTTGACTCCAAACTTGCTACAGAGCATCTTCAGACTGTCCTACAAAAACTATGTTTCTCAGATTTTTGATTTATCAAAAATTGAGCCTACAGTGCATCAAAATGTTTGACTGTAAATGGTACTGTAAACATATACATGCAAATTCTTGCTAAATAAATCTTCAATGTTCATGAAAAAATGACAAAATTCTAGAGTCATGGTAGATGATGTGTGGCAAATTTCAGAATTTTATCTCAAAAACTGAATTTTTGACAGCATTTTGAATTTTGCTCTAATGTGAACAATTGGAGTCAATGTAAAAATGGCAATTTTAAACACCAGTTTTTCACTTATGGAGCAAATCAATCATTGTTACAAACAAATTACCAACATCTCCATGCTGTCTAGATGCAGTATGTGTATTTTCAGATTTTTATTTCGATAACTGAATTTTTTACAGTGGTTTGAAATCTGCTTTTCCATGCATGGACGGCTACTAAACCTGCACGTCTGGCTTAGTCAGTTTGTGAAGCTACACATGAATTGTCACTGACTAATTAGCTCAGTGAGATAGAAATTGATTCTTAGTCTCAGAGGTTGTGAGTTCAAGCCTCAGCTGATGCAAAAGGCAGATTGTGTTGCTAAATTCCTAAATGTCTTCCAATTCTTCTGCTTGTTGCTCAGAATTGCCTAAAAATGCCCGAACCCCACCCATCGCTGTGCAGCAGATATAACTGTACTTATAATTTTTGTCTATATTTCAGACTTACTTTGGCATGTAAATGTTTGTTTGTCATGCAAATAAAGCCCTTTGAATTGAAGTGAATTAAACCCCTCCGTAGTAAAAGGCAGTGTGCTTGTGTTACACAGCAGGCTGTTCAAAACGCCACCATTTTGTTTGAATAAACATTGTGCTACATTTTCTGCTGAACACAGCCCATCACTTCCCTAGCCTTATTTTACTGTCTCCAGTGACTGAATCTGGTACTATTTTTTCCACTAAAGGGTCATTTTGTCCATTTGTGACAGCTTTCTTTAATTAGCAACAGGTCTGATTGATAAAGCCAAGGAGGTGGCTTAAAACCTGCAGTGACATGTTAGTGACGTTAAATGATTTACAGTGACCTGAGAGGCCAGGTGGTAGACAAATGTACCCAAAATGGCCACATTTGAGATTCTGCCTGTATGTGCCTCCACTAAAACCTCTCTAAATTAGCTGTGCCTCACTTTATGAGCCTCACAGGTAATGTTCACAGATGCTGTGGTATGGTTTGCTATAGGCTTTGGGCTACAATTGCATAATTTCAAAGGGATATGTATTCTAAACGTGTCAAGTTTTGTTCGTTGGACATAAACTCTTTAATTTATTCTGTCTCATTTCTTTATTTACTGCAACCCAGTAACATCTATACTGATGCTTACACCTCTCTATCAAATCCCACAAGTGAAAGATATTGGAGCAGGGGCCTGAGATGAGTTAGAGACTTTAAACAGGTTACAAAAAGGATTTCACTCTTTAAAGAGAAGCTCTGAACTGAGAGTGCTCTCATGCCCCAAGTGGCGATATTGCAGCCTGTTTTGTGGCTGCCATCTCACTCAATACTGGTCCAATTTCAAAAATTGTTGTTCCCATTAGTCACTTAGATAAAAATAACAGGCTGAAAAACACCCAAGTCACCCTTTAAGCCCATGTAAGTTTGAAAAGTGCTCAACTCCAGAAACAGCACCACTGATTGGTGTCTGCGTGGGCACAAACATGTTCTCCATAGTGTAACCTGTAAACTGGTCTGAAGTGGAACAAAACTTCACCATGTCTCTCCCCTTTTCATTCCCAATGCTGTGCTTGAATTTCTCCAAACGGCCGTGAACCCTTGGTTGATATGAGTTGTGTTTCGCAGTATGAAAACTTGAAACTACTGTGTAACTTCTGAGAAAGAACAGTGTGCAGCTGTAATCCAGGAGAGCAGCGGGATGAATGCATTAGCAAGGACCGGTACAATGGCTCCTACTGCCTAACCTCTCTCCAGCAGCGATGTAGCGATTTCTATCCCTTCAAAGGCAGCAGTGTAAGCCTGTGGATTTGTCAGGGTCCCAGCAGGGTCTTAGCTGCTGGTCTTATAGGATTCCAGTGTATCGGTGGTCCTGCAGGACAGCACGCCATTACAAGCAGCCAGGTGCAATAATCCACTTTCAATGTGAGCCTATTGTGATAAAGCATATAAAAGCCCCTTTACAACGTGTCACCAAGGCAAAGCCTCTCTCGCTTCCATTTTCATTCCCAAACAGAAAAATGACACACTCTCTGTGGATGTCTGCAATATTACTCAGCATTAAATCAGCGCATTGTAACACTAAAGCAATTGGATACCAGAACATTCCTCGCTGTGCAGCAATGTGGTTATAAGAGCAGTCGCTGTTCGAAGACTTGACATGCTAAAGCTAATATACAGTTCCTGATTTTGGGTTATGAATATTGGCTGCAGCCCACAGCATGAAGGGATTAGATCAGGATTACAATTTTACAAAGTTATTTCAAAAAATCCATTTCACTCAACTGTAAAGTACGAAAAGAGCAGATATTTATACAGAGAGCTCCTGTACACAGCGGTGTATCCCTGTAAACCTGGATTCCATTTCCTCAAGTATGATCAATCTAACAGTGAAACGGTTTCTTAATCTGAGTGAATTTGATCATCTCACAGAATCAGCTCCTGAGAGCCTGTGCAAACTGTTGCTGCTGTCCATGGTGCTGGAAAGTCTGAGAGTAACACAGTGCAAGCCACTACAGTCAGGACACTGTGCAAAGCTGCATAATGGCAACTTGATCCAAAAACTAACACAAAAAGGAGTGCTATACATAACACTACCACATGAGCGTATTACACAAATTAAATCCTTGTTTGGCAAAATAAACTTACTTCAACAAAATACTAATATATATTAACAGATTAGTGTACAGACTGTCACAATGCATAAAGCAAAGACAGGTGCTCCATGTTTGCCTCACATCACCATCTCATCATTTCACTTCCTTTAATAGTTGACAGCGTTATGGAGGCTATTTATATAACTTATTAGTACAGCTACAGACGTGTTATTATATATGTTTTTATCAGTCCAGCCCTCCTGATATTTTCTGCTACCTTTATTTTTACCTATACCTTGGGCCATCACAAGTTGATAACGTGCACCCCCAACTTGGGGCCGTTTGGTCTCAGGGGGCCCGAACCCCCCCTTTTTTTTTGGGGGGGGGGGCATTCTTCAAGCAAAATGACGTAAATACAAATATAAGGGCACTGATGGCATAAATAGTCATACAAGTGTGAAATCTGGTAAGGAGCACCATGACAAAAAGGGGAAAGCTGTTGCCATTTTATTTCAAAATATCACATGCAACAACCGTCCCAAAGAACGAGTTGGGGGGTGCTTGTTATCAACTGGCCCAAGGGATAGGCTAACAGGCAATAATAATGAAAACAATTTGATGGCTGGACCTGGCTCCTGACCTATAATATTTATTGTTGTTTATTTTATAGTATACCGTGTTTTTCAGTTAATATACAAGAGATTATCATCCAAAAGTGATTTAAATCATTGGGATATGCGCATTAAAAGAAATAAGAATCCTGTGTGTTTCCATTAAATGTACAGACTTTGGTGAAAACTACGAACTCGTGCGAGTTTTCCGCAGAACCGGAAACAAAACAAGTCTCGCATTCTTCTTCTTCTTCTACGTTTTGTGGCGGTTGGCAACCAGCTTGTAAATGCATTACCGCCTTCCCGACCCGGAGTGTGGATATCACCATGGAGAGAGGTGCGCTACATCAGACTTAATTCGAACATAACTGTCTCCATCCCCCGTTTTGCAAATCAACATTGTTTCAAATCAACCAAAACCCGGCTAAAGCGAGCGTATTTTAGTTTGTGCGAATCAGGGGATTTTAATTCGAATTTTGACGTTTCCATCATAATTTTCCGATGCGATACTTCTAGATGCGCATCTAAACAGGCTGATGGAAACATGGCTAATGAGTACACCATCAGATATCAATTAAACTGCAACTCTGAAATGCAACTGCCAATTGCACCATACTATATGCTGACCACACATCGGTACTAGTAGCCATAAATCTTTACAATAAAAACATTTTCAAGAAATCACATACACTGTGTTCGATCTGTCAAATCAAACAGCCGTCTTGTAACTGATATTCCACTGATTTGACTTTAGGATAATCCCTTACTGCTTTACGCTGTTCTCCAAAAGTTAGTTTCAGTGCAAAATACATCATATATCAAGGGAGAATGCCTTTTAGCAGCTACATATTAGTGAGACTGATATAGATGTAGTGTTCCATGATAGCCCTTTACTTTGAATTAACTAGCAAAGCAATTCAGCTGGCTGTGTGTGGCGATTATAAAATATTTGAAGTCATTTCTACACGTCTTATTGGCAATATAGTGAATGATTAATTAACTAATGTTTTCTTTTCCTTTTTTTTGGCACACAGTTTTGGAGTATATTCTAATATACTGCATAAAAATAACTTGTATATACTTGATTTATTATATTGCATGTCTGGAGTGAAAATTAACAGCAACACTTAGTCTAATGCAGTCTAATAGAACAGCACTACATACTATGAATTCCAACATTATCACAGAGTTGAATAAGTACCTCTACGCCTCAGTCAAAAAGCAGTTGAACATTAAAAACTTGACGTGGGACAGTTAGCGGACCAGATTCAATGTTTAGCAATCACTTGGATTCATAGGTGTTATAACTTAAACAGCTTCATAAGGATCACATCACAATTAAAATGTCTGCACATGGATCAAGATTAATGTCTCAGTAATACATGCTGAAGAATGCTACTGCCTGTTTGTAAAAGCTTTCCATTCCTCTTTGGACTCAGAGGGAGCCATTTGTCACAAACCAATATGCTGAAGATTACTGAATGAGCAGAGTGCTGATTCCAGGCGGCAAAACAACAGCACATATTTATGTGGTGCGTGTGTGTGTAATACATTTGGGGGAGATTGCATTGTCACCAACTGTATTGGATGCAAATACGCTTAGCACTATTAACATTAATATCCATCAGATACTAAATATATTTTCCTCCTCATGATACAGAGCTATGGGGATTAAATTATTCATCACGCCTATTTGCAGACCGGAAGAAAAATGCTCGGTTGTGGAGGGGGGATAGAATAGAAATGTACAATAGGGTGAAAAAGTAGAAAAAAACTCTGCTTAGTCATTGCTTATTTATTTCCTGAATGACAAACACACAGCTCAAAAAACACTAAGTTTTGAGAGAGGGGTGATGAAACTCAAACCACGTTAAGTCATCTTTTTCTTCTTTCTCCATTTTCCCCTCAACCTCTCCACCTACAAAATCCCCTAAAATATTCAGACACTATTAGCTATTTGTGTGTCAGCCGGCAGGAGCGCTAAATTTAATGATGTAACAAGAAGTCATGAGACAGTCTCAAAGAATCAACTTCATGCCTCAAGGCTACAAAAAAAAAGTTACGGAGCAAACTTGTGTGAATTATTGAATGCTGCCAACAAAAAGTCAAAACAACAGGCACAGTCTGAATGAGGTCAAAAGTTCTTGGCATGTGTTTAACTCCAGCGTGTGATATAGCCTCATTCTTGGACCCAGCGACATAAAAACAGGAGGCCTGCTGGTTCAGGTATGGTTTAAGTCAAAGTTTAGGTAGCGTAAAGTGCTCACCACCTCAGTGAAAAGAAACAACTGTAAACCATCCACCATGAGCGACTGCCTGAGATGTTTTGTGAATGTGACAACAGCACAACTTCTTACTTTCTTTGCTGCTTTGAAGTCCAGGGAAAGCAAAACTACATATGTGTAATGAGTTTGTTACACCACAAAAACAATGTATTAAGCACCTAACCAAATTTGAATGATTATATATATCATAATAAAATAGGCAGTATTCTCTGCTCTGAGGCACTGCGGGAGTGTCTTCTCAATGTGCTGAAGCCACGCCAACTTGCAGGAAAGCCACAGCTTCTTTTAATCATAGCACTACAATGTGGAGCTACATTAGGGTCAAAAGTTTTGTACTTGAAAAAAAAAAATTGAAACTGAAAATTCATGTGTTGATCCCGAATTTTGAAAAATACAACAATGTATTCAAAATAAAAATAAGTGTATGAAACATTTTTTCAGGTTAAATATAATTTTGATTCACTTTGGTAATTCTTTTGAATGAATAATTTATTTTCACTTTTCACTTCCATATATATTTTAACATTTGAGGTCTTATTTTTTCAGTTGCATGTTTTATCTTTTCAGATTCAGATCTTATTTTTTTACAGTTTCAAATCTTTTTTTTTTTCAGTTTCAAATCTGTTTTTTGAGTTTCAGACTTTTGACCCTGATGTGGCGTGGGGGGCATGGCATCAACTGAGAGGGGTGTGGAATCATGAGTGACAGTGCCTTCAGGGAACATTGGAACTAAACAAATTAAACACTTATATACACCATATTCATGTGACTGGCAGTGTAAAAATTGATGCCAGTGACAAACTTCCATTTAGAAATCTGTTTTAGCACACAGGTGAGAAATGTTAACTAAGTTTTGGGAAATCATGACAAATATTAAGGGGTCGTTTTTGTGAACTGAAAAAAAAAAAGACCTCAAATGTTAAAATATATATCGAAGTGAAAAGTGAAAATAAATTATTCATTCAAAAGAATTACCAAAGTGAATCAAAATTATATTTAACCTGAAACGTTTCATACACTTATTTTTATTTTGAATACATTGATGTATTTTTCAGAATTCAAGATCAACACATGAATTTTCAGTTTCAAATTTTATTTTTTCAAGTACAAAACTTTTGACCCTAATGTAGCTCCATACTACAATGGATGGAGCCACCAGAGCCAGAATCAAATTCGCGGCGAGGACACTGACCTGCCCAAAAATCAACCAAGTTCTTCTCAGTCTGCAACAGAATGCTAATGTTTATTTAGTTTCTCAAACAACAATAAAAATTCAATGGCGCTAGGTCTTGTACAATGTTGGGGCGGGGCTTATGCTGACCATTGCTCCACTGTGTCACCAAGCAGGTTTTTAGCGCCGACCAAAAAACGGTACGTATTTTTTCTCACAGCGGTGACAGAGTGACATTTCACCGCAGTATGGCGTTCATTCAAAAAACGAGAGTCTGTTTTAGTCGTTTTAGAAGAGGTTTGATACATGAACTACAGTGTGTTTACGTCCTGCGCGGAGGGATACACTGGTGAGCAACAGCTGCAGCTGGCTCTGGGACAGGTACGCTAGGTCACTCGGTAAAAGCAAACAAAGACACGACACGGACGATATTACTCACTCGACTGAAAGCTGTCCATCAGTTCCTGCAGGCCTGGGCGTTTTTTCCAGTTTAACTTAGTGATTGCTGCAAAGTTTTCACTCCTTGTGATGCACTCTCTGCGGTGGTTTTCCTCCTGATGATGATGATATATCTCCCCAACGATGGTAGCACCGAATCCCATTCTGTGCAGCAAAGTGATTCCACCTCCGTAGGAATATGTTAGCTAGCCCCACAGCTACACCACCAGTCCTCCCCTGACCTCCATCTCCCCTCGGCCTGTTGCTGCTCCACCACTCAGGAGGATTCAGCCTCTCTTCTCGCCCGCTCAGCGTCCAACACCTGGAGTTCCTCATCTGTAAGCTCCGGCTCAAACAGGTATGGCTCTGGGTCTGTGTCCGCTACAAGAAACTCTTCAAAATCACGTTCAAAGTCATCCATTGCAGCTACTATAGTCCGGAGATATTGTGAGGCTAAATAAACAGCTGAGTTTTGTTTACAAGCTATGTCTGTGCCTGCTCACCGGTGTATCCCTCCATGGATCACAGCACCGGACGTACTGACCCCAATGCTAACCGCTGAGACCCAACCACTGGACGTACAGACACAAAAACGATATCATGTTGTCTCAATATGAAAATGATAGCGAAAGGGCATAACTCCCAAATCGTCTGAGTATTCTTTTTTTTTTTTTTTGGTGCAGTGATGACCTCATCACCGCGGTATTGCGGTGATGCAGTTATTGTCACAGCCCTAAGCGGCACACAGGTATGTGACGTGTCAGAGGGAAACGAGCCGTTCACATTTCTCTCTTTGTGGCAGGTAACGCTCCACAAACCTCACCGCACTTTAGGGACTGTTCTTTACTTATGAAGGGACTTGTCAGGGGAGGAGGGTGGCTGGTTGATTTTTATTTTATTTATTTATTTTATTTTGATCCCCCCTATGTTAATCACTTATTGATGCTGTTTTTGAAGTATGAATAAGTCAATAAGTAATTTATTCCATTGAAATATCAGTGATGTATTATAGAAAAGTGATTTATCTTTTTATAAATGACAAAAGGCACATCTGCCTCATTTTCGCTGTGGTATCGTGATACTACTCAGAACCATGATACTTTCACTGGTATCGTACCATGGGTCCCAATTTTGGTACCGTGACAACATTAAAACAAACCACATTTAAAATAATAATTAGACAATGGGTAGTGACTGAAACGGAAGGTAATCTATAAGAACACATGGAAGGTCTTTAAGATCCCCAAGTGTCAACATCAACCAACAGATGGTAAAAGATTGGATCTAACTTTGTCTGACCGGTCGCCACACTTGGATCATATCTGTAATTGATTCAACAATCAACGATTATTGTAAATGGTCATTTCTCTGATGCCTGTAAGGAAGTCACTTGCCTGGAAGGAGTAAACGTCAGCTGGTTTAAGTGTTTGAGCAAATGACAAATGCCAGCTGCTGTTTCTCTTCAGCCATAATTTCCAAGTTAAGTGGAATTCTTTTATAAATCAGATGAAAAGGCCAAAGTGCTGTCAAAACCATAAAAGATAAAAGACACATAAGCAGCAGGACTTCAGATTTATCACAACAAATGGGTTTTAAAATGGGATTTGGCCCAACTAACACTGATAGTTTGGGAGTCTCGGCAGCAAAAGCTTTAAACCTCCTCATTTAACTGGCGGGTCAAAGTTCAAATGAGTGAATTATCATTTAGCGATTACAGAAAATGTAACTGCTAAATGATATGTGCTCGCTGCTGATCTTTTTTTTTTTTAAAGCTAACTCTTGATCTCCACTTCAATTTCAGATCTGAGGATTTTGTGTTGTGAAATCAAAATTGCTGCTTTTAACTTTTTTTCTTGATGGCTGTGTTATCTTCTGTGGAATTCCACCCTTTCTGAGAGCAGGGAATTTTGAAAAAAGCCATAATAATAAAATTATTCCTGCATATTTCTGTGCTTTAACTCTGCTTTGAAAATAATCAGATCTGCAACAAGTAGCAAGTAAAGGTAGTATCATTCAGTCTAAGCTGCCGTGTGAATGCAATGCACCATTGGCCATCACTCACACAGGTAAAGACTGTACAAATAAGAAGTAATGATTCCACTATTTCCAACCACCTTCCAATCTCCTGGTCAATGTGAACAACAAAAACACAAGCAGTGACACAGCAAACAGAACACCACGCCCTGCAAACATTGACCTGTGTCTCACTAAAGAGTCAGCTGATTATAAGACAGGGTTTTCTCTACACCTTAACAACCGTTTGTGTCTGCAACAAAGGGACTGGAACAATGAATATCGTGGAGCAGCCTTAAGCTCTCTGCCTCACTTGAAGACTAACAACAGTGACTTTAATCATTGGGAAAATCTGTTGTACCAAGAATTTAATAGATCTAAGAGATAAGATTAAAAAGGCTGTTTAATACAAAAGGTACATCTCATTTTTAAGCACACACAATTCAGAAACTTTGATATCAAACATCTTTAGAGAGAAGTGACTGCTCAGTCTTGCACATTATGCTGTGAACTGATCTGAATACAAAAAACTCCGAGTTCTCCTCAGACTGTTTTTTAAAATGAGTCATGTATCTTATTATTGTTACTGTGCTATGAAATAAAATAACCTTGAATGTGGAAGACATTAATGGTTATTCATACTGCAGATCTTAAACAAACCATTTCACACAGAGGCTCATATCCTGAGGTGCAAAAGAGCTTGTGCTATAAACAATAATGAAAACAGGCAGTAAACAGTAGGGCTGTGCAATTAATTGTCTCGTGATCGCGATTACGATTTTGAGGTCAACCGATTTCAAATTTACTGAAATCGAGGGTAAACCATTTTTGGTCACGGACACCTGGAGATGTTATTTTGTCTTCTACGGAAGCCATGCATGCGCAATACCGCCCCCTCCTCTCCTCCCACTCCACGAGCCAGTCAAGTAGGTGAACTACGAATGATGCGAGAGGCAGGTGATCGCGGAAGATTTCAAAAACAGCATGTGGAAAATGGCAGAGGGACAGCAAGAGAGGTTGGTCTGTGTTTGTGTGTGCGCATCGGGGCCAAACTCCACCGTGCGCGATACAGAGCAAAGGAGAATTGTAAACGTGCGACCATGTAGAGACAGAAATGACATGCCATCGTGTAAACAATATAAGTCATCACGCGTGCCGCATAATCGTTTGCATAATTGTGATTTCAATTTTGACCAAAATAATCGTGATTATGATTTTTTCCATAATCGTACAGCCCTCGTAAACAGTGGAAGAATCTGTGGAAACTGACAAAGACAAATATGTTAAAAAATATATTGTGTAGCCTCCAGGAGGTCTCTTCATATCATATCATATCATTGCATATCATTATAAGTACTTTCAGTGGACATATATAGTATTTACAGGCATCAGGAAGCATCATCAGCACCTTAACAATGCACCTTCATTGTAAACATGCACTCAAAACCCCAGAATGAGATGGAAAAGACATCTTTCAAAGGTGTATTTAGGGGGATATATTAGCATTTCAAAGGGGAGCGGGTCCTTGTTGCGCTGCCATGTTTCTACAGTGGACCAGAATGGACCAGCCAAACATTGGCACTGGATAGGGCCATTCATGTGCTCGTGTTGGTCACCATGGATGAAAGCTGCTCTGCAGTGTCAGAAAAACAGATTTTCTTAAGTGAAAGTGCCTCCTGAAGGTCTGGTTCTTAAAGAGGACCAATTATACTCATTTTTGGGTCTTTGTATTTGATTTCTGGACTCCTCTAGAGCGGCTACACACGATTACCTGCACACAAAGCTTTGTAGATCTTCAGGACGCTGTGCCTCTCACTGCACTGCTTCCTTGTATTTCCTGCATCCCGCGAAAACGGTCTGTGTACTTTACTCCACCTCCCTGCCCTCGAAACACTGATTTTACCGATTTCAATCGCCAAGTCTGTTTGTCATAGAAAGGAGAAGACCTTCTGCTGATAATTCGGCTTCTAGTAGAAAATCTCCTGAACAATTAACACTGAAGGAATCCTAACTGGGAGTTCACGTTTGGCACATGGGAGTAAGGCCCTGCAGTACACCGGTTCTATTTTCATTATGATATGAATTTTTCATATACCGCAATACCGGTGAGTAGCCCAAACAACTTCCGGAACGTGCACGGTGGGAAAGTGTTTCAGCGGGGACCCATTTCACTGCTGCACACCACAGGCCTGCTAGAGCCGGTGAGAGTGAGCATAGAGAAAAGTTTAGAGGCGAGAATGGCTGGGTGGAGAATTTTGTCATACCGCCCAGCCCTATGTGGGAGTAGTTTCAGCTGGTTGGAATCTACAATCATTTCTGTTAGATGTCACTAAATCATACACATTGTTCCTTTTAGGTAACTGTGCAACCTTTTGAAGACGAAAACAACAGTATTTACATATTCTGACTCTAATTAATATGCATACATACAGATAATCCTTTTTTTTCCTAATTTATAATTTTATGTGATCATAAGTTCCATTTTATGACCACAAGGAAGATAACCATATAAGTGGATGCTGATAGGCATCATAATAAACAATAATAGATAAATGAATAAACTGTCTACCCAACACACCTGGATTGGGGCTCCTTTCCTCCACTGTCTGCCTCAAAGACCCTGTCAAGCTCTCCAGATTGGATCAGTGCAGTGAAACGGTCTCCAAGTAGATTTTCATCTGGTCTGGTCTGTCAAGGACATTCTGAGACGAGTTCCAAAAGCTACTTCAGTGTCGTCTTGGCTGCGTCCTTATTTTGTCACACTTAAATATTCATCATTTCACCAGTCTGACAAATTCTGTGTGTCATCCGTCACTCAGAAAACAGCATCTTCCCAGCCACTATGACTGACAGAGCGCTGCAGAGACGGTGGTGGTTCTTCAGGAAGGTTTATTCCATTTCAGCAGAGGAGCTCTGTTTGATTGGTCATTTGGTGTCCAGGAAAGCATCTCTGGAAAGTTTCTATGCTCTCAAACTTTTCCAACATGCGCAAAACTACTGGGGGCTTACAATACTTTAGCATATGTGCACCCTTTCCTCTATGTATCTATGTCACAATACCGTTCTATCAATGTAGACAACAGAAAGTTTGTTGAATTCCTGTGCTCTGGCACCAGATATAGACAGGTGCTGCTTTTCTTAATCATAATCATCTCGCCAATCACTTTAATTAGTCGCAGGTGGAGTTCCATCAAGTTGTAGAACCATTCAAACTGGTCATCTGTATAATAAAATATGAAGTGAGGTTACAAATCAGTCACATGGCAGCTGTCTGCACATTTTAAAACATAATCATTTTTTTCTTGTTCTTCCTCTCTTGGTAACAGTTTTGTATTTTTCTGAATTTAGGGAACTCTGTAAATAATTAAATAAAACCATCCACAACATGCCAAAAGTGAGGATAGCAGCGGGATGAAAGCAGGATGAGGATGTTTTTGCTCACACGGACCCTGTGCCACAACTTCAAAACAACAAAAATACAGTATAACCCCCCCCAGCTGCTGTGGGTTATTCACAACCTTCTACTCTCTCCCACTGTGAAGTGTAGATAAATCTATAAGGCCTGCAGCTGCTCAGGCAGAGGGAGAGCCGGTGTCATGATTGTGAGCATCAATCGCAGAGTTCAGAATGAACTCAGCTGTGTGTGTCACACTAACATTGATCAGTGGATATCAGTGAGGAGAACTGGTCAGATGTAAGGGTCGGGGCGCGATCAGTGAGCAGGAGGATTACAAGTCGATTGGTGCACTGATGTTGAGGGATGCAATCATTGTTTTGTCCTTTTTTTTTCTTAAATAAAGATGCAGATTTTGTCTACAGCGATGCTGCATGTCATGTTTGTGGGTTGTGCTGCAAAGAAACACAAGATATTTTATGAGTGGTGAGTTCTGGAGTGTAGGATGGGTTTTTAATCCATGGAAATGCTTCTAGTCTATTACACTACTCTATATTTAGTGAACATGCAGCTCTACATTTTAAACTTACTACAATATAAATCTAACCTCAACATTTTGTAAATTCATAATTAAAAGTGTTTTTTAGCCAGGAGGCAGGCTCAGGTGTGTGCTAAGAATAACCCTAATGCTCAGAAATCCATGTCAAGCTAAATAATTCCATTTACTTCATTAAAATTTAATTTTATGGCTTCATAATCAAAGCTTTCCCACTAAGTTAATGTGATTTGAGCCAAGTCAAGCAGCTCATTGTTTTTTCAGACAAGGCTTTGCATGACATTTTACAATAATCAGTATGCCTGAGGATTTAGGTCTGGAATATGAAGTAGTACCAAAGACGATGATGATGATGATGTTTAATTTTACATTAAAAAGTTGCAGCTACATTTAATTGAAATTTATAGTTAACAAAACATCAGAAAACAGGTTGATTTATAGAAGATGATTACACAACTGAAAACTTGTGAGACAAATAAGACCCCAGCCATCAACATGTACGCCCAAGACACAAAAACGAAAGATCTAACCCAAAGTCCAGCACCCTGAGACCCTACAAGCAGTGAAAAGCGGGAGGGCAAGGATTACTGAATGTCAGAGCCATGATTCAGGATGAAACAAGAAGCATCTAAGAATACATCAGGAAGATTGAACCCCTGGGATGACCCGCTCAGAGAGTGCCCCAGGCATCAGAAGACAGAGGGTGATGAGGTAGAGAGGAAATATCATGGGAGACCAAACCCCTCCATGGGATGTACCATCAACAGTAAGAGGAAGTGGGTGACATTAAGAAGTCATACCAGTGGCTAGAGAAGGCTGGCCTGAAGGACAGCACGGAGGCCTTTGATTATGGCAGCACAAGAACAGACCCTGAGCACCAGATCAGTAAAGGCAGGGGCCCATAGAGTAGACAGGATCCCAGGTGCAGGCTTTGTATAGAGGCCCCTGAGACAACCCAGCACATAGTAGCAGGATGGAAGACGCAAGCTGGGAGAGCGTACACTGAGAGGCACAACCAAGTGGTTGGGATAGTGTACAGGAACACCAGTGACGAGTATGGACTAGAAGTCCCCAAGTCCCGATAAGGCACACCATAGAAAGTGGCTGACCCCTGTGGGACTTCAAGTTCCAGACTGACAAACAGCTGACAGTAACATCAGGAAGATAGAGCATGAAAAGAATGAAAGTACCAGGGGCTGAAGAAACAACTGGAACAGATGTGGAAGGTGAGATCCAAAGTGGTCCCAGTGGAACAGGCGCAATAGGGGCTGTGACCCCCAAACTGGGAGAGTGGCTCCAGCAAATTCAAGGTTCAACATTGAAGGTCTATGTCCAGAAGTGTGCAGTCCTAGAAGCAGCTAAGATATAATGGTAGGGAAAACACTGCCATATGATGAGAAAGGGGCCCAGGAAAGCGATCATGGATGCAGTCGCGATGTATCTTGCAAGAGATATGGTGCCCATATTTACAGTGGAAAAGCCAGGGTTTATTCACATGCTGAAAGTTTTGGAGCCCAGGTACGTGCTACCAGGCCACAAATATTTTTCTGAAAATTGATTTTAAGTAGAGGGAGAAAATCGATTTAAATTGTGAATCGGATTTGTTGTGGAAAAAAAATCAGAATTTTTTTTTTTAGGCCATATTGCCCAGCCCTAGCCTCAAGCTTCTAATCTTTGTTCAAAACATATTTGAGTATATGTGTTTAACATTCTATATAATGGTAGGACAAATGTAAGAGCTATTGTTTTAGACTGGGATAGTTTTAGGTTTTGTATGTAATAAACTTGGATCCCATCACGTTAAACTGCATTTGACTTTATAAGCATGTAGGTGGTAGTACCAAGTGGAACAGTGTTATGGGTTAGAGGTGTGTTTGGATGTCACTTGGCAAAAGCTTTGTTTACATTTCCAAAAGAGTGTGGTTCATATATTCAGGTCTTTCTCATCTACCACCTCCACATCTAACACTGCGATCAGGGGAGGTGTGGGTGGAAAACAACAGTCTGCGAGTCACTGATCTAGCCCCTGTTTGAGTGATCAAATAAAATCCCTGGATCAAATTCTGCATTTTCCATGTAATTCGGAATTTCTCACAATACGGACGCTAAGACAAGCTACCAGAAATGACATGTTTGGACTTAAAAGATTCTCAACGTTTTTCTCAATGGATTGCTCAATGTATTTTTAAAAAAACTGTTGCATTTTGGAAGTTGTTGTTTACTAGAGTGGCATCATGAAGTGCTTGGGTCGGACCAGCTGGAGCAGGTGTAGTGGACAAGGAGAAACACTCTGAGATGATGACGGGTAGTTGCTAGAATAACCTCTTCTGCAGTAGGATTTCTAGGAAGCTAAAATAACAGAAGATTCTGTTCACAAGGTGAAATGAATATCTGTGAGTCTGTAATCAGTAAAATGCTGTGATTTATTCTTACTCAACCTGCATGAGGCCAGAGGGGTAAAGTAGCTGAGTTCAAGTGTAGCTGAGGTTTGGAGACAAACGACCACTGGGAGATGTGAATCCACAGTGTTGCACAGAGCTCTCGCTGTTAGAAAATAAAACGTCCCGGGAGAAACCGCTCGCCACACCACAGAGTCATTAATTCTGCATCATGACCTGCCTGTCTGCTGGCTGCAGCCGGGCAATGTGTATCCTGTGGCATCATTATATTAGGAGTCGGATCAGGACAGCAACAGATAACAGAAGGGTGGTGGTGTGGGATGGGGTCTGACGTGAGTCCTGTGTATAGGTGCATGTGAGTGTCTGTATGATGTCTGGATTCCTTTCGTATATTCTGAAATCGAAGGAACAAAAAAAAAAAAAAAAAAAAGCATCACAAAATCCCTGAAGTGATGCCATGATCTAACAGGGGTATGCAGAGAAATCCAAAGAGCCACAGAGGCTTAACCTTGTTTTTTTAAACCTCACACTTCCTGAGAGGTGACCCACGGTATTATTTCACACAATGTGGTCCCCCAGAATAGAGAGCAAAACAAAACCTGCAGCTTTTACAAGTGTATCTCACTAGCGCTGAAGCATTTCCCAAAAGATAACACCAAAAATACAAGCCTACACTGAGGATTAAAGGAAACCACCTACAACAAGCAGTCATGTGAGCCGGACCAACATCAAGGAAACTAAAAACAAAATTACAGCCCACGTAAAGATCAAGAGTTTTATTTTTGCAGGAAGTGGTGAGCTGATTCAGAAGTGGTTGATTGTTTATTAAGAAATCTGTTCTCAGATGTATTTGTATCAACCCTGTCTCTTAGAGTAATGTTTGTTATGAAACTGCTTATTTAATTGCATTGTTGTGGCTGCCTGGATTATGCTCCCAGACAAAGTTTCTTTCAGGTAACAAAACACTGCATTTATGTATCACGGAGGCTTCACAAGGGGGCAGTTGAGGAGGATGGTGGGCGTACAAAGTGCAGGACTTTGACACCTGTACTTTGAGCTCAGGTCCAGACTTTAGTGTAGATGATGACATGCTTAAATGGTTATTATCCTGACGTGACTTCTGATAAATGATCTGGAGTTGATTCAGGTCAAATTTGGTGTGAGGAGAAGCAACTGTTCTCGGAGCTCTCGGAGCTGGTTGTCTGAATAACAGGAAATCAGTGCTTAAGGGACAGGAAACACCTTTTAATGTGTATTGGAAAGCTGTAAGCATGACAACTGATACTGCTTGTTAGTCAGACATTATACATTGCCATGATTTACTTATTCTTTGGCTTTTTCGTGAGTAAACCCTCAAATGTGCAGCTCCATGTCTGAGCCTCTTTAATTTTAAGTCTCGTCTATGCTACAACTAAGGATAGACCGATACATCGGCCGGCCAATATATCGGGCCGATATATGAGTTTTTTACTTGTATCGGCATCGGCCGATACGCGCGTGGGTTCGCAGATTTATTTTTCCCTGGCACTTTTTTCATTTGAAAATATGTGGTTAAGTTGAACAAAGCTGTTGAATCCTACTGTGTACAGTAGTTGTTGTTTTATTTATGCTTCAGCTTAAATATTTGTTTATTTTATAAAGACATTACTGGAAGATTTAAGAGCACTGAACTCTTTTTTTTTTATTTGAATGTATAATAATAATAATAATATTCTACCTCAACTTTCCATCTTGTTTTAGTATTTTTTACTGTTCAATAAATGTTTCTTATTTTAAACTTGAGACCTGTAATATTTGTTATCATTGTGTCATTTTTTTTATGTAAATTGAGGGAGCAAAAGCAGTATCGGCCCCAAATATCGGCTCAAGAAAATCGGCAGTCCATAATCGGTCATCGGCTAAGGGTGATGGAAAAAAATCGGTATCGGCATCGGCCCTAAAAAATCCATATCGGTCTATCCCTAGCTACAACAACTTCTATCTTGGATTTAGGCAACAAAAGCGCTTAGGTTTAGGTTTGACAGAAGTTTCTGATTTTAATTAGATTTATATAAATAACGCTATGACAAAGACTCTTGTCTCAGGTTTCAGCAACAAATACACTTTGGTTAATCTTAGGGAAAGATTGTGATTTTGTTTAAATGTCAACAGAAAATAATGCTGCAGTCACTACAACCAGATGTCGTACTGTAAGGTTGTCTAATCTGGCAAAAATTAACTCAAATACATTGTTAGTGAAGATTCTGCTGATACATTTAATATTTGCAACTTGACAAGTATGGGTGTGGCTTATCATCTCGTTTACGACAATACTGGTATAATTTTTAATGTCATATGAAAAATTCATATTATGATTCTTGCACTATTTTGACTTGTTGACAAATTGATGCCATACTGGTGATGTCATACATGGCAACAACAAGCATGGCTGGAGGCGAAACTAATACAGACTCCACGGTAGTGCCAAAAAGAGGAGCAGCTTTAGTAGTGTGAAATAAACTGTGGCGACCTGAATGTTTTTTTGAACAGCCCCAGACTTCTCACACTCTTTTAGCGAATCACGCGAGTTACCCTCCCTATAGAGTGCAACACACACCGCCGCCATACACCGCGCGTCAAAACGCCCGCCTCCATTATCTTCTATGAACAAAGCCCCACCAGCGCCAGCCCTCACACTGCGCCGCTCTGCTTCAGCCCACTGCTCTCTTTTCAGTGCGGCCGGCGCTGCAAGAAAAGCCTTTTATGTACGTCTGGGCCGCCGTAGTATCAACTCCGGTTGCTCCGGCTGGATGCTTAACGTTATTAAGTTTTTCAAATATTTAGTAAGACGATTTTGATACGAAACTCATCCATGAAATCCAAGTTGTTGTTGCCTCCAAGTTTTTCCCTCTTCTTCTTCTGTTACTAGCAGTTGGCAACAAGTACAGCCACCTAGCGGGCTGGGGTGGTAAATACACTTTAGTGTCGACGGTGCCTCTGCGCGCCGCTGCCAATGTGTGTTGGGGGGCGGCACTTGACAGCCACAGCTCCGCGTCGGCGGCAGTGTGTGTTGCACTGAACTCATTCAGCGGCTCCTCTGACAGCAGCACAGCCTCTTCTCTCTTGCCAACAAAAAACTACATATACAGTACAGGCCAAAAGTTTGGACACACCTTCTCATTCAATGCGTTTTCTTTATTTTCATGACTATTTACATTGTAGATTCTCACTGAAGGCATCAAAACTATGAATGAACACATGTGGAGTTATGTACTTAACAAAAAAAGGTGAAATAACTGAAAACATGTTTTATATTCTAGTTTCTTCAAAATAGCCACCCTTTGCTCTGATTACTGCTTTGCACACTCTTGGCATTCTCTCCATGAGCTTCAAGAGGTAGTCACCTGAAATGGTTTTCCAACAGTCTTGAAGGAGTTCCCAGAGGTGTTTAGCACTTGTTGGCCCCTTTGCCTTCACTCTGCGGTCCAGCTCACCCCAAACCATCTCGATTGGGTTCAGGTCCGGTGACTGTGGAGGCCAGGTCATCTGCCGCAGCACTCCATCACTCTCCTTCTTGGTCAAATAGCCCTTACACAGCCTGGAGGTGTGTTTGGGGTCATTGTCCTGTTGAAAAATAAATGATCGTCCAACTAAACGCAAACCGGATGGGATGGCATGTCACTGCAGGATGCTGTGGTAGCCATGCTGGTTCAGTGTGCCTTCAATTTTGAATAAATCCCCAACAGTGTCACCAGCAAAACACCCCCACACCATCACACCTCCTCCTCCATGCTTCACAGTGGGAACCAGGCATGTGGAATCCATCCGTTCACCTTTTCTGCGTCTCACAAAGACACGGCAGTTGGAACCAAAGATCTCAAATTTGGACTCATCAGACCAAAGCACAGATTTCCACTGGTCTAATGTCCATTCCTTGTGTTTCTTGGCCCAAACAAATCTCTTCTGCTTGTTGCCTCTCCTTAGCAGTGGTTTCCTAGCAGCTATTTGACCATGAAGGCCTGATTGGCGCAGTCTCCTCTTAACAGTTGTTCTAGAGATGGGTCTGCTGCTAGAACTCTGTGTGGCATTCATCTGGTCTCTGATCTGAGCTGCTGTTAACTTGCGATTTCTGAGGCTGGTGACTCGGATGAACTTATCCTCAGAAGCAGAGGTGACTCTTGGTCTTCCTTTCCTGGGTCGGTCCTCATGTGTGCCAGTTTCGTTGTAGCGCTTGATGGTTTTTGCGACTCCACTTGGGGACACATTTAAAGTTTTTGCAATTTTCTGGACTGACTGACCTTCATTTCTTAAAGTAATGATGGCCACTCGTTTTTCTTTAGTTAGCTGATTGGTTCTTGCCATAATATGAATTTTAACAGCTGTCCAATAGGGCTGTCGGCTGTGTATTAACCTGACTTCTGCACAACACAACTGATGGTCCCAACCCCATTGATAAAGCAAGAAATTCCACTAATTAACCCTGATAAGGCACACCTGTGAAGTGGAAACCATTTCAGGTGACTACCTCTTGAAGCTCATGGAGAGAATGCCAAGAGTGTGCAAAGCAGTAATCAGAGCAAAGGGTGGCTATTTTGAAGAAACTAGAATATAAAACATGTTTTCAGTTATTTCACCTTTTTTTGTTAAGTACATAACTCCACATGTGTTCATTCATAGTTTTGATGCCTTCAGTGAGAATCTACAATGTAAATAGTCATGAAAATAAAGAAAACGCATTGAATGAGAAGGTGTGTCCAAACTTTTGGCCTGTACTGTATGTGAATGAGCAATAGTTATGGTAGCATAAAAGCCAGGTATGACAAAAAAACTCATAATTCTGGATTTTGCTAAAAGATACGGAAATTTTTCTTTAGTTTTTACTGAATATTTGAAGGCAAACTGTAAAACTATATCACTTATTTTGTTGCTATTCTATTTTCTTAAATTAGTAATAAAATATTATTTTTTTTACTGATTTGTCATATCATCAAGAATATCGTTATCGCAAGATACCCTGAAATATTGTAATATTATTTAAGGGCCATATCACACACCCCTATTGCCAGGTATGTAGATAAGCAACATTTCCTCATTGTGTTGATATAAAATATGATTTGCTCAGCATTACATTTCCCTCTAAATGTAATTGTTGTTTCAAATCAGTTATTTCTAGGAGACAGGGCTGATTTGGGTATACTAGTTCAAATTCAATAAAAAAAGATTTAGTAGTACTTTTGTATGGAAGCCCTATGTATGAAGATTATGCATTATTGTCACATGAAACTGAGGTAGATTCTCATTTTTACAACATGAAGATAATCACATCATCACATGACTCAGTGTGTAATTGCTGGGTTAACTGGATGTTGTTTCTAATCCATCACATTTGTGTTTTATTACCTGAAACAATGGAAATTGGCTGATGTGAGCTATCTATGCTTGTTTGCTTTCCAGGCACATTGCACTGTATAATTTAGTGCCAGGTTGGATATATTGTAGCTTTCATAAAAGTCTGAGTTTTGCAGTGGTAATTACAACTTGCACATTGACATAAATGCTGTTTATGCTGGAAACTGGTAATTACACTAACTACAAAATAACATTAAAGCATAAAGTGCTTGGTTTGGGCTCAGCCCACGGGAGAAACTGCTTAGCCAAACAATATTTTGCTCATTTAAGTCATCAGATGCTTCAGGGAATTATTTTTAAATTACACAATTAAAGAGAACAGTTTTATGAAAGAATAATGCAATATAAGCTTCTGTGGATCTCAGCAGTACAGATTGTTGCCATCCTTAGTTGGCATGTGATGTGAACGTTGGGAAACTTCAGGTTGCAGCTCTGAGAGGGTGCAGATTGTTCCTCAGAACCTGCTTTGAGTTCTTGAATTTAGATCAGCATCAGAACACTGAGTAGCTAAGTGATGCATGACATTGAGCTGTACACCTCTGCTACATACCTCTAAACTCATGCAAGTACATATACTTCACAGAGTGCTCATTTAGCTGTGGTTAACCAAGAATCCAATAAACCTTGGTTTGCTGATTTCAGTGAAGTTGAAGACATCCAGATTAACACTGAGCTGGATTTAAACTGCCATTCAATATGGAGCAGATCCTAACTTCAAATACAGCTGTTGAGTCGCTAATAAAAGAGCATTGATCTCCTAACATTGTTCTTATATTGCCTTTCATTTTGCAGTGTTTACAACTAGGCTATTAGCAATCCAGGCAGCGACTACTTTAAATCACAATTACAAAGGCAACTACACAAATGAGTTGTATGAAGTTAAACACCAATTAGCAGTATGTGGCAATTTAAATAGAGCTCTGACAATTATAGTTTCACAGCTAGTTTCCAAGGCATCAAAAGTCAACTAACAGACAGTCATTGCCAGTCTGTGGTTAATAAATTGCAAACTTCTGTAACAAAGCAAGCAGAAAAGACCACAAGACCATGAAAAATTCAATTAGCAGAAAAAAAAGTGGTGTGAATTACAGCAGTCCCTCACCATAGAGACGAAAAGACATTCAATAAAGCCAAGATCCATGATAGTCTCGTCATAAGCCAACAGTAGGGTTTCACTAAAAAGGCTTTCATTGTATAGCTACAGTGGGTTGTTTTTTGGTAACACTTTACCAGTCTGTTATTTTGTATTACCAATCTGTTATTTTGTATACCCAGCTTTTCTGGGCACAGATGGTTCCTC
This sequence comes from Epinephelus lanceolatus, assembly GCF_041903045.1. Taxonomy (NCBI): domain Eukaryota; kingdom Metazoa; phylum Chordata; class Actinopteri; order Perciformes; family Serranidae; genus Epinephelus; species Epinephelus lanceolatus. The sequence continues at coordinate 40,083,114 of NC_135744.1, read as the reverse complement.
CTGAGACGTGGCAAAGGGCTGAATCCACACCAGAAGCGAGATGTGAATGACCTGCAACTGGTACAGAAGCATCCAAGCTGTGCAATCAACTCTGCACTTTGTTTGGCTGTCACTTTCCTCACAACCAGCCGTCTTACCAGCACCACAGATGGGGGAAGGACAAACTGTCCTCAGCAGAAAGACTGATATAGGGCATGACAGTGAAAATCCACAAAACTTTCACTCTGTTAAATGGACAGACATAGTTTTTGAAGTATGTGCCCAGCATGAAACCTGAAAGCTCATGTTTATCTAACAAATGATAAATGGACCTGCACTTGTAAAGCAACATTCTAGTCATCTGACGACTCAAAGAGCTGTTTTTTACACTACAAGTCACACAATGGTGGCTGAGGTTACCATACAAGATGCCACCTGCTACTCAGTTTTTAACACACACTTAGTCATCGGGAGCAATTTGGGGTTCAGTATCTTGCTCAAGGATACTTTGACCTGCAGACTGGAGGAGCCAGGGGTCGAACAGCTGATCTTCCAATTGGTAGACGACCCGCTCTACCTCTGAGCCACAGCCGCCCACTAATAGTGAAATGAATTGAGCAATGAAAAGTAAATTTGCATGTTATCATGAGTTTGTAATTTGTGTATAACCCACATATTTGGGAGGGCTGCCATAATGCGAGCAATGTGCTGACAGTGAAGAAGACAGTAGTCAGCTAAACAGGCAAGGTGGTGGATGGGTCATAAAACACAAGACTCTTCCCCGAGGATACCTGTGTTCAAAACTGTGTGAAACCGAGGGAACCTAAAGGGGTCCATGTCATTGGTCCGACATCCCCTTAGTCCGACGGTCCACGGTACTGAACCGCTCCCGGCGGGCGTATTTCTGCCTTGATGGTGCGTCGCGACCGGCTCTGGGTCAGCTGGGAAAGGCTTGAGGCGAAGCAGGCTCACGGCTTATGTGTTTGTCACTTTCTTTTTCATTTTAACCCACACCATGATCTTTTCCTGACCCTAACCAAGTGGTTTTTGTGCCTAAACCTAACCAGACCTTAACCACAGGGCATCATGATGATTTCGGAAAGGACTTTGGAACAATGAGTTTAATATGGTCGGAACAATGGGATGTCGAACCAATGGGCAGTTCCCAACCTAAAGTACATTGTCACCATGTATCCTTTCCTAAGCCTAACTTACATAACTTTATGTGCCTAAACCTAAAAACGCCCAACCATGTTTCTTTTCCTCTACCTAACCAAAGTAACTTTTCTTACCTATACCTTACCAGTGTAACTTTACGTTAAGTACATAACTTCACATTAAGCACATAACATCATTTTGTGGGGTGATAATTCATTAGATATACAAACTGTTGCATGAGCATATGTTGCATGAAAGCAAGCACTACCTCTGTGGTCCCTGGCCATTGGCAGTTGACACAGTAAAAACTATCAAAGCAGCAGTCAGAGCTGTTTTTAACCTTGTCTTATGAGGCTACCCTGAGTGAATTATTAAGTCTTTCTGAGCAAACAGCACTTACAGTTAAACAGAATGCTGACCTTTGAAGTTAATGCATATTTCTGTGGCATAGAAATAGCATGCTTTTGAGATTGAGAAAAAAATGACACTTTCACTTTCACTTGTACAGTATAAAGGCAAAAGAAATTTGTAGTATAAAAACATTTTTTAAGCAAATGAGTAGAGCATGTGTAAAGTTGGAAATGTGGGTTATTTGATTGGCTGCCTTCACAGAGAAAATGAAGGGGATATTGACTCATTTATCAAAGCTGACTTGTAGCAATACTGAAGTATATCTTCTGTGAGAGAGACAGGTGATGGACATCTAAAATGCGAATTGCCTTTGAATGTCTGTAATATTTTCCAACCTAGAACTACAGAGACCAGAACAGCTCAAATTTCCCAGAGTCTCTCCCGCATGTTCTGTAACCCCCATTAGCACAGCAGCAGCAGCAGCCACTGAAACCTATTACCTCTCAAAATGCTGCAAAATAGACCTCAGCAGACATATTGTTACACAAAACTCAAGCCTTTCAAACCACTAGTTGCCGGTTCATTGCCTCAGTGCCTTCCAGCAATTGAAAGAGCACAAAAAGATTTGATCAGCTCCTGGGAGTCGAGCAACAGTGCAGCAACGGTGAAAATGTGAGCCTTTCTGTCACAGCCATGGGAGCTGGTTTTCTTTCCTAAGTTATGTGTGAGCGGTGCTATCAGCTCATCAGGGTATAATACTGCCTTATCTACAAAGAGGCATCTTAAACTGGGCTAATCATGTACATCACATCTGTGTGTTTTGGCTTCAATTCACATTTTAAGAGGAGACACTCATTTACTTGCAAGATTAGGTTTTAAGCAGCCATGTCTCCTCTTCCACAGCAAACACTCTGACTCTTTGAAAATGACATCAAGCTAAATTTTTCTCTCCCTCCCTCTGCTACTTGCTCCAGCCTGAGGCGAAAGGAAACAAAACAGGCTTTTCACGGGGGCTTTGGGATTGAAAATTTAAGTATCGCAAATTAGGTCCTGATCTCGTTTGGGTATTCATTCGAGAGTGATGACATTTACATTTCAAATTCCAAAATGTCAGAGGTGATTTGTTTTCTCCTGACATTAGTAAGTTACTTGAATCCCAGAGGCGACTTAAAACTAGCTGTGAACCTGTAAGAGACATTTGCGTTTACTGTCAATTTAAGCTTGTTGTACTTCAAGGGGCATGCCACCCATTTTTTTGACCGGACGCTTTATTAGGTGCCTTTGTTCAACTGCTTGTTGACCCAAATAGTTAATCAGGCAATCACATGTCGACAAGACCTGCTGACGTTCAAACTGAGCATCAGAATGGGGAAGGAAGGTGATTTAAGTGACTTTGATCGTGGCATGGTTGTTGGTGCCAGACGGGCTGGTCTGAGTATTTCAGACACTGCTGATCTACTGGGATTTCACGCAAGACTATCTCTAGGGTTTACAGAGGATGGTCTGAAAAAGAGAAAATATCCAGTGAGCGGCAGTTCTCTGGGTGAAAATGCCTTGTTGATGCCAGAGGTCAGACTGGTTCAAGATGGTAGAAAGGCAACAGTAACTCAAATAACCACTCGTTACAACCAAGGTATGCAGAAGACCATCTCTGAAGCAACAACACCTTGTCCAACCTTGAAGCAGATGGGCTACAGCAGCAGAAGACCACACAAGGTGCCACTCCTGTCAGCTAACAACAGGAAACTGAGGCTACAGTTCACACAGGCTCACCAAAACTGGACAATAGACGTTTGGAAAAACGTTGCCTGGTCTGATGAGTCTGGATTTCTACTGCGACATTCAAATGGTAGGGTCAGAATTTGGTGTAAACAACATGAAAGCATGGATCCATCCTGCCTTGTATCAACGGTTCAGGCTGCTGCTGCTGGTGGTGTAATGGTGTGGGGGAGATTTTCTTAGTACCAACTGAGCATGGTTTAAACACCACAGCCTACCTGAGTATTGTTGCTGACTGTGTCCATCCCTTTATGACCACAGTGTACCCATCTTCTGATGGCTACTTCCAGCAGGATAACGCACCATGTCACAAAGCTCACATCATCTCAAACATGACAATGAGTTCACTGTACTCCAATGGCCTCCACAGTCACCAGATCTCAGTCCAATAGAGCACCTTTGGGATGTGCTGGAACAGGAGATTCTCATCATGGATGTGCAGCTGACAAATCTGCAGAAACTGTGTGATGTCATCATGTCAATATGGACCAAAATCTCTGAGGAATTTTTCCAGCACCTTGTTGAATCTATGCGACCAAGAATTAAAGGGATAGTGCACCCAGAAATGAAAATTCAGCCATTATCTACTCACCCATATGCCGACGGAGGCCCTGGTGAAGTTTTAGAGTCCTCACATCCCTTGCGGAGATTGGCGGGGGGAGCGGCTAGCACACCTAATGGCAGACGGCGCCCCAGACTGACGTCCAAGAACACAAAATTGAATCTACAAAGTATCTCCATACTGCTCATCTGTAGTGATCCAAGTGTCCTGAAGCCCCGACATAAAAAGTTGTTTCAAAAAACGTCATATGAACTCTGTTTTTAGCCTCACTGTAGCCTGTAGCTCTGACTGCTTCTCTGTGCTTGCGCGCGACCAGCGAAAGCATGAGCTTTGCTCACCCGTGTTTACATCACATGACACGTGCACTGCAGGGGGAGACAACAGTAACCACAGAGATAAAAGATAATTTGCACTACGGTCTTTTAGCAAAGGACAGCCCAACATGTCTGAAGACTTTGAAACTGAGGAGGAACAGCATTTCTTTGTTGAGCCGTATTTGTTTGAGCCCGAGTATACGGACGCAACTCAGGCTACTGGACGAAGCAGCCGCCGCAGCTCATGAGCCTCAGCCAGCCGCAGAATACCGGAGTCGAGCACTGGAAACCTGGTGGTGTAGTTGTTTCAAATGCAAAGCAACGCCAACGGATGAGGAAAGTCTTTGCTGCTCAGACTGGGAATTGGCGATGCCTGCACTTGAGAATCTGGACATCAGTACTGACGAGACTGCTGCTCTTCAGAGACCGTGCATCACCGATCACCCTGAGCGCGCACACGTGAGCGCGGTGCACAGAGAAGCAGTCAGAGCTACAGGCTACAGTGAGGCTAAAAACAGAGTTCATATGACGTTTTTCGAAACAACTTTTTATGTCGGGGCTGCAGCACACTTGGATCACTACGGATCAACAGTATGGAGATACTTTGTGGATTCAATTTTGTGTTCTTGGACGTTACTCTGAGGCGCCGTCTGCCATTAGGTGTGCTAGCCGCTCCCCCCGCCGATCTCCGCAAGAGATGTGAGGACTCTAAAACTTCACCAGAGCCTCCGTCGGCATATGGGTGAGTAGATAATGGCTGAATTTTCATTTTTGGGTGCACTATCCCTTTAAGGCAGTTCTGAAGGCAAAAGGTGATCTGACCCGGTACTTGCAAGTCACTCTCATTCAGCATGTCCATAACCTGGTGGCAAAATGGCAACAAAGTCACCATCATGGGCAGTTCCTTCTAAATAATATTTAATATTAGCTCTAATGTAGTCAGTTTATCCTTTTAAAAAGGAGCTATCTGGTCTCACTTTTAAATGAACCAATTAAAATGGCTTAAGGGCCATTACAATAATTACCGTATAATGGAGTACTGCATGAAATCCCCCTAAGTCTCCCAATAACTTGAGGTTTTACCATTTTTTAAATTCCCCAACAGTGCGTGAATGCAATACAATATCAATATACAGGATGCTCTCATGCACTGTTCATATGTATTACAACAAAACTGTAATGCACAATTTGTATTTAAGGCATGTTTTCATGGGACGATAATTTGTGTCAGAAACACAGGACTCTTCCTGAGGACATGGCTATTTGGAACCATATGAAAGTAAACTCTGAGTTGTTTTTTAAAGGTATGTTGTCACCATGTTTTTCTTTCTAACCCTAACACACATAATTCTATGTGACGTTCATAACCCTAACCTAAATAAGCAATGTGACAACGCCATTCGTGAGGCACTCATTTGTCAGATATCATACGCACTGTTGTATGATAATATGTTGAAATACACCAATGGTTGCACTATGGGAAATGTAGGAGGCAGCATATTAAATACTTACATGTATTTTCCATTTGCTGTATGTAGTTCTATCAGTTTGATCATTGACTGCTATCTGCCTGATTTTATTGTTCATGTAAAAAAGCCCAGAAATGAAAAGAATCATTTAAAAAATAAATATAGTTTTTATGATTTATTTGTGATTTGTTTTAGGGCTGTGTGTCTATTGGGCAGCTGCATTACAATGATAAACCCTACAGACTGTGTTGTGTCAATACCTTCTGTTCTACAGACTACAACAGTGTTCATTGTTACATTAAAAGGAAGTTCCGAAGCTCCCGCTCAGGAGGAAGACAAAGTACACTGACAGTCACGATGATGTGATGAAAGGACAGTAAAAACAAGCAACAGCAGCGAGTGGCAAACAACAATAACAAAAACAAAGACAGTGACGCTTCATCTATCCTGAATTGAGCTTTCTTTCAGGTTTCTCTCTCTGACTTTATAATGATTGAAGAGCGTGGATGCACCGAGGGAATAGGCAAGATTAAACAGTGCCAACAAAGACTGATCGCCTGCATAGAAATGTCAGCTCAAGTCATTTCTGAGAGAACTCACGGCAAAAAGTAACAAATTCAAAAGGCAGGTTTCTGATGAGAGAGAGGCTTTCACTCCCCGCTGATAATAAAAGAACCAACAAAGAACGTGAACAAGGGTTTATCTGTGAGGAGGAAAATGTCTTCTGGGGAGGATTGCTAGCAGCAGAAGACTGCCTTCACTCGATTTATACTGGTATCGCATCTGTGTTTTACTCTTTGGGAACGTTTTAGACATCATACACACAATGCTGTTATTTTAACCCAAGAAAACTCACCTAGTGCTCATCTGCTTTTCAAATATCAAACAACATGTAACATACAGAACTCACTCAAGGACTAGCCGCACCATATTAAATGCAGTGTGGATCCCCAGAGAGAGAGGGAGCAAAAAAGAAAAATTAAACTTCAACAAAAGTTGCTTCACTTGGTTCTAATATACAATAAACCCTGAGCTCGGCTCCAGGAATATGCCAACACAGCCGCTGTACAAGTCCCAGATGTTAATGAACCTGTTTACCTACAGCTGCACTTTTGCTCTTTTTAAATTAGTTTTAATTAATATTTTGCTTCGCTTAACGCACGGCCTCCAGATGTCACCTATGTTTGGTCTGTCTCATGCTTTGGTCGAAAACAAAATATCAGCTCTTTTTAGCCATCAACTGTTGGGACAGTCCCAACAGTAACAGCAAACGTTACATATTACTAGTTACCTTCATTTGAAAGTAATTCATTACTTTACAAAACTTTGTAACATAATATGTTACTAATGGCACTACTTTTGCATTACTTTCACCAAAATGACCAGAAAAATGACAAGACATTATAAATGCACAAGGCTAATGTTGTATAGCAGGTAATAAAAGCACAGAAGCTCAAATTTATTAGCCTGGAAATCCAGACCCAAATCTAGAAAGATTTAGGGTCTGGCTATGAGTAATGCAAATGGCCCAACTCGAGGGGCGGCACCAAGCATGCATTTGTAAATATCACTGCATGCAATTGGATAACACTACGACCAATCAGAACAATACACGGGGTGACGTATCCAGAGCTTAGCTACCAGCGGAGCTAACTGGTAGATTAGACTCTTGCCGTATCCGGTCGGCAAAACAGCAAAAACGTCCTTCTTGCAAAGGAAAGACTCAAGCGCCGTCTTCTGTTCCTCTTTTAGAGAAAAAGCCAAGTCTAACTCGTTCATTGTAGCGGCCAAAGCCATTTCAAACCACTGGTGTTCATCCGTAGCCATCTTGCAATATTTACTGACTGATTCCGGACTTCGTCGTCACAGCGCTGTCGTCATCTGTTTAGCTCGCCTCTGGCCCGCCTATATCAGATACACTGATGTGACTGGTGCAGCTTGGTTTCATGGGCATGGGTAATGAGCATCATTACTGATTGCCAGAGTGACTCGCTGAGCAAATTCAAACTGTGCTCTCGCAAGAACTCTGGATTTCCAGGGTACCAATTTATTACAATTAATTTCAAATCCAGTGGTGCGCAGGTCTGGCCCTTTCATGCATTAACATACAGTGGTTACACATTTGTATTAAAATCCCATGCTTATATCAACAATAGCATGATGATATAAAACAATAGCCTTTGACACAGAGACTGGCAGGCACAGGATCTAAGTGTGAGATGTGGCTAAATATTTTTGGCCTTTCATATGAAACACAATAGACAAATGCTGAGGTTAGAACAACAAATGGAATGCTATGTAAGTAAGTCACTATGATGAGCACAAATTAATACACCAGAGGTAGATGACTAGGGGTGACCCTGAATAGTCAATGATTCGATTCGGAGAAGTCTGATTCGACTGCCAGTCTCGCCGTCGAATCGTCGCAAAATGTGGTTATGAAACAAGACCGTACCATTCTGACTATATGGGGGTGCTCACTGCTGCTGAACGTCTTGATTTGACGTAGAATGTATTTGTTTTCTAGTAATTCATGATATATAGCCTATTTTGATACAAACATCAGCCTGATTTCTGTTAATAAAAAATTGAAAATAACACATGCGTTTAATCAGTAGGCATAATCATTACTACGCATGAATAAATCACCCAGTTGCTCGATCCAAATAAGCTGAGGTGAGTGAGTGCGCTGCAGGACCATCAGAGCAGCATCGAGGCCTACGGTGATTCACGGTGGCAGAGCGCATAAACAAACACTTTGGAGGAGGTATGTGCTCTCAAATCAAACTTTTGTGAAGGATTATTCGCTTACCTGAAGTGTCTTGAAATGAATTTCACTGCTGATTGTTTTCTTGATAGACTCTGATTTTTTATTTATTTATTATCACTAGTCTGTCTGACCAGAGTGGGGGGGGGGGGGGGGGGGGCAATTTCAGCATCACGGACAGTGCACGTAAAAAGACTTGACAAGCATCTCCTTTCAAATGTGTTTGCTGCTAGTGAAATTATACATAAATGAAGACAGTGACATATTTTCAATAAAAAACAATGAGTTGAACGTTCAATTCAAGCTTTTGTAGTACAACAAATTTCAGAATTGTGAAAAAGTGCGGCCGGAGAGCGGGCGGCAGTGTTTGATGCAGGAAACTCCATATGGACTTGAAAATCAGTTTCGGAGTGGGGTGGGTTCAGAGTGACGGCGTTTCGGAATGGAGGGCTGTCCCCGGCTGGACAGCATGTCTGAGCATCGTACCTTGATGAAGTGAAAGGAATAAAGATAAAGATAAAATGATAACCCTTTTACTTTTATTATTATTATCTTATTATGCCAACTGAAGAATTAAATTTGTTTATTTGGGTGTTTTAGCTCTTTTCTCTGGAGCGGAAACTGATGCAAATGAGCTCATTAATCAGTGAGGGGGAAAACAACATGATTCGACGATCAGTCGGCTAAAGGAAAAATCTGTCAAATCAGATTCGACTATGAAAATTCTTAGTCGGGGACACCCCTATAGATGACCCACCTGCCCGTTCTCTGTGTGCCGGTTAGCTACAACAGCACCCAAGAGAGAGTTATGCATAAGAACGGGACTGTGTGCCGGTGTTGTTCTGCAGTGGTAGGGGATGTGGGTAGAAACACATCCAACACAGTGCACATCAACCGCATCACCCAGATGTGCTGATCACTGAGACGGAGCCTGCTGCATGCACCTCAGCCTTTATCCTTTGTTTAGTTTGCTGCACAAAACACACATTACACCATATTTTCACTCATCCACACTCTTATATGACTGGTTCCTTTCCCACTTACGCACTCCAGTTAGTTAATATGTTTATTAGTCTGAGTTAGATAGATCATTTCTTGACTGATAAAGCTGTGTGTGGCCTCCCTTTTTGTTGCCAGCCTTGAGCCAGGCAGTCAGACGCATGGAGTAAATATCAAAATTATAATGACTAACAAAAATACTAACAAAAAAGTTAGTATTATATTATTATGTAAAGTATTATTTACAGGTCCAGTGTGTAGGATTTAAGTGGATATATGTTGTTGTTAGTTTATAATCACCTGATATTAAGAATCTTTGTGTCTTCCAATGAGCTGTAAATATCTACATACTAAGTGTGTCTCCACCATGTTGTTTCTACAGTGGCCCACATGGGACAAACCATAAACACTAGCTCTAGACAGGGCCATTCGCATATTCACATCAGCCAGCGTAGATGCATGGCACATGGGAGAAGTTTCAGTTTGACCTCATCACTAGATGTCACTGAATCATACACACTACGTCCTGTATGTGGCGGAGCACAGCAAGTCGCTGGGGTCACCTCAGGCAGACTCTGACAGGACCCACGTTATTGGAAAAGGTGAAGAAGAGTCATCAGACAGCGACGATGAACGAGAAGAGACGTCGCACAGGTTGATGCTGGACGACGAGGGGTTTATCGAGCTTTTCCCCTTGAACCAACAATTCATCACTTTGACCGCTTAGTCAATGTAAAGTAAACTTTAAAATGGTACAAACATCATTCATTTTTACTAAATGTCAATAATTAAGCATGCTAAGTTTATTGACCTATAACTCACTTTTAGTGAGTCTATTAAAGTGTGACTTGAGTTAGGTAAAAACGTAAGTCTACTTCACTGAATGTTCTTTGACTTCGGTGTTTTAACTAAACTAAAATATGCATTTTGAATATGAAACATTATTCTAATTTTTCACTGGAGGAAGATTAGAGCTTGTTAAATGGAATTTGAAGTGACACGAGTCCAAAACGTCCTTATCACCCCTGTGTTTATGCAGAGCTTCGAATGGAACTACTTAACATTCAAAAGGCCAGCACCAGCAGATAACTCGCCCCTTATCACTGGACCGGGCTGTAACAGAGTTGAACTGTATTAAATTATTATGCCATTTTTTTTGCCCAGAGAAAATATTAGCATTTTAGATAAATTACTGAACCCCAGCTTTTATCTCACTTTTTAGAACTTATTATTTTACACACTGCCTCTCAGTTTGGGGACAGAAATAAGCAAGGATAATGGAAGGTGCTTTATATTTCATCCTGAGGGTTATATAACGAGTTTATGACATAGGGTTTTCCTTTCAGACGGCCATCAGGCGCTGAAGTGTTAGAGGTCTTTAATCAAAATTTACTGGAGTGTCCAATTATACGAGCAATTTTATTGATGCATTAGCAAAAAGATGAATGTCTTCATTCAGGCGCAGTTGAGGGATGTTGGAGTGACCCTGTCTAAAGAAGCCTGTATTTGAAGTAACAGATGCAAAGACTAGCTGGACTGCTTTGCTTTTGATTGCTTTTCTGGCTAAAAGCGTAATCACTCCAAGCTTTAATGTGTTTTTATACATTGACTCACTCTATGTCTTCTTTCTGAGAGTAAATGTAATTGACGGCCACTGAGGTGAACATACAATGCCAATGAGAGTTTTTGTCCATTTTATCCCATGAGATAAACACCTTTTTATCACGTGCAGCTCTCACAATGTGTCGCAGTTTATCTTGACCAGTGGTTCACACACCTTTTGTCTTGTGACCATTTAAATTTAAGCTATGACTGAACCCTAATGCAGTGGTTCCCAACTGGTCCAGCCACAGGGTCCAGAATTCTTCTTAATCATTAGTTCAAAGTCCACACAGTTTAGTACATTCACATAGTACGTTCATACTTGCATTTAGCCATGTTGTTGAGTTAGTGTGCTGCCTCTGTCAAGTATCTGTCCATTAGTCACTCACTCTACAATAGCAAATGACACTTCAAAATGAAAGCTCTGTGCCGGAAATGCACTGTACTTAAAAATAAAGTGTATTTGCTTTACAAACCTGACAAGTCTGCAAGTCACTTTAGAATGGACTCGCGACCCACGTCAATAGGCTGTGTGCATGTCAACCAAAAAGTTGTTTTTCCTTCTCAAGGTACTGCGCTTTAATTAATTAAAAAACCTGAAGATATTTCAATAAAAAAAGCAAAGATTAAAAAAAAAAAACAGTCTCAAAAAAGTAGAAATCTTGCTTTACTTCCTGTTAGAGGTCTAGTGCGAAGGATTAAGTGGAATCTTGCAACCAATCACCACTGCAGTGGCTGACGCAAAATCACAAAATGTGAATGGCCCTATCTAGAGTCCCTGTTTGGACTGTCTGTTCCAGGCTCCAGTAGAAATATGGCTGTAGGGGAGAGAATATCTGGCTGGGTGCTAGTTCAGTCTGTATTACTATGTTCACACAGGTGTGTCGGCCAGAACACCACTTAAGACCGTTTCCCAGAGTATGGAGGAATAAAGGACTGAGAGGCTGATCTGCAGTTTACTCTCTTTACTTCTTCTTTGCAGCAACAGACAGGGCTTGCAATAACAGCTGGATATTACAGCTGTGATCGTGTGGTTTTTCTATAAAGAAAGAGTAACAAAATGCAACTCAGTGAAGGATAACCACATATCCGTACATTAATCTTGCACATATGAAGTAATATAAACAATAGTACCAACCTAATATCAACTAACAATAATTAAACCAAAGGAGGTAATCAAATGATTACAATCTTACATTTCTCTTTCTCATTTACACACTAGAAAGAAACAGAAACATACACCAAACACTCAATATACATGTTTCTCAGGTTTATTCACTGTGTCAAGCTACCGCTAATACTGACATACCACCTCCTGTAGCGGCCGGATGCTCTTATTGTGAAATCAGTGTGCCACTTCCGGTGGCTAGTTAGCCTTAGCTTTCATTTCGGCATGGAAACGACACCCCACATCAATCAGTCCCAGCTCAATCACAAAACACTCTTAACAGCACTACAAACAGGTAACACATGTATGAACACACTTTGAACTCTACATGATATATTTTGACCCGACGTGCTAGGTCCGGTTAGCTGGGCTGTTAGCTAGCATGCATGAAGCCGGCATGACAGGCAACTCTTCATTCATGCACAGATCACTGGTACTGGGTTCTGAAGTTATTGCACTGTACACCGTAATCCACCGCTGTGTGCCGTCACTTGAGATATAATAACAATGGCAGACTCCGTGGATGACGACCTGCTCCCTGTGTAAATATAAACGGCTCAGTCTAAGGCAATGAAAACACAACAATTTTATTTTCAGGTGATTATACACTAAAGAAAACAAAGTTATTATATTTCATTTCTGTCATCATATCACGCAAACGCAAACAAATCCTGTTGAAGTGGCCCTTTCTCTTGACAAATGCGGCTTCTTTTTTCTTTTAGAGAAAAAGGTTGCTATATTTTGTTCTAATTTTTCAATGCTTTTCTGTGGCATGACATTTTTCTATGACCTCAGTGACAGCTCTGTTGTGAATAAAGGACGTCTTTAAAAAGTCTACAAAGCTTCTAATGATCGTGGGTCAGACAGGCTGCCTCTGACTCCCCGCCAAGTCTGCCCTCACCCCATCCAACTGGACATTCTGCTCTTACATGATCCCAGATGACAAGATATAATTAGATACACCCAACACTCAGCCGCTGGTATCAAACAGAGCCCCCCAAAAACCACACAAAACCCTGAGCGCCTGCGGTAATGGCTTCGTAAACAGCCCACTATTCTGGTAAGTAATGACCCATGAAGGGACCATTCTGTGAGCCAGTGGCTATATCTAGCCGATGGCTTTTGGCCTGCTCATGAAATGCGCTCTGACACTGACAGAGTGGGACAGGTGGCAGAGGCTGGAATGGATGCCGAGGCTGACGCCGCTCACTGCTTCTGCAGCCGAGAGGCATCTAGCGCTCTGCTACGAAGCGTCAGAGCCGCTGAGGGTTCGCCGGAGTGTTTCCAGGTCACCTCTCAACGCCGCTGACAAACCGAAGCTTCAGAGCTGGAAGTTAATTTGCCATTCATTTGTGCTGCAGGGAGTTTGATTATTAGCAGTGTAAGGGAAACGTACCAAAAGCTACATAATTGTGGAGTGGCTACATATGTTCCTGCAGATCGTGTGAGCCAGTCAATCCATCAAGACACAAGAATGCACTAAGCAGCCAGCTGCCACACACAGAGGCTGTACGGTTATGTCACAAATCGTCATAAGTGAGGTCCAGAATGAAGTGTATGCAAATACTACAGTATAACAGCTGTGCTTCACTGTACATTGAAACTAGGCTACAAAAAGACCTGAAACTGTCCCAGAGAGGTGAAACCTTTTTCTTATGATATGCTGGACATATGAAATCAGTTTATAATAGTCACACTTTAGTAAATGATATGTCAAATATTCCATTGTTCCTAAATGATTTCAGTCTTAATTTCTATAGTGCCAATGAGCGGAGGAAGGCACACTTCGAGACAAACCAACACACATCCTGACAAATACCAGCTCTTCCCTCTCTGACTCTAACCCCCACCTCCGCTGTCATCCTCCTCATTTCTTTGCAACAGTCTTGTTACTTGATATACAGGGAGCTTTCATTGCTATGGCGACAACTGAGGCTCTGTGAGCCGATGACCAGCCGCAGGTCATCTTATCAGCCCGTCTGTCTGTCTGTCAGGTCCGTTTTGTGTCATTGCTGGACTAAAATTAACTCTGTGATGTCGAGGTTGCAAACCCGGAGTGTCACATCTTTTGCAGCTGAGACAAAAAAATGACAGGAGACAGGACAGCTGCAGCTTTGTACAGATTCAAAGGGAGGAGATCGAGAATGGCAGCAAGGTACTTCGAACTGTGGGCCAAATGAAATGACTTCGCACCTGCTTAATATGATATTTCTCATAAGTTTGAATGACTTTTCTAATTCCTTTGAAAAGCTTTACGTGTGGGTTGGTTTGTAGGTTTCGTGCAAAGTGAAGGACACATTTGAGAAAAAAAAAAAATCATACCTTTAACTGAAGTGAACTGCATTGTGGGAAGTTACAAATACAGACAAAGAACAGGGTCGATGTGGACGAAATCTTTTCTGACTAAATCCATATATGCAAAATAAAAGATTTGGTTTGCTTGTAAATTAGTTGTGCATTTCTATTCATTCTGGGGACTTTAAAGACATGGTTTTTAAAAAGTGCTCAGAATTAACACAGATATCCTTACTTTAGCCCTACATTTCTGATATTACTACAACTTTGATTACAGCCTTGAATTTTCTCGGCCTGAGTCATTATTCCACATTTTAAAATCCCTGGAGTGCCCCTTTAAGACACCCTTAAAGATCCGGTGTGAAGCAGTTAAGGATATGTATTGGCAAAAATGGTATACACTATTATTAACTGTGTTTACGTTAGTTCATAATAACATTTTTCTTTTTCTTTTTTCTGGACAAAGACATGGAACCTGAATGCAAACACTTACACAATCTTAACAATGACAAATCACGTACAGCTGCATTGGATGACATACTCCATTGTGATCAACAAGTGCATGCGTGATTTCCGAAACTGCAATTTCGATCTCTGAAAGTAGCTCTGCATTGAGCAGACATTATACTCACTGCTGAGGAATACACTACACTTGCAGTGAAGGCATGTGTCAGTCGATGGAACATTATGTCTCTTTGTGTGTTTTTCAATAGCTTTTGAAGAACAACAAAGCTCTTCAACATGCGGGCATTACAGCTGTATGTAGCTGTGGATACACAGACGCGTCTTGTCAGCAGGATAAAACCATGTTTCTGTGCCTTTAGGAGAATTGTTCATAATAAAAAATAGCAGACTATAAAGTACTATAATTTATTGTAAAGTGTATAGGGGAGAGTAGGCCACAACCTAACACGGGGTAAACTGTAACATGGAGTGGATCCTTTCGTGCTTCCGGCCAGTTGACCACAACACTGCCAAACAGTAACCCTGTGAAGACTGGAAGCATTTCAGCAGTTTTCAGTGACAAAGAGTGTTTTCAGCCAATTTAAGTAATTTCTTTGTCATGCTTGTTTTTCATTACTGAGCTGTCTATGTAGGTCATCGAATCCAACCATACCTAACCTAATAACTGTCTTCTTGCCTAAAACATGGCACCATTTTGAACTATGTTACCATCTCCCAGCAAATGTTAGCTAGGCTTGGTAAAGTTTCCTCACAGCAGGGGTAGTCTTACAACAAAGCCGCCTATAGCGCATTTTTTCTACTTTTGCACTTCAAACTTACGTTCAGTTTGAACTCATGTCCTTAATTAGTTGAGATATACTTTGTGTTTGAATTTGTCAGGTGTCTTACTGACACATACTTTCACAGTCTTGTCAATATTCATACATTCAATACTTTTTGACATGTGGATCTAGGTTACCCAATCTATGTGCATCTATCGTTCCACTGAATATCAATGACAGACCCACAGATGGATGGATACCTATTCTTCCCCTGAGGTAGATGGAGAGATAGGTTTCTACATACATCTATCAATCTATCACATATGGAAAGAAAAAAAATGTATATTATATGCACATATATATCTGTCTATGTTTTGATATTTCCAGTCATGAGGCATTGATGGTTTGATGAGGGATGTACAGATGTTTGGGTATCTATCCAAGATAGATCCATAAACAGTATCAACCTATAGTGTATACATAGTATTGAATTAATTAATTACTAATAAACAGCCTTTTCCAGCAAATGTTACAACTAACCCTCTGCCTGTTACAATTAGCCCCACCCATGTAGCATTTCACTCCCGCCAGTCTCCATTAAGTAGCAGAGATATGCATGTTGTTGGAATAAAAAAAAAAAAAATCTAAAACAGTTTTAATAGCATTTAGCCAAAATTAAAATTGGTTGTGCCCTGCTATCCCCTACAAAAGACTGAGGTAAATAGAATAAAATTCAAGGTCTGAACTCAAATCTCACAAATGAAATGCCACAACTTGGGCCATGACCCACTGGAATGCCAAGATAACCAGTATTTGTACATTTCCATCTGCTGGTCTCTGATAATACAGTCAGCTTTTTTTTCTTAAACTCTCTGGTGGATTCATTATTCTTAGTTTTACCTATGTTCCAAAACACACAGGAAGTCCTTTTCACCATCCTCCTTCCCTGCCGGGTGCATCACATGTGTCAGAGATGGTAAATTATTAAACCTGCCTACATGAAATCATATTAGTGGTACCAAAAACAGTAGTGAGCTTAGTATTACTTTTTTGCTATATTTTCCAAAATCATTACTTGTTCTAGTTCTCGATTTTAGGTTAGAGGTCAATGCCAATACCTCTGACTCCGTCCCTCAACAAATGTGTGGTCATAATCCATAAATAAAAAAGCACATTGCACATGACACTAATGCAAAACTTTAACCTGAGCAAGTAAACTCGCTCCAGCATTTCTTATATATAATTAATCCTTCTCTAAAGCCTTTTACAATCAGGAACACTCAGAAACCTGTGTGTCAAATTCCACTTATTACATGCATAGTGTCTTTTCAAAATAAACTGCACAGGAAATGTAGGTTTCATTAACAAAACTAATTCAGGTTTAAGCAACAAAACTACTTGGTTAAGTTTATAATAAATATGTTTCTTGTATAACTAAACGTAACTGCTAAAGAGCATGTGATGTGATATATGTGATGTAAGTTCCACACAGAACATGAAGACCAGTTTCCCGGATGAAAGTCCTGTGTTTGTTTGACCTATCCACCAGCCCTGCGTCCCTTCCACCCTTGACGGACTTTCTCTCTCTTTACACTACATCACTGCCACAAATGGGTTTTAGTTACGAGTTAGCTGAAAGCCTCGTATGCCTTCTGGCATGCTGACGGCCATTGATCTAGTTGCCATATTTGACACGCTGGGAATGAAAACGGACCTGAATATCCAAGTAAACCTCTTCATGTTATTTTTGACAACTGTGAATTTTTTTTCTGCCAGATATAAAACTTGTGTAATAAACTAAGAAATTCCAATTAAACTCAGATGGCCATGAAAAAAGCAGCATTTTTTTCTCATTCATGAATGATTCATCCAGTAGCAGTTTGTAGTAGCAGTAGTTGTCAAGGTGATCTGTTTACTAGGGGTGGGAATCTTGATATCATCACAATGCTTAGGTCTAAGGTCTTATCTAATAAGATAAAGTTTTCAGTCTGTTCATCTCACTTCAGCCATTTTTTGCAGCAGCAGCAGAATGTATCTAGTGGACTTAAAAAAAGCAATTGATTTTATTATTCAATGTTTAAATTAATTTGTTTTTGTAACATTAATAATTTATATAATAAAAAAATACTTGACACTGTGAGACGATTCAGTATTGCCACACAAGCATACTGCTACTATGCTGCATCATTTTTTTTCCCCACCCCTGCTGTTTACTGGTTGCTGATATAACAAATTTTATTGAAGATGTAACTGCAAATCAGCCCACATCTGCACCAAGTCATATTGGGCCACAGCTGAACAGCAACATCTTCTAATAGGGGAGTCGAGGAGGAGGCCAAGTATGACGGCATCAGAGGTGGCATTTTACCTGCCAAAGACAAATGCTCATTTTAATGGCACTTCAGCAGATAGAGCGGGTTCACGCGGAGGATACAGTTCATCAGCGATGCAGAAGACTTTAGCAGATGACTCAGTGTGGGAAATAGATGGAGGGCAAAACAGGAGAGGAAAGGAAGCCGCCTGGCATTGTTTCCCCTTCTGCATTGAACAAGACGAACATGTCCGCCCCCCTGTGTGAATTCCATGTCAGCCACGGGATGTGACAGGTCTTCTGATAGAGACACTGTGCTGCTGTGAGAATGCTTGACATTTTTTATGATTTACGTCTTGTCTCTCCTACAAAAAAAAAAGGAAAAAAAAAAAAGGAAAACACTTTATGGTTTTGTTCATGCTCAAATCAAATTGTTACCATGAGCGACGGAGGACAGGCATGAGAGATATGAGCACTGGCACGTTCAACCAGTACCTGCAGCTCAGATTTTTAATTAACTCACAACTTCTGTTGAAAAACAAACAAATTAAGACACATGCTTGTGTGACATTCCTATGTAAAATCGATGCCACGCTTCTTCCAGAGAAGCAGATAATAGCTGAGCTAATTAATATTTTGGCTCTAAGCTGTGTACTGAAAGTTGTGAAGATATAAATTCAATCAAAGCACTGCTGCATCTTATTTGTTGTCATTGTAATGCTGCAGATCATCCTAGATTATAACATCAAGAGATATAGCCACTGAATAAAACAACAATTGCTGATTTGTATAATCTAAATGCTATTTTGCTATTAGATCAAGTTGTGTTTTAGGGGTTTATTATTACTATTTATTTTTTATTCATTTATTTTTAAACGCATAGTTACAATCCAATTGCGCCCACACTAACAAAAGCAGAATTTGAACCTGACTCTGGAGCACAGCACATTATTATGTATTCAAACTACATCATTTTGTAAAACAAGCATATTTATCATTCCCAACGGGCAAGAGCAAAATAAAGCTATTGGAAAACAACCCTCCCTTGAACCTTGGAGACTGAGCTGGGAGCAGCTATGCTCTGCAGTGTTGAATCTGAAATACATTTCCCTATTGTGGTACAGATTTTTTTTTTTTTTTTCCCAGTAACAATGATGAAAAAACACAAACACAAAATCACATAACCACCCCAGACGGCAGCTAAACCATGTTGTTGTTTGAAAATGAAATGTTGCTTCATCTCCCAGCAGGCACCGCTGAAGATTTACAAAAACAAATCCAACATAATTAGTAAATCCAGAAAAAAACTAACTTGTGCTGAAGCTCTGTTTGCCAGACACAAAATGGCACTGAGGCCGTCCGTCGTCCGTTTAATTGAAGGGGATTATGGCGTTCGCTAAAAGTCAACGGCAAAAATAGACCTGTTTTGAATGACAGCCCTTAAATGCAGAATATGGGTTCCATCCTTAGACTGTATAAATAATAGATGTCACAAATGTGACATCACCCATTGTTTCGTGGACTCCCATTTTGAGGCCTCGTGTTCAAGATCACGCTCATCACCTTCTTGGTATTTTGGGGCTAGAAGTGATAATGTATGTGCAAGAGGCTGGAACTGTTGAGAAGCAAGGGGCAGATGCAGCTGAGAAGCAAAGGACACCATCAGCAGATAGCCTGTCACTCAAAGAGGCCCCCCGTATTATGCGTAACTTCAAGTCTTCATTAAAAAAAAAAAAAGGTGAGTTAGAAAAAAAATGTATCCCCTGTACAGTTGACACAGAGGGGGAAATTAGCTACAGAGCCCACAATCGTTTTTTGTACCAGGCTGTAAACAGTTTTATTTCTGCTGTAGAGCCGGGCATTTTAACATGGGGATCTATGGGGATTGACTCGCTTTTGGAGCCAGCCTCAAGTGGCCATTCAAAGAACTGCAGCTTTTGGCACTTTGTGTTGACTTCATCTTTCAGGCCCAGAGGTTGATGCTTCCTCTTGATGGTTCTGTCTCCTGAATCAGTAGGTAACATTTCTGCTGAAGGATCTGACTGCTTTGTAGTTGAGTCTGGCCTCTGACCTCTGAGCAGGGATCAGGGGAATGCTGCAACTTCACTGCAACAGTCATTCAAAGACTGAATGATATTCGGTCCAACGGGATCTTCCTCTGGTCCTGGCCTGCTGATGGTTTGTCCACTGACAAAAGGGGAATATCTGAATTCTTAGCTGATTTAAATTGTACATCTGATTAATTTTTCAGTGACATAACACATAAGGGCAAACAACATTGGAGGCCTATGTGTAAAACTCTCTGTGCAACACATCAGTCTCATACTCTGTGCTGGAACTATGTTAAATTGCGATGTCCATATCAAACTTAAAAAATAAATAAATAAATAAATAGTTAAATATGCACAAAAATGGCAGTGCATATAACTGCTTTGCTGCTTGAAATACTAAAATAAAAATTAAAAAAAAATTATTAATAGCTTCATTGCATATGATGTCATACATTGGTGTGCTGTCCAGATGGAGGGCAGGCAACTGGAGGCAAAGACTGTTTCCATCAATCAACTGGAGGAGGAAAAAACACAAAGGCCACATTAAGTCCCAAATTTTTCGGATGTAAAGGCGAGAGGTAAGCATATTCAGAGTCTGAGGGAGCAGTGTCAACTGTCAATTAACTGATTAATGAATGTTAAAGTGGTGTGTTAAACATGCCTGGAGTTGAAAGCAATTACATTGTGCTGTGACACCTTTTATGTGTTTTAAGCGACAACCCAGACTTTTAACAGCATTCCACTAGACCTAGTGAGTAGAAAACAGTAATGTTAGCTAAAGTTAGCTAACCTTAGCTAGTAATGTTAGCTATAAATTTTCATTGGCTCGCTGTGTGCTGTTTGTAATGTTAGGAGGTGGTAATTTGTAACGACAATCATGTTCACACCAGGCAAATCTATCAAACTGTGGCAAAAATCACTTTTCTTTGTGAGTTTAAATTTTCTGACGTTACCAGCTGCCTGCAGGTTCATCCAACCATTTTATGTACTCATGTTCCAATTCATGTGGTATACAGATTTATCAATTCCTGCCCCCCATCTGAATTTTGCATGTCATAATAGTTGTGTGATTGCAAACAAACTTTTCCAGATTGTTGTTTGACACAAAATCATAAAAAGTATGAACTGTTTTCATGTTTTTTTTAAAGTGAGAAATGTAACTTTTGCTAAACAGCAGCCACGGTGGCCATACGATGCAAACGCAGGATAAAAGCACATTGAAATTCCTTTTATTTACCAGTGATTCTTTTGTTGTTGGGCAACCTGGATTAGAACCAGTGCAGTGGGACCGCAGCATGGACGTGTTAAAATGTGGACACGTCACAAGTTGGCCTCAGTGCCTGTTTGACCACAAGCAGAAATCAACACATATCTCTGCTGTGGTATTTTGTGTTTACTTCTTTTACTGTTGTTACAGTGTTGATCACTGTACATTTATTAGGTTGATCTGTACACACAACATCTATTGCAAGTCCGTCCGTCATTAAAGAGGGATCCCTCCGCAATTGCTCTTCCTGAGGTTTCTACCATTTTTTTTTCCCAATTCAAGGATTTAATATGGGGAGTTTTTCCTTATCAGCTGTGTGGGTCCAGAGGACAGAAGGATGTTGTATGCTGTAAAGCCCTCCGAGGCAAACTGTGATTTGTGACATTGGTCTTTATAAATAAAATTGAAAGATTAAACGACTGAAAGATAACAAAACTGTGACATGCTAGCAGTGTAGCAACTGCACAAGGAGAGATCCAAAGGGCCAGAAATTCAGCACATGTCAGGAATATCAAATACGCAGAAATAAATTAACATTAGCTGCCATTAGCTGCCATGAGCTTATGGTCATATTAGACCAAGTAGGGCTGCAGCAGGAATACACCCGGGTGTGCTGAAGTGTGTTTTACTGCTAATGAATTTAACATTTAGCTTTTTAAAAATTGGAATTTGCAAACAGGAGTAAAAGAATAATTAAGACCCATGCCAGTTAGACACATGGCCATGCAAAACAGACTCTCCAGGCCATCTCAAGGACCCAGCAGGCTAACATGCTGATCATGTTCTTAGATGACTGTTTGACAATCATCCTCTGACCTGTGGCGCTTCAACATCGCTGTCACACATCTTTCCTGCCACCGTCTAATTAAGCACAACACCCTTGATATAAAAACACTGCAGATTGGCCGCTTGGGAAGACGGACGGGCTGACAAGACAGTTGGGTATTTAGACTGAGTGTTTTCTGCCACAGCAGAGGGGAACTGGTCCTTCAGTCCATCAGGGAGGCTGGGAGGATGTGTCAGCACCCGCTAATGTCGGATAGCTTGTCGACTCTGCGGGGGTGGCGGGTTTCTGCCAAGTGGAAGCTCGACCTCGTCTAAAGGGGATCTTGTGGGGTCATTAGCTGAAATAATTGATTATTTATAGTCAGATCAGAGATGCCCTTGATGGCCAGCGCTGGGGTGGACAAATGCTCAGCTGGCTTGTGGCAGTGTATAAATCAAACTGTGTTTTCTTTATTTTTTTAAATCAGGGACAGAGTGCCGAGCTGAATTGAGAAGTAGGAGGTGATGTTAATGATACCAGCAGATATGGGTTAAGTGGAGAGGATGGCCGAATTTGCCGCTGCTCATCAGATATACAAAGTGGGCACAGTTTAACCACAGAAATGGGTAAATAATTGAGTCATGAAACAAAATACAACATTTTGTGATGGATTCCCTCTCTACCATTCAACCCTGACATGTAATATAATACTCACTAAAAGCAAAGAGACTTCAGGAATTCAATATAAAAGGTTCACAAAACCACAGCTGATTACTTCTTGGCACAAGTAGGGGAAGGCCCTTTTCTTTTTTAACATGACACTGCAACTGTGCATAAAGCCACCTCCATAAAGCCAGTCAACACAGTCACATGTGGCTGTAATGTTCTGGTGTGCACATACTCTTAGCCATCCAGGATGACCTCTTTCTATCACGTCTATATTTTCTGCCATATTCCACTATCTAAAAAGAGGCAATGATCCATTGAAATAATGTTAAAAACCAGCATCTATGGCCCTCCAGCAGTTGTCTGCATGTGTGAAGCCTCCTGGTTTCACCCAGCTCATCATCATCTTACTGACGACCAGAGAAAAACCAGATCAAGTCAGAGTGGACGGGAGGCACCATGCTATCGCAGGCCTCAGCATGATTCTAAACGACACCATTAAACGAGGTCGTAATACTCATTTTATCTGGACCCGCGCAAACGGTGAAATGATGACCTCCTGGAGCGTTGGCGAGGCCGGATGCTTGGACTCAGCGAAGAGAGCCAGCGGGGGAGCTGAAAATTAATGCAGATAGCCAGAGGGCGGCGTTATTAGGGGGCAGAGACAGTCTGTTCCAGCCTATCGTAGGTAAGGACCCCCCAACAGCAGGATGTGGGTTATGTCAGGTCGCGTTCAGACAAGATGAATAAACATCATCTGGTTTCCACTCTGGGGCCAAGTTGGAGCTGATCAGGCCAGAGCAAAATTCAAAGTCAAATAATGTCAGTAAGACAGAGTCAAGAGCGCTCAGTGGGCCAATGCAGAATCCTGCTGACCATTCACTGCTAGTGCTACGTTCTTTATTTCTAAAGATCCATCTATCTGTGGCTGTAACTAATGAGTTTCTCCATTATCTGTGAATCTATGATTTATTTAACTGATCAATCTGTGAATATTGAAAACAGCAAAGTCGCACACTTGAGAGGCTGGATGGAGCAAATACTTGGTATTTGCAGTTTAAAATTAATTAATATGTTTAGGGTGACACTGAAACAACCTGCACAGGTCACTGATCCTCTATAGTATGAACTTTAGCGCTAACTAAAACCAAGCATGTCTGTGTGATGGCACTTTCCATTTATTGTACCTTACTTAGTACTACTTAAAGGGATAGTGCACCCAAAAATGAAAATTCACACATTACCTATATGCGCGCACACGTGAACACAGTGCCCAGAGAAGCAGTTAGAGCTACAGGCTACAATGAGTTCAAATGAAGTTTTTCCAAACAACTTTTTATGTCGGGGCTTCAGGACACTTGGATCACTACGGACGAGCAGTATGGAGATATTTTGTGGTTTCAATTATGTGTTTTTGGACGTTTGCTACCTCCTCTCCCCTCGGAACTCCGCAAGTGTTGTGAGGACTCTAAAACTTCACCTGAGCCTCCCTCGGCATATGGTTGAGTAGATAATGGCTGAATTTTCATTTTTGGGTGCACTATCCCTTTAAACTTTACTGTCCATCCTGAAGTTGACAAATAACAAAACACTTTATTTTAAGCTTAATTTATCTAGGGTAGTTTCACTGAGAGCCCAGCCCTGACCACATTCACACCTGGAATCTGGTCGCAGTGCAACCACAACTCTGACCTGCTGCCCACTGAGCAGCTCCACTGGCTCAGCTGGGGTTAAGAGCCTTGCTCAAGGGTATCACAGTGGTGAAAATGAGTGAAGAGTAAGCGTGGCTTTTCCATCTTCCCAACCCCAGATTTATCCTGCTGGTCGAGGGATTGAACCAACCTCCTGCTCATGAGCTTCTCTAACCTTTTCGCCACCACTCTCAGGCCACAAATGTAATGTTGATATTACCACTAAAGTCTTGAATGTCACAGAGGACCTGAGAATTCCAGGCACTTGTTCTTTGAAGTGGACACACACCCTTAGTGCATCTCGATTTGAGGAGACAGCAGATAGCGAGTTACTGCAGATAATTAAACTGTGACCTTTATCCGCAGACAGTCTCACTGATGCAAGGATGCTACGTAAAAGGTGCATGATAGGACACACGTAGATTCCAACACAAGTATGCATGTTCATGCAAAAACATGCATACATTTACTCATGAACACAGGGGTTTGCACCTGTGCACACACACACACACACACGTATGCACTGCAGCCCCCCTCTAGTCCTCTTGCTATTGTCTCCTGACAGCATTTGTTCTTTTTTTCTACCATTGTCTAACCTGTCAAGCCCTGCCAAAATATGTTTTCTGTCTCCCTGTGGCTCTGTGCACACAGACGCTGCCTTCCAATTATCTAAAGAGAGAGGCAGACAGAAAACTGGGTTGATAAATCTGAGGAACTTTTGACAGTGAAATGTTTCACAAGGTGATTCTGTTCCTTTTTTCCTCCTCTCCTTCCTTCCTTACCTTTCTTTCTCATGTATCATTTTCCTGATCCTTCCTTACATGTCACATAACTCAACCCTTAGTTGCCTGACTGCTCTTTTTCTCTGTGTGTCTCAGACAGAGGCACATAGCTCTCAAGGCTACAAAAGGTGAGTCTGACTGTGTCAAAAAGACGACTGGGTTCTAATTACCGGGGTTGCAGCATCACGACTGTGTGTGTTTGTGCGTGCACGTACACAAATCTCTATGGATGTGAATGTAGGGGTTTTGAAGCGTGCATGCTAAACATGTGCGTGTGTGTGTGTGTGTGTGTGTGTGTGTGTGTGTGTGTGTGTGTGTGTTCACATATCTCAAGTCTAGCCATCTGCCATTCCTCAGCATTGTGCACGGGAACAATGCCCTGGTGAAGTGAACACAGTAATTAAGCTGGAGCCGTCTTTAAGTGTTAATTGAATAAATAGATAAATAAATATAAAATCACAAGCAGGAGCCATCATGTGTTGGCAAAAAATGATGCTAAAAATAATCATCATTTAGACAGATTAATGCTGCAAAATGTGAATCCACTTAAAAGAAATATACAAAATTATACAAAAAAGAGAGATAAAATGTTTAAATAGAAGTTAAAAGCAAAAATAAATAGATAAAATAAAACATAATAAAAATATCTATTAATTAAAAGACTAAACATCAAAATGCTACATAATTAAAACAAAATAATTATTGCAGATCTACATTGCTGATGTTTTTATAGATATTATAAATATATATCCTATATCATGAACATATTGCAGTAATATATGGTGAATACTTCTCACAGCTATAATCACAGACAGCTCAGACTGCAGCTGTGCAGTGATTATTAATATTGATAGGATGTGTTGCATAATCACTAAAGCTCAAATGTCTCCTCAGAGGTTAAGCTAATAGCGGAGAGCATTTACAGGGTTTCAAATGATACCATGAGGGCCATGCTATCGTTTTCAAAACAATTGGGACAGGCGCCAAAGCACCAGCAGCGAAGGTGCACTTTTCTCGCTGGCTAATGACCATAAAGTGAATATACATCTCCTCACCGTCGCGACCACTAAATCTGCAGAAAAAAAAAGCCTCTTTCTCCATCATGGCGGTAACCCACGGCGGAGATGATATAATGTGATCGTAAAAATGTGGTCTGAAGAGAGGTGGAAACTCTCAGCTTTTTTCCCATCAGTGATAATTTGTTTTCCCCAGGAGGTCTCCTGGCCCGGGTTTTACCCGCGGCCTCGCCTGCTTGGCTCCCAGCATGCAGTGGGGTGCGATGAGCGCAGCGCTCTGGTTCATATCCGTCATTGTAATGGCTTCTGTCCTCACTGGGAGGCCTGTGGCCACTGATGAATAGGAAAGCAGTAATTTATTTACATTGCTTCCATTATCATACATTTTCAGTCCTGTCTAGTCTACACTGAATACAGATTTTATTTTTTTTTAAAAATCCTGCTGCCTATAGGCTCCAACTTTATGTTTTTAGCCTGTAGGTAGAACTGAGAGTACAGCTTGTGCTGTTAAGTCATTACAGTATCCAGGAAAAGCTTTTGCTATGATGCTGTTGTTTAGTCGTGACCAGCTTTAAACAGAACATACAGTCATGTTCTTGAATGTCCCTGGGCGATGGCATCTGCTCATTGTGTAGAGATTATTTTAAATCACACAACAAATTTTAAACATTTTGAACCTGAAAAAAAAAACCCTAAATATTATGGTATATGATACTGTCTGAGAAAGAAGGGGATGCAAATCTCTGCAGGTAATAAAATATACGTACATCTGCCAAATAATGTATTCACATTGTCACTTTATTTCTGGAGATGTATCATATCAGCAAGTTTTAGGCCAACTTTGACTGAACACTTCAGTATAATTGTCTGCAAAAATGAAGATCAAAGAGTTTGCCCTCAGAAATATTGAGAGATTAATCAAGGAAACCTTGCAAAATTCAGACAAGTTGTACCAAGGAAATGCTACTTCTCCTGAGGCTAATAAAATATTGATGCCTCTGAACAATCTCAAACTATAGACTTCAGATCATTTATCACCACTGATGAGCCAAGCATGGAAAACTCACACTGCTGATATGACAGGCAATGTCATAATGATACACAACAGCTTAAGCAGGATAAGTTCAGGAAAGCATCCTGATATGACTTTACTAACACAAGTGCATCACCCACAGTGTTTACAGCTGTTATTTTTCCTTTCAATATGGCGCACAGCCACAGTGACAAGACTTTTTACTCTTGGTTAATGTGTACTTTAGCTCTCAAATTCATTCTGCCTTGGCTGCAAAAGTCAAACGTCTCTCTGATGCATTAGCTTTGAGCGACCAATCAAAGACAGGGTGAACTGGGGTCGATTTTGCATGAAAGCACCACAGCTACCTATGTTTTGATATGAATTAATATTGTTGGATTTACTTTAAAAAATATGTATTGAATTTAATTTTGATATAACTGTCCGCCAGGGTTGTCCTTTGACTCCAATTCTGTTTGTCAGATTTATGGACAGGATCTCAAGGCACAGCTGGGGAGAGGAGGGGGTCTGTTGGGTGACCTCAGAATTGCATCTCTGCTGTTTGCAGATGATGTGGATCTGTTAGCGTCATCACACTGTGACCTCTAGCATGCACTGGGGCAGTTTGCAGTTGCAGAGTGTGAGTTAGCACCTCCAAGTCTGAGGCCGTGGTGGATTGCCCCCTCCAGGTTGGGAGTGAGTTACTGCCCCGAGCAAAGGAGTTCAAGTATCTTGTTTATGAGTGAGGGTAGAATGGAGCGTGAGATGGATTGGCGGTTTGGCACAGTGTCTGTAGTGATCTTGGCGCTGTGCCGAAACTTTGTTGTGAAGAGGGAGCTGAGCCAGAAGGCAAAGCTTTTGATTTACTGGTCCATCTTCATCCAAACCCTCAACTGTGGTCATGAGCTCTGGGTAATGGCAGAAAGAATGAGGTCTTGAATACAAGCGGCAAAAATTAGTTTCCTCCAAAGGGTGTATGGGCTGAGCCTTAGAGACAGGGTAATGAGCTTGAACATCCGGAGGGAGCTCAGAGTAGAGCCGCTACTGCTTCATGTTCAAAGGGGTCAGTTGAGGTGGTTCGGGCATCTGATCAGGATGCCTCCTGGGCGCCTACCGTTGGAGGTGCTCTGGACAAATCCAACTGGCAAGAGGCCCCGGGGCAGACCAAGAAAGGACCCAGAAGGGACCCAGAAGGGACGATATACCTCATCTGGCCTGGGAACGCCTCAGTGTCCCCCAGGAGGAGCTGGAAAGTGTTGCTGGGGAAAGGGACGTCTGGAATGCTTTGCTCAGCCTGCTGCCCCCACAACCCGTCTTTGGGTTTGCACTGTGCATGCATGCAGGGCTGTACACTTTTGTTGTCTCTGAAATAATATGGGGTATTGATTTGGCCTTGATTAAAACCTGTCTGATTTATCTCAGTGGTATTGCTTGTGTACTCATGCTGTAGACGTGTCTTGTGTGTGTCTTGGCTCACTAAAACTTTTTTAGTAAACTTTAGTAAGCTTTTTTGGCCCAACATACCACAACGTCCATCTGAAAGCTGCTCACTAAAGAAATTTCCTTGAAAAACATTTACTATTGTGGCCATTGAGCTCACTAGCCATCTCTCTACAAATCACAACCATACTCGATGATTCCACACCTGCCAATTTACTGTTAGTGCTAGTGCAGGAAGTAGACTGTCCTACGTGTTTGTAGACCTCGGGCTAAGACCAGAGTTTGCATCCTATTATAGACCTGCATTTACCATTCACAACAGGAGGGAACACATGACAGCCTCACCACCTTTGTCAGGAGATTTCAGATGTCGGCGAGCTCAGTCAAACACGACCCAGAATAAATTTTACAAATGGATGAATAATTTTCTGAAGGTCATGGCAGCTCTGTAAAGAGTGTGTAAACACATTAAAGTGGAAAGTAACTGTGCCCTTAAGCTGCAAATGTATACATCTGCATGCACACACACACACACACACACACACACACACACACACACACACACAGTCATGGCCTTGTTAATGCCTCCCAAGTGGGACAGGGAGGTCGCTCAATGAAAAAAACTAAAAACCCAATACTCTTAAAGACTTTAATGAGTGACATTTTGCCTTTGAGCGATTCAAAGTCAAAAGTTAAAGCAGGGTAATGAGTGTTTAATAATACACAACCTGAGTCAAAAACATGAACCTCACAGCGCGTTTCCTGTCATTTAAACTTCATCCAGGGGCAGTGGTGTATTAGCAGGCAACACGAAGACCAAAATGTGCCTGAGGAAGTTTTGGAAGTTAGAGTCAAAAAGACAGTTAGAGAAGACAGAGAAAATTGGACAGAGTTAAAAAAAAAAAAAATTTTAGACCCTTTTCCTGCTTTCTCAATGAAGTTTAGGGCCAATTAAGTAAACACAAAAAACTCCAAACATATGTGACAGTTTGAACCATACCCCGGGGGTCAGGGGCAAAGGCTGATATATATAGACTCTATGCAGAGCCCAAACCGTAGTCTACTCAAGTGGCCTATGCCATTGTGAGCATTTATATTTGTGCGGTGATTTGTATGTGTCACTCTGTAGTTACACCTCCAAACCGCTAGTTGGCAGTGAGGTTTCTGTGAAGTGCTGTAAATGTGCTAGACATATTTTCCCCACAAATACAACATTCTAACTTTATTATAATAAACCAATGGCATTCTAAAATTAGCCTCACTGCTAGTGGAGTTTTCCTTTACTCAGCCAGGAACAACAGCAACATTTAACAAAGGTAACATTACAAAATCCGGCTCCATTATAACTCCCAAGGTTCAACGACAAAATAATTATCTTATGCTAGACATGTTTCTCCATGCTAATATTATTAGCGTAAGCCTATGACATTTTACATTGCATAGATTAGCCTAGTGGCTAGCAGAATTTTTCCCACTCATATGAAGTCTTGATAGATTACACAGAGGACTTCAAAAGCTATTTGTTGGGGTCTTATTGTCTTCATACTTCATAGTTTCTCATCTGTGAAATAAAAGTTAAAAAAAAAGACTCATTTCCACTGAGGGATACGGTTTTCAGCATCCAAAAATGAACAGGAGGTCTGTGTCACTGTAACATGTAGTTCCATTTTTGCAGAGGTGCACCTCAGGCTATGGCATAGGCTACAGCATAGAGTATGCATCTACACAGAGCCTACACTGTAGGTACGACAATGTTTCAACACAGAAGAATAAATCCCACCTAAGGTTTGGTCAAGTTCAGTCACTGATTAAAGAAATGTACCAAAGTTGACTGTTGATAGGAAATGGATGCAAAGTTTGTTGTCACTATTTTTTGGGGCCATCCATAAACCTTCACCACTCTCACCACAGCCACTGTTCACAAAGTTTTACCACATGTTCACGAAATGTTATTGCAATTCCACGCAATCATTTACCTCTGAAGAGACTGAACTTAACTGAATGATTCACTAACATTTTTCTTTTAACAGGCTCCAAACCTGCCATTTCGGGGTGTATACCGTTTGGATGTTAGCGACATCAAGCACATCACAAATATAGACATCAAGCCCATCATAGCTGCCAAGAAAAAACTTAAACTTAAAACGGATGTAAGATGAGCTAAGCATGCTGCAGACAACACGCACTCAACGGGAGTGAATGTCAGCTTTGTTGTTTCTTGCAGACTGGCGGCGTCTTCAGTGCCTGTGGAGGCTTCACTGATGCTGGTTACCTCAGCTGCAGGCGACAAGCTTTGAAGGAAGACAGCTCATCAAGGTGAGCGGCACGATGAGTGACGGGTCGAGAACTTTACAAAATGGAGCTGAAGAGGGCAGGACTTGTTTGTGTCTCCAGGCGAGAATATGCATATTGTAACTTTAGATGTATCGTAGATGGTTTAACGCGTTCAGGCTTTTGAAGTAACAGCCAATAACGTGGACAGGAAGACAGAGAGACAACAAAGAGAGATGAAGAGAAATTCAATGGGCTATTGGCCAGGGAGCAAGAGGAGGAAATGTGGCGGTCAGACAGAGAAGAGAAAGTGCAAGGAAAGACAGAGAGGTATATGTGGGAAAGTGAAAGCTGGACAAAGGAGGACCATCCTCTCTAAGGAGGAAAGGCACTTTTAAAGCCTCTGGGAGAAGAAGAGACCTACAGAGAAGTCTTGTTTTTGTAATTTTTCAAACAACACACAAAACTCATAAAAATATGTTAATATAAGAGTTGTTATTTTGGTGTGTGCTGTGTCAATCTCATACACACTTTTCTAACCATTTTTCTGTTCTGTTCTGTTCTGCCACTGGCACAAGCAGACGATGACCCCATTTTAAGCTCGCCTACAAAGCTCTAATTGGCAAGACTGTTTTTCAAACCAGGGAAGCAGTCATCAATGAGCACAACACCACACCTATTCAAATCACGAAGAAAAAGATTTCTGAGGTCTGGAATCAGGCTGGACCGGGGCATGTCAATTAAAATTGTATATATGGCAATCTTTGCCTCTGCCTGGTCTGTTATTGTCATATATCAGCTTGTTATGTATTGTGCTTCCATATTTGTTTTGTTTTTCCAGCTTGATTTTCTCTGCAGAAAAAGCTTTTTCCAATTTAATTATTTGAGTCCATTAATGGGCCCTAAAGTGAAGTCGAACTATTTCAGCCAGTTTCGGCCCTGGAGGAGAAAAAAGTGACAGTGGAGTAAAAGTTTTTCAATTTGGTGGGAAAAAAGAGAATGTTGTAGTTAACTCAAAGCATGTGCTGCAGCTTACAAAAATAAGAAATAAATTGGAAACAGGAGAAATGGCGGAGTGGAGTGCATATGGAGAGCATTGGAGGAAGAGAAAATGAAAAGGCAAAAGCCACCCGGAGCCCAGTAGGACATGAAATAAACAAATTGGCACTAACTGTATTCTCTTACTGATTATGTACTGTTATTGTTTGTTAGCTAAGATGTGTATTTGTTTTGATTTGCCATTAGCTCTTGTTCTTGTTAGTAATAAATCCAATGAAAATAGAGGCAAGCTTGCCCAGGGCGCTGAATGTGCCCGGTCTGGCTGGCACAGCTACAAGGACCGCTTTCACCACTAAATATGTATATCTGTTAATGCTTTAAATTTTTATGCTGTCTGCTATCTTAATTCCAAGTTATATTGCACAGTTAGACAGGTATCCTTATAAATAACAAATAATAAAA
Source organism: Epinephelus lanceolatus (assembly GCF_041903045.1). Taxonomy (NCBI): domain Eukaryota; kingdom Metazoa; phylum Chordata; class Actinopteri; order Perciformes; family Serranidae; genus Epinephelus; species Epinephelus lanceolatus. Next base: position 40,050,711 of record NC_135744.1, on the reverse strand, counting down.
CAGATACATGATCCACTTTGGCGAAGCAGCGAAACAGGCTGTGGTTTTAACACACCTACAGCCTCATGCATCAGACATGAAGCGCTGACAGATTAATTTGCGAATCAGCTCTACCCGTAGGACAAATGAAAGTCAGAAGCCATACAACTCCTAACAAGTTTATTTTCCAACATCCGCCGAACAGAGTGCCGCCGTGATTGATGCTCTCGTCCTTTCTTCTATTACAGAACGCAGAGTTTTTGAAGGAACAAAACCACTCGAACACAGCGATGCCGGGCCAGAAGGATCCTCTGCATTACAATTCTGCCTGGTGAATCCCTTTCACATGGAGCACTTTTTATGAAGTGAGCCCTCTGATGTTGCCGTATGCATATAAAGTCTCAGTTATCTTCCGAAGGATTATAGCAGCCTGAGGAGTGACTCTGCTGTCCTTAACTGCACCAAAAACTGTCTACATGTGTGTGTGCACATCATCAGTAACAGTGGGAATCCAAGTGAACACACTTACTCCAACAGGTCTGAGCACCAGAACAGCAAAATTGGTCATGTTCCAAAAAATAAAGCATATGTTTTCTGTAGTGGTAGCAGGAGTCCCCATGGTTAAATTATTGTTCACTTTAGCAGGTATGGGGATTGTGTTGTGAATCAGAGTAACTGGGATGGGAGCCACACATGTTGGCACTGAAATGTGGGGTCTATTAACATGCAATTTGGCAACCAGTGATCACGGATATTGTTGCTAACACAATTTAACATGTATATTTGGAGATCTGGATACTGCTAGAATTCTCTTTTTACTCATTATATAGCTGTTTCCCTTTTTGCTTTTATTAACTGCTTGCATGCCTAAACACATGACACTGCATTTAAGTCATACATGATTGTGCCACTCCCACGTATACTTAAATCTGTGCATATGCATTTACAACACTATAAGAAGCTTTGAATGGAGGTGACAGATAACACAGGATGTATTTTTATCCAGTCACGCTCTCACTTTTTACAGTACAGGAAAACAACATATGATCTTTTTCTGGGGAGGTCAGGTCTGAGCATAAATGCCCTCAGTCTCATTCACATGCAGCACTGATGGAATAAACTGACCGAGAGCAGCTCAAAGTGGCAAACAGAGCGCAGTGTCACCCATGTCATAATCTCTCTCTGTTTGAAAACCCTGCATTTAAATAAAATCCTACACGGATGTTGGTTAGAAAAAAATATCCAATGCAGAGCCTTAAGCATGAAGATATCATTATATAACCATTTAATGTGGCGTAATGCATGATTCATAACCTCTTCTCCTGGTTGAATTTTCTTTTTCCCTTTTTATTTCCAGGATAATCCACGTACCTGCTGGTAGTATGGAAATCTACAGTGAGAAAAAATAAATCATCAAACAGCTGCAATGCAATGCAAATCTACTGCCAGAGCATGCAGGTGGGGGTTGTATCAGCCATGTGCAATGGATGCTCAAGTCAGCTTTACCATGAAATTAGCACCTCAGTGCAATGTTTTTGTTCCTAATGTATTTGAATACACACCAGAGAAACACAGCACTTATGTTTATTTCAACAAAATATTATCTATGCTCTTTCATACTCAGTGTGACTGTATTATTGCCCTGTTTGTGTGGTCTTTATTGCTCTAATGCTGTTTTTATGTTGGTCTCTGTGCAGGACACGATTAAAAAGTAATTTTAATCTTTTACTTTTATATTTACCTTGTACAGTGCAAAACGACAACACCACACAAACCTTTGTTAAAACATCTCAGCTGCTCGACTCATTTTCAAGACTCCTAGTGAAATGCGATTTGCAGTAATGATTTGGAGAAGACAAGTTTTTGTTGGCACGTCATATTCCTGCATTTATTCAGATGTAGACAAGCAACAGGGCTTCAAACGAAAATATCAACAGCATGCTGAGTAGAAGGTAGGGATCATGGTTTTGCCAACACATTCTCACTCTGACCTCGTCACATATTGATGTTTGGTCATGGACTTTCCACGTCCAGATACGACATGCAAGGTACCCTGGGTGTGTTGGTTGTTGACGTTCTGGGACGTGGTGTCAAGTTCTGCCTGTTACATGCATTGTCTTCTTACAAAATACACTTCCATTTTCACATGAATAAAGTCTCCTTCAAAATAAACACTTCATCGGTACAATACCGCAAATTGATGTTTTTCTCCTTCAACAACTAACGCACATGGTTAGGTTTAGGAGAATAGAACAGGGTTTGGCTTTATAATCTTATGAGATGCGAACCCCGCTCTCCTGTGTGAAAGTCAGTAGCCCCTTTTACACTGCCAGATTTTCGGCGAATGTTGGGCCGTTTTGCCGGCAAGCTGCGAGCGTTTAAACACACAGAGCCAAATTGGCAAGTTGATCCGAGGGGCTCAATTTTCCGCCTCGTAGGGTAGACATATTGGCAGAACCCTTTTGGTTTAAAAAGACCGAGGCGGCCTTCCACAACAGGAGGGGCTGTTGAAGACTTGTGGGAGAGGCTGTTGATGACGCCGCACGTGCGACCCACTGGCAGTGGATAAACAGGAAACAGCTGATAGCAGGAATTAGCGAGCAGCTAGTAGCAAGAGGGAAACACAAATCTGACAGACACTGTAAAGATGAGCAACTGGGGAGACAAGGAATTGCGCGCCCTCCTTGTCCTCGCAAACGAAGAGGCCATTAACCGTCAGATAACGGGGACGGTGAAGAACGGGCCGACTTATGAGAGAATCGCTGAAGGACTGACCAGCCGCGGCTTCCCTCCCACGTCACTGTTTACGTCACACGCTGAGCTACACGTTTTGTTACTTGCTCACGCCCCCCATTGCCCCGAAAAAGGCACATTCTGTATAAACAAAGTAGGTAGGTGGCATTTTGCTGGACTCTCCGATTTTGTTTTTATACTGCTGAAAAAAGACTGATTGGGCTTTCCTGCAAATTTGCACAATTCCTGTCTAAAAAGGGCTAATGTTTGTTGGACCCATCCACCACCCCTCACTCCCCCTGACGCCACCAGCCATCATTAAACTATAACTGCAGCTGGCTACGTATCAAGCTGACATTAAAGGACAGCTTTTTTTTGTCTGTGTCTGATGCTGACGATTTCAGAGTGAGACTGAGTTGGTTTTGCAGAAGTTATTGAATCTTAATGTTACCTTACAGTAAAAGTGATTTTTTTTTTCCCCAAAATTTGTTTCCACTTAAAAGTCCAGTGTGACAAATTTAGGATTAGGGGATTTATCAGCAGAAACGACATATAATAATTATGTTTTCTTCCATGCTGAAAATAAGAACTGTTGTGTTTTCATAGACTTAGAATGAGTCATTCATATCTATATATGGAGCGGGTCTTCCATTGAGTCTACCATGTTGTTTCTACAGTAGCCCAGAACAGACAAACCAAACACTGATCTCTAGATAGGGCCAAATACACTATTGCGCTGATGACCTCGTTGATGACCTGAAGTTTCAGTTGGTTGCAACAAAATCTGCAACCTCGCAGCAAGATGCCACTAAATCCTACAAATTAGACCTTTCAGCCTTAGAATTAGTATTGCAGATTGTTTATTATCACACCAGAATTTATCAATTTAAAGTAAGGAAAATGTTGGACCAAAATCAGTTAATTTCAAAGGAATGTAAGTCTGAGCAGAGCTTTGGCACAGATTTCAGCTTTGGGGAACTCTGAGGAATTTTTTGCCTTTAACTAATTATAAAGTTTCCTAAATGTGCTGACCTCTAAGCAAACAAAGAACAAAATGTGTAATTGTTCAGAATGGTTTTGGCCAGGATATGGAAGTAGTAGTTAGGGATGCACTGAAATGAAAATTTGTGGCCAAAGCCGAATAATATTAAACGCTTGGCCGAATACCAAGTACCAAATACCGAATATTGTTGTTTAGTTTTTCATTAGTTTTTGCAGACGAGCCCCCTCCAGATTAGTGTTGTCACGGTACCAAAATTGGATCCCACTGTACGATACCAATGAAAATATCATGGTTCTGAGTAGTATCACGATACCACAGCAAAAATGAGGCAGATGTGCCTTTTGTCATTTATAAAAAGATAAATCACTTTTCTATAATACATCAATGATATTTCAATGGAATAAATTACTTATTGACTTATTCATACTTCAAAAACAGCATCAATAAGTGATTAACATAGGGGGGATCAAAATAAAATAAATAAATAAAATAAGAATCAACCAGCCACCCTCCTCCCCTGACAAGTAAAGAACAGTCCCTAAAGTGCGGTGAGGTTTGTGGACCGTTACCTGCCACAAAGAGAGACATGTGAATGGCTCGTTTCTCCTCTGACACGTCACATACCTGTGTTCGGCTGGCTTGGCTGTTCAGGTACTTCTGGGCAGTCCACACGCCAAGAAGAGGATATTATTGGAGCCGACTTCCTGTCGCCGGTAAGCCGATGGCCGCTGTATTTGACAGGAATACATTACTGTCTGTGTCTGTGACCCCCGTTCAACCCATAACCGATGGGATTCGCCTTTCGTTTCTGCTGCTGGTTGAAATCTGAAGGCTGCTTGCACAGCGTGCTGAATGATTTAAGCCTATTTTGCTCGCTCAAAACTATTTTTAGTCGCAAATGCGAGTGCCGTGACAGGCGGATTGCCACACTGCCGATATTTTACTCCGCCCGTCACGGCACGCTGTTTGATTGCGTTATCAAAACACGCCGCTATTATTCAGCCTTGCTTTTAACTCATTTCACCGAATACCGAATGTGTGTTTTTTTGCAATATTCAGCTGAATATATTCGGTTACTGTATATTCAGTGCATCCCTAGAAGTAGTAGTAGTTTTGTTCAGCCAGTTTTTATTGGGATGTTGAAGGTTATCTTGGGAATTACCAATTTGTCCTTTTGTTAAACACAAAACAAACAACCAATGAAAACACTGAGCTCATTGTTTTCTAGGTGGACTGGCTGTCTACATGTGGAGCTACATAACAAAACATCTTCTATCAGAATTTAAAATGACAGAACTGTTACATTTTGTAGTCTTATTGACAAGAAATACTTCACATGTCTAACACAAACGGACAGTGTGCCAGCCAGGATCGCAGTACACTCGATATCACACCAGTATTCAGAATACATTATTAGTCCATTAGATCTTGTGTAGTGGCCGACAGTCCTGGCTCTCACTTTGATTGTACTGTTACTGAATTCCAGCCAATCAATCTGACATGCCCGGGGCATCATTTACTCCCTGCATTGTCTTCCAGATGGGGGATGTGGTGGGTGATGGCAGTGGATTACCTTATGCCATGCTTACTAAAAGCTTTTATTCTCTATAATCATCTCTCCCTGGGACACACAAAACTCCCTTAATTAGAATCCAAGACTTTATTTCCCTCCCTCAGTCTTTTAATTCCACATCGTAAAATTCAAAGCAAGAGCCTCCAGTCAAAATTAGCTCCATTTTTTTTGGCGAGGGAGTGCGACCAGAGCACCTGCGCAGGTCAAAAGAGGCAGCTTACAGGCGCTGGTGTTATGGCTGCAGGCGAGAGGCCATGAGAGGAGGAAATGAGTGCTGGAGTGTTTTAATAAGGGCTCTTTTTTGGAGCACTTTTGCTTTATTCAGTTCCCTGTAGTGAAGAGGTGGGAATGGATCAGCCCATCTGGAGGAGCGTTTGCCCTCTGGAGGGGTGAGATGAAGCTCGCTAAGGATCCTTGTACACTGTGACACTTTAAGCGATTATTTATAATGTTCGGCACATTTAAAAAGACAATGAGTAAAGTGGTTGTACATGTTGCGCCAAGATAACTGCTGCAATTTTGCTCTTAAAGCTTTTATCTGCGCTGTCATTGTTTGTACTTTTATCCAGAAAGCACTGTAGAAAAGTACACCGAAAATTGCTGATCGCTATCTTTATAAAAGTGCTTTTTTAAAATCTTTCTTTATATCTATACATGTACATATTTGTGTAATGTCGTTAATGTAACGCTGTTCAATGTCCCTGTAAGGATCACTAAGATTTTTTTTTAGCCAGACATCACATATTACCATTACACACACACATATAGAAACATTTTCTGGCCTGCTGAAACACCACCAGAAGCTACAAGGGAATCATGTGTTGGCTAACTTTGCTTTAATGTGTAACACTAGAGGGTAAATTGCCTGTAGTGTGTGATAAATGCATTAAGAGGGATTTTCACAGGCTTATCTGTCCAAAAAACAGACAAATTTGGAACCCATTTTGGGAAGACATGACTTTTAGTCCTGCACCTCTTCCGTCTAGCAGGGAACAAAAGCATTTTAACCCATCCAAAGGATTTGTACTGTTTTGGGGGGAGAAAAAAAAAAACGGAAGACAGTCGGCAATCTTCTGCTGCAGAGCTGAAAGGTTCGCTGGCTCACAGGGATGAAGACACCCTGCTTGTTTTAGTGTTAGGACAAAGTGGATGTTCACCCCAAAGTGCCTGATGGCATGTGACAGGAAGCTGCCACACTACCACAAATACAGTGCAGTTCATTGGATAAGTGCCTGACATAATGTATCACAGCTAACTGGGACTCCTGTGTGGCTGCAGCAGCTTCTTCACCATAGGATTATCCTTTTTCTGAGGAGGCATGGAAGTAACTACTCTTACTTCCCTGCATCCATTCTCTGCACCTGCCTATTCATATTTAGCCAGAATAAAAACAAAACAACAAATAGTTTGAAATTTAAGGATTTTCTCGCTGTGAGGTGCGACCCAGGAGCAGATGTTTTTAGCGTCTGAGACAAAAATAGACCTGATCTCTTGCCTTCTTACCCATTTTCTGTTTAAGCCAAACCAATTTATGTATAAAAACATTGAGAGAAATGCAAATGTTGTGTGACTACAGTTAATTGCCTCCTTCCTTAAAAGACTTGTGTTCCTGTCTGTAACTTCTATTGAATTAAACACCACAGCAGGGGGCGGCTTCATGGAAACAAAAAAATACAAATTTCTCTGTTCTGGTTTCATAATTTTTCTCAAAGGAGATCATAGATAGAAAATATATGTATGCTGTACTAGATGAAAAAAAAATGCCAGGTGGAAATAGCGAGAATAAATATATTACCTTTAGGCTTTCGGCGTCGTGCCTTATTGTTTCATTTTCTCTGCCCACATGTTTCATTTTATCCATTCCAGGGACACTGATATGGATAAAACAGGCAGTGTGAGGGCTTTTCTGAATTGTTAGGAAACACCCTTTGTTGGGTGCTCCAGGCAGTCTCCCTCATCCCATTACATGTAAATTCATTTTGTGGCAATGGTGTGAACATCATATTTGTATATAGTATTTCAGCACCCAATGTAACATCAGTTGTTCTGCATGACAGGCAGAATAAAGAGGATTGGTTACACAAAGCCCTCCTGTAGTGCTGGTATAAATTACGCTGGAGTAAACAAAACCACCATTTGGGGTGTTTGATAATGTACAAGCACCTTCCAGTTTTGTATAGTTTCAAGGTAGTAGAAAACAGTGGGAGGGAATGCTAAAATGTAAGTATTGTGGCGCTATATGTGACAAAATCCTAGATGCATGCACGTGCTGCACAGCAGCAGGATTAAACACATGAAAAGCTTTGCTATACCTTCCTGAGGTATTTCTGCGCTGTCTACTTTGGCACCAAATCCAGCATATCAATAAAAAGGCATCTATTGAACAAACACAAGCATTCGTCACACCTTTTAGTCAACTGTGAATATCACGGCTCATTAAAAAGGGGGCAGGTACACAGATAAACACAGTGGGTGACGTGGCGAAAGAATCAATCAAGAGGATAGACAGAAAAGAGGATACAGAAAAACAAGGTAGAAATGGAGAGAGAGCGAGGTGGAGGAGTGTTTTGGGAAACTAATCAGACAAGTCCTGGATGGGAGAGACTCATTATGCAGGACCAGCTGTGGTCAGAAGACTGCTGACACTGAGGAGAGTCCTGCTGCACTCCCATCATGGCTGACTTTATGTAAACTGCATATCTCCCAGCACGTCAAGAATGATGACAAACACTTTGAGAAGTCACTTCAAGATAATTACCATCACAAATCACAGCAACTGTGCTTTGGAGACAGCGGTGTCTACTGGAGTTTGAGCGTGGTTTATTTCAAAACAATAAAAATAACTCCAGATTTGGAAATTTGAGATGTTTCTTCTCTTCGATCTCAAACATGCACACGCTACAGGAAATGAAAATAATGGCACTTCACACACTGCAAGGTATTATTACAATCATGCCGGAGGGAGCCTGAACTCACGGGGAAATAGATGTGACTAAAACGGAGACTGCTATAATTTGAACAATGCTTTGCACTAAGAAAAACAAAAACAACAAGTCAAGATGGGAGAATGGTTCAGGAGACAAAGTCAACACAGGTCATCTGTTCTTCAGCGAGAAGTGGAGGTGGGATTTAACTTTCAGTTTTAACATCAGCCAACAGAGGTACAGTACAGGCCAAAAGTTTGGACACACCTTCTTATTCAATGCGTTTTCTTTATTTTCATGACTATTTACATTGTAGATTCTCACTGAAGGCATCAAAACTATGAATGAACACGTGGAGTTATGTACTTAACAAAAAAAGGTGAAATAACTGAAAACATGTTTTATATTCTAGTTTCTTCAAAATAGCCACCCTTTGCTCTGATTACTGCTTTGCACACTCTTGGCATTCTCTCCATGAGCTTCAAGAGGTAGTCACCTGAAATGGTTTCCACTTCACAGGTGTGCCTTATCAGGGTTAATTAGTGGAATTTCTTGCTTTATCAATGGGGTTGGGACCATCAGTTGTGTTGTGCAGAAGTCAGGTTAATACACAGCCGACAGCCCTATTGGACAACTGTTAAAATTCATATTATGGCAAGAACCAATCAGCTAACTAAAGAAAAACCAGTGGCCATCATTACTTTAAGAAATGAAGGTCAGTCAGTCCGGAAAATTGCAAAAACTTTAAATGTGTCCCCAAGTGAAGTCGCAAAAACCATCAAGCGCTACAACGAAACTGGCACACATGAGGACCGACCCAGGAAAGGAAGACCAAGAGTCACCTCTGCTTCTGAGGATAAGTTCATCCGAGTCACCAGCCTCAGAAATCGCAAGTTAACAGCAGCTCAGATCAGAGACCAGATGAATGCCACACAGAGTTCTAGCAGCAGACCCATCTCTAGAACAACTGTTAAGAGGAGACTGCGCCAATCAGGCCTTCATGGTCAAATAGCTGCTAGGAAACCACTGCTAAGGAGAGGCAACAAGCAGAAGAGATTTGTTTGGGCCAAGAAACACAAGGAATGGACATTAGACCAGTGGAAATCTGTGCTTTGGTCTGATGAGTCCAAATTTGAGATCTTTGGTTCCAACCGCCGTGTCTTTGTGAGACACAGAAAAGGTGAACGGATGGATTCCACATGCCTGGTTCCCACTGTGAAGCATGGAGGAGGAGGTGTGATGGTGTGGGGGTGTTTTGCTGGTGACACTGTTGGGGATTTATTCAAAATTGAAGGCACACTGAACCAGCATGGCTACCACAGCATCCTGCAGCGACATGCCATCCCATCCGGTTTGCGTTTAGTTGGACGATCATTTATTTTTCAACAGGACAATGACCCCAAACACACCTCCAGGCTGTGTAAGGGCTATTTGACCAAGAAGGAGAGTGATGGAGTGCTGCGGCAGATGACCTGGCCTCCACAGTCACCGGACCTGAACCCAATCGAGATGGTTTGGGGTGAGCTGGACCGCAGAGTGAAGGCAAAGGGGCCAACAAGTGCCAAACACCTCTGGGAACTCCTTCAAGACTGTTGGAAAACCATTTCAGGTGACTACCTCTTGAAGCTCATGGAGAGAATGCCAAGAGTGTGCAAAGCAGTAATCAGAGCAAAGGGTGGCTATTTTGAAGAAACTAGAATATAAAACATGTTTTCAGTTATTTCACCTTTTTTTGTTAAGTACATAACTCCACATGTGTTCATTCATAGTTTTGATGCCTTCAGTGAGAATCTACAATGTAAATAGTCATGAAAATAAAGAAAACGCATTGAATGAGAAGGTGTGTCCAAACTTTTGGCCTGTACTGTATGCTAACCAGTGCTACACTGTGTCTCAAATCACATACTTCAGTTAGTACACTTCCATGTCGTATACTATGTGCACTATGTACTCATTGGCGTAGTGCGCAAATTTCGACAGGGTAGTGTTGTCTCAAACCAAACACAGCCGTTGTGCACTCACTGGAAATGACTACCGCAAATTAGCTAGTTAGCAAACTAGCATTAGCATTTGCGTTATCGTTTGCGGTACCAAATCATTACAGACTGCTAAATTAACCCAATAAACATACTGCTGGCTTATACCCAACAACAGTATAGTGGTCCTTAGTGCAATGCAGCGACGCTCACGGTCACACAGTCCTCGGCCACCATTTCCAGTTTTAAAAGTGGTCCCTCCCCTTCCGCTACGTAGCCAAGATGGCGACCATTGAGGGCGAGAAGTGTCCATAGTTCCACACTCAAATTCTTGACCGTTTTGAGTGCACCATCCTGGTACTCATAGTGCACTGCATTTTTCCATACTTCTAAGTGTGAGAAGTGTGTTGCTTGGCAACAACATCAGCTGATCTATACTCACATAATCATGACCGTAATCATCCAGATTTTAAATCCTAAATATCAAACATGTTTGAAATGATCTGGGTGGCCCTGATGACTGCGAGCAGTTTGAGTGGTTTAAGACTGGATCTTGGACACATTACTTGAGGGTGGGAATCACCAGAGGATCCACTATAGGATAGTATGACAATACTTGGGTGATGATACAATATTACTGCAATTTTAAATATGTTGTGATATGCTGAATATTGGGATACATTTTTTTGCAATATATTGCAATTTATTACCTTTGTACAACTGTAAAATAAACACCTGTTTTACCTAATAAGATAAAGTTTTCAGTCTGGTCATCTAATTTGAAACTTTTTTTTTTTTTTTGCAGCAACAAAATGTTTCTGGTGGACTGAAAAAGCAATCGATTACATTATTCTAGTAGGCTGCCTAAAGTTTAATTTGTATTTGTAATATTAATAATTTCTATTACAAAAAAATCAATACTTGCATTGCGGCATTGTGTGACGATAAGATATTGCCGCACAAAAATATCACGATACTAGGCTGTTTCGATTTCTTTTGCCCTATTCCTATTACCAGATAATCTGGGCTGAACATCAGTACGGACCAAGATCCCAGACCGGATTTCTCCTTCGATTGCTGCAAGGGGTGAATCAGAGAGAAATCAGCCAAAAACTCCAATAGTCTGAGCCCGAATTAAGAGTTCTAGCAGATATTCTCAACTACTTATTCTATGATACCAATATGTTGTTGGAAAAGACCACATTTGGGATTGAGATTGATATTCTGGTGGAGCAGAACTGCTTAGCTAATGCTGGTAGAACCTGATAGAAGCAAGATTAGCATTAACACTGTTCATGTTCCTTCTTCAAAACGTGTAGCAGACCTTTCTCTGCTTGGTTTGGCCAGCGAGCAACGTCTATAATATGTCAGTGCATTATACTTTTGCTTACCCATAGCAGCCATGAACATGTATCCAGTAGAAATTGACGGTGGCTGTGGAGCACAGAACTGTTGTGGAATACAAAGTGGGACTGGATGATATTGTGTGTGACAAAAGCTCCATTGGTTTGCTCGGGGGAGGAGGAATGGCTAGAATATTTTCCAACATCTTAAGGTGAGGTTAAACTCAGGGCAGAAGGCTTAAGCTGTAGTGATACTTTTCGGCACAAGATTTCTAGATTCTACAAATTAATGGCTGCTTATATATAGAAGATATAGAACTTACTGGGCTAAAGCTTTTGGTGGGTGACAATGGTCACTCAAATATATCACCTGAAATATCAAAAGACCTCTGGACTTTCTTTCTAGATTCATTCACTTGAAATGTATTATTTAGTTCAGCATTCTGGGGAATGATACTGTAAATATCATTTTCATCCTGGCACACACATCAGTACGGCTTATTTGCTCTCTTGGGCAGTTTCCCAAGTGTCTACAGTGCTAAAATGGGACATTAGCAAAAACATCAACTCTGAATATGATATAATCACCACTGAGCTCATTCTTTTTCAATTACCTCACACAGACTTTCCAAACCTTGATCCAAGCCAATCCTCCGTCACGATTAAGTCACACTCACTTTTCACCAGTTTTCCCATCAGAGTGTTGGTGTTAAATTAATTGAATCTTTTCTCACGCAGCATCTGTCTGCTGACAAAAGCAACACCAACAATACGTTCTTCCCTCTTCTTTTTGTGTAGTATTATTATTATTTACAGCTGAGGAAGCTCGATCCCAGGAACTGACACAAGACAAGTAAATATTCCTGACTTTGCTCACGATCAACAAAACAGAAGACTTCAAATGCACTTTGAAATGGCATTCAAGCGACACCTTATTCATTTGTACTGTCTGGCAGACAGATGGTGCTGCGTGAGTGAGAAATGACTGAGTGGAAGCTGGAGAGATTGGTACAGCGAAACAGGGCGTGGCGTGGGGAGTCAGAGGGTGGATTGTTACCTTTGCTACATTCTCAACGACGACACAACAATTTGCTGTGACAAACACTCGCCGTACGCACACTTGAAATACGCACGCCGAGGATTTGTGGATGTTTTCAGTAATTACCCATTTTTCATTTCTGCCCATCGCCTCCGCCTCCCTTCACCTCTGTATCTTTTAATTTACACCAACCATCCTTGCAAAAATCGGGAGTTAAGAAAATGAAAAATCAGGCAGTCATTAGTCAAAGCAGCCATCCATTCAACAGGTAAATATGACCATCACTCACACAGTCAATATCAGCTCACATGCTGCTGGCCTCAGCATATTTAAGCTCTGGATCCTTGTGGCTAACTCTGCCCTCTGGAAAACAATAAACCAAGCACAGACATACAGGAGCAAAGTGTGCACTCACACACATAACCATGCACATAAACATATAGCCTATACACAGATACATTACCACAGAGCCATTGCAAAAGCACATTCATACTCCACTAGTCCAGTCAGCACGGTTTTATTATGTGGCTGTAATGCTTGTTAGAAAAAAATAAACAATAAAAAAAGAGCTTCAGTTTTGACGGACATTTAATTCAGCTTCTGACCGATGCTGAAGACGGGCTTCTGCCGGGAACATCTGCATTAAAATGATACGCCAGTGTTATTGTGCACTTATAGCTATACGCCAGGGGCACTTGTGCTGAGCCGGTTATAGCATGGGATTCAGTGGCCGGCGTAAGGAGATGGAAATCAAATAATGAATAAATTTCACATCCTGACTCATTTAATTTTCTCGGCGGCTCAGGGAGAAGAAGTCTTGTCTGGAAGCCGGCAGTGATTTCCACTTTCATGTAAACGCCAGCGAACATGAAAGTGCAGAACGCGCAAGCACTAATGCAAATTCACATTCACACACAAATAATGTCCTGTAAAGTAGCATATCTGCACACACTGGTGATTCAAATGAGTTCCTCCTCTAAATATATGGTATTATTGCAGGGATCCAAGAGCAAACAAACATGTAAACATACATGAAAGTGCTCATAGAAACTGAAAGAGATGTTTTCACACAGTACGACGATGACAGAGTCCCAAACAAAAACAAGTATGGAGGTACCTGATAGCACACTTATTTATACGTACTTCTGCTATGTAAATAAACATTTTGAGATCAAGCCCACAGAGTATGTGTTTCTCTACTTCATACTTTAAAGCAAACAAGAAGCTTAATTTCCACACAATATATCCACTTTCTACTCCATCTATAAAGACAGACACTTCCAGCAGACACAACAGTAGTCTAAGAAAAAAAGCTTCTACAGAAACACAAAGTGCATCAAAAGAATATCTGAAGATGCTGCACGCTTTTGACAGGGACAAAAACAAATCAAACCACATAATTAGTTTTATCAAGTATTATTTTGAATCATTGTTAGTAAGTATTATTGTGGCATAAAATGCCACAATAATACTGACAGGAAATGACAGGAAATGAGGGAAGAGAGAGATTGGTGATGATATGCACAAAGGTTTCTAGCCAGACAAAAACGAGGGTTGTTTTGGTTTATGGCCGGTGCCTTATACCACCAGCCCACTAAGACACCCATCAGGCAACATCAAGGTAAGGACCAGTGTTGGGTAAGGGTTACTTTAAAAGTAATCAAAGTACGTTACTGCGTTACTTTTTTAAAAAGTAACCAGTTACTTTACTGCGTTACTCCCTGAGTAAAGTAACCCAATTACTTTAAAAGTACTTCCAACGTTACTCCCTGAGAAAAGTAACTCAGCACTTTTAAAGTACTTTTGAGTATTCTACATTTCCTATTGGGCAATGGACCACAGGGCGCTAAGCCTACATTTTTTTGTCTCCAAAATTAAAGTTATGGACCACTTGCCCTTCACTGAGATCCAGTTCTCCCATCACAGCCGTCACTTTGACCAGTAGAAACACAGAATGATCTGCTGCCGTAGACAACTGTAGCTATGACAACAACACCCCAGCGTTTTTAATATTTCCTCTAGGGATGTTACCACACAGAGTAAAAGGGGGAAATGATGGTGTGAAACAGCAGAGGCACTTTGTCAACCCGCTGAGTTAACGTTACTGTCATTAGCGTCAAGCTAGCAAACAATGGTACATCCTCACGGTCGGACATAAAGTAATAACATTAACAAATAGCGACGGGGCTTTTACTCACCACAACTGCAGAGGCTCCCAGCTTCATTTGAAACAAACTACATTATAGACGGTCTGTTATTTATTAATCCCTCTGTGTGTTTATATATTTACTTTTTATCCGCTCTGTTGTCTTTGTAAAGTTAACATCGCACCGTCATTTCAAACTCAACACTTGTTTCCAATTAAAAGCCCCTTACAACCTCGGCTGAGAGAATCCCTCCATTTTCTTAATAGGCTTTTATTCTGAAACATTTGTCAGAACTTCCTGTGGAAGATACAGTAGCTTGACAGTTTACGTATGGCACTTCAAATGTAGCTCCTGCCATCTGCTGACGCTTTTAGGTGACTACAACAACATGTCGGCTGGCACATGAACAGACACACAGTGACTCAAATAATAGTGAAAGTGATAAAAATAGGACAAGAATAACCCGATGACATCACACACACTGTGAAAGACGACCGGGATAATTGGTGAGTACCATTGTGTAGCGTGTACCAGGCATAATGCAAGTCCTGAGTCTGAAATATGTCTGTCAGCGAGTCCTACTCCACCTATTTAGACTCCACCGTAGACAACGGCAGCATTTCTCTGACCACGTAGCGAGCCACAAGCTCCGTGGCTTCTTTCAGACTGATAGGTTTAACGTTATCTCCGTTATTAGAACCAAACAACAGCCGTTGCTGTTTCAGAGCTGAAGGACCAGCGTTCTAAAAGTAACAGAAGTAACTGATGTCTTGTTTGAAAATGTACTTAAGTATTTGATTACTCAAACAGCAAACTAACGCGTTAGGTTACTCGTTACTACAAAAAGTAATCAAAGTACTCTAACGCGTTACTTTGTAACGCATTATACCCAACTCTGGTAAGGACCCAATCAGACAGAGAACACTGCGCAGGTTGCAAAACACAAAGGCGCACTGCACTGCCTTTGACTCGCCTGTCCTTAGCTTAACCGCTATTTTGCTGTGAAGTAAAGATTTATATATTAAAATCTGCATTAAAAAATGGACAAGCAGAGGTCACTTGCTCAAGTACGTCAGTCACAAGAAAACGGATATCTGTGTGGGTATATGAGACCCTCAGAAAGAGAACAACTCACAGGGAGTACCATCAGCTGGTCCAGTAGATCTGGCTGGATGTTGGCCAGTGCAAGGCTTCTTTTACGATGAGTCAGACAGAAACCGACAATCTACTGTGAATTGTTGGGTGCTAATTATGGTTGTAAAGCTACTCTGATGTCACCCGTGGGTTTGTGGACTCCCATTTTGTGGCCTTGAGTTTGGCATTTCAGCCATTGTCATGCTGGTATTTTGGAGCCAGAAGTGACCACATTTGGGTGAGATGCTCGAGCTATGAAGGAGCAAGACGTGGATCTGACTGATAAGCTGAGGACATGATTGGCACACAGCCTGTTGCTCAAAGTGGTCCCCCCTTAATGTGCATAAATGTAAGCCTTAATAAAATTTAAATGGGTGAGTGATAGAAAAATTGTACAGTAAAGTAATCACAAAGAGGAACATAAGCTATAGAGACCAAAAACTTTTTTTGCACTGGGCTGTAAACATGTTTATTTCTGCTGTAAAGTTGGGCTTTTCAACATGGGTGTCTATGAGAACTGACTGGCCTTTGGAGCCAGCCTCAAGTGGCCATTCAAAGAATCTGTGTTGGCTTCAATTTTCAGCCCCGGAGGTTGTCGCTTGGGTAAAATGGTAGAAAGTAGTCAAGGCGACAAATTATTCAGATGTCCTGCAGGTTGCCTAGGTTGAAAGTGAGTTAATGTTCATTCAAACCATGCACACTACTACTTGTTGTCTTCGCCACCACAGAGGCCCCACCTCTCAATTCACTTGACTGGACAATGGGGAAAGAAAGCCAATAACTGGGTTTCCATCCAAATGTATCGCAAATTTTAAGCAAATTTTGTGAAAATGCGCAAAAGAAAACTCATGCACGTTTCCATTCATTATTGTTTTGCGAGTACTGGGAGTCAACAGGTCGAGCAGTAGGTGGCGCTTCTTGTGAAAAATAAAAATAAAAATGCAAAAGAACACCCGTAGAAGAAGAGGGCGCCGTGAGATGACGTCATTGAGAGCGTCTCATGTCCAAAACTGATGTAAACAACTTCCGGGAAAATCCATGACTACGACGAGATGGAGAGATTCCTTGGGAGCTTCGTGGCTATTGCGAGAGCTCTCATCACACTCATATCAGCGTTGTCAGGGTACATAAGTGTCCTGAAAAAGAAACGAGAAAGACTATACTCACTGACCAGAATACTACTATTAGAAATTGGGAGAAGGGGACCACCGCGTCGTTGTCCGCGTGTATGGGAACGTAGGCGCATAAAGGACTTTACTCATGCATGATGTCTGTGTTGGTACACCAGGCAGCGCACATGATGCAGCGGTATTTAACATGTCTAGTCTATTCAGGTAAGTTGTGAAATACACTCACCTGACACTGGAGTAATTACCTCTCTCTAAGTTCACACAGGTGTGCGAAGAGTAGAAGTAGGATCCGGTAGCCTACGTCATCGTTTATTCGCTAAATCTGTTTCCATTGCCAAAAGTTGCATTTTCTTAATATTGATACGCTGACTTTTCCACCAACTTCTAGCATTTCCATTCAAGTTTTTTCTTCGCAATTGTTGAAAATGCGAATAAAAATAGGTGGATGGAAACCCAACTAATGACATGAGGCAGTTTTTCAGCTCTGAACTTTAGTTTTTTTGTCACAACATGTTCAGGCGCTCCTGCAAAAACACAAGGTGCACAGAGCAGAAAAATGCAAGGGGCTCAGCAGCACAAAAGCAGCAAGAAATAGGCTTCACTCTCATTTAAAACAGTTAAAAAAGGCCGCCCCAGGCTGCTACAACACGCTCCGTCTGACCAGGGCCTTCGTATACAGAACAAATACATCAGTGAGGATGTGTTTTCTTGGCAGATATGAAATTGAATCTTATAGAAGCCACAACTCAGGAGAGTGTGGGGAGAGGAGATCTCAACACGACTGAATGTTGACCCTGACCTCATGTACATTACAACACCTGGCCCAGGTGTGACTCATCATGCTGATGATGCTGCAGCAGGAAAAACTGTTTGATTGACAGATGATCTCAGAGAAGTGAAGATAAAGAAATAATCTTCAGACACATCACTATAATTTAGTCTTGCATTACAGATCAACAAATTTAGAAAGCTGAAGGAGGTATTGACTGATGAAACACAAATAATATTTACCCCAAATAATTGTGTCTGAATGTCACAAACTAACTGAGGAGATACTTGAGGGAGAAGCAGAAAGTGCAAATGGGGTGAGTCTGGGTTTTGTCCCAACAAAGCTTCAGAACATGACCGAAACCGACATTTGATGAGACCATTGGGCTTTTTGAAGCCAAATATAATTGGATTCTCCTTCTTTCTCTTCACTTTCGCCATCAGTCTCCTTCATTATCTGTCTCTCATTCTCTTGCTTTCTCCATTTCACTTTGACTCTGTCATCCTGTGTAATCTTCTCCGTTTTCTTTCATTTTCTGAGTTTTGTCTTGTTCTCTCCTTTGTTTTCCCTCTTCCTTTATATCTCCGATGCTGTATTTCATTGTCGCTTTCAAGTTTCTGTCTCTTTTATTTGCTGTCTTTTGAACTCCTCTTTCACTCCCTGCTCTTGTTCTCTCCCCTTCGTTCGCTCTGTCTCTTTCTGAAACAATAACCATCCTTCACGAGCCGCTGGCGTTCACTCAGTCGACTACTCATGGTATGCTGATTACGCAATACTCTCTCCCCTATCTTTGCCGTAGCACCGTAAAGCCGCCAGAGCAGAATGCCAGAGAGTGAAACCTTTGGGAAAATAAAAAAAATAACAAACTTTCAAGCCCTTTTGTTAGTGTTCAACAATTGTGTTCCCTGTGAGCTTGTCAATAAAATCCCTCAGTGAATGATGAGTTTAAACAGCCAGTCAGCAAAGTGGTCATTTTTCAGTGCCTTGTTTCAAGCTTCAATAATCATATATACATCATACAATCTATCAGCAGGGCCCCGCTGCCCTTAACCAAGGTGACTTATGTCTTGATTTACAACAATCAATACCTCATCAGAATTATTCACCCCCTTTGACAAACAAATCAATGCATGTTCTTTAGTCCCACACCAGCATCTCAGCTGTACCAGCTCGCTGTAATTCAATGCCAAAAGGGGTCCATGTTACAAAGGACAGCTCCCTGGACTCACATTTAGTTCACAGCTTTAAGTGACGGAGCAACAGCAGGAAACGCCAACGGGCATAACAGCTCTGTAACAGTTTGTGCAATGGAGTATCCCACTGACAACTTGTTCTTTCAACTGCATTTTGTACATGAATTGACAAAAAACATGCACAGTATTGTCTTATTTCTCATCTTGTGTGCCATCTTCTATTGTCTCATTTGTATTTTCTGTAAACTGTGCTGCTTCTTAACACTGAAGAGACACCCTTATCTGTGGACACTGTCCTGGTCTAACAAAGGTAAAATAGAAAATGAAACAAAGACAAACCAATGCTCTTAGCAATTACTACTCTCTAAGTATTTTTTTCCCCATTATTAGAATTGATTTACTCCAACAGTAAATTATGCTGGTTTGGAGCATTAGTGGACCTCTTTAATATTGCAGTAATCTCTTTCAAAAAAGGTTTTCTGTCAGCATTTCCACATCATTATGGCATGTATGTTAACTAATATTAACAGGTAGAGTTACACATTGTGAAAGTGAGTGCAACTGGATCATACATCATTAAACTTAAAACAAAGAAACACATTTCGCTGCTGGGTTCATGATGAAATGTTAATGAAGTCGGCTTTAACTCGGGAAAGCAACATCAGCAGCTGTCAAAAGTCTCGGCAGAGTTTGATTTATGAATTATCGATACAGGTGCAGGTGTGTTGAAGAGAAGGTGTAAGTGCAGATGGCTCACAAAATTCAGACCAATATTATCAGTCATCATAAATATGTGAAATATAATTCAGGGTATGTAAAGGTGGATTTCTGCACATGCACATCCCACCTACACACAATCCCACCATGCGTCTGCACAGCTGGGACCTCTTAGTTTAATTCTCATGTAGGAGGATGAAAGCTGGTCATTGTCTTGTCTTGGTGAGCTGAAGTTCTGGTAATTATTTAGGAGAAAAGCTGATCTACTGTTAGAGACAATCAGGTGTTAGAGATTCACCCACTTCCTGTTAGGATTTAAAGCACTTTGTGACGTAGCGTCTCACCAACAGGCAGATTTTTCACGAAAACCCTGCCCACTGCCAAACTGTGCTTATTTAAAACATAATTATATTCATGTTTGTCTCTGGAGAGGGAGACAGTCAGCTTTAGAAGTGTTTTTTTTACTTTTAAGTATCCATGAAAGTTTTCCCAGTAAGTATTAATTTATTGATTTAAAGTCAAAGTCATATGATGTCTAATTGAAGCTGGGGTGGTTGCAACTGTTCAACAAGATTTTAATGATTATTTTCCAATTTGAAGCAGGTCCTAATTATATGTTTGAATGCATTCATTTAAATTCTATTGAAACAATGGTGATATGTAACAAAGATGTCAGGGTTTTACTTTTGCCACTATTGGCCCAACTTCATTGTAGACACCTTACCCCCGTTTCCACCAAACCCTTTCAGTAAGATTCCTTTGAAACCAAAGGTAAGCCTTCAGATATGATACCTAGACCCAAGCGTTTCCATCGCATACAGTACTCTTAAATGTGGGCGGGGTTGTTGTCACTCACTGTATTTCCTCATTACCGGTGACACAGATAGAAGTCTGCACCTTGTTTATCGTCCACAGAACAAGACTGCACGCTGACATTTTCAGAACAAAATAGAACTGGCAAGAGTGGGAGTCTCTCTCCATGGGATATTTAAAATTAGCTGTTTGTGCATTTAGTCCTTCTGAGGCAAGCCCAGGGGTTTCGTGTTGCCAGGGCCCACGGGAACAAAGCTCCGCAACATTTTCAGTTTCAATACCAATCCTGATGTTGTGGCTGTGAGTATCAGCCAATACCCGATACCGATCCGATACCATGGGTGACCTAAAAAGCTATATACCTTTACATGTAGAAGAGAAACGACTAGAGGCATCGGGCGTTGATGACTACACAGTTCTTTCCTAAGATAAAATGAAACAAGATGAAACAGATTAATGCAATGACGAACAATTGTGCAACAGCAGTTGAAATAGTGTGAAATACCTCCACACAGCAGATTCTCTCCTTCACTCCATGACGTATGACGTAGCTCGCATCGCAATAGATTTAAAGGGAAAGGATCGCCTCAGGTATAGGTTGCATTTTCTGATACCCGATCCATCTATTTTGATGATATGGGGACCAATATTCAATCCAGATACTGGATGGATCTGTGCATCCCTAGCATAGAACTGTTTGGTGGAAACGGGGCTCGAGATTTGTTTTGACCAGCACATCACCAAATCAACACACTGTTCCAAGAACAGTCGAAACTTTTTCAGAAGCTAGAAGTCCCCCTTCACATGACATTAAATCACTTGTGTTTATCATGTGGGCCCTGAGGAATCCATGTCAAGCAATCAGGGATTACAGATTCCCCTTGGTCCCCACATCTCTGTGTGTATTTATTTGATGGGGGCTCATTATTAAATCTATTTGCTCAACTTATGTGATCAAAAGCCCGTCAGCTCCCCCGAGAACTCGCCTGTCTGTTTCTCTGCACAGCTGTCTGTCCGCTCACGTCTCCTCCACGCTGAGTTTTCTAACCTTCAGATGGACCTTTGTGTTGGCTTTTGTTCTTCTTTACAAGACAAATCAATTCCTCAAAGGACTCAAACTCTTAAGTGAAATCAGTTCCAGGTTGCTAATGCGGGCTGTCAGTATCGCTCAGTGGCAGGGGGAGATAAAGCTATTTATGGAGAGGACAGGAGATGAGAGAGACTGGCTTTTCTTTCTCCAACTGTCCCTCTCTGAGGTCCTGAGACCGCCATTTTATTTAGAAACAGATTTGAGGACAAGCACACATAAAAGCCTCAAGGTAGAAACAATGAAACCCCGACTGTCAGCAGCCAGGCTCATTTTTCTTGCAATTCATGTATTTATATTTTCCAACGTCAAGCAGGATTTCACTGTTTGCCTTTGAATGTTTAGCTCCAAGCAACCAATTTTTTAGTGCTGCTGTGGACCAAATAAAAGTCCTGCTTCGTGAATGTGTCTGACCTGCATTAGCACTGTAAACAGGGATGTGCTGGGACTGAAATTCAGCTGGGGACCTTGAGATGGAGAGGCTCAGAGGATACAAGCTGAAAAATGTTGGCAGTTTTTGCAGTATAAAGAGAATCTAATGATGCTGAAGACCTTCAAGACACTTCAGGATGACACCTGCTTCCTCAGTTTGTGCAACACCTCACCACTACACTGAATCAACACAAGACCTGCCGAGCCGGGACACTGCCAACTACTGCTGACTTCTGCACCAACACGTTAACAGTCAGTCAGTAGAGTGCTGAAATAGTTATAAATGCTCTCACACACACATGCACACTCAGACAGTGAATGTTTTTCAATATAGAATCAAAATCAACAATGCAAGAGAATAAAATAAAGTGTGTAAATGCAATAAGAAAATAAACACAGTCAGCTTGTCATCAAAATCAGTGCAAATATTTGGAGACAGTAACAACCAGCATCCAAGGTATAGAGGCTTATACCATGTCAACACCCCAAAACAAATGAACACTGTCCTACCTCACATCACCAGCAAGCCTTGGAGCAGTCCTGCAGTCAGCAGCAGCCTGGCAAACAGTGACCACACCAACCTTGGCTCCTCCACAACGGAAGATATGTCCCTTTGGCGCATTCAACTGAGCACCAACACTGTTCGCTTTTTAGCTCGTCATTTTTCCACCACCGCGCATTTCTTTTTCGCCATTTTCGCTGTTTACGTCTCCGACAATACTTCACACAGGTGCAAACTAATAATGATGACAATGACCGAGCCAATCAGGTTTCAGCAAAAACGAGGATCAGTCTAAGTTGGGAGGGGCCGCTCGTACACCCCCTCGATATTGAAAGTAGTAGATTAGTCCAGTCTGAGGGCTGTGTCGTCTGCGGCTGCGAGTCAGGCTGGCCAACATGCGGAGGACCATAAACAGGGCCGGAACTAGCACATGAAGTGCGCTGGGCGAGCTTAACCTGGCACCCCCACCCCCCTCTAAAAAAATTTAGAACATTTCACACTTAAATACTTGATTCTGATTGGTCAATCAACAAAATTTTTTGAGGTATCACTACTGCTCTGCTGCTCCATTGCTAGGGACGCCATAGCAACAGCCTTAGACTGAGGAGCATCAAAATCAATTAACGTTAGTCCACACAGGCCAAATAGGATCGGAGTGGCAAAATGCAGCATTTTCATCTAAGCCTCAGACTTACTGCTCATCAGGTCATCGGCAGCGCTGTCACCAACCACAGCCAGCGGGCTGGTAAAGTGTGGTTTGAGTTCCAGCTCCATCTAGCCAGATGTGGCAGAGAGGGGAACCATGACCTGATGAGGGAAGCGTTTAAGCTGAAGACGGATGAAAATGGAGTGGAATATTTTACCCTTTCCCACAACCCTGAAACGAAAAATCACAAAGATCCCAGAGATCCATGCAAACAAATTTACAGAGGATGCATATTCGGAGGGCCACAAAACCCAAATTGTCCCGTCAAATTTATTAAGAAATATTTATCTCTATATTTTATTTATATATTTCAGTAATGCTCCGCCACGCGTCGGGGTTCCATTCCCCTGTCGGGAGTTATTTTTCAACAGTCACCGACTCACTATACATTATCCCTTACTTAGAACACGGCACTCTTAAATACTTGATTCTGATTGGTCAATCAACAAAATTCTGCGGCGTTTATTTCTTGAGGTATCACCGCTATTCTGCTGCTCCATTGCTAGGGACGCCATGGCAACGGCCTTAGACTGAGGAGCATCAAAATCAGTTAACGTTAGTCCACACAGGCCAAATAGGAGATACAGATACAGAGTACAGACACATTTCTTTTTGCGAATTTTGAATCAATAAAATGTGCTTTAATTATTATTTTGTGTTACATCACTGAATGTTTTAGTAGTAAGCCATGTTCTAAGCAGGATAATGTATCCCTTACATAATTATTACCTTATCTTTATTGTAGTTATTATGAACGACAACAACACCGAATGAGAAATCAATACACATATGAAAAACTAACAAAACATTAATAACTAAAACTACTGTAAAGCACAGGGTGCGTGTAGTAGCTGGTGGAAACTGATTCGTCCTCGGTCAGAAGGAATAAATTGGCAATCCAGAGATTTAGGATTAAACAAACCCTGGTCAACGGATAGCTCAGTTTGTTTGGAGTGGTGTGAACGCTCATACGAACTCTGGTGCGGACCAAACGAGTGATCCCTGCAGAGGTTTGCTTACAGTGGATAATGCAAATGGACTATCCAGCGAACCAGACAGGAAGTGAACCAAAGAGAGGGAGTGACATAGAGTGCGATGTATTTTGGTGTTTGGTGTTTTTGTGGTAACCAAGCCGGCTGAGGGGGATGGATTTCCGTTTTCAGTCCTGGCCAATCAATGAGCTGGGTTTTCTTCTTCCTAATGCTTTTTTTCCTCCTGGTCAGTTGTCGTTTCGAGCAATACCACCCCCAAACGAGCAGCTGTTGTAACTGCATGTCCAGGCGGTTTGGTCCGCTTGAAAAAGTGCAGTGTGAAAGTGAACCGAACTGAAGGAAGGTGTTAAATTTTTCGGCATTGAACCAAGTCCCCCGGACTATCCTGGTGTGAATGCACCGTAAGCTCAACAACAGTCTTTATTTACCACAACCAGGAAGCAACTGCAGGCTTTAGAATAGTCGGCGATATATGGAAGCCCAGGTAAGATGAGTTGTAAATATCAGGTGTGTGTGTGTGTGTGTGTGTGTGTGTGTGTGTTCATGTAGACGCACAACAGTCTTAACAAAGGGAACAGAGGAACTGAAATATAGTGAGCAGCGGACATGTGGCTTGCCGCTTTGGAGGTCAGAACTGACTAATGCAACTGCGCTGAACCACTGAACTGTTAATAATAAAGTGTCACATGATCAAGCTAGGGCTGCTGGGAAATTGAGTTCTTAAAGGATAACAGGGTGTTTTCTACAACTGCTAAAAGAAAAAAAAGAACACTAAAAGAAAATGATAGGTGAAAAATGTCTCTAATGCTCTCCACATAGACTCTACTCTTAGAGATGTTGCCTATAGGGAGATCCATCATACAGTAACTGCTATCATCAGAAATTGAAAAATAAAATCTCTGTGACTGACGGCTGGTACAGTCTAGAATGGTCTGGCTGTTGGGAGTCTTCCCAAACTTCCCAATGGTCAGTCTGCCCCTGAGTGTAAATAACAGCAGCCACTGTTGACGTCCATCCTTTAATCCTGCTTCCATTCCCACTGCAGACATTTTGTTCTTGGTAATTATTCACCAGACACTATTTTTTATTATGTTTAAAGGTGCAACAAACTGTTTTCTCCACCAGAGTACTAACAGCTATTCCCCCGTTTTGTGAAATGAAAAGATGTGTTATTATTACCTTCGGTTGCACACAAAGGGCCACTGCTGTAAATCAGATTTACTGGCAGTGCAAAACATTTGAATCTAGGCTGTGGAGTTTGTGAACAACAGGTTTTCATTTGCAGTGTGAACTGTATTGTCATTTCTGTCTCTTCTGCTGACTGACTGGTTGTGTCCAGGCTGGAAATAACTTTTGGAACCGCATCACGATCAATACGTATCTGCATCCTGGGACTTTATACTGTTCAAGTTTATTTGACTGTTATTATGGTCACCACAATAAATGATCTTATCTGACAATTATGATAAGCAGTGATAATAATGTAGAAATGATCACAATGTAATTACCACTTGTACAACTGAATGCAATCTGACACAACAGACCCGCATAGATACAGCTCTTGATTCATAGAATTTTTAAAATGGTTGTGGAGCTAATGTGTACATATGATAGAATCAAAGCACCATAAGTGATAATGAATAGGAAGCCAGAAAATTTTGAAGGCACCTTGACTGTCTCTCTCACACACTCTCAAAAACACTCCCCAAAACTTCAACGGGTTGCAAAATCCACAGAAGGCAAAGAGTTCTTTCCCATTCCTCAGAGAATCTGAATTTTCAGTTGTATAAACAGTTTTACCAACAAGCTAGAAGCATTTTTCTTGGATGTAGAAGCTGCCATTCCTGTAAGGTTCCCTCTGAACTTCGACATAGCTGGCGAAAGTCTTCACTTATTTATCAGTTACAAAATCCTTACTCTCAGAGGTAAAAAGCGACTGCTGAGTTTAAATGTCACTCCAAAATGTAGTGTTTTGCTGTACTGGTTCGAAGTACTGATATGTGTATCTGACTAAGCAAGGTAAGATCCAGGCACTGACAGTTCTCACTTGATATAACAAACTACAACCTGAATCAATGCATCTCTGAATATTACTTACTCATGAAGACAGTATTTACTGTGATCTCATCCCTACTCGCCATATTTTGACGCTTAGGTAAAAGCTCCCTGCATCATTATGCAACATTTTGCATTGTATCCTGACGCAGAAAGGGTTGGCGGTGAGTCATGTGAGTTGACTCACGTGACCAAGTAGGGGTTGGCACTAAGGTTTAGGCAAAGAAACCACATGGTCAAGGTTAGGAAAAGGGTTAGCGGTTAGTCACATCAGTCCACTCACTTGGCTACAAAGGGGTCAGTGGTTAGGTTTTGGCAATGAAACTACTTGGTCAGGGTGAGGAAAAAATGTTGTTGACATGACTAATGATACAAACCAATCAGCCAAAGCATTAAAACCACTGGCTGGTGAAGTGAAGTGAAGTCTTCTGAGGAACCTTGGGCCTGGCATTCATGTGGATGACATTACAGACCAAGTACACCCCACTCATGGCAACTGCACTCCCTGATGGAAGTGCGCCCCCCAGGCACAACAGTGCACCATGCCACACCACAAACACTTCTCAGGAATGGCCCCAGGGACGTGACAAAGAGCTCAAGACATCAACCTGGCTTCCAAATTCCCCAGATCCCAATCCGATTGAGCATCCACTGGGCAGGACTCAAAGGATCCGTCAACAATGCCTTGGTGCCAGATAACACAGGACACCCCCAGAGGTCCTGTCTCCATGCCTCAACAGGTCCACCGTAGATCAGACTTGGCTCTGATCTGTCGAGGCCTGGACAAAGGACCTTTGGGTACAGGTTTGTCTCACAGATGCTTGATGAGGTTGGAATCTGGGGCATATGAAAGCAAGGTCAATGCCTTGAGCTCTTTGTCACATTCCTTTGGCCATTCCTGAGCAGTTTTTGTGTTGTGGCATGGTGCACTCCCTTGCTTAGGGGCTGCTGTCATTGGGGGTACTGTTGCAATTAGTGGGGGTACTTGGTCTGTAATAATGTTTAGGTGGGTGAAGTGCGTAAAGGGACATCCACATGAAGGCCAGGATCAAAGGTTTTCCTGCAGAACATTGCATTGATTAAACCATCAACGTTATTCACTTCACCTGTCAGTGGTTTTAATGAGTGAGTGATGACTCACATGACTAATGACTGACACGACAAAATAAAGTTGACTTTTGGTTTACACAGGACACAAAGTTCTGTACTTGTTGGGCCCATCCCGCTCCAGCAGTCTTTGGCACTCTTGATGCTATGTCTATTACTCTGAACATGTCATAATGATGCTAATGGATTAACTTTAAAGTTGCCCCTGGCGTCACTAGCAGCATATTCTGACACCCTGGGAAGTGAGACCAGGCTGCAGCATTGCTTGCAGGACCATTACAGTGAATTGCTTTAGGGTTGTGCAGGTGTTCGCACTATTATGTCCATTCGTTTTACTGAATATGCCAGTTACAAATGAATATTGCAAGGAGCGGGTAGCCATGGACATCACTCATCTCAGTTTTCATTTTGATGCTACAGTATATTCACTCGTCAAAGTCAACATGTTAAACATAGCACATTTCATGTTGATGTTAAATGTTGCAATGCAGAACTCAAGTGCATCCTCTTCTCTAATAACCAGGCACATCCTCTCAGGAGATGGATACACATCCAGCAGCAGATTACGGGTTGTACACAACTTCAAAGCAGATCCAATGACCTGCTTTGTTCTGCCCTTTCCTCCCTCTCGCCATTTCCGTGTTTCGTTTACGTGGCTTCATGCTGCTGGATATTTAAAGACATCAAATACATGCGAGGCCCTGACAATTAGTGGGGACTGTTGCTGGGTAATTAGTGGAAAGAAAGTAAGCCTCCAATTTCCCCTGCCCCCCAGAGAGCATCCCCACTCACACATACAAACTCACATGCATGCACACACGTACACAATCCCACTTGGAGCCAAAACACACACGCATACAGAAACACAGATTTACTGAGCAGTACACTGCTGACAAAGAATGAGAAGAAATATTCATAGTGAATTCAGAGAAGCTGTTATTGTCTTTGTACTGTTGTTTTTGAGGAGATGCGATGTTGCCTGTGTGACTAATTGGACCGGAGAGCGGACATGGAGACAAGACACAACTAGACAGATAAATATACATACATACATATCAAGCACAAATGCACTGTGGCGGGGGGAAGGAATGAAGGATGGGCAGAAGGAAATAAATAAAAGCAACACGACAGAATTAAGAAGCAAGGCGAAGGAAACAAATGGAACAAAGGAGGAGAGCAGAACTGAGGAATGATGGGGGAAAGAATAACAGTGGGAGAGTATAAGGAAATTAATAAGGCAGGAAGGTAAAACTGAAGAAGGGAGAGAAGAATGCCAAAAGCAAAGAAAGACAAAGAAAGAAAGGGGAAACAAGGACACAACAAGTAAGACAGGAAGAAGGCAAAAAGGACATGAGTTTTTTTATTCAACTTGGAGCAAAGAGAAGCAAAAAAAACAGCAGACTCTTCTCATGACAGATATTTTATGGGGGTTGTTTTAGCCTTTATTAGATAGGAATGGGGAGAGAGAGGGGAGAGGACATGCAGCGAAGGGCTGGAGTTGGAAATCGGACCCATGGCCGCTGCAGCTAGGACATGGCCTTTGTCTACCAGGTGAGCTAGCGACCATTCCCATAACAGATCATTTGATCTGACTGAGACATGTAGCTGAAAACACTAATAAAGAGCTGCTTTTCGAGTAGCTACAAGTGTGTGAAGTCAATATGTTTCCTGTGGAATGAGTGCGATATGAATTGCAGCAAACTATAACCACATGCAACCACACCTAACAAACGACCAAGGGCTTGCCTGCCAAATCTGATTTTTAGAAAATGTACTTTTTCCTGTGTCAGTTTTATTTATGAGGGTAGCTGCGACAGAGAGAGTAATTTGCTGTCTTAATGTAGCTGTGACATTTTTCCTGTAGTGTTTAACCATCAATAAAAGTTTTGCACAAAGAAGACAAAAAGTGCTTCTCAAAGTCAAGGATGCCTCCTTGGTAGGACAGGCCAGTGAGTGCCCAGGTGTGCATCATTGCAGAAGCCCCACTTTCAATTCCAGTAAGTCGTGCAAAGAATTGGATGCAAAAGGATGCATACACACGTGCATCCTTGAAAATACTCGCAAGGAAGGACTCAGTCCTTGGTAGAATTCAAAGGATCCTTGACGAGATGCCGGGATTCGATGAAGTAGCCTCCTTGAATTTCAGCCATTTAAAGATCCTTCCTTGACACTGAGAAGCACAAAAAGACTTGACTGACTTTATGAGTTTTTTTTCTCCTTGAGAAACAAGACTACAAAGAGCAGATCCAGAAACAAACCCCAAAAGGTTTGAAACCAGGCAGACTGTCTGACTGCTACTAGGTTTAGAGGCCGTTTACACGTACACGGTGATTTTGATAAACGGAGACATCTTCCTTCGTTTGTGCCCTTCGTTTACACGCAAACGGAGATTTCTCCTCTGAAAACGAGTCTTTCTAAAAACTCCGGCCAGAGTGGAGATTTTGGAAAACTCCGGTTGCGCGTTTGCATGTAAACTGAGATAAACGCAGATAAACGGAGTTATAGGCAGCCCACGTCACAGTATGCGCCGGAACTTGCGCCTGTGTAAAAAGTGCGACCTATGTTGCTATGGTGACAATGGATACATGGAAGGCTTGAGCTTCTCGTTACACTGCCACCTACAGGTTTGGCATGCTCTTGTGTATATATACACGGGTAAGTGTAAACGAAGATCTTTTTGAAAACGGAGATGGTGAAATGTCCGTTTATGAAAATAGCCGGCGACGTGTAAACGGCCTCTTAGAAGTACAGCAGGTATTGAGAACAGGTGTGTTGAATCTACCTGATGTCCTGCCTCAGCCCTGCACGCTCCTGCAGGGAGAGGCTCCTCGTGAGCAATGTCTCAGTGAAAATATTAAAGTACCAGTGAAACAAAACTGTTAGGAGATGTACCATATTGTAACCTTCTTCCTGTCTACTGAAACAGTTGACAGATTCTTCACGTTTATGGAAAAAAAAATGTACTGATTCAAATAAAAGATACTGTCCGTACACAAGCATATACATTAAAAAAAAGAAGGAGACAGCTCTCCCCACACATGCAGACACACACACATATTAGAGTCTGTATCCCAAGACAAAACAAGGACAGTGAAGGCTAATGTCAGACCACTAAAATGAGTTGATTTGTTTAAGGTGCTGAGATGCTGAAGGACGCAGCAGCTCGTCCTCTGGCTCCAAATCAACTTTCCTGACTTTTAGGTGATGCCCTCTGTGCTCTAATGTGGTTATGCATTGTGTGTGTGTGTGCGTGTGTGTGTATAATTGAAGTGTGTACGGGCAAGTTTTTAGCCTAAGTAATTCATGAGTGCTTGCGGAGGTGGAGGGAGAGTGGTGGTGAGAAACACATCGAAGCGTGTTCTGCTCCCTGCTGCAGTATTCATCACAACACCTTTCCTAAAAATTCATTACTCTTTTTCTTCACCGGCTGTCTTGTCTGAGTGTCCGTCATCGCCGCGATGGTTTCCGACGGGGACTTTGTTCTCATCGACACTAGATCAACACCTGCAGTCTCCCGCTGTTCATGCCTTCCTTTATCCACCCTTGCTCCGTATATGTTTTCCTGCCTTGTCATCTCTCACCTCCCTGTCCTCCTCTTTCTCCCTACTTATATGTCTGAGTCACTAAACCTCCCATCCTCCTTTTACCCCTCACTCTCTCCGTCTCTCTCCTCACAGCAGCTACAGGAGAGTTCTGCTGTCTAACTTGATTCATTTTGTTAGGTACAGTACAGCTTCAGGCTCCAGTCAGGTTCCAGTTTGGTTATGTCTCTCTTTGTCTCTCTGACTCTAATCATCTGAGACAATCAGTTCAATAAGTTGAAAGCAAGCGCCATCATGAGGTAGAAATTAATTTATCCAATTCTTTTTTCTCTTTGCCTATGTCCAAAAACATACAGAACTACTGACATTCCCATCAACTGCAGTTCTTCGTGTTTAGTGCCAATAAATCTGCTAGACGTCAGTATGTTGACATTGCTTTTGTGAGCATGTTAGCATGCCTACATTAGCATTTAGTTCAAAGCCGTGCTGCACAAAGTCAGGCTGTTCTCACAAACTGTATGTTCTCCTATGAAAAGTAATGCTGCTAAATGTGTTCAAAGTAATCAAGGAAGTAGTCCCAAGTGATCTTTTAAGGCAGGATTTATACATCTGCATTGAATCGATGCTGTACCTGCAGCGTAGACTCTGCGCCCACGTAGAGCCTACGCCGTAACTTACACTGTAGCCTGATGTGCACCATCCCAGAAATGTAAGTACACATTGCAGAGATGCAGACCTCCTGTTTATTTTTGTAGGCTGAAAACCATTTCCCTCAGTGGAAATGAAGCTTTTATTTACTTTAATTTCACAGATAAGAAACAAAAAGTACTAAAGCCTCCACAAAATAGCATTTTAAGTCTTGTGTGTGATTTATCCTTCAGGGATTTATCCTGGCTTCATATGAGCAGAGGAAATCTCCGCTCATCGCTAGGCTAATTTTTCACAATGTAAAATGCCATAGGCTCATGCTAATAACATTAGCATAATATTTTTGTTTGGAAAACGTGTTAAGTATAAGACAGTTGTTTTGTCAGTGAACCTTGTGAGCTGTAATGAGGCAGAATTTTGTAACTTTACCTTCGTAAAATGTTGCTGTTGTCCCTGACTTCATATGAGTAAAGAGGAGTAGTAGAGGAAAAGTTTGCTAGCTGTTAGGCTAATTTATACAATGTAAAATGCCATAAGCGTGTGCTAAAGAAGTTAGCATGTTGTATTTGTCGGGAAAATGTGTCTAGCAGAAGACAAAAGCTCTGTCTGTGATGCTGCAAGTTATAATGAAGCTGCTTTGTACACTTCTGTTTGAAATTGTTGCTATTGAGCTGTGTTTAATGTGTGTTTAATGTGTTAGTTGGGTGTGTTTTTTATCAACTAAACTTTACAGCACTTCACAGAAACCCCGCCGCCGACTAGTGTTTTGTAGGTGTAACTGCAGAGTGACACAGACACACCACTGCACAAGTATAAATGCTCACAATGGCTTAGGCCATGTGTGTAGGCTACGACGTAGGTTCTGCCGCATGAGTATAAATCCCCCTTGAGGAGGCAGGTTTGGGAGGTGAATGGGTCACAAAAACCTGGACTTTCCCCTGGAGTCACATGTTCAGAACCGTATAAACTTTGAGTGATTTTTTAAGGTATGTCTGCACCACGTCTTTCTTCCTAAACCTAAGTACAGTAAATTTACTTACTTTAACAATAACTTTAGGGATGTCACATCATTCGTGGGGGGCTATTTGGTGGGATATCATATGAACCATTCTATGAGTACAGCCTCACAAAACTGTTAGTGTGGCCACAGACCTTCAGCTGAGCCACTTGATGATATACTCAAAAATAAATTAATAATCTTTTCTGATCATTTATTTTGTCTGCCCGGTGGCAAGGATGCCCTACAAAGATTTAGTTATTCCTTCATGTATTAATCTACCAATAATGATAATACAATTATAGTGTGCTATGTTGTTGTTACACTCTGCATTTATTTGTTCTTGATTACAATTCTCTGGAGAGTAAATGTAATCCAAGAGACGCAGGGGAAATGTATGACATTAGCGGGAGGGGAACACTTGTTGTAATTAACGTTAGAATTTCAACATTTGAAGGCACAGATCTGCCAGAGTGACAAAGGCAGAATGTAAACACTTCTTAGAAAAGGTCTCGCAATTATTGCAATCACATTCACAAGTATGGCTTCAAAGGTGAAAATTTTAACAGCATCTGCCAAACATACAAACTGAATCTAGATAGAAGAAGAACGTAACTGGAAACAAACTCAAGCGAACCAAGACATTAGACAGATACAGTTTAAAAAAGACTGATGTTAAAAGCTTTCTGGGATGGAGCCAATATTGATCACCTCCCTGGCAGCATTTGCTCTAGAGATACTAAAGGTATCTCAAGAAGCATTCTCTGTTTCTGGCATAGCATCCAACAGTGCCCCCTAATCCCCCAAATGCTCTTCCAGATTGAAGCTCTTTTTGAGTCTTCCTTTGCTTTATTTCCACAAATGCTCCCTCATATGCAGTGCCCTGTTTTACAGCTACAGTGGGGTGAAAATAGGGAGACAAAACAACATTAAATGTTGTTGTTAGTTGTTGTAAGTTCTTTTGGATTGATTCTCCAAGTCTCTGGAGCAGCATCAAAGAAATGAACACCATTCTTCCACAAGATATTCACTCATTTTGGTGTTTAAATTGTTGTTGTGGAGAGCGAATATGTTTCTTTACTCACTTATTAAAGTTTTTCTTCAATTTGTCACCTACCAGCACACAGTATACAGTTTTCTTTTGCTGCCTATATTACAATATGCTTTTGGAACCACCGCACTGCCACCCTGAAGGAAACTGATTGGTTTGAAGTTTTCCTCTAGTCTTCTGAGTCAAGCAGCAGGGATGACCCTTGCACTATAAGTAATCATCTGAGGCACTTAAGTGTCAAATGCCCTAATTTGTTTTTTAATGTGCAGTGTTTACTATATACACTGTTTTCATGAAACTGCTGACTGTAGCCAAAGCAGTGTGAATCGATTTTTATCAAGTTTCCATGACAGTCAAAACAAGTGCGCTGCAAGATCATTTCTCATGAGTCATTTTATTGATACTTCAGCAGTGATTTGCCTTACTCGGCACTACTTCAAGCTACTGACACTCAAAAATACTGACAACAAACAAACTGCATTTTCAACAAGTGGAATACCTCATCTTAAATGCAAAATGGTCCCATTATACGAAGAATTCTATTTTTATACCAAATTAACTACTTTGAGTTTGAAGTTTTTTACAGTGTAGAGCCTAATTCTGATCACCGATGTAATCCCATTACTGTTCACACAGAGATATTTAATTGCACCACAATATTTGATGAGATTTTTTACTGTGTTATTGATATAGATCTTCCCGACACCCCTCTGGCTCTAAGTCCTCGATATGCCCATTGCTTGTGGTACTAAATCTGGATAGATGGCTCATAGATGCATCTGTGAATAATTTCAGAGCAGTTGTTCCAAGCAGACGCCTTTTTTTTTTTTTTTTACCAAAAGTTAGGCTGCTCTGTCTAGCCTCCATATCCACTGACTTTCATTTGAGTAATTTATTCAACAAAAGCCAGAGAGCAGCGATCCAGAAACTACAGTGGACCTTGAAATGCAATCACCCTTAAGTTTGAATTTCCTTTCACAGACATGATCCAGTAACACCATCTGTGAGTGAACATCTCAGTGACAAATATTAGTTCAGACACATGATGTGATATCCTTTGTCAGTCATTTGCACTGCTTTATTCAGAGGACGTTGCACGTTGGCACAGACTCTGACACTGAATGCAATTACCCCACATCTGGCTCTCCATGTAGAGACACCCTGCAGTTTTACAGTCTTACAGGGAATAACCCACGCATCTATTGATGTACAGTATAGCAGACTGACTAAATACATTGCACAAAGCAGACCTCCACATGCAGGAGGATGGTTCATATCCAGTGCCAGTTATTCGCAGCAGTTCATGTCAAAAGCAACACAACTGATCCTGCCATTTCATCAGGGATACAAAAACAAATAAAAGAAGAAGTCTTTTTAATATCTGTCATGTGAGAAAATGAAAACCTTTGTACCTACAAACTTAAACAGAATGAGACAGAAAATGAATCACAAACTGAAGAGAATGAGCCCCCCCCCTCTCCAAAGATTCATATAATGAACTTAAAATAGCTGCAGTTCATCTCTGAGTGCAGATTCCTGTGCACCTATGCTAGCAGACTGATCACAATGAACTCAGTGCAAACAGACGCCGGATGCTCCGTGGTTCTAGCAATCCACTTAACACTAAACACCTCTGGCTTCTCAGCTGCAGTGCCATTCATTTCTAACCGGCTGCTGAGCAGAAAGACACAGTGAGGGACATTGCTACAGACACTGGATGATGCATAGTAAACAGGACAGAGCAGTGCGAGTCATGACTAATCAGACAAAGCTTGGGGTTGCGGGAGCAGCTGAACAGTGGACAGTTTCTTAAAAAACACAAGAGCTTCTAGCAGACCAGGAGAGTAATCCAGCAAAGCAAAAATCTGCCACATCACTGAGACTGAGCCGTTCCTCTCCAAAGTACAGAATCGATGCCGCTCGGGAAGAGCAGAGCAGAGTGAAAATGCCACAAAGAGGCAACACAGCAAAGTCAAAGTGGAAGCAGCCTTACCTCTCAGTCAGATGCCAAAATCGCAGTCTTGGACAAGTCAGAAAACCATAGAGCTGGTTAAGCAGCTGGTGCTCCCCGATATACAGTGATACAAGAATCTTTGGCTCGCCAGAAAGGAACTCTTAGGATCCCCAATTTCTTCAGAGCCTTTCTGCGATTTATGGATAATCTCAAGTCTGGTTTAGAGGCTGGAGTCCAGCAGAACCAGCAGCAGACGGCTCATTTCCATGTGCAACACGGGCGCCTCTGACATGCTTCTTCTTCCCTTCAGGGGACCGGGGTGCTTCAGACTGCGATCGGGCTGGGGCAGAGAAGTGAACAGCAGCAGTAAGAGTATTGGTAGTTGTAGTAGTAATATTCCTGGTTGTGGAAAGAACTGAGCATCCTTTAGTGGAGAGATAAAGAGAAGAAGAAGAAGATCCAGCGCACCAGAACCGCAGAGCGCACAGCCGGCGCAGCACACTCTCTGTCGTTTAAATTCCCCCAAAATGGGCTGATTCCAGGCAGGAGGCAGGCAGATCAACACAGCACAGAGGGAAGAGGTGCTGTTGCATCAACATTGTTCTGAGTCTAGTTTTCTTTTTTTAAAGAGGAAAAAGAAAAATCAACACTAAAGCTCCAACACAATCACCACCAGCATCATCTCCTATCCGGGGCTCCTCAAGTCTGCACAGGACCAAGTGTGACTGAGAGAGAGAGGGGAGACAGTGAGAGAAGGGAGAGTGTACGCATGCATGCATGTGTGTGCGTGTGTGTGTGTGTGTGTAAATGTGTGTGTGTGCAATAGAGGAAGATAGGCGGAGAGAGGAGAGCAGCGGACGGACAGGAGGCTGCGAGCGCAAGTGGAGCCGGAGAGCGATGTGAGAGGAGAGGAGGATGCTCGGAGAGAAGGAGGAGGAGGAGGAAGGTTGGGGGGAGATGCCCAGGAGAGAGAGAGTGAGAGGCACAGAGAAGAGGAGAGAGAGACAGAGAGAGAGAGAGAGAGAGAGAGAGAGAGAGAGAGAGAGAGAGAGAGAGGCTCGCACTGTCAGTGACTACATTAACAGCGCTGAGTAGGTGGAGTTTTCCTTGCAGCAGCAGAGGGGGGATCATGATTTGAAACCCAAAAGAGAGAGGGAGAGAGACACACTTAGATGAAAGAGAGGGAGCGAGAGAGACAGAAGGAGATGCAGGGGCAGAGAGGAGGATAAGAGAGGAGTAAGACAGGACGGAGGACGGAGGAAGGGATCAGGATGTTTAGAGGTTAAAAAAACCTGTGACAGCCTGTGAAACCTGTGACAGCAGCTGAGGGAGGAAGAGAAGAGAGAATTAGTGGAGAGAGAGAGGAAAGGTGGTGTGTGTGTGTGTGTGTGTGTTGTGGGGGGGGGGGGGGGGCGGCAGAGTCCCCAGCTGCAGTGATGCTGGCACACTGACAGCCCTCCTCTTGCCAGGGGTCGTAAACATCGATTAGAATATTTAAAGACGCACGCGCTCATGCACCAAAAGAAAACACATGGACACTTAAAGGCCCTGGCACACATTCAGACACACTACAGACACATACAGAATGTGTGCACACATTTCTAACCATTTCCAACATTATTCTTTTTTATTACATTTGCTCTTGTAATATTTCCCTTTTCATTTTAATAATATTCTACCTAATTTTATTGCCCTATTCCGTGTGGTCTCTGCGTCTGTAAAGCACTTTGTAATGTTACTTTATAGACTTTTTTTTCTTTTACAATTTGTTTTGATTATGTAATGTGCACCACTTTGCACAGACGCCAGTTAATAATTTGTGTGAAAAGTTATGCTGGTGTACATGGAAATGATTGGAAAAAGAATCTATAAATAAAGCTTCTGTCTACTTCGTTTGATTCCACGCTTTGTGCCTTCATTCATTATATTTGTCCATACAAGTTATGTGTTGCTGTATATGTATTTAAATTCCAAAGACACTTACTTCATTTGTATTGAAGTGTGCTTTGTAAATAAAATCATCTTGGCATTCCTTGTTAGCAGTTTGCTCAAATAAAGTCTAATATCAGTATTCCTTTAGGAGCCTGACCGATACAGGGTTGTTGAGGCTGATATTGATGTTTCAGATCCTCCGTCCCCTCCATGACCTCGTTGTCTCAGGAGGTATACAGCAATTACAAATGTGGACGATGTACTCATTGCTCTATCACACACTCAAACGGGTTAGAAATACAAAAGCAAGGAGTTTACAAAATGTGTCCACACATGTAATATATGTGTTTAAGTGTCCATGTGGTTTAATATATGAAGGACAAACCAAACACAACCTTAAATTATGTATAGCTGAGCAAAAAGCTCCTATAAGAAATGGAAACATGCCCCCTCCAGGTTGGGGGAGAGTACCACAGGGTCTTGTTCATGAGTGAGGTTAGAATGGAGCGAGAGATGGACGGTTTCTGCAGTGATGCGGGCGCTGCGCCGTTCCGTCGTGGTGAAGAGGGAGCTGAGCCCGTGGGTGAAGCTTTCGATTTACTGGTCCATCTATGTCCCAACCCTCACCTATGGTCATGAGCTCTGGGAAATGGCTGACAGAATGAGATTGTGGATACAAGCGGCCGAAATGAGTTTCCTCCGTGGGGTGGCTTAGAGATAGGG
Organism: Epinephelus lanceolatus; assembly: GCF_041903045.1. Lineage (NCBI taxonomy): Eukaryota > Metazoa > Chordata > Actinopteri > Perciformes > Serranidae > Epinephelus > Epinephelus lanceolatus. Next base: position 40,012,510 of record NC_135744.1, on the reverse strand, counting down.
TAAGGAGCTCAGACATCCGGGGGGAGCTCGGAGTAGAGCCGCTGCTCCTTCGTGTCGAAAGCGGTCCGTTGAGGTGGTTCAAGCATCTGATCAGGATCCTCCTGGGCGCCTCCCGTTGGAGGTGTTTCAGGCACGTCCCACTGGTAGGAGGCTCTGGAGCAGACCCAGAACACGCTGGAGGGTTTATAGATCTCCTCGGGCCTGGGAACATCTCGGGGTCCCCCAGGAGTAGCTGGAAAGCGTTGTTGGAGAGAGGGACGTCTGGGGTGCTTTGCTTGGCCTGCTGCCCCCGCGACCCAGCCTCTGATAAGCAGATGAAAATGGATGGATGGACTATGCCATTGCCAGACACTACAGAGACAGGAACAATAGCTCTGCTGCCTCTCTTTAATGTATTCGTAAAAAGAGGATTCTTTCTAATCCAAGGGGAGGAAACGTCATCCAAAAGTTGCTACAAAGGGAATCATATTAGATTTTCACTTTGAACTCAATGGGACCACATGGCCTCAGTGAGACACTAGATTTTAGCACTTTTTGTGCCTCATGATCATGTAACTCATGATCTGCATGTGTTTGCTGACTTCAGGCGCAACACATTCTCACTCTGACCCCATCACATATTGACATTTTGGTCATGGACTTTCCACGTCCAGATAGAACATGCAAGGTACGTGCATTGGTTGTTGACGTTCTGGGACACCGTGTCAAGTTCTGCCTGTTACATGCATTGTCTTCTTCCAAGATGCACTTCCATTTTCACACGAAATTTATCGTATGCATGGAGTCTCTTTCAAAATAAATGCCAATTGACATTTTTTCCTTCAACAGCACACGTGGTTGGGTTTAGGAAAAAGAGAACAGGGTTTGGCTTTAGAATCTTACAGGACACGAACACCTCTCTCTCGGGTGAAAGTCGGTGTTTGTTGGACCCATCCCCCACCCCTCCTGCCTGCCCCACTTGGACTTTCACTGCCTTAACTTTCATCCTTGTCCTGCCATGTTTCCCCCTGACACTGCTGGGCACCATTAAACTATAATGGCAACCAGCCGCGTATCATGCCGACGTTAAAGGATGCCATTTTATGTTGGTTTCTGACACGGCAAGTCACTGCCAAAGCGCCGGATTTCAACGACCTCGGGGTGAGACCAGGTTTTTAGGTGATTGCACCCGAGTGAGGTCGCACTATCTGCACTTTCCATCCTCACTACCCTCCCTCCCCTCTTTATGAAGGGATTTTGTGCTTTAGGATTCCAATTTGTAGAGTGATATAATGGAAAATATGATTGAATTAAACTGTTTGTTTGGGTGGGGTGCACGTAATGTGATGTGTCTGGTTATAATGCATGATATTGGGTGTTCCTAACCCCTAACCCTCAGCACATGATCCACCCTGCTGCTGATTGGATTCAGTGCAGCCTTGTTAAAAACACTTGTGCATTGTATGATACAACAAAGCTGATGATGCCACGGGTGATATCCATTGTTTGTTACATTTTAAATGAAGACGAAATTAAAAGAAGAAGCAATTCAGCCCTGCCGTGTGCAGTGCATCTGCTTATTGGTTTTCAATCTGATGTTTCCTACCATCACCTTTTTTTTTCTCAAACAAATATGCCAAAATAAATATAGTATCTGTAATGCTTATTGACATCCTAAAATGGACGTAAATATAAACACAGGTCTGTGCACAACCGCACACACACACAGATACCCAAATGCTTAAAGAGCAAAAATTTCCATGACTCACACACTGCTTTGCTGAAAGAGCAATAGCACAGAATTAATCAATACTTGTTATGAAAATAATATTGTCTGCTGTTTTAAAGTGATATAGAGTGAAGAGAAGGAGCTTATAAAAGTGCTCTGGGCTCAAAACTTTTCGGTGTTTAGACACATGTATTGAAAACCTTTCTTTTTGATTTGCTGCAGCATGTCTAGGCAGCACATGCAATTATAGAGACATGCTTCCTTTCACAGGCTTTAATATAAACCGCAGGAGTCTCTGCTGGTTGCTGATTAACCATTATGGATCTGCCTCTGAAGAGTTGGTACTTGTCAAGACATGGTCTACGGTTGTAGAGAGGGGATCAGTATTGGTGATAAAACAATTAGCTGGTTTTTACCAATGTGTGAGACACTTGTTTTTTTTTTCTCCTCTGCATTGTAGCTACAACAGCGGGAGAGTGGGGAGAGCAGGGCTTTGTGGTGCCCCAGGTTAAGTTTTAACAGTGTCACATGCTCAGCTGCACACCCTGCTCAAAAAGAAAAAGCCATACTTGTACATCTTTCATTCATGATTAATAAATAATGTTCTTGTCATACATACGTCATCACTTTTTAGGAGGCTACATGCTAATGTGGCAAGCTCCTGTTACAGATGATGTGATTCATGAGTTAAATTGTTTACTGGTATTAAAAAGGGTGGGAGTCAGCTTTAATACGTTTCAGTCAGGAGAGACAGAAGAATAAAGTAAAGATAATATTTAATACAGAATATAAGTGTGAAGATTAACAGATGATTTGTGCTGATCTAGATTTAACAGAAGTCTTTGGTGCTTGGACACCAGAGGGAGATATTTTGTGAAGTGAGGGACATCTGAGTGGCAGCAGGATAAATCCCTCCATGGGGTCCAGACACTGTTGATGGTGGTGGTGGCTGCTGACGCCGAGGCTGCTGACTGCTGAGGCGTATGAGGCTGATGAATCCATAAAGACTAGGTGGTGATGGGGAGGTGGAGCGTGCACATGACTGCGGCAAGGAAGAACTGCAGCAGAGAAAGAACCACGTTTAAAATGAGGAGCAGTAAGATGATAGGCAGAGAAGGTGTGTCGCTGTGCTGGTTGATTGTGAATCAGCTGATGACTCAACTGACCTACCCAGACACACAGTATGTTACATGCATCCAGTAGTTGAGCTAAGCTCATAGCTTGGCTAATCAATTTCTGACCAAGTATGTCTGACTCCGCCTCAAAAGGCGGCGCTGTATCCTTTTGTAATGTAGTGCCTATTGAACTGGTTCCGGTTGACCCGAAGAGGAAGCTTATGACGAATGAAGATGGCGGAGCATGAATGTAGTTTCCTTGTCTGTCCAGAAGTGCATCTTCTGCTTCTTGGTCGCCATGGTGTTTGTTTGTTTTTCCGGAAGTTACTGAACTGCTATACACTGAACTGCTGCTATGTCATCTACTCCTTCTTCCGGGTGAAAGCCCGCAAAGGAAAATGGTGCATGCGACTCCAGTCTAAGTTGATACATGCAGCAATCGTTCGATTTTCAATCGAATTACCTAGGTGTGTTAGTCGAGCTATGGATAGTCCAATTTCAGTCGGACTAGGCTGTTTACATGCTTTTAAAAGGCCGGTTTCAGTCTGACCAAGCCAGTTATTCAATATTCTCAAGGTACTGAATCAGACCTAGAGATAATGAGTAAGCATGCATGCAAGGAGTGAATGACAGGGTGGGAAAGAAATTTAAAGGAGCTATATGTAAGAAATCTAAAGCAAATAGTCGTCAAATCATCCTAATATGTCACAGAGATCAGAGTCCTGCACTGGCTTGGGTACCCGCGGGTACCCGCAAAAACAGCTGATTTGCGGGTGGTTTTTAAAACAAAAAAATTTCCCGGGTTCGGATCTGGGTGGAAAAAATAACATGTGGGTCGGATCGCGGGTTTTAGATAAACACATCAAAATTAATATAAAATACTAAACTACAGATAACTATCTTGGTCATTATTTACTCTCTGAGGATCGCTTCCGCTATTTCGCAACGGTCATTGGTTCAGCTGTTTACACGCGTTTCACCATCTAATAACACTTTGTGATTGGACGAGAGAATCAACATGGCTGCCACCGTCTAACAAGCGCCACTTCCAAAACAGTAAATAATTATTTAGGTATTTGAGAAATAAGTGGATAAAACGTACAGCTATCACTTTATAATGTTTCTGAAGTGTTTCCCTGATGGATTACTTCTCTCTTCGATGGATTCTAAAAACACGTGACGGCTCGTAACTGCTGAACGTCGCTCTGGACAGAAAGTAAGTCTGTTATTACACATGTAAAGTTCCTTTACATAGATTAAAAGTTTAAAAGCATTAAACGTAACAAACAACTGCTTTTACACTCGTATGGGAGAAGAAAAAAAAGGGTTGATGATGGAGCTGAAGTCAGGTTTTTATTGTGAGAGCTGCTTCATTCAGGTCGTTGTTTACTCACTGGCACCTTAACTGTGGCAATATGCTGTTCAATATTCAGCCACTATGACCCAAAATGATTACTTTAAATCCGGGTTACCGGTCAGGCTGCGGGTCATGTTTCAACGGGTTGGACCGGGTTGCGGTACTAATTGGCCTGATGCACGGGCTTGTGTTTGTTCGGGTGCGGTTTTGTACGTCCCCGGGTCGGGTCGGGGTGGATCTTGAAAATTGGACCCATGCAGGACTCTGACAGAGACTAAGGAATAATGTTCATGTAACATACTGATCTCACTGACAACAATAGTACAGCCAGAATATTCGCATTTAAAAAATGTTTTTACGGTCTGCAAATCATGTTTATGTTTTGAATTTGTGTTTTGGCCTGTTGCACCACCCACCGCCGTCTACCAGTCACACAGTCAGTAGAGTCTCAGCGTCAGTTACAGTTACGACTGAGCTACTAAGGGTTAGGGTTAGGGTTAGGGTTAGATTTAGATTGCTCGAACAGCCCGCTGGAAAACCGAAGATCAAGGACACGGTGACGCGGCCCTGCCACGGCAGCCGCCTGTGGGCAAACAAATCACCCCCAGTTTCCACCAGATGCGTGTTGGTTGCGTCTGCGCTCCAGCACGGCAGCGGAGCCGATAGGATTCAATGCTAGTCAATGTGTGTGTTTCCACTGGCCGCGGCTGTGCTGTGTTCCGGCTCCGTCTCTGCTGCGGCACTCCGGAGCCCTCTGCAACAGATACGCAGGACTTCTATTTTTGCCAGCAACACAGCAATTCAGCACAGAGCACTAACCTCGAATCTGTAGGGGAGGGGGGGCAGACACGACTCGCGGCAGTATTTTGAATTTGAGTGCAGTAACTGTTTTGGCCACATTCTTACATACAGCGCCTTTAAAGCTTGAGCATTAAAAGTATTATCTTCCTGACTGAACTTCTGCTAGAGCTTCATTTGAGCCCACAAATCTTGCTCCTCAGTCAAGAAAGACTTTGCAACAAAGTAAGGACAGTCTTTAAACTCTTTAGTCTTCTTCAGATTGCAACCTTTTTACACCATCAGAGTCACCAAGTTGTTTGTTGAAATCTGGCAACAAGGCAGCATCATAGAAAAAAATCAGCCTTGGAAAGGAACACAAGCAGTCAGACAATCAGACCTGTTGTAAACGAACCTCAAGGTTAGTCAAGAAAGAGAGAAAAAGTCAACAGTGAAATGTTGACCTACTGTTATACTGTTCAGAGCACTCAACTCTAACGTGCAATGCTGACAAGTGTGTTCACTTCCAGTCTCACCCCAAAATAAAATTTCCATAATCTCCATAAACTGTTGTATAAATGTAGATGATTAGATGAGTAGAGTAGATGATGGTTTAATCATGCAAAAAAGCCCAAATGCAGGGTCAATTGTGATGATATAAAGAAAAGGTGAAAGTCATTAAAAACAACTTTGTACTGAAATTTGTTTTCTCTATATTTCATTATTTGTATATCTTTGTTACAATTTACCCCGTGCTCCCCTATTGTTTGGTTATTTAGTGTGGAACTGAATCAAAGTTTTGACTCAGCAGAGGGAAACTGCAGCAGCTCAGTGCAAAGCTAATGCCGGTGAAAGTGTAAATTAGGAAGCTAATCACCCCGGTTTTACATTTTTACATTTGGCAGTGATACACAAACTTCATCCTAATTGGAATTTTATGTTTCACTGACTTAATGAAATAATCTAATGGTTCAGAATCAGGCAGTGGATCATAATTCATGTGTACAAAGCCAAATGGGTTTGGAATGGCTCTTGCCTTAGTGGAATTATTCTTATGTTACATTAGTAAGACTGACTGAAATGTGCTACTTTTTAGAAGTTTACAATCTTAGGGGACTTGAACTGACTCTATCAGTTAAAACAGATGCATTTACATCAAATGTTTTTTTACTTCCTCCAACCATCTCGTTTTTTTTTCTTCAAGAAGTGATCTTAGTATTTTTATTAATTAATTTTAACATTTGCCTGGTAAATAAATGTATTTTCTTAAATTGTGTCTTTTACATATTATTTACACTAAAATCATTCATTAGGGCTGTTTAGTTACTTTTTAGTTACATTCATGGTGTGGCTCCAGTGTAAGCGTCAGCGTCAGCCAACCACTTTGGTCTAGACTGAGAAATCTCAACAACTGTTTGATACATTGCCATGACACAGATATTCACTGACCCAAGGAGATCCACTGACTTTTCACCTTATAACAACATTTTAATTTGTACTTTAGTTTACTAAAAAATACCCAAAGAGCTAATGACACTGCCACAGCTTCAGTCTTACTTTTGTTGAATGCTGATTAGCTGATGTTACCATGCTGACACACTAACCTTAGATGGTAAACATGGGCCGCATGGCCCAAGGCCCAGCCACCAGAGGGGGCCCCAGTGTCCCCATACTGGGAGAGGTACTCGTTCTCCAAATGTGCTGTGTTAACGTGGTCTTCTTGAACTGCTCTCAGGTCTTAGGCGCATTCACACTGGCACTTTTTGGTCCGCTTTAAACAAACCCTGGTCCGCTTCCACGGATAGTTCGGTTTGTTTGGAGTGGTGTGAACACTCATTCGAACTCTGGTGCGGATCAAATGAGCAAACCCTGGTCTGCCTGAAAACTGGGGGTCTCGGTTCACTTGCAAGTGAACCCTGGTGCACTTCGCTTACAGTGGGAAATGCAAACAGACAATCCAGCGAAACAAAGAGAGGAAGTGACCCAAAGAGAGGGAGAGACGTAGAGTGCAGTGCATTTTGGGTAGAAAAAAAAAACAAAGCCAACAGCACGAACCGGGAGAAGCAGAGGTAAAAGAGGAAGAAGTTGGAAAATGTCTCGTGGGCAGACGTGGAGCAGTGAGGAGGTGCAGGCATCTACCCTAAGACCTCATAAATTTGGTGTTGCTCCATTGTTTTTGTGGTGACCAAGCCGGCTGAAGGGGATGGGTTTCCGTTTTCGGTCCTGGCCAACTGATGAGCTGGGTTTTCTTCCTCATGCTTTTTTTCTTCCTGGTCAGTGGTCGTTTCAGGCAATACCGCCCCCAAATGAGCAGCTGTTGGAACTGCGTGATGTTGTCCAGGCGGTTTGGTCCGCTTTAAAATGTGCAGTGTGAAAGCAAACCAAATCAAGGTGTGAAATTTTTCAGCATTCCCCGCCCAATCGAATCGAGTCCCCCGGACTATCCTGGTGTGAATGAGCCTTAGTCTGTCCCCTCCCCTGGGACCACTTTGCCTTGGGAGACCCTGCCATGGGCTATTAGCCCCAGACAACACAGCTCACAGGATCATGAGGACACGCAAACCATCCACAAAGCTAAGGTGGTTCTTTCTTGGAAGGGAGCTTGGAGTAGAGCTGCTGCTCCTTCGCGTTGAAAAGGCATCAGTTGAGGTGATTGGCACATCTTATCAGGATGCCTTTTGGGCGTCTCTTGTTACATATGTCCCGGGCACATCCAACTGGTAGGAAGCCCTGGGGCAGACCCAGAACACGCTGGGGGGTTACACACGTTGTCTGGCCTGGGAGCACCTTGACGTCCCCCAGGAGGAGCTAGAAATGGTTGCTGGGGAAAGGGACATCTGGAATACTTTGCTAAGCCTGCTGCCCTCGCGACCCATCTTCGGTTAAGCGCTTGAAAATGGATGAATGGATGGAACATCAGTCATTGTTAGCATTGTCACTGTGATCATGTTAGCATGCTGACGTTAGGATACAGCACAAAGCACAGATCCCCAGAATCCAACACCCTGGAGCTTTAAAATGGGGTCTGCCCATTCTTCCGACAGCCCATTGGCATATTAAAGCCATTGTTCCAAAGTCCCGTTGTTCCGAAATCATCATGATGCCCTGTGGTTAAGGTCTGGTTAGGTTTAGGCACAAAAACCACTTGGTTAGGGTTAGGAAAAGATCATGGTGTGGGTTAAAATGAAAAAGAAAGTGGCAAACACATAAGCTGTGAGCCTGCTTCGCCTCAAGCCTTTCCCAGATGACCCAGAGCCGGTTGCGGCGCACCATCAAGGCAGAAAGACGCCCGCCGGGAGCCGTTCAGCACCGCAGAGAGCTCCCCATACAACCCGGACCCCAGAGTTAATAACAGGAGGTTATGGTGTTTCATTCTCTCCTCTCTATGACACTTATATCTCGACCAGTAGCCTACTTTTGTTGCGTTGCTGATCCTCTATGGTACACAAATACAGTATAGCCTAGTATAATCACATATCGGAACAACGGGACGTCGGACTAATGAGAGGTCGGAACAATGAGCGGTCAAAACAATGCTACGGCACCCTTTAAAACAGCATCAGAGGCTGCACTGCTGTGGGCATGTTGCCTCAGGTACCTGGGAAGATGAAAATGGTTGATGACAATTTGAGTAATAGATTAGTTTGGGGGCTTACTGGACCCAAAATGCTGTACTGTTTGTAGTACTCTGGATTTTACTAGCCTACTCTGAAAAGTTATCTCTCAAAGGAAAGTTAGTCTGAATGCTGAATTTATGTGACAACCTTTTATGGCATAAAGCTCTGTCCAATTTACATTTGAATGCTGGAGCATGCATGGGTTAAAGCTTTAGCGTATTTAATGTTGATGTAAAATCCTATTGCATCATGACTCTTACTGATATGAATCAAATGTAACTAAATACTACGAAAGAAATAAATGCATGTTGATCATTCCAAAGCTTGTTTGGACAACAATATTTTGAGTTCATTCTCAATAAAAAAGGAATTATAGATGTTTTCTGTGTGTTCAGATGATGTCTGTGTCACTCTTGTTTGTGCCTGTTGCCGCTTACAATAACTGTGAAACATCACTTGCTAATTCCTCTTTCCTGTCAGGGTGTACTTGGCAAGTGAAAGTGGGCTGCGACTGCTGATGGTGAAACAGAGATGGATAAACTGCGCTTTGTACCAAATGGAGAATGTGTAGCTTCGGTATAGAAGCAAAGCTAACACTCATCTAAATAATGCATGCATGTAATGTTTTTGCTGGCACAGAAACCCGTTGCTTTAATGCTCTCTTAGAAGTGACAAACGTGCAAACGCTATAGGGGGGATGTATATGTTTTGTTTGTGCGTCACAGAAAGCACAAACTGCACTAAAGGAAATTACACATGAGTAATTTACATATAAAATGAAGGGACTAATCTCAGTTGGTCGCACTGTAAAGACGCTCTTTATGAGCGCTGCGCATCAGGACGGCATGCATTTAGAAATGACTGAAAAATATGTTTGTCATAAAAAAATTTTTTTTAGGCTAAGCTGCGAGGATTTAGGACATTTCTTTGAAAACAGAAATGTGGACTGATGTATTTGTCTTGTTGTTGTTGTTGTTGTCCATTATTGACCCCATCAAACAAAACGGGGGCACTAGAGAGCTAATTTCTTATCTAGGCCTAACCGCCATATGGATTTTTACTAAACTTGGTGGACATGTAGAACAGGACGCCTCAAGGTGACTGGAGAAATTTAACTCTAATTGGCAACTGGGTGGCGCTATAACAACAGAAAAATGCTTCAAAATGGCTAAAATGTGACAGATTGCTGTGGCTGCAATCGTACTATCAAATTCACAAAAACTTTGTCTGAATACATTGCTCTTCTTAATGGGTTCAGTTGACTATTTAATCTGCAATTTCCTATGACCTGTATCCCAAACACACACCATGTGAAACTGTACGTGGGCAACTGTGCACTCAGTGGGTATGGACTAGTAATTATTATTTTTTAAAGTGCAATTAAAGAGACATTTTATATTCCACCCATGGTAGTTTTCAGCAGACTACTTTGTGAAAGAGGTTAGTTGTAGAGACAAAGCCCCAGAGAATTACAGCCAACTCTGCAGCTCAACTGAGCTTTTCCCCTCTTTTAGCTTAATACTTTTGGTTTCACTCTCATCCAGTCCCATCCACTGCAGCAGCAGCAGCAGCAGCAGCAGCAGGCAGCTGTTTTCACAGTGTAATGATAAACCCACTGTACATTATCTGCCCATCACCAGATGGCAGACAAAGTTAACAACAAGCTGGTGAATGTATCTGCTTTTACATTTAACTTAGCAGCTGAAGAGCCGAATATTTCTCCCAGGAGTTGGAGGAGACCAAACCAGAGCTAAAACAAGAGTGAAATTAGGAGTTTTATTCATCTGGTGGACACAAACACAACTTTGATGTGATGATCATGTTGCTCTGTATCTATATATAATGATTATATGTCTGGGCTGTGTGTCTGTCAACTTGTGGTAGAGTTATTTTAACCCTCCAGTGATTAAAACAATTTTTTTATCCAGTGAAAATGACATCTGTAGGAACAAAATTTACACTTGCCATATGTAGACTTGTAGTATTTTGCTTCCTCATGTGCATAAAGCCTCATTGTACCTGAAGTGAACTGTGTCCTTGGAGAGTTTTGTATATGAGAAGCTTGCTTTGTAGCTGTTCTCATGACAGTTATCAGTGAACTGGAGGCCTCCCTTTGTTGCCCTTTTGCAATTTTATTATGCGACTGAATCCGTGATTTTCGGTCCGACCTACAGAGGACACTCCAGGTGTCAGAGCTCTGACCTTTCAGCTGAAATAGATTGATTCTGTTGTAACCCTTATTATTCTGTTTTATCACTTTATTAAATAACACCAAAGACAACCTGATCGTTTCACTCTTTATTTGGTCACTTCTGCTGCAACATCATAAGGCACAGGTCATGTGCTTGAAAGGTTCTGTTTCTTACTAAGAAGAGGTTTCAACATGCTTTAGGTGACTGATATGTGTCAAAAATCTTTGTACCTTGTATACTACTTGGTGGTGTTTCCTTGATGATTATGAAGGAAAGATGATGAAACAACACGATATATGAGCTCTTTTAAGTGTGTTTATGCAAATCAAAAGCACGCAGAGGCACACAGGGTACAGCCAGGAATTTCTATTAAACCCTTTTTTCTGAATAAATTATTGCTGGTTATTGTTTTGTAAGTAAACTTTTCCTTGTCCTCTTTTTTTAAAATTACTTTATTTTTTAAAGAAATTTTTTTGGGGCTTTTTGCCTTTAATGTACAGGACAGTGTGAAATGTGGAGACAGAAAGAGTGGGGGGACGACATGCAGCAAAGGGTTGTAAGCCGGAGTCGCATCACCTCTATACATAGGGCACCGGCACTATCCACTAAGCTACCGACGCCTCCTTTTCCTTGTCTTTGTCCTCTGAAACAAGACATAACCCTGATTTTCTTAACAAGTCCTCTTTGGAGTTTGAGACACATGCAGCAAACTGAGGAAAAAGTGTGCAAATATACATCTTTATCAAGACAGTTCTCAGTGTGTGTGGTGTCCTCCACAAACAAAGACAAAGGTGATTTTAACGATCTTTTTGCAGAGTTTAAAACTGGTGCAGAGTCGGCAGTTGGTTGGACAGCATTAAGCAGAGACAGTGTAAATCTCTGCAGCGTTGTTCAACACCTGGCTAACAGCAGACAGTGGACACAGTGCCAGAAGTGTGGCCATTTTTATCACAGAAGAATGATGGTGGAGAGAGGGAGGACAAAGGAGCATGAAATAATCTATCTAGATGTGGATGCAATAATCCATGTCAATTTGGCCACAAGACACTGGCTACATGTCATTCCTTTGTTTGCTGAATGAATGTTCATTTTGTTGGCCTTACGAGAGTATCATTGTTTTATTTAATTTAAATTTTTGCCTCATTCTGTGTGTTAGCAGGTTTTCAGGTGATATATTGGTTGGTCAGGAAGTGATCACAGGTGGTCACAATGAGGGCACATAATGTGTGCTGTATTTTTTTTTAGTTAGTTTTGAGGTTTGAAAGCATTTTGAATATTCAAGACTGTTTCGATTCAATTAAACGGCACTTCAGATGACTGTAATTTAAAAGCAATCCAGGTGCACATTTCGGCAAAGCACCTTACCATACTGTTACTTAGTGTTTATCACTGTAAGCAACACGATCACATTACTTCACAAGAAGTTCAATTGATTTTATGTACAGCTGAGAAGCAGCTCCTTCATTGGAGTCTGAACACTTAACTTATTGAAACAGTCCTCTGAGGAAACTTTGACCTCAATCTGAACCTTTCACAGATTTCAGCTTTTATTGGTTTTCCTACTAATTTTAAATTTACATGATCCACGACAATCAGTGGTATTAATAATATAATATTAAGAGCATGCAGCTTGGATCGCTCTAGATTCTCTTATAATAGGCCAGTGTTTGAGAACGTTTGATAGTTAAAATTACATTATTCTTTTTATACTTTTATGAACAATGCTGGCTGATTAGGTCACACACACACACACACACACACACACATGAAAAAATCATTGTACGATAAGTTGTCTCTTTGAAATAATAAGTGTTTTATCATGTGTCCTCAAAAGTGACAGGTTGAAACACTTGAGCCAGATTTTTCTTCTAAAAAGTGTTGTTTTTTTTCTCCTGGAGTTTCACTAAAATAAAACTTAGGCAAGAAAGACGTGTGAAGATATATAGTGTTTGTAGTGAGAATTAGTGAGCTTCAATGAACCACAGGCTGAATCAAACTGACAGGACCAGACTGAAAAGTCGGCAGATGGTGAAAAGACAGTGAGAGAGAAATCGCGGAAACACAAAGAGAGACAGATGAAGAAGTGAATTTGTTGTGGGCGAAGTGTGCGACACGCCAGCTATGGTGATGATGATGAAGAATAGGACAGATCAGCTGTTGGCAGCCATGATCCCACGAAAGAGACGACTGGGAATCTCATCTCTTCACTAGACAGTGTGTGACTGTGTGTGTATGTGTGTGTGAGGGAGGGATTGTGTGACATTAGGCATGTGTAAAACTATGTAATATTATGTGGTGTATTAATGTTGATTATGTAGATGCCTGTGCTGTTATGTAATGACAAAATCCAGCATGCTTGATTGTATTTGTGGTTGAATGTCTGTTTTCCCCCCACTTTTTTTTGGGTGTGTGTGATTTAATTTATTTGTCTGTGTGTATGCATGTGTGTACGTGTGCCTGTAACATAAAGATGGTTGGCTTAGCTAGTTACTGTGCTGCACATTCTCCAAGGAAAGAAGTGACCACTCAATATCTGTCATAACATGTTATTTTAGAAGGATCAAGTCTTTTTTTTCCTGATAAAAGATCTTCTTAGGCACCCCTTACATTAGATTACTGAAGGTGTTTTAAGGTAATTGACTTGATCTGTTAAGAGAAAAGTGAATGGCTTCATAAATTTTGTTAAATTGTTTAAAGGAACAGTCTGCAATGCAAAACTGTATACTTCAGTACGTTATTGTTTACATTTAAAACCTAGTTCATTATTTAGCTGTACGGTCCACAGCTTTGCTATTTTGGTTTACTCTCACCGCTCTCAGGTTAGTTTTTGGCAGCAGCAGCAGGCAGCTGTTCCCTGTTAAAAATTAAAATTAAAAACAACTCACTGTACAATAAACCTGCTCACTAGTAAACTATAAAAAGCCACAATTTCAGAACAGTTGGAGCATATAGCTGCTCAAGAGTCAGGGACCAGTTGCATAATACACCTTAAGTTTTATCCTGAAGTATGACACTTAATTTCTCCTTAGGGCACAAGTATACTGGCTGCGTGGCCAAATGTACGCGTACATAGTGTGCTGCCTGTGTGTGTGTGCTTGCTGCAGCACAGTCGTTCGTCAACGCAGCCAAAACGCCTGATACTGGTGGTCTCTGCTAGGGGCAGACCACAGCACTCAGACACAGAGGTCGTGAAAAACAAAGAAGGCGGTGACACTGTATTTCCAGATGTAGTAGGCAATACACAAACATGGATACTCTCAATGAAGAGGAGATTATAATTTTGTGTCTTTTAAGATCTCGCCAGAGGACCTCACGTTCACGGTCTCTAGAGGTCTACTTTGTACAAGTGCCCCTAGTGTTCAGTCATTCATTCATCTTCTAACCGCTTCATCCTCTTGAGGGTCGCGGGGGGGCTGGAGCCTATCCCAGCTGACACTGGGTGAGAGGCAGGGTACACCCTGGACACGTCTTTGGACTGTGGGAGGAAGTCGGAGTGCCCGGAGAGAACCCACGCTGACACGGGGAGAACATGCAAACTCCGCACAGAAGGGCTCCCACACCCGGGATTGACCGGCAACCCTCTTGCTGTGAGGCGAGAGTGTTAACCACCACACCACCGTGCCGCCCTGCCCCTAGTGTTCATGTCAATATTGCATCTTACGCATGCATCACGTTACCTCGCATCAAAGTGAGTGGCCTACGCGCATGGCAGCCATGATGCGTACGCGCACGCGTTGTCTGCAGCAAGTATACTTCTCACATTAGAGATTTAACACAGAATCCCTTAAAAAGGTTGAACGAGATTCTACAGCGGTAAAAGTTTCCATGTTCACTTGAACTCACACTTGTGATGCCTGTTATCGTCTCACAAAGTTGTCTTATAGGTAGATAGTGAAAAAAAGGCAGACAAAAAGAAGACAAAACCAATTTCCTGGTTTTCTTGTCTCCTGACTTCCTGAGGATTGGATTTTCTCTGTGTGACTGAGACGTGGCTGACTGTAAAAAAAATGTAAGCAGCTAGGTAAGATGACGTGTGCCGTCTGAGTGCCGTAAATCGTTTCGTCCTGGAAGCGACCTGGGGCGGACCCGGAGACAGTTTCCTAAAGGTATGGATATACACTATATAGAAATAGCTTATCTTCACACCGATGGTCTCATTTGCTGTTGTAGGTCACGCACAGACATCAGCAGAAACGAGAGACTTTTGCATATCCAGTTAAAAGTTCCTTGTAGCGGCTTTAAGTGAACATTTTAGGGAAACCTTAAGGAGAAGATTTAAGGGTGTTTTGTGCAACCGATTTTATTTTGAGGAAACCGTTAGTAGGACTAAAAATCATAACTTAAATTATTTTGTGCAACTGGCCCCAGATATATGTCTTAGGACTGTGTAAAGATGAAAAAACAGAGCTAAAGAGTGAATATTGGAGTTACATCTGCCAGGTGGCCACAAACATAACTCCAAATAAATAATAATGATATTGCTCTGTCACTGCTTGATTTATAAATAAGCAAATATTTGCTAACAAGTTCACCATATGTACTTAAAAAGTCCATGTTGCACCCACAACTTGTTTCTGCTGCCCTCAAGTGGCCAAAAAATGTAATGTTTTTCTCTGCTGCTAAACTTTGGACTCTTAAAGAGGAGTGTGTGATGAAGGAACAGGGGGAAGTGTGAACCTCGATTAGTGGTGTTAAAAGTTTTAGGTGAAGCTGAAGAAGCAGAAGACTTTGTGCCTTAAAAATCCATGTCTTGTAACTGAATTTTCATATCTTATATTGTTAATTTCGATGCCAGTTACAACATCACGTCATGTTTCTCAGTTGCCTGATTTTCATGCTACAAATCTCAGTCATTCTCAGTTACCACACTGGCAGATTTGCTTTGGTATAACATTGTGCAATAGTGTTTTACAGTGAACTAGAAAGTGCCAGATGACCTTATCTGCATGTGTATCTCATTGAGTTGCATCAGCAGTAACAGCAACACACGAGTGAATCCAAACACAAGTGAACATGACACTGAAACAGTTCAACAATTGTAAAGGCAGCAGATTCATTCCTCAGGTACAACTGCATTATTCATGAAAACCTTCCTGTATCCATGTCGGCATTTTTGTAGTCGTGTACACAGCGACCACGTGCAGTAACACACTGCAGCAGCAGCAGCATCCCTTCACCTCCTTTCTTTTCAAATTCAATTACCCTCCTTAGAAAGCAGAATGAGGTTTTTTTTCTGTCTTTGAGAGGGGGGTTGATGATTGCGATGAAGTTCTCACCGGCATCACCTTCATCATCATCAGCTTCATTGCTGTTTCTGATTAGCTGCTAATGGGTTCACACATCATTATGTTCAATCATGGTGGGAGTCCCCATCGCTCCGGCTGAATTATGCAGCCGCTGCTTCGGCCGAGGAGGGCGAAACGCTTCCTGCCTGCGTTAAAACGGCAAGACTAAGAGCTCTGTGGAGGCCACGCACACATGCCAAATGTGTGTGCGCCGGAACATGCATGCACTCACAATCATTGCTACTCTGCTTGCTAAATCTGCCAAGGATTTGCTCCAACTGTTAGAAAAGTTGTGCTTTATTTTTCCAATTAATTAATACGAAAATACAAAGCGCAGGACAGAAAGAAAGAAAGAAAATAATGCCACATAGCATATCCATTATATTTTGTTCCCAGTGCTAAGATTTACTCTCAGAAGGACAAACTATACAAAGCGGATCTAGATGAACAAAAAACTTCACTTCATTCTTAAAATCTCTAAACTTAGAGACACATACTTGCAGTCAGACAGGAAGTTCAGTTGTGCATCTGGTAAATGTTAGGTGTCATGGATTCAGCACTATGTGGCCCATAGAGCAGGCATACTAGACTTCCACTGGCCGAGTCAGCTACTCCTGCTTTAGCCCTTCGCTAACACGAATGAGGATGAAATGATAGCCCTGTTAGACTTTCCAAATGTTTTTGAACCGAATGGATCAAAATCTAAAAGTAAAACGAGTTGTGACAATCAAAAAATGCGTCTCTTTCGCCATGTAAGTCCATTGGAAAAAGTCTTCTTGGGCCATACGGCATCACTTGACAGACGTAACTCCACTGTTTGGCCACTACGAAAATTGGCTTCAAAGCCTGATGTTGGTTGGCTACGGGTACAGACACGGGAGGGGTTGAGCTGAGAAGGTGAGGCTAGCCTTCCATGTCTGCTAGAATACTGTTGCAACTATTCAACTATTGAACCATTGAAAATATATTTCATGCAAAATGCCTAGATTATATATTCTATCCACAGATGGTGTGGTCATTGGGACTGCAATATCAGTATGTCCACCACTTAAGTCCAAACTGAAAAACAACAACTATTAGATGGCTTGGAAGAAAATTTTGCATAAATATTCATGTTCCCCAGAGGATGACTCCCACTGATCCCGATGATTTCTCTAACTGTTCATCTAGAGCTACAATAAAGCTGTTATTTTTGTTATTTTTTTATTGAAATGTCTCCTATTAACTGTCACATGGATTGCCATGACACTTGGTATAGATATTCATGGTGCCCATAGGATGAATCGTATTGGTGACATCCACATTTTTTTTTCTTGTGTCACCAACAGGTTTGTGGTTCAGATTGAAAAACTGTTGGAGGGATCGCAATGCAATTTGCTCATACGGCAAAATTGCTAGTGTTGTGTCGTTTACGAATGAATCTTTCAAAAGAACGAATCTGTTGAGTGAACGTACTGAACTGAATCACTTCCGGAACTGAGTTGTTCATTTCTCAGTTCAGTTGAGCTCAGCAGCTAGCGTGCCGGCCGGGACTAGAACTGCCGATTCGGTCCGTGCGAACAATGAATCACTCGCGAGTCGCAAGGCAGCCAGGGTGCAGGGAGGGACTGCCTACCACGTGACGAATCACTCTGTGAATGACGTAACCCTGATCCCTGAGTGATTCAGATCATTTCTTCTCAGCGATACACTTTTATAGGGACCGTTTTCTCCAAGCTTACGGCTAATGTAGCCAGGAGTCAAGCCACATGAACACAATCACACACCTCCCCATTGTTTTCACAGACTTAGTTTCCAGATAAACAAACTTAAAACATTAGGCTGGCCAGTAATGAGACTCACCAGTGTATCAGTTCATTGAATCGGACTACGCAGTACACAGTCAGGGCTCCTCCCGCCAAGCACTGAACAATTCGTGAACGAATCTTTTTAATGAACTGATTCTAGTGATTCAGTAACATCTAAAGAACTGCTTTGCCCATCACTACAAAACACCTGCTGTCATCATATTTAATTCATCAAGACTTTTGATCAGTCAAGCCAGGCTCAACTTTTTCAAAACTAACTTCAACAAAGTTTTTAATAGCCATAACTCAACAACATTTGTTGTGCAGTAGCAAAGTCATATTCACTGTTTGCCCAACTGCTCAGCCAGTGACTTCTCTCCGACTTCTGTGTGGTATTGGAAAAAATAAAATCCAGACAAAAGCCAATTAGCAGTACATATTTTGCAGACAGAGTTAGGTTGGCCTACATTCAGCAGCTTCTTGCCAAGACGATAACCATTCAACAGTAAAAATATGGTAAACCAATAATGCATACAAACCTGGCCTCATTAATTTCCTTCTTAACAAATCAAATTTGCTCTTCCATACAAATCAAATACAGACTGTAGAAAACATAATACAACTCTAAGCTGAACAGTCCTAGTCTTACTGTCATTCCTTTAACAAGGTAGAGTTAATTGTTTTTCTGAACATGAGCCATGAAACATCAGAGTAATTGGCACATAAAGTTGCCAAAGGTCTGCAGACTACAAAGGGAAACTAGGAAGATGGCTGTTCTCAGGTACTTTATCATTTGTGGCATGATAGCCTTTAAACACATAGATACTGTATACTGAAAAAATATATGGAAAGAAAGAAGCAGTCTCGGCTTCTGTCAGGTTTTTTTTCTGCTTTAAAACACTTGTAAATACATATATCTGTGTAAACGCATCAAATCAAGTGAAATAAAGCATAACTTATTTAAAATTAATGAATGTGACAGCGGCAACCGACTGTAGCCTCCCACTTTAATTTCTTTTTACAAAAGAAGTCACACCTAAATGAACAGAAGTCAATGAGTCAATGGTATTTTCTATTCAGTCATTTGCCATGCACCATCACACCACACTGCAGAACAAAAACGTACTGCCGAATAACTTTCTTTCGGTGGAAGAGTCTAGAAACTTCCTTTCATATAAGCCCTTCATCATACAGTTTATATAAGTAAAAATAATTAGAATTAATCAGATCTGTTTAGCATGTAAGTTAAGAAGGTTTGAATCCGTAAAGCAAGAAGTAGGAGTACTTTCTATTTAAGAGTGAAAAAGAAAGTAAATAAGCACAATTTTAAATCTGATTATACATGACAAAATTATTCTCAGTTTTCTGTCAACATTAGTCACACGTAATCTGAGCTTTGGAGATGTTTCTGGCAGTATTGCTCTCATTATATTCTTTTTACTGTGTACAAAACCCACAACAATATACCATAAATTGGTGAACTACTTAGCAGTCTGTGTACATTGTGCAGTCGGCTGCAGCTGAAGGTGTACAGTAGGGCCCCAGCAGTGCATGTGAGCGCCGTGCTGTGAGGTGGTGGTGCTCAGCAGGATGGAAATGCATGAAATTATCCTGAGCCACGTGGAGAACTGACTCAAGTGTGGATGATTAAAGGGAATCAAAATGTAAATGCAGGACCAGTCCGTATTTAGATTTTTTCTTCTTCTATTTTTTGTTTTCCTTCGACTGTGCTCCAATTTACACCCTGCAAGAAAGCAAAGAGTAAAAAGCCAAAACATAAAACAGCATCTTCTTCAGATACGAGCACACCTGCAGGTCTCATCAGTGTTTGATGTGCTTGAATAAAATGGAAATATGTTAAGACAAGTAAAGCAAGCGGAGGACACTCTTGCTCTCAAAACAGAAATCTCTCAGACAGAGGAATGCGGCTGTTCTCACATCTCACTGTGCCAAAGGAGTGTCTTCATTTGACTGAGAGTGGTAGCCTTGTATCAAGGCTTCCAGCACTACCATACTTCAGATCTCAATTTTCAAGATTTGTGAGCCAGAAAGTGAAAGAGGGAGAGGGAGAGAAGATAATCAGAATGAGGAACGCAGTGAAACAGAGGGGGAGAAATAGAGGATGATGGAACAGGGAATAAGAGGGACATGCAAGAGAGTATTGTAATTATATCAGGAAGGGTCTGTAATAGAGTATACTTGCTGATAATTTGGAGAGATTGGGAGGGGAGAAATGGGGCGTGGGTAGGATGTCACAGAGAGAACAGAGAAGATAAAGACACCCAAAAAGTAAGGGAAAAGTACGCTCAGTGATTTCAAGCTCTCAGCAAGTATACTGCAGAACAAGTAAGTGTTGTCTGTTTAATACCGTATTGATCAGAAATTCTGTTTTGCGATACATTTACAGGGAGACTGAGTTCAGTTTATTCTGAAGTTCTCCCTTGAATTTTATATTTTTTCCAGCATTAGTCTTAAAGGATTCTGCTTCTTTCATGCACACAGAGGCAGAGAGAGACACATATAGAATTGGAAGTACAGAACAGTAATTGTGACATCGATGCATGATTTCATGGCCTGTGGAAATCAAGAGAATGACAGCCTGAGTGGCTGATTTACTGAATGGGTCTCTGATTCACTGGGTGACTCATACTATATGTGTTCAAGGTTGGAGGTAGAAGTAGGAAGTGTCATATCTGCCTACATGCATTCAAGTTACCAAGGTGGGAAAAACATGAATGTTGTCTTTGCTCCAAAGCATCTGAGAAGTTGTAAGTTTATAGATTTAATGGATTAATTTTGATTTATTAGAACACAAATTGATTGAAGAACTTGTCATTTTAAAGATTGGGTGATCCTGTCTGTAGACTTATGTTTACACAGCCTTGTTTAGGATGACGGCGATGTTCAGCCTGTGCCGGATCCTGTCTCTTAATATATGTCTACATGTTTGTTTTTAAACATTCCAATCCAATATCTTCCTCAATCTGCATTCTTGTTTGCACCTTTTTTTTCTCACGTACTTATGAAGCATCATCAGTCATAACCCCATTATTGGTCCAATTCAAGGGTGAGCCTTCAGCCAGGTATGGTCATTTTATCGATGATCCTTTGAGAGATGACACACCAGCCAGTGGCAACAGAGGTTAGAATTTCCATTCTACAACTGTTATTTTGACATAAAACAAAGATATGTTATTTTGTAGGTATGGCACCAACCATTGTTTGGCTACTGCTTTAAAAAACAACAGTTTAAACAGATAGATAGATATAGAAGACTATTTTACATGTACAGAAAGTTCCAGGATTTAATAAAAAATGATAACTGAAATGCCATGGGACAGGAAGTACAGGTGAAACAATTTGTAAGATGGTGTACAGGATTTAATTACCACTAAGCCTTTAGGCTGCACCAGCTGCTAATAGGTTACAACATAAACTGAGTGGTGGGGTTGACACCAACAAGCAAACACGCTGGTCTGACCTAAGCCCTGATGAGCTCATCTTACTTTCGGCAGACGCTGCAATCGTCCCCCTCACAGCATCGCTTACTAAACTGGGTGCCTGGAGCCAGGCTCGGTGCTCTCTTGCATGGCCAACTGTGTACTGAGCTCACTGCTGGTTTGTGTAGTGTATGATAGTGCTTTTTGAATATTGTAAATATAAATTACAGTGAGGACAACTGTTGACTGAATCTCCATATTTGTCTTGTTGTATTCTCTGCTCAGAGAGGCCTTGAGTCTATCTCCTTCTCTCTCTCTTTTGGATCTCTCTCCATGGTGCTGAAACAGTAAACCCAGTCTCTGCTTAGCCCCATTTTCACAATACACTTTCGGTATGGTACCTTTGGAACCAAAAGTACCCTTCAGACATGGTACCTAGACCCTAGTGTTTCCACTGCAAACAGTTCTCTTAAATGTGGGCAGGGTTGTTGTCGCTCATTGTCCACAGAACGGAGTTGCACACCGACATTTCAGAACAAAATAAAACAGGCTGCAGTGAGACTCTCTCTCCATGGGATATTTAAAGATAGCTGATTTGTGCATTCAGTCCTTCTCAGGCAAGCTCAGGGGTTGAAGTGTTGCTATAACCCTACACTCTGCAACACATTTATTTTCTCTGAGTGAGGACTGGAATATATGCAGTTCACATAACCCAGCTGAAATCAATACATACAAATGCTTGAAGGCCCACTCATTACTAGAAGTGTCTGTCATGTCACTAAAGTGATGGTCAGAGTTGTCACATAGACTTAAGCCGTGCTGATTGATTCACATCCTCAACTTATTGCATTATGTAACATTACAAGTTAAAATTCATTTTATAGCTACAGTTTACTAATATATAAATCTCTCCATGGAATGAACAGTGGTTACATGAGCCTCAAAACCAGCCACAACTCGGCCCTGAGCAGAGTGTAGTAGCTCCACCTTTTAGTACCAGATCTGTGTGCTAGGTACCCCAACAGAGGGGGGACCAAAAGTGGGGACGGTACAAAACGGTTCCATTGGTACCATCCACAACTTTTCACAGTGGAAACTGAAAAAAAGTGTACCAAACTGAACTGAACTATACAGGGCTGCTTGAAACAAGGCTTATGACTATCTCTATGGTGCTGAATGGTTACTCTTTCGGTCTCACTATGGTGATTAAACATTCAAATCCTGTCTCTCTGTGGGTCTCTCTGTATGGTGTTGAACCAGTTAAACCCAGGATCCTTTAACGGTGGAATTCCAGGGAGCCTACATAATAGAATCCCACTGACGGATTGTGCCAATGTCAAGGATCCTTCAAATTCTGATGAGGACCGAGTCCTTGCTTAAGAGAATTTTCAAGGATTCATGTGTGTAACCTCACCAGACATAAAGTACCCACATTATTTGCACATGAATTGCCCGAACTGAAGGTGGTGCCTCGTCAATGACACACACCTGGGCACACTGTAGCCTGTTCCAATGTGTGTTCACCAGATGCTGTAAGGAGTCTTGCCTTGCCCCTGTAGGACCTGACTAGGAAGTGACTGTCCTACCATGGAAGCATCCTTTGTCAAGTTTTCAGAATCACCACCAGTCTCTCTGTGGGTCTCTCCCTGTGGTGCTGAAACAGGTAAACCCTGTCTCTCTTTGGACTGAACAGGTAATGAGATGGTCAAATGATTGAATGGCTTGGTGACTTACTGACTGTCCCCGTTTACTTGGTAACTACTTGGTACTGTAAGTGGTAGGCAGTAGTTGACTGACTGGACAGACAAAGGACTGTGCTGCTTTAATAATCCTGCAGAGTTTTGGTATTTTTAGAACAGAACTCATTTTTTTATTGGCATTGCTGTAAATATACATTTTTTTACCTTCTATTATCATATTGCCCTTGATTTCTATTTTATTGGTTCTCCAAAGCATTTAGAGATGATTGAGTTTTATAGTTTTTGTGTCTCAGTGATGTATAACTCTGTGCATTTATGCTCTGTTCCATTCAGCTCTTTTTCACAAAATCTGCCAGCTAAATAAAGACTAACTGCTTTCAGCTCATATGCCATTAGAACAATTATGAATGAGACAGAAAGTGAGACAGAGAGGAAGAAGAACAACACAATGGTGCTGCAGTGTCTTTCATTTTCACATCAAACATACACATAACCACATAAACATGCAGCTATGGGCCCCATGGCTTTGCCTTTTATGCATCCACGCACATGCACAATATTCATTGCTGTGAACAATGTCACCACAATTACCTTTGAACATGAACTGAGGGGCAGACTTGACACCTCATACATGCAGACATGTGGACGCCCACACTCATTTCTACAACGCTTTCTTGGAATTCAAATGAAATTTGCAATTAAATTTTCTTTCTTTGTAACCGAGGTCTTTGAGAGCTGTCTTTCAACGACTTTGAAAGGCATTCTTTCTTTTCTCCTTTCTTTATTTTCAATTCACCCGCTGTTACTGGCAAGTGTGGCTTGAATAACTCATGTGTACGTGTGTGTCCTGTTTTATATGTGCATTTGTGATATCTGCGCATGAAGGTGTGGGCGTGATTTCCAGTTTTTTATGTGCATGCCTGTGCATACCTGTGGATGTGTGTGTGTTTATGCAGGCCTGTGTGTGTGTGTGTCTATGCATGTGTGTGTTTGTGTGTCACAGCCAGAGGCGGTGGTGGGAGGTTAGGGGTCAGATGCAACCGGCTTTTCAAACCCCAGGGATCAACTTCAACAACAACAACAACCCCCCCGTCTGTCTGTCCAACTCAAGCCTCCAGCCCAGACAGTGCCAAGCTCAGGGATCACTGGGCTTGGCACAGACACACACACGAACACACATACACATCTCCTCGAGCTACAGCTGTGCACTACATCCCAGAGTAACACCTCACTGCTATCAAAGCAGCACCAGAACACACCAACCACCTTGTACCTGAGAGCAGAGGGGTTTCAGGTAATAACACGCCCTCCAGCAGCCATGTTGGAGGTCCTGAGCTCCTGGGAAACAGTCGCTGTGAAGAGATAATATTGATTTCAAATGATACATTGTTGGATTTACAGATTGCATATCTTTTGAATCATTGTAGGTGTGTTTAGTTGTTTATTTAGCGTGTAACACATTATCATCAACTTCAGCATGAAGTGCAGCAACACGGTGAGTTTGCGTGGAATTTTAAAACATGTTAAATAATAGCAAGATGCTTATAGCTAAATACGTAAATGACTATATATGATATTCAGCGGAATATAAACACAATGCTCCACCTCAAGGTCCTATTAAGCATGCATGCCAACACACACGCATCATGGCTATGACATGCTCCATCACAATGTAGCCTGGCTGAGTGAGCAGAGCCACCAGAGGCTTCCTCTCAGGCCTCCTCTTGTGTTTTATCACAGTCAAATAATGACAGTTGTTCACAATTTTATTTTGTAATGTAATTTCTGCTCTACTTGGTACAGTGTGCAGAGTGAAGGGTAAGCAACGGGCTGATTTTAGGAATGGTCAAAAGCAGCTACGAGCCCCTGGAGCTGTGTGATGACATTGTACGTGATGACTTCAGTCAGTGTGGCCTCTGTTTAGTTTTTATGTAGTACCTCTGAGTGTCCCAGGTGTTCTGTTGCACATACAGGACTGGTGAAGATTACTGGCTGGTAAAAATATTAATTATTTTTTAAGAAAATCTGAACAGTTTATCACATTTAATTAGGGGTTGTGATATGAAAACAGCCACTAAAGTCTATGGCTTGTTCCAACACCTAAAAGAACCCATTGACACTGACCTCTTGTGGCTCTGCTGGTGGTAGCATGATGCTGTTATAGAGTCCCAAAACCTCTAACAGAAGAGGTCATGGTGGATGGGTGATTAAAGAGTGTATCTTTCAACCAACAGTCAGTGTTTGTGTCTTTTTCATCATTACTATTTGGACATTTTTATGGCTATTTTTGACAGCTGAGAGATGACGGACATGACACTGGTGTCAGTTCACCATGATCATGACCTTTTGCTAACTTAAACAAGCAGTTTTAGTTGCCTAAATCTAACCAAGCCTTGCAATACAATATCTTGAGGTTGGAGGTCTTGTTTGTTTGTTAAGATGCACTGATCATATCCGCATAATGAAAACGAAGAGCAGGTGTCAACATGGCGTTTCTCTTTGGCAGAAAAGCAGTCGGCCAAAGAAAAGTGCTCTCAGCTCTTTTGTTAATGAGATTAATGTTAGCTGGATAGCAAAAGTAACGTTGTGTTAACAGAGGGTAAAACATGCAGTTAACAAGAAGCTTACAGTGCATACGGTGATGAAAGCTCAACACTGTCCAGCCGATGTGCCTCCACAGATAGGCTTTCTGTCTTTGTTGTGATAGACTTTGACTGACATATCATGCAGCTCGGGACAGACAGTAGCTAAAAGGGAGACACCCTATGGATAGGGTATCGCATGAAGTTGGTTACTTATAGTTGATTATTTTTGTTAATATTATCCAATTATATTTGTGCAAATTTACATACATTTCCAGACAAAAAATCTGAACATTCAATAAAGTCACCTTCAAAATTCTTGTTTCATTTTGTTGTCATATTACAGGCAAATGTTTTTACAAAGGGGATTTGGACATTACTCCATAAAGTAGAAAATGCTGTGAGCAGCCAATAAATTAACAAATAAATAAATAGCCACTGCCATGTTTTTAGGAATGAAATGTAATATAAATCAGCTTATGAATGACACATGAATAAACCCCTCTGTAAAAACCTTCAGAATACAGATTTGGACAAAACTGATAAGTTTGTTGTATGTAAGTGCAACATCAGTTTGGCTCAAACAAAATAAAATAAAATAAAATATAATATAATTAAATTAAATTAAATTAAATTATAATTTTGAAAAAACAACCTTTAAATATTTGTTTTTTTAAATTCCATACACTTTTTAAAGCAAAAATAAAACACAAGGGTAAGATTTTTGACTAATACAGTAGTAATGCAGTAATACAATTATTTTTTTGTATTACAAATTTTCAGAAATTCTATGCTTAAATACGCAAATGAGGCATTGTCTTATTTAATATGCACTCTTTGTAGAAACTTCCAAAGCAGAAATCTGAACTAAAATAAAAAACTAAATGTGAATTTCAGATGGTTTCTTTCCAGTAGTCTATAAAAAGCAAAATAGCCCATAACTTCAAATTGACCAGTGCATGAAAAAATGATGTTTTCACCTGGGCTGTCTCTCATGACGAGCTGCAGTGATGACAACAGTACCTTTCTGAAAAGTGATTTTCAACTAAGAGTGCTCAGAGCGGAGTGCTCTAAAAATGATGCTGGCTGCAATGCTTTTTCATACGGCTTACTCACATGGCTGTATGTGCTCTCTAAAGTTGAAAGTTAGAAGATTGTTCATGTTTGCAGATGATGCAAGTTTGTGTGTGTGTGTGTGTGTGTGTGTGTGTGCGTGTGAGTCGATATTAACAACAGCAGTCCAGATAAGAATCTGATGACACTACAAGATGAACTCTATGTTTTCTGTGACTGTATGTGTGAGAGGCATTATTGGATATAGGAGGGGATGACATGTGAGTCAGTAACAATAATAAAAAGAAACAATGTGAAGGAAAGAAAGAGAGAGTGAGTGAGTGAGAGAGAGATGGAACAGGAGAAAAATAGATTCAAATCCTTCCACACTATTTTCACCCTCTGTCTTCTCCTCTCACCTCTGTGTAGGGAGATGACACTTTGCTCCGCCCCGCTGGGATCAGCTGGCGGGCATTTCTAACAACCTAACCAGCTGAGGATTGAGAGCAGAGGACTGTTACATGCTGGCAGCAGCAGCAGGGCCTCTGACCTCAGGCTCCAGCGCCACACAGACTCACAGAGGCCTCGCTGGACCAGGGAAGTCACTGAGGTAACAGTGAATAAAGATAATATGGCAGAGAAGGGAGTTATAAATAGCACCAGCAATATAGATATACTCAGTGCAGATACACAGATACACTTAGCACTAAAGTTCCAGGCTTTACTGCATGGTAGTGATACTGCTGCTCCCTGAGTAACTGTTTTTATTATTTATATTCTTATTCTTTGTTCTAGCACACACAAAAAAAGTACAGTAAACATCAATACAGTATACTGTGTGTGCTAAAGCACCAGAAAAGGATATAATGTCAGTAATACTTTCATGTCAATGTGAAGATATGACACAATAGATGATCTTCTACTGTGTATAAACCTAATCTATAATAACTAAGGCCATCTCTGTGTGTCCTCAGACTTTTGCATTGGTTGGTATGTATATATGAATCTTTCCTTAGGCTGGTTCCTTCTTATCTGTGTACGTACATGTGTAAAAACCAAAATCAATATCACCTGCGCTCTCACAGACGCTGGTCCTCAAGGTTCAAACGGAGCTAGGCAAAAAAAGCTTTTAAATGTACTGCCTCTTCTTCCTGGAATAATGTACAGAGAGACCTGAACTTGTCGGAGACGATTAGTGTGAGAGAATTTAAGTAAATTTTAAAGGATCAAGAAAATAGCACTCTAGGGCAGATTGCTCCTTAACTAAATATTTCACTAAAATTGCACTTGTTTTATTTTATTTTAATTTTAATTTAATTTAATTTAATTTAATTTATCTTATTTTATTTTATTTATTTATTTAATTTAATTTTTCATTGCATTTTACCTGGATGTTGTGCTCACTTATTTGTGGCGTGTGACAAATGTATGTATGTGTTATGCTGCCCTCTTGGCCAGTTGTTACACACACACACACACACACACACACACACATATATATATATATATATGTGTGTGTGTATATAGGATATGCATGTCCAAACATAGCATTATCTAATGCTACTGTAATTTATGTCTGTAGGGGGGAAGACAGTAGATAAACCCTGATGTGAAGGTGTTGGAGGTTGAGTCAGAGCACGGAGTGAGGTGGTGGTGGAGGTGGAGATGATGAGTTTTCAGCATGTATTGGAAAATGAGATTCTGCCTGAGAAAAGAAGATTATTCCACCACTGCAGTGTCAGGAGAGAGGAGGACCATGCAGAGCCAAGTGGAGATATGGACAGATTATCATCTGCAAACAAGTTTCCTTCACTTCCCTCCTTTTTTTTATGATCACACACTGCAACTACAAATACAATTGTCCGTGCTCACACTATCATCTTACGTCTGCCCTGAAATATTACTGCAGACAGGTCACTGTATCTCATGCAAATAGTCACTAGAACCTTTAACCTATGAACCATGCACAAATACTCCTTTTGAGCTAAATAACAACCATCCACATTTAAAGGAAAAGGTCAAAAGCTCATGCGTGCTACTTGTGTTCATTTCCATTCTTGACTTTTTAACCTCATTCATTTTACAACAAGTATGGGTTGGAGAGTCTTTCAAGTTTCACATAGTCAAAAATAAAGCAGAGCATTACAGCTTACAGCATTCCTCAGCACATACCCCAGCATTCATAAAGTCTCCCTCCTCTTCACTCCACTCTACTTTTCCCCCCAGACACTTTTTCCTCTTCCTCAGCTCCTAAAATGGAAATGACATGTTTGCTCTCCCCTAAGTGACCCCTGCTCATATCTACTCCAAATGACACTTTTCTCTCCCTTGAGCCCAGCTGCAAGCTCCCCTCCTCTTGACCCTCCATTATTACAAACACGTGTTGCGTATAGCACTTCAGCTCTCAAGTCTGAGAGCAGTGTTTTGGTCTGAATCATCATCCAGGTGAATTCGCCAACAGTTTTATTTCTGGTTCACTGAGTGCTGCTAGAGGGTACAGAACTAAAACCCAGCACAACTGGACTGCCAGAGAGCAAGAGACTGGAAAAAGACAGGAGATGGGCACAAATACCTTTTTTTCCACCACAGGAAATTAAAGATACACTCAACTGAAAACCTGCATTCTCTGCTTTCAAACATGCCCTGTGTAGCCTTGGGAGGTGGATCTGAAATGTTTGCAGCTTCACAAAGGACAACAGCTATAGTAGGGCACAATACACAGCAATTACAGCTGGTTCCAATGGTGACCCAGTTTACTGAGAGAAAAAAGTATTAGTAATGTCCATGAAAACTTTTGGAGCCACTTCTACACAGTCCATTCACTCAGTATTTCCCTGGCACTCACTCCTGAAAACATTTCCAAATACACTGCTTTTGTTTGACACCGCTGAGGTTAGCTCTTTACGTCTGTCGCTCCCATCTTTGCCTGCAGTCACAATGGATTCAAGTGGCAACCTACCTTTGAAAAAATATCACTCCTACAGCATTACTCACTTTTCTGTCGGCCTGTACGCTCAGTATGTAGTACCATTTTCCATCGATGGTCATCATAACAAAATGTGATTTTTGAGCAAATCTTTATTTTTTGAATGTCTGTTTTTCTGACACTGCCTAAAAACTCAGAGTGGCCAAAATGTCTAAATGCACTGAAAACATCCTAAACTGAATTTTAAATCATCCATTATCAGAGGGTGGTTAGACATGTGCTTGAACAGTGGTGTGCACAGGGGGGGTCGCCCCCCCTCGTGGCCCAATTGTTGAAAAACGCGCGCTAAAGTGCCCTCCTGCGAGCCAAAATTTCCTCCTGGGAGCCAAGACGCACGCTAAAGTGCCCTCTTGGCAGCCAAAATTTCCTCCTGGGAGCCAAGACGCACACTAAAGTGCCCTCTTGGCAGCCAAAATGCCCTCCTGGGAGCCAAAACGCGTGCTAAAGTGCCCTCTTGGCAGCCAAAATGTCCTCCTGGGAACCTCCTGGGAGCCAAGATGCGCGCTAAAGTGCCCTCTTGGCAGCCAAAATGCCCTCCTGGGAGCCAAAACGCATGCTAAAGTGCCCTCTTGGCAGCCAAAATGCCCTCCTGGGAACCTCCTGGGAGCCAAGACGCGTGCTAAAGTGCCCTCTTGGCAGCCAAAATGCCCTCCTGGGAGCCAAAACGCATGCTAAAGTGCCCTCTTGGCAGCCAAAATGCCCTCCTGGGAGCCTCCTGGGAGCCAAGATGCGCGCTAAAGTGCCCTCTTGGCAGCCAAAATGCCCTCCTGGGAACCTCCTGGGAGCCAAGATGCGTGCTAAAGTGCCCTCTTGGCAGCCAAAATGCCCTCCTGGGAGCCAAAACGCATGCTAAAGTGCCCTCTTGGCAGCCAAAATGCCCTCCTGGGAGCCTCCTGGGAGCCAAGATGCGCGCTAAAGTGCCCTCTTGGCAGCCAAAATGCCCTCCTGGGAACCTCCTGGGAGCCAAGATGCGTGCTAAAGTGCCCTCTTGGCAGCCAAAATGCCCTCCTGGGAGCCAAAACGCATGCTAAAGTGCCCTCTTGGCAGCCAAAATGCCCTCCTGGGAGCCTCCTGGGAGCCAAGATGCGTGCTAAAGTGCCCTCTTGGCAGCCAAAATGCCCTCCTGGGAACCTCCTGGGAGCCAAGATACGCGCTAAAGTGCCCTCTTGGCAGCCAAAATGCCCTCCTGGGAGCCTCCTGGGAGCCAAGACGCATGCTAAAGTGCCCTCTTGGCAGCCAAAATGCCCTCCTGGGACTCAAAACGCGTGCTAAAGTGCACTCTTTGGAGCCAAAAAACACACTAAACTGCCCTCTTGGCTGGTTAAAACATGATAAACTGCCCTCTTGGGTGGTAAAAACACAGTAAACTCCAGAAGAGTATTAGGACCAAGAAATACTATGAAACATTACTGTTGCAATGACTTTTATGTTGGGCCCTTTTTTGATCTATATTGAGCCAGAACTATATCTCACAGAACCAGTTTGGATTATCTGGTGCTAATATGGTGTTAAAATGCACTAGAATACAGGAAATGGCATCTACTTAATTGAAAATATTCTGGGGGAGGACCCCCAGACCCCCCCAGGGTTTTATTTCTTTCATACATCCATGTCTCTGTGTGTTCTTCACAGTCCAATGATGAATCTACACAGTTCTCGTGGATGCTGATCCTAACTACAAACTAACTTGAGTAGTCTGTCTAGTTACTCTGTTTTAAGGCTATATAATGTGCCATTTGTATAACATATAAACATGTCTAAAGTGCCCTCGAAAACATGCAGAACTTAGTGCCCTCTTCAGTGGCGAGAACGTGCTGTATGTGCCCTTTTTTTTCTTTTCGCCCCTGCCCTTCAAAAAGTCTGTGCACACCACTGCTCAATATTGAACCAATTTTAAAACGAGTTGTACCTATGAATCATACGCACACATTCACATGGGGAAATAAGGCCCAGGTTAAAAAATACCAAAGTTATCCTTTAAGAGAAAAGTCCAAATCTTGCCAGTTACCTCTCTGCATCTGGCCGATCCATGTGCAAAGTGGGCATGATTTTTGATTACGAATTCTGCACCAACACTCCCAATTGCAACGTCTGTAAGTTGTAGCACAACAGAGTTTCAGGCAGTGTTACAAGATCCGACAAGCACATTGTTTGAAGCACACTGACACTCGTACACACTGTTCAAAATAGATGTCAGGACACCTCAGGGTGAGAGGGTGTCAACTGGCAATTTCATGGATTGATTGCTATAGGAAAATGTGAAATTGAGTCATTGAATCAAATTGAGTTTCAGTGATATTACATGCCTTTTACTGATTCTAAACTTATCGACGTTATTTTTTCTTATTATTTGTGCTTGACTGCACATGTCATTACGCTGTGTGTCTCCCAGGAGGGTTTCACGGTTTCCCCAAAACCCTCCACCTGATGATGCAAACACTGGTATAGCAGGAGCAACAGAGAATTATTTCAGAACCTTCACTTTGCCCGATAAAGCAAGGGAAAAAAGTATTGTTAGACACTGAAATGACAAAAAAAAGAAAGAAAAAAAAATCATCACACTTTGAAAACAGAGGAATGACAAGTCAAGGAAGACAAATGATAGTGATAGAGGTGGAAAGAGAGGGAGGCGGTGAGCAACAAAAGGGGAGAGGAGGGGGGTGGAGACAGATGTGAGCAGATACACTACAGGAGGGAGGAATGAAAATGTAACAGCACAGTCGTCAGAATGAAATGTGGCAGTGCACGTTTTTGCAAACCACAGATATGTTACATTGGCACATTGCATATGTGTCACATCAACATTTCTGAAGTGACAGTTCAGATGACATGTATATGAGCTGATTTCTAATCAGGGATAGGAGGGGAATGGTGGATGCCATGACAACAAGGCAAGACAGCTGCCAAAGAGCAGACAGCAGCAGACCAACAAAGGCAAGTATTTTTTTAATGAGAGTTTGGGACATTTCCAGCCATGTTTGTGGCCACCAAACCAGGTATCTTAGTTTTCCCAACCCTTACTAAGTGTTGTATTTTACCACAGTGTCGAGAATTGAAATATTAAGCTTTAACATATCTGCTTGTACAAATGTAACATGACATATGTACAATGTACGATAGGGTTGAGATGAGAACAGAAGGAAAGTAAAGAACTGCAGAGAGACAAAACTGAATAAGAGGAAGAGGACAGAGTGAGTGGCAAAAAGAGAGCTGATGTGATATAGAAAATAGGGGAAAAAGATTAAGAAGTTAGGAGGAAGTAAAATAAAACCAAGGATTGGGGCGGGGGGGGGGGGGGGGCTGAATTCTCAAACTTTATCGTTTTGTTGTTTACAATCTTTGTAGTTCCACATGTCACCTTGGCTTGACTCAAACCTTATATCCTTCATAAATTAAAGGAACAAAGTTAAGATTTTTACAACCCTGCAGAGCAAAATGATGATGTCTGTGGGGGGGTTGATACATTGGATCGATAGCAGCAGCTCAGCTATTACTTTCCCTGATGCAGCCAGAGATTCCTGGCTTTCAAAAGTCACTTACGAGCCTGTACATCCTTGGAACAAAATGTCCCTGCAGCAGCTGCAAACAGGATTTAAAGATATTTCAACATGGCTGGATTAACCCACCAGGTGGCCCCGGTACAAAAATGCGCCCAGGGGCTTAATTGACCCCCATTACCGCCACTCTCTTTGAATTGTGTATGTATCCTGTACCCTTCAAGTACCCACTATCAGTGCACCCAAGTACAGCGTTAAAGCAAATTTGCTCCTGTAATTACCACTGACCAGTTGATGGAAAAAGAACTCTAGGCTTTCTGCCACAGGACCACGGCGTTATTTTGCCAGGTGTGTAATCCAGTGTCACACAGAGTGCTAACTGGATTACACTGAGAAACATCAATATCATCCCTGTGTTGTGGAATATTAATCCTACATAATAGTGAAAATAATTTTGTTTACTAGTCTTACACTGTTGCCTTTTGAATAAATAAAATAAATAGATGCAACATAATTTTTCATTTATTTATTTATTTATTCATTTGGCTCACGACCATATGACATGGTATGGAGTGCAAACTTTACATACAATAACAAAACAATGGCACATGGTGTGGTTAAAGTACAACCAATGTTACTTAAACCAAAACTATGCCAAATACCTTTCTCTGTACGTCATTAAATTTACATTCAAACAAAATATGATACTCATCTCCCACACAGATTGCAGATCCTCTAGTTTCTGTCCAGCCCTTTATATCTTGCAGTAACTTTAGGAATTCTGGTGTTATTTACTCTTAAATTACAAATAGCCTTTTGGTTTTCATGCAACAGATACTTCTCCATTTTAAATTCTTGTTTAATTAATAGATCACATGATTTCATACTTATGAGCTAACTTTGCCACTTTGTATAAACTGATCTTTCAGCCTCTGTTCAACAGTTAGTTTTAATCAGTTACACTTTTGTATGAGCCAGAGGTAAGACAAACCGCATTCATCCAGTATCTGCTTAACGTGGAAGAGTTTAGTTTCTTTACCCTCTATCAGCCTGCCCCAGTAGCCAGTAATCTCTTTTTACCTGCAATACAGAGTGGATATCTTCCTAACTCCCCATAGACCATATTATTGCAGGTTGTCTTTTTAACTTTTAGGGTATATCTTAAAAATCTGAGATGTAGTTTTTCAAACCCCTGCACTTCACATAACTGGCATAACCAGCTTGTTAAAAAGATCAAGTGTGATATCTAGGAAATCATTTTCTACATTTACAGTTAATAGCAAACATTGCATGAGACGCTTGCGGTCTTACCATGGACTTTTCATTGTGTTGGTTGATTCTCCAGCTGCTTTAAAGTAGGTGGTTTTGAACAGTAACATGCACTGACTGGGACACAATTGGCACACATATTCAACATATTTTGGTAGTTTCTGTGTAAGCCAACATTTTACATAGACTTCAACGTTGTAGACCTCAACTCAGAAATATCCTTTGTCAAATTAAAAAGCCTTAGAAGTATCTCAGTGGACTACACGGTCGGCTGGTTGTAAGAATTCAGCATTTGTACCTTACAGTGAGCTGGTGAAGAGGGAAATCGAATACTATTGTTAGAACCGAATGCATTACACTTTCTTGTTGATTGCAGAGGCTTAAAATGAGCTGACTAAGTACCAAGGCCATTCATCAACCCTCCATGAAAAAGTAATCTTGCAAAAGCAACAGCACACAAAGGTGGAAAGGTTGGTGAAAGTATGACAAGAATGCAAATTCAGGGGAGAAACACATGAGAACATTAGATTTCTTAAGATCCATGTTAAAAAATCTCTCAACAAACACTGAAGCATTTAAGATTCAAAGGGGGAGTTATTTGAACTACTTCCTATGCTGGGTGGTTAAATCCACATTCATTCATTCATTTTCCATAACAGCTTATTCTGTTAGGGGTTGTGGGGGGGCTGGAGCCTATCCCAGCTGACACTGGGTGAGAGGCAGGGTTCACCCTGGACAGGTCACCAGACTACCACAGGGCTGACACATAGAGACA
Organism: Epinephelus lanceolatus; assembly: GCF_041903045.1. NCBI lineage: Eukaryota > Metazoa > Chordata > Actinopteri > Perciformes > Serranidae > Epinephelus > Epinephelus lanceolatus. The sequence continues at coordinate 39,977,370 of NC_135744.1, read as the reverse complement.
GACAACTATTCACACGAGTTCACATTCACACCTACGGACAATTTAGAGTCACCAGTTAACCTGCATGTCTTTGGACTGTGGGAGGAAGCTGGAGCACCTGGAGGAAACCCACACTGACACAGGGAGAACATCCACACAGAAGGGCACTCTGAAACCCCCATCCCAGGTTCAAACCGGGAACCCTCTTGCTTTGAGGCGACTTTGCTAATCACTGCACCACTATGTTCATCATAATTTGTGAGGCGATTGAATGTCCAATGTGTAAAATCTTAATCTGCAGGTGAGGTAGAAGAATAAAGTAATGTAAAATAAAAATAAATTACTTCAGAATTGTGCAATTTCCAGCACTGCAGCTCAGAAGATTCAAGGACAATTTACTGTATTTTTTACTACAGCTAATAAAGTAGTTCATATAAGAAAATAATTGCTTTTATACACGATCTCAAAGGATCCCTTGGTATTTTTCAACCTGGCCTCAATTTTTTATATGTTTTTTCTGTCTCCATTAATAATGGAAAATTTGAAATTGGTCAAGTATTAAGAGAGGGCTGCAGCTAAAGGCTGCAAAACAAGCTGCTATGTAATCACATGCATCCTCAGTGTACGTCCTGTAAAAGTGCTTGTTCTTGCCACTGACTGACTCAGTTTTTTACTTTATGGGTAAGATCCTTCTGTTGAACCAGATACAACCCTGAAAGTGCTGTTTATTGTGAGGTAGAGGGACCGCAAGATATGCTCAAGGATGCTATCTGCATGTACACTCATCTCATGTGGATGAATTAACCCAAAGGTAGGAATGTTTTAATCAGATTGAGGTAATAAATTATATCTTGTGGCCTCAATTTTTTAAGACATCTTCAGTTATGTACACATATGAATGAAGTCATGTCAAATAATATAAAAATATCATTCATAAAGCATAGCTTTGTCACTGTTAGCTGTTGCATGAGAACAAAAAAGAGATAAAAAATTAATATTTATTTGTTGAAAGACACTAGACCACACAATGAGAAAAGGAAATGAAAAGGAAAACAGATTTAGTTACATAAAAAAATGTACCCCCATTGCTTTAATAACCTCACATGTTTAAGGGAAAGGAGAAAAATAATCACTGCTAGCCTCACCAGCCTTCAGTAATCATAAAACATCACTCAGATATGACAGGTCACCAGCATGTTCTGCTGTCAAAATGCAGATATTTATGAGGCAGACAAATTAATGCAGACTCTGCCAGTGAAGGAAAAAATGACAGCAGGTAACAGCCAGCAGCTTTACAGAGATAAGAAGTGTTCGACACATGAACAACCACAACATTATTATAGAAGAAGAAGCAACAGGAACACGACCACTGCGGTGACAGATTGTAACAGGTAGACAGATGCTAATGTTCTACAAACATACCCACACAATCATCTGTCCACTAATTGCAATTATGACACAGCCACAAAAAGTAGCTTTTGATTGGCTGTTTCATACCAGCCCACCTCAAACACAGATGTAACAGCATGCAAGGTATATTAAATTGCAGGTAACCATAGCAACAGTTCCTCCACTCCAGTTAACTCTCAGTGGTGAAGTTGACCGAAGCACGAGTTAAACATACTACAAACAGACTTCGAGAAAGGGTTTACTTTGTTTTTCCTCTACATCTTTGATTGAGCAACTTTTTGCCAGCTGTCTAACACAAAGACTCACAGAGGGAGACAGAGATGAGACAAGACTCAGTCTTATGCATTAAAGAGGGAAAAAACAAAGTTGGAAAAGATGGAAAAACACAGTCTGCACGCTAGATTATACTCCCGTGAGCATATATGATATCTGTTGAAGTGCTTGAAGCTCAAATCCTTACCTTGGATGTAACTGACTTTAATGTATGTTCATGGGAGTGTAGGCTTCTGTGCAGACTCTGTTTTTCAAATCCTGTCTTACTTCCAACTCCTCAAATACTGATGCCTAGTCAGTGGCCCTTGGCACCTGACATCAATGCACCCAGACACCCTTTAGCGGAAGTATGTGACACACCGATGCTCCAAGCACCTGCCATAGTACATAGAGTCTGCTTAGAGGGTGTGGTAGGGGAGGTGGATGGGTCAAAAAAGCTCTGGACTTTCAGCTGGGAAACGGCTGTTCATTTCCTGTGTGACACAAAAGTGAATCAGGGTATTTAAATAACAAGGTAGCGTGCCAGTATGTGTAAGCATGATGTAAATACACAAAGCATGTGATAAATGTAAGTTGACATGCTCTCCAAAGGCCAAAACACATCGGCGGTGAACATCTTATGAGTAACGTGCAGTACCGGAGTCCAACAGAGAGGCAGCAGCTGGAGGAAAGTAGCCTGTGTACTGTGTAGCCTGCCTGGGCCTGCCCTGAAGAAGAAGTCTTTCCTTGTTCATTTTTCTCCAGGGTAACATTTTTTTTCCATGACCATGGGTGAAAGCAGAGCACTTCCGATTGTCACGGCGAGTACCCGGATGCTGAAGAAGAAGAAGAAGAAGAAGAAGAAGAAGAAAGACCCACTCCATGCATTAGAGGTTTCAACCCTCTATGGTACGCATCATGATGTCAGTTGGTAAAAAAAATGTTTGGGATGTTTTTTTGTCATAAAATAGACCAAGTAAACATAATCAAGAGACATTTTCAAAAAATATTATTTTTTTTAGTAATTTTTTGTTGATGTTGCCAAGCGGCAACACCATATGATAGTGGAAATTAATGAAAACAAGAGAGTTTTGTTTATAATTGTAAAAACCTTTATTTAAAAACTCAGGTTATAGTTTCAACAGTACCCAGTAGCAGCAACAGTTAAAAATGCATTTCATTTGAAAGTTAAAACCATTTAAAAAGATATTTTTCATCATTTCATTCAAATTTTTGTGCTATATCTTTTGAATAATTGATAATAAAAGTGACTTGATGCTGCCGTCTTTGCCTTACTGCTTGTGGAAATTGATGAAGCATTTCTTCTCAGCTGTGAGGCACAGGTAAGTCTCACACTTTGTGCACTGCACTCTGACAACACCCGTACAGCCTGGGTATTTGCACCGGGGTATTTGTGTGGGCCCTTCACCCACACTGCACTTTCACCCTCACTGTCCTCCCTGTCCCCACTATCTCCACTGTCCTCCCTGTCTCCACTGTCCTCATTCTCTGGCTCATAGTCTTCATCATTCTCACTGTCTCCATCATTCTCACTCTCTCCTTGCTTGGTTGCAAGCTGCTCGTTTTCTTCATCACTAAATCCTAATTCATCCTCACTACCATCTACAGGGAGGGCTAGTTTGGCTTTCTTCCGTGAGGAACCATAAAACAGTGTTGTGTTCATTCTGTAAATGGAAGAAAAAAGTGTCAAATATAATCATATGCAATGCGGAAAGGACTCACAAAGTGCATTATCATAGTAGACTCTAGAAGATCAGTGTATACCAATGTAATTACTAACAACTTTAACTTTCAAATGTGTATCTGTCAAATTGATGGACCTGAAAAAATAACTAAATGAGTCCACATGGTACAATATGCTTTTGAACAATGTAGGCCTATAACTTAATCCAAAATTCTATCAACATGCCAGGCTAGCAATTCAATGGTAATAATAATGGTACGGTGTTGCCATATGGAAACTTCCACATTTTAACAGTTTAACATTATTAAATGATCAAGTCCAGTGCAATAAACTACAGAATAGTGAACTTACCTCACTTACCTGCATACTTGTTGAGTGTGTATTTTTTTCCCCATTGAAAAAAGTCATAAAAATACTTTTTTAGATGATTTTTGAGGAGTCAAATGGCAAGGCTCCTCCCTGTGAAGAGGTCTGCAGAAAAGGGCTTCAAAATTCCCTCCAGAAAGTCATGTGACAAATTTAAACACTGCTATTGGTTCTCTTAGGACCCCACCTCTCTTTCAATGCACTACATCATTAAAGGGGAGGTACTGTGTGTGCATAGAAGGAATTCAATGGGTTTGTTACCAAATGGCAACATCGTACCATAGAGGGTTAAGGAAGAGCACACAGTAACAGGCTGATGCCATCAAAATGCAAGGAGGTACAGCGGTACTGCTGCCATAAGGCTTTTTAATGATCAATAGTGTGCAATAATCTGATCTTATCCCCTGATGTGCAATTATCTTAACCAGCTTTTAACTTATTTAACACTGATGCCTTCTTTATTTTATTCCTGAATCTATTTGTGACTGATTTGCTTTTATTTAGAGTGTTGTTTTTCGATCCAGTATGTGGTTGCAAGTGATGCTGCTGTAACATTACAATTTCCTTTTATGGATTAATAAAGTATCTTGACTTGACTAAAGGGTATGAATTTATGTGTTCTCCAGTCCCTTTTTTTCCGCTTCAAGGTGGTGGTAATTTGAAGGTTGTGGTGTTGCAGCACAAAACAAAAGCACCAATTTTTCGCACACGCATCAGCGCACCAATTTCGTTCTCCATCTGGGCTAAACCCCGGATGTCCTACAATCCTAAATCCACCTCTGCTGCTCCTATGGCAGCTCCACTCCTCTCATCACCAAGAAAAAGAGAAGTCTGTAGATGTTGCTGTGTCTTGTGTGTGATGAAGAATGTATGAGGGGAGACTCTTTGTTGAGGTCGAGAAATATAGCTAAACGACCCACAATCCTGTCATTATAAAGACAATGGCCAAAAAGATACATCCTGGCAAATCATAGCTCTAGAGATCGGCTCCTCAGGTAAGAAATCAACTTTAATTAGTGGCTGTCCACATAAGATTTTAAGCTAATGCAGATGTGGAGGAAGATCTTTCAGTAAAAATCATAATAACTTTGCCTGGTCGTCTGCCGATGAGTTGCGGCATGACTTTGTGCTAGGGATAGGCACTTCACGCATCAGATGACGTGCCACGCTGCAGTGACACCACTAAGTTTTCAGCTTAAGCGCCCAAAACTAATTCAGAAGGGGTACATAGAGTGTCATAGTTTGATGTGTAGGGCTACTGACCAAGTGTTAGAGCTTAGATCGGGCCCAAAAAAATCTAGCCTGATGCCACCCAAGCCCGTGCATGTTCTGTGCAAGCCTGGCCCGGCCTGTCCCTTTAACTGCAATTACGAGCCCGAGCCCGGTTTAAACCTGACATTTCTTTAAGGATATGAACGTAGACATTGAAGGCTGACTCTCGTCTTTCTTTCCATGGCAAGCCTTCGTCATGTGCCTCTTAAGTGTCGAGGTCCCCGTCTTTTTGCTGTCATATACCAACATCGCGCTGCACTTGGTACACTCAACAAAGCCGACACACACATGTTGTCACCGTCAACAACTCACATGTGCGCGGCCAGTGGTGATAAGTAGTAGGTTCCATAGCCTAGGTCTATTATGAGGAGCCCAAGGATAGTGGCAGGAAATTACGGCCCGACCCAGCCCACGGGTCGGGCAGAGAAACTAAGCTCTACCAAGTGTCTGTATTTGACAAGTTGGAAGTGAGAATGTGTTGTTTTTTTCTGTCATTTGAATTTTCTTTTCTCCAGCACCTAGTGTTTAATGTCTGGACTGGATGTGCGTGCTGTTATAAACCTTTTTTTTTTTTTTTTTTTTTAATAGCTGCACAAGCGCCAGCACAGACAAATAATGATGTCTGAATATGGCATGGCTACTATATGTTTTTGCACTCAGAGAAACTGTCCTGTGAAAATTATTTCAAATGTACTGAGACAATGTGCAAATATAAGGAAAGTGTTGTTATTACATAAACAAATTATCAAGCAAATTAAAATTTTGTACACTTTCTTTAACACTGAAGCAATGAACTTTTTCTTTTTAAACACAGAATTGTCACTTTTTGTTGGTCTCGTCAAGTAAATCAAGTCCTGCAACAGTCAAGTCTCAGGGCCTCATTTTAGTCTAGCTTGAGTCTATCTCCCATTTTTCACGCCTACAGCTCCAGCAGGTAGTGAGACAGGTAAAGATGGTTCAGCGGTTTGATGTTGAATTAAACATGCCTTCAGGGTGACAGTGATGTGATCTGTCAGCAGGCCAAACACCTATTCAGACAATCACAGAAACACTTGTAACCTTCGCTTTCTGTTTGTCGTTGTGTTGGTTTTTTGCCGAGGAATGATCAGAGAACAAACAGCTGAAGCATCACCTGACACCACTCACCTTCACACTGCCAGCATAGCAGAGCTGGATCAGTAACCCCAAGGACACGGTGAAAATGGCTGCCAATTGCCACTGTCAGTTTATGTTTTCGTTTTTGATTTTAATCTCCCCTCAAAACCATGACTGTCACTACACACACACACAATGTTCAAAACCCTTCTGCTCAGGTAAAGCTGGATTGGATGTCCAGGTTCCAATCCCAGCATTCTATTTTTAGCTGCACCTCTTTTCCACTGAGTTTGAAGGCCTCCCTCATCGTGAGGTTTAAAGGTCTGCAGTCATTACAGCAGCGGCGGTGGTGGCGAGGGCAAGAGGCAGCGCGGCGTGAGAAGGAAGCAAAAGCAGCCAGCTGTCGGGAGTTATCACCATGCTTGAGTGTGCAGACAGACTGGCCGACTGGGACTTCATCTGCTCTGCTACACAGGGGCATGATGGCAGCAGGCTATTTCAAGGTGGAGGTTAGCAAAAGGCCACCAACTGGAAAGAGGACTGACAGGCCGACTGCTGTTTGAGAGCTGGCATCGATCTGAGCGGGCTGCTCAACTGAAGCTGGTCTGTGCTACAAAACAACCAAGTCTCAAGTATTTATTTATGGTACCTCTTTTTTTTTTGAGGGCACTTTCCTATAGCAAGACTTCTGATAGAAAAATCCCTTTGATTAGAAGCTGGTTCAGTATAGTCTTCTAACACACTCGTGCATGCACAGGACATCTACTTCAGATGTTTTTAACATTTTTGTTTGATTCTACAATTGAACAGTGCTGGATTTGGCTTTGCATTTTTATTATTTTCGTTTTTAATCCTTTTTAAGATTCACTTAAATCTTGCATTGTATGAAGCCCTTTGTAGAATATGTTCTGAACAGTGTTACGCATATTAAGTTTTTCTTTTTTGGCCTGCACCAGAAGCTCTGCTGTTTTCAACACTTGTTACACAGTTGTGTTTTATGTTCAAACTCACAGGGTGTGTTCAGACAGAAAGAAAAAGCTAATTAGGAATGCAGCGTGTGGCACACAAAGGCAATGGAAGGATGGGAGTGGGCGAGAATGGTTGTAAATTTGCTGTAGGCAGCGTGAACTTAAGTGAAGATGCATCTGCATGAGTTGGTAATGTAGCAACTTGAGCAAAAACAAACAAACAAACAAAACAAGTGTGCTTATCCCAGGGCTCTCTACATCAGCAGTCAAAGGAAACAAGGAAAAAGGAAAGAAACTGGAGAGAAACAAAACACAGAGATTGACCTGCTGAGATCTGAGGCCATTCAGAGACAGCTCTCAGACACACTCCTCACAAACAAGGTCTGATCATTGCTAGCTGGCTACAATTAGCAACTGTACAGCCAGCACACTGGCTGTTTGGCCTGAATAAATACAAACTGCACAAACAATCTAGTGGCCAATGTTTGTGGAAATAACTCAAGGCAAAAATCTGCTTTACGTTCTGTCTGCACACACAGTAAGAAAGCAATTTGAGTTCTTAGAAAGATATCAGATTTCTCAGTCTGGACTCTGAAGTGAAATCTGAGGTACTGGTGCAGCTATGAAAAGAAAATTTTGATTAGGATATTCCTCAAGGTGTGAGCCACATCACTGCTTCAATGCACAGACACCCGATATAAATGACACTAATGTAAGCAAATGATTTACAACTTTTAAATGACTTGAACGGCATTCATTTAAATACTTAATGGCATTACTTTAGTCCATGTCACCAAAAGATAATTGTTAAAATGTGAGAATACTGATCAAACTTTTTACAGCTGTTTAAAGGATATCTGGATATTATACAGAACCTGCCTGAACCGTGATTTAAAAAGACAATGACATTAATAAAAACTGCAAATACAAAAATGTTATGCTGTGATTTGAGGTGCTTGTATACACACACTGCATTGTACCCCCAAACTCCTCAGAAACAAGCTAAGCAGCATGAGTAATACGATCTGTGCCTCCATCCATCCCGTCACCCTCAATATTTGATTGACTGCAACTTTAAACCTCCTTTGATCTGCACTCTATCAAAAAAATTGTCATCGTGTCAGCCGTAACCCTCGTATCAGAGCTGCTCCCCTGCTCATCTGAAAAATTCATACCAAAACACATCAACAACAAAGGGATGAGGAAATTGTCAAGGTATTGCAGCAGGATTGCAGCAAACTTTCCTCCTCAGAAGATTTTTCTTTCTATCTATCCATCTCTTGGGTCTGTGTGCCTCCTCCTGCCTTCACTCCCTCCATTATCTCTTTCCTGACCAAACCTCCACCGCTTCTCTTATTTCCTTACCTCAAATCCCTTGTTATGTTTAAGTGAAGGGCACCACATTGCTTTGCACCAACTATCCCAGTTCAAAACTTATCTGATAACTAAGAATAATTTAAAATCAGCTTTGCTGGGACTTGATAGTTTCAACTTCATTTTCATTCTCAGTGGGAGGCTGTTTATAAGAAAAGAGCTCTGCTCAGCACCAAAGGCAGTTTCTAATCTAGCAGCTATATGATGAACACAGTGGAGCATTTAGCTGGTTCAGAGCAATCTGTAACTCCTGAAGCTGAAAAATATAGCCAACACAAAAGTGTCAAATGCTGCAGTTCCTTAGAATGGCCACTTGAGGCTCCAGAAGGGAGTCAATCCCCACAGATGCCCATGTTACGCCGGAATTCCACTGGATGCGTGTCCATTGCAGAACGGCGGCGCTGGTTATCCGCTGTGTGCTCCGCCGTCCTTCAACACCCACCAGCTGCGTTTGCTGTGCGGAGTGGTGCAGCTCCTCCGGACAGCGGGAGTCACGAGGACCCACGAGATCTTGCGAATTCACGCATAACGATATAACAAGATGTAGTTTCTATAAACAGAACCACAAAACCAGAGGAGTAGTAGGAAGACATCTTGGTGCACCTCCATGATTAATATCTCCTCGTCCATGGTGTCAACGGGGTGAAATGATGTCTGAAAACCTCTGACCTGTTGACTTCAGGCCTGCCTCCGCCCTTGATGACGTTTTCAAGGTGTAGTGCAGGGAAATATGATCCGCCGTAAACACTGTGTGTAAGAGCCATATTGATATTGGTAAGAATCCTATGGTAGTTTTACTTTAAAGGTGTGGAAATGCTCCTTTAAGGCATACCTTTGATGATGTCACAGTCAAACAGCCCTCAGAGATGGTTAAGCAGCCAAAGGAGCAAGACAGTTTTTTGACGGTGTGCCTAGTTGAGCCAATTAAGACTGAATCTTGTAACTTTGTTTTTGATTTTTTAATTAAAGTTTTCAAACGGAGTTACTGCCTTGGAAGATTGATTTCGTGTCAAGCTTATTGCCAACGGACTGCTTAATAGTGGTGGTAATGTGGAGTAGGCCTACTGGATGGATAAAAGATTGCCGCTACACTGTGTATTTTATTTTGAAAATTAACCAGATGTTTATTTTGTTTCTGTGCACGACTTCCTGCCCTGTACGATCTGCTCCGTGCTGAATTGCTGCGTTGTGCTCCGGCGTCCGGCAAAAATAGAAGTCCTGCGTATCTGTTGCGGAGGGCTCCGGAGCGCCGCAGCACAGCCGCAGCCGGTGGAAACACACACATTGACTAGAATTGAAATGGATCAGCTCTGCTGCTGTTCTGGAGCGCAGATGCAACCAACACGCATCTGGTGGAATTTGGGGGTTAGAATGCTCAACTTTACAGGAGAAATAACATGTTTACATCCTGGTACAAAAACAGTTTTGGTCTCAAAAGCTAATTTTAACATTCGTGACAACTCACCTGTTTACATTTTATTTAGGCTTTAAGTATATTTAAGAGCAGCACTGCTTTGACTGACAAGGAGTCAACAGTCTATGAGCCCCATCCACCTTTTGCTCCTCCACAGCTCCACCCTGTTGTCCAAGTGTGTTCACTTCTTGCTCCAAACAACCAAGATGCCGATGGCTGAAATGCTGAACTGGAGGCTTCGAAATGGCAGTCCAAAAAAAAACAGGTGACCTCACAATAGCTACGTCCATTATTTTATGCAGTCTTCGGTTAAGAGCAAAATATTTGTCTCGGCAGCTGGTGGAAACCAAAACCAAAAACTTAAAGGAGACTGAATATTAGACTTTAATGTATGATAGACAGAAGCTTGTTTCCAAATGAATGATATTTGTTTAGTGTCTGCAGGATTTTTAAACAGGCTAACTGACATATTATCACCAAAATATGGCAAAAAGATCACCACATCAATGTTGGGGGTGATACATGTGCCAATGGTGTGATTTCAGCTTGCTGCACTGCCTTTATTTATTTTCATTCCTTCATTCATTCATTGTCTGTAACCTGTTATCCTGTTAGGGGTCATGGGGGCCTGGAGCCTATCCAAGCTGACACTGGGTGAGAGGTGAGGTACACTCTGGACAGGTTGCCAGACTATCGGGCAAACAAATAGAGACAGACAACCATTCACGCTCACATTCACACCTACGGACAATTTAGAGTCACCAATTAACCTGCATGTCTTTGGACTGTGGGAGGAAGCTGGAGCACCTGGAGGACACAGGGAGAACAGTGTTGGGAGTTTTACTAAGAGAACTGATTCAAACAAGGAACCCTCTTGCTGTGAGGCGACGATGCTAACCACGGCACACCATGCTGCCTACATTGCCCATCTTTGCTGTTTATCACTGTTCAATTGCCTTTTTCTTTACAAAACTAAGTTGCAAATGGAGGCTGCTGAATTTGTTGCTTGCAGTTGTAACCTTCCTGTTTCTGTCTCTATTGACTCTTCCTCTGCTTCCTTCGTTTCCTTCACCACATTCTTTCCTTCCTTTACCTCCTTCATGATCATCAGTTTTGACATTAGCATGCAGGGACTGTGGTGTCTGTTAGCCATGGGACTGTTAGCTTGACTCAATGCAGGGATGGTGTGCAGGCCAGAATAATGAAAGAGTGTCATAATGTGAATTTTTCATTTAATTATTTATTTTGTGTGTGTGTGTGTGTGTGTGTGTGTGTGAGTGAGAGAGAGAGAGATAGAGTTAGCAAGAGAGAAAGACATGGAGGAAGAGAAGACAGAAAACAGGAGAGGGAGGTTTGTTAGTATGTTAGTTCATGAGTCAACTCTTTGCTCAGGATTGTGATTGTGCTGTGTAACTGTATGCGTGTGTGCATGAACCAGATACAGCATTTTTTTCCTTCTTTACATTTTAATTGTACAAGAAATGTGGAGGATTAGCTGTGGTGACACTGGTGCTGACACAACGCTCAGATTCGCAGCGGTTCACACACGTCTCCTGACATTTCATGAAACTAGCACAGTGTCATAACATAACATGCCCTGTGCATAAAAAATGAGAGGAATTCATTTCCCACCAGGAGAGGATTACATGGAGACACTGACGCCGGCTTTGAACTATTGCAGACTAAAGAAAGTGTGCGCAGGGATTAAACATAGAGAGACATATGACTTTGTGTTCAATTTTCAACTCTAGGGAAGACGTTTTATAGTGTGAAATTCCCATTTTCACCCATTTTTCTTCTTTGATTCTTAAGTTATTTCAATATCACTTCAAAACAAATTACAAAATAGGTTATCAGTCACTTCCAAAACCATCCACTACATACTACCATTACAAAAACTATTCATATCACTGTTGTCTGAACTGCTTGGTTAGATTTAGGCCCCAAAACTATGTGGTTACAGTATTTTTAACACAAACATTATTAAACTTCCTCCAGCTTAAACACAACAAAGCCACAGGTGAGAGAAAAAAATAAATATGCCTCATAGCAAACAAGGGAAAAGAACATAAGATAATTGGATGCCATGTGTCATATTTTCTCTACCTTCTACTTTCTTGTCACTTCTCTGTGAACTTTGTAATATCAACAGAAATCACGTTTGAATGTTTGCAGTAGTTCAAGTGTTTAAAGGGGCAATAAGCGGAAATTCATCATTTCTAGATTGAAGGAATTAAAAAATTGCTATGTGAAGAACTAGAGGTGTAATTTCATCTGGAGTACAGCATGACCTCACACACCCTCTCTCTGTGTTGATCTCCAGCCCATTGTTTACAAGCCGGTCCAGCTGCGCGTTCATGTGAATCGCCGCCTCCTCCCTCCTCTCAGAGCCCTTGGCCCTCCCTCCCTATAAAAGGCTACAGCCAGTGAGCAATGGCAGCATGTATTTTTGAAGCGAAATGGCGGAGAGCGGAACGAAATCTTCACCTGAAGACGACCAGGATCCGACATTACCTCTTCTTTGTTGGCGAAGAAGTTGTCGGATAAAGAAAGGGACAGAACCCGGATTAACATTGGCCTTGCATTTCCAAGGTGGAGAGCACTGCGAGAGCTAAAGGGGCTACAATCTGACTCGGAGCTAGCTCTTCTTCTCCTGGACAGGTACAACATAAAGTCAAATGTCTGTTTTAATTAGTGTTACAGTAACGTTAGGCACATGTCGCTATGTCAATTAAATTAAATTTAATGTTACAATCGTAGCATGGGTTAATGTCCGGAGCTTGAATTATTAGCAGCTCTGTCCCAGCAATGGGTCAGGCATTACGGTTGTGTTAGGTGAGTAGCCCGGCAGCCCAGCTAACATTTGCAATTAGCATTGTAAAATGTAGCCCGGCTAAAACATCGCTCTCACTCATGGAGAAGAGTAGGAACATTAGCGTTAGCTCCTGGAGTTAGCACTAGAGCTACTACGGCTACTGGAGTAACTTACAGCTATGGAGCGCTTCTACCAGCTCTTCTAGTCACCGAGCCTCGCCTCCATCTCAGCAAATATATTACATTTATTACAGGTACCATCATCATTGAAGTAGGCAGGGGAATAGCTAAACACAGCAGAGACTGAGAATGAGTGAAAGACATCGCTAACTGCTAAACTAAGTTTAGACGAGGCGAGTGGGGGGTGGAGAGCAGAGGTAGAGGGAGGTGTGGCTCATGACACACTTTGTTTTGGTCTACAGGCAGAGCACAACAGCAAACCTAGTGGTGAAACAATTTCGCTTTTTGTCCCTTTAAATGCGGTATACTATGCTACTATAGATTCAAAGACCTTCTCAAAGGACCACTCTACAGAGAAGAAAGAAAGTACATAACAGAAGCAGAGTCATCGTTTAAAAATGCTCCAGCAGCCAACTCAAGAACAGCTTGTCTAAAAAAGTTAACTTTATCCTTGTCAGTGGACCTACATGTCTAAATATGAAGCGCTAGGTACCCTCCTCATCAGTGTTGGTCGTGCAGGGACAGCGTGTCAATTTAGACTTGTTAAATGCATTGTGTCAAAATACACTTATCTCTTCACTGCTAATGTACAGTTTTTGCTGGCTACATGCATCAAAATAAACTTCCAACTTAAGTAAAACACTTTGCTTTAACATTTATTTTAGGTTTAGGCAAAAAAGCAGGTGGTTAGGTTTAGAAAAAAACCCTTAAAGTTCATATGGCAAAGAACAATCAGCTCCTGGGTGAAAGTCCAAGGTTTGTCGGACCCATCTACCTTACCTTTCCTTCTCGCCTCATGTGGACTGTCTTGATCTTTATATAATCGACAGCATTGCAAATGTCCACTGCCTGCTGCGTATCATGATACCAAGAACCATCTTTATGCGTCTGTGTCTGAAGCTGACGTACACAGACAAAGCACTAGTATTTGACAAGTTGGGTTGATGCCCACTGCCTCCAAAACTGACGTGCATAATGCTTATCATACTGAGCGCATTTTCCCTTTTAATTTGGAAATATTAAAACTTTCTTCAAGAAAATGACCAAACTACTGTTATTGATATGATTATTTTTACAGAATACAGTTCCCTAAGGGCCACTAGATGCTTGCTGCTTCCCAGAAAACAGCGGTGGTAAAAAGTTTTTAGTGTCATCCATCATAACTGCATACTCGTATACTCAACAGGGTCAGGGTTTGAAACAGACAGCAATGTATCAAGATATATTTATTGAAAACATGAAAATTCGCCCACATTTTGTCAGTATGATCATCAGCACTGGACTGGACCTGGAAAGAAGGAGCTAATTCTGATGTGATTCCATCATGTCAGCTGAGAGCCAGCTGAATGCAAGTAGAGACAAAAAGAGGAAGAAAGTAAGAGAGTAGAGAGAAAGATAGAAGTGATGGGTTCTGACAGACGAACAGACACGACAGGGTGGCTATATCCAGTACGCTTTTGTCAACCCGGACATCCAAGGCCTGGCAGTCACGCCCCATTTATCTGACACGTGTCGAGAATCAGAGAGGCTCCAGGTTTCCTCAGAACTTTATTCTCATCTTTCTCCTCCGACTTCTATTTTTTTGTGAATATTCAATTCCCCTTGAGCTATCTGCCACGAATTAGGAGGAGGATGTAAAGGAGGGAAGAGCAAAGAGGAAGAGGAAGACGTTATCTATTTTGCAAAAGAGGCAAACATAAGATGGTTAAGCTCTCTCTTATCTCTCAAGTTCTTTTTCTCTTAATTCATTTTAAACACAGAGGAGAAAAACAAAGCAAAGAGGAGCCTCGACCAATCAATGAAGGAGGGAAAGCTCTCTATGGAGGGAAAAAAGCGAAACTAGGGATGTTTTCTGTGCTCATAGGAAGCGTATAGTTCCCACTTGTTGCGTGCGTACTCTCTTTTCAAAATAAACTCCCAGTTAGGTTCAGGAAAAGATAATGGTTTTAGTTTTGTAACTTAGCTTGCGTCATGCACATAGTCATGACTTTTGTAGTTAAAATAAGTCAAGTAAGACTTTTAGTTTCACATGGGACACAGTCAGAGCAACAAAGAGTGAAGGAAGGAAGTCATGGTAGATGGATGGTTCAAACAAACAATCCATCTACCATGACTTCCTTCCTTCACTCTTTGTTGCTCTGATTTCCATTGGAGTCAGTTAAAAGCCCAATGCATCTCATACAAATGCTAACGGGTGCCTTGTGTGTCAGCTTCAGATGCCAAAAGGATTGAGAAAGCGTTGGTATTGGACAACCTTGGAATGATAATGGGTTGTTGTGGGGTCTTAATAAATCAAATAATAAGAAAGACAGTCAAAGGGGGAGAGGAACCACAGTCAAAGGAAGAAATGACAATAGAGGAGGAAGACAAGGAGACAAGGAAACAAGCAAGAGATGAAGATACAGTTCACTCATTAAAGCTTCACCCATGATTCCTCTCATGCCTGCTATGAATTCTCCCATTGCAGAGGGGAGACAAGGACCAGGAATGGAAGGTGAGGTGTATGAGCGAACATCGACTGCAACAGCATCAAAGTGCATTTTAATCACAGTCTCAGTGGTGTCAACGCATATCACAGGCATTCATCATTTCCCCACTATGTTCTTTTGTAGATAAACATAACAATACAGTGAGTCATTACGCAGGTGTCGAGATAAATCTTCAGATTCCCTCACTTTGTTGGCGCCCCTTCTAAGCCAGACACCACAGTCATTTAGTTTGTGCGCTATCGAGGGATTTTTGGAGTTATGAAGAGAAGTGAGAAGATTGAAATTTAAAAAAAACAAAGAAAGTGAATGTAATGTGCATTTTGAGCAGAGACAAAAGTTCTCCCTGAGCACTGAGGTTTGACAAAAAAAAAAAAAAAAAAGAGAAAGAAAAGTTCTGCTGTTGACCGACTGTCTCCTCCGCCTGCGCTCGACGTCTCTGCCCTGGGCGAGTGTGAGGAAAAATGCAAGCAGATAAAAACACAAAAAAGTTGCGGTGTCTTTGCATCCCCCTCTCTTTCTCTTCCTGTCGCTTTCTCTTCGCTATCACTCCTCCCCCACCACCTCAGGGAGGTAAATGACTCTGCTGTGAAGGTAGAGTCGAGGCTGTTTGACCTTGATAGCAAACCTGCATTCCTAAATAAATATTCAGAGGCTCAGGAGCGATGGTGCGTGCCTTCGCTCCACCAGATAACAGGTTATGTATGAGGCAGATGCTTCAGTTTTGGGCCCAGCCAGCACCACTATGGCCTACAGAGGGAGCTTACAGGAAGTAGTGATGTTGCATTACCGTACAAAGGCCCAGTCAGCAATGAATTGAATAATAATGACCTGCAGGTCAAAATCAATGAGACACTCATGTTAAAACTGGACTTGAAAACTGGTTGAAGTCCTTTTTCCCTTGTAAAGGCAATTCTGATCCAGTGCCAGAATGGACTCCACCATTAACAATGAGAATAACTGTGGGCGGAGGTACTCACTGATCGAACTGAATACAGGTGTGACTGATTGCAAACATGTGCTCATAGGAAAAGTTTGCCTAAAGGGCTTTCTCTCATAAAGTCCTTTCTGGCAGAAATCTTTTTTATTTTAACCCAAGCCACAATTTTTTCCGCCTAACCTTAACCAATAAATCTCTTCCTGGCAGAAGGCCCTCTAGGCAAACTTCTCCCGCCAGCCAAGCGTGTGAGGGACTCGGCATCAGAGACCTCATTAGTGTCTCTGTACCTCACAGGTGAATAATTAAGACTGAGACCTTTGTTGTTCACATATCTGCAGATACTGGCTGGAGGCAGTAACACAAGAACAACTAAACCCTCCCGAATCTTTTGTCACCTGGAATAAAAATAACAGAGTTTTACAAACTGCATGCTTATCTGCAGAAGGTCAGCTGGTTTGTTGGTCATTTATTCTCACACCCAACCATTAACTCACCAGATAGCTAGTTAGCCATGAGCCATGAAACTTTCAGAACTTTTGGGAACAAAATGTTTCCTCCTTGTTTTAAGGGTATTTTAAATCCACTAAAACCCAAATTCCTAATGAATTTCAATTATCGCATAGGGACTGTAA
Source organism: Epinephelus lanceolatus (assembly GCF_041903045.1). Classification (NCBI taxonomy): domain Eukaryota; kingdom Metazoa; phylum Chordata; class Actinopteri; order Perciformes; family Serranidae; genus Epinephelus; species Epinephelus lanceolatus. The sequence continues at coordinate 39,960,483 of NC_135744.1, read as the reverse complement.
TGAATTGCTATGTCAGTGTTGATATTTTATATTTAAAGCAGCTGTGTGGAACGTTACGTTTTCGTTGATTATAGCGCCCCCTTTGGTTGAAGCGGTATGACACCCACAGCCTGGTGTCGTAAAATTCCGACTGCAGCCAGCATTCGGCTTCATTCGTAAAATCTCGACTGCAACCGGCAATTACTGCATGCATTTGTTTTGGAGAGCGAGAGGATTAACGTTACTAACGTTACACTTCGGTTACACACTTCAACCAACTGCAACTTCCTGTTGTATATTTGTGTTCATGATCACAGTCACAGATAATTTTGTGGCGTTTGTTGTAACGTTACTAGACAAAAGCGGTTCACATTAGCTAGCATTACATTTAGCTTGCTTATAACTTCCATGTCGTCATATATTGAAGTGAAACAGCGTCTAACAAGTTGCGGTATATTCTCTAAATAAAAACAAAAATTACATAGCTGTCAATTAGGAAAAGGGCCAACTCGGGATCAGTTTTAAAACCTTTCAAATCTCTCAGCTCTCTCCACTTGGTGAATGCCCGACTGAGGTTTACACGCATTTGGGCTCGAGCCCTATCACTGTCCCGTTTAGCCTTCTTCTGTTCTTCTGTTCTTTTTCTTTTAGATGGTGCTCCTTCTTTATCCGCCATGACATCGAAAGTACAACCAAGTCCTTATAGATACACCTGGTAAAACTGTTATGTGTTCAGCAATGCCTGTTGCGTAACGCTAACTCAAAGAACACTCTCTGTAAACACGGCTCTTCTTCTGTGGTTTAATGGCTGCGGGCCGCTGCGGGCGTGCAGACTTACTTCTGCCTCCGGGTGCCGTATTCTGGTTTGCTGACTTCTGCTGTGTCCGACTCAGGCCAGGCTATGCTAAATAGCCATATAGAGAAAGGCTTTTTTTGTCGCTGTTGGGTTCAAATAAATATGCGGATCTTCAAGGGGGGGTGATATGAACTAGGGACAGTTTTATAAATGGTAAAAAGCTCCGCACAGCTGCTTTAAAATGGCAATTAGACACAACAATGGGCACCAAAATGGTGACAAGCTTGTTGTCAGTTGGCTTAAACATAAAAAATGTTAAGTTAATGGGACCTTTCAAACAATTTACCAAATGTGTGAATATGGGTGAAAAACAAGTCAACAAAAACATAAATATCTATTTAGTGGCTTACTGTATATAAAAACATCTCTATAAAAGCTAATTTGATAAGAAAGACTGTGTCCACCCACACAAGACAACATAGGAGACATTTGTTTATCATTTCTGTTCATTTCTAACAGTCTATGATGACAGTACGGGGTTAAAAACTGCTATGGAGCTTCAGAGTGTTACGGTGCGTTCCTTTTGTACTCGGAGGTCGGAAATTCCCAGTTTCCAGTTGGAAGTTTAAACTTGAACGCACCCTGAGATCGGATTTCCAACTCGGAAACTCAGAGCAACCGCATCAACCTCGACTTACGAATTCAAGATGGCTGCCGGTCACATACATAGTGAGTAAACACTCTGCTAAAGTACTGTTTATAGCAGTTTTATCTTATTTGTTTTACATTAGGTCAGCCTCATCTGCGGCGTTCATCAGTTGGAGTTCATGATGGTTTTGAAGCTGTCTATACTCCGAAAGTGCAAGGGCAACAAAGGCTTTCTTGTGGGCGTCCATGTTTTTTTCCAACTTGTCCACCGTCCTCAACTAATGCAAAAACTGTTGTCAACTCGGAGGTGACATCATTCCCACTTTCGACTTCCGAGTACAAAACGAACGCAGCATTATTGACTACAAGAACCATAAGCCTTGGGTGAGGTGGGCCAATCACTGCCTCTTTAAACTACAGGAAATGTGTTCCTTCAGCTCAGACCCTGGTTGGCTATCAAGGCCATAGCAATAACATTGGAAGCTCCTATTGGCTCAAGTAAGGTGTCAATGGAAAGGCAAGGAACCATCCTCCATTTTGAGATACATAGTCAGTTGGTTTACATGCCGAATGGGAGACGTTATGGATAATATGGGAAGAAATATTAACATTTGAAATGATGCAACAGCAGTTCAGATATCTGTGGATGTAATAACGTGTTTAGACTAAATATTTCGCTGTGTAAGCTTGACTCAGAATAATATGGATCTGTGGATTATGATAATGCTTTAAAAGGGTGAGTTATAACTGTTATGTTTTGTTTTTTGTTTGACAGAAGCGTTTATCAAGCCCGCTGTGGTGGTTGTGTCTTGAAACCAGCATTAATGGAAAGAGAATTGCTTTCAAGCCATATGGTGTGAGAGTAAACCACTTAAACAAAAACAAATACCAATGTAACAAGTGTGACTGAACCCAAATGCACCACTCAGTGAGAGCTGGTAATGACTTTTATTATACATATAGTAAACAGGAGCTGATGAGGACATTCAGGCAACGGTTCGTTCTTCGGGCTCAAAGCCTACACACAGTCTCTAGGTTCAGTCCTCAGACCCAAACAGTTCAGTCTGCTAACAGGCAGAGGTAACAAAGATGGGGTTACTGATGGCGTGGTCTGTGCAGCAGGCAACTGGCAAGCAGGTGGGAGCACTCACGCTGAAACATCGTCGCAGGAAAACACCACACAGCCACAGACAGACAGAAACCAGAAACCAGAGACGCTGAGGCACAACTCGTGGTCGAGAACAGAAGACTGGTGAGTTTACCGCGAAACGGACGATATAAGCAGGTAGTAGGCAGGTCGTAGGCAGGCAGGGTCAGTAACAGATCAGGCAGGTAAGGAGTGCTGGAAAGTCTTGCATGAGGATGCAGAACAATCTGGCAAAGAGTGCGTGTGTGCTGGAGAGGCTTAAATACCAGGCTGATTGGCTGATGAGCTGCACCTGTGGAGGCAGGTGAGTGGAACGGGGATGATCAGGTGGGAGTGGCTGGCAGGTAGAGTGGAAAAACACTGGGAGAGCAGGGGGGCAGGATGCAGGCTGTGACAACAAAAGTTGTTTTACACAGGCTATCATAATCATCAAAAATCAATGTAGGAGGGCGTGTGGGCAGGCCGTTGGGTTTCTATTAAACACACAAACACATCAGATGTGTGTGACCACAGCCTGGCTCTTTTAAAAGACTTAAGTCTGACACCATCTATCATCTAAAGGCAATGTGACTTTTTAATCACAGGCTGTAAGATTTTGTAAAGATTTGGATCTTGCAGGGTAACTATTTGCAAGGCTACTGTACAAGTAGATTCCTTTTGAGATTATTGCCTGTCTTGCTCTTGGTGGAAAATATAATGTCAAACTCCCTCCAAGAAGTATGATATAATAACAAATCCTTACATGTCTGCAAAACACAACTCTAGAAACACAAGACAAAAGGAGTCATAGTCATATGTTGTCATATTCTTGTCGAGTGGATCGTTATTAAGCCCCCTTTTCTGACAAGATGGCATAAGGTGGTTGGTACTGGTGGATGTCTTGGGTCCTGTGGTTTAATACGATACCTGTGTCCTTCACTCTGGCTTTAAAACTGGGCCTGCTACAGGAGGTGTTGTTTGCTAACAATTGGTAGCCTCACTTCTCACCATCAGCTTTGCCTGTCATACCTGGTGCTTCTTGACATTGTTTTTTTTTTTTTTGCCAGACATTTGGCCATTGCCTCTTTTTGCCTTTCATTTTATTGTTGTCTCTGTACCCTGGCTTTTCTTTTAGGGGCCTCTGGTTTTTGGTGAGGCATTCTGACTTCAGTCCACCAGACATGTTTACACTAACAGCGGTTTTGCCTTCTGCGCATGGCACATCTGACTACATCTGTCAGATGGACCTCACCATTAGACAAAACCTGTTGGGGGGTGGGAGTAATAGATGGCAGGTTGAAATGTTTTTTAGTCAGTTTAGTCAGTGATATAAGTTACTAAGTAAATTGTAACCATAGACCTTTTCATGGGTCCCCCTTGGCCTTAAGCCGAGGTCATCTGTACCGTCCGACCTCCCCTTGCAGACCAGACTGTATTTAAAAATTAAAATAAAAATTAAGCCTTCTCACTAAAATAAGTGCTGGTTAGTGGATCGGATACATGCTGAATTAAACACTGACAGTCTTTCACTCTACAACACCACCAGTTTCTCCTCTTCTCTACAGTCCAAGAGAAGCTAGATTTGTTCATGTTGCTGCACCTCCCCAGAGTCCCCTCCATGTTTGCTGTCTACCAGGTTTGCTGCTTCTTGTTCGGCGCAGTAGAGAGTGCAGATATTAATTGTTGTCCACATGTTGGTTCAGTGTTCACTTGATTTAAATTTACTATTTGCATGAGCAACTCGAAATGCTTAGGATAATATTAAACACGTTTAAACATGAAGACGAGGAAAAGGCTGAAGATAGCTTGGACTGAGTTTTAGGACCACCTTACACCAAAAGATTGAGATCATGGGAGCAACCACCAACTGAGGTAAAACTGTCAAGATCTGGTTCTGACACTGGGAATTTTCTGCAACAATGAAACCATACCATTACCTTACCATTCTGTATCCATCTGGAGTGTACAGTGCCTACAGATCAGACACTCTGTGACTGTGTTATGTTGAACCCAGAGGAGAGATCCATCTTTAGGTGGCTTTAAATGCACACTGAGTTTAGACTGCAGAGCTGCACCCTCTGCAGAGAACATGGATTAGAGTGACATCTCAGGATGTTTGGGGTCACAGTCGACACCCAGCTGGGCATCTAAAGCAAATGATCTACTGTTTGTCCTAGTGTATTATACCACCCAATATGTCTTGTCAGTGCTGCATCCCAATAATGCACCTCAGATCTCACATCAGATTATGATTCCTTTCTGCAGTGAACCCTATCACAAGCAGGAGATGTTGAGTGGGAACAAATAAAACAAATGAAAAAACAAAACAAAATAAACAGCAGCCTGCATGGCACCTTCACTCTATATTATGTCACCTGTAACAGAACACACACCTAGGAATGTGTAATTCTTATTTTCAATAACTAAGTAAGGTAAGATGACAGATAGGATAGATTTTACACTCCCGGAGGAAATTTGTTACAGGCGCATCCAGCCGTTGAATTAATATGAAAATACAGAGTGACACAGCCTTTATTGCTCACTGGTTTACACACTGCTACTTTAACATTACCCATCAGTCAACATACACACAACAAGTTTGTTATAACAGTAACTGCACTCAGAGGAAATGCTTTGATTTCTCGGGACAGACAAGCGGCAGTGATGAGAGTGTGTTCATCGAGGGCTGATGCACATGTCATGACACTGCAGTTATGCAACAACATGTACTGCAATCACGACAGGAAGAAAAGAGTACACTTTCTCATGTGTTTCTGAACATTTGTTGATGTCTCTGTGCCACGTGAAAGCAATTTAAAATATTTATATGGGGCAACATGTCACAATATCAAGTCTTATTTGTTATAAGGGGCTTGAGTCTTTGATGAGTGTGGCTTGTAAGAAATTAAAGCGCCTTGCAATGTTTTCATTTTATTCTTCAGGGAATTTCTTTGGTATTTTTCAGGCTTCTGGTGTTCCTTCTTCCTGATGTTGTTGTCGCTCGGGATTGCTACATCTATCACCTGCCTTTTTCTGTTGTTTGTCCATCAACATGATGTCCGGTCGGTTAGCCATCACCAGTTTGTCAGTCTGGATCTGGAAGTCCCACAGGATCTTAGCTCAGTCAGTCTCAACCACCCTAGGAGGTGTCTTCCATTGTGACCTTGGGACTTCCAGCCCATACTCAGTGCAGATGTTCGTGTACACTATGCCAGCCACTTGGTTATGGCGTTCCATGTTCGCTGTTCCTAGCCTACATCTAACACCCAGCCTTTATGTGCTGAACTGTCTCAGAAGCTATCTTTCACAGCCTGCACCTGGGGTCCTGTCTGGTGTGGTAGACCGCCGCTTATATTGATCTTGTTGATCTTGTATTAAGTGCCCTTCCTGTGCTGCCATGATTAGTGCTTCTGTGCTGTCTTTCAGTCCAGCCTTTTCTAGCCACCAGTAGGATGTCTTGATTTCTGATGTTTGTTTGTATCTATATTTTTGCTACTTTGTATCATTTTGCATTTTGATAGTGGAGGGATTTGATAAAATCAGTAGTTAATTGAAGAGGAGGAGTTTCAGTGAAGACTCACTTCTACTGAGAAAACAATGGGAGCACAAGAAAAGGAGATAGACGGTGTTTGTTGAACCAAACAATGGAGCTACAGGGTGAATATGTTTTGGTCCAACAAATCTGGGACATGGACGCAGAGATGCACTTTTGTTAATTTCAGATGTCCGCCAACCATTTTGATAACCTGGTCAACCAAATCACACCCTATGTAAACAGCTAGCCATCACTACCCAATTACACTTAACGACAAAATATGATGGTATCGACAAACTGAAATTCTCCAAATAAGCAACATGAGAGGTAAGTGTCAAGTGACACTGTTCTTCTTTTTCTTCTGTTAGTGACACTCATCAAACGTGACAAGCTACCATAAATCAGTCTTTACTGCTTTAAGGATGAAGTCTGATTTTATCACAACTCAGGTCTCATTTTTATAGTTTAGGTAATACTTTGTACCCATCAAATTCATGGATGGGTCCTGAGAACACGGTGACATGATGGGTCAATAAACACAAACAGTAAGATGGTCAGACAGGCTAGAAACCAATGCCCAGATTATCAAATTCTTCTTTGAAGAGAAGACAAAGGCAAACAGCAAGGTCAATTACAATCAGTAATCACAAAAGAGATAACTGCCTTATCTTTCACGAGACCATTAAATCAGGTTGGACCTTTACCTGGATTGATTAGGTTAATTTTCTCTTCTTTTTAAAATTGTATTATTAATATACTTTCTTATCTTCAGACAAAAAAGTGTAGGAGATGTTTCTTTTACTTGCTTGACATTTTCGACTGTGACTCCAGTCTTCCGGGCCGGCCACACCCCCTGCCGTTGGATGGTATTTTGGATGGAGGACAAATAATCACATCAGAAACCAATAAATTCAAATGTTGGATAAAAGAGGCAATCAAAATCAGGAAGCGGGGGAGCGGCACCATCAACCGGGATGAGGGGACGTACACCCTCTCGCACACCTGGGATTCCCTCCTCCAGAGACCATCCAACGGCGGGGGGCCCGACAGATTCTGATAGGTCTGTCAGGCCGGCCAGCTGATAAATGACACGTCAGCAACACGTCGGATGACGCTTCTGAGGAAGACTGGAGTCACAGTCACAACTGTCAAGCAGGTAAAAGAAACATCTCCTACACTTTTTTGTCTGAAGATAAGAAAATATCGAACAATGGACCTTCACCTTTTTTTTGTTTCACATGAACAAATGCTGTAATCTTTAAACACAAATTTCAAAAATAAACTCTCTATGAGCTCCAAAAACGACAACTGTAATAAACTCAAGAAGCCATTAATCACAACTCATACTTGGAAGATAATTAATTGCAGTTGAGTGGTTTTTTAGGGTCATTGCAGGTCTCTGTTAAAAGGAGCTCAGCTGCCTCTCTCTTCCTCTGTAAATCAAACAAGTGTAAATCACTTTAGACACATCATGACAGGACAGCCTTTTTTCCCCCTTTCTTCAGTTCCTGCTCCCAGCGTCCTCGGCTGCTATCGATGGTCTTTGATGCGGACCCTGAGTGATCACAGCCTGGCTTCACCTCTGCGCTTGCAGTGCCCCGCAGCCTCGTCTAATTTGTTTTCTCACCAAGTAATTAAAAATGCAGCGCGGAGGAGCAGGCTGATCAATGACACCTGGCAGCCGTGGAGGGAAAGGATCAGCCCGTCCATTCATCCATCTGTGGACACCTACTGTCCATTTATCTGTCCGTCCAGCCACACACACACACACACACACACACTCACATCTAGCCATTCCTCATACATTCTACTCTTCCGGCACCTTCACCCACTGCTGACCTTGGGGTAAATGTGTATGTGTGTGTGTGTGTGTGTGTGTGTGTGTGTGTGTGTGTGTGTGTTTGTGTTTGTGTTTGATGTGAACTAACCATGTTTCAGAGGTCAAGGTGATTCAGTTGCTTGTGCAGGTTAGTGTGTATAATCGTCTCCAGGGGTTAAGGTTATTCTGGTTAGGAAGAAGAGCACTCTCACAGCGTAAGGCAACTTTAATTGTACTGCAACCTTTAACAACAGGAGGGTTCACAGTGCTATTGTTGGTTGGGCTTTACTTTGTTTTTTTTATCTGACTGAGAAATACATGGATTTTATAAGAGGAGCAAACTGCTAGATTTTGACTTGGATTAACCAATCACCATCAAATGAATTGTTGGAATTGTTGTAGTGTCTCCTGCTGCCAGAGGACACTGAAGACTGTAGTTAATAATAAATGATGTACTATCGTGGCCTAAAAGTCTTTCTGTAGAGGCGTGTGTGTGTGTGTGTGTGTGTGTGTGTGTGTGTGTGTGTAGTAGTGAGTGAGATGAGTCCTAACAAAAATGGTAGCATAATCATACATACACAAACCTGAACCCTAATGTTCACCTAGTCAAAAATCAAAGTCTATCGAAAACCAATTCTAAACCCTAAAATAAATGGTTTATCTTGGGAGGACCAGCAGGGAGCATGTGAACAAACTGTTGTCCCTGCGTTTGATTCATGGAGGATATAAATAATAGACCTAGCTGCCTTTGAAGACCTTTGAAGCCTTGAGTTCGGCATTTCAGCCATCGCCATATTGTTTTTATGGAGCCAGAAATGACCATATTTAGACTGAGGGTGGAGCTGTGGCTGAGCGCAGGGTGGATCTGATTCAGATACTGCAGCAATGCCTCACAGGCAGCCTATCACTCAAGAATGCAGATTTTTAATACTTAATAAACTGTAAACAGATGAGTTATAAAAAAACAGCAAAACAAATCACCCCCTGCACAGTTGTCATTAATGGAGATTAGCTATAGCAATCTAAACATGCTCATTTCTGTTGGACATTCTGACATGGGGGACTATGGTGATTTATTATCTCCGCCAAGGAAGTTATGTTTTCGCTGGTGTTGATCTGTTTGTCTGCAAAAAAGCTGCAAAAAGTTCTGAACGGATTTTGATGAAATTTTCAGGAAAAGTTGATAACGGGACAAGGAACAGATGACACCCACAGCCTGGTGTCGTAAAATTCCGACTGCAGCTGGCATTTGGCTTCATTCGTAAAATCTCGACTGCAACTGGCAATTACTGCATGCATTTGTTTTGGAGAGCGAGAGGAAAATCATAAATGTTCTGGTGTAGCTCTGAATTTCTTATAAACTGAGGACAACTGCCTGCTGTATATTTGTGTTCATGGTCACAGTCACAGATAATTTTGTGGCGTTTGTTGTAACATTATTAGACAAAAGCGGTTCACATTAGCTAGCATTACATTTAGCTTGCTTATAACTTCCATGTCGTCATATATTGAAGTGAAACAGCGTCTAACAAGTTGCGGCATATTCTCTAAATAAAAACAAAAATTACATACCTGTCGATTAGGAAAAGGGCCAACTCGGGATCAGTTTTAAAACCTTTCAAATCTCTCAGCTCTCTCCACTTGGAGAATGCCCAACTGAGGTTTACATGCGTTTGGGCTCGAGCCCTATCACTGTCCCGTTTAGCCTTCTTCTGTTCTTCTGTTCTTTTTCTTTTAGATGCTGCTCCTTCTTTATCCGCCATGACATCAAAAGTACAACCAAGTCCTTATAGATACATCTGGTAAAACTGTTATGTGTTCAGCAATGCCCGTTGCGTACCGCTTACTCGAAGAACACTCTCTGTAAACACGGCTCCTTCTTCTTCTCTCAATTTATTGGCGGATTGCAAACAACTTCCAGGTGCATACCACCACCTACTGTGCAAGAGACTACTCCCTACTACATGTCATTTAGCCTGTTTCTTAAATCCTACTCGTAAACACGGCTCCTTCTTCTTCTGTGGTTTAATGGCTGCAGGCCGCTGCGGGCGTGCAGACTTACTTCTGCCTCCGGGTGCCGTATTCTGGTTTGCTGACTTCCGCTGTGTCCGACCCAACCGAGGCTACGCTAAATAGCCATATAGAGAAAGGCTTTTTTGTCGCTGTTGGGCTCAAATAAATATGCGGATCTTCAAGGGGGGGTACGAACTAGGGACAGTTTTATAAATGGTAAAAAGTTCCGCACAGCTGCTTTAAATGAACTTACCTCAAATGACAAGAATCTGTTTTTTGATGAGGTCATTTCTAGAATTTAGTTGCTAAACTGCTCTGAATTAGGGCTGTAACAGCTTGTTTATTTGTGCCAGACGGTCACAGTATGTGTTCACAGTTCAGGGCACACAGCCGCATGCAGAATACACAGTGTGTGGACTGATGCACGTAATGTGGAACCGACATTCACAAGTGCATTTTCCGCCCAGAAACTTTCAACTGTGCGCCCTTAGCAACCTGTGCTGAGATTAGCACAAGAAGCTGATTGGTGTGTGAGTCAGTCACAGTGTGGTAAGCTAATGAAACATCAAAGCTGGATGACCCACCTGTTGGTACCTGGACAGCTACAATGGTGACAGAAAGAGTTGTACCTAAGATAAGGACAGTGGGTCACCATTGCTCCGTCATTGTCGGGTACGTGGATGGAAACACACCCAACATGCTAACTTGCAAAATCACTGGGACGAGGAAAAAACAAAGCAGAGCCAAACTCCTCATCCCCTCTTCTTTTAAGCAGACTTTAGACACAAAAGCAGAACCAGAACATTTTTTTTAAATAGATGGCATTTACATTGGCATATAGCTAAGGTGGAGGACAATTGTAACACTCCTCCTTGTGCACAAGTTTTATTTCATATTCTATTTATTTAGTGTTTTCAATTTTATAGCATGAGAAATGCTCTGCAGTCTTCTACCCTATTGTGACTTGTTGCCTTTTAGGAAAGTGTTTGCTTAGTCTTTGTGCATACAAAAATATTTAAATTTTATTTTCATATTGAAAATAGAGTGGAGTATAACCATGTTGCCATTGGGTCAAATGCAGCCTCAGTCCTCAGCAAGAGGATTGTGTCTGTCTTTGACACTTGCACTGTCTGTTCAAAACAAATGAAAAGAATCCTATCCTTTGGCATTTGTTTTTTTCTGCTGTACCAAACTTGCATCGAACCGTGACTGCTAAACCATGGTATGAACTGAACTGTGACTTCTGTGTACCATTACAGCCCTGCTCTAATTGAGCCGAGTGTTTTGCAAATATCAAATGAAAGATTCACGTCTGACACTTAAGGGCTTCAAGATTTGTTTGAGAAGTTTTTAAATCCTTGTTTCTAGGATGAACGAGACAATGGAGGGATGTTCTGATACTGGAGGAAAGCAGATACAATTGGATGGTGTGATCAGCTCTTTGCAGCAGAGCCATTTAGAGAAGCCAGTCGGGGCAGTCCTCAAGCAAATGTCATCACCACAAGCTGCTTACAGTCTCTCAGTCTCTCACTGGCATGTATAACGTTTGCATTGCCCAACTTTAAATTAATGTAAAACTTTCAGATGGTAATTTTAATGTTTCTGTGCACGTCAGATTGTGCATCATGGTGGCGGCCTCTTCAGTAGTCCTGGCCTCTAACTGCTCCACCTATTTTGCCTTTACATGGTTTGGCTCTACTGTTGTGTCTCTGCGTCGATGCTCTATGCTCTGTCTTGTCTTTATATTGACTGGTTTTACTGTTCTTGTTTTCTTTTGTTTGTCTTTTGTAATGCAACTGGTTCGGCTCTGCAGTTTTGTCTGCGCTCACTTCAGCAGAGAGTGGTGAGGCTGTCCCTTAGGACACTGGGAATGTTACTGGTTTCCCCATGAGAATATCAGTGTTTTGTTTCTTTTTCTTTTTGTTGAGGTTGGTTTAAGGGGTGCTAATGAGTTTCTTTTAAATTTGTGGGATTGGTTTTATTTTGCAGGTTTTTTTGGGTTATTATTATCATTAATGGTGGTTTTTCACGTTTGTATTTGTCATGATGGTTCTTTGTTTAGCCTATATTCTGTTATCCTATGGACTTTGTTTTGGAGTTTTCTGTTTGTGTTCTTTGTTTCGTGTTGTTTAGCTCATGTTTTATCTGCTTCCTGTTTTTTATTTTGTAGATTCTCCCTGCATTATTCCTGTGCTCATCCCTATCTTATTGATGTCGTTCCCTGCTCCGTATCCTGCCTGATATCTTGAGTTTGGATTTTTTACCTGAGTCCATTGTATTTTTCCCGGTTGGTTTTCAGCTTAGTTTTTGTTCTGTTTTCATCTGGACTTTCAGTTACCTGCTTTATCTGGACATTTTTCATCAGCTGTATTTAAGCTTCCTTTTTGTTAAAACTTCAATCTGCCTGTTAGTCTGTAGTTGGGATCTCCGTGATGTGATACATGACACAACGAACTGACCAAACATGGACTCAGCAGAGCTACCTCAAGCTGTAAACTCATTCTTGGTAACCCACTTGGCCCTGGGGGGTCCTCGGAGCCTCTACCAGACTACCAGGTCTCATATAACGGCCGGGCTCCACCGGCTGCAAACATAAGCGTCACGTCAACGTAGCGTTGTGGCGTATTCATCTGGGCTCCACTGACGGCGTACAGAAGCGACACGTAGAGAAGCCAGCGGGGTTGTTTACGTTTGCTGAGCCGAGAGGCTGCATGTAGGCTGCATGAAAAGTTAAAGCATTTTCCACCTAAGTTATTACATATATTTACAATACAATATACAATAAACAGTTTCAAATGTATTAAAACACATAGTTTAAACGGTAGGATCACGGATAAACATGGATAAATGCATGAAAAAAATCATCGCATATCACCTCTGATAATGGTTGATTCATTTAAAAACACATTGTGCTCGTTTAGCACACTATTTCATCTAGTTTTTATCTGCTGGAGGGTCGCGTAGGGGAGCGTAACGCGACAAAAATAGAAGAGTGTAAAATAGAGAGTTGTCACACGACAGACGGGGGTTGTCGCGCCGCTCCCGTTGCTGGTGTAGCTGCTGTAATTGATTAACAGGGGGGCGAGGTGCTATGGGACTCGCGCTGCAGACGTGTCGCGCCGCTGACGTGCCTGGTGGAGCCCGGCCGTAAAGAGGTCTCAACTCTGTCTTCCCAGTTCCCACAAGCAGCAGTACCAGGTCACCAGCAACTAGCTCAAGTCACAGGTCACCAATGATCCAGAGTCTTCGACGTTGGGGGTCCCGTCAGGTGCCACTCCTGTTCCTGCATCAGCAGCCCGGCTGACACTTGCTCCTCGAGTTCAGTCCGCGGTCCGGATGACACCTGCACCCAGAGTCCAGTCAGCCTCCTCAAACTGATACATGACAGTATTGATTATTACATGTTTACTCTGTTTAGATGACTGTGTGTGCATCTGTGGACCCTATTTTAAGGACTGCCTATCATTTTGAAATAAACATTGTTAAAAGAAATTTATATTTGTATTTTTTATTTTATTTTTTTTGTAATCACATCTCTGTATTAAGTGATTTCTGATCTGTGTGACTGTGTTGAACAAATAACCCCTGCTGCACAGAAGCCACACTGTGTGGCTGGTCACAGACACTGTCCTTGGTCCTGAAACGGCTTACTGTTGTCTGTTAAGGACTTGGAGTTGTGGATACCAGCTCTCGTTCATTTCCTGGTTGCAGCGATGACTCCGAGACTGTTATGTTGTGTTGCAACATAGCCTACTACTAGAAATTAATTTAAACATATAGCAGTTGATTCACACTTCCAGATCACTTGGAGCTAGCATAGCCTACCGGTAAGCTACATCTGATCCCGAAACCTCACGTGTCTGCTGAACTTGTGCAGAAGCATCAAAATAGACAACAGCCAGCTTTTTAAAATCATTTTAAAACTAATCTTTTAGACTATTTTAGCACAAATTATGTGATTATTGGCTGATTTTGAATCATTCATGACAAAACTAAAATATTTTAAAAAGTTTTTATTTTTTTGAGGAAATGTTTAGGGTGGGCCTGTTGAAAAGTGGGTGGAACTAGGACCGCCCATAATGCCGTGCCTGCTGGGGGGTTAGTGGTGATTTACAATGGCCCACCCAATGTTTAATAGGAGATTACGGCCCTGCATCACAGCGCAGCTGATCAGAGTTTCATTCGCAACAAACGGCAATAATATGTTGACGCTGAAAGTTGCGTTTCACACATCCATGTCAGAAACACAGTAAAACTGCATCGTTCGTCTGATGGCCATCCTTCAAGATTCCTCTCTGGGTCAGACTTTGGACGGACCTGATGGTTCCATGGTTGCTATGTGGTCTCTAAGTGCATCTTTTCACACGTTTAATCATTTCAATCAGAACGAACTTTCTGTCGGAGAGACAAGCAGCAACTCAACTTTCACTCGACGTTTTTTCTGGAAAATACTCCACAAACTGAGACCTTTTGCTCCTGGACCTCATCTTAAGACCTGCTGTCACTGAGTGTGTTTACATGGACAGTTTAATTCCCTTTTCATTCGGAATGAAAGTTCATTCCTATTAAAAGTGATCTTGTAAACACCTAATTCGGAATGAAAATGGCCAATGCGATTGAAAATTCAATCCGATATAAGGGGCTGGAATATTCTGTTTCTAATTCCGAATGAAAGAATTCCTCACACTTGTATACACTCATTCCTCTTTAAGTTCATTCCGGTCTTTCTGCGCATTCTCATTTCCTTGCCCTTCTGGCGCAATGACGTATATAGCGCGCATAGCAACAGGCTGAGATAGAGCAGTCGGACTTGTTGCACTCACCGGTTTCCATTCGCCAAAGCACGATCTTCTATCTCCCTTCTTCAACCTTCTACCTCCCTTCTCCTCCTCAACAGACGAAGCATTAGAAAAAACAAAACAAGCCCGAAAAAGGCACTAAGAACGGCGTCGTCAAGCATCTTGTTATCCGGAACGAGGACTACAGTGTTTTCTTCTGGTAAACGTAAACACGTAACATCCACCCCGCCCCCTATCCAATCAGAAACCTTCCCTGCCCCAAACCTTGCGCGGACCCGACTAAAGGCGATTAAACTGATCTCCCGTGTAAACCCTCATTCGGAATGAATATTTCCCATGTAAACTACCTGGAAAGACTTTAATTTCGAATGATTTCATTCAGATTTATTTCATTCTGAATGAGAAACCATCATGTAACTGCACCCACTGACAAACGGACTGATTTAAGGTAGACGTGAGATATTGACACTTTAAAACCCATGTTGTTTTTGGTGTGTTTACCGTTGAGACTTTACAACAAATGTACCGATGTAAGCCAAACATTATCAATACTGGCGATATTTTGCCTACATCAGTACTATTTTAGTGAAAATGAAACAACTGTTAACAAGTCTGCATAAGTTTATCTGAAGCTACTTTCTTTGGTTCACCAACTGTCTGTTTTATCTGTCCAACAAATAGCCTAGCATAAACATGCTAATAAAAATATAGCATAGCCTATACATTTTTTCACTTCTTGGTGATATAGTGATATAGGTCATCAGTGATGCAAACAGTGACACAAGCACTGAAGCCTTTCAAACACAAGAGGCAAGATTTTTTGTTTTCTATTTTTTACTTTACTAATAACCATATGTTTTAGTTTGGCATTAAGGAATTGATTTAATTTAGAGGACATCATTTTTAGCTGAAAGTTGATGGTCATCTCTTTCTTCTCTACTTACATGCAGATTGACAGCCATCTTTTTAGACTTTCAATTAGCAGAAACCATTCCATGGTAATGCTGTCATGATAAGCAGAGAATGAACAGCCTGCAAGAAAAATGACACTGGAGACAAATTAAACAGCGCTGCCTTTGAGATTGAATGGTGGGACACTTTGAATTATGCCTCTGCAGCCACATAGCCTTTCGATGACCTCTCCCTACCATTCCCTTTCCTCTTTTCTTCTCACTTCCTCTTTTTATTTTGCGTATTGTCTTCTTCTCTATTGTCTTATGTCTGTGATTTGATTTGTAATTGGTGTAAATAATGAAGGTCCCAGGATACAAAAGTCTTTTTCTGTGGCAGCTTGTAGTGAATCAGAACCCATTACCATAACCCACAGAGGACCTGAAACTGAGAATGCTGCTCTGCTCATGACAGATGAAGAGTGCTATGAACCCAACCCATGAGTGACCTCAGCATGGACACACATGTCTAAGACATGTTTAAAAACTATACTTTCACAGCCAAACACTGTCTTCATTTCAATACTGTCTTCTGCCAGTATTCCATGCTCCCCAATGCCTGATGTCTTTTGGCCTTTTCTTTCTTTCTTTCTTTCTTTCTTTCTTTCTTTCTTTCTTTCTTCCTCCCTTCTTTCCTTCTTTCTTTATTCCTTCATTCCTTCCTTCCTTTCTTTCTTTCTTTCTTTCTTTCTTTCTTTCTTTCTCCTTTCTTCCTTCCTTCCTTCCTTCATCCCTCCCTCCTTTCTTTCTTTCTTTCTTTCTTTCTTTCTTTCTTTCTTTCTTTCTTTATTCCTTCCTTCCTTCCTCCCTTCCTTCTTTCCTTCTTTCTTTCTTTATTCCTTTCTTTCTTTCTTCCAGACTATTGCTCTACTTAAAATGTTGGCAGTAGTTGGCCACATGGTAGAAGCTGACTTCAGTGTGCTCTGAGGAACAGCTGGTGTGGACAGTGTAATATACTCCTTAGCCCTACCCATAGACATTAAATGCATAGAAAGGACATACCCATTCAAATAAGGCATTTACTGTTGCCATTGAAACCACCGTGGCAGGTTAACTTCTGCATAAACTTCTTTATAAACAAACCAACTTGCAATATACAAATTTTCACAGGTGAGGTTGTGCAGTAAAAACAAAGCATGGAGAGGTACATATTCAAATAAGCAATCTGTTACTTTGAAATATTACCCCCATTTCTTTTGTTGCCATTGATTTTATGTTTGTTGAATCAGACATACTGTATCTGCCCCCAAAGAACACGTGAGGGCTGCTGCTGAGCAGCTGCTCAGTCCTAATGTTGACTAAACCAGAGTTGGTGATTGTTGGAATAGTGGAGAGACTAACGTTAACCTGCATAGTTTTGATGAGTTTATTTTGTTCCTGCCAAGTTTGAATCAAATGTCTGACAATGAGTTTACAGAGCAAGTAGGATGCTCAGAGTAGAGCCACCGCTCTTCAGCATGGAAAGGGGCCAGTTGAGTTGGTTTGAGCATCTGTTCAGGATGCCTCTCATTAGAGGTTTTCCAGATGAATGGTGACACTCCCACTGGTGTGTGTTGTTGTTGTCAACTATCAACAATCCCCATTTTCTTTTGAACTAGTCAAATGATCATGGCAAACATGTCCTTTCTATCCAGTCTATTTCTATGGTTCCACCTTCTTTCTGCACCAAAGGTACGTTGTGAACCTTTGGATCAAAATCTTTTGAACCTAAATCTCATCACCCAGAATGCATTTTACACCATTAGACCCTCTGTCTTCTGTACAAGTAACTTTTCATCCACATGTCACTTGCAACACACGTACTGACAAATAGCTAAAGTTTCAGACAGTCTTAACTGTTAGAAATCCAGTGCAGATACACTCATCTCTTGCATATGGATAGTGTGTTAACTTTATCTCTCTGGAAGAGACAAATTGCAGCCTGAGGGACTGTCGCAAACATTAGATTTAGTAAAATAGTACATGGTGTCATCTGCAAAAATTCTGCTTTTTTTTCCCAGCAGCTCTAGCAACTTTTCTTTGAGAGAAAACTGCATCACAGCCCACAGAAATATTGAAAAGGCTCTGAACTTTGACCTTTAATATGATGCCCATACTACTGTTGATCAGGGAAGTTAATCATATTTCACTGTTGCACTCACTGCAACTTGCACTGGATGTAAATGCCAGATGAAATGTAATGTGAACTTGAAGTGAGGACTAACTCCAGATGCATTAAGCATTTTAAGTGATGTATCTTTCTTTGATGTAGCTTCTTAAATGTCTGCATTAGTTTTCATTTTCCAGCAGGGAGAAACCAGGACACCTGTTCTTCACTGACTCAGTTGAGCCACATCAAAGGCTTCCTTATTCACCGAGGAACGTATACCCACATCATGTCCTCAGAAAGTACTCATCAATCAAGTCAGTGTAGAGCGAAGAAGGTCTGAGTACTTGATTCCAAAATATGCATCTACAGTATATCAAGGAAATCCTTATCTGGACATTCAGGTGTTAGTTTACTGGCTTGGATTATTGCGGGGAGTCATTGGTATATTTACTTTGATTTGATCAAGAAAGTTTTTCTGTGGATGTGGGCTGCCTGATCAGAAATAAGAACAGTCTTCAGTTCCAACATCACAAAAGTTATTATAAAATAAAACAGGAACCTATAGGGAGGACACAATTGCTGTATTGTCACCTAACTATTTAAAGTGATTGTGAGGAATCAGGCTGACTCAACTCAACAATCAGTCACATTTTATGTTCACTTACTCTTATACTACTTAAATTTCAGCAAACTCACTTATACAGTAATTTATCGAAGCAGCACATCACAGTTGTTGAATCAGAGGCAAATTACACAATCAGTAACAATCAGGTCAGGACGCACAGGCATGGCTGCCAGTTAGCACATATCTGAAGTATCTGCTAAAAATTTCCTGAGGGAAACCAAGAAATGGAAGGTTTCGAATGAGGCCATGATCCTTTGAGTGAAGAGACTCTCATTACCACTCCACCACGAGGGTAAATCATTTATGAAGAGCAGCACTGATGAAGCATCTGGGATGGGCGGGCGAAACCTTCCAGGCAAAAACAGCAAACCTTTGATTTAAACAAAGTACTTAAGACATCTCAACCATGATGTGCCAAATGGTGGCATACAGAGCCTCACAACGATAGCAATGTGGGGCTGTAATGTATATTTACGATAATAAAAAATGTGCGCATTCAAACATAACCAACTTAAATGACGTGCTCTTGTCCTTAGTGTTTAAATATACAGTACAGGCCAAAAGTTTGGACACACCTTCTCATTCAATGCGTTTTCTTTATTTTCATGACTATTTACATTGTAGATTCTCACTGAAGGCATCAAAACTATGAATGAACACATGTGGAGTTATGTACTTAACAAAAAAAGGTGAAATAACTGAAAACATGTTTTATATTCTAGTTTCTTCAAAATAGCCACCCTTTGCTCTGATTACTGCTTTGCACACTCTTGGCATTCTCTCCATGAGCTTCAAGAGGTAGTCACCTGAAATGGTTTCCACTTCACAGGTGTGCCTTATCAGGGTTAATTAGTGGAATTTCTTGCTTTATCAATGGGGTTGGGACCATCAGTTGTGTTGTGCAGAAGTCAGGTTAATACACAGCCGACAGCCCTATTGGACAACTGTTAAAATTCATATTATGGCAAGAACCAATCAGCAAACTAAAGAAAAACGAGTGGCCATCATTACTTTAAGAAATGAAGGTCAGTCAGTCCGGAAAATTGCAAAAACTTTAAATGTGTCCCCAAGTGGAGTCGCAAAAACCATCAAGCGCTACAACGAAACTGGCACACATGAGGACCGACCCAGGAAAGGAAGACCAAGAGTCACCTCTGCTTCTGAGGATAAGTTCATCCGAGTCACCAGCCTCAGAAATCGCAAGTTAACAGCAGCTCAGATCAGAGACCAGATGAATGCCACACAGAGTTCCAGCAGCAGACCCATCTCTAGAACAACTGTTAAGAGGAGACTGCGCCAATCAGGCCTTCATGGTCAAATAGCTGCTAGGAAACCACTGCTAAGGAGAGGCAACAAGCAGAAGAGATTTGTTTGGGCCAAGAAACACAAGGAATGGACATTAGACCAGTGGAAATCTGTGCTTTGGTCTGATGAGTCCAAATTTGAGATCTTTGGTTCCAACTGCCGTGTCTTTGTGAGACGCAGAAAAGGTGAACGGATGGATTCCACATGCCTGGTTCCCACTGTGAAGCATGGCGGAGGAGGTGTGATGGTGTGGGGGTGTTTTGCTGGTGACACTGTTGGGGATTTATTCAAAATTGAAGGCACACTGAACCAGCATGGCTACCACAGCATCCTGCAGCGACATGCCATCCCATCCGGTTTGCGTTTAGTTTGACGATCATTTATTTTTCAACAGGACAATGACCCCAAACACACCTCCAGGCTGTGTAAGGGCTATTTGACCAAGAAGGAGAGTGATGGAGTGCTGCGGCAGATGACCTGGCCTCCACAGTCACCGGACCTGAACCCAATCGAGATGGTTTGGGGTGAGCTGGACCGCAGAGTGAAGGCAAAGGGGCCAACAAGTGCCAAACACCTCTAGGAACTCCTTCAAGACTGTTGGAAAACCATTTCAGGTGACTACCTCTTGAAGCTCATGGAGAGAATGCCAAGAGTGTGCAAAGCAGTAATCAGAGCAAAGGGTGGCTATTTTGAAGAAACTAGAATATAAAACATGTTTTCAGTTATTTCACCTTTTTTTGTTAAGTACATAACTCCACATGTGTTCATTCATAGTTTTGATGCCTTCAGTGAGAATCTACAATGTAAATAGTCATGAAAATAAAGAAAACGCATTGAATGAGAAGGTGTGTCCAAACTTTTGGCCTGTACTGTATTTTGTTACAAATTTGGCTCAGGCTCATAACGCACATGGACACATGCACAAAGTTAAATTATTTTATTTTAATTTAGAGTAAAAATAAGAGGGGCTGTGGAGATATGGAAGGCATGTATGGATGAGTGAAATTATCTATGACTGATTTTTGTAACCTATTTATACAACAGTTAGTTCCGGCCCTGCAATCTGATTGGTTGAGAGACAGTAAAACAGTGACGATATTGGATTACAACATCACGGTTATTTCACTGTGTATGTATCACTCCTCCTCACAACTGATTGCAATCAACAATCAAATCAAAACTGACTGTTAGGGCCCTATTTAGATGGTCTAAAGCGGACAGCGGAGGGCACATAATCCATGTCTCAAGTGTCATTGCTATTTAGATGCAGGCGCAGTTGTCATTTTCACGCCCTGCGCCCTCGTCGTCTAACTAGCAAATGAACTTGAGCTTTTCTGGGTGTGTTGGTCTAAAAATGAGGAGTGGTCAGGCGTAGTCATGGCATGTTGCTAGTTAGATGACATAAAAAGCAAATGCGCCAGTGACCAAAAAAACCTGGTCTAAAGTCAACGGCGCAGTATTTCGCTGTTAAACAAGTTAGTAATATGCATCTCTAGGCGGGTGCACAACGCGCGTGCACTCTGCTCAGACACACACGGAGCAGCCACACATATGCAAAAGATAACAAATAAAAATATGATTACAATGTGAAAGGTTATTATTGTGCACATTAAAATATTTATCAGAAACACGTCTTAATGGTCAGTCATTAATCAGAATGATCTAATCGCAGTAATAATGATCATCATAATTTGTAATAATGACAAATGAAGTTGTGAAATTATCTGACCAATCAATCATTTTTTTGATTGAAAACCAAAGCCCACACATTGCATTTATTTTAACATGTTATACTAGGCTACATTATATTATATTATTATATTGTAATCTGAGTGTAGAGAGGACACACATGCAAATAAGAGGCAGAACACAGCTCTAGGAAACATGTGAAAACAATTAACAAACATGGGTGGGGGAGAAAACGCTGAGCAGGTCCTAGCTGCAGGATCAGCACCTTGGGGAGCGCCGTGGCAGTCCTGACAGCTGTGCTCTGTTATATGATGTAAACAGGTTTGAATAATATTCCACAGATATTTAGTAAGGTCTTTCTTGTATTAGTGATCCCACGCCTGCTTTACCTCGGGGAGCTTGGGTGCCTGTCTGCTGTCCCCGTAGATCTGGTTCTGACGGGCCTTCACCTCCCGCACGAGGAGATCCGTCTCCTCAGCTGTAAAACACTCACTCTTTCCAGTTGGTAGGTCCGCCATCTAACTAGCTCTCCGCCATGCGCTCCAATCGCGCCTCTTTTAAAGGGAATGAGAGGTGACACTCTGATTGGCTTATTGAATGATACGCCCAAAACACACCCATGACTAATTCAGAGTAAGTCCAATCCTTTTAGACTCTCCGCTATGGCGCACAGTCTGAAAACGCGCTGTCTAACTAGCAAGTGACTGGGACACGCCCATGCGCCGCACGCCTGGTGCTTCGCGTTTTAGACCATCTAAATAGGGCCCTCAATGTTAGTTAGGTCAGTAGTTGCATTATAGGCTAATTCATTCATCCACTGTCAAACAGCCAAAAATATGGATTTATTTCCTAAAATAAGTTTTGAATTGAACTATGAATGGCATG
Source organism: Epinephelus lanceolatus (assembly GCF_041903045.1). Classification (NCBI taxonomy): domain Eukaryota; kingdom Metazoa; phylum Chordata; class Actinopteri; order Perciformes; family Serranidae; genus Epinephelus; species Epinephelus lanceolatus. The sequence goes on along the minus strand of NC_135744.1, from coordinate 39,938,225 downwards.
CATCCCTGGAAAAGTATTTAAACAAACTTCCACCAGATGCAAATGCCCTTTATCTGAAGCCCAGGACAACAGCAGCTCACACAGACAATATCTGGTACACTAAAGCTCCGCTGGGAATAAACTCACTCGCACAGATGCTGCCGAAGATGTGTAAAGAGGCGGGGACAACAGCTATCTACACCAATCACAGCCTCAGGGCAACTGCCATACAGAAGCTGTCAGATGCGGTTTTTGATGCTAGAGAGATCATCACAGTGAGTGGGCACAGGTATGATGTTGTTTTAACGTAGCCTATGTGTAAAGTTAGTCTTTTAATTAGGAGTCGGCCCTAAAATACAACTTTTGTCTTGCACGTCTGAGAGCTTGTTAAAAAGCTACTGGAAGCCATCCATGGAGAGCAGGAAACGATACTGTCAGATCAGAAGGCAGAGTCGGCTGTGCCTGTGAAGCCACAGTCCACCATGCAGTCTCCAGAGACTTATTTCACCGGTTGCACAATTAATGGAAACGTGCAGATAAATGTTTATAAAGAGTAAGTGCCTGGCGCACCATGTCTGCGTTACATAGCAACGGTGACAGCGGAGTCCTGAGGGAACTATTTTTGTTGGCGGAAGACAAATAAAATGCTTAAATTATCTATTTTGTCCTCATTTTTCTTAATCAGCCGTGCTTATTTAACTGTTGAACTGTTGTATAAAAGCAATATCACACTCGAGCTCGTGATGTTATACTCGTATATCGTCATGGCTGTGATAGTCTTCAGCACTCGGCCTGCGGCATCCTACCTATGACCGAATCATAGCCATGACGATATAGGAGTATAACATCACAAGCTCGAGTGCGATGTTGCTTAAATAAATCTAGATTAATCTGACAGCGTCCCAACTCATGAATTTTGGTACCTCGAAGAAGCAGATTAAGAGAGGGAAAGAGGAGAATGGACCAACAGAGTATGCCAGTCTGAAAATTGGACAAAGCTTCAAAAAGGCAATGCTTTGGGCAACACATCAGCCAAGACATTTTCTGCACCTCTTATAGGGCTGAAGGACACACCACCCTCTCATAAGGCACTGATTTGGATTCTGCAGTGAGTGTAGGAAAATAAAGGGGTGTACAATACTAGAGCTTTAACTATACCACCACATAAACTTTAAAATGCTTCAAGGCCCACATTAGAGCTAGTACCTCATTTTCCACAACGGAAGAGTTCAGTTCATAAGAATTGAACTTGTTGGAAAAGAAGCTGACTGGATGGTCATCTCCATCGTCACTGCAACAGTACACTTCCTCGCTCTCGGGTGCAGCCAGTTTCTCCGACAATCCAAACCTGGCTACTGCAGGGAGAAAACAGCAAAGCAGTGCAGGGAGCCAGATGGGTGGGCTGTACTGCAAGATTTTTTTTTTTCTTTTCAGAAATGTCATGAATCATTTCAACCACTTTCAAGAGCCTGGCAGAGGGTCTGGGTGTAAGTATGTCACTAATAAAGAGGATGAAATTAGTTGCGGTTGAAGACAGTCTTGGAAAAGCAATGCAAATGTGGGAATTATGTTACTTTAATGGAAGAGTCTTTCATTTTTAAGAGAGAAAAAGCTTTAAAGCTGAGAAATGTTTTCTCCAACACTCATACCTAAATGACAGCACGCTGCTGACTCCCAGAACAACATATGAGACTATCTGAAGTACCAGCCTCAGGCACATGTGCCTACAGTCACAGTTTTAAACATGTAGTTCTGGTTATGAAATGGTCACAGTTACATCGTGAAATGGTTGCAGAGTACACCACAAGTACTTTATTGGATTTAGGCAACAAAACTACTTAGCTTGGTTTCGAAAAAGATCATGGTTTGAGTTAAAAAAAAAAGGATGTTTATTTTGTAATTTATGTTACGTCACAAACGTGAGTTAAAATAAATAAATGGTGACTATTGGTTTTAGACAGGACGTAAACTCCTGGGTTTAAGTCCTGTGTTTATTTGCTTTTTATTACTATGGCCACAAGAGGTCCAGATCTGACAATACACATAAATATGGATCCAGTGGCGTAAAGAAGTTCCGACGGGCCCCAGTGCCCACTATTATAACGGGTCCTTGTATCACGCATGTATTGTCAACAATATCAACATATTACTCGGCAATCATCATTACATATCTGACAAAATATCAAAGAAAGTAATAAATTAATCTTTTAATTGAACAGTTTTTACAGTATATTTTTGTAGCTTATATAGAAGAAGCCTAGAATTTTCAACTCATCATCATTTATCTTTGAGCAATCTGAATCACTTGCAGGGCCTGCTCAGTCTCTCTGGGCCCCTCCACCCCAGGGGCCTCAGTACAATAGCACTGCTTGCACTGTCTATATTTACACCCCTGTACGGATGATAATAAGCTGCTGACGCCTATAGGGTCGCCTTATAGTCAGGGCTGGATAATACTAGGGCCAAACAGGGTAGTCCAAGTAATACAAAATCAGGAAAAAAAAAATCTCACTGCATACTATTTATGTATTTATATATTTATTTATTTATTGGAGAGAAGTGACTCAGGAGCTTTCATACAACTGGTGATACATCACAGTATTTATAAATGACATCCTGGTAGGGGGGCGGGGTGCGAGTGTGACGGGGATGAGAGCTGTGTGAGTGCGCGACGCGTGCTGGTGTGTGTATGAGCGAGCTGGAGGAGAGAGCAGGAGTGCACAGTTGGAGTTACAACTAAGTTCTTGTTTGTTGGTTGTTTTGGTGTAGTTACGGCCAACAGTAACCTGTACTGTTCAGTAATAAACGGTGGTTTGCCGAATAACTGCGTCATCCTTTCTACACGTTCTGGCGGACACTACAATATGTTATAGCTTACCAGTGAGGTATAGGTTATCTGTGAGATATAACGTTATGTTAGGAGTGTTTTATTTCTAATTGTTTTGGTAACACGAGCAAACATTAGCACAGTAATGCTAAAATAACACGTTTTATGTGATAGTCAGGGCACAGTGCGGCAAATATAGGTTGGTACGATTATAATATATGCGTCTCCAGAGTGTTCTTCCACAGGAGTTTTTTCCACCTGGAATAAGCAACGCCGATATTCACTCGCGTTTAGTCCCGTCCTCGCTTATCTGATCTTTTTCTTTTATTTGGTGGTGTGGTTTCCCTCTTATGAGGCAAAACATGTGTGTGGTCCTCCATTTAAAGTGCGACAGAATCATAAAAGTACAAAGCAGGTTCACGCAGAAGTGCCCTGGATTGATCTTCACCTTCTCCAGTGATGGCAAGTTCTAGGTAAACGCGAAAGGTGAAGCGCGTATATCTCTTTCGGCCACTGTATTCAAATATGGCGACACAAGAGGGCAGCCTCCAGCAGACCGCGCCCTGCCTGTGTATATATAGAGACATCATTCTAAGCCTATGAGAAAGCTTCCATTTGTATGTGAATTGCATTACACTTTAGTAAATATATATTTATGAAAGCAATAGTTGATATTTGCTAATAAACAACCACGTAAATTACACATTGTAACTTTTAGTTATTTTTTGTCTAGAAAAAAAATGAGCAAAAATACTGTGTAAACAGTAAACTGTTTGCACTGCAAATGGTCTTCTCCCAGTATGAATTAAAAATGATAATAATAATGATAATAAAAAAAATAAGATAAAGGCTAAAAATAATCAAACCTTCATTACACATTTGCACAGGATAGGGACTCTGGATATCGATGATAATCATGATATTTAAATATGAAATATTGATAACATGTAATGTTAATAATACACATTTCATAACATGGTGTAAATAATTCTGCATCTTTTAAATAATGTCTGTTTCTTTCTGATCTCGCTTTGTCTCCATCCCCCAATGTCAATTTTATACAGTTATGGTTACGGACTTTCCCTCCACCTCCCCACACCATACTAGTGTGGGGAGGTGGAGGGAAAGGTGATGATAATAATATACAGTATATTGTTATTGTGTACTCTTTCGGCCACGATAATCACGTCCGTGCTAATCCAGGATGAATGGACCTTGCTCATGCCTCCATCCTGATCCACTGGGTCACAAATCTTCCTCTTCAGCCTCATGACCTCCACTCCTCCCTCTGCACAGACTGTGTTGTCAATAATTGATTTGACCTTCTGTTTGAGCAATTAACCCCATCACCTCTCATTCAATGTTTATCGACCCTCTAACAAAACACAATCCTGTGGGAAAAATACTGGGAATGAATATAAATCTTGAGCATGAGTAGAGCTGTGATCTGCCATCAGCTGCAGGCAGAGTGAACTCTACTGTTTCAATGCTGTATCTACTTTGATGTAATTATGCATGCATTGATTAGCTGCATTGACGGGCTTACAGTAACAACTGGGAGCTGAATTAAAGAGGTTAATTAATATGACTGGGTTTCAACACATGCCAATATGTAATGATGCAGGAAAGGCTGACTGTGTAGAGGTGTAGCTGTTGATTATCCTCCAAGAAGAGAGTGATTTTACGGTCAGCATGCTTTCCAATTTCTCAGCAGCGCACAGCTCTCTCCCTGTTCCTCCTGTATCTCTACATCTCCATCTTCCCTTGATGTGTTCACGTCTCTTTCCTGGCCTGCCTTTAAGCTTCATTCTCCCTCAGACTGTCATCACATGCTTGTATCCGGAAGCGCTGATTCCCCTTGGTTTAAAGAGAAGCCATGTTGCCCCAATTAGATGGACAATTTAATCTGATGTGAGGTGCGAACATCAGTACTTCCTGCAGAGATTGCATGCTTTATCATTTAAAGAGCACGAGTGAAAAATCATATTTTTTTTCATCTCCCCAGAGGCACTGGCAGCAAAACGGGACATGCATTATACACCATCTTGGTTTAATTTCAGCAAACAGCATTTAGGCTGTGTAAGTGTGATTGCTGCTGTCAATCACCTCTAAGCTGGTTGAAGGGGAAAACAACTGCAGTATTAAAATTCAGAGACAACCACATCCATCCGTCTGTTAGTTTTCTTAGCGTGAGTATTGCCGCTCCGGGTGCTGGAGCATATCCCAGCATGCACTGTGCAAAAGGCCAGGAAACGATCTGTCACAGGGCAAACACATGAACTTGGATTCTGATCTGATATATGCACATTTTCAACTCAAGCTTTTTTAACAGCAGACATCTTGACTTGTCAAACACAGCCAATATTATTATTATTGCTGCACTGCATTGCATTAATTGCTTGAATGAAGCCGTCATAAAAATGTGGCCAAAGTTTAAAATAATGAGGTATGTAGAAGTTATAGCAAAAAACTCCTACCATTTTAACACTCCATTTCCACCAGATTTTTTTTTCTTTCTACATTGGCCACAATATGACGTCAAAGTATGCAAGATTTTTTTATATGATCATCTGCTCCTGGCACTCTAGTGCAGGTGTTTACATTACGTAGCCTACACTGCTACATGTAGCTACATGCTAACGTCAGGGAAGCATGTAATATTGGCTGCAGTTGTTTAAAATTTCTGCCTGATTTGGATCATATTCCCGCTGGAACATGTTTCGCTGTGTTAAAGCACTTTGATTGGTGATTTTCTACGAAAGTAAGTGCGGCTAGTCTCTCCTACACTCAGTCTACAGCTGCAATGACAGCGCAGAGACACTGAGAGCTGGAGGACCCGGAGACACTGACCAATCAGAGCATAATGAGCTTTTTTTGGAGCGTCTTAACACTATCCCTGCCACTGACGATATAGTCCTGCAATCAGTGTTTTCACTGTTATAAGATAGGGGGCACTGTTACACATCTTGTGAAATAGAACAGCACTGCCGTGTCCAAAAACAAATGGAGAAGAAAATCAGCTGGAAACTGGAAGATGTTTACAGAGATGTAGCAGCTTGTTAATGGCACGAAAATGCCGGCACTGACGGAAGAGTTTACGGTTGCGCAAGCTGTGAAAATGCTGATGGACACAGACTCTGACAATTCCTGTTTTGATCAACATTCTGAATCCAATTGGGACGAAGACGCAAACAAGTTTGGTGGGACAAAAAAGGATCTCCATGACGGTGACAGTGACACATGGACAAGACGACCATAGAGGAGAGGGAGACAACAGAACTGAAACTGAACATGACAACATGTTCTTCTTCTTCTTATTTTTTAATTAATACAATTCAAACTGACTGTGAAATAGTCTTTCAAGTAACCAATAAGATGGAATAAAATATTCTTTAGTTTAATGCATAAACTGTTTATATATTCAGAGAAAAAATTATTCTGTTGGTCTTGAAAGATTAATGAATATGATCAAAAATGTTAGCAGTGGCTGGCAACATAAAAATAATACTAATCAGGGGAAACTGTTAAAGAGACAGGTGGTAAAACAAAGTGTTTCAGATAGAGCATGAATACACATGAATACAGGTGTTGTTGTTTTTTTTTTTCTACCATTAAAGCATGTAAACATATTCTAGTACAGGGTCAGCAACCTTTGCCATTTTTAGCTTAATTTAATTGTAACCTTTTTTTTTTTTTTTTTAAAGGAGCTATATGTAAAAAATCTAAAGCAAATAGTCGTAAAATCCTCCTAATATGTCACAGAGACTAAGGAATAATGTTCATATAACATACTGATCTCACTGACAACAACAGTACAGTCAGAATATTCACATTTAAAAAAATGTTTTTACGGTCCACAAATCATGTTTATGTTTTGAATTTGTGTTTTGGCCTGTTGCGCCACCCACCGCCGTCTACCAGTCACACAGTCAGTAGAGTCTCAGTGTCAGTTACAGTTATGACTGAGCTACAATGGCTGATGGTGTGACTAAACCCAAATGACCTCGTTATGATTCCCAAAAACGCCAAGACAAAACTCGAGGCAAAGCGAGGGTCTATATAGGAGATGCTTTTGAACGGTGGAGACGGTTGAAAGCGGAGAAGAATTTGAAATCGGATGTCGAAGTGGCTACTCTTCTCCTTGACAGCTAAGCTTTAGCCAAAGTTGGCTAACTAGCATCATAGCTAGACGGGGATGGACATTTCGAATACTTTCAACTGTTATTCATTTTCGATCATACATTGTAGCCCATGTGCAGGCGGGTCATCGACCCAACTGATTTTTTTGAGAAACAAACGTTAGCAGCACGTCAAGCAGCATTAGCAGTGTCCCGGTACATAGCATTAGCAGCCGGCTCCTCCTCCGCTGTATCCCGGCAGCAGCGTTAGCAGCAGAGAAGCCAGACTTGCTTGAACGGGGGGCGGACACGACTCGCGGCAGTATTTTGAATTTAAGTGCAGTAACTGTTTTGGCCACATTCTTATATACGGCGCCTTTAAATGTTAAAATTTTGTTATTTCTTGTGAATATATTCACAGAAAAATGTAAGACTCACTTTTGGCTTACAGCAATGAAAAAATTAAAATTAATATAACTGTTATTCATTTCCATGTAGTTTTCTGTAGAAGCTGCATAGAGCCACTGGGGAGGGGCTAAAGAGCCGCATGCAGCTCCAAAGCCACAGGTTGCCTACCCCTGCTCTAGTAGCAACCTTAACTACTAATATGAAGCTGAAAATGAGCACACTAGTTGCCCTTTAATAGCTCTACCTTTGCCTTTCCTGCGATGAGAAGTGAACATGGTGTGGTGATGCAGTAGTAAGGTTATTCAGATTTAGACAACAAAACAAAATGAAAAGTATAAAATGGAAAAACCTTTCAAAGGCGAGAGAAGATGCATGAAGCGAACATCCACTCAATTTCATTCACTCATTCACTCAAATCCAGTATATTAAGCATATCTTGCTGTAATTGAAGAAGACCGTTGCTTTTGTGTGGGCAAAGTTTGGGCAAAGTTTCAGAAAAATGTGAATAAACTTTAAATTAACTATAAAATTTTAATGGTTTTATAATGCAGAATGATAAAGCATTAAATTATTACAGTGAAATTGGATTTACAAACAGCAGCAGAGAAAGAAAAAGCCACCAAAAAAAACCCACGATAGTACAAGTCTTTGAACATGTTTTCCACCATGTGCTGTATTTTCCTGTGTAAGCAAACAACACTGTTGGCATTGCTTTGTTCCTTTGCTTTAGACGGTGTGTAACTTATTATAAAACCCATTTCATAAAATGAACATGCCTGCAGTTTAATAAAGAGGGCTCATGTTTCGCTGCTTTATGGATGTTGAAATAATCTGCAGTGCCTTTAATATCTCACAACCCACAGAGTAATTTCTGTAAGGATAATGAGATGAAAACCTCAGCCAGGTCGGGTGATTGGAGGAGGAAGGTGGCTTGTGGAAGGTTTGTTTTATATTAAGGAGGACAACAGTGAGTGAGACGCCTCGATCCATTAACTAAACTCTCCTCTGCCGGTCCTCTGACATGTAGATAAGTACTTGGGGAAGAAAAACACACGCGAGAAATATCCTCTGTGGCGTCGGGCCTAAACCGGCGTCCAAGGCCGCTTGCCACAGCGCTAACTGGTAAACAGATATGACAGCTCTCGGCAAGATGGGCCCTTAGTCGCAGATTTTAATCTCCCCAGGCGAGCTCTGTCCTGCCTTGCTCACCTCCCTGCATTTGCTCTGAGAAAAGCCACAGCAGCTCAACATAACCCCAGAGGAAAGCTTAATATAATTCCTCCACTTTGAAAGATCTCATCTTTTTAAATCTCTGCTAAGTGGGAGGAGGAATGGAGGGAAGAGAGGAAGATGAGGTGGCAGTGGTGGTGAAGAAACATGCCAGCCTCTCACTCCTTCTTTTCCTCCCAGTCCTGGCCCGTCTTTGTGTATGTCTTTTTTTTCCTAAATTTTGTTCCTCCCTGCCTCCTCAGCAACGAGAGGAGCGGCGCAGGGATGTTAGCAGCATCACTATCCTTCCTCCTACTGCTTCTGCCCAAATGAAGAAGGGCCCCTCTGGGAGAAGAGAAAAGCAGAGTGCTGTTTACTTGGTTTTCACTCTCATTAACTGCAGAACCGAAGGTCAGCCTGTCAATATGCTCAGGCGCGTTCATCTTTAGACGGTAGGTCTTTCAAAAATAGTGAGTATAGAATAAAACAATTAGCAGCACCTCTGCCATAATCTCTAATGTCAAGCTGCAGGCTCAACAAGTGAAGTTTCAGTCCAAGTGCGCTGAGGTGGAAAGACTGAGGAAAGGGTATGTTTTGAATAGGAAAACAGTGAAAAGATGAGTTGCATGTTGATTAGCTACTTATCCCCCACTCACAGTTTGACAGTGTTTTTCCAAATATCAATTTTTGCATATTTATACATCCATTGGATACCTTCCTTTACCTTTTCAGTGCATCCTGGAAGTCAAAATACTTATTCCTGAGAGCTGAGATACTGTGTTGATTGACTGAAATGTCACCAGATGTATGTTTATGAGTGACCTGAATATTTTTTGCATTCATCAGTTGCAAAGTTGTGGTTGTTATGAATATATTTTTTTACCCAGAATTGCAGCAAAAATTATCTTTATTGTAAAACTTCCAGCCTGCTCTCATTCTCAAGTCATCAGATACAGATGCTTTTCATGCCCATTGGCATCTCATAGTGACACACAGGACGACCTTTAGGTTTAAGACAAGAAACATGCTAATTACATACAAAGTTCACATGGTTCCAAACAGCAATCTCCTGGAGAAAGTCCCAGGGGAATGTCTTGTGTTTTGTGACCCATCCACCACCCCCATCTCTCACTTTATGGGATCGCTTCCTTCTTTATTCTTCACTCTTATTAGCGCAGTGGTCACAGGATCTCAGCCTTCCTAAATACATGGATTATATAGGAATTACAGGCTCCTGATTATGTAGGATATGCACCAGTTTTGCTGCATTACCATTTGTAGAAAAACTTACAAACTTGTCAACAGCCTGCTTAGTGACCAGTGTTGGGCAGTAACGCCGTTAGTTTTGACAGTAACTAATAATCTAACACCTTAGTTTTTAAATTCAGTAACTCAGTTAGTGTTACCAAATGGTGCATTACTACGTTATTTTTGGCCAGGTTTTAAAACGGGTCGCAGCATGCAGCATTCCTTCACAAACTGAAGTTCCCTTTCACTAAAACATTTTAGCCCTAAACAATAAAAGATAGTCAAGTCAGATAGAGGTATATGAACAATTCTTACCACAGCATCTTAATGAAACACGTCTCTCACCATCTCTGAAGTCACTGTCGACCTGCTGGCCTCACCACAGTGCAGTAACGTTACATTAAGCTGTAGCGCTTCTGTAGATTTTTAGTCCCAGTAACATTATATCCAGTGACGTGATATCCATTGTTATCCTGAGGAAGCTTTTGTTGTGGACAGACAGTGTCTGCGGTGGGCGACAGACTCAACATCATCATGTAGCTCTTCAAATGTTCTCTTTAGCTCATTTTCCATATTTGTATCCAAGTACCATAGTTGTAAAACTGTCTGACAGCGAGTGACTCCACTGTAGAAGACTGTTGCATGTTTCCCATACTGTTCAATTGTTTTGTCAAGTTGTAGTCTAACAGTCCCTTGGTTAAACTCCATCTGCTGTGGCTTAGGCGATGTAGCTATGAGCCAATACAGTTAGGAAATGTTTTGGGCTGCAGGGCTGAGTTTCCCAAAACATGATCCTTCTTAGCAACGTTGTTTGTCTAAGGTGGACTTTTGTAGCTCTAGTTATATGAGAATTGCAAAGTATTGAGGGAGCTGTGCAACTTTCTATTTTGGTTGTTTGAAGGGAAACACAGTTTCGATTCCTCAGTGAAGTTGTTGCCTGACACAGTTGTCAGGTTGTTTCCCCGGTTGACAGAAATAAGTATGCCCGTCTTTGATATCATGTCAACATACAGCTCATTAAACATCTCTTTCTTTCTTTTAAACCACGAGAAAGCGTGTTCATGAAAATTTTAAAGTAAATAAAACATTTTCTTCAACTAACTAATTAATCCTGTTTCATTACAGATTATGCTGCACAGCCAGTCATCTTAGAGGATCAGTATTTTACACAAAGCTTTTCTAAATGCTGCTTAGAGTTTGTAACATCCTCAAGAGAATTATTCGATGTCTGATAATAAATTATTCAATTAGACTACCTCTGATGTACAGTAGGGCATTAAATAAAATAGTCATGCAACTATTTTGCAATTAACTCCAGCAAAACATTATGTTTTTGTTTTGAAGTCTTTACTTGATTGCCCTGTGGTAATGATGCTTTAAAAACACAGGATAGATGCATTAATGGGGGCCTCTACAGTGGCAGCTATTGTGAAGTAATTCCTCAATCACACTGTCATCTCTTCAGGGTCCAATAAATTAACAGACAGCCCCTATACGAGTGTTTTCCTCATAAAGTCCACATTGGCAACATCAGAGAATAAATATATTGACATATGTTATAAACTTACTGTACTTTTGTTTAAGTTGAGGAGTGGTTTGACGCGGAGTTTAAAAGATGACACAGAGTGATATTTTTTACATAAATAATGAAATAAAACCTTTTCCTCAGAACATCGGTCTTTACATTTGACTAACAACTTTGTAAAATCAAATTCCTGTAAACCAATACCAAACAAAAATGGAACAAACATTCAGTTTAGTTTTAAGGTGAGCAATCAATTGTAAAAATGAATGAGTGACACATTCAGTATTTGCATTGTAATGCAATACATTTGCACACTAAATTAGGATTACTGGTAAATGTATTTAAATGTATTTAATCTCACTGTGACACAACACTGTTGTGAAACTGTAATAAAAGACAACCGCTTTCATCACTGTCATTACAATGACTACATTTACATGCCCAAAATATAGTTTTTTGCCCTTATTCAGAAAAAGACCAAATTCCTACTTTATGCCTATTCCTCCTGTTTGCATGGCTAATAAAAATGAATGACACCAAAGTCCCTGTTTACATACAGCTGTGCATACTCCAATGAACATGTCCTAACATGTTTTTTTGACATATCAAAATATGGAAAAGTTGAATGGCCTGAGTCGCTTCTTTGCATTTAAATAGGAATTTTCAGAGTATTCCACTGGTCGCAGACTTGTTCAGCCATGCTAACACAGCCTCCCTCTTTCAATCCTTCAGCTTAAAAAAGTAACTGTACGTTCACTGCAACAGCAACCAGAGCTTCCAAAGCAGCGGAAGTCATTTTCAATGAGAGCTTGGTGACTTGGGAGACTTGGGCGACCTGTCCGTAAGCCATGCGTCTTGGGCAACCGGAGCGGCTCCGGAGGGGAGTTATAACTTTATGGTAATGAGCTCTGATGCAATTCAACAGCAACCGATGGGAATGATGACATGCTTCAATGAAGCCGGTCCCAGAGATCAAGCCATGCAGGCAAACTTTGGTTCCTACGGCACACTTGTTCTGACAATGGATATCGAGAAGCTGTTTACTTGCGTTCTTGCCCACTCAGTCCTTTATAATGTGTCGCTGCTCGGTTACAGAAGCTATGTTTCCATCCAAAAGTGATTCGAATCATTGGGAAATGCACATTAAAAGAAATACGAATCCTGTGTGTTTCCATTAAATGTACGGACTTTGGTGAAAACGACGAACTCGCGCGAGTTTTCCGCAGAACCGGAAACAAAACAAGTCTCGCATTCTTCTTCTTCTACGTTTTCTGGCGGTTGGCAACCAGCTTGTAAATGCATTACCGCCTTCCCAACCCAGAGTGTGGATATCACCATGGAGAGAGGTGAGTTACATCAGAATTAATTTGAACATAACTGTTTCCATCCCCCGTTTTGCGAATCAACATTTTTTCGAATCAACCAAAATCTGGCTAAAGTGAGCATATTTTAGTTTGTGCAAATCAGGGGATTTTGATTTGAATTTTGGCGTTTCCATCATAATTTTCCGATGCGATACTTCTAGATGTGCATCTAAACAGGCTGATGGAAACATGGCTAGAGAACAAAATAAAAAGATTGAGGTTTGGGACTACGCAGACGTAGTTGGTTGGTCTGGTGAGTTTTAAAGCGTGTAATGTTTGTAATAGAGGAGAGATTTGCAGGCTAATGTTGCGACGTAGCATGCAAGTCTTCCTTGCTTGGTTTGAATGGGATGAGATACGTTTTCTGTTTTCATTGACTTTCATAACTTTCTGTAGGCCAAATATGAGCTTTTTGACTGGACAACAGCAAGCAGCAACTACGCTGCTTTCAAGCCAGCAGTCTGCTTTGCAGCTTCTTTAAATTGACAAGCACGATCGAATGGTCAGTGATTCACATGATGAGCGACTAGAGCGACCAAAGCTGCCACAAATATTTTTGACAGACGTGCTTCTTGGACGTTCTCGAGAGACTTTGCCTCTTTGGAAGCTTCTGGTGTGAATGCACAGTAAGAGTTACAATATTTGTACATATGCAAAAACCTGTTGATATCCCAGTGTTTTATAACATATGAAAGTAGGTCTGTTTCTCTTCTTATCAACATGCCAAGCTGGAGAACAAACACACATAACTTTCTTTGAAAATAAAGCTTGAGAATGCTGAGAATAGGGGCTGAGGGTGGATGAATCTACAACTCTGCATAAAAACGTGACACTGCCACTCAAGAACCATTCAACAAATATTTGAGTGGATGATCACATCCCAGCAGGTCAACATACTGGAGTGTACAAATGTCAGTGTCGCTTAGAGCTCCACCGTCCTCATGTGTATCTGTCGCTGCCCATTCTTCTGTCTGTCAGGAGGAAAGGTCACCTGCTCGGGAGGATCACAGCCCTCTGCGGCTGATCTCTTCATCACAGAGCTGCCACACAGATCACATCAGTAAATATGTCCCCGCTCCGCTGAGACCTGATCTCCTCCTGTATATCTCACTCAGTATGAGGGGTGGGCGAGCTCTGATCTGACAGACTTCTAACATCTCTCTACTAACATCTTCTCTGTGTCAGGTATGCTGTTGCTGCATAAATAAACACTCACTGATACACCTGTTAAAAAATATCAAACAGTAATCAAGGGCAGCCTCCACAGGCCATTAGATTGTAATTTGCAGTGCGTACCTCAGGACTTTACTGCAAAGCTAAGTTAAAGTATTGATTGTCCCAGAGAAGGAAAGTCTGTATATTTCATTTTGTGTTCAGAAGATGATAAGCTAATACCAGTGCTAGAGTGTAACTTTTTTTACTATTTACTCCAGTACCATTTTTGTTTTAAGGTAATTTACTTAAACACTACCATTATGTGCTACTTTAATATTACTCCACTTTATTTCACAGGTTAATATTGCACTCTTTGTTCCACTACATATACGATAATATTCTGACCACCAATAACAGCAGGAGGCTACGCCACAGTTGAATTCGCCACATAAAGTTAGCTAGATTAGCGCTATAGTCGACTCATGTAATGCTAATGGTAAGTTAGCAAGTTAATGTGATGAAATAACTGGCTATTGCATTAAAATGAAGTGACATAACATGACTTAAGGTAACACTAGTAAAACTTTGTTTTGTCTCCTCGTCCGAGATTATGATTGTCTTTGTCTTGTATTATTATTGAAGTACCTTGGATTATAAATGGTTTGAATCTACCTCAGATTTCTGAAATGTTCTGCTCTTGGGCAAACGTTGTCATGTTTTGACTATAAAATGGTCACTTAAACCACAACGAACTGAATGGTTTCTTTAACTTTGACTCAGGAGCAAAAATTAGCCTTTCACAACCCGCTCTCACTCTGAAGACGTCGAAATCCGATGCTTGGGTAGTGACTTCCGGCATCACTGACGAAGAAAGCCATCCTTTCATGTTGGCATGATACGCAGCTATTGTTATAGTTTAATGGTGCCCGGCGGCGTCAGAGGGAAGTGCAGTGGGACAAGAACAAAAGTTAAGGAGGCAAAAGTCTAAGTAAGGTGGGTGAGAGGGGTGGATGGGTCTAACAACCACCGACTTTCACCCAAGAGGCCGGTGTTTGCTTCCTGTAGGAGTGTAAAGCCAAACCTCGTTCTTTTTTCCTAAACCCAACCACGTGCTTTTGTTTCCTGAACCTGACCACATATGTGTGTTGGCAAAACCGTTTGTTGTACCGACGTGTGTTTATTTTCAAGGACACTGTCCCAGAATGTCAACAACCAACGCACCCAGGATACCTTACACATCGTATCTGGACATGGAAAGTCCATGACCAAACGTTGATATGTGACGTGGTCAGTGTGAGAATGTGTGGCCTTTACACTTGAAAGAAATGTGGTGATAATTATCGACATTGACTGATATTAATTTTTTTATCCTGATAACATTTTTAGTCATGCTGCCCAGCCCTAGCATAAGTTGGATAAGTTGGTTTAAACCAACAGAAGAGCCAAGAAGTTATCAGTGAAGCACGGCTACACCTGAACAGTCTAATCAGGTAAAACAATTACAAACAGGTGTGTGGGTTAAAATAAGAACTACTACAAAAAAGTGTAACTGTGCTGTAGTGGTCACAGGGCAGTGAAACAAATATTGGACCAGTATCCAGGCTCATAGACAGGGGTTGAAAGGCCAGAAATAAGTAGCTGGAGCCAGAAGGTAGGCTCAATATGGTGAAAATGTATACATTTTTTTTCTACCTGGTTACTAAAGCATTAAAGAAAACTAAGAGATATGGCACAAGATAGAAACACGAAAGTTTCACTTGCTTAATTTAACTTGTAAGTAAAGGATCTGGATGCTTCCTACACCACTGCACCCTCCCATTAATTCTAAAGTAAAAGTACTGTAAACAAATGAGACGATAACTAAGTGTTTCACAGCCTCCTCAGGGCCAACACACTGCACTTTACAATGTGTCTCGCTCGATTGGTTTTGGTGGTACATCTGCTGGGCATTTGCAAGCAGTGTTTTTCTGAATGAAGTGTGTTTATTCTGTGCAGCACTAAATCTAACAAAATTCATCTTTAAGGTGAAAAAAAAATGCTTTTTCCCAACTTCATTTTATCATGTCGTCCATATGTGGCAGCCAGTTAAACTGTGAAAACTTGCTCCTTTCCCATTTCACTGGGAAAAAAACATGTCTTAAGAAGTAAACCTGGCATATAATGTTGAACGTGCAAACTGGAAGAAAATGTAAACTTAAATTTTTAATAATTAAAAAACAAAAGACATTGTGACATAAAACTCATGTGAAAAACTAAAGAAGAGAAGGAGGGAAACCAGGAGCCTGAAGGATGAATCATTATTTATAAAATGGCTCCGTGTCTTATGTGCATTAGTGTCGAATACAAAGTGTGCTGCTCTCTTTCTCCTCAGGCGGAGGGTATGAATATAAATGACAGTATTTTACTTTGTAAGAATCCAGGCACGAACAACACACACGTTCAAACACACATGTGGGTAGGTGTGTACGAGCACATTTGTGAATGTGCAGGTGCATGTGTGTGTGTGTGGTCATATTTGTGCATTTGTGTATGTACATGTGTTTATATACACATTTATGCAGCAGTGTGTGTGTGTGTGTGTGTGTGTGTGTCCAAGTGTGGCTGTTTTACTGTGCACCTGTGTAAAATTCTGATGTTGCCAGATGTGTGTATGAGTGTACAAACCATGTGCAGGGCTACTGATAAGGACTGTCCTGAGCGGCCATTGGTCAGAGGCGTGTGTGTGTGTATGTGTGTGTGTGTGTGTGTGTGTGTGTGTGCGCTTGTGTGTGTGTGTGTACGCTGTTGGTTCCCCTCAGTTGCCCCATCGTTTACTCAAACAAAAGGTGAATCAGACACTTACGACTACATCAACACTGTCTGGCAGTGTTTTTTTATCTCTACTGTTTTTCTTCTGCCCCCTCAGTCTTTCCACTTCTACAGTCCACTCCTCGTTGATCTTTAAAAGTATCCGATAAAAATCCATAATCCCTTATTTTTAGATCTACCACACATCACCCTGGATGTGGTGTAGCAGAGTAATGCTTTTGCAACTTTTTAGCTGAAACTTCTGGTGTCTAAAACATCTACATTGTTTTGCCCTTGCTCAGTGTTTAGTCACATGACTTACACACGGACTTGTCTCAAGCTGGCGATGCTCAAACTGGGAAGGGCTGTTCAGTTACAATTTCAATTGGGCCGGATTTTAAAACCAGAAAATGTTGATGGGCCAGACATTTTCAGCTGTGAGCAACCTATTGAAAACTTTTTTTTAGCTCCTATGTATGTATATATATGAAACCCTGCTCGGTCGGACATCATATACAGGTATGTAACCGAGGAGCACAACATAATGCAGAAACAGAATTAAAGAAACAGCTATCAATGCACAGACACATAACAAGTGGCATAAACAGTAACTAATAACACTCTATCTCTCTACCAGCATTTCCATCTCTCCCTGTCCCCCCTCTCCTCCACACACACACACCCACACACATGCACACACCTCATCTCCTGGCGTTTTCTTTATCGCTATAGTTTTATACAGTCCATGGCAGCAACAGTCATGTTTACAACAACAAGGTCACTATATTAACTCAGTATTATCTCACTGGAAACAAATCTAGTGTGTCAGTAAAATAGATATTCCTCCTGACATGACAATACTGAGTGAAGAAAGTCACGTTATCTAAACATGAAGAACACAAACATCAGTATCAGTCATTCATCCTGCTCTCTGTCCCTCCTCTACTGAGGACACTCACTGTCTGCAGGTTGGCTGCCTCAGGTGCATCTTCAGATAAAGTGTTAGCCAACATACAGACAGCTTTCGTTTCAGTTTGTCTTTAACACTTTGCTGTCTCCCGTTTTGGCCGGGAAACTACCGTATTTTACCCCTCTTTCCCGCCGTCCTCCCGTATTAGTATTTTCCCGTACATCTCCCGTATTATAATATAATTAAAAAACAAACAAACATTCCTCTGCCTCTCCAAACTGAACTCTGTCACTAGCCTGACACTAACCTCGTGACAACTGCCACCCAGGCTACTGCAGGTGGCAGTTCTCGTGAGGTTAGTGTCGACAGCGGGTCTGGTTGACAAGTGGTTATTTTAGATTTCCTGTACACCTGTCTTAAAATGTAAGGGATACTGGAGCTTGGTTGGGGTGGTGGGACGGCTTGCGGCGGGTGCCGGAAAATTTCCCATATTTTTAAATACAAAACTTGATAGGTATGGTGCGATGTGCTTTTGTAGATCACAATAGTAAACCATAACAGCGGTGAAGGAGAGACTGTGGACAGAGCATATTGAAACGTGGCTTTCTACATGCTGATCACATGTATTGATTAAGTATTGGCTTGGCTGGCAGAGGTTTTATTGCACTTACTTACTGTACAATAACAAGCGTAGTTGTCGTCTACTAGAGTAATCTTAAAGTTCCCTTCATCTGCACCGCTGCCTCTCCTCTGTTGTCTGAATTCACTCTGTTGAGTTTGTGTGTCTGCATGTGTGTGAGTACCAGTCTCGGTACTCAGTACTTGGTCCCAGTCCCTGGCTGGGCCACTCAGAGGTTGCTTCTAGGCTGCATGTGGCCAGCGGGTCCCCAGTTGAATAGGCCTGGTCTAGGGCTTGAGGAAAATGCTGTTTGTTCACAATTTTTCATATCTAAAAAACAATAGTCAAGTACCCATTTGTATACAGAAACTTTTTTTTGTTTGTTTTATTATATTTTTTTCCTGTTTAAAGCTGTGGTTAGTAAATATTGTAAAAACAAATAACTTCTTTCATATTTGCAGAAACTATCTGTATGTTCACACAGCACGAGATGAAGGACATAATCTGTAAAAATAAATTAAAATTCCTCTTCTCACTTTATTGCCTTGTAGCGCTTTTAATGGCCTTGCTGCACAAGGGCATCATAGTGGGGGAAAAAGTGGACTGGCTACCCAAGGCCCCAGTGGGAAGAAGGGCCTCGAAAAGCGTAGAATGAATGGTTTGTTTTTGTTCGCAATTTTATTTTTTATTTTTTACGTACTTCATGCCATAACTAAATTAAAATTAGCTGAATAAATTGGTTGAAAGACTGAACTTTTATTAAAAAAAAAAACAGTGAAAGCTCTCTTGAAGGCCCCAAATGCTTTGTGCACCCTTGCATTAGGTTTATCTCCAAACGTAGCTAGAACTGAATGAGCGTCTGCTTATGCTGCTGGAGCACCAACATACTAAAAGTTCCAAAGGAGAAAGCAATCTGACTTTGTCAAAAAAAAGAGAAAATCCAAAAGGTGTGTGACAGACACTGATAAAGAGGGGAAGGGCAGGGGACCCCCACAGATAATGCTTATGCACAGGGCCCAGAATTTGATGTTACAACACATTCTCACTCCGACCTTGTCACATTTTGACGTTTAGGTCGACTTTCCACGTCCACATACGACCTGCAGGGTTCAGTGGGTGCGTTGGTAGTTGACGCTGCCTGTTAGATGCACTGTCTTTCAAAATATACTTCTGTTTTCACAGGAAATTTAATGTTTACATACAGTCTCTTTCAAAATAAACCCACTATGTTCGTAGGGTCGTACGAATCAACCTTTTTGTTTTTCCTCAACAACAAACACACATGGTTAGATTTAGGAAAACAAAACAGGGTTTGGCTTTAATATCTTTCGGGATGCGAACACCACTCTCTCCAGTGATGATGTGTTTGTTGGACCCATCCATCACCGCTCCCACCCACCCCGCTCGAACTTTTGCTGCCTAACTTTCGTCCTTGTCCCGCCGTGTTTCCCCCTGATGCTGCCGGGCACCATTAAACTATAACAGCAACTGGCCACGTATCATGCTCACGTTAAAGGATGCCTTTTTTCTTTGGTTTCTGACGCTGCAAGTCACTGCTCATGCGCCAAATTTTGCAGACTTTGGAGTGAGACCCGCCTCGTTACGCCCATGTTACGCCCCTGTTACTGCACCATGAACAAAAACAACCAATAGGAGCCACAGAGTTTCTAACATAGCTGGAAATCGTCTTAACTGTACACTAAAATATGGGAAATATTTTAGGTAAGAAATAGCCAATGCAGTAACAGAATCCTGATTCATATTTGATCAGTGATGTCTACAGCAGTTTGACAGATTGACCGTAGTTTACAAGCAGTTAGTGACATGATTAACAGCTGCGTTAGAGACTCCTCGGCTCTGATTGGTTGTTTGTGCGCTCTTGTGAATGCCATTAAAGGCAGTAGGGGAAGAAGGAGGGACATGATTTGTCAGTCTTGTGTATTTTTCTCAGATTTATTGATTTTTTTTTACTTATTTAATTTATTCATAATTCTAAAAATTTGCATTAATTACACATCTGTACAAGGTGTCTGAAATGTTCTATCTAAATATACACATTTGGAGTGAAACATTTTTTTATTAATGTTATTTTCCAAGGCTGGATTTTTAGTAACTCAGATTATTAGAAGTGTTTATGTGCCCAGGAGATCATTGAGGAAATGTAATTAGTTGCATAAAGTCGATACTTGTGAAACAAAAGTAAAACATATAAATAAAACATTAAATTAAATCCTCATAATTACATTCGGGGTAATGGCAGACAAACTCATGCCCCGTCTCACCGATTCTATATCCATTCCGTCTCTCACCTTGTGTTTATTATAAATTCCTGATCGCTTTTCAGCTCTCTTCAATTTGTTTTCATCAATGAATTGAATGAATGAATTTCTTCTAATTATTTCAGCCTTTGGTTTTATCCATCTTCATTTTACAAAATATCTACAGTTTTAAAACATTTTATTTTTTCAGAAAGTTAAGCCGAATACTGTTTTTCTCTCTCTCATTTCTCTTCCTTGCTTTCTCTTTATTTCAGTCTCCCCCTCTGTCTCTCCCTCGCTCTGCCTCTTTCTCTCCCAGGACAGTCTCTTAGACAGAAGAGTCACAGACCACATTAACCTTTAAGAGCTAAAAATCAATGTCCTGTTGTTAATTTGTGCTAATTTGCTTCCACTTAGTTTTACAGCAGCCTTCTTTTTTTCTCCACTACGAATTTTAAAATGTCTGCTTGCAGCACATGAGAACATATGGCAGTTCAATCGCCTGCACGCCTCCAGACGTTAAGCAGTTCTCTCTGTCCTCAATAAATGTCTTCAGTGCCCCCCTGGGGCCAGCTTAGTGATATAAAATAACTTGAAAGCTACAATCAGGCTCTTTCTTGTGTGGTTGACTTGGTTATGAGGATATATACACAGCAACCTAAAGAAGAAAGCTCAGTGACATGGAACGTAATTCTTATGAGCCCTCCATACTCACTGCTGTACAATATATAGAACACCTACTCCAAAAAACGCTATGTGTAGGATTACAAATTTAAATGTTCTAACCATACACAGTGAGCTTCAAGGAATAGTTCATCCAAAAACTAAATAAATTGTATAGCACCTCCCTGGGCTCTGAATGGTCCCAGAGGATTTCTATTAAATGCCATTAAGGAGTGGAGTCCAAATGAAAGACAGCAAAAAAAAAAAAAAAAAGTTTTAAATCATCTAACTTTATGAAATTTCAAGTGACTTTTTTGTTTTGTTTTTCGTTTTTTTCCCCCAAAGAAGTCTGTTTGCACTGACAGGCTTTCATTTTTCAGGCGTGCCACTCTTCTTAATGAACTTGAAGGTAAAGGGCGCACATGACGGCAGAAAGAGAGAAATATGGCAGAGGAAGAACCATATTCAAAATGAGAAGCACTAAGATGATAGGCTGACAGAGAAGGTGTGTCGCTGATGATTCAATTGATCTACCCAGACAAAGACACCTAGAGATAGTGAGTGTTGCGTGCAAGAGGTGAATGGCAGGGTGAGAAAGAAACATACATCCTAAGCATGAAAAGTATTGTCTTCCTGACTGAACTTTCAATAGAGCTTCATTTGACCAAAGTATTTAATTCAAATGCATTTAACTTGTCTTTCAATGTCACTTTTTATGTCAATGACTTTTATAAATGCATGATATGACAAGATACATACAAATAAGTCTATGAGTGGTGGTACAGTATGTGCAAAATAGGGGCTGTTTTGTGGTATGCATGAACAGAAGATATGTTTCACTTCAGCAAAAGCAGAAATACCATAATATCAAAATACTCCATTTCAAATAAATCAGTAGTAGAATACTTACATTAACGTATTTTGCTACTTTCTACCAGTGTTGGTTTGCTATATGTGCGTTATAACAATCTGGCTAAATACAAACTACCTACTGCCTATAGCAGTACCAACGCTAAATGTATTTGTATATGTTTTGTAGCCTATATCAACAAGTTAAAGGCGCCGTTACGGTTACTGCACTCAAATTCAAAATACTGCCGCGAGTCATGTCCGCCCCCCCCTCCCCTACAGATTCGAGGCTGCTGGACAGCGGCACGCTGGAGACTGACGGCAAAAATAGAAGTCCTGCGTATCTGTTGTGGAGGGCTCCGGAGTGCTGCAGCTGAGACGGAGCTGGAACGCAGCACAGCCACAGCCGGTGGAAACGCACACATTGACTAGAATTGAATCCTATTGGCTCCGCTGCCATGCTGGAGCGCAGACGCAACCAAAACGCATCTGGTGGAAATTGGGGGTGATTTGTTTGCCCACGGGTGGCTGCCGTGGCAGGGCCGCATTGCTGCGTCCTTGATCTTCGGTTTTCCAGTGGACCGTTCAAGCAAGTCCAGCTTCTCTGCTGCTAACGCTGCTGCCGGGATACAGCGGAGGAGGAGCCGGCTGCTAATGCTATGTACCGGGACACTGCTAACGCTGCTTGCCGTGCTGCTAATGTTTGTTTCTCAAACATCATTCGGGTCGATGACCCACCTGCACATGGGCTACAATGTATGATCGAAAATGAATAACAGTTGAAAGTATTTGAAATGTCCATCCCCGTCTAGCTATGATGCTAGTTAGCCAACTTTGGCTAAAGCTTACCTGTCGAGGAGAAGAGTAGCCACTTCGACATCTGATTTCAAATTCTTCTCCGCTTTCAACCGTCTCCACCGTTCAAAAGCATCTCCTATATAGACTATATATATAGATAGTTTTGTCTTGGCGTTTTTGGGAATCATAACGAGGTCGTTTGGGTTTAGTCGCACCGTCAGCCATTGTAGCTCAGTCGTAACTGTAACTGATGCTGAGACTCTACTGACTGTGTGACTGGTAGACGGCGGTGGGTGGCGCAACAGGCCAAAACACAAATTCAAAACATAAACATGATTTGCGGACCGTAATTTTTTTTTTAAACGCCAATATTCTGGCTGTACTATTGTTGTCGGTGAGATCAGTATGTTATATGCACATTATTCCTTAGTCTCTGTGACATATTAGGAGGATTTTACAACTATTTGCTTTAGATTTCTTACATATAGCTCCTTTAAAAGGTATTTTTATATTTTTAATATTTTTATGTCTGAATCCGTCATTACATAAAATGACTAGATGAGAATATAAATTTTCACATTTTAAAACATCACATACTTACAACACACATTCAAAAAAGCACATGTGGTTTGTATTTTGCATTAATCTCTTAGATAAGCCCAGCAGCTGGATAACCCACCATTCAAAAGACAAAGGCAACATAGATTTTGATGGTCATAGGCCAAGGTCACTGTGACCTTTGTCTGTCTCATTCTTGTGAACACAATATCTCAAGAACACAATGAAGGAATTTTACTCAAATTTGACGAAAACCTTCTCTTGGACTCAATGATGGACTGATTAGATTTTGGTGGTCAAAGGTCAAGGTCACTGTGACCTTGCATTAGTACATTCTCATGAACGCGATATTTCCAGAACACCTTGAGGGAATTTCTCCAAATTTGATACCAATGCTCACTTGGACTGAGGACTGAACTGATCAGAATTCTGTAGTTTAAGGTCAAAGGTCAAGGTCAGTGTGACCCCACCAAACATGTTTTTTGGGCATAACTCTAGAATTCTTGCTCTAATTCTGACAAAACTTCACACACATGTAAAATAGGATAAACTGATAAAGTCATGGCATTTTATATCCAAAAGGTCAAAGGTCACCTTCACTTTGACATTATAATATTTCACATAAAAAAACTTTTCTGGCCATTATTCAATGTCATAGCTCAGGAACAGAAGGGGAGACATTTGGTCAGATACTGAAGTGGTGACACAAATTTTGGGTGCCCACCTTGACACTGTGCTTGACACTTGTATAGATCTTCTGTGCTGTCAGTGGGGAGGTGTGAGTGAAGCATCCATGTTTTCACAGACATGGATGTAAACTGATTGTTTTGCAGAGGCAAACAACCATGAGGTGGTTATTCTAGTTTGTTGATAATTCAGGTTAAATGTCTGAAAAAGAAAAGAAAAAAAAATCTAGTTTTTTGTTTTAATTGGTTGAAAGACCAAACTTTGAATTTAGTTTAACCTGCAAACATACACCAAACAACTAAGCAGGAGCCAGGAAGAACATTACAAAGTTTTGTATTGACTTGCTGTTGAGATCAGCTACTTGAGATTTTGGAGCATTGTCTGTATTTGTTTTTCACCCTCACCTGCTGACCCAACTGATGTAGCTGAGCACTCAACAAGAAGGGCCACCCCACAGCAGAAAACACCATCTGAGAGCAAATGTTTGAGCATGTGTGGCTGCATGATTTTCGTCTCTCAAACATATTACTCAGCTCATAGATGTGCAGGCAGAGTGTGTGCGTGCTCGTGTGTGTCTGCAATAGTGTCTCCTTGAAAATCAGCAGCAGAGTATGCCCTCTTGTTATAGCAGTGTCTCATGTAGATAAATCACAGCCACACTGTGTTCAGACACTGGTACCAAAATCCATAATGGATCTGAATAACAGATTCCTGGGTGCATGTTTGTTTGTGAATGCAAGAACTTCAAATTCTCACTCAGAGTGAGGCCTGACAGGTCTCCTTTAGGGAGAAATGCATTATGGATGGCACCATATCACCATCAATGGGCCTCTGGACTTGAGGAAAAGCCTTTAGATCTGCAATCTTGGAGTGAATGGATGGATGGCTGAGAGATAGATAGCTGGATGAATAAATGGTGGTTGGAGTTTGACACATACACTCAACACACACACACAATACCAGATGTTTTCATGTGCGCCTAAACAGTGCCGCAAAACTGACCTTCTTTAGGCTGACCAAACGTCCTCTTTTGCCCGGACATGTCCACTTTTCACGTCCTGTCCGGGGCGTCCGGGGGGTGTTTATAAATTGATGATAATGTCTGGTTTTCCTTGTGTGTGTGTGTGTGTGTGTGTGTGTGTGTGTTAGAGTGCGGCACGGGACGCATATTTCTGTCCGAACCCAACAGTCATTCTGTTTTATTATGTCTGAAACTGAACCGAGCCCGACATTATTTAATGACTAAAGCACTGAGTTTGTGTGACACAGAGACCTCCATGTTTGAGACGGGAGCGGGCGGCGGGAGGTCTGAGGCTTCCAGTGAGAGGAGAGGGAGAAATACAACAAAATAAGATAAAATAGGAAAAACCTGTCTCCCTCTTTTATTATATTTTCAGCGTTTAATCAAGGCGGAGGCGGGCGGCTGGAGGTAGAAACAAACAGCCAATGTGTGTGTCTGTGTGTGTTATGTTCAGGTGTTGTCACGTAAATAACAGTGCCCAAGCAATTAACAGGACAGACAATAAGATTTTATTTATTTTTACACTACATTTTCACTGAAAGCTGACCGAATCCGACCCGAGCCCGAATACAGTTTATACATTTTTGACCAAACCCAGCCCGACCCGTTGGGTAGGCCTAGGCCTACCGTTGGGACCCGTCGGGCTCAGGTTGGGTAGCCACACTTTAGTGTGTGTATGTGTCCCCTATCTATAGGGGCCTATCTGAATTTCTGTCTTTGAGAGATATTATTTTGTAATATAACTGAATTTTCTATCCATACATATAAATTTTAAATATATTAAAATTATAAGGCATCTTTGAGTAAACTGCGAGTATCATTTAAGTAGGCTATCTCGTGGCCGGCCGAATGTCCTCTTTTTTGGAAATCAAAATATGGTCACCCTACCTTCTTGAAAGCTCCTCATTTCATGGCACCATTTACCATATGGGACACAAACTACTCTGCTGCTAGCTATCGTTATTTTGGCCAGTAAAAAATATGCTTAAGTCGTGAATTTGTTGTCATCCACCAGTCTCCTTGGCCAGTGAGTCATAAAGTTTTCAAACGTTGATGATGGTTGATGGATGGATTGGCTGGTAAACGGATTCACAGATGGTGGAAAGGATGTATAATGGGTGGATGCAGGGTCAAAAATTGTTGTTTGGCCAGAAAGAAAAAGGACAAAAAACTTGCCATTGCAACATCTTGCTCAAAATGCTGAGATAATATCATTATAAAATGAGTCTATATTCTTTATTCTTGTTTTTCTCATTGTCAACAAAAAGAATCCTTGAGAAGAACAAAACCAACAATGCAATAGTAATTTCTGACTGCCCTACTCTGCCTGTGGCATTCAGCCCCAAGCCTATTGTGTCCCTATAAAGACATTAATCTTCAAAGAAGCTAACACATATACACAAAAGAAAAATATAAATGCAATACTTCTGTTTCTGCTCCCACTTTTCATGAGCTGAAACAAAAGACCTGAGACTTGCACACAAAGGGCTTATTTCTCTGAAATTTTTGTGCACAAATGAAATCTGCTCGAGTAGTTCTTTGCCAAGATGATCCATCCACCTGACAGTTGTAGCAAATCAAGATGCTGATTAAACAGCATGATCATTAGGACAAGGTCGCAAAGGAGCAAGGTTTACACTGGAGAATATTTGCCTTCTGTTCACATCCATTCATTCATTGCGATGAGGGACAAATAAAACATTTGCTACTGATGGCAAAGCAAATTTGCAGTTTTGCATCGCATGGAGTTCAACTCTGAAGAGCAAATTTGCAGCCTCAACTGATAACAAAGAGGTATGAGCGGAGAAGACACTGATGGTTGCTGTGTCTGAACAGCCAATATTGTAAGATAAAGGCCATCTGAAATGCAAACTGCTCCACATGCTGCCTCGCTGGCAAGACTCGGGAGACAAGCATGGAACAAAAAAAAGGAGAATTTACCATTCATTCATTTCCCATTGCCACTTAGACTTTTGTGGGTTGAAGGGGGGGCTGGAGCCTATCCCAGCTGACATTGAGGAGAGGCGGGGTTCACCCTGGACAGGTCACCAGACTATCACAGGGCTGACACATAGAGACAGACAACCATTCACACTCACATTCACACCTACGGACAATTTAGAGTCACTAGTTAACCTGCATGTCTTTGGACTGTGGGAGGAAGCTGGAGCACCTGGAGGAAACCCACGCTGACACGGGAAGAACATGCAAACTCTGCACAGAAGGGCTCCAATACCCTAGGAATTGAACTGCCCAACCAGGAGCCCTCTTGCTGTGAGGCGTCTTCACAGTTCAGTAAAGTAGTTACCAAGCTAAAGCTACAATTTAAAAAGCCAGGTTGTAAAAACACATAATTTTCCTCCAATAAACAAAAACTGTGATTCCTGAATAAAATGTCTGTTTTGGGTGATTTAAATGAAGGCTGTGTCTCTCATCAAGCAAGTATTCTGGCTGTATATTTTTCTCCCCTCAGCCCCGTCAACCCAGCACAGCGGAGGCTCCTGGCCTCAGACAACGTGGGAGTTCCAAGTGTTTGAGTCAGTTTGTCTCAGAATTGGAGGGAACGCTCACCTGTGTTGATTTTTTGAAGGAGGGCAAATTGCTGCTGATTGCAGTCTCTCACCTCTGAACTCCATGGATTATTCATCCCGCAATGTGAAAAAGTGATGGTGACATGCTGTGTGTACATGTGTTTGCATAGGTCTGCTTCAACAAGCTCATGAGCTGCCGTGTGTGTGTGTGTGTGTGTGTGTGTGTGTGAGAGCAAGTGATCTGTTTGACACTTAAGCTGTTACTTTTGGAAACTTTCAATGTTGGCTATTAATCTCTGACCTCATTTGTTTTATGTTTTTGTGTTGTCTTTGTCTCACCTATCAATCAGTGGTGAATTGGGTAATTATAGAAGCGTAGATGTCATCAGAACAATCATCTAATTTACTATGCATCCAAACATAACAGCGATATGAAAAGTTTTCGCTTAATGATTTATCCTAAATTTCTGCCCTTGCTGATTCATTGCCTTTATTATGTCTTTGTGACAATTTACAGTTTGATGATTGGATGGTTTAATTTGTCATAGTTTAAAGTTGGATCCCTTGAGTTCCTTCTTTTGCAACTGTCTCCCTTTTTTTTATGGATCATTGCCATATTGGCAATCAAAGTTGACTAAGTTTAAGATTCTGCAAGTTGTGTTTCCAGTTTGCCAGTTTATCCATCATAATTACGACTGCTCTTGCCGCAACCCATCATTTACCTATCGTTTATTCCAAACAAAACATGTCGCCAGAGCTTTTGTGGCAGATTATGACTGAGCATGAGCCCAGTCAAATAAGTCCTGGCACTAAAGTATCCAATGCAACCTTGCTCTGCCCCAAATATCTGTCCCAGATTTATCATGGTTTCAGGGGTGCAGACGTATTATTTGGGCTCAGAATGAGTTTCCATTAGAAGCACTCAGGCCAACGCTGGGCCGGTGTCAGCTCCCGGGCTTGGACCAATGTATGTGGTCCATCTCCAGCAGGTCCTCCAAATGAAACCCACAAATACAAAGACAATAATTTCTCTGCAGAACAACACATATAGCGTTATCAGATCAGATCAGACATTATTTTGCTCAGTGTAAATATCCTAGCCTTGGGTTATCTGAATAATTGTAACCTCTCTGATCTTTGATCTGTGTCTGTGACATTTATACAATCTTTCTGTCATTCTTTTTCCCTCTTCTCCATTCCTCACGAGCTCCCATCCTCCTCTCCCTCTCCCCCCACCTTCCTTCTCTTTGTTTCCCATTACGACTTCTGTCTCTTCTTGGCTAATAGTCGAGTATCTGCCTGTGACGCTGATGAGGCCCATTAACGCGAGTGAGCCGCAACAAAGGAGGATCACAGCTCTGCAATGTAATGTGATGAGCTTCCTCTCTCTTATCAATTCCAGGAAACTTTAAAGGAGTACGGGAGGAAAAACTCTCATTTCATACACCCATAATTAAATGACACAGACGGGTTGATAGTCCCTGGACCATTGTGAATCCAAATTACGCAAAGTAATGAAGGAAAGCACTTTTAAACTGGAGGTAAAAAGCCAGAGAGGCTTTGAAATCATCTTCATGCTTCTGCTGCATTTTGCATGTTTTGTGTACATTTATAAAGTTGTAGGTGTAAATTGGCCTGACAAACAGAGACATAACAAGTTGCACCAGTTATTTAAATTTCAAATATGACTTGCTTTGATGTACCTATGCTGTTTTTAATAGAAAGGGTTATTCACAGTACATGTCTGTGCGGCAAAGGAAGTCTTCCTGACTGAATATTTCAGAATGCATATATCACTCATGCATATAATGTAATGCAGAGCCACTCTCACAGCCTTATGCACACAGAAGGTTAGTTGTGGTTAAGGTAGACGGGGCCTGAGAATGGGGGGCCATGAATTTGGCAAGGTGTGCTCAGACAGAAATATAGTAAAGCAAAACTGAAAGTTTTCAGTTCAGTTTTTCATGTTGCAACACAAAACTAAAATGTCACTAAAACTTCAATAACTCGGACATACCATCATAAACTTTAAAGTATTTCGTCACCTAACAGCAAATCTTCCGTTCCCCTTCTTGGTGCAAACAAAGCTCAACAGGAACCAGTAAATACTTCCACATGAGTGTTCTGAAGCAGAAAAACTGAGGCATTTTGTGTAGCATACTGTACAGGTTGAACTGTCGTGTATCACACCAATGTATCCTCATTCAACAGTTGGTATGATATCTAAAGCCTAGTTCAGACCAAAGATTCGCTACGAGATAAGTTGAAACTTGTGCTGTGCTGCAACGTTCTGAAAACCTGCCAGTTTACACCGATGTAATTAGACAAGATGATGTCGTGTCTCCCTAGAAATTATGTACTTCCGTTCTGATTTTCAGCTTTTCAAACTGATTTACTCGCTAAATATCGTTGGTAGCTCCTTAAAATACTAGTCCATACCCACTGAGTGCACAGTGGCCCACGTACAGTTTCACATGGTGTGTGTTTGGGATACAGGTCATAGGAAATTGCAGATTAAATAGTCAACTGAACCCATTAAGAAGAGCAATGTATTCAGAGTTTTTGATAGTACGATTGCTTTATTGAAAGTACAGTAGTAGCATCGCCAATAGTGGGATAGTTAGTGGGCTAAAACTGTACATTAGTAGCTGAGGTAGCACGTTGAAAGGCAGATAGTTAAAGTGTTTATATGTTGTATTGACTTAAAAGTGGGGCACACTGGTAGTTCACATGGGAAAGGTGTGGCTAGCCCTTGTTGCAGCGGTGGGGGTTGGAATCCGGCCTTCGTTCTTTGCTGCATCTGTTCCTTGCTCTCTCTCTCCCATCCTTCCTGTCATGCTTCACTGTCCTGTCAAATATAGGCAAAGTTTTTCAAAAAAATTCAAAATGGCGGAAAATCTATATAAGCAGAAGTTATGGGTTCTTGAGGCAAATTTGTTCCTCATGAGGAGAGGCATCTCTGTGCAAAGTTTCATGTCTCTATGACATACGGGGCATGAGATATGCCCATTCAAAGTTTGCAATTTCAATCGGTTGCTATAGCGCCCCCCTTTGGCCAATTGATGTAATATTGCTTCATTCACATCCTCCCATGACCCTCTACCACTGTGCCAAATTTCACATGGATTGACCAAGTCAGTGAGGAGAAAAACGTGGAACAGATACACAGAGTTTTCGTCATTATATAGTAAGATGAAAGATTATAGTGACATACGTGCAATAGTCGCATTTCTAGCTTCACATGGACAGTAGACATAATAAGTATGCCACAATGATTTCAAACAGTCAGTGAGTATGTGTGTGTGACATGTGCACGAACAGTGAGCAGCAGCAGCAGCAACCTGTCATCTGTTATGACGGAGATATACATATGATGTAAATGAGACGGACTCGGGCTCGGTAGGGGACGTATGGCTGTTATCAGAGGACGCCGCAGCAAGCAAACATGCTGTCTGCAGACAGTCTGTAACTGACTTGACCAGTTAACGTCACTACAAGCTGATGAAACAGGCTGTTAAAACAAGTGACATGCTTTACTAAAGCTCTAAAACCAGCCACTGACGATAATTCTCTGCCATGTTCTAAAATGGTTTTGTCTTGTGGCAGATCTTTTGTGGGAACAGGGCTTAACAAATTAGCACCCCAGGTAAGGTGTCATTACGTTACATACTTAATGTAAAATTACCTACTATTGTAAAGTTATAGGTTAGATTCAGGCAGGTAAAGTTATAAAGGTTAGGTTTAGGAAAAGAAACATGGTGAAGACGTACCTTAATATAACTCAAAGTTCACTTGGTTTCACACGAGCTTCCTGGGGGGAACACCTTTTTGTTTGAGTCTTTTACGCCCTATTCGGACGGGATTAGTTTAACGTGGAGACGTGGGGTAAAGTAATTATTACCAGGGGTTTTAGTCCTGTCCGAACGCGCCATGTCTGTAATCATTACGGATAATGTCAGTAAAAATTACGACTTTTACCTTATGTAAAACGGTCCAGAGAAAATACCTCGGGTAATATTAATCCAGTGCGAATGTGATGTATGTAAATATTTTGTCACGTCCCGTTTACAACCATTTTTCCGTGTTCACAAGTAGTTTTATCGATGATGGAGAAGCATTCGGTGTTCTAATGATCACATAGCCCTACATGAGGGACCAATCAAAGAGGTCGAGAAGAAAGTACTTTTCAGAGCCACGAGACTTCTGGTTGTGCCCTATTCAGACGGGATTAGTTTAGGTACGTGGGGTAAAGTAATAATTAGCAGAGATTTTAGTCCCGTCCGAATGTGCCATGTCAGTAATCATTACCGCACGATGTCAGTAAAGATTACCGCAACTTTTACCTTCTGTAAAAGGGTCCCGGACAATTACCTCAGGTAATACTAATCCCGTGCGAATAGACCAGCAGTAAATATGCGTGTAGATATTTAGTCATATCCTGTTTACAAGTGGTTTTTCGAGGATTTTCAAGCATGGAGGCTCTTGAAGAAGTATTCAGTTTTGCACTTCACAGTCGGACAAGTCTGTGTGAAACCTCAGGTACTGTGGGCCTACGACGAACACAATTCAAAACCAAAAGAAGGTCGCAAGCACTTGTCTGAGGCACGGGACTTCTGATTGCTTTAGGTAAGTTAAGTATGCAATGTAGCAGGGTATGTGGCTAATAAAAAAATGACAATAAAATCAGCCAGTAGGCTAATCAGTTCATAATGATTCGATGTTGTAGGCTATATTATTTTATACATACAAGGAGTGTGGTACGCACAGGAAGCAACGTCATACACACATGACGACAGGAGGGGACGGCGGTGCGTGAATGGATTTACCCCTCCCACTTTACTGATATTTCTTATCCCGTGCGAATTGGCCATTAATATTACCGACGTCCTGTGGTAAAGTGACATTACCCCACGTGCCCATGTAAAACTAATCCTGTCCGAATAGTGCTGTAGGCCTAATATAAATCCATATTTCTAATCGTTGTGTACACATAATCCTGATCATGGGCAATATTTCATATTGGGCTAATCATTAATTATAATTATCCTTCAGCTGATGCTTACAGGAAGCAGCGTAGCACGCACATGCCGACAGGGAGGTGACGCCAGGGCACGAACGGAGTTACCACTCTCATCTCTGGTAGAATTACGGATATTTCTTGTCCTGTGCGATTCTGACATTTATATTACAGACATCCTGTATCATCAAACTGACATTAGTCCACATCCCTATGTAAAAATAATCCCTTCCGAATAGTACTTTCCACCCCAACCTGCCTTGTTACGTGGACTTTCACTCTTTATACTACTTTCTTCTTTACTCCTGTCAGCACATTGGTCAGGTGATCACAGCCTTTCTAATTGGGTTATATATGTAGTACTGGCTGATAATTATGGGGTTATATGTGAATTTTGTTGCATTACTTTTGATAGGTATACATATGAACAGTGCGTAAGAAAGCTGTATCACACACAGTGGATGACATACAGTGGTCTGACAAACATTTGTGATAGCAAAAACAAAAATTGTCATAGCAGGTGAACATAAACAAGAAAGCTCTTTGCTTTTACTCTTTCCTTACATAAATAGATGTTACTTTTTTTTTTACACAAATTAAAATGTCCTCTTTAAGTTTGGCCTTTTGTGGATGTTAAATTCATTCTGACAACATGGAGACCGGCCAAACATTGTCTTTACAGATGATGCCATCACAGAAGCTTTTCCTCTACTGACTGGAAAACGCATTTTATTGGCTCCACTTCAGAAATTGATAAAAGTAAGAAAATACGTTTCTAAGATATGGTCTGTTGGCCACATTGGACACATAACAATGCTTGATTTAAAAATACTGTTAGACTTCAGCCTGAAAATCCTGTTGAAGGTCTTCATTTTCATGTAACTTGTGAAATGATTGGTTTGTTTCTTTAATTCAATTTTTGTCAGGCTTGTTTTGTCCTCTCAGTTCCCATGGTGAGAGGAACATACTGTAACCTTTGTCATGTCTCTCACTTTTGAATATTGAGCGTTTCTTATAGTAATTTGTATAATCTGTGAAGAGAGGAGTTTCAATCTGGAACTATTGTGGCAAGACAGATCGGACAGAGCTTTAACATCCTCACTTCATCTGCAGCGTAAACTGTAGTATAATTTGCCAGTAGCAGTATTTCAGAGGAGTGGTACTCCAGTTTCCTCCCACCAAACTGAGTGCCTGTATTTATATTGAAATGTCTGAAATATACTATATTTACGCCATACATACATATTTGTTTTATATCTATTTAAATGTGAAAATGAAAGAGAACAGGACTAAGCGCCAAAGAGCCTAAAGAGAAAAAAAAAACAAAAGCCAGTTTCAGTTCTCTGGGTGTAACAGATGAACAGACACTTTGAGAGAAGCCCAGCACTCCCCTGGTACAGAGCACATCCGGGCTCCAAATTCATCCTCATTAGTTTCCCATGATGAGTTTAATGAGCACCTCGTTGGGAAGGTTTGGCTTGGCCCGCTGTCCTCTGGGTCCTCTGGCATCACAGGCCCGAGAGTCCCTCAGATAGCAGAAGCTGATGAAGCGACATCCATCATCAAGCAGAGGCGAGAGGAGTCGGTGAAGGAGAGAGAGAATGAGGGAACATAACCCAGACAGGGAGAGGATGGAGAAAATGAGGGGGAACGACAGGGAACAAAGCAGATGGAGTTGAGAGAGGGTCTCCCAGTGGATGAGGGACAGGAGAGATTAGCAAAGCCACATCCATCAGCTTACAGAGTAGAGAAAAGGTGAAGAAGAAAAGGAGAAACACCAAATGATGAGACAAAGCAGAGGAATCACATTTTCATGACAGAAGGCAATAAACAGCGTGAGTGTGATGTAACACAGCGCCTGGCAGCCACTGATGGCAAATATTTGCTTAAACAAACTGCATATCTGTTTCCCTTAAATCCCTTGAACTGCTCTTCTCACAAACCCTGAAGCCATCGGGGTGGTGAAGCACATTAAGTCAATATATTACAGATAATGAAAATCGGTTGCTCGTCTTGACTTTGCACAGTTGACTTTTGCAATGTAGTATGGGTTCAAGCACGTGACAACAAGTTCGCATTTCCCCCAGGCCAACAGGAGCAGCAAAAAAACAGTGCAAACAATAAAAACGAAAAGGCGCATGACATTTACCTGGCACCACTGACATACAGAACAGCACCTTGAAAGTGGAAAGGACTCCCCATGGGCTCTGTAGATCGCAAACAAAAGTGCCAGGAGTTAGAGAGAGACAACAAGAGGAAATACCAAGAAAGTTGAAACATTGTAAGCAATGCCAAAAGGCACATTTTGATCTCACCTCGGGGCAAAGATGACACTGTTATGTCGCACATATCATCTTGTAGCAAATGTGGAGTTGTGACTGCAGTTTCAAACCTTAGAACATGATTATCTCCCATATCAAAGTAAGAGAAAAATTAATGACAGCAGTGTCAAAATTCTATTGGTATTAACTTTCATTATCATTTTTCATGTTGCATTCATTTCCTACATCTTCCAGAGTGCCTGCCAACAACATTCAGAGACAAGCATGATCTTGCTGCTGATGTGAATTTTAATTATACGTGAAGAGTTCACCCAGCTGGAACCGAATGTCAATATGACGTCAGGAAGATGTTGGATTCTGACTTTGGACTGATGTTAGATTTTGTTTGAAATGAAAGTAGTGTTGACAATATTTAAAATGTCCAACAGCGTTGGAATTTCACGTTGTGTGGACATTAACATTATGATGCTTGGCAGATGCTGGGTTTCGTTCTCCATACCTTATGACTAACTATTGTTATTCTACATCAAGATGACGTTGGCATAAGATGTTTGGAAGATGTTGGATTTTGGTTGCTTAACAACACCACTTAAACCCAACAAAATATCAGCATCATCTGTCATCAGTACTCTACGTTAAACAAACATTGGCATTAGACGTACTTATGTTTAAATGGTCGTTGGTGGCCAGCTGGGCAAGAGAATGGGACAATTTCCAGTCAACAAAAACTGGTCTCTCTGCCTTGTGATCCAAATGTCTTGTTACACACCGAGATGACATCTGTGTACATGGTAAGTCTGCACAGATGTTCTTGATCTTTGACTCAAAGAAATGGTACAAGAAGCAGCCCTGAGCCCCTAGTCCGTAGTGGTCCCTACGATGGACTGCTATTTAAAAGTCATTCTATGGTATATGCAAGGATTTTGCTCTAGCTGCATGTTATGGCCAGTATACACTGTGCGATTTTGGGCTGTCCCAGATGAAAGATGACCATCGTGGGAGAAACGTGGTGATATCTTTGGACGTGGCTCTAAAACGGTGGTCTTACATCACACTGTGAGACAGGTTCAAGGACCACCGTTGACAGCGTCTTGCGATCAAAGAAAACCGGTGTCAGAAATTTAGGATGACCATCTCACAGTGTGACAGCTGCTACGACTTACGTATACAAATCAACCAATAGAAATGCAGCATGAAATGACCGCGACACCGGCGCTTAACCCAAACAAATGATTGCTTGCCATGGAGGTAAAACAAACAAAAAGAAGTGTGTGGAACTCCCAGAAAGAGGAAAATTTGGTGGAGCTGTGGCAGCAGAAGCCGTGTTTATTTGATGTTTCCTCCAGCTGCTATCATGGCCGCGAGAAAAAAGATGCTGCATGGAAGGAAATTGCGGAGGAACTGCAACTTCCAGGTCAGCAAGCTACCTATGGTGGTGCAGATGGATGACGTACGCTGATGCGGTGCATATTGACGTACTTCGTAACCTGCGATTCAGTATCAAACGGCCATCGTACAATCTGCACACATCAAACTTGATGTCGTACCAAAGTTTATTAGATCCACGTCTCACAGTGTGTCATGCAATAGTCTTATAAGATTGCTAAAATCGCACAGTGTATAGAGGGAATTAGCCGCTACAGTGGACCCCAGTGTGTCATGCCACACACTGCCACCCACTGGCCACTTGTTGTAAGTGCAAAACATATCTCTGAAAACCAAGATGGCTGACGGAACGCGAGAATTGTCAGAGCAGCTCAGGAATATCTTGCCAGCCCTTCTAAAATAGGAGACCCTGCAGGTAAATAAAATTTGGTAAGATAAAGTAAAAACTAAGGAATAATAAAGCTGTTAAAATGTCCAAGTATTGATTTCATGTCGGGAAGGAAAAAAGGATTGATCATCTGTCCACAAAACTGGACATCATGCATCGCTAGCTATATTTCTACAACTACAGTTAATGCTAATTCTGCAACTTTGTTGTTCTTAAAAATGTGGCAATCAATTGATTTATGTTATTGGGATGTAACCTGTAGTTTTTGTACCAAAATAATATTTTGATCTTTACTAAGGTAGTCATAATTCATGCATGAAAGGACTTGGATTATTGGGAAGTGCTGAGTTTCATTAACAACATCTGAACAACAGGCCAAAAAGACAGTAGAATCTGAAATAACACATTTCTTTTAAAAAGAGTTTGACTGTGTTTTTGTGCTGATTTATCCCCCCCACGCCAGTTTCCCTTTTGCCTTTATTTGTGCATCTAGTGTATCACATGAATAAAAAGAAGTTGACTGAACAATAAAGATTTAAAGTGAGAGACAGACAGATTTTGCTGTGTACGAATCAAACCCTCCACTGAGAACCATTAGGTCACAACTAAACCTTCTTTATATGCAGCAACAACCCACACATCTCTGTGTTTTAGAATTTAAATTGCCTTTAACCATCACTTGTTTTTCTAATCTCATAAAGTAACTAAGTATGTACAGATTCCAGTGATAGGAAAGGTTTCAATTTAAGAAAGTGCTGTAGATAATTGTATTTCCAACCTTTAAATGAAGTTATAAAACTGAGAATTGCTTCCACCATTTCCTCCAATCTCGTGGGCTCCTTGTGTCTGATAGAGTGAACACAAGTACCATTAGAGCCCTGGTGAATTGGTTGGAATTAAAAGAGATGTTTGTCATTGCCCGTGAAGTCAAGCGTTTGCTTAGTCGAGCAAATTCAAGTAACCCAGTTTACCAGCCTTGTGTCGCCTCTGGCAGAGAACACGAGAGAGCAAAAAAAGAAATAAGGAAACAAATAAATTAATGAAGCAGATGACGGACCGATGGAGAGGGAGAGGAAAGAAGAAAGAAAATGTACAAGCAAGAAAATCTCTGAGCAGCTTGTGCCAGCTGAGAAAAGAACCTGCAGGGGGTTATGCAAATGCCCGAGTCATAGCCTGTCAAGAAATCCAAATTCAGCTCAAGCACGTGTCCGCTCTCACCCTCTGTGGAGTCCTTACACGCTTTGTTATTCATTTCCAGACATCACTTGTGGCTCCTGGCCATATTTTTAGAGAGCAGAGAGGGAAACATCCTTGAGAAGCGTCGGGCCGCGAGACGGTGAGCAGTGTTAGCACTTCAGTTCACTCCAAAGGTGTTACCAATCCCTGCGGACGAGCACAGCCCCACAGAGGAATGGAGGGGATGTAAAATAGCATATGGCCAGGCACTATCATTCTAATTGCGGCTGCCTGTGAATGACCGCCTTCTGCACAGGACACTAAATCCACCTTGTGTTGCTGAACGCACTTGCATCTGCTTATCTCTCTCTGAGAGCACAAGAACACTTCTGTGCCTAATAAACAGGCCTCCCTTAAGAAGCTGCTACGCAGAGAAATAGCAAGAACAGCAGGAAAGGAGAATTAATCATATTGCTGCAATTTATACACACTTACAAACCATTCCGCGTCAAATGTAGGTTGACAGCACATTTGGCTAAATGTACAAAAAGTTATTACTGGGCAGGTACAATCTTGGTACGTGCTTTCTTTTTTTTCCTGTGTTTCTGCTTCCATTACTATCCTGCTGTTACTGCACTGGTGGCTTTGAATATGATTACTCAGTTTCAAGGACCATACAAGTGGTTTGTATATTTGGCCCGTTTATTACCGAAAAAGACAGCATGCATTGAAAACTGGGGAAATAATGGCAGTGAAAAAACATCGGTTTGGTCCAAAATCGCCCTGATCTCTCTATCTCTCTCTAACTATAAAGAAAGGACTTTGTGTCTGTCTTCATGTCTGTCCTTTGCATAGCTCAAGAACTGCTCAACCGATCTGCTTCACACTTGGTGAGTGCTTTGCTGGGGACCCAAGGACATGCAGTGTCCAGTTTGGGGCAATTTAGATGCACAACAAATTCCATATTAATAAACTTTGAATCAGGGCCGGCCCAAGCCTCCATGGGGCCCTAAGCAAAATTTGATTTTGGGGCCCTCTATTACTGCCAATAATACTGATTATTGATCATTCACAAACCTACTGTAAGTTATTTCATGTTCTACTCTGTCATTACGGATACTCTCGTAAAACTAGATGTGAGAACTTTTTTTTGTAGTTTGTAATCGACAGTGATTAAGGCCATGGGAGCAGATAACAGACAAACTTGCTGAAAAATCCTTTCAATTAATGTTTGGCAAAGTCAGCAACTCCCCCTACTGGCCACACAGAGAATCAATACATAAAACCTCAAAGAGCAGCCTGGCATGTTTTACCCATTTATGGTTTTTAATCTGAAATGGTAGCAAATTCAGCTACAAGAGCAGCCTGGGGTTGATTTACACTTAATATTCAAAGTGATATAGTACTAAGTGGGATACCAAATGTCATCTAGGCCAACTAAAAGTCACAAAATAAACCAGTCATTTATTGTAAACACAATCTGCTTTATTATTTTTTGTGTTAAATAAACTGCAACACAGAGGGGACAGTGGGCACAGTGGATGGAGCAAAGGATGGAGATGGACCTAAGATGAAAAACAACAACAAAAGCTAGTCATGTTAGATGTCATATTACACTTGAAAATTATGCTGCTCATTTTTTAAGTAAAATAGTACAGCTATAGCTTGTAACAAGAAAACAATCTGCCAGTGGAACAACTGAAAACTGCTTGAGAAGTTTTGGAATGATATCCATTTATCTAAAAACATGTCCCTTTTCATATGATTATATCTTACATTAAAAATGATTCATCTCAGAATGTTCTGCAGTACACTGAGCAATTACAAAGGCTGTTTTGTTGATAACTTACCAGGTAGAGCTGAGGTTGCAGCAGACACAGAGGGGACAGTGGGCACAGAGCAGAGGATGGAGATGGACCTAAGATGAAAAACATGTCCCTTGTCATATGATTATATCTTATATTAGTATATATTACCTCAGTGATACCATCTCCCACTCCATACTCCTGGAACGCCTGGCTGGCACTGGGGTCTCTGGTACTGCATTACAATGTTTCACTTCATATCTATCTGACAGGAAACAGTTTGTTCAAGGGAAAAATGTTCATTCACAACCATCATCCATTACACATGGTGTCCCGCAGGGATCAGTGCTGGGACCGCTTTTATTCATCATATACATCCTCCCCCTTGGTGACATCTTCCGTCACTTTGGAATTCATTTTCACTGTTATGCCGATGACACACAACTTTACATCTCCACTAAACCAAGCACCTCCCTCCCCCCCCCCATGCTCTCACTGACTGTCTCCAGGCCATCAGCATCTGGATGACAAACAACTTTCTCAAGCTAAATGGAAATAAAAGCGAAGTCCTTCTCGTCGGCACAAGGTCCACACTCTTCAACACTCATCCCTTCAATATTTCCATCGACGGTCACCCGGTCCATATCTCCTCCCAAGTCAAAAGCCTCGGTGTCATATTGGACAGTGTTCTTTCTTTTCCCCCCCACATCAGTAACATTACCCGTACTGCCTTCATGCACTTACGTAACATCTCCAGACTCCGTCCATCTCTCACCCAACACAACACCCAGGTCCTGGTCCATGCACTTGTCACTTCACGTATCGATTACTGCAACTCAGTCCTCACTGGTCTCCCCAACAAACTTCTCCATCGTCTCCAAATCATCCAGAACTCTGCCGCCAGAATCATCACCCGTACCAAATCCACCGACCACATCACCCCCATCCTCATTCAGCTCCACTGGCTACCTGTCCATCAGCGAATCCAATATCCAATATATAACTATTAGAGGCAAAATTCATGACCTCCTGTCCTCAGATGGTACCTATCTAACCTCAAACACAGCTGTAAGACCTAATATATATTTAGATTGCTTCTCACCAGTTTCTCTTCAAGAATTGACCGCAGTGATTTCTTCATCTAAATCATCAACGTGTCTCTTAGACCCCAACTAGGCTACTTAAGGAGGTCTTTCCTTTAGTTAACACTCATATATTAGATATGATCAATATATCCTTATTAACAGGCTATGTACCACAGTCTTTTAAGGTAGCTGTAATTAAACCTCTACTAAAAAAGCCCACCCTGGATCCAGAGGTGTTAGCCAACTATAGACCAATATCTAATCTTCCCTTTATGTCAAAGATCCTTGAGAAAGTAGTTGCAGACCAGCTGTGTGATTTTCTCCATGATAATAATTTATTTGAGGAATTTCAGTCAGGATTTAGAGTGCATCATAGCACTGAGACAGCACTAGTTAAAATTACAAATGACCATCTGATTGCTTCAGACAAAGGACTCGTCTCTGTACTTGTTTTATTAGATCTTAGTGCGGCGTTTGACACAATTGACCATCAAATTCTACTGCAGAGACTGGATCACTTAATTGGCCTAAAAGGTTCTGCACTAAGCTGGTTTAAATCTTATTTATCTGATTGTTTTCAGTTTGTTGACGTTCATAATGTATCATCCTTACGTACCAAAGTTTGTTTTGGAGTTCCGCAAGGTTCTGTGCTCAGAATCAATCCTATTTACTCTATATATGCTTCCTTTAGGTAACATCATTAGAAATCACTCTATAAATTTCCATTGTTATGCGGATGATACTCAGTTGTATTTATCAATGAAGCCAGAAGAAAGTAATCAATTAACTAAACTCCATAATTGCCATAAAGACATAAAAACGTGGATGAGCACCAATTTCCTGATGTTAAATTCAGACAAAACTGAAGTTATTGTTCTTGGCCCCAAACAACTCAGAGACTCTTTATCTGTTGACATAGTTTCTCTAGATGGCATTGCTCTGGCCTCTAGCACTACCGTAAGAAACCTCGGAGTAATATTTGATCAAGATTTGTCTTTTAATTCTCATTTAAAACAAACCTCACGGACTGCATTTTTTCATCTGCGTAATATTGCGAAAATTAGGCCTATCCTGACCCAAAAAGATGCAGAAAAATTGGTCCACGCTTTTGTTACCTCTAGGCTGGATTACTGTAACTCTCTATTATCAGGTAGCTCTAGTAAGTCCTTAAAAACTCTCCAGCTAATTCAGAATGCAGCAGCACGTGTACTAACAGGAACTAAGAAACGAGATCATATTTCTCCTGTTTTAGCTTCTCTGCACTGGCTCCCTGTAAAATCCAGAATTGAATTTAAAATCCTACTGTGAACTTATAAAACTCTAAATGGTCAAGCTCCATCATATCTTAGAGAGCTCATAGTGCCATATTATCCCACCAGAACACTGCGCTCTGAGAACGCAGGGTTACTCGTGGTCCCTAAAGTCTCCAAAAGTAGATCAGGAGCCAGAGCCTTCAGCTA
Organism: Epinephelus lanceolatus; assembly: GCF_041903045.1. Classification (NCBI taxonomy): domain Eukaryota; kingdom Metazoa; phylum Chordata; class Actinopteri; order Perciformes; family Serranidae; genus Epinephelus; species Epinephelus lanceolatus. Next base: position 39,896,112 of record NC_135744.1, on the reverse strand, counting down.
TCAGGCTCCTCTCCTGTGGAATCATCTTCCTGTTATGGTCCGGGAGGCAGACACCGTCTCCACATTCAAGACTAGACTTAAGACTTTCCTCTTTGATAAAGCTTATAGTTAGGGCTGGCTCAGGCTTGCCCTGTACCAGCCCCTAGTTAGGCTGACTTAGGCCTAGTCTGCCGGAGGACCCCCCTATAATACACCGGGCACCTTCTCTCTCTCTCTCTCTCTCTCTCTCTCTCTCTCTCTCTCTCTCGTATTCTATTACTGCATCTTGCTAACTCTGGATGTCACTAACTCGGCTTCTTCTCCGGAGCCTTTGTGCTCCACTGTCTTTCAGATTAACTCATATCGCAGCGGTGCCTGGACAGCGTGACGTGTGTGGTTGTGCTGCTGCCGTGGTCCTGCCAGATGCCTCCTGCTGCTGCTGCCATCATTAGTCATTAGGCATACTTTTACTGTTATTATACACATATGACTATTGTCACACATGTATACTGCCAGATATTAATACATACTTTCAACATATTGTACCACAGTAGCCAGAACTATAACTATAATATTATTACTTTCAATAATGTTGTTGTAAGCTACTGTCATTACCTGCATCTCTCTCTCTCTCTCTCTCTCTCTCTCTCTCTCTCTCTCTCTCTCTCTCTCTCTCGCTCTGTCTCATTGTGTCATATGGATTACTGTTAATTTATTATGCTGATCTGTTCTGTACGACATCTATTGCACATCTGTCCGTCCTGGAAGAGGGATCCCTCCTCAGTTACTCTTCCTGAGGTTTCTACCGTTTTTTATTTCCCCGTTAAAGGGGTTTTTTTTTTGGGGAGTTTTTCCTGATCAGCTGTGGGGGTCTTAAGGACAGAGGGATGTCGTATGCTGTAAAGCCCTGTGAGGCAAATTGTGATTTGTGATATTGGGCTTTATAAATAAAATTGAATTGAAATTGAATTGAATATAAAGTCCTTCTCCTCACATTCAAAGCTCTCCATAACCTGGCCCCCCAATACCTGTCAGACCTTCTCCACCCTTACACCCCCACCCGTGCTCTACACTCCTCCTCAGCTGCTCTTCTGTACACATGCTGCTGCATTCTGAATTAGCTGGAGAGTTTTTAAGGACTTACTCCCTAATTTCAAACTGACCACTATGGGTGGCAGAGCCTTCAGCTGCTCTGCACCCAGACTCTGGAACTCTCTGCCCCCCCATATCCGTCAGACTGACTCCATTGGACAATTTAAATCACAGCTTAAAACCCATCTGTTCAGACTTGCCTATCCGATTTAATTTTCTGTCATGTATTTTATCTATTTTTAATGTTGTATTATTGGTATTTTTGTATGTTTTTATTGTAAGGTGTCCTTGGGTGCTCAGAAAGGCGCCAACAAATAAAATTTATTATCATTATTATTATTATTATTATTATTATTATTATTATTACATATTATGAGATAATTTGACTGGAAATGAAATATATTAAGCATAACATATGCTATCAAACGTTGTGATCAAAAACGTTGTTTTGATGCCAAGAAGCGACCCAGAATATATATATAGCCTATATATACACCGAGAATCAACTTATTCAAAGTATTACACAAACACAAAAACGTTAGCTTGAATAGTAAGCTATCTAACCTACCAGTTAAAAGAGAAATGAAGGGGAGACCTTCACTGTGTAGTTTGCATGTTCTTTCCATGTCACCGTGGGTTTTCTCCAGGTACTCCAGCTTCCTCCCACAGTCCAAAGACATGCACGTCAGGTTAACTGGTGACTAAACTGTCTGTAGGTGTGAATGTGAGTGTGAATGGTTGTCTGTCTCTATAGCCCCTTTTACACTGCCTGATAATCCGTGAATGTTGGGCCGTTTTGCCGGCAAGCTGCGAGAGTTTAGACACACAGAGCTGGATTGGCGAGTTGATCCGAGGTGCCCAATTTTCCGCCTCAAAGGGTAGTAATATTGGCGGAACTGTTTTAGTTTAAACAGACCCAGGTGGCCTTCTGCAACGGGAGGGGCTGTTGAAGACTTGTGGGAGGAGCTGTTGATGACGCCGCACGTGCGAGCCACTGGCGGTGGATAAACAGGAAACAGCTGATAGCAGGAATTAGCGAGCAGCTAGTAGCAAGAGGGAAACACAAACCTGACAGACACTGTAAAGATGAACAACTGGGGAGACAAGGAATTGCGCGCCCTCCTTGTCCTCGCAAACGAAGAGGCCATTAACCGTCAGATGACGGGGACGGTGAAGGACAGGTTGACTTATGAGAGAATCACCGAAGGACTGACCAGCCGCGGCTTCCCTCCCACATCACTGTTTACATCACACGCTGAGCTACACGTTTTGTTACTTGCTCACGCCCCCCATTGCCCCGAAAAAGGCACATTCTGTATAAACAAAAGTAGGCAGGCGGCATTTTGCTGCACTCCCCGATTTTGTTTTTATACTGCCAATGCTGAAAAAAGACTGATTGGGCTTTCCTGCAAATTTGCACAATTCCTATCTAAAAAGGGCTTCTGTGTCAGCCCTGCGATAGTCTGGCAACCTGTCCAGGGTGTACCCCACCTCTTTCCCAATGTCAGCTGGGACATTAGGTGATATATGTATATCTATATATATATTTTTTTATCACAGCTGTGGCCTACTCAAACTTTTGTTTGTATGAGCGGTACTTAAGGAATCCACAAGCAGCGATACCACAGGCCAAGCCAGCTCTGAACAAGCACTGCATTAGCCCCATAAATTTGAATTATATTAACTGTTAAATCTGCATTTTGTGTTTCTCACTCCTCATAATTAAAGACTACTGACATGAGTGATGTGAACAAACCCTCACCAGCAAAACATTACGTCCTTACCTTCAGTTGATTTACAAACAAAACAAAACACACAAAACACTGCTAATTTGTGCCAGACCTGTTTTTCTGGCAACATCTTTGTGGCTCTGGCACAAGAGCATGAGGTCCACTTCCTAAATTCAGCTGCCAAAGCTCCAACCTCCTCAGCTTTTTTTTTTACCCAGGGAAACATTTGCCAATAAGCAAAACACCAGACCTTGTTGGAAACAATTTAAAGGTCTGGAATCAAACTAAATTTACAGTATCATAGAAATACCATATTTAACTTTACGAGGCTTACGTTCAGTCAGGAAGACTTTCTTTAGTCTTCATTCATCCACAGTTCTGTATCTCTGTATCACTCCCATCACTTCTTCCAGTTATGGGTGTTTGCTCTTCCAGTTAAACAAATTCAATTTGGCTACAATATCTGAAGTTATCCTACACAGTGCCCAGGTCGAGCTAATCAAAAATCCCCTCCCGAACACATCCAGATCCAGCACTCTCTTCGTCTCATCACCATCACCTCCAGCATCTGGACTCCCTCAGGGGGTTCCCTGTTCTACAACAGCTGCACCGCTCTCCTTAAAATATATGACATCCTGGTGGGGTCTAATCGCCAAAGACTATTCACATTTCTCACACTTAACTTGTAATTAAATATTCTTTCACTCAGAATGCATTGCTCTTAAGTGAAATATTTGTATTTGTAGTCAAACTGTTATAACTGAACTGGAAGTGGTTGATATCATGTTCTGACATGTGTTTTTTAAAGTTGGGGAAATAAAACGGTCAGGTCAGTTTGTTCCATGTATTTGTTTTTGCCTCTGACTTTACTCTAAAGTACAGACAACATCCTAAACAAGAGGCAGTAAACGTCAGCTGGCCAACGCCCCACAAATAAGTTGAGAACAAGGCATTGCTGTAAAAAACTGCTTTAATTCCTGTTTTTATGGCAGTGAAGATAACGCACTGGCTTAACGATTTAGCAACTGAAGAGCTTCCAGACGCCGGCTCTAATTCAATTTCCTTTCCTGCTCATTAACTTATAGTCCAGTCATTAGTTAAAGGCAGTGCTGTTTGGATTGGCTCAGCATTTTGGGTAAATTAAGAGCAGGATGGTTTGTCAGGCTGATACACCCTGAGATCAGTGGATGAAATCCTCTGCGGTAATTGGAGTTTGTCAGGAAGATGCCAAACATGTTTTTGCGCTGTTTACAACAATTTACAAAGATGTTAAAGAGAAATGTTGTGCTAGCCCCGAGTAACAGCAGTAACTCCCATCTGTTTTGCTTAAAAGGAAGCTGGCTATAATTTCAGTAAATTCTAGTTTATTAAGTATTGATCACTTCACTTTAATTTCTTGCTGCTTTAAACTTTCAGTGACAGTCTACAAAGAAACTCAGTGACTTGGTAATGAAAAAACGTCCCCATGTGCTTTCTTTTTTTTTTCATGGGACTCCATCTTCTTCTAAAATAGATGAAGGTCAACTTTAGAGGCACTTTTTGAGATACTTTCATAACATCTCCAAGTTTTGGAAAGACTTTCCACCATTAATTCATTTATCCTCCCCTTACTCCTGCCTTATTGCCAAAATTATATATAATTTCTGACAGTGAGAGTGGGTAAGCTGCTCCTGGCAGGGGGAGAACAGGAAGAACGCCAGGGAGTAAAGTTATATCTTTAATTAATTAACATGGACAATGTTATCTTTCTGACTTCAACGGCAGGTTTTTCAGCCAGAAGGCCCTGGTTGTAGGACAAATATAATATTAGTGGAGGAGGAGTGTGAAATCACTGGAGATCACAGCCAACAGATGCATGTGCAAAACTGTTGATGTACGATGCAGCATACATAAACAACAACAATTTAAAACGTAGAGTTAAAACTGGAAAACTTACAGAGGAGTAATGTGACATTATGTTCTGAGGACATTGTGCTGTCTAGTTGTGTCCAAAGTTGAATCAGTAACTTGTGCAAGCAGCACATTAAGACAGGATGTAGTGTAAGGTAACAGCAGCAGGACCACATGCAAAATGACAGAGAAGTCAGAGTAATTATAGCAGCATGGTGCAATGTGGAAGGCGACATGGTGTGATGAAAGTGCTATACTGTACTCAAGGGCATTTTCTGCTTTGCTCCCGTATATTGTGTGTTGTTCATGAACAACATCATGAATGGAAGCTGCTACATACTGTGCAATATATAATATAGCCTACTGTATATAATAATGAATAAGCAGACCCACTTTATTCACATTTATAGCATTTGGTCTACAAAGGAAATTCTTAGGGCATCAAGTCTCAAAACCTGCACACATAAAAACCAGGTCTGTGCATGTGTATCTGCAAGTGGAAGAGCATCCTTGTAAGGAAGTATTTTTTGCTCCAGGTGCACAAATGTGGTCCTACAAGCATAGGGCTTTGATGAAGCTCAACCTCCCTATGCACTTACAACTGCTCAACACTCATTTGCTTGTCAAGTTGACTTTTCAGACTTTGGAGGCGGGATGGAATACACAGTGGCTGAAGTCTGCATTCCTTTGAGGGGTCATTTTCAACACCCACAGTCTCCAGCCAGTCTCTGAAGAGCACATTGGAGAAAATTGCAGGAAAGGAAGCTGCTACATACTGTATGCTGGCGTGATAGCAGATCCACTTTATTCATAGCATTTGGTCTACAACAGAAACATTTTATAGCGTGTAATTAGTCTCCAAACCTGCACAGGTGTATGTTCTCACAAGGAAGCATTTTTGATGCCTCTTTATGCACTTGCAACTGTTTAACACTCATTCGCTTGTCAAGTTGACTTTTGAGACTTTAGAAGTGGGGATAGAATACACAGTGGCTGAAGTCTGGGCTCCTTTGAGAGGTCAGTTTCAACACCCACAGTGTCTCTCTGACCCCCTTTTTTTGCAGTAGAATCACAGAGAAGAACATGTTGGAGGAACAGCCACCTCCAAATCCAACATATTACATAAGCTGTATGGGTCTACAGCAGTGGCATATACAATCCACGTAGTTCACAGCTGCGTAAGTTAGTTCTGTGCACTTGTAGAGCAGCAATGCTCTCTCGTTTTTCTGTGTGCTTGTATCACGTGCACGGATCTGGTTTTATGTGCTCCAGTTTTGAGACTAATTAACTGCCATAAAACTGCCTCCAAACAAAAGTGTAAAAGAAACCATTCCAAGCCTTTATTACAACATGAGTTTTATTTTCATAGGACTGGCCCTCTGCTGTGTTAATTCTGTCAACATTTTACACACCACTGGTAAAAATAGATCAGACGGGGCAAGAAACACAAGCAGTAAGACGATCAAACACGTTGTAAACCAGGAAAAAAACAGAAAATGCAGTTTGCATGTGCAGTGAGTGACATTTAGGTTCACTCACTTGCAGTTTAACCTCACCTTTTGACATTTAGATTTTTTTACAACCTGTACATATGACTGCTCTTATCACGTGCAACATTAGACCTGTCAAATGTATTGTTAATGCTGTGTTCTGAGATCTAAGCATCTAAGCAATTGCTTTGGACATTACAGTATCATTATAGCAGACAGGACCAAAGGCCAGAGTTTCGAAAATAAAACCCATAATGAACCATAGTTTTCCTTGGATATAATTATAACTGACTAGATGATCCATGTCAGGCATCTAGTAGCCTGGATGTCAGGGTGAGTGCTGTGTTGCTGCAGCTAGTTTGACAGTTTGATTCCAGACCAGAACCTTTGTTGCATACCAAACCTGTCTGTTATTTTACATGTTTTCAGTCTATATCTAAACAGTCACTACCTAAAAAAGTAAGTGATAGTGAGGTGAAGTGCAAATTAGGATGACTTTAATTCTGGACAATGAGGTTATAACGCATTCTCACTCCATCCTAGTCACATATCGACATTTGGTCATGGACCTTTCACGTCCAGATATGACGTGAAGGGTACCCTGGGTGCGCTGGTTGTTGACATTCTGGGATACACTTCCGTTTTCACAGGAAATTTTCCATTTACATACAGTCTCTTAAAAATAAATGCACTTTGTCTATCTAAGGGGACGCAAACACCACTGTCCCGGGTGAAAATTGATGTTTCTTGGGGTGATGGGTTTACTTCTGATAAACTCTTAACAACACACACACACATGCACATAGCATGTTGCACTATTACGAAGTAGGAGTTTGATTATATTCTCATAAGGTGGCACACTATGGGACAAAACAGCCTTCAAGCTGCCTCAAGGCCTGAATCTAAACTTATCTGTCTGCTCTCCCACATAGCACTGCTAATATACTGTCTCTGTAGAAAATAAGGAGACTAATTACATATAACTGCACTCTTACTCACTGCATGAAATATCTCTTATTTTTTCCATGGTCTAACCAGGGTTCTGCGCCAGAGCTATTCCTTTTTAATTTCATTAATTTGTTGTTTGGGAATCATGAATTAGAGATGCATGTGATGAAACCCTCATCAGTCAGCGACTAGGGATATAAATCAAGAACAGGTGGATTGATAAATGATGTTTAAGGCTTGCATTAAGCGAGATATGACGACCTGATTTACCGAGAGCTCATTCAGGCTGAATGCAAAGTAAAAATCAGAAGCAGCATGAATGCGTATAAAATCAGTGGAGAGCCATGAAAAGAATTCTTTGCAATGCACTCAGGGAAGGGAAATATGAGCTTTTTGATCAGTAACAGTATGCATAATTGTAGGCTGCATCACAAAGAATGCAGCCTGAGGAAGTAGAAAACTTTGGCACCACACGAATCATTGCACAACAAATATAAAGATGAATGCTGTAAAATGCCTACAGGGGCACACTATTGGTATTGGCACCAATGAAGCTCTAAATACTTGATATAAATTGATTTAATCTGTTTCAGACAAAAAAAGAAAGAAAAAAGAACAACTGAAAATGGCATGAACTTTAAGGCCATGAATATTACATGGTGTGAGTAAAAATGTCTGCAGTGAGAAGATTCTTTACTGACATCAAAGAAAATGTGAAAGTGCATTTTATTTTACATTTGAATATAAGTGCAGCACACACCAACCACAATGCGGTGTAGTGGTGCGTATTCACAGATATATGGTGTAACATATATTTACCTGGAAATAGCTACAGATATATCTTAGTCTGTCATCAAATATGTGGTGTTTACTGGGTGTGCCGGACTTAATCCCTTAAAGATCAAGTAGGATTTAGTGGTATCTAGCAGTGAGGTTGCAGAACTGAAACTTCTCCCGTGAACTACAGTAGCCAACACGAAAACATAAAAATGCTAAAACACAAAAATATGAATGGCCCTTTCTAAAGCTAGTGTTTGGTTTACCCTTTCTAGGCTACTGTAGAACAACATGGCTGGCGTGGAAGAGGACCTGCTCCTAACGACGATATAAACATCTTTTCTAAGGTAACAAAAACACAACGATTCGTATTTTCAGGTGATTTTAATCTAATGAAAGCACATTTATTGTTGGAGCAACAATAACATTCTTTGTGTTTGTTTTGTTTCGTGTTTAGATAACTAGGGCTGTAGTCAACCAAAGAAAATCTTGGTCGACTGAGGTCGTACATAATCTTCAACTAATCGATTAGTCATGAGCATTTTTACTTCTGCGGTGGTGTGTCTGTGTCACTCTGCAGTTACACCTCCAAAACACTAGTCGGTGGTGGAGGACTCTGTTTTAAGTGCTGTAAAGTTTAGTTGATTCCAAACACACATTAAACACACATTAAACATGGCTTAATAGAGACAATTTCAAACACAAGTACACAAACTGGCTTCACTGTAACTCACAGCATTCACAGACAAACACTTGTCTTTATCTGGACACATTTCCCCCACAAATACAACATGCTAACGTTATTAGCACAAGTCTATGGCATTTTACATTGTATAAATTAGCCTAGCAGCTAGCAATCTTTTCCTCTTCTTATGTAAAACAACAACAGCAGCATTTAACAAAGGTAACGGCACATAATATGGCTCCATTTCAACTCACAGGGGTCACTGACAAAACAACTGTCTTATACTGAACTGATACGTTTTCCAAGCAAATACAACATGTTTATGTTATTAGCGCCAGCCTATGGCATTTTACATTGTATGAATTAGCCTAGCGACAAGTGGAGATTTCCTCTGCTCATATGAAGCCAGGATAAATCCTGAAGTATAAGTCCCTGAAGGATAAATCACACACAAGACTTAAAATGCTATTTTAGTGGAGGCTTTACTGTCTTCACAATTTATTGTTTCTTATCTGTGAAATACAAGTAAATACAAGCTTTGTTTCCACTGAGGGAAATGGTGTCAGTATACAGAGACAGACAGGAGGTCTGCGCCACCGCAACGCTGAGCGTAGGGTGGGCAAGTTCAACGCTGTGTAAGCAAACGGGGTGTTTTGAAAACAATTGCTAAATGGAATATTATACATATTGTTTTGAGAATAAACGGATCGTAAATGGATCTCCAAATCCAGAGAAAAAGCGCACTGGACATTGGTTTATTGCAGCTCAGAACACACATCCAGAACAAATTCACCCATTTGCACCTCAGTGGCTTGTTTGGGCATTTTGTTTTGTAAAAAAGTCACTACATTTATAAATATTATGTAGGTAGAGGGCTCCGCCTGTGCCAATAGAACTAGGGTTACAATATCGTAACCTTCATTCCATCTCACACTGGCTCCACCCTCTACCAGACTCTGCAGGTACAGTGGATGGAGCCTGATGAATGAACGCCCGCGACATAACGTTGACCCAGCCACACTGAGCCTGACCAGCTTAAAGTTAGTCACCATAGCCCACCTACGTTCTTATAACCCAGGCCGTGGCAGTAGAGAAGGAGGAGACTTCAGCCAAGCCAGGTGGTGAGCAGTTGAACTGGTAGGGGCTGTGGCCTAACCTTGCAAGGGCTGAAAGACAAGCAGTAGACACCCTGCACACCGCATTTTCGAGGTCATCAAGGAACATGGAAACTTGTTGGTGTATCAAGTCCAGAGGGGAGTCATGTGCAATACAGCTGACATACACCCAACTCCTTTTACCAGTCCTGTGTCCTCAACACTCAACCCTGCTGATCAAGGCCGCTGACACTGCCACATCACACTTCTGGAGGAAGGAGAGGAAGGTAAAGTTTAGACATAAGATTAATGTACACACACATACCTTTGCAGGTCTTAGGTAATATAATGTGGTGATTTTATGAAACAGATGATAGAACAAATGGCTTCTACAGTACCATTCTGTGTGCCAGTGTGTGAATTTATGTTCATGTGAGTGAGTGTTTATCATCTGTTGGTCAGCAAGTGTGTCGATCGACTGCGGTACTGCAAAGTGGCAGAAGCTGACAGCTCTATAAGCATGTATTAGGAACATCTAATGGTAATGACCGTTGACATCAGCTGTCATATATGGTGTGCATCTACATCGCTGGCAATAACAACATAATTACACGCCTGAGGGGCAAATGAAATTAAAGACGTTAGTGGTGTGTCTTCGAAATAACAACTGAGGCTGTAAAACCACAGAGTAAATATGAAGAATGAGACTCCAATTGCAAAATAAGTTGAAGATCCTTCCTTTATAAGATTGATGTGTTTTAATATTATATTTTATTTACATTGAACTCCCAGTTATGGAGGCTGTGCAGCATTTATCACCAGTTTGTAAACATCTTGTAGTCCTATTCACCAAGTGTAGCTGTCAGAAATTGTGGTACAACTCCAAGCATTTTTTTTTGTTGCTTATATTTTAGGTCTATACAATATGTGGCATTATGAAGCTTTATGACTTGCATCACTGACCATTACAAAACTGCTCAGAGAACCGATGCACCTGAGGTCAGTCCTTCAGTGGAAAGGTTCTAATAAACAAGCAATCCACACACCAGACTCAAGCGCATGAAAAAAAAAATCCTCTTCAAGGCATTTACTGACCTTTGCTTTGCTTCCTACAAAAGACATTCAATAAAAAAGCCTTGAAGAGATTATTTTTTTCTCCTTCTTTTTAGTCTTTTGGGCTTTAAGCAGTGTGTTATATCTATGTTTTTCCTTTTTTCACTACATCATCACTGCACATGTTGAGGGTCATCACAAGTTCACCAACGCTACACAGCACATCATGCAAGGAATGGTTGCCAAGCATGTGAACAACAATCCTTTTACATATGGTCATAACAAATGTGTATAAGTTAATGTCAAGCTGACTCCTTTCTGTTTATATCTCACCAATCCCAAGCTCTGAACATGTCTTATAACTCTCAGCAATATACTTAAACATGTGCAAAAACCACACCAATAACCCTCCAATAATGTTGGTCCCAGAACACATTTAAAACTCAACATTTACTTCTAAACATGCACTAATTTTGATTAAATTCAATCAAACTTTAAGCAGATTTAAACTGAGCAGCAAAAAGGAAAAACATGACTCTTTTTTTTCTTTAGCGTTTATTTTTAGCTTTCAGTGTGAAATCCTGTGTGATAAGGCCTGCAGGTGAGACCTTAGCCAGAAACTCCATGACCAAAATAAATGGAGTTAAGCTTTTAAAGACGTCTCCTGCTTGGACAGTGATGGGTGCCTAAAGGCTCCCACGCCAACCTTGAGAAACCTGACCAGGAAAATCAATCAGTAACACTTTTCTTTCCCTTAACAACAATCATGGAGGTTTCTAAAACTGGCCTCGAAAGTTTGATCTGCTCACTGTGCTCGCACTGCTTCCAGGTGTGGCCCCGTGTGTTTAAATGGATGGAAAACAAGTGAGAAAAGAGGCAAAACATCTGCAATAAAATCACAGGTTGTGTTATCCACATGTGGAAGGAATGGGTGAAACAGTTTGGATTTGGGTTGCAAATTAGCTCCGAAGCTGCTTCGACAGCTGAGGGAGTCTTGAAAGAGTAGAGCAAGCAAGATGTGTTTCTGCTCTATGCGCTGTGAACTCACTATTGTGTGTGTGTGTTTTCATGTGAGTATGTGTCAGCCTTCTTTTAACGGAATTTGTTGATCTTTTTTCACAGCCAACTCACACCCTGCCCTATAATTAATGGAGCACTGGCAGCTTCTCCTCATATGCATCGACTGAGCGCTCGGCTTCCTCCGGTGTCAAGAGCCAAGAATGGGATTCAAAAATAACGGGGGAGTGAAGTTTGAAAAAAAAAAAAAAATCCAGCAGGAAAATATGGTTTGGGATAGATTCTCACTGAACTTGAGAAATAAAAAAAAACAGTCTGATATGAACTTATGTACAATTCTGACACATTTACATTTACAATATATATAAATTCATATAACTTAAATTCTATTTATTTTTTAAATGATGTCAGGTCTGTCCGATCTGAGGGCTGCAGATTGTTTGCTCTGTCCTCTTTATCTTATAAGCGTTCTTGTTATCTTGTTTGTGTCTACACTGTGATCAGATCTCAATATGCAAATTAGGGAGGTGGGGCTGGTGGATAGGTTAAAAAAAAAAAAAAAAAAAAAAGTTAAATAGCCTCATAGCATAATTGCCTAAGTCATATTTTAAGGTTTTCGGTAAAAAAAAGAAAAAACACATTTTTCTGGCAAACACATTAGATTTTTTGTCTATACTTTACCAGTTATTTCGAACAGATGTGTGAACAAGTTTCTTAAAAAAGAAAAGAAACAACAAGAACTACATCACAAAGAAAAGTGACTTAGGCAAAGCTTGCAGAAAATATGCCATGACTTAGGCATTTTTACTCTTACATACATCTGCATGCTTACATTTTTCTCTTCTTATATCTCTCTCTATTAAGTCCCACTCAGGCGCTGTGTGCATTTTCACAATGTCTATTGATGAGGGAGGTTGTCATAGTACTGGTGGGCCACTCTTGGTAATACCGGCTTCATTGCCTGCAGGTCATTGAATTTCCTGACAGTAATTGGTAACTGAGCAGGAAAGAGTCGGACCCGGTGGAATGGTTCTTTGGGGATGCTGAGTCGCTGAGGTTTTCATGTCCAAAGCTAACCATGATCCGATGGTTCTGGGGGCGATGCCAAGGGTTGAACAGAAAAGATTCTTACACACAGGTAGTTTACGTCTATCTGCCAGTTGCAAGTGGTATGATTGAGACTTTGTTCTCCTTGATGCAGCACCACCTTTCTTCTGCTTTATAGGCACCTGCAGGTAAAGGAAAGTAAAGTAGAGATGACAAATTTGTTATGACTAACCACTCACATTTTCCACCAAAGTCTGGATGTACAGCTTGCGTGTCTCCCAGGAGGGCATGGACCAAAAATTGTTGAATTTTTCACTTCTTCATCACTGAGTAGTTCACAACTTCGTTTCTTTGACCTTCGGTACTGTGATGTGGTCTTTGGCGGTCTCTCCTGTCCCATTGTATTCTTGAAATTTTACCCCTTAATGCACTTCTCTTTCACTCTCTCTCATCTCTTTCTCACCTGTCGCTTCCACATGTGTAGCCTTGGACACTTACGACGTTTCACAACTGCAGCTTCAAGTGCAGCCCCTACCTCCTCTCCTGTTTCTTCCTCACTGTGTTGAAGTGAGTCTATATCGCTATCCCTTTCTGGGCAGTCATCTTTCTCTGGTCTATAGTCTGTATCCAAGTAAGAGTCATCATGTTCACTTTCTGACCATGAAGCAGGAGCTGCGCTGGAGGCTTTAACTGCCATTTCTTCTTCAGTCTGTTTCCCGGTGTCTATGTCACTTCCTGACTGGCCTTCTTTCTCAGGTCTATAGTCCGTCTCAAAATCAGTATCATCAAGTTCATCTCCTGACCCTGAAGCAGAAGAAAGAAAGTGCTGAGTGTTTTAACGCAGTAAACAGTTTAAACACAGTTCATAATTTCTATGATCGACTGAAAGTACATTTACTGTATAGAAAGTTGAAGGAATATCATCAAGTTCATTTCCTGACCATGAAGCAGAAGAAAAGACAGTGCTGCTGAGTGTTTTAACACAATAAACCATGCTAAATGAACAGATTAGCTATTTACATTAGCAACACCACTTCAAAATACTGTGTTGCAGAAACATGATTAAAAGTTTAAACACACATTACATTAAGTCCTATGATCGACTGAAAATACATTTACTGTATCCACCTTATTTTTCACGGAAACATGGAGGCAAAACAGAACGCAGCCAGCTTCCGTTTTTTTGTGCGACGCTTCCGGTCCAGCACTCTTGACCACTGTGTAAATGGGAATCGCCTTGTTGTTTACCTTGCTGAGTTTAGCTATATGTATATATCACATTTTTCACGTCACTATATCACCGTTTAGACTAATCTGATGTTTGTAAAGTCTATAAACACAATGACTGAACAAACATTAGTATTTTCTCAGTGTGTAATTAATAACATGGTTATCGTAGATTAGCTGGGCTAACCGTTAGCTGTTAGCCGTTAGCCGTGTCTGTAATAACTCACTAAACTCACAAAGTGGCCCGTGAAAAAATATTTTCTCCAGCAAATGTCTTAGTTACAACATGATTGAGCTAATTGGAGTAGTTTCATGTCGTATCCGACAACGGGAGGCTTTTAACGGATGACGATCCTGATGTTAGCTTTGCTGCTAGTGTTAACGTTAGCTGTCCCTGTCACTGATGCTTTCTAGACATCGTGATTTCCCAAAACTGAATAAATACCACACATAGCAACACAAAACTGCTTTGCTAGCTCAATCATGTTGTAACGGCTGGATGGTTGATGCGTACATGCTGATTCGGGTGCTATCAGAGCCGATCCACGCATCACTATGGCTTAATGATCAACTCAGTCAATTAAAACAACCCGTCCTGTGTTAGGAGTGTATGTCACTGACAGAAAGAAAGAAAGAAAGAAAGAAAGAAAAGGGAAAAAAAGATAGAAAAGCAGCGTACACCTCACATATTTATTTCTCACAGGTGCGCACACGTTTGGCTGGCATGCAGAAGCACCGTCTGTGTGTCTGTGTGTCGAGGGTGCGAGCCGCAGCTTCAGCTGCTCACGTAGAGAGGCTGTGTAGCCCGGTGTGTTTTTTCGCTGATTCGGGGATCAAGCAGTTTGTCTCACTCGGGATAGATTGTGCTTTTTTGGTTCATAGTTTATGATTGACGTGCAATTTATTCGCGTTTAGAGGGAATAAATTTCCGTTATAATGGAAACGTGGGCACAGTTATCTAACATTATACAAAACACACAGACTAACTAACTAACTAACTAACTAACTAACTGATTGACTAACGTAAACAACTGAAAATTGAAAAAAAAAATTAGCTTGCACCGTTAGCTCCAGTAAGGGAAAGCATGAGGGAAAGCAGCTGACCGGAAGTCACGCACACAAAAAACGGAAGTTGATCACTATTTACTTCCGTGTTTGAAAATAAGGTGGATAGAAAGTTGAAGAAATATGAACTAGCTTACCAGATGAATCAAAGAGAAGAGCCAATGCTTCACTTGCGGTCAGCTTAGCCCTGTTTTTCTCGGGGACTGCCATCTTATATTTAGCGTCAAATATGTTCACACCAAACGTGATGGACGCGATGTCATCGCCCGTAACGCTAGTATCGCGTCGCTTGATCACAAATGTCACCTTTTTGATCATCGCTTCAATCGCGATGACGCAACCCTCCTCCCGCAATTTTCTTCACCTCCCGCCATTATCTCGTCAACCATGGCTGAGTTAACTACCGTAGCTGCTCTTTATCTGTTGTGGACATCTGATTTGGATTGGAGACTCAAATGCCGCCGTGACTGGGTTCACAATATCCTCCAGAAACGCACACAGCTGGGTGAATATCATCACCTCCTGCAAGAGCTGCGTCTGGATGACGGTCGTTTCCAGCGGTACTTCAGGCTGACGCTGGCCCAGTTTGAGGACCTGTTGGCCTGTATCGGTGCGAGGATCTCCCGCCTGGACACTAACTACAGGCACTCCATCCCAGCTGCGGAGCACCTGTCCATCTGTCTCCGGTTAGTTGCTTATAATTTCTCTATGAAAATGAACACTGATTGGATGTCACGGCACAGCGTCACGCGATGTCGCTTGAAAAGTTCAAATTTTTCAACTTCTGAGGCAATGGACACGTCATCGCCCGAAGCGACATCGCGTGTCATCACGTCATTTATATTGATTTTGAATGGAAACTTGTGCCGTTCATCGCGTCCATCGCGTTTGGTGTGAAACGCACAGTAAGTCAAATCGATGGCTTAGGCAGATAGTGGTTATGGAATGTAACAAGCACTCTGATTGGCTGTGGATATAGCCAGTAAGGCACAGTGACTCAGCAGCCTTAGGAGAGTAGAGTTAGGCAGATATCTCAATTTGGCCAAAATATGACTTAGGCAATTATGCTATGAGGCTAACGGGGATTTTTAAACAGATCTTTATTAGGTAACAAATTAGTTGACAGCCATGCTGGTGACTCTTTGAGACTGTAATGTTAATTGTAAAAAATAACAAAAAAGAAGACAAAAAATAAATAAATGAGCATTTTTGGACGCTTTGAGCAACTGCCATAGTTTAAAGAACAAGAAAGTGTGAAAGAGTGGAAGTGGAGGTTGACAGGTCAAACAAACTCCAGACTTTTACCCAGAAGACCACTGTTCTTGTCCTGTGTGAAACCAACAGTCAATAGAGTTATTTAAATAACAGCGTAGTGTGCTAGTATGTGTAGCATGCTATGCTAGTAACATATAACGTTAGCTAGTAACAAACATACTTATTTGAAGCCAAACCGTTATGTTTTTTTCTGAACCTAACCACGTACTTTTGTTGCCAAAAACCTAAGGAAGTAAACTCATAAACAAAGTTGTTGTTGTTCATAGTTTACATTCATAGTTTATTTTAGTTTAGTTTATTTATTGAGCAGAAACTGTACATCTTCCGCGAAACCAAAATTTATATTAAAAAGGCGCAATGTATGCAAGTGACTAAATGCATACCTAGAGCATCATATTTTAATCATCAGAATTTGAGAATGTATTGACTACCCACTTGCTTGCCTCCTCCCGGGTGGTGTGCAAGCCGTACACACGTTTTTTGTTCATTGTTTTCAATGTGGATGCAGTGGTCGCAGTGCACTTATGTTCCCAAACACCTGTTTTTTGAGGCGTGTTGGCTGCAACCTGAGATAAACAAAGTTCAACTTTTGGAACGCAGTAGCGCGCACTGCACGTCATGTGACGAGGAACAACCACTCACAGCCAAGAGAGTAGTGATGGGATTTCTCGTTCACTTGTGAGAGCCGGTTCTTTGGCTCTCGTTCACTTTGAAGAGCCGGTTCAAAGACTCAGCTTGTAATTTTTTTTGTTTTTTTTTTGCTGTTACATTATTACATTGGCAACGACGAACAAATCGCATTGCTGATTCATTGCATCACGTGATCTGGATATTGTAACGTGGACCCAGAATAGACTCCGCAGACATAAAGTTTCGTGTAGCCATAGCAACACCCTTTATAAACAAGCCTATCAATATATATACATATACATATACATATATATATATATATATATATATATACATAATATATATATACATACATAAATAGTTGATTAAATAATCTGAAATTTATGGATACAGAGTAAATTAAAGCAAAAAACAAAGAAATTAAAAACTGGCTCGTTCACTCTAAAGAGCCAGTTCAAAGACTCGGCTCGTTCGCAAACGTCACATCACTACAAGAGAGATCTTTCCCATCTTGCATAAATATCAGTCAGTGGTAAATACAGAGAAGAAGTTGATCATTTTAGTGCAGGGCTGCCAGAGCTTTACATTTGTCCCACGGACAATATTTAATACACACTTACAAAACAACCCCTGGAAGAAGTTTAGCTCTGCACTCAGGATTTCTGGTAAGTATGCTATGATACAGTGCTGGTTATGGTCACTTAGCAACTTCAGCCACAGCCTGTCGCTGCACCCTTGAAAGCTGGCTCAGAGTAGGCACGAGAATAGCACCCAGTGCCTGACCTCACGTTTTCCAGGTGGTTAAACATGCCGCATGTGTAGGGCCTCTAATTAAGGTACCATATACAGCTGTGTATAATTTAAAGGACTTTTTTGTATCTGTGTCAATGCATACATGCTATACTCAGGTTTTCTGATCAGACTTGTAATAAACA
The DNA here is from genome assembly GCF_041903045.1 of Epinephelus lanceolatus. Classification (NCBI taxonomy): domain Eukaryota; kingdom Metazoa; phylum Chordata; class Actinopteri; order Perciformes; family Serranidae; genus Epinephelus; species Epinephelus lanceolatus. The sequence goes on along the minus strand of NC_135744.1, from coordinate 39,878,178 downwards.
TAGGATATATTCAAGTAAGAACAAGTGAGACTCATCAAGTTATTTTTTTATGCATAGAAGTTAAGGTTGACCTGACGTACAAGTTTTCCATATCAAATTGTGCATATGAAGTGTGCATAGCAGTATTGATTAGTTTGTGGGAGGATGGTGTGAGCAGAAAGGTCAACATGCTAAGTACAGTCTCTGTGTTTGTAAGTTTATAAATGATGTGATGAATGCATGAATGACACTCAGTCATTTCTTTGGAGCACAAGGTTTCAGCGTCAACTAATTAAAAACAATGAAACTTGTCAGTTAACATGGCAATTGTCAGAATATTAGCTAACCAGCAGAATAATTATTATTTATTGTCTGTGCTTGTTGCTGTAATTGGCCTTCTCTCTCCAGTCTCTATCAGTTGGAAAACACATAACAAATTATCTGAATATGTGCATCAGTCCAGTCTGCCTCAGTTCAGTTTGTTCATTAGGAGCTGTTGGCAGTCAGATGTCAGCATCTGTCTCCTTTTACCCACAAATCCCTGTGTTTTGGCGTTGTTTCCTCATTACCTTCTCACTTCTAATAAACCCCACCAGAGTTCTGTTGTCAGAAGACTAAAACCTCACTTTTTTTAGAAGTGTATTGAAGTTTTTCTCCCTTTGTGGGTTAAGCCCTGAGACATCTCTGTGATGCTGGGCTATGCAGACACATTTGAGTTATGGTAATATGATCCCCTGTGAAGGTACCTGGCGTGGGTTCTATAGGAAAGACAGCTGGTCATTGGTTTCTCTCCAGTAAATACGACTCACATCAATTCCTGAAAGCTTGTGAAGTAATAGAAAGCTCCTATAGAGATATACAGTGCACAATTTATATGCCTATTCGGTATCTGTGTGTACAGTATTTCTTAATTGGCTTCCACCAGTTAATTCTGCATAATTTCATCAACGATTCTGAGGGAGGCTTTCAATTGGCAGTTGTTGAACATGTCTCATCATTAGACGACCATTTTGAAATGACGACCAAAGATTTGTTTACGCTTCTGTCATGGTTGTCATCTGTTATCTGAAGCAGCCTTAAATCTGACGGTTTATGAAGGCTTGTTGGACTAGAATCCTCTAGTCTAACTTCTGTATCTCTGTAATTTCCATATGTTCAGTTAAACAAATGTAGATTTTAAATGGGGGGGGTGTTAGCATTGTCGCCTCACAGTAAGAGGGTTCCTAGTTTAAACCTGGAGTGAGGGAGCCCTTGTGTGCAGAGTCTGCATGGGTTTTCTCCAGGTACTCCGGCTTCCTCCCAAAAGTCCAAATACATGCATGTTAGGTTAATTGATGACTACATTACCTGTAGGTGTGAATGTGAGCATGTGTGGTTGTCTGTCTCCATTTGTCAGCCCTGTGATAGTCTGGCAACCTGTCCAAGTTGTACCCCACCACTTGGCCAGTGTCAACTACAGCCCATATGTGACCCTTTACAGAATAGGCGCTTATGGATAAAAATGAATGAGCAAGAGCTAATTACAAATCAACACAAATAAACAACTGAACTAGCAAACAGAAACAAGAAACAATAGGCTATTTTTTTTTTTGTAACGGATGGTTTTTGCCTGCTAATTTTCTTATGCTCTAATGTTCTTCACAAACACTGTACTCCACCACATCCCTTATGTTTCCCCCCACCCTGAGTTGTGTTTTGAACACGTCTATAAACGTTTTACATGTGCTTTTATGTTGTAAATGTATCCAATAAAATGTATACGCCATGTGAAGTTTAAGCTGTCCTACAATACTCAACCCCCTCGAACAGGGCTTTCTGTTTACTCCACACGTGTCAGCCAATAACAGTGCCACCTGTGTGTTTTCCACTTTGTCACAGGTCAGATGCATCAACCACAGGTGGCTGGATCAATGTGAAACATTTAATTATTGTTGTGACAAATGGCAGAGGCATTTAGCAGGGTTTGCTGAGCAGATGATCTCAGTGATTGCAGTAGGGGAGTGTGCCATGATTCACAATGGCAAGTCATGAATTATTAAGCCACCAGGGCTGCCTGATGCCCTGAAGCCATGTTTCTCTTTGTAGACGGAAGCCCAGCAGGGGCAAACAAAGGGGACACAGAGGGGATTTCAATTCGAGCCACCCACAAAGCTGAGGCTGAGGGATATTCAGGTTGGTGTTGGATCTGCCAGTTGAATAAGAAATGGAGGATCTGCACATTCCACAGTTTGGAAGTACAAAAAAAATTACAAGAAAATACTGCTTGTTTAAAATTTGCTAAAAGTTTAAAAGTCACTTCTTCCATTCAGATACCAGATACAAATAACCAAAACCCTTTACTCTGTTAATCACATCCTTCACTGAAGGATCACTGAAATATTTAATAATCTGATATCATAAACCTGAATCAAAATATATTAAGAGCGCTGACCTATTTAAAGTTACAATCAAGCTTCTGGCTGATCACGTAAGATGTGGGAGGCATTCCAAGAGGAACATGTTTAAATGTTGTTCTTATGTAAATCCACTGTGAGATGGAAAAAGAAGGATAAAAATGCTTAGCTCAACAGCATTATGTTTACTGCATATTTGTGCTGGTTTTCCATGCTTAGCCATGTGCCTCTCTTTAAACAATCTCTCCTCCTCGACCATTTCTCTCCTCTGCACTTGGGAATGGCTGGCAGTGAAGCTCCCAGTTTTGTGTCATCTCAACGTTCGCCAGTTGATAGCATCCTCGAATTGATGTAATAAAATTGCTGCTTCTGGAGAAAATGTACATCAAGACACTACGAGTCCATGCTCGCTGATGCCGAGGCTCCACACATTAGAAGGCAAACTGCGTGCAACTATTAGAAATTGAATGTGGGCAGATTTTGCAACCTGTTGTTATGTATTCAGTGAGTCCTCACCCCAAGAAAATACTGCTGTCACTGGGCAAAATAAGGCTAAAGTTAGCTCACTTCAGCTTTTCAGTTGATTTGGAAAAGGTAAAGGCACTGCAGCTTACATGAGCAGCTACATTTTAAGTAGCAACAATTGAAAACTAAAGCCCCATTTACACCGAGCAGTCCGGCACGGTACAATTCAGTTTGGTACGCTTTTTTTCCATTTCCACAGTGAAAAGTTGTGGATGGTACCAATGGAACCGTTCCGTACCATCCCCATTTTTTGGTCCCCCCCTCTGTTGGGGTACCTAGCACACAGATCTGGTACTAAAAGGTGGAGCTGTGAACACTGCAGTCTGTTGATTGGTCAATAGCGGATGGTTACTCTGCTCAGGGCTGAGTTGCGGTTGGTTTTGAGGCTCGTATAACCACTGTTCATACTGTGGAGAGTTTTATGTACATTCGGAAACTGTAACTATAAAATGAAATTATGTTTTACTTGCTCTTGCTGCAGCTGGAGTCTGAGAAAAGAATAATTTACTGGGCTAACGTTTAAGCTGGAATGTATACTTGTTATGTATGAGTTCACGACGTGAATCCATCAGAACACCTTAAATTTCAATGTGACAACTTTAACCATTACTTTAGTTTTTATTGTCCCTCTTGGATGACATACACTTTTAGTAATGAGTGGATCCTCAAGCGTTTAAAAATATATAATTTCAAAAGGATTATGTGAACTGCATTATTCGGAGAAGAAAAGACGTTGCAGAGCATTGTTTCTGTCAGCTCCGGCAACACCAAACCCCTGAGCTTGCCTGAGAGGACTAAATGCACAACCCCGCTATTTTTAAATATCCCATTGAGAGAGACTCTCGCTCTTGTCTGTTCTATTTTGTTCTGAAAATGTTGGCATACAACCCCATTCTGGGGTCGATAAACGAGGCGCAAACTGATAAAGGACGAAATACAGTGAGTGCTGGACGGAGCAGTGAGTGACAACAACCCTGCCCACATTTAAGAGTACTGTGGACCTATAGGTCTAGGTACCATGTCTGAAGGGTTACTTTTGGTTCCTGCGGTACCATACTGAAAGTGTTTGGTGGAAACCGTGCTTAAAGGGTTCAGTTTGCATAGCTGCGTATCTAAACATGTGGTCAAGCATCAATACAGATGTGCGCAGAGGGAGATTACCACACATTTTTAAAAAGGCCGAATTCCAAATTTCTCACATTTTCATTCGCTTTTTGAAATCTCAGCAAAACCAAATACCTACATGAAATATAATCTTCAGCATATTCTACTTTATCTTGGGGTGGTATTCTCCCTGCCTGCAGTGTGGGTGAACACTGGAGTGAGGCATTGATTTTGTTTGCTCTTTGTGTGGAAGTACAAGCACTTTTAAAGGTAAAGTTTAGACAGTGATGTGTTTGTGCACATCCCAAGGTCACAGTCTTTCCTTCTGAGAACAAATTTTTTGAGATATAGAACTTTTTTTTTTTGAAAATTTGTATTCCAGGACATGTTTTGCAGTGAAATAGTTGGTCAAGCTTTTTGCAGACAAAACAAATTTCCAACTTTTCTGTAAGAAACTGTCAGAGCATATGGAAACTGTTTTTGACCTGTCTTCAGTTTGATGTTATTTTGCCGTTATCCTTTATTGTACCAATCAGTAAGGACCACAACTGTCTACAGAAAAGTCATTTATTAAGGCTAGTCATTGATCAGAAATCTTTCTCATACCAAAACAGTTAATTCTTACATGTGTATGCTTAAGGCGATTCTGCAAACTGCCTGTTAGATTGGGTGCAAATTCAACCTTTTTCCATGGAGTGGTATTAGAGGAAATCCCACAGACCATCTGATATGGAAAGGCCATCCTCTGTTGAGCATTAATGCCATATAAGCAATGGTATTCATCCTCTGGGGACCATGAATGTGCATAACTATTTCCAAAGAGTTTCATTTTTACGCTTGAGATTATGGCTTTCAGCTGATTTAAAAAACAATATATTACATTTTATGACACTATTATCAAATATATTGTTAAAAAAAGAGGACACTCGACCCGGCCATGAGATAGCCTATTCAAATGATACTCGCAGTTTACTCAAAGATGCCTTATAATTTTAATATATTTAAAGTTTATATGCATGGATAGAAAATTCAGTTATATTACAAAATAATATCTCTCAAAGACAGAAATTCAGATAGGCCCCTATAGATAGGACACACACACACACACACACACACACACACTAGAGTGTGGCTACCCGATCCGAGCCCGACGGGTCCCGATGGTCCCATTGAAATTGTATTCGGGCTCGGATCGGATTCGGTCAGCTTTCAGTGAAAATGTAGTGTAAAAATACGTAAAATCCTATTGTCTGTCCTGTTTATTGCTTGGGGACTGTTATTTATGTGACAACACCTGAACAGAACACACACAGACACACACTGGCTGTTTGTTTCTACCTCTCCCCTCGCTGGAAGCCGCGGACCTCCCGCCGCCCGCCTCCGCCTTGATTAAACACTGAAAATGAAATAAAAGAGGGAGACAGGTTTTTCCTATTTTATCTTATTTTGTTATATTTCTACCTCTCCCCTCGCTGGAAGCCTCGGACCTCCTGCCGCCCGCTCCCGTCTCAAACATGGAGGTCTCCCTCTCCGCGGAGCGCCTGTTAAATAGCCTGTAACCATAACAACTGTGTGACATAAACTCAGTGCTTTAGTCATTAAATAATGTCGGGCTCGGTTCGGTTTCGGACATAACAAAACAGAATGACTGTCGGGTTCGGACGGGTTCGGACAGAAATATGCGTGCCGCACTCTAACACACATACACACAAGGAAAACCAGACATTATCATCAATTTATAAACACCCCCTGGACGCCCCGGACAGGATGTGAAAAGTGGACATGTCCGGGCAAAAGAGGACATTTGGTCAGTCTAACATACTGCATGTTTTCTGTAGTATTTTATTAACTATTATTATTTGGCTGCTGCAAGGGATGATGAGGTGAAGTGCAGTGAAGTGAAAAAAACTATGAGCATAACTTCACTTGAGAAAAAAAACTGCAATCTAAATTAGTCACGCTTAATTTGTGCAATTTGGGCTTTAATAATGCCTACAGTTTTTTCTGCATTATTCATATGCATTAAACTTTCAAAACTGTAAAGTTATTGTTGTGATACTAAACCCTTGAAGCACTTTACAGAGCAAAACATGCTAATATATGCACCGAATTTGTAACTGGGTGCTAATAAGCATTAAAAAAATGAGACTACTGAGAGAAAAGCCGCAGTTAATGACTCATACGTTACTAATACATGTCAACTAATAACCGGTAAATAGGATTTTCTTAATTGAAAGTGTTACCCACCCAGACTAATGGGGCTTTATGTAGTCAGCGTTGTTTTAAAATGGAGCGCTAACTGCTAAAGAAGCCAGGAGGAGTGACAGATTTACCAGCAGCAGCCAGCATTTATTTGGTTTAAGTAACGTTTACAAGTGAAAGTCCTGACACATGATGAGCTCTGTCTTTTTTTCCTTGACACTTTTTTGCAGCGCTGCCAATAATGAGTCATGAGCTGAAGTTTCCCCAGCAGGGTCGCTGAGGGCTGTGATTCCCCCTCAGCACGCCACTGCCTCCTCCTGACCTAATTACCACAAATAATTGCTACTAATACTACGCCGCCAGGATCCCAAGAAGGAAGAGTCAAAAATAGCATCCTCAGCAGTTATTACCAGCTGTTACATGAGAATATTTTTATTCTTGAAACGACATGCCCATTCCTAAACAAGTGCAATCCATCTCAAGGATTTCTGTCATTAAAAGGAGCTTGTATTATGTATTTTTTAAACCTTGCCAAAAAGGTACCTGCTGTTTTTACTCTGAGTGCTTGAACGCCTTTTTTGAACCTTAAGCAGCATGTTACTTCATGAGACACATCAATGCTTCATGCTCATCAAATGGGCAGTTAAGCACCTAATTTATCTAAGCATCTTACTGGTTAGCTCAAGCGTTGCTCTGCTGTGACCTGAGGCCAAAATCAAGCCAAACCAATACTGCTGGTGCAGATTAACCAGTCCATTCACAGTAGACCTTAACTTGCATATAATTGTCTTGACAAATCATACTTTGGATTTTGACTGAAGAACTGTCAAGCTTGGTTCTGAATGACGTAACATTCAGATGGACAGCACATGGTAAATGACTGCAAAATTTCAAAGGCTTTGAATTGTTTACACCAGCATTTCAGGAATGACATGTATATGGTCATTAAACTGGTGGCGTGGCTGTACACATAGACAGTTGAACATACTTCTGAAACACTGTCTTTTTTTTGCCATACACTACTTAAAATAATGGACATTGCTATTTTGACAACACACATTGGTTTGTAGACTCACATTTTGAAGCCTCAAGTCATTTCGGCCATTGCCATCTTGTATATTTCAAGCTAGAAGTGATCATATCTGGGCAAGAGGGTGGAGCAGTACTAGGGGTGGGAATCTCTAGGCACTTCACGATTCGATTCAATTCTGATTCCGAGGGCAACGATTCTCGATTATAAAACGAGCCAATAAGAAAATTTACACTAGATAATTGAAAAACATTATTGTAATAAAACTGGGAATACATATCCAGTGCATACAAACTGTATTACTTGCTGTGGTTGAGATGACTACACTCCATCGGTCCATCCTCCTCATCCACAAATCTCAACGGGACTCTCCTGTCCCTCGTCGACCTCCTCGACATTTCTCCTCCAGTATTTACAAAACTATAACTGACTATAACTATCTATGAAAAAAAAAAAAAAAAGACGAACGGTGGCAAAACTACAAACTATGGAGAAAACACGATGAAAACACGGCATAGAAAAACTCAAAAGCTCTCAAAAAAAACACAAATACTATTATTTACAACACTAAATATTATTTACAAAGAAAATGCCACCAAAACTCTGCTAAAACACCACTAAATCACTCAGACTTGCACTCTCCTCATCAGCTGTCACTCTCCTCCACAGGTAATGAGGGTGAGCTGCTATTTTTGTTATACCTGTTTTCTCATGTTTTTTGTTAGCCTAGGGAGTTAGGCCTAGTATTGTATTTTTGTTTCTTTTGTTTTCGTTAGGAATCAGTTATTTCGCCGGTCGGTAGACAGGTTGTTTTTGTTTGTTGTTTTGGCCTGGGCTCACCCTGACGTCTTTTGCTCCATTTTGTGTGCGATATTGTATAGTGTGTTTTTGGAGTGTGTAGCAATAAATTGCTCACCTGTACATTTATACTCGTGTTCCTGTGTGTCCTTATGTTACGCACCCACACCCCTAGACCGGGGCGTAACACCATGTCATTGGTCCGACATCCCATTAGTCCGATGGTCCACGGTGCAGAACGGTTCCCGACAGGTGTATTTCTGCCTTGATGGTGCGCCGCGACCGGCTCTGGGTCAGCTGGGAAAGGCTTGAGGCGAAGCAGGCTCACGGCTTATGTGTTTGTCACTTTCTTTTTCATTTTAACCCACACCATGATCTTTTCCTGACCCTAACCAAGTGGTTTTTGTGCCTAAACCTAACCAGACCTTAACCACAGGGCATCATGATGATTTCGGGACAACGGGACTTAACAATGGGTTTAATATGGTCGGAACGATGGGCTGTCAGACCAATGGGCAGTTCCCGGTAATGATGTCTTTACCATATATCACTGGAAAGCTCCACTTCTCAGCTTTCAGAATCTGTTGAAATTACGTCAATAGCGCGAATGGTCGAGGAGTTACGGTAATTTGAAAAATAAATATAAAAATGAAATTAAAATCGATTATGAGTTTTCCACATCGACGCTCGCACCGTTCAAGACAGAATCTCAGTGCATCTAAAATCGATTTTTTTCCCCCACCCCTAAGCAGTACAGTTGACATTGATAGGGAATTAGTATCAGGGAACTAAACTGTTTTTTTTTTTACCATGTTGTAAACATGTTTACTTCTGCTGTAAAGTTGGGCATTTTAACATGGAGGATCTATGGGGGTTCAGTCACTTTTGGAGCCAGCCTCAAGTGGTATTTGAAGGAACGGTAATATTTAACACCTGGTGTTAACTGGCTTCATTTTTCAGCTCCAGAGGTTGCTGCGGCTTTGTTGGCCTGTCCATTAAAATAACCTTACTACCCTCTGCTTGCCTTACTGCCAAGTAGCTCAATAAGACAAACTGCGAGTTTTAGAAATCCAGTTATACCTGATTCTAATGCAGTTACTTTGGTTATAGTTTGATCTAAGCGATAAGCAGCTTGGGGTGTCTAGGTATTTTTTTTTAATGTACATTTGTACCCATTATAATATTTTACTATTTTTAATGAAATGACACACATCCAGGGGCTTAAATATAGACAGTAAAGGCAGGGCAGTTGCTCTGTGGCCACTATAACTATATGTTAGGCAGAGAAGAAATGTGTCTGTGTTTGAAGAATAACTCCATTTGCCATTTGCTATATGTGCCTTTGAAAAGGCAAATCCATCTTCAACATGTTTTTCTTTTGTTTTCTTTTTTTTAAAATGGCCAAGTGGGTTCCTGCTTTGCATGTTTTGCTTGCATGTTTTCTCCGGGTACTCTGGCTTCCTCCCACAGTCCAAAGACATGCACATTAGTGGTTAGCGTTGTTGCTTCACAGCAAAAGCGTTCCTGGTTCGAACCCCGGGGTGGGGGAGCCCTTCTGTGCAGAGTTTGCATGTTCTCCCCGTGTCAGGGTGGGTTTTCTCTGGGTACTCTGACTTCCTCCCACAGTTGGGTTAGGTTAATTGGTGACTTGGCTGTAGGTGTGAATGTGTGTGTGAATGGTTGTCTGTCTCTATTTAGCCCTGGGATAGTCTGGTGACCTGTCCAGGGTGTACCCCGCCTCTTGCCCAGTGTCAGCTGGGATAGACTCCAGCCCCTAGCGACCCCTAACAGGATGAGAGGTTACGGAAAATGAATGAATATATGTTGGTGTTATCCAATGTTAAGTTGATCATGTGACAAAAAGATTAACTACACTAAACAAAAATATAAACGCAACACTTTTGTTTTTGCCCCCATTTTTCATGAGCTGAACTCAAAGATCTAAAACATTTTCTATACACACAAAAGACCATTTCTCACAAATATTGTTCACAAATCTGTCTAAATCTGTGTTCGTGAGCACTTCTCCTTTGCTGAGATAATCCATCCCACCTCACAGGTGTGGCATATCAAGATGCTGATTAGACGGCATGATTATTGCACAGGTGTGCCTTAGGCTGGCCACAATAAAAGGCCACTCTGAAACGTTCAGTTTTGCTTTATTGGGGGGGGGGGGTCTGGGGGGGTCAGAAAACCAGTCGGTATCTGGTGTGACCACCATTTGCCTCACGCAGTGCAACACATCTCCTTCGCATAGAGTTGATCAGGTTGTTGATTGTGGCCTGTGGAATGTTGGTCCACTCCTCTTCAATGGCTGTGCGAAGTTGCTGGATATTGGCAGGAACTGGAACACGCTGTCGTATACGCTGATCCAGAGCATCCCAAACATGCTCAATGGGTGACATGTCCGGTGAGTATGCTGGCCATGCAAGAACTGGAATGTTTTCAGCTTCCAGGAATTGTGTACAGATCCTTGTAACATGGGGCCATGCATTATCATGCTGCAACATGAGGTGATGGTCGTGGATGAATGGCACAACAATGGGCCTCAGGATCTCGTCACGGTATCTCTGCGCATTCAAAATGCCATCAATAAAATGTTCGTTGTCCATAACATACGCCTGCCCATACCATAACCCCACCGCCACCATGGGCCACTCGATCCACAACATTGACATCAGCAAACCGCTCACCCACACGACACCACACACGCTGTCTGCCATCTGCCCTGAACAGTGAAAACCAGGATTCATCCGTGAAGAGACCACCTCTCCAACGTGCCAGATGCCATCGAATGTGAGCATTTGCCCACTCAAGTCGGTTACGACGACGAACTGCAGTCAGGTCGAGACCCCGATGAGGACGACGAGCATGCAGATGAGCTTCCCTGAGACGGTTTCTGACAGTTTGTGCAGAAATTCTTTAGTTATGCAAACCGATTGTTGCAGCAGCTGTCCGGGTGGCTGGTCTCAGACGATCTTGGAGGTGAACATGCTGGATGTGGAGGTCCTGGGCTGGTGTGGTTACACGTGGTCTGCGGTTGTGAGGCCGGTTTGATGTACTGCCAAATTGTCTGAAACGCCTTTGGAGACGGCTTATGGTAGAGAAATGAACATTCAATTCACGGGCAACAGCTCTGGTGGACATTGCTGCAGTCAGCATGCCAATTGCACGCTCCCTCAAAACTTGCGACATCTGTGGCATTGTGCTGTGTGATAAAACTGAACATTTTAGAGTGGCCTTTTATTGTGGCCAGCCTAAGGCACACCTGTGCAATAATCACACTGTCTAATCAGCATCTTGATACGCCACACCTGTGAGGTGGGATGGATTATCTCGGCAAAGGAGAAGTGCTCACGAACACAGATTTAGACAGACTTGTGAACAATATTTGTGAGAAATGGTCTTTTGTGTGTATAGAAAATGTTTTAGATCTTTGAGTTCAGCTCATGAAAAATGGGGGCAAAAACAAAAGTGTTGCGTTTATATTTTTGTTCAATGTACCTTACGCCTCTATGATAGCACTTAGCATTCATTGCAATTTACCTGATCTAACACTACTTGCACTTTACTGTCTTTGTATGTTGTTTTTTAAGTGTCTGTTCTTTTTTGTGTGCGTCGAAGAAACACAATATTGTTCCTGTATACTAACTATGTTATATGGAGAGAATGACAGTATCTTGAACTTTGAGAAAATATTCTGTAGCTAGGTATTACATACCTACCAAGCCAGCTACATCCCAAAAACAAGCTCACTGATGTAATAGCTGTTTTTATTTGTTTTTGTTGATTTCAGGCAAGAACACTCAAAGTACACCCTCAATCATTTTCTTTAGATTAGCCTATTAGTTAGATAATCCTCCTTGTGTGGAGAACAGTGACCTCCCAGCCTCACAGTGAGGTTTCCCCTCCTGATTATCTGGTTGTAAAGAAGCTCAACGATCCTTCACTGGGTCCCATTTTTAAACAGATTGCACCAGTATTTCTGAGAGCCTGGCCCATTGCTCACCCTACCCAATATGTGACAGACAGATTGGCACTGATATCATCTCTGTGTCTGCCGTTCTGTACGGTGTGCATCCCACCCATCTGCTTTAAGTAGGTCAATACAGATTCAAATACTTACATGCAAATGCACATTTGGCTCCTGCGGGTCCGGTTCTTATGATCAGAGTTTCTGGGATTTGGTGCTGGATGAAAAGTTGGGCTTGAGATGACTTTTAGGATGACTTTAACCACAGTTTTTACTCTCTGTCTCTGTCTGTCTCACGCCAGAAACACACAAACACACACAGACAAATACACGCACACATACACACAAGTAGGTTTAATTGATTTTTCTGTTGCTGTAGATAAATCCATGTTCCGCATCTCATGTCACTGGCCGCAGTCCTTGTCTTCCAGCCTGGTAAACCCCATTCATCACATACATCCTCTGCATACGCCAATCCCTCGTAGCAACACCTCCCTCACTGAGCTCACTCAACCTCAAGCTGCCCTTTCAACATGCACACACACACACACACACACACACACACACACACACACACACAGTGAGAAACACTTTGATGACAACATTGGAGGATAATGATTTCAGTTATCTTCAGGGTACATGTAGCTGTGCAGTATAATGTACCATACCCCCCATTCAGTGATAATAAACTGAATCAGATCACACACACCCACGCGCACACACACACACGCACACACACACACACACACACACACACACACACACACACACACGGGACATTATATACCAGTTCATTTTAAAGCCAAGGGCTGATTTTAAATTCTGCAGTCGAGGGTTTGTAGCTAGACTGACCCTGAGCTTGTTAGCTGACAGTTACAGTAGGAGCCAGTGTATTGAGCTCTCCTCATTCTTGCATTACTACTGAGCTTTGGCATTATACAGCAGAATTTGAATAGTGCACTTTTAAACTATAGACTCAAACAATGAACCAGTTCTCAGAACACTATTTGTAACTTTCAAATCTTTAAAGATTTTTTTCTGTGGCAGCATCATAACAGGCTGTCTGCTAACCTTTACGTGCTGCTTCCAGAGGGACCAGCGCATTTTTATTTCATTTTATTTATTTTCAGAAGACATGGGCAAGTCTTTAGATTGCAGCTCCACAGCTGGTGAGCGTCGGGGAGGGTTGTGTTCCTAAATCCTGTAGCTGTCATTCAGGAAAGAAGGGGCAGCAAACATGAGCCTATGTTCACCTTGACCACAGAATTTATTTGGGTTTTCTTCCAGGCACAGAGGTATGGAGAAGACCCTACATGCCTCCTCTGCCAAGCAAACCTGAAACATATTCTGGTTGGCTGCAAGACAAGGTTGACACAAGGTTGTTACACCTGGCGGCACAATCACGTGCTGAATTGCCTAGCAGCTACCTTGGAGACCAGATGGACATCCATCAATGCTCAAGCTCCTTCATCATTCCATCCCGCACTCACAAGAAAGTTTGTCTGCAAAGATGCAAAGCAAACCAAGGCTGGTGCGATAAAATCAGACACCCACCAGCTGGGAGGGGCACGCGACTGGAGGTTCTTGGCAAATCTGAATCAGCAACTATGCTTCCCATCTTTGGTCCTCCTTGCTGCGTCTGGTCTACATCATTTAGCTCACTGTGCCCTGGGAGGATGCTGTAGCAGAGGCCTGTGAACGCAAGAGCCTTAAGTATGCCATGCTGGCAGCCAGCATTGAGTAATGTGGCTGGAAAGCAGAGGTTTGCCCAGTAAAAGCTGGCTGCAGAGGCTTTGTGGGCAAGTCAACTACCAGGCTGCTTAAGGACATGGGAATTCAAGGCTAAGCCCAACGTCAGGCCATCAAAGTCCTCTGCAGTGCTGCCCAACAAGCAAGCTGGTGGCTCTGGATTGTGAGGAGAAACGTGGGCCACAAAATAACACCAATGACAGCAGGGACAGAGAGAGTAAAAGCAGAAGGGGGTGCACCTGGGATGCCAGATGTTGCTGATGAGCCCTGTGGAGGTGATCATTGAAACACCAATGAAGGAGGGTGCCCACCTGATGACCCAGATGAGGCTTTTATGTTTCGGCGTCAAACTGACCTTTCTGAATCTCTTGAGAAGAAGAACATTACACAAGTGTTTGCACCTACTGCAATGGATGAAGACAGACGAGTTATTACAACTTTTTTCATTCATTCATTCAATTTTCGTAACCGCTTATCCTGTTAGGGGTCGCGGGGTTGGAGGAGCTTATCCCAGCTGACACTGGGTGAGAGGTGGGGTTCACCCTGGACAGGTCGCCAGACTATCACAGGGTTGACACATAGAGACAGACAACCATTCACGTTCACATTCACACCTACGGACAATTTAGAGTCACCAATTAACCTGCATGTCTTTGGACTGTGGGGGGAAGCTGGAGCACCTGGAGGAAACCCACGCTGACACGGGGAAAACATGTAAACTCCACACAGAGGGGCTCCCCCACCCAGGGTTCAAACCCCCCACCCTGAGTTCGAACCAGGAACCCTAATGTTAACCTCTGCAACAGTGTTATCCACTGCACCACTGTGCCACAACTTTGATTGTCTTTATTATAATTATTATAATTTGGATTATGGTAATTGCTATTTCAAGTATGTTTTGTAACTGTACTTGGACAGAGTCCTGAATGGGTCAGATTTTGAAGACCTACACCCAAAGCGGAACTGCGAGGTGCATTACTGCACTCACACGCAACCTGCACATATGACCAATTGATTCCGCAATACAACCCAACTGTCCGACAGAACTTCTGTGGCTCAACCTGAAACCGAAAATCCTTTAATAGCCATGCGCTGTTCAGTAATTCCACAAGGTGCCACGTTTAAGGTAATTAATTTGGGGACATTTCATGCTGTACAAAATATATATGGAATATATATATATATATATGGTGTATTCTTTTTGAGGAAAAGGTGTTTAAGACCACTTATTGCAATTTTTTTCTATTAGGTGATTCCTGCACATATGCAATCTTTTTTTTTTGCAAATAATTTATGAGTACATATTAAGTAGCAATCACCATTACTTTACATTTTTGTGTGTGTGTTTGTTTGTTTTTTTTTTTGTTTGTTTTTGGAGGAAATGGGGTGAAGGAGAGGGGATGGTGTCTGCGGGGGGACACTGGCCGGAACCGAGCCCATGGCCACCGCTGCAGGGACACCACCCCTGCACACGGGACACCCACTCCACCCACTGAGCCACTAGGTGCCCCTCTGTATGTGTGTTTGAAACATAATTGAGTTCTGAATGGGTTAAGATCAGCTGTCTGATCTGCTACTTATTTAACATTGTACAACACAACATTTCACACGTCTCTTTATTTCTATTTTTTTTAAACAAATAAAGTTTGATTGATTTCCCCCCCCCAAAAAAATTCCCTTTTTTTGTAATGACTTATGAGCTGGTGTAAAATCATCTACTTTATCAACAGTCTTCAGGCTTCCTTTGAGATGAAATTTGTTTTGAACTTAAAAACTTAAGCTTGCACGAGGCTGGAGTCTCCCCGCAGAATGAACTAATGTTCCTTCCATGCTACGAAAGCAAAGACAAAACAGGGTTATCTCTGGTTTATTCATCTACCCGTGGAGAGTTCAGCACTTCCTGCTGAGGCTCTTGTGATAAATGACAGAGCTGTTGTTTCAACTCAAGCAGGGTGAGCAACACGTGCCACAATTCATTTTCCCTCCAGCTCTCAAAGTGCTGACTGCTGCACGGAGAAATGAGATGTGCCATCAAAGCTAACCTTAGCCTTTGTTCCTGCGTGAACCCAGCTATGTTTAACCAGCTGAGGTCCCGCAGGGCTCCCGGCAGGAGAGATGAATCAAGAGAAGTTTCGATCCACACACAGAGCAAAGGTCGGCCTTCCACCCGAGCGGTTAATTCAATATGAAAATCCAAACACGGAGCCCACCACGGCCCGCCGTTTGATTCCTGACACCTTGAAAGTGTAGTTCTGAAATCATTGTGAATCCAGCATCAGTCCTGTTAGGAGGAGGGGGGGGGGGGCGGGGGTAGACGGAGCATGAAATCTGCATGTCCTTGGAAAAATTACTGCAGGTATTTTCATTCCTGTCTTGTAAAATATTCTTTTTCTCAATAACTTTTCTTTAATAAATTCATCTGATTACAGACATTTTAACATCAATTGCAAAGAACAAGCGCATATGCATCTGTTTGTTTTAGTGTCGACCTAAAATTAATTATACAACTTTGTTCTGATGGTAATTTCAGCTCACACAAACATATTCAAATAAGTTTTGTATTTATTTTAGTCCAACAGACTCTAAAGCAGACACATATATTATTACTGCTCTGAGCTGAACAAAAGGCAATCGAAAGGGAAAGAAGAAGAAGAGTGCTGTCATATTAATCATTCCGCAGCCACTCTCCATCTCTTCCTTTTAACCACACTTCATGTTAGGAGTGACTCCGGCCTTGTGTTACTCTTTCCTGACATGTCATTCTGTCAGATGAGGCGACTTCCTGGATATGACACTCGCCAGATTATGGGGAGGAGCCAAATAAGCTGCCAAGGAAGAAAACTGACAAACTGAAAATTACATATAACAAAAATGTCTTTTTTCATTCAGTCAACTAAAACTGACAAATGAAGTTCAGAGTCACACTTATCTATGAGTGTTTCTACACCAATCCAATATAATTGATGTAGGTGGATTCATTTCGGGGCTTAGTGTTAGACAGGTGTACCCAATTAACCTGCAATTGAGTGCAGCTGCTTTATGGAACTGTATAGTTCTGAGAAGGGAGCAAGGAGGAATGTTACAGCATGCATTTTTGTCTTGAGTAGTCCTGTGAGAACTCTGTCACAGTTAGCTCTTTATTCTGATCCCGTCAGACTGGACTCAGTTGTATCAAAAGTAGTGAAGTTGCCTATATCGGTAAGTCTGTCTTTGTTTTTACTCGGACGGTTTATTCTAAAGAGGACTGTGTTTTCTGGGAGTCTATTTTCTGTCCCCCCCCCCCCCCCCCCTCCCCCCCCATCTGTTCCTGTGCTGCCTTTCCCTCATTTACCCATCCACACACCTGCCCTGCTTCAGCCTCATTAGTCCTTCCCGAGTGTTTTTCTCGGCATCAGCTCCCTGCCTCACCTTATTCCCCTCACCTGAGCTTCTCCGCCCTTTTCTCCAACTATCCCCTTGTCGGATAAGTTTCTATTTAGGTCCTTGTTTTCAGTTCAGTCTTTGTTGGATCCTTGGTTTTGTTATGTGGACTTCGTTGTTGCTTTTTCCTGCTTAGACCTTAATAAAGAGTGAACTATTTAGGGTCCTGTTGCCTGCGGTCTCCTGCGTTTGGGTGCACCTGCTCCACAACACATGACAGACTCACTTGCTCCATTTGAAAGCAGCATTCATGGATGTATCAAATACTGCCACTGTGCCATAATAAAAGAGATGTGGAAATATTATCTGTGATAAATACCAACAGACTAATCAATTTTATAACCAGTGTTCTATTTGCTGTAATATACCAGCTGTTAAAAATGGACCCCAGTCCCTATAACCAATCTGCCCCACCCAAGCACTTACCTTTTTCCACATCCTTCATCAGTTCTGCATATACCGGCCCATTTCCACCTGTTTACTGTCAGATGTTCCTCACTTAGTGTTCCAGATATTTCGCCTGCTTGCCTATTACCTACTTGGTCTCTGGCGTGGATCCAAACCTTTCATATTGATTGCAATGCCAAAATATAACACTTTGTATCCGAGAGATGCAGTTACGCATATGAACAGTAGGGGTACTACTCAGGACGTGAAGTGCAGCAATTTTGGCACAGCCCAGTGTGAAGAATTCTGGAATAAAGTTTTCAGGTGAAACCATTTCGCTAATCTATCCACAAGGGTGTTTCAAATTCCTCTGGCTAATTACACCTTAAGTCATGTTGACATTGTTTGGAGCTATATTGGGAATGATGTCACCAAACTTTATGAACTAATAACAAGGAGAACGGTTTAAAATGTCCTGACATAATGGATGCAAGACAATTAACAGGGCAATGAGGTAGCTGTCAACCAAGCCCAGTTGTGCACAGCTCTGAGAAGAGATCTAATCTGGTGAAAACACCTATGACAGTTTGCAGGGACTTTAGAAGCAATAGTGCTTTGTGCCTGCCGGACTCCCAGCACACATGGGTGACACAAAAAGAAATATCTTGGTACTCCTGGTGGGTTTAAAGGGAAACTAATGTTTTTTTCAACCTGGGCCCTATTTTCCGATCTACTTTTGTCTAAATGAGTGATAGGATGTTCAATATGTGACATTTCTCCAGTACGAAGCTAGGACTGACCTGCCTGCAGCCCGTGAGCATGCGCTATATTAAATAATAGGGCACTCAGACAGCGTCAAACAACGTCAAAATACGTCCACTAAAAGTGCATTTTTTCACACAGATAGGCTCGGATTGTTAGTATAATTATCCGAAAACATAACGGAAAGGAGAAATGAACGTCTGTGTTTACCTTTAGCTGGATTCAGACATGTTACTCTGCCTGTTGCAATACGTCCGTGTACTCCGTGTTCAAACAAATACGGGCGGTCATCAAATTCAAATGGCTCATCCAGATCCACTTGGTCAAAATCGGGTAAAAATTCGGACATGTTTGTTGTGGCAAGTCAAAACACTCACAGAGTTAAAGTCTGGCTCTGAAATCTCACGTCTC
The DNA here is from genome assembly GCF_041903045.1 of Epinephelus lanceolatus. Taxonomy (NCBI): domain Eukaryota; kingdom Metazoa; phylum Chordata; class Actinopteri; order Perciformes; family Serranidae; genus Epinephelus; species Epinephelus lanceolatus. The sequence continues at coordinate 39,859,445 of NC_135744.1, read as the reverse complement.
ACAGGATTTGAGTTGTTGCAGGAAGTTACCGCCGGCGCATTCTCGGAACCCACCAGCTGTATTCAGCGTCTGACTTCCGGCAGACGGCGATACAGCCTCTGGGGGCAGACCCCTGATTTTTTGGCATTCCGGTTTGATTTGGGCGGAGGAGGCGAATTTCCATTTCCGACTTCCGTTTATATATAAGTAAATATGCTGGACCATTGCGATGGATTCAGAGTTTGCAGTGACGTCAATTATGTTCCGCCTCGTTAGTTCACCGCACGGACCGTTTAACCTGGCAACAACTGCAGCCGGCTCAAACGTGATTGATCAATATCACGCGGACTACAAACAGCCTACAACCAGAAACCAGGGCTCTTCCACTCTTCTTCCGGAGGCAAGATCTCTGGGGTTTGCCTACAGACTCTACATTCACTGAATGTAGAGTCTGTATATAGAGACTACCGTTGGAGGGACCGGCTGCAGGCAGGTCAGCCCTAGCTTCGTACTGGAGAAATGTCACATATTGAACATCCTATCGCTCATTTAGACAAAAGCAGATGGGAAAATAGGGCCCAGGTTGAAAAAAACATTAGTTCCCCTTTAAGATATATGGGCCCAATGCTTACAATGTTACGTTTTTGGGGTTTTTTTTGTTTTTTTTTTAAAGATATGTTTTTGGGCATTTTTGCCTCTAATGGATAGGACAGCCAAGTGTGAAAGGGGGAGAGAGAGAGGGGATGACATGCAGCAAAGGGCCACAGGCTGGACTTGAACCCAGGCCGCTGTGGCAACAACCTTGTATTTGGGGCGCCTGCTCTACCACTAAGCCACCGACGCCCCTTGTTTTGTTTTTTTTTTTTAGTCCAAAAGAACACCCTTTATTTATGAATATTTGTGTAAGTGGAATGTCCCTGAGGTCCCTCTTTGCTGTCAAGTTTTACAGGTTAAGCTTGGCCAATGAGATAATTTCTCCCTGCAGAGCTGCTGTTCTTCCTCCGTCAAACAATAGGACTCTCAGATTTTCAAATAAGGCTGACTTGCTTTTTTAAGCAGTTTTGATGAATCCAGGTAAAATCTATTCATTCTTATTGACTTCTCTAGTCACAATTAAAATGTTGAGGATGTTGTGGGTCTTGACTGCCAGGTAAATGACAAAACTAGGAAGGACATTTTTAGGGGAGTTAATATGTAGTTTTTACGGCTCCCAGCCATCCCACAATTTGTCATGCTGATCAAATATTTGAGTTCCCATGCTTATAGGAAAAAAAGATGTGCAGTCAGGTCAGAGTGTCTAATTTAGATAGCAAAGAAAAGCACAATATAACGATTTGTGTGAAAGAGTTAGTGAGCATCCATTCATGGATATGTTTTGCTTGTTTTGAGAGATTATGCGCTGCCAGTTTCATTACAGGAAGATCTCTTAATAATTCAACAAACCTGCAACAATCAGAGGTTGTTTGTTTGTGGTGATTCCGCACTGCCACTTTCAAATAACTTTGCTCCAAATTGAGACATTTCATTAATATTTGGAAAACTGTGACAGTCGCTTAAATTGACTCAAAACTTTAGGGAGTGATTGCACTCTTAAAAGCCATCAATTTAGACTAAATGACAGCACTTTGACTTCACTCAGTGTTTCAAACTAATGCATTTCCCACCCTCAAATGAATACATTTAGGAATGAAGATGAACTCTTGCTGAGACAAATGTTTTAAAATTAAAGTTTTAAATAAAGTTCTCCTTAGTTTTAATGTCAGCAGAGTCATCACTGGATATAAAGATAAACCTTCCACTGCCTAAAACTCCTGTACTGTAGGTAAGGATGTTGAATGATGAAGTTTGGGTAATGAGTTTGGTCCAAAATGGATGCACAGCGTGGTGCAAAATATAAATCTTCATGCACTCCGTGGCAGCTCTCTCTCTGTTTTAGCTGTAATATATAACACAATTCTGAATTCATTTTGGATTGTGGAATTACTTACACACAACACATTTCCTCATAATGGTGACTGACATGAAAGAAATTCGTGCGCAGTAATGACTTGGATATCTAATCTGCAGATGGATGTGATGGATCTGAGGCAGCTGCTCACAGCCGACCGACGTGCACACACATATACATCCATGTTAGACATAGTAACTGTAGATATGAGGACCCACGTGTTATGTGCCCACAAGTGAGGAAATTGCACATCATGTCTACTAATGTCATGCGGATGAGGACCTGGACGAGGCCTACATACTGATGGGACTGTGAGGTGATGAAAGCAGGAGAGCTATCTCGTAATGAAAAGAGAGTAAGGGACTCTGAACTTGTTAAGTGGATTTTAATACCAAAGCAGAGATGATAAGGAAGAGCCCTGTAACAGGAAATTCAAATTAATATTAAGCACAGCAAAAGTGACATCAAATCTTATCTGGAGATGATCATCAGCCTCTGTGATGAAGACCTCTGCACAGAGGGGAATAACTTAAATAAGGTGTACATGACTCGCCCTGACATCAGATACATTAACATGCACGGAGTAACTCTGGCTATACGCTGGGTATAGTTTTATTTATATGGGTTTTATAGGGTCTAAAATTCAGCTGATATGTTGTCATAAAAAAAAGGCAAACAATAAAGTTTCAGCATCCAGATCTCTGTTCATAAACAGTGGTTTATTCTGAAGTGCCCTAAAGTTCTAATACAAAATGGGCATGATTTGGTGTAGCCATGTTGCCATTTTCTTGGATCTCAGCTATTAAGGTGAGTGCAGTGTTATTATCCTGGGTTTTATTTGCTCTGGCGGATCCATCTGCTCCCCCTCCAATTCAGACAGATTTCCAACCAGCTTGGCCTGGGTGAAGCCAGTTGCAAAAGTCAATGATGAAACGGAGATTTGGAATTTACTTTTAGTCAATTTTAGATTCATTTTTTAATTTATTCTTGCACACCCTTGTGCAGGAGACACTATGACCAGCTTACAGTTAGCTTAGTAAGAAGGAGCACCATTGAGGCAATTTAAAAGAAAAATAAAATAAAATGGCCGCAGCTGATGTGAAACTTATGTTGAAGTACTACTTTTAAAATCTGACAGCTGAAAGGACAACACTCAGGTCAAATATGATAACAGAGCCCAGTCTCACTCCGAAGTCATCGAAAAACCGGCGCTAAGGTGTCCTTTAACATCGGCATGATATGTGGCCAGTTGTCGTTATAGTTTAACGGCACCCAGCGACATCAGGGGGAAACACAGCAGGACAAGGACCAAAGTTAGGGCAGCAACTGGTGGATGGGTCCAACAAACATCGCGTTTCACCCAAGTGAGCGGTGTTTGCATCCCGAAAGATTCTAAAGCCAAACCCTGTTCTTTTTTCCTAAACCTAACCACATGCTTTTGTTAACCTTAATCTAACTATGTGTGTTTGTTGTCAAAGGAAAAGAAAATCAATATGCGGTGCTGTACCGACGTATCACGTTTATTTCCCGTGAAAACGAAAATGTGTCTTGAAAGACGACAATGCATGAAACAGGCAGAACTTGATAAGGTGTCCCAGAACGTCAACAACCAGCGCACCCAGGGTACCTTATGTGGACGTGGAAAGTCCATGACCAAAATGTCAATATGTGACGAGGTCTGAGTGAGAATGTGTTCAATGATGTGACACCATCACAGCTCATCTCTGCACGCTGTAGTCTATTCATATTTGTTTGTTGCTCAGTGCTACGTCACATGTTCTGCTGCAACTGACTATCCTGTTGGTCCAGAGGCATTTTGGTTTATGGTCATCGGTAACAGCCTTGGAAATCAAAAATGAATTGTAGGAAATGAAAATAACAGGTCCCAGAGGCTACAGTATTTCATAACCAGTGGAATGGTGGTCAAACCTATGGAAATAAGTTGTGATGAAATAATTTCCCTTGTTAAGTGTAAGTGCATTTTTCCCCAAAGGAGGAAATATATCTTATATATGGCTTCAGTTTATTTTATACATTCACCACGTCATTCTAAAACATGAACAAATGTGTCAAAATGCACATCTAATGTTCTGGACGGTATGTGGCCTATGGTCGTACTCTGATAATGAGAAACCTGTTTGACATGTTGTCAGATTAAATGTGTTCCTGCTGCTTGGAAACTGCTCTTTTGCTGCTAATGGAAACTCAAACTCCCAAGGCATTAAAGGTGGATTTTGACATTGACAAGAAAGAAAGAAAGAAAGAAAGAAAGAAAGAAAGAAAGTGTTGCGGACCCCAACAGTTGCTCTCCGGAGAGCAAGGATCCTAATTTCTTCTACTGGTTCCAGAAGTAATGTATCATCATACCTAGCATGAGTGTGGGCCGTGAACAGGACAATTCTGTTTTTTTTTCTGTTTGATTTATTCATGGAAACAGGGAGAGTCATTCAGGATATCAAAGGTTCATTTAAAGAGCCAAACTTGATGTCACTGGAGATCAGCCAACACCTGGGTCACTTTAAACACAACCACAACATGTTTCCTGGTGTGTTGAGGTGTTACATTAAGGACAACTGTACATGGAGTGTGTTCAACTAAAGTGATAATTTAAAGGCGGGACATGATGATTACTGGGAAAAAAACATGGCTGCCAGTGGATGAGAGGAAGACTGAGAAGGAGAGAGTCTCTTTCCAGTTCTGAAAACCATGGAGTTCTTACATTTTAAGCTAGGACTGAAGCCATTTCAAAAACTTTACTTTAACTTTACTTCATTGGAGGTTTATACAACATAAGGCTCTTGGTTTTTGCTGATTTTGCCAAAAGAAACAGAAGAAGAGATTAGGTTAACTGATTTTCATCTGGATCTTTTGTCCTACAGCACCAAACCTTTGTTTTTTCCATGGCAAGATGACACCGATCACTACATTCTACAGTAAACAAAGTCCTCTACTGACATACTCCGCCCTTCTGTTCTTTTCCTTTGTTCCAATAAATCTGAAGTAATTATTCAAAACACATTTAATGACAGACCTGGACAAAGCCTTGGGAAACCAATCACTCAGCAACCAGTGGGTGACAGATATAACTAGAGAGGAAAAGTGAGCGGTTGTTTCTCTCCAACTGCTGTGGTGTGTTTCTGAGTGTTCTATAATTTATGAGATCTTCTAAAAACATCCTCCAAAGGCAAATCATTCACGGAGTCCCAGTGTGGAACATGCAGCGGCAGCAGCAGCTGTGGAAAAGACAATTTAACACAACCAATCCTCGACAACCACCGCTGGTTTTGTTTTCCTCTCACGTGATTGATCGGACAGAGGTATTGATCGGCTGGAGATCGCCCAACTGTGGTCGGCTGTGTGCGTGCGCGTACACCAACGTGTTCACTTGATGTGAATTATGCCTCAATCATTGATTGTTTGTCCTGATTCATCTGAAATCCTTTGCAGGAGAGACACTTTCCTGTTTAATCCATCTCTCTGATGTCTGATAGCTTTTGCTTTCACATGGCTCATAATAATCACTTTTCCTGTAACACTGAAAATATGGAGACTGTTTGCTCTTCACTAGGAGGAGACGGGGCTCAGCGTGGCTTCTTTTACTGAAGACATACTGATCCAACATCTTTACTTTTTTTTTTTTAGAAAAAAAAAAGTATTTTGGGCTGATATTTTTTGTTTGTTTTTTTTTTCTTTACGACATGTCATTGAGATCTTACCTGGTATTGAGATGATCAAATTTAAAGGAATACTCTGACGATTTGGGAGTTATGCCCTTTCTCTATCATTTTCATATTGAGACAACATGATCGATATCTTTTTTGTGTCTGTACGTCCAGTGGCTGGGTCTCAGCGGTTAGCATTGTGGCTTAGCTTAGCAAATACAATTGAAGTCTATAGGGGGTCAGTAGCCTATGGTAAAAGTGAACAAATAAACGTTACAGAAACCCTGAAGCTGGCATTTCTGCACGTGCATTTAAAATAAACATGTTTAAACATTAATTTGAAAAATGAGAGTCCTTTTTAGTCATTTTAGAAGAAGTTTGATACACGGAACTATAGTGTGTTTACGCACTGTGATCCGCAGAGGGATACACCGGTGAGCAACAGCTGCAGCTGGCTCTGGGACAGGTACGCTAGGTCACTCGGTAAAAGCAAACAAAGAGACACGGACGATCATGCCTCAAAAATGTATTATTGCAACTTGCAAAAACATTCAAGGCAAACCTACAGGCTCGATGAAAAGGCACTGTAAATGTGCACTATAAAGCGATATTACTCACCCGACTGAAAGCTGTCCATCAGCTCCTGCAGGCCTGGGGCTTTTTTTCCAGTTTATCTTTGGAACATGAAAAAAATGTTTCAATCACACCAGGCCTACTGCAAAGTTTTACTGCAAAGTTTTCACTCCTCCCCAACGATGGTAGCACCGAATCCCATTCTGTGCAGCAAAATGATTCCACCTCTGTAGGCATAGGTTGGCAAGCCCCGCAGCTACACCACCAATCCTCCCCCTCCTGTAACGTTTATTTGTTCACTTTTACCAAGCAGGCTACTGACCCCTATAGACTTCAGTTGTATTCGCTAAGCTAAGCCACAGCGCTAACCGCTGAGACCCAGCCACTGGACGTACAGACACAAAAAAGATATTGATCATGTTGTCTCAATATGAAAATGATAGAGAAGGGGCATAACTCCCAAATGGTTGGAGTATTCTTTAAAGACAAGAGATTTGCTACAGGAAAAATAAGAGCACGGTTTCACACCGAAGTCTTCGAAATCCAGTGCTTGGGCAGTGACTTGAGGCGTCAGAAATGAACAAACAATGGTATCCTTTAACATGATACGTGGTTTGTTGCCGTTATAGTTTAAAGGCACCCAGTGGTGTCATGGGGAAACGCTGCAGGACAAGGACAAAAGTCAAGGCAGTGGAGCAGGCGTGATGGGTGGTGGATGGGTCCAACAAACACCAACCTTCTCCCAAGAGAGTGGTGTTCACATCCCAAAAGATTCTTAAGCTTAAGCTTTTTCCTAAACCTAACCACTTCCTTTTGTTGCCTAAACTCAACCATGTATGTATGTTGTTGAAGTGTCCCAGAACGTCAACAACCAACGCACCCAGGGTACCTTGCACGTCATATGTGAACATGGAAAGTCCATGACCATAATATCAATATGTGACAAGGTTGGAGTGAGAATGTGTTGAAAATAAAGATTATTTCCAAATGCCTGTTTAATGCCAAAGCTTTTTTAACTTACAGTATTCCTTTCAACAATATCTGCCAATGGTAACTATGGTACTGCTAGCCGAAGGTAGGCTAGCAGTCTTTTTGCTAGGTTTGGATAATGATCTTCTGGCTTCTGGCAGACCTGAAAGTAGCATCTCGTCATCTAACTCTCAATAAGAGTGATTGTGCTTGGAGATCATCTAAAAATCAATGAATAAACATTCAACACACTGAGTATAGAGTATGAATTATTTTAAAGTAGCACTGGTATGGCCCTTTTAAGCAGCTGGGCCTCTCTTTACTGTCCAACAGCATCTAGCAGCCTCATAATCATTTATACAAGCGTCTGTGAATACCAATCAGGGCCGGCTGATGTGTTCCTGCTGCCTGTTTGGCAGCGAAAATAAAGGGCAGAGCGGGAGCTGAATGTTCATCATTTGATATTAACACCAGACAAAGCAGACCTCTTTGATCATGGCCCGAAGGTCAACCGCAACAGCTGTTGCGATGTGCCGACAGGAGGCAAACCTTTTCTTCTTCACCCCGGGGGATGGCAGCCTCCCACCAGGCAGGAGCTGCCCCACGTCTGTGTTCAGAAATCTCATGACAGAGTGGTCGTAGGTAGCGTTCTTGAATTCCTCGAGAGAGGAAAGAGACAAATGCGAGAAGTACCATCCTACACACACACACACACACACACACACACACACACACACACACACAAGCCCATACCTGCAGAGATTGTCAAACTGCTGATCCCTTTATCAAGTCTCTATTTTTTAGTACTTTTTCTTCAATGGTATATTTAATTTTTAGTTGTATACAAGCAATCTATTCTTTCTCAGGTACATGCTGTCCACCAGTGGCCTCTTAAATCCACTGGAGCACATGGTTGGTCAAAATCAATGCCTTGGAGAGAAGGAGAAGCTTCTCATTCACATTTTCAAAGATCAAACAATTCTTTGGGGCCTCTTTTTTTATCTCTTCTCCCCTTTGAGCCACTTTGATGTAGCCGATAGCCTATAGCTACATGCAGCGGTTATGAGGTTGGTATATTGTTGAGATGGTCTATCCTTTAAAGAGAAAACCTACCATGAAACACTGCAGCATTCTTAAAAGAAATCTTTTCTACACATATTCAAGGTAACACAGCATGATTTATGAATAGCTATTTTGTGGCCAAACTCGTCTTTCTTTGGCCTTAACCAAGTTAATTTCATCACCCAAACTCATCCAGACCTATTTCTTCACAAGGCATCTTGGTACCTTAGCATGCCATCATTTGACATTTCACACTAAACACAAAATACCAGTCAGGGTGAAGGGAATGACATTAGTTTTGCACATATTTTGTCATAAAGTGTCAATAAAGTGGAGAATTTCAGATTTTGACCTGATGATTCAGCAAGATGAATAGCAAGGGGAGCCGCAAAGTATTCTAACAACTTTAAAGGGGGACGTGAATGCACGGACTGAATTTCAAGGCAGCACATTCACTTTTTGTTGAGACATTTCACAAAATTTTAAAATATCAAACTCAGGGTGGCACTGTGAACAGTCAAAAGGTGCCACTTCATTGATAGATATTGAGAAGTTCCACGGTATAACTGAAAATATTTACCTGACAGTGGAACTAGAGAAATAGTCAATCATGTTTTGGGCACCTTGAAGGTCCAAAGCGGTGGATCAACCAGCAGAAATACCACCAACCCTCAGGCCACACGGCATTTAGCATGGTTTAAAATATAAATGATGTCAAGGCTGGAATTTAAACCTTAAATAACTGATTTTTTTTTTTTTTTTTAAATTGGGCCACTTGAAGGCAAGCAAACAAGTGTGAACAAAACATTAGGCCCGTTTCCACTGCAGGAACCACCCCCGAAGGACAGAGTTCCGGAACTTTTACAGGGGCTAAACAAGTCCCTGCCTCGGAGTAGGTACTCAGAACGGCCCCGAGAAACTCCTGGCTGGGGCTTGGGCATTACTTGGTGCTGATTGGATATACTCAAGGCAGGATGTGACGTTTTGTAAATAACAACATGGTTATCATAGATTAGCTGGGCTAACCGTTAGCTGTTAGCGGTGTCTGTAATAACTCATTAAAACGGTCCGTGAAAAAAAAAATCTTTTCCAGCAGATATCTTAGTTACAACATGATTGAGCTAGCAAAGCAGTTTTGTGTTGCTATGTGTGGTATTTATTCAGTTTTGGGAAATCACGATGTCTAGAAAGCATCAGCTGACAGGGACAGCTAACAGCAGCAGCAAAGCTAACATCAGGACATCATCTGTTAAAAGCCTACCATTGTCGGATACAACATGAAACTACTCCAGTTAGCTCAATCATGTTGTAACTAAGACATCCGCTGGAAAAAAAATTTTTTTTCACGGACCGTGACCGAAGTTATTACAGACACCGCTAACGGCTAATGGCGTCCCTACGCCCCTACATCGCCCCGGTCAAAATGGTCGCGCAACGATTACGTCACATCCAGAGCCCGGTAACTTTACAGGAACCTTCCTCCTACACCGCTCTCTCAGTGGAGACACGGCGGTTGAGAGGGCCAAGCGAGAGGACGTTCCTGTAGTAGTTCCTGCCCCCCAAATAGTACCAGGAACTTCTTCAGTGCAAACGGGCCTATTGACATATCATCACTTTATGAAGTTGATCTGGAGAATTACTGATCACACATCCAGAAGTTACAGCACAACATTATCATTCATGTGGAGCTGTGTTTTTGGCCACTTGCCGTATGTACTTACTCCTAAAATATCTGACTCTTGAGCTGCTAAATGCTCCACCGTGTTCACCGGCTAGTAACCAACTTTGTTGGCCATTTCTTTTACAGCTTTTTTAAATAAAAACAGCTGCCTGCTGTGAATATGAGAGCGGTGAGTGAACCAGAACATTAAAGTTGCAGTCTGGACAGCTAAACAATGACCTGAACCTCTTTATTAAGATCCATAAAGCTGAGGGGAGCTGCTGTTTTAGGTGATAATTCTCTGTAGGTGCATCAACCTCTTGACATTGTCACACTGTTATTGTGAAAATATCGATTATAGCTGCTTTAATGTTTCAGTTTTGGGGGACACTTATGTTAACAACATTAAAAGCGTGGATAATGGCTTTGAAAACTGCTGGCCTTATATTTTTTTATTTTTAGATTTTATTCAAACAGTGTTGATGTCCGTCTTAGTGATCATATAAAAATTCCCTCTGTGTGTTTGGGCACTCAGTCAGAAACGACACACATCACTGCCATCCGTTTACTCGTATTTTTCCCTCTTTATATTTGATCTGTGCCCAGAATGTCAGAGTGGATCTGCTCTTAACTGCTGAGCCACAAGGTTGTTGCCTGCTGCTCTCGTACGTGTGACATTGATTTTCTTTTACATTCTGCCCTGTAACGGCGAGGTAACACAAGTTTACTTGTCACTGCAAATGTCAAGCAATCAGGTACTCTTAAAAAGGTCAGCATTTTATGGGATGTTTAACATGTCGAAGGGATTACAGCAGCACTTTCCCAGCAGAACGCAGGAGGGATCGCAGTGAATCTTAACACATCATCGAAATGGCTGTTTGACATCTGGACAACCTCACGCTGTGTGACCTATGAAAGGTGAGAGAAACTCCAATACCCGCCCTTAATCCATTTCATCCATGGATGTACTTGTCATATTTTTTAAATGGCATGATATTTTTCATGTGAATAATTGCTTTTACATAACTCATAGGTTTCCATGCAGAATCTGAAACACTGAATGAATATTAAGCACCGCAAAATCCACCCATGGTCAGGATCCTATCTGCTTTGTGTTTAAACTTTTTATTCCAATTTAAATTTTAATCAATCTCAAACGGCAACAGTAACAGCTGTATCCTTTCTCACTACAACCTCAAAGGTAGATTTTATCTTTGTTCTACTGATGTTGCCTCCCAAGCAGTTCATTTCAATCTGGAAAGGTTTTACAGGGTGCACGCAGGTGAATAGGATGAGGCTGATAACTTGAGTTAGTCTGGTAATTGGTTGTTGTGATACCCCATCACCCACTGGAACAAATATGATTTTATGAGAACAAGGCACATTCCTAGGGGAGTGCAAGCTACTGCTCTGGAGCACGTCGTAGGATGAGCCCGATAGATAGGGCTTGTGACAATACATGTTGCTTAAATCTTTCTTTTTGTTTTCTGGTACAGTTTATGCCATCTGAAAGGGATACAAACTAATCTCTTCTTTTTGCACAGCGCTGCTTGTTTATTTAAACACCAGACAGCAAAGCTCTCTTGAGCTCTTCAGATTCTAATCTGTGCAACAGTGGCAAACACGTCAACCTGTGGAGGTCACAATGACAGTATTTTTTGTCTGTTAAAACTGGATTCGAAATGATGAAGGACTTTTTACTTGTAATGGATTATTTCTAAATTTGGAAAGTTTTGCTTAAAAAAGTCCACTGTGTAGGATTTAGGGAGATAAACTGACTGACTGTTTTCTATGCTCAAGTATCTCAGGGCCTTTTACATGAGTGAGGGTAGAATGGGGCATGAGATGGATCGGCGGTTTGGCACAGTCCACCTATGTCTGAATCTTCACCAGTGGTCATTGGGTAATGATTAAAAGAATGAGGTTGCAGGTACAAGCGGCTGAAATGAGTTTCCTCAGAAGGGTGGCTGGGCTCAGCCTTAGAGACAGGGTGAGGAGCACAGACATCTCGAGGGAGCTCGGAGTAGAGCTGCTGTTCCTTCGCATCGAAAAGGGTCAATTGAGGTGGTTCTGGGGCATCTCCCATTAGAGATTTTCCGGACACATTCCACTGGTAGGAGGCCCCGGGGCAGACACAGAACACGCCAGAGGGATTACATATCTCGTCTGGTCTGGGAACGCCTCAGGGTCCCCCAGGAGGAGCTGGAAAGCGTTGCTGAGGAGAGGGACGTCTGGAATTCTTTGCTCAGCCTGCTGCCCCCACTGAGATATAATGTCTAGAAAGTTGGATCATAACTTTCAAGTTTCATATGGCTTCATTTGGTGATATTTTATGGTGTTTCTGTGTCATAAACAACATCAGCTATCATAATCACACCTGATTTCAATAAGGTACAATGTCTGAAGCTGGCTGAGTGTTGTTTGATCACTGATAGTGCTGTTTTGAAGCCAAGTGACCGACTTGTCATTTGGAGCTCCGCCTGGATCTTTTCATGGAAAAAACACTGTAGAATGGTCATACTTTCAACTCTTTACTGACTTCAGAGGCCCATTACTCTGTCTCTGTATCACCTAAAGTGTTTCTGATACTTTCACAAGAAACTTCAGGGAGTTTTCTTTCTGGCAAGACCTCATGCATGCATGTAGTCAGAGCGGTTCAGACGCTACAGTCATTTTAATTTGGGTATGTCATTTTAGGCGTTTTAGCTACAAAATGGGGGTGGAGTGCAAGACTATCTGTTTTGGAGAGGAACAGACTGTTGTGAGAGTTCATCTTAGGGCCCAAATGCAAACACAACCAGGAAACTGTGAATAGTTAAAGGTAGTTTATTGTAGTTTGAGGCTTGAGTGGAATGATGGCTGAGGTGGACTGGGTATGGTGAAGCAGAGCAAGCAGAGGGACTGAAGACAGGGCAGATCAAATTCAGAGGTAGAAGATGAGAACAAGGCTGGATGTGGCTGGTTATAGTTGATGCAGGCGTGGTGAACCTGAGACACAGAACAAAGTGTGAATTGAGGTCCAAAAAGGGACGTTGTCAGAGAAACGCAAAAGTTGGCTTTGACATCTGTGACGTAGAGGAGAGTGAACAATCTGGCAGAGCCTGGATGTCTGAGCCTGGGCTTTATACTGCAGTGGCTTGATTGTTGATGAGGTTCAGGTGTGCAGGTTCAGCAGCTGGCATTCAGGAGAACTGGCAGGAGGAGGGCCACGTCCAGCAAACACACAGGGACAGACTGAAAACAAACAGCCAGGTGTTTCCCATCATGCCCTGGGTCTTGCTCTTAGTGAGAGCAACTGCAGCGCCTGGCTCTAAAAACTGTGGCCGTCCCATTCTGACGAGATAATTGCTGTCCACTTTTGTAATACGTCAGAGCAAGTCGGGATGAAGTTGGACACAAAACTAACCAGCATGTATTGTGTGCTCCATCTCTGCTGTAAATAATTAATTTAAAAACTTTTATGTTTTATCTAAATCATGTTATTCTCAAAATCTCACTTGTAAGTGGACAAATTGGAAAGTCTAAATCATGAGGTTTCTGTCAATTCTGTCATTTTTTTTTTTCATGCTTGTATGATAATAACTCGTGGAGACATTAATTAATAAAAAAAAATGACATACAATCTAAATCCTGCCGAGCTCTGCTGGTGGAGGTTACATTGAAGAGGCCCTGCCTTCACTTCCAGCTAATCGCGTGCAAAGCATTGTGGGTATTTTACACCCGCTGAGGATACATGCATGCATCCTTGGAATTTCATTGAAAGAAGGACTCTGTCCTCGGGGAAATTCAGAGAGATGCTTGACATTGGAACAGTCCTTCAGTGGGGTTCGATGGAGTCTTTTTGAAATTCGGCCGTTTGAGGATTCTTCCTTGACTTTAAGAAACACTCCAGCTCTTGATAAAAACCTCCTAACCATCAGGTGCTGGGCTAGTGGCCTGTCAGTGATGAACCAAACAGCCTCGGAGAAACGTTGCTTTGTAACATAAAACTGCTTTATTCAGTGTTTTCACCAGCTTAAATCACAGAGTCCATTAGTTAAGGGGAGGAGGAGACCTCTGTAGATAATTCGGCTCCCGCTAAAAACCTCCTGAACAATCAGTACTGAAGGAATTTGAGGCAGGAGTTCACATGTGGCACAGGGGAGAAGTTTCACCTGGTTGCAATATGCAGTGCTTGCCACTAGATGCTACAAAATCCTTTTCACTGCTCCTGGAACTGAAAGATCTGAGTATGTTATTTGTTTTCATCATTACTTACTTACCTGTTGATTATTTGATTTTCCAAGGCACCTACAAGTTGTTCACATCCACAGTTCACTGGAGGAGACACTGGCACAAATTGACATACGGTGAGCCTTTTAAATATTTACTCCCAATATGGTCCTGCGTGCAGTTGGCAGGCTGTATTAAGTATGCTGGTAAATGTAGCTCTGATTAATAGATGAGGTTTCTGACTTGGCCTTTCTGTTGCCACAGATGGTGACCTCTTTCTTTGCTGTGATGAGGGAGGAGACGGAGGCGAGAAGGAGCACAAAGGCAAAGAAGCACAGAGAACAAGGAGGAAGGAGAGGAGCCAGGAGAGAATGGCGGAGTCTGTTACTGAAATCAGGACACACTGATCTTTCACCAAACAGAGAGTCAACAATGTCTGGCAGGGTTTTCATTGTAATTCCTTCTAGCTTTACAAGGCAAAGCTACGCCCACAGAGGGGGACTTTAAAGGAATACTCCACCAAAAATTGCATAAAACTCACTTCTGTAGGCTTGAGATGTGGGTCTAAATGTTTTGGCGCTTGCTCCTCCTTTAGAGGACATCAGCTGTAGTCAGTTGATTCACAGATGTTAAGTATGAATACCAATGAAGACACAGTGTTACAGCAAAATGTCAAACAATTACTCTTGCAGCATAATGCTCCACTGTGCGCTCATTATGTTCCAATCTTCACTTCACCAATAAATTGCTTCATACGCTGCTTTCTGTGGAGCGTGAGCTGTAAGGAAGCAATGCATAAGTCTATTTAAGTATGTTGTGGAGATATGAGCGTGTTCATGTAAAACTAATACAAATTTAATTCAATCTCTGCAGAGTTAGCTGTGTGAGGTGCTCAGCTTAGCTTGGCACAAAGAAAGCAGGGGAAACAGCTAGCATAGCTGGAGCTAAGGTGCATTCCAACAACTGAAATTGTTATTTATTGTTATTTATCTGTAATTTAATACCCATAGAAACAGAAAATGCAATATCAGGCGTCAAACAGAGGCACAGATGGTGAATAGATGTCTTCATTGTGTGAAAACTCAGACTCAAATGCAGAGAACACACAGGAGGCAGAGCAGGGTTAAAAATAGCACGGTCTTTATTTGAGTTCAAAAAGATAATACACAAAAAAAGAGTCCAAAAAAGCTAACAAAATAGACTGGGAGCAGGCAAAAAATCCTTAAATTCAGAAAAGGTAATGTTAAAAAAGAATCCAGGGAATCAAACACAGAGATTGCTAAAAATCTATGACATAAAGACAATCTGGCCGAGGCATAAGGAGCTGGTGGGTACATATACACAGGGATGGCTTAGAGGATTATTACAGGCCGATGAGTAAGTGGCAGCAGGTGTGGTTGATAAAAGGCGGGAAAACACAGGAAACTGCAATGACACAAGAGGTTAGTGCTTCAAAATAAAACAGGAAATAGAACAAAATCTAGAATGTTTTTACTAAATCTGCCAGTGATGACGACCAGGTTTTAGTACCATGAAATAATTATTATAGCTAGCCTTGCTGGAAGATATCGCAGTGCATGCCTTAAGGACAAATGCATTTTCAGAGACCAATATAACATGTTTGAATAGAGTGACAAACACCTATTTCTGACCTCCAGGATATTCACTGATGGCCCGATACTGGTGTGTCAGAGCATAAAAAAACTTCATACACCTCTGGGCGAAAGTATTTCCTGACATTGAGTGTATTTACATGGACAGTTTAATTCCCTTTCATTCAGAATGAAAGTTCATTCCTATTAAAAATGATCCTGTAAACACCTAATTCGGAGTGAAAATGGCCAATGCCATTGAAAATTCATTCCGATGTAAGGGGCTGGAATATTCCGTTTCTAATTCCGAATGAAATAATTTCTCACACTTGTATACACTCATTCCTCTTTAAGTTCATCACGGTCTTTCTGCGCATGCTCGCTTCCTTGCCCTTCTGGCGCGATGACGTACATAGCATGCGCGGCAAGATGGCAGCTTCTAAAAGCACGGTCTTCTGTCTCCCTTCTTCGACCTTCTACCTCCCTTCTCCTCCTCAACAGACGAAGCATTAGCAGAACAAGGTTGTTGTCATAGTGCTGCTGCCTCAAGAATATAAACAAAACAAGCCCGAAAAAAGCACTAAGAATGGCGTCGTCAAGCATCTTGTTATCCGGAATGAGGACTACACTAGCCATGTTTCCATCAGCCTGTTTAGATGCGCATCTAGAAGTATCGCATCAGAAAATTATGATGGAAACGCCAAAATTCAAATTAAAATCCCCTGATTCGCACAAACTAAAATATGTTCACTTTAGCCGGGTTTTCGTTGATTCGAAAAAATTTTGATTCGCAAAACGGGGGATGGAAACAGTTATGTTCGAATTATGTCTGTCGTAGCGCACCTCCCTCCATGGTGATATTCACACTCCGGGTCGGGAAAGCGGTAATGCATTTACAAGCTGGTTGCCAACCGCCAGAAAACATAGAAGAAGAAGAACGCGAGACTTGTTTTGTTTCCGGTTCTGCGGAAAACTCATGCGAGTTCATAGTTTTCACTAAAGTCCGTACATTTAATGGAAACACACAGGATTCGTATTTCTTTTAATTTCCCAATGATTCAAATCACTTTTGGATGGAAACATAGCTAGTGTTTTCTTCTGGTAAACATAAACATGTAACATCCACCCCGCCCCCTATCCAATCAGAAACCTTCCCTGCCCCAAACCTTGCGCGGACCCGACATTCATTCTGAATGACAAGCCATCATGTAACCGCACCCATAGAGATATGGGGCGTGGCAGTGTACTACTGATTGCAAATAGCAGGCATCTGCCTGTCAATTTAGAATGATTCTGATTTGTTCATTAACATATGCATGTGGGTAAGAAGAAAATTGGCAGGTGCGCATATGATAAATTCAACAGTAATTTTGCGAAGGCACTTATTTATTGCGCAGTGTAAGAACATTTTTATGCAGATATTAGTGAATGAGGCCCAGTGTGGTTAACGGTACAGTACATGTTACATTCTTTCTACTATACTCAGGTCTGTCTTTCAAAAGAGAGCTTGATCTTAACGAAATTTACTGAATAAATACAGGTTATAATAATAATCATAATAATAGTCGTAGTAGTATTTTATGAAAACAGAAAATGGGTTCACTTAAGTAACAGTTATGCAGCTATACAGTAGAGTGAATGATCTCATATTAAATGTAAAGAGATTTAACTGACACTGACACCTTTCATCTAATGCTCAGCAATTAAGCAGCTGTCAAAAATGTATTGAGAACTCACTGAAAGGTTTAATTGAATCTCAAGTGAGGCTTTGACTTGCAGCTTGAAATGTGTTTCAGTTGCAAATGCCTGCACGTACAACATTGTCCACATATAAAGGCCTGCACCCCCTCACAGGTGTTTTCGATTACACTGGCTAATTATACCTCAGCTGTGGTTGGAGGTGGGCACAGCTATGCTTTGAACTACTGTATGTGAGGTCAGCAGTCAGGGAGATGTCAATCAAGCATTGTCTGTACACGCCCACACAGGTCTGAGAAGACATCTAATCAGCCAAAATAATTGGTGTGCAGGGCTTTTAAATGCAGACTGTGTAGTTTTTAGAATTAACTTGAGCTTTAACAGTGTAAATTTACTCCTTCCTCTCATTCATAACATTTTAGGTTGGTTACTCTGCTCCAACACTCTTTTTTCTATCTCTCCCAGTACTCAGTACGATGCTCTGAATAAATGAACAGCAGCTCTAGTAACCCTCTGAATTCATGAAGAGCCGATTTCAGTGTCGGAGTGCTGATATCCTGAGTACCAATTTATAAGCGCGCACACCCACTCACACAGATATTGGTGCCAGCAGTGTTTGTTCAAGCTGCAGTCAGACACACACAATGCATGTCATCTGTTTCACTGTGACTGCACAGCAGAGTGAAGAAAATACAAAAGCCGTGAGTCAGGAGGAGACAGAAAGGGAAAGAAATGGAGAGACAGGGAGATGTGTTTTTGTGTATACGTTCATCTTTAAACACAGTAGGGACTTAAGTGGATTTGCAAAGAAAGAAAACATTTGATTTACTTCTTTGCTGACAGACTTGTGTTCATAAATGCACTTCCCACATGTCTTCTTTTTTTTTTTTTTTTCAGTTCAGTTTTTGGTGACATGGCTATGTTGTGTTGCTTTGACGATGCAGCAGATTGGGGGCTCAAGTACATTTGAACAGATTAGTCAGAATCTTTTCTGCAAAACAAACTGAGACCGTAAGTTAAGACGTTCATTTCAAAACATGAATAAATTTTGTCACTGTGAGGAGTGTTGCGGTTCTCATGCCTGTGTGAGGAGGTAGGTAGACACTACATGAGTAATCCAAGGACAAAAATAATTGCTACATCTGTTGTCTGGAAACTAAAATTTGAATCATGCAGCCCTTAAATAAAGAGATTAATTACTGCACCATGCTGGTAGTCTGCTAAGGTTGTCATGTTAGTAGTCCAGTAACAAATGCTTATGTGCTGAACTTTGTACGAGAATGCTTTATCTCAGTATGGAAGTTCATACTTATATTATGACTCCAGCTTCAGTATTTTAACAAAATAATCGTACCTCAAGGTCACTTTAAAAAACTTCAGAGCTCTAAATAGTGGAAAGAGCGTACTCAGATATCTTGGTGTGGCTCAGTTGTCAACATGTGGACAGAAGGTTGTACATGGGGGAGATGGTAACCCCTGTCTCTGTTCAAAGATATTCAGAGATGTTAAATGGGAAGTCACCTGGAGCATCTTTATCAAAGACTGTATTAAAGTAATGGACGTAATGACATCACCCACTGGTTTGTGAACTTCTGTTTTGAAGCCTCGAGTTTGGCATTTTGGCCATCACCATCTTCGATTTTTGAAGCCAGGATTGACCATATTTAGACGAGAGGGTGGAGATAACCCTGACACTAGCTTGCACAATATTTTTTAGACAAACAAAATGTTATAATTCACTATCATGAACTGAAACCAAAATGAAAGAGCACAGGTCAGCCTACAGACTGTGAATGTGGGGTTGCATTACCTAACCAACTTTATCGCCGTGGAAATGACTTGTCAACATATGGCACCCACATGTCATATAAAGTTGCCACACCTTTTTATGCATAACTTTAACTCTTTTCCCGACAAAGACGACATTTGATGCCCATTTGAACAGGTTCCGTGTTTGGCTTTGTAACAGATACTCTGATAGGTAGAAGCCCAGTAATACCAAAGTTTCCCGAAGTTTGTGGAACTCATGGAATTTTACCACCTGGCCTTTTAAAATGATAAAAAAATAATAAAAAATACAACTGAAAGTAAAATGGGTTTTAAACTGTTCTATGCCAAACCTGGTGATATGTTATTTATCTCAATAATTTGGCAAATATATTTGAATATTTGTTGTATATATAAAGTTCATGATGTATATATTTGATACAAAGCATAATTTATTTTAAAAAAATGAAACGTCACTTTAAAGAAAGTTTTTAAATGGTGATGACTTGCTGGTAAATGAATGAAAACACATTGAAATCCTCATAGATAGTTTAGAGCCTCGGGTTTCTAAAGATATATGACATGTCTATGTTTCATGTAGGTTGGTGGAGTGTAACAGTCATTTATAATCACCTGGCGAGATTTAATTTTTTTATTCAAATAATTCCATGGGTAGCCTTATGCCTTAATAAAATGTAAACAGGTGATTTATGTAAAAATTCACCTTGGTACAGTTGTCATGAATGGGAAAAATTAGCTGTAGAGACATATAACATTTTTTGAACCAGGCTGTGAACATGTTTATTTCTGCTGTAAAGCTGGGCATTTTAACATGGGGGGTCTGTGGAAATTGACTTGCATTTAGAGTCAGCCTCAAGTGGCCATTAGAGGAACTGCGGTTTTTGGCACTTATGTTGTAACTAAGATATCTGCTGGAAAAATTATTTTTTTCACAGACCATTTATTGAGTTACTGAGTTATTACAGACACCGCTAACGGCTAACAGCTAACAGCTAACAGCTAACGGTTAGCCCAGCTAATCTACGATAACCATGTTATTAATTACAAAACGTGCACACAGAAATAGTAATGTTTGTTCAATCATTGTGTTTATAGACTTTACAAACATCACATTAGTCTAAACGGTGATATAGTGACGTGAAAAATGTGAGATAGCCTATACATATATAGCTAAACTCTGCTGGTTTTCTACCCGGAAGTATTTGTAAACAACAAGGCGATTCCCTCTGTAGTAGATCATAAAATGGCCATATGAATGATTTTTGTTACAGCCAGTCATAACAATTTTGGAAGACACTGAAAATGATATATTGTGCCACAGTTTGTAAAATTCTTTTAAAACTAAGCTATAACTTCGAGGCTTTTTTCCCCCTCTAACGTTCTTATCATTTTCAGGAACCTACTTCCCCTAGATTTCCAACAGTTAAATGAATAAATGCAGGCAGTGTTTTTTTTTCCATGTCTTGCCTGTTCACATCAAAGTCTGAAAGGCTGTGACAGGTCTGAATACTTGCTAAAACAAATAAAGGCTCAATCAAAACGTGAGAGGCATTTCTCCCACTGTACCTGTACTGTTTGGCTTTCTTTTTTTTTTCAACCAATAAAAGAGACTATCACAAATCACTGAAGCAGGTAATTACTCCAAAACTAATTAGCTGACAAGTCAAGGACAGCTAGAATTGCGACAATAATGGAGGGTGGGGGGCTTTCCCGTCACAAGAAAGAAAATGGAAAAAAAGCAATTAGATGGAAAATGTATGGAAATGTAGCGTGTAAACAACTGAGGAGGGCAGTTAGGGAGGAGAACCAGCAAGATGGAGATTAACTAGAATAATGGAATTCACAACACTGTCAACACGCACACACCCACACACACACACACACACACACACACTCTCTTGTTAAATGTATTTTATTCCCACAATCTTGCTCTCACCTTGTAGATATAATCCTCTTCCCCTAACCGTTATTTTTCTCCCTTAAAATGTAGCTGTCTCTCTTCTTTCATTCATCCTCTCTGCATCCCTCTCTCTTTCTCTGCTTGTCTTTTTTTCTCTAATATACCCAACTGTTTTTTTCCCCTTATCATTTCCTTGCTCTTATTAAATTTTCTTTAGAGTCACTAGCACCTAATTACTGTATGGCCCTACTGCAGATGAGGACCATATTACACCACTGTACACATCCGGAACACACACTCGTCTGCACGGACACACATCCAATAAATATGATGCATTTAATTAACATGCTTCTCTCCCCTTCACCTGTGCTCTTAAGCCTTATCATAGAGGATTTAAGCCAGGCTCCTTCAGCCTCCGGCTTTCCATTATGTTGTCTTATTTCATTGTTTTAAAGTATTCTCATTAACATAAATTTGTTTTTCAGATT
Source organism: Epinephelus lanceolatus (assembly GCF_041903045.1). Classification (NCBI taxonomy): domain Eukaryota; kingdom Metazoa; phylum Chordata; class Actinopteri; order Perciformes; family Serranidae; genus Epinephelus; species Epinephelus lanceolatus. The sequence continues at coordinate 39,837,914 of NC_135744.1, read as the reverse complement.
TAACCTTTATGCAAACAACACAGTGTATTTTCACTCCATGTGACTTGGCACAAGATTTATTTTTTTTAAACCATTGCCAGAACTTTCAGTCAAATCACATTTCTGCAGCAACACATGCTGTTATTGACGGTTTGTCTTTAAGCAGAATAAATCACAGCAAACAATAAAGACATAAAGTTGGGTTTTGAGGAGTTATGAACTCTGGGAGATGTCATGAGAACAAAAATAAGCAACTTACCACTTCTATGCCATTAGTCCTGTCTTGTGTGAACATTTCAGCCTGTTCTCATTCCCAGGTTGGAAAAAATCAACACTTTGTCCTGCCCCTCTGTGTTTGATACCCACGCTGAAGGCACCCCGTTGCCGTCTGTATGAAACACACGGGGCTTTCAGCTAACTCCTTTGTAAACCCATCTGTAGTAATATGTGATGCTTAGAGCAACAGGTGAAGTATAAAGAGTGACAAAGTCTGGGGCACCGAGTGGCTCACCTGGTAGAGTAGGAGCCCCACATATAAAGGCTACATCCTTCCTAAAATGGTTGTGGGTTCGATTCTGATTCTGGCCCTTTGCTGCATGTCATCCCCACTCTCCTCACCCATTCATGCTACCACTGTCCTGTTAAATAAAAGCCCAAAAAGCCCACAAAAACAAGAGAGGGTGGTGTTTGAGTCAAACAAACACAGACTTTCAGCCAGGACACTTCCATCCCTGACCCGTCTGAAACCAAATGTCAGTGTCGTTTTAACATTAATATAATATACATCCATTCTCCTAGCTCCATTGAACAGTGACCTCCAGCTCTTGCTGGGACGGTTTGCAGCTGAGTGTGAAGCGGCTGGAATGAGAATCTGAGGCCATGGTCCTCAGCCAGAAAAGGGTGGATTGCCCACTCCAGGTCAGGGGGGATGTCCTGCCTCAGGTGGAGGAGTTTAAGTATCTCGGGATTTTGTTCACGAGTGAGGGTAGGATGGAGCGGGAGAGTGACAGGCAGATTGGGGTGGCGTCAGCAGTGATGCAGGCGCTTAAGCGGTCCGTTGTGGTGAAAAGGGAGCTTGGCCAAAAAGTGAAGCTCTTGATTTACCGGTCGATCTACGTTCCAACCCTCACCTATGGTCACGAGCTCTGGGTAGTTACCGAAAGAACGAGATCGCGAGTACAAGCGGCCGAAATGAGTTTCCTCCGCAGGGTGGCTGGGCTCAGCCTTAGAGATAGGGTGAGGAGCTCGGACATCCGGGAGGGACTCGGAGTAGAGCCTCCTCCACATCGAGAGGAGCCAGTTGAGGTGGTTCGGGCATCTGGTAAGGATGCCTTCCGGACGCCTCCCTTGGGAGGTGTTTTGGGCATGTCCAACCGGGAGGAGACCTTGGGGCCACCCCAGGACACACTGGAGGGACTACATCGCCCGGCTGGCCTGGGAACGCCTCGGGGTTCCCGCGGAAGAGCTGACGGAAGTGGCTGGGGAGAGGACTGTCTGGGCTTCTTTGCTGAGGCTGCTGCCCCCGCGACCCGGACCCGGATAAGCGGAGGACGACGAGTACGAGTACATCCATTCACCACATACTTATGCCACTCAAGTGATGTATTTACTGTATGATGTCATGCACTGGTTTTAACCCGAAACAAGATGTTTTTTTTTTCTTACTCTCTTTATTGAAGAAATCATCACTTAGAAGAAGTAACATAAAGACAAAAGAAGAATCCTGCATCATAATGAGAAAAGCATAAGATAGCAGGCATGACTCCACTCTTAGTAAGACAATATACAACAAGTCAGCTGGACATGTGGTGAATGTAATATAATAAAGAGAAGATGGAGGGGAAAAAAAATCATCATTTATAATTTGAATAGAAACAAACTACTAAATATAGTCCTGAAATATAAAATATCTTTCTTTGCTTTTATTTTATTTTAATGCGTTTAGCCTATTTGAGAAACAAAGACACATTAACATTATGTAAAAACTATCCATACTAGGGGGAGGCTAAATCCACAGATAAAATCAAATAAAATAAATACAGATAAAGTAATACAGATTCAGAATAATGTACCTTTGGTTCAAATAAAAGTGATTAAACACACTGAGTTTTAATTGCTTTCTTATTCTTAAGGCCTCTTATTGTGGTGCTTTAGAAAACTTGAAACCCTTATTATTATTGAGCACTTAAAACCCAGGGTCTTAGTCTTAGTCTTTGGTTTTTTTTTCTTTTGGTTTTTTCCTTTCATATATTTATTACAAGCTGTGTAAGCATTTCCAGGGTGCATGGTACATGTCTGAAAAATAAAATAAAAACTCTCAAATTCAGTTCATTGAACATATAAACCTAAATATTATTGTAATTATTCCAAAACAAGATGTTTATTCTAAACCTAACCATGTCGTTTTGTTCCTTGAGCCTAACCGCAACCAAATATTAACTTTAACCTGGTGTTACGTTCACCCAGGAGACAGCTGTGCATCACACACAAATATTAAAGGGTGGATCTCATTGAGATGGGAAAGGGTGCCTTCAGCTTCTGTATCAAAGGCAACGGGTGTGAAAGTGTCTGTATTCAATGACTTGGGATGAGAGCACAGTGACCCTTTTCTACCATTTTTCCTCTGTTAAAGGGGTTTCTAGGGGGAGTTTTTCCTTATCTGCTGTGAGGGTCCAAGGACAGAGGGATGTCAAATGCTGTAGATCCCTCTGAGGCAAACTGTGATTTATGATATGTGGGCTTTATAAATACAATTGAATTAAACTGAATGAAACCCTGTACACTCTCACTATGGATGCTTGGATTTTCACACACAGTGTTACTTTGATCTTGGATTGAACAAAGCCATAAAAACTTCAATGATACTGGACATCTGACGGAGTCACATGTTTAAACACAACTTCAGGGCTCTGGAGTGCTTAATAAATGTCTTCTTCATCATCCTCTTCAAACTCTCTTGAAAGGTTCTGCACATTTACACAGTATGCAGTAATTAGGGTCCGGGCAGCTAAGCCGCCAGGATGCTATTGTAATCCTAGGTATTCTTCTTCTTTCTTCTTCTGAGGAAATCATACTTCCCATGGGTGAAAACTCACCAAACTTTGCACAGAGGTCCAGTCTCATGCCAGATATCCTCAGCTGTAAACTCAAGCCAATAGTCCTGATGGTGGCGCTACAGCAAGCGTCTAAAGTTCAAAACTTTGAAAATTCATAACAAATCAACCATACATGCTACAACTTCACAACTTTCATCAAACTGTAGCCCCAATACTGAAGAAACTTTTGTACATTTAAACCTATTAAACATTATGAAGTTCGTCGCTCTGATTCTTCTCAGTTTTTTGATTTATCAAAAATTGAGCCTACAGTGCATCAAAATGTTTGACTGTAAACGGTACTGTAAACATATACATGCAAATTCTTGCTAAATAATTCTTCAATGTTCATGAAAAAATGACAAAATTCTAGAGTCATGGTAGATGATGTGTGGCAAATTTCAGAATTTTATCTCAAAAACTGAATTTTTGACAGCATTTTGAATTTTGCTCTAATGTGAACAATTAGAGTCAATGTAAAAATGGTAATTTTAAACAACAGTTTTTCACTTATGGAGCAAATCAATGATTGTTACAAACAAATTACCAACATCTCCATGCTGTCTAGATGCAATATGTGTATTTTCAGATTTTTGTCTTAATAACTGAATTTTTTACAGTGGTTTCAAATCTGCCTTTCCATGCATGGATGGCTGCTTTCCTACACAACAGTGAATGGCTTACTCAGTTTGTGAAGCCACTGTTGAGTTGCAACTTGCCAATTAGCTCAGAGCGGTAGATGACCGTCTTAGGTTCCAGAGGTTGCTCAGAATTGCCTAAAAATTCCCGGACCCGACCCATCGCTGCGCAGCAGCTATAATTCTGGTTTAAATCTGGTTCATTCATCTGGTTTAACTTGTCTAACTTTAAAGCTGCAGGAACTGATTGCTGATGCATGCCCTGGAGAGAGCCAAACAGGGAGAGAAAACAGAAGAAGAGAGAATGGGGTCACTCTCCCCTCTTTCCCCTCGTCAGTCCCTCTGTTGTGGCACAGTGTATCTGATGTACGACGCAGCGTCACATTTACTTATGGAGGTCCTCTGGCATCCTCCTGCCAAATCCCTGCGGCCGTGTCAGCTTCTGAACCTGCCACTTTGGTGTCAACATCTATTCTGTAACAGTTTAGCCGAGACATTAAGCTTCAGGCCCCGACCTGAGAGACAAATCTCTGCTGTGCCCAATCCGATCCCGCTCACGGTCAGCTGCCCCGATGTGTGGAGTAAGAGGAGGTGGAGGGGCGGAGGCTGCCTGTCGTGTGAATACAGATGATGTCACGACGGACTGGTTTGTATTCAGAGATGAGTCTGAACGTATATCACAGAGCGGAGGATTTTCTCTGAAGCTGGTGTCTTACTCAGCCAGCAGACAGATGCTAAGTCCAGTGGGAGTGGGGCTTGTAGAAGATGGATAAAGGGATGGAGACAGGCTGAGAGGACATGGTGGAATGAAGGGATCTCCTTTTCACTATCTGGTTGTCCATCTCTACACACCTCTATCCATTAGTACATTCTTCTCCATCTCTTAGGTCACCGCTTCTTCTATCTCTCCATCTCTTTATTATTCTATCTTGTAGTCTTTTATTATTCCATCTATCTGTTCTTGTGCTCCTCCATCCTATGTATCCATCATTGCTTCTGTCTGTCCTTGCATTCCTTCATCCAACTTGCCAACCCTGCATTATTACACTTCTCTGTCTCTGCACCAGTCTTCTCTCCATCTCTCCATCATTCCCTCTTTTCCTCCCATCCTGTATCCTTCTAACTTTCTATCCTTCCACATATCTCCATATTTTTATCCTTCCATCATTCCATCCAGACATTCCTCTCCATCATTTAACCTCTCAACTCCTGCGATGCCATCTATCTTTCCTTCCTTTTATTCTGCCATCCTTCCCTCAATCCATATTGCCAACCCTGCACTCTGCCACCATTCCTCCATACTTACATGCTCCATCATGCATTCCCCCGTCCCTCCATCTCCCTATGACTGCATTCTTTCATCCATCTTTTATTATCTCTTCATCCCTCTCCAGCTGTCTATCTCCATGTTCCTGCATCCATCTATCTATCTATCTAGCTCATCCCTCCATCATTAAACCATCCCTGTCTGGTCATACATTTATTCCTCCATCCCTCTATCTTTGATCATACGTTTTTATGTCTATTGCCCATTTATCTACCTCTCTTTCTCTGCTTTTCTCCATCCTTCCATCTCTCATTATTCCATCTCTTCATCCTTTTCCTCTTGTTATATTCGACTTCATCGCCCCTCTGTTGTGCTGACAGTTCGTTGTCAGACAACAGAGGACACAGTTGTCGTACCTTTTGTCACTGCGGATATGTTCTCTCTCTTTCTGTGTGTTTGTCACCTTGCTCTTTCAAAACCTCCCATGTGACAGCAGCTCTTCGGCTCGTCCTGTCAGCCGGCGCTGATGTCATCCTGCTCTCACCTTTTACCTTGTCACTACCTGTGATGTGTTGATTTCACTACCACGCTGCTGCTGCTGTGTGTGTGTGTTTGTGTGGTAATACAATGACACACACATTCATTATTTTATTAGTAACCCACCATCTCTCTTTTTTGGGTCAACAACTCCCCTTTTCTGTTCACATCCAACACCCTCCTGCAGGGTGTCACCTCCATGGAGCCTAAAAGACACATGCACAACAACAAGGACGCACGCGCACACATACACGTACAGGATCCTCTGGCTGGCATCTGTGCTGCTGCTTCCCAGTGTTGCAGGCTGTAATTGCAAAGTGAAGGCTTTATGACACACTGGTTGTGGCAGGAGCTTGAGGAGGCGACTGTGAAGCCCTTTTTAAAGGCGCTACAGCTGCTACAGTGCAGTCTGAAGAAATACTTACAGTGTTTATGACCTACATATATGTAGTAACAGGGATGATCATACATTTTTTATTAGTGGTCACAGTCTTGGGAGTTGTTGGTGTAATAAAAGCTTAAGTGTTGTAAAGTAGTTAATGCTTTTTCTTTCTTTTTTGATACTCAATGGAAAATTCTGCACCTGGCAAAATATGTTTTCCCTTACACACAACTCATGTCTGTACTTTGGTTGAGTTTACTACCCAGCCCTACATCTGACATAGATAGTAATGTGGTGGGGCTGATCTGCCTTATCCATCATTTTTGTATTATCAAGACACCTCATAATGTATTATTGCTAGAGCTGCTTTTGGGTCATGTCACAAGTCTTTAAGTCATAGCAAATAAATCCCTGAATGCTGCCCATTAAAAGTCTCATAGCAGTCACGTCCAAGTCAGGTGTCAAGCCCATATTTTTGTAACTTAATGGGACAATTCATCCTCAAAATTAAATATTTTTCTTCCTACCTGTTGCGCTATTTATCAGTCTAGATGTCAGCCTTAAATGTAATGAGACTAGATGGCACTTGGCTTGTGGAGCACCAAAAAAATACATTCAAAAAACACAACATCAATGTCTCTTCCCAGAAATCATTACCCGGCTACTCAAGATAATTAACAGACCTTGTTATGAACAGTTTCATGTAGGAACAACACATTCTCACTCTGACCTCGTCACATATAGATGTTTTGGTCATGGAACTTTCCACATCCACATACGATCTGCGAGGTACCCTGGGTGCATTGGTGGTTGACGTTCTGGGATACATTACATACAGTCTCTTTCAAAATAAATGCACTATGTCAGTACAACACCCCAAATTGACATTTTTTTCTTCAACAACAAACACACATGGTTAGGTTTAGGCAACAAAAAGAAGTGGTTAGAATCTTAGGTGACGCCAACACTGCTCTCTTGGGTGAAAGTCGGTGTTTGTTGGTTGCATATCATGTTGACGTTAAAGGACACCTTTTTTTCATTGGTTTCTGACGCCACAAGTCGGATTTGGATTTTGACAACTTCGGAGTGAGGCTGTGCTCGTAGGAACTATTTTCTTTTTACCAAACTACATCAGCCAACCGTATCACCAGAAAGAAGTGTGCATCTATGCACAGACAAGAGGCTCCACGCAACAGCGTGAGATGTAAATACTGATGGCATCTTTCTCGGCTGAGCTGTAACATGAGCTATAGCTCAGTGGTGCTAATTGAGCTAGCAGTAGACGCACGCTTCCTTTGGCGTACTGATTTGGTTGGCAGTTGTAGTTGGCTGGAAAAAAATAGTTCCTACATGAAACTGCTCACAACAATGTCTGTGGATTATCTTGAGTAACCAGGTCATGATTTCTGGAAGGAAACATTGCAGTTGAGTTTTTCAGATGTTTGTTTCTGGCGCTTTGAGCACCACAAGCCGAGTATATTAGGGAGAAGGCTTCAAGGCTCTTCTAGTCTACAGCTCTGATAATCACTTTTTTTAACTATTTTGCATGACTTTACTATAATAAATTATGTTAATCTATTGATTACTGTATCATATTCAGGAGAAAATATGCTCATATTCATTTTACACAGCTGATTTTTCAGCTTTTCCAGATTTCCCATCATTTCAGTGGATAATTCCCTGGCTGGCTGCACAGAGAGAAAGATCAGCCCTGCACACATCACAGCCAGAGAAAAAGAGTCGGAGAATAACTCCCCTGTGATCAGACCATATGCACCCGTCAGCTATTTCCTTGTGCTGCTGGGAAGAGAAGGCTACTGCGTTTGAGAGTTTTATATGTACGATATACTGTATGCCACCATAATTAACCAAAGCCATACAAGGTATCTGTGCTGGGCTTCTCATCTGTCATCGCGAAAAAAGAGAAACATCACTATGGCTTCCCACAAAGTTTTTTTATTCTCCAAGTTTTTTATTCAGCAGGCAGAGTGAAGTTACAGGGTTCTTTTAGGAGTTTTGGGTGGGTGCAGGGGGTATTGATTATCCTGCAAGGTGTTGTTCAGGCATGCGTGGCATGCTGTGCAGAATATTGATCATAATATTTGCATGCCACTCCAGATGTTGGAGGGAGTTTATTTGATTTACAGGCAGTTAGAGGTTGGCAGTATCACTTCTTCAGCAGTTTTGTCTGTGCAGGGCGCTCATGGCAGACATCACCACCAGGTAACAGCTACATTAAAGCCCTGTTTACACATATGGACTCAGAAACATGCTGGCAGAGCATAGCACACCTCATGTCTCAAAAGTTGCCCAGTGGCATGTGTGGACGTAGAGGGACAACCTTTAGACAACCAATCACACTTGTTTCATTTTTCTTGACAACTAGAGGCAGTTGAATTCTACTCCAGCTCATTAATGTATTGCTGTGATCTATGGCTCCCTAATCCACTATGCTATAACAACAAGGAACCCGATTAAAAAAATGCAATGAAACAAATTGTGTGGGTAATGAATAGCCTCAGGCTAGTGTGTGAACAGGAGGCTAGTTGCTTCCTAAATTCCCATTCTGATTAATATTACAGTGGGAGGTCAGTCATAAAATATTTGCTCTGCTCCTGGGTAGTTAAAAGCCATTGAGCTGGACCTTATTTAAGCCATTTCCAACCATCAACTGACATTGCTTGATCAGTGGAATGGGGGATGAGCAGTTCAGAGATGTAACCAGGTGTGTGTCCATACGGTGCTCTAAAAACAAATACAAGAATTTTAAAATCAATTCTGTACTTCACTGGTAACCAGTAAAGACAGGCCAGTACCAGGGTGATATGGTCTCTCTTCCTGGGTCCAGTGAGGAGTCTTGCGGCTGCATTTTGGAGAATAGGGCTGACTGACTGATAGAGGGAATTGCAATAGTCTCTGCGGGACGAAATAATATTGTGTGCAAAAATCTCTAACTCTTTAGTAGGCAAGAAGGGTTTTAATTTTTCAAGTGGCCTAAGATGGTAAAAGCCAGTGCTGACAACGGAGGTTATTTGTTAATCAAATTTGAAACCAGGATCAAAGAATACACCAGGATTTTTCACATGTACTTTTACATTTAATAACAGAGACCCAAGGGCATTGGTTGTGGATTGGAAGCAATGGGGTGTGGATGTCAGTGAAATCAGTAGTGAAGGTGGATGCATGCATGGGTGGAAGGTGTAGTGAGTTGAGAGCGTTTGATGCCTGAAAAAGAACCAAAGAAACAACAGCAGAGGATGATGGCAAGAGACAGACTGCCAGCCAGGCCAGGCAGCAATATAGATTCTGGAAGCACCGGGCCCAGGTGATTCCAACTATCATGATGACCCCGCCCACGTACTTGCAACTGACAGAGAGGGAAACGGATAAACAGAAGCAAAATATAAGACAGGCCAGGGGCCGTCACATGGATGCAGACTTGACAGGTGGGTCAAAGATTAAAACCTCTATTTTATCCTGGTTGGGTTGAAGAAAGCATTTTGCTATCCAGTATTTTACGTCCTCAATGCAGTTTACGAAATTGTTGACACTGTGAGAATTGCAAGGTTTGAGTGGAAGATACAGCTGTGTGTCATCAGCGTAAAAATAGTAAGAGATATTATACTTTCTCCAAATAGACTCTAGGGAAGCATATACAAGGAAAATAAAATAGGGCCCAATATGAAGCCTTGTGGTACGCCTGATGGGTGCAGAGGAAGAGGACATTGTCAATTGAAACAGAGGCAGGTCAGTTTTGTAAGTAGCAGACAAACCACTGTGGGGCCAGTCCCTGAATGCCAATAACATTCTTAAGGCGTTCCAAAAGAATGGAGTGATCAACTGTGTCCAAGGATGAAGAATTAATACAGTCTTATTTCCTAAATCTAGAGACAAGAACAAACCATTTGTCACTCTCAAGAGGGCAGACTCTGTGCTGTGGTGCTTCCTAATGCCTGACTGAAACGTTTCCAGAATGCTGATGTAACCGGGTGGTTATTTACAGTGTATATATTGTATTTCTTTTCTGTGTCCCTCAGTCTGTTTATGTTGCAGCAGGCATGGCGATCGCGGCAGGTGTGTGTCACGCCCCTTACCGGCATCTGTAGTGCAGCCGCGTTATTGGCTGCTAATGCGGATCTGTTCATATACCCCCCCGCTGTCGTTTAGTCGCCCTCTCTCCCCTGCTGAAGCAAGTGCTGGCCAGCGTGCAGCTCCACCGAGCCGTGGTTTCCCGGCGTAGTATGTGCCGTGTGTTCGTTCTCCAGGTATCTGTAGCACAGTCTTATGATGCTGTGAAGATGTTATAAGGTGCCATGTTGACAGTTCTCTGTTCCAGGTTGGCGTGTTGAGCCGAGGTGTGTGTGTGTGTGTCCCCGCCGCTGCTGCCGTTAGCTTCCAACAGCTAGATTATTGATTTGTGCAGGCTACAGCTGACCACGCAGGTAAACAGTGCCACAAGCCCAATGTTATTTTGTCTGCTAGTGCTTATGTAGCTTCTGTATTGGTTACTAACGCTCACTCTGTGTCTCTTTTAAAGTTTGCCTGCCGTTAGGCTGCTGTTTTGCCCTGCCTTGCCTCTTACCTCCATAGTTTGTTTTCTTTTTGTTTTGCCTGGCTCACTTAGACAGCCGCTCTGCCACTCTGCCGCTCTGCCTTCGTCATTTAGACGCCCTTTTTTTTAAAGTAGTGTATTGTAGTTCAAGACTGACCTCAGACCGTGACTCCTTAGTGGGGGGTGGGAAGTTAACACAGCATTGAGGACCTGCTAAATTTATGCATGTAGCATGTTTATTTTTGTTTTACTTTCGTTTTGATTTGAGTTTGCAGTTGTTTTGTATATAGATATTTTGTTTGGTTTCTTTTCTTTTTTTTGTTTATTTGCGCAGTTGACCACAAAAACAGCTAAAGTGTTGACTCTCTCTTTCTAACTTAACTTTTGAGCCACTGGTACAGATTAATATTGTACCCTTTGGAAATAAAAAGAACTATATAACTGTTTTTTTTAAAAAAGAGAAATAACTTAATAAAGAAATTATTTTATTGAGAGTAATAAAACTTGATAAACTTCTTACATCGTGCCTGTATTCATTTGTGTAACTTACCTGTGTATGGGTGATTTTTGGGAAACCCTCTGAGAAATTAAAGCAAAAAGTAGATTCTTTAGGTGCAAGTCCTAAGGTGGCATTGTTGGTGCTAATTCTCCAGATCTGCCTCTTGCAGTTCAACTGGTATTGCCACACTGAATTTGTTCAAAAAGGAGATGAGTTGAGAAAAGACTACTTTTTGAGAATTTTGGATGAGAATGAGAGCTTTGAGATAAACACCAACATTCTGTGAGAAAACATGTTACCCGCATCACCTCAACTCAATGAGCCCAACTGCACTCATATGTGATAATGTTAGTCCCCATAGTGGTCTGTCATTGTACTGAGACCATTTGAAATTGCCTGTGTTGGTATTGTAGGTGGAGCTGGTGTAGACGAGGGGCTCAGTTGGGAAGATTTTGTCCCCTTGTCCATAATTTCTCATGGCTGGCCTGCACCCAGGCCATACACATCCTGTTTGTCTGTGAATATCGTTTTGGTCGCTGGTGATGGCCTGCTCCATGGTCTTCAATATGTCAGCTGTTTATTGGGCTGTAACATGGCAGGATTCAAATTAACTATAAAACTAGTTTAATGTTTACTGATGTTTCTCTTTATCACTTTTTTCAATTGTCATTTTAATCTGCAAGTTTATTAATAGGCACTGCTTCTGAAGCAGCGCAGTTGTTCTGATTCATGATAATTAAGGTCGTGCGAATGTGACTCCTGTTTATGAGTGATTGGGACTCATCAACATTTGTACAGTAAAATGATTGAAAACAGATGCTTCTGAGTGTTTGTCTTTGTACCCTGCATTTTTATGTGCAAATAATTTCACAAATGCACACTCATCACAGAGGTTTGTTTTTTTTTACAGGGTTTAGAAATGAGTACTCTTAACAAATTTATGGATGCTTTATGTTAAGGGTATTTTATACATTGTTGCCTTGAGCTTGATCAGTGTTGATATGTTAGGAGATACTATAATTTATATAATAAAACTTACACAATGCCCAATGTATTACTGTACATTTTATAGAATTTTTTGTCCAACTCTTTGTGTTAAGCAAAAGTTTGTCCCATTTCAGAACTGATTCTAATTCATTAACTTGGACACCAAAGTAACCATTTACCACGCTGCTTGTGTTTACCTCCTCCACCAACAAAAAAAAACAAACAACCTATAAACTGAGTATATCTATCTTGCTTGCTGAAAATGCCACTGCATTGCATCATTGGCAAAAAAAATGTAGATCACCTTGCAATACTGAAATGTGAAAGAGATAGACGCAGCACCAGAAGACGCAAAAGAGGCAAAAGAAGGCTGAAGAAGTATACCAACAGAGTGACGGAGAAGAAAGAAAAAACAAAATTTGACATAGAATGAAAAATAACCCCAAGCAGGGTGCCTATCTTGGCTCATCCACTGGCTCCTGTTCGCTCTAATTTATACATTAGCTGCTGAGGCACTGTTTCTGAGGACACACTCTGCAGACTCCTGGCTGTGGCAATAAATAGTGCTGACATAATGTTATGCACATTACACCCCTAAAAGTAAACTTTAAGCAGTCTGCCTGGTGGCTGGAATCCAACACGAAGCCCTGTATTGTGTCTGAAGTTTGGGATTGGTCCTTTTTTTTTTTTTTTAATCATGTGATTTATCCTCAGTGAAAGAGAGAAACTCCTGGAGGGGTTTGGTTTCCTCATATCATATTTTTATTCCTCTCATTTACAGCAGGCAAGTATGGACTCAAAATAATTTAGACACAGCTGCTGCTTGACGTGAGAAGAAATGATGTGGTAATAGCTATATGCAGAGCTGCTTGTCTGCATCTCGATACTTTTGTCTCTTTTTTTAAGCTTCGTGTCTCTTTTCTCTTTGAAACTCCTTTCTTCTCTGATCGGGTTTTATGTTTCATTTTCAAGGCGAGCACAGAAAGTGTTTATCATTTGCCAGCAGTCATGAAATCCTTGTAGAAAACAGCTATATGAAAAGTGAGACAGATGAGTACAGCAGAGGAGAGAACAGCAGTGCAGACAGAGAAAAATAGTGCCACTGAAATATGTGACGTAAACGACATAAAAAAAAAAATAGAAATTAAATAGAAAAACTGACTATCACTTTTGCAGATCTAGAAGTTCAGCCGGTCAGCTGGAGTGAAGAGTAGGAACTGAAGAAATCAATTTTGGCATCAGTGCTCCATTTCATATTGTTCCTTCCAAAGTGTCATTTAAAGCAGGCAAACACAAGAGCAGGGAGAGATTAATGAGCCAGATGCCAAGTACAGTTTGTGTTCCTGCAGAGTACCAGCCGTGCAACCAATTTGTCTATGTCAACAAAGACATCATGGCAAATACCATAGAAGGTATAGAAACCTCACACTTTCTTCGCTAGCCAGCATTTCACAAGCACCTCCAAGTCCTTGGAATTCTAACAACACATTCCACGAGTCTTGCATTTTTCCAAATGTGCACTATGCCGGATTAAAAGATTATAGTAACAGTAAAATAACCAGAAAACACTCAGCAGTGAGCATTGTTGCAACCTTGGCTCCTAATTGGAAGGAACAGTCCATATAATATGCAACAGTAAGCAGCTAATTATAGCAGCGCAATATTTAGCAGCTTCAACCAAGCAGATCCAGGATCAACAATCTCTATGTACCACAACTAGTGTACAGCTGTATAGTATATATATTTCACTTCATGAGGCAAAACAGGGTAATCCTTCAGGTACAGGCTAGATGTGGCCCACAGATGGAAATGAATACATGACATATGAAAGAGGGGAATGACCGTGGGAGGGAAGAGAAGTGAATGAGGAGTCGATGACAGGAGCAAGGAGGGAAGCACAAGGAGAGGACGGGAAATGAAAAGAAAGGAGAGGAGAAGGGTCGCTGAGATGAGGACAGGTGATGGGACACAATGGGAGGAGAGGAAATTAGATAAGAGTAGATAAGAAGAGAGGAGAGAACATGAGCTGTGGCGTGAAAAGGTGAGAACAGATGAGAGGTGAACTAAATGTCAGTCTTCCTTCTGATTTTCTAACATGCCAACAAGCATTTTGCACGACCTTGTGAACAACATAATTGCTGTTTTACTTACCAAATACAGTCAATGTAAAGATTGCATGTGTATCTCAGTTGCACTGGCTCCTCAACTAAAAAGTCCAAAATTCATTTCACTATGTATTTTTGAGTACAAGTGAAATGGTTTTAAGTTTTGGCTGAAAACAGAAATTCATTTTAAAATCTGGCCCTGTGGTGAATTTGGATTTGGACAACTTTTTTTCTTATACACATGTGTATGTGTCATGCGGTGTGGAACTAGTGGACCCAAATGCAGGAGAATGCAGGCAACAGGAACTCAAATAAATTCCTTTTTTAATCACGGTGAGAGCAGGAAGAAGCAAAACTGAGGATCACATAACAAAACCAAGCTTTCAAAAAAGATTGAACTGAAAATCAGAGAGGTGTACAATGAAGCAGCATTAGTGTTTTAGCGAGGTATGTTGTGTCTAAAGCAAGAGTTTTACATCTTATGGTGGCTCTCCTTAAACCTGGCCTAGCTGATAATGGGTGAGAGGCAGGGTACACTCTGGAGGAAGCCGGGAAATCCCACCCTGACACGGGGAGAACATGCAAACTCTGCACAAAAGGGCTTCCCCATCCCGGGGTTCAAACCAGGACCCCTCTTGCTGTGAGGCAACAACGCTAACCACTGCACCACCGTCCCACTGATACCATATGTTGCCTCTTTAAATCATGTTTTTCTGCTTGGCCCTGATTTGCTAAAGTCGGTTTTTAACTGCGAGCAGGGGCGGAAATCCCGGGGGGAACAGGGGGGACATGACTCCCCCTTCAGTAAAGCTGTACCCCCCTAGAATCATTTGAGACACAATTAATAATTTTTGAACAATGCAGTAGTATTTATCGAAAGCATAATGTAAGCGGTGCTCATTATAATCGCGCAATAATGTGCTATTTAAATCTTAAAAGATTTAGTCCCCCCCCCCCCCCCCCCATTCCTAGTAGTGGTATTTCCCACACTCTTTCCAACGGGTGGGGCTGCTTGGCAGCAGTAGCAACGTGTGGCTGGAACCGCTGCCCACATCACGCATCGCAGGGTAAGATGTTCACTCACACAGACACAGTTTAACTTACACAAGTTACAACACATCCCATTTACTGTTACAACAAGCCCCAGGCCCAGGCTGATAATATAAACTGTCTGCAACATTTCTCCTGCATTGTTCAAAAGCCTACTCAATTACGAGTGCTGCTAAGCTAAAATCTAATGATTAAGCTCAGAGTTTAGTGATAGAGAGGACAGGAGAGGCTCTCTCTGAAAATAAAGAAAACGCATTGAATGAGAAGGTGTGTCCAAACTTTTGGCCTGTACTGTATATATCATAATAATGTAATAAACTTGCAATAAAGGTGGAAGTAGATAGCACACGATCATTTTTAATAGTCAACTGACAAACTAAACCCGTCACTTGACTTGTTTTATGTGAACTAACAAAGAGCCTGGAGCCTGAAGAAAGTGTGGGTTAAAAGAACAAGTTGCTAACCACCTTCCTTGGACCAGTTATCTCTGACTGAGGCTTCAGGGTTTGTCGAGACAGCAAAGGCAAAGAAAGCCTGGCCTTGTTGAACTTGCTTCATGGTACAGCCCTCCGGAGAAAAGGGAGAATTTCAGGTGAGAGAAAAAGGTTATTAGACAGGAGAACAGACAGTGACCTGATTGGCCAGGAAAAATTCTCGAGCATGGAAGGACTAATGAGGCTAAGGCGGGGCAGGTGTGTAGAAGGGTAAATGAGGCAAAACAGAAACCCTCAAACCAAGAAAACACAATCCATCCTCTAAATAATAAACTGACTGGAGTGAAAACAAAGACAGAGTACTTCATCCTGGCAACTTAAATGATACTATAGTCTAAAACACACACTCAGCACAGTCTCCCAGAAAGACTGAAGAAAAGACTGTTGGTGTTTCTCAAATTCAAGGATTCTTCCTTGGTAGGACAAGTCTTTCCAAGGAAGGATCCTACAGACATTAACCCTCTGGGGACTGATGGGATTTCAGGATACTGTGATGATCCTGGTACTCTCTAATGTTGTTGTACAATGTGAACAAATGTAAGCAGTATTTTCAGAGTCACATAACTTTTAGAGAAAATATATTTCTGGATTATACTTGAAAAAGCAAACAGGTAGGCTAAATGAAACTTTTGTGGCACTTAGCACATTATCACTGCTGTTAATGATTAATTAAAAAACTTTTTTATCTTAATCACTGTATTTTAAAAATCTCATTATTCAGCAGCGGACACATTGGAAAGTGTAAATTATGAGGTTTCATGCTTGTGTGATAAAAATTCCTGGAGATATCATTCCGAATAAATTATGTATTTATCTAAATCCTGCCGAGCTCCACTGGTGCAAGTTTCTTTGAAGAGGCCCCACCTTCACTTTCAGCAAATCGTGCACAAAGAATTGTGGGTACTTCTTAACCTGCTGAGGACACACACATGCATCCTTGAAAATTCTCTGAGTGAAGGACTCTGTCCTCAGTAGAATTTGAAGGATCCTTGACATTTGCTCTTAGGTGGGATTTTATGACATGGCATCCTTGAAATTCAGCCATTTAAGGATCCTTCCTTGACTTTGAGAAACACACTGTATATAAAGATGGAAGACATGTCCCCATTTCCTCCTACTGTACAAAAATGAAGCCAAAGAAAGTCCTGGATACAGCCACAGCCATCCAGCCCTGGTGATGTCATTTGGAGCCAGAGTCTGCTCTGTAGAGATCTGAGGAAAGAAAGTTGATTTAAGTATTTACTTTACACACAACCATCTCTAGGGTTTACAGAGGATGGTCCGAAAAAGAGAAAATATCCAGTGAGCGGCAGTTTTCTGGGCAAAAATGACCTGTTGATGCCAGAGGTCAGACTGGTTCAAGATGATAATAAAGGCAACAGTAACTCTAATAAACTCTCGTTACAACCAAGGTATGCAGAAGACCATCTCTGGACGAACAACACATTGAACCTTGAAGTAGATGGGCTACAGCAGCAGAAGACCACACCAGGTGCCACTCCTGTCAGCTAACAACAGAAAACTGAGGCTACAATTCGCATGAGCTCACCAAAAATTGGACAACAGAAGACTGGAAAAACGTTGCCTGGTCTGATGAGTCTTCAGATGCTGGGGTCAGAACTCGGCGTAAACAACATGAAAGCATGGATCCATCCTGCCTTGTATCAGTGGTTCAGGCTGCTGGCGGTGGTGCAACGGTGTTTGGGATAATTTCTCTGCACAGTTCTGGCCCCTTAGTACCAACTGAGCATCATTTAAACGCCACAGCCTACCTGAGTATTCTTGCTGTGTTGCCGCAGTGTCCATCCCTTTATGACCACAGTGTACCCATCTTCTGATGGCTACTTCCAGCAGGATAACGCACCATATCACAAAGCTCACATCATCTCAAACTGGTTTGTTGGCCTCCACAGTCACCAGATCTTAATCCAGTAGAGCACCTTTGGGATGTGGTGGAATGGGAGAATTGTTTTGGGAGTTGGATCCATACTGTGAAAATACCTTGGCCTCTTCTGCATTGCTTTTGACTATTCTTCTTTTTAATATCACTCTCCAAGTCTACTCAAATAATGGGACTGGAATACCGTATAATAAGCACATCTCACCTGAAAGTAGGAAAAAAATGGTAATTTTAATGTAGGCTTATGTTAAAATGTAGCCTCTTCAATATCATGTTGACTGAAGGGTCCTTCGATATCTAAACATAAAAGAAGAACTCAACAGAACTTGGAGGAATATTTTAATTCAGGCTGTTGCTACAAAAATAATACTTGTGAGCAGCAGAAATGCATTCAGGGTTTAGATGTCTTCAAGGGAATTTGTTGATGTTTGTAAAAACATACAGTAATACTAGACTTATTTTTCATAAAGTATACAAGATAATGTGAAACACCAGTTGGAAGACACGTGCAGATAAACTAGGGGAAATATCACTGATGCAAGGAGATGGTGGCACAGGACATGAGACATGGTTAATAACAATGGCAGGAGACGGGTGAGGCGGTGAAGGCCTGGGAAAATGAGATGGATGGTGGACAAGGCAATGAAGGGGTTAGACAAATGCTGAGAGGTGAGAGGGGTGACTGAAGTAGAAGAAGAAAGGAGTAATGAAGGGATGAGACCGTTAACAAGCTGGCCTGAGCAGAGAGAGGGCAGCGGGTGAGAACGAGAGAGATGAGAGGGAACAGAGGAGAAAACCTGAGAGCGGACATAGAGCAAGTGAGGGAGAGAAATACAGTAGCACAAGTGAAGAAGATGAAATGAGATGGACAGTAGGCAGAGGAATAAAGTCAAAATACAGGGAAAATGAGACACCCAACGGCTGTACAGAGAAATGGGAACAAGCCAGGAAGAATGAGAGGGCGTGCTCCCCTGTGTGGTCCTGACTGAGCGAGGCCATCCGTAATCCAACCAGGATGTTAATGAGCAGGTCGGGTGGAGGGGTGAAAGGGGGTGAAGGTGGGAGGGGGTGATGAATCGGACCAGACCACTATCCCTGATCTTTTATCTCTGGTTTGACAGGCAGCGTCAGAAGCCAGCATGCTGTCCTCAAGGCCCGCAATCCATTACGGCTCTACTTTCATTATGATCGATCCACCAGGAAACAACTTTACAGCGGGAAGTGGTGGTGGTGGTGGTGGTGGTGGTTGGGGGACACATAGGGTGCTGGGTTTGTATCTTACAGGACGTCATCATGCTGCCCAGTTTCAGTTATACTTATGTTTCAATAGTTATGCATTTAAATTTTAATTCTGTTAAATATTACAGCTGAGAACACACAACTCAATGGGGGGCACGCTATGAGATCACTGCTTGTTCTCGCAATATTTCGGCTGCGCTTTGGAAAACAGAGCTAAATGGTAAACAAACATGGCAGCACACCGGTAAGGTAAGACAACACGTTTACATGTCGTTTTCTATATGTTCTCTGACATTTATCCTAACGATATGAGGCGGTCTTTGTGGAAAAAAAGCTTGTTTAGTGGACTAACTTTGCACTTGAAGGTTGCCCGTTCACTTACGTTTTAACAGGTCTGACGCTACTATGTGCCCCGGCTGTATCTAGGCTAACAGATAACATGCTAACCATTATTTTTATGTCACTAGTACTAGTACAAATTTAGGATGATAGGAGACAGGTTGAAATAAACCGAAATTTCCCTTTAAGTTTCGGCCTAGCTTTGCCTTCTCTGCACCTATAGTGTTGAAGTTTTGGTCCTTCTCACTTTGTGTTCTTGTGTCTTCCATGATAGGACTTATTTAGTAATGGTCAAAGTAAAGCTTCACAACAATACGTGAGAGGAGTTTACTCGGCTACAGATTTTTCTGATTTGGATTTGGCTGAGACTTAATTGGAAGCTCCCAAGACTCACTGCCAGAATGATGCATCACATCCAAACAGCCCAAAAGTGGCGGTGGAAGAGCTGGTTGAAATATCTGAGAAAATGAACATCTGTCTTCACTGGCAGCGCCGCTGACAGATGCTCGTGCTAGTTTTTTGGAGGGGTTAATATTCTTTGGCTGTCACTATTTGTTTTGATCTATTCTTTTTTACTGTGTTTTCACTACATCCATCTTTCTAACCCTATTACCCCTCCCTTCCAAAAAAAAAATTACTAATTTCGTTTTCACAATTTCTCTTTCTCTCCCTCAGTCTGCCTCCACCCCCTCTTGTTTCAAGTCTGCCTGCCATAGAATCGTTGAAGACATTGCTCAGAGGTTGCTCGGGGAGGTTTATGGAGTATTTAGTATCAGCGAGGGGCTCTCGCTTTTAATTTGCTTTGTTTATCTGTTGTCTTTGTAGCTTTAGCACTGCCTAGACTTAATGCCTGAGCCTAAATGAGGGTGTTTATGTCTTGGAGTCTGGAGTTTTGTGGGCTAAAGCCCCACTGGTGGTTTTCATACTGTCAAGATAGTGTATGTCTAAGTTTTTTTAGTCTGTATGTGCAAGTGCATGATTGTGTATGTGAACGCCTCAGCTGATGCGGTTCTTGTGAAATTTAAATAGCTTTGCTGCACACTCGGGGGCCACAGTGGGGTCAGACATTCTGCTGACAGAATGTGTTTACCCCATTGAAAACAAATCTGCAAATGGTTATTTATTCTCATATACATCCAATTTCAGCGCTGCTGGTCTGTGTACTATCTGTATAAATGGTGAAATAAAAAAACTGTATGTGAAGAGCTCTTTAACTCAAAGGATTTGTCTCACCTCCTCTGACCTATTTAAGGGAAACAGGCAGGGGATGCTGGCTCAAGTGATAGAAAACTGTTTCTAAATGATCAGGGAAGGAAAATCGTGTGCCTTGGGTAAACATAATGGATGTAATGTTTTGAGACTGTCGCCATTCTTGTTTGGTAATTTTGTATTTTTCCATTTTAAGTGAGTTTACACAGCTCTCCGTGTGCTTGATAATTTCACAAGAGATAAAACAGAAGCAAAAGAGGCAAATATAATTCAGCACAAATGTCAATAATAGTCACTGAAATCTGTGTTTTGTAAGACTTCAAAAACTTTCAAAGCAATTCTTGTGAAGGAGTCCAGGTTCAGCAGTAGTTCAAGTATGGTAATGATGTTAAAGCAGATTTATGCTTCTGTTTCAGTCGCACCATTGGTAAACTAAAAGGAATTAGCTTACTGTTTACCACCACATATGCATTTTTCATAGACAGGTCATGTCATGCATTGATTATACACTCTTTCATGATAGGGCAGCAGTGGCTTAATCCATAGGGACTTGGGTTGGGAACTGGAAGGCTGCCAACTCAAGCCTCCATCCGGAATAAATATGGAGGGTGGAGTGGCAGCTGGAGAGGTACCAGCTTACCGTCGAGGTGCCAAACTGCTCGGGGTACCCTGACATCCTTCCATTCAATGCATTTTTAGGTCCTGTTGTGCATGTGTGTGTGTGTTTTGTGCCTGTGTGTATATGACAACAAAGTGAAAAAATTGGATTTCTCCCTGGGGATTATAAAGTATATCTCCTTCTAAGCATTCATTCATTCATTTCCCATAACCGCTTATCCTGTCGAGGGTCACGGGGGGTGGCTGGAGTCTATTCCAGCTAACATTGGGCGAGAGGCCAGGTACACCCAGGACAGGTCACCAGACTAACCCCCCCAGGGAAAAACGGAAGACACCATTAAGATGTAGGAGAACAAGTAAAGTAGTTCTGCAGAAAATGACATTATATTAAGTTTGGTGTGCTGTTCAGTGTGTGTGCCCATAGGTATAATGTGATGTCAGCAGTATCTGAGAAATCTTGCATCAGTGGTTTGTTAATTATTTTGTACATGTCGATGCTGGATATCTGTTCAGCTAGCCCGTCCCCACACAGAACTCATCAAATACCGTCGCTTTGTCAAAGATTTCAGCATCAGATACTGGCGCACAGAGGCACCTTTCATGGCAGCAGCCATTTCTGGTGTTGCCGGCCTCAACCGAACTCGTCAAATATCCCGGTTCATTAGTGTTAGTGTCACTATTGTCACGTATTGTCTTCTTTCCTCTGTGTTTGACTATCAGTGTTGTCAGTTGATTTATCTAGTTCAATAGGGACAGCTCTGCTCAGCTGTTACGATGTTGATTTACATTAGAATCTATGAAAAATGGAGACTGAATGTTACAGATCGCCTGTAACACATTCTAATGTGCTACTCCGTTAAAATTACAACAACTGGAGACTGTGAACAAACTGCCATGCGTCTCGTAATGTAAAATGATGAATCTGAATCAGATCTAACAGTATGTGGGTGTTTTTGTAACTTCCTGTACAGACTGTCATTCTGCTGGAAACTGTGTCTTGACCCCGGCTTTTTGTCACCGCAACCAGCTGCTGCTGCCTGCTGTTGTCGGCTTTCTAGGCAAGGCGCAGCTCATCTGAAGCAAGCTAGTAATGTGCCATTCACTGAAGCTGGTGGGAGGAAAGAAAACATGACATGCTAGTATTGTTGTTGGGATGTTGAGTTGTCTTCTATGTCTTCCACTTCCACACACTGACGCTGGATAACACAAGCACACAAATCTTTGTTCCCAATGCCCCAACATATGTCATGTAGTGTGACGTCTGCATTAAACATTGTAAAAAAAACACACTCAGCATGAGAATTACAGTTCTTGTCAAGTCAGTGGTACCTCTATAGTCAAGCTTAAAC
Source organism: Epinephelus lanceolatus (assembly GCF_041903045.1). Lineage (NCBI taxonomy): Eukaryota > Metazoa > Chordata > Actinopteri > Perciformes > Serranidae > Epinephelus > Epinephelus lanceolatus. The sequence goes on along the minus strand of NC_135744.1, from coordinate 39,815,675 downwards.
ATGAGATGTAGAGCCTCTCTAACAAGCTGAAACTGAATTAAAATCCAATTTTAATGCTCCTGAAGATCCACCAGCGCTGACAAACACCCAATGTTTAGGAGATTCAGTTGTTTCTTCTTCTTCTTCTACACAGCCATATCTGTTCACTGTCAAAGTCGTCATGCGTCTCCATGAAATTCAGCAATACGGATTCTTATACCTGCTTTCATCTCTGTGATTAAATAGAAGTAGAAGAGAGTAAACACACTCCCACAGCCCTCTCCTCTGCCAGCCAAACCTAGATGATATCCTCAAAAGAAGCTGCCAAATTAATCAAATCTCCTCCTTTCAGGAGAAGCCCAGTGCTGGGGGAGAAACCTGATGTAATCACTTACACACAGTGTGTGTGCGTATGTGTTAGTCCACTTCACACCATGAGATTCGAAGGAGAAGCTGCCGGAAGCCTGAGGTTTTGGAGAGGTGTGGGGGGCTGTTGGAGAAAGGCTGGAAGCAGCAGCAGCAGCAAATGTTTATCATATCACGCACACATGCACACACACAATGTTACTGACACATTTCCCCCGACAGCTATGATGAGCCAAGCCAATTCATGCAGAAAATTGTTAGCTTCCTCCCAACCCCACTTCAGCTCAAACGGATTTTTATCTTGGTTACATCCTCCTCATACCCCTGATATCTGCCTGCCTCGGATTCCTTCATCATCCATGTCTACATCCCTTTGGTGTTCCCTCTTTCTCTCCGCTCCTTCCTCCATCCTTTTCTCTCTGCTTTAACCACTTAATGGTGAGTGCGCTCTCTCCATGAATGGACAGAGGGAGCGATGGAAGCAGGGAAAATGAGACACAAGACAAGAAGCCAGTCTGGAGCCGTGTCTGGCACCTTTTCCCCGGCGATATCAAAGAGAGAAAATATAGAATCATATTATACTTAACTGTATTTTCCCTCAAAATGGAGCTTGATGTGGGGAAGTAGAAAGAAGGCTGCAGGGACGGTACTGACAAAGTGGATTACAATCACCAGGAGAGATGAGTGCAAAGCTGAATACCCCGTCCCTTTGTGAGTGAATTGCTTCTTAAGGCATCGTGGTATAGCAGGCCTATGATGTGAGAAAAATGGAGGGGTTGAAAGTTAAAATGATTCAACATTATGCAAATAAGGATGAACTTCTCCTCAAACTACAGTAGCCTAGTCATTTCCCTTAAAAAATCTGAAAGAAAGTTTTATCTCCACCAGCTGTGAAAAAGCTGTGGAGTTCCTGTGATTCCTCTTTTTTTATACAAACTTTGAATCCAAGAGTACAAAGATGAACAAAAATGAAATGCTGCTTGGCACAAGCCACACAAACTCTTCTTGACAGTTGCCCGAATTTAATGTTGGCATTGTGCGTTTCGACAAATTGCAGATATACATTTCTACCTTTGCACATTTCATATGCATCCTGTTAATGTTTTTTATTGGGAGGTGGACTGGATGGTAGATGCTGATACCTAGGCGAGATGGCTGCCAAGCTGCAGACCACTGTTCAAGACCAACAAGACAACAGCAGCATTTCCAACTGTGACTGTGCCACCAAACCCAGATATTTGAAGCTAAAGCCTGATGTTTTCCTAGCTAAAGTGTTTATTGTGCCTTAATATGACCACATGTTAACCACAGCATTGTTGAGACTTTGCTAAAAAGTTTTAACATACCGGCTACATAATGACATACAATGTTACACATCCATGGTTTGTAGAAATGTACGATGCTGACATTTATTTTGGTGATTGGGTTTGCTTGTTTACACAGTGCTTGTTAACAAGCAAGACTTGCCAATGCTTGCCAGCATTGAAAAGCTTTAAAGCTTTACCTTGGCGCCAATTAGCGTCAGTGGTGTTGCTCGCACTGTCGCAACGACCAAATTGACCGTGGGGATCAGAGATAATCAATAAAATGTAGGCTGTAAAGCCACCGGTAGCACTGCCTGAGGGCTGCCGTAGAATGGCAACGAGGATGTCAGCCGACCAACACTCGCTACCCACTCCCTGGTTGCGGCGATTTGCAATGCTGGCCAGCTAGGAATGAACTAGCAGCCAGTACAGTACAGTCCTCTCTGGTCTAGCTAACATTTAGCCGTGTTACTTACTGATCCATTAGAAAGAAAGCTAGCCGGACATCGGTTTTGAAGCCTCTTTGGTCACGGAGCTCCCTCCATCTCTTGAACGCCTGACTGAGGTTTACTCTTGTTTTTCCTCTTCTTGTATCACTCTCCTTTTTGCTCTTCTTTGCCTCCTCACACAGAGGAGCTCCTTTTCTTTTGCTAGGCTGTTTTTCAAAACAAACTTTGTCCGTCTGCCATTGTGCTCGTGACTCAACTATCTCATGCCCAACTCCTCATAAGGACCAGCTCCAGTCCCTGACTGGCTGACTGGCCAATTTCGCAATACATGACGCATTTCCTGCTGTAAAGCAGATTTTTTCCACGAAATTTCGGCACCGGTGGCAGAAGCTTATTGCAAAGATTGCAAAGCCACTAAGTAACCTATGTAAACACTGACAGTCTGATTTTACTGTGGCCACTACCCTGTGCAACCCACATTATTTTCATAATGATATATTTAGGAAAAAATCCTATCTGTTGCCTCTTTAAGGGGTGGTGATTTGCTTCCACCTGTCAAAATACCCTTGAGCAAGACAATGAACCTCAAACTACAACACATTCTCACTCCAGCCTCGTCACATATCAATGTTTGGTCATGGACTTTCCACGTCCAGATAGGACATGCAAGATGCCCTGTGTGCGTTGGTTGATGACGTTGTGGTACGCAGTGTGAAGTTCAGCCTGTTACATGCATTGTCTTCTTTCAAAATACACGTCCGTTTTCACAGGAAATTGACCATTTACATACAGTCTCATACACAATAAACACACTACGTCGATACAACACTGTGAATTGATGTTTTTTTCCTTCAATGCACGTGGTTGGGTTAAAAAAAACAGGGTTTGGCTTCATAATCTTACGGAAGGTTAACACCACTCTCCCAGGTGAAAGAGCAAATTAAACACAGTACATGATTACAACACAGGGATTTGATAATGCACGTGGCTGGGTTTAGGCAACAAGAGCATGTGGATGAGTTGAGGAAGAAAGAACAGGGTTTGGCTCTATAATCTTAAGGGAGGTGAACACTGCTCTCCAAGTTGAAAATCAGTCCTACCCACTCCTACCCACCCTACTTGGACTTTCACCACCTTAACTTTCATTCTTGTGTCGCTGTGTTTCCCCCTTATACCACCAGTGCTGTTACACTATAACGCCGACATTAAAGGACAGCTATTTTCATTGGTTTTTGATGCCGCAAGTCACTGCCCAAGTGCCAGATTTCGACGACTTGCAAATTGTTCCCTATGAGTGATCCAGAACTCTATACATAACCTCCACAAATGTTAATGTGTTCTTTCTTGTATTCAGGTTACAAGTTGGGAAAAGAATAACGTGGGTGTGTTGGCTGTCTGGCTGTAGGTGAAGGCAGGGGTATTTTCAGACTTGAACCAAAGCTACAAAACTTGCTACATGAAACATCAACTCTCAGGTGTATAGTTGAGCCCAGCTCTATGCTCAGCACAGAAACAAAATTCCTGTTTTGGCAGCTGCTGCCACTGTGACCTGGAGTCACATACTGAATACAGTGCAGTCCAAAAGGATGGGGACAGGTTTGGTTTGGCCATGTTCTTCAGCACTTGAATTTTAAATGAGACAATGTCTATGAGGTAGAAGTGCTGACATCCTGGCATTCTCCTCATAATCAGCTACAGACATTAGGAAATTGGGTTTGCATCATCTAGGGTCATGTCTCAGTTGATGCACGGAATTTGGAAATGACTGCTTAATGAGGGCATGGTTTATTACAATAAATCTAAATTTCAAGACATTTCACATTCCATACTTCAAACAATCATAATAAATCACCAGTACGTCCTACACAGCTGATATTTTTCAGCACATCCACTTGTGCCACTCTGCAACCTATGGTCAATTCAGAAATGTGTCACTATATTTTTAAGATTATGCAAAATGTTTGCATCACTGCTGGCAAGCATTGGCATGTTTGCAAAATGCATGTGTTAAATGGTGTTCAGATCGGTTTAACGGTAAGCTCACAGTGATATTCATTATCTTGTTGTAATTTGTACTCTATGCACGTTTTCTATTTCATCTCATTTTTAACCAAATGTCACCAAAATATTTGTCAGTATAAAAGAAATCAGCAGAATGATGAGATCTTTTTTCATCATTTTATCAGTAAGACTTCAACTGTTATTGATATCTCAAGATAGTGACCAATGAACTTCAGAGGGGGCGTGGCTCAGCACATAACTCCACCTTTGGGCCAATCATCACCTTGGGCCAGCAATGTCTAAAGGGGTACCAGGAACATATCCGGAAAGCTTCATTTAAACTGACCACTAGGGGGCACAACACATGGAAAAAATGGCTGCGGGAATAACGCAAATCACATTATATATCAGAGACTGATTGTCCCCTCTTTACAAAACTTGCAAGGTATGTTAAAAAATAATGTTGAACCACAAGTGTTAAATTATTTTGAAATTGGTTAATTGGGGGAAACCAACCGTTCCAAACACATGCAATGGCCTTTCTCAAAATGTGGCCATAAATGAGGGTTTGTTCAAACAACATCAAACTTGGTAGACTTTTTTAATTAAGCCATTAAAGCATGTTCCCGAAATGTTTCCAAAATTGACTAATATGAAGTGACAATGTTTCCAAAGAAGAGCTTGGCCTGGTAGAGATTTGGACTTAAATGAATGAGCATCTGTCCTTATTTGTAAAATGTCTTTATTCTACCCAGCTCTCAACTATTAAAGGTCCATGCTGGCTTGAACCCCGGAATTGCCGCTTGTGGCTATATTTTAAATTATGTTTTCAGTGAAGGACTTTTGTTTGTAATGGAGTATCTACTTTGTGGTTTTACTAAATTAAATTGAAATTAAAGTGAATTTTAGTTGTCTACTACAGCATACATATCTGCTCTGTAAATCACTTGGCCTGTTTTCTCCTTTGAGATGAAAATCTAAAACCAAAACAGAGAAATTCAATATAATTTTCATTAACTCAATGGAATACCATTAGGTATCCATCTACACAGATGGAGACCTTATTTTGATACTAGATGTGATATTAAGGAAATTATCTGAATACCTTTTCCTAATATTTAGGCTGCACTGTAAGCAGTGAGAAATCAATGGATGGATGGATGGATGGATGGATGGAGTCTATACATGGAGGATTGATGACGATAACATTTTGTCGCAAAAGTAAACTTTCAAGGTGTCTAAATTGCACAAGAAAGCTTTGCCAGCCAAATTCGTACTCATACTCGTCGTCCTCCACTTACCCGGGTCCGGGTCACAGGGGCAGCAGCCTCAGCAAAGAAGCCCAGACAGTCCTCTCCCCAGCCACTTTTGGCAACTCTTCCGAGGGAACCCCGAGGCGTTCCCAGGCCAGCCGGCGATGTAATCCCTCCAGCATGTCCTGGGGCGGCTCTGAGGTCTCCTCCCAGTTGGACATGCCCGAAACATGCCCGGAAGGCATCTTTACCAGATGCCCGAACCACCTCAACTGGCTCCTCTCGATGTGGAGGAGCAGCGGCTCTACTCCGAGTCCCTCCCGGATGTCCGAGCTCCTCACCCTATCTCTAAGGCTGAGCCCAGCCACCCTGCGGAGGAAACTCATTTCGGCCACTTGTAGTCGCGATCTCGTTCTTTCGGTCACCACCCAGAGCTCGTGACCATAGGTGAGGGTTGGAACGTAGATCGACTGGTAAATCGAGAGCTCTGCTTTCTGGCTAAGCTCCTTCTTCACCACAACGGACCGGTAAAGCACCTGCATCACTGCTGATGCCGCCCCAATCCGCCTGTCAATCTCCTGCTCCATCCTACCCTCACTCGTGAACAAGATCCCGAGATACTTAAACTCCTCCACCTGAGGCAGGACATCCCCCCTGACCTTGAGTGGGCAATCCACCCTTTTCCGGCTGAGGACCATGGAAAGAAATTATCTGAATACTTTTTCCTAACACTTAGGCTGCACTGTAAGCAGTGAGAAATCGATGGATGGATGGATGGATGGATGGAGCCTATACATGGAGGATTGATGACGATGACTTTTTTGTCGCAAAAGTAAAGTTTCAAGGTGTCTAAATTGCACAAGAAAGCTTTGCCAGCCAAATTCCATCAAGAAATTGAAAAACATTGTCAAACTAAAGGGTGAAGGAAACACTGGATGTCATTGAACGTGTGACCTTTTGAATACTGACTAAAAGCAGTGTCGCACCGCCTTCCACTTGCCTCTAAAACTGCAGCACAAAGACTCCTATTTTAGAGTTTCTTCACATATAGTTTTTTGCTTATTTTGTTATTTCGCTCTCTGGTGGGGATATGTGTATATATAGAAACAATTTTTCTTTCACCGGGCTTTAATGTTGGGCCTTTATCTGTGTGTTTCTTTCAGATAAAGCAGCACTCATGAATATAGGGGGAAGCTCTTTTTCCTGCCTTTGTTTTGCTCCTCTAAGCATCTGCCATCAATAACACATGGTTTTCTAGGGCTATGGATAATTGTTGTTATTCATCATCATTGCTGGAGAATAACATTAAAAAAAGCCAGTGAGCAGGTGGAAAACCCACAGCAAGCAGACCGATGTCTGACACTGGTTTTTCACTTTGCATGAGTGAAAATGATGTTGCAAGTGCAAAGACATACAATGTAACTCAGAGCAGTTCCCAACCAGTGGCGATTGCTCTAAGACTGCAAGGGAAGCTCAGCTTCCCCTAAACTGTCAAAAAATAAGTGGTCAAATATGTACTGTTGTGTTTATATTTCATTGACTAAATATGCGCTAGAACGCGTTCAACTTTTGTTCAGAATCAGGTACTTATCACAGGTCACTGACGCGACTTTCTTCTCATTCATTCCCGTAGTGTCACAGTGCATTAAACAGTGTCGAAGCTCAGCGTCCAAAGACTTCAATGGGGAAGCATAGAGTGGGTTGTTCCACTGCAGCGAAACTAGACAGTCATTGGATAAATGCTCGGTTTTGTCCCACCCATCGGACGCTCAGCGTCTCTGGGGGTCTATGGGGCAGTGGGCTAACCTTGGCTGGCCTGGACGCTGGGCTTCTGCATGATGATTGGATCATCTGTCTGAGGCTGAATCCCTTTTTGATTGAAAGCAAAATGAGCGAATCAGCGATCTTGAAATATAAACCACCACCGGAGCATTTTTCAAGTTTCATTCCGTTGTTCCGAGTTGATCTGGAGACTTTTCCAATCCTCTTAGTGACTTTTTCTTTGTTAAAAATGACTAGCGACAAATCTAACATCTTTTTCTGGTGTTATTGGAGACTGTACTCATGTTTGGAGACTCTGACTTCTGTCACTCTGCAGTTACTGTCCCCAACGAGCAGCGAGTGCTGCTGTGAGCCCCTCAACCGTCCCAAATCACTCACAGGCGGTCACACAAGCCTCGCGCAGCAGCCCCAGCTAGCGAGCGAGCTAGCAAGCTGCACATAATGGCAGACAGTTTGAATACTGTCGACCAGATTTTGGCGAAGCTATTTTATAGTCTTCCTTACGAGGAGAAACTTAAACAGCAGGGCAGATCAACACCTCAGATTGATTTGGTGCAAAGGGTGGCGAAGAGTAACAGGTCTTTTCACCCATCTGGAAATCTTTGAGGTGTGTTTTGCTGTGGTTCTGTGGCATGAGTGTGGTTGAAAAACAGCTTAAATTAAATGCTCCTTTTATAAGTTACTGCCTCGCTACAATATGACAACTTTTATGATGTAAACTTAAAGTGAGCTTCCCCTGTTTGAAAGACCAGCAGCCACCACTGTTCCCAACAACACACTTTTTGGATTATTTAACTGTTTTGTTTTGTCTCTGTCTTTGGCTTCAAGCCCTCGAAGGGACATCATGCAAGATAAAAGTCAGGTTGATAGCTTAGCTCGCAGTAGCACCAAAGAGCCGATCCACTTGTGTGCTTGCTGTCATATAGTCACTACAGGCAATGTTTTGGCTTGTCATAGTAGAAAAAGCACAGGTCTTACTACTAACATTGATGATGGCCCTGCCTTATTTAAGTGTCTCAGTAAGCCCTGACAGTGTGACAGTAAGTCTGTGTGATTTATACCAAGAACCTGACACTGAAGCAGCTAATGCCAGCCTTCATACCAACGAATAATTTCAAATGCCAGAATAAATTCATGAGAGTTTTGCTAGAGTTTTGTTGATCTTGATCATTTGGTGTAAAGTGTGTCACTAAAAAAGTCCAAGCTGTCTTAAGTCAGTCTTTTTCACAATTTTATGTTCCAATAAAATCAGACATGTTGAATATTATCATAACTTTGGTCCACAACCAATGGGAGCACTCTCTCTGGCACCAAACAGGAAGCAGCAAACCACAGACAGTGAACATGGAGGGGACTCCAGGGAGGTGCAAGAATATGAACAAGTCTCTTGGACTGTGTGAAAGAAGGAGAAGCTGGTGGAGCTGTAGAGTGAACAAGAGTTGGTGTTTTATTCTGCATGTTTCTCATCCATCAACCAGTGCTTATCTTATTTTTGAAAGGGTTTGCCTCTCATTTGAATAGCCTTCTTTCACTAAAATAACACAGCTCCCTAACGGAGGCTGGTAGCGAAGGCATTATATGGATTATACTGATGCCGAATTGACAAGAATACTTTTGACATATGTTATGCTATGCCTGGCTCGTAAAACGTCATCAACTATGGCTAGCAAGCCCGTAGTGCCTCTTCCTACGTGTTGCATTTGACGTGAGCCATGTACCTGGACTTCCTTGGGTGAGTGCCACCTTCCCTACGTGGGGGTGTGTGTGGTTGATTCACAGCCAGGCCACCACTCTTGCCTCTTGCAGCCAGCTCCCTCTGACTGGATGACTCTGCAGGACACCCCTCTGGTGCCGTTCTGTCGGACTAGTCGGCCAGCCAACTCGCTCTTCTTCGTGGTTGTCAGAGTGAATGTGTATTTACATAGATAATTTGTGGTGGCATGTCAAATGCTTTCTTAGTCTCTTTAGTCTTCAGAATGTCTTGACTCCGGCGTCTCCCTTGTGGCGTGCCCACTCAGGTCAATGACCTGTCTAGCTCTCCTTCCAGGTGCGGCTAATTGTGGCTAATGAGTCGTTCATATCAACCCCCAAGTGTGACGTCAGTGCTGCCTCCTACCTAAACCACACCCACAAGACATTCATTAGACTACCAATAAAGCTGTCAAAGGTTCTTCTTTGAAAAAGGCCAATAAGCTGTAGGTTTGACAGTGCGATTGTATCAGTCTTAATGAAACAATGTCAATACAATTTAGACAACTCTTTAAAGCTGCTTTGATCAGTGCTGAATACCAATGTTCTCCTGTATCTGCTGGATGAGTAAACAACAGCGGTTTCACCATAAGGTGATAATATATCAGTGTTGTGTTTACAGCTTGTTTCCACTGCCCCCAAGTAGCCAAACAATCAATTATAAATAGTCTCAGATATTTCCCTACTCATGCATTCCAAACAGCTTGTAGGAGTCTTTGGAGGGAAATCTAATCAAATACAATGAGAAGCTACGATCATGAAGGTTGTGAAGTAATATCACACTTTGACAGGAGGTTGACTGGCTGCAAATCTTTATTTAGTTTCTTTCTCTTCAAGTCATCGTCTTTCCATTTTAAAAGGTTGCACTGATTACATTTAAATCATGGTAATAAGGTGCTGCATTGTCAAAACTAAATAGAGGTACAAGAATATAAAAACTCTGCAAGTTGATTTAAAAACTTTATCACGTTTTCCTGTAATGCAGGAATACTATTTTATCAAGGACAGTTGTGTTGTGCTCTTCTCCACTGATTACTTTCTTACAGTACAAACAGCTAGCAAGGCTACCAAAAAATAGCCTTTAGCCTTGCATGTTGTTTCGAGGATGACAACACTTGTATATCGAGCAATTTTGATAGATCTTCTGTATTTCTTTGGATTTTCTTGCTTTCGGCTTTTCTGTTTGATTTTAGTTGAGTCTACTCTTTGGCTTTTCAGTTGTGTTGAATATTTCATGTAAGCCCTCTCCTAAGGCGCACTAAGTGCTACCAGTGTAGTTTCTGGTCAAACAAACCAGATGTAGCAGCGTTAAAACATCACATTTCAAATTAGTTGATGTATAAGTAAGAGGCAGAATCTCAACTGTGCTGTATCAATCATTACTTTAAAGGGATAGCTTGGATTTTTTTTTAAGTGGGGCTGTATGAGATACTTATCCATAGTGAGTGTATTATGCTGGAATTCCACTGGATGCGTGTCTGTTGCGGAATGGCAGCGCTGGTTATCCGCTGCGTGCTCCGCCGTCCGTCAACACCCACCAGCTGCTTTTGCTGTGCAGAGCGGTGCAGCTCCGCCGGAAGACATCTCGGTGCACCGCCATGATTAATATCTCCTCGTCCATGTGTCAACGGGGTGAAATGACCACGTGAAAACCTCTGACCTGTTGACTTCAGGTCTGCCTCCGCCCATTATGACATTTTCAAGGTGTAGTGCAGGGAAATATGATCCACCGTGAACACTGTGTATTCTATTTTGAAAATTAACCAGATGTTTTATTTTGTTTCTGTGCACGACTTCGTGCCCCGCACGATCTGCTCCGTGCTGAATTGCTGCGTTGTGCTCTGGCGTCCGGCAAAAATAGAAGTCCTGCGTATCTGTTGCTGAGGGCTCCGGAGCGCCGCAGCTGAGACGGAGCCGGAACGCAGCGCAGCCGGTGGAAACACACACATTGACTAGAATTGAATCCTATCAGCTCCGCAGACGCAACCAACACGCATCTGGTGGAAACTGGGGGTTACATACAGCAGATGGCAGTTGACACACTCCCTATTTAGAGAAGCAGACCGGACCAGCACCCCAGAAGCTCAGCAATGCACTACTGTGAATAGGGGTGTTCAACAAAATGTATTTACACCATTTAAAAGAACCTAAAACAAATCATTATCAATCTAAGTGGATATTGAGTATACTTTCACTGCTTTACCTTGCCGGTAGACAGCCCTTTCCTTTAGCACTACATTTTCTCAACTACAAAACTTCCATATTCTTATGCAAAAATGCCTAACTGCCATGCACTGTCACACGCTGCAGGTACAGCGGTGCTCTCACTTTAAGACGTGAGCAGCATATGGGAATTTGAAATACTTCCCTAAGATTTACACACTTGAATACATTATAAAATGTCATTGTAGTAGGGTAATGCCTCTGGGTGTTAACTCTCAGTTCGCCACTTCAAAAGTTCATCAGTTGGTTTTATAGATTGTTAAGTTATGAGGGTGTTGGACCCACATGAGCCCAAAGTGGCCTCAAGTTAAATCATGATGAAACCTTTGCTGTCTCACTTATTTTGTTGCTGAGACAGAGAGTGAGTTAGGTGAGCTGACTAGAGACCTTTAAAATACATCACATCGACTACAGTCTGATGACACACACATACACACACACACACAAAGAAAAAACAGGACAGCTGGGAGCATGAGAGCTAAAGAAAACCTTGACAGAAAGGGAGGATTTCATTTACATTCACCTCTTCTTTTCTTACTTCATGTGCCTTCACATCCTGTTCTTTTTCTTTTCTTCCTTCACAGTAAGAGTAAAGGGGTTTGAATAAAATGTCACACCTTCAGAGCATTTTTGCCCGTATTCATAGAAGTCACATTCTGTGGAAGTTTAGCATCATGTGGTTACAAATGTATCTAATACACATCCATACAATGGACTTTAATGTGAAGTAAAAAGAAGTTGTAGAGATCCATAATAGAATTTTTAAGTGACTTCAAGTTTTTGTATGTGTGTGTGTGTGTGTGTGTGTGTGTGTGTGTGTGTTGTAGAACAAGAGGTCCAATAACCCATAAAAAGGGCAGTGTGACCCTATCAGCACTGAGGCTTCCCAATTTTGATGTACGGGCCAATGAATCAGGGAAGATGAACAGTTCCATTGGTTCTCTCATCAATACGTTTCCCCACAACACTGCTGTCTTTTCACCCAGAAAAAACTCCATTAGTACCAACAGCCTTTTGACCTCAAAGGAAATACACTGACAGACAGCCACTAACACATACCTAAACGCATACACATGGCATATCTGAATAACTCATTTGTGCTGTAAAAGAAGGACATAGGAGGACATAGGACATAGGATTACTGTAGCACACATTTTGAAAACACCAAGCCCATATCTGGTGAGTTTACTGCAGTAAAAAACTTAAATTTAAGCCAGCATTGTAATATATGGACAAGTGTAAAAACACTGTGTACGCGTGAACTTATTGCAATTCATTTGCAATTGTACTGTAAGTCTAAGGATGATGTTTTCTTCCAAAGCAGTAGGGAACAAGTGTAACAATACACATATTTGGTACGAGGGGTTCAACTCAGTATGCACTCAGTATCCCGCAGCATTTAGACAACCATTCCCAAATGATTCAAACGGAGCAAAAAAATTGAGGTGATAGGTAACTATATTTATTGCTGCGGACATGAGACCCTACTCTGTAGAGAAAAACACAGGCTTTACAAACATGCTCAATGAAATTGATGCCCATTACGGTGTTCTTCGACAAGCCTATTTGTTTTGCACACAAAAAAATACGTTAGTTTTCATACATTTAATAATTGAAAAAGAAAAGAAAAAAAACAGGACAATTTTCTTTTATTTTAGTGACAGAAATGTTTTTGTTTGTATATGTTTATAACTGCTGTAAAACATTTAAAAAAAAATTATGGAGCTGTTGTTGTTTGATATGCTCCTGATAAGACACCTCAGAAGATGAAGCATCAGAAGATGAGTCCATTATTGTTCAAAGCCAAAAAACATCATACTGTATGATGTTAGTTTATACTGTATGATGAGCAGCAGCGGTGAGCAGCAGCGGGAATCATGTGGTGATCTAACCCCCCAATTCCAACCCCTGATGCTGAGTGCCAAGCAGGGAGGCAATGGGTTCCATTTTTATAGTCTTTGGTATGACCCAGCTGGGGCTCAAACCCACGACCTCCCAGTCTCAGGGTGGACAGTAGGCCACTGAGCCATGATGTCATGGTGACAACATAATGATGTCATGATATTGACATGATGACACGATGATGGCATGATGATGGCATGATGATAATGACATGATGGTGCCATGATGACATCATGATGATGACGCCGATGACATCATGATGTCATGATGACACTATGATGATGACATTTTGATGACATGATGATTACATGATGCAATGATGACGATATGATGCCATGATGATGCCATGATGACATCATGATGAATGACGACATGATGACAACATGATGATGTCATGTTGATGACATGATGATGGTGTCATGATAATAACATGATAATGTCATGATGTTGTGATGATGATGATAATGATGATGATGATTAAATGTCATGATGAAGATATGACATCATGATGATGACGACATGATAATGATGATATTTTGATGACATGATACTGACATAATAACATTACGACATGACAATCCCATGATGATGGCATGATGATGTTTTGATGACATAATTACAAAATGACATGATGACATGATAACATGTTATGATTATGTCATGTTGATGTCATGATAACGGCATGATGACGGCATCATGGCGTCATGATGATGGCATGATGACATGATTACATGTTTTAATGATGATGTCATGACGATGTCTTGATGACAATATGATGATGACATTTTAATGACATGATGATGTGATGATAGTAACATTATGATGATGAAACCATTACACCCCTAGTTGACAGTCTGCTAGAACAACAGTGAGAACAACAGCATAAGAGAGATCTGAGAGAGATAACAGCATCAAGCAACAGTTCCTCCAACTGCAGACTGTGTCAGAGACTGTTTCTCCCACTCTAACACTTTTTAAACATGTTTGGATCAGCTTACAGCTCTAAGTCAGCTTTCTTCACAAACATCAGTAAAACCTTTACTTTTACAGGCTCACAAAATGGGCACCTGCAAATGTTCATGGGAATGTCACTAACTCCAGTCAAGCGCAGATTCAAACTACTGACATGGCAGTCACGTGCCTATTTCTCTCATTAGAAAACGCAGTAAGAAAAAACATGTAAAAAAAATAAATAAATAAAAAATAAAACAAAGAGAAAAGGGGCTGCTCAAAGTGGACTTGTACTTTTCTGAAAGAGGGACTTTATTTATTTTATTAAGAGGATTCTGTGTTGTTTCCCTTTACTTGTAATGTTGTTTCTTTCCATGAAAGTGCCGTGTAAGTTGTGTCTGTGTGTCTATGTTGAAAGTATCCTACTTTGAAATTGACTACAGTATGTTTTTGAAATGGTATGGAAACATACAGTGATGATTTTATTTGATGCATGTCAGAGTAGGCCATGGGATGCAGTTTAGACATTAATGAGCTTCAGCCCTCTGCTGGTGGGGCATTTTTGTAACTGGCCCTATTTGAATTTTAGTTGAAAACCTTTGGTCTTTAACTTCAGTGTATGTAGGATCATTTTTGTGGTTGCTTGTCAGCGAGTACACAAAATGAAAGACGAGATTCAAATATTAGAGGTGTGAGGCAATCTGAGTGAAATGTTACATTTTCCAGAAATTAATGATTTTCTCCCTCTGGCCTCAGTATTGACACAGCTTTCCTACAGGGATTAATGATGTTTCATCTTATCTGACATCCACATGTGCATTCGTGCAGTATAAACACAACCTGTTGTACATATGGATATATTTCCACCAGCAGACACAACCGTGCAATAACACAAATGCATGCACATACATAAACATGCACTTCTCATCTAAAGAGATGCGCTTTCAGTATTTCAGGGCGGCTCACGGCTCCACTACCCTCTGGCTTGAAGACAGGCAGTTCGATGAAGCATGGAGGATCAAGGCTGTACCAGAGAGCTAAGATTCTCTGCTGAAAAATTAATGACCAAATACAGACATCTACATCATGTAAACACTACAAATAAGATGTCTCTATCAGCACAGAGCGGAAACGTAGACGGTTAACGATCTTGTTTTTATGGGTGGTGCTGAACAAAGGCAGCAAACCTGAATTATGCAGCAATCTCAGCAAAATGCATGAGCTGGTTATAGCTAGTGTTGCTCCTAATGGGAGTTTCTTCTGAAAACAAACCCTGTGAGTACACACATCAGCGCATACATTCACACTGATGCTCATTCATGTGTGTTCTCGTAGACACAGATACACACATTTGCACTTTACACACAGTGCCGGGGAAGCTACGGCATAGCTTTCCCCTGGGGAAATATGGAGTAAAGTTTCTGCGCAAAAGCAATTTAAACTTTGTGTATAAAATGATCATATCTGCAAATGCAATGTCAAATAATGCAAAATACCACTGATTAATGAGGCTTACAAAGGAGCCTTAATTAAGACATGAAAGGGTTGAAGCAATAGAAGATAACTGAAAAATAAATAGGAGGAAAACTTGCAGTTTCTTTTCTTTTTTTAAAGCTAACAATCTGAAGCAGTTATGGGCCTGGTTCTTACAGCTTCATGGCGCGTGTTTGTAAATGACATTGAGTGGTGTCTATTTGAAGTCTGAGCACTTTGTCAATATCCAGACTTTTATATAACTTTCTGTCAGTACACAAGTACAGTGATTGAGCCATTATAATCATGGGCAACAGCATTGCTTACAGTGCTCTTTCGTGTGCTGGCATTATGTGCAATACATAGTGGCTGATGTGCAATACTGTTGGTGTTGTGTGGTATGTCTTTTTATGGTGAATGCTTCATTCCTTCTAGACTATTATTGTAAGGCAGCAACACTTGTGCAGCTCCTGAGTCCAAGACAAATTTCCCTACGGGGACGATAAAGTATATCATATTGTATTGCATCGCATTGTATCGTATTGTACCATATTGTGTTGTATCATAACAACCACAACTACATGTTCAAGCCAGAACAGAGGTGCTTAAATGTGTCTCTGTATTGGCCACAAGATATACACCGATCAGCCAAAACACCACTGACAGGTGAAGTGAATAACATTGATGGTTTCATTACAATGCAATGTTCTGCAGGGAAACCTTTGGTCATGGCATTCATGTGGATGCCCCTTTACGCACTCCATCCACCTATACCTTGTTTCAGACCAAGTACCCCCACTCAATGCAGCAGTACCCCTGATGGCAGTAGTCCCCTAGCAAGGCAATGCACCATGCCCAACTGCAGAAATTGCTCAGGAATGGTCCAAGAAACATGATGAAGAGCTTTAGGTATTGATCTAGCTGTCAAAATCCCCAGATCCCAATCTGATCGAGCATCTGTGGGACAAACCGATGCCCCAGAGGTCATTTGTCCAGGCCTCGACAGGCCAGAGCCAAGTCCGATCTGTGGTGGGGCATCTGCCCTGTTGAGGCATGGAGACAGGATCTCTGGAGGTGTCCTGTGTTGTCTGGAACCAAGGCGTTGTCGACGGATCCTTTGGTTCCTGTGGTTTGCGAGGTAAGGTACCGGCATGCCCAGTGGATGTTCAATCAGACTGGGATCTGGGGAATTTGGAGGCCAGGTTGACGCCTTTAGCTCTTAGTTACATCCCTAGGTCATTCCTTTTTTTGTAATGTGGCATTGGACACTTCTCACTCTTAGTGGATGCCCTGTTGCTTGGGTAGCGGAAATTGTGCAGGACCACAAACATATTTCAACTTGTGAAATGTCGGCCGAGGCAGACACTACCGTGGTGACCATTAAAGCATTGTATTGTTATACATTAGTATTTTTTCACTACCACTATACTGTTGTCGGAGAGATGCCATCACTTTGTTTGCTGGATTAATTCTGTTATGATTTAGCACTGTGAAATATAACAAAGTGCTAACGTTAATGGCATATTTTATCACTAGCCGTTCACGTTACATGGTGTTGTGGTGTAAGCTGTACGATCTATGGCTGTAAGGTATGTTTGGTGTTTATGCATACAACAAATAAATACAGAAGAAGTCAAGTATGCAAACAAGCAAACATAGCGAGCATATATTTTGACGAGTGACAATCGTTCTTCAACGTTCGTAGTGTACACAGAGTACTACATGTAAGTGTACTAACGGAAGTATATGATTTTAGACACAGCAACAGACTTTTGTTTGCTTTCGACAGTGCATTTTGGATTGTTAAACAGTGCATGAAACCATTTTTAAATTCAACTTTTCTCTCTTGGTAGATGTGATTGCTCTTGAAACAAACTGGGGACCCCAAATTGTTCCCAATTACGCGTCCCCAGTGTCCACAAATAAGAGGTTTAAAGTCTGAAATTGGTCCCCAAATGTTATGTACACACACACACACACACACACACACACACACACACACACAGAGTATGCTTTCTTGTACAGTATTCTACAGTACACCTGTGTGCCCTCATCACCATATTGCCGTCCTCGTCCCTGCCGGCAGCCTCAGGAGAGCAGCTAGCTCTGTCTGCTCTTGTTTTATACATAACCAGCAGGCTAATCTAATTACTCTGTGATGGAGAGCAGTCAATTTCACAGTCAGCCAGACACTTCTGCTGCCTAAAAATTGGGGCCACCCAAGTTTGATATATGAGGCAATAACCTGTAATGTAATGAAGTCACCTTCAGACCAAGACCCCTGTCATTGAAATAATAATGAATTATAACAAGTATAATAGTATTTGGGTTTGACACGCTGAGACTCTTTCGCTGTCTCTATCTCTCTCCCCTACACTCTGTCTTCCTTTCTCTCCCTCACTCCTGGTTGAAATAGATTTTTTTCTTCTTTTTTTTGAGATGCAATATTGAGGTGACTTTAAAGTTCATGTGAGAGCCTGTTGAGTGGGCAGTTTGACTGTGGGCCTTAAATGAGAGACATATGCAGAGGGTGAAGTGTCAAACACGTCCAACACTCATAGTTCAAACTAATTTACTTAAGCAAGGTGGTGGACCATAAAACCCAAATCCTGGTCTTGTCAGCCATCCATCCACCATATTTAAAGTGATGAGTTCAGTAGCTTTATGTGCTGGCAAAATGTCTGCTAATGTTGTGAAGCAGAAGAGAATCAGTTAAATGCATGAGTTCAAGCTGAAATGCAGCCTAGCTGAGGATGTGATGTGACTCGGAAAAGTTGAATGGACTGATGAATATGATTATTCCTTAGACTCACCTTGTTGTAGATTTAAAGAATAACATAAAATACATATCACAAGAATCAAAATATATGTACTAAACCAATCTGCATTATGAAAGTGACTGACAAAAATATCTGTAGTTCCCCTCAGCTCAGCATTTTAGTGTCATTTAACCCATTGGGTTTTTTTACTTTTTCTTTCCAACACAGAAACAACTGTATTTCATAAAAAAGCTCTAAAATCCCACTGTGTACTACCTATGCCGCAACAAACCGCCCACAGTCAGACTAAGCAACTAGCTTGTTGTTGGTGGAGACTCAAACAGAGCTAAAAGATGAGTAAATATTCAAGCAAACAACGAAGCCTTATTTATACTTCTGCAGAGCTGCAAAAATGGTCTGTGGGGGGCAGAGAGCCACAGAGATGCACCGTACACCTCCTGAAAAAATGTGACAGTAGGATTTTCAGACAAGTACCTCACATCTGTTAAAACAACAAGAAGAAGCATGGACCAGTTTGAAGAAAGGTTAGCAGGGCATGTTGAAAGATACTGCCACCTGTATGATCTCTCTTCTACAGATTAAAAAAGTTGAATGGAGGCTTGTAAGTTAGGCTGCAGGTCCTGCAAAGAGATCACTGAAGAGCTGGAGCGTACTTGAAATTGTAAGCTTCAGACAAATTCGTAAAAATGAAAAGAAAAAGTTAGTTAGGAGGGGCAGAAGATCCCAGCCTTTTATATAGCCTAATGCTGTCCTGGCTTCTCCCTTTCATCAAGCATGGGGAAATGAAGGGCTGTTGTGGAGCTACAATGGAGGCAAGTCATGCAAACTTCTGTACCAAGTTTTGTTTAGTTAGATATACTAGTCCATACCCGTTGGTAGGTTTGTCACCTTCTACCTATGCCAATCCTCAATGCCTATGTGCAGTTTCACATAGATTGACCACGTCAGTGAGTAGAAAAATGTGGGACAGACAGAATGACTGACTGACGGAATGACACACTGACAGTTTCCGTGATTATGTACAGCATACCATACCATGACTTAGTCATACCAAAAATTAGAAAACAACAAACATTGGTCCACAGGGGGAGCCACAGCGATCGGTCACATTTTAGCCATTTTTAAGCATTTTTCTGTTGTTATAGCGACACCCAGTTGCCAATTAGAGTTAAATTTCTCCAGTCACCTTGAGGCGTCCTGTTCTACATATCTACCAAGTTTAGTAAAAATCCATATGGCAGTTAGGCCTAGATAAGAAATGAGCTCTCTAGCGCCCCCATTTTGTTTGATGGGATCAATAATGGAGGGGTCCCCTCAGATTATGTGTGGTCATATGCCTACAAAGTTGCATGGTGATGGGTGAAACCCTTGAGATGTTATACACCTTTATGTGATGAGCCACGCCCTCCGCAATATTCATTGCCTTATAGAAGCTCAGTTTTAGTAAGTTTTCCAACTTTTGCCAAGAGGGAACTTTAGATATTGGTCCCTAGATTATGTTCACCCAGTTTCATGCAGATCGCTCAAACTTCCTAGGAAGAGATCCATTTGAAGTGTTTTTCAAAAAATTCAAAATGGTGGAAAATCTGTATAAGTGGAAGTATGGGTTCTTGAGGCAAATATGTTCCTCATGAGGAGAGGCATCTCTGTGCAAAGTTTCATGTCTCTACGACATACGGGGCATGAGATATGCCCATTCAAAGTTTGCAATTTCAATCGGTTGCTATAGCGCCCCCCTTTGGCCAATTGATGTAATATTGCTTCATTGGCATCCTCCCATGACCCTCTACCACTGTGCCAAATTTCACATGGATTGACCAAGTCAGTGAGGAGAGAAACGTGGAACAGACACACAGACAGAGTTTTCGTCATTATATAGTAAGATAACAACACATGCAATGTCCGATCTGCTGCAGTACTATATATGGCTGGCGTGAGAGCGGTGCCGCCACCTGCCACACAGAATGCAAAGTAGCACAGCCACAGAATGCTGTTTCTACTCAACAAGCTACTGTTTGCTAAAGTATTTGCCAAAAGAGGTGATAATATGTCAGTGTTGCGTTTACAGCTTTTTGCACTGCCTCAACATGGCCAAAAAATAAATGAATATAGGTTAAAAGTTACAGAAAGATTTAATTGGCATCTTAGTTAAATATTGAAGAAGTCAAATTAGATATGATAATGGCCCTATTTAGAGCCAGTGTTTGGTTTGTCCCTTCTGGGCTACTGTAGGGCAACAAAGTGAACTCTGTGGAAGAGAACCTGCTCCATATGTAGATAACAAAAACACAATTAAACTAAGGAACATAGTTATGAATATTACATTTAATTTCTGCCCATATATGCCCTGTATCCTACACACCAAACTAGGTCTTTTTCATATTTTGAAGTGTTAGCCTTAACATAACCACATGCACGATATGAACCTGCGGTCCAAGTCACTGTAGACAGATTTATGCACAATTTTGGTCCCTGTGACAATTTAATTTCAGAGTAAATCTAAGAGCACATGCAGAGCCCCTGTGTTCATTTTCTCTCTTTCACTTTCTTTCTTGAATACAAAGTGTATTAGCGTTAGAGTATCTTAATTAATTTTAATGGTTTTCCAGTAAGAGGTGTTAATTCACTTTTCTCTGTTACATGTTTTTCATTAAATGATTAGATTTAATGAGTTATTTTGCGTGTTGGAAATCTGAAACCGAATGGATTTAGTTAAATGCCTAAACAGGCAT
This sequence comes from Epinephelus lanceolatus, assembly GCF_041903045.1. Lineage (NCBI taxonomy): Eukaryota > Metazoa > Chordata > Actinopteri > Perciformes > Serranidae > Epinephelus > Epinephelus lanceolatus. Next base: position 39,794,731 of record NC_135744.1, on the reverse strand, counting down.
GTGTAATACTGCTGTGGCTCTCATGGGAGTTTCATGGGGTTTCTCTAGTAATTATTAAGATGTAAACAATAAAGAGTTATTGACTCTGTTTTTGTTTCAACACTACTGCTAATAATGTACGAGGCTGACTCTGGCACTGTGAAATGGAAGGACAGGATTATTTTGTTGATCTCTCCCTAGATTCCTTCTTATTTTTCTTCCAAAGTACAAAATAAAATCTAATTACTGGTGTAATTAACTATAATAGTCTTTCTATTTAGTTTGTATAGTTTTAGTTTGGATATATAATCCTAGAAAAATTATGTGGGGGCTCCATAAACCATCTTATTGAAGTCTTAATTGCCACCATTACTAACATCTGACTGCTTTCATATTCGATGCCATCAGACTGGAAGTTATATTCCAACTCTCCGAGACATAAATACCAAATAACTTAACCAATCTAACGTTGCCACGATCTCCTTCAGCCATTCATGTTGCTGCTGCCTAACTTTAAATCTGTTCTCCTCTCCTCTCCTGTCAGCTGTCATTTTAGGCGGAATTGTTGCGCCCTCCTCCCCTCCTTGTCCTCGGTGTTGGTCAACAGGTTGCTGGTAGACAACCAAAGGTCCTTTCCCAAAAAGCTAGCTTGGCATGCTAGCTGTCTTCAAAGGCTCTTCGTGGTGAAGCAGGCACAGTGCCTGTATGAACCGGGGGCTTCAACAGCTAGGCCGGCACGTTCCAACCCTAGGCAGCACGAGCAGACCTGGTGTGTATCTTTACTTGAAATTTTATTTCTGCAAACGCAGATTCGAGCCCCGGATTCTCTGTCTCCTCTGGTGTGAGGGAGTGAGGGTTAATGTTTGCGTCCATCTTAGTTGGTTGACGCGCTAACTGAGAAGGACAGCATTAGCATTAGCTGGCGTGCTAATCTAAAAAATCTTACCATGATGGTTAGGCTGGTTGACACTGACACTATGGTGAAGACCAGAGGGTTGAAGCGTATTGGAGGCAGATTGAGATATGCTCTGCCCTACTACTACTACTACTATCAAAGGAGTCTCTCCTGATTGAAATAGTGCTACTATTAGTACACACTGTGCTAATATTGACAGAGCACTTGTTGTTCTGTACTAAGAGGAAATGATCAGTGTTGGGGGTCGTTACTCAAAAAAGTAATGTATTACACATTACACATTACTTAGGAAAAAAATAATCCCTTACCTGATTACTCCCTGGAGTAAGTAATTAGTTACAATACTCGTTACATTATTACTTTGCTCTGTAAAACCGCCTGAAATGCATTGTCCTGTAATTTGCCAGTTAACGATATAGCATTATACCTCACATATGTGTAACAATCCTAAGGTAGGTATAATTTACCTGTTTACCTCAGATTTTGATGTTACTTGTTGAAAAGAAAGCCTTTGCTGCTTGCATGGGGTCGGGGCGGGCGACTCAGCTTGGCTCTGTGGGTCTCTCGCAACTAGCTTTGTGTTAGCATGTTGTCTCTGCAGATGCTTCGTGAGATTGGATGTCATGTTTGCGGCGGTAGATAGCAGCTTGTGGCCTGGGCAAAGATTGCACCTCACTGTCACATTCTTGTCCTTCCGTGCAACAAACTCGAAATAATGTGAATATCTCCACCCATCAAAAGTTGTGGTCGTCGCTGACGGCGAGAGGGGAACTGCTGTTGGCGCCTCCATTTTTAAAGCCTGCTTGCACTGACTAGAGTCAATCGGCCAGAGTGACGACTCTTGCCTGAACCTAACCAATCGGCAATCGTTATCATTCCTTGTGCCCAACCCAAACCAATCACTGCTCCCCGTCCCTCTGGCCCATCTATTCTAGGACTCCTTCTTCTTCTTCTTCTTCTTCTTCTTCTTCTTCTTCTTCTTCTTCTTCTTCTGCTGTATATTGGCGGTTGGCAAACAATGAATTGGAATTTGTTTAAATTTAATTTGCAGCATGCAGACTAAAACTGGTCATTTTTCAAAGTTCAGTTCTGAAGGACTTTACTTCAGTTCAGCTTCTCATGTCATTGTTTAGATGTGAGCACACTCAATATTCAAAACAATTACAATTCCTATTTAACTTGACAATAAAAAAAAATCTAATCACAAGGTTCACTTACTTGAGTTCAACCACATGTTATAGTCTTCATCAGCTTATGGTGTCTGCACAGTTAGAGGCAGCAGACACAAATGATGCAACAACCTGCGGGATCAATCACTGTTATTTTGATTCTGGCATTGATGACATGCATTATTCATTGTTGTCTGTTAACGCAAATGATAGAGCACAAGTGAATCCAAACCTCTCATTTCCTTCTTTATACTAAACAAGAACTGGGTTAACATGATTTAAATGATTATCCTAAACAATGCACCACGATCACTTGCTCTATGTGTAGTCGACAGTATTTTTAGTGTTGCTTTGTTACCTTTTCGAGCCAAAGACGTTTGTTAAAAATACTGCAAACCCCCCCTTTTCATAAAATGAAGTAGAAACCACCTGCGGTTTGTTTCCAAAATAGACAGATGTGCCCAACTGTTGCCTGTGTGTTCCTGTGTTAGCAAACAAAGTCTTCATTTCAGTGTGAAGAGAATAAATAACATTCCTTTACTTGTAATATGGCCATGGACTGTTTTAAACTTTGGAGGTACAAGGTTTTCATCTGACCCCAGTGATGTTCTTATTTCCAACAGTGGCTCTGCACAAGGCCGCTGCTTTCTTCAGTTTAGACATAGTAAACAGCAGCACTGTGGGTTTCTGCTGTGGACAGATGAAACTCAGAAAGAGAACCCAGCTGACAGGTGTGTATCGACGAGAGCAATGAACAGGCCCAACCCTAAATGAACCCACATAATCTCTGTCCAGGCTCGAGCCAACTCAGACTTCCACTTTAAAATTATATTTTTTTCTTTTTTTAAAAAATATTAAAGCATTTATTTTTGGCTTAAGTCAACTTAAGTCTTTTTAGCGCAGTAACAGACATTTGTGACCTCATCTTCGACATATGCCTTCCCTTAATGAATGTTCAGCACAGTCCAAGCACAACTGTCATATGCCATATATATATATTAACTAGAGATTGTATAATATTTCCCCTTATTAATGAGAGGCAGTAGTTGGGATGTGTTCATGGCAACACAGTGTGAAAAAAGAAAAAGGCGATCCGCACACCAAAAGAGTTCCCGCATGCAATTTTTATTATGCGTGACGTTTCGAGCGTGATGCTCTTCCTCAGACTGCTGTCAGCCCAACAGGGAACTGGAGCAAACTCAACCCAGTTCAATCCTGACCCGGCCCAAGCCTGGCAGGTTGGGCCCAATCGGGTTCAGGCAGAGAATCAAAGCTCTACTGTACATATTGAGATTGAGGACATTTTTGGAAAGTGAGGACATTTTGGCCATTCCTCATATACAGACAGACTTTTAAGGGCCTGTTTTAGGGCTCAGACTTATGCAGGATTTATACTTACGAATGGTGCAGGCTCTGCGTCGATGTAGAGCCCAGGCCATACCCTACATTAATGTGCACCTCCCCAGAAATGTGACTACGCATGGGACGACGCAGACCTCCTGTGTATTTTTGTAAGCTGAAACCATTTCCCTCAGTGGAAACAAAGTTTTATTTACTTAAATTGCACAGATAAGACACAATAAATCGTGAAGACAATAAAGCCTCCACAAATAGCATTTTAACTCTAGTGTGTGATTTGTCCTTTGAGGATTTATCCTGGCCTCATATGAGGAGAGGAAATCTCTGCTCGTCGCTAGGGCTAATTTCTAGAATGTAAAATGCCATAGGCTTGTGCTGATAACATTAGCATGTTGTATTTGTTTGGAAAACGTGTTTATTATGACAGTTTTTTTTTTTGTTTGTTTGGGTTTTTTTTTAAAGATTATTTTTGTGGGCTTTTTGCCTTCAATGACAGGACGGAGAGTGAAATGGGAGACAGAGAGAGAGTGGGGACTGACATGCAGCAAAGGGCCGCGAGCCGGATTCGAGTCCGCAGCTGCTGCAGCAAGGCAATGCCTCTGTACATGGGGCGCCGGCACTATCCACTATGCTACCGACGCCTCCATGACAGTTGTTTTGTCAGTGAACCTTGTGAGTTGTAACAGAGCTGAAGTATGTACCGTTACCTTTGTTAAATGCTACTGTTGTCCCTGGTTTTATATGAGAAGAGGAAAAGATCGCCAGCTGCTAGGCTAATTTATACAATGTAAAATGCCATAGGCTTGTGCTAAAAATGTTAGCATGTTATATTTGTTTGGAAAACGTGTATAGTATAAGAAAGTTGTTTTGCAGGTGAACCTTCTGAGTTGTAATAGAGCCGAATTTTGTAATGTCTGCTAGCCACTAGACTAATTTATACAATATAAAATTTCCCAAATGTGCCAATCACTGTCCTCACAAGTGTAATACAGGATTCTATAGTCTGGAGCAAGATTGAGTGTGTGTGTGTGTGTGTGTGTGTGTGTGTGAGAGTGTCAGTTTTCATTGAAAATTTAAACAGTCTTCCTTCAGTCATGCATATAGTCATGAAGATATATAGGCACTGCGTGTGTGCAATGTCATATCTGTTATCTGTCATGACCTTTACTTAAACTTGTTATCCAAAGTGCCCTATAGAGTCACATGATCATGTTTATTTTTAGCACAGGGATGAAACCTGGCAGCTAAGTGCGTTCTCTTACAGACATTTTTCACATCAGCAGGGTCGACATTAAACACTTGGCCCTTTATGCAAGACTGGGACTATAAAATTAACTCAGGGTGTTTACTGATGTTTCAACAGATTAATGAAAAGTCTAAAGCCTCTATTTTGGGATCTCCTCCTCATGTGGTCAAGCTCTGAAATTCAGGCAACAGCAGCCATGCATGTGGCTCTGTGAGACTATACTTAGGCACGTTTTTGCTTTGTTAACTGAATGCTAACATCAGATACATGCTCACAATGACGGTATTACCATGCTGATGTTTAGCATGCTAGTTATCAGTAAACAGAAAGTACAGCTGAGGCTGATGGGCATGGCATTAGATTTGCAAATATTTTGTCATAAACCATAGTACTGGGAAAATTATTACCTGTTTATGTCAGTTGACAGAAAGGAAAGGAACCACCAAAGTTGTTCAGATACATAACCTGCAAATCATGAGGTCTGAACAAAATTTTGTGTCAAGGTAGGTTGTGGTGTCTCTCCCCATGACTGTGACCAGAGAACAGGGCGGAGCCGGCACCAATCAGGAATACCTGCACTGCCAGCTCACCCAAACCTGTAGAGCTCCCAGCTAAGTCCCATCAGCAATCAGTGACTGCTGGGTAGGAAGGAGGGCAGGAACTGTCAGAGGGAGGAGAAACTGAGGAGCTGGAAAGATGCAGAAGTCAGGTGTTGAAACAAGAAGTAACAATCCTGTCTGATCTCTGTTTCTCCAGGAGGACATCAGCTCCTCAAAGAGCAGAAAGTGACTGCTCCTTAGGGAAGAACCTCAGTTTTGTTTAATCTTCTGCCCTTGTTTCCTGGCCATTAAATAAATCCAAGTGTTTTTTGTTACTTCAACCCTACGACTCTAGTCTGGTTTCTCCTGCCATCTGTCAAGATGTTGGGATATTTCGCAGAGAGAGATTTTGGTCTGGATCAAAGTGGTTAACTAACTTACAGACTGACATTGCCCTCCATAGAGCCAAGCTGTTAACAAAGCAGGAAAAAAGACGTCATCTGTTTATTTGTGAAGTGCAGTTTTGATGTTCAGTTTGACATTAGACTGCACTGTCATGATTTTTTCAGGGTTACATTAATGCAGAATCCACAGTTGTTTGTAGACCATACAAGGTCTTTTCCTTTCAGTAGAGTAAATACCTGCGGCAACTGGAATAATATGTGTGTTTCACAAGCAGTTTCTATTTGCAGAGTGTGTGTATCTCAATTAATGAATTAAAATGACCAGCACCCGGAAGTTCTCACTGCAGCTGAAAAAAATGCTTTGTTTACATCATTTACATTTGTATTAAAACACACTGTGTGTATCCACAACCCTGGATACAGATTTTTTTCAATTAATTGGTCAGACACACGAGTGGCCAAGATCAATGGCCCCACATGAACCAGTTGCCCTCAAAGCCTAAAGGTGCTGACACACCAAACCGACATCAAAGAACTAGCGGCAATGAAAGCCAACTGTTGTGTCGCCTCACGTCGCCCTGTGTCAGTTGCACTTGAACACACTACAAAGACTACATTCGACGGCCAAGTGGCACGTACGTTCTGCGCCTGCATGAGAGAGCGCGGAGTGAGAGAGTGGTACATCCTGTCAGCCGAGGGGTGTCCTATCTGCGCAGCCGAGCACCGCAGCACATCCACGCACTATTACATCCAGACGGTCCCGGTGTTTCCTCCACAGGCTCCGCTTCACTCAGCTGCTGATAAACCCGCTGCTTCTTCCCACTTTAACCTGAATAACAAACCAGGGCTCGGTGCTCTGGTTGGATCCAAACAGAGAGCCGGGGCTAGCTGGGAGGCTAGCGGAGGCTAACTGGCTGTGCTTCCCTCCGGTCATGCTGCGGCTATTCAGGTTAAAGTGGGAAGAAGCAGCGGGTCTGTCGGGCAGCTGAGTGAAGTGGAGCCTGAGGAGGAAGCACCGGTTAGCCCCGGTTTCACTACAGGCAGATTCACTCACTACAGGGGTGAGGAAATACAACCTGAGCAGCCAATCAGAGTGATCTCTCTCACTGACAAGCTCCGCCGGCAATTCAACATACTCAATTGGCCAAAAAGCTGCCAACGCTGAAGTGCCGATGGTGCGGGACACACCGCAAAAACTAGGGCGACAGACGCTCACCGACACCCTGACTTGGACCAACGGCCAGCCGTTGTGTCAGGGCCTTAACACCAAGTGAAAACCTCCGGGGCTGAAAAACAAAGCCAATGCAGAAGTGCCAAAAACTGCAGTTCCTCTAATGGCCACTTGAGGCCCACTCCAACAGCCAGTCAGTCCCCACTGACAATGATTTACAGCAGAAATAAACATGTTTACATCCTGGCACGAAAAACAGTTTTGGTTTCTATAGCTAATTTCCCCCCTCGTGACAAATTAAAGGGGGATGGGTTTGATACACTCACCTCTTTGCATTTTATTAAGGCTTGAAATTATGCATTATTAAGAGCAGGGCTGCTTTGAGTGACCGCTACCCCTTGCTCCTCCACAGCTCCACCCTCTCGTCCTAATATAGTCCCTTCTGGCTCCAGAAACCAACATGGCAACAGCCAAAATACCAAACGCAAGCTTTAAAATGAAGTCCACAAACCAATGTGTGACATCAGTGGCTATATCCATTATTTTTTACATTCTATGCCCACTACACAAGAAACATCATTAAATGAGCAAGTTGGGAAAAAATGCTTGGGGGGTTGAAAACACGCTGTGTCGTAGGATAGTAAGTTTGAATGCAGAAATTCTGTTGCCAAGATAGTCGACTGACAATTGCATTTGAAACGTAGTACGTTTACGAAGTAAACAGGCCAGTTGAAATTCTGAATGTATTAGTTAAGAGTTATTTTGTTTCAGAAGTTTCCGAGCTGGTTCAGAGGTGGAGATACCAGAGGCAAACTGAGCTGACAGACCTCTGAGGAGTTCCCGTGCTGGTTCACAAGTTTCTTACCATTATGAACTCCTCGCGTGTCTTGGAAAGTGTTGGTAAATAACATGAATGAGCCATTCTCTGCTGTTAAAGAGCCCTGGGGCACAGCATTTAACAGCCAACTCTTGAAGTGAAGCTGCTGCCAGCTGGGCTTCTACTGGTCGGAAAAATTGGACATGTGTGGATTTGAAGCAGGTGTTGCTGAGAGGAGTTGACATTCCCTTGATAAATAAAAGTTTGTGGAAAAAAAGTATGTGTGTAGGCCTACCCTTGACTTTGTGTGATGCAGTATGTGTGTGCAGTGCTACTGATGGGTGTAATATATGAGGCGTGTGAACAGGCTGTTTGCACTGCCGTTCAGACTGCCAGGCTTGTCAAGACGAATGAGGGATCTGTCAGTGAGAATCCCCTGTGTTGGCCTCTGCTCTGCTCTCTGCTGCCCTGATCCACCTTCATCTGCTCTGCACTTCAGACAGCATCCAAGAGAGGAGCAAGGCACACTGGAAACAGGAGCTGCGAGTGTGAGGCGGGAGGAGGAAAGAACTAATTAAAGCGTGATGTGTTACTGTTACTGTGGCTGCAGGGTGTCAGAATTAATTTTTTTGTATTGTGTCTCTTATTCTACAGGGACATGTACAGTAAAGGAGTGGCCTTCTGCTGCTGCTTGCTTGCACATTTGGACTTTGCTCATCTTATATTGTGCCTCCACACCAGTGGTGGTAATGGCCGGAGGCATTATGTTTTTGGGTTGCCTGTCCAACCCATTCTTATGAATGCGATATCTCAAGGATGTCTTGAGAGATTTCTTTTTTTATTTATTCATTTTTTTTTCATATTTGGCACAAATGTTCACTTGGACTCATTGATGAACAGATTCGATTCTGGTGGTCAAAGGTCAAGGTCACTGTGGCCTTGCATATGTCTCATTCTTGTGAACGTGATACCTGAACACCACATTGAGGGAATTTCTCCAAATTTGGCACAACCGTTCATTTAGACTTAACAATGAGCTATTTGATTTTGGTGGTCAAAGGTCAAGGTCGCTGTGACCTTGCATCCATCTCATTCTAATGAATGCAATATCTCAATTAAGGGTATTTCTTCAGGTTCAAAATTCTTTTGAACTTTTATTCAACTGCTCTATCCATTCACCACCCAGTCTGCGTACCTATAATTCATCATGTCTGAAGGCCTGAGTGTCGAAGGAGCCGCTGTTTAGGCTGTTGCAGGCGATGATGAGTTCTGTGGTCAGGGTCAGTTGAGAGCGCCGCAGAGCAGCAGGGGGGCTGTCAGAGCAACACACTGAGAAGCTTTGAGTCCTGCAATCTGAGATTCTGGCACATGGACAAGGTGAAGCCTACTATGATGAACGTAACCACACATACACACAAGCTGGCTTCAAATATATACTCATCTGACAGCTGCTGAAGACAAACAAATACTGTCATTGGTTGAGTGGAACCTCAACAGGCGTAACTAAAGATCCAGAACAATTTCCTGATGGAGACCTCCATTACTTCACAGAAATCAGATTGATTATTCATCCTAAAAGTCGAAGCTGCTCGACCTGCTCTTTATTAAAACACACTGATCAAATATGCAGATTGGCACACACACCCGACATCCAAATACTGAACTCTGCTAAATGCCTCACAGTTTGCTTCCAATTAATAATGCAGCATATTGATGCGTTTCATGGGTAATTAGTCGGCACACTCACTACTACATGGGTGCAGAGCAGATCGAGCCAGCTGTGATTGTAAACAGAACATTATTCATTGCTGTAGTCACAGTTTAAAATGTTGCTTTCCCTAATATAGCTTTATTTGTAATCCAGCATGCCACTATTGATATTGTTGTATCAAAGCTGATGACAATATCCCAAATCCTTAAATTGTACCAATGCCTTACCAATATGACTTCTCACCAGTGTTGGAGGATGTTACTCAAAAAAGTAATGTGTTACACATTACACATTACTTAGGAAAAAAGTCCCTTACCTTACTTGATTACTCTCTGGAGAAAGTAATCAGTTACAATACTCGTTACATTACCAGTTACTCTGTCACATAATTTGCCAGTTGACGATTTAGCATTAAGCCTTACATATGTGTAACAATCCTGAGGCAGGGATACTAACTAGATGGATATACCCAGAGTTGGCTTCACGAGGGGGCACCAGGAAGCAGTGCCCCCCCCACTTCATTCACTGTGCCTCCCCACTTGTGTAAAAGCATATATTTTCTCCCATCAATGTAATTGTAGCGATGACTGAAATCCATTATGCTATTAAGCTGTTGCATGAGGTACACAGCTGGTTCACAAGGTAGGCCCCTAAGCAGACTTCCCCCTTTCTCCTTAAGTATTTGCAGGGTTTCCGCCAGAGAAGCTGTTATGCCAGGCGGGGGGTGGTTACCGTGTGTAAAGGTGTTATGATTATATCACTTGCCCACTGCCCCACAGTCGTTTAGTTCATTTTTGCATATCAGCGCCACGTTCATCAAATAAAAAAACCTCGAATTTGTAAAATACTAAGCGTGTTATCAATGCTTAGTAGGACAACAGAGTGTGTTGCAGCACAGAGTAGCGGAGTGAGATGTCTGTCCTCGCTCCTGCTATCTGCTGTTAACACATGAAGCTGCTCCCATGTCTCCCCAGGTCTCGGTGCTTGTTTGTGACAGAAAATCTCCCATCCTCTGGCTCGTCCCCGCATCGGTGTTTGCCGCTGACCAGCTGGACATGGAGGACGACCCGTTGGCAACAGCCTGAAGCCCGTCATCACTAACTATTAAGTAAGGGGAAGATCTAATGATGAATTTATGTAATGCAAGTAACGACTTAAGTGTTTGATTAGTAACTGTAATGTGATTACTGCATTTAGGGACAGTAGTGCCTTACACTACTCATTACTGAAAAAAGCCACTTTTGGCGGTAACGCCGTTTTGGCCACATTCTTACATACAGCGCCTTTAACTAAATATAATATAATCGTCACAGGTGTGGAATGCATCATGGGATAGGCTGGGCCATGAAGGATTCATCCGTTGCATCCTCCAAACTCTGGCAAAGAAGGCTACATTTCTCAGCCGTATTTGAAGGAGCCTTCGAAATGGGACAGCCTTGGTTGCGCCGATGTAACGTAATCAGTCTTCAAATGCAGCCTTCGAAGGCTGCAGCCCCTGAATTGAGGCACAGCTTCTTTCTCTCTGTTGGCTGCCATGTTAATCTCATCTGCTCAGTTTTAAATTGCATTACAGATTGCATTTGTTATTCCATTGCTTGCTCTACATTGTAAATACTCAAGTTATCTCGAGAACATGAAATATTGTGAGTTTTTTTTTCTGGTGAGAGCAGCCAGGAGCTCCAGGCCTCTTCAGGTCTGTCTGATTAACAGGTGGGTTTGAAATGAAGATGTACTTGAAGTGGATGAGCGGTCCGATGTGGATCGATGGAGAACAAAGAGACTGAAAAGGCAAAAGAGACAGGAGGGAATTGTGGTGAAACAAGACTGGGGTCTTGTTCTATCTCATCAGCGCTGACACCACATCCTTACTCTGTTGATACTTTGTCACACATGAATGTTGCAGAAATAACCAACTAAAAACCACTGACAGATAATACATCAGTGTTGAATAAATCAGTCCTAAATTGTGGCCTCAAACTTGAATGTAGGGGTGCTGGATTGCACAATAACAACCTGCAAAGTAGCTCTGCATGTAATGAAGGTGATTCCTGAGAGACAATAATCCAAACACACTGACAAAAGAGATTGCAGCAGCAAAGGAGAACGAGAACTACCCAGTCCAACTCTTAACATTCACACCAAACCACAGCACTTTAGCCTCCCTGAACATCACAGCAAACCACTCAGAGCTCAGCCAAGGTGGATGACATTTTTTTATTTATTTTTTTCATTTTCTCTCTTTTGTTGTTTTTTTCTTCTTCTTCAAATCTTATGAGCTTTGAAGAGGTTTCATAAGTCCAAAGGACACTCAATTCTTTCAATGCACAGAAGAGTGTGTGCCCATGACATTCAGCGTGAAGTATGGAAATCTTTAAAAACCTCCATAGCTCAGAGTAGCTTTGGGTGCACATCGAGCAGGAAATGAAGAACCCAGTGACCAGCTGACAGAAGCCTGTGTGTTTATGGCCTCTGATAAATATTTGTTTTTGAACTTCTTGTAACTGTCTATTCATATCATACAACAGTGCACCAAAGATCAGGTCAACAATTTAAACCCTGTGCAAAACCAGAGTGCAAGGATTAAACTGCAGGTAACCATAGCAACAATACTGATTACAAGTGATTATACTGAGGAGGGCGCAGACTTTTTATGGCAATCTATTCTTATTGAGTAATTTCACTCAAAACTACAAATGGGCTAGAAGAAATGTCAGGGGATATGCAAAGTCAATAAGAGTCATGCTCCGGGGAACATTTATTTCGTGCCAATCCATGTAATCACTGCTGAGATATTTCAGTCTGGATCAAAGTGGATTTGAACACAGCTTACCTTGTTTTCCTGTGGTAAGCAGCCATAGCATAAGCATGATATTACACTCCGAGACGTTCTGGTATAGGAAGAAATAGACTCCTTATCTTCACCTTGTCTAGAAATTCTGTTTACAAAAACTAATTTCTTTTGTCAATTTTTTAAAGGGAAATTTAGTCGCTGCCTAGTTTGTTCACAGCGGCTTTGTGTCCTTACGTTTAAACAACAACAGCACTTTAAGGTAAGGAAAACATCATGGTTTTAGTTAAATGTTAATAAAGCAAACAACCTGTTTCATGCTTTAAGTCACTGTTGATTGTGTCAATCATAAACCAAGGCCACCAGCTTTCTGAATTCTTAACCAAGTGCTGAACCCCTAAACATAGTCATAACTACGTTTAATCATGCTTAAATTGGTATTATATTGCAAGAACATACAGAGGGAAAATCAAATTAGTAAATGTCAGTGATAAGGGGCATCATGATGCAATGCTGTGAAACAATTTGCAAGTTCGTAAAAAAAATGGGCTAGCTATCAATATGCCAATGTCGTCCTTTAAAGTCTCAAGTCTTGTGAGCCATTGTGGCTGAAAAGAGGGAAAGATTTGTTCGCTGTTTACAGCAGTTTGTTGTGTTTGTTGAAATTTATCATGTAACAGGGTCAATTATACAGCAGTCATATGTGTCAAGTGTAAGTCAAATGTACATTTGTAAAGTTGATTATTATAATTCCACAAAATTTTTTTTTTTTTTAAGATTTTTTTTGGGGCATTTTTAGCCTTTATTTGATAGGACAGACAAGTGTGAAAAGGGGGAGAGAGAGAGGGAATGACATGCAGCAAAGGGCCACAGGCTGGAGTCGAACCCGGGCCGCTGCGGAAACAGCCTTGTACATGGGGCGCCTGCTCTACCACTAAGCCACCGACGCCCCAAATTCCACAAAATTTTGTTCAGTTGTTATTACCTGACATGCTTAGGCCTCCATACGCAATATGTGGAATGTTTTTGTCCCCCTATGTTCACCTCTGGGGGTACTCCATCTATAAAGGGATGTCTCCCGCCTTGCCTCTCGCCTTTTGCTGTTGTGATCTGTGGGAGAGATAAGTAGTCTCTATATACAGACTCTACATTCAGTGAATGTAGAGTCTGTAGGCAAACCCCAGAGATCTTGCCTCCGGAAGAAGAGCGAAAGAGCCCTGGTTTCTGGTTGTAGGCTGTTTGTAGTCCGCGTGATATTGACCAATCACGTTTGAGCCGGCTGCAGTTGTTGCCAGATTAAACGGTCCGTGCGGTGAACTAATGAGGTGGAACATAATTGGCGTCACTGCAAACTCTGAATCCATCGCAATGGTTCAGCATATTTACTTATATATAAATGGAAGTTGGAAATGGAAATTCGCCTCCTCCGCCCAAATCAAACCGGAATGCCAAAAAATTGGGGGTCTGCCCCCAGAGGCTGTATCGCCGTCTGCCGGAAGTCAGATGCCGAATACAGCCGATGGGTTCCGAGAATGAGAGGTAAGTGACATTGCTCTTATGGTAATTTCCGTGTTTTAGCACTGTTGCACGGTGGCCAAGGGAGGTCACAACACGCGCAAACTCCACAACGCACACACATTAAGAAAACACCCTCAAATTCAGAAAACACATTCATCGATTTCGCAACACATACGCTGCAAATCCTCACAACACAAACAAATAAGGATATGCAATGAAAATGCTCACAACACAGGCAAGAAGCTGAACGCTCCGCAAAAGCGAAAACAAGCACCAAAATGAAGACGACAACAGAAATGTTTCCATGTTAGTGACCAACTTACGGCCTATTTCCACCAGATGCGTGTTGGTTGCATCTGCGCTCCGGCACGCCAGCGGAGCCGATAGGATTCAATTCTAGTCATTGTGTGTGTTTCCACCGGCTGCGGCTGTGCTGCGTTCCGGCTGCGGCACTCCGGAGCCCTCCGCAAAAGATACGAAGGACTTCTATTTTTGCCGGACACTGGAGCACAGACACACATCCAGTGGAAATCCGGCGTTACTGGTTGTTGACATTTCCAGACTTTCCTCAAGATGCTGGTTGGAAGTTTGACATTTGTTTTAGGTGGAAGACAAGCAAGTGCAAATAACTTGATCCTCTACAATGTTAGCATTAATAAATTGTCGTCGATTCGGGTCCGAGCACCTAAGTTGTTTTTGGTGGCCAAAAGCAGGTCCGTGAATGATTACGGTCCCCCTGGAAACATTTCCATTGTCGTCTTCATATTGACGTGTGTTGTCGCTTCTTGCTTGTGTTGTGAGGATTTGCAGCGTATGTGTTGCGAAATTGATGAAATGTGTTTTCTGAATTTGGGGGTGTTTTCTTAATCCGCGTGTGTTGTGTGGATTTGCGTGTGTTGTGACCTCCCTTGGCCACCGTACTGTTGAGATGTTTATAAGTTCATTTTATGCTAACATAATCTTGTGTCGCTTAATTTGTGTAGGGGCTGGAGTTTGTGTGGTTGTGTATGGTGGAGGATTGTTTTTTTCCACCTGCTGTCAGGAGAGGAATAAACGAAGATCGCCTGAATTGCTGACTCTGCACCATGGGCACTGAACAATCTTCAAAATGATCTGAAATTAGAAACAATCCATTCATCCATTGATGAATTTAAGGGCTTGTTTCTCTTGAGAGGCCACTTTGTTTGAATAGTTGTTGTTTCATTGTGGATTTTTGCATTATATGTTGCCTTGGCCAGGTCTCTATTTAAAAGAGATTTTCATTTCAATGGGATGTAATTGTTCATTGTCCTTGCTTCAGCTGCACTCTGGAATGCATTTTTGCAGGTTGGCAGAAATCTACACGAAAGAGAAAAAAGTACTTTACAGAGTCGTCACACTAAAAAATAAGAAGCAAGATTATAGTGCAGTGTAGATTATAGTTCAATCACTACACTTTTCACATTGTGGGTGGTTTATATTGTGCAGAATATCATCTCTAAGGTAAACAAATAGAAGATTTTAAGTATATTTCAACTGTAAAATAATCAGTGTGGTGCATTTTGATATGAACATGAACATCAAAGAATACAATTTAAACAGCAGTCTGTATCTTGTGTTTAAGCTAATTAAAGACATGCTATCTCAGGACTGCTCTTATCAGTCTGTCTTGTTTCATTTTGATGTTTAATTAAGTCTTGAAAGAGACAAGTTTTGTAGATATATGGATTAGTCTTTAAGACAGGTTGTGTTCAGCAGTAAACAGAAGAAGTCCTTCTTATAGCTGGATTGCATTCTAGTCATTTTCTGCCAGTGTGGTCATGCCTCAGTCTCTTTGTCCTTTTACACTATGAATTTTTCCATGTGTTGTGTGTTTGAAATGACCGTTCCAGAAAAAGACGCCCTCTCTGCTGCCCTTCAGTTCCAAGGGAATGGCACCAAAACCCAAAGCTTACTGTTGATGTTTTAGATCGATTGAACAGTGACCATGAAGCCTGGCTGTGCTACTGTGGATGTTTGTGTGCTCTCCCGGCTTGAGCCCAGCTGAGCAATGAGTCATGAGTCATCAGAGGTAAGCAACCACATCAAAGTGGACCTTGACAATTCATTTTTCTACAGCCTGTCCTTTATGACTTTCACTGCCTTTTTGAGAAACCTGCGCCACAACAGCTGTGGAAACGTTTCCTGGAAACCAGTTGTGTTTACACTGTTTTTCCTTCTTCAGGTCAAAGACCAAATAATGGAGCCATGTAGCCACCTGGGGTTTGCTATCACTTTCCCGCCATGGCCATCACTTATGTTGGACAATAAATGTAGGGTAGTCAAAGGACAGACACCAGAGTGACGCAAGAGCCATTAACCTTAAAAACATCCGTAAATAGGTTGAAAAGACACAGAACAACAAAACAGATAAAAGTACATTAATGATTAGACTATTTTCCTTGATTAATATGTTATGTGATTATTTTTCAAATGACTCAAAATATGGTCTAATAAAGGAGACATCTTTTGTCAACAGTTCAAAGCTTAAAGATTTTCAATTTGCAGTGATGCAAATAAAGAGAAACCTGGCAAATTCTCACGTGTTAACGGATGCTAATCCATCCATCTTGGTTTATTGTAGCCAGAAGTGACCATATTTGTCACATCTTTGGCAGTGGTATTGCAGCAACCAGGCACCCACGGTTTGAGACCCTCCTGGTAACAACTTTGTACAAAGAGGTGGAAACTCCCTGTAGGCCAGATGGGTGGGGCGGTGGATGGGTCCAACAAACTCCTTACTTTTACCCAGGAGCCCGCTGTTCACTTACTGTGTGAATGGTGAGCCAAACCATGATGTTATCAGCATCATCATCTGTTTGATCAGCATCTTTACTCTTATCATACATCTTATTTTTTTATTTACTTAAAACAATTTATTTCAATTTAAATAAATTGCAATATGAAATGCAATGCCTCATGGCGATGTACCAAAAAAAGACATCCTGTACATCTTAGATGGGATGGGATACATATTGGGCAATTGTTACGGTTGAAAACATTATGGGAAATTGGTGGTGATCATGGGCCCAGGACAGAATTTTCACTTGTTGGTACCACCCAAGGTGGCAAATTCTAGTTTGGTATAATGAAAAACTATATCTCTGGATGATATTTCAACAAACCCAGGTGGCAGCTTAGAGATAAAACTTCAATGGCACTAACAGTGAAACCAAAGAATGAAAAAGCCAAGGCACGTTTCATGTTTGGTCTCATTAAAGGTGAGTGCTGATACGCATCATGGTTTTCGTGGATGATAATATGTTGTAATACCTAATTTTACTGACTTTGTTGGGATTTAAAAAAAATGTCATTTTCGGGTACAGGTAGGTGTACCCCCTATTTGCACATATACACTCAGGACATGTCATATGTGACAGTTGTATGTGAAAAAACATCCTAAAAACCTAATTTTCTAGCTATAAATCATATGAAAATATCATGTTCAGAAGCAGAGCAGCACTTTGTGTGATGCTGTGACATAATGGCCCCAAATTTTGAGCCTTGAATTTACCTTGATCCATTAAGTATATCAGTGGCCCTCAAATAGGCGGCTCGCGAGCTGAACACGTGTATGGAAGCGAATTGTGACTAATATTTAAATTAAAATGTATTTGCAGAAATGCTTTTTCATTTTAAGAATGTGGCTGCGTTATTTGACTCATAAATAAAATTAATCATCAATCATCCTATTTGCATTTTAATTTTCTTCTTCAAGACTGCTCATTCTTTTATTTAATTAAAATGAAAAAGTCATTTGAGATTTAATTTTCAAAATATGCCCCAGCAAATAGCAAAATTCAATTTTTGTTGTTTTGAATAAAAAGATCATTTTGTTTTGAATATGACAGTATTATGGCTTGTGGCTTGACCAACTATAATAAATGGACCTTTGACTCATTGAAAAATGTTGCGTGCATGTGCACGACCACTTTGCATCACCATGCGCCCCCGCCCGGACCTTTGACTCCTTAAAAAATGTCTTCGTGGACCTTTGAGTACCCCTGAAGTACATAATGGTATACTTTTATTATGTTTTTTGGATGTCCCAAGAGATCACAAAAAAACTTGAATGATTACTATTGCAATTTTCCCTGGGTCAAACCACAGATTGACTGGACTACAAGCTTATGGTTTCTACAGATGTTGATTCCTGTTGAGCCCTAAAGTCCCCCTCTAGAGCTGCTAATAAAGGCCTGGTGTGTATCAATACACTGATCAGAAGAATATAGTGATGTTGCCCATCAAATTTAACAGCAGAACCTCAGCTACAAGGCTGTAAAAAACTTTTTACATGCCCCAAACTCAGTTTTAACATCAACTAAATAAACAACAACAACAACAACACCAACTAACTCCAACAACTCCAAACAGCACCGATATCCCGACCCACTTGGTATATTTCGGACTCTAACTCAACCACATGTTATTCAGAACACACACCATTCATCTCAAATGAAAGCTGAGACTCCACTCTTTCCACGTGTATACTCCAAATCACTCTCCCTTTAACCATCACAGAGCTACAGCCCAAAGAACAACAACAACAGAAATCTCTTTGCCAAAATATATTTGTAATATGGCTCTTACCTTATTAATTTCGCAGTAAAATGCGCATTCTGCTGTTGTTTCACACTCCATTCGCGTACTACCGGAAGTTGTCCGTCATTCAAATGAATCCGGGCGGAAAAAAAGGTTCCGGGGGAACAAAAACAATGACCACTCACAGCAGCCGACATCTCCCCACAACGCGTTCTGCTGACTCTGATTAGCTTACAGTGCTGTCAATCTCGTTTTGGGTGTAGTGTCATTCTATTGGCTCTAACGAATCAAACGATGTGTCACTCACTCAAATCGGCCAGCCGGGCCTCCAAAGCTCAGAATAGAAGCTCAGGTTCAAATGTAGTAGGTGCATATTGGTCAGTTTGGAGTGGGAAATAGTAAAAAACACAAAACAGACAGTTGTATGTGTATACCCTAAACATCAGTAGAGATTTACAGAAACAAAAAATGAAAGATATAGGATTGTATATGACAAAAATCACATGCAAACATGGAGCAATTTTGGAGAGCTCGCCTGAATTTTCTGTACTAAAACCTCTCTTATATTGTTCTGCTTCACTTTATCAGAATCAACCTTTGCAGAGTTAATGTTCACATATTGTACTATGATGTGATAGAGGTTTGGAGCTGCAGCTGCATCATTCCAAAGGGATACTCATCCTAAAAATGCTTTTTTTTTTAGGCAAACCTCAAAATATTTCATTTGTGCTGTGTGCCATCTTCATTTACTCTTCACATATAACACATATACTGATATTTACACATCTTAACAAATCTCACAAGTGTTCCCTTTATAATGACATCAAAAGTATTCAAATAGACCTTGTGGTTGCAGAGAGATATTCACTTCATTATGGATATGCAATTTTCAAGCAGAGGCCTATAAAATAGGCTTAGGGTTAACACTTAGCAATTTACAGGAAGACTTGAAATTGTCAGAAGTTGTTATAACTTTTGATGAATTCAAGTTAGTTTTAAAGAATCTGGAAAAGAGCAGTCTAGGTCAACGCTTGATACTCAGAACTGATTGCATTTACTTCATGAGGATAATTAAGATGCTGTTGTTTGAGGTACTCCGCAGCAGGTTACATTTTTCTTTGTCTGTTTATGTTGTTTGTATTGAATTGTTATTTTAACAATGACTTTTTGTTGCCTTCTTTGCCGGATATCTCTGTTATATAAGAGATTTAATCACAGTGAAAGCTTTGCCTGGTTTAAATAATGGGAAATTAAAAGAAGAGAGAAGAGATCCATGAGAAGCAAAGCCAGTGGTAACTGTAGGTGAGAGTCAATACCAGTCTTATCAGGTGATTAATTATAAACAAAGACACTCTAACATCTCTTTTGCTTCAGACAAAACTAATTTTTATAACCTAATTACATTGTTTAATAAATTTGACCAGACTAACATTCCTATCAACATTTTTATTGCCTGTGAGCTAAAACGCTGTTTGCAACAAGAGTCCATTAACAGTGGGAAAAAAAAGAAACCGTAATCTGAGCGCAGCAAGCTGAGGACATTCATGAAAGAAGATATCTTGTTTTTTCATTGCTCAATTAAAGAGTTACCACACTGCACATTATTAACTTTTTTTTAATCACTGCTTATTACAACAAGCTTTGTTAAACAGGAAATTAAAATGACAGCAACTGGGCCTTGTTGCTGTTAATCCAGTAAGGGGAAATATTAACCTGGTCCCTAAATAAATCAGCTTTACTGCAGTTTTTTTTTTTTTACACAAAGTTGTACATTTAGGAAAGCTTTATCTGCATTTTTAATTTGTTAAGAGCCAAATAAATGTGTAGCCTGTGCTGTCAAAAGACATCCAAAGACAAACTCCATAGGCATTTTGTCCTCATGTTTATTAATACAGCTGTTGTGACAAGCCTTGCATGTAATTTCCGCCGCAGTATGTTCCCGCTCTTCATCGTCAAATGCAATTAGCCGCGACCTACTTCATGAGAGGGAGAAATACTGTTCTTTAATTGCCTTGCATCCTGGAGAGCAGCAAGTGGGGTATGTTTTATGTAATACTGCCAGTCAAGCTGCTGGAAAATAACTGGGAGAATGGTAATGATGTGCTTTCAGGAACACTTATCAGGAAGTTAATGAATAATTACTAACTTTCGTCTGGAAAAAAAAAAGAGAAAAGATCCCATTTCATTCAAATTATGGGTAATCAGGAGAAAATTAATGGGATGAACATTAAGTGAGCAGATATATGGTAAATGCAAATGGAAGCACATTCCTCTGGCAAACCAGCAATTTATGAATGTAAAGGAAATCCATTTTGGCGTATGGATTGCAGCATTTCAGAGTGATCCTCCTTCATTTAACTGATGACAAATTTCCTGTATATCTTTGTTGCACATTGTTTTGATTAAAAAGAATCAGTATGGTTAAAAAGGGCCTAAATACATACATCAGAAAACAGGGATGAAAGCTGATTTGCATGTAGGTTATGCAAAAGTATTGTAATAATTTGAATATCAATCAATAGCAGTCAGTATATGTAAATTATTTAATTGGCCTATGAGTGCTAATGCTATTTGTCATTGACCATATAACAGATATACATAGTCACATAATATTACTATACAACTGCTTTAGTGCTTTGCTGTTTATGTACTGAAGGTTGAGATTGAATATTTGAGTATCACTCTAACTTTTAAAACACATTATTGGTGTTCTCTTCTTTATGAAGGGGTGTGCAATTCAAAACAAAGCCCAATATTAGTCTAGTGAAGGTAAAGAAAAAACAGTAATTTTGGCAGAAAACTAAGGCTGAAAAATGAAGCCAGTGCACAAGTGCCATCGAATGGCCACTTGAGGCTGGCTCCAAAACAGAGTAAATCCCCCAAAACCCCCATTAACATGCCCAAATAAACATGTTTACAGCCCAGTACAAAAAAACAGTTTTGGTTTCCACAGCTAATGTGAACAATCATGGCAGCTGTATGGGGGGTGAAATGTTTTATAACTCGCTTGTTTACATTTTATTAAGGCCCAAAATTATGCATATTTAAAAGTTGGCTGTTTTGGGTGACCGGCTGTATATGAGGTATTGTTGCACTCTGTGAGTCAGATCCACCCCTCACCACAGCTCCTCCACAGCTCCAGCCTCTCGTCCAAACATGGCAACTTCTGGCTCCAAAAAACCAAGATAGCAATGGCTGCAATGCCGAATTTGAGGCTTCAAAATGGTCAGTGGTCAATGATCAATGGCTCCACCTGAACCAGTGGCCCTCAAATGTAATACCATGTGACAACCTCTAGGGCTGAAAAATGAACGTGGAAGTGCCAGAAACTGCAGTTCCTCCAATGGCCACTTGAGGCTGGCTCCAAAAGCCAGTCAGTCCCCATTGACCACCCTTTACAGCAGAAATAAACATGTTTGCATCCTGGTACGAAAAACAGGAGGTGAATTTTTATATACACACCTTTTTAAATTTCAATAACTTTTAAAGTTACACATAATTAATAGCGGGGCTGCTTTGAGTGACCACCATCCCTTGCTTCTCCATAGCTCCAGCCTCTTGCCCAAACATAGTCACTTCTGGCTCCAAAAAACCAAGATGGCAACTGCTGAAATGCCAAAGTTGAGGCTTCAAAATGGCAGTCCAAAAACCACTGGGTGATGCCACTGTAGCCACGTCCAATATTTTATACAGTCTATGTTTGTGTATCTATTTATTTTCAAATCTGCTGGGCCTCACGTGAAAAAATACAGTAAAATCAAAGTGCCAGAACTGCTTTGAGGTAAATGCTGTCAGCACACTTAAATGCTCCCGGTGACAATGCTACCATACTGATGTTAAGCAGGTGTTATGTTAGTTACGTATGTAAGCATGATAACGACAAATTTGCACAAACCCATGAACATAAAACAATAAAACAAAATACGGTTGGGGTTGAATGTCACACATGTGGTCATGTGAAACCAAAATACTCAAACTGAAACACTAACCTGCTGGTGACAGCAGAGGAAAATTCAGCAGATGACCTAAGTCAGTTGAACTGCCTGCGAACCATAAATACCAGAAACACATTTTGGTGTCGGTCCACCTAGTAGAGATATTTCATGGTATAAATAAAAATTTGGACCTGCTGGTGGAACTGAACAGAGTCAGGGGATCAGCAAAGTAGTTATGATTCATCCTTTGGGGAACATTTGTTATTATGACACTTTCGGCAAATTAAAACAGAGCCTGTATCAGCAACCTGTGCTGACAGTGTCACAGGGTGAAATTTAACTTGTATTGCAAAAGTAATAAACAATATTAAAGTGTGATTAACATAATATGATGTTTGACGGGCCAAGTGCAATTTACTGCTGAGTGAGCACAGCAACATGAAGGAGCTAAAACTTCTGTGGAGGTGGGAGGGGGGAGGAGCATTGCCCATTGTGTTTGTTTGCTAGAAAGTTGTTGTGTTTTTTGACCAGATGAGAAATGCCAGCATTAATCTCTCAAAAAACTAAAACTCTGCCAATTTGACAACATTTTGGATTTTAAAGGGAAATTTCGGTTTATTTCAACCTGTCTCCTATCGTCCTAAATTTGTTTCAAGTGACTAGTGACATAAAAATAATAGTTAGCATGTTAGCCGTTAGCCTAGACGCTTAGTAGCATCAGACCTGTTAAAACCTAAGTGAACGGGCAACCTTCAAGTGCAAAGTTAGTCCACTAAACAAGCTTTTTTTCCACAAAGACCGCCTCATATCGTTAGGATAAATGTCAGAGAACATATAGAAAACGACATGTAAACGTGTTGTCTTACCTTACCGGTGTGCTGCCATGTTTGTTTACCATTTAGCTCTGCTTTCCAAAGCGCAGCCGAAATATATCTCGCGAGCTCTAGATAAAGCCCAGCTGGATACTACTCCAGGTGGAGGTGTCTCGTCCTCGGTCACATCCAGACCTTGAAAATAAGGCTGCAACCGCTCCCATTCCTTGCAACAGAGGCATTCCTCTTCTGTGGGCACTGGGGCACAGCATTCACAGGTACACCACCAATCTCCAGAGCTACGCAGCCTTGTAGCAGCCATTCCTCCTCTCTCGTCCTCTACATGTTGCGCCTCTCTCTCTCTCCTCCTCCATTCTTCAATTTCACGAAGCTCTTCGTCAGTGTATTCTGGCTTTTTTTTTTCTCATGGTACTCTCTTTGACACTGCAAAATGTTTACTTCTATTATCAACATATATTATTCTGTTTTAAGATGATATTAATATTATTTACGACTGTTATTATTATTATTGTTATTTTATTTTTATTTTTTTTTATTGGGGGCGTAATTGATACAACCATCATTACTACTATAACTATTATGATTAACATTATTGTTGTTGTCATGTTCTATTATTATTTATACTTTATTTTTTTTATATACTCGGGTCCCTGCTGAGACACGCTTGTTGGGCCATGGCCTGTGATCTCCTTGCCCCTCCCGGCCTTCCCCCTCCCCCAGTTCTCCGCCCTGGACTGTTTTCAGGTGGCACATCACCTTTTTTTTTTTTTTTTTTTTTAATGCACATCACACTAGTTTAGGAAGAGGAAAGGGGACACAATCAAATCAGATTACAGTTCATGACAACCCCTCTCCTCATTTTTAATGCACCACATTAGAAAGCACACACACTTCTTAAAATACTATCTCATATGTAAAAAAATAAATAAATTAATTAATTAATTAATTAATAAAACAAAAAATAATAAAATAAATAAATAAATAAAATAAAATAATAATAAAGACTATATATACATCTAGACATAGGGTAAGGTGTTGTGCCACATACAGTCCAGGGCACGCAGGAGTGGAGAGGGGGGTCTGGGGGTGTTGGGGGCTGCAGGCTTGTCCCGTGCGGGTGGGCAGGGATCTGAGGCACCCCATAAATTTAAAGACCTCCCCTCCTTCTCCACCCTCCCTCCATATTATTATTATTGTTACTCATCATCTTTATTAATATTGAATATTATTATTATTGATATTATTCTTACTATTATTATTGCAAAAATTATAAGTTTGCATTGTGGTATTTCTCTTTTGCTTTTTTGCTTCTACTTTCTTTTCATTTTCTTATTTATTTATTTATTTTTTATTTATTTATATTTTTTTGTTTGTTTCTTTGCTCCCTTCTGTTTACTCATTTCTATTATTATTATTATTCCGTTTGCCTGTCTGACAATTATAATATTTATTATTATTATTATTAATATTATTATATATATTATATATATATAATACCGTTTTTCTTACTCTCAAATCACACACACACACACACACAAAACCACAAATGTTGTTGTTGTTGTTTGTTGTTCACACCTGGTTTGTCTGTCCTGTAATGTCACTGTAATGTTATATTGCACAATAAAATAAAAAAAAAATAAATAAAAATAAATAAATAAATAAGGGCGGCCATCAAACTCTGCAAAATCAAATTCCTCCTCCACAAAGTCAAAGTCTGGCAAAAAGTCAGCCATTATTCTATAAATCTTTCATAAAATAAATGAATGAACTTTTCAGGCTACTGTCCGGTTCTGCCTTCCAGCTGTTGCTGCTTGTTCTCGCGAGATTTCAGGCACGCTATGAGATCGCTGCTTGTTCTCGCGATATTTCGGCTGCGCTTTGGAAAGCAGAGCTAAATGGTAAACAAACATGGCAGCACACCGGTAAGGTAAGACAACACGTTTACATGTCGTTTTCTATATGTTCTCTGACATTTATCCTAATGATATGAGGCGGTCTTTGTGGAAAAAAAGCTTGTTTAGTGGACTAACTTTGCACTTGAAGTTTGCCCGTTCACTTACATTTTAACAGGTCTGATGCTACTATGCGCCCTGGCTGTATCTAGGCTAACAGCTAACATGCTAACTATTATTTTTATGTCACTAGTCACTTGAAACAAATTTAGGACGATAGGAGACAGGTTGAAATAAACTGAAATTTCCCTTTAAGCTGACGAAAGAGGTGTCCTACCACAAGCTATGAAGCTAGGACCAACCTATGAAGATCTTCATGAAGTTAAAATAGGGAACTATCTACACAAGCGCAGCAAAAATCAAAATAAGGGTAGCTGCCAGAGGAGGATTGCCAGGGATCTGAAAGTTTCTGGTAAGCTAAATGACTATCACTAATAACAAGCTAGGGTACGTGCGTTTTTTTTCTGTTAAAAAAGTAATGTTACAAATGTAGGAAGATAGCAACTAGGCTACTTATTTACTTTTAAGTGGTTACGTTTGTAATCTGATCTCGAGGGGACAGCTGAAAGCTACAGGTTTGTTGATTTGATTTAAAAGAAATGCATATTTAAGGGATACAGTGTGGACGGAGAGCTCCGATGCTATACGATGCGATGCTATAGTTTGACGCTCGGTGGTGTCATTACATTCTACTCAGGGTTTCATCATTTCATGTGGTTGTTTCATCAGCCAGTAGTTGTTGAGATATTTCACTCTGGACCAAAGTGATGCACCAACAACCCAACAATACACTACAGGCCTTTTTTAAGTGCACTTTTTATGTGCACCACCTGTCCATGTCTTGGTCACAGTTGCAGCAAAGTCAGAATTTACCAGATGCACTTTACCACAGCAGCGTCCCACAGCTCCAGCTCCAGACACGGGATATACATCGTCCAGGTGCCACAGTCTGCTCTGAGTTGGACATTCCAATAATATGGCCACAGGAACTTAACATCATTAACTGGCTGCTTTCAACATGAACATCTGTAGTTTCTTTCCCAGCTCAGCGCCCATCTCAGAGTGACACCAAACACCCCGAGAAAGAAATCTGCCTCAGCTGTTTGCATATTAAGTGTATATTTTATTCACTTAGCAGCTCACTCCCAAATCAGCTTGGAAGGGTCTTTGCTGTATGAACAGGTCCATCACTGCTAAGGTCCTTTTGGGGTTATGTTCTGCTCTGTCTCCTTTTCACTTTTTCTTCACCCTGTCTGTTGTGGCTTTCTATCAGTATTCTCAAAAGGTGTTAGTGTCACAGCCTTCCTCTGGACCACACACACACACACACACACACACACACACACACACACACACACTATATGCACAACCCCAGTCCACACCTGTCAGTCAAATGAATCATATCATGCTCTCTTTCAGACTCTTGCTCACTCTGTTCATTAGTATCACTAATGAAGTCGTCAGTGGGAAACTTCACTTCCCCCTCTTCTCCAACTTCTGCCCACCACCCAGCCTCATCCTCTTCATCAGTTTTTCTCCTGCTTACCTAAGCTGCACATTCAAAGGTCATTTAGTTATAATCACCTGTCTACACACTTTCAGTTGACACCACAAGCCCACTGGTGCAGTCCTGAACTCTGTGAAACAGCTGGTTGCAGTTTGGAGAGACTTGATAAGCTTAACTACACTGCCGTGACCAAACTGATTAGTTGTTCATCACAAAAATGATCAACAGCAATTAAATCGATGATGAATCCTTGCATATGTTTCCTATTTCTAAGCAGGATGCCTGGTTATCAAGTATTATGTCAGCAAAAGGAATAATAATCTGTAGATGGAAACCACCACATTTGCTCTCAATTAACCAAACAGCAGTCAGGATATTTAGATTTATGCACATTGGAACTCTCAGTAGTAGTGAGTTATAATCAGTACACTATTAAATGGTAATGATAAGGTTAGATTTATCATTAAAATCTAAATGGAAATATTGCTTTAGACACTGGATTTTGATCCTGATGCTATTTCCTCACTTCATGCAGCAGTTCAAAATCAACAAATTTAGGTATTAGTGTTTCTGATTGTCTCATTTATGCAAAGGATGATAGAAGCATATGTATGAATGCCTCCAAACCTGATCTCATTGTCATGGATGATGCAAAAGCTGTGGTTGATCCATGTTAAGAGATTAGTTTTATATGAAATGTGTGGTAGTAAGACTGAAAGTGACTACTATGAAATAACTGTTACCCTGTGTTTCTCAGATCCTATTGTACATTAACTTGAGGGAGATTGCACAAAGAGAGGAGGTTGGATATTAGTCAAAAAAGGAGGGGTATAGATAATTCCGGATGGATAAAATAAAAGAAAATGGATGTCTTATATTTATATAATCTTTTAATGTGACAGTGCCAAACTTGTTAAGCAAAGGAACATTTTGAAAATGCCAAAATGTGAGAATTAATATCTTTTTTCACAGAGTAAATCAAATATCTTTGGGCTTTGGACTGCTGTTTGGACAAAACAAACAATTTGAAGATGTCACCTTGGAAAAAAAAGATGCCCTCTTGTCATGTCCGTTTGATGAAGCATTTTATGCAATACTGATTGACTTTTTTTTTTAATCTAACAGAAAGAAAGTGAAAGCATGGACCTCTTTTTCAATGTGGGAGTTAAAACTTGTAAGGCTGTACATGTCAACACATCACACATGGCAAAAGACGTCTGGTGAAGGCTGCACCACAAATTAAATCTAATGGATCTCTGACACAAACTCCGTTTAATTAATCATAATTGTCATCCTGTTTTTCGCTCCATGTCTTGTATTAATTGCTCTCAGTGAGAGCAAGTCAAGATGAGAAAAATACAACCTGCATTTTCCACTTCGTCAGTTTAGCTCCACACAGTACGTCAGACTCTGTTTTGCTGCACCAGTTCTCACTATGGAAATCTGCAGAGAGGAAATTTGTGGGGGGAAAGAAAGATCTGTTTGATAGGAATAGCTGCATTAAAGATTTATTAAAATTTGTTACAACATGCATTTTGAACCACATTCTGAAACTGCCAAATATTACATTACAGAGCAGTAACGCAGCTAACATCTGTAAGGGTTTTGGTGAAACAACTAAGAAATATGCAAAGTAACTTCAACTCAGGTTTGACTCAAATCCAGCCATGTCACTAACCTTTATGACTTTATCGGGAGCAAGGGTCATCTGAGACTATGAATTATTTTCAAAAACATCATAGCCAATAACTAATGGGGGCAACTATTCATTGAATTCTTTACAGCCAAAGCTTTTGATTGAGTTGATAACTATCATCTTTTGGAGAAACTTCATGCTATTGGTCTTTTGCAATATGCAGTGCTGTGGTTTATTCCATATCTTCATGACAGAAAGCAATGTGTTGTTTTAAAAGGGTGAAAATCAAATTTGCTTACCCAGCAGAGAGGTGTACCCCCAGGCTCTATTTTAGAACCACTTATTTTTATCTATTTTCATTACGGACCGGTCACTTTATATGCAGATGATACCATTATATGTACATCAAAGCCTTCTGTATCACAAATTAAAGAGTTCCTACAATCTGATTTAAATATCCAACAAACTACTCTTCAATAAAACAAATACCTACTCAATACTTCTGGATATGAGTTAAAATTCTTTGGTTTTAACTTGCAGTGATGGTTAGAAAGTAAAACAAATTGAATATATTGAGGTTTGGATCAACTTCAAACTTACCTTTGAACCACATATTGATCATACAATAAAAAAAAGCAAATTTTGGTCTTGGTGTGTGTATTGCTCCAGACACTGTTTTACACTTAATGTAAGAAGAAACTTGCTTCCCAACTTGCACTACCAGTAAAAGACTATGGTGATATTGTTTACCTGAATGCCTCTAAAGCTGATCTTTGCCTCCCTAACAGACTTTGTAGATTTACACTGAGTTGTTCTTTAAAAAAAAAGAAAATAAAAAAATAAAATGTTTCATCTCCAGTGGTACGTTTGACTTTTGCAATAGAAGGTTGCAGGGACGGTGGATCCAGGGGCTAAAGGTATTGTCATGTAGGACTCATGCTGGAAAATAAATAAAGTCAAGAGGAACTAAAACTGCAGTTGAATTTGTGAGCACGTTTGTGTCCAGTACTGAGGTGTGTGAGCATATCGGGTAAATAATGTTTCAAAAAGGAGGTAGGCGAGCTGCACCTTTCACTGAGAGGTGGATTAGAGCCAAATGAATCAATCAGAAGTTAATACCTTCCTGGCCAGTCTTAACCTGCCTCTTACACACACACACACACACACACACATACACACACAGTTGCCTACACTACTGCCAGATAACCCTGGAGTTGAGATTGATTCATGAGGCTAGTGTCAAGTTCAAACCAAGGACACCCGAGCACCTGCTTTCAGCCAGTACAGCTGAACACCACACACACACACACGCACACACACTTGCTCAGATATACTAGACCCTGGCAGGTAGTGAAGCACACACACAAACACACACACAAAAATAAAAGTTCAGTGACCTGACTCAGACCAGTTAATGGCAGCTGATCTTTGGTCAGCCTCAGAGAAATATGCGTCCACCTCAACCAGACTCTTTCATAACAATAAATAAGAGGTCATGGGTGATGTAATTTATTAGAGATGTGCAGGATATTTTTGTAAAATCATTTGAAAGGGTTAGGTTGAATGCTTGCATCTCTATACTTGGTCCACTGTGCACCAACAAACACTACATTTTACACTTCACATTTGCCAACACATCAATGTACAAAAAGCACAAAAAAAATGTTGCACTAGCAGCGTTGGCCAGTAACAAGTTTCTCGTAGCCAGTGTTGCGTAAGGGTTACTTTAAAAGTAATCAAAGTACGTTACTGCATTACTTTCTAAAAAAGTAACCAGTTACTTTACAGCGTTACTCCCTGAGTAAAGTAATTCAGTTACTTTAAAAGTACTTCCAATGTTACTCCCTGAGAAAAGTAACTCAAGCACTTTTAAAGTACTTTTGAGTATTCTACATTTCCTATTGGGCAATGGACCACAGGGCGCTAAGCCTACATTTTTTTGTCTCCAAAATTAAAGTTATGGACCACTTGCCCTTCACTGAGATCCAGTTCTCCCATCACAGCCGTCACTTTGACCAGTAGAAATACAGAACGATCTGCTGCCGTAGACAACTGTAGCTATGACAACAACACCCCAGCATTTTTAATATATCCTCTAGGGATGTTACCACACAGAGTAAAAGGGGGAAATGATGGTGTGAAACAGCAGAGGCACTTTGTCAACCCGCTGAGTTAACGTTACTGTCATTAGCATCAAGCTAGCAAACAATGGTACATCCTCACGGTCGGACATAAAGTAATAACATTAACAAATAGCGGCGGGTACAGTACAGTAGCTTGACAGTTTACATGTGGCACTTCAAATGTAGCTCCTGCCATCTGCTGACGCTTTTAGGTGACTACAATAACATGTCGGCTGGCACATGAACAGACACACAGTGACTCAAATAATAGTGAAAGTGATAAAAATAGGACAAGAATAACCCGATGACATCACACACGCCGTGAAAGACGACCGGGGATAATTGGTGAGTACCAGCGTGTAGCGTGTACCAGGCATAATGCAAGTCCTGAGTCTGAAATATGTCTGTCAGCGAGTCCTGCTCCACCTGTTTAGACTCCACCGTAGACAACGGCAGCATTTCTCCAACCACGTAGCGAGCCACAAGCTCCGTGGCTTCTTTCAGACTGATAGGTTTAACGTTATCTCCATTATTAGAACCAAACGACAGCCGTTGCTGTTTCGGAGCTGAAGGACCAGCGTTCTAAAAGTAACAGAAGTAACTGGTGTCTTGTTTGTAAATGTACTTAAGTATTTGATTACTCAAACAGCAAACTAACGCGTTAGGTTACTCGTTACTGCAAAAAGTACTCAAAGTAACGCATTATACCCAACTCTGCTCATAGCATGTTGCAGTAATAGTATTACTTTTTCAAGAACCAGAGTAGTTTCCAGAGTAGTGTAAAAAATTACTAATACAATTAACTCATTAAGTTACTTTTGTTGTCACTCCCCAACTGATATGACATGACAATAACATCCTGCATTCATTTTGTTAATCGTTTGTCTGTTCCTGCACGTCACAAACGAGCAAGCTAGCTTGGAAGCACTTACGTTCAGCAGCTGGATGTATTCTTATAATTTGATTTTTTTGGGAGGAAAGACAACAGCAACATTTTTGTTCCAGGTAGCAGTACTAAGACTCTTTCCACTGCAAACAGCACAACCTTAAACCTCCTGAACACCTGTTATGGCTGACAGCACAATAACATGAGGTTCCAGGAGATACACCCCACTAAAGATGAGCCCTCTGCGACCACAGAGGATGGCTGCAGCCCTACAATGGCTAAACAACCAAAACTGGATTTTAATTGTGGACAGCTGCAGGTTACAAGCGACAAATGAACTAATGAAGCGTGTGGCTGGATATGTGGTGGATTAAACGTTGCCTATCTC
The DNA here is from genome assembly GCF_041903045.1 of Epinephelus lanceolatus. Classification (NCBI taxonomy): domain Eukaryota; kingdom Metazoa; phylum Chordata; class Actinopteri; order Perciformes; family Serranidae; genus Epinephelus; species Epinephelus lanceolatus. The sequence continues at coordinate 39,763,294 of NC_135744.1, read as the reverse complement.
CACAACTGACTCCATCTTAAATACAGATCCTTTGGAAAATACTGGTCACAAGCAACAGAAGACCCCCAGGTAAAAAATAATTTGCAAGCTATCTAACCTTAGCTGTGCTTAATGGAACATTACATGTGCACATGTGAAGTCTGAATTTTGAGGAGAAAGGATGTAATTATACATTTTTTTGGCGTGTTACAGAAAAGAAATATAATGAGTAGCATTACAAATTACTGTTGGCAGGGAGTAATCAGTAAAGTAATAATATTACTTTTAAAAAGAATAACGCATAATGAGTAATACATTAGTTTTTGAGTAACAAGCTCAACACTGCTCACTAGTCATCTCAGTAAATTTTAGATTCAGCAGCCACTCAGACAGTTCACTATTAAGCCCCAGAACCACATTCACAATAGATAACACACACACACACACACACACACACACATACACACAGTAGCATTAGTACAGCAGATACTGCACAATCCTCTCCCTCCTCTGTCTTCCCCTCAATCTCTCCTTGTGTGTGTGACTCGCAGGCAGGAGAGCAGAGGTCAGAACTCGGCACTGAATCAAATTCACGACTTTGCCTTCTTGCTGGAAAATGGAAAATGTCCGGTGGCTTCACGGCGAGCAGATGATGCCTATATAGCAGCTTAGCGCTGTCATCCGGATTAGTGTGTCATCAAGCAGCATTAAGGTCATTGATGGTCGTGTGACAGTCAGGAAGGGCGAGCCAATTATGTGAGGTCGAAGACATCCGAGGAGCACATTCACCAGGCTGTGCACTGGGGGATATTTTTAATGCCTGCATTCTGAGTATCTTCAGTGTCTTTGATATTCATTGGTCTGTCCAGTTTTCCATAAATAATCTTTTACTGATTCGTGTTCATCTGTCATATTAACATATCAAAAGTCTCTCTGTTTCCAAACAAAGCATTACTATGGTTTGTTGCAACTTCAGTTGTATTTTTGCATCTCTGACCATGAGCTCTATCAGTTATAATAACACGGCACTTACCAAAGTCACTGCTGAGATCTCTACAGCATCAATAAAACTGGGTCCAACAGGGCAACAAATATGATCAGACAGGTTGTAAACAATTCCCCAGGTTAGCCAAACTTATGTGGATGAGAAAACAAACTTTTAGTTTGCCTGAAAGTCTGTGTGCTGTGGGATTGTTACCAACAAAGTTGTCTGCTTGTTTAGAAAAAGGGCACAATCGACTGACTGCTTCTTATTCTTCTAAATTTAATTGACAAAAAAAATCCACAAAAAATTACTGGAATTAAATTTTGTGCCCTTTTGTCTTGCTCTCAAACTGTTGGAAAACAATGGACATAAAACCTGTGAGGTCACTCATAGCTTTCTCAAGGTGCTTTTTGAAGCTTGCTGCAATCCAGTTTATCAGATTACACAGGGACCCAGGTGAAGTTCGGGTGGAGATAGGAAAAGTCAGCCACCATGGTACCCCCCAAAACCCAGCTGGTTCTAGACCAGGCCTGACCTGAATCTCTCTAGTCCTAAGATCCGTGCAAAAATACCACGTCAGAAAGAGTCGGTGCATTTCAAAACAGTCAAAATGAGATTGTTTTGACAAATGTGCCAGATTTTGGCGAGGTATACTGACTGCACAATTTTCCCTTACATTTTACAGACCTAGTTAATTTAACTATACTGTATTGCTTTTATACATATTTGATATGCATTGTTAAGTCAGAGAAACATACTTCAAGAGGTTAAGGGGGTTGTACTGGCAGAAATGGAACTGGGGACTAGGGACTGGGTCCTTGTTTTATAGAGATCGTCATATTGCACTGCCATGTTTTTACAGTAGCCCAGAACGGACAAACCAAACACTGGCTCCACTGAGCATTGGTCACCATAGTTAGAAGGCCATCTGGTTTGTAACCTGAAACTGCTTTATTCAGTGTTTTTACCTGTTTAAATCACAGGTTCCTATTTTTTTTTTGGAGAGGAAAAGACCTCTACGGATTATTGGGCTCCTGCAAAAAATATCCTTAATGTCTGGAAATTAAGTTATCGGAGAAAAAAGGTAAGCACACATTAGCCTCTTGAAAGCTCCTGATTAATGTCACAGATGAAATGAAAATTACATCTAAAAGGCTGTTCCTTCAAATACTTTGTTATATTTTATTTGTGCTACTACTGCTTTCTACTTAAAAGAATACTTCACCGACATCAGCTGATCTGTCAATCAGCTGATATTAGGAAGGCATGACCGTCCTGTCCGCCGCCTCGCTAATATCAGCTGATTGACAGATCAGCTGATAAAGACGCGTCACAACCACCACCAAGTGACACTTCTGAGGAAGGTGGAAGTTTCCGCCGAAACATGTCAAGGTATGTAACATCCTAAAGAACAACTAAAGTCATTATCAGAAACTAAAGACATAACGAACACCATTGAAAAATTATCACTTGTCTTGCCGTGTTACCTCAGTATTTCAGAAACACATCCATTTTGGCTAAAACCTCAGAATTGGAGTCTGGCTTTAAGGAAAGCATACGTTTCATTCTCAGTTCACTTATAAATACTAATAGTTTTGCAACAATGCATGTGTTTGTCAAGTACTGGGCATACGACTAGATAAATGACACTATTATATGACATGAGCTGTGTGAGAGTTTGCAAATGGATGCTATGTCATGAATCTCAGTGTAAGTTCAATCAGGAAGACCTTCTCTGTGCTCATCCTTTCACATTTTCTAATCAGCTGATTATGGGTGTTCACTCCTCTAGTCATCCAATCACACTATTTGACTATGGATTCACAACCCTCCTCGAATCAAACCATCTCTACAAAGACTTTCCACATTCTTACTCATATGTTCACATGTTAATAAATATTCTCTTACCATAAAAATGAGTCTCTCCTGATTGAAATCATTTTGCTGCTTTTAAACTTGGTCCCCAATCAATTAGTACATCACTATGTTCGCTGTTTTCCGTGGAAGTATGTGAGAGAAACTAAGCTGTTGTCCTGTGTTCAAGGTAATATGGCATTACTAATTAATATACCCTCATTGTTTCGTATAGAGAAAGTTATTCGGTTCATTCTCTATAAGACTGTAAATGTGGTCCCATTTCACTTTCACAGCCAAGGTTTTCCATAACAATAGCCCAATCCTTGTGGACCGAGCAAGGCCATAAATGAAAACCAAAACAAGGAGATTGAAAGAGCGAAAGACAGTCTGAGCAAGAGATGCAGAGGGCAGAGGGGAGGCAGAGAGAGAGGGCAACAGACACAAAGAGTGAAGGAGAAAAAGTTAGACAGAGTAAGGGAACACTGAGGGGACAAAACTTTGGAATAGAGAGACAATCAACATTTTCATGACTGCAAACTGAAAAAAGCAAACACAAAATACTACAAAGACAATATTTTCATGGACTGAAACCCATTTCACATGCTGGGCTCATTGTTGCCCCAGGCAACCCAGGCTCCTTGCTCAGGTGGAAGTGAGCAGCTGCCTTGGGCCATAATAACATATTTACCCGACTGTTAATGAAGAGTGCGGACTCTCAGAGGCCCAAAGGTCACAGTGCCTCTTGCTGACAGCATCCATTGAGATCATGACGTCTCATCTCATCTTTAAAGGAACGGGTAATTGATTTTCATATGATAAGACGAACCTTGAGGATACCATTTGAGGATTCCCAGTCCTCCCCTTTATAGAGGGAGCCACATAAACAAAGATATGTTGAAAGAGAAAGGGTACAGTATGTGTAGGTATGTAAGTATCATCTCCAAGCTGGTGTATCAATAACATGTCACCACAAACATAATTAATGCATCCTGACCCATGCAGATAAACCTCCAGAGTGGGTTTGCTCAAAGTGGCAAGGAAGAGAAAGTTAACTTTTTTGGACGACAAGCAGCAGGGTTTAATGATGATGAGGTTTTTCTGTCTGTCTGCTCTGTCTGTCCCCACCTACTGGCCAAATCACTATGAGATTATTAACAGACATTAGTGGTGCCGAAAGGATGAATTCTAATGATTTTGATGAACCCCTTACAAGGCTATTTTATCATCCAGGCAAATCAGGCAACTGCCCAGTGTATTGCAAAGGCTGTAGGTTGTAGGCCTGAATGATCCTCAGATGATGAATCCAAATATATCTGGTGACCCTCCTGATCTTTCTGCTAGCACAACCATCAGGCTACAACTTCAAGTTAATCACAAGCTTCATCCAAATCTAACTGGTACAAAGTCATGAAATTTACTGGTGCATATTCCCCAGAGGATGAACCCTCTTCATTTCCTCTAGCACCATTGTGAGACCAACATGTCAATTTAGGATTCAGAAAGGCAATTTGCTATTAAATTTGCCGAACATGTTCAAGCTCAACAGCAGATATAAACCTTTTAATAACCCCAAACACTGCTAAAAACAGCAAAATTCTACGCTGTTCAGTCCATCCAACACTGTTACTGTGTGGTCTAAATAACACTGCAGTCTGTCAGGGCCCCCCAGCAGGGATTAGACTTTCAGTCTTGTTATTTCAGTGGTCAGTCTGGCGCTGACGGGGAGTAGGAAGGGGCGCTGCTCTGGATGAGTCAATGGTCTCCAGAGCATCAGGAGGGTGATGAGACTCAGCTGAATATATATGAGCTCATCTGAAATTCAGGTTTGAGTTCTGGGGATGGCCAGAGAAAAGGTCAGTGTCATCAAACCTGCACTGGACGCATTTTGCTCTTAGACCTTTTGTCAGTGACAGAGGAGGGAAGAGTTTGTGCTTCTAGCTCGGTAGCCCCACCCAGACTCTGCTTCTCCCTCATCCTGCACACAGGGAAAAATCTGCAAGGGTCGCATTGGTGAGGGTAAGTTGCTTCAGGCACCCTTAACAAATGAATCAGGATACAGGAAGGCTTGACTGAGTAAAAGAGCCATGAGTTTAAAGCCATACACACTATAGAGGTTATATAAAGGGTTATAATATCCTGGAACACGATTTTACATCTCTGGAAAGTTACCATGGCTGTAATTATCCTAATCTTTCATGGCTACAAAGGCGAGTTAACAGTCAGATATTCAGTTCACATTTCAAAGTAATTTACCAGGAGTTACTATATATTATTGCCTTTGTGACTTTTAATGGAAAAACGTCTCCCTTACTTATTCGAACACGAGACCGACATATAAAATTGCAGTCACATTTATTGTAATGAAATGTCTGAGAGGGGCTTTTGACTGTCAAGATGCATTGGTTCCCACTGTAAGCAGCAGAAAGCACACAGTGGGGAGCTAAATTTAATTTCCTTTCCCTGGAGATTTCTCTAAATAGATGCCCATAAAGATAATTGTGAGTGAGAGCTGGAAACTGGAAGCAAACTGGGAGCATGAGGGCACAAATGTCACTCAGATAATAGTGGATCCCGCAGGGGAACACTGGCCTTTCATGATGGATCAGGGTAAGCTTTATTATGATCATCCGTGGCTAAACTGAGAGGAAGCGCTTCTCCTGTGGACTCGATATGCTTCAGGAGGAAGAAAAAAAAAACGCTTGGTTTAAATGAGGAAAAATAACTAACATGACAGTTGGGTAAGGAAAATTGCAACTGACTCTCACCATATTGTATAAAATGGCAGGAAATTTGTTAAGGGGTGGTATTGAATTAAAATTGTTATTCAATCAAAGTGATATAAGAGCCCTTGACAGTGTGTAATTGCAATCAGTTGAATTGCTTAATTCAAACAGAGAGCCATGGGGAACCACAATTTGCAGAGAGAAAAGAGAGAGAGCAAATAACAGAAAGAAGGAAAGAGAGAGGGAGTGGAGAGAGATTGTGAGGATTTTATTTATTTTATCCTAACCACCTCTAACTATGTTTACATCAGGCTGTGCAATTAATTAAATCTGGATATTATGTTGATTTTATTATGAGCTAATGTGCTGGGGAATATACCTGATAAATCAGAGTGACTCAAGTGCTACCAAAAATAATCAAATTTTCATATTGCCTCATTCACACAGATTTAACTACTGTACAGTTTGTGGAGTATTTAGTACCCAAAATTAGAAAATACACAGTTGTTACCCTATAACCTGTAGCAACATACTCATGTGTCTGTGCTGCATCTTTGAGCCTACACACAGCTATCTATATTCATGCGACTATGTCCACTAACATTTCTAGGCTTTTGGAAAAATTGCAGTCTACATTGAAACACCTGAATATAAATGCCTAATCTCTTTCTCTCCATCCTCTTTTTAGTAGTTGGCAAACAACAAAACTGTGCATCACAGCCAACATCTGGTAAGGAGTGGGACAGACCCAGACTGGTTACTCTGCTGTGTGTGAGCCCGTTAAACATCTGTTCGGTCCCCTCCTGCTCTCTGTGATCACCTGTCCTGTTTTTTAATACATCTGGATGCATGATTTAGTTGTTCTTATTTACATAATTTTTTTTCCATTTCTGTTGTCAGAAAACAAAACAAGTATGAAATAGTGATTCAATCCGGGCTCATAAATACTACATGTTAACCAGCAGCTATTCTCAAGCTGCTGCCATGCAGCTGCAGACGAGCTCAGGTTAATGACGGCAGCTGTACTGTATGATCAGCTGTACTAACACTGAAAATGTATGATCCTGCAACTTGTTTGAATACATTTCAGTTTGTACCACCCTGAACACATTTGTGTTATATTCATTCATTCTCCATAGCTGCTTATTCTGTTTAGGACTGCAGGGGGGCTGGAGCCTATCTCAGCTTACATTGCTTACATCCAGGTTAGTTACGTAGGTTAGGGTTAGGAAGTGAAGTTACTTAGGTTAGGTTTAGTCTCTATATACAGACTCTACATTCAGTGAATGTAGAGTCTGTAGGCAAACCCGGGAGATCTTGCCTCTGGAAGAAGAGCCGAAGAGCCCTGGTTTCCGGTTGTAGGCTGTTTGTAGTCCGTGTGATATTGATCAATCACGTTTGAGCCAGCTGCAGTTGTTGCCAGGTTAAACACTCCGTGCAATGAACTAACGAGGCGGAACATAATTGGCGTCACTGCAAACTCTGAATCCATCGCAATGGTTCAGCATATTTACTTATATATAAACGGAAGTCGGAAAATTTGCCTCCTCCGCCCAAATCAAACCGTAATGCCAAAAAATCGAGGGTCTGCCCCCAGAGGCTGTATCGCCGTCTGCTGGAAGTCAGATGCCGAATACAGTCGATGGGTTCTGAGAATGGGTTGCTACGCAGATTGGTTTTAGGATGTAAGCAGGGTTCACCCTGGACAGGTTGCCAGACTATCACAAGGCTGACACATAGAGACAGACAACCATTCATGCTTACATTGACATCTACAACCAATTTAGAGTCACCAATTAACCTGCATGTCTTTGGACTGTGGGAGGAAGCTGGAGCACCTGGAGGAAACCCACGCTGACACAGGGAGACATGCAGGCTTCGCACAGAGAGCCCCCCCCACCCCAGGGTTTGAGTCCCCCTCCCTGGGTTTAAACCAGGAACCCTCTTGCTGTGAGGCGACAATACTAACCACTGCACCACCACGCCACCCGCATTTGTGTTTGTTCACTGTAAATTGCATCCTTTCATTGACTTTGTGTGCAACAATGCTGCCTCAAAAACACGCTTGCAGTTTGGTCTGAACACACATTTTACTTCCTCGAACACACCGATGTCGTGGGTACAAAGGCCGTGAGTGCAGAAAATCCTTTCTAATCAAACCCAAGTGTGCACATGTCCAAAGAAGAAAAGTCTTGAGGCTACATCTTATATGAGGCATGAGCTGCAGTGAAAGAAACTGAAATGATGAATTAGTTCATCCTGGATTACAGATATTATCCCAAAACGTCTCAAGCATGTGTGGGGAAAAAAGCCTTTTACTGCACAGACTTACTTTCCAATGAGCCATGCTGGAGGGGAAACTGGCTCAATTCTCGTATCCATACATGTACCATAGTGTATAATCAGGCATTAAAATGGAGTACGTTATAGCACAGAGAGGCAGTTTAACCAGTTGCTGAGTGCGTGAGAGATAAGGAGATAAAAAAAATAGATAAGACTGAGTGAAACCGAAGGAAAGAGCAAACGTAAGGAAAGAGAAAGTTTCATTGGAGATCGAGAAGAAACTAGAGAGAGAGATAATGAAGAAAGAAGAGTAGGAGGTGGAGGAGGAGGAGGAGGAGGAGGAAGACACAAGTAGCTCTCTCTCACATTCCTCCGTTATTTCATCCAGCAAGAGAGAGTCATCTGATTGAAATAATACATTTGGAGTGTTATTAATGCCACTGTAAGTGCTGCTGGAGAAGTGGGGAGAATTAATTGCCTCTCTGACTCGATTTCAGCCAATTACATTATCCCCAGATTTATGAAACAACAGGCCTCAACGCCGCCATAACCTTGAGACCAAGAGGTGCTGACTAACTATCTCTGCGGCATTCCAAAATTAAATGTTAATGGTAAAATCACTTTTGAATCAAAATATTATCATACTGTCAGTAATGACATTTTATTTTTAAGCACAGTGCTTTTTGTATTTGTGGTTTCTAAGCTTTGGGACATCACATTTTAGATTCTTACACTTGATTATCACATCAGTATACAGCATGCATAATGTCGCAATGTAGAATAACAATAAAAATCAATAAATAACATGAGTCTTGGTCAGCCGTGTCTCCTCAGTCTATCGGTGGACTCTCAAGTACAACTGTATTTAACTTTTCTTAAGGGGCTTTCATACCACTGCGCTGTAACTCGCTCACTCCAGTCATTTCAATGAGGGGAGGGCAACAGAGGGAAAGCACTTTGATTACAGGGGGTATGAAGCAGTTACCACCCACATAGATGTGCACAGATTTTGCTCTGCAGTACAGAATTCACCATGTTGAATGTCTTGCAATAGCTGCCTGGCTTTGGCCAATCCAATGGGAGGGGTTGGGCTTTGTAGAAGCAGAAAGATGACAAGATGTGGAAGCTGATAATATTCGTGTCTGAATACCCAGATTTGGTGCTAGCAACTTGTAAGGACTACCAGAAGAAAAACTACACCTGGAGTAAGTTTCATTTCATTCAAACTTCAGACGATGACTGGTAAATTGTCAAAATACGAAGAATTCTTTAATGCATTCTTCTTGCCATCGCAGGCCTGGACCATCGCCGCAATAGCCACTTAAAAAATGTTCTGTTTTTTGGGGGTACAGGTAGGTGGTTGTGAAAGCAGCAGGTGTTAATTATTATGAGATGCAGGTGCAAAGAAATCCAATTTCCTGAAACTTTGTGCAGCCCTGATGTTTAGAAACTACTTAAAAGAATATGTGACCAATTCTTAAAGGCTTCTTCTTCTTTTATTTTTAAGGCATTTTTGCCTTTAATCAGGAGTTGAATGAAGAGACACACAGGAAATCTGGAAACCGCAGGTGATAAGACAGGCAACAAAGGCATCAAGACCTAATGCTCCTCAGTTGGACCCTTGAGTTACTTGTATTACCAGGCCATTGCCATTCCGACAGAAGACAGCCCTGTGGTGAAAGAATGCTCGAGGCTCCACTGGTGTCGTTTCAGGTGCTGATGTACTCTGGATTTCGCATTTTCGTGTTGACCACTATAGTTCTCCTCCACGCCTGGCACAGCACACAGGAGAAGTTTCAGTTTGTTGCAATATGCAACCTCACCACTAGATGCCACTGAATCCTACAGATCTTTAATTGTCACCTTGTCACACATTGACGTTTTGGTCATGGACTTTCCATGTCCATATATACGACATGCAAGGTACCCTGGGTGCATTGGTTGTTGACGTTCTGAGACACCATGTCAAGTTCTCCTCCTTCAAGGTACACTTCTTTTTTTTACAGGATTTGTAACGTTTACATGCAGTCTCTTTCAAAATAAATGCACTACGTCAGTACAACATTTTTTTTCCTTCAACAACAAAAGCACGTGGTTAGGTTTAAAATAAGGTTTGGCTTTAAAATCTCAGAGGACACGAACACAGTTCTCTTGGGTGAAAGTCAGTGTTTGTTGGAACCATCCATCACCCCTCCCACCTGCCCCACTCAGACTTTTACCGCCTTAACTTTCGTCCTGCTGCGTATCATGCCGGCATTAAAGACGCCTTTTTTCATTGGTTTCTGAAGCCACAAGTCACTGCCCAAGCACCAGATTTCAACGACTTCAGAGTAAGAACGTGCAGCGAAAGACTCTCGTCTGCAGCCAAGCTAGTAACGTTAGCACAAAGCACACGTCCACAGCAATGAGTAACTGCTTGCAGTCTGGGAAGCTGATTTGGCCAAAAAGACTGAAAGGTACATTTATGGTGTTTTTTTTTGCTTGTGTTTATATGATTTTGGCTTTTAACAGAGATGTTTATTCATGTATTTATTACACTGAAAGAGTTAAGGGAATTTGTGGGACATGACGAACTTGCTGCTGACATTCAGTGAGCGAAAGTCTTCAAGTTTTTAAGTGTTTTCTAACATGTATAATATGTTTAGAAGGAAACCACCAGTTTTGCTCTACCCATACTTTACTGAGCTCATTTAAACCAGAGTGTTACTGCTTTGTACAAAAAAGTCCATGATGTTAGTCTTAATACATTTAAAACTTAAAAAAGGGGGGCGTCGGTGGCTCGGTGGTGGAGCAGGCGCCCCGTGTGCAGAGCTGTTGCCACGGCGGCCCGGGCTCGGGTCCGGCCTGTGGCCCTTTGCTGCATGTCATCCCCTCTCTCTCTCCCCCCTTCACGCTTACCTGTCCTGTCCATTAAAGACGAAACGGCCCAAAAAATATCTTTAAAAAAAAAAAAAAACTTAAAAAAGGTCATTTCTTTTAACATAATATTAGTAGTAGTAGTAGTATAAGGAAGGAGGAGTTCATATAGGATATTTAGTTTCCCCTCACCCCCTCAGTAAGAACATATCAGTTTCCTTTACTTTTAATTTCCACTGACTCTGTGATCGACTTCATGGCTCTATTCCCTGGGGCATCTGAGAAAAGAGGACAACCAGAAAAGTCAGCAGCGGCACCAGATCCTCGTCTTTTGACGGGCATTGTGGGTGATTGGATTGTCTGTATCAGCGTGTCGGCGGCCGAGAGCTGTGCGATGGAGACCCTGAAGCTGATTAAAGGCTGGCGCCGTCCGCCACCTCCTAAACAGCTTGTGACAGGCAGGAGTCCGGCGGGCTCCACAGAGGCTCCCGCTGCAGCGAGGCAGAGACTGGAGGTGCCATCGCTGCTTAGACTGTGTGTGACAGGAGCAGTTTTACAGAAGGACGGACAAAACCCACAGAAATCAATGGATGCGAGGCAGTGGCAGCAGCATCGCAGTTCTGCTTGGTTGCTGCTGTTGTGATGCGTGCTGGTTAGCTGCAGTCTGAAAGCTGATCTGATTATTGTTAGCTGGTGGGTTTGAGAGAGAGAGAAGCAGGTATAAATACAAACCAGCTCCCCAGAACGTCCTTTTCAACCTGAGAGGACTATCTGCCTTGTTGAATGGCAGACCCACAAACTGCTGCCTTAACGGCTACATGCAACAGTAAACACAGAAAGAGGGGTGAACATAATGACTTTGCTCGGTACAACCCAAAGTCCTTCTGAGCTGAAAACAAAGTGATGGCTGCTATGATATCCAAAGGCAAAGTGGTCACAGACTCAGGGGGAAAACATTATTTAGAGCTGTTAACAATAAGAGATTACTAGGGCTTTACATTCTGACATTTTTTTCTGTACTTTTAGCTCCAAGTACACTAATTGCTCCTATTGATATTCAAGAGAAAGCACACAGCATTTTACCTTTTTTAGCCACATCAAAGAAAGCAAAATACTTTGCACTGCAGAAGATAAATGGAGCCTGGTCATATGTTTTTCCCTCTGTTAAAATCATTATTATGCTCTGAGCCACTGGGAGTACTCATGATTGTAACATTAATTTTGCAGACGTAAATTGCAAAATGACAGTCTTTTAAGCACCCACAGTCCATAATTAAGTAACATATAACGCAGAAAGGTGTTATCCCCATAGGTTACACTGAGACAGAATTTGTTAACATTTCTTGTCCGAGTACTGTAGAGTGCTTACTCTAAAACGTATATTACAGAGGCCATACTGTATGAATCAATTAACCCTGTCACAGCCTTCCCTGCAAACATACACTAATGCTCCCGAACACAGTGTCACAGCCTTCCCTGCAAACATACACTAATGTTCTATTTCGTATAGGCTTCGCCCTCTAAGGCTATCGCTAGTGGGTTAAGGGCGAAGCAGGATATAGTCCATGCCACACTGGGTCCGTCTGGTACCACAAGCACAGACATACACCTACTTCAAGGAAACAAGCAAAAACACTGCCCCGCCATTGCGTCATGCGTAAAAACACATTGCATAGCCAGAATGCCCAAAAAGGTACAGTTTGGGGACAATGACAGCTTAAAATAAATAAACCTACTACTAGGAGCTGAGACGGAGATTACGCACTGTAACAGCCCAGTGAGGGGCAGAGTAGGCTCAGAATGAAGGCAGGACAATATGCTTATTGCTGTGCGAAGCTGAGACGAAGGTTACGTACTGTAACTGTCCAGCGATGAACAGAATATGCATATCATGGAGGAATGAGGGCAGAGAATAACCCTATTGCTGTGAAGAAGCGAAGATCAAGGTTACGCATTGTAACAATCCAGTGAGGCGCAGAATAGGGAAATAACTCTCCATGCGCCAATGAGCAGGAGAGAAGCGCGCAGCCAAATCCTCCCAATATTCATCACTCTGACAGAATACTCAGAACAGAGTGAGTCATAGAAAAACGGGAAACGTCCCGCAGATAAAAGCGATAGCCTTAGAGGGCTGCGCCTATACTCATAGAATCTGGAGTTACATTACGTAACTATCGTTCCCGAACACAGTGTCACAATTGAGTGCACCTCTGTGTGCAGACAGAAAGTGTTTGTCATTAATGTTGTTGAAGATAAATGACACCTATGACAACAGCTGCAGTACAGTGAAATATGTTTAGGTAACTTGTGACCTCTCTGTTTTGAATCTGAGGCTAAGGAGGAAACTAACTTGATGTGGTGAAGCAGTGACTGTGTTGATATGCACGAAATATGATGGTTTTTACTTTTATTCCAAAAAAGGACAATGGGCCTCATTCACTAATATCTGCGCAGAAATGTTCTTACTCTCCGCAAAAAATAAGTACTTGCGCAAAATCACCGTCGGATTCATGACACGTGCGTACCGGCCAATTTTGTTCTCATCACCGTGCGTATGTTAGTAAATCAGAACCATTCTAAATTGACAGGCGCGTGTCCGCGATCTGCAATCAGCATACTACCACGCCCCCATTTCTCCATATAAGGAAGCCGCTTGCCTAGAGTTGATTCATGAATGAAGGAAGCAGTTACGCGAGGAGGGAAGAAGTAAATTTCACAGTTTGTTAGAAGCGATGGCGCCGGGTCTTACAGGAATGCCATGGGTCATTGTAAGATTGTGGAGGACACAGCATGCCAGGATGATCTTGCACACCTTCTCAGGGGTATAAAGTAGTTTGCCACCGGCCGTATCTGATCCAAACACATCCAACGGCCCTTAAGCACGCCAAAAGTGCGCTCTACGGCGCGTGTGTGGGCATGTATGTTATTATAGCGCACCTCTTGAGGGGTTTCAGGGTTTGCGTATGGTGTCATCAGCCATGTTTTAAGGCCATATGCCTGGTCACCCAAACAATATAACATTTTAACATTAACGGAATAGAGACTTACTGAAAATACTAACTTAAAACAATTGAAATAAAAGACTAGAACAAAAGATGCTCACCAACAAGCCATCCACTTCTCACAGCCCCTGCCTCCAAACGCATTCCCACTGGACTGTTTTGCAAAATAAATGAGTCATGGGTGCCTCCTGGCCAGCGGGCCACAGCCTTAAGGATATGACAGTCGGCATTACAGATCATCTGCACGCTGATGGAGTGATAGTTTTTCTGTTCATGTTATTGTTAATATTTTAATTGTCACAATGATGAGGGTGAACGTGTGTCAATTTCATGGTAATTTAATCCATTTGGCCAATATATTAGTAAATTAATTATTTTAAAAAATGTTAATTAAATCTCTTTTTCATGAATGTGGTTTTATAGACTCTGCATGTACTTAAAAGGTATGTTTGCATTTTCTAAGTCAGTTCGGCCTTCCTCATTTGTGCGTAGGCATGGTCTGAGGCAGTTCTAAATTTGTTCACAGAGTAAGAACAAATTCGGGTAAGAAAATATTGATGAATCCCGGATTTGTGCGTCAAACGATCGTACGCACAGTTTAAGCACAGATTTGTGCGTACGCACTGTTTGTGAATGAGGCCCAATATTCCTACCAGTGGTGGACAGCAATGAAGTAGATTTAGAACTACAGTTTTTGAGTATCTGTACTTTACTTGAGGTTTATTTTGGAAACTTATTACTTTAATTTCATTTGAAAGACAAATACTGAACTTCTGACTACAGTTTTATGAAGGCTCTCATTACTCGTTACATTTGCTTTGTCTTCAATGAATGATTTTTTTTTTTTCCTTTTCCAAAATGTAAATGTCCATAAACTTTATTGTGCAGTTCTGCGTGTGGTCTGTCGAAGTGGGGTTCCCGTACCTATACCTCGCGCATATGCCACTCAGATTGGAGTAGAGGTCATCAGCAGGCAGTTGTATTGGTCATGCGGTGTTACTATGGCTACAACAGCAGATGGAGATGTTAAATGGTGATGGTCCTTCTTTGTTTCTTTGGGCTTTTCTACAGGATTTGCAGCGTATTGAACAAGCTTTTCACTCTATAGGTTCCACAAACAAGTCAGTGCAATCAGTGGGTTGTTAGTCATTTTTAAAAACAAGCACCCCAGTACTTTAACTCAAGAAATAATCTGACTCAGCAAATTTCACTGGAGTAATATTTGACCAGGATTGTCTATACTTTGACTCAAGTCATAGAGTTGTGTACTTCATCCACCACTGATTCCTACCAAGCTGTTTACACGTCTTACTATATAATGACGAAAACTCTGTGTGTGTGTCTGTTCCACGTTTTTCTCCTCACTGACTTGGTCAATCCATGTGAAATTTGGCACAGTGGTAGAGGGTCATGGGAGGATGCAAATGAAGCAATATTACATCAATTGGCCAAAGGGGGGCGCTATAGGAAGTTTGAGCGATCTGCATGAAACTGGGTGAACATAATCTAGGGACCAATATCTAAAGTTCCCTCTTGGCAAAAGTTGGAAAACTTACTAAAACTGAGCTTCTATAAGGCAATGAATATTGCGGAGGGCGTGGCTCATCACATAAAGGTGTATAACATCTCAAGGGTTTCACCCATCACCACGCAACTTTGTAGGCATATGACCACACATAATCTGAGGGGACTCCTCCATTATTGACCCCATCAAACAAAATGGGGGCGCTAGAGAGCTCATTTCTTATCTAGGCCTAACCGCCATATGGATTTTTACTAAACTTGGTAGATATGTAGAACACGACGCCTCAAGGTGACTGGAGAAATTTAGCTCTAATTGGTAACTGGGTGTCGCTATAACAACAGAAAAATGCTTAAAAATGTCTAAAATGTGACCAATCGCTGTGGCTCCCCCTGTGGACCACTGTTTGGGGTTTTTTTTTGGTATGACTAAGTCATGGTATGGTATGCTGTACATAATCACGGAAACTGTCAGTGTGTCATTCTGTCAGTCAGTCATTCAGTCTGTCCCACGTTTTTCTACTCACTGACGTGGTCAATCTATGTGAAACTGCACATAGGCATTGAGGACTGGAATAGGTAGAAGGTGACAAAGCTACCAATGGGTATGGACTAGCAACATGAATATTCTGCTAATATTGCTATTTTCATGCAGCCATGCATACCTGAATTAACATGCCTTAATGTGTCATTTATCATGTCAAAATACGGAAACATGGAGCAGCTGGTGCAACTTGTGCCATTTTACATGTAATGCATCAAAACAGGATTATTTTAAAGTTGTCCACTAGTGGCAGACTTGTTTGACCATGTGAACACAGCCTCCCTTGTTTATTTCTTTAACCACCCTCTTGAAAAAGCTGTCGCTGTGGTATCGGCTTACAGGCCTATCCACAAACCTGTTGATATCCAGGTCTTTTGTAAACCTAGGTGTCTCTCCTTCTGACCAGAAATGTGGGTTTTCTTTTGGCATGCATCTGTACCACAGCCTTGAAAACTGCTGGCTAAGTGGTTTGTAGGACACATCCTTGACAACAAACTGAAATGACCGTAACAGGCAAGAGGCTGTGTGTATATTCTGAATGTGTTGTATACATGTCCAAAGAATGCTATTTAAACCTGAATAATACCGGCATATCCCGCATGTCTTAATTGGAAAATGCTAAATTAAGAAAAAGGCCTAATTCAGTTAAGCGCAGTTAAATCTGTTAAATGCAGGACTGTAACAATGGCTGCATCTGCATATTGAGAAAGCAGGATGCTTATGCTCCCCCCTCCTGAGAATATGCAAGGTGACAGTGCAGGCCAGGCCAGACAAATGACCATTTGGACATACACGCTGACTTACACCCAGGGTCAAGTGTTAGAGAGCCACAGATCCATTATCCAGATCAGCCTGTAGAGGATCCAGGTGTCTAGACACAGAGCACATTACATGATTAAGGGGAGTTAAGATGCCACACAGGTTGAATGTGTAAGTGCATTCCTGTGTGTGTGTGTGTGTGTGTGTGTGTGTGTGTGTGATTTTGTGGTGCTGATGAGGAGTGCAGGTTTCTTCAGCAGCACAGAGCTCTTCGTTGAGCTCCCAGATGAATCAATCCATGGCCATCCAATTTAGACTGTGGGGAAAGGGTGCATTGATCCAGGCTTGGGGTTTTCCACACGTGGTGGTATCCCCCACCCCCGCAGAAGAACACCACTCCCTGCACTAGCACTGCAATGGCCCCTGCAGCATATTTTACATTTTGTAACACACACTATTCTGCTTCCTCCTCATTGTTTTCACCGCCTGATGAGTGCAGTAATTTTGGTTTATCTCAGAAATGTCTCTCCCAGGAAGAATGTAACTGTGCAGCATCATATCCTCTGTGTTCAGACTAAATGCAAAGGGAATTCTAGAGGTTGATTGATCTTCTAAATCAATGGAAAGACTCAAAAAGACACAAAGAGATACAGATTTGCTCAAGGCGCAGATTGATGCAAAGATGCATCCGTGCAGCTGTAATTTAATCTTTCAAGTTCAGTGAAAAATACACACTTCCCCAGTGCTGTATGATAATAGTGAATGAATGCACAGTGGCAACGGGAAAAGGAGATAAACTGGAGGGAAATAACAGAGGTTGGAGTTTCTTGTGAGTTGAGAGTCGGAGCTTTCTCCCTCTCACACACACACACAAACACACTGCACACAAACATTTGCTAGCCAGCAACATCTGTACAGCGGGTGTATTAGTGTTTGTGGTGAAAAAACCGAGTGCACCTACACCTGTCAAATTCATCCCAATGAAATGAGGAGAACATTTTCTTCAGATTCAATCTCAATGCACTTTAACTGTCTAGTACAGGAACGCGTGGTCTGGTGTGAAGTAGACAGTCTAGCACCAGCAATTTCATCCTATTTAGCTGCACAGATAGATAGTTGATGCTGTTCTAAACACGTCCACCACTGGGATTTCTGCTACCATCACAGTTCCCATCTGATTGAATGTCAGTACTTTTGCATTTGTGTTACATACAACACCAAAAAGTGCCTCTTGGCAAACCGAAAATGTCATCCGTGGTTGATCCATAGGCCTTGCTGCACACTTTTCAGGGTTGCTGTCATGCAGTGTAGGGCTTGCTTTATTGGAGGCAATATGTATCTCTGCAGACTGGGTACATATTCAAATGATGTGAAATTAATGCACAATGGGCCTCATGCAGCAACAGTCTCCTAAATGTCAACTCCAGATGCACCAAACGTTTTTACCATCCAAATCTACGTTCACCCAGGTGTTCTGAATGATGAATCCTGTGTCATTAGAGGTCACATATTAGCATAGGTAACACCCCCCAGACACTATATAAGGGCAGCTGTTGCAAAGACTCTGGAACATGTCGTGTCAGTATTTAGTAATCTTAAAATAAGAAGCAGATTTATTTCTGATGAGACAAATACAACACTGTAAATATACTCTCTTAATAGTAAAAGCACTGCATCAAAAATGTTACTTTAGTAAATGTATGTAAGTACAATCAGGAAACTGTATTTATGTATTAAAAGTAAAATGAAGGAAAGTTTAAATGACTTTATTAAATAAACATTTTTGAAATAAGCTAATTTTGAAAAGCTGGAACAATTAATTATTTGATTTGCATGAAAAATGACTGAAACAAGTAACAAAATAGTTGCCAGTTGATTTTTTTAATCAATAGACGAAGTGTTTGAGCTGCACTTGTATATTTTTTATACGGTTGTGTACAAAAATCTAAATTTGCAAAGTAACTAAAATTTTTACTTTAGTACAGTACGTACAGAGGACAGAGTAATGAGTAAATGCACTTAGTGACAGTCCACTACTGGTCAGCAGAGGGTCACACAGTAACTGAAATTACAATAATTTGGATTTGATAATCCAATCATTATATTTACTCTATAACATGATGCGGGAAAAAAAGGGAGTGCTCCAGTGGGTTAAGGCTCTGTGTGGTTGTAAAAAACACAGGTGCTCTTCAAGAATGGGGCAAAATGTCACATAAAGATAAAAACAATGACTGGCCAGCTCACTCAGTGTGAAAGTCCATAGTGCAGGCAGGCAGTCCAAAAATGCATCCGAGGCACTCTGACTGTTGTTAAAAATTGGTAACACTTTACTTGAAGGTATCTACATGAGGGTGACATGACACTGTCATAACTATGACATGACACTGTCATGAACTTGTCATAAACATTATGTACATGTCATAAATGTTTATGACTACTGTCATTAAGTGTCATTCGGTTTTTGTAATGACAAGTTGACATTGTTGGGGTTGTCTTGATTATGACAACTTGGCATTAATCAAAGGGACATTACCAGAAGTTGTCTTTGTCATGACAAGTTGACATTAAATTTGTTTGGGATGTCCTTATAATGACAACTTGACATTAATCAAAGTGACATTACCAGAAGATGTCTTTATGTTTATGTCAACTTGTCATTATAAGGACATCCCAAACAAATTTAATGTCAACTTGTCATGACAAAGACAGCTTCTGGTAATGTCATCCTGGTTAATGTCAAGTTGTCATAATAAGGACATTCCAAACAAATTTAATGTCAACTTGTCATGACAAAGACAACTTCTGGTAATGTCACTTTGATTAATGTCAAGTTGTCATAATCAAGACAACCCAAACAATGTCAACTTGTCATGACAAAGACATCTTCTGGTAATGTCATCCTGGTTAATGTCAAATTGTTATTATAAGGACATTCCAAACAAATTTAATGTCAAGTTGTTATGACAAAGACAACTTCTGGTAATGTCATCCTGGTTAATGTCAAATTGTCATTATAAAGACATCCCAAACAAATTTAATGTCAACTTGTCATGACAAAGACAACTTCTGGTAATGTCACTTTGATTAATGTCAAGTTGTCATAATCAAGACAACCCAAACAATGTCAACTTCTCATTACAAAAACCAAATGACACTTAATGACAGCAGTCATAAACGTTCATGACATGTACATAATGTTTATGACAGTGTCATGCCACTCTTATGTAGATACCTTCAAGTAAAGTGTTACCTAAAAATTCGATATTAATACATGGATAAACCAACGTGTTTCGACTAGAGTCTTAATCAGGATGTCAAGACTCTCAGACTCTCTGGACTCTCAGACTAGAGAGTCTGATGAGGTGCCTCGGATGCATTTTTGGTCTGCCTGCCTGTACTATGGACTTTTAAACTGAGGGAGCTGGCCAGCCATTGTTTTTATCTTTATATACTTTAAAACATAATCTAAGATAGATTATATGAAGTTCATGCACTTTTTAAATGTTCCTCAAATTTAAAACTCATGTTTCCTCATGTTGGGAAACAATTAGTGAAATTATGAAAACAAAGATAAGAAAAAATCATTAAAAAAAATCATCATCATGGTAAGAGTGTTCTGGACCACTCATAAGATTTTGTGTTACCTCAGAGAAGAACAAAAATAAGAAAACAGCGATGAATTCCAGAAATCAATGGATATTAACAACATAAAAACAAAGCGTGGATACAAATAAAAATAAGAGAAAATTTGTTCATGTCACTTCTTGCATGAGGCCCAATGATCACACTTTAGTAAATGAGAGACAATTCCAGAGATGGATGGAAAGATGGAGACTGAACGAAGAAGATATTCAGGGAAACCTTAGAGAGGGGACACAGTCACAAGGGCAGGCTGAGGTGGTGTCTCAGAGGCAGATACCTTTAAAGAGATTTAGTTGAGCAAAACACCCTTGTTGACATGCTCCACATGCCCGCACCAATAATGACAGAGAAAAATATTGCCTGGCAATCAAATCACATATAAACCTTTATCACTCTCAAGCTTTGGCATTAAAAGCACCTCAGAGTAAACATTCCCCCGTATAACCAATATAACCAAAGCTCTGTGTTTATGAGCCCTCTGGTGCTGTATGTCTCACATGTTGATCACCATCAGATTGTCAGAAAAATCAATCTCAAGCTGAGCCTCCTACAGTCACCCGTCCTTATTGATGCATTTTACAATCAACTGCAAGGGTCTGGACCCAACGCTCAGGTTGGGAACTATTGCCCACTGAGCTACCATTCAACCATAACGACATCAAGGAACAAAATCCAAACATCACTGTGTGGCTTCAGCATGACAGCATCCGCTGCAGGCATTTGTCCAGCTGGCTACCTGTTCGAAACTGGGAAGTGAATGTGACACACTTTTGTTTCACCACTGCTTCACCACAAACAAATGAAAACAAAGAAGCCTCCACTGGCAGTAAATTAATGCAGAATGAATATCCCATCATGGATAGAGACAGCTGTTGATCATTTTACCATCACTGACTCCAGACTCTTTGAAGTAATAATTGTGAGGCAGGGGAATGGCTCCTTGAGGGCTTTCTTTTTCCTCCACAGTGCCCGTCTTGTCACACCTCTTGTTAGGACATTTATTGCATTTAAAAATCCAAAGACATATTTCACAGCTGGAAAGACTAAAACTAGTCTGTCTGTGCAGTAGAAAGACACAAATACGTTTGACATGGTGCCACATGACCAGAGAAAACAGAAAAAGGGCTGTCGCATTTGCTTTTGCTCAAGATTTAGAAAACATACAACTAATAGGATGCACCGCACTGGAACAATAATAATAATAACAATAAATTTTCTTTCTGTTTTGATAGAGGAAACAATATGGCAGTTAAACAGTGATCTTAAATATGTTTTGGAAAACATTTGAGGTGAGAAAACGGCAACGTGGGAACAAAATCTTGGTTTCATCTTTGATTTTTCTATTCTCATGTTACAGCCAAACAGTGCACAAAAATATTTTTGAAGACATTTTAGGTGAGAAACAGGCAACACAGTAACAGCAACTTGGTTTATATTTGATTAGCCTCGTTTTACAGTCTGAGTTTGAGAGAAAGAGGCAGCTCTCTCTCTTGATCCACTCTGAAGCCCCTTTTCCACCAAGCAGTACAGTACGGTACAGTTCAGTTCGGTGCGCTTTTTTTTTTACGTTTCCACTGTGAAAAGTTGTGGATGGAACTGTTCCTTACGGTCCCCATTTATGCTCCCCCCCCTAGCACACAGATCTGGTACTGAAAGGTGGAGCTGTGAGCGCTACAGTCCATTGATTGGTCAATAGTGGACAGTCATTCTTGGTCAGGGCTGAGATGTAGCTGGTTTTGAAGCTTATGTAACCACTGTTAATACCGTGGCAAGTTATGCATACATTAGTAAACTGTAACTCAGAGCCGGACCAAGGCGTAAGCGCCTGCTTATGGCCCCGTGACCACTAAGGGGGCCCCAAGAGCGATTAAATTAAAAAAATAATAATAATTTATTATTTTTTCCATGTGTGAGTGATGATGATTCATGTATTATCAACTGTACGTTCTTGTACAAAAAGACAATATTATGTTAACAGAGTGTAGTTTCCTACTGCCTCTCTGCTCTAGACTAAATGTCAGAGCTCTGCTAGTAAGGTGTGCATCCAGCCGTGCAGTGCACACTGCGCATCCACGGAGCTAGGAGCAGGTGGCTAATAATGTCGCAACAAAGGACATACCCTTCAGTGGCAGAAAAAAGAAAAAGAAAGAAAGAGGAAGAGGAGAAAAACAAGAAGATGAAGGTATGTTTGCATGTCTTGGTAATGTAACGTTTGGTGTCA
This sequence comes from Epinephelus lanceolatus, assembly GCF_041903045.1. Classification (NCBI taxonomy): domain Eukaryota; kingdom Metazoa; phylum Chordata; class Actinopteri; order Perciformes; family Serranidae; genus Epinephelus; species Epinephelus lanceolatus. The sequence goes on along the minus strand of NC_135744.1, from coordinate 39,740,922 downwards.
TAGAGATTTTGAAAAGTTTCCTCAAATTAGGAAAGTCCCTAATTATTGTTGATATTTCGTTCCAACTATGTTAACCTATAATAGCAAATTAGCTAACTGACGTTAGTTCAAAGCCAGAGAAACTTCTCTTTTAACTGGTAGGTTAGATGGCTTACTATTCAAGCAAACGTTTTTGTGTTTGTGTAATACTTTGAATAAGTTGATTCTCGGTGAATATATAGGCTATATATATATTCTGGGTCGCTTCTTGGCATCAAAACAACGTTTTTGATAACGTTTGATAGCAAATGTTTCATAACAACACTAAACCCCGAGCTTTCCTGAGAAGGACTAAATGCACAAACCAGCTATTTCTAAATATCCCATGGAAAGAGACTCTCACTGTAGCCTGTTCTATTTTGTTCTGAATATGTCGTCTAATCCAGTTCTGTGGGCAATACAAGGGGCAGACTTCCATCTGTGTCACCGGTAATGAGGAGATACAGTGAGTGCTGGACAGAGTAATGAGTGACAACAACCCCCGCTCTAGGTGCCATGTCTGAAGGGTTACTTTTGGTTCAAAAGGTACCATACTGAAAGTATTTGGTGGGCTTCTGTGTCTGTGGTGGCAAGCATATGAAATGCATTAGTACAATCTGTGGTTTGAGCAACAGTCTTAGAGCAACCAAAAATCTGCCAGATGATGCATTATATGACAAATTTTAGCTGAGAGATGAGCAGGGACATACGAGCGAATGAAGGGCTCTAAACTTTAATTTGTGTTAACTATTTGTGTCTTAATGTGATGATCAAATAGTCAAAACTTGTGTCCTTGTCAAGAACAAAAGTTATGTTAGACCGAAAACAACATCTCAAAAAAGAGCCATTTATACAAAAGTTATTTGTAGTTAATGTCACATGATCAACCTGAACACACAGCTGTGTATTTTATCTCTGTGACTTATGGAAAACATGCTGAAGTTTCAATCAGCAACAGCTGAACACCACTGAAAGCATCCTCAGTGGGCAGGTAAACTCCTGTGGTCTTAATGTGCCAACTTTCTGTTATTGCGGAGTCATAGTTTAGTTTTTAGATGATACATCAAACACATCATGGAGGAGAAGCATGGACAGAATGCAAATTAGTTCCCAGACTTCTCCATCTTACATTCAACAGCAGCTTGTTGTCCTTGAGTTTGGATGCCTCCCGGAATCTTCGCCACAATCTGCTAAAAAAGATGAGGTTCATTTATCTTTTTAAGTGGGAGAAACACGCTGAGATGTTTTGCCGTTCGCAACAAACCACAACCTTCCCCCAAAACAAACTTGCCTGCAACATTTCCAAACCAATTAAGGACGTAATTAATGAAACCCAGCACCTGTAGTGCCAGAGCAATCACCAGAGAGGGGACAGTGAAAAATGTAGCAATCAAATTAATCAAGCAAAAGGCACAGGCCAATTACTCACACGCCATCTAGAGTGCGGCGCCGCGCTCGGAGAACAGGTGATAGTTATCATTAAATTAGAGGGAGATCAGCAGCTCGGGCTGTTTCATCATGTGGGACCTTGATGAACCGTGGGCCAGGCGCTGCATTTGTTGTGGGCACAGTGGCAGACAAGGCAGCCCATATGTTGGATTGTTTAAGAGGAGTGGAGGAGAGGTGTTGGGATAATGATTAATGGAAATGTGAGTGACTCTGCAGCAGCAACACAACAACAACATCTGGTCCTGCATCGGGCCCTTGTGTACATCCGGTACATCGGTGGTGGTCCTGTAGGTGAGCACACAAGTAGCCTGCAGAGTTGGAGAAGGTTGTTGGGATTAGAGGGAATTTTGCAGCTGTCTCACTAATTCCCTCGCCACCCACAACGGCAGCAAAGTGGAAAAAGTACCCAGATTCTTTCTCAGTCACAGTTCCAACTGCGCTATAGAAGCCTGTAACTTGATGTGATAGATTATACCTTTCAAGTCAGTTTGAAGTCTCTGCAAGTTTATTTTTGTACCAAACAAGGAAGAAAAGGAGGAAAATCAAATAAAAAATATATGATTTATGATTGCATGGCTAGACGCTGGTCTCAGAAACATTATGTGGAAAAAAGAAAGAGAGAGATTGTAATTATAGCTCCCCCCATAAGGCTAATCAAATTATGTTCACAGACACTGGTACACAGTGAAAGCTATATAAGCTAGCCATTAGTACAACACAATGTGTCTTAGCCATGCTAGCTGTTTTTTGAATGCTAACAAAACAATCCTTCTTCTTGTTCCATGAAGAGTGTTTGTCAAACGGTAATCTCCAGTAAAGTTACAGATACTTTATTAAATAGTGGATATACAATTCCAGGAACACATTTCCGCTTTTCAGGAAGACTGATGAATGAAACCTATGAGAAAACACCCCTGACCACTGAGAGCCAGTGCAACATAGTGAAACCTGAGGTGCCTTAAATGTCACCTGAGGGATCATACATCATGTGGAAAGTTCAACATGTACCAAGATAAGTACATATGAAAAATGTTCACCAAAACAGCTTGCAATGTTCTGAACTGATGCCAGAAAGACATTTAGGTCCAGATTTTACAAAGAAAATGTGTTGGCCACAAAACGTGTCATGACTTCCTTTGATGCTGTGTTGAAAAAAGGTTTCCAGCGTTGGTGCAGACTAACATCAGCACTGTCTTCAGTGTCACAGTGTTTGCTGGCTGCTGTTTTTGATCCTGTCTTTAGGATGTTGAGTGTCATAGCAAAGACAAGACCTGCTTTGTGTGGATGAAATTAGGTTAAAGCTTGTATTGCGATGGTAAATAAATGGTGGAGGGCTGCTGGGGCATGAAGCGAAAACAAAGGCCTGACCAAGTGCACTGGAGCGTGAATAACGTTGTGCATTTCAATCGAGTGAAGCCGTGGTCGAGCTGAGTGAAGTGCGAGGGGCGCTGTCCACGGTGCTGATTAGTCTGGACGTGTGTTACAGGTCGGCCGGATGGAAACGGCTCTGATAGACTGTGTGTAATAAACCATGATGACCTCCTGCTAATCCACACACTGCGGCCCAGAGTTGCTAAAGCGCAGCCAATGAATGGAAAGCCGCCCAGTAGACACTCTGTGCATGTTTTGGTCAAACTGCATAATTTAGCCATAATTTAGAAAAATACTGGTGACTCAAAGATTAGGCCATTGCCACCTTAAATACCAAGAGAAATTAAAAATAAACGCCACTTGGTGAGATTGGGCCTGTTTCTCCATAACTAATTTGTCTCTGCATGGGAGAAATTGCTTTTAGGGAGTTTCCTACATCTATTCCAAAATCTTGATTTTTGGCTGACATAAAAGTCAGCCGGTAAACATATTGAAGAGTTTAGCTGCTAAAGAGTCAGATATTTCCCTCAGGAGCTGATTAGAAATAGTGGACCTAGATTTGTCAGGTTGCCAGAAACATGACTACAAACACAAGCTAATGGTTATCCAACGTACATGTGTAGTAAGCAATGGTTTGTTAACACCTGAACAACTTCATAAGGCCCACTGTGTTTTAAATGGACGTCCTCCAGATCTCTGTGCCTTTGTTGGTTGGATTGGTTAGGTTTAGGCAAGAGGAATGAGATAGGTTAGGGTTAGGGTGAGAATGTCAGAGTTAGCCAATTAGAGGCAGTGTAAAGTGGGTCATTCCTTCACTATCCTACAAAATGCAAATTTGCCCCCCAGAATGCCGTGGAAGATTGTTGTTTTCATGATCCTGTATAAGTCAGTCTAAAATAAAAACCACAATAGTTTAGCGAGAAGTATACTGGCTGCGTGGCCAAATGTACACGTACACGGTGTGCTGCACCTGTGTGTATACTTGCTGCAGCACGGACGTTCGTCGATGCAGCCAAAACGCCTGATACTGGTGGTGATACTAGGGGCAGACCGCAGCACTCAGAGGTTGCGAAAAGCGAAGAAGGCGGTGACAGTGTATTTCTGGATAAACACAAACATGTACACTCTCAATGAAGAGGAGATCATAATTTTATTGCTGTTAAGATCTTGGCAGAGGAAAAGGCGTCGTCTCCGCCACCATCGGAGATGGTATGTGCGGCCCCTTAACCAATCACATGGGGAGTTTGTTTCCCTTGTTTTACCCATGCGAGCAATCAATGAGGAAAAGCACAGGGAATTCTTCTTCTTTGGAGTTTTACGGCGGTTGGCATCCGTTACATTGCATTACCGCCATCTTCCGGGTCTACCTTGCTCCTACATCTTTCATTCCATTATATCCTTTTCACCAGTCCACCTCCGACCTCACATTCACAGTCTCTAGGTATACTTTGCACGAGCGCCTCTAGTGTTCATGTTAATATTGCATCTCGCGCATGCGTCACGCTACCTCGCAGCAAAGTGTGCGGTCTACACGCCAAACGGCCGCAAAATACGAGTGGCAGCCAAATGTGCACGAAAACTGCACGCGTTTCGTGCAGCAAGTATACTTTAGCCTTTAGAGCATTTATTGTTTTTGCAGCAGAATGCTAAGGCCTCTGTTTTTCCTGTCATCACGTCATTACTTTAACATGTGATGCAAACATGGTGACGACATATGGTGGTGCCGGTATTAGAACATTTAGTCTGTTTGCAGCAAAAACCTAAAGCCCAGTTCAAACCAATGATTCGCAATAAGACGTAATCATTTTAGAGCACTGCGGAGAAAAGTTGCAGTGGTGTGAAGTGGCTGATCTGAGCTCAACTCAAACCAGCTGATGTTGTCACCTGTAACTCTGCTGGTCAAATCACCGGTGGCTGGTTTGGAGAACATAAAGCATGTCACCTGTCTCAACAGCCAATCACTAGCCTATCCTCATTCATATTTTAGGAGGATACAAATTATTTTTAGCCAAAAAATAAACCTGAAAAGCTGGAAATCAGAACGGAAGCACAGAGTGTTGCATAGGGATGATACGCCGTCTCATGTAGTTGCATTGGTGTGAGCTGACAGGTTTTTAGAACATTGCAGAATGCCACATTGCAAGTAGTTGCCTGTTTCAACTCATCTCGTCGAGAATCTTTGGTCTGACCTGCACTTTAGGCTCCTGTCTTCCGTGTCATCTCATTGTCACGCTGATGATGTCATGTCATGTCATGTCATGTCATGTCATGTCATGTTATGTAGAGGAATGAACGATGAATCTCAAAATGTCTTAACAATGAGCATATGAGCAACTTCAACACTTTATTCAGTCATTTTAGTTTATTGACTTACATAACCTTTTAGCTCAGATTGTAAAGATTATGAAGCAGTTGACAATAGTCCAAGAAATGACAACACAATAAGGAAGAAATGTGAGTGTAGGCACTGGGGTAATTCTGTTGCTGAGTTCAAACACATCGAACTACTGCTGTAGTGCTATCTTTTACCCATATTTATTATTACTGATATTATTACTGCTACTTCAGATATATTTCTAGATTAGATGCTGTAGTTCACATCTAAGTAATATTTTGTTGTTGTGTAAACACTGAATTTAATTCTTGTCTTCATGTTAGTTACTGTTTGAAATGATGTCTGCAACATTTCATGTCTTAATGTTGCAATGTTCTATATTGCAGGGTAGTCAAAAACAAGTCTCCACCACAGTGGACATTAAGTTTTATTTTATAGGGCACAAATTGAATGTTTTCACACTTTCAGTAAAGCCTTGTTTGATCACCCAGAGTAGCTGCAAGAGGCAGGCATCATCACAGCAGCACATCAGGGCGGCGAAGGAGAGGGTTCATCCTCAGATCTCTCATCAACACAGGCCACAAGGCTGATTTAATCCAGCAAATATCTTAGTGGATTAGAACATAAATACTTAATCCATGCTTGCAGGTGCCCATCAAGGTGGGTATTTGTTCAGTGCCATTTCTGTGGTGTTTGCGTGTGATAAATCAGATGCTTAAAGGTCTACATGGCGAGTTTTTATAGTAAAATATTGCTGTTGGATTTAATATAAGCAAAAATGTTTCTGTTCAGTTTAAATGACCTACTATAGTTTGTATGTGACGAGCCCCAGCACCATAGAGGTGAATAGAATTGGTGTTTTTAGTGCAGTCCTGAACCAAAATGTGTTTATTTTTGCAGAAAAGGTTTTTGGCTTTTTATCTGCTGCAGTGTTGGTTAGGTTTATCTCACAGTTTGAGTCATGAGGTCCACCAAAGTCTGCTGTTCAACACTGATACCAAAATAACCAAATTCAGCCACCAAGTGGCTTCCATTTGGTTTGGATTAGTTTCTTATCTGTACTGTACAGATGGATACAGTGCAGACACATTCAAATTTTTGTCATTTTTGATTCATGAGGTCCTCGAAATTGGCCCAGCTCGGACACCAGAGACACACAATCCCATTATACTGAGTTGCTGATTGTGAACTACATTTGGAAATGTGATGACTAATTCCCTTCTTTTTTCATTTCTCTTTCAACAGCTCGACTGGAATAGGAACAAACACATCATTAAATCAGCAACGTCCCACTGTCATCGCCATTATGAAACTCAGTTTGATGCCAACATCTTTCATTAAAAAAACATGCAGCCATTCGGGGACCCGAGTTCCCTCGGTACAGAAATATGATGCTAATCACGGACACAGTGCACGGCAAGCGCGGGGAAAACTGCTCTCTGCTTTAGGAGCGTTTTCAAATAATACCATTAAAAAATAATAATTGATGAAGTTGGCTCTGAGCAAAGGCACTAAGCGCTTTAAAAGCCTTCCGTCGTCTTACAATACAATTTCCAAATCAATATTTCATTAACTGGATAGAGGTGCAATGTTCCTTGTTAATAAAGAAGGTTTGGCTCAGAGTTAACGTTTAGCTTTCGTGAGTTTCAGGCAGGGAGGTGGGCAATTATGTTCCACCTGGCCTTCACACTCACACACAAAGCCATCCTAACATTCAGTATGTTCTCTGCACACAGCACACACACACACACACGCTTGGTCCTCTCTTGATTGTTTCTGTGTTTATGGGCTGTTTTATGACCAGAGAGCCTCTGATCTCCAGCGTCGTCGGCCATCAGGTGACTTTCCCCGCGGCAACAGCGAGAAACAAACGTGAGCTCCTCTGACTTTGGCCCTAATTCAAGTGACAGAGAGAGTGCAGCTGCCATAACAGCGCTGTAAATACCAAGTGAATTTCAGGACAGAATTAGCTCACACACAGACTGTATAGATCACGTTTAAAGAGCTGATCTGAATTCTGGTGGACCGATTCATGACCACGATTTATGACCACTAAGAATATTCATTTCTGACTGGCTGGCTGGAGGGGCTGCATAGTTTTAACATAACCACACAGCTGTGACAGCCTTATCACCCTTCAAATTTTATATTACAGCTAAAAGGTTACTTGTTTCAGCTAAACTCTCTGAACCTATTTGTTCTGTCTGATTTGACCTGGTCTTTTATTACATTTTGATCACAGCAGGTGCCTTTAAATACTCGCTGTCACTCAAATTATCCCATTAAAGTGGATTTCAGTGAGAGTTTTATGCTCTGCCCCTTTATGCTTAACATTTAGCTGCTGACTTCAGAGAAAAGTGGGACTGAGAATAACGTGGAATTGTAATGTTTGTAATGGCTGTGTCAAAGGATTGCTTGTTGCCATGGTCATACTTTCTTAGGTAAGGTATGGTTGGCATAAAAGTAAATAAATCATCACACATGTATTTCTCAAATAAAGTTTTATTTATCAGCATAATTTCCTAAACACTTTATCCTGAAGATCTAGAATGATGTAGTTCTGATTACATGTCTTTGAGCTGACTTTGTCATGTGGAGGATGAGGGGTTGGTAGATGGTGTGACACCTAGGCAAGACAGCTGCCAACCTGCAGACCTCTGTTCGAGACCAACAACCAACAGAGGGGATTGTTTTTTAGTGACACACTGACGCTACTTCAATTGCCAAATTTGCCAAAGAAAGCAGGTGTTTTTCAGTGAGACACCGGAGGCATTCCCAGACAGGATTATGCCACCAAAACCAAATACATTAAGCCAAAACACATATTCCTAAACATAACCACCCCGTAACCACAGCATTGTAGAACTGTAAAGTTTCAACATATGCACTACATAATAATGTACAAATGTTACCAACATTCATTCTGGCCAGTGGGTTGAGACCTATCCGCCCTGGAGACCTATTGATCATAGACTGCAACAATAATGGACGTAGCCACTGTGATGTCACTCATTGGTTTGTGAACTCCAGTTCTGAAGCCTCAAGGCATTTTGGATTCCCATCTTGGATTTATGGAGCCAGAAGTGAACATATTTGGAGCGAGGGATGGATCTGACTCACAGACTGTGTTGATCCCTCAAAGGCAGCCTGTCACTGGCCCCACCCTTTAATATGTGTAGACTTAAACCTTGATGAAAATTTAAACAGGTGAGTTATAAAATCTCACCTCCATAATGTTGAAATTAGCTATAGATATCAAAACTGTTTCTGTACCAGGTTGTAGGCTCAACACATCTCATGTGAAGTTGTTACATATTGCTGTTTTCTCAGTGGCCTTTCACGTCTACATATTACGCGCTAGGTATCCTTCTGCACCTGCTGTTGATGTAGCAAGGACCCCGCTACCAATGCCAGGATGTCAACAAAAGCACATAGTTAGGTTTAGGTAAAAAACAAAAAAACAAAAACAAAAAACCCATCATGGTTTGGCTCTACAGTCATACAGGAAGCAAACACCAGGCTTCTGGGTGAAAGTCCCATGTGGACACATACACCACCCTTCCTATAGGGACTTTCCAACTCCTTACATTAACGGCAGTGTTTCAACCTGATGCTGCCCAGTGGCGTATCATACAGCTGCGACAGGTGCCATCTAGCTGACTGGTGGCACATCATAACACTGCGAAAGGTTAGGTCTGGCCACTTCACATACTGACGCCACCCGGCCGTGTATCATACTGCTGTGAAAAGTGGCTTTTGGTGTCAGATGTCAGTAGGCTAAGCATGTTTCTGCAACATTTCTGCTGTAAAGTTGACATTTTAACATCTATGTCTGTTTGTATTGACTCACTTTTGGAGCCAGCCTCAGGTGGCCATTCAAGGAACTACAGTTTCTGGCATTTCAACATTGGCTTCATTTTCCAGCCCCCAAGATTTATCATCCCTGGTTTGACACCTTGTTTTTTTGCCATCCTTTTCTCTCTTTCTGACATGTTGTCTGCAACCCACTCTCAACTGAAGACAAGAATACTGTTTGTTCAGTAGATGCACCTTCAACTGTCCCCCTGAAGCTGATTGTGGATGATGCTGAGGTGTGAATGTTTGCCCAGCAGCAGAACAAGTGGTTGGGTGTAAAATAACACTTTAGCTTTATGTTCATGAGATGAGAGATGACAGCAGCCTTGCCAGAGGAAGAAGGGTGAAAGTTGTCTCAAATGATCCTGAACTGTAATGTAAAAAGTACAATGAGTACAACTAATGGTCACTAAACACGAGCCAACTACCATCATGCATGCACAGGCAGAAGAAAACAGGTCAATAAAAAGATAAGCGGTGTGCGAGTATTTTGCCATCTGCCACACTGTGTAGTGAGTAGTAAATAGTGAATGAGGGACACAGCTTCTGTCTTTCAACTTACTGTTGCTAAGGATTAACTGACATTATACAACATAGTGTATTTTGTTGTGTGTTGATGAAAATTCCACTTTGCTGCTCCCTAACAGAAGGAATTTGGTGGAGGTGAAGTGGGACAACTACTTCAGACTTGTTTGTTTGTCTTATTTTTGAGCCACTCTGCAAAATGCACTTTGATTCAGCTTCAGATGGATTTGTGTGGAGAGGAGTCTGTGTGGGGGTTTGGCGTCAATGCAAATGCAGTGGTGCTTGTCATTCAGGGCTGTGTGCCTGGACATTTGATTAACTATTGTACAGCTGTAATGAAATATTGGAATGCACACGCACAGTATCAGAGTTACAGAAAGTCAATTTTGCTGTAACAGTCTTTAATAGTACTTTTTCTTTTTTTTTTTCCTCAGCCTGCTGCACATCGTCCCCGCACTGCACGGCTGTGAGCGGAGCGCTGCAGCATGCGTGACAGATTGAAATATTGAAATTCATCTTGATGAATCGAAAGACATGCGGTGCACATACCCAGCAGGATTGTGCCAGATTGGTTTCTGTGTCTCTGGTTTCACGTGGGATGTGATCCGTTGGAGGAGTCTGCAGGCATGTTAAGGGAAACCGTCCTGTGTGTCCTGTGAAACGTGATGCTCGGGGTTTAAGCTGCTGCTGCTGCTGCTGTTGAGGCTGTGGAGCGGGAGGATTCAGATGTGATGCAACAGTGACACCCAGTGCAGCTTAAATGCAGGGATACTCATATCACCATGCATTTAATCTGTGGTGGGTCATGAAAACCATGGTGAATTCATGGAAATTACTCACAATATGAAAATAATCACTCATCGGTAAAATGAATGTTTTCCAATCTGAATATCATGTGTTATCTTTTATTATGTATGAATCTTGAGTGTGTGGGGCCAGAAGGGCTGGTGGATTGCATTTTTATCACCTCAGTCTCCCCCATAAGCAAAATTTTTACCCGAAATGACACTTAACATCTGGCTGCAACACCTCAATCCTTTTACTTGCTGGATTCATTTGCCAGCAGTAATCAATAAAGCTTCATCATTGTAATTCTCATGCTCTCAGTAATGTCTCCTCTCTAAGCTTCATTTGAGTTTGTGCACCTATAATGCCATATTTTTCTTTTGCTTCCTCTCTGCAGGGAAGTCCATTAGTGTAGTCAGTTAGTGCTACTCAGCAGCACCCATTGGAGCTGCACCCATGCTTTGGAGCAGGCCTGCTGCTCTGCTAGACCCAAAAGGCCTCTCCAGCTCTGGTGACAAGGAAAAAGCATTTCAGTGTCATCTTCCTTTGGTAAATATACATGTTTCTAGCCTGGAGAGCAGAAGAAACATGGAGTGTGAAAAAAGTGAGCAGGTTAGACTGGGAGAGAGTGACTCAAAATTACAGAACGCAGCATGCACTGTCAAGCTGCGATATTCTGATGAAGCAATCACTGTTGCTGCCCATAATGCATGGGTTCACCCAAAGTATTAGACTGCAGACACAAGCAGCCGCAGATAAGTTTCCTTTGCAGGGTGTCTAAGTTCAGCGTTAGGGAGCAGGTGAGGAGCAAGAAGAAGCAGAACGCTGAGAGGGTATTCTGGACAAATCCAGCAAGGAGGAGACCACGGGGGAAGACCTGGAACACCACTGAGAAGATTGTATTTGGCCACTGGAGTCCCCAAATGTTGCCGCCCGGGCCATTTCTGTCTTTTATCTGACAGAAAGCCCAGATGAGTTATTCCCAGGAGGAGCTTGAGGATGCGGCCGGGGAGAAAAATGTCTTACTTAAAGCCTCAGTATGCTTAAAAGAAAGTGCCTGCTGAAACACCATTTTCAACACTGGAATTGGGGGTCTGTGTTCATAGGTTTTTTGTAACTATAAGAAAACAGGCAATCTGAAATGCAGCGTTTGGCCAGGACTGCTGAGATTAAAAAAAGAAAAAAGTGGGCAAACTTTGAATGTCTTTCTCAAGCTATTTTTATATTTATTTTTGTGTGTACAACATCATGAAGGCCTTTAAGGAGAGACCATCCAAAGGTGTGTGCCATTATCGCTATGTTTCACCCCTTTCTATGACAGGCTTTTAGGCCGTCATCAAATGTGCTCATTGGGAGCAGATATAAACACAACTTTGTGTTTGAAGCATACTGAAACCTTTTGGCTACTGCGACTAAGATAAGTGGCAGAAAATGGATATGGAGAAGTGGCTTATGCTGCAGTGGTGGTTTAAGAAGTTTATTTCTGCTGCAAAAAACTATTGGAATACTTTGATCACAGGCACTATCAACATGGGGCGAAGTCTACGCCTTTCACAGCCACCTTTCAAGCCTTTGATACTCCAGAAATTTAAAAGCATGGATGGATTACTGAACAAGCCAACAGGGCATGGGCCCAGGAGCCTATAGTGTAAACGGCCCCCTGGCCTTCACCTGCAAAATGTCACTCAAATTAACACATATCAACCAGGAAAATACACAAAATGACAACAAAGACATGCAAATGAACTACAAAGAGACACAAAACAACCAAAAAGACACAACTATACATCACAGGGACACAAAATGACTTCAAAGAGACACAAAATGACCAAAAAAGGCACAAATATACCCCTAAGAGACACAAAACAGCCACAAAGTCACAGTAAAAGACCACAGAGAGATACAAAGTCATAAAAAGATGCTAACAACTACAAAGAGACAGAAAACAACAACAAAAAGAGGCAAAGCCAGCACAAAGTCTATAGCTCCTTTTACACTGCCAGATTTTCAGCGAATGTTGGGCCGTTTTGCCGGCAAGCTGCGAGCGTTTAGACACACAGAGCCGGATTGGCGAGTTGATCCGAGTTGATGCCTCGTAGGGTAGACATATTGGTGGAACCCTTTTAGTTTAAACAGACCGAGGTGGCCTTCCACAACGGGAGGGGCTGTTGATGACTTGTGGGAGGAGCTGTTGATGATGCCGCACGTGCGACCCACTGGCGGTGGATAAACAGGAAACAGCTGATAGCAGGAATTAGCGAGCAGCTAGTAGCAAGAGGGAAACACAAACCTGACAGACACTGTAAAGATGAGCAACTGGGGCGACAAGGAATTGCGCGCCCTCCTTGTCCTCGCAAACGAAGAGGCCATTAACCGTCAGATGACGGGGACGGTGAAGAACGGCCAGACTTACGAGAGAATTGCCGAAGGACTGACCAGCCGCGGCTTCCCTCCCACGTCACTGTTTACGTCACACGCTGAGCTACACGTTTTGTTACTTGCTCACGCCCCCCATTGCCCCAAAAAAGGCACATTCTGTATGAACAAAAGTAGGCAAAGACTGATTGGGCTTTCCTGCAAATTTGCAAAATTCCTGTTTAAAAAGGGCTTGTGTGTCCTGCTGCTATGTGTGGGAGGTTGGTGGGGCCTTTTGCATGTCTGTGCCCAGGGGCCTATTGTCACATAATCAGTCCATTAAAAGATTAAAAAAGTTTAGGTGGAGTGAGTGTTGTTACGTTTGATGAGGCATTTGAGGATCAAAAAAGCCTCACAGCTGTTATTTCCAAAAACAAACAACCGAAATATTGAACTGCAACAAGAACAGACAAGCGGTTAAGTACTTTTGTTTCTGCTACTTTCTTCCTTTCTTTTAAGAACAGATGCGCCCCTGTCAGAGAGATAAAGACTGTGAGGTTTTTTCAGGGGAAAAAGAGGTGAATGTGGCTTCATTGGAGGCTGTCCAGAGAGCTAACAAAGTGTTTTGTGTCTGGATTTGTTTCTCAAGGGCAAAGCATCCACGGCGGCCAGCAGGCAGCCTGCTCTGTGGTGTTTGTGCCGAAGATTTCATTTGGGAGCTAACACCATTTTGTGGCTGTCGTTCTCAACACACCACCCCAGAGAGACAGGGAGAGTGAGAGGAAAAAAATGGGAAAGTTAAAAGGAAATGAATAACACCCCGAGGCGCTCCCCACACAACTGGCTTCTGATTTCTATTTGTTTCTCAATCTGAGCCTCTGCTGGGCCGCCCCAGCACGTTGACCGACAACCGACATTAAAAACAAATTAAAGGGAGCATCATGACATCCCATTCTTTTCATCCAGGTGTGTGTGTGTGTGTGTGAGTGTGTGTGTGTGTGTGGCGGCCCAGGCTGTGTGGCGCATACGCATGTGTACAGATTGTTTTCAATGCACAATTTCACCCGTCATGAATAATAAAGTCCAGACTATTTGAATCTTTCCTCCAGTTAATTCCCAGTGCTGCTAGCACGTTTTCATGTCTTGCTGCTTGATGAGCTCATGCTTGGAATGAGATGATACATAATTCACTTCATGTAACCACTGAACTCCACCATGGCTTCCCTGTGGAGGGGCGGTGGGGGGCAGCAGAGAGGATCGAGGCTTAGTTTCTCATTTTTGATCAATTATTTACGTGACTTCTCATGAAATCCACAATAAGGAAAATAAATGTTTTACCACACAGGTGACTCCTGACAAAAGACATTTGGATTCAGGAAACAGACTGTTAGTTCTGCATGTGTTTGCACTTGTACTTACTTGTATGTAGGCTTTGTGTGTGGTGGTTATGTAAGTAGTCGTTTTTCTTTTTTAATTACCACCTTTTTGTCATTTTAGTATTTATTGGAGAGCTGATGGTGTGGAGAGACAGGCAGGACACATGGGTAACATAGGTTCTCATGCAGAATTGAACCAAGGATGTTGCTGCTATTTAGCAACTGACACCCTGTGATGTTTTTCCCAAAACTAACCATGTACTCTTGTTGCTTAAACCTAACCATGCGGTTTTGGAGCGGAACTGCAGCCGTTTCATGATGTTCAGAACATGTTTAAAACTGATGGTTAGAAGGGTAAAATATAGTTTTGGGGCCAGTTATGTAAGTCGTTTTTGAGTTGTTAAGGTATGAGAGAGTGTTGCAGTCATGTCAACTGTGTGGCGGGTGAATTTTTATATAATTCACCAGTTTTATTTTAAGACTTAAAGCTATGCATACTTAAAGGCGTGGTCACTTTGAGTGTGTTGTCACCACATTCTACGAGTCACATTCGCCCACAGCTCACCCTCTCGTCCAAATATGGTCACTTCTGGCTTTAAAAATCCAAGATGGTGCAAATGCCGCATTTGAGGCATCAGGTATTTTTGTCCAAAAAACCCCCAGAGAGGATCAAACTGTAAAAACCTCAAACTTCGAGGTTCTTCAAATGATTTAGAACAATTGTTGCCCCGTTCCACCCTATATACAGAAACATTATTGTCCATTTGTACAGTAATTAACTTAGTATGGTCTGTCTGTGCTGAGGCTCACAATCAACTATCTTTGTTAAATATTGCCCTTTTAACTCTGCGTTCTGGCTGTGATAATCGGCCCATACCTTTTTACCAGTGTTATTGCAAGTTTTCACTCCTTGACCGCAAATGATATACTTTACATTTGTGCTGCCCATTTGCAAATGCATTCTCTACAGTTTGGGTTTTTGGATGTGTTTTCCTTACCACTCTAGGCAACCATTGTCCTCTATTACTTTCTGTCTAGTATGGAAATCTATAAGTAGACCTGACACTTGCTTGAGCTGTGCAACCCACTAAGGTGGTTTGGTGAAAAGTCACCAATGAAGTATAGGCCAAGGATAAACTACACGTTCTCTCAAGGTGTTCTTCACCCTCTCTTATGCACACAAACACACACACATACACACCACACAATATCTCCACATCCATTAATCAGCAGTATTGCTGCTTCACCAGCACGATTCACAGAAACATACTCTTGTCTGACAGAAAGCCCAGATGGACCACGAGCCTCTCAGGTTTATTGGCCGAAGCTTTGCCAAACATTTTTCACTTCAATCTCACTGTGTATCTGTGCATCCATAGCCGCCGGGCGGAGGCAGTCATCTGTACAGTGCCGACTAATTGGTATAGACATTACACAAGTTGAATCAGTGTGTGTGTGTGTGTGTGTGTGTGTCTGTCTGTCTGTCTTTACATGATTACAATTGGAGCAAATAAAGGTTTCTGGAAAAGAAAAGTCAGAGTGGTTGTTTTCTGAAGTAAGAGCACTTTTCTCAATGCTCTTGAATGCATCATTGCTCAGTTAACTGACTTCAATTATCCAATTAGTCTCAGTGTATTTAAAACGACACTAACCAATCATCCATAGATTTTTGGGAAAGGTTGTTCCTCCACCTCAGCAACAGCTATATACATTTAGCATAGCATGTCGTCCCAAATCATGAAAAAATGTCATAATATAGTATGTTGTCCAAAACCATGAAAAAAAGTCATAGTATAGCATGTCGTCCAAAACCATGAAAAAGAATCATCGTATATTATATCGTCCCAAATCATGAAAAAAAGTCATAGTATAGCATGTCGTTTCCAAATCATGAAAAAAAGTCATAGTATATTATGTCGTTTCCAAATCATGAAAAAAAGTCATCGTATATTATGTCGTCCCAAATCATGAAAAAAGTCATAGTATAGTATGTCGTCCAAAATCATGAAAAAAAGTCATCGTATAGCATGTCGTCCCAAATCATGAAAAAAAGTCATCGTATAGCATGTCGTCCCAAATCATGAAAAAAAGTCATCGTATAGCATGTCGTCCCAAATCATGAAAAAATGTCATAATATAGCATGTCGTCCCAAATCATGAAAAAATGTCATAATATAGCATGTTGTCCCAAATCATGAAAAAAAGTCATAGTATAGCATGTCGTCCCAAATCATGAAAAAAAGTCATAGTATAGTATGTCGTCCCAAATCATGAAAAAAAATTGTATATTATGTCGTCCCAAATCATGAAAAAAGTCATCGTATAGCATGTCGTCCCAAATCATGAAAAAAAGTCATAGTATAGCATGTCGTCCCAAATCATGAAAAAAGTCATTGTATAGTATGTCGTCCAAAATCACGAAAAAAAAGTCATAGTATGTCGTCCCAAATTATGAAAAAAAAGTCATAGTATGTCGTCCCAAATCATGAAAAAAAAGTCATAGTATAGCATGTCGTCCCAAATCATGAAAAAAGTCATTGTATAGTATGTCGTCCAAAATCACGAAAAAAAAGTCATAGTATGTTGTCCCAAATTATGAAAAAAAAGTCATAGCATGTCGTCCCAAATCATGAAAAAAAGTCATAGTATAGCATGTCGTCCCAAATCATGAAAAAAGTCATCATTTATTATGTTGTCTCAAATCATGAAAAAAGTCATTGTATAGTATGTCGTCCAAAATCACGAAAAAAAAGTCATAGTATGTCGTCCCAAATTATGAAAAAAAAGTCATAGTATGTCGTCCCAAATCATGAAAAAAAAGTCATAGTATAGCATGTCGTCCCAAATCATGAAAAAAGTCATTGTATAGTATGTCGTCCAAAATCACGAAAAAAAAGTCATAGTATGTCGTCCCAAATCATGAAAAAAAGTCATAGTATAGCATGTCGTCCCAAATCATGAAAAAAAGTCATTGTATAGTATGTCGTCCCAAATCATGAAAAAAAGTCATAGTATAGCATGTCGTCCAAAATCATGAAAAAAAAGTCATAGTATAGCATGTCGTCCCAATATTAGCTGAATATTAATATAAAGTGAATATTACTGAATAAGTGAATATTAGCTTATCACAGAGGTATTAGTATGGATATATATTTCAATTGATAAATAAGTAATTTCCGTACAGAGATGCAAAGATTTGCTGTCGATAATTAATTGTTATGCACCAGAAAGAACTAACAGTTGTTTTTTGTTTTTTTTTAAAATTGTGGACACTTTTTTTTTAAGTTTTCGAAGGGTTGTTTCCAAACATTGTTAAAAATTATTATTATTATCATTATTATTATTATTATTATTATTATCATTTATTCATTTTTTTAACCCCTAAGTTATCCACTATGGTATTAGCCTCAAAAATTCAATATCAGTCAGGCTCCAGTGGAGGGCAACAACTCTGTGAATGTTTTAATAAATCTTTAATAATTAATATTCCTCAATGTTTGTATTTGTGTTCAGAGAGGTGGAGAGATATTAGGAGTAAAGGAGAGGCAGTCCGTTAGTGAAAGTCTGGTGGAGAGGAAGAAGATGAAGCCTTTTGCTCTTATCAGAAGTCGCTGCTGCTTTGTGCTTTTGGGACCCAGCCGGCCTCCAACCTGAGATTGAGGGCACTTGTCTGCTGAAATTGGGGCCAGCAGATGGCATTTTATTTGGAAATACACTCAAAGCTTCTCAGAGCTGACAAGGGCTTTGGAGGGACGTGGTGACAGGCAGATACACGAGCTGGATCACTCACATCAGGAACAGGAAACTAAAGGCCAATTAGGAACAGCAGAAAGCAAAGCTCTGGGCCTCGGCAGCACTGAGACACTGTGACCTTTAGAAAATACAAATTTCCAAAGAGTATTTTTTCATATCTCCTCTGCCTCTAAATTTAATTTATTAGCAGAATAGCAGACAATAATGAGAAATTTGAAAGAGAATGCATATAAATAGACGAGGACATGAAAGACACCACGTTTAGCGAACATAATTACATCCTGCAGGAATTTTGGAGAAAAAAGCAAGGACAACAAAAAGGCACACTGCAAAAGCAACAAACTTAATAAATCAGAAATGTACATGTCTGTCCTCTGATAAAGACAAACATTAAAAGGTTACGTGATGTGAAGCTGAACAGTTGCTTCTTATTTTACATTCACAAAAAAAATGTGTTTTTAAAGCAGCCTGCTGTCAACAATGAAATTTCATTTTAAAAACATAAAGTTGTCCCTCTTTCATCAGACCTAGTGAAGCCAGTCACTTCCAGCTTTTTGTTTCCTGTGTTTCATAAAAGCACTGAGGCAGCTCTGAAGATGTCTGCAGGCCAGTTCCTCACAGAGCAGCGGTCCAAGTGAAGGGATGAAGAACAGTGAAGCTGACAGGTTTGTACTCCTGGGATGAGTTGTGATGACTGCTGTCACCCTAACTACAACTACCAGACCCATCACAGTGGAGCTGTGACACACACACACACACACACACACACACACAGAAGGCTGTATTTTTGTGTGGCCATGTGGCATAAAAACACTAATATTTTCCCGAGGTGCAGCGGGATCTTTTCCTCGCCTGTGCCTGCTTGGTGTCTCAGAAGAAGAAGTGAAAAAGTGAAATCTAACAATTAACTGAAAGAGTAAAAAACCTCACTTACACCTACTCACAAACATTTAACAGCTGTTTATGGAATTGTGCCATGTACATAGAGGCAGAGGTGAGCACACACTGTCTGAGACATATTTAGGAATGACTGCACAATTCAACATTTGTCAATACAGCCAATTCAGAATTGGGGTGTGTTTAGCTTAACATTTGCAGCGGCTGCTTTCTTGAAAAACTGTTATCTCCGTCTGCACATTGGCAGCGG
This sequence comes from Epinephelus lanceolatus, assembly GCF_041903045.1. Lineage (NCBI taxonomy): Eukaryota > Metazoa > Chordata > Actinopteri > Perciformes > Serranidae > Epinephelus > Epinephelus lanceolatus. The sequence goes on along the minus strand of NC_135744.1, from coordinate 39,721,952 downwards.
TGCAAACAAAAAGAATAAAGCTGCATTGATTGTCTGCACCTGTTGATGTGGTATTAAATTCCCCTTATTATCCTTTTTTCTGTGATGTACTCTAGGCTACCTATCTACCAGCAGCAGACTGTCCTCCCTGCTCCAGCTCGCATGGTTTTCTTTTAGTTTCAGCCAGTTTTACAATCCTTTCCTCCCTATCTTTAAATATTTGAATTACACAAATACTAAAATTAATTCCATTTGTTGAATTCCACCAGAGATGTTAACAATTATTACTCAATAAATAAATAAATAAAATAAAATAAAATAAGATTAAATTAAATTAAATTAAATTAAATTAAATTAAATTAAATTGAGGAATGAACAATGCAGCAGATGTAAGGTGAATTCTTATTTCTAACTGGCTATTGCTGATTTTAGCACAAATTTAATAAATCATGCTGTGCTGTGTAAATCACTTGATAATGTGTCTTGTTACTAACTCTCCGTGAAGAACTTTTTCACTCATAACTTGGCTCTTTGGGACATTCTTAAGTGTAATTCTTACAAGTTTGATGGGCAGATCAACAGCACATTTTGGACCCATTTTGTTTAACTGGCGAAGGCGTGTAGTTACAGACCTCCCCATTTTATTTGTAGACATAAAATGTCCCCTTTTTTGTAATAGGTGCCCTAACATAACAAGGGACACTAACTTTACAGCCAAGTAAAAAGACAAAATGATAAAAGATAAAAGCTAATATTCTGTAACACCAGTAATAAATGCTGTTACACCCGTCACATAGTTTCTGTGCTGATCATATACACTTACACCTCAGACCTGACACTGTTTATACGTATCTATATGCAGTCCCTTCAGATCTTCATTACGCTTCACATCAATACTGTTCTATGTGTTGTATATTTTGCACCTCACTGTTAGGTTTTATATTTGTTCTCTTCCCACTTTGTATTGCGAGTGCTGCACAGGAACTTCCCTCAGGTTAAATAAACTTTTATCTGATCTTAGTTGACCAAAGATAAATAAAACCCGTGTTTGGATAAAATTACAATTGTAGCCTTCAGGTTATTTTCCCTCTGCATTCTTTAATATTTAAATACTTCATTTCAATACCCATGCAACTTCTGGGAACCAGCACAGACAGACTAACCATGCGAATGCTGACCAAAGCAGGAAGAATCTATTTGCCTGATTGGACAGGATTCTGTTCAATGCATCCCAGGGCTTATCAACTCAAGAGCTGGAGCTGTGTACCTGCAGGTATTTTACTGAATTCTACAATCTTCCAGAGACTGTGCTGAGGACATTAAGGACATGAGGCTAATGCCAACTGTGTGACTGTATGTGAGGCATAGATTAAAAACCAACAGAGGTGAATTTACTCGGTGTAATATCTATGTATGACATCACTGGCCCCAGTCTGTATTATTTCAAGATAAAATGAGACAATGACAACACCAAAAATGAGCAACACTTTAAGATCTCATAAGCAATTTATTGTTTGTTTATTTACAAATGTCAAATGACACATTCACTCTCACACACACACACACACACACACACGCAGACATACAGTGAAAGGTACATGTGAAATACTGTCCTATCGGGTTGTCTACAGACTGTGGATGATGGTTCGGTTCTTGAGGCCCTCAACATACTCTTTGGCCTGATCAAAGCTCGTCTTCTCCTCCGTTTTGGGCGGCGGGCCCTCCACCAGCTTGACAAAATAGTGACAGAAAACTTTGTCCATGATGCCAAACATCCCGCGGCCATGGTAACGGATCCGCTTCAAGTACCTCCCTTTGCCTGAGTAGGACTCAGCTGCAGGAGAGGAGCAGCAGGGGATGGTGTGTGTGATGAAAGGGGGGATGAGATAAAGAGTGAGAGAGAGAGGGAGAGAGAGAAAGAGATAAGGTACAGAATAACTCATTTAATTTGTAGAGGTGCCTTTGAATGAAAACAGGTCAAAATAACAACAATTGTCCTGAGTTCAGGCTTATCTGTAATAACGTCTGCAACTCCACATAAATTACTCACTGTGCGCACCATCTGAACTCAAAAGAAACATACTGCCTTTTTTAAAAAAAAGGATTCAACACCTTCTCCCCCCTACTGAAGGTCATTTTCCCCATCCAGATTTTTTTTTCTGAAAATTGCTCTTGGCGCAATGGCTGACAGCATGAGATGACTAATAAGATTTGTGAGAAGTTTTGGGACGCAAAAGGTTTTCATTTGCAAGGTTAAGTATTTTAATAAGTACTGTATCCTCAAATATGTAACTTTATGCCAAAACACACTGATTATTTAAAATGTCAAATTGTTATTACCTCCACTGACAATAGTATGTGCTCAGTCTTGTCCTGATGTCTGTGTTTCTTGTGAGGATGTCACATAGGCTTCTCAATAAAAAAACAAATAACGCTGAGATGTTATCCCAGATGTCACTAAATGGGATAATATGATGTTGCTTTTCAGTCCAAATGTCTTATTGAACTATAATTTTATCACTGACCATGTTAATTAAAACCATAAAACCAAAATTTAAACAACAGACACTGCTTGTTTTTAATACTTAAGCTCGGGCCACACTGTCTACCTCTACCTGTGTGTGACGGCTACCTTACCACCTCGTGTGGTGTTCACACAGACAGCGTTGCTTACGCCTAGCCCTATCTATCTATCTATCTATCTACATTAAGTTTGCCTTTAATAAAGCCATCAATATTTCCAATAAAAGCCTTGTGGTAACAAATTAAAGGGAAATTTCGGTTTATTTCAACCCGTCTCCTATCGTCCTAAATTCGTTTCAAGTGACTAGTGACATGGAAATAATAGTTAGCATGCTAGCCGTTAGCCTAGATACAGCCGGGGCACATAGTAGCGTCAGACCTGTTAAAACGTAAGTGAACGGGCAAACTTCAAGTGCAAAGTTAGTCACTAAACAAACTTTTTTTCCACAAAGACCGCCTCATATTGTTAGGATAAATGTCAGAGAACATATAGAAAACGACATGTAAATGTGTTGTCTTACCTTACCGGTGTGCTGCCATGTTTGTTTACCATTTAGCTCTGCTTTCCAAAGCGCGGCCGAAATATCGCGAGAACAAGCAGCGATCTCATACCGTGCCTGAACAAGCAGCAACAGCTGGAAGGCAGAACCGGACAGTAGCCTGAATGTTAGAGGATGAGAGAGGAGGAATGGCTGTGTACCTGTGAATGCTGTGCCCCAGTGCCCACAGAAGAGGAATGCCTCTGTTGCAAGGAATGGGACCGGTTGCAGCCTTATTTTCAAGGTCTGGATGTGACCGAGGACGAGACACCTCCATCTGGAGTAGTATCCAGCTGGGCTTTATCTAGAGCTGGCGAGATATATTTCAGCCGCGCTTTGGAAAGCAGAGCTATATGGTAAACAAACATGGCAGCACACCGGTAAGGTAAGACAATATGTTTACATGTCGTTTTCTATATGTTCTCTGACATTTATCCTAACGATATGAGGCGGTCTTTGTGGAAAAAAAGCTTGTTTAGTGGACTAACTTTGCACTTGAAGGTTGCCCGTTCACTTACGTTTTAACAGGTCTGACGCTACGGCTGTATCTGTGCTGCTAACATGGGCTCCAAAATGAATAGCAAGAGGTTCTGTGACGCACACGCTCTGCACACGCAGGCAGATATCCCAAGTGTTAGCCATCCAGCTGAGTTTTGTTGTGTTAATAACATGCAGCTGTATATGCAGTAAAACCCACCAGTGATGCAGACACTTACCTACATACAAGTTGGATTTGTACTCTACATTGTAATTTCTGACCGCCATCTCCTGAGCTTCCTCAAGAACCTGCGTAAACAAAAATGTGACTTTTATTAATACACATCTATTGCATAGGTGTGGTGTCAAAATAATGCATGAATACACAACTCAACAACAACGCCAGAGATGAAAGCATTTAAGTCATGAAGGAATTTGATTAACATTTATTTGTGACTGCTGTGTCTAATTTTATCAAACACACACACACACACACACACACACACACACACACACACACACACACAGGCCAACATAAGGAAGACTGAACATGCAGCTTCGAACCTCTTTCATTATCTTTGCCCCTTTCTTGTCGTTGAACTCCAGCTGTGCAATGGCCTGATCAATGCTCATCCCTCGGATCTGTGAGAAGAACAAACGGTGAGATGAAAGAACAAAATAACTGTTTCCACACAGGATAGAAAGGTGTTACTTTCTTTTCACTGCAGCTCCATGCTTAAGTCAACCCTGAACACAGAATGAAATAGTCTGCTAACTGACCAGAGTCGATTCATCACCCTGCTAAGTACCACAACTCTCTAAATATTCTCTTAGCTGACAGTCATCAATAGACATCTCTGTCAACGCCTGTTTGAAACAACTGGTTGTTACAAATTGACTTTCTAAAGTGCACAGATATGATTACTTGACTTTGCTTGAAGATATGATATTGATAAAGAAATTTCCTGCTGTGGGTCTCACCATTTTGGCCAGGTACCACATCTTGTCTTTACTGTATTTAATTTGCCTTCTGCTGTGGTGGATCTCCTGAAGAGGAAGAAAAACACAAAGGTTTTAGACAACAGACAACTTCTGCACCCTTTAAGGGATATGGAACTTAGTGCTCAGCTTACTGATACATATACACATGCATAGGTGCATGACTTTGTGGATAGCAATCCAAAGTAATGCCTAAGTTCTACACTCTGAAATTGTTATGTCCTTTTATCCACCTATTTCCTTCAAGTGACACCAGACCACGCCATCCTTTCACTCTGCACTTCATAGACAGAAAGACTTACTGCTGGTCTGCGAGGTTCATCTGGTAGCTGAGGTGGATACATCTTCTTGTTCTTTCTCTCCCAGTTCTTTGCTTCCAGTGAGGAGCTGGTGTGGAGACATGAGAGCTGCTGAGGACCGACACCCAGAACCTGTAACCTGGGGAGACATTTCAGAAAGGGGAAAAGGACATTTAATTACATGTGTGTCGTACCAACGCAGACACCAAACACACAAAAACTGTGGCACACTTTCATCAGATCATCCAAATTAGTCATAAGACATTTTTGTGAATTTAAAGGTTTGGCGTTATGTTGGGTATTGCGATAACATAGCAAAATATGTTGCGAGATAATACCTTTTTTTGCTGCAAATTATGCACCCTAAGGTAAACTTTGTCAAAATCTGTTTTAACTGATAAAGTTTTCAGTCTGCTCACCTTACATAAGTCATTTTTATTCCAGCAAACTGTATCTAGTGGACTAAAGAAGCATTAAAAAAACTATAATTGGCATCCTTATATTGATACAACATTGCTATTCTGTGCTGTATCGATTTTTCCCCAACCCCTTGTACTAATGCAACATGCACTGAACATTCAGCTTTTTTTCTCAACTCCTCACACCTGGAGCTCTGTGACTGTGGGGGTATGAACACTACAGGAGAGCACAGTTCACTATGTTGGATCACAGCTTATAAAATGGTTTTCTTTAATTCCAGAAATTCAAATCTGAACCATAAAAAAGACTGGCATCAGTGGGGCTTACTTTGGTTATGAACCTATCTTGTAATACAGTAAAGTTTGTTTGTAATGTGGCAGGTTACACTGACATACAGTACAGGCCAAAAGTTTGGACACACCTTCTCATTCAATGCGTTTTCTTTATTTTCATGACTATTTACATTGTAGATTCTCACTGAAGGCATCAAAACTATGAATGAACAAATGTGGAGTTATGTACTTAACAAAAAAAGGTGAAATAACTGAAAACATTCTAGTTTCTTCAAAATAGCCACCCTTTGCTCTGATTACTGCTTTGCACACTCTTGGCATTCTCTCCATGAGCTTCAAGAGGTAGTCACCTGAAATGGTTTTCCAACAGTCTTGAAGGAGTTCCCAGAGGTGTTTAGCACTTGTTGGCCCCTTTGCCTTCACTCTGCGGTCCAGCTCACCCCAAACCATCTCGATTGGGTTCAGGTCCGGTGACTGTGGAGGCCAGGTCATCTGCCGCAGCACTCCATCACTCTCCTTCTTGGTCAAATAGCCCTTACACAGCCTGGAGGTGTGTTTGGGGTCATTGTCCTGTTGAAAAATAAATGATCGTCCAACTAAATGCAAACCGGGTGGGATGGCATGTCGCTGCAGGATGCTGTGGTAGCCATGCTGGTTCAGTGTGCCTTCAATTTTGAATAAATCCCCAACAGTGTCACCAGCAAAACACCCCCACACCATCACACCTCCTCCTCCATGCTTCACAGTGGGAACCAGGCATGTGGAATCCATCCGTTCACCGTTTCTGCGTCTCACAAAGACACGGCGGTTGGAACCAAAGATCTCAAATTTGGACTCATCAGACCAAAGCACAGATTTCCACTGGTCTAATGTCCATTCCTTGTGTTTCTTGGCCCAAACAAATCTCTTCTGCTTGTTGCCTCTCCTTAGCAGTGGTTTCCTAGCAGCTATTTGACCATGAAGGCCTGATTGGCGCAGTCTCCTCTTAACAGTTGTTCTAGAGATGGGTCTGCTGCTAGAACTCTGTGTGGCATTCATCTGGTCTCTGATCTGAGCTGCTGTTAACTTGCGATTTCTGAGGCTGGTGACTCGGATGAACTTATCCTCAGAAGCAGAGGTGACTCTTGGTCTTCCTTTCCTGGGTCGGTCCTCATGTGTGCCAGTTTCGTTGTAGCGCTTGATGGTTTTTGCGACTCCACTTGGGGACACATTTAAAGTTTTTGCAATTTTCCGGACTGACTGACCTTCATTTCTTAAAGTAATGATGGCCACTCGTTTTTCTTTAGTTAGCTGATTGGTTCTTGCCATAATATGAATTTTAACAGTTGTCCAATAGGGCTGTCGGCTGTGTATTAACCTGACTTCTGCACAACACAACTGATGGTCCCAACCCCATTGATAAAGCAAGAAATTCCACTAATTAACCCTGATAAGGCACACCTGTGAAGTGGAAACCATTTCAGGTGACTACCTCTTGAAGCTCATGAAGAGAATGCCAAGAGTGTGCAAAGCAGTAATCAGAGCAAAGGGTGGCTATTTTGAAGAAACTAGAATATAAAACATGTTTTCCGTTATTTCACCTTTTTTTGTTAAGTACATAACTCCACATGTGTTCATTCATAGTTTTGATGCCTTCAGTGAGAATCTACAATGTAAATAGTCATGAAAATAAAGAAAACGCATTGAATGAGAAGGTGTGTCCAAACTTTTGGCCTGTACTGTATGTCTATGCGTAATGCTGCTGACACTGTGAACTGAGAGTTGTCAGCATGTTATAAGAAAAGAAAAGAAAGGGAACAAAAAACAGTGACTGTGGTCATTAAGGTAGGTTAAAATGTTTTTAGAGAGAATGGCCACAGCAACCTTTCTGATATTGAAGTTGAATCCTCTATAATGATTAATAAATGCATGTTTTGACGTTACAGTCAGCAGGATAAAGAAAGTTAGCAATACATGGGTAAAAAATAGTCACTAGTTACATAGACATACATTATTCTGCCTGGGTGACATGTCACAGACAAAAACAGTCAGAAACTGACATTTACAGCAAAGTCACACCGAGGTTCTGTATTTCATAGCGTCACTTGCCAAAATTATTTACTTTGAATTTCAATTAACGCTAGGTGGTTTTCACGGTGATGTGATTGATTAGCCCGTTAAAGCAGTCCACAGACATTTGTCCTTCTGCAGAGACTGTGATAGCTAGGTAACGTTAGCCACGATGCTACACTAATGTCTAGGTACGTACCTTGAGTGTAACCCTCCGGAAATATTCCTAATAAAAGCCATACCTGAAAACAAATACGACAAGGTTAAAATATCGTCAGCAGACACAATAAATGTAGTAACATGGGTAATTTGTGGAGAATTAGGCTGCGAATCTCTCACCACGTCCTGTCATTGCAGCCGCCATGTTGCTTTTTTACGACGCTGCCGTGTTCGCTTTCCGGTAGTAATGTTTACAGTGTTAACAGCGACATTTGTTGTCTTGACTGCTTATACGACCTTTTTTAGCAAACCATTACTATTTTAAGTCGGCTTAGCAGTTGTGTAAAAAATAAAATTAATGGTAAAAAAGCGCAATTGCATTTTGAGAAAGCAAACTCGACATAGTTTGACCCATTTACGATTCCGTACTCGGTACCGGCAGGATTTACGACACCACGCTAGCCGTACGGCCGGTAGTGTAGTCGCTACGACAGTGCAGATAACATGTGAGAAGTTTGTTTGTGCTTTATCAGACTTTATTAGATAATTTGTAAACTTTAAACAGCCCGAGGCGCCATGCACGAGCGGTCGCTCCCCGCCTCTCCCAACTGGTACTGCTCCCGCTGCAGTGACGTCAACAGCAGCGGTTTGCTGGGCGTCGGAGCCAAAAACACCATCTATTTGATTGATGTGTCTGCATCCTCCTGCAGGGTCGTAGGTGAGTCCGCTGTCATCACATACACACAGGGGTCACTCTGATGCTTATCCTTCACCCTCTGGAAGACTACAACGTATGTCACACGCATGTTTTAGTCTATATGAAGGTGATCATATCACCTCAGGTGTGATGATTGCAGCTCCTGGAGTTGTGCACTGAAAGAGAAACAGATATCTGATAATCTAGCTGGACTGGTAACATGAGCAGTCTAGTGCTGACATTATTAGTTGATTAAGCAGTTAGTTAATCACAGAAAAGCCAAACAAGTATAACTGACGTGGATCTACACAAGTTAAAGTAACACCCTTTACTGAACTGATTTATTGAGCACTTCATATAGTGATCAGCAGATTAATTGATATTACAAGTTTGGTAATTGATTAATTATTCAAGTAATTTATCATCCAAAAATATTTGCTTGTCTCAGCTTCACAAAAGACAGGATAGCTTGAGATTTTAGGCTGTTGGTCAGACAAAACGGGGAATTTAAAGACATCATCTTGGACACTGGGAAATATTGACAGGCTTTTCTCCCTATTTTTAGAGGAATTAATTAATCAATAAAACACATATACCAGTGATTTAGTATTGTACTTTCATTAAGTGTGGGGATCTGCGACAGACAGATTTTAAAACAGTGCTCAAATCAAAGCAGAGTTGAAGTTCAAGTCAAGTTCATCTTGGCTTTTATGAATGCCCCTCCAAAAACACTGAATCCTACAACTCCCATAATGCAGCTCCATAGCATCTTTTGGCAGGCTTTCTGTTATAAATTTGAAGTCAAAATCTCAAACCTAACTAACCCCGATGACATGGCAATGACATCATCAGGGTTATTTTGTCAGACTTTGGATCGATAATGGAAGTACTCATTAGGTGCAGCTAGGACTGCCGTTATTTTCTCAATTATTTGTTTCTATCTATCTATCTATCTATCTATCTAGTTTGGCTGTGTAATTCAGATCTCAAACCATCTTCCCAAATTTCTTCTTGCTATTTACCCAAGCAGAGGCATCACAGTCTTGTTTCTCAGTTTTGGTATTTTGTGGCCTTTTCTATCTTTTCTTCATGATAAGACTCTCATACCCAACACTCTCTGTGTTTTGCAGGTGAGCTTGTCGGCCACAGAGACTTGGTGTCAGGCTTTTCCTTCTGCCAGCATGCAGGGCAGAGTCACGTCTGTGTCAGCTCCTCCACTGATGGGAGTGTTCGCTTCTGGGATTCAGACAATAAGGTTCTTGTAAGGGAGCATGCAGCTCACCAGGTGAGAGTCAACTTTCCTGTTGTGTTGAGTCATTGCACCTGAAACAGCACATTTTCCTGATGCTCTGGCGCTCCCTGCAGGCTGCAGTCAGCCCTGCACCAGCAGCAGAAGGCAGCATTCTCAGTTCTGAGGCTGAAGCAGTCTTCCTCCACAGATTTTTTTTAGAACTGATGAAGCAGATAGATAATCCTGTCAGCTACACTGTCACACATTTTGGTTTCACATTTATATTCTGTCATGGCGAGAGTGGGATCCTGACCCAGTCTGGAGAGAGAAAGCTGAACAGAATGTGGAGGACAGTTTTTACTGTGCAGGGGGAAGAACAGCGATGATTTCTACAGTTGGCTCCCAAGCCTCTCCTCTAAAATGATTCAATGGCTCTCTTGAGGGCATTTTTATAACAGCTGTCAAGGTTAGGAAGGTTTGATCTGAAGAATAAAAGCCACACACTGACAGGATGGTTAGGCTACACTCTTTGAGAACAGATTAAGGCCCCTGATAGGTCTGAATTTCTGTCTAAGCAGATAGTTGGTGTAACCTGAATGAAGCCTAAAACAACCAGATATACTGCAAATCAATTCAGTGAGGCAAAAGAGTACTTTCAGCTCTTTTTTTTTTTGTCTCGATAATTAATCATGTCCTCTTTCAGTTAATGTTCAGCCAGTACAACAATGTTTTCAGACTATGTTACGAACATTAGGTGGACATTATTAGGGTGTTTGTAGATGTTAAAATTTCCATGCTAAAAATGTTTGCTTCCATTTGATTCCCTGTGAAGGTATAAAAGCCCTGGAAAAAGCAGTTTGACTCTCATAAGAAACTAAAACTTTCCATTGGAGCCTGACGGGTAAAATCAATTTGGCACACAGCATAAACAGGATGTCACTACAGTTATTTTTCCCACACACAGAGCCCCGTCGCAGCGGTGCACTGGTCTCCAGTGGATAAAAACCTGGTGGTGTCGGGGGATGAGAAGGGCATTGTGGTCTGTCACTGGTTCAACACAGGAGACACCACCAGCTTCTTCCCGGAGCCCAGGACCATCTTCTGCCTCACCTGCTCTCCTCACAACTGGAGCTCTGTGGCTGTGGGGTAAGAAGAGTCCAAACTCTGAAGCCCTAAATTGCAAAAAAAGAAGAAAATTCTAGAATCCATAAAACATATATGGTGAAAGTAGAAAGTATTTTCTAAAGTTTAGCCAGATTAAATGTAAATCTCAGTAGGTGTGACAGTGCTGTGATTATTCTGTCTTAGGTACAAAGATGGGATGATTGTGCTAATTGATGTGAGTAAGAAAGGTGAGGTGATGCATCGTCTCCGCGGGCATGACGATGAGATCCACTCACTGGCGTGGTCGCCGCTGGCCAGCGAGGATGCCCTCTACAGCAGACCTGAGGACAGTGAAGGTAGCAGTTTGCAGTCATTAAAAAAAAAACATACCTTGGTTTTGTGCAAGCAACATTTTTCACTGCAATATCTGCTGTGTTTGGAAATCCTGTACAAAGAACCACATATTTGACAGGAAAAAATGTTGTAGTGGCTTGTGATGTAAAAAGTGCACGTGTATTATTTTTTCCATGGTATAGCAATCAGTGGAGTGTCTGCAGGAGATGAGAAGGGAGGCTATCTGGCATCTGGAAGCAAAGACCAGACGATAAGGATCTGGAGCTCAGCGAGAGGAAAAGGTAAAAGCTTCAGCTGAGGTTCGACCAGCATCATTGTTTTAAGATAGATGTTTGGTTTGAAGCTGGAAATAGCCAGAGTTTTGTGCTTGTTCATTATTTCTTCCTGATTGCTCTATGTGCCACAGTGAAAAAGCCATTGTATGGTATCTGTAGTGCGTAAAGAGGCTCCGTAACATATTGGAAGTGTATCGAATTATTCATTTATGATAAAAAAGAAAAGAAAAACTACATTGATTTTTCATCCTGTCAGTGTAAAGGAAAAAGAATTCTGGCTTCTGAATGTGTTTTAGGCTCAAATTTCTATTTAATTCAAATTTCAAAATAATTCATAATAAGACCACTGGTAAAACTGGAGATGAAAAGGGCTTAAAAGATCTTAATAAAATAGAATCATACAAATTAAAAAGAGTAGAGAACTCACACTGCTGATGTCCTTGAAGAGAGATAGAACTCGATGAACTTGTGTTATCCTCTCATCTCCGGCCCCCTGCAGGTGTGATGACCCTGAAGCTGCCGTATCTGAAGAAAAGAGGCTCTGCAGTCGACCCCGGGGTCAAAGAGAGACTGTGGCTCCACGTCCACTGGCCGAAGGGACGGCCGACACAACTTGTGTCCAGCTGCTTCAGGTGCACACGAGTCTTATGACACCTGTAATTAATGACTTTCCTGCCTTGACAGCAGCTTCTGGTTTTAGTTATTTTCAGTAATCACATTGCAGAGACTTTAAAACTGGGATCTCTTCATTTGCTGTGTACAGAAAATAATATGTATCATTGCCTACTAATCTAGGGACAACAAACTCACTCATAGTGCAGTAAAAAGGACCATGCGATAAACAAAAACATCCATACTGTACAGAGACACTATTTTTCCTCAAATGCTTCAATTAGTATAAGCATGCTTGACATACTTCTGTGTGTGTGTGTGTGTGTGTGCATCCCCAGTGGTGAGCTGGTGATGTGGGACTTGACCAGGTCAGGAAAGCAGAGGTGGACTCTGTTTGGGACATCGTCAGAGGGTCAGAACCACAACAGGATCATCTTCAACACAAGTTCAGTCCACCTGCAGGACGACAGAGAGCTGCTCATCAGCACCTCCATGGACAGAGAGGTGGGTCGCCTTCTTTGGTCCTGCATGTGACAAAGTTTCCTTTTGCTTTATGTAACTAGTTTATTGGAGTTTCGGTTACCTTGTGTTCAGAGATTTTTGGGACTCGGATACCAAATCAGAAGTCAGGCCTCGCTTGACATTCAGAACATGCAAGGTTTTTAATTTTTTTGTCAGGACAGAAGGTCTGTTTATCACATGAGTATTGTTTCCAAAATGGCCTTTGATTGAAAGCAGGTTCATCTTGTTGCAGGGAGGACTTTCTGCTAGCTGACTTATTGGAGGAGTGCTGTATTTGTGAAGAGCCCTGACTAGCCTTTTTATTTTCCAGATTAAATGCTGGGACCTGGCCTCTATGGACTGCTGCTGGACTCTGCCCACTCTTGGCGGTTTCGTCTACGCCCTGACCTTCTCCCCTGTGGGTGTGGGGTGTTTGGCTCTGGGCGTCGGTGACAACATGATCCGAGTGTGGAACACACTCACCACCCAGAACCAATACGACACCAGGTCCTTCTGGCAGGGAATCAAGTCCAAGGTCACAGCGGTAAGATGTTTGGTTAAAGTTTTAGTTTAAAGCCCCACCCATGTTTTATTTATTTTTTTACCAGTGTTGTTGAACAGGATGTAACCACACATTTAGTCTAATTATTTTGGTTTAATAGTTTTATTTGTAGTTGATAAAACAGAAGATACAGAGAAGATACTGAGAATATTAGCTGCCTGTACAATGCAGAATTAGTAGCTGTATGTCACATAATCTGTACGTTAGGGTCTGGAATCTTCTGTTATATATTGCTGTAAGAGCAGTGACAAAAAGAAATAAAACAGTGACATTTTTTCTACTATCTAAATATCTACTTATGAAAAAAATGCTCCACTGGGCTGCTGATAAGAGCAGACACACTCCTATCAGCCGCTCGCAGGCGTAGAATTCAAAAGGGACATTTGTAAACTTGCTGTGATTCAGACTTTAATTTATCAGTTTTAAACATCCTTTAATTTTTCACTGGGATCTTCAAACTCTCATCATGTCTGAGGTTGATGACAAAGCTGAATGATATCAGGCATCTAATGAAGAGCTAATATCAACCCGACACACCTGTTTCGTGGAGAGGATTAATATGATTAAGTTAGACTTCAGTGGTTTGTTTTGCATCAAGTGTCTTCCATTATCGACAGCCGTTACTCATTTCAGAATGTCTGACTCAAAGATAAGATTAAGTGTGTTAAGAAACTTTTTTATTCCTGCAGCTGGCGTGGCACCCACAAAAAGAAGGAGCCTTGTCTTTTGGAACTGACGATGGTAAAGTTGGTATCTATGATGTCTTCTCAAACAGGTGAGATCATTATTTTGATTTTTTTTAGTGGTTGTAGTCTCCCAAGTTACGTACATTTCCAACACTTTGTCACACCAGTCTACACACACACCTCTACTTAAGTTTCATACCTAAGATTTGTTTTTCTCACATGCCTCTGGTGAATAAAGAATCCAAAAAGTCATGTTTAAACATGTGCAGTATAATCCAAGTCTCATTTATCCAGTCATGTGCTCAGGACTTCCTAAAGAGACGTCTCTTTCTGGCAGAGAACTAAAGGAAAGGGAGACTTATCTATGCTCTCTGTAATGCCAGACTCCATTGACAAAAACACTAATTTAACGTCACTGAACACAGGAGCTGCTGGTCTATCGCTGCTTCGATCGGTTAGTTTGTTTGCGTTATTGTGTAACTTTGGTGTTTTAAAGGGTTATTTCGGATTCACCAAAGTCAAACAATTATGCAAACACACTACAGATCCAGGCAGTGGTAGATCAGCAGCTCCTGTATTCAGTGAGATAAAATTACTGTTTTTGTGAATGGAGTCTGGCTTTGAAGAGAGCAAAGATAAGTTTTGACTTTCTGTTAAATTCCTGCCTGTTTTGGAATTACTGAGCACATGTCTGGATAAATGAGACGTGGATTATACTGCATGAGTTTTGTGAGACTTTGCAAACGGATGTTTTGATATAGTTTAGCTGTTGTTAAACACAGACCCCTATGACTTTAGTTTATCAAGAGCTTTCTCTATTTTTGGATTCTTCGTTCACCGTGAAGGTATGTGAGAAAAATAAAGTTTTCGTCAGGAATTAAACTCAACACAGAGTGAGTAACTGATGTACAAATGTTCATATAGGGGGTGAAGTTCCTTTAATGTCCAACTGAAATGAAATAGCTTTTTAGTTTTGTTCCTGCTACAGTGTTCAGAGCTGCTCTGCAAATTATGTGTCTAAGCAAAAAAATATCTGTACCCAATACGTTTTTGCATGGTTCACACTCGTCATCACTTTCATACTATTCCACTGATTGACAGTTGGCGTCAGTGTAGCAATGTGCCAACACAAGCAGATAGGAAGACCTCTAGCACGTAAACATGGTTTTAAACAATGCACTGTTTCAGCTCTTCAAATAAAATTGCTGTGCAAATGTTTTATGAAGAAGGAATCAAGCATATACACAGTGCAGAATAAACCTTACTTTTGTCTACAATACAACTCCACAGGACACCTTTAAGACTTTGGCATGACTTTTAACTGCAAAAAGGAATGAGTGTTGTGATGTGGAGAGTTTTCTGAAAGTCATGAAGTTAAACCACACAGGGATCCCTGCCAAAAAAAGAAGGGGGCCTTATGGATTCATCTCATAATCTCTCGAGGCCCGTGAGTCCCATTTTCCTGCAACTATCTATGTCATGTATTCCTGACTGGGCATTTGTTCTGCTTCATCTCTTCCCAGGCCTCCACAGATATCGAGCTCCTATCACCGAAAAACAGTGTACACACTGGCCTGGGGACCCCAAGTCCCCCCAGTGTCATTTGGTAAGTTACTAATGAACTCTTAGCAACTGCTGCTGTTTCCTCTGAACGCTCTGACCCAGCAAAAAACACAGGCGGTGGGACGCCAAAAAACCAGCGAGTCAGCGAAAAAGCCCAAACATCTCTGCACACCCTTTTGTAATTGACTCTGTAATTGAATGAGCTGAGAAAACACTGACTGCTCACCTCCCCCCTCTTCAGCCGCTCCTTGGGAAATCAAGACGTAGGAAGTCAATTTTACCAGCTGTCGGCAGATGACATTTTGATTAGCGTATCAGTCGCTCGCCTTCAAAGCCATAAACATGATTGTAGCTGTGCCAACAAACCGCTGATGGCTCCTAAACGAACAAAAAGAGGCAATTCTTTTGTTTTGCTGCAGCCTTGACACCGTCTCAGCTCGCTTAATGTTTGTGCTGGAGTTCTGTCATCTCATTGGTTCAGATTGTCAGGTTGACTTTCAATAGGTGTACAGAAGACGCTAGATCCAGCTGCTTCCTCCATCTCGGGATATGTCAAGACTGTTGTCTGTCGCACTTGTTTTTGTTCTTTATATTTAAACAGTAAGTGCTTCTTGTAACATGCAGGGTTCCTAGAGTATATCTTCAAATTGTACACGAACCAGGCTGAAACACACTGAACGACATGAATTTAGAAGAAACTATTAAAAAAAAACAACACCTACTGTAGTCAACCACTATAACGAAAAACTGCACACACACAGCTGTACCGAGACAAAGTTCTGCAGCGAAATGAATAATTCCGGTTTGTGTCATCATTTTTTGTGTGTATGTAATGTTTCGAATGAACTACACATGCTTTTTAAAAACTCATTTGACATCCAGGCCACAGTGGAACACCAAAACTCATCACTGAAATGCAGTGTAATGAAATCCAGCTCTTAAAAACAGTTTTATCTACACACCGTTTAATTAATTTCATCACCAACATACTAAACTCGTATCAGCTGCTGAACCAAAAGGTTTTTAGAACTCACTGTTTGTCGATAGCAGACAGTCAACCTGAAATCTGTGTCTGCTTTTGTGTGTGGTGTTCAGGTGCAGCAGGAGGAAAACCGTCCTACAGTCTGTACAGCTGTGCCGGCGAAGGCATCATCCTGCAGCATGATCCCTCTAAGCTGAGTGGAGAGGCGTCAGACATCGACAAGCTGATCAGAGACACCAACAACATCAAGGTGGGAGGGATGTTGATGTGATGGTGACATAATTGTCTGGGCAAATTTAACCTGCAATCTGTTGACATGTTTAAGTACATGCTTTTTCAATGTGGGTTTGTGCCAAATCACACAGCATGTTATTAGATGTGCTCATCTGATAATGTTGTACCACATAAGTAAAGAAGTAAAGTTTTGAACACACACTCCAGGTTTGTTCAAAACCCTGTGGAGGTTACGTTCTTAATAAACAGGGAGCTGCTGCCTTCTCAGAAATTCACCGCTGAGCTCTTGTTATGCATGCTGACACTGCAGTGAGCAGTCAAACGATCATTATATATCAAGAGAAGTTAATTTGTGTCAGTATTTTTACTTTCCTTTATCTGAGCACCTTTCACTCCTCTGTGTCCTTTTACGTCAATGCACAGACTTAAGAGACCCTGTAGTGAACCAGGAGCACCTGTCAGCCACAGTAAAACCAGACAGACACACATAATAAACTCAGGTTCTGTGTCAGAGCTTTAATCCAGCAGATATCGTGGCCTGCGCTCCTGGCTGCGACACTTTGTTTCATGTTTTCCACTGAATGTAAATGGAGGTGATTTGAATAGGTTATGAAGGTGCGCTCTGTTTCCCAACAGCACAAGCTGTCTCCGCACACCGACCTCAGCTGGAAGCCAGATGGGAAAGTGGTTGCCATCGGCAACGAGGACGGGTGAGTGAACGGCCGGGGCCTGACACGTCCTATCATACACCATCAGCCTGTGGGGTCCTGTGAGGGCCCAACTGTCTGCTTACAGTGTGTAGTCTTTGGGCTACAGAATAATGGATTTGTTTCTGTGGACTGTTGTAGTCACATAAGTAGGTCACACTCTGAGTTCATCAAGCTGTTTTTTTGCCTGTGCTCAAATGTGTTTATGCTGCTGTCCTTCATTAACAGGCGTCAGCTGCTTCAAATTGTCGTAGTATGTTGTCTTAGAAATGCAGTCACTTGTAATTCTGGTCTCTCTGCTGCAGGTGTATCGATGTGTATGAAGCTCCCAGTCTGAAGCTGCTGTGCAGCATCCAGCAGCACCACAAGATCATCAACACGTTACGGTGGCATCACGACCACAGCTCCCCGCCAGAGCTGCACTGCCTCCTGGCATCGGGCTCCAGCAATGCCATGGTCTTTGTGCACGATCTCCGCTCCATCTTAGGTGGGTGGGGACCTCAGACACATTGTATTATTATAAGTCCGCCTTGAATTATTCGTGAGAGCTTACACTGTTCTCTAAAGCACAGTTTCAACTAACATCTCATCTTGTAATATTTTAAGAGTTTGGTGTTTTCCTTTTTGCGCAGAGAATCCTCCAGAAAGCCCTGTGGTGTTGACGGAGCCGTACCGCAGGCTGGGTGGTCACACTAATAAAATCACCGGCATGGCCTGGAGTCCACACCACGAAGCTCGGCTGGTCACCGTCTCATATGACGGCACAGCCCAGGTCAGTACCAGGCCAGCTTCATGTGTATACAACCATAATATTCCTGCCAGATGAGTTACGGTCTGGCTCAAAATTGTAGAACATCTTGAATCTGTACACCACATGCTCCTTTTTAAGGGGTTTGGATTTAATAAGTGGATCTTTGTTTTCTGTTTTCACTCTGCTCAGGTGTGGGACGTACTGCAGGAGGAGGCCCTGTCTAATTACAGGGGTCACGTTGGTTATCTGCTGTGCGTGGACTGGTCGCCTGTCGATCCAGATGTGATCTGGACCGGAGGGAAGGACTTCACCCTGCAGGAGTGGAGAGTCTCCAAACAAGAGTTCACAAAGCCACCTAAAGGTAAACATCTGTCTCGAAACACCCAGAACGATCAGCAGTCGGTTAAAGAAACGTTCTCTTCCTGTCTTTTGATGGCAGACTGTAACATTCACACACTTATCTGTTCAGGGAAAAAGATGGTCGACCTGAGGGAGAAGAAGAAAGCCAATCCTAAGCAGAAGAAGAAGAACAAGACAGCGTCTGGAGCCGGAGGAGCTGCACTGCTGGAGATGAACGGAGGGCCAGTTACAGGAGGAGAGAATGCAGCGAAGGGACAGGAGCTGTCTGGTGAAGATGAAGAAGATGACGTCAGCTCAACAAACAGTCCTGTACCTCCATCATGTAAGAGTAGTTGTTACAGATTTGAAAAGCAGTGAGATTGTTGGGGCCATTTGAATGTATAACCAACCTAATTCTGAAATTTTGTTTCAGCCACTTTTGAGGTGCAAAGAAAATCCTCGACTGCCACAAAAAGCAAAGACAAACCAGGTGCGTTCTTTAATTCTACAAACAACCTCAGCTGAATTTAATTGAAATTGGCTGTATACTTGGATTTGTGTCATTTTTTTGGGTGTGTTTGTCTACAGACTTTAACTTGCTGAAGAAGAAGAAGGCTCGCTCCATGCTGCCCATCAGCACCTCCATGGACCATCGGCCCAAAGAGGACCTGCTGCAGGACTGCATCACTCTGGCCTCTGTCAAACACAGCAATGGTGAGACTGAGTCTGCTGTGGAGAATAGTGGCTCAGTTTATTGGTTTGCAGAGTCTGAGAAAGACCGTTCAGGACAGCGATTTACTAAACTTTGTGTGGTTTCCAGCTCCCCCTGCAGGCTGTGTCCCCGGCCAGGGAGAGCACATCCATCTGGGCCTGTTCTCTGACAGACAGGCTCTGTACTGCATGTTTGAGGCAGAGGGTATGTTGTTTTTCTCAGCATGTGTTGTATGTCCACTCTGCGACTAACACAGGACAAAGTGAGCTCAGGCTTACACCTGACACCTTTGGATACTCTGAAAATGCTTATGATGAACAGAGTCACTGCTAAATCTAAACACTGTGTGCTCCTGATATAAATCAGTGTTCACTTCAAGGGTTGGAATATCCAGCTGGTTTCAGCTCTTGGAATAAGCTTTAAATGGAGTGAAGATCTCCGATGTTGTGCCAGTGAAGTCAGTAGTTGTGCTGTGTCTTGTTCCTCAGAGGAGGGTCACGTGGAGGCGGGTCACTACGACTCCATAGTGTACCTGCGGCTGTGGAGCGGAGACCTGGAGGGGGCGCTGCAGCTCGCCACAGAGAAAGGAGAGCTGAATGACCACCTGCTCTCCGTCGCTCCCATGGGTAAGACTTCATACTTGTATTTTGGGTTTCTGCTGGAACATGTTTACATGCTTTACTGTTAAAAAATACACTTGATTTTCCTGTTACTGTCTGTCTGAAAGCTGCGTTTTAGCGCTTAACTAAAAAGTTTGGAGGACGAATAGACGAGCTGATCAGATGACACAAAACACACAATACAGTTTGTGTATGTGCTGCTAAAAAACTTTGTTGGTCTGGAGGTTCAAGCTGTAGCACACATTGAACATTCATGGTTTACTGCAAACCTGACGCCCAGCTCACACTGTCTCTCTTTCCTAGTCCGACACACACACACACACCGCTTCTGTAGAGGCTGCGATACACTCCCTTGTTTTCTGACAGTGTGTACTTTTAGCTTTGTTTCATCCTGTATTGTGCGCATATAAACAACATGGCGCCTTTATGTATACCAGCTCTCTCTCATCTCATCTCATCTGTTTCCCTATGATTTAAGTTTCTTAAAATGCAGGGTTAATTAGGGGAGACCAGGGGCAATTGCAATATTTTTTGTTTTGATGTTATTGCTCAAAAATCTCTTGAACTATTTGGTTTTTACGTAGTGTCCATTTTACTTGTTAACGCTCATGGATTGTTACAAGCAATGTTAGAGTCACAATATTGATTGAAATGTACGTCACATATTACATCTGTCCCTACGTGCAGGAGAAATCATAACAGCATATGGGGTATGGGAAGCATTTTATCAAAAGTAATTTGACATCTACAACTGTGTGCAAATATCTGTCAAAGCCATCTGGTGTCAGTGGATGCCCAGAATATCTAAGAGCGGTACAAAATAGCATTCAGGCACTTCATCACCGCTGCTGGAAAAACCTAGTGGAAACACTGATGACATGAAATAACGAAAAGCATAATACACCCCTTTTAATATTGACATTTAGCTGACATTCTGATCCTCTGATATGCAGATTTCTCACTACTGTTCACAGTTTTCTTAAATAACTATGTAACTAGTAACATGTAACACATCAGAGCCACTAAGATAAACTTTAGTGAACAAGCAGTATGACCATCCCTACTAGGCAAAAGCATGAAAGGTTGGAATGTAAGTTACATCATAAGGTAACCTGACTTACCTGAGATACAATATTAGACTTCCAGATGTTATTACAATACTACATGTGTGTGTCCTCCTCCAGCCGGGTACGAGGTGTGGAGCCGGACAGTGGAGGCCTTCGTCAAGCAGCTGTGTCTGCAGGAGCAGTACCTGAAGGCAGCGTCCCACCTGCTGTCAGTCAACAAGCTGTACGAGGCCGTCGACCTGCTCCGCGCTCACAAGCTTTACAGGTTCACTTTTTAATCATTTAGTTTCCAATGAACAATTATTGTTTCCTTATTAAATTCAGTTTCTCCGAGTAAAGTTTTGTTCATATACTGACAGAAGATATCTGTGTGTGTTTTGTGTCAGGGAGGCCATAGCTCTGGTCAAAGCAAGGCTGCCAGCAGACGATCCCATCCTGAAGGAGCTGTACACCAGCTGGGGCGCTGTGCTGGAGAAGGATGGACATTTCTCTGCAGCCGCTAAATGGTGAGAATTATCTCCTCTTTTTGTCCTGCTCTTGTGGTTAAACTGGTTTTTATGAGTTTAAATCTCTGTTACAAAAACAATATTTAAACTATTTGTTTTACCTCATCTCTTAGTTACCTGGCTGCAGGTGCCAGTTTCGACGCTGCTAAAGTCATCGCCAGAAAGAGCGACGTCCCTTCACTGAGAACGGCGGCCACTCTCGCGAGAATCTCAGGAGAGGTCGCTCTGGCTCAGTCGCTGGCACTGCGGTGCGCTAAAGACCTGGCTGCTGCTCAGGACTGGGTCGGAGCCCAGGAGGTCCTGAGCTCACAGGAGAGTCTGCTGGTCAGTGACACAAACCTGGTGAAAAACATTTCTGCAGAACAAATAATGTTGATTTTTAACTTTACTTGGTGAATTTGAGAAAGGAACATCACTCTGTGGTGCTTTGATACAACCTCAGACAAGCTAAAAAGGTTGGAAAGCCCTTTGTGATGCCTTAAAAATTGTCCTTGGCTTCATAAAATCATGCACAAAACCTGTTTTCTTCCCAAATTGTGAAGACAACAGTTAATTTCAGTAAAAGCAAAAAGTGAGCAAAATGGGCAAATATGACCTTTTTTGATTGAAGGCATGAAAAAGATCTTTGCTATGTGAAATCATCATCGACATAAAGAATTGTTTGGACCCTCTGCAGGCCCACAGGCTGCACCTCTGTGTCGCTGAGCTGCTGGCTGTGTTGCTGGCAGACTCTGAAGATGTAACCCAGCCCTGCGTCTCCACTCACCCCTGGGCGTCGACAGGTGAGCGTCGCGTCTGCCTCCAGGACAAAGTGAGAGACGTGTGGGAGGAGCAGTTTGGTGTTTCACAAAAGTCAGAAGGACACCGCAGCGTCAGAGCTCTGCTGCAGGAGCTGAAGACTGTGGAGAGTCCGACGCCCTCCACCAACATTCCTCTCAGACAGGTGAAGAGTCCTCACACTGCTTTTGACTTTTTTTAGATGTACGCTGGTTAAAAAGAGCAAATAAAACCTGTATCAATATTTACAAGAAGTCTTATACACGAGCAGAGAGGAAGTAAGCCATGTCTTTGTCATTCGTCCTCAGGTTCAGCTGTACTCATCCCTCCATCTGACCCGCGCTCTGTTAAGCTGGTTATTGGACGATGATGGACAGCTGATAAAGGAGTTGTGGCAGGCGGTGGCCTGGCTCAGAGATGCCGGACACTTCTGTGTCTCTGCAGAGCTCTGCAGGCTGCTGTTCCCTGACGGTACGTCTGTCAGTCAGTCATTTATGAGCTTGGGGAAGCATGGATGTTCCGTCATTTAATTCTTAAATAAGCTTTTTGGCATTAATGAGAAACAGAATTTGGTGTAACATGGCGGCATGTCATTTAGGTGTAAGATGTTGGAGTGCAAATTATACAGTGTATTTAAGCCATCAAGTCTCAAGCGTCTGTTTTGGGTGATTTGGTGACACCCTGTGGTGACTGGTCATAACGTCATTTAGATCCCAGAATTAAATTTGTCTCCACAAATGCACTGTAAGTAGCACACAACTACAGTATAAACTGAGTGCTAGATTAATTGATTAGATTAATATTTACATTAATGGAAATCATTATAAGTTCAGCCATAATGTATTCATTTGATTTTCTGAGCTGTCTCACCACCATCTATATTTTCTCTTTCTCTGTCATCAGGTGACGTCAGTGTTTGCTCCAGGAAACACCCCAAAACACTTCACCCTACAGAAGAAGAACCCAAAGCTGCCACCACCAGTCTACAGGCTTTCGTCCTTTACTACCATCTGTACCAACACTGGTGGAGCAACTCCATCCAGATGCAGAGCAGATGTTCCCTCACAGCGGCTGACTCCAGTCCTGGAGACGAGGTGAAAGATACAGTCGTGAATGGAACTGTATCAGAGTCAGAAGAGACCAGGAGGTGTGATAAACTGGACTTTGACGTGTCTCTGCTTCTGTCTGAGCATCACGCTGCCTGTCAGGCCACTCAGAGGTCAATAAGGGAGATCCAGGAGCGGCTGGCAGCCATGGTGCTGAAGCACAGCAGAAACCAGGGAGGGCAGCTGGACTCTGGGGACAAAGAGGCAGACGGGCCCACGCAGACCTCCACCACCAGAGAGTCATCAGACAGCCAGGGGTCTGCTGATGCTGGCCAGCGGTGAGGGCTTTGTTATTGGTTATTGATGATTGACTGACTTGTTGTTGTTCTTCAATTTCTGATGCCTTTTTTGTCACATTTTTGGGACACTTCATATGATTTCTTAGGACTTACTATAATTTTTGTTTGCATACTATACAATCAGGTGTTCAACATTCTGATGGTGTACTATACTATGAGGTTTTTTCACATTTTCAATGACATACTATATATATTTTTTTTAATGCCACACTATTGCTACTACTAGTACTTACTACTACTTTTTTGTGTTAATTTATGTCATACTATATATGACTTGTTTAATGACATTTTTATGCCATACTATACTACAATGGATATATTTTATTTTATGACATAACTTACTGTAGCATTTTTCACTACATTTTTATGGCATACTACTTTACTGTGACATTTTTTGTTACTGTCATATTATTATTTTATGACATACTGTACTATGGATTTTTTTTGTTTGTTTTTACATTTTTTTATGACATAACATGTTTTTTAGGGGCATACTAAACCATGACTTTTCATGATTTAATTACATTTTGTAACATACTATAACTATATATTTTTATGACAATGTATACTACAATATTTGCATCACATTTTATGGAATACTATACTTAGACTTTTTTTTTAACATTTTCTGTGACATTATTTTTATGGCACAACATAATGTGATTTTTTTTATTTTTTTATTTTTTTAACTATACTATGACTTTTTTATGCCATTTCTTGCCATACTATATACAATATTACATTTTTTTTTCTTTCAGATACATCTTTTTTTAACACTGTGTGACATATTTGTGTCCTACTATACTATGGCTTTTTTTAATTACATTTTTATCCCATACTAAATCATTAAATTTTTATATACTTTTTTTATGATATTATTATGACTAACGTAAGTTTAGTTTGACTACTAAACTATTACTTTTTTCTTAACATTTTTGTGACTTTTTATGGCATACTACTCTGCCATTGTTGTTTTTTTGTTTTTTGTTACTGTAATATGATTTAAAATAATTTATGACATACTTTTTTTTGCATACTATACTATGACTTTTGCATGATTTTATTACATTTTTATGACACAATATACTGTTACTTCTTTATATTTTTTATGACATTGTATACTACAATACTTTTATATCACCTTTAGTGGTGCTCAGTAATGGCAAACTTATAAGATTTCAGGTGTTTTAGCTGCTCGATTGATGATTTATTCATTATCATAGTTTCTTGTAGTTGTCTTATACTGAACAGTTTGATGATTGTCCATTTAAGCCTCTGTGTTTTCTCTCCCTCAGACCTGAGGACCAGGAGACTCTGCTGTCTTTGTCTGCCAAGATGTCAGAACACCAGAAAAAGCTGGCTGACCTGCCCGACACAATCAAGGTACAACTCTCCACACAACACCTACTGTACAGTGTGAGGTTAGAGGGGAGGGAGCGACTTCACATGTATTCAACATCTGAGGCTGCATTCATGTCTGGAAATCACATTTAGCTGTCCACATCCAGATTTCACCAGCTCATCTCTGCTGGTTTAAAATGCCATTCTTGTCTGTGTTCCCTCTCAGATGTATCCTCACCCAGACGTTGTTGAATGCTGCCTGGTTCTGCTGCACCTCAGCAAGTCCTCACAGTCCGTCTCCGAGTCCCTCCAACAAAAGGCCAAAGATCTGCTCCGCAAATATGGAACGACGCCCTCTGTCCTCAAAGCCTCTCAGCGATTCCTCACCTGAGTTTTTCATTAGTTGACTGAACGAAGCACTTCCACTGTACAGCTACTTGTTGAATAAAAAAACCTTTAATTACAAAGTGATGTTTAGACATCATGATTCTGTTTGAGTCTGCAGCCTGGAGGACACACAAAGTGAGAGCTGTGCGTCCTGGAGCTGGAGGAAGTTTGTAATTTGACAGTTTTGGGCCGTTTAACACAGTTTGCATTATTTAAAAGGACATACTCTAACTGTTCAAACTATTTAAACTGTTTATCATTTATCAAGATAAAAATGCCAAATATTCTTCTTCCAGCCTCTCGTGAAGAGTTGCTGCTTTTTGCTGACATCTTAAGTCATTTTAATTTGGATATTTTGGGGTTTTGAAATATTAGTTTTTAAAATTTTGGCCTTGGACTCTGGAAAATTTGGGAGTGTTTTTGACCAGCTTTTCAAAACATATTCAATTAAAAAAAAATCCTCACATTTGCGAAGCTGTAAACAGAATATTTGGCATTTTTGCTTGATAATTTGTTAATAACCAAAAAAAGGTTATTTTTTTTATCAGCAGCCTAATTGATTACTGTAATTGTTTCAGAATTTTTTAACATGAGAAATTGCAAATTCCAATGACCTGAAATGAACCCTTTTGAACAAATGTTTGTGTGTCAGTGTGTGGCTGGTAAAAAAAGAAAAAGATCAAATACTTAACATTTACATTGAAAATACAAAACAATTTAATATACAACTGTTTAAAACAATGTAGAATGTAAAAACAACAGTGACCACAACATCTGTAAACCTGACGGTGGACAGTTTGGTTTGGTGGCTGAATGTACAGAACGACAGTAGTTTGCCCATTGAAACACATGCATAACCAAGCACAGTTATACACTTTGACGCCCACTGTTAAAAGTTTGAAAGTGGAAAAGAGCTAAAACATTTTTATTTTCATCAAAATTATACATTTTAATTTACAGGCCCTTCCAACATTAACTTAAAAAATGAAATCCCTGCAACAAGAGATGAGTCCGGCTGATGAGGAGAGTCTGAACTAAGGAATCTGACTGTTTTTGGCAAAGTTTGGTCTGAAGTCATGGTATGATACAGGAGCTGGTCCCATGCTGTTAAAGAAGGGTGTCACTATAATGCTGTAAAACAAAAACAGATTTTTAAAAAAGTGTTTTGAATATATGGCCATATACTCAGTAAAAGCGACTAAAAAGAAACAACTGAGCCAGTGAAGGATCCAATGTCACTGTGAGTCCGTTTTACAGTCACTCGGGAGGAAAAATTTAAAGAAACACTGAGTTAAGTCTCGTTCAGGGATCATGTGTTGAGGGAGATCAGAGGTGAAATCTGCTGGTCGGGTTTTAAAACAAGTGCGTGTTCCACTTGAAGGTTCTGAGCGCTCAGTCAGTGCTTGTTGTTCGTCTCCTCCTGGCCCGAGCTGGAGATGCCGTTCTGAGGTTGGGTGGAGCCCGAGCCCAGGCCATACAATCTCCCACAATACTTTGCGTCGTCAATGTTGTCTTCGAAGAAAAGCTGAAGAAAACAAAACAGATTTCAATAAGATGAAACCAGCTGCTGAAACACACCCTCAAAGTGTGAACTGAGTTATGAGCAGCTTGTTCCCATCAGTTTTCTATGAGAAGCAGTATAGTGAGGAGTATGACAGGATAGCCTGGTAATGCGCAGGGCAAAAATAGAATGAATAAACTGTGATCTGTAAGAAGCAGGAGAAAAAAATGTGATCCCGCCTGATATATGTAAATATAGTCACTGTAAATAAATCCTTCCAGAGGGCATCTTTCAGCACAGTTAACAGTAAACAAAGTCGTCTGATAGTCATCTGCGGTTAAAAATTTTCTGGTAATCAAAGTTGGAAGAAACATTGCCTGAAAATGCACAGAAGCTGCTCATCCTGCAGATCAAATATATCTAAACCTCTGGATATTTGTGTGACTGTACCTCTTTCATCCTGAAGAAAGCCATGCCCGTGAGAAGCGAGTCTGATCCAGCCTGATGCTGCCGCCCGATCCTCTTGAGCTCCAGCTGGTCTGCTACTTCCTGTAGCCCTCCCTGCACAAACACACATAAGACATAAGTCAAGACTGACAAGATTTGACAGACTTAGTGTCCATGTACAAGTGTAGAACAACAATCTCATCTCTGTCTACCCCCTGTATATGTGTATCCAGTCTATAATACCTTTAGGTTCTTGCAGCTCTTCATCAAGTACTTGACATCGTAGATTGCTGGGAAGAAGAGGTTGAGGATCTGAAAGAAGTCGTGTTCCTCCTCAGGGAGCCGTGCGTCTGTCAGGAGCTTCACTAGGTAGCCAAAGTCGTACCCGCTGAGAAATACAGAGCAGGGGGACTTGGATCAGGACGGACTGGATCACACTGATGTTACTGGGTTAAAACTAATAAGCAGTCAACATGGCTCACAGTTGAAGTCATTGTTAAAGTAACTGCAGGATTCACAGTCCTCTGAACTGGGACCAAAATGCAAAAGCTCAAATCAGAATATACAACTGACCTGTGGAAGGACAGCCATTTGACGTTTTCACACAACACCAGACCAGACGTCATGAGGAGCTCAGCGAAGTAGAGTGTGTCGATTCCCTCTTCTTCGTGTTTTTTAAACTGAAGGCCGGAGTTCTGGAGCAGGTCTATGGAGTCCTGTGAGTACATGTCTTCTCTGTGAGGAGCCACAGAAAAAGACATTCAGTAAGTGTTATCATCAAACTCAGTCATCAGCTGATGAATCTTTTGTTAATGACAGACTAGATTACAAAGTGCAATAAGACGGCCCACTTACGTGAGGTTGAATTTGAAGTTGAACTGCCACGTTGTCGTGCCAGGAGGATAGTCTCCATCCTCGTTCATGAATGTGAGGCCGAGCTGGATGATTTTCAGGAGGTCCACGTTACACCTCAGCAGCTGGTACTGGTAGTCTACTGTGCTTCGAAACTCCCCAATTGGCCGGACGACCACTCCGGGGAATTCTGTGTCCTGATGAAAAATAAATAAATACATTAAAAGACCACCCTTCACTGTTATTTCTCAGTATGTGATTGTCGCTACTCTGGAGTGAACTGCAGTTATGTTATGCAACTTTTTTT
The DNA here is from genome assembly GCF_041903045.1 of Epinephelus lanceolatus. NCBI lineage: Eukaryota > Metazoa > Chordata > Actinopteri > Perciformes > Serranidae > Epinephelus > Epinephelus lanceolatus. Next base: position 39,693,695 of record NC_135744.1, on the reverse strand, counting down.
TGTTCCTACTTTGCCTTAACCTGTCTGACCGATGTCGTAGAGTTATGTAAGTTTGTACGGATGAGAAATACCCTGAGGTTTTACAAAAAAAATGCAACACGAGGCATACAAGCTGCTGATTAAGAAGCAGAGTCCCTCAAATGTAAGTCTTTCTGCTTCAAAATGTATTTAAAAATTGAATTTAGGCTTTTACTTGTTTACTATTCAAAATAAAGACTGAACATTTTCTTGTTAAAAAAATAAATTAATTAATGAATGAAATCTACCAACAGGATAGGTTTCTAAGAGTAATGTTCAAAAGTGTTAGGGTTAATCCCCACTCAGTCATGCATCACTAATGCAAAAGGCTTTAGAAAACAACATATAACTACATCTACAAATACAATGCTGCACATTAAAAACAACAAAAGCCTGAAGATTTCTCATTGCATGTCTTTGAGCCATAAAGTCTTCACTTCTTTCTTTCTTTCTCACTTTCTTCCTCTACACAACATGACTCAAAAAGATAAGAAAGCAACTCCTCTAAAAACTGCACGTCTCTTACCATGGCAATGTAATTGTAGCTTTGAATAATCTGCCGTATCTTCCTCATTTCTTCCTCGACATTGCTCGCCCAGACTTCACAGATTATCTGACTGGAATCTGTAAGTGCGGCTGGCATGTTGGCAGGTGAGGAAGAGAGCCGAAACCCAACAATCCTGCAGCGCTTGTGAAGGGGTAAAGGGGAGGCAGTGTGATGAAGAAACAACTCTAGAAGAGAATGAAAAGAAGGAGTTGGTGAATACACTTCAATCGCACTGCAACACTGCTGTTAGAATAACATCAGATAAACAAGGACAAAGATTATTGTTAGTACCACTAATGCTATTATAATTGAGAGTGATGCACACAAATTGACACATGAAAGTTGAACGTATATTAGTTAATCAATTACTCATAAATCAACAGTGTAAAATATTACAACCAATGTCCATTACAACCTTGTGCATCTCCATGTGATGTCATTCAAGTTTTTTTAAGAGTAAAGATGCAAAGTTGCACTGCTTACATCTTTTAAATGAATATTAGATGTTTAAGGACTTATTAAATCTTCCATATAGTCAAAAATCTGACTTCTATGTTGTTGTTGTTTTATATATTCACAGCAGGTATAGGAGCTGAATACTGTTAAAGTATCACACCGCTCAGTCCACAGAGAAATGCACACAAGCCTTATGCAGAAAGGGTGCCTTTTAACAGGCTGTTAGGACTTTCGTGAAGTTGTGATGTCACAACTGTACTACATGAAGATAGAAAACGGCGTTGCAGTCATTCCACAGTTGCAATAATGGTGCAAAGATGCAGATGATGCAGATGTGGAAGACCCAGAAATGCTGATCAATTGAAGCCAACTGGGCTCTTTCGGAAATGAGCTAAAACACTGTTTCAGGCAGTGGGAGAATACAGGTATATTCAGGCAGGCCGTATGAGATAAATAATGTGTTTCCTGAAAACTAAAGCATGTAAACATGTTCAAGTAGATACCCCAAATACAAGAAAATTCGCAAAATATGGGACCTTTAAACTTTTGTTTAAAACTGTAGAATTAAAGCTGTGCTACACAAAATGCTAAATGTTATTTATTTTGATGGGTTTTGTGAGCTAAATGAATCGCCAGTTGCACGACTGCATCTTTAATGGTGTACTAAACTTTGCTGCCAGTTTAGGTACACGTAGGGTAAAACTAATGCAGTCTGATACAGCAGCCCTCCAATAAGACCTACCATGATAAACGCTGTATTGTTATGTTTTTTTTTAGTTTGTTTGTTTGCTTTTTTAATGTACTGTTGAGGACTTGATTCAACTTTATAGTCATTGTGGAGACTTGAGTTTGCGCGACTATAAAATTGTGTCGAGTTTTAATAAGAGTGGCTTTAATATTTAAGCACTAACGTTATTTTATTTTAATGATATTTTCCTTTCATGACTGCAAAGACAAGATAATATTAGTAAAATTTCTTGGGAATATACATTCTTGGGAATAAATGAACTGCCTTTGTGTTGCCATGACACAAAGTTAAATTAACCTTAAGTTAGCTAACGTTAGTTGTGTTGTTTATATTATTAAGCTAACTAAGCTAACAGATATCTACCGAAACAACACCAAAACTGGCAGACATTCATTTTCACTAAAACTCTTAGGAAAGGCAGAATGGTGTTTAATATCTCTGAAGGCTTTAGTAACTGCACAGTGTGAAATAATACTGATATACTAAGTAACGGCGTTGCAACGAGGGGACGAGCTGAGTGCTTAGCATGAGCGGCTAACGTTTACAAGCTAATCCTCGCGTTATCGAGAAAGCTAACAACACCGGGGGAAACAATAAATGAAACGACTCTGCTTTTTCGCTTCTCTACACGTCAGAGCAGCTACACGCACTGTAAACATGTCAGAGTGTTACTGTAGAAAGTATAAAATGTATAAAAAATAGGTTTACCTCAGAATTTCATCGACGTAACCTGACAAGCTAGCTGTTAGCGCCTCTGTTGTTCTTCTTCGCTTTCTCTTCCTCTTACTTCTCCTTCTTTGTGTGTAATGGCGGATGGCACTTAGACGCGAAATGGTCACACCGCCACCTACAGTGTTGGAAATGTAACGACGTGGAATAAAAAAACTGCTCAACACGTGGAAATGGCATGAAACTCAACTGCATTGTTTCAATACATAAAAAATAAAATAAACATTTACCCTGAATAGTCTAGTGATGGGATGCAAAAGTGCTGTGCATGATGTGCTTTTACTTCACTTTAGCATGCCAATTTCATACTACTTTATGCTTCTACTCAAAGTACAATTCAAAAAATACTTTTCTTTTTAATTTCACTACATTTAAGAAATATAGTATTTACACAAGATTTTATATTCAAAACTATATCATGAGAACAAAACGTCATACACTGTTACAGATTTAACATTAAAGTGTATAAAATTGGCTCCACTTTGACTGACAACAGTAAAATGCCATTTGTGTATTAATGTATCAGTAGTATAAGTCCAATAATAGAATGGTATAATCCTCTCAAGGTTCATTTTAATCCTATTTAGTACTTAAATTTGTTACAAGTTAAATTTGCAAATAAAATTAAGTTTTTTATGCACCCCTTTTATATTGCCACTTTAACTATTTCCTCTGATGCAAACTGTCAACAATAAAGTCTGTGGGTTGAGAAACAACCAGAGAGGAACCTCAATATTAGTATAATATACCCAAACAGTATGTTGACATATGAACGTTGCACCTGAATGTCATGTTGGATGTGTCATTAAAAAACCACGGGTATTAATCTGCTGCTAAAACAACCTCCACGACCAGATTTTGGTCCAGCACTGATGTTGGATGTTAAGACCTGGCTTACAGTTGCTGTTGGATGGAGACTGGGGAGTCTGTTGTCATGTTAAAACAGGACAGAGCCTTTCCCAAACTGTTCTCACAAAGTTAAAAGCACACACTAAAATATAGTGTAAATATAATGGGACCAAACCAGGAAACCACACACAGACCAAAAGTACACAAGGTATCTGTCCCCACAACCTCCATGGATCAAAACACACGTCCTTTAATACACACTAAAACTAGTCGTCTAAATCTGTAACTTTCACTCACATACACAAATCCCAGATTGCGCCTGTATGAAAGCGTCTTTATTTGAAAACCACCTCAAACATCTGATAGAGTACAGTATATTGCTCGAAAATATATCACTTCACATGCCCACAACACACAGCTGTCAGCGCTTCAGCATCATAAAACTGAAGGCCATTGGCTCAAAGACAATCACAACTGTCATGGCAGATAGAAGCTCCTCTGTTGATGCATAAACACCTGAAGTTACGTTGAAGTTCCATGAATAATGACTTTGATGACAATAAAGAGGAATCTTGTAATAGTGTTGATGCATATTTCTCTTACAGCACGTGTGATTATTTCCAAGAGTGGTCAACAGAGAGAAAACAGAGAGACACATCAGGGACTGTGAGACTGCTGCAAGTCATTTAGGCCTAATTATAAAAAATAGATGCTGTGTGGCCAAACAAATCCTGCCTGTTACAGTCTCATTAATTTATTTTCCTTCTACAATTCCACCAGGTCAAAACCTGACACTTGAGTCTCAGCAGTGAAACAGTAATTAGTTGTTTGACTCAAATCCAACTAAAATCTTAAGTCCTCAATTGTGGGGATGGCTGAAGAGCAAAATAAAGCCAACCAGGGAGTTGAGTATGTGGAGCCATCAGCCTCTTTACACATCCATGGCAGCTACTGAAACATATAAGGATGCCTTGTATTTTGCAAGTGACAGAAAATACTGAATTAAAGCTGATATTGTTGTATACAATAAAGCTACAGAGTCAAATTGCAAGCATGTTATTAAACAAACAGGCATCATTAGAGCTACAATACTGTAAACTAATTATAGCAGTTGGTCACAAAAAAACTCGGCTCCGACTGTTCCAGGAACCAGAGCTTTAGAGAGATATGCATAGAAAATAAAGTCCAAACTATTCTCTGTGCAGTAATGAGAAAAATACATTATCTATATATCTTACTATTTATTATGAGACACACCTTTCTTTTTAACAAACTACCACTGGAGTTCCCATCCTATGTCTTTATTTAAGTGTTCTCTGAGGTGTAATTTATATCTTTTAATATAGTGCTGTCAGAAAGAAATAGTGTACATGTCAGTGTACAAGGAAGAACAATAAGTTGCTCCGTTTAACAGAAAAGCATTTGTTTCCCTCAGCTGGTAGATCCAGACCTCCTCCACACTGCAATGAGTCCATCTACTGTGCTTTACAATTAAACCAGCTAATCAAAAAAAAAAAAAAGGTTAACACTGTTTGACAAAAACACACTTGAAACTGATTTTTGTCCTGAGCTGTAAACAGACGTAGTAAGAGCTGACGTAGATGATTTTTCAACAAACAAGTTCTATAGATGTGTCAGTTCTCTGCTGTGACACAGTCCCAGCGTCATGGCAGCGATGGAGAACAGAGCTGACGTCAGTTGGTCACTGCTCTGTGGATTCAGCTTTCCTCTGAATGTGGGAGATCTCCAGTATGGGCATCAGCAGCTGGAAAGCATCTTGGATGTAAGATGCACTGTTGGACGCCTACAAGGAGAGAGAATCCATAACATGAGACACACAGTGTTTTAATATCACTCTGAAACGTGCCTGTAAAGCCCCATGACACAAATACAGACAATCCAACTGCAAAATATCATATTATTAAGACTCTTTTTTCTTTAAGGAGAATCATTCCTACCAATGACGTGGAATAATTCTGTTTGTTCTAGTGCTGGGCGATATAACGACTTTTTGAAGCAAGATATAAATTTAGACGACAGCAACACCTTTTAGACGCGTAGCCTGACATGCACCTCCCCAGAAATGTAACTACATGTTGCAGCGACACAGACCTCCCGTCTGTTTTTGTAGGCTTTTATTTACTTTAATTTCACAAGTAAGAAACAATAAATAGTGCAGACAATACAGCCTCCACACAAAATAGCATTTTAAATCTTGTGTGTGATTTATCCTGGCTTCATATGAGCAGAGGAAATCTTTGCTATCCACTTGGCTAATCTATACAATATAAAATGCCATAGACTTGTGCTAATAACGTTAGCAAGTTGTATTTGTTTGGAAAACGTGTTTAGTAAAAGATAGTTGCTTGGTCAGTGAACCTTGTGAGTTGTAATGGAGCCAGATTTTGTAACGTTACTTTGTTAAATGTTGCTGTTGTCCCTGGCTTCATATGAGTAGAGGAAAAGTACACTAGCTGCTAGGCTAATTTATACAATGTAAAATGCCATAGACTTGTGCTAAGACGTTAGCATGTTGTATTTGTTTGGAAAATGTGTCCTGCAAAAGACAAATGTTTTGTCGTTTCATAGAAAATACCAAGATATATATCATGTATTGCAAGTCAGCCTGTAACTACCGAGTTCGAATTTTTGTCCATATCGCCCAGCCCTGATTTGTTCCCAGCACAGTTAGCTCTAAATATTAAATGACTTTTATAGAAAGAAATTTGTTGGTATCTTTTACAAGACAGCAGCACACAGATCGCTGCATTTGTATAAAGAAAGTGAAACTTAATTATACGATATTCTTTCAATCTGTTCATTTGTATTGGAAACAGGTGGGATAATCTCAGTCCTTTTGTTGTTGTTTATAACTTAAAATAAGATTTTATGATTCAATTATTGCCTAACTAACTATAAATGACTATATAAATTGAGGTTTCATAATTATCTGACGCAGCATCAACAAGGACGCCAATAGGTTTTTATTTCTGGAATCTAAATATCCATAGAATTGGGAGTTTTATGACATTCATCTCATGTAATCAGGAGACAGTGACAATAAAATATAGAGTTATGTGTAGCCTACGGAGCTAAAATAAGTAATGTTGTCTGCTGATTACAGAGCAACACAGATGTGTATAAAGATTTAAGGTCCAAGAGTTGACCCTCGGTAAAACATGTCAAATCAAATAGAGGTGAAATCACTAACATGTGCAACTGTGGAACATCCTCACATGACCAAAAAGACGACTACACGTATAATAAAGCAAATGCTGTGATACTGTGTTTGCATTGTAAAGTAAAACTGACCCACTATGCAGGCAATGATATGGATAAAGATAAAACTGCATTAGTGTGACTTAATGACACTGTGTGTGATGAGAGCTGTAGTGCAGTGACACAAACCTCTAAAAAGACTCCTGTTATCAGCGGGTTGAGGACATCCCCCTTCTCGTTTGACTGTAAAACACAACGTTTAGATCAAACTACAATCAGCTCTCAGATGAAGCCGCCGCAGTAGTGATTATGTGTCAAAGCTGAGAGAAGTAGAGTGGAAAATGAAAACGCTGAAGGTACAAAGAGCAGCACAAATTAGAGTTCTGACAGTTTGGAGTTTGACATTTTCAGCAGATCAGAAAAACGTGGGTGGAAAGAAACAGAGGGATGACGCGAGTTAAAGACGATAAAAGGCGTCTCTTTGAACGCTAAATCAAACTAATTCAGATGATGTAAACGGCTGTAACTTGATAAATGTCATATTGCCTCACTCTTGCTGTCTTAATTGCAGACATCACCACGACTGAGTATTAAAACAGGATGTTTATTCTGAGAAAATGCAACACCAGGCTGAAAAACAGTAAAAACTGCACTGTATAAAGAAAGAAAAAAGAAAAAATGGAATTTTAAAAAATGAAGCAGCAGAGGCCGAGTGGCTGACTTTAGTCCCTAGTATGGGTCAAACTCCAAAAACACTAGTTCCTACACTTCCCATAATGCACCTCCAAACTAACCATACAAACAAAAATAACATTAATTACTTCAATGGTTCAAAATTACATGATAATGATGATGAAAATCCTCAATGATCCCAAACTCTTTGATACACAGAGAGTTAGTTTAAGCTAGAATCGTCACACTTACCCCTGCTGTTGTTAAGCAGGAGGTGAACTTCTTGGAAAGCAGTGAGATTTCCTTACACAGGACAACCGTTAACCTGAGGACAGACAAAAATGCTCAATTAAAGTACAGATACTAGATCTACAGCTGAGCTCCTGCAGAGTCTCCAAACAGAGAGTCCATGTCATCTTACTGTGACAGGGCGCTGGCCTCTGTGCTGCCGTTGGAGAACAGGATCATCTCAGCCAGTTTGTGGAAAAGCTCAATGGATCGTGCCGTCAGCTCTGCCAGACTCCTGATGGCTGCAGCATGAACATCCTGAAATAATTTAACACACACACACACACACACACACACACACACACACACACACTGCTGAATGGCCCATAAACCACATACAGAGGAAACTGTGAGGACTGAAAATGATACATACTACAAAACATCCAGCAGTACATTGAAATATTTCTCTTTCTCAAAGAAATATTGAATTTTAATCAATTTAGTCATTTGAGTCAGTTTAACTTGTTCCAAATACACCAGGATGCTCAGACAAAAGAACATCCCACCTTTACTGTGAGACCCACTGAAATCTAAGAGGTATTTCGATTAGTCAACCTTTCTGATAACAAATTAATTAACCAATTCATTTTTTACCTCATTTATCAAATAAAAATGACAAACATTTTCTCCTTCCTGGGGATTTGTTGCTTTTCTCTGTTTTACATAATTGCAAACTTAATATTTTGGGTTTGGGACAGTTGGTCAGACAAAATAAGCAATTTGAGGATATCACTTTGGGCTCTGGGGAATTGTTTAATTTTCACAATTTCTTGATACAGATTAACAATTAACTAAAAAAATAATGACTACACTTTTGCCTAAACAGGACTGCAACCATAACAGTGAGTGTAGCTTCTAGGACTGCAACTATTGATTATGTTGGCTATCAATTAATCTGTAGATTTTTTACTCAATTAATAGATTAATTGTTTGGTCAACAAAACATTAGAAACCAGTGAGAAAAGCCTGTCTCAATACCCTGGAGCCTAAAGTGAATTCATTGAATGTCTTGTTTTGTCACACCAACATTTCCAAACCAACAAAATATAAATGTACTATAATGTAAGACCAATGAAAGCAGCAACTCATCACATTTGAGAACCTGAAAATGTAATTTTTTTTAACAGTTTTGACTTAAAAATGACTTAAAGGATTAATAACCAAAATAGCTGACATTTATTTTCTTTCAATTGAATAATCCATTAGGTGACTTATCATTGCAGATCTAGTTTCATTTACAGTTTTATAATCTCTCAACAATTTAAAAGTAACTTTGGACTGGCTAGAATCAGCACACTCCCAAGCCTTGTCATAAAGCTATTAGCTTAGCCTATGGGTCTGATAGAAACCTCAAATTATGTCCTTCTTTGTAATATTAAATATTGATGACATCAGCATACCTCTACAGAGACTGTTTTCTTTACAGCGTCCTCACTCTCTTCCTCTTCCTGCTCTGGTTTGGACATGTCAGTGATCTGGCTGCAGGTGTTCTTACAGGCCTGTTGGAGGGTAGAGAGACCATGGTATTAATATAATCACAGCTCTGTTCACATGAGACTGCTCAGGTTTGTAAACCACCAGCTGACCTCAGTAAAATCAGGAACTGTACCAAACAATGTCAGTGTAATTTATACTACCTCCGGTGCTTGAATATATGCTGTATATTTTTCAACTAGATTGTATCAATGAGATTTTAATTAAACTTTTTTATTCACTATTTGTAGCAATTTGTAATAAAACACTACAAATTACAGCCGAACAAATTAATTAAACAAAAACTGAAGAGGAATCTGATCCAAGCTGGTACCTTGCTGAGTTTGTCAGCTGTGGCGCTGACACTGAGCCCCTCCAGAGCCTCCGTTAACTCCTTCTCAAACTCTGAGCCGTCTTCATCTGGAAATAGAAATGTACAATCAGTCATTTCATGTGTAACATCAAGTCAGGTGTATATGTTGCTGCTTTCCTCTTGCACTGCTGCTATTTTTAATAAACCTTTAACAGTGATGTTACCTTTCTTCTCATCAACTTCCTCATCATCAAACTCCACAAGAGAGAAAGCGTCCTTAATGAGATCCAACTCCTGTCTGAGCTGAACCAGCTCGTCTCCTGATAGAGTGGTCAGCACTGACTTCACCTTCAGCACACACGCATGAGAAAAGGAAAAAAGGAAGAAAAGAAAACACAAACAGTTATATTTGAGGCTTTTACCAGATCCCATTAAATCATGAGAGCTAAAAACAATGTCTCAGCATGCCTATTTGGCTGCAGTAGGTGAAATATTTTGGAATAAAAGTCTCACCGTACCTTAGACTCACTCTCTCGAGACAGAATCTCCAGCGCCTCGAGGTGCGACAGACCCTGAAATTCATCAAACAGCATCCCGTAGTGAGCCACCACCTTCTTCTCGGAGTCTGAAGACTCTGTTTCTGCCGTTTGCAGCTCCTCTCGCTCCTTCGCCTCCCTCAACACCTGCGAGACAGAGAGAGATGACAGTTTGAAAGAAAGGGGACTAAACATCAGTCGCCTGTCAGACAATCAGGAGTAAAACTAGTGTGAGCCAGCTAACACATAGAAAAAGTTGAAACAGTATGAAGTCTCATCTCTCATTTTTTAGAGTTGCTGAAGGTCAAATTTAGGCTTTAAATATTCCAGTCCATCATAAAAATTAATATTGGACACTTTGAAAATGAGCTCCTCATTTACATATTTGGCCCTGGCCTGCCAACCTGAGACAAAGTGGAGTTCCTGATCATCAGTCCTTTGGTCTTCTTAAAGCCTGGATCGCCTTCTGCTATCACATCCATCGTCTTCTTCCCAATGAACTCCAGAGCATCTAGGCCGCCCGTAATCACCGTTTTCCCCTGTGATGACAAGGACATATGAGTTGTCTGAAAGGTTTGGAAAAGGTTTTACAGACCAAACAGCTCAGGAAAATGTAATCCTTTGTTTATTTCTAAAACACAGAAATGACAAAAACTGGATTTATGCAGTTTTCCACTGATAGCACAGAGGCATGCTCACATTTAATGTCTTGGAACATTTTTAAAAGATGAATAAAAAGTGAATTGGCTAAAGAAACACAAACAAAACACAGAGTATGTTTCTGCTTACTGTGCTCTGGACGACACTCGTGAGCGATGTCAGCATTCCCATTGCACTTCCCACCGCCGCTGCTGATCCATCTCTGGCCGCTTTGTCTGACTCACTGATGGATTCACCTACAGGAGACAAAACAAACACAATACATACTGTGACAAAAGGGCTAACAGGATATGAAGTAAATATGTGATGTGTGATAATTTGACTCATATTTATACATCTCTGTGTATAAGAGAGGTAGATCCATGAGAATTGGACTAGCTTATCCAGTGTTGTGCCTTTGTCACACAAGACGCAACATACAGTAAAGCCTTACTTCGCTCCTTCTGCTCTTCCTCAACTTGCGCAGAGAGTTCGGTTGGACTGGGGATTCCTAGTGACGTCTCTGCCTTCTCTATCACCTGAGTGAGCCCTTGGCCTGGACAGACAGAAGAGATAAACAGCATGTATAGTACAGAGGATGTTTTAAATAACAGTGATGTGAAACAGTGTATTACAACAATTAATACACAATGATAGAAAATGTGTGATACGTTTTTGTCTTTCGATTTCCTGGACTATTCCATGATCACTTTAGTTCAAATACAATTAACAACATAAACCTATACACACGCCTGCATACACACAACTACATTTACCTCGAAAATGATAAAATTTAAATATCTTAGAAATGTGTTTCAGGTCTTCAAATGAGGAGATCGAACCAAGACGAGACAAAGCTTTTTAGGAAAGTTCCCCAAGTGGTTGACTTAAAAAAGACTGCCATAGTCATACAAAAAGCTTGGGTGATTTCAGCGGTCTATACTCACCCACAGTGGCCACAGTAGCTGTTGCTGTGGATAAGATGGATTTGCCCCAGCTGCCCCAGTATCCCCAACCACCCTGAGACACGGTGGACTCACTCGGTGCCTGAGAGAGAGGACATGAGGAGATAGAGGACATGAGGAGATAGAGGATAAGGATGGAAGAGGAAGGAGGGAAAAGACAGAGAGAAAGCAAGAAACAGAGCGAATGAGTTGCAGAAATAGAAAGAAAAAAAACAGTTTCTTCTGTGCACAAAAAGTCAGTGTGACCTTGGAGTTAATGGAGAATTCAACTCACACAAGATGTGGGTTATCACTAGTGCAAAACACTTGCAAAAATACAGCTGCTTGAACACCTGAATATTTACACAACACAGGGTACTATTAAGTGTAAGGCCAGGAGGTCATTAGATGACCAGACAGATCTTTTTTTTTAACTACAGTAGTATTTGGGGTGTTGAATTCCCTAATCTGCCATGCCAGACTTTCCTTAATAAAGTGAGAATACTTTCAATGATAGCTTTATATTACTGTTACCAAAAGTGTATTACGATGAACACCACAAGAAAAATTACAGCCAGGCTGTGAAAATGTTGTCCAGTGTTTGTCTCTTTACAGCCATATGCTCTCAAACAATCAGAAGGGCATTCCTGCTGAAGTAATGTTCCCTTTTTATTGTCTAGTACAAACAATAATGATCTTACTGGTGACTTTGCTGGCTGCTCCTCTACTTTCGGCGCCTCCTCAACTTCATCTGCAAGTTTGACGTCTGGTCTCCTCCTGGCTTTCCTTGTGGGAGCCACGTCAGTCGAATTGTCAGGTGTGCTCGCTGAGGAGCTGTCGGGTGTTTCTGCAGGACAGGCATCCTGAAACTCTGGTTCCACCTCTGGACCCTCTGCTGCTGTAGCTTCGCTGTCTGACATCTTGATGTCTTAGTTCATGCCTTCAAAGTGAAATCGAGAGCACTGGATCAGTTTGGTATTGATGTAACAAGGGTTTTGTAACACATGACTTAATAAACACAGAGACAGCTGAAGTGTCCAGTAAGGAAAAAACCAGTCATTCCTCGCTGTTAGACCCAAACACTGTGATATTAAATGCACTTATTCCAGGAGTTACTTTGTAGTAAAATGTTTCATCCAACCAGTGGTGTCATGCATTTCCCAGAATGCATCTCAGTAACACCCAGGGAACAGCAGCTAACTCATCAGCTGTTGGTTATCTGTGCAGCTGGAGGCAGTGCTAGTCTAAAGTCCAGTCTGCTATACTGCGTGGACTATACATCCAAATACATAAACTATATTTGCGCATGGAAGCACAAATTCTTGAAGCCAACAGCTAACATACATATCAGGAACAGGTACTGGCTTATGATAAACATTACATTAACATTGCACTCACATCTGTTAGTCATATATTTAAAGCGAAATTACCATGACGTTAGCATTATTAGTTGAATTGCTATTCCTGCCTTAACGCTACTATGACTGAAGTTGCGTCAGCTTTTTTATTTTTGTTTATCGATGCAAGCTGTTTATATAGTTACCAACGTATTAATAAGCCAAAAAAACAACATACACCGTTATACTTCTGCAACATACTCACCTTTCTCCTGTCAAAGTCTTGATGCTAGCAGTTAACGTTACCCTAGCCTGCTAACAGTTTCCTCGCCAAACTCACCAACACGAAAGGTTTGTCTTCTTTATTTCGGACTGCCCGTGTTTTCCTAAGTGTTAAGCTCCTTTTAGTTTTCCAGTAAACAATTTAATGCTTTAGGTTTACTTGTTCTTTTTGTCCACAGGGTTAGCCACGTCACATATTGTTTTCACTTAGCAGGTCCAACAGTTAGCCACACTGAGGAACAAAGGTTCCGGTACGTAACTTCAAAATAAAAGTACCATTTAGAACATTAAGGTTTAAAAAAAATACTGTAAAACAAAGAATGCGTTTAAGTGGAATAAATTGTTTGTTATGTAATTAGAGACTTCCTAAAAGTTTGGTGTAGATTGTAGATCGATATTATTTGACTTGTTTCAGCGGTGACAACAGTTACGATTTTATTTTGAAGGATAAGATGCTGTACTACTGGTCTCTCTTTCTCTCGCGAGGGAACTTGACGCTTGAAAATCTAAACAATACTTCCGGAACGGTCAAAATAAAATGATGTAAACTTCCGCTAAAGAAATATTGCTTTCAAAAACTAGCTTTGGTTCTCAAAAACAAAACACATTAATATTTATTTGTTGTTTGTTCGAAAAAATTTTTTTTATCAATTACTTTCCTTATAAACACAATTAACGAGTTAAAATAAAATGAGCATTGTTAAATGAACACATACTATTTAACAATAACATACAATGCATCTTCACAGCTTTTCTATTTTAACATATCTGTTATTCAGCGACCAGTGCTAAGAAAAACTATGTCCAATGTTATACATGGAGTCAGTGCATTTTGTCTTGTGAATCTTATTTATATCAATATGTAGCCTGCAAAACTAAATTTCTATTTCAAATTTGAAGAGAAGTCTTTTATTTGTAGCTACTGTTTGTGTAATCTATGTGCTTCATAAAATGTCAAATGTAAAAAATCAGTCCAACATGTTTTCCGTGTCACCAATGAAATAAAGACACAAATGGCTGAAAAATGTTTTATATCATGCAATATACTAAATATGTTTACCTGGGTGTAAATTAAAAAAAAGGAATACTGGTTGACAATATTAGATTAAAATATATTATTATTATTATTATTATTATTATTATTATTATTATTATTATTATTATTACCATTATAGCAAAAGCTATGTTTAATTCAGCATTATTTACCCAGCATGTCAAATCTTTCCCATCATCACCTCCCTGCACTGGAGAATTGAAAACAAGCCACGCCCACTCACTCACACCTGAACCAGGAAGTGCACGGAACGGTCAGATAGCACCTGTTGTGCTTGAACACTTGTGCATCAAGGCCTTTTAACAGATTAAAACAGGACTAAAAGGAATATCTTCGAACATACATCAGGAACAAAACTGTTGGACGTTCATGTCGGTCGAGGATTTGTTGTTTTGGTCGCTGTCCGAGCAGCAGGTGGGCATCTCTTCTGGGCTGTGTGTTTGGATGAATTTGGCGTGATATGTGTATGCTCCCTCTGGTAAAATGTTTCTTGATACACCAATATTTTTAATTTAAATCTCCTGTAGTATCACTATGTCGCCAAATATAACCAAAGACACTCACAGTCTGTAAATTAGCCTAATTAAAAGACCAAATCAATGTACTGTTTAATGCAGTTTCATTAGCATCTCCATGTGCTCCCTGGAGATCATGTCTGACTCTATTATCTTCATTATCTTAATTTCTTCTTCTTCGTTTTGGTTTATTTTAAAAGGATAACAATATTGACCAGTGATTTATGAGGCAGTGAAAAGACAGTAGAACCAATCAAATTAACCTTATCACATTAGAAACAAATTAAGCTAATGAAATTGCATGCATTAAAGCCCATGTAACTAATAAGGTATATTACAGTAATTAAGAATATATGACTGGGGAAAGCAAAACAATCAATATAGTGATAAGAAAAACATAGAAGACAAAGCACTGTTCTAATATATCAAGTAAAGTGTTGGCCTTGAGCATCCGAATTGAGAGTGGGGTTTAAATTTCAGTTTCTATATTTAGTTAAAAATGAATCCATGACAGTGTTATGTCTTGAGGGTTAACGAGTTTATGTTAAAATACTGAAGATTTTTTAAATAAGGACAGGACTATGTGAAGACACTAAAAAAGTGTCTGCAATCCTGTGTTGCTGCCTGAGCCATCACTGTTGACTCTTCCTGTTTTGCAGGTTTGTCCCGTCTAAATGTGAGCTGAAGCTGTAACTCCTTCTGACATGTTATCATCTCAGAGACACCACCTGTCACTCCTGCTCCTCACTGTCCTGCTGCTCGGTGGCTGGACAGCAGACGGGGCTCAGAATGGGACAGAGACAGAGACCATGTCCTCCGTGCGGCTTGCCAGCATCCCCTCGAGCAGAAACATTGTGGCGAAGGAAGGATCCAGCACACTGATTGAGTGTAATGTGACCGGAAGCCACGATGACATTAAGTGGTACAACTCTAAGGGACCTCTGCTGGGTAAGGAAACAAGTGGGAGGAGGAAATGGGGTGCTGAGAGGAAGTTTGTGAACAACTTTGAGTTCCTTTTGTGCTACATAGTTGTTTTATATTTAAAAAAGTAATACTCCAACTCGATGTTATTATCAAGGTCGCATTTAATCAGAGTGCCTTCACTGTAGTGTGAGTATCAAGACGCTATACCTTCCCTGAAGATGTATTTTTCTTAAACAGGTGTATTGAAACATGGACACAGTCAAAAACCCTAGTTTGTCAAATACACACGTCTAAACAATCAGCAGGCATCAATGTAGTGAATTTACATCTGTAAAAATACATCTGTCTGGGTTAAAACATTTCTAAATTTGGTTGAAAGAGACAGATTTTAACACATCTAGGTTACTTATACATGTGATTTCAAAAGCATTTAAATGACTATATTTTCATGTGAAGTACGTCCAGAAAAATCCAGTAATATAAATTCTACTATAGCAAAGGTCATATGGAATGAAGTGCAGTTTTAACGTTGATGTGTATGTCTTTTCGCCATCACCTAGACATAGATCTCTTTGCATTGACGACCACAATTGCAATGAGTTGGACCTAATTGTGTCATTCTAGAAAAAGTCTAGAAAGCCTTTAATGTCATTGCAATTGGTTGTGACACTCCAGTGACGTATTGCAACACAGAACATAAAAACACAAGACAGAGGACATTTAGTGAGTGATAAAAATGCAATAAATAAATGAATATAAAAGTATTTAAAGTGCAGCAAAGTGCTTAGTGGATGGCAGAATGACAGTAGTAAACATTATTTGATTTTTATGTTTTATTTAGTGTGCTGATGGCCTTGGGGGAAGAAAAACAAATTCTTGATTTGTAGATGTTTATGATTTAATATAGGCATTCATATAATGTCAAATAAAACCAAATAAGTAAACCAAAACTGCAAACTGAGGATTGTACAGTGAAATTAGGCTTGTAAATAACTACACAGACCAATCGATCGTACAGAAGAAAAGAAACCATTTAGAACAAAACAGTACATAATCAGTAAAGTGCAGTGCAAAACAATACAACACAAGACAAGTGTCTGTAGAGAAAACAAGATCTACAGACCAAAAAGTTAACTAAGGTTTGTCATCAAATGTAACAATAGTCAAAAAGTTATCCATACCATACTAATACCAAAATGCTATTTCATTCATGAGAGGTTATTTAATACAGTTCGAATAGTATATTGTACACAATCAGGCATTTTGTCCATTGTTCAGTTATCAAGTCTGGCATTGCTATCCCTCAATTATTTACACATAATTCATCAGTTCCTATACAGTCTTGAGCCCATTATCATCATAACACCTCTTGTTGATATCAGTGTCATTCACCATTATCAGTTGAAGGCTGTCAATAAACCCTGACACCACAGTGCAGAAGCAGTTTGTGAGTCAATGCTAAAACAATAACATAATAATGTTGTTGTTTGTTGAATCTGATACATAAACCGATTTTATCTTATCAGGAAGTGTTTGGGGCGCTAATTTGACCCAAATGACATTACGTTAAAATTAAATTACATGAGAGCCAGTGTCTGTGTTTCTGATGCTGCATTACAAAGTGCTTGTTAGAATCAGTGATTACAATATTACAGTTTGTTCCTAATGTTTTCCCAGTTCTCAACTCATACCTCTGTTTTTTGGTAAAACTCAAACTGTCTTCTTTTGTTGTCTTCTGTGTTTAAACTTCAGGTGAGAAGTGGCAGATTCAGGAGGAGGGCACCCTGAACATCACTATGGTCTCCTTCGAGGACCGTGGCAGCTACACCTGCGTCGCCTCCGGTGGCAGCGGTGGGAACAAAAACTACACCGTCACTCTTCGTGTAGCCCACACCGACAGTGGCTTGGGCCTTTACTACGTCATCGTCTGCTTGGTGGCCTTCACCATCACCATGATCCTCAACGTGGCGCGGCTTTGCATGGTCAGCAGCCACCTCAAGAAGACCGAGAGAGCCATCAATGAGTTCTTCCGCACCGAGGGCGCAGAGAAGCTGCAGAAGGCGTTTGAGGTCGCCAAGCGCATTCCAATCGTCACGTCGGCCAAGACGGTGGAGCTCGCCAAGGTCACGCAGTACAAGACCATGGAGTTTGCTCGTCACATGGAGGATCTGGCTCGGAGCGTCCCCCTGCCACCGCTCATTTTAAACTGCCGCACATTCGTTGAGGAGGTCGTGGAGACAGGGAAGCCGAGGTCTCACGCTGCAGAGCAGGCTGGGACATCAGTGTCTCTGAACAGACCAGCCATAGGCCCTCCCTCCGCTGACAAAAGTGGAGAGAAGGAGGAGGGGGAGGAGGTGCGTCAGGCTCTGCTGTCAAGTGGTAGGAACGATGGAGGCGGTGCTGATGTCAAAGTTTCAGTCCATACAGTTTCTGAGAAGGTGGATAGTGAGGATACAGAGGCTGAGATGTGCCTCAATGTGCCGGGCTCACGGACAAGTGTGTCCTATGAGAGCAATGTGTAGTCTCAGTCTGACACCCAGCAGAAGAAGCACATCGTCTGAAGTGTGAGGCGTCTAATTGCAAGTGCTTCAAAGAGATTAAAAAACATAAAAAAATTGTGGGGTTGGTTATCATTCAGATTGTAGCCATTGTGTTTCTGCCTATTGATTCTTATTCTTATCAAATCCTGGGTCCAAATCTTTGAGTACAAATTGGATTCTGGCTGTTTTCCAACTGTTTTTCCTTGAGATGTTCATCCTAGTTTCAGATGATCTTGGACATTTTGGGCCCTATCTTACACCTGGTGTAAAGCGTTGCACAATGCAGCGCAACAGCCATTGCTAGTTTTAGACTGATGCAGTTGTCATTTTCAAGGCCAGCGCCCACAAGTGGTGAATGTACTTGTGCATCTGTGTGCCCACAGGTGAGTAGGTTGTTAATGCATTGCTATTTTGAAGCAGTAGAAAGCGATGATGCCACTGACCAACAGAAACCTGCTCTAAAGTCAGATTAGGCTGAGTATTTTGCTGCAATTTTAAAGGTGAATTATTCAGATAGTAGGATACACCTACAAAGGTACACTCTGCTTGTTAGACACACAGGGTCGCATGGAAGGGTTGCATCATTAATACCAGCATCATTAATGAGGAAAATATTTGTAACATTTTCCAAAATTTGAACAAAGCAGAGACCAGAGCAGAGCCGCAGAGCTGCTGTTCTGCACAAGACTCCTCATTAAAGAGAGTGGCTGTGCAAATGTATGCATGAGGAGCTGCAGAACCTTATTGATTATTCAGCTAAAAGTTTAGCACTGTTTTATATTTCAAGTTTATAACTATAGTTTTTAGTTTTGCGGCTTAAATGTCCCTCGGTATTTGCTGTAGTGACATTACTGCTCTTACTGCATAACTGTCAACAGAAAACTGCTTGCTTCTCTAATTTGCCGAAACCGCCATGTAAAAAGGTGCACCTGTGTTTTTAAGAGAAAGGCAGATGACACTCTGGTTATATTCACTTTATACCCCAAACTAAGATTACGAAGAACCTAAGATTAATTAAAGGACTAAATACAGCCGTTTTGCCCCTTGCGTCTTACTTTGCACCCAGATTATGTGTTGTTTAACTGGTGAAGTGTAGCTGAATACAACCTAAAGGCACTTGTGCCATGCACTTTAGACCATGTGTTTGAATAGGGCCCTATGACTACATCTGTGGCAATCAAAATACTGGATCTGCTGAGTCATGTTCTTTCTCCTTCTGGCATGATTGTATCTCCATGCAGTGATTACATTTTACTAGACTTTCATCAAATTTACAGTACCCTCACTTTTAAGCTATTGCTCCCATTTGCCACATTATAAACACTATACACATGCGCCGACGTGTGCTTAACTGGTGATGTTGAAGGATGTGCTCTCAGGAATCAAAAAGCCATTTGGCAACAAATCCTCAATGATTATAAAATTGCAAAAATACAACACAAAGCTCAGAGATCTATTTTCTCTTCTCTTAGATATACTTTTTTTTTAAATATATTTTTATTTGTTTTTTACATATTACAACAAACGAACAAACAAAAACATGAACAGGGCAGCTAAGACATTTCACAATAGGACATAATACTAGGAAACAAAAGTTTCATGTGACAAGTTATGCGTCATACACATTTTACAGGTGGACAGAGAGAGTATACAGAAATAAATAAGTAAATAAAATGAACTAGTAAGTTAATTGGTTAGGTATCCCTCAATTACATGTGCAGGCAAGGCAGTCCCGTTATGACTATGTTCAAGATAAGATGCAGTCATTGATTGTGTCCCACCTGCAGAAAACTAAAGAAAGTGAGGCCTGTGAAGACATATTTTTGCTGTAACTGAGTGAAAGATATCAAGGCAGAGCCGTTAAATAAATCTCCTAATGTTGTTATGCCACCATCTCGCCATAGCCTAAACACAGGGTCCTCAACACCTGGGGGGAAATCAGGGTTCCCTTGACTTAAGGTGCGGGGTGATGTTAACTTGGTTCAACCCTCCATAGATCTTGCAAATTTCCATGCCCTTAGCGTGTTTAGGACGATTGGGTTTGTACACAGTTTTTTTGCTAAGGCAGTATCTATGAGAAATAACAGATTTTGGAGTGGACAACTACATTGGGCAGCTTCTATATCTAGCCATGTAGAAGACTGATCTTCCTTCAGCCATTCGGCCACGAACCTTAAGTGTGCAGCCACCTGATACCACCTTACATTTGGAAGATCTAAACCTCCAGCAGCCTTTGGTAACTGTAATTTTGCTAACTTCAAATGGGGCCTTCTTTTATTCCAAATAAATGAACTCAGCCAACCTTCAAGGATCTTAACCATCTTATTTGAAAGAATAATGGGCACCATTTGGAGTGGATACAAAAGCCTTGGTAAGGCATTCATTTTGATGAGTGCAACCCTACCAAGCTACGACAGCGGGAGGGACGCCCAGCGGTCAAGCTCACATTTTATAGTGTCTGAGAGAGGTGTAAAATTAGCACTATACATCTCATCAAATGTCTTAGATATACTTTAATTTTCATGTTTGTGTGGTGGGATCCCCTTAACTTCCCATTCTGTGGGTGTCTCTGCACACAGTTAGTGTAGCAGCAGGTAGACAAGAGCTCATTTCCCTCCCACAGAAGACGCCCTTTGCTGCCATTGGCATTGACAGTCAGTCAGCTTGCACAGAACAAAATGTAATGAAATATCCTAATTTCATTGTGTCGATTGTTTGCATGTCAATGCGTCCTGTCAGTCATCTGACACACAGCGAGAATTCAACAACAAAAAATGCGTCAAAAACATGTCACTTCACAGACTTGATTGCCATCTCCGTATCTCTATATTTGGGTCTTTGTTAGTCTGGAGAGCAGTTTAATTACAGGTTTGGTTTTGCTTCAGAGTGAATATTTCAATGACAGAAGTAAACATATTTTTTAAACCCCCCAAAAGCAAGATGTTTGAGGGAATTTTCAAAAATGTACAGTAAACACCAAGCTTCCATCTACTTATACCTTTCAGAGGCAGCACTGAAATATAAACATGATTATTTTTACATTAGAGTTTCAAAACATGTCTGCTGTGATGGAAAATGTCTGAAATTATGCTCATAAATATGCAGGTGTAATCTATCATATTTTGATGTGTGCATGCCTGGAAAAGTCAGGGACCATCATTTTTTATGATGAAGGTGATGCAGCATTTTCTCTCTGTATTTACTGCGGCATTTGTGAATCGGAACGTAAATAGCGGCTCATTTGAAGTTTGTAATTTATTGTTTTGTGTATAGATTTACATAAACACACAGAATGTCCATACTGGGTAAGGTGCAGCAGTTTCTCCATATGAGATGCCGCAGCATAAAAAGTTAAATTAGTTAAGCTTATTCCATTAAAATATTAAAATGAAATGAAATATAAAGATGTTTGTAAAGCTCTTCAAGTAAAGGACAAACCAGTCATTCTCAAAATCATATGACAATTTGTATCTGTTGTTACAGGAGTTTTTAGAAAAAAAACTTCTTTACTGTGTCTCAGAGGGATATATAAGAAAATGTGTCATGTGTACGGTGTGTAAACTATGAATCAGCTGTGACAACTATGCTTGAACAAAACGTTTTTGAGTAACTACTGTTTGTACTTTGGTGTATCGTTCTGTTTCATCACTCTGTGATAATGGTGTCATATTCAAAGGTGTTTAGATATTCAAAAGTGATACTGAAAAGGTCATTCTCAGGGACCAATAGCAAAAGTTTACATCCTGTAATTGACAATAATTGAATAAATACAATGAAAAACATGCAGATATTTGTCTGGTGGCTACTTCTTCCCCTCCAGGTAACACTGCAAGTGAGCCACTTGGTGGAGCTGTTGGGTAAAACATCACTTCTTTATCTCAGCCATTGCATTTGTGCATTCACCACTTAAAACACTCCTGGAGGGTCATTTTGCGCAGTTACTACTGTGGATGAACACTTGATATCATTGTTAAAGAGACAGGTGAGAGCTGAAGTGTCGCTTTTAGTCCCAGATATCAGTGTCTTTCTTTGCTGAAGTTCTGAATCAAGTCTGAAAATCTGCAGTTGTACTCGTTTAATGTGTGCTTTTTTTCCAGTAACCTTCGATGAACATCTGGTGCAGCTAGAAAATACAGTGTAATACAGTAAGATTTCTGTCACTGGATAACTCAACATAATTTAAATATGTTTTTTAACACAACACAGTTATCCAAAATCCATTACTCAGTTCAGAGATAAAGAAACAAAAAGCATGAAAATAAAACTGAAAAGGAAATGACAAGTTTAAAAAAAATTACAGAATGAAAAAGCAAAATCATCCATGCTGAGCTTTCTCCCATATAAATATATATTCTTTCCACTTAATTTATGCTATTGTGTTTTGCTCAACTTGATATATTTAAGATATACATAGAAACTTTGGGACATTTCTCAACATTTACAATAGACTGCTGCAGGATTGACATTTATTAAGTTAACATCAGCCTGGTTCCCTTGACAAAATCCACTGGGATTTTCCCATCAGATTTTGTTGAGCAAAATACACTTCACAAATACACACCACTTTAATGATTTCTGAAGTGTAAATGCAATCGCCAGAAGTAAAAAGCTAATGTTGGGCTATAAATAACTGCACCACAGTGCAGTACATGACTTTCTGTCGTCTTATTTAGCCACTTGTTAGCAACCAGCTTCTTTAACACACATAATGTACAAGCTTTAAAATTCACGACTGAGGTATTTACTGGCATGTGTTTTGTCGTAGAACAAAACGTGACAATTTCTTGTGTTAACGTTAGACCTTATTTCAGGCACCTAACAAAAAACTCATTCACTAGCAAGGACGATGCAACAATATGTCATTTAAATGTTTAATTTTAATTCTGGAGGTGACAGTTGTTGAGGACTGGTGACTGGTGGCAGAGGGATTTCTTCTGTTAGGTTAGTCGGGGAGGATGTACTGGAGATCGGGCAGAGGGAGACTCAGTATGGGGGTTCGCACACCCCCCTGATTACAGGCCCCCAGATGGTACCTAGAATGAGACATGGGAGAGGTATGTACCAGACTGAATAAGAAGAGATGAGAGGAGAAGGGAAGAGAGGATGAAGGAATGTTGGCAGGGATGAGGTAGGGAGGATGATGGATGAAGGGAGGGTGGGTCGAGAAATCTGAGACAAACAGAGCAGGATGGGTTGACCAGGTATAAGTGGGCTTGGCAGGTAATCAGAGGCGTTGCCCTGAGTTAACAAATTTACGTAATTTCAAAAATACGTTGACTTTGAGACGAGGGAACCCGGAGTGCAAAAATGCTAACAAATTTTGGGGTTTCAGGACTCTTTCCTGCAGCACTCTATAACGTTTTGTGGGTTTGAACAGTGGTTGTCCACCCAGAATAAGTCTGCAATGTCAACAAAACTGAGACGTGTTAAAGCATTGCATTTAAATCGCATCCTTTTTAAAACGTATCTTATTTTTCTTCTCAACCAGAAACATTTATTCTGATACTAAGAACCCACTTCTATTCCAGAGTCACGTGGAGTTAGCTTTATTCATGTACACTACCAGAGTCCTTTACATACATTTTAACGTCAAAACAACCAACTATCTAGTTCACACACTAAAAGTCACTAAAAACGTTGTTGCATTTTTCACATTTGTGAGTAAATGATGCACTGACGATAAGCTCATCCTGTACACTGCTGCTGGATACTTACATTACTTTCCCAGAGGTTAATTTCCTGGAATACATTTTCCAAGGTGCTATAGTCTGACCTACCTGAGAAATATCAGGTTGGAGAGCAGCCCAAATAACAATAACCTTGGGCTTCTGTGTTGAATAACTCAAAAAATCTATCCTTCTTTCCTTTCCTGTCCTCTCTGGAGGCAAGCTTATCTAAATAGAATTGATTGGTCCGAGCGATCATTCATCATGCCGAGCCAAAGCAGACGTTTAAGGAGAGGGGGGGAGGACGATTTTTAAGGATAGGATATTTCTAGCAGGCCCTGTGTGTCATCGAGGTAAACTAAACAAATTGATCAGGCTAAAAAGGACGGACACGGTGTGTGTGTGTGTGTGTGTGTGTGTGTGTGTGAGTGCCAGTGGGAATGCCAGAGGGGAGGGGATGGGTGTTGGCTAGACTCAAGCCAGCCTGGTGATACCTGGATGAAAAGAGTCACAACTCATAAAAAAACTTGTCCCTGTGCAACACATTCTCACTCCAACTTCGTCACATATTAACGTTTGGTCATGCAACTTTCCACATACGACGTGCAAGGTACCCTGGGTGCCTTGGTTGTTGACGTTCTGCAACACCGTGTTGAGTTCTCTACTTACAAGATACACTTCTGTTTTCACAGGAAATGTAATGTTATATACAGCCTCTTTCAAAATAAACGCACTACGTTGGTACAAGACCGCAAATTGACTTTTTTTTCCTTCAACAACATGGTTGGGTTAAAGGGATAGTTTGGGTTTTTGGACATGAAGTTGTGTGAAATGCTGACCATCTGTAGCTCTGATGTGACGGTGTCACTACTGTCAACGAGCCTCCTGCTCTGAGAAATGGCCCGTAGCTTACCGGAGAAAAAGTAGTTCTGAAGATATATGGGGGACACGTAACCAAAAGGTTTTAAGCAACAAAAAAGTATGCATGTGTTTTGTTAGACTATTTCAATAATTTTAAAACATCCCCGCATAATGTCAGACCTTGCTATCAATTGGGACTATTTTCTGGCCAGTATCACTCCGCCGTGCAGGCCCGCAAGACAGCACGCCAACAGAAATCAATCAGACAGGTCATCACCACGCCATGCAGGTGTGCAGGATAGCAATGGCTAACGAAAACTTCATTGGCTATTTCCAACAGAGAACCAGTAGGCTATTATTAGTGAGGAAGAAGATGTACTAGCCCTATATATACCTACTACTACAGCGCGAACACCGGCTCAGGCTCACGACACACCCTCGTCAGCTGCTGTAGGTAAACAGAGGAATACCAAAATGGTGCGAACTTGTGATTTCCCCAGCTGTGGGAATAAAAACATCGGCGGCTCCCAATTCCTTCGGTTTCCTCACTACCAACCCAGCGAGGGTGAAGCAGCTGCGCGTATGTCAACTCACTTCAGCTGCCCACAGATCCTGACGGACAGAGGAAAACGCAATTTCCGCACTGCTGTGCCCAAAGAGATATATATTACCTAACACCAGTCTATATAACGATGTCTGCTGCTGATTGTCTGTAAAACAAAATGTTTGATTGAACTAATAGCCTGTTGTGTTGTGGAGAGAACATTATACACCGCCTCGTTTTACCGTCAGCATTTAGTTTATTATATTAGGCGAACTGCTAAATCCATGACATGAGTAATCAATCACATAGAAATGTGAATTCATATGTGATTACGACCAGTCTCTGCTTTGTTCTGGTGGTGGGTTAGCCAAAGTTGCCTACGGGTTGCATCTGTAACAGGAAACCGATGGAATTGGGAGCCAGCGATGTTTTTATTCCCACAGCTGGGGAAATCACAAGTTAGCACCATTTTGGTATTCCTCTGTTTACCTACAGCAGCTGACGAGGGTGTGTCGTGAGCCTGAGCCGGTGTTTGTGCTGTAGTAGTAGGTACAGTCAGGTCCATAATTATTTGGACAATGATACAGTTGTCGTCATTTTGACTCTGTACACCACCACAATGGGTTTTAAATGAAACAATGAATACCTGCTTAAAGTGCAGACTCTCAGCAGGATGAAAGCTGAAGTGTTTGGGGCTACATTATCTGCTCAGATTCAACCAAATGCTTCAAAACTCATTGGACGATGCTTCACAGTGCAGTTGGACATTGACCTGAAGCATACTGCAAAAGCAACCAAAGACATTTTTAAGGCAAAGAAGTGGAATGTTCTGCAATGGCCAAGTCATATCATCTGACCTGAATCCAATTGAGCATGCGTTTCTCTTGCTGAAGCCAAAACTGAGGGCAAAACACCCAAAACACAAGCAGGAAGTGCAGACGGCTGCAGTAAAGGGCTGGTAGAGCTTCACCAGGGAAGAAACCCAGCATCTGATGATGCCTATGTGTCCAACACTTCAGGCAGTCATTGACTGTAAAGGATTTGCAACCAAGTATTAAAACTGACTATTTAATTGATGATTATGTTAGTTTGTCCAAATACTTATGAGCCCTTAAAGTTGAGGGACTGTGTGAAGAAATGGTTGTCATTCCTACATGGTTCATACTACATTTTTGAAAAAAGCCTTAAATGAAAGCTGAGAGTCTGCACTTTAAGCAGGTATTCATTGTTTCATTTAAAACCCATTGTGGTGGTGTACAGAGCCAAAATGACGACAACTGTATCATTGTCCAAATAATTATGGACCTGACTGTGTATATATAGGGCTAGTACATCTTTTTCCTCACTAATAATAGCCTACTGGTTCTCTGTTGGAAACAGCCAATGAAGTTTTCGTTAGCCATTGCTATCCTGCACACCTGCATGGCGTGGTGATGAACTGTCTGATGATTTCTGTTGGCGTGCCGTCTTGCGGGCCTGCACGGCGGAGTGATACTGGCCAGAAAATAGTCCCAATTGATAGCAAGGTCTGACGTAATGCGGGGATGTTTTAAAATTATTGAAATAGTCTAACAAAACACATGCATACCTTTTTGTTGCTTAAAACCTTTTGGTTACGTGTCCCTCATACATCTTCAGAACTACTTTTTCTCCAGTAAGCTACGGGCCATTTCTCAGAGCAGGAGGCTCGTTGACAGTAGTGACACCGTCACATCAGAGCTACAGATGGTCAGCATTTCACACGACTTCATGTCCAAAAACCCAAACTATCCCTTTAAGGCAACAAATATACATGATTAGGTTACGGCAACAAAAGCATGTGTTTAGGTTTAGGCAACAAAAGCACGTAGTTAGGTTAAGGCAACAAAAGCATGTGGTTAGGTTAAGGCAACAAAAGCACATGTTTAGGTTTAGGCAACAAAAACACATAGTTAGGTTAAGGCAACAAAAGCACATGTTTAGGTTTAGGCAACAAAAACACATAGTTAGGTTAAGGCAACAAAAGTACGTAGTTAGGTTCAGGCATCAAAGGCATGTAGTTAGTTTAAGGCAACAAAAGCACATGTTTAGGTCAAGGCAACAAAAGCACATGGTTTGGTAAAGGCAACAAAAGCATGTGGTTAGGTGAAGGCAACAAAAGCACATGGTTACGTGAAGGCAACAAGAACACATGGTTAGGTGAAGGCAAGTGCTAGGGTTAGGGGTTAGGGGGTCAGGGGGTTACAATCGGGGGGTTAAAATCTTACAGAATGCGACCACCGCTCTCTTGGGTGGAAGTCGGTGCTTGTTAGACCCATCCAACACCCCTCCCACCCATTCAAATCCTACCTTCGCCACCAAAACATTCGTCCTTGTTCTGCCGCATTGCTCCCTGACACCACTGTGTGTCGTTAAATTAAACGGCAACCAGCCGCGTATCATGCTGACGTTAAAGGACAACTTTTTTTGTTGGTGTCACTGCCTGAGCGCTGGATTTCAGTGACTTCTGAGTGAGTCACCATTTAAACTCTGCTGTGTAATATGTTGCCAGGCTCACCCTGATTCTTTGTGTCAGGGACAAAATTATAGTGATACCTCTGAATATCAAAAATCTTTTTTTTTATACTGGGAACTAATAACCATGTTCAACTCTGCTTTGACATGAGCACACGCAGTAATACAATTTTGACTAATTCATGAGAGAATCAGTGCTTGGAGGAGCAGGAGTTTTAATTGAAAGGGACCATTTGAGAGGAAGAGGTATTTAAATTGAAATGGTGGAGTAATTATAGCTCAGAGTAAAGGGTGTTTTCTCACCTGGTACCTGCTTGAAGGCAAATCTGTGGTAATGTTGAGTGATCCATGGTGATGTTAAGTGATTGAGAAGTGGAAGAACTTTTGTAATATCTCCATGAGGAATTAAAGGAATCACTTCTAAAAGAGATGGGTGCCAGGTTGGAAGTAGAGGCTGACATTTTTTGGGGGTTCCTGTGGGTCACAGGATTTAAGAGAGATTCCCACGAGATGGAGTCAATTTTACCATTCATCACATTACTGGGACGGGACAGGGAAAAAAGTCAATGGGAACAGGTGGGACAAGAATAATTACAGTACTAATATTGAGTTAGCATTGTGAAGTCAGCAGCGTTTAGCTCATTTTCACAGAGCATAGGAAACATACGCCTATAAGTATGAGCACACATATTGTTTTATGTTAAGCATGTCAAGTAAAATGGATGTTTGTTAAGATTATACTAACACAATTACGATGCAAATTTCTGTTAGCGCCTTAATAGTAATTCCCATTATGCATTAGCATTGAGCTAATGCAGGAAGTGCTAGTTACTTGCCTTATGGTTGTAGCAGTTTATTACCAAGTAGGTTTTCACTCAAGGAATTTGCGTTGGTGTTTGGAGCACACAACAAACATACAATAAGTCAGTAACATAAAAATTGAATAGAAAAATTACAATGTGCAAAATATACCACAATTTGTTGGCTACAGTAGTTTTGAAAACTCATTTTAAAAATTTACTGTTCGTCAGAGCACAAATGAGACAACAATAAGTCTGACAGCGACGTTTTGAAGGTTCACCATCCACCAGCATCGGCCACTCTCACCTCAGCTTGCTGCAGCGACTCTGCACTGGGCAGCACTGTGATTCTTTCTATTTTTTTGTTTTTGTAACAGACCAAGAGTTGTGCACTTCCCAATATGCGGACCTGTAAGAGGCAGATGCTGGTGGATGGTGCAAACTTCCAACATGTCCTGCAAACTACATTTCTGGTGGTGGACCTCGATAACATGTCTGTTCTTCCTGCAGTGCCCTGTGGGAGACAGTAAAGAAAAGAGCAAATGGGAGAGACTATCAGTGTGTTGTGTTATTTCTGCTGGTGGAATTTTGTGTAAATTACTGTGCTGATTGCAGCCGTTCACTGCACACAGGCTACAAATGCCATTATAAAAATAAACAACACACTAAGCTAAGATGGATGACACAATTACACAAAGAGGTTTAATTAAGGCTATCATGCTACAACTATGGTAAAATACAAGAAAAGTTGAATGGCTAGCTTACAATGATGATTATGATGTTTGTAACAGTGCACCTGTGCTATCTTAGAGGCTGACTTGCAGAGTATACCATGGTCACATGTCATTTTCCAATTTCAGCAACAACCTTCTTTTTTTAAACTTTAAAAAAAAAATGCACAAAATGAAGTTGTCAGAAAATATTTTGCGAACAGTGTGGCCAAACAACTTTGTCAGGACATGACTCAGAAAAATATAAAATATCATGACAATGCCAAAATACAATGGAGGGGCGACTTTAAACCTTGTAATGGTCCAACCTCCCAGTGATTTCATTTTTTTCTTAATAGCATACATAATGAAGGTCAGAGGTAAGATCTGACAGAGTAGACATCTTACGGAGTTAACAAAAAGTTATATATACATCAAGTTCACAGCAGTTGTAGTGAGTAGCCATTTTATTTTTTGAAGCTGCTCAGAGTTCTCTGAATGCTAATCAAAATACTCCTTTTAATCCATCTTTTTTTTCTTTTTTTTTTTGATTTAAGAGGGCTACTGAGATGACCTGTTATGGTTGAGACACACCCGATAGGAATATTATGTAATGAATTTTTAAAAATAGAAAAAATAGAAAGCTTACCAGTACTGGGGCAGCATACCTGCCTTTTTAAAAACCAGGAAGTGAGACAGGAATCCTTAGGATAGCTAACTAGTTAGCAAAGTCCTTTTATGCCCAATTAAATGATATTTTTCTAGAAACTGAGTTGGCAAAAATCTGGGACACATCATTAAAGGGCCAACACTTTCAGAAAAGAAAAAAAAACCCACCACACACACACACACACACACACACACACAGAGTATACATATGAAAGAATATGAAAGAAAATATTTTATAAATCATATTTATTTCATATATATAAATCATGTAAAAATAATGTTTCCCAGAAACAGAATTATTGTCTTTATAAGTTATAATTTTAAGGGGTTGTTTGGGGAGGACGTGATTTGTTCTCGCTCTCACGCCAGTGTTTATGATTTGTGCATTGTGCAATCACTGAGACAAAGCAGAAATGATTTGTGATGGCTCTAAACCAAGTCTGTTTTGACAAACAATATGTATTTGAGTATACTGAATAAGAGAATAAAACGTTTTTTATAAGGTTTGAGTTATTTTGGTTCAGAGTAACTCATTTGCATTTATACGAAGAGATCTGAGGCACTCAGGAGGGTGATGATTAAAAAGCCTTTATTAATACATGGCTAATCTAATAAAAACATGCCAACGCGTTTCAGCCAAAAAGGCCTTCGTCAGGGCAAGGGCAAAATGTTTGTCAGTCAGCTCAGTTCATTGTTAAATAGGTAATCAGAGTCAGCTGTAGGTGGTCACATGATCAGCATGACCTTCTGATGACAGAAGAAAGGGGTCAAAGACTCTGTACAACAATTTAACATCATTAATTCAACAAATAATCAAGAAAATAAACATATACATACTATATACACTCATACTATGACTTTTTTCACAAGGTTTGAGTTATTTTGGTTCAGAGTAACTCATTTGCATATTTGGAACCATGATGGAACACCAGAATTTTACACAAAGGAATTCTAGAACACGGAACTCAGCATGGAACTCAGAACTAACGGGAAAGTTAGTAAGTACACGGTCTTTCTACCAGATCAGGAGTGTTGAGTCAGACTCAGATCAACTTCTGGAGATAGCAAGTCATCGACTGACTCAACAAATTCAACTGACTCAGAAAATCTTTGGCGATACAGGTAAGTCACTGTTTGTTTCTCCCTCATGTAAAGACACTTAACTCTTATGGTGGACACAGATTACATTTTGGTTGGGATGAAAATCTGGTTAACAATATTTTTAATGTCTAATGATATTAGATTTTCACACTGTGTGGACATGATGACATTTTGCAGATGTTTTGGGTTTGTTCTCCATATTTTA
Organism: Epinephelus lanceolatus; assembly: GCF_041903045.1. Classification (NCBI taxonomy): domain Eukaryota; kingdom Metazoa; phylum Chordata; class Actinopteri; order Perciformes; family Serranidae; genus Epinephelus; species Epinephelus lanceolatus. The sequence goes on along the minus strand of NC_135744.1, from coordinate 39,662,563 downwards.
CAACTAAATGTTGTTATTCTATGTCAAAATGGTGTTGGCATGAGATGCTATGAAGACATTTGATTTTGGTTACTTAACAACACAACCTAAAAAATAAAGACAATATCAATGTCATCATCATGTCAGTAATCTATGTCAAACTGATGTTGGCTGACATTAAATTTTGTTCACCCAAAGTCATAACACAAATTTAACCAAATATCAGTGTCAAACAATGTTGGTGGCCAGCTGGGATTTCACTTTGCCAGATGTTACATGAAATCCAAACTAGTGTGTTAAAGATATCGATTCATTGATACATATCGATTCTGAAAATGTAAACACAACTCATTTTCGTAGTTGTGTAATGTACCTTTTAACAGAGGCATCATTGTAGACAGACTTGGTCTGTGAGGCCATAAATACATTGTGGAAAGACAATTCTGTTTTAACTGTAGTACCGATTCTTTCAGTTCTGCCATTTGTAGCCTCAACACTGAGCTGTTTAACATGAGATGATGACCTGTCCTTCTCTCTCTTTAGGAATACCAGTTCATTATGGAACGGCCTGTGGGTGCAATATCCAGTCCATCTGATTTCACCCTCGACCCCAACCTGTTCCCCAGCAACTATGAACTGCTGCAAAGTCTGGGAGAGGGAGGCTTTGGCCAGGTGGTGCAGTGTTTCAAAAAAGACACCAATGAGACCGTTGCAGTAAAGATAATGAAATACGGCTGCGACTACCACAGTGAAGTAGGTCCCTTAATTCATTAGCATTTATTTTGCTTTTGTTTAAATTTCAAAAATGGCCTCCCTGCCTTTATCGCTTGTTAACGTGTCAGCTGTGTGTCAACAACTACGCATCAAACGCATGCATTTTGTTATGTCCAGATGATGATACTGAACGTCTTCAAGGAGATGAAACTGGAGGAGTTCAACATTGTCAAGTTCATCGACTCATTCAGACTGATGAACAACGGAGTTGCTCTGGCTTTTGAGATGCTGGATATGACTCTAAAGGACTACATTGCTGACCACAGAAACTTCACTCCTATGGAGTTATGTGATATCAGGAGTGTAGTCCAGCAGGTGTGTATACATTAGCATCAGACACAACACTCAAGTCAAAAAGCTGTCAGTGTTGCACTGTTCTCTAACTGCCCTCACTGATCTTTGTTCTTGCAGCTGGCCATCGCATTAAACACCCTGAAGACCATTGGACTGATCCACACAGATATAAAAATAGACAACATAATGCTGGTGGATCGGGAAGAGCAGCCCCTCAGGGTAAAGCTCATTGACTTCGGACTGGGTTTGCCAACCGAGTGGGCTGAGCAGGACCCAGAGCAGTGGGCACCTCTTCAAACAAAGCACTTCAGGTGAGAGATGAATCATGATTCTACTTGTTTGTAGGAGATTTGTGCTCAAATATGAAAATGTTCCTCATTCTGTGTCTGTCTTTGTTTCATATGCAGAGCTCCGGAAATATTTCTCGGACTTCCGTTTTCAGAGGCGATAGACATGTGGTCTGCAGGTGTTGTGATGTCAATCATGATGCTTGCTGATGTGCTCTTCAGTGGAATTGATGATTATGATGTAGTAAGTCACCGACTGCTTCCTTTTATCTCTCTTCCTAAAAGATCTAATGCTGCTGTATTGGCGTGCTCTTCACTTTGTTATCTAAAAAATAATTGGCTCTAGATCTTCAAAAGTACCCTGTGGAGTTTTCTTACAGCCAAATACAGTTACACGTGTGACAGTGTGCTGAAGCTAAACCAACATGTTGAATTTATTTACTGCTTTAGAAAAACTTTCTCAAGCTTATTTTTTAATGTTTAGAATCCTGTATTGTTTATATCCATGTTTGTTAGCAAGCAGTCATCCTCCCTGTCTTTTGCTGGGTATGTGCGACCTTTCTGGGCTCACTGCCGCCACCAACTGTAGATAAATGAAATAACACGATGCCATCAGCAGGAATGCGTCACTTATCTCAAAAAATTGTGTTTTCGTGAGCTTAGAATATATCTACAAATGGAGCAGGTCCCTTTTCCACAGAGTCAGTCATGTTGTTTCTGCAGTAGACCAGAACGAACAAATCAAACACTGGCTCTTTTGTGTTTTCACGTTTCCATGTCGGCCACCGTAGTTTTCCTACACACTTGGCACACTGGAAAAGTTTTAGTTCTGCCATCCTTACCGTAACATGCCTATAAATCCTTCACACTGAACCTGTTATACTAGTGTAGATACACTACATCAGATAAGGTGCCACAATGATGTTTGCTAAACCCTACTGGAAACTAACTTTTCACACTTTTTATTAAAAGTTTTTAGTGCTTGACAGTTTTTTAACTTAAGTATTCCACTACCTCTGGAAAACAGTCCATCACCTAGTAGGTGTGGACATAAGATCTAACCAATCCTAAACTTTTACGTAATACTATATTGCGTGGGGCAACATTTGGCTTGCTGTTGTAGCAGCATTACTGTCAGATGTAGTTTCTACTTTTAAGATGCTATGCAATGTACAGAGTTTATAATAAATATTATTTTGACTACAGAAAAGCTTCCTCTCATAAAGAGATAAGTACCACACTGTAACATATCTGTGACGCTGTGTTTTGTCTCCAGATGCGATGGATAGTGGCATTGCTGGGTGAACCTCCAGACCATCTACTGAATGCTGCGACCAAGTCACAGCATTACTTCATAACAGACGCCTCCGGCCACTGGAGACTTAAGGTACGACAAACCAAGAGTAATCTCATCCAGAACATTCTCTTCCCTGGTTAAGATTATACTTTATAACATGTTTCACAATTTAATCAGTTATCGTGATTACACTTAACCTTTTTTCAGACACCTGAGGAGTATTGGCAAAGTACCACAGTTCCCAGCAGATACCAGCCCTTGTATTTCAGCAGCCTGGACATTTTGGAGGAGGTAGGTGTTTATGTAGATTGTGCTGTGGCTGCTAAAGATGGACTTTAACCAATTCTTTCTTTGTGAATCAGAAACTTTACTTTGGATTTGCTGTGTTTTTTTTCCTACATTAGTTGCCCCAGGATAACCTGAACACAGTGGGAGCTGATGAGAAGAGGGAGTGCATTGACCTGCTGAAGGCCATGCTACAGATCGACCCCAATGAGAGGATTACCCCCACTGAGGTCCTCACCCACCCCTTTATCACAAGGGGCACCCTCCACAAAAACTTTGAGTAAGTGTCCGCGTTTGCAAGCGGACTGAAATGGGAGAATTTACTTTACGGCTTTATATACACATATCAGACTGTATAGGGACAAGCTGATTTATCAGCACATTAACAGGGTTCACATTATCTGCAGTTCATTTATGCATAGTCATAGTATTATTTTGAAATATGTGTAGCTACGTTTTAGTTCAACTTTAAGAATTCTCTAATTAAATTCTGACTGGTACAAATGAACTATTAAGTAGCATGGAGAATTTATATAAAGATACCTTAAACAGATATCTCCAATTAAATTATGACAAGCCCAAACTCATATTCAAGATATCTGCAGTGTGGTTCTGTTTTGTTGGAACTGCACTTAAAATTTTAAGATGTTATATTTTGGGATATTTAATATATTTATGTATATGTTATTATCACTTTTGGATATCTGAAACCGGGGTTATAAGAAATGCATATGACTTCTGTTAAGATATCTAGTTACAAATAAGCTATATCCTCAAAGAAAACTTTTTAAGTAGGCAGATTTCAGTTTGTAGATAGCACAAAAAGCACCACAAAGGGTCAGAGTAAGAACAATATTCAGCATACAAACAAGACGTTTTTTAGTGCAGTATAGTAGTATTTTAAATGTATTTTTTGCCTTTCAAAAACAAAAAAGTGAAAGTTTTAAGAATAGTTTAAACAGAGTTCATCTGCTGTAATACAACCCAGTGAGGTTTCCATGCCCGGCTAACTAGCTGACTATCTACAGTAACCTAAGTGCAATCTGTTTTGAGAGCACTGTACCATTCAGTTATTCAGAGCACCACACTCTCAGAGAAGTGTACTCGAAGTTTAGTGACAGTAATTTAACTTCATTGCTCGTTAATTCATACAGAAATAGACCGTTTTATTTCTCTAAACAACTGCTCTCCCATTTTAATGTAGAGCATCAGTGTAGATTTATAAACACGCATATAGAAGCGTCCTGGACTGGCTCAAACAAAGTGCATGTATCAGTCCTGAATGGAACTTTTTCCAATCTGAAACTCTGCAAAATCATTTCATCAGCTAATGGTATGCTTCTCTTTCACTCTGCAAGTAAAACTAGCATTGTCACCACTGTAGGTAGTAAGCTAGTTAGCTAGGCATGCTAATTTTACAGGTACAGGTGTTAAATCCCTCCTTACACTTTTTTTATGTTGTCATTTTGGAAGGGTGCACAAAATTGAGTCATCCTCTGAAGTCACAGTTGCTGAGCTATGTTTCCAAATGGTTAAATTTGAATTTTGACCAGTCTAAATTTAATAAGATTAATTTTCAATTTCTGTTCTGACTCCTGATGAATGAGATCTGAATGAAGGCTATCTGAAGAACGATAAAATGCGGTGACGATATGTGTGACATTAAGAATATAATAACTAGTGTAGATTTATTGTGTCTTAATAACTGCACCTGTCTCCATTTAACAGTACAAGTGAAAGACCTGAAACATCTTCAGAAACACAGGGTGTTATACATGTCCGGCCTACATCAAGAACATGTATCCTGACATTGGAAGGGGAAGAGGAATTGGAGCCCAAAACTTCGTAAGAAAATTTCCTCATTGTAGCTTTTTAAACTAATTATGATGGTGAATGAAGACTATTCCTCACGTCAGCCATGTCTGTTTTTTAAATGATAAATAGTGGATGAGTTCCTAGTCAGCTGTGTGTTTAACTGCATGTGTATTTATTCCACAGATCGAGTGCCACTGATGGATTTCATGCATTTACTTCAGAGACATTACCCCCAGGTGTTATAATGGTGGAGCCTGCACCACCTGAATGCCGCCTGTGGGGGATTGAGGGCAGCGGGCAGAGTGAATCTTGGTGAGATGATTTCCTCTCAACATGTCAATCATCAGATAGAGAATGGAGAAGTTTGGACATCATTAGAGCAGATTAGGGAATAATATATTAACTGTGTTTGTATGTGTTTAGCCCGTCGGATTGCCTGGAGAATGTCTCGGAAAATCCACCAGTGGAGCCGACTCCCCTTTCAAGGGAAGATGAACCCCCAGGTGTTATAATGGTGATGCCTGCACCACCTGAATGCCGCTTGTGGGAGATCGAGGGCAGCGGGCAGAGTGAATCTTGGTGAGATGATTTCTTCTCAACATGTCAGTCATCAGATAGAGGAGAGAATGGAGAAGTTAGGACATCATTAGAGCAGATATTAACTGTGTTTGTATGTGTTTAGCCCGTTGGATTTCCTGGAGAATGTGTCGGAAAATCCACCAGTGGAGCCGACTCCCCTTTCAACTGAAGATGTGGAACAGGAACTCTCTGCCACGGCATCTGGTAGGAAATGCTCACCTCCACTTGAGTTTGCATGGTTAAGGTCTTTGAAATTGTTGTTGGTTGTACTGAGGACATCCAAGGCATTTAATGTCCTTTTGATTTTCAGACCACACAGTGCCCAAGAAGAAGAAGGAGAAGAGGAAGAGGAACTGCTTCAAGCGGTTCCTAGCCTGGACCAAGAGGACTTTCTGCTGCTGCATCTCCACCAACGAGGATGACTGAGTTACACTATGAAGGTTGTTTTCTAGCACAACACCTTGCTGGCTGGATTTCTCACAGGAAATGTACAGAGTATGCATGTGATATGGTACCCTGTATTGACACACCTGTGGGAAATCAATGTCAGCTGTCATGAGTTGTGCCATAAAAAAAACCTTCATAGTTGTAGAGGGCGGCACGGTGGCTTAGTGGTTAGCACTGTGGCCTCACAGAGAGCGCCTAACATCTGTTCCTCTCTGTGCGGAGTTTGCATGCTCTCCCCCGTGTCAGCGTGGGTTTTCTCCGGGTTCTCCGGTTTCCTCCCACAGTCCAAAAACATGCAGGTTAATTGGAGACTCTAAATTGACACTTAATCTAATCCTATTTGATCCAATTCAGCAAAATTTAATCAAACAATTAGTTAGTCAATAAATACTTAAAATATAATTACATATCTGTGTCATGACTTCTGAATGAGTAGGGGAAAACAGTAGTATATTCTTCATTCTACCTGTCCTAAGTGCCAGGAATCTTTGTAATTGTAATGTAGATGAGGTTGTTGTATAGAAACATTTTAAGACGTCACACAAACAAAAACACACTGAATCTTAATATCTTAAAGAGATAATGTGCTTACAAAAACACAAAAGACAAAGGAAGGTTGTCAATGTTCTCTGAAGCTGTAAGATGTTTAGACAAGCTGAGAAACAAAAGCTGATTTGAGTAAAGTTCTACAGTATTTAAATAATTTATGGACTATAAGTAGATAAATAAAATGCATCAGCTGCAAAACAACAAGTAAAAACAACAGTAACAACAACAATAAATCTGTAGAGGCTTTCAATTTCCTTCCATAGAAATTAAATGCATATGTACACAACAGAATCAGCATATAAATAAAATTTGAAAAGAGTCACTGATTAAGACCACAGACTGTATAAAATAATGGATGTAGCTATTGTGATGTCACCCATTAGTTTGTGGATCGCCGTTTTGAAGCCTCAAGTTCGGCATTTCGGTCGTCCCCATAAATAGAGCCATAAATAATCATATTTCGACAGGAGGATGGAGCTGTGGATGAGCAAAGGGTGACCTGTCACTCAAATGTCCTGCCTTTAAATATGCTTAACTTTAAGCCTTAATAAAATGTAAGTGCTGTAAATGTTAATGATGATGAATGCTAAAAGCTGGCACTGCTATTTACTTGGTGGATTCAGCAAATTTGAGACGTGAGCGGTTGTCTGCTGAGAGTAATGCAGTAAGAGCAGTAATGTAGCTGCAGCAAATATTGTGGGACATTTAAGCAGCAAAACTGAAAACTGTAGTTCATTTTTTATCTAGAGAATTGAGATGGAACCTTCTTGTTTGGGGCTTTGATTTTTACTCTTCAATTAGGCTGGGAAAATATATTTTACAAAATCAAAGTCACTTTTCAACCTTGTTTTGTTTTCTTCATAGCATACATAACGGATGTCAGAGGTACGATCTGACGGAGTTGACAGAAGGTTATATATATTCATTAATTTCACAGCAGTCATAATGAGTAGCTGTTTTTTTTTCAGAGTTGCAAAGACTTTTCTTAATGCTATTCAAAGTGCTTGTTTCAAAACCATAATTCATATTTAGTTTTGATTTAAAAGGGCTGCAGAGTTAACGTGTTATGGTTCAGACAATGAATTTATGATAAACACAGAAAGCTTACCAGTTCTTAAGCAGCATTTCTGCCTTTTTGAAAATGAAAGTAGATCAAAATGTATTGTAAATCATGTTTATTTCATACATATAAATCATTTCACAATAATATATCTGAATAATGTGCCCTTTCATTAGCAGAAAAATACTCCACCATTCTGACTTTAGACCAGACTTTTGTTTAGTCAATGGTGCAATCTCTTTCTGCTGCCTCAAAATATCAATAGGCCAACAATACCCTGGACCACACCTCATTTTAAGACCTGTACACACAGATGGATGTAAGTACATTTGCTACTTACAAAACATGGGTACTAGAAAATAACTGCGTTGGTCTGAAACTATGACATAAGCACTGTGCTGTGTGCTGCTTTGCACCAGGTGTAAGACAGGGCCTTTTGTCTCACTTATCCAAGTATGTAAGTTAGTCAGCAGAATACAGAGTTTTCAACCAGCTCATGGAGTTAGCTGGACTAGCTAGTTAGCTGCAGTTGTTAGTTCAGCCGACAAAATCGATAGTTAGAAAAGAGAAGCCTGCTTTTGTCTACCTCTGATATCAAGATCCCATTGTTTCAAAAATCACCATGAATTTGGAGTAGTAGATGTGTCACTGTTATTACAAACTGCAGAAACGCCGTGTGAAAAGGAAAAACTGACATGGCAGTAGTGGCAACTGTAACTTAAATAAAAGCAGTTTTTCCCCATTAAAAAATTGAAGTCACTTGTTGCCCTCTCTTTTACTAAAGTGTGCAAATGGAAAAAAATTACATTTTTTGTGAGTTAATGTGTTGCACCCTTTATCAGCTCTCCTCCTTCAGTAAGTGGCAGTAAATAGGTGCAGTTCAACCTGATAGTAACAGTGACAAAAGGCAGGAAGGGTGAAGTCATTAGTGTCATGAACAATGGGGAGAGAAAAACATTTATGACGCTGTTATAATCTTTTAGCCTCAGCCAAGAGCCACAAAACTCAGGATATTCGAAGAGCCACACCAAAGTCAAAGTTCAGCTCATCTTTGCACAAAGAACTTCCAGCTTTGAAGAGTCACCTGTGTCAGTGTATTGTACCCAAGACTGTATTCATGTAGAAAATATGTCCAATTCAGTCCTTCCTCTTAAGGAGCTAATTACAGTGTGTATCAGTAAAACTAGTATTTGACCTCTGAGTTATTGACGACATGGCACTGACATGTTTGTATCTGTTATTCTTCTACATTTTGTCTTCTTGTTTCTCTTTCTTGATGCTGGACCATTTTGACCACTTTTACAGACAAACAGTTCACAGTTCTCATAGTTTAAGGTCCAGAATCTGACAACTGTTTTCAAATCATCATGATAGGAAATGCCAAAATGTTAAGCTTTCACGTATGGAAATTCTCTTCTCTATTCTCCAATAAGGTCAAAGGTCAGGGTCAGCTACAGAGCAGCAGCCCTGGGGCCATATTCACTAACATTCTGAGAATACTAGAGGAGTCCTAGCTGAGGAGTGATTCAGGAAAATTCTCAGAGCAATTTTGAGCAAGTAAGGGGCATGATGCGTTCTTTTAAAAGGTGTGATCGGTTGAGCCGGCAAGGCGAGGGGAAAAAAAAGAACTGCCTCACAATATGAGAATGTGTAATTGTTTGTGTGACCTCTGTTGATAAAAGGTTGCGACAGGCCCAAGTCATTACTGCTGCACAGTTTTTCCAGTCATGAACTCACTGCCATTGAGTGTTTGGAGAATATTTCTCCTCTTGTCTTTTCACCATTTTCTCCTTGAAAGACAATTAAGCTTCTGCACAGTTTTTCACCTTAGGGGCTAGCTATGAATGACTTTTACATTCACCAGAAGATAAAGTCTTAACTGTGAGGGAAAATGGGAAAATTGTTAACATAACATAATTCTAAGAATTTTCTTTAAATTTTGTCACAAGGACCAACTCTGTGTACAATGAATAAGGTCACTTGGGGCTGTTCGCATCTTGAGGACAGGTCAGCTGGGGGGGGGGGGGGGGTGTGACTGTAATGAGGGCTTGATCCAGTCTTGGGATTGGACAGTGTCAGTGTTTGGTCCCACATGTGCCCCTCACTCAACTCAAACTGTATGTTTGTGGCAATATAGATAACTGACACAGTGATTTTCAACAGCCTGTTAGTACTACCTCAACATGACCTGTTGGACACCCGAGCTGAGCTTTGTTCTGTCACAGATCCATCCACACCTAGACACACACACACACACATACACATCTATACATTTTCACCCATGAATTTAATATTAAACACACCGTTGTACCCATACACTCACACAGAAGCTGAAAAACTGTCTGTTTTTGTAAGCTGAGACGATTTCCCTCAGTGGAAACAAAGCGTTTATTTTTGAGGCTAAGAAACAATAAATTGTGAAGACAATAAAGCCTCCACAATAATAGTATTTTAACTCTTGTGTGTGATTTATCCTTCAGTGATTTATCCTGGCTTCATATGAGCAGAGGAAATCTCCGCTCTAGGCTATTTTATACAATGTAAAATGCCATAGGCTTGTGCTAATAACATTAGCATGTTGTATTTGTTTGGAAAACGTAAGTATAAGACAATTGTTTTGTCAGTGAACCTTGTGAATTGTAATGGAGCAAAACTGTGTACCATTACCTTTGTTAAATGTTGCTGTTGTCCCTGGTTTTATATGAGAAGAGGAGAAGATTGCCAGTTGCTAGGCTACTTTATACAATGTAAAATGCCATAGACTTGTGCTAATAACATTCGCATGTTGTACTTGTGGGGAAAATGTGTCCAGATAAAGACAAGTGTTTGTCTGTGAATGCGGCGAGTTATCGTGAAGCCAATTTGTGAACTTGTGTTTGAAATGTTCACTATCAAGCCTTGGTTAATGTGTGTTTAATGTGTGTTTTGAATCAACTAAACTTTACAGCAGGCTAACCAGTGTTTTGGAGGTGTAACTGCAGAGTGTCACAGACACACCACCGCACAAGTATAAATGCTCACAACGGCGTAGGTGACGTGCATAGACTACGGTGTAGGGTCTGCCGCATGAGTATGAATCCCACTTAACACTGCTTACTGTATATTGTTTTTTTTTTATAAACTCACTTTTACTTTAACTTTTCTTTACACACCTTGATCCCCACATGAGAGATTACTGGGTCGTTCACTGTTGATTTTGTGCTGTCTTTCTTTGTAATGACAAGTTGGCTGACACCCAAGTTTGGGTTTAAGTTGTAAAGTGGTGCCCTGTCAGGCCATGTGGGTCCCCATGTGGGGAGTGTGTGTGTGTGTGTGTGTGTGTGTGTGTGAGGAAAAATATATGTAAGAATGTGGGAGATTTATTTTCGGATCGTGTTTACATGTAAGACAGAGCCTCTCAGATGCTGGCGTGTGTGTACGTGCGTGTGTGATTATACACACTTACATAAATGAATGAAGCCTGTGCGTGCAGTAAATGTGTGCCTCTTGAATTTAAATTGCTCATAAAATCGGGTCAGAGAAAATTGTTGCTAATTGCATTTTATTTCTAATCAGCCTGAAGCAACAAGAAAGGAAAAAAGCCAAGGACAGTGGATGATGAATTAGATGAGAGAAGTGCTCGTCATATCTGTTCATTAGATGAGACGGCTCAGTGCAGATGCAACAACCATGATTAGCTCTGCTGTTCCGGCTGTGTGAGTGTGTGTGTTTACTTTCGTGATTCATTGGCATGAGCCCAAACACAGTGTTGTCCTCTTAGCTTTAAGCTCAATTGTCTTGTACACTGAAGGACAAACAAACACTCCTTTTTCCCTCTGTAAAGACAACAGATGAATTGCTTTATGTTAATTACAGCACAGTGGAGAGGGTTTGTCCTTCCAAATATTACTCTTACCACCTGGGCAAAAGTAGAACTTCACACTAACCTCACAGCCAGATACACTACATGGCCTAAAGTGTGTGGACACCTGCAGAGTACACGGCTGGTTGTCAGTGTTCCAGTTCATCCCAAAGGTGTTTGATGGGGTTGAGGTCAGAGCTCTGTGCAGTCCTGTCAAGTTTTTCCACACCAAAATGGTAAAACCTTCTCTTTTTGGAGTTTGTATTGAGCAGAGCATGGGGGCATTGACATGATAAAACAGGAAGGGACCAAACACAGACTGCTGACACAAAGTTAGAGGAGTGTCATTTCCATCATGCAGGCCCATTCAGTTGTAGGCCATTCAGTTTGTTACACACAAGAACTACACTTTTTTTTGTTTGTTTCTTTGGTCTTTCTTTTGGTTTCATTCCACACCATTTTTTCATCACTCCCCTGTTGAGGTTCCTAGCATGATGATCCCAAACTAAAAGGTGGAGCTAGAAACACTTGCTCAGACTACAGCGGACTGTAATGAGTGTTCCTACGGTGGCAAGTTTACATACATTAGTCAGCTATAACCATATAATGAATGGATGTTTTGCTGCCTTTTCGTCTTTACTTGTTTGCAGATAGCAGCCATAAGAAAAAAACTTAATTCACTGAACCTTTCAAAGGCTACATTAACTTTAACTTTTAAGGTAAAACGTTTTCTTGCATGTTACTCAATGCATGAGTTGAAGTCTTGAATTAATCAGCACACCTGACCATGACAGATGCTTTAGTAATGACTGGATCTCCAAGTGCTTAAAAAATGTATATGAATTTCTTTCGTTTTATGCCAACTGCAAATGTTCTATTTCCACGAGACCACCACTTTTTCAGTGATTTCTGAGTCAGACACCTGGCGCCAAAAGCCACGTTTCACAGAGGTATCATATACTGCTGGGCGGTTGTAATGCAACCACACGTAGCCTTTCACGAAGTTATGATACGCCACCGGTCAGCCAGACGGCACCTGTTGTGGCAGTATGATATGCGGATGGGCAGCGTCTATTGGAGGTCAGCAGTTGCGGTGGTATGATACACCATCAGATGGCGTCATGTTGAAATGCTGCCAGTAACGACATAATATAAGCAGGTGGGAGGTCTCTACAGGGTGGGTGGGAGAGGTGGTTGATGGGTCCACAAACCTCGGACTGTTACCATGCTTGGCTCCTTTCAAAGACTCCTTGCGAAGCACTCCTCTGGGGGTTTTCGGACCTAATTGTATTGCGGAGTTTTGCACAGCAGCGACCGGATCTTTACTCTCAAACAACAAAAAAATGTGATGGCACAACAGTCTCCTTCAGTACATTATTCTATGATTTCTTTTGATTTTCACATTGGCTAGTCATTCTGTTTAATTTGTCTTGTGATTAAATCGGAACTGTTGAAACAAGTTGTAGGAAGCCTCTGCAAGTAACTGGTTGCTGGCAGACACTCTGTGCTGCAATAAAATGCTTAATCAGCAGTGCCGTGCACTGTAGAGCCGATGTGCTGCTGGTTCTGTTGGCCTGAACAGAATATAATGTCAACTGTTGTGTACAGCCTTATAGACTGAGCTGAGTAGTGATGTGTGGGTCGACCCGTAACCTGTGGGGCCCGCAAATGGACCTGCGGGTCGGGCAGCAGTAATCGTCTGTTAAAACGGTCTGTAAATGATATTTTGACATTATTATTATAATCTATTAATCTATAATCTATTACTGTCATGGCATCCGAAGGTACTGATGCGTTGAGCAGGTGACAGTCTGCGGTCGTTTTCAAAACACACTTGTGTCACGCACTGTAAAAGAAACTTGTTGAAACTTTAAACAATAATTTATTGTACAAAACGGGGGGAAACAAACGTTGACAAAAACGGTTCCGTAATTCATATTAAATTCAAAAGAAAACGAAAAAACAGCTACAAGTGAGAGGGAATAGTGATAAAGTGGTAAAACTTGGCATTGATCCACAGCCTCAGACGGATGCGCTCAAGTGTGCCGTGCGCACAAGCTCCGTTGGTAGGCAATACTATATTTTCACATTTTTAACAATGCAATTTAAAAGTTTGATTTTTATTGATAACCTACATTTACCAACAACAAAAAGACTACATTTAGCACCAAAAAAAATGTAATAATAATAATAATAATAATAATAATAATAATAAAAAAGTAATTAAAAAAACAAATATCGAATACCAAATTTTCATAACGAATACCTACCCATAGAAATGAATATTCGAATATCCGAATATTTGGGTACAGCCCTAGTGCTTTTGTTGACGTCTTGGCATTGATTGCGGTGCCCTGGAATATCAACAGCAGACCCATGAGGATACCTAGTGTGTAATATGTAGATGTGAAAGGCCACCGACAAAGCAGCGGTGTGACGACTTAGGATGAGAACATGTTGAAAATATTATTATATGCTGTAGCACTATGGATTGGCACCAAATTTGGTAGAGACATTCATAATATCTAGACGATGAATCCTAGCGACTTTGGTGACCCCCTGATCTTCCATCCAGTGCCATCATCAGGTTAACTTTGAATTTGTCCAATACTTATCACCAAATACATGTGAGAATAATGACATTGCCTTGAGACTCATTGGTACTTTCAACCAAACACTTTCTGTATAGTATCCTCAGAATCAGTATGTAAGTGGTATGGACATGTACCTAAACCCTAGATGTTTAGCTTTTCCACTGCAGACCGTACTCTTAAATGTAGACAGTGTTGTTAGCTGCATCACTGCTTTGTCCATCACTTGCTTTATATCCTCTTGGTAATGCGGCGGTACATCTGTGCCCGACTGATTGTCTACAGAACAGCGTTGTATGCTGACATTTTCAGAACAAAAAAGAAGAGGCTTGAGTGTTTACAGTCTCTGTCTTGATCAATGGGATATTTATGGTTATATATATGGTTTGTGCGCTGAGTCCTTGAAGAGCAAGACTGTCGATTGTTCCTTGACTGCAGTGTTTGTAGCTCAAAAGATGAGTGGCCAAAAAAAAACGGGGCAGAATGTAACAGTTGCATTGGTATCAATCAAAACTTCTGATGATGGAAACACAAAAATCACCTTTCTAGTGTGTATCGAACTGAACTGCTGCTTGGTGGAAACAAAGCTTTTGGGTTTGGTGGTAATTAGCACACATTCGATAGACGCACTTAACTATGATGGCTACAATGCCAAACATTATACCTCCTACACATCAGCATCATAGCATTGTCACTGAGGGAATAAGTGCAGCCTCACAGAGCAGCTAGTGTGTTTAGTCTTGTTATTTATTGTTCATCTCTTTTGTCTTCTCTCGCTCTCTTCTTTATCCCCGATGAAAAACAGTGTTAAAGCTTACACATTTACTTTTGTTTGGTTTTACTATAGCATCAACTGCACTCTGTACTTTGCATTCAGTCAAAGCAACCTCTTTGCAGCAAATGTAGGTTTCTAGCTTGTTTGTCCTTATTTTCAGATAACCTCCAACAAAGATCTGCACCTGTGAACGGTCCATGCGAGGTCGAACATAACACGTGCCAACAAAGGGACGGGGGGAACTGTGGCTGACCTGATTCTCTGCAGGGTCTCGCTGCTACAAACCGCCTGCTGTCAAACACTAATGGGAAATAATGGCTGCAGCAGCATCACAGCGGCAGGCTGGGCTCGCTGGGGACCGGGGTGAAGGTATTGGGGTCACATCTTCCGACAGCACCTTGCATTGTCACACAGATAGCTACATACTGCACAGAGAGAAAACATCTGGAGGGAAGGTGGCGAGCAATGACGTCGGCCAGATGAGGTCGTATGGAAGGCTGCGACTTCTAGGAAGTCAGAAGGGTTGATTATGTGAGGCGTCGAAAGAAGTTGTAGGTTAGTCTCCTGGGGAGCTTTGGACCACGGTACTATGAGATTGTTTTACTGGGAAACATCATCATCTTTGGACATATTGAAAGCTTCTGGGAAGGTCTGGGCAGTTATTTTTCCTTTCTTAATGTAAATCATCACAGGTTCATGGGGTCAAGGACAGATGTGAAGGATAATTTGGTAAAGCTTTATTTTATGGGACTGTAATTTCCGAATAGTTGTGTTCAGTAAAGACGAAAACTCTCTGTGTGTGTGTGTGTGGGGGGGGGTGGGGGGGGGGGGGGGTCTTTTCCACGTTTTTCACCTCACTGACTTGGTCAATCCATGTGAAATTTGGCACAGTGGTAGAGGGTCATGGGAGGATGTGAATGAAGCAATATTACATCAATTGGCCAAAGGGGGGCGCTATAGCAACCGATTGAAATTGAGATGCCTCTCCTCATGAGGAACAAATAACTTCTGCTTATATAGATTTTCTGCCATTTTGAATTTTTTGAAAAACACTTCAAATTGATCTCTTCCTAGGAAGTTTGAGCGATCTGCATGAAACTGGGTGAACATAATCTAGGGACCAATATCTAAAGTTCCCTCTTGGCAAAAGTTGGAAAACTTACTAAAACTGAGCTTCTATAAGGCAATGAATATTGCGGAGGGCGTGGCTCATCACATAAAGGTGTATAACATCTCAAGGGTTTCACCCATCACCACGCAACTTTGTAGGCATATGACCACACATAATCTGAGGGGACCCCTCCATTATTGACCCCATCAAACAAAATGGGGGCGCTAGAGAGCTCATTTCTTATCTAGACCTAACCGCCATATGGATTTTTACTGAACTTGGTAGATATGTAGAACAGGACGCCTCTTTTTTTGCCTATATTTAATAGGACACTGAAGCATGACAGGAAGGATGGGAGAGAGAGAGCAAGGAAAACATGCAGCAAAGAATGAAGGCCGGATTCCAACCCCCACTGCTGCAACAAGGGCTAGCCGCACCTTTCCCGTGTGAGCTACCAGTGCGCCCCACTTTTAAGTCAATACAACATATAAACACTTTAACTATCTGCCTTTCAACGTGCTACCTCAACTACTAATGTACAGTTTCAGCCCACTAACTATCCCACTATTGGCGATGCTACTACTGTACTTTCAATAAAGCAATCATACTATCATATTGACAAAAACTCTGTCTGAATACATTGCTCTTCTTAATGGGTTCAGTTGACTATTTAATCTGCAGTTTCCTATGACCTGTATCCCAAACACACACCATGTGAAACTGTACGTGGGCAACTGTGCACTCAATGGGTATGGACTAGTTATTATTATTAAAGCTTCATGTAAATCCCAAATAGTTATCCATCCAGTATTTCTGAATTGTGGGATAGTGCTTTTGACAAATTTTGCATATTATAAGTACAGCCGACTGTAAAAAGACTTGAAAGTAATTATACTGGCAGTTAATTGGACTTAATGAATTGGAAGTGTATCAATTGACCAATCTCTATTTTCTCTATCATTGGTACAAAGTGCTGTCCAATGCACATCTGGTGGCTCATAGAAAAATTAAGTCATGCAAAAGAAAGTGCTTATTTCCCACACACTGCCAGCATTGCATGTATTGGAAATACAGCGTCTCAATTAAGAACATTTGATTACGGAATTACAAAGTCTTGGAAATGACTGGTAGATTATAGACCTATAAAATAAAGTGAAAGTAAAGTCACAAACATACAGTGGGAAATTCTTTACCAGTGCTGGGAATAACCTTGATGATATATCATAACAGTGAGTTGACTGATTCAGAGAGGCAAATACATTTTTAATAATATCAACCACAAACATCACTCTTGCATCAACTGCATAATGATAAAATTCAGCAAGCAGATTTTTCCTGTTTTCCAACTAAAATAACAAACTTTTTTTTTGTAAAAAAGAGCAAGAGGTTTTTATGTTCCCATGTGAAAACTGAATCTTCACAGTTTGTAGTAAACAGAGTTAAGAATATGCTTCATGTGATACAAAGTGAAGAGAAAATACAAATGAGCTACTGATCAAGCACCAGAGTCCCTCAAAGTGATTAGAGTGATTCTGCATATGGTATAATAAGACTTTTCTCCTTCTTTTTTTTACCCTGAGAAAAAAAAAATCTTAATTAAGTGTTTTAAATATTAAGAAAAAACAAAACTAATGAGCCCTCTTCATTGCATGCTGAAGAGGTTGGTTGGGGACATTCACAATGTGGATCTAATGTGGAGGCATTATCATGAGGGATGGCGCTGTTTTTCTAAGCAGATTCTCAGGTGTTTTTCATGACTTTTGTTAAGGAAACTTTCAGGTCAATTTGAAACACCAGGGATCAAAAAGTACATTTTGAACCTGTTCAATTCCTTCTCCACAGACAGCGATAGCTTCATTTCCTGAGCACACCTGAAGGTGTTGCGATCAGAACACTACTTTTCTTTAACTTCAGAAAGTGTATGAACTAGCAAAACTGGAGAAGGAAATTGCCAGCACACTGGAGTCCAGGTCCATTATTTGAGTGACTAGAACCATGATTAAGTGTCCTAAATTAAGGCCCAACAAAGGCAATCATAATGATTTCTGTGATGTCTGGCCTCGGCTCCAGCCTAGCAATTTAAAATGTTCCAACTGAGTCACAGGACACGGCATGTGGCTATTTTCTCATATGTTATTCATCCACCCAACAACTTTAAGTGTGTACCTTTTTTTATATTCAACGGCTCTGGTTATCAAGAGGTCACTGCTTCTTTTTACATTTTAAAAATGTACAGGCTTTGTAGCCTGCTCACCTCCAACCTCCTCACATCATAAGTGGTTCTTTTGTTTAAATTATTCAGATTTTATTGTCATTGGGCTTCAGCAGTCTCAGTCGGCTTTCCATCCCTGTGTTTTATGTTTATTTTGGAACTAACAAAAAGACAAAACCAGAATGAAATCCCAGGCATATGAAGTTTGAAGTCAATGTTGAGGCTATTTCTTTGGTAGATAACGGTTCCAGTAAAGATTTAACAGAATTAGATGTGCGGATACAGTTATCAGGATATTGTTTCTGGAACAACCCCGTCTACATTTATATAGAACTAGTAAATCGTCAGGGTAGGAGGTTTTATTTAGAGACAGCAGTCATAATTTGCACAAACACAAGGGTTTGCTTGTCGGAAAACTGTGAACAAGTCCCCAACTAACAGTCAAATGAAATGTTTTCTGTATTGCTTGGTTGTGAAATCACCTTCATTGGACATTTTGACTTTCATTTATATCTGCTCCATCACTGCATATCAATTCAACTAATGTTTTTAGTATCTAGTTCTTGTCTTGAATGTCTTCTCATATAGAATAATTGCTTTGGCTCACACAACTTTTGTGATGATTCATTTTTTTTGTGTAGTGTAGAGGAGGTTTTCATTTTTTCCTTCCAAAAAACAGATTTGCACAGCCAGTCAGGGCTCACAAAAGCATTTTCCACAAATATTGAATCAACACTGTTAGATTTCCGTATCATTTCTCGCCCTCCCGCTGAGCAGTTACACACATAAAGCAGCAATATGGATAAAAACACAACTCATCAGAGTTTACAAGTTCATTCCCCTCATTTTCTTTTTTGTTGTTGTTGGCCATATTGTGTCCTGATGCTTTCAAAGACAAACTTCACACTGCAGTAGATCAGCTAACAAGATTCTGCCCTTGTTGTCATTTTGCCGGCGGTAACGGCTCTGCTGGCTTCACTTGGCAGGACAGTTAAATTAGATGACTTGGCCTCGCCTGCGCTGCACGGCTCGACTTTGTGGCTGTTGGGTTAAAGATTGTTTCACGGCACAGACTCAGACAGATTTACTGAGTGGCAGACACACTATAAATATGCAGTAATGAAACTCATGAAATATTTATTGTCCAGCTTCTCCCTCCATCTTTTCACAGACAGGTGGGATGTGCTCCTGTGAAATAAGACTGGAAGATACTGGATGACATTACTGTAATGACTGCAAGTTACTATTCAAGCCAATATTCAAATAGAGGATTTTAACTCTAGTTATTTACATAAATTAGTCTAAGAGAGGCTGTCAGGGGCCATCCAGGCTGCAGAGCATTACTTTAGGACTTGCCAACATCCAGCATGGGCTCCATACGAGCTGCATGGCAATAACATTCTGTTATACGTAGGTCATGGCAAGTCAGTTAAAAAGCCAGTGCTCAATCACACACTGAAAACAAGTTTACTGTGTGTTGGCATCACATATACAAACCGTTGTTTGCATTTACACGGTTGTTCCAAGATTTAAGGAGGCTTTAGGGAAGCTACAGCACAGTGAAGTCAGTGAAGTTTTAGGACTGTGATAGATTTTTTATTGTTTTATCTCCGTATTGCAGCAAGTTGGGGATAAAATTATACAATGGCTACAGGGTGAAAGTGCTGCCTTTAAGTTGAAGTTGTTCACATCCATATTGGATTAACAGTGTCTGACTTGTGGGCATGTTTATATACAGTCCCTCAGTCGTAGTCCAAAGCAGCAGGATAATGATCTTGAACACACAGACAAGGCAAGCAGTGAACCAAACCGCGAAATGTCCTTGGCTGTCTGAATGAGTCACATGACCCGAATCAAACTGATCATTCACGGCTGACGACCAGACTGAAGACAACCCCCCCACCCCAAACAAACAGGAAGTGAGGATGGCAGCAGTATCGACCTGGCAGAGCAACAGTTAGGAAATGTCTGTTGTTGTCTGTGAGAGTGCAAACTATCTAAAATTCACCATTTTAAATGACAAATTAATTTAAGTTTATGGTCCCATAAAAATGGGAAGTATAAAAATCAATGATAGAGGGCTACATTTCTACACCGTTCTTCTGATGTGGATGTAAACATCATCAATTTTGAGCTGAAAGTCACAAGACATACCTCAATATGACTGCTTTCTAGGATATATTCACATGGCAACTACAGAAATGTTAAGGTAAGGTAAAGGTCACAGTTAAGGTAATTAAACTTAAGCTAAGATATGGCCATGATTAAGCAGATTAAATTCTTGTTTGGGCTCTAACCTCTAGGTTTTAATGAGTGGGTCCCTGTTTTGTTTGTCTTATGCATGCAGATGAGAACGCACATGCATGCACACGTGTCTGTGGATGACACAATACATGCTCCTGCCATAGAACGTATGGAAATAATGGATGTAGCCACCCTGACATCTCCCATTAGTTTGTGAACTCCCAGTTTAGGCTCTTAAGTCTGGCATTTTGGCCATCGTCATCTTGGATTGCTGGATCCAGGAGGGACCCAAAATGACCATATTTGGGCAAATTTAACCAGGTGAGTTATGTAAAAATATACCTCCAGTACAGTTGTCATGAATGAGGAAATTAGACCCAAACCATTTAATAGCATGCTGTGTACATGCTCATTTCTGCTGTAAAGCTGGGCATTTTAACATGGAGGTTTATGGGGATTGACTCACTTTTGGACACAGCCTCAAATGAGGAACTACAGTTTTTGGCATTTTTTCAGCCCTGGAAGTTAAGGACCTAATTGAATGTAATACATTGATGTGTAAAAGTAAGATTTTTTTTACTCTTACTTAAGTAGATATTTTTATGAGCACAATTACTTCTACTGGAGTCAATGTGAAGTGGCAGGGATGCATGATATACATCGGGCCGATTAATTATCTGCTGATAATGGGACATTTTACAATTCTGATAATCAAAATTACAGTTGACAAATAGCACCGATAATACGAAGCCAGAGTGCTTTCATTGGCTTAACAAGGGCAGCATCTACACACCTGACACAGTGGGTGGTGGTATCTTTAAACCTGGTTAGTGAGCCGCCAATAAACTGCAGCACGCTGTCTAGCGTGCAAAACATGTCGCAGAAGAAGACAACAAGATTGTGCCAAGGGTCTGATCTCTGACCTCCTAACACGCCACCAGATCAATAAACTTCCTGCAGCTGTTAAACAGGTTAGACACAACGCTGAAGGACTGTCTCCAGAGTGTTAGCACAAGCTAATTAGCAACAGCGGCAACCAACCAACACCAAGCTTTTAAAAGGCTCGACTCTGTTGTTAAACGTATTAATAACCGCCATGTGATGCTACATGCTGTGTTAGTAATAGTGACTGTCAATGGGTTAAGTCAAGGCTATGGAATATTAAATCAGTCATATTTTCTCACTACATCTTAGCCTTTCTTATTGTCAGATTTACATAAACTACAGATTATACACTTCTTTTTCTCTTTGAAAAACAAAAATGTGAAATGTTAAGTCCCTGCCAGAGGTCTAGGGGAAGGAGGGCGTAACACAGTGAAATGGAGGGAACTTTCAAAAAAAGAAAAAGGCAAGCCTAAAACAAATCGCCAGTTTAAAGGAAGTTTATTCAAAATGAAAATGGAAAAAAGGACCATCAATGAAAAACGAGCTCCAAAAGGGAACCAGATCACCTGTAGCAGGGACACACAAAAAAGAAAAGATTAAACACAGCCAACAAATATCACTGCACTTAGCCAAACTCTTACTTATTACCCATGTCTTAGAGACACGCAACTGTCATAGCCTTCTGGCCCACTGGCACCGGGACTACTCCTCCTTCATCCATTTATACCCTTGCTGATGAGGAATGATAGAGATCAGCTGCACAAAAAAAAAAAGGGCGGGTTATCATATCGGTTATCAGCCACGAGAAGCAGGTAATTATTGGATACCGGTATCGGTCGAAAAAATCCATATCGGCGCATCCCTAGTGGTGATACTTTTAGGCCTACTTGAGTGCCACTTTTGTTTTCTCTGCCACTACTGAGCAGCACTATTCATCATCAAAACATCAAATGAGGAAATACTTTTTGAACTAGTTGTTTACATCTTTGCCAAGAAGCACTGAAGCTGTTGTGAAGGCTCAAAGTGGCCCAACAACTTACTAACACACTATGTTTATTATTTAATCACCCATCAAACACCATCAAAACGTTTGCTTTGGAGAATGGTTGGCAGTGTATGATACCTGCATGGGTGATTAATGGACTAAAACATGCAAAGAGGAAAAGTAACACTTCCTCAACTCCTGTGAAATACAGAAGTCTCACCCCAAATTCTATTAAAGTTTGATCTGAAGAAAATTTGAAAACTTTGAAAAAAAAAGAGCTGAGTGCTCTTTCCAACATGGCAGGACTGTATGGGAGGACTCATGCAGGGAGGATGGCTGCAGATAAGAAGGATATGAAGCCTGGGTTTTAAGATTAAAGGAGAGTGTCCTTGTTTTACTCGGAGAGCTGAAAGAAAGTTGTCTTTTCCTCTCTGCACCCACGAGACGTCCGACCATTTTAATGCATCATTTCTTCACAGTCCACAGCCTTGGGTTCATTTCTCTGATGTTCTCATTAAGCTCCCCTGAGTGGCTGCTCTTGTATGACATTGACAATCTATGTAACATCTTATTCATGTCAAACTGTACTGAAAACCTGGGAGGCCTCTCTGTTAGTGGCAATTAATTTACATGGCAATAACCCAAATGATAAAGACCAAAACCATTTGCTTAAACATCAGTCCATTTTTCCGCCAAATTACATGTTGGATTTCTTATTCATTATTTTTACTGAAGGTTTTCATCTGCCTCAGAGCTCCAGTAACTCCCTGAATGAGAAATATCACACCCTCAAAACCCAAATGGATCTAGGCGAGGATGAGGCGTCCATCTCATCTGCCGTAACTGCTTTGTTTTATCGGTTTGAGTCCTGCAGCTGAATGGCGCCACAGACAAACGCTGTCAGTGTGTGTTTGCTCATTTGGCAGCACTTTTAACACATTGCGTGTTTTCAGAACGCTTTTCTACAAGGAGAAACGCCACATGGGAGCAACAGCTTGTGTAAACAAAATCTTAAGCAAAACAACCCAGCCGTAAACAGCAGACAGCCTCGCACTCATTCACGCATACACACACATACTCCAAACACAAACACATTTACTTTGCCCTCAACCACCTACAGTGCATCACAAGAACAGCACTTTCCTTCATAAAGACACTCATATGCCAGGAGCTCTGTGATGTCTTCACACTACAGGTTTGGGATGTCATTAACAGACTACTGAGCTGCTGAGATAGTAAAACCAATTAGGAGTCTGAATATGCTTCTCTAATACAGAGACGAGACGAGGGGGCTCAAGCTGTGGAGGTCTGTCGACTGGTGATAGTGGAGTTCAGCAATTTCATCAAAAACACATCCACATTGTGATTGCTGAAGGAATTTTAAGAAATCTGCCATGATACAAATGAAACTGAGATTATTTCTACTTTTTTGGTAGATTTGGTTTATACTGTACATATTGTGACGGAGCAAAAATGTTCAAGGAGTTCAACAATTTTATTACAGGAAGATTTCAGAGCTTTGAGAAACAACCGTAACAAAAAATAACCCTTTTCATTTGGCTGTGACAGATCATTTTAGAGCGCCTTCACTCTGGCAGTCTATTCAAAGTCTGAGAGCTGTTTGGCCGAAAGTTTTTTAACACAAACACATTTTCACAAACTCTGGATTGGACCAAGAAACCACACCTGTTTTTTGATGGACAACACCACAGCTCTCTAAAAGTGAAGCCAAAACATCTCGATTGCCCCCTGGTGGCTGGCTGCAGTATGAGTCATAAACCCCGCCCCCTTTATGTCAGCAGATGGAAGGGTCAAATTAAGAGATCAAAGTACATGTCAAATACATTTTCTCCCAAAGATGTTTTGTCATTTTAGGTAGGTCTTATTATGCTGCTGTGTGCTCAAAATGTTCATTTGTCTTATAAGTTTGGTTTTAATTAGTTATTTGATGCCAAAAAATGGAGTTTGACATCATGATTGACAGCTATGTGCTCCAGTTGGTGTGCTCATGATCCGTGGGGCTGCTTGTGATTGGTCGGACAGATACATGGGGCAAACTTGATACCCTAGCTTCAAATGAAGTCACCAGTGCAAGATGGTAGCATCCATATCTTGGCTCCATTTGTATACAGTGGCAGTAAGTGGAGACACATTGAACGTCTTTTCACACAGTCTATGATCTGACTCCGCCTGAATAAGGTAGTCTGAAACTGACTGCACTCAGGAGAAAATTATGTCCGCTTATCATGATAACACCACAAGAGTCTTTGTTGCATTGTTAGGAGGGATTTATAGGGTTACAACAAAGTTTAAGAGCCTACACTGTAGTGGATATACACCTTGAAAATTGAAAAGAGCATTAGCTCAGGCAGGACATGATGTCAAGCTCAGCTCACATCCCAGCTGCATCAGCTGATCTTAAACAGCCCAGTCTACTGATGGAGCAGCTGACTGATGGAGGGGAGACAGCTGATAGATCACATGATTTCTTTCTATGCAACCAATTGGCAAATCTGATTCAGGGCGCCCTGTTTAAACAACTTTGTCCTGCCTACTATTGTTGCTTTCTCTGCAAGCCACTTTGCAACCTGCCTCCACCCCAGCTCCTCCTTTTCATGATGTGTCTAACTTATCAGTGTCATTTCTGTTTGTCATTGATGCTGCTCTGCTCAGATCTCAGTGGGTCTTTGCTGCTGCTTTCCCTCTCCATGTAGGCGCATGGTAGGACAAGGAGGTCTGCTCTGTCTCGCTTAAGGCTTTTCATGTAGGCGCGTGGAAGGGCAGAGAGGTGTGCTCTCTTTGCTTTAAGGCTTTTCAAGTAGGCGTTTGAAAGGGTGGAGGGGTGTGCTCCTTCCACCTTAGGCCTTCCACGTAGGCGCGTGGGAAAGGCTTTCTGTGTAGGCCTAGGAAAGGCAAAGAGGCAGAACAGAGCCATGCTGCTAAATATAATACTGCAAATGAAAATGAAGTTTTCTTTGACTTAACTGATCCTGACTGAGTTGTAAGTCGTGGCTACAGTAGCTACAGAAATACATGGAGGCCAGTGGTGATCAGTCAAGGTTCTGATGCTGGTGAAGCTTGTTGATAGTGAAGACAGGTAACACACTTCTGGCAAGGCCATCTTTAATGCTGCCCTCAAGGTGATTGTCGCTCTTTACCATAATGTAAATGAAAGAATGTAAACATTGCCATTGCACAGCAGCAGTTTCTTATTCAGTAATAAGATGAAGTGACACAGAATGTACTTGGATGCAGCTCTGTCACATCCCTGTCACTCTATAACACAAAGGTAATGAAATAATGTCAACACAGTTCCTGTGTGAAAATGTAACTGAAGCACAACACCACCTGACCACATATGATACATGCATCTATTGCTTCAGCTTCAGATTGCTGTTAGCTAAATTTAGGAACAAATTTGAATTATTATTTTTCACATAACATTACCAAACAAACATTCACTCTTACTTCCCTTTTCAGGTATCTGTATTTTACTGTGTTGTACTTGTTATTTATCAGAAATATATGCTGCAGGATTTAAAATGCTGCTGCAGAGCCTCTAAGTCATAGAAAAACTATATGAGAAGGTTTGAACCGCACTGATAGAACTGCAGGCATCACGTACACAGCCAGGCTGCTCGACTGCAGTATGGAAGGTTCTGTTCTATATGCACCCTCTGTCAGCATGCACGCTCAAACTTGTTTAGTACAAGCATCTACAAGATCATTCCTGTGTGTTTATTGCACTCTGTGTTAAAGTGATCCTGATATGGCAAACATCATCCTCCCCCTCTCTCACTGACTCACATACTGATGTGCTCAATATTGATTTCCTGACTGGCCGGGTTTCCTTCCCTTCCCAGTCTGTGAGCATCCCGAGGAGTCAGTTAATGGTGCGTTACTAACTCCAGCCCAGTCATCCTTTACATGCTGCTCTCACAAGAGCCCCCTTCACCCTGAATATCCATTACTGCCGGACTGTATAGTAACGGCAGGCCATGCTCATAACATATTTATGAATGCGGCCCGAGGGAGGCTCGCGCTCTGAATGCTGATGTGATGTTCAGGTGTCACATTTATTGCTTTATCACTTTTTCCTTCTCTGCCATTTCAACTCGACAGCGTCACTAGTGCGGCTAAAAAAGCAGTCGCACCATCCTGAAACTGAATTACCAGGAAAGTTAATTAGCAGGTTGCAAGTCAGGGTGGCATGGTGATACAGTGGTTAGCACTGTTGCCTCACAGAAACAGGGATCTGGGTTTGAATCTGCTGTGGGTTTGGGCCTATTTCATTTCATTAAGCACTTAACTCTATTCGGCAAACTATTTTTTAACAATGTTCTGTTGTCAGGATTTAATTAGGATGATAAAAAGCATTGGTTTACTCATGTTTTTCTTGTTTATAGGTCACTGGAGACCCAAAGTGTGCAAGAGTTTTACATTTTTACAGTATAAACATGAAATATATCAATGAATTAAAAGTTTACCGAAAAGTTTACATGCAGTATAATTTTAATATATGGCTTTATCTGTGTTGTATGAGTGCTGGATGACCCAAAATATGTAGGAATGTTGCATATAGCCTGTGCATGTCGAGCTTGGTTGGCAGGCTGGGCTTTGATCAAAGAGTGAAGCAGAAAAATACACAGGTTTGAGACCTGTGTTTGCTACTATGTTCAGCAATATTCACGTGTCCACTATTTCTCACTTATCATGACTCAGTGTGAGAGCATCATCTAAATGTGTGCAGTGTAAATGTAAATGTGATTGTAAATATAAATGTAAATGTCTCTAAGTTGTGATCCCTCAGTGAAAGCTCTCCTGTCTCAGCTGAAAGAAAAATGGGAAATGCTGTGTTGTAAAACAGCCCAGCAGGATGCAGATGAGTAAGACTCGGAGGCAGATAGTAAAAGCAGTACAGGTGTTGAATTTCGAAGTGTGTGGTGAAGCTACAGAGGGATTAGGGAATGTTAACACTCAAATCTATAGTTATCACAGTTGAGGCCTTTTCAATAGAGTGCCATTTCCAAGGCAAATCTTATACAAGTGACTTAAAATCTGAATGAAGCTACATACAAAGTGACATTTTGCTCTTCTGGAATGCAGCATTTATGTCATTTACTCCAAGGTAAATGAAAACAATTCTGTTGTTTTCACCTGCGATGACACAGGACCAGCCAATCACAACATAGGACTTCACTCACAGCAACAGATACGTGATAACACACTTTAAAAAAAAAATTACATCTCATTGCAGCTGGCACTCTTTGATAAAAAACTGTGTTCAGATAATGACACTTTAAATCCACTTAGCAATAAGAAATAAAATTTCTTATGAATTGATGCTGAGTTCACAAAGGCACATGAGCACTGGCTATAGGTGGTGACAGTAAGTAATTATTTACATGATTAAAAACCAGAGCAGCAGTTGTTTGCCTTGGTCTCTGTGGATTCACCAGACTAAGCCAAGCTAGTCTTCTTCTTCCTATAACAGGCTCAACTCATGTCAGAGAGGATCTTCTCAAATAAAGGGCTTGCATACCCAAGACAGTAGAAGACATTTTGTCCTTTTGTGGTGCAAAATCTAATTAAAATAACCACTTTACTTGTTATTCTCTGCAAAATGACCCTTTTCCCATGATAAACATTGTTTTTTTATTATTTTACAGACATTTCCTACTGCATGACTCTTGCTGCTGGTCTATTATCTCTCTTTCTGTTGGAGCACCCTGTGCCTTGGTAGGTTTGGGGAATTTCAAATTGTCTTTATGCAAATCATTAATCTCTTCCTTATCTTAAAGGTATACTATGCAGGAATTATCAGTTATTTGCAAACAATATCACCAGTAAAAGCTAACCCCAGATTCATAGTCATTTGTTATATTTGTGTTTTTTTGGCTAGCGATTTTCTTAGCTTCCTCTTGGACACGTGCTGCTAATGGTCTGGCACCTGTTGCTATGTTTTTATAAAGTCCTGACCTCACCTGCACTCTATGCCCAGTAATGTCCTAAACACAGCAAAATAAGGCAGAAGGCAGGATCTTTGCAGAAAAATACTCAGCTATGCACTTAGGCCTAGTCCACACGAGCACGGGTATTTTTAAAACCGAACTTTTTTGGCCTTCAGTTTTAAAAAAATCTGCGTCCATACAAGCGGTGTAATAAAAATACCTCTGTCCACATGACACCACAAATTCCACTATCAAGCAATGTAATACACATGCCAAAGCAGTAGGTGGCGATATAACTCCTAACTGTAAGGCCATTGTAGCCAATCAGAAGGCAGTAAAACGTAATTACCAGACCCCCCTGGTTTAACGCATTGGAGCAATATCATACAATTTCGGACATTTAACGTGATAAACTAATTTCAATTCAACATGGTCATTTGCTTAGAGGATTCAGCTGAAGCATATTGAGTGTTATATGTCATTAAGATGAAGTATTTGCTTGTTTTGTGGTTAATTATGCACATGATCCTTTTGACCCCATCATGCAGACAGGGGCAAAAGGATCAATGTGCAGCCTCCATTTCCTTTCTGATTGCGTCCGTCTCGTTCATTCAAACTTTGTAAACATGGTTGGGATTTGTAGGGGACACATGTATGCTGCTTACTATAAAATGTGTTTACTATAAATAAATGTATCTCTGTGCAGAGAGAGAGCTTAAAATCTTCATCAGGAGGTCAACATGAGAGAAGGTCCACTTTTGGAAATGCATGAAAGCCCTGAGTCAGGAGCACAGACCTTTCTTTTTTTTCATTCAAGGTTACAAATAATGCTGTTATGTTCCTTAAATGGCTTGATTTAGTTATCAAAGTTTCATTTTCTTAACAATAAAGAGGCCGTGTTCATCCATTCTAGTTCTCTTATAACTGCATGTTATTATAAAATAACTTCAAATCAAATCCTTAATCATTAATAAGTGTGCGTGCTTCCCCCGCCCTTCCCAACAAAAATCCCCCCCCCCCCCCCCCCAGAAAATAGTTCCGATGTCCATGATGATACAGCCACAAAGTGCTGATATGCTGCTAAATAGCAGCAGTATTTTGTTTAGGTCCATCCTCGCACACACTGGATCGGGTAATAACACAGCTGTTTTCTGTTTACGTCGCACACTGTGACGTCATACAATGGAGACGAGACAAAATAACTCCGGTTATCCTGTCCACACATCACTGCTGACACCGGACTTTTCCAAAAAGTTCACCCTGGACTCCAGTTACAAATAACTCTGGTTACAGAGGCCCAAAACTGTGGTTACGTGTGGATGAAAGGCCAAACCGTGAGCAAAGAGTCACGGTTTTATAAATACCCGGGTTGGTGTGGACAGCCCCTTAGTGGGTCATAAGTGATGTTTGAGAGTGATTACTTTTGTTAGGAAAATCCTGCTTTTAGTGCATCTGAGCGAAGTCTAAGCTTTTGGTGCCCTCATGTTGGGTTGTGTTTGTATAAGTTCATTTGAAATATCTTCTGATGTGGTGCTCAAAACTTTGTGAGAAAATGTCTGATAGGTTCATGAATCATGATGTACAGCATTGTGACTTTTGTTGTATTAATGTCTATTTCTAGTGAGTTACTTTTGTTGTCTGCTTTCTGGTGAATTTATAGTGTTAAAAAAGAACCAATTTGTTGCATATTGTGCACTTGTCTTCCCATGTTAAAAATGCTGTTTCCTTTTCAATTTGGATGAGCCCTCCAAAAGGGAGCTCATGACTTGTACACATTGATCAGAAGCCAAAAAACTGAAGGGAATCCACTAATGACAGGACTGTGAAGAGCAATTTTCTTTGTTCTTTGGTAGATCATATCCATTTGTATTACCTGCCTCTTCATGAAAGTGGATCCATTCACTGTTATGTTGGAATTAAACAGTATCTCAGGGGCCCTTACCTTTACACTCAGATGTCAATACTTATAAAATTGGCAGTAATGAAGTTCTGTGACCCACATAGATTTTACATAATTGCAAAATATGTAAACTGTAGCTCTTTATAAATCAAGGTCCCCAACAAAGCGTGTGTTTTAAAAGGCTGTCACTAAGCTACTGGTGAAAGGAGTGCAGGTCTGCCTTATTGTTTGGCTCTGACTTTATCAAAGGGTGTGAAGTTTCCTTTGATCAGAGCATGTGGCTTTTCTCTTTACATTCATACCAGATGTGTTAATTTCAACAGCATTCGGACAGTAATGAACAAAGCCGCACTCTGAACAAGGACAGAATCTTTTGATGTTACAAATTGCTTTTTTTCCCACAGTCATGGACATGGCAAACATTTGAACGAGTAAAACTGCCTTTGACAGCCCTCTGACAAGTCTACCTCTTCTTTAACTACCTACTGCCTGAAGGCCTGCCTGAAAAATGGATGGCAGCTGTAGTCAGCTTTTATTCAAAGCAGTTACTGCACCACTGATTGCAGTGGGGACCTGCAGTCATGGCAAAAAGTTTTAGTATTTGTAAAACTTTCCACATGCATATATGATATTGAGTTCTCAGAATGTATCCAGAGGAATCAAAATAGTCCTGTGGAAAACCCACCCATACCTGATGTGCAGTAACCAGATTCGGAAGGGTACCAACGGACAGCCCGATACAGACACGGGTTACTTAGACTTGATAAGAAATCATTGGAAAAAGAGCAGCACTACATGAAATTTTCCTAAACCTCACAGTTCACACTCTGCCTCAAAAAACACATTTCTCTTCTGTATTAATGCATCATGTGATGGGAGCAAAGAAAAGTAGATCTTCAGGTGACTTTTGAAGACAAGAGAGGGATTCTGCTAATTGAGTTAAGTAACTTGCCCCACCACCAAGGGAGCACACAAGTTACACACAAGTTCCCTCACAGTGAAGGTAGGACTAGTCGTCATTCCTGACTAATTTGAGATGAGATGCAACGGTTGTTTGTTTCAGACCATTTGCAGAAGTTTTACTAAGCATGCTGGGAGCCCAGCATGCGTAGAACTGCCATGTTGTGCTGAACAGAGGGGCTTGATGGGTCCACCAAGGAGTTCAGTAAGATTAAGTTTTGGAATATCAGCAAAACAGATTGAGATTTGTGGCAAGGCAATACAGCATGAGAGATAGGTAGAGATGGGTGTCATCAGCATAGCACTGAAGGAGGTTTATAGTGAGAAAAGAAGGGGTCTAAGCACCAATTCGCTCACCCTATGAGGCAGGATTTCAACCAAAATGGCGCTGTACCAGAGATGACCAGTCAGGAAAGGATGGACAGAAGGATTTGCAGTTTAATTGCATCAAAGGCTGGAAACAGGTCCAGCAAGATAAAGACTGATGACTGACCTTAGTGCTGCTTTCACTGACATTATGTCAGTTTTTGTAGAATGACCCAAGGGGTTAAGTCTGATCTGAAAAGTGCAACCAATGTGGAAATGCCTTAAACCTGCATTCTTTCTATTGGCCAGCAGGGGGCGATTCCACTGGTTGCAAAAGGAAGTCTGATTGTGTGCAGTCTATGAGAAAATGATCCTACTTCTTACTTGATTTGCTACTTCAGTAAACATTTTCCTCATGACTTATGTCATAATTGCTCTTTTCAAGCCTTTGTTAATACAGCATGACGTTAATTTTGTAAATTATTGCACCATTTAGAGTAAAATAAACAACAACGCAGGCTACGTTTTAGGGTCTGGCTACATAGTAATTGACAGGTCCCTATCACAGCGGTATCCTTGAGTTAGCAGTCAGATCCACATCCACATCCACATCCTCTCATTCAAATATGGTCACTTCTGGCTTTAACAAACCAAGATGGCAACTGCCAAAATGCCAAACTCAAGGCTTCAAAAAAGGCCGTCCACAAATCAGTGGGTGATGTCACTGTGGCAATGTGCAGTTTTAAACAGTCAAGTTGATTATTTTGCGCAAAGAAAGCAGAGACTTGAGTAAAAACTGCACACTCAGTAACTTTTGATAGGAAAGATAGCAGCGAGACCGACCTGTAGTTCTTAGCTTCAGGTGGGCTTATTCATGTTTTGAATCATTCATGTGTGGCTCTTGAGAAAATTCTGTGTATATATTGTACTGAGCCATTCGGCCTGTGTGGGAGTGTGCTTGAGGAGATACAAAAACATGTGTCTAGATTGGTAAAAAACAGAGGGCAACATTAAGGCAGATATTACTGACGAACTCTTTAAAGTACAGGTGTGTGTTTTGGCCTTAAATCTCAGTACCCCACCCTTGATGCTGTTACTTTATCTCCCAGAGTTAAACTCGAAACCAATCAAAGCGAGATAGTATGCAAAGTTGAGAATAAATATCAGCTGAACTAAACTG
The DNA here is from genome assembly GCF_041903045.1 of Epinephelus lanceolatus. NCBI lineage: Eukaryota > Metazoa > Chordata > Actinopteri > Perciformes > Serranidae > Epinephelus > Epinephelus lanceolatus. Next base: position 39,630,256 of record NC_135744.1, on the reverse strand, counting down.
ACATCTGGAGAATTTCAGGCACTTCGGCACTGAGCAGCACCTGCAGGAAGACATATGGCCCGCTAGCTTTTGTTTACTTCAGCGCCATATGCGCCAAGAAGTGCATGCAGCTCGAAGAATTCATATTTACACACATTATGCTTAAGTGTGGATGCACACAGTCACCTCTCCTCAGTGAACAAACACAAATAAATACACCCACACCTAAACACAATCATATGCATCAGCTCACACGTTTTATGACATTTGAAAAAGGAGGACAGTTATGTTTTCATCATCAAAGCCCAAATCAACTGGAGAGGAAAACAAAGCCAGATGAACACATGGTGCTAAGAGCAGTGATGGATGGCGGAGTGATGCATGAGATAGAGGCAAAGAGACTCCAGAGATCAAGATGACAAGGCTGCCGGTTTTTCCCTCGCTCTTTGTTTTTCTCCAGATGCCGTATGGCAGCCAACCTCTGCTTTTTACAGAAAGGCCTCTTGTCATTAATTAAACATTAAGCACCTCAGCTCCTGAACGTCAGACAGGAAGTCTTGGAAGTTTCTTGTGACAGATGCCATTGTTTGCAATGTGCCACAGAGCCATAATGTCACTCAAGGAAGGAAGAGAACCAGGTGCAGCTGTAAAAGTATTCAAAGATAAATCAGATTTCTCTGAAAATTTTCAGATGAAGTTCTGGATACACAGTCGAGGGACAGGATGGAGCAGTACACTAATCCATTCATTCCCTACAGAGCTGTGGAACCAGGAAAACTTGTCCAATAATAATAGCAGCAACAACTTTTGCCTTGCCAACCTGTAGTCCAACACCATGAGGTTTATTTTACTGGAATAAATGTACTCTCTACCCCATACATTTATGCCTTTAAAAGAGTTATGTTTTGTCTCATGGAAGCTTATATAAAACCAAATATAGACACTGCGCAGAATATGAGGAAGATGCCTTAAGAGCTGCAAAAGAACTATGCTAGTGGGTTGTAGATTTTTTTTTCTTTCTAGACATAGACTCAATCTCTCAGTATGAAAGCAGACTTGTGTTTGATCTCAATCGCTTAACAAAAGGCCATTGTGATTACATTTGTGCTGAATCCAGATTACGCTGGCCGAGGTATGAGATAACTTGTGTTTAGAAGGGCTACTAGATGTTAGCTATCAGTTCTGTTTCTCCGATAACTTAATGTATGAGCAGGGTGGGCTGATCAATAGGTTTCCAATGGAACCAGTTTTTATATGATCAATAAAAGATTTATTTTCACTGATTAATTTAGCAATATCTTTACTCACATTATATGCACGATTTAAAGGCTGACAACTTACCTATTCATCTCTGCCACTTTGATTCTTGGTATCTTTACTGATTAGATGGTAGAAATTAGTGAAGAAATACAGAGATATTCTTTGGCAACTAGATCCCTTTGTGAATTTCTCTTAATGAGGCAGTAGGCAGCATATGAATTCAGCCCCCAGTGGAGTAGAGGCCCTGGTGGTGGGTAAAAATAACCATTGATATGACTTCTGGCGACTAAAGACAATTATCCTTGGAAACGATCTTTATCTGAAGAGCCAGATGGATTTGACCTGGACCCGATGAGCTCGTTAAGTTGGACCTAGAGCAGTATCGCACTCTGAAGGCTGGCTATTGATTAACACTGGAGGTGGTGAAGCAGGGATAACTACTGCACAAAACTGACAGCTATAATAAGTTTAGTTTTTAACTTTTAAGTAGGGTTGGAAGTAATGATTGTTTTTTATTGATTATTCAATATTTTGTTTTGTCTGTAAAATGCAAACAAAAAGGAACAACTGCCCATCACAAGTTCCCAGAACCAAGTTGACAGCTTCAGTAAATAGTTGTCGTGTTCATAAAATAATTAAATAGTTAGCACAATTGAATTTACAATTGAACATGACTTTGGTCCGTCACTACGCACAGAATAATTACGTTGTGTACTGTTTTGTCACAGTTCAGGTACAATTAGACATAGAGAAAAGCAACCCGACAAATTAAAAACTGCCTTACCGGGAAACTATTTTACCAAAATGCAAACAAATCTGTTCAGGCAAAAGTAGGAGGCAGTTATCAAATAATTGCCAAGGTCACTGGTCCGCAATGGCAGATCAGGCAACAATTAGGCAACTGGAAAGAGAAAGGTGGCTCGTATTTATCTGCTGGGGCTTAAATGAAGGAACAAGGGACAGGTGTGCAGAGAGCTGGAAAACTTAAGATGTTGATTGGTGGACAAATAAGGAAAACCAAGGTCTAAAATAAAAGGCCGTAGGGAAGAGAAATGTTCAGATGTTATGCCAGGACATATTTAAATGGAACAAGGTGGTAAGGAGGTGGGATAGCATAGATGATAAGGCTCTGGGAAGGAGTAACTGTCAGGATACTGCACCATTCCCCAGTTCAAGAAGGCATGAGGGCAATTTTTCTATGCCTCCGCGCCAGCAACAGCTGTGTTCTGCAAAAACACATTATTGAGCGTCATCTCAGCAACAGAAGAGAGAAGACATTTGGTCAGATACTAATTTGAAGACATTATCTTTGATGCCCATCTTGAAACTGTGGTGACTGTATAGATTTATTTCTTCTATTTTTTCTGATCAGTGAGTAGGAATATTTTTTCTACATAGTTTGTTGTCCTGTTCTTTCCTGGGATAAAGCTTGTGTGACCTATTTTACTTAACTCCCACTGGGACAATAATAATGTAACTGAATCAAGATAATGGCTTGTGTTCAGGCTACAGCTCCTGCAGTACAGTAGACAGCTGTAGGCTGCTTGAAGATCGTTAGTTTGGAGAAATGAAGGTCTGCAAGCTGACAGCCAACAAACTGGAGGCCAAGGTCAATGTGGGCTAACAACTTGGTATTAGGAATCTGATGTGTCAGACCTGAGGCTCCAGTATGGGGATTCAGGTCAGTTCAGGTCAGATTCACATCTCATCAGTGTGCACAGAGAGAGAAAATGTGTCCTGTAGAGGTCAAGACTGAAAAGGTGAATGCTCCTAATTGGTGGTGAAGTGCAGAGCAAAGTGCTGTGACTCGATAATAAAACATGTCAGATTCAATCACCCCAACTCCATCGCAACTGGGGGACACTTTGTTTTACTTGACTGCTTGTGATTGATCTCCTACCACACGCACACATACACACACATACTATACCCTTCGCTCATAAATGCTCACTGACCCATGAATACAGTGAGTAACTCAGAGTCACCTCCCACAACTGCCACCACCAGTATCTGCCTCTGTAGAGCAGAGCAAAGGAGTGAAAGTAAATTACCAGCTGCAGTGAAGCGTCTTGTATAAAACTTGGATTCATGACAAGCGAACATCAAACTGTAGTGTTGTGAAGGGAAAATTCCCCTTTGGAAGTTTTCTTTTAAAGGAATACTCAGTGTTCCTCCATATAGAAACACATGCCCTGGATAAATTACTACTCTAGGTTCATGTTATACTCATTGGTTGTAATTACTTTATCGTCTTCATCTGACAAATTATGTTTTGTCACAAGTTTGGTATAAAGGACCAAATACACTACAACACCCATGAGTCTTGAAGTGTCTAAAGTCGGCGCCTGGAAGTGGGCCTGTAGGCTCCCGACCTTGAACCTCTTGTCTCTTATCGGTTGTCCTCAGATGTCGATTCTGATATCTTAGGCTCAGCTAGTAAATACTTAAAGAAACACTGGAAACAGGCAAAGTCCGATGCAATCAAGTTTAATGTGTCAACAGGCTTTAACACATACAACTTAGCGAGTCAGACTCTGGAGTGTGACTGAAAAACTGCTCTCAGAACCCTGGCTTATATGCTGGTGGAGATTCAAATGAGTCTCCACCTCTTTTTGCTAATCCTTCCCACTCAAGTCCAATTCTATTGGTGGAAAACTTTTCTTTGTGTCCAATTCTGATTGGGCCCGTTTTTAATAGTGTAATGCAGCCTGGAATTTCCCAAATCTTCTACCCTTAGGTCTGGTTTCGCTTTCACTCTATTTTTAAAAAACGTGAATTTTGGGGACTTTTTATACAGTCCTCAGTGCTCTCATTCTTATACAAAGTGAACCTTTAGAATACAATATGTGAATGTGTGTGTGTATTACAACATTTGAGTATGTGTTTCATCATTAAACAAGACATAGTGTGTTCTTTCGGTAGGTGCATACAACATGATTACATAGTCTAGTGCTATGAATACTTTGACATATACAACAATGTTTTATCATATTCAGATACAGATCAAGGAGTCTTATAATGCCTTGTACATGAAACATGATTATATGATCTTTTTGTCTCTTAATCAACTTATGTATCTTAACCTTGTTACTTGATTTGTTGGACACGAACTTTTACACTACAGTCTCTGCTGCCATTGTTATGGAGGAGAAGCCAGTCAAAGGCATAAACATCGGTGAATTCCTCCCAGATTATAACAGAATATATACCCGAACTGACTTGAACTGCTGAATGTTTTAACAGGGTTATACAAGCATAAGCTTTAGCCCTGGCACACCGTTAGTGGTACATGCAGCCACTATCAGAAATAACTGGGGCCAAAGGGTAAAACTGACCCCAAGGCATCTGCCCCAGAGAACACGATCAGGAGGGTAAATAAAAAAAATCATGTGGTTGTGTGTATAATTCCTTATCATTTCGGACACAGGGGGTAAAAATCACACAAAATTGCTCTGTGAAAAAAATATATTTTAACTTGATGACTGCGACTTTCCTTAAAGTAATCGTTTGACATATTGGAATATATGCTAATTTGCTTTCTTGCCATGAATTAGTTGAGAAGGTCGACACCACTCTCTAAATATGAAGCTAGAGCATGGACACAATTAGCTTAGCTTGGCTTAGCTCATTATAACACTGAAAATGGATGAAACGGTGAGCCTGTTTGAAGTCTCTCTTCTTTTTAAAGGCTGCTGTAGTTTAAAATTATAGCAGGCGTATGCACCATTTGTCTCTGCGCGTCACAGTTTTCATTAAAATTCTTGATGTAGCATACCCACGAGTCCTGTTATTATCACTGAACATGGACCTTTGCTCTACTCTAACCCATGTATTCCCCCCAAGAAATGGAGCCCTTTGGGGGCTGTAGAGAAGGATAGATCTGAAAATGCATGCTGTAATATGAAAAGGGAAAGAAAAAAGGGAACCAGAGCTAGAATGAACACACCCATCCATGCACAAACACACTCTACTGGCGCATTGATGCCCTCTATAATCCTCCCCTCCCTTGCTGTTGGGGGAAGCCATCATGTAGAACAGCTGCTTAAGACTCCGGCTGATCAAATTATTACCTGCCTGATCTGACCTGCCGGCTGCTTTGTACTTTACCAGCATGCTGAGGTAAACAAATCCCTGGAAAACAACCTTTCCCCCACAGCTCTGACATGAGTTTTACGATTATGCCCTCTGAAATGTATCCACGATGAAAGCACTTATTTTGTGAGAGTAGAAAAATGTTTCCAAATTGCACCATCCAAATGACGAATGTCCAATTAGTCTGACTTATTCTACAAGTGACTTTGGCGGGAGAAGGCCTTTTCAGTGGATCATAGTACATACACCAAATCCAAATTATGAGGCACTGTTATTTTGATTAGGCTGCTGTTATGATTATCAGTGGAGTAATCAGATTGTTAATGGAATGAAAAGTTACCATTATACAGCCATTATAACCAGTGTAATAAAAAAAGCAAGATATATTGCTACACCTAGTAGTTTGAAAACTAGTTAAAGTTCAGCGATTAAACAGATGTATGTTAAATTGTTTTTTCTCCCTTCTGGCAGAGATACTGATTACACTCCGAGGTGAGCAGTGAGCCTGGCTGCTGATACAATTCATTTAATAGCACACTCTATGCTTTCATGGTCCCATTTAGGTGATTGATTCTGGGCATCTCAACCAGCTCAGCTATGCATTAGTGATGAATACCGCTGTGATTTAATGTTCTCTTGTGGAGGTGCTTGGCAATCAGCTAATTTTGTAAACAACACAACACCTGTATTCTTTTGTTATTTCCATCATGGGAGAAGAACACTGAATGTCACAATAAACATGATTTCACAGAGGAAATAGCACTGTGATTATTAAAATGTTGTCTTTTTATCGCTTTTGTGTTGTTGGCATTAATCTGGCCTTGTTGAGATATGCCTCCTACTTACTTTGGTATTCCACTCATAGCATAATGCACATGTAGCAAGTACATGTAGTAATGCTCGATAAGAAGAGTATGAGTTTATTTATAAGGTGGTAATTGGACTAGATCAGAAAATGCTAAGGTTCGGCTCTGGGAGGTGCGTGTGGCAGTATAAAGACAACACAGACAAATATTTATGGTTTAGTGGCCAGTGCCTTATTATTAACAGTGGGAAAAAAAGTGAATTCAAACAGTAGCCCCAAAATATTTACAATCTGCAGATATGACTTTGTTCAAGCTTGATTTGAAATTATTAGAGAAGCTTGAAGAGGAAAAGTGCACTTTGTTTTAACCATTCGTTCTGACCACAAATAAACAGTTCAGTTTACAGTTTCACAACAGCAACAGCAAAAGAAATGCAACAGTCCTAGTCCAGGAAAACACCTGGAGTACCTGTACTCCACCTAATCACCTCACTGGTGATAAATCACAGTCCGCAGTAGAGATTGGTAGATTGATTGATTGTCCATAGTTCATTCAGAATGTTCATTGGTATTATAATTGTCCATGGGCGCACAAAACAGAGTTCATAAGCGGATTGCGAATGAGGGGAAAACAAAAAAAAAAAAGAGTGGACTGGCTGCAGCAGCCCCTACCGAACCACAGGAGTGCTGTTGCTGTGTGAGGATGGTGTTCGAGGCTCCTTCTTGGGCTTAGCTCGCCATCGGGTGGTGGCACCAAGCAGGGCACACCTGGCCTGTGTTTAATTAAACAGGACCAACCATGAGTAAAATTATTTAACAATAGATCATTAATACTAGCTAGTTTGGTTGTTTTGTTCTCAGTTCTCAGTGCATACACAATTAAATATCAACAGTAAATCATTACATTCAACCAGTAATAATAAACATACAATATACAACAAGCGTTGGCTTTAAAGTGCTTCGGCTGGTGATGCATAAACCAAAAAAAATACACAGTGTAACCATTCAGTCACCGTAACCTTAAATAGCTTGTAAATGCTTTAAACAAGAAGCAGAGTGGGCTACAAAAGCCGATAACACCGCTACATTAGCATAACAATGCTCCGCCATTAAGTACAGGCATATGGGCACAGCTAACAGTATGCTAATGCTAACGGCGTGTAGCAAAATGAAACTAGACCAAGCAGACTCACCAATTCCACTCCTCCTACTATATTATCATGTTCAGTATGTTATGCAACATGATATTTTATCTGGAATGTCATGCTTGGAAATGTATGTCATGGCTGGTCTGACACATGAAATATCTTTAATAAAGTATCTCTTCATGTGGGTTATTTGTGGGCTAAATGGCTGCATGCCTCAAGGTGATTTCTGTAATCTCCTTTGATGAAAGTGTGATGTAGGATGAACAACAAAACCCTGAGGGTACAATAGCATAAATCCTCTGTTGCCTCGGTTACAGTGCCCAGTTGTGCGGTTTCTGGCTAAACCATCATGGAGGACATTGTGTCGCATGTATTGTCAACATTATTGTATCAAAGCCCATTATCACTTCAAGAGGAAAGGACACAAGAACGTGTCCTATTTCCTCAGTCTCCAGCACAGGCAGATGAATAGAAACCTCAGAGCAGAAGCTTAGGTGAAACTTGAGTGTGTGGCAGTGCTGGTGGGAGCTTAACACAATGTTCGAATTAACTTTTTGGCTCAGCTGCTTCGGTCTGGTTGGGAAAGAAAAAAGAAAATCTCAGTTTGGGGCCATTCTACAGAGACTAGCAGGTGTAATCAAGATATTTGTTCGTTTGCTTCTAACACTGAGTTCTTCACTCTACCTGACCAGAGTAGCCAACCAGTAGGTAACTTAAGATAACTTTATTTGTACCCAAAGGTAGATTTGGTTCACAGTTTCAGTGATTTGGCTTCATCCACACAAAACAGACAAACAGGTCAGACACAGTAACATAATAACTGTAAAAAGGTAAAGTGCCATCAGTGCGTCATATCAAAGTGCAGGATCAAAAAGGGCATGTAAAACCATTATACTACCCAAAATATGAATTTAAAAACAATACCAAATAAATAAAAACTGTACTGTAATTAATTCAGTTTAGTTTGGAGTGAGTTTTTGTTTTCGTTTATCTCTCTAATGGCTGATGGGACAAAGCTGTCTTTATATCGCTTTGTTTTGCAGGCTGGGAGTTTGTATCTGCCGCCTGATGGGAGGGGCTGAAATTCCCCATGTAGTGGGTGGGAGCCATCTTGCAGGATGGAACCAGCCATCCTCTGTAACTGCCTGGTATATAAGGATTCTGAGTTAGGTGATCAGTACCGTGCACTTTACAGTGGTTTAAGAGACACACATTAGCACGAACAGGCCACTCGTTTAAACGATAAAAACACAATTAAAACACTAAAAGCCAAGCTCTTACTCACTGCCGGTTGCAGTGTGCGTAGTGAGTGATAGCTGCAGATTTATTACATAGTCAGGCAATAGACAATCCAAATGAGCTGCCTGGATTTAATGTGAATTTTGTGTTGATTAATATGCCATATTTTGCCTGTTTAACAACAATATGTAATCTGTGGAAAAGTTGGCCTGAATAAAGAATAATAGAAAGCTCAATAAATAATTATCAGAATCCAGTTAATTGCCAATTAGGCTTTAACATATGCACAAGGAAATTGCTTAGGTGTGCCTGTGCTTACCAATAAACATACACGTACAAAGAAGCGTTCCAAAAGGGCTGAGGTTATACACAGAACCATTGAAGAACCCCCTCTCCCTAACAGTTCAATGACAAGTACGTTTCTCTCATCTCTGATATACTACACCCTGTTACAGGGCTGACAATCAATCCTGTTGTTGTCATAAACTTTATAAAAACGCAAAAAAATACCATTAGAATAGACTTTCAACTCTTACCATTATAATTTAGACTATATTATATTTTTTAATATTTCTCTTCTAAAAAATTATCTTTTTTTCTTTTCGACTTGTGATCATCATGCCAAAATAGGGTGAACTTTATAATCTGAATAAAAAAATATCAGATTAGAAAAAAAAAAAAATCTGCATCTGAAAATAATCTCAATGAAAACAGGGAATAAATACTGCTCATATATGTGATTAGGAATACAATAATTAGGAATATTTGTAATTTATAATTATAAATATATAATATATATAATTTATAATTAGGAATATTAGTAATACTTTAATCAGTAACAGGTTTGATAAAACTATCAAAACATTAAAAACAATGGAATTCCACAGCCTGAGGTGGCACAATACAGTTTCTTGTAACTTAAAACTGTCTTTAATCCCTAGCTACTTAAAGAATAGCAATTTAATCAAGGTCAAAGTCAAGGTCAAGGTAAATTTTATTATCCCACAAGTGGGAAATTCATGTGGTCATTCAATTCAATCAAATTTAAATTTTGAGTTTTCAATGTTAAAAAGCCAGTTCTAGTTTCATGGAATGACCCCTGTAGAATCTCTCTTAGAGGGGTCTGAGTTAAACCTTTCACAAATGGTTCTAGGTATAACCCTTTATTTTGGGTTCTAGGTTGAACCCTCTGAAAGGGTTCCAGGTGAAACTTTTCTAAAAGGTTCTGCCAGGAGCCAAAAATGTCCTCCCATGAAGACAAGCCAAAGAACCTACGAGGTTCAAGTTTGCGCCTTCAATTCTAAGAGTGTTGTCAGAAAAAAGTTCAAGCTACATGAGTACTGAATTTAAAAGAATTACAATAGCTAAAAAAAATAACCTCATTCCGGATTCCAGAAGTTAATAGCAACATATATCTTGACGCAGTACAGATCAGATGACCATGAATCAGGTCACCAACATCAGCACAACATTTATATTTGCACACAAGAGAAACCAAAATTAAACTGATAGCTTATCATGAAGTCTAAGTACATCTATGCTTCCAATAGAATGAAATATCTCCATTTTTAAAAATCCATGAACCTTCCTCTTGTGCCACCCTCAGGTCAGGCTGTCAACTTGGCTGATTGCAACATGACTTGCTTATTCAACAAATGCCCTGTCATCCAAATCCTCTATTTTCTGCCTTATCATAAACCTATGATACACTTTTTATGAACGCCCCAGGCCGTCACCTTTTTTGACTTAATAATTCAGGTACACCATATTAGACCATATTACTCTGGCATTAATGAAGTGATTAGCATTATGCTGATCGCGTTATACCTGAGCTGGTGCAATATTATTTTTATATATTTAATTAGTAAGATAGAGAGCGAGATGAGACAGGGAACAAGGTCATTATCAAAGTTATGAGCCAAATTTACTGCTGGTTATTAATGCAACTTTTCAAGCGATCTTTGGCAAGAACACACAAGGGCTCAATCTATTATCCCAGGGCATTTGAAGAATATATCAGCATATCAAGTGGTTGACATTACAATTTATTATCAACACTGATTAGCGTCTGTAGCTCACAATGCATTTGGAAGTCACGAGAGATGTCATTAAACTACAATTTGAATAAGTTAATAAAGAGGCAAGGTATAAAAAGTTCCAGAGAGGACGCAACATTAACATTGACCTCTCCCAACAAATTACCTCTGAAGGCCTCATTAGTCATATTGGAACTTAAAATGAAAGATTTTCTGTACCTCTGTAGATTAAGATATGACCCGTGTGCTGATTTAGGTTCACTTGGAAATGTGTTGCAGGCAGACTAAAATGTACTGTAGCTGTATGTGTGTGCACACGTTTTTAACGACTGGAATATACTGCATACCTGGCCATGAATTTATATGTGCATACCAGAAGACCAGGGGCATATGCACATACTTCATACAGTAAGTGATTCCCATATACTGATTTATTATATTGTATTTTATTGTAGAAGTGAGCTCTGCCCCTCTTTACTCTGCTCCTTCTCTCGCTGTGTATCAAACCATTAATGAATCAAGGATAAGCTAGCAAGCTACCCCATGGTCACTCCGTCTCAGCCCCCACCTCTACAGACTATTTCACCTTGAGGAGAGCGGACAGCAGCTTGGGGGACAAACTTTTGGTCAGTGGCTGTAGTGGCTCAAATTTGGCCATCGCAAACCCCCCCAGTATCATATGGGTCATGGGTATCACAGCAGGCTGGTGTTCGCCGAGTCTAATGTGTAATGGCAGCAACAGAAAGTTTGCTGATCCAGCGAGGCGTTGGAGCCATTCATTCCTCTGGAGCTGGAGTTTGCGCTGGCTGGATTTGGCTGCTGCAGCTGCTGACTGGGGGGTCCATTTCTGGGGCTGCTGCTGGCTGCTGGTGAGGTGGTCTGTGGTAGCAGGGAGTGAGGCGGAGGACACACTTTGAGGCTCTAGCTAATGTTAGCTACATAAAAATGAATACGAAGCTTCAACCGTGAGCCTTTGGTGCCTGTTTGCAGAGGCATAAACTATAAGCAACATTTTCTCTCCATCTTTAAAATGCATGGCCAATATTGACATGTTTTATTTTGTTTACTGTCAAACCATCTTTTGATTCTCATTTTGATAAGTCCGTCTTCCTGTTTTTGTTGCTTTGCAGCTTAGGCAGTCGTCGTCAATGCTGGCAACTTTCTCTGCAGGATTCTCCGCCAAAAGGATTTGCATCTGCATTTGTAAAACAGCCAATAGGAGCATCTTCTCTCTGACAGGATCTTTGATTGGCCAAAGTCTTCTCTCACAGAGATTTTCTAAAGCTTTAAATCAGAGCCAAGGAAGGGTATAGACGAATTCGGTGAGCGATTTGTGTATGCCGCCATCTTGCGGCGGCACCATTGCTGCGGTGACATGTGTCAGTCATCAATTCATAATGCTGTCAGTGTGAACTTACTCTCTGGCCTCCGGTAACTGATGAAGGTATCTTAAATGAGTACCAATATTAATATAGAGATTAATCATTTGTTTGAGCGATAAGCAGTAAAGATTAGAGTAATAGGGAGATAATAGACTGTATCATTAAACACTGTGTAAGATAACGTTAGCATACGTTACGTGTGCTGACGTTAGCAAGCTAGCAGCGTGACATTTAATCATTATGGACAGGCTACGTGACCACATCGCCTTGCGATTGCCTTCAGTATGATGTGATGGTCGTCTAAAAGGCAGTGTAAAATTTGCCCGACCCATCTGGAGCTCAGTTAATTTTGACCCTCAATCAAAGACCTGTAATTGCCGTTTTTCTGGTCATCAGAGGCCAGGCGATCAATAAAATATTCTTGAATACCTAAAACAAAACACAAACACGTGTTGTTGTTGTTTTTAGTCATGTAGCCTGTCCATAATGATTAAATGTCACGCTTATATTACACAGTGTTTAATGATACAGTCTATTATCTCCCTATTACTCTAATCTTTACTGCTTATCGCTCAAACAAATGATCAATTTCTATATTAATATCGGTACTCATTTAAGATATCTTCATCAGTTACCAGAGGCCACTGTCTAACATCATCAATCCAGCTATTCATGATGCTGTCATTGTAGAGAGTCAGTTCACAATGACAGCATAATGAATCGATGACTGACACATGTCACCACAGCAATGGCGCCACCGCAAGATGGCGGCATACACAAATCGCTTGCCGAATTCCTCTATAGAAGCCCAGTGTTCTTTCAGTCCACTTCATAAAGAAATTTTTGGCCAATAAGGCTGAAATGACACTGCCTACGTCTTTAAATACCAGATACATAATGCATTGTTTTGACTAGAAATCAGAGATAAAATTTGTATCAAACTTCCTTAAAAAAATCATTTTCATGCAGTTTCCATGTGGCAGCAGTGTTACAGAATATGGCCTTTAGATGCTCTGTGGGGAAAGGAGACAAGAAGGAGCTGTAAATCACAGTCTGCAGAGCAATAACAAGCAGCAGAGGTAAACATATGATGAGCGAGATAACTGCAAGGGAGATAGCAGAGGTAAGATGAGTGAGAGAGGAAGAGGAGGACGCACTGGAAATGTCATTATGGTGAAGATGAAGGTTTGCTCTAGAAAACAAATGGACTTTCCCGGTCTGCACGGCTGAGGAAACTGTTTACACAATTTATTTACGCATGGCTAATGTAATAACTCACAGGAAATATGCGGCCTGAATCAACAGGATCGTTTCTCACATGTGCAGAATTTGCTGAAATTAAAGCCCTTTCCGATGACAAATGGTCCCTGTTTTGAATTATACAGAATCAATAACTTGTGAGACAGAAGCTAATTTTGTTGCTTTTTCATCTATATTATCAACAGAGTTTGCCATCTGTGTTTCATTAGACTCCATGAAACCTCTTTAATTGCAGTGTGTGAAAGATGAAAGAAAGTTAAGTCAACATGTGGTCATGTGACGTGTTGAGCAGACAGCAGCTGTTTTCACTGTGCCTGTTGTTTAGGGAGGCGTGGAAATTGATTGGATTTGCCTCACAAAGCGTTGTCGAAACAATGCTGTCAGTTGCCTGGGGACACGTTGCACTTTCTAACATCAATCACTGACAAACGTGCAGATATGCTTTAACGTAGTGAACTGCAGCAATGACTCAAACCAGGTTACAGGCACACTGCAGCACTCCACGGACTGAAATAAAATAAAATAAATAAATAAAAAACTAATGTGTGCAGCTGAAAGATACTGGAAGAAAGAGGTCCTCACTGAACCTGCACATGCATGATTAAAGAGTATATGTGTGGAAGTTTGGCTTTACTGGAGAGTACAAAGTACACAGAGACAGACATATCCTGCCTGGATTTGGTCATGAATGTATTACCAAATTGTCCATGTTGCCATGCAATATGGGCCCGTCAACTCTGTACATGGTGGCTGTTAGGTAGGAATCCAAGGATTTTGCAACTAATCTGCTGCTACAGAAACCACTCTTCTGGTTTCAGGCTTTTCACTCCATTTTGGAACCTGACTGCAGGAATCTGCTCCCATTTAGCCACAAGAGCAATAATGAGGTCCAATACTGACGTTGGCCAGTAAGGCCTGAATCACAGTTGGCATTCCAGTTCATCCAAAGGGTGTTGGATGGGGTTTAGTTCAGAGCTCTGTTCAGGCCAGGAAAGTTCCTCCACACCAAACTAAGAAAACTATTTCTTTATGGACCTGGTTAGTGCAAGAGAGCATTATTACATTGAAACAGGAAAACTTTTATCTCAAAGTTGGAAGAACACGATTGTCTAAAATATCATTGTATGCTGTGGCATTAAGACTTTAAATTCATGGACATATTATGAGACTCTTGGAACAGACCATAAACTGTATATAATTCAATCAGAGGAGACTCGGTTTATGGTAAAACAATATTTATTACCATGTGAACATATGAATAAAAATGTGGAAAGTCTTTGGCGATTAGACCTTGTAGAGATGATTTAAGGAGGGTGATGAATCCATGGTTGAATAGGGAATCGCCCTGGGGTCTAGACACTGGTGGTGGTAGAGGTGGTGAAGATGGAGAAGTGCTGATGATCTAGATGAGTAGGGGAAAGAGCCTTTGTTGAGCTTGTCCTGGACTCTGGATACAATAACTGGAGGTGAATGGGGTGGAGGAGGGCATGAGAATTTTGCCTAAACTGATGGCTGACAGCAGCAGTGGTGAGAGCAGATTTAAAAGTTTGCAGTAGCATCCTGATTGGCTGATAGAGACTGTGACGAATTTGGATTGGATAACTACAAGAGTGAACACCCATAGTCAGATGATTAGAGGAAGCGGTGGGAGTGGGATGGAAATAAATGAGCACAAAGAAAGTCTTTCCCTGATTGAACTTATGCTGTGCTTCCTAAATGGACGTAGGTATCATGATGTTACCCTATGGTTTGCAGATTGGTGTTTTGAATTCGGCATTTCGGCTGTCGCCATGTTGGTTTTTTGGAGTCAGAAGTTACCATATTTGGACGAGAGGGTAGAGCTGGGGAGGGTGGATCTGACTCACAGAGTGCAGCGATGCCTGGCAGACAGCCTGTCTCTCAAGTGGCCCCGTCCTTAAATATGCATAACTTTAAGCCTTAGTAAAATGTAAACAGGTGAGTTATATAAAAATTCATCCTCTGTACAGTTGTCATGAATGTTGAAAGTAGCGGGGGTTTTTTTTTTTACTTTGGCTGTGAAGTTGGACATTTTAACATGGAGGTCTATGGGGATTTACTTTGTTTTGGAGTCAGCCTCAAGTGGTTATTCGATGAACTGCAGCTTTTGTTACTTACTCATTAGTCTGAGTGGGCGGAAGTTCGCTGCATAGATCAGCCTCTCATTGGGCGGAACGAGCCACCTGCTGAAGTCCCGCCCTACCACCTCCGGTTGTGTAGCAGGTTTTCAACACATCCTTTACTAACTTTTGCGGTGTTTGATCTTGCGGGGATGTAGCCATTTTTCTGTCATGGTTCGCATCCTGTAGGCGATATTTTTGTGGGCGTGTTACACCAAAACCTGTTTCCCCCCAGCAATATTTTTGCAAGGGCACCATCACGATTGTGATTGGTTGAAAGAAATACAAGCAGCCGGAAAGAAATACAAGCAGCCGGGGCGTTTTTTTCTCCAATCTTAAAGTGAGAGTCGGCCCAGCCAGACCTTTCTTTTCTTGAAAAGGGTCTGGTGAGCGAGACTACTTACTCATTGGCTTCACTTTTCAGCCTTGGAGGTTGCCACTTGGCAGGGACATGCAGAGGTCATCACCACCTCTCCTACATAGGAGCAAGACACACAAATTTTATAGTTGTTTAGCCTCTTTTTGTTGTTGTTTTGTGTCTCCATAGTTGCAACACACCTCTCTGTGGTTTTGTGTGTACTTGTAGTCATTTTGCATCTCTTTGTAGTCATGTTAAGTCTCTCTATAGTTGCTTTGCCCTTTTATGTATTGTTTGTGAGTCTCTTTGTGTCTCTTCGCAGCATGGACATATTTCTTTGTGGCCATTCTTAGGCTCAATCCCAATTCTCATTTTTACCCCTTCCCCTTCGTCTAGCCCTTGCCCCTCAAAACGGAGTGCCAAGGGCTAGGGGTGAAGATATTCTCCTAAGAAATGGGACAGCACTCGATTACCACTACATCATCAAATGTTGTTGCCAGCTGGCTGCTACGTCAACAGAGGCGACAAGTGTTTATCACAAACATTCAAAATGCCGTCTGCAAATGTTGTAATGCCCATTGCTTGGGTTTTAGTGTTATTTCTGCGGCTGTCCACAAGTCGCAGAAATCAAAGGAGGAGAAGATATCTTTGATGCATACAAGTGCTGATGGACCAGTTTTTGGTATGTATGGATTGGCTGTAAATAGACATTTTGTTGTATTTAACATTACCCGAGCTAATCAACGCTAACATTAGCTAACGAGCTTACCTAAACGTGTAAACATTCGTGTATACATTTATAGCTCGCTTTGGCTGCTCGTTGCGCCATTTTGCCGGTGTTCGCACTTAATTGTGGGAAAATTCCATGTACCCCTTGGTTACTAGTGTGGTCTGGGAAAATCTTCGTTTTAAGGGCTATTTGGCCCTAGCCCTTGGCACTCGCCCTCGATCCACAGGAGAATTGGGATACCCCTTCCCCTCACGTGAACGCCCCAAACAAAAAAACTGCCTATAGAAAGGTATGTAAATAGGGACATCATGTGGTGTGGACAAATATGCACTGCTGCTGGTAGATGCGTTGAGTTTTGAAGTAAGTTTATGGCTAAGATAGTGATAGCTAGCGATATTAAAATGGGTATGTGCTTCATGTTCAATTAAAAAGAATTCTGAGATATGTCCCGTACATAGGCAGCATCAGTTTAACTTTCAGTGTGTTCCCATAATGTTTCTCTGCTGCTTTAGAAAAACTTCCGCTCACCTACAAAAATCACGTATGAAGTCTCATTTCTCGCACCTGCACTCAGACATACAGTCAGTCACACTCCACTACAATCACCGCTCACATCTCTGCCAATTTTCACTTCTGCTCTTTTCACTTTCCTCCCCCTCAAGAACTGTCTGTCCGTCTTTCTGTCTCACTGAAAGCAGCTCCATCACAAGCTCTGGCTTCCCCCAAATCCGTTGTGATGGTGCACTTTATCATCCCACACACACTAATGAGGGGAGAGAGAAAGAGATAGACAGGGGCCAATTAGCATCTCTGTGCCAGACTTAAACCCCAGAGAGTCTCAGGTCGTCTCTGGGTTTTCATTATGCAGAGGAACTTGTTCTTTTCATGGAACTTGATTTAGCCCAATTCATGAAAACCCAAAACTTCCTCAAAGAAAAGAAAAATACTGGAAAACTGTAAATTCATACTTTTTTTTAGGAGTGAAAAAGCTTCACCTGTCAATCAATGCCAATAGAATATTTAACTAGCTAACTAATTATACTGACTTACGTGACACTATTGCTGAATTCAACTGTGGTGGCAGCTGCCTTTTAATTGTTTTTTTGCCTGTGATGACATTAAAATCTTTTAAATAAATAGCTAACTTATATATATAAATATTCCAAACAACATGAATTTTCTTAATTTATTTTCAACTCATGTTCTCTACATAGGTCTCCCATTGAAAGATATGTGATGCATAATTAGAACACATAAGCTATACTGTTAAAATATCTACAGTAACAACAGTAAAAGTGTGCCCACTTGATTGTTTCCACATGATGAGAATAATTTCATTAAACATACAAAGCAAGGCACGTTAACCAGCTGAGACACAGCTGCTCACACTGCTGTTGAAAAAGATTATAGGGTTGTTTATCAGACCCCCACTGACTAAAAAATAATCCAGCGTACAGTGCAGTGAGAGAGGAGACTGAAACTCCCATGGTGGTATCCATTCCAGGGACACACAGAATCTAAAGGTGAGCAGTGAACAAAGCTACATGGAGTGGTGAGCACCTGCTGTAAGATTAGAGGGGTGTCCCATTTCAGTCTGTCTGCACTGTGCTACAAACACCTGGTGAAAAAAGCTAACTTCATCTTGGCCAGCCTATCCTACTACTTGCACTAGGAGTCCTACCTTCTCCCATGTGGGTGGGGGTTTAAGGTTACATGGCTCAGGAGCTCCAGAGCTCAAGGCTCCTTGATTGCAGCCATTAACCATAATCTGTAGTCCACCTCTTGTTGTTGCACTTTGCACAGTCTGCTACTCGCACTCTTTTACTCATTGCACTCTACAGACCTGGTATTTTTACTATTGATTGTTGTTCATCAAGTCTTTGGTTGTTACCATGTTGCTGCTGATAGTGTTATTATTGTAGTTGTACGGTATGTTTCTTCGATGTTTGTTGTTTTCTTTTTTGCTGCACCAGAATTGCCCTTCAGGGACAGTAAAGATATATGGAACTAAACTGAACTAAAATATTGTCAGTGCATGTGTATTTAACATCACCCAATTAAATGCATCCATTTAAGGTCTCAGGGCCCTATTTAGATGGTCTAAAGCGGACGGCGGAGGGCACATAATCCATGTTGCAAGTGTCATTGCTATTTAGATGCAGGCGCAGTTGTCATTTTCACGCCCTGCGCCCTCGTCGTCTAACTAGCAAATGAACTTGAGCTTCTCTGGGTGTGTTGGTCTAAAAATGAGTGGTCAGGCGCAGTCATGGCACGTTGCTAGTTAGATGACGTAAAAAGCAAATGCGCCACTGACCAACAAAAACCTGGTCTAAAGTCAACGGCGCAGTATTTCGCTGTTAAACAAGTTAGTAATATGCGTCTCTAGGCGGGTGCACAACGCGCGTGCACTCTGCTCAGACACACACGGAGCAGCCACACATATGCAAAAGATAACAAATAAAAATATGATTACAATGTGAAAGGTTATTATTGTGCACATTAAAATATTTATCAGAAACACGTCTTAATGGTCAGTCATTAATCAGAATGATCTAATCGCAGTAATAATGATCATCATAATTTGTAATAATGACAAATGAAGTTGTGAAATTATCTGACCAATCAATCATTTTTTTGATTGAAAACCAAAGCCCACACATTGCATTTATTTTAACATGTTATACTAGGCTACATTATATTATATTATTATATTGTAATCTGAGTGTAGAGAGGACACACATGCAAATAAGAGGCAGAACACAGCTCTAGGAAACATGTGAAAACAATTAACAAACGTGGGTGGGGGAGAAAACGCTGAGCAGGTCCTAGCTGCAGGATCAGCACCTTGGGGAGCTCCGTGGCAGTCCTGACAGCTGTGCTCTGTTATATGATGTAAACAGAATAATATTCCACAGATATTTAGTAAGGTCTTTCTTGTATTAGTGATCCCATGCCTGCTTTACCTCGGGGAGCTTGGGTGCCTGTCTGCTGTCCCCGTAGATCTGGTTCTGACGGGCCTTCACCTCCCGCACGAGGAGATCCGTCTCCTCAGCTGTAAAACACTCACTCTTTCCAGTTGGTAGGTCCGCCATCTAACTAGCTCTCCGCCATGCGCTCCGATCGCACCCCTTTTAAAGGGAATGAGAGGTGACACTCTGATTGGCTTATTGAATGATATGCCCAAAACACACCCATGACTAATTCACAGAGTAAGTCCAACCCTTTTAGACTCTCCGCCATGGCGCACAGTCTAAAAACGCGCTGTCTAACTAGCAAGTGACTGGGACACGCCCATGTGCCGCATGCCTGGCGCTTCGCGTTTTAGATCATCTAAATAGGGCCCTCAATGTTATAAGACACCCTACTTCATAATGAATTTCTTCTTATTGCTGTACTCTTTACCCATCTTGGATTACTAAAGCAGAGCACCTGAAGGTGTCAAAAAAAAGACATCAGGATTTACAAATGAAAACTTGATATTGTGAAGAATAAGTGGCAACTAATTGTGTAGAAATATTCTGCTATCTTGTTGCAATCTAATTTTCATTTATTTGATGGACTTGCATTGTTTCAGCCTCAAAATGTCAGCGACTTGCTGTGTGTGTGTGTGTGTGTGTGTGTGTGTGTGTGTGTGTGTGTGTGAAGTTAGAACAGAACAGATTACAGTTGCAACAAGATAGAGAATCCTCTCAGAGAACTTCATTTCAGTCCAGGTATCTGAACTGTGAACATTTCAGCCAGAGAGAGAAAAGACTTTCACTTTCAAGTGAAGACAGAACAGTGAATACAAAGAAATACAACGAAAGACATGAAATGCAAAAACGAGAAGAAAAAGCGACTGAAGATGTTTTTGAGAATTTAAGGCCACTTCATACCTCTACTTCTAAATTTCAGAGATAAATGTTGCACTTTTTTTGCAGTAAATTATTTTAGTTACGAGTACTAGTTACTTTTCAGTTTATGCGTTTACATAAAAACATGTGACCAGTTCATAAATATGATGCATTGTTCACTACCCATTAATATGGACAATAATAAGACACACTTCCATACAACATGAAGCAGTTAAAATTAGCTTAACCAGCGACAACAGTTTGCTCACGTTACTCACGTTACTCATTTTGTTGCTAAGACTTTGTTTCTTTTACTTAAATTTTGAATGAAGGATTCTTACTTTCTTTTATAGTGTGAAAATAACTTTGTGCCATATTTGCTGAAAATGTCTCTATATTCTGAAGGAACTATGTGGAACAGATAGCCTGTGAAAAGAAATCATGTACCTCCTCATCCATTTGCTAAAATCAGACTGTAGGGTGGTTAGAAACAACCAATCAGAGCTGAGGAGTCTCTAACACAGCTGTCAGTCTTGTCAATCGCTCTATGAACTGCAGTCAAACTGCCAAACATTGACATGACGGACAGCTGAGGCTCCTCGGCTCTGATTGGTTGTTTTCTTTCACATGTAGTAAGTAGTAGTGGCGCTACAAGGCAATAGAGTAAGCAGAGGAGTATGATTTTTTTCCACAGATTATCTGTCTCATTTAGTGCTGTGTGAATATAGAGATAATTTCTGCTTATATTGAAAAAAAAAAAGTTTTGCTTTGTTTTAAATAAAAGTTACCTGTGGCGTAACGGAATAGAAAGTGACAAAAGTAGGAACGTTTTATTTTGAAGTTGAGAGTTCCTGTAAATGGGGACTTCCTGCAGCACAGCCATTTTGTTGCTGGAGGCACATGGTGGCACGTGCTGGTGAAATCGCTATCCATCCTTCTTCTGTTCCTTTCTGATGGCATTGCCAGTAAGTACATTTTAATTTAAGAACCTGAGAAGTGAATATGTTATTATTAGACAAGATTACATCATTTAATTTTATATTTATTTGATTAATTCATACAGATACTTAACCGTGGCTAGCTTAATTTACCTGTTAGGGAAACTTAGGGAAACATATTTTCATGGTTTGTAGCCAAATGCTTGTGATATTTAGCTGGAGTAAGTTATTACTTGTTTGTTTGTTTATTTGCCTGTGTAATTTTGTATTTCAGTTTTACCTTTTCTTCATTAAAAATCCTGCCAAGTACAACACATGGCCTGTTCATTGGAGGAACTTTTTGGAGGAATGAGTTAAGCTAGCTGTTTCATACATATGAGAACAGTATATTACCAATTGTAGCTTTAAGTAGGTAATTTAAATACTCCTTTAACCACTGGAGAGTCCCATTAGCCAAAACACTTGTTTGATGTTTGGGACTCAGGGAACCACTTATTGTCGTTCCAAAAAACAACATATAATATAATATAACTATATCCAAAAAAAACATTTTAGGAACACAGCATGAAAACACCTTTGTAAGATTTTACTCCACCTCTTAAAACATGTCATGTAACAAGTTTGAGCAGGCGAGGTTTTAACGATTGTGTAGATGAGCATAATTGATAAAAAAAAATGTCTAAAAATATCAAACAGAAGGTGCTAGATTTTCTCTGTCATGTGGATGAACATACACATTTCAGTGGTGATGGGTCGTAATTTCTGTCTTCTCTGGAACCAGGAAGTACACAGAGTAAAACTCCTTCTGTCTGTCGTGAGTGGGGATGACAGACACAGCCTGTTTCTGTAACAGGTCCTGGATCTCTGCTGAGAGGTAATCTATCTCCTCCTGGGTGGATAGATTCACCTCCTTGATGCCTGTGAATGGAGGAGGGTTGCGACAGAACTGGAGAGAATAGCCCAGTCTCAGCGTCTTGTCCATCCATTCTGTTAATGCGCAGTGGCAATGGCACTCCTTGTAAAACAAGGTCAGTTGATAAGTAACCAGCTGCAGGGTGGCAGCTAAAAAGCTGTAAAAGCCTATCTGGGCCCTCTCCACCACCAGACCCTCCATAAACAGAAGGCTAGCCCATGGGGGACTGACAGTTTGTTTTAATAGGCATGTATGGGTGTACATTTTGACACTAGACAATGCCCAGTTCGATTCATTATAATGCTAGTGATAACAACTGATAATGACCATTTAATAAGCTGATAACATAGGAAAGGGGTGAAAACAAAGATCTTTATGGTCAAAATATGTTTTTTTTAATGATGTAAAGACCATATTTTCTTGTTAGTTTGACTGGTTGACATAAAGTATATGTATATGCTGCATGTGCTATATGTATTGTTAAACAAAGTGCAGTATTCACGCAGATCAGCAGGCCTCATCCAGGCCTTCATCAGTACAAATTTTTTGATTGACTGAAGGCAGTGCAGGGCAGAATTAGCTCTGCAGGCAGAAAAATAATAACTGTACAGAGAATTGGTATCAAACCTGTTGAACTCTCTGCTGCTTAACGGCACATGAATAATTGACAGATTGTATCTATAACAGCATCCGACATCCATCAGAAACATAACACCACACTGCCTGCAAACACAGTCCCGAAGCGTTTCATTATTCTCTGATTCTCTCTGTGGTTGTGAAGACAAGAGTTGAATTAATCAAAAACAGCAGCTAAAAATGGAACATGACTGACGCACATGTGCATATAGTAAGACAAGATGTAACCTTAACAACGTAGTAAACAGGAATCAAAAGGATCAAAATGTTCTGTGCTGCAGCTGAGCAGATGTTTCTCACAGGCCCACTATCCCCTTTTACTTTTAGAAATCTTCCTTTCCTCTCACTTTTTTGTTGTTTTTCTAACTTCTCTCCTCTTCCCCGCCCTTCTCTCTCTCCTTCATTCCTCTACATCTTTTTCCCACTGAATTCCCTACCTTTGTGCACATAGCATAAAGTTTTAATACATCATTGTATATACACTAATGTGTGATTAATGTGTTCACACAAATCGTAAAAATGAAAGTGAACAAAATGTATATTGTACACTTGAATCAAAGAAAACAAGAGCACAAGCTATCTCTTGTGCACACAAACCATCTCGTATAATACATCATGGCTTTGAATTATTTATAGCTCGGAAGGAACCATCCATTTAGCACTTCTGAACTATGTTTGTGGCTGGATTTCTGCTCTTGTTGAAGCTTCTCTAGTTGAGTATAAACCAAACAGTAAATGTCCCTTAAAACCAAAACTACAACAGGCTAAAACTAGAATTACTCCCTTGCGGTTTTATGCCTCAGCAAACCAGTCAAGTTGCAGTTACAGTTCACATCGATGTTTGTCCAGACTCATATATAGCTATCAGATGACAATGCTTTCAATATGGACGTGCTGCAAAGAAGCTATGCTAAAATGTGGATGCTTCACACACATCCTCAACTTGGCAGCACAGAAGATCTATACAGTCAACACAGTATCAAGACAGGCAGCCATGATTAATGCCACCAGTACAATATTGAACCAAATGCCTCCCTGTCTGCGTTACAGTGTTGAATAGGGAACTGCCCATTGGTCCGACAGCCCATTGGTTCGACATCCCATTGTTCCGACCATATTAAACTCATTTTTCCGAAGTCCTTTCCGAAATCATCATGATGCCCTGTGGTTAAGGTCTGGTTACATCATGGTGTGGGTTAAAATGAAAAAGAAAGTGACAAACACATAAGCCGTGAGCCTGCTCCGCCTCAAGCCGTTCGTGGCACACCATACGCCCGCCGCGAGCCGTTCAGCACCGCGGACAGTCAGACTAATGGGATGTCGAACCAATGACATGGACCCGTTGAATAATGGCCGGAAAAGTATTTCTGCAGAACACTGAGGTATCACAGTGAGGCTGACCTTTGACCTCCTGGATATTAGGCGACATCAATTCATCACTGTATCCTATCAGACATTTGTGTGGGATTTTGTCGTGATTAGTTTATCAATTCTTGAGTTATAGCCAAAAACATATAATTTTTTCTGTGCCAAAATTGAGGAAATTTCCTCCAGGTCTTCATGAGATTGAGACGTTCATGAGAGTAAGACAGACGCAAGGTCACAGTGACCTTGACCGTTGACTATTGACCACCAAAATCTAAGCAGTCAGTTGTTCAGTCTCTAAATTTGACATTTGTGCCACATTTGAAGTAGTCTGAGTGGGCGGAAGTTTGCTGCATAGATCAGCCTCTCAGTGGGCGAAACGAGCCACCCGCTGAAGTCCCGCCCTACCACCTCCGGTTGTGTAGCAGTTTTCAACACGTCCTTTACTAACTTTTACGGTGTTTGATCTTGCGGGGATGTAGCCATTTTTCTGCCATGGTTCGTGTCCTGTAGGCGATATTTTTGTGGGCGTGTTACACCAAAACCTGTTCCCCCCAGCAATATTTTTGCAAGCGCACCGTTGCTGGCACCGCCAAGAACGATTGTGATTGGTTGAAAGAAGTACAAGCAGCTGGGGCGTTTTTTTCTCCAATCTTAAAGTGAGAGTCGGCCCAGCCAGACCTTTCTTTTCTTGAGAAAGGTCTGGTGAGCGAGACTACATTTGAAGGGATTCCTTCAAGGTGTTCTTGACATATGGACGGACGGACAACCCAAACACATAACACCTCTGGCCACAGTTATGGCTGGTGTGGACGCATAGAAATGTAGAGTTGCAGAAATTAGGATAATTCCCTCTCTGTTTATCACTGAAAAATATTCTGGTGTTTCGTGCTCATTACGAACAGCTACACCCTGAGACATCTACATTCTAAAAAAACAGAGTCAACGCCTCCTGACTTTTCCCAAATGTCTGACTTGAAAAAAGGCAACTGAGTTGTTTCTCAGTTTCTCCACAAAACTCTGTTGCAGACTGTCTCCACATATGATGATGGGGACTTCTAAGAAATCTTTTCTCACTGGGACTCTCTGTCATCCTGACGCCTTCCCTCCCTGAATGCAACTCAATTATTTGTATGCAGACTTGAAGGTGACAGTGAAGGTCACACTGTACTTCCACAGTAGCTTCTCTTGCCTCTCATCCAAACCTTATTCTACCTTTAAAAGAGTCATATATACACATTTGGGAAGAGGACGGAACACACTGAGGATGTTCTATAACTCTTTCCTGTCGGCTCTGTTCATTGTGTTTTCCCATCAGTGGATGCACATCCACACTGTGTTGACACGCTCACGTCAGTGAACCCAAGGCCCCCTTCCCTCCCACTCTGTAACCGACCCTTTGCTGTTGAGTATGATACATGCTGGATGAGCTCCAGTGCCCTCTATTTCTATTCTTTCCACCCCCAATCCTCCTCTTTCTCTTTCCCTCTCTCTGCCCCCACGTCCCCCCTCTCCATCTGTTAGTCAGATGAAAAATTGGAGAAACATTGTTCTCACCATTTCCCATAACCCAAAATAGACCTGGCCTACTAAAATGGCCCCTTCTTCACCTTCCCATCGGAATTGAGACGAGAATATCTCTTTGGAAAAAAAGTGAATCTCCTTTCTTTTATTAAAATCCCATAATTACATGAGTTTTACTAACTGGGAAATGTTTAACATTGTTGGTAGGCACACTTTGAAAATGGCCCATCAGAAATTCTCAAACAGTAGAAAATGTTGCTGTATAAAACCAGCAGGAAAACATCATCGTCAAAGTAACCACTGCATCAGGAAAAACAGTGCGTGATATTTTTTTTTTTTTAAAATCTAAATAAAATCTTTGCACTTATTTTCAAATGCTCAATAAAAAGTTCCATTAAATTATTCAATAAATGCTCCTTAAAGTCAGAACAAGGGGGCAGAATGCCCTTTTAATAAATTAATTCCCGGTTCTGACGGACACAAATTGACACACACACATGCTCACTCTGGCATACACTCATACATATTCACCACCTGCAGTCTTTGTATAGAAGCAGCGGACCTAATCTCTGCCACATACTGTTGAGTGTAACACGGCATGAAAGATGCATGCACGACATTTTGGAAAGAGGTTACACCCCACGAGGGAATGACTTTCATTCTGTTTCGTTTGGACTGGTTTGTCGTTCTTTTTTTAAAGTAGCAGATTTCTCTCTGCAGGGCTGCAGAGTTTGAATGTGAAGTGAAGGTTGCACCGTCGGTCCAGAAGTGAGACTTGTGTCGTTTTAAAAGAACTGAGCTCTATCAGCCGAGCTCTGATGGGTTTTACTGTAGAGGGAAGGTTATTTTGTAGTTTCTAACTAGGTTTTGCTGAGTAATGAAGGTCATTGTGTATCTTCTCTGTGAAAAGGCATGGAGCTTTATCTCTGAATTGCAAATGGGAATGACTGCGGAATTAAGGTAACCCGGTGGGTCCATAATAATGTGCTGTAATGTTAAAATGAATTGAGTGCTTTTCCCCAGGACCTAAATCTACTTGGTGGCTGAATTGAATCCATTGTTTATTTTTTTTAACAGGAAATACCTAAATCAGTCCACTGTATATTTTTCTCTGCTAATGAGAACTATTGCTGACAGGAAGAAAACAGTTTTTAGCTGTATTTTTGCATCACAGCTCAGATAAAATGGTCTCACAACTGTAAAAAATGTATGATGTGAAGCACTTAAGGCACTGGAGCCTGCTTTACAAATGCAAATTGCAAACACTTTTTATACCCAGAGTGCCAATGATAGTGTTACATTTTACAAATAACACATTTGATGCATTTGCTTGTCTTATGACTTCACTGCACTTCACTCGTGCATGGGGTGCAAGCATGGCAGTAGTTTTGATATGAAAAATATTTTAAATGAAAATAATATCCTGCTCCACACTGCAGCTTGCATGTTGCAAATTTAATGCAATGGGTCCTTGGTTCCCAAACTTTTTGGCTTGTGACCCATAAATGAGAAACGATGTCTTCTCATGACACCTTGTCACAGGTTGCAGATCTATAAATTGAGAGCAGTTTGGCCAAAGAGTGTGGTCCTATCTGAGATTGTTTTTCTGAGATCTGAGGCCTGAAAAGGTCAAAGCATCCAATATGCTACAAATAAAAAGTTAATATCGGAGCAGTGCCAGACCTAACACATTCGGCGCCCTTCACAGGCTTCCCCTGGCGCCCCACAGAACCAAAGAACTGTGGCATCACACTGCTCCAATGTGTGATTTAGACACTACCCTGACACCCTGGACGCAATAGAGGTGTGACGGATATGACGTTCAACACAACAGCGTTGGCCTCTAGTGTGACATATAACATATGTGTCAACAGGGCATAACATGCGTTTGGTTTACTGCCTCTGTTACATGGCAGCTGCTGTTAGAGGGTATGGAGCTCTCGGACCTTATTGTTTTTTCCCAATTTAAAGACATTTTCGGCCACTGTTTTTCTTCATTGCCACCAACTGCTGCTAGCTGCTGCTTCAGTCTGCCATAGTGGGTGGCACGTTGTTACCCACGTCGTCAAAACATCACATCCGCCCCAACCATGGTTCCATGCTGCAGGCTGATGACTTAAATGCAAGACAACTTTGTCCCCACACTGTAGCAAGTGCGTCTTTTATACAGAATGGCGAGATGGCATAATGTCGTGATATTACCATCTTGAACAGGCAGTGTAAAAAGTGCTAATGTGTTAGTCTGAATTGGGTTATTAGTCTGCTCCAATATGCGCTGGGAATTTTCTTTCTTTATAAACAAAACAAATTTGCGATTTGAGAATAATCTGAAAATTGTCATAACGTGAACTTTCTACACACAGGGGCTTTAATAAATGAAAACACAACAGTGTTATTGCCCAGCTCTTTAAACCATACAAATAAAATGGAAGATGGAAGACGTTTAAGGTTATTTGTTGTTATTGTAGAGTGACGCAGTGGCCTGTTGGGTGGGGTGCATGCCATTTAAAGGAGCTATATGTAAAAAATCTAAAGCAAATAGTCGTAAAATCCTCCTAATATGTCACAGAGACTAAGGAATAATGTTCATATAACATACTGATCTCACCGACAACAATAGTACAGCCAGAATATTCGCATTTAAAAAATGTTTTTACGGTCTGCAAATCATGTTTATGTTTTGAATTTGTGTTTTGGCCTGTTGCGCCACCCACCGCCGTCTACCAGTCACACACTCAGTAGAGTCTCAGCATCAGTTACAGTTATGACTGAACTACAATGGCTGACGGTGCGACTAAACCCAAATGATCTCGTTATGATTCCCAAAAACGCCAAGACAAAACTCGAGGCAAAGCGGGGGTCTATATAGGAGATGCTTTTGAACGGTGGAGACGGTTGAAAGCGGAGAAGAATTTGAAATCAGATGTCGAAGTGGCTACTCTTCTCCTCGACAGGTAAGCTTTAGCCAAAGTTGGCTAACTAGCATCATAGCTAGACGGGGATGGACATTTCGAATACTTTAAACTGTTATTCATTTTCGATCATACATTGTAGCCCATGTGCAGGTGGGTCATCGACCCGACTGATTTTTTTGAGAAACAAACATTAGCAGCACGGCAAGCAGCGTTAGCAGTGTCCCGGTACATAGCATTAGCAGCTGGCTGGTCCTCAGCTGTATCCCGGCAGCAGCGATAGCAGCAGAGAAGCCAGACTTGCTCGAATGGGGGGCGGACACGACTCGCGGCAGTATTTTGAATTTGAGTGCAGTAACCGTTTTGGCCACATTCTTACATACAGCGCCTTTAACTTTAACTTTTTGCAAATTCCTGTGAGATTGTACATCATAGACACGTGATACCAATTGAACGCATGGGGGCGCTATAATCAAGGCCCAAAAATTCAGTTTTGGAAAAGCCACTCCTCTCAAACCCCAAGTCGGATTGACTTAAAATTTGACACACAAGTCACACTCAATGTTTTGAGTGCCAGCTTCTTGCCCAAATATGGTCACTTCTGGCTCCAAAAAACTGCGTTGGCAATGGTCGAAATGCCGAACTTGAGACTTCAAAAAAGATGTCCACCAACCAATAAGTATCACATTATACTGGCATGTTACTGTGGATCCACCAATCAAAGGCAAAGCTCAGGAGGAAATCTGAGGACACTGAATGCTCAGCAGTACATCGCTTTTGTGTCAATCAGTTAAACAAACCTTTTTACATTGTAGCTAATATGAGCCAGAATATAGCAGCCACTTAAATCCTGCAATCTGTTGACTCTGAAAAGATGTGTTCATTCCATTATAGCAATGACCAAGAGACATACACGCCCACTCATACATCTCTCTATGATGGTCCAATTAAAGTAATGCTTTCTGGCGTAATGTGCTGCCCCCACTATATTGCAAAATGAAACAATAAAACAAGAATAATGTTTCTTTTTTTTTTTGGTCTCAGACAAACAAATCTCTTGTTTGGCTCTAAACCACCAAGCCTCAGCCAAGCACTTGTTGACTGCCATGTGAATCTGTAGCTTGAAGGCCAATGTAAACATAAAACTTGAAAAACAGAACCCACCAGCTTGTAACATTTACAGGCCAGTACCCTGGCTCCAAAAATGTAGTGAATAATAAATCGTTGGACAGATCTAGCCTTTGCCCTGCCACAGTCCCGCATTTTTACTGCGAGTCTGCAGAGCTGCAGCTGAACCCTCAGAGGCGATTGGAAAAGACTGGCCTTCTTTAAGATGCCATAAAGTTGATTTGGTCACTACCGAGCTGGGAAAGATTAGTTTTTCTCTTACAGTGTACTTGTTTAATCATACTGTATGGACTTCATAAAAATGACTTGAAACACTGTTGCTAAGACACAGCTTGGGTCCAGGTTTATTCCCTTTCAGCTGCGTTCAATATTAGCAAACACTTAAGATACATAAGTGTTGTCATAAAGTGTTTACTTTTATCCACAAGTATCCTCATATGAAGAAAAGAGGAACTACTAAAATAATGACAGGCTTTTGGAAATGTTGGAAATAATGACACAGCCAAACACACGTTCAAGAACTCTGCTCTATTTATTTCAACACTATTGAGTCTTTTAGTGGATCATTATTCCCAGGACCTTGTTTTTGTAATTGCAGACTGCAAAAACCATTTAGGATGTTCAAAATCATATAAACACGCTGAAACTTTCAGTGAAGGAGCGACAATTTAAATAAAATGGGTAGAACAGAAACTGCAGATCAGCTTTCTCCTCCTATAATAATCACAGCATAAGTAGAAATAAACACACAGGGACCTCTGTGACTAATGTTTTTTTTGCTATTCAAATATAGCCTGTACACAAATATGACCATAGCCGGCTCCACATAACTTGTACAGTACAACTAATGTCAAGATATACTGTACCACAGAGAGCCGCATGGGGCTAATGATATGTGTTATAGAAGTGAACAGTATCCATAGCAATAAGTGTCACCATGCTCCCATTAATAGGACACTAATGACTCCTGTATAGCTTTATATATGTTACAGGGTGGAAGCATGGAAGAGGATAGGCTGCTAGATTCGCCAGTGCAGCAGAACACAGTTTGGAAAACAGGAGCTAAATAAGAATTAAGATTTAAAGCTGAAACTTTAAAAAAAAATTGATATTCTTCATTTTTGTTGTCCCAGAGACCCATGGTATGGGTGTGAGTACATCCATAGAAATACATTTCATAGAGCAGAAATTGATTTTCACAGCATCTATTTCCATGTCAACTTCAGTTGCTTGAAAAAAAGTTTGAGTTGATTTTGGCGACCCTGTGGACAAAAGCGGTAGTGTTTTGCCGGAATGAAGCCTACATTTCCCATGAGCTCTAGCGTGTACTGTCGTAAAGACGCTTACCTGGCTCGCGCGTGTGTTTGTTTTGGGGATGAATGAAACAACAAGACGGGAAAACTTTGCCCTCGCTCCTATCGGGGATCCCAGCTCACCTCTGCCGCGCCCCAGCTCCACCTCTCTGGCGTAAGTGCCACCGCCGCCGGGGTAAATGCAGCAGTTGGCTGGTAAGGCTGAAGGACTGTTTGGCGAGCACTTCCACGGCTTCTTAGACTGAGTATGGAGCGGTGCCTCGTCTCTTTATTTCTTGGCACTCGCTGGACCCTGTCGACGCCTGGCTGGTACCTGTCGTCGGCCCGGATGAGGTGTTCCAGCCCCGCGGCCCCTGCTCTCCTCATCCCCGCTGGCGCGGGGTGAATCTGCGCAACCTGCGGCCTCTGTGTGTGACTCCCCGGACAGCTAACGCCGTGGACGCGCCGGCTCCTGCCAGGATTGAGCTGGTAAATGCTAGATCGCTAGCGAACAAAACGTTTATCCTGAAGGATTTCCTGACTTCCCGAGGATTGGATTTTCTCTGTGTGACTGAGACGTGGCTGACTGTTGCTGAGTCCAGTGCTTTCACAGAACTTTTACCCGATGATTGCTGCTATTTTAACTCCCCGCAGACGTCGGGTCGAGGAGGAGGAATAGCGACTATTTATAAGAGTCACTATAAATGTAAGCAGCTAGGTAAGATGACGTGTGCCGTCTGAGTGCCGTTAATCGTTTCGTCCTGGAAGCGACCTGGGGCGGACCCGGAGACAGGTTCCTAAAGGTATGGATATACACTATATAGAAATAGCTTATCTTCACACCGATGGTCTCATTTGCTGTTGTAGGTCACGCACAGACATCAGCAGAAACGAGAGACTTTTGCATATCCAGTTAAAAGTTCCTTGTAGTTTAAGTCATGCCACTAAAGCCCTGTTTCCACCGAGCAGTACGGTTCAGTTCAGTTCGGTATGCCCTTTTTCTGTTTCCACTGTGAAAAGTTGTGGATGGTTGTGGATGTTCCGTACCGTTCACATTTTTGGTCCCCCCTCTGTTGGGGTACCTAGCACACAGATCTGGTACTAAAAGGTGGAGCTGTGAACACTGCAGTCTGTTGATTGGTCAGTAGAGGACGGTCACTCTGCTCAGGGCTGAGTTGTGTCTGGTTTTGAGGCTCATGTAACCACTGTTCATACTGTGATGAGTTTTATTAGTAAACTGTAACTATAAAATGAAAGGATGTTTTGCTGCCTCTCACAGCAGCTGGAGTCTGAGAAAAAATAACTTCATTCACTGGGCCGACTGCCGGCAACTTTTAAGGTGGAACGTTAGCTTGTAATGTTACTCATTATGTTGACAACGTGAATCCATCAGCACACCTTAAATTCACTAACAACTTTACCATTACTTTAGTTTTTATATGACAGACACTTTTAGTAATGAGTGGATCTTCAAGCATTTATATATATATCAATTTTGACCGGAAAATATGAACTGCCTAAATCCCAATCCTCACTCAGAGACAAAAAAAAAAAAAAAAAAAAAAGGAAAGGGTCGTGGAGCATCGTTCCTGTGGGCTCCGGCAACACTAAGCCCCTGAGCTTATCTGAGAAGGACTAAATGTGCACAAACCTGCTTATTTTAAATGTCTCATCGAGAGAGACTCTCACTGCAGCCTGTTTTATTTTGTTTAGAAAATGTCGGCATGTAACCCCATCCTGTGGACGCTAAACGAGGTGCAGACTTCCATCTGTGTCACTGGTAATGAGGAAATACAGTGAGTGCTGGACAGAGTAATGAGTGACAACAACCCCACCCACATTTAAGGGTACTGTTTGCGGTAGAAATGCTAGGGTCTAGGTACCATGTCTGAAGGGTACTTTGGTTCCAAATGTTCCATACTGGATGTGTTAGGTGGAAACTGGGCTTAAATCGTGCGGTTTATGGATAATATAAAGATGCTGAATTGGTTAATGCTTCATCAGTAGCATTTGCTAGCATTTCCACTGTAGCTGCGGGTTGAGAAGAAGAATTCCCACATTCATTCTTCACGCACAATCATTTGCACATGTCCTCGACTTGTGTAAAACGTGTCTTTATTGACCTTAACGGTGTCAGTAGCTTTAACAGCCTTGATGACCTACCAGCAAAGTTGGTAGCTGTGCAGGCCATGAAAGGCCATGCAGTTTGTCAGCACATGAACATGTTTGCAAAGCTTTAACATTAGCTTCTGCATCAGTCACACTGTAACATCAAAGGTTTCTTTTGCTTAACTGTAGATGGTTACAGTCACGGGCTGCATTTGTCTCAATAAATCCTTTACCTCAGCCATTTTAAACAGCTTCAAATTCACTGTTTACCTGCAGTCTACATGTGGGGATTCATAAACACTCAAAATGAACCCATTTCCTCTGTGTGTGTTTTTTTTTTTTTTTTACAGCCAGTGTATTATGGTATCAAAATTAATTAGACAACGTTGCTTTGACATGTTACAGTTTTTAATGTATCAAATAAACATTTGCATAAATCCAGGACTCCAGAGAGAAGCTTGTTATTCACAGCCTCCATATCAATGCATAATTATATACTCACAATGCAGTTTTGCTGATGCAACACAGACCCAATCGCTGTCTGTCAATTACCTCTCCACTTTTACTTATTCCTCTCTTTAGTTGCTGTAGGCTGTGATTCGTCTCTCTGCTCTCAGAGCCTCTCTGGCTCCCGGTTATCAGTCATTTATTCTCTAATCTCTCTGTCCAGGAGCAGCCTTGGTCTGGCTCCATATGGCAGAGAGCTGCGGTGGCAGCTGGCCCTTTATCACAGCACAGAACCCGGCCAGGTTACACATAACACACACCAGGAAAACACACACATGCACACAGAGACGGTGCAGACTGCATCAGCACCTGGACTCCTGCAGAGCCCAGCCAGATTACACATTGTGTGACAAACACACACATGCAATATAAAGTGTACATGGAGACTAACATGCAGTGGAACAAAAACACAAGTGTGTACAGAGCAAACACGAGCATTAGTGCACACACATATTTTCAGAAAACTGGCCCAAACAGCTGCGGTATGAGACAAGTGCACAAAACAAATAAGAAAACAACATAGCAGACTGTGGTATCAACACAGTTTGGTGACAAATCTTGCTAAATTCATTATTAAAGAAAAAATGTGTGAAGAGAGCACAAATAAATCCAAGTGTAATCAAGATGTAAGCCTGTATATGAGAGAGCACAAGGGATGGAGTTGTACATTTTGACCACAGAATCCTAATTTCATGCACAGTCAGTGCAGAATCTCACTCAATCGCTCTCCCCTTCCACAAAGGTTTGCATTTTGTTGAAGTGAATAGCTTTTGAAAACCAAGTGCCTCTGTCATTTTGTACAGCTCCACAATGTTCTTCTAAAGTGATGCAGTAGTCTTTTTGTCTCGGATAGGCATTGAATTCTTTGTCAGCGCTGCATAGTTTGCTGGAAACCCTATTTGGCCCATATCATTTTGAGGCTGTCTTTACCATAAGACTGTTGTTTATGAAGCTCAGAATTACCTAATTACAAAACCTGCCTTATATAACCCCAGTCCACACTAATTAACATGACATATCTTGATTCTTTAATCTTTACAATAACTGAATTGGAAAGAAATGAAAACTTGCTGTTTTATTGGGAGTTGTGTGCAGGACTATTTCTCGGCTGGGAGCAGTTGCCAGGCAACCAGCGGAGGCTCCAGAAAACTGAGAAAAAAGTATATAGAATTGAATAGAAAATCCCACCTGCTCTTGAGCAGTTTTTTTTTTTGTTACTTTTATTATAATTAACTTTTTTTATGATCTTGAACGTGACGCTTCATGACAGCAGGTAAAAGGCATCAAAGCAGAACTGTTACTGCCACACCCTCCTTGTTAATACCAGGAGGCTGACATGAATATTTCCTCCAAGGCGTTGGCTTGTATTTATAATCAATCTACTCATGAACCTCGCCTGGTCCGGTCTTGTCACAACAACTGCTTTTGTGTAATGGATGGAGCAGAAGCTGAATCATCCAGCAGTCTAATGTATTATCAATTACTTGATTTCTGCCCGCTCTTGGTCAGATGCATTGATACAGTGTGGGCTGACAGTGGACGGTCCATTGTAGACCGTCAATAGAGCTCAGCTAGAGGCCAAACTGGCATCACTAATCTATGTAATGTATGTGGTGAGTTAGGACCAAAGACACACTGTGTAAGGGCAGCTCATTAATCAGGTCCAATAATCTACTGTATTATCAATAAGTTGACTGCTGACTGGCCTGAGCCAAATCTATTGATACAGCAGTGGGTTTCTTATCTAATGTGTAATGAATGCCGAGAGTGTGTGTGTCTGAGGGAAGTGCGCTGTAACATGAGGAGTCCATACGAGCCTCATCTGTTACTCTCTTCTGGATTTATGCTTAAAGGTGATAATGAGAGCATGTCCAGCTGCAGAGGTACTATATGTTATTGGAAGAAAAAAAATCTTGGGGGGGAAACAGTGGTGTAAGCTTGTTTAAAGATGCATTAATTGATTTTCTTTTTTGCCGACTTGGGGGCAGCGGAACAAGTTGTAAACATAGCATTCAATATAAAGTTGTTGGGCTTTCAAGTAACTCCAATGTAAACCCATCCATGGCATTACTTGATGCTGAGAGCAACTGATGCAGTGTAAAGAACAAGAAAGTCCATGTCGAGTGGGAAGGAGGGGAGGTGGGTGTATCGGACAAGACCAGACTTTCATCCAGTGAAGCACAGTTCATTTCGAGTTTGAAACTACAGTAATAGTCAATTTGTTCTACTGTGTTTCGCAATTTACATAATTATGGTCGTCATGCACTTACGTCAGTCATGTGACATTTTCATGTCATGATACATTAAATAACAAACTGTTGCATGGAAGCTTTAATGTGGAAAAAAAGATGACATTTTCATTGACTGAACCATTTGTGTGTCTTTTTTATTAATGGTATTCATTATCACTGTGTTTTATTAATCAACACGAATACTGAGACAAGAAAAATATTAAAATTTTCTCTTTTTTAAACAGCAACACAAACTTGCTGGTTTCCTCTACGTCACTGCACAGTTGGCAGCACTGATGCTCACTTTAATGTGCAAACACAGATGTACACACAAGGATGCATACACACTTCACCATTACACAAATATATCCATTTATATCAGAGGGAAATACAGAACATTACAAATACAGACGGACGTGTTCACTGATATCTCTGAAAGCTGAAAGGATTCTTGTGTTTGCAGAATGAGATGCATAAACCATAATTTCAGCCTATTCTCTACTCGCACATGAAAGTCACTGGAATAAGAAGTTAAAAGAGCAAACTGTATATCTTTCTCTGACAATCAATATGGAAACGATCGCTTTGCTCAGCTTGCATGAAGGAGAAATCGCAAGGGAGACGGCATAAAGAAAAAGACGGAATGGGTGAAAATCTCTCATTTATGAATTCATTTTGACCGTATCTCCCTGTGCCTGAGTGGCTCATATCTCTCCTTAATGTGGTTTCATGCAGACGAGGATCTGAGGCTGTTAAATGCAAACGAGGCTGCACAACGGCAGATGCCGTGAGAGTCATTCACAGCCTCAATCAGGAGGAGAGAGAGGGAAATCTCAAAACTGGAAATGGTATCAGATTTGACCAAAGTGAATAAATAAATGTGAGGAATTGAATGGCCAACCAATTAAAATTGGCATACTGTAGTCCTGTTATTAGTTATAATGCATTACACCAATGTTACTGAGAAAATCAATTTGTGAGTTTGTTTGATCTAAATGTTTTAATATCTAAGAAATAGCAGCACGGATTCAAACAGCTTGAGCGTAGCTGCAGGAATCACAGCTGAAGCTCATATTTATTTGACTGTCTAAAAATGTCATCTAATCTCCTTCTCTCTGAGACTGTGAGCTCACTGTCAGTTTCATCCGCCCACCGAGGGCTCGCATCATGTGCACAGCTGCCTGTCATTTAAAAGCTCTCGCTGCCCGATGTCCCAGTCGTTTTGTCAAAACTGTTGACAGCCGGAGAGCAAACACAGCCTCACAACAAACACCTCCAATGTAAATCAAAATCACTTTGGGGTTTAAAATGAAGTTGGGAACTTGGAGATCTTGTTTAAAGTGTGACATTAAGTCAAACTTTATGAGCAGCAGTAGAAGTACAGGCACCCTTGTATTATCTTTATTACATTACATAGCAGACTCACTGCTGGAGAAAGAGTCGATTTGACCTTTTTTTTATTAACAGTGGGTTCCCCTGCTCTCCCTCCTCCCAGCAGCCACAGGTGGGAATGATTAAAGGTTTAATGATGTTCTTCCATTCAGCAGCAGCTCTGAACCCTCATGATCTGTCTCTGAAGCAAAGTACAGGCCTATAAGCTGACTAAGCGTAAAGATAATTTTGAGTTTATTAACCAATTCATATTGAAACTGAAGAAGAAGAAGAAGCAGGAGTTATACTTTGTTAATATCCCCAAGGCGAAACTGAATTCTTTTCACTTTGTTGTCATGTACACACAGGCCTGAAATACAAACACATGCACAAACAGGACCTATACATGCATTAATGGAAGAAATGTCAGAGCTACCAGTCCACACTCAACATTTAGTATGGATTGGGACTTAAGCCAGCGACCCCCTGGTTCCCAACCCAAGTCCCTATGAGCTAAGCTACTGCTGCCCATAAGGCCTATATGAAAAAACGGGGCACTCAGTCTATTTTACACTCCATAAATCAGTTTACTCATGACAGTTTCCAACCCATTCCCAGGGTACCACTCCTCTGCATCTGATACTGACGCACAAGGTAGCATCTGTATCTGTATGTGAACCCATCCGCAGCAATATTAGAGGCTCAGAGCAACTGACATGGCATTAAGAGCAAAAAAATCCATATATAGTGGAGGTTGGGGTGAATGGATGCGTCAAACACACACAGGACTTTCAGGACTGCTGCTCGTATATCCAATGTGTAACCAAAAGGTCAGCTTCTTTTCAATCAAAAGCATTATCTTTTTTCTAAACCAAACCAAGTGGGTGCCTAAGCCTAAGGAAGTTTATTTTGAAAAGAAAAGAGGAGTGAGAACATGAGCCTGACCCATAGGGACCAAAAGTAGACCTCTGCTTGACCAGTGTCTCATGCAAGAGTTCATGGAAATGCAATGGTAAACTTTAAATTGGTATCAACACTTTTGCTGTGTCTCAAATGGCGTACATACATTAGTACACTTCTATGTAGTATTCAATGTGCACTATGTACTTACTGGCGTAGTGCGCGAATTTCGACACGGTAGTGTTGTCTCAAACCAAACACAGCCATTGTGCACTTACCAGAAATGACGACCGCAGCTGTTAGCTTGTTAGCAAACTAGCATTAGCATTCGCATTATCGTTTGCGGTACCAAATCATTACAGACTGCTAAATTAACCCAATAAACATACTGCTGGCTTATACCCGACAACAGTATAGTGGTGCTTAGTGCAAAAAACACATGTATATTTGTATAATGCAGCGACGCTCACGGTCGCACAGTCCTCGGCCGCCATTTCCAGTTTGAAAAGAGGTTCCTCCCCTTCCGCTACGTAGCAAGATGGCGACCATTGAGGGCGAGAAGTGTCAATAGTTCCACACTCAACGTCTTGACCGTTTTGTGTGCACCATCCAGGTACTCATAGTGCACTGCATTTTTCCATACTTCTCAGTGTGAACGCACTGATGAAGTACGCCATTTGAGACACAGCATTTGTGACTTGGCAGATTCTTAATTTAGTTACATTTCTTCATTAGAAAGCCATTACCTGTATTAGATTACATTTGTTACTAAAAGTATATGCTGTGGCAATTTAGCAGTATAGAAATATAATGATCAGGAAATAGGGTGTCACAGCTAAGGTTTCTTAGGTTATGTTTTTTATTTCATTCATTCATGTTTCCTGTTTTACTTTGAAACTCATCTTGTTTCAGGTCACTTCCTGCCTCCTGCTTCATCCCTATTGGATTTGTTTGCCTGCACTGATAGTCCTTCTGTGTACCAAACCTAACTTTTGACCAGTAAAGACTGTTATTTTACCCAAACTGCCTCTAGAGTTGTGCGTTTGGGTCCACTCTGACTTGGTTCACCAGTTGTCACGTAGGGTTGAGGGAAAAGCACTACATATGACCATAGACTGTAAAAATAATGGACAAAGCTACCGTGACGTCACCCTTTAGTTTTTGAATACCCATTCTCAAGCCTCAATTCTAGCATTTTAAACATCGTCATCGTGGTTTTTTGGAGCCAGAAGTGACCATATTTGGGTGAGAGGATGGTGCTGTGGAGGAGTGATCGGCCTCAAATGGCCGATAGAGGAAAAGCCTTGGTATAAAAGAAAAGTATGAAGACAAAGCACACTCAAATACACTGACATTGAGATTAATCTCAGAGACATCAAACTGTTGATTCTAAACCAAAATGTGTAATCAGCATCCAAAGCAAAGATAAACACAAACAAAAAGACTCAATCTCAGTCTGATCAGACTGACAACTGGCTTCAATTTACTGCACAGCATTTTAAAAGCAACTTTTGGCATTCTGAAATGTTTTTTCTGTAAGAAGCTGCCAAGTTTTCAAATATAACCACATCTCTGTAATGAGTGAGACAGCCTGTGCGTATCATATGGATGCATTCATTTGTGTTATCTTGATTAATGCCTGAAAGTAAAGCAGCAGCAGCAGCAGCATTCAGATAAGCTCACAGAAACACATTTAATTAACATTCACGTTCAGTTCCTGTTTTACAACTTTTCTAAAGATGGCTAAGAATTTGCTTGATATCTGGATGAAAACGTAGCTGCTGTCCCAGTATTCCACCCCATGGGCATCCTGAGTGTTTGATGAGGTCCTGCATTATTTGACTTTAATGAATAATAGATGGAAGCTCAAGCTGATAACACCCCATTCTCTTTGACTTGAAATATCTAGTATGTCTTTTCAATTACAAAGACAAGGCACTTGTTGGAAGGCTGGAGCATGAAGGCACTGAAGCGTAGCTGTATGATCTTATTCTTCATCTTTTTATTCTCTCAGTCTGCTCCGTCTCTTGCATTTAAACTTTAGAACTGGGCACACTCTTGTTTCCTGGCTTCGCCTCTTGACTAGGGATAAAAATACATCAGGTAATCCTCCTTCTAAAGGTCTGTTGGAGAGGAAAATGTACACTACTGTTTGAAAATATTAACAATAATGCATACTAGTCCATACCCATTAGTAGCTTTGTCACCTTCTACCTATGCCAATCCTCAATGCCTATGTGCAGTTTCACATAGATTGACCACGTCAGTGAGTAGAAAAACGTGGGACAGACAGAATGACTGACTGACAGAATGACACACTGACAGTTTCCGTGATTATGTACAGCATACCATACCATGACTTAGTCATACCAAAAATTAGAAAACAACAACATTGGTCCACAGGGGGAGCCACAGCAATCTGTCGCATTTTAGCCATTTTTAAGCATTTTTCTGTTGTTGCCAATTAGAGTTAAATTTCTCCAGTCACCTTGAGGCGTCCTGTTCTACATATCTACCAAGTTTAGTAAAAATCCATATGGCGGTTAGGCCTAGATAAGAAATGAGCTCTCTAGCGCCCCCATTTTGTTTGATGGGGTCAATAATGGAGGGGTCCCCTCAGATTATGTGTGGTCATATGCCTACAAAGTTGCGTGGTGATGGGTGAAACCCTTGAGATGTTATACACCTTTATGTGATGAGCCACGCCCTCCGCAATATTCATTGCCTTATAGAAGCTCAGTTTTAGTAAGTTTTCCAACTTTTGCCAAGAGGGAACTTTAGATATTGGTCCCTAGATTATGTTCACCCAGTTTCATGCAGATCGCTCAAACTTCCTAGGAAGAGATCCATTTGAAGTGTTTTTCAAAAAATTCAAAATGGTGGAAAATCTATATAACCGGAAGTTATGGGTTCTTGAGGCAAATGTGTTCCTCATGAGGAGAGGCATCTCTGTGCAAAGTTTCATGTCTCTACGACATACGGGGCATGAGATATGCCCATTCAAAGTTTGCAATTTCAATCAGTTGTTATAGCGCCCCCC
Organism: Epinephelus lanceolatus; assembly: GCF_041903045.1. Classification (NCBI taxonomy): domain Eukaryota; kingdom Metazoa; phylum Chordata; class Actinopteri; order Perciformes; family Serranidae; genus Epinephelus; species Epinephelus lanceolatus. The sequence goes on along the minus strand of NC_135744.1, from coordinate 39,589,130 downwards.
TTTGGCCAATTGATGTAATATTGCTTCATTGGCATCCTCCCATGACCCTCTACCACTGTGCCAAATTTCACATGGATTGACCAAGTCAGTGAGGAGAAAAATGTGGAACAGACACACACACACACACACACACACACACACACACACACACACACACAGAGTTTTCATCATTATATAGTAAGATATGTAACCGTATATGTAACCTCTGTCTCTCCTGTGTGTAAGTATGTAAGCTAACTAGCTAAATAATTTCTGTTATCATACACTAGGAAAAACCTGCTCCAAACTATAATGTATACTATAAGTAATCAACAGGTGAAGATACAACATCATGTATGTAGCCATGTGCATAACTGACACTTTCTCAGGTTTCTCAATTTAGAACAAGTCAGCTGGAAAGACTTAGAAGTCCGACGGTGACAGTGTTTTCAACAAGCACATGAAGCAATCCTCAGCTTACTAAGCTAGCTAGCTAATTAAATCTGATGGAGACTGTTTTCATGAGAGCTGCCAAAATGAATGGTCACAAGGTAGAAATTAGAAGTCTCTTTTTGTACATCTGTCTGAAATCAACTGTTGCCAGACAGGCATTTTGAATTTCTTCTTCCGAATATTGGTTGGCACCCATTTTTCTTGAAAATGAGAATATGATATGTACCCTACAGTTTAATAAACTTGTTTCGCCTTATAGCAGGAGAGTTCCTGGGGAGGAAGGATCAAATCCCAGGGTGGGGAGTTTACATGTTCTCCCCGTGTCAGCGTAGGTTTTCTCCGTGTGCTCCAGCTTCCTCCCACAGTCCATAGACATGCTAGTGAGGTTAGGTTAATTGGTGACAGTATGTTTCTGTCAGCCCTGTGATAGTCTGGCACCCTGTCCAGTGTGTACCCCGCCTCTCACACAATGTCAGCTGGGATAGGCTCCAGCCCCTCCACAACCCCTAACAAGGTAAGTGGTTGTAGAGAATGAATGAATGAATGTTAGTCTGTGTCGTGCATTGGTGTCACTTTCAGTTAAGTCACTTCCTGTTTAGCTGCACAAAAGTGACACAGATGTGTTGTTAATGTTCACACCTTTTCACCTTGTCACACCCTACTGTGCTGTAATTGGCTAGTACTAACCCTGAATATTTTTTCATTGTTTCAGTTTACAGTTTTTATCTGCATGTTAATGATATGTTCAAATGCTCAAACTTACTGCAACTCACTGGCTATGATTTAACGTGATGTTTACTCAGTGTTTCGACACACTGCATCAGACGTTGCGCTAGACTTTTTCGTTGCCGGTCATTTTGACCGACAGGGTCATAAAAATCCGGTCATAATCTATTTTTATCGGTCATTTTAATTTTCGTTTTTAAATGATAATAAAGATATTCAAAGACATTTAGTTTTCATTCATTCATTTTTAATAAATCCAACAAGCAAGTTATAAAGTGTGCATTAATAAGGACATGAACGAAAAGATGAACAGACATCCACACACCACAGCGCTTCAGTTCAGCGTCTGGTCTATTTTTCATGCGAGCCGCGAGCGCTTCTGTCAAACTGGATCGAGCGGATCGTACCAAACAGGAAGTTGGACACAGAAAAGACGAGAGAATCCGGCCAATTTTCAAAATAAAATAACAACAGCATGCACTGAGGAACGTGAGGAGATAATACCGTGTTTATAATTTAAAATAACACAACAGTGTATAACCAAACACATTTTTCAATACCATAATCACTTCATTACAACTTTAATTTTGTGTCACCGAGCCTACAGGCATAACTACATGAATTAAATGATCAGAACAATATGCCCTATTCATTCAGTGTTTATCCAACATGCTCAGTCAATACATGGACATGCAATGACAAATTGTCATTAACTTATTACGTTATAAAAAATGATTAAAATATGGACTTACCCATGTTTAAAATGACCTGTTGATGTGAAAAAATGAGTACTGACGGGAACAGACGAGTGGAGTCGATGTTTAACCAGCGCGGAGAGCGCAGGAGAAATGCGCTGCCTGTGTGCCGGTTAACGCGACCCCTGGACTGCATGAATACACTGCACTATTGTGCCATGCAGAAATTCAAGCTCGACAGGCATAGCAACAGTTACTAAGGGGAGCACATGGACAATTTATATACAAATGTATGCTCTGGAAAATTGTTGGCAATATAAAAGGGCTGGCACGGTCTCTAGTGATTTGGATAAAATGCGCAAACCACTTATTTGGTCCCATATATTAGGCTTTCATCATATTTGAAAGTCACCTTGCTAAGAACTATTATTCCTATTTTCATCTCTCCATCTCAGGAAATTCACTGTCCTCGAGCAGATACAATGGCAGCGCCATCTGCCAAACTCATTAAGGCCACTGTTTGTAAGAGGCTGATGAAGGTATCAAGGCAGCAGTGGAAAGAAAATAAGTTAGGAAATGAGAGGAAAAGTGGATGGGATGGCTATGTTGATGGTGTTTGGATTGCAGGGGAATGAATATATTTGGCTGCCTGTGAATGATCACTGCTCAGAGTGGTTGATGAAGCATGAGGAGGAGACAAACAGAGGAGACAGGGATGGACAAACAGTGGCAGAGAGAGAGACCGACAAACAGACAAAGTTCAACTGGGTTGCAGGGTAGGAAATGCTGTATTTTTATTTTTATTTTTTCCTGGTTTTAACTTTGATAATGGAGATGGATGGCTGGAGGTAAATTCACCTGGGTGGGAGCTTGGTTGTTTTCTGACCTATTCACTTCCCCCTCCTCCCATTCCTACTATGCCGACTATCTTTTATATTACATCAGCTGCTCTCAGTGTAGTATTGCCATGCATGGGTTTACACTGGCGTTAATTTAAAGTCTGGTCTTATGAAGATGCTTAAGGGGACTCTGGGAATGAGAACCAGCTGGGAATTCAATTAATGACTATTGTATTTAATTAGCTATGCTCATTTTCAAAATTTATATGTGTTATTTTTATGGTCCAAGACAGTCCAAAAATATAAGTAAATGTGAAAAACTCTCTCAAATCCAAAAACTGAAGTGCTAAAACTCATCTTTGTGATGTCATAGGGAATAAAGTGAGCACTTTTCAGTGTTACACTGCACTTCAGTACAGGCAGCTGCCGAGGAGATGCAGCCGCCTCTAGGAGTCAAGGCTAGAGGCAGAGCACCGTAAAGCTATGAGATAATGTAATCTTAGAAGTGTGGAATTAGCGCTCACAGCAACTTCATATAATGCAGTCTTTGGCTTTTGCTTGATATCTAGTGTCGGCAAAAAAAATGCCATAAGCGTAATTACCTTGTTTACTATATTATGTGAATCAAGGGCGACTGCTCTGAGACAACAAGGGAGGCTGAACTTCCCCTAAAATTTCATAGAAGAAATGGTCAAATATGCACTGTTGAATCTACATTACAATAGTAATTTACATTGCGTTAAGCGTGTCATACATTCTCGTGTCAGCACGGTGGACGCGGAGCCTCCAAGCATTCCTATGAGACAGCGCTGAGCAGGATTTTTTCATGCAGCAAAGCGAGACGGTCATTGGATAAATGAGACAAAATCGTCACTTCCAGGGAGGCTCAGCTTCCCTGGGATCTAATGGAGCGGCAGGCGGGAGAGGACGCTCGGTGTCTGCATGATGATTGGAGGAACTGTCTAAAAGGCTGAACCCCTTTGTGATTGACAGCACTTTGCATTTCAAGCTCAGTCCCATGCAGATATTTGCGAGCAGAGTCTTCTGACAGAGTGCCGTCCAGAGCTCCTTATTTCCAGTACAATAGTTTGTACAGTACAGTTCAGGTGTTTAAACCCATCTGAAAATCTTTGAGGTGTGTTTTGCTGTGGCTCTATGGCATGAGTGTGGTTGAAAAACGGCTTCACTTAAATGTTCCTTTTATAAGTTACTGCCTCGCTACAATATGACAGATCTTATGATGTAACCTTAAAGTGAGCTTCCTCTGTTTGAAAGACCAGCAGCCACCACTGACGTGAATGTCACAGTCACCCTGTTCAAACTTCATAACTCTACATAAGTAGACGTAAAGAAATGAAAGGAAACAAAATGAAATGAAACAAGAATAAGTGAATATTAGTATTCCCAAGCCAAATCTGATTTGACTGACACAATTCTGAGTCAGGTACAGCCCTATATTTAAAGATTTTAAGCCCGTCATCCCAAAAAATGAACAAACGTAGTGAGCAAACGTACACATAATATCAATAACAAAGCTACTGTATGGCCACTAGTCATTGTCCTGAGATAAAGAGAAAAATACTGGATATCTTGAGATAATAAGATACATATGAAATAAGAAAATAAATTAATAAATAAATACAGCACCACAAAAATGCTCATTACAAGAGCTGATGAATGTATTAGATCATCTGCAATTTGCATACAGGAACAAAAGAGGGGTGGATGATGTTGCTCTCACCCTAACTAACCTCATTCTTACACACCTCGCAGGCCTCGAAGTGCACAAGCTCGTCTGGTGTTTTCACTGTTCTCTGCCTTTAGCACAATCCAGCCTCACATTTTAGTTGAGAAATTACTGTCAGATTTTAGCATGAGCCCAGGCATTATTGGGTAGCTTTTGAATTTTCTGGTAAATAGATCCCAGAGTGTCGGGGTGAACGACATCGTGTCTGATTTGCAGAAATCTTCCACCACAGGGCTGTGTCCAATCATCTTCTGTACATGGATGACTATAGAAGGTCTCATTCTGACAGACATTTTGAAAAGTTTGCAGATGATTTAGCCGCTGTGAGCCTGCAGGGGAGTGATTCTGGTCACGGTCCAGTGGTTCATGAGTTCGTTCTGTGGCGTGATGACTGTTTTTTTTCTAAACTGTGCAGTTTTATCTTGGAAAAAAAAGACATTCATTAGGCACTCTGAACTATGACGGCTACAGATAAGCCTTTTGTGTCACACAGGATTTATCTGTGAGAAGAACACTGAAGGTGAGCATTTTTCCACTCAAGTTGGTTCCAGTGACAAACTGGAGTCAGGTGAAGACATTGCTAAAGACGACAAGCCTGCAGATGAGCTTCTCTGAGACGATTTCTGATGGCTTGCATAAAAATTCTTCCGTTGTGCAAACCGATAGTTGTATTAGCTGCTCAGGTGTCTGGGCTGCTGGTGTTGTCACAAATGGTCTGTGATTGTGAGGCTGGTTGGATGTACTGCCAAATTCTCAGATGGCATATGGTAGTGAAATGAACGTTTAACCCATGAGCAACAGCTCTGGACATTTTAAATAGTTAATGGACAGCAGGGCTGCTGTGGCTCAGAGGTAGAGCGGGTCGTCCACTAACTGGAAGGTCAGCGTTTCAATCCCTGGCTCATTCAGTCTGCATGTCGTTGTACCCTTGGGTGAGATACTGAACCCCAAATTGCTCCTGATGGCTGCTCCAATCGGTGTGTGAGAGCATGTCACTGGTTACTGAGTAGCAGGTGGCACCATGTATGCTAGCCTCGGGCCACCAGTGGGTGACTGTGTGTGTGAATGGGTGCATGTGACATGTAGTGTAAAAGCGCTTTGCGTGGTTGGAAGACTAGAAGAGCGCTACATAAGTGCAGTCCATTTACCATCTGGACATTTTAGGGTGACCTTTTATTGTGACCAGCCCAAGACACACCTGTGGAGTAATCATGCTGTTCATCAGCATCTTGAGACATCAATTTTCCACATGACACAGACCCCTCTTGCTTTACTATTTTTTTTTTACTGTCCAATATAATTTCTGAATCTCTTGGCCAAAAAAATCACCAAACCTACCAATAACAGAACCACAGTGACGCACATCAAACTTCTATAGGTCTATCCTCAAAAGAAAACTGGCATAATTATGGGATCGGTGTGCATCTTGTGCGTTAGAACATGCATCTGTGAGACTGGCTGAGCCTTCTGTGCACAGAGGAAAGAACAAAATAAAGCAAAAGTTTACTTCTGAAATGCACATTCAAGCAAGCAAACAACAAACCTTCCAAAAAACCTGAGGTCGACAATTTCACATCCCTGCAAGAAAAAGAGGCACATTACAACCTTCTTGGGGGCCAGAACTGATACATCAGAGAGCAACAAAAACCAACAAGAGGCAACAGAGGTCTGAAAATGGGCACAGCAGACAGTAAAGTGTCCCACAACTGGGATTCTGTCTGAGACAGGCTTCTAGGCAATGACAGAAATTACTTTGGGGAAGATGTAACCGCATGGCAGTGGCTGCGATATTTCTAAGAAGGTAGCAAAACTACGACCAAAGCTGTCAGAGTAAATAAACAAATACAGACTTAATGCAATGTAAGGGATGTAGAAAGTACTGAGGGACCAGCGAGAGACAGATTTACAGAGGGCACTGGTCCAGGAACAGCTCTGGGAATGTAACAGCCTAATCATTCTTTCTCTGCCAGATATACCACGAGTCTAAGGGAATACTGATGTCCCATAATTAATTTATACACAAAGAGAGCAGACTGCATTATTGTCAACACAGAAGGACCCTTGCATGGAAAATGTTTGATTTGGCCAGCACACAGCACAAAATGGAGTGATGAGGTTTTTATAATAAAGTAAAGCTGGAAGACTTTTAGTTGGGAACATGGATACATAAATGAATTCAAGTGACAAATGTGATTTTAATCTCTGACATTTGGTGCAATCCAGGAGTCATTACGTGATACTGTGTTGTCATTGGCATTGTTGTGTCTTCCCTCAGTCTGCCTTGTCTAGTAATTTCCTACACTTCCCACAATGCTAACTGACAACCCTCAAAGAAAATGAGTGATCTTTGTGTTCTGGTACCACTTACGTCATATATTATGTTATAATGTCCTATAATTTAAGATGTTAAAGGTCCAGTGTAGGATTTAGAGGCATCTATCGGGAGAAATGGTATGTAATATTCATAGCTATGTTTTTTTTTTCAGTTTATATTCACCTAAAAATAAAAATTGTTTTTGTTACCTCAGAATGAGAGGTTTATATCTACATAGGGAGTGGGTCCCCTTCCACGGTAGTCTCGTTCACCAGACCTTTCTCAAGAAAAGAAAGGTCTGGCTGGGCCGACTCTCACTTTAAGATTGGAGAAAAAAACGCCCCGGCTGCTTGTATTTCTTTCAACCAATCACAATCGTTCTTGGCGGTGCCACAGCAATGGTGCGCTTGCAAAAATATTGCCGGGGGGAAACAGGTTTTGGTGTAACATGCCCACAAAAATATCGCCTACAGGACGCGAACCATGGCAGAAAAATGGCTACATCCCCGCAAGATCAAACACTGCAAAAGTTAGTAAAGGACGTGTTGAAAACTGCTACACAACTGGAGGTGGTAGGGCGGGACTTCAGCAGGTGGCTCATTCCGCCCAATGAGAGGCTGATCTATGCAGCAAACTTCCACCCACTCAGACTACTTCCACGGAGTCTGCCGTGTTGTTCTACCATAACCCAGAATGGACAAACCAAACACTGGTTCCAGATAGGGCCAATTTCGTATTTGTGTCGACCATCATAGTTCTCCTACATGCTTGGCAGATGGGGGAGTTTGATTTGGTTGCAATCTGCAACCCAGAGGTCTTGACTTGACTTGAGTCCGACTCAAGACGCAAATTTGAGGACTTGCTTGACTAACACTAAAGAAAGACTTGCCTTGACTTTGACTTGGTATTCATGACATGAGACTTGACTTTGACCTGAGTCAGATGACCTGAAAGGACTTGACTTTTTTATTAAATATTTGTGTTTTTCAAGATATTGAGATGTTACGTTTTGTTTTTAAAATATGATGACGCATGTGACTTGTGACTTGCTTGCTCTAAGTAATGACTTGACTTGACATGCTTGACAAATAGCTAGGACTTGACTGGAAGATTATGACTTGAGACTTGTTTATGACTTGCTCATGTGTGACTAAAGCACTATTCGGACGGGATTAATTTTACATGGGCACGTGGGGTAATGTCACTTTACCACAGGACGGTGGTAATATTAATGGCCAATTCGATAAGAAATATCAGTAAAACTACAACAAGTGGGAGGGGTAAATCCATTCACACACCGCCGTCCCCTCCTGTCGTCATGTGCGTATGACGTTGCTTCCTGTGCGTACCACACTCGAACACACTTGAATCGTGTTCGTCGTAGGCCCACAGTACCTGAGGTTTCACACAGAGTTGTCCGACTGTGAAGTGCAAAACTGAGTGCTTCTTCAAGAGCCTCCATGCTTGAAAATCCATGACAAACCACTTGTAAACAGGATTTGACGAAATATCTACACACATATTTACTGCTGGTCTATTCGCACGGGATTAGTATTACCTGAGGTAATTTTCCGGGACCCTTTTACAGAAGGTAAAAGTCGCGGTAATCTTTACTGACATGGCACATTTGGACGGGACTAAAATCTCTGGTAATTATTACTTTACCCCACGAACCTATGTAAAATGAATCCCGTCCAAATAGGGCTTTACTCCCACCTCTGCTGCAACCTCTCTGCTATGCCACTAAATCCTACATGCTGGACCTTTAATTTATCCACTGTAAATGCAGAATTTATTAATTTCTTTGCTCTTTTGTAGCGGTAAGAATCGTCACCCAGTATTGTTGTAGTGCAATGACAGTAAATGTCTATCTATCTAAACTGTATGATCCATATTAAAAGCCTGTAGAGTAGTTTGTTCCCTTGTCTAGTTGATTCCAGATATATATGGCACATAATACCCGGGGCTGCTCTTGAAAAGCGTCATTTTTGGCTGACTTTCAACGAACAACTGAAATAGGTATGAAGCCAGTTTCACACTAAGTACTCTGTTTATAGCATGTAAAGGTTTTATAGCTTCCTCTTTGGGATGTGTCTCCTTCCAAAACTCTCCTGTGCCACATGACAGATTGCTCCGTTACAGATTTAGCCAGAAAAGCTGAGCAATTATACAGAAAGCATCAGATGAGAATGGTAAAGTGGAACCATAAAACAATTCTGCTTCAGTTCAACTCTCCAGCATACCAATCACGCCTGATATTATTTCATTCAGTTTTTGCATGTGCAACTGTAATTTCTCTGCTGAATTACCACTTCTTGACCTTTCATGGCATTAAGAAAGGCCACTTTTGCACATAAATTGCGCATGTACTGTTCCTCCAGCCTCTTTATCACCGACAGAAAGAAAGCAACGGCAGCACAGGAGTTTGATTATGGGCTGTTTTTCTCCAGCCATATAGCCTATATTAGTGATGAAAGCACTTTTTTTCCTCCCTTGAATGTGCTTACCACCAACAGTAATACAGCATTCATTAAAACATAACAGTGTGTGCTAGAAGACGTACACAAATCCCAGGCTTCAAGCAAACATTAACCTGTAGCACATCCTGCTGACTCAGCAGGTGTTGTTGCATATTAATTCCTTTCTATATAATTTTTCAGGTGCGTGGTATATATACATTATTAATGTACTGTTCTTGGCTTGACTCTTATACATTTTCTAACTTTGCCATCTTACATAGGATTTGAAAATAAGGTTTAATTAATTGGCCAGAAATCTCAAATGTTGTGTTATAGAGTTATACTTAAATCACTTATTATACAAAGTGTAGCCCTCTTACATTTTCATGGGTGTGGACTGATGGAGCAACTGAAAATCTTGGGATGGCACACCGAAACCACAATTCTATTATGTTGTTATAGTAAAGTATAGGTTACTTGAAAACTACATCAACATGGGCGCTCAGGAAATGCATACTGATATACTTTAGTTTCTTATTTTACTGTTAATCTGACTAATTATCTGATTTGCACTGATAAATACTGGTACAGCACAGATTTTGAGTTTCACAGCAGTCCTGTTTGTTACATATCTATGCAGGTTAGGCGATTCATTGTTTTTTAAATAAGCAGGTTGTCCTTTCCCTTACAAAGACAAATATACAGCTTTAATTTAAAGGAGGATGTCGGGGAAACTCTTAATCACTATAGAACCAATTTTTATTCAGGTATCTTTAGGTGAGAGTTCAAGGGATCCTTTAAAAATCGCCAGGTCAGTTTTTCACTTGAGCACTCTCGACGAAGGTCCAATGGACCAAAACATTATTGTTACTGATAAATTGTGAAGCAGAGCAAGAGCAGCGTGTGGGATTTTCTGTTCAAAGACAAAATTTAGCTTAACTTTGCTGCATCATTTAGCCCTGTTCCAAGCACACGACTGGTACCAATGGATTGATTAGGTTCATTTTGTCTTCTTTTTAGAATTGTTCAATATTTTCTTATCTTCAGACAAAAAAGTGTAGGTGATGTTTCTTTTTACCTGCTTGACAGTTCTGACTGTGACTCCGACATGTTGCTGACATGTCATTTATCAGCTGGCCAACCAAATAGACCTATCAGAATCTGTCGGGCCGGCCACGCCCCCTGCTGTTGGATGGTCTCTGGAGGAGGGAAACCCAGGTGTGATAGAGGGTGTACGCTCCCTCGTCCCGGTTGATGGTGCCACTTTTATCCAACGTTTGGATTTATTGGTCTCTGATGTGATTATTTTGCCCTTGTCCCAGTCCGTAATGTGGTTATTTCTCCTGCAGTGATCTGTGATGGCTGATTTTAAGTTTTCCTGTTCTGCTTTGTCTTGCTGTGTCCTTGTGAATCACCCCGCTGTCTCTTTCTCGCATTCTTTTTGATGTTCTTTTTTCCTTGAATTGAAAGATCTTCCTGTTTCTCCGGTGTATGTTTTCTTGCATGATTCTGCCAACGGCGGGGGGCGTGGCTGGCCTGACAGATTCTGATAGGTCTGTCAGGTCGGCCAGCTGATAAATGACACGTCAGCAACACATCGGATGACGCTTCTGAGGAAGACTGGAGTTCACAGTCGAAACTGCCAAGCAAGTAAAAGAAACATCTACACTTTTATGTCTGAAGATAAGAAAACATGGTACCAATGATGTCTTCGGGTGTGTACTTTCCCTAGATACAACTATCTTCGCTCTAGCTAAAAGATGAGCGTGCCACAGCAGCCTCTAAAAGACAGTTTTGTTGGCGACTCATTATTTTTGCCAGGGTCGGTCAGTGGGGTGGCCAGCAATTGCCATGCCACTGATCATACTGACGTCAGAGAGTCACACTTTACTTACTGTGTTGATTACTGTAGCTGAGGACATCCAGCAAGAATGCCTAATGAATACTATTGCTGCTTTAAGGGCTGCAGTAGTTATTTCCCCTGATTGTTTGACAGATGTTTTTAATTAACTGCTAAAATAGTAAAAAAAAAAATGTCCATCACAATTTCAATCAGTTTACAATCATGTCTTCACAAATCTGGGAAATGTTTGTCACTTTTTCTTGAAAAAAAAAAAAGACTTAATTTATTGATTTTCATACTAGTTAACAATTCATTTTCCATCCTGGATGTGGATCTGCATCCTCCTGTCTCCCTCCCCTCTGTGTGATTGGTGTTTTGCCTTCTGTGTGTATGTGTGGTCCATCCTCTTTCCAAGTCTTTGTGGTCGTCGTTTCATTAGATGCAGCCCTACCTCATAGATTTCTTCTGGACAGCGTGAAATGGGACAGGCTTTGCAGGCTGAACAGTGAGGTAGAGGAGCAGATGACTCATCACCCGCAGAATCAGTTTTTAAGTCCTGGTATTGATCAACACCCTCGTCAAATCCCCACAGATACTTTATATTACATTATTCATTTTATGCTAAGAGGTGGAAAGAATCTCCCTTAATTCTCCACAGGGAGAATTTCAGTTTCTCACTTACATGAAGGTGAGATAGTCTGGCTGAAGCTGCTGGGGCAGAAATAATTGCCCACATTTATCTGTTTTGTCTCCAGGAAAACAGTGCCAGCAGTAATGCTCAGCTAATCACAGTTCAGCTCAATTAAAAACACATTGTCACGTTAAGCGGGAGCAGAAATAGTATGTACGCGGCACAGGTTAAGAACAATATTCTGTTAATAAGGTGTTACAATGATCTCACACACACAGCTACTACAGAAAAAATGTCTTTACATGCTTGTTCTGATGATGTAAACAGTACCTAAAATTATTTTTGTGGTTTATATTTTCGCTGTGACTCTGCCAGTAAACACCTCTCAGTGTTTGTAGTCACGCTAATACAAAAAGGAGCTTCTTCACTCTCTAATTACATGCCAGCTTTCAGTCTCAGACCTTCAATCATGCAGAGCAAACAGAATGAAAGAACACTAAGGTGTATATATAGACATTCCAGTAATTAGCCCCAGTGCAAAACACCTTTGTATTCCTGAGACAAGACCATACACGAGTGCCAAAACCAATGTAATCTTATAAGATTATAAGGGTATTGAAATGTCATGGGATGTATGGACCACAAAAAAATGTAAAATAATGTCTACAATGAGCACAACAAAGATGCCAGACACACATTTTTAAATTTAGAGACAGTTGCAATACTTACTTTTTTGTAATATTTTATATTTCATTTAGTAGTGACAGAAGACTGAAGTTAGGATATGAGGCTGATGAATCCATAAAGACTAGGTGGTGAGGGGAAGGTGGAGGGCACATTTGACTACAGCAGAGAAAGAACCAACACGAGGAGCAGTAAGATGATAGGCTGACAGAGAAGGTGTGTCACTGTGCTGGTTGATTGTGAAGCAGCTGACGACTCAATTGACCTACCCAGACAATAGTGGGGTTTCCATCCACCTATTTTTATTGGCATTTTCAAAAATTGCGGAAAAAAACCTTGGATGGAAACGCCAGAAATTCGAAAAAAGGCCGAAAATTTGTAAAAAAGTTTTTACGCTTGGAGGGGCGGGATTTGTCAGCGTATTGATAAAAGGAAAATGCGACTTTTTGCTATGGAAACAGGTTTTGCGAATAAACGATGACGTACCGGCACACAGATCCTCAAATGTGGCCCCTGACATACGGAAATGTTTCAGCCAGAGTTCGTGAGTGAAATGCTGCTGGACAACTACTTCCCAAAAGTCCTTCACACGCCTACGCTCCCATACACACGGAGAACGACGCGGTGGTCTCCGTCCAGCTATTTCCGACAGTACTCTTAACATGAAACTTCTTCTTTGTCGTCTCTTCTTCAAGATGGTTAGGTACGCTGTGAACGCTGACAAAATGCTAACCAGAGTTCTCCCAAGAGCCGACAGGTTTATCAGGATCTGTCCATGGTCAGTTGTTGAGTGTCAGTTGAGTGTGTTGTTGTTTACAGTGGGCATAAGACGCTCTCTTATGACGTCATCTCATGGCACACTCTTCTTCTACGGGGTGTTTTTATTTTGTTCATTTTTCACAAGAAGCGCCACCTACTGTTCTTCCTGTTGACTCCCAATAATCGCAAAACAATAACGAATGGAAACGGGCATAAATTTGCATTTTCTTTTGCGCATTTTCACAAAATTCGCTCAAAAATTTCGATACGTTTGGATGGAAACCCCACTACTGACACCTAGAGACAGTGAGTGAGCATGTGTGCGAGGAGTGAATGGCAGGGTGAGAAATAAACTTAAAGCCTGAGCATGAAAAGTATGTCTTCCTGACTGAACTTTAGCTAGAGTTTCATTTGTGATAAATCCCTTTAGACCACAACACCCCAAGTCACAAATCCAGACTCTGATTCTGGAAACCTGCCTGTGAGGTTTTGGTGACGTGTGTGCACTGTCCGCCGGTCAGCCAAACTTCCACTACACCAGCTGTGCTCTGCCTGCGCTGACAGTAGACCTGGTTTCAGCTGGCGAGCTTTTAGCGCACCTTTGGCGAAGCCTTTTGGCACAAAACTGTCACTGCGCCAAGCTGGATCTGTCGACACCTCCCCCTGCTGCGCCGCCACACTCAGTGGTGTGCACAGGGGAGGGGCAAGGGGGGTGGTCGCCCCCCCTCGTGGCCCAATTGTTGAAAAACGCTTGCTAAAGTGCCCTCTTGGGAGCCAAAACGTGCGCTAAAGTGCCCTCTTGGGAGCCAAAACGTGCGCTAAAGTGACTCAAAAGTCATCGAATTGCATACTCCGGCTTCCTCCCACAGTCCACAGACATGCAGGTTTGGGTTAATTAATGACTCTTAATTGTCAGTAGGTGTGAATGTGAGTGAATGGTTGTCTGTCTCTATGTGTCAGCCCTGTGATAGTCTGGTGACCTGTCCAGGGTGAACCCCACCTCTCGCCCAGTGTCAGCTGGGATAGGCTCCAGCACACCCATGATCCCTGACAGGATAAGCAGCTATGTAAAATGAACAAAAAAAAGAAAAAGTGTGGAAACACCTTGCGCTGTTATTGATCTAATTTGTTCCAGTATAACAGCAGCGTAAGAAATGGCTGCCCAGTGGGAACAAAGTACTTGAATTACATACTCATCAGAAGCGTGTCTGCAAGCTTCTGTCAAGGATGCACAGATCTTCGCGCTGAGGATAATCACTCTAATATCAACATGTACACCTCAAGTGTTCTTTTACACTCTGTTTGCCCTGCGTGTGTAGTTTGTATTCATATGTGATGGTCCTTCAGCCTCTCAGCCAGGTGAGTGCCGGACACTTAACTGTGTAGTCATCATGACCAAAGCATTACTCAGTTTTGCTTGCTCAGTTCATTATAGCTTTTTCAGTTGACACAAGTGAAACTTTGAAAGTAATTTTCACTCACTTTGCCTCATAGTCTGACTGTCACTGATAGCACAGAGGAAATGCTGACCTCCTCCTCTTGACCTCATACTGCCCTGTGATTCATTATTGTTTCAAGTGGCAGCCGCTTTGCCTCTTTCCTTGTAACCTCTGACACACACGATGAACAAATCCCCATTTCTAAACCAGTCAAGCATCTCCCTAATCTCTTCTAACCCTTGTATTTGACAAGCATGCATATCCAGAGTAGAAAGAATGAGTGCGGGTTAACTGAAGATTAGCCAAAATGTTTAACAGAGTGGACTTGAACCTAGGATGTGTTGGAGTCTCTCCCCCTGCTAATCCTGCTGTTTCTATTCCTGCTCTGGACACTCAGAGAGAGAGAGAGAGAGAGAGAGAGAGAGAGAGCAGCTCATTCCTCTCTCGTTCCCTCCATCTGTACCAGTTGTGACAATTCAATCTGTTCAGCGTCTTCCCGCATGAATTATGGATGAACCCCACAACCTCTGAATGTGGTGGGGATTTACGCTTTATAACTCCTCCTGCTCGTGTCACAGGCTCAGTGTGGATTTGAAAGAGGTTGGAGGGGGGGGGATCCAGGTAATTCGCAGAGCATCAAAGCAGAGGAAATGCCAGTATTAATGTCCTCTGATGGCAGATCACTGATTGACTCCTCTGTGTTGAAAGCCATTAGCAGAGCTCATTCAGAAAGGGCCGTGCCGTGACTTCGCTGATAAGCAATTACTGAAGCATTCTGTGGCAATGAACTGAGCTGTAAAATCGTCTCCTACAGGTCAAATAAACAGAAAGATTTCCTCCAGAGAACATCAGAAATACAGACATGAGAACTCATTTTCTGAGCTACATTGTAATGTACACTATGTGTGTAAGAGAGTTTGATTGTGAGTAAATGTAATGCTCTTCTTAATGGAACACTAAAATGGTGCACTTAATGTAAATACCAGTTTACACAGTAGGTTATCATATACATACATTTGAACTATATAGAGCAATACATTGTGAAACAATTCAATATATTACAAAGCTCATTTGGTGATGTCTTTGAGAAGGAACAAAGCAAACCACTGTTACGTACTGTAGTCCAGTAGGTGATGGTAAGGCACCTGTTACTGGTCAATACATTTTGACATTGTACGTTTCAGACCACAGATATGTTACATTTGTATGTTTCATATGCAGTGAATATGCTGAAACTACATTTCTTCACAATTTAATTTTCAATTTTACAATGTGACAAAGCTGTGGTTAGCTTAACAGTGTGTCATTAAAAATACCCAGTTTTGTTGCCACAAACACAGCTGGAGATGTCCTGACATGTCGTTTAAAATTACCAGATTTTGTGCCACAAATACGCTGGAAATGTCCTGACAGTTCTTTAAAAGATACCTAGTTTTGATGCCACAAACACGACTAAAAATGTCCCAATGTGTGTTTACATAATACCCACTTTTGTCACCACAAACATAGCTGGAGATGTCCCGACAGGTCATTAAAAAATACCTGGTTTTGTTACCACAATAGGCTTAAAATGACCCAATGTGTCATTAAAAAAAAAAAGTAGGGTCCTGATGTATCATTAAAAAATGTTCTATTCAACACAAACACGACTGGAAATGTCCCAACATGTCGTTAAAAAATATCTGGACTTATTGCCACAAATGCAAGCTAGAAATGTCCTGACATGTCATTAAAATATACCCAGGTTTGATGTCACAAACATGGTTGCAAATGTGCCACAAACATAGCTGGAAGTGTCTCAAAAACTATTAAAAAATACCTGTTTTTGTCACTACAAACATGGCTGGAAATGTCCCAACATGTTAAAAAATACCTGGTTTTGTCGCCACAAATAAGCTGGAAATATCCTGACATGTCATTAAAAAATACCTGGTTTTGTTGCCACAAATATGGCTTGAAATGTCCTGACATAATACTAAAAAATACTCGTCTTTGTTGCCACAAGCATGGCTGCAAATGTCCCAACATGTTGTTAGAAAATACCCAGTTTTTGGCTGGAAATGTCCCAGCGTGTCGTTACAAACTACCTGATTTTGTCACCACCAACACTAACTAGAAATGTTCTGACATGTCATTAAAAAATACCCAGTTTTATCATCACAGATAGACTGGAAATGTCCCAGTGTGTCAATGAAAAACATCCTCTGTTTTGTTGCCACAAACAAAGCTGAAAGTGTCTCGAGAACTATTAAAAATACCTGTTTTTGTTACTACAAACATGGCTGGAAATGTCCCAACATGTTAAAAAATACCTGGTTTTGTCATCACAAACAAAAGCTGGAAATGTCCTGACATGTTGTTAAAAATATCCGCTTTTGTTGCCACAAATTGGATGGAGATGTCCCAACATGTCATAAACAATACCTTTTTTTGCAACGAACATGGCTGGAAATGTCCAGACTTTTGTCACCACAAAGAAGCTGGAAATATCCTGACATGTCATTTAAAAAAACTGTTTTGTTGCCACAGATCAGCTAGAGATGTCCCAACGTATCATTAAAAATTGATTTTTTTGCCACAAACATGGCTGGAAATGTCCTGACAAGTCGTTGAAAATATCCAGTTTTGTTGCCACAGATAGACTGGAAATGTTCTAGTGTGTCAATGAAAAACATCCTCTGTTTTGTTGCCACAATCATAGCTGGAAGTGTCTCAAAAACTATTAAAAAATACCTGTTTTGTTGCTACAAACATGGCTGGAAATGTCTTGATATGTTAAAAATACCCGCTTTTGTCGCCACAAATAAGCTGGAAATATCCTGACATGTCATTAAAAATACCCCGTTTTGTTGCCACAAATATGGCTGGAAATGTCCTGACATAATATTGAAAATTACCCGTCTTTGTCGCCACAAACACAACTGCAAATGTCTATGTGTGTCTTTAAAAAAATACCTGTATTTGTCACCACTAACATGGCTGGAGATGTCCCAACATGATGTCGAAATCATCTGCTTTTGTCATTTGATCACAAACAGTGTGTGCTGCTGTCTGCTACTTGGCAGTCATCTCGCCCAGGTGTCATGGATGTACTGAGAGGGGCAGGGGCCCACTGTGACTATGATATGATATCTCCTTCGTGATCAGGAATCAATTTTCCTACTCAGGGGCCCCGCGGGATGCATGTATGAATTTGGTGGAAGAATATTCTCTCTGTTGAGCTGTCACCTGCTCTGCCTGCACAGTTTCCAGCTGGAATAATATCAGACGGAAGCTCTGATTCAGAGTCTAAAGTCAAGCATGGCTGGTGTTAATTAAGAAGTGAGGAGTGCAGTGACAATGCACTTTATAATGCGGTAATTGTATTCACTGTCTCTGTCTGCAAGTGTAGCCTTAAGAAAAATTGCATAAGAGAGGAAAATCGGGAGGCGGTGGAGGAGGATTGAGAGAAATTTAACCGCATGGATGCATCTAGTGTTATCTGAGAAAGTGTTCAGATGCACTTTGGCTTTGCAATGAGTCTGTAGGATTGAGGACAGTGACACATACTGGAAAGCAGCAGCAACACAGTGACACATTACAGCTGCCACCACTGGTTTGTTTTAGTTTCTTTTTAAAGAGTCATTTAACATCATAATTTACATTTAGTTAACTGTCACGAAGAGCTCCAAATCTACACAAGTAAAACTTACAGTACATTCTGGCTTTGAATGCAGTTGTAATTGCTGATTGATTTGAGATGTCTGGATAAAAGTCATGAGTGATAATCCCAAAGGTATTATTGGGCCACACTGAAGGAGTTTTGTTGAGATGATCAGATACACAACTGTCCAAGCAGAAAGTACATCTTGTCATCAGACCCACAATGTCGTTCATATTTTCATTTTTTCCGTCTCCACCTAACAGGTATCTCAGCATGTTTGTAGTTTTGCTGCCACCGCAGGACAAAAGAGAGTTTATATTTTCAGTCTGAGAAAGCATTGCATGTAGAGAACTAAATGTATCAAACGTGTGATCCACTGATTATCCCTCCAAGTCTTCTTTCAGAATGATAAACTGCGTCAAGCTTCACGGAGAGACTCAGAAAACCACAGGAAGTCAGGGTAAGTTACCCTTCAAAACAAAAGCATCAATTCAGTCATTTGCAAGAGAGTGGGGATAGAAAGTGGGTGTGCAGGACAAAATCAAAGTACTTGAAGATATTACAGTGACACAAGTGGTTTAGTAAAGAAATATAAAACCTATATAGATATGTGATGACTAAATAAACAGTAAAATATATTCATAAGAAAATCAGTCTCAGAGCCAAAGTTGCTGAAAACTGGGAGCTGTGCAGAACCTGAACTAACTGTATGGGTGCTTTCAGATTGCACGGTAGAAAGACTTCCCACAGACTAATTACACACAGTGTGCAGGAGTGTGTTCGCACTGTGTAATTTGGTAGATTGTTCTGGCACCAGCTAAGCTCCAATTTTGCAGCACTTTGCCTCAGCTTTGGATATAAATAGACAGTTTTTTTCTTAGACATGATCACAAACTGATGTGCGTTATTTCATTACCATACTGTATGATGTCTGTCTATCTCTGGACCACATGATATGATTTGTTTAAAATTTTATATTAAATTTACATTAGTGATTGGGGATGGTGTGAGTAGATAATGTAAGTTTTAACATACATACGACTAAGTCTATTTATAATTACATTTTGGATTTTGAAAGCTGAATCAGCTTTGATTTTGCAGTGTTGTTTCATAAACTTTAAACATTGTTTCAATATTTTTTTCAACAGTGAAACAGATATTTCTGAGATTTCAGTGTTGATTTAGGAGAATTTTGTTCACTTTTTTTTACAACCATCAGAATTAAAATGTTGTAATGATGTTGTTCTAATGTTGAAACAACAACACATAATTTCAATGTTGAGGTTTGGTCGTGTGCCAGCTGGGAAAGCGTAGCTGTGTACACTGAGTGTACATATACTGCAGGGAGGATGCATTTTCCTGCCTCTTTTGATCTGATATTTAGAGCCAATTAAGTTGTTTTCTTTCTTTGTAATCTCTTCTTTTATGTTTTATTGGACTTGTCTTGCCTGCTTCTTATTACGCTGATACACACTGGGGAACTGTGAAAACACCAGGACTATTTGCTGTGCATGCAGGCAATACCAAACTCAATTACTGAGATTCATTTAATTTCAGAATGTGAAACTTTTATATGACATTGTAATTGCAAGGAAAATAAATAAATTAATGTTTGGGGGAATATTTTTGCATGTATATGCAAGTCATTTTATGGGCATGCCATGTTTTTTTGATTGTGAATCTGGAATCTGCATATCACATTTTCCTGGCATTATAAAGATATCTTGACTAAATATAGCATTGGTTTAACTACAACAGACGCTGTTTATAGAGGGAGAATTAAAGTATTTGTTTTATTTTATTTTATTCTAATTCTTTTTCTATCTTATTTTATTTTAGTCTATTTTATCTTTTTTTTAATTTATTTATTTATCACTGAGGATCGTCAAGGCAACATATTAGGCTGAGGTGTTTTATTGTGAAAGTCACGACGGGACGTGGCGTCCGTCGGGGGTATTTCAAGTAGCTTGAAAGCAGCTCCGTCCCCTCAGTCAGCCAGAGTGAAAGTTGTCTCCAGCTGGCAGAGCAGGCAGCCAGGACTCGCTAGTTTCCACCGCCGCTGCTTCACACGCTTTCTCCCGGAGAGATGAGGCGGAAGGAGAAGAGGCTGCTGCAGTTCGCCGGGCTGCTCATAGCGGCTCTTCTTTTCCTCCCCAACGTCGGGCTGTGGTCTTTGTACAGGGACCGAGTCTTCGACAACTCACCCGGCACAGTGGACGGACCAGGCGGCATCCTCCGGATACAGGTCAGAGAATGTCGGTTATAACACTCCTCGTGTATTGCTTCCTAAACTGTAGTCCTGGCATGTTCAGGGAGTCTTAAAATAAATGGATTTTTTCGTGTCTCCTCGGTTTCTACTCAATTTAAGGAAGTCTGCTCTGCTGAGGACTCGACAATCTGACATCAAGAACACACAGCACGTAGGTGACTTCAGAAGTGTCAGTAATCATAACAGAAATGAGGAGCATGGAGAGAATCAAATAAAGTGTCAGGGTGCAGAGTCAGGACCATGGAGAGCGCTTCACTTCCAGCGCTGCTCCGGTTCAGCACCATGGAGAGCGCAGAGACTTCAGGCATCAGACGAGACGGGCTCTGTGGTTCAAGCATGAGGATGTCCAAACAATGGACACAGACTTTATTGGTTTATTTAGCTCATAGTGTGTTTCTGGACTCAAATAAAGCAGTGATTGTGAGGTTTCCAACAGCCCTCAAAACAGCTGTAGGCGCAGAGGATAGGCACGAGGTTTGGTTTCCATCTCTTGTAGAGTCATAGTTTTGCTGTTCGTTGCTGTTAATCTCAGCTCCAGATCACTGTGTTAGATGTCCTGCATTCAGCAATAACATGTCTGATCTTCGTTTAGAAGCAGCTGCAGATGATTTCATTCAGTGATCACGTTTTAATTGATGTCTCTGCCCTTCAACATGTAGTCTGTAGCCATTGCCATGGGGAACAACCAAGCTTCCCAGAGGTTATTTGCGCGATTGATGAAAGTGAGGATTAACTGATCATTTATGAAAAATCAAGGATTAGAGAAACAGCCACAGAATCGTGATTCATACCTCAGTATTTCATGAAACAAGTTTGTTGCTCTGCCTTTTTTCTCCAGCGAAGGATTTGTGGAAACATCACTGTGAAAATCAGCAATTTCAATTGGATTTAATTCAATTTTCCAGTATGATAGGCCTCAGTCATTTATCCCTAAGAATGCCGCTGTGGTACGGTGTTATATATACAGTTAAGATTTATTGTATTGCTGGTGTAAACTCTCAGACACTCTGCGATGTGGAACAAATTTCATTTGATATCATCCATAGAGGACATTTAGCAGAGATTGCCTCTAATTTCCCTCATGAACTCAACATCATAAAGGCTAATTATATATCTTCATTTCTGAGTGGTATTGGAACAGTGTCTCATGCTACATACCCTGATAGAGTCAGAGCATATTTATATTTATTCTGTTTAAATGGTGCTTCTAGACCGGGTTTATAAAGTTGTAAAAAGAAAGTGAACCTGATTTGCTTCTGTCAGTGGTTTTTAGACATGTAATGGATGAATACGAGGCACACTGTTAAGTGCCACCCTGCCACTGAAGGCATTAGATCTAAAAAATCTATACCATACTGAAGGGAAATTACAAATAACAAATGAAAACAATGTCATTTAGTGCAGAGGGTTGTTCAGTAATTGGTTTACACAGGACTTGTTACAGAGGGCTGGTGAGTATAACACAGTCACACTGGGTGTGGCTCATGTGAGGCATCCAGATATGTTTGCTTTTAAGTTATAAAGTCATATATATTGGAGTGGCTGTTGTTGTGAGGTAGGCAACTGCTTTAACTCCCACATGCCATTTATGTGCCGTTATTTTAGTGTCATGTGGTCACTGAGGGCTCTTCCAGCATGCGTTTGGCACAAAGCAGGGGAACACACGGGCCAGTCTGCCAGACTCACATCAGGCAGTGCTAACATTTGTCTTATTCTAGGCTCTAATAAAACTGCCAGAGACTGGCTGCAAGCATTCCTCCTCTGTCTTTTTTTTCTTGCAAACTTTTAATAGCAAAAGACAAATGAAACCAAGGATAAATGAGGAAGAAGGAAGGAACAATATGTGTGTTTGTGTGGTGTGTTTGAGTGCTCCCTGTGGGCTGTTATGGCTTCACTGAAGTACATAAAAATCAATACCCTTATCCCATCCAGCCTTTTCCCACATAAGTCTTGTTAGAGACATTTGTAGCGGATATTTCCTTCCTCCCCCTTGTTGGTTTTTGTCTGCTTCACTTGTAGACGACACAGCGCTTAAACCATCAGAATAAGATCACAGCCGATTAAACAGAAACAGAATGAGCTGCAGTCTCATTCATACGCAGTCTCCGTCTCATTGATGTCTTAGATAAAATAGAATATAAATGAACAGCATTCACATATTGTTTTTTTTAAGATGTGTTTACACAGAGAGGAGGAGGAGACTTTTTGCACAACTAGTTTTTTTGCTGTTTGCCCCGGGCAAGTTTCACTCAAGGAATTTGCAGTTTACTTTCACAATGTTTTTAGCTCCTTCAAGGAGGACTACAGAGCAGTGGTCAGCTTGGATTCACAGCCTGTAGAGTGGATTCCAACAGTGACACCCAGTCATGCCAAACAAGTGTCAAAAATTATCCAAGCATCCATTGAATCCTCTCAGATCACTCATGCAGCTTTGTCCACTTCTCCACTATTGTCAATATGCTCATTATGTTTCTCCATCATTGTTACGAACATAATTTCCCAATAGCTCTAAAATGCAACCAAAAGTAAAGTATTGGGAAATATATTAAAGGAAGCAACAATTGTTTGCCTGCAGCTCTCCTTTTTAAGTCTACACTGGGTCTTATACTGAAGAGATATATTTTTGGTGTAGGGCATCGTAGCAGCAGCAGCAGAGGTTGGACAGAGCATGACCGCCTGACATGAAGCTGCTCTGTGGAGATTGAAAGTGCAGTTGCAACAGATTTCATTGGAAGTACTGGCTATAGAAATGTGTTCTGTGGATTATCCAGAGTAACACACTTTCTTGAGGTTGCTGATGAAGTTTTACAATGCCATTTCAATACTTTGAGGAAAAATATAACCTACATTTCATTTGGGGACCACATGTTTTTTTTTTTTACCCTCTCACCCATTCAAGAGCACTACCACACTGGCTTACATAGGGAGGTGAACTACTGCTATATTTTCTCTCTATATGTTGAAAATCGGTGTTCTCATAACTTCGCTCCTTCCTCCCTCAGTCACGTCTCTTTCTCAGGTCTTAACTCAGACAGGAATGTAGAGTGCAGAAAATGAAACGACGCGTCCTCACGTTGGAGCCATAATGTATTTCTTGTTTATTTCATCCTTATCTAAACAAGGTAAATATAAATATACACATGTAGTTATGACACTGAACACAGGGTGGCGCATTCATGTGTGAAGTGCGTATAGGCAAGCTCCAGGTAATGGGAATCCAACACATTCACTCACTCCGACCTTGTCACATATGGACGTTTGGATTCCACGTCCACATACGATGTGTAAGGCGTTTGTCTTCTTTCAAGATATACTTCCGTTTTCACAGGAAATTTGACCGCGAATTGACGGGTTTTTTTTCCCTTCAACTACAAACACATGGTTGGATTTAGGCAACAAAAACAAGTCGTTAGGTTAAGGAAAAAAGAACAGGGTTTGGCTTTAGAATCTTACGGGATGCCCGCCCCAGTCAGACTTTTGCCGCCTTAACTTTCATTTTTGTCCTGCCGCGTTTCCCCCTGATGCCGCTGGGCACCGTTAAACTATTTCTATTTCTGACTTTTTCGTTGATTTCTGACGCTGAAAGTCACTGCCTGAGCGCTGGATTTTCGACAACTTCTGAGTGAGACTGGGCTTGGGAATCAGGCACACAGTTTTTGACCATGTTATGTAAGCGTGTCGTGAGTATTGACTTGGAAAACTTAATTTGCTGAATGGAATAATGATTGAATATTGACAATGCTGTTGCCTTCTATGTTATGGTGAGCATCAGTACATTGTATTGAGAATAAATGGATCGCCAAAACCAAAGAGATAACGTGCACTGGACATTAGTTTACTCTTTGTCCAGAACATGCGTCCAGACCAGGATCACCTGTTCGCCCCTCAGTGGCTTGTTTAGACATTTTGTTTTGTTAAACGTCACTATGCTTGTTCAGTCCAGCATCATTTTGAGGAGACTGCAAATAATCCTGAGGCACACCATCTCTATGGTCTTATAATGTGTAGAAAGAATTAAGTACTCACTGCCATTCCAGTACTGATTATAGATCTATTCAGTCTTTTGGAACAGTTGGCTGTATTTCTTTTGCTGTCCCATTAAATCAGACCAATCACTAAACAGATTCACTTTGAAGGGACATTGGCATCTGGTAAAAGAACAAACAAACAATCAAAAAATGTAATGGCTCCCCTGAAGCGTTCTCTCTCTTTGTTCCTCATCCCCTGCAAGAAGCATTCAAGGAGTTGTTGTATCGGACCTCAGTTGATTTGTGAGTCGGGCTGGAGGACAAAGAAACGAGGACGGGAGGAAGAATAATTACCTGAAAGAAAAGCACTCGTTGTAGAGCATGTTGAACACAAACTATCTGTGATTAAGTTGTGGCCAGAAGCGTGAAATCTTTAAATGTTTTAGCCTAAACAAAGCTGAGCAGCAGCAGCACTGTATGTATTCAGTATGTGAGCCAAGTTTCCATTTTATCAAAAGATTTTAAATGTTTGATTTTTCCAGATTTTGCTGCTAAACAACACACAAAAAAGCTGGCTTTGCTCACCCCTATTTAAAAATAAACTGGCCTTGAGGTGACTTGCCTACAGTGTACACACCAGTGTGACTAAATGCTTTCAGCAGCACGCTGGCAGCTCTTTGTGTTGAGCCGATTTATTTGTGCCTCTTAACCATACTAAGCATTGATCAGTGTAGTAGAGCGAAGGAACGACATGTCTCAGGCCCAGCTGAGCAGAGTGCTTTAGATGGGGGAATGTGGAGTGATGCTGGGGGGAGGGTTAGGTGAGTTAGTATTAGTCACATCTGTCCGTTTAGTAGCCTCACGCTGAACAGAGCAAAGCTCAGAAGCAACAAGCAGAGACAAGTCACTCATCTGTGGTCTTGAGTTCTGCTGACTGAGAGACATTCACACAGAGGGGGAGAGAGGACTGCAGGGCTGCCGCTGCTACTGCCTGTCTTGTGTCTTAGACTTTTGTTTGTAGCTCTTCAAACATGACACTGATGGACAGATACAGTTTGTGGTAGCTTTCATCCCTAAAACAAGGCACTGCCTCTAATGACAATCACCACTGCGTATTCTGTTGTGTATCCAGCTGGTGTGCTTGCAATCAATGGCGCTGCTCGCGATTTGTCGGATGGGTGTATGGGGAGGAACTCAATACTGCGGAGATCACTTCTGCACAGACTCTGGCTCCAAATGATGTCACCAGTGCAAGGTGGCAGCATCCGTTTCTGGGATGTTTTGGCTTCATTTTTGTACATTGGGAGGAAGAAGAGATGTGTTGTCCATCCATATATAATATCTTTATTTATTTATAAAACGATTTTCAAAAACAAGTTACAAAGTGCTTTACATATTAAAAGACAATAAGTAGGCAGTTAGTGAAATAAAACAAATAATAAAATAAAACACAAAATGAGAGACAATAAAAGCAAACAGATAATTCAAATTAGTTAAAAGCAAGTCTGAAGTAGTGAGTTTCTAAAAGGGACTTAAAAGAAGACAACGTGTTCGCTTCCCTGATCTCCTCCGGCAGGTCACTCCATAGACGAGGGGCTCGAACAGAAATGGCCTGGTCACCCTTGGTCTTCAAGTTGGACTAAGGGATGGCCAGGAATGACCTACCAGAGGATCTCAGGTTGCGTTCGGGCTCGTATGGGGTCAGGAGGTCAGCTATATATTCAGGGGCTATATGTATGTACTTCTTTTCTTTGTTTAAATGTAAAGCGTCTTTGAGAGCTGTAAAAGTGCTATATAAATAAAATGTATTATTATTTATGATTATAGATAAGCCCCATACGAGCCTTGAAAGTAATAATTAAAATTTTAAAATCCACTCTAAAACGGACTGGGAGCCAGTGAAGGGATTTTAAAATCGGTGTGATGTGTTCTCTCCTGTTGGACCTGGTAATGAGTCTGGCTGCAGCATTCTGAATCTACTGCAATTTGTTTAAAATATATATATAGTTTGTTATATATATGGTCTATAATGCCCACCAAAAGAACCCATATGACTTCTTCTTCTTCTAGCGTATGTCCTTAGACCTTCAGCTCTGTTGAGACAAACCAGTCCAGTGTTTCAGCATCCAGGTCAATTAGACCATGATCGCCAATCAGTGGCCAGTGTTTGGGGCAGCTGGTTATTATGTGTTCTCCGTAGCGATCTTGTGGAGAAGGTGGGATTCACTAGTTTGTGTTTTAAGCGAGGGCCAGTGTGGCTGCTGGGTTGTTGGGGTGACTCATAGACATCCGCAGACAGGGCGGCATTGAGTGCGGTGTCCAGATCCTGAACCTCCATTTTACTTGTAAAGTTGCATGCTTTGTGACTCAACCTCTTTCTTTAGACAGTAAAATGTCATGCTACTATTGTAATTTAATTCCACAACCATGTGAAAAGAAATCACTAGTATAGTGACCTCATTTCAGTGTTCCCTTACCTTTCCCTAAACTGTTACCTCACCTTCGCTTCAAGCTGGGACGGGACAAGCTGGGAGAAGCTGGTATTTCTGTGCTGTTTCCCCAGCCTTCCTCTCCCTCAGACATGATAATAAGGAGCTTATTTGAACAGCTCAGATGGGTTTGGACTGGAGCCAGTAGAGGCGGTGATCCCAGCAGAACCAACACAGCTGTAAATTACCACTGAACCCCCCAGCGGGTCCATCACACCATGCTTAGAGCTCATGATGTGTTTTTGTGTGCTCCTTTGTTGGCAAGTCAAAATCCTGTGCAAGGGTGCTTAAAAGGCTTTTTTTCTCCCTGCCTAAGGGTCCGTTCACCCACATTATAAAAAACCCCACATTTTCTAACTTACCCTGAGCGGTGTCTGGCCACACAGATATTTTCACTTTAATGTGCCAAGGTTTTGAGATATGTATCTATGAAACAGCGACAGTCACCCAAGTACAATGGAGGGGAATGGAATTTCGTGTGTCCTCCTAAAAGTATTGGAAAATGACATTTTAAAAACCCTTCACAGTAATACATAATCCACAGACATCGCTCTCAGCAGTTTCCATAGGGACTGCTCCTTTGGTAGAAAGTAGTTCCAATGAAAACTTTTCACAGAAACTGTTTAAAAAAACTCCTGCAGCATTGAGTTTGATAAGTCAGGTCAGCCTTATTGTGTGCACTTAGAGTTTAAATGTAGTTTAAATTCAGATATATGCATGTTTGCCAGCTGTATCCGCCAACCGTTTTTATTAATATCCTTTAAGCTGTTTGGGAGACTCTCTGCAGTCAGCTGTTGGTAGGTGATAGCAGGATTGCTTTTAGCTGGAGGTGTTTGTGTACAGTTGCACAGTTTACCCGCTTCAGTGTGTTAGTGAGGTCCTTTCTTTTGTTTGTCATCAAATACAACTGGCTGTTTATCTGTTCTCTTAAGGCCCAGACACCAACACCAGCATCAAAGAACTACTGGCGACAAACGCCAACTGTTGTGTTGCCTTGCATCGCCTGTGTCTCGGCCAAATAGTTGCACTAGAACACCGACTACCTGCATGAGAGATAGTACATCTCCATGGCAGCAGATGGAGGTGGTCTGTATTCGTCATTCAAAAAAGGAAACTGGAAGAACAGTAAGACAGATTAAAGTCTCTGGTAGCACATTGCTTAAAGAAAAAACAGTATTTACCGCGTGCTAGCCAACAATAACACAAACTACTATGTACCATGTCTGCAAAGAGCTGAATGGCTAAAAAAATAATCTTCCCTTATATAACAAGTTTGTTTTGATCTCACGGCCTCTAAACTTTAGTTGTTTGTTTGCCCTTCTCACTTCTGTTTCTCTGCTTGTGCACTCAGCTGAACTGCCAATCAGTAAATTTATTCACCAACAGACTCCATCGTCTCTGATGTCGAATCAACATGCTAAAAAGCAAACCAGGGCTGACTAATGCCAATTGGTGTGGGACACACAGCACAAGCTAGGACTCCAGACACTCACCGACAGCCTGACAATGACCAGTGGCCGACCGTCTGCTTGGTGTGTCAGAGACCTCAGTGTGTACGTCCTAGGGTGATCTCTGTTCCCCTTTTTGCCGCTGTTTGTTTACTATGTGTGTGTGTACACTCAGATATGTGCGGCAGAGTGAGAGAAAAAGTCTGTTATGTGGTCAAAAATATGTGGACACAACATTACACCCATATGGGCAGCAATCTGCTGCTATGGTAGCCTCCATTCTTGTGTTTTCAGGCTTTCCATAAGATTTTGGAAACTGGCTGCAAGATTTGTTCCCATTCCCTTTTTTTTTCAGCAACAACAAAAACACTGTGTTAAAACACACCCGCTGGCAGAATCCCACAATGTTCTTGTGTACCTGTCTTTATCGAATACTTGATCTTTACTTTGATATATTAATAGCTAAAATCAAAAAGGAGAGAGTCTTCATCTGGATCTATCTCTTGTGGCCGTGGGAAACAGCAGGTGGTCAACATTTTGTAAGACCAGCGTTCACATCACAATCCATCAATATCTGAGCAGAAAGTCTGAGACTGCAGGAGGCGGAGGACTCCTTGAGTCCTGGCCTCTCTCTGGTCCTCTTCCTGCTCTCTCCCTCTCAGCGGGGCTCTGGATAATGACTCCTTTTGGGAGATAATGGACTGTGCAGTGGCCTTGCTGAGCTTTTCTTTGAGGGGGTTTGGAGTGCCTCACTGCAGGGGCCGCCGCCTGGAGGTCCGTTGCCTCGGGCTCATGTCTGAGTCACACAGTAGAGAGAGTGGACGCCTATAGGCATTTGCATGTGCATCAAAATAGAGCTGAATGTTTTGAAACACCGTATCGAATTTTATAATGGTGTCTCTCACGATTCAAGTGGGATGATATTGTTGCTCTATGTCCGCTGCAGCATTTTTAGCCAGTGTTATGACTTGTGAATGAACAGTCAAAGGACTTACTCATCTCTCTCTGGTCTGGCCTCTCACTGAACTAAAGCAGGAGTGGGTCAGTTAGTGCATGCAGAAGTTTCATGTTCTCAGAAGAGGTAACGGGGGGATTTGTGAGCCTCCAGCACAGATTGACTTGCCTGTGAAGTGGCTGAAGGTGGAGGAGGAGGAGCAGAGGGTGAGGTGAAATAGGAAAGACAGGTAATTGTGTCTCTGGGGGTTGAGACAGATCCGTCTGTGATCTGACAGAACAGGAAGGAGAAGAAAAAAAAATAACAGAAAAAGCTTCCTCTTCTCACTACGAGCTACTGTCGACTCTCAGTAGGGGGAAAGGAAACAGAAAAGGGAAGTATTGACCCAAGGTGGTCTGATTCGTCCTGAGAGAATGAATGGGCAGCTCGGCTCTTATCAGACTTAGTGCTCTGCTGGTAATATCAGCTTTTCCCCCTACGCCAAACAAAGGCAGTCCAATAGTAGTCCTCTATCTCTCCTTGTTCACTGCTTGTCTTTGTTCAGCACAACAGACCTGAAAGCAGCTGAAAACAATTGTCTGTTCAAAAGTGGGTGCTAGATATGAGACATCAGCAGACATCAGCTGCTATCATAAAGGTTAGATAATAAAGTAATAAATAAATAAAGAAATCAAAAATTACTGTTTTTTTTTTTGCCTAATAATTGTTGGTAATGCAACAATTAATTGGCTGTACAAAGTCTATTCGGTGCATCAGGACGATATTTCTGTCCCATCCTAGTCTTTTAGCAAATGAAGATGATGATCAGATTTGTAGTGAAGCTCACACTCTCACTCCGACCTCATCACATATTGACATTTTGGTCATGGAATTTCCACGTCCACATACGATGTGCAGGGTACCCTGAGTTCTGGGACACCAAGATACACTCACAGGAAATTTAAAATTTACATACAGTCTCTCTCAAAATAAATGCAGTGTGTTGGTACAACACCGCAAATTGACGTTTTTTTATTTCCTTCAACAACAAACACACATGGTTGGGTTTAGGCAAAAAAAACACATGGTTAGGTTTGGGGAAAAAGAACAGGGTTTGGCTTTAGAGTCTTATGGGACACAAACACTGGTCTCTCAGGTGAAAGTCGTGTTTGCTGGTGACATCCACCACGCCCCCCGTCTGCCCCAATCTGACTCTCACCACCCTAACTTTTGTCCTTGTCCCGTCACGTTTCCCCTGACGCTGCCAGACGCCATTAAACTATAAAACGTATCATGCCAATGTTAAAGGACGCCTTTTTATGTTGGTTTCTGACCCTGCAAGTCACTGTCCAAGCGCCGAATTTCGTCGACTTCAGAGTAAGATGATGCTTGGTGAAATGTGCTAAAATTTGCTGCGAACTGATGTGTTGATCAAGTGGATGTTTTGACCTGTTGGTGGCGCTACATTAAAAATCACAAGATCACCAAAGTCATTTCAGATTGTAGTCTTGGGATAATGGATGTCGTTACCAAATTTAATATAGATCTATCTGAAACTGTTGATATTTTATACTCTGACCAACTTTGCCATCCCAATAGTATGGATGGAAAATACATACACTACATACATTTTGCATTTTGTCCTACTGGGAATTGAACCCATCACAGGCATTATTTATACAAGACAGTTTTGTGTCAAGTTAAGCAGTTTCGAGGAGGCCAATGCTCACATTTTTTTTAGACAACTCTCTGGAGATAGAGCCAGCAGCTCATATTGTAAACACCAACATCTACTGAGAATCTGCTCTTTCACAAATGTAAATACAAATTTGTACAGTGTTGTGATGTAATGCTAATTTCTGCCATGAAACATTCTCAGCATGAGTTTAAATATTCATAAAACTCTTACTTGGAAGTTTGGTTATACCTTTGGGAACGCTTCCCAATGCAGTAATACAGCACAGCAATCTGAAATACATAGTGGTGTGATAAATAATATACAGAGAGCAAAACAAACCAAACCCCTGTGGGATTTATTCAGAATAGTCCTAAAAACATTTGAATGCTGGACATCAACCACCACATGTGCTAAAAACCAGGCATTCTAACCTATTAGTTTTTTCCTCTGCAAAGTTTTCCAGTATGCTTCAAAATAAAGTTTAGAAGGTACAAGTGAGACCTTAGAGGTCACTGGCATTTTGTTCTGATTTTGCTGTCACTTATTTCTCAGGAGAAAAGGTCCTCCTTTGTGCCATAACACATCCACTGAAGAATAAAAGCCACTGCCACAAAGCATGATGAGGTAACTCTTTGCAGAAAAGGTGATGCCTCAGAGGTTAGCATGGCATTTCCATTCATTGTGGCGCAGCTGTCATTGGTTTTTTGAGGTGTTGAAGACCTTTTCAAGTCTGGTCAGGTGCGACGTGTAAGACATTTTCAGAAACCAGCGGGAGATGGCACAAAATAGTTAGGAGATATGTCAAGAATAAGGAGTAACAGAGAACTATAAAGGTTAAAATAGAATCAAAGAGTGCAGTGCTGCACATAGTAGAGAACAGGGTAGATCTTCGTGTTCCTGAAGTGCAACTGAATGTTTATTTAGCCCTACCCACCTTAGTTACTAATGCTTGTGACGCCTATCAAGCTTTCAGTCTGGAATGGCATATTCATATTGAAACGGTGGCAGATTTATCACTCAAAATCCTTAATAAGTTTTAACACAGTGGGTCTTTGATTGTACACCAAGGCAAACTAAAGCAAGCCTCTCATTTCCACCTAGTAACCGTTATTGCAGTCACTGCACGAGCTGTCTGAAGCTAAAGCGGTGCCATTTCAACATTTTAACCTCCTGAGACCCTGTGTCCTCATATAAGGACATCACATTCTGGGTTTACTTGACCTTATATTTCATTCTACTTAACTTAGACCCGTTGTCCTCGTTCGTGGACACTTTCTTGTGCCATCTAGTGGTAGTAAGAGCACGATACACTAATCAATGTAAATACAAGATGGCAGACATCTCTGCCAAGTCAGTTTGCAGCCAATCCCAACACAAAAGTGGACACAACCTGATCACATTTTATGGTTGAAACTTGTTTATTTATGATTAGTAATGTTTGTACTTTGATATGGTAACAAAATTGACCAATTATAGCAATGGTAACAAGCTAGGACACTGTTAATTAAGAAGTACTCGTTTGAAGACATTAGCCATATTTCCATCAGCCTGTTTAGATGAGCATCTAGAAGTATCGCATTGGAAAATTATGATGGAAACGCCAAAATTCAAATTAAAATCCCCTGATTCGCACAAACTAAAATGTGGGTTTTGGTTGATTCGAAAAAATGTTGATTCGCAAAACGGGGGATGGAAACAGTTGAATTAAGTCTGACGTAGCGCACCTCTCTCTGGTGATATCCACACTCCGGGTCGGGAAGGCGGTAATGCATTTACAAGCTGGTTGCCAACCGCCAGAAAACTTGCGCAAGTTTGTAGTTTTCACCAAAGTCTGTACATTTAATGGAAACACACAGGATTCGTATTTCTTTTAATGCGCATTTCCCAATGATTCGAACCACTTTTGGATGGAAACATAACTATTGGGACTTCCGTGATGTCTCGTTTGAGGACACTGGGGCTTAATTATCTCTGACAGTGTTATGTTTTTTATACTTATCAGGTCCTACTGATCCCAAATAGCTAGTAGAAATTAAAAATGCATACCAAACAAAAGCTTGGGTCTTGGGAGGTTAAATAAGTGTTGGTGGACTATTTTGACAGCTAATCTGTGCTTTTGTGAATCCAGTTTTCTTGTGACCTTACCAACTCATTTTTTAACAATAACTTTGGCCTTACAACAGTTCCACAATTGCTACCAGTATAAGCTTCAAAGGCCAAATGCTGTCGTCAGTATTTTTGGAAGTGTGTTTAGCTGGCTGCATAACTGTGTGACAAAAAAACTAACAAAAAAAAAAAATCGTTAGAAACCAACTATCACTGAGCACATGGTTCAAGCATGGGGTGAAATCCAAAGCTTGACAGGTCCCTTGAGCCTAGTTACAGTTGCTAAGCTTTGATTGGACAGTTGTTAGGGGATGGTTTTAGCCAATAGTCAATTGCTTTGTGAAAAGAGGGCCCTTTAACTCCGACTCTGTTTTTTTGGTGCAGAAAAAGTCAAACTCAGTTTCTTTGTTTGTGTTTGGGCAATATATGTCACTTTTTCTTTTTAACACACACACACACACACACACACACACACACAAATCCATAAAACACTTCAAAGTGGAACTCATAATGTTTATCCCCACCTAGGGACAGATACTTTGTAAGCAGCAAACATTAGGTGAATAGATGAATAGACCACTAAAAGGCTACATGAAAGTTAATTAGTGATCACTCATGCAGGTGAAATTGGCCACACTCTCACTCTCTTCCCCCTCTTTGTGCTGTAAGCTGAATGTTTTGCTCAATAAAGTATGAATTTCCATTCCAGCCTGTCACCCATCTGACACAGCGCTTTGTAATTAATGATTGAATATTTGATGGAGATAAAACATGGGCTGCATGGTTTCTGGTGTAGCTCCTGTCATGCCCTATTAGCCAGTTTATGCTGCACCTTGAATATTGATGAAGTAGAAAAGTGCCCAGAGCAGAAATTTGTTTGTGGCAGCGCAAAGCCTCGTCTCTGTGATGATGGCCATTAGGAAAGTAGCAGCAGAGTGCGCAGCAGGGAGGCACAGGAAGCAACACAAAGTGCAGAATAAAGATTACTGTGTTTTCTCTTGTGTTTCTTTCCTGTTATTACACAATGGGAACAGCACTTACACCAGCTTTTATGAGGTGGGTGTTGGTGATGTGGCTGATACTACACAATACAGACCCAGTGTAAATTCACTCCTTTCTTTGAAAATCCTACGCCACCTGCCTCGCCAGTTGAATTGGATCTTTTTCAAGTGTTGGGGTGGATGAGAAAGGGTCAGGCAACCCTGGGGGTTTGTTTAGTGAGGTAGCAGCGGGTGAGGCACTGTGAGACGGAGGAGAAATGATGGTTAGGTCGGCTGAAAGGTTTGTGTCTATCTTTTGAAAAATGTATTGACTGCCTCATTTATTTTTGTCCAGAATGAAATTCTTGGTTATGATGGTTATGGTGTAATCAGTATCTCATTGAGACCAAAGTAGTGACAGTGTTCACTGACCTGACCTTGCTCTGCAACCTTCCTCCCAGTCTGAGACGAATGCTGCCCAGATATGGTGAAAAGGTGTTTCTGTTAATGTAATAAGGCACAAAAACATTAGCACAAGCTGGCCTGTACATAGTGAAAACCACATTACTGATGTTTACATGGATACAACATTGGCATACAGCAACAGTACTGATGTGTGATGAGTCTCAAATTCATCTTCCTCGTAGCTCTGCTTTGAAAAAGAAGCTGCTTCATCAGGTAATGGTTAACAGCTGGTGCTGGGCAGAAGGCATACAGCTGACAATGGCTGCTGCTGGAAATTATGTTGATGAGACAACCCCATGCTCACTCCCACCTGATCTATGGCTAAGTCCCGCCCTCAAATGCGATGACCCAATCACAGTGTGTATAGCCATTCCCATACACTCGGACATTCTCTGCCTGGACGTCCATTGAAATGCATTACAGAAAGTCAGTTTTTTATCCTTTGGATAAAGTTGTGTGGTAACGTTAGACCACAACATCAACTCAACATGAATAAGATTAACAATGATGTCTACATCTGTTCTAAGGTAAGTC
This sequence comes from Epinephelus lanceolatus, assembly GCF_041903045.1. NCBI lineage: Eukaryota > Metazoa > Chordata > Actinopteri > Perciformes > Serranidae > Epinephelus > Epinephelus lanceolatus. The sequence continues at coordinate 39,554,048 of NC_135744.1, read as the reverse complement.
AACATTGTGTTTGAGGCAACATATTGTCACTTTGCTGGAAAGAAATATAAAGTTATCTTTAACATCTCTAGCTAACGTTAGCTAAAGTTAGCCTAACGTTAGCTCCTAGCTGCGTTGTTCATTATGTCACCTTGTTTGCTGGGAGTTCATTAGCCTATTTTGTTCTAGTTTTGTACTTTGGTGATCGTACATCATTGTTAGCTGTTGTCCAAAGGGCTCTAGTTAAGCTAACGTTAACTTCTGGAGCTTAGCTTCATTAACTTATCTGTAATGGCAGAGATAACAAAGGTTGGCAAACGTTATGCTGAATGATTCAGTGTAAATACTGTAGCACCAAACTAACGGAGAGACACTCTTGGTAAAGATGGTAAAAAGGCCGTTATCCTTTTCTCATATTCTGAGCCAAAATCCTTAACTTCAGTGGCACTTTAACTTGTTGTCTTTGATGGTGACGGCAACGAGATGCGGTTCACAAGCGTACACTGTGACCTGTAAATTTTGGCTTGTAATTTAAGCTTTTCATCGAGCTTCTCAACAATAAAATGATGAATATATCCCTCCAATGCGTAGTTTAGGCCCTTTTGGTTACTTCTCAATGACATCTGATCGTTATGTCTCCAAAAATCATCAATTACCTCCTGTGAAATGCCGTGTACTGTGACACCTGCCATAGCGCCGGTCACTGAATGTTGATAGTTTGTCCGAGTGAGTGGAGGGGGGCGTGGCTTAGCCATAGGTCAATTCATCAGATACTAATGCTTGGTCGGTGGCCCTGCGTGTCAGATACAGACACACAGAGGCACCATTTAGCAGCAGCATGAGACACAACAAGGCACGCAACTGCCGTAGTGTAAGGAGCAAGAATGCCTGCATAGGGTGTGTGAAAGGGGAGGTGGATTGGTTAAACTTATGCCAGACTTCACTTGGAGATCGCTGTGTGTGTGAAACCAAAATTCAGTTGAGTTATTTTATTAACATAGTGTGCTAGTATGTGTTGTGACATATGTGACATTTCTCATGTGACATGACATTACATTTTCAGCCAAACCATGATTTTTTTCTATTTTTTTTTTATTATATCAGTTGCTTCTGTTGCCCAAACTTATTGAAGCAAACTTAAAAAAAAACCTTTTTTTTCCCCACTGATGTTCTAACTTTATTTTGAAAAGACACTGTATGCATCCACAACTGATGCTGGGGAATTACCTTAAGTGTCATAGTTTGATGTGTAGAGCCACTGATCAAGCATCGGTATTAGACGAGTTGGGAATGAGAAGGTGTTGTGAAGTGCAGGGCAGAAATGCACAAAATCCACATTAAAATTTTCCACATGGCAACTATGCACAATGTGTCCACTACAAATTATCCACATGTTCCCTGTTCCATTTTTATCAAAAAAAGAGAAAGTTTTCCTTTAAATATTTCTTGTGTCCACTACACACAACCAGAAGAAGGTCTCAGAAGCTAATGTTAACCAATACACTACCAACAAACCAGACCCCAAAGTTGATTCTAATGCTGATGTTAGCCGTTGTAGCTTTCCGTGCACATTTTACGTCAAGAATCCATGCTTGGTGTGAAACAGCTTTAACAGCTCTGTAGAGCAACAGTTCTGTGACAGACGCAGGCTAGTCATTGGGTTCATTTTACACTCTTATCTCCTGCAGTTTTTTATACTTATCCACCAAGTTGCCTTGCTGCACAAAGCATCTTCCTCTATAGTAAACCAATAAAGGAGAACTGATGAGTGACAGCTGAGAAAAAAAAAAAGAAGAAGAAGTATAGTTTGCTTGTCTTTTCTTATGGCTGCATTACATTCCTGTCTGTTGGCCTCGCTGTGGGTATAGACATGAATCTTTGGCTCTTCTGCAGTGGATTTTTCCCTGCATGATTTTTGAACTTCAGTGCAAAAAGGCGGCTCTGGAAAGACCTTGTAGATCTGCGAGTTCTGATGGACCGACACCAAAACTTATTTAAAAGAATATGAAATACCACTGCAGCTGTGCTTTAGACTGTTAAAACTGTGATACACCAGTGCTTATATTGCACTTTTTTTTGCATGGATTTATTGCACTGTACTTGTACTTCATCGACATTAGTTTTGTTTCCACTGTAGCCTGAAGAGAAGTGGTATTTCCTTTAGCTGCGCACCAGTATGTTGCAGAATGACAGTAAATTCAAACTGAACTTAAATGAATTGAATGAAAATGAATGGAGGGGAAGAAATGGATGTTCCACTAGAATGCTGGGTTAATGTGGTGTCCAGTTTCATTTCCTGCATATTAGTGTTGAGTGATTAAGACAGCTTTTCTGGGAGTCACAGTCCCCTTGTTGTTTGTTCTCTGCAAAGTCCCCTACATCTGCTGGCACAGTTGCATCCTTTCAGTAGAACACACACAGATGGACTCTCGCATCATGTCAGGTCTTGGTGTGACACACTGAGAGGAAATATGAAGCAAAAAGAGAAGAGAGGGACGAAACTGTAAGACAATTATACTAGCATTTCACTTAAGGAAAAACCTAACCCGATTTAACAGAAACAGAAAATGATGACACTTCTGTTGCCTCAATCTACTCTGGTGTTTTATCTTGCAGATTCACATTGATCCTAAAGAAATAACTGTGATTCTCTCCATCCTTTGTTTCATAGTGGTATTGGTGCCTACTTCTATTCATTAACCTCCTCATACAAATCATTCAGAATTGACCATAGCTCTAACACCATTAATCAGAATAATTAAACGCTAATTATTCTTAAAAGAGCTACTGAACAATCTAATTATACTTAAATAGCTGTGGCATTATTAAAGCTTTGTGTTTCAAATGCCTGTTCTGGTGCCTTAAACCCAGCCAATCTGTCTGTCAAACCACTCACTGCCTCTCAAACTTTCATCACACATACACATATGAATGACATGTGCTCATTGTATGCTGTAGTTTGTTTTCTCATTGCTGAGTCCAGTTTTATTAAAGTTTCAAAGAGACACTGATATCAGGGGAAGGGCGATTCATTTTAGCCACAGTTACACCACACAAGCTAACCAATATACAGTATGTTAAAATGTATATTTTTTAAAATTTGGCTAATATGCATAAACATTAAAGGGCTAATGCACCCAAAAATGAAAATTCAGCAATTATCTACTCACCCATATGCCGAGGGAGGCTCAGGTGAAGTTTTAGAGTCCTCACATCACTTGCAGAGATCCAAGGGGAGAGGAGGTAGCAACACAACTCCACCTAATGGAGGCTTATGGCGCCCCAGATTCAAACGTCCAAAAACACATAATTGAAACCACAAAATATCTCCATACTGCTCGTCCGTAGTGATCCAAGTGTCCTGAAGCCCCGACATAAAAAGTTGTTTGGAAAAATGTCATTTGAACTCTGTTTTTAGCCTCATTGTAGCCTGCAGCTCTGACTGCTTCTCTGTGCACCGTGCTCATGTGCTTGTCTGCGAGACCAGCGAAAGCACGCGAACACACATGAACGCGGTGCCCATGTCTCATGGTCTTGCGCGCAAGCTACAGGCTACAATGAGGCTAAAAACAGATTTCAAATGACGTTTTTCCAAACAACTTTTTATGTCGGGGCTTCAGGACACTTGGATCACGACGGACGAGCTGTATGGATATATTTTGTGGTTTCAATTATGTGTTTTTGGACGTTTGAATCTGGGGCGCCATAAGCCTCCATTAGGTGGAGTTGTGTTGCTACCTCCTCTCCCCTTGGATCTCCGCAAGTGATGTGAGGACTCTAAAACTTCACCTGAGCCTCCCTCGGCATATGGGTGAGTAGATAATGGCTGAATTTTCATTTTTGGGTGCACTATCCCTTTAAGTTCCAGTACTTTCAAATGGTGCTGTGGTATAGTCATTGCAGCCTCTAGAGCAGTGGTTCCCAACTGGTCCAGCCCCGGGGTCCAGATTTCTCCTTAGTCATTGGTTCAAGGTCCACACAGTTTAATAGATAAAGCATCATACTTGTTTTTGGCCACATCGTTGAGGTAGTTTGCTGTCTCTGTCAAGTAGCTGTCCATTAGTCACTCAATTTACAGCAGGAAATGGCACTTCAAAATAAAAGCTCTGTGCCGGAAATCCACTGTACTTAAAAGTAAAGGGTGTTTTTTACAAACTTGACATATTTGCAAGTCACTTCTGTTTGAACCCACGACCCACTTTTGGACCATGACCCACCAGTTGGGAACCACTGCTCTAGAGGACACAAGCCAAGATTTAGACATTAGCTGCTCCTTAAATTCATACCAGGGCCCGTACACATTCCCCCTTTTTTTGTCCTCATATGTATTGTTGTCAATGTAGATGGGCATGCTCAAGGGGTGCCGTAGCATTGTTCTGACCTCTCATTAGTCCGATGTTGTTCTGATATGTGATTATACTAGACTATACTGTATTTGTGTACCATAGAGGATCAGCAACGCAACAAAAGTAGGCTACTGGTCGAGATACAAGTCTCATAGAGAGGAGAGAGTGAAACACCATAACCTGCTGTTATTAACTCTGGGGTCTAGGTTGTGTGGGGAGCTCTCCGCGGTGCTGAACGGCTCCCGGCGGGCGTATTTCTGCCTTGATGGTGCGCTGCAACCAGCTCTGGGTCAGCTGGGAAAAGCTTGAGGTGAAGCAGGCTCACGGCTTACGTGTTTGTCACTTTCTTTTTCATTTTAACCCACACCATGATCTTTTCCTATCAGTCTATGAAAAACATAAAGGAGAAGTTGACCATTTTAGTGCAGGGCATTTTAGGACTAATAAAATCTTAAAAAACAATGCCCGGGAGAAGATTAGCCTCAGACTTGGGATTTATCGTAGATAAGCTATGAAACAGTGCTGGTCATGGTCGCTTAGCAACGTCAGGCTGGCACAGAGTAGGCACAACCCAACCTTCATTTTCCAGGCGGTAAAAGAAGCGGCATGTGTCCAGGCCGTAAATGTGTTTTGAGTACAGTGCGAAAAAATGTGTTGTCAAAGTGTTTCTAAGTTCTAAGTTTCACCCCAACAATGCAATGTACAAAGTCCAGAATAAATCTAAATAATTCATATTTGAAAATCGTTTTGCCCTCTGTAAAAAGTTTGATTATCTATGATGTTCTAAAGTCACAATTTGACTGAAATCTGACAGCACAAGTGTTGATTTATTGTATATTAACTACAAACAACAGTATACTGTTAAGTATGTGCTGTATACAGTTGAAATACAGTATGGAATATTGATGCAAGGTTTTATCCATGTTTTACACAGTATCTACCACCTTTGCTGACTCTGACACGTCAAGCAGACTGGAGGCAGCTGCTGTGGGCACACTCACATGAGCACACACTCCCATTGCACCCACAGTGATTTGTTCGACCGTACTGTGGTATCAGCTAACAGCCTGGCTAATAGTGTTCCATGCAGTCAGACGTGTCTTTGTATGAAAAACATTTCACTAATTGCATCCTCCCGTGGAGCTAATTGATTTATCATTGTGCTGTGATCCCGTAATATCTTGAGTCACTGAAAGTCATTTCTAAAGCGGAGAGAATTTCATAAATGGCTGCTTTTGCATTTTAATGCTGTAGAGAATAATAGCTTGTGGTGATTAGGGTGTGTGTGTGTGTGTGTGTGTGTGTGTGTAATGGCAATAAAACTGAATTGAAATTGTATACCAATCTGGGTGTCATACAAATAAAAAAAATAAAAAAAACTGAGTTTTTGTTTTCCTTTTTCTATACCCCCAGCTGCCAACAACACTTTAGAATAAAAAAAATAGTAATAAAAAAAAAGACGTGCAAATTTTGGCTGACAGCCAGGAGGAAAGTGAAACTGATAGAAAGTCTGTTACGCTACTGTTTCTTTCTTCTGTGTGTTTGTTAAAAAAAGAAAAGAGCTGTATCTTGTATTCAGGTATTTCATTGCAGCAATTCAAATTATATGGATTCTTATGGATCATATTGATATTACAGTGAACACAAATATAACTACAACATATCCAACTTGCTTTTAAAGTTAAAATAAGAGATCTTAGACTTTTTCTATGCACATAAAATACTTGTTTTTTGATTTCGTCTCCTTTTCCAAGATAATCCATCCACCTGACAGGTGTGGCATACAGTATCAAGATGCTCATTAAATAACATCATTAATACACAGGTGTACTTTAGGATGGTCACAATGAAAGGTGCCTCTAAAACGTGCAGTTTTATGACACAATACAAAGCCACAAGTTTTGAGGGACTGTGCCATTGTCATGTTGACCACAGGAATGTCCAATGTCACCAATGCTGTTTCTGTGAATTTGACAGTACATCCAACCAGCCTTTCTTTAGTGCCAACCACAAACCACATGGTTGGCACAACCAAAGAACTCCTGCACAGATTATCAGAAACTATCTCAGGGAAGCTCATCTGCATGCTCCTCATCCTCAGCAGGGTCTTGACCTGTCTTCAGTTTGTTGTCATACCCGTCTTGAATGGACAAATGCTCACCTTCAGTGATGTCAGGCACTTTGGAGAAGTGTTCTCTTCACAAATGAATCCCATGTGAACAAAAAGATGTGAATCTGTTGCCTTAGTGACGATGCAAAATCATAGTTCAGAGTACCTAAAACATTTCTTTTCTCAAGATAAACCAGCACATTTTAGAGTAACCCTTTATTGTAATTAGCTCAAGGTATAGTTGTGTTTAATCAGCATGTTGATGTGCCACACCAACACACAAAATTTGAGATGAAAAAAATGTCATTTATATTTTTCTGCTTTTTATATTGAAGACAGACATGACTTTTTCCTTTTCCTCTTTTACCACTGCTTGAAATCTGATTGTATTTCACAGAAACACTTTTGTTTTCAAGGACATATCTCAAGAAAAGGGTGAGAACTCTTATGAAAGCAAAATATCCTTTATTGTCATGACAACAGTGATTGAGTTAATCAAGTTTCCATGAACGGATCTAGTTGCTCTTTTGGAGGAAGCTTTTATTTCTCATATAATGAGATGAAGAGCTCCTGAGTGATCCGGCAAAAGACATGACGGAAGTCTTAATGGTTTGTACTTTGTGTGCTCCTGCAGGGTTTGAACCAGATGAGGAAGGTCGCTCAGGTGGGACTGGATGGCGTGCGGCGGGTAGACTGGCATGACTACGAAGCGATGAGGAGAGATGCTGCTCGCTCAGGTAGGTCCAGACTCTGTGCTGATGCTGCTGTTTTGTTTTGGGCATATTAGCTGAGAACATCTGCTCTGTTTCAGCACAAAGCCACGCACACACACACACACACACGCACACACTGTAGCACTCTAGTTCAACTCTTTTTTTTTTTTTTTTTGCTTCTCTTAATTCTTTCCAAGTGGATTTTTCTCTCTCAGCAGCAAAGTGAATCAATGCTGCGAGTACAGTTCTGAGTTCATAATTAAACACAGTTAATCTTCTACAATAAGCATTGATTCGCCCTCGGGCCTCGAGTGGGAAACATACCTTTGTCTTTTTATTACAAATGTAACAGATTTAACTGGCCTTCTAGTATTAGGTGGTACTTAAGTAACAAATGAGCTGGATTTGTGAGAGACTACCAGGTGGATTGAGACTCTAAGAGATAAATTTGAGGAAAAACACAATAGTTTGGGGTTTATTTACTTTAAGTGCCATGAAAAGGAGCACGTTGAGATAAATTCTGTTACACATTAACATGTTATCAGAGCACTAATAACACAGTGTGCAGCTTAAATTAATTTACCCTCATTTCTGGTTCAGTTCAGCAGCTATGATATCAAGTGTTGTTCATAATTCTAGCAGGGATGTGTTTTGAATGCTACAGTTTTGATTTGCTGATCTTTCTTTATATCAATGCTGAGGCTAATGGGGGTTGTATTTAGAGACATTCACCACGCCAAAATTGAGGGAAATAAAACACAATGTCTCAGGAACAAAGCTGCAACAATGCCGACCATAACGTGAAACGACAGTACTGTTGAATTATCCAGGAGACTCCTGTGTTTCTGTGTTGAAAAACATTGAGGCTATCATTAAGTGAAACATTTGAAACGGAAATACAGAGTGGGGGAAAAATGCTTCAGAACCAGCTGCACCTCCCACACGATGCCTGCGCCGTTGGATGTCAATCAAACTGGGACTTTGAAATGCGACTGCCAGCGAAACTTCTCAAAGAGACACCAACATGTCTTTCTAAAGATTTACAGGATAACTTTGGTATTTTTCAACCTGGGCCCTATTTCCCCATGTGTATGTGTGCGTATGATTCATAGGTACAACTCGTTCTAAAATTGGTTCAGTATTGAGGGAGGCGGATGCAGCCGGCAGCCGCGAAACGAGCTAAAACGGTAACAGGGGCAAATGCGTCCCGTATAAGTTTGCGCATTAAAGGTGCTTTTTTTCGCCACTGACCGGTTCAGCTCGCCAGTGCTATCTCTGTAAATAGCATACTAAGTGTTTCGAACATTGTTTATATAACATTACCTCCACTGTGTCTGTAGCTCTCTCTACTCGTGGGGCAGCCATTTTCATGAGGAAGAGGTGTTTTGGGATTGGATGTCTTCTCTTCTTCGGCTGGCAGTAGTCATCTTGGGAGAAGTGAGCACTGCAGACCCGATGGTCTGCAAGGCGCAGTGTCTGGACAGGAGTGTTAGCATCCATTTGTAGCACAACTAGCCACAACTTCAGCATCTCGCCGTCCGACAAAGGCAGCCCATGAAAGCTGTACGGGATGTTGCGCGACATCCTGTTCTTGCAATTCGGATAAGCACAAACACGAACCATTGTTTTCAATCGATGCAGTAAAACTGTCAGCTGTACTCCGGGACAACCAGCGCCACTCTGAGCGGCGCTCTGCATGGCTCCTCTGTTTTCTTCCGGCAACAAGCAAAGCTCTCGCGAGATGACGTCACACAGCCCAGAGGTAAGGGAAAGGTTTAGTATGCTATTTACAGAGATAACACTGGCGATCTGAACCGGTCAGTGGCGAAAAAAAGCACTTTTAATGCGCAAACTTATACGGGACGCATTTGCCCCCGTTACCGTTTTGGCTCGTTTCGCGGCTCCCGGTTGCATCCGCCTCCCTCAATACTGAATCAGTTCTAGAACGAGTTGTACCTATGAATCATACGCACACATACACATGGGGAAATAGGGCCCAGGTGGAAAAATACCGAAGTTATCCTTTAATTAGAATTATTTTCCAAGGTCTTTCTGGAGCCATCTCAATACTACCTACAATTTATCACACCTTCTACCTTTTCCGTTGTGTATTATCTTTGAAGGACAAGTGCCCGTGTACAGGGCGTTCAAAAACAACCATTTATTAGCATGTATACTGACTGTTTTTAGTCACTTTACTAGTGTAAACACGCATGTCATCCTCAAAACCTGCCGAGTAAATATCTAGTATGACTTTAGCACACAGCTTGTGTTTGAATGTTCCAGCATCAAGGAGGGAGTCACGTTGAGAGAGTTTAAATGGCTTAGCTGCCGAGAGAGAGAAGGAGGCACTGAAAGCGAGACCAAGTGTATATGTCTCAATGTTCAAACCTGTCTGGAGCACTTCACATGCCACCAGCTAAGCAAACAAGTGTGTAATGTGCATTGCTCGGTAAAAGCACAAGTGAGACACATGAATATCAATTTTCTGAAGAAAATCACTAATAAACTGCATCTCAAAGAAGAATATTATAAGGTAGTTTTTAAAAGTTTTCTCGGGGTTCAGATTTGCCTGAGAGGACTAGAAAGCATTATTTAGGTGATCTATGTAACAAGTTTATTATGCGGGGGGAAGCACAATGTTAAGTAGAGGAGTTTATCTCTGAAATGAGCCATTAAAGTGAGGAGTTATTTTCCACAGTTATTACCTTCAGGAATGTAGACAGATCATTTCTGCCTAATGGAACAAGCCAGCTCACTTTAATTTGATGCTCTCCTCTGACTATAGATCAGCCTCCATGCATGCGTCTTTGTGTGTTTGTGTGGAGTGCATTGATGAGTGGCTAATGAAACATGCAGCACAGTGTAATTTGATGCACTTCTGAAATGAACTCAGATTTCATAATGTTTGTGTGGGGAGGTTTTTGGAGAGCGATTAGGTGCAATGCTTTGGTGTATGTGTCTTATATATAAGCTAAGTGATATACCGAATAGTGTGTCTAGAATGTATGTACCTTAGATATATATATATTGATTGTCTCTGTCTAGAGTTGAATTGATTAGTTGATTAATGAATCACTCGATAGACTATAAACTTATTGGTATATACTTTGTTTAAGTCTTGAATCTGAATATTTGCTGATTTTCTTGTTCTTTAATGATACTAAACTGAATATCTTTCGGTTTTGGACTAAAAAAAAAAACAAGCAACTTGTTGAACTTCTGATAAGGGAAGCATTTTTTACATTGTTTTGAATTTTTTTTTTTTTGACATTTTATAGACCAGACTAAACAACGCTTAATCAGGAAAAATAATCAGCAGGTTAATCAAGGTTGATTAAGGTTGCCTAAGGTTGTAAGGGCGGAGGTTTGCATATGGACTGTAGGCAAGTTTCCCTGCCAGTATTTTTGGGAAAACAGAAATGTCTCTACCAGTATTTGAGCAAACATGTTCACATAATACTCTCTTAAAGGCGCTGTATGTAAGAATGTGGCCAAAATGGTTACTGCACTCAAATTCAAAATACTGCCGCGGGTCGTGTCCGCCCCCCCTTCCCTACAGATTCGAGGTTGCTGGACAGCGGCACGCTAGAGACTGATTTGTTTGCCCACGGGCAGCTGCTGTGGCAGGGCCGCAATGCCGCGTCCTTGATCTTTGGTTTTCCAGCGGACCGTTTGAGCAAGTCCGGCTTCTCTGCTGCTAATGCTGCTGCCGGGATACAGCTGAGGAGGAGACGGCTGCTAATGCAATATACTGGGACACTGCTAATGCTGCTTGCCGTGCTGCTGTAGCTCTGTCGTAACTGTAACTGATGCTGAGACTACTGACTGTGTGACTGGTAGACGGCGGTGGGTGGCGCAACAGGCCAAAACACAAATTCAAAACATAAACATGATTTGCAGACCGTAAAAATGTTTTTTAAATGCGAATATTCTGGCTGTACTATTGTTGTCGGTGAGATCAGTATGTTATATGAACATTATTCCTTAGTCTCTGTGACATATTAGGAGGATTTTACGACTATTTGCTTTATATTTCTTACGTATAGCTCCTTTAACAGCTCTGTGCATGAAAATATGGGACAAATGGTGTCTTGTATTGATTCAGTCAGGGACAGTGCATTATATTTTCTCAATAGGCTACAGGAAGATCCTGTATTATACCTGATGAGTAGTGATTCCAATTAGGTTTGGTATTCCACCTCTGATGTAGAGCAGCACACAGAGGCTTAAACTTTGTCTCATCCAGATTGACCCAAACCAGATTCTGTGTCTGTCAGATGATATGAAGGGACCTGTCAGCAGAGCAATTATGTAATGCACAGTGGCCTATAGGGCAGGCAGATTTTTTTTCTTAAAATATTTCAACTTTATTCTCATTATTAAATTAGGATTTATTATACTGATACGATACAACAGAATAACTTTTTCCTCGACTTCTCAGAGAACACATGCATGTGGGATGTATTGTGAATGTGCAGAAAGTTGTGACATCAGAACTATTAAAGTCCAGGGGGTTTATAAATGAATAAAACTTTGTTTCTCGCTGATGTGAATAGATACGATATGTACTTTTAAGTGGTTACTTACCCAAACAAGAGACACAAAGGAGGATATAAAAGTAAACTATGCCAACATGTGTACTGATTTAACAGGGATGACATTAAATAAGCACTTGACTTATATGAGAGTAAATAATTAAAAGCAATACAGAATACCTGAGAGCCCTACTGCATTAAATTCCATTATTGCCTGTTTTTATGTTTTAAATTGTCCCATATCACCTTAATTTTGTGTTTTCCTTTACATAAATAAAGACATTTCCACTATATATTGGTGCATTAACATCACCAGAATGCAGGAAATGAAGTGTCCTGGTGAAGGACCCCAGCCCCCCACTTAAAATGTGTCTCTACTAATGTTTAAATGAAACATATACCCTTGCATTGTAGCTAGTTTGTTGAGGTTTCTCTTTTAAAAGCAATATTGTGTCTCAAGAGACTTCCTGTTTATATAAAGGATAAAATAATTAGGACTGAAACAAATAGATTTTAATCTTAGAGTAATGGAATTGAAGACAAACTTTTTTTTGTATTCATACCTCTCAATCTAACCTTCGTTCATACTGTATTTCTCTCTGTTGTCTTTATATGTCACAGGTGAAGTATCATAAATATTATTATAGAATATCATATATAATATAATATAGTATCCTGTTTCATCTGGTTTCTTACAAACAGAAATCTTCAACTCATTTACACAATTAGAGCCTGATATTATAGTCATATTAAAAAGTTGAAATGTTAGCAGACAGTTGCATATTGAAACATCACAGCAGACACAGAGCAATATTAGCTTTCATACAAAGCTGTGTTTGACTTGAAATGCATGTGTGTGGGATGCATACAGATGGGTACTTTAGAGTATGTTTTTTTCACCAACCTGTGTGTGTGTTTGATACAGGTAATGGTGAACAGGGGAAGCCGTTCCCTCTGACAGAATCCGACCGGGTCGACCAGGCCTACAGGGAGAACGGCTTCAATATTTACATAAGTGACCGGATCTCCCTCAACCGCTCCCTGCCTGACATCCGCCATGCAAAGTAAGTCCTGTATGTTTGTGTTGGTGTGTGTGTGTGTGTGTGTGTGTGTGTGTGTGTGTGTGTGTGTGTGTATATGCATTTGTGCCTCCAGGTAAATTAATGAACATGCTGCTTAAACAAAGTCAGAAACTTGGTATGCACAATCAAAAATGCATGCACGTTAAATGCATTGGCTTGTTGGTGAAATGCACAGATGAGGAATATTTAATGAATATAAATAAACGCCAAGTCCAAAAACAGCCCGGCAATTAATGCCATCATAACCACAATCGTGGGTATGATTAAACCTGATTTGGTGTGATATAGATGTGTTGTGTAAGATTGCTTGATATAGTGCGTCAAAAAAAAAAATAAAAAAAATTGGCAGTATTGTGAAAATCCCTGACATCCACCTGTGTATTCATCCTCATGGGAATAGCAGGTCGTGGAGAGCGTGTATAGTGCAGTATTTGTCAAGGATTACTGCTGGAGCTCTGCTGCATCAGGAAATATATATATATATATATATATATATATATATATATATATATATATATATATATATATTTATTTATTTATTTTTTTTTTTTTTTTTTCTTTTTCTTTTTTTTTTTAAAGTTTTAGAATTTAGAAGCCATGACCTCTGCAGACTCCTGTGAACTGTGCGCTCCCTTTCAATCCCAGAATGGCATTGTGGAAGGCCTTTAATAACACTTTTTCTTTTGCCTGACGAGGACTAACATCTGACTTTTGACCCTTGTGTTTCTTTCATGTGGAAAACAGCTTTGAACGCTTCCTGTCTGTCAGTTTCCCCAGGAGGACTGATTCTTGTTTTTTATCAGTGTTTATAATAGCAGACCTCCTCTGACCTTACACGTCTCTTGCAGTGATTCGTCTGTGCTGACAGGTACTTTAGAAAAAGTGCAACACCTAAAATCAACCTCGCATAGCTAGTTTCTGTACAAGCCTGCGCTTTAGTTCTAATGCTGACTGATGTAGGTGCATGAGCAAAATGTGAATCCTGGGTTTAGGACAGACGTGGTAGGCGGCTTAAGCTTCTTATTAAATCCACTCATGCCCATTTTCAACACTCGTGCATGCAGATGTCAGAGTATGTCTGATGTCTTTTGGCCCAGTCATGTCTTTTTAGGCATGTCCAAGACAAATCTTCATAAGAGGATTGCAAGTCAAGATCCAAGTCTTTCAGGTCTATACTTGCTGATCAAAGCAATGACACAGCATTTTGATATTTCCTGATTAAAGCTGCTATTAATGTTATTTTTACGTAACTGAGACCACATCAGTTCTATACAATAAGTAAATATTAAAGGTGTGTAGCCCTGGGTGGATTATGAGACAAAGGGCCCCTGAGCGCAGACATGCAGACGGCCCCACCACCTCTCCTCAACTGATACAGAACACAGATTTTATAGTTGTTTAGCCTCTTTTTATTGTCATTTTATGTATTTTTGTAGTCGTTGCACATCTCTCTGTGGGTTTATGTCTGTTTGTAGTGTTTTTGTGGGTTGTTTTGCCCATTTTCGTAGTTGCTCTGCATCTCTTTGTAGTCATTGTTAGTCTCTGTGTTGTCATTTTGTGCCTCTTTGTGGTTCTTTTGCCCGTTTTCACAGTCATCGTGAGTCTACTTCTTTCTTTCTGCAGCTGTTCTGCATCTCTTTGTAGTTGTTTGTGTGTCTTTGTCGTCATTTAATGCTTATTTGGGTTTATTTTGAGACTTTTCTTGGTCAATATGTGTTAATTTGAGTGAAATGTTGTTGCAGATGAAAGCTAAAGGGGCCCCTGACACTTAAGGCCCCTGGGCCTCTGGCTGGTAGGCTCATTCAGTAATCCATCCATGTGTGCAGCAATACAAGACCTGTCCGGAGAAATGTTCCAGGCCAAAGTTAAAACTTGAATATATTTCTCTATCAAGCCTTCAGGTAGACGAGTCTTAACTAAATCAAGTCATCACCCATTATCTGTACCTTCATCAAGTGTTTACTTGACAACTGCTATAATCTGCTCTTGCTTTAAAGTGGTTGTAATTGAATTATTAGCATGTAAATGGTGTTGATGTAGCCCCCAGTGGCTGCCAGACACTTGTCACCCTCCTGTGACCAATCAAATGAACACACCTGCCCCCCCCTCCCCCACTCTTACACTTCCTTCACCCAGTCTGCCCTGTAGGCAGAGTCTGCCTCTTGGTGATTGGCATGTTGACGGTGCCTCAGAGGCAGACAGTTCCAGACCTGCGACTGACACATTCGATTTCTGCACACTGACAAGATTTTAATTGAAGCACACACACACACAGGCACGCACAGGCACACATGCACACACACACAAATGCACACCTCCATCCCCTGTGTAATTGGACAGGGTTTGTTAAGAGTCACCAGCCGACCGCCTGCCTATCACTCCTCCTGCATGTCTCCTAGCATTAATATTGGAATGAATAACACGCGGGCTGATGTTCAACACGGACATTGATCGACTGACACAGTTCGCTACACACTTTCTCTCTCTCCATCAGCGGGGGGCCGTAACTCTCTTTCCTCCTGAGCAAGGGTTCCCACCGCCTGCTGTGTTGATCATGTACTAGGTGATCGCTGTTACCTGTCATCGGAGCACTTGTTCACAGCTACAGCAACTGAGCTGTATGTGCTGTAAATAATAATACTGAAGCTGTCTCTGATGTAAGAGGGACATGTGAGTGGCTTCACTGCAGATGATGCTGCACTGAGCTCCATTCAGGGTCCAAATAAAACCTGTGGAATTCTTGTTTTATCATGATTAATTTTGTTTTTATGGGTCTTGTCTGTCAGGAGTGAAGATAAAAGTAGTGCAATGACGCTATGGTACCTTAACGTCCATGTAGGAAGGAAAGTGCTAAACTTTAACATGCTCTTCTGTCATCAGGCAACCTAACCAAACCTTATCCATAGTCGTGTCAGATCAGAAAAAACATGTTATGGTTATGGTGTTGAAAGGCTCCACCAATGTTAGTTTAACAATGCTGTCTTGATCACAAAACACGTATATGGGTTGTTTTTAAAGGCAGTGCCAAACAATGCATTTTGACATTTGGTATGGAAGACTTGAAGCAGTTTCTTCTCATATTTTTTCACATAACTGAAGCCTTAGTTTTGTAAATTCTGGAAGGAGAATCATAATCACAGTCCAGCAGGGAGCTTATGAGGTTATATCCATTACTTAGCAATTTTATTTAATTTCTTTTTTTTTTAATTTTGTTTTATTTTATTTTATTTTATTTTAAATTTATTTTATTTTATTTTATTTTAAATTTGTTTTATTTTATTTTGTTTTATTTTATTTTGTTTCATTTTTAATTTATTTTAATTTGTTTTATTTTATTTTAAATTTATTTTATTTTATTTTATTTTATTTTTGTCACTGTCAGGGCACCCAACAACACATGTTGCTCTGAGAGATTTCTTTTTTGACAGATTATTTTACACCTCACCGTTCACTTTTAGCTCCAGCTATATGTCTTCACTGACAAAACAACATTGTTTTCTTAAAGAATGTGATCATCTATATCATCTTAGCATTCTATATTATTTTTCTGCAACACACCAGGAGACAATTTGGTGTCAAAACCAAAAATTGATATGTACGTACTGTATATATGAAAAATAATGGGCTCTTTGAAAATGTTTTCTCCTTGTTTTCTTCTCTTTCTCTCTGAGTGGTGAGCAAATACCATTTTCACAGTGTAGCAAATGATAGAAAATGGATTGAACAGTGGTTTCAGAGAAGATTGCACGTGGATTTCAGTGAGCTGAGTAGAAATGCTGTCTTCAGCCTGCTCAGGCACATACATTTGAGCACTTAATCCATATGTCACCTCAGTGACCCAAGATCTGCTGAGGAGGCAAGTGTGTAACCAGAACAAAGGTTGCTGGATGAGGGATGTGAATGAGATGCTTTGTTCCTTCCCTCAATAAGGTGGATGCAGGCCTGCGGGAACATACTTTCGCTGAAGGGATGCTGCACTGTATAAATACATTACTGAATTACTATGTATGTACAAGAGCTTACACAGAGGCTACAGGAAAAATCCACAGATGTACTTACATTAGTGGTTCCATCAGCTGTTAGTCAGAAGCATGTGCATCCCTTCACTTCACTCACTATTTCTCTATGGACTGCATGTGTCAATATTTCTAATATTGCATTTTGAATAGAGCCAGACATCTTGTTGTCCCGTTGCCACTCACTTCCATGGGGCAAATCATATGTCCACTTGTCATCTGCTCCATCAATAATGTAAGTGACCATAAAACTCCATCCCAGTGGCTATATGCCCTCACACTGTAAGTCCCTTGCATCCAAGGAATTTTATGGATCCAAAAAGCAGCTTCAAAACTGTCTTTTTCTAACTGTTTCTGACTGTTGATTAACTCCAACTATCAAAAATCTCTTTCCCAGTTTAGCCGACCCATAACCTGACCCCGACACTTGCACTGTGACCTAATGTAGTCTATAGTCTTTTTTTCATATATTTTCTTACAGACACCTTATCATATGCACTTCAACGTTTAATGTTCAGCCCAATAATTACGGTTAAATATCCAACTATTTACAGACTGTGTTGTTCAGCCCCTTGTCAATAGGGGGTGCTGCGGCACACCCAGCATCCACCTTCCCACACCTGCAGGTAGAAAAACATGGACAGTTGAAAAATGACCACACGTAGAGTCATATTTATTTTTGCCTGTTTGCAGCTGTAAACAGAAGCTGTATGCAGAGAAGCTGCCCAACACCAGCATCATCATCCCGTTCCATAACGAGGGCTGGTCGTCGCTGCTGAGGACGGTCCACAGCGTGCTCAACCGCTCCCCTCCACAGCTCATTGCAGAGGTCATCCTGGTAGACGACTTCAGCGACAAAGGTACAGAGGACACACACTCACACACTGTGCCAGAAAAACAGTGTCTGATTTGTGACGTTTCCATCAGTGACTTCTGTTCACAACACAGTGCACTTTCTCATTATATTCAATAAGATAAATAAAATTCACCATGCGATGCTAAAACCTTGTAGCATCAAGAGGCAGGTAAACATACTGACTGAAGAATAATAGTATCTTATTGAATGGACCTGAGTCACAGAAGCCTCCATGTGTAGCAGTGGCTTGTTTGTTTAGTGTCTAGTCAGTGTTTTCTGGGAAGGGAGGAACTCATTTGTATTCCTGACGGTGCTGACAGGTGAGCATGTTCTCCATCCATCAGGGGACTGGGAGTTAAAATTTCAAGGGATTGCGAGGAAGAGTTTTCCAGCCAAATAGCAGAAAAGTAAAGTTACTGATCAGACCAAAGACACAATAACTACCCAGCCAGGGGGCGAAGAATTCAGGGTTCCCAACCTCCTTTGAAGCCTCATACACTTCTGAAAGAAAAACTCCTCGTCCAAGAGGGTTTTAAAAAATTTTCAGTCTGTCTCTGACCTCCTCACATTCAGCCTCACAAATCCACCTAAATTATGTAAGCTCTGGTTCTGAGATATTAGCATGGGAACATTCACAAAGAAGAGACTAAACCGGGCCGCTGGAAACTAATCTAATCAGCAGACTATTGGGAATTTCTTAGATGATAACTTGACATGCTGGATCTCTCTTTCTGCCACCAGAGATCAGGTTTAGGAAAGGGTCAGTCACAGTGATAAAACATACTGTCAGCTGTTGATGAAACCTGTCTTAATGAAATGCATAGTGAGCCTTGCAAGACTACAAGCACCATGTGGACTGGTTTTGTGGAGAGACCTCACACTTTCATCTGAGAATGGCACATTATGTGAGACATTTCAGCTCTAAAGCTCAAACCAGAAAACAGAACAAGTAGAATCATTACAGCATTTTCCATCGACTCTAAGCAGCAGAGAAATGTGCCAAAAGTTGGGTGAGCATTCCTGTGAAAGCCCAGAGTTCGTGCTAAATGATGTCTGACCTAAAGTACCTTTAAGCTGCCCATCCTTCTCTCACCCAAGCAAAGAGAAGACACTCTGTGGCTTGGCCTACTCTGATATATATATATATATATATATATATATATATATATATATATATATATATATATATATATATATATATATATATATATATATATACATATATTGTATCTGCTTTATGCTACATTGTGTACTGGCTTGATAGGTTCAGATGAATGCCAGCTATCTGCGCAGTTGTCGAACCACCATCTGTCTTACCAATAGCCACTAATTAGCAAACCGTTTGGTGTGAAATACTCCTCATGAATCATGTTCATTGAATGAGTCTTCAAAAGAAACAAACTTTATCTCAATATTTGGATTTGATTAAGATTCAAGAGCTGTTTATTTGCCATTTACTCAACTACAACTACAAGTGCATGTGTGTGTGTTTCGTACCTGCTCAGTTCCAACTACCCCAACAAACTTTTCGTGCAGTCTCTGACTGGGAGGGTTGGCATGTATTGCTCTAAGAAAGTATATGGATATAATAAAGATATGATTAAAATATTTAGTATATATATATATATATATATATATATATATATAATTATATAGCAGTCTGTAATGATTTGGTACCAATGATTTGGTACCGCGAATGCTAATGCGAATGCTAATGCGAATGCTAATGCTAGTTTGCTAACTAGCTAATGCACAACAGCCGTGTTTGGTTTGAGACATTCTCGGAACCCATCGGCTGTATTTGGCGTCTGACTTCCGGCAGACGACGATACAGCCTCTGGGGGCAGAACCCGATTTTTTGGCGTTCCGGTTTGAGGAGGCGAATTTCCGTTTCCGACTTCTGTTTATATATAAGTAAATATGCTGAACCACTGCGATGGATTCAGAGCTTGCAGTGACGCCAATTATGTTCCGCCTCGTTAGTTCACCGCACGGACCGTTTAACCTGGCAACAACTGCAGCCGGCTCAAATGTAATTGGTCAGTATCACGCGGACTACAAACAGCCTACAACCGGAAACCAGGGCTCTTCCGTTCTTCTTCCGGAGGAAAGATCTCCGGGGTTTGCCTACAGACTCTACATTCACTGAAAGTCGAGTCTGTATAGAGACTAGGTTTGAGACAACACTACCCTGTCAAAATTCGCGCACTACGCCAATGAGTACATAGTGCACATAGTATTCTATATAGAAGTGAACTAACGAAAGTATGTGATTTGAGACCTACCATTGGTTTCACACGATTGCGAACACCAGTCTCCTGGTGGAAAGTCCTATGTTGTATGACCCATCCGCCACCGCCAAGCTGCCTCCTCACGTGGTCTTTATACTACTTCCTTCTTTACTTCTGTCAATGCAATGGTCACATGATCACAGCCTTCCTGATTACATGAATTATACACATATTACTGGCTCATGATTACATGAGTTATATATAGTCAATTCAATCAATTAATTTTATTTATAAGCCCAATATCACACATCCCTCTGTCCTTTGGACCCTCGCAGCAGAATTATACCACAATATATGAATTGTGATGTACTACTTTTCATAGTCATACGTACAAACAGTGTGTAAGAAACACCTGAAATTTGTTACCATTGAGGCAGGTGTGTTTTCGCTACACGGTGTGAAGACACAAGCTCGGAAAGTCTCAAATTCAGATTCAAACCTTTCTGTTACAACCTGGGTTGGAAAAATGAATGTAAAATGCTTATTTCTCTGAGCTTTTTAAGTGGCAGTGCATCTGTGGCAGCAATGTGTACATCTTAATGAATGAAGAGTCGACCTGGATGCTCACAAGCTGCAGAAAATAACAAGCTGGATGGATGTGAGATGTACATCAAGTGTGCAGTCAGATATTTTCTGGTGAATAAATGCTCAGGGAAAAAAGTCTGTGTTTACTTGGAGGGAGTGAAGACATTTGTAGCACATGTTCGGCAGAATGTCTCTTGGTAGCTGAAGACTGCAGTAATTGGTCATTTAATGACAGCTGCATAATTTCTACTGGAATTATGAAAATTTAACCACATCTTACAAAGGAAAAATACTTCACTACTGCAGTGTGTACCGCCCTGGTCCACTCTGTTCAGCATGTGTGGGTTTGCTTTTGTTTGTGTATCTCTGGCTCCTCAGCAGCTCTTTGTAGTAATCATCTCCTCTCCATTGTTGCATAGCGTTGTGTGTGTGTGTGTGTGTGTGTGTGTGTGTGTGTGTGTGTGTGTGTGTGTGTGCGCGTGCGCGCGCACCTGTCTGAGTGTTATTTTCTCTTTCACTCTCCCTTCACTAGCCCTCTTAAGAAAGTGTTTAATTCCTTGTTAATTAGTGCTCTCTGTCACGGTCCCTCGTTGAAGGATGTGTTTACCTCTCGTCTCCACGGTAATGAGATGTTCCACTGCCTCAGACTCATTTAGAGGTTAACACCCATCAGAGCTCAGAGACCGAACCCTCCCACTACTGCTGCAGTGGAGTATAACAAAAAATGGTGAAAGTAGTGCTACAGAAATATGATATTTATTTAGTTATTTATTTATTTTGAGGGAATGGGATCACAGCTCCCTTTTTCCAGGTCCTTCTAAGGCAAATAACCACAGGAAGGAAATCAATAGGTCACATCATGAACACATCAATTTTACCTTACAAGTGATTGTTCAGCACTTTTAATCAAAATGAATGAAGCTTTATATAAAAATTCAGACAGAGAAAATTGCAAACCTTTTCCTACAACATCCCTTTCCCTCTCCCCTCACACGTCCCTGTGGGTGGGAGGCAAAGAACAGCTCAGTTGTGTGAAAATAGCCTGGAACCATGGATGGGTCTGGGCCCTCTGTCTTCAGGATGGATGGGAAAACATTACACAGCTGCGGGGAAGGGATTTAACCTCTGCAGGCCGTCTGCTCTAACACTCCCTCTCACTGCCACTGTCCTTTGATAAGAAATGAGTCGGGCTGTAATTAAGGCTTTGGAGACACGAGGACAAAGTGAACTTCAATCAGTTCTGGTCTCTGGTTGAGCGGCTGGTGTTACAATGTCAGAGAAAATAATCCTGGAGAGTTTCTGTGCAGAATCCCACAAATCAATGTTCAGCATTGAACCCTTGCATAATAAATTAGGGAGCATGTGCATTCCATCGGGGGAGAGGAAAACGTGATTGATTATAAAATGTGGTTTATACTTCCAGTGTGGTGCTTAATTTCTGGTTCACACATTAATTTACCAAGCTGAGGAATAACTTTCTGTAAGATTGTAGGAAAGAAGAGAAAAATGTGTTTCTGTGTGTTTCACTGTGTACTTAGGATTCAGCCCCTAAAGCTTTTTTTTGTTTGTTTTTTTGGCAAAGTTAAATGAGTGTAGGCTTCAGCAAAAAATAAAATAAAATAAAACAATATTAAATTAAATTAAAATGAATTGAAATAATAATCAAAACGGATCTTAGTCAATACACTTCATTTCTTAACAACAGCAAAAAAAAAATCCCTGAAATAAGCAATCTGTTTGTAAGCCGGACTTTTTACAGTAACTACATGCAACAGCATGTTGACTTGTGTGACCTGGAAAGAGGAGTGCATGCACAGACTGAAAAGCCCTGCACAACTATGGTGCACCTACACAGGTGATTTAACTTATCCTGGCTGATTAGCCCTCACCTCAGGTGTTCGGTGCATTCAGACTGTTTGATTGACATCTTCCTGACTTTCTTGTCAGCTTTTTGGCACCACTTCCAATACAAATTGCATCTTTGTCATTCAGAATTAATTCAAGGAATTTGGTGACCTCACATACATCCCAGAATAGTTTCACCCACTTTTAATCAGAGCAGCATAAAAAATAAATTAATAAAAAACACCCGTGGGGTTGTGCAGTGCATTTAAGGCAGCACAGCAGGAACCACTAAAACAATCATTTAAACACAACAACATACCCACAGGGAGAGAGAATTAGATCCACAACACTTAGCCAAGTTTAATGTCAGTAAAACCTTACAGATGTTTTATTTTGTTCCAGTTCTAATTTATACACACACAGTAGCTCTTACAAAATAAAGGCAAGTCATCCATGGTGGACTTTCTTATTCTCTGGAATTCTATTTCTTTTAAACTAAATTAATCAACTATAACAGTGTAGATATTTGGTGGTCTTTTCTTATCTCAATACCTTTTTACAGCAATGTTTGTGAATTTATATATAAAAAAACTGTTGTATTTCTGTTATTGTGTGTTGTTGTTTATAGGCTCTCAGGCCTTTTCTGACCCACACTTGCAAGCCAAATGTTTTAAATCCTCATGAAGTCACCACAAGGGTCCTCACATTCTATCTGACAAACTGTCTAATCAGTCCTTTGACGAAAAAAACAGGCAGGGTGGACACGTTCTAAAAGGAGGAGCCAGTCTGTCTATTGAAATTAGTTTTTTCTCTTCACATGACTGAACCACAGGTCAGCATCGATCCTTAAATTACCAACTGAACATTCATGCTTTGGCAACCTATCGAGCGGGGGATGAAAGATATTGTATGAGGAGTTTCACGATGTGTTCATGGACCTGCAAACACCTCCAAATTTAGAGAGGTGATACAGAATGATACAAAGGGAAGGACACACAAAGGCTACACACTCAAACACTTGATGAGAGCCTTGTCGACCCCTGACCTAAGATATCCATTTGCACCAACTATATTGGCGTAGCTTGGTGTGAAGGTGGTTGAATAACGCTCCAAACTTAGGCTACATTTTGGCGAGGGAACAAATGGCATGGCAATTTTTAAAAGGGGTTCCTTGAACTCTCACCTCAAGATATCTGAATGAAAATGAGTTCTATGGGTGCCCACGAGTCTGTCCTTGAGAGGGCTTGTTCCCACTAAATGTTTTGTTCCTTACAATCAATTTACTCTGTGAAATTGAAGCTGTATACCAGTATAGTCTATTCATATCAGATAATTAGTAACATTAACTGTAAATTAGGTAACCAAAGGATATCAGTATGTGATTCCTCAACTCTCATATTTACATAGTGTTCAACTAGCCTATACACTATACACCAACAGCATAAAAGAATTCAGGTATGGTTTTTGGTTTCTGATGTACCCCATGTTTGAGTAATCAGACAAAATTAAAACCAAAAAAAAAAAGTGTCAGAAATGAAAGGATCTCCAGATCTTGGTCATGATCTAGTATTTCACTACCTAGTAAACTAGCTAACAGCACAGCTAATGTTGTTCTAGCTTGGTCTCTTTAGTGAGAGTTGAAATAAAAGATGATTGTTCTTTAGCAGCTCGTGATCTAATTCTCATTCACAAAACGGAATCGATCTATGCGAGTCATTAACGTCCCGGCCCACCCTGACAAAGGTACTTCTCTTTTCATAATACACACTCACAGATGGGAAGAAACCTTCCCAATCAGTTCTGCTGACGCTGAGTTACCTCGCTCTGCTTAACAGCTCCACAGAGCCCACAGTCATACTAATGCCCTGTTATATTTATAACTTCATTATGCACCAGAACTGCTTGTAGCAGTTATCCTGGAGCAAATTAACTCATGATGAGGCAGTTTTTTTTTAACATTGTGAAGTTTGCCTGTAAGGTGAGTAATCTTACACATGTTGTAATTATAGAAGTGACCTCGAGTTTTATTAATGTGGTTGTTAAAGAATCCCTCCAGTGTTGCTGAGAGTGAGCATGGTTTTCCATATCAACCCTTCTCTGTCCCTTATCAACTTGCTGTGGAGCTTTGATGCTGTTTAAACAAGCTAAAATGAAACAGCTGTTCTCTTCAAACTCGATTATGTCACTCATCCTTCATTCACATCTTTGAAGATTTAAATCTAAACTTCGGAGATATGGTGTGATGGCATCCAGTTAATCAAGTGCTAGTCTCTATTTAGTGAATGTAGAGTCTGTAGGCAAACCCCGGAGATCTTGCCTCCGGAAGAAGAGCGGAAGAGCCCTGGTTTCTGGTTGTAGGCTGTTTGTAGTCCACGTGATATTGACCAATCACATTTGAGCCGGCTGCAGTTGTTGCCAGGTTAAACAGTCCGTGCGGTGAACTAACGAGGCGGAACATAATTGGCGTCACTGCAAACTCTGAATCCATCGCAATGGTTCAGCATATTTACTTATATATAAACGGAAGTCGGAAACGGAAATTCACCTCCTCCGCCCAAATCAAACCGAAATGCCAAAAAAATCGGGGGTCTGCCCCCAGAGGCTGTATCGCCGTCTGCCGGAAGTCAGACGCCGAATACAGCCGATGGGTTCCGAGAATGATCAAGTGCTATGCCCTGTCTACAGGTGGCCAAGACACAACATGAAGAAGGCTCAGCTATCCATCTTCCAAGCAGCCACAAGACAGATCACTGAGAGTTTAACATCATGCGTTTATTTACAGTGTGTTTCAAAATTTATGTAGCTGACATGTGACTTCAGAGTGGGCAAAAATCATACTGGGAAGGTATACGCAACATAACCTAGCAAAATAAACAAACTAATTTCCAATGATTTACCTCACTAACTAAGATAGACAAGAGAAAACAAGATCAATATAAACAGTAGTCCACCCCTACAAACTTCTGGAGCACATCTGCCACCATATTGGCTCTTTATAGTGGGTGCATTAGGAGCACAGTCTGGCACAAACTGGACTGCTTGTGAATTTGGAGCGCTGCTGGAATGTCTGGTTCAGTTATTCAGAACACCACACTCTGAGTGGCAGAGCGCCGCGCAGAGTAAATGTGTGATTTATAGCCATTCATTAACAGTCTGTTTCTTCAAACAACAGTCTCATTTTGGTATAGAGAATCAGATTGGAATTGCAAACACCCATAGTTGATTAGCATAAGGAAGGAGCAAATCATCTGCAGGAACTGGTAGCCAGTCGACCACTCATCCCTGTGGGCTGTTACACATCTATTTACACATTCGTAGCATACATTAATAGATGCATTCAGAGTCAACAGTGGCTTTTCTGACATTATTCAGTTTTCATCTTCTTGTTAATGCTGAAAGGTGTCAGCAATATTGCATAGCCATACTGATGCTGCTGTTGGGAAAGCTTTTCATCTTTTATCTTTGCAGTCTTGCACCAGAGGCCAAAGTTTTCAAGCTTGGCCACCCTCCTCCCATGGCTCAGTAAGTTCCACCAGACAGTTTTTATTATCTACTGAGGATCACAAACCTTTATCAGATCATGGAGAGATGTGGATCATTTCTGCAAAACTGCATCCTCCCCACACTGACTCTCTCACTGCATCTGAACAAATTTGTCAATTTTTTGCCCCAACTGCTTTAACAGTGCGGCAACAAGACCACATTTTTTAGGAAAGCTCACCAACAGCAGGTGAATTCTTTAATGCACATATTTACATTGCTGGCTCAAAACATGAAAAGGGTATGATGTACTAAAACAGTGTTGGTGTAGTCACTCAGCAGTCTGCCAACATTCTCCTACAGATTTCTAAAGACTAAAACCAAACGTCCAAGCGGCTCTTAGGAGACATGTAAAAAACCCCATGTTTAGACGCCACCTGTTTCACAGCGAGCCGCAGATGACAAATGTTTTTTGTCAGGTAGCAGTGATTTTAGAGAGATATCATAGCAATGAGAGCCCCAGAGGTATGGTGGGAAAACTGCCTGTGAGAGTAACCTCTTGTGCTTTCATTCATCAAACCACAATCTGTCTGTTCACACCTGTGGTTTTTTTTAGGGGGGTTAGCCACCAAGGACACAGTTTCTCCAAGTTTCACAGTTTCCCCCAGGCAATAGTGCAGTCTTGTGTGGTGACACTGCTAATTTTCCTTAAAACTCATATATTTCAAGTGCATTTATTTCGCCTGCTGTTTTATTTACTTATTTACAGGGATAACACACTTTAATCAACATTTCCGTGTTAGCCAGCAGGCTAATTTTCAATGCAGTCTTTTGGCAAGATGTTTTGAAACCAGTGAGGTCATGTTAGCAGTGGTGCTCTTCACTTCAGATGGTTGCTAATTGCGTACGACTTTAGTTATGCACTTTATAACTGGATTTACTTCTACTTTTCTAAATTAATAAACCAGCTTACCAAAAGGGAGTGTGAGAGAAACCATCCATCCATCCATCCATCCATTTTCAACTGCTTATCCAAAGCCAGGTCATAGGGTCAGCGGGCTGAGCAAAGTATTCCAGACACCTTTCTCTCCAGCAACACTTTCCAGCTCCTCCAGAGGGATCCTAAGAAGTTCTCAGGCCAGACAAGGTCTATAATCCCTCCAGTGTGTTCTGGGCCTAATCCGGAGTCTCCTCCCGGTGGGAAGTATCCAGAACACCTCTAACAGGAGGCGCCTAGGAGGCATCATGATCAGATGCCCGAACCACCTAAACTGACCCCTTTCAACACGAAGGAGCAGCGGCTCTACTACGAGCTCCCTCCTTATGTCCAGTCTCTAAGGCTGAACCCAGACACCCTTTGGAGGAAACTCATTTCGTCTGCTTGTATCAGCAACCTCATTCTTTCGGTCACTAACCAGATCTCCTGACCATAGGTGAGGGTTGGAAGGTAGTTAGAGCAGTAAATTCAAAGCTTTATCTTCTGGCCTAGCTCTCTCTTCACCACGATGATCCAGTGCAGCGCCCACATTATTGCAGATGCTGCTTCAACCCATTGATCCATCTCAAGTTCCATTCTACCCTCACTCATGAACAAGACGAGATACTTGAACTCCCTCACTTGGGGCAGTAACTCACTCCCAACCCGGAGGGTGCAATCCTCAGTTTGCCGGCAGAGAACCATGGCCTCAAACTTGGAGGTGCTGACTCTCATCCAGACCACTTCACATTCAAAAGAAACCCAATTTTACAATAGTTTGGAATGAAACCTATGCCCTACCAACACGTTCTCACTCCTAACTTGTCAAATACAGCAACTTGGTCAGTGGCCATATGCTTCAAACCATAACACTCTAGGTACCCCTCTACTGTCAGCTTTGACTGTGTCTGTTTGGGGTTTGTTTTTGGCCACCAAAACTACCTGGTTTGGTTAAGGAAAGGATCATGGTTTGGGTTTAAATGACACTGACTTTTGGTTTCATATGGGCTTACATTGGAGTTAGTTGAAAGCCCAGTGTGTCTCATACAGATGCTAAAGGGTGCCTTGTGTGTTCGTTTCAGACACCGAGGGGTAGGGCATTAACGACTTTGATTTTTTTCAGGTCGACTTATCTGTCAATAAAGTCGAGTCGAATCGACAAGTCATTTGATGACGTCATCATATTGACACAGCAGAGGAAAGTGAAGTATCTCCACACATGTGATGTGTGTCTGTCAAGGCCTGAACATACTTGGGTGGAACGTACGCAGAACGAACTCTGCGGAGGTCCGTGCGGACTCAAAGTGGACGTCCGCAAGCCCTGTGCGCGCAAAGCTCAGATTTTACAACGGACATTTTTACAGGAAACTACAACGCGGAAGTGCGCTCAACTATGAAAGCCCGAATGACTGCGGACATTCCTCGCGGAGTCTGCTCCGCTTATAGTACACTGTCAAGGCAGCGATTGCATTCCGTACACAAGCACACAGAGAGAGAGAGGTGGAAAAAACACACGACTTGTCGACTCCTCCCGGGGGGTGTTGACTTGTGCCACTGACGTTGACACATCGACAAATAGACTTTTCTGTTAATGCCCTACCGAGGGGTGTGACAAAGGGTCAGTATTTGACAACCTGGGAATGAGAACAGTTGGCTCTGTTTAAGATCTGCCATAAACCCTTTTGATCGGCACCCTGGAACTGCAAATCAGATATAAGCATCTAACTGTAGTTTAGAATGATGGACTTTTACAGGCTTTTTGCCTTTCGCTCATATACCAACTCCATTTAATTCAGAACATGTAGTGAAATACATTAAGATTCTCAATCAAGGTTTGGTTTGCTCACGTTTCTTCTTTTTTTCACTCTACTAATCAAGCAGAATGCACAGGAAAACAAGTTCCCTAATTATCTTTTTACTATCCTAATCCTTGTATCAATACAATTTCATGACCTTGGCTGTGATTGGATTCTTAGAAGAAAAATGCTCTATTTCTAGTTAGATGAGGACCGGAGATTGTCCCATCATGCTTATTTTGTACTATCATAGTTGGACTAGTGCTTTTCTTGCCTTTTCAAATTACGAAAGGTAACAGTTTTCCACTAAAAAGAAGATATCCATGCAATCCCCCCCCCCACTGCTGTCAAATAACAGTGGAAACTAAGGACGGAGCATTTTCATTTTCTTTTTATTCTCTTAATTTAAACTCTGCTGCAGATTGCAGATTTGGCACTAAAGCATCTGCCCTCTCCCTCCTACATATAATGGCCCTTCAGTCTTGTTAGAGAGTAAATTATAAAATCCACTCACTCCTTCACACTCTCCTTATCCCTATCCTTATTTTTACACCTTCCACATAATATTTCCTTTAATTACAGGTTTCAGTGAAAGCCCTTTCATCATGTCAGGGTAGAGTGACCCCTGTCATTCAGTCTCTGCTTCTCTGTTTATCCCTCGCTCTGCCTTTCTCACCCTCACTGTGTTCCCACATCTGACCTGCAGGCAGATCTGATTTACAGTCAGCAGCTCAAGCGTGACACTGAGCTACAGACAATGAGCAAGTGTTGCTATCAGAGCTGACAGCGGCTCTTTTATATCTCCCCATTTCTTCGTCCCTCCTTAATATAGTGAAATATCTAAATTTAAACCCCATATGTGAAATATATTCTTGAATAAAACGTTCTCAGATTTGATGTGATGGCCACTAATATTGGTTTATTTCAAAATAGTCTAAATGTCATTGTGCTGCCAAACCACAAATAGCAACTTCATCTTTTTCATCCACTTTGCAAACTGGGAAGAAGACCTGACCTCATGCAGATTGCTTTATTCAAAGTCAGAGAAAAATCTTTACCACTGGCTTCAGTCTGTCTGCTGTTACTCTGGATCTGTCCATCTGTCACACAGTAATTCCCTCCAAAAAAAATCCAGCATTAAAGAATAAATCACATTGGACTTGCCAGTATTTTACTCCAATCTCTTTTCAATTAAATTGTCTTTACAGTACACTTGGAGCTTATTACACTGCTAATCTAACAGACTCTAACAAATGAAAGGAACCTTTTGTGAATGCCTTTCCAAGATCTGATCAGGTGACCAATGCCCTTCTTCCACTTATTTTTCTTGATGATCATCAGCCACTCCCAGTTTAGATTAAATATCATATGTAGTGTTAACTGGGTTTGTTAACCCCTGTAAAATGGTTAACATCTACCCCAACCTTAATGTGATTATAATAATAGACTGACACCCAAAGCTTCCCTGCTGCTGTGAAAATACGGTCACACTGGGTAAACGCTTGGGTGTGTGCCTGGCAGCATAGCATTGGTGGATGAGCATGAGCAATGAATTCTGCTGGTGGAGCCCAAGTCATTTCACGGATTTATGGCCAGACGGGGAAAGGGAAAATAGCTGTAACTTGTCACATACAGAAACAGAAAAGACGAGAAAGCTGCCTCTCTGCTCTCAACATCAGGGAACAGAAAATAGCGCATGGAAGGCGGGGAGAGGCAACGCTGTATGTAAGACTGTGTGTGAGTGTGTGCCTGCGTGCTGGAGCCTCACATGTTCCATCATTTTCCAGCTTTTCTCGGGATCAGATCATCAAAGCTCCCTAAATCTGACTTGTGGATCCACCAGAATCAGTTCAGTTACTGCAGTACTCATATTTTCAGACCTCACCTCTGCTCCCAATCCTGACTGCTGCTGACTTAGAATAGCTCATCCAGTGGGAATACTCCACCAAGAATCAATGTCTAAGTATCAAAAGCCTTGACATGGGGCTCTGAAATGTTTGTAGCTTGCTCCTTCATGGTGGACAGCTGCTGTCGTCCAATTGGATTCCAAGTGGTTATAATGGATTCCAACTGGGACCTGTTTTCAAGGGAAGAATGTACCAAAACAGTAATAGTAACATCTCACTCCTTTTGTAAGCTCAGTAAGTTACTCATCACACTCTCAATTAATTGCTAAATACCCTTATTGCTTCTACATTTCTGCCACAGGCCTGAAGCTCTGCCACATAACCATAGCCATTTATTCTATTTAGTTATATAGCCAAATTACAGCTACCATTTGTTCACTTTAATGCAGTTAGGTGTTAAGTTTTCCATGCAAGTGACAAGGTGTGCACAGTATATAGCTATTTTTAGGTGAAAACGTGATTATTTGAAACATATTTAGTATGAAAAATAAATAAATAGAATAAAAAGGAAGTGAATTTTGCAGCAGTAATCTCACAACTTCCTGTCAAAGGTTTTTCACAGTGGGCTGCTGTTGGAGTCCATCGTATCCGTTGTGACTACAGCTTCTGTCCGCCGCAAAGGAAACATAATGCTACCATTATTTGCTTTGTGATCATCAAAATGTTAACTATATGTTGGTTAAACAAAGCCTTCATATTAAGCATGTCTGCAAATGATCTAAGATGTTTTTAATTTGTATTAATTTGGGACTGTGAAGTTTTTTAATGAAATCAAGATCATTAAAACAAAACAAAACATTGTTTACATCCATAGCTGTGGGGGAACGTTGTACATATTCACACCTTGACACCAGGGAATAGGCCAGTACCACCACTGCCTGAGTCTACCAGCAAACAAACAGCACCAGTAGAGCAGTTTGGGGCTGAAAGCTTTGTTCATCAGGCTGACAGGAGTTAATGATGCAGGGAGAGGTGTTGTTCATTCATTCCCCTTGGCCATGTCACAGTGGGGTTTCAAAGGGGTGAAGTGAGTTGCCAAGAAGTTGGTTTGTTTTTGTGTTTAATATAGTCATGACTATTCGTTTAAAACTATGTGGCAATAACTCACAGTCTGAAAAACATATTGCGTTTCTCAATTCAAAGCTGAGACCCACTGAACGGTAACGTTTAACATTTAACAACGGCAAAATCATACAGAATATCTGTTTACAAACTCTCACACAACTTCTGCAGTGTAATCCAAGTCTCATTTATCCAGTCATATGCTCAGTGCTTCGCAAATGCGTGCATTTCTGCTCAAAATGTTATTATACGAACAAGACACTTCCACATAATTAGTCTCAGGCCTGGATGAGTAGTGCACCAGTGCTGTTTATACAGAAGTGTTTTAAACAGTGACATTCTCTTTGAAGATACTTGACTGTAATTCTCTCCCAATGTTTTGTCATTTATCATCCCTTCCCTTTCATAACTACCAAGTAGGGCTAGGCAATATATCAGTATTATATTGATATCATGACATGAGACAAGATATTTTCTTAGATTTTGGATATGGTTATATTGTAAGTGTTGTTTTCGTGGTTTTAATGGCTGCATTACAGTAAATTGGAGCACGGTCTCACTCCATAGTCGTCGAAATCCGGCGCTTGGGCAGTGAGTTGCAGCGTCAGAAGCCAACAAAAAAGCCTTTAACATCAGAATTATACGTGGCCAGTTGCTGTTATAGTTTAACGGAGAGCAGTGTTCGCATCTCATAAGATTCTAAAGCCAAACCCTGTTCTGTTTTCCTAAACCTAACCACGTGTTTTTGTTGCCTAAAGTCAACCATGTGCGTTTGTTGTTGAAGGAAGAAAAAAGCCAATTTGCGGTGTTGTACCAATGTAGTGCATGTAAACGTTAAATATCCTGTGAAAACAGAAGTGTATCTTGAAAGAAGAGAACTTGACATGGTGTCCCAGAACGTCAACAACCAACGCACCCAGGCTTGTATGTTGTAGGTGGACATGGAAAGTCCTACCCTGGAAATCCAGAGTTCTTGTGAGAGCACAATTTGAATTTGCTCAGCGGGTCACTCTGGCAATCAGTAATGATGCTCATTACCCATGCCCATGAAACCAAGCTGCACCAGTCACATCAGTGTATCTGATATAGGCGGGCCAGAGGCGAGCTAAACAGATGACGACAGCGCTGCGACGACGAAGTCCGGAATCAGTCAGTAAACATTGCAAGATGGCTACGGATGAACACCAGTTGTTTGAAACGGCTTTGGCCGCTACAATGAACGAGTTAGACTTGGCTTTTTCTCTAAAAGAGGAACAGAAGACGGCGCTTGAGTCTTTCCTTTGCAAGAAGGACGTTTTTGCTGTTTTGCCGACCGGATACGGCAAGAGTCTAATCTACCAGTTAGCTCCGCTGGTAGCTAAGCTCTGGATACGTCACCCCGTGTATTGTTCTGATTGGTCGTAGTGTTATCCAATTGTGTGCAGTGATATTTACAAGTACATGCTTGGTGCCGCCCCTCGAGTTGGGCCATTTTCATTACTCATGGCCAGACCCTAAATCTTTCTAGATTTGGGTCTGGATTTCCAGGCTAGGAAAGTCCATGACCAAAACCTCAATATGCAATGAATTTGGGGTGGGAATGTGTTGTAAAGTGATGTAATTTTCTGAACTTATCAGACTGTTCCAGCTGTTCTTTTATTTGCCTTTACCCTCTTAGTCATTATATCCATATTACCGATGATTGTTTATCAACCTCATATTGAGGTAGTTAGTCAAAAATATTGTCTCCATATCGCCCAGCACTGCCAAGTGAACACACACTTTGTATGGGGCTCTACTGCTCTTTCTCATATAACATGGCATCCATTTTTTGGTTAACCTTGACTGCAGCAGTGATGTATACATTGATCAAACAGTTGCTTCAGTGGAAAGCACTGCAGAAAAAAATCAATGACTGTGCCAAATGTTGAATCCAGGTTCCTCTTTGACCATGGTGGAGTGTTGGATTTAGATGAAAACTCTTCTTTATGTTTGGCCACTGCAAACCCTGTAAACAGGACACTTTCTTCTATTATTTTGTTACATTTGTTAATAACGTCGATTTTTTTTTATTCAGAATGAAAAAGGCTTGTGTCATGTAATCACAGCCAGGAACAAAGCCTGGATTTACTCAGTGGGACCGTGGTGGCACACTGTGCTATCAGCTACTTTGTGATGGAAACCTGCCATTGGCAGATTGATCGCCCAATTACTTTCCTATTTTCTGCTCCCTGATGGGATCACTTGAGCAAATGGCTGCGATACTTCATTTCAAATAAGAAGTGGCCTATACACCACTCTTATGCAGAGTGACTTTTGATGTATTTCCAGTCGGATATAGAGGCAGTTTGGCAGTCAGACAGCATGGCTCCCAGCAGGCACCAGCACAGCCTCCAACCTGGAGCCACCACAGAGCTGACCACAGGGTCCACTGCTAATTGTGCAGAAATATGTCTCACATTTTGGTGGCAAACAGATTTTCATTGTGTTCAGAAGGAAAATAACTGTAACCTCTGCCAGTGCTGATGCACAGTGCCACCAACCACAGCTACTTGTGAATTAAATCCAGAGACATTTTTGCGACTGCTCTTATTCATTTCTTATGTGGAGGATAAAGTAGTGAAAAAGCAGGAGCCATTTTCAAAATGAAATACTGAAAATGAAAATCAAAGAGCGATACTGTTTCTCTGTCAGAATGGCCATGACAGTAATTTTGCTTTTTACTGCCATGCAGTTACTTTTACAGCACAGTGTGAATACAACATAGAACAAGATTGCACTAATGGAGTCTGAATGCTGGGATGTGTTTGTCAGACAATTTCCTGTGAGTGCCTGCATTTATCTTAGTTTTTAGAGGCTTCATAATGTGGTTCCTTGTGTTGAGACCAGGTGGGTTTAGTTTTAAAAAAAATCCTCCTTTATGAGTGCGTTCTTTTAGGTATTGATTCTCTCCATGTTTTTGTATTTATTGCATTTGTTAAGGCCCTACTTTGTTCTTTTATTTCTCTGTATTCCAAACTACTGAGCACTATACGTAACAACTTTCAAGTCAAACAATATTTGTCAGATCATTTTCTAAAATGTGCTGAATTAATATTTCTGAGGGTGGTAATAGACAGGCCCACTGTCAGGGGGGGTCAAAGGGTACAGATGACCCCAGCCCAAGGCCAAGGCCCATGAAAAGATCTATGGTTGACCTTTACATTGGATCAAGTACAACAACTTACGTGCTGACTTATAACACTGAAAATACAAGTTAATGTGTATTGACATGATTAATAGGGATGTCCCGATACAGTATTTGGATCGGTATTGGCCGCCGATATTAGCAAAAAACGTGCATCGGATCGGACTGCATGGAAAAATGCCGATCCAAGAACTCCGATCCAGTTTTTCATGGAGTCCGATCATGGAGTCCGCAATTCAAGCAGTCCATTCCAGTGATCCGCTCCAGCACTTACTATCAATCCACCACCATCTATTCACTTTTAGCACATTAGAAAAACTCATGGAAATTGTAATATGTGTCATCCTTTGGTGATGACCATTACATTTTGAAAAATGGTATGCACAATTTGAACTTTGGCTCGATGGTGGCCCTGGAGGAAAGCTAATGAAAGCACCAAAACCAAGGATGCATCCTCTGGAGACCAAGAATATCCATGACAGGTTCCATGTACATTTCTCATAATATTTTCTCAAGGAAAAACAGAATTATTTTTATTTTCATTATTATTTTGAGGGAGGAAAAATATCAACCTGAGGCCTTTACTGTGAAGCTGGTTCAAGATATCTTTTTCATTATCTGGCTTCACTAACCCTCACATTGGCTGTCTGAATAACTGCTTTCATGAAGCTGGTTATCAGCTTGTTCAGTCAGCTCTGGGTTTAAACATTCAGCCATGGGCATGTTCATGTGAAGAAGGCAGAGTTCATTACGAGCAACATCCTCAGAACCATGAGAGAAGTAGCTTACTTCATATTATATGAGATGAAATGGTGATAGTGATATCTTGTGTGGATATTCTGTTTGTGCAATAATAATATAATCGATTGCCTTCTATCTTGCAACAGAACAGGCAAATGTAGGAACACTTGAAATGATTCCCAAATATTAAAAATACACCCAGAGTTTATATAAGTGTAGGTATAATTTTATGCTAATTAAAATAAGTAGGAGTGAGTGTTTTTGCTATTTGTCACATAAACCACGAACACCAGACTGTTAATGCTACTGAAGTAAAGAGTGTAGAAGTAATTAGCCTAATGACTGATGAGGTCTATCTGACAGAAATGTTGCATTTATAATAACAGGAGGCAATTAACAGTGAGTGGAATATTTTCCTCATTAAAAATATTCTCGTTTCTATTTCCAGTTCTCATTACACAGGTGTTATTTTGAGCTGCAGTGTTGGAATCAGTGTATAAATATAGCCACACTGTCAGCTATCACTCCAGAGAAAAACTTTGCTTATGTTAAAATGCAGCTAAAATCATTATCAAGTGTTTAGTTTTTTAAAAGATCTCTCTGTTTGTTAGAAGCTCTGTTTTAAAACCAGAGTGGAAATAGAGCCCTGGAACAATATATAGGCTGCTCCTTTATACCTGTCACTCTGGACTTTTGCCCATGTGGGGATACTTTTTTCCAGTAATCTGATTGGTCAGTGGTTGGGGTGTCAACAGGTTAAACATAAGTTACCACGGTGATTCATGCCAGTCACCAGCTTTGTAGTACTGAAAACTCTGGGTAAACCCTGAAGTTAACTCGCTAACTTCAAATCCTGCCTTGTACTGCAGGCCTCTGGAGGTGGTGGTTGATGAAAGTCATCCTCTGTGGACCATGAATATTCACAGAAGATGTAACTGACCGAGAGACCTGTTAAACAATAACCCTTGGCCATGCCCATTAGCAGGCAAACACTGTGGCATCAGCTCGGAGCTAGTGTATAAATAAACATACACACTGTAAACACAGTTTCTGATGGGTGCTTAATGGACTGATTTCATTTCAGGACAGTTTTATTAATGATTAAGTTGCATTGGCTGCCTGAGAAAACTGCTGTCAGCAGTGTAGAGCTACTTTGAACAGTCTTATCAACCCCAGCAGCCTAACCATCTGCATGATGGAGAGGTGGGGAGAGGATGCAGCGGTGATGGGGAGATAGGAGAGACGATTTGTGAGACAGGCAGCGACAGAGGCGAGTGTGGCGGGAGAGAGAGGCAGCAATGCAGAAAGACTGAACAAAGTTCAGCATGTTTATTCATTCATGTCAGTGTGTGGTGTGTGTGTGTGTATCTGTTTGTGTATGTGACTGCGGGTGTAGGGAGATAATGAGGTAATGGTGCTCAGTGAAGTGTGACGGAGAGACGAGGGAGAGAGTGATATGAAGAGGGAGGATGAGAGGGAGAAAGACGACAGAGGACAAAAGGAGCTAATTAAGTGTTCCCATTTAGAGATGTTGAGCCATCAGTAGGAGCTGATCAATTCAAACATCTTTCTGAAGAGTCACGTTAGCTGTGTAAGGACGTTGTCTTCTGTAGCTTTGCCGATGTATTTATTGGCCTCTGCATTAAGCTAAAACCTAGAATATGTTCTCGGGCTTCACTGAAAAGCTACTGAGCAAGTTCACCTCTTTTCATCTGTGATCTGGACTTCGATGTATTTTAACTGCATACACAGTACAGTACGTTAATGGGTACAGTGAAGCCATTTTTCCCTTTAAGTGAACTCTGATTACTTCTACATGTACAGTTCTCAGTGGACAAAGTCATACAAAGGCGTGAAAGTCACTCAGGTTGTGGGTTCAACCCACCCCCCTGGACAGTAGTGAGTCAACTTAAAAAAGTATTTCTTCTGTTACAGCTCATTGTCTTGTTTTTGTTCTTTGTTCAAATTTTTGCTCATGCATATTTACTTGATGTGCAGTTTGAGGAAGAGCTTATATTTAGAAAATCAGCAAACAATGGGGATTTCATTATCTCTACTCATCTGAACTCTGGAGTGCGATGTGTGCTCAAACGTAGCGTAGCTAAAATCTATCAGTAAAACACTGTAATGGAGCTACATTTGGAGATATCTGTGGGGCAGCATTATTTGGTTTTTAGATGTTTGACCTTTTCCAGGAAGGCGGCACACCCCATGTGTTCAGCGCACATCAGAAGAGCTCAGTAGGAACCTTTTTTAGGTTAAGAACACAATCTGACTTCTTGCCACTACAGAGCATCAGGGCCTGGAGCTTTACAGAGCTTAAAACATGCAGGGCTGACCACAACCTTCTTCTGTACAGTAGTTGGTGTAATGGGGAATATGTAGGGGTGTGCTGCAGAGGTTCTTTCAAACAAAGCTCGAATGAATGCTTCAGAAACCATCCACTCAAAGGATAAATTGTTCCATTCTACTTTTTCTGTTTCGCCATCAACACCAGCTGCTTAGACCATCACACATTAATTTGGACATGCATCAAGACATCCTATTATTTTGATTTCCCTTCTTGCCTCTCCTCTAGGCTCCCTGTTTCTCTCCCTTAAAATATCAGAATCATCCTGAGTGAGACCCTTTTTCATCCCACTAAGACTAGCCTTCAGTTCTTTCAACATATTTGGCTTATTTGGAAGAAAGCCGTCTTGGACCAGGTTTTTCTCAATGAACCTCGAGTTTCTCTCTGTCTCCGCCCTCTTTCAGAGCCACACACTCCATTTGATTTTCTCATTCATTCAGTCAGCAGGCGAGATTTGGCGTAGCCTAGTACTGCCGTCTGTCATTTAAAAAAATCATGATGCCCTTTTGATAACGATCCCGTGGATGAAGGTGTAGCATTACTGCACAGAGAATTAAATATTCGTCAGGAGATGGTTATCAGACTAGCATTATCTTTTTGAGCGGTACCATTTCACGTCACAGTCCATCAACTACATACACAATCTAATCCGTCCTTACATTTGCAACATTACCAATCGTAGTCATGCTCTCACATCCCAGCAGATATTGTGTGTTGTGCTGCGTTTCTTTGCAAATGGAAGTTTTTTGTACAATGTCGGAGATGCTGAGCACTTGAGTAAGGCAACTGTGTGCAGGGCGGTCAGAAAAGTGTGCTCGTTTTACGGGCATCTGCCTTCTTTCTGTTGGCTGAGTAGAAGTCTGTGTTAGTTTAAATAGGCTTAATTATTTAACAGAACATGATACAGATGTTCTTTTCTTTTTTCTTCGTTCGTTTCTCTTTTGCAGCTGCAGCGGTGTTGCACTTCTTTTTGAAAACGTGTGCAAACTCGCGGTATGAGCGCATTAAGATTTCTAATTCTAGTGGGGTGAAAAACGCAGCCCTCCTCTTCCACGTTGCCATGGTGACTTGTCGAATCGGGGCTCCATTGATGCTGGCTTTTTATAGTTGTGGTGCACGCGCCTAACTTAAGGTGAAACTACTCTGAGCCTATCTCAGAGTAGATCAACTCATAGTTCAGGATTAGACTCAGGGTTTGTTGAACCTGCTTTGTGAAACGGACCCCAGGTCTCAGAAAAACCTCTGTCAGACTTCAGATGAAACAACCTCAACCTTTGTAATGTCAGACTACAACATATCAACTCGCTCAC
This sequence comes from Epinephelus lanceolatus, assembly GCF_041903045.1. Classification (NCBI taxonomy): domain Eukaryota; kingdom Metazoa; phylum Chordata; class Actinopteri; order Perciformes; family Serranidae; genus Epinephelus; species Epinephelus lanceolatus. The sequence continues at coordinate 39,514,959 of NC_135744.1, read as the reverse complement.
ATTTTTGATGCATTAAGGTTTTATTATTGTGAAGCATTTACTGAAAGTCACAGGTAATCGTGCTCTCCTTACTCTCTTCTTGACTTGATATCTCCGTGGCTCAACGTACTTTGGACAGCATCAGTAGAAATGTTGATTCATTCATAAAATCAATGCCCAGCAAACGGTTCCAATCATCATGTTTCAAACGACAGTGTTAAATGAATGTAATCGAGGTGCGAAGCGATCAAAATGTTTACTTCCTGGTTTGTTGACAATGGGTTCTCAAAGGCCACGCCTACCACACATCTGTCTCTATCACCAGTTGATTCAACCACCAGTTTATCTTGCACACCCAGCGCCTGCCAGGATTGTTGAGGTCGCAACTTGATAACGTAATTATTTTCCCTTCTGGTACTGTTGTTTCTTGATGATGTTTCATGTATTCCCTGCTAATTGATCAATAAATCAATATCAATAATCAATAAATAGATTTCCATTTTCTATGAGTTTTTTGAGACCTTTCCATCTAAGACTGCTTTTTCTGAAGCTGTTTCCTCTGAGACCTTTTTATCTGAGGCCATTTTGTCTGAGGTCGTTTCATCTGAAGTCTAACAGAGGTTTCCCCGAGTTCCCGAGCTTTGTCATCTAAGGGTCTGACACCACACTCTGACACCTGAGGATGTCCTAAAATTGACACCATATGCTTGGCAAACGAAAAAGGTTTCCGTTCTGCAACCTCCCTGCTAGACGCCACTAAATCCTGTAGACCTTTAAGGAGTCTTTTCCAGTCCCATCGTAGGCTCCATTATCATATCAAAGAATATGTCCAAGTTTTTATGTGAGGCACCAAATATGGAAGTCTCAAATTTTCTAAAGAAAATCGTACAGTATAGTGCTTTTTTTTACACAGCTTTTGTCGCCTTTGTTTTCCCTGTGTAACCTTGTCTTACAAAGAGCTGCAAATAATTTGCTGAGGTCTTGAAGGACAGTATTCTTAAATTTACCTGCTTTGTAAGCCTGCTTTTAAAACTCTGTTGTGATTCTGGTTTAAGCTCACTAAATTTAGATGTCCAAGTACCGTCTGGGTATTCTGATTCTTTCTTAAATTAAATCTGTTACTGCCCTGATCATAGTGTGACAGTGATGTTGCTTAGAGAGACCGTATTTCTGAGCTGTCATTTCAGCTGGTTGCTTTTTCTAGTAAATTTTATCAGAAAAAAATGTTGGTTTGACACACTGGACTCTGCCAAGGCTGGTCCTTGTCAGTGGTGTAGTGGAGTTTATAAAGTGATTGTTTATTCATGGATGATGTAAAACCTACACTGTACATTAACCACTTGACATCTTTGCTGCTATCTTTCTGCTTCGATTGTAACAGCATCTTTCATGCTCCTTTGCTCAACCAAACACACACTATGCACGGAGCTCAGCAGGGCAGGGGCAAGGACAGAGCTTCAGTTTACTGTTACATCTCTTTACTCTATATTTATGAAAATAAATATTGAGAAAATTATTTCAGAAAACTTTGTTGTTACTTATCCTTGTACATTTTAGGTAGGTGTACAGTGATCTTAGTGGGTAATATGGCATATGCCTTTGAATCATTCAGACTACACCACTGGTCCTTGTCACAATTGTCAGTTTGTGATTTTAATAACAGAATCTGTTGTACAGTAGCAGGCAAGAATTGAAGGGTGTCAGATTCAGGTGCCTCAGGGTTGCATCTCTGCTTTTGCAGATGATGTGGTTATATGACTTTATAAACCCGTTACCTTCAGCACAAACCTTTGCACATTGCAGCCAAATATAAAGCTGGATTTATATCTGACACAAGGAGCTAAAGGCAGTCCCTTCATATATGCCATAATTGCAATATAGAACTGCCAGAGTACACAATTAATTGTCCACTTCAGGTTGGAAAATGAGTTGCTGCCTCAACTGAGGGAGCTTACATATCTTGGGTTCTTGTTTGTGGTTAAGACAGAGCGTGAGACTGACAGGCTCATTAATGCAACATCAGCTGTATTGCAATGTCACTGGATTGCTGTGGTAAAGGAATGAACAGTATTAAAACTGAGATTTATATGCAAGTATGCTGAAGCTTGACGGTCTGTCACATACCTCCCTCACTTCCTCGTATGTCCTGTCCCAAACAATGCATCAAACACAAACATAAACTTCAGTCAGTCCTTCAAAAACCCTCTTTTGAACGATACAAGTGAAAATTTGAGCTGCTGCAGAGAGAAAATTGACAGAGTGTGATGGAGTTCACAAGGGCATTGGAATATTTTGCAGAGGGAATAAACGAGCAGCTCCAGTGCTTGGTGGTGTGCCAGAGCATCTTGGGATTAAGCCACCACCCTGGAAACAGAGCTCAGCATGCTATGTTGGATTCACTGTGTCTTAGTGCTAATTAAATTAAAAAAAAAAAAAAGCATTAGGGAGGATGTTGCTGGTGGTATCTGTGGTGCGAATGTGTGTGTGGGCATCTATATGATTGTATACGAGTTTGTGAGTCATGCAGGAAGCCCACTTGTAATCCCAAAGAGCTCATACCTCTTCTGACTGTTGATAAGGTGTGAAGCATTTCATATATTGAAATGCCTAATCTGTCATTTTTGGCCATCATTTTTAAATATATTTACATATATACATTATAATACGAAAACACAGGCCTATTTTACACTAGTGGTTCATTTGTGAACTCTTGAAACAGGTTATGTAACAAAATGCAACGGAAATCACATAGTGATCATATCTCTCCTGTTAGTATCAATAACTATAAGCAAATGATTTTTATAGCCCCTTATTTTTTCCATTTTCTTTATTTCTATGCATATTATACTCTTATTGACATTTGCATATTTATTTTATAAATATTAAATAATGAAATGACAACTTCCCCACCATTTGCTATATACAGTGTCAGCCTCAGCAGCCTCCCTGTGCAGTCTCCCAAAGACACATGTTCTCTCTCTTTTTAAATCACTCTGGATTTAAAAAAATTTGTCTCCCAGGCTCACTGCCAATTCTTCTGCATTTTCCCTCACCAAGGGCCCGCTCAAGGGGGCATTACTAGCAGCCTTAAGCTTCGAGGAGACTATGTTTGTCTTTGAGGAAAAATTACTTTCTGTTTTCCGCCATGATGTCAATGTGCACGCAGCACCAGCCTCAGGTAGTCAGCTGGAAATAGACTGGTTACCGCAAGGCAAAGTATCATGGGAATAAAGTTTAAAGAAAAAATAGAATTACTGTAGTTTCACATACTTTTTCTACATGTTAAACTGTATGCAGGCTACTTGATTACTAAGCAAATTATTAAACAGCATTTGAATGATACGGTCCCAAGCTTTTTGATCCATATAAGTGGTTGATCACTGTAATTTAAATTGAAAGATACACTACTTATGAATGTTTAGGATCTCTTGACTGCTTGAACGCTAGGAAGTGACTTTTGTTATCACCTGTTCATCCTTGTTTTCAAAGATATGTCAATTTATGCAGTGGCAGTCCTGGCACATTTGGTACCCTGGGCAATATATAATTTACCCTCACCCAATACTAATTTTTACTGAATAGAGCTTGAACGCATCGAAATGTCTTCACCTCTGTGAGCTGTTTTTTTTTTTTTTTTCCCCACACTCCTCTCAGTGGTGTAGTGATGGTTGAGTAGGCACCAGAAAGCGTGCGCTACAGCGTGTTTCAGAGATCATGTGACTTCGGATAACGTCATGTGAGTAATAGTAATAATAAAATAGTATTAGTAGAAAAAAGAATTAAAAAATTAAAAGATACATTTTTCCCCCTGTATATGGTGCCCCCTGTGGATGACAGCGCCCTTAGCATTCGCCTGTATCTCCTATGCCACGGGCTGACACTGACTTTATATATGCAACACATTAAATAGATTTTTTTAAGAGACTAAAGAAAAAAAAAATAATGCAATGACCTGCGTTTATGTTTCCTCTTGCAGACAAAAGGGGAGCTATTTTTTCCTCTTCCATATAGGAAAGACAAGGGCACTTACCTACTAAAGGAAAACAAGTGCCTTGACATTCCATCACTGCAAAACCATCCAGGAAGGATGTATAGTATATATTAAGGCAGCAGATCAGAAAATACTTGTTAGAGTAATTTAGGTATGAGGACTTATTTCCACACAAGTATAACATGCTAAGAGATAAATTTAGCTATTAAGGTGCTTGTTATGAAGTGAAAGACCTTAATTGACTAACCACTCCTTTAAACACTCCAGTCAGCGGGTGTGATGTCAGTTCACAGGACGTGCATCAAAGTGAGAAAAGCATAAGCTAAAAACACACGTACATTTTATCAGTGACATTTTAAATGCACATAGGCACTTTGACAAGAGCCCGAGGCCAACTGCCATGCTTTTCATCTGCTAACTGCTAATTCGTGTTTGAGTACGGCCCCATGTGAGCACATGAAAGAAGGCCGTGCAGCTCAAACGCCATACACAAGAGAAAAGAGTGAGTGATTGACTACAGGGAGGTACAAAAAAACAGAAAGGGATGGATGGCATACTGGGAGTTCAGGAGGAGTCTAGTACGTGCTGAAAAAATGGTCTGGGTTTTTATCACCAACCTGGTGTGTGGTGAGCGATTCATCCCTCTGCTGCATTCTGTGAATTGACCCCGACATCCACGACGCCTCAGCCCTCCAATCTCCTCCGCTTCACGTTTTAATAAAGACTAATGTGTTTGCCGACATCAGCTCGCTCTCATTAGCGTGATTAATTGCCTCCTTGCTTTCGGTAAACAGTATGAGCAGTATTCCAATTTATTCAGTGAAAATTAACCAATCATAATTAAATGCTCTGATCTTTCTCCCTCACCTCTCCCCATACAAGCTCTCTTCACACACGGGGCGAATGTTCGTTGATTAATTTTGCCTCGCTTCCTGTCATTAGCAGGATGATGTAAGCGTCACTTTGTGTAGGGTGAGCGTTTATAAAGAGCTGAAGTCGGGCTCGTAATGGTCAGTTTTTAATGGGATGATTTATTGCAGGAGCATTCAGGGAGGACAGCTCGCCTTTTCCACACAGTTTGGCGCCGACCTCTTGGAGCCCTTCCGTCCTTGTTGCAATGTCACACTTTACAGCGCGTTGGTCAGCTGCTGTGCAACACAATAAACACAGCAATGGAAAATAAAGTTGGCTGACCTTCGCTGGAGAGAGGAGAGAATCTGGAAAGGAAAGACAAAGACGGCACATAAGTTTGAAAATCAGGGATGGAACTATGGAGGGATTAGATTTGGGATTCGTTTTTTGATGAGGTGATATTGAGGAAGGCGTATGAGATTTAAAAAAAGTGAGTGATGGCTTTAAATAGCATCACAAACACTAAGCTTTAAGGTTGAAGGTGGAGTTAGTTATTTGCAGAACTGATTGCTGTATTGAGGCCGTGTTTCAGCGTTCTACACTAAACCTGCATCCTCATGCAGCACGATGAACAGTTTGATTATAAACTGGATGTAAAGCATTCAAACTGATTGAGAAAGAAATGCAGCAGATATAAAGAATCATGCATTAGATGTTAGCGCCCATGTCTTTGTGGTCGTAATGGGTCTTTTTGTGGTTTTGTATCTCTTCCCAGCCGTTTTGTGTCACTTTGAGGCAACTGTGTGTATTTTTTGGTCGTTTTGTGTTTTCCTTTGGTTAATTTGCCCCTTTATAAACATCCACACATCTCTTTAGATATCACTTAGTCTCGCCACCAGACAATCAGAGATCTCCACCTTCTGATAGTCTGAGGACACTCCTTTCTAAAGTGTGTTTACCACACCAGCGAAAACGGCCGGCAACAAAGCAACGCCTCTTGCATTTTTGAAAAAGACACGCCTACTCGGAAATGTGCGCTCCCCCTTTTCTCGTCCGCAAGGAAACAAACACACAGAGAGCTTGAAAATGGATGCCGAGAGATTAAACTCCGTTTTTCAAACGTGTGCTCATCCGTGAAGAAAATATTTTTTCCAGCGGATGTCTTAGTTACATGATTGAGCTAACTGGAGTAGTTTCATGTCGTATCCGACAACGGGAGGCTTTTAACAGATGACGTCCTGATGTTAGCTTTGCTGCTGCTGTTAGCTGCCCCTGTCAGCTGCAGCCACTGCTGCTTTCTAGACATTGTGATTTCCCAAAACTGAATAAATACCACACATAGCAACACAAAACTGCTTTGCTAGCTCAATCATGCTGTAACTAAGATATCCGCTGGAAACATATTTTTTTCACGGACCGTTTAATGAGTTATTACCTATTACAGACACCGCTAACGGCTAAGAAATAGTAATGTTTGTTAAATCACTGTGTTTATAGACTTTACAAAGTCTAAACGGTGATGTGAAAAATGCATATATATATATATACAGTACAGGCCAAAAGTTTGGACACACCTTCTCATTCAATGTGTTTTCTTTATTTTCATGACTATTTACATTGTAGATTCTCACTGAAGGCATCAAAACTATGAATGAACACATGTGGAGTCATGTACTTAACAAAAAAAGGTGAAATAACTGAAAACATGTTTTATATTCTAGTTTCTTCAAAATAGCCACCCTTTGCTCTGATTACTGCTTTGCACACTCTTGGCATTCTCTCCATGAGCTTCAAGAGGTAGTCACCTGAAATGGTTTCCACTTCACAGGTGTGCCTTATCAGGGTTAATTAGTGGAATTTCTTGCTTTATCAATGGGGTTGGGACCATCAGTTGTGTTGTGCAGAAGTCAGGTTAATACACAGCCGACAGCCCTATTGGACAACTGTTAAAATTCATATTATGGCAAGAACCAATCAGCTAACTAAAGAAAAACCAGTGGCCATCATTACTTTAAGAAATGAAGGTCAGTCAGTCCGGAAAATTGCAAAAACTTTAAATGTGTCCCCAAGTGGAGTCGCAAAAACCATCAAGCGCTACAACGAAACTGGCACACATGAGGACCGACCCAGGAAAGGAAGACCAAGAGTCACCTCTGCTTCTGAGGATAAGTTCATCCGAGTCACCAGCCTCAGAAATCGCAAGTTAACAGCAGCTCAGATCAGAGACCAGATGAGTGCCACACAGAGTTCTAGCAGCAGACCCATCTCTAGAACAACTGTTAAGAGGAGACTGCGCCAATCAGGCCTTCATGGTCAAATAGCTGCTAGGAAACCACTGCTAAGGAGAGGCAACAAGCAGAAGAGATTTGTTTGGGCCAAGAAACACAAGGAATGAACATTAGACCAGTGGAAATCTGTGCTTTGGTCTGATGAGTCCAAATTTGAGATCTTTGGTTCCAACCGCCGTGTCTTTGTGAGACGCAGAAAAGGTGAACGGATGGATTCCACATGCCTGGTTCCCACTGTGAAGCATGGAGGAGGAGGTGTGATGGTGTGGGGGTGTTTTGCTGGTGACACTGTTGGGGATTTATTCAAAATTGAAGGCACACTGAACCAGCATGGCTACCACAGCATCCTGCAGCGACATGCCATCCCATCCGGTTTGTGTTTAGTTGGACGATCATTTATTTTTCAACAGGACAATGACCCCAAACACACCTCCAGGCTGTGTAAGGGCTATTTGACCAAGAAGGAGAGTGATGGAGTGCTGCGGCAGATGACCTGGCCTCCACAGTCACCGGACCTGAACCCAATCGAGATGGTTTGGGGTGAGCTGGACCGCAGAGTGAAGGCAAAGGGGCCAACAAGTGCTAAACACCTCTGGGAACTCCTTCAAGACTGTTGGAAAACCATTTCAGGTGACTACCTCTTGAAGCTCATGGAGAGAATGCCAAGAGTGTGCAAAGCAGTAATCAGAGCAAAGGGTGGCTATTTTGAAGAAACTAGAATATAAAACATGTTTTCAGTTATTTCACCTTTTTTTGTTAAGTACATAACTCCACGTGTTCATTCATAGTTTTGATGCCTTCAGTGAGAATCTACAATGTAAATAGTCATGAAAATAAAGAAAACGCATTGAATGAGAAGGTGTGTCCAAACTTTTGGCCTGTACTGTATATATATATATATATATATACATACATATATATATATATATAAAAGCTCTGCTGGTTTTCTACCCGGAAGTATTTGTAAACAACAAGGCGATTCCCTCTATAGTCCAGCCGGACGGATGAGTCATGGCCTTGTAAAAGATTATGTTTGTTTCTTTTAGTTGGCAAGAATGTGTCGCCACAAACGTGACAAACATTCACTAACTTTGATGGCGTTTTCTGCGAGCACAGGTGAGCCATTTTGTACTGCTACACGTGTTTCTAGTGGGACTATGTTTACCAGCACAAGAGTTCAGCGAGCCACCAAAGGACCGCCCTACGGATTTATTATTGGTTCTGCAACGTAGGGAGTTTTTTTAAACTCTGAAATTGTATCCACCCATCTAAACACAAAATCAGGGAGAAAGTCATCAGTCTTTATTTAAGCAAAGCGTCTAAAGACTGACTTGTGAGTCTAGATATCACTTAATAATGTACTCCTTTAGATATTGCTTCTTAATCAATTAATAGGGTTATTATACGAAAATGTGCCATTTTGTGTCCCTCGAACAAAACTGTGCTATAAATAGACAATAAACAATAAATACACTATAATCATTTTAGAATTAATTTCCCATGATATCTCTTGTAACATTAAAACAATGTAAAAGTTTATGTCTTTTGTTTTCAAAGAGTTTTAAACACCTTTTTATATGAAGCATTCAAAAGCTGTAAAAATGGCCTGTCCCTCAATATGATTGTTCTATTTTTACTAGCTATTAAGGCCCAAAAAGTCAAACTATCATAACAACATAAACTTATATATAAAGCCTCAAGTGTCCTTTCATTACTCATGAATGGGTTTTATTCTTAATATATGTAAAATGTTGTAAAAATCATCAATTTAGTCGGGTCTCCAGGTAGTCGTCAACCCTGTTACTTTTAATGAAAACACCCCTTCTGAGATAATGAACTGCTCCGAAAGTTGCATCATTTCCTGGGAGTGAAATCAGCTTCCTTTTGTGAACATGCTGGTGAAAAGACAAATAAGTGTCCTCTTCTTTTCATGATTTTTCTTAGAGTTATATAATGTTTGACAGAGGGGGACAAGCTCATTGTGTCAGCCCTGTTTCCACAAGACGACACGTTAAAAAGATATTTGTTAGAAATTTTTATGTACATAAATAACATGATTTAAGCCTGAATGCACACCATGTGGTCTCATGACCTTCACCACATGGCTAGTCATGGCTGCCAAGAACATTTTTTGTCAACCCTGTTACCGCCAACTATGTTACCGTCAACCCTGTTACCATTCTAGCGTAACAGGGTTGACGTAACAGGGTTGACAAAAGTATGGTTTTGCGAGTACATGAAAATATACTTTCCTTACCAATAGTATTTACATTACAAGTTTCATTGCTAGCTGAGAGGGAAATTGAAAAAATTGTGCCCTTGGTGACAAGTTTTTGAAATTTGGCATGGTGTTAAACTTGGTGGAGAGGTATAACATGGTCCAACATGGAACCCATTAAAATTTGGAGCAGATCCAAATCTCCGGTGAGGGCCATATTGAAATTTGTGGCTCTCCCAGCTTGGTTTTTACTTTACACTATGCCAAATTTCAAAAACTTGTCACAGAGTGCATAATTCTTTCGATTCCTCCTGAGACCCAAACCTTTGTTTTACATGCATTTTTAAGTTCTCCAGGCTATTTGAAATCAGTAAAACCCAAGAAGCATAAAAAAGAAACATTGTCCCAGTGTCCTTAAATGTGTATGCCCTAATAAACAGTGTCTCAGCTTGTTACTGTTACCAAAATGAGTCACATTTGTATTCCATATCAAACTACAAACATTATTAATCATAGATAAACAAGTTACAACCATTTAATGTGATCAAGTTTTGGACCTTATCGACATCTATATTGGGATCAGCTGCAGACTGACTTGGCAGAGATGGCCGCCATGTTGTTTTTTCATGGATTAGTGTATTGTGCAAATTATCCTTCTACATGTTCACCGACAGAAACCTCGTTACAACTTTTACTTCCTCTAGATAGTCAAGTTTGATCGTCTTCTCTGCACTCTACCAGGGGTACTAGATGGGACAAAAAAGTGTTCAGGAACAAGAACAACAGGTCTAAGTTAAGTAGAATGAAGTATAAGGTTAAGTAAAATGAGATGTCCTCATATGAGGACACAGTGTCTCAAGAGGATAGATTGAAAAAAAAAAAATAAAGGACCCCGGTGTAGCTCACAGGTAATTCACTTTCTCATTTTTACCCCCCAAAGCTTGATGAGAAACCAAACAATTTAAATTGCATGAAATGTTTTTCATCATCATCGTATACATATGTAACACCACTCACATGCGTGATGATACCTAGTAACTGAATTGGACTCATCTGAGGCCACTGTAGCAGTGTCATTTTACTTCCACATCCAAAAATATGGAGGTTAGGTTAACTGAGGACTCAAAATTGTCTTTTGGTGTTGATATGAGTGTGAATGGGAGTCTGTGTCAGCCCTGTGATAATAGGCTCTAACCGCCAGTCATCCTGCACATAATAAGTGGGTATACTGAGGACAGATACAAAGATTGGTGGGAAAGGAAAATAGTGTTGTACATATATCCAGTGCCACATCACAGGTCAAGTACCCCCAAAAGAGTAGAGTCTAATAGAGGGCGCTGGGGCACAGCTCATCCAGAGAGGAGAAGAAGACAAATCAACAACTGAGAGAAAAGCACAGTGTCCATAGATGAGGAAAAAAGCCTTGCATACCAGCACTTCTAAGCAGTACTTAGAACAGAGAAATATTTAGGTCAGACTGAATGATTCCTGTCACATCCTCCCTGTTGCCCTTGTAGAGAGGATCCTTCCTCGTCCCTAAAGGTGCTTCATGTTTCTCTGTGACAAAAATATAGTTTTATTCATAATGGATCAGTATAAAAAGAAGAAACCAAAAAGAAAAGAGAAAGAAAAAAACAGGGGGGAGTGAGGATACTGGGGTGGATGGAAGAATGGAAACAGAAAGGCATGGCTCTGTGAAGTTTGGAGAATATCAATTTTTAAGCCTCCCCCTTTTCATTGCACTTCACCCTGTAAGTTTTTTCCTCCCCTCCCTCCCTTAGAATATCATAAAAGAAAACAATTAACTGTTATTTTTCCTCCCGCTGAAGGTCGTCTGTCTGTATATTCGTAGGATAGCCTTTCCGAGCGCTTTGTGTTTCTGTAACTCTGTCAACTTCAGCTCAGTTAGATCTGCAATTGGCATGAAAGTAAACAAAATTTCCAATGGATGAACTTAAAAGGTCCACTTTTCAACTTCTCATTGTCTCTGCACTCTTGTCAACAGGCAGTATTGTGGCTTTTTGTAAAGAATCTGTCAAAGTAATGTTTCATGTTTTGACAGTTTCAGGGATGATTTCTATTCAAACCACTGAGAGCGCTCAGGGCTCACGCTGTTATACTAAAAATCTGAATTATAGTGTAAAAAAATAAATAAAATCATGTCCTCCGAATGGGCGGCAAAATCCTTTTTAATTGTCAAAGTGTGACTTTGTGCCATTTTCATTAGAATATCAAGTTTATACGCTCAACCCTACAGCTGTCACAACAAACATACCCAATATACTGTTGTGAGAAGACAACAAACAATAACTTCTTATATAACGCTTTTCATTTGCACACAAAGAAATATGTCTCTTCTACCAAGGTCTGCCTAACTCTGGCACAAAAACTACTCTCCAAAAACATGGCCCAAGTTTTTAATGATCATCCATCAAAAGATGGAGATGAAGGACATTTTACTAGGGATTATACCCTTTAAATCATCGAATAAAGAGCAATAAAACATGAATGGATTTTATCTAACTCATGTAACAAAGAGAATCTTTTCTCTTCAGGGAACCCATTAAACTAACCTGGTTCTGTGACTAATGGCTAAACTTTGCAAAGAGACTTGATCCCATTGATTGATGTGATCTGATCACAGTGGTAGTCAAGGCCCCAAGGTTGTCCTATAACATTAAATATCCTTCCAAGTGACATTGCTGATTTTGACAAACCTTTAGGTTATAATGTGCTGCAACTTTTGCTTACTTGTGTGGCTAGAGGGAAGCCTTTGGCATCTTTCTGCAAGGGCAGTTATTGTTGCAAGTACAAGAAAACACAATTCAGGAAGAAAGTTCATTGATGTAGCAACATAATGGATAATCAGCTGGATTTTAGTCTTCAAAAAGGAGATTCAAGTTTGTCTATATCCATTTGTTCCTGATTCTTTTCTCCTTAAAGCAAATTTTGTACAGTTTTGGCTCTTAGTCATTAATCAATACACGGAAGGGCTCCAAGAGGTCAGCAGCACAGAGTTGTGGGCTGTTTAGACTGTTCACTGATGCAATGTAACTATCGTTCATTCTTTTATTTAAAGACATTTGTCCTGCATCAATAAAGCAACACTTCCGTGCAACTTGTCAGTCTGATTCATTGCCTGTGTGGCTTAACGTTCTGTCTGTTATGTCTGTGTTAAAAATGTGACAATCCCACAGTGAGAAAACGGAAGAAAAGTTATGAGTAATGTTTGTTATGTAAAGGCATTGGGGGGCCTGTACGACTTTTGTAGTTTGAAAAGTTACCCATCCTGATTCTGTCCTTCACTGCTTCTGCAGTCAGCATCCATCCATTTTCTAAACCGCTTATCTGGTGCAGGGTTGCAGAGGGCTGGAGCCAATCCCAACTGCCAGCATGCATTGGGCAAGACGCCCTGGACAGGTTGCCAGTCTATCACAGGGTACTGTAGCGTTGCAACCTATATGCTGTAAATACAGTGAAGTTCTTGAACATATCGGTTGTGTCCCTTGGATTCTGGATAGACACTGTTTCCTTTCCTTCATTCCTGATTATATATGTCCACACTGCTATATATAAAATACACTGGTGTAGCACAAAACAAGTTTTATCATTTTAAAATGTATTTAATCAGTTTTGGAGTGCACTGAAAATATAATTTGGCGTTGGTCCTCCGACAGGAAAGTATTTGTATGCTCTTACTCCAAGTGTATTTTTAATGGCATCAGTCAAGGCTCTTGTGAGTTACAATGGTTGCACATGCTGCTCATCTCACAAATTAAAAACTACAAAAAGCTGTGTTTTTTTTTAATGTAAAAATGTCAACAAAAAAAGGACAAAAAAACAACAACACATAAATAACATGGTGACAAACCATTATTCCAGATTTAGTTTTGTTAAATGCCGCTGGTTTTAATGCCTGTTTATGGAATCACACTCTTCTTTCTACAGCCACCACTTTGTACTCTTAAGCAATCATACAAACTGAAGTCCATCATGTAGAGACAGATTTCACCATGAACAGAGTCAAAAAATGCACACCAGATATGTTGTTCATAAATCATGGGAACCAAGGAAATTTCTGAGGAAGATGTGTCTGTGTGTTGGACTGAGAGGGGGAAAAAATTGATAGCACTTGATAGCAATGAACATGAGACTAATGTTCTCACCCTCCTGTGTATCTCTTCCATCCTGCAGAGCACCTAAAGGTAGCGCTGGAGGAGTACATGATGCGGATGCCAAAGGTTCGCATCCTGAGGACCAAGAAGAGGGAGGGGCTGATTAGGACTCGCCTGCTTGGAGCCGCTGCAGCTAAAGGAGAAGTCATCACCTTCCTGGACTCCCACTGTGAGGCCAACGTCAACTGGCTGCCCCCACTGCTGGGTGAGGATCAAACACATGCACAGTGATGTGAATGATCAGTTACATCAAACGTCCTTTTAAGATACAATGTAAAGCTCATCACAGCTGAACAGTGATAAGAAGTTCTCTTCATTCATAGTGGACTGAAAATTATTTGATATGTTTTATTCCTTAAACAGCCTGACTCCTTTCAGCGAGGCTTTTTCAGTTTCAAACCAGCAGATAAAAGAATGACTCGAAGTCTTTACCCACAACCTTACAGTTAGCTGTAGTTACATTAGAGGTAGATCCATTAGCTGTAGCCAACAAATTGATGCTAAAGGCCCAAACATACTCGGGCATAGTATAAGCGGAGCGGACTCCACGAGGAATGTCCGCAGTCATAGTCGAGCGCACTTCCACGTTGTAGTTTCCTGTAAAAATCCCCGCAAAAAATCCCCGCGATGTGAAAAATACATGCCAAACAGTCACTGCTGCGCAAAGTGGAGTCCGCGCGGTCGTAAAATCTGAGCTTTGCGCGCACAGGGCTTGCGGACGTCCGCTTTGCGTCCGCGCAGACCTCCGCGTACGTTCCGCCCGAGTATGTTCGGGCCTTAAGGCTTTAGCCTTTCTTAAACCCAGCTCAAATATAACCTATAACTAAAAGTATACCTAGTTTCAGTCAATAAAAGTTGAACTTTGAAAATCAGTCCACTTTCAGCTGTGAAGAACAGACACAGGATGCACTCATGAACATCAGCAATGTCTTCTTTGTAATCTGCCTCTTACACATACATTGACTAATGCAAACAGTGAGGAAGAACCACTTCCACCTATTGTCACAGCAGAATTTCCTGAATACAGATAAGGTTCAGATCATGGTTGCCATCCGCCATGTTTTCTGCTGCTAGGTCTTTCTTTAAATGTCCCCCTTCTCCAGCAAATTTTCATATTAAAATGTCCTCTTTCATGAAAATATCTCATTTTCAAAAATATCCATGCCTTTCCGAAAAGTTAAAATCTTCCACTATGTCCTCTCTTTAAAATTAATGTCCTCAATGTCAAGGTCCACTGACAGATTGAAGTAAGAGAACACACACAAACAAACATACACTCACACACCACCCCTGCTGTGAGACTAAGCGCTTCCTCTCCTGGCTGATGGAGTTGCTCACCAACAGTCTCACTTTCTCAATTACCCTTTTTCCATTAAGGACCCGTGTTCGGCTCCGTTTCCCAGCACGGCGCCGTCCCATGTGGAACCCTTTTAACAACAAACTTTATGACCCATGTTGCCTCTATGTCAAGCTGTACACACAATTCTTGGGAATGGAGTGTGTGTCTGCCACTGTGTAACACAAACAGGCGGTGATTGTGTTTGTTACATGTTTTGACACTCAAATGGAGAGAGGGTATTGATAATGGAGAGAGGGTAAGGAGGCTGTGACAAAATGATCAGTACAGCTTCATATTACATGCAGGCTCAGATCATGTGTGGCATTCAATTAACAACCATGTAATAAGCTGTAATATTTGTAGGGCTGCCCCTGACTAAGAATTTTCCTAGTCGACCAATAGTCGTCATTTAGGGCCATTAGTCAACTAGTCTCCTGCATGTTTATGATATTTTAATGTAATTATTAAATGATATATTTTGGTGGTTTGAGTTGAAGGTGTGAGAAAGAATAGTATCAGTAACATTGTTAACACTGTGCTACATTACAGAGAAATACAAAACCGTACTAATGAACCTTCATTAATATAGGCCTATATTTTATCTCCAAGTGCACGTCACACACTGAGCGAGCCGCCTGTTAATGACACTGTGGGCTAATGGGCATGTAGCTACTTCCATGTTTCAGATGATACGTCATGTTTGTAGTCGACCAATGAAGATGAGTTTACATATCACCTTGGGTTCGTCCTTCACCTTCTCAAAATGATCCCACACTTTGGATTTCCTGCCCGACATGTTATTAACTAGCCTGTGGAATAACCGCAGGTACCAGCCCTGGAAATTAGAGGTCGTACACATGCCATGTCTGGAGAACATGAGGTTCGGCGCTGGGAGCTATTCTTGTGCCTTTATTGTGCCAGCTTTCAAGTGTGTGGCGGCAGGTTGCGTCTGAGATTGCTAAGCAACCTTAACAAGCACTGTATCATAGCCTGTTTACCTGAAATCCTGAGTGCAGAGCTGATCTTCCTCCAGGAGCTGTTTATAAGCGTGTAGGTCTATCATCCATGGGACAGATGTAAAGCTCTGGGTAGCCCTGCACTAACATGATCAACTTTTCCATGTTTATCAGACTGAATATTTACAGAAGAAGGGAAAGATTTCTGTCGGCTGTGATTGGTTTGTAACGAGACTCCTGTCTGACTGCTGAGCGTGGCCACTTCCTGTGCCTATCCTTTCAAAGTAAATTCCCACATGCTCCAGTCATTTTTCTGCAACTAAGTGACCAATATAATCTTGCCGACTAATGACCTTTCTGGTCGACTAATGTTTGGCCGACTACTATGGGGGCAGCCTTAAATATTTTTATGTCCGATTTAAAGGAGGAAGGGGAAATATCACTTTTAAAAAGGACCACACAGCTACAGAACTGTGCTGAATGTCATCTAATCAAAGGGACTGCAAGTCTGCATCTTCACTCATAAGTTAGCTTGAAAATATTTATACTTTGTGTTCAAGGTGAGCTTGAAAACCAGACTAGACTTGCTGCAAAAAAAAAAAAAAAAAGAAAAAAGAATTCAAATAGACATTAAGCTGTACTCTTCAAAATGAATATCCGGTGAGGGGGCACAGGATGCAGTCTGATCTGGAAAAGCCACTTTGTAAGAGCTGAAGTGAAGGACCACTATGTGGTCAAAACATCAGATTATTTATTAAAAATCAAATTATAAAACCTCAGCAGTGGAAATGGTTTTGGCTGTGAGCAGTAAAGAGGACAGCAGGGGCTGTTTCCGTTCTTCATCCCTCTCCAGACCTTTGGTCACTGAGTCAATACACTGGCAACCCTTTTAAAGGACGGTAGATCTGCGTCCGACATGCGTTTAGAGCTCAGTGAACAAACAAACACACACACACACACACACACACACACGCACACACACGTAATAGCTGTCTTTCTTCCTGGGCACCCACTTACTTCTTCCTTCACCACTGTAGATGAAGGACATATTTTACACAAACAAACACAACTCCAAGTCCTGTAACATTAAAGCCTTGTTTGTTTGCTGTGGTTCTTCATTAAAAAGCTTTTCATAAACTGAACCAAACATCTACCATCTGCCTCCCTCTGTGTCTCTCAGACCGAATCGCCCAGAACAGGAAGACCATCGTGTGTCCAATGATTGACGTCATCGACCATGACAACTTTGGCTATGACACGCAGGCGGGGGACGCCATGCGAGGAGCGTTCGACTGGGAAATGTACTACAAACGGATACCCATCCCTCCAGAGCTGCAGGGGGATGACCCCAGTGAACCCTTTGAGTGAGTGGCAACACACTTTACTTAGATTAAATTGTATTTTATCATTGATGGTAACTTTGTTTCATACTCCTCCAACAGGTTTCACTCATCATCTCTCCTTCTAACGTGTTGATGTGTTAAAAGAGTCTGTCTGGTATCTCCTTGCTGTTTCCCTTAATCACACTAAGAGAAAAATACACCCCTCCATGTGGCCAGGATGACTTTTAGTGGAGGTGATGTCATTGCATCATTTACCACATGTCGGCTGACATCCTGAGCACTCACTGGATGTGCTGTAGAGACAGAAAAAGTGTGTAGGAGGTGGGGACAGGCTAAAAGTCAGTGTTTCATTACTGAACTATAACTGCGAGCCCAGCATGGAGGCAGCCCATGTGCTTGTACACCAGTCAGTACAGTGGAAGCCAAAAAGCCACTTCACTGGTGCACTCTTCTAACTATAGCTAGACACTGTGTCAACACATGAATTAAACATTGTGCTCAGTGGTTCTCAGACTTACAGCCACACAGTTGTACCACAGCACTCTACATGTGAGACACCTATGAACAGGTGCCAAATGCCTATTTGTGATTCTTTTCCCCCTTATTAATATGTATAACCTATATACTGTGGACTGGAGTCACTTTATCAGCTACAGCAGACCTTTTCTGTGTTGCAGACAGCTAATTAAATGCCGCAAATGGCCTTCGCCTGTTCCTCCTTGCCTCCTGTCCCGTGTGGCAGTGGGGGAAGGGAGGAAGGAAGGAGTGCATGTTTATGTATGCCATACCCAGAAAAACAAAGTCTCACTAGTTTGAGTGTGAAATTTGATTTCCTCCATGCACAATATCATCTCTGAGGATAATTAGGGCTGCACAATGTGTTGTTTTTTAATGCAATATTAGCTTTCTTGATTAATTAATACAACACACGAAGGCTGAAGTTTCTACAGCTGGTAGCTCCATCTACTCCTTTGTTTCACTTTGTCTCAGTGGTAATTAAGTCCATTCCCTTGTAATGTTTCAAACTAATGCCTTGTGCTCAAAATTATACTAATATAGATTTAGACCTTATTTTTTTTAGTAGAGGGTCATTATTCCAAGCAAAGTCAAACACTTGTGTGTGCAGCTGCTTTACAGTAAAACCATTTCAGCAAATGGGAATTTAGAACACCGTCCACACCAGACGTGCCTGTCAGATCAGACTCATCCACCTAATTCTTTATTTATACAGCTGTCTGCACCATGAAAGGCAAAAACCATGCAAAAAAGCCTCGTCTGGAATGCTGCTTTGTTGCACGATAAAAGTTGGTATAGTGGTTATACACTATACTGACCAAAAGTATGTGGACATGCGGTCAGCCATCAGTGTGCTTTCAAGACCTTTTTCTCAACATGACAAAGCCCCTGTGCACAGAGCCAAACAGAGCCACTCACACATGCACATCGTTTAGCTGTAGCAGTAATTTAGAGACCCATCAGGATAGCACAACCACAGCAGGTACAGCAAACAATGTTTTACTTACATTACAGAAAAAGAACAAGTACTGTGAACAAGCTGCTTGAGTGTTAAAGACAACACTGTTTGTCAGATGCATTAAGATATATAAATATATAAGTAAGAATGTAGAGAGTAGTACAGTACATATGTTTCTGTAATCACAGCTACATTCATTTCATCCTTTTCACCCTTGGAGAAAGAAAACTTAAGAAACCTGGCTGTTATCACCACGGGACTCGTATCTGTGCTCACTGCTCATGAGGCGTGGGAAGCCCCAGAGTGTTTCTCACTGCTGACAGTACAGTAGCTGCCCTGTTTGCCTTTAATTGATCCTCCTCAGGGACGACTTTGGCGAGAGCAGACTACCTGCTGGCTGCTTGCCTCCAACGTCTACCTGATGAAAAGCTTGTAACTATGACAACCTGGTGCACCTGCAAGCATGTATGGCGATATTTCTGCACTGAGGAGGACGGCATTTATTTTGGGGGAAGAGGAAAAATAAAAAAGAAGAGAAAAATTCAATTGTGTTTTGAGTGATTGTTAAGATCAGTGTCACAGTAATCGGGTTACAGACACACACATGTAGGGAGAGTCTGGTTTCTCACAAGAGTATAAGTATACATTTGTGTGTCTGCACCTCTTGCCCCAGTTTTTCTGCCTCAGGTGTGCTGCAGCTACAATCACGTACAGCAGCAACACAACGGCTAACAAGCCCTGCACTCAGCAGCACAGAGCTTGTCACAGCAGACAGAAGCCACAGTGCTCTATAGTAGGTTAATTGGTTCTGCACTGCTAAGTGCATCTTCATTATCTGGTGAGAAATAGTGCCGCCATAAATACATGAACTCTGGCTCGCTGTCTGCATCTCTGTGTTGTTTTCTTGCTCCTATTCAGACCTTTTTTTGTTCTTATTTTTGTTATATGAGTTTTCAATCCTGTAGGCTTACAAAGATGGCTCAGAAAAGTTTGATTCTCCCTCACGGTGGACAGCAGCCGCAGTCAGCTTGGATTTAGAGCAGTTGCAGTGGATTCCAACCGAGACCCAGAAGCACAGCAAAGAACATAAATAACTTTCAAACCACTCCTGCAGCACAATCCACTATTCAGCCTATGATTCATAAGTTTAGTTTGTTTCAAGCAAACTAAACAGTTGTATGGCTGATGTTGCTTCAATGGTTTTGTTTGATGTATGCTTTCAGGTTGAATTAGGGATGTGGCATACAGACCCTGGTTTGGTACGTTTAATTGGATAGATACGATTAGTTCCGAACCAAATTTCTTGGTTACTGGTGAACATTTATATCTCCATCATTTTATAGACACAACAACACAAGGGACTTTTCTGTACAGCAGCTTTGGTTTACTTCAAACCTCATTTGAATGTCATATAACCTTGTGAAACACCGATACACCTTGCACCACCCATAAGAAGTTACAAGGATGAAGTTTTCAAAGTGCCTTATGATTCAGTGTCTGTCATCTGCTTATTTCTACCTCTATTTCTCTCCTGAGAAGTCCCTGCTGTAGACATTTTTTGACATTTCAGATGTTCGAAGTGATGATTTCTGATTGTCTCCTCGCTGTCTCTCTCTCCATCTTTGTTCATTTGACTCTGTTGAAGTGATGAGTTCAGGGATCTTGTTAGTACTTGCAGCAGTTTGTGAGTAAATCTTGCATCTATTCAGATGTTTTCTTTAGTAGGTGAGAAGTGGAAAGTGATGCTGCCGCTCTGCACAAATGGAACGGCTTCTGTTGTACAAAATGCACTGCAAATAGTGAGTGTGTGTTGTATTTTGTGTGTCCTGCAGGTCACCAGTGATGGCAGGTGGGCTGTTTGCTGTGGACAGGAAGTGGTTCTGGGAGTTGGGAGGATATGACACAGGTCTGGAGATCTGGGGAGGAGAACAGTATGAGATCTCCTTCAAGGTACAAATGATCAAAGTCAACAGTTAAATTGCAATTAAACACACTTTTCTATATTTTGTGCACAAAAAGTACAATAATTTTTCTCTTTGTTCATTAACCACTGGCTAATTTAATGCTCTTTTATTGTTATTTAAATTTCAATTTATGCTGCAGATAGGATGTCTTGAATTTACTGTTTTTACTCAACACTCTATAACCAACCATTCTGACACTGTTTTACTCTGTCATTGCATTAGGGTCAATCACATAATAATAATGATAATATATATCCTCTTAGATATTAATTTAGTTCCCAAATAATCCTATTATTGTCTTTTCTTCTCTTTCAAGGACACCCTCTTTGTTTTGAGTCCTGCTCTATTTTTAATGTTCCCCTTCAAATCCATTAGAATTTCCCTCTGGTTACTCTTCATCCACATTTTCAGTAGCTCAGCAGCATTAAAAACCCAGGCAATGGTTATTCACGTCTCAAGAAGTATTTTCACTTTTAAAAAAACTAGGATGTCTATGCAGTGGAATGACGCAAACACTTTTGAAAGTGGTGCTACATAACCGTAACACAAAAAAAGGCGGTTTTGCAAAAGAGGGAGAAAACCCAAAACTACCAGAATGCACAGCGGTGCGCCAGACCTATAAATGCTCCTGCTGGTGGGTGACGAAATGCAGGCACGTCTGTTTGACACAATGGCAGCAGATCGGCAAAAAACGATCTCGTATTACAGTTAAATAGTAAGCTAAAACATGTTTCTGGAAACATTTGTATATTTGTTTATATTTGATCAGCACTGTCTAGTTTTACCATTTGATCTCAGTTTTTTCAGCCTCCATTTTCACTGCGCAGGAAACACCATGGTGCCCGCTTAACACAACACTAAAATATGTTTCTAAAAACATTGTAGGCGAGAAATAGGCAATACAGTAACATAATCATGATACATATTCAATTAGCATTGCTTGGTATGAACATTTAATTTGATTCCGTCCGAGTTTGAGAAAGAGAAAGTGAGGGGGAGGTCCGTCTCTTCTGCTTCTATACTGTTTGTTTCCGTAATGGCGACATGGGTGAGGTAATACGAAAATGTGGAAGTACAGCTTTTTGTTCGAGCAACAGTCCTAGAGCTTGCAGCACTCGGATGACGGGGGCGAGGAGGGATAGCTGGGTACTGGTTAGATGGAAGGACGTTTACCACAGTTGATTTACATATACTACCCAAAATGTTTTAATACAAAGTTGGTTACAAAATCAGCAGGTGTACCCTTTAAAGACCAGATTCAGCATCAGGGAAAGTTTAAGAAAATGGAGGAAGAATGTTCATGGGACCGTTCTTCTTTTCTCCTCACTTCTAATTAAGCAAACCTTTTTGTGATCATGTTCTCTCCATCAGCCAAAATCAGTGACAGAGCTTACAGAAGAAGACAGTCTGAATATCCCCTTTTGGTTTTCCTGATGAGGATTTAAAGAAAAAAAAAAACTCAGACAGCTTTAGAAACAGTTATGGAATTGGTAGTGGTCCCATCCCATCCCACAACAACTTGAAACCATCTCCTTGGAGCTTGTTGTGTAGCTGACGTCTGACCT
The DNA here is from genome assembly GCF_041903045.1 of Epinephelus lanceolatus. Classification (NCBI taxonomy): domain Eukaryota; kingdom Metazoa; phylum Chordata; class Actinopteri; order Perciformes; family Serranidae; genus Epinephelus; species Epinephelus lanceolatus. Next base: position 39,492,815 of record NC_135744.1, on the reverse strand, counting down.
TCATGTTTTGGGTTTTACCAGAGAAGAATATTCCCTAATGTCCATCAAAAAGACTTGCTTTTCTACTTGTTTTAAAATTATTATTTTTTTATTTCAATATATAAAGTTTTTACAAGAGGGTGCTGCTTTCTGTTTTGTTTCCTCTTTCCTACTGGTTCTTTTAATCGTGACTATAATCTTTCCCTGATTTCAACCAAGTCGTTTTTGTGACTAAACATATCCAAACCTTAGCCAATGCAGTGGTGGATCAGAGGAAATTCATGTGAGGTTTCTTTGAACAGTCATTTGTAACAGCTGTTGGAAGTCAGTGACATCCTTGTGAAAGCAGTGTTGCATTAGAAAATGCTCATATGGGTTGTTTTGGAAGGCAACAACGTATTTTGTCGATGCACTTTAACAACTGTTCCAATGGCGGTGTTAATCCTGCAGATATCAAGAGTTAAAGGGGGCTCAGTAATCTCAAACCCATTTCCAACACAATTTCCTGCGGGTATATAATCAAAGAAAATCGATTCCGAAACCTGAGGCACTTAGAACTGTTCCTCTACACTGTGATGCAAAAGTATAATTCCACCTTAAACCAAAAATGTAAAGCTAACCCTGCAATTGATCTCTTTATTTTGAAACCGTGAGCAAAAGATGAGGAATTTGGAAAAGCTGTGACTATAAAACAGTAGGCCTTCGCCAACATAGGCCATGACCCAGAGATGAGCCTGACGCAAAAACTCTTCTGTTTTAGTGCTGTTTTGAAGTGTTTCATCTTGTTTAAGTAATTACTGAGATAATATCCGATACCAAGGTTATTAGTTTGGCCAAGCTTATCATACTATTAAACTTTGCTATCAGCACATGCCTAGCTGTGCGTCTTAAGTCTACTTTATGCCCTCAGATATTCAATTTGGTATCCTTTTTATTAAGATCCCCATTAGCTGATACGGAGCAGACAGCCAGTCTCCTAAGGTGAAAAGATTAACAGGCTCTCATACTAATCCTTACATCCAAACTGCTGCTCCCACAGACAGCCTGGCCCTGCTCGCATGTGAAACACAATCACTTCATTCACGGGTACAGCTAATCTAAAGCTCCGTCCTGGTCACACTGCTATGTGGGAACGTCGAGCATTTTCAACTCACACAGTGAAATAATGTCAGCACATGCAGGCATACAGAGCACAGTGATAATATGACCTCACATGCTGAGCCAGAGGATAGTGCGCGGCATAAAACTGATGGATTTTTTTTTTTTTTTAAATCGCCCCGGCAGATTGTAGCTTCAGTTGTGCAAACATTTCTCAGAGACAGAGCTGCTCTCGAGGAGGAAATAATTAAACCTCTGTGGATGGAGCCAAAAAAAGGAAAAAGTTATTCAGAGTAAAAATTAAGTGGCATAAAGATGGCAGAAAAACTTTCTAAAAGCATATATTAAAAAAAAAATACATAACGTTTTTTTTTTTGCTGTTGCTGTTTTGTTTATTCATGTAACTTCAGTCCTATTACTCATATGAACCATATTCCATTTAGAAACCTATTAGAAAATAAATAATAATAATAATAATTGCTTGACATTTTTACAAGATGCAAATGGCATTGATTTGACGTCATGGCGCATTTATTGTCATAATAATAAATATGCTTTGCGAACATCTAAATCTGAGTTTCTAGTTTTCTTAATGGCTGTCTGCTTCCTAAAATTATTTGAGATTAAAGCCTTGGGTCAGGCTCATTACTAGCTTGGTCTAATCAGCACTGCTGTGTTGGACAGAGCTGGAAGTGATAACGGGGCGAGGGGTATATTCTGTGTAGTGGGTAAAGTAGTCCAATGCCTCATGGCCCATATCCTGATTTTACATTTATTGCTGCCAGCCTTGGTTATTCATGTAGTGGAAGCTTTCAAACCACCCAGACATAACCAACAAGTTTTCACTGCCCTTTGTTGACATCATTGCCACTGCAGCACAGCCACTCTCAATATGGTTTGTTGCAGATGAAGTTCCACCACCAGTGAACCAACTCAGATCACAAGAGTGTAAACAGGCTCAGCTGATAGAAACAGAACAACACACTTCACTCCGACTGTATGAATAAAACATAATGCTGTAAGACAAAATCCAGCACTGACTAAAAATGTAACTTAAACTTGAATTGTCTGTATTGGTGTCTTTAAATCAATAAAACATTAACACATAGTTCAGTATATGCTAAACGAGGAATTTTGAACATAGGCTGAATTAAAAGGCCACAGTAGCCTTAAACAGCGGATCTAGTTTTAGCTGAAGAGCAAATGTGCATTTTTCAGTAGAAAGGTCCCAAGGTTCATTCTCTGGGGACCATGAATATTAACTAATTTTTGCAGTTGTCTCCAATGAGAGTTAGGGCTTTTAGCTGGCTGCTTTTGTGTTTCTGAAGGCATTGCATTTTACTGCTTTATATGCCTCCCATTGTGTCCTGAATGAAAACTTCAACTCAACACAGAAAATTGCCCAACGTCATATGGTTTTACCCACTGTCCGGTCAATTGTGATATGCCCAGAAACAAAGGGGGGGAAAATGCAACAAGTTGTTGTTTTTAAGTCTTTAATATTATAGGCTTTAATCATGAACAGATTAATGACTGGGCCTAACGGGCACAGACCCAAGGGCACAAAGTATCCATTGCCCCCTTGGCCTTCATCTGCTGTAAAATTTCACTCAAATTACTGTATGCGTACAGACCAGGAAGAGACTTGAATTGACCAGAAAGAGATGCAAAGGGGCTGCAAAGAGACAGAGAATAACCAACAAAGACACAAAACCACAAAAAGATGCATAATGAGTGTAGCTCTCTTGAAAATGAAAGTAAACACAAAATGATGCTCAACGCCGACATGAAACAAAAGGATATTTTACAAGTTCAATAAATACCAAAGTGAAAAGAGGTTTAAAGTCCTTGAAAAGTCCTTAGAAAGTTTCTTGGAGCTTGGAGTCCCTTAACTATCTGCTAGAGCTTCAGACATGAACATAACTTGAATGAATACAATAGCAGAGGCTGATGAGACAACGCACACCTTGCATTGTATATAGTTCCACGTTGAACTTGACCACAACGGAACTGCAAACAAGGAACATTAGTTCCGGGCAAAACTGTACAATATAAGCAATGAACTAATGCATTATGTTGTTACAACATTTGTAGTAATTCACATCAACTTTTACCTGTTTCACATCAGATTTTAAGACATCAGTTTTAACCTGACATCAAATTAATTATGTATTTATTTGGGTATTCATTGCACGAAATTATGACGTCACTTATCACTGTATCATGAACTCAGAATCTATGAAACAGCACTAACAATGACCACAAAGAGATGCAAAACAATACCAAAAAAGAGCCAAAACCATTTTTTTTCCTGGATGGGTCAAAACCTTTGGGCCCATTTGAAACACATGGCCCAGCCATTGCAGTCACGTCTGCCTTATGTCACCAATGATGTTATGTCTGTAAAGTTCCAAGGCTGCTGTCCTATTAGGCCAGAGGATGCCGTTATATCATTTTCTGCCCATGTTCTCAGCAGCTTCAGCCTGCCTCTAACCTTCGAATAGCCTATTAAAGGAACGCTGTGCAGAAACAATTTGGAAGTGTTACCCCTCTGTCTTCCCAAATTTAACTTGTTTGTTTTCATGTTTAAATCCAGCTTTTCATTTCCCCACTTTTCATATTGCTATTGTCTTTAAAACAAAACCCTTTTCCCATCTCGCCGGCTGTCTCTAAGTCCTTCTTTCATCGTCATCCTCCATGCCTCCCTTTCTTTCTCAAGGTTTATTTTCAACGTCGCAAGCCAAGAAAAAGAATCCTCACTGTTGTCTCTATTATATTTGAAGGATTAAAATGAGGAGCCACTGCTGGATGTCTCTGGTCTGTGCGATAGACAAGGGAAATGAAAATAAACGAGATAAAATTGCTGGAAATAAAGGTTTGTTTTTTACTTGCGACAAGCACATTAGAGTTCTTAAAACTTAAATCTAATTGTATAATTTTAATGTTTCAAACCGGCAGCATGCACTGATTTTCCCGAGGAGCCAGTTTGCAGTTTCTATTGTTTCTTCATAGTCAGCTAAATTTAAGCACTGTCATAAGATACTGTACCAAAGACTTATACCCCAGCCTTTCTCTTATCTGACCCTGCTGCTCAGGTGAAGTCAGGTCACTATCATATCATAATTTGCTTTTGGTGTCTTCTCTTCTTCCTCCACTATCCTGCCATTTCATCTTTATTGCCTCTTCTTCCAAATTCACTCCTCTCTCCTCCTATTCTCCCAGGATTTATAAGCCTGTTAAATCCACTGTACTATATGCATCTTTCTTCATAGCCATCAGTCTCCTGCTCATCTCCTAGATTGTCTCCTTCCTTCACCTTCCTTTACCTTTCCACAACATTCTGTCTTTGTATGCTGAGCTGGACAAAGGTTCTATATACAACAGAGATCAGTCTGATGAAAGAGCTGTCTCGCTCTCTGTGTGTCTCTGTAGGTGTGGATGTGTGGTGGTCGGATGGAGGACATCCCTTGCTCCAGGGTAGGACACATCTATAGAAAATACGTCCCCTACAAGGTCCCTGGTGGGATCAGCTTGGCGAAGGTAATTCTTCACGCTGTACTGTATGCCTCCGTGGTTCATACAAATACAATACAGCAGATCAGTCACAGATTTTCCATGTACTATAACAGTCTGATACGGGGGCGCAGTGTTAGTACAATGCTGTCACATCACCTTTGTTACAGCTATTTCACAACAATGGATGTGTTTTTTTTTTTTTTGTTTTTTTTTAAATTTTTTTATAGTAGTATTCATCTGTAAGACAGCAGGGCAATCGAAGCACAATGGATCTGTATTGGCTGTTCCTCTTAGAAATCCAAAAGCTTGTCTATGGGTCCCCATAAGGTTTTATTTGATGATTATTATATGCATGCAACTGCTGTATTTACTGTGTTGAAGTGGTTTACTCATTCAACTTATAGTTCCTTGCAGTTCCATTGATGCTGATGATTTACAACCACGACAAATGGTTTAATAATCGCTTCTGTCAGACAAATAAACAACAACAAATTAACAGTCATAAACTCATTTCTAAGCGTTATGTTAATCCATAGATCAATATTATCCCAACAGAAATGGTCCTTGTGCAGTTCTCATACACTCCCAAAGGTCCAAACAATATAAATCCAGTGAACTATTAAGTCCAAAAATATTATTACATTCATAGACATCCATGAACTGCCATTGCATCATTTCAGATGTTCATATTTCTCTATATATTATCCATAATTTCTTCCATTCACATGGAAATGTGCCTGTTACTTGATGTTAACATGGAGGTGAACTCCTGACCTTTTCATTGACACCTCACTTAAGCCAATAGGAGCTTTCAGTGCTGTTGCTATGGCTAGATAGCCAAAGAGGATCTGTGTTGAAGGCAGAATGCATCCCTCACACTTCCTGGTCTCATAGCCAATCAAAAGCCATAAACTTATGCAGGAGGTTTGAACTCCTTGCATCTGATTGTTGAAAATGCACAGAAATGCTAAATAAATGGCTACTCTGTTATCTTAAGGGGAAAAGGTTTTTTAAATATTCAATTAAGTTGAATTAAAACCTTTTATTGAAACTTATTCGACTCGATAACAGAAACACATACAGTGATTCTTGACTATGGGGGAGAAAACATTCAAATGTGAACTTTCAGATGAGGCCATGCACATGCCTATTCTAAAAATGGAACAAGAAGAGCCTTCAATTTACTTAAGGTATGCCATTGATTGGTATTTTCGCTGTATTTAGGTACATTTTAGAGGACTTGTAAGAGGTTTAAAGGTTAAACATTTGAGATCCTATGTTTGTATAATCATGTTAGCACTGGTGGCATAAAACAAAGGGTACATCTGATGTCTGACACTCCTTTGAGCTCCACTAAGAGAAGTGGAACCTATAGTATGTGTAATGTTTGTGCCTCTGATTTAGCAACATTTCTGAGGTGCCCCACACTACAAAACTCCATATTTGAACTGAATTATGTGGATCATCAGGGGATGAATATAGGTCAAACCTAACTAATCAAAGGTCCTTACACTGAGAGTATAGGACAAAATACAAAATATAACAGGAAACCATATAAAACAGCTGTAATGCAGGCTATATTGTGATACATAAATTCCATGTCTTTAGTTTTACTAATTTCAGACAATTCCTGCAGTTTTATATTGCACTTTCATAAAGGTGCAGGTCTTAAAAGTATAAAAATATTGGTCCAAATTAATGTTGAGGTTGAGAAACTTTTAGTGCCGTGTATTGGCCAAGCTCCCAAAACCCTGGATCTTACACTCTAATAAAGCAATTCAGTCTTTTTGTTAGACAGTACCTGCCTTACAAAAATGAACAATATTCAGTCTAAATGCCCCAGGTTTGTAGAGCAGGTTTGTCAAGAAATTATAGTCTCTAAGCCCAAGCTTGACCCTGAAGACATCATGAAGACTTTCTCAGGGGTTATTTTTCATCATAGTTGATAAAGCTCCTTTTAGAGCCACTGAAGACATTGCGCAGCCGTTTTACAGGCTGAGTGGTTTGAAGTAGTAATAATAGCATTTTTTTTTTCCTGAGATGGAGGACTGGTTCATTTTAATACCGCCCATTCATCAGCTCTGAATGTTACAATTCCATTGTAAGGTAATCTTTGCCTTTGAAAGGCGCAGACTGCAAAGCTCATTCACAGCAACAATACATTATCTCACATGTTTATAACAGTCCCATTATAGTCGCAGTTCCTCTTTATTTCATGGCTCTTTATTTGTTCATGTGTCTCTTTAAAAAGCTGTTATCAGTAAGGTTTATTGATTAAACAAACAATAAATGAGGCAAAATCCAATTATCCTCGTGCTATATTAAAAGTGCCATCTTATCAGCAAAACTGATTTGAACTTTATTAGTATTCTGCTGCATCACACACGGGGCTCTTCAGCATTTAAATTACAGTTAAATTAAGTTCACACAACAGCAAAAACAGCATATTTGGATTTGTGCTGAAATATGACTTGGTGTTAAACCAAATTTATCTCAGGAAATACTTTGGTATTGGAGTAAAAGAGATTTGGGGAAGTCATTTTTTATGCAAACACAAACAAACAAAAACTGTAAAAGCAACTTATGTATCCTTAAACAGTGAAACTGAACCAAAATTAGATGTCGCTGGATATATGACTTAACAAGAATGAGTGAGTGAACCTTTGTCTAATCAAGCTTAAGCACACAAATAAACAGACAGTTACATACAGTTACAAACATCATCCCAGCGAGTCTTTAAGTGGTGCGCTTTAACAAATGACAGCGTTTTTCCTTCGTACGTCCTCTACTAAGTACTCTCCTCTTTCTCCTCCATGCTCGAGAGCACTTTACAGTCGGCTCAGCAACTACTAACAAAAGACCACCAGACGAGAGACAGTGGTATGCAGTGTATCCACTATCTACAACTTATGGCCCTTGCAGGTGTTGCTGTGAAGAATGAGCTTAAGTTTCTTTGTTCCTTGTACACTTCAAAGTACTTACACAGAATGAGAAATTGTCTAAAAGCGGTAAATCATCTGGGGTGTAGCCGAGCACCATTCGTTATGTATGCCTCTGTCACAGCCTGGAGCATGGCTCAGTATGCAACGGAAAGGCGCTGGCCTTTGTTTTGACTTTCTATTCTGACCAACAGTCTTTAAACTGGACCTCAGTGGAATGCTGATGGTCCTGAATCAGCCTCAGATGAAGGAGAACATTTATAGAAAGGTACTAAAAATAAATTCTCTGCAAAAAGTGAAATAGCCGTTTCATTATCAGGGATGCACTTTTTTTTTTTTACTTTATTCTTCAAACTTTTCCATTTGATTGAAGTGCTGCAGTACTCCAGCTAAACAGATAAGGTCAGCTTGAATTCAGTTGGATCAACATGAATTTCAGTGGTAAAGAGTTTTAACAGCTGCAGCAAAGTAGAAAAATGTTGCTGTTAAGTTGGGTTATTCTGAGGCACAGTCAATAAATGGATTCCATTGTCGGAGTAGACTCCCTGAGGCCAATCTACAATACTAACAGCAGACTATGTAAACATTTATGTTCACAAAACAGTCCAATGTGGTTCCACAAGATCAACCTCACTGCCAAGGATGGTGGGATTTTGTGTTTATTTGTGGGAGACTCAAAGACATTCTGTCAGACTTCAGATCCCTGCTGGGCTGTTTAGTGAATGCATATATGCGGCTGACTCGCTCTTTGATTTGATTTCAGAACCTAAAGCGTGTGGCAGAGGTATGGATGGATGAATACGCCGAATACGTCTACCAGCGTCGGCCCGAGTACAGACACCTGTCAGCGGGTGATATGACGGCCCAGAAGGAGCTGAGGAACCGCCTCAACTGCAAGAGCTTCAAGTGGTTCATGAGCGAGGTGGCCTGGGATCTGCCCAAACACTACCCAATGGTGGAACCTCCTGCTGCTGCATGGGGAGAAGTAAGGAAAAGTTTAGGAAACTAGTGTGGGGAAACAATGTCCAAGCGAGATGTTAGATTCAACGACTGCATGGAGAGGAAAATGTACAGAGGAATATACACAAATTTGGATTCATCAATCCCAGCTGGCCACCAACACCATTCAGTGCTATAATTTGGTTGAATATAGATTGTGATGTTAAGTGACCAAAATCCAATGTCAGGACAATGCCTGATGCTATCGTCAATTTTACGTAGAATACTCACAACAGATGACGTTGAGTTTGTTGGTTTTATTGTTGTGTTGGTAATTAATCTGACACCTTCCAAACAACATTTCGTCGCAGGGTATGGACAACAAAACCCAATTTCCGCAAATCATCATGATGTTAAAGTCCACATCACAAAAAATTCCAATGTTGATATTTTAAAAATTCTCAACTTGATTTTCCCTTCAACCAAAATTTAATGTGTCTGACGTAAGAGTCCAGTGTCTTTCTGAAGTGATACTGACATCTGGTGAGAGCTGGGTTTTACCTTAATTAACTTAACTTACACTGTGTCTCAAATCATGTACTTCTGTACTTGCACTTAATATTTTGAGTGCATAAGTGCGTTCACACTGAGAAGTATGGAAAAATGCAGTGCACTATGAGTACCCGGATGGTGCACTCAAAACGGTCAAGAAGTTGAGTGTGGAACTATGGACACTTCTCGCCCTCAATGGTCGCCATCTTGGCTACGTAGCGGAAGGGGAGGGACCACTTTTAAAACTGGAAATGGCGGCCGAGGACTGTGTGACCGTGAGCGTCGCTGCATTGTACAAATACATGTGTTTTTTGCACTAAGCACCACTATACTGTTGTTGGGTATAAGCCAGCAGTATGTTTATTGGGTTAATTTAGCAGTCTGTAATGATTTGGTACCGCAAACGATAACACGAATGCTAATGCTAGTTTGCTAACAAGCTAATTTGCGGTAGTCATTTCCGGTGAGTGCACAACGGCTGTGTTTGGTTTGAGACAACACTACCCTGTCGAAATTTGCGCACTACGCCAATAAGTACATAGTGCACACAGTATACTACATGGAAGTGTACTAACTGAAGTATGTGATTTGAGACACAGCATTATTCTTAATTCAGATTCAGATTCAGATTCAGAATACTTTATTAATCCCGGGGGGAAATTGTTTTTGTTCCAATGCTCCGTGCAAAGTAGAAATAGAAATACAGCATGAATGGAAACAAGAGATAAAGATGAAGATATAAATAAGATGCTAAAATAGACAATGAAATAAATAAAATAAAATATTAAAGTAGACATTAAAATAAAATAAAATAAAATAAAATAAAATAAAATATTAAAGTAGACATTAAAATAAAATAAAATAAAATATTAAAGTAGACAATAAAATAAAATAAATAATAAAATAGTAAAGTAGACAATCTGAAATATAACAAGTATCAATGAAAAGCTGCTGGGATGGATAAGACCTTAGAAAGTAGCACATCTTTAGTTCTTGAACACATCATTACATCAAACTTTATAGCCTTTTATTTGCACATTTCATCATTTCAGAGATGTACTGTATATGCTCAAACATACACCTGACTGACAGGTGATTGGGAGAATGAAGTCCTCGGACAATAAGGCATGAACTCCCACCCATTATCAGCACTAACAAATCTGTTTTTCAAGTTTCTCTACCTCCCTATGATTTTCAGAAATTTTAAGAAAATCTGCAGGGACAAAAGTAAGAATAACAATAACAGAGGTCGGAGGAAATGAGCATAAAGTGCTCCTTTGCTAAAAGCAAAGTTAAAGCAGTGATTTTTGAAAATGTCAGTGGTTTCTACCTCCCCTTAAATCATCTGGAGAACCTTTGAATACCTAAAGGCTTCTTTTCCATCTCTGGAACTCAGAACACCCTAACAGATTAAAATGAGTGCATTCACCATGACCATAGTTGGTGAGCTTATCATTATTATTCAGAGTCAAGTCGTGGTAGCACAGTATTGACAAATCTATGAACTGCTTCCTTCAGTCTACCTTTGTCGGTGAATTCAGAGATGGACTTTATGCATGTACTGTAGGTTGTTAAAAGTATTGTGTGTACATACAAGAAATGGACTGCAAATCTCATCCAACTAAGGTCGGTGGAGACATGTATCTAAAGCTGGACATGGGAAGGAAAACAATTTCTCTACTAGTGATGCTGTAGCAGAGTTACATTTATTGGTGTGAGGATTTGATCGGGTTGCGAAGCAGTCTGTATGTAGCACAAACACTACATGATGCAAGTGTGCTGCATACAAAGGTGAACATTGCAAGGCACATATCATGTTCAATTCAACACAGGATTTTGACTTAACAAAAATGGAGGACTAGAGGGAGTTTTCCACGTTGCAAAAGGGGTGAATCAAGCTGGAGATAGCGATAGCAAAATTCTCAGTGGAAACAACAGACAAGAAACAGTGATGAAACATGTTTGCAATAACACAGCATTTTTCTGCCTTCTCCTCCTGCATGTTGCAACTATCATCAGAGAATTTTGGGTGCACACCCAGGGGCCAAACATGCCTTTGGGCCCTTCCAAGAATGTGAAAAAAAACAAAAACATTAAATTTCTGTGGGTGCAAACGGCAAACTGACATCACAGAGTCCTCTAGAATGCAGGTACATTTTCAGTTGGGATTTTCAAAAAAGAGGTGAAATCAAATAATTGTTACAGAAGGGCACAAGTAAAAGTGGATATACTGAAATAGGGTCATTTTAAGCAGATCTAAAGCCAGTTTTTACCCAGATGTCATTTTATAGATACTAAAAGTGAGAAGAAATGTTGGTGAAATACAGTGGGGAATGTTCTCCAAGCAGGGCCTCAAACTAACACACATACACACACACACACGATCTTTAATAAATCAGTGTTTCACGTTGGTACAGTTTCAATTAAAAACACGGGGGCTCATGAAGGCTTCATTCCGATTTGGCTGGATTACAAACAGCATCTGATGGGACCTGTTCCATGACTGTCCATGACTAAAGAGCACTCCCTGTTGTTGTGACTCGTGTTCATGTGTGTGTTTTTTAGATCCGGAATGTGGGTAGTGGGATGTGTATGGAGATCAAACACTTTGTGTCAGGGAGTCCCATCCGCCTGGAGAGCTGTGTGAAAGGACGGGGCGAGGTGGCCTGGAGTCATGGACAGGTGAGGGTCATTCTTAACACTTCCTTTTATAAAACAGCACATGAGGTTTCAATTTTCTAACCTATAGGGAAACAATGATTCAAACCTCACAGGAAGATCAACAGAGGAGAGACACAGTCTGATGTTTGTCACGTGTTCTCTGCAGGTGTTAACATTTGGTTGGAGGGAGGATATCCGGGTGGGTGACCCCATGCACACAAGGAAAGTCTGCTTTGATGCCGTCTCCCACAACAGTCTCGTCACCCTGTACGACTGTCACGGCATGAAGGGGAACCAGCTGTGGCGCTACAGAGAGGTACAGCAGAGGAAAGTGGAGACTTTGGAGTCCATTTCTTGTATAAAATGGAGGTACTCCATGAGTGCTAATATACAGTATAACAGCACTGGGACTTTTGAATCTCCATGTTTCACTCTGCTTTACAGGTGTTCTGAGCTATTAATCACATTTACCGTTATTTAGCCTACATTAAGGGTCGTCATAACAAACTTAATACAACAAAGAGAAACATATTCCAGAGATAACATTTGAGTTAAATGATTAATAGTCGTCAGAAAAGGACGACGAGACAGAAAGAAGCCTGATACTTCACTGCAAACCTCCAGGTATGCTCATATGACTTCAGGAGACAACGCAACGTGCTGATTGGCATTACACATATGCCACAAAAGTGACTGTTGACAGACTTATTTCACTGGTTGCAAAATAAATGGAAACACACAGATGGAGCCTACATGATGCAAAGTAGCTGGTCTGTGGTAAGTGTCGACCTACACAGAGCAGCAAGCTAGTGTGCACTAATGTTTATGTGTTGTTTGGCAACAGTCCAGTCTGAGTCAAGATGCGGAACCATTTGGGCCAAATAAATCATGAAATAAACAAACAAATCATAACCTGTTGCTGCTTTTTATTGTTACGAATAAATAAATGGCGCTTGTAGAAATGTTGTATAAAAGCATTATCACAACTCGAGGTCATGCTGTTACCTATGACTGAATCACAGCTGTGCTGATATACAGCACAACCGCACTCCCTCCCATGTGATACTGCTTCATTAATTAATCAAGAAGGAAATAAATGCCGTGTTCTACCTGTGTGTTCTTTTCACTACTCTCTCCTCCAGGATAAAAGTCTGTATCACCCCGTCAGTAACAGCTGTATCGACAGCAGCCCAAGCGAGCGGCGAGTCTTCATGAACACGTGCGACCCCTCCTCTCTTAGCCAGCAGTGGCTGTTTGAGAGAACCAACGCCACCGTCCTGGAGCACTTCAACCGGGGCGCTAATTGAGGCCACTGGACAATGAGATAAGGCGTCTTCCAAAGAAAAAGGCCATGAAACAATGATCACCTTTGATCAGGTGAGTAATACAACAGTAACTTGTATTTTACTGTTTTGTCAGAAGCAAAATGATGCTTTCAGTTGACTTTCATCAACTTTTCATGGGAATTGTTAATAAGAAAAGCAGCAGTTTGATTCTTTGAACTGTTAAATATCAGCCTGTCTAATTAAACAACACATTGTCTGAGGAGCTGTAAGCTGTCTGTCAATGTTCCCAGATAAGACTGGAAGCTACAAGTGAATGACGTGCCGCTTCAGAAACATTCCCAGTGGTACAGCAGCAAGGCAGCGTGCTGGCTGAGAGCAGAAGAGCTGGTCGGACCACACCCAACAACCAGAATACAGTCATACATCATGAGCTTGTGATGAGGAAGAAGGTAAACAAGAGACATGCTTACCTGAGCACCAGTGCCACCACATTTGTGATGAAAAACTGATTTAAAACAAAAAAGTTTAATTCACTGTCTGCATTCTGTCCTTCCACAGGGTGGGAGAACCACATCAAAACCTGATTGTCTTGTGGAAATCCAATAAAACAACAGAGCTCTTACAGACCTCAAGAATTTCCAAGAGTCGGAAACACAAACACGAACTCTGCTGTATTTAATGGATTGTCTTGTCACCTTGTCTTTTTCAGTTGTTGCCTTAACAATTCCAACAATGGGAAATACTTGCTCCAGATGTTTTCATCCAAGGTACCAAAAAGCAAATGTGGGACTTTTTGCAAGATATGAAAAAAAAAGCAAAACATAAAACAATCACTCGTGCACAGTGTGCAGATGCATCGCAAGACTATATATATCTATAAAGACTCATCTTGAAAGTGCAATTTTTTCCTACTGAGCAATAAAGCAACACAGTTATTTTATGTCAGTTTCTATTGTGAGATGATTTTTTATTAAAATACGTACAATATTTTGCTGTCTGATGATTTACAGGTAACTTGACTTCTCCTTCTCCTCCTTCAAGCAGTAATGGCAAACACACATTCTCCGACCTTCTAATGATTGTTTGGTTAGCAAAATGTGTGGGGCACTACCCCCCATAGCCTTTGCAAGTAAAGAAAAACACATACTATTACAGTTCATTTTATACAGCAACCTAATCCCATATCTTATCAAATACCGTCCAAGAGATGCAGGCAACCTACACTGTAAACACCATGCAGTAGCTGATGTTGTTATTTCCACATGACTCAGTCATAGTATGCAAAATATTAAACTCAACTCAACTCAACTCAAACTTTATTTATAAAGCACATTTAAAACAACCAAGACTGACCAAAGTGCTGAACAGGTCAATAGAAATAAACAAGCAAATAAGGTGAGGTACCTAATAGTACACCACAATAATAACCATAAGATACATAAAATACAATACAATAAAATAAAATACAAGAGTTATAAAATAAGATAAAAATAAGATAAAATGTTTGGGTGTCCAGCTCAACCTGAGTTAAAAGCCTGAGAGAAGAAGTGGGTTCTAAGAAAAGACTTAAAACCTCTAGGGTCTGGGCAGACCTTATGTGCAGGGGCAGGCTATTCCAGAGCCAAGGGGCAGCCGCCCCAAAGGCTCTGTCACCTCTGGTCTTCAGCCTAGTCCTAGGAGCAGCCAGTAATAGCTGACTGGCTGATCTCAAGGCTCTGGAGGGAGCATGAAAGTGCAGGAGTTCAGTTAAATGAGGGGGCGCCAGCCCATTTAAGGCTTTAAAAACAATCAATAAAATCTTAAAATCAATTCTAAAACTCACCGGAAGCCAGTGGAGTGAAGCCAAGATTGGTGTGATGTGTTCACGTTTAAGCTTTCCAGTGAGGAGGCGGGCTGCTGCGTTCTGGACAAGCTGTAGATGGTGTAGCAGTGACTGGTCAATACGGACATAAAGCGAGTTACAGTAGTCCAGACGTGAGGTTATAAAAGCATGGATTACCCTCTCTAGATTTTGGGGGGAGAGATATCCCTTTACTTTAGCTAAAAGCCTGAGTTGATAAAAATTGGTTTGTATTACTGATCTAACTTGTTTATTAAATTTAAAAGCACTGTCAAAGGTCACACCGAGATTTTTAACAGAGGAACGGATGTTAGGAGTGAAGGGGCCCAGAAAATCAGTGGGGTAATCGGAGGGGTCACATCCAAACATATTGATCTCTGTTTTATCCTCATTGAGATTTAAAAAGTTAGTGTCCATCCAGGATTTGACATGTTTTAAACAATGACTTCCCAGAATTAGGCATACTAAACATGTGCTTTATAGCTAAGACGATACACATAAGATAACCTGCAGTGAGTAAGATGGGTCCTCTTCAATCCCATCTACAGTACAAGAGAATGAGACATTCAAACCAAATGGTGCGGCACCTTTTCAGCACATGAGGCAGTAAGCTTCACCGCTTTCCAGCTGTTTTACTTCTGCTTGCAATGCTAAAGAAGTCCAGGGTCATTTTTATAAATGCTTGCAAAACAATCAGAGCTGAAGGCAAATGTCATCCCCAGCGGAAATATTTACATGATAATGACAAAAAAAGATTTTATTTTCTAAATTACCATACACACTACACCCACAGCCAACTCAAGCACCATGTATTTGACCACTCAGGTCCTTGACTCAGCACCTGTAAAACCGAGGTCACACAAGCTCCTCATCTCTGCTCAGTTTGTTGAGGAAACCTGCACAGCAAGCTAATGTTTCCCTACAAGGGACAGCAGCTGCAGAGGCTCAAAGATCATTTACCAGTTTCACTTTCTTACGGGCAGACTAAAGGCTATTTTACATTACATGATTTTCATCCCAATTTTGCATCGCGGAGACTATTGTAATCTTTTGAGTGTTCATACCTGGTTATGTGTGTTTCTGTCATCGGGAGTCCCGCCAATTGCGTTAAGACCTGTGTGTGCACACCACAATATTTCTCCACCGAGCCCTCGCCAACAGAGCCCCAGATAACGCAGTGATGTCACCAAACTATGTTTTTTAACTTGGAGACGACACATCGTAAAGGCATGGATATTCTTCCCAGTGTTGAATCAGATCTGCCTCCAGGGCCTGGGTCCAAACACAACGCGCTCCCCGTGATCCTGTTGACGCCGCCATTGTTGTTGCTTGCCCCGGCTTGTCAGTGTTGCCAGATCTTGGGAGAGAAACAAGCAACCAGGGCTATGGAAACAAGCCCAAAAGAAGCGATGGATATTTGGACCCAGAAGAAAAAAGTTTTGATATCAAGATTTGTTTTATGTAATTTAAGTATTAGACTTGAGAGAAACATTTTGCATCAAAAAAAAATTCAAAAATATTATTTATTTATTTTTTATCACATGTCCTCTGTAGAGGACATCGGGACTTAGTCGGGTCTTAAATTTCCAGAGTTAGTCAATGAGTTTCAATCGAGTTACAATGGGACTATGGAGTATTTTATGCTTTATCTCTAAATAAATGAGCTACAAAGGACTTTTACTCCCCTGGAATTATTATGTGGCTGTCTTCAATGCTTAACACTATGATGGATAGCTGTAGCAAGGGAGAGTGTATTCTTAATAGCTATACCAATGGGCCTGACGTTCCAGTCAGGGTGCAGGATTGATACCCTGTACCACTGGGTTTAAGGGCCTAGTGGTCCAACTGCACTCACCTCTCACTATCTATGATGTGATGAGGTGTAATGCTCGCTATGTAGACATTTAACACTCGCCCAGGCAATAAGAAGTGATGGGGAGCCCCATAGTTTGACCCATGACCCCTATGTGACAGACCCCAAAGACCAGGTAAACTTTATTGTGTGTGGTGGCCTAGGAAGGGTAAAGAACAGTGGAGTGAAGCTTTATAGATACTATTGTATGTGTGAATACACTCTCAGCAAGAATTGTCATTGTTTAAGGGAAATAGAGCAAGAAGTTTCTCGAAATCCTCCTTTTAGGTAGTATCCTACCACAGATGCATGGGAATGTACGTTCACCTAAGGTGTTCTTTTTTTCCAATAAACCTCCAAATTCTTGCATACACATTACTTCAGAGTCTCACTCCAAGCCAAATTTCTGCTTTCACACTGACTAACCTTTAAAATGTATTAGAAATTACGAGAAAAAAACGTCATTCTCCTTAATGGCCTTCTGCCTGCTAAATCATGGAAATTGGTTAAAAGACAGGGGGTACTAAGTGATATCCTCTACAGAGGACATTGAATAAAAGGTGTATTTTGAAAAGGTTAAAATTACTCTGGATTTCTGAAATCTCTCTAAATTAAAGTTAAGACCCTTATATTCAGGAAACTAATTAAATATTAACAAAATAATCATAACTTTTGCCAGAAAATGATCAATTACCACTCTGGCAGCAAAAAACGAGAAAAACGTAATGGCAGCCATTTTGAAAAGGGTGTGTGTTTGCCCTGTTAACCCCACCCAAATAATGTCTACATCATTAGAAAGCCCTGGATGTCCTCTTCAGAACACAATTTGACCCAAATGGATAGCATAAAGAATACTTGAGTTACACTAGTTAGACTAATGTCCTCCACAGAGGACAAAAATGAATTGTCAGGACCCAGGAGGATATAGAGAAAGACGACGTTTAGAGAGCAAGCCCAAATAAGCAACTCCACTTTAGAAACAAGCCCAAAAAAACGTAACCCACGACTACCAATATTTGTAAGCGACTTTACAAAAAAACAAGCTCAAATTTGTGGCTAATAAGCGGACCTGGCAACCCTGTGGCTTGTCCTTCTCACATTTCTTCCATCCTCCTGCATGCTGACATGGGACGTATCCCGCCTCTCGTTGGCTGATGCTCTTTGTCAGTAGTGTCAGCCTTCTCCAGTTTTCAAGCATGCCAGATATCCAGTCCCAGTCACAGATGAGGAGGCGACTTGCTCGTAGGCTTGTTCACACACGAGGACTCGTCGTGGCAGACTATCTGCCGCATGTCCGACCCAAGGTGGCTCTCAAGATCCTCTGCGATGTCAAAATCGTGGTGAAAATCATGTAATGTGAGCTAGGCTTTAGTCATCAAGCTGAGGGGCAATGCCAATATACTGTGAGCATGAATCTGATATTAATGCCTATCGAATGCCACTGTGGTCAAACAAGTGGAATCAACTGCAAAATATGCTCTAAACATGATCTTTTTGCACGCTATTGCTCTCTAAATACCAGGCTTTTAATATTAGTCCTTGGCAGTCAGAAATCTATTTCACCAAATGTCTTATCCTAACATGGATGTTAAAAAACAACCTTTGAGCTTTCATACATCCATTTATGGATACACATGTATGCAGCTTCAGACTCAATACACAGCACAAATGCTAACAATCCAATAGAAAAGCTTTTCCATAGCCCACACTGGACAGCTTACATTAGTCATAGTGGTACAAAATGACATCCCAGCATTAGGCGTAATGGAAATCCACTTCAGAGCCCCTATATGGTACATACAGTACAGATAAAAGAGGCTGTCATGACATATATGAGTCCTTTAAGCTATAACATACACCTGTAAGACGTTATTTCGAGGCCTAAGAGACACCTGAGGGAGAAAGAAATGAGGAAAAAGAACAGTGCTGTTTCGTTCATTGCAGAGAAACCTTCTACAGGAAACCACCAGAGTTTAATGCAGGAGGGAATGTAACATGACCCACGCTTCTCCGTCACACAGTTCTCTCTCTGCAGCTTTTTTTTTTCAACTTGTTAGTCATAATTTGTGAGACATACACTCACTGCTATTCACCCAATGCTGACTTGATAATAATGATAATATGAAGACTCTTTTTTTCCTTGAAAAATTATATTTTAAGTTTGTGATATGCGTGTGTGTGTGTGTGTGTGTTTAGAGTATCCAACTCAATTAACGACTAGAGACTTTGGTCATAGGTGAGAGTCGAGCAACGTTGATATAGCATGGGTGGAGTTAGGTAAGACGTCTATTACGCATAAAGACAAGGTGCAATACGTTTACATTTTCTTCACACTTTTACTTTTTGGTTCGTTTGTTTTTCAAAACTCTATCTGCTACGTATTTTTGGTATTTATATTTTGTTATTTGCATACTGACAGTTGTATCTTAACAGTGTCCCTCTGTATTTCAATAACTTTCTTCTTTTTTTTACATTTAATAATTTATAACTGGTACATATATTGTACTTCTATTGATTCTCATATCTTGATCAGAGATGCAACTGCAGTTTGCTCGTCTGCAGCAATGACAATAAAGCTCTCTTGAATATTAAAAGTATGTTTTCCCACACACTACTTCTGTAAACTTGAACATGAATGAACATGGCTGCTGAGGTCAAGAGTAAACATTCATTACTGTAAGACCTTTCAAAAACACTTCACTTTGTGTAGGACGTATTCTCATTTCATAGCGTGCTGTTTTGGCAATTATGCTAGAAATACATATTTTTTCAAAAAATGTAATACTTTACTGTCCAAGAGCTGCAGCTGTGGTTTGCTCCTCCATTTCCTTTGTGTATAGCATTATGGGGCAATATTCATTAACATTACAACACTCTGAACAGACTCTAAACAAAAGTGTGTGATGTGAATTAATCAACATGCCCTCTGCCTGCCTTGGAACTGAATCCCATCAGAGCCTCTTCTGCTTTCAGAATTTGCAGCTCTACAAGTAAAATAAATATCAAAAACTGAGATGACTTCTCACTTCTCACACAATCAATTCATGCTTAAAGAAACATTGGTAGACAAGCTCATTGGCTGTGCCGCTCTGAAGTAGAATGAGTTTGAAGTGACAGACCGGCTCGTGTTCTGATTAAACAGAATATTTTCACTTTCTGCTCGTCGCTGGGAGTGCTGTTTGAGGAGATGTGTGATTGAAACTTTGACATCTTGAGCTCCAAACAAATGCAGAGACAATCAGAAGTGAATGGCGGGTAATCTTCGCAATTACTGACTCTGGTGCTTTATGTGTAATGCGCTGTGTCGAGTCAATTTCACAAAGGGGGAGAGACCCACTGTCACTTGAATTCCATTTCCAGTTCCACATTTGCCTCCATCATATTATGACCCTGCAAATTGCATCCACTCCTTCTGATAATGTGCAATATGAATATTAGCATTAAACAGAAAGACAGATGCAAGCCAAATACAAAAACTGAATCAAACAAATACAATAAATACGCTCATATATTGCCTCAGAACAAGAGGGTTGAGGGTTTGAACCTGCTGGCTGGCAGCCCTTCTCTGAGGTTAGCTTGGGGTTTCTCCAGATGCTTGGGCAGTCCAAAGACATGGAGATTAGGTGAACTCTAAATTTCCTGCAGGTTTGAATGTGAGTGTGAATAGTTCTCTGTCACAATGTGTCAGCCCTGTGATTGCCTGATGACCTGTCCAGGATGTACCCAAGAGTGCATTTTCTCCTTCTGGTGAGACGCCTGCTGCTAGTCTAACTAATAACCAAATGCTCCTGGCTTCTGATTCCTTCAGTCCAGGGAGCCATGAGAGGTGTGACAGGCTGTTCATAACCTATCAGCTGAATAATTACAGCTAACCTGCTTCTCCACAGGGCTTCACTGCTATAAACGGCCCCGCTGTCACACACTAATGGAAAATCACGGCCGTGGCAGTGTTGCAGTGGCAGGCTCAAGTCACCCGGGACATGGGTGGACATATTCGGGTCATATCCTTTAACACGCCTCGCTGTTTAAAGAGGCAGTTTGGAGCTGTTCTACAAGGACATTTTCATGACGTTGCCGCTTGTTTGTGCATATTCCAGTCTGGATACCATTGATTTTCTGTCCACACTCCACATTTACAATGTGGGGACTTGCAAGCTCTAAACTAGCTATCAGAAATAATTAATTAAGTATAAAAATGAATATTAATTATGTTAAATAATATGATTTAATTAACATTAAATCGTAAAGGGCCACGACCCTACGATAAAGGGATATTAATTAGCTTCTAAGTCAAATAAAATAAACTACCAATTTGGAGTGAGGAGAAAAACGTGCAACACACACACCCACAGACAGAGTTTTTGTCATTATATAGTCAGATTAAACATTAAATCACACAGTCATGTTCATAGAGACATGGTGCTAAAACTTACTTTTTAAACTTTATATCACATTTATTCGGCAGACACACACAGAGTTTTCATCATTATATAGTAAGATAATGATCTAACCAAAATTTTCATTACAGTAGTAATGGTTAAAGGATTTGGAGCCTTAAATAGAAGCGGATGGCAAGATTCACTTTTATACACTGAATGGACACCAAAAGAGTGTGTATGTGTGTGTGTGTGTGTGTGTGTGTGTGTGTGTGTTTGTGTATGACCATGAACAGACAAAGACAAATTGACCGTCTGTGTTCAGAATGGAGGCTGCATGGCCTAAAAACATATGCTGGACAAAAGAAAACCACAAAGATGGCCAAATCAAGAATGGTGACTGAGAGAGGTCTTTGCTTTTTATAAACACATGTTTTTGGTTAGAGGAACAATAGAGCACGTGGAGCGGGAGCTTTGAGTTTCCTTTTGGTGTGTCAGACTATCTTTAAAAGCCAAATTCGAGTGCATGTGTGCGATCTGTGTGGGATAAAGGTATTGGGTTAGTAAAGAGGGTGGTTATGCATCCCAAACCCTGTCTCTATAGCTCCTTTTACACTGCCAGATTTTCAGCGAATGTTGGGCCATTTTACTGGCAAGCTGCGAGTGTTTAGACACACGGAGCCGGATTGGCGAGTTGATCCGAGGTGCCCAATTTTCCGATGCATATGGGGTAGACATATTAGCAGAACCTTTTTGGTTTAAAGTGAACGAGGCGGCCTTCTGCAACGGGAGGGGCTGTTGAAGATTTGTGGGAGGAGCTGTTGATGACGCCGCACGTGCGACCCACTGGCGGTGGATAAACAGGAAACAGCTGATAGCAGGAATTAGCAAGCAGCTAGTAGCAAGAGGGAAACACAAACCTGACAGACACTGTAAAGATGAACAACTGGGGAGACAAGGAATTGCGCGCCCTCCTTGTCCTCGCAAACGAAGAGGCCATTAACCGTCAGATGACGGGGACGGTGAAGAACGGGACGACTTATGAGAGAATCACCGAAGGACTAACCAGCCGCGGCTTCCCTCCCACGTCACTGTTACCATCACACACTGAGATACACCTTTTGTTACTTGCTCACGCCCCCCATTGCCCCGAAAAAGGCGCATTCTGTATAAACAAAACTAGGCAGGCGGCATTTTGCTGCACTCTCCGATTTTGTTTTTATACTGCCAATGCTGAAAAAAGACTGATTGGGCTTTCCTGCAAATTTGCAACTAACTTACTTTGTTTGCTTTGTTGCTAAGTTAGCTGACAGACTTTGTGTCCACTAACCAGGAATCTGAGGCAGGGTCCCATGCCATCTGCCATTAAGAGTTCTGTGTCTGATTGGAGCAGGCCACATGAGGTTAAGAGCTGAGCAGCAGCACCAGCCCATCCACTCATTGGTGCCTAAAACAGTACTTTGCTGATTTCCAACCAGTATTGTATGAAAACAATGTGGGTAATATGTGTAAATGATCAGTGATAAACTTTCCTCTGTCTGTTGTAACTTCTCGCCCCCTGGCCAAACTCCACTGGATGACGTCATTTACATCATCTGGCAGAATTTCGCAGGCTCTTGGCTGTTGCTTGAGCTACAGGCAACTGAAGACACAGGTAAATGGATGCTATCTAGCATTAGCTGCACTTAACAGCAATAACCCTGACATTCACACAGAGGCACACATCTGAATTTAGGGGAGATACGCAAATACAGACTTTATGGGGTGTAACGGAAAAGTAATATAACCAGTAGCGTAACCAATTACTGTTGACAGGGAGTAATATGTAACGTAATGTTATTACTTTTGAAAAGAGTAACGAGTAATGGGTAATATATTAGATTTTTAGAGCAAGGAGCCCAACACTGGCCATGATACTGTCAAAATTGTGAAGTGTTTTAAGTTTTCACAGCAGCCTTCCTCCCCTTCAACACAACAGCTTGTCCCTTACTCTGCATATTCTCATCATCCCTCTGGCAGTTAAGCAAATCATATTTTTCCACTCTAAATTCTGTATGAGGCTCAGAGAGTAGTGAAATACCTGTTGTTATATTTACATAAACCCAACCAACCTGTGTGAGTAAATCACAGAATGGAACTGCAGAATAACAACAGTGTCGTGACAGCCATGAGCAGAAACTGCAGCTCATTGTACTGCAGTCAGTTACTCGCCGTTGTTGGCGACACACACATGCTGCTGTCACCTCCGTCTTTGAGCAGATTTATACAGCATGCTATATATTCTGTTCAGGTTGCCTGCACCAGGCACACAGCCAAAAGCAGCTCGCGTACAGGAGGCAAACTGCTCTTCACTGACTCTTAGAGAGAGAGAAAGCCGTAAAGAATGTCAGTCGGAAATTAGAGTTTAGAGTTTACATTGCATAACAAGGTCTATACTGGTGTTTCTGTTTTTTCAGTCCATTTACAACAAATCAACTATTTACTGCTGTTGTTTAGTTTTTTAGTGTTTTTTCCCACAGTCTAGGCAGCCAGTCTTTTCTGTTTATTTCGCGACATTGTGAAAATCACCTCACAAAGACATGAAACTTCCTTGAGTTTAGTATCGTTAACAGCAATGGTTAATGCTCTTGCGTGTCTGCAAGAGCAACAACCAGGACTCAGGGCACAGAAGCAGATTCTTCAGGGAGATTACATATACTTCAGGTCACTACTCAGTCAGACAGGCTTTAAAACTGTCCACACCAGCATTGCAAGATGAACAATAACTATCATATTTGTATGGTAATATTCCCCTTTGTGGGATGTACCATTAATGCCAAAAAGTGCTATAATGGACAAAAATTTGTCAGTTTTGTAATGCTGAAAATTAGTCTTTGCTTTTAGTCTTCGCTATCTCATTTCAATTTATTTCCTGACATGATCAGGACAGCAAATAGCAAAGCAACTGCACTGCAAAGCCATGTAATTTGACAAAAATAAAAGCTGACATGATGCCTACTGTGATGGATTACCTATCTCAAGCAAGTTCGAAGTCTCTGCAAGTTCATTTCCTTAGTGTACAGAAATTAACATAAACACCACAGACTGCATAGAAGGATGGAAAACGACTATGCTTCAGTTTGTCAGCACTGATGTCAGTCGTACAGGATTTGTGTTAAATGGGGTAAAACATGCAGCGACACTGAAATGATCCCCCACTGTTCTTAAGTCCAACATTTATTTAAGTTAAAATGTGATCATTTACTCGAAGAATTTTGAAACATATGTTTGCTGAAATGATTCTGCCTGTCTGATCCTTCAGGCTAACATATAGACCTTGGCAAGGCCTACATTTCCCAGACCCTATGGCATGTTTTTTATCATGGGAGCTGGACCAAACCAGCTATGTTCTGTCGCTGTTCCTCAGGCTACGAGGTTAGAAGGTTTGCACCAGAAAGGTTAGAGGGATGTTACCTGGAAGCACACCTGTCACCAAAAAAAATTTGGTCTTTACGAACACTTCGGCCGAGGCAATGCTAATCTGATGGGCATTGCGGTGACATGAATTGCCTTGACACTGTCTTGCTTGGCGTGATAATGTCTAACAAGTTGTTTAAAGAAGGGACCAGCAGCATGAAATTACAAAGCATATTTCTGATCCCCAGAGGATGAACCCATAACATTCCCAGCACAGCAGGGGCCTACCTCTAGGACCACATATGTCACGCTCTGCACATGAGTACACCATTACCAGCAAGGCAGTTTGTCATTATCTTTGCAGAGCAAATCCATGCTTGCATAGAGGGTGAACATTCTTTATTTGAATGCCCAAATAACCTTTTCTGCAGCTCCTGGGGCTGCTACTGCGGTTTAAGACTTTTAATCTAGTTTCTCTCTAGTATTTTAGTTCGTATGATCTCGGGTTCTTCCTTTAAATATCACACATGAGACATTAAACCCTTGAAGAGGATAAATTGTATACATGAGTGGAAGATTGAGACCCTTGTATTTGATTGCAGGCTCTGGATCCTCTAAGCACATTGTGGAACGACATCTGCAAAATCAGGCCAATCCACAGCGAGAAAAAAAAAAAAAAAAAAAAGCAGCACCATTCTTCACCTAACTGACAGATTTGTACAGGGAGGGCGGAGCTGAGATGGATGTGAAGCCTGGGTTTCTAAGATCACACAGAAGTGCTCACTTGAAAGCCAGAAAGCTGAAAAGGAAACACTTTTCGTTCAGCACCCCTGAGATGGCCTATCATTTTAATTCCATTTCATCTTGTTTTAAGCCACATCTCATGGCATGCGGCGCGCTCAATCCTACATTCGGTGCATTTATTTGAATGCTTTAAGATAGGATGATGACAACTAAAGAAAAATCCACCTTCTCACCGCAGTATATATCACTGCTCTGTGAAGTTTACTGCACACCAGGAGGTGTTTTTTTTTTTTTTTGATCAAGTGGTGTAATTTAATCTCTGTATCCATTTATCCTCAAGCCTTACCTCACCTTCTTCAGTTGTCAATTTCCTACATTTCCCAGAGTGCTTTTCAACAGATTTCCATTACAATGCTTTCAGCAACACACATGGGCACAGAAATCAGTATTGTCAGGAGAGAGGGAGATAATTCTGATAATTTCTCCACCACTGTGAAAGTAAAAATTATTATCATTAAATCTATGTACTTTTTCTACAAAAGATGTATAATGATTGTTGAACATCAGTGCAAAATGGAAGCTTTAGAAGGAAGGACTCAGTAATAATAACTTTATCTCCTGATTTAATCTCCCTACATTTCCTCCCAGTCTATTTTGGAATTCATTTTTAGATCACTGATGTATTTCATTGATCTCCTAAATCCACTGGGTGACATTTTCATGTCCTGTAACCCAGGCAACCCTGACCTGCCTCTGATCAATCCACACGTTGATTTTCTCAACCCACTGTCGACCTTAAGCTCCTCTCTGCCTTTCTACAAACACTGACTCTCATGTTTGGCCCACATCCTCATCCTCTCATCCATTCACAGAGGTGTTCATTCCCCAACAAAAGAATCAAACACAGGGAGGAAAAAAATGGCAATTCATTCTTTCATAAAAGGCCATTGCAGGAAGGATCAGAGAAATCCCTTACAGGCCACACAGCAGAATAAAAAGCATATTGTCCTCATTTGCATTCACTATATGCTTTGGTACATGGTAAGTAAGTTGAAACAATAAAGGACATTTGCTGAATAAGTTAATCTAAATCAGAACACTGGACAGGCCACTGGAAGCCCAATGCTTAGGCAATCAGAGCAATGTATTTTACATTAAGCTGACGGTGGTGATGCTGACGATAGAGCTGCCAGGCAAGAGGAAAAGAGGGAGGCCAAATAGGAGGCATCTATAGTATATGCGGTGAGGTCGGACATACAGATGGTTAGCGTGACAGAGGAGGAGCTAGAGAACAGGAAGATGTGGAAACAGATGATTTCCACCATGGCAGCTCCGAAAGAAGAAGAGCACTTACCCAGTAACTCTAAATGCAAATCTTCATATTGGATTAGAATAGCTGGAAAAACAATGTAGTTTAATTATGCTGACACTTACCTCAATCTGAATCTCCAGACACATCCAGATACACTTAGAAAGCCAATAACAACACCTGATGCAAAAACCAGTCAAGTGCACACAATGACATTATCCTTGTGCAGAGTGGATTATAGATGAATGCCTCATAGCACCAGTTAATGCAGATCAAGATGGATTGAGAAAAACAAATCCAACCCTGCAATTTCAAATTTTGGCAAGGATGAACTGAGAGTTTTATCTGCCATTATGGCTCTGCTGTAGTTTTTTTTATCCTTAAGGAAAATCAGGGAAATCTCCAAGGGAGAACCAGTGTCTGTAAACTAAAGCTACCCTCCAACACACATCCTTCAGTCTGAATGCCTAACCTGGATGTGTCTTACAAAGACCAACCAATTAGGAATAATGATGATGATCAAATGATGTCCGACCTTTCTCTCGAAAGGAAAAAATTACAAGAGTTTACAGAAAGAGTTTAGAGGTCTTGGGGTATTACTTAAGATGTGGAAAAAGGTGTATAAAGCCTTGTATGGAATAAAAAAAATATGTGTTGTAGAAGTACAATGCTAAACCACTGGAGTACTCTTTTTAACACTGGGTAAATTTTTTATTTTATTTATTATATATATATATTTTTTTTTAAATATATTTTTTAGGGCATTTTTGCCTTTAATTGACAGGATAGTGAAGTGTGAAGGGGGGAGAGAGAGAGAGAGGGAGAGACATGCAGCAAAGGGCCACAGGGTGGAGTTGAACCCGGGCCGCTGCAGCAACAGCCTTGTACATGGGGCGCCTGCTCTACCACTAAGCCACCGACGCCCCAAACACTGGGTAAATTACTAGAAATCCTAGACCCGCGGCTGTGATAAATTAAGTCATTCTTTTCTTCACCGAATTCCACTGGACCTTTACGAAGTCTTTCAATATTTGTAAAATAGACTTGATTTTTAAAAGAACAATTCTCTCAAATTAGAATGTTTAAAATGTTGCACCCATGCTTGATTTGGTCTTGGTATTACGCTGCTTTGCTAAACCTGGCTAGTGAAACCTCATCACCTAAGGCTAGCAAGCCTGTAACTTAGTGCCGCTCCCTATGTGTTGCATCAAACACGAGAAATGCACCTGGACTTCCCTGGATGGGTGTGACCTCAGCTATCTATGAGGCTAGTGGTTGACTCACCCCCAGGCCACCACTCTTGCTCCTCAAGACCAGCTCGCTTGGACCAGATGACTCCGCTGGACACCCTTTGGGTGCTGTTCCGTCACACCAGTTGGCCGGCCAGCTCACTCTTCTTTGTGGTTGTTCAGAGTGAGTGTGCATTTACATGGATAATTCGTGGTGGCGTGTCAAACGCTTTGTCAGTCTCTTTTGTCTTCTGAATGTCTTGCCTCTGGCGTCTCCCTCATGGTGCGCCCGCTCAGCTCAAAGGCCTCCCCAGCTCTCCCTCCAGGTGCGGCTGATAGCAGCTAATGTGTCATTACCACCAACCCCCAAGTGTGACGTCAGTGCTGACCCTGCCTCCTACCACTTGCCTTAACCACACCCACAAGACATTCAATACATTACCAGTGAAGCTACCATAATATTGGACAACTGCAGTGTTTGGGGAAGTCTTTATTCTGTTTGCCATGGGAGTGGTTGTTGTTGTGGAACTATCACAGCCCTGGCCATATAAAGTTATTCTGAGTAATCAGTAATGTGTTAAGGCACCAGTATGCTTTTTCAAAGGTGTTTTTTGAATGGCCAGATGGCTTGAGAAACTCCATCCCCCCACATCTGACTGACATTAGATTTCAAAAATTCCTACAACTTTCTGAAATGGACACTCTCATTCCGCACAGCTTCATGCTGTGAAGTCTTGGTCTCTGAACAGCTTTTTGCCCCACTTTTGGACAGCTATCAAACACATCACAACATTAGCATTAATTTGGTATTGTGTTTGCGACCCCTCATGAATTCAAACATTTACTCTCCTTTTCGTTCTCTTTTGCTCACCACTATCCCTGAGAACAACATCTAGCCTTTTATATAGTTTATGTTCCACTTTCTTTACATACTAGTTGCTAACTTTGTCACCACTTGGTGCTGGGCTGGTAGTGTAGCGTACAGCAAGTTAACAAGAGCTTGTCTGTTAAACACGACTGCCTGCTATGGGTGGAAATGAGGCTGATGAGAACACTCAGCCTGAACCAAACAGTAAATGTTGCAAAACTAAAACTATGGGTCAAAAGAGGCTGAAAAAATCATTAATCTGGGAGAAGTGGGTGAAAATTATCTCTATGATTTCAGCCCAGTAGCTTTTCATCATATTACAGATTCATTTGATTCAATATTAATATCGAAAAAGCAGGTTTAAGTTTCCCTGAGCCAGTTTCTTTCTCATCACCAATGCAGGCGGAGCCCCTCTTGGAAATGTTGGCTGTGTGTTAATCTTCAGACTTCATACTGTAAACATGACCTACTTGGTTCAGTTTCATCCAGCCCATAAAATTCATTAATCCTTCATGGAGCAATTTTCATTGCAGACATTAAATCAAACACTAAAAACTGCACGCACACACACACACACACACACACACAGAATAACCTTCAGAAACTTGCTCCATGTTCGGCAGCATGAATCTGTCACATAAAGAAGCGTGAAGAGTGAAGAGCCTCTCTAATGTGCCTGCCTCGCCTCCATTCAGTGTCCCAAAAACCCTCCGACTTGTCAGAGTAATTTTCTTCACTTGAAATTAGCTGCTTCTAATAAAATTTTAATTCAGTTATTACAAGCACAGTAACGCCTCAAGTGCTGCCCCTAAGCCCTGTCTGGCTTATGGAAATGTATCCGCCAGATGCACTTAAGCCTCATGCAAATGAATTTTAATTTGGTGGAAATTGGTTCTGTTCATTAACGCGACATAACTCGAGCTAGGAATGGAATTTGACCATTTGTCTCCACACATTGACATCAGTTCAATTTGGCTGAAGGAGCGCTCTGAAGGACAACGAGTTTGCTCCACTTGAAGATACTCATTGGGGTCCTATGAAGTCAATAACTACATTTTCGCCAAATGACTCTCTGCAAAAAACTTGGTGCAATTTCCCCTGTTCCAGCTGCTCCAGTAATGGCTGGAAATCTATTTCAGGAAGGAGAGAAACTGTGACTGATGAAAGTTAAATTTCCCAGGAGAAACCACTGTAACACATGGACTTGTATTGGGATGCATCTTATGCACTGTTGTGGGCAAAAGAGTGAATTTTAGAGTGTTTAGTGATCCTCTATGGCAGTGGCGGAGCCAGATTTTGTAATCATTCAGGGGTCAGCCCAAACCTAGGGGGGTCCAGGGGAGATTTTTTACCTAATTATGGAATCTTTATGAACTATTTTCAAGCCATTTGAGATGATAAAATACCTGAAAATAACTTCACAGACTATGTTCTTTCATCTACGTTATGTTGCAAAAATTAGGCATATCCTGTCTCAGAGAGATGCAGAAACATTGGTCCACGCATTTGTTACCTCTCGGCTGGATTACTGCATTTCTTTATTATCACGTTGTTCTAGCAATCCTTTAAAAACTCTCCAGCTGATCCAGAATGCAGCGGCACATGTACTGACGCACTGGCTCCTGTAAAATCCAGAACTGAATTTAAAATCCTTCTCCTAACTTACAAAGCTCTAAATGGTCAGGCTCCCTCATATCTTTAGAGAGCTCATAGTGCCACATTATCCCACCAGAACACTGCGCTTTGAGAATGCAGGGTTACGCGTGATTCTTTAAAGGGATAGTGCACCCAGAAATGAAAATTCAGCCATTATCTACTCACCCATATGTCGAGGAAAGCTCAGGTGAAGTTTTAGAGTCCTCACATTACTTGCGGAGATCCAAGGCCCAATGCCCCAGATTCAAACGTCCAAAAACACCTGGTTTCAATTATGTGTTTTTGGACGTTTGAATCTCGGGCGCCGTCAGCCACCATTAGGTGGAGTTGTGTTGCTACCTCCTCTCCCCTTGGATCTCCGCAAGTGATGTGAGGACTCTAAAACTTCACCTGAGCCTCCCTCGGCATATGGGTGAGTAGATAATGGCTGAATTTTCATTTTTGGGTGCACTATCCCTTTAAGTCTTCAAAAGTAGATCAGGAGCCAGAGCCTTCAGCTGTCAGGCTCCTCTCCCGTGGAATCATCTTCCTGTTTCGGTCCAGGAGGCAGATACCGTCTCCACATTTAAGACTAGACTTAAGACTTTCCTTTTTGATAAAGCTTATAGTTAGAGCTGGCTCAGGCTTGTCTTGTACCAGCCCCTAGTTGGGCTGACATAGGCTCCAGGGACCTTCTATGATACACTGAGCCCCTGAGTTGGTTCTACTTAATTTGATAACATTTATATCCTATTAATGTATGTCACTGACTTCTTCTCTGGAGCCTTTAATGCTCCACTGTCTCACAGGTTCCCTCAAATTGCAGCTACGCCTGGATCGTGGATCCTGGTTACAATGCTGTTGTGGTCCTGCCTGATGCCTGCCTCAGTTGCTTTTCCTGAGATTTCTACCATTTACTCAATTATTAGAATTCTTTAAGAAACAGCATAGTAGGATTAACAGTGTAGGCTTATCTGCATGACACAAAGTTTAAGGTCCTTACAACTTAAAAGTTTTGGGGCTTTTGAGAAAAGACTCAGGACTGGAGCCCCAGATGCCACCCTCCCATCCACATCCCCCACCCTGCTCTACCTCTGCTTTCTGGGATGAAAAATGGATGCCCAAATAGGTGCTAGTAGATGTATTCCATGACAGTCTGACAGCTTTTTAATAATCTGTCACATCCTGGCTTTTCTTTCCATAAACTGTAAGTGTTTACAAATATACAAACAGCTCGCAGCACAAGCTGTCTTCTGTTTTTACACTCTGAAATATTAAATATTAGCAATAGTCCTCATGAATTTAAGATGGATTCTCACATCAGTGTTGCTTCTCCAAAAACTGTCAGCATGTTTAGTGAGGAGAGGGACTCAGTGGCCCGGTGAGGGATCATTACTGTAACCTGATTCAGTTGACATGTATGCCGTTCAAGTGAGCCACTAACCCCATGACATTATTCATTGTCAGTATGCAAATCAAAGTGTAGCTGTTTCTTAAATGTATTCTCAAACCTCATATCTGTGCCAGTGTTTGTCAGGGCTGTGAGAATCACTTCTAGAAATCCTAGAAATGTAAGCCAGGCCAAAACGCTTAAAATATTCAGATCTCAAGAGTATGAATTAGGAGTTATTTAAGAAGTGTACTACACGCTCTCTCAGTGAGAAGATCTTCTCTTCCATCCAGTCGTAAAATGAAATTGATGATGACTACAACATCTTTCCCCTCAGTAGTTGCGATGTGTTGTTAGGTAGGTACAGTCAAAAAGTCGAGCTCAGTAACTGGGGAAGTAAAGTAGGACTAATATGAGTTTATCTTTTTATCGATTACTTCAAACACACTAAACTATTTGCAACTCTCTTAGTTCGATTGTAGCATAATCATATACTTTAATTCATAGCCGTAAGTAGCACAACAGCTGTGAGGACATGCGTTGGTGGTTGACCAGCGGGGGTGGAGGATGATACTGACTAAACATTGGAAGCGGCTTCCTTCCTTTCACTCTGCTGTATCCACGGAAAGGCATTGTGGTTCTGTACATCACCTGTATTGTAGGAACATATCTTATTTGCAAGCGTGAGTATATATCTGTTTAAAACAAGAAAAAGTTCCATCTTTTTGTGGCAAAAACAGGAGACTCTTATTCTGCTTTATAGTGTTGTTGACAATGCCACCTCGGGGAATTTCACCCACAGGAAATTAATAAAGCACTTAACCACTAGAAAGCCCTATTCGGGATTAGTTTTACATAGGTACGTGGGGTAAAGTAATAATTACCAGAGATTTTAGTCCCGTCCGAATGTGCCATGTTAGTAATCATTACCGCACAATGTCAGTAAAGATTACCGCGACTTTTACCTTCTGTAAAAGGGTCCCGGAAAATTACCTCAGGTAATACTAATCCCGTGCGAATTGACCAGCAGTAAATATGTGTGTTAGGGCTGTCAAAAAAAAAATCGATGTTCAAAATATATTCAAATATATATACTTTTTATAAGTTTGAACCTAAATTTAATAATTTGAATATCATTAATGATTAATTAATACTATCAATAATGTTGTATAACACGGCGAATCCCGTTCGGGTGGAGATGGCTCGCGCACAAGCCGGGCCAGAGAGGGACATAGCAATGGAGGGAGAGGCGCCGACGGAGGAGCCCGCTGCGCCAACACCACCAACTGCGCTGTCCACGATGTGTGACCTGTTCGGGGAGACAAACAGGGAGAAGGTTGCACCTGCTGCCTCCCTGCCTACCCCTCTTGAAGAAGAGATGAAACGTTACCAGAATGAGACACCACTACGAGCTGACCAGGATTCACTCTTGTGGTGGTAAACTACGCACTGAAGTATCCAAACTTTGCTCAGATAGCGAGACAGAAGCTGGTCATACCTGGCACTTCAGTGAAGTCAGAACGGGTGTTTTCATCCGAGTGTCACGTTCATATTGCGCCAGCAATAAGCATCTTATTTTTTTGTTTTTTTTTGTAAAAAAAAAAAAAAAGAAGGAAAAAAAAAGAATAATAATAATAAATTTGAATATTATTTGAACTCTACTAAATTAATTAGAAAATATTCAAACTCAATTTCATGGTGCTTTTGACAGCCCTAATACGCACATGACGACAGGAGGGGACGGCGGTGCGTGAATGGATTTACCCCTCCCACTTGTGGTAGTTTTACTGATATTTCTTATCCCGTGCGAATCGGCCATTAATATTACCGACGTCCTGTGGTAAAGTGACATTACCCCACGTGCCCATGTAAAACTAATCCCATCCGAATAGTGCTTAAGACTCAAAAGGTCACACAGATTAAAAATCACTTTCACCTACGACATGGTTATCAAAATAAAACAAACATAAGTTTATTAAAAAATAGTTCTTAAGACTCAAAAGGTCACACCCTCCAGTACTCTTAGATCCTCTTTTGCAATCCAGCTCATCACTGTCTGCCTGCTTGACTACAACGGATTCTAGTCATCACTGATGGCCTATATCACCAAGAACTTAAAAAATGTGGGCGGCACGGTGGTGTGGTGGTTAGCACTGTCGCCTCACCGCAAGAGGGTTGCCAGTTCAATCCCGGGTGTGGGAGCCCTTCTGTGCGGAGTTTGCATGCTCTCCCTGTGTCAGCGTGGGTTCTCTCCGGGCACTCCGGCTTCCTCCCACAGTCCAAAGACATGCAGATTGGGGACTAGGTTAATTGATGACTCTTAAGAGTTTTGTGCCTATTAGAATGAATATCAGTTCAGATCTTGTTAAAAAGTACTGCAAAAATAAGGTAAAGCATAAACACCTTTTTCAGTCTCTGGAAGAGAGCTGCAGTCATACTGACACAGGCGCTGCTTTAACACCTCACAGGTACCGTCCTCTCTCTCCTCTGACAAGAATCAGTGTTACATCAAGCTGTCTGTCAGATTTCTCTGTTCTGTCAGGCTTCACAGACGAAGGAGGCCTTTGCTGAGCTTCATTCTGGTTTGAAAAAGAATACCTTAAAAGTGACATGGTGGTTTTAATAGAAGGGCAGCCTTTTCAACAGAAACACAAGTTTCTCATGCAGAACAGCGCTGACATGAGTCAGAATAAAATGTAACAGGAGAATATTTGGAGGATTATTTCTCAGTCTAAATTCAGTCATGTCTACACTTTCAATCTGAGTGCTGGCTCAGATCTAAAAATTCAAATAAAAAGGCTCTGAGTCTGCTGTTTTTATGTCTGGCTTTTGTGAAAGTGTCTTTCCTTCTTAGTCTATAAAAAACACTGAAGGAATTTCTTGCTGTAAAATGAGAAAAATGGGGCTGGTTGAAACAGTTTTTAGAGAGAAAACACTGATGCAAATCTTTTTTTTTCCCTCAATAATTTGATTCTTGCAGCATTTGATTAAGGAGGTGTAGTCCATGCTGTCACAGGCAGACTGTTGGTTGACAGGAGGCATTTAACCACTAAATTATTAACATCATATTATCAAATTACTCATATTTTCGTTTAATGGCTGATGATTTCAATGTTGAACTTAAGTGTTAATTCAAAATCCCCAGTTATTAGAGTGGCCTTCAATGTGACTGTACTGTCAGAGAGCAGCCAGTTGACTTGTGATGTGTCAGTCAGCCTCAGTGGATGTGCTGCTGACAAACCTCATCAAGATAAAACGCCTGCCCTCTTGTTGCCTCTGGATAACCACACAACCTGCAAAAAAACGGGACTGTCAGATGGTTAAAGTGCTTGAACACATACTGGAGTATAGAAAGTGAAGGAAAGCAAAAAAGTACATGTATACAAGAACAGTACTTAAGTACTTGAATATTTCAATTTTATGCAACTTTGACTTTTTCACAACATTTCAGTGGAAAATCTTTTCCTCACTTCATTTATATGATAGCTTTAGTTGCTAGTTACTTTTCAGCTCATGATAAATTTATAAAATACAATGCTTTGTAGAAAATTAAACCAGTGGTTTCCAACTGTTTTGGTGTGTAACCCCTCGCAAAAAAGCAGTTTGTAGTTGAGGGCTGCTAGTTACTTTTCAGATGTCTAGTTTTTAGCAGTTCTACAAAAAGTGTTGTTTTTCCTCTACACGAGAATGGTCTTTCAGTGTCAGAAACCAACGACAAAAGGCGTCCTTTAACGTCAGCATGATACGGCGCCCAGCAGGGGGAAACGCTGCGGGACAAGGACGAAAGTTAGGGCGGCGAAAGTCCGAGTGGGGTGGCCCAAGGTGGTGGTGGATGGGTCCAACAAACAGCAACTGTTCGCAACCTGTAAGATTCTAAAGTCAAACCCTGTTCTTTTTCCTAAACCTACCCACTTCCCTTTGTTGCCTAGATCCAAACGTGTGTTTGTTGCTGAAGGAAAAAAAAAAGTCAATTTGCTGTGTTGTACTGACGTAGGGTGTTTATTTTGAAGGAGACTGTATGCAAACATTAAATTTCCTGTGAAAACGGAAGTGTATTTTGAAAGACGAGAACTTGACACGGTGTCCCAGAACATCAACAACCGACGCACCCAGGGCACCTTGCACATCGTATGTGGACGTGGAAAGTCCATGACCAAAACCTTCTTTCCTAACACATCAATTGTCTCTTGACCCATCAGATTCATCCTGTGACTCTTTGAAGGGGCCAAAATTAGATTGGGAACCACTGGACAAAACCACTCAACTGTTTATGATCTGGCTCCACCTCAAGCAGCTACAATGATACAATTGTGTATTGATGCATCAGTATTAACAATGACAATATGTGATATTTTTAATATAACGTGTCAATGACTCTGTAAAGATTCACACCTACACAGAGTTTAAAGCCTGCAACTCCGCACCAGTCATTAAGAACTGAGGAAGGTTTTTAGATGAGCGGCGAAACGTCTTCAAGAAACGCAAGCATGTCCAGTTGCCTACGATATAACACTAATGATTACCATGACCTGGATGCCTGAGAATCTTCAGCGAAACTTCTCATATAATTCTCAGCAAGAAAGCAAAGAAGTGGAACTTCCCAATGTGGAACTAGTGGAAGCGCTCACCATGGCTGGTCGAATAAAGCTGTAATGTTTAGTTTTGGGTCTCAGTCCCAGTATGGTTGTGTGAATATGTTTAATAATGGTGTTTGGATATTTTATTTACCGTCGCTGAAGAGCCCAGCGCCTGTCTTTGTTCTCTTGATGTCCTCTTTGCAGCTCTAACAAACCAGACAACAGACAGATGTGAGAAAACTCCAGACAAACATCTGTTATTGGAGTTAGCTTACTGTAACAGAACACTGACATCAACCACTGAAATGCACTACACCCAGACTGGCTTATTTTAAAATGCTGCTCAAGTATGTTTCCAAATTCCACGGTTCTACCAGCAGAACCAGTAAAAATATAAGGCAGTACAATAGCTGCTCCTCCTGTCTTCTGCTCAGCTGCTGTACATACTTTGATGGTGTTAAAAAGTGCCTCAATCTCATCGTTAATCTGAGTCAATGTCATGGATTTCTGCCAGAAACAAAGACACTCATATTAAGTGACATTTTCATCAACTCACCAACTTGACTGAGTGAATGAGCTATTTGAACAGGTGGGCACTTTGGGGGTTTGTATATCATTATCATCGTTTTACCTTAAATTCCTGCTCAGCTGCCCTCAGGTTCTGAATTTGATCCTTGAGTTTCTCTCCCTGAGAGAGTCGTTCCAGCTGAAAGAGAAGCAGCTCACAGCGAGAGTGGGATTCAAAATAGGACGTTTGGAAATTAACATCTGCTAAACACTTTCCTTCTCAGATGTGGCTGTGGTTTTTCTACAATTCAATCAGTGACTTTGGCATGTACCCAACCATTAAACGCTTCAAAGTTTGGCTGTAGTATATGACATGGAGGTCATACCTGAGCAGTCACATCCTCGTTTTTCTCCCTCAGCGTCTTATTCTCCTTTTTTTTCCTGCGCAAAACAAAGACGAGCAGTGAAATCAGAGTGAGAAATCTGCAGCAGTTTGGGTGGAGGCTGCTGGCTGCTGAGAATGTCTCTTGAGCCAGACACACTTCTGCCACAAGGTTGCCTCAATCGCCATCAACTTTACACACACATATTTCAATGTTCTAAATGATCTTTGTCACATAATGTAAAATAAGTTGTACGCAGACGAATAGGAAAGAAGCTTGTTTAGTTTAGTGCTACTGTAGACTACACCCTCCACAGCTCACACTCCAAACCTGAGTGTGTAAGAGCAGGAAAATCCAGCCTTTTTGCTAATGACAGGTTATGATGAGGTTTTCCACCATGCTACATTCTTAATCTCTCATCTTTGCATTAATGACACGGACAGCAAGGGAATCATATGAAATGAACAGGAGAGGAAATGTCAGCATGTACTCGCTGTCTTCCTTATGTGAGCTGAGAGACTTGTCTTGTAGTTAACTACTCCCTTTCCTCTTACTATTGGCACAGGGGTTCTTCATCCTCCTCCCTGCTCTTCTTCCTCAAATCTTCCTCAAAAAAGTACAAAATCAACCACCAAACACACACACACACACACACGTATATATATATATATATATATATATATATATATATATATATATATATATATATATATATATATATATATGAGCTACTATTTCCTCTTTAAGCGGGATTTATACTTGTGCACTGTTGTGCCTGTGTCACTCTGCAATTACACCCCCAAAACAGTAGGTGGCAGGGTTTTTGTGAAGTGTCAAAAATTTAGTTGATTCAAAACACACATTATACACACATTAAACATGGCTTAATAGAGATAATTCCAAACACAAGTTCACAAATTGGCTTCACTATAACTCGCAGCATTCACAGACAAAGCACCTGTCTTTATCTGGACACATTTTTCCCACAAATACAACATGCTAACGTTTTTAGCACAAGTCTATGGCATTTTACATTGTATAAATTAGCCTAGCAGCTAGCAAAATGTTCATCTTCTCATATGAAACAAGGGACAACATTTAACAAAGGTAACGGCACATAATTTGGCTACCATTACAACTCATAAGATTCACCGACAAAACAACTGTCTTATACTAAACATATAACATGCCAACATAATTAGCACAAGTCTATGGCATTTTACATTGTATAAATTAGCCTAGCAACGAGCGGAGATTCCCTTTGCTCATATGAAGCCAGGATAAATCCCGAAGTATAAATCCCTGAAGGATAAATCACACACAAGACTTAAAATGCTATCTTTGTGGAGGCGATCACACAAAAATTAGACGCTAGAGACGCGGACGCTTCAAAGACGCTTGAAACGCTGGAAGCACTTATTCAATGTGCGCTAGACAAAAAAACAGCAAGGAGCGCCTGTGGAGCGGGGGTGCGTGCGCAACACACACACTCACACCTCCTGTCATCTCCCTATGTCTCCACTTGAATCTAGTGTTTCCCTCAAAGACAGTAAAGACAGTAGCTTACATGAAACTATCACGAGCTATCAAATCAAACCCAACTTTGTTTATATAGCACTTTTCATACATAAAAATGCAGCACAAAAACTGTGAACAACGAAATAAGGTCACCAGCCCTCTCACATATCCCACTGTCTGAAAGTTAACTAGCTGCTACGCGTCGTCAATTACATTGTACTCACCAGACAAATTTGTTGCGCTGCTCACACAGCTCGATGTGTGTCTCCTCCTGTGTTTGTTCGAGTGCTGAGGTTGCGTGTGTTGTATAATTCTTAAAAATCAAATACTGTCAGGGTAAATTTCTCGTCTTCGGATTGCATTGTGTTGTCTGTCACTCGTAACTGCCGTAAACCGCAGTAACTGACCAAACTGCCGTAACTGCCACAACAAAACAGGAAGGAGGATTTGATTGGCTGCCTGGGCCAATGACGACAGTGACGAATGGTGCTACTGGCATCTGACGCTCAAAAAGTTGAAAATATTTTAACTTTTCAGTGTCTACGTGCATCTAAAAAGAAGCTTCTACAAAAACGCCCGTCTAAAAAGACGCTTGAACACCAGTCAGACGAGCTGTATCATAGGAAAACAATTGTTTTACTGGCATCACGCTTCTAGTGTTTCATCTCTGTGTGATCGCTCCCTTAGAGTATATGCATGTAGGAATGAAGTGTTATTCTTGGAGGAGCATTACTATCATTATGTAAATATTGGTTCTTAACTTGTTGGTATGAGATTCATTTACAACATTACATAGATGGTGAGTTTTGCAGAAAGTGTGTTGACATTTCTTAGAATTGCAAATTAAGTCATCAGCTCCCACAAATGCGTATCTGACACTTTTAATGATGCAGGCAGAAGATGACAATGGACACCTTTCAGCCATAGGCTTTTCTTAGGAAGTGCTGACAACTTCATTTGCTATTTTGTGATTCTGGGGTTGCCAATTCTTCAGATTGAATCATGTAATCACTTTCTTGCCATGATGCCTGCGATAGATAAAAGTCTAGTTATCTAGGTGTCATACTCTTTCAGTTTGCTGCCGAGGTCCTTATTCTCAGCGTCAATCATATTAATGTCCGCACCTCGGTCCAGTCCATGCTCCAACCACTTCTGATGGTAGTAGCTGTAGCTGGTAGTTTGGTAAACTACAGTTTTAATGTAGACTCCCCAACATTGCATGTTGCCAAACAAGACCTTTAGACACATACTTGATATCTAGCTTCTCGTCTTTGTGGTCGCGCCTGAGACACAT
Source organism: Epinephelus lanceolatus (assembly GCF_041903045.1). Lineage (NCBI taxonomy): Eukaryota > Metazoa > Chordata > Actinopteri > Perciformes > Serranidae > Epinephelus > Epinephelus lanceolatus. The sequence continues at coordinate 39,452,927 of NC_135744.1, read as the reverse complement.
CCATTATTTCAATCAGATCAATGAATTGCACTCCAACCGCCTTGTTGTTTGCTTCCTCTGAAAGGCTTGCTCTGTTGATATGTTTCTTGTCTCATTAATGGTTTAGGCTACCAAAATAGAATGGATTTCTAACTGAGAGCACACACACACACACACACGCACACACACACACACACAGCCTATAACCCAAAGTGTGAAAAAATGTGTACAGTGATCTCAACCAAACACAGACATACACATCCAGACTGTTATACACACACACACCTCAATACCCTACATGCATACTGTATTGTGTCGACACTACCCGCCCACACAGACACTCACTCATGCACACTGACGATTATCTTGCATAAATAATAGACCGGAGCTGAACGTAAACACAGCCTGCCAGTTTTGCTAAACTTGAAAAGGAGCTGCGAGCGAAGGGAGAAGTGACTAAATAATAAATGAGGAAAAGCTTCTTGTTTCTCAGCTCAAGTTACATGGATGCTTCACATCTCAGAGAGTATGGATCCAGAACTATGACATTGGGGGTTGAAAAAGACACTCTGGTGAACATCATGGAAGAATATATCATATTGTGAAGCACTGTGCAACAAACCCACAAAGACCTCTTGGAATAAATGTGATTTAATGTAATCACAGTTTGCATAATGTCGTGATGGCTACCCTTCATCAATGACATTTAAGAGTCAAACCTCTTAAGTGTGGAATATTTCTTTCAGTCATTTCTTGTTATCAGATACCATCAAATCTTAATGAACTCTTGTCTGAAAACTCACATTACCCCGGAAACATATAATTTCAGGATTTGGGACCTATAGCTGGTGACTGTAAAGAACCAGTATTGCATGGCATTGTCTATGACATCACTCACTGGTTAATAAATTGACTTTTTGAAGTTGATAGAGTTGGTATGTATTGTATCATCCATCCATCCATCCATTTTCGTAAGCCCCATAAGAAAATGTTGGCATTGTATGTTTCCACCAATCACAGATATGTTATATTTTTATATGTTATATATTTCATATGTGTCATATTAATGTATCAGAAGTGATGTACTGGTTACATATACACATCTTATCTTACTATATAAGGACAAAAACTCTGTCTGTGTGTGTGTCTGTGTGTCTGTTCCACGTTTCTCTCCTCACTGACTTGGTCAGTCCATGTGAAATTTGGCACAGTGGTAGAGGGTCATGGGAGGATGCCAATGAAGCAATATTACATCAATTGGCCAAAGGGGGGCGCTATAGCAACTGATTGAAATTGCAAACTTTGAATGGGCATATCTCATGCCCCGTATGTCATAGAGATATGAAACTTTGCACAGAGATGCCTCTCCTCATGAGGAACACATTTGCCTCAAGAACCCATAACTTCCAGTTATATAGATTTTCCACCATTTTGAATTTTTTGAAAAACACTTCAAATGGATCTCTTCCTAGGAAGTTTGAGCGATCTGCATGAAACTGGGTGAACATAATCTAGGGACCAATATCTAAAGTTCCCTCTTGGCAAAAGTTGGAAAACTTACTAAAACTGAGCTTCTATAAGGCAATGAATATTGCGGAGGGCGTGGCTCATCACATAAAGGTGTATAACATCTCAAGGGTTTCACCCATCACCACGCAACTTTGTAGGCATATGACCACACATAATCTGAGGGGACCCCTCCATTATTGACCCCATCAAACAAAATGGGGGCGCTAGAGAGCTCATTTCTTATCTAGGCCTAACCGCCATATGGATTTTTACTAAACTTGGTAGATATGTAGAACAGGACGCCTCAAGGTGACTGGAGAAATTTAACTCTAATTAGCAACTGGGTGTCACTATAACAACAGAAAAAAGCAACAGAAACCCAACGCTAAGTATCAAATACTCACTCCCTGTGGGCTTCAAAAGTAGCTTTGTGTACTTAAATCACCCTGCAGCAAAGTCCATTCATCCTCTGTCTGTCTGATACATGTGGGTTCTCATACAGTAAAAGCCACACTGTAAATGGAAGTGGTTTGGTCAAACAAACAAACCAACAAAAAATACTATTTAAAATTAGTTTAAGATCCAAAGGTTGCTGTTTTGCTTTCCCAAGCAAAGAAGAGGATAAAGAAGAAAGTAACATTTGTACATGACAGTAAGAAAGCCTTGCAGCCATAGATTATGAAACCCGAAGACTGCAGCACAATTAGGCCTCAGGGATAATGATGCATCATTGTGTTCCCTGCTCTGCATTTATATACAGGCTGCTGTGGCAAAATTGATTCTGTGTGTGTGTGTGTGTGTGTGTGTGTGTGTGTCTGCCTCCAGGCAAGGCCATGTAAAGAAGCAGAGATCAGAAAGGTCACAGAAGTCATATGTGAGTGTGGGTGGGATCTAGCTGGAGTTATTTGTCTGTTGTGTGTGTATACACAGTAGTGATATAAAAATAATCAGCAGCACCATAATTATACAAATACCCTGCAGCTAGTTAGCATCAAGTACTCTTTGTAAAAAGAAATAAAATCACTGAGCTGAGACAACGTTTCCCCATATATGACCACCTAATATCATGACCTGTCTGTGACCACGACAAATGAGCAAACTCAATGTGGCGATTACCTAAGATGGTGAGATGTGGTGAAAAACTCAAGTAGGCATGGTGATGACGTTGATGTTTCTGTCATGCAGCTTTCACAAAACCAGAAGAAAACAGACATCAGAGGTGAAGAAGAAGGGTCATTTACACAAAGATGGCAACAAAAATGTCAAACTGGAGAGAAGACAAGATTAAGGAACCTCTACTGGTAAAAACTGAAGCTGAAACATCAGACAAATTCAAGAAACAGCAATAGACTTTGTTGTTTATGACCAAATTATGGAAGCTATGTAACTGTGGTTTGTTCATCTCATCTCTTGCCACCTGAACGCTCTACCCAGGTGCCACACTTGGCCTAAACCAAACAGTTTTTCCAATAGGTGAGAATGCTTCTGACGCACACAATCCACTGTGGGAAACTCCAGACAATGTCCAGACGTGATTCTTCAGACATTGTCCGGATTTCATTAGAGAAAACAAGTACAAACTCATCCCTGGCTTCTTGTGTTAGAAAGTCCTGTTTTACCTCACGAGATTTCAGGGTCTGGCACATGAAGGTCACCAGGTGACCTGTTGCAGACAGAGATGGATGCAGGATTGCTCCTCATGGCTTCTCCTCTGTCACTGCTTTTCTGGCTCATTACATCAACCCAGCTCCCCGCCCACACATCATCACAGCTCACAGGCTGTCTGACAGAAGGACAACCGTGAAAGTCCCGACGTAAGAGCATGGAGCAAAAAGGGGATGGAGGGTTCATACAAGCGTGTGTGACAGAATGACAGCGTCTCACCTTCTCAGCTAAACTCACACGGAAATCAAATTCAGAGAAGTATGGTATGCGATTTGGAATCAATCCCAAAAGGTGAAGTAAAGAATGTGGACTCTCCCACTTAATTAGTTAAAAGCTCAGCCTGGTCTTGTTCGTATGCTATAATACAACATACTCTCATGACCTTAATAGTAACTCTGACAGCTATCAGTTACAGCCACATTTAGTTTTTTGAAGCTAAGATAAGGTTTCATTAGTTTTGTCCATGGGAAGGTTAAGGTAAGTTAGGAAGGTTTTGGCCAAGGTTTCACTTGTGTTGAAACCACTGTGCAAATAACTGATGTGTGATTAGCATCTTTCACATTGTTCTCTGTGTGTGAAAAATGTCACTGTCTCCTGGGATTTACATTTACATCCCAATAATCCATCCATCCATCCATTTTCATCCACTTTCGCGGGTCGCGGGGGCAGCAGGCCAAGCAAAGCACCCCAGATGTCCCTCTCCCCAACAAGTATTTCCAGCTCCTCCTGGGAGACCCCGAGGGATTCCCAGGCTAGATGAGATATACAGTATTATCCTCCAGTGTAATCCGGGTCTGCCCCGGGGCCTCCTACCAGTGGGACGTGCCCAGCAGAAGGCACCCAGGAGGCGTCCTGATGCCCAAACCACCTCAACTTTGACGCAAAGGAGCAGCAGCTCTACTCCGAGCTCTCTCCGGATGTCCGAGCTCCTTACCCTATCTCTAAGGCTGAGCCCAGCCAACCCATGGGGGAAATTCATTTCGGCGGCTTGTATCCGCAATCTCATCTTTTAGATTATTATCCACAACTCATGACCATAGGTGAGGGTTGGGACATAGATGGACCAGTAAATCAAAAGCTTTGCCTTCTGTCTCAACTCCCTCTTCACCATAACGGACAGGCACAGCGCCTGCATCACTGCATCATCCCAATCCCAATAATCCCAATAATCTGTTAATGTATCTGTTTATGTTCTTTTTTTAAAAACTATGTTCAGTGTGAACGTTTCACATCTTGGCAGATACAGTCTTTAAAACAACAGTACTTCAAGACTGGATTCCCATCATGTACAAAATTGCGATGACAGTTTCTTGTTTTGCTTACTTCATTTTTAAAAAAGTTCCTGGTTGAGTCCAAACATTATATATTTCATATGTCTCCTTTAAATAACAGATCTTTTTGTGGTGCATGATGAGATGCTTTGTCTTTTCTAGTGCAACATCTATTACTTTTATTAAACTTTGATGAATTAACTTTTAACTTTTAATTGGAAAAAAGAAAAAAGAATGAATAGAGAAATTTGACACACACACACACACACACACACACACACAGTACCTATCTAAATTATGATTACTGCACACCGAGTTTTAAATTTAAAAACCTGCATCAAAGGCTCGACTCAGCAGTGGCTGCAAAACTAGAATAATCAGTCATAAAGCATCTGGAATGAGCATTTAATTAATCAAATTGTCAGCTCAACATTAAGTCAGAAGCTTGTTGCTGAGTGATGCACTCAGTCACTCCCTTTTAAAGCTGCTGCAGTTTACAAAAGTGGGACAAAGCTGACGACTCACAATGCAGAATTTTTAATAAAGCCGTTTACTGGCACCAGAGTTGCAGGTTTTGTTTTATGTGACAGTAATGGATGAGGGGACACACAGTAGCTGTGGGCAAATGCACCAGCAACTATGAACATGATGAAAACCATGTCGGGTCCAGGCAGAGGTTTAGGGCAGGTTTGAGAATGTTGCAGTGAATGAAACCAAACAAAGCAGAAAAAATACCTTATTGACAAGAGAGGTCACATGAGGTGAGAAAAGGTCATGTAGTCTGACTGACACCTCAGGTGTGTAAAAAAACAGCTGAGTCAAAGAGTTATCTGCAAAATGACATGTCAGTTTGCAGAAGCATGAAATGTTGAAGGGGCTTAACTGCAGCAATGACTCATGCAGGGTTACACCCATTCACAAGAAAAGGAAAAAAGAAGAAAGTGGTGATATTGTGCATGCAAACGATTGGCACATTACATTGTACCTTTCATTTGTATCATATCACCATTTCTAACGTGATGAAGAGGGGATGGTGGATGGCTTGAGACCTGAAGATAAAATGTTTTTTAGAGAGCACTGCTGTGTAACCCAGGGGCTTTTGTGCATGAATATAACCACACATTAATCACAGTGTTTTTCAAACAAAGAAATGCAAAATGTCAACATATCAACTATATAAGCATACAAATTTTACATAGCTGTTGTTATCAGAAATGTACATTTATTCTGGCAATTGATTTTAAAGAAAACCATCTTCCTAGTCTTTTCTGTATGTTTAGTATAGCTAGAGGACTATGTGCTGGCATTGTTACAAGTCCTACACTGTCCACACTTCATGAATACACTCACCTTAAAGCTGAAAGTCAGCACTTTAATATCACTTTCTATGAAGACCACATCTATAATGCATTGTGTGGGCATTTATAGTAAATTACAATGCATTTATAATGCTCTATGACTACATTAATGAACACAAATAATGTTTCCTGGTGCACTATAACAGTCATATAACATTATAGATGTGACTTAGGATGAATTATGAGTGTCAAGTGTCTTATGGATGCTCTTAAGTTATAGACTAGAGGTTGACTGTTGAAGCTTATGATACACTATGAATACCTATATGTGGTCTGCCCACTGGTCCGACAGCCCATTGGTTCGACATCCCATTGTTCCGACCATATTAAACCCATTGTTCCGAAGTCCCATTGTTCCGAAATCATCATGATGCCCTGTGGTTAAGGTCTGGTTAGGTTTAGGCACAAAAACCACTTGGTTAGGGTCAGGAAAAGATCATGGTGTGGGTTAAAATGAAAAAGACAGTGGCAATCACATAAGCCATGAGCCTGCTTCACCTCAAGCCTTTCCCAGCTGACTCAGAGCCGGTCGCAGCGCACCATCAAGGCAGAAATACACCCACCGGGAGCCGTTCAGCACCGTGGAGAGCTCCCCACACAACCCGGACCCCAGAGTTAATAACAGGAGGTTATGGTGTTTCACTCTCTTCTCTCTATGATACTTGTATCTCGACCAGTAGCCTACTTTTGTTGCATTGCTGATCCTCTATGGTAAACAAATACAGTATAGCCTAGTATAATCACATATCGGAACAACGAGACGTCGGACTAATGAGAGGTCGGAACAATGAGAGGTCGGAACAATGCTACGGCACCACCTATACTCACTTATACACACTTCAACAATCAGCTGTAGTAAGGACTCATAAGCCATGTTTCCATCAGCATGTTTAGATGCGCATCTAGAAGTATCGCATTGGAAAATTATGATGGAAACGCCACAATTCGAATTAAAATCCCGATTCGCACAAACTAAAATACGCTCGCTTTAGCCAGGTTTTGCTTGATTCGAAAAAATGTTGATTCGAAAATGGGGGATGGAAACAATTATGTTTGAATTAAGTCTGATTAAGTCTGACGTAGCGCACCTCTCTCCATGGTGATATCCACACTCCGGGTCAGGAAGGCGGTAATGCATTTACAAGCTGGTTGCCAAACACCAGAAAACATAGAAGAAGAAGAATGCGAGACTTGTTTTGTTTCCGGTTCTGTGGAAAACTCGCGTGAGTTCGTAGATTTCACCAAAGTCCGTACATTTAATGGAAACACACAGGATTCTTATTTTTTTTAATGCGCATTTTCCAATGATTTGAATCACTTTTGGATGGAAACATAGCTATTGACTGCATGCAGTATCATAAGTTTTCATTGTATGTGTTAAGTAGCACTTATTGATGCATCTATAATAATACATGCTTCATCACAAAGTTTCATTGCTGATGTTAAGTAAAGTGTGTTGCATTATCATGTATTTAAAAGAGTCTATGAGGCATCATAAGTGATTAATGTCTACCATACACTAGAATACTTTGAAAACACTTCGAAATGACTAAAGTCTGACACCCTCTCGCATCTAAAGAAAATGTGCCATGAGCCAGAGAGGTTTTAGTCACAGAATAAGATTTTGCAGACTGGGGATCTTGCAGAGTCACTATTTGCAAGATCGTTAGCTTCAAAATAGACAACATGTTCACCAAAATTGTTGCAGCCCTCGAAAGCCCCAGGGAGTATGCTATATGCTATAGCTAGCTTGCTACCTAGCCACCGTCCCCATCCTAAACAAGCTCAATACTGTAAGATAACGATAGCTACTTTGTTTGCTATTAGCCTACAAGGAAACTGTATGTCAACTGAAGTTCTTTAGCTTCACTCATATAAGTGGTTACATGATGTGAATTCTTAAGCTAGTAGCCTAATCTTTAGTTAAAACATATGGTTAGCTTGTAGGCTAATAGCAAACATTCCAGTAGCCAGTGTTAGCTTGCAAATAGCCTCTACTGTGGTTAGCTTACTAGCTATAGCCTAGCATATTTGCAGGGGATTTTGACGGCTGCAGCAAATATTATCCACTTTTTTCCTTCTTCACTCTATCACTCCACTTGCTCCTCCTTTTCCACAGTCCAAGATATGACACAGTCACTTCAGTGGCATTAAGCAGTTGGCATGTTCCGAGCCAGAGCCCTTGAATAGTATGGAGTGTGTGGCTCATTTCAAAATTGTGGGTACATTTCACGTCTCCCAGAAAAACCTTTTGTTATTTCCCCCCCCCCAAAAAATCTTTACTGGATCCGTTTTAAATAATATTGTTAATTATATTGAACTTCAATCAATAATAACGCTTGATGTGTATTTTAGGCACAATTTACACATAGAATATTAAGTAATTGATTCCCACCCCACCCATTATTGTCTTCAGCTCATGATTCACACATTCAACTTGAATTAACATGAAATAATTCAGTATGATTTGCAGGTTTTTTGTGCTTACTCTATCAATAGGCTAGTTATACAATCAGTTGCACAGATTTTCTGTATTACATGGGATTTCAGCATTACAGTATGTTTTAATATGTTTTACTTCTTCTCTCATTAATTTCTACAAAATGTTGACAATACACCAACAGTAGATTAATTATATGTCAAATCTGTTAACTACTGTGATATAATAGTGAATCTCACATTCAATTTTTAAAAAACAATAATATGATTAAATGTCATAAAATTATGTTTTTATACATGACAAGTGGTATCTGGTTTTAAGCTAGCACATGGAGTTAAGGCACAAAATGGTGGTAAATGTCAACTCTGTTATCATCAACTCTGTTAATCATTCAAAGATTTGAACAATAACAGAGTTGACGATGACTGACAGAGTCAAATGTTCCCAATCACTTCTGAGCATTTTGCTTTAGTTTATACATTTATTATGGATTCTGGGTAATTTTATTGTAAAGGTTAGATTTGTGGCTTTCCAGGTCAAGAAAATGGAATAATTGTTGTTCTAGGTAGATGAAAATGAAGCTGTCAGCAGCAGAAATTTGACTAATTTTTCGAGGGAGTGAGGGTGCTGGTGTGGTGAAGCATGGGGTCCATACCTCCTGAAGGGGCAGCAATAACCACCATGGGCTCTCTAGCCTAACTTGAATAGATTGGTTAGTATGCTTGCCTATGATCTGGGGAAGCTAAGTTCAACTCCTGGCTGTCCCTGAATTTACCACAATATGATCATCAGTCTAGAAATATTGAGAAAGCTATTTTATCCAGCTCAGTGTTGTTATTGTTCAAGTTCGTGAAATATTGAATGCAATTCAGATGTGTTTGTTAGGATTAAAAATGTGTTTTTACTTTTAAAAATTGATGAATTTATATGATCCCATTAGACAAAAACATTTTGAAAGCAATTATCAGTAATGCAGGAGATTAATGTTCAAGTTCAAGAGACAGAGGTCATGAGAGATCAGCAATTCAGATGTATTAGTTAGGATTAAATGTTTTTACATTTAAAATGGTTTTAAACGTTTCAGCCAGGCAGGCAAATGTTACTATTTTTGGTATTTAAAGTGTGGGTTGTCAACTCTGTTATTCATGTCAACTCTGTTACATCAACATCAACTCTCTTTGTTTAAGGTTTTGTTTCAAAAACTGATCATTAAATATGTTGTACTGTTAACAAGTTGATCAGAAGCTGTGTTATAACTAACATTCTCACTACATGAAATTTCAAAGCATTTCATTCATTTTTAAAGCTGTATTTGGAGAAAATGCAAACCATCTTGGCTACTTTTCAGTTAAATGTGTTAATGTTTTTACTCCAGAAAAAAGAGTCTTTATCTTACAAGACTTTAAGTTGAATGAATGGATGTAAAGACAACAGTTCTCCTAGGGAAGACATGGCTTTAAATTGTATTACATTTGAGTACTATATTTATTTGACCCAACTTGTCTGCAACAGAATTGACCAATTTTTCTGTTAGTACACTGATTTTCAGATTAAATATTTTAAATCTTACAAGTTTAAGGTTAGCAAATACTGGAAATGTAAAATTTAAAGTATGCTCTATGAGAATGAAAAAAGTTTAATGGAAAAACTCATTCTTATTTTTTGGTTTCTGTCTAAACTTGAAATGTACCCGCAATTCTGAAATGGGCCGTGTATAGTTGAGTAGAGGTATTCATAATGCAATATAAGCCCCATCAGTCAACCTCTACTTTATAATCGGCATCCATAAGACACTAGACACTTATAATTCATTTTAAGTCACATCTGTAATGTTGTATGACTGTTACAATAGTGCATCAGGAAGCATGAGTGTTTATGTGTGTAGTCAATAGCTATGTTTCCATCCAAAAGTGGTTCGAATCATTGGGAAATGCGCATTAAAAGAAATAAGAATCCTGTGTGTTTCCATTAAATGTACGGACTTTGGTGAAAACTACTAACTCCCGCGAGTTTTCCGCAGAACCGGAAACAAAACAAGTCTCGCATTCTTCTTCTTCTATGTTTTCTGGTGTTTGGCAACCAGCTTGTAAATGCATTACCGCCTTCCCGACCCGGAGTGTGGATATCACCATGGAGAGAGGTGCGAACATTTTTTCGAATCAACCAAAACTCGGCTAAAGCGAGCGTATTTTAGTTTGTGCGAATCGGGGCATTTTAATTCGAATTTTGGCGTTTCCATCATAATTTTCCAATGCGATACTTCTAGATGCGCATCTAAACAGGCTGATGGAAACATGGCTATAGACTACATTATACATTATAATTCACTATGAATGTCCTTATAATGCATTATAGATGTGCTCTTCATAGAAAGCGTTACCATTTCATTTTAGAGAGTACAGTGGAAAACCAATCAAACAAAAATGTGTCTCTGTCATTTTTAGACAGTACACAATAGCCTGGCAGTTGTGCATCAGTTTTGTAAATGTGTCTCAGTTTGGTGTATATCAACTTTGATGTGAACAAAGAAGCTCCTCAAGCTCCTTTTTTTCCAATCAGTGATCTCTTTTTGCAAACCCTCAGAGAGTCTGCAGGGTTGCATTCAAACCAACCGCCACACAGGTGATTTCACTAATTAGTCCTCCGTTCATGATTAAAGGTGTGCTTATAAGTGAGATCACTAGCTGAAGACTTTTCCCATGCCAGCTCCTGCTCAGTGGTTCACAGTAGTGATGCAGCTGGCTGTACTGATAACACACATTCTTCTTCACTTGTAAATTGCTCCACACTCAATCAAACCAACATGCTTCATCTGATAGTGCTATTACGTTATCTTGGCAGGCTTAAGAACAATTTGAATCCCTTCTGTTTGACTGTTTGTCTTAGTAAACACAGATACAGTCAGTGCTTGATATTAAACCTATGCTAACTGGACAGATTAGCAAATTTACATTTTTATCTTAATCTGTTTCTGTGATTCAGACTGAGACCTTACTTGTTCGTAGTTATTTGGTGTCACTTCTAAAATCTCCGGGGTGTCTTTGTGCTGTGCATGCAATATTTTATATGTGTAATGGATAAATAATGTACAGAGGGGCACCTTGTCATGTCCCCTGTGAACCATACATGCATACATGTATAAATAGTCTTTGACAATGTAGGCCATTGCCTCCATAAGGTAACTGTCAATTATATGCTGCAGTGTCAGGTTTCTGGCTGTTTATTCTTAGTGGGTTCAGAACATGTGGCACTTTTGCACTATACAGTCACTTTATTCAGCATTATCTAAAATATCACTTAACTTTTAGCAACATAAAAATAAATATTCAGACAAGGATAGCGGCTTTATGTCTTTATATTTTCATCATATTTGTAGAAAAGCGGGGCTTGCAAAACTTCCATGATCTTATTAAAACTTGTAATGTATTCAATTTTCTCAATATGCAACGTGCAATCCATCATTAAAACAATGGGCCCTATAAAAAGTGCAGTCATTCATTGTGCTGTAGGAATAACGTTGCCGTGGAAATCTGATTGTCTCATCAGAATTCTTGGTGAATACCCAATCTGAAAAGAAGGGCCACATTAATCAAGTAGCAGAACCCAAATGAGATGTAAGGAGCCCTCCGCCCTCATTCCCTCTCATCTCTCCACACAAGTCCTCCTCATTCAGACTCCCTTTCAGCATGAATCTCAATACGAGTGTGACATTTGTTAACCCGAAAATTCCACCTGACCAGTTTAACTGAGCACACAAAAATTGTTTCGTCCATTTATTAAATGTCAGATTCATAATTAAGGTAGCATCAGAGCAGGCGGGGGAGCTCACTTGTTCATTTCTCCAGCACTCCGCTCCCTTACTGTAGCTCTTCCTTGGAGATCTCTAGATCCTGCTGGTTCTGCGGGGAAATAAAAACTCTCCACTATGTTTCAATGTTTCCTCACAGTTAGCCTGATACCCTCTAAGGCCCAATTCATAGTTTCCGCTTCTCCCATGTCTGCAAGAGCCTACACAAACTCATATATGGACTGTAAACATAGCAAGCATCCCGACTGCGCATGCTACAAATACATACTATAATCTCTTGTTCCACATGCCAGTCAACTCAATGACACTGCGGTCCAGCCAGCAGCTGCTGCCGCACCATGGTGAAGGTATGTTTTACAGCCCAGCAGTGTCTTCTTGGATTCAGTTACACCTGATGTTGGCAGTAGAAGGATGGGAAGCTCACCTCCCAGCCCTCCAGTTTTTACTGCAGGGGGCTGATATGAACCCTCAGTTGTACTGTGAATGGAACCATGTGCGTGCCGGCTTGACCGCACCTGTCCATGGATATTCAGTGCAGAACGTATATCAACGTCTTAAGGACAGAGCTTTGATTCTCAGCCTAAAGCTAATCTGACCTCACCCACAACTGGTTGTAGTTTGTCTTAATTTCAACAGTGATATTGTTGGGTTTAATTTAATTTTACATTTTCTTACCTCTATATCAGCTCATGTCCAATATTTGGGTCCACAGAAGACTTCCTTAGTTGGTTTGTGTGACTGGAGAGGCTCTTGCAACAGTACAGTTCACACAAACAGGACAGGTTGAATCCCTTGCAACTGCACGAGTCAACCTGAGCTAATATGCAACTGAGTCATTCAAACCACTGCAACTTTTCTCAGCAATGTCCTGAAACCGTTTCATTGCGTCTGGAATCTTTGGTATGAACTGGCCTTTAGAAAAACACTCCCATGGGTCATATTAGAGGAGTCAACGAACCAATGGCGTATGTAGTTAAATTAGTTTAGTATTATAGTGAAAAGAACTGTGGTGAAATTTTCAGAGTGATGTGAGGTGCAAGGAAGCAAGCAGATGGACAGAGAGCCGAGCGAACAATCATCCTTTTGGATTTGTTGAGTGTGAACATAGACGGAGTTGTCAGGAAGATTGTCATCTGACAATAGCTGCCTCAGTCCTGGTTTGTCATCTGTATCACTCGGTGTCTTTCCCTGTCTCAGAAACACACACACACACACACACACACACACACACACACACACACACACACTGCCACTCACTCACTGTCTGGCTCTGTGTGTATAAATCTGTGAGTCCATCTGTCCAATAGCATGGAGAAGAGGAAGAACTGTTGGTATCAGATTAGCAGTAATAATACATAGATGGCAAAGAATGAGACAAAGGCAGCATCATAGGCTTACAGAGGTTACATACTACATCAATGCAATGCCAACAGTTTCATGCATTATTTTTTCAGCTGACATCTAAAGTTTACCCAGCCACAACATGTTAGAAGGCTAGCTCTCTAAAATGTAAAGCGTTATGCAAGTGTTGGCTCATGATAAATATTGTAACTTGGAGTAGGCGTATTCTAGAGACGTCTTAACTTACCTACTAGAAGGTCACAATAAGGTTTCACAAATAATTAATGAAAACAGCTTTTTTAAAGGGATAGTGCACCCAAAAATGAAAATTCAGCCATTATCTACTCACCCATATGCTGAGGGAGGCTCTGGTGAAGTTTTAGAGTCCTCACAACGAAGATCTGAGGGGGAAGTGGGTAGTAGCACAACTGCACACCTAATGGCTGATGGCGACCCAGATTAAAACATCCAAGAGCACAGAACTGAAACCACAAAATATCTCCATACTGCTCGTCTGTAGTGATCCAAGTGTCCTGAAGCCCCGACATAAAAAGCTGTTTGGAAAAACGTCATTTAAACTCTGTTTTTAACCTCATTGTAGCCTGTAGCTCTAACTGCCTCTGTGTACACTGCGCTGATGTGTGTGCGCTTTATCAACATTTAAAAGCTCTCCACTTACAATAATAACTCTCAAGAGCATGGTTAACACAGCCCTACTTGACAACACCATAAAGTCCTGCATAAAAACTTTAATAAAAACTTTAATGCTGTGAAATAAAAGAGAACCATTACTTTACCTTTTTTAAAAAAAAGCTCACCACGGCTTTGATTTTCTGTCTAAATTCTGATAATTAGAGTGTACCCATGTGTAAAAGCAAAAGGACAGTAAGAGCTCCAATAGTAAGCAGCAAAAAAGGAACAGAGCTGCATACTGATAGAAAGAAGGTCCCCCCAAGCAAAATCCGGCTGCACAGAGATCACCAGTGGCATGTAGCTGTTCTGTCACTGGGCTGCTCCATGTTGTGACTGGATCAATGTGAAGCACAAAGAGAAAACAGCATGGTCAGCAAACTTTCTCTCAATGGATTTTTCTTCCCCAGGCAGCTGCAAAACTCTGATGGATATCCTGGTGACTCAGAGCATCACAGCGGGAAGCTGAGGCTGAGAGAGAGATGGAGTCTCGCTGATGGCGGCGTTGAACTGTGCAGAGCGTTGAGACCAACTAGTGTCATACATTTATTTATGTATCTTATTTATTTCGGCTATTTTTGGCACAATCATAATCTCTTAAAATGTGTTTGTGAATGCGTTTTGAACAAAGTAAGGAATTGTTGTTGATTAACATATTTGGTAGATAGCACTGGCGATCTGAACCGGTCAGTGGCAAAAAAAAAAGCACTTTTAATGCGCAAACTTATACGGGACGCATTTGCCCCCGTTACCGTTTTTTAGCTCGTTTCGCAGCTGCCGGCTGCATCCACCTCCCTCAATACTGAACCAATTTTAGAACGAGTTGTACCTATGAATCATACGCACACATACACATGGGGAAATAGGGCCCAGGTTGAAAAATACCAAAGTTATCCTTTAAAGTTGCCACCATCATCACCATCATTTCTTTGGTCTCATTTAGCCTCATGTTAGCTACTGCCTTTTTTTAAGACACATAAAAGCTTCAAATTTCATGAGTGGGGTAAAGACATATTTTATGTTGTAGAACAAAATGTGAAAGCCTTGAAAACTTGTTAACCAAAGACCTTATTTCAGGCAGCTAACCAAAAACCTATCCAAAAAACCATTAACTTTGAGAAAAGGAAACCAGGAGTGCAAAAATGGTAACTAATTTTCATGTTGTAGGACTCATTCTCTGAGCACTTTACACTGATGTTGGATGTAAGCCATCAGTATGTTTATTTGGGTAAGTTCTGTAATAGTTTGACACCACAAACATAACATGAATGCTAACATTAGCTTGCTAACTAGCTAACAGTGGCACATTTTATCATCAGGCATTGACTTACACGTGTTGTGGCGTAAGCTATACGATCTAGGGGCGTAATTATGTTTATACATTTTAATTGTTTTCTTCATTATATATAGAGATTAGTAGTTAGATGCTGGCAAGTTATGAAATATTTGCAACTTGGGAGATCGACTGGTGATACTGTGTAGAGGAAAAGCTGTCAAATCTTGAGACTGTTATTTCTGTAAATGTGCAACAGCCATGTTTGATTTGAGAAACACTAACCTGTCTAAATTTGCACATTGTTCTACATGTAAGTGTAATAACGGAGGTATCTAATTTGAGACACAGCATATGATTTTCATTTGTTTTCCTACTTCTAGCAGCTACAGCATGATTTAAATATTGTTTATGTTAATGCACTTAAAGGGAAATTTCGGTTCATTTCAACCTGTTTCCTACCATCCTAAATTTGTTTCAAGTGACTAGTGACATAAAAAATAATAGTCTGGCAAAAAGTCAGCCATTATTCTATAAATCTTTCATAAAATAAATGAATGAACTTTTCAGGCTACTGTCCGGTTCTGCCTTCCAGCTGTTACTGCGTATTCTCGTGAGATTTCAGGCACGGTATGAGATCGCCATGCTTTGGAAAGCAGAGCTAAATGGTAAACAAACATGGCAGCACACCGGTAAGGTAAGACAACACATTTACATGTCGTTTTCTATATGTTCTCTGACATTTATCCTAACGATATGAGGCGGTCTTTGTGGAAAAAAAGCTTGTTTAGTGGACTAACTTTGCACTTGAAGGTTGCCCGTTCACTTACGTTTTAACAGGTCTGATGCTACTATGCGCCCTGGCTGTATCTAGGCTAACGGCTAACATGCTAACTATTATTTTTATGTCACTAGTCACTTGAAACAAATTTAGGACGATAGGAGACAGGTTGAAATAAACCGAAATTTCCTTTAAAGCACTTAGGCTAAGGTTTGTAAAAATCTGGTCTTGGTTGAATAATGAAAACAGTCAGCAGTGAGGTAAGGCATGACACAGGGCAAGTTTGGTAAGGTAAACAAGCATTTAACCACACCATAAATCACTGATCAGTTAAGTTATTACTCAGTTGGTGTAGCAAAAGACTTTAATCAATTAAAGGAGTAAGACTAAAAGTCGCACTACTGCATGCTGAAATTTGGCGGTCCCTTTTGTTTTCATTTGACTCACACTTTATTTCAACAGTCTGTCTGTGCATCACAGACGGATGTGTGTGTGAAGGTGTATAATAGTTTCCCTTCTTAGCAGGAGTCGCACAATGTAAGCCGAATTCAGCAGAATTCTTTAAGCTCTACTTTCAGCAGCACAATATTCAGAGCAACTTGATGGCTCCCTGGGGCTTTCTCTCCAGTCTACCTCTACTTTACTTTCCTGCTTAAAGATTGTAAATATATAAAAATGCAAATGTGAGGAAACTGCCAATTTCCCTCCCTCTGGGTTTTTCCCCCTTCACTCATTTGTAGAACATATGTTTTTACAGTTTTTACTGGCAAAACCAAAACTAAATACTGAGGCGTTCTGATGGAAACACTCCAGCTTTTTCTTTCTTCTTTTGTGTGTGTGTGTTTGACAGACAGGAGACAGCCAAGACTTCAACTTGATTAAAAACAGACATGAAAAAGCAAAAAAGCAGATAAACAAAAGTAAACTGATGGTGACAATGTCATTTTCACAACAAATAGAAAGCTGGTGATTTGCCTGAATCGACCCGTCACTAAGTCTTGCCAGTGAACGCCAGTGACTAAAATATCATAGCTCCATCAACTGTATGACTGTGCTCTCATGCAACCATTTTAGATTTCCAGGCTGTTTTGTGGCTTTCGAGCTACTAAAGGTAAAATGTTGTGTCGATGACTGGCGACTGATGTTACATTACTATGCTATGCCAGCTACTGAAGGTATGCTGAAGTTATACATGCTGCTTTTGCTGTTTGTGTGAATAGAGGCCCACCCTGCTTTACAAGAACACTGTTGCGCCTCAGTTTCACTGTCCTCAGTCTGATTCGCCAGGTGATATGTTGGTTCACTTCTACACTGTGATCTGTAGGCTTTAGCTTCTATTTTTATCTTTTTACCTGTGTTTTTTTTTTTTTGCTGCTGAGTCAGTTTGACATCCTGAATATATCTTTCAAACCCTTACGGTGGGTTCACGCTGGATGCAGAAGCACTGCAAAGCAAGACACTTTTCTGTGGAGCGCTGCCAGCGTCCTTACGGGGCCCTAGTTAAGTAATGGGGCTGTTCACACAGGATGCACCGGGGCACTGAGCTCCATGGCCCGCTCGGGATCTACAGCAATAGTTTCAGCGTCTCCTCTATTTTTTTCAATGAGCCGCGAGTGAACCTGGCAAGAAAACACACTGATAATCTATTGTAAATGATATAAAGGAGATATTATGTATGATATAAATGATCTGATGATGATAAAATATGCACCCCATGCGTTCACATATTTGTCTGTTTTGTAAAAACAGAGAGCGAGAGGGACTAGCAGACACAGACACACACACACACGGACACACACAAAAGCAGAGACAGATCTCTGTGTGTGATTAGAAAAGAGCCGAGGACCGGCACGGTGAATGCACTTCTGGTGTGACTGGCCAGGTGACTGCTGACTGACTGACTGACATATCTGAGTGTCTTCATGTCCAGTGTGAACATGGCATTATTGTTGACCCTTCTGCTTCTCTCTAAAAGAGCTTTTTTGTATTTCCAAAAATTAGATATTATTTCTTCAGAGGGGTGCAATTAGTGACTGTTAGTCACAGTGTGAGCTCATTGTCGCTCTGATAATTTGACGAAGTTGCAGCAGCTAACAAACAGGGAGCAGAGCTTAGTGAAGGGTCAGATAAATGGCTGCTATGATGCTTTACAGAGGCATATCTTTTCTCTTATATCTTGTTTTAAAATATTATTATTATAACAATCCCGAAAGTCTTTCACAACCCTGGCAGCGTGGATTGCCCTTAATGGGAAATTCTGGTTTATTTCAACCTGTTTCCTATCGTCCTAAATTTGTTTCAAGTGACTAGTGACATAAAAATAATAGTTAGCATGTTAGCCGTTAGCCTAGATACAGCCGGGGCGCATAGTAGCGTCAGACCTGTTAAAACGTAAGTGAACGGGCAACCTTCAAGTGCAAAGTTAATCCACTAAAAAAGCTTTTTTTTCCACAAAGACCGCCTCATATCGTTAGGATAAATGTCAGAGAACATATAGAAAACAACATGTAAACGTGTTGTCTTACCTTACTGGTGTGCTGCCATGTTTGTTTATCATCTAGCTCTGCTTTCCAAAGCGCGGCCTGATAAGTCTGACATAAAAAGAATGGACAGGGAGATTACAGGCTAATAACGACCACTGGTGTGTGAGGCCTGAAGAGACCAGCTCCTGCTTTGAGATGCAGGTCACGCCATCAGTCTGCGTGTACAGATATATAGTGTTCATCTCGTAGAGGTGAAAGGGTAAGAGGGACGGTGGACCTAATTGGTGGTAAACTACAGAGCAGCATACCAGGACTTGTAATAAAACACGTCGGATTCAATCAGCTCAGCTGCACCACAGCTGGAGGACACCTTGTTTTGTCTTGAAAGCCTTCTATCAGATTATCGATTCAACTCCCTCCTCCGGCAGCACCCTGTGGTGCTTATTAACCCTGCGGATTTAACCACACTGAAAGAAGTGAATTTCAGACCTCCAGAGGCGCAAAATGCTTTGCTGCTCTGTATATGTCAGAGCAGGGAGGATGTGGAAACAAGGGGCCCGGTAGCTGAAATATAATTTGTTTTTTCTTTTGTGTGTGAGGAGAAAAAAAAATAGGGCTGTTATTGCACATGTCCATCTTTGCATCTTTTTTGAGACTTCAAACTTATTTGAGTTGGATCCATTTTTTTCAATTATTATAAATGTTATTTAAAAAAAATGACTGAACAAATTACATTTCAAAAATACCATGCACAGCACAAATACTGTGGTTCAACACTTAGACTGGAGGTCACGCAGAGTGTTTATAACGTGAGACTCACCATGAAGCCCTTCCCCGCAGCTCTGATCCAAAACACACTGATTTATTCTATGTCATGAGAGGCATCTTGTTGTTGCTAGGCAACACATCACAGCTGTCATTCACTTGTGTGTCAGTGAACAACTCATAACTATCAACACACAAAACACAGTAATTACAGACAAACAGAGCTAAAAAAACATGCCTGAAAGTGAGCTCCACACAAATGTGGCTGTATCTGTAATTTCTGTCCGTGAGATCTGGTAGATGTGTAGTGCTGTTCATCAAAAGAGAACCTTGTTTACCATAAACTGTGGTGATAATGTTTCTTGCTGTATGAAATTCAACCTTTCAGCATGTGGAGGTGTTAAAGTCAGGTGAAAATAGGCTGAAACTGATCTGCTCAGTTAAAGGAAATGGGTACTTTCTGTGGAAATTGGTATTGCTTTTAAAGGTTATCATCAGCAATGTTTAAACATGCAAATGGTACTGACACATTAAACAAAATGGTCAGAGTATGGCCTTTTAATTCCAGAGATTTACAATGTTAACAAAGTGCAGCCCTCAAGAACAAACACAGTTTGATCCTGCGTTTAAAATGGTTTCACGGTGGGCTGCATCAACATGCACACCAGAGTTACACTTCATCGCCAGCCTTCTTGACTATTGATTCATGCATAGTGAGCACAAACACATTCCCATAAGTAATGCAAAGTGAATGAGCGGAAGTATCTTCAAAGGCCTTGTGAATGTCTCTTGAGGATCTCCACCTGAGCTCACTCCAAATGAACCTGCTCATCTCCAACATCCTACACACACACTCACACGCATACACACACACACGCACACACTGTATGTATATTAAGACCCAGTGGAACCTGTGTTGAGGAATATAATTTAATATTCCAGTTATAGGACAGGGCTGCTGTACCGCAGGGAAATCCATCATCTATTGCTGCAGCTACAGGCTGTGGTTGATCAAATTAAATTCCTTCTGCATTGTCTGCTTCTTTGTAGTTTTCCAATACCTCTGGAAAAAAAGGAAATCCCTAGAAAACAGTTTTAACACCCGAAGTACTTTGAACAGAGTTTCACTCATGTCCTTTGAGATTATTACAAGGTACCTAATAAGAAAAGAAGAACTTCAGCGTTTCTGTGCGCTGAACACGAACGACAAACAGATGTTTCTTTCTGACTGGAATGTTTAATTTTCACAAGAATTGAAGGTGAAAATGTTTCTTGTTTCACTGCAGAGCAGTCAGTGATGTATGCTGGGAAATCTATTTTTGGAAGCCATTTAATCTACAATCATAAACTTCTTTTTTTTTCTAGTGGAAAACTACAAGTTTCTTCTTGTTTCCAAGACAATCCAATACAGTAAAGTTTTCTGGTTGCTGCCTCCACTAGCAGCTGTTGGGTGACAGTTTTGGAGTGTCAGTCATAAACTATAAAAACTGTAACTAAATGATGATCAGAGATCAAGCAGATTTTTGAGCATGTGGATGCTTGTTTCTTATCTAATTGCCAAGAGGCAGAACATTTCATTTTCTTTAAAATAATTCATCACTTTATGCTGATGTTCTGTTGAAGTATATATATTTACTTTCTGTGAAAATGTGCTTCACATGACCACATTTGTTTTGGATTTTTATATTGTTCAAGATCTAATGTGTTCCATGTCTAATTTATGCATAAATAATGCTACTATGTAAGAAGCGTCAAAACTTATCAGAGAAAAGGAAAAGATTTAGACCATGTGCAGTTGGCAAAAGCAGGATTTGAACTCTAAACCTTTACATTAAAATACAACCACCTTATCTCTCAAGTACTGAGCAAATCAACTTACCAATATGTATGAATATCAAAAATGCCTCAGGGAATGTCTTGTAGGTTTTGACAGGATGACTTTTGAATTAAATGACATTCTGTTTACTTGAGGTGAATATGTACCTTTTGTTTTATTTTATGCATATTGGATATTTATGATTTCTTTCAATGGTCTTTTTATTAATTATCCATGATGAACAAAACAGTGACTGTACAAGGAAAGAAGGGGGATCTTTCCATCTAAGTAAGATAACTCGTCGGGCTAATAGGGAGGTAAAAGCCAACACATTTAGTTCTGCCCGAGACAAATCCAAGTGGGGGGCAATGCCAAAAATGGCACTCAAGGGGTTTGGCTCTATTTGTTGGCGGAGAGTGTCAGAGATTGTTCGAAATCCCAAAAACTGGCCTAAGATTTTTCACAGGAGATTGGGAATTTGAGTTTGGAAATTGACAAAAAAGCACAGGATAAGGCATGTCAGCTTTTAAATTACATGAGATGCAGCAGATTGGCAGAAACAAGAGGATGCACACACCTTGTCTGCATCTACCCAGCTGCAGGCAGTTTCCTGATGACGTCTCCAACCCCACCCACCAGCTCCAAGCCCAGGAAGGCAGACAGACGGACATTACAAAACTTAAAAATAATTCCCAACAATTAACTGGTTTGGGGATACACTTTTGAATGAAATAAAAATAAATACAAAATTACATGTTAACCTTCTTAACCTTCTTTTCTCAGGTGTGCTGGCAAAGAATTTGGGGAAATTTTCAAAAATTGTATGATGAAGGAGACTTATTCAGTCTTACTACGTCACAAGGGGCACATTAAGTCTGAAAACAGTGTGCACCATTTTGCTACGGTTTCCAGGTGGAACAATGTGTCCTTGAAAAGGTGCGAAACGGTATGCAATGGGCTTTGAGGTACATTTTCTCTTTTGGTTTGGTGGGTGTGTCAGAGGCGTACCCAATCCAAAGCGCTGTCAACCGAATTCAGGGAGACCTTTACTTATTGTACACACATTTTTTGTTCTTATTTCACACTTGGTTTGGAAATGTAAACATATGTTTCCCAAACCAGCAAAGCCTCTTTGAATTGAATTTAACTGAAGTGCCAGAAAACGGGGGATTGCCCCCTCTAGGTTGGGAGAGAGTAACTGCCCTAAGCAAAGGAGTTAAAGTACTGACACTAGTGACGGTAGAATGGAGCGTGAGATGGATTTGGCGCGGTGTCTGCAGTGATGTGGGTGCTGAGCTTGACTGCGTAGTGTTCCATCTATGTCCCAACCCTCCCCCATGGTTGTGAGCTTTGGGTAGTGACAGAGAAGATACCTTTTTAGATAGGAATTGCGCAAATTTGCAGGAAAGCCCAATCAGTCTTTTTTCAGCATTGGCAGTATAAAAACAAAATCGGGGAGTGCAGCAAAATGCCGCCTGCCTACTTTTGTTTATACAGAATGTGCCTTTTTCGGGGCAATGGGGGGCGTGAGCAAGTAACAAAACGTGTAGCTCAGCATGTGACGTAAACAGTGACGTGAGAGGGAAGCCGCGGCTGGTCAGTCCTTCGGCGTTTCTCTTGTAAGTCGGCCCGTCCTTCACCGTCCCCGTCATCTGACGGTTAATGGCCTCTTCGTTTGTGAGAACAAGGAGGGCACGCAATTCCTTGTCTCCCCAGTTGCTCATCTTTACAGTGTCTGTCAGGTTTGTGTTTCCCTTTTGCTACTAGCTGCTCGCTAATTCCTGCTATCAGCTGTTTCCTGTTTATCCACCGCCAGTGGGTCGCACGTGTGGCGTCATCAACAGCTCCTCCCACAAGCCTTCAACAGCCCCTCCCGTTGCAAAAGGCCGCCTCGGTCTGTTTAAACTAAAAGGGTTCCGCCAATATGTCTACCCTCTGATCAACTCGCCAATCCAGCTCTGTGTGTCTAAACGCTCGCAGCTTGCCGGCAAAACGGCTCAACATTCGCAGAAAATCAGGCAGTGTAAAAGGGGCTATAGATTAAGATCACGGGTACAAGCAGCCAAAATGATTTTCCTCCAGAGTGTGGCTGGGATCAGCCTTAGAGATAGGGTGAGGAGCTCAGATATCAGAAGGGAGCGCAGGCCTCCTGGGCAGAGAGACCCCAGGGCAGACTCAGAACATGCTGGAGGGACAGTATATCTCCTCTGGCCTGGGAACACCTTGGGAGTCTCCAGGAGGAGCTGGAAAGACCAACAGTCTCTGACAGCTTCTAAAAAGAATATGATTTTGAGCATACTGGAATACTCGAAATTTGACATTTTTAGAGCAGAACACCATTAGAGTAAAGCTGCAAATGAATAAAAGTTAAAATTATTAAATCATTTTGACTTTAAGCCAAGCCGTTTTCAAAAGAATTGTGAAAGCTTAAACTTGATTGTTAAAGCACTACGTTGAGGTCAGTGAGAATCATTTGTGCATTAGTAGTGGGTGGAATTTGCACCCACCTGCCAATTTGCTGGTGTTTTCGGTGACTTACATTTTTATATACATACACTTTTGGTGGAGAAAAATAAGAAGAAGAAAGAATAAGAAAACAAAAACAAGAGAACTCCAGCAGTGAGAGATGCTGTTTGGACCTATAATGAAACCACCATAGCAGCTGTTTACCTGAGCTTTAACAGGATCACAGTTGAGCCTACAGAACTAAGCAGACGACTTTAAATAAGCTTTACTGTATCATCACAATCACACTGTATTTCAGTGCCATATATCTGAAGGATTTACTGCTTTATATCATAATACATTTTAGATTTGGGATTTTGGATTGTTGGGCAAATGAAACCAGGTGAAGACATCACCTTTGGCTCCGGGAACCTGTGACGGGTAATTGTTACTCCTTTTTAAAATTCATTATAGAGCATATCATTAATAGATGGACTAAAAACAGATAATGGCAATATTAATGAATCTGCAGCCCTCATTGTAAGCAGCATTTCCAAATGATTGTAGTATAATTGGAGTATTTCTTTTCTCCCGCCCTGACAGCTTTTGATTGCCCCTGTTTTTCTCAGTTCTTTCCAGGCTATGGGGGAGTTGAGGTGACAGTCTGCCTGCAGGTCTCTGGTTTTAGTTAATTTTATTCCAGGCTGGAAGCTACAGACATCTATTTTCAAGATGTCAGGCACGGCGCATTGTGGATGATGGATCATGCCAAGGTGCCAGAGGTCGGACCTCCAAATATGCACCTTTGGCTGGCTCACAGAAATGACCTCATTATACACCTAAAGGGGCTCCGTGCTGGTCATGACCCTTCATTGTCTTTACTGTGATTAAAGAAGAACAGAAAGTGAATCTCACCTGATGCTCAACTGTGATTCACCCAAAGGAGTACTTTTAAAGTAGAAAGTACATTTTGAATATAAACCTTAGGCTACCTTAATAAAATGTGCTAATCTCAAGTATGCAGCTTTTCCTTTCAAATTAAGACAAACAAGTTGCTCTCGCTGATTAGCACAACTTCTTCCAGAGAGCGAGAATCTAATTAGTGACATTTTCTGAGTGCTTGATTTAATGAAATGACAACCTGCATGCTCTCGACCCTCTCTTGACATCATGAATGCCGTCACTGAATAAACACAGATGTTAATTTTCCCCATCTGTTACAGCTGGCTCAGTGTTGTGTATACCACTGGTTGGAAAAAAAAATTATTTATTCTCTTTAGTGAAACGTAAGGCTGCAGCTCTTTTGTCCTCAATGGCCAATCAGTGTTTTGTGTCATTTAATGGAAAGTAACCTTCCGTGACTTTTATTCATTTAATTCTTATCTGGTACTCTTGGAATCATTTTCAGGTTTTAGGTGTCACAATCACAGACACACACACACAAAAGACACAAAACCATGTTTTTTTTGTGTGTGTATGTTTCCTTACAATTTGTGCATTAAAAACCTGAGTGGAAATCTGAAAAGAGTCGAAATCTTGAGGTTTGTGACTTAAACGCCCACTTAAGCTTCCACTCCACTGGCGAGACGTAAAATTGTGGCTGATGAAACCACCAGCTCTGTGTGGAGTAATGACGATCACATTAATTCTTGAGGCAAATACAAATGCTGTATTTCCATTATGTTTTCAACATAATAATTTTCAAAGTTTAACGGTGCTCTTTTGATTGCGTCTTCTCATTGCACCCCCTCATGCAAAGGTTCAATGCTACCTGACTGTAGAATTGGCTCCACCAGCTGTTTATCTTGGTGCACCAAGCTTCTAATATTTGCATAACAGTAGTAGATGGAAACACACATTAATTCAGAACTTCTTTTTTCAATTTTACAGCTTCAGCTTTGCTCTAAATTTGAATGTAAACTACACTGTTTTACATGAAGGGGGTCACACATAGAAGGGACCCACAGACATAAAATATAACATGTAAACATATCAATTGACACAACTTAATGTTTGGTGATAACATGCCAAGAAACATACAAACGAGTGTGTGCACACCACAAGATTTCTCCACCGAGCCCTCGCCGACAGAGCCCCACATAACGCGGTGACATCACCAAACTTGGAGACGACACATCGTAAAGGCATGGATATTCTTTATTATCCTGGGTCCAAACACAACGCGCTCCCCGTGATCCTGTGGACGCCGCCATTGTTGTTGTTGCTTGCTGGCCGGCTTGTCAGTGTTGCCAGATCTTGGGAAACAAGCCCAAAAGAAGCGACTGCAGTCCAACATACTATCATGCATTTAAATAACTTATTAGACGGATATATATAGAGAAAGGTGACGTTTAGAGAGCAAGCCCAAATAAGCAATTCCACTTTAGAAACAAGCCCAAAGTCGCAGCTAATAGGCGGACCTGGCAAGTGGCAACCCTGCGGCTTGTCCTCCTCACATTTCTTCCGTCCTCCTCCATGCTGACGTGGGACGTATCCCGCCTCTCGTTGGCTGATGCTCTTTGTCAGTCGTGTCACACTTCTCCAGTTTTCTAGCATGCCAGATATCCAGTCCTAGTCACAGACAAAGGGGCGACTTGCTCGTAGGCTTGTTCACACATGAGGACTCGTCGTGGCAGACTATCTGCCGACTCACCTCCAACCCAGGGTGGCTCTCAAGATCCTCTGCGACGTCAAAATCGCAGTGGTTGTCATCTTTCAAAATACTGTTTTCACAGGAAATGTATCATTTACAAACAGTCTCTTTCAGAATAAACACATTACTTCGGTATCCTGCAACAACTAACGCACAGGGTTTGGTTTCAGCAACAAAAACGTGGTTGGGTTTAGGAAAAGAGAACAGGGTTTGGCTTTATTATGTTACGGGACGCTAAGCCCTCTCTCCTGGGGGAAAGACGGTGTTTGTTGGACCTATCTACCACCCCTTCTCCCTGCCCCATTCAGACTTTTGCAACCTTAACTTTCATTCTTGTTCCCTGTTTACCGCTGACGCCATGGAGAGCTGTTAATATACAATGGCAACGGGCCGTGTATCAGGTGGACGTTAAAGGACAGCTTCACTGCCCAAGTTCCAGATTTCGATAATGTGAGACCAGGTTGACAGGTCACAAAATATTTACACCATATTTATTAATCCTCACTCTGTTTGAAAACTGTTTAACAGAAAATTTGATTGCAATAGATTAAACTTATTTCTTTCAGCTGCACCAGCCAGAGCCACAGCTGTCATGTGCTTCCTGGGTTTTCTGGCTGTTGGGAAAAGTTTGACACTGTAGGCCTACTAAACTTCTCCTGAACAACTCCAGATAGTTGAAGGAAGTTGGGCTTCCACACTGGGGGTAAAGAGTCAGTAATATTGCAGGAAGCAGATGTGCTTTTTCTTGACTGAGTGGAGATGACAGAATTGAATAGCTAAGCCACATTCGCTGATGGTAATTTCACAGTCTGGGGATTTCTGAGAGCTTGTTCTATTAGCTCCGGGCACGTTGGACACGTTCAAGATCCATTGGCCAGCAGCTGCCAGCTTTACAGTTCTTTTAACCTTTATCTACCCAGGAAGAGTATTAGAAGGTATTAAGTATGCTATTTTTCAGCAACAGCCTGCTCGACATAGCTACACTCACACCTGGGACTTGCTTAGTTGAGCCAAAGACTCCTTCTGTTCAGCAACTCTGGGTGTCAGCTGCCAATCCAATACCAATTCTTTCTTTACCCAAATTCAAAACTTATTTCACTGCAGCCATTGGAACCTAAATGATTATGCAATCCATAATGCTGCATCAGGTTTTTTTGGCCGCTAGGGGCAAAGCAGAAGACGTTTTAATGTGAATCAATACAGCACACTGTCCATTTGGACTACTATATAGACAGGTAACTAATGAGTATTCATTTAGTGACTGTAGCAGATAAAATACCAGCCATAACTAGAACCAAAATTATGTTTGATGTGATGAGAATTTTAACAGATATAAACTGAATCAAAGTGGGAAATATCAGTGTTGTTAAAATTTTAGCACGCTGCGCTGTTAGCAGCATGAATCATCGATCAATAAGCAAATACTACATTATCTGGTTTACTCCCAACACAGGCTCGAGAGTAACTGAGGCAGCAAACTGAGGAGGCACATCCTTTGTGTTTTCCTCTCTGTGGGAGTTCAGCCACACGAATCCATTCGACAGTTTGACTTCTTTACAGCGTGTTCATCCTGTTTAATTGTTGTCACTGACACAAGATAGATTAAAGCCATGTGTCTTATTGAGCTGTTCCTGAATGGAGCAATGAATCCTGTTGATTTACACTGAAAATTTCTCAAGATTAAAATGAGCCCAGAAAATGGCTGCAAAAAATCAGACATATTTTATGTGAATAATGATTAAATCATAAAAGTCTGACTCTTGAATATGTGTGTGCTACAAGATTACATATGCTGTCTGTCTCTGACAAGCTTATATGTTTAGTTCAAGCTCTCCACCCTTTAAAAAAAATCAGCAATTGTGGTCCAATCAGTTATAATCTGTGTTTGTATTCCCAGCTTCCCTGTGTAGCAAATGATGTCCTTGTATTGAAGGTTCCTAATTTAAAACATACCATGTTTTCTTGTTCATTTAATAAAAAAAATCCCAGAGAGGATGTGCCAAGAGGAAACATTCCGATTTTACCTGTGCATGTTGCTAAAGGGATTATGCATCATGGATTCCCAGACGATTCTCTTGTCCGCTGAGACGCACTCTGCCTAAAAATGTGAAATGCTGCATATTACGCAGAGCTAAAGAGAGAAAAGGCATCACAAAAATGTTCTCTGCATTCTGAATATCCTGCTCTGTCTCTGTCCTGCACGCTTCATGTTACACATCAGGGGGCTGTGTAGAAATTTCTAAAAGGCCTCATCTAGTATGAAGGTTAAAGCCTGCATGCCCACTGGTTCGATCCACGTTAAAAATGCATACAATGTAATGACACTGTTGAAAAGCACTTGGGATCCTGAACCTCCGCCGAAGAGGGTTTGTTAGGGGTTTTGTTTCCAATTGTATGCAGGTTTCCACTGGGTTTTATAAGGCGGCGTGATTCTTCCGGCTCACACCTCACGTCTCACGTCCTCATGTTGTTTTTGTCGAAACCAAATCCCCCCTGTGGCTAACGAGCATCTGTTTGCATGGATAAGATATGAGCGAGGTGCAACAGTCAGCATCGCTTAAGGAATCATTTCACATTCAACTCATTCGAAAAGACAGCCAGAGGACGGCAGCAGCCCACGTGCCCACCAACGAGCCCTGCGAGACCCTGCAGCAAACCTGCAGTCCCTGAGATAGGAAATGACAGCGACAAAAATGATTGTTGATTTGGGCTTTTAATTTTTCTGTTTTTGTGTGGAAGCCACCACAGAAACCGTCCAGGAAAATAAGAAATAAAAAATCTAAATAAAGCACAAACTCTGTGCTCCCTTAGGATGTCCTTGGAAACTCTTTACCTAGTTAGTTTGTTATTTCTTATATTGGTAGAGATCCAAAATCAGTTCAGTTGCAGTTCAACAACATTTTAGCTTCATTTTCCTCTGACACATATTTGATTTTTCCCTTTCGTCTTGCTGATATCTTGCTGCAACTTGCTTGTCATTTTTCTTTTTCCATTTTTCTTTCTTCTGATGTGTTTCATAAGAGGTTATTTCGACCTGCACAAATTGTATGTCTTATTTATTAATTCATTTATTTTCTTTTGGCTACTTTTTCAAAGCTAAACTTTGTAAACAGACCTGTACTTGCCAGTCCTTTAAGACCCATAAAGTACCTTTTTATATCTAGTTTTTGGGAAAACCTTCAGTGTATGAAAGATTACCTAATTGTGGCAAATGTCACACAAACAAGACGGAACCTGAAAGAAACCAACAGAAACCATCAAGTTTAATTCCTATATTTAAGTCAAATTTGTACTTGTATATATATTTAATTTAATGTTTTAACAGACAAGGAAAGGCACACTGCAGAATCTGGGAACAATTTCTAATAACTAAATGCCTGAGCTGATAATATGAAGCCTGCAAGCAAGTTCGGGCAGAAAACTTGAGAGTGGCTCTATGTGGTGGACTCATGGTTGGATGGATGGATTTAATTAATGTTTATTAAGTGTAAAAAATAATCCACCCATGGAATTAAAATTGCAATAACAGCAATGATTGTAGCATTAAATATTCATGCAAGAAAAAACACACATTGTTGAGGGTGAGTGTGCATTCTTGACATCGGAAACAGTACATATACATGGAATTGTAACCCAGGGTCCATTTACAAGCTTGTAACTGCATCTTTTTGTCTGATATACACAAAATATGCAAACTTTATCTGGAGCCAAGATTGATTTAAGTGGTGTACAAAGTGACCCATATGACTTTGTCAGATAGTACTGGTATAAATGTTTTCTGGTCAGCTGCCTCTGTGCTAAGGATTGGTGACATTTAGGGTGCTTTCAGACCTAGAGTGAGCTTGCTTTGGTCACTTGAGTTGGTTCATGTTCTCACGGCAGCATTTACAAGTGGACGAGATAAAATGCCTTGCGCGAGAAAGCTGCTCATGACTGGTCAGAATTTCCATGTGGGAAAAACCCAGGAAGTAAACAAAATGTTGCAGAAGAGTATACTTGCAAGATAAATGTGACACTTTCTAATGTCACAATGGAGGAACAACTATGCAGGTTGATTTTAGCGCTGGTCATTGTGGCAGCACAGGAGGAGGTGCACATTAATAATCCTCTGGACTGTAACATGCTCATGTTTAACCCAAACAATGCGTCATGTGACTGCAGTTGGTTCAGACTGAGGTCGGAGCACGTTCTCACCACAAAGAACCACACCAGAGTTCGTTTGTAACCGGACTGAGACCACTTGTTCAAGAAGGTCTGGATCCGGTTGTTAAAATGATAGTCCACCCATTATCTACTCACCCATATGCCGAGGGAGGCTCAGGTGAAGTTTTAGAGTCCTCACAACACTTGCGGAGATCCCAGGGGAGAGGAGGTAGCAACACAACTCCACCTAATGGAGGCTGACAGCACCCCAGATTCAAACGTCCAAAAACACATAATTGAAACCACAAAATATCTCCATACTGCTCGTCCGAGCTACAGGCTACAATGAGGCTAAAAACAGAGTTCAAATGACGTTTTTCCAAACAACTTTTTATGTCGGGGCTTCAGGACACTTGGATCACTACGGACGAGCAGTATGGAGATATTTTGTGGTTTCAATTATGTGTTTTTGGACATTTGAATCTGGGGCGCCGTCAGCCTCCATTAGGTGGAGTTGTGTTGCTACCTCCTCTCCCCTTGGATCTCCACAAGTGTTGTGAGGACTCTAAAACTTCACCTGAGCTTCCATCGGCATATGGGTGAGTAGATAATGGCTGTATTTTCATTTTTGGGTGCACTATCCCTTTAAGGTGCACACCAGAGTGCAATTGCTGTGTTCATACCTGCCCAAACAAACTGCACTTAGGGGCAAATGAACTTGAGTTTGATTAATCGAACCAAACAGGGCAAGTGTAAAAGCACCCTAAAGGTCGGACAGACAAAAGTCAGATTTAGTGGCATCTAGTGGTAGAATTGAAACTTCACCTGTGTGCCAAGCATGCGGGAGAACTACGGTGGGTGATGCAAAAATGTGAACGCGTGATTGGCCCTTTCCAAAGCTAGTGTTTAATTTGTCCTTTCTGGGCTACTGTAGAAAAACATGGCAGACTCTGTAAAGAGGACCCGCTCTGTATGTAGATATAAACTCATTCTAAGGTAATGAAAACACAACAATTCTTATTATCAGGTTTTCATGGACTAATGAAAACATAACTTTTAATATTATATACCATTTCTGCTAAGCGACATTTCTGTCCCTAAATCCTTCACACTGGACTTTCAAGGTAATAGAAATATCAACATCATGGTTAAAAGAAACTAACATTGTTGACTGTTGATTCAGATCCAGATAACTTTATTAATCCAACCAGGGGCAACAGCTTGCCTTGCACACATATTATAACAGACATGTAGACACATAAATAGATGAGTGATGAAAAGGGTAAGGGAAACAAAAAAAAAAGACAGGATATTAATTGTCTTCTCATGTGTTTCCAATATAAAGAGGGAGACATATAGGAAGACAGAAAGGCAGTCAGAAGATAAACCGATTTAATTAGTTTGGAGAGAAATTGCAGAGAAACAGATTAGATTTAAGTTGAGTACACCTGCAAGCTCTCCCTCTCTAAGAGCTGCTAAAGGACATTACATGAAATAATATAATGAGCAGCCTCATTAGGTAAATATGACAAGTAATGAGGACATAATTAAGATGTAAAGTTAACAAAAACAGTCATTTACATTAGATTAACAAGAGGCTTAATTATACAGAATGAGCAAAACACAACGTACTGTATATGCTAATTGTACAAATGCAAGATGCTGCAAATGATTTAGCGAAGTGCAGCAGCAGCACCTGTTGTGAAAAACAGTAAATATGCAAAATAATAAAAACACAGAGTTGTTTTAGTTCTGAATGACGTATTTTAACCCCAGTTGCAACTAAAGTGTTATAATAAAGTAGAAAAATAAAGTTTTTGCCATCTGCAGTTGAAGTCACAGCTTATGAGATAAGACTACAGAAATGTGTGTCTTCTCAGTCAGCATAAATATCTGTCTCCATAATGTAGCATACATGCATGAAGGGGAGCGTTTACCACCAGGAGCTCCTCACAGCCGTGCATCAAATTTTGATCGAGTACCAAATTACTAGATCGCTGTACCATAAGCAGCTGACAAATGCCTTTGCAGCCAGACAAGTGTGTGCTTCATATGAAAGATAGTTTTTAATTTTGTGTGCTCCAAACTTTTCATTCACTTTCTTTCGACAAATACTGCAGTGCCATTGCTGAAGTTGTTTTCAGTCTGCCCTGCTCTCTTGGAAAATGGTATTGCTGTCTGGGGAGTTCACTGTTGGATAGCGTCATCTTGGAGAATGTGGTGGGGTGTTTGGAAAGTGACGCATAGTGCAGGTTATGAGATGAAACCCGAGAAAACTGTGGCGAAACGGTCCAAGAGGAGAATTTTTCATCAGTGTGACGTGCTGATGCTGCGTTGCATAGCTAACATTACATGAACACAGCTGATTTACAACAATTACCTTCAATACAATACAATCACCTTCTCTTGAGCAAGTAGTGTAAAGTGTGACCTTTTATTGGGTAACCTAATATAAATAGAGAAGACACAAGCAGCATCTTCAGTAATGTTGCACAGATATATACATATTTACAGTTTGCTACATTTGTTAAAATTAGTTACCAGTAAGCTACTGGTCAAACCAGTTCAAGGAAGTAGAGCAAAATCTAGGTGTATTGTTAAGCCCTTTATTGGAAAAAGTGAGACTGTGTAAATATCGTCTTTTATGTGGTCTCTTTAAAGTTAGATTTTCTGAGATTTTGAGGGAGTTGAATGTGAACAATACAACTGAAAATACAGGGAGAACAGTGAGACATAACACCATGCAATTAGACAGAGTGGGCTATTCAAACACTGGTATTGACCCAGAGTACCACTTTCTTTGTACTAAGCACTACATCAGACTTCTAATGTGACATACAAAGAACCAAAGGATTAAAATTGTTTTTAGTGTTTTAAGTCTCAGCCATATAGACAACAAATGTATGGGCTGTTAATTGAGTTTCAGTCAGACAACTCACGTTTTAAATTCTAACATAATTAGAGTTTGGCATCTGGACTCCGGCCTCATCGCTCCCCACGGATATGTTTACGTGAGATATTGAGGAGTGATGATTAAATATATTCCCCCTTAGCCAGAGCCTGCAGGTGGATGCTGGGGTGGAGGTGGGGCCGAAAGAGCAAGCAGCAGCACTGATGCAGGGCAGCAGTGACATTGACAAGGCAAAGGGAGTGCTGGGAAGATTTTGCAGCTTAAATAAATTGCCAGATTAGGAGAGTGTGTTTTCTACATGACATATGGAGACTAAAGTATTAGGCATGTGTATGAATCAGTGCAGCTCAAGTTGACTGCCTGAAGTAGCTCAGAGGCATTGCTCCAAGTTACATTATTTGCATTTAAAAAAAAACATAAGGGAACACTTAATTCACACATCAGATGTTGATGAATGGATTTTTCAAGTTCAAAATCTTTGTTGATGTACATTGTATAATTTGTTGAGAATGAAATGATGTAACAATCGTCAATGGAAACCAAAATCATCAACCTACTGAGGGCTGGATTCAAAATCACCGGAAATCAGTAAAGTAAAAAAAAAAAAAAAAAAAGTGAAAAAAACTGATAACTATGGAGCCCCTAAAGTCCCCAAAAAAACAAACAAACAAACAAAAAAAACTATCTTGTGTGCACAAGATACTAACTCGAGCGCATGAGATACTAAATTGAGCGCACGAGATAGTAAATCGAGCGCACAAGATAAACTAAATCGAACGCACGAGATACTAAAACGTGCGCTCGACATACAATTATTTCCCGCGCTTTGATTTATTTGTGCATATGGCTCTCATACTGACCACTTCAGATGTTCACAGCCGCACCCACGATACAATGGAGAGAAGAACTCAGCTCATCAACTTTTATTTTCATTTTGGATTGTCATATAAAGACATTCTTGCTGCTCTTGCACGGAGACATGGGATTATCATTAGCAGGAATAATTTGCCGCGCATACTGAAGGACAATAGGCTCAGCTGATGGAAAGACTATGCAGATTTAGGCCGTGTTGTTGACTTCATCCAGGAACAACTGCAAGGCCCGGGGAAGATGCATGGATATCGATGGATGTTTACGAAGTGCAAAGAAAATGGCCTTAAAGTTAAAAAAGAAGAAGTTAGAGTCATATAGGCCGAGCTGGATCCAGAGGGGTCAGTGTTCAGACAGCGACGGAGGCTTCATAGAAGACAGTACTTCTCAAAGGGACCTAATCACCTCTGGCACATTGATTCATATGACAAGCTAAAACCTTTTGGTGGGTGTATTAATGGCTGTATCGACGGCTTCTCTCTGGAAATAATTTGGCTGAATGCCTACAACACAAGCAGTGACCCGAGAGTGATCGGAGGCTATTTTGTAGAAGCTATAGAAACATTAGGTAAATGTCCCAAACTTGTACGCACTGACCGTGGCACAGAAAACGGCTTTATACGAGACCTGCAGATACATTTACGCACAAACCATGGAGACGATTTGTCCGGAGAGTGAAGCTACTTCGCTGGAGTGAGTACAGCAAACCAGCGCATTGAGAACTGGTGGGGCATCCTCCGCAAAGAGGGTATGGAATATTGGATCCAGCTTCTTGGGGAACTATGGGACGAAGGAAGCTTTGACGGAGGTTTACTGGACACGGCCATACTTCAGCTGTGCGTAATGGGAATAATTCAGGTATGATGATGTTGTGTTTAATGTGGTGTCACATGAATTATTGCCAGTGGCAGACGAAGTATTCACATCATTTATTTCAGTAAAAGAAGACTAATACCACACCATGAAAATACTCCACTATCTCGTGCACTCGATTTAGCTTATCTCGTGCGCACAAGATAGCTTTTTTTTCTTTTTTGGGGGACTTTAGGGGCTCCGTGGAAATAACAGGCTGATCCAGCTTGTGCAGATTTTATCACGGCAACTCATTATGTAACTCAGTAGCGTGTATGGCCCCTGCGTGCATGTATGCACTCCCGACAACATCTGGGTAGGGTACCGTTGGCTATGACATGGAGGTCTGTGTGACTCTCCAAGGATATGTCTGCCGAGACCATCATTGACCCACCGCCAAACCGGTCATGCTGGATGAAGTTACAGGCAGCATAACGTTCACCACGGCATCTCCAGAGTCTTTCACACCTGTTACATGTGCTCAGTGTGAACTCTGTGAATTCTGGTGTTCTCTGGTGAATGCCAATCAAGCTGCACGGTGCCGGGCTGTGAGTACAGGTCCCACTGGAGGACGTCAGGCCCTGATGCCACCTTCATGGAGTCTATTTCTGACAGTGTGGTCAGAAACATGCACACTAGTAGCCTGCTGGAGGTCATTTTGTCGGGCTCTGGCAGTGCTCCTCCTGTTCCACAAAAGGGCAGTATCCAGTCCTGCTGCTGGGTTGATGCCCTTCTACGGCCCTGTCCAGCTCTCCTGTTGTAACAACCGGTCTCCTGGTATCTCCTCCATGCTCTTGAGAATGTGCTGGGAGACACAGCAAACCTTCTTGTGACCGCACGTATGGACCACCAGCAATGACAAGGACACTAGCAGAACACAAAACTAGAGAAGAATCAGTCAGGAAGGATAAGGAGAGAGCAACTGTGGTCACCACATGTGAAACCATTCCCTTTTGCCTCTCCATTGCACCTGTTGTCACTTTAATTTGCACCAAAAATGGAACTTGATTCACAATCACATGTGCTCCCTATATGGACAAATTGATATCCCTGGATTTAACTCATTTTTTTGTTATACTGTGATGAATAAGTGTTCCCTTAATTTTTTAGAGCAGTATATTCTTTGCTGCTCGTTTTCATGTGCCGCATTTTCTAACTATAAAAGTACTACAAAGAAAGGAAATGAGGAAGATACAAACAAAGTCATGTTTTTTGTTTGTTTGATATTCAACCAGATTAAAAGTCCATGTATCGTCCATTAAAAAAAAATCACCTATAACATTATGGAAATATCTCCCTACATTGTTATTGTATGTTGTTAATAACATAGGTCCCAGAACAGAGCCATGTGGAACCCCGTGTGTAAAGTTATCAGGAAAGTCATACAGACATATTTGTTCACGTATTTTAAGAAAATTAAACTGTGTTAATTTCAGACAAATTAAATGCAAACCAAAGTGTTATATATGTGTAATCTAAAATCTTTAAATACACTCACTAATTTCTGGAAAACTTGTGAAACAAACTGATTTCTAAAAAGTTAGAAAGAGTTAGAGTTAGAAAAATTCTTGGAGCACTTTTTTTCCCACTTGTTTAAGAAAATAAGTGTTTTTGGACTGAACAACAGAGGGAAATAATTTGATAGGACTACATTTTTGCAGCAAAATAAGTTCATTATCTAAGCTAATGAATTAGCAGCATTACACCTCTATATGCGCTAATTTCTTTGGATTTTGTTTGCTTCTTCCTGAACACACCAATCAATTCACAAAGTGGGCAGCACGTATTTAGAGAACAGTGCAGCAAAGCTATAGAAAGTTATAAAAGTTTTTTTTTTCTCTCTGCACCGTGAGCTTCTTTCAGTAGAATGCTGTGATATTTGTGTCATTGAGATTCCATATTCCTGTGTGCAGATAGCTCATTGAACCCACGCATGCTCCTCGGTTTCAAGCAGAAACTGCTGACAGAGGACGACTAAAAGCTTGCTGCACTTCCTCCCACATCAGCCCGAACTGCAAAGTTTTCTCTGTCTCTGTTAAAGTGTCGAATGCAGGCGACACTGTTCACTTCTGCACAAACTTTCCCACAGGAGCGGAAAAGTTTCAATGTGGGATTTTGCTAACAAGAGTCAACAACAGTCAGAAGTTGAAAGTTTAGGGAGCAAAGAGGTTCTATCAGGATGGCAGTATTATGCTCTAAGCACTGCCTCCTGCTGTGCTGGAGGTGGACAGACCGGCTGACTGCATACCGCGCAGAGCTAGCGCGTCTGTTTCAGTCACTGCTAATGAGGAAGACTGCCTGACAGGCCCTGCTGCTGACTCACCAGCACGCTCACACACTGCCCTACATTCATACATATTCAACAGCTTCTCTTCATTTGTATAGCATTAACCCCACTTTCACCCTCTGCCTGACACCGCTGAGAGTAACACGCTGGGTGTTTGCAGAAAAGGTTAAAACCTGGGTTTGTTTGTATCTTTTGAGTGTTTGTCTAAAGGCAGAGAGGAGCTGTGCAGATACTGTGCGTTAGGAAGAAAAAGAGAATGAAGAGGAGGCGTTAACCTCTATGATATGTTGTTAATTTTCTTATGCAAATGTATTCAAAATATTTGAATCAATTAAAGACATTTCTGTATCAGTTCTGTTGATTTTTTTTTCTTACTGTATTTATATCGTGCACTACACACTGGAAACCATACAGTGTAAAATGAATGTGCAATGCTCGTGAGGTGGTCAAATGCTAAATCTGATTATTGGAATATTAAGTCACAAAAAATGATAATCCGTCTGAGTGTATATCCAGTTACCCTGTATGACAAGAGGCTCGCTGCTGTGTAGAGCTCATGGACGCTCTCTGAGCCAATGATGGAGAAGCTTTCAGAGCAGCAGACAGAAAGTAATAAACGTAGGGCTGATATTTTTTGCTGTGCCGTCTGACACTGCTAAACCCTGGAGACATGCGCTGCCACACTTCCATACTCTCTGTCTGACTGGCTGCATACTGACTCTCTGCAGGCTGGAGCTGACCACCTGATTTCAGTCACCATTTCACTTAAAGGACCTCATTCTCATTCAGTCTTCTTGCATGTTTAATCCCATTACAACTCCCACGTACTTTACATTATTGGCACAGGTCAGTCATTTCACACCACAAAAGAGCTGTATTCATGCAAATTCGGCCACTACAGTGTTTTTGCAGCTCCTGTCAATGAGGTTAATTTGCTACAACATGCAACCTGTGTATAGTTGGAGTGGCCTATATTCATGGGTATAGGGAGGAGAGTATACTCATGAGTAGAGTCATGTGTTGAGCACATGAATAATGTACTTCATGCCAAAACAAAAAACACTCACTTTATTCAGCTGCAACTCAGACTGCTGAAGCCTTATCATTTAAACATATGCTTGTTAGGCGCCTGACATGTCAGAATAATAGTCCTGTGAGGAAAAGCAGTGCATTAAAAGCTAAAGTAATCTCAATTCTCAAATGAGCTTTTTGTCATAGTTGAATTCATTTGAATTAGGAGCTACATAATGCCAGACACAGAACTTACATCAATTTGTTGTCACTGCCCCTGACATGAAAAAGCACAAAAGAAGATATTCAGTACGCACATTGTTGTATTATCAGACTGGTCCCTGGAGAGGATTAAGCCGTTTGATAGGCTATTTATCCCATTCACAGAGACATTATCTGCATGTTCTGTTAACCCTCACGTCTCTCCCTCTCTCATCTTTTCTTCTTCTTATCCTCCTCTGTTGCTGACCCTTATCTCGTTCTTCTAAAGAGAGGAATCGTGTTTTCTATTTCATTTCTATTTCTCATTGTAACCCCTCGGGATCAATATCCAATTCTGCTTTCTGGAGAGATATTCCTTAGCCCTGCTCCTTCTATATGTCTGATTTGATACTTTAGTTATTCCTTGACACTCCTCCATCCCCTCATACGTGGACGAGGTGTTATTTAAATCCTGCTTGATATCTATAGGACCTTTGATCATTTGTGATTTGTGTAACATTAAACTCTGGCAGCGGGTCAGAGGGCTTTAATATAAGTTTCACTGGTTCTCGGTCACAAAAAAGATGATTAATAGTCAGTTTTCCAGGTCAGGGAGAGGTCTCATACCTTATTCGTCTTTACATTTTGTGGTGAATGGCCCAGCAACAGCTCATTTGCTCTTTCTTTCTGTTTCTCTACCTTTACACAGCCTGAGGCATTTTCTGAGCCGTCGGTGTAAACTGTGGTGATCAGTGTCCTCATGCAACAGGCAATACAACTTCTGGATGCACAAACATCTGCTCTTTCCAGGAAAAAGCCCAGTTATTTTCTGATCAGATTTAGTTAAAAAACAATAACAGTAAACAACAGGGAGGGACTGAGGCAATTTATTATGTATCTTGAAGTCTCATTAAAGACTATGACTGTGTCTGTTTGTAAAGTTGGTTGTGCACGTCCCAAGAAATTAACTGTAAGTGTATACAAGATGCAATATGCACATGAATGGTAGTGGCAGTGTAACATACTTGTCACTAGCTATGTTTCCATCCAAAAGTGATTCGCATCATTGGGAAATGCGCATTAAAAGAAATAAGAATCCTGTGTGTTTCCATTAAATGTACGGACTTTGGTGAAAACTACAAACTCGCACGAGTTTTCCGCACAACCGGAAACAAAACAAGTCTTGTAAATGCATTACCGCCTTCCCGACCCGGAGTGTGGATATCACCATGGAGAGAGGTGCGCTACGTCAGACTTAATTCGAACATAACTGTTTCCATCCCCCGTTTTGCGAATCGTATTTAAGCGTATTTTAGTTTGTGTGAATCGGGGGATTTTAATTCGAATTTTGGCGTTTCCATCATAATTTTCCAATGCGATACTTCTAGATGTGCATCTAAACATGGCTAGTGTCATTATATGTGCTTGATTTAGGGCCTTTTACAGACGCCACTGATCTCAGAATTAACAATATTGTAACCCCCTCAAGTGTTGCCATATTTATTGTTTACGTCATGCAAATGTGGAAGTTCTATATGGTCTGAGTTCTTGTGTACCCTCTAGTGGAACACACCATTAACACACATAGTAGCTACATAGGCCAGCATGTGAATTAATTTACAATGCAGTTGCTTATCTACGTAAACGCGTGGTTAAAAAGCAAGTATATCCCGAGCCGTAGAACTAACATAGCAGCTAGTGCGGGATTTATGCTTCTTCATCAAATCAATGCCGTACCTATGGCGTAGGCTCTGCGTTGACGTGCACCTCCCCAGAAATGAAACTACGCATTGTTTATTTTTGTAAAATGAAGACCATCTTCCTCTGTGGAAATGAAGCTTTTATTTACTTGTATTTCACAGATAAAAAGCAATAAATTGTGAAGACAACAAAGCCCCCACAAAATAACATTTTAAGTCATGTGTGTTATTTATCCTGGAAGGAAATCTCTGCTCATCGCTAAGCTAATTTACACAATGTAAAATGCCATAGGCTTGTGCTAATAAGGTTAGCATGTTATATTTGTCAGGAAAATGTGTTTAGTATAAAACAGCTGTTTGTCGGTGAACCTTGTGAGTTGTAATGGGCCAAATTTTGTAACTTTACCTTCGTTAAATGTTGCTGTTGTCCCTGGCTTCATATGAGTAGAGAGAAATCCGCTAGCTGCTCGGCTAATTCATACAATGTAAAACTTGTGCTAATGACGTTAGCATGTTGTGTTTGTAGGGAAAATGGGTCCAGCAAAAGACAAGTGCTTGTCTGCGAATGCTGCGAGTTATAATTAAGCTGATTTTGTTCTTGTGTTTGAAACTGACACAATTAAGCCATGTTTAATGTGTGTTTTGAATCAACTAAACTTTACAGCACTTCACAGAATCCTCTGCCGCCAACTAGTGTTCTGGAGGTGAAACTGCAGAATGACACAGACACACCAATAGAGACAGAGCGCAACGTGTCATAGTCTGAAAACCACGCCGCCAAAAGGGGAAACGAGGCCCGCTTTCCCCTCGCACTTTCCCCCTCCACATCATGTTTTTTCCAAGATGAGCAAGGTAAGGAGAAGGGACACTGAGGTAGATCGGCAACCGTTGCCTCTCTGGAAGGCATAGCGTGCTAAAATAATTATTTGCCATCTTATTATTAGCTAATTATTAGCTAGCTATACCTAATAATTTTAGCTAGCTAGCTAGTAATTCAGTCGTGGAGACCTGAAGACGTGGCTTTGGAGGCAGAATGACAGCGAACGAGGGGCATGGCTGTCAGATTATGACGCGTAGCGCTCTGGCTCTATGCACAAGTATAAATGCTCACAGTGGTGTAGGCCACGTGTGCAGGCTGGGGCATAGGGTCTGCCACATTAGTATAAAACCCTGTTAATGCCTTTCTCTCCTTGTGTTGACTATACCTCAGGTTAAGCCTACTATTAGGTGCATACATCTCTTTCTTGAATTAGTTATGAAATTGTTGGTGTCACTGGCATATTTTGATACAACTGCACATTTTGAAGACTTTTTTCAGTAAAGGAATGTTGCATTGAGGCAACACACACACACACACACACACGCACACAGGCACACAGACACAGAAGTGCAGAGTGAGAAAGACAACTGACAACTTGACAACTGTACATTTTTCTATGATTTTCATGAAAAATGTGGGTGGATGAGTGGTTATGTATTAATAAAGCAGTACCTCTCACTCTTGTATCAGTTTCCAAATGAATCTTGGTAATGGAGGTTACACCAGTATAACAGAGTAAAGAAAAAAAGTGGTTTATTTCATGGCAATCCTGATTTATGGTTATTATTTATTTTTTTACTAAAGATCAACTCCCCCTAGCACTGTCTCTGAGCTGAGTTAATTAACATCAGGTATGGACTTGCCAAACAACACTGTGATTGTTTTTCACAACACTTCTTTGGTTCCAATCTTTTTTCTTTTTCAAATATCAAATATAAAATGTCAAATGTAAAGAGCCTGTGCCTCAAAATGTTTGTTAATTCTCTTGTAAATGGTAAATATTACACTGGAGGAGCACTTCTGCATGTTGGATGATTACAGGTGAATATCAGACAGGTCAGACAAAAGCAGATTTCTCAACTTCCACTAAGCCCTGAAAATATGACTTATTCATGAATTCAGTTTCTGCATATTTCCTTTTTTCTAGTGGTTCATATCACATAAAGGCAGTTTAAAGCAGTGGAGCAGCTCATGGGATTTTATTTGCTACCAGCTGAATGCAGAGGAAGTAGGGTGGTTAGTGATACCATTAGTTGTCTGCTGCCCTTTTTATAGTGGCAGAAAAGTGCAGGCGGGACTCAGGGGATGTACTGAAGTGCTGTGGAGAGGTCGGGTTTCTATGACTGCAGCCCACTGAACGCCCTGCAGTTTTATAGCAGAAAAATTTGCAGAGTGAGGTTTTATTTTTACAAACATTTTGAAACATTAAATGAGTTGATGGTGGAGTTGAAATATGCATAAAAAAAGCAACCCCATTAATCCATTAATATTTATTATTACATTATTTAGTGTTAGATTCACATTCAAAATGTATTCTGCAACTAAGATGTGAGTTTAATCTATGTTTTTCCTAGTTCGCAAATGTAATCTGATAAACAGCTCAATTATCCTATTTTGTGTTGCAGCAGTAGCTTGATGTTTCCGTGGTGAAACAGTTGGAGAGCTGTGCAGGTGACTGAGTGATTACAATGATTTGCACTGCTTGAAACAAACAACCTGGAACTTGATTTATAAACATGATTGAAAATGCACAATAGCATTTGACCATGTATTTCATATATTTTAATTACTTACAACATTTTGAATGATCAGGTTGTTACACTTATTAAGGTCACCTCATGGAAACTGGACTGATGTTCTGATATCTTGACACTGAGATGGTGATAAAACAGTTTGGTTTGATCATATACTGATGATATCATGTGGACATATATGAATACACAGTCAAAAACACAAAAGTCAACAATGACTGGGTATCGTTTTGGGATGCTTTGTGAGCTGGAGTTAATATTGTGTTGTCTTTGTTAAATTCATGGTGATTAATGTTTTCTTTGTTAATCACATGACCATGACTTGGATGTTAATGGCGCTGTATGTAAGAATGTGGCCAAAACAGTTACTGCACTCAAATTCAAAATACTGCCGCGAGTCGTGTCCGCCCCCCCTCCCCTACAGATTCGAGTTTGCTGGACAGCGGCACGCTGGAGACTGATTTGTTTGCCCACGGGCGGCTGCCGTGGCAGGGCCGCGTCGCCACGTCCTTGAT
Source organism: Epinephelus lanceolatus (assembly GCF_041903045.1). Classification (NCBI taxonomy): domain Eukaryota; kingdom Metazoa; phylum Chordata; class Actinopteri; order Perciformes; family Serranidae; genus Epinephelus; species Epinephelus lanceolatus. The sequence goes on along the minus strand of NC_135744.1, from coordinate 39,409,589 downwards.
CTTTGGTTTTCCAGCGCACCGTTCAAGCAAGTCCGGCTTCTCTGCTGCTAACGCTGCTGTCGGGATACAGCGGAGGAGGAGCTGGTTGCTAATGCTATGTACCGGGACACTGCTAATGCTGCTTGCCGTGCTGCTAACATTTGTTTCTCAAAAAAATCATTCGGGTCGATGACCCACCTGCACATGGGCTACAATGTATGATCGAAAATGAGTAACAGTTGAAAGTATTCGAAATGTCTATCCCCGTCTAGCTATGATGCTAGTTAGCCAACTTTGGCTAAAGCTTACCTGTCGAGGAGAAGAGTAGCCACTTCGACATCCGATTTCAAATTCTTCTCCGCTTTCAACCGTCTCCACCGTTCAAAAGCATCTCCTATACAGACCCTCGCTTTGCCTCGAGTTTTGTCTTGGCGTTTTTGGGAATCATAATGAGGTCGTTTGGGTTTAGTTGCACCGTCAGCCATTGTAGCTCAGTCGTAACTGTAACTGATGCTGAGACTCTACTGACTGCGTGACTGGTAGACGGCGGTGGGTGGCGCAACAGGCCAAAACACAAATTCAAAACATAAACATGATTTGCAGACCGTATTTTTTTTTTTTTTTAATGCGAATATTCTGGCTGTACTGTTGTTGTCGGTGAGATCAGTATGTTATATGAACATTATTCCTTAGTCTCTGTGACATATTAGGAGGATTTTACGACTATTTGCTTTAGATTTCTTACATATAGCTCCTTTAAAGCAGAGAAAAAAGGCAGGGAAAAACTAAAGGTGACTGAAATGCCGAGTGTAAACTGCAGACTTTTATGCTCCTCTCTTTGATCCTACAGCTGGTCTACCAGGCAAACAGGGCAATAATTATTGAGAAATGACCCTATCTCAATACTGTTATGCTTCGGTTTGTAAGAAAATGAGATGCATAAAGTATGTTTATTGTTATTTTTTCTTTCCTGGAAAGTCTGCGAGTGCTGTGGGCTGTCCAAATCCAGAATGCATCCAGTCCTTAAGGGGCCTCGAGCTGACTATCTGCAGAACTCCAGAGAGTCTGACTGGGGGGCAGATTTCGCCAGACTTTGCTCATAGTTCATTGCAATATTGATGTAATGTAGTTTTCCTATTGCCAACTTTAAGATAAAACTGATTGTGAATGTGTAGAAAATAATTATAAATGTAATAAAACAGTATTTGAATGATGAAGGCCAGAAGTAATATTTAACCACATGCAAAAATATGTATAGACTCCATGGCAACAAGTTTAACAAAGTTCAGGCCTGTCTATTAGTAGCTTTGCAGTCTCGCGCCCCCACAGACTTGACGTGATGATGGAGAACATGTCACAGTCCATACAGTTAAAGTCTGCGGGGGCTTAGTGCACAAGTCCAGAGGGGGGATGTGGACTCAGCCATAAGGTCAATATTTGTGATGCAATTTCAAAGACTTAAATCTGCAGTAGGAAGGGTTTGGGGCTGAGTTCCACAGGCAGTGTAGAGAAATCAGACTGTATTGAGAGAGGGACTATAACATTGTTGGGTTTGGTCTTTTTATGGGATTTGTTGACACTAAGAAAAAACAATAAAACCAGCCTTATACTTGAAAGACTTGTACTTTTACAATCCCTGCGTCTTTAAGATTCTTTACATATTTCCCACTTGCAATGTGAAGAGGAGACATGTATAAAAAATTCATTATGAGAACATGTTTCTTTACTCCATGTGGCAGCATACATGATGTCACTAGATGTCTGGAAAGATGCCAGCACTGAGAAAAAAAGGGAAAAAAAGATGAGAGAAGTGGACAAAAGGCTTGAGATGATCTTTTATGACCTGGCTTTGTGTGGCTGAAGAAATATTTTTCATACAAAGTTCCATGCTTGCGTGCACACGCAAACACACAAAAATATATACTGTTGGGGCATTTGGCCCTGCAGGCATCAAGACTGGTGGATGTGCATCTACATCCCTTGGCTTTGATGAATAAAAGATGAAAGCTCAGTTTATACCGCTTTCTATTTGACTTGAAATATTTATACCTTTTCCTATTGTAAAGACAAGCAGGTACCACAGGAGAGCCGGGTCAAGGAGACTCGGGGACTTCTAATCTATATGATCTCCCTTTTCTTCTTCATTCCTTTCTGCCCTTTCTCTCTATCTCTCTCTGCCTGGCATAATTAATCACCTCAGACTGATGTTTACATAGTTTGATAGCCTGAGGGAATGTCTCAGAGGGAAAGCTCAAATTCCTTGGCTCAGCACAAACAGAAAAGAGCATGAGAGATGAGAGGTAAGAGTTTAACTTGTGGCTGCAGGGGGGAGTGCATTCCTACTTTTATCCACTTTCAAACCTTTAAGACATTTGACCCCCCCCCCCCCCCCCCAGTGGGCTCCAGTGTCGCAAAAAGTGTTGGACTGAACATTGATATCATATCAAAATCATTAGAATAAATGAGTAAAGATGTATCTTTTGTCTTGATGTATAACCTCAAAAGGAAGCATTTGGGAACATAAATGTGCGCCACAATTTTAATTTAATTTCCATCCATCATTATCATCCACTTTTATGGGGCCAGGTCACGGTGGCAGCAGGGCAAGCAAAGCACCCAAGACGTCCCTCTCCCCACCAATGCTTTCCAGCTCCTCCTTGGGGAGCTAAGGTGTTCCCAGACCAGATGAGATATGTAATCCCTGCAGCGTCTCCTAGGTCTACCCCCGGGCCTCCCCCCAGCGTGACGTGCCCAGAACATCTCTAATGGGAGGCACCCAGGAGGATCCTGATCAGATGCCCGAACCACCTCAACTGATCTCTTTTGACATAAAAAAGCAGCAGCTCTACTCTGAGCTTCCCCCTGAGGTTTTACGTCAGGCTATGCACCTTTCCCTATCACTAAGGCTGAGCCCTACCACCCCGCGAAGGATTTCGGCCGCTTGTATCCATGATCTAGTTCTTTTGGTCACTGCCCAGACCTCATGACCATAGGTGAGGGTTGGGACATAGATGGACAAGTAAATTGAAAGCTTCGTCTTCCAGCTCAGCTACAATTATGACGTTCTGGTGCAGCGCCTGCATCACTGCAGATGCTGCACCAAACTGCCAGTCCATCTCATGCTCCAACTCATGAACAAGACCTCGAGATACTTCAACTTCCTCCCTTAATTGCTGAGTGAAGTGGTGCAAGAGCAAAAGTCAACAATTGTCCTGAATATAAAGGATTCATCTTTTGGGGAGCATGAATCTGCTATGGAAATTTCATGGCAATCTAACCAGAAATTTACCGTGAAAAATTTAAAAGTTTTTGCTGATCGTGGCACAAGAAGTTGTCAAAAATCTTAAGGAAACATCCTCCTGGGACCATGAATATCCACAGCAGCTATCAGATCAGGGGTTGCTGATATATGCGGCCCACCCAATCAGACATTTGACTTTGTCAGTGGCAGGGCTAGTGGGAGAAATATCTTAATCTATCACAGAGAAGCAGCATTTTATTTTTTTTATTATTTTTTATTTTATCTATTTATTTATTTATTTATTTATTTTTTAGGTACGGTGCATTTTAAACTAGTTCCAATACAGAGGGACTGGTGTGTTGCACAGAGTTTTTAGCTATTGCTAATTTTCATTTATGTGACATACAGTACAGGCCAAAAGTTTGGACACACCTTCTCATTCAATGCGTTTTCTTTATTTTCATGACTATTTACATTGTAGATTCTCACTGAAGGCATCAAAACTATGAATGAACACATGTGGAGTTATGTACTTAACAAAAAAAGGTGAAATAACTGAAAACATGTTTTATATTCTAGTTTCTTCAGAATAGCCACCCTTTGCTCTGATTACTGCTTTGCACACTCTTGGCATTCTCTCGATGAGCTTCAAGAGGTAGTCACCTGAAATGGTTTCCATTTCACAGGTGTGCCTTATCAGGGTTAATTAGTGGAATTTCTTGCTTTATCAATGGGGTTGGGACCATCAGTTGTGTTGTGCAGAAGTCAGGTTAATACACAGCCGACAGCCCTACTGGACAACTGTTAAAATTCATATTATGGCAAGAACCAATCAGCTAACTAAAGAAAAACGAGTGGCCATCATTACTTTAAGAAATGAAGGTCAGTCAGTCCGGAAAATTGCAAAAAATCTCTAGAACAACTGTTAAGAGGAGACTGCGCCAATCAGGCCTTCATGGTCAAATAGCTGCTAGGAAACCACTGCTAAGGAGAGGCAACAAGCAGAAGAGATTTGTTTGGGCCAAGAAACACAAGGAATGGACATTAGACCAGTGGAAATCTGTGCTTTGGTCTGATGAGTCCAAATTTGAGATCTTTGGTTCCAACCGCCGTGTCTTTGTGAGACGCAGAAAAGGTGAACGGATGGATTCCACATGCCTGGTTCCCACTGTGAAGCATGGAGGAGGAGGTGTGATGGTGTGGGGGTGTTTTGCTGGTGACACTGTTGGGGATTTATTCAAAATTGAAGGCACACTGAACCAGCATGGCTACCACAGCATCCTGCAGCGACATGCCATCCCATCCGGTTTGCGTTTAGTTGGACGATCATTTATTTTTCAACAGGACAATGACCCCAAACACACCTCCAGGCTGTGTAAGGGCTATTTGACCAAGATGGAGAGTGATGGAGTGCCGCGGCAGATGACCTGGCCTCCACAGTCACCGGACCTGAACCCAATCCAGATGGTTTGGGGTGAGCTGGACCGCAGAGTGAAGGCAAAGGGGCCAACAAGTGCTAAACACCTCTGGGAACTCCTTCAAGACTGTTGGAAAACCATTTCAGGTGACTACCTCTTGAAGCTCATGGAGAGAATGCCAAGAGTGTGCAAAGCAGTAATCAGAGCAAAGGGTGGCTATTTTGAAGAAACTAGAATATAAAACATGTTTTCAGTTATTTCACCTTTTTTTGTTAAGTACATAACTCCACATGTGTTCATTCATAGTTTTGATGCCTTCAGTGAGAATCTACAATGTAAATAGTCATGAAAATAAAGAAAATGCATTGAATGAGAAGGTGTGTCCAAACTTTTGGCCTGTACTGTACATCTTTAACAACTCCAAAAAAACACAACCCAAACCTTCGGAAAACAAATGTCCACATTGTACATTTCTGCAAACCATGGGTATGTAACACTTGTACATTTGATTTGTAGCAGATATGTTGAAACTTCTCAACAACATTGTGGTTAAAGTGTGGTTAGGTTTAGGCACAAACCACTTAGTTGTGGTTAGGATTGTAAAGATAATGTTTTTGCTTGAAACACCCACATTTGGTGGCACAAAGGCCATTGGAAATGCAGGGGTGGATCAGTGAAAAACAACCTGGATCGTAGGTTCAAACGCTGCTGGGAAAAGCCACAATCTACCAGTGAAAAACACCAGTTTGGTGCCACAAACACAGATGGAAACACTGCGAAGGGTCACCAAGAACCATCAAGGTTGTTGTCCTCAAGCAGTGGTCTGCACCTTGGCAGGTGTCTCAACTGGGTGACACGCCACCCAGACTTTCTCACTCTTTATTTACCACTTCTGTCGCTCTCAGCATCTATTATCACGACAGAAGGGTTTACATCATTGTGCACTGTGATCAGATGCCAAAGGGCATTAACAAGTATTGGAATTTAAAGACCTGGGGATGAGAATGGGTTGATTTGACATGGTTGATAATACTGCCTCTCCAACTCATCTTCAGCAAAATTAGTGCAAATATTTTTCATTCTGTAGTCATTTCTCTAGAAATCTGGCACACTCAAAACATTTGCAAGTTATTTTTGCCTTTCTCTCAGTTCTACATGTCAAGAACAACATAAGTGATGAGGACTGGAGTTTAATTAGTCACAACAAATAATCTACTTGCAGATGGGCTGTGCCTTTTTCTTTTTTTCTCCCTTAAATCAGAGGTAGAGGCAGATTTAGTCATAACTGCAACACATAAGTTGGAAAAAGGCAGCGATCTTCAAAAGCTCAAAGACACTTAATGTGAGATTGGTCTCCGGTGCATTTTTCCCCACTTTGTAATCACTTTCATGCTGTTTCCTCAGCCCAAGCTGTGGCATAAAATTGGTAAAAGTTTGTGTTGTGCACTATTTCCTCTCCAAAAGTTCAAATCTCACTCAGATCAAAGGGAATTATAAATCAGGTGCCAGTTTACTTTTTTCTCTTCTGTTTCGTAGTTGCTGCAGATCAAGCAGTTTGTGTAGCCTGAAAATGAAGATCCCTGAATCGTGTTTATACAAAAATAATTAAAACCAGGAGGAAAAAGAAAATCCAGCAAATGTACACTCACAACTTGTTTCAATTCTATGGTTTTACACATTAAAACAAAGCCAAAAATCCCCTTGTCTTCACCAAATTTTTAAAATAAGGCAGTTTTAATACAATGGCAAAACATTTAGGTTAGCATCAATATGAACACAACACAAAGAAAATAATCCATAGCTTTCCCCCTGGTATAGCCTGGATTGCAAACACCTGATCAAGCAAATGGCAGTTATATGCACAAATGAAGTAAAAAAAACAATAAAAAACAACAAAACTGAAAAAACAATAGCAACAAAGAGAAAAAACTGAATTTTCCTATGAAGGATTAATAAAGGAATGCTTTCTTAGAAGACAAAAAGCGACATGTATGTATGTATGGCTTAAGCTTCCCTATACAAAACATCAAATGTTTTATAGTGATTCATATCCTCATATTCTTAAAAAGCACTTGGTGAATTCTGCTTTTTAAAAATAACAAATTCTTTTTTTATCTTAACGATGTGACTGCAGATCAGCAAAGCAGTTTATCTCAGCAAGTCACCTGAGATTGAGATTGACTATCCTCAGACAGCCACACCATCTGCTGAAGCCATTAAGGCTGTTTGGAGGCTGATGAAGGTATTAAGGAAATAAGTTAGAAAATGAGAGAAAGGTTGAATAGGGCAGCTATGATCAGCACTATGAGACAGTTTGATAAAGGTGTTGCTGTAGGAATTTGGGAGGAAAATGATGCACGGCTGAGATGTGAAAACAAAAAGAAAAGAGAAGGAATGAATCCTGTACCCAGCGTGGGCTGTACTCAGATTCCTCCACTGACATGTTGGTGCTCGAGGCGGACTGCACTTTACTCTCAACATAACGCCCAGAACCTTTGGCTTTACGCTAACTTCACCCACACACCTCGCTTGAATGACGGGGCTGTAATTGATTTAAAAAATAAAAATTAAAAAAAGCAACTAAAACCTCGGTAAACTAATAGCATATTAATTATGCTAAATTAAGCAAGTACATATTTTATGTAATTAAATTCCTTGTCAGTTAAATAGTGCTTGTTTTTAAATGTTTAAGCTATTTTTCAAATTAATTTGGGCTACCATTAGTTACCAAATATATGCAGCTGTTGTTATTGCCCTCTCTGTTTCTGACGTTTTATTGCCCCTTGGTTTCTTACCTCATGTGTTTTGGTTAACATTGAAGACGTCCAAAATGGACAGCGTTGCTCAACCCCACTGAAACGAATCACTAAAGTCAACTTTTTTTTCACCTCTAAACGTAATCATTCAACTTTTTATGAGTGATGACTTGAAGGTGTGGTGCTTCACAGAAAATAAGTAGAACTTTACTTAGCAAAGTGCACAATTAATTCTCCCATACTTAATCTTCTTTACACAAGCTCACATTGGCACCATTCATATAAATAATACATTAATACGTGTGCTTTGACAGCAAGCAATCTTGCATACAGTTTTTTTGTTTTTACAAATTAAAAAAAACACTTTGTTTATTCCTATAAAGGAAAAAAATGGGACTAGCTTGAAAGGAATACTCAGATCCACTCTTTGTTTTAGTCCTATCACATTGTCATACTTAAAGCTAGAATATTTTTCTCAAATAGTAGACATTTCAATTATTGATTATTAATTTGGCCACAATCCATTATTATAAATTGAAGGGAAAGCTTGAAACCACAGATACGTAACATTTTTCAGGTTATTATGTGGCAAATAAGTTGAAACTTTATGTTTAAACAATGTTGTGGGTTCAATTTAGGCAGAAAAAGTACTTGGTTATTGGTAGGAGAAGATCATGTTTTGGCTTAAAATACCTGGTCTTAGGGGCACAATCTGTGCTGGAAAAGCAATAGTTTCTGGGTAAAAAACAATTGGTTTTCATGCCATTGTCCCAGCAGGAAATGCAGTGATGTCTTGGTGAAAGAATTGATTTTTATTGGCACTGTCCCATGGCAAGAAATGCAGGGATGTCTCAGCCACTATCCCCTCTGGGAAAACAGCAACAGGTTGCTATAAACATACAGCTCTCATGCAGTGTTTGCGTGTTTTAAGTAACGGACCAAAATTTGTACTATCCCACGTTATCATGAGCCAGTAATTCATGTGCTGACAGTCGTAATGAATAAAGAAGCAAACAGTCCTGTAAGGTTGGAGGTTGAGGTGGAAAATGGGTCACAAAACACAGGACTTTTCCCAGGAGACCAATGTTTAGAACCATGTGAACTCTGAGTGAACTACGAGTCATTTTAAGGTAACTCGACCCCATTTTTCTTTACCGAAACCTAACCACAGTAACTTTACTTGCCTAAATCCAACCTTCATAACTTAACAAGTACGTCACTTTATGTAAAGTACAAAACATCATTTGTGGGGCGCTAATTTGTAGGATATCATATGAGATGTTGTATGAGGATACGTTGCTACTAAACACTCACGTCTGGTCTCTAAGGCCCTGTTTAGATGACAATGGTTTCTCTAAAAACGGAAAAGTCTGTCCTTTGGGTTTTAGAAAACTTCCGCGTTTATATGATGACGTTATTGAAACGATCCCTGTTCACATGGAGCCGCAAAATATACTGGAAACGCTGTAGTATGCACGCCAGGCATACTAGTAAATTCAACAGGGCAAGCAGCACAAACGGAGCTCGGCATTGTTGTTGTGATGGTCGACTTTCTCGCGCATGCCTAGTGACTGGAAGCGCAAGGCGCATGTGCGAAAAGTCTCCGTTTTCAGAGGAACTGCATATTGCGAGTTTACATGACAACAGAGACGCTGCCATTTCCAAAAAGTTGCACTCTGGAACCCGTTTTCAAAACGTTGCGTTTTCAGGCACCCAAAACGCTGCTGTCGTGTAAACGATCGGCCAAAACGCAACTAAAGTTTACCGTTTTCAGTTGAAATCGTTGTCTTATAAACGGGACCTAAAAAGATGCTAAAAAACACAGCAAAGACTCGTTAAATCTCAACCGTAGTTTTGTAGTTTGTTTCTCTCGAGCAGTGGTCTGCAACTTGGCAGGCGTCACCTAGGTGTCACAACACCCACCCTCCCCACCCCCTCCTGATGACAAAGTCAGCTCATATACAATGTCACTTTGGGTATGTTGATATGATATGAAACATGCAAATGTAACATATTCATGCCTTGCAGAATCTTACAATGTCAGCATTTTCTTGTGGTGACTGGGCTGCCCATCACTTTTCAATCATTAACTACATATAGGCACATATTGTGTTGTGACAGTGTTGGAGATATGGATCTTGTGCTGTGTTGTGTTGAATGTATTTTTGGCAGACTACGACCTGCAAGGCAGATTGCTCCTCATGGACATTTAAGTATTTTGAATCTTGATAGTACTTGTCAGCTGTGCCATTTGCTGGACATGTAGAAATCTAAGTGACAGGCCATGTCCTTTTTAAAGTATGACAGCTGGAGTGCAGGGAGTGACTAAGCCACAAGTTAGAGCATGTGTTCATTTTCACAGAATTTAATGAGACTGTGTTGGAGCCAGAGGGGGGGGGTTGAAGCCTGATGAGAGCCAGAAAAGAGGCAGAGCAGCAGGGCGTCCTCTGGCTGAAATCACTCTGTTTCTGATTGCCACCATGGAGCCATCCTGCCAGAGGATCACAGGCACAGCGTGGGGCTGCTCACTCTCTGCCGGCAGTGATGAACAGAAGGTGCCACTTACCTGCTCCTATCTGACCGGCTTGCCGTCAGCCTCAAGAGCACTTTGTCTTTTTGACTGTCAAACTGAAAAAAAAGCTCTCCCCAGGCAGCCTCCAGTAGAGTGACTTGCACAGATAAAAGAGTGAATGATGGACAGATGTGTGGTTGGGTGGACAGAGATTACACTGAGGAATGGATGGGTTGGTGGGCAAGGAGAGTGGTGGATGTTTACCTGTGTGTATGGCAGGATGAAGTATAGACTGGCACCTAGGGAGATAGAAAAGGAGATAGGTGGAGGGTTGGATGGACAAAATTGCTTTTGGAAGTTTAGATTTTTCTCATGAGAAAAAAATACGAAACTTTTACTGAGGTCAAATCCATCGAATATCACAATTATATCCTTGCCTATAATGGGAATGGCCAGTTTTACCAAACTTGTGTTTGTTTGTTGGATATCAAGTGTATCTTGTCTGAAATTAAAATGTCTGCAAATAATATCTAAACATAAAAATAATGGATTGGATAGAGAAGAATATAACAGCACTGACTGTAAAATAGAACCTAGGGCCACTTCCCAATGAATAAGGTTTGAACTCTACATCATTTTCTGTTTCCAGAAAGCAACGCTATGGACCGAGGAGACTACATCTATTTTTATTCTTTTAAGAATGGTTTGGGATTCAGTGTCCTGCTTCAGGACAATTGAAAAATGTGGACAGGTGGAGACAGGGGTGTAACCACCAACCCTGTTATTTATGGATGAGCCACAACCACCCCATGTTTTACAGTGGTAACATGTACAGCACAATTTTTGACCTCAGCTGCCTCTTTTTCAGATTATCAGAATCACATTTCTGCCGCTGTAACCACCAAATGCTTTAAGATCTTGGGAACCCTTCATCTATAACTCCCAGTCAGTTCTTCAGGAGGAAAGCGATGTTTAGCACCTTCAGTAACAGAACAGCTTCAAAAACAGCAGGCAAAGCACGCAGAATGCAGCTGAATTCAATACAATATAGTTTTAAAGCATTCTGGTAAACACACAGAAGAGAAGAAAAAGTATTTTGAACTCATGGCCTATTCCTGTACAGGTTGGCTCCCCTGATAGCGACAAAAAAAAAACTCCCACCAAGTTGGAAAAAAAAAAAAAGATGCACAAAGAAAATACACAATATAGGTCACCGGAAATTAAAGGCGTAAATCTCAGAATAACAGTCATGCCAATTGTAAAGGATCGGAAACTTTACACACACACACGCACACATGCTCTTGCTCTATTGACAGCTCACTGTGAACATTGCTCATCACACTGAACGCCCACTCTCCGACAGGAAGGCAATCAAAATTCTTGGCTTTTTTTTTTTTTTTCTTACCACCCAAAAAGGGCACACACTGTATATTTGGTATTATTATATTTAAACCTCATTCACATCAAATCTCACAATGCACATCAGTCCGACTGCTTATGTTGCATTTCTTTTTTGAGATTGTAAAAAAAAAAAAAATAGGGTGCATATACAACTAAAATGCAGCATAAAATACATTACGTGACCTTTATGTTAACTCTAAAGAGGAAAAAAAAGCATGTCAGTAATGGTAATGATCCTGACGAAGATCCATGTGATCGAAACATTGATCTTATATAATAAACATTTGAGGAGTGTGCGGACTTCACCCCTTTTTTTTTTTACAGAAGTCTGTTTGCTTGTTGGTCCTGCACCTGTAATATCTTGGATGTGCGTGCTCTACCCCGGTTTGAGTAATAGTAATGGTGGCATTAAATTAGAGTACATTACCTTGTCTTTCCTGAGGGGGGAAACATGTAAAATTAAATGTATTAATGAATTTGAAATTTGATATGGGCCAGTGTGTGACTGGGTTTCTACGCTAAATAGCTATACAGGAACATTTTAAAAGTAAATGACAAATAATAATAACTACATAAATTCTTTTTTGGTGGCTCCTACCTGCAAAAAAAAGAATTTGCGTTTTGATTTTGTGGTGGCAGCCATTATACTCCAGTACATACAGGAAAGAAAAAAATGTAAGTAATTCTAACCCGTTCTGCATGTGCTATATACAGGGATTATATAGGGTTATGGTTGGAGTGCAAGACGAGTGCTGTGTGGAGCACTTCCTTTCTCATGTGAACTGCAGAGGCTTAAGCCTTTCAACTGAACTTTGCTCATCATAATCTAATAACAGTAATTTCTAAAACCCTTCCCAGATTTACTTTGCTCCAGTGCAAGTGTGTAATTGGAAAGAAAACTCTGGCTTTGCATTCAAATGAGGAGGAGAATCACTGTGGTGCTGTGTAGTTAGGGGAGTGTGTGTGTGTGTGTGTGTGTGTGTGTGTGTGTGTGTGTGTGTGTGTGTCTTTCATTATCATAAGTATCCATGCTTGAGTCATGAAATGGCACCGGTATTGAATGAATACATTTTAAGTAGTTTATTGGTTTAGTTTCCACCAACAGCTGAGAACATGGAATTTGGTCTTATACTGTCATAGGTTTGGCTGTTTTTTCCGTTACGATCGGTGCTTAATATGTAAATCAGGAGGCTGTTGATCTGGGGGTTCAGAGGGGAACTGAAACCAAACCCTCTCTCTCTCTCTCTCTCTCTCTCTCTCTCTCTCTCTCTCTCTCTCTCTCTCTCTCTCTCTCTCTCTGTCTTTCTGTCTCATTGTGTCATATGGATTACTGTTAATTTATTATGTTGATCTGTTCTGTACGACATCTATTGCACATCTGTCCGTCCTGGAAGAGGGATCCCTCCTCAGTTGCTCTTCCTGAGGTTTCTACCATTTTGTTTTGTTTTTCCCCGTTAAAGGGGGTTTTTTTGGGGGGAGTTTTTCCTTATCCGCTGTGTATGCTGTAAAGCCCTGTGAGGCAAATTGTGATTTGTGATATTGGGCTTTATAAATAAAATTGATTGAAATTGAAATTGATTGAAATGTCGTGTAGTGTGTACCAGGCATTAGGTATAGGGTATGGTTCACATCACATCACATCTAGGTAGGGGGGAACACTTACTGACTGGGAAACAGTCTTCAACACAACACTGGAACACAGGCAGTGAAAGCCAGGAGGTCCCAAATCCTCAAATTAAGCCTTGTTATGATAACATAATACTCACCTAGTGGATTGACTTCACTACAGCTGGTTCATTTCATCCAGATTAAAGCATAATAATTCAAATAAATATGTATTGATAGGAAAATGTTTTGTTTTTTGATTTGTTTCCCCTTTGTGTAGAAAGCCAACTGTGTACATGCCTAAAAGAAAATTTCAAATGAAAGAAAATTGTTCCTTGAAAACACCTGTATGTGCCACTTCGTGGTTGGTTCAATGTGTTTTCTAAAATTTTCAAACCCTATGTGGTCATGAAAGTTGCTTTACACATAAATAACAAAATCAACTCTAAACTCAAGACAGAAAAGAGGAAAAAAAAAAGAAACCTGCAGCGTTTAAAGCCTGAAAGCAACGATTCATTCCAGTGAGTCCCTGCAATTTCTTCCATGTCACTTTAATGGCCCTTCAAGAGGCCAACCAGCTTTGTGCCTGACGCCAATTTCACCCTGTCTGCTTCCTGTTGTTGCCTTTTCTAACTTTAAATACATTTACACCATCACTTATATTCACATTTGTCAAAAAGTGACACACGTGCACATACACACACATGCCCACACACAGACATACCAACAGATAGACTTACACAGCCACACAATGAGCCAGAGTGGTTTTTAAATGAGACTCACATGAACACGCAGCGCCTTGAAACACACACTTATCCTTCCTGTAGCCTTTATCTGAATCCTCATTATTTGGTGGCCAAGCATCCACTTTCCTTCAAGGCTTCCACTTAACAAGACAAAAAAAAAATCTCAGTCAGTACATACAGTAATGATCAAATGCAGCAGCCTTTAATTAAGGTATGGATGTTTCTAATGTCTCTGAAGAGTCGATGTGTACATGACCCCAGTTTGCACAAGACTTAGGAGAATTTGCATTTGTTTTTCCAACAACAGGAGTTAATGAAGAGTGAAAAACACTTAAAACATTCTGGCTGGATATGGCTCCCCAAGGCTGTTTTTTTCTCTTTTGATCATTATAATCACATTGACTATTAGTTAACACTTTAACTGTTTCCTGCATTGTCAGCCTGAGTATTACAATCAATAGTTCTTTATTTATGCGCTCACGTGCTGTTTAAAAGCCTCTCAGGCTCATTAAAAGATGAGTCACTTGACTGCTGCTGTTCGCTTTTTTTTTGGTTGCTGTTCACACAGCGAGCACGGCATGCTTTCATATATCACTGAGTCTCGATTGTGTTGCTTGTTAGTTTGTTTTGAAGTCAGGGTTAATGGGCGATCTATTCAACTGGGCCTTTGACATCCTCCACTGACCAAAGACTGAGATAACAAGACTCTGGAGGAGAGACAGACAGACAGACAGAGTATAGCTTTGAAGAACCGGAGCGTTTATACTTGAGTCTTTTTAATATAGGTCTGACATTGATATTGATACTGTTGGTGTTTGTATATGAGCCTTTTGTTAGTGATGATGGTGCATGCAGAAATTTGGCATGGAAACATTGCAAACCACAAAGACTGCAAAATAAGTGACAGTCAGTATTAAAAAAAAAAAAAGAAAATGAACATAGAAGTGTGCAGCGCTGTACAGCTTTCAGCCTGTTTTAGCCCATTATTTTCTCCCACATTGAGAAATGTTGGGGAGTGCCCACTGTGCAAGACTGTACTCCCATAGGGGCAAAATTATGGATTCAGCTCAGCGCAAGTCCAACCACGGACATCTGGCCGACAGCCAAAGGTGGGCATTGGGCATAAACACAGTCCACGGTCATCTGAGAGTTTACAACTGGAAAACAGGCTTGAATCATTACATCTGGAAAACAGGCTTGAATCATTAATACATCTCCTTGAGACAAAGGTGGAGATAATTGCTGATATGCTAGTGTAGTGATCCTGCTGGGGTTGACGTCAGCAAAGGCATGCGGTCGCCAGTGGTTCCCACGGATGGGAGGTTCCAGATGTAAAAGCAGATTCATGTTTGAACATGGGAGAAGAGTAAGAACAGAACAGAAAAAAAGGCGGAGGTCCCATCAATCAGGAGAGACACGTTTTTATTGGTAAAAGAATATTTATTAACATGTGAACGTATGCATAAGAATGTGGAAAGTCTTTGGTGATTAGACCCCGTAGAGATGGTTTGATTTAAGGAGGGTGATGACTCCATAGTCAAATAGGGAACCCTAGACGCTAGACGCTGGTGGTGGTAGAGGTGGTGAAGTTGAGACGAGAGGAAGATGGAGAAGTGCCAATGATCTGGATGAGACGAGCAATGAGTCTTTGAGAGCTTGTCCTGGACTCTGGGTACGATGGCTGGAGGTGAACAGGGTGGAGGAGGGTGCGAAGATTCTGCCTAAAATGACGGCTTGCATCAGCAGAAGAGAGAGCAGATTTAAAATTTTGCAGTGGCATCCTGATTGGCTGAGAAATCATGGCAAAGTGTGATTGGATAATAGTCTGGGGCCGTTAGTGGCCGTTTTGGTAAGGAAACGGAACCAGGGCGAGTGAGACAGGATCCGGAATTCGATGGATGTGCCTTTCCATAAAAATAAAAGCACCAAGCTAATAAAAATGCGGTGAAACTTTTAATTTAAAGAATATAATTTACAAGAAGAGCCCCAAGCCATTAAGTTAATCGATTGTCTTTCACCCCGCATCACCCCAAATCGATGGTGCGCCAGAATTTAAAGTTTTACTATGGTGAACACTTTTAGTTTGGTGAATTTGGTGAATACCGCATCCGCTCCCTAGACCGGAACCAGAATCCAGACAAAATTCAGAGTGAATAGACGCCTCTTCGCTTGAAGAGCCTGGTGACGCGAGGCTATTGGATAACAAGAGGAGTGAACACCCATAGACAGCTGATTGGAAGGAGTATTGAGAGTGGGATGGAGAGAAATGTGAAAGGGTGAGCGAGAGAAGGTCCTCCTGATTGAACTCACGCTGAGCTTCATTAAACTATAGTGCTTCCCAAATCGTAAGGTTCTTGACATAAAAGAGAATATTTCTCAACTGATAATACGTGGGGCCAATGCAGAAAGCAATCACAGGTGCTACAGGTATACAGTAACTCTCTGGACAAACTGGAATCCCAGTTTTCTATTAGTGGACCACTGCCATAGAGGGATCAACAGGTTCAGCAGACTCTTATCACTGCATACATGGCTCAGCAAAATCTGAGAGGGATCATCTATATCGATAATGTCAATCTGTTCTGGGGTTGTAGACATCTTTTCAGGGCAGATGGCCTTCACCCGAGCAGATTTGGAGTTAAGGTGCTGATGGACCATTTCTGGTTCATCCTGTGACACGCATTGGACAGACCCAAGATGATGCACCCTGACAAGTGGTTGTTCATGCAGCATGAAGACAAAACTTTGATTGATTGAGACGCACTGGTTAACACTGATATTAGATTCATCCCCACCACCCACCTGCCACATCATCAAGGCCAGCAAGGTCACTAAGTTTGCCTCATTAGTCTTCCACGAACTCCTGTCTTAGAACATTCTTTAGCCACGGTTTGTCTTAAAAATCCAAAGAATGCTTTTAAACACTAAACTGAGTTCATTCAAGTATCATTTTAATTAACACCTAGATTACCAAACATGCAAAACACAGCATTGCAGCAGTTTATTACAGAGTCAACTTCAGTTTTATGGCTAAAGACTTCTCTGTTTGCCACTGCAGTTATATTTGGGACATTTTATTCATATCTCGTAAAGCACTGTGGCTTCAGTGGCTTGTCTCGCCATACTGCTACAGACACTGGAGGGTTTTTATTTTGATTTCTCTCCCAGAAAACACCAGAGTCCTCTTTATCCTTAATGCTGTACGTAAGCCTTGAAATCATACTGGCTACTCACCGCCCGAGGCAAAAGGTTAGAGGGCTTTATATTTTTCTGAGAAAGAAAATTAAATGGTAGCAGTTATATTCCAGGACAAACACAGTAAGTAGTAGGACTATGGAGTCATTTGTTATTTAAAAGATAAATTCAAACCGAATATTGTGATGCCACTATGCATTCAACCAGCCAGGTGTCTCGGCAGCATTTTGCTTCTGTTTGTTTCATGGAAGTCAGTAGCAATTCCCATGAGGGAAAACAATATACCCAAACCTGTGAAGACTGCAACAGTGGCAGATTCTCCTAAACAGTATTTCCAAAAAATGGATCCTGACTCACTCCTGGCTGAAGTAGATACTGAACATGTGCAGAAGCTGCTCTGTAAGGCCTGTCAGGGATCTGCTGCCCCAGGTCAGCACATGGAGCCAAATGAGGGACAGGTGCAGCAGACAGCCCTGGGATACGGGGTGTGGAGTCAGTCTTTTAATTACAACTATGACGGTTATGAATATCCTTTTCATGTTTGGCTGATTAGGATTTTCCACAGACAGAAATGTAAAGCTTTTCATTACGTCACTGCATGTGGGAAGCCTGAGGGCTGTTACCAGGAGTGCAGTCATGCATTATGTGATACAATATGTGTATTTTTAAATACAAAAAATGTAATATTGGGTAGAAGGCAGAATTACAAGAACAGCTTTAAATTAATTTCATTTGCAGCCTCAGAACCGTAACCTGTAAGTATCATTAAAACTTGTCAAAAATATTTAGATATGATAAGAAATGTTAGTTCATTGGAGCAGGTGTCATTTAAATATTGTAATTTCAACTAATTCAGGCAAAAAAAATCATCAACCACTATATCAACCTACAACTTTTTAAAGGATACTGTCTACATGTTGTACATCTGGAAGGTACCTTATTAAGCGAGAAAATATAATGACTTTTTTTGTTCCAGCTGTTCTCATCCAGCAAACTTCCTGACACACTCTCACTTTTTTTAAAAACACTTATACGCTCCTGACATGCCTTTTTTTTCACACCAGCAGTGAAAACATGGAGACATGGGATGACAGCACTGCTTATCTGTCAGATTGGACCCCAACTGTGACGGGACAGTAAGCTGCTCTTGGAGCTGGCAGCGCTATGCCTCAGCACTTCATGTGGTGCCACACAGTTATTACTGAACTGTTATCTCCACACCTGCTTCTCCCACTGAAACTAGGAATAAGTTTACGAGTAACTCCGTATTTTTTCATGAGCGAGGTTTGAAATGAATCCCCATTTTAACCTAGTTTGGAAACTTTTGTTTGGATTAATTATATTTGGAGGACGTACCATAGTTGTGTGGAAAATAAGAGAAACCATGAAAGAAAATGCAGCATTCAGGCAGTGGTGATTCTGTCACTCCTGCTAAAGAGCAAGAAGAGCTCCACAAACTAATTCTGGAGCTACAGAAACCTGAACAGAGGTATTTTCCAGTGTTGTAAGTTCAGTTTGATATTTTATGCAGTTCAGTTTAGGACTACTTGAGACTGGGAGTGGGAGTGATGGTGCCGTTTAGGGGTTTCAAAGTGGGAGCCAAAGGGTTAAGGTTAGATGATAGCAAAGCAGGCAAGAGACAGGCAGACAGAAAAGTAAGATGGAAAATACGGAAGACAGAGCCAAGGAGAGACGTCTGTGTGGATTGAACTCTCAGTTTGGAAGTTCAGTATGATGTGTTACTGTAAAACATGAGAGCTCATCAATTAGAGCAGATTGAGCAGGTGACAGTATGTGCACAAGACACAACACACAACACACACACACGCACACAACTGCACTGCAAGGTGAAACATTATTTAAAAATGCAGAGTGGGCTAAAGAAATGAGTTATAATTCAGGATACGTCAAATCACATTCTGCAAGGACAAAATTATGCAGTGATAAAAGCATGCAGAATGGCCGAAAAAATGAATACAGGAAAATAAGTAATACATTTCAGCTTCAATGAGCTTCAATAACAGAATGTTTCTCAGTTCAAAACATGTAAATGTCAGGTTTTGATGCCGTTCCCTCACAATCACAGAAAAAGAGCTTCTTTCAATAGCTGCTACTTTGCACCAGTGTTCAACAATCAAACAGGGAGAAATCCATCAAAGAAGGGGCACCGAGATCAGTTTCACCATCCACAGATGCAGGAAATAGACCAGAATGAACATGGATGACTGAAAATCACATCATAACAACCAGTTTGGTGAAAACACTTTGAGGAGACATTTGAATTCACTTTACTGAACCAGACAAGGTCAGAGTTGTGAAGGGCTGAAAACACTTGTGGGGATGCAGCCAATATCCATGCCACCACCACCAGCAAGATGAACTGTACAATATCTGTGTGTCAGAATATACCATAAAACTTTGATCAAAAGCCTAGTCCCAATTAAATGCATAGTCCTTTTTACCAGCCTGCTGTGGCTACACGTTCTGACAAATGAACGCCTGTCTCAATTAGAGGCCTGGTCTGGTTGCCAAGCAGCTCATTTCTTTTATAGAAGTTCTTCGGGATGTATAAAACCGGGTTGTTGGCTACAAAATTATGTCCATTCCTCAATTACCTTGTAAGTTGTTTGTATTCCTTCAGTCTGTAAGGGTCCTCAGATCAATAGAATCGAATGCGTTTTCCAAAAAAATTTATCTCGGTAAAATTTTGTTGTAACAGGAATGCTGAGTGCTGTAATCCTCGAGTGCTGCAACACTAGCCCCTTTTACACTGCCAGATTTTGTGCAAATGTTGGGCTGTTTTGCCGGCAAGCTGCGAGCGTTTAGACACACAGAGTCGGATTGGTGAGTTGATCCGTGGTGCCCAATGTTCCACCTCATAGGGTAGACATATTGGCGGAACTCTTTTAGTTTAAACAGACCGAGGCGGCCTTCCACAACGGGAGGGGCTGTTGAAGACTTGTGGGAGGAGCTGTTGATGACGCCGCACGTGCGACCCACTGGCAGTGGATAAACAGGAAACAGCTGATAGCAGGAATTAGCGAGCAGCTAGTAGCAAGAGGGAAACACAAACCTGACAGACACTGTAAAGATGAGCAACTGGGGAGACAAGGAATTGCGCGCCCTCCTTGTCCTCGCAAACGAAGAGGCCATTAACCGTCAGATGACGGGGACGGTGAAGAACTGGCCGATTTACAAGAGAATCCCGCCTGACTAGCCGCGGCTTCCCTCCATGTCACTGTTTACGTCATACGCTGAGCCATACATTTTGTTACTTGCTCACGCCCCCCATTGCCCCGAAAAAGGCACATTCTGTATAAACAAAAGTAGGTCGGCGGCATGAAAGAAGCCAGAACGAAGACTGATTGGGCTTTCCTGCAAATCTGCACAATTCCTATCTAAAAAGGGCTACTGACTGTCTATGCTGGACCAAATGAATTATATTATCTGACACCTAATTTTTAAACAAATAATATTCGTGCTAGTTTAAATAAACAATTTGATTGTATTTCCAAATCTTTAACGAGCAACAGTTTTGTGTGAAAGGAATTTAAGGTCCTGTCCCATATAGACGCTTGTCATGCCTGGTGAGTTCTGTGATTTCAATAGAACGGCCTATTAATTGAAGTTTTACAGTAATAAGCATATTTTTGAGACCCTGCCAAAAATTTGATTTTGACTTTTTTTTTTTTTTGATTGTCCTGGGCGTTTATAAGAGGTAACAAGACACTATGTGACAGTCAAGGTATGTACATTATATAGAATGCTTTCTGATCTAATATTAAACTTGAAAGAATTAATAACTGACAAAATGACACAAAAAGCATTCGACCAAAATATCAGGCTCAGTAACCATCCAACACACTTGCAGGTTTCATGAGTTATTCTAAGTGAACTTCAAGGGTCTTAAACTTCTTCCTTGTATTTCTGTTTTGGAAATGGAATATTAAATTACATTTGAAACACACAGGGATATAATTTGCAGCAGCACCCCCCCCCCCACATGAGCTGGCTAAAAAACAAAGAAAAAAACATCATATTTAATTAAGGATCATTACTACCAGGTAAAATTGGCTGTGTCCCCGTCCTCCGATAGCTCACTGTGTTTTCATCTGAATTAATTGCTTGATTTAAGATGCATTTCCTGCCACTTGTGAGACGTTGTCAGTTAATGAGCGGTCGGTTGATAGAGACAAAATAGGTTGTGTGGCTCATTGCATAGCTCCTGCGCGAACACCCTGCTGGAGTTTGTGCTGTTTCTTGAATATTAAGAGGGTGGAACAGAGCCCAGAGTGGAATGATTTTGTGCCAGTGCGGTGGCTCGGCCCTCACAGGATCACCAGACCATGGATGTGATTATGTCCGAAATATACTGGGGTGTGTGTCCCACGCTGCAGGGTTTCCACACCTGAAGTGTTTTGAGGTTTGGAAACTGAAGAAACCTTATTTATTAGCAGTAAACATGCTCTCTGCTACACTTGGCCACAACAATCCTTTTCTGTCAGTGAACAGTGCTTCTATCAGCCACCAGAAGATCAATTGTTGTAATTATACTTGGAAGTTACTGAAAATGGTTTAAGGGATGTCTTTAAAGAGCCAAAAAAGAAGAAGAACCTTTGAATATTCTTATAGCATTAGATATCATCAATCTGTGATGTCCAGAGCAGAGGTACTTTGTGAACAGGAAATTAAGATATTAGTAAGACTTCTTTAATTTAGTATTTAATTAAGGGAATTACATGACACTATTGCAGACAATTTAAGGCTCTGAATGTTAGGAAAAAGCATAGACATTTTAAGTTCTTCAGGAACTTGCACCCTGTTTCCTGAATATCCTAGGGTGCCTTTTGCTATCATCTGGAACCAGAGAGCCATCATCACTCTTTTGCATCATATTTTCTCTTAATTCATGGTCACCGATGCACATAACTGCAAATGCAAAATATAAAAATAACTATCAATTTGGTTTTGCACGCATGGGCCCTTCAGTTATGTGTCCACAGGATGCTTCCCATTCATTGTCTATGTAAGCAGCCGTGCAATACATCCTGGTGGCGCTGCATTGCATTTCTAGAGACGGGACATTCACTCCTTATTTGCTTAAATTGAATCTTAGCAACTTTATGCAAATCAGGGGCATCCAACGGGACTCGCCACCTCTGAAAAACTTTTTCGCTGTTGACAATGAAGACAAAATACTAAAAGTACACTGAGGAGTGCTACGTCGCACATGCAAGTGTCAAAAGAGGTGCTCATTGGGTCCAAGGGAAGATTCAGAGGACTTGTGTGTAGCTGAGGAGTGAGGAGTGGGTTTTGAGATGTAACCTTGTCATTGACGTCTTTGACACTCCTGATTTACCACACCTGCGTCAAGTTACCACTCTGATTAGCTGCTGCAGACACACCTGCCTTGATATGTGTGTGAGAAGCCACATGCTTCCATGCCCTGATGAAGACTACATGTCGAAACGTGTAGGCGTCAAGCCAGTTTAATAAAGGCTTTTTAATTTTTTTGTAGAACAGTGTGCCTTGGTGTTTTTCAGGTTGTGACTGCAGTTAACATTCAGCTACACACAAGTCCAACCATTATTTATCTCTATTCGTTGTTGACCTCAAATGAAGACAGATTGAGCAACTGCACGGCTTGTTTCTCACCTCAAACGCTCTCAGAAATACACTTTGGTGAACCTTTTCCATTACATAAGAGAAAGTTGCCAAACGAGCCAGCATGTGGTCCAGTTTGAAAAGTAATGCACCTAGTGGCTTGTCCATCAAGCATCCACTACCGGGGAAGCTGCAGCCCATCTCATATAAAAATGCCCCTGTGGACACATTAGTCTCCCTCTGATTTAAGGTTTATATTCCTACTGCCTTAGTAAGGGCAGTGTATTAGTGTAATGTGCACATGTTTAAAATATGTATGTGTACATGTATTTGTGCATACATTTTAAGGAGGCTATCTGTGCTGTATTCTCCCTTCACGAACACATACATTATGCTGTATTTATGTGGCAACAGGCTTTGTTATTTAATGTCTGAGTCAACAGCTTGATTAACAATTAATGGACTCAATTCAATTACTCCTAACATTTGTATTTATATTGTTCCACTCATAGGGATTAGAAGTTTAAGCTGATTTCAATCTCTTCGATTCCACTAATTGCATCCTCTCACATGAGGTAATTATTTCTGCATTGTGTCGGGCTACTGTAGAGCTGCTGAAACTCATTTCTGCTGTGTGAAACAATTTGTCGAAGTAAATGACTGTATCTGCGCTTTCCTGTTTAGTAGCTCAAAAGAAAGATAACACAGGAAGTGTGTGCACCCCCGTGCATGTGCGAAAACCACTTTATGCTGATGCAGAATTGATATTCTCTTCACAGGGCCATCAAGCATGAAATAGCAGAGTACATTTTCTTTGTGTAAACTTGCAGTTCTCAGCAGTGCGCATTTGACAATTCAAGGAGGGAAATTCTGTGAGAAAGAGCTCGGCTGCAAACAGGAAAATGGATTGAATTGAATCTTAAATCCATCTTATTCTTTTAATGTGAAGTCTCTGAATAGAATGAGACCCACAGGATGGATATTGGCCTTCATAGGCCTTTTTATTTGTGTGTGTACTATCAATCACTTTGCGGACAAATACATATTCTCACATTACGGGGCCACTCATGCCTATTGGGGTAAAGAATTCTGGTCCCCACAAAAGTCCTCACGGGATACATCTGGAGGGGGAAAAACATTGCAGTTTCAGGGTCTGTTATTAATTCCCTCCCCTAGATCTGGCAACAAATAATTTCAATCAAATTCAAATTCAAATTGTAAAGCCCTTTGTCCTGTAAGGTAGAAAAGCACTATATAAATTAAGTCCATTTAGCATATAAAATTCCTGTGTACTTGCACGTAACAATATTAAGAATAAAGCCTAAGTCAACAAAAATTAATACATGAACAAAAGGAATGAACACACTTTAATCCAGCTGCTGCGCGTCCTGCTGACAGAGCAGCTGGTTCCAAGGACTTGATGGCTGTAACAGAGGTTGCAGTTGGTGTGGACTGAAGGAATGTTTCCATAGTGCATAATCTAGGGTTTAGTTCAAGTATGTCTCCAGGAAATGAAAGCAAGGCAGTGCCCTTCTCTCCTGTGTGTTCTACTGATACTAAGGTGAGATGGAGTTCACCACAGTTGCCAATTAGTTTTCAGTTTTGCCACATACACATGACAGTCAGTCAATGAATACATGTCATTTTTCTAGGGCGCGCATTATGTTTGGTTATTGGAAAGTCTGTGTCAGGGATGTTTTGATTTATGTATGTAGTTAGGTGTTAGGTGTAAAAACAGGTTAACTCCACAGTTAGATTTGCTCAATATTTGACACTTAAACTGATCCTTGAATAAGACATGGAAAATAAATTGTGTATTTATGCAGGTTTATACACCACTAAACCATTAAAACCACTCACAAGTGAATAACACTGATCTTCTTGTTACAATGCAAAGTTCTGCTAGGAATCCTTGGCTCCCGGCATGTATGTGAAAGCCACATGACACGCACCACCCATCCAAACATTGTGGACCAAGTACCTGTCCTAATGGCAACGGCACTCCTCAATGGCGGTGGTCCCCCCAGTAGGACAATGTATTGTGGCACACCACAAACACTGCTCAGGAATGGACCAAGGAACAATAAAAAAACTCAAGGTATCAACCTAGCCTCTAAAGTCCCCAGATCCCAGTCCAATCGAGCATCCATGGGACTTGCTGGTACCCAACCTCACAACCAATAGATTCAAAGGTTCTGCTACCAATGCCACAGTGCCAGACACCCCCAGACGTCCTGTGTCCAAGCCTCAACACCTCAGAGCCAAGTCAGATCCACAGTGGGGCCTCTGACCTGTCGAGGCATGGGAACAGGGCTTTTGGGGTACAACCATGTCCCAAGGATGCTCAATCGGTTTGGGATCTGTGGAATTCAGGGGCCAGGTCGATGCCTTAAGCTCTTTGTCATGTTCCTTGGGCCATTCCTGAGCAGTTTTTGCATCAAGGCATGGTGCATCACAATTGGGGAGTGCCTGTGTCATGACAGGGGTTACTTGGTCTGTAAAAGTGTTTGGGTGGGTGGTGCATGTCAAGTGGCATCCACATGAGTGCCAGGATCTCAGGTTTTTCGGCAAAACATTGCATTTTAACGAGAAGTTCAGTGTTATTCAGGTCACCTGTCAGTGGTTTTATTTTTGGCGGATCCGTGTACAGTAGTTATAGAATTCTGAAATACATTTAAGTGCAAATCATACATGAAAATAAATAAATAAATATTTCTTTTATGAGATAAGAAACATTGTTGATGGGCAGTGGATCATAACAGAGTCTTGCACATTAATCTTTTCATGTATACAGTATCAGTATTATCTTATATACTCTGCTGAACTGTGGGTCTAGTGCTGAAGCAGACATGCTATAACAATAATCACCGCCAGTACTTGTTTTGTTTTCACAGCAACAACCTGATTGTATCCAATGGTAGAATTGCAAGTGGGAGTCGAAACCCATTAAAATCATTGGGGATTAAATCTGACAGTGTATTACGGGCCACACACCAGAGTTAATTTAATACTTAAAGTCATTTTGTACTGCCAGTCTAGTGTGATATCTGACTGGACAAACAAGTCTCTTGTTACAATTTGCCATTAAAAAAATCTGCACTCATTAATCCTATTTGTTTTGGTATTTTAATAACACTTTTTTACCAAGCGAATGTGTGGGCTGACTTCGTGGTCTATGTATGTGACAAGACATAAAAAAAAAAGTATCCTGATACATTGTTAGGAAATAATGAGGTGGAGGTGATGCCATTAAATCAGTCAATTTTGCTAAAGGTTTTAATTTATTGGAATGGTGCTCGGTTTGTACACCACTTTGGTCCAGAATAAAATATCTCGGCAAGTACTGGATGCAGAGCTGTAGTCAAGACCAATTTAATCAAGTCCAAATCAAGGTGAAGACCAGGTCCAGTTGAATGCAAATCAAGGCCAAGTCCAAAGGCAGTAGAGACTTAGCCAAAACAGCTGAAAGCAAAGCAAGTTCTGATTAAGACCATAATAGGGAATAGTGTCTTTTTAATGCTAATGAAATGATTTAGGAGTTAGAATAGACAGAAATAATATATCTGTAAACAACCAGATCCATCTTCACATCAAAATAATCAGTGCATAGACTGTAGGTTTGTAGGTTAAGGTTTAATGTAACCAAATGTTGTTTCTAGGGCAGCAAAGTCTCACTGTGAATACATCTAATCATATTCCTGACATCATTTTGAGTAAAGTTAAGAAAAAGTACAAAGAACAGAGCCAAATCAGTCAGTGTCAGTCATTCATCCTTCTGCTGCTGATGTGAATCACTGCCTGTAGGTACCCCTGGTGGAGGGACGAGGGGCTGGTTTGTCTCAGCAAGCATCCAAATTTACAAGAATCTGCAAAATTTTGATATACGTGACAAAGTAAGCTCGACAGCTAGACCATAGACATATAAATAGACAATGTAAAGACTGCACCAGCTCAAAACAATGGGCACAGACTGTGAACACAGACTGGACTCGAGTTCTACAGCCCTGATTGGATGGATGCCATGAAATTTTGCGCTGACATTTATGGACTTACAGTAAAGTAAACTGACGGAAACCACTCTATTGACTTAAACGAAAGCTCCCTCCCCCTTAAGTAAAACACATTTAAAGACTGTGTTGCATTGCCCTGGTTAAGTGTTAGGATAGATCATACTTCCGCACCGAGTGGACGCACATACCACACTTATATGCACTGATGTGATAATCCCTGCTAACTGGCCAAATAACTAACCACAAAGCCCCTGTGACAAGCACACTTCCTGACCAGCGAAATAGCTGGCCTTTCAACACACCCATTATTTTTTCAGTCTGTCTGGCAGCAACTCAGCGATGTTTACTGAACCACAGGGAGCTCAGGTTGGCTGTAAATAACTTTCCTTTGCTATCAATACCTTTCTTAATCAAAAGTTATGGGTATGGACTCTACAGAATTCAGCTGCAGGCTTTACATTGGCCTCTGGTGTTTTCTGATCTTATTGATTTCTTTAAAGACTATTTGTGGCCTGGCTCTATGTTATATTTCTCACATTTTAGCCCTTATATGAACCTGGACAGAGTTTATGATTCTTAGACAGAGGTTTTGCTTAATTTTACTTGAGATGTCTCTTTATTTGTTTTACTAGACTTTGGTTTACTTTACTTTACCCATAAGTTTTGCTATTTGCTTCAGTATTGTCTGGACCCATTGTGCCATGGCTTTAGAAATGCCAGGTCCAGACTAAAATATCTCAACAACTGTTGAATTGATCACCATCAGAATTTGTACAGACACTGATGGTCTGCAGAGGATGAAGCCAGGTCACTTTGCTGATCCTGTGACTTTTTAGCTGGTGCCACTATGGGGTTGACATTTTTGGTTTTGAGCAAAATGTCTTGGCAACAGTTGGCTATATTGCCATGAAACTTGGTACACACATTTATAATCAATTGTAGTAACTGTGGTGATCTTCTGATCCTCTGAGAGAGATGAAAAGTACAGTATGAGGATGTGGAAACATGTTTCATAATTAATTATATGCCAGTATTAAATCAGTTTGCTTTGAAGATACAGCAATTGAAATGCCCATGAATATAAGGTTAGCAAACAAGGTTTTCATGATTTAATGAGACTTTCAGTATGAACAACGCCCACTCTCAGTCTTGTATCCAAATACAGATACTGGGACAGAGAATTTTGTTGGTTACACACATACAAATGCATTTACAGATAATGATGTTTCTGTATACCTCTACAAGGTGTTGCGTTTGCCATCTAGAGAGTCAGATGAGCTAAAGCTTAAGCTGACAAAATGTAAACCAAACTCAACTGCCTCAAGATTAGGACAAACTCTAAACCTGACTCTGAGACACTTTGTCCTCATACTATCCATGTGAACCTTAAACCCACCTGAAACCAGCTAAGAGAAGAGATTAGATGACTGAAATATATCTTAAGTAAAGCAGCAGGAAGTACTTTTAAAACAAGATCCCACTCAACCACAATATAATCTATTTCTGCCAAGTTTCAGAGCCTGAAGCTCCTCTGTGATTACTTCTACTCCCCTCAGGGTGGACAGTAAAACATGACATATGAGGGGGGAATCAATTGCCAAAGGCTCCCTCTTAGGTCATATTTCTTTCTTATAAAACAAGGATACTGGAGGAGACACATTCTCAGAACATTTTTTACAAATAAGCATGACCTATGTGATGCAGATCCAGTGCCATGAACATTATGAAAGCCTGATTAAGGCAAATATTTGATTACTACATTATTTAAGTCACCAAAAACCTTGTGTCATTAAGCATCTGAGCTTTCCACCAATCAATGTCTGAATGAATCAAAGACACAAATGA
The DNA here is from genome assembly GCF_041903045.1 of Epinephelus lanceolatus. Classification (NCBI taxonomy): domain Eukaryota; kingdom Metazoa; phylum Chordata; class Actinopteri; order Perciformes; family Serranidae; genus Epinephelus; species Epinephelus lanceolatus. The sequence goes on along the minus strand of NC_135744.1, from coordinate 39,381,277 downwards.
CTTTGTGCGATGTGAAAATACTTGCTTGCACTGAACCCAAAACAGTTATGGCCTCATTGTTTTGGTGTTACAGCATTTCCTGTGTACCTTAGTCTTAGTGCTCTCATCAGCCTGGGTCTAGCAGCACCTAGCTGTTTTTTTTCTCAAAACAAACTTGGATAAACTCACTGTATGGGTAGCACACAATTCACTGTACTCAGTGCCAAATGCCAGATAAACGTGCCTTAAAAACAAACCAAAGGAGAACAGAAGAAATCGAAAGGCTTCATATGGAGATACATAGTTGGTGGTAATTCACTGCTGTTGTCATCAAAGCTAACTGACTATATGGGATTATGGGATCACCATTGCAACTGACCAAATAGCTTTTAGCAGTGGAGCTCCTCATTCAGCGATGTTGTCAGATGAGCTGTGATTCACAGTGTGTTAGCTCCTCGTTAAAATTTTATTGAAAGAATGTGAAAGCCACAAAAAAACAATCATAATCTGATAACTCCGTTGTAACAAATATACTGCTGAGCTATAGAGCTCGTAAGTCACGCCCCTTCCGGTAGACCCCCATCGGACCTCTAGGCTTGAAAAATATGAATGGGAGTCAATGGAGAGAAAATTATTATTTTCTGGTCCCAGTCATTAAATGCCTTGAATTACACATGTTTTGTGTGGGTCTAAAAAATATTTTTTCATGTTAAGATTGACAGTTTATTGTATGATTCTTCAGTTAAAGGCTGTGGAAACAACGTAATGAGAAAGACTACATGTCGCCAATGTGACGTCACGTCATCACACTTTCCCTCCGCTTCTCAACTCACAGTGCTGCTGCTGCGTCTTCTGCCACAATCTATGGAGCCATCAGATCAAGATGCCGGTGTGATCCGTACCTGAATGTCACCATTCCAACAAGAACAGCTGTTCTTTCTTTCGATTTTCTTTCGAGGCGAAGTGTACCAGAGACACAGCCATGTTCCGAGTTCGAGTGGTGACATGTATCATATGCATCGAGAGTAGCGAAGAGCTGTAGTCCACAAAGCGCTCTCACACAAAACCTAACAGTATCAAACTTCTTCCCGCTAAATTGTAGCCTTCTTTGCACGAAAAAATATATTAAAAATTCACAAACAACATATGTGAAATTCATGGCACAATTCAAACGGGACCAGAAAATAATTTTCATCTAGCCATTGAAATACATTATGAGAAATCAATTTTTAAGGTCCCATGTATCGGAAACGGAAACACGCAACTTACGAGCTCTCTTAACCTGGGTCCATGTCATTGGTCCAGCAGCCCATTGGTCTGACAGTCCACGGTGCTGAACAGCTCCCAGCGGGCGTATTTCTGCCTTGATGGTGCGCCGCGACCGGCTCTGGGTCAGCTGGGAAAGGCTTAGGGTGAAGCAGGCTCACGGCTTATGTGTTTGTCACTTTCTTTTTCATTTTAACCCACACCATGATCTTTTCCTGACCCTAACCAAGTGGTTTTTGTGCCTAAACCTAACCAGACCTTAACCACAGGGCATCATGATGATTTCAGAACGGACTTCGGAACAATGGGTTTAATATGGTCGGACCAGTGGGCTGTCGGACCAATGGGCTGTCGGACCAATGGGCAGATCCCCTTAACCTTATGTAGACAGTGCTTACGGGCCTAGTTTAGTACTGAACTGAACATAGTGTGGGCTAGCAACAGACTGAAGACACTAATGAACTAAAAACACTCTGAATCTGCACTAAATGCCAGGCTGTATAAATGATGATGTGTTCAATCACTGCTGTACAGACTGAAGTGCTTTTGAACTGTGATGGGATTGCTAGTCAGTGACTGCAAATCTTTAAACTGAGGTGACAAAAAGTGAGCAAAATGATTTGTGATCTCCACCTCTATTGTTAAAACAACATTATTGTGGAACTTTGAATTTTCTAAATGTATTTACGAGTGTATCCATGGTGAAGACTTAAACCCTTATGGAATTTGGGGCTGCAGGCTCCTCAAAGACTCAGTAAGAAAACTTTTAATTGACTCTTTCCTCGTATAAGAAATAACTTCTTCAGTAGACTAAAGAATAAAAGCAACAGTGGGACATACAAACCACTGGAACCGCTGATTGCTTTGCCTTGTGTTGCAGCAGGAATATTATAGAGAATAATGCAAAACAGCTCCTGTGTGTATTGGTCTTCTCATACAGGCAGCTTAATCAGTTTGAACTATGGAGTCAATGCATGACTTTGGACCCTTATGTAATAAATCAGGGGACAAGTGCAATATTATCACTGGGATTTAGGAGGAGGGAGGGAGGAAGAGGAGATTTATCATAAAGTGTGGTTCTGAACCACTGTGGGATGCATAATTTCCTGTTCACATTTCCATTTCCCGAGGTGTTAAATAATGCACTAAAAGTATATGGAGAGAGGAGGCAAAAGAAATGAAACCATATACTGTATGAGCGTGTGTGTGTGTGTGTGCGTGTGTGTGCGTGCGTGTGTGTGTGTGGGTAGGTACCTCTGTGCCCTGCAGCTACAGTCGATTATCTCAGCTCTAGAGGAGTTTATGGAGGGTGTGTGTGTGTGTGTGTGTGTGTGTGTGTGTGTGTGTGAGTGTGTGTGATGATTGAAGGTTTTCAGTTAAATGTTACTAAAATACTGAGTATCGATTGTTCAATATTTTCTTATCTTCAGACAAAAAAGTGTAGGAAATGTTTCTTTTACCTGCTTGACAGTTTCGACTGTGACTCCAGTCTTCTGTCTTCTGGCATCTGTTGACAAGTGAGAATTCAGGTAGTGATTAAACAGCATGTCATAAAGGCAACACGTAACGAGGGTTCACTGTCTGTGGGACCTTGGTAGAGATACACAGTTACTATTTTGTAAAAATGGAATACAAAACAAAGCAGGGTGAAATGGTACAGAATCTGAAGAATCACATTCTTCAGTGAAATTGGCAAATCTTCCAGTGAAAGGTGAAGATCACAAATGGATAACTGTGAACTGTAGCTGTTGAAGGCATACTTTGCCAAATTTGAACGATCTCTGTATCATATTAGTGTGGGTAATATTTGTAAATGAACTGTGGTAAACTTAAGCTAACGTAACAAACGATCATTCAGCAGACTTCTGCTGGCTCAAACTGTTGCTAATGCAACAAATTGTACTTGTGCGTTTTCACATGCTCGCCACCACAGACACAAAGAGCATAGGAGTGGATGAAGAGAGATTCGCCCCTTCTGTCTCTCTCGCTCTCTCTCAGATCAAACTGTAAAACTAGGCATTTATTCATGAATGAATTCATTCATTTTCCATAACCGCTATCCAGCTGACATTGGGCGAGAGGCGGGGTACACCCTGGACAGGTCACCAGACTATCACAGAGCTGACACATAGAGACAGACAACCATTCACACTCACATTCACACCTACGAGCAATTAAGACTTACCAATTGACCTGCATGTCTTCGGACTGTGGAAAGGAAGCCGGAGTACCCGGAGAAAACCCATGCTGGCACAAGGAGAACATGCAAATTCTGCACAGAGGGGCTTCCCCACCCTTGGGTCCAAACGATGCATGGCCGTACCTAAAACTAGGCAGTGTTAACCAAATATAAACTGAGCTCCTGTTACTGCAATGCTTATTTCTAACCTAACATGTTTTGAGAAACATATTTTAGTGCACTGTTTGGCTGTAATTTGAGAGTTTGTGAACAGGAAGTGGACCTGTACTGTTGTGTTGTAAATGGAGGCTGAAAAATATCAGATCAAATGGTAAAACTGAGCTTAGCTGATCAAATATGAAACAAGATTCTGTTACTATGTAGCCTTTTTTCCTCACCTACCAACAATGTTTTCCGAAACGTATTTTAGCTTTGCTGTTCAACTGTAATTGGAGATTTTTAGTTCTATATAAATGTTTTTATATCAAAATGGACGAACTCGCATTATTTCACTCACCAGTGGGAGCGGTTATTAGTATGCTGTGTGTTGGTGGTTGTAGGTTCTCTATCTCTTGAGCAAAACTGAATGCCGCAGCCCCTTTTCTCCATTTTCTCAGGTCATGTAGCACCAATTTCCAAAGTATTTTCATCCTTCTACTACATAGACAGCCCACTTTAATGAGGAGACCATCTTTCCACCTGTGAAATATTTCTTTAAAGGAGCTGAAGGTAGTATGGGGAATGAACATGTGTGCACTGATCTGATTATGTCAGCTTCTCTCTGCACTCCAGCGCTTGCCTCTGCTAACTCTAATGTTGTCTTTTATTGGGCTGCAGATAAATGTCTTCCATGGTGTGTCCTGCTGAGGTTTTTCATCAGCCCCAGATGACTTTAACTTAAGCTTAAATAGGTATCAACAGTGCAGCAACAAGGTCCCAATCCCTCATAGCTTAATATCTGTGGTCAGTTGTTGGTGTCAGTTGATCAGGCCATGTAATGGGTTCAAAAGGTTGTGGTGAAAAGATCATCCATAACTTGGAATAACAAGACCTTTGTAAAAACTGAGGCAGCCCTTCAGCTGGCTCAGAGCTAGAAAACACTGTGTGGAAACAGTACCTCAACATTGTTTTTCTCCATCGACTCTCCATAGAACATTTTCAGTTTACAAAGACAGCACCGCATGTCTTTTGCCATTCTTCAACTGACTGTTGCGCCGAAATTTCCCCAGTTTCTCTTGATCTTGATGAGTTATTTGGAATGGATCACCAGAGATGCAGAGAATCTCAATAAAAGTCTGTTAGCTCTTTATATCCTCAAGCTCGATAAACAAGAGCAGTTCTCAGGAGAAATATTATTCTCATCCTGGACCACAGTATGTGGGAACAAATTAATAAAAATTGATTAATAAGGTGTCTTAAAGGAACTCACCCACTTGACACTTTGCACATAAAACCTCAACATGATATACAACAGTCCATTAAAGTTTAGAAAATGTGTGTCTCAGATACATGTATTAAGAACCCTGCCTGATTGGATGAATGCAGAAACTCGCCACTAGCATCATCCTCTTGATGAAATTTTTAAAAATTCAATTAGCTTCAAATTACAGTGGATACATTATGGCATCCTAAGCTTGTCTTTCCAAGGTGGTGGATGAATTCCCAGACGCCTTGGCACAGCACCAAAGACTGAAGCTGCTAATTTATTCCTCCAACAAAATATTCCACTGCCCTTGTGAACTCCATCACATCCTCCCAATCTCCCAGTGCGCGGTGAGGAAGATTTGTGGCTGCTTTCCTGCAGTACAGACATTAAAAAAAGGCTGAGGAACGTTATTCTAAAATGGAAGATTTAGAGAGGGTTTTGTGAATTAAAATCTCTCCTGTCACTTTATTTTAGTTCTTTTAGCCATGCTTTGTCACAGTTTTGCACAATGTCTTTTCACAAAGTAGACTGAGCAAAACAAGTTACACAATAGCTTGATGCAATCATGTGACTATTATGACGTGCAAAACTCAGCTCAAGGGCAGGAAGTAATACATCGCTATAATGCATGAATAGAAAATAGAATAAATGATGTGACTACATCAAATCGTCGTACAAACCTGCAGGCAGCAGGTATTATAAAAGAAATAAAACTTTGTTGAGTGTGATCTATACAAAATGAAGAAGAGTGATTTTCAAACAACTTCTACACAAAGGTTTTACACAACAATTGGTCTGGTGTGGACAGGATTGTTGTCACAAATTGCTCTTCCTCCAGATCTCCCAGCATCACTAAAGTTAAACCGCAAGCTGATAAAAGCACACTAGAGTTCAGTATCCATCTATAACTATTTTGTGTGTGGTCAGGTCCACGACTGAAATGATGGCCATCTTGTTTTTGGCCAGGTGAGTAAACCTGCTTGAGTATCACAGTCTTATACATTTTAACTCTCTACATAGATGCACTGCTTTCAGGCTAACATTACTAGCTAACATTAGCTAACTTTAACAACTATTTTCTACCATCTAGGTCAATGTTCCGAGAGGTTTTTGAGTCACACCTGCCTGCTTACTTTTCTTCTTTATGTCCTGCTAGTTTTGAGACTTAAGGTGGTCCCTGTTTTTTTAATTTTCCAATTTGATGGATTTGAACAGCAGTAAATAGCACAAATCATAGGTATTTGTGCAGTGTAGTGTAGTCTTTACCTCCAGTTGCCAGCTGTCCATCTGGACAACCCACCCATGTATGACATCATATGCAAAGGAGCTATTGACTGATTGATGTGTTTGGTCAACAGTTTGCAATAGCGCCTGAACTTAAAGCATATTTTAATGTGTCTAAACTTAACTATAACTCAAAGCCCCAATTTGACAATGAAGCAATAGTCTGCGGAACAGGTTTAAGGTTGACACTACCTTCGGAATGTAGATGAATCTAATTTTATAGTAATCTTAAACTTGGAACAAACTGCAATGTTATTGAAACCTGATTACCCGGGTTTAAAGGTTAGATACAGTTGTGTTGCCACAGAGCCTCCACAATCACATGACAAATTCCATGCAGGAAAACCACAAGTGCTGTATCGTGGGCAACTGGACTTGCTTGCATTCCTTGAAGACACTTTGCCTCTCAACCAAGAAGCTTCTTCAGTTCTTAATGGCTGGTGCGGAGTTGCAAGCTTTTAAACTATGTGTGGGTGTGAACCCACACAGAGTCGCTGAGGTCACATATGAGCTCTTACGCCAGAGCTCCAATGGATGCGTGTCCGTTGCAGAACGGCTGCGCTGGTTATCCGCTGTGTGCTCCGCCGTCCGTTAACACCCAGCGGCTGCGTTTGCTGTGCAGAGCGGTGCAGCTCCGCCGGACAGCGGGAGTCACAAGGACCCACGAGATCTCACGAATTCACGCATAATCGCATGATATAACAAGATGTAGTTTCTATAAACAGAACCACAAAACCAGAGGAGTAGTAGGAAGACATCTCGGTGCACCTCCATGATTAACATCTCCTCGTCCATGGTGTTAACGGGGTTAAATGACGTCTGAAAACCTCTGACCTGTTGACTTGAGGCCTGCCTCCACCCATTATGTAGTTTTCACGGTGTAGTGCAGGGAAATATGATCCGCTGTGAACACTGTGTATTCTATTTTGAAAATTAAACGGATGTTTTATTTTGTTTCTGTGCACGACTTCCTGCCCCGCACGATCTGCTCTGTGCTGAATTGCTGTGTTGTGCTCCGGCGTCCGGCAAAAATAGAAGTCCTGCGTATCTGTTGCGGAGGGCTCCGGAGCGCCGCAGCTGTGACGGAGCCGGTTGAAGTACACACATAGAATATAATTGAAACATATCGGCTCCACTGCCGTTCCGGAGCGCAGACGCAACCAACTCGCATCTGGTGGAAGTTTCAGAGTTGTTAAGATCACATGTGAGTCGTTGACCCACCTGGCCATCATGTGTGTCATCAGGGTGAGATGGGACCAGGTGTGAATGGGTGTGAAGTCGTCTTGGGATGGATCCCAAGGCTGCATTGTAGGTGGCTGCTTTTAAACACAGACTTTAAAGCCTGCAACTCTGTACCAGTCATTTAGAACTGAAGAAGCTTCTTGGATGAGAGGCGAAACATCTTCAAGAAATGCAAGCAAGTCCAGTTGCCTATGATATAGCACTTTCGATTACCATGACCTGGATGACTGAGAATCTTCACTGACAGCATGAAAAGCAAAGGAACTGAGGGAGAGACAAAAAAAGAAAAAACATTTGGATTGGATGTTGAATAGAGGAATGTACTTCACCTGATCTACTTTCAAAAAGCTGATAAATATACAGTAAAATAATTCCGCCAATAAAAACATTCCAGTAATCCAGTATTAAACATCTCAGAAATTCTTAATGTTTGACTCTGCCTGAAGCAAGGTTCCTGACAATCTGTCTTGACATTTTCTTTTCCCACTTATAAATCTAAAAACAGCTCAAATTCTGCCCAAAAGATTTTTTCATAAACTCTTAATGCTCATTGCTCTTTCAAGTTTTTACCTAACAGCGATGAAGGAGAGCCCTCACAGATCAAATTAAAGAGCTGCTCTGTGGAGCACATTCCTGTCCAGATAATCAAATCCCTGTTGTTTGCTCATTGAAATATAATTTCTTACTAACAGAAAAAAAGTCTATAAATTATGCATGAGCTTAAAAGTGTGATAAGGCGGTACGTAGAGAGGAGAAAGAGGAAGGGAAAGAGTTGTAGGAGGGTAAGATATACATTGCCCTCCAGAGTTATTGGCACCCTTGGCGAGGATGAGCCAAAAAGCTGTAAAAGTAATGAGCTAATCTTTACCAAGGCCACCAATAATTCTGGAGGGCACAGTAAAACTACAGTAACATGCTGAATTGAAGCTGTGCTGTCATGGATATTACTCATTTGTTCAGTAGGAATTGCTTTCAGCACTGGCAGGCGTGCACAGAAAAGGGGGAGACAGAAAGCGTGTGGAAATGTGTGTGAACTGGAGAGTGAAAGACTGAGAAGACAGAGAACATGTGTGTGTTCCCTTTATTAACATTATTGTAGCTTGCTTTGGTAACACGCCAAATGTCAGGCTGGTTAAAGCCACTGTAATGAACTGAACCGCTAAATAGAATAAGAGAGGGGAGAGAGCAAACAGTGAATGAAGTATAAAGGCTTGTTTGCTGAGGGCAGCTCCAGCTGTTCTCTGAGCTTTCAGATGTTGCACAGCCTGAAGCAGCGATCACACGGCAAGCGAAGGGCAAGTGCACAGTTGTTTATGGGTTTAGAGCCGTGAACAGTGTGCCTCATAGGAGCGTTGTGGTGCAAAATGTGAGAGGGAAGTTTAAAGCTGCACCAACAACACTTTTATATAAAGTGGGAGAAGCAGCAGGTCGCGGAAGTATTCCTCCATACTGTGAGTTTACATGTCATATATCTGATATCTTCAATATTCCTCAACATAAAATCACAGGTTGTTCAAACCACATGAACTAGCTGCCACAGCAAGTTTGAAATGTTTGAACCTTACACCAGCCTGCATTCAACTTTCCTTTTTCCATGTTTTTTTTTCCTCTGCAGGGTTTTAGCCTGGAGGGGATTGTGTGTGTGTGTGTGTGTGTGTATGTGTGTGTGAGTGTGTGTGTGTGTGTGTGTGTGTGTATGTATCTGTCTGTCTGCAGCTAATCTTGTAAACTATGGGGCCAATCAGCATAATTTTTTGTGTGAACATTTATGATCTCTTGTGGTTGCAGTGACTTGCAATTGCTGAAAAACATTTTAACCTGACTGTTTTATACCATCATTGAATGCTGAGTCATCACTCCTCTTAACCGGCTGGTAGGGGCTGCAAGTTTTCTGGAAATTGGCTGAGCTAAAAACAAGAAGCCTTACCTAGTCTGTTTGCCTTCAGCGTGCCTTAGAAAAGTTTGGTCTGATTTTGAACCAGTAATAGAGACACACACACATCCCCATGACAGACAGTTGGCATCTTAATTACCCATGGTGCCTGAGCCAGTCATGTGACATGCATTCTCGGAACCCATCGGCTGTATTTGGCGTCTGACTTCCGGCAAACGGCGATACAGCCTCTGGGGGCAGACCCCTGATTTTTTGGCATTCTGGTTTGATTTGGGCGGAGGAGGCGAATTTCCGTTTCCACCTTCCGTTTATATATAAGTAAATATGCTGAACCATTGCGATGGATTCAGAGTTTGCAGTGACGCCAATTATGTTCCGCCTCGTTAGTTCACCGCACGGACCGTTTAACCTGGCAACAACTGCAGCCAGCTCAAATATGATTGGTCAATATCACGCGGGCTACAAACAGCCTACAACCGGAAACCAGGGCTCTTCCGCTCTTCTTCCGGAGGCAAGATCTCCGGGGTTTGCCTACAGACTCTACATTCACTGAATGTAGAGTCTGTATATAGAGACGATGTGACATGCCAAACCGACTGCCCATATTTATAATAACAATAAACCAAGAAAAAATATATAGATGTACCTGTGTACCGCAATATCACACCAGAGCTACTTTGCATTTTCTACTCATTTTCAACCAGAGCATCTGCAGATTAAATCCATACCATCCATAAATCTCCATTTTTTTTTTGCCACAATCTGAGCCATGAGGCACAGTTCCACCCGGCACAGCATTCCAGCTGTCGTGGCTGCAACCTGGTTTTGTTTTGTCCGCTGCAAGGTGTCATACCACAGAGGGAGCATTTTTCAGCAGCAGAGCATTTTTTTCCTTTTTATATTTGCCAGTCCAGTTATGAATGACAAAGAATCAAATATCTGTGGCTGTATGTGGGTAAATATACACTTGTCCTCATACTTAATTTAGTTTTTTAGTTTAGTTTATTTGCACCTACATGAATAGAGAATACATGAAAAAGAAATTTTAAATTTAAAACATTGTGCAGGAGAGGTCAGAAGCCAAAATAAAGATGCCTTTCCAATAGATAAACAAGGTATGTATTTTGATAAGCTTCTGGGATGCTTCTGAAATATACTGCTATACCCCAACCACGAAGCAGCATCAACATAGCTGCCTTGCAGAGATCTGCACTGTACTGAGTGCACTTTTGTGGAGGATGGCTGCTGCAGTCAGCTTGGATTAACAACAGTTATGGTAGATTTCATCCGTGACCCTGGATCATGTAAGAACAACTTGAAATGCCCAGGGGTGAGGAGCAAACGACCGAGCAAACACGGAGGATCTACAGCCATGTTAGCACGAGAGGGGTCAAAGGGTCATCGACTTTAAGAAAAAATTTCAGTCGAGACCAAAGTGGTGAACATTACCATCCCTTGAGCCATGTCACTGATATGGCCAGACACAAATAAAAAAGTAAAAAATAAAAAAGCTAGCTACAAATGCAACAGGTCAATAACACAGGGTGGGTGCTCTTTTACCCTTAGGTAAACACACAACTTTGCTAACGTGCACTACCAAAGAGATTATCCACATGCTGGTCTGAGCTCCAGTTTACATGTTGGTGAAATCAGGATCTGTCTCATGTCATGTTCCCCCTCCTCCCTCCTCTTCTCCTGTCATCATCCCTCCTCCCTGTCCCTGTGTCCTCAGCCTTTCCTCACTTCACCACCCTCTCTCTCATCCTTGCTCCGCTACTTCCCTCCTTTCATTAGCTGAGCAGGAAATGGGCCCTCTACTCCCCAGGGAAAGCTATTAAAACATAATAATATGCCTTTACTTACCTCTTTTCTCTCTCTTCAGATGTCACCCTCCCTCTGGCACTTCCTCTTTCTCTCCTTTACAGGTGATAAATGATTAGTTAGGAGATGATGATGTTGATAATGACAATGTTAACAATGACCTTATTAAGAAAATGCAAAGCTTCAACATTTATTTATGCTATTACAGATGCAAATGAAGCTGTGTTCCTCAAGGGGAACAGCTCTGTCTCCAAAATAAAGTCCAATTAAAGAGAAATGATAATAATCGCCACTTTGTGTGCAGGAGACCAGACAAAGAAAACGACTAGTTTCTACAAGGCATTTGAGTATATCATTAAAAAATGCCGAAGTAACAATTTGTAGTGACAGGCCTCTCTTAAAGAGTAATTATAAAAAGTGCATTGTGGGAGGGCGCTGCAGTAGCCTCGACTCCCTTTCTCTCTGCCGCAGTGGATACAGATGGCATGCCTGCATATGTAAACAGCACCTTGTACCCTGCGGCTCCATAAACACATAAACACAGCTCCGCTAAGAAACACAAAAGGTAATGAGTTAGCAGACGGCACATGAACCAGCCACAGACAAATCAAGGTGGAGGTAATGATGCTGAACGCTGATCCTGCGTCCCCTCCCTACAATAATTAATCAAGTCATGTAAATGTGAATTTGAACATGATGCAGGGGCACATGCACACGCAGCTGTGTGCACAGGGACTGGAAGATGACCACTGCTGCCAAGTGGAGGGTTGGAAAGCATTACATTTACTCTATCAAATGTACATGTATCTACTTCTACTGTATTACAGTGGGCTACACATTTTTCACTACTTCCACATTTAGCTATAAAGAATATGTTCAGCTGAGCTCACACACACACACACACACACACACACACACACACACAAACACAACAGCAATTCTTTGAGAGGGAGAGATAGCAGAGCCTACTAGCCAATCATAGCACCGCAGATGAAACAGAGGTGTCACCCTACCCCCATCCTGACAACCCCCCTTCAACTGACTACAGTTCAAGATCATGGCAGAAGATGAAACGCCTCTGTCTCCTTCAGAAGAGGCACATGCACAGAGCTGGCCCAACATCCACACCCTGTTTGCCTTTCAAACGACAAGCAACAACAGTCGCATGATGTGCTCGACAGCACATATTTTGTCATTTGTCACTGACATGTACTTCACATTTGTTATTAGCTGCTGAAGACCTTTTTGACTGTAATACATCGACGTAGCAAGGCAAGTTAGTAGCTGAGTAGTTTTTTGTGAGGTTATTTTTATGAATACTTTACTTCCACTTGAGTCATTATAATTCTAAAGTAACAATACTTTTTTGAGTACCATTTTTGTTGACTCCAACCACATTGCACACACAGACCATTTCATATCTAACCTTGCGTGCCCTAAGAATAATGCTACATACTTAACATAGTGTAATGTATTATTCATAAAGTTAAGTAAGTTAAGTTCAGGAAGAAAAACATGGTTGGGCATCATAAAATTGCATGAGTTAAATTTACAAGTAAAATTATGTAGGTTAGGTTTAGGAAAAGAAACATGGTGACAACATGAGATTAGATCTGATTAAAGGGAAATTTTGGTTTATTTCAACCTGTCTCCTATTGTCCTAAATTTGTTTCAAGTGACTAGTGACATAAAAATAATAGTTAGCATGTTAGCCGTTAGCCTAGATACAGCCCGGGCGCATAGTAGCGTCAGACCTGTTAAAACGTAAGTGAACGGGCAACCTTCAAGTGCAAAGTTAGTCCACTAAACAAGCTTTTTTTCCACAAAGACCGCCTCATATCGTTAGGATAAATGTCAGAGAACATATAGAAAACGACATGTAAACGCGTTGTCTTACCTTACCGGTGTGGTGCCATGTTTGTTTACCATTTAGCTCTGCTTTCCAAAAATAAATATCCGAAATATCGTGAGAACAAGCAGCGATCTCATACTGTACCTGAAATCTCGCGAGAACAAGCAGCAACAGCTGGAAGGCAGAACCGGACAGTAGGAGACAGGATGAAATAAACCGAAATTTCCCTTTAAGATTATGAGGGCTACGCAATGTGTGTACGTATTCTCATGGCCTGAATGGAGGATGACAGATCCATCATACAGCACTTGGCATCCGGAGCCAGTCCAGTGACTTTCACTTATCCCCAGGATGTCTAGGTGGTATCTTTCTATCTTACTGAGGACTTGCTGTCTTGGTGGTCTCGTATATGCTTCAAGGTGGATCTTGGATTTTGGCCCAAGTCGACCCTCTTTAGCACTCCTGGTTTTCTGTCGGCTTTCATCAGGAGTGGTAATCCTGCCACCATTTTGGTAGCTGGCTTCTACTAAGTGCCTGATGTCCATAGTTTTACCGTAGTTTCTGTAACAATGTGTTTTTTATGAGGTGGCGTTGTTAGCACCATGCCCAACCCCTAAGCTTGAAGGGCCAGTGTGTTGACTTTCATCTAGCTCCTCTCCTGAGACCGATCCGGTAAGGTTGAACCGACCAGGGGCTGCAGCCCCCCCCCCACCACCACCACCACCACCACCACTTTGCTCTCAGGGTGATAGAAGCACACAAGCCTCTCCATCACGAAAAGGAAACAGCACAGTGAGAAAATGATGACAACATACCTTACATTAATTTAGAGTTTACTTGGTTTCATGTGGTCCCAAACACTGGGTCCCTGGGAGATAGTCCTGTGTTTGTTTGACCCATCCACCACACCAAGCTGCCTCATTACACAGTGTTCCCTTCTTTACTCCTGTCAGTGCATTGGTTACATCACAATGTTCCTTGTGTTGGTTATACAAGGTTTACTGACTCATGCTTTCAGTTACTGTTTTTAGGTATAAGTACAGACAGTGCATGAGAACAGCCTGATCCACCACTGCCCCTGCCCATTTGAAGTCACCCCAAAAGCGCTGCATGCATTTGGGGTCAGTGGTCATTGCACACCAGTCAAGTTCTTCCAAATCAAGCAGGGAAAAACTGTTTTTTTATGGACTTGGTTTTGTGCATGAGGGCACTGTCATGTCCACACACTCTGAACATGGACTGTAACACTGACATGTGAAATTCAATGAACACATTGTGAGCAGGGTGAAATGCCAAAGGAGTGCTAATGATAAAAATGACATACAAAGGAGGAAAGAACTTCTCTCGACAGAGATAGAGCTGAATGGTTGATCTCACCTTTTAAATATTTGTAGTGGCAGGAAAGGAAAGCTCTCTCTCCTATCTCTTTCCCCCTCCACCTCTCTCTCCCTCCTCCCCCTCTCACCTGTCTTCACCTAACTAATCATTAGCTGTGGCCAGCCAGACATCAGACAAGGCAGTTTTCATTACGATTGGCGCTTACTCCCCCTCTCTCCTTCCTCCCCAAAGCCATCTCACCCCCACTCCGTCTCCCCCTGCGTCTTTTCCCTCACCTAACTAAGCCTCATCATTAGCTGTAGCCTGCCAGACATCAGACAGAGCCGGCTTCGTTAAGACTGGAGATTGGCATTTGCTGTCCATGGGGCATCTCTCCTTTTCTATTTCTCTGTCTCGTTCTATTTGATTTTTTTGAACTACAGGCAGCTAAACCACAGCTCACAGCACTCGCTGATGAATGGATTCTGCCCAAAACATGGCAGCATACAGATGTAGCCATTATAATCACAGTTTTCACTTCTTTGCTTACTTGCTGAACTGTGGCTGCATCATGGCTCCCAAAGACATTGTTAAAGAACAGTCAGATTTCACTTTGTCAGCTGTCATAATGCGAGGAATAATGAGTAGATGAAATGAGCTTCAAGTTAACCCTGATTATCTCAGTGTTTCATTCAGTACTTAAACACAATTATCCTGCAGCCACCCAACATACCAAGACAATTTAAATATTATCAAACAAGACAATTAGAGCTGTAAAGGTTTAATACATGATCTGTTTGCAGTCTGCGGCGCCATAAATTAAATATGAAAAAAACAATTTATATTGCAGGTTGCTGTGTTGAGATAGCATTTGTATCAATATGTTGCCATACAGATGTATTTAATATGGCATGAGGATCATGGATACACAATACTGTACTAAGATGCTAGGCTATTTCCATCATATTGATGTTGTCCTGATCAATCAATGCCGTTAACTCAAAGAGGCTACAATTGATATTTTTATAATGATAATAAATCAGATGACAATGTTATAAAAAGGGGTTTGTTTGTTTCTAGTGATGAACCCAATAACCTGGTCTCACTTCCAACTCGTCAAATACCAATGCATGGGTAGTGACCCTCGACGTCAGATACCAAAACAGAGAGACTCTTTTTAGCAGCGGTATGAGATGCACCAGACGGCGACATTTTTTTGACAGCCTGAGCAACTACCAGAGTATAAATAGTTAAAAGTCTGCATAGGGCAGGATGGAGGGGAGGCGTATAGGTCAAACTATCTCTGAACTTTTACCTTGGAGAGCACTGTTTGTTTCCCATGTGAAACCAAAAGTCAAGTGGGTTATTTTAATGACAATGTAGTGCTAGTATGTGTAGCCTACTATGCTAGTGATGTATGTCACATTACCTGATGTTACATTACCATAACCAAATTATTAACAAATGTACCTATTTGAGGCCAAACACATACTTTATTTTCCCAAATCTAAGAAAGTATACCTTAAAATGAATTTTTGTTTTAAGTGTATTTTGAAGAGGCTTTATGCATTTAAACAAGCAGAAACTGTGCATTTCTGTGAAAACACAAGTTCAGTCAGGACCACTTTGGTCTAAGAAAACTTGATATCCATTTACAGTATTATATTTTGTGGTATGCATCTGTTCAGGGGTGGCTCTGCCTTTCCTAGGACCTACGCAGAAAGCCTTAGGTAGAGAGAGCAGACCTCTCCATCCTTCCACTCGCCTACATGGAAAGACGAAGGGGGAAAGAGCAAACCTCTCTGATCTCCTGTGTGCCTATATGGCAAGCCTAGGATGGAGAGAGCACACCTCTCTGCCCTTCCACATGCCTACATGGAAAGCATTAAGGCAGAGCGAAAAAAACCTCCCTGCCCTTCCATGCGCCTACGTGGAAAGCCTAAGGCAGAGAGAGCAGCAGCAGCAGAGACCCCTGGGAACAGAACAGTGCAAGCATCAATGACAAACAGAAATACTACACTAGATAAGTCAGACACAGCATGAAAAGGAGGAGCTGGGGTGGAGGCGGGTTGCAAAGCGGCTTGCAGAGGAAGCAGCAACAGTAGGCATGCCAGAGCAGTTTAAATAGGGGGCCCTGAATGAGATTTGCCAATTGATAGAAAGGAATCATGTGATCTATCAGCTGACTCCCTTCCATCAATCAGCTGCTCCATCAGTTGACTGAGCTCTTTGAGATCAGCTGATGTAGCTGGGATGTGGGCGCTATACTCAGTTTTATTTAGAAAAGACGCAATGCATGTAAAGAGTGTAAATTCACGTGTCACTCCCAATAATCCAAAACTGATGCTGAGGTTCTTAGTTTGAGGTGTAGGGCTACGTTGTCCTGACCAACTTTATTTACTCTTTTGGTTTGCTTTCACCATCTTCATGGCCAGTTTTTGGCTGCTGTAGGCAAGAAAGCACCAAAAACTGGCAGACAGACACAGTTAGTGACTAACTGTTGAACATAGTCAATCAATTAGCGGCTAAAGGGACAGATATCTCCCTCAGAGGCTGGTAGAAACCATGAACAGAAACTGAGCTAACAGAGTGAATATTTAGCTTGCATTTACCAGGTTAGCAAGAGCTCCAAATTACTGCGAATAAAACTGCTGGATGTGTAAATAAGCAGCTGTTGGCTGACCAATGTACCATTTCAACTTAAAAGGCGATGATATGTCAAAGTTGTGCGCACAACTTGTTTCACCTGGCCCAAAGAAACAAAACTAATTTCTGATTGCAGATGGTTCCAATTAGTTAATTTTTAACTAGCTCTTTCTCACAAGTACTACATTTGCATTGCTTTGGACAAAAGCTTTTGCAAAATAATTGCAACGTGATGTCACTGATTCCAACGTCCTGCTACTGTATAGATGTAGGAGAAATCTGTAAAGGGGGAGGATTTAACAGTGGCTACTGCTGTACAGGTGATTTGCTGTGTTTCTCTCTGATCTGCTCCCATGTCTCTTCTTTCTCTCTGATCTTTCCCTCAGTCTTTGGGCTTGTTATTACATCTTCCTTCTCCCTGAACTTGGTTTCATCTTTCTGATTTTTTTTCTCTCTCTGTCCATCTCCGCCTTTCCAACAAATTGTTTCCTATCTTTTCATCGCTGCCTCTTCCATTTTTTACCCCTCTGCCCACCTCTTCTTGCCTCCGTCTCTGTCATGCAGATGGTGAGTCTGCTGCTGGTGATAAGACTGTTCAAAGTGGCTTTATCCTGCTGATGGCGGCTTTCGAGAAAAAAAGTCCTGAAACCAAAGCTGTCATGCAAAACTTTCTAAATACCAATAAATAAGTAGGACATTATATTATTAAGCTGCCATTTTGCAACTGTGTGCCTATCCAGCTACTTGCTTGTAAATTGGCTTTTGTAAATGAGGCACAGGACACTTTAGCATGTCTAGAAAAACACAGTGTAAAACACATTTCAGTCCACTCATGAGAGAAATAATCCCTGCCTTATTGTGTGTTTACTTTATGTGAGATTTCA
The DNA here is from genome assembly GCF_041903045.1 of Epinephelus lanceolatus. Lineage (NCBI taxonomy): Eukaryota > Metazoa > Chordata > Actinopteri > Perciformes > Serranidae > Epinephelus > Epinephelus lanceolatus. The sequence goes on along the minus strand of NC_135744.1, from coordinate 39,363,487 downwards.
GCCTAGGAACGTAATAAAAAAAACAATGAACAAACTTGCTTCTTAAACACAGTTTGGCATTTGCAGTCTGCTTCTTTAGCATTCATTAGGACCTTCAGAGATGTTGTTACCTCAGCCTCAGGCCTAAGGTCATTTAAAAGAACGAAGCTCATAAAGATGAATAACGAGTGGAGCAGGGACATGGTGTCTGTTTCTAACAAAGTGGGCGACAGCTGTAGTATTTAGAGTGAGAAAGGCCAAATATGGTGAAAGAGATGGAGCTGGATGGGTCAAATAAACTCTGGACTTTCACCTGGGAGGCCACTGTTTTTTACGGTATGAAACAAAGAGTCCATTAAGTTATTTTCATAACAACATAGTATGCTAATCAGGGGCGTCGTTTCAGCAAAAGCTAAGGTATGGCAATATGACATGACGTCACAGAGCTACTGATGATGGAGTTTCAAAAATATGAACTTATATAAAACTTCACTTTGGTCTTTGACCTGTCAGAAGTACATACTATGCTATTGAAAACTGTTTCAAAGGACATGAAGCTGTTTCTCACATTCATAATACCTCATGTCTGCATGTAATGCACGACATGGTGAGAGCAGTGAAAATATCGGACCTATTTCGGCGCGTATTTCAGCACCACGGACAGCGAGCGGACGTTTAATTATCATTAGTCATGTATTTAACTTCACAGAAAGTAAAGAAAATAAATGAATTACAAGCTCATTTGTAGAGGATAACCAAGGGGTCCGGTGTATGAAACACAGTAAAACAAAGGCCAATTTGGTACAATACTTTATAGGTGAATTTATTGGAGTGTCTCCAGAGACCGAAAATACAAGCTTAACATGCCGACATGAAGAAAAAAACCCCAGGCTTCAAGACATCATTTAGACAGGCTGTCTACAGCAGCAGAGCAAAATGCTTTTACAACACACACAGATACCGTATTTTTCCAAATAGCAGCCCGGGTGTTTATTTCACAAAATCGATTTTGACCCCAGACCTATTTGCTCAAGGCTTTTTTTTTTTTTTTTTTTTTTTGCACCGACCTGCACCAGGCTGTTATTTGGTTACAGTTCCTGTCCAGTGTGTTTTTAGTGCAAAAATACTGTATAATGTAGGGGTGAGTTTGTGTACAAAAATCTCTAAACATTTAGAGTGGGTAATTTTTTTCGTGTACACGGATTTCACCGCGGGGTGGTGCTATTGCATTATACCAGTAAAGCCCCAGTTATCCGAATACCAACCGAACGGGCCATTTAACCAACAGTTACAGGCCGCCACACCGAAATATCGCCATCCCGACGGTCCGCCATCCCGAATTCTGGTCCCTGAGTCCTGACAGTAAGTTATGGCAAGCCTGTAGAAGCAGTATTCCCCTCGCATGTCAGCGATTTTCACCTGAGTAATTCAGGCTTACATTACCTGTTTTTCAGTGAACTCTTCTGGTAATTTTGTTAAAAGGCATGGCATATAGGTCCACAGTAACTTATTATTATTATCATTATTATTATTATTATTGGGTCTTATAAGAGTGAGCTACAATGAGTACCGGGCCATCAAATCACAGCATCCGCAGTGAGAGGACACGGAATTGTGTGCGCTTTTACGCACGCGGGTGTAGGTGATCATGGATATTTAATGTGGGAAAGATGTAGCCAGATGTATTACCTGTTTTAGATACGTGGTTGTCTGTCCGTCCGTCCGTCTGTAGCACGAGTCATGTGCACCACTTCACCACCGACCCGTGCATAAAAGCGCAAACAGTCCCTCAAGGAGGGACAGCCATGAGGCAATGAATGAGGAAATAATTGCCCGGGCGTTTAATCGGACCGGTGTTTAATACGCAAAATGGGGTCAAACCCCCGGCGGCTATTAGGTGCCCACCGGCTATTTACCACCGGGCGACTATTTGGAAATATACGGTATATTGTAGAAAACCAGCATATGAAAAGTGTCAAATAATAATAATAATGATAACAAAATCCTGGCTTTAAACAACTTCCTCGAACTTAATTGTATCAAATCAGAAGTCATTAACATCGGCCTCAAATGTCTTCTTAAATCCACCCACAACTTCTCCCTCTCCATCGACAGCTCCACTGGGCTCACCTCCCTACATGTCCGTATCCTTGGTGTCATCTTTGATCAGACCGTCTTATTTGACAAACATCAAACACATAACAAAAACACCCTTCTTCCATCTCAGAAACATTGCCTGCCTCCATCCATCCCTCTCCTTTTTCAGCTGCAGAGACTCTCATTCATGTTTTCATCACTTCCAGACTGAACTATTGCAATATTCTCCTCTACGGTTAATCATCCAAAACTTTCAAGAAACGACAATATATCCAGAATCCATGTTTGTCTTCCTACACACTCTTGCATGTCCCTCTCTGCATTGTTTCCCTTGTAATGGATTATTTGATTTTAGTTTAATAGCATCTTTTTGTATCCAGAAAAGTGCGATATGAATCCAGTGTATTATTATTATTATTATCATTGTTTAGCAAGGTTCAAGTCTATGCATGTTTATTTTTTCCATGCATATTTAAGTTAACTGGAAGAAAGGATGCGATTGTAACAGTGTTTGGATGGTCAGCAGTTTAAGTGATTGTAGTTAACAGATTCTAATGTTGCAAAACCACCAGAATTGTTCTTTCATCAACTTACAACTTGAATTACTGTTGATATTTTATAAACCTACATCTTGTGGAAGCAATATAATGTTAAAATCTTGTGTTAGTAACAGGCCGATATTGGTTGTTGTTTGATAAAAAAAAACAAAAACAATTCAAGGTCCATGTACTTGCTTCCTCCAGAGCTTTCAATGCCATTTGACGGTCCTCATCAACAGGTGGAGTTTGCTCAGTTGTCTGATGACCTAGGTCAACCCAGTCTCACTCCTATGTCCTCCAAATCCAATGTTTGGGCATGGTGTCAGACACCAATAAAAAAAAAAAAAAAACATCCTCTAACGTCAGCATGATACATGTCGGTATAGTTTAACAGCGCCCGGCAGTGTCGGAGTGAAACGCAATGAGACAAGATGAAAGTTAAGGCTGCGAAAGTTGGAGTAGAGTGGGTGGGAGGGGTGGTGGATGGGTCCAACAAATATTGAAAGAAGACAATACATGTAGGAGGCAGAACTTGACACGGTGTCTCAGAACATAGCCAACCAACGTACCTGTGGTACCTTGCACATCGTATCTGGACGTGGAAAGTCCATGACCAAATGTCGATATGTGACAAGGTCGGAGTGAGAATGTTTTGCCTAATTACGGAACTTCTTCCACAGGATGACAGAAAATCACCTGGGCTGCGTTCAGACAAAATGTTGCAAAGCATTTTTTTTTAATGCAAATGGTGGTGTGTTCAACACCCTGATGTGTTCAGCAAGTGCACTGGCTTTTCATAAGACAGGATTCAATTCAGTTCAAAGGGGCTTGGCATAGAAAACATATGTTTACACTGCCAAAGCAAGTGTGAAATACAAATAAAGATCTACTAGACTCTGATTTGTATACACGTCGCTGCTGATTGGGTAACGCCTCTGATACACCCACTAAACAAGAGAAAACATACCCCAAAACATGTTGCACACTGTTTCACATTGCTTTGAAGAAATATCTCCATAGCAAAACTGTGTATGCTGTTGTTGGATTAAACATGCCGCAGTTATGTTCCATACTTAGGAACAAACTATAAAGACGGTCAGATGCAGTTGAAAGCTCAGTTGAAAGTTTTTGTCAAAGTACTTTCTCATTCAGTAGTAGTTGTTTTGTGTTTTGTTTCTTTCTTTTTTGTTGGATTTTCAACAGAGGTTAAGAATTTATTAATAGTGAGAAGCCCAAAACACAACTTGATGGTTAAAATATGTGAAGATGGGGAACTTATTTGTTGGAAAAAAAAAAAAAAATATTCCTTTGTTTTTAAAAGAGAATAATGAGCTAACTGTCCTCCAAACATGACAAAGCTCATGATTAAAAAGATGCTAATTATTGAAATTAAACTAACATGAGACTGAAACTAACAATGATGGAATGACTAAAATGTGCTGCAATATAATACGTATTATTGTGGTAATTACGAATCAAATCAAATCAAAAGAGGCTGTCAGAACCAGCAGAACAAGAGGATGGACTTGTTCATCCGATATTTTGATTGTTGAAGTAGAGAGCAGGCGTAGAGGAGGGTGACAGACTGTGTGGGTTTTTGTTTACACAATTAAACCCTGACAGGGAGTGTGTGAGGGAGAGGCCGGTCGATTTAGCACAAAGTGTCTAATTTGCTACAGGGTGAAAATAAGCAGCTTAAAAGCATATGAAGTTGCACTTTGTCGGATGGTTCTGTGTTATTTGTCGGTAAGCTGTAATTACTCTGTCTGGACTTTATTGCAGCGTGAATTCAGCGATGAAAAGGATGGGGAGAGGAGTGGAGGCAGAGAGCGGATGAGTCAGTGAGAGAAATGTTAAGTTCAATACCGCTCTTTACAACAACGTGGCCTGAAATGGTGTCATGTTTGCTCGAGGTGCACCTTGAGTCTTTGTCATAAAATATGGTTACTAGCACAAAAACAGCAACATGCAGAGGGCTTGAATTGAATAGATTGAATTGAATTGAATTGAATAGATTGAATTGAATAGATTTAATGGAACAAATTAAGATGAATTGGAAAAACATTAGGGCCTAATTGTTTAGGGCTTAATAGCTTTCTTACAGCACTAAGACACTTATGTGCTGATGCATAATTAATCTTGTTGGACAAACATTATCTCTCTATTTTATTGTGAGCGACTCTAAACATTTTAATCTCACCCCTGGATTGTGAGATTTTTCACTTTCACTTTAACACTTTTTTTTTTTTAAAGTTCAGTTTATATTGTCAGAAATAGAATATGATATTCATTACTGTGTTTTCATCACCTGAAACTAAAACTCATAGTGTTTTCATCACCTCAGAATGAGCCATTTATACTTATGTAATAAGTGGGTCTCTTGAACAGATTACTCAATACATTTCTACTGTAGCCTAGAATGGACAAATCAAACACTGTCCCTCGATAGGGCCATTCACAGTTTCATGTTTTTGTATCGGCTGATGTAGGTTTTCCACACATTTGGCACATGGGAGAAGTTTGAGCTCAACCTCACCACCAGATGCCACTCAATCCTGCACTCTGGACCATTAGGAGCAAATTAGTCTCACTCACCAGACCTTTCCTCAAGAAAAGAAAGGTCTGGCTTGGCCGACTCTCACTTTAAGATTGGAGAAAAAAACGCCCCGGCTGCTTGTATTTCTTTCAACCAATCACAATCGTTCTGGGCGGTGCCACAGCAACGGTGCGCTTGCAAAAATATTGCCAGGGGGAAACAGGTTTTGGTGTAACGCCCACAAAAATATCGCCTACAGGACGTGAACCATGGCAGAAAAATGGCTACATCCCCGCAAGATCAAACACCGCAAAAGTTAGTAAAGGACGTGTTGAAAACTGCTACACAACCGGAGGTGGTAGGGCGGGACTTCAGCGGGTGGCTCGTTCCACAGATAGATCAGAGACTGATCTATGCAGTGAACCTCTGCCCACTCAGACTAGGAGCAAATAAATGTAGTAGACAATACATGACAAGTTTCCTTTTACACAGATTCTTTGCCCATACTGGCGATAACACTTGTTGCCTCAAAGTTTTTCCTCTTCTTCTTCCATTACGAGCAGTTGGCAACCGTTGGCAACTAGTGTAGGCAGGAGTCGTGTTAACCGGATATTCTCGATCATTGACCGGTTTTTTACAACAATGACCGGAAAATCTGAAGGCCGTCGGTCATTTTGACTGGTTGCAATTACCACCCCTGCCCACTTGGCGGCGGAGTGCACAGTCAGTGGTTTAAGTGGCTGCCGTTTTCACACTGCAGAGAAAAAGTCATTCATCTGCTTCATGTAGCGTTGTTGACAGAACGCCCTGGACACACCGGACGCGGAACCGAAGCACGGCGCCCAGCAGCGGAGGCAGTTTTCAGTCAGCGCCCATGTTAACCTATCTGACTGTCCACACAGGTCGCTGAGCAGAGCGGCGCGCCTGTGGAGGCAGCGCTTCAGTTCGGCGTCTGGTCTCTTTTTCACGGGAGCAGCAAGCGCTTCTGTCAAGCTGGATCGAGCGGATTGTACCAAACAGAAAGTCGGACACAGAAAAGACGAGAGAATCTGGCCAATTTTCGAAATAAAATAACAACAGCATGCACTGAGGAACGTGAGGAGAAAATACCGTGTTTGTAATCCAGGGCGAAGCCTAATGGCACGGGTGTGTGGATGTCTGTTCATCTTTTCGTTCATGTCCTTATTAATGCACACTTTATAACTTGCTTGTTGGATTTATTAAAAATGAACGAATGAAAACTAAATGTCTTTGAATATCTTTATTATCATTTAAAAACGAAAGTTAAAATGACCAGTAAAAATAGATTATGACCGGATTTTTATGACCCTGTCGGTCAAAATGACCGGCGACAAAAAAGTCTAGCGCAATGTCTGAGTGTAGGTACAGCCACCTAGCGGGCTGGGGTGGGAAATACACTTTAGTGTCGACAGTGCCGCTGCGCGCCGCTGCCAATGTGTTTTGGGGGGCGGCACTTGATGGCCACAGCGCCGCGCCGGTGGCAGTGTGTGTTGTACTTTACTTTCCTGATCATCTCACTGCTCTTGTTTCTTGTACCATTAGATCTATTTTTAGCTATGTGACTGCGCTCTGTGACCTCAGCAATTACCTCAGTGAGTATGTTGTAATAGTCACTGATGGAAAGTTATGAAGATAAAATCCAAGTAATGATAAGCCACAATTTTTACTTTGTTTGGAGAATTGCAAATATTTTTGTGGAATTTCAACCAAAAATCAACATTGGTTTCTTTTAATCAAGTAGATGATCATTCTCAAATCTTACCCAAGTAATTTTAGTCTTTTAACCCCAACATGATCTTAACCAAAGAGGCAGCAGATCAGAAAACCAAGTTAAAACATAGAATCTAAGACAAAAACATAAAATAGTGCAGAATCATAGAGAACATGCTAAAGCTATTTTAAAGGTACACTATGCAGAATTTTCCTAAAAAACAATATAATTCCCGGAAACAGCACGTAGGTGAGGTTGGGACTTTATAAAAAGGTAGTAAACCAGGTGCCAGACTGTAAGCAGCATGCATCCATGAGGAAGCTACAAAAATCATGGACACAGTGCTAAAAAATGCAAATACAGAGAAGGCAATATGCCAAGCAAACAGAACTCGTGCCAAAACCAGAGTGTATCTGGTGTTGGCTTTCACTTTTGCAGTACTGTTTACACACAGTGGCCAACAATGTCTGCATAGTATAATACATGGCAACCAAGCTATACACAGTTCCTGTTAGACTGAATCATGCCCATGGGTTGCATTACTATTATAGTTACTGTATGTGCGATTTGTCTGTTTCACAACACAGAGAGGACTGTGTGAATTGTGCATTGTATTGCTACTGCTTACTGAAAAGTTCCAAAGTATTCTCCCTTGTTGGGAAGACAGATGTGATGTTTATGGCGTGGCACTTTAGGTTTTATAAAGGGGAAAAAACTCTAGTAGCTGTGGAAGGGGGGAAGGTCGATGCTCCCTATGGTCATTAGAATGACATTATTCTGTGCTCTCGGTCCATTTATCAATCTTCAGTCCTCCTGGCTTCCCTTTTCTTCCATCCTGTATAAATCACAGCACTGTTCAGCCTTTCTTTTTCCCAAAACATGTTTTTTAGTTTCATAATCTTCCTCCTCTCCTATTCCAGTCCACCTCACCCAGTCGATTCCCTGCTCTTCCTGCTCCATGACATTCTCATCCAAAATAACTAATGATTGCTTTTCCTCTGCTGCAATATTCCTGCATCTCTTTAAAGGCCTTTCTGAGCACTAATCACCCCGGTTCAGCTTCCTTTCTCTTCATGTGTTATTCATTCATTTGCTGTCGGTCGCTATTGTAGCAGTTTATAAGAGAGAGGCCTGTCATGCTTTGTGTTGCTGCCATCTGAGGAGCATAATGTGACCTACAATATGTGGATTTCTCTTGATAGAGATAATGGATTTCTGTTCGCTGTGCTGTGAACACAGGGTTCCTTGGCAAGGGTGCTTGACTGCCATTGATTTTGCACACTTCGGAGGATGAATCCATAGGAGCTATTTAGAAAGATAGCTCATACAAATAGCGTAGGAGTCTTTTTTTAATAGCATGAAACATTGCAGATTAACCTCACAGTACACCAACACTATTCAGTGAGCAAAAGACATATCAGATGTCACTTTCATATCTTAACACAGCATTAATAAACAAAATAAGTCAAATCAGAACTGACATCACCATGTCAACATTACCTACAAACTCACTGATAGCCATAGGAGCTTATAAACACCCACTTATAGCTACAAATGTACAGTTACTAATTCTGAAAATGCTATGCAGGGAAAGCAAAATGTTTGGGATTTCTTAGGACAACACACTGGGTCAAGTCCATCACGTTTATACAATACCAGTCTTTATATAATCACCATCATCGACACCATTTCTGTGGCTAACTGTTTTGCAGTGCTTGCTGCATCGTTGGCTACAGAGGTGTTCAGTACACAAACTAATCAGTCTTCAACATCAAGCTGAACTGAATCAGCTGTGTCAATGACTGAGAGTGCGTTATGTCTACAACACTTGTACTAAAATTTGATGAATAATAGAACAAACTCAACGAGCCCCGTGTGGTCCTTACTTGTTTATTATAACAGAAATCTGTGCAGAGAAGCTCTTGGTACAGCACGACACATGCACACGGACAGAGTTATACCAAAAATTCAAACTACATTACATTCAATCAGTCTTAAGGCTAAAACACACCGGTGCTCTGTAAAACCCACTCCACGCCTTCTCTCCTCCCTCTTTCCGACTTGCGCAGGTAGGAGGGACAGAGGTGAGAAAGAGGAGTAGCTGTGCCAGTGTGCACAGTGTGCCAAATTTGCAAAATCCGCCTGGCCACACCCAGTTGGCGAAGCACAGGTGCGCTGCGCCTCCGCCTCGCCCGGTCTGCGAAACTAGAGGCCTCTGTCTGCAGTCATTTTGACTTGACCAGCAGACTTCACTACAAACCAATTGGATGTTGAAACAGTTGATATGCTTTACCTTCTAAAACCAGCCGCTAGTGATTGGTTGAGTTGCCAGTGACACCATCAGCCGGCTTCAGTCGAGCTCAGACCAGCCAGTTCACACAGCTGCTACTTTTCTCTGCAACGTCCTAAAACCGTTTTGTCTCATCGCAAATCTTTGGTCTGTACTGGGCTTGTAACTGTGGCAATAGTTGCCAGTAGCAAAGACAGGTCTCTGCCAGTGGCTCCTACACAAACACAATATTGAAGCCCGAGAAAATGGATTTTCATGTGATTCCGTTTCATGTTATACTGTGACTCCAGCTTCCATGCAAGGTAAGTTTACCATGGCACTCAACAACATGTATAAGGTCTTCTTATCTTCACCTCCAGACACCCTGGGCCTCCTCACATAGAGTATGTCAATGTAAAGGACTGAGGTATTCTTTTTATACACCAAACCATGACAATGCACAAATCATACATTCTTTCATGTCCAATATTTTTTTATCCTGCAGCGAGCGGCACGATGCCAGCGACCAGAGCGTCAAGTAGAAGTTGAGCTGAAGCAGCAGCCAATTGAAGACCGGGATTCGGGTACGGAGGTCTGGGCTCTCCTGGAGCTGTACGAGCCGGTTAAATTCACCGTGGAGTTGCCGGGTTTGCAGGATTCTGTGAACCCAGACGGCCCGACGGCTCCGGGCCCTGTGTTTCCTCAGCAAATACGCCAATGCAATACAAAGGAGGCTTCCGAAAGTGCGATTAATGAGCTCCCACTTATTTACCACCAATTACATTTCTCAGTGGTCCTACGTGCCAACAGGAGAGTAAAATCATAATTATAAAAGACTCATAAAGGCTATATTGACTGTGTTTATTAGCGTTATTTTAATTGTGCAGTGAAAGTCATGGATAATACAAAGTGAAGACATAAATGATATATTTGTTCATCCTTGTAAAGTGAACAGCCATGTCAGCCTTGATGGACACATCTGCAGCAGCCGGCCCCGCCCCTTTGGCCGCTGCAAGCGCCTGCTGGAGCTGCTGCCAGGCAGCGCGATGCCAGCGAAAAACTGAGCTTTTGCAAAATAATGGTCATGGTGCTACGTGGCAGTAAAGTGAAGAACAGAAACTTTTGTCACGTCTAATATTGTCAGTAATAACATCATATGTCTATACAGCTGCAAGGCACAGCTGTTGTCATTAACCTGTATTTAGGTTTATTTGGCCAAATGGTGACGTGTAGGAGAAACTTTTGTGTATGCATTTTTTCTCTTCTACTAATGCAGATAACATTCAACATCAACAAACCATCCACAGTAATGACAGTGAAAATGTTATTTAACAAGCTTGCAACTTCTCTTTTCTGTGGACCTGACAAGTCAAAGAAGAAGCAGTCTCGCTGTGTGTTTCCCTCACTGAACCTCCTCCGTCTGTGTGGAGGGCTTTCTGTCCACAGGAGGCCTTTCTTTAAAGTGATTCTGCATAGTTTTCTGCTTTGCCTTTTATCTTTACTCTCGGCTGAAAGGATGTGCTGTTATGTATTTCAGAGTTTAACATGTTTACCTAAATGTCTCACATTGAATATTGTTCACCTTTGACAGAGCGTCACACTTCAAATGGATTTAAAAAGCAAGAACGGTTGTAGTTGTTATGTACAGTCAGCTTCAACAACAAATCTGGTAAGGAAAGAGGATGGATGAAGAACTAAACATACAGATTAGGCCTTCCAGTCCTTTCTCCTTTCTCTTAGATCAACTTCTTTTCTTGTCTTCTCTTATTGTGGCTGTCATTGTTTTGTCCAAATCCTTATGTATCTTTCTCCCAGCATGATTTACTCTCAGGGGTTACTTCTACCACAGAACTACCCATTGCATCTTTAACCTTGTATCTTCCAATCACTGTAATCCATTCATTTCCTATTCGTATGCAGGACAGGCTTGAGAAAGTTATTTTATTTCCCCTTTTTTTGCTAGCTTCACTCCTCCTATTGGTGAGCCAAAGTGCAAAATCAATCCAGCAAGCATGCAAGGACAAGTGGGACTCACACAATAGCTCCATCGTCACCTGTTGTCACATTGTCATCGCTCAGCAGCAGAGCAGTGTGCCCTCTGCGTCCTGAGCTGCTCAGTTTGTTTCATTCAGCTCCACTACAGGGAGGAGCTCCCACTGCACCTGAAGCTGAGGACCATTATGTAGTTTGGCACCGCAGAGCTTGTCACACCAGTCAGAGCCCACAGTGGTGCAGATGGGTTAATTGGTTCTTGGCCGCTCAGAGCACCTTCAGGCTCGAGCACAGGAACATGAAAGACACTGGATGCAGCAGGATTCTCTTTTCTTCCTCTCTCTCTGTCTCTCTGTCACTCTCCAACACACAAACCAAGCAGACAAACACCACACGAGTTACACTATAGCATGTCTTTTTTTATATGTATAATATATATATGTAGCTATATACAAACAAAATTATGAAGACAAGATAATAATCTGGATTCCCAAGAATACATAATCCCATCCCGATCAATCTATAAAGGCTATACAAGTTTATGATTTAGCAAATACTATCATTATTTAAATGTATTAATTATTATTGTTTTACTTTTTTCTTTTCTTTTCTTTTCTTTTTTTTTTTTACATCAAACCCTATCTTTAATCGATTGTAGGGATTTTCAGAATCACAGAAACCCAGCTATAATACAGCCTGATAAACTCCCCTTCTTCAATAGAGGCCACTTAAAGTTATCTATTTTACTCTTTATGGTCTGGCTTGGTTTCAGCAGTAGCTATTCAATGTACTCACATTCTGTATCATCTCATCTCAATATATAGTCATATCTATATAGTTGTTTTCATTGTGGCAAAGTGCACCATTCCTGTGATGGACTCAAATTGCCTTTATTGAGGATTCACATACATTTATGAATGCACGCAGTCCAAGGCTACTATTTCTACTGTCATGAGTTTCATAATCAACATCAATTTTGACTGTTTACTGTTCACTTTCATGCTACCATATCAGAGCGTTATTACGTTATTAAGCCGCTGCTGATGCAAACCAAACATGCTACTTAACTGTGTTTTTCTGACAAAACACTACGTCCACAGTGTGCAGCATGAAGTCAGATTGTGATTGCAACTAAAGATTGCAACTTTAAAGAAATCCTATTAAATTGAGTTCAGTAACTTGCAGTAAAATCCAATTCCAACTATAATGCCAAAGAGATTGCCAGTGACTGCCTCGCTGTAATTGCTGTGCATATGACAACAGATAACTTGAAACTTGAAATTCAAGCCTGGTTTCGGCCAGGCTCCAGAATGGCTCTCAATGTCCACAGTAGCAGTTTGTCTAGAGATTTAAAGAAAAGGGTCAGGTGCCTTACCTTGTCTTGAAGCGTAATTACAAATTGCAATGGCATCCTTCTACATAGCTACCTCACTACTGCGCTACAGCCATGAAAAATAGTAAAAGAAAGCATATATCAGGCTGCAGAGGGCATCACAAACACATTCTCACTCTGACCTCGTCACATATTTACATGCTTGGTCATTAACTTTCCACGTCCACATACGATGTGCAAGGTACCCTGGGTTGTTGACGTTCTGCCTGTTACATGCATTGTTTTCTTTCAAGATACACTTTTACAATTTAACATTTACATACAGTCTCTTTCAAAATAAACGCACTACACTGGTACAACACCGCGAATGGACATTTTTTTTCCTCCAACAACAAACACACGTGGTTGAGTTTAGGCAACAACAAAACCCCACGTAGTTAGGGTTAGGAAAAAAGAACAGGGTTTGGCTTTAGAATCTTACAGGACGTGAACACCACTCTCTTGGGTGAAAGTCGGTGTTTTGGAACCATCCACCACTACTCCCACCCACTCCATTCAGACATTCAGCACCTTAGCTTTCGTCCTTGTCCCACCGTGTTTCCCCCGATGCTGCCAGGCGCCGTTAAATTATATCGGGGACCGGCCGCCTATCATGCTTACGTTTGAGGACAGCTTTTTTTGGCGGTGTCTGATGCCACAAGTCACTGCCCAAGCGCCGAATTTCAATGACTTTGAAATAAGACCGGGCTTGGAAATCCACTACCAAGATCCAGCTTACTACTGCATTAAGTCTGCTCTGCACAAAGAAGAAAATAACTGAGAATAACTGACAAAAGACAAAGGGAAAATTTTATTACATTACAAGTTGTTACAGAAACAAAAGCCATGGGACGGATTAACATACACATATTCTGAAGTTTAGTTTAGACAACAAATGTTGACTGACCTTTCAACCCCTCTTTTTTTTTAAATATATGTTTATTGTTTTTCAGAATGAAACAAGAACACAGGACAAACAGATAATAGAAAAAAGACCCTCCCTCCCCCCACCCCAAAACTAACAAATAAAACAAAAATCATGAACAGGATCAGCACATCATAAGTAAGAAATAATAATAATAACAAGAGCCGCAGTCATGACAATAAAATAAACATACAAATAAAAAAAAAATGTACAAAGTGAAGAGTAAAATGAGAGATACACACAGCAAGGTGTTTCACAGTGATCGACACATTAGTCCTTTCCTTGAAACAGTTGCAGTACTGGGTCCCACATCTTATCAAACGTGTCTCCCCTGTCTTCATTATAAAGTCTCAGTCTCACCAGGTGAAGCATATTTGCCTTTTCTCTCAACCACAGATCGTACGTGGGTGCAATGTCTGACCTCCATGCCTGGAGGATTAACTTCTTCGCAATCACAGTTCCAAACAGGATAGCCTTTTTCTCATATTTACTGGCAGAAGACAAAGGGGTAGTTGCCCCAAGAATGGCTACAAATGGATCAGGCTCCCAACATTTCCCATAAGCCATAGAGAAGCAATGAAAAATACTTCTCCAGTATGTATACAATCTACTCCAAAACTAAAAAGAATGTGTTAAGTTACCAGTCATAGACTTACATCTGTTGCAGATGGGTGAAACATCAGGAAAGAAACTGTGCAGTTTTTCTCTAGAATAATAGAGCCTATGCAATGTCTTAAACTGTATAAGGCAATGCCTAACATTCACAGAGCAATCGTGTATACTTTTTAAATGTTCATCCCATACTTCATCTCCCAGTTCTGCATTCAGCTCATCCGTCCATGCCTGTCTAAGACTCGCTGTGTTCAAAGGAGTATTGTTGTGCAAGATCCAGTAAAAGAACGAAACAGCCCCTTTAGCAGCAGGGTCAAATTTCTTTATTGCCTCAAGGGCCTCATGCTCTACCAGAATTTCAAAGTTGGGTAAATGCATCCTGACATAAATTTGAATTTGGAAGAATCAAAAAAGGCCAGATTTAGGAATGTCATATTTAGCTATAACTTGTGGGTATGAGGCAAAAATGCATAACTAATGTATAACTCACCTATGTTGCAAATGCCTTTACGCTTGCAGAGGAGGAAAACACTATCAGTCAGACTTGGTAAAAAAGAATGGTTTTCACATATTGGGGTGTCCAAGTAGGTTTTTGGAGCCTTGACATAATGTTTTATCTGCTTCCAGATTCTTATGGTGTTGCCAATTACAAAACTATTATTAAAGCATGCCTTTTTAACAGCAGTGGGACTGTTAAGAAGAGTGGATAATGAAGTTTTTTTGCAAAACATTCATTCCGTACACAACCATGCAGGGCAGGAGTCTGCCCTTCTTTCACCATGCGAGAATAGATAAGTGTGCAGCCCAATAATCCAACTTAAAATTCGGTAAAGCAAAACCTCCCATATCCTTTGGTTTTGATAGGTGTTTTTTAGAGATTCTAACTGTTTTATAGCTCCAAATGAAAGGTATAATAATTGAGTCTAACTGCTTGAAGTATGATTGCGCAATAAAACATGCTGGTTTTGGCTTGCTTAATTTTGCTTTGCCAGTTTAAGCGGAGGAGATCATTTGGGTTTTTGGTGACAGTCACTCCTAAATATGTAAAATCTTTGTAGGATTTCTTAAATGGAATGGACTGCAAATATGCTTTGTTAACTGCTGCGGAGACTGGCATAAGTTTCTTATACTTTTCTCCCAGTTGATAGAGAATCTTGACAGACTGCCAAACTTATCAATGAGAGTCAAAAGAGGAGGTATTGATACTTGCGGCTGGAAAATGTATAAGAGGATGTCATCCACATATAGTGAAAGATAATGTTTATGGCCAAACATGTCAATGGGAGAGATTAAAGGGCTCTGTCTGATACTAGAAGCAAGTGGTTCGATGATAACCGCGAACAAAAAGGGGGAGAGGGGGCAACCCTGACGGGTCCCAAGGTGAACTGCAAATGGAGGTATGGAGATATTCTGATTAGTGATAACTGATGCGGTAGGTCGTGAATAAATTATTTCAATCCATTTTATGAAGGAGGGTCTAAATCCAAATTTTTTGAGCACAGACATCGTGTAGGGCCACTCTACTTGATTCAACCCCTCTTTTTTTTGTTCTTTTTTTTATCTTGACATATCACAAAGTTACTAATTCATTTTATTCCTCTGTTCTTTTAAAATATGCTGCTTTGTGAATGCTCAACTGTGGTTTAGTTGGGGAAAAGTCACTGGAATTAATTAACATGAACAAAAATAAAAATGAGAAAGTAGCTGGAAGCAAAAACAGATGCAAACTAAACACAAACCCTCACTGCTTGATTAACGAGAAATCATGAAGGTCAACTTCCCATAAACCAAACCAAATGGACCAAACCAAAAGAAAGAAATGCCCCCCTGTCACTTGTGCAAAAATTATAATGCAAGTAAGTCACTGTTAATCATAGTGCAGCAACCAGCCCTGGCATGCTATGCAGCAGCAACATGGCACAGTTTAGGTTATATTCTCAAGACGAAATGACTAAAGGGCTTTCAGAGTAATCCCCGTGGCACAGAGCTCAAACTTCAGATTGTACAAACAGCCAGTCCCTGCAGTTAGTGAGCTCAAACGGTGTGGTGGAGAGGATGAAGGGTGTGAAATGTTTGGCATGCCATTGGGAAGATGGAGGGTTTGGCATCATACTTAGAAGAAAGGATGATGCGGAGAAGGAGTTGGGGGGGGGTGGGGGGTGGGGGGGGGACAGACTGTGGTGTTACTGTGCTGTGGGGAGGAGGGATTGTTTGTTGTGCAGAGGGAGACGAGACAATGCAGGAGAGCAAAGTGCTCTTTATCCTTGTGAAATAGAAATGCTGGTGTTGGTGCGCTTCTACACAGTAAAAGCAGAGTTGTGGAAAATCCACTTACCAGTGAAGTGTGGTTAAATGAGAATAATCATATGATGAAGGCAAAATTTTAGGGGACCAAAGATTAATAGAGTCAACATGGCAGAACTGCCTCCTCCTCTGTCTTTTTTTGAAAGGATTTTTGACCCTTTATAACCTAAATTTATGCTTGAGTGTACGAGATTTTTATGACTGTGTGATGTGTATGGAGTTGATATCTGGCATTTAGGCTGTGACCTTATTCCCTTGAAGCATACATTTAGCTCATGCTTAGAGAGTGGGAGAAAGACAATAACTTCTACTTTAGCTATAGATCTTATCCATCCATCACCATTGTGTGCATTAAAAAAGTGAGTGTCACAATATCTATATCTGTAAGATTGGTCTTCATTTAGGATCCAGGGTGCATATGTTAATCTGGGTAATGAGTGGAGGTTAGGAGCATGAACTGCTGTATGAACATCAGCAGCAACAGTAAAAGACTGCAGCAATTACAGCAGAGCTTTTAGGTGACCAGGCCACCCGAAAGCACTTACTGTAAATACTTAAATACACTGCTTTATTGCAAAAGGTGCTTTGGCAGCAAAAGGATATGTGAGGCAGCGAGAAGAGCAAAGCAAGCATGTGTTTTTCTCTGTTCATATAAACCAAAACCTATGCACAAATGCAGTGAACCATGGGATGCATGGGGTGGTCTAATGGCCGACATTTTGACTTGTCAAAGCAGGGAAAGCTCAGACAGCTGCAATCCATTAAAGTGAGCCAGTTTCAGCAACGGCTTAGTTTGTGTATTATTTACACCTGTGCTTTTTTCTGCTTTAACAAGTCGTAATTGTGTCTTCTGAAAATAAACTTCCATTTTCAAAGCAAATGTGCAGTTTGTTACTCGGAACTTAGAACACACACAGGCAACACTTTTTTGGTTTACTTCCTTAGGTTGAGACAACAAAAGCACATAGTTAGCTTTGAAGAAAAACCCCACCATCTCCGCTCCCTCCCAACCAACATGTACTTCCTTGCTTGTTATACTACAGCAGTTGCTCAGAGCATCAAAAAATACCACTGCACAGTGTGACTCATAGCACTGCAAAAGGGTGCTTCAGTGCCTCACTATCTGACACCAATGACCACTGACCTAGTGTCAGTTTTTGACGAGTTGGGTTGCTGTTGCTGCTTCACAATTAAAGTTCTTACCTAACAAAATAACAGGGGACTTTTATTGTGAAGAATCTATAGGAAATGAAATGTGTATCACTGAATTAGCAGAACTTCAATAAAGGCAAGTCTAATAATATGGCAGGGAGGAAAGTAAAGCAGAAACAGCCACAGTGAGATGTTGATGAAGAGCTGCAGACAGCAGGCTCTTACTGCACCCCTGCCAACAGCTCACCTCCAACAGGTAAACTTCTCTTACCTGCCCTGCTGTGGATAAACATATGCAATAAAAATAACAGTCCAGCTTTAGATAGTTTGTGCTGAAGCACAGACTATCTAAAGCTGGACTGTCTCAAAAAACTGTTAGTTGGTTTGTTAATTATCTTACAGACAGGACACAGTGTGTGCAGGCAGAGGGCTGCACCTCTAGCTCTCTCATTGTAAGTAAAGGTGTACCCCAGGGGTCAGTCCTGGGGCCACTCCTATTCATTTTGCACATCAATGACATTGATCTAAATCAATCTCACTTTTATACTGATGATACTGTACTGTACAGTTCAGCACCCACCCCAGAAGGGGCCCTCTCCCAGTTACAACTTGCTTTTAACACTGTTCAAGAACATTTGTGTGATTTTAATACTTGTTTTTAATGCTGACAAAACTAAAGTCATGCTGTTCTCTAATACAAAATCAAAACCACAAAATCTGCCCTCGATCCTCTCTTCTCAGGGTTTGAAGATTGAGTGTGTTTCCAATTACAGATATCTTGGTATATTAATTGATGAATCCCTCTCTTTCGCAAATCATATTCAGCAGCTGGTAAAAAGATTGAAACTGAAACTGGGTTTTTATTTTAGGATCAAATCCTGCCTTTCTTTTAACTCAAAAAAGAGACTGGTTGCTGCCACTTTTATGTCTGTTCTGGACTACGGTGATGTTGTATATATGCAAGCCTCGTCTCAAAGCTTACATGCTCTTGACACTGTGTATCATGGAGCTCTGAGGTTCATCACTGGTTTTAAAGCGCTTACTCATCATTGTACACTGTATGAACGGGTTGGATGGTCCTCCTTATCAATACGTAGACTGAGACACCTGCATATTCTCATTCACAAGGCAATCTAAGGTTTTCTTCCTTCTTACCTTTTGTCCTACATTAACCAAAGTAATGCTGGGACTCACAATCTTTGGTCTCAGGATTTGCTCTTGCTGTCTGTCCCAAAAGTCAGAACTGAACTGGGAAAGAAAGCATTTAGGTTTGCTGCTCCCTCTGCCTGGAACATGTTACAGAAAACTTTGAAACAAAATGAGCTGGTCTCATTGAACACTTTTAAGGGGAAATTGGATGACCTGGAGGCAGAAACATCTGGTTGTAGATGTTTTGCCTGAGGCTTTTATTATTGTAGCTGACCTTGAATTGTTGATGTTTTGGATGCTAAGTGTTTTTAATGTTTGTGTCCACCTTGTGTTTGTGTGTATGTATGATTATGCTGCTGGCTGTCTTGGCCAGGACACTCTTGTAAAAGAGATTTTTAATCTCAGTGAGTCTTTTCCTGGTTAAATAAAGGTTAAATAAAATAAAAATAACAGGGAACTTCAGTCGTGGATCAGCAATCTGCTTTTAAACGTCATCACTCAAGTCAAGCTGTCATCAATTAAAGACACATCTTAAAGTGGGTAGCCGTGTTGTGATGGAAATGCAAATCCCTGCCGCACTGGGCTGATGACCCAAACCAAGCCAAGCCAAACCAGCCCATCACTGTCGAAAAGGGGTATGAGACACACTGGTGTCTGGCATGTATCCCTCCCTTCTGACATCCTCATGGTTTTTCTGCCATGTTTCAAGTTATATAGGTCATCAAAATAACATGTAGGCCATTGGTATGTTGCAAGATTTCTCCTACAGATTGAATCCAAAGAGAATTACAAATCACAATCACTGGTGCTAGTTGAGGAAACGTGGAAAGAGACCTCATTCCATGACTCACAACTGTATTTTTTTTCCTAAAGTCGCAATAGCTTTGCTTTTAATGGGGTGCAGCACAGATCACCTGTCAAACCAGGAGTGACAAGAAATCCAACAAAACAAAACTGTATGCAAAATAATAGCGTCTTCTGCACACTGACATGTCTGAATAGTTCTACATTGTTATCAACATTTAGCAGTGCAGTTCCCGCCCATGTTGGATCTCAAATAACAAACATGTCACTCCACAACACATACACACATGTACACAGAATTACTCTGTCAGCAAAAGTCACCTAGTATGACCCAGCATTTACAGCATGAGACACAACACACACAACTCGTAACACGTAAATAAACACAGTTGCCCCTCTTTTCCTTTTTTCCTTCATCCTCAAACGCCCCGACTTTCTGACACCGGGCTGAACTGCTGTCCTTTATTGACTGTGGTGTGTGAGTGACAGAGCAATGCAGTTCAGAACAGTGTGTATGAGTGTGTGCGTGCCTCACACCTTTCTTTGCCAACACAATGCCTCAAGTTGTAATGTATATTTCATGCTTTGTTGGCCCTCGCTGCACGTCGAGCCTCAGCAGCCATCAAACATTCATACCGCAGTAGCGCATTTACATATCAAGGGACCCTGCTCAGCCAAATCTAGCTGGAGCGAGTACCTCTCCCTCTCCATTCTCCATGTCTTAGTCTGGTTTTTCAGCTCTCTGCCCTAGCCGCGTCCCCCACCCCCTCAACACACACACACACACCCACCATTTTGTTCTAATCCTCTTTTGTTAAAAGCCTCTTTGTCTTTCCTTTCGTGTTCATTATTCATTCCTTTTCTGATTGCTGTAAAACTTTGGGAGGAGGCAAAGCAAAGAACCGCACAAATGGTCTTCTGTGGTTGAGGATGGGCAGAAACCTCACTGCTGGATATGCTTACTCAATAAATACATGTGAAAGCAGAAATGAATTAATGTGGAAACCCTACAGTAACTGTGTGGATGATTCTTGTAGCATGAAGTTCTACCTCACCATGTCAAGCATTTCAAGTAGTGAATTTTAACAGCTTTCATGGTGTTTAGCCTGTTTGTATTTCCATCGGTTGATAGGAAGTCAGTGAGGATGGTCTGGTCAGAAGTTTAAAGAACAATAATGGGATGTTTCTTGTGGGTTCATGGTTGAGCGTGTCATGATGGTGGAGTAGTCTGTAAAAATGTCCTCCAAATGTCAAAACAAAATATGTGGTAGAAGACTTGAAGATGTATTAAGTTTGCGGTTTCATGTCAGGCTTTGAAGCCATTTGACACCTAATCTTGATTGGGTATTACACTTCCATTCATTATTTTTTTTTACTCCAAAATAGGTCCAGTGCAGATCAACTAGGAGTAACCTGTTGAAGTGGCAATAGCCCTTTTCACACAGAGACTGTGCTATAGGGCCGCTACAAAGTCAGAGCCAAAGGAGGGCTGCATCATGCCTCACCAATGTGTGATCATAGACTGAAACTGTCCTCTGCTTGGAGGGTAGGGAGCTCCCGGATCTCATCATCTTTGTCTTTGAGTTAGCCGCTAACTGCTAGCAGCTCCTTTTTAGATCTCCCGCGGTGGGTTGCACGTATAACAACTTGTCAAAATGTCACACCAGTCGTGCCCATGTTCCCGACCTGTTGTATGTTCTGTTTATACAGATTTTATACAGACCATTTCAACAGGTTCTGTTCATAACATTCATGGACAGAATTTCTAGGCGCAGCCGAGTGGTGGAGGGTGTCAGGTTCGGTGACGGGAGGATCTCGTCCCTGCTTTTTGTGGATGACGTGGTCCTCCTAGCTCTATCGAACAGTGACCTCCAGCTCTTGCTGGGACGGTTCGCAGCCGAGTGTGAAGCGGCTGGGATGAGAATCAGCACCTCCAAGTCTGAGGCCATGGTCCTCAGCCGGAAAAGGGTGGATTGCCCACTCCAGGTCAGGGGGGAGGTCCTGCCTCAGGTGGAGGAGTTTAAGTATCTCAGGATCTTGTTCACGAGTGAGGGTAGGATGGAGCGGGAGATTGACAGGCGGATTGGGGCGGCGTCAGCAGTGATGCAGGCGCTTAAGCAGTCCGTTGTGGTGAAAAGGGAGCTTAGCCAGAAAGCGAAGCTCTCGATTTACTGGTCGATCTACGTTCCAACCCTTACCTATGGTCACGAGCTCTGGGTAGTGACCGAAAGAACGAGATCGCAAGTACAAGCGGCTGAAATGAGTTTTCCTCTTTTTTAAAAAGCTTTGATGGTTGGCATTGCTGTTTGCAGCTGTAAAATAGAACAGTGCCCTTTTTTCCTCCTGAGTTGCATTGCAGCCATTTAACTAGCCAATCAAAGCACAGCCTCAAACAAAAAAGAGGGACTGTTGAAAGGTCTGACTTGTGGTATTTTTCAGCAATAGATGTCTGCATGTAGGCGAAAGGCTTTCATGCAAAGGAGGTGTTTCAGTTGTGTTTTAGTCGTTCATCTCTTGCACATGTGACAAAACAGATATTTTTAATGAATACAGCTGTCCATACGGGCCACATATTGGCTTCAGTTTACTTTACTACTACTTACGTCATGTCTATTTCCTTCTGTTTTATACATAGCACAAACGAAGGTCAACTACATGCAGCACTGTGCCTGAATGCATCCTGTGTAGACACTGGTGGAGGACTAAACTGCTGCTGCTCTGCTAACCTACTGCTTTCACAACACAGCTTTCTGATGGGGTGTCTTCATCCAACAGGAAGTGGACAGGAATACATGTTAAGGATTTTCTACCTGGCATCAGATTCAATAAGTCATTTGGAGGAACACTGCCTTTTTTTCAACTCCCTAACATGCAGTATGTTGCATTAACATATTGCAGTCCTTAGTTTTCTTGCCCCTATAGTATTACATCTCTGTAATTCTACAGCTGCTTTCACTCCTGTCTTTCCCCTGCTCCTCACTGCAACTGCACTACTTTCTGTCATCCTGTTTTTCTCCATATTTTCATTCTATCTCTGTCTAAAATACTCTTCATCTTCTACCCTTCCTCCTTCCCGAGACTCCTCTGCCTGTCTCGCCTCTTATCCATTGGCCCTGCCTCTATATTGGTTATATTTTCTACTCCTTCTCTCCCTCTCATCCCACTTTCTCACCATTCTACCTCTCATTTTCCAGCCTACATCTATATTTCTGTATCTGTATTTGCCATCCCATACTTTCTCTCCCCCTCTGTGTCCCACTATTTTCCAGTTTCCTGCCTTTTACACCCTGTCAGCAGTACGTACATTCAAACTGCAGGCACCGACACACAAATGATACGCTGTCCTTTGCACATCTGTCCATTTTACAGTACATCACTCTCCCTCTCCCTCCCCCTCTCGCTCTCTCTCTGCAGGTATGGATGTCTTGTGCTTGCATGGAGGACATCACCTGCTCCAGGGTAGGACACATCGACAGGAAGTGTGTTCTCTACAAGCTCCCCGGTGGCATCAGACTGTGTAGGGCAAGTCTAAATACACTCTGCAGTAAAATACCCACTCTCTGTATTATTCCAGCCACCCATCATCTCAGGCAATACTGGAGGCAAAGCATAGTTTTCTATGTGGCACCTTTTCCTCCCATAATGCAAACTGCAACAAAGCATCGGGTAAAATGTAACTTTATGTATGTCAACATGGTACTAGTTTACACATACATAGAGCCCACAAGAGTAAGGGCTCATTTATGCTCAACGTTAAATACGGATCCAGATACGGACAGAGCCTTCTGTCCGTACTC
Organism: Epinephelus lanceolatus; assembly: GCF_041903045.1. Lineage (NCBI taxonomy): Eukaryota > Metazoa > Chordata > Actinopteri > Perciformes > Serranidae > Epinephelus > Epinephelus lanceolatus. The sequence continues at coordinate 39,340,228 of NC_135744.1, read as the reverse complement.
TGCGTTCATTTTGTCCGTATTTCTGCACGTTTCCATAAAGCTTACAGATACGGGCCAAGCGGAGCAGTACCACCGGGAACCATGGGGGCAGAGTTGCTGTCACTACCCGATACGTAGCTCTGGTGAGACACAAAGAAGAAATAACAATTCAGTTTCTCTCATCGGCAGTACTAGAGAAAAGAATTCTCCATCCTCCAGTCGCGATGTATTTAACAGCCTCACCAACCACCGCCCCCTACAACGCTGCCTCTGTTTTTGTCTTTTATGCAAGAGGTACATTATCAGTATCTCCTCCACAGTCGCCATGTTTATTTTTGAGTTTGTTGTTGTCATAAACTTTTGACGCTGGGCTGCCTCCTGGTGGATATATTGGTTAACATCCATGCCAACGTAAAGGACGCATGGAAGTATGTGGGCAGTGACGGTAACATCGCTTGAAACGGACGTATACACTTTAGTACATAAAGGGAGCATAAATGAGCGGGTCCATGTCATTGGTTCGACAGCCCATTGGTTCGACATCCCATTAGTCCGACTGTCTGCGGTGCTGAAAGGCTCGCGGCGGGCGTATGGTGTGCCGCAACCGGCTTGAGGCGGAGCAGGCTCACGGCTTATGTGTTTGCCACTTTCCTTTTCATTTTAACCCACACCATGATCTTTTCCTAACCCTAACCAAGTGGTTTTTGTGCCTAAACCTAACCAGACCTTAACCACAGGGCATCATGATGATTTCGGAACGGACTTCGGAACAATGAGTTTAATATGGTCGGAACAATGGGATGTCGAACCAATGGGCTGTTGAACCAATAGGCAGTTCCCAAATGAGCCTTAAAGGCGAAAAGAGAGTAAAAGAGTGAAGTGCACAACAGTTAGCCTAACAACAGTGTTGTATCAAATAAGCTCAAGACAGCTAGTATAGAAATACAGAGAATACTTCAACATGAGCTTGGCCAGAGATCTGACAAAAGTTTGGATGTAACGATGTCAGTTAAACGTCCTGTGTGTATGATTTTGGGGCATCTATTGGCAGAAATGGTGTATAATTTTCATAACTATGTTTTCATTAGTTTCTAATTACCTGGAAACAAAAGGAATCCCTGTTATTTTGTTATCTTACAATGAGTCATTTATATGTACATACGCGTTGCATCTTCTTGCATTGAGCTGTCCATGTTCTACAGTAGCCCAGAGAATACAAATCAATCACTGGCTCTAGAAAGGTCCATTCACATTTTTGTATCGGCCACTGTAGTTCTCCTATGTGCTTGAAGTTTTGGTTCTGCCACCTCACCGCTCGATGCCAAAACATCCTTAACAACAGATGTTTAAGAGCAACTAGAACGGTAACAATGTGAGCATGCACACTGATGAACTCTAACAATCTGTGAACAGTGGAGTTCCCCAATCTCTGTTAATGATTTTAATTACACCGAATAACAATACCACACTGATTCCAAGGATGAGCCAAATTGCGACCAGATGTCCTTGTCTTGATGATGTCTTTATAAAGATTGTTTTATTAAAAATGGGTGCATTTTTTTGAACCTCGATGATGAGTGTCTGCCATGTTGAATGTGATTCCCTGTAAATTGGGATGGATTTTAATTGGTCATCAGCGTCTCCATTGTTCATCAAATAGCTCTGAAAGCTATGCCAACAATATTGTTTGCCAGTGTTGTTGTTATAGTGGTGGTGTGGATTCTGCCTTCCTCTGGAGTAAGAAAGATTTTTAAAATGATACATTTTTAGTTGATGTTATACTTATCATTCTTTGTGTGGACGGCCCTTTAAACTGCAATTAATCCTACATAATGGATCTAAACATGTGGCAGCACTAGAAGTCTAATGTGGAGTACCTGCCTATCCAAGAAAGTGCCTTGACAATTACAATTGATGTTTTCAAGACTTTAAGGCACTATGAAATATTTCTGAGCATCTTTCAGCCAAGAGCCCACACTCTGAGTCGCACAAGGTACCTCCGACGAATACAACTTATCTGCTCAAGCCTACACCTTTTACAGTACATTAGACATTACAATCATTTGGCAGAACAACTTACAAGTGCATCACACTTGAACATGATGTTATCAGAACTCGTAAGCATATTTTCCCTGAACAAAAAAAAAGAAAGTGTATATTTTTTTTAAGTAATAAAAGGTTGAAGGTAAAAGGTTGTTTTTATTCTATAACTTTGCACCAGAGTGTGGGGTTTGATCAGAGCTTGAAGACAGGAGCAAAGTCTTAACCTTTACATGAACTACGTACAACAGCCTACTGAGTAGAGAAGTGGAGTGGAAAAACTTGGTGAGGTTTAAGACCAGCAGAGTAGCAGCAGTCTGGATGAGCTGCAGAGTTCTGGGGGCAGACACATGGACTCTGGCAGGGGGAAACTTGCAATAGTAAAGGCAGGTGATGACAAACACCTGGATGAGCATCTAGGCTGCTTCCCTAAAGGTGTGATGCAAATCCTCCCGAGCTTGCAGAGGTGGAAATCCATTTAAAATCCATTTGTAAATGTGGAAGGTGTTTTAGAGGTTTTCTTAAAGTATTTTTGTGGAGGGCTTGAATCTCACAGTATTATACCAACATCTCTAGCGGGGGAAAGCTGTCGGCACATCCAGCTTCAATGCAGCTTCCTCTGTAAGGATGTCAGTGTGTTCTTCACAGCATGGCCTTTGACGTACTTCACACATAACATGTAAGTGTAAAGGCTTCTGTTGGAAATGTTGCAGCACATCAAAAATGTCTTAGGACTCTATAAGTTTCCTTAAAGGATTTGATCCATTAAAGCATATTTTATTTATTCACAAATGGACAAGCAGTGACATTCATTAGTCCCTGTGAACTGCCATATGGTCATGTTCTCTTAAAAACTGCATGATGAGCAGAAAACTTTTACATTCTCAGGCTTTAGCCACTGTTTCCCCCCACTATATTCATGCATCTGTTTTACATACCCAGACTAATCCACCCATCCTTCTTTCTTCAGACCATGGACACAGAGAAACAGACATGCACCACAGACGTTAACCATAATTTCTAATTTCAGAAATACAGTGAGTATCTCTGTAATTTACAAGCAACCCACATCTAGGACATATTGTGTAGTCTGCAGCAGATATGCTACTGGCCAACAAGCTAAAAACAAGTGTAGCTAGCTCGTGTTAAGTGAACACAGAGGGCTTGACAAACAGCGGTGTGCTGAATGACCAACAGGGAGGGTGACATGTTATGTACTACAGGGGCACGGACTCAGCTGTGTTGGGCTGCAGGGTCTCAGTCACTGCCTGTCAAGGCCAAATAGAGGTGAAAAAGGAATTATTCACTGTTGTTGTCTGAAGACAGCTTGTGGCGTGGAGAGAACTGAGCCTGAGAGGAAGCAGAGAAATAGCTGCAGTATTTGTGTTGTAGATGTGACTGCCAACACATACCCTTAAATAGTTGCACAAAGGAATCAAGGTAGGTCTAAATGTTTTTAAATGTTTTTCTTTCGAGGTCCAGTGTGTACGGGAGATAATACTGGCTGAAATAGAATAAAATATTATACAGCTTTCTTTAGTGTTTAATCCCCTGTTGTGTTTTCATTACCTTAGAATGAGCTGTTTATACATATGTAGGGAACAGGTACTTGTCAACTGAGATTGCCATATTGCACTACCATGTTTCAAAAGCAACCCAAAACAGACAAATCAAACACTGGCTGATAGGACTGTTTGCATTCATTTTCATGTTGGCCACTATTTGGGAGTCCCTCCCTTTTGTTTTTATGTAAAAATGCTTTATCTGCTAGTTTTAACCACTTTGTCCAAAGCCCTTTTTAGATAGGAATTGTGCAAATTTGCAGGAAAGCCCAATCAGTCTTTTTTCAGCATTGGCAGTATAAAAACAAAATCAGGGAGTGCAGCAAAATGCCGCCTACCTACTTTTGTTCATACAGAATGCGCCTTTTTCGGGGCAATGGGGGGCGTGAGCAAGTAACAAAACGTGTAGCTCAGTGTGTGACGTAAACAGTAACGTACTCCGAGGGAAGCCACGGCTGGTCAGTCCTTCACTGTTCCCATCATTTGACAGTTAATGGTCTCCTCGTTTGCGAGGACAAGGAGGGCGCGCAATTCCTTGTCTCCCCAGTTGCTCATCTTTACAGTGTCTGTCAGGTTTGCGTTTCCCTCTTGCTACTAGCTGCTCACTAATTCCTGCTATCAGCTGTTTCCTGTTTATCCACCGCCAGTGGGTCGCACGTGCGGCGTCATCAACAGCTCCTCCCACAAGTCATCAACAGCCCCTCTTGTGGCGGAAGGGCACCTCATTCTCTTTAAACGAAAAAAGGTTCCACCAATATGTCTACCCTACAAGGCGGAAAATTGGGCACCTCGGATCAACTCGCCAATCCAGCTCTGTGTGTCTAAACGCTCGCAGCTTGCCAGTAAAACAGAATCATAATGAAGCAAAATGGAATTAAGAATGTTAGTAAAACATTAAAAAGGCTCAGCGTGAGGGTGCATTGTGTTAATTTCTTTTTTCTTTTTACATAAAAATAATCATGTCCAGAAAGTGACATTTTTAATTACATCAACTTCATTCATGGAGTCTTCCCACTACAGTGGAACAACAACAGATTTGTCCATGAACTACAGGGACTACCCATTGTTCCCACAGCCCATAATTCTGAAGCCCCAATTGTCAAACTATGTCCTATTGGTCTGAAAAGCCATTTGTCCAACAGCCTGGTATCCTGAAAACAAATGTGCATTACTCAAAAGGGCTGTTGCCCTAAAATAGGCACCACACTCTCCCGAAATGAAGCACATGGCTAATTATTATGCAGAAATCCTACTATGGAAAGCATGTAGTCCTTGCCTTTGTTGGTTGGGTTAGTAAGGTTTAGACATGTGGAGTTAGATTGGTAAACATATCAGAGTAAGCCAATCAGAGGCAGGGTAAGGTTGGTCACGCCTTCACCATAGTACAAAGATCCGATGACTTATTGGTCACGTACTTCTGTCTGGGAGAGTGTGGAGCCCATTTTTGGAGAAACCGCCCTTTGGAGCAATGTGCATTTGCATTAGGGACACCAAGCTCTCAGACGAATCACCTTTAAATCCAATGGGACATTATTCGGACTACTGGAGCTTCAGAATTATGAGCAATTGGAACACTTGCATGGCATCTGAACTACACTGGAAAGTTTCTTTCAACAAAGTTGAGGCAACTTTAGCTTGTGAAATATTTAGCAGATGGGTTATTCCCTCAAGTGTCTGTCACAGATAACCTATTCTAAACCTGTCTTCTTACCTCTCAGCACTCTGTACTTTAGCTTTTCTCTCTGCCTTTCTCTCTCACCACTTCCATACATGTCACATACTCTATCTTTGTGCTAATCCCTCCAACCAACACTTAAGGCAGTGTGTATGTGTTTGTGTGTGGGAATCAATACATGTTGCACTGTGGCCTCATTGAGAAGGATTTGAAGTGAATGCTGAGTGTGTGTCTTTCATTGCTAGGAGAGGAATGAGGGGGTCTACTTGGTGAGCCATCTGAACGTTAAGGACTCAGAAATCACAATTATAAACTGATGTTTTTGAATACAATCCTATTGCCAATGGTGAATGTATGTTTTTTTTTAATTTATTTTCTATTTTTTTATATATTTTCTTACTTTCTACAATGTAAATATTTACACAACCTTACCACCTACTTGCTAGTAGGATGTGATTTTATATGTTTCAGTTCTTATTAACACTTTATATAGTATTATTTTTAAGTTGCCAGCCACCACCAGCATTTTTGATTATATTCACTAATCTTTCAAGACCCACAGAATAATTTGTTCTATGAATATGTAAACAGTATATACATCAAACTAAAGAAGAGTCCACACTTTAGACAAAAAGCTGAGAAAATGTTTTTTTAAAAAACAACAAAAAAAACACAGTCAATGTCATTTTCAAGTAGTCATCTGACGGTTAATGGCCTCTTCGTTTGCGAGGACAAGGAGGGCGCGCAATTCCTTGTCTCCCCAGTTGCTCATCTTTACAGTGTCTGTCAGGTTTGCGTTTCCCTCTTGCTACTAGCTGCTCGCTAATTCCTGCTATCAGCTGTTTCCTGTTTATCCACCGCCAGTGGGTCGCACGTGCGGTGTCATCAACAGCTCCTCCCACAAGTCATCAACAGCCCCTCCCGTTGTGGAAGGCTGCCTCTGTCTTTTTAAACTAAAAGTGCTCCACCAATATGACTATCCTACGAGGTGGAAAATTGGGCACCTCAGATCAACTCGCCAATCCGGCTCTGTGTGTCTAAATGCTCGCAGCTTGCCGGCAAAACAGCCCAGCATTCGTGGAAAAAGGGGCTACTGTCACTGTCACTGTCATGGAAATCCCATTTTGTCCCACCAAACATGTTTACTTCTTCCTCCAAATCGCCACTGCTTGCACAACTGTAAACTTTTCCATCAGCAGCGGCATTTTTATGTGCTGTTACAAGCTGCTACAGCACTGTAAACAAACATCTTCTTCTGGTTTCCCAGGGATCTTCTTCCATATTTGTTTTTGGACACGGCAGTGTTGTTCTATTTCACAAGATGTGTAACAGCACCCTCTATACTATAACAGTGAAAACACATTTTGCTGGAATATCTCGTCAGTGGCGGGGAAGGGTTCAGTCATAAACGACGGAAAATCTCGTCAAGGGCGAGGATAGTGTTAACCCTCAGTTAATAAAACCTGTATGGCAAATAGGATACCTTGATCAGACTACACAACAACTTCATGCAAAACTAGGTAGGTTTGGTTTCGGAAAGTAAAGTTACTTTGGTTAGGTTAAGGAAAAGAAACATGGTGATGATGAACCTTAAAATAACACACAGTTCATTTGGCTTCACACAGTTCTGAACACTGTTCTCCTTAAGCCTAGTTCACATTACACGATTTTCACCACGCAAAACGCGTCGCGGAGACTATCATCATGTTTTGACTGTTCATACCTGGCGACGTGTGTTTCTGTCATCGGGATTTCGCCAACTGCGTTACGACCTGTGTGTGCACACCACAAGATTTCTCCACCGAGCCCTCGCCGACAGAGCCCCAGATAACGCGGTGACGTCACCAAACTTGGAGACGACACATCGTTAAGGCATGGATATTCTTCCCAGTGTTGAATCAGATCTGCCTCCAGGGCCTGGGTCCCAACACAACGCGCTCCCCGTGATCCTGTGGACGCCACCATTGTTGTTGTTGCTTGCCGGCTTGTCAGTGTTGCCAGATCTTCGGAGAGAAACAAGCAACCAGGGCTATGGAAACAAGAAGCGATGGATATAATAGAGAAAGGCGACGTTTAGAGAGCAAGCCCAAATAAGCAACTCCACTTTAGAAACAAGCCCAAAAAACTGCAAACCGCGACTACCAATATTTGTAAGTGACTTTACAAAAAAACAAGCCCAAAGTTGTGGCTAATAAGCGGACCTGGCAACCCTGTGGCTTGTCCTTCTCACATTTCTTCCATCCTCCTGCGTGCTGATGTGGGACGTATCCCGCCTCTCGTTGGCTGATGCTCTTCGTCAGTAGTGTCAGCCTTCTCCAGTTTTCTAGCATGCCAGATATCCAGTCCCAGTCGCAGACGAGGGGGCAACTTGCTCGTAAGCTTGTTCACACATGAGGACTCGTCGTGGCAGACTATCTGCCGACTCACCTCCGACCCAAGGTGGCTCTCAAGATCCTCTGCGACGTCAAAATCGCGGTGAAAATCATGAACTAGGCTTTAGGGAAAGTCCTCCATTTTTCAACCCATCCACCAACCCAACCTGCCTCCTTACACAGGCTGTCAGTCTTTTAGTACTTCCTTCTTTACCCCCGTCAGTGCATTGGTCACATGATTGCAGCCTTCCCAGTACATGGATTATACATGGTTTACTGGCTCATGATTACATGGGTTATATACAAATTGTGGTGCATACTTTTCATAGTTATAAACAGTGCATGAGGACAGCCTGCATAGCTTGAAGTCTTCCGAAAAAAATGGGTGGTGACATTTGTCGCACAAGTAAAGGGATCAGTGTTCTTCAAACAAACTACTTGTGTAGTTTGGACCACCTCTAAAGGCTAAAGTGTTTATACCTGTCCCAAATGCCACAAAAGGGGGGGTGAAGCCTGCCATCATACCCCCCTAGCTGAATATCACTGAGAGAAGTGTCTCTTGCGCGCCTTTGTAATCTTGACATGATGAATTATATAAATGCAGGTGTACAATTACGGACTGTCTCTCCTTGAAGGCATTCAAGGTGGTTGACAAACTAAGAAGCACTTAGTTTTAACCAGACTGACCTCTAAACAAAACACGTTGTAAACATTGTGAGAGAAGGCAAAATTGTTTTGACGAGCTACTCGGTGTGTCACAGCCTTGCAAGGCTGTTGTTGCAGGCTAAGGGGCCAGTTTTTCTAACAGGGAAATAAAGTTTAATTTAAGGGTAGCCTATCTGTCTCGAAACTTGTACTTAGAATAAAGACACAAAAATTAAACATTGACAGTGTATGTCCTTGGTTATTGTCAAAAACTTTCTATCCCTCACAGTTCTCTTAAAGGGATAGTGCACCCAAAAATGAAAATTCAGCCATTATCTACTCACCCATATGCCGATGTAGGCCCTGGTGAAGTTTAATAGTCCTCACATCCCTTGCGGAGATCGGTGGGGGGAGCGGCTAGCACACCTAATGGCAGACGGCGCCCCAGACTAACGTCCAAGAACAAAAAATTGAATCCACAAAGTATCTCCATACTCCAACTCCAACTCAGGCTACTGGACGAAGCAGCCGCCGCAGCTCATGAGCCTAACCCTCAGCCAGCCGCAGAATACCGGAGTCGAGCACTGGAAACCTGGTGGTGTAGTTATTTCAAAAGCAAAGCAATGCCAACGGATGAGGAAAGTCGTTGCTGCTCAGACTGGGAATTGGCGATGCCTGCACTTGAGAATCTGGACATCAGTACTGACGAGACTGCTGCTCTTCAGAGACCGTGCATCACCGATCACCCTGAGCGCGCACACAGAGAGAAGTCAGTCAGAGCTACAGGCTACAGTGAGGCTCAAAACAGAGTTCATATGACGTTTTTTGAAACAACTTTTTATGTCGGGGCTGCAGCACACTTGGATCACTACGGATGAGCAGTATGGAGATACTTTGTGGATTCAATTTTGTGTTCTTGGACGTTAGTCTGGGGCGCCGTCTGCCATTAGGTGTGCTGGCCGCTCCCCCAGCTGATCTCCGCAAGGGATGTGAGGACTCTAAAACTTCACCAGGGCCTCCGTCAGCATATGGGTGAATAGATAACGGCTTAATTTTCATTTTTGGGTGCACTATCCCTTTAATGTCTTGGTGTAAAGCTCATAGTAATGCACACCCATGGTCCATCTCTGTTTATGTCACACACTACACTCTTTAATAACCTATCTGATGCTCTACCGGAGCTTACCTCTTCCTGTAGTCGTCCTTAAAGATGGAGCTATTACAGATTTGACAAATGAAATACTGCAGGTCTGGGTACTGACGATTCAACTGCTGTAATTTCGAGGAGTCCCATAGCTTAATCTCATGGTTGTAATTTGCATTCACAGCTGGGAAAACTACTTTACTACAGATACAGCTCTCCGGTGGTTGTCAGTGTCAAAGAGCTTTTGATTTAATAGCAGAGAGGATTTCAACAACTCCTTTGCTTCCGAGAGCTCAGTGAGAAACTCTTGAAGGGCTCTGGTGTTAACTGATGTGTAGCGCTCTGATTTTCTCACTTCCTTTATCAAGCTGAGACCTGGAATATTAAATAACCTGAAGTGTCCTGGGAGATAAAATAATTAATGTAGCACTAAGCAGGACTGATGGTCCAACACAGATTTGTTTCTTTCTGGCATGTTTTTCTCCCAGGGAACTTGATCTACAAATAAGAACAAAACAGCTTAAATACTGACAATGCTTGTCCTTGGTCATTGTCAAAAACTTCCTATCCCTTACATTTCTCCTGATACTTTAATTCTTATTTGTAAGTTTTTTTGTGTAATTTAAAGTGTAAATAATTTAATAACATCAACCTTTAACGAAAGGAAACCTTTAACGTTGTGTCAGCCGCTGCCAGGTACAAACTAAGACGCTAACAAACAACGTAAACAAATAAAATATGCTAACTATACTTCCCACTCTGATTGATTTTTTCAACGAGAGAGATGGAGTAGATGTGCTTGTAGCCCCTTTAAGATTTTTTTTACACAGAATTTCAATCAATCAAGTATTTTATTTCATTTTATTTCATTAATTTATTACTATTATTATAAATATATTTTTTGAGAAATCAGGTTTTCCTCTCAGACACAGTGGATGACTGTAAATATTACAGTACACATGAGTCTCAGCCACCATTATTATGAGGAAGAAGCATATACTTGGCAAGAATTATAACACTGTACCTTTGCTCCTGAATTCCTATTAACCCAGAATGTGAAAATGAACTAAATCTTTTACCAGACATCTACAAAATGTGGCACACATGCCTCTGTGTGTTTAAACTGCCTCACCTTCAGCTATCACCTACAGCACAAAACTGAGGAGACTATGACAGACTATGTCCACATGGCTCTTGAGCTACTAAAAAAGCAGGAGAGTATGAAGGCCACCTCAAAACTTTTACAGGCGATGTCAGATTCGACTGATTGTCCATCAAAAACCAACTTTTTAAAAGATGCCTTGAAACAAAAATCCATAATAGCATAACAGCTGCAACACAGACTTAAACTGAGGTTTGGTTGGATTCTGATCCAACCTTCACACACCTGAACCTCTTCATGAAATCGTGTTGCTATTGTGGTTTCTTCAACAAACTAAAATCCCATCATTCATAGAGAGACTGAGACCATGGTGTGATCACATGACAAACAGGGGCCTTAAAGCCACAGTGTGTAGGAATTTCTCCCATCTAACGTTGAAATCATATATTGCATTTGAACAGATAGTGCACTCTAGCGCCTCACTGTTTCAAACGTGCATTGCAACAACGGTGGCCACTGTGTACCAAAGAGGTATGATAACATTGATGAAACCATGTCATCCGATACTTCATGGAGTATTCATTCAGGGTCCTACACGGACACACGTGACGCGAGTTGACAAACCCCCTCCTTACCATGCTGGCTGTGTTTACAACGTAGGACCTCACACACCTCATCCCTCTCCTCGCAGCACTGTGCCGCTGACAGCGGCACTGGCCTGTGATTGCATACCTGTCTCCTTCAGCAGCTCTCTCCACCTGGGAAAAGGCTACCTCAATGTTGACGCTCGTTTTTTAAATTTGCCGGTCACGTTGCCTTTTTGATTCCCTTTTGCGCTTTCTTGGCGACGAGGATTCTGTCTCCCGTGATGCTGCATATGCATGATCCTGCATTACGCTCAAAGAGTGGGACTTTGTTATGCTGCAGTAGTGCCGGGTAGTAGCGAAGCACCTCTTGCTCCTTTTCTACAGCTTCTCAGTCACGCAGCGCTGGCCTGGCTCTCAACGAAAATGCAGAAGGCGGGGCTATTCCCTGGTAGTGCTATATGTAGGGTGACCATATTTTGATTTCCAAAAAAGAGGACACTCAGCCAGCCACGAGATAGCCTACTTAAATGATACTCGCAGTTTACTCAAAGATGCCTTAAAATTTTAATATATTTAAAATTTATATGTGTGGATAGAAAATTCAGTTATATTACAAAATAATATCTCTCAAAGACAGAAATTCAGATAGGCCCCTGTAGATAGGGGACACATACACACACTAGAGTGTGGCTACCCAATCCGAGCCCGACGGGTCCCGACGGTACGGGTCGGGCCGGGCTCTGTATTGTATAAATTGTATTCGGGCTCGGGTCGGATTCGGTCAGTTTTCAGTGAAAATGTAGTGTAAAAATACGTAAAATCCTATTGTCTGTCCTGTTTATTGCTTGGGCACTGTTATTTACATGACAACACCTGAACACAACACACACACATTGGCTGTTTGTTTCTACCTCCAGCCGCCCGCCTCCGCCTTGATTAAACACTGAAAATGAAATAAAAGAGGGAGACAGGTTTTTCCTATTTTATCTTATTTTGTTATATTTCTCCCTCTCCTCTCGCTGGAAGCCTCGGACCTCCCGCCGCCCGCTCCCATCTCAAACACGGAGGTCTCCCTCTCCGCGGAGCACCCATGGTACACGCCCGGCCTGTTAAATAGCCTGTAACCATAACAACTGTGTGACACAAACTCAGTGCTTTAGTAATTAAATAATGTCGGGCTCGGTTCGGTTTCGGACATAACAAAACAGAATGACTGTCGGGTTCGGAAAGGAAAACTGGACATTATCATCAATTTATAAAAAACCCCCAGACGCCCCGGACAGGACGTGAAAAGTGGACATGTCCGGGCAAAAGAGGACGTTTGATCAGCCTAGCTATATGTCCCTTGCTGGCGGATGTATTTTCAAGATGGCAAAACATTATGGAACCCCCCAGACGACTTACTTACTTATGACATATTTATGAATGCAGACATCGATTTTTGCCAATAAACAACTGAAAAAGCTACACAATGTCCCTTTAAAATAATGTAGAACTCAATTTATTACTACTGTTTTGTGTTTTCTCACTAAAAGGTGTGTTTAGTTGTGCAGAGAATGATTACAAAAGGCTGAATGATACAAAGCTTTTCTTCATCCTTGATACTTTGTATGAGAATAAAGTTTATGAATAAAATTTTGCAAACTGTCATTATGCCAAGTGATACATGCGGCACAGACATTATCTCTTTTGTCTTTATGTTCTTTTCTTTTTTGGCATATTAGTCTTTTTTTTTTATTTAACAAGTGATGATGAAGTCTATGTCCTTCCATACCTTTTCCTCGAGTGTGTTCCACTGTATGTGCTCTATCTCTATGACGGTGATTGTCATCAAGCCTGCTCCAGCTGGTTCAAATGTCAAATTTTAATTGGGTGCCTGCACATTTAGGAGATCATTAACCGAGACATTTGAGGTTGTTTTCATTCCTTTGAATTACACATTTACACAAATACAGAGCAAATTCATTTCAAGAAACTACTTCTCTGTGCCAGTTTACTTGTGGTTGGTCCTGCATACAGACACAGCCATCATGAGGAGGGTTGGATCAAACAGAAAGACGTGAGCAGTGGGTGATAATATAGTTGGTCTCCATCACTTATCTGCTGGCCTGGCTCATTTACTGCATTAACCTCACTCATCTTTTGCCAGGGATTCAGGCCTGTGAGGAAAAGTCAGTTTTTGTCTGAGGTCAGTAAAGAGGCAGGTAACACAAGAACAGCAACTAAATTCCCACAATTCTAATGGTAACAAAATCATCTTAAAAAATAAGTTACAAAAGCAATTTTCACAAAATGACATTTGGCATTTTCCAACTTCTCGCTGCTTTTAAACAAAAGCTGCATGTCTATTATTTCAGTACTTTTCAAAATAACTTTCACTGTGCCATCCAGCTGCTCTCACATTCTCTTGTCTGCTTCGTCTGCCATGTACTAACTTTCCTGTCATTTTAGATCCAGCCACTCGCTCTTGCCCTGCAGTAACCCTCGTTCCTGTCATTCCCGTCAGTCCCACTCACCTGACCTCCCCCACCTACCTGCACACCTGTTCCACTTCCTCATCAGCCCTGTAGTGTACTTATACCAGCCCACTCCCATTCTGTCTCTGCCAGATTGTCAATTCTGCGTCTTCCTTAGTCCGGCTGTTTAATTTATTTATATATTTGGAAGTACTCTGCTTGCTAATTTGAAAAAATTGATGAAATAAAAAAGTTTTACTAATTCATTTTACTTTTTGCCTGTTTGGTGCCATGTTGTGTGGTAACAGCTTGTAGGAATGACAAAAGAGGGGGATGTGCATGATTTAAAGCAAAGCACCATTAATTTAATTAAAAAATAAAATACGTCTGAAATATACAAACAAACAACAGCAGGCGAAGGTGAAAGTCAGTGTAATCAGTGTTGATTGTGGTTCATGCAGCGAGCGTGCTGTGGGGTTGCTGTAAAGTGTGAACACAAATGTGTACGACAAGCAAATACAGAAGCTGAAGTGAGGACAGAAACAACGTAGGCGACCTGGTGTGTTTGAGCTCACAGCTTTGCTTAAAGGCTTTCAACTGGACAACCAGCATCCTGTTGTTGTCCTATCATGACTACATCGTTTAATTATCTAATTGTACCAAATTGATTTCAACCACGCCATCACCTCCTTACCCTAACTCTCTTGTGTAATTAATCTACCGTTTATTATTGATTGTATTTATTTCACAGAAATTAGTAGCTAATTGCTAAAATGGACAGGCAGAGGGTAGTTGCTGCAGCTCTGGTTGAGGGTGACAGTCTGTCAGTAAATAGTTTGTTAGGCACAGGGAAATGGAGACCTGTGTGGGTACATGACACCCCAAAATAGAGGGTGGGTCACAGGGAGTAGCACCAGCTGGTCCAGGAGCTTCGCCTCCACGATGGCCATTTCCAGGCATATTTAAGGATGACCTGGAGCAGTTTGACAACCTGCTGTCTATCGTCGGGTCGTATAGCTCTTTGTATCCAGGAACCGCTACCACCAGTTTCTCCTCCATTGTTTACCAACTTTAAACTTGTTGTTGTGACCACCACAGAAGGTCTGTCTCATATCATCCAACTGGACAATGGAAAAAAAAGGCGGAGATGACATGGGGCGCTTTTCCACTCAGTAGCTATGTTTCCATCCAAAAGTGATTCAAATCATTGGGAAATGCGCATTAAAAGAAATACGAATCCTGTGTGTTTCCATTAAATGTACGGACCATGGTGAAAACTACGAACTCGCCCGAGTTTTCTGCAGAACCGGAAACAAAACAAGTCTCGCATTCTTCTTCTTCTATGTTTTCTGGCGGTTGGCAACCAGCTTGTAAATGCATTACCGCCTTCCCGACCCGGAGTGTGGATATCACCATGGAGAAAGGTGCGCTACGTCAGACTTAATTCGAACATTCCATCCCCCGTTTTGCGAATCAACATTTTTTCAAATCAACCAAAACCCGGCTAAAGCGAGCGTATTTTAGTTTGTGCGAATCAGGGGATTTTAACTCGGATTTTGGCGTTTCCATCATAATTTTCCGATGTGATACTTCTAGATGTGCATCTAAACAGGTTGATGGCAACATGGCTTGAGTTGAAGTTTTTTCAACCTGAAAAAAATCACCAGGCACCTAGAGCACAGAACACAATGCCCGTAGCAACGCAAAAACACCATGCAAAAAGCTTAATTCTCATTAAAAATGATTACAAAAAGCTGCCTCCAGCTGCTGTTTTTTTTATGACTTTTTAAATGACACTTTTTCTCTCTGACTATCAAAATAATGAAAAAATCTGTCATAATTTTAGATTGACCGGTCTCTATGTTTTTGCCAGATGGATGAAGTTAACATGTCAGTCTTCTTAATTCACACATCACAATCTTTTTCTCATTTGTTCAATACTGCTGTTCAGTTGGTGCCACTTCAGTTCGGACGATATAAGGTGATGGTGGCAGTACTGTCCTTGCAAAAAAAAAAAAAAAAAAAAAGTCAGATGTGGTTGAACGTTTCTATCCACCTGGAAATTGAATTGCCCACTGTTTTCATCCAACTCATCCAACTTCACCTTACCTTGTTGTTCCCTGGTCTTCAGATCTGTAAGATAAGACTGAATGTTTGAAACAAATGAAAAAAAATGTTACCATAGTTACTATAAAATGCTCGACATGAGGTGCAGATAATTACACTGTTTTTATATAACAAGCAAATACACATTTGATTTCATTGCATGTTACTTATGAAACTTACTGTTTGCCCAGCGCAGTCTGAAATAGCTTTTCACCACAGTGAGCATTTTTATCACTGAAACCAAAGCATTTGACAAGTCTGCTAAATAGATACAGGAATCTTTGTTGACTGGGAGTCATTAGCACTCCTGCTAAATCTCAGGGTGTTACGTTCTCTAGAGTGGCTTTGGTGTTGACAGCAATGGCAGGGCTCTGCAGTGTCTTTTAGAAAACTCCCAACTAAATTTTAAAGCACTGTGCTTCAGTACTGCCAAGTAATTAGACAAATATTTTTATAGCAAACACCTACGCTGTGTTCAACTATGAAAGCAATGTTGTCTAGTTTTTATATCCACTTCTGATCCTGAAAAGCAGGGAGCAACAAAAGGCTAACGTCTCATAGAACAGGAAGCATTAAGCCTGGGGTTTATGGAATAAATGTTGGCACTGTACGTTTCTGCAAACAACAAATATGTAACACCTGCACTTTATTATGTAGTAGATATGTTGAAAGTTTTGAACAGTGAAATGCTGCCGATGTCTCACTAAAAAAGAAATACGACCCATTCTGCAGTGCTTTGCGGCTTGGCAGTTGTCTCACCTACGCTTCATGCTATCCACCACCCCTACTACCTCCTGATGAGAAAGTCAGCTCATGTAAACGTAATCAGAACTATGTCACTTCTTGGCAGTTTTTTTCAGTTTCATGTTCACTTTCCTGTTGATCACAATTTAATTTAGTTTCTGATTAAAAATGAGAAGTATATTATAACTTGACTGTTTAATGTTTAACTTGTAAAATATATATTAGTGTTTTATTTTTTGAAACATAATGACAACACATCCTGTTTGGTCATTTCCTGTTCAGTTACTTCCTGTTTACCTGGTCCTGCCATGAGGAAGGCTGAATCCAAATGTCCGCACTTCATGACACTTGCAGACTCACAGGCTGTCCAAATCCACAATTCAGCCAGAGCACAAGGGGCCTCAAGTAGACTTCCTGCGGAACATTCAGGGCCCTATTTAGATGGTCTAAAGCGGACAGCGGAGGGCACATAATCCATGTTGCAAGTGTCATTGCTATTTAGATGCAGGCGCAGTTGTCATTTTCACGCCCTGCGCCCTCGTCGTCTAACTAGCAAATGAACTTGCGCTTCTCTGGGTGTGTTGGTCTAAAAATGAGGAGTGGTCAGGCGCAGTCATGGCATGTTGCTAGTTAGATGATGTAAAAAGCAAATGCGCCAGTGACCAACAAAAACCTGGTCTAAAGTCAACGGCGCAGTATTTCACTGTTAAACAAGTTAGTAATATGCGTCTCTAGGCGGGTGCACAACGCGCGTGCACTCTGCTCAGACACACACGGAGCAGCCACACATATGCAAAAGATAACAAATAAAAATATGATTACAATGTGAAAGGTTATTATTGTGCACATTAAAATATTTATCAGAAACACGTCTTAATGGTCAGTCATTAATCAGAATGATCTAATCGCAGTAATAATGATCATCATAATTTGTAATAATGACAAATGAAGTTGTGAAATTATCTGACCAATCAATCATTTTTTTGATTGAAAACCAAAGCCCACACATTGCATTTATTTTAACATGTTATACTAGGCTACATTATATTATATTATTATATTGTAATCTGAGTGTAGAGAGGACACACATGCAAATAAGAGGCAGAACACAGCTCTAGGAAACATGTGAAAACAATTAACAAACGTGGGTGGGGGAGAAAACGCTGAGCAGGTCCTAGCTGCAGGATCAGCACCTTGGGGAGCTCCGTGGCAGTCCTGACAGCTGTGCTCTGTTATATGATGTAAACAGGTTTGAATAATATTCCACAGATATTTAGTAAGGTCTTTCTTGTATTAGTGATCCCACGCCTGCTTTACCTCGGGGAGCTTGGGTGCCTGTCTGCTGTCCCCGTAGATCTGGTTCTGATGGGCCTTCACCTCCCGCACGAGGAGATCCGTCTCCTCAGCTGTAGAACGCTCACTCTTTCCAGTTGGTAGGTCCGCCATCTAACTAGCTCTCCGCCATGCGCTCCAATCGCGCCTCTTTTAAAGGGAATGAGAGGTGACACTCTGATTGGCTTATTGAATGACACGCCCAAAACACACCCATGACTAATTCACAGAGTAAGTCCAACCCTTTTAGACTCTCCGCCATGGCGCACACTCTAAAAACGCGCTCTCTAACTAGCAAGTGACTGGGACACGCCCATGCGCCGCACGCCTGGCGCTTTGCGTTTTAGATCATCTAAATAGGGTCCTCAGAGTCCGCTTGGGGTGCAGACTTCAGCAGACTTCACTGATTTAATAACCCACAATTCATTGCAATACCGACATGACTTTGTGGGTTTTTCAACTGCTGAAAAAAAATATAATGAAAATATAAATTAGTTATTGAAAGTTAGGCCTATTAAAATGTTTCTTGAACTGTGTAGGCCAGAAATAATATTCAACCACATCATGATACAGAGATATGTAGAAGTCTAGGCTGTAGAGGGTATGAAAATGCACGAGACAAAAACGTGAGACAAAAAGGCTGAAAACAACAAAAGAAGGTCTTTTAGTGTAGTAAATACCCAGTTTATTAAGTTATACTCTTGTCCTTACAAACATTTCTGTTTTTGAATGTGTGTAGACTGTATGTTATACAGAGATGTATTAATAGCTTACATTTTTCTTTTCTTTTCACAAAAAAGGCTGTGCATGGGATTTATATATTGTTATCTGCAGGGACAGATGAGTAGGCACTGTTCATCATCTTATATGACATATATATGAATATGTAATAGTTGAACGTTTCCACGGCAACGAGTAAAATGGTTTTGAGGGCTGCCTATCAGCCACTTGCAGTCTCTGCGCTCGCAGACTTTACGTGATGGCAGTAAATACGTCACATTACGCACAACTGAAATCCGTGAGGGCTCAGTCTACAGGTCCAGAGGGTGGACATTTGGATTCAGCCACACGTGTGCTGCATGCTCCTAGAGCAATCCATCTCAATCCACTCATAAATATTATAGAGGCAATGCTGTAAGTTGATTTATAGTATGATTTTAGAAATGTTAAAAAGTATATGTTAGATGCTATTTGCTCAAAATGAGATTTGATACGTTAGTTTAAAACACATTTATTTACATTTATGTGCAATGCAATGTTTAGTTCAAAAACAAAAACACAGATACTTAATACTTTTGTATTGTTTTCACCAGTTGCTAACCCGACAGTTAATGGTCAAACTTATTTCAGACTCTGTCTTCATCGGCATCGGTTTACCTTGGTGTTTAGTCAGTTTCTGTACACCCAGCACGAGAACACTACAGAAACACTTATATGATGTGCATGAAACGTACAAATGTAACATATCCGCGGTTTTCACAAATATACAATGCCAACACTTTCTTGTGGCAACTGGGCTGCTAAATTCTCTAATTTCAACTGTGAAACAAAATCGATGATGGTCTTATTCACTGTAGTGATATTCTCTGGATCTCCAGGACCTGGTTGTTCAGTGTCTAGTCACAGTCAGTCAGAGTCTCTCCTGTAGCTCTCCTCTAAAGAAGTCTGACTTGTGTTGGCAGCTCTGGAAACTCTCCTTACTGTCCTGTCATTCACACTAAAGAGTGTCACTCCGATAAATCATAGTTAGAAGTGAGGAGCTTCTGACAGATGTTGACAGTCATTTGTGTTTGAAACCTCTGGTGGATCCACCTTGTGGAAATTAACCTCTGATGCACCAGTGGGACAGTCAGAACAAACGGCATCCACACTTTTTTTAAACCATCAGAATCCCTGCATGGCCATAGTGGGAACTGAAAAATACCTCTGCACTCTGTACGAGTATTTTTTGTGTACACTTTAAATACTTTTGTGTCCTCATGTGGTACTTTTTTCTGACAGCCTCAATAGTTCTCACACAATGCTTCTTGCTACTCATGACACTTAAATTCTTTGATGGCTTAATGATGTGTGCAAGACTGGCGATTGGAGCAGGTATGTCTAGTCACATGCAGATGAATGCACAACAAATAACAAGTAGAGCAACAACACTGGCAAGCTTTGAAAAATAAGTTAAATTCAGTTTTAGGCATGGTATTGTTTGAAATCATTTAACCTTTTTTTTTCATAGGTAAATTCAAAATGTTTTGAAATGCCTGTTTATTTTTAATATTTTTTCTCGATTGTGTAGCGTGAATTATCTAAGTTTTGACATTTTTCTCATTTTACACTCCATTTCTAAAAGCATCAAGGTCCCTGCCTCATTTATTTGATAAGTCTGTGAATTGTGACCAATTATCTGCTTCATTTATGAATACCAGACAGCATCAAGTGAAAAGAAAAAAAGCCTGAAATAAAAAATGATCAGAAAATGTTAAGCAGACATACAGTGTATTGGAATGCAGTGCCAGAGTTCATTTTTAAAAACCTTTATAGATAAACGAAGCTGTTAAAGGCAATGCTGATATCCATGGTGGCAAACATCACCTTGGCTTGTGATTGGTTCAGTCCAAGGAGTCCGGAGATGTGTGACAGGCATGCTCTGCTCATAACCTATCAGCTGAATAATTACCGCTGCCCTGCTGCTATAAACGGCCCTGCTGTCTCACTCTAATAGAAAATTATATCCGTAGCAGTGTCGCAGTGGCAGGCTCAGGTCATCAGGGACCTGAGTGGACATTTTTGGGTCAGTTACCGCCTTGAGGAGAAAAGTGAGGCCCTCTTGTATAGAACCACACATGCAAACATGAGTTTTACCTTTGGTAGGAGCTCCAATAATCCAGATCGTTTGGTGTGAAGTTGTCATAAAACTCCAAACTGTCGTAAGTCAGTCTTATCATCTCTTGATGTTTTGAGAAAATCAGACTTGTTTAATGTTAAGTTTTCAGTCTCCAACAACCAATAGGTGTGCACCTAACAATAAGCAGCAAACTGGGTAGACAGTAAACATGGATTGGATTGGGTTTAGCCCACAACATCCAAAACATAAAGTGTGTACGCAAATACAGTTTATGTTTTTGGATTGTACTGACGCAGAATTGAAAAGAATACTGTCGACATATTACACCTTTTATCTTGTTTTGATAAATATGTGGTTTTGCAGACATGTAAGGAATTGTTTGATGTAATATTTTCCTCCTGAAAATATTAGAAATCCAGAAATCCAGAGTAATTTTAACCTTTTCAAAATACACCTTTTATTCAATGTTCTCTGTAGAGGACATCACTTAGTACCCCCTGTCTTTTAACCAATTTCCATGATTCAGCAGGCAGAAGGCCATTAAGGAGAATGACCTTTTTTTCTCGTAATTTCTAATACATTTTAAAGGTTAGTCAGTGTGAAAGCAGAAATTTGGCTTGGAGTGAGACTCTGAAGTAATGTGTATGCAAGAATTTGGAGGTTTATTGGAAAAAAAGAACACCTTAGGTGAACGTACATTCCCATGCATCTGTGGTAGGATACTACCTAAAAGGAGGATTTCGAGAAACTTCTTGCTCTATTTCCCTTAAACAATGACAATTCTTGCTGAGAGTGTATTCACACATACAATAGTATCTATAAAGCTTCACTCCACTGTTCTTTACCCTTCCTAGGCCACCACACACAATAAAGTTTACCTGGTCTTTGGGGTCTGTCACATAGGGGTCATGGGTCAAACTATGGGGCTCCCCATCACTTCTTATTGCCTGGGCGAGTGTTAAATGTCTACATAGCGAGCATTACACCTCATCACATCATAGATAGTGAGAGGTGAGTGCAGTTGGACCACTAGGCCCTTAAACCCAGTGGTACAGGGTACCAATCCTGCACCCTGACTGGAACGTCAGGCCCATTGGTATAGCTATTAAGAATACACTCTCCCTTGCTACAGCTATCCATCATAGTGTTAAGCATTGAAGACAGCCACATAATAATTCCAGGGGAGTAAAAGTCCTTTGTAGCTCATTTATTCAGAGATAAAGCATAAAATACCCCATAGTCCCATTGTAACTCAACTGAAACTCATTGACTAACTCTGGAAATTTAAGACCCGACTAAGTCCTGATGTCCTCTACAGAGGACATGTGATAAAAAATAAATAAATAATATTTTTGAATTTTTTTTTTATGCAAAATGTTTCTTTCAAGTCTAATACTTAAATTACATAAAACAAATCTTGATATCAAAACTTTTTTTCTTCTGGGTCCCAGGAGGATATTTTCCACCAGGAGAGCCTTGTCTCACTTCGAAGGTGTCGAAATCCGGCGCTTGGGCAGTGACTTGCGGCGTCAGAAAAAAGGCACCCTTTAAGTCCTACCGTAGCGCCGGCGCTATGTTTTCTATGTCCGGAGTATTATTACCGTAACTCCGTCAAACTTTGTCCGATCAGAAAAATTCCAACGGTGCTGGAAAGCAGAGAACTGTGGGCATGCGCACATATAAGATTCATTACGGTAGTCCCAACCATACGACGTAGGCATTTATAACAAAACACCGGAAGTACCGGAAGACCGCTACACGGCTTCTCAGTACCATAACTCTGCGAAAGTTTGCTCAATCTGAAAAATTCCAACGCTGACAAAGACCTGAGAATCTGTGCTTTCTGTCAATATATGATGTGTGGTATATGTTATGGTAATATGGAACGGTACCGCCAAAACTGCAATTTTGACAGAAGACGAGGGAAAAAACAGAGTGAAGGAAGAGAGGAAAACGAGAGCGAGCGAAAGAGTGGTGTTTTTTCAAAAAATAGCGTTATATGGTATTATTTGTTTGTGTCTGCGCGTGTCTGTGTTTTATTACACACATTTCCAATGTCGGGAAGACCATCAAGAACGGTAAAACGGCCGCTACGGTTCATAGAGGAGGACAGCGATTTGGAGGATGCTTCTTCTGAACTGAGGTAAGTTATGTGAATAGCATATGTTGTTTTTAGCATACCTTGTTTGCAATACTTGCAACAAGTTTCCTGTGTTTAGCTCAACTTTATTATAATTATTTGTCAGAGAGTGTGTGTGTGTGTCATAATGTCAGACACATATTATTTGTACATATTACGATGATGAAAATCATTTGCTGCTATGATAAAAGGGAGAGATTTTCATTTGTTATTATCCATTTTACTTTCAGTGCTTACTCCTCTGATGAAGAGTCCTCCAGTGACAGGTATTGACATTGTGCCTTCTGTAAAATTATTTATTTTGTATTATGTGGATTTTTGTGTGGAAAATTGAAAGCACTTGTAATTGAAAAACCTTTATTTGTTGGTTAGGGGAAATTCAAGTTACACTGCACATATGCACCTGGATGATTTTGGATTAGGTGTGTTTGAGTGTGGGACTTGACAATTTTTCCCATTTTTTCCATCACTATCAGTGTTCTCTCTAGTGATGAGCAGCCATCCTGCAGTGGTCCCTGCCATGGTGACATCCCACCACGAGGGAGAGGGAGATGCAGAGGCAGAGGCCCTCAAGGCTCTGCTCACCACTCACCATCACACCAGCGTTGGAAAACAATGGACGACTCTGATGAGGCGGCTCCTACTCCCCCTAGATTTTTCCCCAAACGCCCCCCTGGTGTTCAACTCCCTTTCAACCTGGGTAACCCCAGCCCAGGTGAGATCTTTTGCAGGTTTGTCGATGCAGAGGTTCTCCAACACCTGGTTGAATGCACCAACAAAAAAGCAGCGACTAACCAGGAGAAGGGGAAAACATTTGTCTGGACACCGGTTTCAACTGATGAGCTGAAGAAGTTCACTGGGCTGCTGCTCTATATGTCTGTAGTCCAGATGCCACAGTTGAGTGACTCTTGGCGCCAAGGTACAATTTTTCACCAGCCTTACCCTGCAACTGTCATGTCCCGCGACCGTTTCCGGCTCATTCTGAGTAACCTTCACATGAGTGACCCAAAGGCAGATGCAGAGAATGATGCGATGAAAGGTACGGAAAATTATGACCCCATCCATCGGCTCAGATCGCTCCTAAACATGGTCCGCATGCGTTGCCTGTCCTTCTACCATCCCAAACAACACCTGGCAGTGGATGAGAGGATGGTTGCCACCAAGGCCAGACTTGGCATAAAACAGTACATGAAGGCAAAGCCAACGAAATGGGGGCTGAAGCTGTTTGTGTTGGCCGACGTGAATGGATACACGGTGAACTACATCCTGTACACGGGAAAGGGCACCACACCTGTCTCAGGGAATGGGCTTTCCTTTGATGTAGTTGTAGAGCTGGTGAAGAAGGAGCATTTGGGGACTGGCTACATCATATACACAGACAACTTTTACACCAGCCCCCTGCTCTTCCGTCACCTCATCCAGGAGGGATTTGGTGTTTGTGGCACATACCGAGAGGGGAGAATCGGCGTGCCAAAAACAAAAGAGAATGCGCTGGACAAAAGGGCATCAAGGGGCAGCATCCGATGGATCAGAGATGGTGACCTTCTGTTCATCAAGTGGAAGGACACCCGCGAGGTCTCCCTCTGCTCCAGTGTCCACCCGGTCTACAGCGGAGACATGGTGGAGCGCTGGCAAAAGACGGGTGAGCAACACCGGAGAGTCTCCATCCCCAGACCCACAGCGGTGACAGAATATAATAAGTATATGGGAGGAGTTGACACCTCTGATCAAATGCTTGGAACCAGATCCGTCCACCGCAAAACTAAGAGGTGGACCACCACAGTGTTCCAGCATCTTGTGGACATCTGTGTGACCAACAGCTTCATAATCCACAAGGAGGTGTGTGCCAACCAGCAGCAGGCACACATGACCCGGCAGCAATTCCAAGAAGAGCTGACTGCACACCTACTTGGAACACCACTGAAAGTCTGTCCTCCTCCTCCACCAGCCACCCACCACTACCCTGACCCCACAAGCAGTGGGAATCCAGCTTCCCAGCAGTCGACCAAAGGGCGGCGAAATTGCAAACTTTGCAAAAGGTGCACAAGCTGGATGTGCAAACTTTGCAATGCACCACTATGTCTGCAACCAGACAGGAACTGCTTCAAGCAGTTCCATACTGAGCAATAAGCTAATGTGGAGATATTGTTATGTTTTATTGTGATAGTATAAAGTTATATTGTTAAGATTATAGTATTGTTGTTATGTTGTTATAGTTTTTATATTTGACTTGAGAATGTTGAGAATGCACTTTTTCTGAGTATGTATATAGTTATCTTTTGCACTGTTTTTTGCACACACATGTTTAGGTTCACATTTCAAGTGTTCAATCAAAAGTTCATGTGCAATAACAATATGTGACTTGAGAATGCTGAGAATGCATTTTTTCCACATTTACACTGTTTTTTGCACTAATTTTCGCCTATGTATATTGTTATTTTTTGCACTGTTTTTTGCACATCCAGAGTCCCAGACTCAAAAAATGACTGGTGATTATTCTGAACATGTGTAGGTTCCCATTTCAAATGGCAAAACAAAACTTCATGAGCAATAACAAAATTTGTTCTCATAAAAGCCATGAAAAAACAAATCCGTTTTTGTATTTTTCTTCTTTGAAACTGCTGACAACTCCATATAATGTGCAATAATCATTAACCAGATGTTGAAAAGTCAAGTTCAAGTATCCCTGGAAAAAGGGACCAAAGCTCTAAGACTTAGGGCATTTCCTGACCATTTTACAGGCATAATAACAAAATATGTCCAAATCGCCATTTTTAGCCTCAGTAGATAAATGTCGGCATGATATGCGGCAGGTTGCTATTATAGTTTAATGGTGCCCAGTGGCACCAGGGGGAAACACGGTGGGACAAGGATGAAAGTTAAAGTGGCAAAAGTCCGACTAGGGCAGGCAGGTGGGGTGGTGGATGGGTCCAACAGAGAGCGGTGTTCTTGTCCTGTAAGATTCTGAAGCCAAACCCTGTTTCCTAACTTTTGTTGCCTAAACCTAACCATGTGTAAAAACGTCAATTCACAGTTGTGCCGACGTTAATATCCTGTAAAAACGGAAGTGTGGCGGGAAAGATGACATCGCAAGTAACAGGCAGAACTTGACACAGTGTCCAAGAATGTCAAAACCCAACGCACCAAGGGTACCTTGTACGTCGTATGTGGACGTGGAAAGTCCATGGCTAAAACATCAATATGTGCCGAGGTCAGAGTGAGAATGTGTTGACCAGGAGCAGGATGGGAAATAGTCCTTAAAGAAATGTAGTTGTACAATTGTCTTGCACATAGTGGTCCTGCAAGATCCCCAATCTTTGCAAAATCTTATAGTGTGTGACTAATAACTCACATTGATATCAGAGGGTGTCAGACTTTAATCTTTTAAAAGTATGTTCAATGTCTTTTCAAAGTCTTCTAGTGCATGGAAGGCATAAGAGACACACAGCACTACAAGTACTCTGAGTAACAGCAGCAGCTTTCACAGTTTGCAGGCAGCAGGAATAATATCCACAGCACAGATTTCTCTCTGACTCCAGTATATCAAAAAAATCTGGTGCCCGCCCCCAGCGATAGCTTCAGTATCTCTCAGCACATGGGCAGTAGTTTGGCATGTACAGGAAGTGTCGACGGCAGCAAGTTTGTACAGGAGCAGTTATCGGCAGAGTCAGGTTGAGTTGAGCAAAACAGCAACACTTGGGAAACATTGTTTGAGAGGCCAGTTTGGGCAAATCTAACTCTCAACTTGGCCAAGTGTTTGTTTGCTTTAGTTACTGTGAGATATCTGGGGGGAAAATGTGGCCTGTGGATGCAAAGACCTCAGCCAATCAGACATACCCATCTCCCTTTACCAAAAAGGAGTTCATGATATCAGCAGTTACTACCATAGTTTGGTGCTAACTTTTCCTATGTAGTTGTCCCTCTCACCAAACGTCTTAAGTTGAGTGCAGCTCAAACAATTCAAGTCACTGAGTAACAGAAAAAGAACCTCTGACATTTATCAGGGCTTTCGAAATGTACATGTGGTGACCACTGTGTATACAGATTACATGCCGTTGATTTTCCTGTAACCACTAGATGGGCCTGTTTCTGTAGCTGTATCATTTAGATGTACAGTATGTCATATCGAGGGCACTGATGATAATTTCTCATGTCCTGACTCTCAACCATGTCTCCTTTAGTATATTACACAACACTTTCCACTCATCCATGCCCTCGAAACAGCACTTATATAACTAATTTACAAAATCTACCTTTATTTATTTAATTAAAAAAGGCATTCTGTTAAACGCACATGTGGCTCTCCCATCTTCTCAGAAAGTTGGATACCTCGTGGTTCTTTTTTTAACTGTGTAAAATCCATCAAAGGGTAATTTACAGAGTTAATGTGCTGATATGCTCTGGCTGTTATCTGTTGTACATCGTATCTTCTGATGTTCTCAAAGACAAATTTCACACCACACTAGATAAGCTAACAAGATTCCGCCTTTGTTGTTGTTTCACTCGCGGCCACAGCTGTCTAATCCCCCGCTCAGGGAGACAGTGAGCTGGCAGCATTGGTCGCTTCCTGTATGTTTCATGTTTTATCTGTGAGGTGTGACACAGTTTTGTCCCAAAATCTATCTTTGGAGTATGAACACACATCCCTGTAGGCTTGAAAAGTGGCTGCAGAGTTTTGTAGTTTTGTCTGTAATGGCGAATGGAGGTGGTGTTCAGCTTAGATTCATGCTGTTGACTAGTTTTCACTGTGGGGGAAGAAATATCAAAACACCCAAGGAGTTTGTGTGTTCCGTAAATTTATGGACAATTTTCATCTCGATACTCAGCATTACCCTGTCAAACTCACTGGGAGATATGTTCAGGGTGTGATGTAGGCTGCTCTGATGCATTGTTCGTACACATACCTACAAAAAGTAATGCGCCAGAATTTATATATAACCCAAATGATCATGAGCCGGTAATTTATAAATTATATAACCCAATATTTGGGAGGGCTGCAATCCCCTGAACAATGCAATGACCAGAGTAAAGAAGTATATATAAAGAGTCAAAGCCCACATACAGAGGCAGGTTGGGGTAGAGGATGGGTCAAAAAAAAACACAGGACTTTTAAAAGGACGCAGCTGTTCATGTCCCATGTGAAGCCAAGTCTAAACCTATGCAACTTTACTTTCCTTAACCCAGGGGTCGCGTTAACCGGATATTTTTACAACAATGACCGGAAAATCTGAAGGCCATTGGTCATTTTGCAATTACCACACCTGCCCACTTGGCGGCAGAGTGCACAGTCAGTGGTTTAAATGGCTGCCGTTTTCACACTGCAGAGAAAAAGTCATCTGCTTCATGTAGCGTTGTTGAGCCCTGGACACACCAGATGCGGTAGTGCTGCAGAAGTCCTGCGAGTATACTCACAGGCGCTTGACTGTCCACACAGGCAGCGCATTTCTCCTGCGCTCTCCGCACCGGTTAAACATCGACTCCACTCGTCTGTTCCCGTCAGTACTCGTTTTTTCACATCAACAGGTCATTTTAAACATGGGTAAGTCCATATTTTAATCATTTTTTATAACGTAATAAGTTAATGACAATTTGTCATTGCATGTCCATGTATTGACTGAGCATGTTGGATAAACACTGAATGAATAGGGCATATTGTTCTGATCATTTAATTCATGTAGTTATGCCTGTAGGCTCGGTGACACAAAATTAAAGTTGTAATGAAGTGATTAGGGTATTGAAAAATGTGTTCGGTTATGCACTGTTGTGTTATTTTAAGTTATAAACACGGTATTTTCTCCTCACGTTCCTCAGTGCATGCTGTTGTTATTTTATTTTGAAAATTGGCCGGATTCTCTCGTCTTTTCTGTGTCCGACTTCCTGTTTGGTACGATCCGCTCGATCCAGTTTGACAGAAGCGCTCGCGGCTCGCGTGAAAAATAGACCAGATGCCGAACTGAAGCGCTGCAGTGTGTGGATGTCTGTTCATCTTTTCGTTCATGTCCTTATTAATGCACACTTTATAACTTGCTTGTTGGATTTATTAAAAACGAATGAATGAAAGCTAAATGTCTTTGAATATCTTTATTATCATTTAAAAACGAAAATTAAAATGACCGATAAAAATAGATTATGACCGGATTTTTATGACCCTGTCGGTCAAAATGACCGGCGACGAAAAAGTCTAGCGCAACGTCTGCCTTAACCTAACCTATGTAACGTGACAAACACCGTTCATGGGGCACTAATTTGTTAGATATCACAAAAACCTTTGCATGTGCATTCTTGTAAGATATCATATGACCCACTGTATGAGGATACGTTGAGCAGAGTGGACTCTCCTCTTTTTTTCTGCCCATTGTATTATTACTGGACTGTAAACAATGACTTACTGGAGCCTTGATTGCTGGACGGTGCCGCTGAGCTCTACCTTTGCAGGTACCCGCCACTCAGATGTGCATTTCCTACCTGGCTTCCGGGTTAGTGACATGGTCCACAGTTTGGCGTGGTCTGCGGTTTGTCATGGCTGGTCCCCACACCATGTCTCTTCAACCCGGTCTCATTCAGAAGTCGTCATATACCAGCACTGGGGCAGTGACTTCCACGTTAGACACCGGCGAAAAAAGCTGACCTTTTACACTGGTATGATATGCGGTCAGTGTGTAACGACGCTTGACGGCGACAGGGGGAAACACAGCTGGACACCAATAAGTTAAGGAGGCTAAAGAGGGGTAATGGATAGGTGCAACAATCATCAAATTTCGCCTTGGAGGCCAGTGTGTACTCACATATAAATGCAAAGTTATTTTTTCTAAACCCAACCACATGCTTTGCTTTTGTTGCCTAGACCTTACCACGTGAATGTTAGCTTAATGTAACAATGTGCATTTGTTGTTGATGGGGAAAAAAAAGTCAATTCATGATGTTCTACCGACATAGTACTTATATTTTGAAAGAGCCTGTACAGTACGCAAACTTTACTGTGAAAGCAGAAGTGTATTTTGAAAAGACACAATACATGTAAGAGTCCCAGAAAGTCAACAACACACCTGGCTATCTTGCATGTCGTATGTAGACATTGAAAGTCCACAGCCAAGCGGCATTTATTGACAAGGTCAGAGTGAGAATGTGTTGGTCTCATCATGTTTGGGTTGACAGTGATTTTAAAGAATGCATTGGCTGCCGCCCTTTCTATCTTCATTGTGTGTATGTGTGTTTATTTAAGACTAATTTTTCCCTCTGTCTGCCAAGCTGCCTGCACAGCCCCTGGACCCAGAAGCTCCACCCCCTCTGTTTTGATTGGTGCGGCCTCTGCTGCTTCTGATCATCCAGTCCACAGCTCACCTGGGTCCCTGATTGGTGCGGCACAAGTGCAGTGGGCCAATCCCAGCCACTCAATCAAGGCCATCATCTATAAGTGCCCTGCCCGACTTGTAGCATTTGTATCTTGTTATAAGCTTTTGTAGATCTTGGAACCTTTGAAGTGTGGCCAGGTTGTTATAGATTGTTAAAACTTCTCGACTGATTCCAAACATTTCCATCCATTCTTAAATAATTATTTGTATTAGAGACACTAGGTGCAGCAGTGCTGTTTTGTTGTTGTTTGTTTTTAAAGCCAGATTAGATAATCAGAATTTGTTTTCCTTTTTATTTTTAATTAGTTAGATCATATGTTAAACTCCTAGTGAGTCCTCTTTTTGTTATATTTGGTCTTTGAGTTAAACAGCACCCACTTTCTTGGTTGTTTCTGAGTTTTTATTCTTCCTCTTTTGAACCACACATCTGAAACACCTGGGTGGATAGATGCAAGCCATGGTTTTGTAAAAACAGCATGGGAAATAAGTTCACTCAGTCAAGGGTCTCAGTTGACTCACATAAGAGTATTTTATCATCTTCCACCATGAATCATTTGTGGACCTCGTACAGCACCATTGTTCTTCATATAGCGTGGGAAATAACAGAAATCAGAATACAGAGTTGGGATTTGATGATGACAGCAAAGTGCACCTTTGAGAGTTTTTGTAGATGACTTTAAGAAAATGTCTCTTCTCTCTCTGCAGCCAGAGGTGGACACATTTCTGCTGGTCCATGCTGGTGTTTTCAAGTGTACCACCTGGACAAAGTATCCCTCTGAGTGAAGCATGAAAGGAGCTGCTTTTACGATATTAAAATCATTCAGCAGTAGGAGGTGAGATAAGAGCATGAATCCATTATTCTTGTCCTTTTATGTGAACAAGAAACTGAATGAAATTTTAGTGAGAAGCTGTGAAATTTCATGAAATAGGCACATAAGCTCTGACACTGATTTTGTATATCATCTGTGTTTAGGTGGTAGAGAAGTACATCACATGGAAGATCTGAAGTTATCCAGTTTTGTATGAAGTGGCACCAGCTTACCACCTTTTCTAATACTTGCTTTCCAGCCATCCAGGCAGCCTTTGGTTTCACTGTATCTCCTGACTAGGCCTGTCCCGTTTTTTTAACACACACTCCAAAAGAAACTTGTTGAAACTTTAAACAATAATTTATTGTACAAAACGGGTGAAACATACGTTGACAAAAACGGTTCCATAATTCATATTAAAAAGTCGAAAGATAACGAAAAACAGCTACCAGTTAGAGGGAATAGTGATAAAGTGGTAAAACTTTGCACTGATCCACAGCCTCAGATGGATGCGCTCAAGTGTGCCGTGCGCACAAGCTCAGTTATAGGCTACAGGGACAGTTTTTGCTATGGGCAATGTGGGCGACCGCCCAGGGCGCAATCTATGTGAGGGCGCACGAGCGCCCTCCAAAAAAAACCCAAAAAAAACCCCAAAACTCGCCAGTTTTCTAGACTACCGCTTCATTTCCACGTCAAGTTAGTGGAGTGGGCGCTGGGGCGCCCCTATTATCACGTTTCAACCAGCAGCAGAAAAGGGGGTGGGGGGGATGGTTTGCAGGGCATAAAACTAGCCAGGACCAGGCTATACTATATTTTCACATATTTTCACCAACAACAAAAAGACTACGTTTAGCACCAAAAAAATGTAAAAAAAAAACAACAAAAAAACCTACCCATAGAAACGAATATTCGAATATCCAAATATTTGGGTACAGCCCTACTCCTGACATAGTAAAAAGAAATTCCAGAGACATGAATGTTGCTTAAGATGTTTCATTACACATAACACTTACAACCCATTCATTAGTTTTGACATTGTTCAATTTTCATTATATCCTGCTTCCATTGAACAAACAGACTAAAAAATTGTTGGTGCATTTAAAGACACCTATGGCTGCACTTAAGAAGCAGATGGGTTTTTCCGTGTTCATCCTGTCTTTTTGCCGTACATCATTGTTGTATCATTATGTCATTATATCACATAGAGAACAGAAAAGAGCAAACAGGATTGTTGTGAAAAGATAATGGATGTGTCTGAAAATTCTCCATAGTTCAGTGGGATGTGAATCACCACATAATGACTAGTATTTCAGGTAGTGATTAGGTAATTCTTTTAATAAACACTGGGGTAATAGTGAGTCAAAGACCTGTGATGTAATTCCAAGGCAGCTCATGATAATTATGACGTCAGCAGTGTAACACCCTGCAGGGGCTATTTGCATAAATCTCTTGGTAAGCCCAAAGGTAGGAAAATAAAAACATCGCATTTATAAACCCTGCTCTGTTTCACAAGTATCACTTATTTTAATAAAGAGCATGTGTGCAAGTCTGATTTCCATCCCCACAGTTAGATTTACATACTGTAAACTGGTTTTGAATCGACTGCTCATGTTAACACCTATCTGCTCCACCAGTTTTTAATGGACAAGAACAGCAGTGAATAAGACTGGACGTAGTTAATGAGCATGGGCATCAGTCATACATGTAGACCCTGGAGTCTGTCAGACCATAGTGGAAAAAGTCATGAAATAATTAACTATTAAATAGTCAAAGTCAATGGGAAACAGCATGGGAGGCATTTAATAAGTGTTTTAGTTCACACTGATGCTGATTTGCATGACCTTTAAATTACTTTCAGCCAAATGAAAAATAATGGACCTTACTCTTTTGGTTGGGTTATAGCTGGAATGGAAGTGAGGCCTTAAAACACTTACATTAAGTTTTAATACAATGGGCATACAGTACAACCTATGAAATGACCAGTGTGCTACTGAGCATTTTTAAATTTAAATGAAATGTGTATTTATTGTTTACCTGTGCCATGTTATACAACCAATAGGACAAAATGGTCCTCTGTTCGGTGTAACGATCGTAATTCATGAACAGTGATCTTATATAGTTAAGTGTGGTGAAGGCGGCACAGCGCATCATCAGGTCGAAGCTCCCTGGACTGGACATTATTTACACCAACAAACTCAAGAGGAAAGCCCACAGTATCCTCAAAGACATTACACACCCCGGCCACTCCATGTTTGAACTGTTACCATCTGGCAGAAGGTCAAGGACAATCAAATCAAAAACCAGTAGACTGAAAAACAGCTTCTATCTCAGAGCTGTGGCCTCCATCGCTCCACCATAATACACAGGGTTAAACATGCCCCATCACTGCTGCTGCTATTATTCTATTATTTTACTATTTTACTTCAAAATTGCACTGACACTCTTTTTTTACTGCACTGACACTTTTCATTGCTGCTGCTCTCAACTTTGTGTGTTTGGTTCTTATACCAAGGAAGTCAAATGGAATTTCATCGAACATTTGTGTAATGACAATAAAGACACACAATCCTCGTGTAACAGCCGGTCTCCTGGTATCTCCTCCATGCTCTTGAGACTGTGCTGGGAGACACAGCAAACCTTCTTGCGACCGCACGTATGGATGTGCCATCCTGGAGGAGCTGGACTACCTGCGCAGCCTGATTGGTCTGCAGGTACCGCCTCATGCTACCAGTGGTGACAAGGGGCTCTAGTTTCGCAGACCGGGCGAGGCGGAGGCGCAGCGCACCTGGGCTTCGCCAACTGGGTGTGGCCAGGCGGATTTTGCAAGTTTGGCACACCGTGCGCGGTGGCGCAGCTACTCGTCTGTCCCACCTCCGTCCCTCCTACCTGCGCAAGTCGGAAAGATGGAGGAGAGAAGGCGTGGAGAGGGTTTTACCCATCACACCAATCAAATGAGCCCCTCTCCTCGCCTTTAAATGCGCCGCGCGAAGGCGTAATGAGAGTTTACTCAATTCACCATGGCAGAAGACAGCAGCAGCGTCAGATGGCCAAACTTCTCCCAGGAGGAAACTGATGTTTTGGTCCGGGAGGTCCAAGCTCGCAGTGTCCGATATATATACGGAACTGCGAGCAGACCTTCACGGGCTGATGATGCAAAGGTAGCCTGGGAGGAGGTCACCACAATTGTAAATCAATGTTGCGTCCAGGAGACTGTGGCTGTTTGTGGTTGGCTGAGAGGGATGTGAACTCATTAGTTTGCAGCTGTGTTAATCAAATCAGGTTGGGTTTCCATTACGCGTGCCAAACGTGCCAAACGGTGCCAATCCCCTTTGATCTGACATCAGATGTGACGGGACAGTTGATATAGAGATACATTTATGTGCTGATTGCAGATAGTTTCATTGAATAGTGGTTTTGTGGGTATTTATTGCATCGTTAATGTGCCTGACATTCTGGAAACCTGCCTGTGAGGTTTTGGTGACGTGTGCGCACTGTCTGCCGGTCAGCCAAACTTTCACTACACCGGCTGCGCTCCGCCTGCGCTGACAGTAGACCTGGTTTCAGCTGGCGAGCTTTTAGCGCACCTTTGGCGAAGCCTATTGGCACGAAACTGTCACTGCGCCAAGCTGGATCTGTCGACACCTCCCCCTGCTGCGCCGCCACACCCATCTCAGCGCACCTCGGTCTGCCAAACTGAGCATGTCTTGGGTGGCACTGCTCGAAACTAGCTCTGCGCGGGGTTCGCCACCCTGCAACGCGCCGGGAAACTATAGAGCCCATGGACACTAGCAAAACACAAAACTAGAGAAGAATCAGTCAGGAAGGATAAGGAGAGAGCAACTGTCTGTGGACACCACATGTAAAACCAATACCAGGAGACCATTGCACCTGTTGTCACTTTCATTCACAATCACTTTTGCTTTCTAAATAGACAGCTTGATATCCCTGAGGTTTAACTGACTTGGTGTTATACTGTGACCATTAAGTGTTCACCTACATTTTTTGAGCAATGTATTATTTTTAACAAGTCCAGTCTTACATCTGCATTGCAAGGAAATAATTATGTGACTTTGACAAAAACCCATGCTCACTATAGGCGATTTAATCCTAGCAAGCTGAACATTTCTGCCAGTAACGTGCACTTTAAAACAAAAATTGCAGATGAAATGAGGGTAATTTGTATTCAACATTTAAAAACCACCGGTACAATCTTTAACCAATAGCTTATCTTTTGCATGGGCATCAGTCATACATGTAGACCCTGGAGTCTGTCAGACCATAGTGGAAAAAGTCATGAAATAATTAACTATTAAATAGTCAAAGTCAATGGGAAACAGCATGGGAGACATTTAATTAGTGTTTTAGTTCACACTGATGCTGATTTGCATGACCTTTAAATTACTTTCAGCCAAATGAAAAATAATGGACCTTACTCTTTTGGTTGGGTTATAGCTGGAATGGAAGTGAGGCCTTAAAACACTTACATTAAGTTTTAATACAATAGGCATACAGTACAACCTATGAAATGACCAGTGTGCTACTGAGCATTTTTTAATTTAAATGAAATGTGTATTTATTGTTTACCTGTGCCTGAGGTCATGTTTATGCTTCACTGTCACAAAATGTTTCAGTGGAGGCAAAAGGTATGTCAACAACAGATCATTTAAATTCCAGACTTAGTTCTCATTTCACAAAGTGCTCTGTGGTAAAATATGACAAAAGAGGCAGGTGTGGGAGGAAACGTCACCCCGAGAAGTTCAAATGGAACTTGGCAAGGACACAGCGATCATTTCATCTGTCACTACTGCTTTGTTTAGTCATTTAGTTTGGGAGCTGAAGACAAACACTGTGCATTCAGTCAGAAACTCGCTCAGGTTATCCAAGGAACTCTCATGCAAAGTAATGATGTTTTGACACAGACACACACACATGCATTTAGTGGGTTACAACTTCTGTTCGGCTGTGTTTGGAAAATTTAACATCCTTTATCCCCTCCAGCTTATTGCATTTAGGGAGCTGTGTACTCACTTGTGTCAAAGGTAAATTCATTCAAAGCTCCAGTGCAGCTGTGTTTTTTAGATCAGTCTGTTCCCGCAGGGAGCTGCTTTGGGTGTTTATACTTCAATATAAATGAATTCATTCCAATGACAGTTGAGTCTTGTGCCTAGTTTATGTCACTGATCATCATTCTGCAATTAGATCACAGTTTACAGCTACAGTATAAAGCAGCATTATCCAAGGAAAAGATTTGTTTCTGTGTCTAAGAGGTGAGCATGAAATAGTGGCCTACACTTAAAAATAAAATGTAGTTTTAATAGTTACTTATTTACAGTTTATTTCATTTTGTTCTGTCAATGAAAATAGCTCATGCATACATGCATGCATATGAGCTAACATTGTCATTGAGAGGTGAAGGGCATGTGGATGGTGTGACACCTCAGCAAGATGGCTCCCAGGTTGCAACAAATCTGGGTGTCTTTTTAGTGAGACATCAGTGCCATCACCAAAACTGGATACTTAAAGCCCAAACATGATCTTTTCCTAACCAAAACACAAGTGGTTTTGTGCCTAATATATCTGTTACATAATAATATACTAATGTCACATATCTCTGGTGAACAATGCCAACATGTATTTTGGTGATTGGATTGTGCTGACAGACCAGAGTACCACTTTTTTGGAGCAGTGTGCATTTTCTGCCACCAGCAGTTAGTTTTAGTTGGGTGTTCTGTAGCTAGTAGATAGTTTTAAGTTTAACTGCTTTGTATTCTCTGTAACTCTTCTCCTTCCACCTTTTTCTCTACTTTTTCTCCCCGTCCAAACTTTGTTCCATCATCTTACATTTTCTTCTCCTGTTTTCTTCCTCGTATCCTCTTTGCTGTCCTCCCCTTTCTTCTTCTTCTTCTTCCCTCCTTTGCCTTCACACCACTTCTTCTCTCCCCTCCTAAGCGACAACAGAAGTCCCCCTGCACCACATCTCCTGTCTCAGCTGAAAGATGAGGAACATCCTGTCGTACATCATCTCAGCTGGGTTCACATGAGGTGTTTGTAATATTATGGGTTATGCCTTTCAGTGCCATTGACCAGACACAGCATGTTTAGTTCCAGTTTGATTCATAATGATGCCCGCAGTTTTATCCACCTTGAAACCTGGAATAACCCATCACATCAAACAACTTTAATTGGGATTTGTTAGCAGCAAAATCAAAGAAAAACAGCCTCAACAAACAACAAATGTGCATGTCTCTTATAATTACTAATTTTAATTGGTAAAACTAATCAGATTAAAATCAGGATTTCATTGTCAGTTTCCTTGTTGCAGAGTATGTCAGTAATCAGATACAAACCCAGAAAACAAGGAGTATATAAAAGTTGTTGTTTTTTGTTTTTTTTATCGTGAGACCAGAGGGGCTTAATTAGCATAGAGTAAAACAAACTTGTATTGATTGGATAAAGTTGCTGCTGTTTATTGTGGTTCTTTGTGTCTTTTAGAAAATCCTGTGGAAGGTTGTCATCATACCTCAGAGATAGGATGTATTACTGACCGGGTCTCACGGGTACAGGCCCAGGGGCCAGACCATCTGGCTCATCTGCAAAAGAGACATGTAGCTACCTGGAAGAGACTCAAAAGGACCCCTTAGAGACAAAAAAATGACTACAAAGAGATACATAACAGCTGCAAAGAGACACTGAGAGATTTGACAACTACAAAAAGGGGAAAACAACCACAAGAAAAAACACAATGACATACAAGGAGACTTAAAAAAAGCTGGTAAAAACATAGAAAATGACTTCAAAGAGACACAAAACATCAGCTAAAAGAAGCTAAACAACTATAAAGTGTGCGTCTTGCTCCTATTGTAGGAGAGATGGTGGGACCTTCAGGATGTCTGTGCCTAGGGGCCCATTTTCTCATGATCCACCCATGGATAGAGCAATCATGTCTCCCTGAAATTACCTTTACATCCTCTACTAATTTAAAACAGCAAATATGTCCAAATGAGTCCTTCTGTGCAGAGTTGCATGTTTGCCCCGTGTCAACGTGGGTTTTCTCCAGGTACATGCAGGTAGGTTGATTGGTGACTCCAAATTGGCCGTAGACATTGACATTGGGTGAGAGGCCAGGTTCACCCTGGACAGGTCACCAGACTATCACAGGGCTGACACATAGAGACAGACAACCATTCACACTCACATTCACACCTACGGACAATTAACCTATCCCCAACCTACATATCTTTGGACTGTGGGAGGAAGCTGGAGTACCCGGAGAAAACCCACGCTGACATGGGGAGAACATGCAAATTCCGCACAGAAGGGCTCCCTCCTGGGTCCGAACCAGGAACCCTTTTGCTGTGAGGCGACAGTGCTAACCACTACCGCCCACAACCAACATGTAAAAGCAAAAATATAGTTTCTCTTTCACCGGAAAAAAAGCATTGCCTGCCAGGAGGAAAATACATTAAGTACACAAACATCATGGTCGAGAAGAATGATATCATATCAGTTGTTTTAAAGTGTCAGGAACCACCTTGAGAAAAAACTGTATGCTCTCAGACGGACTGGTTTTATCTTCCAAAAATCTTGTCGTCTTAATTAGTTTCCATGATTTTGTATAAACGTATAAAGTGTCTCAGGATAACCATCATGTTCCGGATGTTCCGCAAATAAATGCAAATTGGCTAACTGGGTATTGATTAAATGCAGCCACACAGTGCTGAACCCTGATTGTCCAACAACAGCAGCTTATCAAATTCAAATGAGTTGAGCCTGCTGGGCTGAGGCCAGTGTTGGGCAGCTTACTCAGAAAAACAAATCACTGTTTTCTCATCAAAATGGAAAAGTACATGCTGGACCCCAAATACCCCAGTCAGTGATTTATTAAGTAGGAAATAGACTATTATAAAATCAGCACACAAAATGATTTGCTGCAAAAATGCATCCAAGTATCTCAGTGAATTAAACCACACACTTACAAATAGCTTAATATTCTTGTCACTGTTAAAGTAAAATAACAGCTCCACTTTTCAAAGCAGCAGCTTGCATCTTCTCCCAGCCTTATGATTATGACTTCTTTAAGTCTTTTGACTGGTCCTCTCGGTGCTCTTCGTTTTTTCAGCACCTGCTGATAGGCAACAGGCAACACATGCATTACCACATGTATACTTTTATCAATAATTGTAATATCTGATAGTCATAAGTGATCAATGGTGGAGTGGCATGATTCCAGATTTTTGTATTGCCCAAAAATCCTTTAAAAGACCACAACAGACCATGTGTGTGTCTGTCCCTCAATACTTTCTAACTTCCTTAAAGCTGTAGCTGGTAACTTTATAAAAAACTCTAAGAACTCTACAAAACATATTTTAGTGTACTGTTTAACTGTAAAATGAGAACACTGGTCTGGCTGGTGGGCTGTGCTTGGTCAACTGTATCCAACATGGCCGCCAGGTAACAAACTTTCTCATTTCACAGCTAAACAGTACACTAAAATATGTTTCTAAAAACATCTGAGGCAAGAAACACGCAATGCAATTTCAGAACCTTGATTCATATTTGTTCAGCACTACCAAGTTTAACAGTGTGACTGTGCACAAACAGTGACTGACATTACTGAAAGCTGTGTTAGAGACTCTTCGGCGCCAAGTGGTTGTTTTCAGTGTGTTGCAGTAGATTCCAGAAAATGGCATCAGTAGGAATAGGAGAGGGACATTTTTTTTTCACAAATTATCTGTCTCATGTACTTCTAACAAATATAACAAAGTTATTTCATAAAAAGTGCCAACTGTAGCTTTACCCTGGCAGGACGGTGTATGTGGAATTGAGCCAGAATAAACTGCAGTGTGTGGTCATAATGTCAGAACATGTCCTTTCTTTCTTAAGTAAATTCTAACTGATAATTAAGAAATAGAAATAACATGCCTTAGGAAATGGTCAGCAGTACTGTATTAATCAGCAGTACTGTATTAATAGAAAATTTAATGGAATTTGTAAAACTATTTGCAGAGCTGGGCAAAGTATTTTCTGTTCTCTCTGCAGACGGAACATGAAACATGAATTCCCTGCAGCAGCTTCTGCTTTCATGTAACATATAGACTTTTTTTCTTTCTTAAACCAAACCACTGTGACGGTCGAACATGGCTCACCATTCCACCCACCACTCACAATGAATTGTAAAATCAAATTAAACAAAGATGACTGTATAACGCAGACACATGTTCTTTTTATATCTACATTATAACAAGTGCATTAAAGCAAATCAGCAAATCATCAGCAAATCAGGCGGCAGTAGCTCAGTCCATAGGGACTTGGGTTGGGAACCAGAGGGTCGCCTGTTCGAGTGCCCGTCCGGACCAAATATAGAGCGTGGACTGGTGGCTGGGGAGGTGCCAGTTCACCTCCTGGGCACTGCCAAGGTGCCCTTGAGCAAGGCACCGAACCCCCCAACCGCTTGGGGTGCCTGACCAAGGGCAGCCCCCTCACTCTGACATCTCTCCACTTTGTGCATGTATAGGTCTTGTTTGTGCATGTGTGTGTCTTTCAGACCTGTGTGTAATTGACAAGCAAGAGTGAAAACATTGAATTTCCCCTCAGGGGGATTAATAAAGTATATAAAAATAAATAAATAAATAAAAAATAACTTGAAAAGCACTCAGAGAGTGCAGACCTCCGCCAAGTAGGTGATATTCCCTCCCCCTCTGCATCAGATTTTGCAGCCTGCATCACAATTAGGTTATTTGCATCACTATTATTATTAGGTTATTATGCCTTCACCATGGAGACACTGTGGTGTATTTATTTCGTTTTTAGTTTGTACCAACACAGAATATAATGTTTTTTTGTATTTTTCACTTTCTTTTTTTCCAACACAGAACATTAATTTCAGCTTTAGAATTACAACAATATTTAGCAAGTCGAACGAGACGTGCTTTCTGGCCACCAGATGGCGCTATTTTCACCATCTTTAGAAATTGGAATTGCTGCTGAGGCTGTCAGACGAT
The DNA here is from genome assembly GCF_041903045.1 of Epinephelus lanceolatus. NCBI lineage: Eukaryota > Metazoa > Chordata > Actinopteri > Perciformes > Serranidae > Epinephelus > Epinephelus lanceolatus. Next base: position 39,299,343 of record NC_135744.1, on the reverse strand, counting down.
AGACTTTATTTATTATTTTATCCACTTTGCTTCAGCCGATCACCACCAAAATGTTATCATCTGTTCCTTGTCCCATTATCCACCTTTCCTGAAAATTTCATCAAAATCCGTTCATAACTTTTTGAGTTATTTTGCAGACAAACAAACAAACAAACAAACAAACAAACAAACAAACAAACAGACAAACAGACCAACGCCGGCAAAACCATAACCTCCTTGGCGGAGGTGATGAAATAATCCACTGTGCTAGCAATTTCAGCAGAGCGGCATGTATTGACTTCACCTTGTCACCCTTGAAGTGAATACTTATTTATCATTTTCACACCTTCACTTAAGTCTGATAATTGTATCTGTGAAAAAACATTTATTTCACTGAGTATATACTAGGGCTGTCAAAATTGCTCAAAAATGACATTCGAATATTCCTAAAAATAACTCATAGGTTCGAACCATTCGAATATTTTTTTTTCCGCATTATGTCCACAAGAGGGCAAACTAACACAAGGAAACATACTTGTATATGAAGCATAACTACCTGTAGGTATTTTTATTTCAACATAAACGTCTTTGAAAACATTTACATACCTACACATTAAAACACATAAAACAATTATCTATAACATTACGTTATAAATGACCGCGGACCTCTCACTCGCCCCCCCCTCTCTGACCCGTGACCACACCGCCCATGGAAGCGCTGCGAATAGCCTCGAAGCACTGGACCGTGACCGGCTCGCACCTTGCAGCGATTGTTTCGGCGTCTGGTCTATTTTCTGCGCGAGCCGCGAGCAAATGTGTCAAGCCGGGTGACGGAGACAACAGCTGGGAGCAGAACCGCTTGTCGACCAGCGTGGAGAAATGCGCGTCTGATGCCAACGCCCACTTGCAAAGAGGACAGCTGCGGTGGTGTTTTTTTCTCTCTCCACAATTGAATATCAATTTTCACATTCGAATATCCATTTTTTTTTTCAAATTCAAATTTAAATTCGAATTTAGAATATTCATTGACAGCCCTAGTATATACCCACTGTATGTATACCAAACTAATGTTTCCAGAAAAAGCTCACCAGGGTCTCCTGCAGTAAAGTTGCCATGGAGATGATGAGTGCTGTTCGGGTTGCCTTGTGGAAGATCTTAAGAAAATATATATTTCAAAGGCTTTGTATTTAAAAGGTGTGTCAGTAGCTGCTTGACAGAGTAGACTGAATGACAAAAACAATTCAGCTCACAACATTCAGAAAGCAACTCGTAGGAGGTGATTTACAGCTGCAACTAATGCATCTACTTTAATAAGTAGTCTTTTGCGAAATAGTCTGTAGAAATCAGTGTTTATTTTACATAAACTACAAATAAACTATTTCAAAAATCCACTTAATGAATAATTTCTTATTTTATGTGGTATTTTTGTCATATACAGATTTGCAGTAATGATTGGTGCTTTGTTTGTTGATGTTGTCCAGCGTCAAGTCTGTATTTGATCATGCAACAGTACTAAAGAATATACAGTAGCTATTTCAACACAAAATCTGGCACAAGGGCCCATCATGATACTGTGCACTGGGGCCCATGCTAACTACCGTATGCCACTGTTTTACATATATCACAGAGAAAAGGCAAGCAGCTACAAGTTGCAGGACTTTCACCAGGACAGTGGTGTGCAGAACTGTGTGTGTGAGCCTTTTTAGGTACATTCTCACCATGTTACTAAAGTAGCTTTACTTGCCTATACCCAATCTCTGTAACTCTATGTTAATTGACCCTTCGCCAAGTCTGCAGACTGGCTAATCATATCGTAGCATCAGGCCGGCTCAGACCAGGGTCCGACACAGCTGTGCTCCATTGACTCTAATGCAATCTTTTCAGATTTCCTTCATTTTCAGGCTGGTTTTGTGGATTTGGAGCTAAATGTGTCGTGTATTAATGATACTCGTTACCTGGAGAGGTTGAAAAGAGATACAGTATATGTTTCTTCCTTGCTCCAAAACCAAAATCAGACCTTGAAAAGTATAGGGTTAGCTAGCTAGCTACTGAAGATATAGTCTAGTGAATGTATCCAGCTTTTGCTTTTTAATGATTATACAGAGACCCTGGAAACTTTGCTGATATTCACCCGGCTGTGTGGCATCGCAGTGTGCGCAGATGAATGGTGAAGCCAAACACCATTCATCTGCACACACTGTGATGCCACACAGCTGGTTCAATATCAGCAAAGTTTCCCTTTATATTCATTGTCTTGTGTGGCGATCAGCAGTGATGTGGTGGTTCACTTTTACACTGTGATCTGTAGCCTAAAGTTCGGCTTTAGCTTCTAACTATCTTTGTCTTTTTAACCTGTTGTTGCTGCTGAGTCAGTTTGACATCCTGGATATATCCTTCAAACACAGACTGTAGACCCCTCTGTCTGCTTCTCTCTGGAATCACTCTTTCATTGTTCCAAAAATATCATAATATTTCTTCAGGGAGTGTAGTTAGTTACAGTGTGGGCTCCATGCTTACTCCATCAGCTTGTTGGACCATCACAAATGGGCGGGGCTTAGCGAAAGGTCAATTATGTAACTTTTTGTCAAGAAGGTACCATCATTTGTGGGGTGCTAATTAGAGGGATATCATACAAACCACTGTGTGTGCATTTTTGTAGGATACCATGCTAACCATTGTATGAGGGTATGTTGCCAAGTTAATAAGTAAGATGTAGTAGGACAGTGAAAATGCTACAAAGAATTCTGAAATGGCAAGAAATGCAAGCAGTCAGGTTGCAAATGAGCCGTCAATGTTTGTTCCAAGATCACCCTTTTTCAACGTTTTTTTTTCTTTTTTTTTTTTTTTTTGGTAGATGAAACAAATGATCTTTGAAGTTCAGAAATATATCGCTGCTCTTTTCCACTGTGGGTTTCTGTTAAGTGGTGCAGCATCATGCTGCTGCCAGTGCTCTCTGTTCAGGAAAACTGCCTGTTGGATCAGGTGCAATTATCTTTTGGTCTCTTTTGCTTGATTGTCTTTTTTTTTTTTTCTTCTTCTTAACTCATGCTCGTTGGTTGGGTTGAAAATGTTCAGCTTGTGAACATGAGTGTTCTAGTATACTATATGTGAATAAAAAGTGCCACACTTTAAATATTAGACTTATGATATAGCATTTATTAATTATTGAGGTTGTAAGTCTTTGAAATAAAGGGTATGTACTTGAAATCCTGAGGCAGCACATCATCATCATTAAATCATTCTGCGTTCTTTCTGTAATAAACTCATATGTTTGAGCGAGAAGCTTCCTCTCTGCTCAGCGAGAATTTTTAATGGAGCACATTATGGGGGTTTGCACCCAGCCATCGTGTTCAAGCTTCAGTCTGTTTGCTGTTTGCTAATTATTTGTCAGAACAGCTGGAAATGAAATTACATCACGACATATCTAGTGTTGATCTCCTATATAAACTATGTACGAGATCATATCGCAGACGGCGAGTTATTGATTTAATTATTTCTAGCATTAGAGATAAAGTCCTCACTGGCAGGGCTGTGAGGAGTGGCAGCGTTCCTGTTAGTTTGGAACAAACAAATTGTGATTTAATTTTCAAGGTGCTCAGCAGCGCTCAGCTTCAGAGGGAGTCAAAACAGCACAATGGGTGAGAGTTACATACCAACAGACATAATGACAGAAGTGGAGTGTGTTGCCGCTCTGGATCCATCTGATACAACTGGTACTTTCACACAATCTCTGCAGACAAATGAGTGACTGGTGTGAATTAAGTGGATACAGCACATAATACACCCAAGGCCCCTGGGTGCTCTCTATGTTCCTGACCTGACACTGTTCAGTTACGCTCAATACTTCAAGTAGGACACAAAATGCCTCTGGACCTTGTTAGAATAGTGGCTTGCTCTGACCCCTGTGCAGAGAGTCACAAGGTCATTGGATACTGGAACATTCTGACACACAGCATTAATATAGAAGAGCTTCTCTATTAATTTAATAAATGTAAAATGCTGAAGCCAGCTGTACTGATTGGTGGGATAATGCCATTAGCTCCCATTTGGAAACCTCTAAGTTAGAAATTACATTTCCAAATGTTACTGAACTGGATACCAAACTTCAAGATGGCATCCATACATTGCAGCAAAATGAAGGCAACTAAAAGTATTGACTCTCACTTTTTTTCTTTTTTGTTTGCTTGTTTTTGTTTGTTTGTCTCTTTGTTAGACAGCTAGTTGCGTCACATAGACCAGTGGTTCTCAAATGGTGTGCCATGGGATTTCTAATTGACTGTATCAGTATATTGTGCACACAACATTTCCTAATAAAGAGGCAAACTCTTGCTAAAAACATTAATTTAATTTATGTCATGAAACCTCCATGGGAAACATATATGTTGCCGTTGGTGCGTGGGAATTCTAAGTGTGTAACATATGAAAAGCCCTGATTGGCAGCCAGTGTGAGGGATGATAACATTTAAAAGGAGAAAGCTTTGGGTGGAACAATGGATCACTTTATTGCACGGAGCAAATTACAACAAATTACCAGTGAAGACGACCTACCGCCGATAAAAAAAGAAAAGAAAAACTGTCACGAAAGCTACCTGTCTTATTTTCTCTAATTTTATTGTCTTACACCGTGGTAAGAGTGATAACACATTACAGAAGCTATTGTGCACAGATGTAAATAAAAGTGTGCCTTGGGATTTTGGCTTGGCCTTTGGTGTGTCCTGGGCAGTTTGGAAAACCACTGCCATAGACTGTGCAGTCACATGATGTCTTGCATGTTTAAATAATAATAATTAGAATATTTCTCAGATTTGGAGAGTTTTAAAAGTAATAAATCTTCATAGTTTTCATCTTGCAAAGAGGAAGTGTTGAATGGCTGAATACCAACAAGTTTAGAGAGAAACGTTGACTTTTTTGTGAGTTTTACTTTGTTTTTGTTTATTTGGTAATTGGGAACCAACTTTTTAAAGCATAAACAGCGAGACAGTAATTATAATTTACCGTCCCCCCCTGCAGTTTCAGTCCCCCCAAATGTTGACCCCTTGGCCACGGTCTTGATAAACACAATGAGTAACTCATTTCTTACAATATAACACAGTGGGGGAAAAGACCATTCTGCTCTACTATTGTAACCGTGCTTTCTGCCTGGTGCTGCATTCATGTGCCATGGGAACCTTCAACCTTTAGGGCTTAATAGCTGGTTGATAAATGACTAATAAATATATGGAAGAATCCACTGAAGTCACACGAGTCTTTTGATAAAGAGCACGTTTGAATGACGAACATGATAGTTGGTGTTATCAGAGCTGCAAGCCAGCACTTACAGACACCTTGGCTCAGTTTCAAGACCCAGATCTGAATCCAACTTTGACATAATCTGCTCAGGCCTGATGTGTCATGTCTGCTGTGTCAAGAAACAGGCTGCTGTGGCTGCTGTATTACAAGTGGAGTGTGTAATGGCTACAAGGCAGTGACAAACAATGAGGAACAGTGTAAAATACTGCGCTTGTTTTAAGACAAAATATTCAGCCTTGCCACTCTGCGATTATGAGTAAATACACAGAGGCGTCAGATGCATAATCCCAAAATCAAATTAGGAGTAATTTCCGTCTCTTAAAATGAATGAGCTCTCATTTAAGGGAGTTTTTATGTGATCATTTCAAGCACCATTAGGGCCTGTGGAGAGGATCAAAAGTTAGCCTGACTTCTTGCAAATCCACTTGCTGAGTGCACTCAAGATGCATGCAAATGTATTCAGAGTCAGTGCAAGGGGAATTATCCATTAATGTGATATTAGTATGGGTGCTCTGTCTCACAGGTGTTGAAAATGGAACCTGACCATTTGTCTCTAATCACTGCATCAGTGCGACGCAGAACCTAATGGAAGGCGTTGTCAAACCTAATGGCAGAAGGTGCATTCTGCGATAAAACAGGGTAATTCCACTTCACAATAATCACAGGGGTCCTATCAAGTCGATAACTGCATTTACAGCAAATGTCTCTCAGCACAGACGGCGCAATTTTCTCTGCTGCAATCGCCGGAAACCCATTTTACTCAGGGATAGGAGGGAATTGGTGGGTGCTGAAAGCGAAATTTCCCAGGAGGGCCGGGACATATTGTGAAAATCACTTGTATTGGAATGCATCCAACAGATTGTCACTCAGAGGAGGGTGAATTTGGGAACAATATTGTGTACACTCATAGGAACAAATGTGCTCCAAGGTTGAAAGGGCCAGGCATCTCTACTCTGTGAAACAATTCATGTGACTGAGGTTAAGGTATTATTAGTTTACATGGTTTCATGTTTGAGCTGTGCAGCAGGGGTGTCCCCGACTAAGAACTTTCATAGTCGAATCTGATTTGACAGATTTTTCCTTTAGCCAACTGATCGTCGAATCATGTTGTTTTCCCCCTCATTGATTAATGAGCTCATTTGCGTCACTTTCTGCTCCAGAGAAAAGAGCTAAAACACCCAAATAAACAAATTTAATTCTTCAGTTGGCACAATAAGATAATGATAATAAAAGTAAAACGGTTATCATTTTATCTTTATCTTTATTCCTTTCACTTCATCAAGGTATGATGCTCTAGATGAGCGCAGACTCGCTGCAGCCTCATCCATGTCTTTAACAGGAGTCATTTCTGACTCGTCAGAACTTGCCATTTCATTCACAAATAAACATCCAAAAACATCATCAAAAGGTTTAGAAACAGTTTTCCTTCTTTCTGACTTCAAGTTACTTCATTAATCAACTCAGGTTCATACAAGTTCATCCACACGGACCGTGTGTCACCGCTGTCAATTATTTGGCCACGTCGGACAAAAAGTAGCCAAATAAAAAATCAGAGTCTATCAAGAAAACAATCAGCGGTGAAATTCGTTTCAAGACACTTAAGGTAAATGAATAATCCTTCACAAAAGTTTGATTTGAGAGCACATACCTCCTCCAAAGTGTTTGTTTATGCGCTCCGCCACCGTAAATCACCGTAGGCCTCGATGCTGCTCTGATGGTCCTGCAGCGCACTCACTCACCTCAGCTTATTTGGATCGAGCAACTGGGTGATTTATTCATGCGTAGTAATGATTATGCCTACTGATTAAACGCACGTCATTTTCCATTTTTTATTAACAGAAATTAGGCTGATGTTTGTATCTAAATAGGCTATATATCATGAATTACTAGAAAACAAATACATTCTACGTCAAATCAAGACGTTCAGCAGCAGTGAGCACCCCCATATAGTCAGAATGGTACGGTCTTGTTTCATAACCACATTTTGCGAAGATTCGATGGCAAGACTGGCAGTCGAATCAGACTTCTCCGAATCGAATCACCAAATCACCGACTATTCGGGGTCTCCCCTACTGTGCAGTAATGAAAAGACAGTTTGAATGCTGTAACTGGGTTTTCATTTTTCCAAGACAGATTTACTGACCATTTTTCCAGCAAACGTACACTGCTATGTGCTCATGTATTGGATTTTCGTTTCCATTGTTCCTCTGCAACAGAGATTGGAGAACATGTTGGCAAATACTCAGCTTCCACATACTGTAACAAATGTTTTCTGTTTAACCAACCAAATATAACAAATTCACTGATCTCACAGATTTAGTATCTTTACACACGGTTAAAATGAGCCGTCCTTTCAACGGTTAGGTAAACACACAGGTGGAAACTTCAGGGTAACCAAGGCAGAAGCCAAAAATCAGTGATCAATCCTCTTTAGATAAACTTGATGGGTGACAAAATGATCAAATTATAGAGAAAAAACTTGACAAAAGCTAAATACAGGGCAATGTTTCTTTAGTCACAACTCTTAAGAGTGAAGGTAAAAATCACTCTGCTTGAAATATTTAAATACGCACACTCTGAGTTGGCGTTGTCGTGGGTTGACTTTCATTTGTTTTAGAGGTTCACAAGCTGAAGTGTTTAGAGCCTCTTCAGAATGCCTCTACTGCCAAAGACTGATGATGATGACAGGCCCCGACACACCAAGTCAACTTTAAAGAACTAGAGTAAACAAAGATCAAGAGATGTGTCACCTCACACCACATGAAAAGTGTGCCTCCGCAAGAAGAAAAAACAAGTTGGTACGTATGACTTATGAAGTTCTTTATTGACTTTGGGAACAGTTTCACTAAATAATTTCATGTGACCAAAGATCCAGATGATGACAGTGCGATCTGACAAAGTTATTTCAAGATTCCCATAATTTCCAAATGAGTCAATGCCGTGCCTGTTGGTGGAAAACAGGACCCAAACTGTGAAATCCAGAATCAAATCACAGCATTGTAAGCCTAACCACCCACACCAAATCCTCCTTAACTCTATTAACCACAAACCCAGCAGTGAATATTGCAATAATAATGTGCGGTTATGACAAAATCCCACAGCACAGCTGGATTGGCATCATTTGAGAACCACTGGTCTACGGAACACAACCAGCTGTCTAAGAAAGAGACACTAGTGAGCAAAACAAAAACCAACAAACAAACAATCAAAATCCAAACAAAAAAGTGAGTCAATACTTTCAGTTGCCTTCATTTTATTGAAATGTATGGATGCCATCTTGTGGCTTGGTATCCAGTTCAGTAACATTTGGAAATTCAATTTCTAACTTAGTTTTCAGCAAGAAGCTAATGGCATTGGCCCACTTCTTATAGCTGGTCTGTTAATTGAACATTTTACATTTATTAAATTGATAGAGAAGCTCTTCAATATTAATGCTGTGTGTCAGAAAGTTCCAGTATCCAATGACCCTGTGACCCTTTGAACAGGGGTCAGAGCAAGCCACTATCTTTACAAGGTCCAGAGGCATTTTGTGTCCTACTTGAAGTATTGAGTATAACTGAACAGTATCAGGTCAGGAGCATAGAGAGCACCCAGGGGCCTTGGGTGTATTATGTGCTGTATCCACTTAATTCACACCAGTCACTCATTTGTCTGCAGAGCTTGTGTGAAAGTACCAGTTGTATCAGATGGATCCAGAGTGGCAACCATCCACACCAAATCCTCCTTAACCCTATTAACTCCAAACCCTGCCATCAGCAGCGCAACTGGGAAGCCATTAACAAAGTCCAGTGTATGCTTGCTGTAGTGGCTTTTCAGTTCAACATGGATGTCTTCGAAAGGAGACTGGCCTTGCAGGTTTGCCTGTGCAAACATCTCTACAGTTCTTCATTGAATAACTACAGGAGCAGTCAAATGGACTTAACTTCTCGGAAAGAAAGGGCACACCACACTGGGAAAAGAAGAGGCTTTTAGCTGCAGGCTGTGGAAGAACATGAGAGATGCTGTAAAAAAAAAACAGTGTCTTGGAAGGAGTGTTGAACCAAGGAGAAACAGATCGGTACATTTTTTGACTTGGAGGTAAACAGTAATTGTTAATGTAGACAAATGCAAGGTTTGGCGGTACATCACTGTTGACTATACTGTTTACTACCGTTGCCAGGCAGCCTACTGTTCCAGTTACATTCTTCTGGTAACACTCCTTGACTTCTTGCTTATCCACAGAATGATTTCTTTGTATGCTGCCTGGGGTTTTGGAGCATAACAATTTGCTTGCCAGAAAATTTCAAACATAGGTGTGTTAAGTATTTGAAGTATTTCTGGTGAGCACAGACATAAACAGCCAACCTACCTGATGGTATTGGGCTATTACAAAAAAAAAAAAAAAAAAAAGGTGTTTATTCACATCATTTAGCACATAATTAGTCACAGCTAATGATTAATTTTTCGTCTCTGGTTGGCCACTTCCCACTGGAGACCCCAACCAAACATGTACAGATTCACTGGATATGCAGACTTTGTTTCTCAGCACGTCTTTTGATGTGACAAATCACTACAGTGACAGGCAGGGTAATTTAAATGATAAGCATGTCTCTCCAGTAAAATTAATTTTGATATGTATCTAGCAAGCGTAGCCATGCTATCGCAGGGAGACAGCTGGCCTGGAGCCAAGGTAAAGCACTCATTATTTTCCAATTAAACTCAATGGTATCTGTCCAATTCATATCATGTAAGTGGCAGTGGCAGACACAAAGAGTCCAGGTTCTTTGGCGAAGGTTGGGTCTCAAATTTTTGTGTGTATTTATCAAATAGCATTTTGTTTCACGATAATAATATTTGGATAATGCAACAATGCCGCTCATTCTGTGGAGACAGTTCTAAAGGTGTAAGTCATTTCCATAAGGAGTGGTAATGATTTATATTCCCAGGTCTTGAGGCAACAGCTTAGAGAATACAGTGGTCAGCAACCGCCGATTGATTCTGGAAGACTGAAGATGTCGTTTTGTCCTTTGTCCTTTTATGTCAATGACTTCAGCTTTAAAGCTGTTGTGATTTTAAGTTGATGAGGCTGCGATTGCTTCCAGAGCTACCCTCCCTGCAGATATGGTCAGGATGTTAATTCTTGGCTGTACTGAATAAAAATACTGAGGAAACCCCTTTATTTGACTAGATGATCAGGCAACGCAGCTGATGTTCATGTAAAGGAAAAGTCTTAATATATTAAATATGTAAAAAACAACATTGTGCTGACCATTTCAGTTAGTTTGAATTTCCCCATCCTGTATGTAGCACTCCAATCCCAACTCATTCAGATGCCCCATCCATTCCAATCTTTGTAACTTTAAGAAGTGTGATCAGTAATATTTGTGGCAGTAATATCTGTTCCCCATTCTGCTTTATTCCATCTAGTCCTTCTGTTTGTCACGTTTGCCTGTTTTCACTTGTTTCACTTAAACAAATGCACATTTACACAAACAAGCACACACTAAAAATGTGCATGAATAAAATATAACTCGATAATGTGGTACATTTTTATGGGGTTGTTTCTTGTTATTTGTGTAATGTATGGTACTTTCGCTGCCACTGTTAAGATCTTGATTTACAGAGGCCACTAATGTAAGCTTGATTCAGATGTTTGTCACTTTAAATGAAAATATTACCATCAGATGGCTGGTGAATGCACAGAATGGCAAATAGAAAAGCACAATTATAATGGATACAGAATGTTGGTTGTCGTCCCAGGGGGTAAATTGTTTTTAGCTAACACATGTACAGGTCTCACAAGAAATTCGTGCTCACACACTTGGATGCATGCAATTATGCCTGTAGTTGTATAGCAACATACACATGTGCACACGCTGATTTAAACCATACATGTACACATACAGTGCAGAATTATGTACTGATTCTCTATTCTGAAGGATGTTTTCCAGCAAAATATGAAAAGCTAGGATTGAGTGAGTCTTTTATAAGGAATGATTACATTAGTCATTAACCTTTACTTAATTCTGTTTTTTCCCCCCATTGTTAAATGCAAGCTTCAAAGCCTGATCAATCTGGATCTAGTGCTATACTATCATGACCTTTTCAAAAACATCAAGGGAGAAGTGACCAATTGAATAAGCTGAAAGCAGAATAAAATTTCAAGATAATGTATCTACTGTTAAGTGCAACTGTAAAACAAAGACAAAAATCCCACACGGTGATCAGTCAGCACGACAGCTCATCTACTCGATGACATGGACGTCTGTCAAGAGATTAATATACAATCTGTCAATCTGCCTGTCATATCAGCTGAGCTAATAATAGAGTCGTGTTTTCCATTGTGTCTGTTTATTCTAGGACAGAAGTTTCACAGTGCTACCTTTATACACAACAGTGTTGTGTTGTTCGTGAATTAATCGTTCAAAAGAATTAACTGTCAAGTGAACGTACTGAACTGAATCACTTCCGGACCTGATTCGTTCATTTCTCGGTTCAGCTGAGCTCAGCAGTGAGCGTGCAGGCCGGGAGTGGAACTGCCGATTCGGTCCCTGCGAACGATGAATCACTCGCAAGTCGCGAGGCAGCCAGGGTGCAGGGAGGGACTGCCTACCACGTGAGGAATCACTCGGTGAACGAATCACTCTGTGAATGACGTAACCCTGATCCCTGAGTGATTCAAATCATTTCTTCTCAGCTGTGCACTTTCACAGGGACTGTTTTCTCCAAGCTAACGGCTAATGTAGCCAGGAGTCAAGCCACATGAACACAATCACACACCTCCCCATTGTTTTAACAGACTTAGTTTCCAGATAAACAAACTTAAAACTTTAGGCTGGCCAGTGATGAGACTCACCAGTGCAGGGCAGACGCAGCAGCAGCTCAGCCGTGTATCAGTTCAGTGAGTCGGTCTAGGCAGTACACAGTCAGGGCTCCTCCCGCCAAGCACTGAACGATTCGATGAACGAATCTTTTGAACTAATCTTTTTAATGAACTGATTCTAGTGATTCAGTAGCATCTACAGAACAGCTTTGCCCATCACTAATACGCAACTAAATTCAAAGTTTGGTGTTAAGTTTATGATAACATGTTGATTGTACGTGTAGTATATTTTACAGCACAATTCATGCATAAAATGTAGCACCAAGTGTTGGATTTTAGTCCATATTTTGATCCATGCAGTCAACCACTACAAAAGCAGTGATTGACTCTGTGTTAGAGACTCCTCCTGGTTCTTACAGGATTCTTGTGAATGCCATTAGGGACACTAAGGCCTCATTTCCACTGAGCAGTTGGGTTCAGTTCAGTTTGTTGCACATTAGAACAATTATTTTTGCATTTTCACTTTCAAAACTTGTGGAGTTTGTTTGGTTTTATTCTGTTGAGGTACTCAGCACACTGATCTGATATTAAAAGGCAGGGCAAGAAACATTTCAGTCTATTGACTCACTACACAAACCTGTTATTTTAAAATATCCCATCAATAACCATAGACAGTCTTAACACTGAGGCCTTTGTCTTTGTTTTGAAAATGAAGAGGAAAGACAGAGGAAGCTGGATGGAGCAGTGATGCGACTAGTACCATTTGGTAACAACCACACCAACAGTTAAGAGTACAGCACGGAGTGGATCGTCTCTGGTGGAAATGCAAAACTGATCTCGGATTTTGGTACAATTATGTACACATCTGTTTCATGTACTACTGTCAGGATATAGTGACAGTTCCAGATAATATGACAAAAAGTCATGTTACCTACAGATCCTTCAAACAAAGCATGGACCTGTCAGAGCATTTGAAATGTATGGTTTTGATAATCATTACAGAGATGATGATGCCAAAGAGAAAAGATCGCCTGATCGCCATTTGCTTATTCAGTTGTAATAGCTTTATGTATTGTATTCTGCTATTTAGGGCTAAGACTGGAATCGCAAGGAGTATTTAGAGGTATATGATCTCTCCTCCAATCAAAATGTTTTGAATACTTATACAATGGAGCCTACCTCATGATGGCCCTACAAAGACATGTGTTCTATAGACTCTGGGAGGATCACAAAAGAATACAAATTACTTCAAGAATATGGTTTCATCGTTTTCAGAGGACTTTGTCCAGCACACATGCAGGCATTCCAGGAGTGCTTTTGAATATGTGTCGGAGCAGATAAAGAGTAGCTAAACAATGCTCAAGCAGGACAATAAGCCATCACGGCAGAAAAGCAACTTGCTATTGACTGCAGGTGTCTGGGTTTCAGGGACACCATTACACAGCTCAAGTCAACTCTTTACTGTGACAGAGTCAATTGTCAGAATATGACACAAAGTATACAATCACATGGCAGAGATCCTGCAATTACAACATATTTCAGAGGCATTCAATATTATGGGAAACCACAGATTTCCAGGAGTTGTAGGATGCATTGATCGAAGTCGTATCCCATCGGCTAGCTCCCAGGTGCTAATTTGAGAAGATGTTTCAACAGGAAGCAATTCCCAAGTGTCATCCTTCAGGGAGCGTGTGCAGAAAACCTACAATTCATAAATGTCAGTGTGGGTTTCTCTGGATGCATGTATGATGCCAGTGAATACCACAAGTCCAGTCTGTACAAAAAAGGCTTGGCTGTAACAGGGAGTGGCAAATTTCACATCTTAGGAGATGCTGCATATCCAGTACAACCCTGACTCCCTCCAGCATATAGGGATGATGGAAATCTGTCCCCAGCACAGGTCAGCTACAACATCGCCCTCGCATCAAATCGGCAGGTCATCAATCGAGCCTTTGGTCTCTTGAAGAAAAGCTTCCAAAGATTGAATTTGGACAGCGTCATGTGTGCCTGTGTCCTGCACTGATCTGCATGCATGGCCCAAACCTTGAAGATCAGGATGCTTTGCTTTTGCGCCGAGGAAGATGACCTACAGTATGTGCTGACCCTGAAATAGTGGAGGTCATTGGAGTACAGGGCTGAGACACACATCAGCAGTCTGGGCAACATATTGCATCTTGCCACCAGTTCTTTTTACCCTTAAGGAGTAGGCAGGAAAAAGTTGAACACAGAGTTATTCTAGTTTGCATTCTCATTCAATTTAATATATTTTGACATTTGAAATGAATGTCTTTTTCTGATACTATTAAATGTATTCTTCTCAAAAAATATACTACATCTATAGGCTACCTCATTTTTAACATGGCAATTAGAGACTTACGAACAGAAAGCCTTTCCTGATGCCTCCTCTCTTCCTCTTCCTCTTTGCCACTCTCCACTTCTGATAGATGATTCAAAGCCTGCTACAACAGGTTTCCTAAAGCCTAAAAAAAATACAGACAGTAAAGTTGTCTCACTTATACATACTTCATAAGCCTAGGTTGAGGAGTCATTAAGAGGGATCGAGGTGGGGTATTACAATCTCTGCAGAATGGCACTCATTAAAAGCACACTCACTTGGGGCCTTTTTTTAATTTATTTTTAGGGCCACTTGGTTTTTCAGAAGTGTTGCACCTCCAGATCATCTGAATATATTGAGCAGTTGTGTTATCATTTTACTAAATATATGAAGACACTAATGTGAAAGGACCTCAGATGCAACTTTACAGAGTGAAGTCACTGGCTGTATACTCTAAATAGAGCTAATTGGGAATGTAAATGAAAAACTCCCCATCTGTTGCAGCATTTTTTTAGTCTGTCACATTCACTTGTAACTTTCTATCAATCTGTCTTGGCAGAAACTTTACTGAAGGCACATAAAGATGCTGTTTGCTTGTCTATTTTCTCCCTATATATATATATATATATATATATATTTTACATTCACTGTGAGTCTTATATTGTATGAGGAGGTCTTTGATCCACCCTTATTCTACTCAAAATCTGCAACAAAAGGTGCGTAGGCCAACTGAGGTACAAACTTGCAAGATAACCTTAGACATGTGCTACTGCTATTTTCAACATCTTACCCTGTGAGAAGTTTGGACCCCCCTGCTGCTCAGCTACAAATAGAGACCGAGGCCTGACTACTACCTGCTGGGTTACATGTGACCTTCGGAAATATGCATGAAAAAGACATTGGTGGAACAAAAATGGCCGTGAAATCACATGCTGTTCATTTTAGAGTTGGTGTGGTTTTCAGATTCACAGTGGCAGAATTAACAACACTTTGTGAGCCTACAGACAAAGAACCATGATTATATAAGTCAGTTTTTATATGATTTGAGGGCCTTGCCATTGTAAAGTCAGTCCAAATCATTGTTGAGTGTTAAGTATTCAACCCAATAGTCTTTAACTATGAACGAACACAACAATCTAACTTATTTTTAGATAACAGTAAGGAAACATTGTTCAACATGTCATGTCTGAGCTACTTGTATCACTCGAGCCTTAATTTCCTTCATTATACTTTGTACTTGGTTCCACAGCTCCTCCGTTAAAGCAAGTCTGCAGCAGCGCATTAAATTGGGTGAGTCACAATGGAACAGCGATCAAACTGAAAATAGAATGAATCATATTTTATATTCTGACAAAGTGGTTACAGATATACATTCACACTGACATCATTATACACTCATGTGCATCAGGCTGTTGCAGTTTGTGTAATATTTGAGGGTCAATTGGTACTTGAAGTTGCCAACCATCTGCAAATGCCAGAAGCATGCTTTGTTGGTCTTTGCCCAAATGAGAATTATTCTAATTCAATAGACAAGCTCATGCAGTGCTAGGCTTAAGTCAGCTAAGTGAAATCTTCAAATGTTTGCCAATTGTTTAGCAGAAAACAGAATATGGGCAACATGTTGTTCATGTACAGCCTTGCATACAATGGAGTAAGCAGATGTATCGACTTTACTCAGCAGATTCAAGTTCATTGTTGCTTGGAATCAAGATTTATCAAGTTTTTGTATCAGCCATGTGGTGGAGGTAGACGTACAAGCCGATGTCATCTCTTGAATTGAGCGGGGCATCTGGTGTCTGCATCAGCTCAGACGCCATGTGCAGACTCCACCTACCCGGTGCACCACAGGCACAGGGCATGGTAATGGTGATAAATGAGACACACCTGTGAGCCGGGGGGAAAGGAAACATGGGTGAGGGGAGCTAAAGAGGGAGATAACTTAAGTTTTACCTTGTTTCTTTACTAAAATACAGAAAAGAGTGGCAGTTGTTCAAACAACCAGCTTGATTTAATATAAATTTTGTGAGTGAGAGACTTGGTGTTCATAACCATCTGATTTGACTGCTTTGAATTTATTTTGATTAGTATGTATTTTTTTATCTTGCATACTTTTGTAGTGAGTAACAAGCTATCCTGGCTATCTCTCCAATTTGTCTATATTATTATTATAATTTGTAAAGTGATAGTTTTAAGGATTATTAGTATTCTCCTGCTAACCCACCCAAAATTCAAAACGGACTTCCCACCCAAAAGCACTCTGTGCTCCAGCAAAGTTTAAGTCGGCATTGAAGGCCCAACAGCTGCTGTTTACCAAGTCCACAGACAGATGAAAGGCTGCAAAATAGGCCTCCTTTCATAATGTTTTCCCTTTGGCTAAACACAAAAATACCATTTACTGATGGAAAGTTAATCAAGGAGGTAACGTCTGTCTCTGCTGACATTTAATTCAAACTAAAAAACAACCCTGAGCATTATCTCTAGCTGAGAAATTATTGCTTAGGTGAACATTTCCTACCTGTCTTCCCTGCTGGTAGCACAGTCTGCAGTTTGGTGTGGCTGATGCTGTGTCTCTTCGTGGTCGGGTTCCCCAGCAATTGTAAGGTACTGTATGTACTCTTGCAGTTCTGCTATGTCATTGGCATCATATCTGCCTTCACTCCTTGTTTTGCAAAGGAGCTGGTTGTTTTCTGGTGGTAGATTCGTAGTGACACTCTTCACTTTGAGCCTTCACTTAAAGCAACGTTGCTGTTCTGAAGGCATCCTGGTGAATTTTATGCTGCTAACTTCAGGTGGCTTCTATTTGATCTGCAAGTGTAACTCTTTCCTTGGTTTCTGTGCTGCAGTAATAGTAAACAAGCTGCGGTCTGGCGGCTGTGGTCTGTATTTTGGAATCCTGTCTCTGTTAAAGTGATTTTGTACCTGTGTGAATGTGTTAAGCCTTAAACTGGTTAAGTGCTCTGATAATTTCTTGGGAGTGAAATTCCCCAGGGTGACATTGCCGACAATGCTACATAAAAATAACAACCCCTGTTCCTGCCACAGTAAGTTAGTAGCAATTACAACAGGCGGCGCACCAGCCATGTGAGGAACACAATTTGGTTTTATTGCTTTGTGCTGCAAAGACCCCGAGTTTCCAGAGTTCCTCATTTATCACTGTGTAATTCATTAAACAGTTGCAAGCAAAGCTGTGGATTTTGTAACGTAATATAATGACACTAGTTGCAAGGATTGTTTACTCCATGCCGGCAAAAGGACTGCAGCACTGTTTGTTCAAATAATTATGAGACAAAGTTTATGCTGCTTCTGGTGTCTTGTTCCTGTGTGCTAAAGTTTGTTGGTTAAGTTGCGGGAAAATGCTGCAGCAATTTGTTGATCTGCTCCTTTTTGGAGGCAAGAAATGAACAGAGCAAAGAGAAAAAAATGTGGCACACAGGATTGGTGCTGTCAATGCATTCAAAGCCGAAGTGGGTCTGTGGACCTCTCAGCTGAGACATGGGAGACTGACACACCTGGAACCTGGACACACTGCCACAGTCTGTGAAAAATGTTAAGTCTTGGAGAACATTGTCAAATTCGTCCAAAATCCATTTCTTTCCACGGACACTGTATCTGCCAAGCTGCATGATGCATTTTTCTTCCCATATGGACCTAAGATGGAAATAATTAAACTGCAAAGTGACATCAAAATGCAAGCCAGGGCAAGGGACAGCAGCTTTTGGAGACTTGTGAGCAAGGGAGAAATTTCCTCTCCTCTCCTCCTGTGCACTAAAAGTGAAAGCCTGCTCTTGCTCCACTTATCTCTATGAGATGGCCGTCTCACAGATGAAAATAATCAAAGTAAAGCACTGGATCCATCTGACTGACAGGTACCTCACTGACTGTTTGAGACAACAGTGGGTGCCTCTGACTGTGAGCCCAGCTGCAGAGAACTAACTGATTGCACGGCCATCAAACTGACTTTGGAGAGGTTTTGCATAGTATGAAGTGAAATCGACAATTCCTCTAAACCATATGACCACACAAGTTGTACGTTCATACTCATAAATATGACCCACAGGAGAATTCATTGAAATTCTGTATGAAGTAATTGCTTGTTTATTTCCCTTTGTTGTCATGTTGCAAACCTAGTCTTGAGAGAAGGTTGGGGTACTTCAGTTCATACTGTGCTCTGACAAAGCATACAGTAGCCTGGACTGGTTGTAAAAAAAAGAATGAATAAAAAGAAAAAAGGAGGGCTTGTACAATAAATTGCAGCCTGCATTTGGGCATGAGAAGTGATCATGTCTTGGAAAGGTTGCTCTAAAAGGAATAAATTGAAGGTGAATCCAGGGGAGCAGAAAATATTACAACTAGAACAAAGATGTGTCCCGAGGCTTGTTAGTTCAGTCTAAGCATGTTTTATTATTATTAATTATTGTGCTGATAATTTTCTCAATTAATAATTGTTTAGTCTATTAACAACCCAGTGTCATACAAATATGTGAAATGGATACAAGCTCTTAACAACCTGTTACATGATGGTGGGCATGAGATGTGATCAAATTACATGCTGGGAACAAGCAAACAATGACAATGTAAAGTCAATGAGGATCTGTTGTTGTGGTGGACATGCAAATTAGGTATAAAGAAATGAGTCCACGTAGGGTGGAGCATGGAATTTCAACCAGGAGACTGCTGTTTGTGTCCGGTGTGAAATCAAAATTTTTAGGAGGCCATGTCCATTTCTTGTATTTCTGTGAGACTGTGTTGCAACAAAACATTTGAGAATCTGGAAGTTTTTTACCTTTTCTGTTGAAAAATGTTGAAAAATGACAATAAAAAAGCTGCTTATTAATTTTCTGTCGATCAGCTAATCAGTGAATCAATCAATGAATTTATGTCACCTAAGTCCCGTGTGTCGCTATTTTACCTGACACTACATTCAGTGGCAACATATTTATGACCCAGCAATCATCATTGCACATCTGACAAAAAAAATCAAAGGAAGTAAGAAGTTAATCATTTCATTGAAGATTTTTTATAGATGTTACTGCTTATAAAAAAAGAGTATAATTTTGTTTTAGATAGCTACTATTTCAAAAAAGAAAAAGAGAAAAGAAAACCATGTCACAGATGAGTTTGTCTTTTTGAGGACATATATAGCAATAAATAAATAATATTCTTTTTTATCATTTATCTTTGAACACATGTATATTTCAAAGGTGGCAATCTCTGAATCAACTATCAGTGGCGGCTGGTCAATAGAGGGCGCTAGGGCATCGCCCCACCACTCTCGCCACATTTAAAAAATAAAATAAAAATACTTTGCAATATATATAATTTTTTCAGATGAGCAAGATAAATATGATATAGTTAGTGAGTAAAATGCATCATCTGCAATGAAAATGTAGATTAAAAATGTTCTACGTTGTCTAAAGTTACTGATTGGTCACGTGTTTCCTCCCTGGGGCGCAAGAATCTTTGCCCATAGACTCTCGTTGTAAGTTGGACATGCACAGTTCACTCCTCTTTAATACAAGAGATAGGAGCTGTCGGCAGAAGCTGAATGCAGCTGATTTATATCCCACCCAATTGCCAGTGGGATGACATCACAGCCGTCTGTCATGAAGTGGGGAGTGACAAGTTTGAGTTTGAGCGAGAGTTGGCGACGGAGAACGAGATGGAGATGGAAAAAGAGAAAGCAAATACTGTGAAGTCTTTAAAAAGAGGAGGACGTTACAGGAGAAGCTCGAAGTGAAAGTATGTATGTATGTACAGTATATTTGGAGTTTGGTATAGCCCCCCCTTGAGAAAATTACACCAGCCGCCACTGCTAACTATGTGTTTTTCTTTCCCTAAACTAGAGTGTGACTGTTTCACAACATTATTGTCGTTAAAATGTTAGAAACTATGACTGTTCATTGTCATTGTTGTCATGTTGCCAGCAGGTAATTTCAACACATTTCGTGCCCACCACATCATAATGCGTTTTTAGGAGGCCATGTCCATTTCTTGTATTTCTGTGAGACTGTGTTGCAACAAAACATTTGAGAATCTGGAAGTTTTTGACCTTTTCTGTTGAAAAATGACAATAAATTATCGAAAAAGCTGCTTATTAATTTTCTGTTGATCAGCTAATCAGTTAACAAACTAATCTTTGATGCTCTATGCATCTTAAAGATCCTTTAGGGTTTATCAATGCAAATCTTAATTAATGATTCAATTTTTGCAGTCACTTGCTTTTACCCTTTTAGTGACGGAAAGCAATTCTTAATTGTCAATTCACTTATCTCACTGAAGCAATTCCAGCAGAGGTTTACGTGTGTGTGTGTGTGTGTGTGTGTGTGTGTGTGTGTGTGTGTGTGTCATTAGGGCCAAAGCAGATGAGCTGTCAGGAGCAGACACATTAGAAAGGCATCCTCATCCTTTTATCATTGATCTCCAGCTTTTAACAAATAGGTCTGAGTCAGAGAGTGTTACGGTGAGCAGATGAAACAAAAAGCAGAGTGCTCTTGTTTCTTCACCACCTGGTTTAATGCTGCTGGTATCATTCTCTCACCAGTCTGAGCCTGTTTGTAGATGACCTGATGCTTTTTTTTTTATTTTTATTTTTTTACATCCCTGTGTTTAACGCTGCTACTTGGTGGAAGAGATTATGATTTATCAGTGCCTGACAGGGTAAAAACCCTGCTGCAATATTTAGGCTGGTATTGAGTATATACACCCACATTCCATCTATTTTCATGTTATTTATGCCAAAATTTTATGTGAAATCACCCAGGGCCGAGAGGCTACAATGCATCATTGTTCAGCTGCTGTCACATGATGTTGCTCTGCACTCCCTGGGTGATGCTGTAATGACTGTAGTTGCGGCGGTCTGGAGGTAATGATGTCATTTATTTGAATTATGATGAGCGACAAGATGAGGTGTCGCTTGCTGTCAGGTGACAGAGGCAGCCTGTCAAATGTATTTCATCTGTTAGTTTACACGGTTTGATTTGGCGGATGGTGAATTATGGAGCTCGGCTCTCAATATGCAATTCACTCAGATGCGTTGGACAGAAAGCAGACACAATTTACGACTGTTTTCCCAAGAGTGCAGGTGGAACTTTGATTGGTTTGTTGGGAAATGACAAGGGTGGAGATTAGGTGGAGTTAAGTTAGGGGAGGATCAGTGCGCCTGTCACCACCCAGACTGAATTATGACTCCGAAGCTACAGATTCAAAGCCTGCGTTAACTGCCTCTTCTGTCACAGCCCGAAGATTAGACATATTCATCAGAGTAAAACAATTGGTCGTCCATTAATTAAGTGGATGCTATTATTCATTAACCTGGAGGCCCTGTGGTACATTTTTTAAATAACTACTGATGGATTTGAGGGTTTCTATCTGAAGGGTCTGAAGTTACAAGAGCAGCATAATCAATGTCCTTTTCATGATTTTTTTAAGCTGTACACCGTCTATAAACTATGTTTATGTTTTCCTGAGTAAATTAAAATCTTGCTGCAATATTGTAATTTTAGAGTGAAAAGCACTGAATTATTTTCATCCAAGTTGACTGGAGATTTGATGAAAGGATCTTTCAGCCCAAGGACCACAATGGATCCCACTAAATCACAAATTTCCCAGGTATCACTGAGTTGCCAAAACTCTTGTGCATCTTGTCAGCAACTCAATTTAATCATAAAATGGGTTTTTGGTTTAAAAACTAAAAGGTCAAATGAAAGTAATTTTTTTTTTAATAAATGAAGCCCCGCAGCAGCAACGGCCATCTGGCTACCAAAACAGTCCACAGGCCATTGTCTGGATGAGAACCATGACTCAGCAGGAAGTTGAGCAGAGGTCAGCCGAGCTCCAGGCAAGGTCAACTACGGGACCGGACGAGCTGGCACGACTTTTCGACCGGAGAAACATACACACACAAATACACACACACACACAAACAGATGGCTAAAAGGTCCCCTGAAGCTTCTGTCGATCCATCTGTGGATTATTCTTATCATTTCTAAAAAGGTGATGATATTGATTTTCTGGGGTTTGGCTGAGAGTGTTTGTGTGTTTGACTAATGCTTATCTCGGTATGCAGCACATCACCTGTCTGTCAGTGTCAGACTGCAGAACCAGCCGGTGCCGAATCAAATCATGCACCGGCTTATAAATAAAATATTTATTTTATGATTTAACCTAATGCACTTTTCAGACAACAAGAACTTAACAGAAAAATTGAATCAAAGCTGCAAAGGAGGGTTTTGTTATTATAAATGGCAATTACTTGCATTTTTCATCTGTAAAGGGCAGTTTGATAAGTCCTTTCAAAGTGACTAACAGGGCCGCAAAGAGCCCAAGCACTTGTGTTTGCACTGAAGGTGCAAACACAGATAAAAAGCAAACAGCAAAAATGAAGACCAGAATTTACAGTTTGAAAAATAACTCAGCCGGCAAATGCAACCAAATACGACCTATACCTTTTCAATTATTTCAGTGATTTAGCTCACCTTCCCACCATTTTTTTTTTCCAGGTCTGGTGATGTGAAAGCTTTTTCTGAACATGCATGCTAACCAAGAAACTTCCACCTGAACCAAGTGATCTCACATCGGTTCCAGTTAAACTGTGATTCTGTCCATGTGCAATCACAGTAACATGTACTCTAAGAGCATAGTATTTAATATTTACATGAAAAAAATCAGACCAAATTCAGTTTTATTTGTGATTAATGGATTTGTACATGGAAGAGAAGTAAAAATGCATGGATCAAGTTGAACTTTGGTGATTCTGACAATTAAATTCACACTATAGAACTGGCCATATCCAGCCCTTCTGACAGGGAAGTGGTAAGGGGGCCCTGTTCGCGCACCCCTACAACTTGTACGGTTGGATGTGCTCTCATGGTTCTGCTTGCCCGTATGCCTCCATTTCTTCTGCACCCTTCAAAATGGGTGCAAATAGTCCAGTGAATCTAACTCAAAAATGGGCCCAACCTAGGGGAAATTGCAATAATAATGTTTCATAGGTGTTATTGGTTGTAATACCCTCCTGCATCATATAATAAAAGTATACCATCATGGATTTAGAGGGACAATCCTTTTTCAAGGTCAAAAGCAAATCAACATTTTACGGTAACATTTTGCAGGGTGAAATGATGTTAACATTGGAGGGTCTATGCCCTTCTATCCAACATATATCCAATATATTTTGTTTCTTTTCCTAGGTTTTTGGGATCAGTCTTTCAATAACACTTTTTAAGAGGATATTCTGATATATTATACCTGTATTTGGGGTACTCGTAACCTAGTTTTGTATTTTCTACTTACACTTTGTGCCACAGCTCCTATGGGTGTATCTGCATCTACATAGGGTTTAAATTATTACATATATATTTCATATCTGTAATGTCATCATTCATTGTAAGCTTGAGAGTTATGTATGGGATCGTAGTGCAGGGAAGGTGAAGGGTTGGGTTGACATAGAGATACAGAGTGTGTGTGAGCTGACTGGTTCTATTAGCAATTATTCTATCCTATTCAACTCTTCTATCAGCATCTTTACTCTTATTGTCATCATCTATTTTTTTTCATTCACTTAAAACAATAAATTTAAATAAATTGTAAATCATGATGCCCTGCGATAGCCTGGCGACCTGTCCAGGGTGTACCCTGCCTCTTGCCCAATGTCAGCTGGGATAGGCTTCAGCCCCCCGTGACCCTCAAGAGGATAAGCGGTTACAAAAATGGATGGATGGATGTAAATCATGATGATATTCCAGAAAAATACATCCTGTACATCCTAGATGGGATGGGATAAGAAACACATATTGGGCAGTTAGTGGAAACTTCTATCTGTTACGGTCGAAAACATTATTGGAAGTCAGTGTTGATAGTGTTTTATAGGCCCAGGTGCTTAACTAATTGGTACCACCCAAGGTGGCGAAATTCTAGTTTGGTACAATGAAAAACTCTTTATCTGAGGATGATATTTCAACAAAATAACCCTTCCCAAGTGGCAGCTTATTTACAGAACCTTCAATGGCACTAACAGTGAAACCAAAGAATGAAAAAGCCAAGGCATGTTTCATGTTTGGTCTGTTTGCGTGCTGATATGCATGATGGTTTTCATGGACAAACAAAACTGTATGTGCAGAAAACTGAATGATAATGTGCTTTATAACCTAAAATTACTGACTGTGTCTGCATTCAATAAAAGGTAGTTTTGGGGTAAGGGTTCCTCCTAATTGCACATATACATTCAGGACAGGCCATATCTGATGATTATATCTGAAGGAACATAGTGAAAAAACTAATGTTTAGACATACAGTAAATCATATGAAAATATAATGTTCAGAAACAGAGATATGAACTTCTTTTTGTGATGCTGTGACATAATGGCCCCAAACTTCGAGCTCTGAATTTACCTTGATCCAATACGTATATAATGGTATACTTTTAATATGCTATTTGGATGTCCTAAGAGATCACAAGAAAACCTTGGATGAATATTATTGCAATTTTCCCTGGGTCAAACCACAGATTGACTGGACTGAAATGTCATTTCCTGTCAAAGGTGGTCAACTGCAGTTTGTTTGATCTCAAAGGAACAAATCTGGGATCAAAATGGCCTTTGATTCTTCAAAGTGAACAGATGTTTATTTAAAGACATATTTTGTCTGTCCCCTGAACTGCATTTCTGCTGTTGTTGGCTGGCAACTTTTATAGACTTAATTACATTTGAGCCGTGTGAAGGCACATTAACAGCCCGCACCACAAAAGATCTGTTTAACTTCTTTTTCGCTCCTGGAAATTGGCAGCAGGCATCACAGAAGAAGCTCTTTGTACCCAAACCTCTCCATATTCCACCTCCAACTGTTGAATTCCTTTTTAAAATGGCTGGGGCTTTTTTTTTTTGTTGTTTTTTTATTTTTATTCTTTCAGTGTCTTGCGCTGATCCTTCTGCTGCTGCCTGCATGGTGCCAACAGTACCTTCTGCTTCAGGCCGTGTGCTTAGCTCTCTGATCACAGTATGGTATGCTTTTTCTAAACCAGTGTGCAATGACTAGAATAACACTGGGAGTCAGGGGCTCCCAGGAACCACCTACAGTGTCCCACAGGGGCTAGCAGTTACATTCAGCAATGTTATTATTTCACAACCCATGCTGCAAAAGTATGCACATGGTGAAATGTGATGAAAAGACTTGAAGGGGCTTTGACATCCTCTCATTTTTAATTTCACAGGCATTTTATGAATGAAGTGGATTTTTGCCACAAGACCTGCTCTTCCATTATGAATAGCTGCTTGGATTTCTGGTGACCAAATAGCCAATAGATCAAGCCATGATGGGCGCCTCCCCAAAAATGTATAAGTATATATATAAATATATAAGTATAACCCTAACCTTATGGTGATTTCTTTGGAATTGTTTCACTGGAAAAGAATACATGAGAGGCAACAATGTGTCAGGCCCATAATATTAGAGGTTTCACTTACACCACTGTATCCAGTTTGTATGATATCTTATGATGTGGTGGTGTTGATCAGACAGGATCGACACCACCCACCACTCACTCTAGGCGAGTATGACATTGAGTATGTCGAACTTCACGTATCTTGGCAGTAACATCTCGAGTACAGGAGATGTGGAGAAAGACGTATGAACGAGAATCGGCAAAGCTGCAGGAGTGTTTCAACGGCTCTGCAATGTGTGATTGTCCAAAGCTATCACTACGGCCATCAAGCTACGCCTGTATATGTCAGTGGTCATTCCAACAGTGACCTACGCCTGCGAGACGTGGATGAGGACTGCCAGCGTTAATAAGGTGATGAGAAGGGCAGGGGTGGCGCTACTGTCTGACATGTGTGACAGGAGAAGAAGAATGGCTGGACACGTATTCCGACTGCCAAGACAGAGACCAGCGATGTGGCAATAGACTGGGTGCCTAAGGGCGGCAAGAGGAAGAGAGGGAGGCCAAAGAAGACGTGGAGACAGACGTTTAAGGAAGACCTAAGCGAGATGGGTGTCAGCTGGCATGCCGCAAGGAGGGTCGCCAGGGACTGGAGCAAATGGAAGAGACTCGTCACCCAATGTTCCAATAGGAATGGGAGGAGCTAAGTCTAAGTTAGTATGAAAATGCACATACAACAGTTTGTATTATACCTAACGAATTAGCGCACCATGAACGACGTTACATACTTAAAGCCGCTACAAGGAACTTTTAACTGGATATGCAAAGTCTCTCGTTTCTGCTGATGTCTGTGCGTGACCTACAACAGCAAATGAGACCATCGGTGTGAAGATAAGCTATTTCTATATAGTGTATATCCATACCTTTAGGAACCTGTCTCCGGGTCCGCCCCAGGTCGTTTCCAGGACGAAACGATTTACGGCACTCAGACGGCACACGTCATCTTACCTAGCTGCATACATTTATAGTGACTCTTATAAATAGTCGCTATTCCTCCTCCTCGACCCGACGTCTGCGGGGAGTTAAAATAGCAGCAATCATCGGGTAAAAGTTCTGTGAAAGCACTGGACTCAGCAACAGTCAGCCACGTCTCAGTCACACAGAGAAAATCCAATCCTCGGGAAGTCAGGAAATCCTTCAGGATAAATATTTTGTTCACTAGCAATCTAGCATTTACCAGCCCAATCCTGGCAGGAGCTGGCGGGTCCACGGCATTAGCTGTCCGGGGAGCCACACACAGAGGCCGCAGGTTGCACAGATTCACCCCGCGCCAGCGGGGATGAGGAGAGCAGGGGCCACGGGGCTGGAACACCTCATCCGGGCCGACGACAGATACCAGCCAGGCGTCGACAGGGTCCACTGAGTGCCAAGAAATAAAGAGGCGAGGCACCGCTCTATACTCAGTTCAAGAAGCCGTGGAAGTGCTCGCCAAACAGGCCTTCAGCCTTACCAGCCAACTGCTGCATTTACCCCGGCGGCGGTGGCACTTACGCTGGAGAGGTGGAGCTGGGGCGCGGCAGAGGTGAGCTGGGATCCCCGATAGGAGCGAGGGCAAAGTTCTCCCGTCTTGTTGTTTCATTCATCCCCAAAACAAACACATGCGCGAGCCAGGTAAGCGTCTTTACGACAGTACGCGCTAGAGCTCATGGGAAATATAGGCTTCATTCCAGCAAAACACTGCCGCTTTTGTCCACAGGGTCGCCAAAATCAACTCAAAATGAAAGTTCCTTGTAGGGGCTTTAATGTAAAATTACGTAGGTTAAATCTAGGAAAAGAAACATGGTTGGACATTGTAAGTTATCTAGATTAGGTTAAGGAAAAGAAATGTGGTGATGAAATAACTCAAAGTTCACTTGGTTTCACATGATCGTGAACATCGGTCTTCTGAGGGAAAGTCCTGTGTTGTTTGACCCATCCACTACCCCAACCTGCCTCTTTATGACAACTTTCGCTCTGTATACTACTTCCTTCTGTATTCCTGTCAGCACATTGGTCACGTGATTGCAGCCTTCTTGATTACTGGCTCATGATTATGTGGGTTATATATGAATTGTGATGCAGTAATTATTGTAAGTATTTGTGCACACGAACACCCTGCTAACACATTTGCCTGTCTAAACAGGAAACCCTAATTTCCTAATGTTCCTCATGACTTCAACACATGTATGACAGAATAAGACATTAATGCATTTGCCGGATGAAGCTTTTCTGATAGTTTGGAAAGAGTTCTCAGAAGACCAGGCATCCACTTAAATGAGGCTGTTACTCTGCACAGAATGATTAAAGAGGTATTTCACAGCAGAGTTGCAAGCCTGAAAAAGTGAGATAGTACATTACTACTGACTTTTAATATTAAGTATTCAGCATGTCACTTCTCCTGTCTCGCATATCCCTCTCTGTTCACAAACATCTTTATTAATTGTTTGTATTTAATTAGCTCCCTAATTTTCAGCTGAATTTAATGTCAAATGTATCTATGAGTGTCCCAGACTTTTCTTCAACGTGTTCTGGGTTTGGCTTGGACTCTCATCCCATAAACAGTCATGCCAGACAGCCGAGACTTAAAGCCGCTGTCTGGTTTAGTGGAGAGATGTATTTGGTGCGGCAGTAAAGTATTGAACTGTGTGAAGTTGGTGTCACGGTGAGACGGGAGATGCTAGTTAACCTGCCATGATGAACTGCCTCAATGCCATTTGTCCAGCAGCAGAGTGTGAAGCTCCACTAGAGTTTAGCTCCTGGAGCAGAGAAGCAGAGAGAGAAAAAAAAAAGAAAAAAATCCTCCAGACAGCACTAAATGGCGTGGAAGGTCAGATTTATTTCAAACATACATCACTATTACTAGCACCCAACAAAAGAGCGGAGCTTGAACAGCCCTCAGCCTCTTTCTGGTGAAAGGATTCTCACAAATTACAGCACATCGTTCATTGTGTACCCAATAAATGAGCATTTTATGGATAACAGAATTAGGATAATGCACTGTTGTTGTTTTAATGCTGCACTAGACCTTCTTGTTCATTAAGTTACAAAGAAGGGAAACTAAATGTATTCGGGGGGAAAAAAACGATGTGGAAAATAGTTGAAGGGTAAGTGTGTATGTATTATGCAGATGGAGGCTGTAAAGCCACAAACAAGAAACAAGCTGCCACCTAAAGAAAATGAAAGCATGTACCCTGTGTTTAAAAAAAGATTATTCAGGAGAGAATTAACATTAGTGGGGAAAAGGACATTTTGAAATGGTTTGGTTTATCAGTCCTTGGCTGGGCACAAACAAGCAGGGCTTAATGTCCGCCATGGGACTTTTGAAGATCTCAGTAATGTCACTTTTTTAGTAACACTTCACTGTGGGCTTGAAGAGACAGTGTGTGATTGTTAAATCCAAATATCAGTAATAATCCAAGTGACAGGATGAGGTTGCTGTATCTAAATAGTGTATGACTCTGGTTTGTAAATGACATTCTTAGGTGAGTAGGTTATATTTTTTTGTTTCGGCTGTGGCTCAGAGGCAGAGCGCGTCATCTACCAATCGAAAGATCAGCGGTTCAATCCCAGGCTCCTCCAGGCTGCATGTCGAAGTATCCTTGAGCAAGATACTGAACCCCAAATTGCTCCCGGTGGCTGTTCCATCGGTGTGTGAGTGTGTTAAAACTGATTATTACACGGCTCTATTAAATGCTGTATTCTGATTGGTCAGTAGCGGCATTCTGCGGTCTGATATTACTGTGTAATGACCGCTGCTAGTAGCAACGGTCATTACACACAGTTGCTATGTAGCCCAGCGTTGCTAGGGATGCTGCCCTGCAACACTGCAGCTGTCAAACAACTTCTGAGGGAAAAAACAAACAGAAGTGGCTGATTTTAACGGATGCCGCTGAAGAAAAAGAATACCTACGGACTTTCTCTGCCAAAAACAAAAGAAGATGGATTTGAATACACACTCGGCAGTCATGCTTAATGACATTTTACGCGAGTTTTATGCCTCGGTTTAGTCCACTAAGCCTGGGTGAGTACAAAACTTTCACCAAAAGTTGTTGAATCCGGTCGATTTTAATGCACTTCGCAGAGGCAGACAACATTATTTATTCAACTGATAATTAGCCGTGTAATAAGCGGGATAATGTATAATGAGCCGGTGAATACTGGGAAAATAACTCCCTTCAGGGGAATGAAACCCCTCCGCTGCGTGTCGGGGTTCTATTCCCCTGTCGGGAGTTATTTTCCCAGTATTCACCGGCTCATTATACATTATCCCTTACGTAGCGTATGAATGTGTGTGTGAATGGGTGAATGTGACTCGTAGTGTAAAAAGCGCTTTAAGTGGTCACTAGATTACTAGAAAGGCGCTATACAAGTGCAGGTCCATCCATTTACCATTTATTCGAAGTACCAGTCTGATAACTGTTTATTAAGGTGTTATTGTGTCTGCACAAGGATATCTCAAATGAGTTGAGACAAAACTGACATGCTTAGAGTATCACATCATATCTTTACTTTTGTGCACTGATGCAAGGGAGATGGTGGAAAATAAGGAAAATAAACATCAAGTTTATAATATTCATCTCTAAACGCCACTATGGGCCCTTGCTGTGATGGATCCTGTCATTTGAAATGAATGGGCTGGTGTATAGTATGTGTAGAGCAGCATATGTCTTACACATAAGCATGATTCAGAGGTCATCATATCGGGCTGCTCTTGGACGAGATCATTTTTACTTCTATACAGCCGATCCGCTTCAATTACTCTCATTAAGGGAAATTGATCCCCTCTTGGACTCACTGCAGTTCAGGGAAGCTGGCCTGAGGACAAGCCAGTGTGCAGGTGCAGCTAATAAACCATGTTGAAACCAATCTCTTCACTTGCAGTACAACTACAGCACAGCTTGTTTCGTTTGACCTCTTTCATCAGTGTGATTGATTTGCCCCACAAAGCTTGTTACTTCAGGCAGAGAGGATAAATACTCAACTTCTGCTTAGCTGCGCACCATATGTCCTGAGTCTTAAAAGAAGCCCAAAACATATATTACATTATTGGTCTGGTTCCCAGTTGTTTTGGCTTGTGACCCTTCAAAATGAAGTGATGCATACACACCTACTTGTCATTGACTGTGGGCAGTTCAGTCACAGAGTAATATTCCTTTCTCAGGCTGTTCTTTTTTGGTAACCATGTTAAAGAGGCTTCAGTATTACACAAGAAAAAGGCACCTTTCTACTCTTCCAAACACTTACAGTGTTTTTTACACTACATGTCACATTCACCCATTCACTCACTGGTGGCTGAGGCTACGATACAAGGTGCCACCTACTACTCGGTAACCATTCACACGCTCTCACACACTGATTGAACAGCCAGCAGGAGGAATTTGGGGTGCAGTATCTTGCCCGAGGACACTTTGACATGCGAACTGGAGGAGCCAGGGATCGAACTGCCAATCTTCTGATTAGTAGAAGACCCACTCCACCTCTAAGCTACAGCCGCCCACAAATAGTGAAAAAACAAGGGCCGCTTTAAGTCCTGAAAATAATAGGGGAGATAAAAAAAATTAAAAAAAAACTCGTTGTGAAACAGCAGCAGATCTGAATCAAAAATCTCCATTTTCAGTTTGGAGTGGAGTCAACTAATGTCAGACATTAACGTTAAAGTGTTTGATTTGAATTGGCTATTTGAACCAGACTATGGGAACGGCTGACCTAGTAGAAAAAAAACAGTAGCTAAAGCTAGACAATGTTAGCTAGTAACACTGATGTACAGAGCAGAAATATAAAAAAACAGTTATAATCAAGCACATTTAGGCCCCGAATACACAGAAAACATTTTAGAAGCTTTTAAAGAGAATTGAGCTTTTAGCTTGTTTTTGCGTTGCTATGCGCCTCACGTTTCTGAGTTCTGGTGCCTGGCATTTTTGCTGGAGAACTCTGAACTCAAAAAAAAACTTCAACTCAGAGCTGAAAAGCACCTTGCATCATTTCTACTTTTTCCCGTTGTCCAATCAGATGATTTGAGAGCCGGGCCTTCTGTGTTGGTCAAGATAACAAGTGTGCGCTCTGTCAAACCCCTGCAACACTGAGACACATCCACACCGGCTGCAAAACCAGTCTGTCCCAAGGCCGCTACACCTGGAGACATAACCAGGTCCTACGACAATTGGCGATCACCCTGGAAGGAAGGAGAACTATCAACAATGCCCTCCCTCCCCCAGAGCCTAGACACTCAAACACCACCCCCTTCGTTAGAGCAGGACAACTTCCAGTAAAACCACCTGCCAGAGTGGAAGCAACCCTTCTAGACACGGCCAGGGACTGGAGAATGCAAGTTAATTTAGACCAGAAACTTGTGTTCCCACCTGAGATCATAACAACGAACCTCAGGCCAGACCTGGTCTTGTGGTCAACCTCCCAGAAGTCGCTGTTCATTGTCGAACTAACTGTACCATGGGAGGCTGCAGTTGGTGAAGCATATGAACGGAAGCGATTGAAGTATGCTGACATAGCCGCCGAGGCAGAACAACGCGGCTAGCGTGCCCAAGGGCTTCCTGTCGAGGTCGGATGTAGATGGTTTGTTGCCACATCCACTACCAAGTTCCTCAAGGGAATGGGAATGTGAGGACAGGCCTACCAACAAGCCATCAAATCACTGTCGGAAGCTGCCGAACAAAGCAGCAGATGGCTGTGGATCAAGAGAAGGGACCCCATCTGGACTGCAAAATGATGACCAGGGGGTAAAAGCAGAGGGGGGCACACCTGGGACTCCAGGTGTCGCCGTTGAGCCCTGCGGAGGTGTCGTGGGCCTATCAACGAAACACCAGTGAAGCAGGGTGCCCACCTGAAGACCCCGATGAAGCGCTTACCCCTACCCCACTCAACACCAAGTACTGATTAATCTATAAGGGATTCTACTACCAAGTCCTATGAGCTCAACCGTTGTCCAATCAGATGATTTAAGAGCCAGGCCTTCTGTGGTGGTCAAGACGACAAGTTTACAGTTTACAGCATATACAGTTAGGTCCATAATTATTTGGACAATGATACAGTTGTCGTCATTTTGGCTCTGTACACCACCACAATGGGTTTTAAATGAAACAATGAATACCTGCTTAAAGTGCAGACTCTCAGCTTTCATTTAAGGCTTTTTTCAAAAATGTAGTATGAACCGTGTAGGAATGACAACCATTTCTTCACACAGTCCCCCAACTTTAAGGGCTCATAAGTATTTGGACAAACTAACATAATCATCAATTAAACAGTCAGTTTTAATACTTGGTTGCAAATCCTTTACAGTCAATGACTGCCTGAAGTGTTGGACACATAGGCATCATCAGATGCTGGGTTTCTTCCCTGGTGATGCTCTGCCAGCCCTTTACTGCAGCCGTCTGCACTTCCTGCTTGTGTTTTGGGTGTTTTGCCCTCAGTTTTGGCTTCAGCAAGAGAAACGCATGCTCAATTGGATTCAGGTCAGATGATATGACTTGGCCATTGCAGAACATTCCACTTCTTTGCCTTAAAAATGTCTTTGGTTGCTTTTACAGTATGCTTCAGGTCAATGTCCATCTGCACTGTGAAGCATCGTCCAATGAGTTTTGAAGCATTTGGTTGAATCTGAGCAGATAATGGTGCCCCAAACACTTTCATTTTCTGATGATGCCTGCTGCCTGCAGGCTCATCCAGCCCTTTTATGTAGTCACATTCTGGCATTTTCAGTTCATACAACGTACAAATTTATTACTTTCAGCCCATTTGACTGCAAAAAAAGCTATACACAGTATGTTTTAGATACGCCAAAGTCCTCTTAAAAGCACTTCATAAATCCAATAGTGATATCAAAATGCCTTTTTTTTTTTAGAGATGTAGACCAAATGCCACCAAATTTTGCAATGGCAACTAAGTGCTACATGATGAACACTCAGAGGCTAGAGTGTTGCTGCAAAGCCTGCAGTGACTTAGAAAAAAGCCCCTGAACATAGAGAAGGAAGCTTTGTACTTTGCCGGACTTCAGCACCATGGAGGGAGACACTGCCTGTCTCTCCATGACTTCAGCACCATGGAGAGACACTGCCCGTCTGCAACCAGCACCGCAGGGAGAGATATGTAGTTATAATCATGCCCCTTTTCTTTTCTTTTCTTTTCTTTTCTTTTCTTTTCTTTTCTTTTCTTCTCTGGACAATATACGGTATATGTTTGAAACTTGCTGTGAAAAGCCCTTTCCTCTGGTATTTCATGCAGCTCAGCCACGCATTAGTGACGGGTGTTGGTGTGATTTTACAGGGATTTCTTTTGTGCTCGCACTCAGATGATTCTATATGTAATGAATGCTTTATGCGCTGCTGTCAAAGTGATGCTGAATTACTAACCCTTTTCTCTTGGAATTGGACAACAGATAGAGGCAACTGATTGGACAATAATAACAGCAGTCTAAATTACAAATCCACTACAGTGGCTACAGAAAGCAATCAGTGGCTATTTCTGTTGATGGCTTTGTGTATCATTAAAGCTTGTTTCCACGGACTTTAATGGAAGAGAAAAGGGGGAAAAAAAACACCCACACAATCCATTTTTTTTTACCAGACTTATGAGAAGATTAAATGGAATACATGAGCAAATACCAAAAATTACATGAGGGTTAATCACGGTGTGCATTTACCCTCCATGTCTATCTGTAGAACACCAACAGACAATAACCCAACAGCAACAAATTAGGAAAAAAAATGTTTGGCAACTCCAGGGACAAATACACATTTCCTGGGTGACAATTTGTCATTTAATTAGCGAGCACACAATACCAGCAGGACAGTCACCCGCTTTGGCTGTGCAATCCATCATGAAAATATGCCACCAGTATTGTATATCCATAATCATTCTCTGCAGACACGGAATAGGAAAACAATAAGCCACCTTGCATGCACCCCCTCCCCTGTCTCTCTCTCCGCACCCAAGATGAGGTAAAGGTTGCCCTGCTGTTTCCGGTTGCCATTTAGAGGACATCTATTATGGAGATGTCAGGGCGCTGAGGCTTGGGCTCCCACTAAGAACCTCCAGCAGGCAGACACAAGTGAACTTTGTTGCAGCGCTTCTTTCCCTTTCCCCTGTCACACACTGCCTTCTTAGCTAATAAAGTAGAATGGATGTGAAAAACAACCTTTAATAACAGAAGTGACCTTTTAGCAGGGAAGTGTGTGTGCATGCGCGGATAAATGGTGGGAGATGGTGGCTGTAAGTTGTCGGGATCGTGAGCTCAAGTGGCTCTTCCATTTGCCTGCACAATAAGTGGCTCTATAGACAGACATGCTGGAGGTGAGAGATAAATCGGAAAACACCACTTTTTCTCTGCAGTTTGGCCTTTTATCTACACTTAGCTGGCATTCTCTGCAACCATAAAATCAGTTTTAAAACAAAATGCTTGATCTGAATTTGGCTGTTAAATTGTAACACAGGCAGGAAATAAACTGATGAGCTTTTCAATTATGATGACGGTCAACCTCTCACCAACAAGGCCACTGCCTATCTATTTAGCAGCAGCACCAATAAACCAGCCCAGGCACCAGAGGAAAATGTTGGCATTGTACATTTCTAGAAACCTCAAGGGAGGCAGGGACCAACAAAAAACAAACTTACTTGTTTTTTAGCAACCTGTCACTGTTGTGTTTCCAAGTATTGGACCCGTAAGCAGAACACATAAGGTTGACGGTTTAATGGATCTGAATGATTAAATAGGAGAGATCGTGGCAGGAGACTGGTTAAAGGTTGGTCTGAAAGTTACCACATATGTGAAGTGACAAAGACTGGAGTAAGGAACCAGGGAGATTTACCATTGAGTCTTGATTAGTGGATGAGCTGCAGGTGTGCAGGGTAATTGGCGGTGACGGGCAGGTGAAGCGTCAGCCGGACCCACAAACATGGAGGAGGAAGACAAACAAAAAAAAGACCGCTAACCAAGAACAAGAGGGAGGGGAATCACTGATAGAGAAGGGTAGTTTTGACAGTCACTGTTTTCCCAGCAGCATCTTACTCGCCAAACCTGGGTGTTTTTTTTTTTTGTTATCAACACATGGTTCTTTTTCCAGCTGGGATAGTGCCACCCAAAGCAATTGTGTTTTTACCAAGACATGGTCACACAATCTTTTCCTAACTAT
Organism: Epinephelus lanceolatus; assembly: GCF_041903045.1. Classification (NCBI taxonomy): domain Eukaryota; kingdom Metazoa; phylum Chordata; class Actinopteri; order Perciformes; family Serranidae; genus Epinephelus; species Epinephelus lanceolatus. Next base: position 39,263,383 of record NC_135744.1, on the reverse strand, counting down.
AAATAAAGCCCATTTCCCACTGGACCAAAATCCCACTGTCACCCACTAGCTTTGGTATTTCCTTTCAATAGCCCTTTTTAGATAGGAATTGTGCAAATTTGCAGGAAAGCCCAATCAGTCTTTTTTCAGCATTGGCAGTATAAAAACAAAAGCGGAGAGTGCAGCAAAATGCCGCCTACCTACTTTTGTTTATACAGAATGCACCTTTTTCAGGGCAATGGGGGGCGTGAGCAAGTAACAAAACGTGTAGCTCAGCGTGTGACGTAAACAGTGACGTGGGAGGGAAGCCGCGGCTGGTCAGTCCTTCAGCGATTCTCTCATAAGTCGTCCCGTTCTTCACCGTCCCCGTCATCTGACGGTTAATGGCCTCTTCGTTTGCGAGGACAAGGAGGGCGCGCAATTCCTTGTCTCCCCAGTTGCTCATCTTTACAGTGTCTGTCAGGTTTGTGTTTCGCTCTTGCTACTAGCTGCTCACTAATTCCTGCTATCAGCTGTTTCCTGTTTATCCACCGCCAGTGGCGTCATCAACAGCTCCTCCCACAAGTCATCAACAGCCCCTCCCGTTGCAGAAGGCTGCCTCCGTCTGTTTAAACTTGACGCCAATATGTCTACCCTACGAGGCGGAAAATTGTGTACCTTGGATCAACTCACCAATCCAGCTCTGTGTGTCCAAACGCTCGCAGCTTGCCGGCAAAACAGCCCAACATTCGCAGAGAATCTGGTAGTGTAAATGGGGCTCTACTGTAAGTTACAATTGGCATTCACTCCTGGGACAAATGACTTCTCAGAAGTCATAGATATTTATCAGCTCCAGCTCCATTAGCTCCAATCTACAAAATACCGTCCATCTCCATCCAAGCAGCTCTCTAACATCATTCAAAATTTAGTCTGCACTGAGTTTAAGAGACAGTAAATAAATTAAGAGAAATGATAAAGAAGTAACCGCTGTGACATTTTCACCGGCCTCCATGCTGCTTTCTACTGTTTACTAACATGTTTTCCGACGCCTCTGTGACATCGAATATGACACACCAGAAGAAAATAAATAAACAGAAAGGCGTGCTCATCTGCTGCAGAGCTGTGTACACGGTCTGGTCTACTGGCAATGTGAAAGGAGTTAATTGACCATCTCTAATGGGTTTCCCATGTTTAAATAACCTGCATACACACGCTAATTATGACGGAGAAGTATAAGTACAAAAACCTGGCACTGCATGTTGAAATGTAGACTTTCAACATATCCACATTACATAATAATGTGCAAATGTAACTTATCTGTTGCTTGCAGACATGAACAACATTTTTTCTGCTGATTGAGTTTTAAGAAACACATTTTTATCACCTTTAATGTGCTGAGTCACCGTTTTTAGACAGGGTTGGCCCCATAATGCATGTGTTGTCTTATTGTTTCTGATATCAAACAACTGCATGAGTGTAAAACAGTGATCTGATTAGCTGGAGTTAGCATCTGGCACGTAGCAGTAAAGCTGTATGTTTACACTTTGGTAGCATGAATTTGTGATTGTCAGCTGAGGCTTGAATTGATGTTTGAGCACAAAGGGGTAGAAGAAGACACCCAGTCCTGATGTTGACAAACAGCTGTTGACAAAGAGCAACATCACCATCCCAGTGGAGTTTTGTTTCTGTCCACCTGATGTGTGTATGTCCAATGCTCACTCTTCTTTTTGCTTTTGAACCTCCAGCTCCTGAGAAAAAACATCATCAGCTGCCAGATGTTTCACTCGATTTATGCTAACTTTATCAGTCCTGCTGGGTTAGCAGTGTGCCGTGGGTTTGTGGGAGCTTGTTTGCTGAAAACAGCTGCCTGCCACTGCTGGAAATGAGGTTGATGAGAGTGCTGAGACTAAACCTTACAGTAAATGTGCTAATAAAGACGAGGCGAGTCTATTTGTGTAGCAGCTTGTAACAACAAGGCAATGCAAAGTGCTTTACAAAACACAGAAAAGGCATCAAGGCAAGGTATTAAAGGCACACAAGACGACGTAACAAGACTATATAAAAAGATACACACAAAAAAATATAGTTTAAAAAGTGTAAAACAAAACGGAAGATAAAATACAAGAAAAACCCAACAGAGGAATGAGAAGTCAGTGCAGCTACAGTTTTAAGCCCTTAGTCAAATGAACTGAAAGTTGGAACAGATCTCAAGTTCTCTAGGAGTTTGTTCCAGATATGTGGTGCATAAAAACTGAATGTTGCTTTTCCATGTTCAGTTTGGACTCTGGGCAAACCCGTCCCAGACCAACTGAGAGGTCTGGAGAGCAGCAGGGCAGAAATGTGTTTTGGCCTGTAACCATTCAGTGCTTCATCAAGGCACAAAAACAAGGAGCCATGAGAGGCTAAAGGGCTCTGCAGAGTTGGTAAAATTTCTCTGTGAGTTTATCACAGTGTTTCCACATAACACAGAGTAATTTCAATCAATGCATGAAAAAAAAAATTTGCAGGTATTACATTACAGGCCAGCATGTCATGGCAATTTGTGGTTTAAATTGGACAGGGACAAAAGAGAGATTGTAAAAGGTCTAAATACTTGCAAAACACAGCAAGTGCGGAAAACAATAAAATCTACAGTAATGGAAGTGGATAAGAGGGGGCAATAAACCGTTTCCTCCGTCTCACTGCCTCCCACTTCAGCAGCGTGTGCCTTCACCTTTTTTGTTTACTGAATAAATCTGATTGTGTTATTGCCCTCACTTCAGGAAGCTGTTACATGCATCTCTGGCTTTGATGAAGTGATTAGCAACATGCTGTTACCTCCAATGACCGGCTTCAAGGAGAGAGGGAATGAACATTAGAGAGCGATACTGCAGGCTGGCGACAGAGGCGGAAAATAACTGGAAAATGTACCTCAGCTAGAGGAAGAAAAAAAAACGTTAGTTAGGAAAAGTTAGTGCTGGAGTTGTTCTTTTATATCAGGATTTATCAGTTAATGAAAACATTTTCGGTACACTTAATGAAATTGCGTAGCCTTGATCTCCTAATGAGAGATCGTGCTATGGCTGTTAAAGGATTCTGTTTCACTGGCTGCTTTTCAGTGCACCAATGAGATTTTTTTTTTGCTGCCCTCGCTTCAGGCAGCCATTTAACGCTGTTAAGGCTTTGATGAAGTGATTAGCAGTGTGCTGACTGAAAGACAAAGACGGCAAGACTGTGATAGGGAGAAAGGGTCAAATGTTTTTCAAATGAACATGTGCTGTATGCATGCTCGCTCAGCTCACTTTCATTTGAGCCCAAAATCTTTTGCCTCTAACACTGTCCAGACTCCAGCACTGCTCAGGGACTGTGTGGTTTAAAAGGTGCCCTGTGGAGTTTTTCTTGTAAACAAACACAGTGTTTCTCACAAAACACACTTTGTATCCTTGAAGCGTAACATGTTGAGTACATTCGCCACCTCATAAAGAATTCATAAAGCTGATTTTGCAAATATATTTTGTGTTATATACCTGCATTGCTTCCACATATTTGTTTTTTTGTTATTGTTGTCGCAGCTGAAACTTTAATGCAGATACATATTTATTACTCCATTCAGAAATTCATCATGTACCGCAGCGCAAACATCAGATAAATAAACAGACAACTAGAATACCACCGACAACAACAGAACCAAACAATAGAACACCTCGCCATTATTATAGACCGATTCACCGCGTATCATAAATTGCTCTACATATCATAAGCCCCATATTGTTTTTCTACACTGACTGAAAACACATTGGATTTAAACAAATATGCCATTGTTGGAAAGATGTTCTTTTCATAAAACGGGATTGTCTGTGCAGAACAAAGACACAAATACAGAGAAAGTAAAAGGGCTGTGGCATTCACTTTTGCTCGACAGGTAGAAACTGTAAGAATGCACTGAGTCACACCCGCCAAGAAGCACTTGAGACAAGTCTTGAAACAATATAGAGACTGACTGGTTACAAGTAATCTCATACTAAAGTTAGCAGTAAGCTAAAATATGTTTCTGATAACATTTTTGGTAATAGGCAACACAGTGACAGAACTTTGATTTATATTTGATCAGCACTGCCGATCGATATAAGTTTCGTCTGTGTCTGAGAAAGAGGAGTAGCTCTCGCTTTTGATCTGCTCCTATACTCTTTGTACCCATGGTTGTGGGCATACGAAAACACAGAAGTTCAATCTGTATTAGAGCAACAGCACTCGAGCAAGAAAAATCCACTGGATGACATGAAAATCAGCAAATAATTTCTTTAAACTCCTGAGACCTGAACTTTTGTTTGGTATGCATTTTTGATTTCGCCTAGCTATTTGGGATTAGTACAACCCGATAAGTATAAAAAAACGAAACAGTGTCAATGTTAATTAAGCCCCAATGTCACTAAATGACACAGACAATAAAGTCCCAATGTCTTCAAACGAGTACTTCCTAATCAACAGTGTCTTAGCTTGTTGCCGTCGCTAAAATTGGTCAAATTTATTGCCATATCAAATTACAAACACTATTAATAATAATTAAAAAAAAACAAGTTTCAACCATAAAATGTGATCAGGTTTTGTCAACTTTTGTGTTGGGATTGGCTACAAGCTGACCTGGCAGAGATGGCTGCCATCCTGTTTTTACATGGATTAGTGTAGGACAACAGGTCTAACTTAAGTAGAATGAACTATAAGGTCAAGTGAACCCAAAATGCGATGTCCTCTTATGAGGACGCAGGGTCTCAGGAGGTTAAGTAGCATTCTGAGCGGGGCGTCGGTGGCTTAGTGGTAGAGCAGGTGCCCCATGTACAAGGCTGTTGCCACAGTGGCCCGGGTTCGACTCCAGCCTGCAGCCCTTTGCTGCATGTCACCCCCTCTCTCTCTCCCCCCTTGACGCTTGTCTGTCCTATCAAATAAAGGCTAAAAATGCCCCCCAAAAAAATCTTAAAAAAAAAAAAATAGCAGTCTGAGGAGGTGTGTGACAGATAAATTAACAGCTCACCAATGATATAACTGATCATATATCCTTTAAAAATTTGATTTAATTGCCTTGAACAATAGATTTAAAGTCTTACCAAGCACCATTTCTCGCGGACTATAAAATTTGTGGTCTATTTGTGTAGTTTTTAAGTTTATTTTAGTTTTTTCCTTTTTTTTTTTTTTTTAGAAAGTTTTAAGGTCTTAAGGAGGTTTGCATGTCATTTATCTGATTTTAATAAAAAATTTTAGAAGTTGTTTTTTTTGGCAAATTTCTCTCACAGAATATTTTGCCTTTTTTGTACAAGTGCACATTTAACTGTTGGTACAGAAGTAGATACTCATAAATCTTAAAATATGGGCATGGACAGGTTTCGACTTTTCATTAAGATTGATGAAAGAAACTCTCAATGAGAAAGTACATTGAGTAACAGAAGCTAGTGGAACAGAGGCTAGCTGGGAGAGGGGGCGGATTTGTAAGGGCCCATAACTTAAGAGTGATGGGCGACCGTGTTAGCCTGTGAAAAAAAAAAAAAAGTTGATTTGTTGAAGGCAGTGCGTGTGTGTGTGTCATTAGACAGAGTTGGCCTGAGAAATGCTTGTGGAGAGGGACTTTAAATCTACAGTAAATCTTCCTTTCTGGCAGCAGCTGCCTCTGATGGAGTAAATATTAGACAGTAAATGAATCACTGTGCAAGGAGAAACTGTGGGCAGAATCTTGTTGAATCACAGCCCTCAGAGAGCCTGTGCAGCCTGCAATCTTCCAGAGCAATTGCAAGTGGATGTAAATCACGTGCAGAGGTAAACATATGACGGGGCAGATAACAGTGAGGGAGCGAGAGGAGGAGGGCTGGTTGGAAATGTCACTCTGGTGAAGGCGATGGTTCAGCTCCCCTGCTTGGTTAAGTGCCATATCTAGAAAAGAAAGTGACAGCAGAGGCCTGCCTGCTCACTCTGCTAGAATCTGCAAACATAATGCAAACGTAATGGCTCGGCTGTTCCCTGCAGCCTAATGGCTCAGCATAATGACTCTGGTGTAAAGAAACTGCCGACCACCCACCAAAAGTAATGAGTCAAATGTGCTGCCGTCCCATCAAAGTTCATTCACTTCAAATAAGGGAATCCATTACCGCTGCATCCTAGCATTGCTAATGCATGACATGGAAAATGCAACAGCATGCAAATGATTTACCCCGCAAGGATTTATTTCAGCTCATACAAGCTGAGTGTTGTTTTGCTTTGTTTGACAAAATCCTCTGCATTGGCTTGAAAAACAAACAAAAACAATATATGTCTGAATTCACCAGCTTCCACAACTTTTCTGTTACACTCAGCACCCAGGAGTCTGATCTGTTTTAGTGTTGTGTCGTTCAATTCAATTCAATTCAATTCAGCTTTATTTAAAGTGTAAAATCACCATAAACATGGTCTCGAAACACTTTACAGTTCACATAGACAGAATACATTAGAAAAATACAATTTACAAATAAGCACAATTATTTACAAAAAAAAATAAATAAATAAAAATTAAATAATACAATAAAAAAAAGTGCTATCAAGTTGTGCCATATGCTTGGGAAAATAAATAGGTTTTTAGTCTTGATTTAAAGATGTCAAGAGATTCAGCATCCCTTAGTGGTTGGGGGAGCCGGTTCCAGAGAAGTGGGGCACGGTGGGAAAATGCTCTACCACCTACTGATTTTTTGTGAACTTTGGGGACTGTGAGGTAGTTACCATTTTGTGAACGGAGAGCACGTGCTGGAACGTATGGAGTGATTAGTTCGGATAAGTATGGGGGTGCTAGGCCATGAAGAGATTTGTAGGTGAGTAAAAGCAGCTTGAAGTCTGATCTGGACTGGATCGGGAGCCAGTGGAGAGTGATTAAAGCTGGGGTTATGTGCTCATATTTCCTGGTTTTGGTAAGTATCCTGGCTGCTGCATTTTGAACAAGTTGTAATTTGTTTGTGCTGCGCTGCGGTAGGCCAGAGAGGAGGATATTGCAATAATCTAGTCTAGATGAAACAAAGGCGTGAACTAGGATTTCTGCATCTGAGGTATTTAGGAGGGGACGGATCTTTGAGATGTTGCGTAGATGGAACAATGCTGTCTGAGTGATTTCCCTGATGTGAGCATCGAAGGACAGAGATGAATCAAAAGTCACACCAAGGTTTTTAACTGTTGATTTTCGAATCATTCAAAAGAGCAAATCTGTCGTTCATTTCTCAGTTCAGTTGAGCTCAGCAGTGAGCGTGCAGGCTGGGAGTGGAACTGCCGATTCGGTCCATGCAAACGATGAACCACTCGCGAGTTGTGAGGCAGCCAGGGTGCAGGGAGGGACTGCCTACCGCGTGACGAATCACTCTGTGAACAAATCACTCGTTGAGTGATTCAAATGATTTCTTCTCAGCGTTTCCAGATAAACAAACTTAAAACGTTACGCTGGCCAATGATGAGACTCACCAGTGCAGGGCAGACACAGCAGCAGCTCAGCCGTGTATCAGTTCAGTGAGTCGGACTACGCAGTACACGGTCAGGACTCCTCCTGCCAAGCACTGAACGATTCAGTGAACAAATCTTTTGAACGAATCTTTTTAATGAACTGATTCAGTAACATCTACAGAACTGCTTTGCCCATCACTAATCTGTTTAACACCACAGTTTAAGCTGGTGACTTAATTTTGCGGGACGCGACCCAACATTTCAGAGAGTCAGACAGACATTTCTTACCAGCATTTAGTTTCATTTGTGTTTGACAGGTGTCTGTGGAAACAACAGGCCTCCACCAGGAGGTGATGTCCTATAAATAAAACTGACCTTTACCACAGTGCCCTGCTTCTGTGTCCAACATAAATGTAGATGATTTGTTTTTGTTGTTGATGGGTCTTTGTCTGAGGGAGATCTCTGTCGAGACAAACTGTAACTGGTTAACACAATGTCTTGAGTAATGCTTTTTATCTTACCTGTTAACTTACCTGCTGGCATGAAGGCAACATAACGTGATGGTTCAAATTTGAAATGCATGTCTTAGCTATTTAAGTCTAAAAGTGAAGACATTTGTACAGTTGCTTAAAGTATTTAGGGGAAGGTCAGGGCAACACATTCTCACTCTGACCTCGTCACATATTGACATTTAGTCATGGACTTTCCACATCCACATACAACGTGCAAGGTTAGGTTTAGGAAAAAAGAGCAGGGTTTGGCTTTAGAATCTTATGAGACGCAAACACTTTTTTTGTTGGTTTCTGACGTCGCAAGTCAATGTCTAAGTGCTGGAAGTGTTCGGTATGAGACCGGGATTGTCAAGGAGAAGGGTCGGGTATACAGGGAGTCCAGCTTTAATAGGGGAGATTTTGGCTCATGTCCTGTTTTATACCAACAGCAGCATGTGGTTTATTTTAAACACGAGAGTGATGACTCTTTAACCTTGAGAACTGTAGTAGATCACGTAGGGCACAGAAGTTGTACTTACTGGTGTCAGGTGGTTCATGTTAAAGTGTATAAGGTTAAGGTATTGTTGACTCTACTAGATCTAATGTATGTCAAGAAACCCCCCCTCAAAATAAGGTGGGTTTAGCTCTCCCAGCAGATTCATTGTTGCTGCTCTGTAAAAGCAGAACCTTTCTGCACAACTATTTGCTCAGGTTATTTTTAAAGGGAATGTCAAATCTACTTTTTTGTTTAGGTATGAGGATTTGTTGGAGGTTAAGGCTGTTGTGAAGTCTGAATAAAGCAATAAAATCTTATCACAACAAACATTTGAAACGTGGTTTCTGAACGACTTTTTTGTGTAACCTGATCTCGCAGAAATCAAACTATAAAGCAAAGAATCTCTGTCATCTCTCTCTCTGTCCTTCACATATCTCAAAACCTATTCATCTGATCTACTTCAAACTTGGCAGGTGTATTTCTGTCAAATGTGGTGCAGTTTGAACACGACACATTCATATTTATAATAAGCAAGCAAACAACAGTCTGTGCAGTAGCCGGGGTTTGGGTTCCACGGCTCTACGGAGTCCAGCATGTCTTGCTAAGCGCTCATTTATGCTCATAATAAATACAGAGATGGACAGAGCCTTCTGTCTGTTCTCTGCATTCATTTTGTCTGCATTTGTGCACATTTTCTGAAAGCTTATGAATATATACAAGCAGCACCACCAGAGATCATGGAGGCAGTGTAGCGTAGTTCACGCTGGATACGACCGTAGGAGGCAGCGAAGAAATTTGAATAATGGTGGAGCTTAATGAATCAGTAATACATAATATTGCCCAGTTTTTTACAATAATGACTGGAAAATCTGGAGGCCGTCTGTCATTTTGACCGGTTGCAATTACCACCCCTGCCCACATGGCGGTGGAGTGCACAGTACTGCAGAGAAAAAGTCATTCATCTGCTTCATGTAGCATTGTTGACATAACGCCCTGGACACACCGGATGTGGAACCGAAGCACGGCGCCCAGCAGTGGAGGCAGTTTTCAGTCAGCGCCCATGTTAACCTATCTGACTGTCCACACAGGCCGCGGAGGCAGTGCTTCAGTTCGGCGTCTGGTATATTTTTCACGGGAGCCGCGAGCGCTTCTGTCAAGCTGGATCGAGCGGATCGTACCAAACAGGAAGTCGGACACAGAAAAGATGAGAGAATCCGGCCAATTTTCAAAATAAAATAACAACAGTACGCACTGAGGAACGTGAGGAGAAAATACCGTGTTTATAATTTAAAATAACACAACAGTGCATAACCGAACACATTTTTCAATACCATAATCACTTCATTACAATTTTAATTTTGTGTCACCGAGCCTACAGGCATAACTACATAACGCCCTGGACACACCAGACGCGTTAGTGACACGTTAGTGCCGTCCGGTGTGTCCAGGGCGAAGCCTAATGGCACGGGTGTGTGGATGTCTGTTCATCTTTTCGTTCATGTCCTTATACACTTTATAACTTGCTTGTTGGATTTATTAAAAACAAACGAATGGAAACTAAATGTCTGCCATTTTGTGTATTTAACTGGCGTATCTGACTCTGAGTAGCCACGATGTTGGTGTGTTTTCTTTGTGTTTTTCTAATAATGTTACCTTCAGCAAAAAAGCTGATTGTTTCTGTTTTTCAGGGGTGGATTTAGGGATTTGGGGGCCCCAGGCAAACACCGTTTAGCTTCACTTTTCACCCTTTCTCTAACCATGAGTGTTGGTATTTGCAGTGGTAGAAGGATGGTGTATTGCTCAGGACCCGAGGAAGTACAGTGCAAAGCCTGAAGTTGATGTATGAGTGCTCCTTGAGAAAGCCGCAGGCAGCAATACCACAGGCTGAGTAATCAGCCCATTCAGCGCAGACGTGTTATGAATGAGCGCTGCACTGCTACATGAAATGTTTACAGTCTCTTAACACTCCTTTACATGGTGGTGGCATGTAATGAATGTGTTAAATGGAATACATGACTTTAAACATGCGGTTCATGTTGTCATACTGTCACAGTTATGTTTAGGCACCAAAACTACTTGGTTAGGTTTAGAGAAAAAGATCATGGTCTCACAAATTACTTAGTTTGTTACGTAGGGGATGTAAGTACATAAAGAATGTGAAGTTTAAATTAGTCAATGTTGACTTTGATTTCACATGGGATACAAACAGCAGTCCCTTGGGTAAAAGTCATGTGTTTTCTTGACCCATCCAATAAACAGACCTTATCCCTACACAGACTTTTGCTCTTACTTGACATTAACCAGGATGACATTACCAGAAGATGTCTTTGTCATGATAATAATCATTATGTCAACTTGTCATAAACACAAAAAGAGGTGCATTTCTTGTTAATGTCAAGTTGTTATGACAACGACATCTTCTGGTGATGTCATCCTGGTTAATGTCAAGTTGTCATAATAAGGACATTCCAAACAAATTTAATGTCAAGTTGTTATGACAACGACATCTTCTGGTGATGTCATCCTGGTTAATGTCAAGTTGTCATTATAAAGACATCCCAAACAAATTTAATGTCAACTTGTCATGACAAAGACATCTTCTGGTAATGTCACTTTTATTAATGTCAAGTTGTCATAATCAAGACAAACCAAACAATGTCAACTTGTCATTACAAAAACCTAATGACACTTAATGACAGCAGTCATAAAAGTTTATGACATGTACATAATGTTTATGACAGGTTCACGACCGTGTCATGTCATAGTTATGACAATGTCAAGTCACTCTTATGTAGATACCTTCAAGTAAAATGTTACCCGTTTTTGTTTTACCATTAACATATTTAAAGGGCTGCTGTATTTTGTTTCTTGTTTTACCACTAATATACACTGAACAAAAATATAAACGCAACACTTTTGTTTTTGCTCCCATTTTTCATGAGCTGAACTCAAAGATCTAAAACATTTTCTATACACACAAAAGACCATTTCTCACAAATATTGTTCACAAATCTGTCTAAATCTGTGTTAGTGAGCACTTCTCCTTTGCCTAAGGCACACCTGTGCAATAATCATGCTGTCTAATCAGCATCTTGATATGCCACACCTGTGAGGTGGGATGGATTATCTCGGCAAAGGAGAAGTGCTCACTAACACAGATTTAGACAGATTTGTGAACAATATTTGAGGGAAATGGTCTTTTGTGTGTATAGAAAATGTTTTAGATCTTTGAGTTCAGCTCATGAAAAATGGGGGCAAAAACAAAAGTGTTGCGTTTATATTTTTGTTCAGTGTGCTTTTTGCCCTGTTTTGCCTTAAATGTCATTAAGTCGGCTGTCATTTTTTATGATCATGACAACAATGATCATGTCTAAAATGAGCACACAGGATTTATGTACAAGGAAGCAACTTTTGTTAGGAATTTATAAAAAAGTTTTTAGATAGACCACCATGCGCTGTTACATTTATAGGACTGAGGGCTCAATCTGAATAAATTCCTTGCAGGATTTTCTCAACCTTCAGCTGAACATTCAATTCTTTAACTAAATTCAACTGGAAGATGATGTTTGTGTTTGTCTTTTTTATGAATAATGACACTGAACGTGAGCCACACAGTGTTTAAACGGCTAATAGCAGGCGCACACAATACAATCACCCCAGCAGTCAATTCACATTTCTACTCTGAGAAGAATAAAAAGGAAAAGCCGGCAGGAGGGTGATCCAAAAGAGTATTAAGTGCTCATGAATAACTGTCTGTGCCAACGGGCAGAGATTACCAGATAATGTTTTCATGTACCGGCAGGGAGACGCTCGCTTTCACTGAGCGCAGGGCTCTGCCTCGACAAAGTGCCTCCGCTGTAGCTTTGAGGCAAAATTTTCACCCGGCTCTGCTGAAAAAGTCTGTTTTTAGCTGTTCTTGTGAGATTAGACAAGAAACCCTCCACTCCTCTTTTTCCGTATCTGTTGCTGAGAAACAGAAACAAACTGAGGAGAGACAAACAAGATGCATTCTGACAGAGGAAAAACAGTCTCCAACACAATGCTATAATAAAAGAAACTTCAAAAAATGGGGGGTAAAATGGAAAAAAGGCATCAAGTTTTCCTGTGTTATACGTTCATGTGTCACCTGCTGAGGCACAGAAAGAGAGAGAACATATAGACGGATATTCAGATCAGTGTTTGCTTCTTTGATGCATTCACAATATTTTTACATTTGCAATTTTGAGGCTTGTACTCCATTTAATAAAATGACAAATGCATACTAGTTGCCTGAATATTAAAGGAAAGTTAAAAAGAAAAAGGGAAAAGGAGCCAAGACACTAAAAATCAAAAAGGAGACAGACAGACAAGGGGGAACAGGAGAAATAGCGACAGACCGATCAGTCTTGTTGTAGCCCTTCTCTGAGATTTCCCAGTCGTCACAGGGTTTTTCACTCACATTAGACGCTGTTGCTCCCATGGAACCTGAGTGTTTTGCAAAAGCTGCCAGTTTGGCTCACTGCAGGAAACTCAAAACATGGCAAAAAAAAAAATCAGTTGCCCCTGAGCACAGATGCCAGTAACAACTCCAGGCACCTACAAACCAAGCACAGTTACTGTAAGTCTTGTGTTGAAGTTTATTCTTTACCTTATAAACAGCATTTTGAAAGAAATCTGTTTTAATTCAATACTCACATCATTCCATACAGTATGTACACCGACAGGCACATGTGGTTGTAAGTTACAGAAGTATGTCATCTGAAAAATCTGCAGTGCATTATGAATCCATTATGATGGCATTATGAGGCTTTTACTGTGAATGAAAGAGCTCCTTGGCGCTGATGGAAGGTCATGTGTTTACATCTTGATGGGTGAATGGACTGAAAACCCACTTAAGGCTGTCACCTCTCGCTTCATCACTCCATCATCACTGAAGTGTCTTTATCAATATCCAGTCACAACCTTTCCTTCTATTTCCCTTCCCCTTCACCCACCAGCACTAAACCATACACTGTTCTTCTATGGTATTCTGTACAAATGTAAATGTTTGTTAATGAATTTTGACAGTGAAGAAATGTCAAATATGAGCAAAATGTTAATGTAACCTTAGCTGACATAACTGGCATTTAAATTTGAAATAGTCATTCATTAAAAGTTAAATTTTAATGACTTTATCCCCTGCAATGTGAATTAAAATTATGGAAAAAAAACAGCAATAATTAGACGAAAATGTACGCAAACTGGGATCAGCTGTAGCCTCATGTGGCCCTGCACACTGTAAGATGAGCATGGTCACAAACTCCTAGAAATGTGATGGAAAATTGGGTCACTAAATAATCTTTTTGTTTTTATTATGATGGTTGTTTCTAATCTGACATTACATGCAGGCTAAAGGCAAGTTATGTCAAATAAACCAGACCATATGACAGTGATAATCATTATCATTCTGCTCATATTCACTGCCCTAGCCATTACAGTCATCATCATCATCATCATCATCATCATCATCATCATGAGCACCATCATCAGTTTTTTGTCAGGTACACCTAAGCTGCACTGTAACCGGCCAGTTTGACTGCTCAGTAATCACACTCTCAAATCTGCTCCCTCTGACTCTCTCCAGTCTCCGGGGAATAACACTGACAGCTCAACAGGAAGTGGAGTAGATAAAGCAGCGTGGTCTGGCTCATGCAGTGGCAGCAGTTACATACAGGGTCTGCGCAGTAATTAATCATCACCTGGGTTGTTGCACGTTTATCAAAGGATTGTCACACTGCTGTGACAATTTCAGTGACGGTCTTGTCACACCAGTAAACGTAATTCATTTCAATGAACTTGGATTTGCTCATTGCTGCAAAGTAAATCTGCACAAATCTTTCAGCTGTGGTCAACAATGCCACCAAAATTTGTGCACTTGACCAATGGGCAAGTGAGGGCAAGGGGCCAGAAAGTTCAAAATTTCATAGCTTTCAAAAGTGGAATAGTTTGCAGACTGCTAAGACACATTTATAAGAAGGTCTTAAACAGTGGCAAGAAAAATAATTGAATGGTTAAGTAAGTAGGAGATAAACTGATCTCCAAAAGGCATAATGTTAAAGATTAACCATGCTTTATATATAGATATATTAAGCAAGATTAGTGTATTATTTTTCCTTTGAACAAAAAGGAAACGAGCACCGTGCAATAGTTTGGGCACCCCAAGACATCTGAGTTCTCAGACACCTTTTACTACGGTCTCAGACCAGAGGTAGCTTGTTAGGGCTATGGCTTGTTTAGTCTTGCGTGACCAACCTCCCTTACTTCGGAATGGGAGTCTGGGGACAATCGTCTTTCATTTTGTAATATAAATGGGCAGGGATATCCAGACCACATGACGGCGTTGCCATAGGTACGGCACGTGTGTTACATGTAACAGAGACGTACCAGAAACACAGAGAGCAGGTTACTGGTGTGTAGTACTGTGATGTAGATTCGTAATGTAGTCAGTCATGGCTCAGGCTACTACACCGAAGAAACGTGTGGATATTTGTCGGGTTTGTTCGGAGTCGACAATTCGGGGAACAGCAATTCCAGTGTAGGCGGGTGTAAGGCAAAGCTAATCAGCTGCTGGTCGAGGAAGTACAGAAGTACACGGATTTGGATCCAATCACATCACTGCTGCTGGGAGCCAGCACTAGTTCTATTACAACTTTCCTATGGGAATGTCCACAGATGACAGAGTCAGCCAGCGTGCAGCCAGTCATCGTTCGGAAAGGCCAGGTGTTGCAAATTCCAAGCTTTATAAATACTCTGACTCCTGAAACCTTGTTCCATCAATCAGCAGCCATGGGCTCCTCTAAACAGCTGCCTAGCACTCTGAAAAACTAAAATAACCAATGCCCACAAAGCAGGAGAAGATTATGAGAAGATAACAAAACATTTTGAGATACCTGTTTCAGTTCATAATGTAATTAAGAAATGGCAATTAACAGGAACTGTGGAGGTCAAGTGGAAGTCTGGAAGACAAAGAAATTGTTCCAAGAGAGCTGCTTGTGGGATTGTTAGAAAGGCAAACCAACCCCTGTTTGACTGCAAAAGACCTGCAGGAAGATTTAGCAAATTCTGGAGTGGTGGTGCACTGTTCTACTGTGCAGTGACGCCTGCTCAAATATCATGGAAGTCATCTGAAGAAAACCTTTCCTGTGTCCTCACCACTCCATAGTGTCAGGAGTTTCCAAAGGAACATCTACACAAGCCTGGAAACAAGTCCTGTGGAATGATGAAGTTAAAATAGAACTTTTTGGACGCAGTGAGCAAAGATATGTTTGTAGAAAATAGGGTGCAGAATTTCATGAAAAGAACACCTGTCCAACTGTTAAACATGGAGGTGGTTTGATGATGCTTTGGGCTTGTGTTGCAGCCAATGGCACGGGGAACATTTCACAGGTAGAGGGAAGAATGGATTCAGTTAAATTCCAGCAAATTCTGGAGGCAAACATCACACCATCTGTAAAAGAGCTAAAGATAAAGAGAGCATGGCTTCTACAACAGGACAATGATCCTAAACACATATCAAAATCCATAATGAACTACCTCAAGAGGTACAAGCTGAAGGGTTTGCCATGGCCCTCACATTCCCCCAACCTAAACATCATTAAAAATCTTCGGATAGACCTCAAAGAGCAGTGCATGCAAGATGGCCCAAGAATCTCACAAAGCTAGAAGCCTTTTGCGATGAAGAATTGATGAAATCCCCAAAACAAGCAGTGAAAGAAAAACAAAAAGTGTTTAGAAGCTGTGATACTTGCCAAAGGGGGGCTACTAAGTGCTGACCATGCAGGGTACCCAGACTTATGCTTCAGGCCCTTTTCTGTTTTTGTTATTTTGAAACTCTTAAAGATTAAAATTAAAAAGTTATCTTGCTTAAAATCTTGAAGAAAAGTGTCATCTTTAACTTAGTGCCTCTTGAAAATCAGTTTATCTTCTACTTACTTAATGACTCACAGTTAACAAAATTTTGACCAGGGGTGCCCAAACTTTTGCATGCCACTGTATATGACACATTTGATGTGTAGCAGCCTGATAAACCTGAATAAGCTGGATGTGAAAAGTGCTGTTTGCTGCTCTTAATATGGCAGAAAGGACAAAAGGACACTGTTGGCTATAGAGCAAATGTAAATCAGTGACAGATAAAAGTGTTATTGTAGACCAGGCAGAAGAAGAGACTTGCTCCTGATTTGATTCTGCAGAGGCTCCACAGAAAAGTTTAATGTTCTCTCTGCAAATATTAAGCTGTGATTCAAGTTTCAAGTTTCATTTCAGGAGCTGCTTTCCCCAAGCTTGCTTAGCTGACTGTCAGAATATATTTCTGCTGTGGGTATTAAAGGGTTGATTCACTCAAACAACAACAAAGCACTTATTCTCATTTACCTCTGGTGGTATCTAGACATGCAGATAGTTTCAGGTTTATGTGCTTATATTTTGAGATATATGTATAGTCTACAAAACGTTGCTAATGATTTGAGCGGCAAAAGCAAAATTCTTTTTACCTCCATTTTATTGGGATGCATGAAAATCCCATAAATCCATCACATCACCTGCATTGGTTTCCTCGTCCTGGAAACGTGGCACAGAGCCATTTTAATTCACACACACAGAAAGAGTTTTGTCCTGCTGAACTTATTTGACTTAATTCAAGTTAACTTAATTATCCTTGTGGAGAGGTCACGCTTTCTAACACTTACTTTGTGCAGGAAATAAATGTGGTAGAATGTGTGCAGCTTTAAATGGGAGTGGATGAATACTACCCACCTAGAATCACTTAACCTTGCATATGCTAATGTGTCGGTGTGAAGCTGTGACAAAAAAGGACAATTATACAGCGGATCCAAACCTCGTGTGCTTAAAAAAAACCTGTCCATAAGCGCCATCGACTGATGAGCAAATTGGATATATCACATTTTAGAAGTTCATATTAAATGTGTTATCTCTCTTCCTCGACATCAATGACTCAGCTCTTTTATCGGTAATCAGATCTTTTATCTTCAGCCGTGCCAAAAATACCACAAAAACTCATCTCTTTTTCGATATGGCGTCCTTTACTTTTGTGTGTTTTTGCTGATAACACCACTGTGCTGTGTTCACCATGACTTGTGCTTTTAATCAGATGTACCTTCCAGCGAATGCAGCTCCTCATTAGCATTCCCTGCATTCACCTCGGTGCACTGCTGGCCGCTCTCGTTCCCACTCGCAGCGCTGTCTTCTTCACTGTAGGATATGATACATAATGCATGTACTCCAATGACTCCCCTCATGCTCCTTTTTCTTATTCTATCTCCCATCCTGTGGTCCAAAGAGAATAATGGGGTAAAGAACGCAATATTAACAGAGAGAGAGATTCTTTGCCTGTAAATTCAGCCCACGGAACCAAACTCAAGCCCTGCATGAGCAGCAACATGTCAGCAAATATACATTCTACCTTTATGTAAATGTTTTAGATGTCAACATAACTCTCACTGTGATGAACTGCAGAGGATGAGGTGATAAAACACAATGATAGGAAAGACATCATGTTCGTACAAGATAGATAAAATCATGGTTCACCACACAACAAGCAAACAATGTTGAGATAAACACAAACAGATGAAGTAGCATTAAGGGGAATTTAAGAACATGATGCTGTAAAAGTTACATTAATTTGCCCTTTTGGGGTATGACATATAGGACTAATCTTTTTTTAACAAGTTCAGTCTTTAACTTAGGTTCGGGAGCAGGGCCACGCCTCAACCACACCTCTGACTACCTGCCAAGCCCAATTATACCCGCTCAACCCATCCTGCTCTGTTTCTCTCAGATTTCTCGACCCTACCTCATCCCTACCAACATTCCTTCTTCCTCTCTTCCCTTCTCCTCTCATCTCTTCTTATTCAATCTGGCGCATGCCTCTCCCATGCATCATCCTAGGTACCATCTGGGGGGCCTGTAACCAGCTCGAGTGGAAAAAATGCCTGAGACGGAACCCCCATGCTGAGTCTCCCTGTGCCTGGTCTCCAATACATCCTCCCAGACCAACCTAACAGAAGACATCCCTCTGCCACCTTCACCCCCACTTACATCCATTCACCAGTCCTCAACAACTAACACCTCCTGAATTACAATTAAACATTTAAACAACATATTGTTGTGGCAAACTTTGATTTGGGATTATTATGGACATTTTCAGTACACTCACAGTTTTATTTTTACCTCCAAGAAAAGTGGTTTAATATATCTGACTTGACCTCTCTTGTTTCCAACCTGATTGTCAAGATTTTGGCAAACCACAGATGTGTAACATATTGTATGTTATTATGTAGCTGATATGCTAAAACTTTACATTTTAATAATGCTATAGTTAATATATGGTTATGTTCAGGCACAAAATACACTTAGGAAAAGACCATGTTTGGGCTTAAAGTACATGGTGGCACAATAATGGCAGGAAATGCAGTTTATGTCTCAAATAAAAAAAAAAAACACACACCTGCTTTTAGTGGCATTATCATGACTTAGAAATGCTGCCAATGTCAGGCTAAAAATCAATTTGCTTTTAGAGGCACAGTCACTGCTGGAAATGTTGCCAATGTCTCACTAAAAAACAGTTGCTTTTAGTGGCACAGTCACCACTGGAAACTCATCTGATGTCTTGCTAAAAGACCCTGCTTTCGGTGGCACAGTTGCTACTGGAAATGCAACCAATGTCTTGCTAAAAAACACTTAGGTTTGTTATTTGTTGGCCTCCAACATCGCGTGGTCTACAGCTGGGGAGACAACAAGATAGAAATGTCATCATGACTTATAGCTATGTTGGTCAAAAATGTTAAAGTAAAACCTCATTGGTAATAAACTGGTATTATCCTTAAATGGAAAATAATAAAACATCAATTGTTGAATCATTTTCACAATAGGAAAAAAATACATATGTCCTTAAGCTGTTTTTTTTTTTTTTAATGGGGGAGGAAGTTGACAATTTGACTTCAACACCTGGGCATCCTACAGTAAACAGTGTGCAGTGAAGTTATGTTCATGGTGAATGTCCACTTTGCAAAGTTCCTCCTCCCCATGTATTCGAATGAGCACAGAGGAGGAAATGCTATCAGCTTCATGGAAATGGCAGACCGAAAGCTGACAGCTGCTTGGCGTGTGTTTTGATTGACAGCTGCTTTTAAAAACATCCCAGATCCAGATTGGGCCTGTTCTTCCGCAGACAAGAGGAAACTGTGGCAGAGAAACTGACGTTCACCATCTGCAGGTCCCCAATTATCTATGATGCTTTTTTTTTTTTTTTTTTTTTTTTTTTTTAATTAGGGGAGACCAGGGTTGGTGGTCACAGTTTTTACTTTGACTTAAACCCCTCAGAAAGTTTCAATGTGTAATGAAAGCCTAAAATATCAGGTTGGAATGAAGTGACCTCACTTTACATAATCTGTTCAAAGGATATCAACAGACAAATACGTTTTGTGCCCATCATGGGGTTGGTTGTCCCTACGTTACTCTAATGAGGGAAAATAAAATATGAACGCAGTCTAAAAATTTAATTGAAAAAATTAAATTTTACATTTTGATGTGAAAAACAGTAAAAGTCCTCTCACCTTGATGTCGAGTGTCTTACTTCTGAAATGAGCCTGTCAGTGACCTCTGACCCCAATTCTAAAAATGTCAGTAGTTTAAAGAAAGGTACTCACACATCCAACAACGTTGAGCTCAAATAGAAACTGCTCCACCCATTTCATGTGTTCATGTGGGTGTGTTTCTAAATAATTGACACAAAGGACAAGGGAAACTCAAGTTCCTTACATAATAGAGGTTATTTACAGGATTATTCATGAAAGAATGTTGATCTTATGAATAAACACATTCATAAACCATTCAAAATGTTCAACATCGTATATACTCTTATGCCATGTATCATAAATCGGTCTTTTGAGATCCCCAAATTCTTTCGCAGATTAAATATCCAGTACACTCCTCTTCTTGAATTCTTGGCGCAGCAGTACCTCAGTCCATGGGGACCTGGGAACCGGAGGGTTGCAGGTTCAAGCTCCCGTCCGGACCAAAATATGGAGCATGGGATGATAGCTTCTTCTTCTTCTTCTTCTTCTGCTAAGTATTTCTTCAGTGTTGCCACCTCTCTCTGGCAGAGTAACCTTTTCAATGCCCTGGAACCTAAATGATGGGATATCATGTTTGAAGTCATTGAAAAGCACCGCTACCGGGTTATCTCTATCGTTTCTCCTTATGGAGCTTCTATGTTCACTTATTCTCTGCTTCAGTGCACGTGATGTTTTACCAGCATGGCATAACCCACAAGGACATTTGATCATATAAATTACATGCGTGGTGGAACATGTGATGACATCGTTGATGAAATACTTTGAAAATCTTTTTACTAGTGCCCTCTGGTGAGCGAGATCTAATGAATGTGACACCCATAGAGCCATATGTGAATGCATGAAAGAAAGTCTCCATAAATGTGGGAGTGGATGTTGTGTGTGGACTGGAGAAAGTGGAATCATGCTGGATCACATGGGGCATATTTTTTAATATCTATGAAGACCATCAGTATTTGTAAATGTACCACCACTACCTAGATATCTAAGTCAGTGTGACTGACATCTCACCAATCTGCTGGGGGGAAAAACCAACAGATAAAACAATTAAAACAAACATGGATCATCACAGCAATTTCATTGGTACTTTTAAGTATGTTTTCATTTGTTGTAATTTAATTATTTTGATCAATTCCGTGAGCTGCACAGATGCATCACATGTATCTGTCCAAAATCCCTCCATGTCTGAATAAACACTGTGCACAGTCTGAGCAGAATGTGGGCAGACGAGTTTCTTTTGTGGTAGGCAGCGAAACTAGTAAACATTTGCCCAGCTTGTTTCACCGAAAAACAATAGCAATAAGAATGTGGCTTTGAGTGTTTCATCTGAAACAGTTGCTGACTGTTTGCTTTTAGCCACCGATTGACAGTAGCTAATGTCATTATAGTAGTTGCCTAGCAACAGAAAAAGGACGCTGCCAGTGCTAATGCCTGTGCAGACTTCTCAGAATCAA
Source organism: Epinephelus lanceolatus (assembly GCF_041903045.1). NCBI lineage: Eukaryota > Metazoa > Chordata > Actinopteri > Perciformes > Serranidae > Epinephelus > Epinephelus lanceolatus. The sequence goes on along the minus strand of NC_135744.1, from coordinate 39,241,956 downwards.
GGCAAGGTGATGCTTATCTGCCCGACTTTACACTCACATTCCATCTTGTTCTCCCCATTCTTCCACACAGGACGTCTTGTATGTAGCAGCTAATTCCCTTTAGATTAGAAAATCCATTACCAGCCTTTACTTCTTCTCCCTCTTTCTCCTGTCTCAGTGTTTTTCTCTCTGTTTCCCAGCCTCCACGGTGCTTCTCTCTAAATAAACCTCATCAATCTACTGCAACAACAAAGTCTCCACACTCTTCAGAGACGGTCCACATCATGCTCTGCTGCACCTCAGACACCGCTCGGCTCACGCCTGGAGGTGAGGATTCAGACCCTGTTCAGCGCGGCAAAACATTTCTCTGACAGATGACAGAGAGCATGTTTCAGGCCAAGAACCCTCAATCCAAGGCCCTAACCTGCGCAGTATAAAAACTAATCTTGTGCCAGAGGATGCTGCAGAGGGTTACATTACAGTTCTCACATTGAACTTTGTTTTGAAACGAAATAGGAAAAGCATTTGTGTAAATGCTTAACTTGTGTTTATGTTGTCCTAACCTCTCATCCTCTCTCCTAATAGTCAACATTTGTTTCTTTTACCCTTGAACACAATCCTGCTCCCATTTTAATCAAGTACTTTTTATGAATTGTTTTTTTCAACACTATGAGGCACAAATAATCCCCTATTTAGCCATTTAGACTTTATTGCAGAGCAAAGAGATAATTCGCGACTTCACATTGTCACATCAGTAGCTCAGCTGATGTTATCGTGCAGCTGATCTACTCATGAACCACTACTTATTGTAGTCCAGTATGTGCCTCTTTGGGTAAGGGTGTAGCTGAAACAGCCACACAGGAGCAACGCTCTGTAGTGCACAGGGAGTGACTGTGTGATTATCAATCAATCATTTATTTGTCATATGGAATTATACAAGGTAAAATTGGATTCCATCAGCTCCTTTAACTTGTGCACTGCAATTTAGACCTTTTTTAATAATAACTGTACATATTTCTGGATGGGTCTGGTAATCCATGGTTTCTGGTTGTGGAATTATTCAATTGTTTACACATCCCTATCTCAAAGGGAACACTTAATCATCAAAGTATAACACTAAGTCAGTTAAACTTCAAGGATATCAATCTGTCCATTTAGGAGGTACAAGTGATTGTGAATGAGTTTCAGCTGCTTTGGTGCAAATAAAAGTGACAACAGGTGCAATGGAGAGGCAAAAGCAAGACAACCCAAGAGACAAGAGAATGGTTTTACATGTGGTGTCCACAGACAGTTGCTCTCTCCTTATCCTTCCTGACTGATTCTTCTCTAGTGTTGTGTCCTGCTAGTGTCCTTGTCACCACTGGTAGCATGAGGCGGTACCTGCAGACCAATCAGGTTGCACAGGTAGTCCAGCTCCTCCAGGGTGGCACATCCATACGTGCGGTTGCAAGAAGGTTTGCTGTGTCTCTGTTACACGAGGAGAGCTGGACAGGGCTGTAGAAGGGCATCAACCCAGCAGCAGGACCAGTATCTGCTCCTTTGTGTGAGGAGGAACAGGAGAAGCACTGCCAGAGCCCTACAAGATAATCTCCAGCAGGCTACTGGTATGCATGTTTCTGACCACACTGTCAGAAACACACTTAATGAGGGTGGCATGAGGGCCTGGTGTCCTCTAGTGGGACCTGTGCTCACAGCTCAGCACTTTACAGCTCGATTGGCATTCACCAGAGAACACCAGAATTGTCAGGTCCGCCATTTGCACCCAGTTCTCTTCACAGATGAGAGCAGGTTCACACAGAGCATGTGTGACAGGCGTGAAAGAGTCTGGAGACACTGTGGTGAACGTTATGCTGCCTGCAACATCATCCAGCATGACCGGTTGGTCAGTGGTGGGTCAGTGATGGTCTGGGGAGGCATATACTTGGAGGGTCACACAGACCTCCATGTCAGAGCCAACAGTACCCTGACTGCTGTTAGGTACCGGGATGAAATCCTCAGAGCAATTGGCAGACCTTACGCTGGTGCTTTGACCTAAACCCAATTAAGCACCTATGGGACGCCGCCAAGTACCACCACGTCTGTCCAGGAGCTCACTGATGCCCTGATCCGATTCTGGGTCACGGTCTCAGTGCTTTTTAGTACACAGACCAAAGTACATTTACACTACTAAGTACCAATCACGTTAAATCCATTAATGCCAATTGTTGGTACTTGAGAGTACATCTGGGGGAGACCGCTAGGTTTAGACATGAGGCTGAAGTGCCACCAAGCATGCCGAAGACTAGCCACTCCATCACACTGATCACTGCACATAAAATAAACAACAGAAAATGTGGGAAAAAAATCCTTTTCATGTGGAGTTATTTGTGATTTTATGAGTTTGTGAACTAATATTTACAGTTGAAACTACAACTGGGATGCTCTGAAAACCAAACACCCAATTCCTCTGATAACTGAGAAGCAATTATTCTGTGTCTTTATTTTTATGGTAGAGTCACTGTGAATGCCACTAATGGAAGCTGCGCTTCCCACTCATGGAGCCTTACTATTTGAAAATGGCTTCTGTAATACTCATTAGCATTCATTTCATGCAGGAAGGAAAGGGAGATAAAATGAGAGAGAGGGAGAGGAAGAGAACATAAACAAAGACTGAGTAAATGGCTAAATTGGAGGCAGAATAGTTTAGCAAATGAGCTGACAATGAGAGTTTCACCCATCAACTGAACCAGGCCTGCAGCCTCCCAGGGATCCTGCTGTCTGTGTGAAGCTGTTCAGAAGAAAAATACATGTCATAGTAATAATGAGCAGCGCCGAAATAAAGTAAGAGGGTGCTAAAATTTTTAATGTCTCTTGTCTGTTGTTTTCTCTCAAACTGAAACAGCTTTTATTTCAGTTACAGATGATGAAAGGCATGGTTTATAACATTGGGATGAAATGATTTAGATCTGACTGCAGATCAGCTGCTAAGCTAGCCTGTCAGTTCAGTTAATCATAATCATGATATTAAAGACAAACAACACAATTAACTATGAAACAGGCCAACAATATATCAGCCTGCTATAACATTAATAATTGCTTTAAGAACCCATAATAGGAGACAAGCAAGTTAAACTACTGGTAGGTTTTGCTGACATGACTAATAAAATGAAATCACTTTGCTTAATTTGTTCATCAGTTAACAAATAGATAACCACAGCTGGTGTCCTTAAATTAACTGACTACAATTTTTCTAGTCAACCAGTAGTCGTCATTTAGGTTTGTGATATTTTAATGTAATTATTAAATGATATATTTTGGTGGTTTGAGTTGAAGGTGTGAGAAAGAATAGTATCAGTAACATTGTTAACACTGTGCTACATTACAGAGAAATACAAAACCGTACTAATGAACCTTCATTAATATAGGCCTATATTTTATTTCCAAGTGCACGTCACACACTGAGCGAGCCGCCTGTTAATGACGCTGTGGGCTAATGGGCATGTAGCTACTTCCATGTTTCAGATGATACGTCATGTTTGTAGTCGACCAATGAAGATGAGTTTACATATCACCTTGGGTTCGTCCTTCACCTTCTCAAAATGATCCCACACTTTGGATTTCCTGCCCGACATGTTATTAACTAGCCTGTGGAATAACCGCAGGTACCAGCCCTGGAAATTAGAGGTCGTACACATGCCATGTCTGGAGAACATGAGGTCCGGCGCTGGGAGCTATTCTTGTGCCTTTATTGTGCCAGCTTTCAAGTGTGTGGCGGCAGGTTGCGTCTGAGGTTGCTAAGCAACCTTAACAAGCACTGTATCATAGCCTGTTTACCTGAAATCCTGAGTGCAGAGCTGATCTTCCTCCAGGAGCTGTTTATAAGCGTGTAGGTCTATCATCCATGGGACAGATGTAAAGCTCTGGGTAGCCCTGCACTAACATGATCAACTTTTCTATATTTATCACAGACTGAATATTTACAGAAGAAAGGAAAGATATCTGTCGGCTCTGATTGGTTCGTAACAGGACTCCTGTCTGACTGCTGAGCGTGGCCACTTCTTGTATCTGTCCTTTCAAATCAAATTCCCACATGGTCATAGTCATATAGGTTTTGATTTATTTTGATAAGGCGCAGCTCCTGATAGAGTTTCAGATTTGTTTGGGTTTTTTTGTTGTTGTTTTTCTGTGACAAAGCAACCAATGAAATCTTGCCTAATGACCTTTCTGGTCCACTAACGTTTGGTCGACTATTATGGGGCAGTCCTACTAGTTACATTACTTTGCCAGTGGCACTACAGGTTAAATTAACATAATAATAATAAGAAGAAACAGGCTAATGGTACGTTAACCTAACATTTCAGGTAACCTAACATTGTGTTGTGAGCTTCTTTTTTTGTAAATGCTGCAAATGTGTCATCAAATTGATGTTTTTGTGTGTGGTCGAGTTAAGCAGATATCAGAATATGTATGCAGCATCTGTAGGCAACACACCAAGATTTTGGAATTGGAAGCACTCTGGTTTCTCTTTGTGATCCGAGTTTTATGATCACGTTTAAGCAGCAGGTAAACAATCTGCATGGAGAAGCAGAACACATTGGCTGAAATGCGATCTTGGAAGCCATCAGCCATCAATTTACCTTTCTATTAGCTTCTTTTTTTTAATTGTTCTGCATTCAAATGAAGATATCTGCTTATAGAGATTCTCTGAAATACCCCGCACAAAGAAGAGGAATATTGGCCTGGATTTTCACCTGCTACACCTGATCTCCTGGAATCTTGCCCATTGCCCTCAGAGACTTATCATTGTCAGACTGATAGCCGACTGGTTCCAAGACTGGTGAAGCTGTTTCATCATTTGCTTATGTTCTGTCTTTTTGCAGTTGTGTTGAGCTCTCAGAGCCACCGTACAGACAGACACAAACAGCCCACACAGTAGCATCTGTATTAGATAAGGCTCTGAGGTTGAGGATTGGTCATAATTTCACTGCAGCAGGCAGAACATTTTCTGAGGTTAAAATGTCGACTGCTCTGGGCGACTTCAATCTGCCCCGGGGCTGCTGGAGCGCAGGAAGCCTCGCCTCTGCCCAATCTAATCTTCAGTGTAATCCACGGCCCGACTGCTTTCCCAGCACCACCATCTGCACCCGCCCGCCTGTGCTGTTTGGCAGCAGAAAAACACAGAAGTGGTCGAAGAGGCTAGATTTTGTCACTTAGTGCTCAGTGGAGCAATGCTTTTAAATTCAGGCCTGCCTGAAACCTTAATGGATTCGTCTGGTTTAATACCAAATCTTACTGGAGAGGGAGGCCCCACAGTCGTGTTTGAGGAGGGAGGAGGTTAGTAAACTCTGGATAGTTTTTTTTGGGAGGAGACAGAGGCTGTGGTGCTGTAAACACAAGTAGATCATCATCATCTGAGGTAAAAACAAAGACTTTTAAACTTAAATAAAAATCTTGCAGAAACTTGAAACTTGCTGGAGAAAAATGATCCATCACAATGAACAATTTGTTGGCTAAAGTGTCTTTTGTGGTGCATTTAAGGACACTCTGGAATGTGAGAAAAATTACAGTTTTGCATGTTAGCAATTTATTTTCAATCTCAATTATTATTAAATGAATATTTAATAGAAACTGCATGGATATCAATATGGCGGTTGGTGCAAAATGGAAAGCATTTGACTAAAGCCTGGTTCACACTACATGATATCAGCCCATTTCTAGTCTGAGGCAGCGACGTACTGTGTCGGCATGGATCGTGACCGACAAAGAGTGTCGTATGCAATAATCTATAGTTTCATCTCGTCTAGCATGTTTGATTTTCTTTTTGTCGTTCACGACTTCTCCCGTCACAGCTGCCACTTTGACCAACAGAAATACAGTGCGATCTGCTGCCGTAGACAGCTGCACGTCTACAACACCCCAGGCTTTTTGATATTTCCTCTAGGGATATTACCACACAGAGCAGAAAGGGAAAAATTATGGTGTGAAACAGCAGAGGCACATTATCAACCCGGTGAGTACAGCCATTAGTATCAAGCTAGCAAACAATGTTACTTCATAATATATATTTCCCTCTGTATTTTTAAATATATACTTTTTATTCGCTCCCATTTGCCTTGATAAAGTTAGTGCATCCCACAGTTATTTCAAACTTAACACTTCTTGTATCTGTTTCAAATTAAAAGCCCATTATAACTTCCATTGAAAGAATCCCTTCATTTTCTAAAAAGGCTTTTATTGTGAAATATTTGCAGGAACTTGTTGTGGAGGATTCAGTGACTTGCATGTTCAAATGTAGCTCCTGCCATCTGGTGGCACTTTTTCGGTTACTATAATAACATTTTGGCTGGCACATGAACAGACACAGTCACTGAAAATAATAGTAAAAGTAATAAAAATGGGACAAGAATAACCCAATGACATCACACACGTCGTGGAAGACGTCCGGGGATAATTGGTGTGGACCATCGTGTAGTGTGTCATGTCTGTCGGCCAAGTCACGGCACGATTTTATAACTCCACAATCGCCTAATGTGACATAGTGACTGTCAGAACGGACAGAAAAGTCGTGTAATGTGTACCAGGCATAGAGTATAGTTTTTTATTTTCTAAACTCTGCCTGACTTGTGTCCTTACAAACTTACAATCCGACACAGAGTATGTCCATGATCCCGCTGTGGGAGAAGCAGAAATGTAGCCTTAACTCCACTTTAAAATAAAAACAAGCATGAGAACACGGGGGTAAGTTGCATTTGCAGTCGTGAAGGAAATAAAGTAATGTGAAATGAAGAATATCACACAGTCATGCACAAAGTAAGGGCATCCATTATCTGCTAATGTAAGCATATAAAGGTTCAGGTTTCAAAGTGAAGACAAGCAATGAGATATTTTGCACGGTGATTGTAACTCTTACTGTACATTGGAGAGCGGCTGAAGTGTTACATTCATTTGTTAAAAGAAACAGCTCTCAAGGTTTATCCGTGTGTACAGTGGCTTTAAATTGATACACCTTGAAAGTTTAATGGATCAGTCTCACTCATTACGCTGTCTGCCTGCTCTACTTACCAAGATACATGTTTATCTTTGAGAAGGAGATAAGGTTATCAAGCTCAGGGTAAATTATTTTACCTGTGGCTCCGCAGCTTTATGGTGATAGTCAAGGTGAGGGAAAATTGAAAATTTAATGAATTAGTTCTACATGCTGCATTATGGCAGTTTATGCACATAGATGGGTCATGCAGGGGTTATCAAGATGATGATAAATCACATGGTATGAAGACATTCAAGGTGAGGGCAGAACTGTCGTCCTCTGAGAAGAAGTAAGACTGAAACTTTGCTTTTAAAACCTCACACCATCCAATCTGAAGCGCCGACATTCAGCTGTGAACACACTCCTGATGAAACACCTGCATTCCCACAGGGACTCAGACACAAAAAGTGATCGAATAAATGGATGAAACAACGAAGGGGAAGAGACAGCCCACTTTAGTTTAAGTTGTGTGTTCGGTATTGTCGAGGTTGCAGCTCTTCCCTCGTAGGCAGAAGGCGCTACATCTTAAAAACAGAGCAAGGAATGCAATCTCATCAGATGAGGCAGTCTCATCAGATGAGACTGCCTTTAAAACCCAACACTGTCTCACAATGAAGCACAGCAGCACAGCGAGGCAGCTACAGCTCCTCAGGGAGTGACGGACAGGAAGTAAACAGCAATGAGTTGTAGCTGTCAGGGAACTGAAGGTCAGCCACACTTTGCTTTTATGTGTCCATCACCTAAATGCACATTTTTATACATCAGTTAACTTCAGTCAGGAAATACTGTGCAGTCAATCTCTCACCCGGTGACTTAAAGGTTCATTCCATTACAGCAGCAAGCGGAAGAAATCCATACATTTTTATACGGTGAGATCTTTTAAAACAACAGTTTTAGTGCGTCTGGGTTGCAGTGAACGGTTTTACAGACTCGACCTACTAAATGTTGACTGATGAGCTTAAAGGTGCTTTTTAGTCAAATTTTGGCAGCTAAAGTGCAGAACATCCAAATGGGATACAAAGTCACCACATATCACTAGCTTGGAGCATAGTTTAGGCTAACCTTTGTACCAACAGTACAGTCTCTAACACAAAGCAACATTAATCTGGGGACCTGTTTGTGTCCATCTTAACGCCTCATTTTACTTATATGTGTATGGAGCCAAGGCAACCGAAAATCTGCTCATTCCCAAGGGAATCTCTGTGATATTGTAACCAAGAAGTAGAATCACTCAGGGTCCTGATAGCAGTTTACTACCAACCCAGGATTTATTCATACATTACTGGGACTGAAATACACCTCACCTCATTGTCTCTTACACAAACAGAATTTACTCACACGTCCTTTAAAATAATGCAAAAAAAAACAGATCTCACTGTGAGTAGCAATATTTCAAAAAGACAGTGGTATTCAAATGAAATAGTTATGAAAACATTCACCTTCTTTTATAAAAAAAAAGAACTTAAAATCTTCCTTTTGAGAAAGGAAAAGAACTTGAATGTTCTGTTTGAGCTCAAAATATGAATTACAAATGTAAATACATTAATTGTCGTTCAGTTCAGGAGTATTTCCTCCATAAACAAATAAAAGGAAAAAAAAATCACTGATCAAGTCTTTAATAAAATAGTCTTTAAATTGTTCTTTAAAAAAAAAAATCAATTGCTGGCCAGCAAAAAAAAAACAGAGAGCGCTCTTTTTATTTATGTTTATGTATATGTGCGTGTAATATGTGCAGGGGGGTTGGGGAATATGTCTGTGTGTCTGCCTGGGAAATGGTCAAGGGGGTCACAAGACGGCGGGCAGCGAACGTCCTCCTCTGCGGCCACAGGAACACCTCGGCAGTCTCTCTCTCTCTCAGTCCACAGTTGCTAATACAGGAAACACCAGAGTATCAAGTGCTATCAGAGGAGCCTGGGAGCAACACGTTCAGCTGCAGCTACATCCCTCTCAGCCCGCGATTCCCACGAGTAACAAGTCACTAAGTTTTACGCACATTATGAGTTATTACATGACAGCAGAAAATAAAATAAAAAATGTACAGAATGATGTGACACTCTGCTTTAGACTATGGCTCAAGTTAGCATTCAGTTACCTTCAAAACACATAGCAGGCATTTAGCATTACACGACGTCAACAAATCAATAATCTCAATTCGGTCGTTTAACTCAACCTTCACATATACAACACATCATTACAACACTGACAACATTACACATTAAGTGTTAATGCTCACCTAATACAGGAAACACCAGAGTATCAAGTGCTATCAGAGGTGCCTGGGAGCAACACGTTCAGCTGCAGCTACATCCCTCTCAGCCCGCGATTCCCCATAGATATATATACGTAGATGCTGCATTCAACGGTGCTCCTCATTGGAGCGATACGTCAACGCGGCCGCCATCTTGCCCAGGTGGAGCCGCGCTGCTTAATGCATGTATGTCTATTGAGGCAGGAGACTATATATGATTAAAATCATCATTACTCGCTGAATTCTCAACTGATTTTCATGCGGTTTGGTTTGTTACAATCGTCAGACATGTAGTTATGATACAGGATACTTGGTTAAATAAAAAATGCAGTTGTTCATACCAAAATATTTGATCCTATGTAGATAAAGTAACAGTAATAGTTCTACAACACATTTAAACTAAACTTTCCCCATGTAATAAATATTCTTTTTTCTTACTAGATGTACAATGCCCACCATGATGTCATTTAATTATTAATTTTGATTATAAATGTTTATTCACATTTCACACAATGTGCAAAAAATAGTGTATCAGCAGGGTTGTGCCGAGCTGCAGTGTAGTTACACATTCTGATTAACAAATGTTGGTTTTGTACAAGTGAAAATAAATGACTTAGAGCTGCATGTTTACACAAAATTTTGCTTTAATCTCATATGTATAACACCACAGTGCTCATGGGAGCCTGGACACAGAACTGTTTACATTATTAGGTCATATTTACAAAAAATACAGTGTACAGTAGCTAGTATTATTTTTAGGAGTCTGTCCAGTCCTGTCGAAGTCCTCAGGTCTGAAGTGACAGCTGCAGATGACTGAGGAGTCACTCGGGACAAAGTCCTTTCTCCTCACTGCTGCTACCCATGCCCGTCTCCTATCTGTGTTTTTTGGGAAACTACACACAAAATAAGTGTGTCAGAAAAACGCAGTTCCACATAATTTGTAGTTACAATTCAGGCCACAAGTTAACATACTGCGTTATGTCACGTTGGTGCCATGAAACTGGTAGTGGACAATTTGGAATAACACATACACCGACATAGCTGTTTGACAAAGCATCATAATTTTATAAGTAATATTATATAAATGTTAACCTTTTTTCTTTAAGCTGTGTGACATAGCGTTAGCTTAATTTGGCATTAGGACCAGATCAGGACAGTTACTTTACTTGATTAGCTTAAAAGAAGGATCACTTTTTGAGATATATATCTCATTAAACATGTTCGTAACAGTAAAATATTGTAAAACAACTTCTTACCTGTGGAATGTTATTCCCTTCTGCATGGTTTTAACACTTCTCTCGTTCGTACACCCAAATGCAGAGCAAAAATGTGGCATTTTTGCCAAGTCTGACATGGGTCTGAACTGGTCAGAGCACCTAGGCAAGATGGCGGCGGTATTGACGCAGCCCACAAGCCAGGGTGCGGCATCTATGTGTATATATCTATGGCGATTCCCACGAGGCGCGGTACCGTAAACCAGCTGGCAGTCGTAAAACTGCCGTGATGCGGTGCTTAAAGGGCCATGCACCCAAAACAGGCCTGACAGGATTACAATAAGTAACTGCATTTACCGCTGGTTTACAATATCAGATGTGCCTGTAAACTTTCTTCCCTCCATAATATTTTGGTCTGGAATTTGCCTTGAATATGTTACAAAAAAACTGAACATTTGCGGTGGATTTCGGAGAGACAGTATGACAGTGTGCTAGCTTAGCTAACATCCTGCTAACTGGCTAACAGGCTTTTTTTCTTTAATTCAGTTGCCTGTGTTGATTGTCAAGTGAGTTTGTATAATTAAAAAGGAACTTGTTTATGTAGTTTTAACACATTGTAAATCTGAGTAATGTTATTTTGTTAAAATATGGTTATACATTATATACAGTCTTTTTAGTTCAATATTTCACGAGACATGCTAGGTACCAGGTAGATCCTAGTTTTGTCAGGGCAGTGTTCCAAGCGGATATTCCAAACTGATGGATGGTGAATAACAGACAAAATCAGCCTCTCGCCCATGGCTACAGGTGGTTTCTCTCAGGTTTCTATCCATCCATAAAGAAATGCACTTCCTTTGGTTGGACACTAGAGGCATCATACGAATATTTACGTATGCACCAGCCACAAACTGAAGTGGAAACAAGGCGTTTTTGTGGTTGATTCAATATGTTGATTAAATATGTTGGCACAGCAGAGCTTGTGGGTGAATAACATCACTCTGATTGGCAGCTCAGCTCAGCGCACAAAGGAGAATCGGAAGTGAGCAAAGTAAACAAAGAGCTAAAGTCAAGAGGGAGTGAGACCAAACCAACCTTTTTCATACGGTAAGATTATTTTTCATTAGCCATTAAGCTCTTTAGCAGAAACATTTCTTGATGGGTTTTTTAATTGTTCACTGGTGCATGGTAAATAAACTTGGTTCTTTCAATATTGCATTGGGTTGTTAATGTGCTAACTAGCTAACTAGCGTCAAGAATGTTCTGGTTTACCCATTTGTATGATGGTTACAGATGACTGCCATCTGCTGGAGAGGAGTGGTATGTCCTCTCATGCAGGCGCAGAACACGTGTGCTTGTTGACTGTCAATTTGGTGTGTTAATGTGCAATGTTTCTGGCCAAGAAACGGTGACGTAGGGGCTGCAGCAAGGGGCCTTCATCGCCGCTAGTCTGGGCCTTTAGGTCCAACATTCATTTTCTTTTTGGCTCCTTGGTTCTTCAACAGTTCCTGAGAAATACAGTACAGGCCAAAAGATTGGACACACCTTCTCATTCAATGCGTTTTCTTTATTTTCATGACTATTTACATTGTAGATTCTCACTGAAGGCATCAAAACTATGAATGAACACATGTGGAGTTATGTACTTAACAAAAAAAGGTGAAATAACTGAAAACATGTTTTATATTCTAGTTTCTTCAAAATAGCCACCCTTTGCTCTGATTACTGCTTTGCACACTCTTGGCATTCTCTCCATGAGCTTCAGGAGGTAGTCACCTGAAATGGTTTTCCAACAGTCTTGAAGGAGTTCCCAGAGGTGTTTAGCACTTGTTGGCTCTTGTTTGCCTTCACTCTGCGGTCCAGCTCACCCCAAACCATCTCGATTGGGTTCAGGTCCAGTGACTGTGGAGGCCAGGTCATCTGCCGCAGCACTCCATCACTCTCCTTCTTGGTCAAATAGCCCTTACACAGCCTGGAGGTGTGTTTGGGGTCATTGTCCTGTTGAAAAATAAATGATCGTCCAACTAAACGCAAACCGGATGGGATGGCATGTCGCTGCAGGATGCTGTGGTAGCCATGCTGGTTCAGTGTGCCTTCAATTTTGAATAAATCCCCAACAGTGTCACCAGCAAAACACCCCCACACCATCACACCTCCTCCTCCATGCTTCACAGTGGGAACCAGGCATGTGGAATCCATCCGTTCACCTTTTCTGCATCTCACAAAGACACGGCGGTTGGAACCAAAGATCTCAAATTTGGACTCATCAGACCAAAGCACAGATTTCCACTGGTCTAATGTCCATTCCTTGTGTTTCTTGGCCCAAACAAATCTCTTCTGCTTGTTGCCTCTCCTTAGCAGTGGTTTCCTAGCAGCTATTTGACCATGAAGGCCTGATTGGCGCAGTCTCCTCTTAACAGTTGTTCTAGAGATGGGTCTGCTGCTAGAACTCTGTGTGGCATTCATCTGGTCTCTGATCTGAGCTGCTGTTAACTTGCCATTTCTGAGGCTGGTGACTGGGATGAACTTATCCTCAGAAGCAGAGGTGACTCTTGGTCTTCCTTTCCTGGGTCGGTCCTCATGTGTGCCAGTTTCGTTGTAGCGCTTGATGGTTTTTGCGACTCCACTTGGGGACACATTTAAAGTTTTTGCAATTTTCCGGACTGACTGACCTTCATTTCTTAAAGTAATGATGGCCACTCATTTTTCTTTAGTTAGCTGATTGGTTCTTGCCATAATATGAATTTTAACAGTTGTCCAATAGGGCTGTCGGCTGTGTATTAACCTGACTTCTGCACAACACAACTGATGGTCCCCACCCCATTGATAAAGCAAGAAATTCCACTAATTAACCCTGATAAGGCACACCTGTGAAGTGGAAACCATTTCAGGTGACTACCTCTTGAAGCTCATGGAGAGAATGCCAAGAGTGTGCAAAGCAGTAATCAGAGCAAAGGGTGGCTATTTTGAAGAAACTAGAATATAAAACATGTTTTCCGTTATTTCACCTTTTTTTGTTAAGTACATAACTCCACATGTGTTCATTCATAGTTTTGATGCCTTCAGTGAGAATCTACAATGTAAATAATCATGAAAATAAAGAAAACACATTGAATGAGAAGGTGTGTCCAAACTTTTGGCCTGTACTGTATATCCAGCTCTTTACTTGCTGAATGAAGCTCTAGTTCAGTCAGGAAGACTATCATTTTTGCAGGTGTAGGTCTGTAATTTATGTCTCATACTATCTACCATTCATTCTACTCATGCATGCTCACTCACAGTTTTTTTGTGTAGCTGTCAACTGAGATATTAGCTGTTCTATCAGCTGATTACTTTTCACCAATAGCAGAGTGACACACCGTCATTGTTAGCCTTCATTGCTGTTTGCTGTCTTTTTAATTCTCCTTCTGCCTTTAGTACATTCATGCTGCAGTTGGGCGCACCCCTCACCTCTCCATCACTGCCTAGTCTTCACAGATTCATCAGCTTCACCAGCCTCATCAGTCTGTAGATCTAAGCAGAGTCAGCAGCCACCACCAGAGTCTGGACTCTACAGTGTTGGGGGATTTATTTTGCTGCTGCTCAGGGCAGACGTGCCTCGATCACAAACTCTCCTTGTGGAATCTAAGTGCCAAAGTCTTTCTGTCAAATTTTAATCATCACCTCTATGTACACCTGTAATCCATATTAATCGATGACCTTTGCTTCATTCACCTGTCTCGCCTGATTAAATGTTCCACTTCCTTCACCAGCTACTGTCAGATTTTGACTGTCGGCTGTTTGCCTCTGGGCAGGTTGTTCACAGTCAGTTGACTTGGTGAGACTGAACCAGTAAATGTACTGACACACCACAGTCACAAGACCTACAGCTCCCAGTTTTGTTATATTTTGAGGCAAAAGCATCACACTACACAATATGACGTTGGCATGAATATTGATAGATATGTGGTCTGAATATGTCAAATTTAAAAAAAAGAAATCACAGATATTTATGATCCAATCGTTACCTAATGATTGCTCAACACTGTATCTCTACAGTCCTCAATTCAGAGTTATTCAGTTACTAACTACTCACCCTGTTGTGGCTGTATTGTAGTGTAGTGTTATAAAGTGCCCACCTTCAGTTGAACTGAATTGCAGGAAGTGACACGTATTTGTACCAATAAATAATAAATAGCAGCTGCCTCCTCTGTACCAAGTGAATTTCTTGATTTTTAAACTGCCCACTGTGAATAAATTGAATCTCATTCTGCTCAGCTCCGTATCAGCTGATAATCTTTTTGTCCATTTTTCAGGGACACTGTGTAGAAGGAAACCCAGTAAGATTATTTGTGATACAAAGAAAAGGTGTCATGTGGGGATGAATAGATTCATGACAGGGGAATATCAGCACTGGATATCACTGTATGCAGTGTATCTGCAGCACAATAACAGCATGGAAGCATGAAACGACATTGTCAGAAATAGCAGCTGCTACTGTATACACCCAAAATGTTGGGATCGTTTTGTATGTCAGGATAAATTAAATAAAACAAAGCAAATTTTTCAGTTCCAAGGTTTGAAAACAGAAGCTCTGCATGTGCATCATCCCAAACAAAGACTGACTGAGAGGCTGTGCAGACAAAATGGCAAATATGGATGTGAATTAGGTAATGTCGTGTAATGTCAGTTTGAAACACAGCTGGAAAACAACATAACTCACAAGAGCTGGAAAGTCCCTATACAGTGGGCTTGAGGGCTGATGGATGGGTCCAACACACACCAGACTTTCACCCACGAGCCTGGTGTTTGCTTCCAATATTAATGTTGGTCCAAAACCATTGTGTTTTTTTCCTCTAAACCAAACCCCGGGCTTTTGTTGCACAAGGAAATAAATGTAAATACGAGGTGTTTTAATGTTAAGTTTATTTTTAAAATAACTTTATGAATCAAATGAGCAGCAGCCATACATTTCCTGTGAAAACAGAAGTGTGTTTTGAAAACAGACAGTGTATGGCATAAAAAACAACATGCATACATTGCCATTGCGTCCCTGGACGTCAACAACAGATGCACCCAGGATACATAGCATGTCACACATAGAAGTCCAAAGTCCATTGAACAAGTGGCAATATCTTCCCCAACATACTCCAAAATGACCATTAGCAAAGGGACAGCCACTCGACGGTGTTTATGGGATTAAGAAACGTATAGAAACATATTATTTAAAGCTGATAAACGTGCTGATTTTGAAAGTTATGGTTTCTTGAGTAGTTTTTAGTACTTACTTAGTTTTTAAGTACACATTTGGACCATTTCTCAAGAACCATTTCTCAATCTTACAGGCAGTGAGTATTTTATATTCAAGCAACATGTTTTCAGCAGACTATCACTCTAAACCAGTTCTTGAATTAGGTTGGTACTCGCCAGCTCTGAGTTTTTGCTACATGAGCACCCTGCAAATAATGCTACTTTCCGTTGAACACCAGTTTGCACAGGTCTTTAACTAAACAGTTAAACAGCTAAAATGCAAACAGCACAAAGAAAGTCTTTGTCTGCTGCTGGCTAACTTCAGTAGCTTACTGTATCACACTGAAGCTACATGTGGTATACATGACTTCAATGGGACTACAGCGGGTCGCGCGCCGGTGACATCATAGGTGATAGAAACATGGGATTTTGACTGGCGGCAGAGCTCGTCACACACATAAAGTGTAAATAACTCAACTCAACTCAACTTTATTTATAGAGCACTTTAAAAACAACCACAGCTGAAACAAAGTGCTGTACAAAAATAAAAACATAAGACAAACAATAAAAACAATAAAACAGTAAAACAAGAGCAGAGTCTCATGCTGGGTTAAAAGCCAAGGAGTAAAAATGGGTTTTAAGACTGGTTTTAAAAACGGACAGTGAGGGGGCCAGTCTAATGTGGACAGGTAAATCATTCCACAATCTGGGGGCCGCCACAGAAAAACAAATCAGTTGAGTCTTTCCCCTTCGGATGAAATGGCCAGTCAGGCTACATGCTACGGAGAGAGCTTAAGAAGTCCTGATCGCCTTCGGTACGATGAGAAAGTGAAAATGATAGGAGGTGTGTGCTCTTTCATTCATTCATTAAAGGATAACTTCGGTATTTTTCAACCTGGGCCCTATTTCCCCATGTGTACGTGTGCGTATGATTCATAGGTACAACCCGTTTTAAAATTGGTTCAGTATTGAGGGAGGCGGATGCAGCCAGCAGCCACAAGGTTGATATGTGAGCAAATGCGTCTCGTAGTTTGTGCATTAAAAGTGCTTTTTTCCGCCATTGACCGGTTCAGATCGCCAGTGCTATCTCTGTAAATAGCATACTAAGCGTTTCCCTGACCCTTTACTTCCTCCCGGCTGTGTGTGACGTCATCTCGCGAGAGCTTTGCTTGTTGCCAGAAGAAAACAGAGTACGATATATACGAGGTATGCAACAGTAAATGTGCGTCTCGGAGACAATTCTAGGTATCAGTATTACATGCATAAAGACATATTAGTTATACTTACTTGATGGATAGTTGACCATGTGGTTCCTGTGGTTTTGGCCGCCTCCTCCAGTTTATTTTGGGCACATGAAAAAAAGGTATCCAGCACTGCCCTGTTGATCAGAGGGGGGAAATCCTCTAACGTAGTTACACAGTGTTTGGTAGTTTCTGTATCATCCCAGGACACATCGAGACGGCACACACAGCCCAGAGGAAGTGAAGGGTCAGGGAAACGCTTGGTATGCTATTTACAGAGATAGTACTGGCGAGATGAACGGGTCAGTGGCGAAAAAAAGCACTTTTAATGCGCAAACTTAAACGGGACGCATTTGCCCCCATATCCACCTCGCGGCTGCCGGCTCCCTCAATACTGAACCAATTTTAAAATGGGTTGTACCTATGAATCATACGCACACATACACATGGGGAAATAGGGCCCAGGTTGAAAAATACCAAAGTTATCCTTTAACATTCATTAGAATTAACTTGTTGGCTTTGAACATCTCATGTTGTTGTTGAGATCAACTGACTTTAGCTAGCTAACGTTAGCCAACTAACCTGTGATGAAGTGCCTGCCACAGATGTAACGTTAGGTGTAGTGACTGGCTGGATCCCACAGCTTTCCGTCTTTACCCTGCCGTTTGATGGCTGTGAGCCACAGATTTCTTCTTTCCCCATTCTTCACTCTATCTGGGAGCAAAGAAAATCGCAATTCTGTTTTTTGTTTTTTTTTTTGTTTGCTGTGCAGGGAACAACGCAGCAACTTTTCGGCATTATGAACTCCTAGCCACGACT
The DNA here is from genome assembly GCF_041903045.1 of Epinephelus lanceolatus. Lineage (NCBI taxonomy): Eukaryota > Metazoa > Chordata > Actinopteri > Perciformes > Serranidae > Epinephelus > Epinephelus lanceolatus. Next base: position 39,224,223 of record NC_135744.1, on the reverse strand, counting down.
AGCGTCTCTCCCAGGTCGAGTTGCCGTTGTTACGGCAGTGAGTGATGTTGCGTTGAAGTCATGTATCACTGTTGGTAACAGCCAGCCATGACGCTGCTGGTTCAAAATACTGGCCGCCTTTTTTGTTCCAATTCAACACCTTTAAACTAAACTTAACTTAAGCAACTGTCTCGGCCTGATTTTAGCTAAGTCCCTGCTGCACTTCTATTTAGCTACACAACAGTAACTGCATTCAACCCCTCAAACCTCACTGACCAGTCATTACAAACGTGTGCCGTGCAGATGAGCACTGTGTGAAGCCACTGAAGTTTCTCTCGAATTTCAGGGGAGATCCCAAAACTTACAAAGATATAATCTGGATAAGGACATATTTGGACATGTCGGGCTGAATTTGGGGAAAATTTTTGGAAAAGTGCAGCAACTTAAAATTCAACATATGAATGAGATAAAATATGTTCAGAATGGAAAGTGCATGTTAAGGGGTTAAAACACGACTCTCACTGTAACTGCTGTGGTCTGCCTTGTTTCATCAACTAAAAGTTTACGACTCTGAAAACATTTTTAATCAGAGGGAGTTGAGTCTCTTGGTTTTTATTTTCTTCCAATCTATTGTTTCTCAAACTGTCTTGCTATTGATTGCTTTTGTTAAAGAAAGTAAGTGTTTTTTGTTCCCTCTGGTCTGAACTTCAAATCAGGCAGCGTAGCATATTCTCCACAACAGCCCTTACAGTGACCTCATAGAGTAAATGCAGCAGCACAGTAAAGCCCTATTCTCTCAAACAATTACAGTGAGGTGGTTTGATAACAGTGCAGAGCTGGAATGTGTTTTCAATATCCAACCCTAAAAAAAATCTTCCAAGCACTCTGAGACTGTTAATCCCTGGAGATCTGCACTGCCTCACTCCTCTCTTTATTTTTCCCACTTTTTCCTTCCATTTCCTCTTTTCCTCTCTTTTTTTATTCCTACTGTCTCTCTCTGTCTCTGCAGTTACTGCAGGTCGATGTGTGTCTCTGCTCTCAGAGCCCCTCTGGCTCCCAGTTATCAGTCATTTATTCTCTAATCTCTCCATCTCTCCAGCAGCAGCCTTGGTCTGGCTCCATATGGCAGAGAGCTGAGGTGGCAGCTGGCCCTTTATCACAGCACAGAATCCGGCCAGGTTACACACACCAACACACACACACACACACACACACACACACACACACACACACACAGAGCGAAAAAACCAACACGCTGGAGGATGAACAAACAGTAAGACACGTTAATAGACACAAACACACACGTAAAGTATGTAACACATTTTGACAGTTCAAATTGTAGCCAGAGAGAATCAACAAGGCTCAAGGTACCAATACACATGACATCAGCGAGGAAACTGTAAAATATTTACAAGCAGGATGGACAAGTCCAGGATGACAACACAGGGAAGACTACTTTGTTATTAGTATTATTATTATTTACTGTCTCTGTTGTCCTTGTTCCTGCAGCATCCTACTGACTCTGGATACATTGTGGAAAACAAATGTGAGAACTAAAACCTCGACATAAATAAATGTTGAACCTTGTAATCACGCAATGGCACTAAGCATTTGAATAAATTATGAAATAGCAGTAATATTTGGAAATCTATTACTTAGAAGAAAATCAGAAGAAGAAAAATTATTTTATTACCGTGGCATGCCTTCATATTTTTTTTTAGCATGTGAGTGCAGGTTTTTTAAACACAGGAAATCATATTAAATGAGGCAATAGACTGCTCTCCCATCGCCAGCAAGTATGCCTTTCTGTTTGTTTGTTTTTTTGTTTCATTTTCTTGTTTTGACGTCACAGACAGGCTGGAAAACAGGTTAGTAAACAGTAAAAAGCAGCATGGAGGCCAGTTAAAATGTTACGTTTCTTATTCTCTTTTACATGTCTTACTTATTCAGTCTCTCTTTCAAACTCGGTGCTGACTAATTTGAAACAATGTCCGTGCTGCTGCTGCTTAGATGAAGACAGATGGTATTCCGTGGGAGTCGGTTGTTGCATCACTCCGGCAAAGAGGTCCGTGTACTTCGCGGCCATTCGTTTTTCATTTCAAAATAACAAATTGAAACACGGAAAACCAACCAATACCCGTTTTTTGTTTTGAAATGACCAAACGAAAAAGGAAAAAAATGATCCATCCAATTATGAACTCATTTTAAGTTTGATTCAGATGACACTTGTTTGAGTCTTTATTTGGTCTTTCTAATAGCTCTCTCACAAACACACACACACTTTCTTGTCTCCCCATCATGCTCTGTTGTGTCGTCAAATCCCTTCTAGTAAAGCATCAGCAGCCATTGTGTTTGAGTCCCATTGTCTGAGTGCAAGAGTGATTAAATGAATATTACAGCAGTGAAAGGGAGAAAACCCCGGTGACAATCACCACTGCTGGTGTATGATAATAATGAGGGATAATGAACAGTCCGTCTCATCCAGCCTGCTGTTTCCAGGCCTGACCAGCAGCTGTAAGGGATGAAGACCAAAAACCCCTGATGGAAAACACAGAATCCATTAATGCTTGTCCCTGTTCTGGACCGCAGCTGAACAGGCTGACAGACTGACCTGAGCCAGTTCCACACATAAATAACAGGAGGCAATGCACTGAGAATATCAGCTCCCCCATCTCCACACAGTTGCATAACAATCAGAACAATCAGTGGTTCAGAAACAAACACATGGGGCTGCAAGAACATTCCTGCACTCTCATCCTCAACCTCTTGTGCTTTTTTCTGTGAGGCATGTTCCAAGTTTGATTCACCAGACTCTCTGAACTTGTTGAAAACTACAATTTCAACTTGATGGATGCCACCTGAACATTAATAAATGCATGTTTGTGAGATGTGATAATTTGCATATTCATGGCCCCTCGATTTTTTTTATAATATCAGCCCAGAAAATAGGTTGGCATTTACATTTCTGCAAACCATGATGTGTTACATTTATATTAGGGATGCACCCAATATTCGGTAACCGAATATATTCGACTGAATATTGCAAAAAAAACACACATTCGGTGGAATATGTGAAAAGCAAGGCCGAATAATAGCGGCGTGTTTTGATAACGCAATCAAACAGCGTGCAGTGATGGACGGAGTAAAATGTCGGCAGTGTGGCGATATTTTACTCCGCCCGTCAGCAAAATAGAGCAAAATAAATCATTCTGCACGCTGTGTGAGTACAGATTTCAACCAGCAGCAGAAAAGAAAGGCGAATCCTGCCAGCTGTGGGTTGAACGGGGGTCACAGACATGGACAGGAATGTATTCCTGTCAAATACGGCGGCCATAGTGCTTCAGGGTGCAAGATAATGGCTTACCAGCGATGGAGAAGTCCGGCTCCATAAATATCCTCTTCTTGGCGTCATGACTGCCCAAAAGTACCTGGACAGCAGAGCCGTGGCGGCACACAGGTATGTGACGTGTCAGAGGAGAAACGAGCCGTTCACATTTCTGTCTTTGTGGCAGGTAACGGTCCACAAACCTCACCGCACTTTAGGGACTGTTCTTTACTTGTGAAGGGAGGAGGGTGGCTGGTTGATTTTTATTTTATTTATTTATTTTATTTTGAGTAAGTAATTTATTTTTTTAAGTAATTTATTCCATTGAAATATCATTGATGTATTATAGAAAAGTGATTTATCTTTTGATAAATGACAAAAGGCACATCTGCCTCATTTTTGCCGTGGTATCCTGATACTACTCAGAACCATGATACTTTCACTGGTATCATACCATGGGTCCCAATTTTGGTACCGTGACAACACTAGTCTGGAGGGGGTTCATCTGCAAAAACTAATAAAAAACTAAACAACGGTATTCGGTATTTGGTACTTGGTATTCGGCCAAGCGTTTAATTTTATTCGGCTTCGGCTTCAGCCACAAATTTTCATTTCGCTGCATCCTTAATTTACATCTCTCATACATATCATATCAACATTTCTAAAGAGACATAATGTATGAGCTGACTCTGTCATAGGGAGCTAGAGGGGACGGTTGACAGCGTGTCACCTAGATGAGACGGGGTCATCCCTATGTTTCCCGGGTTCTATGTTCCCCGCTCAACCAAAAAGGGTTCTATGTTTCCCGCTTGGTTGAGCGGGGAACATAGAACCCGGGAAACATAGAACCTTTTTTGTGTAAGCGGGGAGCATAAAACCTTTTTTGCAGGGTTAAGTGGGGAACATAGAACCCGGGAAATTAGATATGCTCCCGGTGAGACGGCCGCCATGCTGCAGACTATTGCAGACTACTGTATGAGACCAACACACATCAAAACCAGTTGTGTTTAAGTAAGTCATTGCCGTGTTTCCAGCGTTTTTTTTTAGCTCCAGTCCTGGGTGTGTAGAAGCATCCTTTTTTGTTTAGATTATAATGACTATGGACTTGCACTTGTGTCGTGCCTTTCTAGTCGTCCGACTACTCAAAACAGTTTTACACTATGTGTCATATTCAACCATTCACACACTGGTATCCTAGGCCACTGTACAAGGGAGCCCGGTCTCACTCTGAAGTGTCCTATAACGTCGGCATGATACGCGGCTGGTTGCCGTTATAGTTTAACGGGGGAAAAAATCAGTTTGTGGTGATTGTTGTGACTTATTTTAGTTTGAGCTTGTTTTAATGTAAGGGTTATTAATAAGTTACTATTTCATTAACATGGGAAATGAGCTAAAAGGACAACAATACATTTAACTTAATTTATTGACTGTAAAGAAGAAATAGGAATTTGGATGCAGTTACTTGTATTTGTGTTTAGAGACTTCATTACCCATGCCCCTTTGCTGCCCATAATGCTTAATGAGAAAGAGAGAAGAAGAGTAATGTTTGTTTGTAGTGCAGTGTGTAGATCACGTTAGCAACAAAGTTGTATCCACGTTTCACAAGCTGGAATGTACCTTTGTTTTTATGTTCACTGAAGCCACTTTTGGACTCCAAGTAAAGAGCCTCATCTCGTCATTACCAAGCTAGACTGGATTACAACAGTGATGTTTTGACGTAGTGCGTTTATTTTGAAAGAGGCCATACGCAAACGTTATATTTCCTGTGAAAACAAAAGTGTATATTGGAAGAAGACAATGCATGTAACAGGCAGAACTTGACACGGTGTCCTAGAACGTCAACAACCAACGCACCCAGGGTACCTTGCATGTCATATGTGGACGTGGAAAGTCCATGAGCAATCGTCAATATGTGACGAGGTTGGAGTGAGAATATGTTGTACAAGGAGACACCTGCTTCTCACTTATAGACATTCACACATTTGGGGTTCAGTATCTTGTCCAAGGATACTTCCACATGCGGACCGGAGGAGCCGGAGATCGAACTGCTGATCTTCCGATTAGTGGACGACTCCCTATATGTCCTGGGCCGACCACGCCCCCATGTATCAATTGATTGAATTGAACTGTGCCATGAAAACATTCTCCATAGAGAGAAGGGACTTTAGGGTGTAGTTTATAGAGACATACCTGAGAAACCAAAACTGAAACAAATTTTCTTGCAGTCAAATTGCAGGTAACATGTTTCTTCAAGATCTGATACTTCCTTGAAAAGTTCAGGAAAAGGTTAACGCGGCGACGTAAACACAAACAAAAGGGTCATTTTTGTTCTTTTGTTTGTTTGTTTCTCCTTCTCAAACACCAGATCAGAAAGATGCTTTCTGTGCATGTAAAGATGACAGCAGTATACCTCCTCTCATGTTGAAGCCCAAGGTTGAGATTTCCAGAGGAGGCACAGATAACCAGGGTTATGAATAAGTGAGGGGTTTCACCACCAAACACTGCACTTCAATTTAGCTGGAAACGAGCAGCTCAACACTCAATAGTTCAGCACAGCAGAGGATTGCATCTTTGAAAATGTTGCTACTTTGTGACTAAAGCGTCCCACTTTGCAAATCACTTCAATACCCCTGCCACAGAGAGTTCCATTTTCATGCCAACAATCATTTTGTTGGAACAGGCGTCCCATTTTCAAACGGTGAATATCTCACTGTGAAATGAAGCTTTTCAGAGGAAGAATTCGCTTTTTGCTGTGATTACACTTGAATCTCAAACAGTTGCAGCAGCTATCTGATTACTTCCTCCCCATCCCCATTCTCAGGCTGCATGGGAGCTCGCTCCCCCTCAGCTTTTTACACCTGTGTACCAATATAATATATATATATATAAAAAAGACATGCACTCATTTTATTCATGTCACACATTTTCTGATGTTTAATACATATTTGCATGCACCTCAGTATCAAAGGTGAAGAAATAAAGTCTTAAATACAGAATGACACGGTGAGAAATTTGATTAGATGAGAATTTAAAGTTAGAAATACAACTTTAAGGTGACTTTACCTGGGTTTGCTGCTTTAAGAGAAACAGCAGGAAGAATTCGAAGACTTTTATTTCCACTTCAATACTCTGTCGGTACAAATTAGGTTATTTTGTCCTTGTACCTTTTTGAAGAAGATTTTTTTCTCTTTCTCTTAAAAGTTTCTTCTTTTTCTCTCCTATGTTGCTCTTGCTTCTTTGAAGTTTAAGTACATATATGCTTCATTTGCATGGTGGGTTGTTGCAAAAGAAAGAAAATGAAAGCATTAAAAAAACAAACAAAAAAAAAACAGACTGGTTGTCACAACTCCAGCCAGCATCCTGCTGTCTGCTCTGTTTCCCTGCCAACTTACCAACTCTCCTGTCAATGCAGACCCAGCCACTCCCTCCTGCCCTGCAGTAACCCCCTTCCTGCCTTTTCCATTAGCTGACCTTCCCCGCCCACACACTCACCTGCTTCCCATTTCCCTAATCAACCTTGCAATATATATACTGGCCCATCTCCACTCATTCCCTGACAGATTGTCAGTGATGTTTACTTGTACAAAGTGCTCTGTTTTTGCCCTTATTTCAAAAAAGCCGATGTTCCTACTAAGCTGTTTACATGGCTAATGAGAATGAATATTTCACTAATATTCTTGTTGACATGCAGCTGTGCTTACTCTTATTATTACTCTTATTATTAACATAAAATACCAGGCTGTGTTTGGCAGGGGTCAATGACCTGACATGTTGTTTATCACTTAAAAAAGTGGAATGGTTGGAGCCTCTTGTGTCAGCCTCCTACTTTAATTCCTTCAGCCACCTTTTTGAAAAGGTCGGTGTTGTGATGCTTGTGTACATCCAAAAATCTCTTGATATCCAAGTCTTTCATAATGTTCAAAAGTATAGGTGTGTTTCTCCTTTCATGTGGGCTTTTCTTTTGGCCATGTATCTCCACCCTTACATTGCTACCCAACTGTTGGGTAGTTGGTTTCTGTACAAAGCATAGAACTGATTGTACCGTGTGTCGGTAAAAAGCACCACTGAGACGCATTTTCCAAATATGCTGCGTCCATAGGCTGCTCCTTAAAATCCAAATAAAATCAGCATATCCCACGTCATGACCTGATGTGACCAGTGGTTAGCACTGTTGCCTCACAGCAAGAGGGTCCCTGGTTTGATCCCAGGTTGGGGGAGCCCTTCTGCATGTTCTCCCTGTGTCAGCATGAGTTTTCTCCGGGTACTCCGGCTTCCTCCCACAACCCAAAGACATGCAGGTTAACTGGTGACTCTAAATTGTCCGTAGGTGTAAATGTGAGCGTGAATGGTTGTCTGTCTCTATGTGTCAGCCCTGTGATAGTCTGGTGACCTGTCCAGGTTGAACCCTGCCTCTCAGCCAGTGTCAGCTGGGATAGGCTCCAGCCCCCCCTGCGACCCTCAAGAGGATAAGTGGTTACAGAAAATAATGAATTAATGTATCAAATTGAGAATATTGTATCAAATAATAGTGGAATATTAGTGTGCATGTAAACATAGTGTTGCTTTGTGTCTCACTTTCCAGCTATCTTTATATACCTGTACCTTGAACCCTTAACCCTGGAACCTACCTGCAAGATTCCGTATCTTCACTTTCTTGATAAACCACCAAACTCAGCCTTTACCGTCTGGATTTAGATCCCTCTCTTCCTGCCCCATGCCCACTAGCTTGACATTATGTAAGACAAATGTTAAGCACTAAAGAGGATCAGTCAAATAGAAATTCATGTATGCATACAAACATGGGAAGTTACATACAAACTCAACGTGAAAACAGTAACATTCACACATGCAGATAGCACATTTGGTGCTCTAGGTGAGCCTCCCCCTTTCAGTCCACTCCCTTTGAATCAGCACAAATTTAATAATACACATTTATGAAACAACCTTTAACATAACCTTCTGTCACAGGAAAAACATATTTAAAAATACATCATAATTCCCTCCCTGATATTTACTTTATAGAGCTGTGAAAACATCAACAAATTTCTCCTTCAAGCAGCTGAATTTATTCAAATGTCTCTACAAAAGATCCATTTTACAAGGGTCGGAAAGAACACTGAAAAAAAGGCCTCTCTATAATTTAGTAGGCTCTGCTATGTAGTTATGTAGCTGTGGCCATATGTGACATTTCAAAATAATAGTAGTAAAAGCATTGGTAAAAATTAGTAAAAGAAATTTGTGGCAACTGCATGGATGACGGCGCCCTTTGCATTCGCCTATACTGCCCATGCCACATGCTGGTACTGATTCTGTCTCCTTAGACAGTTGCATTCTCTCTGAGCTGATCATAATCTGCAGATGTTTATGTTGTTTCAAACAAAAGGACACAGCCTCAGTCTTTACAGTGTAATTCATAAAATACACACGCACATTTTTTTCCCCACCTCAGTCTGTTGTTGTAGGAGTCTCAGAATTCCTGTAATTTCTGCACTGCTGTATGTTTGATATTCTACACTCTCTCAATCAACAAGTATGTTTTTTGTCAGACAGTCTTTATGCCTCTGCACCAGTGACAGGTATGGCCTGAGGCATTATGTTTTGGGGTTGTCCATCCAACCCATTCTTATGACCGTGACATCTCAAGGATGCCTTGAGATCATTTCTTCAAATTTGGCACAAACGTCCACTTGGACTCAAGGATGAACTGATTAGATTTTGATGATCCAAGCTCAAGGTCACCGTGACTTATTTTGGCCATAACTCAAGAATTCATGCTCTAATTATGACAATATTGCACACAAATGTGCAATAGGATAAAATCATAAAGTGATGACATCTTATATCCACAAGGTCAACTGCACTGTGACATCATGATGTTCTGCAGAAACACTTGTATGGCCATTATTCAACACAAAAACTCAGGAACAGATGGGGAGACATTCGGCCGGATACTGGATACTGAATTGCTGATACTGATGTTGGGTGTCCATCTTGAAATTGTGCTAAGGGTTTAGATCTTCTGTGCTGTTGGGTTGAAGATGTGTGTGAAGCATCCACATTGTAGCTTCTCTGCAGCAACATCCATATCTGAAAAACTGTCAACATATGAGAATGGACAGAAATGGATGTAAAATGCGGCCTGTTTTAATTTTAATTATAACAGGCCAGTTTTTCCATAATTTTAAGAAATTTGGTATCATTTGTAAACGAAATCAGACAATCCAAAAACAGTGTCCTTGCTTTATGCAAACACATGCACTGTTTTTTCTCTGAGTTAGATAACTAAATGTTAGAGGTGAAAATAGTTTTAGCTGAGAGCCTCATTTCTCTGACATTTTCTTTTCTTTTTCTTGTTCACTTTTTCTCCACACTTGGTTCAGTATTCAGCTGTCGCTTGGTGTTGCAAGAATGGCTGTAGATGCAAACCTTTGGATTGTTGCATATGGTGCATACGCCAGCCCCACGGTTAATTTAGTTGTTATCTGTGTTGCTTCCGTGTGTGTGTGTGTGTGTGTGTGTGTGTGTGTGTGTGTGTGTGTGTGTGTGTGCTTGCGTTGCTTGAGGCTGCACCAACTGATCACATCTACATGCAGGTTGTTCAGTGGGTCCCTGTTAAATTTAGTATCTTAATCCGAACTTGCTTGCATTGCTTCCCTTTGATGAATAAAAGATAGAGCCTCAATTTCAAACACTTCCTATTTGAATTTCAAAAAAAAAAAGTTTTCACTTGTTTAAAAGACAAGCAGGTGCAGCCGAGAGGATAAGGATGTGTTCAATCAAGCGTAATCCCCTCACTCTTCCTCCTCCTCATCTGCTCTCAAACACATTCACACTTATCTTTCTATTTAACCCAGCGCACTCCTCTCTCCATCTTTGCCCCTTTTGTCATTGCCTCTTTCTCTCTGTGTCTCTGCACCAGGCATGATTAATCGCCCACAGACGGCTGTTTACACAGTCTGATGGTTTGAACAGAGGGAAGTGTCTCTGAGGCAAAACTCAAACTCCCTGCCTCAGCAGAAACAGAAAGATTCAGATAAGAGGAGATGAGAGGGAAGAGTTTAACTGCTGGTGCATCCTGGAGGAGGAAAGTTTAGTTCCATATTTTCTGAATTGTCACAGATTTTGTGCATTTTACATGTGGCTAATTGGTTCGTTTTGGGTGTTTTCATGTCACATGTGAAATATACTGTGATATAGCTTATACTGTATCCTATACGTAAAGTGTAGAATTTGAGTTTTGTGATCTGTCACCTCTATGAGTATGGCTTCATTAAGTTAAGCAACTAAAACTATTCTGCCACCAGCTGATTTCAAATGAGCATTATGTTGTTAGTGGCAACAGACTTCACTCCATTGCAGTTCACCCATATACTGTAAATCACACCTTCTCCAAAGCATTGTTGACAGATGTTTCTGTGGTTTACAGAACCTTGCAATCTGAGCATTTTTCCAGCAATTTGGAGGTCCAACTGCAGGAAGTGTGTGTTTTCAGAGAAACTGGACTTCAGAGCAATAGGCTTTCGGTCCAATGGGACATATGACGGACTAACAGGGCTTTGGAATTTTCATGGTCACGGACAGTTCCAATGTGGGGAGGCGTGGCTGTGTATTTGTGTTCAACTCAGCCTCTGACTAAACCAGGAACTCCAGTTCTTTTTGTTATTTCCCTCCAGTCAGTTTCCCTTTCCTTCTAGATTCATAAAGCCTTACACCGGAATTCCACTGGATGCGTGTCCGTTGCGGAACGGCTGCGCTGGTTATCTGCTGCGTGCTCCGCCGTCCGTCAACACCCACCGGCTGCGTTTGCTGTGCGGAGCAGTGCAGCTCCGCCAGACAGCAGGAGTCACGAGGACCCACAAGATTTTGCAAATTCACGCATAATCGCACGATATAACAAGATGTAGTTTCTATAAACAGAACCACAAAACCAGAGGAGTAGTAGGAAGACATCTCGGTGCACCTCCATGATTAACATCTCCTCGTCCATGGTGTCAACGGGGTTAAATGACGTCTGAAAACCTCTGACCTGTTGACTTCAGGCCTGCCTCCACCCATTATGACATTTTCAAGGTGTAGTGCAGGGAAATATGATCCGCCATGAACACTGTGTATTGTTTTTTGAAAATTAAACCGGATGTTTTATTTTGTTTCTGTGCATGACTTCCTGCCCCGCACGATCTGCTCTGTGCTGAACTGCTGCGTTGTGCTCCGGCTGTGACGGAGGAAGCACACACATTGACTAGAATTGAAACATATTGGCTCCGCTGCCGTTCCGGAGCGCAGACGCAACCAACACTTGAGAATTTTTTCTTGCACCTCCTCTAGATGTCACCCCACGTGTGTGAACACACTAAGTTACAACTTATTATTATTATTATTATTATAGGCTATTGGTGATATTTTGTTTCTTCCAGGCATAAGCACTATGTAGATAATTTGAGAGTTGTGAATCTAGTTTAAAATACCTTTAGTGTAATCCTTGGCATAAAATATTTTTAAATTATTTAGAATCGCTATCATTGAATTGATAAATTGTCCAATACTGTCTGTGCATTTTCACCAACAAGCAGTAAAGACTGCAAGAGCCAAATTTGACCAAACACAAGTCTGTGAAATCTGTAAAGTTTACTTCCCAACCTGAAGACCTGACTGTGCTTTCACTGTGCCGCTCCAGTTTCCACAGAGTTATGAATAACATGCTGGTGGCAAAATGAATCTTTTCATTTCTGTTTTGCTAAACTGAAATGAAAAAAAGAGAGAATCATTTATATTCTGAGATATTTAGTCCAAATGAACCAAATCAGTCTTTTCAAAAACACCTTGTGGAAGTCAAATTCTACTCCGAATGATAATTCAGAAATCCCAAGGGCATGTCTCATTGTCCTGAATGGCAGCTACAGTCCTGCGAGCAATTAAAGTGTTTTAAAGATTTTTATAAATCTTGTCAGTAAATACCACATAGATACTAAATCGTGAATGAAACATGATTAGGAGTAAATTCATTTGGCCCTTGAAATGTGAAAAATCCTCTCCTGATTTCAAACGTGTTGTCCAAGGTCCTGGACAGCATGTTGTCACAACTGTTTTTATAACTGTCCATTTTGTACAAAAACGGGACCCAAAAGACACATACAATACTTTCTATGCAAAAATTGAAGTGTATAAAACCAACTTGATGGGAGAATGTCCACATCTGTACAGAAACTCTGACCCAAGCCATATGTAGAATCATTCGGACATTGGTGACGTAGAGGCTGAGGTGGTAAATTGAAGCTAGGTTGGAGAAATTAAATGTGAGATGAATCATTATACGTATAGTGATGCCTTTGACACCTTTAAGTTCAATTTACATCACCAGTCACCTATAGATCTAACCTAGAAATCCAGATGCCCCGCCCCTAGCAAATTCGAATTTGCTCTGCACGGGGATCTGGCCCCAACGAGCAGAGCCCGCTGAATCGGCATCGGACCAATCAGATCAGTCTATCTGACAGAGGCGGGCTCTGGGTAGGTGTAACATGATGACGACAGCGCTGCGCAGTCCATTCAGTTCAGCTTTGGAAGAAACGCTAAGCCAACTACACTTATCTTTTTCCTTGAGAGAGGAACAGAAGACTGCCCTAGGAGCCTTCGCTTCCAGGAAGGATGTTTTTGCCGTGTTGCCGACGGGATACGGCAAAAGCATAATATATCAGTTAGCCCCACTGTTCGGCAAAGAAATGGAGCTTAGTGCCAGGGGCGGAAATCCCGGGGGGAACAGGGGGGACATGACTCCCCCTTCAGTAAAGCTGTACCCCCCTAGAATCATTTGAGACACAATTAATAATTTTTGAACAATGCAGTAGTATTTATTTAAAGCACAATGTAAGTGGTGCTCATTATAATCGCGCAATAATGTGCTATTTAAATCTTAAAATATTTAGTCCCCCCCTCCCATTCCTAGTAGTGGTATTTCCCACACTCTTTCCAACGGGTGGGGCTGCTTGGCAGCAGTAGCAGCGTGTGGCTGGAACCGCTGCCCACATCGCGCATGGCAGGGTAAGATGTTCACTCACACAGACACAGTTTAACTTACACAAGTTACAACACATCCCATTTACTGTTACAACAAGCCCCAGGCCCAGGCTGATAATATAAACTGTCTGCAACATTTCTCCTGCATTGTTCAAAAGCCTACTCAATTACGCGTGCTGCTAAGCTAAAAGCTAATGATTAAGCTCAGAGTTTAGTGATAGAGAGGACAGGAGAGAAAGAAGAGGGAGAGGACAGGCCAAGAGCAGTCAGTGGCGGAGCAATGGGTACCTGTCTGTAGGCTCTCCACCTGTCAGTGAGACAAACATCAAAGACGAGGAGTGGTCATTTCGCACGGTTGTGAGGTGCGCAGCGGCAGATCTCACAGCACACTCTTTATCAACCAGTTTACCAGTTTAATTGCAGGAAATGTTTAGTTTTAGTTTTAGTTTAGTTAGTATAGACATTCACTCCGCCTGTTGGAGAGATAGAGAGAAGATTAAAGTGTCAAATTGCGGTAAAAGATGTTGTATAAAAGACAGGCTACAACTTTTTTTCCTTGTCCCCCCTTGGAATTATTCTCTAAAATTTTACTGTTTATTGTCCCCCCCAACTATGAAATGGGATTTTCACCCCTGCTTAGTGCAATGAATACGTCACCTTGTTTTTTGCTCTAATTGGCCATCGTGCTATCCAATTGCGTTCGGCGGCATTTAATATGCCTCAGTTATTGCCACCCCTTGGGTAGGAAGGGTGTATCGGTGAGGGCCAGACTCAAAATCTTTCTAGATTTGAGTCTGCATTTCCAGGCGACTATAGATCCACTTTAGCATAAACAATCAAACAGTAGCGATATTAGTGAGCTATAACTATTCCATAAGCATTTTTTAATTGTAAGCTATGAGTCCAACTCATATCTCAAATCTAATTCTCCTTAATATTTCATCAGTGCTGTGTCACCATCACATTGCCACCCCTGCAGCAAAGCATAGTACTGTTTTCTTTGATAAACTCACTGTATTATCTACAGGAACAATGTGTTGCCTTTCACTGCATCTCCTTTTGTTTGTGGCCCCACCAAACAATATGTGCCTTCTAACCTCCACCTCATCCACAAGTAGTGTTGTGGTAATAAAGATCGGGCTCAGTCTTAAGACAAAAAGACTTTGATTAAAAACTGGTCAAGACCACAACTGCAGGGATATCACAAGTCAACACATTCTCACTCCAACCTCGTCACATATCGACGTTTGGTCATGGACTTTCCACGTCCACATACGATGTGAAAAGTACCCTGGGTGCATTGGTTGTTGACGTTCTGGGACACCATGTCGAGTTCTGCCTGTTGCATGCATTGTCTTCTTTCAAGATACACTTCCGTGTTCACAGGAAATGTACCATTTGCATACATTCTCACAACAAAAGCACATGATTAGGTTTAGGAAAAAAGAACAGGGTTTGGCTTTAGAATCTAACGGAACGTGAGCACCACTCTCCCAGGTTAGAGCCAGTATTTGTAGTAATTTTAAAGGATTTTTTCGTTGGTGTCTGGAGCCACAAGTCACTGCCCAAACGCTAGATTTTAATGACTTTGGAGTGAGGCCAGGTTTCTAAGCTGCCTTTGCAAAAAGGGAGCATTAAACAAAGATGGAGACAAAGATATCCTTAGTGTTTGTCTGTTTTTGTATGGCCATGGGAAATTCTCATACACTAATTCATCTCTGCAATGCTTTTTGCTTATTTTATCGACATTTCTCTTACATATATACATATAGATACAGTATTGCATCAAGAGAAGTGAAAGAGGAGAAATCTGAGGAGGGTCTGTGGTAAGCATCTTCCACATTTTATCATAAGTGTCTCATGCAGTGGGCGACTCCCACTGATCTGGTCTTGGTCTTGACTTGGTCTCAACCCTGAAAAGTCTTGGTCTTGTCTCTGCCTCAATGCACCCTGATCTTGGTCATGATTTGGTCTTGGTTTAGGTGGTCTTGACTACAACACTGCCCACAAGCAGCTACAACACAGTGTCAAAAAATTCCTTTTCTTGGTCTTCTTCTTGGTTGTTGCTATGATTCACTGTAAAGAACCAATGATCAGCAGGCTAATTTCCATGCAGCATTCATGAGGGGCTTTTTATTGATCTTTTATGGTTAAATTTGGCCATGTAGAGGGCAGAATATATATAATATGAATCTGATGCACGTACAGACAATTCTTAGTTTAATTAGCAATGGTTAAAGGAAATTGCCTACTCGCAGGCACAGGCTACGCAAGGTTTATATATCAGAATTTTATCTGGCATATATACATTTCATTTTCTCATTTATACGCACGCAAAAGTGACGATTCTTCGCAGAGTTTTATTAATGAAACCCCTTGAGCTGTTGTTACTTCAAGATATAAACATTTAAGAGGATTTTTAAAGATTCAAAGATATTTTAAACAGCAATTTAAACACTACCATTAATCTCTGTTTTTGGTTTCTCTCTGCAATGCAGCAATTATTAATTTATGGTTTCCTTTATGCAGTTCCCCTTTTACTCAATCCCAACCCCGGCATTAATATGCTAAGTGTTGATATGTTTGTGCTCTCTTGCTGACTTGGTCTTGAAATCACGCAGCATGAGAAAGAATTATTAATCAGACACCAGTTTCTCTGACTGCTTCCTACTGTTATACATTAACTGTTGCATCACAAGCTGTTTGTGCAGCTTATTAGAGGAGGATGCCGTCTCCTCTGTGTATTGCTCCTACAAAACATTGTGCAGGAGGAGGAGAAAGGAATACCCTTCAAACAGAAAAAACACCGCACATACCCCAAAAGGAATGACCTTTCCTCCTCTTTTTAGTATTTTATAAACAACAACTACACAGAAGTTGAATTTATTTTGGCCCGGAATAAAACATGAGAACATTAAGAGCTTTAAGAAAGCCAGAAAACAGCCCCTGCATTTCTAGTCTACTTTCAAGTCTGTGTTTATTTTATTCAAGTGAAATAGTACACCGTAGTCATTTGTCGCCTCTTGATCCAAGATGGTCATTCTTGAAAAGAAGCTCTCAGCCTTTGAAGTTGATTATTCCTGTAAGGATAATTTCACACATAACCTTTTTGGACGTGGTTTAAATGACCAGCTGTTAATGGAATTTATCAATGAAGCAATTTTTTGAGCCACATAAATATTTATGCATGATCATTCACCAACCATAGTAAAACACACATATATATATATATATATATATATATATATATATATATATATATATGAGCATGCAAGCATAGATGTTTTCCCTGGTACATCAGTGACAGTGACAATGAGTTAAACCAGAAGTGTGTATTGTGTGTCCTAGTCCAGGTGTCCTACTCCGTTAGCAGTCCCCTAATAAAAAGAAAGTAAATGGTAAATGGACTGCACTTGTCACGCACTGCTGGCACCAAGCATGCATTTGTAAATATCACTGCACACAGTTGGATAACACTACGACCAATCAGAACAATACACGGGGTGACGTATCCAGAACTTAGCTACCAGCGGAGCTAACTGGTAGATTAGACTCTTGCCGTATCCGGTTGGCAAAACAGCAAAACGTCCTTCTTGCAAAAGAAAGACTCGAGCACCGTCTTCTGTTCCTCTTTTAGGGAAAAAGCCAAGTCTAACTCGTTCACTGTAGCGGCCAAAGCTGTTTCAAACAACTGGTGTTCATCCGTAGCCATCTTGCAATGGTTAGTGCTGTCGTCATCTGTTTAGCTCGCCTCTGGCCCGCCTATATCAGATACACCGATGTGATTGTTGCAGCTCGGTTCCAACGGCATGGGTAATGAGCATCATTACTGATTTCCAGAGTGACTCGCTGAGCAAATTCAAATTGTGCTCTCACGAGAACTCTGGATTTCCAGGGTACCTGTTCATTACTATTTAAGAAGAAGTGAGAAGTGAACTGCATGTATTGCTGATGATTCAGGATGACGCTCACCACAACTGTGCATTCAGTTTGTTTCCTGTCAGACTGTATCATCTGATATAACCTATATAACCCTACCTGGACCGTTTAAGCCTACCTGGTATTTTTGCCTCTTTAGTAAATGGTGTATAGTCAGGAGGCAGACAGGAAAGGAGCAAGATTATTTACAATAAAAGTCCCCAGCCGGACTTTTACCCAGGATGCTGTAGTTTACATGGTCTTTGCTCCAAAGTCACATCTACTCTTAGTTCAATTATAATGAGTCAGTGTGAACATTTGGTGTCTATCTTAACAGGTTAGAGCAGCCACACTGCCTGCGTGAGCAGGGCTAATCTAGAGAAAAGGAGTCTTGCCTATTTTTTCCACATGATATGCATGGTTTCAGCAAAAATACAAAGTGAAAATTATGTTTTGATAGTCACACTTACATTGTGCCACCTTTAACTACAGTTTCAATGTCTATCTGTTATAGACATGGAAAGTTTAAAATATTTGTAACTGTTTCAAAATGAAAGCCCTCTGACAATATTTCTGTGGACAAAATCCCTTCATATGTTAACACAAGGCTCTTATTATGAAATATTTGCATGACCGTGTTGTTGACGATGCAGTGGTTGGTTTGCACGGCTCCATAAATTTGTGGCTTTTTGGCTTTTTAATGTGGAGGTAACTCTGCAGCAGTGTCAAAGCAGCAACGCTGTCTGTGTGAACACCATATGCATATGTAGCTCAGTGAGGTAGCTGTCATACACACATGCAGGCAGTGTGGCTCAGGCGTAAGGCTCAAAGATGATCAAATTAAAACAGATACTGTTGAAAGAAATAACCTATGTCATATGTTTGAGGAAAATTTGAAAAAAAAGAGGAACTTCCTTTTTACTTCAAACAGACTTTCATTCAAAGTAGCCCACTCTTGATTATGCGTAACTTTAAGCCTTATTAAAATGTAAATAGGTTAGTTACATAAAGAATTCACCCCCGTACAGTTGTCATAAGAGGTAAACTGGCTAAAGAAACCAAGGCTGTAAACATATGTATTTCTGCTGTAAAGGTGGGGGGGGGTGGCTAGCTTCTGGTGCCAGCCTCAAGAGGTCATTCAAAGAATTGTGTTTTTTTGGCACTTAGGCACTTCATTTTTCAGCTCCGAAGGTTGCCGCTTGTTCCAAATACAGGCTCACATTCAGATCTGTCATGAAGGTTGCAGGACTAGCAGCTTGTGAGGATGATGATGAGGATGCCGTGGGGTTTAACTTGTTGATTATTGATATCCACTCAACTGTCAGGTTTTTTTTCTGCCTCAGCAGCTTTGTGGCATCTTACAAAGCCCTGGGTTTAAAATCTTGAGTCAAGTCAAGTTCCATCGACATAAAATTCATCGATTCCAAAGCGGATGCATTGATCTGCTCAACTCACACCCAGGTCGGTTGCCATCAGTGTTGTCACTGTAGCAATGTCCTCTTACACTGGTTTCCCCTCTGGGGGCGTTACACTGCAGCAGTAAAATTTGTTCATCCATTGGGAAAAGGAGATTAATGAAAGTATGGTATCCAATATATAGAGTGTGTCACAGTACTTGTCAGGGTGCTTTCACATCAGCTCAAACAAATCAATCTAAACAGACACACCAGTTTGTGTGAAAGCACCTCCAGGATCTCAAATGTTGTACACCAATGCTACAATTCATGTGTGACTTTGTGAAAATTGAATGTCATATTTACAACTTGCAGGTTAGCTATAAAAATATTTTAAAGAATTGATGACGCTATAGTGAGAGTAAAACTGAGTTAAGGAATCTCTTGCCCTCTTTGTGGGAATTCAGACTTGGTCTGACTGTTTTATCAGTTATGATGTCCATCTTATTAAAAATAATTGTCCTAGCTATCATTTTTACAGCTTGCTCTCTAGTGATCATAAATCTTTTACAAATACCTCCTGCCGATACACTTAGTGCTTAAACGTTTGTAGCTTCTCCATTCATGGAGGACTGCTGCTGTAAACTCATGTTCACAGCAGTTCCAGTTTCATACAGAGAAAGAACAATGTCCATAGGAACTTCTTGCAGTGTAATCCACTTTTCTAGTTTGTCGATATGCCCACTATGTTCGAATCATGTCGAGCCGCCCTTTACAACAAACAAACACAGATGCACAGTGTTCTTGCACAGCCACCTTGTATTGTAGTCCTGCCCTGTCTATACAAATGACCAGTGAGATGATGAATGTTGTTGTCATTTCTCCACAGCGCTGCACTTCTGGCAGGAGGGGAATCAATGTGAAGCCCCTAGAGACCCATCCTGCTCTTTATATCCCTGCCACAGCACACACACACACACACACACACACACACACACACACACAATGACCACAGCATGAGAATCCCAACGACACCTCATTCATCATTCAGTCTTTCTGTGTAAAGACTTTGAAAGAGGCTGAGAGGCGATGTACTTTTTTCACCTTGATTTACGTGGGGGAATGAGTCGGGGACATTTCTTCCAGGGTCTTCTGTGCTGACCGTAATATGTTTTTGAAAGAAAGTCTTAAAGGTCCAGTGTGTAGGATTTGGGTGCATCTTTTAGCAGAAATGGTATATGATGTTTATTACTATGTTTTCATTGGTTTATAATCACATGAAAATAAGAATTGTTGTGTTTTCTTTACCTTAGAATGAGCTGTTTTACATATGTAAGTATGTAAAAAATATATAAGTTCCTTATATATAGTACTTATATACTAATTAGTATGCTAGAAAAAAGATTAATGCAGTATGACAAAGATCCTAATGCAGGATGTTCTACTGCATCCGGTCGCATTTTGCAGTATGCAAGCATGCATACTTTTCTCACTATTCTGACCCACAATCCTCTTCACATTGGAGGATACATCACATTGACTGAGCTGCTGACAGACAACAGATTGACAGCTTGTTCACAGAAAGAATGACGGATGATACCACATTCAAGTGACTGTTGACCAGTGGAATAGTAATTATAGGATTATTGATTGTTTAAATGAACAAAATAATAATAAAAATTACCCAAAAAATGACATAAATTATTAATAACGTGAATAAACTTAAACTTAACTTAAACTTAATAACAATGAAAGAGAAGTGCATAGCTCATGTAATTTTACTGTTGTGAATATGCTAGAGTCTACAATGTATGCAGTTATTACTTAAAAGTTAAATTACATGCGTTGCAAAGTAACAACAGCAGAGCTCCCGTATTGATCTCCATTTCTAGCGAACTCAGTGAATGGTGTTCAAATGGTCAAAGTTCAGGGCGCAATGTTATGAAGAAGCAGTAGGTCCTGATTTTATTCACACTGTGTGCAACAATACGTACTTTGTAAGGGCAGCTGCAGTGTGTGCTAAAAGTAAAAAGAAAAATGATGTGATCTGGAATGCCACCACATTTTCCACCACAGTATGTGTACTGCTTAAAAGGGCTACATTCAGAGTATATGAGTTTTCTAGACACGGTTGTCAACATGGTGGTGGCGGCTAGCAGCTAACAGTGCTAACAAGTGCTAACAGAGCTGATAGTGTTAACCAGGGTGAACTGGAAGGTGGGTGCCACGCCCCCGCCGTGCAGATATCAGTGATTACCATCATATGAGTGCAGCGCAAAAGAGGCAGCAGTGAGCTAGCCAGTGGGATACACATATGCACCAACATGCATAGTGTTAGCTTCATAGTTAGTGTACAGACATGGTAGCAGCATTGGGGTTTGGGGTTTTGGGTTCGAAGCTGCTGGCAAACTTCTGTTCCCCCTGTGTCTGTGTTGGTTTCCTCCAGGTGCTCCAGCTTCCCACAGTCCAAAGACATGCAGGTTAACTGGTGACTCTAAATTGGCCGTGGGTGTGACTGTGAACATGAATGGTTGTCTGTCTCTATGTGTCAGCCCTGTGATAGTCTGGTGATCTGTCCACGGTGTACCCTGCCTCTCATCCAATGACAGCTGGGATGGGCTCCATCCCTTTCATGACCCTGTATCTGGTTAAGCGCTTACTGATAATGACAGAATTAATGAATTTAAAACCACATTTTCTGCATAATTAGGCTTCTGTTCCAGTTAAATGGGATTAAAAGTGAAAAGTGGAAGCATAGTGGCTTCAGAAGACTCCAGCCAAAGTGGCAAAATCTGACAAACTTGCTCGTACTCCTCTGAAGGTGAAGGTGAAAGTCTGTTTGTGCATCTGTGACTAAATGTATGGTTTTGCTCTTTTTTTATTCAAAAGTCTCTGTTTAATAAAAGACAAACCCACTGACGGGTGCACACTGCTGACTCCTCTGATGAATAAAAGAAAACAGCTTTCCCTGGCACACAGTACCCCGAGCTTATTGTGGCTGACAGAAATCAGCGTGATATCAGGGAGCGCAACAGGTGATTTCCCTTTTATCTTAACAGTAATATTCTACAATATGTGAAACCTGCAGTTTGGTTCTCACCTCCGGTATCATTAAAGATGATTCTCCTGCGATGGTGCTGTTTTTATTTTCACACACTCTGAATGAGGTATGGTCTGGACTTTATTGACATCTGGCTGTGTAGCCTGTTTGTTTTTGTAGTGAGGGCTAGTAGGCGGTCTACTCTGTCTCTGACTGAGCCTATATCATCCCTCACTGACCAAAGACTGAGATAACAAGACTCAGGAGTCAGATGAGTCACCTGGCGACCAGCCTGCGCGCACACACACACACACACACACACACACACACACACACACACTGGAGAAAACGACAGATATATACACAGCACACTACAGCTGGAGACTCTTTTAAGTTGTGTGAGATGTTGGCAGTTCCAAACAGCACTGCAGCATTTATGTGAGAAAATCTTGAACTACAATGCCCAAAAATCCTGCAGTGTCTCATCAATAAACTCAACACAGCATGCTCTGGTTTACTGCTCTAGCTGCTCTGCCATATCCCGAAGAGACGACCAAGGGTAAAGATCTAACGTAGTCTCATGGAGCTTTCTCTTAGCAGGGCACTCACTTGCTGCTGATAGTGAGGAAGTTTTTACTGTAACGGAGCAGAGGAGTGTCCATACCAAACAAGCCAGCTATAGCTGGTTTCAACACGTATGTTTTGTCATGAGAGGTGCTGAGAGTAGGGATATCCCAAGCTTGCTGTGATAGGATAATCAGAACTAATCCACCCAGTTTCTACCTGATCTGACTGTTTGTTTATTGTGAGCCATTTAGTGCAGAAATCAGTCAACAGAAAATTTTATTTGAACAACAATTTTCATAGTTGACAGTCAGGAAAAATCAGGAAAAAAACTGCAAACATTCTCTAGATTTTCTCAGGTTTATATTTTCATAAATGTAGCCTATTACTGTATCTTTGGGTTTTGGACTGTTGGTTAGACAAAAGAAGCAATTCAAGGGCTCTGGAAACTTGTGACTGGCATTTTTCAGCATTTTCAGACATTTTATAGAGTAACTGATTAATGGAAAAAAAAGTAATGAAGAGACTAATTACAGTGGCTTGCACTCACTGAGCTTCAGGACAAAAATGTCTCATTTCACTCAGTGAACCTTTTCTAATGTGATGTGTTTCCAGGCGCACAACACTAAAAGTCCAAAGCTCAGTCAGCTAACACCCCCAAGTTTCTGCAGAGTTAATTACATTACACCCTGAAATACAAAAATTGCTTGATCAAGGTAGTGTTCATATAGTTTTGAACACATTAGCGACGGCTTGAACTATGTTAGGGCCTTTCTTAGAGTTTTGACAATGTGGACTACTCCCATGAGCACAAAGTCAGCCAATGCTAGCTAGACAAACACATTCTCACTCCGACCTCGTCACATATCGACGTTTGGTCATGGACTTTCCATGTCCTGATATGATGTGAAAGGTACCCTGGGTACATTGGTTGTTGACGTTCTGGGATGCCGTGTTGAGTTCTGCCTGTTACATGCATCGTCTGCTATCAAAATACACTTCGTTTTCACAGGAAATTTAGCATTTACATAGAGTCGCTTTCAAAATAAAGGCACTACATCGGTACAACACCACAAATTAACTTTTCTTTTTTTCAACAACAGCTAAAATAAATGGTTGGGTTTAGGAAAAAAATGAAAGGGTTTGGCTTCATAATCTTACGGGATGCAAACACCACTTTCCTGGGTGAAAGTCGGAGTTTGTTGGACCCATCCAACACCCCTCCCACCTGCCATACTCAGACTTTCGTCACCTTAACTTTCATTCTAGACGCCGTTGAGCGCCATTAAACTATAATGGTGCCCAGCCGCGTATCATGCCGATGTTTAAGGACAGCTTTTTTCGTAACACCACAAGTCACTGCCCAAGTGCCGGATTATTACAACTTTTGAGTGAGACAGACCAGGGTTGGCTAGACAGCCTCCTTTCAGCAGGATGAACACAACAGTGAGTGTGTGGCACTCTGCAGGTATTGAAATAATATGCATGAAAAATAACTAGTGGGCAGTCTTGCTTGGCTAGCTGGCTTTCACAAGCAGCATGACGGGTTATCCCAAATGATGAATTCCCTAATGATAGTAGACTTATTAAAGCCGCTACAAGGAACTTTTAACTGGATATGCAAAAGTCTCTTGTTTCTGCTGATGTCTGTGCGTGACCTACAACAGCAAATGAGACCATCGGTGTGAAGATAAGCTATTTCTATATAGTGTATATCCATACCTTTAGGAAACTGTCTCCGTGTCCGCCCCAGGTCGCTTCCAGGACGAAACGATTTACGGCACTCAGACGGCACACGTCATCTTACCTAGCTGCTTACATTTATAGTGACTCTTATAAACAGTCGCTATTCCTCCTCCTCGACCCGACGTCCGCGGGAAGTTAAAATAGCAGCAATCATCGGATAAAAGTTCTGTGAAAGCACTGGACTCACCAACAGTCAGCCACGTCTCAGTCACACAGACAAAATCCAATCCTCAGGAAGTCAGGAAATCCTTCAGGATAAACGTTTTGTTCGCTAGCGATCTAGCATTTACCAGCCCAATCCTGGCAGGAGCTGACGGGTCCACGGCGTTAGCTGTCCGGGGAGCCACACACAGAGGCCGCAGGTTGCACAGATTCACCCCGCGCCAGCGGGGATGAGGAGAGCAGGGGCCGCGGGGCTGGAACACCTCATCCGGGCCGACGACAGGTACCAGCCAGGCGTCGACAGGGTCCAGCGAGTGCCGAGAAATAAAGAGACGAGGCACCACTCCATACTCAGTCCAAGAAGCCGTGGAAGTGCTCGCCAAACAGGCCTTCAGCCTTACCAGCCAACCGCTGCGTTTACCCCAGCGGCGGTGGCGCTTACGCTGGAGAGGTGGAGCTGGGGCGCGGCAGAGGTGAGCTGGGATCCCCAATAGGAGCGGGGGCAAAGTTTTCCCGTCTTGTTGTTTCATTCATCCCCAAAACAAACACATGCGCGAGCCAGGTAAGCGTCTTTACGATGATACGCGCTAGAGCTCATGGGAAATGTAGGCTTCATTCCGTCAAAACACTACCGCTTTTGTCCACAGGGTTGCCAAAATCAACTCAAAATGAAAGTTCCTTGTAGGGGCTTTAAAAAAAATACATTGTAATATCATAGGCTAATTGACTTTCTCTAGTCAATAGCCTTCCATGGAAATTGACAGTAGTGTCATTACAGTTTATGTTTAAATTTTTCTCCGACAAAGTATCAGAGGAATTCCTATTTTACCTTCAGCAGCTCCACTCATAGATCACGTTCCATTTGCAGATTGTGTAGGGAGGAAATGCATTGCTGCACAGGCCTCTATGGGTTGGACATGTACTATCACAGGTGTGAGCTGTTGTACTTGTGGCCATGTCAGGCTGTTGTATTACAGTGCAATGCAACATTACCTCTGCGCAAGCTGTGAAAAGAGATGTACTCACCAGCACCACCAGCTGGTAGAGCATGCAGGATTATTAGGCTGGATGCAATTACTCTTTTAGAAGCTTTCTCTGGGGACCATAAATGTCCACAAAGAATTACATGGGAATCCATTCATTAGTTTATGGTGATCTGGCATGGACTTAAGCGTCCTTTGGGAGGGATTTTGACCTATTGATGATGCTTGAGAAAAGGTCAGGGGTTCACCAAAATTAGAAGGAATCAGCCTCTGGTGACTATACAGCAAATTTCAGTAGGATATCTTGTAGTCCAAAGTTTTGGAGCGACAGAGCAACATTGCCACCATCAGCATAAATGTAAAGTTCTTATCAGGCTGTAGACATTATATTTCACTTGCAAATGAGATACTGTAACAGCAGAGGAGATAAATGAGTCTTTGGTTCTCTTACTGTCAAGCTTGAAAGGGAAGAAAATCTAAATCCCTTTTGCATTACAGAGTTTATATCCTCTAGGACACATGTCCAGGCTCCAAAAATTGTCTTGAATATAATGCGGTCCCTTAAAATATACCCACGGTCCTTCTCCCTGCTCTCAGAGTGGGTGTGACAAGTTGAGCATTATATGACATCCCATGGGACTCAGGGAAATGGGCCACGCTGCAAAAGCAATATCGCTTTGGCTGTGAAGACATCACTGATAGCTGCGGACTATCAGAGCTTATAGGATGCCAAGGGAAATGATTATGGGATCAGCATTTAGAGGAAGTGTGTTTTAGCAGCATGAGTGAGAGAGACGATTAAAGTAATATAAAAATCTACAACAAGGAGTGACAAGGGAAGGAAATTAGAAAGCTGTGGGCAGCAAACATTCCCAGAGACCTTATATGGAGATGACAGTCGTGTCTGGACTAATGGAAGGGAACGGCCTGAGACACAGAGGCTACAAATTAAACTACAGAAGACTATATGCTTAAAGGAAAATAAGATAAAGTAGTTTGACATTTCTGTTACAAAATTCACATTCAGTGTCATGTACTGCATCACACTGGCAACATTAGTATTACAGATGTGTGCAATGTGATATGATGTAGGGGAGACTGGGGTCAGTTGGGACAGAGGGACAGTTGGGAGAGTGTCTTTTTAGCAAGTTAAAAAGCACCTATGCCTATGACATTTACCATGCTCATACTCAGCCACACCCTCTTCACTTTTCACCTCAAAGTGTAGACCTTTTGACTATTCCTTGCAATTTATTCACATTTTTGAAATCTGCCTGTTGTAACAACATTTTTGGCTCCTTTGTTATTTTTTTTCTACCATATTGTTGTTAGCTAATCCACAGACAAAAAGATGTGGCCTTAAAGTTGCTGCTAGTGCTAGCTTCCTGGATTTTTGTAGGTTGCCAAATTCCATATCTTACTATATAATGACAAAAACTGTAGCAACTGAATGAAATTGAAAACTTTTAATCTAATGCCCCGTATGTCGTAGAAACGTGAAACTTTGCACAGAGATGCCTCTCCTCACGAGGAACACATTTGCCTCAAGAACCCATAACTTCTGCTTATATGGGCCATTCTACAGAATTGGTGCAAAGTCAGAGTTGGAAACATCTTGAAATAAATGTGTCTTTTCCCCAAAACTTTTCATGTATGTTAGTTGTATAATATCCAAGGTACACATTTCTAGTAGTTGTACAGTTAATTCTCATTTTGTATTTTCATACAGTTTTGGAATATTTTTCCTCTCCCAAAATTTGTCACTACCGAAACACAATGAAATATCACATGAAATAAATGGTTATATTAATCTATAAAAATTTTGTTTATATCTACCTTGTAAATATATTTTTTTGAAATTTTATTTTTCAAAATTCACAGGTAAATTGAAAACTATATAATTTTAACAAATTTTTTAACCATTATTTATCAGAATCATTGGATTTTGAATCCAATTTTTCTTTGAAAAGGGCATAAAGTTGTTCATAATGATTACAAACTTTAGGATTCATTAGTTTTAATACACATTGAACCAAAGACCATCACAATATCTTAGTTCATAATTCAATATACTTTATTTTTGACAAAACATCACATGTTTCGGTAGTGACGGCACATTTTCAGTAGTGACAATACCGTTTCGGTAGTGACCACAATATATTGTTTGTCACGGCTGAATAAGA
Organism: Epinephelus lanceolatus; assembly: GCF_041903045.1. Taxonomy (NCBI): domain Eukaryota; kingdom Metazoa; phylum Chordata; class Actinopteri; order Perciformes; family Serranidae; genus Epinephelus; species Epinephelus lanceolatus. The sequence continues at coordinate 39,196,915 of NC_135744.1, read as the reverse complement.
CTGTCATCATTTTATGTCAATAAATATAACTAATAACTCATAAATGTTGAACACATGTATATCAGACACACATCTGACATTAAATATCTGAAAATGACATAACAGTGCTTGAATTTCAGATTACACCGTTTCGGTAGTGACTGTTTCGGTAGTGACAATTTTAGATAACTAGCTAGCCTAGCTTAAAGAGGCTGATCAGCACATGGTTAGCTAGCAGTTTTCTGAACTATTGCACACACATAAAAACTATTTTTTCTGCCATAAAACCAAAAAAAGTTTGTTTAAGTGCAGTAAATAGGTGTTCGGTAGTGACGTCTCTTAAAGTTACACACTGATTTTCAGACTTTTGAACACCTTTTCTTCAAAATGATGAGACCTAGCTACTCACCATGCAGCCAAAACATGAGAGGGACAAAGGAATACTTCCTGATAAAAAAATTAGAGGTGTGGCTTAAATCAGTCTTAGCCTATGGACTAAAACCTACAATGTTTCAGTAGTGACAAGAAAATGAGGGACAAGATTTTTTACACACATTTTCATGATTTACAAAAAATATATAAAATCAATCTACTTTTTTACACTTCCATTTCAAATAAATCAAAAAGACCCTTCTAAAAAGAACAAAAGAACATTTTATAAAAATCATTTCACTATCATTTTCATGAATTGAAATTTAGGAGTTGGGGTTGGGGACAGCCACCTCACAATGTAAAGTACCCTATAAATGATGATTTTATATATATTAAGCATACTGATATCTTAAATATCATTTGGTGTTTCAATAGATAACTGCAAGATCTTATTAAACATGTAAAATTTACATACTTAAATGTTTTTTAAATTTGGTTTTTTGTTTGGGGACAGCAGTTTGCACCAATTCGGTAGAATGGCCCATATAGATTTTCCGCCATTTTGAATTTTTTGAAAAACACTTCAAATGGATCTCTTCCTAGGATGTTTTAGTGATCTGCATGAAACTGGGTGAACATAATCTAGGGACCAATATCTAAAGTTCCCTCTTGGCAAAAGTTGGAAAACTTACTAAAACTGAGCTTCTATAAGGCAATGAATACTGCGGAGGGCGTGGCTCATCACATAAAGGTGTATAACATCTCAAGGGTTTCACCCATCACCACGCAACTTTGTAGGCATATGACCACACATAATCTGAGGGGACCCCTTCATTATTGACCCCATCAAACAAAATGGGGGCGCTAGAGAGCTAATGTCTTATCTCGGCCTAACTGCCATATCGATTTTTACTAAACTTGGTAGATATGTAGAACAGGACACTTCAAGCTGACTGGAGAAATTTAACTCTAATTGGCAAGTGGGTGGCGCTATAACAACAGAAAAATGGCTAAAATGTGACAGATCGCTGTGGCTGCAATCGTACTATCAGATTCACAAAAACTCTGTCTGAATACATTGCTTTTCTTAATGGGTTCAGTTGACCATTTAATCTGCAATTTCCTATGACCTGTATCCCAAACACACACCATGTGAAACTGTACGTGGGCAACTGTGCACTAAATGGGTATGGACTAGTCTTAGTAATTTAAGAAAATATAGTAATTGTACAAATTTAAGCCCAGTTCAGACCAATGATTAGCGATGAGACGAGGCGAAATGAAACCATTTAGAACGTTGCAGAGAAAAGTTGCAGCAGTGTGAACTGGCTGGTCTGAGCTCGACTCAAGCCAACTGATGGTGTCACCTGCAACCGGCGGCGGCTGGTTTTTGTTGTGTAAAGCTTGTCGCCTGTTTCTACAGCCAATCGCCATTGTAGTGAAGTCCGCTGGTCAAGTCAAAATAACTGCAGACGATGTGTTCGCTTGCTGCGGCAGGTGCTCCGTCCTTGCTGTTCACTGTATGTGCTTATACCCCCTCACACACACACACACACACACACACACACACATTCTCATTGACTAACTAATTGGCGCTGCTTACTTATATTATTGTGGCCTATTGATTATGAATACAGTCCATCTGGTGCTCGTTGTGTTTATGTTTTTTTGCTGTTTCATCACTACTACAAATGCAGCTGTAGCCAGTATCTCACTATCACTATCCTCAGTCATATTTTAAGAAGCTACAAATTATATCAGGTAGGTCACATAGTTCAAGTAGTTGCATGTTTCAAGTCATCTCGTTGTGAATCTTTGGTCTGAATTGACCCAACTGATCCTACCCACTGTCCAAACCATCCTGAGGCAGAATTACGGGAAAATGCAGTAAATTTGTGAATGTACATTTAACAAAATCATGCCTTTCATATTTGGGTTGGACTGTAAAAAAAAGAAAAGATGAACTGTTAGCAGACCCTTGTATCTGTTTAGGTGTCACATTATTTTCATTACTGTTCAAGGTGTCTGTCAGTAATGGAAGGCAATTTTGTGTCAATACAAAAGTGTCCCAGCCATGTTTTAAAATACCATTTATTTGCCTTTACATGTACAGAAATTGCAGTTGAAGCAATCTCAAGTTGCTTTGGTGAGTTTTTTATAATTATTTTGAAAAGTAAAGCTCTGCACACCTGCTGTAGATCTAATCCAGGTATTTATTGGAAAAGCCAACCCAACTGGTGCTGGAACAGAACATACTGTTGATCTTGATTGAATATTTAGTTGATTTTATAAATGAAATATGCCTATTTCTTATCCATTATGGGTGATCAATGACTTCCTTTCATGTAAATATCCAATTAGTGTTCATCAAGTGACTTTTATTCATGGAATCTAAAATCTCAACTTTGCCTCAAAGCACTTAGAGACTGTATATCCAAACACACTCTGTACTCCGACCCTCAGTCTAACCAGGAAAAATGACACAGAACACATTTGTCTGAGTAAACAAAAAGAAAACTGCTGACCTCTGTACTTTAGATTTCACATATAAGCAGGTCCAAACCATAATGCATGATAATCTTTTTTATTAAGAGAATAGATTTAATACATATCAAGCATGTATTATTGCTTACAGGAGAAAACCCTAGAGGAGCAATTTCTCATTACAAATCAGAATATAATATATGAAGACAGAGTCTATACTTGATACTCGCTCCTGGGGTAACTTGGAGTGCGGGGACAGAGTTTGAGGAAGACAGTGAAGGAAATTTCAGATGAAGCAGCCAGAGCTAGTCAGTGGATCTGGATGAGGAGGAATAATGTCAGTTGGGGGCCAGCAGGGGGAACTACTAAGCAGGGTACATAACTCCTTGAGATCAGGTGGAAAGATCCACCAATCAGTCCTCTCAGGAGAAAATCCAGGAAGAGGAAGGTTATTTAAGTGTGGGAGTGGCCTATTTGAATCCCTTTTGTTTGAGACCATGCTGCAAGGTGAGTGTGTTTGCTGATCCTGTAAGTTTATCTATCTCCTTTAACTTTAGCTTATATTGGAGTTATTATGTAGCATGTGAAAGAGGGTATGGAGAATGTGCTAGGTAAGGTAGTATCGGCACGGTCACTACCTGGAGCTCGCATGAACGGAGCCTGGGTTTGTTGAAGGTGGCAGTGCTGTTTGGGCTGAGAAAGCCATGTGTAAGTAAGGTAAAGGAGGTTGTTGGGTTGGTGCGGGGAGCAGTGAGACCTGGCATTAGAGGAGTGTCTCTGGGACGCCAGAGATCACTGTCTAGCCTCCTGGAGGTGTCGTGGGACCAACTAGATGAAACACTGGTGAAAGGAGGTTCCCACCCGATGACCCCAAAGACATGTTAGTTATCACTGCTCACTGGTCTGTATAGTTAAGCCTTGCCATAATAGCTTATCATAGGGCTTAGGAGGTTATTCACTGAGCGCTGATCCTTTCTCTAGAACACAAACTGTTTATTTGAATCGAATGATCCACAATGAGAAAAAATATGTAGATTTAAGAATTCCAATTAATTAATCTGAAAGGATTTTGGTCTAAAATCAAATATTGAACTAAAATAAACTTCATGCAAAAGCTGTTTAGCCCTTAATTATGCTGACGATCACATCTCAGAAACGTGCACCTCCTTGTGAATAGGCTCTCATCAAGTCATGATGAGCGATTTGCAATATGTTTGTGCAGGGGAAGAGAGTTTGATGACTTCAAAGAAAAAAAAGAAAGAGGTTTGAGGTGCCCCAGTAGCTCACCTGGTAGTGTGCGTACCATTAAGGCTCAGCAGCCCATGTTTGATTCCAGCCCCAGCCCTTTGCTGCATATCATTCTCCTTTTCTCTCTCCTGCCTTTTCTGTCTCTCCTCAGCTCTTACTATCAAATAAAGGCAAAATGCCCCCAAAATAGTCCTTGAAAAAAAGACCAATAAGCAACAAAGTAGTTGTTTTTCTGACAGCTTTTTGGTCCCAGAACATGAGTATTTTGTAGTGACACATCACTGTGTTTCTTGTGGCTTTCTAGCCCCCAGACATGGATGTTTTGTGGTGACCTGTCGTGGTTTTGCCAGCAGGGATAGTGCCACAAAAAGCCACTGTTTTTCACTGAGACATGACTGCTTGTGCAGTGTGTATTGTGACCCCAGTACTGGGTATTTTAAGCCAAAACATGATATTTTCCTAACCATAACCAAGTGGTTCTTGTGCTTAAACATAACCACGTTAACCATTGCTTGTTGAGACATTAAGTTTCATGGCATCCGCTACATGATAATGTAATACGTAACATATATGTGGATTGCAGAAATGCACGGAGCCAACATTCTGGGTTAATTGGGTTGAAATACTTTTTATAGCTGCTAAGCTAAATCATCGGTAGGTTCCAGTCAGATCTGACTATAAATGCAATACGCTCATAATCATTATTAAACATACACATGCACACTCAGCTCACTTGCTTTCTTGGGCTGTCAGGCAGGAGCAAGATGGGAAAAAATACCTGTAAATTCTGCAGTTTGATCTGTAGCAAAAGAATGACAGGACTGGGGACAGAGATAGAGCAGTGCTAATTGGCTCTCAGAGGTCGCGACCCTGGCAGGTATCTATTGATCACCATGACAACTTCACTGACGAGAAGATAAGGAAATGCCACTCCAGCATCTCGGCCTCACCTGTTCACTCGCTACCAACAAGCCCTGCGTCCTTGGTGTGCTTGTGCTGTCCATTCTCAGCAGAGAAGTGTTGTCAACACACAAATGCACCTACAAAAGGAGTAAGAACTGACCTTATACACATGGATCAGTGCTGGGTAATGACAAAGACACACTGCAAATACAAATTCTATAAATGTTCTTCATTTCCTTGCATAAAAAATAACATTTTGAAAATACTTTAGACACAAAAAAAAACAGGAAACAAAGAATGAAGCCAGAAAAAAAAAGTTCAGTAGCAGATAGAGGTGACAGTTAAATAAAGTAAGCAGTGATTCATGTAATTTAGCAAAATTAAGTTAGCTAAAACAAAAGCCTCCACTGCCAGTTAGGTAAAATGCAGCTTATAGGTAACTTGTGAGTCTAACTGCACAGGCTTGCAGCTGAGTTGTAGCAATTCAACAGGAAGCAATCACGTCCTCACCGCCCGCTCCACAGAGTTTCATCACTCAGGCAGAAACATTGGCTCCATATTGATTTATATAACAAAACAGCATGCATCGATATTATGTCTGGATAGCGCTGCTAAGCCTTCGCAGCTCAAAACACCGTGCATTAAAATGTCACCAGGGAGCCAAAGCGCACCTCGCATGCAGGCTGTTAAATCAAACAGATCAGCCGCTTCCAAGAAACAGCAAATGACTGTGTTTGCATTTCATTTAAGATCAATTTGTTTTTCACTATTTGTTTAAGTGCTCGCTCATCCCATTTACATACAGTCATTGATACAATATTCCTCAATCTGACTCAAGGACAATAATATTTCCTGTTTTGAAGCATTACTGTGGTTTCTCTTTTCACGAGACAGGCTCAGGGGATTGAAAGCCAATATTGTTAAGTATTTGTGTTCATAATGATGTAGAGTATATGAAACCATTTTTCCTTCCTCTTGAAACCCATTTAGACTGTCCTTTTTTCACGGAAACTGTTTACTTTTTATATAAATGTATCAAACAACTGTGTAATGTGTGAAAAGGCTAATTTGTAGAAAAGAACCAACAGTTAATTATCACCATTTACTGCTTTTAGCTTCTTTTTTTCTTTTTACTTAATCATGTACTCCACTGTTTTCAGTAAACAGCTTAAAGACTGGAAATATTGTAATAATACATCATTCAGATTGTCCTAAAACATCACTTCTCTTCTCAGGTATTTAAGTGAGATAAAATATACATACACATACATGGTAAGAATTCCACAACTGATTGATGCCAGAAGTCAGCAGTCAGATATTTATGTGAAAAGCATTTTATATTAATGTATAATATATTATATCAATATTTGTTAATCGTATGCAGTTTATTTTATATTATTGTGTCTCAGATCCTCCGAACAAATCTTAAAACGTACATGGTGTCAATGGCCTTTGGTTGTCTGCAGTGGTTTTAATATTTTAGAATTTTATAATCGTTTTGTGTTTGTAATTGTTCTTACTGGTTTTATTCTGTTTTATATTTGTGTACATTTTACATTGCTATATATTTGTGTTTTATTTTGTACAGCACTGTACAGGTCAACTGCAGTTTCTTTTTAAATGTGCTATATAAATTAACTTGATTTGATTTTTGGCTGGAGCCTATCCCAGCTGACATTGGGCGAAAGGCAGGGTTCACCCTGGACAGGTCGCCAGACTATCACAGGGCTGACACATAGAGACAGACAACCATTCACACTCACATTCACACCTACGGACAATTTAGGCCCTGTTTAGACGACAACGGTTTCTCTAAAAACGAAAAAGTCTGTCCTTTGCGTTTTAAAAAACTTCTGCGTTTATATAACGACGTTATTGAAACGATCCCCGTTGTCGTGTAAACGATCGGCCAAAACGCAACTAAAGTTTACCGTTTTCAGTTGAAATCGTTGTCGTATAAATGGGACCTTAGAGTCTCCAGTTAACCTGCATGTCTTTGGACTGTCGGACAAAGCCGGAGTACTCAGAGAAAACCCATGCTGACATGGGGAGAACATGCAAACTCCACACAGAAAGACTCCCCACCCCGACTTCAAACCAAGAATGCTAACCACTGTACCACCGTGCTGCCAGAGATTTAAAAAATCTAAGGTCAAATTGATAGGGCCCTAATGCAACTTGTGTTCATGTAAGTGATCCATCCATCCATCCTTTTTCCACTTCTTATCCAGGTGTGTGTGGCAGTGGCAGCAGGCTTAGCAGACTCCCCCAGACACCCTTCTCAACAGCCATGTCGGCCAGCTCCTCCTGGCTGAGCTGTGTATATTGTAAATATATGGTTGCATATTTCAAAACAATAATTAAAGATTCTAGCAGCACAAAACATCTTGTCAAGGATCTGGGAGTGAGCTCTGGTTGTTAAATTAAGGTTTTTGTAAACACACTATCTCCTAGCCTTCACATCTTCATCTGTAAATGCCCTGCTTAAAGGAACACCTGTTTTGCTTTAAACACAGCAATTGATGAGAAGATTCATACTGATTAACATGTGTGTTGGTTCCTCTGTATAATCAAATGTAGATCAAAAATGTGTTGGGTGCTCTTTAAAAACTAACAAAAAACAGAATGAGTTTATATTCACATCTGTCCCGACTCATATGTAGCCATGAGAGTTGACAGTGCTTCAAATATAGATGTTGCTGCAAAGAAGCTACACATTTTAAAGTGTGGATGCTTCACACACATCTTCAACCTGGTAACACAGAAGATCTATATAATCATCACAGTTTGAAGTTGGACACCCAAGTTTAGTGTATTATTCAGCATCAGACTAAATTTCTCCCCCTCTGTTCCTGAGTACGGGGCCATACACACATGCCGCGCTTTTAACCACCTGTAAAACGTGAGGTCGGACGCTGGGTTCTACTCTTGTGCCCACTCTGTGCCAACTTCAAGGGCACGGAGGCAGGTTGCGTCTGAGGTTGCTTAGCGACCATAACCAGCACCATATCCATATCATAGCCTACTTACCAGAAATACTGAGTGCAGAGCTGATCATCTTCCAGGCGTTATTTTGTAAGTGTGTATTAGGCCAAAAAATATTGTCAGTGGGACAGATGTAAAGCTCTGGGTAGCCCTGCCCAAAAAATGATCAACTTCTCCTCTATATTTACCACAGATACCTGACGGCTGTGATTGGTTGTTCCTTGTCACAAGACGTGCTGCTGCATTCCAAAAATTGAATCGTCAAAAATTAGGCGCTCGGGAATGCATGCATGCCGCGCTGCCGTTGCTCTGTTTGAGCATGCCTGCCACATGTTTACCTTGAAAACAATCAATTCAAGGGTACAAAAAATGTGGCCCCTTATGGAGTTAAATAATGGCCAGAAAAGCGGTTATGATGTCACACTGAAGTTGACCGTGGACCTTTTTGGATATAAAAATGTCATCCCTTCATCATTTTATCCTATTAGACATTTGTGTGAAATTTTAACATAATTAGCGTAAGAATTTTTGAGTTATGGCCAAAAACACATTTCGTGAGGTCACCGTGACCTTGACCTTTGATCACCAAATTGTAATTAGTTCACCCTTGAGTCCAAGTGGTTGCTTTTGCCAAATTTGAGAAAATTCCCTCACAGCGCTCTAGAGATATTGCTTTAATGAGGATGACGATGATGGACCAACAGACGACCAATGGACAACCTGAAAACATAATGACTCTGGCACCAGCTGTTGTTGGCAACGACAAAGGAAATATTTAAGAGCCTTAATTGTAGTGGCTAAATAATTAAAAAGGCTAACATGTTGTGACCACATTTTTATGCGGGCCTTTAAAAATCTTTCAGACATGGGTATGGCCTCACCTATAAAGTAGAAGCCAATGAGAGGCAATCACATGACCTGGATAACATGACACAAATGTAAAATGATGAAAACACAAAATACCATGAGATGGGATTCCACAGAAACAAATATGTATATGTATACAGGTTACATCAGATATGGAAGACTGGTCTATCTGTTTTAACACAGGCTGCAAAACAGGAAAGAAGAGAGACAAATTCCAGAAACCATGTGAGCCTTGCCGACATTGCAGACCAATACTGAGAAAGATTTTTTTAAATGTCAAAGTTTCAATTTGAGTAAACTGCTGCCTCTTGTCAATAAATCAATTGAACATAATATGATGAAATTTGGATGGATTCATTTTTGTTGCTGCGTCAATATATTCACCGTAATCACTCCAGAGTTCTCCAGCTCATAAACCCCTACACAGATTACGCCGAGTCAAGCCAGCAAATAACAGCCGGTCCAGATGCCATCAGTAAATCTGAACTGCCACCTTCAGTGGTGACTGCTGTGTTACATTGTGACTGTGAAGGCTCAGGACAGTGTACATGCCGGCCATATGGAGCAGATGTTCCAATCTAATCAGGCACTTTTACTGTGGCTTTTTTTAATTGCATCAATATCTGGCAGATTATATGGGCTTAATGGACAGGTGGCCACATGGTAGAGCATGTGGGAGATTTAAAATCCCTGACTAAAGGCCACGCTGGGCATTATTTGCAACTGTACCCGAGCGATGAACTGTCTTTGAACATACAGTCACAGTCTGCTATGATTTAAAATGTTTCAAATTCTTCACCCTAAAAAGCTGAGGCCTCTGAGATATTTTAATTTGCTTTCTGCAGTTTGCTGACACATTAGATAAAGACAGATGGCCTAACAGATCCACATCTTACATTCACTTTAATTTTCGGATTGATCTTCTTCCTTTCAGGCAGCCATTGCATTCAGTTAGTTCAGTCAGTTTGCTTTGAAAAAAGGTGTGGATATATATTCTTTCACAGTAAACACTTCATCAATGGGGTTTTATTATCTTTTTGTTCTGCAGTTGTGGGCAGGGTCCATGTCGATGCATTCAAGGATGCTCTAACATCTGTTATTTTTACCTTTGAAAGCATGAAACTAAAACATCCACTGTTTTCTTAGTGTTTATCTAATAGGTTTAATTTCCAATAAATATAGCCCATGATTGCAAAGCTAACAATGGAAGGACATTTATTCAACTTTCGTATGATGTTGAGGTACTTTACTAGGAGATATTCATTTTATTGTACACTACATTTCAGGGAATTTTTGTACCTAACTGCATAGAAAATTGTTAAAATTGCTGCTTGCTTGTTGAAGGAGTGTGATGGGATTATGAACAGATGTTGGAGACTGTAAGAAGCAATACAAAACTAGAGAGCTGTATAAAGGTCAAAAGCTTGATTAAATCATATGTTTCATTTAACTACTATGTTTCATGTCTGTACTAAGTATGTTCAGGCCTCTCATTGTCTCCCCATCTTTCTCATCACTCAGTCCAAGCCACCTGAGGACCCTGACATATTATACAACAGATTAGTGCTGCTTTCAGCTAAATTGATATTTTTCATCTGACCTTGCTTGTTTTCTATTACATAAAACAATCTGTCCTCATCTCCATAACAACATAAGTGGCCTACACTGTTCTGTAGCGATCCAAACAGATAATTATTTATTAAAATAAACAAACAAAAAACAACTGTAAACCAAGTGTATTTGTTGAGAATGGTGCATGCATTGCTGCATGAATACTCACTGTGCATACAGAAGATGTGGGCCCAGGTGTTTATTGTTTTAAGATTTTGGAGGCTCTGTTTTCGAGAAGAAATTTGTGTCGGCATGGTGGTACCCCTGGTTCGAACCCAGGGTCGGGAGTTTGCATGTTCTCCCCGTGTCAGCATGGGTTTTCTCTATGTACTCCGGTTTCCTCCCACAGTCCAAAGACATGCAGGTTCAGTTAATTGGTGACTCTAAGTTGGTAGGTGTGAATGTGAGCATGAATGGTTGTCTGTCTCAATGTGTCAGCCCTGTGATAGTCTGGCGACTTATCCAGGATGTACCATTTAACAGAACGTTTCACTTACACTTGTTTTGCTTTCATGTCGTCTGTTTCATTGTTTTAAGCCCAATTCATTGGGAAAGTGAGAAACGTGAGAAATACTATTCTTGATCATGATTATTAACACCACCTCTCGCCAAATGTCAGCTGGGACAGGCTCCCCATAACGGGGTAAGCAGTTACGAAAAATGAATGAATTAATGAATGAATCTTATATTATGACGAAAACCCTGTGTGTGTGTCTGTTCCAAGTTTTTCTCCTCACTGACTCGGTCAATCCATGTGAAATTTGTTACAGTGGTAGAGGGTCATGGGAGGATGCCAATGAAACAATATTACATCAATTGGCCAAAGGGGGGCGCTATAGCAACTGATTGAAATTGCAAACTTTGAATGGGCATATCTCATGCCCCGTATGTCGTAGAGACATGCAACTTTGCACAGAGATGCCTCTCCTCATGAGGAACACATTTGCCTCAAGAACCCATAACTTCCGCTTATGTAGATTTTCCGCCATTTTGAATTTTTTGAAAAACACTTTAAATGGATCTCTTCCTAGGAAGTTTGAGTGATCTGCATGAAACTGGGTGAACATAATCTAGGGACCAATATCTAAAGTTCCCTCTTGGCAAAAGTTGGAAAACTTACTAAAACTGAGCTTCTATAAGGCAATGAATATTGCGGAGGGCGTGGCTCATCACATAAAGGTGTATAACATCTCAAGGGTTTCACCCATCACCACGCAACTATGTAGGCATATGACCACACATAATCTGAGGGGACCCCTCCATTATTGACCCCATCAAACAAAATGGGGGCGCTAGAGAGCTAATTTCTTATCTCTGCCTAACCGCCATATGGATTTTTATTAAACTTGGTAGATATGTAGAACAGGACGCCTCAAGGTGACTGGAGAAATGTAACTCTAATTGGCAACTGGGTGGCGCTATAACAACAGAAAAATGCTTAAAAATGACTAAATGCGACCGATCGCTGTGGCTCCCCCTGTGGCCCAATGTTTGTTGTTTTCTAATTTTTGGTATGACTAAGTCATGGTATGGTATGCTGTACATAATCACAGAAACTGTCAGTGTGTCATTCTGTCAGTCAGTCATTCTGTCTGTCCCATGTTTTTCTACTCACTGACGTGGTCAATCTATGTGAAACTGCACATAGGCATTGAGGACTGGCATAGGTAGAAGGTGACAAAGCTACCAATGGGTATGGACTAGTGTTTAAGTAACCTTGATCCCCAAACCAGCCAAAACATGTATATTTTCCCGCCTGGTGAAATAACGAGAATGTTCTAGTTCTTCAACTGACTCCTTCCCTTATCTTGGCATCATATACAAGTCAGTTGCAGCTTCTGACCAATATTAACACCCACATTTGACATGCAGACATATAACAGGTCCTTGAGGGCAAAGATTAGCTGCATCACCAGAAAGGACTTGAACTCAGGATGTGTTGGAATTGCTCTCTGTACTAATCCCGCTCTCCCTATTCCTGCTCAAGACTCACAAAGACAGAGAACAGCTCATTCCTCTCCTGTTCCCCTTGTCTGTACCAGCCTGAGTTGTGACAATTCAATCTGTTCGGCGTCTTCTCGCATGAATTATGGATGAACCCTGCAAACTCTGAATGTGGTGGGGATTTACGTTGATCGAGCATCCCTTCACTTTATAACTCCTCCTGCTCATGTCACTGGCTCAGTGTGGATTTGAAAGAGGTTGGGGGAAAAAAATCAAGGTAATTTGCAGAGCATCAAAGCAAAGCATCCTGTTAGCATGCCTTTATTCCCCTGTTGGCAGACTAATGATTGACTGCTGTGTGCTGAAATCCATTAGCTGTGTTCATTCTGGCATCGAGTCCCTTCTGATAACAATTAGTAAGCACCAGTCCACTTCAGGAGCCGATGCTCTGACGGTGCAGCCCTGGTCTGGTAAACAAAACCATTACTTTTATGTGTCATCTAGTCGAGTGCAATTACAAAACATTTCTAGAATGGAGACCAGGGTTATGATGCCACTGAAATATGTAAAAACAAAAACCATGTGAGGCTGTACCCCTTGAACCCCTGATGTTGTTTCCCATTAACCAGACGTGAGCCATGATTTACCTGTTTTATTCTTAGCCACGCTGCAACTGTGGATGGATTAGCATCCAAGGCCGCCTACTGGGGGCAGGCCCAGGGGTCCAAAGTGTCAGGGCCACTAACCTAGCCATCACCTGCAAAATGTCACCCAAATTAACACCGACTGACCAAAAGGAGACTTTAAATGACCACAAAGAGATGCAAGGAAACTGCAAGAAGACACAAAGTAATGACAAAAAAGAGAGACACAAACAAAGAGACACAAAAATAAAGGCAAAACCATTACCAAGTCTGTGTGTCTTGATCCTGTGTAAGAGACGTGGTGGGGGTGGGGTGCACTTTTTCTAGCCCATGGCTATGATGTTGCTCTAGGAACAGAATTTCAATCTGCTGGGTGGTCGGTTGGTCCAAACTCAAATATCGCATCAACTACTATATGGATTAAGATACATTTTGCACAGACAGTACAGAGAGGCCTCTGTGTGTCCTTACTTTACCTGTTAAAGTCAAGGTCAGGTTAAAGTTTTCACTCATCCTGTTATTTTCACATCTCCTGGATGGATTGGCACACAATTTACTACACATATTCAGAACATGTATCCTTGGGTGATCCCCTGAATATTCCCTCTAGCACCACCATGACTTTGACATTTGAGGGTTTGAGTACAGTGCCTTGACAACTCTTTGATGGATTGCTGTAAAATTTGGCAGTGACATTCACAGCCCCCTCTGGATGAATTGTGGTAACCATTTGTCCAAAAATTGTTCATGACCAAAAAAACAGCAAAACCAATGACATTTCCATCATTCTCTGCTGTATTATTTTGACAGGGCCTGAACACTCCACTGTGAGGCTAGCACTAATGGAAGAGAGGACTTCCTGTGATTTCTCATACGATAAAAGCTGTTAGTTGAAATCTTTAAAATGCTCAATTACAATTACAGTGTACTTTTTGCATCATGTTCTCCTACGCCCCTCGCCTAAACCACAGTGGATGAAAACGCTTCTGTGGAAACTTCCTGCTGTGTGCTACTGTTTGAGATTGATAAAGTTAATATGTGAAAATGCCTAGAGACAGCTAGCATAATAATCAAGGATTATAGACTTATGTCGAATAAGGTAACACAGAGTCATTGCTTTTAATGTACATGGACTGACCATGCTATTGTGCATAGCCACTCCCCAAAGGCCCATTGTGAGCAGGAGAAAACCATGCATACTTGTTAAATTACTTGCGTTTAAGTAACATTACAGGCAAAAAAAAAAAATAAATAAAATAATAATCACACCTCATAGAGACCATGTGGCGACGTGACCTTGCACTCAACAATAAGTGGGCTGCCCCCTAAAAGTCAACCAAATGTTAGTTGACCAGAAAGGTCATTAGTCGGCAAGATTTCATTGGTCACTTAGACACCAAAAAAACAAAAAAACATAGAAAAGACCATGTGGGAATTTAATGTGAAAGGACAGACATGGGAAGTGTCCACGCTCAGCAGTCAGACAGGATTCAGGTTAATTTCCAGGGCTGGTACCTGCGGTTATTCCACAGGCTAGTTAATAACATGTCGGGCAGGAAATCCAAAGTGTGGGATCATTTTGAGAAGGTGAAAGACGAACCCAAGGTGATATGTAAACTCATCTTCACTGGTCGACTGCAAACATGACGTATCATCTGAAACCAAGTGGCAACCTCCAGGGATGACGAGTGAAGCCAATGTGGAAGTGCCAAAAACTGCAATTCGTTGAATGGCCACTTGAGGCACGCTCCAAAAGCGAGTCAATCCCCATAGACCCCCATGTTAAAATGCTCAACTTTACAGCAGAAATTAAATGTTTACAGCCTGGTACAAAAACGGTTTTGGTGTATATATATATATATATATATATATATATATATATATATATATATAGCTAACTTCCCCTTTCATGACAACTGTACAGAGGGGTGAATTTTTTTATAACTCATACGTTTAAATTTTATTAAGGCTTAAAGTTGCGCATAATTAAGGGCGTGGTCACTTTGAGTGACAGGTGGTGCCATCACGGGTTTATAAATAGCCGCTGGCTGTCTGCTAGGCATCATCTCAGCTAATTTGCAAGACATTGAACCTGACCTCTCAGCTGTGTTTGTGCCTTTTGAATGTTTTGTTTCATGAGGGAGCTGGCGCCAAGCGGGAGCAGCCAACACCACAGGGCTAGCCAAAGTAGCGTAGCTTGTTAGCCTAGCTTGTTAGCCTTAGCTAACTTAGCAGCTTCGAGCGAGGTGGGTGTGTTTAAGCAACCAGGCTTCATTTGGCCCGCCTCTTTGCCCATTTTTGATTGGCTGGGAGTTGGGCAGAGTCAGGCACTGCCAAGATGGTGACGGCCAGAGCCGCCTACTTTGAGCTTCAAACCCGCTCCTCAGACACCAATGGGTGACGTCACGATGACTACGCCCATATTTTTATACAGTCTATGTCTGAAACATGGAAGTAGCTACATGCCCATTAGCCACTTAGCACAATCATTACTGTTTTGCCGACAGCGTCATTAACAGGCGGCTCGCTCAGTGTGTGACGTGCACTTGTAGATAAAATATAGGCCTATATTAATGAAGGTTCATTAGGGCGGTTTTGTATTTCTCTGTAATGTAGCACAGTGTTAACAATGTTACTCATACTATTCTTTCTCACACCTTCAACTCAAATCATTATGTTACCCCACCCAAAATACATAATTTAATAATTAAATTCATATGATAAACATGAAGGCGACTAGTCAACTAATGGCCCTAATTGACAACTATATTAGTCAACTTTGAAAATTCCTAGTCAGGGGCAGCCGTAGTGCACACGCCCACAAACATAGACAACCTGCTGACACAATCGCATACAAAACACTAAACAATTATTTCACTATTGTCCAACTATTCAGTCAGCCCTGTTCCAAGGAAAGTATGAAAAGAGTTCAGCCTGCGTGCCATCACTGACGATCTGATGCCAGGTTTTATCCGATCGACAGTTGAGAAGAGTGATATCTCTGAGCAGTTGGTTGTGAGGGATGACCCGGGCCTGTAGGACACAATTCATCTTGGGAAATGTGTCACTGGAGCGTAACTTTATGTTCAGTACTTGAAGTGATGGAAACTCCACTGCTGGTGAAAAATGGGGCCTGATAGGTTGTTTAAAGAATAGGTTCACTTTTTTTTTTTAAGTCTATCTTAAAACAACACTCCCACGGCCATTTAGTATGTATATTGCATCAGTTTTTGTTGCCGTAATTGTCCATAGGGACTGCAAAATGATCCCTTCCTAATGCATTTCCTTTGTATGAGATAAAGGGATAGAATCCACAGTCCTTGCATTATACATTCCAGATGAAGCATGTATGAGACGTCAGCAGTTTGAGACAAGTTAAGTAAGTACGTTCCAAAGTCACAATCTCCTTCCCTGTGTGTTTTTCCTTACACAGTGTTTCTTTGCTGAGCCACAGTGGAGGAGAGCAGCTATCTTTGAGAATATTGGCTTAAGATTGAACATCTTCCAGCATCATTGTATGGCAAAGTAAAGCAAGTGCCTTGTTTCACTGTTACCTAAACTTTAATATTACTAAAAACAGCTGACTAGATAGGCTTTTGTTACTTCTTTTGTTACCTCTGGTCTCTGCAGTGAGCCCTCAGACACAGGAGGATGGACAGATGAGCTACTGGCAGCTGCCACCATCCAGACACAGAAGCATCATCCACTGTTAAACAGCAACCAAACACAATAAATGCTCCGTTGTCACATAATCTAAAGAGCATTACTGATTTATTTATTCAGCTATGATGTTCATGTTTGGAGCCCTGTAACTGGGTGCTCATCAAACATTCTGTACTCCTCCCTGTATTCAGCTGTGCCCAAATTCTCAACTCAAAGTGGTTCATTTACTTAATCAAAATTATTTCCATGTGTAAACAAGTAGCTGGTCCAATTCATGCCATTCTCACATGATCCATCTGTGGTATTGGGAGCATACTCTTCACATAAGTACACTGAGTATATGTTCACAATATCAATGTGTGTTTCAGATATTGTGCTCAGGTACTTCTGCCAGCAGGCTCTCTAGATGTGATTTTTCTAAGAATGCTCTCAGAGCAGGTTTTCACATTTTCATTTCTGCTCATGATTCTGATGCCCTTTTTTTTGGTGTGTGTCAGACACACTCCTCTGTCTCAACTCGCATCGATTTTTGCCAAGCACTTTTTAAATCCATAACTCTGCAGGTTGCGTGCGGAGACACAGAAGCAGCGGTGGTGTGGTGCTAGCAGGCAACAGGTATAATACTGACGCAACAAACACTGAAGAAAAGAAAGTCACCAGGCATAGACCGGGGCATCACAATAAAAAAAGATCTTTTTCCCTCTTCATATTCTGAGCTGTTTTTCTGCAGCAAAACTTTAAAAATCTTGTTTGTTACTTGGGAATCCACAGAAAGTGTAATATTAAGAGATGATAAATGGTGTGTACTTTTTATTTTTGGAAAACGTACTTACAGTTTTTTTATAAAGTATATTCTGAAAGCTCACTGATCACCATACCTCTTTTTCTTATTGTTTACTGCCCACCAGATTTGCTCCCGGTCATTATTTCCTGCTTACAGAGACTTCCGCTTTGCCTGAAGCTGAACGTTGCCAACATGCACAGAGGGGGACCATGGAAACCACCTGTGTGAATATATTTTACTTTATGCAAAGTACGGCAAAATTAACCTGGCAAGTTTGAAGAGATTTTCCCAAAAAAAATGACAGTAATAACAAAATGTGCCATGCTGGGTCCGGAAGTCTAATCCTCACCTGCTGTGGATACATGCCTGTGGAGGAGATGATCATTAGTGTACTGTGTTAAAGGGCCAGTGTGTAGGATTTAGTGCCATCTAGTGGTGAGGTTGCAGAACTGAAACTTTGCCTGTGTGCCAAGTGTGTAGGAGAACTTGGTAGCTGACGCAAAAAGTTGAACGGCCCTGTAGAGAGCCAGTGTTTGGTTTGTTTGCTCTTGGCTACTGTAGAAACATGGCTGACTGGCGTGTAAGAGGACCCACTCCATATGTAGATACAAACGGCTCATTCTCAAGTAGCGAAAACACAACAATTATTAATGAAAACATAGTGAATATTATTATGCCATTTCTGCCAATTGATGTCCCTCATTCCTACATACTAGGCGGCACAGTAGGGCAGTGGATAGCATTGTTGACTCACAGCAAGAAAGGGAGCCCTTCTGTGTGGAGTCTGTATGTTCTCCCTGTGTCAGTGTGGGTTTTCTCTGGGTACTCCAGCTTCCTCCCACAGTCCAAAGACATGCAGGTTAATTGGTGACTCTAAATTGTCCATAGGTGTGAATGTGAGTGTGTATGGTTGTCTGTCCCTATGTGTCAGCCCTGTGATAGTCTGGTAATTTATCCAGGATGTACCATTTAATAGAACATTTAACTTAGGCCATATTTACACGAAAACGATCCACTGAAAACAGAATCGTTTCTTATTTTCATTTTGAAAAAAGTTCCGCGTTTAGACGACAATGTTCTGATAACAAACGCTGTGCACATGGATCTGCAAAAATGACCAAAAATGCTGCAGTATACATGCCAGGCCAGTAGTTGGCGGTGTGACGCTTACGCTTCCTTCTACAGAGCGGTGATGTATAAACAAACAAAATGGCAACCGCACGAACGTTTGTCTGGACGGATGACGAGGTAGAGTTGCTACAGTGAATCTACACCATGATGGGGAAGCGTTGATAAATTCAACAGGGTGAGCAGCACAAGCAGAGCTCAGGAGTCCGCCATTGTTGTTGTGATGGTCGACTTTCTTGCGCATGCCTAGTGACTGGAAAATGCACATGTGCGAAAAGTCTCCGTTTTCAGAGGAACTGCATATTGCAAGTTTACATGACAACGGAGACAGTGCCGTTTCCAAAAACTTGCACTCTGGAACCTGTTTTCAAAACGTTGCGTTTTCAGGCACCCAAAATGCCGCTGTTGTGTAAACGATCGGCCAAAATGCAACTAAAGTTTACCGTCTTCAGTTGAAATCTTTTGTCGTATAAACGGGACCTTACTCCTGTTTTGCTTTTATGTTGTCTGCTTTATTGTTTAAGCCTAATTCATTGGAAAAGTTTCACAATGTGAGAAATACTATTCTTATTTCCACATTCAAAAGTCACAAGCTAAAGCAAACAGCAGCACCTCTAAAGCTCACTCATTACATGTCACAGGTTCTTGTTTGTTTCCATACAAAGATTGTAATGTAAACATCACCCTCTGTCAGCAGTCGCCCGCTGGCTCTAGCTTCATATTTAGTGATAAGACATGGTAGTAGTATCGACCTGCTGATGCAGTTAAGCCTTCGCAAGAAAGTCAATACGCTTTTTTCACAAAATTGATTAAAAATAATAGAGGCAAGATAGTACAGGGGTGTGGGTTTGCACTGCCACCTCACAGCAAGAGGGTTCTGGGTTTGAATCTAGTGGTCAGCTGGGGCCCTTCTTCATGGAGCTTACATGTTCTCCCCGTGTCTGTGTAGGTTTTCTCCAGGTGCTCACAGTCCAAAGACATGCAGGTTAACTGGTGACTCTAAATTGTCCGTAGGTGTGAATGTGAGTGTGAATAGTTGTCTGTCTCTATGTGTCAGCCCTGTGATAGTCTGGTGACCTGTCCAGGGTGAACCCTGCCTCTCGCCCAATGTCAGCTGGGATAGGCTCCAGCCCCCCCGTGACCCCTAACAGGATAAGCGGTTTTTGGAAAATTAATGAATAAACATTTTAAGTGTGTCATGTTTCGTGTTAAACACCTGCTAGTACAGACAGTACAGTCACATGCACGGAGTGTATGAACCAGACAACAGCCAAGAGTTTCTTTTGGGTTGTTTGGCTAACTCATAGAATTCGAACCCAATATATCTCTATGTATGGAATGGATGTATGCACTCGCACATGCTTACATCTAGTTCCCAACAGACATACAGTAGGCTTTGTTCTGTGCTCACAAAAAAGATGTAGTGGCTGCTTGTATTTCCATCAGAGACACAACTAAGCTAAATTTCCTCCCCTGCTGGCTCTGCTGTGTTGAAGGGGCAGCAGGAGAAACCCGATGGAACAGATGGTTGTTGTTTTGGACTTCACTGGATCAGTAAATACCTTCTTCAGTGTGCTGTACAACAGCTTCCTTTTGATGACATTTCCAACAAGTCTTATTTGGATGAGTGAAATATTTAAGTCGTGCTGTGTGACTATGAAAATCGGCTCATGCCCACTGAAATGTCGTGTGTTAACACATGCTTAGCAGGTTAGTATTTACTGAATAAAACTGTAATGTTTTTTTTTGTTTAATTAAACATTCAAGTTGTGTTGTAAAGCAGATTCTCAGCAGCATGTTTTGTATTGCACAAATCACACGCTTTACATGCATCGCAAATCAGCCAGGTGTGATGACAAAAGCAGGAGATATCAGCTCAACAATACGATCTTTTACAGGTTTTGTACGAGACAGCCGTATGGAGTATTTTCACGTCACATCACTAAATGCAGAAGTCATCACAGTTAGTCCCTGCTGGGTGGCAAGCACAACACAGTCAGCATCTGCCTTTGTGCATTTCACAAACGCTGCTAAAATGTTAAAGAGCCGCCGTGCAATCAACTGCACAAACAGATCCAGAAATAATTCAGACAGAAGATTTCACAGACGGCTGAAGGTTAAAGAGAAGAGGCGCAACAGGAAGAGACACTTCTCGAGCAGGTGAGTTGCATTAACTGATCACTCGCGCTTTTCTGAAAAACATTTTACAGTCTGTTCACAGACCATAAAAATGCCTTGAAGTCTCTGAGATTTTGATCAGGCTGACAAACCCAACATCAAGGCATGCATCCATATACTATATAGACAGATGGGTGACAAATAACATGAAAAACCAACATGAAGTATCTCAGTGAGGTGCTGTTCTACCATGGGCCTCCACAACAGCTTTAATGCTACTTGTCAATGTCCCCAATTTTTTGAACTTCATTAGAGGGATGAACGTCATTTTTTCCTAAATCTGCTCCCTCATTAAAAGGAAATTTCGGTTTATTTCAACCTGTCTCCTATTTGTTTCAAGTGACTAGTGACTAGTGACATAAAAATAATAGTTAGCATGTTAGCCGTTAGCCTAGATACAGCCGGGGCGCATAGTAGCGTCAGACCTATTAAAACCTAAGTGAACGGGCAACCTTCAAGTGCAAAGTTAGTCCACTAAACAAGCTTTTTTTTCCACAAAGACCGGCTCATATCGTCAGGATAAATGTCAGAGAACATATAGAAAACGACATGTAAACGTGTTGTCTTACCTTACCGGTGTGCTGCCATGTTTGTTTACCATTTAGCTCTGCTTTCCAAAGTGCGGCCGAAATATCGCGAGAACAAGCAGCGATCTCATACTGTGCCTGAACAAGCAGCAACAGCTGGAAGGCAGAACCGGACAGTAGCCTGAAAAGTTCATTCATTTATTTTATGAAAGATTTATAGAATAATGGCTGACTTTTTGCCAGACTTCAACTCTGTGGAGGAGGAATTTGATTTTGCAGAGTTTGATGGCCGCCCTTATTTATTTGAGCCAGAATACACTGACGAAGAGCTTCGTGAAATTGAAGAACGGAGGAAGAGAGAGAGAGAGGCGCAACAGGTAGAGGACGAGAGAGGAGGAATGGCTGCTGCAAGGCTGCGTAGCTCTGGAGATTGGTGGTGTACCTGTGAATGCTGTGCCCCAGTGCCCACAGAAGAGGAATGCCTCTGTTGCAAGGAATGGGAGCGGTTGCAGCCTTATTTTCAAGGTCTGGATGTGACCTAGGACGAGACACCTCCACCTGGAGTAGTATCCAGCTGAGCTTTATCTAGAGCTCGCGAGATATATTTCGGCCGCGCTTTGGAAAGCAGAGCTAAATGGTAAACAAACATGGCAGCACACCGGTAAGGTAAGACAACACGTTTACATGTCATTTTCTATATGTTCTCTGACATTTATCCTAACGATATGAGGCGGTCTTTGTGGAAAAAAAGCTTGTTTAGTGGACTAACTTTGCACTTGAAGGTTGCCCGTTCACGTACGTTTTAACAGGTCTGACACTACTATGCACCCCGGCTGTATCTAGGCTAACGCCTAACATGCTAACTATTATTTTTATGTCACTAGTCACTTGAAACAAATTTAGGACGATAGGAGACGGGTTGAAATAAACCGAAATTTCCCTTTAAGTGTTTGATGATAGTGGTGGGGAGCGCTGTCTCACGTGCTCAGCTGCTTTGAGATTAGGTGAGTGTGATGTGATCCAGCATCACGATTTACATCATTTTTATACCTTGTGCACTGTATGGAAACATCTGCATTTACGTTAATATTAAGTCCGAATTTTTCTTAACTTTGACATGTGTCATAAAACTGGTCATTTCTTTTTCTTTGTTGTGTAGGGATGCCACCTGTTGGGTAGTTTGGCCCCTTGGTGTTTGTGAGGGGGTGGGAGGGGTGTTGTGCCATTTGAAAAGGATATGCATACTTCTGTTTACTCATTAAGCATGTTAAGAGTTTGCAAAAAAAAAAGGATCTGCCCTGTGTACTCAAAATGAGAATTAAAAGTTAGAGCTGTTATACTGGTGACCAAATGTACTTTAGCAGTGACAGGAAAGTCCACAGTGACAGCAGGATGTGTTTATGATAATCCCAGTCACCTGAGACAAGTGTCCATTTATATTCATGAGACAGTGTCTTCAGGTGATTCAAAGTGGGTTCTATATGCTATCATGCTTCAATGAATTTATTTGACAAGTCTCCAGGGTGGATTTACTGGATAGCCTATACAGGTGGTTATTATGCCCCTAGAAAACATCGTTCGTGTTATTTCCGAGGTGCATCTGAAGGCGGCACAGGTCGTCAGCTGCCCATAGAACTTTCCATGATAATGTAGTTTCACTTTGCTCTCGCTGTGTGTAATCTACTGACTGTGGTTACACATGGGAATTTAATATTTTTTAAGAGATGTTAATTTCCAGTTTAAAAAGGGAGGAAGTGGTCTTTTGACTGAACCCCCAGCTCCTCACCCCCGCTCCGGCTTTAGTGCAGTGGTTCGCTCCCCCTAGCGGCGGAGCTCGCAGCTGTGGAGCGTCACAGCGCCGGTGTCCGTCCCCCAGTCAGAGTGAAAGTTGTCTCCGCTTGGAAAAGCGGGGGTACGGGGCTCGCTAGTTTCCACCGCCGCTGCTTCACACGCTTTCTCCCGGAGAGATGAGGCGGAAGGAGAAGAGGCTGCTGCAGTTCGCCGGGCTGCTCATAGCGGCTCTTCTTTTCCTCCCCAACGTCGGGCTGTGGTCTTTGTACAGGGACCGAGTCTTCGACAACTCGCCCGACACAGTGGACGGACCAGGCGGCATCCCCCAGATACAGGTAAGAAGCTCGGCCGCGGGTGGCTCACTGTGGCGGGGAGGTCTCCACGGTCTATCCGCTGGTCGTCGGCTGCCTCGCCGTGTACCAACCGTGGCGAGATCCGCCTGAAACCCTTCAAATGTTAGTTTGTTCGCTGCAGTGGGAGCAGAGATTGAAACGCTGCGTACTTCCCCGTGCTTCTGTGCTCGCCTCAACGGTTCACCCCCCAATACCACCAACCTTTACATTCCCATACTGTGTGAGTGTGTGTGAGTGAGTGTGTGATGTGATTTACAAAATGGACCTCCTTTTAGCACTGTGCAAGCATGGCAGGTCATTAGTTACAGCGGCGCGGGTGAACAGGGAGCCACGTAGCTAAGCCGAAGCTGGGCGTCGCAGTAAGTTACAATAACACTGACTTCAGGAAGTTGTCAAAAAATGTGAAACTGACAGTGCTGCGTTCACAGGTTGACAGACGTCAGCACACACAGTTGCAAAGGTGCAGCAAAGGGTCAGTTTTCGTGGTTATGTATTCACGTGGTCATCGGCTCAGATTTAACAGCAGGGTGCTTTTTTTGGCCACAGTGTTTTTTAGAGTCAGACTGTGCCCCCCATGTAGTCATCTTCTCTTTGCATGGAAGTTTAAAGCCCCCTATGTGTAGAAGTGGTATGTTATTATAAGCACATAGGGCTGCAACTAATATTTATTTACACTACTAATCAGTCAGTTTATGCCTTTTATGATTATGCATTGAGTTTATAGACTGTCAGCAAACCTTCCCAGAGCTTGAAGGTGAGGTCTGAGGTCACATTCCTCAACTAACAATACAAAATCCAAAGATTTTCCAACTACAGTGACATAAACTAAAACCTCAAACAGCAGCAAATCCTCACATTTGAGATTTTGGAATTATATTTGTATTTGTTGATCATTAAAATTTGCTTTTATTTTCAGCAACTTGATAACTTAAAGGAAAACTTCACCCACCACATTACCATTTGTAAATCAATAATTCACGCAGTGTTACCTTGAATTAGTGAGGGAAAGTTTTTCTTGCTTGCCTCCACGGAAAATGGGGAACATATTTATGTATTGACTGATTGGGGACCGCATGTAACAATGGCAAAACTACATCAAAACATCCGTTTACAAACTCTCACGTGACTTGTGCAGTTGAATCCAAGTCTTAAACACATGCATTTTTGCTTAAAAATCTTAGTTTTGGAGTCAGACTTTAAAGAGAGCATGGATAAGTTTCACTATTAGTCAAGTTTATTTTTTATGTATTTATTTATTATAGCGAAAATACATGTGTTTGGGGAGTACTGAGGATGCGACTGCAAAAATGAGACTTGGATTATACTGCACGAGTTGTATGAGAGTTAGCAAAAGGATGTTTTGCCATTTTCCATGGATGCATGTAAAAAAACAACAAAGTTTTCTTCACTAATTCAAAGTAACAGGGCACAGCAAACTGTTACGCAAATGGTCATTTAGTGGTTGAAAGATTCTTAAAGTAATTATTTCTTTCAATGTTACAAGTTATTGTGTTTGTAAAAATGTCTTTTGGTCAAGTCATTGTGACACCAAGTCAAACATTTTCAAATCCTTTACAGCGGTAAGACATGGTTTTACTCACGAGTCAGTATAAGTTACATTTTTAAGCGACGCTTGCTGCTGTTTTAGAAGAACATCAGAAATCCTTAAAGACCCATTTAGCTGGAACAAAAACTACCCACAACCAGTATAATAAAAAATAGAATAAAATTGTGTCAGTGTTGTCAAAATGTGTTTTATTTATTCATCTAAACTGAATTAGCAGCTAAAGTGTTATTGGGTGCGGTTACATGATGGCTTCTTATTCGGAATGAAATAAATCTGTAGAAAAATATCAGGCTAAATGGGGGCGGTATATCTGTTTTATTAAAAGCCCTGGAGGTCTGAGTGTATAACATATGGCGTTAGCTCCTAAAAAAAAAAAAGACCACAAGTGGCGGGATATCTATCTACCTATCTGCCAGTGAACTTATGAACTTATTGTACCTGTAAATTAACTATTTGCTTCAACTATGCATTTCTTTGTTTGTGAGTCTGTCATACTGGGGTAAAATAATGTGAATATGGAAACATTAACATATTAATTGTAGACACAAAATCATGTTTAAATTGTATGGTGAAGCATTTCTAACTGTAAATAAACCCTGTTTCAATCTCAGAATGAAATAAATCTGAATGAAATCATTCGGAATTAAAGTTTTTCCAGGTAGTTTACATGGGAAATTATCATTCTAAATGAGGGTTTACACAGGAGATCAGTTTAATCGCCTGTATTCGGGTCCGCACAAGGTTTGGGGCAGGGAAGGTTTCTGATTGGATACGTAGTACTAGTCCTCGTTCCAGATACCAAGATGCTTGACGACGCCGTTCTTAGTGCCTTTTTCGGGCTTGTTTTGCTTATATTCTTGAAGCAGCAGTACGACAACAACCTTGTTCTGCTAATGCTTCGTCTGTTGAGGAGGAGAAGGGAGGTAGAAGGTCGAAGAAGGGAGAGAGATGACCGTGCTGTGGCGAATGGAAAGCAGTGAGTGCAACGAGTCCGACTGCTCTATCTCAGCTCGTTGCTATGTGCGTTATATACGTCATCGCGCCAGAAGGGCAAGGAAATAAGCATGCGCAGAAAGACCGTAATGAACTTAAAGAGGAATGAGTACAAGTGCGAGAAATTCTTTCATTGGGAATTTAAACAGAATATTCCAGCCCCTTACATCGGATTGAATTATCAATCGCATTGGCCATTTTCATTCCGAATTAGGTGTTTACAAGATCACTTTTAATAGGAATGAACTTTGATTCCGAATGAAAAGGGAATTAAACTGTCCATGTAAATACACTCACTGATTTGCTCATCTTGTGGGAAACATCTGGAACTACAGTTTAGTTTTAGGTTCATTTATCTATATAAATGCTATTTTCTCTCATTACTATATTAGGCTAATATCTAGTAATGTATTTATATTTTTCTTGTTACATTCGACACAAAGGAGAAGAGCCAAGTCCTGTTGCCATTGTTTTTTGGTTTAACATGCTTTGTGGTCAAGTTGGACTTTGTAAAATAGGTTTAAAATCAATTTGTCTGAACAGGAGACAAAATATATCTGTACCAGCAGGACAGAGGAGTTTTAAAGGATTCTGGAACAAAGTTATAGGGTTGGGGTTTTCATGGTTCAACTTCTGGTTATTTTTTAAGGAGAATGGGAGCTGTGGCTTGAATTGAATGCAATAATCTTTTAAAGGTAAAGTAAAAAAGATGAATAACTGTGAGGCTCAAGCGGGAGCTGGGTGTGTTGTTTTGTTGGTCCACATAGAAACTGGAAAATCTCACCAAAACGGAGCCTATTTGGCAGACAATAGTAGCTCCTCTAATTCAAATGAGGCGATCTGCTGAATGGAGGCTTTCACTGATGGTATGTGTGTGTTTGTGTGTGGCTGTGTGTGTATGTGCATGTATGTTAATGTGAATTTTGGATGGCGATGGTGTTTGTCCAAAGTTCAGCCAACTTACTTGACTGGAAGCATTTTAGAAATGAAGTAAGGAAGCAGAGTTCTGTTTTGATGCGTTAGCTAGAACCTGTCTCATAACATGTTTGTTGCATGTGTCTCTTTTAGTAGAATAAAACTGGAATAACGTATGCAATAGCTCTGTAAACAATTCTTTTCATTATCAATTCATCATTTAGTCTGCAAATGTTGACAAATCCCCATCAAAAGCCCACACTGATGTTTCCCATGTGTCGTTGTTATCGGCAGCTAAAGCTAATTTGCAGGCTGAATTGTGGGAATGATAAAGCCAGCTTAAATCTTCTCCGTGGATTACTTTTCTCAGCTCAAGTTTGGATTTGATATCTTAAATGACAAGAGATATTATGAATGGGATTAAAGGACATCTACAAGTCCGGGAAAAGCCTGTTACATATTAGCAAACTGTGATAACAGCTGTCAACCTCCAGAAGAGTTTGATAAGAGACAGGCAGGCTGAATTGAGGCCATCTTGCTCCAATAAATGAGCCTTTAAAGCGAGAGTTCAGCCCAAAACAGGAAGACAAACATTTGAGGCTAACAAGGTGCGTCTCAATTATAGTGGACAATTGACAATTCGCCATTGTTTTACAAATGTCAATAATCGATTATCTAAATGTTCATTATAACATGATGTTGACGCAATGAAAGGGGCAGATCTTGACCATGAGGTCTGCAGCGCGGAAAGGCTAGAATGACCATGTAATTCATCGTCACTAAAGGCAGCAGTTGCAAGCATGTTACTCCAGAGACTAGCGTTAATTAACGGAGCAGCGATCATTACATAAACCGGCTGACCAACACATACTGCAGCATTTAACAACTTAAAACACCTCTGTGTTGAAGAAAATAACTCTGCTCAGTCTGTTTCACCTTAAAAACACCTTCGCCCGGCCTGCTCAGCTTCTTGGCTTTCACCGGAGATAACGGAGAGTGAGGCTGCTCGCACTCCGCTGCTGGCATAACGTAAATAACAACACAGCGGCCGCCCTGGAGCACTCTGCCTCCCCCTCATATTCTTATACACACAGGAGATTTGTGAGATGCTTTCAAATTTATTAATTCATTAATGCAGTTAACTTTTTATAATAAAAAGGATTTGGGCCATATATTATTCAAGAGAATGTGAGTTGCATACTGTTTCTGCTGAAATATTACACTACGGAAACACTGGACTCTAAGTCAGCATGTATATATCCCATATATATGTCCCACAATAGATTCGTGTGAGCAACTACAGATAAATACAATCTGACTGACCAGGGGTATGCAAGTAAATTCATCAGTTTTTAAGTTATGGATAACTACAAATACAGTATTTTGATGCATCGAAATGCATCGCTAATTGTTTTATAATTGAATCTAAGCCCTCTAAATCGTCTAGAGATTCCCACCCCTAGTCTCAGTTTCATTCATGAACAAACATGACAACTGGCAATAACTACTAACTTGTTCAGCAGCCATCTTTATTTCTGTTTATTTAAGGGCCTTGACACACCAAGTTGACGGTCGGCCATTGTTGAGCGACTGTTGCCCTAGTTTTGGCAGTGTGTGTTCTGTACCGTTGACACTGTTTGGGCCTTGTCGGTTTTATTTGGCAATTCGGGATGCTGAATCTGAGTCAGAGAGTGAAATCACTGTGATTGGCTGTTCAGCTCTGTGGACGAGAAGAGAAACAGAAGTGAGGAAAGCGGATAAACAGCCAAGAGTCAAGAGACCGTAGCATCAAAACAAACTTGTGATATTAGGTAAGATGATGGTTTTAGCCATTGTGCTCTTCAGCAGAAATGTTTAGGAATTGTTTGGGTTATTGTTAGCTAGCGCACAGTAAATGTAATTTGTTCTTATCACATTGGGTTGAGCTGTTAATGTTCTAACTGGCTAACTAGCATTGTGAATTTGTCCAGTCGGTCCTCTTTTTATGACGAATACATACTAGCGCTGCCTGCTAGTATGCAGAGTTACTTCTTCTCAAACAGGCACAGAATGTACGTGCTAATTGGTCGCTGACATGTAGTCTTTGTGTTGTGTTCAGGTGCAACTTTCTAGCTGAGACACACAGGATGAGAGGCAATACAACAGTCTGGCTTTACTGTCACTAGTTCCTTGATGTTGGTTCGGTGTGTCTGGGTGGGAAATTTGCAAAACCTGGGGTAGTGAAGGAATGACCTGCCCTACACTCCATATGATGGCTAGTACTTGTACTCAGTTAGGTTAAAGCAAAAGGAATAGGAATGGTTAGGGTTAGGGTAAGCCAATCAGAGGCTTAGTAAGATGGGCCATTCCTTCACTGTCCTAGGATTCAGAAATTTGGCATCTGGGCCCTAAAGGCCAAAATCTAAAACCTTCATTAGTGAAAAACCAATGATTATATGAGGAGCGGATTCATTTGGACGTGCTGCTCTGATTCATTCCTTGCAAAGCTAACAGACAATGTGACTGTTGTCAACTGTCATCACCTGAGCTGAGTCTGACACATTTTGTCTTGTGATGAATATACTAACTATTCTGCTCAGTTGCCTCACACATTATGTGGCCTTTGCTGTGTGATATAGGGCTTCTGCACCTTCCTCCCAAATATTAATGTTAAGTTTCTATTGGCGGTTTTTATTTCAGGCTGGAGGCCATAAAGAACCCTGCACATTAGCTTACAAACACCATACACGCCTGCTTTGTGACAGCCATTGTCTGCTACCGCGGTGGTGACTTGTCACTAGGGCTTTATTGTTCTCAACTTGCTGATCGAACAAAAGATGTAGATCCTCAGATGTTGATATGCAGGTACAGGCCTGACCTAAGCACAACAACAGTACCTCTCTCTCTGAGGGGCTGACCCTCTGTACCGTGCTAACACAGCTGTATCTAATACAGTGATATAGTAGTAGTGTAAGCTATAATCATGTGCTCATGCATACGGTGCCTCAATGAGTATTTCACACGGCTCTAGCAAACATCAGCTGCCTCCAAGCCTCCCCACCGTGACAGTGACAGAAAGGTAATTTGCACATTTCCCGTCTCTTATTAAGGAAACCTGTTGAAGCAGAGGTGGCTCGGCTTCCTCCTGCCTGCTCCAGCAGCTCAGGTTAAGTGGAGGTGAGAGAAGATGAGAGCAGCGGGTAGAATTAAAAAAAGAGGCCGTATAGTCTGACCTTCTGCCTGCTGTGCTGCCCAGCTAACTGGAGAAGGTGCATTTACACCCACCATTTTTTATTCATGTTTCAATTTGCGCATAAAAAAAAAACAAAAAACCTGAAAACATTTTGAAACCAAAAAATTTTAAAAAATCGTTTACAAAAAAGGTCTTATGCTTGGGGCAGGTGGAAAGGATGGTGCATCGATAAAAGGTAAATTGTGACTAAGCTCTATGGAAACAGATTCAGTGAATAAATGATGACGTACAGTCATGACATCCTGTCATTGCATAGACCACCGCAAGCTCTCTGCATCGTCTCTGGATGGCTTTTAGCACGCTTATGCTCACAGAGCTGTTACCAGAACTCTTCCAAGAGCACATAGGTCTCATACTAGTTGTTTAAAACTTTCTATTCCCATTGTCCAGTGTGCTCTCCGCCATTATACATCCATTTTTTTCATTGTTTTAAGTTTGACTGGTGCTCTTTTAATTACATCTTCTCAATACGCCCTTCCCTGCAGTGCCACCTGACTGGAGAATTGGCACTAACCACTGCTTATCTCGATGAACCACCTCCCAATATTTGCATAACATTAGAGGATAGAACAGACTGTACCATCACAATTTATTTTGCAGATTTGGTTGAAATTTGTGCTACATTTGGATGGAAACCCAGTTGGTGTCTGCAGTGGCAGAGACGCATGCATGTCCTGACAAAGGCTTGGCAAACGTTGCAAAAGCATTCACGCTATCTCCCCAAAGCATTCAGTTTTCCCATCTAGTTTTAATTAAACAGGCAGGGGTGCCATCACTTTATTTGTAAGATCAGTCGAGCCTCTTATTGTCTGAAATATTTCAAACATGTTCCACCGTGATGGGTGAGCCTCGTGTTTTGAGCTGGCAGACGTCAGCAGGTTATGTTGCTGTCCAAATATTAAACTGAACAATGAATTAAAAGTATGGATTGTATTTGGTTAAATGCTTCCATTGTTCACAAGGTCGTATAGACTGTTACTAGTGTCTAATACTGTTCGTATTAGACACTCTAACTTTGGGAACCACTGCACTACTACTTAGTTAAAACCTGATTTTTTAACCATTTCAAATATGTTCCTGTACTGTTGCTGATGTGACTGTGGTATTGGAGGTTTGAGCTTCTTTTCCTATAAAGTTCATGCAGTAAATGTGAGGTGTTTAAATAATGGCCATACTTTGACTAACTTCTAACCATGGGGTTAAAATCCAGCAAACCTAAGCTAAGCTGCCTCCAGTGACTCAGCTCAGCTCTTCCTACAGCTGCTTCGCTGTCAAAGCCTCTCAGCCAAAGGTAACCAACTCTGGATTTTGCTTTGAAGCAAATACTGGCATGAATTATTGATTGATCAATCGACTGAGAAAATTAATCAATAATTTATCATTGCAGTTACAGGCCTCTCAGATGTGAGGATATGCTGCTTTACTCAGGCAATTAAAAAAATGCAAAAAAGCCATCACTTTGGGCTCTGATAACACGATAGGTAACTATATGAAAAATAAGCAACAGGTTAATTGCTAAGGAATTGTAGGAATTTGGATAAAAAGCAAGTCTGAACTGTTCAAGGTGGGTTCGGCCCAATCAAAAGAGTCATGCAGAAAGTATAGATGGACTACATGTATTCTGCATATAGGGTATGTGGGATATATGTAGCCTATTCCCACGTCAGGTTCCATTTTTGGGCAACCTGCCGGTGGATTTTCCTCTCGCGAACTGGATGTAATCAGCTCTGATAAAAGTCCAGAAGATAAAGTGTGCTCTTGAAAGGAAACTTGGCTGAGATTCATGGCCCTGTCGCAGAGAAATGAGGATCATACAGGCTTTTGTACACTGGAGGCTGCATTTATGAGCCACACACTGTAGGCTGGATTACTGTTCATTCATCACGGCAGGACCTTGTGCGTTTCCCCTCTGACACATGTACAGTACACTCCCTGACTCACATACACGCGCTTATATATGCTGCTTTTAGAGCCGGTAGAAGGTCGGTCAGCGACAGCCTGTTCTTATTAATGAGCAGAGCTCAAAGTAAACAAGGACATCTATGTAGAACATCTGAGGACGAGGTGAAATCCCAGCTGAAAAAATATTGTATCTTTTAATTTCTCATTTCTGCCCCAGAAGTCACAGCTTGTTGAACCGCAGCATGCCAGGCAAATTATTACTCCAGAATAAACTGGTTTTCTAAATAAATACCCCCAGTGCTTCAGTCTGATTTTGAATTCCCCGGCTGTCGGCTTGTGATGTATTCCTTCCCCACAGTCACAATGCAAATCACATATTTGTTTGACCCCCCTGTCCTCCAGGGCTCCCACAGGCCCGAAGAAAAACACTGAAAGTCTGACATTTGTCCCTTTGAGGGAAAATAAACAAACCCTTGATGCTTTATTCATTTACTTTATATCTATTCAAAACCTTTTGAAGAACACATGTTGGCTATAATAAGGCTGCAAGTGTGCTGAGACATGATTGGATCCAATGAAATCATTTCATGGACTAATTTGCTTTGCAGCCTACATTGTTATAATAAGAAAAGCTAATATTTTCATAGCAACAGATTGGAAGGAAAAACTCCCATAACTCTTCCTGTAGATATTGATAAAATTGTCGGTGTTCATTATGCAGCCTCTTGACAAATAATGTACTGTAACTGGGTGAATTAATAGTTTCTCCTATAACAGTTTACTCCAAAATTGGATTTTAAGAAGAATGAGTTGACATGTTTCTCATCACGAGAAGTAAATCCCAGGAACTTGGCCAAACCAGACATATAAAGTCATCTAAATGTCCCAGATTCCGATGCTTTTCCTTGGCGCTCTGGCAGTGTCGAACTGTTTGACCTGCAGCTCCCTGTCTGTTTCCTCTCTGTTGCTATTCTGATAAACATTAAAGTTGAATAAGAGTTTAGCCCGTGGTTCTGTGAAAAATCTCTCCTTTCTGCTCTATTGACATCATGTGGGAGAGAGGGAATGATGTTTCATGCCAATAGCAGGCAGTGATTTGAGAACGCTCGGGGACCTCGAGGCTGCACCTACAGGAAGCGCGAGTCCAAAGAGCATAGAAACAAAATTGAAATTGAGTGGATTTAGGCTGCCCTCGCAAAAACCGCTCTTGCGGATTGCACCACATACGCACAAGGATTGGAAGAAAAAGCGAGACTCCTCAAGGCGTGTTTAGGAATTGGGAATAATTTGAGTCTGCAGTGAATTTCCTTATGAGGGCAAACAAGTGAGGGAAATGGGGGCTCTCTGCAATTAAGAAAATCACATCAGCTCTATGAATCCTGTGAGGTTAAGAGCAATTAGAGAGGCTGTGAGAGTAGGATTAAGACAATTTAACACAGTTTATGATAACAGTTGTGAGAGTTCATTAGAGTTTATTACGCTGCAGAGTGCTGCATGTCATGTTTTTGTAAAAATAGTCTTTTATCGCAGCAAGGATGACCTCTCAATTTTTGCCTGTCAGTGTTTAACATCAGAGAGGATTATGTGAGGACAGAGAGGAATTGGCAAAGCTTGTCGGGAATCTGAAAAGGAAATTGGAAGGGAAACAAGCTGACAAAATATTTGCTTGTGCTCCCGAATTAAATCCTGTTTTGAAAAATAAGCATTTTTCAGTATTCCATGACACTTTATTAACAAAATGATTAATTGATTAAAAAAGAAAACAATCAGAAGATTTATCAATAATGATTCCAATTATTAGTTGCAGCCGTCTGGCTGAGTGTCCACAGCATTTTTGTTTTTTTTTTTTCTCTGAGTGCCAGTTTTTTTTTTTTATTGTTCCCAATGAGGTAAGAGCGTATGCAGCGGCATGCGACCTGCTAGATTAAAGGCGATGCACTCAGTATCTTTTTTCCAGAGTGCTCCTGCTTCTTTGTTCGGCCGCTCCCAGAGCTTCTACTTGAAAAGGCAGTGTTGTCGTCACTGTCGCTGGTGTTCTGGTCATCCTGAGCTGGACAATATGTCAGTCAGAAACTGTCACAACTGGTGAGTGTTGTGCTTTGATAGCTGTGTGTGTACTAAGCTTGTCGTTAGGTGTGTAGTCAAACCTCTGTTAAGGTAGTGTTGTGTTAGCCCTAATACATTACAAAATTAGACAATTTTCTCATATGCTCATGGAAATGCAATCATGCAGAGGTAGGTGGTGAGAAAATATAAAAAATACACTAAAAATACACTTTCATATTGCATTATTATGTGTTGTGATACTATATTGATTCCCCAAAAACACCACAGATTTTTATTCTTCACTTTTTTTCCCTGAATATGGTTACCTAAAGAATCCTGCAGGCACTTTAAACGTAATTGTTTTCACTGATATAGGCAAATATTAATTCCTTTGCTCAGACTGTAAAAAACTTTAAACCCTTTTACGCATATAGTGATCTGTTCCTTATACTTTCACAGATTTCCTAAAATTGGATTCGTATGCCATATCGTATCGTATTGTATTGTATCGTATTGTATCGTATCGTATCGCATCGTATCGTAATACCATTCTTGGCAATACACAGCCCTGGGCAGGGGCTGATACAAACAAATGAATGACTATGTTTATGCATAAAATACTCCAGTTTTTACTCTTATTTCTTTTCCTTAGACAATATTCCTACTAAGCTGTTTACTTGGCTAATGGAAATGAATATTCTAGTAATATACTGTTTACATGCAGCCATGCATACTCTGATTAACATGCCATTTATCACGTCCAGATAGGGAAAAAGGAACGGCTGGAGCCACTTATGTCATTTTGCTTCTTTGCATCAAAGTAGTATTTTTCAGGCTTCCCCTGATGGTGGACATATTCCTTTCCATCCAACACCTTCTTGAAATGCTGGCAGTTGTTATATTTGCCCATATCCAGAACCCTGTGAATATCCAAGTCTTTCATAATGTTTAGAAGTAGGTGTGTTTCCTCTTCTGACCAGAAATGGGGGGTTTTCTTTCGGGCATGCGTCTTTACCCCGGCCTTGGAAACTGTTGGCTAGTTGGATTGTGTAAAATGTACAGAGCTTTTGCACAGTCTCTGCACAAAAGCTCTGTACATTCTCAGAATATCCTATATCTTACTTCTAGGGATGCACCGATCCAATATGTGGATCGAATATCGGCCCAATATCATCAAAATAGATGGATCGGGTATTGAAAAATGCAACCTATACCTGAGGCGATCCTATTTCACAGTATTTCAAATGCTGTTGCACAATTGTTTATTTTTGTTAAAAATAAATCGTTCATCATTGCATTAATCTGTTTCATCTTGTTTCATTTTATCTTAGAAAAGAACTGTGTAGTCATCAATGCCTGATGCCTCTAGTCCGTTCTGTTCTACATCGAAAGGTATCGGATCGGTATCGGGTATCGGCTGATACTCAAAGCCACAGCATCGGGATCGGAATCAAAACTGAAAAAGCTGGATCGGTGCATCTCTACTTACTTGGAAAATGTTTCACTGGGTAAAAGGCCTTGTTGTGAATATCCAATTGGAATATGCTGTGTACATGGCCTGTATCAAATCCAGAATATCATCATATTCTGAATAATAGTGGAATATTAGTGCACATGTAAATATAGTCAATGTTGTGTGAAATATCATAGCATGTTTCTGATAGCAATATGTCAGATACAGACTTGTTCAAATTCACATAGTTATGTGATTAATCCATCTCATCCTGTTGAGTAACAGTTTTTAATACTTAGAATGAAATGTTTAAACACATGTTCAGGTATGTAAGAGTACAGTAAAAATTTGTTAATATTTATATAGGATTTTATCACCGTGAGATTATGTAGAGGGACACTATATCACATACGTCCAGGATTTTGTGATCAGGGGACAAGCCGTTACGTCAGTACCTGATGCAGTCTCACTGAGCTGTGGGCTAGCTGTGCTGCCAGACTGGGAAATGAGATTTTATCTTTAACGTGTTAAGCCTCTGGAAACGAGGGAGACTGAGGGATGAAAGTCATTTGCAAAGACAAGTGGAGTTACTCGCTGCAGACTTAAGTCGTTGCACTTTATCACTCAGAGGTGGGAGAGAAAGGGAGGAAGGGAGGGGATGAAACACCTCAGGAGAAAAAGGCAGAGTGAGCGGGTAAAAGAGGTGTTTGTTCACAGGCTGACTTTGTTAGAGAGCGTTTCCTCCCCAGGTTCCTCACACAAGGCAGACGTTGACTCGCTGCTGGCTGCGGCACAGACTGAGCGCGTGCAGTGGCTGCTCTGTATGCCTGTCAGGGATCTGCTGCCCCAGATCAGTGCAAGGAGCCAAATGAGGGACAGGTGCAGCAGACAGCCTGTGGATACGGAGCGAGGAGTCAGGCTTTTAATTACAGCCACGTGGGTTATGGAGCTGCTTTTTTTATGCTCAGATGATTAAGCTAATCCCAGGACGCCAATTTAAGGCCAGCTCTGTGCTTCACAGTGCTGAGCCTCACAGAGAATAAGATGCATCCTTAAATAGGCCTATTTTTTGCATAAATCTGCTTCACAGTCACATTAACCTTGGGTCAGATAGGAACATTGGGCTGCGGATTAAATTTGTGTTTGCACAAAATCTGAAACATGCAGTCTTTGCACTAGTTTGATAATAGCCAGCATATGTTGGCAGCACTGTGCACTTCAATGTGAAACTGTGAGCAGGAGCAGGACCTTATTGCAGTTGTGAAGTGGAATTTTTACCCTACTGTGGATACTGGTGGTCTGCCCCGTCTGGGTTGGGAGGGAGTTACTGCCTGAAGCAAGGGTGTTCAAGTGTCTTGGGGTCTTGTTCATGAGTGAAGGTAGAATGGAGCGTGAGATGGATTGGTGGTTTGGTGCAGCTTCTGCAGTGATGCAGGCCCTGTGCCGGACTGTCGTGGTAAAGCTTTTGAATTAGTGGTCCATCTATGTCCCAACCCTCACCTATGGTCACGAGCTCTGGGTAGTGACCGAAAGAATGAGATCGTGGGTACAAGCGGCCGAAATGAGTTTCCTCCGTGGGGTGGCTGGGCTCAGCCTTACACGTAATTTATAGTTCTGCGTTGAATCGACGCATAGGTATGACGTAGGCTCCACGTCGATTTTGAGCCTACGTCATAACTTACGCCGTAGGCTAACGTGCACCTCCCCAGAATTGTAACTAGGCCTACTTGTTGCAGTGACGCAGACCTGACACCATTTCCCTCAGGGGAAAAGGAGCTTGTATTTACTTTTAGTTCACAGATGAGAAACAATAAATTGTGGAGACAGTAAAGCTTCCACTAAATAGCATGTTAAGTCTTGTGTGTGATTTATCCTTCAGGGACTTATCCTTAGGGATTGATCCTGGCTTCATATGAGAAGAGGGAAAGATCGCCGGCCCCTAGGCCAATCAATAAAATGTAAAATGCCATAGGCTTGTGCTAATAACGTTAGCATGTTGTATTTATTTAAAAAAAAAACGTGTTTAGTATAAGACAGTTGTTTTGTCAGTGAACCTTGTGAGTTGTTATGGAGCCAAACTGTGTGCCGTTACCTTTGTTAAATGTTGCTGTTGTCCCTGGTTTTATATGAGAAGTGGAAAAGATCGCTAGTTGCTAGGCTAATTTATACAATGTAAAATGCCATAGGCTTGTGCTAATAACGTTAGCATGTTGAATTTGTGGGGAAAATGTATCCAGATAAAGACAAGTGTTTGTCTGTGAATGCTGCGAGTTGTAGTGAAGCCAATTTGTGTATCACATTTGTGTTTCAAATTGTCTCTATTAAGCCATGTTTAATGTGTGTTTAATGTGTGTTTAATATGTGTTTTGAATCAATTAAACTTTACAGCACTTCACAGAAACCTCTGCCGCCGACTAGTGTTTTGGAGGTGTAACTGCAGAGAAACACAGACACACCACAGCAGAAGTAAAAATGCTCACAACGGCATAAGCGACGTGCGTAGGCTAAGTGCGTAGGGTCAACGCATGACCATAAATCCCCTTTTAGAGATAGGGGAAGGAGCTCCGACATCAGGAGGGAGCTTGGAGTAGAGCCGCTGTCGTTTGGCGTCGAAAGGGGTCAGTTGAGGTGGTTCGGGCGCCTGATCAGGAAGCCTCTTGGGTACCTCTAACACCATTAGAGGCGTTCAGGGCAAGTCCCACTGGTAGGAGGTCCCTGGGCAGACCCAGAACACGCTGAAGGGATTATATCTCATCTGGCCTGGGAACGCCTTGGGGTCCTCCTGGAGGAGCTGGAAAGCGTTGCTGGGGAGAGGGACGTCTTGGGTGCTTTGCTTGGCCTGCTGACCCCAGATAAGCAGATGAAAATGGATGGATGGATTCCCATTTCATTGTTTTTGTTTTTAAAATGTTATCCTTTATCCAGGATAATTTGATGCTACCTTAGATGTGTTGTGACCTTTTGTTGCAAGGTGCATTCCACCAATTTAACACATGAATATAAGTTTACCTATCGCAACTAGTCAAGCTGTGACAAGAGTTGTATAATGTCTTCAGTGTCTTTGAAAGGAGCATTCTCGAGTGACTAAATGACCCCCTGGTGATGTCATCAGGGCTTTCTCAGATTTGGCTCAAGACATCAAATTTTAACAGAAATCCTGTATTACAAATTTGGGATGTGGAGTTTCAAAGATGTGAAGCTTTACCAGGCATGGAGGGTTTTGAGTGTAGGAATTTTAGCATGCAGTTTTGTTTAAGCTTAACTCTACTTTAGGGGATAAAAGTGAGGATATCCCAGCTTTCCTGCTTAGATTTTAACCATTCTTTAAAAAAAAATCTGTCTTATGAGAGCTCCCCACTCCCCAACTTAATATTCAAAATTACTGCAGTATCCATTTAAAAAGTTCAACTATTTTTTCTGAGACATCATGTTTTCATGCCTTGGTGCCAGTGACCGCCATGGCTCGAGGCATTATAGTTTTGGGTCGTCAGTTTGTTCTATTCTGGTGAACGCGATATCTGAGGAACGCCTAGAGGGAGCTTCCTCAAATTTGGCAAAGGTCAGCTTCACTGTTTCATCATGATGTTCTGAGAATCGCTCTATATCTCAGAACCAGAAGGGGAGACATTTAGTCAAATACCGAATTGATGACACTAATCTTGGATGCCTACCCTGAAACTGTGCTGATTGTATAGAGCTCCTGTGCTGCCAGGTTGTAGATGTGTGTGAAGCATCCATATTGTGCCCAAAAATATACTTCTTACCTTTTTAAATTTCTTCAAAGGCTTCACTACATACTGTATATTGTATGAGTCTGGATAGACATGAATTTCAACTGTGAGGCAGTAATTCTAGTTTTCAGTTTTGTATGTTGGATAGTCTAAGAAAGCTAGTTGGTATGATGTGTTGTTGAACCACACTGGAAATCAAAAGTGTTGTAGCCGTTCCAAATGGCCACTTGGCTTGAACAGTATGCTTTATGTCCAACATGAAGATACAGAGTAAATCAGTAGAATTTAGCTGAATGGTTTCACACAGATTGTCCAACTCATCTGTATCTTGTGCTCATTTAATAACTCTGTATGTTGCAGATTTGAACATTGACTCTGACCCTTGTACTCCTTATTATCGGCTGTTGGTAATCTTGATGGAGTAGGAATTAAAGGTCACTTACTGTTAACTGCTGTTATTGTTACATCATCAGATGAATTTCTGAACTGTAAAATGTTCCTGATTAAGTCTCCATTGAGAGCATGTTATTAACTGCTGGCTGATAAATGGACCTGCACTCTTCTTCACCTCCAACGGGTTTGCTGTGTTCAGTTTTTTTTTGTTGTTGGCTGGGCGAATGTGTTTTCTTTCTCCATGCTGAAAAACTCTGTGTGTACTTGACCACAGTACC
The DNA here is from genome assembly GCF_041903045.1 of Epinephelus lanceolatus. Taxonomy (NCBI): domain Eukaryota; kingdom Metazoa; phylum Chordata; class Actinopteri; order Perciformes; family Serranidae; genus Epinephelus; species Epinephelus lanceolatus. Next base: position 39,156,944 of record NC_135744.1, on the reverse strand, counting down.
TGACCTATGATGAATTTATCTTTCTGAGGGGAAACGCACCAGTGTAGTTTTTTCTGGAGAGATTATTCTGTTTTTTCTTCTTCCAGCAGTATGGTTTGATGCGTGGAGCCTGCGTAGTCTTGGAGTCGGCGGCATTTAAAGGCAGTCTGCTGTGGGCTTTGTGCATATGAGATAAAAGCTGTGCGTGTTTATGTGTACAGAAGACAAAGCAGCATGTTTTTCACATCGCCTGTCTGGCTGCAGAGCAGTTACGATCCGGTTATTACAATCAGCAAAGCTTCACTGGAAAGAAGGAACAGTTTAAGCGTCCATAGCAGATGAACCATTTTACCTAAGGCAGGTTGCTCGACTGTATGTTTGTCTCACTCACTCAGCTGTGTCTATTTAAACACTGGTGTGTTCACATGCTCTCGAATAATGTGGTGATTCTCGTCTTTGGGCAGTAACCTGAATCAGAGATGATTCCATTATATCTGTTGTTTTATATCAGTAGATTAAGGAAGAGCGTCAGAAACAAATGTATGAGTATACATGAGTATGGACCTCCATTTGCACATCAAACTGAAAGGCCCGAGAGTCGACAGAATGGTATTGATTGTGAACTGGACCTTAAAAAACACCTCTCCAAGACTGTAAGGTCACCCAGTAGTAGGGTTGGGAACTGTTCATAATTGAACCGATACGTTACCGTTATCGGTATCTGGAATTCGGTACCGGTACCAAACGGTACCTTATGTCGGTACTTTTTAACCCTATGGGCCCTAGGCCTTTTTGGGGTATTTTTACTGCCTTTACTTTTAAGCTCATATCACAGTCATTATAAAGGCTACATACACACATGCTATATCTTGTTTTTTTCAGCAATCTGGGCTAACCAGATTTGCCATCATTACATGTCCTCCTATGTGCCTGTATTTTATATTAATTTTTATATCAATGAAAAAAACATCCGTGTTACTAAATTCTTACATTTTTACATGTATCTCACCATAGCAAGTTGGAAGTAGACATATTCTGCCATATATGAAGAGGGGAGACTCTCTGGAATCTGGCATTATAAGAACCATGATGGTGGGACATTCTGTCACTTCACAGCTGTCCAAAACATGTGGTTTGTGCCAGGCGGACATGATTTCCAGTATTTTTTTATTATTGGGGGGGGGGGGCACGTGTGGCATTTCTGTGCGAGCCTGCGTTCGCGAGTAATCCATCCAAAAGTAATGTGTGTGCAAAGCATGTATGAAAGCTCTGTTATACATCACTTTATTGTAACTTTATCAGTTTTTTTTCGCTGTGAAAACATTGGATTACCGACAAGTGCTTGGCCTTGTCAGAAAGCTACAGTTCTGCCATTTCACGTGATATGCGTGGCTTCTCGCTATGACTCACGGTCGCGGAGAAAATCCACAGAGAAGAACAGGTGTGAATTTGGACGCACTATGCGTCGTTCGGGCCCATAGTCTAAACTTCTCAGTTTCAACATTTTATTGAGAACATTTAGGAACAGTGCTGCACGTTAACTTTTGTCAGCACATTTTTTTTGTTGCCATTGTTGCTGAGTCTGAGGTGCGAGTCATACGCTCTCGCTATGCCTCCACCTCAGGTACCGAAATTTGGCACCGATTCATTTTAAGTGAATCGGTACTCGGTAGTACCGACGTGAATCAGTACCAAGTACAAAAAGTACCGAGTTTCGGTACCCAACCCTACCCAGTAGCGCAAAGTTGATAGGGCTTCAACGTCAAGTGAATGTCCTCATATTAATTTCCAGGAGTGACAACCAGGTTTCATTTGTTTCCACTTTCTCATTCAAAATGGAAGCCCAGTTCTTTTCTACAACCATTCGGCTAAAACTAAATGGAGAAAAAGTTGATCACTGCAGTCAAATCTCAGCCACATAACCTTAATGAGTTACGGGGACAAGGTGCACAGCAGCACATTGTACTGGGAATGAACTAGTGCAGTTGTAACACCAGAAAATAAAAGCCAAATTAAGCAGAGCCTGTATGTGTGATCATTTCACCATCCTCCCAGCAAAGGGGTGAAGTTGTGCCAGAACCCAACCTGGCTAATCGATAAAGGAAGTAAGCTGATGTCCTAATTGATACAGCACAGGAGCAGTAACTCTGTTAGACCACTTAATGCTGTCAGTATTAAAATACAGCATTATTGGAGGATAAGATCGGTAGCAATGAAACTATTAATGAAGTGGCATCATAAACATTGATTTCTCCATCTGCTATCAACAACAACCAAGAAAATTCATAGAATAAAGAAAAGAAAAAACCTGCTGGTATAAACCCGGGTGCTGCAGCAGGTGCTGTAAATGTTTTCAGTGTTGTCTGATTTCCTGCCATAGCTTGTTTGCTCAGAACAATTGGTTCTTCTTCGTGTATGGGTATTGTAAAGGTAGTGATGGAGGGTTCAAGCTCTTTGCTCAGCAGCACCTCAGCAGCTGTCACCAGCGTAGTGTTAAGCTTCCTGTAACTTTCCTCACCCACATTCCCACAGCTGTGATTCGAACTACCAAGTTTCCAGAATGAAACCTTTTTTCTGTCTCCATTAGGCTACTGCCGCTCCGCTTCTCTGTGAAGTGTGACGACTTTGTTTCATTTTGACAGGTCATGGTGCAATAGATGTTTCCTATAGTTCAGAGAGCTTCAGAGGAAGAGTTTGAACTGAGGCAGTCGGTCTCGTTTTCTAGGCTTAAAGCACTTTTCAGCAATCAGACTGCAGCCACACCAGCACTTCTGAACAGCTGTTTGAAGATTGACGTGCTGTCTCCGGAAGAAATTGCTGCATTTTTTGCTCCGCTAGACCGTGGCCTTCCTTACTGAGCTACTTGTAGGAACAGCAGGTGATGTCACTGTTAGCATTTAAAGGGCTTTGATCATTTCAGACACACATACACGCCATCCCCCCCACCTGTCTTCATCTTGGATCATAATCAGGGGAAATTTTCTTTTTCCCCTTCCGTCTTGTAAAATATTTTCTTTGGCATTGATTAGGGATGTAAAATGATGCGTGAAAAGACAAGCTGTGGGTGGGAAGAAGGTAAATGAAACAAGTTATAAATGTTGGGATTTTTTTTCCCAAGCTTAGGGAATGGCTGAGGTGGTAGCTGATGCAATGAAGGAACAGTCAAGCTTAATGTCAACACTGCTGACACTCAACTGCTGGTTTGCTGACTGCATTGGATGGAGTATGACAGTTTTTTTTTAGCAGAGTTGCACTGGATAAGCTGTAACTGGATAGCAATACAGAACACCATGATACCCAGTTTACATCAACTTTTGTTTGTTTTGCATAATCTTTCCTCCTCCTCCTCCTCCTCAGTTGCGCAAAACTCATCCACAACCCGTGGTCACCTGCTGCTAGTTCCAGACATTCAGTCTCTGATGCCATCAGTCCTACTATCAGTATACTTCAGCGGTGCACTGTAATGCTATCCAACTGAGTTGTTCCTTGATTGCTTTTTCTAAGTCAGCACATACTGAGCAGAGTGGACAGTGGACCCAGACACACCTTAAATAAACAGAGCAAAATGTATTGCTACACGCGGTCCTGGAAGCTTGGTGATGGAGTAGCAATGCGTGGGTGTTGCAGTGGCTAATATTTGCTTGTATAATATTTGCTAGCTACTGTGAGTGATCATGAGGTCAGCTGATTAAGTAGCAACACTGGCTGCGAAGAAAGATGTTTTTTTTCTTACTTGGCACCATGGCCTTAAAGGGATAGTGCACCCAAAAATGAAAATTCAGCCCTTATCTACTCACCCATATGCCGAGAGAGGCTCAGGTGAAGTTTCAGAATCCTCACATCCCTTGCGGAGATCGGCGGGGGCAGCGGATAGCACACCTAATGGCAGACGGCGCCCCAGACTAACGTCCAAGAACACAAAATTGAATCCACATAGTATCTCCATACTGCTCATCCGTAGTGATCCAAGTGTGCTGCAGCCGCGACATAGAAAATTGTTTTGAAAAACGTCATATGAACTCTGTTTTTAGCCTCACTGTAGCCTGTAGCTCTAACTGCTTCTCTGTGCACTGCACTCACATGTGCGCACCTGTGAGAGACCAGCGAAAGCATGAGCTTTGCTCACCCGTGTTTACATCACGTGACACGTGCACTGCAGGGAGAGACAACGGTAATCACAGAGCTAAAAGATAATTTGCACTACGGTCTTTTAGCAAAGGACAGCCCAACATGTCTGAAGACTTTGAAATTGAGGAAGAACAGCATTTCTTTGTTGAGCCGTATTTCTTTGACCCCGAGTATACGGACGCTGAACTCAGGCTACTGGACGAAGCAGCCACCGCAGCTCATGAGCCTCAGCCAGCCGCAGAATACTGGAGTCGAGTTGTTTCAAATGCAAAGCAACGCCAGCGGATGAGGAAAGTCTTTGCTGCTCAGACTGGGAATTGGCGATGCCTGCACTTGAGAATCTGGACATCAGTACTGACGAGACTGCTGTTCTTCAGAGACCGTGCATCACCGATCACCTTGAGCGCGCACACGTGAGCGCGGAGCACAGAGAGGCAGTTAGAGCTACAGGCTACAGTGAGGCTAAAAACAGAGTTCATATGACGTTTTTCCAAACAACTTTTTATGTCGGGGCTGCAGCACACTTGGATCACTACGGATGAGCAGTATGGAGATACTTTGTGGATTCAATTTTGTGTTCTTGGACGTTAGGCTGGGGCGCCGTCTGCCATTAGGTGTGCTGCCCGTTCCCCCCGCCGATCTCCGCAAGGGATGTGAGGACTCTAAAACTTCACCAGGGCCTCCGTCGGCATATGGGTGAGTAGATAATGGCTGAATTTTCATTTTTGGGTGCACTATCCCTTTAAACTGTTCAACCCATTGGTATTTCTTTTATTTATCAGATGTGTTGTTAGTGCCCTGTGTCGAATGCTTGCTGCCACCAACTTAACAAAGTCATTTCTAACAACTTTTGTTATAGCATCACATCACAGTCAATGACTAAAGAAATATCCTTGTACTTAGCTAATCAGCAAGCTGTGTGGCAAACCTAATTGTTTAGTGAGCTACCAAGCATGCTGATGAGTGCTAGCTGGCTTGCAAACCAAAATAGCTTGGTTCCTTGCTAGGGATAAACAATCAAGGGAATGTAGCTGAGCCATCTACTATGCCAGCATAATTACAATACCGCGGTCGTGAGCCAACATGGGCTTAAGCTCATCCATCACCACTGCATTGTTAATAAGCTGATAAAACAAATGAATTAAAAACTGCGCCACTTTGGCTCCGTAGAAGCTGCCTGTTTGGTCTACAGTCACCACTCTGTAGCCTCGCTAAATGTCCCACCCACTGGGTTAACTGCCAAACCACAGGGATACATTGCCTTTTCACAGTGGTAAGAAAAAGTCTGTGTCATCACAGCCCTACAGTTCACTCATATTTCAGGTTGGATAGAAAAACCATACCACATCTACTGTATTTGGAGAACTTGTTGTTTTGTGTGGTAGGGTCTCGTACAGTTCAACCATGGGGCAGGGCAAACATGTTCTCCATTTTGAAATATCCACTGCGATGTCTCTCTACAAGACAGTTTGTTATAATTCACGTCATGGTTCACCCAAGCTGATCTGGCATAGATTTAGTAAGGGAATCCATTTGAAGATTGGTATGAAGTTTCCAGACATTGGAATGCTGATATGGTGGACAAAATAACAGAAAGAGCTTGCTACAGTGGATTGCAAATGTTTGGGTACCCTTGAACTGAAAATGAACTGATTTTCAAAAGGCAAAAAGTTAAAGATGAAACATTACTTCAATATTTTAAGCTTATGTTTTAATTTTAGTCTCTTACAGTTTCAAAATAACAAAAAAGGAAACAGGCCCGTAGCAAAAGTTTGGGCACCCTGCCTGGTTGGTACTTGGTAGAGCCCCCTCTGGCAAGTAGGCTATCAAAGCTTCTAAACACTTTTGTATCCAGCGACCAGAGAAGAGTCTTTCACCCATTCTTCATTTCAAAGGCTTCTAGCTCTGGGAGATTCTTGGCCTGCCTTGCGTGCACTGCTCTTTTGAGGTCTATCCACAGATTTTTAATGATGTTTAGGTCGGGGGTCTGTGACGGCCATGACAAAACCTTCAGCTTGCGCCTCTTGAGGTAGTCCATTGTGGATTTTGAAGTGTGTTTCGGATCATTGTCCTGTTGCATCCTCTCTTTATCTCTAGCTCTTTTAAGGACGGTGTGATGTTTGCTTCCAGAATTCGCTGGAATTTAGGTGAATCGATTTTTCCTTCTACCTGTGAAATGTTCCCTGTGTCACTGGCTGCAGCACAAGCCTAAAGCATTATTGATCCACCCCCATGTCTAACAGTTGGACAGGTGTTCTTTTCATGAAATTCTGCACCATTTTTTTTCTCCAAACTACTTTTGCTCCTTGTATCCAGAATGTTCTTTTTTAACTTTACTGTTTTCAAAAAGCATCAGGCTTGGTTAGATGTTTGTTTGCAAACTTCTGATGCTGAATTTTGTGGTGAGGACACAGGAAAGGTTTTCTTCTGATGACTCTTCCATGAAGGTCATATTTGTACAGGTGTCACTGCTAGGGATGGGCATCAGTTTTCGATTATCAGTGATTGATTGTTAAGGATTTTGATTGATTACAAATAATTTTGCTTGATAGTCGCAGTGTTTCCCCTGCAATGCTACAGGCCCGGTGAGCCGCCGTGCCTACGAGACCCCCCACCGGACCTATGCCAGGCAAAAAATCATAAACAGACGGAGGCTCTCATAGCTCTCCAAAGCCTTGGCGGCTTCCCTTGAGGCCTTTGAAAACACAACGCCATTTAAAGATGGAGGTTTCGCTGAAAACTGAAGCCTGTAACCCCTGGCTGGCAACGGTTGTAAACACCCAGGGGTGAACTGCGCATGCGCGTCATTCTTCCTCTTTGGCCTGGGGGGGTTGAAGCTCAAAACTGGGGCAGCTGCGCTCTCATGCGGCGACAGTCTGCACTGCATTCTTTTGTTTTCTCTCTTTTGAAATACTCGCTTATCAATTAATTTATAATTGATCGTTAATTTTTTTGATGATCGAATAATGAATTTTGATTGTTTGCCCATCCCTAGTCACTACACAGTAGAACAGTGCACCACCACTTCAAAGAGTCTTCTGAATCTTTCTGCAGGTCTTTTGCAGTCAGACGGGAGTTTTGATTTGCCTTTCAAACAATCCTCGAGGAGCTCTCCTAGAAAGTAACTTAACCTTAACTTGACCCTCACAGTTCCTATTAACTGCTATTTTTCAATTCCATTGCAAACTAAGGAAACAGCTACCTGAGAATGCATTGCTGTCTTTTCATAGCCTTGTCCTGCTTTGTGGGCATTAATTATTCTAGTTTTCAGAGTGCTAGGCAGCTGTTTGGAGGAGCCTATGGCTGCTGATTGATGAAAGGTTTCAGGAGTCACATTCTTTAAAACGCTTTGAATTTTCATCACCTGGCCTTTCCTAATTATGGTTGTGAACAAGTCACAGCACTAACAAGCTAATGATAGTCTAAGACCCTGTTAAAAGTTTTCTGAGAAGCCAAATGTTTTGTGGTGCACAGACTTCTGCATGGTGCTCCTTTGCACTCTAAAATTGTACAAAACAAAAACGATACACTTATATTGCTTAAAATGTTGAAGAGCATGTTTCATCTTTCACATCATGCCTTTTGGAGATCAACTCATCTTCTACTTAATTAACTATGCCACTGTATAGACCTGCAGTAAATACTTTAGTGAGTTCTGTTGAGTCTGATTCAACTCAATGTCCTGAAAATGTTTCTCTTACCTACTTTGCATCATGCTTGTGCATGATACAGGAAGTGACTTCTATCTTTATACTGTCATTAAATGTCATATATTACTTTAAGAACTAATTCAGAAATGGTGGATGTCGACCTTCTAGGAAATGTGACACACACACTTCTAATTGGTGACTCACTTCTGTAGCTGCTTGTGGAAATATGATTTGCAGTAGTTGCTTTCAACCACCGATTAAGCTCATGACGAACACGTCACGCTGAGGGAAAAATAACTCACATCCTTAGCTGCTGTAAAATTCTACTATGCTGCCACTGGAGAGACTCAAGATGTCTCAAGATGTCACCAAAGTTTCAAATTGTACTGGCAGCAGTTTAAACTTCTAAAATAGTCAAAAAGAAAATCCACAAAATATTAAATTTCAATGGCGTAAAAAGAGTCCATTCATATCAAGGCTTCTCCCTTTGGAAAGAGGGTCAAAGAGGGTCATTGTGTGTTTTCAGACCTTTGCACTGCATGTGGGTGTGGTGAATGTTTGAGGAGGCAAAGAGGAGCTCTCAGTGAATTTTGAGGTCGTGCACACATTTTTATCATTTGCTCCCTTTTGAGCTGTTGAGCTGCCGTATCACACTATTACTGAAAAGCTGAGCACACTTTGTCTCCCTTCTCTGTAAAACTGTGTCATGCCCTTCTTGGACAAACCAAATGTTTTGGAGTTGATGGCACAGGACCCTGTTTAACCTTTTCTTCAAGGCTCTGGAGTGCAGAGACTACCCTGCAGATGTAATAGGCGTACTATCTGATTGCACTAAACGTCTGATCATGTTTCTTAAAATGGCAGTTCACGTGAATTATTATTGGAAACTGGAACTACTTTATATTGAAGAGACTAGTTCCAGACAAAACCCTCCACTGCGTTGTCTTTGGCTAGTTTAAGCAGGGCAATTGATTAATCTTGAGGTAACTGTTTTAACGAATAATCCAAGTGCTTATTTTGAGTTCTGTTAAAAAGACAAAGGCACACAAATCATGTCCTAAATAAAGCCCCTGAGATGTGGTTGAAAGCTCTGAAAGGTAGGGTTGTAACAATACTTCAATCTACATTGATACATTGATTAAGTGATCAACGATTCAATATCATAATGTAAAGTGAAAACATGAATATTAGGGCTGCCCCCTGAAAGTTGGAGATTCAAATCATTAGTTGGAAACTTTGCAGTTGACTGAGACTCTTCGAGTCCATTAGTTGTAGGAAAAAAATCTCTGATTTTTTCACAACAAATCCGATTCACGATTTAAATCGATTTTCCCCCTCTACTTAAAATCAATTTTCAGAAAAATATTTGCGGCCTGGTAGCATGTACCTGGGCTCCAAAACTTTCAGGTCTATACCCTGTCCTTTTATTAAACTAACTAAAGAGCCTTATGTTATTTATCTTGTTTACACAACGGCATGTCAGTTGTGTCTCTACACGGTGCACGTTTACAGTCCTCCTCTGCTCTGTGTTGCACACAGCGGAGTTCCGCCCCGATGTGCGCACACACACAGACACGTGCGTGCCCACACACACGTGCACACACACACAGACACAGGTGAGCACACTAGAGCGCGGCTCGGGACGCATTTTCCCGAGTCCGAGACAGTTATAACCAAGCCTGGCCTGAACCTGCAGCACGGCACCGAACACACAGTCTATGGAGAGGAGCCTGTGTTGCGTTCAGGTGTTGTCACGTAAATAACAACTACAGGAACTACTGAACTGAACTACGGGAGCCCAGCGGGGAGCGTCGGTGGCGGGTGTTAAAGAGAAACTTGATTTTCATTAAAACAAATCGACCTAAACTACAAATTCGAATTAATCGATAAAATCGATTTATCGCCCAGCCCTACGTTGTTGTGCATGTACTTCTGGGGACGTTTTGGCCCCAAGGTTTAGCTTCAGAATGAGTGTGCCTCTTTTTCATGCAGCTGTCCAGTACAGGCAGCTGTGGACTCAGACCCAGGTGCTAGGAGGAAGAGAGGCCTTTAACCCAATCAGGCTCCAAGATAACGTTATCCTCTGCCTACTGCTTAGAAGTGGTGAACTTACCGCTAACTGCAACTTAATACGACGAGTCTGTGGCTGGCTTTGATGTCTTGGGTGGGCAAAAAATGTTGTTACACATTTTCGATCCATTGTTAGCGAAGTTAGCATGCATTTTCCTGGATGGCTATTTTGGCTTGTTGACTATTATGTGAACGTCACTGTCACTTGCCAAACTGTGTTTTATCTCTCTAACTCTTTTTGGGGAAAAAAGGAACAAAGAGTTGAATATTTGTCTTGAACAGCCAGATGTTGAGTTGGGTACAGCCCTAATCGACATATATTGTCATCTTTAGCAAACACCTCTATTTTGAAATTTCCATGGCACATCTCTGTCACCATTTCCATCTCTGCACACCTCCTTCCCAAACATTTAAACAGTGTTAGTGCCAGGCAGACAGTGGCAAACAGCCAATGAGGATGTTTACTCATATCGTCTCATATCGATTGCAGGCCCCTGAATGGAATCGGATCGAAGTTGTATTGTTGAAACCTTGGTGAAATGAACAAATATCGTATCATTGTCTGAAGAATTGTTATAATATTATATCAGAATGAACTTTGTGATGTACACCCCTACTGAAAGGCTAGACCGTTGAGCTTCCATTAGCCTGTTTTATAGAGCACCAAAAACAAACCTCCACCAAACGCACCTACTGAATTGGGGAACCAGCAGAAATCTCACAGATAGCAAAACCTCAACGAATATAAACAATCTGCATGGTTAGAGACTAACACAAATAAGTGTGAGCATATGAATGGCCCTTTTAAGAGATGCAGCTACTTTTCATATTTTCATCTTGAATCTAATGAGTCATTTCTGCTTCTATTGTTGGGTCGCTTTGCTGCTCAGGTGAACTGGTGCCTGCCATTAATCTCTGTACCCAGCATTGATGTGAGGCAGCGGGCTGAAACAAGTTGGGAGATTTACAGCATGTTATTCCATTATGACGCAGCCACCGAATCAGGGTCTTTCTGACAGTTTTCAAAGCGTTGCCTCTGCCCACTTTGTTTCACATTATGCTCTCATATTGGACTGCTGTCTGTCGAACCATGAGCCATCATCCTGTGGCGTGATTGCCCCTTACTGACAAATGTTGATAATTGCCTTCCAGTGGAGCTGTAAAAGCTCTCCCCGCTGAGCTCATTGATTCGCTCTCCCTAACCAGTGGTGGAAGGAGCAGCGTGCCTCTGGCTCTCTGGCTCACCGCGACACGGTAAAGCTTGGCGCAGCAGGACGAGGCAGCCGTAGGGAGATGTATGGAGGGATGCTAGCAGGATTAGGGCCACTGAGATAACTGATTTGCTGATCATTATGTAAGCCACATCTGTCCTCTGTCCCCTCGGTGGCACCCGGCCTCCCACGCTGAACGCAGCCAAACCCAGCAGCATCATGAAGAGACAAGGCTCTGAGTTCTGCTTGCAGAGAGGAAGCCAGGGGAAGGGGTGAGGGGGTAAGGGAGGAGGAGGATGGTGGTGAACACACTCCTGGCTGCTAGTTGCAAAAACACAGAGCAGATGATGGGGGTAACTGGGGAAAATGGTGTTTATATGATGACAGAATGGGTGACCAGCCAAGTGCTTTCAATTCCAGTACAAAAGCCTACAGACAGAGACAGTAAATCGCATTTTCCTTGGACTAGGCCTGTAAGCTGCAACACAATAATGTTCTGCATTGATTAGTTTTATTTTTTCAATTATCACTTGCCTTATAATTTGTCAGAAATTAGTCAAAACATTTGTTGCATGTCTTTCCGTCGTGGAAGAATCTCTCCTTTTGCTTATAATCATCTCTCAGTGGAGACATTTTTGCCTTGTCTCTCTTGACCTCTCCACAAGGACAGTGATGTGCAGCGTTACAGAACAACGTCCCTGGAGGAATTACGCTTCACGGTCAAGGATGCAACAGCAGGTCACATTGTTTTTATCAATGTACCTAGACCCCACGCTAGCTTCAAGGACAGTCTCCTGTTGTGTATTAGGTCCAGGGACCATAGGACGATAGGAGAGGTTTGACATCCAGCTCGGATGAGACAAAAGCAGCCCTTAAAGCTGGCAGCACCACAGCTTAGCACTTAATGGCCACCGTACAGTATTTCCCTGCTTCCTCCCTCTCAGACATGATAATAAGGAGCTTATTTGAACAGCACTTTGCTCAGATGGGTCTGGATGAGAGCCAGAGGAAGCTGTGATCATGGCTGCAGTAACACAGCTGTAAATTATCACAGAAGCGCCTCACACATCCATCACACCATGTCTCCTGTTAAAATTCTTTTTAATTTTTACTTGAATTGCATGGTGTGGCACCTTCAGCAGGTTAACATGTGCTCTGTCATACACATCTGTCCAAGTCCCATATTTGGCACTACTGTAATCCTCTGGGATGCCACGTAGGATGAGGGATTATTGTTTCTCCTCTTTAAATAGATGCATAATACTTAAAACTTAACTGTGTGGTGAAGCGTTAGACTATTATAAATATGCTGCTAAACTAAATCCTGGAAAACATTTAATAGAGTGGTGACTTTTGTTTGGCAGCAGATGTGTAGGTATGGCAAGGATTTACTGTTTACATTGATGGCAGTTGAGATAAACACTGACTCACTGATTTTCTGCAGAATAAACATCCTGCAAGGGGTGAAACCATTTGCACAACATGAAAGTCTCAAAATTGCCAGTATTTTTGCGTCTGTGTCAGGCATCCAAGAATTAAGCACAGTTCTGCGCCTGCAGAAGGCAGAGAAGCAGCCATCTGTCATGGCCTTTGTCCAGTCCTCTGCCTGGTATCTCTGGTCGCAGCAGAGCTGTGGATAATGACTCCTGTTGGGAGATGAGACGCTGTGTGGCAGCTCTGCCGGGCTCCTCGTCCAGGGAGGTCTCGGTGCCTCAATATCCGCCTGGAGATCCTCAACTTAAGCAGCAAAGAGCAGCGGCACTGGAGTCCATGGGGAGGCAGAGATTTGGAATAGATCTACAGTCAAAACTCCCAATTGGCTTTTCTCTAACTCAATATTTCTCCGAGGGATAAGAAAACACCAAACAACAGAATGGGTTCAGCAATGCAGTCGCTGCCTGTGGCTGTTTTTCTTAATCGTGTCAAAAGGTTTTTTTTCTGGAATATATTTTTCCTTTTTCTTTCCTTTGCCCTTTGACTAACATTTTGCTGCTTATTTTGTTTTCCTCTGTGTTTTCACTAGTTCTCACTGTCTGAATGATCACACCTCCAGGATGGTTTTATCTGAAAACAAATTACTTTCTTTGCCCGCTTTCAGTTGGACTTTGTCGGAGGGATAGGGATGGTATCGGAGAAAAGCCAAAATTTTGGGGAATGATGCATGCCCACTGCTGTGTAGCATTTTCAAAGCTACAGTAACTCATGACACCAAAGATGACCATTTGCCAGCAAACCACTTTGCAAGAGAAGTGATTCATTTTAGTTTCACAGTTGGATCAACAGCTCGTTGGATCTGTTACTGGTGTGGTGGTGGTGTAGGCTGGTGTGTACCGTGGTATTCAGTGTACTATTTTTAGAAAGCGAGGATTGGTAGCTTATGTTTCTGTGTGATGAGCCAGGGCAAATTGACTTGTCTGTCGAGGAGAGGAAGAGGAGGAGCAGAGGGTGAGGCAGAATAGGACCGACAGGTAATTGTGTCTCTTGGGGGGTCGAGGTGGATCGGCCTGTGATCTGACAGAACAGGATGGGCAGAAAAAAAAAAAAAAAAAAAGGAAAGCTTCCTCTTCTCACTCCGAGCTTCTGTCGACTCTCAGCAAGAGGAGAGGAAACACAAAAGGGAAGTTCTGACCTAAGGTGGTCTGATTCATCTTCCCTGGAGAATGAATGGGTAACTCTGTTCTTATCAGACACACTGCATTGCTGGTAATACCAGCGCTTCCACTACGCCCAAGGCAGTCGAGAGGTCTCGCAGCAAGAAGAATAAGGGTTTATCTTCTTTTTGTTTGCCACGTAAAGAAATGCAGCACTGCATGAAATTCAAGCAGTTTTCCCACAACGGAAACTTTACCATGAAACCCTAAATGCATCTTACACACTTTTTCCTGCCTTTAGACTCCAGGAATATAGTTCCACTTTTGAGTCCCAAAATGGCCCTCCTCCTGAGGAAGTACATTCTGATGGCCCAGACACAAGCCCCAAGACTACATCATTATATATGTACAACATTTATTATTAAGACTTAGTGAGCACTGGTTGTTGCCAGTATCAATACGGAATTTTTCTGTGCCGTTTCAATGTGATGATGTTCTAAAGCAGGCAGATAATCAGAAAACATTCCTCAGATTATCACTAACTGGGAGACAGGCTTCTAGAGTTTCTGCTGTTTTCAGTCTGTCCTTGCACCTCTGAGCATCTCCTTTGTAGCATTCCCAAAAATCACAGTTTGGAAATGATAAATACCTCAGAACAACACAATTACTGTGTTATTGTATTGTCGAGTGCAAAAATTTAATCTCACTCAGAGCTGTCACTTTTTAATCTGTTTCCAGTCTGTCTCATCCTAAATGAACACTTCACAGTTTTCCAAATCAAAATAATAGTCAGGTGCCCATATCAACACTGAAACAGGTTGCAGTAGAATTTTCTCTTGTTCGAAAGATCCCTACCCATTGTGCTTCCAGTGTAAGTGATGGTGAACAAAATTCAGAGTCCTCTTCAGTGTAAGCAGAGCTAACATGAGGCTTCGGTTAGTTACCGAAGGTTCTGTCTTTGCGTCCGTCCAGCACAGCAAGGAAACTGTCTGTGGAAACTGAGGAAGTTTTATATAAAAGGTTGATGATGTGTGATGATGAAGCTTCATTTAATGTAGCATATTGCTGCTCTAGTTAGGAAGCTTAAAGTGAAGTGCAAATGCAAAGTCACTTACTCATCACTGAATTCTTTATGCTTTGGTGGATTGGACGTCATTGACCATTCACAGACAACAGCACTGGTATATTTTTATCTATAAAGCAATGCTGGGCAAACTTACGGCTCACCTCTGCACCCGTCTGTGTGTCAGCTCTGGTAGTTACCAGCTACACTCCTCCAGGTGGTTGCATTTTAATGTATCCTGGGTTTTAACAGATCTGGGGTAAACTGCATTCTCCTACTCTGCACCTTGGGCGTTGAACAATCTCCAAAAAGATCTAAAATTAGGAACACTTATGTCCAGTGATGAATTTAAGGCATCATAAAGACTGTGGTGACAGAGACATGTGCTTGTTTTTCTTGAGAGGCCACCTTGTTTGAATAGTTGCTGTTTTATTGTGGATTTTTGTGTTAAAAGTTGTATTTGTTGCATTCCAAATGTGCTTTGATTGGCTGCTACCTCGGCCAGGTCTCTATTGTACAAGATTTTCAATCTCAATGGGACTTCCTGGTTAAATAAAGGTTGAATAAAATGAATGAAAAATGTCCGTACTGACAAAACCAAGCTAGCTTCTTTCCTTAAAATGTTCATTTCAAACTGTCAACACACATTGTATCAAAATAAAATGTTAGAGTCATGCACATACAGCTGGAGCACTGAGAAAACAAAATGAAAAGCAGTGCCAAACAGCCGAGCTAGCTAGTGCCATAAAGCGTTAGCACTTCTTCTGGCATATCCTACCCACTCAGTAAAGTTACACAGTACAAGAAGAGGCATCTGGAATGTGGAGTGGGAATGCAAGAGGCACCTCTCTCTCTGTTACAAGTCAGTGTGCCATCAAAATGATCTTGACACTGTTGTTTTAAGGTAAAAATGTACATAATTTTGCTTTAATACATTTCTTTTTTTCATGGAACGAATATGGTTGATTTTGTCCAACATTCTTTCCATTTGAAGAATTTCAGAAAAGAATCTCTTCATAGCCACCATGAACAGGAGGAATGAGTACAATACCAACTTGAAAACTTTGACCTATTCTTTAATTTATTACCATAAAATCAAGATCATACTTGCTCCCTCGTCTTTTCTTTCTCCTGCCTGTGTAGCATTAATGCAGTGAAGAAGGGATGATGTAAACTTGGCCTTTTAGGCAGTGCTACTCTCCACCCAAACCTAAAATCAAAACAACAGAAATTGTTTACAGTATGAGAGGATGTTTTGCATGCTTGGCCCAACTTGTGGAATTAAAAAGTATCGTGCAAAACTGCAACCAACAAAAGTTCTAGGAGTGTTCACAGAGGACTGATTAGAGCATCGAGGAAATTAAGAACAATCATAGGTTTGTTTTGTGGTTCCACAGCAGAACAACCTTGTGACATAGTGTATATAGTAGAGCTGCAAGAGGGAAACCACAGTTACCACTGTGTGATGCAGGTGCCCACTTCACACCTCAGGGCTTCATTCAAGCATAAATGCTGAAAGTGTCAGGCAGCAGGCAAGAAAACTAATTTGTAAACGAAAGGAAGAGGGGAAAAAAATCTATTGTATTACGCTGCAGAGCTCTTATTTTTCTCCTTCCTTTCACCGGCAACTTTAAGGTGATCATTCATGGATGACAGCGACATTACCTCGGCACTGTACCTCTAAAAATGAAAGACCACTCTGACAACATTCTGGCAGCCAGCTAGTATTTGCACCTGATTTTTACCTTAGGTGGCATTGCAACTTTAGCACAGTGGGCCTAAATGCAACTAAACCAAAGCTAAGGATAGTGTTTTGTTCAGCTTTCTAGCCAGACAGATTTAATAATATTATATAATGAAGAGTGGCAATGAAAGAATAACTGCATAAAGGAAATGAAACAGGCAGAAAGATAAAAGTAGACCAGACGCTCTTTAGCTCAGAATCAAAGCAAGCATGCCAATTGGAGGAAGTGTCCTCCTGGCATGGTGGTGCTGTATTACTGCGTAATGTCCTGCAACAGCTGCTGAGAGCCTAAACCCACAGCAGCAGCACCAATCCCACCCTATCTGACCGAACAGCAAACATAATCTGCTGTTGGGCAGATTAACAGAAGACCACAGCAGCATGGAAATGAGGTTGGGCAGCCAGCATTTCAGAGAGGCTCTTCATAATCTGCAAATCCCTCCATCGAGGTCACTAGGGGGAAAACTGATGGACCAATGACTGCCTGCGATTTCAGTGCCCCACATATTGTACTAATTCAGGTGTTGTCCACATTTCAAAACTGAATATGTTACAGATAAATGTCACCTTCTTGTGCGTGAATTTGGAAGCCTAAATCAGTATGTGCTTTGAGGTCTTGACGACGCCATAATCCCCTTGTGCACAGTCACTTGCATGTTGTTGCATTCAAACCATTCTCATTCACTCTTAAAATCAAGAAAGATCATGTAAAGCTGGGGTAGGCAGGAATCTGGAAAAGGCAAAAAATAAATGAATAAAAAACCCGGAAAATTTGAAAATACACCCTCCTCTTGCAGCTCTCCTCAGTCTGTCCTAAGCCTCTTCCATTAGACAACCAAGAGCATATGCACACGCTTCATACAATAACCTTGCATTTCCTATACATTGATTTATTTTATTTTTGCGCAGCATATTCACTCAGCCCCCTTTCTTCCGCTATTTCTCTTTGTGTTTTGTCAGACCACAAATGAGAATTAGCTAGCTAGTCACCCCACGGTCCCTCTGGGTCACTCCTTGCCACTGTGGATTGCTTCAGTGGGAGTAGAGCAGGCAGCAGCTCCGGAGACGGACAGCCAGTCGATGTAGCCAGTGGAAGTGCCAGGTCTAATCTGTGTAATGGCAGCAACAGAAAGTTTGCTGATCCGGTGGGGAGTCCGGGCTGTCCTGTCCCCTGGTTTTGGGGTTTTGCACTGGCTGGATTCGGGTTGCTGGGGCCGCTGACGGGGTCTGTCTCCGGAGCTGCTGCCTGCTCTCCTCCCAGTGTTGTGATCTGTAGTGGCGGTGAATGAGGCAGAGAACACAAATTGATTCAGACTCTAGCTAACTTGAAGCTTCAGCTATGAGCCGGTTAGCAGAAGGCTAAACTATTAGCAACTTCTTAACTCCATCTCTTACACGTTATTTCGCTTATTGTTGAACTCTCTCTCAGATTCTCTTTTTGAAAAGTCTGTCTTCCTTTTCGTTGGTTACTTTGCAGCACAGGCAGTTGTTGCCAATGTTAGAATTAGCAACTTTCTCAGCACCGAAAGGGACCTGCACCTGCACCTGCATTCATAGAACAGCCGGTAGGAAGCCCTCTCTTTAAAATGACCTGCAAACAGAAGAGCAGGTGCAGTTCACTTGATTATGCTTGAAGTTTATTATGGGATATTTGTCCAGTGGCACCAAAAGTAAACTGCCTACCCAAGCTGTAATTACCAGGTGTTGGTGTTTAGGTCATCATTGGTCACTGGTATATTGAGTTACATCATACTGTAGCCACAGTAGATACTTGTTTCTTGTTTCACTTCACCCCACAATCTAACATTAATGAGAAAGAAGCAAACGCTTGTCCTTCACTCTCTCTACCTCTCCTTTTTTCATTCTTGCCACAACTGTTTAAGTTACTTTGCATATGAACAATCCGTGAATGTCTTCCAGGAGAGACTGTCTGACTGTGCAAAATATTCCCATATTAAACTTATCATGTCCCCGACCCCTCCCCAAGTTAGGGTCTGATTCGGGGATGAGGTTCAGGTTTACTTTAACAGGTTGTGGTCTTTGTAGGAGGAAGCTTTTGAGTTTGGACACTGCACATATCTCATTTGAGGTAGATTAGGCAACTCGCATGTGTCCGTCTCCGTTGTTCACTGACACTCTCAGTCTGTCTTTTCATGAATCCGTGTGCAAACACTGACTGACATGTGGCCTTTTGTCATCAGTTAAATAGACCACTAAAAGGCTACATTAAATTTAATGAGGCTTCACACTGCCAGGTGACACAAGTTACATCCCTGTCCACTCAGCTCTCCTCAAATCTTTCTCATGCTGCTTTCCTACTTTAAGGAGAATATTTGTTACTCTTTAAAGATAGATTTCTGTTTTGCCTTGTCATTTCTGAGACATTTTGGGGCCTGTCAGTTAATGAGAGCACGCTGGTTAGAGACGGCACAGCCTGTGTGGATCGTGGTGTCATTCCTCCAATGTCCTATCAGTGTGTTTGTGCTGTGTCTTGAATATTAATAGAGCGGAAGAGTGCCCAGAGTGGAATGAGTTTGTGGCTGCATGGAGCCTCAGCTTTCTGATGATGGTGATTAGCAGAGTAGAGGAAGGCAATACTCGGCTGTGTAGTACAGCAGAGAAACAGATGACTGTGTTTGGTGCCGCCTTATTTTCAGCTCAGTTTCAATGCCTCATCTGGGCTGGCGTGTCTGAGTTGGCTATGAATGTGCATTCTTATGAGCTGGCTGAGATAGAGCCGGGTTTGTCTTGTGAATAGCTCTTGCATTACTAACCTGCACTGTCATTAAGCAAATTTAAAGTTGCCCTGTGGAGTTTTTAAAGTAAATAAATGATCCTTTTTCTTTCAACATTACAGCACATCATCGTCTCTAGTTTTTAATTTCCGTATTTACTGATGCAGTTTATTGAAAAATAGAATAGAAATGACAAAAAGTCCAGAGGAAACTTTTCAAGCCACTGCAACCAAATCAACCTCTATACTTCCCGTCTGTATGCACAGTATGTTCAAAGCTCTCAGTTCAACTGAAATATAGCTGAACGTGAGGGGTGTGTATGTATGTATGTAACAAAAAGTGCAAGCTGGCACATTGTTGCATGAGTCCTACAGTCAAAATACATCAGGTACGGAAGCAATGTGTCACGTAGGCAGGGCAGAAACAGATGTTTTACCTGCTACACGGACTCTGTCTTTGTGTGATTACTGCCAGCTTCACTGTGTGCATAATTTGTTTTGCCAAGTGTTAAAGAGGTTGGTTATGAGGGGTTTGGAAGTGTAAGTTATATTAACTGGTACTGAATTAATTAACTGGATCATTTTAACTCTAGGATTCATTGACTTGATTGATTTATTTTCACGTGAAATGTGAAGGCACCCACAAGGTTGCTGTACTGCTTCACATTACCTCTGGCACAATGAGGTATTCATTTCAATACTTTTTGGACCGACTGTACTTGTTTTTTATACAGTTCTGAGTAGCTTTTACCTTTTGGTGGTTCTCGGTGCTTAGAGAGAGAAAAAAAAAAGACCAGCCGGATAAAACTAGAGAAGAGCCATGCGATGCCCGTCCTGGCGAGTGCAGCTCCCGTGGTCAGTGAAGCAGCTTCAGTTGATTATAATGGACATGCTCTGCTGCAGCAGAAGTGTGGCACTGCATCCGTGTGCCCTGTGTTTCGGCCATTAGACCAAGATTCCTCAGGATAGGCCTTTTGAACATTTCCAATATTTCACATAAGATATTGCACTGACTTTAATAAAGAAAAATCTGGTACATCTATCCCATGATTGTTAATCACAATGATTAATGCAAAACTCCTCATGATCTAGATGCATTATACTTCCTTGCATTAAACTCATTAAAAAATTTTTTATAGCATTGGACAGTGTTGACGGAGGTTTGCGCTTCCCGAGAATCTTGTCCCCTGACTGCTTTCTTATCTGTTGTCTGATCAACAGAGCATCCTGTTTTCAGCCAGTATTTACTGGAAAGATTCATCAGCTTCTACAAATCTAATACTGTGTCCCTTGTGGGACAGTGTCCGCACTGATGTGGATATTTTCGACGAAACAATTGCGAGGGCTGAAGTCTTAAGATAGCTGTAGCTCTCATTTGTATTTTTTGCCCCCCTAATAAGCTCTTTATGGACTTAAATGTTTGCCATTGGCTGCTTTATTTCAGAACGTCTGGTTATTATTAACTGTGTTTTTAGCAATGCTACAAGTAGGCCTATGACTCTGTGAATGGCAGTGTCTGTTGATCAGTCCACTTCGGCACAGATTGAGTGAAATAGTGAAATGCCGGTAATGGAGGGATTGCTGGTACACACTTTTATGTCCTCCTCAGGATGAGTTGTAATCACTTTGGTGATTCCCTGACTTCATTTAACACCATCATGAAGCCAAAATTATGGAATGCATAACTAATGACGCTCCCAAAATGAATATCTAAACAGAAGCATACACTGGTTAGCCGTGTTTAATTTGAGCTTTTGGTATTGTCTTTCAGCCCAACAACATCCACAATTTGTACAAGTCAACTGGCCATTTAGTCCTTTTACTTGTCTTATTCCACTTTTATTACATACAAGCGATTGCATCCCCCATCTGTTCCTCAAGATTATTCTGTCTTTTTCATACCCATCCTCTTCGACTGTCAGTCTCAATTACTTTCTTTAGGTTCAGTACCCGCCCCCGTTCTGCTTCCACAAAACTAAACATGTGCACACATTAGCAGAAAAGTTTTCCTCTCTCCTTGTCTTGTTTTTCAAGGTCTTGTTGAGCAGCAAGAAAAGCCCCAGAGGAATATCATGGCGACGTGCGCTGAAATTTTAATCAGGAGGAAATGGGGCGGCACAATCTCGCTTCTTTTTAGTATAAATTTGCACAGATGGACTCTTGCTGCTTGTCAGGTCCTTGTATGACACACTGAGGGCATCTGCCTGTGACAGAAAGAGGGGAAGGAGAGTGGGAGAGGGGGTGAAGCAGAGAGGTGAGCAGAAGAGGGAAAAAAGAATAGAGGAAGGAGTGGAGAGAGAGCTGAATGAATTTTAGATTAGGATCCTATACAGCATCTCTGTGTCTAAGCAGAGGCCAGTCAGGAGATGGAATAATAAACAAGCTGAAACACGGTGTTCAAGGTTTTCCCTGTGTCGGGTTCACCCAGGCAGTCCGATATTATGTGGAGGAATGATGGAGAGTTGTGATAAAAGCTTTCATTCCAAGAGAATGAGAAGTCTTTAAAAAATGTAATTTAGACGTTACGATGTAGAGTGTGGATTTCAGATGTGCAGACCAATGCAGTCTGTCTATATGTACTACTATATAGTTGTGTTACATAGTATGTATGATGAGATGAGATGAGAGTTCCCATAATAGCCATTTTTATCCTATTAGAAAAGCGGTATGGAAACAGCAAAATTCGCAAAAATTCACTCAGTTGTGCCAAAACAAGGCGACACGGTGGTGTGGTTGTTAGCACTGTCGCCTCACATCAAGAGGGTTCCTGGTTTGATCCCGGGTGTGGGAGCACTTCTCTGCAGAGTTTGCATGTTCTCCCCGTGTCAGCGTGGGTTTCCTCCAGGTGCTCCAGCTTCCTCCCACAGTCCAAAGACGTGCAGGTTAATTGGTGACCCTGAATTTACCGTAGGTGTGAATGTGAGTGTGAATGGTTGTCTGTCTTTATAGTATGCGTCAGCCCTGTGATAGTCTGGTGACCTGTCCAGGGTGTACCCTGCCTCTCGCCCAGTGTCAGCTGGGATAGGCTCCAGCCCCCCCCTGCGACCCTCAAGAGGATAAGCGGTTAGAAAATGGATGGATGGATGCGCCAAAAAGTTTTTACGCTTGCATAAGGTGGTTTTTGCCTTTGTCAAAAAAGAGTTTTAATAAATGGGATATTGAAATGCCTACACCAAATAATTAGTAACTTATAACTCCCATGACTGATCAGTATGTAACACTGTTGTATTTTACCATATATAAGAATCGTTGCATTCATTTGTCTTCATCTCTGGACAGCATTAGACCTGGCCAGTACTAGCTGACATTCATTCATTCATTCCCAGCTGACATTGAGGAGAGGCAGGGTTCACCCTGGACAGGTCACCAGACTATCACAGGGCTGACACATAGAGACAGACAACCATTCACACTCACATTCACACCTACGGACAATAGAGTCACCAGTTAACCTTCCTGTCTTTGGACTGTGGGAGGAAGCTGGAGTACCTGGAGGAAACCCACGCTGACACAGGGAGAACAGAACAGGCCCCCCCCCACAAGGACAGTGCTAACCACTTCACCACTGTGCTGCTCTAGCTGACATGAAAGAACAGTTAAAACTTGTGAGATTGCAACAAATTCCTCAAGACCTCTCTCCATATTTCCCTTGTAGATGCAAATTATTTTGTTTTGATTTCACAACCTCTTCTTCTTCTACTCAGTTTACCAGTGGAAATAGAGATACACCGATCCAGCTTTTTCAGTTTGGTTCAGTTCAGTTGAAATAGTGTGAAATACCTCCACACAGCAGATCCTCTCCTTCACTCCATGACGTATGATGTAGCTTGTGTCGCAATAGATTTAAAGGGAAAGTATTGCCTCAGGTACAGGTTGCATTTTCCAATACCCGATCCATCAATTTTGATGATATCAGGGCCAATAATCGATCCAGATATCGGATCGGTGCATCCCTACAGTGGAAAAAATCCCATCTTGAGGAGCCTAGTGTATACACTCCAAACCAGTTGATGGAAATCTCTAATTTACATTTCTTTTGTGCGACATTTCACTAAAAATTTGCTTTACAGTTTAATGGAAACACAGCTGATGTTCCTGTGTGAACATATTTTTGTCCCCATAACATGATACTACCATTTGCAAACCTTAATTTGACAGTTACCTGAACCTAACTCAAACCTCAACCTGAAAACCAAAGCCAAAATGTCCTCACTGTCAGGGTCTAACACTTGGTCCTCAAAAAGATTGAAACACAAGATAGTCACACACGTAACTCTTCAAACCAGATCTGTGTTTATATACTGTCCAATTTGTTATTCAGTGTCAGATTCCTCTAAGCTAGCAGTCTGATTAATAATTCACAGTATTTCATGCAGTCAGTGGCGCCATTTGTATTTAAAGTGTTTCACTAATTGCCTCCTCCCATCGAGCTAATTATTTCTCCATTGTTCTGTGATCCTGTAATTCAAGATGCCGAGTCACTGAAAGTCACTCAGTGTGTAGAATGACTAAGTGGAAGAAGAAACAGCCTCTGCCTTTGTATGCTGAACCGCAGTGTATCTGTCTGTATGTGTGTGGTTGTGTATATAAGGCCTCCGCGGAGTTGTGCGTCACGGCATTGATATTCTCCTCACAGGATCGTCAAGCATGAAATAGAAGAGCACACTTTCCGTGGATAAACTCTCAGCAGAACGCTGTTGGATAGTGAGAGTCTGATGCTCTGGAGAAATCTCTTCACTGACACTGATACTGACAGAGTGCCAGGGAAAAACCTTATTGTGTGTGCAGCACTGTGTGTTCTTAAAGGTGCACACTGGTTGCTTTGCAAATCTTAGCTCACTAACAACACATTTTTTTTTTTTTTACATCTTACATCACTGATGACCATTTGTGAGTGTTTCCTAAAGACACTGTAGGCTGCTGGAGAAGTCAAACACATCTGGTGCTTGAGATTCAGCTGAAAAATAGTGTTGCATTCAGAGCATAATTTGTAGCTGAGCAAATTTCTAATATAGGACATGAGTGCACAAATACACCACTCCACCTCTACAGTCAGTCTGCAGCTTTAACCACATTTTCAGAGTTCTGAGGTTGATGAATAATCTTTACCGAAACCTTACTTTGACAGGCATCTAATGAAATCTTGATGATGGGAAAAAAGGTGCCTTTTAGATCTACATAATAACTATGAAAATTAACTTGCAGATACTTGAAATTGTCCACCAATAATAAATCTGTCACACTTTACCAGCCCCTTTTGTGACATTTAAGAGTTGATTTTCTCATAAAACAGCTTATGAATCAGGTTTTCTTTTCACAGGTGTGTATGACAGCATTCATGACCACCTTTCTACATGCTTATGTGTGTCCACAGGGGGTCAACCGGTTGGGGAAGGACGCTCAGGTGGGGCGCGACGGCGTGCGGAGGAAAGACTGGCACAACTATGACGCAATCAAAAGAGATGCCTCTCGATCTGGTAGGTCCAAACCTCCTCAGAGTCCCTCCTCGTCGACTCTGTCATATAGAGATGTAGATAGAGAACTAGATGACCTGTACATTATGTGCGCAGTCTTCACAGTAGTGCAAAAATCCAATATACTGAAGAAAGATTCACACATTTATACACTTGTATCCGGATTAACTGCTCTTCTCACACACACCATCCCATTCTCTGGGCCTTATTGCTCTCCAGCTCTGCAGCAGCGGTGTAAATCTCTGCTTCGGATGCAGTTCTGCTGTCATAAATACAGTTTATATCTGGTACAATCATCACCAACTCAGTTTTATTTTCTGCTCAGGGAAATCAGCTTCTATACAAACAGTGTAAATTAGTTGAAATGGGTTTATCTCTGAAATGAGCCGTTAAAGGGGAAAAGTTATTTTGCACACTTGTTACCTTTAGGAGGGAAAGTGGATCATTTCTGCTTAATGAAACATGCATGTTTGTGAATGATGAGGGGTGTTTTTGTTCCCTGGGTATCCGCAGGTCCCTGATTCTCCTTTAATAAATCTGCACAAGTTAAAGCTGTGAAAATATGAAACTTTCTTAAGCAGTTCAGCCATTAGAGTTCGTGTTTATTTCATCATGTTTCATCAGAGGGTTTCTTGCTCTTAATGTCTGAGCTTTGATTTATACAGACCAGGGCTGCAAACAAATCTGTTTAATTAGGTAATTGCTAACTGATTCAACCCACAACAGGACATTGTGTTGTATTCTGTGTACTCTACTATTATTTTTTCTTTTGTTTTATATTATCCTATTTCTTTTTAAATTTTAGACTAGTGCTGCACGATTTGAGAAAAATGTGCCATTGCGATTTGAGTGGACAGTATCGCAATTTGCGATTGCGATTACAATATAATACATAAATGGTATCATGAGTCTTCTCGCTTGATTCAGTGTTTCCCCTACATTATATGGGGGGCCCCGACCTGACATAGTTATTGTTATGGACAGACAGTGTGTCAATGACCTTCAGCAGACTGAGCACAGTCAAACACGCTGCTCACACAGCAGCGCAGCACGGAACTGTACACACAGCAGAGCGAGCCTGTGTTGCGTTCAGGCGTTGTCACGTAAATGACAAATTCCAGCACGCCATAGCACAACACAGCAGCATGTCAAGTGGGCCGAACCCTATCAAAATTGCTCAATTTTTCATTTGTCCATGATTTCCCCGTGACACTTACAAATGTTTGCGTAACTGTGCTTGGATGTTGTTTTATGAGGCTCTGGCAGCTTTCAGTTGTCTCTTTGTCTTTAACGTTACACGGCTCGGCTTTCTCTCACATGCACTCTTCCTACTTTTCTCTGTGCTGTCTCAAGTGTTGATATAGATTGGTCGTGTTGCCGCGGGACGTGGCAACTTTAACTTTTAAACTTTTACACAGCACGTCTTTCTGTTCAGTGTCGCCGTACCTGAATCCAAAGTATTCCCATGTAATAGACGTTGCGTTTTTTTTGCCACCAACTCAGCCTGTTCATGGTCGTGCTCCTGCTCTTCTTCTGCGTCTATGTTGGTCACTGCTGCGAGCCGGGCGGTCACCTGAGCATACATGCTGCACACACCAGGACAGCTTGTGGGCGTGATGTCAACAAACTCCACACACTACAGGAGAGGTAGTCACGTTCACAGGCACACAACATTTATTTACATTAAATCGCAGCCTTTTATGCAGTTATGTAATCGCACAGCCTGACATCGAGATTGCGATTGGGATTAAATTGATCGTGCAGCACTATTTTAGACCTTTGTTTTTGTGCATCCATTGATTCATATATTTAAAACATTTTTTTCATACACTGCTGGCATGTCACTTTAGTTGCCATTTTCTTTCTTCCTCTTTTTTTTAAATAAGGTAAGGTAAGGTAACTTTATTTGTACCCGAAGGTAGATTTGGTTCACAGTCTAAGTGATGATTTGGCTTAAATTAGTATTAATTACTATTCATATTGGCACTAAAAAAGTCCCTAAGCTTTTCTTTCCCATGTAAGAGTAGCCATGGGAAAGCAACACTGATGGTTAGTTTTGCATATGATGGGAATTTTGTTCAGTTTGTGATCTGTGTTCACTCACAAGAGCGAAAACCTACTCAGCCGGTTTTATTTCAGGACGCTCCCAACCTTGAGGCTCACCACTTTTAATACTTCGCCAGAAATTATTGTTTAAACTTTAATTATGGCCATTATCTTATCTAAATGAAAGTATTTTCCTAGTTTTTTAAAGGATGTGTAGGCTTTCAGTAACTCCTGCAATATATATTTATCTGCAGAGGAGATACAGTGTGGTGGAACTAATACACTGAGGTCTTGCACTTGTCTTGATAGTGAAATCTGTGTGTGTTTGATGCAGGTAACGGTGAACAGGGGAAAGCGTTCCCCCTGACAGATGCTGACCGTGTCGACCAGGCCTACAGAGAAAACGGCTTCAACATTTATGTCAGTGACCGGATCTCCCTCAATCGCTCCGTCCCGGACATCCGCCATCCAAAGTAAGCTGTGTGTGGGTGTGAGTGTGTGTGAGGGGTGTTTACACAGGGAGGGAGGCAGTGGAGGAAGAGCAAGGGACGATGTGCCAAGATAAACATGTAGGTGTGGCCAGTTTGCTGTATACTAGCCACTCGAGGGTGTTTTATAACTGACAGTATTATACAAAGTTTATGATGCAACCACTGCAAATGGTAATAAACTATAAATACTGATAAAGTGCGCACAGTTTTTCTGCAAAAACATCTGTCTTGATAAGTTGTTTTGCGTCACGTTAAACCATGACTCCATCACTAGAATTGATTTGTAATTACATGTTAGATTTTTCTGACTAAACAAATAACAGCGACTTTTTTTTCCAGAGCAGATCCAACTGAAGCACATTGGTGTTTTTCATCCCATTTCAATCTGCCACATCAGTCATTTTTATGGACTGTGCAATGGTGACCAGACAAAGAGCACTTCCTTTTAGAATTTCCAGTAAAGTGCGCGGTAACCTCGGGCAAAACTGCCGTTTTTCCTCAAAGAAATAAATCTTGTGTGTTTGTATGAGTAGTTTCATCTGAATAGGGGCAGTAGCAGGCCACTGAGGGCCAAGAGTCTGCAGGTTTTCATTCCAGCCAAAGACTGCAGCAGGTTATTTCACAGATTGGCACTCCATCAACCGGAAAGGAAAAATGAATCACCTGGTGCAGCCTTTGGTTGGATTGAAAACCTGCAGACTCCCGGCCCCTCGTGACAGATGGTTGTTGTTCCCCAAAAATAAGGTTGACGATTGGACGAGAGGCCAGCCTGAATGCAAGGCTGACCTGGGAAATCTGTTTTTTTTTAAGGGAAGGTGACAGAAAGTCAAATAGATGATAGAATTCTGAGCTTTCTGATGATTTGAAGAGAGGCTGTTTATTTCCGAGTATGAGTCAGAAATGTTGGCACAGCTGCTTGTATTAATGTATTTTATTATGTTGCAGCCTGACCAGGCCAACTCTTAGGCTGAAGGATTTCTTTTGGTCGAATTGCCAAAACAAGTTCTTTTAGAATTTTCTTTTGAACTGTAAACTTCAACATAATATGGATCTGACTGCTGTTAGACTTGAGAACAAACAGCCTGTCACTCAAGCTGCCCGCCCTTCAATATATTCAACTTTAAGCCTTAATAAAATATAAACAAGTGGGTTATACAAAAATGCGTCTTTGTACGGTTGTCACGTTTATTTCTGCTGTAAAGTTGGACATTTTAACATGGGGGTCTATAGAGCTCGTAAGTCACGCCCCTTCCAGTAGACCCCCATTGGACCTCTAGGCTCGGAAAATATGAATGGGAGTCAGTGGAGAGAAAATTATTATTTTCTGGTCCCAGTTATTAAATGCCTTGGATTACACACGTTTTGTGTGGGTCTAAATAATATTTTTTCATTTTAAGAGTTTGACAGTTTATTGTATGATTCTTCAGTTAAAGGCTGTGGAAACAATGTAATGAGAAAGACTACATGTCTCCTATGTGACGTCACGTCATCACACTTTCCCTCCACTTCTCAACTCACAGTGCTGCTGCTGCGTCTTCTGCCACAATCTGCGGAGCCATCAGATCAAGATGCTGACGTAGCTGAAACTTCCCACATGTCCAGACTTGTAGTGGTTTTCGCCAGGCTTAAGGCTTTTGTCCTCTCCTTAGAAGAAGGCGGTGAAGTGTATCAGAGACATAGCCATGTTCCGAGTGCGAGTGGTGACGTGTATCATACGCGTCGAGAGCAGCGAAGAGCTGTAGTCCACAAAGCGCTCTCACACAAAACCTAACAGTATCAAACTTCTTCCCGCTAAATTGTAGCCTTCTTTGCACGAAAAAATATATTAAAAATTCACAAACAACATGTGTGAAATTAATGGCACAATTCAAACGGGACCAGAAAATAGTTTTCATCTAGCCATTGAAATACATTATGAGAAATTGATTTTTAAGTTCCCATGTACCGGAAACAGAAACACACAACTTACGAGTTCTATGGGCATTGACTTTGTTTTGGAGCCAGCCTCAAGTGGCCAATCAAGGAACTGCAGTGTTTGACATTTCTGAATTGGCTTCATTTTTCAGCCTCAGAGATTGCTTCTTGGACTGTACAGAACATCATGTCTAATCGTGACACCCAACCATGATTATTTTCCTCAACCATAAGAACCATTAAGGATAGACCGATACATTGGCATACATACTTTATTTTTCCCTGGCACTTTTTTTCATTTGAAAGTATGCGGTTAAGTTGAACAAAGCTGTTGAATCCTACTGTGTACAGTAGTTGTTGTTTTATTTATGCTTCAGCTTAAATATTTGTTTATTTTATAAAGACATTACTGGAAGATTTAAGAGCACTGAACTCTTTTTTTATTTGAATGTATTATAATAATAATAATAATAATATTCTACCTGTTCTACCTCAACTTTCCATCTTGTTTTAGTATTTTTTACTGTTCAATAAATGTTTCTTATTTTAAACTTGAGACCTGTAATATTTGTTATCATTGTGCAATTTTTTTGATGTAAATTGAGGGAGCAAAAGCAGTATCGGCCCCAAATATCGGCTCAAGAAAATCGGCAGTCCATAATCGGTCATTGGCTAAGGGTGATGGAAAAAAATCGGTATCAGCATTGGCCCTAAAAAATCCATATCAGTCTATCCCTAAGAACCATTGTATGAGGATACATTGAGTAGCTGCACTGAGCGCCCATCCCCCCTCCTGCACCAGTTGTGAAGGGATGACAGTGGTCAATAGGACAATATTACCCCAACACCAAACCAGACTTATTGCATTGTTTACACCTTTAATTTTCCATGCTGGATCTCTCCCAACTCATTACAACATCCACTGTTTGGAACAATTGTTCCAATTAACAGCCTGCCCAGTCTATTCACAGGAGACATGTAGCTTTACACTGACAGAAGCCGATTACACACCACACAACACCTATGTGCTTATAAACCGTGTTCTTGACAGCAATTATCAGTGTCATTGATGTCCCCCTCTGTGCACGAGGTGTGAAGAACTGATAGATGAGTGCTGTGCAGCACAGGAGCGGCCTTTATTCTGAGTGCAGGGGGACTGGGGTTCTTTTTCAAGGAGCAGTTCCTCAGGAGGAAGGAGAGTAAGGAGAACTGAAGGAGCAGAAAGTCTAGTTTTACCACAGTGGTCACGGTGAACCACAGTTGCCGCAATGCTCATTGTACTCGAGTTAATTGTGCAAGTAAATTTCACAGCAAACTACCCATTAAAGTTTGATGTTTCTCAAGTAGAGATGGGAATGTTGATTTGATGGCAACACCAGAGGGAAGGTGAGGAGGTGATCAGAAACATCAGGATTCACCCCCTGGGTATCACAGTCATTCAGAGCAAACTTCATAAATATCTAAACAGTATTTGTTTTTATATTATGCTCTGACCACAGTGGATTGAAGGTTGTTCCCCAGAAGACTGGTCCTGCTGATTTTGGTGATTTACTGACTTTTATCCAGTGTCCCTAACAGGTTAGAATATCCACTTGTCGAGCACTTGAATTGGATGTGAAAGCAAACCTTGAAAACTGACCGAATTCCTGTCAGCCTTTGCCTCCCCTTTAGATTAATGCATGCGTTGTACTGGACTGTACTTTGCCCCGAGGCTCAGCTCTCTATTTACCAGTCGATTTAAGTTTCAACCTTCACCTGTGGTCTTGAGCTTAGATTAGAAACAGAGACGTTAGATAGCGGATAGAAGTGGCTGGCCTCTGCCTTAGGGACTGCTCCTTCTCATTTGGAGGAGTCAGTTGAGGTTGTTCAGGCATCTGATGAAGCTGCCCCCTGGATGCCTCCTTGTTGAGGGAATGTCTAAATGGGAAGAGACCCCAGAGCAGACCCAGAGCTCTGTAGGGATTATATATCCTATCTAGCCTGGAAACACTTTAGGGTTCCCCTAAGAACAGCTTGCTGATGTGACTGGACTACCCTGCTTTAGGGTGGTGCCATGCTAAACTTTAGCATGTCAACACCTAAGAGTGCTATTATCCTAAATGTTAATGCGTTAAAATGCAGCTTAAATTCTCCTTTAATCATAGACTTGAGGCATGGAGGTGGTGTCCATTAAGCTGAACATTAAGTGTTCAAGCTGGGGTAGGCAGCTTAATTTTGGTGTCACTGGGCAAAAACACCCATTGAAAACTTTGATCACATAGTTATTCAGGTGGTCTAAAAGAACACTAGATGTCTGCACCTCTACTTGGCTCTGTTTTCAGGCTTTAGAAAATCTAGGCTGACAGGAGACTTGGCCAATCACAGGCTATTGTCAGGGAGAGCCGCTGTCAATCATGTCAATCACAGCTTGGAGCTGCGGTCACACTGTCAAACTAGGCAGCGCTGATCAAATATGCATCAAGATTCTGTCACTGCACTGCCTATATATTTTCTCATATTTTTGTCAGAGATGTATTTTACTATAATGTTAAGCTGTAAAATGAAAAGGTTTGCTCCAGCTGGTGGGCGATGCTTTGTTTTTGGGTTAATTGTGCTCGAGCAGTGACTGACATGATTGACAGCTGTGTTAGAGACTTCTTGGCTCTGACCGGTTGTTTTTGTGATTCTTGCTAATGCCATTATGAGCACCATGAGGAAGCAGAGGAGTATGATTTTTTCAGATCTTGTGCCTCATACGACAGTCAGCATATAGTGACATTTGAAAATAACGTTTTGTCGTATTTGCTAAAAAATATTTAGTTACGTACTGTAGCTTTAAAGGTCTACCATGCATGATTGTCAGTTATGCCAGGTTCACACTACATCATATTAGCCTGACACAACATCGTACGGTATCTGCTCGGATCGTGATGACAATGAGTGCCGTACGTGATAATCCATTGTTTTATCTCATGTAGTGTGTCATAGTAGACGACAACCAACGCCACGTCTGGCACGCCTTACGACCTCCTAACAGAAAGTCTAGCATGTTTGCTTTTCTTTTTGTTGTTCATGAGTTTTCCCGTCGTAGCCGTCACTTTGACCAAAAGAAACACAGAGCGATCTGCTGCTGTAGACAACTGTAGGTCAACAACACCCCAAGCTATTTGATATTTTCTCAAGGGATGTTACCACACAGAGTGAAAAGGGAAAATGATGGCGTGAAGCAGGAGAGACACTTTAGCAACCCGGTAAGTGCTGCCATTAGCATCAAGCTAGCAATGAATGTATTTTATTTTTAATTGAGGATAAAGGAATAACATTTAAAAAGAAGTGGCGGGGATTTTACTCACCACAACTGCAGAGGGCACCAGCCTAATACATTATAAACGGGCCGTTATTTATTATTCCCGCTTGCCTTGATAAAGTTAATGCAACACTTCCTGTGGAAGATTGATGATGATTGATCGTGGACCATCGTGAAGTCTGTCATGTCTGTTGGCTAAGTTGGTCTGTCGGCCATGGCACGATTTTATGACTCCATAATCACCTTATCCGACATAGTGACAGTCGGAACAGACAAAAATGTCGAGCAGTGTGAACCCCGCATTACGGTTTGTAGTTGCACCATCGAAAGTGTTTGCATTTTCACCTTGCCATATTTGCTTTTTTGGCGCTGTGTGTCTTGGATGCCTGCTGCTTATGGCCTGGCACCTGCTTTGTACCTTTTTATAAAACTGCAACCTCACCTGAGTTCAGTGGGGGTACATGCCCATAAACATCCCCAACACAGGAAATAGGAGGAAAAATAAGAAAATGCAGGCAGTGGCCAGAGTTTCTGTTTAAAAATAATACACTGCCACACACTCCTAGTGGGTCACAAGTGATCACTGAGAGGGATTACCTCTGTATGAGTCTCTACATTGTTTTTAGGAAAATCTTGCATTTTATATCTTTAAAAAACAGGCGGTAGAGATATGATGAGCCATATGGACCTGTGGCTACAGCACAGACTGCTGGGTTTCTTCCAGCTCTCCTCTGACTCATTAAACAACAAAATACTGAAAATAAACACACCAGCAACACTATAAATACCGTCTGCTAAACAGCTTCGGACCTGCTGACCCGATTCGTCACAGATCAGCCTTCAGCGCTTTCACTCTACCTGACAAGAGCCTTCTTTTAACCCCGCCGTCACTTTCATGTGGAAAGCAGTTTAAAATGTTTTCTCTCTCAAGGTCTCTTCGGGACAACACTTCATGTTCTCTCACATTTTTTTCCTCCACATTTATAAATCTCCTGCATCCTATGCCATTATGAAGCATTTTTCATCCCACAATATTCTAGCCACCTTCCACCAACATTGCACATTCTTTAAAATTAATACATGACAGAAAATAATTTGTACGTTCCCATAGCTGTCAGGGAAACAGTCTGATTTTTTGTGAGCTCTGAGGTGGAGCAGTAAGGCAGCTTTGGAGCCAGTGTGGGATTTATGATTTCCATGCCTTTTGGACAGCAGCGTTTTCTTTTTAAGATTCTGAATGAAAGTTATTTGTATATTAATTGTCCCTCTCCCACAGCTCAGCGCTTCACGTAGGGATGCACGATATGAGGAAAATATGCAATATTTCTGCTGCTTTGGGTAAACTGCTAAAATGTAACAAATTGCATGTTGTATTAAGAAATATTGAGAAGAAATTATTTCCAACATTTGGACAAACTGAGCATTAAACCTAACACAAAAGGCAGTGATTAAAAAGAGTGATAGTCACATTTTAAAGTGCAGTTTTCTACTGGTACTCTCTTTCAACTGACTCAAAAAATCCCTGCATGTAGTATCATATTCTTTTGTGATATGTTGACATAGCAATATTGATAAAGAAAAAGATATACTATGCAGCCCTAGTTAACAGAGAATCCAGAGGAGCACAAATGTGAGAATGTAGAGCCCACTCTTGCAAAAAATGACCACTTCATTTGACTGTGCAAGCAGCTTTCTTAGGCCCATACTTGTGTTTATTGTAAGGCAGCACCCTTATTGGATCTACAAATCTTGAAGAACGACCTACAGTTTGGGCGAGAGGGAAGTTGGATGGGTCAAACAAACACAGGACTTTTCACCCAGGAGACCAGTGTTTGTGTCGAAAAGTCAACATTGGCTTCTTTTAATGTACGTAGCCTAGTGTGCTAGTATATGTAGCATTCTAGGCCAGTGACTTATGTGACGTGTCATATGGTTAGTGACAAAAGCTTAGGGGCTTTCACACCAACCAAAGAAGGGAGTGTCGTTTGCTCATTTGGATGTATGCAGGAAGAATAGCTGATGTCATGACATCAGCTAATGGAAATCCTAGAAATAAACAAACAAATAAACAAACCTGAAAGTCCGGACCAAGGTTTTTGCTACATTGTATACATTTGGTCCGGTTGGTTTGGTTTCACACTGCATTAAGGCGACCGGACCAAATGACATATTGACGTTAACTACATATGTTGCGTCTCCCTGCACTTGACTCGTTCGAGATGAACTGCGCCTCACCTGTAAAGTAGACGAGAGCAGGCGGCTGCAGCGGGGGGCGCTGACAAAAAGCTGCGGTGAAGTCGGACAGTTTCCCGACAGTTTCCAGCAGCCTTCAGTCCGTACAGGTAGTCACAGACACACACAGTTTCTTCTTCGTGTGTGTTTTTTTCCTCCTGTGTGTTTCTTCTTCGTGTGTAGGCTAACCACCGATACTTCCTGTTAAAGGTTTTAAAGTCCGAACTATCGAAAAAAAAAGCTTCCACACTGCAAAAGTCCGAACTGTGATTTCGTTTGGGCCGGACTGAGACCACCTATTTTGGGCGGGCCAAATTTCGGGTCTTTGGTCTGGACCATGGTCTGGGGGAGCTTTCACACCTGTAAATTTGGTCAGGATCAAACGGAAAAGTCCTAAAGTCCGGACCAAACGTTTATTTTCTAAACCTAATCATATAGTTTTCTCACCTAAACCCAACCAGGTAGTTCTGGAGTGGAACTGCGACTGTTTCATGAAGCTAGGGACGTGTATAAAATGAAATATACACAATATATAGATCAATTTCTGTTCTGTTTTAGATGACTCATTGCACTTTGTTGTGGCATTACATTTGTGGTTGCAACAACAAAGTGTTTTGAATAAGTTGAAAGTGAAAATATCTAACATTACTAAATAATGTAAAAAGGAAAAATATCTGTATTTGAGTCCTTAAAAAATGTACAGCTTCTATTGCTGTCATTATAAGCAGCCAGAAGACACAATTACAGTCTCTGTGTTGTAAGTTTGTTGTGTAACTGTTAGATGTGTCTTATGCAACCAATGTTATTTTCTTTAATGATAGTCCATAATAAGCAGGGTCTTGTGTTTGAGCTGTCGTGCGATGGGTTTCAATTGAAATCCAGCCCTTGGCTCATCATGCACAGACCAACGAAAGCGGGTCAAAGTCTGACCCGACAGACAAAGGGCTGTTGTGTCCAACACTGAAATCCTCTCAACAGGACCACAGAAATTACTTGTCAGGGCTGCTCTGGACCGCCAAGGTTCCACACGCCTCACACAGGACAGACAGGGATAGGGGTGGTGCACTGGATGGTGGATGGTGGAGGGGAGCAGGTGTGTCTGTTTGATTAGTCAGAGTGACAGCAGAGTGACAGGTGTCTGACAACCAGGTGCCACATCAGTCCTCAGGGGGGGACCCAGACCTCCCAGCAGTATTCATTCATTCATTTCACTCTCACTCTCACTCACCGAGTGAATGACATGATAGAGAGACAGAGAGAGCGAGGGAGTTTCAGGCAGCCAGACAGGCCTGAGAGACTCCGAGATAATTACTGTCTCCACAGATTCCCTCTCGACTTCTCAGAAAGAGAGAGAGAGAGGAAAGAGAAAGGGATGGAAGGGCAAGCCGGCAGGTGGTATGCTTCATTACATCTTATTAAAAGAGCAACACATTGTTCAGGTTGGGCTGGTTTGAGAGCACTGCAGTGTGCTGAAGAAAAGGGCAGCGTCACTGGCTCTAGAAGATTTCCTGTCCTGCTGTCAATTAGCATTTGGAAATTTGAATGAAACACACTAAATAATTTCATAAAACTAGGTAGAGATGTTATGGCCAACAGGTCATGTGACTGACTGTAGCTACCTTTATCATTAGCTCTTTTTTTTCAAGTCGCTATCATTGCATTAAAATGTGCCCAAATTTACTATTAATTGCAAAAAAATGTTTAATAAAAGCTGTTGTATGGACTGCAGAACTGAAATGGCATAAATAGAGAGGATCCAGAAACTGGAATGAGCTGACTTTTGTAAACGGATTTTGAGAAAATTAAAATGTAAATCGTCAAGTTAAACTGTTTAGAGATAAGGGCCTGTTTATACGGTTCCGTATATTTCTGAAAATTGGTATTTATCTTTACGTTTGCACCTATCATTTACACGTAACTGGTGTTTTTCTCGATGAAAACAGATTTTCAAAAACGGCTTCCAAAGTGAAAGTTTTTAAAAATATCCATTTCGATGAAGATGTGATAGACGGAGATTTTGGAAAATGATGACGTTGCAACCCAGTTCGCACATGCCCATTAGGCGCCCAGGAACCACAACAACAATGGCAGATGTATGCCGGGTTGTTTACGTTTTGTTAGCACTTTTGGGACTTCTTACGAGCTTATAAATGAATTTTGCACTGCTGCATCAACATCACCGCTACATTGGCGCACAAAGAAGTCTGCTGTGCCCAATATAAGTAAGTGCATTGCAGCTAACTATGCTACATAATATGTAGTTTAACATTGTTTTTATCACTAGCACCAAGAGGAAAACAAATCACTGTGCATGCACAGAACGATCTTCTATGGTGTTTGACATATGGCGTATTGCTACCTATTGGCCTGGTATGCTAATGGCAGCAAAAAGCTGCCGTTTTTGAATTTTCGTGTGAACAGGGATATCGTTTTCACAACTGATCGTGTAAACCCGGAATTTTCTTTTATACGGGATAAATAAAAATCCGTTATTTGTATCAGGAGTTGCCCATGCAAACAATTTTACAATTTTCCCCCCTCTGGCAAAGACAGTAATTACGGCTGTGGCTCAGAGGTAGAGCGGGTTGTCCACCAATCGGCATTTCGATCCCCAGGCCCTCCAGTCTGAACATCGAAGTATCCTTGAGCAAAATACTGAGCCCCAAATTGCTCCTGATTGCTGTTCCATGTGTGTGCCAGTGTGTTAAAAAGTGAGTAGCAGGTGGCACCTTGAATGGTAGCCTTGGCCACCAGTGTATGAATGTGTGTGTCAATGGGTGAATGTGACTTGTTGTGTAAAAAGCACTTTGAGTGGTCGATGACTAGAACGGCGCTATACAAGTGCTTAAGTGCTTATGACGTATGCCTGCAGGTGAGCACTCCACATCTGTCCAGCCCTTAGGAGCACTCTATTCAAATATTTTTTATTTGAGTTTCTTCTTGTTTTTCTGGTGCATCAACTCCAGAAACTTATCTGGGAGGCTTCTTAGGATTTTCCTTCGTAGCCTCCACCATACTCCTAGCTGCTGCTCTGATGCTATGGTCTCTCCCCCTTTCTTTCCCCTACATCTTTATCTTGAACTGTTGACACACATAGCATCAGAAGAAAACACCAGTAAATTATTCTCTGCCCCCTTCACTCTGGCTTGTGGATGTAAAACACATCACTTTGTGTGTGCCTGCATGAGAAAGTTACTGAGACATACAAAGACCTTTTCCTCGTGGCGTTTGGCTTAATCGGCATGGTGTGAACTCATCTGGCAAGGGCTTGGATGTTATGTCGTGTATTCAATTATGTATAAAAGTCCTGCACTCTAGCTCTAGGCATGTTAAGCTTAAGCATGCAATGTTTACCATCCAAGCCTATGCACATACTTATCATGTTATGCTAGCATCAGTACATACAGCTGAGGCATGATGGTGTTTGGGTCATGTGAAAGCTATCCCGACAAGAAATAAGCAGAAATTATGACCTGTTGGTGGCACTACATGAAAAGTCATTATTGAATTATGGCAAAGGCACTATTTTGTGTAGAAACAAACCCTATAGCTATTTATATTTCACTCAGAACCAAAATGTTGGACCAACCACTATGTCACAAGTGTGGCTACAATATATGGTTATTATTTCGCAGGGATGACCCTCTCAGGTCTACGTCTCACTCTGAATTTGTCATTTTGTTTCATGTGTAGCTGCAAACAGAAGCTGTATTCAGAGAAGCTGCCCAACACCAGCATCATCATCCCGTTCCATAACGAGGGCTGGTCATCGCTGCTGAGGACGGTCCACAGCGTGCTCAACCGCTCTCCTCCACAGCTCATAGCAGAGGTCATCCTGGTAGACGACTTCAGCGACAAAGGTACAGAGGACGCTCACTCATCTCGGATTAGGAAACACACACACATTCACACAGATACAAGAGCCCAGCTGCAGGCTTGCTTGTAATAACTGAGAGTTTTAGTGGACTGTGGTATTTTCTGCCTGTGTCTCTTTCTTTCTTTCTTTCTTTCTTTCTTTCTTTCATGTATCCCCCATTTATTTGT
Organism: Epinephelus lanceolatus; assembly: GCF_041903045.1. Taxonomy (NCBI): domain Eukaryota; kingdom Metazoa; phylum Chordata; class Actinopteri; order Perciformes; family Serranidae; genus Epinephelus; species Epinephelus lanceolatus. The sequence goes on along the minus strand of NC_135744.1, from coordinate 39,118,287 downwards.
TTGCAAGTGTGTTGGTGACCGTTGCACAAATAATGAGCTGTTCAGAAACCAGAGCATTAGCAAGCTTCTGCAGAGGCCCAGATGTGATCTCAAGATGCTCTTGCTTTTGTACATCCTAAGCAGGCAGAGGGAGAAAACACACACACACACACACACACACCCTTGTGAGTCAGTGTTTCAGGAATGTACCTCACTGGCCCATTCGGTCATTTTTTAAAAGGATCAGAGAGCAGATAGCATTGCTGAGTTGAGCTCACCGCTCTACTCTTGACTGTGTGTGTCTGTATTTGTGTGTGTGTACATGTTTAAACTTTGGTTCTACTGGGTTGCCAGGGAAAACTTTGCTGTTTTTAATCACTGGATATTGGCGAGTCACTGCTGCTAACTTCTGATGTGATGATGTGAGGTTCATTATTGACCGCTGGTACATAAACATGGCCGACAGCATCACATCCTCACACTGCTGCTGGAACTTGTCAAAAAAATATAATTATATTTGTGTTAATCTTCTTTTCTTTTTAATCTTTTTTAAGATGTTAACCAATTTTTGTCCCGAGACTGCGGATTAGTTTTCAATGCAAAGCCTCTCGCTTCCTCACAGGCTGCATGAGTGATTGTGTTTGGAGCTAAAGACTGCAGCGACCTCTGAACAGATGGTGATGATGAGGGCATTGTGCGACCCTGCCAGTGTTAGCGAGGTTAGCGAGAGAAAAAATCCACTTCCTGGTGTGGATTTGTATTCTCACACAGGCAACTTAATCAGTTTGAACTCTGGAGTTAATGTACAGCTTTGAACCCTTGCATAATAAATCGGGGGACAAGTGCAATATTATCGCCGGGGTGTGAGCGGAGGAGGGAGCAAGATATTCATCATTAAGCCTGGTTCATAGCCACCGTGTGACGCATAATTTCCTGTTCACTTTTCCGTTTCCTTAGATATTAAATATTGCACTAAAGATATATGAAGGGAGAGAGAGAGAGAGAAAAAAATGAAGGATATGAAGAATTATTTTAATTGGACATTAAGAGGTAAATTTCTGCTCAAGTGTGTGTATATGTCAGTTGTTGCATGTTTGTGTGTGAGTTTTTAGCTCGATGTTACAGCCTCAGAAGGGCACAGGGGGTGTGCTGATTGTCTGGGCATCCTGAAACTCACCTGCTATTTTGGTTTATCAATGAACAACACCGTGTAAATGGTGCTGGCTAAGGTGGAATATAGATTGGAGGGAAAGGCAACTAAATAATTGCCAGAATAGATGTTGGCATTGTATGTTTCTGCACACCATGGATATGTCACAATTGCACATTATGTTATTTATGTTATTATGTTTCAGCAACACTGTGGTTAACATGTGGTTGGGTCTAGGGACAAAAATCACTTTGTTCTGGTTAGGAAAAGATCATGTTTTGGCTTAAAATGCTCAGCTTTCGGGGTTCAATTCCAAAGGAAATGCAGGGATGTCTTGGTAAAATACAACCACTTTACGTGGTGCTATCCCCACTAAAAAAGCAGTGACGAGTTGTTACAAAACACCCATGTTTGATGCCTGAAAAGCCACTTGAAAAACAGTGGGGTCTCATTTACATCACAAGTGATGCACTTGCGAACAGTCGCGGTTTACTCGCGTTTGCATTTCAGCGAGCATGTTAACAGGTAAGAGCATTCACACTGCATCCGTTCTATGCGCTGCTCGAGTAGCACTGCTTTCGCGAGCGAACTTGAAAATAGAAGAGACACTGTTTTTTTGCAAGAAACGCGAGCACATGGTTGCTGTATTCAACAAAAAACTTGTATTTGTGTGTGTTGTGAACTCTCTCGGCCACCGTAGACACCAAGACAAATGCGCTGTTTGTGCTAAGGCTAGTAACACAAAGCAGACAAAGACTACTTGCCCATTTGTAATGCTAAGTATTAATTCTCCAAGCGTTGGAATAATCACTGGCGCATGAACCTCTCCACCCTGGGCTTTGGGTCCAAACTCACTTCTTCTTCTTTGGGGTTTATTGGAGATTTGCAGTCACGGTGCACTACCACCACCAACTGTTCGGGTGTGGTTTGTATTTTGACGGGACAGCAGCGGCCGCTGCGTGACGTGTCTATTCGGTTTTGGTGTGAATAGACACTGCTGCTCTTTGTCTTGTGCTGTCTCTGTCTGATCTATCGGAGCTATCTGACGGAACGTTTGCAGCCGGATACACGATGGACTCCTGGGAGAAGTGGAGGATCGTGTGCCTGTCGATCCTTTCCGTTGAGGATGTTGAAGACGTCTACATAATTGGAATTATGATAACAGGCATTCTGCTGTTTGGAGTTAGCAGCTTCCTGATCTATCGCAAAGTTCAGAAGACGTTGGCAGCACTTTTGGCAATCGAGAAGCTGCCTGTCATGACTGAGGGAATGTGCAGGGCTGTCAACACTCAAGCTATATGTGAGTTCAATCGCAAGCTGGATGCGACTCCTGAACTCCTTCGCAAGATGGATGCCAACTTGGAGAAGTTGTCAGCTCGGCTCGGCTGAAACTGGCCACCAATTCAGACATATTGGAAGCAAGCCACCGGGAGACTCAGAGAGACTCAAAGGCAGACGAAAAAATTGCAGTGTCGGCCTGACCCAAAACAATTGTTATCGTCATTGGCTCCCCGAGATAACCAGCCTTCCCAAGGCCGTTTACCTCTCCACTCTCCTGGATGTTATGCAGACAAGATGCTCCGGCCCCATTTCCCCCCAACCACCCCCTCCTCCTGTGAACTTTGTTTCTGGATCAGAACTCTCCGAGGTCGTCTCCACGGCAACGGCTGTGTCTTCGTCATCAGTTATCAGACGGCAGAGACAATGGGTTGGGACTGAGTGGAGATGAAGTACATGCGATGTGGCCAAATGTGGCTGCGTGTTCTCCTGCTCCTGTCCTCCCCTGTTCTGTTATGTGGGGGTGGGAGGGGCGGGTTTTCAATATTTGTAGTATTTTTTTTTTTTTGTATGTTTTTAGTTTGTAAAGCGCTTTGGGGTTGCATTTTTGATGTATGAAAGGCGCTATATAAATAAAGTTTGATTGATGATTGATTGATTGAATACATGTGTGCTGCCGCTACGCTTGTGGACCGCTTTGCGAGTGCTAACGTGAACGCATCGCTGGCGGTGTAAATGAGGCCTGACGCTCGCTACAAAACACCCACATTTGGTGCCTCAGCAGCTACTGGAAGCAAAGCAATGACTTGCTAAATCACAACTGTTTTGTTTGTTGGGTGAGAACTGTCGTCTGCAGGTGCCTCACTTATGTAACGAGCCATCCACCATCCCCTCCACCTCCAGATGATGAAGTCAGCTCATACATCAGTGTCTCTTATTATATGTATGAAACGTGCAAATAGAATGTATTTATGGTTTGCAGAAACAAACAATGCCAACATTTTTTCTGTGGTGACTGGACTCAATAAATATGCTGTCAGCCAGTCACATCTCTGGACTGATTTCCCTTAAACAGCTGAGCCAATCACAGTGACACATCATGACAATAGCTTGACAAATGAAGAATCAGTGTATCGGCCCCATAAATCTGCAGCCAACAGCAGATGGTGTTTTTAACTATTAATTAGTACAATAATTATAAACAAATAAAAAAAAGTAGGTTGGTGCAGTTTTCATAATTACCATATCAGTCATAATGTTGCTGTTTTTCATGTTGCAAATAGTCACATCATATCCTAAAATGTGACATAGCAGCATTAGTATTACATTCCAACAATAAAAAGTGAAGTGTTGAATTTGAAAAAAAAAAGGGTAAAAGAGGCCGTGATGCACAGGATTAATGAGCCCCCAGTAAATCAACATATCCCTCATAAACAATCACAATATGAGTTATAGCCGACCTATCTGATGAGTGTAGAGGTGTGTGTGATTATTTTGTCACAACCTGGTGTCATTTGCATGTGATTTAATCAAGGACACTGGATGGCTGTGTGTGCGTAATGGCGCAGCGCTCTGCTGTGGCTCCTCTCTAATGGGAGGCTGCAGATTTATCAATATATCTGCCCTGCCGCTTTCACATGGCTGCAGGGATTTAATGAACTGAAGGAGAAGATTGCATACAGTATAAAGCAGCTGCGGACAACAGATTAATTTATAGATAATGCAGACTAATTTACCAGCCTCCTTGCTTTAACTACATCAAATGCGCCAGCGATAACCGTGGCTGGAGGCATTATCTTCTTGGGTTGTCTGTCCGTCCGTCTGTCCTTCTATCCTTCGATCCTTCCATCTGTCCGTCCTTCCATCCTATTCTTGTGAGCACGATATCTCAAGAACACAATAGGAGAATTTTGCAATTAGGCACAAACGTCCACTTGGACTCAACAATGAGCTGGAATTTGGTGGTCAAAGGTCAAGGTCACTGTGACCTTCTGAATTATGTTCACACAAATGTCTAGTAGGATGAAAATGTGATAAAGGCATATTATATCCAGAAGGTCAAAGGTCATCTGTACTCTGACATCAGAGTGTTCTCCAAAAACACTGACTGGCCATTTTTCAACATCAGAACTCAGGAGCAGAAGGAGAGACATTTGGTCAGATCTCAGACATGGACATAAACTTTAAGAGAAACTTGACTGATACAAAGTTACCAAAGTTGAGTGACGTAGTGCCAGAAAAACAGATGTAGTTCTGAGACGTCTATTCTCAGTCCAATTACTCAGACACACTTGTTAGCGCTAATGATCCTCCCACCTGTTTAGGCACCAAAATACCACACAGACTGGCAAAGCAAGCTACAAGGTTAAGGAAACACCAAATGGCCACCACAAAAATAGCTCACATTTCATCAGACCCTCTCAGTCAATTTCCTTGATGCTGATGTCAACAACAACAATCTCCCTGCTCCTTGGAAGCATGCTAGCCCGCAGTATTACAGAAGCCCTGTTGCATTAATTGATGCTGTTTTGTTTTGGTACCTCACAGCCGACAAGAGGAAGATAAACAATTGATGAGATGCTTTTTCAGAGTGCAGTTATATTTTCTGAGGTGCTAATTAGTACGCGGTTTCTATGTCGTGTAATTATAGCCTCACTGTTGCAGGAACAGCTTCTTCTTTCCTTTTTGAAATCATAATTAATACAACTATTCCTATTTGACTCAAAGGATACCTGATGATTTATATTTGTCTGTATACTTGGTACGCAGTGCTGAAGTCGACTTTGTGTTTTAATTAGATGGAAAACTTTCCTCTTTGGGTGCTGGAAAGTCTCAGGTGGATTGTGGACTTCTTTTCATTTCAAACTGTTTTACCTTCTTGTGGTATCATCGTAAGAGTGCTAAAGGAATTATCCTATGCTAAAACTGTACTGTGTTTTTAGGTAAACTGTATGTCTAAGACACACAATGAGTATGAGCTGTTGGAAGCTCTGATAGCGTCAGTTGGGGATTGTTGTGTGTCGAGGATTATCAGATTCAAGGCGGGGGTCAGATGGCTTTCATTGGAAGTCTCTATTTGTTTACTCCCCACTGTGCCCTGCTTCTCTAAATCTTTTCACTCTACAGTACTGCTTCTGACAGCGTGCTTACTGCCGTGCTGCTCCTTATTCCAGCCTTAAAAGGAATAATGTCTCCTTTAAGCTTAGAACTTGTAAAGAACTAGATTGAATGTAAAAAGTACTAACTGAATGGAGACTAAACAGTGGTGACAGCTGCTGTATGCCTGCAACACATTTAAAAAGAACTGGGACAGGGGCAACAAAAGAGTGTTAAGTTGTTTGGAGTGTTCCAAACAGGTGTTTTTGAACATTCCACAGGTAAACAGGTTAACAGATTCAAGTGTCAGTATTTGGTATGAAAGGGGGCATCCTTGAAAAGCTCGGCATTCACAAGCAAGGATGGTCACTCTGAAAAACTGTGGGAGCAAACAGTCCCACGGTTCACGAACAGCATTTCTCACTGCACAGTTGTGAGGAACTTGGGGATATCTCAGTCTACAGTCTGAGATATCATCAAAAGATTCAGTGAATCCACAGAAATCTCTGCACATAAGGGGCAAGGCCGAAAAACAGCACTGAATGGCAGTGACCTTTGATCCCTCAGTACAGAATAAGAATATTACTGCATGGGCTTGGAACACTTTGGCAATGCAGTATCTACAAATTCAGGTTAAGACTCTACCATGTAAAGTGCAAGTAATATTTCAACATCCAGAAACAGCACCAACTTTTCTGGACCCTAGCTTATCTGAGATGGACTGACGCAAAGTGGAAAAGTGTGCTGTGGTCTGACAAGTCCACATTTCAGATTGTTTTTGGAAATCATGGACGTCATGTCCTCTGGGCTAAAGAGGGAAAGGACCATCCAGATTGCATTCTCGGAACCCATCGGCTGTATTCGGCGCCTGACTTCTGGCAGACGGCGATACAGCCTCTGGGGGCAGACCCCCAATTTTTTGGCATTCCGGTTTGATTTGGGCGGAGGAGGCAAATTTCCATTTCTGACTTCCATTTACATATAGGTAAGTATGCTGAACCATTGCGATGGATTCAGAGTTTGCAGTGACGCCAATTATGTTCCGCCTCGTTAGTTCACCACACGGACCGTTCAACCTGGCAACAACTGCAGCCGGCTCAAACGTGATTGGTCAATATCACGCGGACTACAAACAGCCTACAACTAGAAACCAGGGCTCTTCCGCTCTTCTTCCGGAGGCAAGATCTCCGGGGTTTGCCTACAGACTCTACATTCACTGAATCTGAGTCTGTATATAGAGACTATCCAGATTGCTACTAGTGCAAAGTTCAAAATCAGCATCTGTGATAGTATGGGGTGTGTGTTAGTGCCTCTTCTAACCTCTTCTGTGAAGGCACCATGAATGCTGAAAGGTACATAAAGGTTTCGGTGCAACATATGCTGCCATCTAGATGATGTCTTTCACAGTGGCATCCCTGTTGATTCCAGCAAGACAATGAGACACATCCTGCATGTGTTACAACAGTGTGGCTACGTAGTAAAAGGGTGTGGGCTCTAGACTGACAGTCCAGACCTGACTCTGAAGTGTCAAAAATCGGTGCCTGGAAGTGGGCCTGTAGGCTCCCGACCTTGAACCTCTTGTCTCTTATCGGTTGTCCTCAGATGTCGATTTTGATATCTTAGGTTCAGCTGGTAAATACTTAAAGAAACACTGGAAACAGGCAAAGTCCGATGCAATCAAGTTTAATGTGTCAACAGGCTTTAACACATACAACTTAGCGAGTCAGACTCCGGAGTGTGACTGAAAACCTGCTCTCAGAACCCTGGCTTATATGCTGGTGGAGATTCAAATGAGTTTCCACCTCTTTTTGCTAATCTTTCCCTCTTAAGTCCAATTCTATTGGTGGAAAACCTTTCTTTGTGTCCAATTCTGATTGGGCCCATTTTTAATGGTGTAATGCAGCCTGGAATTTCCCAAATCTTCTACCCTTAGGTCTGGTTTCGCTTTCACTCTATTTTTAAAAAACATGTGAATTTTGGGGACTTTTTATACAGTCCTCAGTGCTCTCATTCATACAAGTGAACCTTTAGAATACAATATGTGAGTGTGTGTGTGTATTACATCATTTGAGTATGTGTTTCATCGTTAAACAAGACATAGTGTGTTCTTTCAGTAGGTGCATACAACATGATTACATAGTCTAGTGCTATGGTGCTATGAGTACTTTGACACATACAGCAATGTTTTATCATATTTAAGTGTAGATTAAAGAGCTTTATAATGCCTTGTACATAAAAAACATGATTATATAGGTTTCTTAATCAATTTATACATCTTAACCTTGCTGCTTGATTTGTTGGCACAAACTTTTACACTACAACTCCCATTGAAAATGTGTGAGGCATTATGAAGCACAAAATATGAAAACATAATACCTGGACTGTGAGCAATTGAAGTTGTTTGTCAAGCAAAAATGGGAAAGAATTTTACTTTCAGCCATTCAACAATTAGTGTCCTCAGTTCCCAACGACTTCTACTTTCTCCTTTGGTACTTGTTGCAAGCATAAAATTCAGAGTGTTTATTTACAAAAAAACGAAAAAGTTGATAATTCAGACATTAAATATCTTGTCCATCCATCCATTCATTTTTATCTGCTCATTCAGGGCCAGGTAGTGGGGGTAGCATGCCAAGCAAAGCACCCCAGACGTCCCCAGCAACGCTTTCCAGCTCCTCCTCGGGGAGGTCTTGTCTTTGTACTGTATTCAATTGAGTTTAGGTTAAAAATGATTTGCAAATCATTGCATTCTGTTTTTACCAAAGTTTTACAAAGGGTCCCAACTTTTTCGGTATCTGTGTTTTAAAAACCCCCAGTTATTTACAATATATTACATTATGTGTTGGTGGTGCTAGTGTTAAATGAAAATAAGACTTCACCTACATGAATTGGGGCTATTTCCTTATAGTCTGATGTTGGCTACTAAAAAAATACCACTCAATAATGTTATTATGTCTCTACAGCTTAGTTAGAAAATTAATTTCTGTAATAAATTTGCAGTGATACTATACAATCCACTTCTTTTCTCCTCTCAACCCAACCCAAAGTTTGACTCCAAGATATAACACTTGGTTAAGATACCTTTGTAGTTGCAATATTCTGATCACATAGTGGGGCAATTATGAGCAGGAAGGCGTATTCAAGGGAGCTTCAATGTCCAAAGAACCCTGAGAGTTGGCTGGTGAAAAGAATTAATTATTATGTTGTCTGAATAGGTCTTGTTTGATGTCATGTTTTTCGAATCCTCGCATCCTATTACAAAAATCATGTTTCTCTTTTATATGATTGTAAAGAACCCAGGTTGGCCAGCTGTAACCTGGTTGCTTAAGTGCATGCAAAATCTCACCTGCAATTGCAGAGCGATGATTATGATTTCCCTTTCTGCCCACGTGTGTGCGAAAAACATGAAATGACATTCAGCAATATTTACATCCATATTCATCTGTTTTTCAATAACTATCACCTTGTTAATGTAAAATGATCTCAATCCCTCCTCGCTGTCTGTGCTCATACCCTTCCTCACTCTTTCTTTCTCACTCTCCCCCGCCCACGCTTACCTCTGCATTGTCGGAACAGTTCATTCAGGCAGAACACTGACTCACAGATAACATGCAAACACTGAAACCTGCTGTTTTTATCTCCTCTCTTCCCCTCATCTCCCTTAATGTCTCTTTTCTCTCCTCCTCTCCTCTCGCTGCTCTTCTCATTTCTTTATTTTTCTTGGTGTATCTAATCTTGTCTGTTCTTGTTTCCTTTTTGTTATTTCTCGACGTTTCTTATCTTTAGCGCCTCTGTCTGTTTCTTGACATCTACACTGTTTCATCTCTTGATGTCTCTTCTTGTTTGTGCTTCTCTTTTCTCACCTTAGTGTATGTGTTTGCGTCCATTGTGGTGTGGTGAGATTTTTTCTTTCCTGCTGTTTCTGTGCAGAGTTTGAGTTGTGCTCTTGTTGTTTCTTGTCTTTCTTTGGTGTTTCTTTATATTAACCGCTCTTCTCATCTATCATTACTTTATCTTCTGTCTGTTCTCCCTGATATACTGTTTAAATTAAGTCTCTTTTTCTCGCTTTGTGTGGTAAAGGTCTTGATATGGCAAGCATGTGCAATTGATTTGGAAGTGAGTAAAAGACAGACAACTAATTTTTAATGCTTTTTTTAAAAATATATTTTCTTTCTATAATGATGAGAAATGCATATATGTGTGGCTATATAAGATAGCTGTAACATGACAATAATAAAACAAAATAAACTTTGTTTTAGTAGCGTTCATGTACCTAGGTTACATGTAAATCTACATCTAACAGATGCAGTTGCTCGGTCGTATTATATTATTTGTTGTGAATACTAAAGTTATCAGCTCGGTAGCAAGGCCAACAGAAAATGTTGTAATATATGAATGTCCATAACCCAAAAATGGGTTTACTCACTTCATTGGTCAAGCCTCTCAGCTTGACACAAACTTCTGTGGATTGCCAGATGCATGTTGGTCATCATGCTCATAGTCACAGAAAGCTTTGTGGTGCCATAATGGAGACATAACTGTCTCAGAGGAGGAAGACCTGTTCAGGGTCAGATTTGAATTCTAATCAAGCTCCACAGTTCTCTCCATTCTCTGTTGAATGATCAACCAAGGTTGACTTGTGTATTTTTAACCCGTACTCTGTCACTGACCCTTTTAGCTTATTGTTTCTCTTAGCTAATCCTGCCCATAGAATCTAGAAACTATGGACACTTCTACCGTAGTGTCACCCGTTTGTTTGTAAGCATTTTAACATGGGGGTCTCTGGGGATTGATTTGCTTTTGGAGGCAGCCCCAAGTGGCCGTTCAAAGAACTGCAGTTTTTGGCACTTCTGGATTGGCTTCATTTTTCAGCCAAAGAGGTTGTTGCTTGATCCTGCCTGGGAACATGTAAACACAGGCTCTTTTGGTCTGCATGTAGTAAAGTGTTCCGTCTGATTTTGCGCGGAATCGTACCCCGGGACAGGCATTAAGGATAGCTAAAGAGAAAAGGCCAGTCTTCACGCTGATTGCCTCTTTGGCTTCTGTAGGTCATATAGAGGTATCCGTATTGAACTAAGACAGTTCCATCTGTTTCAAACAGTTATATGGTATAGCTTTGTGTTCTGTTTTACCTTTACTTGAAATCAGTTGTCTTGTGATATTTAGCAATAAAAATTTGCAAGTATCTTATGAAAATGTATCGGCAAAACTAGTGTTTTTGATTAGGACTTCCCCTTTAATGTAATTTCTATCTTGTCAATGTTCTCTGGTAGCTGACTTGTTGTCCCTCAAAGTACTTAAACTGTGATTCGTGGCATTGTATTTTCCTCAAATAAACAAACCTTATCTACTAACATAAACATCATAACACCTCTGTAAATGCTATAAAATGAGGAAAAGTGGTTTGGCATTGACCTTTAGCAGTTGCCTGTTGGTCTATTGTTGGCATGCCATTCGCAATGCAAACACATTTAATGGCGATGAAGTGAAAATGAATGTCATGTAAAGTGAAATTGATTCCATGTACCAAAGACAGTAACTGCAGCTTGTTGTTGGTACTTGAAATCCTTGTCAGTGAGCAAGTAAAAGAATACCTGGCTACTAATTCTATTCTATTCTATTCTATTCGATTTCCCAGTCAGGATTTCGCAAAAAACATAGTACTACTACTGCAGCCTTGAAAGTTATAAATGATATAACAGAAGCCTTAGATAAAAAACTGTGCTGTCTTTCTCTCTTTAAAGACTTTTCTAAGGCCTTTGATACTGTGGACCATGACATTTTGACTGAACATCTTACAGCAGTTGGGTTTTCTGTACATGCAGTTGGATGGATTGCAAACTATCTTAAAGACAGAACCCAGGCTGTCCAGTTAGAAGGTGTTTCATCTGAGGTTCTTTTAGTCCACAAGGGGGTGCCACAAGGTTCAGTACTTGGCCCTTTGTTATTTACCTTGTATATAAATAATACTGGGGTGAATATTCCAAATGCAGCCTTTCATTTTTATGCTGATGACACAGTCATATATTGCTTTGCACCCACACCTACAGAAATGTTTGCATATCTGTAGAATGCGTTTAATAGAGTGCAAGAACAGCTCTGCCAGCTGCAACTTGTTCTAAATGCTGATAAAACAAAACTTATGTTTTTCACTAACTCAAATCAACAAGGTCAAATCGGTGTGTCATTGTCACCAGTAATGGTCAACAAATTGAACTTGTATCTACCTTTAAATATCTGGGGTTCTTGATTGATGACCGCTTGTCTTTTAAGGCTCCTAGTCTAGTATACTGCTAAGAAGCTGAAGCTTTTACTTGGATTTTATTTCCGAAATAAGTCTTGCTTTTCTTTTGGGGTGAAACTGAAACTGGTGGAGTCGACCTTTCTTCCGATTATTGAGTATGGTGTTATATATGAATGCCTCCGCTCACTGCCTCCACGTGCTGGATAGTGTGTATCATGGCGCTCTGAGGTTTATTACAAACTGTGGTGCTCTAACTCATCATTGTGTCTTATACACTAAAGTAAATTGGCCATCTTTATATGCGCGCCAGCTCGGCCATTGGTACATCTTGATTTACAAGGCTATTCTTGAGATGATTCCATCTTATTTTTCATCTCTTTTAATCCTGAATAATAGAGCCCACAGTCTCCGTTCTCAGGACTTTTTCCATTTTACTGTACCTAAGGTCAGAACAGAAATGGGGAAGAAGGCTTTTAGGTTTTCTGCTCCAACTTCATGGAACAATTTGCAGTCAGAGCTCAAACTCCAAAGCCTGGTATCTCTGAATGTATTTAAGTCCATGATAAATCCCATTGTATCCAGGCTTTATGAGTGCAAATGTTTTATTTGATCTCGACCTGATTGTGTAAATTCAATTGTTTGTTAATTGTATCTTTTATGTCTATGTTTAATATGACAATGTGTTGAAACTACATGTGCTGCCATTCTTGGCCAGGTCTCTCTTGTAAAAGAGATCTTTGATCTCAATGGGACAAACCTGGTTAAATAAAGGTTAAAAAAAAAATAATTAAAAAATAAGGTCCTCCTTGCCCCGGATTTGGTGTATCTGATCTGCTTAATAAAGACACTGTTACGAAATTACCCAAAACATAAGTTTGTAATTTCAGCACTGCTATTTCTAGCTACTTGTAGGCAAACAGATTTGATCCCAATATTTCATATCTGATAAGCTTAAATTGTCTGATAATATTGGCCATGATGATGAATCGGCTGGGCTCTGAAAGTGATTATTAATTGCAGCCAAAAATTTTTTTCTTTTGTTTTGCCCCTCTTGAACTGCCATGTGTTTTATGTGGGAGTGATATCCATCTCTTCCAAGGATCAGATCAACAAAGCTCCTGAATCCAAATAGATGAATAGAGGAATAGATCCATCAGCTTCAGTCCTAATCTCTGCTGCGATTGACTTGGGAAACTTAACTCGGCGAAAGATTGTTGGAAACAGTAAATGTCAGGTTTCTGTGTCAGTCCCTCAATCAAAGAGCAAGTGTTGTTTCTTTTTTTTCTATTCCCACTGACATTCAGCAATCATAAAGACAGAAATCCATCATAGAAAAGGCAGAGGGAGCAATCTTTCCTCTCACAGTTGCCTCAATAGAAAATAATACGATGCAGCCACAGCACCTGCTGGGTTTTGAGTAGGGGCGAGGACTGGTAAAAAAGAAAAGAAATTCCCTGCTGTCACTATGATTTTTATCCCTCTGATATGTTGCTTCTGGCCCAATATGAAACTTTTCGTCTGTGGATAAATGGAAATATCATCAGATGAGCTGTCATGGCGTGGCTGTTGTTGATTACCAGTGCTGTGTCACCTGGTTGAAATCACACACAAAGATTTTTCAAGCCCAAGTAGAAAGTACATAATAAGCTTTTTAATCTGTATTGACCTAAATCACACTCAGAGTCGAGGATGCTGGAGGCTGATAAAGAACCACTAGGAACAATTATAGATGGATGTTTATAGATGTGTTTTTTAGAAAGTATAATATATATATATATATATATATATATATATATATATATATATATATATATATATATATATATATATATATATAGGAGGAGTGAGATGGTATTTCTATTGTACCACTGTTTTTGTACCACTTCCTGTGTCCACTAGCTGGCACTCCACAACACACTAATCATATGTCATGTTGCTGTAAATCAATTGTAGACCACACCATGTAAATAAAAAGATAATTGTCAGGCAACACTTACTTCCTGTTGCCAGTAGTAGGCGCAGTGCTTATGACAAGTAATTGGCATGTTTATGTCTTCTGCCTGGAGCCTTATTGATTAACTAAAATTTGGAACAGATCGGACAAGGTACATGGAAGTTACAACAACTTCCTGTTGGCATATAAGGGGTTGCCATGGCAATGCCCTTTAATGGTGGATCTGGTCAACCTGCTTGGAGATACAAAGCAAAGTATAAAACATGATGTTTTCCAGAGATGGGGACTCGAGTCATTGTGACTTGGACTCGAGTCAACTCGAGTCACTGTTTTGATGACTTGTGACTTGACTTGACAAAAAATAAAAGACTTGAGACTTGACTCGGACTTGGAAGTTAAAGACTCGGGACTTGACTTGACTTGAGACACGATGACTTGAATGACTTGAGTGTTATTCACATCATGTTTTCGGTTAGAATATAAAATTAATAAATTAATTTATAAAATAATGTTGATTACCTGGTAGGAGCGCAGGCTGAGAATGGCGTTGTCATGATTGGATCACTACCCTGTCAATCAGTCATGCCCTCTCTACGTACCTTACGTGTTTATTGGAGAAACAGGCCCTCTTATATCACATAGGCATCAACATGTCAGCGGGAGGGGTACCGAGAGTCATCGTCTTCGGCTTTCGGAATTACCATTATCACGGCAACAGACGAACAGCACAGTGCAAGACATGTGGCATAAACATCTCGGACAGCCAGGCGACAACTTCAAACTTTGTTCGTCATTTGAAGAGCCATTCTGCCCAGTAAGTGCTTGTCAATTAGCTCATATTATCTGGTTAGTCGCTAGTTAGCTAACTTTAGCTTGATACAATACGGGGGTGGGGTGGGGGTGTGGGTCGCTTTGGTGGAACTTGTTTTTTAATTTATTTGCTAACATTAACCCCGGAAAACGTGAGCGAACATTCCAACTGGTTCATCACAAGACCGGCTGTACGTTTTATGAACGAGCAACACAGGGTTAAATGAGCTAAATGGGTGATTTTGGCCGCTGCCTTGGTTAGTGTGTGTGTGTGTGTGTGTGTGTGTGTGTGTGTGTGCGCATACATGGGGGTCGTCCCTGCAAAGTAAACATTGCAGCGATGAAGTCAATGTTTACTGACAGTTACTTATATCTTGTCTTTTCACTTTATTAAGATCAGATTCTGCAGGTAAAATTACAATAATAAGGTGACTTGACTTGGACTTGACTTGACCTACAGTATTACAGGACTTGACTTGACTTAATTTGACATAACCTGTGACTTGACTTGACTTGACTTGACCAAGAAAAAATGACTTGGGACTTACTTGAGACTTGAAGGTTAAGACTTGAGACTTACTTGAGACTTGCACATGTGTGACTTGGTCCCATCTCTGATGTTTTCCGTAGCAGCGCTATAACAGTAACTAGATATTGGCATGTAGATTTGTTCAGGGTGAGACTCTTACCAAACATGAAGCTTGGGGCAGATTGGACCATCTACCGTGGAGTAACAAACCACTTCCTGTTCCATCGTAAAACATGGAAGTTTGACACCTTGTCACAGTCACATAGTTTGAGGAAAATATCTGACTTCCTGTTTGGTTAAAGGTACTTCTCCAAGAGGCTTTATGTAAGTCTTGGGATGTCACATGTGCTGACTTAGTTTCGTACATGCAGGTGAAACCAGCTTAGGGTGGCTGCTTTGTAGAAATTTTGTTGGAGGCGCTACTGAGCCATCCTGTCACACCCAAGCACGAGACCAATAAAATATCAAATTTGTCACCAGTTCTAATAATTCCTTCAGTTTCATTCGGCCTTTGCAGTTGTCTGTGGTCAGAGCTCAGGCCCTCAAAATTGTGCCTCTTATCTGCCATAATGTAATATGCTAAATTGTTAAAGCTTCTTTACTTCCTTGAAGCCGCACTGTCAATATGTATGTACTGGCGATGGCTGAAATGACTGCATGTGATGTATAAGGTCTTGATTAAAGTGACGAACCCACAGAGATGCCGCTCCCCTCAGATCCAAGGAGCCTCAAAGCGTCATTCAGCTCACTGTTTTGGTTCACTCTCACTGACCTCATCAAAGTTGTTTGTTTCCAACCTTGCCAGCAGGCAGCTGTTTTCAGCCAAAAGTCTCTGATAAACCCTCTGTGCATGCTGGAGGAACTCCGATTGGTGTGTTTTTGTCCACGTTTGACAGATTGAATTATGCAGTGAGGGTGACGTTACTGCATTTATGTTACAGTTATGCACATCTACTTGGACTGCTGTGTCAGTGTTAAGAGATATTGTCTTTTACTCATTAAGGCAAAATGTGGCTAGATGAGAAATTATCGCTAATGTTTTGGCTGTTTTACAAAAGATTCCTGAAATAGCAAGGAAATCACATGGTTTCAAAAGATTTTGTCAGCCAAAGGACAGCTTCATATTTTCCTTTCATATCTCATCTCTGGCATGTTATTGGGCTTAGACGTCTTCATAGCAGAGTTTCATTAAACCGGGGACAGTGTGAGACCAGATGTATCCATCATGGTTAACTGTGTTCTGTGACAGAGACAATCCCTCTCAGCAGGACCGCTAAGCCACACTGCAGGAACACCTCCTGCGATGGAAACCTGTCACTGACTCCAGATTGATTGTCCAATTATTCAGTCACTGTCCAGTGCCTGATGGGATCAATTAGACAGCTGTCTGGAAAACAGCAGAAATGGGGATATTTCATTTGGGGACACTGAATGTTAGTATGAGTGAAATATTAGTGTGGGAGAAATGAAGTATTTAACTAGATGGGGATTGTACACTCCAGTGTTTGTGCTTCGAGAGTGGATTACATTTTTTCTTTTTTTTTAAATTTAACAAGTAATTAGTTCTGTATACTTGGTTGCCAATTTGTAGCTAGCAATTTGAGATGGTATGACATGTTTTTAATGGTGGTTTTAGGAAAAATGAAAGTGCAGTTCAGTGTAGAGGCAGGTGATGAATGGGCATGAGTAATAAACGTAGTCATAGAGTGCGAAATGGAGCAATAAAGACGCATGAAACAACATTCAGAGAGGGGAGGAGAGGGGGAAACAGAGAGGTGAGGTGGATGTTTTAGAGGGGAATTAAGTAATTAATGCTTTTTATCAACCTGTATTAGTGAATGAGGTCGACATCGACAGATCTCTGGCGTGTCTGACAGTGACCTGAAATACAAACAAACGTAAAAGGCATTTTGGCAATGGAATACATAAAAACACTAATAAGAGCAAGTGTAATAAAGAGGACAATTAGCACCACACATATCTCTCTTTGTGTGTTGAAATCTCAGTTCTCAGGACATCCTCAGTGTTTGGAAAAAGTTAAAAATGTCAATGCAGTGATTGTAATAGCGTTGCCTGAAAGTGATCATGTCAGTTCCTGGCAAATGAATAACACCTTAACCAGATTATCTCCCTTGTGTTGCAGTCTGAGTAAGCGTAAGAGCTGCATTGCCATTCTCTTGGCAGCAGGACAGATGGAAATTTAAAATCTAGCCAAATGGCTGTCATGGTGATGAAAACAAACACCCTCCTTTTGATGTTATAGTCCTCTGTTATATTATTTTTCCCTCTCATCAGGGGAATCATCATGCCAGTCACAATGCTTTAATCAATCCACCGCCTTAGTAAATGTACTTATAGTCATCCGTGCTGATATAATCCAATGAATTCATGATGCTATTTCTGTATTAGGGGACAGTGAAAGAAGTGCTCCACTGAAAAGCAATGTTGTGAATATCAAACACCGAACATTTTAAGATTTGAAAGTTCTCAGACAGGAAGTTTAGCAGGGAAGTCAATAGATTGACAGATTTGCTCGTGGGGGTGAAGTAAATCCGCTTAAATATTTTCCATCAGGTTCAACTTTGTTAAACTTTGACATCAATAGCAGGCTGTCTAGACAGTGCTGACCTTTGAGGAAACAGAAAGTTGGAGAGTCCAAAACAGAGGAAGCTGTTTTAGCTCATTGGCAGTGCGGCACCATCAACTTTTGTTTATTCCGCCTCTGTTGGAATGTAATTGCTGCACAGTTATGAGACACAGTAAGGAGGCAGGAGGTGATGGTACAAATTTGACTGAACTCAAAAGTCCCCTTCTACTAAATCTTTAGTTTTCTCATCATTATGTCCCCTAAAATGTCTCACTTTACTGGCTGTATCTGTGCAAAGTTCATCACTACAGACGTGTTTTCACCATCCTCTACTGAAGGGGGTGATGTCTGTGCTCTTCCCTAATATCTGAGTTTCAAACAAATGCCAGGCAAGTTCTATTAGCAACGTCACTAATACAAAAGCCAATCACTGTTTAATACAGGAAACACATATAACCAGACCCTGGAGCCTCCTTCCAGTGTCTACTAAAAACCCCATTGTAGCAGATATTGTATGGTTCACAAACACTAACGCTGTCTCAGCCAGTGCTGATGTTAACTTCATTTACCATTCTGATACATCTGTTGGTCATCGATTTTGGTGCACAACCGACTCCTCACCTTCAAACATTAATGGCTGAATCTCTCCGATGTTTCCATGTCTGGAGAGGAAATTTAATTGTCTGGATAGCAACCAAGCTAGTGAGCTTGCCACCTGACATGTAAGCTATTGGCTCATTGGGTACAGTGGTTCAGCAAGCAGCCCTGCTGGTAGTCCCTACGTCACCAAGCTTCTAGCACAGTTTTTTTTGTGAGGATGGGTAAGCTAAGTGATATTTACCAGGTGGTTTCTGGTGTCTAGGCATTTGCTATCAGACTCAAATCACATCTACTTAACAAAACAGACTAAACACGTTGCAGGCTCAGTGAAAAGCAAAAGAGAGGTGGATAGTACAGAAAACAAAGGAGAGGAATGCTGTGTAATAATGGCAAGAGGAAGTAAGACCGTGAGACAGATGCACTGAGAAACAAAGACACCACCTATCCCAGTGAAGCCAGTTGTTCCTGCTAACCCGGCTACAGTCCATGATGATCTCCAGCTGCATGAGAGGCAGGGAGGGAGGAGGAGACGTGGAGGAGGAGTGGTGATGGTGAGGGGAGGTCAGCTCACTCTTCATTAGGCTGTAATTGAATTTCCGCAGCCCGTGCAGGGAGGATGTTCAGCCCTCGCTCTCCCTGCAGGGGAGTGTTGGCTCACTCCGGTTTCCCAGCCTCTCCAGTACTTTCAAGGTTAGCTCAGCTAATGGGCTACTTTCTCCATGGATGTCTCTGCTCGCCATCTGTCATCTACATGTCTGAACATGTAGGCAAGTACATGTACCACCATGTGACTACTGAAATAGATTGGAGCAACATGCGAGAGACAGTGGCGCAGTAGACCACCTCTGGCCTTGATAACAGCTGACACACGTTGTGGCAGTGACTCAACAAGGGACCTGCAGTGCCCCAGTGTTCAAGCTGACCACACAGACTTGGAAGGACATTCATCCGTATCTCCCAAAAAAAGTTTTTAGATGGATATCATCGACGAGTGTGATACTCGTCGATGATATCCATCTAAAAACAGCAGCCTGCTCAGCAGAAACACATTGTGCTGCCGCAGTTTGAAGTGTAAATGTTGGGTTATGTTTTTTTTTCCTCTTGGTTATTGGATTCCTGATAGATGTAACAGATGGAATCAAAGGAAAGCTAAATGTTTAATTTTATCTTTTGTTTCATATACCTGCACAAAGTTGATATGCAGTACTATGAGGGATTTGTGCAAGTTCGTTTGAAAGAGGATCAGTATTAAGTGATTTTTGTGTCCAGGCCATTGAATGCATCATGGAGTCTCATATTTGTTTAGGACATTAACAGTATTATTTTACTGAAGGGACGGAGGGAGGCAAAGTTCCTACGTCATGGTGACTTTGACATCATTTCACCTTTCTTGAACTCTTCCTGGATAGCCACTACAAAAGCATTATCTTGTGGTTAAAATTCCCATCATTTCTTAAGGTGTGCATGATTGTCATGGATAGTAAAACCTGAAAAACCTGCTCCGCTACGATGTTAGCTTGATATTTCGGCTTTAAGTGGTTGATCTACAGACAACAGTGGTTACAGTGTGATCTGTGTTCAGACATTTACCTGCCACATAAATCCGTCATGATCCACCTCTGACATACAGTAGCACGTTTCCAAAAGTGCTCACCAGCTGGTCTCTGTCTTGTTCCACTGTTTAATTCTTGAAATCATCTTACTTGTATTCACCTTTGTGCTGAAATAACTATTCGGTCAATCGATGAACAGGGAAGGTTAACCATAGAATTCATGAATCAAGCAAAAGTGCATAATATTGGATTGGATTAAACCTTTTGAAAAATGTCCTACGGAAAGGTTTGTTCAGGTGAATGCTGAAATTGAGTTTTTGTGCACCTACTATATTTCTCTATGGACATAAACAATTATGTGATCTCGGAAAGGGAAGGAAAGGGGAGTCCTACTCATTCTGCAGGGTCAGAGTTTCTATTTTGTTGCTCACTGAGTGTGTTCAAAATGGCAGAGAAACACACTCTTAATCTGCGTTTGCAAACATTTTTCTCCCCGTTTACTTTTCTCTGCCTCACTCTGCAGCCACGTTCTGGTAAAATGTTGCTTCCTTTTAATAAAGCTGTGTGTTCAGAGCCGGGGGTAAAAGGCGGTGATTTTACACGAGAGGCTGCGCGAAGCAATGGAGCACGTTATCATGTTTAAGCAAGTGTTTATTTTTTTCCCTTCCTTTTTAATTGGAGTGTACTTTGGAGATGAGAGCTGTTCTCCGGGGAGGCTGACTTCATTAGCACCTGTAAGTGTCCAGGCCTGTTAGCGGAAAGGGAGAGATTGAGAGAGAAAGGCATATTGGGAGAGTTATCTTTAAACAGTGCTTGTCAGAAAATATTTAGATGTGATATCACAAACGGAGTCGAAAGTTATCTGATGTTCCACCTCCTCTTCCCAGACAAAACTTGCGCGCCTCAATTAATGTAGTGCTCTGAAGTCATTTCCTTTCCGTTTCAACACGTAGGGCGAACATGACATCACAGAATGAGACATGGTCTTTGTTTTATCTTGTTTCCATAAAGCAGTTATTATTATTATTTCTGTGTAATTGAAGTTTAAATTGAGAATTGGAGCTGCTCCCAAAGGAGCGTCATTAGCATATGTAATAGTAGAATAACTGGCATCCCACCAGCTTAATGGGGGCAATCTTAGTACCAAAACAATCATAAAGGCAAGTTACCCATTAAGCACAAAGCAAAAGAGAACGGAAGGAAAAAGGGGAGAAAGGGAGGAAATGAGCAATGATAAGAGAAATGGCGAATAAGAGATAGGGGGCTGTTTGAGCTAAAGACTTGTTATTATGTTTTAATAGTCTTCCCTGGAGAGCTGAGATGCTGTTTTTTGGCTGTTCAGCAAATTGCAAAAGCAGCTCTAAAGGATGGACGAATAGTGGCTCACATTAGGACATTCCTGTACGTTGGCTGAATGTACTGATTTTAAGTGGATGGAGACTGGTATTTATTATTCAGGATCCAGAGTGCAACGATAAATGATGTCCATGAAGATGAGCTTTAATGCACACCACTTATTTCTCTATTCTGTGGCCTGTTTTTTTGCCTCCTTCTTTTCCTCTACTTGTACAGTACTCTTATCCTTTTCATTTACCTTCATTGTTCCTTCTTCTTATTCTTATTCACCTTGTATATTTGTTGATTTTATTTTTCCTTCCCTATTATTTATATTGATTTGGCTCATGCATCTTTAGAACAACATTTAAAGAGTGGAAGAAATTAGGGAATTGATTATGTAAGGTTTTGAGTGCAAATTGATTGGAACTCTGAATCAAGCTGTCTTACATCTAGTATATGGTTTCTTTTGATAAAAAATTTAGAGATACCGGAGAGAGGCCTAAAGCCCACAGGTAGGATCCTTCCAAAATGCACGTGCATCTAAACTTACGCCAGAATTCCACTGGATGCGTGTCCGTTGTGGAACGGCTGCGCTGGTTATCCGCGCTGGTTATCCACTGTCCGTCAACACCCACCGGCTGCGTTTGCTGTGCGGAGTGGTGCAGCTCCGCCGGACAGCGGGAGTCACGAGGACCCACAAGATCTCGCGAATTCACGCATAATCACGCGCTATAACAAGATGTAGTTTCTATAAACAGAACCACAAAACCAGAGGAGTAGTAGGAAGACATCTCGGTGCACCTCCATGATTAACATCTCCTCGTCCATGGTGTCAACGGGGTGAAATGACGTCTGAAACCTCTGACCTGTTGACTTCAGGCCTGCCTCCACCCATTATGACATTTTCAAGGTGTAGTGCAGGGAAATATGATCCGCCTTGAACACTGTGTATTTTATGATGAAAATTAACTGGATGTTTTATTTCCTGTGCACGACTTCCTGCCCCGCATGATCTGCTCCGTGCTGAATTGCTGCGTTGTGCTCCGGCGTACGGCAAAAATAGAAGTCCTGCGTATCTGTTGTGGAGGGATCCGGAGCGCCGCAGCTGTGACGGAGCCGAAACAGCCGGTGAAGCTGTTGACTAGAATTGAAACGGATCAGCTCCGCTGCCTTTCCGGAGCACAGACGCAACCCACACGCATCTGGCAGAATTTGGGGGTTACTGCCTTAAACTACAGTTCCTGCTTATCCCAAAACACTCAAAAGAACAGCAGTTAAATGCAATCAATATTAAGTTTTTACAGAATGCATATTTATGGGTCTAAAAATCAATGGGTCTAACAATAAACAGTGATTCAAACAAAATCAAATTCAACAAAGACTTCCAAACACCAACTATCACGTCACAGGAGTGAGGCAGTTTATATGCTTTTTTGGAATAAACAGAAGAGGCAAAAGTGGGTAGTTTGATATCTGTCAGAACAAAGCACCTCTAACAGAGACTCTAACTCTTGATGTACAGGTGAAACAAAATAATAATTCACGTTTCACACCTGCCTGAGCATTTGAGTTCTTCAAAACTGGGGTCAGAACCAAGTTGGGCCACTTCTTATTCAGACAGGGCTGTGAAAGATTTTCAATACTGATACTTGTTTCATGTGAAAGGCTGGAAATACGTCCTCATTTCTACGTGATCCATTGAAAACAACTTGACAGCTCTTCTTTTTATGAGGTCACATGGATTTTAAGAACATAAAAAATGGGATCAGGGGCCAGCAAAGACGTTCCTCTTTTCCCTTGTGCTTGTCCTCAACAGAAGCTAGACGACAGCATGTGTGAGAAAACTTGAACTCGCAGGTCTGAGCTGGCAGGCTGCTGTTCAGACTCTGACAATGACTCTCTCAAGGACTAACAATCCCCACAGGGATATTTTTACAGCAGTCGACAGCAGCAGTACGAGAGCCGCTCGACAGGATGAGGTTTGGAGATTTAGAGTGAACACAACATCAGTGCTGCCGCGTTAACAGTGACTAACAGTGACTCTTTCTCTGTTTCTGTTCTGTCTTTATGAAGTCAGTATGCCTCGACTTTCCTCTGTCGTGCCACTAAATTTTACTCTCCTCTTTTTTTGGTGTTGCCATTTATTATTTGCAGGGAAAAAGCAAATTCTTAGATACTTTACACCTGACTGTTGACTGTGTCAATGCATTAGCTCTTATACAGAACTGTGGATAGTTTGACTTCATTCAGCCACCACCACACAAAGCCCAGAAGCAGCATCATCCTCCTGGTTTAAATGCAAGAATTACATTCCTGAAAGTTACGTGAAACCTTATGATCCTTTACCTTATAGTAGCATTCTAAAGCAAATTAGCTCCTCATGCATCGTGATTAATTTCCTTTATGGACCAAACTACATTGAGAAAGGAGAGAGGACTGGAGAACACTGATTAACTTTTAGTTGTCTTTACTGCACAACAAACAAGTGCATCAGAGTGTATCAGTCCTCATTCTCGGTTAATGTTTTAGGCCTGAGATGAGCCAGATACAAAGGTTCCCTTGTTGCATGAAAAGAAATAAAATTAAGTACTGCTTTGATATCCCAGATCAGCAGTCTTAAAAGTTGTTTAGGTAAGAATCAGCCCAAAATAGACCCAAAATGATAGCCTGGAAATCCAGACCCAAATCTAGAAAGATTTAGGGTCTGGCTATGAGTAATGCAAATGGCCCAACTCGAGGGGCGGCACCAAGCATGCATTTGTAAATATCACTGCACGCAATTGGATAACACTACGACCAATCAGAACGGGGGGGGGGGCTAACTGGTAGATTAGACTCTTGCTGTATCCGGTCGGCAAAACAGCAAGAACGTCCTTCTTGCAAAGGAAAGTTTCGAGCGCCGTCTTCTGTTCCTCTTTTAGAGAAAAAGCCAAGTCTAACTCGTTCATTGTAGCGGCCAAAGCCGTTTCAAACAACTGGTGTTCATCCGTAGCCATCTTGCAGTGTTTACTGACTGATTCCGGACTTCGTCGTCACAGCGCTGTCGTCATCTGTTTAGCTCGCCTCTGGCCCGCCTATATCAGATACACCGATGTGATTGGTGCAGCTCGGCTCCAATGGCATGGGTAATGAGCATCATTACTGATTGCCAGAGTGACTTGCTGAGCAAATTCAAATTGTGCTCTCGCAAGAACTCTGGATTTCCAGGGTACCAAAATGATAGACCTGATCCAAAATACAGTCTACCTGAACAGAACCAAATAGAGAGAGAACACCAGCACTGGCAGCAGCGTGATGGTCCATCGGGTATAAGCAGCTGTGATCAAAAACAGTAGCGGTAATAATGTCATTTTACAGTTCTCACTCTTCGTTTTATGACCGTAAACACAGTTTTGTCTTCAGTTTGTGACATGCCACATGATCAGATCTTAAAGTGAGTTTGCTCGGGTGTTAGACATATTAACACTCTGACCTGAGACTAGTAGCCATACCATGGGACCTTACCCGACCTGATTGGACTAGATATGATTTGGACCCAGGAAGATTTGGGTCTTACCGGAAGTCGAGTGGACTCCCTAGGACCGAGACAGAACCCAACCGTATTGTTCTACGCAGAGAACGTATGAGCAAAACTGACTGAAAAATTCATGTTTATTTAAAACATTGTGGGACCTTCAAATTCAAATATGCAGCAGCCCTGATAGAGATGTCAGCGTCGTGGCTGTGTTTGGAAGCATGTGTGCCTGCGCTGTAAATGTGTGACAGTGCTTGAAGGCAGAGACATGAAATTGTCCGTTCTCTCCTTTTGCTTATCAAAATGCTGCCTCCATCATTTTACGGCTTGGCGGCAAAGTGCACATCTGTAATACATCTCTTATCATTGCCTCAGTAGCTGTTTAAGCGGTGTGTATTTTTGTGTGCGGGGGGAGGAGCACAGGGGGGAGAGTGTGCTCTTAAAATCCCCCCCAAGACTGGCTTATATCATCACAGACGCTCCCTCAGCATCCTTTTCTTTTTTTTAATGACGGTTGCAAGAAAAAAAGCAGCTTCAAATATTCCTAGCCTGGCACAAGGCAAAAAAGGGAGGATGTGTGATGGAGTTCACAGGAGCAGCTGAATATTTTGGAGGAATAAATTAGCAGCTTGGCGCTTTGGTGCTGCGCCAAGACTTCTGGGAAGTAATCCAGCACCTTGGAAAGACAAGATTTGGATGCCTTATTGGATCCACTGTAATTTGAGGTTAATTGAATTGAAAATCCCCTCAGCCTCACCCAGAAAAATATTATTAAATAAATAAAAACCTCCAGTGAGGAAGACTGTACATAGGGACGAAAATACAGTATGTTTTTGGATGTTTTATGCACCTGGTTTCTGAACCAAGATAAACAGTCTGATAAGGGTAAATGCATGTATTTCCCTTGTTGGATACTTGTGGAGCACAGCCTGCCACGCTGCAATGTGTCTTCTCTTTAGCTTAGTTTTGGTGTTTGTGCCTGAATTCTAATTAACAGCTCAGAGGAAGATGCAATGCATCCCCGCAGCAGAAACAGATGGAGGGCAGCGAATGTTCGGCTGTTTGGTAAATGGGGTCCATGGAGGTGACCCGGGCCTCGATGATGTCTGAGCCCTCATCATGTCCTGGACTTCACATTCTAATAATGACTAATATGTTTGCAGACGTCAGCCTGTTCTCATTAGGGTGATTTATAGCCCCGCCAATTTTCCGTAAACCAGAGGAGCAGTATTCCAATTTATTCAGGTCAAATTAACCATTCATAATTAGACGCGGTAACCTTTCCTGCTCCCCTGTTCTCCGCTGAATGTGCTGTACATGCAATGCAAATGCCCATTGTTTAATCTCACTGGCTGTCATTAGGAAGGTTATGTAAGAATCATTCCATGCGGGGCAAAAGTGTAGCCTGAATCAATCTCCTACTGGTTAGTAGCTGCTGGGCTGATTTATTGTCGTATTATGAAGGTGAAGCCTTGGCCTTTCCTCTAAAGGTGGCACCGACCCTATGGAGCCCCTCGGCCTCTGTTTCAGTGTCAGAACCCTGCAGCACGTATGAAGTCATTCGAGAATGAGTTCAATATGGAATAATTAGATATTAGTTTTACTGGTGAGTTGCTGTATTTGACTTGACTTTACATAGTTAAATAACATAGACTGTAAAGCTGTCATATGGAAGCATATATGATAATTACTTGGTTTAATTGGAATAAACATTCAAAGGACAGCAGATAAGAGGCACATAGTAAATATGTAAAGCAGGCACACAAAACCACCCAACGTAAAGCATCACATATAGTGGGTAGATTTCAAATAGTATGTTTAAATGCCTAAGTCCTGTCAGGAAGTATAAAGAATGGACATCCTTATGTTTTTTATCACCTTGTTTGCATGGTCCATCACTTTGGAATTTAAAAAAATGTCATTTTAAATTTGAAAATTCCACAATTTGCATGAGGTTGATGAGCTGGCTTCCAGCGTTAAGGGTCCATCCATCCATCTTCTGCTGCTTATCTGAAGTAGAGATGTGGTGCCAGCAGGCTAAGCAAGTTAGTCCATGCTTTTCTCTCCCTAGTAAAGTTTTCCAGTTCCTCCTGGGGGGATTCTGAGGTGTCCCCAAGCTAGATGAAATATAGTATCTCTCCAGTGTGTTCTGGGTTTACCCGTGGGTCTCGTACCAGTTCAAAGCCCCCGGAAAACCTCCAAAGGAAAGCACCAAGGAAGATTGAAAACGTTCTTATATTGGCATACAGTTATGTTAAAGTGTCTTTTATATATTGCTTAAATAACAATATAATATAATTAATTATTTTCTTGCCTCTAAAATTTTGGGACTGTAGTTTAAAGGGCCACAGTTTCTACAATGTCCATGTGATGCAGATATAAATCAAAGCTCAAAATCAGCACCCTTATTGTAATTGTTTTAGTTGAAATGCATCACTGTTGTTACATGTTCGTACTGCACTCGATGTTCAAGTCACTAGCAGGCTTGATTATCACTTTGATGAATAATCATTCACCTGGCTTTAAGGCACAGCCTCTGGCAGTAACTTTAACACAGGTTTAAACAGGTTCATTTGAGCCAGACCACCTCAGGCAGACTGCATCCCAAATGGGTCTTTCAGGATTAACAAGCAGGGGCCTGTGTGACAGCTTGATAGACAGCACTCCTCACTCTGGTCTTGATTACTGCCCTGTCCTAATTTGGTTTTCTCTGCTTTAATAATGTCTAGTCAGATCTGGTCTTGCCCAAACACTCGGGTTTGGACTGTCTTGTCCGAGGAAGTAATGGTGGGTTTTGATGCTGTTTGACTCAAGGAGATGGGCTGTCATTTACTCAGGCTCATTAAAAAATAAATCACAGGAGAAGGAAAATAAGGATGGAGGAATAGAGTGGGAGAGACAGATCTGAGGACCTGCTGGCTTCAGGTTTGTTGGTTTTGGCTTGTCCTGCTGTCTTCAGTGTCTCAGCTGTCCGTCGGAATCAGGACTGCTTCCCCGAGAGGCAGCTGCTGCCAAGCAGCATCAAAACAGAAGGACGAGCTGAGTGACGGAAAGAAGATGAAGAGAAGGAACAAAGGAGGGACAAAAAGGAAAGCAAGAATTGAGCAGGAAGGCAACAACAGAGTGCAGAGATAAAGACGTTCTGTCTGTCATTTTAACAGCTTCGGTTTATCCTGTGAAGGTTTGAAAGGACTGCTGCCTTTCCTCCATCCTCTCCTCTGATATTCAGAATCCAATTAGTGGTTTTGTTGGAGGGGGGTTCCTCAGTGACAGTGGCCCATTTGTAAGACCTGCTATCAATGGGGAACACTGACAGAGGTAATATTTTATTAATGTCTGGCCTGTATTCTGCAAATAATGGCTCTTTTTGTTGGACCACACAACACTGTTCCCGGCCTGAAGTTTAGAGACAGATTCAGAAAAGCTAAAATGTAAATCATTTTGTATCTGAATTGATTGCTTATTCAAGTGTGTGCACGTGTGCGTGTGTGTGTGCTGGACAGAGTTCATGCATGACATCATCTCTAGAGTGTCACGTCAGCATTTAAAGGCACAGTTGAGGATTCATCACACAGGATTGGACAGTACTACCACTGCCAGGCTGACTTGCATTGGGCTGCGTCCTGAAAGTCAGAGATAACTGTATTTCGTGAATGTCACTGTCACAGTAATCGTTCCGCTGCACCCCATTCAAAGACTGTATGAAAAAAGAAATAAATATTCCCATATTCTTATTGGACAGTGAAATCCGATTCGACTGACATAATTCAGGAGTCAGAAACAGCGTGTCTTATGTGACTTTGAGGAGCTATTTTTAAGTTGGTAACCCCATTGAATTAAAGAATAAGATTGACATTATTTTATCTATTTGCTATGAACAAGCACGGTGGGAAGAGTAAAACCACCACTGCGCAGGGCTGGGTATCACTTGAAACATTCCAATACTTGCACCGATCTGAACTGTGTAATCAAAGAATCTGACAAGACATTCAATGCCAGCATAGACCATATAAAACAATGGATATAGCTACCATGACTTCACTCACTGGTTTGTGGACTCAAGGTAGGCTTTTCAGCCGTCGCCATCTTGTTTTTTTAGAGCCAGGACACTATGTGCAGACAGCTTGTCACTTAAAGCCACCATGCTGGACAGCGGCACGCTGGAGACGGGACGGCTGCCGTGGCAGGGCCGCGTCGGCGTGTCCTTGATCTTCGGTTTTCCAGCGGACCGTTCGAGCAAGTCTGGCTTCTCTGCTGCTAATGCTGCTGCCGGGATACAGCGGAGGAGGAGCCGGCTGCTAATGCTATGTACCAGGACACTGCTAATGCTGCTTGACGTGCTGCTCACGTTTGTTTCTCAAAAAAATCAGTCGGGTCGATGACCCACCTGCACATGGGATACAATGTATGATCGAAAATGAATAACAGTTGAAAGTATTCGAAATGTCCATCCCCGTCTAGCTATGATGCTAGTTAGCCAACTTTGGCTAAAGCTTACCTGTCGAGGAGAAGAGTAGCCACTTCGACATCCGATTTCAAATTCTTCTCCGCTTTCAACCGTCTCCACCGTTCAAAAGCATCTCCTATACAGACCCTCGCTTTGCCTCGAGTTTTGTCTTGGCGTTTTTGGGAATCATAACGAGATCATTTGGGTTTAGTCGCACCGTCAGCCATTGTAGCTCAGTCGTAACTGTAACTGATGCTGAGACTCTACTGACTGCGTGACTGGTAGACGGCGGTGGGTGGCGCAACAGGCCAAAACACAAATTCAAAACATAAACATGATTTGCGGACTGTAAAAACATTTTTAAATGCGAATATTCTGGCTGTACTATTGTTGTCAGTGAGATCAGTATGTTATATGAACATTATTCCTTAGTCTCTGTGACATATTAGGAGGATTTTACGACTATTTGCTTTAGATTTCTTACATACAGTTCCTTTTAATAACTTTATGAAAATGTATCCTCGCACAGCTGTCATGAATGGGGAAAGTAGCTAAAGAGACCTAAACCATTTCTTGTGCCAGGCTGTAAACATGTTTATTTCTGCTGTAAAGTTGGGCATTTTAGCATTGGAGTCTATGGGGATTGGCTTATGGAGCCAGCCTCAAGTGGCCAAAAGAAAGTGCAGTTTTTGGCACTCCTGATTTGGCTTAATTTTGTTTTAGCCCTGGAAGTTGATGCTTGGATGCCAGCCTTTGATACTTTACAGTTTCCAATGGACACATTTACTGAAATTCAGTACCCAGCCCTAAATAAATCTGTGTAGCCACAGGGGCGATAAAGCATATGTTTTCATACAGTGTTGTCCAGAAGGAGCCACATTGCTATGCTGTTGATGAGCTGAAGGGAATACACTTGAACATGTCACTTATGATTCTCTAATGTCCTTTTCAATCGTTTCTATCCAACACTGGCTGTTGTCTATTTAGCGCTATTGTTGATGATACAAATATAAAATAGTGCCGACCTTACAATTTGATGTGTGTGGTAATGATGTAGAAAATGGATATTGGGAAAAAAAAAAAAAAAGAAAAAACATCATCGCACCAGCAGTGACAGTTGGACTCATTCTTGTTTGCATGTGTGATGGAGCGGGAGCTTGGAGACTTGCTGTCGACGACAGCTTTGGTTAAAATTAAACAGTCTGTGTTCCAGGAGAAAGAGCAATAAAAAAAAAAAACACTGCTTAGTCATGTCTCTGTGGCGAAGGAGCGTTTCAGCTTCACATTTTGGGTGTCTAATTTTCACATGCATCTGTTGTGGGTGCAGTCAAGGTGAGCAACATGATATCTGGAGACATTCTTGGCCAGTTGGTTTGCACCATATGGTATTTTATCAAGACTTCCTCAAATCAAGATGGCATTAAATGCAAATGAAGTTCAGCAACATGTTGAGAACTCGAACGGAGACTCATGATGGATGGCATTAGACAGATGCCTTCACAGGTGTGAAGGAGCGATAGATGATAAGACTGATAGAATTGGAGTTTTGCCGACCTTTCTCCAAACCATAATGTTTTTTATTGGCTCTTCGAATCCTGGCCTTATCGCAGTGATGATTTACTCCTAAAAAGTTAAAGTGGCGCTTTAGTCGTCAGGCTTGATGATCTGTTTCATGGTGCTTCTCTGTGATGGTTGATGGTATCTCAGCTTTGGAAACACAGTGACAGTAGACAGACAGTAAATGAAACATGGCCTTGAGCCTGGCTCCAATTTTATTTTATTGACCTGTCAGAACTGACTTGACGTTTGAGCAGAAAGATTTACAGGCTCCATTTAGGGCAAGATTGATTTCTGTCGAAGGCAGCTCTGTGAAAAGACCGGAGCAAAACATGTATCTATAGCCTTCTCTTTGATTGATGAATGCATTCTTTCTTTCTTTTTTTTTTTTGTTTGACTTTTCTTTGTGTATCTTTGTATGTTTTCACCTTCCAGTATATTTGCAGTTTTAGCAGAAGAAGCTGCCCATTTTGTCAACAGCTTCCTCTCTGTTGATATTTATTGTGTTCTTGCAGCTTGAGAAAGACTTAAAAATAGTCCAAAGTGACTCATTTGTTGCACCAACAAGTCTGAAATAAACTATTTAAAACTCTTGCACTGTGTGATCTACTCACTAACAATAAACTGATTATTGGGGGGGCGTGTAGTATCTGTAATTCCCTCATAGGGCATTATGGATTCTGTCTGGTGAAATGTTCATGAGCATCACTGCAGTTTGAGAAGGAACACTGTCTTATGCCAAGAGGCTTTATGACCGCACGTTAGGAGGGACTGATTTAATTTCATTCCTCACAGTTGGATTCTTTCTCTTTAGGGTAACATTCTGTCTAATGACTACAGTGAAGTTATAAAAAAAAAGTCTGTGAGTGCAGAAAAGTAAGTGATTTTTTTCCCCAGTATGGGTGAGAGTGTGATGTAGGCCTACAGGGAGACATTTCGGTCTGGAGCATGTGGCATAGGCAGATGTCTTGTTTGATGGTGACTGCAAATGGTTTAGTTTTCGTTTGATCTTTTTTTTCTGAGAGAGCGCAGTAGTGAGGTTTTGCCATTTGTGGACAACTTTCTGAAGCAGCGTTCTTTCATGTCAGCACAGGGTTTGAACCTATTGTGCTTTTTTGGTGCCACCAATACTGTTTTATATTACTCTGATGCATTCACTGTTCTGATTACTGCTGTGTATGTCTCCATCTCTGCAGAGCACCTAAAGGTGGCGCTGGAGGAGTACATGATGCGGTTGCCGAAGGTTCGCATCCTGAGGACCAAGAGGAGGGAGGGGCTGATCAGGACTCGTCTGCTTGGAGCCGATGCTGCTAAAGGAGAAGTCATCACCTTCCTGGACTCCCACTGCGAGGCCAACGTCAACTGGCTGCCCCCACTGCTGGGTGAGGAACACAAACCCATCCAAGTCATCAGTATTACATGCATTGTAACCTTAACCCTATACCTGTGTCATAACCTCATACCACCATTTCCACCATATTAGCTCTGGTTCTTGAACCAGTTCTGCTCAGGATTATTTGAACCTCTGTGCTATCTAGCGAACCAGCCTGCGTCTCCACCAGTTGTGAGGGTAACCATTGCAATAAAGGATGTGTAGTCAATGGACTGTGTTGCACCATGGAAATAAACAGTAGAAGCAAAGTCAGGGATTACTCTGAATACCTTAAAACTCTTGTCCTGTTATTACAGATATTTGTTTTACCCTAAAAACAAGCTTGGATCAACCATTAATGAGACCAGTGCAAGCTTTTTTTCTTACAGTTTCTCAGTTCATTGCCTTCTCCATCCTCTCTTTCCAACCCATAGAATATGACACGCCCACAGGTGTCGTCATTGTTCACATTTCAGGTCAAGGAAAATCTGCTGTTTTTTGGTTCCAGGTGAGAACCAACTTTTTGGGTTCTGAACCAATTTATTTTTGGTCAGAATGCTCTCAATAGTTCAAAATTAGATACTGGAACCCAGACGTTGCGCTAGAATTTTTCATCGCCGGTCATTTTGACCGACATGGTCATAAAAATCCGGTCATAATCTATTTTTACCGGTCATTTTAATTTTCGTTTTTAAATGATAATAAAGATATTCAAAGACATTTAGTTTTCATTCGTTCGTTTTTAATAAATCCAACAAGCAAGTTAGAAAGTGTGCATTAATAAGGACATGAACGAAAAGATGAACAGACATCCACACACCCGTGCCATTAGCCTTCGCCCTGGACACACCGGATGGCACTAACGTGTCACTAACGCATCCGGTGTGTCCAGGGCGTTATGTAGTTATGCCTGTAGGCTCGGTGACACAAAATTAAAATTGTAATGAAGTGATTAGGGTATTGAAAAATGTGTTCGGTTATGCACTGTTGTGTTATTTTAAATTATAAACACGGTATTTTCTCCTCACGTTCCTCAGTGCATGCTGTTGTTATTTTATTTTGAAAATTGGCCGGATTCTCTCGTCTTTTCTGTGTCCGACTTCCTGTTTGGTACGATCCGCTCGATCCAGCTTGACAGAAGCGCTCGCGGCTCACAAGAAAAAGAGACAAGACGCCGAACTGAAGCGCTGCCTCCACAGGCGCGCCGCTCTGCTCAGCGGCCTGTGTGGACAGTCAGATAGGTTAACATGGGCGCTGACTGAAAACTGCCTCCGCTGCTGGGCGCCGTGCTTCGGTTCCGCGTCCGGTGTGTCCAGGGCGTTATGTCAACAACGCTACATGAAGCAGATGAATGACCTTACGCTGCAGTGTGAAAACAGCAGCCACTTAAACCACTGACTGTGCACTCCGCCGCCAAGTGGGCAGGGGTGGTAATTGCAACCGGTCAAAATGACCAACGGCCTTCAGATTTTCCGGTCATTGTTGTAAAAAAAAAACGGTCAATGACCGAGAATATCCGGTTAACGCGACCCCTGCTGGAACCAGAATGGTACAGGTTCCATGTTGGTTCCATGTGAAGCTCTTAAACATGTGAAGAACGGCCATTTTTTGTTTGGTTTTGTTTCTTTAGGGGGAAGTTTTAAAGTTCTAGGAGGTAATCTGCTGTCAATCATTGAGCCCTGCAGCTTGCCTGCGGGGACGAAAGTGAGCTAACGTTAGCTTAAGACAAACTAAGTACACTACCAGTTGTTTTCAACAGTAGACTACAAGAAAGCAAACACCTCACACATCAGGAGTCTTTAATGCACTGCCGGCTACTTTTCTGCAGTGTTTAGACTGTAGAGAAACCTTGACCTGCTGTCTGTTACATCAGCTTTCTGAAGTTATATGTTTTGCAGACAGTTACAAAACTGAAAACATAAACATCACATTGACAACATACAGTAACACACATTTTGGAGGGGGTGGTAGGAAAATGCAGTTGGCAAGCATCACTCATGCCAAGCAGCACCCAGTTACTTACTACATGGCTATCTCCCAGATCATTCTCCATACATCATATCATTCATCAATTAATTAAAGTATCACCAGCATTACTGTCTGTTATTGAAGCCAATTAATCCCAATTTAGGTAACACGGTGCAGCCTGGGTGGAACTGAGTAGAGACAAGATATGGGCACCCATCACAGCTGACTGAGTGTTTTATTTGCTTGGTTGATACGTGTATCAACCAAGCAAATAAACACTCAGTGGTTTCCAACCTGGAGTTCAGGACCCTTGAAGTAAATCTGAGGCTGTCTGAAGTGAGTTTATTTAAAGGATTTGTAGAGGGAAAAACATTTCTGCTTCACAAAAATACTTTGTTCTAACTTTTCTCTAATCTTTGATATTCTTTGACACACTGGAGACTTTTACCTCTCCAGAACTAAAAACTCTCAAAATGAAAGATTCTGAGAAGGGAACATCCTGCTTTGGTTGGGCTGCTCCCGGCTCCCAAACATCTGCAACCTGTGAGGACAAGTTGCGAGTAGATGTTTTAAAGCCGAAAAGCTTTGGAAAAACCTCTCTGCACAACCTGTTGTCATTAATCCACCAACCACTCTGCCTCCCTCTGTGTCTCTCAGACCGCATCGCGCAGAACAGGAAAACCATCGTGTGTCCGATGATCGACGTCATCGACCACGATAACTTCGGCTACGAGACACAAGCAGGGGACGCCATGCGAGGGGCGTTTGACTGGGAAATGTACTACAAACGGATACCCATCCCCTCAGAGCTCCAGAAGGATGACCCCAGTGAACCCTTTGAGTGAGTGCAGTTATTTTTGACATATTTGATATTTGCTAGATGATTTTTTCTCACAGTTATCTTACTGTGCCATGAGTACATAAATCTGAGACAAAGGGGCCTCAGTGTGAGTTGAAACTCTTCAACTCAATGTGTTAGTGCCACGCTCTTCACAGAGGGGTTTTGTGAGTGTACATGCTTTGTCAGCACTGTTTCCACATCCATTCACACATCATCTATTACACCTGCGTGCTGCCCAGGACAGTCAATGACAGGGGTGCAGTTTGGGGCTTAACAGTGTCCATATCATTTGACTTTGTCTACACTAAGATGGTCCATCAGAAAATGCATAATTTTCCTGTCCTTTCTGACCTTTTGCCACTGAGCTGGCAAATAAAAAGTTACCTAAAAATATTAGTGTGGACACAATCAGTTTCAGATTTCTTCACTTTAGAATGGATGTGATCTACAGTAGGTGATCATAGTCTGCATCTTTTGGGCGACAACAGCTATGAACATCAGATCCCATGCATGTGGCATCAGCTGATGTCTGGTGTGATGGTGACAGCAAATGGTTTGGTTTTTGAGTGAATGTGGTCACAAGATTTTGGCAATTGTCCTGAAGCACTGCTCTTTCATCATGTCTGATTTAAAATCATCTGTCTTGGAAGACCATAAGATGCAGCTGAAAGTTCCAGAAACTCAGCTCAGCTAGCTGTAGTAGAAACATCAACAGCATTTGCAAATTCAGTCCGTTTTAAATGCTTAAACAATTTGCAGATTTACAGAAAATGATAAACATGTCTAGCAAAATTCAAACTATCTGTGGGTTCCAGTCTTTCAAATGTGACGATTTGCTGCTTTATTTTGTTTTACACAAGTGATAATTGAATATTTGGGGGGTTTTGGACTGTTAGGGGGCGATCACACAGAAATGAGACGCTAGAAACGCGGACGCTTCAAAGATGCTTGAAACGCTGGAAGCGCTTATTCAATTCGCGCTAGACCAAAAAAAAAAACACAGCAAGGAGCGCCTGTGGAGCGGGAGTGCGTGCGCAACCAGGCGACACACACACACCTCCTGTCATCTCCTTATGAATCTAGTGTTTCCCTCAAAGACAGTAGAGACAGTAGCTTACATGAAACTAGTACTGAGGTGTGCGTGTGTTGTATAATTCTTCAAAATCAAATATTGTCAGGATAAATTTCTCGTCTTCGGATTGCATTGTGTTGTGCCGTAACTGACCAAACTGCCGTAACTGCCACAACAAAACAGGAAGGAGGATTTGATTTGAATAGTGCTACTGGCGTCTAACGCTCAAAAAGTTGAAAATATTTTAACTTTACAGCGTTTATGCACGTCTAAAAACGTGCGTCAAAAAGACGCCGGAAAAACGCCCGTCTAAAAAGACGCTTGAACGCCGGTCAGACGCGCCGTATCATAGGAAAACAGTTGTTTTACTGGCATCGTGCTTCTAGTGTTTCATCTCGGTGTGATCGCCCCCTTAGTCAGATCAAATAAGTTGTTTGATTTTGTAACTTTGGGATTTTGGGAACTCTTGTGTGAATTTTGTAGACTCAAACATGAATCACTTAATTGAAACAGTAGTTGAGATTAAAAATAATAACTGTTTGCACCCTAGCTGCTTGCCTGTTTTAAATCCACGTGTAGTTGGTCCTTGCCCAGGTAATACTACTCCAGTGCAGACAGGACCGATTTCGACCACAGTGTCCTTCCTCAACAAGCAGCTGCCTGTGCTGCTGGCAGGTAACCTTTAAGTAATGGAAGCCAGAATAAATAAACTATACCCAGAGACACATTTTGCTATTTGTAAGGCCAAATAACTCTGCATGTGATGCCAGACACTCCATTTGTGAGCCCTGAGGGATTAGTTAGACAACATTTCTCTATGTCTGGATGCCAAAGACTATTTGGGTACCCTGGGAAATACAGTAGGTATCATCAGGCAGGGTGGCTGTGGTGCAGGAAGATAAGAGACTAAAGAAGAAGAAATGAGCTGCAGAACAATCAGAATCAATCCTCATTTCGTGAATTAGACTGCTCTTCTTGCCCAATGAAATGACCTTCATCAGTGCAAATCCAATTTGAGTCGCAAAGATTTTCATTTTCATTCTGATTGACATTGCCGCAGCAGAGAATGAGGCACGGTGGGATGGCAAAATCCATCTTGGAGGTGTGTGTGTCTGCATGCGTGTGTGTGTGTGTGTGTGTGGGAATATGATTTTATCCCCGTTCTCATGCTTCTGTCACTGTGTCTTTTGTCAATGCCATCACCTCATTCTCTCTCTCGCTTTTCTTTCCTCCTGTCTCTCTCTCATCCCTCCTTCGGGCTTCAATGTTTCATTTAGCAATAAGCTCAGGCCTTGACGCTCTCTCTGCTCAAGGTCAATAGACTGAAATGGAGAATATCAACTTGAGCATTTCTAATTAAATTGAAATTGAGAGTTAGAATATTCATGGTGCATTGGGTTCTTTTTTTCCCTTTCATCAGTAGACTAACACTTGCCAAAGAACAGTGACTAAGGGATTTTGTCCAGCTGAAGAAACTAAAACCTGTTCTTGGCAATTGTGTCAAAACACAAGCAGGCCTACAACAACTTTGGCAACTGTCTAAAATAAGCAAAAATTATGATTGGCATCAGGAAATGTTAATCAACTCATCAAAACTGAAGAAGAGTACAAATCTAACCAAATATTAAAGGCCAAATGGAGTTTAGTGAGTACGAAAATTATTTTTATTACTGCTTTACTTTAATCTTTACAGTGTGTCAGTGTTATATAAAGACATATGTAAATAAAATATAGCCTGAATCCAAGAAATATTATATTAAAACATTAATTAAGACTAAGAATCTGACCAAGCACACACTTAAGTCTACAATAAGAAAGCACTGAGGTTTGCTACACAGCCCAGCACTTTACTTTTATGCTATTGTATTTTTCTAGTTGTTTTAGGAACTGTTGAGGTCAGTTCAGTCAATGCTGGTCAATGTTAATTCAGTGGAGCTGCTCGCTTGCTCAGTCTGCAGTTGTACTGTGCAAATCCAATTTTCCACAGTGTTTCCAAAGCAATTTCCTTCTTTGAAAAACTAAAATGTAACATGAAAACGGTGGAGAAGGTAAATTCAGACATTCAAAGCTGAACTGTTCTCTCTTTCCGTTTCGCTGAAAGAAGAATAAGAACAAATGTTTGGAAAAACTTGGCTGCACATATTTGTTGCCGCCATCATTTAGGTCGATACTGAGCTTGTACCTCACAGTGTGTGTGTGTGAACAGGTAATCAAAGCGAGTCTGTATGGGGTCCCGCTACTGGAAGGTCTGCCATTGCGGAATTTGTGTGTTTTTTTTTTTTGTCAAATAAAACAGTAGTGGTATTGTAAAACTAAAGCCACATTAGCAGCTCCTTGGGGCTGTACGAAGGCACAGTGGTGCTTAGATCTAAATCCAATGTCAAATTGCGAACATGCTCACAAAGACAGTGCTTACATGCTAATGTTGTAATGATCATGTTCACATCTTAGTTTTGTATTTTATTATGCAAATATTTTCTCATTGGCACTAAACACAACGTACAACTAAGGCGGATGAGCTGTTATTAGTTTTGAAGGTACTTGGTCATAAACCAAATTATTGGGTAAATTGGAGATTTGATCTGATGTTGGCACAAGATGAAGGGTAAGAGGATCACCAAAGTCATTCCAATTTATACTGAGGAGGACGTGAATCTCTACTTTATTACATGGCAATCTATCCAATAGTTGGTGAGACATGTCACGTGTTTTTATTTCAGAGTATATACTACTATTTCAAATTTTTAACTAAGTACTAGTCCATACCCTTTGAGTGCACAGTGGCCCACGTACATTTTCACATGGTGTGTGTTTGGGATACAGGTCATAGGAAATTGCAGATTAAATAGTCAACTGAACCCATTAAGAAGAGCAATGTATTCAGACAGAGTTTATGTGAATTTGATTGTACGATTGCTTTATTGAAAGTACAGTAGTAGCATCGCCAATAGTGGGATAGTTAGTGGGCTGAAACTGTACATTAGTAGTTGAGGTAGCACGTTGAAAAGCAGATAGTTAAAGTGTTTATATGTTGTATTGACTTAAAAGTGGGGCGCACTGGTAGCTCACATGGGAAAGGTGCGGCTAGCCCTTGTTGCAGCAGTGGGGGTTGGAATCCGGCCTTCGTTCTTTGCTGCATGTTTTCCTTGCTCTCTCTCTCCCATCCTTCCTGTCATGCTTCAGTGTCCTATCAAATATAGGCAAAAAAAGAGGCGTCCTGTTCTACATATCTACCAAGTTTAGTAAAAATCGATATGGCGGTTAGGCCTAGATAAGAAATGAGCTCTCTTGTGCCCCCATTTTGTTTGATGGGGTCAATAATGGAGGGGTCCCCTCAGATTATGTGTGGTCATATGCCTACAAAGTTGCGTGGTGGTGGGTGAAACCCTTGAGATGTTATACACCTTTATGTGATGAGCCACGCCCTCCGCAATATTCATTGCCTTATAGAAGCTCAGTTTTAGTAAGTTTTCCAACTTTTGCCAAGAGGGAACTTTAGATATTGGTCCCTAGATTATGTTCACCCAGTTTCATGCAGATCGCTCAAACTTCCTAGGAAGAGATCCATTTGAAGTGTTTTTCAAATAATTCAAAATGGCGGAAAATCTATATAAGCGGAAGTTATGGGTTCTTGAGGTAAATTTGTTCCTCATGAGGAGAGGCATCTCTGTGCAAAGTTTCATGTCTCTATGACATACGGGGCATGAGATATGCCCATTCAAAGTTTGCAATTTCAATCAGTTGCTATAGCGCCCCCTTTGGCCAACTGATGTAATATTGCTTCATTCGTATCCTCCCATGACCCTCTACCACTGTGCCAAATTTCACATGGATTGACCAAGTCAGTGAGGAGAAAAACGTGGAACAGACACACAGACAGAGTTTTCGTTATTATATAGTAAGATCCTGTGGGCAGGTGCTGCAAATCAGAGTTTTTGTCCCCAACACTACACAGCACATCTGGTTTGTGTGCATAAATATATGATTTTAATGCCACTGCGATGTTCATACAAACATAGGATAAACTAAACTGAACTAGTGTTAAGTGTTTACATGCAGTATATATCATTTATCTAAGAATAAACTCAGTTAAATGCCGGCCATCAAAATAGTATTTCAACAAAAATTCCTGAACATCAGCATCATCAGAATGCAGATGGTAACATATTGAAGGAAAAACCTGAATAAATGAGTGAAGAAATGTAACAAATGCAGATGCTTCCACAGGTCCACTGCATGGTACAATTCAGTAATTAACATCTAATCATGCTCAGTGCTCATATGCT
This sequence comes from Epinephelus lanceolatus, assembly GCF_041903045.1. Taxonomy (NCBI): domain Eukaryota; kingdom Metazoa; phylum Chordata; class Actinopteri; order Perciformes; family Serranidae; genus Epinephelus; species Epinephelus lanceolatus. The sequence goes on along the minus strand of NC_135744.1, from coordinate 39,078,115 downwards.
CAGCATATGAAAATGTTGAGCAGACCCCATTGATGCTAATTATGAATCAAGATGGCAAGAGGAAATGATCTAAGTGCCTTAGAAAGAGGGTTCATTGTTGGGGTAACGGAAGGCAGGAGCTTTAGTCACAAAGACTGTTTAACATGCCAGTGCTTTAATAGGAACAGTGACTAAATTACATCTGTGTTTAGATCGTTGAAGACATCGGTAAATAGGGTTGAAAAATCTGGCCAGCAGTGCACATTACATTACATGACCATGATGCATGAGAATTTGTGCAATATATGTAAATTAAAACGAAGAAGCAACTCCTCCACAGGTGATTGAGAATGTCAGTGTAGGGTGCAATCAGACTGTCAGCAACAAGAGTACATAGGCAGTTACATAAGGAGGAATATTATTGTCTGAATGCAGTGCATAAACCCTTCATGCAAAATCTCGGTTCGGTACGTACCTCGGTACACAAGTCACGGTTCGGTTTTTTTCAGTACAGTAATGAAAAAAATAGACAACTATTAAATTTCTTTTACTTATTGGTAACCTTATTAAAACATACCACCACAGCAGTTAACTCTTTTTACACAATTTTTGAATGAAACAAATATATATAAAATCCTGCTTTTTCACATTGTTTGAATGAAAATAGAAATATAAAAGTGAAAAATAAAATCCTGCTTTTTTTTTAACACATTTTTTGAATGAAAAATATAAATATAAATTTCTGCTTTAACAGTTTTACTCAATTAAAATAAAAAGTATAGTGCAGCTGGTCAGCTTTAAAGCCTGCTCAGATTCAGTTTTACTGGGAACTTACTTAGCTTTCCCACTTTGTTAAAGTGCAGTAAACAAAACATGCTTATATCTAAAGTACAGCTTAAACAATTTTACTCAACGCCAATGGCGTTGGTTATTTCTTTAGCGCGATGGTCAGGGAAACGCTCTTTCTTTTTAAACGATGACAATATCGTAGTTTGCACCAGATTGCTTTTTCTAGTCGTGCTGGTTAACGTTCAAACTCAGGTGGTGTCACTTTAGATGCGTTAGCATGTTAGACGTGTTTCCAAGTACATACCCGACCGCTGTTCTGCAGTGTCAGCACACTGCTTTTGTCTTGTCCACTTGTTTATTTCCGTCTTCGTATTTTACCCTGAAACCAAAGTGTTCCCAAACGGAGGACTTAAGGTTTGCGGGTGGGTCTTCAGGTTCGTCAGGCTCACTTGCCATGTTGTCAAAATGCGAGAATGCGCTGCACAAAGTGAAAGCGGAGATTTACGGTCGGACTCGGTCCGTCACTCAATTATGTCCGTTGGGGAACTAGATATTTTAAATGGTTCGGCTCGCAAAAATGGAATTAAAATAAAACAAAATAAAATAAAATAATATCCTGCGCCCAATAATTCGGTACAGGGTCGTGCCGAACCGAAAGTTGCGTACCGAACGGTTTGACACAAATACATGTACCGTTACGGTCCTATGCAACAATATTGTGCAGAACTGAAGGCAACAGTAAAGCCCTTGTGGAATGACGTCTTTAGTGCCATTAATACTGCAAATGTTTTTTTTAGATTTCAGGCTAATTTCATGTAAATTACCACTTGTTCAAATGTAATCACATGATACATATATAAACTTAAGGAAATAAATGAGGCCCATGCTATTGATTATTTTCATTATTGGGTATCATTTCTTTCAGTGATACATTGAGTAATAGAGTAAGAATTATCATTGTTGAAAAGCACAATAAACAGATTCACTAAGTGAAGTCTCTTTGAAATACACCATCACTTTTTACAAAAACATCAAAATATTTAACATTATCAATATTTACAACTGATATGGTTTTGTTGCCTTGTTAGCCGTGGTAGCTAAGCTAGCAAAGCTTGCCAAAGCTAATTACAGCCCTGTAATTAGCTTTGGCAAGCCCCCCCCACTAATTACTGCTGTGTTAAGTAAAACCAGCAGCTTTCAAATTGAAATGCTACCAACACTGTGATAAATTCTGGTGTGTTGTTTTTTTTTTTTTACAACCTGCCTCTTTATTTTTCCGCCCTCCTCTCTTCCCTTCATTTGAAAGCCAGCATCAGCTCCTGGTGTGACAGTGATTAATGTCCACGCTGTGTAAAAGCTCGACAGATTATAAAAGCCTCGGGGCAGAAAAAATTATTTGAATTTCCTCAAGTAATTGTGTTAGGCAGCAGATCTAATATTTGATGACAAACAGGGGTTTGAGCGCTAACGCTAACAGTAAACAGTGTTTATTGGCAAACATTTGTAGCTGAATGTGCCTCTGGCTGTTATTCTGGTAAATTAAACTGGAAGTGGTTGTGTTTAAATGATCCTCGTGTTCACTAGCTTCATCTGAGTTGTGAGATATCCGTGTTGTCTATCCTGAAGCCAGTGCGCCTCATTCCACACAACTCCAAGGTGGTGAAGTGTGTTTGTGTTTTTGCCCTCCGTCAAACAAGAGCTAACAATCTCCACCCCACAAATCAGAGCCTGCACAGTGTCTATGCTCTCTTTGCTAAGCTCACACACTCCAGTGACCGCACAACAGCTTGCAATCACTACACTTGGTGTAGTCATACACACACCCATGCAACACACGCCACTCCTCTGTCCCCTTGCAGCCACCGTTGTTTATCCTTTATCTCCTTATGAAAGTCGGTCCACATTGCATTCTATTCAGCACTACTCCAGGGAGGCAAAGTGTCAGCTGTGTGTTTTCTTCCTCCAACATGCAAGTAACAAGTCTTGGACAATGAAGTGCTCAAACCCACTGTACCCAGTCAAGCAAGTCAGCAGCGTGACAAACATATTTAAAGAGTTGGAGAGGGTAACGTCTATGCCTCCTGTGTCTCTACTAAAATCCTACAAGTTTGTCAAGCGTGGATCACAGGATTTAAAATCTACACTTTATTAGAAAGACAAGAGAAATGCATTGCAGTCCTAAAATGTTATAACAGTGGAATGTCTAGAAGAAGGTCTCAGGGCCTGTCCACCATGTTGTCCGTAGGAAGGCAGGGAAAGTAGAGTGTGATATTGCCGGTCGTGTATTTTTTGAAGTTTTACAAGGTGTAATGTGTATTCGAGGGCTCACTCATGCTTACTCACTCCTTGACTGCACTTGTAACCCCATCCCTGTAATGATGAAATGTCAAGCAAATTTTTCTTTCATTTCACTTTGTGTCTGAGTTTATTTGCTCAAACTTTTCTTGAATATGAATATATATTTGTACAGGTTTGGAGTGTTACATTACCGATCCTTGAATGGATGGAGGAAAGAGTCACTTGGTGGTGTACTGCTGTTAGCCGGCAGAAGAAGGCTGGGAAGGTGTGGTTTCAGCTGCAGTCTTTGTGGTGTCCTTTGTTCCAAAGGTTCTGATCCGAGGAAGCTGGTCACTCGGGGTCCTTGTAGAGTTAGACGCTGGGTGCTAACTCACTTAGTTCCTTGTTGCTGGAAAGCTAGTTGCAGACCTTGTGTTTGCAACTCTACCTTTCTGTTTCAGGTCAGAGAGTCTGTGATCAATTGTCCTCCCTTTAGTGGTTTGGGGTACGGAGCAGGGGTTTGGGTCTCTGCTGTTCCAGGCCCAACCGGAAAGAGGTGTACAGCTGCTACAGCAGCTGGAGCAAGAAGAGAAAAAAATCTGTTGGAAGGGAGCAGATCTACAGATGCCTGTGACATCAGAGTCACATGTCCTGAAAAAGTCCTGTCCAATCAAGTTGTGAGACTTGTGTCTCACTGAGATGTGAGGTGAGACCTCCTGTGGAGATGGGTGTCTCCTAGCTGTCTTTGTTTGGAGAACAAAGAGCATGCAGAGGAAAAAGCTTTTAAATCTCCAGTTATGATTTTACCAAATGATAAATCATCTGTGGTCCTGTGAATCCCAACAACACCATGGACGAGGAGATGTTAATCATGGAGGTACACCGAGATGTCTTCCTACTACTCCTCTGGTTTTGTGGTTCGGTTTATAGAAACTACATCTTGTTATATCGCGCGATTATGCGTGAATTCGCGAGATCTCGTGAGTCCTCGTGACTCCCACTGTCCGGCGGAGCTACACCGCTGCGCACAGCAAACGCAGCGGGTGGACAGTGGAGCACGCAGCGGATAACCAGCACAGCCGTTCTGCAACGGAGACACATGTAGTGGAATTCCGGCGTTAGGCTGCCCCAGTCACCAGGCATTGGAGCCCAACTGCCTAACGCTTCCGTGTAAGCCTTGTCATGAGGCACTGACAGAAGTTTTGGATTGTAGCCCTTGACATCCTAAGATTTGGAAGAACTGTTCTTCCATGAAACCCTCCACATCACAGCTCTTTCCTCATAGAGCTACCAGCAATAGCTAATAGAGCTAGTGGACTGAAAGCCTGTACCGCCTATTATCGCAAAAACAAATGTCTTTCGCTCCATGGGACCATTTTTCCACAAATATGGCACACTCTCACCCAAACAGAAGCACATGGCACACAACGTAAACTGACCTTCCTACTATAGTGATAATTCAGGAGGCGAATGCTTGCACTGATATGTCATTAATTTTTCCTCGAAATGCCTGTCTTGCAAACGTTACATTTTTTGCTGTTGTTCCAAAGTGCATGTGTGTGACTTTACTGAGGCATTTCAGGGCGGAGATCCTTTCACACTGTTGTCAGGTATGGGACACTTTAAACATGAATGTAAACAGTCTAAGCAAAACATGTGGATCTAAGGAAATGATTAGGAATTTAGCATCAAGGTCTGTAATGTCAGTGTAGCCTTTGAACCATTATTCCTGATCTAAGAACTCAGTTGACTCAGAAACTCCAGTTGAGAGTCATAAAGCTCAATTTTTTTTTTGCTTAAGTCAAAACATTTTAAACTTAACTCAGTTCAGATTTGCTCTTCTAGAATCTTCCCAGTTGCTTTCACTACAATTGAGCCACCTCAAAATTTTTGAGTGTTTTGGCAAGGTACCCCAGCACACTGGATTTGAAGTGAGACATAATTCTACCCTGTGCCTCCTTTTGTTATATGAATGTGTCTTGAATTACCTCAGACACAGGGCAAAACTGCTTCTAGTGGAACACTTTTCTTCCATATGGCCTCCTTTTTTGATGTGGTTAAGGTCAGAGTAAGAAAAAGCACGGTGGAGAGCAACCAACGTCTATCTTGTATTATTTCATAGTTCAATACACAAAATGCTCTCCAAATAAAAAGTTTCTTTCTCTTCCCTACTGCACCCCCTGTTTCTACCACTGGTGTCCTGGTGAGAAGCTGCTCAATACATTTCATTCAGTTCCACTCCAGGGAGGAGCTCCCTCTGCGCTCCGAGCCGAGGACCATTATGTTTGGCACCACAGAGCTTGTCATACCAGTCAGATTTCACAATGGTTTGGATGAGTTAATTGGGTTTGCACTGTGCAGACTGTCACTGGGTTGCTAAACACAGTCACATACAGCAGGAAAATACACAGTTCTTGGGAGGAATAAACTCTCACAGTCTGTGAGCAGTAATAAAATATTAGACCTGCATTTCTCTTGATTCAGTCTTATGTGGTCAGAAGTAGGTCCTTGTTATTTACCAGTTTATAGGATCAAATTGAGCTGTACAGCATGCAGTCATATTCACAAATCTAGTTTGGATGTTCAAGGAAAACAAGTGAGATGGGAGCTGTCTACAGTAATGAAGGATACGCCTTCTTTTATGAATAATGCCAGGGCTCAGACCTGTTCAGGTTGAAAAGACAGGTTTAACCACATTCTAATATTCATCACCAGCTTGTGATTCTGTGTGTGTGCATGTCATCATGGCAAAATGTGGTCCTGATGGCACCTGTTATGGCAGGAACTATTACAAAAGCTGTTTTGAGTATGTTGCTAGGTGTTAATATGTCTGTGTGTCTGCCCGTAAACAGCTTTTGTGAGTGTGATTGCGTCAAAGCAATGCAAAATGCAGTCACGAAACCTTCCAGATTCATAGTTGAGATCATAATGAAGGCCAAGTTCGAAGATGGGTGTGGTTCGAGCAAGGCGCTGGAAGCATGGGGTAGGAACTTTATACCTCTGGCCCAAAAAAATATTTGGTTTTTCTTCTTCAGTTGAATAAACGCTTTATACTTGAAACTATTTTTGAATGTAAGTATGTGTAAAAAAGACAGACTGTTGATATCGTTCATATCTGTGGATCGACACCCTGATCACCACGGTAGATCAGATCGGTGCACCGACAGAGGAAACCATTAGGTATGCTTACCTCCTCTAGTTTTCAAAGTTGGCCCCGATGTATTGGTAGTCTCATAATTTTGTCATTTTCATAAAATTTACCAAAAAACTCAGACATCAGAAAAACACAAACCTCATGGAAATGAAGCAATAAGTAATCTGAACAACTTTCTTCTCTGTGTAGACAGATGTTCTTTGTATTCTACAAGAATATTGAATAAGACACAAACAAAAATAAATCTGGATTTTACTTTTTCATTATCCCTGTCATCACTGCATTTTTCACTTCTATCTGCCTCACTGTACTCTATCTGTGCTGCTGAAACAGTCAGATGTGATATCTGTGTGGCTGTCAGGAATCCCTGTTTATACAGAGCAGTATATTTACTACCATTTTCATTTTGCTCTTTAAAATCCCCACAATGGAACAAAAAAAGCAGCGTCAATGCCATGTTCACAACTCTCTGCTGCCAACTCCACAGAGCATTTTATAGATGTGCAAATCATTTGTGCGACACAATACCTGTCAGCGATGACGCAGAATGATGATTCATAAGTGTCAGAAATATCAATGTGCTGCTTCCATGAGGTAAACTGTTGAGTGTGTGTTGTATAGAGAGAAATGTCTGAGTTACTGAGAGAGTAATTTCAGACGTAGCCTATTTGTCTGTATGGTCTCTTAATAGCTACACTACATACCACCAGAGCTTTAAGTACTGCCTCTGTTATGACTAAACACACAGTACACCCTGGCAACCATGCAGTGCTTCCTAGCAACAGCCTTGAATTACCATGACAGTTATCCTAAATAACAGGAGATCATCTTGTGGAATTTTGGTCATGGTGATGAAAGATTGTACCTCAATGTCATATTGTTCATCACACTTTTACTGTATCACACTAACTGTATTCTACATGTCTTCCAGGTCACCAGTTATGGCCGGTGGGCTGTTTGCTGTGGACAGGAAGTGGTTCTGGGAGCTGGGAGGATATGACACGGGTCTGGAGATCTGGGGAGGAGAACAGTACGAGATCTCCTTTAAGGTAAACACAACACCATCACACACAGAACCACAGTGTAGTGTGTCATGTGTGGTCGCTGCACAGCAAGAGAGTTTCTCGTTGAAACCCTGGGGTGGGGGAGCCCTTCTGTGCGAAGTTTGCTTGTTCTTCCTGTGTCAGCATGGGTTTCCTCCAGGTGCTCCGGCTTGCTCCCACAGTCCAAAGACATGCAGGTTAATTGGTGACTCTAAATTGTCCGTAGGTGTGAGTGTGAGTGTGAATAGTTGTCTGTCTCTATGTGTCAGCCCTGTGATAGTCTGGCAACCTGTCCAGGGTGAACCCCGCTTCTCGCCCAGTGTCAGCTGGGATAGGCTCCAGCCCCCCCGCGACCCCCAACAGGATAAGCTGTTACAGAAAATGAATGAATTACTGGATGCTATTTTGTATGTAGAACACTGATTCAGAACACAGTAATTTATTGTCGTATTTGTTTTGGTGAACTCAACAAAAACAAAACATATAATTACATAGTGAGTACAACAAGGAGTGTCCATAAAACACACTGCTGTAATTACAATACAGTAACAACACAATAAATACCCCATGATCTCAAAGTGACAAGTTAAAGTGCATGTGCTTGTTTATACAACCAGTGAAGCATTTAGGATGCATATTCCTGCAGGATAAGTGCTGTTGTGGCAGCGAAATGTTCTAGTCTTGAAGGTGGCAGCTAGTGGTGAGGTTGCAGAACTGAAACTTCTCCCACATGCCAAGAGTTTAGGAGAACCACAGTGGCCGACATGAAAACACAAAAACTTAATTGGCCCTATTCCCCCTGGTCTCTCCACCAGACAATCAGAGATCTCCACCTTCTGATAGTCTGGGGACACTCCCTTCTAAAGTGTGTTTAACACACCGGCAAAAACAGCCGGGAACAAAGCAACACCTCTTGCATTTTTGAAAAGGACACGCCCTCCCGGAAATGTGCGCTCCCCCTTCCCTCGTCCGCAAGGAAACAAACACACAGAGAGCTTGAAAATGGATGCCGAGAGATTAAACTCCGTTTTATCAAACGTGTGCTCAGTCCACAAGATTGTGGAAATGAAGCACTTACAGCGACTTTGTTTAAAACTTTTAACGCAGTCAGACTATGTTTACGAGCACAAGAGTTCAGCGAGCCACCGAAGGACCGCCCTGCGGATTTGCTATTGGTTCTGCAACGTAGGGAGTTTTTTTAAACTCTAAAATTGTATCCGGCCATCTAAACACAAAATCAGGGAGAAAGACATCAGTCTTTAGTTAAGCAAAGCGTCTAAAGACTGACTTGTGAGTCTACTATTCCCCCTAAATCCAACACAAGGGATCTTTAATACCACGTAGTCTTTCAGCTGAAGGGAGAAGACTGAACAGAGGGTTTGCAGGGTGAGGACTCCGTAAAAATGTTTAACTTTTCCACTGAATGTGACTGTGGTATAGTTCAGAAGTTGTGGGCAGCACTATGAACTATGTTAGTTTGTTAGAAACATGAGCAGTATGTGAATTGTAATTTGTTAATTGTCTTCATTGTAATTCATGCGGCATGGTGGTGTGGTGGTTAGCACTGTCGCCTCACAGCAAGAGGGTTCCTGGTTCGATCCCGGGTGTGGGAGCCCTTCTGTGCGGATTTTGCATGTTCTCCCCGTTTCTCCGGGCACTCCAGCAGGTTAATTGGTGACTCTAAATTGGCCATTTGTGTGAATGTGAGTGTGAATGGTTGTCTGTCTCTATGTGTCATGGATGGATGTAAGTTTCATTGATTTGATCAATTAATTGGCTGTGTATTCAGTATTTTCAACAACGTTTGCATACTCACATCTTTTGCATGCTTATTTTACATACTTGCTGTACATTTACACATATAGTATGCAGTAGTAGTTATTCTCATTTCCATAAGGGTTAAATTAAATTTAAAGTATATTTCTTTTGGTTATAACTTAATTGTTACTTCATCTTCATCTTCTAACCGTTTCATCCTCTTAAGGGTTGCGGGAGGGCTGGAGCCTATCCCAGCTGACATTGGGCGAGAGACAGGGTACACCGTGGACAGGTCGCCAGACTATCGCAGGGCTGACACATAGAGACAGGCAACCATTCATGCTCACATTCACACCTACTGACAATTTAGAGTCACCACTTAACCTAGTCCCCAATCTGCATGTCTTTGGACTGTGGGAGGAAGCCGGAGTGCCCGGAGAGAACCCACGCTGACACGGGGAGAACATGCAAAATCCGTACAGAAGGGTTCCCACACTCGGGCTCAAACCGGGAACCCTCTTGCTGTGAGGCGACAGTGCTAACCACCACTCCACCGTGCCGCCTTAATTGTTACTGTAGTCACAATTTTGATTTACCCAGCAATCCTTAAATAGGAGTTTATGTTGCTATTCAAGTTCTGCTGATATTGTTCAGCTTTATTTACAGTAAAAGACAGATTGGGACTCGCAGGGTTTCAGTAGTTGTTGCATCTTTGTGCAAATGATGTACGCTTGAGTTTCGTCTAGAGCTCCCTCTAATTAATGAACATTTGCTCATTTTGTGTTAAGACGCTGAAAGCATCTGTATTTTGACATTGAATTGCTTTCAAAGGAGAACAGATCATGTTCTTTATGTTTCTCCTCATGTTTTATTTCTTTATCCACAGCTCTTTAACTAAATAGCTGCAGAAAAAAACAGCCTGTTGAGTCCATGAGACATCCCTCATTATGCTTTCAACTCTTGTTCCAATCATTTGAGCTAAACATACTCTGTTGCATGGAAGACTCTCCACATTAATCATACTCAGAATACCATATTAGATTACGCTTTTGTCTGGTGCTTCAGCAGAAATCATTCTATTGCATAGCCATAACTGCTCGCAACTTGGCCAGCATGTTAATAAGAACTAGTCCCTCCCTCCTCTCTGCCGGCTCCGTCAGCATGCTCTGCACAGACAGAACGGCCCGTCACAGTAATTGAATTCTAGTTTGAATGAGTAAGGTCTTTTGTCGTCTCACTCAATTAAGCACAAAGGCCACTGCTGGGTAGTTTGCTTTGATTGGACATATTTGTTTCACCTTCTGTTGCTCCTTCACATCACTGTATACTTGTGTTGTTACTCTGTTTTGCTAATTGATACTGAAATGATAGTGATTCAACATACAGTATGGTATGCATGAAAGCTTTTACATTGCTGTTTTAAGCAGGACCAACAGGGGGAGTGTACAAGAGTAGCTAGTGAGCAGGGAACGAATGAGAAAGGGACTGCATATATATATAGTCTTAGCAACCACTCAAATGTCTTAACACTGCAGGTACTATTCACCCATTCATACAGTGGTGGCCGAGACTACTATACAAGGTGCCACCTGCTCATCAGTTAATCATCCGCACACTCACACTCAAATTTGGGGTTCAGTATTTTGCCCAAGGACACTTTGGCTTGTAGACTGCAGGAGCCAGGGATCAAACCACCAACCCTCCTATTCTGAATTCTGATGCCAAACCTTCTAATACAACAGAAAATTATATAAAAGACTCGTTCAAGCACGCTCAGACATTCAGCAAGTTTAGTGTGAGGGATATTCTCCTCTCTGAAGAAGTGACGGACTCAGTGTGCAGCATGGAGAGAAGACTCAAGCGTTCTCTGTCAGCCTTCAGAATGTACAGACTTTTATACCATACTGAAGCTCTGACCCCAGTTTGAACCCACCAGCTGCACTTGTAAAGGAGATTTCCCCCCAAAAAACTGGTTTATCAATACAGGAAAACTTCTCAAGAAATAAAGCGTCATGACTCCAAGATGTAGGAAATTAGCCCCAATACAGATTCCTGAATAATTCCCACATCAGTCCAAATCTTCTCTAATGTTGACTATACAGAGTTTAGATAGACATAGTGAGTGCAATGACAGGTGACCCAAAAAACAAAGGTAGAAAATGGTGTTTAATTTGTTATTTTGTTACTAATGCCAGTTGACAGTTCTGCTCCTTCCCCACTTATGTAGGGGCACTGTCATGTTTCTAAGCACTATTAAAGCCACCGACTTTTGATCAAGCATGAAACCATCTGCAGGAGTATGTGTTGCTTTGACTGTATTAACACGCACATGAATATGAGTCTGCATGTGCACTGGATGCAAACAAAACAGGGACCAACTCATAAAGACATTGCTTCTTGGTGATATTGGTGGTATTGGTGGTCAGAAACTTCACAGGGTACCTTGTAAGTATGCAGGTAACACCTACAGCAGCTATTTCTTTGTCTATTGGCCTCAAAAAGGAAACCGCAGTCCTCAGTTTGACAACATCTAAAGAAGTTTACTGGCAACAGTCATAAACGATCAGATATATCACATATGTATGTAAATGCAGTCGATGCTGTTGGGTCAAATATTGTTGATAGTGTCGTGTATTGTAGAGCATTGGCTGGCCCCATTTTCGTTGCATTTTGGGACTTGTTTTTGAAAAGCACGACATTAATACAGTTGTTTTTAAAAGAGGTGGTAATGCTGCCACGTGCCTTGGCGGTATGGTACGGTATGGTATGGTTTTAGTGTTCATAGTTTGAGGTGAGCATATTGTAGAAGTTGTGTGTTTGAGGCGAGTGATAAGACTTTCAATTTAATCTGACCGGCGCTGAACTCAAGCTCTTGATCCCCCTGCCGCGAGGCGCCCCTGTTATTAAGCTCAAGTGTTTCAGTCCGGGATGAAGACGATGGAAGGGATTGGCACAGCAGGTCAGACCTTCCCTACAGCGAGATGTGGGGAGGGTTGGATTCAATCTGTTATTTCCCCCGATTCTGTTTGTCCAAGCTGGAGTGGTGCAACAAACTTGACAAGAAGTAATTGAATTGAAATAGCAGCCAGCTGATGTCCACTCTGGAGGAATCAGGAAGGGGAGTGATGCAGAATAACAACAAACTGACTGGAAATTATCAAGTCCAAAAGGGAAGGGAAGTCCATCGGTCAGGGATAGAGCAGCATTTTCCTCTCGTTATTGACTCACTGAGCTTCCCCCTGTGGCCGGGCTATGTCCATCATCAGACGCATCTGTGAGAAAGACACCAAAGTTATTGCAAGTCATTCTGAATAAAAGCATGGTATGAAAAAAATAGAGAAACATTGGTTACATCAAAGCAGTTTTTAGACAAGAACTAAGAGATTCTAGTCACGACAGGAGGAGTAGTAGGAGTAGACTGCAAGATTTGGGAGTTTGTGGAGGACGGTGTGCTGTGAGTTGGTATAAGAGGTCAAGGAAAGTATGAAAAACCCAGCATGGTTGTGATTGCAGAGTCACAAGCTTGAATAGTTGTCTGTCTCTATCTGTCAGCCTTTTGATAGTCAGGTGAACTGTCCAGGGTGTACCCCACCTCTTGCCCAATGCCAGCTGGGATTGGGTCCAGCCTCCCTGTGACCCTGAATAGGATAAGCTGTTGCAGAAAATGGATGGATGGATGATTAAGTTGAATGATAAAGAAACACACTGGCATGCTCCACCATCAGTTGAAAGAAGTGAGAAACTGATGATTTTTTAGGACCATGCCAATGAGTCTGCAAGTAGCCCATTAACTACAAATCATGTACACTCCATCTTGTAACGTTGCTGTGGGATCAATACTTCATATATATACAAAACGTCGGTGGCTGCATCACCTCCAAACATTTCAGTTCTTTTGTATATTTGTGCCAAAACAGCCCTGACATTTTTAGCTAGCCTGTGTCACAACCCAGTGCACAGACACACACAGATGCACGTCTGTATGAAGCGTGAGACTCGTGAGTCATATGGCAGAAAGGAAACATAGCGTGGTGTTCTATCCACCTTAAGGTAAAAATAAAACAAGATGCACTGTTTATGGCAAGTGCCACACTGCAGCAACGTGAGTAACCTCTTCAAACATTCGTAAAAGGAGCCACAGAAATGCACCCTGAAAGTTACAAAGAGGCTAATCTCTGAAGACAGATTCTGCAATTTACATTGTAGAATCTGTCGGCAGTGCTGCACTTTAGCCAGTCACAATGGAGGGGGCGGGCCGAGACGTGCTGCTGTCCCCAGGAAATGTGTACCTACAGAAACAGCAAGCTCTGCGTCCATGGTGACCGCTCCACCCAAAACGCCGTCTCGTCAACGTGAAAAACACGGACAACAGCACAACTTACAAGCGTTGTGCATCCACCAGCACACCTTCCACTCCTCACGACAGGAAAAAAGGGCATTAGCGGCAACGTTTTTACTGCCGTTTGGTTCGAGTTGCAGGTAGGAGTGTAACACTGGGGGCACCGCCGGAAGTGAAGCAGGTGAGCAATCCCCGAGGCCCCTGCACTTCCATTAGTCGAAAAACTACGGGCAGTGACTCCAGAGGTAAAGGAAGAATTTTTTTTTTTTTTTTTTTTTTTACCGATGGATTTCCAGATTGCAAAGAGGCTGAACAAAAACAAGAATGTGCCCACAATAAATCTGTAATAACAATGTTATTAATGGCCGTAATAAATAAATAAAATGAAATAAAATAAAAAGTTAGGTATTGCCCTTCCCTGCTGTTTGCCTATAATTTTCAACTGCATGTTCTTCAGATTTATTTGACATATTTTTCTAACCATTTGAAGCAGCAACTGGTTTCCATTTGTCTTTGTAAGATTATCAATTAATCATCCACATCCTTTATCAAGTTAAAATGCCCAACATTCACTGGTTCCATGGTTCACTGACAGTTTTTAACCATTATTATTATTTGATTATTATTTGATTCAAAAGACATGAGCTTTGTCACACTTTGAAGGATTTCTGCAGTATAAAGAGAAATGCATGAGCTCAGGAGTGAACTGGCAAGTGTTCCTTAAGATACTCAAAGTGGAAGCTAAAGTTCACCCAAACTTTCACTGTCTGACCTTCTAACCTCAGACTGCTGTGATGAATTTTCACATAATACATCACCAGAAATCTATTTTGGAAATTTCAAGTACTCACACCCTGTAGACTTGAAAAGAGGCTCTGCTTTCCAAAAGTAGCATAACAAATCCAATTTCAGTCTTTGTCATTTAGCTAAGCATGATTGACTTGTCTTGTTCTCTTTGATGTCATTTATTCTCTCCGGTCTCTATGCAAACTACAAACACATGAACTTTTTCATTTTGTTGGGTTGTTCTGGTGTTCTCTCTATAAAAGAGGATTATTTTCAGAAGTTTTTAAGCTGTTATCTAACCTTATAATATATTAGTGAGTCTGACTGTACATCTCTACTCTGACTTCTTTTTCTTCTTTTCTTTTTCCCAGACATACCCTCTCCTTCCCTTTTATCCCTCTCTCCACAGAGCCATGACCCCAGTCAATATACCCTGCAACTGTGTACATACAGTATATATTGCTTCACGTCTCTGTCATCCTCCCACTCCTTCCATCTCTCGCTTTCTTTACATTCTAACCTTGTTTGCTCCCCATTGCTGTCTTCATCACATCTTCCCCCGCTTTGTCTTTTTCACACAGTTTTGTTTCATCTGTCTGATTTGCCGACCTTGTCAGCTCATCTGATATTCACACTGTTCAGTTGCACAAACACCAGCGCTGCAGCTTTGACCAGACCTTGACCCGATATTGTCAAACACTGCTGAATCTGCTCTCTCTCTCTCTCTGTGTCTCTGTAGGTGTGGATGTGTGGTGGTCGAATGGAGGACATCCCTTGCTCCAGGGTAGGACACATCTACAGGAAGTACGTCCCCTACAAAGTTCCTGGTGGGGTCAGCCTGGCCAGGGTGAGTGTGATGTGTTATAGCATGGTAGCATGGACACCTTGACGCACAAGAATGTCTTGGTTGCTTTTGTTGATGTTTCTGTGTAAACTTTTCATGGTCAGATTTTTTTACATTGAATGTGTGGAGCTGAATGGAATGTATGTTCTACCTTATGAACATCTCAACTGTTAACAGCAAGGTGTGTAGATCACCCTCAGCACAACAAGCATGTTTTGAGCTTTTCAAATGTGTGTTGGCTTCTTTGAGCATCGCTGATCCCATTCTATAAGACTTCAGTTGCGAAAAAAAACCCAAAAACAATCTGGGGTTGTGGAGTTCAAAAGAAGTAAGCTTACAAGACGTGTAGCCAGCTCCTCATCTCTGCTGCAAGGCTACATTAGCCTCCTCTAGCATAACACACCCAAATCTCCAACCAAACTATCGGTGGTCTGAGTTGCATCGTGGGTCAGAATCAAACCCCTGTATCCACAATATACAGCTTAGCATTTTCCAATAATCAGCTCCACTTTCTTTATTTCATGTGAGCGTCAACATTTTGACACAGGATGGGAAATATTTAAAAAATGCTCGTCTGGCCTGTAGCTGAACATTATTCATTATGCATGACTCAGCCTCAGTCTGACACCTGGCTCTGTTTGCCTCGGCTGAATATGTAATTAAACCTCTGTTTTTTGCCTCTTCCGTCTGACCATTAGCCCCTCGCTGACGCTGTATTGAATGCTGATATCAAATGGGCAGCAGGTTTAACAATGCAGAAAAATTTACTGTACCTTAGGCTGTGATGAATTCTGTTATTTCCCCTGTGTGCCTCTCTACATCGTAGTTTAAAAAGCAAGCCTTTCCCTTTGAAATGATTTACTTTAGTTGACTGGTGAGTTTGTTTGGTATTCACCGGGAATGGATAAAACTTTGTAGTCAAGTTAATTTTCACTGAACATCTTGATTAAAAATACACATTGTTTTAATATAATGTGGGTTTGTATTACTGGCATCATTGCAGTTGTAGAAATTGAATCAAGGGAATAAGGTCACTGTCATCATGTAGGCAGCCATTTTCAGGGGTAAAGCTATTAAAACCCTATTGTACACGACCTGCTCAGCACCAAACAGCAGACAGACACAGTTGGTGAGCATAGTGCAGCATTTAGCTGCTAAAGAGCCAGATAATTCCCTCAGGAGTTGGTAGAGAGAGGCAGAAAAAACAGAGGTAGGGAGGGTGAATATTGGACTTACACAAACACAATTAAATGAGTGATAAAGTTGCTCTGTAACAACTGGATGTGTGAGTAAGCTACTGTTTGGTAGCACGTTTGCCATGTCAGCTTAAAATGATGACATGTTGGTGTTGTGTTCATAACTTGCCAAGGTCCAGACCTTTAAATCTGCCTTCTCCACCAAGTTGACTGATGCGTCTTGCATTGTGACATGAGACAGCGGTTTCTCATTAGTTAGCCAATCAGCACCATGGGCAGGACTAACACTGTTGTCAAGCATTGTCAAGTGGTGCACCTGAACCAGAAGCCCCTTTTACACTGCCAGATTTTCTGCGAATGTTGGGCCGTTTTGCCGGCAAGCTGCAAGCATTTAGACACACAGAGCTGGATTGGCGAGTTGATCCAAGGCGCCCAGTTTTCCGCCTCGTAGGGTAGTCATAATGGCAGAACCTTTTTAGTTTAAAAAGACCGAGGCGGCCTTCGACAACGAGCTGTTGAAGACTTGTGGGAGGAGCTGTTGGCACTGCACGTGTGACCCACTGGCGGTGGATAAACAGGAAACAGCTGATAGCAGGAATTAGCGAGCAGCTAGTAGCAAGAGGGAAACGCAAACCTGACAGACACTGTAAAGATGAGCAACTGGGGAGACAAGGAATTGCGCGCCCTCCTTGTCCTCGCAAACGAAGAGGCCATTAACCGTCAGATGACGGGGACGGTGAAGAACGGCCAGACTTAGGAGAGAATCGCTGAAGGACTGACCAGCCGCGGCTTCCCTCCCACGTCACTGTTTACGTCACACGCTGAGCTACACATTTTGTTACTTGCTCACGCCCCCCATTGCCCCGAAAAAGGCGCATTCTGTATAAACAAAAGTAGGTAGGCGGCATTTTGCTGCACTCTCCGCTTTCCTGCAAATTTGCACAACTCCTGTCTAAAAAGGGCTAATGAGTAGTGATAACAATAATGGCAAGGATTATTAGACAAGAAAGATGCTGCTATGAAGGCTGTTTTAAATCCACATCTTCTCAGTATCGCCCGATATCGTAGTTTGTTTAACTTCATTCCACCTCACCTTTTAAACCTCAGCAAAACAAGTATGTTGGTATGGCTACTTATCAGGATGGACTTAAAATTACTTTAGATTCAGGTGGATATGTTGGTCTCCGATGATGGGTTAGGGAAAATTGAATCCCCCTCCCCCATGGAAATTGGTTAGAGTGGACAAAATGTCAGACTGATAGGCATTTCTCTGCATTAATCATACTAAATGGAAGTCCATCATTTTATCTCCAAACAATTGCACAGTGAAGTCACGGTGCAGAACTCCTCCGTCAGCGTCTTTCCACAGACTTGTTCTCCATGTTGTCCTCCACAGCGCTCTGCTAGTAGCAGCCCAGATTCTGCTCAGCGCTTCGGACTCTCTAGATTTGATGTAATAGTTGTGTGTGAGACACTTTGAAATCGGACTTGAGCAGCCAGAGCATCTGGAATGGGATGCATCTGTAGAAATGTGATTGGAATCACATTTCAAAGCACCTCTAAATGTGGTTTGGATCCAATTTTCAAAAATGGTTTTTCATGTGTTTTGTTTCTGTCCGAACATAAAATCAATCTGGATAAAATCCAGATATGTCAGAAAATGGACATTTGGGCTAACGGTCTGAACAAGGCCTTTGAGTCAGGCGCTGTTGACTCTTATAGCACTGATTTTGGCAAAAAAAAAAAAGTTTCCAAACTTTATGGACATGCTAACTATCTCACCCTCCCTGAGATGCTTTATGTTGTTTCAGTATCAAAACACTGTTGATTTTGTAGATATCTCTCATCCATTTAATTGACATTCTAGGACATTATTTGCACTACCATACCATACTTACTTTACAAAACAG
This sequence comes from Epinephelus lanceolatus, assembly GCF_041903045.1. Lineage (NCBI taxonomy): Eukaryota > Metazoa > Chordata > Actinopteri > Perciformes > Serranidae > Epinephelus > Epinephelus lanceolatus. The sequence goes on along the minus strand of NC_135744.1, from coordinate 39,060,040 downwards.
CAGTACATCAGGCAAGCCCATTCAGCAAGCACAGATACTGAAAACAAGCGCTCTCCAGACACATTCACAAAAAATCTGACTCTGCTATTCCTCACCCAAGAGTAGAGGGAGGAGGTAGAAGAGTCCCCCACCCACCTAAGTCCAGTCAACATGGAAGGAGATAGAACCGCTGAACTCTACTTCACCTGAAGAGCCCAAGTATCGCTGCAGGCAATGAGCCATGCTACAGGGAGTCTGTGTGAGAGTCTATTTGTGGCTGGAGGGTTTTTTCCTTTACATCTGTACCTCCAAAGGCTGGACAATGTGTATTTATACTTGGCTGGGAGGCTCACTGAACCTGTATTTTCATTCATTTCACCATCCATACCTCCAAGGCCACGACCATCTGTATTCTCAAACATGCATCTGTACCTCAGAGGCTGACAGGGTTTTTTACTACTTCACACCTCAAATGATTCAGATGGATGGATTCCCCATTGCTTGGGTGTAAATCTTTCATGTTTGCAATTGTCTAAGCTTAAAGGGCCTGTTGAAGAAGCTGTCTGCCCCGCAGTCATCGCTGCTTACAGTTCCTTCACCTGAAACCTGAGACAGTTTCATTCTGATATTAGACTGTTTCACACTGATTGAAGGATTGATACTTTTTGTATATTAGGTGAAGTCTTTCTCATGCATTTGCCACTATAAATCTGCCTGTAATTTAGTTTGTAGTTAATTCCAAGCTGCTTTCTTTGTAGTCTAGTGAAAACACTTGTGACACCATAAAAAGGCAATCATAAAAAGACGTTTAAAGATTAAAGGGGAGCCACAAAAAAAAATGCAGATGAGATACAAAACCTGGAGGTACTTCTCACCTAAAAACAGCAAAAATGCAAACTCACAAAATCAGCTCCAACACCAGCAATCGTTTTGGGACAACTGTGATCTAAGACGAGCGCTATGCGTTTGTATTATGTATGTAGGCCGCACGAACTGGCAAATTACACAATATAAAGAAGGTGGGTTTCAGGATATTTCTGTCTGACACTGTTCTCATTTTGTTGCATATTTCGTAAAGTTTAAGTGGTCTCGCATGTTTCTCACAGTTTCTTGGGACATTATTTTCCGAGGAAGTGGTCATGTCAAAGGCTTAACACCACATCTGAGAAATGCTAATGCTTTTAAGTTTGTATAAATCTGGTGTCTTGGCAGAGATCATCAAACCAGTCTTGCAGTTTTCATTTAGTTCAAAATCCAAAAGATTTAGTCCAACTTTTCAGCGTGCTCACTGTTTCATGAGATAGTGTAATAGGCTACGTCTGTCATAATGAAAGTGACAGGGAGAAAAGAAAAAGAGACAGAAACACTTTGTCTTTTATGAAGCCACCCTGTAGCACATAATTGAGTTCAGTATTGTAACTGCTTTCATGACTGGAGACAAGTTGCTCCTATTTTTTCATCTCTCGCCCTCTGGGACACGATGACAGGTCCTTTAGGACGACTGGCTGCCTTTTTCTACTGAGCGGCTTTGATCACTTTGTCGTGTAAGATGAATCAAAGCATTAAGAGATGGCAGGATGTACAGATGATGTCTTAGTCTGTGTTTGAATGAAGACGTGATGTCCAGAGAGTCTAAGATCTGCTAAGAAGCCGGTTGACCTGCAGACTTTCAAGTGAGTGTCTTTTACTGTCTGACACAGTGGGAAAGCACATTCACTTAGCATCAGCATTGAGTTAAGTGCAGACCATCTATAGTGTAAAGTAGATAATTGAGGTGAAACTTTGTTAAGTTTCTAGATCAGCCTCAATTTTATTCAAGTACAAACCTAATGACAGTCTAACAAACTGGGTCGTCTAATCAGGTACAGGAAGTGCTCCAGAAACATTTCCTATCGCACAAACTACAATCATCTTTGTATTTTAAAAGGATTAACTGCATTTACAAAGTGCCTTACATGGACATACAAAACTGGTTCACTCTGATTTCAGAACCTGAAGCGCGTGGCAGAGGTGTGGATGGACGAGTACGCCGAATACATCTACCAGCGTCGGCCTGAGTACCGCCACCTGTCAGCAGGCGACATGACGGTGCAGAAGGAGCTGAGGAACCGCCTCAACTGCAGGAACTTCAAGTGGTTCATGAACAAGGTGGCCTGGGATCTGCCCAAGCACTACCCACCAGTGGAGCCTCCTGCTGCTGCGTGGGGAGAGGTACAGTCAGCTGTCTTACATAAACACAAAAGGAGAGACGGTGAAATTAATTTGTCTCAACAGTTGGTTTGTCAGAGTTGAAACCATGGCATCATGACTACAAAATAACAAACCTTTTAATTATTTTCTCCTGAAAATGTTTTTATTAGAGCCCAAGTTTTGGTCTTAAAATAATATTTAATTTATTCTCAACGAGCCTGTGTGTTATGTTGTTGTCACATCAGTATTTTAATTAAGCAGACACTTGGTTCATGGTAGTGCTGGACAGCATGACAAAGTTGTGACAGCAAAAAATGGAAATTTTATTTTTAATTTTTGTTTGTTTTAATATCACATTAAAAAAACTGACAGAGAAAAACAATTTGCCTTTAATCAAGCCGCACTCTGAATATTCAGACGCTGAACATTTTTGTTTTGATATTTCAATATAACCATCAGACCAAAAAATCCAAATCATTATTAACAGCAATTTTTTTTTTTCTGAAATAACTCAAGAGGCTGTCAAGAAAATGTTGGCCAGTTGGCTCTAACAATCAAATCTGTCCGTGGCACAGACTGCCGCCTGGAAATCTGGTTTGACTGCACTCAGAGAGGAAAGAGCACATTTGTTTGATGTGAATCAGAGATTAATTTGCATGTTATTGCCTCCCACAAATAAACCAAACCAAGGGTCTAATTCTAAAACTTGAATCTGCCTCAACAATTCTGTGCGTAATGTCCTGTGTGATTACGTCTTTGAGAAAATCTCTTGTCACTTGCTTTTAATGATGATGATCATGTCTGCTGACTGACAGCTGAATGTCCTTTGTGTCCTTATTAATGACTTTGCTGTTATGTGTGTTTGTAGATCCGGAACGTGGGCAGCGGCATGTGTATGGAGAGTAAACATTTTGTATCAGGGAGTCCCATCCGACTGGAGACCTGTGTGAAGGGGCGGGGCGAGGTGAGCTGGAGCCATGGACAGGTGAGCAGCAACATAAATATCTAAATAAATCACCTCCTCAAGCTCTTTAAACTTTGCCCTATTGATGTTACAATAAAAGTTGAAAGAAAATCATTTTAGTGCACCTGAGACAAACAGGACAATATGACACAACTTGTGCACAGATAAAAGGAAACACACTAAAGCTGTTGTAAATGCAGCATTAGTATTTTGCAGCATTTGTAATGCAGGAGAAGTGACATATTGCCTTCCTTTTTTACTTGAGCTGCTAATCAGTGGAGCATTGTGCTGCTACCTGTGCTGGTGTTCTCTCTCTGTTTTGTTCTGTTCAGGTCAACCGCATTTTAGATCCAGTCTAATTATCCTCAAGTTTTTTTTCTCAAATGTGGTTTGATTGTAATCAGGTCCCTTCAGAATTGATAGAATCTTTATTTTGGAAGTGAATGTATGCATGACTGGTGTGGGTAGGTTTTCCATAGGTTGCTGCAGGACAAGGTCTAAAATTTGAGCTACAGGCACCTCTTGTTTTACCTACTCAGCACATCTGCAGTTTTAGAGAAACACTATGAATGCCACAGTAACCTCCAGCATGCACTGGGGCGGTTTGCAGCCGAGTGTGAAGCGGTCGGTGAGGCAGCACCTCCAAATCTAAGGCCATGGTTCTCTGCTGGAAACCAATGGATTGTCCACTCCGGGTTGGTGGAGAGTTACTGCCCCAAGTGAGGGAGCTCAAGTATCTTGGGGTCTTTTCACGAGTGAGGGTAGAATGGAGTGGATCAGCGGTTTGGTGCAGCGTCTGCAGTGATGCTGGACTGTCGTGGTGAAGAGGGAGCTGAGCCAGAAGGCGAAGCTTTCGATTTACTGGTCCATCTACATCCCAACCCTCACCTATAGTCATGAGCTCTGGGTAGTGATGGAAAGAATTAGGTCGCGGGTACAAGCAGCCAAAATGAGTTTCCTCCGTGGGCTGGCTGGGCTCAGCTTTAGAAATAGGGTAAGAAGCTCGAGCATCCGGAGGGAGCTCGGAGTAGAGCCGCCACTCCTTTGTGCCGAAAGGGGTCAGTTGAGGTGGTTCGGGCATGTGATTAGGACGCCTCCTGGGTGCCTCCTGCTGGAGGTGTTCTGGGCAAGTCTCACTGGTAGGAGGCCCCGGGGCAGACCCAGAACACACTGGAGGGGTTACATATCTCGTCTGGCCTGGGAACGCCTTGGGGTCCCCCAGGAGGAACTGGAAAGTGTTGCTGGGGAGAGGGACGTCTGGGGTGCATTGCTTGGCCTACTGCCCCCACGACCTGGCCCCGGATAAGTGGATGAAAATGGATGGATGGATGGACTATGAATGCCTCAAGTGACAAAGAGGTCTATTTCGAGGGTTGAAATGGTTAAAGTGAGCTGATCAGAGTTCAACAGCAAGGACAGTTCATTACAACACATAAAGTAACTACATGGAAAACCACTGCTGAGAGTGGATTTCGCCTTTGTTGATTGTCTTTTTAGCAACGCACATTAATGCCGAATGAGCATAAACAGCACACACACACACACTGCTTCATTATCTTTGCATTGTTCTAAAGCAGTCCATTTGTTCTCACACATCACACTGAAGATCTTTAAGCCGAGCTCATAACACAGCCCTAATGGATTGAATGTCTCCTTTTGTTTCCACAGCTGAAACAGTGTGCCTCACAGCTCTGACACTTTAATTGCTTTAATCTGAAGATGCATTGTAGTTTAATCTGTGTCACAGTCGCAATCTGTATTCAGCGCCAGCAAGAAATGGATTCACTGCAAATCACAGGAGGCCCCCTGGCAGCTGTCCTGGTCGGGGCTTTTTGATTTTGTACAAGAGGAGTGAAGGAACTCATTCAGAGAGTCCTCCTGAGCTGGAGGAGCAGTGACCACTTGGACATAACTGATGAGATTTGAATGTTGAAGAAACAAAAACTAGAATCTTTGTTTTTGAGAAATGTAGTTAAAGCAGAAGGGTATCGCTGCCAGGTGCAGAGAACAGACTAACAGACGGCAAGGATATACTCAAAAATAAAACCTGATTTTACTAGTTATTTGAACAATGCATCCTGTTCCTCATCTAGCTTTCATTTTCTAAAAGATTGTTGTGCGCTTGGCACTTAGTGTATTTTCTCCTGCTGTGTTACTTTTTTACATTAAATATACTAACAGGCTAAGAACATAATTTGCTGCTTCACAAGTAAAGGTCAGATTTTCTAAAAGACCATAATTTCTGCCTCTCCAATTTGTCTGTTTTGACGAGACTTGAAGGGTTGATTCACCTTGGTATGAGTCAGCCATCTTAATAATCTGCTTGCATTAGAATGCTTTAAAATTAGGAAGAATGCGACATAACAACCAGGATTTGTTTCCTGCAGGTGTTCACATTCGGCTGGAGGGAGGACATCCGGGTGGGTGACCCCATGCACACAAAAAAAGTCTGTTTCGACGCCATCTCCCACAACAGCCCCGTCACCCTGTACGACTGTCACGGCATGAAAGGCAACCAGCTGTGGCGCTACAGAAAGGTACGGCAGAGAAAAGAGCACCCCAGTGTCAGAGCCCAAACTGTAAACACATTATCTCAGTATATCACTCTCTCTGTTCTCAACACTTTGTTCTTTTTCTGTATAAAACAACACTAACAACAAAACCGCTTAAAGAATAAATCACTTAAGGGCTTCCTAATCATTTCATAAAGTTTTGCACTTTTAAACAGAATCTGCCCCGAAGCTGATGGATATTCAAAGGACGTCATTATGCTGTTTTTATGCATTTAAGCTCAGTTAATACAAAAACATGCCATAGACGAGGCCGTGTTTATATTTTTTCGAGGATTTAATGCGATGACACAAACAAGCTTATTCACAGCAGTAAACACATGGAAGCAAAAGAAAACATCAAGCTGGTGGTTAATACAGCAAAATGTACAAAACAGTTTTTGACAAATACATTTGATGAATAACAGAACGAATACATCTCATAATAATTTACAAACATTTATCAATTGGTTATACATCATTTTTTGTTTTTTGTTTTTGACACTGGTGGTTTTCTGGTATATAAATATAAAAGCATAGCGTATGTGAAGTCTTTAATAGGGCTGCCCTCGACTAAGAATTTTCCTAGTCGACCAATATGATATTAATTTAATTATGAAACTATATATTTTGGGCGGGGCAACACAATGGTTTGAGTTGAAGGTGTGAGAAAGAATAGTATCAGTAACATTGTTAACACTGTGCTACATTACAGAGAAATACAAAACCGTACTAATGAACCTTCATTAATATAGGCCTATATTTTATTTCCAAGTGCACGTCACACACTGAGCGAGCCGCCTGTTAATGACGCTGTGGGCTAATGGGCATGTAGCTACTTCCATGTTTCAGATGATACGTCATGTTTGTAGTCGACCAATGAAGATGAGTTTACATATCACCTTGGGTTCGTCCTTCACCTTCTCAAAATGATCCCACACTTTGGATTTCCTGCCCGACATGTTATTAACTAGCCTGTGGAATAACCGCAGGTACCAGCCCTGGAAATTAGAGGTCGTACACATGCCATGTCTGGAGAACATGAGGTCCGGCGCTGGGAGCTATTCTTGTGCCTTTTTTGTGCCAGCTTTCAAGTGTGTGGCGGCAGGTTGCGTCTGAGGTTGCTAAGCAACCTTAACAAGCACTGTATCATAGCCTGTTTACCTGAAATCCTGAGTGCAGAGCTGATCTTCCTCCAGGAGCTGTTTATAAGTGTGTAGGTCTATCATCCGTGGGATAGATGTAAAGCTCTGAGTAGCCCTGCACTAACATGATCAACTTAACATGACTCCTGTCTGACTGTTGAGCATGGCCTCTTCCTGTGTCTGTCCTTTCAAATTAAATTCCCACATGTTATATAGGTTTTGATTTATTTTGATAAGGCGCAGCTCCTGATAGAGTTGGAGTTTGCTTTTTTCTGCAACTAGGCGACCAATGAAAGAGTGCCAACTAAAGACCTTTCTGGTTGCCTAACGTTTGGTCGACTATTAGGGGGCAGCCCTAGTCCTTGATTATTACAGGGTTTGCGTTGCCCCACAAAACAAAACAATATATGGAGGAGTTAGTATGAAACAGTTGCAGAACATAAACATTTTTTATTGTGCAAAGTGTAATGTAGTAAAACATAACCCAAAAAAAACCTGACATGCCAACAACTTTAACTTTAAGCATTTTTAGATTGTCGTATAAACACAGGGATCGAAGCCTTCAGTAATACATGATGACATTAAAACGTTCTTGTATTTTATGTACGCCCGACTGTAGGATAAGCCACTGTAAACCCATATCATTAAAGTATTCAAGTATCCAAAGATGCGTTTCTGAAATATTCTACTGCACAAGTAAAACACAAGCCTAATATTAAGTGTTATATTAACTCTGGTGTTGTAATCACTGCTTTGAACTCCTCTTTCTTGACTGTCTGTTGCGAGACCATGTCCTTGCAAAGATGGATTGCTATTGTGTTTGTAATGTCACTCAATCGCTTGCTTTTCCATGACATGCAATGCCTCAAGCATATGCTGATGATGTTTGACCCTTTGGCTTCACTGGCGCTCCTGACGGCCTTGAATTCAATGACCATAATTGCATACACTCTTGGTATTCCAACACGTTCTCTGCTGAGGTGATGGAATAAATTGCTAGCGTTACCACAACCTGCAACAACCTTTCAACTACAGTTACTGTATGCTTCGTAAAATGGAAAAGCTATTTTTTTAAGGGGGCTTAAACTCTAATCTTAATTCTTTTCTCTCAACAATCCTTCCTGTTTCTCCCTCCTCTTTCCTCCAGGATAAAAGTCTGTATCACACCGTCAGTAACAGCTGTATCGACAGCAACCCGAGCGAGCGGCGAGTCTTCATGAACACATGTAACCCCTCCTCCCCCAGCCAGCAGTGGCTGTTTGAGAAAACCAACGCCACCGTGCTGGAACACTTCAACCGGGGCGCTCACTGAGGCCCTGCAGCATCCACTCCTGACGCGCTCAGATGTGGATCTGCTGCTGCTGCTGCTGCTGCTGCTGCTCTGAAATGGGGTTTTACATTTACTCTGGCTCCCCGTTTACCTGGCACCAAGGTGACAGCTGTTTCTCTTTAGGGTGCTCAGACAGAGGCAGGATGGGACACCGTGGGGGAAGTTGGTTAAACACATCGGCGAGACGAAAGACTTGAGTTGAGCTCTGATTGATGGGTTTGTGTTTAAAAGTGATTTTGTGTGTGAGATGTATTTGTTCTGTCATGGCGCCACTCTGGCAGTGGGTCTGTCTCACTTCCTGGTTTTGCTGTTGATTGGTTATGTGACATTCCTCTCTTTTCTCATTCCTTTTGTCTATTTAAATTGTTCTCTGCCTTTTTTGCCTTTCTTTCCCCTTACCTGTTCCCTCACAGTTTTTTTCTCTACTTCCCCTCTCTGTCTATGTACCTTTATCCTCTGTCTCCATCTCTTTCCCCCTTCTGTCTCTCCTGATCCGCCTCTGCCTGCACGTCCGTCTCTATCTGCCTGCATGACTGCACCTTTGCCCACCTTCTCCATACTCGCTCTCAAATCCCCTTATGTCTCTCCAGCTCTGACAACCTCCCTGGGGGGGGGCTCCTGCTGAGCCAAAGTCATCCTGACGCCTGGGTGAAGCCAGGCAGAACCACTCTGAAAATCACCTGGTGAATTGATTCTCCTTTACAACCCTCATCCACCCTCTGTTCCCTCCCTCATCCACCCTCGTGTCCCCTGCCCCCCTCGGCTTGTATTTTCTCCTGGTCCGCTCTCCTCTTCTCTGTGGCCAATGTGGGCAGAGCTGCTTTGAAGGTAGAAAGTGGAGGTGGACAAAGAAAGCGTGAGAGAAAGAGACGACGACCTTTCTAATGCCCCTCGCTCCTTTTTCTTCTTTTCTGTACTGTCTTCGTTGGATTTATCGATGAGTCGTCTGCAGGTTTGTCACTGTGCCACGTTCTTCTTTTATTCCTCAGAGGCGAGTGCTATCCAACGCCAGGGTTAGTGCGGGCCAGCTCTTGCTGGCCAAGGGCTTGTTTGTTGTTTGTGGTGGTGATGGTGGGGGTGGGAGCTGCTGTCACCCCTCTTAGAGTCTCCCCCTGCTGTCTGTGCGCCCTTTGCTGCTCCCCACCCGACTCCGCCGATCAGTCGCTGAAACGACCCCGTCACAGACGGCTGAGCGCGGGGTCACGTCGCGGCACAAAGCAGCAGGCAGGACTGTAAACGGACGCCTGCCTGGCTGGATGACTAGCTATGTGACTGGCAGGCCCGCTGATTCACAGCAGGGCCGCCCGATTGGCCGGCTGCCGAGCTGACACATCACTTTAGCGTACAGTGTGAGCAGGAGAGACGAATGGGAGAATTACTGTGGATAGGCTCGCTGAGGTAGCTCTGGGATTGAGATGAATGTGGGTTTAAAATGCATAAAGCACTTGTGTAATGATAAACTTGAATGAAATCTTCGTGCCTTGTTGGAAGAGGACTAGATGTAGGTGTGTGTATTTTCAGAATGTGTGTGTGTCTGTGGTCTAAAATGTCTACATCAGCAGAGAGGACAATTCATCTTTACATCAAAAGAGAATCTCATTTGAATTGAAGATGAATTGCCTTTGACTCTGGTGCAGGACATTGAAGGCACCACTGGCTTCGTGACTCCTATGGCTTTCTAAACACACATGTAACTGCTGGCTGTGAATAGAGCTAAAGAGACTTTTTTCCACCATATTTTACTCCTGCCTTGAAAAGTTAACTCTAGCCCTAAGAAGACCTCCGTTCTATTTTAACGACATGATGCTGTTGTGCTGTTTCTCCCACCTGTTCGATCCAAAGTACTTTTATGGGAAAGGGAACTGTTGTTTGCCACCTTTTTAAACCCTTTTGATTTTCTTTCTGTTTTTAATGAAACGTTCTTTGATTTGATCCTGTGGTTGAAACGATGATGATTTAGATTACTGCTCAACGTGATGTTCTGGTCTGTCGCCTGCACCCAGTCTCTAATCCGATTTTGTGAAGCAGAGCAATGTACAGTACAGTTTGTGCCATTTTAATCCCTAAATTCCATGTTTCATGCTCTGTTAGATTTTAGCTGTAGACCAAAACACAAAGTCATACTTTCAAAATACCTCAGTCAGGATACTTTTAAGTCATAGATTAGGCTAGCTTGCACATATTAGTTTGCTAAATTTACATTTGTCTGTGCAAGTCAGATTGTGTGGTACACAAATATGTAAAAGCAAGAAAGATAAACCGCCAATTAAATCTGAACTGAATGTGCAGATTTTATAATTATCAAATCATATGTCCATCTGTTGACAGTTTTTCAGTCAAGACACTTTGGCAATACATTTTGCAGAGCTGGAAAATATAGAGGTAGCTTTGCTGATATTTTGATTTTCATTACTTGCACTAATAATAAGAAAAAGTCCTCCAAATAGACACTTGACTCAACTTCCAAATCCTGCATTTTATAAATTAAGAAATATATTACTGGTACTTAAACACGGCACAACACTAAAGAAGTTGAACAGGGACTCCCCCAAAACAGGGTTTCACCTAGATGGGACATAGCAGTGCACTCTTTGTCAGGCTCCGTGATTGTGCTGTCTCAGCCCATTCTCTGAATACACATTCATACTTTATATCATAACCTGCATGTATGAATGCAGAACAAGAATCCTGAATTAAACTGGTTCGATGAGAATAAGAAGTATGGGCTAGTTTAATTTCTAAAGCTTGGACAGTTAGGCACATTAAACTGAATACAGACAATGAGTTTGTTAGATGTTTGATAAGTATGAAGGCATAAAGAATATACTGTTCATGTTTTACTATAATTTGTATGGTCTTGCACATTACACACATTATTGATGTAGGAAACGACATTGATATCACCACACAGACTCCCCAACTGTAGGGAAGTTTTGTCGTGGTTGCAGCCATGCCAGCAGTAAATTACAAGAAGCAAATATCTAAGAGAATCTTTATAAATTGATCATCACAAAAAATCTTGGGCTTACGGCAAAGATTGGATTAATAAAGAGTTTTTAGGGGGGTTTTTTTGTTTTGTTTTTTGTTGTTGTTTTTTTTCAGTTTTGCTAGCTTTTCTGATGAGTAACAAGACAACCCAATGTGAGCCGACAAGAACACACATCAGGCACGCTACACTCTAGGACGCAGGATGCATGGCACTGCCCCCAGGTGAAACCCTTTGTTTTTAGTGAGTCCCAAGTTGAACAGACAGTGTTTGAATTATTTATCATGATGAAGATGATACCTTCTACAGAAGCGTATTGCATTCACTTGACAAATAAAAAAAAAATCTATTTTATTTTGTAATTTTTTCTGTTTTTCGGAGTAATTTTTTTTTAATTTGTCTGTTTTTGGGTGTAATTTTTTCTGTTTTTCGTAGTCATTTTCTTCTGTTTTTCGTGGTAATTTTGTTTCTGTTATTCGTGTTATTTTTTGTTTGTTTTTCGGGGTCATTTTTTCTGTTTTTCTGAGTATTTTTTTATTTTTCTGTTTTTGGGTGTAATTTTTTCTGTTTTTCGTAGTCTTTTTTTTCTGTTTTTTGTGGTATTTTTTGTTTGTTTTTCGGGGTCATTTTTTCCGTTTTTCTGAGTATTTTTTTCTGAGTTAAGAGAGCAATAGAACAACAGACGCTTTCATTCCTTTCTTGAGAGCTCGATATAATGGAAGCAAACAGACTCAGAAAAAATTACCCTGAAAAACAAAAAAAAAAAAATACCACGAAAAACAGAAATTTAAAAAAATTACTCTGAAAAACAGAAAAAAATTACTCATTAAAACAGATCTGGAACAGGTCCGGAACGGACTGCATTCAAATGACAAATAAAAAAAAATTATTTGTCATTTGAATGCAGTCCGTTCCGTAACCTTCAGATTAGAAGCTTGAATATGTTGGCAAAGTCTTTGTCATGGACTTGGAAATGCCAATGTGATGTTGTGAGTTTACAATTAGCAAATGTAGTCATGGTCGAGCCAGTTTCTGTCAAGTGTCTGCTTGACTTCATGTTTTAGCTGATCTGCTTCAGAGGAGACATCAGAAGTTTGAATTGAAATAAAGCCAAAGCCACAAAGCGTTAAGAAAAAAAAGAATAAATTAAACTGTATACGTAGAATTTCCCATGTTTTGTAGACTAATTATAAATGTGGCAGCCTGTGCATCGTGCGTATCTCTAATCTGTGAGTTGTCCTGCAGCTGACAGCCTCACATATCATTTATTTCTGTTGCAAATCCATCGATTACCAATTACTCAATATATCAATTAATATAATAATGATGTAACTAGAGAATGATTCGCTCCACCTGTTTTACTGTGAAGAAAAATCCTGACGTTGCGCTCCTGATAGAAGAGCATAGAGTTTTAAATTTAGTTCAGGATGTCTGTGTCCTTTCCTCCCCTGACCTTCCAGCTACACGCCTGGGCGACTTGTACATTGTCAGATTGTTAAGAGGTGAGTGGGAATTGCTGCTTCAGACCACTGAGTCACTGCTGTAGCCAAGTTTCCACTACAGGACCAAACTGAACACCCATCTGACCTCTTTACACCCTGATTCCAATACATTTCCTACTGTTTTTCCTTTTTCTTTTTAAAACACTGTTATCGGGGTGACGTGTCAAAGTCCTGTTCGGATCAGTAGTGCAATCTGGGCTGTTCAATCATGTGACTTTATTGTGAAGGACTGTTAAGGCTGTTTAATGCGAACACTGTACATGTGGAGAAAGTTGTGGAGAGGGACGAATATACAGGGCAACATTTTGGGCTGAAATGAGACACTTGTTCAAATGTAAAGTTATTTTTGTATTGCTGTAGTACCTTTCGAGAGATGTAGTCATCTTGAAAGTTTCTCTTTGTTTTTCTTTCCCCATGTCTGTCCTACAGAACAGTTTGATTACATCTGGTCTGCCCTGAGCCAGCCATGCTCATCTCACAGTGCAGCGTAGCCACAGTGTTTCATAAAATAAGAACTTGTTGACTGGAACTTGATTCCTATCAGCTCCACCTTTGATAAAAAATGATGGTGGATTTATACTCACTTTATGTACAAAGAAGATATGTTGACTCCAAATGTTGTGACTGTCAGTGCCTACAAAATTCCATACGTCCTTCAAGTTAGCAAAGACATCAACTACATGACCCAAGGGCAGAGTCAGAAGTTTCTCACAACAAACATGGCGACGGTGAAGGAAGTCTTAATAATGTACCTTTTAACGGAGACAGCGTAGCAGACGGCGGTCTGTGAGGCTATTGAATACATAGCGACACGTGGACAAAGATTTTTTTTTTTCGATCTATTACACATTCGTTCTGTTTGGTTAAAATTTCTTCATCGTGTCCTATGGCCATATCTTGCTTGAGCTATGCTACACTGCCCCTACGATCTCCGGTGGTACTGCTCCATTTGTGCGTATCCATAACGAGCCCAGATACTAACAAAATGAACACATAGTATGGATAGAAGGCTCCATCTGCATCTGTATACGTGTCTAAGCATAAAAGAGCCATTACACATACCATATAAAGTAGCTAAAAGACAGTGACAGTGATGATGATTTAAAATATTTCACATTTTAAACTGCTGCTGACATGTCAGGTATTTTGCAAGTGCTTTTTCCTGAAACAGGACACTGAGTCCCATTTCCACTAAAAGTAACCCTTCAGACATGGTACCTAGACCCTAAGTCCGTTTAGCATTCACACCGCAAACATCACCCTTAGACGTGGGCGAGGTTGTTTTCACTCACTGTATTTCCTCATAGATGGAATGTCCGCACCTCGTTTATCGTCCCCAGAACAAGGTTGCACGCAAAAACAGAACAGACTGCAGTGAGACAGACGAGTGACCAAAAATGGGCACGGTACGAAATGGTTCCATTGGTGCCATCCACAACTTCTCGCAGTGGAGACAAAAAAATACCGAACTGAACTGGCCGTACCATACTGCTCAGTGGAAATGGGGCTTTTGGCAATCGGATTGGAAGCAGCTCAATAAGCCTCTTTTAGCTCCCAGTTTTGGTGTTATGGCACATTTTTACATTTTTTACTATCAAGTTCAGTTTTGTTTCCAACATCAGCAGGCAGCTTTCTGTTTTCACCCAATACAACCTGATAAACCTACTCTGTGCTACCTGCCTGGTGCCAAAGAGCAAATGGGCAAAATCTGTGACTAGCTGGTGAAAAAAAAGTGAGCATTGGCAGCTATGTGGCAAACAGACGTCAGTGAATACGGCTTTAAGCAGAAGTCCAATAAGATGTATTTCGTACACAATACCTGCCTTTTGACAGGCTCTGCTTCAACACTCCAACCAACACTCCTGGCTTTTCAACAATACGGCCTCCTTGGTAATTAAATGCAAAGCTCTTAATATTGTTGGCTAGTGTTCAGTCTGAGTAGCTTTCTTTATCCGAGCCTCATCAGGAAACAACAGTGATGCCATTCTGTTTAAATAATCAGGAGCAGATGATGATAATGTTGAACTGTTGTGTGTGACAGATCCAGGGGATTTGGAGCAAACTAGATGATGTCAGAGTGTTTATGAACATCTGTGCCATTACTGTGTTTTACACAAACTGCTAAGCAACTGTTCAATTTTAATTCAAATTTACGCTCAGAAACAGAACTTATATGATCTTTATGGGGAATTTGCCAAAAGTATAGCCCAAAATGTTGCTAACTGTATCCCTTGAAGTGAAGTTTGTTGTGATTTTTTTTCTGTTTGTTTCTTGCTTATCAGAGTACAACGTACCTTTCCATTGCACATGTAAAGTATGTTTTTATTACAGTACATCAAACTGTAACTGGGGTTGAATCTTATTGGTGACTCTTTACATGTGCTTTAATCCATCTTATATCCACTGTGGTAAAGTATTAAAACCTCTTATCACCATGTATCAACGACATGAGCATCTCCTTGATAACCATTTAACAGCGTGGAAATATGGATCGAGTATTGTAGTCACGATACTTTTCCACAGTTTATGGAGTAAGGCTGTTGTAAAAGTGCTGCCAATTTTTGTTGTGATATCGAGATACTTTTTATTTAAGTATGAATTTTCAGACTTAAATTCGGTGAGCAGTGTAAAGAAATTTTATTTTATAAGCGCAAAGGTTTTTAATGTCAGCGGCCAGCATCGGCCAGTCACACTATGTTGTGTACATGTGTGTGAATTTATCACGTGTGATGTGTAGGGAAGTGTACATTTTGTATCTCATACAAAAAATATCCAATATTTTTTTCTACTGACATTGCAACTGTAAAAGTGTATTTAGATATTTAACAAACTGTACAATTAAACTGGAATTGTATAATATTTTTGCTGAAATTGTAAAATAAAAAGGTTTCTATATTTGGATGAAAATGTGTCTGTGGTGATGAATTACATAAAAGTTGATAAATCAGTGCGTCCACAGGGTCCTAAAAGTATTACTAAAAGTAGTTATTAAAACAAGTTAGTGATAATTAAGGCACTTAAAATAATTAAAAAGTCTTAAACACCATTTCCCATAGTGTTACATTGTGAAGCTTGTTTTCAATATGTACATTTGTCCAAGGATGTTGTATGCTAAAGTAAGCAGCGGCATGACGTGCTATATTATAGGATAATGTTTTATGACATACTATACTATGACTTTGTGACTTTTTTTTTATGACAGACTATATTATTATGGCATTATATACTATAACTTTTTTCATTACTTTTTTTATGAGAGACTTAAGAAAATGTTTATGACATATGATGATATGATAATATGATGTACTATATTATGACATGTTTCACAGCATGTAAACCTATGACTTTTTGACTATGATTTTTTAATGACATACTATACTATGACTTTTTTCATTACTTTTTTATGACTTTCTCATGGCAAAAAAAATAAAGAATTTTGTGGCATACCATATTTTTAATTACTTCTGTTAATTACATTTTTATGGCATGATATGCAATGCTATTTTTTTTTGTGAAATACTAGGGGCATGAATACTTATGGCATGCTATATTGTAACATTTTATTAATTTTTTTGAGGCATACTTTACAATGACTTTTTAATGACATTTTCTATGTCATGTATAAGGCACAAAATATGATGACTTTTTATGACATTTTTCATGCCATACTATACCATGACTTTTTTGTGGCATTCTATAATTTACTATGACATCTTTATGACATACCTTACTGAGGTATGAACTTATGAAGAAGTGGCTTTTTTTCTGTGGAAAAAAAAAAATACTATTCTTACTATTATGATATTTTTATGATTTTTTTGAATGAACTTTTTGTGGCATATTGTACAATGAATTTTTATTGACTTTTTTATGGCATACTTCATTTAAAAAGAAAAACATTTTGCATTTTTTGGCAGACAGTACTTTCTCAGTGTTTTATGACTTTGATTTTTTTGTGACATACTATATTGACTTTTTCTTTAAATTGCATTTTTATGGCATGATTAACACTGGCATTTTTTTAATTACATTAAACATTTATTTGTGAAATACTAGGGAATATTTTATGGCATGCTATATTATGACATTTAAATGCCATTTTCGTGTCATACCATTTCATGACTTTTGTCATTAAATACATTTTTTGCCATAAAAGACACATTTGTGGCACACTATACCATAACTTATTAATTTTTGATGACATACTGTATCATGAAATAAGTTTTTTTGTGACATCCTATGCTATGACATTATTTATGACTTATTAATTATATTTAACGATTATTACAATTTTATACCATACTGTAATATTACAGATTTTTTTATTTCATATTATACTTTGACTTTTTATATTTTCATAACATACTATGTAATAATTTTACTATACTACAACTTGTTTTATTTTTTACTTTTTTTAGATGACATACTATATTATGAAGTTTTTCGTGACATTTTTATGACTTTTTAATGACATTCTTTGTGACATTACATTGTGATTTTTTTAATGCATACTATATTTACTTCTAACATACTATACTATGACTTTATTTTTTTAATAAATGTTATACCATGAATTTATTTATAGCATACTTTACGGTGACATATTTGTGACATTCTATACCGACATTCTTTGTGACATATTAAATTGTGATTGTTTATCATGCATACTTTACTTTGGCATTTTTTATTACATTTTTTATGGCCTGATAAACAATGGCAAATTTTTATGATGATTATTTGTGAAATACTAAGCTATTTTTTACGAAAATAAAATTGACAATCTATACAAATGCTTTTTATATGACATTTTTATGGCGTGTTTCTGGCATACTTTACATGACTTTTTTTCGTCAAATGTTTTAAGACATGGTATTCTATGACTTTTTTATAAGCCTTTTTATTTATGTCATTCTATACTATGACTTCTCTCCGTGCTGCAGTGTTTTACAGGTGTACTCAGGTACAGGACCCTGTGACATCACTGTTGAGTGTTGTTACAGGTACATCAGATCAAACAGGTTTGAAACTTTAAACCAGAGAGTCTGATCAAAATCATCTGAACACTGTTATCATTCAACACAAAGTACTGTAATGCCTGAGTACAGCTACACAGAGTTAAGTGTTGTACAGTTTTGTACAGTGTGGACACTTACAAAGCAGGATAGATATTACTGGATGAAGCACAACTGATGACTGTACTCTGAGGAGAGACCCTCAAATGTGTCCACTCAGAACAGCTCTACATCACTGAAAATGTGTTTGGATAACACCATAAGGCAAACAAAATAGCTCATAAATGCCTTAATCAAACTAGGTGGCACAAGGTAAAGGCCTCTGCACACTGAGCGCAGAAATAAAGGTGTAATAAGCTGATAACTTCACAGATCTCATTAATCTGGCCAAATGCATGTTGGTTTTCTCATCTTAACTTTTACAACAGAGCATTTCCAGGAACTTTTCTAACATGCGAGGCAGCGACCTATCCAGCGGAGATGACAGAGCACCAGGTGGACAGAGAGGCTGCTCATTCCAGCCGCAATCGTCCTTTCTAAATAACTGCGGAGTGAACGTCTGCTGCCCAGAGCTTTCTAATTTCCTCCCCTTGTCACTTCTTGTTGTAGGTTTTGTATTACTTTAATCGCTTCTGTGACTGATGGTGCAAAAACACACTTTTCCCAAACGCTAATCCCATAATCATTTCCCCTGGCAACCCGCTAACTCTGATAGCTTTCAGGTTCCAGTGATTTATTTGTGGCTGGAACGATATTGCTTTTGCAAGTTGGCCCATTTCTCCGACTCTCCTGGGACGTCACGTAATGCTCAACTTGTCACAGCGGCTCTGAGAGAGGGAGACCATTTTGGTTTGGTGGAATGTGGGAACACTTTAAAGCCTAGGTTTTTATTGGAGCTATCACATAATTGGACGATCACAGTAAAGGAAGAACAGGTTAGCAGTAAAAGGCTAATTGAATTGTATTTTTTTGTTTTTTTATTTATTGTATTATTATTGAAACCCTGCTTTTACATTTCTCAGTGTGTGCAAACTAAAGTGATGTTATCAGAAGGTTATTTTTCTGCATAATGGTTTTTCCATTCATATTTATTTCCAGTTAATTAGCAAATAATCAGCATTCACTCAGACTCATGAGTTGTAACTGGGACAGAGATCACGCTATTACATTAGCACAGTGTTCCACTGAAGATATCCATTAAGTTTCTTTATAGGGCTCAGCACTATTATAAAAAGAAAAAGGCAATCCAATTGTCTCCCATAATTCACTAATACCCTCCCCCTCTCTCCTCCTCTCTCTCTCGGCACGCAGCTCCCTGCAATTACACAGCGAAATGGAGAGATGTTTCAATGACAGTGTGTCACATATTCAGAGGGCAGGGCGCATTTGACAGATTCAGCTGCAGGTCCGTGTGTGGAAACTCACTTTGCTTTATTTTCCAAGACTGTTTTTGGTTTTCTGCCATCGTGGGAGAGAACTAAATGGAGAGACAGAAAAGTTATGGGTGGAGAAGAGGAGGAGGTGCAGCAAAGGTCCCACACTGTTGGACTTAAACCAGGACACTTCAAACAAAATGTGAGGGTGTTTTTGTTCATGATTTACTTCATCATTCTTGTCAAATATGATTTTGCGTAACAACTTTGTTTGATCATAGCAATCTGAACGTGTTAACGAGTTCATTTTAAGCTATCATCATGAACAAGCATTATACCTGGTTACTGGTTATTGAGCCAATAGACTCAGTAAACTGATAGTTACATAGTGGGGGTGGAGCTGGACTCTGTGTCAGAGAGGAGGATGCTGTCTAAGATACGTGTCATCTTGGAGGATGTCTCCCACCCCCTCCACCATGTGCTGCTCAAACACAGGAGCACATTCAGTGACAGACTCATTCCCCCAAGATGCACCACAGAGTGCCACAGGAAGTCATTCCTGCCTGTGGCCATCAACCTGTACGACTCCTCCCTCAGAGTGCCAGCTGCTCTGAGTCAGTAGACTGGCATCTGGACTTCATTCATCTTCTGCATTTATAATTCATAATTATCTGTCGGGTGCAATAATTTAACTACTGCAATATTCTTCAGCACACAACTTTATCTTGCACCTAACTGTACACATTTCTTGTGTTTGTTTTATTCTATTGATGTATATATTGTAGTTCAATTTCACCCTTACAGCCTCAGCACAGTCACAATTTATATTTTATTTTTAATATTTTAATATCTTAAGTACCAGTGTTAAACACTGTAGCATAATGCACATTATATTTTTATATTTATTTTAATGCACGTTTTCATTTCTTTCTTAATGGAGCATAGCGTTAGCTCAGGCAGGACACGATGTCATGCTCAGCTCACATCCCAGCTACATCAGCTGATCTCAAACAGCCATGGAGCAGCTGATTGATGAAAGAGAGTCAGCTGATAGATGACGTGATTCCTTTCTATGCAACCAATTGGCTCAAACTACTCTGGCCTGCCTACTGTTGCTGCTTCCTCTGCAAGCTGCTTTGCAACCTGCCTCCACCCCAGCTCCTCCTTTTCATGCTGTGTCTGACTATTCAATGTAATTTCTGTTTGTCATTGATGCTGCTCTATTCTGTTCCCAGGGGGTCTTTGCTGCTGCTCTCCCTGTCTTAGGCTTTCCATGTAGGCGCATGGAAGGGCAGGGAGGTTTGCTTATTCTGCCTCAGGCTTTCCTCATTTGCACATGGAAGGGCAGAAAGGTGTGTTCTCCCTGCCTTAGGCTTTCCATGTAGGCACATGGAAGGGCAGAGAGTTGTGCTCTCTCTGCCTTATGCTTTCCACGTACAGTAGGCACGTGGAAGCAGCTTTCTGTGTAGACCTGAGGAAAGGCAGAGGCCCCAGAAGAGAGCCATACCGCCAAATGTAATACTGCAAATGGAAATAATGTTTTCTTTGACTTCAGTGTTCCTGACTGAATTTTATTTCAGTGCTTTATATTTACATACTTCTATTTCATACTCTTATTCTTATTGCTTATAATTCTGTATTCTTTACATCAGAGCGACTGTAATGAATCACAATTTCCCCTCGAGGATCAATAAAGTATTTCTGATTCTGATACCATTTAGCATTTAGCTCACTGTGCCAAAGTGCAGCCTCAGAGAGCTGCTAATGTGACTGTAGACCAATTAGGGTTGGGTACCGAAACTCGGTACTTTTTGTACTTGGTACTGTTTCACGTCGGTACTACCAAGTACCGATTCACTTAAAATGAATCGGTGCCAAATTTCGGTACCTGAGGTGGAGGCAGAGTGAGAGCGCATGACTCGCACCTCAGACTCAGCAACAATGGCAACAAAAAAAATGTGCAAACAAAAGTTAACGTGCAGCACTGTTCCTAAATGTTATCAATAAAATGTTGAAACTGAGAAGTTTAGACTATGGGTCCGAACGACGCATAGTGCGTCCAAATGCACACCTGTTCTTCTCTGTCGATTTTCTCCGCGACCGTGCATCATAGCGAGAAGCCATGCATATCACATGAAATGGCAGAACTGACAAGGCCAAGCACTTGTCAGTAGTCCAATGTTTTCACAGCGAAAAAAATTGATAAATTTACAGTAAAATGATGTATAACAGAGCTTTCATACAGCTTTGCACACACATTACTTTTGGATGGATTACTCGCGAATGCAGGCTCGCACAGAAATGCCACGTGTATCATATGAAAGTGCAGGAGCAGAGCTTTCCAGTGATACCACACACATCATTGTGCTGTCATCCCATCATGCTATAAATCCAGATTAATTGTCTACAAAATCAAAACCTGACCAATTTCTTTACAACCCATTATACAGATCTTGTTATCAGTCACTTCATATAGTGAGAAATATCGTATCTTACCACGTCTTAGGCTTGTGTGTGTTTCTCCCTGTCTATCCACATTAGTAGTCCGGCTTTCAAGATGCAAATATCTCCATATTGTCCAGTTGACACTCCATCAAACTTTGTATGACAAGACCAGCCACTTCACCTTTGCGCACCCAGACAACTGTAGCCTATTTATGCATGCTGACAGGGCCGTAGTCACTATATACATTGAGGGGGACACATGCCCCCCCACCAATGCCAAAATGTCCCCCCAGTATATAACTGAAACTGAGAAACAGACATCATTGCACTTGGTTGACTATTTTTCTATGATCTTAGATGTAAATATTGCATGTTTCTTTCAGATAAAACACATTTTTGACTTGTGAATGAGTCAATGGAATTTTTTGCAATAATGAAAAAATACTGGCAATCATCAACCACATGTTTTGGACAGCTGTGAAGTGACAGAATGTCCCACCATCATGGTTCTTACATTGCCAGATTCCAGTGAGTCTCCCCTCTGCATATATGGCAGAATATGTCATTTTCCAACTTGCTACGGTGAGATACATGTAAAAATGTAAGAATTTAGTCACACGGATTTGTTTTTTTCATTGATATAAAAATTAATATAAAATACAGGCACATAGGAGGACATGAAATGATGGCAAAGATATAGCATGTGTATGTAGCCTTTATAATGACTGTGATATGAGCTTAAAAGTAAAGGCAGTAAAAATACCCCAAAAGGGCCTAGGGCCCATAGGGTTAAAAAGTACCGACATAAGGTACCGTTTGGTACCGGTACCGAATTCCAGATACCGGTACCGGTACCGTATCGGTTCAGTTATGAATGATACCCAACCCTAAGACCAATAGCAGAAAAAATAACAGCTCATGGGTCAAATCCAGCCCTCAATCACAAACATTTGGCCCCACAATGAAAGCTTTCTAAAAGTTTTCCCATTTATAAATTACACCAAAAGCTTTCACAAACTTTTTTTTTTCCACAAAACTGTGGCAACAATGTAAAATACAAAGCCTGTGTAAATCCTAAAAAACATGACATTGTAATATCTAAAAATTAGGATAACTGATTTGCATCTCAAACACAGACAGGTGGCGGGCTATTAGACATGATGTGCTGCTAAAACAATTTCTAAAGGCAGCATGAAATTAAATATAAATGAAAGACGTCACCGTTTATCATGGTGAGATATGTTTGAATATATGTGAGTCATTATTTGCCAAGTGAGGAAGAGCAGCTCATGAAAATAAGCTCTTATTAATAGGAAACATAACCTGCCCTAGATACAACCAATTTATGATATAATTCTGTTATATTCTTAAGAACTAAAATACTCTAATGTATCTTTCTTAACATAAAGGGTTGCACCACCACCATGCTTATATAACTACATGGGACTGTGGACTGTCATTATACCTCTACCTATAACAATGACCCTACAGAACTATGCAGCTCCACAGTGAGAAAGCAAAACTGGGTTGAATTGAACCACAAGAGAAAAAAAAAATCAATGTTTTTATAGCAAAATTATTAAAAAGTCAACAGTTTAACAGACAACAATGAAACAAGTCTTGTTTCACTGGCAGAGGGAAACTTTTTGCTCATACCCAACTATAATCATAACAGCTATTTGTAATCATTGCACAAAATATGAAGGATAGTCAGACGGCCTCAGTGTGAGACTGAATAATACAAGAAGATGAGGAAACAGCACAAACAAAGATAATAAAAAGAAACAAGAGAACATGGACTAAATTACATTGTGTTTGTTTCTTGTGGCCTCTCCCTCCTCCTTCTCTCAGCTATCAGCCCTCTGCTCCACAGTCTTGTTATCTTGGTCTTGGGTCAGTGAAGGATAATACAACACCAGTCTGAGAGATAATACATCACCAACCAAACCTTGCTTCAAAACAAACTAACAAGCTCCACAGACAAACAGACAGACTGACAGACAGACGGATTGGTCCATGAAATTCAAAACGACACCGAGCTCGAACCGAGGCGGCCCCGTCCTCATCGATTCATCGGTACTGAGGGCAGCCGGGGGGAGAAATCAGAGACACAAACATCACAGCTCAGGAGAAAGAGAAAAAACTTTTTGCTTTGTAACCTTGGCCAACAATGGTGTTCATGTGTCTGCTTCTCTGCAGCTCATACACCAATTAAAATCAAATGGAGAATTATCATGCTGAATATGAACGCTAGTCCACTCTGCAGTTTGCCTGTGTTTCGGTTTATTATGTGCTTTCCTCTGAACCCTAGGCATCTGTGTCCATGTCCCTCTAAAACACTTTGTGTTTTGCTGCCATTTCAAACAAACCTTTTCAATCCTGAACGGGCATTTGGTTAAAGCTGAACTAATCTTTGTTTCTATATTAACAATGTGTCAAATGACTGTGTGATGTGAAATGTGGTGCTTCCAGTGATGCACCCACGGAGAATTATCACCCAACTCTACAGCTCCTCTTTTTTTTTCTCCGCTCATTGTTTTACAGCCCATCACCAAACGGCAGACAGACAAACTTAGCAATTAGCTGGTGAACATAGTGGAGCATTTAGCAGCTAAAGAGCCACATATTTCCCCGAGGAGTAGGCAGAGAGCAACACAGAGCTACAAGGAGAGTTAATAATGGACTTGGATTGCCGGATATCTAGAAACACAACTCCAAATTATAGCTGCTGCGCAGCAATGGGTCGGGTCCGGGCATTTTTAGGCAATTCTGAGCAACAAGCAGAAGAATTGGAAGACATTTAGGAATTTAGCAACACAATCTGCCTTTTGCATCAGCTGAGGCTTGAACTCACAACCTCTGAAACTAAGAATCAATTTCTATCTCACTGAGCTAATTAGTCAGTGACAAGTCATGTGTAGCTTCACAAACTGACTAAGCCAGACGTGCAGGTTTAGCAGCCATCCATGCATGGAAAAGCAGATTTCAAACCACTGTAAGAATTTCAGTTATCGAAACAAAAATCTGAAAATACACATATTGCATCTAGACAGCATGGAGATGTTGGTAATTTGTTTGTAACAATGATTGATTTACTCCATAAGTGAAAAACTGATGTTTAAAATTGCCATTTTTACATTGACTCCAATTGTTCACATTAGAGCAAAATTCAAAATGCTGTCAAAAATTCAGTTTTTGAGATACAATTCTGAAATTTGCCACACATCATCTACCATGACTCTAGAATTTTGTCATTTTTTTCATGAACATTGAAAATTTATTTAGCAAGAATTTGCATGTATATGTTTACAGTACCGTTTACAGTCAAACATTTTGATGCACTGTAGGCTCAATTTATGATAAATCAAAAATCTGAGAAACATAGTTTTTGTAGGACAGTCTGAAGATGCTCTGTAGCAAGTTTGGTGTCAATTGAGCAAAAATTGTGGGAGGAGATAGGCTTAAGAAGTTTTACAGTTTTTGAAAAAAAAAAACAGAGTGATGAACTTCATAATTTTTAATAGGTTTAAATGTACAAAAGTTTCTTCAGTATTGGGGCTACAGTTTGATGAAAGTTGTGAAGTTGTAGCACGTATGGTTGATTTGTTATGAATTTTCAAATTTTTTAACTTTAGATGCTTGCTGTAGCGCCACCATCAGGACTATTGGCTTGAGTTTACAGCTGAGGATATCTGGCGTGAGACTGGACCTTTGTGCAAAGTTTGGTGAGTTTTCACCCATGGGAATTATGATTTCCTCAGAAGAAGAAAGAAGAAAGAAGAAGAATACCTAGGATTACAATAGTGTCCTGGCAGCTTAGCTGCCCGGACCCGAATGAAAGCTGATGTTGCTCTGTGTATTCTGGTGGGGGCAATTGTTGACAAGTTTGTTTGAACAAGTTTATGAAGTGATAACAAGTCAATGTTGTGTTCACAGCTTGTTGCTCTGTCTCCTATTGACCAGGAAAGAAATCAGTTGATGCAAATTAAAAGCAGCTATGTGTAAAACACTATTGCTCAACTTCTCTTTTCTCTCACTTCTTATGTTTCAACAACTGAAACTATTCAGGAGGAGCAATGCGGATCCTGTTGTGGTCGTGGAACAGTGGACCAGCTCTTTACCCTTGCAGGGCTGCTGGAGGGTTTGTGGAAGTTTGCCCATCCAGTTTATATGTGCTTTGTGGACTTGGAGAAGGCTCACGACCACATCCTAAGGAGAGTCTAAGGGGAGTTATGCAGGAATACAGCATACCGGGGTCACTACTATGAGCCATTCAGTCCTTGTATAACCAATGTGAGAGCTGTGTCTGCATACTCATCATAAAGTTAAACACTTTCCCAGTGGGTGTTGGCCCCTGCCAGGGTTGTCTCTTGTCTTCGATTCTGTTCGTGATATTCACGGACAGGATCTTGAGGTGCAGTCGAGGGGAGGAAAGGGTCTGGTTTGGTTACCTCAGAATTGCATCTCTGCTTTTTTGCAGATGATGTGGCTCTGTTGGCTTCATCACACTGTGATCGACAGCATGCACTGGCTGCGGTTTGCAGCCAGGTGTGAAGCAGTCGGGATGAGAGTCAGAACTTCCAAGTCTGAGGCCATGGTCCTCTTCTGGAAAGAATCGTGCAGCGTCTGCAGTGATGCGGGTGCTGTGCTGGGCAGTCATGGTGAAGAGAGCTGAGCCAGAAGGCAAAGCTTTTGATTTACTGGTCCATCTACGTCCCAAACCTTGCCTATGGTCATGGGCTCTGGGTAATGACTGAAAGAATGAGGTTGCGGATACAAGCAGCCGAAGTGAAGGGCCGAATCCTCAGAAGGATGGCTGGGCTCAGCTTTAGAGATAGGGTAAGGAGCCTGGACATTCGTAGGGTGCTCGGAGTAGAGCCACTGCTCCTTTGCATTGAAAGGAGTCAGAGGTGGAACGGGCACCTGATCAAGATGCCTCCTGGGTGCCTCCCGTTGGCCCCCCGGGCACTTCCCACTGGTATGAGACTCCGGGGCAGACCCAGAATATGCTGGAGGGATTACATATTTCATCTGGCCTGGGAGCGCCTCGGGATCCCCCAGGAGGAACTGGAAAGAGTTGCTAGGGGAGAGGGACGTCTGGAATACTTTGCTCAGCCTGCTGCCCCTGCGACCTGGCTTCAGATAAGCGGTTGGACATGGAATGGATTCTAAAATATATGAAAATGTAAGCCGTACATTCGATGCTTCACAGTTATATTTTTCAGACATCCAGATCACAGTCCAGTTGCCATGAGAAAAAGTTGGCATTGCATAATTCTGCAAATCACACATATGGTGCATTTGTACATTTCCTACATTATAATATTAACGTTTCAGCTTTTTAGGCATGAAACATCGCTGCTTTTCCTGCCAGGATTGTGCCCCCAAAACCACGTACCTTAAGCCAAAAAAAAAAAAAAAAAAATCTTTTCCTATTCATAACCAAGTGTTTTTTGCCTAAACATAACCGCAGGTTACCAAAGCGTTGGTGTAATGTTCAGTTTCATCATATCAGCTATATGCAAATATTACACATCCCTAGTTTGCAGAAACATACAATGCCAACATTTTTAATGGCGATTGCGCTGAACATCAATATTGTGTCTTGTAACTGTTTGAGTGTTAGACAAAGCTGACAGTTATTATTAACCCTCCACAAAATGCAAATTTTACAAATATTTGATATGTTATGCATTTGCAAATCATGCTTTTTTTTTTAAATCTAAAACATCTGGTTTGAAATCCCTTTGGAGTTCTGAGAGACTTCAGATCACACACTCGTTGAAACGCTTGCTGATAGCTCCAACAAAGATTCAAGACAAAATCAATATTTTTTTTTTTCCAGCCTCAGTCTGGAGCAAACACTGTACTCAGGACATTACTGGTTTTCAAGGACACTTTTCTAAGAGTTCACGTCAAAACACCAAAGCAATACAATGACACAAACACAATATCAGCTGAATTAAAACTTGGTTTTGACACAGAGACATGACAAGACTTTGGGATCAGATATTACAGCTGGACCCACCTGGTTTGTAATCTAGCTTTATGTATAGCATTTTTTAAAATGCTCCATTTTCCTCATCTAAACTACAACACAACACTGACATCCCTCGACTATGAAGCATTTTTTAAAGTAGTTTTGTGTCTGACAAAGAATGCTCATTGTGACCAAAAGGCCAGCTTTGGACAGGAAAATATGTGTCCTTAAACATCGAAACTACAACCTCACTCTCTAACAGAATACACCTACAAGAGGGCAGAATAGCTGTCTAGTAGAGTTTTCATCCAGTGCAAGCAGAGTTTCAAAGGCATCTTTCCAGCCCGACCTGTCAAAACAAAGTGAACAAACACTTCACATTCTCAACCAAATGAATATCATTCTTGATGTCAGCATTCATCTCAGAGTGTCTGAAGCTTCCTCAAAGTTTTCTCCTATGATCTCTGACACTGCAGTGTAGGTGTTGAGGAGTGTGCGGCTCCAAGGTGAGAGCAACAAGAATAGTGAGTTTTATATCCTTGCATTGATTAAATAAAGGTCAGACCATTTGTTTTTAGAATCATTACACACTCTGATATACTGATGTGAAATAGATTTTCTTCTTCAGCTGGTTGTGATTGATGAATGAGGCCCATTGTGATTCTCATGCTGTGGTCATTGTGTCTTTGCTGTGGCGTGTGGCGGGGACACAAAGAGCAGGACGGGTCTCCAGTGATTTTACATTGATTAGTCTCCTGCTAGACCTGCAGCTATGCAGATAAATGACATTCATCATCGTCCTTTCTGGTTTAAAACAGCAGAGTTGAGATAAAGTTTTAGATGGCAGCTTTAGCAACTCATAATGTAAAAGTTTTGTTCATACTGCAATAAGTTATTACAATATGAGGAAACTACATCAGAAACCAAGCAAAAATGTGGAATGGAATTACTTCAGTTGTCTTCTTAGAGCATAGGAGCCCTTCTAATTTTTACATGACACAAGTGGAGTCCTTCATTTACAGCAACTGGGCTTCATTTGGTCACGAGGACATCTCCATCAATCAGTTGCAAATTGATAAAGCTTTCTTGGATGTGTGACAAAATTCAGGACTAGAGGCAACCCACTGACCTGGACAATTGCTTACCCTTACAGAGATGATGCTGAACTGAATATACTGAGCAATTCTTAGCATGTGTAATATTAGTTCCATACCATAAGCTGTATAATAAAGATCAACAACATGACAGCTCCCCAAAAAATGAAGCCAAAACATCTCGATCACCCCCGGATGGCTTGCTGTAGCTGTAGTATAGGTCATAGTGGATGGGATATAGGCCAGACTAAAAGATCCAAGTACATGTCAAATAATTTGTTACGGCCGCTGCTCTTTCCACCTTCACTGTGTGTGTATGTAAGTCTAACTGTTCCTCTGTCTGCCAAGCTGCCTGCACAGCCCCTGGACCCAGAAGCTCCACCCCCTCCGTTCTGATTGGTGCGGCCTCTGCTGCTCGTGACCGCCCAGGCCACAGCTCACCTGGGTCCCTGATTGGTGCGGCACTAGTGAAATGGGCCAATCCCAGCCACCCAGTTAAGTCGAGCATCTATAAACGCCCTGCCAGCCTATGAGTCCAGGCGGCTGACTGTTGGTGGCAGGTTGTGTCTTTTTTGGGAGAACTTTGTGTTGTGATGTTAGAACGCTTTTAGTAGATCCTGTGAACTCTGTTTTAAAACTTTGAAGTGTGGCCAGGTTTTAGAACTTGTTCACAGACTTTTTGACTGATACCACATATTGTCATCCACACATAGGTAATTCTCTGTGTTAGAGACACTAGGTGCAGGGGTGCTGTTTTTGTTGTTTGGTTTTAAAGATAGATTAGGTGGACAGAATTTGTTTTCCTTTTATTTTTG
This sequence comes from Epinephelus lanceolatus, assembly GCF_041903045.1. Classification (NCBI taxonomy): domain Eukaryota; kingdom Metazoa; phylum Chordata; class Actinopteri; order Perciformes; family Serranidae; genus Epinephelus; species Epinephelus lanceolatus. The sequence continues at coordinate 39,030,676 of NC_135744.1, read as the reverse complement.
ATTAGTCAGATTGTAGGCTAAGCTTCCTAGCTCCTAGTGAGTCCTTTTTTTGTTATATTTTGTTTTTGATTTAAACAGCACCCACTGGCCGCCTTCCTTGGTTCGTCCTGATTTTAAGTATTCTCATCATGCTGATTGTAGTTCAGGTGGTGTGAAAACACCCCTTTTATTTAGTTATTTGCTGCTATAACAAGGAAGCTTTATATCATCAACAGCTGTGTGTGCCAGTCGGTGTACTTGGAATCAATGGTGCTGTTTGCAATTGGTCGGATTGGTGTATGTGAGGACTTTTCACATTGCCGAGATCGCTCCTGTGAAGACTCTGGCTCCACATTACATCAGTGACGCAACATGGCAGCAGATGTATCCAGCATATTTTGACTTCATTTTTGTACAGTGGGAGTAAGCATAGAGGTGTTGTCCATCTTTATATACAGTCCATGTTTCATACATACTAATTCTAGTTACTTTAAATGGCACCAAACCGTATTAGCAAACAATCTACAAAACCATATCTCTCACTTTGGCCACTAGATGGCTCTTACCAGTAGTGCTGCATTTCATCTTGCAAAAGGGAGAAGTTTCCCCTTGAGGCTTTATGACAGAGTTCTTTCTGACAGAACAATTAGCCACTAAGCAGATGAAGACAAATTTAATCTCTTGAAATAAAAGTATTGGAAACACTTTATTTAGATAGGCTGCCTATAGATAGCTTATAAAGTTTATAACATTGCAACAGCTTATTATTTGAGATTCAACAATTCAGCTGTTTTGCTTTGTCTGTATTTATCTAAAGAGTATATGCAACAATTCATTACATATTATCAGAAAATTTTAGTTTAACTCAAACTATTTACTCAATCTATACTGCATAGGTTGAGTGAATAGTTAAAGTACAACTTATTCCAAGAATATGTAGCTATGTTCATGAATTTACTCTATATATAATCAGTTAAACATCTACAGAATAAAGGGAAACAGCTGTTGAATCTCGACTAATTATCTCACCCCAAAGTCGTCAAAATCTGGCGCTTGCAGCGACTTGCAGCGTCAGAAACCATAACAAAAAGGTACTCTTTCATGTCGGCATGATACGTGGCTGGCTGCCTTTATAGTTTAACAGCGCCCAGTGGCATCAGGGGGACAAGCGTCAGGACAAGAACGAAAGTTAAGGCGGCGAAAGTGCTGGTGGGAGGGGCGGTGGATGGGTCCAACAAACACCAGTGTTCACCGGAGAGAGCGGTGTCCATGTCCTGTAACACTCTAAAGCCAAACCCTGTTCTTTTTTCCTAAACCTAACCACTTACTCTTGTTGCCTAAACCTAACCGTGTGTTAATTGTTGAAGGAAAAAAATCTCAGTGTTGTACTGACAGTGTTTATTTTGAAAATGATTGTATGCAAACATTAAATTTCCTGTGAAAAAGGAAGTGTATCTTGAAAGACGAGAACTTGACACGGTGTCCCAGAACATCAACAACCAATGCACCCAGGGTACCGTGCACGTGGTATGTGGACGTGGAAAGTCCATGACCAAAATTGGAGTGAGAATGTGTTGGTTGAAATGTTACAACTATCAGCAGGCAGACTGTCCAAATACATGTATACTGTAGTGTTACTCAAGGTTTTTTATTTATCATTGGCAGCTAGTAATATAAACTATGTTTTTGTGAAAAAAGTTAGTGATTTAAGGGAGCGATCACACAGAGATGAAACGCTAGAAACGCGATGCCAGTAAAACCATTGTTTTCCTATGATACGGTGCGTCTGACCGGCATTCAAGCCTCTTTTTAGACGGGCGTTTTTCCAGCGTCTTTTTAGACACTCATTTTTGTAGACACTTCTTTTTAGACGCACGTAGACGCTGAAAAGTTAAAATAATTTCAACTTTTTGAGCATCAGACGCCAGTAGCTAGCGCACATTGAATAAGCGCTTCCAGCGTTTCAAGCGTCTTTGAAGCGCCCACGTCTCTAGCGTCTCATTTCTGTGTGATCACCCCCTAAGGTAATGATACTTTCTGTCAGAAAAGCAGCTAATACGAAAGCTAGTGCATTTAGCATAGCTTGTAATTCTGTCAATAAATCAACACATTTCCGACCTGTTGCTTTTAACATGTACTGTATTCTGTCAGAAAGGCTACAGTGATTTCTTGTAGTCCTGAATCTCCTCACACATCCAAGAGGCTTTAACAATTTGAAACTGATTGATGAAAATGTCCTCTAGACCAAAAAACGTCCAGTTGCTTTAAATTAGACTTCACTTTGAGTTCCTCTGCTACTACACAAGACAAGGACAGTATTCTTTATTTTATTGCACTACATGTTGAATTTATTACATTATTCAACATGTTTTGCTTCATCTATAATAATTTTCCCATAAAGTAATAACTTATTACACCACATACAAATGTTATTACGTTATGTGCTCATGGTTTTCCTACATTATGTGCAGTTATTACATTATGAGTTGCTGCAGGCATCACCAGAGCATTATTGTGTCTGAGTCTGGATGTGTACACTGAGCTGAGTCTGGTAAAATGTTGTGGAACGGGCATGACGTCTACATATGCTAATGACTTGAAAAGTGAGTAATCCTTTTCCCCAGCATGAAAGGATTACGAGCAGACACGACTAGAAACAGGAGGTAGTTTGACATTTAAATAGTGCCTAGAAAGTAAGAGGAGGCAGATTTACTCTTAGAGCAGCTCCAGCAACCCTGGTTCAGTCGCCTTATCACTGCCTGAGCTCTTATACAATGAGTTTAACTGAATCCTCAGCAACTAAAAATTTACCTTCATGTGGACTTTCTCAACCCACTCTGGCCTATTTATCTATTTTTAGGTCCAAAAATTCTCTGAATATTATGTGCTAAACTCAAATAAACATGACTTGACACATTTGGAATTGCTGAAAGTATGGAGGGAGCTCCAAATTGTCTGTATAGAAAGTATGTTGTATTTGAAACAACAAATTTCATATAGGGTGTAATATAATTAAGTAACTGCTCGAATAACCCCACCCTGTGTGGCTCTGCGGATGGCAATGTCAGTCAACCACTTTGGTCTAGACTGAAATATTGCAACAGCTAGTAGATGGGTTGCCATGACATGATGTGGTACAATAATTCATTAATAACACTGCTTAACAATTACACTCAAACATCTTGATTTTGTTGATATCTGGATCATCATCTGGACGAAAACGTGCAATTTTGTGTCTCTCAAACAAAACTGTGCTATAAATATCAATAAACAATAAATACACTATAATCATTTTAGAATTTATTTTCCATGATATCTCTTGTAACATTAAAACAATGTAAAAGTTTACTTCTTTTGTTTTCAAAGAGTTATAAACACCTTTTTGTATGAAGCATCATTCAAAAGCTGTAAAAAGCTGTTTTCATTACTCATGAATGGGTTTTATTCTTAATATATGTAAAATGTTGTAAAAAACATCAATTTAGTCGGGTCTCCAGGTAGTCGTCAACCCTGTTACTTTTAATGAAAACACCCCTTCTGAGATAATGAACTGCTCCGCAAGTTGCATCATTTCCTGGGAGTGAAATCAGCTTCCTTTTGTGAACATGCTGGTGAAAAGACAAATAAGTGTCCTCTTCTTTTCATGATTTTTCTTAGAGTTATGTAATGTTTGACAGAGAGGGACAAGCTCATTGTGTTTCCACAAAAGGACACATTAAAAAGATATTTGTAAATTTTTAATGTACATAAATAACATGATTTAAACCTCTAATGAATGCACACCATGTGGTCTCATGACCTTCACCACATGGCTAGTCATGGCTGCCAAGAACATTTTTCGTCAACCCTGTTATCGTCAACTCTGTTACCATCAACTCTGTTACCATTCTAGCATAGCAGAGTTGACAAAGTATGGTTTTGCGAGTACATGAAAATATACTTTCCTTACCAATAGTATTTACATTATATACATGGTTTTAGAAGTTTCATCGCTAGCTGAGAGGGAAATTGAAAAAATTGTGCACTTGGTGGCAAGTTTTTGAAATTTGGCATAGTGTAAGGTAGGGTATAAGGTTTTCAAAAACCAAGTTGGGATAGCCACAAATTTCAATCTGGCCCTCACTGGAGATTTGGATCTGCTCCAAATTGTAATGGGTTCCATGTTGGACCATGTTATACCTCTCCACCAAGTTTAACACCATGCCAAATTTCAAAAACTTGTCACCAAGTGCACAATTTCTATGAATTTGTACAAATTCCCTCTCAGCTATGAGGTAAATGATCTATACTGATTTATATTAATACCCTATCAGCAGAATGTCATGTTGAATTAAAGGTTTATGAATGTTCCATTATCTCCATTACACCCAAAGCTGCAACTTAAACTAGGAGTATGGTAACTGTTGTCAACACTGTTACTGAGGTGTCAGCCGTTACTTGTATATTCTAGTATAATTCAAAAATTGAAAAGACAAATGTCAAATCAACTCATTTTATATGTTAAGTAAAAGAAACCAGTAATCTACAGAACGAAATGTGGGTATTATTGTTTTGTTTCCATATTCTGTTCTTAAAAAGAAAGATGCTGTGAAAGCGTCAATTGCAAATGAGCATATTCACAATATTCTCACTGTACAAACACACTCAGTGTAACAAGGGGAGATTTATCCCTCATAGTATATCAGATTTGTTGTCAATATGCATTTAAAACATTTTCAAACATTAATTGGTGTATCGTAACAGGGTTGACATAACACACATATGCATGTTTATTAAATGTGGAAAAAAATAAGATGGCACATCACCTATTTCTGATAGGTAAGGATCTATTTAATCCAAAAAGGGTCATAAATAGTTTTAAAACAGTACTTTGAAAAATCAAACATTAAGAATGGGAAATGGCACGTTTTCATATAATGACCCATCTAGTGTTTTAACTTGTAATTTGTAAGAATACACCAGCCCCAAGTGACCTTTTGTATATCAATTATTCATCCCATGCTACACTGAATTCATGAAAAAAGCTTAATTTTCTTGTATGATGCCAGTAAACAAGAATCCAAAGATGCAGAAAATTTCCGATGAATTGAAGTAAAAGAGGATTACATTTCACAACAGCAAAACTATATCAAAATGTCCATTTACAAACTCACACACGACTTGTGCAGTATACCTCAAGTCTCATTTATTCAGTCTTATGCTTAGTACTTCCCAGACAGACAGCCCTTTCCAATAGGGAACTGAACTAAAAGTAAAACTTGTCTAGCCAGGCTCCACTGACAAAAACAATTTTACCTCACTAAACACAGGAGTTATATGGTCTTCAACTGTCTTCATCTGTAGTTTATGTTAACACCAAAGTGATCTAAGAACACAAACTAGCTAACTGATCAAGGCAGCAGTAGGCCAGCGGCTCCCATGTTCAGCAAAGTAAAATTACTGTTTTTGTCAATGGAGTCTGACTCTGAAGAGAGCATAGATACGTTTCAGCATATGACTGAATAAATGAGACCTGGATCATACTGATCAAGATGTGTGAAAGTCTGTTAACAGATGTTTTGATATAGTTTTGATGTTATTACAAGCAATCCCATATGACTTCATTCATCAAGAATTTTCTCCATTTTTGGATCCTTGGTTCACCATGCAGGGATGCATAAAAAACAACAAATGAATGAATGAATTTGACTTTTATTATCCCCAAAGGGAAATTCTTTCTCACAGCAATGTACTTGTTTGACATAACAACAACCATAACAACAACAGCAACAACAGTGATGAGTATGACGTCCCGACAACCCAACAGTAAAACTGAACATTAGACAGACACAGGAAGAACAACACTATGACACACAAACAGTTATTACACAACAAAGTTTTTGTGACTTCTACACAACACAGGGTAAGGAACTGATACACAAATGGTCATTTGGGATGTGAAGTGTTCTTTTAAAACACACTTTTAATTGCAAATGTATGAACTTTCTAGAGTAAAATAAATGTGCATATTTTAACCAACTATTGCTTTCTCCAACTCCCCGATGCAGCTGTTTCTTGCCTTCCTACTGTAGCGCACGAAGAACTCCCCTGTGTAATCATTAATGCTATAATGCCACCAATAACAACACTATATAATAACACTCATATTTTATTAATAAAGTTATATTAAAAAACACATCAAGCAAATGTCAATATATTATTGGTCTCTGAGATTTAAGAACTTTGCCTGTAACGTTAGTTGCATCACAGTCTTAGTAGCTGGCCGCATTAATACCAACTTTGCCTCTGTGAGAAGAGACTCAGCTGTCTCATCCACATGATTTGGAGCAGTTTGGTGACACAGTGGAGATGCCAATACAGGGGGCTCTGACTAAAAAATCCTGGCTCAACCTGAACCTGGCTTAACTTTCACTGGACTGCAACACTTTGTTATCCAGCACTGTGTTGGGCAATCAAATATATGAAGGTGCACATTCCTGGTAGATTGCTTTGTAACATTAACGCCATATTCAATAATTTAAATCTTAAATTGTGCAGTACTTTGGATAAAAGCTTTGGATAAAAAGAGCTATTCACAGTGAAAGTGCTATATAATTGCAGTCCATTTAATGTAGGAGTTTTTTTTTTCTTCGGAGAATGAATCTGAGGCAATGTAATGTGACAAAAATACATTTTCAGTCACGTGGTAACATCAGTACTTTGCTCCACTTCACTCTGCTGAAAAATGAATTGCGATTGAAAAGTAAAAAAGAGCAATCAAACAAAATAAAATAGCAGGTGGTTTATTTAAAATACTGAACACTGAAAAACATCAATGCACTCTACTCAAAAGTCTCTCTCAGAGCCAATGCATAGGATTTTCCTCATTCTGTATGAGTAAACTGATCATATCTGTATTGTTTATTGGAAAATTTCATATACTGATATGTGAATACCAACACGCAACATCACCCAAGAAAAAAATCGATTACAAGGATCATTTTATTATGTGCCTAGACTGCATGAGTTTCCCTTTAAAATTATACTGGTAAGAATAATTTTACAGATTTGTGAGAAAATGAAATCAGAGAGAAGCTATCAAAGCAGGCTGACGGTGAACAATAGAATCCAGATTGAAGTGGCATAAAAAAACAAAAACAGGAAGTGGAGAGCAGAGTGAGGGATGGGCAGATGGGCAGATCACTGAGCAGAGGTGATGAGAAGAGAGATAATAATGGACAGCAGAGATAATTAGATGTGGGCAGAGTGAGAGACGGGGTGGAGAGGGGGGAGATGAAAAGGTGCAGTGATGCACTATGACAGTCCTCAGAATCCATCCACTGTTCTGTCCAGGTATTAGCAACATCAAACCTGTGCAGGCTTCATACTTGACTCAAGTTTGAGTTCATGGCTCATGTTAAACCTTTGCTACAGAATTTGTGGCGTATAAATAATGATGCAATAAGCAGACAGATATAAGAGAAAAACGGCTTCCAAACAAGACACCCGAAGTATTAAAAAAGTATTAAGAAATTGGGACTACAATTCCAGGAAGGCAACCCCAGAAGCATGTGGCAAGGTCTAAGGAATATGACAGCTTACAAACCCGCACTTCCATCCTCATCAAGTGCTGGTGCATCCTTAGCTGAGCAGCTTAACAATATCTATCCTCGCTTTGAGGCCATTGGTAGTCAGCAAGCAAAAACAGCTGAAGCAAAGGTTAATGGATGGGTGGGTGCACCTCTGACACCCCTCTGAGCATGATGTCGGGAGGGCTTTCAAGCATGTGAACAACAAGAAAGCAGCAAGACCAGATGGTGTAAGTGGGTGTGTCCTCAAACTACGCACTGACTAACTAGTGCTGGTGTTCACAACAATATTCAACTGGTCACTGGCCTAGACTGTCATACCCACATGCTTTAAGAAGTGCACCATCATTCGGGTGCCTAAGAAAACAAAAGCAACCTGCCTCAATGACTACTGCCCAGTGGCTCTCACCTCTATAGTGATAAGGTGCTTTGATTGGCTGGTTGAGGATTAAACTACACTCCCCTTAATATAAACATGTCCTCGGTAGTGAGGAAAACACCTTGATGGCCACATCACTGGGCATTTCATACTGACACAGTGGTGAGATAAGGAAGGCAGAGACTGTTTTACCTGAGATGCCCGAGGAAATTCCAGGTATCCTCATAAACACTGAGTAATTTTAACTCCTGCGCTATCAAAAACGTCCTGACAGGGAACATCACTGCCTGGTATGAAAACAGCACCGAACAAGACTGCAAAGCCCTACAAAGAGTGTTTCGAGTTGCACTGCTCTACCCTGCATAAAGGATGTTTATACCAGACGTTGCAAAAATAAGTCCAAGAGAATCGTAAATTATCCCAGCCACCAGAATAACTGCCTTTTTACCCCGCTCAGGTTGGGAAGAAGGCACCGGTTACACCAGGCCAACACTGAGAGGTTCAAAAGGAGCATCTGTCTTCAAGCCACAAGGTATTCAGGTGTTGGCCAATGCTTACCTATATGTTTCACAAGATTTTTAATATTTTCTCCCCTCACTCTACCCTCTGTATGTAATGTTTGTCATGTCTGGCTCTTTTAAAGGGCCAGTGTGTAAAATGGGTTGAAAACAGTGACATCAGTGGTCAAATTCTAGATTGCAGGGCTCACTCGCTCACCTCTCCCGTCGGGTAAATGACGGTGGCCTCGTAGGAACAAAAAGCCTTGCGCACGAGTTTTTCAGGAGTAGGTCTATCTAGCGACGAGGTGAATATTTATTTAGAAATCTAAACCATGTTACGATATTGTAATGAATCCCTCACGAGCAGGAGACCAGAGAAGCGTTCGGGAAAAAGGCCAGTTTATTTGAGCACTCCAGAAACTCCGGTAACACTCCAGGGGGTAAAAGACTCCGTCCCAAACTCTGACTCTTCTAGCGTAACACACACACTCCATACACACATTCTCGTTTACAATACCAAGCGGGTACCCCCTCCCCTTTCTGCTCCACCAATCTCCAGCCCGCACACTGACTGACAGCGTAGCCTGTAAACAGAGCTCAGCTGTTTATTTAGCCTAGCAATATCTCCGGACTATAGTAGCTGCAATGGACGACTTTGAACGTGATTTTGAAGAGTTTCTTGTAGCGGACACAGAGCCAGAGCCATACCTGTTTGAGCCGGAGCATACAGATGAGGAACTCCATGTGTTTGATGCTGAGCGGGCGAGAAGAGAGGCTGAATGCACAGAATGGGATTCGGTGCTACTGCTGCCATTGTTGGGGAGATATATCATCAGGAGGAAAAGTGCCGCAGAGAGTGCATCACAAGGAGTGAAGTTGCGTCTTCTTTTCCTCGCAGATGACGGTTCGGGTTCATTCTCTCCTGTTGCGTGGTAAGTGTGGTCCATTCGCAAACTTTATAACTAAAAAAACTTTTCACTACTCTATCAACGAACTACTAACATTCTGCTGTTTCCTCCTCCTTCTTCCTTCCTTCCGCTGTCTTCGTTGGTTCATTTATACACGCGAAACGCGTTCTCTGGCTGGCTGGATTGTCCACTCGGTCTGCTGTACATACATGGCGGCGCAAGATGGCGACCTCTCTAAAGCAAGGCCCTTGATATATATATATATAAAAGCATAATTATAAGGCTACGAAAACCAAACAAATTTTATTTTATAGCGATTATACACTTGTATGAATATTAATGGGTAGAATATTCAGATTCAGATTCAGATTGACAATAAACCATGCCAAATATTACACACTGGCCCTTTAAGTTTACGATTGAAAAACAAAAAGAATGGCTATTTAAAACTCAGACAGACCAGTGAAACAGTCCTTTGCATGGAAAGAAAAATGCTAAAAGACAAAGACAGGAAGGAGAAAGGAATGATAGAAAATGGGGATCTGCATTCAGTTCGACTTGGATTAGATAAATTCAGAGTCGATTGTAGATGACAGGACTCTAACTGAAAAAGGACAAAGAACTAGATAAAGACAGGGAGAGATGAGGTTAAAGACACAGAGAGGATTTAAATGCAGGAGGAAGCAGAGGAGATATGAGGGGAAACAGACTGATAAAAGAGAAAAAAGAGGCAAGTCGACAGACCAAAAGAAAGAAATAATGACAGAGTAGAAGGTGGCCACAGGTGGAGATCAGATAAAGAAATAGAGACACAAGAGCATTTCAGGAGAATAAGTATGAAACAGATAAAGGCAACCAGACAGTAGAAATGTTCCAAGAATAAAGAGACAGACGGCTTCATTCCCACTGCAGGCATTCATGCTCAATCCAGAGTCACTGCTCATATCTAATTTCTGTGGATGACTCTTTACGTCTACATCAGGGCGCAGCCTGTTTCCAGCCCCGATATGAACTGACAGCGACACGTGTGGGTAGAGCAACAATAACAGAAGATGTCACATTTGTTTTTGTACCTTCATGTCCCCCGACTTGTGTTCAGACGCATTTCAGTTCTGGTATCTCCCTCCAGTTTGTGACTGGATCAGGGGCGTCTCCTTGAATACCAATCAAGTTGGCTTCCTGCATCTTGCCAGTGGTGTCCCTCACGTTCATGCTGGCTCAGCTAAGCTGCTATATTTAATGCACTTCACTACCAGGTAAGTGATTAGTCACGCAAGAATTAATCATGACCATGCTTTAAAAAAATCCAAATTTAGGCAGACAGACAAGTTTCATGTAGGTCGTGCGCATTGGAATCAATTTCTGAACCAGGAATAAATCTGGTAGACATCCGATCTGATCATCAGGTTGAGCAATCTGAGGGTGACCCCCTCACTTATAGCTCCACCATAAAGTTGACCATTGTTGTATTGAATGAAATCTCTCAATAACTATTGGATGGATTGCAGTGCCATTTTTTATGGATGTAATACATTTTGGTGACTTTTTATCTAGTGCAAAATTTGAATCCTTTGGTTTGTCAGTCCCTCCAGGATTTCACAGACTATTTCTGAGAATGTTGCACCCTGAATTGCCTGATTTAACAGCAACTTTCTGAATGCATGTTGTGATGTTTATACGCTTTTTTGTTTGTTCAGAATTCATGGTGATTGGCTGAATTTGCGTTAATTGTTGCAATCACGACATCGCAATATCCTAAAGGTGTCATGATCCTAGGTTTTGGTTTTATTTTCTATTATCTCGAGGACTTTGTTTCTGAGTTTTTCTGTTTATATTCCCTGTTTCATGTTGTTTAGCTCGTATTTAATCAGCTTCCTGTTTTATTCTGTGGGTTCTCTCCTCATGTGTCATGTCTGGTTTTACTTCTTGTCTTTGTGTGTTTTCCCGCCTGTTTTCTGCCACACTTGTCTCGTTAAGTCTTGCCAGTTCCCTGAGTCTTCCCTTCACACCTGGTTTGTATTAGTCTTGTCTGCTCCACCCTTGTTATCAGCCAATCCCTGTTTCACTCCTAGCGCCCATGTCTTCCTTCTCCAGTTGTGTCTCGTCCTTGCGATTAGTCTTCTGTGTATATATAGGCCTACCTGTGTTTCCCTTTGTCCTTGGTCAGTCCGTCTGTGTACTCCAGTGTACCCCAGTCTTTGTTTCTGTGGGTTTTCTGGTTGGGATTTTGCCTCTGCTCCTAGATGATTTATTGAGTTGCTTGCCTTTTTGAAAACTGCTATTCAGCTACATTAAAGCTCGCCTTCTGTTGAAAACTGCAAACCTCCCTATTTTTTCTGCATTTGGGTCCACCTCTCCTGAACTGAAACGTGTAAAAAGGGACTGGTTCATGGACAAATACCTGCAAAGCCGATGACATTCCCATCAGCCTCAGTTGTACTAATAAGCAAATATTAGCATGCTAACATGGTAAACCAACATGATGAACATAAAAAACCAATGTAATGTAGCATTTAGCTGAAAGCACACATTTGATGCTATGCACACACTGGATGCACTGCACTGAAAAAAGTGGCTAACATAAGGAAGCCAAGATCTGTTTTTTGGGGGAGCGAGTGCTAAAACTTTTTGGGCCATTGACACTGAGGAAAAGGAGAGTGCTGTCTGTCATTACAGATGTATACATGGCAGCCTTACACAGAAAACAGTGACACGTTGTGAAGTGCTTTTTGTGTGTGCTGCCTTTGAGAATACTGCTGAGTCCAAATGAGTAAGCAAAATTATTTCAATACAATAAAATAGAATTATGAGCAGCTGTTTTACTCAGTCACTTAAGTAGAGTCCGATTTGTCTTGTAGCCACCGTTTAGTGACCATTAGAGAAACCGCAGCTGAGGACGCTTTCGTATTGACTTCAACGATTCCTCCCCGATCACAGGCCTAGAGGAAGAGATGTGGGGAGTCTGACGGAGAACACTGAGTCTTGGGAAAGAAATGGCTCTGTGTTTGATTGCCACTGCGGAGAGATCCTGTCAGATGATTACAGGCACAGCGTGGGGCTGCTCACTCTCTGATGGCAGTGATGAACAAACTGTCAAACTGGCTGTCAGCCTCATAACCCTTTGTTTATTGGACTGTCAAACTGAACGCTGTGCTGGCTGGACGTTTATTTAAGAATACACATCTTATCCGCCCGAATCACAAGCTGGGGCTGCAGTAAAGAGCAGCGCCCCATCACCACTAATTGGGGCACAGAATAGAAATGACATCCTCATGCTGGCTGGGCACTGGCAGGAATATTCTCTGCCACAGATCAAAATGTAGGAGCAAAATACAGAATGGCAAACAGCAACAAATAGTTTCTGTGCAAATGAGACGGACATTTTATTCCATGTTTATTCTGTCTTGTGTCTTTGGTATCTTTTGATATAAAGTGTAATAAAATAACCATACTGCCTTATCTGCTGTGAGGGTCCGAGGACAGAGGGATGATGAATGCTGTAAAGCCCTTTGAGGCAATTTGTGATTTGTGATATTGGACTTTATAAATAAAACTGAATTGAATTTTCTTCACTTTTTCCAAGGCTGAGATTTGCAGCATATAGTTTTAATAAATATCATCACTTGCACATTTATTTGTGCTCCATTAAAATGCCCATAGAAATGAAAATTGAATTGACCAGGGAGCTGCATTTTGACCTAACCTTGAGGCTTCGTCTTCATCTTTTAAATTTATATTAAGCTAACATGATGCAGACTCCCATTTAAATCATTTTTATGTATTTACTTAACAGAGAGTACGCATACACAAAAGAGGTGGTGGAGAGACAGACAGGCAATGGTGGATGTCATTATCCAATGGCTCATTTTTGCACCCAGAGCCTCAAGTGGGTTGATCTGTGACTCACTGCCAAGGCTGTATGCTAGTGCCAATGGATCCCCATCACAAAGTATCCCAGTAATTCAGAAGTGTAGCAATGTTTGCTTTGATTTTCACTAATCAGTTACAGGACTGATCAGAATTATGTTACCACATTACAAATCAGGTTATTCTCAACAGAACTTTGCCACAGGCACATAGACATCAATTAATCAGTTAATTAAATTAAATCAATTAGGACCCAACAATACCAGAGTGATGACACTTCCATTGACTACTGTGGTATGCTGAAGTTAAGCCTCACGGGCCCTCTAGTGGGGCATGAGGGTATGACCTTTCCGACCAGAAAACCCATTCACTTACAGTATGTCTGACGCGCACTTGCTTGCAAGTTGATGAAAACGGCCTTGTTTTTACTTTTAGGTGTCTTGGTCATATTAAGTCATGCTTATAATTTGTTTATTTCAAAATGTAGAGAGTAACATTATGGTAGACAACTGTTTTTTTTTTTTTTTAACCTGTAAATGGGTCACCGATGCTCCTATTACGGTAGATTATGGTAGATTATGCTTTTAGGTTTGCTTGACTTTGGAAACGCACAAGAATTCCTGGTCGGCAGCAATGCAGCAATACTGAAGTTCAGTCAGTTCTTGGTCGGATATGCAACACACTATCCCGCCACTAGAGGGCACGTGAGCAACTTTCCCCTTGACCAATGTGTGTTGCTACTCTGGTATTGTAGGGTCCGACTATCAGTGTGCCCTAACATGTCTTTTATCATGTCACAATATAGAACAGGAGGAATCATCGGGGCTGCTTGTCTCATTTTGTTTCATTGCATCAAAATAGGAGTTCTTCGGAGTTTTCTTGACAGACTTGAGGAAACATGTAAACACAGCTTCCCTCTTCAAAAGGCTGCCATTCTTAGGGAGCTATCACACCGAGATGAAACGCTAGAAACGCGACGCCAGTAAAACGGCGCGTCTGACTCTTTTTAGATGGACGTTTTTCCAGCGTCTTTTTAGACACGCGCCAGTAGCTAGCGCACATTGAATAAGTGCTTCCAGTGTTTCAAGCGTCTTTGAAGTGTCCGCGTCACTAGCGTCTCATTTCTGTGTGATCACCCCCTAATAAGCCTATCTGTGTGTATCCAAAAATAAGTGTACTAATAAGCAAATATTAGCATGCTAACATGGTAAACCAACATGATGAACATAAAAAACCAATGTAATGTAGCATTTAGCTGAAAGCACACATTTGATGCTATGCACACACTCGCCAGTAGCTAGCGCACATTGAATAAGTGCTTCCAGTGTTTCAAGCGTCTTTGAAGTGTCCGCGTCACTAGCGTCTCATTTCTGTGTGATCACCCCCTAATAAGCCTATCTGTGTGTATCCAAAAACCTGCTGATATCCGAGTCTTTCGTGATGCTTAAAAGCACTTTGGTCCACTGTGGTTGTTTTAAAGTGCTTAACAAATAAAGTTGGATTGGATTGGAAAAGTACGTGTGTTTCTCCTTACAATCAGAAATGTGGGCTTTTCTTTGGGGCATGCATTTCTACACCAGCCTTGCAAACAGTTGGTGAGCTGGATTGAGTACATCGTCTCCAGGACAACGCACAGAGCTGACCACACACAGGCAAGAGGCCATGTGTCGCAAACTGCGGTAAACACTGCAGTTGAGATGTGTATTCTGAATGGGCTGTATAGATGCCCAAATTATGATATTAAAACCCAAATAATACCAGCATATCTCACATGTCTTCATCGGAAAATGCTAAATTCATAAAAAGACCTAACTTGGAAAATCAGTATGCTGTTTACATGACCCATATCAAACTCATGATATTGTCGTATTCAGATTAATAGTGAAATATTTGCATGTATATACATTTATCCAGTGTTGCTTGATGAATAATGATCATTAAAACTGTTTTTATTTCAGCACTAAAGTAATGTGATAACTTTTTCCATTAAGTCAGCAACTTTAGGCCACTACCTAGTGTGTCATGCAGAGGTTTATTCATAGTCCTGCTGTTGTTTATGCTGTCTGTCACTTCAGCTTTACGTGTTGTTGCTGTGGCCACGGTGCAACTTTTTGACTTGTGGGCTGATATTTTCATCAAGTAATATGGAAAAGATTCCCTTGCAGAGACTGTTTTACCTTCCTCTGTGAAGGTAAAACACCACTGTCACTGTCACATTGAGATAACAGCTGTGAAATTGGTGTGATTGCATTTTGTTTTTCCTCCTTAAATATCTGTTTGTGTTTTTGAAATCTTAGAGATGAAATGAAAACATGAAAACGCCTGCCGCTGGCGATTGTGTGAGTCTATTCTCCATCCTTGTTTATATTGTATCATCATTGTCTTATATTACAAAACAGCCGTTTCTGTTTATGAAAATGTTACAGCTGATTATTTCAAACTACTTCTTTAATGTAACGGAGGTGAGATCATATACTGCAGTCCAGATCTAATGTGACAAGCGTGGTGGCGAAGAAAATCGGTGACACCAGTTCAGCTGATGGCTTCAGACACATGGAGGCCGTGATGTTGTTGTCTGGGTGAAGAGGAAATGCAGTCTGGATGTTTGTGATTCTACATTCAACTTGGTTATCTAAGCACAAGTATGAGGCAAATAAGAAAATGTTTTGGATCGAGGATGTTGATAATAAAGACCCTTGTACTCTATTTGCAGCAAATTCAATCTTTCACGTCCTCCCTCAGCGTTGTTTGCTTCAAACCGAGCAGATCTCAGCCGGCCTTCCTCCCATTTGCTAACTTATTTCCTCCCCACTGCTGTCTTAATATCCTCATCAGCCTATAAACAAATAACAGCGTTAATGGGTGCTGCAGATGCTGCGGCTGATGTCTGAGGATGTGAAGCTCAGAGAAAGTTTGACTGACCTGTTGTTTGCTGAGCTGAGTGAATGCTGTAGTGTGTTTGACAACATGTAACAGCATCCTGATAAATGCCACATTACCACTGGAACCAAAAAAACAACCTCCTCATCGTGTTTCTCTGGAAGATTTTGATTGTAATGTGGTCATAAGATATTATACGATTCTCCTAATGAGACTAAAATTCAGTCAGCAATCCAAGATAAGACAGTGAAGGAGAGGTGCAAAAACATTATCTATCATGACATATCAGGTCTTATGGTGAAGGGTTAGGTTATAGTTAGGCAGAGCAGAAATAACTCGTTTGGGTTGGATTAAGCATCTCAGATGATGAATGTCTGAGGTTAGGGATGAGGTCTGGTTCAGATTTAGGTGAGAAGAAACACACAGACATGGAAACCATCTGACAAAACACCTGAACACGTGACTTTAAATAAAAAATAAAAAAAAAGTCAATTCTAACCTTCAATGCACTCCCTTTGTTAACGACATCTACCCATTAAATAAATGAATTACCAACTAGAATAACCGCCTTGCAGTTGTATGCCTCCTAAACCCCTCAAGTTGCATTTATAGTTTACATTCATGTCTGTGAAAACATGGATGCTTCACACACATCTTTCCCCCTGGCAGCACAGACGATCTATACAATCACTACAGTTTCAAGGTGAGCACCCAAGATTAGTGTCACCAATCCCATATGTGAGGAAATGTCTCTCCTTCTGTTCCTGAGTCATGGTGTTGAGTGATGGCCAGACAAGTGTTTTTGCAGATCATTATGATGCCCATCTCATTGCATTTACAAAATGAGACGAACGACAAGGTTACCGTGACCTTGACCTTTGACCACCAAGTTCTAATCAGCTCATCCTTGAGTCCAAGTGGATATTTGTGCCATATTTGAAGAAACTCCCTCAAGGCATTCTTGAGAAAGTGCAGTCACAAGAATTCCATCAACAAGGTCAGTGATCTTGACCTTTGACCACCAAATTCTAATATGTTCATCGTTCACTCAAAGTGGATGTTTGTGCCAAATTTCAAGAAAGTCCCTCAAGTTGTTCTTGAGACATCGCTTTCATAAAAATGAGAAAGATGCAAGGTCATGGTGACCTTGATCTTTGACCACCATATTCATCGTTGAGTCCAAGTGGATTTGGTTAGTGCATTTGTGCTAAATGTAAAGAAATTAAATATAGTGTTCACAAGAATGGAACAGACGGACAAACGTAGACATATGAACTGACTGATGGGCAACCCGAAAAAACAATGCCTCCAGCCACAGCTATCACTGGCGCAGGGGCATAAAAATATGACTGACATAACAATTAAAAGAGTTATAACTTAAATGGTGCCCACAGAGCGCAGACCTCCATCATGGGCAAATGTCCTATCTTGCAATATCACAGGTGCAGTACACTAGGGCGGCAACTAATGTTTATGGTCAGCCTTAATTAATCTGTTGATTATTTTCTTCATTAATCGATGAATTGTTGGTCTATAAAAGGTCAGAAAATGGTGAAAAATGTTGACCAGTGTTCCCGAAGTCCAAGATGGAGTCCACAAATGTCTTGTTTCGTCCACAACCCAATGGCTATTCAGTTTACTATCACAGATGAATTAAAATAAGAAAGTATTCACATTCAAAAAGCTGTAATCACAGAATTTTGAGGAATTTTTCTAAGAAAAAAAATCCTCAAACCAACTAACTCATAATCAAATTAGTTGGCAGTTAATGTAATAAATGACAACTAATCAATTATTGTTGCAGCCCTACAATATACAACATTTAAAACATTAATACAGCAGTAAACAACTACTTGTTATGTACAGATATAGTAGAGTAATGGCGTCCTGAGCAAAGAATGAAGTCAAACTCGTGGTCATGTCTCCATTGGCTACCTAACCACTGCTGCTCTGCAACACGCAACACCTAGGCCAAGTGTGCGCAGGAGAGCAGTGCACATACCATACAGCAGTTACTGCTGATAACGCCACCCCGACCCACCACGGGATGGCCGTTGTTAGCATTGCACTGCTAGCTGCCGCCATTTTGGTTCAGCCATCTCCTTGTTTACTTGTGACGTATGAGGTGAGAGCCATTTATTGCAAGTTTAATTAAAGTGAAATATAATTTGTGTATACACCCCATTACTCAGATCTGCTGCAAATTTCCTGTGTTCTTCTTTGGCTCATACTACATCCTGCTACCAGGTGGAATGAAAATCAAGCCAGTAGTTTTTCTGTAATTCTGCTGACAAATAAACAGACACACAAACAGCACTGAGAAAAAGACCTCCTTGGCGAGGCAACAATCATAACTCCTTTGAAAGACAGCATTGAAAATCAGATAAAGATAAGAGGATGGTTTTGTTTCACTGGGCATATTTCTATTTTCTATGGGAAATGATTGTTGTCAGTATCCTGGCAGTTTTTATGCAGTGTGCATGATCAGACATCCAACCACTCGGTTTGGTAAAACAGGAAAGAAGCATCTGTGACAACAGCCATATGCCTCAACATATTTTATCATCAACCAAACTGATTAATCAAATGTTCAATAATATAAAGTCTATGTGACTGGTATTCAAGAGTTCATTGTGTTCAATTCATCCAAACATCAGTTTAAAATTTTGCAAGTCATAAAGAGAGAGAGGGAGGAACAAAGGGAGAAGAAAAAAAAGCAGAGGTAATGATAGAAGGATGGATTTACTGTGGATGAGGTGGGAGAGAACTAGAAAAAGAAGAAGAGAAAGGAGAACAGAG
Organism: Epinephelus lanceolatus; assembly: GCF_041903045.1. Classification (NCBI taxonomy): domain Eukaryota; kingdom Metazoa; phylum Chordata; class Actinopteri; order Perciformes; family Serranidae; genus Epinephelus; species Epinephelus lanceolatus. The sequence goes on along the minus strand of NC_135744.1, from coordinate 39,011,796 downwards.
AGAGGCGGTGAGAAGGAGGAAAGGGATGAAAGAAGTGACTGCCTGAAGTTGTATTGATTGAATTGAAAATATATATTTTTTGTACCGAACAAAGACAGGCATGTGCTGTGGGAGGACTGGAGCGATTGAGGTGCAAAAGTGCAAACAAAAAGTGTTTTAAATTGAACTGCTATCCATTATTCATCTAAGTCAAATGATTCAGGCCCACATCTGGCACCCCTCATTGTGTATGTGACCTTGTGAGTCAGAGAGAGTGTGAAAGAGTTTTGTGTTTTTGCACTTCCTGTGCAAACAGTTCAAAGTCATCTCTTTGTCTCTCGCAGACAAAAACCAACTACGCAGCCTCACTCGAGATGCTCGTCTGCATGAAACCATATTAGGCCGCGATATGAACTATCACACAGAGGGAAATCTGAATAAAATGAACTCATGAATAACAAATATTCCATGCTTATTCTTTTTTCTCCACTTCTGTTTTCCCTGGTGTTTTAAGCATGAAAGCTGAGGAAAGTGAGCATTGCTCCAGCCGGGAAAAAAAGAGTCTGAGAATGATAATCAGATAGCTGCTGCAATGACTGTCTGATTGGTTTGATATTCAGCTTTAATCACAGAGAATGCCGAATTCATTATTTATACATTTCATTCTTTCCTTTGTAGTTATGGCCTCAGAAATATTGAACTTTGGGAGCTGTGTAATTAACGGATTGCCATGCTGTGCTCTGGATTCACATGTGAGTGGAAGAGAGAGAGAAATTCAAAGACGAATACCAACAGATGTCTCAAAATGATATCATGATGGGTTTTGCCTCCAAATGTCAGAGAGAAGAAACAGATTAAAAAAGGAAAAGTCAACAGATGTTGCAAAACATCAAACCATCACTGTCAGCCCCTCAAGAAATTTAAAATTTGGTCGTGTGCTATATGAGTGGATAAAATTAGAAAAAAAGTTTCTGTCAAAATAAATGTGTTACATGGAGTGACTTTTTCCTCTTCTCCCCAGGGACAGACTGGGAATGAAAAATGACTCAGACCAGTCCATAAAAACCAACTGGGTAATGAACAACAACCAATACCAACTCTATTACAAGCAGAACATTGTGCTGGACAACATTTGGAAACACGTTACGTTTACGATACCTCTGCATGGCATGTACATTTATGTAATGTTGATGTCTTTTAAGTGTGACCTTGGCCATTCCCTAACCTTTACCCCTACTTTCTGCCTCACTGGATAGCTGTTACCCATGTGACCAGTCTTTGTGCTAAGCTAAACCAACCCCTGGCTCCAGTTTCATATCTAATGGTTAGATACAAGAGTTGTATTGGTATTTTCAGCAAACTCTTGGCAAGAAATCAAGCATGCATACCCAAAAAAATGTCAAACTACTTCTTTAAGGTACAGTTGGTGTAAAACACTTGGGAACGGTTTGCAAAAGATTATGGTCCCATTAATGAAAAGGTTCATTTCAGGTCCATGGTGGGACATGAGCTGTTGCCTGAAAGTAAGACATGCCACATGCCCTTAAGCAAGGTTCATGCTTCTGCATACCTACAACGCAGAGGGCTTTGCGGAGGCGTTGCGTCCCTCTGTGACCGACGCAGAGGTGCGACATGCACCTCCGAAAAATTGTCACCACGCGTCGACGCAGACCCAACGCAGACCGCAAGAGCTATGATTGGTCCTTAAACTACATAATTTACGGCAGTACCACAACACCGCCATTTTCAAAGGTCTCCACTGTGATCGGTTGTGTTGTGAGTTTTGATTAAAAGATGATTGTGATAATGTAATAAGAGCATTTGTTGTTCATTGTCGATCATTTCGAGCTCCAGCAACAGTCTTTCTCTCTCGATCGCAATCTTCACTGTGACTAGAGCAAAGCCAGAACATACACAAACAATGAACCAGCAACGACCATAGACGTCACAGAGTCTCTTGTTCATTGTTTTATTCAATTATTCATCAATTATTCCACATGTATTTGTTTATTTGTCTGAGTAGTTCAGTTCTGTTGTTAGTATTAGTTTAATAAACATTTCATTTATAATGAACTTGATCCTGTGCTCTGTGTGTTTATGAAATATGAAGGTCACTGTGCACTGGGCCAAGAACTCCATAGCAATCTTCATAATTGAGACTACAATAAATAATTGATTGGCTATCAGTGTTCCCTTTATAAAGAGAGTGGGGCCCTGAGGCAAATATTCTATTATTTAATATAAAGTAAAATGCTACAGGCTTTGTTACACCTCCAATACAGATGTTATTCCAAGCGATATTAGGCAACCTCAAAAGAAATACATGGGCAAAATAAAAAAATATAAAGATCTGTGTATAACGTGTATAATGTATGACATTAGTAGACCATGACGGTAAAAGCACAAGTAAATTCTACAAAGAAGTACAAGATCTAAATAACAAATACTTCCATACCATCCTTGAATCCATTGGTTTAAATGTTAGTGCTGGTGCTCCTGCAGTCTCACACAGCCAAAATACATCTAAATTTAGCTCGCTTGGCCTCAGAGGTGATTGAACAGCTAATCCTGGCAGCTGTGATGTCACCATCATTTAATCCTCCCACAGTCAAAGCTGTTTGTGTGGCTCGGTCAGTCTGCCAGCCGCTTCCCAAATTGATGCATAAGCTGCTGTCCAGAGCAGGGACAGTCATTATGGTTATTAAGGATTCTTTGTTTTCTATTGTGGTTTCTGGTCTTTGTCCCTCACAGCTGCTGGTCAGGGCTGAACACAACAGGCTGGATGACCCAGAGTGTCCATTATTCTCAATTCAGCTATTATTAGTTATTATACACCAACAGTGATTATTGTCACTGATGTCCCTGCGCTTTCTTTCTCCTAAGTTATCCATCTAACCATCTTGTTTTGATTATAGGGCTAAACACAAACGATTGTTGACACTGTGGATTACATCTAGCAGCACAACAAATCACTTAGAAACAGATGTTGAAAGAACTCGTCAAAATTCAATGTCCCCCGAAAAGTGGGATGAAAATGTTGGTGTTTTAAAATGTCAGATAACAGATAAGATGATAAACTGCATCATCATATGCATAGCTGTGCCTAGAAGGTTAAAGATAAATCTGGGTGGTGGAAATGAAAGAGCAAGTGTTTGCCCCTCCCTCATTATGTCGACTGAAGTGCCCTTGAGCAAGGTAGTTGACCCCAAACTGAGCTGCTCAGTGGCAGACAGATCAGACTGCAGTTGAACTGTAGTGGGCTTACAGGTGTGAAGCTCTTTGGAAAAGAGTACATGAATTAAGAAAAGTCAAAAAGTACTGCACTTGTAGTAAGATTTTTTTATGTATTTTTTTTTTTTTTTTAAATCACAGCAAAGCAGTAAAAAGATACATTTGGCAGCAACACCTCGAACATGCACTAATTACTATGTTTTATTTGTATATTTGTGGATTATGTGAGCCAGTTGTTCAATGAAAAGGGATCCGAGGGTCCAAAGGACAGCGGGATGTCGTATGCTGTAAAGCCCTCTGAAGCAAATTGTGATTTGTGATATTGGGCTTTATAAATGAAACTGATTGATTGAAAATGGGTCTACACTTGTGCTGATACTGACATCTCTAACTCAAATACAACACCCTGAAAAGTGTCAATATTCAATGACATTTTCACCTCAGCCTGCTGTCCCCTTGACCCGGCCCCAGATGAGCAGATACATTGCATTGAGGGCATAAAATTTAATATTGTTATTAAAAGATAAATAAAATGAGCCTATAACAGGACAATGACTTTTATTGATACTGCAGAAAATAAGTATGTAAAAAGTTAGTTTTTAGTTTAACAGTACAAGAATAAGCAGCCAGAGTTGCCAGAAGAGCTGCAGACATTGGCTTTTAGTGGTTTGTCATCAAGAAAAACAATACCATTTAACCAGGGCTGGGCAATATGGCTCAAAAATAATATCGCAAAATTTTTAGGCTATATCCTGATGCAAGATATATGTATATCTCAATATTCTGAAAACTTCTCTAAACTAATGTAGACCATTAAAATAGAACATTGAATAAAGTAGCTACTGCCATAATAAAGTTAAATAAAATACTGCTATAATAAAATTAAACAAAGTATTATAATCATAATACTTTAGTATTAGTTGAATAAACCAAAGGAGAACCACTGGTGCTTATATTTTGAAGCACCTGGCGCATCTTGGGCTGAAAGTGTTGATGTGTTTGCTGTGAAGTTGAAGCTTCTAGTCAACAGTTGTTGTTAGCACTTAGCACAAGGTTAAACAGTTACAGTAGCACCATTAAGCATGAGGATTTATCCACCGTGAGCTGGAAACAAACTAACAGCTCTCCACTTCATGTATTAATAGTATTTGCAAGTTGTACTGGTGCTCCATGGTCGCAAAATTGACTAAATAGACACAGTCTGGAGCCCTTTATGTACAAAAAGACATCTCAACCACTCACACTGTCATTAAACTCATTAAGTTAAACTATAACAGTGGCACCAGTAAACATGCTGAGTTACTCAATGTGAGCTGGTGACAAACTAACAGCTCTCCAGTTCATATAGTAGTAGTATTATTAGTAGTATTTGTAAGTTGCACTGGTACACTGTGGTCACAAATGTTTAAGTTAAAGCCCCTACAAGGAACTTTCATTTATCCTGAAGGATTTCCTGACTTCCCGAGGATTGGATTTTCTCTGTGTGACTGAGACGTGGCTGACTGTTGGTGAGTCCAGTGCTTTCACAGAACTTTTACCCGATGATTGCTGCTATTTTAACTCCCCGCGGGCGCCGGGTCGAGGAAGAGAAATAGCGATTATTTATAAGAGTCACTAAATGTAAGCAGCTAGGTAAGATGACGTGTGCCGTCTGAGTGCCGTAAATCGTTTTGTCCTGGAAGCGACCTGGGGCGGACCCGGAGACAGTTTCCTAAAGGTATGGATATACACTATATAGAAATAGCTTATCTTCACACCGATGGTCTCATTTGCTGTTGTAGGTCACGCACAGACATCAGCAGAAACGAGAGACTTTTGCATATCCAGTTAAAAGTTCCTTGTAGCGGCTTTAAACTATAACAGTGGCACCAGTAAACATGATGAGTTACTCAATGTGACAAACTAGCTCTCCAGTTCATATAGTGGTAGTATTTGTAAGTTGCACTGGTGCTCTATGGTCACAAATGTGACTAAATTGTAGTGGTTGGAAGCTCTGCAGGTACAAAAACACACGCCTTGCCTGCATACACAGTTTCGCTCTAGAGTAAGTGGTCTGGATGGGTGGAGGAGCGTGTATGACATATCATGTTTGTAAGTTTTTCTTTTTGTGTGTGTGTTTGAGAAGGAAGGAGCCACAGGACAAAGCCAGAGGACAAAACACTTAAGCAAGTCTCTCAGTGGCTTTAAAAAATGACAGACAATATTCACGATACAGTCATTTTACACATCCCACGTGGAAGTTGCCTCTATACATTGAGTATATTCAATATATCCCCGGCCCATACCTTTAACCATGCTGTCATGCACTGAAAACCATTGTCTGGCTGCACTTTGAACAGATAAGTATCCTCTCATCTGTTGCCTTCCCGCTCCCATTGGTCAATACAAGTGATAATTTGATGGGAAATCTGAAAGCAACAACATTTTAGTTTTAATGAGGATTCATAAACTTTGTGGATAAGGATAAGGTCCATCCTTAAAGATCAAACAGATGAGTTTAAACAAGAGCTGAGTTTTCAAACATTTAAAATCATCGAGACCAGCAGACAGATGTGTGAAAACTTTACTTCTCCCCACAGATCACATGCTATTGCCGGCTGTCATGTCACTGGTGAGTTAACAAACGTGATTTTGAGCCAAATGCAGTAATTCCATTCAGTTGCCCTGCACCAGGAAACATCTGTTACAGGTTCTAACTTGTGGCCAAATGTATTTGTCGAGTGTTTGCCAGTTTTTAAATGCCAACACATCTGTGATCAGAAGAGCAACTTGGCCTAAAATGCCCCAACAAACTTTGAACGGAAAACAGGGTTTCCTGTTAGTTCTGGAGATGAACAAGTTCATATGAAAACAAGTGACACGTCAGCACATCCCTGCAGAATGTTCATAAATGAGACAGCAAAAAATAAAGTTTTAAGTGACATTGATTGATTGAATGGTGTGCTGCCTGTATGCAGAGAGCGCTCGGTGCTTTGTTCGCTTCAGTGCACATCTAATTCATCCCCTAATTTTGTTCTCCTATGAGAACATATTGTTATTTTGTTATGTGTATTTATTCCCATGCTTTTCCTGGAGGGGGAAATTATGAGAGGCACCTTCAAACAGACGTGTAATGAAGGACAAGTGTGAGCTGTATTGTTGGACTTGCATAATCCCCCATTTGTGATAGAACCTTCGAGTTTTTGCTGAAGGAGAAAGCTCTTGGGCACTAACTATTTGGGATAGAAAGAGTACTAGAAAGTACTTTAAAATTAAGGGCTTTACTGGGTCAACATTTGTACACACACACACAGACCTCCTCTGTCCAAACAAACAATATTCCTGTAGATGGCACTAAGCAGCCTGTGCATACAACTGATTATCAATTATAGAATCAGAAATGAGGATAAAACTCAAACAGTTGATTCAAAATGGCACAATGGTGTTATGGCTGGGCTAAGGTACTTACCGATTGGAAATGTCCCCCTGGCTGCAGGAGCGTGCACGCCTTCAGTGAAGGTGGACATTACTACGCTTCGATATCACCTAAGTCAATGAAAAATAGTAGCATGTGCATTGTTTTATTTATCGTTTTAGTATTGTTAGTATTGCAGAGTAACAAATGGCTCAAATCTATCAAAATTAATGCTTTAATTCTACGTTATTAGGGTCCGGGCAGCTAAGCTGCCAGGACACTATTGTAATCCTAGGTATTCTTCTTCTTTTTTCTTCTGAGGAAATCATACTTCCCATGGGTGAAAACTCACCAAACTTTGCACAGAGGTCCAGTCTCATGCCAGATATCCTCAGCTGTAAACTCAAGCCAATAGTCCTGATGGTGGCGCTACAGCAAGCGTCTAAAGTTCAAAACTTTGAAAAGTCATAACAAATCAACCATACGTGCTACAACTTCACAACTTTCATCAAACTGTAGCCCCAATACTGAAGAAACTTTTGTATATTTAAACCTATTAAACATTATGAAGTTCGTCGCTCTGTTTTTTTCAAAAACTGTAAAACTTCTTAAACCTATCTCCTCCCACAATTTTTGCTCAATTGACCCCCAACTTGCTACAGAGCATCTTCAGACTGTCCTACAAAAACTATGTTTCTCAGATTTTTGATTTATCATAAATTGAGCCTACAGTGCATCAAAATGTTTGACTGTAAACGGTACTGTAAACATATACATGCAAATTCTTGCAAAATAAATCTTCAATGTTCATGAAAAAAATGACAAAATTCTAGAGTCATGGTAGATGATGTGTGGCAAATTTCAGAATTTTACCTCAAAAACTGAATTTTTGACAGCATTTTGAATTTTGCTCTAATGTGAACAATTGGAGTCAATGTAAAAATGGCAATTTTAAACATCAGTTTTTCACTTATGGAGTAAATCAATCATTGTTACAAACAAATTACCAACATCTCCATGCTGTCTAGATGCAATATGTGTATTTTCAGATTTTTGTTTAGATAACTGAATTTTTTACAGTGGTTTGAAATCTGCTTTTCCATGCATGGACGGCTGCTAAACCTGCACGTCTGGCTTAGTCAGCTGATGCAAAAGGCAGATTGTGTTGCTAAATTCCTAAATGTCTTCCAATTCTTCTGCTTGTTGCTCAGAATTGCCTAAAAATGCCCGGACCTGACCCATCGCTGCTCAGCAGCTATAACTGAACTTGGTATTACTCATTGCACTGGATTGAAAATGTCTACTGAAAAACCAAGGTGGCCTATTTTTTCCTCTCAAAGCAAATGTTGTAATTGTTATAATTTACCACAGTCGATTACTGAGTTATCCCATGTTACTATCTAGAAGCTTGACCCAGACATACTGTACATAAAGAATGTGCATTTTCAATACACCACAAAAAGCATCCCACTGTATAATGCACAGTTTCTGCCCGACTTTTAAGTATCATATTTTGCATATACTTCAGCTAATGCCTAATAACCCTGGTGGATACAAGAAGTTTTCTTTCAGAGCAAAAGTTACCCAGGAATACACATTCTTTCAGGCCAAATAGTAGTCTGTCGGTGTAAGTATTCCCCTCAAACCATGGATGGATTACTTGACAGGCCTACTGGGCACAGGCTCAGGGGCCCAAAGTGTCGAGGGCCCCCTGGCCTTCATCTGCAAAACATAAATTAAATGAACAGGGATCAACCACAAAGAGACTCAAAATTACCACAAAGAGATGCAAAGAAATAACAGACACAAAAAGACTAATAATGACACACAAGTTGGCATTTAAAGACACACAACATGACAACAACAAATGCAAAGGAACTATAATGTGACTTAAAACAACTACAAAGACAGACAAAATGACCAAAAAAACCCACAAGTACCACTAAGAGACACAAAAAGATGACAAAGTCGCACGAAACAACCTACAAAAGATGCTGATAACTACAAAGAGACATGAATCAACAACACCAAAGAGAGGCAAATCCAGCACAAAGTCTGCCTGTCTTGCTCCTTTGTAGGAGAGGTGATGGGGCCATTTGCATGTCTGGCCTGCCGTCACATAATCCGCCCATGCCTCCAACAATCCACATATTTCACTACCTTTTTAAGACACATGATGCCTTAGTTAAAACATGCAGCTCCGTACTGAAGACATCTTATTCTTAACCCAGATTCTTTGTTTTCCAGATTCAGTGCAACATTGTTTTGTGGTGGTTTCACCATATGTTCCTTCAAGGCCCACCAGCAGAGGAGGCTTTTGTTTGTGGTGCTTGTAACCCTGCATAATATCTGGAGTCAAAAATATGCAATTAAAAAAAAGACAGGTTAAAAGGTTACAACTTTGTATGGTTTCTGACAAGTATTTAATATATGAACAACATGGAATTCTTGTTGGTAGACTGAAAATGCAGTCTTAAAGAATTTGTATCCCCCTATAACTTTTGCAAGTTAAGAAGTAACTTTTGTATATTTGCCAAGTTTATTAAGCTCATTCTGGGAAAAAAAAGTATGATAGGGGAGAGGGGATACACACTTTAGAAGACTGCATGTCCAGCCTGGTAGGACAAGAACCTTAATCATGTTGCTTTAGGTCCACTCACTTAACAAAACGACAGTCTGTGATCCTAGAGCACCACAACGTCCTTCTCAGTCTGCTCCAGGTTCAACTTCTCTGCTCCTTTGTTCTCACAGCACAATATAACCAGTCCACTCAGCCACTACCTGCGCTCCTCATGATGTTGAGCTGAAAACGTGCTCTGCAGTTCAAACTGGGACAGACTGTTCATACAGCAGAAAGTCTCCACATACTTCGCTTTAGGTAAAAGATTGGGAATGTAGAAGTCACGCAGGAGGACACACCGTGTGCACCTGCTCATGACGCAACGCAGGTGTGTTTGATTTGGGCCAAATAGTGTGCTGGCAGTGGGATTGTCATTTTTTATGTGACTTTTGTTTTTACTTTGTAAAAGATGCAATTTGAATGTAAAAAACATGAGATAAAAATACTTAAGTAAGAGTAAAATATTTTTTTAAATACTTAAAAAAATACAGTTAATGAAATACATTCCTGTTAAATGCCATGCAAAAAGTTCTAAATGCAACCAGCTTGTTGCAGCCTAAAGTATACAACTCCAGACTAAATCCAAATTTCAGTTTTAAGTTGAAAAGGGTTCTAGCCCATCATTAGTCAGTGCAACAGAGCAGCTTGTTAAACCCTTATTTCTGTAAGTCTATGATTGTAAGCACAGCTCTGGGTTGCTGTATCTTGTGTTCAGTTTTTTTCTTTCATCTGTCTGTGTGAAAAGATTTTGCTCTTTGACTTGTGACAACAAAAGATCTCTAATCAGCACTCATTTGTTTAATCCGTACAAAAGACTCCAGGAATTCACCAGCCAAGAAATAATCAATATAAAATAAACCAATTAGTGAGCTTTATTTATTCATTTGTCTTTGCACAGAGCTGAGCTAGCTGCCTCCCCCGGTTTCGAGTCTTCATGCTAAGCTAAGCTAACCATCCCTAGGCTCCAACTTCATCTTGGACAGGTATGAGAGTGATATCAATTTTTTTTTTTATCTTACTCTTGGAAATAAAGGAAATAAGCATATTTTCCTCAATTCAAACTGTTTATTTCACGTAGTTAGATAACTAAACACTTGGTTATGGTTAGGTTTAGACTGTGGTATGGTTAATAAAAAGATTTCAGATGATTTCAATCTCCTGCATGGAGGTCAGATGTGCTATGATGATGCTCATCCACCACCCTGACCTCCACACCTTACTTTCCACTTGTTGCATAAAGGGTAGACTGGGTACTTTTTGTGTCAGTGGTAAACCTTTGCATCGGACATAAATTGTGAGGAGCAGAATCATCCAGTATGGATATAATTCCTGCAACAAAGGGCTGGGTTTATAATGTTCATTTAGTCAGATAACTTAGAGGAGTATAAACACATTTGATATTTGGGCCTTCTTATTTATCTGACCTGCTTTTACCATATCAACCCTCGCGGACCCTGAGGTCCTCCGGCACAGGCCTTTTAACCATACCACAAGTTAGGACTAAAACACACGGGGAGGCGGCATTTAGTTATTATGGCTCCTGATTGTGGAACAGCCTGCCGGAGAACATCAGAGCTGCAGAGACTGTTGATGTTTTTAAAAAGAGGCTCAAGACTCATCTTTTTAATCAGGCTTTTAACTGATCTCTTTATTTATCTATTTTAAATTCCTTTTATCAGGCTTATATCTATTTTTTTTTTCTCTTTTTACGTTCTTATCTCATTTAACCTTTATCTTTTGTTATTTTAGTTATAGGTTTTAGTTTTGATGCCTTTTATGTCTCTGGTTTAGATCATTCTTACCTAGCTATTAACTTAATTTTATGAGCTAAATAACTTTTTGTTTATTTGGTTCATTTTATACCTTTTGTCCTATCCTACTGTTTTAGTCCTTCAGCTTTTAGCTCCAGTGTTTCCTCATGGGGGCCTACCACACTGAGAGTTGTTCCTGGTCTCCCGATGGGGGGGTGCCATCCCGTGGACAGCTCTGACCTGGGTGGCTGAAGGGCACTGCACCTCGGTGTGGAGCCTCCTGTCTGCCTGGGTCAGGGTGGTCTCTGCGCTCCCTGTGGCCGTGGACCGTGGGCCCTCTCATCGTGGGCGGCCCCCAGAGGTGGCTTTTTCCTTGCCTCGGGTCTCAGTGCTCGGCCATGTCTCTTTAGTGATAGCTAGTGTGTGTGTGCGTGTGTGTGTATGTGTATATTTATGTATCTCTATGTGGGGTGAGAGTTTTTGCTTTTTTGTTTTCTGTTTTGGTTCTTTGTTGTTTTTAACCTCTGTGAGGCACTTTGAGTTACTGTTGTATGAAAAGTGCCATATAAATAAAGTTAATTTGATTTGAAAAACCAACATTCTTGTCTGTAGAAATTTAGTTTTGCATCTTCTATAAGGATCTTAAATCATCATCCCATCATGACAGCAACTGCCTCCACAAGTCAGTTGAGACATGACACTGTAGCAGACCTTGGTTCTTGTGCTATGGTGCTTCATGAGCTGATGCAATCTTTGACTTTCTGTGTCAGTCAGCTGATGAACTGATTCAAACAAAAATCGGAGTATTCTTTTCATGTTGATAGATGAGTGCCGTGCAGCTGTTTGTAAATTCAGTCAGGGTTTCACCTTCCACTGCTGCTGAGCTCTGGGAGCTGGCGCTGTCCCTGGTGCTGATTTTGACAGCGGCAGCGCTGGTGGTTGCTGTCACTGTCTGGTGCTGAAGCTCATCCCAGACATATGCCAGCATTTTAGAAAAAGCCTCCAGCTAACTCAGGTTAATGAGGAGTATTTTATACTAGTCTGTATAACAACACATCTTTAAAACATCACACTTTTATGATTTTAATTTAGCTCTGCCCAGGTGTGCTGCACTGCTCAAAGAGGAGCACCCGGCCTGGGAAGGAAGTGATTAAAAGCTCCCGTGCCAGCAGTAGAAGAAGGAAGGTCTCTGGTGTGGGGACTGCTCTCAGCCTGTGATTTTTTATTGTCTTGTTTGTATGCCTGTATATTACTAAATCCCTTGGATTTAACTGAATTTTAAGGTCTTTCCTGTGGTTGTGGCGTTCAGTCTGATCATCTACAGTAGCAAACAGGTTCAGAGAATATTCCTTCACAGCATCCAATAAATCAAATCATAACAATAAAAGACCAAGTCTAAAACATAGCTTTAAACGTGCAATATGTAATTTTCTGCTGCTAGGGGTCTCAAACCAAAACAATAACAGAAGAAGGAGTTGGATGATGTCACGAAGTAGCGTGGGATCATGGAAGTTGTAGTCATATAACAGATACAGATCTTACTTAGCTTTACAGTTAGCGATGGCTTCTCCCTCTCTGCTGCTCTCTCTTGCTCAGTGTGTCTTATGTTTAGCTGTTCCTCTGTCTCCTTTATAAATGCAGTTCATTTACCGGCATCAGCTCAGCATTATAGAAACCTATCATGGTTAGCCAGCCTCTGCTCCACACTGCTCCGCAGCGGAGGCCGCTGGCCAGAGCAGTGGTGCCCCGGCGGGCAGCAGTGCTTGCAATACACTGGTGGAAATGATTAATATTTCGATAACATCAGCCAGATGTTTGCTTACCTGTCTAGTAGAACACACGCGAGGTCGGCGTTGAATTGTAGTCCTAGATTTTCATGAAGCTCTCCATCTCGGAAAGGCCACACCAATATTTATCCTTGATTTAGCTCTCTTCTTATCCCAAATTCTTCTGGGATCGCTTGGTTGACCCGTACGTTTCCATTTTACCGGCTTGTTTACCGGGACAGCTTCGGTGTCAGAAGGTGCAGCAACCGTCAATGCATAACCATGATCCATGACGCAACAGTAACGTTCATTCTCTGACATCTCATCCGGTCTGCTTCTTCTTCTTCTCCTTCATTTAATGTCTATGGTAACTGGAGTTACGTCGCCATTGACATGCGACCTAATGACACGCGACCTAATGACACGGTCCGTAACTTTTATTAATATTTCATATTTACCTGGGTTTGAAAGATTGTTGGAAACATTTCTGATAATCAAAGTACACAACTAAACAAAATATATAATATTGGTTTAGTCATTTTTAGACATTTTTATGTGGAAAAACTACATATTATACCTTTAACACTTTTTTGATTGCTTGATTTTTAATCTGGTTGCTCCTGCTTTGACCGAATATTCCATCATCATCTGCGCCATCACTTGCATCATCATCTGTATCATGAGTAGCAGCAGCACCAGGGATGAAATGATCAGTTTGATGAATAAGTCAAAACACATTCAATCAGAAACAACTTTAACAATGAATCATTAAAAGTCATCTTCAAGGATAATGCTAAAAAGTTTCTGTTGTAGCTTCTTATATCATGTTTTACAGCTTTCATCCATGTCATGTTATCATAATCTGAGTATCTTTGGGTTTATACACAAGATTACCAAATGAGAGATAGAATATTAGGCAGTGCAAACCTGCAGTGAGCATATTTCACTTAACAATGAAGTGATCAAACAAAAAACAACAACAACAAAAAAAACCTTAGTAGCTGCCTTAACCAGCATCATTTCATCAACTTTCCTGACAGCTTCACAGTTACCTGGTCAGTCACTGTGCGTGCGCAGTTGGTCCAACTACACTATCCAGCCAGCCATTCCGTCAAGCTGACAGACTGTGGCACAGTGTGCTGGCCGCAGTGTCAGCCAGATGATGAACTGTGAGCCAGTTGAAAGCCAGTCAGCAAGTCACTCAGTTAGTCAGTCAGTCGTTAAACTGGCCTACATCACGCAGCCATGTTGGCACCTGGAGGAGAGGCAGCACGTCGCTGGCTCCTGTTAACACCGCTCGGTCCATTGTACAGCGTTTGATCTGTTTATGTTCAAATATGAAGCTGAACTTTTATTGGAATTACAAACAGATGACGGCGCTTCCATCAGACTACTGAAGCAGTGCTCGGCCATTGAAAATATTTCATGTTACTCTGTGTACAATTTTGTTTACCACCGAAAGTTCAGTGCAAAATATATTTTTATTAGGCACTTGACCAAAAATACAGCTTTTGCAGAGGAGAATGCGACAGGCCAGTCCACATGAAAGGCTTCTGTATAAACCACTCCTGGCAAAAAAAAAAAAATAGAAACAGCTAGTGGCCTGTGGGCTGAAATTTCAACCTTCAGAGCTGTTTTTGTCTGAGCATTTGTGACCCTGGTGGAGAGCAGGTGAGCTGTGCCCACACTGTGTTTGTCTGTGTGTGTGTGTGTGTGCGTGTGTGTGTGTGTGTGTGTGTGTGTGTGTGTGCGTATTTGGGGCTTTTGCATTTTGAGAATGACCTGAATCCTGACTGACAGCAGCACACTGGGAAGAGAAGGTGCTTTTTAGGTTTTTGTTTTTGTTCACGACTCCAATCCTCAGTTGATGTAAAACCACATAATCGCACGATTTACCAGAATTGTATTCCTTTATTTTTTCAGCCGTCCCGTTCCTTGTTAAAAGTGTTTTTGTAGAAAGGATTGTCCTATTTTCAAAACAAAGCTATAATCTTTCTGTGCCACAATAAAAACTATTTTTGATTACAACAGACTCACTGCCACCCCCGGTCTCTGAATCGATAAATGGAAAATGAGATTGGAGGCAGAACAGATAAAATCCCAACAATCCGTAGGTCTTTTCAACGAGCAGACATGTTTTCTTTGTGTGGCTGAATGTTCTAATCCCTTACACTGGAGAGTGGAGGTGCTTTCACACACCTGCCACGTTTGGAGTGGTTGAATGGAAATCTGAAGCCATCTGGACAAAACTCGAGGAAGTGTGGTTCAACTGTACCATCATAACAGCAAAACAAACGCTTTCACTGCATCAGACTATAAGACAATAAGACTTAAACATTTTAGAGATATGAAAATTTTAGAAGCAGGAAATATGGGATGATTTGTTCAAGAATCAGAGTCAGTTTGGACTTTGCATGCACACTATGTCAGACTGAGCTTTAAATTTTTCATGAGATGCAACCAATTTTACTCAAATGTTACCAGTGAGTGACCCCTGCAGATTTATTCAACAGGAATAACATCCACCGTATTTGGAGATATGAATATCATGATTCAGTTATGTGTGAGTAAAGTCTGACTTACCATATTTCACAATACACAATCATGCGCTCTACTAAGTGTGTCCTACCACTATTAGCAATGATAACACAATCAGGTCAGAAATACAACAGCAATCCACTGTGCTTTTCTTGTGAATCTGATGAATTTGAAATGACTCTCTCAGGTGTATTGTTGGAGAGAGATTCTGTGGAGTTGCTGTCAGAGAGGTCAGTGGGTGTAGCCACTCCCTCCTGCCCTGCAGCAACCCCTTTCCCGTCATTCTCATCAGCTGACCCTCCCCGCCCACCTGCTCTCCATTTTCCTCAGTCTCATAGAATATAAACCAGACCATTTCAACCCACACTTTGATGGACTGTCTAGTTTGCATCCGCCCCAGCTTTCCAGTCTTTCTTCTGCCTGATCAACGCACTGATTATTCTCTGCCTTTGCCTTTCTGGATAAGTTTGCCTGTTCTGACTGCTTTCCTGTTCCCTTACATGTTTATCAAAGCAGTAATCATAATATACTGTTGGAGGAACACCACCTACAAGTTTCATATATGCTCAAAATGCTACGACAGGCAACCACGCACCACCATCTAAAATAATCATGAGCACATCTAATCATAATCATAAATAAACTTAACAAATTGTCATTATCGTTATCGTTACTAGTTATTGTTATAACCAGTTATATTTCAATCAGAAGAGACACGTTTTTATTGGTAAAAGAATATTTATTAACATGTGAACGAATGAATAAGAACGTTGAAAGTCTTTGGCGATTAGACCCCATAGAGATGGTTTGATTTAAGGAGGGTGATGACTCCATAGTCGAATAGGGAACCCCCCGCCCCCCCCCCGGGGTCTAGACGCTGGTGGTGGTAGAGGTGGTGAAGATGAGATGAGAGGAAGATGGAGAAGTGCCGATGATCTGGATGAGTAGAGGAATGTGTCTTTGAGAGCTTGTCCTGGACTCTGGATACGATGGCTGGAGGTGACCGGGGTGGAGGAGGGTGCGAAGATTCTGCCTAAAATGATGGCTGGCATCAGCAGAAGAGAGAGCAGATTTAAAATTTTGTGTCGCATTTCAGCCATTTTTAAGCATTTTTCTGTTGTTATAGCGCCACCCAGTTGCCAATTAGAGTTAAATTTCTCCAGTCACCTTGAGGCGTCCTGTTCTACATATCTACCAAGTTTAGTAAAAATCCATATGGCGGTTAGGCCGAGATAAGAAATTAGCTCTCTAGCGCCCCCATTTTGTTTGATGGGGTCAATAATGGAGGGGTCCCCTCAGATTATGTGTGGTCATATGCCTACAAAGTTGCGTGGTGATGGGTGAAACCCTTGAGATGTTATACACCTTTATGTGATGAGCCACGCCCTCCGCAATATTCATTGCCTTATAGAAGCTCAGTTTTAGTAAGTTTTCCAACTTTTGCCAAGAGGGAACTTTAGATATTGGTCCCTAGATTATGTTCACCCAGTTTCATGCAGATCGCTCAAACTTCCTAGGAAGAGATCCATTTGAAGTGTTTTTCAAAAAATTCAAAATGGCAGAAAATCTATATAAGTGGAAGTTATGGGTTCTTGAGGCAAATGTGTTCCTCATGAGGAGAGGCATCTCTGTGCAAAGTTTCATGTCTCTATGACATACAGGGCATGAGATATGCCCATTCAAAGTTTGCAATTTCAATCGGTTGCTATAGCGCCCCCCTTTGGCCAACTGATGTAATATTGCTTCATTCTCATCCTCCCATGACCCTCTACCACTGTGCCAAATTTCACATGGATTGACCAAGTCAGTGAAGAGAAAAACGTGGAACAGACGGACGCCTGGTGGTTATTATTCCTTAATAATAACAATTATTAGTTATTTTTTTACACACGTAAGTCAACATTTACATGACCTTCAATAACATTCATGTCTTTCTGACAGTGTACAAGCAGATAGAAATGGTAACATGAGGCCTTAGTGGATATGATTGTAAAGCATGACCAGCCATTTTCTGTGGTAGAAGGTGAAGGCTTTAGTGACTTTAGAGATTCCACCTACACTACTAAGAAAACAGAAATCTGTTTTGGAGGCAAGATATGAGGCAACCAGAGAGAAGCCTATAGCTGAGGTAAGGCAGGTCTCTGCTGTTAGTCTGACTACTGATATGTAGACATCCATCAACGTGGATGCTAATCTTGCCGTAAGGTGCCACTACATAAGTGAAAACTTGAAGGTGGCCAGAGTGTTGTATCACAGAAAAAGTCACTATATGATCACAGATTGGCACATAATACAGTAGCTAGTGTCAACCAGCTGAATCTCAAACCTATCTACTGTTTTCCTCATGTTTTGAACCTTGGGGTAAAAATAATAACATTGGGTCAAACCCCAGAGCTGCTAAAAACATCCACTCCTGGGTCGCCAAATGAGAAACACTGTGGCACACTTCTAATCCTGCACCACAGCCAAAGAAAAGCTGTCTGTCATGCAGACCAATGTTGGCATGACACACTTAAAACCAACTCAAGAAAGTAAATAATAGATGGAACAGCTTCTTGGCGATGCTGCAAAGGCTGTATGACCAGAGAGAACCACTGTGTGCAGCTTTGGCCTCTCTAACAGACATCACACCTTTTAGTGCTGAGGAGTATGAGGCAACCCGCCAGAGCCTTAAAGTAAAGTAGTAAAGGAAAAAGGGTGTCAGGATCAAAAGCCATTCTACTCATAAAAATGTTAAAACACTTTTTATTTTTTTTGCAGGACAATGTGCTCAGGTGACTCATGGCTTTGGCATTAAACCGGTTTGAAAAACAACTTGGCTGACAAATTCACTATGTTGGAAAAAGGTAACTGCCCTGCCTGTGGCCACTTTGCTGGATCCCAGATTCAAGGGGGTCAGGTTTTGTAACGCAGCCTATGCTCATGCTGCAGTACATAGGCTTACAAGACAGTGTAGCAGCATGACTGAGTGAACCACCAGCTGACGTGGTTCCTTCACAGCCAGCACCAGCGGCAGATAGCTCAGCTAAGCCACATGAGTACAACCTCCGGGCCCAGCTGGACATTCATGGGGTTGCACAAAAACAAGTAACCAATTCCACTGCTTGCATCTCTGTGGAAATCCAGAGGTACAGTAAGTTCTATATTTACTGTGTACTGCTGGAAGAAAATAGATTTTTATACGGCTTTGTTCCATGGTGAATAATCTGTCTCTCTGCTTACCAAGGTATCTGAGAGAACCTCACCTCAAAGTCACAGAGAACCACCGAAGTACTGAGTCACCCTCAAGGCACTTTACCCACACGTGTGTAAAGTTGGCCCTCGGTACCTCTACATACCAGCGTCCTCTGTGCCATGTGAGGGGATTTTTTCAGTCTGGGGGAATTGTCAGGCAGAAGAAAAGTCGCCTGAAGCCCAGCACAGTGGAGAAAATATTTTTTGAATAAAAACCTGTAAAGCCTTGTTCCATATGGCACCCTTTTACTTTGCCCCTGTGCACAGTCGAGGAAAAATGCATCAGCCTATAGTGGACTTAATGGTAAATGGACTTGCATTTGTGCAGCACCTTTCTTGTCTTCCGGCTACGTGTATGTGCCACATTCACCCATTCATACACAGGTGGTCAAGTGCCTGCTCAGTTCAGTATCTTGCTCAAGGATACTTCGACATTCGGACCAGAGGAGCCAGGGACCAAACTGTCAATCTTTAAAATAGTGGAGGAACTGCTCTAACTCATGAACCACAGCTGCCTCATAGCTCCTATTGGTTTCCACTAAAAGCAGAATAGCTCTCAAGCTCTCAAGGCTCCATAGCTTCAACAGAAAATCTACCAAACACAGGCAAAATACGTCATGCCTTTTAACCACTCAGAAGACTACACGATTAGACAGCTTATTGGTCCTTATTAAGCATGCTACACTGAGACTACGCTTATCCTCAGCAAATTAAATACATGAAAATATGTTTAAATATTTTACAAATGGCTCTAACACATGGATCATTATAATAAACCGAGTACTTTTGTGAAAAGTGGCTCAGGAGGTAGAGCAGGTTGTTCACTCATCGGCAGATCAGCTATTCAATCCCTGACTCCTCCAGTCCACATGTCGAGGTATCCTTGAGCAAGATACTGAACCCCAGATGGCTGTTCCATCGATGTGTGAGTGTGTTAAAAACTGAGTAGCAGGTGGCACCTTGTATGGTAGCCTTGGGCACCAGTGTATGAGTGTGTGTGAATGGGTGAATGTGACTCGTAGTGTAAAAAGCGCTTTGAGTGGTCAGGAGACTAGAAAGGTGCTGTACAAGTGCAGGTCCATTTAACAATTCCCAATTATTTTATAGCAGCATACTGATACAACAATTATGTATACTTTTACTGCAGCACTACTATAAATGAACAAGAACATTAGATTAAAATGAACATTCAGCCATTTTATAGACTTTTATTGCAGACATTAAAACAGTGAGGTGTGTCAGTGCATTGACCCCACTCCATATGGCTGCATTAATTCCTTCAAACCACTAGATGTCACTGTGCCTGCTCAGTTTGATGTGACGAACTATCATCCAATTTTTTTTGGCACAAACAGCACTGTATGCCCATCACTAATGGCAAACTGTGGTAAAAGTGTGTTTAGGGTTAGGCAACAAACAGTTGATGGACGTTCGGGAACGACAGCGACTACAGTTTATGAAAAGGTTAAATTAGGTTTGGCACTGGGATTAAATCCTGAGGTGAGGAGTCATCCATTGAAGGCAGCATTGTCAGACATCCAAGCATGTCACTACCCATCTTTGGTGAAGCTTTGTTGATAGTGTAAAATACAAGTTGGCACGGTTAGTCAGCGAGCTAACATCTGACTCATTGTTATTATAGCACTGTATCCTTTTAGTGG
The DNA here is from genome assembly GCF_041903045.1 of Epinephelus lanceolatus. Lineage (NCBI taxonomy): Eukaryota > Metazoa > Chordata > Actinopteri > Perciformes > Serranidae > Epinephelus > Epinephelus lanceolatus. The sequence continues at coordinate 38,991,622 of NC_135744.1, read as the reverse complement.
CTGCTGAGATCCATTAAAAGGCCCCGTGTGTTAGTGAGACGGCAAACAAGTTTGTAGATGAGTTTTGAAAGGCAACATCTGTGCTTATCACTTGCTAACTCTCACGTCTGTAGCATCTGGCTAATGTTCATCTTAGAGCAAACTTCCTCTGCAGCTGGTGTGATGCAGGTTCGCTGACAGGACGCCGGGCACAGTCAACAATTTGCAGTGTTGGAGGCTTCACGTCTTGTGGTATTTTCAGTAGCAGGTGCAATGTGTATCACCAGTGGACGGACCACAAAGCAAGCAGTTATTATCCTGGTACATTCTTCCACATATTCTGAGATCATTACAACAAGAAGTGGGTCTTTCACAGCAGCTCCATGTAGAACAAGAGCCCTCTTGTTTTATTGATTTACGCTGTTACAGCAATCACAGCATAACAGAAAAAGAGTTCTTTAATGAGATGAGTTATGAGACATATGTGTATGTCACAGGCATAATGGAGTGAACATGTTCCAACTGTGGGTCAGCAGATCAGAGGACTGGTGTAGAAGCAATTTTCTGGCTGATGGACACATAAAAGCAAAGTGCAGCTGACCTTCAGTTCTCTGACAGCTACAACTCATTGGTGTTTACTTCCTGTCCATAACTCCCTGACGAGTTGTGGCTGCCTCGCTGTGCTGTTATGTTTCATTGTGAGTGTGTATTGGTGCATCAGCGAGACAGCGCTCCGTTATAAAAGCAGCCTCATCTTCTCCCAGACTACATTTGTTGCTCAGCGCTCATTTTGTAGAGCTCCCTGCTTACGAGTGCAGAGGCGCAGCTTCACCAATAAACACAACTTTTCTAAAGGAGTTTCTTCCCCTCCGTTGTTTCATCCATTTATTCAGTCACTCTGTGTTGAGTCTCAGAGGCAGGGAAGGTGTGAGCGCGCCGTCTGTGTTGCGTGTTTCACCAGGAGTGTGTTCACAGCTGAGTGTTGGTGCATCAGATCAGACTGTGTGAGGTTTTTAAAAGCAAAGTTTTGGTTTTACTTCCGCCCAGCTCTGCGCTCACCTCGAATGGCTTTGTACCTGTGTGATTTATTTTCCACCTGATAACGACTGTATGTCTGAGCTCTAAACAAGACTGGTAAATGCATGTTTTACCATTTGTCTCAGTGCTCCTTCGCCTTGCATAGCCACAGAGCTGAAATTCTTAAAGTGCGTTATTTGTTTCTCTGTTAATCAAAAGGCCAGATAGGACATTAAGAGAGCATAACCATTCAGGTATTAAGATGGCTTAAGTCAAACCACTTCACTATGAAATTGCATCATTTATCTCCTCTCTAAGTGCATCTGTATTTGATGGTTTTCTATTAGAAGATGTTAGTGACCCAATTTAGAGATTGATTTAAGTGCAGTGTATTATTGTTTTACATTCCATGCAAATACAGTACAGGCCAAAAGTTTGGACACACCTTCTCATTCAATGCGTTTTCTTTATTTTCATGACTATTTACATTGTAGATTCTCACTGAAGGCATCAAAACTATGAATGAACACATGTGGAGTTATGTACTTAACAAAAAAAGGTGAAATAACTGAAAACATGTTTTATATTCTAGTTTCTTCAAAATAGCCACCCTTTGCTCTGATTACTGCTTTGCACACTCTTGGCATTCTCTCGATGAGCTTCAAGAGGTAGTTACCTGAAATGGTTTCCACTTCACAGGTGTGCCTTATCAGGGTTAATTAGTGGAATTTCTTGCTTTATCAATGGGGTTGGGACCATCAGTTGTGTTGTGCAGAAGTCAGGTTAATACACAGCCGACAGCCCTATTGGACAACTGTTAAAATTCATATTATGGCAAGAACCAATCAGCTAACTAAAGAAAAACGAGTGGCCATCATTACTTTAAGAAATGAAGGTCAGTCAGTCCGGAAAATTGAAAAAACTTTACATGTGTCCCCAAGTGGAGTCGCAAAAACCATCAAGCGCTACAACGAAACTGGCACACATGAGGACCGACCCAGGAAAGGAAGACCAAGAGTCACCTCTGCTTCTGAGGATAAGTTCATCCGAGTCACCAGCCTCAGAAATGGCAAGTTAACAGCAGCTCAGATCAGAGACCAGATGAATGCCACACAGAGTTCTAGCAGCAGACCCATCTCTAGAACAACTGTTAAGAGGAGACTGCACGAATCAGGCCTTCATGGTCAAATAGCTGCTAGGAAACCACTGCTAAGGAGAGGCAACAAGCAGAAGAGATTTGTTTGGGCCAAGAAACACAAGGAATGGACATTAGACCAGTGGAAATCTGTGCTTTGGTCTGATGAGTCCAAATTTGAGATCTTTGGTTCCAACCGCCGTGTCTTTGTGAGACGCAGAAAAGGTGAACGGATGGATTCCACATGCCTGGTTCCCACTGTGAAGCATGGAGGAGGAGGTGTGATGGTGTGGGGGTGTTTTGCTGGTGACACTGTTGGGGATTTATTCAAAATTGAAGGCACACTGAACCAGCATGGCTACCACAGCATCCTGCAGCGACATGCCATCCCATCCGGTTTGCGTTTAGTTGGACGATCATTTATTTTTCAACAGGACAATGACCCCAAACACACCTCCAGGCTGTGTAAGGGCTATTTGACCAAGAAGGAGAGTGATGGAGTGCTGCGGCAGATGACCTGGCCTCCACAGTCACCGGACCTGAACCCAATTGAGATGGTTTGGGGTGAGCTGGACCGAAGAGTGAAGGCAAAGGGGCCAACAAGTGCTAAACACCTCTGGGAACTCCTTCAAGACTGTTGGAAAACCCTTTCAGGTGACTACCTCTTGAAGCTCATGGAGAGAATGCCAAGAGTGTGCAAAGCAGTAATCAGAGCAAAGGGTGGCTATTTTGAAGAAACTAGAATATAAAACATGTTTTCAGTTAATTAACTTTTTTTTGTTAAGTACATAACTCCACATGTGTTCATTCATAGTTTTGATGCCTTCAGTGAGAATCTACAATGTAAATAGTCATGAAAATAAAGAAAACGCATTGAATGAGAAGGTGTGTCCAAACTTTTGGCCTGTACTGTATGTTAACAGAAACATGTAACCAATATGCATGATTGGTGTCGTGTGGCTTTAAATTGCCAGTTTAACTAACAGACAACCTTCAGTATTTGTTTCATGCCAGGAAACAGGTATTGAATGTATAATTTCCCGAGTGCACAGCTATTTGCTGTGTGGCTTCCAGCATGCAGTTTCTGTGCCATTGGAAGGTCAAAATTCTCATTGTATCTTCGTCATCAGAAAAAACATCATTTGATTGCACTGTGACAGTATTGAATGTATTCTGTATCATCTCGTTCCAGCTCTTTGCTGAAGCTACATCATGTTTTCACTGAGTGAAATATTCAAATCTGAGACTCCATGTTTTTTTATTGGCTGTTCCATTTCATCAAATGGAAATATTCCACTTCTTGTGCATGGTTTGAACACAATATGGTGTCTTTAGAAACTGTAGAATCACCACTAGAATTGGAGCAAAGTTATGTTCTGTAGGTTTAAAGGCTGGTTTCACAGCATGGTTTTGTATTGGCTGGTAGAATGCAGCTTGTAATGGCTTTAAAAGAACATATCTAAGGTCTGAACCAGTGCCAACAACAAACAAAAATAAGCACAGCACCAACAGCTCATATACACATCAGTGACTTTGTTTAAATGCACAAAATATCCAGTTTTTTCGCCCTTTTTCCAAAAAAGACAACATTCCTACTCAGCTGTTTACATAGCTAATGTACAGTAAATGAATATTCCACTAATACATCCGTTTACATGCGGCTTACTCCATACTCCAATTAACGTGCCCTAACACATTGTTCATCACGTCAAATTATAGAAAAGTGGAACAGCTGGACCTACTTGAGCCATTTTGCTTCTTTGCATCAAAGTTTTCCACCAGTGATGGACTCCTTTGACCATGCAGACCCAGCCTCCCTCTCATTTCCTTCTTGAAAAGGTTGGCGTTGTGATATTTGTACATTTCCGAAAACCTGTTGATATCCAAATACTTCCTGATATTTAAAAGTAGGTTCTTACCAATAAGAAATGTCGGCTTATCTTCTGGGCATGCATCTCTACCCCAGCCCTGCAAGTTGGTTGGTGTACAACCAACACATTCTCACTCCGACCTCGACACATATTGATGTTTTGGTCATGGACTTTCCACGTCCACAAACGACATGCAAGGTACTCTGGGTGCATTGGTTGTTGATGTTCTGGGATGTTGTGTCAAGTTCTGCCTGTTACATGCATTGTCTTCTTTCAAGATACACTTCCGTTTTCACAGGAAATTTACCATTTAGTCTCTTTCAAAATAAACGCACTATGCTGGTACAACACCGTAAACTGACGTGTTTTTTTATCTTCAACAACAAACACACAGGGTTGGGTTTATGCAACAAAAGTACGTGGTTAGATTTAGGCAACAAAAACACCTGTTCAGGTTTAGGCAACAAAAGCAAGTGGTTAGGCTTTAGAATCTTACAGGACGTGAACACGACTCTCTTGGATGAAAGTTGGTGTTTGTTTCCACCACCACTCCCACCTGCCCCACTTGGACTTTCACCAGCTTAACTTTTGTCCTTGCCCCGCTGCATTTCCCCCTGATGCCGCTGGACACCGTTAAACTATAATGGCAACCAGCTGCATATCATGCTGACATTAAAGGCCGCCTTTTTTCGTTGGTTTCTGACGCTGCAAGTCACTGCCCAAGCGCCAGATTTCAATGATTTCAGAGTGAGACCAGGCTCGTACAACACATCCATGACAATGTTCAGAGCCAACTGTAAAAGGCAAGAGGCTATGGGCTCTAGTTTCCCGACGCGGTGCAGGATGGCGAACCCCGCACAGAGCTAGTTTCGAGCAGCACAACCCGAGGCACGCTCAGTTTGGTAGTTTGGCAGACCGAGGTGCGCTGAGATGGGTGTGGCAGCGCAGCAGGGGGAGGTGTCGACAGATCCAGCTTGGCGCAGTGAAAGTTTCGTGCCAAAAGGCTTCGCCGAAGGTGCGCTAAAAGCTCGCCAGCTACTGTCAGCGCAGGCGGAGCACAGCCGGTGTAAGTTTGGCTGACCGGCAGACAGTGCGCACACGTCACCAAAACTTCACAGGCAGGTTTCCAGAATATCAGACACATTAACGATGCAATAAATACCCCCAAAAAATACACTATTCAATGCAACTATCTGCAATCAGCACATAAATGTGCCTTTATATCGACTGTCCCGTCACATCTGATGTTCTCCCTCCCTGTGAGTTCTGACTCCTGATGAGGATCATCTCTGTCGTACTGATGGTGGGAAAGAGGAGTAGCTACGCCAGCGCGCACGGTGTGCCAAACTTGTAAAATCCGCCTGGCCACACCCAGTTGGCGAAGCGCAGGTGCGCTGCCCCTCCACCGCGCCCGGTCTGTGAAACTAGAGGCCAATGTGTCACAAACTGCTGAGAAAAAAAAAACAAAAATGTGCTGCATACATGTCCAAAGAATGTTTCCCAAACTTGAATGATATCAGGATATCTCAAATGTCTCAATCTGAAAATGCGACACTCTGAATAAGGCCTAACTGAGAATGGAAAAATAGGGTGCATGTAAACATGGTCAACATCTAAAGCAGAAGCAAAGAGTCTCTTGCTTGACTTCTCCTCTTATGCAGGGGATTCTCTCAGATTCAAAACAGCCAATGAGGTATTGGACGAGGAGCTGGCAGGTGGAAGCCAATCAGCTGATGTCCCCAGAGAAACAATGGACCCTTTTCACTGCAGACGTGTTGGCTCAGGAAAATCACAGGTGAACCAATTTTCAGTAACAATGGCTCAGTTCCGTCCAGTGAGCCAACATGAACAATACTGGTACCTAGCTCACTTAAATAGAATTCATGTTGTTTTTAATGGTATCAAATACACTTGTGCTGTTCCTGCTTTGCAAAAATGTCTGCTGTGAAAAAGGTCTACAGGGGCAGGAATGAGACAGGAAAATAAAACACAACACAAGAAAAACAGTGCCCATTAGCTGGCATGCAATGTGAATAAGATTATGTTAATGAAATGCTGTATCCTTACCAGGCAGACTTCGATCCAGTTGAACCCCTGAGGGAGATTTTGGAGTCCGCACCTCACCGAGACACACTGAGTTGTTTTTGTCCTTTAACTGATCACACATCGGTACATTTCTGTGTATTTTTGCTCCGAAACATTTTGAACACTCACTGGTCTCAACATTGCGTGTTAAAACTATTCTTTAGTTCATTTATAATTCATTTCACAGTCAAACTCATTATTCATTCAACAACTAAACTCTCCTGAGCACTGAGCTGCATCGCACCCTCGACAACTGCAAACAGAGAAAGACTGTTTAAGGTGAATATAATGCGTGTGTGCATCCCAACAATATGTATGTGTGAAGGCAGGACAACACACTAAAGAGAAAGTTTATGCACTCTCGTTCCAGCCTTCCCGTCTCCCTCCCTGTGAGTTCTGACTCCTGATGAGGATCATCTCTGTCGTACTGACGGAGTAACTGTCTGCACTTCAGGTAATCAAGTGAGAAGAGGGACATTTAACCTAAAGTGTCTCTGACAGCAGCTTCAGCTTTTGAACAGCATCGAGAACGGTGTTTACTTGTTTCTTGTGACTACCTGCTGAATAAATCTTCATTGACAGACATAACAGCTGTCGAGGTGAGAGAGAAGGGACTGTCTCAAGAAGCAAACAATGGAACATGGCCACTTTGTTTACTGGAGTTTTTGGGGACAAAGTTTATATTTATTAAATGTGGGAGGGTCTCTAGAGGCTGACCATGAGTCCTGTGGACCCTATTAGTTGAAAATGCTGTTTCTTTTGGTGTGTGTGTGTCTGTGTGTCCTTGGGATCAGGACAGGAGAAATAAGCCTCAGGATGTGGCAGAAATTCGTAAAGCATTTTTATCTTTGTATCTTTGAGAAGGTTAAATCAGTTACACGTGACTTTCCATCCCACAGACATAATTTTCAGTTTACACAGAAGCAATTAGCAGCAGGTGGTTGCTAAGAGCAGTCACATCGATCGAAGAAATAATGTCAGTTTAAGGGTTGTTTTTTTTCTGGAAGTCGACTTACAGCAATCTGTACATCTGCATTATCTCATCCGTGGCATTTTACTGTTGCATAAGAAGATTATTGCTGCATTCACATGCTCCTCAGATGGTCCCATTTTTCTGAGTTGGGATGCATAGCATATTAAGATAAGATAAATACATAGTAAAGATACTCAGTCAATAAAATAAGATTAGAAAAAATAAAATTCAGATAAAAAAAAACAATGAGAAATAAATAAAAAATGTTGCTATACCTGACTTATGTATCAGACACAATGGTGGACTCACTAATGCAGACAGAGACAAAATCCAAAGTTCAGGCTGTGTAATCCAGTCAGGGTCGGGACACAAAAGGCAGTCAGCACAGGCAGAGTTAACCAAATCAGCAGACAAAAAACTCTCTGGTCTAAACACAAAAAAGGTCAATCTCATGAGGAATACACACCAGGAAGAACACCGGAAAGCTCACAAGAGAATCTAGCAGAGAAGAAAGGGAAAACACAGACATATGTACACTGACAGGGTAGCTAATGAGACACAGGTGAAAGCAATCATACAATCAAAACTTGACAGGACATGGGGAGACAAACAATGGACTTTCAAAATAAAACAGGAAACAGAACGTCACATTCAATCCTGACATTATGCCAACATAACTGCATGCCACTGAAGTTGTGGCTTTGTGCTCCACTGTCTCGCAGGTTCCTTTCAATCGCGGATACGCCTGGATCATGAGTCATGGTCCTGCTGTTGCATTGGTCCTGCCTGATGCCAACTACTACTGCTATAATTATTACTCATACATCGACTATTATTATACACATATGATTATTATTGTCGCACAAGGGACTGTCCTGGCTCCATTCCTGTTCACACTGTACATGGCGGACTTCAAATACAACTCTGAGTCCTGCCACATGCAGAAATACTCGGACGACACTGGTATTGTGGCGTGTATCAGGAATGGGCAGGAGTCTGAATATAAGGACCTGATAAAAGCCTTCAGTGACTGGAGTCACAAGAACTGTCTCCTCCTGAACACCTCATAGACCAAGGAAATGAATGAATGAATTTCCGCAGGTCCAAGCCCCCTCTTCAGCCAGTGAATACCTGTGGGGTGGACATCGAGGTGGTGCCAAGCTATAAGCATCTAGGTGTACACCTGGATAATAAGTTGGACTGGTCCCTAAACACAGACGCTCTCTTCAAAAAGTGCAGAGCCGCCTCTTTTTCTTGAGGAAGCTCAGATCTCTCGACATCTGTAGTAAGATGCTGCAGATGTTTTATCAGTCTGTGGTGGCAAGTGTGTTGTATTATGCTGCAGTCTGCTGGGGAGGAAGCATCAGACACAAAGATGCAAGGCAGCTGGACAAACTAGTCAAAAGAGCTGGCTCTGTGATTGGAGTCAGGTTGGACACACTGGAGGAGGTGGTGGAGAGATGCACACTGAAGACAACCCAGATCATCCACTCCACAACACCTTGATGGACCAAAAAAACTGTGGTGGACGGCTCCTCTCTCTTCGATGCAGGACAGAGAGATACAGAAGATCCTATATACCAACAGCCATCAGGCTTTATAATCCTTTGACATATAATAGATGAGCTGACAGATAATTGAATTTCCTCTTGGGGATGAATAAAGTTATTCTTATTACATATCCCGTCATATGTTAATACTAGGATGAAATAGGATGAAAGCTGAAGTGTTTGGGGCACCATTATCTGCTCAGATTCAACCAAATGCTTCAAAACTCATTGGACGATGCTTCACAGTGCAGATGGACATTGACCTGAAGCATATTGCAAAAGCAACCAAAGACATTTTTAAGGCAAAGAAGTGGAATGTTCTGCAATGGTCAAGTCATATCATCTGACCTGAATCCAACTGAGCATGCGTTTCTCTTGCTGAAGCCAAAACTGAGGGCAAAACACCCAAAACACAAGCAGGAAGTGCAGACGGCTGCAGTAAAGGGCTGGCAGAGCATCACCAGGGAAGAAACCCAGCATCTGATGATGCCTATGTGTCCAACACTTCAGGCAGTCATTGACTGTAAAGGATTTGCAACCAAGTATTAAAACTAACTGTTTAATTGATGATTATGTTAGTTTGTCCAAATACTTATGAGCCCTTAAAGTCGGGGGACTGTGTGAAGAAATGGTTGTAATTCCTACATGGTTCATACTACATTTTTGAAAAAAGCCTTAAATGAAAGCTGAGAGTCTGCACTTTAAGCAGGTATTCATTGTTTCATTTAAAACCCATTGTGGTGGTGTACAGAGCCAAAATGACGACAACTGTATCATTGTCCAAATAATTATGGACCTGACTGTATATCATGTTGTCATATGGCTCATCATGCATTTATTATGTTGATCTGTTCTGTACACACGACATCTTTTACATGTCTGTCTCTTCCTGAGGCTTCTACCGTTTTCCTCATCCTCTGTGAGGGTCCAAGCACAGAAGGATGTCACATGCTGTTAAGCCCCCTGATTCAAATTGTGGTCTGTGATATTGGGCTTTATAAATATAACTGAATTGAACTTAATTCAGTGAATTACTTTCCTAACTAATCTCTGTCACTTTATGTGGAAAACAACTAACAATTATAGCATGACACCACATGAAAAATTATACCTGAGCATGAAATTGACATGCAATATGTGAATTACCATTAACTTTAAACTCTCTCTTCTTAAAAAGCTCTGGTTTGCTCAGTTGTTTTGCCAACCTAAGAAAAAAACAGTACTGTGCAACCAAGGCTATTGGAATCTCTAAAACAAACAAACAATCTAAAAAAAAGGCTACATCCGACAAATCCTCTAAATCTTAAGGTTACAGAACAATCATGGTCATAGTGTCTCAGAGGCCGTTTACACGTGGCCGGCTATTTTCATAAACCGTCTCCGTTTTCAAAAAGATCTTCGTTTACACTTACCCGTGTATATATACACAAGAGCATGCCAAACCTGTAGGTGGCAGTGTAATGAGAAGCTCAAGCCTTCCATGTATCCATTGTCACCATAGCAACATAGGTCGCACTTTTGACACAGGCGCAAGTTCCGGCGCATACTGTGACGTCAGCTGCCTATAACTCCGTCTATCTTCGTTTATCTCAGTTTACATGCAAACGCGCAACCGGAGTTTTCCAAAATCTCCACTCTGGCCGGAGTTTTTAGAAAGACTCGTTTTCAGAGGAGAAATCTCCGTTTGCGTGTAAACGAAGGGCACAAACGAAGGAAGATGTCTCCTTTATCAAAATCACCGTGTACGTGTAAATGGCCTCACAATCTGCTTCTCTCCCTCACCTGCTCCTGGTAACTTTCCATTCACCTGCACCCTGCTACCCAGCCACGCCCCCTCATCAAGACAACTCCACTCACCTGTGCACACAGCTGCGCCTCATCAGCACTCCCTGCATATAAGCAGCTGCTGCCTTTTCCCTCACTGCCAGAGTGTTCTTCAACCTCATGCAAGACATTCCAGCACTCACTCTTGACTTGATTCCCTGGTACTGACCCTGCTTGTTCCTGACCTGTCTACGTCATCTGTTTCCCAATAAACTCACCAGCCTTCTGTCCCTGACCACGAGTTCTGCCTCAGCGTCTCTGGTTTCCGTCTGCATGTACCTGTGTGGTGTTTTCCTGCCACGACGTTTTAAAGTGAGTGTTCCAACCTGCTGTCAGTTGCCTGCTGTGAGACACCACACACTGCCTTGTGTGTGTGTGTCCTTCTTTTACCTACCTGTCAGCTCATTCCCTTGACCCTGAACCCAGAGACTGTGTATGGGCTCTGAGCCTGAAGAATTAACCGTCTGCTCGTGTTCCTATTACCTTGTGTATAATAAAGCTTATTATGACCAACTGTCCGCCTCCCTCACAGTGATGCATTTGGGTTCAGTCACACCTGTTACACATAGGAACACAAGGATGTATAGCTAGGGAACAGGAAATGAACGGAGGTATCAAAGTTTTACTGACCAATTTATATGACCAGACTTCCTCCCTCTGTGGACTCTGGCTCAACAACAACATCACATGACTTCCACCTTTGCCTCTGATGGACAAGAGACACAGTTCCTGTCGCTATTAAAATGTAAATATATGTTATTGGGCATTTACTGAGGACACTCACCACATTAGCAAGTGGTTCAAACCAAAGACTATATAAAGATTAACGACATGAAAACTCTAAAAGTGAAGCCAAAACATCTCCATAGCCCCCTGGTGGCTGGCTGCAGTATAGGTCATGAACCCCACCCCCAATATGTTAATGGATGGGATTTGAGCCACACTAAAATATCAGAGTTCATGTCATAACTTTTTTTTTTTTTTTTTTTTTTTTTTTTTCACAAAAATGGTTCTGTCATTTGGGGTACTTCTTAGGTTGCTATTAACAACAGCAGCCATCAGGTAAATCCTGCTAAAATTCCAGTGTTGCTTCCCATCTCCAGTTCCATTTTTGCCCAGAAACCACCTGCCATTTTTAATTTTACAGGCCAAATCAACTGAAATGAGCCAGAACTAAGATAATGGGAATGTGCCACAGAAAGGAAGAGACAGAGAGAGATGGTACTTGTGTGAGGGTGGGCTGAACATTTAACTTGGCAGTGGTCCTTGACAGTTCCTGCTGGCATTTTATCTCTCTGTCTTGTCTCGCACCCCACCACTCTGTGTAAAAATGGCACGGTAACATATTGTGAGTGGGTGCGAGTGGGCCGCACTCCTGCCATTGGTGGCATTCACAGCAGCAATACCACACTGAATGGAAAACCTTTGTAACTGAAACTGATTGGCTCTCAATTAGGTTTGGGATTTGGTACTTTCCTCTGGTGATTTTGGCAATTTCATGTGGGCAGCAGCATCTCCTCTGAAGTTCCCCACTCCGGCTTCACTGTAGCTCTATGAGTAATGAGGCTGAAACATGAGCCATGAAAATCAATAAAGAGCTCCTGCTGTGGACGCTGACAAGTTGTTATTTTCTCTGTTTAATTTAGTGAAATCTCTGGCTGCTTTGATCAGCACTTTCAAACATCAACACAGTGAAAACAATCTTGTGCTTTTTCGCGAGATACATACTATTAGGATGTGATGAATTACAGGTAATAAGTCCTGTAACTGTTACTGTAATGTCACTGTAAAACTAGCAGCTGTAAAATGGCAGCAGTATAAAGACAACAAGGACAACAATCACACTATAAATGTAAGTTACTGCCGGCAAACTAAAATAATTCAGCTGGAAGCAACATGAAATGGCATTTAGATGGTGTCTTGCTTCCTCAGTACAAAGTGTATTGATTCAAAACTGAATTGTGTGGCGGGGCAGTGCACTAGTATTAATCACAATATGGGAACACAGGAACGTTATGCCTCATTGGCGGACAAAAATCGAGTCCCTTTGAAGTTAATAATTTTAGTTTATGTTTAGTTTAATAAGTTTAAGGCTTACTGTGTGGGTAAGAGTTTGATGATGATGATAAACCACTCACCCATTATTTATTTTTCAATCTTTTCATTGTACATCTACAGTGAGTCATGGATTTCATAGACTCTGCAAGATTATGTCCAACATTTTCAAAAAATAACAACCTAGGAAACTAAATTGACCAAAACATGTCATGTGTATCTAAAGCCTGATATACAGTATCTCATTTTCTGGAGCTCCAGTGTTGTTCAAACACCATTTAAAACACATTAATAAGCCGCACTGACTATGTTTACATGTACAAAATATTAAGATTTTTGCCCCTATTCCAAAGAAAGACAATATTCCTACTAAGCTCCTTACATGATTAATGACAATGAATATTCCACTAATATTCCTGTCCTGTCCAGCCATGCATACTCCTAAACGTGCCACGTGCCATTTTATTTCTTTGCATCAAAACAGGACATTTTTTTCCAAAGTTTTCCACCAGTGTTGGGCTTCAATTGTGTGAACACAGCATCGCTCTTTCATTCCCTCAACCATCTTCTTGAGAAGGTCTGCATTGCAGTATTTGCACATATTCTAAAACCTGTTGATATCCAAGTCTTTCATAATGTTTAAAAGTAGGTATGATCCTTCCTCTTACAAGAATTGTTGGCTTTCCTTTTGGGCAAGCAACTTCACCCGAGTTTTGCAAACTGTTGGTGAGTTTGTGTTCTACACATCCATGATTACACACACAGCTGACTGTTGTGACGGCCCCTGCTTGGCTGCATGGGTTGGTTCAGTGGGTTGTCATGCTGTCTGTGATGATGTAATTAGTGACATGTTGTTGAGTGTTCTTTCTCCCAAGGTAAACAGCTGATCGATTCATTATCCTCATCGCGAGCACCTGGGCCCGGTGCATGGATAGATATAACTAGTGCTGGCTGACACCGCACTCTCTCTTGGCTCCTCACCAGCACCCGTATTTTTGTTTGGCTTTTCTTTTCCTTTCCTTTTCGGTTACCTCCACAACACAACACATCGTATGCTCCCCACATCCACATGTACGCTACTGATCACACTGATCACACACTAACACACCCTTAATGCGTTTATTTATGTTGCTTTATTTAAATAAATATACTTTTGTATTTGAGTTCGCGCTGTCCCTCCGTTTTTGTCATTTCCTTTGAGCCAGGTTATGACACCATAAAAAGACAAAAGGTTGTGCATTGCAAACTGTGCATACCTCATATTCCGAATGCGCTGTATACATGTCCAAAGAATGCTCCTAAAATCTGAATAATAAGAAAAAATCCCACACGTCTTAATCAGAAAATGCTTCATTGAGAAATGTCATGAATCATTCCTGATCTGTGTTCAGTACTCACTCAGTAGTTTGTTCTTGGTGACTAATTCTCCTGTCATTCCAGATCCTGCCATTCCCCCATGCCTGGCCTTCATTTATTCCCTTCACCTGACGCCCCACACCCATCTCCTCACCTGCACTCTATTCCCTAATCAGCTTCTCAGTATAAATACTAGCCCATTTCCCCTTGTCCTCTGCCAGATTGTCTTACTGTAGTTTCTTGCTAGCATTCCAGCCCTTACCTTATCACCCGAAGATTGTGTAACTCTGCCCGATTCCCTGGATTCTGACTCTACACCTGATTACCTGGACTCTGATTCCCTGCCTCACTCCTGTTGGTTAAGTTAGCTCTTTCTGATTGATCTCCTGGTTCTGACCCTTGCCTGTTTGTTGGATTAAACCTTTTTGGACTTTGATTTGAACTGATTGTTTCTTGTCATGCTTGTGGGTTCAAATTTCTCTGAGTCAGTGACTGTCACAAGAAAAAGGCCTAATTCAGAATATCCAAACAGAATGTGCTGTTTACATGACCCGTATCAAATACAGAATATTGTTATGTTTGGAAAAACAGTGAGTTCAAATAAACACGGCTTAACTATACAGACCAGTGAGCAGTGATAACTAACATGTCTTTGGGGTCATCGGGTGGGAACCTCCTTTCACCAGTGTTTCGTCTAGTTGGTCCCACGACACCTCCAGGAGGCTAGACAGTGATCTCTGGCGTCCAGAGACACCCCCCTAATGCCAGGTCTCACTGCTCCCCACACCAACCCAACAACCTCCTTTATCTTTATCATGGCTTTCTCAGCCCAAACAGCACTGCCACCTTCAACACACCCAGGCTTCGTTTATGCGAGCTCCAGGTAGTGACCGTGCCGATACTACCTTTCCTAGCACATTCTCCATACCCTCTTTCACACGCTACATAATAACTCCAATATAAGCTAAAGTTAAAGGAGATAGAGAAGATAAACTCACAGGCTTTCTCAGCCCAAACAGCACTGCCACGTTCAACAAACCCAGGCTCCATTTATTCGAGCTCCAGGTAGAGACAGAGCTGATACTACCTTACCTTTCACATTCACCATACCCTATTTCACACGCTACATATTATAACTCTAATATAAGCTAAAGTTAAGGGAGACAGAGAAGATAAACTCACAGGATCAGCAAACACACTCACTTTGCAGCATGGTCTCAAACAAAAGGGATTCAAATAGGCCACTCCCACACTTAAATAACCTTCCTCTTCCTGGATTTTCTCCTGAGAGGACTGATTGGTGGAAATATTACTGTGCATATAAACTTAGTCACCGTTGCACTGGGTGACACATTACTTTGTTGCAATGAAGAGAGGCACTTTATAAAACCCACATACACTTTCCTGCTGCCGTATATACTCACTGTTTGTGGAATAATCCACTGCTGAAAATAGTCCCCAACAAATTGACTTTTTACTCCTGTTTGTTATAAACTACAGTGTCCTGCTGTATTAAGAAAGTCCTGAGCCTTATTGAAAAATAAAACTATATACTTCTGAGAAATTCTTTGAGATTTACATCTTAAATAGGAACCATTGTAGATCTTTACATGGGCTTTTTTGACAATAAGGTTAGAAATAACCTCAATTAATATGAAA
Source organism: Epinephelus lanceolatus (assembly GCF_041903045.1). Lineage (NCBI taxonomy): Eukaryota > Metazoa > Chordata > Actinopteri > Perciformes > Serranidae > Epinephelus > Epinephelus lanceolatus. The sequence continues at coordinate 38,976,118 of NC_135744.1, read as the reverse complement.
CTTAACTTAAACTTAAGAATTGCCCTTACGCACTGTAATCTCTACAGTACATTATAATTAGTCATTTGAACAGGTCATGATATGTTATGAGAATATAACAATCTCATAATTACTATCATTAACATTAATTCTTGATACAGTGTGATACTGTTTACCTGTTGGGTGTTTACAGTGCACTTCAGATCAAGTATCACACATGTTGCCCCTGCTTTTTATTGGCCCTCACAGTCCATCTGTTCCTCATTTTACATCTTTAATGTAAATGTGAAGAGGTGAAGTGGAGCGCTTAATATATTTAGAATGGATAAGGCTGTTCACTCTTCAAAAGAACCTGTGATGGAGAAGTGTTTACTGTTTTACTCAAGGACTCTTCAGCACTGCGCTTCCCTCAACTAATGGAGCACCACTGTACAAAAACGGGTGGTGTAAAGACGGAATCCATTTTCAGATGAGCATTATTCAAGCACATGAATGCTCTGTTAAGAATTATATACTTAGTATTGACGGATCGTGTTTTTCACACTAATCTCTTTCCACCATGGTAGACTGGAAAGACATCAGTAAACAGCAGTGTCAGGACTGTATTTCACTTGATGGGATTTGAATTTGTATTGTTAATGAACTGTAAAATTAAAAGAAATAATTTTGAGTTCAATACTATCAGTCTGCATTGTACTGGCACAAAGTCTGTAGCTACAGTTAGTTTTAATTAGCCACTGTGGTGACCAGTCATTTCAGCTTTTCCTCCTTTGTTTTTAAACAGATGCAGAGGTAGGACAAGGACATTGAAGTTGAGAAAAATAAAGTTCAGCTATTCCATTTAATTCCTCTGTTTCTGCAGCAACCAACTGCTGTGCAAATCTTCTATAATGCAGTCAGCTAACGTAGCTTCAGTGTCTATAACCCTCAGTATGTTTCCATGTATTTCATTAGATGGAGTGTTGAGTGAAAAATTAGGCTGATGTTGGGTAATTATTCTGGGTCATCATCATCTTGGAAGCCAAAATATTTTTTGTCTATGAAAACTGCCTGGTTACTAGTGTTATGTTCTGTAGGCTGGGGAATTTTATTTATGTCACAACTGCATTATTAGAAAGGAATATTAAGCAGCATAGAATCTGCTTGTCTGTTAACCCCTTCATTTCAGTGCTGCTGAGCTCTAATATCTTCTTAATGAAACGAAAAACAAAATCACTCATGTAGAGAGAGGTTTGGTCTTTTGGACAGTTTTACCAGTTCCCTTGAGAAGAAGTTAAAACACTTACTGTTTCTAGCAAAGACTACCATGAAATCACCTTTAGACATTAATCATTTGATTTGAGCATGATATACAATACTCTTTTTGTTGTTGATCTGTTTCCCTACATTTGGATGGATTCAGTCAGACCTCTGTAGAGCCCATGTATAGCAGACCGTCTATTCACTGAAGGAGCTCCAGCAGTCTTTAGCTCGGTGACCTAGTTGCATAAAGCACCAGGAGGGTAAACGCTCCCTAACCACATCCAAACTTGTCTCAGTTTGCTTGTTAAGTTCTGGCGGCTGGCAGTGCCAGCGGGAAAGACAAGTCGGCTGGGACACACTGCTTCCTCTGACTCATGAGTACACGTTGTGTACTGTTGGAGAGACGAAGTAGTGGGACGAATCAGCATGTCGTCCAACAGCCAACAATAGCCATGGGTGAACTCAACTATGGAATAAAAGAAGGACAAAGTGAAAGACTGCCTGAAGGGCCAGCTGATTTATTTGGCTAACTCTGCTGTGAGAAAAATTCATTTACCTTTTTCTCATAGAGCCTGATCCTTAAACCTAACCACAGTAAGTTTACGTTAATAACATAACTTAATGCACTAATTCGTAGAATATCATATAAACCAATGTGTGCATTTTGGCAAGATATAATAAGAACCGTTGTGTGAGGATATGTTGGATACTGACGCCTCAAAGCACCCTTTATTTACACAGATGTTCTCACTCTTCATAGTACGTCAGTTGTTCTGAGCGTCTAATATTGGTGTGGACTGGTTTACATTGGAATTAGCTGAACCACCACCATTAAACACAAAATACTACACACTTTATTTTCTCATCAGAAAGCACTAACTACAGGAAGAAGGGTGACTTTATGGCTCCATTTATAGAGAAAATAAATCATGACTAACTAATCACCCTGCTTGTGCTGACGCCTAGTGGTTGCTCTGTCTACACTGTCTGCAGTAAAGCATTCATTTCTTGTATACTAACTGCAAGAGAATTAGTACATACTTCATACTGTATACAATTAGTGTTGAAGATGCTCCTTTCATCCTTTATTATGTATGAAGAAACAAGGGCCCCTATACCAAACAACTGACACAGAAAACACAGTTCATGTTTTCTGTAAATCTCCCCTGATCCTGCCAACCATGTCCAGCAGCAGGAGATGACAATGAAGGGGTTGATGAAAGCTGCGGCCCCCTCGTGCAGCGCTGAGCTGGTCTGCTTGCTGTGTGTCTGACTGAAGGAGTGCCATGTCTTCTGCTGGGGACACAGAAGCTTCTCATCTTATTCACTGCAGAGAAAGGAGGACTAAAAAAGGGGAGGGATTTAGCTTAGGTAACATTTCCTTTTTTAAAGTGTGGCTTATAGGCTTGGTTCAGAGAGGGTTATTTTAGTAGGTCAGGGCCTTTAGAGAGATTGCTAGAATAATGTTTCTCCTATTTTTTTCCTCATCCTCATCCAATCAAGAGGCAGACGAGGAGAAAGGGAAGAAGGAAATGCTTTCAATGAGAGATAGAAGCAGAGCCCACTGGAGCACAGTCTGTGTGTTACATTCAACAGAGATCTGCTTCAGCTGGAGAGGGAGAGAGGGCGGTCACTGCTGCTCCGAGGTGAACAGAGTGAATGTTAATGAAAGACGTGTATTCGCTGGAGGAGAAATCTGATTAAGAGCATGAAGACAAAGGGTAGAAAAGAGGCCACTCGGCACATGATGAACGAGGGAGAAATCAAAGTTGAATCAAATTTAAAAACGTGTCTACAGTTTCCTTCTCTTTGGAACTTCAAGGTGGAAAGGAGACTCAAAAAGGACAGAAAAAGAAAATGTACTTCAGACACCTTGAAGTCTGAGAGTAATGCGAGTTGTCATGGAGAATGCATTCTGCAGAATAATAAGAGCAGGAAAAGACGTGAGGGGGAGATCTGGGCACAACTTAAGGGTGAGGCACGACCTTGGGCTTTGATCTTTAGTAAGACACTACTTGTTAGACTTGAACATCAAAGCTACAAAGCGAGATGATCTTTCAATCTGCACTGCATTTCCACAAAACAGCAGACTGAGTGACTCATACACATTTCAAATTGGAAAACGGGAAATCCTTTGTAGTTTTTTTTAGTTGGAAAAAAAACCACTTGCACTAAGAGAAGTGAGCTTTCCATTAGTGTAGCCGAAAGGGTGCTCTTAATTCTCAAAAATCTCCTTTGAAAAGTGACAGGTATTTGTAGATTTCTTAAACTGCTTCATGGATGTTTAATAAGCTTCTCTGTCTATAGCTGCACTAGAGCCCAAGCAGAGTATGATGCATTATACCCTACAATATAAAAGTGTTGGCATAATGAACACTGAGTTTGCTCTAGTACCAAACAGTGACCTACGTTTAAGGAAGTATTGTGGCAAGGCAGATTATAAATGTGATTCCATCAACCCTACTTAATGTGAAGTGGTAATTTGCACATAAAAATGAGGTGTGCAAGTTTAAAAAAAATCATAACCATCATAGTCTCAGACAATTGTTGGTATCATATCTTACAAAAATGCACATAAAATGGTTTGTTGGATATTTAAAGCAGCTGTGCGGAACTTTTTACCATTTATAAAACTGTCCCTAGTTCGTATCACCCCCCCTTGAAGATCCGCATATTTATTTGAGCCCAACAGCGACAAAAAAGCCTTTCTCTATATGGCTATTTAGCGTAGCCTCGGTTGGGTCGGACACAGCGGAAGTCAGCAAACCAGAATACAGCACCCGGAGGCAGAAGTAAGTCTGCACGCCCGCAGCGGCCCGCAGCCATTAAACCACAGAAGAAGAAGAGCCGTGTTTACGAGTAGGATTTAAGAAACAGGCTAAATGACATGTAGTAGGGAGTAGTCTCTTGCACAGTAGGTGGTGGTATGCACCTGGAAGTTGTTTGCGATCCGCCAGTAAATTGAGAGAAGAAGAAGGAGCCGTGTTTACAGAGTGTTCTTCGAGTAAGCGGTACGCAATGGTCATTGCTGAACACATAACAGTTTTACCAGATGTATCTATAAGGACTTGGTTGTACTTTCGATGTCATGGCGGATAAAGAAGGAGCACCATCTAAAAGAAAAAGAACAGAAGAAGGCTAAACGGGACAGTGATAGGGCTCGAGCCCAAACGCACGTAAACCTCGGTCGGGCATTCTCCAAGCGGAGAGAGCTGAGAGATTTGAAGGTTTTAAAACTGATCCCGAGTTGGCCCTTTTCCTAATCGACAGGTATGTAATTTTTGTTTTTATTTAGAGAATATGCCGCAACTTGTTAGACGTTTCACTTAAATATATATGACGACATGGAAGTTATAAGCAAGCTAAATGTAACGCTAGCTAATGTGAACCACTTTTGTCTAATAACGTTACAACAAACGCCACAAAATTATCTGTGACTGTGACCATGAACACAAATATACAGCAGGCAGTTGTCCTCAGTTTATAAGAAATTCAGAGCTACACCAGAACATTTATGATTTTCCTCTCGCTCTCCAAAACAAATGCATGCAGTAATTGCCAGTTGCAGTCGAGATTTTACGAATGAAGCCGAATGCCAGCTGCAGTCGGAATTTTATGACACCAGGCTGTGGGTGTCATACCACTTCGACCAAAGGGGGCACTATAATCAACAAAAACGTAAAGTTCCGCACAGCTGCTTTAATGAATTAGCGTTCCATGAATGGCGGTACATACTTGACACAGGTTACGAAGGTCAGGTTTAGGCAAGTTAAGTTACGTAAGTAAGGTTAAGGAATAGAAACATGTTGATGCCATGGAAACAGACTTGGTTAAAAAAATTCATAACCAACATAGCTGCAGACAATGATTAGTATATCTTACAAAAATGCACATAAAATGGTTTGTTGGATGTTTAATAAATTTTGCACTCCACGAATGACATTACGTACTTGGCAAAAGGTTACGAAGGTTAGGTTCAGGAATAGAAACATGGTGATGCCATGGAAACAGACTTGGTTAAAACAATCATTACCAACACAGCCTCAGACTTAGTCTGCTATCTTGCAAAAACACACATAAAATAGTTTGTTAGATATCTGAAGAATTAGTGCTTCACGGATGGCGTCACGTACTTGACACAAGGTTACGAACGTTTAGGATAGAAACATGGCAATGACATACCTTAAAATGACTTAAAGTTCACCTGTTTTCACACAAAGACTTTCCCCAGTCCTTGGGGGAAAGTCTTGTGTTTTGTTACCCAGCCTCCATTCAAACTGGCCTTGCCTTTTGTATCAACAGTCAGCACTGGTCTCTTTTAACCATGAGCATGAGTACAGCTGTGGCAGGTCAGAAAACTGACATATAAACAGACAATTGTGTTTTGGAGGACACTGACTGAATGATGCTGTCTTGCCAATGGGTCCACCAAACAATAACAAATGTCATGTTTTGTTGATTCACTGAAAATTTCATACTGACGATGTTTCACATTCCAGCTAAATGAAGCTCCTGTGCTGTGCTACTTTATGTTGGTTTTCCAAAGAGCTATAGGCTAACATGTGGTTGTGAACAACAGGAAGATCACTGTAGGGAATAAGTTTTTGTATTTTGTTGTATTTTTGTTATGGTGGCTGAAGGCTGAAATTTTTGCCAAGAATATGTTTTGTATACAAACTTTAGTCTAAGAGAAAGAAAATCTGCAGAAAGATGCATACAGTAGTTTTTAAATCAATAAATTCTGCAGTAAGTTGGGACTGCACAGGATTTGTAATAACCACAATGATTGGCAGGTGCAGGTATTCAGTGCATGAATAATATGTGGAAACCATTCTTCTGCAAGACCGTTCCCCTCCAATAAAACAACCGAGATAACTTTTGAGTTTTCAAAGCCTTCCTCAAATTAGATCCCTGGGACCACCTGGAGCTCCCGAGAGTCAGGCTGCTGCAGAGATGCTAATTGGACCTTGTCTGTCTCTCTCTCTTGCTCTCTCTGTCTTCCGTCCATGCGTTGTCTTCTTGTGTGGGATGATCAAGGTCTCAATTACAGCAGATTCATGGCATGTGGGAGCATTGGGGCTAATAATGATGCTTGTCTTTAGGGGAGACAGACCGAGAAAGAGTTCAAACAGAGAAAGAAAAAGATAAACCAAAGTGCATCATGACAGAAGAGCCGTAAAAGTGCAGGAGAAGCAACAACAGTGTGCTGCAACAGCTACGACAAAGATTAAAACACTGTTCACAACAATTAGGGTTGTTTGTGAGGAGATTATCCAAGTTTTCTACCGCGACATAACACTTTAACATTCTGATCATCTTTTAAAGAGATGTTCAACCTTGTTAGGGCTGCACACTGTACGATTCCTGAAGCAGATGATGTCAGTCTAAATATTGTCAGTTGCCTTCATGATTTGGTACTCAGCTCTGAGACAGTGAGATGCAAGTGTTTTTCTTTCCCCTCTCTCCACTCACACTCACTGTATGGCACAGCAATGTCTTGAGACCAGAAAGGGCAGGAATAAAGAGGAGTCAGTGTTGCAGATGTGACTGCTGCTGTTTTAGCCACGCTAACAAAGTAGCTCTAGCTATGCAGGTTTGTCATTCAGTCGGTCCATGATGGATGGACTGCCATGCAATATTTTACAAATATTCTTGGTCCCAGAGGTTGAGCTGTAGCTAAACCAAGTTGGTGCACACAGTAAACATTATATCTGCTATACATCAGCATGTTAGCATTGCCATTGTTAGCATGTGGAATAGAATAGAGAGAGAACTTTATTCATTGCCGAATTGAAATTCAACTGACATGTCCATTTTTCACGTCCCGTCCAGGGCGTCCGGGGGGTTTTTATAAACTGATGATAATGTCCGGTTTTCCGTGTGTTTGTGTGTGTGTGTGTGTTAGAGTGCGGCACGGGCAGCATATTTCTGTCCGAACCCGAACCGAGCCCAACATTATTTAATGACCAAAGCACTGAGTTTGTGTCACACAGTGGTTACAGGCTATTTAACAGGCCGGGCGTGCGCCGTGGGTGCTCAGCTGCGGAGAGGGAGACCTCCGTGTTTAAGACGGGAGGTCCGATGTTTCTAGCGAGAGGAGAGGGAGAATTAAAACAAAATAAGATAAAATAGGAAAAACCTGTCTACCTCTTTTATTTTCAGCGTTTAATCAAGGTGGAGGCGGGCGGCAGGAGGTCTGAGACTTCCAGCGAGGGGAGAGGTAGAAACAAACAGCCAATGTTTGTCTGTGTGTGTTATGTCCAAGTGTTCTCACGTAAATAACAGTGCCCAAGCAATAAACAGGACAGACAATAGGATTTTATTTATTTTTACACTATATTTTCACTGAAAGCTGACCGAATCCGACCCGAGCCCGAATACAATTTATAGCTACATTTCTGACCAAACCCGGCCCGACCCGTCGGGTACCGTCGGGCTCAGATCGCCACACTCTAGTGTGTGTATGTGTCCCCTATCTATAGGGGCCTATCTGAATTTCTGTCTTTGATAGATATTATTTTGTAATATAATTGAATATTCTATCCATACATATAAATTTTAAATATATTAAAATTATAAGGCATCTTTGAGTAAACTGCGAGTATCATTTAAGTAGGCTATGTCGTGGCCAGCCGAGTGTCCTCTTTTTTGGAAATCAAAATATGGTCACCCTACAACAACCACACTTCCTCTCATCAACAACAACACAGTATAGCTCAAAGCCGTAAGTACAGTCTCATGGAGCATGGCTGTAGACTCTTAACCCTGACACACCAAGCCAACAGTCGACCATCGGTCAATGTTGGGCTGTCGGCGAGTGTACAGTATGTCGCACTAGTCGGTGCTGTGTGTCCCATATCATTGCCTCTTGTGAGCCCCAATTTTTTGGCCAATTCAGCATGTTGATTTGGCAACGGCAATGGCCGAGCCCATCGGTGAATGAAATCACTCTGATTGGCAAATCAGCTCAGCACATGAGAAGAGAAATGAAAGTGAGAAAGGGAGTGAACATACATACTGGTAGGCTGTTGGCTGTAGTCTTTGTGGTGTGTTCATGTGCGACTTTTTTGACCAAGACAAGCGGTGCAGTAAGGGGCCTTTGTTGCTGCTAGTTCTCTGACATCAGCTTGGTGCATCTGGGTCTTTAGTCTTATTTAGACAAATTGATCAGTGTCCTGTTTTGGATTTTGGACTTCAGATTTTATTTAATTTAATTTACGGTAGGCACCATGAAACAAAGCAGTTCCAGCTCTGATTTAATGAGGACGTATTTCAAAACAAAACTATAAATAAGAGCTGACATACAATGGCTTCACTTTGTTATCTATAAAAATGTATGACAAGCAAATCCCCTGAAAGCTAACTCCAGTAAAAGTGTGCTATAATGGCTTTTTCTTGCTCTATATAAATAAGCCAGTTGCCACTTTATTAGGTAAAGAAAAAACTTCTTCATGAAGGTTATAATGTTTCACCATAATGGAAAAACTGTCAATTTAAACCAGACAAATTATTTCTTTATCTAAAATGTATTAGGACATGGATAATGTGAAGGTTGTTATGCGGCTCCTGTATTATATAGCACAAAATGAACTCCACACACAGCCCAATGAGAGATGCAGCATGAGAGACATAAACTATACACAGTACAAACTCACTGCTCTCGCTCTCATCTTAAAAACCATCTAAAATGAACACTTTTATATAAACTGCACACACAAACACATACATGCACCACACAATCTTTAATTTCATACCTATAAAATTCAAAATACAATGGTTGCACTCCACACAAAAGACTGAATCTTGGCTCCATTACTGCTGCTGAGAAAGTTAATTCTCTACGTCTGAGTCTGCTTCTCCGCTCTGTCTCTGGAGATCACAGCTGAAGGCCGACACTGACTGACTGCTGAGGTCTATTAAAGTCTCAAAAGCAGCTATAAACCCTGATGGAGGACATGAATAAAGAAAGGAAGGTAGGGGAGTATAAAGACATCAGAGAGAGGCAAAGATGAGAAACTGCAAAGCAAAATGCATCTAATTAAGAAACTGAACAGGTGATTGTGTGATTTTCTGGTTTTACCGAGGTTACACTTGGATTACTCCTTCCTCATTTTATTTTACAGCTTAGCACAGTGTCACTGGGACCTGCTGCTAAATCAAAAGTTTTCAGTTTCAGTTTTTAAAAGTTTTTAACAAGCCCTCCAAATTAAATGACAAGATATTTTGTTTGTCACTGCCTCCGAAATCAACAAATCAACCCATGTGAGGAATTTCTGATCTGGAACCCCATTTGGCAGGACACTGTTGTTTGTCATTGCATTCCAAAAACCATTACAAATCACTGTTAGAAAAATTATTCATACGTCTGTTTTCTCAGACTCACCGTATGCATTTTAATCTGTCTTTCTGCACAGCCACAACCTGCAACTTATGGTCACTGTACAAATCAGTTAACTGGCCATGTCTTGGCTGCTCACACTGACATAAGCACCAAAATCCTGGTCGCTTTTGTCCAGTGACAATTCAAAAAAATAATCTAACACCAACAACACTAAATACTCTGTGCAATTTTACTATGAATGGGAAGTAATTAATTGTTTGAAAGCCATACTGCTGATCGTCCAGATAACCCCTGTCAAGCTGCGTGTCAAATGGCAACTGATTTTGCAGGAATTGAGATTGATCCTGGATCCGAGGCAGCCAATTTAAGGTAAAATCAGGCTTTATCTGTTCTTATCTGTATACAGTGTCCCGTCTCAAAGCTAACGATCAAGGCTGGGGAAAAGATCATGGTCATGGCTCAAATATACCAACTTAACTAGAGAGACAGGATGCGAACTGCAGATTCTAGTGCCAAAAAAAGTTTGTCCACTGTCAACCAACCAGCCTGACCTTCTCCCTAAGAGGTTCCATAACATTACTCTACTTCCACATTTGCTTCACAGACACAACAGGGTACAAGAGGTTGCATGTCTGTAAAAGGTAAACACAGGTTGCTTGCAAGAACAACCAATATCCGCCATTTTTTCCAGACACAGACAGTTTTAAAGTTTTGTATTTGCTCCCAGATTTAGCAGGTTTATTTTTCGTCTCATCTACTTAGTTTTTTTAAATTATATATACTCTATATACAGGCCCTCAGGTGTAGAGGAGGATAAATGCATTTATAAACACTGTTTATCCTCGTCTCATAATCTGGAAACGTGTTTATGCAGATCCCTGAGGTGTTTGATTTACACGGTTTGTTGTTGTTTAACTAGGCAGTGGTCACACAGGATGTGTTTTTGGCAGAACGATGCACCTTTTTCAATTGTTTCTATGAGTCTGAAGAGCTGCTTCAAGAAGGTGCCTTTCATTAACCCACTGAGCACACCCTCTCTTTTTGCAGAAGAGTCATTTCAGAACGCTGAGTACTTTTATGGTTTCCTCCAAGGCTGTTTGTAAAAGCTTGTTTCAATTTAACTTCCTTGTGTCACCTTCCTTTGAGGCAGAAGCACAGACAAAGGAGGTAGATAAAGCCAGAGAGAAATAAATAAAAGAAAGTTCAAGAACATAAAGACGGTAAGAAAGGAAGCGACAGAGAGCGAGAAGACCAGCAGCTCCAGGCATAGCTCAGCAAAACAGCAAAGAACTACAGTAGCTGTTTGAACCTGTGACCCAGAATAATCCCTTTAGCTGCATGAGTGGGTAAAGATGGATCCTTTCTTTACCCTTTTCTTCTTAACACAGATCTCATATCAGTGTGCATATCAGTAGCCTTTGTTATCATAAAGTACAGCTCGTCTTCAGGGCCCGGGACACTGCACAACACTCATCAATTTTCATGGAGTTTAAAGCGACAGTGCTGTGAAACAGATGCTTTTCACGGGTCTCCTGAGGTTTTGCGTGATTAAAAGAGCTGCAGCGGTTGCTGACTGATCACAGACGTGGCTTTTTGACTGGAAAGTTGCAGTTTTCTAGAGTGAATTACGAATGAATGCTGTGGGTTCACATTTGCCTGCAACAGAACTATAATTTATTTTTAATATCTTAGACTGCGTGCTTGGCTTAATCAAATTTTGACAAATGTATTCAGGTGTGCGCAGCTGGCTCTGCTTCCTGGAGTTGTCATTTGTGTTCATTAGCGTTGTGGACGATGAGTTAGCTACTGTTGAATCCCCCTCAAGCATCTATGTATTCTGTATTATCACTGAAATTATACATTATTTTCATAAAATATATACAGTATAAAATCATTTTATGCAAATCAGAAGTTCAGTCTCTGCCAGTTAAATCACCTAACGCCAGTCCTTCCCGTTAACTGAGGAGTGACATAAAATAAGTCCTTGTGGAAGTGGATGACAAGCTTGGTTGTCTCAGAAAAATCATTAAAATCTGGGATGTCTTCACATATACATGTAACGTAGGTTATGATATTGTAACCCCAGCTCTGTTAGCACAGAAGGAGCTCTATGGACTCTATGGGTTATAGTCTCCTCCAATCCGAGCACGCATTCGCACTATAAAATTTGAAAAAACATAGCCAGCTAATCAGGACGTGCCTGCCCTCATATGTGCAGAGCAAACAGTGTATAATGGAGTTGTTTGATGGCATCAGCATCCTACACCCTCTTCAGAAAGCCGCATAGGAACAATGAACAACAACCTCCGTTCTATCTCTCACAGGCTCCACCTTCTGCTGGACTCCATGGATACAGTAGATGGAGCCCAGTGAATGAATGCCCTTTTGTGAAATAACATCGACACAGCCATAGTGATCCAACCAGCTAAAGGTTCATCTGCAGCCCACCCATTTCTTTATAACCAAGGCTGCCACAGTGGAGAAGTAGGGGCCCCCAGCCAACCAAGTTGGTAAGCAACCAAACTGGGTGGAGCTTTGGCCTAACCCTGCAGGGGTCAAAAGACACCCTGCATACCATATTCCCAAGAGCATGTAGACATGGAGTCAGGCGCAACCCATCTGAGAAGAAAATCCTGTAGAGTGCTCCACCTGCACTAATGGAACTGAGGTTACAATTGTATCCTTCAATATTTCAAAGAGGCAGAGAAGTGCTTCAGCAAAGTAAACTGTGTCCTTCAACCCCAGTAAGAGTCAGACAGAAAATCTGACTGTTGTGCAACATGGATAAATAAAATCTTCACTGAATGAGGTCATGGGTGTTAGAGGAGCATGCATGAACATTGCAGTCATGCAAACACCAGTCTGATATTCAGTCTGTATATCTAAATAACTATCATCCATCCATCCATTTTCATCTGCTTATTTGGGGCTGGGTCGTGGGGGCAGCAGGCTGAGCAAAGCACCCAGGACATCCCTCTCCCCAGCAACGCTTTCCAGCTCCTCCTGGGGGACCCCAAGGTGTTCCCAGGACAGATGAGATATGTAATCCCTCTAGCATGTTAGGGGTTGGCCCCGGGCCTCCTACCAGTGGGACATGCCCGGGACACCTGCAGTGGGAGGTGCCCAGGAGGCATCCTAGTCAGATGCCCGAACCACCTCAACTGACTCCATCGACGTGTAGGAGCAGCGGCTCTACTCCGAGCTCCCTCCAGATGTCCGAGCTCCTTACCCTATCTCTAAGGCTGAGCCCAGCCACCCCATGGAGGAGACTCATTTCCACCATTGTATCCACGATCTCATTCTTTCTGCCACTACCCAGAGCTCATGACCATAGGTGAGGGTTGGGACATAGATTGACCAGTAAATCGAAAGCTTTGCTTTCCAGTTCAGCTCCTTCTTCACCACGACGGACCGGCGCAGTGCCTGCATCACTGCAGAAGCCGCAATGACCTGCCAATCCATCTCACGCTCCATTCTACCCTCACTTGTGAACAAGACCCCAAGATACTTGAACTCCCTCGCTTGAGGCAGTAACTCTCAGTGAACTTCCAATAAGCCCCCCCCTCCCATCTTCCTTTCTTGCCATTTTTACTGAAAGAGCCAGCTGCTGCTGTAGAAGCATGTTTACTGTATTGTGTCTCTCAGGAACAGGGTAACATTTGTCAACTCTCTAATGAATGACACGCTGCCTTGAACAAATCAGCTTTCCTTCAGGCTAACACATTCACCCATCACCCAAAAGTTATTTGTCACTACACACAATAAAAAAACACTTTATTTTGGAAACTTTGATTATCTCTGGAGAACTGTATGTCATTAAATAATTTTTCAACTATTTTCTCTTAAAGCTGCAATAAGTGGTATTTTTGATAGATACACATCTCATCAAGCTCAAACAAGATAACTATTTAATTCTCAGCTTGATATGGCAAAGACAAATTAAAAGACTGACTGCTCGCTGTTTGCTGTGTTTCCAATCAAAGATCCAGATATTTGTACTGCTCGCTAAGGCCACTTTAATACTGCACAAAAAATCTGCTAACACCCACTAAGATCTATTTTTTTTTTATTTATGGGAAAGGTTACAATCAGCATTCACACCTGGGTCAAATGACTCTGCAGCATCCACAGGTATTTATTGGCTCCTGCTCTGATCAGCTTTGATGGAAGCACAACACCAAGGTGAACGCAACACATTCGCACTCTGACCTCATTGCATATTAACAATTGGTCATGACCTTTCCACGTCGGTAAATGATGCGCAAGGTAGCCTGGGTGCATCTTTTGTTGATGTTCTGGAATGCTGTGTTAACTTCAGCTTGTAACAGGCATTGTGTGTTTTCAAAATGCACTAAAATGTCACAGAAATGTATGTTTGCTTACAGTCTCTTTTAAAATGAACAGACTACGGTACAGCACTGTGATTTAATGTTGTTTTCCTTCATCAACAAAGGCACATGGTTTGGATTAGGAAAAAAGAAAAGGGTTTGGCTTTACATTCCTACGCCAAACAGACACCAACCTCCCGGGTGAAAGTCTTTGGGTGAATCCCAGTTTTCTTTTTTAGCCCTACCCCTACCCCTTGTCCCTCCAAACAGAGTGTCAAGGGCAAGGGGCTTGAAATATCCCTCTAAGAATTGGGACAGCCTAGTTATACTGTAAGACACGGGAAATACGTGCGGGAAGTGAGCGGGAGTTACACTGTACATCTGTGGAAGTTGGGGGAAAGTAGGTGGTAAGTGAAAGGGAAGTATGCACTAAAGATGCGGGCCATATTATGTAGTGTCACCGCAACTTTTTTGTCAGGCTTGTTAAAAGTAAAAGTTCTAAAATACACTGAAACAACATAAAACCAAGCTAATTCGATGCTTGTTGCAATTTTTACACCTTTATTAACAAAGAAAAACTTACATCTGTGGGCCTCTTTTCGCGTGTCTCTCCCGTTTCCACTCGCCACCATCGTCAGCCCTCCGTTCGGAGTGTGGGTCTGGAAAATCTCCGTTTGAAGGGCTATCTAGCCCTCCCCCTTGGCCCTAACCCTTGACGGTAAGAAAATTGGGACACCCCTACCCCTACACGGGCACGCGCATTTTCTTTTTTTTTGTTAAATATGTTTTTGGGCATTTTTGCCTTTAATGGATAGGACAGCTAAGTGTGAAAGGGGGAGAGAGAGGGGGAGTGACATGCAGCAAAGGGCCACAGGCTGGACTCGAACCCGGGCTGCTGAGGCAACTGCCTTGTATATGGGGCGCCTGCTCTACCACTAAGCCACCGATGCCCTGGGCACGCACATTTTCGAGGGGAAGGATGAAGGGGAAGAGCGAAGGGGTGAATTGGGATTGGCCCTTTGACTTTTGGACCCATCCACCACCACTCCTACCCACCCTACTCTGACTTTTGCCCCCTCAAATGACGTTTTTGTCCCGCTGCATTTTCCCCTGACACTGCTGGGTGCCATTACACAATAACAGCGATTGGCAGCGTATCATGTTGATCTGAAAGTACAGCTTTTTTTGTTGGTGTCTGACACCAGAAGTCGCTGCCCAAGCACCAATATTTGACAGCTTCGGAGTGAGGCCGGGTTGATGAACATTCTAATTTATCCCTTTTATTGGCAAGATGCAATGACTTGCTACCACTCAAGAATTGTTCCAAACATAGTCTCTATATACAGACTCTACATTCAGTGAATGTAGAGTCTGTAGGCAAACCCCGGAGATCTTGCCTCCGGAAGAAGAGCGGAAGAGTCCTGGTTTCCAGTTGTAGGCTGTTTGTAGTCCGCATGATATTGACCAATCACGTTTGAGCCGGCTGCAGTTGTTGCCAGTTTAAACGGTCCATGTGGTGAACTAACGAGGCGGAACATAATTGGCGTCACTGTAAACTCTGAATCCATCGCAATGGTTCAGCATATTTACTTATATATAAAGGGAAGTCGGAAACGGAAATTCGCCTCCTCCACCCAAATCAAACTGGAATGCCAAAAAATCGGGGGTCTGCCCCCAGAGGCTGTATTGCCGTCTGCTGGAAGTCAGACGCCGAATACAGCCGATGGGTTCTGAGAATGCTCCAAACATTGTTAGTCCGCATTGAGTTCAAAAAAGTAAAAGTAAGATATGTATATATAAAAAGAAGTAACCACTGTAATATTTTCACTGGCCTTCATGCTGCTTGGCTCTAGTCTACTGCCAACGGGAAAGAGTTTCCTGTGTTGGTTAAAAAGGGGTTTAACTCATTCCCTTCCCCCTGACCCTCGTAACACAAGTTTCTCGAGCAAAAGTGGATGTGGAAAACACACCACTCAAAAGTTAGCACTACAACAGATGGTGGTGCCAAGGCTGTTGAAGATTAGTTTTTGGACAGAATCAAATCATACAAAATAACCAATACCTCTCCCTAGGGTTTATTTGTAGAAAGGTAATGTGTTGGTGTTGTTGCCTTCCTGTAGCACAATTCTTCATTCCTGTTTTGACACTTCAGATGTAAAGTTGGTGCTATATATAATCCACTGTGGATTTAGCATTGTCAGTTAAGAAAAAAAAGGTACAGCTGTTTTATCAGATTTTTAGCAAAAGATCCGCAGCCAGATGCTTCGGAGCAGAGGAGGTGGAGGCTCACAGGGTTTGCAACCAGAAGCTCACCAGTTGGATTCCCCAGACTAAAGCCCTTTCCAGATGGCATTATTCATCAAAGGGGATTCTGTAATTTGATTTCACATGATGCACATCAGTAATATCAGTCAGTCATCAAAGTGGCTAAATAATTAAATAAAGCAAAAAGTCCAATTAGGGAGATCATTTCTCACAAGTTTTCCCTCTTTGTATTCAGCCATTGTGAGATTCTGCCATCTCCTTCCCATTTTCCCAGCTGTAATATCCGGCGCTTTTCTCAATTTAGCCTTTCCCTGTGCTGTCAAAGCTCAAAGCCACTCTTCTACAAATTTCTTAGCAAAAAAATGTGGAGTTATTTAATAGAATAGGTTTAGTGTGGGTTTTAACAAAAAAATGGTTTAAAAATGAAGACAAAGGGTCAAAAGAAGCAAGGCAAGAAGAAAAGTTGTCAGTGTGTGTTTCCAGTAATACCAATTTCCAGCGCAGTGGTGATTAAGAGAGGGTAAACTGGTGCAAGGTGTTGGGTTTGATAGTGATACCTGGTTACAAGAGTAATAAAGGCTGAAGAGGAGGAGATGACGTTCCCAAAAAGCCTGTCTAAAAGCCTGATCACACCACAAAGTGGCACAGGTAAATAAATCAGTGTATCATTGAGAAGCCTGGTGATGTGAGTGAGTGTAAATTATGAATCACTTTGCTGATTTGAAATCGTACCGCACAGAAGACTAAACTCAGAAGCCACTTATTTGTCACATCATGATTGCCTCTGCGGCACACAGCCTTTTAATAAGCTTTTAACAAGTAAGTAACATACTGTGAATCATCAGGGCTCCCAGTCACCAGTGAGGGGACCTTCTCTGCTAAAAGCTACTGATCAGTTCAGTGATAATGGTGGTTCAGTTAGTCAGTTCAGTTTGAAGATTCAATCTCAAAGATTTGCTCATACATTTACTGAACACCTCTACCACTGACTCCTATCCCCAAAATATCTCCAAACCATTCCTCTTTTGTTGAGGAGGCTTAATTAAACCTGAGCTGCAATGGCTTTATTCATTTTGGAGTCTGTGGCTCTAATGCAGGGTTCATACTACACAATATCAGCCTGATTATAGCCCAACGCAGTGTCATACAGTGTTGTATGCGATAATCCATTGTTTCATCTCGTGTAGTGGGTCATAGTAGATGAAAACCGACGCCACGTCTGGGGCGCCTCACAACATTCCAACAGAAAGTCTAGCATGTTTGATTTTCTTTTTGTCATTTACAGCTTCTCCTGTCACAGCCATCACTTTGACCAATTGAAACACAGAGCAATCTGCTGCCGTGGGTAACTGTACGGCAACAACGCCTGAGCCTTTTCAATATTTTCTCTGGGGACGTTACCACAACAGAGTAAAAAAAAGGACAAATGATGGCATGAAACAGCAGAGGCACGTTAGCAACCCGGTGAGTACTGCCATTAGCATCAAGCTAGTAAAAAGCTAGCTAGTGAAAAAAATGTATCTGTTTCAAATTAAAAGCCCCTTCTAACTTGGGTTGAGAGAATCCCTTCATTTTCTAAAAAGGCTTTTATTGTGAAACATTTGCAGGAACTTGTTGTGGAGGATTCAGTGACTTGTCATGAAAGACGACCGGAATGTTGGTGTGGACTCCACAATTGTGTAACCTGACATAGTGACTGTCAGAGCAGACAAAAATGTTGTGTAGTGTTAACCAGGCATAAGAATCCCTCAAAGGTCAGCTCTGTCACAGCCACTTGCTACTAGTCAATGGTGTTGAGCTTGACACAAAAAAATTGCTTAGATTTACCTTGCCCCAGCAAGCAATGAGCCCAATAGCTAATTCTGTTAGTGTGAATTGATTTTCCAGAAAGATTTGACAGTTTTAAATGCTGGTATCCCCTAACCAATTCGAATCATATCACTTGATTAAATAGATGCTATTTGTCATTGTCAGTGTCAAAGATATGTGTTAGATGAGTCTTGCTACACCAACTAGCATGTTCAGAAAGCCATTATCAGCCATGTTTAAGGCTATCATTATTGATATGCAGCCACAGAGGAAGTCAGATGACATAATGTTAGTATAAAGAGCAAAAATGTCTTACTAGCAATGCTGGATGGGGTGTTGGAAGGGTCAAACACAGGACTTTCACCTTGAAACTAGGGACTGTGTCCTGTGTAAAACCACTATATTGAATTATTTTAAGTTTGTGACATGACATGTGAAGTGTGTCACATGACATAAATCCTGTAATGCACTTATTTTAGCCAAACTGTGATGTTATTTTTTAAATCTAACCTAATCTAAGTGAAACCTAATAATACTGCTTGTGAAGCCATCCGCGTATATTGTGCTGATAATGGCATTCTGAACATATAAGTCAGCCTACCCATATCTATAACACTGATAACCACTAAAGTTGGCCATTTAATTGAGTGAAAGCAGTCAAAAAGGGTGTTTTAAAACCATTGCCTTAATTCACTTCGGCTTTTATCAAGTGGATGTAATTGAACTCGTTAAAGACAAACAATGCAGGATTTTCCAAAAAGATTAATCATAATAAAAAGAAAACAATATTTAGAAAAGTAATCCCTCTCAATCATCACTTATGACCCTCTAGCAGTGTGTGGAGGTGTCCATATCTGTGGAGAACCTTTCTCCTGCCTGTATTTTTTAATTTTATTCCTATTTTGGTTTTGCTTCAGTTGCCAGCCTTTTGGTAGTGGTGTGTAGCCCCCAGCCAATGGCAGTGCGAGGTCAGGACTCTATAAAAACATAGCGACCAGTTGTCTCTCTAATCTCCTCTGTGGATGTGAGCTACAGGTGTGTATGTGTGTGTGTGTGTGTGTGTGTGTGTGTGTGTGTTTGACAGAAGGCAAGGTTAAGCCATACACACAAGCACACAAAATGTGGCAATGAAGCACCTTCCTGCGGGGTTGTGTGGAGGTGTTGGTGTGTTTATTCATGCTTT
Source organism: Epinephelus lanceolatus (assembly GCF_041903045.1). Taxonomy (NCBI): domain Eukaryota; kingdom Metazoa; phylum Chordata; class Actinopteri; order Perciformes; family Serranidae; genus Epinephelus; species Epinephelus lanceolatus. The sequence continues at coordinate 38,956,971 of NC_135744.1, read as the reverse complement.
AGGAACAATAAGAAAGTGTGGTTTTATTTCTCTGATTCATTGCTTTGCACTCCCTCTCTTCATTCAGTCTGCACTGTGATTGACGGCTGCTTTCTTAGTCTTTTAAAGCCAGTTAATTAATTGAAATAATGCATGAATACAACAAACAATGGGAAGTTTTTCCATTCTATTGACATGACATAAATGCAGCATTATTTTCCATCAATTCAACTGCTTTCTCTTCACCATCACCGCAGTGTCTGCACTCAAAGAAAGAAGGGAAAACACCGTCCTTTGTATCTCAACTTGATCTCTGCATAGAGTGAGCAGCAATCTCTGGCAATCCAGGAACAAATCCATCAGCAGCAAAGGATAAAACAGTTAAAGTGGCTTTGTACAGTATCATGCACAAGCTTGATGCACTGACTGATACATCACCAGTGTTTCAAACTGTTCATATGGCCCCATGTGATAGAGATGCCAGGTGCACATTTCAGTAATTGCCGTAAACACCAGATGTCGGTCTGAGCTGTATCAAATTACACAAGGATATCAGAGGTAGCATGAAACTGTAGGCGGCTCCAGCCACAGAGAATCACTGACATGTTTACTCTGGGCTTAATGAACAACCTGGGGTCCTCAGGTAATAATTTCCAATCAGCATACCCTCCCAGGTGGTTTAAGCATATGAATAAATCGCTACCCTTTATTCTCATGAAGCTGCTGTCAAGTTGTCCATCAATAAACCACCTGTGTGCTGCGTTCACAACATGTGAGCTTGTAAGTCTGAGCTGCCGACTGGGAAAAACATTCCTGCCAACCCGGTATCATTAATTTCAAGAAGGGAATTTTTGTGAGATTTGATGTCTCCCAGTTGGTGTCATTGACTGCAGAAACACAGAAGCCAAGATAGCAGTCCATGGTGATTGTTATTGAAATCATAGCATTGTTAGATAAAACAGATTTAATTGTTAGATAGGGGCATCAGATTAGAAAATGCTTATATGTGTCGTTGTGGGGGGCACTTACAAACAACGTGCTTTGTTGTTTAATTTGAAGTCAGTTTTAGCTTTTCAGAGTGATGGGAAAAAAGATAACTGATGCAACTTTAAGCAACTTTTATAAAAACAGCATTAGGTCTTATAGAAGAAGAGCTCGTCTGGAGGTGAGCAAGGCTATTGCTCTCTATATTTAGAGCTTTAGAAGCGCAAAGGAGCTAAAAAAACCCCCACAGACGTCACGTGTAATTCCACAGCTGTCAGCCACATGGTTTAGTTTCCTTTCAGTATATGAAATTACACGATTCAAGGAAGAATAGAACAGAATTTGCTTGCTGATTGGCATAGCTGGATCCAGGCTCTGTATTGGCATACCAAAAATGCCATCTGTGCGTCATGAACAAGCTCCTGTGAAATAGCCACAAAGACCTCTGAGGACTGACAAAAACTTATTTCAGGTTTCAGCACAGGGATGAACCACAGGCTGCATATATCTGTCAGGTATCTCTGAATCAACAAGGACACAGTTTGTGATGACAGGATTTTCAATTGTCTTTTGAGAATGAATGTTATTTACTCCACATTTTCCGCTCTGTGCTATCATGGCCTTGACCGGTGAAAACACAGGTGTTGTCATTTACACAGAGACGCATCCCACTACCTGCTGTGCCCACAAAATATCCTTCTTCAATCACATCACCATTCATCATGAGTGCACAGCTGAGCTGGCCAAAATACCTAAAATCAAGCAAGCGAATAGAACCTATGAAGCAATGAATGAGTTTGATCAGCAGCTTTGAAAACCACCCATCTCTCTGCTCTGTGTTTGGCTAGGAGAAAACATGTTTTATGAAAAAATGCTTTCAACTATTCAAAGTGTAATTAATTTGTGTCCTGTTAATAAGACCTTCAAAAGACATACCTGCTGCGTTTTATGGTGAAATATAACGATTTCATCAAAGTGTTTCAATTTGATTTTAATTATCTCAGGAAGGACTCGAAGTGCCACAAAATCTCACATTGTGCCTATAATACAATATCAGTTTGACTGATTTTACAATAGCTCCTCGGATTTAAATTGAACAGACCGTGAAAGTAAACATATTTACTCAGCAGCAAACATGAGGACAATGAACAATTATTTTTTAATCACAACTTCCTCAGATGACAGCAGCTCAGTTTATGGAAATGGTACTTGAGAGATAGAAACTGAACAAGGCAAAATATGTCAAAGCAACATGAAATCGATGCAGTTGGCAGGAAATACATACCACAACCCCAAGTACAGTCATAGCTGAAAATTCTAACATAAGGCCTTGTCCACGCGTTCATATGTACTTTTAAAAATTGGGGGAAGAAGATATTGGCCAATCAGAAGCCAGAAAAAGTGATTACCGGATGGCTACTTGTAGCAGTGACCTCTGTAGCACATTCTCACGCCTCTGTTCCTAAATATAGTGAAGGAGTAACTGTACATTTATGTTTAAACATGTAAGACATCTGTTTGCGAGGTAAGAGGCAGCACCATTTTGGCAAAGTCTGCCTTTGCACAAAACGCTGACTCATTTATAATGCCTCACAAAGGAAATAATAGACTCTGATGTCACAAGCCAAACATGCACTGTTTGTTCATATATCTAAAAAAAGTAATGCATCACAGTTCATATATAACCCAAGTTTTCTTGAGCCAGTAATTTGTATATAAACCATGTAATCAGGAAGGCTGTGATCACGTGACCTACGTGCTGACGGCAGTAAAGATGGAAGTAGTATAAAGACTATAGGCCCGTTTCCACTGAAGGAGTTCCTGGTACTATCTGGGGGGCAGGAACTACTACAGGAACGTCCTCTCGCTCGGCCCTCTCAACCGCTGTGTCTCCAGAGCGGAGTCAGAGGAAGGTTCCTGTAAAGTTACCGGGCTCTGGATGTGACGTAATCGTTGTGCGACCATTTTGACCAGGGCGACGTAGGGACGCCGTTAGCTGTTAGCCGATAGCGGTGTCTGTAATAACTCACGAAGTGGCCTGGGGAAAAATATTTTTTCTAGTGGATGTCTTAGTTACAACATGATTGAGCTAACTGGAGTAGTTTCATGTCGTATCCGACAACGGTAGGCTTTTAACAGATGACGTCCTGATGTTAGCTTTGCTGCTGCTGTTAGCTGTCCCTGTCAGCTGCAGCCACTGATGCTTTCTAGACATCGTGATTTCCCAAAACTGAATAAATACCACACATAGCAACACAGAACTGCTTTGCTAGCTAGATCATGTTGTAACTAAGATATCCGCTGGAAAATATATGTTTTTCACGGACTGGTTATTGAGTTTGTTTACATGGCTATGAAGCTATGAACGAGCTAACCCTCGTCTGCTGAGTTTTAAAAATGCCGGCTATTTTGTTGCTTTCTGTTGACGTCACAGCCCTTGAGTATATCCAATCAGCACCAAGTAAACCCCAAGCCCCAGCCAGGAGTTTTTCGGGGCTGTTCTAAGTACCTACTCCGAGGCAGGGACTTGTTTAGCCCCTGTAAAAGTTCCGGAACTCTGTCCTTCGGGGGTGGTTCCTGCGGTGGAGACACGCACCAACGGCCCCAGCCCCGTAAATTTACCCTGAAGTTCCTGCGGTGGAAACAGGCCTTAAAAGTCCACCTAAGGAGGCAGGTTGGGTGGTGAATGGGTCAAAGAAACACAGAACTTTTCCCTCAGTAGACTGGTGCCTGGAACCGTGTGAAACCAAAGGCCAGTTTCCACCAAGCAGTTCAGTTCGGTATACTTTTTTTTCCGTTTCCACTGCAAAAAAATGTGGATGTTACCAATGAATCCTTACATACTGTTACCATGTTTGGTCCCCCCTCTGTTGGGGTACCTAGCACACAGATCTGGTACTGAAAGGTGGAGCTGTGAACACTGCAGTCTGTTGATTGGTCAGTAGAGGACGGTCACTCTGCTCAGGGCTGAGTTGTGGCTGGTTTAGAAGCTTGTGAAGCCACTGTTCATACTGTGGAGAGTTTTATCAGTAGACTGTAACTATAAAATGAAAGGATGTTTTGCTGCGTCTCACAGCAGCTGGAGTCTGAGAAAAAAATAATTTAATTCACTGGGCCGACTGTCGGCGACTTTTAAGGTGGAATGTTAACTTGTAATGTTACTCAATGCACGAGGTGACAGTGTGACTCAATCAACACACCTTAAATATTCCACATGAAAACTTTGACTATTACTTTTAGTTTTCATATGACATACACTTTGTGTAATAAGTGGATCTTCAAGCGTTTATATATAATTTTGGCCGGGTTATGTGAACTGCATATATTCTAATCCTCACTCGGAGAAGAAAAAAAGCATCACGGAGCGTTGTCCCTGTGGGCTGCGGCAACACTAAACCCCCAAGCTTGCCTGAGAAGGACTAAATGCACAAACCCGCTATTTTTGAATATCCCATGGAGAGAGACTCTCACTGCAGCCTGTTTTATTTTGTTCTGAAAATGTTGGCGTGCAGCCTCGTTCCGTGGACGATATACTAGGTGAAGACTTCCCTCTGTGTCACCGGTAATGAGGAAATACAGCGAGTGTTGGACGGAGCAGTGAGTGACAACAACTCCGCTCACATGTAAAGGCATGCAGGTTTGCAGTGGAAATGCTAGGGTCTGGGTACCATGTCTGAAGGGTTACTTTTGGTCCCAAAGGTACCATACCGAAAGTGTTTGGTGGAAACAGGGCTCAAGTGAACTTTGAATAATTTTAAGATATGTCGTCACCACGTTTCTTTTCCTAAGCCGAACGTAACTTTACTTGCCAAAAGGTCCATTTTGAATAACCTAAATGCAGTTTGCATGTGGATAAGAGGCCAAAACACATTTTTAAAAAAACAGCTTTCTCAAGTATAGCCATGTGCACAGTTGAAACTATTAAATATACCTTTACAACATAACTGTGTTGCCTGTCATGGTTGAGTGCTGTTTGACTTGCACTGTGGTTTGACTTGTCGTCCATGCAGCGTTACTCTGTCTCAGCATTACTGTGGCAACCGACTACAGAACCTCTTGTTGACATCACTGCAGTCTGTTGAAACCAAGGCTGTCACACAGAAAGTAAGTGCACTGAAAACCGCAGCATAATCAGGATAGTGGAGCAGAGCTACATTTTGATGATTATTTCAACTTATGTGGTGGTTGATGTAAGGCTTCGGCACAACCTTCAGCAGATGTGAAAAAGAAGAAAACAGAAAAGAAACCCAAAGAGAGGAGAGGCACAACTGGCTCAAAGGTGAGGGTCTGTCTTGTTTCATAAGCCTTTGCACAGCATTTAATAACTATGAGGAAGAAAAGTTTCAAAGACTACACAGTTTCTTTTTAACAATGAATGTAGCAGTTGATAGTTACATTTGTGGCCTAAGGTGAAAAGTTAACCATCCTTAACTTAAAATTAATATTGGATTATATAACAATACCTATTGGAATTAACAATGTAAATATGCTTGGAAAACAGCAGTGTTAGTCAGGTCACTCACAAATGAAAGGAAAAAGCTGAATTAATAAGTGAAGAAACATAATGAATGGAAATACCTTATTATAGGCACAAAGATGCACTGAATGTGTTGAGGGATATGAAAATGAAATTAATCAAATGCTATGGCCTTCACAGCCACCTGACCTCAACACAACTGACACCTATGAAAGAATCTGAAGTGACGGGTTAGACAGCATTCTCCACCACTATCTATCAAAACAACAAATGAGTGAACATCTATTGAAAATCATGCTCAGCATCTGGAGAATCTATGTCGACGAGCTTTGTTCTTTCATATCCTTTGGTATCTTACTATATAATTTAACTCTGTCTGTGTGTGTGTCTGTCTGTGTGTGTGTCTGTTCCACGTTTCTCTCCTCACTGACTTGGTCAATCCATGTGAAATTTGGCACAGTGGTAGAGGGTCATGGGAGGATGCGAATGAACCAATATTACATCAATTGGCCAAAGGGGGCGCTATAGCAACCAATTGAAATTGCAAACTTTGAATGGGCATATCTCATGCCCTGTATGTCGTAGAGACATGAAACTTTGCACAGAGATGCCTCTCCTCATGAGGAACAAATTTACCTCAAGAACCTATAACTTCCGGTTATATAGATTTTCCGCCATTTTGAATTTTTTGAAAAACACTTCAAATGGATCTCTTCCTAGGAAGTTTGAGCGATCTGCATGAAACTGGGTGAACATAATCTAGGGACCAATATCTAAAGTTCCCTCTTGGCAAAAGTTGGAAAACTTACTAAAACTGAGCTTCTATAAGGCAATGAATATTGCGGAGGGCGTGGCTCATCACATAAAGGTGTATAACATCTCAAGGGTTTCACCCATCACCACGCAACTTTGTAGGCATATGACCACACATAATCTGAGGGGACCCCTCCATTATTGACCCCATCAAACAAAATGGGGGCGCTAGAGAGCTCATTTCTTATCTAGGCTTAACCGCCATATGGATTTTTACTAAACTTGGTAGATATGTAGAACAGGACGCCTCAAGGTGACTGGAGAAATTGAACTCTAATTGGCAACTGGGTGGCGCTATAACAACAGAAAAATGCTCAAAAATGGCTAAAATGCGACCGATCTCTATCTGCCTTTCAATGTGCTACCTCAACTACTCATGTACAGTTTCAGCCCACTAACTATCCCACTATTGGCGATGGTACTACTGTACTTTCAATAAAGCAATCGTACTATCAAATTCACAAACACTCTGTCTGAATACATTGCTCTTCTTAATGGGTTCAGTTGACTATTCAGTCTGCAATTTCCTATGACCTGTATCCCAAACACACACCATGTGAAACTGTACGTGGACAACTGTGCACTCAATGGGTATGGACTAGTGAACTTTAAAACCAACTTTAGGAGAAAGTTAACGTTGTTTCAGACCTCTGGACTACCGCCCACAGATATGTTCACTGATGCATTAGGTCTGGTGCATGTGCTCATTGATGTCTGTCTCCACTGGTTGGAGAGACATTCGACCAATCAGAGTGTAAATGGCAGGATTTAGAATGGGAAGGTTGTCCTCCTGCATAGCAAGCTACCTAACAACTATCCTGAAAAATAGCAAAAGAAAAATGATGACGAGCCTGGAGGAGATTAGTGCAGCTGTACGTGATGTAGGTCAATTGATAAATTGGCACATTTCTTTGATGAATGTGAAAAACTAATTTGGTTGGTGGGACAGATCTGTCACTTGGTACTGATGGCAAGGGCGAAACAATATACAAATTAACTCCAAGTCAATTCAGTCTCCCATCACAAGCAATGAAAGAGGACCTCCACAAGATGGTTATTTACCTAAACAAATGTACATAAACAACATTTGCCATCATGGTAATGCTTCAGTCTTACTTAATAAGCAGCTTTATGCTACAATGATTTCAAACTCTTGTCAGATCACTCTGAGGGAAGGAGGTTGTGTTCCAGGGATTTGTTTACCTCAGGTAGCTGGTAAACTACAACGCAGCAGGCAGGCCAGATCAAGCAGGTAATAATTTGATCAGCCGGAGCCCGAAGCTGCTGTTCTACATGATGGCTTTTCCCAGCAGCATAATACTGCTGCTTCCTATAACTGGAATGGAGGATTATAGAGAGCCCATCAAACACACCAACAGTGATGTGTGAAGTCACAGAGAAACGTGAGTGCTACTTCATTCGGCTTTTCTGTGTCTGTTTGTGGCAATGTCACTTGCTCACTGAATGAATGCATCTTTCAGCTCTGGTTGTACATGAGCTATACTTTGTCATGGTGGTGCTAAAATGCAGTGCATTATCACTGTGGTTTGTTATGGTTTGTTTACCTTGAATGCTGACATGAAGCACCATGTATTTGCTTTCATTTTTTCAATGAATGAAATAAAAATAATTAAATAAATAAAATAAATAAATCCCTCAAAACTGTTGTTGACATTCAGGATGCACGGAAGGTGCACTCAAAAGTGAGTGACACTGTCATCGTGCCAAGCACATGTTTTACAGGACATGATGGCCGCACTCTGCGATAAACTAAATTCAACTTTTGGAATGCAGCAGCGAGTGCAGCATGTCATGTGACAAGGAACAACCAATCACAGCCATCATATCTCTTTCATTTCTTCCATAAATATCAGTCTATGGTAACTATGGAGGAGAAGCTTATCATTTTAGTGCAGGGCAACACAGAGCTTAACATCTGTCCCTACGGACAGTATTTTAAAAACTACACAAAAGACACTCAGCTTATGGCCTGCGGGCCAAATGTGGCCCGGAATAGGGTGCTGGGTGGCCTTTTTTTGTCTTTGAATAAGGTGCCAGAGTGCAAAAAACCATCAAAATAGAAGTGAAGTGAATGCTGTGTTGAGCTGCTGCAACTGGATTTGCCTCTTGACAAAGATGAGTGAGGACATTGAACATCAAAAGGTTGAAAACAAGCAATTCATATTTGTTTATTAACTGCCCCCTAGCCTCCTATCATTTTGCGAAAGTGGCCTCGAGGCAAAGCAAGTTGAGTATTCCTGGCCTACACACTTAACCCTTGTGTTCCCCTTCAAAAAAGTTACATCCATGACCCTTCAAGTGGACAAAAATGTCCATTTTCTAGAAACTTCTGTAGTGTCCAACAAAAGGTCACAGGGGGGTGATTTTTGCATGGGGGGTAATTTTGGGTTTAATTTGAAAATCCCGACTTTCAGCATGAAAATCCATTATTTGAACCTGTAATGCATTTTTATCCTATCCATGACCCTTCAAGTGGACAAAAATGGCCACCTGTCATTTAGCCATTTGTTATTGTTGCTGGGATAAAAATGCATTACAGGGTCAAATAACGGATTTTCATGCTGAAAGTTGGGATTTTCAAATTTCACCCAGAATGATACCCCCATGCAAAAAATCACCTCCCTGTGACCTTTTAATTTGTCTGTGAAGGAGTTTTGAATTTGGAAATGGACAAAAATGTCCAGGGACTTTGCAAAACATCAGCTTTGACCTCAGGATTTCTGGTGAGTAGACTTTAACACGGTGCCGGTTATGGTCGCTTATCAACATCAGGCGCAACCAGTCTCTGCACCCTTGAGAGTTGGTGCTGAGTAGGCACAACAGTAGCACCCAGTGCCCAACCTTGGTTTTCCAGTTGGTAAAAGGCACAATGTGTTTCAGCCCTTACTTGCTACAGCAGCATAGACTGACTCATCATTTTCAACATTGCACAACATCTTGTGTTTGGATGAGCGAGCAGCCACTGTTTAATCATGGCTGACAGTTAATGTTTAATAAATCTGAGCAAGCTCAAACTGAATTTTCTTATCAGCCAAGTGAGACATTGGGACAAACTGATGATAGAAAAAGTAATATGGACAAACAACGCAGACACTGTGTCACTGTATTTGAGGTTGTAGCTTGTATTTCTGTTACTTTCTTTTGTGGTTACGGCAAGTTTTAAGTTAGTGTGATAAGTTTTTGGTTATAGAAAAATGACAATCCAAGTGAAAATTGGTGCAGTCATGTTGCTCCATACTGAAAGTGAGAAATGTTAGAATCTTTTATATAGTGGCTGATACAACAACAATAAAAGCTGTCATTTATAGGAGAAAGCTTTTCGCTCATTATGGCAATTTTCCCTGCCCTTCTTTGTACCTTTACACATCCCTGATCAGTGGGCATGCACTGCGGCAAACATGTCTATTTGGAAACGCAAAGCACTCAGAGGAACAGAATTCAGTTTGTGCAGGTGAATTACAAGAGAAGGCTCTTCAGGCACAGGCAGGCCTTTGAAGATCCCCTTTGGAGTACGCTCTCATCAGTGGGAATGCATTCACAGTTTGCAGGCATGAATCAATGCTCACACACAAGTGTAACAAGGCTTTTAGTCTGGAGTGTCTGATGTACAGCCTCTGTGTTGTACAGACAAATGGACTCAGAAGGCACATTTTCACAGGCCAAGTTTATTTTACATTTTGAAATAATGAGTTTTCTTTTTTTTTTTTTTTTTTTTTTGTTGTGGAGTGTTGCTGTGAGATTTTGAGTGTCCCTGTGCACAAAGCCAACTTGACTGACCTAAACGACATCATTACCTGCGGGATTAACTGGGGTGGTAACGGTGAGCCAGGCCATATCACCTGGAATCAGTGGCAATCTCACTAATGCTCTCACGGCTGAATGGGAGCAAATCCTTGCAGCCAGGTTACATCTTGGGAAAAACTTACAGAACTGTAGCAGCAGATTATGGTGATGGGATACGTTCAACTATCTCATATAGCTGCATAGTTGGTCATATAATGTAATGTAATGTAATACATAGTTCAAATGAGTCTAGAGTTTTTGTTGACAGAACCCTAATAATTGGCTGAGTTTATAACACTGATGCATAACATTGAAATATGATATGAATCACTACTTTAAAAAGAAAGTGATGGAAAACATTTTAGTTTGCCACATTTGAAAGGATTCAGAATGTGCTGATCCATCTATCTCCCACCGCAGATCCGGGTCATAGTGTTAGCAGGTTTAGTAAATTGATTCATGCCTTTATTTCAAGCTGTTATGACTGCTGCAGTGCACTTTTTACTGGCCTCCCAAAAAACACCACTGAGAGACTTCAGCTCATTCAAAACTCTGCAGCTCAGCTTTTAACCAGAGGAGAGAGTTCAGTCTAAGCTGCTTTGCACTGGCTTCCTGTTCCATTTAGAATTGATTTTAAGGTCTTCCCTTTTGTATACAAAGCCCTACATAGGCCGGGACCGAGCTACATTGGTAATGCCCTTTATAGCTATTTGCTAATCATCTGCTGCTGGTTTATTGGAGGTTCCCAGCAACAACTGGAGGAAGATCGGGGATGCAGCCTTTGTGAATTTGCCCCAAAGCTGTGGAACACACTACCTACAGTATAGATGTCAGGGAAGCTAAATATTATCAAAAGAAAGCTAAAAACATATCTGTTCACTTTAGCCTTTAACTAGCTCTGATATCCTGATACAGATTTGACTTTCTATTTACGCTTCACGCTGCTGCAACTCTTTTAAAATCTTACTTGATTTTATGATGTATAGTTTTACAACTCTATGATTTTATGAATGTTAATCCATGTTTTAAACTGTTTTAAATGTCCTTTTATATTGAGTGCCTTGTCTTTTTTATGTCCATTACGTCTATTTTCATATGAAGCACTCACTGCTTATACTGCCCTTATTGTAAAGCACCTTGTGCTGCATTTTTTGTATGAAAGGTGCTACATAAAAAGTCCATAGTCCATACCCATTGGTAGCTTTGTCACCTTCTACCTACTGTATGCCAGTCCTCAATGCCTATGTGCAGTTTCACATAGATTGACCACGTCAGTGAGTAGAAAAACATGGGACAGACAGAATGACACACTGACAGTTTCTGTGATTATGTACAGCATACCATACCATGACTTAGTCATACCAAAAATTAGAAAACCCCAAACATTGGTCCACAGGGGGAGCCACAGCGATCGGTCGCATTTTAGCCATTTTTAAGCTTTTTTCTGTTGTTATAGCGCCACCCAGTTGCCAATTAGAGTTCAATTTCTCCAGTCACCTTGAGGCGTCCTGTTCTACATATCTACCAAGTTTAGTAAAAATCCATATGGCGGTTAGGTCTAGATAAGAAATGAGCTCTCTAGAGCCCCCATTTTGTTTGATGAGGTCAATAATGGAGGGGTCCCCTCAGATTATGTGTGGTCATATGCCTACAAAGTTGCGTGGTGATGGGTGAAACCCTTGAGATGTTATACACCTTTATGTGATGAGCCACGCCCTCCGCAATATTCATTGCCTTATAGAAGCTCAGTTTTAGTAAGTTTTCCAACTTTTGCCAAGAGGGAACTTTAGATATTGGTCCCTAGATTATGTTCACCCACCCATGCAGATCGCTCAAACTTCCTAGGAAGAGATCCATTTGAAGTGTTTTTCAAAAAATTCAAAATGGCGGAAAATCTATATAACCGCAAGTTATGGGTTCTTGAGGTAAATGTGTTCCTGATGAGGAGAGGCATCTCTGTGCAAAGTTTCATGTCTCTATGACATACGGGGCATGAGATATGCCCATTCAAAGTTTGCAATTTCAATCGGTTGCTATAGCGCCCCCCTTTGGCCAATTGATGTAATATTGGTTCATTCGCATCCTCCCATGACCCTCTACCACTGTGCCAAATTTCAGTGAGGAGTAAGTGAGGAGAAAAACATTTACATCAGCCTACCTCTTCGAGCTCTGGCTTTGGGATCCCAAGATGTTCCCAGGCCAGACCCTAAGGAATCTTGTTAGATGAATATGTGTTCACAATAACAAAGAACAGGCATCCAAGTGACATTGTGATCTGATAGTGAACCACCTTGAAAGGCTCTGTAGGAGCAGCAGGTCTTCTCTGACCTCAGTCCCTTCACCTTATCCCTAAACAGCCTGCAAAGGTAACTAATTTCACTTGGTTATATTGCATTCTTTCAGTCATTACCCAAAGTTTATGGCTATAGATGACTGGTCCATTTGTTTTCAGGCTCAGCTCCCTATTCACCACAGCAGACCAGTCTGTTGCCTGCATCACTGCCAACATACCACATATTCCAAGTTACCCTCACTCTAAATGAGATCCTGGACCTGTGCTGTTTTAATTTCTTTACTTGAGGCTGCATCTTGTGTCTAATGAAAAAGAGGCAGCCCACTTTTTTCTGGCAGGATATCATGGCTTCAGACTGGAAGGTGCTGATTTTCATCCAAGCTGCATCATACTCAGCTGCACTGAGATGCCCCCAGTGTGTAATGGAAGTCACAGGTTGATGAGGTCAATATGAGCACGTGATCTGTTTCAGAGAGTTCAGTTTCTGTAAACATGTGATGGTGTCACGTAAATGAGGGAAATCGGCAAACAAGCCAGTGGGTGGAGAGCACAGATCAAACTGCTGATGGAGCTTGCTGTTAGGCTTAGCGGTAAAGAAGTATACCATATCACTGCATTGTCACGTGTTCGATCATTTTTCGATTAACATTATAAAAGAATAAAAAACAAAAATACAATAATGTAAATTGCATTTACATTATACATTAAAAGTATATTCTTTAGGAATTGTGGGCTACTGTTTGTGAGCACATCATTCCAACATAGCCCCTCCTCCCTATTGTATATACACTGCAAGCTACGATCATAGGAATGTTACATTTGTTGTAATGGAAAAGCCAATACTTATGTAAGCTAACTGCAGGCACCTACCTGTCCAACAGAAAACACACCAACTCCACTCGCTTACTGTTCATCCTCATCCTCTCTTTCAGTGCTTGCCAATGAAAGTGAAAGTGAAAGCCACTCACTCACTCTTGTTATTGAACAAGCTTTGTAGAGCATGTTTTTTAGCCTTGATACATTTGCAAGGTTTTTTTGTTTGTTTGTTTTTTGGCACTGTGTCCATGATTTTTGTAGCTCCTTCTTGGATGCATGCTGCTACTACCTCATCGCTATATTCTTGTTTTTCAGTTAGGGCTGCATGCCCAGAAACAACCCGGTCTCATTCTGAAGTTTGGGTAGTGACTTCTGCGACGGACAGCTACGTAAAAAGCCATCCTTTCATGTCGGCATGATACATGGCGTCTGATGGCATCAGAGGGAAATGTGGGTGGACGACAACAAAAGTTAAGGAGGTAAAAGTCTGAGTAGGGTGGGCAAAAAGGTGGTGGATGAGTCTGAGTTTCACCTGGGAGGCAGATGTTCGCTTCTTGCATGAATGTAAAGCCAAACCTTGTTACTTTTTTCTAAACCTAAGTACATGTGTATGTTGGCTAAACGTAACCATGTGCGTTTGTTGTTGAAGGAAAAAAAAAGTGTGTGGTGTTAGTATATTAATTTTGAAAGGGACAGTATGCAAATTGTACATTTCCTGTGAAAACAGAAGTGTATGTTAAAAGGACACAATACTCGTAACAGGCTAAACTTGACACGGTGTCCTAGAACATGCCTGTGGATATTATCATTTATCCAGGTCATAAGGCCCGTTTCCACTGAAGGAGCTCCTAGTTCTATTTGGGGGGCAGGAACTACTACAGGAACGTCCTCTCGCTCGGCCCTCTCAACCGCCGTGTCTCCACTGAGAGAGCGGAGTAGGAGGAAGGTTCCTGTAAAGTTACCGGGCTCTGTAGTGACATAATCGTTGCGCGACCATTTTGACCGGGGCGATGTAGGGGCGTAGGGACGCCGTTAGCCGTTAGCGGTGTCTGTAATAACTCCGGTCACTGTCTGTGAAAAAAATATTTTTTCCAGCGGATGCCTTAGTTACAACATGATTGAGCTAACTGGGGTAGTTTCATGTCGTATCCGACAACGGTAGGCTTTTAACAGATGACGTCCTGATGTTAGCTTTGCTGCTGCTGTTAGCTGTCCCTGTCAGCTGATGCTTTCTAGACATTGTGACTTCCCAAAACTGAATACATACCACACATAGCAACACAAAACTGCTTTGCTAGCTCAATCATGTTGTAACTAAGATATCCGCTGGAAAAAAAAAAAATTCACAGACCGTTTATTGAGTTATTACAGACACTGCTAACAGCTAACGGTTAGCCCAGCTAATCTATGATAACCATGCTGTTATTTACAAAACGTCACATCCCGCCTTGAGTATATCCAATCAGCACCAAGTAATCCCCAAGCCCCAGCCAGGAGTTTCTCCGGCCGTTCTGAGTACCTACTCCGAGGCCTGTAAAAGTTCTGGAACTCTGTACTTCGGGGGTGGTTCCTGCAGTGGAGATACGCACCAACGGCCCCGGCCCTGTAAAATTACCCCGAACTTTCTGCGGTGGAAACGGGCCTATAGTTAACTCAAGGCAATTGAATCGAACGCAACTGGAATTAGGTTTGTCTTAGAAAGTCCTAGAAGATGTCCTAGAACATCAACAACAGATACACCCAGGCTACCTTGCACAACATATTGCTTTGTCATGGACCTTCCACATTGATATGATGGCAAAAATGGAAGAAAATAGGAGTATACAGGCAGAGGGCAGAGTCTCTGCAGATAAATACACCACCATGCTCTTCTAGTGAGACTAAGTGGTGATTGAGAGGGATTTTTTCTGGATGAGTTTATGCATTGTTTTTTCAGGAAATCCTGCATAGTATGCCTTTAAGCTCTTAATAGATACCCAACAAATGCACTCTGTATGACTAACATAGGTATTGGTTCTATATTATTTAATTTGTCAAAAAAAAGTTTAAGCCTTCCCAGGTTTGCCTGCAGCATCTGCCCTTTTCAATGCGCTACCATGACAGAACATGAAAATGAATGTAAGCCACTAGGTTGGAGGCTTTTATCCAAAGCGCCTCACAGTAACATCAGTGCATCCATTTTTAGCTTTAGTGGTCACAGTGAAAACCCCTCTGGCAGTGTGAATGGGCATGAGATTCAGGCCATGTCTGAGGAGGTAATTTTCTGGTTCCTTTGGTGTCGAGGATTTGTCTGGAAGCAGAATTTGATGTTTCCTCACTTGATGATTCTCCCACATTGCACATTCAAGTAGCTTGTTGTACACTTCTTTTAACTGTAGATAATTTGTCAGACATGAGTAACTTTAAATATTTCATCTTTGTATGTCACGCACTGGGATAATTTGACATTTTCTACAGGAATCAAATTTTCAAACAGCTCGCATGCTTCACTGGGTCCCTTTGCCTCCATCTTCTTTTCATTCCTCTGTTCTTCAGTGACATCGAGAGGAAAGCAAGTGAAGCTCTTTGAGGAATCCAACATTTTCCCATTTCACTGTGAGACAATCCATGGGGTTAATAAGTGTCACAAGGTGCTGCTGTGGAAGAGAGGGGAATCGATAACTCGATAGAAGGTGGTCAAGACAAAACAAGGTGCCCTGCGGCTGTGGTGCAGCTGAGGTGATTGAATCTGACGTGTTTTATTACAAGTCCTGGCTTGCTGCTCTGTAGGGCCACAGGGCCTTTCACCTCAACCCCTGCAAGACAAATGCTATCTATCTGTGTGCACTGATAAGATGGTCTAACCTGCACCTTAATCAGCCGGTCGCCCCAGCCTTCAGGTTGGAGTCAAATTCACTCTCCTACTGTTCACTTCAATTATAAAAAAAAGAAAAAATAAATAAATACAGTCAGGTCCATAATTATTTGGACAATGATACAGTTGTCATCATTTTGGCTCTGTACACCACCACAATGAGTTTTAAATGAAACAATGAATACGTGCTTAAAGTGCAGACTCTCAGCTTTCATTTAAGGCTTTTTTCAAAAATGTAGTATGAACCGTGTAGGAATGACAACCATTTCTTCACACAGTCCCCCGACTTTAAGGGCTCATAAGTATTTGGACAAACTAACATAATCATCAATTAAACAGTCAGTTTTAATACTTGGTTGCAAATCCTTTACAGTCAATGACTGCCTGAAGTGTTGGACACATAGGCATCATCAGATGCTGGACTTCTTCCCTGGTGATGCTCTGCCAGCCCTTTACTGCAGCCGTCTGCACTTCCTGCTTGTGTTTTGGGTGTTTTGCCCTCAGTTTTGGCTTCAGCAAGAGAAACGCATGCTCAGTTGGATTCAGGTCAGATGATATGACTTGACCATTGCAGAACATTCCACTTCTTTGCCTTAAAAATGTCTTTGGTTGCTTTTGCAGTATGCTTCAGGTCAATGTCCATCTGCACTGTGAAGCATCGTCCAATGAGTTTTGAAGCATTTAATTGAATCTGAGCAGATAATGGTGCCCCAAACACTTCAGCTTTCATCCTGCTGCTCTTGTCAGCAAGACAAGACTTCACTAGAATAAATACAGAGGGTTTATCACAAGATGCAAACCATTGGTTAGCCTTAAAAATGGAAGGCCAGATTAGAGTTTGTCAAAAACCATCTAAAAGGCCTGTACAGTTGTGGAACAGTATACTATGGACAGATAAAACAAAGATCAACTACCAGAATGATGGGAAGACAAGAGAAGGAAGAAGGGAAGGAACTGCTCATGATCCAAAGCACACCACCTCATCAGTGAAGCGTGGTGGAGGTACTGTTATGTCATGGCCATGTATGGCTGCCAGTGGAACTGGTTCTCTTGTATTTATTGATGATGTGACTGCTGACAAGAGCAGCAGGATGAAAGCTGAAGTGTTTGGGGCACCATTATCTGCTCAGATTCAACCAAATGCTTCAAAACTCATTGGACGATGTTTCACAGTGCAGATGGACAATGACCTGAAGCATACTGCAAAAGCAACCAAAGACATTTTTAAGGCAAAGAAGTGGAATGTTCTGCAATGGTCAAGTCATATCATCTGACCTGAATCCAACTGAGCATGCGTTTCTCTTGCTGAAGCCAAAACTGAGGGCAAAACACCCAAAACACAAGCAGGAAGTGCAGACGACTACAGTAAAGGGCTGGTAGAGCTTCACCAGGGAAGAAACCCAGCATCTGATGATGCCTATGTGTCCAACACTTCAGGCAGTCATTGACTGTAAAGGATTTGCAACCAAGTATTAAAACTGACTGTTTAACTGATGATTATGTTAGTTTGTCCAAATACTTATGAGCCCTTAAAGTTGGGGGACTGTGTGAAGAAATGGTTGTCATTCCTACATGGTTCATACTACATTTTTGAAAAAAGCCTTAAATGAAAGCTGAGAGTCTGCACTTTAAGCAGGTATTCATTGTTTCATTTAAAACCCATTGTGGTGGTTTACAGAGCCAAAATGACGACAACTGTATCATTGTCCAAATAATTATGGACCTGACTGTAAGTATAACTTTGATCACAATGTTAAATAGATGTGTTTAATTCTGCAATTAAACACCTCTATTTATTCATCAGCTTTGAATGAGGTCATTAGCTCAAGTGTGGCTTGCAGAGGTAAGCACAGACAGTAAACTCATGACTCAGTGTAAGGCAGCAGTTCCCAGTTCTTGGTTTGTTTTAACCTCCTGATGCCTGAGATGAACAGTAACTAGACTAAACTGGGGAAGCGCCTCTTCAGAGGATTATGAATTGAATTCAGTTGGCCAACGTACAGATTACAATAGAGGCTGTTCACATGAGATCATGTTTCTTTTATTTATTTATTTTCCCAGTGCTGTGGGTTACTGAAGGTTACAGTCTGTTTTAAGTCTGGTCCTATTGATTTCCACAAGTTCCCTAAAGATGGAACAATCATGTGAGTGTTCCTCTACTGGTTGGAAAAAAAAAACATGCTGCTGCTGATCGAATGAATTTACTTAGTTTCTAAAAAGGTAGAACATGTACAAGTTGTGCACTGTATGTCAAAACAAAAATAAAGTTGGTGGACAAAATAACGGAATACCTGATAAGCATAATACCACTCCATCACAAACACTCCAGACTTGTCTGTTTAAAAATAATTCACCAAAGTAGTTCAGAGCATCTTTGCAGATTGACACAAGGACACCTTAAGTGAAAGAAAAGTTTTAGTACAGCAGTTTTCAAGACAACCTATGCACTGAGAAATGAATCACATTTTGTTCAATGAAAAATTTGTTTATTTAATTTCAATTTAAAAAACACTTTTTTTTTATAGGAGACATGTTATGCTCATTTTCGGGTTCATACTTGGTCATACTTGGATTTTGGATTTCTATATGTTGTGCTAAACACCTGTATTCACCGACTGTATAAAATGCTCCGTTTTAGTGCCTGTCTCTAACTGTAAGCCCTCCTCCTGAAAAAGCCCAGTCTGCTCTGACTGGTTACGGATTCTGTGTATTCCATATCTCAGTGTCTCTGCTGCTATTGCAGCCAGGAAATGACTGTAACAGAGTATAGCGGCACTTTCTACCATGAATAGCTAAAAGCTTCTACACCTAAATTTTCACAACCAGACGTGTTTCAGCAGGAGTATGATCTACAGTCAGTGACTACGTTTACATGCACACCATATTCCTGTATTATTTGGAATATCCTCAATATTCCAGTTGTGCACGAGTCATGTAAACACGTGCATAACCCGATTAAGGTCATATTCCGGTTGGAGAATATTCTGTTTTAACCAGAATATTGTGACATGTATACAACTTAACTGGAAAATGGGTCCATGTCATTGGTTCGACAGCCCATTGGTTCGACATCCCATTAGTCCGACTGTCCGCGGTGCTGAACGGCTCGCGGCGGGCGCATGGTGCGCCGCGACCGGCTTGAGGCAGAGCAGGCTCACGGCTTATGTGTTTGTCACTTTCTTTTTCATTTTAACCCACACCATGATCTTTTCCTGACCCTAACCAAGTGGTTTTTGTGCCTAAACCTAACCAGACCTTAACCACAGGGCATCATGATGATTTCGGAACGGACTTCGGAACAATGAGTTTAATATGGTCGGAACAATGGGATGTCGAACCAATGGGCAGTTCCCCTGGAAAATGCCACATACCGGAATGTTCAGTAGCGTCTGCACACGCTCGATTCACAAGAAATCCTGGGTTGTCGGTGTTGTTATGGTTATGGCAAGCAGGGAGAACAGCAGAACTGGCTTCGTACCTTCATCCACAGACTGCGGGGGGCTCTGGCTGGCGTGAACGGCATAAGCTGGAAAGAAAGGTCCATACACTTGTTCGCCTTTTCTTCTCACTCTCGTCTTCCATTGTTGAGGACAAAATGGATCAGCAGGAGTGTTGTAGTCAAGCTGTGGTGCAAAAGCACAAGTAGGACAACACAGGGGTATGTCAGAAACAAACATTACAGCTTCTGTTCATTGTCAACACAACTTCTTCTTCTTCTTCTTCTTCTTCTTCTTCTTCTTCTTCTGTATTTCCAGCAGACCAGATGCCTATAGGCGTATCGCTGCCCCCCGCAGGTTGAGTGTTGCATTAAATAGCGTTTCTGGTAGGCCAGTAGCCCAGGGTCTTTTCTGGAATACGCTGAAAGATGGGAATATGTCAATTAACATTTAAATGAAATATTCCAGTTGCTGCAGCGCCTATAAACACCTTATTCGGAATATGGTGTGCATGTAAACGTAGTCAGTGAGCAATTATCAACATCTGCAACACAGACTGCATGATTCCCTAACGTTAGCATGTAGCTACATACTACAACAGTTTACTTGCTGCAGGCAAATGGCTGTAACAGAGTATAGTGGTACTTTCTACCATGAAAAATCTCAGATTAAAGCCCCTCCACCAAAATCTTCACAACCAGACACGTTTCAGCGGGAGTAGGCCCTATGATCCAAATCAGGGAACAATTAACAACATCAGCTACTTAGATTTACATGGTTCCCTGTCATTAGCATGTAGCTACATGTAGCAGTTTACTTGCTAAGGGGAAATGACTGTAATGGAGTACAGCAACACTTCCCACTGTGAAAAATCACCAGTAAAAGTCTACACCAACATCTTCACAACTCGTCATGTTCCAGCAGAAATATGATCCAATGTCAGGGAGCAATTAACAACATTAGCAACAAAGATTACATGTTGCCCTGATGTTAGCATGTAGCTACATGTAGCAGGGTACTTGCAGCCAGAAAACGACTGTTTCAGAGTACAGCGACATTTTCTATCATGACAATTTATCAATAAACCAAAAGATTTACAACCGGACAATGTCCCACAGGAACATGATCCCAAATGAGGGAACAATTACCAACATCAGCTACACAGATTTACATGTTTCCATGGCATTAGCATGTAGCTACATGTAGCAGTTTACTTGCTAAGGGGAAATGACTTCAACAGAGTACAGCAACACTTCCCACTGTGAAAAAAATCACCAGTAAAAGTCTTCACAAATCATCATGTTCCAGCAGAAATATGATCTAATGTCAGGGGGCAATTAACAACATTAGCGACATAGATTACATGTTGCCCTGATGTTAGCATGTAGCTACATGTAGCAGTGTACTTGCAGCCAGAATTTTTTTGTAATAGTGTAAGCTTCTAAACCAAAATCTTCACAACTGGACATGGTCCAACAGTAGTATGATCCACAATCGGGGAGAAATACATGTTTTTCCTGACTCTCATGTAGTTACGTGTAGAAGTGTATAAGTAGCATGCCTGGAGCAGATGAACGTATGAAAAAAAAAGTCAGAATATAAGAAAAAGCTTAATAGGCCCCCTTTAAACTATGATGTTGAGAAAGGAATGTTTTAGTGTTGGTACTAAAACTTCCACTGCATTGGCACCTGTGTGAAAAGATTTCAAGTGAGCAAAGTGATTACGGCTGCATGAAGCATATCTTCCTTTGCATCACTCTGGCAGTAAGACAATGGAAATAAATCTAAAAATAAATGACAGGAAACTGTTTGGCCAATTTTAGGAACACTAATTCTTCTGCCTTTGTAAAACTTGGCAGCTTCTAACAGGAACACTCAAGTCCTTTGGCAATAAATCCATCGATGCGGCACAGTGTTTTTTAATAAGTGTGGACTTTATGAATCACACCATCAGTTGTATTTATGAAATGCCAATTGTATTCACACAGATGGATGGATAGGTTTAATTTTTAGGCCTCGGCAACGGAGTGCTTTTTTTGAATCCGCAGCTTTGGGGTAATAATTCAGTCTGGGAGCTGACAGGCACAGACAGATCCTTTGATTTTCACCCTGTTTCATTTCCCCTTGTTCTTTTTCCAATTAACCAATCCGAGGTCCACCTGCACTGTGGGACAACGGTTGTAAATTATTTCTTCTTTCTCTCCAATATATCACCGCAAATGAACAAAGAGAGGAGAGGAATAATCCACCACCCATTAACGACGGCCAAATCAACAAGTAAAATGGATAATAACACAATACTCTCACGCACCTCATCACATTTCTGATATTAACACAAATATACTAAAGTCAATAAATTAAAGACCAGTGAATAGAAAACACCATCGGGGGCAAATGAACACCAGATAAGGCTAACTTTATCATCTGTTTTCTATCATCTACTTTAGACATTAGACTTCTGCATTGCATTTTAGGGTTACTGAACCCACATTAGGTGCTGAACTCAGATTGTTGAAGGTTTATTATGCAGGAATTTTAAGTTACTATTTGTAAACAGTATCGCCAGCGAAAGTGAAAGCCAACCACAGACTGACGAGCTTTGTCCTCTTGCCAGTTCGCCTCATGATATTTGTGTTTTTTTTCTGCACTGTGTCTGCAATTTTTGTAGCTTCCTCTTGGATGTGTGCTGCTTACAATCTGGCACCTGGTCACCACTTTTTTTATGAAGTCACGACTTCAACTGCATGCTGTGCCCCGGACTTCCCTGAACACAGCAATACGAGAAGAAAGTAAGAAGATAAAGGCAGAGGCCAGGGTCTCTGCAGGTAAAAATATTGCCACCGTGTTGTGTAGTAACACATTACTTTTCCCAGTAACAAGTAGTGAAACAAATTCCTAATAATATTTCAGTATAAATATTATAGTTATCCAAAAAAACAAGTAACTCGTTACAACCTTACTTCTGTTGTCACTCCTCTAAAGATTTAAATTCTAAGACTTAATCACATCCATGAATGAATTTTTGAAAGCCAGCAGGATAGCTTGGAAGATGAAAACACTTACATTTACCATCTGACAATATTATACCTTGATTTTATCAGGAGGGAAGATGACAAGAACATTGTTGTTCCAGGTAGTGGTACTAGGACTCTTTTCACTGCGAAAAACATGATCGTCAACCTCCTGAAACACCTACTACAACCAACAGTACAACAACATTAAGCTTGTGGAAATACACCCCACCAAAGATGAGCCCTCCTTGGCTGTGGAGGATGGCTGTAGCCTAAAGCAAAGTTCAGACCAATGATTTGCGACAAGACGAAACCGAGAAAAGAAAAAGTTGCAGCAGTGTGAATAGGTTAGTCTGAGCTTGACTCCAGCCGGCTGATGGTGTCACCTGCAACTCAGCTGGTGGCTGGTTTTAGAAAGTAAAGCACATCACCTGTTTCTGCAGCCAGTAGGATGGTAGTAAAGTCCGTTGGTTGAGTTAAAATGATCGCAGACTGCATGTGCGCTTGCTGCAGTAGACTCCGTCCCCGCCAAGCCCTCTGATTCCATGCTCACTATGTGCTGTTGTGTATGAACCACACTGCTCATTGCTCATGGCATAGTTGCTGCAGTAAGCACAGCAGTTTTACGACAACTGCCTGAAATAAGGTGTCGTGTCACACCGGTAACACTGGTGTCTGATGACTGATGTGTTGTTGCACAGCGATGATACACCATCTCATCTATCTGCATTGGTCTGGACCAGCAGGGTTTAGAATGTTGCAGAATGGCGCATTGCAAGTAGTTGCCTGTTTCAACTCATCTGATCGCGAATCTTTGGTCTGCACTGGGCATTACACTGGCTAAACAATCCAATCTTGATTTTAATTGTGGACAACTGCAGGTTACAAGTGACAGCAAACTAATGAAGCTTGTGGCTGGATATGTGGTGGATGAAGTGTTGCCTATCTCCACGATTGACTTTCCCTCTTTCAGACAGATCCTTGGTAAAATATTGGTCACAGACAACAGAAGACTCCCAAGTAAAAAATAATTTGCAAGCTATCTAGTCTTAGCTGCGTTTACCAGCCCTGATGTTGACAGAGGCGCACATGGGAAGTCTAAATTTTGAGCAGAAAGGATGCAGTTGGCCAATTTTGTGGGGTGAGATGGAAAACTAATCAACTAGTGTAGGCCCATAATGATTGCAACAATATCTTTCTTGATAATAAAAAAGTTGGTTACAATATAATTGCAGATGAACACAACATGGAGCTACTTCTTTTTTGTCACAAAGAGAGACACAAAACTGAAAATTCTAATCAAATAAAAAGTCAGTTTTCCTGTGCTTTCACATGTCTGAACACTATCCAATCAAAGAGCCATACACCATGTGTCAAGTAGAATTACACTCATTACTCACACAGACAAAACTCTCACCCAAAAACTCCACTGATGTCAGTGTCGCTTTATCTTGATGTTGCCAGTTATCTGCTGATATAATAAAATTAATATAGAAACATGCTGTCCTTCAACACTGTCCATGCGTGTAAATGTACTGTAGCTGTCGGAGTTGCCGTGGCTGCCATCTGCCGTGCAGCCTGGGAGGTGAGATGATGGAGGAAGAGTGGGAGAGAGGTTTCTAATGAGGCAGAAAAACAGTGACGGAGCAGGGGTCGTGTGGAATGACCCTGAGGAAGGACACATACAGCGTCCTCCATCTGCAGTCCATCACTCTGTCTGCAGCTGCTCACCTGGAAAGCTCCGTCTGGTGGTGGAGATTCACGGTTGGAGCTGTGGCAGGAGTCCACCTGCATGCACCGAACTCTGCTTTTAATCCTGCACAACACTTAGTCCCCCGGGTTACCTCAACAAGAACAAGAAGAAGCTGCTTTTTGTCTGTTTAACTCTAGATCATAGTTTTGTTTGTGCTATTTGTTTGGTAAAATTCACGCCAGTGTTTCAAGATTTGGGAAAAATATCAGAATTTAAACACAGGTTTAAAAGTCCTGTTGTACTTTTGACACGTTTGAAGCCAATTTCAGAAAGCTATAAAACATGTAAAAGGGCTAAAATAACTCTCTCTGGGTTGGGAGCCAGAGGGTTGCCGATTCCAGTTCCCCATCCGGACCAAATATGGAGTGTAGACTGGTTGCTGTAGTGGTGTCAGTTTGCCTCCTGGGCACTGTCGAGGTGCACTTAAACAAGGCACCGAACCCCCAACTGCCTGGTGCGCCTGTGCGTGGGCAGCCCCCTCGCCATGACACCCCTCCATTTAATGCATGTGTAAGTCCTGTTTGTGCATGAGTGTGTATTTCATGCCTGTGTGTACATGACAACAGAGTGAAAAGAATTTCCCCAAAGGGATTAATATAGTATATCATCATCTTCTTCTTCTATGTCAAATCATGTTGTAATAATTGAAGTGTTAAGGCAGTTATGGCAGTATTAAATACTGTCATTTTTTGTGCGGGGAGAGCAGAGATATCAACACACTAAGCCACTTTTATATTGTCAAAATCCCATTTTATCCTGTGGGGATCATGAGTCTAAATTTCACAGCAATCAATCCAATGGTTATGTCCCTCTAACGCCAACCTGTTGGTGGTGCTAGATGAAAAGTCAAGGATCAATAACAGTCATTAAAAATTATTCTCAGGGGACCATCAATGTCCGTACAAAATTTCATGGCAATCCATCTAAGACTGACATTGCCGTATAGATCAATAGGTGGAGCATTTTATTAATCCCCGTGGAATTAATAAAGGAGCACCATCACTAATGTGGCTAAAAATCAATAGTGCAAACATGTAAGTGAAAATCTGATTGGAAATGCCATTTCTAACCCAAGTACTCTGTAGAATTTCTTCCTTTTTAAATTACTTAGAGAGACAGTTTTCCTCTTTGCTCCTCCATAACTGGAAGCACAGTTAGAGACAAGGACTTGAGACGTGACTTGGACTTGGTTCAAGACATGAAAACAGCTGTGCATGATGTAAGTGCTCTGCCTGAACTAATTAATGCTTCATATTCTCTGAGCTGTGTTCCTCACACAAGAATCTCACTGTAAACTGCTGTGATAAGTGTCGTCTTGCAACAAATAACACAACTTTCGGGTGAAGCGGAGGCATAAAATCTGTTCGGGTATTTTAAGATGAAATGATTAGAGGTACTATATAAACGCTGTGGCATGAAATAGGTAAACGTTTTCAATGGATGGGCTATCACACTCTTTCTACAACACTGTTCCTTCAACTATGTCAGCTGCCTTTATCATTCCAGACAGTGAAAGTACACATTTCCAGGGATGGAAACAAAGTTAAGGTAATTTCCTCTGATTAATTATTCACTCCTTCTCTGCACTTTCCTTCTTTAATGTTGACTTTCATTAATAGGATATTCACAGTTACAGCTCTGTTTTATTTATAGGTGACTGTCCGTGTGTGTGTATGGTGTGTGTTGTCAAGTGTGTAAAGTGTAAAAATGCAAGCATCTCTATATAAATAGATGTGCTCTACATACAGTGTAAGCAAAGGTATTCTTCCAGACTACTGTACATACTGGAGGCAAACACTTGATACTTTTAACAGCACAGTTGGATGTTTGTGTCACACATCCCTTCATTTCCTGTGGTGTTGCTTGGAGCCTCTATCTGACCAGCGAGATGATTCAAAACAAGCTATAAACAAACACAGCTTTATTACCGGCAGCGATCTGACTCGGGGGCTGGTGACTCCCGGTGACTTCCAGCATGTCCGGGTCTGAAAGGCAAATTATGTTGTTCAGACAATGTGAAGGCTGCGTTCAACAGAGGCATCAAAACGGATTTTGTTTATATGAGAGGTACAGGTGAATCTGGGTCCAAGCAAAGTGGCTGATCACACATTCGTATGTGTAGGACACATTCAAACAAGTGTCTTACACATACTGTAATCCATGCTGTTCCATTTGAGAAGCATTCGGCACGGCTGCAGCCTGGTTAGTTATGATCTTTCAGTCCTCTGAAATGTTTTTGTGGGAAGAAGTTAAAAGTGTGCTGAAGGGGCCTGAAGCCAGTGTTGGTGGGTGAGTACTAGTGGGTATCCAAGTTCATTTGAAAAATATGAATCAGACAAATTACAAACTTTTTACCTCCACAGAGACTGAGGATGGTTTTGGAACACTGTGGGCTATACTCCTAATTATTTTAGACTGAAACAAATCTTTTAAACTAAAACTAACTCTTAAGTAACTGAGGAAGTTTTCAGAATCTCTCAACAGTAAAGAACATTTTAACATAATGAGTGTCTATCTGAAAATAACTAGGATTGTCTTTTGAGTCGTCAGAATTCATAGACCTCCCTGTAGTAGTATGCACTACAACCAGTTATTGCTTTTTTGTTTAGTATCTCTTTTTAGAGAAGAGACTACACTAGTCATTTATTCAGACAGGAAGTTTCAGTATAATATAAATTCAATGGCATCATGTGGCCATCAATTCTGTCTCAGCCGGGATCACTTGTAGTATTTTTCACCGCTCAAACCAAATGGTATTCTCTTCCTTGGCTGGAGACCAGCTGTCGTGCTGTATCTGCATGCCTGCCAGTGAGGTATCAAAGTGAATTTTGCAGGAGCAAATGCTTATCATTTTGATGGGCCTGGGTGTCAAAAATGCAATTTGTAATATCAAAAGGATTCTGTGTCACAGTCTGGAGAAGGAAAACATTCTGTTCATCAAGCTCCCATTACCAAGGATCCTGAATGTCTGGCACAGATCTCACAGAGGGATAAATTCTGTGCACACAAGAGGAGCCTGACATACAAGCCAAACAATAACACAGACATGTGACTCCTTCATCAATGGGGAATGATGCCATCTTTCTGTTGCAAGGGGTTATGGGTGCTGTGCTTCGTTCATGTGGACCACTCCAGTTAAACATACATCAGTTTCTTGTATGGCCACCAGGGGGCTGAGGTGCGATCATTTTAGGGCCTAATGAAGTTGTGATGTCAGCGAGAAATGAGGGAGAAAGAGAGATGAGGCTGATGTGGAACAAGGTTTCCTGACCAGGTTGGAACCAAGAGTTTGCAGTTCCTGGTTGGCAGCTCAGTCCTAAAGCCACAAGAGACAGGAGACCCCCCAACAGGTCTCCACATCCATGTGTCTGTGAGGGACCTGTTTGGCACATGTGGCCAAAATGTCATCATCGACCCAGGTCTGTGAGGGTCCACATTGACCTTTCACAGACATTCACATGCAGCCCATTTTTTGTGACCACAGAGACTGTATGCATGGCAAGCACACTGACTGCGCACACTGTCATTACAAAATGTAGTCTCCTGTTACACACCTAGTCCAGTCCAAACAACACATTCTGTCTCCAACCTCGTCACATATCAACGTTTGGTCATGGACTTTCCACGTCCATATATGGCATGCAAGGTACCCTGGCTGTGTTAGTTGTTGACATTCTGGGATGCTGTGTCAAGTTCTGCCTGTTACATGCATTGTTTTTTTTTTTTCAAAATACACCTACGTTTTCACAGGAATGACCGTTTGCATAGAGTCTCTTTCAAAATAACGCACATGGATACGTTTTGCCAACACACACGTGGTTGGGTTTAGAAAAAAGAGCAGGGTTTGGGTTTATAATATCAGCGTCTCAGGTGAAAGTGGGTGGTTGCTAGACCCATCCACCGTTGCCTAACTTTCATTGTTGTGCCACCACGTTTCCCCCTGATGCCGCTGGGCACTGTTAAATAATAACAGTGACAGCCACATTTCATGCCAACATGAAAGTACAGCTTTTTTCGTCAGTGTCTGATGCTGGACGGCACTGCCCAAGCCCGGTTTTTGCTGACTTCAGAGTGAGGCCAGGTTGGTCCAAAACATTGTGGTCATGCCAGCCAGCCACCACACTGCAGTGAGGTTAGTTTTAAGTTGGAAATTTAGACATTTACCCCGGATCCAGCTTTGTCTTCTTAGGTCCTGTTTATACAACAACGATTTCAACTGAAAATGGTAAACTTTAGTTGCATTTTGGCCGATCATTTACACGACAGCGGCGTTTTGGGTGCCTGAAAACGCAACATTTTGGAAACAGGGTCCAGTTCCTCTGAAAACTGAGACTTTTCGCACATGCGCATTCCGCTTCCAGTCACTAGGCATGCACGAGAAAGTCGACCATCACAACAACAATGGCGGACTCCTGAGCTCTGCTTGTGCTGCTCACCCTGTTGAATTTATCAAGGCTTCCCCATCATAGTGTAGATTCGTTGTAGCAACGCCACCTCGTCATCCGTCCAGACAAACGTTCATGCGGTTTCCATTTTGTTTGTTTAAACATTGCCGCTCTGTAAAAGGAAGCGTAAGCATCACACTGCCAACTACTGGCCTGGCATGTATACTGCAGCATTTTTGCGGATCCGTGTGCACGGCGATTGTTATCAAAACGGAGTCGTCTAAACGCGGAACCTTTTTCAAAATGAAAATGAGAAACAATTCTGTTTTCAGTGCATCATTTTTGTGTAAACATGGCCTTAGTTTCACTTTGTCTTCTTGGTTTCACTTTCACCCAATCTTGGAGGATGGTACACTCACCTCCCAGCCCTTGTGTTTACTGCTGGGGCCAGACGCAGACTCTCAAATGCCCAGGTGGGGAAAGTATGTCCAAGCCTTAAATGTTCTGTTTTAATCAGCCAGTCACCAAAAGAAAATGTTGGCATGGATATGTTGGTTTGTGTCCATCCATACATTCAGCACATGGATGCAAAAGAGATATGCATACAGGGTTGGAGACAGGGCCACATTCAGTCCTATAAAGGTTGCTCAGTTGCACATGATGTCAAAAAAGTTTGCTGCTGCTGCTGTAAATAAGGCTGTGTTGGTTGAATGGCACATTTACTGTACTCTCATTAATCAGATAAAAGAGGGCAAACATTTCTGCAAAGCTGCTGGTAGTGATAATTCTTTGTGGGTTGTCACTATGAGCGACCGCATTGATTCACTGTTTGTTAATATTTATTATTTGATGTTCAAAGGTAGATATTTTCAGTCGAGTCATGAGCACTTTGTCAAGAGCAGATTAACACATTATAATATAGAGACATGCATAGTCTTACCCTTGCCCTGCTCAGAAGATACAAACACTCTGACAAAGCAACATTTTTGGTCTGACTGCACAATAAAAATGTTACACAAGTTTCTCTGACAATATAGACTTCTCCTCCTGGGAAAGTTTCAACTGTCAACAATTCTCACTTCATCTCTAGAAAATCAATTTCAGGCCCATTACAGGAGGATCTACTAGACAGAAAATTGCCCAATCTTTGCTAAGGCATTTGCGGTAAATCCAGCCTTTGACTTGATAGGGTCCCATGATTGTTGTCAAGTGGAATTACTATGTCCTAGTACTGAATGCACCATCAGCTATTAGGTCCTCTGAGCTGGACTGAACTGATGTCATTGGGTGGAGACAAATGGTCAGATTCCATTTTCTGTCCAGGTAACGTCACTTTAATGGATACATCCAATTTCTTTCAGCCTGGAATCCATTTGTTTGCAAGTTGAGTGCATTCAAGGCTTTTAAATCTCCGTCTCACAGGCAGCGCTTCAGGCACCAACTGTGCTCATAATAACAAATTAAAATTTCATTAGGAGAAGCTAATTTCAAGTGGAGAGAATTTCTTTGACAAGTTGGATGGTTTTGGGACATTAAATGGAAACAGGGCAAACATATTAAAACGCCAGGCTGTTTGCACACATCCTAATATGCCAATGTTACACTAATATAGGTGATATGTTCTTCCATGTAGATTACTAGAACTTGCTGCTGCTGTCTCAGACACACATTCAGCTACAGCATGCAAAAGTATGTCAGTTTGAAGGAGTGATTTTTGTACAATAATGTTTAAAAAAAACAGGAAAAGCAAATGACTTAAATTTCTAGTGGACTGCCAAATGCAAAAAGAATCATCAGTTTTACTTTCTGCTCACAGCTCCATTTAAAATACCTATAGAGAGACAGCTGTGATGACCTAATCTCAACCTGAATATACAAACATTAGCCATCATCTCATAGAAGGTCATCAGCCAGGTGGAGGAGGAACCTATTTTGCAGAAATGTGATTTCACCACAATGAGCTTGTGACGGAATCTTCTTATCTACATTGCTCACCCGGCCTTGCCTCCCACTTCAGCTCTCATGAAGGCCAGGTGACCCTTATACCACTGTGACAGCATTGTACAGTGCAAACACAGTGAGCCAACTAATCATTTCAGCTCACATTTTGAATGGAGAAAGAACACATACCTCTGCAGCGCATGGCGGAAAAGCTTTCAAGACAAACATGGGTCATGGTGTGAAAAAGGAATCAGGATTTATCTAAATCAAAGGCGGAAAAATAGAAGGCGTAGGGTGTTGTGCAGATTGTAAAGCCCTCTGAGGCAAATTTGTCATTCTGGGCAATATAAGAAAAAGGACCTGATTTGACTTGGATTGCACAGAATCCCCAGAGTCACCCCATGTTCGATCACAAAAAGACTGGCAGCAGTAATACTGTTGTTTCTCAACAAGAGACAAATACACTGGCCTGTGGCCTGTATTTTTATTATTCATGTTGTTTTAACTCTGTACCCACCTATGTGCAGCACTTTGGTCGACTGCCATCATTTTAAATGTGCTCTAGAAGTAAATCCTGACTGACTTGACTTATATAACTCACACATTTACATTTTATTATGGCTAAAAGTTAGGCATAACTAAGGGCATGGCTGCTATGAATGACAGGCTGTCTGAGAGGCATTACCACCCCTCACTCCCCCATAGCTCTAGCCTCTTTTCCAAATATTGTCAGATCTGGCTCCAAAGATCCAAAATGGCGATGGCCAGAAGCCAAACTCAAGACTTCAAAATGTGAGCCAGCAAACCGATGGGTGACATCATGTTGGCTATGTTCCCAATTTCTATACGGTCTATGAGCGCAACACTGTGAAGAATAGCTCCCTTGTTATTCAAATTTGGGTTTTGGCTCCAAAACGTCTCTTAAAAAAAGGTGTGATATCACAGATGCTACACCATATTTTTTACAGTCCATGAACACAGGCAACACTTCCTTGGAACTGATACAGGATTGGGAATAGAGTTGCAAGCTTGAGGTGGGGTAAGTCACAAGATAGGGATGGTATGAAACAATAATTGTGAAGTTTTAATTCCTATGTTACCCTGTAAAGGATAAAGTGCGAACAGAATTCCACAGAAGCTTCACCCACTCAGGCTGTTTTAAAAACATCTTTGACTGGATTTATTTCCTGCCTACACACAATGAAGAGGGTCAGCGATGTGCTGCGAGAGTGTGTTCATGTAAATTAGTAATCAGCATGGAGTTTTGTGCAGACATTGCATTGAAGTGAATGCCATTTCTATATGCACCTGGCCAGACGCCCACGTTTTGCACATGTCTCATCTGCTTGAAATGGATGATACACTTAATGCTATTCCCCCCCATAAATTCACACTGGAAAAACTGGAGTGCCCTCTCATCTCCCTCCTACTTGGTGACTGATTCCACTATCATCACTTCCAGCTGCACTCACGCATCTGTATCAGTGGGCTCGTCAGTGTCATACTATTGAAAATGTCTACTGCAAGTGTCTGAGAATTAACATCGACAATACCAAACCAGACCAAATGAAATGACCCCAACAATGACGTGATACAAAACGGAAATGAAGCTCCGTCTTGATTGCTCGACAGTCAAGGACAAACCACATCCTCGTTCTTATTTCCAATCTCTTTTCACGAGTTCTCCTCTGGAGTGGAGAAGAATAGCCCTGGCATGTGTTGGAGTGCGCTCCACTTCTTCTCACACTCACTGTGATGTTGAGAATATTGAGTATACTGTGGAAAGTATGACATGGAGACAATCACACAGTGACACAAAACATCTCAATAAAATACCACATGTTTCATGGTGGTCTCCCATACATGAATATTGAATTGTAATATAGGCACACATATTGAATTTCCATGTATAAAACCTGTGCATATGAAGTATGTATGTATGTATGTACACTGATTAAAACCACTGGCAGGTGAAGTGAATAACATTGATCATCCTGTTACAATGCAATGTTCTGCTGGGAAACTTTTGGCTCCTGCCACCCCCTGCACCTTGATGGCAGTGTCCCCCCCAAGCAAAGCAATGCACCATGCCTCAATGCAAAACTGGTCAGGAGTGGCCCGAAGAACGTGACAGAGAGCTCCACGCATCGACCTGGCCTCCAAATTCTCCAGATATCAATCTGATTAAGTATTCGTGGGACATGCCGGTAACCCAGTGGTACCTCCGATCCACAGTGGGGCCTTTTTGGATCAGACGTGGCTCTGACATGTCAAGGCATGGACACCGGACCTCTGGGGGCCGGCTTTGGATTCTGGCAATGGGGCGTTGGCGGTGGGTCCTTTGAGACCTGTTGGTCTGTGATTTCCTGGGGAAATTTGGAGGCCAGGTTGATGCCTTGCACTCTTTGTCACACAGTGCATACATAAGCATACGGCATTTCTGTTTATATGTAATATATAAACTGGCAAATACAAATATTACTATAGGTATTTCATATAAGCTATATTATTACTATCACATACATCCTGTGGATAAATGAAGATAAGTTTATATTGCCTTACAGGTAACATGTATGGCAACATCACTCTTGACATGGCGCCATATAATACATTTCTGTACAGGCTTTGACCTGCCTTCAGTGGAGCTTACTTGCTTCTATAATTATGACTAAATAAAATGCAGCATCAGATTTTATTAGTTGGAGCCTGACTAGTTTGAATGAGGATAAAAGTTTGGATAGAATTGGTCTCAGGGTAGAAAAAGGTGTCATAGGTGCATCCCTAGCTTTGATCTCTGTCCTGTTCTTCACAGTCAAATACCTAAAAGCATTAGAGCATAAAAAGTTAGCTGATTGTTGTGTTGCCTCCATGCCAAGGTGCAGCTAAAAGGGAAACTCTTTAAGTCTCAACACAGTTCACCTCAGTTGGCTTCTGGTATCTCTGCTCCGTGACTGATTCTTTACAACACAGCAGCAGGTAGCGGTGAGATCAGCTCTGGGTATATCATGTTGAATAAGAGATGCAGGTGGTGCACATTTCTGACTTCAATCTGCAGGGTACATGTCTGCTGAGCAGCGTCACTGGAACAACAGGGGGTCAATTATCCTGCTCAAGGACAGTACTCCTGGAGTGTGAATGGATTTGCTGGAACAGACAGTGAATGTTACTTCAGCACAATCAATACTGAGGCTTTTAAACGAATGCACATCAATCTTCCACCACGCACACTTAACCAAGGGTTTACGACTACAAAGCGAAGATTATTGTCTTGTACTTGTGATTGTGACCCTTCTAGAGTGATGAGCAGTTATTTCTTTCTGTGTTGTTAATCTAAAGCATCAGGGCTAAGGGGACACCATGAGGAGACAATAAACAGTGTGATTGGTCTGCCTTGGCCGCCTCAGTTTTCTTGATGCTATCAACAGACAAGAACTTTGCTATTCAAAGACTCTGCAAAACCCTAGATAACAATCAATGCCACAACCAATATGGATAGAGTTTCCTGAGGATACTGGGGTGGTTTTCTCCAATATGCTTCAGATGCAGGTAGAAAATGTTGATGGTCAAAACAACATCAAGTGAATTGAAGAAAAGCTCAGCCATCTTCATTAACACCAGGTGTATTCTTTGATCAAGCAAAGCCATTTCCTCTGCCAACATCCCATTTGCTATGTCCATTACTCTCTATCACAAAGACATTGAAATAAATGTGAACTTGATTACTTTTGGGTTTTATAACTAGAGCATGACATGACCTAATGACATACAACACATCCATCTCGTTGTGGGGCGGTGCTATGAATGGGTGTAAAACAAATTATATGAACTATTAATCAATTCTTGGAGGCATCTGTGGTGGGACTGCCAAAATGAAGAGGCGTTGCTCTAGCCTAAGAATTAATGATTTATCAATATGAGGCATAAAAGAACCCCTTTTGCAAGTTATTTTATGCATTTCCTCAAGTACATTAGAAGGAGGATCCAATGAAGAATAGGTTGGTCCTCAGAGCACCATTTCTTCACTTTGACAGAATTAATTACATTTAGTTTTAAATTTGTGTATAAATGATCAGTTTGTAGATAATCTGGAGAATACAAAGCTAGCCAGAATTGAGAGTCAATACAGCCAGTAAGAAACGTCCACCACAGGTGGATGTTGGGTAAGCACACAGCACCAACAGTGACATCTGAGTTAGTAGCAGGTGAGAGTGAGCAATGACATTAACTGCTAAACCACACTACCTGGTTAGTAATTGCCCAGCCTGCCTTCATTCCCCCCGAAAATGGCAAAATATGTTGTTTGTGTAAGAAGCTTATTACTACCGATATTTACATTTACTGTTTGTTACGGCTGTGTATGTGTTCTGTGCTGCTGTCCCTTTTCCCTCCCTTGTAGATCTGCCCAGGTGTGCTGCATTAGTTAATGAGGTGCAGCGCACCTGGCATGGAGGAGGTGCTTAAGAGCTCCTGTGCCAGCAGCAGAAGTGAGAGGCTCTGGTGCAGAGACTGCTGGTCCTGCTGCCTCTCACCGTGGGATTTTTGTTGGTTTTGTTGTTTTTTTTTTGCGAGAGGTCGCAGGTTCAAATCCCAGACGAGCCCCCATCCTTAGGCAGCCCTATGGGATGAACAAAACTCCAACACTGACCCAAAATAACCACATAGACACCTTTAAAACAATCAAATCCATGGGATTTATAGAATTAAAACAAGCAACAAAACAGCACAATTCTCTACAAGTTTTATTCTTCTCATCCCTCTCCTATGCACCTGTTTGAAAATAAACGTGCGAAGCATTACTTAGTTTTGGGGCCGAAATGCAGAGACCTACAGCGAAAAGTTACAATCAACTTTTCAGAGAAATGCAACTCGACATCACACTGCAGTAGCCAGGCACATAACCAGCAATCAGACTGGAAGACACCCATCATCCAAGGGAACAAGTAATAGGCCTACAGTTAAAGTTTACTACGTTAAATATTGGAGTAAGTAAAAAAAATTACGTATTAACAGCTCATGTGTAGGCTGTGCACTGTCCTACAAAGGACAGCAGTTGCTTTGTATGTGTGCACAAATGTCTTTTGTGGCAGTAAAGATACTATGGTGATGATAATCAAAAGGACTTCTACAGATCTTTTAAGACGACATAAACAAACTTTCTAATGACATCCTCAGTCACCGAAATGGGGAGATTGGCTTTCTACAACTAGTCTTCACCATCCACTCCCCCACAAATGGACCTAATAAGTGACACTCCCACAGTGCCGCACAGCCCTGTGGGTAATGTCTGCAATGCCCAATTTGGTGTGAATGCAGCCTAACTGCCTTTACAGTGAGTTTAAACCTGCAGTCGCTGGTACGTGTCTGTCACTGGTACTGTATACTCACCAGTGGTCATATATGTTGTTTTGGGAGTCATTGGCAAGTGACCTCTTCTGTCGTTTAGTTATGAGGATGTGTTATGATTGCCGTGTGCAAGCTGTCAGCTGGTGTGGAGCTACAGCGCCATTAAAGTCTTCCGCACCATCTATACCAACCCCTCATCTCAGTTCAGCTTTAACTTGCCACACTGCGTAACAGCGCAGAGTGAAGCTTTTCTACAGAGAGGCCTGCAAACGTACTAAAAGATATGACCTGAATACATCCACCCAGGTCCCCCGTGACCTGTGCCTGCTGCTGCGACAGTGCCACGGCCGTGATTTTCCATTAGTGTGTGACAGCGGGGCCGTTAATAGCACCAAAGCCCTGTGGAGAAGCAGGTTAGCTGTAATTATTCAGCTGATAGGTTATGAGCAGAGCAGGCCTGTCACACCTCTCCTGGTTCCCTGGACTGAAGGAATCAGAAGCCAGGAGGAGCGTTTGGATATTAGTCACACTGGCGGCAAGCGTCCCCGGAGAGGGAGAGAAAGAGCAGTATTAGTGCTCATGGATTACATACTCTCTATGGGCGTTTAATTCAGCCCCAGACTCAAAGGCCTGTATGTGTGCGATAACCGGTCAGACCTTATCTCTCATCCCATATATTTGACTAATATCTCTATTAAACTAGTTCACTCATATGCTAATAAGCTGCTCGCAGCCTGTTTAGGAATATATTTTCCAGTAACAGCTGGATGAAAGCTGACTTTGAGAATGAAAAACCGTTTTCAAGTTTGATTTATGACGGGCCGCAATTTACTTTTTATTTCATCTCACTTTCCAGACTCATATCTGTCGTTCCATTTAATTCTGATTTTCATATCTCACATTATCAACAGAACTGGCTGCACCTTTGCTGCCTGATAATATCATGTAGGCGAACTGCTCAGCAATTCAAAAATGAAATGGGTTGTCACTTAAGGTGCTCAGCAGCAGCACGGCAGCAGAATAGGGGCTCTCAAAATAACAATGGTAAAGTAAACAGAAGCACAGTCAGTACTTTAAAAGAGCACACAGTCTAATGTGGACAGAATGTTATTGTGGCAATGTCACCTGCTTAACAATAATGCTGCAGCATTTTTTGACCATATCAAGAAGCAATGATTTTGAGCATCTCCCATGAATGATGTGGACAGGTTGCCCATGACCATAGATCACCATCCCTCCACAGTTCCATCAACATAAGGACAAGCAGAGTCTTTGTTAAACTCAAGAAAACTGCATCAAAATACAGCAGCCCTCCAGACTGCATTAGATACGTCTGTCTTACGGCAGCAGCAGCACTGGTTTGAACATTTCTTCTTCGCTTAGTCTCGCATGACCAGCCTCCCTTACTTCGGAATGGGAGTCTGGGGACATTCGTCTTTCGTTTTGTAATAGAAATGGGCGGTGTTGCCACAGGTACGGCACGCTGTAAATCCTTAATTTCTCCAATCTTGTGGACGTTGCAGCTCTGCAATATAGCTGAATCAAATGAAATCATATCCATTTTAATCTTTTCTTTCAATGCACTGAACACTTCCTTTTCTGTTGTACTATAGACAACAATTTGGGGAACAGCAGTTCGGTGTAGGCGGGCGTAAGGCAAAGCTAATCAACCGTTGGTCGAGGAAGTACAGAAGTACACGGATTTGGATTCAATCACATCACTGCCGCTGGGAGCCAGCGCTAGTTCTATTACAACTTTCCTATGGGAATGTCCACAGGCGACAGAGTCAGCCAGCGTGCTGACATCATCGGCGTCTGTGTAAGAGACTATTCTTCGCTATGACAAGAAGACATGAGCTTCAAAACAGTTAGGTGACAGAGATTTTTAACGAGCTACATATATTATTACTATATATTTGTATTTTTTGGCATTGTGTCCTCTTAGGTGTGTGCTACTCATGGTCTGGCACCTGGTTGTTAGTCCTGATATCACCTGCATGCTGTGCCCATAAACGTCCAGAACACAGCAAAATAAAAAGAGAAAATAAGAAAATACAGTCTCTGGAGATAAAAGCACTGCCACACAATTTTAGTGGGTGATGATTGAGAGGGATTACTTTTGTATGAGTTTATACACTGTTTTTTTTTTTTTTTTTTTAATGAAAGTCAGGCAAGAAAACATGCATCTTTGAGAAAAGAGGCAGTAAACATATTTTACATAAAGGCTGTGCTACTCCACCATAGCCCCTCCTTTGCTTTGGAAATCATTTTACTTGTCCATCAAACTGAAGCACTTTTAGTCTAATTCCTTATGTAACAAACATAATTACTATCATTGTTAATAATGCATTGTTCAGGGCCTGGACTAATTATGTAGAAAGAGTGACGCTGTTTCAAATTTTATTATAGACCTGCACACATTATTATCATTGTTATTATTTCTTAAAATGCACATTGGCAGGTAATATAGAACACTTGAAACAAAGGAATCTCTGTTCCGGGCATTTTAATTTCTAGGAAATTATATGAGAAGGCAGCATGTTGTAGGAGAGTGCCAAGACGTATTAGAAATTAATTTAAAGGAGCTGTGCTGTTCACTGTGCTTCACCGGCGTGAGGGAAATGGTGACGACTAAAAGCCTGAAAGAGACTTTTTAGGGTATTTCAGGATTTGTGCCTGTTTACAGTGGATCTCCTTAGACCAGGAGGGAGTAGGTGGGACCGGGAGAGACGGTGGAAAATGCAGAAAAACATAATAAAAAAAATGCTGTATAGAAGTGATGATACACTCATAAACCATGCCATCGGAGTCTGAAGGCTAAGTGATTATATATTTGTAGGGAACATGCCAGGCTTAAACGTGCAATATGTAATTTTCTGCCGCTAGGGCAGCTCAAACCAAAACAATAACAGAAGACGGAGTTGGATGACGTCACGAAGTAGCGTGGGATCATGGGAGTTGTAGTCATATAACAGATACAGATCTGACGTTCCTCACTCCGCGAATTTACCGGCATCAGCTCAGCATTATAGAAACCTATCGTTAGATGTTGTGGTTAGCTAACCTCTGCTCCACACCGCTCCGCAGCGGAGACCGCTGGCCAGAGCAGTGGTGCCCCAGCGGGCAGCAGTGCTTGCAATACACTGGTGGAAATGATTAATATTTCGATAACATCAGCCAGATGTTTGCTTACCTGTCTAGTAGAACACACGCGAGGTCGGCGTCAAATTGTAGTCCTAGATTTTCACGAAGCTCTCTCCATCTCGGAAAGGCCACACCAATATTTATCCTTGATTTAGCTCTCTTCTTATCCCAAATTCTTCTGGGATCGCTTGGTTGACCTGTACGTTTCCGTTTTACCGGCTTGTTTATCGGGACAGCTTCAGTGTCAGAAGGTGCAGCAACCATCAATGCATAATCATGATCCATGACGCAACAGTAACGTTCATTCTCTGACATCTCATCCGGTCTGCTTCTTCTTCTTCTCCTTCATTTAATGTCTATGGTAACTGGAGTTACGTCGCCGTTGACATGCGACCTAATGACACAGTCCGTAACTTTTATTAATATTTCATATTTATCTGGGTTTGAAAAATTGTTGGAAACATTTCTGATAATCAAAGTACACAACTAAACAAAATATATAATATTGGTTCAGTCGTTTTTAGACATTTTTATGTGGAAAAACTACATGTTATACCTTTAAGCCATTGATGTCTGCAGAGAACAACACACAATGTTCCAACACGGAGCCCCATTCCTAAATAAAGTTGCTTCGGAGTGTACACCAGAAATATGCAGGCTTCCACATTTTTTCCACCCACAGAGCATTTAAGTCCACCTCTGGCTGACTCCTCACATGGCTCAGAACGCCATAATACAGTTGTTGTATCTTGTTTGTTTTTATAAAGGTCATACAGTATATGGGAAAAAACCTGAACCATGTCAAATGACCTGCTACATCAGCTGGTTGATGCTGTTCCTGTGAGCTTAGCTGAGCCCTCTGATAATGAAAGATTAGCACTCTGTGTTATTGATTTATTGTCTTATGTTATATTAAGACTTAGAAACCAACTTCATAACGCATGTTGTCATGCTGCCATTGGTTGACATGCAAATGAAGGCTATTGCACATCAGGCATGATGAATAAATGACAAGAAAATATGTAATGCTGCTTTGCAAAACTATTCATATTGGCAAATTTGTGTTAGTTGCAAAACTTGCTTAGGAAAATGTTTTGATGCAAATATTTGCCAGCAATGATGCACACTGGGATCCTATTGACCCAGATCAGCATCTGATGTGTGTTCTGTAGCCTAAGCTACTGTAAGCTATTTGATATAGTTTCCTTTCAATAAAATGTTTAAATTGAATTTCAATCATGAGAGACTCATTTTTATTGTAAAAAGAATATTTATTAACATGTGCACATCAGAATGAAAAATGTGGAAAGTCTTTGGCGATCAGACCCCGTAGAGATGGTATGAGTTAAGAAGGGTGATGAATCCATAGTCCAATAGCGAACCCCCCTGGGGTCTAGACACTGGTGGTGGTAGAGGTGGTGAAGATGAGATGTGAAGAAGATGGAGAAGTGCTGATGATCTGTGATCAGTGAACGCCCATAGTCAGCTGATTAGAGGAAGCGGTGGGAGTAGGAGGGAGAGAATTGTGAATGGATGAGCACAAAGAAAGTCTTCCTGATTGAACTTCATTTGAGCTGGTAAACAGCTCCAGAGTGTATACGTCTTGGGATTTTATTGTGAAAGGTAAGAATGTGAGAATTGGATTTGGTATGCACTGCCTTCATCAAGGTTAGAAGGAGTAATAAAGTTTGCTTGCTTGGTTTGAACTACAGAGCCTCTGTGTTGTTGTTTTATAACACTCATAGGTGAAACATGATTGGTTGATGCCTCGCAGTAATCAACCTTGTTTTGAAAAGTCAAGTCGCTTTTTTGCTGTGTAACACTTACATTGATGAAAAAATATATTGACATGCAAATTAATTGCATGAGAAAAATAACCAGTGTATAAAGGCATTTAGCTCTAAACACAAGGCACAGCTGAGTCATTAGTTTGCAGGTATGTTTCTACAGAGTACTGAACAAATTGAAGTCATAACCTGACAATTGTGCCAGGATGAATTGCAATAACTCTCTGAATTTTCATCTTAGGTGACATGGATGTCTATATGAGATGCGGTGCCAGTTGATCAAACATATGCTGAGATATTTACCCAGATAAGTGGAAAAAGATGACCTACTGGCAGGGCTGGGTAAAAAGTCAGGGGATCAACAAAGTCAGTTGGCTCCATCCCCTGGTGACCATAAATGTCTGTACAGAATGTCATGGCCATCCAGCCAGTATTTGTCTAGATATTTCAGTCTGGATCAAAGTGGTGGACTTTGCAACCTACATTCCACCAATATAGAGCCTCACTGCTGGTGTCATTCTGTCCTGCTGATTAATATCAATTCAGCTGCTTATAAAGAGAGAAAGCCAATCGTTGTAACATGACCCCACTGGTTTGGATAGACTCTTGTGTAAGTGCTCTTTTGCATCAGAGATCATTGAAAATAAATGCTTTTTGCTGGGAAATATTTCACTTTCAGACTGTGAACTTCATTGTAGTTTGAATGCAATGATCAATAGGAAGGGCTGGAGCAAATGCAACCCTCCTCTGCCTTCTTCATGCTTGCGTTATTTTTCTTTTACTCATTTTTCTTTACATTCCTCTACCACTTGTCTCTCTTTTATGTGATCATTTTATGGTCATGTTCTTTGGCTCTGACTCCTGTAGTTCTTGGTTCCAGGGCTCTGCTGATTTTGTTGCCGCCACACTATAAAGTGTGCAATAGCTTCTACTTTGTTCAGCCCTGCCTCTCCCTTTGGGGTTTGGAATGAAATCTTGCGTGCTGTTCTATCAAATCAAAAAGCCCTGACTAGACTGTATACTGCAGATCTGCCTCTGTGCCAGTGTAACTAAGACAAATTAACATGCATTTACTTTTCATATCCTTTCTCCTTCTGAGGAAAAACAGCCTCACAGATCGAGCTCTGTGTGACTTTGCAGACAGACAAGCGCATCGCTGTAAATCATGATGAGTAACACCAAGGCGCTTCTCACTTTTCTCCATTAGTGGGCTTTTGAATGAGTGCCTCTGGTCCACTCGTACCAAATCAAAAAGCTCTGACAAGGACAGCTGCCAGAGGGCCTCGTGTGATTTGCAGCGATGCCATTTTCTCTCTGGCAGCCAATACAGATCGCAAACCATGACAGAGATTAAGCTACAATTCGTCTTTAGATTACAGTAATTAAACTGTCAGAGCTCACAGCTGCAGTATTTCAACTGCAGGAAACATGCAATTCTTCAATGCTGGGTTATGAGTTCACTTTAAACATCTTTAGGGTGACATCTGGAACAAAACAGGCTCCATTAAAACAACACAAATTTAATGAAGCTGTGGGTGCACAGGGTTTGTGTGTCTGATTGTGTGTGCAGCCGAAGGTGGTTTCTTTGCAGGAAAAGAAATGAAAACAAATGACAGGAGAGAGCCTATTTTGAATATCATGAAGATTGTTTCCCCTTAACCTAGAGATCTGACTCCAGTAAAGGGCATTACATTGATCTGCTATGTGTGCCATCCTGAAGTGAACTGACATGCATTCATCCATTGTGTGTCTCTCTGACTAAGAGCATCAGCCAAACGTCTGGAGTATAAATATCACAAATTCCAAATAAAGCCCTGTCTTGCAGTAGCAGAGGAGAGTGTGGAGCAGCCCTGAGGCAACAGCTGGCACACATCTGCTTATGGACCACTTATAAATTATTAGGCAAAATGTCAGTCAGCCAGCTGTAGTTGCAGCTGGTGGGTCAAATACTCAGAAGCAGCATCCACCATGTTGATAGTGGTGGGATAAGTATGGATGACAAGTATTTGTCTGGGCCCTTGTACATAGAGAAAGAATACAGGTAACATGTCTGATGAGAATTATTATTATTGTGTGTGTGGACTCCTGTGGGCAAATTGTCTTCAGTCTTCACAGTTCAAAGAAGGGCTCATATTGGAGAATGTGCACACTAGAGGACTTGCAGCACAATAAAAGTGTTATTAAACCATAAATAACTAAACTAATGACATTCATTATGAGGCACGATATCACAGAAACTGACAAAACACAACTTTACGCCTACATTCGACAGCATTTTCAAACGTAGATAGAAGACATAACAGAGCTTTCACTTGAAAAATCACAACCACACATATTACATCTGCAAGGCATAAAAAAGTCAGGAAAAATTAGTATGACCAACCTCTGAGCAGCATACGTCACAAGAGACCTCTCAAGAAGAACGACAGCATCATTCATTTCAGCAAGTGCCACATTCAGAAGTGGCAATACCCTCTAAATAGTAAAGAAGGAGGTTGGGGTGAATGGTTAAGACAACAAAATGCCAGATTTAACACGAGACTATTTGCCATATCTGTGGTTAAGGTCTGGTCATGTTTAGACAAGTAAAAAGACTCAGTTAAGAATAGGTCACGATTGTGTGATTTTCAGCATGCTAGGACGAAATTCATACTTCTGCGTCGACGCTGGCTCTGTGTTGACGTAGAGCCTATACGCCGTACCCTCTGCTGTAACCTGTCGTGCACCTCCCCAGAAATGCTACTGCGTGTCACAGTGACACAGACCTGTCTATTTTTGTAAGCTGGAACCATTTCCCTCAGTGGAAATGAAGCTTTTACCTACTTATACTTCACAGATAAGAAAAATTGTGAAGACAATAAAGCCTCCACAAAAATATTTAAAAGTGTGTGTGTGATTTATCCTTCAGGGATTTATACTTCCGGATTTATCCTGGCTTCATATGAGCAAAGGAAATCTCCGCTCGTTGCTAGGCTAATTTATACAATTTAAAATGTCATAGGCTTGTGCTAATAACGTTAGCATGTTGTATTTGCTTGGAAAACGTGTTTAGTATAAGACAGTTGTTTTGTCAGTGAACCTTGTGAGTTGTAATAGAGCCGAATTTTGTAACGTTACCTTTGTCAAATGTTGCCGTTGTCCCTGGTTTCATATGAGTAGAGAGAAGTCCACTACCCGCTAGCTTAATTTATACAATACAATGTAAAATGCCATAGGCTTGTGCTAAAAACATGAGCATGTTGTATTTGTGGGGAAAATGTGTCTAGCAAAAGACAAATGTTTTGTCTGTGAATGCTGCGAGTTATAGTGAAGCTGATTTGTGTTCTTGTGTTTGAAATTGTCTCTATTAAGCCATGTTTAATGTGTGTTTAATGTGTGTTTTGAATCAACTAAATATTACAGCACTACACAGAAACCTCCACTGCTGACTAGTGTTCTGGAGGTGTAACTGCAGAGTGACACAGACACACCACCACACAAGTATAAATGCTCACAATGGCATAGGCCACGTGCATAAGTTACGGCGTTGCCGGACAAGTATAAATCCCCCTTATCATGTCTCAGTCATGTCTCTTCCTCATATCTTAGCTCCTCCTAGCAAGTATATGAGAGAGAGAGATGTGAGGACGATTAGCCAAAGCTGCCAAATGAGAAATCCTTGTTTCCATAGCGTCAGTCTTAGGC
The DNA here is from genome assembly GCF_041903045.1 of Epinephelus lanceolatus. Classification (NCBI taxonomy): domain Eukaryota; kingdom Metazoa; phylum Chordata; class Actinopteri; order Perciformes; family Serranidae; genus Epinephelus; species Epinephelus lanceolatus. Next base: position 38,912,466 of record NC_135744.1, on the reverse strand, counting down.
TATGTCAGTTACTGTGTCAAGGCGTCTCTCATGCACTGTTTGTACATATACCTACAAAAAGTAATGCAACACAGTTTATACATTTTCAACATAACCATAAGCCAGTAATTCTTGTATTACTCATGTATTTGGAAAGAATGTGATCACATGACCAGTGTGCTGACAGGAGCATGGACAGAAGATGTCATCTTAACGAGGCAGGTTGGGGTGGTGGATGGGTCAAACAATACAGGACTTTCCTCCAGGAGACCTGTGCTAGGAACTGTGTGAAACCATGTGAACTGCAAGACATTTTAAGATACGTTGTCTCCATGTTTCTTTTCCAAACTTTACACTGAGTACGTAACATCATTCATGGGGCGCAAATGTGCTAGATATCATATGAACTGTCATGCATTTTCGTAAGAAAACATACGAAGTGTTGCATGAGGATACATTGTTGTGCCACATGTAGAGATGTGGCATTTATGTCATGCCACTTGATGAAAAACTTTCTCTGAGCTCTTCCAGGTGTGTTTAACGTATTCATCTGTGATGGCGAAGGGTGAACCATTTCCAGGTTTCAGTAGAAGCAAAAGTTTTCATGGTTAATACAAATCAGCGTGGACTGTTGGTGGGACAACAAACGACTTTCGGTGGTGGTATAACAATGCCACTCTACTTCTGAGACACAGCAGCCATTACTCGCGTTACTCGAGGTCACTTGTCGAGAAATCATAAACATGGGTCACTTTAAGTGTTGGAACAAATGGCCAATGCTGATGTTTTTTCTTGTCTTGTTCAGCAAGAAGGATGAGTTGGCAGCAGAGGATTTATAGTGAGGAGCACAATGGTGGCCACTTATCTATCACAGCTGGCCTATCAGGGACTAGATCAGTCACCAAATTTGACAGACATAACTGCCGCCAACCTGTCAGTACTCGTATATTTGTTAAATCTGCTGCTGACTTCATAGAAATAGATCAAAAGAAAAAGGAAAAAAATGCTTCCTCAAGAGACTGAACTGTCTCTTTAACACAAGCAGAGATAATCTAGTGCACTAAAGCATGATTTTGATTGATGTACTTTTACATGATTTTTACTCAAACCCCAGGTAGGAAGACAAATCATGTTGTGGAATTACCCAGGATCCACGGTGTCAATATACAGCCATGAGGATATGTGAATACGCACTTGTAAAATCTTTCATTATTTGTGTGTTGAATGAAAACAGCCGATGTGACTGATCTCTAGCGCTGTGACACCACAGGCTGTCACCAACAACAACTGCAACGCAGACAGCTTCTTCAGCACAGCCAATGGCTTCTTTAAGCACAGACAATTTCACACATGAAAGATTTACACCCGAGCAATGGGAAATCCATCCATCTGAAGCCTTTGAGGTGTAAAGGAGTAAAAAAAATAGAGCCTGTCAGCCTCTGAGGTACGGACTCATGTCTGGGAATACAGATGGTAGCAGCCTTGGAGGTATGGATGTTGAAATGAATGAAAATACAGGTTCAGCGAGCCTCCCAGGAAAGAATAAATACAAATCCCTCAGCCTTTGGAGGTACAGATGTAGAGGGAAAAGGCCTCTAGCTAGCCACACACACATACACACACACACACACACACACACACACACAAAGTATTACTGTAGGGCTATCAAACTACAAAGAACCAATGAAAAATACATTTTAGTGGCCAGTACAAATTGAACACATTTAGGATTTTATTTAAAATCTTGCTTACTCAGTCACCCAGAGGGTCTTTTTATGTCTTAATCATCATTTTATTATATTTGCATTGGTCCTTTGTTCTATTAGCATGATGTGCATTGATGAGGGGGAATATGACAATGGTGTGTTCTGATGCATGTCAATTAGGTTTTAAATCAGGTTCGGCAAAATCCAAAGAGTGCACATCATAATTCGATTTTAGGTTTGATTGACTCTCAAAGGCACATTCAGAAAAAAATCCAATTCCCATTGGCTTTCAGGTCTGCTGATCTTCTCCATGTATGACATATAAAATACGCATGTACACCCACACGTAGTCCAACACACACACACACACACACACACACACACAGACAGACAAACATACTCCCCTTCGTGTGGCTTATTACTTGCGGCCAAACTCAAAACTCTAGGGGCTCCAGGTGAAGCAGAGTTCAATGATACCATCTGTCTGCAGTACATGGTGGCTGCAGTGCAAAGTGTAAGTCCATATTTGTGTGTGTGTATGTGTGTTCACGCAATAAACAGACAGATTGACAGAATCAGTGCTGGTACACAACTAAAATACAACCATAATGTCGTAGCAGTGGCAGTTTCCAAACACCAAAGGAATCAATGGAAGCAATTAATCTTATTCTACAAGACTGTAAATCATTCAAAGTAATTATTTGAACTCACATTAACACACATTGAACGCACATTAACAAATACTGGAACACATTTACAGCTTGATCCATCTGTTGCTGAATTAAAAAGTGATACTTACCCTTGGCCAAAATTATATAGACTTCTGAACATTACAGTAATATGTGATTCATTCATCATCTCATCCAAAAGCATGGGCAATAATCTGCTGTTACAATGGCCTCCGGCTGTCCGGGAAAGGCTTTCCATAGGATTTTCTCAACCTGACTGCAGGGATTTGCTCCCATTTAGCCACAAAAGTAGTCCCAGCTCACCTCAAAGGTGTTGGATGGGGTTGAGGTCAGGACTTTGTGCACTCCAGGCAAGCTTTTCCACGTCAAACTGGGAAAAAACATTTCTTGAACCTGACTTGGGTGGAGAGCCTTTCTTGTTTCAACATGACAACTCCACCACAAAGTTGGAAGCACACTATGAAACTCAACTTTCAACCCTCCTAGCTTTTAAATGGAAAGATTTTTACTGACGAGAAAATGTTAGCTTCCTGTAGAAATCCATTATTAACTGTGGTTTTCACAATAAGTGCTATTAAATAAAGCTTACAAAATCTCTCACTGTCAATGGCTCATGTCTGAGTGAATCATGCCCAATGACGGAGGCAGATTTTATCGCAATTATAGTCTTAAAATATTGGAGAATAAAGAACAAATTGACTGTTTCCCAAGTTCTTCATTCTGTGACCCAAACTGTCTGATTCCTGGAAAAAATGCCCATACAATTAGTCCTTTCTGCGGTGCATGGCGGCATATGAGGTAAAGCCCACAGGGCTTTGACAGCTAGTAGTTAAGTGGAGTAGAATAAGAGGCTTAAGGGAAGAAAAAAAGTTTGAAATGTAAATGGTTACATGAGGACAAAAGCACTACATTTAGAGAATTTAAAACTAAAAGTGTCCAGTTTTATAAAATGATTTATTCAGTACATTTAAATTGTTTCCTCCCAAGGCTATAAAAGTGAAATTAATTTCCAAAAGCGTACACAGATTATTAGTCAGTTGGAAAGAGCACATACCAAATGACTCAGTAAATAAAGAGGACAACACTGGACAATAGGCACACTATAATTACAGTCACGCTAGACAACCCCTTAAATTCTGCAAAAAGCCACATTCTTTCATGTTCCTGTGCAGAAACAGAAATGGACATCCATCAAAATCTGTTTTGCTAATTTATGCTGCAATTTCAAGTGGTTATTTCCAAATTTGCCACACAAAACACTGTAATTAAACCCACTTGCAAGTGCCAAGACAGACACCCACTTGTGAGCCATGTGAAAGTAGGTTTCATACTAGATTAACGAGATGAACCCTAATCTTTACACAGACATGTCCAGGGTTTGTGACCTCGCTGTGATGACTGGGCAATCTTTAGCTCTATCTGTGAATGGCAATAATTTTAGAGCGGACCTGATTTAGAGAAGATTTGTAGTGCGGGGCCTGGTGTTTCAACATTTCTAAGGCTGCAGGTTCTTAGAAATGTTTCCCTTTTATTCCCCAAGAGCAGTCACCTCATCCAAGCTTTTCTTTTCCTCTTCTGTATAGTCAATAAAGTTTGTTTTTTGCACTTCAAATGCAGAGAGACACTTTGACACAGCATTTCAGAACAACAATGATTCGTCTGGGCTCACAAACAGTGAAAGCTCTGTAAGACAACAGGAACATGGGTGGTGAGATGGGGAAGCTGGAGAAGTGGAGCAGAGGAGCTATTTCCACCAACCAGATTTAGCTGTGGAGGATTGCTTGATATGTAAATGGGACCTACACTGTATGAATGTTTCATTCAGGCTTGGCTGAGGTAGGGTGTGCATAGAAAGGGCCAACAGAGCATGAAATATACATCATAACTTTTGTGTGAGCGTGTGTGTGTGTGTATAAACTGCATGTCTATGGGTGTGTACTGTAAGTTAATGAAGGAGGATTGGTTTGTGTGTGTGCGCGTGTGTGTGTGTGTGTTTCACCATGTACTCACTGACACGTTATCTAGCGAGCGTGAACCCACATTGAGGTTATCACTCGTGCAGTAGAACCACAGTCTCTCCATAGAAGTGGAGATTTCTTGGTGTGACGCAGATAAGAACCTCAGATCACGCGGTTTACAGCCGGCTAATAAAAGTGTAGAGGGAGTCAGTGAGAGTTCACGCCTGCATGAATAATAGAGAAAAAACACATTTATAATCTTTGGATAAGCAAACAGTCCTCACAGGTAATAAGACAAGAAGGAACCAGCATTTAAAGACCTACAGATTCCACTTACAGTCATATAGTAGAGAAACGCAGCAGATTGTCATATTAGAGAAGATGGAAGGAGAACACTTGTGCTTGATAAATGACTTAATGTTTTTAATTGGATTTATTAAGACTGATGATCAACAGATCATTTCAGCACCAGTCATTAGTCTGTCATTGTCTTTAAGAAGTAATTTAGGAAATGCAGCCACTCTGATACACACAGATACACACCCCCCTTTCTTTCAACAGCCCACAATTCTGGTCACTGGACTGAAAGCCCATTTTTCCAGCCCATTATCCCAGAAACAAATGCCCATTGTTTCTCCAAAAATACACACTCCCTGCAGTAAGACAACTCCATCATCAGTAAAAAAGTTTGCATTACATTTCTGAAAACCATGGACGCTTTATATTTTTCAGCAACACTGTGATGACTGAGGGCTCTAGTTTCCCGGCGCGGCACAGGGTGGGGCAGGGTGGCGAACCCCGCGCAGAGCTAGTTTCGAGCAGCGCAACCCGAGGCGCGCTCAGTTTGGTAGTTTGGCAGACTGAGGTGCACTGAGATGGGTGTGGCGGCACAGCAGGGGGAGGTGTCGACAGATCCAGCTTGGCGCAGTGACAGTTTCGTGCCAATAGGCTTCGCCGAAGGTGCGCTAAAAGCTTGCCAGCTGAAACCAGGTCTACTGTCAGCGCAGGCGGAGCGCAGCCGGTGTAGTGGAAGTTTGGCTGACCGGCGGACAGTGCGCACACGTCACCAAAACCTCACAGGCAGGTTTCCAGAATATCAGGCACATTAACGATGCAATAAATAGCCACAAAAACCACTATTCAATGCAACTATCTGCAATCAGCACATAAATGTATCTCTATATCGACTGTCCCATCACATCTGATGTCAAATCAAAGGGGATTGGCACCATTTGGCACACGTAATGGAAACCCAACCTGATTTGATTAACACAGCTGCAAACTAATGAGTTCACATCCCTCTCAGCCAACCACAAACAGCCACAGCATCAGATAGGGAGTATATATTCAGCAACTGTCATCTTAGAAAAGTCAAAAGAAAAGAAACAGAGTGAGACTGCAAGAGAGAAAGAGAGAGCGCGCGTGCGAGAGAGAAACGCAACATTGATTTACAATTGTGGTGACCTCCTCCCAGGCTACCTTTGCATCATCAGCCCGTGGAGGTCTGCTCACAGTTCCGTACTGCGAGCTTGGACCTCCCGGACCAAAACATCAGTTTCCTCCTGGGAGGAGTTTGGCCGTCTGACGCTGCTGCTCTCTTCTGCCATGGCGAATTGAGTAAACTCTCATTACGCCTTCGCACATTTGATTGGTGTGATGTGAATCGAATGTGTAAAACCCACTCCACACCTTCTCTCCTCCCTCTTTCCGACTTGCGGAGGTAGGAGGGACGGAGGTGGGAAAGAGGAGTAGCTGCACCAGGCGCACGGTGTGCCAAACTTGCAAAATCCGCCTGGCTACACCCAGTTGGCGAAGCGCAGGTGCACTGCGCCTCCGCCTCGCCCAGTCTGCGAAACTAGAGGCCTGAGTGGTAAGGATTAGGCACAAACATTACTTTGTTATGATTGGGCAAAGATCATGTTTAATATCCATGATTGGTGGCCCTGAAGTTGCTGGTAAAGTGGTGGAAAACACCTCAATTAATTGGCTCAGATGCTGCTAGGAAATGTCGCGCAGGGTTGGTTAAAACACCTGGGATCAGTGGCTTAAACATCAACCCGGTCTCACTCCGAATTCATCGAAATCCAGTGCTTGGGCAGTGACTTGCGACATCAGACACCAACAAAACCATCCTTCAAGGTTGGCATGCAGCTGGTCGCTGTTATAGTTTAATGGTGCTTGGTAGTGTTAGGGGGAAACGTGGCTGGACAAATGTTAAGGCAGCGAAAGTCCAAGAGGGGTGGGTGGGAGTGGTGATGGATGGGTCCAACAAACACAGACTTTCACCCGCAAGAGCAACGTTCACATCCTGAAAGATTATGAAGCCAAACCCAGTTCTTTTTTTTTCTAAACCCAACCTCGTACTTTTGTTGCCTGAATCCAACTTCTTGCATTCATTGTTGAAGGAAAAAAGGCAGTTTGCAGTGTTGTGCCAATGCAGTGCATTTGTTTTGAAAAATATTATATGTCAACAGTAAATTTCCTGTAAAAACTGAAGTTCAAGACAATGCGTGTAACAGACAGAACTTGACACGGCCTCCCAGAGCGTTAACAACCAACGCACCTTGGGTACCTTGCACATCGTATCTGGATGTGGAAAGTCCATGAACAAACATCGATATGTGACGAGGTCAGAGTGAGAATGTTTTGTATACGTTGCTGAGAAACAACATGCAGGGTTCGTAAAAACACCCTGGGTTGGTGGCCCCCCTTTGGTGCATGTCAGTCCCCACTCTCTCTCTCTGTCTCCCCATTTCACTCTCTGTCCTGTCAATAAAGGCAAAAAGCCCATAAAAATAATCTTTAAAAAAAAAAAAAAGTAATTGATGCAGTGTTTGCCTGTATATCATGCTCCTGCCATGGTTCATGGGCAGGTAAAACAATGGGCAGGGGAAAATCATTGCACATGGTGGTTGGAATACTAATCATTTCACAATTAAAAAATTCCAATTGTAATCAAACTAAATGCTCAAAGAGAGCAATAATGGTAATTACTAACAATTTGCTTTTGACTAGGAGAGCAGGTGCTAGCACGTGCTCTCTAGAAAAAAAGCCCAATTCTAATTACAGAATGCTGAATGTGAAAGAATAACAGTAATAAGAATAGATAAATAATGAATAGATAAATTATGCAGAAGCTGACATCCCTGCAGAGCTATGAACATTATGTTTTCTGTGGCACTGCCCTCCCATCAAGTCATGGAAGACTGCAATTGACGTGGCACATTTTCAGCTCAGTGAACAAGCTTATCAGTCTTGAAGGAGTGCAAAAAGAAGTCACTCTTTTAAAAACTACAAATGATAAAAGTTTAAATTAGCCTTTTACTTTTACTTTTACTTTTACTCAAAGGAAAATGCTCGTATTTGACTTTCCCTGCTGATATTTTGCCCCCAGAGATTTAGCTCCAACAATGAGATGATTATGTTTGCCTCCAGAGCATCATGTCTGCGAGTGACATAAACAATGCATCTTGCTGTGCAGAGTTTTCTGCCTCAGGCGTGTAGCAGCTACCAATCTGCACTGCCGTGTAATCTCTCAGCTGCCATTCAGCAGCTAACAACCTCTGCAACTTGTGAACAAATCAAGCTCACACACTACTCAGCACCAGTGCAGTGTGTTGGCGGTGTCCTGATGAGAAGCTGCTCAGGCAGGAGCTCCCACTGCACCCTGAGCTGAGGACCATTATGTGGTTCAGCACCACAGAGCTTGTCACACCAGGCAGAGTCACAGTGGTGCGGATGGGTTAATTGGTTCTGTACTATTCAGAGTGCTTACAGTCTTTAAACAAAAGAGCAAGGGACGTGTTCACAAACCATCCAGGGGCTGAAAGTATCTCTTAAGTTAAGTTAAGAGTCCTAAAAATAAAAATCATGTCAGTCCTAAGTTTTTGGCCTACAAAGGAGTTACTTTTAATGCATTGTGAGTTACTCTGTAAGAAGTTAGATGCAGTTTAGAAGATCCTCAGTCAGTAAGACCTGCTGCAAATACTCCAGGTAATGCATCCAAGCAGCAACTTCTAGGGCTGAAAGATGAAGCCAGCAAGAGCATACTAAAATCTGCAGTTTCTCTAATAGCCACTTGAGGCAGGTACCTGAAAGTGAGTCGATACCCAAACACCCCTATGCTGTAATGCCCAACTTCACAGAAGAAATAAATATGTTTCCAGCCTGGTACAAAAAACATGTTTCTTCAGTCTAAAGCTAATTTCAACAGTCATGACAACTATAAAAAGGGTGAATTTCTATATAAGTCACCCCTTTCCGAATTGGCATTTTAAGTCTTTAGATTTATGCACTGTTAAATGCCATAGGTTTATGATAACAACATTAGCCTGATATATTTGTGGGGAAAATGTATCTAGCAAAAGGCAAGTATTTTGTCTTTGAATCTTGCAATTTATAATGAAGCCGATTTCTGTATTCGTTAGTAAGCCATGTTTAATATTTGTTTTGATTCAATCAAACTTTACAGCACTTCCCAGAAATCTCACTGCCAACTAGCACTTCAGAGGTTTAATTGCAGAGTGACACAGGAGACCGGTCTCACTCCGAAGTCGTCAAAATACGGTGCTTAGGCAGTGACTTGCGGCGTCAGAAATTAATGAAAAAAGACATCCTTTAACGTCGGCATTATACATGGCCAGTTACTGTATAGTTTAAGGGCGCCTGCTTGCATCAGAGGGAAATGCAGCGGGACAAGGATGAAAGTCAGGCTGTGAGAGTCCAACTGGGGCGGGCGGGAGCGTTGGTGGATGGGTCCAGAAAACATCAACTTTCACCCAAGAGAGCGGTGTTAGCATCCCATAAGATTCTAAAGCCATTATTTTGTCCTAAACCTAACCATGTGCTTTTGTTGCCTAAACCCAACCATGTGTGTTTGTTGATGAAGGAAAAAAAAGGTCAATTTGTGGTGTTGTACTGACGTAGTGCGTTTATTTTGAAAGAGACTGTGGATAAACGTTAAATTTCCTGTGACAACGGAAGTGTAACTTGAAAGAAGACAATGCATAAAACAGGCAGAACTTGACACAGTGTCCCAGAACGCCAACAACCAATGTACCCAGGGAACCATCCATGTCGCATGTGGACGTGGAAAGTCCATGACCAAACATCGATATGTGACGAGGTCACATTGAGAATGTGTTTGACACAGACATGCCACTGCACATGTATAAATGCTTACAACGGCGTAAGCCACTTGCTTAGGCTCTGCATAGAGCCATTTAGTAATTTGGTGACATCACGGCAGCTGCGTCCATTGTTTTACACGGTCTATCATCTCATCACATTTGTAGTATTGAATAACCAACAACAGTAAATACAAAGGTGATTTCATCTACCCGTCCATTAATCTCTCTAGCTCTAATTGCTTCATTTAATTTGTTTCTCGTGCTCTTGTGTATTGATGAATATTTTTTCTGACACTCATTGTCCAATGAGACCCAGTCTGCCTGAAATCCAGTGAGTAGAGCGCAGACAAATACAGAAATCTGTCATGTGAAATGACCAAATTTCTCATAACCCTGGAAAAAAAATCTGTGTATTTTTGTGTAGGACATTACCACATTATGGCATAAGAAACCAAGGACCTAACTGAGGGTATTTAACAGGTGCTGTAACTTATAATTTTTCTTGTATCTTCAGATTCAACAGATCATCTGGAGTACATCAGAGTTCAGAAATAAAGAAAGTAAAAGCTACAAAAATAAAACACAATTAATTTAAATTGTTTCAATGGCATGTTACACAATAAATATGAACAACACAGACATGTTTTACTCACTTTACTCACCAGATTGCAATTATTTAAGCATAGGAATGAAGCATAATTATTGATGACTGAAACAAAGCAGCTTAAAGGCAGCCAAGCAGTTTGTATTGCACCTGTTGAGACAAAAACCAAATGTATTCCATCTCTTTATTTGCCATTAATTTCCTCTTTTGATGGATTTGCTCTTGCTCCTTCTGCAAATGGATCTTCATGCTGTGTAGCTAAATGAGCCTCCTGAATTTTTCATTAATAATTTCTGCCACATACAGCCCCAATAGTTTCTGCACAGGAGGAAGAATAATAGAGCATAGAGAGCAGAGGAATTCTTGGGGAAAAAATTATGACTTAAAAAACGCAGACTCACACAAGATCAGTGTTCTCAGTTGAGCTCTTGTTGTTGGTACTGTAGGTAATTTATTGTGGAAGCTTTACTTTATGGGTCATGTGTTAAGTTGTTTGTAAGTTCTCCCTGTGTTTGCGAGGGTTTCCTTGGGTGGGAAAGGAAGACCTCCCAAAGTCCCATGACATGCAGAATAGGGGAAAAGCTGAGCATGAATTTTATCCTTTGTTAAAAGATATGGGCATTTATCTGACATGCTACTGATTTGCATTATCAGACAATCAGTGAGAAAAGGGACTTTATTAAAGGTCGGGATATCTCAGCGCGGTCTACATCAGTTTTGACCACTTTTTAAAAAAATCTGTATCTCAAAGTCACAAAACTTTCCAAAGGTTTTGGAAACCAAGCCAAGCCTAAATGATCAATGTATGAAATACACATTTGAACATGGCTGACAGACAGTGATTAACAAGCAAGCGTACACATTCTGCACCTGCCTCAGAACAGAAGTCTATATAAAGGTGCTGGAGAAATGAGTCCTGAAATCCAGAAATGAGTTGCAAGTCTGCACCAGGGTTCCCGCATTTCAAAGTCAGTGGGTTTTTTTAAAGGGTTTTTGGTTAGAAGCCTGAAATAAGGCTTTTTTCCCTGCAACATAAATGTGTCAGTATATTAGTACACACCCCACTTGTAAAATTTGAACCTTTTATGTTTCTTAAAATGACAGGTGCTAACAAGTGGCTAAATGAGATAACAGAGTGTTAGTATGTATTTTTACATCTCCACTGACCAGTGGATACTTAGTCAAGACCCCCTGGGGATCATGTTCCAATATGGCAGACATAATGGCGTCAGAAGTGCTAGGCTTACTGATGAACGGACAAGTAACAACTAATTTTAGTTAAATGTGTCAAGGCACCATTTTAGGTAAAAGTATGCATGCCACCATCCTATATAAGCTGTGTGTCTCTCTGTTCACACTTATCACATAGCTTCTGCATGTAGCTGTTCATCCGAGCTCGTAATTAAACGTGCATTAAGAAAGAACTACGTGATCGGCCTCATCCTTGAATTCTCCAGATCATCACAGAAACACCTACTCTCACAGAGGTTTTCTGAAACATTACACTTCATCACAACAAATGCAGAAACTCATCCACTTATTACAGCCTTGTTGTGTTTATACCTGCGCTCATGCCAGTGGCGGCTGCTGGTCTTTCAAGGAGGGGAAGCTCATTTTCGGCCTACATCATAAAATGTGTCCGTTTATTTATAAGTAAATTCTACCCTCTGGGGCTGCTGCGCGAGGCTCGTGTAACCGCCTGTGAGTGATTTGGGACGGTGGAGCGGCTCACAGCAGCACTCGCTGCTCGTTGGGGACAGTAACTGCAGAGCGACAGAAGTCAGAGTCTCCAAACACGAGTACAGTCTCCAATAACACCAGAAAAATATGCTAGATTTGTCGCTAGTCGTTTTTAACAAAGGAAAAGTCATTGAGAGGATTGGAAAAGTCTCCAGATCAACTCGGAACAATGGAATGAAACTTGAAAAATGCTCCGGTGGTGGTTTATATTTCAAGATCGCTGATTCGCTCATTTCGCTGTCAATCAAAAAGGGATTCAGCCTCAGACAGATCATCCAATCATCATGCAGAAGCCCAGCGTCCAGGCCAGCCGAGGCCAGCCCACTGCCCCATAGACCCCCAGAGACGCTGAGCGTCCGATGGGCGGGACAAAACCGAGCATTTATCCAATGACTGTCTAGTTTCGCTGCAGTGGAACAACCCACTCTATGCTTCCCCATTGAAGTCTTTGGACGCTGAGCTTCGACACTGTTTAATGCACTGTGACGCTACGGGAATGAATGAGAAGAAAGTCGCGTCAGTGACCTGTGATAAGTAGCTGATTCTGAACAAAAGTTGAACGCGTTCTAGCACATATTTAGTTAATGAAATGTAAACACAACAGTACATATTTGACCACTTATTTTTTGACAGTTTAGGGGAAGCTGAGCTTCCCTTGCAGTCTTAGAGCAATCACCACTGGCTCATGCAAACTACGTAAACTCAAACTTTCCCAACTGATGCAACCATGACTACTAGCGCTATTACGTTATCTGACACAATGCTAGGAGAAAAGGCTTTTGTAGAAGAGGTAAATGCGCAAAATGAATAAGTTGAAAGCTTAGTGGTGTGACACTGAAGTCACGTGACCGTGATGAAGTGCGTTTATAGCCTATCATTAGAGCTTTTCTTCTGCTGATAGCACTTACACTTCAAAAATCATGAGTGGTGTTCATTTGTGGAGAATATCTTGCTGAATGAATCATGCAAGTATCATAAACTTTTGTTTGCCACAGAGCTTATTTTCTGCAATAATCCAAAATCTAATGGAAAAATACTATTGGCTTTTTTTTCAGTGGAACCAGGGGCTACGTTAACTTTGGGGCTGGCCTACAAAAAAAAAACTCTTTCCAGTAGTAATGCACTCTAGTATATAATTTAAAGAGAGTCAAACTAGGCCAACATTTTCATGCAAATGTGAATCTGTTTCCACAGTCTTTGTATTTAGTCAGAATTTGAATTGGGATGCATCTAATTAATACGACTGGTAGTGTAAAAGGCACACTTTAGGTCTTTCGCTTGTGGAGGAAAAGAAGAAGTGAAGATGAAAATTAAGACAACAGCACTAAATAGTTGAAATCACTGTTCCACTAGGCTAAGCAGCTAACCAGAGAGCATGTTTGCACTGACCGCTGAAATGGCTAAACAACTATAGGACACTAATAAGGACTGGCTGGAGCCAACAGTGTTGGACTCACAGCCAAAATGACATCCAGTCAGTGACAGATGCTCAACAATGGCTTAACAGTGTCCAACAGCCAACCTGTCCAGTGTGTATCATGCCAGGTTGGTTGGTTTTGTCCTGTACAGTTAATGACAGGCATTTGCACAAGATTAAGGCTGCCTTCAGTCCAATATTAGCGCTGCATCAACACATGTGGCCTCCTCGGGGGGTTGGGGGTGGGGGGGTCTACAGGAAGAAACATTATCTGGCGATACAGCCAATTAAATGCACATTCTGTTTTTACTTTGTAACATGAACATCAGTTCCACCAGTTACCTATGAATGTTGACCTGGGGACAAAAATAATCTTTGCTAGGACAATTTCCCTGAGTTGTATAATGACCCACTATTGACGTATGATGAAATTTCTCACACATGGATGTATTACTCAAACCAGATTTCCTGAAGCAACAGCATGCACTGCCCTTCACTATTCTTTCCAGTCTGGGCAGGGCCTAAGAACACCGACATCCTGTAGAGGTTTTACAAATCACAGAAGAACCTCATGATTCTTGGCGAACGCCACTGAAGCCCTGTCCTCAGAGGTAAATTGCCCATTAACATTTCACCTCATGTTTCAGTCATTCCGACTAAATATTCTCTGCTGCACCGAGGACTCTGCTCATCCATCATACTCAGAAAAACATATTAGCTTATGTTTTTGACTTGTGCCTCAGTATGAATTATTCAATGAGCTATTCATTATCCTGACTGAACCTGTACGTAGAGGACGATCTACGTCTCAACTTCTCCTTTCTCTGAGGAGTTGGGAAAGCTCTCAGAATAATTGAATTGTGGTCTTAGAGAGTTGGTGTTCTCTTTCCATCCCACTGCATTAAGCACAAAGACAACTGTACTCTGCTGCCATGATTCATTTAGACACAGGTGATCTTAGTCTGCTGCCAAACGCTGATCTGGACCACAAAGGACAGTCGTAAAGCTGCAGGCTGTTCTCATGCATTGTTTGTACATATACCTATAAAAAGTAATGCATCACAATATAACCCCAGTAATTTTTGTATAACCCATGTAATAAGGAAGGCTGTGATGACATGAGTAAACAAAGAAGTACTATGAGGAGTGAAAGTCCAAGCAAGGAGGCAGTTTGGGCTACTGGAGGAGTCAAACAAACACAGGACTTTCCCTCAGGAGACTTGATGAAACAAAGATCTTTAAGTTATTTCAGGGTACATAATCACCATGTTTCTTTTCCTGAACCTTACCTGTGTAACTTTAATTACCTAAACCTAAAGATGCCAACCCATGTTTCTCTTCCTAAACCTAACCTACATAATCTTATGTTTAGTACATCATTCATCCAGTGCTATTTTGTTAGATATTGTACATACCGTTGTATGTGCATTTTTGTAGGATATCATACAAACAGTTGTATAACATCATATTTTTACTTGATGAAAACTCCTTACAACTGGACAAAGTACCATCAGCTTTCCCTTCACTGATTCATTCATTATCCGTAACTGCTTATCCCATCAGCTTTTTGATGCGCAAAAAAAAAAAAAAAAATATATATATATATATATATATATATATATATATATATATATATATATATATATATATATATCATGGCAGCTTTTGACTGACTGATATATATATATTATCAGTCAGTCAAAAGCTGCCATATGTTCAGGATTAGACAGCTGGTGGAAAGACTGTTTTTAGTGATGATAGCTCCAGGTATTTAAATCTGATTAACACTGAAATGTGAACTATTCACTGTACAGCTTTGTGTAGTTGTGCAAAAATACCTCCAAATAAAATTTTGTGTCATTGCTTTCAAAAATGAGGCATACGAGTGTGTTCTGATCGGGCACCCTGACTACAGGACATCTACTGAAATGACAGAAATATGGAATGAAAAAAATAAATAATAAATATGGTCCATTAAACAGGATGCCATGAGTCACATATTTTTTGACCCAATCATCCACCACTAAAGTTAAACCTCAATATCTTGTTTTCTATTTCTGCACAGTAAATATAACCTAAGCTTTCAAGTTGTTAGAACTCCTTTGACTAAGTTAAGTAACTAAAAGTAATGCAATAAGTGATGTAAATAATTGTAGTGTAATTAGTAATGTGTTTACTTTTTTAATGAGCAATAAAGTCACTGGTATTTACTTGCAGTAATGTTCCTTTAACTTTTATGTTTTGTTGAAATTGGCTTCATTGAATTTCAAAATCAGTGTTGTTTTTCCTTCACGTATTTTTTTCATTTTTCCTAAACTTTTTAAAACCTAATATGTATTTGACAAAAATCAGACTTGCTCATTTGATAAACAACACAAAATATGACCATGAAGCATTGTTATGACACCAAATAAGGAAGTATTTCATGTGTTATATTTTATTTCATGTGTTATTTATGTCATGATGCTAGGTTTTGGTTTTATTTTCTATTATCTCGAGGACTTTGTTTCTAGTTTTTCTGTTTGTGTTCCCTGTTTCATGTTGTTTAGTTCATATTTAATCAGCTTCCTGTTTAATTCTGTGGGTTCTCTCCTCATGTGTCATGTCTGGTTTTACTTCCTGTCTTTGTGTGTTTTCCCGCCTGTTTCCTGCCACACCTGTTTCGTTAAGTCTTGCCAGTTCCCTGAGTCTTCCCTTCACACCTGGTTTGTATTAGTCTTGTCTACTCCACCCTTGTTATCAGCCAATCCCTGTTTCATTCCTGGTGCCCATGTCTTCCTTCTCCAGTTGTGTCTTGTCCTTGCGATTAGTCTTCTGTGTATATATAGGCCTACCTGTGTTTCCCTTTGTCCTTGGTCAGTCCGTCTGTGTACTTCTGTACTACTTTGTTTCTGTTCCTGGTTGTTTTTTTTGGTTTGGATTTTGTCTCTGCTCCTAGATGTTTTCTTGAGTTGCCTGCCTTTTTGAAAACTGCTATTATTCAGCTACATTAAAGCTCGCTTTCTGTTGAAAACTGCAAACCTGCCTATTTATCTGCATTTGGGTCCACCTCTCCTGAACTGAAACGTGACAATTTAGACCTGTTACGAACAGACTGATATAAAACAGGAATCCAGATTCACATATTGGGAGGTGCTGAATAAAAGCGTACTCTCATCCCCAACCACAGATATGAAATCCAATCCATTCCATTGAAAAGATCCAGTGTGTAGGATTTAGGGGGATATATTGGCATAAATGGAATATAATATAGTAAGTATGCTTTCTTTAGTGTATAATCAGCTAAAGATAAGAATCGTTGTGTTTTTGTGACCTTAGAATGAGCTGTTTATATCTAAAAAGGGAGCAGATCCATGTCCACGGAGTCCATCATGTTGCACCGCCATGTTTCTACAGTAGTCCTGAACAAACAAACCATACACTGGCCTTAGATAGGGCTATTTGAGTCTTCGCACTGGCCACCATACTTGACCGCAATGAGTCAAAAAGTGTCGGAAAATCCTCACATTTTTAAGGTGAAATGGCTTTATTCAGTGTTATTACCAGTTTAAATAGCCAGGTCCATTTATTTTGAGAGACCTCAGTGGATAATTCAGCTCCTGATAAAAAGCTCCTGAATGTCACGGATCTAAAGTTATGAGAGAAAAATATGAACACACATTAGCAGGTGCTGGGCTTGTGGCCTGTCTGCGATAACCTGAAGAGTGACACTAAAGGAATCCTGGTCTGAAGTTCACACTTGGCACATGGGAAAAGTTTCAGCTGGTTGCAATCTGCCTTCCCAGTGGCGAGAAGCCACTACACCCTGAACACTGCTCCTTTAACCATGTTTTACAGCTAGTTAATGTGTAATTTTCTGTGGCAAATTTCTGAAATTAAATCAGTTCAAACTCATGTTCAGAAGCAATTTTCATAAATTAGGAAAGCCATGACAAATTGAGCTGATAAAACAATGTTAAGCATGTTGTCTGAGTTGTTTACAGCCCACAGATTTACTCTATGCTAACCAATCTTTTTTCATCCTCTCGCACCACCCCATGTCCCCACTTCTGTCATCAACAACCTCCACAAACTTAAGAATGACATCCCATGGCTCAACGTGATTCACTCTGCCACAGGAAATTGGATTGCATTTAAAATGGACCAGGAATATTTAGATACAGACAGACAGATGGATGCGCATACCACGCTGCTATTTGAGGTTATTCAGCAATGAAGTAGCCACAGTAATATGTCAGGACACAGAAATAAAATGAAATTGTCACTACACTGTGTCTCATTCTGTTTCACGTCTCTCTCCACGGCAGCAATGTCAGTCAGACAGAATGAAAATGAAAAACTTTGTGACTCAAATTGGATTTACACTGATGAAGGTCATTTCACTGGGAACCAAGAGCAGACTAATTCATGAAATAAGGATTGATTCCACAGCTCATTTCTTCTACTTCAGTCTCTTGTGTTCCAGCTCCACAATCACCAGGCTGATGATATATATATATACTGTATATTTCTCAGAATTACCAAACAATATTTGACAATCATTCTCCATTATATGAAAGACAGTGTCACCTCAAGGATCACAAATAGATTGTCTGGCCTCAAACTTAGTTAAACATTGGCATCAAACAAAATATTATAACATAAAACCATTCAGTGTGGAGTAATGTGTACTGTATAAAGAGATGTGATGCCTTCATAAGTCCATTTTTATTATGAACAGACAAATAAAAATGCATTTTTGAATACATCTATTTTTTAATGTCATGTTAAGCTGCATTTCTGCACAATTTTGGTATAGTATCCTTAGAACCGTACGTAATCTGTACGGACATGTACCTAAACAGTGATTTGTTTTTTTACTTTCACTGCAGGCTGTACTCTTAATGTAAACTGGGTTGTTACCAGATGGTAGTGTCACTGCTTCATCCATCTCTCTCTGTATTCCCTCTTCACCGATGATGTCTGCACTTCGCTGATCATCATTGAAACGGGTTTGCGCAAAATTTTCAGAACAAAACAGAACAGACAGAAGTGGATGCTCCACTTTTCTTTTTTTTTTCTTCAAGGGAGGAAATAGAGTATTTGCAGTTCCAATAATCCTGTGCAAATTCCATTCCAATCATCATCACTAAAGCCTAGTTTACATTACACGATTTTCACCAAGATTATGACCTCGCAAAGGATCTTGAGAGCCACCTTGGGTCAGAGGTGAGTCGGCAGATAGTCTGCCACGATGAGTCCTCATGTGTGAACAAGCCCACAAGCAAGTCGCCCCCTTGTCTGCGACTGGGACTGGATATCTGGCATGCTAGAAACTAGGGTTGGGTTGGTTCTTGGTAATACCAATTCGGTTCGGTACTCCGTCTTGGACCGGGTTTTTTTTTTTTTTGAGACCGACCGGACCGCATACACATACATACCGCCCGGTAAAAGTGGACATCCGCAAGCCCTGTGCACACAAAGCACGACTGCGCGGACTCCGCTCCGCGCACCAGTGTCACACAAAAGACTGTTCGGCATGTATTTTTCACATCGCGGGAATTTTCACGGACATTTTTACACAGAGACCGCTCCGCTTATAGTACGCCCGAGTCTGTGGGCACCTGTGTGCACAGCGAGCAGGAGAGAGAGGGGGTGGGGCAGGAACTGAGCTAGGGGGTGCGAGTGCGCATGCGCCGAGGCCTCTACTGTAGCCTGGAGTTTGTTTAATAGTGACGGGGAGTCGATAATGGCGGACAATTTAGTCTCAAAGAAATCAAAGAATGCGCCACTATGGCAACACTTTGGCTTTGAGCCAGACAAAGGAGGCAACCCTTGTTTGCACTGATTGAGTAAACTGCAAAATTTATTTGTAAGGAATAAAAGAAACAACTTGTTACTGTCACTCTGTTGTCCTAAGGTCATTTTTTATTTTAAATGAGTCAATTGCGCCCCCAAGTGGCGAAAATCCGGTATTACCAACTTGATGCGGATTTTTACAAAAAACTGACTTTTTTTTTTCCTCATACCGACCCAACCCTACTAGAAACTGGAGAAGTCTGACACGACTGACAAAGAGCATCAGCCAATGAGAGGCGGGATACGTCCCACGTCAGCCAAGGCTATTCAAGAGAAGGCTGAGACTCGGGGTCAAACATGGGGGGATTGCACATGCGCAGTAAAATCTGGTCTGCACTTCCTCAAAGGCTCAGTAGATGGCGTGAGACCGCGGAATAAGGGGGATGTTTGTTTCATGGTCAATTTGTATTTTTGGTTACATTTGGGAATTTATGAATGATTTGAAAATGTTTGTTTTTTCAATAGAATTTAACTATTATGGCAAAACTGATGATCTGTGCTCTGGCTTAACAGCAAAATATATTGTGATAATATCTAGTGTTACACTGAAGGATGATTCTCAGAATCAAAACCAATGACAACAGCCCTAGTTCTTTACCAGAGGCATTAGTTTAGGTTAGCTCCTTTATTAAGGAAGAAAAACAAATTAAAATGATATTGAATATTTGATATTTCATTATTGTCTTGATGTCACACACCACAAAACACAGGAACAATTGCAGGACAAAAATGATTTATTTTGCGTTTTCACACACAGTCACCACACAAATAACAAATGAACTAAAAGTTTGAGGAAGAGCTTTGTGCTGGAAACATCACACAGCAAAACAAGAGGTATTTGATCTGGCTCCATTTTGTTGGTTCTGGGATATGTGCATGCATGTCATTTTCACAGCTTATTACTGGACTGTCACTGGTGGCCTGCGTTGTGGGTGAGAATGACAGAGATGCAATTCCGACAACTTCAGGCAGTCGCCGTCCAGAAGTCCAAGCAGACCGCACCAAGCGCACTCCTTGATCGCCTGAGCGGATCCTGCGCTTTTTATCTAGCGCCCCTGCTGTCACCCTCCAGCATCGCAGCTCAAGTTACACTGCACATGTGCAATCCCCCCATGTTTGACCCCGTGTCTCAGCCTTCTCTTGAATAGCCTTGACGTCAGCACGCAGGAGGACGGAAGAAATGTGAGGAGGACAAGCCGCAGGGTTGCCACTTGCCAGGTCCGCTTATTAGCCGCGACTTTGGGCTTAGAGGATCATGGGGAGCGCGTTGTGATTGGACCCAGGCCCTGGAGGCAGATCTGATTCAACACTGGGAAGAATATCCATGCCTTTACGATGTGTCCTCTCCAAGTTAAAAAACGTAGTGTGGTGACGTCACCGCGTTATATCTGGGGCTCTGTCCGCGAGGGCTCGGTGGAGAAATCTTGTGGTGTGCACACAGGTCATAACGCAGTTGGCGAGACTCCCGATGACAGAAACACACGTCGCCAGGTATGAACACTCAAAAGATTATGATAGTCTCCAAATCAGGGTGAAAGTCGTGTAATGCGAACTTGCCTAAAAGCGCATGTTATGCAAAAGAGAATAAAAACAAAGGGAATGGTCAGTGTTGTCATATTGACATTTAATTTAATAAAATTACTTTTTCCAGTAACGAGTAGTGTAACTAATTACTAATGAAATTTCAGTGGTAATATTACAATTACCTCAAAACCAAACGACTCATTACAATGTTACTTTTGTTATCACATCACTACTGACTTGAAGTACAACAGTCACATCAGCAGACTCATTTTCATCGTCAAAATCATCGAAATCATCGTCAAAAAGCAGCAAGCTAGTTGGAAACACCTGCCTTAGTGGCTGGAAATGTTCCCATCACTTTAGTTTTGTCAGGAAGAAAGATGACAAGAACACTGTTGCTGCAGGTAGTTGCACTAAAACTCTTTCCACTGCAAAAACACATCTACAAACCTCCATACCTCTAGTATGTAATAGTAAAAATGAAAAGGCAGCAAAGCATTCTTTCACGTTATAGTTGTAGTTGACTGATTGCCCTGGTTACAGTCCACTGCAAGAAAGCCAATTCACTATTGACTAATCTACAGACTGCAGTGTTTCCAGCTCCATCTTAGTCTATCACATCAGTGTGCTAGATACCCCAGAAGGGTGACAAAAAATGGGATGGTAACATCCACAGCCTTTCACCATGGAAACTGAAAAATAACCTTGGTAATGTGTAACAAACTGAACTGAAGCAGACTAGACTTATTGGTGGAAACAAGTTGATGTGGGTCAAAGTAATTTCCTTCTTTTTTTTTTTCCAGAATGACTTTCAATATCCAGGCCTGAAGTCGCTGCTCCGAGCTGTGAGTCACATTTGTAAACGGAGACTTTCAGGGTTTACTGTTAATTATAAAAAGTCAGCGGGCAGCCACAGGAGGCATTTATCCAGCTTGTGAATGACTTGTGATCCACCGAGAAAGATATTTACTGCAGGAAAAGCAATTAGTGAGTCATTTAATAGCTTACACTTCTAATTCAATTGTGGATTTTGAACGTTTCAAGAGGATGTTTGCTTTTTAGGAATGTACACAGAGGGTCTAAGGATAGAAAGTGTCAAAAGCTGTTCAGAGTCTAAACCCCTCTGAGGCAAATTTGACATTTTAGTGTACAGCATATGAACAAAAATTGACTTAGGATAGTGTCTCAGTAAATTCAACCAAGGGCAGGTTGACATCCCCCACTAGTGTGATATATATTTTAATTAGATTAGTGACAAATTACTCCAACGTGGCTGATTGATTTTACAAATAGGCTTCTTTTTTTAATACCTGGACACCTTTGCTAAGCATCATTGAGTAAAACTGCTAATTTTTCTTCTAACAAAATATTCTGCTTCTCTATTATAAACTCTCATTTCCCCCCAGGACCACCCTGTGATGATTCGAAGCTGCTGCTTTTTTATTTCATTTTTTTTTTCTTTTCCAAATGTCATTAAAAAAGGGCATTTAAGGGAGCATCTAGCAGGATGGTACAAGCTGGTCTAGGAGGGATTTTAAAAGGCCTCACTTCCCTTTCACCCGTTTCTCTCTCCATCTCTGTCTCTCTTTCACCCTCAGGGATTTCACCCAACCCAGCGCTGGCACTGAATACACAAAACAGAACACAGCTCATAGGGTAAATAGTTACTGAGGCAGCAATGAGAAATATTTTGGATCTGCTCAGGGCTTAGCAGCCACACTGTAAAATGATACAGCAAAGCAGCATTAGATGTGTGGCTTTTAAACCTGGAATAGGGTAAAGAAGTGGAGAGGAGCTCGGAGAAAACATGAAGGAGGACGGGAGGAGGCAGAAGACGACAAGGTGAGATTAAAAAAAAAAGAGAAGTGTGTATAAAAATATAGCAAGAACAGGAGAGAAGGTATAAAAGGAGAAAGACATGAGAGAGTTGGTTTGTTTAGTGCGATTGCTGGAGCGTGAAATGCAAAACAAATTCCTATGCATGCAGACAGTAAAGTATTATGTTCAAGGGAGAAAAAGGAGAGGTGGTTGAGGGAGCGTATCATTCCTGCGAGATCTCCTGGCCTGTGTACTCCACCCCCCCAAACACACCCACTATCTTCACAAATAAAGACCAGGATTTTTTTTTTTCCTGTTCTTATTGCTCAGCATTCTTATCAGCTGGCACCAGCAGGAAACCCAGATGTACATACATAGAGCTTACATCAGCTGAGCCTTTATTTATATGACACCTTATGTACAAGATATGCAGCAAATTAGAACATAAATATAATTCAATGAAGACATGAAAAACAGATGTGGAGGGAAACAAATCAGGGAAATAGAGATCCACTGTTAGGAAGTATTCATGATTCAAGACAGAGCTATGAATACTTAAAGGGAAACGATGGTCACTTTTAAAATATTGATATTTTCCTGGAGGCCATATAGTGGTGTTATGTTATAGGTGGAATTTTAACTTTTGAGCTCAGTACAGTACAATAACATAGGATTTATGTTAGAATTAATTTTATATATTGTGCAATATTATGTGTAACATCAAATGTGGTAGGTTATTGCTATAAATATGGGTCTATTTGTCCATTTTTGGCCAGTCCAAGCATCAGTAGCACAACGCCACAAATACACAAGCATTAAACTCCACTCTGATGAGCTCCCGTGTGTGTGTAAGAAGCTGAGCCCCACACACAGCCAAGCATAACTTGCCATAACTGACAACAAAAAACTCAATATGAGACTATTTATTTATGTTATTTAACAAAAAAGACGAGCACTCAGTATGACAGTCTTGTGCGTTTATGGCACACGTTGTTTAGCCACAGGCGGGGGAGTGACGGACAGAAGTGCAGATACAACGTCAACCACCCTCACCACACCACTGCAAAGTGCAGCAAAACCCCAGAAGCAAAACCCACATAAGAGTTTTATATAAATACAGCCTAATCCACGCAAAACATTCACAGACGACAAAAATAAACACTCAGGTAAAGGCTGCACCAAAGCAGCAAACACTGAAGAATAGGCTACTCTCTTAAAGGGGCAGAGACATTTACTTGAGACAGTGACAAGGCCAAAAAGATTAGGAAATGTTTATTTTAGACAGATTTACATATTTTGGAAAAGTTAAATAAACATTAAGAAACAGCTTGGAAAAGGGACTTTTTTTTCTTAATGCATTGCAGAGCATTCGGACGGATTTTTTTATAACTTTAATGTAGTTGGAGTGAGCACTGAGCAGCTGTATTATCTAAGAAAACTGAAGAATCAGATCAGGACTCAGCCCAGGCAGACACTCAGTATTAAATGACTTGGATCAGGATTGGGGACAAAAAGAAAACTTCATTGGGACATCCCTAGTACATCCCTTAGCTACAGCACTTATTTTTATGTGGCAACTTCTGGGGCTGAAAAGCCAGCGCTGAAGGGTCAAAAACTGCAGTTCTTTGAATGGCCACCTGAGGCTGGCTGTAGAGGTGATTAAAATGCCCAGTTTTACAGCAGAATCAAACATGTTTGCAGCCTGGTACAAACAAAACAAACAAACAAAAACCTGGAAATCCAGATGCCCCGCCCCTAGCAAATTCGAATTTGCTCTGCACAGGGATCTGGCCCCGACGAGCAGAGCCCAGTGAATCACCATCGGACCAATCAGATCAGTCTATCTGACAGAGGTGGGCTCTGGGCGGGTGTAACATGATGAGGACAGCGCTGCGTCGTCAGAGTCGAAAAGTAAACAGCCAAGATGGCAGCTGCCGAAGGACCGTGTCCATTCAGTTTAGCTTTGGAAGAAACACTAAGCCAGCTACACTTATCTTTTTCCTTGAGAGAGGAACAGAAGACTGCCCTAGAAGCCTTCGCTTCCTGGAAGGACTTTTTTGCCGTTTTGCCGACAGGATACAACAAAAGCATAATATAGCAGTTAGCCCCACTGTTTGGCAAACAAATGGGGCTTAGTGCAACCTTGTTTTTTGCTCTGATTGGCCATCATGCTATCCAATTGCATGCTGCGGCATTTGAGATGCCTCAGTTAGTGCCTCCCCTTGGGTAGGAAGGGTGTATCGGTGAGGGCCAGACTCAAAATCTTTCTAGATTTGAGTCTGGATTTCCAGGCTAGCACAGGGGGTGACTTTTTATAAAACTCAGATGTTTAGATTTTATTAAGGCTTTAAGTTACATGTATTTAAGGGCAGGGCTGCTTGACTGACTCACTACAATCTATGAGTCAGATCCACCCCTCACTCTGCCACAGCTAAAACCTCTTGTCCAAATAAGCTCACTTCTGGCCCCAAAAATCCTTGATGGCGACGGCCTAAACGCCAAACTGCCAAAGAGTCCACAAACCAATGTGTTACATCAAGGTAGCTGTGTCCATTATTTTATACAGTCTGTAATTATTTTACTATCTGACTAGCTTGCTACCAAAACATAATATGCCGTGCCAATGGATTTCTCTGTTCCAATGGACAGCACTTGCATAAACTGTAACTACTGGAAGACGAAAGAAGTCAGAAAGGTATGACAGTCTCCCTGTCTCATAAGAGTTTTTATGACAAAATACATTCAGAAAGTGACAGCATGTTTATTTATATTGCAAACGTTGAAATTCTATACTCCATATTTTCACTGGCAGGCACTATTTACTGTCATGGTGCTACTAGTGGTTTCCCAACACGTCCTAGCGATACTCCCAGGCTGCAGTATTTTTTCCACTGTGTTATGTAGCCTTCAGAATAATGTCAATATTTTAAAAATGCCTTTTGCTTCCCTTTAAATTTGGTCTGATTTATGGTAGGTTTTTAAGTTAATGCGTAGGATGTCTTTGAAGCTGTGAACAGACTGAACTGTCCTCGAGTGAGCTCCACACACACTAAGGGCCTCAGCGTTCTTTATACAAAGTGATTGTTGGATTGTCTAACATCTGAAGCCCCCTCTCCACACCTTTCCTGGAATAGGTTTATATCATCAGCATCTACCAGGTAACAGCAATTGCTACTGCTTGCATATTAACTTGAAGCCCTGTCTGACATGCTGCCATCAACTTGTCTTCCAGGGAACACCTGAGTATGATTTAAACATGGTCTTGTGCAGTCCTGAAACCCAGGATGAGCTTTAACTTCATCATGTGTCACTTGCAGATTACATCAAGGACAGCTGCTATCTCATTAAACTGGAATCACAAATTAATGCACAAGAATATCATGAGCACTGAAGACCTTTTAACTTGTATAGTAGGAAAAGCACAGGTGTTCCTAATAATGCTAATGATGGCTCTGCTGCTCTATTCAAATGTTCCAGTGAGAGTGACAGTGAGCCAGCATGCATAATATCAGGAACTTAAATCAAAGCTGCTAAATTGAATTTAGACATTAATTTCATTATTGGCATCTGTGCTTCTCCTTCTGTGTCATGTCAAACGCCTTCTGGGAAAAAGCCCTTTTTAGCCACGTGTTTGTTTCTTCTATGGTCTGCTAATTGTGTGTATAACATATGTGTCCCATGGAAAGCAGTGCCTCATATACCAGTCCAAAATGTGAAGAAAATGTAGTAGAAAATTGTAAACAGGAATGATTTTCACCTGGGAGACAGTGTAAACAAACCACTGACTAAAACAAATGTGAAAATAATTTGGATTTGTCAATGTAATGCACTGAGTCAATGACAAGATGGGCGACAGTCTTAGTGCATTTGAGATTCCCATGCCCTGCCTGTGTCAGTACTTTACCAAAATGTACATCCAATCTTTGACAGAAAAAAAAAACTAGAGAAAACTTCCCGACAGGATGTTGGCTCAACCGAACAGCTTGCCTGACGTGCAGATTTGCATGGCGTGTTGTTAAAATTTGGGAGGTGTACACGTTGACTCCTCTGCGAGCATCTGCTATAACATCCCTTTCTGCATAGGTTTGCAAAGAAGCTTACATGCATCTCTGCAGAGGCATAATTCCAGCTTAACGTGTGCATTAAAAAGGTCACTGACAAACAAGGCCAAAGTTGAAATTGATTTCACTTTGAGCACAGCAGCCAAGCATAAAATCTGAGTTGGGCCTAACGCCAAAGGTACTGCCATGAGATTTGTTGCTTTGCTTTCTGTAGTGAAAAACAATGGCTCGCAAAGCAAATCTGCCACTGATCATCTGTCGATGGCTTTAAGGACATTTCTCATCAGGACTTACAAGGTACCGTGTAGGATTTAGTTGCATGTAGCAATTCGATTTCCAGCTTGCAATCAACTGAAACTTCTCCTGTGCGGCAAGTGTGTAGGAGAATTGCAGTGGCTAATGTGAAAATGCCAGTGGTTTGATTTCTCTGATCTGCACTACTGTAGAAACTACATGATAGACTCCTTGGAAGAGGACTGTGTGTGTATGTAGATATAAATGGTTCATTCTAAGGTAACGAAAACATGATTCTCATTTTTACGTGATTATGTACTGATGAAAGTTATGAATATTACATTGCATTTCTGCATTTCTGCAACCTAAATTCTACACATTGGACACTAAAGTGCCTTGGAGAGGACTTTATTGTCAATTGCCCTCCTCCAAAATAAGACAACAGGTTGATTGTATAAGCAGCCTATTACAACCCATATTTACCTTATTGTTAAGTAGTGACCTCTAGTGGCCATAGAAATATGACTAGAGCAGTGGAGGAAGTGAGGGGACACAGCATTAAAGAGCCATTAAGTGTGCAGGGAGGAAGTCAGTGTGGTGGACAGGTCAAAAACCACAGGACTTTCACCCAGGAAACTGCTGTTCGTGTTCTGTATGAAACCAAACGTCAACACTAAGTTACTACTGAGTTTTCACTGTGTAACATAGTGTGTCATGTGACATATGTTACGTTACGTTAGTAACAGACACGTCTTTCTAGACCTAACCAAGTAGCTTTGTTGCAGCTGTGTCCACTTCACGTTCTAAAGCATTTATTTAAAACAGTTAATGTTAAAGATCATATACCACTAATTGCCATTTTGGTACGAAACCATAGGAGCACTATTTTAGGAAACACTCCTGTGGGTCAAATTAGAGGGTAGGATGAAACGACTTATGTTGTCATTAGTTTCCAATGCTTTGCAAGCCGATTGCTTGTGGCAGTACTTTGCTGAAATGCAGCCTTGTCTCACTCCCAGGACTTCGAAATATGCTGCTTAAGCCTGGACCACACTGCCTGCATGAGCAGTGCTTGTGCATCGCAGAACATCTTGTGTTTTTTTTCAGCACCCTGTTAAGAGGTTAGAGCGGTGCAGCTCAGGAACAGTTCAGCTGCTGCTCAGGTGTGGAACATCTAGAGAATAGGAGGCTTGCCTATTGTCCACATGACGCCCAAGGTTTTCAGCAAAAACAGATTGTGAAAATTGTTTTTCAATAATCATATTGACATCATACCACTTTTCACTACAGTTTTGATGTCTGTATCTGTCACAGCCATTTGACAACATTTGATGCAGTGGCTTCTAATTGTGAAATATTTGCGTGACCATGTTGTTGACATGCAGTGGCTTGCACCACTCCATAAATGAGCAGAGTGCGCCGCAGCAACAATGCTTTATGTGTGAACACCAAAGGCATGCAAGCCTTAGAAGTTTAGCAAGGTAGCTGTCACACGCTGCTCACAGAGGTAGCGTGGCCCATGCACTAGGCTTTCAGTAAACTCCAATGTAAATGGTGCAGATGGAATTACATCAAAGCAGCGAATGTAGTATAAAGAAAACCAAATTAGCTTAGGGCGGATGCTGCCAGCAAGCACAGGACTTTGACCCAGGAGACGAGTGCTTGGGTCTTGTGTGAAACTGAAAGTTAACACTGAGTCATTCTGTCACATCAGTCATTAGTCACATGAGTGACTGACTAATGTTAACCTTGATCTTTTCCTAACCCTAAACATATAGTTTTGTTAGCTATAACTAACCACTGACCCTTTCTTAATCATGTGAACTGACTCGCATGACCTAGGGCAAACCAGACCTGTTATCACCTTGCATCAAGATGAATGCAAAAGGCTACCCCTACTGTCATTATAATACCATCAGGGGCTGCTGCCCAAGTGTCAAATATGAGGAGTAGGGATGGGATCACATTGCTGAAATATGCATCCAACCTCTAGAGAAAACTTCCCGACAGGATGTTGGCTCAACCAGCTTGCTTGACTTTCAGGTTTGCACTACATGGTGTTAAGCTTTGGGAGGTGCACATGTTAGCTCCTCTGTGACCCTCTGCCCTCAACATCCTTCTCTGCATGGGTTTGCAAAAACGCTTATATGCATCTCTGCAGAAGCATAATTTCAGTTTAACGTGTGCATTAAAAAGGTCACTGAAAAACAAGGCCAAAGTTGAAATTGATTTAACTTTGAACACAGCAGCGAAGCATGAAGTCTGAGCTGGGCCCAACGCCCTAGGTACTGCCACGAGATTTGGTTGCTTTGCTCTCTCTATTGGAAAACAATGGCTCACAAACTCATTTTAAAAGGTTATATGGTAAAACCATATAATGTTTAATATTTTTTTTTTTTTAAAAAGTACACAAATTCACATGCATGATTGTGCATGCCAAGTTGTTATCCCTGCTGAAAATTTGCACCTAATCATTAAACACTTAAGTATTTGTTGAAGGTAGAAAAAGGGGAAATATTCAGTATTCTCTGTATTCAGAGCACACACACTGTCTGCTGTTTTATTAAATGATGAGTCACAGTGACAGAGACATTGGTTCCCCTCCTACACACATTCCTGTAAGCATGTGGTCTCTAAATAAAAAGTTTGAGCTCTACTTTGGAGTTCAGTTTGGATAATCAAGTCTTTTGTTTATTCATTTTCCAAATATAATTTCCTGCTAAAAGAGGCAGATATCCATGAAATATGCATGATCCCCCCGAAAAGTGGGAAGAAGCAGAGAAAGAAAAACAAACAAAGAAACTGTGCAGTAGAGAAACACGGGCAGCACACACTTCAGATTTATTGGTAACCTTGGAAATGAACAATGGAAACAAAAGGCTGTTAATGAGTGGAATAAATGAGGATCTAATTTTTGAAACAACTTCTCCCTTCTCTTGTCATTTCTTGAGTTGCTAGCGTGTAAATATTCCTTCCTCTTACAGATAAGATTTTTCTTCTTTTCTTAAAAGCTCTCAACTTGGGTTCCATTTGCTTGAATAGAGTAACAGAACAGGATGCTATCTTTAACCTACGCATCACCACAAGCTGACTGAAAAAATGAAATATCAAAACTACTGGATGGAGTCTGCTGATAATGCAAAGAGCCATCCTCTTTTTTGTTTGTGTTTGTGTTTTTTAAAAGCAGATCACATTTAATGTTGCAGGACCACCCTCTGCTGTTCACCAGTTTTCATGAGCTATTCTCAATCTGTTACAGCCTTCCACGCCAAATGCAGCAGTGAGACACTTTAACTTAAAGGGAGAATGGGAGTGCTAAAGGGGTGATGCTTGTTTTACTACTGTGTAAAATGAGACTGTCCTTCTCCAAAATATGGCCACATATGTTGTTTGTGCAAGTAGCAGTTGTGATCCATATTTCATTATTGTTTCGCAGCAACCTCTAGTGGCTGTTGCAATTATGACGGGAGTAAAAGAGAAAGTCATGTGATGTGGTATACAGAGCATGAAAGTCCCCTTGGGGCTGGAGGGACTGGAGGTCAAACAGTCACAGGACTTTCATCGAAGAGACTGGTGTTTGTGATTCGTGTGAAACCAAAACTTTATATTGAGTTATTTTAACAGTGTAATGAAGTATGTCTTAGTATGCTATGTGACATAGTATGTCACATAAGATGCATCACATTGCATTAGTATCAAAAATACTCCCATCAAATCCATTTTCATCTGCCTATCTGGGGCCGGGTCACAGAGGCAGTAGGCCAAGCAAAGCACCCCAGACGTCCCTCTCCCCAGCAAGGCTTTCAAGCGCTTCCTCTGAGACTCCAAGGCGTTCCCAGGCCAGATGAGATATGTAGTCCCCTCCAGCGTGTTCTGGGTCTGCCGCTGGGCCTCCTACCAGTGGGATCTACTCCGAGCTCGTATCCGCGATCTCATTCTTTTGGTCCCAAGTGAGAGCTGCGTCCACATTCATGGTGTAAGGTCAAACACGTTCTTGATGGGTGGTGGCCTCCGCCAGGGTTGCCCCTTGTCACTGATCAAAAAATACTTATTTTATGCCAAATCATGATGCATTTTCTAAACCTAACCAGGGAGTTTTATTACCTAAACCTAACAATTTAGTGTTGGTAAAACTGCAACCATTTCACAAAGTTAACCATGTGTTTAAAACTGCAAGTGTTAACCTTTGTGGTTGTATGTATTGGAGCAGTGGTTCCAAACTGGTTCAGCCACAGGGTCCAGATTTCTTCTTAGTCAGGAGTTGAGGTCCACACAGTTTAATACAGCATCATACTTGCATTTGGCCATGTCGTTTGCTGTCTCTGTCAAGCAGCTGTCCGATAGTCACTTTGAGATAAAAGCTCTGTGCTGGAAATTCACTGTACTTCAAAATAAAGTGTGTTTTTTACAAACCTGACATGTT
Organism: Epinephelus lanceolatus; assembly: GCF_041903045.1. Classification (NCBI taxonomy): domain Eukaryota; kingdom Metazoa; phylum Chordata; class Actinopteri; order Perciformes; family Serranidae; genus Epinephelus; species Epinephelus lanceolatus. The sequence goes on along the minus strand of NC_135744.1, from coordinate 38,881,346 downwards.
TGCAGATTACTTGTGGTCCATTCAACCCACTGTTGGACTGCAACCCAAGTTTGTCCAGCATAGAACCGCCTATAGGATACTCACTAATGTAGAAAAAAGTTGCAGATAAATCCAAAGAATTATGGGGTTGTTGGCTTCTGGAAAGTGAAACTGAAGTGTAGGGAATTAAAATGCATCAGTGGCTTCACTTTGTATGAAGGAGCAGCTGAACAAGAGTTGGAATAGAAGCTGTACTTTAAGTGCCTTAGTTAGAAAAGGGTAAATCATCAGCTGAGAAGGAGTTGTGTGCTGTTTGTGTAAAGAAAAAAAAAGATTTTCTTTTTTCAGTTTACATAGCCTGCTGTAAGCTGCTGTTACCTTTTTGTTGCTTTAATTTAAAAATCTAGCGTGCACCCCAGTAAACACTTTGTTTCCATCTGGGGGCTTTTAATGTGAAAACCCTGCTTACCCAAATGTAATTTCTGGATAAAAGGTTAAAGATTTTCCACGTCAGCAGCAGTCACAACAGTAATTTGCAGGAGAGCAGTAGTGAATTTGAAAACATGGGAATAGTGAGTCCCAGCAGTGACTGAAAGTGATGCTGGAAAGTCAGATTAAGGAGCTTTATTGATCTGATTCCTTGAACATGAGGCTGCATGTGTCAAGCCAGCTGTCAGCATGAAACACACACACCACCTATAGAGGGTATGCAATGACATCACTTTTTGACGTGGTGCTGAGATGTAAAGGGGTCTGAAAATGCATCACTATTAGACAAGCTGGGAAGTAGAGCTGGTTGCCTCACAAACGCACCAGTGGCCGCGACAAATGGGTAAAACTATGATGGGAGGAAATCAGAACATCTTGAAATGTTAAGACCCTTGAGACCAACATTCATCCATATCTGACTGTATCAGACAGTCAGTGGACTGTGGATGCTTAATGTGGACATAAATTCAGTTTCCGGACACATAGTAAATGCATTTAGCGTCACTCTACGGAAGTAATGTTGCATGAGCCTGTGTTAAAGCCTGAGAGCATGCAGATGCCTGGGGCCTGTGTTACAGAGCGAGATTACATTTGGGCTCCGAAACTAGGTTTGGATCTAATTTGTAGAATTTTAATATAATACTCGCATGACCAGATGTACAATGAAAAAGTTATTGGTCCCTGTAATCATTCCTCCTCTTCATAGCAGCCGTGAAGAGGCCCCTTTATAATAGAACTTCAACGTAAGAGACGGGCGACAAAATGCACATTCAAGAGCGTATCATCCACTTTTAGTCCTGGTAGTCTGTATTCCGTCTTCCTCTTTTTGGACGATATGAACACAAATGGAGATCATGGTGTGCACATTTGGAAAGTCTCTCCTTGAAGGGGTTCATGATGTTGCACATAATTATAACATGAAAGTGACAGAAGCAGTGGTAAGAAGAGTGCAATAAAGGGACCCTCGCCTCAATACGTCTGGCCAGTCGCTGGCGAAAGTTGTCATGCTCGTCGATTTGTCTGTTTCAAAAAAGTTACAAAAATCGTCAAATATCCAAACTGTGCCCTCGTCTCAAACCTGCCTCTGCAGAAACAGAGCCCCAGTTCCTATTAAAATGTAAGTTTTTAAATTAAGCGGGTTAAAGACAATCTCCAGAGATAGAATGAATTTTGGGAACACAACATCTATCCAGTTGGTAAAAGTGAAGGGAGAGTAATGCATTTCTGACAGCCGGATGTTAACCGTGTCACATCAGTCCTCTTTGGGCAGCACTGATTCACCCTCTGTCACTCAGTGATGGAATAAAATGATAGAGTGGCATGCGTGTGTGTCTCTCAGGCAGACAGACAGGTTTGAGAGGGAGATAATTACCATCTATAGATTCCCTTCAGACTCCTCAGAAAGACAGACAGAGACTAAGAGAAAGAGACAGGAATAAATTGAAATAGATAAAAGAATTCAAAATGAGGGAAAGTGAAGACGAATAACTAAGAAGGGCAGAGAGAGAGAGACATCAGTGCTAAGTGCCGAGGTGGTAAGTTTCATTACCCGTTATTAAAAGAGCCACATATTATCCAGGTCAGGGCAGCAGAGAGCTCTGCACAGCCTGGCTGAGAGTCCTCTGGGTCCTTTTAAATTTAAATGGGCTGCTCGCAGGTGGCAGGAGACGAAGAGAAAGGAGGCATCAAAGACGATGAGGGAGAGGGCATACGAGACTTAGGTTAGGAGAGAGGGGAGTGCTGATAGCTGCTAATGCTGTTTGTTTGTGGGAAGGTGAGACAGTGTGAAAACTTGGGTACTTGCTGTAGTCCCTGATTGTTACTGCAAGTTTGACCAGTTGATATTACTTCTCCACACAAATGTGTCTCTGGTGTATCAAGAGACCCACAGAATGTTTAATACCTTATCTATAAGACAATGCATCTTCCATAAAGTGAGTCTGCTTTGCTACTTTATGTGACATCCTACGCAGTTTGTAGCAGAGCAACACCTCCAGCCAGGTGACCATCCCCACCCACAGAATACCTAGTGAGGCCCTGTTTAGACAACAGCAGTTTCTCTAAAAACGGAAGAGTCTGTCCTTTGCATTATTGAAACGATCCCCGTTCACACGGAGCCGCAAAATCTACTGGAAACGCTGTAGTATGCACGCCAGGCCAACGGATGGCAGTGTAAATTTGCAAAGCAACACCACGGCATGACACCACGTGCCTGCGCTGAAGCGCCTTCCTCTACAACACAGTGATTACAAACCAAAACAAAGAAGACACAATGGTGAAAGCACGCACAGATAACTTTGTCTGCATGGACGACGAGGTGGAGTTGCTACAGTAACAGATCTACACTTTACTTCATATCAACAGGGTGAGCAGCACAAACAGAGCTCGGCATTGTTGTTGTGACGGTCGGTATGCCTAGTGACTGGAACCATAATGCGCATGTGCGCAAAGTCTCCGTTTTCAGAGGACCTGCATATTGCAAGTTTACATGACAACAGAGACGCTGCCGTTTCCAAAAAGTTGCACTCTGGAACCTGTTTTCAAAACGTTGCGTTTTCAGGCACCCAAAACGCCACTGTCGTGTAAACAATCAGCCAAAACGCAACTAAAGTTTACCGTTTTCAGTTGAAATCGTTGTCGTATAAACAGGGCCTGAGTCTGCACTGCTGTCCACAGTTTTTTCCGTTCTAGTATTCTATTTCAGTTTTATTGATTTGTATTCTCACAAATAAAAAACTCAAAAGATCAATGATAAGCTTAGTAAGACTGTAAGTCACAAACAACACAGTATGACACTGCTAGGTCAATGGCCTCGGCATTAGATACAGATGCATCCAAGGCACCCTTCAGTGTCAGTATGAGAGGCAGCAATGGTGCGACTTTTTTTGACGCTCCAAGCAACCGCTCTCGTATGAAAAGCAGGAAAGTTTGTGTAAGGGGGGAGATCTCCAGACTTTCACCTGGAACTGAAAACCAGTCGAGTTGTTTTAATATAACATAATGTGCTAGTATGTGTAGTTTACTAGCACATACACCGGTGACATATGTCATGTGACGCTACATTACATTAGTAACAAACATACTTATTTTAAGCTGAGCCATGTTATTTTGTTCTAAAACTAACCACATGATTTTGTTGCCCAAACTTAAGGAAGTAAACCTATAAACAATATTTTTTTTACCTACATTCTAAGCACATTTTGAGATGTGACTGCATGCATTAAACAAGCAGAAACTGTATATTTCCTCTATTTTGAAAGACACAATGCATGTAACGATTATAAATTAGCATGTCATCCCTGAGCATCCAAAAGGGACGCTGGAGGGCTACCTTGCATTGAAGTTTGACTAAAGCCCTACTTGGACGGGATTAGTTTTACATAGGTACGCGGGGTGAAGTAATAATTACCAGAGATTTTAGTCCCGTCCAAATGTGCCATGTCAGTAATCATTACCGCACACTGTCAGTAAAGATTACCGTGACTTTTACCTTCTGTAAAAGGGTCCCGGACAATTACCTCAGGTAATACTAATCCCATGCGAATAGACCAGCAGTAAATATGTGTGTAGATATTTCGTCATATCCTGTTTACAAGTGGTTTGTCATGGATTTTCAAGCATGGAGGCTCTTGAAGAAGCACTCAGTTTTGCACTTCACAGTCGGACAACTCTGTGTGAAACCTCAGGTACTGTGGGCCTACGACGAACACGATTCAAGTGTGTTCGAGTGTGGTACGCACAGGAAGCAACGTCATACGCACATGACGACAGGAGGGGACGGCGGTGTGTGAATGGATTTACCCCTCCCACTTGTTGTAGTTTTACTGATATTTCTTATCGAATTGGCCATTAATATTACCACCGTCCTGTGGTAAAGTGACATTACCCCACGTGCCCATGTAAAACTAATCCCGTCCGAATAGTGCTTAAGTCAGTATCATAGACTGGGTAAAATAATGGACAGTGATTTTAACCATTGGTTGTGGACTGCCGTTTTGAAACCTTGAGTTTGGCATTTCAGGCGTCGCCATCTTGTTTTTTTGGAGCTGGAAGTTACTTAATTTGGATGACAGGGTGAAGCTGTGGATGTTTGAAGCGTGGATCTTATCTATTCACTCCCCATACAGTTGTCATGATTGTTAAAAGTAGCTTACGAGACCAAAACTGCTTTTTGTACCAGGCTGTGAACATGTTTATTTCTGCTGCAAAGTTTGGCCATGGGTAGTAACTTTGTGTGCGAGCCAGCCTCAGGTGGCCATTGAAGAAACAACAGTATTTGGCACATCTGCATTGGCTTCATTTTTTAGCCCCAGAGGTTGCCACTTGATGAGTTGGGAGTAAGAGGGTGTTGGCTTTGTGAGTACCAAGTGGTGAGGAAATGGCAGGCAGTCCTCAGTGATGAAGCATTTTTACCATCAGGACAGAAATACAGAGTTTTCAGTGTAAGTCTATCTGTTCCTCATTGCTGGTTCATTCCTGTGTGACATGACAATAGTGTCCTACAGTATTTACACTATCAATGCTCCATTTTAGCAACTATTTAATCACTTTTACTCCCATGATCCACACAGATACTCTACCTTGACTACTGCTTTGTTATTGGCTAAGTTCAAATTTTTACTGATCATCACCTGTAGTGTGATTACTTCTGCACCAGTCCAAAGCTCTTTCAGAACTTTTAAAATGATTTTTGTATGCATGTGGCACTTTCAAGGACACCAGCAGATAAACTAAAAGAAAAGAAATCCAACCCAGGAACAAGAGTAATATAAGACAGACCACTGCTTTACACAAAATCTGTCTGCTGGTTGGTGCAGGAGTATTCAGTTTACCACAAAAGTAAGGTGACATTGCTCCAACACTGTTTTTACAGCAGCAACAATTTATGGAATTCTGCACAAAGAGGCTGTCAAGATGAAACATGTGTACCCCACGACCGCCCTGCAGTTTATGGACACAATTACTGCAGACTTATGGAGTTTTCTCCAGGATCCAACCTGTTTCAGTGCCAATCTGTAGCAACCAACCAAGCAGCTGAGAACACAAAGATGTCTGCAGTGCGTAATGTACAAAAGAAAAACCGTGACTGTGGACAGAAACTGTTTTTGTTTGTGCCAACACCAAAGAGCAAATCATTGTTCTGGTTCAGACCTCAGGATTGAATCATTCCAGCTCTCAGAGCCTCACAGTATGAAGATGGGCAGCTTCCTCCAGCACACAAGCTCAGAGCTGAATGCTACTAACCCAGCGCCAAATGGAGGACAGTCAAAGTAAACAAGTGTCCGGTGAAGAGACAAACAATTTGCAAGCCAGACAGAGCCAGATATTTTTTTCTTAGGAGCTGGCATGAAAATATTCATGCTTTGAAGACTGTCACTGACTAAAGGCTGGTTTATTATACAAGATGTTCGCACAGATTTTTCCCTTTAAAAACTTTTGACTCTCATGAGTTGGCACTAAAATACCAGTAACCATGTCTTTTTAGTGCTTTTTAGGCTTACAGATTTTTGTGTGTTGTTATATTTGTGCTTTTATTTATATTGAACTCCCAGGTTGCTCTAATCTGACCATATTTCAGTGTTTCAGACAATCCTTCTTAGTCGCTGGTTTATGATGTTGTTGCTTGTTTACAAATGCATTATTTTCGTGTGTTTGTTGAGAGAAAGAAGAGCAGGCTGACAGAGGAATCTGCAGCCAGCTCGCCCAAATGAATTTGTAGACTTCTCAGCAATGAAAGCACTCTGCCTCTTAATTTCGACATAATGGTTAAGGATGATTGTACTGACCTTTTGATGTCAATCCAGTGAGAAAATGTAAAGGAATTGTATTCGATTGAATAAAATAATTTCAGAGAATTATACAACCTCATAAGGTTTGGGGCAGAGGTTGTATGTTTCAGTCACACAACTTTGCATCAACAGTTTGTCCTCTGCCATTCAAATGCAAGATCATACAGTTCCTACATTTAAAATGTTGCTGCAACTATTGATTTCAACCTAGGCTGCACTTGAGTGAGGTTAAGGGGAAAAAGCCTAAAATGCTGGCTACATGTGTGTTGGCCCTCTTACAACACTGATGCTGTCAAAGATGCTGGAGCCTGCAGCCATCTGCTCAGGCTGCAGAGTGACCTGAACCCGGAGGATATTGGGCAACCATGACAACACAGAGATACAACCGATGGGCTTTTAGAGGCAAAAAATAGATATTTTTACTAGTCAGTGTCTTTTAAATGTTCATGGAATTAAATAAATATGCATTGCTTTTAAAAGCGCTACATTAATGAACTGTGGGTGAGAAAAATTACACAAAGAAGCCATATTAAAGGTCAATAAAACAAACGTGGCGGGGTGGTATATTGGTCTCATCCTAATGTTTCCACACCCACACACACAGCATACAATGTTGTTGTTCCATTAGCCAGAAATTATCTCCCTTTACTGTGGAAAATAGCTACTTTAAATGACTCATTTCAGAGATAAACTCTAATTTCAAAGGTTTGGAAAGGACCTGATTTTCTTGAATAGAAAAAAAGAAAGTGAATTAATGTTAATTGCAACAGATTAGCTGTGTTTATTTATGACCACAGGGCTGTAATCAGTGCATTGATTTATACTGATGCAGGAGAGCACGAGGAAAGGTATAGATACTGTATGTGGGGTCTAATTTAATTTAGAGTACTGACTGTGAGCATCCCAATGTCTTGTGAAGATTTTCTGTTTGGTGTTGATGGTGGTGTTAGGGTTGGGGTTAGGTTACAGGGTTACAGGATCCCTAACTCTGGGTGTTAATGAGCAAAAAGAACATTTTGTATTATATGTAGGGTTTTTTTAACTCATAATATGGTAACAGTTTATAAGGAGTGGCAAAGAATGGGCCAAAATTTGGTAGGGGCCATTTTGCTTTTTATTCTATCTGACGCAAATTGGGCAAATTAACAGAGTGGGACCTTTTCTGTAAGAGATCATTTAAAGGGGAAACTGTATGTTTCAACCACAAAGAACTAAAACTAGATGGCAGTGGCTCACACACAAGGCAAATGTGCCCTCTTCAGGATTCTCACCAACACTGACTTCAAAGTTACAACACCTCAAAACCAAAAAACTCAAACCAAAACATGTTGTGACACTGGTGGATAATGGCACAATAAATGAAATCAGGGAGTGGCAACATCTCAATCCCAAACCCAAAGCAACCAACCAGCTCAGACACACTGACAGGTTTTATATAAACTGACAGCACCTGAAGGCAATGATGCCCAATGACCTGTTCTGCCCACCAGCAGACTGCATTCATTTATAAAGGACTGAACTGTGCTAACAAAGCCCCAAACTAAAAAAGCAACTCATGGTATCATACACAGAACACCTGACTTTATGCAGAACATTAAGTATAAGATCCTCGCCAATTTACCACCTTTATTCCTCAAACTTTTGGGTCATCTTGCCTTCAGTATGATGACATTGTAAACATTCAAACCATCACTGGACAATTATACTAAATATTTATGGATATATTTGACCTCATGGCATCCCTGCATTAAATGAAATTCATATTCTTTTTCAAAAGGCATGTTTTAGAGCAACGAATATAATCAGCTAAACCTCAGAAAAAATGGCTTCAAATCTACACTCCCTCACTCAAACCTTTAAGTGCGCTATAAAACAAACAGCCAGAATAAACACCATAAATCTTTAAATACTGATAAAACCACATGCACACTGAATATCCAAAATGAACAACCCCCTTTAGGTATTAATCCACTCAAAGATCCATATTTTGCAAAATAAGACGGAAGGTTGAAATTCATTTCAATCCGTTTCCTGGATGAGAGCCAGGTTTTTCCTCGGAGGATTTTCCTCACTGAATGGCCTCGTCTGCTGCTGAGAGCTGCAAATTTACACCAACAAAATGTTCTTCTTGATGTTTGAATCTCTTGTGAGACAAAGAGCAATGCCATGGACATTTTTTGACGCCTACACTCACTCAAAACGCAAAACATTGACGCAAGCCTGGTGAGCTCAACCCTGATCTAGATATTTAACCCAGTGTGAATCCCTGAAGGCCACCAAGATAATGTTCAGAGGTGGCCAGCCACGTACCATGGACTCTCCAGTATCCAGGGTTTCAATCTGACTATTCTCTTCAACAGGTGCTCTCAGTGGTGAGGGCTTCTCCTTCACCTTGAGGAGAGCTAATGAGTGGGTGGAATGAACACCTACAGCACGTGGCTCTTCATGAGTGCCCTGCCACCCATGTTGTAGAAAAGAGGTGTGATAAGACAGGGTTTCATCTAGGAAATTGACTTCTGTGGTGCAGTGAAAAGCAGTCATTACACGAAATTTCACTTAAAGGGTTGTAGGCAGATATTGTTGGAGCTAGTGTGGCTAACTGGCTAACAGCAGCAGTCCACAAAATTGTAAATTATACGACTTTTTATCAAACACTTGTCATTAGCCATTATCACTGTCCTTTAGGTTTTCACAGTGACAGATACTACTTTTTTAAAAAGAGGTACTGTTGTAACACTGGTTCCTACAGGTTGTTGCATTATGGGTTGCTGGTAGCCTTCATGTTGCTAGACCAGCAAGTTAGTGCGTCTCTTAAGGCCCAGACACACCTAACCAATGGTAAAAAACTAGTGGCAACAAAGGCCAAGTGTTGTGTCGCACTAAGGTCACTTTTGTCTCAGCTTAAAAAGTTGTTCCTGAAGACATTGCAAAGACTACAGCCAATGGCCAACTAGCACGTACACTCTGTGCCTCCTGTTCATTTCTATTAGAGCTGCTTAGTGGTCAACACATTCTCACTACAACCTCGTCACATACTGACGTTTTGGTCATGGACTTTCCTCGTCCACATACAATGTGTAAGGTGCCCTGGGTGCATTGGTTGTTGATGCTCTGGGATACGGTGTCAAGTTATCTTCTTTCAAGATACACTTCTGTTTTCACAGGAAATTTCACGTTTGAATACAGTCTCTTTCAAAAAAAACGCACTACGTCGGTACAAAATTACGTTTTTTTTTTCCTTTGACAACAAACACACGGTTGGGTTAAGGCAACAAAAACATGTGGTTCGGTTTAGGACAAAAGAACAGGGTTTGGCTTTAGAATCTTATGGGACACGAACACCGCTCTCTCGGGTGAAAGTCGGTGTTTGTTGGACCCATCCACATCCCATCCCACCCACCTCACTCGGACTGTCACCTTAACGTTTGTCCTTGTCCCCTGATACTGCTGGGCGCTATTAAACTATGATGCTGCTGGGCGCTATTTAAACTATAATGGCAAGCGGCGACGTATCATACCAACGTTAAAGGACACTTTTTCCATTGGTTTCTGATGCCACATTTCGACGACCTCGGAGTGAGACTGTGCTCCAGTGGTGCCTAAAGTTAAAATGGTTCATTTTCTGCGTATTAAATGACCCAGATGATCAGCACTGCTTCTGCACTGTGTGGCCATACAGCAGGTGCACTGGAGACTTCCATCAGCTGAGCCTGCCTTCTCCAGTGTAGCACTCTGTTAACTTGATTGGGGATAAAATGCTTCAATCTTGCGGCTCTTCTAGACTTCGGAATGGATTAAATCCGGCTAGTAAAATGTGTCACGTCTCTTTCACCGTGTGTCAATGTCAAGAAGTCTTTTTAGGCCACAGGGTGTCATGTGACAGTTTGACCACTAGGGAAATTGGCTTCAAAGCCTTGGGCACTTCCTTGGGGTCCTGGTCTGTGTTGATCATTCAAAAAAGGAAACCAGAGAACTGACAGGACAGATTCAAGACATTAGTTAGCACAATAATAATGCAACCCAATACTGAATGAAGGATATGTGGATATTTACTGTGCGCTAGCAGGTAATAACTCAAACAATTACTAATGAGGGGGCACAGCTCAAGGCCTTGGTTGGTTAGTTTTGTGATTCTCAGCAACTGCTGCATATCGTTTCTAAGTTGTCACTGATATCTGTAGTCTCAAACAGGCCCACAGACAGCACTACTTTTTCTATCTGTGGGTTGTTTTTCAGGTTTTTAGGGACTCTTGTGATGTGAAGAAAGGTAGATCCAGAAAAACTGTCTACTTGAACCTGAGGGTCTAACTGTGTTGTGTATGCTAGATCAGAGTCACTCCCTATTAAAATTCTTTACGAATCATTTCCGCTAAAGAGCTCAGTGGCTAAAAAAAGTAATCTTACCCAGTGTACCACGTTTGCTTTGATCTCATGCCCTCTTGGCTTTAGCCGTTTGTTTGCTTTCCTCACCTCTGTATCTCTGCGGCAATTACGTGCATCTGTCACACGCACATCTCAGGAAACAGATATGCTTCTATTTCAAATAATCCAGCTGACTACACAGAGTGTAATGACTAGTGTTTTAGTCACAATATACACTCCCTGGTGTTTAGTTTTACACTTCAAGTCCATTTCCTTCTGTTTTACACATATAACTGTAACTGTTGGTTGTGCTGCCAAATTGCAGATGACCTACAATTCATTGCTGTTCCTGAATGCACCCTGTGTAAACACAGACAGAGCATTGAAGCTGCTGCTCTGCTAATGTGCTGCTCATGCTACGCCTCCTCCGTAGACACTGTGTTGGCATCACAAAGCAGAGGCTTTTATTTCTTCCACTTAGTCATTCTACACGCTGGGTGACTTTGAGTGACTCAGCGTTGTGAACTGCAGAATCACAGCACAGTGAAGAAATAATTAGCTCGATGGTATTCAATTTCAATTCAATTCAATTCAATTTTATTTATAAAGCCCAATATCACAAATCACAATTTGCCTCACAGGGCTTTACAGCATACGACATCCCTCTGTCCTTAAGACCCTCACAGCGGATAAGGAAAAACTCCCCAAAAAAAAAACCCTTTAACGGGGAAAAAAAAACGGTAGAAACCTCAGGAAGAGCAACTGAGGAGGGATCCCTCTTCCAGGACGGACAGACGTGCAATAGATGTCGTACAGAACAGATCAGCATAATAAATTAACAGTAATCCATGTGACACAATGAGACAGAGAGAGAGAGAGAGAGAGAGAGAGAGAGAGAGAGAGATGCAGGTAATGACAGTAGCTTACAACAACATTAATGAAAGTAATAATATTATAGTTATAGTTCTGGCTACTGTGGTACAATATGTTGAAAGTATGTATTAATATCTGACAGTATACTTGTGTGACAATAGTCATACGTGTATAATAACAGTAGAAGTATGACTAATGACTAATGATGGCAGCAGCAGCAGGAGGCATCTGGCAGGACCACGGCAGCAGCACAACCACACACGTCACGCTGTCCAGGCACCGCTGTGATATGAGTTAATCTGAGAGACAGTGGAGCACAAAGGCTCCGGAGAAGAAGCCGAGTTAGTGACATCCAGAATGGCCGAGTTAGCAAGATGCAGTAATAGGATGAGAGTGAGAGAGGGAGAGAGAGAGAGAGAGAGAGAGAGAGAGAGAGAGAGAGAGAGAGGGAGCCCGGTGTATTATAGGGGGGTCCTCCGGCAGACTAGGCCTAAGTCAGCCTAACTAGGGGCTGGTACAGGGCAAGCCTGAGCCAGCCCTAACTATAAGCTTTATCAAAGAGGAAAGTCTTAAGTCTAGTCTTAAATGTGGAGACGGTGTCTGCCTCCCGGACCGTAACAGGAAGATGATTCCACAGGAGAGGAGCCTGATAGCTGAAGGCTCTGGCTCCTGATCTGTTTTTGGAGACTTTAGGGACCACGAGTAACCCTGCGTTCTCAGAGCGCAGTGTTCTGGTGGGATAATATGGCACTATGAGCTCTCTAAGATATGACGGAGCTTGACCATTTAGAGCTTTATAAGTTAACAGTAGGATTTTAAATTCAATTCTGGATTTTACAGGGAGCCAGTGCAGAGAAGCTAAAACAGGAGAAATATGATCTCGTTTCTTAGTTCCTGTTAGTACACGCGCTGCTGCATTCTGAATTAGCTGGAGAGTTTTTAAGGACTTACTAGAGCTACCTGCTAATAGAGAGTTACAGTAATCCAGCCTTGAGGTAACAAAAGCGTGGACCAATTTTTCTGCATCTTTTCGGGTCAGGATACATCACAAATTTGAGTTTTAGCTCTCCAGTTTAAAAAAAAAAAAAAAAAAATGGGACAGAGTTGTTCATGTTTACTAATATTTTTGGACTGTCTTAGACCAGAGGACTAGCATGTATGAATTAATAAATAAAATCGACCATTACAAAGTTTCTCTCCATACTCAAAAATAAGTCTAAGTAATTAAGTACACCTCAAACAGGCTGGCAACAGAGTGCATGCGGTAGAAGATTCCAAAAGGAAGTGCAATATTCACGATGGCTGCCCACATTGCGAATTTGTAGGATTGATGGTAGGAGGCAATTAGTAAAATACTTTAAATACAAATGACATCACTGACTGGACGAAAGGATTTATTAATCAGACTGCTGTCTGAGGCCACACTATGTCAAACACAAATCACTGCGTCTGGTCAACGTTGAGAAATAGCATGCAAGTGGTAGAGTCATGCAGAGGTGCTATTCAATTACAAATTCAATTGGGCCAGTTTAAAACCAGGAAATGATGATGGGCCCAAAATTGTCAGCAGCAAGCAGACCTAATAAAAACCCTTTATTAGCTTTTAATGATGACCAATTTTAAACAAATGCAAATGAATGTAGTAAAAATAGCAATGTTAATCATGTCACTTAAATAATATATAATAAAGAATGAAGAACACAGACATCAGTCAGTGTCAGTCATTCGAGTCCAGTCTCACTCCAAAGTCAGAGAATGTGCGATTGGGTCAGGGGGAGGGGTGGTGGATGGGCCCAACAATAACCAACTTTCACCTGAAAGAGCAGTGTTCGCGTCCCGTACGTTTCTAAAGCAAAACCCTGTTCTTTTTTTCTAAACCTGGGCCCGAAGTGAATAGGCCTAGAGTAAAAGAAATCTAATGTATTTATACAAAAATCCCCTCTTAGAAACTTTAACACTACTCAGTGCAGTTTGCATTTGTGTCACTAATAAGTTTGACCTGATGATGGCGCTAAATGAAAGGTAAGGGGATCACCGAAATTGGTACAATTTATCCTCTTGAGATCTTGAATAACTGTAGAAAATTTTAAACTTAAGTTGCTAAACTCAAAATCAAAAATGTCAACTTCATGGTGGTGCTAGAGGAAAGGTCTATAGGGTCTGTATACGTTGTTATTGCAATCCATCCAGTGGATCTGAAGAAATTTCAGTGTTTTCACCAAAGCAGTGGATAAACATTGCCATCCATAGAGCCATACAGCTAGCATGGCTAACTGATGATTTTTTACTTAAAATGCAAAATGTGTGTGATAATGTATATGTCAATGTCACCATAATTGCTCATAGCACTTAGTTTGCCCTGTCTCTTTATTCCTGTCTTTCTTCCCCTGTGCATATACTGTGGGGTTAGATATGAAAGCAATTCAGATTAGAAAATAGGAAGTGAGAAGAAAGTGAAAAATGAGGATAAAGCTCTAATGACATAAAGGAAAAAGGAAGAAGTCCGTGTGTGTGTGTATGTGTGTGTGTGTGTGTGTAGGTATTTTTTCCCCACACAGTGGCAGAGAACAAACAGCAGTGGGAATTTAACTCCCAGAAAAGCTGTCGTAATCACTCAACGCTAATAACCAGGAAATGAAACTGGACACCACATTAACCCAGCGCTGCAGTGGAACGTTCAGTTGCTCTCTGTCAAATTACCACATTAGTCTTAATGGTCATGGAGGGTTCTGCCTGGACTTGGCCCTTAAAACTGTCCAACTACAGGAGGTGGAGTCAGTATCACAAACACCTCTCTGGTCTGATGCAAGATGCAGATGTTTTTACTTTCGGACCTTATCTGTGTTTATTTTTGAATATTAAAAGGAAGTGGATAAAAATTTAAAAAATGCAACGTCTGGGTTAAAATCATTAATTAAAGGTCCAGTGTGTTGGATTTAGGGGCATCTGTTGACAGAAATGGTATATTTATAACTCTGTTTCATTAGTTTTTAATTACCCAAAAATAAGAATTGTGTTTTTGTTACCTTAGAGTGAGCCATTTATATCTACATATGGAGTTGGTCCTCTTCCACAGAGTCTGCCATGTTGTTTCTACAGTAGTCCAGAACTGACAAACCAAACACTGGCTCTAATAAGGGACATTTGCATTGGCCACTGTAGTTCTCCAACCACACCACTAGGTGCCCATAAATCCTACACAATGGACCTATAAAGATTTGCAGAGCCCTGTTATTTTATCTTTTATTTATAATTTTATTACAAAACCCAAAACCAGTGAAGTTGGCACGTTGTGTAAACCGTAAATAAAAACAGAATACAATGATTTGCAAATCCTTTTCAACCTATATTCAATTGAATACACTGCAAAGACAAGTTACTTAATGTTCGAACAGGTAAACTTTGTAATTTTTTGCAAATATTAGCTCATTTGGAATTTGATGCCTGCAACATGTTTCAAAAAAGCTGGCACAAGTGGCAAAAAAGACTGAGAAAGTTGAGGAATGCTCATCAAACACTTATTTGGAACATCCCACAGGTGAACGGGCTAATTGGGAACAGGTGGGTGCCATGATTGGGTATAAAAGCAGCTTCCCTGAAATGCTCAGTCATTCACAAACAAGGATGGGGCGAGGGTCACCACTTAGTGAACAAATGCGTGAGCTGATTGTCGAACAGTTTAAGAACAACATTCCTCAACGAGCTATTGCAAGAAATTTAGGGATTTCATCATCTACGGTTCGTAATATCGTCAAAAGGTTCAGAGAATCTGGAGAAATCACTGCACGTAAGCGACAAGGCCGAAAACCAACATTGAATGCCCGTGACCTTCGATCCCTCAGGCGGTACTGCATCAAAAACCGACATCAGTGTGTAAAGGACATCACCACATGGGCTCAGGAACACTTCAGAAAACCACTGTCAGTAACTACAGTTCGTCGCTACATCTGCAAGTGCAAGTTAAAACTCTACAATGCAAAGCGAAAGCCATTCATCAACAGCACCCAGAAACGCCGCCGGCTTCGCTGGGCCCGAGCTCATCTAAGATGGACTGATGCAAAGTGGAAAAGTGTTCTGTGGTCTGACGAGTCCACATTTCAAATTGTTTTTGGAAACTGTGGACGTCATGTCCTCCGGACCAAAGAGGAAAAGAACCATCCGGACTGTTATAGGCGCAAAGTCAAAAGCCAGCATCTGTGATGGTATGGGGGTGTATTAGTGCCCAAGGCATGGGCAACTTACACATATGTGAAGGCACCATTAATGCTGAAAGGTACATACAGGTTTTGGAGCAACATATGTTGCCATCCAAGCAACGTCTTTTTCATGGACGCCCCTGCTTATTTCAGCAAGACAATGCCAAGCCACATTCTGCACGTGTTACAACAGCATGGCTCCATAGTAAAAGAGTGCGGGTACTAGACTGGCCTGCCTGTAGTCCAGACCTGTCTGCCATTGAAAATGTGTGACGCATTATGAAGCGTAAAATACGACAACGGAGACCCCGGACTGTTGAACAACTTAAGCTGTACATCAAGCAAGAATGGGAAAGAGTTCCACCTGAAAAGCTTCAAAAATTGGTCTCCTCAGTTCCCAAACGTTTACTGAGTGTCGTTAAAAGGAAAGGCGATGTAACAC
This sequence comes from Epinephelus lanceolatus, assembly GCF_041903045.1. NCBI lineage: Eukaryota > Metazoa > Chordata > Actinopteri > Perciformes > Serranidae > Epinephelus > Epinephelus lanceolatus. The sequence continues at coordinate 38,865,216 of NC_135744.1, read as the reverse complement.
AGTGGTAAAAAGGCCCCTGTGCCAACTTTTTTGCAATGTGTTGCTGCCTTTAAATTCTAAGTTAATGATTATTTGCAAAAAAAAAAAAAAGTTTCTCAGTTTGAACATTAAACATCTTGTCTTTGCAGTGTATTCAATTGAATATAAGTTGAAAAGGATTTGCAAATCATTGTATTCTGTTTTTATCTACGATTTACATAACGTGCCAACTTCACTGGTTTTGGGTTTTGTACTTTGAGGACTTTGGTGTATTTTGATTTACCAATACTGGAAGCATCTTCTGAACTGTGCTCATCAATCAACAGACCTATACACTGTCAGTGATGAACGATGTCAATGTTCTGGATTAAAAAAATAAATAAAAATTTTGGATTTGTGGCAACAGAAGATTCAGACAAAAACTGAGCACAGCGCCAGTCCAGGCAGGACATGGTGTCAAGCTCAGCTCACACCCCAACTGCATCAATTGATCTCAAACAGCCAATCAGCTGATGGAGGCGCATGGAAGGGCAGGGAGGTTTGCTCTCTCTGCCTCAGGCTTTCCTCATTTACGTGTGGAAGGGCAGACAGGTGTGCTCTCTCTGCCTTATGGCTTTGCACGCAGGCGTGTGGAAGGGCAGAGAGGTGTGCTCTCTCCGCCTTATGCTTTCCACATAGGCACGTGGAAGAGGCTCTCAGCAAAGGCCTGTGGAAAGGCAGTTAGGCCCCAGAATAGAGCCATACCGCCAAATATAGTACTGCAATGGGAAATAAAGTTTTCTTTTACTTAAGTGTTCCTGACTGAAGTCATTGTAGACGGGCTTGGTATAGAAGTAGAGGTATGCTTGGGGATAGGCAATGGAATATGGGGTGATGTGGGGTTGTGCACTGTAAAGGCAGTGGTGCAGTGGAGGCTATATACAGGTATATGGGGTACAATCACCTCTATTTCTGGCTGTTTACAGTATACTCACCTATCAGCCAAAATTGGAATAAATATGAGGGTATACCCACCTTATCCTCCATAATCAAACCAAACAGTCATCTACCTGGTAGTACACCCACTTCATCAGCTCCCACTACACCACTGTGTAAAGGGGTGTGGTTAAGTAAGTAATGATATTTCTGTTCTGCATTGTTATTTTATTGTTTTATTGGTCTCTCTTCTCCAAACAGTTTAACAAGTTAATGAGGGGGTGTAGCTCAGGGCTTTGCTTGGTTAGTTTTGTGATTATTAACAACTGCTGCAACTGTTTCCAAGTTGTCCTTGATATCTGCAGTCTCACACAGTTATTGAGACCCACAGACAACACTACTTTTTCTATCTGTGGGTTGTTTTTTAAGGACTCCTGTGATGTGAATAAAGGTAGATCCAGGAAAACTGTCGACCTGAACCTCAGTGTCTAACTGTGTAATGTATGCTAGATTAGAGTCACCCACCATTAAAATTCTTTAGCCTGTAACTCCCACATCTGAATCTTTCTGTCTGGCCATTTCATTTAATGAACCATTAACTCAGAGGAAGACTAGAACATTTTCTCTTTTGAATCAAAACTTTTAAAAGTCTAAGAACTTGCAAGCATGGGGAGAAGACTGCCAGCATGAGACTTCCCAGTAAGTATTAGTTTTTGCGTGACAGATTGGCTTGTGCCATTTTAATTCCTGGTGGCAGTGTCAGAATGTCAACAGGGATTAAAAATGGAAGACGACAGCAAGAAAGACAGAAGTGGGCATTTTGTAAATAGTGGTTGTGTGCCAGCAGGCTGCTGCCTATACTAAAAACAAACATGAAAGATGATGTCATCACTCGGGCTTCTAAAGGGATGTTTGTAAAGCTTAGATTTAGGTTCACTGCTTGTTTGTATTTTGCATAGATAATTATTAAAGACGAAGAATGACAACATTGGAGGTCCAGGTGGAGCTGTGGTGGAGACAAGCAACAGCTGGTAGAAAATAATGACCCTTCATTCTCCAGATTCACCAAAATGTAAATAAATATAAAGGCTGAGATGGTGCTCAAGTGATGTCATACCCATTGACATACTGTGTTTCATTACAACAGACAGATGATTGAGACACCATTCCTTTCAAACAATATGTCCTCCAAATAAAAAGATATTTAGTAATTGCCTTCAAGACTAACACATAAACATGGATGGATTACTGAATGGGCCTTCCAGGCACAGGCCTAGGGGCCCAAAGTAACAGGGGTCCCCTGGTCTCACCTGCAAAATGTCACCCGAGATGCAAAACAACTGCAAAGAGACATGCATAGACTCACAATGAGTATGAAAAGGCAGCAGCAAAGTGAGACTCAAACTGATGACAAAGAGACACAATACAACAACAAAAAGAGGCTATAATGTGTTATGTGATCTGATGCCCTGTTGGCAGGGCAGGACAGAGCCTTGGTTTGCTTTTGTGATATTACACTGCAGTGGTTAAGGACCTGTTTTTTGGCACAAACACACCTTGGATAGGGTTAGGAAAAGAACAGTGTTTGAGTTAACTGTTTGGTTAAGCACAGATAAAGGTGGTGGTCATCTGTTAAGAGAAACCAATGCTCACTGTTAGTAGGAAACAGGAAACAAGCAGCAGTCTTTAGTGTCAAATTTTGTTGACCCATCCATTCATTTTGATCTTTGTGGCTTTATAACAATGTCACAATGTTTCCTTCTTCACTACAGGTCTTTGTACCTAACATACAAGACATAATGTTTTTGGGCATTGGCTTACTCTTAAAATCTGACGAGCCATCTGCAGGTCCTTGTAAGGTTTTTTATGATAATGCTGATGTGTAATAACTACTGTGTTTGCTGTGTTTAAGTGGTTTACTTACATGATCTATAGAGTGTGCCAGTAAACCCGGAACTCTGTTAGCGCTTTTAGCACTTCCGGTTCTCTCGTCTAAAAGTCAATACGTTTTTTGAATGGGATTTTGGTAAAAAGCCTCAAATAAGGTCTGTGGTTAACAAAAGCTTAAGCGAGTTTCAGGTTTTGCTCTACGACATAAAACACGTCAGTAAATACCCTACTTGTGAATTTTGAAGCTTTTACGTGTCGTAAAAAAGGTGGTTGCTAACAAGTTGCTCAATACGACTACAAACCCTGTCGGGGACATTAAACGTCATCACCCCTGAACAGGCGAAAGTGCTGGCAGTCCGCCATTACAGCTTCTTATTTAGCTGAAACAGTCCGAATTCCCCATTATACAATGTTTTTAAAATAAAGCGGCCGAAATCAGTTGAAAGCTTAGTGGCGGTGACGTCAAGAGTCATGCGACCGTGGAGTAGGCATGTAGTCCGTTAAAGCCTAACGTTAGCTTTTTACTTCTGGCGATCACATTTAAGCTTCAAATGCGGTATGAAAGGTGTTCATATGTGAAGATTATCTCGCTGAACAAAACCTGTAAGTATTATAAACTTGTGTTAGCCACAGAGCTTATTTTCTGACATAATCCAAAACGCAATGCAAAAATCACATTCACTTTGTCTTCCGGGAACCAGCTCGATGCTAAACTTCCGGGTTTTGACGTCAGCCCTGGCACACTCTATTGTTACTAAGCTTCGCACCTTGTGGTTTGATTGATGCAAACCATTTCAAGATACAACAACCACAGCAGGTTCAATAAACACTTCTGTCAGTAAAACAACAAACAGTTATAACTCACCAATTATATCTTATCAAAATCCACACATTGTTGATATTCCAATAAAAATACAATACAATCCTCACACATTCCCAAAGATCCAGATGATCTTAATCCAGCAAAATATTTAGTCCGAACAATTTCGTCCATAGATATCCATGAACTGCTGTTGCATCATTTCAAATGTTCATATTTCTCTTCTTACTTTATGCAATAATTCCTGTTTGCACGCAAATGTGTGGACATCTCGGTATAAAAACGATGTCTTAACTCTGAACTTTTTAATTGAGACCTCACTTGAGTCAATAGTAGCTTCCATGCCCCCCCCCATAGCTTACAATAGCTAACAAGGAAGGAAGGGCCTGCCTTGCTTAGGTTATAAAGCCAATCAATTGCCAGCTATCGGCTCAATGGCTTATGGGTCTTGTAGTCAAAGACACTCTGGGAGGGCTAGGGTTAGGGACACTCCACAGAAGGTCTGAAGTCCTTCCAGGCACCATAGGCTGTTAAAATGTACATAATTGATAAACAAACGGCTCCTCTTTAAATAAAACAAACAAAAGACAAAAAAATTGATTTTGATTTTCTACAAGTGTTACAATATACAGTAGGCTCCTAATCGCTCATTCAGTGCATTGTTTTATCCTCTGGAAAAGCACCTGGAAAAAAATTAAGAAAAACATTTGTAAAATGTTCATTTTTTGTGGTATTGTTATCTACTTTGCATTTAGACTAGGTAAGGCTGACACAAGGATGTCACATTTCAAATGAGACCATCCAAGTACATGTACTAAAAATGGAACAAGACCAGCTTTCACTTGACTTTAGGTATGGTTTGGATAGGCGTATTTGGTGAATTATAGTAAGTAAGATTATAATGAGATTAAATGGCCAATGTAATTGTTCTTCTTGCGAGGACAGTCTGCTTACAGACAAACTCAACATGATGCAGATTTGTAAAGTAAAAAAAATGTTAGTTAATGTGCAAACATTTCACCATTTAACCTTAATATAAACTGTAAATGATGACAATAAATGTCAGCTCCAGGTTTACCTTTTTGATATTACTTCCGTCTTTATTAGGGAATCACAGGAGAGACACGACAATAAATAAAGTCAGATAGATGGCGACAGGCAACAAAGGTCTCCAGGTGGACACTCAGGCAAAGGTACCGGGCGCCCCAGGTTTACCTTGTCTGTGCTGCTGTAGCCAAAGTGATGCATTAATAGTGTCTTTGGGACTGAGATTGTGTTTGCAATCTAGTTTTCACACACAGAACATGCTTACATGCTATAGTACAACATTAGTAATCATCAAACCTCAGTGCATCACTTCTGTACCCACATTTAGAGTCAAGAACAGCCTATTTGCTGTATAATCAACCACATTACACTCTCATAGGGGAGGCTTTCACTCTCTAATCAGCAAACATGACCATCTGCAGTTGTCTCCATTTTGCATTGTATCGCCTGCCTCTACTTTGCTAATCACCACCATCACAAGACTCCATGCTGAAGCAAAGTAATTCCACTCTGGGCACTTTTCTGCTCTGTTAATATTCATGGTGCAGCATAAACACACTGATGGGACATCAGAGGCCTCACACAGTGAGGCCGGGTTTGTTTCCATCAGCTCAGCAATCACTAACAGCTTCACAACGTCTCAAAAGTGACGAGTTGTGATGGAAATTCAACTTTAATGAAGCAATGCAAAAAGACAGAGAGATGTGGAGGAACCTTACCTGATTGACTGATCCTTAATTAACTTTAACACAGTCTGTTAATGGTCTTTTTATGTGATGGCTGCAAAACTGCAGCTCTCAAGATTTGATATGTCAGGGACAGGGTGTGAGTGTGGGGTAGTGGGGGGCTTTGAAGTCACTAAGTGCCCTGACACACCCAGCTGATAGTCTGTCAATGTTGGACTGTCAGTGAGTGTCTGTCGCCCTAGTTTTTGAGGTGTATCTCACACTGACACATTGGCACTAATCAGCCCTTGGCTTTTATTCAGCCAATGATGGCAGTTCAGCTCAGTGCATAAGACGAGAAATGGAAGTGAGGAAAGTAAACTAAAAGCTAAAGTCAATAGGGCGTGACATCAAAACAAACTTTTTCTGAGGTAAGACTACTGTTTTATCCAGTGAGATTGAGCTCCTAAGCAAAAACGGTTTGTTCTTGTTTGGGGTATTGTTTGCAGGTGCAGTGTAAATATCCTTTCTTCTTTCAACATCGGGTTGTGTTGTTAATGTGCTAACTGGTTAACTAACCTTTTGAATCCGTCCTGTCAGTCATCCAGTTTTCCCTTTTTTTTAATGAGCAATACAGACTACTACCACCATCTGGTATGGAGTTATATCCTCCTATGCGGGCACATAAATCACCTACATGTTGTTTGGCAGTTGGCTATAGTCTTTGTGCCGCTTTCAAGTGCCATGTGAGGCAGCGCAACAGTCAGCCTTCATCGCCCATAGTTCTTTGATGTTAGTTTGGTGTGTCGTAGCCTTTATATCATGTAGTCTTGACAACAGATTTAAAGGCCCTGAAAACATATTATTCAGTCAGCCTTCTACATCACATCAGACTCAGAGGTAGAGCGGGTCATCCACCAATTGGAAGATCAGCAGTAAAAAGCACTTTGAGTGGTCAGATGACTAGAAAGACGCAATACAAATGCAGGTCCATTTACCATCCATTTACTAAGATGGTTAGTATTAACATATGCTGTCATGAATATTTAATTTTATTAAGAAACGCAAGATTTGAAGCCAGGTTTTCAAGTGTAAGGCCTGAAAAGGCCAGCAAGTGTTTTGTTAAATGTTAATGAATGATTGCCATTGGATGGCAGTGGCTTACAACAGATATAGGGTTGATACTGATTATTTTAATCCTCAGTTATTTTTATCCACTTTTTTTCATTAAATTTAATAATCATTACGTCTATAACAAATAAATAAATAATGTCCCTAAAAAGTTCCCAGAGCCAAAGAGACTACTTCAGATTGCTTGTTTTGACCAACAGTGCAAAGATTAAATTATAACCATTGTATTTTAATTTAAATTACAAAAGAGAGAAACGCAACAAATCCACACATTTCAGATTAATAGGTTGGTCAGACAGTTCCATGTTGCATGAGGTGTGTATATAATATGTGCAGTACTCCATTTTAATATTTGCCCAGCATCTCTCCCTGTTTTAACCCCAGCAGGCAAACAGACGAACTCCTGCACATGCTCAGAGCTGCAGCTTGTGTTCGGAACACAAGGAGAAAACAATCTTAGCAAAGTCTAAACTTTTCCTCTTCTATTTTCTCCTGAGTTTTATTTTTTATTTTTTATATCCCAGCCTAGCTTTCTCTCCAGTGATGAAATGCAACATTTGGCTTTTATAAATGACTGACTGAGCTTCTTATTCTTAGTAACTTTCACACTTTCCTCACTAAACCTCCAGAAACTTAATCTAATTTTCTATTCCACAGACATAGCAGAGCTGTACACACACACACACACACACACACACACACACACACAGAGGCTTTTTTAGACTTTTTATTTATCCAGGGGCTCCACTGAGTACAGAAAAGCACAAGTCTGTCAGAAGTGTCTTCTGTTGTGTATTTGTGGCCCAAATTGGTATCATTTAGGACATTTGTTCTTCAGCCAGAGAGTTAAAACAGAACGTGTAGAGAAAATTGCTTTAATGGTGCCAACTGAAAAGCAAATATGTCACCTTTGCCTTGTTTTTGTTTGTGTGTGTGTGTGTATGTGTGTGTGTGTGTGTGACACCAGGTGCCTCCTACCTGCTATGCTGCTGATACCCAGCTGTTCTTCTCATTACCCCCACTGACACTAAGGTGAAGGGATGCACTGCTGATAGCCTGGCAAATATCTCAGAGTGGATGTTAACTCGCTAACAACCAGTCCATCACTACTGACAATACTGTGGTGGTGCCAACTCAGACAGCAAGGAACCTGGTTGAGCTTTTCCCATGAGCACTTTTTGTCACGCCAAGTCAAACCATGCCATGTTGATTTGGGTTTCCATTACTGGTTTAAATGCGGCAAGTTGTGCAGAGTTGTACCCAGGATAGACCATCTCCTTAGTTCGGCCAATGCGTGTCAGACTGCCTCGAAGCGAACTGTGTTGAGGTCAGAGGGCTGTCGTCATCATTATGTCCTGAAAGAAAATTAAAGAACTTTGACTATGCAAGAAAGTTGTTAATAACAGTAACACCAGCAATGTTCCATCGGTTCACAAACACATGTGCATCATCAGTCAAAGACACACCTTCAAGTGGGTAGTCCCGTTGTATGAAGACGCAAATTCCTGCCACACTGGGCGAACATGCCAAGTCAAGCCAGCAGGTGTATAGAAAACAGCTATTGGTTTGTCTCTGGAAACATGGCAGACATAGCTCGCTCCTGTCAATCTGTCCATTGCTCCTGTACATTATAAGAGTGAGCAACTCTTTTACTTGAAAGGGTCTAGAAAAGTGCATTCAACTGGGCCTGCTAGGATACTAAAACAATAGCTATCTCAGGATGTCAAAGACTGGAACATAAACTTGGTCCACATTTACAGCCACCCTCATTTATTCATTATTACATGGGGAGTTTCACTGCAGCCTTGATGCTTCAGCTTCAACTTTGTTTCAATATTTCAGCTCCAGTTTTGTTTACGCTCAAGCTCATGGAAACACTTTATTACTTCCAAAATATATAATTAAAAAGTTGATATTCTCCATACCCCACAGAAGCAAAATAAGAGCAGGGAGTCACAAGTGTTGAGTCACTGACTTGACTGGTCAATCAATTCCAGTTTCCTAAATATCTACCCCACCAGTTTACTGACAGTCACAAACCCCAAGCCTTTATTCCCTCTCTTTCACAAACTTGTCAGCCAGGCAAAATGAGATTTTCTCAAACCCGAGGATGAACTCTTATTCAACCCTCATGTTTATTTGAATATCAACAAGACAGAGAGAGCAGAGAGAGAGAAGGGAGCCGAGGTTTAAAGCTCTGAGAAAACGATTCCCAGGGAAACTTTGTGGTAACTTCAGAATGACTTTTGAGTGACTTTCACAGTCTGTTTGGTCAAAGTTTAAGATTCAGAAGTGATGTTTCAGAGCTGATCACTACCCTGACAGAAATGTCAGATGTCAGATAAAACGTAAAACGGGGATTAACCAGGTCAGATCATTGATTTTGTGGTTTCCTGAATGATTTAAAGTTGTTAAAACACTGAACCCTACAAAGCACAGGAAGGTTTCTGCCCAGAATATTTTGCCTCGTTTCTGTCGTAATAGATCTCTTGATGTCACTGGCTTCATGTAGCAGCTGAAGTCATTTTCATGCCTGACAGGATGTTCACACTGCTCTGACTGCACCTGCAGCTGGAAAGATCTCACCAGGCAAATAAAGAATTCCTCTGGTCTGATATTGCCCGTCATCCTGAAGTATTTCATTAAAACTGCCAAGAGTTTTTGGACATCTGAACAAATAATATGGACACCTGAAAATGACACCCATATGTGATTGTTGAGCATGTCATTCTGAAACCATGGGCTTTATTCTGCTGCTGTAACAGCCTCCACTTTTCTGCTGTCAGGCTTTCCACTAGATTTGGGGACCTGGCAGAGATTTCAGCAACAAGAGCATTAGTGAGGTTCAGCACTGATGTTGGGTGATAAGGCCTGGCTCACAATCAGGGTTGCAGATTACCTCAAAGGTGGGTGGGGTTGAGGTCAGGGCTCTGTGCAGGCTTGTTGCATTCATCCACACTGAACTGGGTAAACCTTTTTTTCTATGAACCTGACTTTATGTATGGAGGAATCATGTTGCAACAGGAAAGGACTTTATAAACTGTCACCACAAAGTTTAGTATTATCTAAAATATTTGATGCTGTAGCATTGCATGTCCAGTGGACAAACCAAACACTAATTCTGTTAAGTTATTTTAATCAGTTTTGTCTCGTGTCTATGTTGTCTTGTGATTTCCTGTTTTATTTTGAAAGCTAACTCTCCTCTCGTGTCAGGCAACTTGCTCCTTCCCCTGTGTGTTTTCCCGCTGGTCTGATTGTCTGCCCCGCCCCTGATTGTTTCCACCTGTGCCCTTACCTTGTGTGTATATAGCCTGCGTCTCCCTTTGTCCTGTGCCAGTTTGTCTTGTCCTTTGTGTGATGGAATCAGCATCATGTCCATGCCATTGCCATTGTCAGGTTTTGTTGTTTTGATACTTTGTTTGTTCAAGTTTGATTTCTGTTTGTTTTCCCTAGTAGTAGTAGTAGTAGTTCAGCTTCTGTAGCGAGAACTTCTGTTTGTTTTCTTAGTCTAGCTTTAGTCGAGTGAGTTTTACTTTCTTAGATATAGTGTTTATTTTCTAGATCATTTTCGTTCTTAGATTAGTGTAGGGTTTTTTCCTCTGTCAATAGTGATTTTCATTTTCGTGACAAATTCAATATTGGGTGATTTGCATTTTTGCATCGTCTACCATAGTCAGTGGCTCCTCTGTGATGGGTTGCACAATAAAAAGCTCTGATTTTCTAAATGTGAAACTGTTCTATTCCATGTTTTTACTTATTTAAATCACAGGGTCTGTCTGTTTTAGAAAGGAAGAGGCCTCTGTGGCAGATGGTAAAAACCTCCTGAATGTCTGGATCTTAAATTATCAAAGAAAAAAGGTGCACGCACATTAGCAGGTGTTGCGCCGGTGTCCCATCTCAGATGAGTCAAACTGTGTAGCAGAAACACTGATTTGCAACATGAAACTCTTTTATTCAGTGTCTTTACTAGTTTTAATCACCTGGTCCATTTGTTTTGGAGAGGAGGAGACTTCTGGCAAAGATTTGGCTCCTGGTAAAACCTCCTGAACAATGAACACCGGGAGAACTTTCAACTGGTTACCATCTGCCATCCACACAGCTAGGTGCCACTAAATCCCAATAAATCTCACACACTGTCCCGTTACGATTCTATCCATTCCTTTTATTAGAACCATGAAAAACAGCCAAGCGTACATGTGTTTAGGTCGATTGGGGTGTGCACATACTTTTGACCATATTGTATAATGTAAATGAAATAACTTGAAATCACTAATAGATGACTATGCTATGCTCGATTGTGGCTTTGATTCTTCATGCTTTAATTAGAAAGGTGAAAATCTTTCTTTGACTTAGAACTCTAACTAATTTTTAGACTTTGTCAGTGTAAATGCATGCATTGAATACCTGTTCAGGTAAAACAAAATAAGATTGACAAATCATTTAAATCAGGGGTATCAAACTCATTTTAGTTCATGGGCCACAGACAGCCTAATTTGCCCTTAAGTGGGCTGAACCGGTGAAACTATTGTACAATAACCTTTAAATAATGACACATTCACATTTCTCCCTTTTTTTAGTGTGAAGAAGTAAATTCTGAAAGCATTCATCCGTTTACAAAACAGATGATGAACAGCCTGAGATGTCTTAAGAGAAATAAGTGCAATATCAGCAACAGTTTTCCAGAGAATTGTATTCTGCTCAGGGTGAAAATGCTTCGGAAGCACTATTTTACAAGAAGAAGGCTACTCACTGTTAAACTTACTCCTGAAATCTGGCACCTCTTAGCCTTCACAACTGCATCAATATTAGTTGTGTGAAGTCATTTAGTGGGCCATACTGGAGCCTTTGATGGGCCAGTTCTGGCCCACAGGCCTTATGTTTGACACCCCTGGTTTAAATGATTAAAAATCTTTTGTGACTGAATGAAATCAACAGGGTGATGCTTAAATAATAAAAGTTAGAAAAAAAAGTTTTCAATGTTGAATTCATTTTTTAAAGACAGGACCAAGGACATGAAGATGCAGCATTTCCTCTGCTTAGATTCTCAGATTTATCTCTCAAATTACCCAGATTTTTTTCCTTTTTGAATCTTCCAAATCCACACTGAGACTGTGACAGGAGGAGTTATAAAGCGCAGGGCTGCTTGATCAACGTAAATCCCCACCACATTCAGAGGTTGCAGAGTTCATCCATAATTCATGTGAGAGGACGCTAAACAGATTGAATTGTCACAACTCAGACTGGCACAGATGAGGAAGGTGAGAGAGGAATGAGCTGCTCTCTCTCTCGCTCTCTCTGACCGTCCAGATCAGGAATAGACTGTGCAGAGAAATGAGGGGAAATGATGCTAATACATGTGTGGATCACGTCTGGGCAGCAGGGAGCCTCAAGTCTCAGTGTCAGCAAATATTCAGCCTGCTTAAGCTTGCAGGCTAGTTTCACTGATACTGTTATGTTGCTGACCCTGACCTTTGACCTCCCTGTGGAAGAGAGAAGAATGAAAAGACAATAAGCTGCATGGATATTTACAGCATCAGCTTTCAATATTTTGTTTATTGACTTTAACAATTAATATGTTTACTTGCATGTTAATAATTCCAACCGTGTCTTTTGTGATTTACAGTCTGTTAATTGACTAATTTGCAGCATCAGTTTCCACTAATAGTGGTATGTCTCCTCAAAGTTATATTTCAATGCTATTTTGTTTGTACATCCCTTTGGACTTAAGCATCCGCCAAATTAGTAAATGTAAATGTGGAGGAAACAGTTGTGCAGAAATTAATATATTTCAGCCTTTATTAGGTTTTCTATGCAACATTCACAGCCCTAAACAACCCACCATTTGTTTTGTAAAGATCTACTGGAGTAATGCCATGCTGAGCAGAGAATGAAGTCATGCTACTTCTGTATGTGTTGTAACTCAAACCTCTGTTGTTTGTGGTAAACCAGTCTGGCTGCGTGTCCCTGTCAGTGCATGTATGTATCCTACTCGATAGCTGATTGCTACCGCTTTAAAATGAGCTCATACGTTGGTCACTGCTGATATCGGGACATGAGGCCCGTTTCCAGGAACTTGGGGGTAATTTTACGGGGCCGGGGCCGTTGGTGCGTGTCTCCACCGCAGGAACCACCCCCGAAGGACAGAGTTCCGGAACTTTTACAGGGGCTAAACAAGTCCCTGCCTCGGATTAGGTACTCAGAACGGCCCTGAAAAACTCCTGGCTGGGGCTTGGAGTTCACTTGGTGCTGATTGGATATACTCAAGGCGGGATGTGACATCAACAGAAAGCGACAAAATAGCCAGCATTTTTAAAACTCAGCAGACGAGGAGTCGCATTTTTAAAAGGAGTCGTAAGAAGAAAAGCAAGAAATGGAAGACAAATCGTACGACAAATGGACCGTCAAAGAGGTCCAGGCATTGCTGGCATTTTAAAATGGTTGCACAACGATTACGTCACATCCAGAGCCTGGTAACTTTACAGGAACCTTCCTCCTACTCCACCCTCTCAGTGGAGACACGGCGGATGAGAGGGCCGAGTGAGAGGATGTTCCTGTAAAGTTCCTGCCCCCCAAATAGTACCAGGAACTTCTTCAGTGGAAACGGGCCTATGGTGACGCTGAAGTGTAGCACCCATCCTCTGGTTTCTGCTTGGTTAAACCATTAGCTCTGTCAGCACTGTCGCAGTTGTTTAGCACTGTTTATGGAATTAGCACTACTAGCTGCTAGCTGCTGACTCAGCCACCTCCATGCTGAGAATCGTGTCCTCAAGGGCATAGCTTTCATTTAGACACTGCGGGAGACAAGCATAAAACACAGGGTTCGGGGGTCCTCCAGAAAATTTTAAGTAACTAACACTTAATTTCTTTAACACATTCTCACTCCGACCTCGTCACATATCAGTGTTGGTCATGGTCATGGACCTTCAACGTCCAGATACAAAGTGAAAGGTATCCTGGCTGTGTTGGTTGCTGACGTTCTGGGATGCCAGGTCAAGATCTGCCTGTTACATGCATTGTCTTCTTCGAAAATACACTTCAGGTTTCACTGGAAATTTACCATTTACCATTGAGGTTTTTTCCTCCAACAACTAAGGCACGTGGTTCGGTTTAGGCAACAAAAGCACGTGGTTAGGTTGAGGAAAAAATACAGGGTTTGGTGTTATAATCTTACAGGACGTGAACACCGCTCTACCAGGTGAAAGTCAGTGTTTGTTGGACCCATCCACCACATCTCCCACCCACCCTACTCGGACTTTCACTGCCTCAACTTTCATTCTTGTCCCACCGCGTTTCCTCCTGATGCCACCGAGCGCCGTTTAACTATAACGGCGACTGGCCATGCCAACATTTAAGGACAGCTTTTTGCGTCTGTGTCTGATGTGGCAAGTCACTGCCCAAGTGTCGGATTTCGACGACTTCAGAGTGAGACCGAGTTGGTTTCTTCTGGTGAACTTTATGCACCAATTTGTGTCTTTTCTGCAGCAATGTATGCCGTACATGTCAGTTATGTTGTTGAAAAAGTCCTCTGTGGGGTGTCGGTAGCGTAGTGGATAGTGCCGGTGCCCCATGTACTGAGGCAAAGCCTTGCTGCAGCGGCCGTGGGTTCGAATCTAGCTTGCGGCCCTTTGCTGCATGTCAGTCCCCGCTATCTCTCTGTCTCCCCATTTCACTCTCTGTCCTGTCAATAAAGGCAAAAAGCCCATAAAAATAATCTTAAAAAAAAGTCCTCTGCTACTTAAATTTTTTATTGAGGGGGGCAAATGCACATGCTCTAAATATGGAGGGGGACATATCAATCTTACAATTTACTCTGAGGTGTAAGCACATCAGTAAGGTCATGTCAACACAAGAGACAACATGAATAACAATGGTGGTAAAAATAAATTGACAATCTGGGTTTAAAATAAATAACTTCTTGATGACAAAAAAATCCTGCATGCTCCTTGTCTTGCACATCTAATAGGATGTTTGTTGTACACATGGTTTTAGTCATTAACCTTCCACACAAAGGGTTTACATCGTCTCATGTCATTGGGGAAATGGGCTGCTGGGAAACATAGAACATATTTAACCGATCTTCACCGTCTGGTTAAAATCAGGTTTTAGTGCGAATGTAAATATACTGATTGCTAATATTGATTGAATCCACGCTGACTGTGTTCATGGCTGCTTGTCCAAACAAGAATTTTAAAAATTAATGGAGGTCAAAGGTCATTGACGAAGTAGGCATTTATTCAATGTGGAGTTCAGTGCTTTAGCATCTGAAATCAACTTTGACTGGAAACGAATATCTAATGATAGCAAGGTCAGAGGCCAAGTCCATTAAAATTTTAGTCACATAAAAACTTAAACTGGTCTTCTTCCCTCCTTAAAGGGCACATTCAGTCTGACAGTTTTCTATATTTTCATTCTGACCTTGCTGAGAGTTTCAAATGTAATCCCCTCGAGGCCAATTTGTGATATTGGGATAGATAAGTGGAATTGACTTGCCCTGACTTTACTTCAGATAATTATGCAGTGACCCAAGAAAACAATGTTTGTTGTAGTGACATGAAAATGACCCCATAAATCAAATATTAACTGTGCTTGTGTCATAGAGAGGCATTGTCAAGGTGGAGAGCAAATAATTTGAATCACTGATATGGCCCACCATTGCCATCACCTAATATTATCAATTTGCATATGTGTATGCACCATCTCTCTGCAGAGTTGCCCTTTCCAAATGCCACGAAAGGTCAGAAAGCAATAAGTCAAAGTGCCGCCGTGCTTGGCAAGAGTGCCTGATTTTGCACAGTATCTTATGCATCATTGGTGCGTTCAGCAGAAAACAGTAAACATAACAGAGAAATTGATCTGGAATTAATCATTAAGTCATTTAGTGTTTTCTTGTCACTGATTTGATTTAAGAGCCCGGACCTGCGCGCCTCGACATTTTAATGTACAGCATTTTGAGCTGCAATGGGGTCGGCGGAGTTCAGGCAGGTTGCAGACAAATATTGATGCTCTGTGTTTTATATTTTTATATTTGAATCAATACAGGGCCAGTGTTTCTGTATGAGTGATGAAGCCCTCAGGCAGGGTATGATCGCTTCCCGTTGAAGCACTACAACTCAAACTGAAGGCCGGGCTGCTGGAAAACATATTGGAAGATTCTGATGCTAAAATCCGATGAATAGTTGCTTCTGAATAACTTGAAATTCTAAAAATGACTTCTATCTGCTGTTTTATGAGTTTGGGTAGACTCCTCACAATTTAACAGATTGCAGTATAGTATCTGTATACTGATATATACTGTATACAGTACAGGCCAAAAGTTTGGACACACCTTCTCATTCAATGCATTTTCTTTATTTTCATGACTATTTACATTGTAGATTCTCACTGAAGGCATCAAAACTATGAATGAACAAATGTGGAGTTATGTACTTAACAAAAAAAGGTGAAATAACTGAAAACATGTTTTATATTCTAGTTTCTTCAAAATAGCCACCCTTTGCTCTGATTACTGCTTTGCACACTCTTGGCATTCTCTCCATGAGCTTCAAGAGGTAGTCACCTGAAATGGTTTCCACTTCACAGGTGTGCCTTATCAGGGTTAATTAGTGGAATTTCTTGCTTTATCAATGGGGTTGGGACCATCAGTTGTGTTGTGCAGAAGTCAGGTTAATACACAGCCGACAGCCCTATTGGACAACTGTTAAAATTCATATTATGGCAAGAACCAATCAGCTAACTAAAGAAAAACCAGTGGCCATCATTACTTTAAGAAATGAAGGTCAGTCAGTCCGGAAAATTGCAAAAACTTTAAATGTGTCCCCAAGTGGAGTCGCAAAAACCATCAAGCGCTACAACGAAACCGGCACACATGAGGACCGACCCAGGAAAGGAAGACCAAGAGTCACCTCTGCTTCTGAGGATAAGTTCATCCGAGTCACCAGCCTCAGAAATCGCAAGTTAACAGCAGCTCAGATCAGAGACCAGATGAATGCCACACAGAGTTCTAGCAGCAGACCCATCTCTAGAACAACTGTTAAGAGGAGACTGCGCGAATCAGGCCTTCATGGTCAAATAGCTGCTAGGAAACCACTGCTAAGGAGAGGCAACAAGCAGAAGAGATTTGTTTGGGCCAAGAAACACAAGGAATGGACATTAGACCAGTGGAAATCTGTGCTTTGGTCTGATGAGTCCAAATTTGAGATCTTTGGTTCCAACCGCCGTGTCTTTGTGAGACGCAGAAAAGGTGAACGGATGGATTCCACATGCCTGGTTCCCACTGTGAAGCATGGAGGAGGAGGTGTGATGGTGTGGGGGTGTTTTGCTGGTGACACTGTTGGGGATTTATTCAAAATTGAAGGCACAATGAACCAGCATGGCTACCACAGCATCCTGCAGCGACATGCCATCCCATCCGGTTTGCGTTTAGTTGGACCATCATTTATTTTTCAACAGGACAATGACCCCAAACACACCTCCAGGCTGTGTAAGGGCTATTTGACCAAGAAGGAGAGTGATGGAGTGCTGCGGCAGATGACCTGGCCTCCACAGTCACCGGACCTGAACCCAATCGAGATGGTTTGGGGTGAGCTGGACCGCAGAGTGAAGGCAAAGGGGCCAACAAGTGCTAAACACCTCTGGGAACTCCTTCAAGACTGTTGGAAAACCATTTCAGGTGACTACCTCTTGAAGCTCATGGAGAGAATGCCAAGAGTGTGCAAAGCAGTAATCAGAGCAAAGGGTGGCTATTTTGAAGAAACTAGAATATAAAACATGTTTTCAGTTATTTCACCTTTTTTTGTTAAGTACATAACTCCACATGTGTTCATTCATAGTTTTGATGCCTTCAGTGAGAATCTACAATGTAAATAGTCATGAAAATAAAGAAAACGCATTGAATGAGAAGGTGTGTCCAAACTTTTGGCCTGTACTGTATCTGGATAGTGCAGAGAGTATGTTTGCTTTCCCATTCACTTACTCTGCTAGACACAAGATCCCAGGACTTGTTGGACCCCAAACAGCTGCAACTGGTTACATATGTACTGCACGTTGCACATTTTTGCATAATACATTTGGGTTTTTGTGTTGTGTCACCTCTGTATATTTTTGTATACTTTGCTAATGCTGCTCATTACTGTTTCTTTTGTATGTATTGTAGACCTATGCGTCAAACATTTCATTTGTAATGCTTTGTATGTAGTTTATGTCACTTCTATATGTTTTGGTGTGTTTTGTTAATGTTGCACCAGCAATAGCCATGGCTGGAGGTGTTATGTTTATGGGTGTCCGTTTGACCGTCCCTTTGTCGGTGACGTAGCATTGTTCCGACCTCTCATTGTTCCGACCTCTCATTAGTCCAACGTCCCGTTGTTCCGATATGTGATTATACTAGGCTTTGTGTACCATAGAGGATCAGCAACTCAACAAAAGTAGGCTACTGGTCGAGATACAAGTGTCATAGAGAGGAGAGAATGAAACACCATAACCTCCTGTTATTAACTCTGGGGTCCGGGTTGTGTGGGGAGCTTTCCGCGGTGCTGAACGGCTCCCGGTGGGCGTATTTCTGTCTTGATGGTGATCAGCTCTGGGTCAGCTGGGAAAGGCTTGAGGCGAAGCAAGCTCACGGCTTATGTGTTTGCCACTTTCTTTTTCATTTTAACCCACACCATGATCTTTTCCTGACCATAACCAAGTGGTTTTTGTGCCTAAACCTAATCAGACCTTAACCACAGGGCATCATGATGATTTCGGAACAACGGGACTTCAGAACAATGGGTTTAATATGGTCGGAACAATGGGCTGTCGGACCAATGGGCAGACCCCCCCCCCCCCCCCCCCCTTTGTCTTGAACATGGTATCTCAAAAATGCCTTGAGGGAATTTCTTCAGATTTGGCACAAACGTTCCCCCAGACTCAAGGTGGTCAAAAGTCAAGGTCACAGTAACCTTGCAAATGCTTCATTCTTGTGAATGCAATATCTCAAGAACACCTTGAGAGAATTTCTTCAAATTTAGCACAAACATCCACTTTGAGTCAAGGATGAACTGATTTCAATCAGGAAAGACTCATACTGGTGATTAGACCACATCATGATGTCATCTATTCCAGGAGGATGGTAAAGAGGAAGGTAGTAGATAAGGGATCCCACCCCGATAGAATCTAAACGCTGGTGGTGGTAATGGTGGTGATGAGATGAGATGAAGAGGGAGCTGAGGATCTGAATGTGAAGAGGAGAGGGCTTTGATGAGCTTGTCCTGGACATTGGATAAGGTGACGAGAGGTGAATGGGGTGGAGGAGGGCGTGACGATTCCACCTCAAATGACAGCTGACAGGAGCAGAGAGGAGAACAGATTTAAAGTTTGGCAGCAGCAACATGAATGGCTGAAGGAGATCATGGCAAAGTGTGATTGGCTAACCAGGAGAGGAAACAGCCATAGTCAGCTGATTGGTGGAAGTGGTGGGAGTGGGATAGAGAAAAATTTGTGAATGAATATAGCATAAAGAAAGTCTTCCTGACTGAACTTACACTGAGTTTGTCTGGAATTTGGTGGTCAAAGGTCAAGGCCACAGTGACCTTGCCTGTCGCATTCTTCTGAATGTGACAGCCACAATAACCAGCTGGAAGAACCACACCTTGGCTGGTGGTAAGGTGATCACCTTCCGTTCTGTTATAATAAGCTTTCTCCCCAACATAAGGGATGTCTGGACCCAGTCTGTCTGGGGTGCAGGCAAGGGTTTTAGAGGGACAGAATCACCCAGAACAAACAAGATTGGGCAAAATGGGATGTCTAATTTAAGGACTGTTTTAATATTCTCTAATGGACGGCAGACCAGAATTTTTGTGTAACAGGACAGGAGCGTGCCAACACTCACCCCACACCTTCAGCAATTCTGGCTGTCTCTTAATTTCACCCTAAATAACCTTGAGGGGGACCAGTATACCCTGTTTTATATTTTAAACTACTTAGTTCCTGTGATATTTTCTTATAGTTGGTCCATTCCTGCTCTGTGAATGTGAGATTAAGATCATTCTCCCAGGCTGATTTAAGATTAGAACCCTGATTGCCAAAAATAAGCAACAGGGAGTAGTATTTTGAAGCCTCATGGCCAGTACCAAATATTTTAACCACATCAGAGGGAATCTCAAAGCTTGGCAGGGAAGCTATAGTGGAACTGAATGAAGGGATAACATTTTATATGCAAAAGGTCAAAGGTCAGCTTCACAGTGACATCATAATGTTTTACAAAAACACTTTTCTGGCCATTATACGACATCATATCTGAAGAACAGGAGGGAAAATATTTGGTCAGATACTGAATTGAGTACAGTAACACTGAAACTGTGCTGACTGTTGGTATCATCTGTGCTGCCAGGGGGAAGATGTTAGTGAAGCATCCATGTTTTCACAGATATGGATCCAAACTGTAAGATCCATGGAGGCATACAACTGCAAAGCCATAACTGTTGTTATTATATGTACTTTGAGGCATGCTTTGTGATATTGGGCTTTAAACCTTGACTTAGCTGTAATATCAAAATGATCAGGGATGTCTCATTAATGATGTTGTCATGGTGATCAACAGAATCCTAACCAGGTTCCCAAACTTGGTTCCATCTAGCTGCAATACCACAGAGAACTGTTACTCCGTCTGTTGGTCCCTTTGTAATGAACACGAAAACTCAAGAACGCTATGAGGGAGTTTGTTCAAATTTGGCACAAACGTTCCCATGGACTCAAGGAACTGAACTAATTAGATTTTGGTGGTCAAAGGTCAAGGTCACAGTAACCTTGCAAATGTCTAATTCTTGTGAATGCCACATCTTAAGAAAACCTGAAGAGCATTTCTTCAAATTTAGCACAAACATTCACTTTGAGTCAAGGATAAACTGATAAGTATTTGGTGGTCAAAGGTCAAGGGCACTGTGACCTCGCCTGTCACATTCTTGTGAATGGTAAATCTCAGGGAGGCTTTGAGGGAATTTCCTCATATTTGACACAAACGTCCACTTGGACTCAAGAATGAACTGATTAGAATTTGGAGGTCGAAGGTCAAAAGTCAAGGTAACAGTAACCTTGCAAAGGTCTCATTCTTGTGAATACAATATCTCAAGAACACCTTGAGAGAAATTGTTTAAATTCAAACATTCACCTTGAGTCAAGGATGAACTCATGAGAATTTGGCGGTCAAAGGTCAAGGTCACTGTGACCTCGTCTGTCACATTCTTGTGAATGGGAAATTTCAAGGACACCTTGAGTGAATTTCCTCAAATTTGACACAAACGTCCACTTGGACTCAAGAAAGAACTGATTAGAATTTGGTGGTTGAAGGTCAAAAGTAAAGGTCACTGTGACCTTATGAAACATATTTTTGGCCATAACTCAGGAAACAGCATCAAATGGGATATATCATAACTGAACAGAACTGATTTACACTCGTCTCTTTATTTGATTACAAATCCTTCATCACAGCCACATCACCTGAACACTTCTGGGTCTTCTAGTATGTGTCACTTGATTTACATTTTGTCTTCTGGTCATAGTTCTGTTATATCCATAGAAAGCACTGTCTTCTTCCGCAGGGTGACTGCAGAGAATACATAACCATCGTACTGCTTTGCTTTTTTCCCCCCGCAAAAATGTGTCGTTTTTAAAATTAATTTTGACAGCTTTATCTCGGTCCTCACTGCCTGCTGTCTTACCTCAGAGTAGATTTATACTTTATTGTTTCTCAGTCTCTCTGTTTCTGTCTGTCTCCGTCAGAGCGGATCTGTCTTTATCACTGGTTGAATAGCTGAGGTAATGGATTAGACCTGGAGAGCCAAAATTGGTTTCTTTCTGTAATGTTGGCAGTTTTCTCTCCGCTTTTCATCCATCTGCTGATATTTCGCTGCTTTTTGCATTATTGGTGGTACTTTTGCAGAACCTTTGCAACATTCACAATGAAATTAGACCACAAAGGATGTGTATTATTATCCCAAGGTCTTCACTGGGTTTCTGTATCTGTGTGTGTGTGTGTGTGTGTGTGTGTGTGTGTGAGTGTGTGCAGTATGTCAGTATATTATCTCTTGATTGTGGTGAGTTTATGACAGATATGGGTTTAATCACAATCACTAAACGTGTCATTGGGCTATATCATCTGTTTTTTTAATTACTTTGATTGGCATCAAAACCAAATATTGTCTAATAACTTGTTAGTAATGAAGAAAATCATATGTTTGTGATAACTGCACTGTTTCGCCATGTTTTTTTGTTTCACGAGGCAAAGCGCTCCGCCAGCGTGGCTCTTCAAGACTGAATACAATCTGTCAAATTCAACAGACCTGTGCTCAAAGGTAAAGCAGCTTCAGATTGTGTTGCTGTCTTTTTCTGAAGACCGTGTCACGCCGTTGAGACAGCTTATCAGATCCCCATCTAGAAATAGTCTCCACACAGAGCAGACCTGTTTGTCCTTTCACGTTCCACACAGTGTCAGAAAATGAGACACTGGTGGAAATTTTCCATTCCCCTCAGTGACAGGCTGGATAATTGGCTTTCAGTCACATTTACCCCGCTGGAGAAGCAGGTGCTTTTTAGAGACGTGGTTTTCATAAACTGCTGTGTCACATCTGCTGAACACGAGGCAAAGATATGGGGGTAATATGTGAGTAGATGGATTTGCAGTGTTGAAAGCTGAGGGCCTTAGTCGCAATTTTATAGTCACTAAATTGGCGGCCCATCGTGTAGGCTAGAGAGCGGTGTTAATCTACTTTTTAATCTGTGTTTAAAAATTATAGCTACTTCCCACTGCATGGCAACCTGAATGGATTTGGTTGATAGCCTTTCTATCATCTTTTCACTTAATGCTCAGTTTTTGTCTTTCTTTGTTATCCTGTCTTTATATCTCCACTTAAAGTAAGGCTGCTCATTCAAGCTATAATCGTTTCCTCCAAGGGAACCTTCCCCGCCCAGAGCTCTCTGATTTGCCTCTCTTGTCACCTCCTGTGTTTTTTTTTCCTCTTTTTTATGACTTTAATCATCTCTGTGACTGATGGCGCTAAAACACACTTTTACCAAATGTTAATCTCATAATCATTTCATCTGACAACACACAAGCTGCGATAGCTTTTAGCCAGCAGTGATTTATTCATGGCTGGAGTAATATTGCTCTTCAGCGTGGCCCATTTCCTTGAGTCTCATGGGATGTCATATAACGCTCAACTTGTCACACCAGCTCCGAGAGAGAGAGGAAGGGAGAGGGAGAGAGAGGTGCAGGGACAACTTTGAATACATTGAGAGACCACTTTACATGTTATTGCCTCTTAGAGGCATTTCCCTGATGATATAAACCTCTAAATTGCAAAGTGAAAAACCTGTTAATGTTTCGGCGCTCCATCATCTGCCACTTTAAAAGTCAATCAGTCAGCACACAATCAGTATTCCCCTCCACTCATGAGCCGTACATGGGTGAGGAGAGACACCAGGCTATTACGTTTCCACAGTCTCCTGTCAAAGATATCCATTAAAGAGTCTTTATTGAGCCCAGGACCATTACCAACAAAAAAAGGTAATCCAATTGTCTTTACTCCTTTAGTGTTTTTTTATGGTGTCCTCTCTCTCCATCGTTCCCTCCCCTCTGTATTACATCCTCGTCCTTTCTCGGCTATTAGGCGAGCATGATGAGGCAGAGAGTTTGCACATGAGAGCAAATATCACATTAGACGAATGACAACAAACAAAGAGCATCATTAGTAAACCCACATAATACAGACGGCTACACATCTAAGTGGGCTTTAAAAGCTTTCTCGCGCTCGCCGGATTTGCTGACTGGCTGCTTCCCCAAATTAACTCTAACAACTCATAATGTGTTCAGTCTGCTTTAACAGCCTCCATTATTCTGGTTTCAGGCTTTCCACAAGATTTTGGAACCTGGTTGCAGGGATTTGCTCCCATTCAGCAACAAGAGCAAGAGTGAGGTTGGACACTGATGTTGGGTGATAAAGACTGGTGTTTCAATTCATCCAAAAGATGTTGGATGGGGTTGAGGTCAAGGTTCTGTGAGGGCCAGTCAAGTTCCTCCATACTGTGGGGAAAACATGTCTTTCTGGACCTTTCTGGCATTGTATCTGGAAAATAAGAGAAGGACCTTCCCCATGCTGTTGCAAGAAACGTGGAAGCACATCAAAGTTTTCTAAAAAAGCATTATATGCTATAGTCTTATAATTTGGATTACTGCTTACTGTGGCCTACCATACCAAATGGCATTTAGTGACTGGTACTAACTCTGACTAAAGAAAGGCTAAGACACCTACAGTAATAAGAGCTCAGTGTTATGACTAGTAAGACAAGTGCATGGTGTTCTTTGCTACAGGGGGCTCAGTGGTGGGAAGTTCATTTTCTTAAGCACTGTACTTATTCCAAAAAAAGAGGTACAAGGATAATATTAAAACCAACAAAAAGAAGCGCCACATAGACCTTAAAGCCTGGGAAGACATGGCAAAAGACAGGGCGACCTGGAGAAACCTTGTCCGTGAGGGCGCTGCAAGTGCAGACTCAGAAAGGAGAGAGCAACCATATAACAGGCACAACCCAAATCCACCACCACTGCATTCCCCTGTCCATGCTGCGCAAGAATAATCGGGTCCAGAATTGGCCTCCATGCCCACCTGAAGACCCACAAGGACCAAGAAGGAGGACAGTCATACTCGACTACGAGTGACCGCCGATGATGATGACTTATTCAGAGGTATTTCTACTTTCTGCTACTATACACTTTACAACATTTCAGAGGCAAATATTGTAGCCTACTTTTTACTCCACAAGAACTGACTGACACAGTTTCTACTTTGGAGATAAACATTTTATAAGTTTATAAAACACAACACAGTGGTAGAGGTTAAACTGCCCAACACTATATGAAGTAAAATTAATTCTCCTAAAACATTAAAATTTTGCATAATTCAATGAATCAGTGATAATAATGCAGTCATCCTGAATCGTAATATAAGATGTAGAGAGGCCTGTCATCTGCATAATGAGTAATTTTACTTTGGATACTTAGGTACATTCATTCATCTTCTAACCGCTTCATCCTCTTAAGGGTCGCGGGGGGGTTGGAGCCTATCCCACCTGACATCAGGTGAGAGGCAGGGTTCACCCTGGACAGATCGCCAGACTATCGCAGGGCTGACACATAGAGACAAACAACCATTCACGCTCACATTCACACCTATGGACAATTTAGAGTCATCAATTAACCTAGTCCCCAATCTGCATGTCTTTGGACTGTGGGAGGAAGCCAGAGTGCCCGGAGAGAACCCACGCTGACACGGGGAGAACATGCAAACTCCGCACAGAGGGGCTCCCACGCCCGGGATCGAACCACCAACCCTCTTGCTGTGAGGCGAGAGTGCTAACCACCACACCACCGTGCCGCCCATACTTAGGTACATTTCACTGATAAAACTTGTGTACTCTTACTTCCAGGGTGTAGGATTGTGGGGGATATTTTGGTAGAAATGGAATATAATATAATAAGTGTGTTTTCTTTAGTGTATAATCACCTGAAAATAAGAATCGTTGCATTTTCAATACCATACAATGAGCCATTTATATCTACATAGGGAGCAGGTCCTCGTCAGAGATCGCCAGGCTGCACCGCCATCTTTGCCCTTAGCAAACACACAAAACACAGGCTCCAGATAGGAACATTCCTATTTTCACATTGATCACCACAGGTAAAGGCCCGTCTGCAACAAGCAGCGTTGTGAAACACTGATTCATAACGTGGGGCTGCTTTACTCAGTGTTTTTGCCATATTTAAATCTCCTGGTCCATCTGTTTTGAAGAGGAAGACACCTCTGCGGATAAGTCGGGGAACCAGGGGAAGTTTCAGCTGGGTGTAATCTTAACCACTATATGTGACTAAATCCCCCTAAATCTTACACACTGAACCTATAAGTCAAATTCTGAGCATGGGAAATTTTTATAATGAGCTTTCGCTGCTTTTACTTTAGTGAAGAATCTGAACCTCTTCCCTCACCGCAGGGGTCTGCACAAACACAACTTTGTTCACATGTATCTACATCTATCTATTTTAGGATCCTTACAAACAGGGGCACTCAGCCGATTTTGTACATAAAAAAGTAAAAGCTGACTTGTCATGGGGAGTACTCAGCATGTGTAAACAGTTGTATAACGTATTCTCGCTCTCGAGGGAGCTTTCCCAAGTCAAAGAACATAACCCTAATGTCACGATGAATCTGGAGGATGGAGACGTGGAATATTTGAGAGAAGAACTCCACTTTGAACTGGGGATATGAAGTTGGAAAGATGAGGGCATTTACCAGACAGGGAAGGTATGTTCTGTTACTGCCTATACAACATAATATATCAGAAAATACCTATACAGGGGATGATAATACCAAATTAAGTAGTGCAAATAATTAATGAATTAACACCCTATTGAAGTGCATTGTTGGAATAGTAGAACTCATTGCTTTGAAGCTTGATCCATACAAGTCTGAACTAAAAGTCAGGATGTATCGGCCTTTACTGCTTTGATTTTAACCATGTTTTTTGTTGTTGTTTTATCTGTCCCGCAAGACTCCACACTTCATGGGAGTGCAACTTTAGATCAGAGAGATGAAATCATAAATTCAATACTTGTGCTCTAACTAAAAATGTTGACATACAAAGCAATACAAAGCAAAGTTTGTCTGACATGAGGCTGTGCACGACACAGTATGTGAAGGAATTTTATTGTCAGCATCCCCGGCTTTATACTCATCTGTGAGCCTCTGTCTCCCCCGTGTGGTTTAAGATGGAATAACATCATGGCGATGTCAACAGATCTGTGCTCATTCATGTTGAGTAGGCCTACTGTTTATCAATATCCGGCAGGAACAATACAAACCAATTCACTCAGGTTATTCAATTTACGTATGAATATTTACGGTGGTAAACGACCGAACTGTAACTAATACTTATTCACAATAATGTGTCACCAGTCTCGTCCGAAGACCCGACCTCACAGTGCAGTTTCCGACTTTGTGAACGCCCGTTCATACAAGTGCATTTAGATCCGTGTATCACGCATTCGAGCTGCCAAAATGCCTTGTAACTCATTTCTTATAAAAGCTGATGAAAATTTACTATCGCAATTCTGCTGTGTGGTTGAAACCCCCTTCCACTGGCGGTGACGCCACCTTTAAAACT
The DNA here is from genome assembly GCF_041903045.1 of Epinephelus lanceolatus. Taxonomy (NCBI): domain Eukaryota; kingdom Metazoa; phylum Chordata; class Actinopteri; order Perciformes; family Serranidae; genus Epinephelus; species Epinephelus lanceolatus. Next base: position 38,838,579 of record NC_135744.1, on the reverse strand, counting down.
CTATTCATAGTAGAAAACATGACGCCGAATGTTACAGGAAGAGCCGCGAAAAGACAGACGTTCTTGACAGCCAATGGAATAGCATCATTTGCACACTAGTCCCGCCTTTATACAAAATTGACCAATCGTCGCCCTGGATTGGAACTTCCGCCACGGAGACGGAGCATGTCCATTGTACGAGGTGTTCTGAAAGAGTACCGCGATTGTTGAGCTGCAGTCTGATAAATGCGTGATTTCTTTAAAGTTATTTCATTCGCTGTAGCCGGTCGTCGCCTTTTAACTCCGAGTCGTCTGAGATTTACGTCATATGTGAGTCTTACGGGAAAGTAACGGGTGGTTACAGGGAAGAACAGTGACGGTCCCACCATAGGAATTTCTTCGTTAGCGGCAGCTCAGCCACCTTGCGGTCTTGCTAGCACCGGGGCAAGCTAACGTTAGCTGCAGCTGTGTTGTTGTGTGTATCTGGCGGATATCTGCTGGGATATGTCTTCAACCAGAGGGTGTAACGTTTAAGCATAGGTCGGCACAGTTACAGATAAACAACAGGGGCTGTTAGCTCTCGAAGTAGCCACTTAGCCGAGCTAGCTAGCTAACGTTAACGCCACCGGATTGTCTTTCACAAAAGGGCAGCGCGTGAGCAAGAGACTTGGAAGCCAGGCTAGCGCTGTTTTATCTACTGTTTTTTTAATTTGCTGGGCTGTTGCACACAGAGCAAAACAACAGTACAGAATGAATGGGTTCAGCACAGAGGAGGACAGCCACGACGGACCGCCGGCTCCGCCGTTTTATGGACAGAGCTGCTGTCTGATCGAGGACGGTGAGCGCTGCGGCCGGTCAGCTGGAAACGCCTCCTTCAGCAAGAGGATCCAGAAGAGCATATCCCAGAAGAAGCTCAAACTGGACATTGACAAGAGCGTAAGTGCAGATATGTGATCATGTTATTCTGTTTTGACGCTTGAATCAGTGGCTGTGGGTGTCTGGTGACTGCAAAGTCAGCTAGCTCCCAGCCGGCCACCGTCAGTTGACGAAAACAAACAAAAGAGCATATTCGTAGATTTCCTGTTGCTGTAAATGGCGAATGGTGGCGTCATCTGTAACTTTATTTGTTCTCACACCGTTTAAATGTCAGGCTAATGTTAGCTGTTCCAGCTACCTGGGCGACGTGCAGGACAGCAGGATCCTGTTCACAACAAGTTACAGCGCATTACAACAGTTTCCTCCACCACGCCTCCGCTGCTCGTCATAAAATGGCTGTAGGGAAGCAAACTGTGCTGCTTCACCTCAGTCCAGTTACAGTAACATAGCTTGATTCAAAGAGGCACAAACTACCAGCAGTTATGTTAGCTGAAATACCTGGAGATTCACACATTAGCACCACATATGAACCATAACACTGTCTTTAGTTTGCATTTTGTCTCACTGCTTTCCTGTCACATGCTGTGTCTTTAAATGCCATTTGTTGTGCACAGTGTGTGCAGTGGCCTACAGAACGCCAATAAATGTTTTATATGCCTTGCCAGGAGACAATGGGAGAAACCTATCGAGCTAGACTTATAACCAAGGCTGAGTTACCAACCAGGCAACTGTCCCAAGGCCCCAAACCCTCAGTGCCTCGGTGCCCTTAACTTCCCTGTGTGGTCATTTGAGCCACAACATAGTTGTCAAGCTGTCAGCACTCCAAAACCCCCACAGCTCCTGTTTTTATGTCTTTATTTAGACTAGATTTTAGACCTACATATTATATCAATGCTGCACATCACAGCATTTATAGCTTACTGAGTTTGTTTCCAATGCTGCCCTTTGACTTTTTTTTGACAAATACACCTCTCAGCAGCATTCAGAGCAACACAAATGATTCAATGAAAATAATCTAGCTCCAGTATCTTTATTTAAGGTTGTATTATACTCACATGTTGCATTTTCTTAAGTAAATTTATCTTAAACTCACCACACAGCAAACCTGGGGGCATGGCAGTGTTCCTGGTATGTGTAAGCTCATGCTTGCCCTGTATCTAGTGAGTGCTTAAGGCAACAGGATACATACACAATGCACCAACAGTTTAAGGAGCCACAGGGGTCGGTGGGGGCCTTCAACTCAATAGTGCCCCAGGTCCCCTAGCACACAGCAGGGTTGTACACAAATGCAGGGATGTGTAATGAATTCTGTGAGCCACTCTGCCTCACTTTATTCGTTGTATTTATCCGCTCTAAGATTTATAGGAAGCATCCTGTGACCTGTTGCTCAAACAGTGCAATGAGCGCAGTTGACTTTAGTGTGTTCTGCTGTTTGCCCAGATGTTTTTACAGGCAACGAGGGTCATGTGACAAGTCACATGTTGTGGCCCAGAGGAATCGATGCACATGAGTTCAGAGGGCGACAGAATTAATAGTGCATTTTCAGCTGACACAGTATATGCACATGAAATGAAGTTTCAGTTGTTCAGTTCTTGACAGTACAAACAACCTGTAGTTGGAGCTGAACGTCGATTCTCATACTATTTTATGACCAAAATGTGTCTGTAGCATTAGTTATTGAAATCAGTCAGGTACCTAAGTCTTGTGTGCATGTTCTTTAATTAGATGCTTCCTTTTTTAGCCATAGCTTCAACAGCTTGTGCAGTGTTCTTGTACAGCTGTTTGTGTTAAGATGACATTAAACACTGCTGTTCCTCCAAGTAAGGTGTTTTCTAAAAAGTATTGTTTTGGTATCAGTACAGAAAGTTTGGTATCATATTGAGACTGGTATTGATGAATTTCATGTCAGCCTAGTCTTCCACTGAGTATTGCTATGAGCTTACACTGATTCTGTGCGCCTGCTAAACTAAACAGGTTTTGTACATGATATGCGACTCTTTTTAATACTCATTAATATCTTTATAGGTGAGACACCTTTATATCTGCGACTTCCACAAGAACTTCATCCAGAGCGTCCGCAACAAGAGGAAGAGGAAGACCAGTGATGACGGAGGAGAGTCCCCAGATCATGATGTGGAGGTTCCTGAGGTAATGTGGACTGAAATGTGACTCACAGTGTTGAACACAGACGTGACAGTTGATGCACAACAGAAAAAGAAGCACTTCCGTTTGATTTGCAGAAGAACAAACGAAAACATGACAGCGTATTCGAAACCCTAAATAACCAACTCATTGTGGAATTGTTGTAAGAATACGCTTGCTTAACTATCATTACTCTTTAAGAAATATATATTTATCCTGTGCTCAGTTGTGCGTGTGTGCTTCGAGTGTTTGTTGCTGCAATGACCCGATTTCTCAGTGGAGATCATTAAAGTTTCATCTCCTTTAAAAGCAGAAAAAGAGGCAGAAGCCCCTGAGAGTCTAAAGCAAATCATGGAAATTTGTCCAAGATGGAGGCGGGTTGGAAAGTTACTATCTCTCATAATTCACTGACTGACTGCATCCCCGTCTCTGTTGTGTCATCAGGTCGACCTTTTCCAGCTGCAGGTGAACACATTGAGACGCTACAAGCGACACTACAAGCTGCAGACCAGGCCTGGACTCAACAAGGCCCAGCTGGCAGAGGTAGAAGAACTGAATGAATGTGGAGATGTAGTCCACTGCATGTTTGGTGTCATGTACTTTGCACTGTACAGGGCGATGTTGTGTTCCTTCCCTGACCATGAAACCACGTCAGTCCTGCGTATTAGCCCAATGCCAACTCAGGAACTGTACCTGCATTTTCACTAGGTGCAACAGGATTTAAATTTGGCTTCTCTGGTGCAGTTCCTTGTCTCCAAAAAGTTAATTTGCTGTTTAATTTAATAGTAAATTGAAATAAACAAACCATAAAACAATCAGCAGATTGTCAGTACTTTGGGGACGGGCGTCACGAGTATATCTTGATTAATGTTTTTAGAGATGTATTACTGTAGATATTGACTCTGCACAAATGTTTTCCCTCTGTTATCAGTTTATTTTGTTAAAAACTTAACATCAGTGCTTTTAAGAAGTACAGAAATGTAATTTCACAACTTACAAGTAGCATCCTGGGAGGAAGCTCCTCTTTTTAAATGATTTCTTTGGAATAACCAGGCTTGTTGTTCATATTGTGTAACATTGGAGGCCATTGAGCCGCCCTCATTAGGCGTACCCAGCCTCTTTCTTCTCAACTCTCGGCTCCATATTACTCATTTACTGTGATATACGTAGTGTTGCAGTTCCTATTCCACAGTAATTGGTCATGGAGAGATTGTTAGACTAATTTGCCAAATGGACAGGTGGACTTCGTGCAGCTGGCTCGGCCCTCATCCTTACAAATACCTCCTGTATGCAGCGCTTTCAGTCAGCCTGCGACAGGGGGGTGGGGTCGGACGTGACTCAGCTGTCGCGCTAACAGTGGGAATTAATGAATGAGACTGGGCTGTAAGTTGAATGTTTCCCCAGGCTTTTAGTCGGGTTCAGGCCCTCCTATTAATGACCCTCCCACATCATTAATAAAGCACCAGTCAACAGCCCACAACCAGTTACAGCTGTCCCCATGTTCAGCCGCATTCAGGAGAATCAGTGGCCACAGAGCAGAGCAGTGAGAGGCTGCATAGAGGATGTTTGTTTTCTTCTCTTTGAGGGTGTTTTTAAAAATTCAAACAATCAGTGGTTAGGCTTCAGCTAATTAAATGTCTCCCAATGGGAAATACTTATTTGTTAGTATCATCAAAGATTTTAGTAGTTTTCAGTTTAGCTGTGCACACTGATCATATTAGTTATGTCTTGGGTGAGATCTTTTTTTTTTTTTTTTTCATACCGCCCTGACATGGGTATGCAGTATATTAGAGTGTGGATACCCAACCTGAGCCTGACGGGTCAGGCCGGATTCGAGTAACAAATCAGAAATTTTGCTCAGGTTCGGTTCGGGTTCGGTCTGCTTGACATGCTGCTGTGTTGTGCTGTGCTCTATTCAAGTGCTGGAATTTGTTATTGACATGACAACGCCTGAACACAACACAGGCCAGTAGTAACACTTCAGGCAGGGGCTGGTAAATATTCAGACTGAACTAATGAAAATGGACGCTAGACAAAACGTGCTATCAGGAAAGTTTAAAACTGATGAAAACCTTCAGGGAAATTGGCGGTATGGAGGCATTTCGATTTAGTAGTCAGTGCAGGTGGTAACGAAGCAGTTGGTTTTGTGTGTGCTGTGCGTGCAGCGTGTTTGACTGTGTGTAACAGCAGCCTTTTGATGGTAATTTACACACTGTCCATGTGTGATCACTGTGAACAGACAAGCTGTAACCATGATAACAATAACTATGTCGGGGAACAAACTGCGTCGGGCTCAAGTCGAGTTCAGACTTGAAAATCAGAAAGGCTGTCTGGGTCGGGTTATAACTGTCTCGGTTTCGGGTCGGGTTCGGTCTGGTCTCGCCACCAGACAATCAGAGATCTCCACCTTCTGATAGTCTGGGGACACTCCTTTCTAAGGTGTGTTTAACACACCGGAGAAAACGGCCGGCAACAAAGCAACACCTCTTGCATTTTTTAAAAGGACACGCCCTCCCGGAAATGTGCGCTCCCCCTTTTCTCGTCTGCAAGGACACAAACACACAGAGAGCTTGAAAATGGATGCCGAGAGATTTAACTCTGTTTTATCAAACGTGTGCTCAGTCCACAAGATTGTGGAAATGAAGGACTTACAGCGACTTGAGCCATTTTGTACCGCTACACGTGTTTCTAGTCGCACTATGTTTACGAGCACAAGAGTTCAGCGAGCCACCAAAGGACCGCCCTGCGGATTTACTATTGGTTCTGCAACATAGGGAGTTTTTTTTAACTCTGAAATTGTATCCGCCCATCTAAACACAAAATCAGGGAGAAAGACATCAGTCTTCAGTTAAGCAAAGCGTCTAAAGACTGACTTGTGAGTCTAGGTTCGGTCAGGAAAATGCGACCTGAGCCGCGCTCTACAGTATATGATGGTATTTGTATTTACAAAAATGTAAAAACTGAGCTGCTGGTGATGGAAGTCATTGTCTAACCTGCACACCTGTGTTTCTAATATGCAGTTAGCCCAAACACCTACGGCCCATAGAATAATGAATAGATAGGAAGAAAGCGCCCTTCTTGCTGGAGGACCCAATGGCACTTGTTGCAGTGGTGGATACCAACACATCTTTGGGCTGAATGGAGATGAATTGTTGTGGCTAATGAACTACTTTGGAAGAAGGTATCTTGAAAGAAAGTTTTATGTGGCGATATTCACAAATAGGGGCAGAGGCATTCTTCTTTTTTATTTACTGTAACGTTATCCCCACCACTCAGCGTTGCTATCTTTGTAGCTCAGCTGCCTGTTCCACTATTAGAGACTGAACTCTTGCAGCAAGTGCTGCAAACCACATACAATACATCGCTTCAATACAGCATCTCCGAATCAGTTTAATAGAAAGAGGAGTGTCTGTATTTTTGACAGCATTGAGAATCATACCTCAGGGATTAAAGAAGTGGTAAAAAATCCATCATTAAGTATTTGAAAATTGTAAAAAAAAAAAGAAAAAAAAAGGTACATTCACCTACTGTTTTATGTGTTTGATAACTGGCTGGTAGATAAGAGAGCAGGGTCAGGGAGAAGTCATAATACTCATCAACCTATGTGTTGTAGCACAGCTTACAAAGTTACAAGTGTATTCAGCACCCTCTTCAACACCTTGGAGAGCCAGTGTTAAGAAGCTCTCAATTGTGTGTGTGTGTGTGTGTGTGTGAGAAGATGATGCTCTCAAAAGGAACTGCTTTAAAAATGGGTGTAAAAAATGTGTGTTAGAAAACACTAACGTGAATTTGATCATATGGGAGGCTGGACCCTGAACACCAGACAATTCTTGAATATAAATGTTATGCAGATGAACATAAGAAACGCATATGTTCCTTTAACCTCCTTCTCCTCCTCTGCAGACGGTGAGTCGTCACTTCAGGAATATCCAGGTGAACGAGAAGGAGACGCTGACCTACTTTATTTACATGGTGAAGAGCAGCAAGAGCCGCTTGGACCAGAAAGGAGACGGCGGCAAACCGCTGGACTAAACTCCGCAGCGACCACCACAGCAGCAGTAGCTCCAGACTAAACCAACAATTCTCCACAGCTTTTCACAAAAAACCTGGACACCACTAACAGCAGCAGCAACCAAAACCAGCTCCTCCTGCAGCCCTGCCACCGTCCCACTCCTCTGTAAGACCACATTACAAACTCTCGTTGTCCTTAGAGGGCGTGTCTCTGAAACGGAGGAGAATTCAGGGTGGGATGAGTTATCTTTAGCTCAGTATACCCTCTTCACGTAAAAACTGTCTTCGCGCATGTCGTCACGATGGTCATTTCCTCTTCCTCTCCTCCGCAAAAGCCAGGTCTCTAAAGACTGTTGAGGACCAGGACTCACTCCGCAGGGTTTTTACGTCGTTATGCTGTAATGTAAACTGTCTATATGTACAAAAGAACAGCGTCCGATCTGCAGTTGGTTGAATGCAATGTACAATAGCTGCCTTAAGAGTAAAAAAAAAACACAAGGGGTATTTTTTTCTTTGCCGAGTTGACTGTTAACACGTTCACCGAGAGAAACGCTTGTGCCAAACAGGAAAGCTTGTTGGAACTGAATGATGCTGAGTGGGGTTGTTTTTTTATTTTTAATAATGAATGAATGACTGGTTGGGAGGGGGCGCTGCCTTTGCTAAAGTTACACCCAGCATATCAGGGCTCAGGGTCAGTTTTAGTGGCACCAAATTCACACAAAACTCAATAATGTTTAAAATATTCTAGAACAAGCTGATCTCAGTCCCTACTTCATTTTTTCGTCGCCCTTTTCCAACTGGACGCGATGCGTTTAAAGACAGGTGGTGGTGAATGATGTAGCATTTGGCTATGACCCACTCTTCTCCTTCTCGCTAGCTGTTTTATGTACGTATGAACACACACATGCTGTTTAATTTTCTCTGTGCATCGCAGGTGTTGGTAGCTTTTTTTTTTTTTTGTAGCCCAGTTTTCTATCATTCTCTTTAGTTCAGCCTTAAGTTGTATAAAGTTGTGTCTGTGTGCATATATGATTTAGATTTCTCCATTTTTTTTCCACCTGAAGTGGAACTTGTGTGTGTATGTGTGTGTGCGTGAGTGTGATAGGGGTGTAAGAGTAATTATTAGCGTCATTTTAATATTTAAGAGCAGTGTTTATAGTGGACAACGTCTTTACATACCTGGATGTATTTTAAGAGGCTGGGTTAATAGGTTGTTTTTCTCATCTCATAATCGAATTAAAACATGGATATGGATGCCTTTTGTTCAATATCAGCCAGCCATTCAGGTCCAACACAAATCTAAATCTAAATCTCCCATCACAACTGAATTGTTTGAATTGTTTCATGACTTTATGACCATCTTGACTTCTTAAATTATTTCATTTGTTTAGCAAAGAACTCACTTGTTTGTGAAATGAATAAGAAAACCGAATTGAAGAATGTCACCATCTGTCTGATCAGGGCTTATAGTGTATACAAATAAGCCACAAGCCATGATGGGATATGACCAGTAACCCTTTTGGCAGGTAGCCTCCCAGTGACAGCTGAAACAGCTGATATACGACACTGCAGAAAACCTACACGTTAATTTAAATCCTAAACACACTGCTGAAACCTCCAACGGACAACTATTTGTTTTGCATCTTCTCAAACTCCACCTCTGTGTTTTGTTGTTTATGTTGGTGACTGCGTAGATTATACACACAGTTTTTTGGGGGGGTCCTGCATCCTCTGTCACACATCGTATTTAAGTTTGTCCACCACACTGAGTTCGTCTACTTTCAACAGGTTTCTTTTTTTTCGTGTCTGTCTGTTTATATTTTCAGTTTTGCTTGTAGGTTTGTTAGCGTCATGTAGATAACACCCAACTTTATTAACATATAGGCCATGCCTCATTAACCTAATTGTTGTATTAGATTAAAAAAACATATTTAAATATGGCTGCTTATTGCTCCTAATATTAATAAATGTATTGTACAGACAGAAGCAAGAGTCTCGTCTCTGTTCGTTCAGATTGTTTGGTTGTTTTCACCAGTTTTCACACGTGTATATCATGAAAATAAAATCTATAACTGTTAAAGATAAGGATGTAGAGAGTCAAAGAGAAATGCAGCCAGGGGAGAAGATTGTCGTTTCGTCATGCTGTGTAGTTTCAGTAACAGCCATCCACCACTAGGTGGCACTGTAGGCGTTCTTACTAATTGCAGGACAGAAGTGGATGTTACAACACCTGGAGACTTTCAGAGGAAAACAAAATCATAAAGACAGCAGCAGTCAAATATTTTCTAAGAGTAAGATGGCTTTTTTTACACAGCTGGCAAACTTTATTCTTGGGGCATTTTTTTTTAAATAATTCTTCATCACCAACAAAAATAAAAATCTAAAGTGTGCAAAAGTCACGCAGACCAGCAGAACATTGGAGCTCTAATTGGTGCCTTTAAACCAATTAGAGTTTTGCAATTGTTGGCCATCCATTTACTGAATGAGATACACATATGACTAATCGCCACAGGAGGATTAGATATTTTTAATGAGGATTTTTTTTAATTTTTTTATTTTATGTATATAATAAACGCTGTGGTCAATTATGATGTGACTCATGAACCAGTTATGAATTCCATTAACAGTAGGCCACCCAGGAGAACTGGACTATTGGAAAATTAGACAATAACAGGCATTTTACATTGATTTTAAACTCAACTTTAATATTAAAGTTTGGTAAAGTTAGAAATTTAAACGTGTATTTCTAAAATGCAAAAAAAAGGTTAAAGTTCCTCAAAGAATAATAATAATTCGAATTTTGACTGTGGAGTTATTGTGAAGAAAAGGCCAGTATCCTGGGATTAAATTTAAAAAAAAGAAATATATTTACAATTAGTTCCTTACATTATTTGGCTATTAAATCATGTTAATCTTAATTTTGTTTTATTTTTTCTCCAGTGATTATAACCGTTTCTTGCCACATAAATAAGTAAAAAGAAAAAGCAATAAAATAACATCGCCTTATTATTAGGGATCAGTGTCTCTTTAATAAGACATTAAATCTCTGACCGTTAAATAAAATAAAGAAACACTTTCACTACAGCTGGAGTAACGTAAAATAATTCATTTATTTACGGAACTATATATAACTTCACATCCAATGTATATTTCCAAAAACATTCCGCACAGTCATAAACCTTTAATCCTTTTTTACTTTTAGTGTTTAACATGTCGGAGTGAGAGCTGTGCGTTAACGGAACATTCGGTGTCTCAGTCTCAGAGCGCACAGTGACATTAATTTTGAGGTAGATTCAGTAAATTCAATAATTTTCTACAAGAAACATCAACAACGGACTCCATCTGAGCTTTTTTCTTTAGTACCATATCTGACCGAGAATAATGGGTTAATAATATTTTAAATATTCTGACTGCGCCATATTCAGCAATGAAAAAGTGACAAAAAAAAAAAAGAATAAAAAAGTTTCCCCTCAAAAATGTGTTTCCTCTGGCCTCGGCTTCCGGGACAGACATTATTACTGGATTCATTTTTATTTTATATCATTTTCGTTTTTACATGATATGACATCACAAAGAAGACTGTCTGGTAATGCATTAATGTTTTAATTATTTAATTATTAAGTTTTGATTTTACATCACGTTGCCATGCATTTGATGTAATTTTTTTGTAAAGTTTTTGCAGCTGAAAATGTACAAACTCTAAAATCTTTTAGATCCTGTGAATGAGATAAAATAAAAAATATATACCACGATTTATGCAAAACATATTCGTGATCATTTCATAACCCCGTGGCAACGGATTAACAACAAGGTGACAGCACACGGTAAAATAAAAATAAAAAATAAATTTAAAAAAAAATGTCAGTTTCTAAATGTATTTGAGTGTCATAACTGACTTCCGGTTGGACAAATATCATTTAACACCTGCCATCTTCTGTTAGGCCTAACTCACACTGAAAATTGATATTTAATAATTCTGCTGTGCAGCTCGTGTGACTGTGATTTGCCATAATTTACGCAACAAAAAGAAAACTCCCGGGCAGAAAGAATAACCAGAAGCGCCAGTTAGCTGAGGTGAAATTTAAAAATAATTTTTAAAAAAGGTAGGCTATTAATTTTTCATATTTGATTTTTCTGCACCTCTCCAGTGGCGCTCCTCACAGACCACAACATACTCTACATTTACTCCACTCGTCATTTGTTATAATTTATTTATTATTTTCCGCTCCAGCGCCATCAGATGTGGAAACACCACTACCACTCCACACCAGATCAAAACACATTTTTGGGGGGGAGACAGATGTTTTTGACACTGTGGCAACATCTGGTCTACAGTACTGCAGGGGTGGAAACATCAAAAGGCAGAAATACCACAAATATCACACACCTACAGTCAGACTCGTGTGTCGAGTTAAACACCACACCAGGAGAGAAGAAGAAGAGGATCGACGCGGTGTCCATCGGGATGTTTCCCTCCCACCTTGTTTGCATGTTGTCCTTTCATTCTCTCCTGTTTCGCGCGTCATTAAGCGCGCACAGCGGCGTGTTTAGGTTCAGTCAGTCAGTGGTTTTTATCTGATTTGAATCCAGAGTCTCTGAGGAGGTTTTTTAAAGGGGGAAGGAGAAAAGGAGGAGGATGAGGAGGAGGAGGCAGGGTCACTGGTTGAGCTCCAGAGCCCAGACCTGCTGCGGCCACCCGGTCCGGCCCTTCACCTTCTTCTCGGCTCCTAAAGACTCCTGCAGGCCGTCAGTCTGTGGCACCAAACACACACATGATCATCAGTAGGGCGGCTCAAACACAGGGACCTCACACTCAGTATGCTCGGCTCAGTTTAGCGAGAGTTACCACTTTATATATATCTATGCATTACACTTCCTGCTTTATTTACACACGTTGCAGCCTGTTCATTTTACAGGTTGATGCTCCTCCGGAAGTCTACACCGGAAAATCATATGAAAATATGATATGTGCTGTTTTTCGTCACCTACACAAACATCTGGGGGCTTCGATGACGCAATCAGGGCCATGACATCACAGGCTTTCATTAAGTAAAACCTGATCAAACCATAAGACCAAACATAACCAAAATAATGTAACAAAATGCAAGCATATTTTATAATTTGTAATATTAAATAATGAACGCATATACTGAAATAAAATAAAAACTACTGTGATTTTACGAAAACACAATGTTTGTGTTTGTTATAAGTAAATATAGGCAGGCTACATTTATTCTTTTCATTATTATTATTATCATTATTATATTATTACGCACACAAACCGTGTCGACCTACACGTTTTGAGGAAATGTAACTTTAAAATGTAACTACATATTTATGAGGATGTAACTGTTGTCATTATGGTGATCAGCAGCTGCAGATGTAGTAACAGAGTAGTAATATCTATGTGTATTATATATGTAGGATGAATAATCAAAATGTAACCAAGTTATTTCAGTGGATATGAAGATATAATATCTTAACACCATATGTTTTTATGCATAAAAATAAAATAATCAACACTTCATGAAGTGTTGATTATTTTGTTTTCTAAAGCTGTACGTATAGTTTACGTAGCCTTGTTATAGTGGATAATAAAAGACACACACACACAAAAAAATTGGCTGCACTTTACACCACAGTCATATTTAGGATCTCTTGGCTAAGAATATTCTTTATTTATTATATATTTTCGTTGGGAATTGTGGTTTAATTCAGATAAAATTAAGACTGAAAAGGTAAAACTGTAAACCTTAAGATAATAATTGATATTTAGGTTTTGTTTTCAAACTCTCTGGTTGCTGCAGTTTTGTAAATCAGAGCATGTCCTTGAATTTAACCTTAAATTTTTTCCATTCCCACTCGCTGTTCAGGCCTCCAGCTATTTTTTACAATGACTCAAACTTAAACTAATTAGTTACTGAGGTGTGTTTGAGTTGGTTATGAGTTATTCTGATCAGCATTTTAAGTTGCAGAGGCTTCAACAATCGTGACTCACCGGCTCTCGCTTCCTTTTCAGATCCCGGTTTTCAAATTTCTTAATTTCAGCCTTAAAGCCCTCCGTCTCTCCGGTGTCTTTGGCCAGGACGTCCATCAGGTAGGCGATGTAACTGGTCGCCAGGCGTAAAGTTTTAATTTTAGACAGTTTTGTGTCCGCGGGGACGTTGGGGATACACTCCCTCAGCTCGGCGAAAGCTGTGTTGATGCTCTCCGTCCGCCTTCGCTCTTTCTTTGGCCCCGACGTCCTCCTCTTCCCCATCCCCGCCTGGAGCCCCTCCAACCGGGCGTCGTGCGTCGCTCCGGGCGCTCCGTGCTCCACGGCCGGGTAGGGCGCCTGGATCTGGAAGTCCGGGGGCATCTCGCCGTGGTTCACCACCCAGCTCTGGAAGTACGGCGCATCTTGATGACACCGCTGCACGAACGGGAAGGGTTCGTGCATCAGGTGGTGGTGATGCTGGTAGCCCCCGATGAGGTTCATGTCGAGCGGGGGAACAAATGGGGTCGTTGTCGTGTTTTCCGTCGCCCTCGATCTCTCTCCGGTGCTGCTCCACAACGGTCTCTGCTCGGGGATCTGCAGCCAGCACAACTCATTCAACACTTAGATATGTATTCCCCTGAATGCATTAACGAGTCGAGCCAAACGAAGCCACCAACTTTTACATCGTCGTCATTCTGAAAGCAACTTCAGCCGAGGTGAAACAGGCCGTGAAAAAGTTTATAATTCCAGAAAGCAAATTTCGGTGAAGTGCTGGAATCCTCTTGTGTGTCTTTCTTGCGACCGTTTCCCGGAGAGGCTGCTCTGATTTGCCCAAGAAATTTGACCCCAGTGAAGGTGTGAGGCCCCCAGGTTTATATGATTTGGATGTCAGCGTGGAAAGGAGGCAGCCAATAGAGGAAAGCGCCCAGGATGGGAGGAGAGTCTGGAGAGGTTTGTAATAACATGCGCCATGGTGCCATAATCTCACGGCACTACACAAGCAAATATCTGCATGTTGGAGTTAGATGCTGGCTACCAGACTTGCACACTCGAGAAAAAGGGGGTTAACTGTCTCGAGTTGTGTTTTAAAAGAGGGTTTTTTGAGGGTTTGGGGAGGTTTTACGCACGGAATTTACGCACCCTCTGTTTGGCTACGGCTGTTTATTAGGTGTGATTTTTGTAATTCAGTGGCAAAAATAATTATGTTATTGTACTTGTTAACTTGTGGGTTGTCATGCAGGAAAATTAAGTTTATCAGGAATTTAGATGGATTTTGTTTTTGTGCGCACGAAATTAAAAGAAAAACTACAGATACATTTAATCTGACTATTCGACATTTTTCAATCCACATAAGTGTTTGGATTTAGTACCCCCGCCTCAGATAGCTAAACTTATCGATACATGAAGTGTCTCATTTTGCATTAAAGAAATTATGTTTTGAATAATGGACAGATATTTGTAGGCAATTTTCGACATGACAATCTATCCAATTAAATTCAATCCCACTTCATGTGTCGCGTCACGCCATAAATCTTTCTCTGGAAATATAAAATCATTTGTCTGCTTTCCTCTCCAGTTCCTTCAGCCTGATGCTTGTTTAAGATTTCCTCGGATTTTTCATATTTTCTTAAACGCGTAATGGCGATCTTGTGCGTTAATTGGCTGAATTTCGACAGTATTATCAGTCTCTACTTCTCCAGTAATAACACAGGATAAAGGTTCGTGTCAGAGCGCTCTGGGAAGTGTAAATGAACAGTTTGATAAATTATTTGGTCCTTTTGAGACAGACACAGTCCGCGGCCTGTTGTCATCATACCTTAGCGGTATAAGGAATAGCGGCTTTATCTCCGCATTAATTCCCCCCCAGCTCCTTACACACTATACACATCATCTTGTCTCCATCGCCTAAAAACATTATCCCATTACATTACATGACCTTGACGCTATTTAGAAACCATTTACGGCCGCGTCTTATCTAAATACAGCCATAAATCAGGAGGTGTCACCGTCCGGCAGCGTTACATGTATTCCATAAAAGCTCTCCTGGCCTGCGCACTGTTTACATTACGGCAGTTTGCAGCATATTTCACCGTCCACCCCTGCTGCAATAAATAATCATCAGTCACAACTTTATGTCCCTTATTTTACACGGATGTACAGAACACTGCACGGAAACTTCAGGTAATATTTCTCAATGCGCGTATAGTGTTTCAGATTGAACATGTTAGAGCATTTCTTTATGTTCTGTTCCTTAACTTCAAGTTGCTTCTTTGTTTGCTTGTTTGTTTTGTGATATAATTCCGTTTTAGTTCTGTCATATTTCTGTATTCCCTGCAATACAATGCCTATGATATGGCTCTATTATAATTGTAAAGCACACACTTGTAAATTGCATGTATAGTTTTGAGACAGTGCAACTTCAGTATTTATATTTTGTTCAACTTTACCATAAATTAGAGGGAAATATGGAACTTCTGAATCGACTTACATGTGGTTATGGGGTTCTTTTGCAGATTCAGATTTAACAGTCAAAACATATTTGTTGCATTGTTGTAGTTAAATTACCCAAAGATGTTGCACCACCTGCAGCACACAACATTAAAATGCTGCTTTCACTTTAATGCATCATTAATTTAACAGTATGAAGGGAGCCATGCATGATGATGAGCATTTTATTTTTGATACTTGACTTTTACTTCACTAACATCTTGAATGCAGCACCGGAGCATTATGTAATGTGTTATAATAACCTTTAATAATTGTCTTTATTTTGAAAAGAAGTGCTTTACATGAGCACCGACAAAAACTGTAACACTACAGAAACAATTGGGACGATACAGAGAAAAAGATCCGTAAAAAATGACTCACATTAATAAAAGTAAAAAGAGATGGAAAAGAAGGACTATGCAGTAAAAAATGGCATGGTTATGAAACATTTTTGTAGAGATTTACTGCAACATTTCCTTAAATTATTGTCAATTAATAAAGAATAACAGGATCTGAAATGGTCTGGGCTACATGTAATATTTCAACAATAAAGACACCCACAGTGTCACAGAGGTGCTTTAATATCTTTGTTTCTTATCAGACTTCATAGCCTCTGTATCTGGTCTAAAACCTTTGTAGCCCAACAGCTGGATTTAAAAACATTTTGGGAATATTATTAAAAAAACAACAACTTTATAATATGATTTCAACATTTCAATTTATGTTGTATTTTGCAAGGAAGGACATTCAACACTTGTCATAGCATCAAATGCACAAACAGACCCCACTGCATCTTTTATAATTGATCAAACTTTATTTGTATGTTTTGCACATTATTTGCGATACAAAGTGACTGACAAGTAAATACAGTGCAACTATAAGCAACGCATGTACGTCTGCATAAACCAATGATATTGCTTTATACTTTATTTCATGCAAGCTGTTGTTGCTTATGAGCAGAGTGAGGACACATCCTCCTCTCCGTCCTGTTTGCCACTCACATGTTACCTCCGCTGTCAGCGTGAAAAACACCATGCTGCCTCCTGAAAGAAAACCTGACACTGTTGATTAAGACGTCCACTACACAGAGATGAAATACAATACTGGTCATACCCCCCCCCCCCCCACTCTTTCTCTCCTGCCCTCTCTGTATCACTTTCTCCTCCACTTCTTATTCTACTCTTCTCTCTCCATTCTCTCTCAATGCATCACCTTCAACCAGAACCTTTGCTCTTTTTGATCTGCTCCTTCTTCTCTTTTTTGTCTTTACTTGCTATCGCCGGAGGTGCTGAAAGACCTGGGCAGCAGTAATAGTCTCTTCATATTTTGCTTTCAACCCCAATAGACTCCAGTCATCTCTCTCTCTTCCTCTCTCCCCTCCGCCCCTCTCTTGCTGCTTTGCCAGGGGAAACATCCAAAATAGGTCATAGGGAGCCATCTTGGCCGTGTTATGAATTCTCCTCATAATTGTTTGTGTCATCATGTAGATTTTTCAATAGACACTGCTTCCCTCCTCTTCAGAGTGCTTACCCTCAACTCTACATTTCCAAACAAATATTCCCTCTGATTCAAAGTCGAGCACGCTCAGCACGGAAAACGCTGCCGAGCATGCTCAGCCCCGAGTGTTTATCATACAGGGGCTCTCATACAGTATATATATATCCACCTCTGGCGTGCATCGACTCTGACACGCAAAGCTAATTAAACCCATTGGGTGAAATTAGACATGGCGGCTCCTCCTCATTCTGGGAAATGTGGGCAAACTGGGTCATGCCATGGCAGTGCAGGAGTTCAGAGGTGCAATGCCTGATGGGAGAAGAAACCCTATTCAGTGTCCTCTGCGTGCCTGGCTCATGTAGAGGAAGACAGGGGGCACAAGGTGTTATAAATGACCATTTGTATTCAATTTATACATACTCTGCTCTTTTCTGTTTGATTCAAGGTCACACTGAGGTCAGATCTCATCTCATCAAGCCAACAGAACAGGGTTTGGGAGATAATCGAATCAGAAATTTGGGCTAACAAGATCATTCTTTGGGAAAGCAAGTGCTGTTTATTCTCATGCGATTTAAGTTTTGAATCACGAGCTTCGTCATTTTGAGAGTTGCTGGTTGTCAAATTCAGTGTACCACACACATGTTCGGTGCAGTCTTCTTTTAGAAAGTCATAGGCTTAAAGGATAAGCTCACACAAATTACAAAATACCCCAGTATTTGCTTTTATGTTCCTATGTTTTTAGATGTCTGTTTGTAGCACAATTTCCTTGGGACCTTTTTTTTCTTTTCACCAAATGAAGTGCTCTGTGGATTATTCAAATTAAAAAGACATTGTTTCTGTAGAGTTTTTTTAATGTAATTTTTCAAAATTGATATAAATTCAGATATTTCAAAACCTGGCTAAAGATACTACTAGAAATAAGACAGGAAATCAGTTTTGTTTTTGTCACAATGTATCTGACGAACAAAATAAGATCCAGGACACTCTTTTCTCGCAGCTCTAATTTATTTATTTGCCACTGTATTTTATTGTGTTTTTAATTCCATAACTTTTCATGTAGCTGCTACTTGCAAGACTTACCGCAAAGAGAGTAGCTGTCAGCAAGATTTTCCTCTGTAAATCAAATTCAGTCCATCAATCACCCAGTGGAGGCTCTGAGTTGATATAAAAGTCGTGTCTCTGAGCCATGTCTGTTTGTTCACAGGTGTGTTCTCGTAAAATATGATCTTACTGCTGGTGATGCCATTTAAATCTCTCACAGCAGCTTTATTGTATTGTTTGCCTGACACTATCTAGCACCCATAATGTGGCTGTGAACTGTCATTATTTTGGTTTAAGGTTGAGTGTTTTAGTAGATTGGAAAAGTTTAGTGTAAATAATAAATGCAATGTTTGAAGCACAAAAGAAAAACAGGTTATTTTTATTTAACTATATAAGGCTGAGTCCCGAGCTGAGTCCTCTCAAGTTACAGCTCAAGTAGACACTAAAGACAAGACATTTAATTGTTTGTCATTTAGGAGCTTTACCAGACCATTTACTTTTACTACAGCCGCAACACAATTCCAGTTCCACTTATCTTCCACTTTCAAGTCTGCGTCTTTATCTGGACACATAGAATTCGCCACCACATCAGAAGCTGCATTCTTCTGTTCTTATATATATTTTTATTCTCCTCTGTCATGTATCCATTGATAAGCAGTCGTCGTCTCCAGTCTCTCTGCACATCTGCGTCTCAAAGCTCCACAAACTGTCCTCTAACTGCTGTAATTCTGCCCATCCTCAGCCAATAAAGATAAGAGCAGGGCAGCTGGAATGTGGAGCAGAGAGGTGACAGTGACGGGATGAAGGGACGTAAACTGACATAAACTCCAACACTTTCTGTAACAACCTTTACAGCTTTTTTTTCTGTAGTCATTTGGACTCTGTATTCAACATGACCAGGCACTTCTTATATAAACGAATGTCAGCTGTGCGACTGCAGCTGTTATAAAGCAGTACTAATTCAACCTATAAGCAGCTCGTGCTCAGTTTTTATGCTGGTTGGTGCTCTTAGGGAGAAGACATTTTTTGCTGTGCTGAAATAGTTTAATTTTTCAGCAGCAGCAGTAATATGTTCGGAATAAATAACAGAATCAGAAGCCTTAATGTCATCAGCAGAAAATCGAAAAGAAAATCCATCACACAGCTTCACTGACAGGTGATTTTTGGGGAATTTCAGTGCAGAATTGAAATGAACTAGTCAACTCATCACATAGAACTACAGCCAATTCATTATCAGTTCATCTGATGATAGTTTTTTTTCATTTAATTAATTAAAATGTCCATCAGAATGTCCAAAAACCAAAGTTGATGTCTTTAAATTGCTTATTTTGTCCAAAAAGTTCAGTTTTTAATTACGTAAACTACAAAAAGGATGGGAATTTACATTTGAGAAGCTGTAACAAGAAAATGTTTGATGTTTATTGCCTGATAAATAACTTAAAGTTAATGACTGATTATCAAAAATTCATGTAGGGTAATTTTCTCACAAATGACTAATGGTTTTATTAATACAAAGATCAACACTATGTCGAGATGATAATCTCTGTGACACACAGGAAACACTTAACATAAAAACATCTGAGGATATTTTCTGTCTGTGATGCCTCCTTTTAATTAAAACGATTGACTAATTGATTCATTAATTCAACCAAGTCAGTCAACATAAAGTTAATCTGTGATTATTTTGACAATCAATTAAAAAATTGTCAGTTATTCTGTCTTAAAAGTGAGGATTTGCTTGTTTTTTCTGTTTAATAGTTCCAAATCTTTGTTAGGTTTATTCAAAATAAATAAGAAATTTTAAGAGTGAAGAAGAGGAACATAAGGAACAGTTGCTATTAATATTTGACTTCTTAAAGACCATATGATTAAATAGTTAAATGGAGATATACGTTATAGATCAGTAGATAATGAAAATGATTGTTCTTTGGTAATTCTAAAGCAGAGTTATACCAGGAGAACATGTAATCCAGTATCTAATGTGTCAATCACAAGCTTCACTTATCCACGTTGATCCTCTCTTTATACTTACACTGGTCAAAAGCATCAAACCAAGCCTCCCCCTCCACACACACACCCACACACACACACACACACACACACACACACACACACACACACACACACACACACTCACAGCCAGGTCCTGTGCTCTGGACTCGTGGACCACCGGCAGGTCGGGCTCTAATGATTTCACAGCAGCAGATTTAACAGAGGGTGGCTGCTCTGTGTCAGACGACTCCAGAGGCTTTAGAGAGGCTGACAGTCAAAACATCGACATAAAGGTTTGACCCTGAGAAATCTGGAGGTGGGGATGGTTCAGGGACCGACTTCTCTAAAAGCATTTTAACACCACAGAGGCTGCAACACTCCGCTGAATATTTTACTGAGTGAGTAATAAGTGTTATGACCTGAATGGGAGCAACATCAGCCAAGATTCACAAGTCTGACCCAATGAAACAGAGAGTTTGGAGTATAATGACCTCATATGTGTGAATATGCACATTTATAGACCATGTATATTGTCCTGTTTGCCCTTCAAGTTTTCTCTATCATTTCAAACCTAAATGATGTGTTTGTAAAAACTTTTGTCTCATTTTTTACTCAGTGAACTTCTTCCTTATTCTTCCTTTACGTTATTCCATTTCCAAAAAGCATCCATCTTATTTCAAATCATCCTAACTTGGGCTTTTATTAACATTTTCCACAGCTGCAGGACAAGTTTGCATTGTAAGGGTTTCTGGATAAACATGTGCATCAAATGACTAATGTTTTTGTGTTCATTTATATGACAGGTGCTGTTAAAGGCTCAGTTAGCATTAGAATTAGCATTGCTTATTCTCAACTAAATCACAATGTTTGTTTACAGTAACTTCCAGGTAGAAAACCCTCGTGTCTCGTCCATGAAATTAAACTGTAATGAGCAAATGCTGCCTCAATTGGTTAGATTTTAGCCTCCTGAGAAAAGGCCCACCTAAAAAAATCAATATCGGTTTATGCTATTTTATCACCACTGTACCTTACATTCAGACAGCCACCTCCAACAGGGAACAAAGCCACCAGATTCCATTGACAAAAACAGTAATTTTACATAGCAGAACATGGGAGTTGCTGGTCTACCGCTGCCTGGATCATTTTGTATGTAAAGAGCGGCAAAAATACAACAAATATAGGGTATGCTATAGCTAATTGTTTTGTTTTAGGTGGGTAAAAGGTGTATTTTGCTGCTGCCCCTTCCACAGCAGTACATTGCAGTTTCCGTGCAGGTAGATTTGGTTTATCAAAGACTCTAGCAAAGCAAAACAATACATAAAATAAGCACAGCAGAAATGCCAGATAAGTCGGACCACCGTGTATAACTATATAACATTAACTTTAAATGTTACAGGACTGAAAATGACAAAAAAATAGTTTTCTAATTTCACATATCTCCGCACTTCAAATCAAGTTGTTGACCTGGAACAGATTTTGTTGTTAGTACAACATCACAGCTGTTCACACTGTTGAATTCAGGAAGTGTTATTTTAAATTTCTAGTGGAGACCACAAAGCTTGCACAGGATTTGGTGTAATATTGGCGCAGACATAAAAGCATGTCTTGGGTTGAAATACTGCATGCAGTGTTAACCTCATGTACGTTATAGTATATTGACCTTTTTGTGGAAAATGTTCTTTAAAAAATCTCAAAAGAATTTTTTATACAGTCTCAAGAATAAGTCTATTTCAATTCCATGTGATTGAAATCTTTTTTTTTCCTGTCTTTTTCACCTTTAATCTTTTTTTGTTTCTTTTTTCTGGCTTCAAGGTTTGAAATTAAGAAATTTAAGAGCAATATGAAGAGATGAGCATCCTTGCAGATATTAATTTTATAAAGTAGGTATTCTGAATGTCGGAAAACTTATTTAGCCTCCACTTATATAGTATATAAAGAAATGCATCAGATGTAGCTGTGTGAGGGGTGTTGTGTATAGTAACACTCTGTAACAGTGTTGAGGTCATTGTGCTTGGTAACATAATTGCCCCACAGGCTCTTAATGGCAGAGGACGCTAGTTAAAGTCCCTGCTTGTCCATTCATACTCAGCTCTCTCCACCTCTCTCTCCCACTCATTAAAACAGTGAATGGGCCACAGATGTGGAGTCGCCCATTAGTTTTACCTGGAAGGAGCTTTGGGAGAGGTGAAGTTAGGAAGCGAAGTTAAACACCAGGGTGAGGGGGCTCTGTTTCCCCACTGGGGCCACCCAAGCTAAAATGTTTTCACCCATGGTGCTGTATGTCCGTTCACAGACAGATGTTACCTGCTCCAGGATGAGAAGCAGCGAGCTCGAGATGTCCACAAAGACAGGTTTTGGGGTTATTTTATGACACGCTGAGGTAATCTGAGGGATCTGCTCGTTCTGTTTCCCAAGTCCTGCATCAATCTTTGGCCGACAAACAGATCCGTTCCACCTGGTTCAGCTTACAGGATCAATATGTAGAGCATCGTCCTGAGTCCTAGACTCTCCAGCAAAGGTTATTCATTGTTTTAGCAGGTTTTTGGAGGAAGAACCACTAATCATTAAAGAGGGTAATTTTTGGATAGTGGTAAAGCAATTTTATCTACATGGATTCTACTCTTGCAGAGGCAGGTGGTCCTCCATCCACATGCAACCCAGTCACACAGAAGAAAATGTTGGCATTGTACATTTCTGCAAACCACAGACATGTTACAGGTGCTTTCGATATATACAGTATCATATCAACATTTCTAAAGGGACATAGTTCTGATTACATGTACATAAGCTGACTTACACACACTGGGAGGTGAAGGAGATGGTGGATAGAGACCTGTGAGACCTTGGCGAGACAGCTGCCAAGCTGCAGACCACCACAAACCACCACTCACTTTGACCTCGTAACATATAGACGTTTTGGTCATGGACTTTCCAAGTCCACATACAACATGCAAGGTACCCTGGGTGCATTGGTTGTTGATGTTCTGGGACATCGTGTCAAGTTTACTTCTTTCAAGATACACAGGAAATTTAACATTTACGTACAGTCTCTTTCAAAATAAAGGCACTACATCGGTACAACACCGTGAATCAACATTTTTTTTTACTTAAACAAAAAACACATATGGTTGGGTTTAGGTAACAGCAGCACGTGGTTAGGTTTTTTAATTTTAGAATCTGATAGGACGCGAACACCGCTCTCTTGGGTGAAAGTCGGTGTTCCACCAGTCCACCCCTGCCCCTCCCACCAGCCCCACTCGGACTTCTGCCACCTTAACTTTTGTACTTGTCTCACCGCGTTTCCCCCTGACACTGCAGGGCACCATTAAACTAGAACTGCAACCGACCGCTTATCATGCCGACATTAAAGGACTCCTTTTTTCTTTGGTTTCTGATGCCGCAAGTCACTGCCCAAGCACCGGATTTCAAAGACTTCGGAGTGAGACCGGGCTCCCACAAACCACTCTTTGAGACCAATAAACAACAAAACCAGATGTTTTTTAGCAAGACATTGGTGGTATTTCCAGTTGTTATTGTGCCACCAAAACCAGGTGTTTTTTAATGAGATATCAGCCACATTTCTAGCCATGATTGTGCCACCAAAAGCAAATACCAAAAGGCATTTTCAGCTGAAACATGATCCTTTGCTAACCCAACCCTAACCCACTGCTGCCAAGTTGCAGACCAGTGTTCAAGACCAACAATCAACAAAAACAGGTGTCCAACAACAATTGTGCCACCAAAACCAACACATTCTCACTCTGACCTCGTCACATATCAGTGTTTAGTCATGGACTTTCCACGTCGAGATATGATGTGCATGGTACCC
The DNA here is from genome assembly GCF_041903045.1 of Epinephelus lanceolatus. Classification (NCBI taxonomy): domain Eukaryota; kingdom Metazoa; phylum Chordata; class Actinopteri; order Perciformes; family Serranidae; genus Epinephelus; species Epinephelus lanceolatus. Next base: position 38,814,748 of record NC_135744.1, on the reverse strand, counting down.
AGGCTGCGTTTGTTGTTGACGTTCTGGGATTCCGTGTCAACTTCTGCCTGTTACATGCATTGTCTTCTTTCAAGATACACTTCTGTGTTCACAGGAAATGTACGGTTTGCATACAGTCTCTTTCAAAATAAACTCACTATGTCGGTACAACACCACGAATTGATGTTTTATTCCTTCAACAACAAATGCACATGATTACGTTTAGTCAACACATGCATGTGGTTGGGTTAAGGCAACAAAAGTACGTGGCTGGGGTTAGGAAAAAAGAGCAGGTTTTGGCTTTATAATCTTAAAGGAAGTGAAAAGCGGCCTCCCACGTGAAAGTGGTTGTTGGACCCATCCACCATCACACCCATCCACCCTGCTCAGACTTCTGCCCCCTTAACTTTCATTGTTGTCCTGCTGCGTTTCCCCCTGATGCCACCAGGCACCATTAAACAACAACAGCGTCCAGCCATATATCATGCTGACGTGAAAGGACGGCTTTTTTCAACAGTGTCTGATGCTGGACATCGCTGACCAAGCGCCGGTATTCAGTGACTTCGGATGGAGACCAGGTTGCCAAAACTAGATAATTTAAGCCAAATCATGACCCTTCCATATTCTTAATCGTGTGGGTTTTGTGCCTAAACATAACCACATGTTAACAACAGTGTTGTTGAAATGTAAACAAAGGTAAAGTTTCAACATATCCACTGCATGACAACATATAAATGTTACATATCTATGGTTTGCAGAAATGTACAATGCTGACATTTATTCCAGCGATTGGGTTGCCCCATGCCTTTGTTTGGTCTGGGTCTGTTTTTCATGGTTTGGGCCCCTTAGTACAATTAAAGTAAATCTTCATGCTACAATCTACAATGATATTTCAAACAATAGAGCACTCCCCAGTCTGTGGCAGGACTTTAGGGACGGCCCTTTCCTGTTTCAACATGACGGCCCTCCTGCACCACAAGATCCATAAAAAAATGGTTTTCCCAGTTTGGTGTAGCAGAACTTGACTCTCCTGCGCAGAGCCCTGACCTCAGCTCCATCCAACACCTTGGGGATGAACTGGAATGCAGACTGCAAACCAGGCATTACAACCCAATATTAGTGGTGGACATCATAAAAAATGTGGCTTAATGGGAGCAAATCCCCACAGCTAGGTTCCAAAATCTGGTGGAGAGCCTGAAACCACAAGTGAGGGGGCTACAGGAGCAGATTGATGTCCATTGGTTTGGAATCAGATGTTTAGCAATCACATATGGCTGTAATGTTCAGGCGTACACATACTTTTGAGTGTGTCCTGAGGTAGTGGAAGACACACAACCACAACATACAAACACAGCTTCCAATTTCATAAAAAAAGACCGATTTTTAATTGTTCATGAACACCCTGAATCCTCAGCTTTAATGTTGAATTAATCAGCATTTCTATTGACATTCAATCATATGACTGCCTTAAAGGGATAGTGCACCCAAAAATGAAAATTCAGCCATTACCTACTCACCCATATGCCGAGGGAGGCTCAGGTGAAGTTTTAGAGTCCTCACAACACTTGCGGAGATCCAAGGGGAGAGGAGGTAGCAGCACACCTCCACCTAATGGAGCCCCAGATTCAAACGTCCAAAAACACATAATTGAAACCACAAAATATCTCCATACTGCTCGTCCGTAGTGATCCAAGTGTCCTGAAGCCCCGACATAAAAAGTTGTTTGGAAAAACGTCAGTTGAACTCTGTTTACACTTTAATTTAGGTAGCTATAGCATTTAAAAAATTTAACAAGCGCCACACACTCATGCATTTAGATTCATATGAAAATGAATTCTGGTTGTGTCCACATGCTCCAAAATGCACATCATTTATTGAAGGTATGTTCCTCTTATGAATCTGGCGCAAGATCAAATGAGAATGTTAAGTTTTAAGCACCAATACTGAGCAGGGAGGAAAATGTGAAACTGTTGATTATCGACTAATGACTTCATCAAGGAGTGTGTCTTTGAAATTCTGATTTTAGGACTTGTTTTCTCTCAAGAAAGTGTTTGAAGAAGAAACACATGTAGAAAGAGACACAATAAAATGAAGCATCCAACAGAAACAGCTCAGTTTGAACCAGAGAACCTAAGAGGGTTGATGTAGCACATTTTGAGTGCAGCAGCAGTTTGTCTCAGCTGTGTTCAAACTCCCTCCTATCTGAAAAGAACCTAAAATAGCCTCACAGCTCCGTGTCCCAGCCAACATCAGGCCTCATGATAGTGTCAGATCAGCCTGTGGAATGCAGTGACAAGCTCTCACACTCAGATTGGATGCTTATCACAGCAACGTGAGCTCAGATTGGATGCTTATCATAACCATATCCTGACGTTGGCTGATGGAGTGACCTTTCTAGTATCAGCATGGGATGCCATCGCAGGGCGAGGCGGCAGTGACTGGACTTTCCCTGATATGTTTTTTCACACCTTTTGGCTCCTTCTCTGGACCTTAGTGCCAAAATAAGTTTTAATAGGGAGTTACAAGGCTTTGCAGCGGCACCATATCATGAACATTTGCAGTGGAACTCTTGGAGAGTGAGGCGAAATAGGCAAAATTAAAAATACTGACATTATCTATGGGCATCATGGATCAGTGAAGTTTGAAGTGTTACAGAAAAAAAATATTTTCTCATTTTGCTTACAACCTCTCATATAGCTACTGCACAGGCATATTAGGGGTTTGGGGGTGTTGAAGTTAGTTCTGAGTATCAACTGAGAGTCCGCTTGGCCACACAGACACAAGCTAATGTTACCTAATGTCATTAACGGGTTTAACGTCAGAGTCTAGCTGTTTCGGTTTCAGTGTGAGTTTGTTGGGGCAGTTTAATGGCTTAGTGTTGGATGTAAGCTGCTGCTGCTGTGTTAGCTCATGTTAATTAGGCAGATGTTGAACTGACCGAATGCTGGGAGAAGAGTGGCTCTGGAGATGGCTGCAACAGAGAGTTTGATGATCTGGCAGGGATCTAGGACAGTCCTGGGTAAGATTCCCAGCACAAAATGGATCAAGTGCAGGTCTTGTTTGACTGGAGACTTTTGATACTACTTGGCACTGGGTTATTTCGGTCAGGCTGTTCTCGTACAACCTTCGTATGTCTTCCTACAAAAAGTAACCAAAATTGGTAGACATCCCATATAATGATGAGACAGCAATTCATGCATAACCCATGTATTCTAGAAGGCTACAATCATGTGACCAGTGCGCTGACAGGAGTAAAGCAGGAGGCGGTCTGGAGCAGGGTGGTAGTTGGGTTTCAAAACACAGGACTTTTCCCAGGAGACTGGTGTATGAAACAGTGTGAAGTTCAAATGAGCCTTGAGTCATTTCAAGATTCCCCTTCACCATGTCTCTTTTCCTAAACATAACCTTGGTAACTTAACGTTAATTACATAATGTTACATTAAGGACTCTTTAATCGGATATCACATGTACTGTTTTGGTATATACCTTAAAGATTTCAAGTATACTGATACCCAGCCTCAGTTGAAACAGACCTGCTTTCTGACACAGCACTTGCAAAAAGTTCTTATGCACACATTCTGGTTTATTTGGAAACCTTACAATTTAAGCAAATAACTTGCAAGTAATTTTAAAGGCCTTACTTTAAGGAGGAAAGCTGCTGGTGTGTCCTCATCCTACCAGTTGGGACAACAAAGCTGCAGAACACTGATATGACTCATTTTCTTCAGGACTTGTTGGTGCACACATGTGCTTAGGAATCTGAGTGATGCCAGGAGTTCAGACTGCTTACAGTATATATGCATATGTGTGTGTGTATGTATGTGTGTGTGTGTGTGTGTGTGTGTGTGTGTGTGTGTGTGTGTAGCTCCCAGGAATGTGCAGAAATGTAACTGTAGCCTATGTTTAATGGAGTTTACAAAACCTCTGATGCACATGTTGATGGTTTTACCACCAGTGTCATTCATTTGAATGCATTCAGAGTTTTCATACAAAGGTATGTGACTGTAGGTGTAGGAGGGAATCTTTTCCTTCTCAGTCATGGTGTCTAATGCCACCACTGCCACCTCCTTTTAATTACTAACAATGCTTTTGCTGCTGCCAGACATTGTAAAGGAGGATTTCTCCAAAGACCTTCTGGAAGCTTGGCTTTTGAAAGTAACATCTAAACTAAATGTTTTACTCTAATAATGTTATATATAAATGTCATTGTCATTTCAATGTTAAAATACTCCAAAGATAATGATTACTACTTTAAATTGCACCTAAGACAGAGATGACTGCAGAATTGCAGGGTTTAATTCTGAGGCCGGGACGTAAATCTGACCATGAGTGCTTTGTGGCTGCACAGGTCGGTCCCCCTATGGGAAAAGGGAGATGAGAGGCTCGAGGTCAATCTGGGCTAAGCCCTGCTGGTGCCAGTAGACCCACTGGTTCCCCTGACAGACCCTGCAACAGTGTTGACATCAGACCAGGTCAAATACACTCTAAGAAAAAGACTTGGTGTGTGTTTCAGCCCGCCTGGCCTCGTTGTCAAGATGTAATGACAACAGGTAGTCAAATCATGCAAACACATTCAAGTAATTCTTAAAATTGTGAGGCAAACTAAACCCAAGAAGAACTCCACAGAAGGCTGAATCAATTCAGGTTATTTTCAGAAGAAAACTAGGAACCTAACAGCTTGAATTGCACCTGGAAATGAAATAGAGAGAAGATCAAGGATTTTTTTTCCAAGGTGGGACCTTTCAAGTAAGTGTTTACTATCCATCAGACCCCTGACAACTTCATGTGACAATCATTCGACAGAGTTTTGAGATAGAATTGAGGGCTTGTTCTCTGTTTTTGAAATTTCAAAAACCTGATGCAAGTCCTGCGTCAATGGAGTCGACCTGAACGCAACTTACCAGAGCAGAACTTAACCTAACAGAGCTGAGTCTAGTAAAACTGAATGCAGGGTTTGGAAGCTCGGCTAAGGCGCGATCACGCCGCTCTCTGCACCATTTTCCCATTCCCCGGCTTTTCCACGTCTACTTCGCTCTGCAGCCTCGCTCCTGAGGAAAAACAGACGCCTCCTCTGCCGCCGCCCTCCCCTTCCTCCCCCCCTTCCTCCTCCTCTGCCGGCTTTCTTCTCTCCCCCCTTTGCCCCTTGGGCTTTTTTTTTTATGGCAGGGCTTCTAACACATGACCTCTGCCATGCATTAGACTGCATGTACACGTCCATACACAACAAAATAAAACAAGAACAGTATGCGATAAAGTACGAGAATGAGCTTTTGAAGGTGCATATTGTTTGTCAAGTCTTTGCGTGAGGTGAGTCCAGCTCCCCAAATCCTCGTCTCTGCCAGTTTTTCAGCAGCGATAACAGCATTTTGATTTATCCCCTGCAAAACACATTTGTACTGTAATCCAATCAAACAGCAGCCTCAGAGAGTAAGAAATCATCTTTGCCTTGTGGAGATTTTCATTCAGCTCTTTTTTTTATTCCGCCCGTGCTGCCTTGTCTGGACGATCGCTTCTGTGAATCGTCCGACTTGACGTTGCGTTATGCAGGGTGACAAGCTATAATTTGGTGTACACATTTACCTCATTTGCATGAGAAGCATTTGTGCTGCCTGCCACTGAGCTGAACGAATTATGCTGGCGGTTATTCTCAATCTAAATAACGGAGGCTAAATTATGAGCGATGCTGGGAAGTGAGGGAGTTGCTCATTACAACAGAGCAGCTTTTTGTTAAGTTATGGCCTCCGCCGAGTCTCTGCCCATGACTTGCAGGTGAGTGACGTGAGTGTTTTGTTGATGCTGCCATTTTGACTCCTAAACGGTCTCGTCAACATAACCGCTGACCAGATGACAAACGACTCTGAAAGAGAAAAAAAAGTTTCACCCAGCTGAGAAAAAGACTGAAGTCATGGGAGGAAGTGGTGTTTCTTTATTACCTCAAACATCGTCTGCAAAAAAAGACACCCTCATCTGATCTTCATGACAAAACTGACTTTTTTTGAAACTAAGAAACACCTAAAACTCAGCTTGTGTGGCAGCTTCTTTACTTATTTGGTCTTTTCCGCTGATTGTGTTTGACCAGTACACAACTGAATGATAGTGCTGTGCCATAAACTGCTAATTTTATCTCTAAGACTATCTTGAACCTTTAAGATATAAAATGATTAATGCTATTCGATGTTTCACAATGGTCAAGCTTTATTTATATAGCATAAAGCACAAGTTTGCCTCAAATTGTTGAATAGTCAGTACAACACAAGACTCTGTACACCCTCGAGTAAGATAAGGAAACACACAAAAAACCCTAAATGGAAAACAAAAATGGATAAAACCAGTCGACCTTCAGATTACAAACTTCAAAAGTTTTTAAACTGAGAAAATGAAATCATACAAATTCTAATAGATTAGCAAAGATCCTACAAGATTTGATACATGCAAATCAAGGACATGCTGTAGCATCATACAGCATGCAAAAAAAAGCATAATAAAGATTCATCATAGATGGCTGTGGATGCTTAAAAACCATTAGAACTTTATTTATAGCCTTATTTGATTACAGTAAAACAAATGTATTATTTGAGAAATGTATTTTGTAGAGGGGTTTAAGAGAGGTCTGTCTGTTTTCCCACTCTTTGCACCAGCAATGAAGTCAAGATCCAAAAGGTTACAGGTGTCAGAATGGCTAAATATCAATAGAAAGTTAATTTATTTGCAGATGATCTTTTAATTAATGTGATAAAGTTGAAAACATCAGAACAGTGTTTCCTTTTGCTGTGGCTCTGGAGCTGCATGCTACTCTTTAGACCCTCATTAGTGGCTCCCTGTGGCTTTGACATAAAATTATCTGGAAATGAGTAACGGTTATTTTTGCAGATTTTTTTTTTTTTTGCAAATGCAGATTTGCATTTGTCATCATTGTAGGCGTAAAGAGATTATTGCATTCTACAACTGTAAAGATGTGTAGCCTATACATTGAATTAAAAGATGTTTTAATGTTTCATCAACTAAACTATATGTCATACATCTACAATCTGCTGCCGTTTCCCCTAAATTTGCAGAACTTCAGTAGCAGTGGCTAGCCTGGAGTCTCTAGCAAAGCTAAAGTACCTTGTAGTATATCGTATAAATAAATGCCCATTTAAACCTATTTGTAATGTTTCTGGGCTGATTTAGACTTAATGGGCTGTTACCTTATTCAGAAATGTTTTTTGCCTCCAGACAGATTTTTTTTTTTGGCCAGTAATGGCTCTTCTTATAGCAAAGATGGGCAACTCCTGTCCCAAAATATTCAGTGGATTCAGGTTATAAAATGAATATAAAGAAAGAGCAAGAAAGGAGGGATCCTATTTCCAGGACAAACAGACATTTAGTAGCTGTAACTGTATGAGTGTGAGCAGGGCCTTCCTGAAAAAGAAAGCATTTCCCTCGGCTAAATATGAAGGTTTAAGATGCTGTCCAAAATTAAGATTATGATGTTTACAAGTTTATAAACAGATGCTGTTTTATCCCACTTCTCTTAATCAAGTCTAATCTTGTACGGTTAGATGCTCTTAAGACAGAAGTCTGGCAAAACTTTTGTTTAAAGAAAAATGAAAACAGCACTCGGCTTTTTGTCTGATACAAACAACTTCTCTGAGGCATAATTTTATTGTTTGAAATTGCAATGGTCTGCTGTGTCTCTGGTCCATTTCTGACCAAATTTTGCACTTGAATTTCTCCAGACCTCTGTGAGACAGAAAAGACAGAGAGCTGCATGTGATATTACGTCTACAAATCACATCCTTCCTCTGTACTGATGTGGTGATGACAAGCAACCACGCATGATATCACAGGTAGTTTATCTGGCACTCAGTAAAGTGTGTTTTTAATGATATAGACATCTTTTGCCACTGACTGAGAGCTGAGTCAAGCTGAAGTCAGTCATGGTGGCACCCAAACAGTGTATAATATCAGCCACTTCTGAGACGTTTTTAGTCAGTGAAGTGGATCAAACTGCCCCAGCACTGCTTTTATCATCCTGAAAATACAGTAGCTTTCATTCCTAATGAGTGGAAACATCATGTGGTACCAAAAATATCAGTAAGACTGCACTCCACTTCAATAATCCTTTATTCTTTGTTGTTCAGTCTTAAAAAAGAAAAGAAAAACATACAATGCACAGCTGCTTAGGGTAGACGCCCTTCAGCAGTGTCCAAACCATGGGACCTCCCATGTCAGTGTAGAGATTTGTACAGATTTGGGATCATATCGTCTGCCTGAGGGCCCACACAAAACACAACAATATGATAAATGCTCAAGTCTTGACATTTCTGAACCTTAAACATGCATGCGCCTGGTACACTTTAAAAATCCAAACTCAACTTTGCCCCTGTCAGTTTATCTAGTTTAACTCTTTCTTGTTTATAACCATCCCTCATCTCGGCCAGTTTCTGTCTTTGGGTTTCTGTGACAAGAAAGTCTGTAATAAGCAAAATAAATCTAATCACAGAACAGAAGATGCTCGAAAACAGGGGAAAAGAACAAGTACAAAACCTGTCTGAAGACCATGAAGATCACTTCTCCTGATTTATTTTCTTTGTTGTCGTTGTTGTTGTTACTCATCATCCATCCATGCACTGACGATTACCTGATCCGTTAATGGTGTTAAAAAACTGGGACTTAAAACACTGTGTCACACCAAATAGTCTAACTGTAAAACAAGATACATTGTGATATAAAAAGAACTGCCTAGCCGTGGCGACCATTTCAGACACAGATGTCGTGTCCTCCTGTCCTGTAATATTTCCGCACATTTTAGGAGATTAATGACCCAAGGAGGCGTTTATACGTGATGGGTTTTTCAAGTGTGAATCTTATATATTGAGACGAAGTATCTTAAAATGTGACCGTTTGCAGGCAAAACAAAAAGTGTATCTTCCACTAGAACATGCCTGGCAGTTTAGAGAAGACTTGGAAACTATACTCAGATGTAATGCAGGGAGATAAAATGTTCGTACAATATAATCAAACTGTGAAACAAAGAAATAAAATGTAGTTTAGTTGGTGGTTAGTCATTAATTTCTGAGGTGGGTGAGGTTCTGCTGAGGCTGATTTGGACTGCTCTGAAATCCTATCTACGGCCCTGCTGCTCAGTTTCAGCAGGTATCACACATGCAGCTTTTCAAATTATCATTGAATTTCTATATTAAATTGTGTTGATGGGAGATTTCATCAAATTTGAGTGAGAATAATGTCTTTGTGACTATATGAATGAAAAGTTGTGGATGTTGTGGGCTAAGAGCATTATTTCATTTTGTCCCAGTCATCTTAAAGTTTTTTCAGATTTCCCAAAAGGTGTCTGCATCAGTTCTGACGTATAATCAAGATGTTGAAGAAAACTATTAAAGGCAGTTTTTTTTACTCCTGAAATGTAGAAGAAGCCCAACGTTTGCATGGGGTTGTTTAGTTTAGGATTAAGGTTAAGTCACTGTTTCTTAAACATTCTTGTGCAGACATAACTGTGATCTGTGCGCGACGTCTGCTCGTGTATTTCTCTTCTGTCTGTCAGGCAAAATGTAGTTTCCTATTTCAAATTACTTACTATTAAAAATTTGAAATCAGTTTTTCAGCCATTATTAGTTAAGCCTCTTCCTGTGTTGAGCCTGTCTCTTCTTCTTCGGAATGAATCTAGAAATGATCTTGCCTTTTGATTTCTCCCACGAGGACATAAGGCTTTTAAATGTGATTAACTGTGATTTCAGAGTGTAGATGGATGTGAAGGCGGTAAGCTGCTCTGCCTCCTCGCATCATGCTGTCAGTATTTCTCCTCATGCTTTCACAAAGGCTGCTGTGCCTTATTTCACTCTGGATTATGATTTGGTTTCTCAGGTAACAGGTAGGGTGTTTTCGCTGGCTCCGATTCAGTGCAGGGACCTCTTCTCTGGTCTCCTCTGCACTTTCTGAGATATGTGCGTGCGTGTGTGTGTGCAGACGTGAAACCAAGAGTAAGTTCGCCTGCCTGCATGCAAAGGTGTCTCCTCCCTAAACCCCCTCGTGAGAGTCGTACGTTATATATCGTTTATTTGTGAGGAGGATTACAGCATTCTGGAGCCTATAATCCATTCTCAGTTTTAAACACGTCCCCCCTCCTCCTCAAATCTACGGCCTGCCGCTAAGGCCCGAACTCTGAACCTGCAGGTTTCCCTTCACTTGGGAGAACTAACCAACAATTCACCCCCCCCCCCCCCCCCCCCCCCCCCAAAAACAAGTTGACCGCCCCCGCCAAGCTGTGGAGATGGGGTGCGTTGTTTTACGGCACGATCTGTCTTGTATGTCTCAGGCCAAATCCTATTTTTACAGCTTGCTTATACATTCCTGCTGCAAATGGTTTACATACCGAGGCAGGGAGCCGTCCTAAATCAGCTGGCAGCTCCGTGCAGCTGGGACAAGGTGGAAACCTTGTCATCAGCCCGCTTCACCGGCGATTAATGAACCCCAAATTAAGATAATAACATCTCGGTCTGACCCAGGCCAGCGGATTACATCACTTCCACGGAAATTCAATTTTGACTCTTGTCGCTCTCAGTCAACTGCTGGGACCGGGAGTATTTACCCACCTTGTTTTTTCTCTCAGATTTATTTTGAGAAGGGACCGGTGCCCTTTCATGAAATTGGTGGCGTGTTTTCTCATTCTCGCAGGGTCCTTCAGTGCTGTTCAAACACTGCTGAGTGAAGGTGGAGAGGCTATATAATGAGCAGAGGAGTTAGAGGGTGATGACTCTGCCATTCAGAGCCCGAGCACAATCTGCACTAGTGTTTCAAGCAAAGGCCCTCACACAAATCCTCTGTTACCTACTCTGTTTTAAAACCTTGTTTCATTCATGTTAGCAGCTCATAAATGGCCGCCCACCGCCTCAGCAAAAACAAGCAGAGGCCCTCTAGTTTTATAGGATGCAATCTGCTGCGGGCCCTAATCACCCCTCTGGATTTTTTTAATAGTGGAGGCTTTGGTGTGATAAGAGGTGATACTGAGGGCAGGGATTTATTTATTTAATGTTGCCTCTTGAGGAGAAAAACAGCAAAGACCTCCAGGTCAACACTGACCAGCAATGTGCTGCACTGGCCAGTCAAATGCATGCTATCTGTAAGTATTATAAAGCATTGTGCGGTGTTTTTGGTGCCTAGTAAGCCTCATTTGTTACTCCAAGTGGACTTTTGCAAAGCTAACAATAATTAGCACAACTGTTAAACACCTTCACTTGTAAATTAGGAGACAAATAAAAAACAAATTGTCTCTAGATAGATGCAGAAGTTGGACCACGATGTAAGGCAAATACGGCAAACTATTTATAGTGAGGAATCATGAATTTAACACCAGCATCTATGGATTCTTAAGTTTGCTAATTGAGAATTAGCACTTTACAAACCTAGATGGAGTAAGGTAGCATGATTTTTTTCTTTTATATTTGCTTAAAGGAGCAGTGCCTAGAGTTTAGGAGCATCTAGCTGTGAGTATTGCAGATTGCAACCAGCTGAAACTTATCCCGTATGCCAATTGCATGAACCCTCAGTCAGGATTCCTTTAGTATTCATTGTCCAGGTGGATTTTACTGGGAGCCACATTATCCGCAGATGTCTCTTCCTCTCAAAAACAAATGGAACAGGTGATTAAAACCAGGAAAAAACACTGAATAAAACAGTTTCACGTTGCAAATCAGTGTTTCTCTGAAGCTTTTTGGCTCGTCGCAGACGGGCTGCTGGACCAGCGCCTGCTAATGTGCACTCGCCTTTGTTCTCCGATAACATAAGATCCCAAAAATACAGCAAGGTGGAGCCCAGTTATCCACAGATGTCTCTTCCTCTGCAAAACAAATGGAGAGGAAAAATGTAAACTGGTAAAAACACTGAATAAAGCAGTTTCATGTTAGAAATCAGTGTTTTCCGATGCCGTCTGGCGAATTGCAGAGGGGCTGCCAACTATGGTGGCCTACGTGAAAGGCAAATGGCCATTTCTAGAGCCAGTGTTTGGTTTGTGCATTCTGGACTACTGTGGAAACATGGCGGTGCAACATGGCGGACTCCATGAACGAGTACCAGCTCCCATGTTGATTAGGATTCTAAGGTAATGAAAACACAGTACTTATCCATAGGTAATTATACACTGAAGGAAACATACTTAATATATAATATTCCATTTCTGGACCTTTACTTTTTATTTTTTATTTTGAAACACATTCTGAAAGTCCTGAAAAGAGTCTGTAATTTTGTAAAATTTCCCACCAGCTGCAGAGATTACAGCTGCAAATCATTCACATGAGAGTAAAAGGTACTGTAGATCATATTGTGCTGTTTATGTTGCTGTTAAAGTATTACTCTGTTTTCTCATCCTCCCTCTCACTCCCTACACTCCCCTCTGCAGCGGCTGCTTCAGCAACCTAACAAGAAAAATAAGACGAATTTTGCATTCGGCTTACTTTTTTTCCCCTCCCCTGCTCTTTCCTCTCCGCATCCTCGACTTGCTTCCAGAGGAATTGCTTTTTTTTTTTTTGGTGCATGGGGGAGAAAAAAAAAGTTCTTAAAAGTCTTATGAGAGAAAAGGATGTTACCTCATTAAAGAAGAGGCCATAAATCTGTCTCCCTCCTCAGCAGCACCGCTCCACATCTGGCCGTTTGCTCCAGCCACTCACTGCTGCTCATTCTCGCTGAGCCCCGGATGGGATTTATGGTTCGTTCTGCTCGTGTCACATGTTGTTGAGTCCCGCTTTTCTATCAGAGATCTCATGCTGGTACCGTCCCGTCTGATGTTTGGGATCTTTGCCAAAGTGTAATGCTGTCTGCATCCAGATAGTCTAAGTCAGTCGTGAAATGTGCTTACTGTGGCTCTGTAGCTGAAGGTGTTAACTGCTGCTGTCTTGGATGATTCTGTGGTGGAGATAACCAGGAAGCAATGAATAATGTTCAGATGGAAAATAAAATTTGATTCCTGGTGTTTTTCCAAGAGCTTTGACTTCTCTTTGAAGACAACATGCATTTATGTAAGGAAGATGCAAAATGACATTTTGTGCATTTTACCTTCAATTTCAAAGTTATTTATCAGGTAACAATGTGATTATTTATGTCTATATATCATTATTCTTATGGTCAATATTTCTGGTTTGTACACATCATATAGAAACGTACACATATTCCCTTAATAAAGCACTCCACTTTGGATCAGAATAATACTGACTGGGGAGAGACTGTCCGAAAATCTTATACAATATATTGTGTCAAGAATACAATAACACGCAAAAGACAAAGACTCAAGGAGAGATCAGGGAGGGTATACCTGGAAGGAGGCCACAATGATAAGATTTTTTTTTGTTGTATTTGGAACAGGTATAAATCAGTTTCAAGAGCCCTTCACAATGTAATAACAACTTGTACCCCAAATGTCCCCTCATCTCACTGTAGTTTTTAGAATAAATAATCACAGTATGTTTTGGATTATGATGATTACCAACTAAATGTCTAATTATCTCCTCAGAAAACAAATGACAGCATCATCATTAGTCTCTGTCTGCATGCAGGTATGTTGGTCCTCCAATTTTCTCAACAACCGTTGCTGAGAGCCCAAGGAAATATGGTGTTGAAAAATCTATGGGATATAGATTCACTTGTTCTTACGTATAGAGCCCTCCACAGTCAGACACCTGAATACATTCGTGATCTCCACCATCCATGTATCGTCAGCAGGTCTCTTAGGTCTTCAGAACAGGACCTACTGGCTGGCTGCTCCAGACTCAAAATAAAAGGTGATCATGCCTTTGAAGCAGTGGCTCCAACGCAATGGAACTCTCTTCCATTAGGTTTACAGTCTGCAGTCTCCTTAGAAATGTTTAAAAAAGAACTGAAGACCCATCTTTTCAAAATGGCTTTTGTCCCACCCTAAACTGTCCAGTGCTCGTTCCCTGGTGTGTTTCTGTTTGGGTCCTCAGTGACCTGCATTTGCTCCATGTTTTTCTTTCTATTTGTTGCTTCGTTTTATTTGTTATGTTGCCTTTGCTTTTATTGATTGCGTGTTTTTGTGAAGCACTTTTTCATTTCTGTGAAAGGTGCTTTATTTAATCAATTTAATTAATTAATTAATTTTTTTAAAATTTTTTACTTTATTAATTCCCCTGAGGGGAAATTCAAAATGTTTTTTTTCACTCTTGCTGTCAATTACACACAGGTCCGAAAGACACACACACACATGCACAAACAGGACCTATACATGCAGAGACAGAGACAGTGGAGAGATGTCAGAGTGAGGGGGCTGCCTTGGTCAGGCACCCCCAGCGGTTGGGGGATTCGGTGCCTTGCACAAGGGCACCTCTCTACCCTCCGGTTCCCAACCCAAGTCCCTATGGACGGAGCTACTGCATTTTACATTTTACATTTTATTATTGTATTTATTAGTATTGTGTTACCACCACTGTGTGTACCAAGTACACACTGTACAGTGTATTTAAGAGGGGAAACCTATTAACCATTACAAATGGCAGGCTGGGTACATTTTGAATAAGCACTGCGCTGGTTTCACCAAGTGCTGAAAAAAGTTTTTTTTACGTTCTTTGGTAAGAATTATGACTCTTGATGCAGAGCAAAGGAAGGAAGAGGAAGTCAAGACAGATGGATCAATAAAATGTTGGTCTTTGCTACTGGAGACCTACCCTGGAAATCCAGAGTTCTCGTGAGAGCACAATTTGAATTTGCTCAGCGAGTCACTCTGGCAATCAGTAATGATGCTCATTACCCATGCCGATGGAGCCGAGCTGCACCAATCACATCGGTGTATCTGATATAGGCGGGCCAGAGGCGAGCTAAACAGATGACGACAGCGCTGGGACAACGAAGTCCGGAATCAGTCAGTAAACATTGCAAGATGGCTACGGATGAACACCAGTTGTTTGAAACGGCTTTGGCCGCTACAATGAACGAGTTAGACTTGGCTTTTTCTCTAAAAGAGGAACAGAAGACGGCGCTCGAGTCTTTCCTTTGCAAGAAGGACGTTTTTGCTGTTTTGCCAACCGGATACGGCAAGAGTCTAATCTACCAGTTAGCTCCACTGGTAGCTAAGCTCTGGATACGTCACCTCGTGTATTATTCTGATTGGTCGTAGTGTTATCCAATTGCGTGCAATGATATTTTCAAATGCATGCTTGGTGCCGCCCCTCGAGTTGGGCCATTTGCATTACTCATGGCCAGACCCTAAATCTTTCTAGATTTGGGTCTGGATTTCCAGGCTATTGGAGACCACTAATTGTCCTACCAATAGTCAGCATTGGTTTTCTTTAACCATGATCATTCTCCTCCAAAACCTTATCAAAGTAATATTTTTTAAACCCAAACCAGGATGTTTTTCTAACCCTAAAGCACTTATTTTAACCCAAACCATGATATTTTCCTAATCCTAACCGAGCCTTGTCCTGCAAAGCTATCAAAACCGTAGCACTGTCACATCATAAAACAGATTTATTTTCCTAACAATGATTTGTAATGGTTTTGTAAGGCACAGACAAATGATGCCTTTAGGGACTTCAAATAAAAAAAAATGCTTCAACGTTTTTCGTTGTAATGCGGAGGACTTGTTGGTATTTCCCTTTCTGAGATGAATTATTGTGTACAGTAGCAAACACAGTAGTATATTTTGACCATCACACATACATTTGAGTGGATAATCAGTCCATCAAATGCTCTTAGCAAACAGGATGTATTCCCAAAAACCTCTAAAGATTCTCCTTCACAAACATCTTCACATTGTCTGTAACACATATAATAAAACCTCCACAGTGACTATGCTCCTCCTGGTTGCCTTTTTCTCTCTCCCTCTCTTTTACTACTTCTTAACCAAACGTAGATGAGCCTTCTGGGCAGACAGGCATCCACTCCCTTCTCCCACGGTCTCCCACAGCCAATAGATCAGTGTAAAAGCAAACCTGTGACGTCGGGTCATGATATACTGTGACTTGACTTTAAGTGTGTGTACAGGTCGGAATCTCTCTGTACGTGTAGACAGAAGCACTGAGGTTGTAGGCTGACACACAATGCCAGACGCTTCCAATTACATCTCTGTATCTGTCAGGGGGCCTCCGAGCTTTGCCCTTTATGAAAACAACGAGCGGCACAAGAGCACGCGAGGCCGCCGCGGTCAGGACGGCACAGATCTGCTCGGCAGCTTTTCGCACTGGTCCAAGGAGCTGAAGTCCCTGCCTTTTCTGTCTTAAAAAAATACACAGAATTATTCTGAAGCAGTGTAGGGAATATTTGAAATTTTATTTTGAGATCTGACCACAGGAGAATCATTTTCCCAGTGGTATGATTGTTTGCTCAATATAATGTCCCAGCTGCAAGCTTCTCTTATTGTTTTCTGTGTGTTATTAAAATTCCTATTCACACAGGGTAGTGCTCACATAATTAATACATGAATACTTAGGTGGTATGTTCTAAAGATTTGTACTAAACTTTTTAACATCAAACTTTGTGATTAAAGCTGCAAGTTATGTACATGATCCCACAGAAATAAATCGTATCAAATAAGTAATGATTAAGATTTTAGAATTTATCAGTTTGTGACTCTGTAAATGTATTGAACACCTTCAGGGGGAGTTGTTAGACAGAAACAGAGAAGAACAGCAACGACCCACAGGAGATACAAATTGCACCTGTAGAAGAAGAAGACTTAAATTCAGCTGAAATTACAGACATGACTGTGAATGTGATATGTGATATTACACCACCTTGATTTCTGACATTTGAGCTCTAGTTTCTTTATCACTTTAACACAATTTAATTTTAATCCAATTCACGCAACTCCTAATACTATCTTTTTACAACCCCTGACTCTGGTTTGTACATATCTCTGAAAAAGCATATTTTTCTATTAATATGATCTTCTACATGAAATGAAAAGCATCAAAAAACAATGCTCGAAATTAAACTTTAAGTTGTGCTGAGGTTCAAAACAGCAGCATTTCTTGCGTTTTTGGTGAACACCTCCTTCATCTTTTGTGGCTGTGTGGAAATAAATTAGTGGTGATTTTGTGTTCCCTGTGTATTCATATAATTTCAGATAAAACTCTATTTATCCCGAGGGAAGTTTTTCTCTCCATTGTCTCTGCAGACAGAAAACAGGCCCCAGTTTGACCAAATGGATATTTTTTATTAATATTTTATTTCTTTGGGACAGTCATAGTGCCTTTTATAGAACATTCAGTTTGACGTACTTGTGTGTAATTGAGTGCAGGCAGGACAAAATTACATTTTCTGACCCAATAACACCAAATACATTGATCTGGATATGTGGATGCATTCTGCTTTACCAACTTATTTCAATTAAAACTTTTCAATCAAAGTAGATAAAGCTGCTCTAAGTTGTATCTTTACATCAAAACAGCTTCTTGTCTGTGCAGTGTGCAGCAAGGGGCCCAGTTTGATTTTTGATTTTTTGTTTAAATATCAATTCCTTTTGAGATTACAGTAGAGAGTGATGGGAAACATGAGGAGACATGAGGGGAGGTTGTGACCATGTGGGTTAGTGGGTTACTTCCTTGTTCACTCAATGAACCAGAATGATTTTCTTGATGAGGTTTTGCAAGTATAAGTAGAGTTTATCGATCTGGACTGGACCAGTTAGGTGGTTTTGGTGGTGGTGGTGGTGGTGGATGTTGCGCTGCTACAAACTGGTTTCATTGGAAGCATTTCAGTAACTGTGATGTGCAGTGAGTCAATCCAAACAAATTTCAGCAGTGATGTGTTTGTTGGTTTGAAATGATAGAAAACAATATTAGCAATAGCTTCATCCAAACTCTGTGTGAAAAACAGTGCAGTGCTTTTTGTGGCTCTTGGGATAAAAGTGTTGATCAGTCCAGATGTGGAGTAAAATGTATTGTCAGATATTGGTAACACTGATGTAATACTTAAATAGGTATCTATTCTACTATTGATTTCACCGAGTGCAAAATTAGGTGACAGGATACCTCTATAACCAGTTGTCACAGGGATGCCCCATGACCTCTAAAGGTAAAACAAAAACACACACAGTGCTTGTCCACCTCCAGGCACTTTCACACACCATCTAGCCGGCAGGTGTCTGGGGTTGGTAATTAGCACAATTAAGGTTGAAACCTGGTAGATGTAGTTGTGTTGTTGTTTTTGGTGCTTCAGTGTCACAGGCACATTTACATGAAGTCAGGAGGAAAAGTCTGACAATATTGTGGTTTTAAATGTCTTTATTTGACTACTTCCTTTGTGTTTCTCACCTCTCCTCTAGACTGCATTTGGCCAACCTCTGGTTTGGACTCAGGAACTGCCAAACCAGTCCCTGCCCATTTGGATCCCTTTTATAGTCAAGCTCCTGAGGGAATGTGCCAAGTGTAGTATGGATGAGGGCGAGTTTTGGGAGATATTTGTGCAAGTGTTTATTTTGAGCAGTTTAAGAACATTTTTCTCTTTTGAAGTGTGTAGCAATGTTTTTTCACTGTTAACTTATAAAAGTAGTCTGCAGAGTATGAATTAATCACTGCTGATTGTTGATTGATTTACTAATTGTATTTCCGATGTGTAGGAGGAGCTACTGTCTATATATGCATGAGTTGGAAGCGTCTCTTGAGGCTCTGAGATCTGTCTAGCAAGCCAGCCACAGCGGCTGTTACTGCTAGGGGCCCAAATTTGAAGGGGGCATAGCCCGGTGCAGAGTTGATTTTCGGTTTTGTGATCTTTAATTAGCTTTTGTTTCGTTTTTCTCAGTTAGTAAATTTTCTCTTCATTTAGTTTCTTTAGTTTTAGTTTTTCTTCAGGTTTGGCCAGCTGATCTGCAGTGTACATATTGCTGCACATAACCCACTGCTGGAAAAGAAAAGGGAAATAAAAAATATTGGATTGTTGAACAGTTTAAAGTCCTCTTCCTTTTGCCTTCACCGCTCGACCAACCTTACACCAATATTTCAATTTGATTCAATATGCTTTATTGGCATGACTTTTTCGTATGTGTTGCCAAAGCACAATTACAATTTAAGACAGTGAAAATTCAAAACTCAGTAACAACAATGTATTATTACAAACACAGACATACATTTTAAAGGAAAAATAATTAAAAAAAAAAAACTCATTAAGTGTGATCTGTGATGAGATGAACTAGCCTATATGTTGTTGTGCTAGTTGTCTCTTAGGCTGTGACATGCACTGACATATCCTGCTGCATCTATGGCACTGATACTTTTTCCTCAAAGGAGATGTTGTATTTAATTTTGTGAAGAACTTTGCTCTGATGTCTTCATATGTGCTGCATTGTAGCAGGAAATGTTGCTCTGTCTCCACCTGTCATCTATCATTTCTCAGTTTCTGATCTGTCACAGCGGTCAGAGTGTAATGTCTGTTTAGGGCCAAATAGCATTGACATTTGTTTTGGGTTTTTGTGGTAGATGTCCAGTAGTTGATGTAGTGTCTTTAGATGTAGTCTTTTTCTTTAGCTATAATGTGATTGGGCTGGATTGTATGAGAGTTGTCCTGAGGCCGTGTGCTGTTATAGTTCTGGCTGAGAGGACTCCTCTTTATGTTCTCCTCTTGGCAAAGGAGAGCCTTGTAATGGAAGGAGATGGGGTCACTGTTTTTAGGCATTTGTAGAATTTGATTGCTCTTTTTTGTATCTTTTTCCTGTCTCCTATGATGTCAACATAAGGTAATTTCTTTTTCACAGTAATGTAATACACATTAATCTTCTATGGCTACATTTAAATTAAGTAAAACAAATAAGACAAAACAAATAAACCATAACTTCGCTTGATTACAGCCAAGTTAGCTTGCCTTTGTAGTCGTTTGTGAAATGTCCGTGAGCTTAGGGAGGTTTATAGTTTTTTAACTGTTCATAAGTGTAAGCGCTGATACCATAAACAAGGTAGTTTGTTATATCCAGCGATGACGTTGGAGGTAGCAAGTTGGCGTCGGAGCTCCAGTCTTTTGTTGTGAGGTCATACAGATCTATGTTATTGATTGTTGACAATTTAGCAAAATACCGATCCTTGGCCTCCTTGATACGTTTATCTCTGTACGGTTGAGTCAAGTGTTATTAATCTTTCCAAAGTTACTGCAACTTCATCATACTGCTCCTCCTGTTCTGTCTGTTGTTTACATCTGCGATACAACCAAAATGGCGCCTAGGGGCATGTCAGCTAGTGCAAACACGTGACTAACAAAGACCAATTGGCCAAGGTCAGCTTGGCATCCATTGTTAGGGGTTCCTGTGGACTCTGAGTAAACTCTTTTTCAAAGTGAAGTGTGGTTTGATTATTGATTGGAATATTTTCAGCTGGATTCTAACATAACATAGTATTATTTTATATTAAACATTTATATTTTATATGTTTTTATAGCATAATTGAATTCTTGTCAACTTCAATTGTACTTTGTTACCATGGTAACGGTGGTGCTCTGGTGTCTGAGGGTTTTAAAGTGCCGACTTTGAACCAAAATGTCGGCGGTTCGAGTCCAGCTGCGGACCTAAGTCAATTTCTCTTCTGTAAAATCCCCAGTGAACACAAAATCCCCCAAAAAATACAAAAATATATTGAATGTTGTTGGTTAGTAAGTGAAGCTAAAATGCTAATGTTACATATTGAACTGGTGGACATGCTAATAGCAAGGTAACATGCTAACACGCATAAAAATTATAAAAGTTGAATGTGAGATACCCAAAATGGCCTCCCAACGATTAAATTTTTTTTTAAATTTATCCTGCCAGTGTTAAAGATCTAAGACTATTAAATTTCTCAATTTTCTACTCATCCAACATTATTGTTTTCCGCTGTGGCTGATGATGTGATTAAAGACTCTGCTCTTGTTCCTAACTCAGTAAAACCTGCCTGCACTCTGGCACGTCCTTTTAATCACCTGTAATAGAGCCCCCTCACTTCACTGTGACAGAGGAATAAGCTTCCTGCTACGATGTAGCTTTAATTACATCACACAGCGAGCAGCACCTCCAGTTCAAACAGCCCACACTCGCCCTGTCAGCTGCACGGCTCTGACATCAGCTGAGCCTCGGCCGCTGCGACACACTGCAGCTTCAAAGCTGCTGCTCGTCTGGCTCACGCCAAAACCAGTTATGGTGGTGGAGAGCAGATCACCGCCACACAAAGGAAGCTTTGCTTTAATGTTATCAGAGACTGATCCACGTCTGTACAGAGCTGTAATGATGCTGTATTTCCCTGCCTGTCTGACAATGGCCTTATGGCTTTTATAAACGGGCCCTAATACAACTATACACCATTAGAGAGCCACTTTTATTACGTTTCCAGCCCTGGAGAAGCCCATTCATCTCCAGCGAGATGGATTGCTCTTGTTTTTTTGTGATCATCAAGATGGATGAGTTTATGTTTCCCTCTGGCGTTGGAGAGGGATTAGACTGTGCCTGCATGGGGATGAGCATCTCTGAGCACAATTAGTAGGGCACAAACACAGATTATATTTTATGTATTTGTTAAAAAGAAAATAGAATTTAAAACCACTTAACCCCATTTCCAAAAGGGGGCTTGATTTTTATCTGTTTTTCTTTGGTCATTTTTGGAAGCTGAAGTTCATTTGCTGATGTTTCTGAGGAGCTACTGTATATTATTATTGGCGTATAAAACTGTGACTATAATATGCAAATTTATCATGTCATATGAACTCAGCTGGGGACAATAATTTTATAGTTATTAGCCAGTAAAAAAAAAAAAACACTTTAAAAGATTTTATGGCTGCACTATTACATTAGATGGAATGATTTTGATATCTTGAGCATCACTTTTTAAAGTCTCTGTAATTCAACTTGACATATTTGGTATCACTGGAAACTTCTTTCACTCTGAGTTGAAGTTTTTTTCTGCTGCATCATTGGGGACCCTCACAGATAAGATTATTATTAAGATCCTCCCTTACTTTGAGGAGATATTCAATAAAGACAAAGACAGCACATCCTCATCTTCAGTCTGTCCTTTGATAGTGAAAGTGTTCCCAGTCTGTGTAGCGCTCCCTCAGACATCTGAGGACACACTGACAGTTATGGCATTCAGCTCTTTATCCACAGCAGTAAGTAACAGCTCGGACCATAAACGTGTTATCAGGACCGAAGCGACGGTTTGAACATTCCTCTTTTCTGTCTTTGTGTTCCTCACTGTGTTTTGTTTATTTGAAACTGAGTTGTAAAAGATGTACTGAACCGTCCTGGTGCGGGGTCAGACTGCTGCCGGGGCTTTGATGAGCCACTGTAACTGCAGCCCCACCACCACGATCACCACCACCACCCACCCCCATCATCCCCACTCATGCACCCCCTCAACCACCCAAAACCCCAAATCTAAATGGGGGGCTTTGATGTGACTGGATGGTGCCTGTTGTTATTGTTTGTATCAGGGCTTATCACCGCCGACTCCCCCACTTCACCCCCACCCTGATTCCTGACCACAACCCCACACACACACATGCACACAAACACGTCTTCTGGTGCGTCATTAAGGTCATTTCAGGCTTCTTTCGCTTGTTATTTAATCTACTAATAAAAATACAAACTTTGCTTTTTCGTCAAAACCTCATCTTTTCTTTTTTTTCGCCCCTCTTTTCTTCTCCTCCTCTCCTCAGCGCAGCCAGACTCTCCCTGATAAGGATGATGGATGGGGCAGAACTCTGGCTCCAGCCAAGCCCGGCAGCTTCCTGGGAGCTGAGAGATACTGAGGGGGAGGCGGGGAGGTGGTGTGGTGTGTGTTGGGTGGGGGGTACTGATGGAGGGGGTTGCTTGCCAGCACCCTGTAATGCCCACAGGACTGCCAAATAAAATAAAACTATAAAAGCCATGTCACACCACTTGTTCCAGATCGTTGCTGTAGGTGAGGTGAAAGTGATCGGGAGTAATAGGCTCACTGTCAGCTGGACGAACCAACCATGACTTCACTTTTTGAGTTTTATAAAGGGGAAGGTTTTTATAAGCCAATGGATGGCAGGATTTTCTCAATCCACAGAAGATCGTTAAATCTTTTGTTAAAAATAAAAAGCTATAGAAGTTTGACTCAACAAATCTAACGCTCTTCAAATAAGTTGACTTGGAACTGTTTCATGTTTCTTCTGTCTTTCAATTCCTGACTGCCAACACTTCCTCTTCCTCTCTATCCTGCAGAATTTGTTCAGAGATAACAAGCAAATTCATCACTTTCCATGCAATTTTTTTTTCTTTGACTCTCTCAAATATGTTTTTTATGGCATGATTTATCAGGTCTAATAGCTACCACTCACCCGGCCTAACGGCCTCACTGTAGCAGTCACGCGTGAAACCAAAAACAAGAGCTGACACATAAGAATCTGCACACTCTATTTTAATTATGCACACACTTTCAGTCATACCTTGTGTGTCTGAAGGAAGTGTTTAAGAACTTTGTAGATTCCATTGTGTTGAAATTATTTTGTATATTTCCTGCAAGTTTGAATATGATAACAGAGAATTTGTTAGGAAATTCTCTGACATACACTGTTAGGTAAAAATGGCAATTATGATAATGAAGTTGTGATGTTCTGAGAGTCCTAAAGTTCACAGGGCTTTAATCCTTTTCTGATGAACTTGTGTTTTGATCTCTGCACTCTGTAGTCCCTGTTGCTTTAAAACCATGTCCGGTGGTTTGGTTTTTGACTCATACATTTTATTTCAGCACCCTGAAATCTCAGATAATAAGGTGCAGATTATGAGAAAATGGGCCCTTGGACAAAGAAGGCCAGCTCGCCACAGACTTTGTGGTGGTTTTGCCTTGTTTTTTTATTGTATGTTTTATCTTTTTGGTGACATTTTTCATGGTTCTGTGTGTCTTTGTAGTCATTTTGTGTCTTTATTGGCCATTTTGTTTCTCTATGCGGTTCCTTTGGTGTATTTTTGAGTCTCTTCCTGATCAGTACATTTTAATTTTAATGGCATTTTGCAGGTGAAGCCCCCTGTGCCTGTGCCCGGTAGGCTCGTTCAGTAATCCAGCCATAGTACTATAATATAATAAATGATTATGTCTTTTTCCCTGGTGCAGAGAGGGTCTATGGGATAGGGGGACATCAGGTGTTTTGTGTCTGTTCGAATGAATTTGAATGATTTAAGGCCTTTCTTCGCTAGTCAAATTGTAAATCCACACGGGCAACACATGAGGAATACGTTTTATTTTGCAATTTCAAAACACCTCTTTAGCTCCCAAGACAAAAAGGGCAGAGGTGATGGCTCCCCCTCGCTTGTGCACGTCACTGCACCTCATTAAAAACAGCATGTTAATGCTTTACATTCTCTAGCGCTGCTTATTCATCTGCATATTTCTTTAATCTCACTACAACTTCCCCTCAGAGTCATTAAGTCAGGCCCCAACATGTGCAAACAGATAAAAGATTCCTAAACTGAACTTTTTTCTCTAACACAGTGATGTCTTCCCTAAATTTCTACATAAAAGTGGTGTTTTGTTTACTGTGACCTACAGAAGCACCATCAGGTCACATCCCTTGTTTGTGGAAACTGCAGCTCTATCTCGTACTGTAACTGTGGCGTGTAACCTCCCGGCCACACAGTGCCGTCCTGCTGGAAAACTGCGATTACGTTAATGATTTGTTTGGGTTTCAGGAAGACAGAGGAGGAAAGTCAAGCAAATATATTGTTAAATGAAAACCTAATCCGTGTTTACATCCCAAGCAAAGACAGGCATTTGCTTTCATTAGATAATGTTTCCCACAGACGTGCTTTGTTAAAATGTATTTCGACCAATTTTCTGCAGCTCTGTCTGTGCCGCCAGGATTAAGGGGGCAAAGTCTGCGAGCTGAAAGATGCGTCGACCCTGCTGTCGTATCTTGGCACGATCAGAAACATCGACAAGGATGGCGACCAGGAGGCTGGCAACTGCAACCTTAAACAAAAACTGTTTTAAAGAGCCTGTGTCTTTGTGACTTTATCTGGGACTTACATTCCCTCCATACAAACCTCAGCTCTGTCACGCTCCTGATACACCCGCAGATACAGCCAAGGGACAACTTTTATTTCCCAGAATTCCTCCATTTCCCCATAAGGTGTGCGCTCACAGCTCACAGTGATGATTTAGGGGTGTTTATCCCCACTCGCTTAAACATTTACTTTTCAGCAGGTGAAGCTGAGAAGAAAAATGTTTCTCTGCGGGGTTCAACCTCTGGAGGATTTAACACCATCTCTCCCTCCTCCACGCCACTGACGTTTACAAGACGAGCAACTTGTGATGGCACCCGGGGAATCATGGGATACATATTAGGGCTCGGCTGGCTGTCAAAGCATCCGAGGGCGTGCGTGTGTATTTTGCACTCACGGAAGTACATTGCGTTTCGGTGTGATTGCTACATCGCGTCTGGGAGGCGTCTCCATTTTTCATCGCAACACATTGTTTTGATCCAGTTCCTCTTTTTAATGACCCATAATCCTTTACTGTAAAACGGCTGGAAGGAGATCCAAAGGCCCCTGCTGAGTGACTTATTATCAGTTTATGCTTTAGGATGGAGAGTAAATAAATGAACGTTTCTCTGCACGCCCTGAACCCTCACCTTTTTATGTTCTTCTTCTGAGATTCTTCACTCCTTCTTGGCCGTTTTATTGCTTCTTTCGACTCTATTCTAAATTTCTTTGCCTCACTCCCCCTCGTATGTCTCCCCCCGCCCTCTCCTCTCGTTTTGCTCCACTGCACCTCCTGTGTTAAGCCTTGATAATACACAACACCTTGAGCTTTTTAAGGGGCTGCAGCTTCGGAGAAATTACTCCAGAGACGCTGCTGGATGTTAAGTGCAAAGGTGTGTTTCAGGGTGAAGGGACACCCGGCTTTCTTCGACTCCATTTAGGATGAGGACATGGGGTTTGCTGGAGGGGATGGGGTCTTAAGTAGAGCCAGGTCAGGGGCAAAACTGTAATTAAGTCTGACTCATTGTTTTAAAGCACTTGGAGTATCAGATGTTTTGGTTTGATGGAGTAAAAAGTAAAGTTTGATACATTTTCAATCTTAGAAACCTAAAATAACTTCCAGGTTTTAGCCTAATTCATGTTACGTGATTAGGGGGAGGACATGTGCGTGTGTGTGTGTGTTTGGGGGTGGGGGTCCCACTAATGGGGGTTTTTTCTGAGACACATTAAGACGTGGAGGAAAAAGGTCGAGCATGATTAGTGACCGCCTTAATGGTATAATGTCGCTCTATTTCAGTGTTCCTGGAGGGAAAGAGAGGGGGTGTGTGTGTGTGTGTGTGCGTGTGTGTGTGTGTCCTGGGGGACTGCATACATGGATGAGAAAGTGTGTGCATGCAACGTAACAACCATTAACTCCAAGCCATATATAGCTTAAAAAAATTGTAGTATCTATCTGATGAAAATGTATGAAAATGAATCGCTGGTTTATGTAGCACTGCAAATTACTGTTCAGAGACACAATGTTACAGCTGTTGAGTTAAAGTATGACTCAGTTTTTAAGGTTTATGGTTAGTTAGGTTTGTTTATGTTTGTTTAATAAAAGGAAAAAAGACTCCAGTCTAGTCTCCATGATGCCAGCTCTATGAGCCTGTTATGCTCAATGTGAAGAAAATAAATGTTTTAAGATGAACAAAAGTTGCAGTCCAAAGTGAGTGAAGTAAATATGAAAACTGTCAGTGTTGACACTTCACAAGAGCTGGCTCAAAGTTCAGTTCATACAGCCTGAAAAGAACTTGTTCACATTTAAAGCTCACAATTTGATATTTTGGACTAAATTTACAAACATAAACTATAAACTACAAATTATGATCATTATTCACTTGCAGATATTTCGCTACACCAGTGGTTCCCATCTGGTGGGCTGCAAGTCCATTGTGAATGGACCACAAGTGACCCAAATGTGTCAAGTTTGTAAAAAAAAAAACAAAAAAAAAAACAACTCACACTTTCTTTTGAAGTACAGTGAATTTCCGGCACAGAGCTTTTATTTTGAAGTGGCATTTCCTGCTGTAGAGTGAGTGACTTATTGACAGAGACGGCAACCTAGCTCAATGCCATGGCCAAATGCAAAAGTGAAACTGAATATATTTAACTGTGTGTACCTTGAAGTAATGACCAAGAAGAAATCTGGACCCTGTGGCTGGACCACTTGGAAACCACTGCCCTGAACTATTTTAGATGCTTTAACTGGATATGTCATTTTAAATTTTATTGCTGATGTCACAGACATTCAGATGTGTTTTTTCAGACCCAGTGGGCACAATTTGCATAGAAATGTTACACTTTTTTCCATTGGATTCTGTAAGTTACTGATTTGTTCATTAAATTCCTTCAATTATTTGTACGTACTGGCCTCAACAGCACTGTTAGCTGCGCTGTCTGAACTGGCGTTAGCACTAGCCATGTCAGTGTTGTGTGGCATAAAACAACTTTGGCTAAGTATCATAAATGTGAAGGAAGCTCATGTTCCAGTTCATCAGTCACAAACTGCTGCATTCTGTCCACCATTCATCAAAAATACGAGTACATTCAATGAACGCACTCTTTTAGCGTATTAATGCATAACACTGAAAACAGTGGTGGCTGTAATGGTAACATGCTAAAAAACCATGGTCATGTTAACAAATGAAAAGTAAAGTTTACCATGTTCATTGTCATCTGGTGGGATTGCATTTCCAAATTACTTACTTACTTTTTTTCTTTCTTTTTTTTGCCTGTGTTGTGATCAGAGTTGGGTATAACGCGTTACAAAGTAATGCGCTGACAGACATATTTCAGACTCAGGACTTGCATTATGCCTGGTACACGCTACACGCTGGTACTCACCAATTATCCCTGGTCGTCTTTCACGGCGTGTGTGATGTCATCGGGTTATTCTTGTCCTGTTTTTATTACTTTGACTATTATTTCAGTCACTGTGTCTGTTCATGTGCCAGCCGACATGTTGTTGGCAGGAGCTACATTTGAAGCGCCATATGTAAACTATCAAGCTACTGTATCTTCCACAGGAAGTTCTGACAAATGTTTCAGAATAAAAGCCTATTTAGAAAATGGAGGGATTCTCTCAGCCGAGGTTATAAGGGGCTTTTAATTTGAAACAAGTGTTGTGTTTGAAATGACAGTGCGATATGTTAACTTTATAAAGATAACAGAGCGGATAAAAAGTAAATATATAAACACACAGAGGGATTAATAAATAACGGAGCGTCTATAATGTAGTCTGTTTCAGGGAGCCTCTGCAGTTGTGGTGAGTAAAAGCCCCGCCACTATTTGTTAATGTTATTACTTTATGTCCGACCGTGAGGATGTACCATTGTTTGCTAGCTTGATGCTAATGACGGTAACGTTAACTCAGCGGGTTGACAAAGTGCCTCTGCTGTTTCACACCATCATTTCCCCCTTTTACTCTGTGTGGTAACATCCCTAGAGGAAATATTAAAAACGCTGGGGTGTTGTTGTCATAGCTACAGTTGTCTACGGCAGCAGATCATTCTGTGTTTCTACTGGTCAAAGTGATGGCTGTGATGGGAGAACTGGATCTCAGTGAAGGGCAAGTGGTCCATAACTTTAATTTTGGAGACAAAAAAATGTAGGCTTAGCGCCCTGTGGTCCATTGCCCAATAGGAAACGTAGAATACTCAAAAGTACTTTAAAAGTGCTTGAGTTACTTTTCTCAGGGAGTAACTTTGGAAGTACTTTTAAAGTAATTGAGTTACTTTACTCAGGGAGTAACGCAGTAAAGTAACTGGTTACTTTTTTAAAAAGTAACGCAGTAACGTACTTTGATTACTTTTAAAGTAACCCTTACCCAACACTGATGTTTACCACATGTGGTTAACAATATGTTCCCATGATTTGCTAACTAGCAGTATACACAGAATACATCTGAGGCTGGTGTGAATGTTATTCTTGCTGGTCCACAAGCGTTGCAGCAGCACACATGCATTCAAACCAAAACTGAACAGACAGTGGCCGCTGCTGTCCCCTCAACATACAAACCAAACCCAAACAGTTGGTGACAGTAGTGCACCGTGTTTGCAGTTTGTTCTCCAATAAACCCCAAAGAAGAAGAAGTGAGTTTGGACCCAAATCCCAGGGTGGACAGGTTCACACGCCAGTGATTATTCCAACGCTTGGAGAATTGATTTTTAGCACTACAAATGGGTAAGTACATGAAACATGTGCCTGTCAGGTCTCGCTTGGTCAAGGGGGAGATGTCTACGGTGGCCGAGAGAGGTCACATCACATGCAAACTCGTGTTTTTTGTTGAATACCGCGACCATTCGCTCACGATTTGTTTCTATTTCCGAGCTTGCTCGCAAAAGCAGTGCAACTTGAGCAGCGCGTAGGACGGATGCAGTGTGAATGCTCTAACCTGTTAACATGCTCACCGAAATGAAAACACGAGTAAACAGCAACCGTTCACGAACGCTACGCGAACGCATCACTTGCGGTGTAAATGAGGCCTTAAGAGGAAATGTTAGGGGGTCTCCATTAGATTTTTTTTCCAAAGTTGTGTGGGGGGGGGGGAGTTCTCTAATTTCCATGAGACAAAGAGCTGCCTGCTGACTCAGCTTCCCAGTTGGATCAGTTGGAGACACATTATTTATGTTTTGCAGCTAATATGGTTAAGAGTGGTTCGGACAATCAGACTACAGTCCTTTCTAAGTGCATCTTGAGGGCATAGTCAGCCATGTTGGTAAGATATATCTGATTACACCCCAATCAGATGGACAATAGTGGATCCATAATTGATGAACTGATATATTACTCCAAACCTTCCTCCTCAACTATCAGTGCCAGGTTTTCAGTGTGTATGTGTGTGTGTGTGTGTGTGTGTGTGTGTGTGAACAGTGACAGACATGGCGTCCGCTGACAGCCCGGCTTGGTCTTATCTGTACTGCAGGAGTGACATTAGAGAACCAGGAGGGGGGGAAGGAGGGACGGAAAGATAGAGGGGAAGAGGTGTGTGTGTGTGTGTGTGTGTGTTTCTCTTTCCAACACTCACTTGTCATAGTGTTTCTCACCTTTATTTCTCCTCTTCCAATGCTCAGCCACTTTCTGACGCTGTGACTGTTGACAAAGCTCCTTATTGCTGAAAACAATGGGATGGGATGAAAAATGAAGGACAGAAATATTTGCCATAATGTTGACTGTAGCATCTTTAGATGGCGTAAGTTTTTGTTTGCAGGAAACTGAGACAACAGTAGCCCTTAACACTCATCGGCCATCACTCATTAAAGAAATCTGGGAATTCTTTATGAGAACCAATCAATTTCTTATCGTACATATTTTAAAATGTAACAGCCAAGTCAAGTCATTGCTATAGCCAAAATTCACAAATGTTTTATCTCTACAGGATTAGAAAGAGCGAAAGAGGGGGCATTCATCTTCCAGACTGAACAAGCTCAGCTCTACTGCCAGACAAGAACATTGATACTGGATGATTCTGCAAAGCACCAGGTTAAAGGTACCGTGCTGGGTTTAGACCACTCGTAGCCAAATGGAGCAGGTTTTTACCGATGTGGGTCGTCCAGTTTTGTTTGGCTTGTGCATGTACACAAGAATGTTCCAGCATGCGGACGGTGCCAACCACACTGCTGCTGGTTTTACACTGTTGGATTGATCAACAGCTGGTTTTCACAATATCTGCATCTTATAGAAAATGTAGACCTATTATGCAGTGTCGGATGTTTATATCAATTGTGGACAAAGTTTTAAAATATGAGGTATGTAAAAGCAAAAACCTCAGGCTGCAGACCATTTTGAATATTTTCAAGAAAAGTCAGCTTGTTCAGGATTTCTTTAAATGGTCATCTGCTCCAGGGACGTCACTGAATGTGTTTACATTGCATAGCCTACACTGCTACATAAAGCTACATGCTAACGTTCCGGTTGTAAAGTTCTTGGTTTAGAAGCTTTTATTTGGGTATTTATATACTCCATTACAGTCAAAATATGTCTCTTTTATGTTCAGGAAAAGATGGAGGTTATGGTTAATACAAAAAATGTTAATAGCAGGTCTGCGATGGGATGCAAGACTATATGAAAAGTCTTTACTGAGATCACGTGATGTATAAAAAAAATTCAGTCAGATCAGGCTGGTTGGACACAAACAACAGGGAAACCAATTCAACCATAAACATATATACATGAAGGCTCTTGTCTCCTTGCCTTTTCATCAGAACAACAGTGTCTCCTGGTCATGGGAAAAACAGTTAAAGGGAAGTCCAGGAGAGAGCAGAGATGGTGGAGAGGCTGAATGGGACGAGGGTTAGAGGAGGTGATTTGAGACGGAGAGATGACAGGGGCTGGAGACAGGAGGAGGGGGCACAGTGAGGAGAGAGGATGAGGTAGGAGAGTTGCAAGAAGGAGATGAGAGAGAGTGACACGGGAAGAGGAAGAGTGATGAGAGAGGGAGAAACTTTGCCAATCTGAACATCTCTGACCTCTCTGAGCCTCTACAAGTGACCAGGTGGAAGTACAATAACAATATCTCATGCCTTTTCCCCGCATACGATGGCTTCTGTGTGACATTGAAAATAAAAATGAATAACTGGTTCTTCACATGGGTCTCATTTAGCGTTATGCAAATGAATTATGAGAAATGAAACATTCAGGATATGGCAGCGATGGTACAGTTAGGCTAAGAGAGATACTGCAGTTGTGGCAGTTAAATCATGGTTAAGGTATGGGTGGGTTTGGCAGTTTAAACACTTGGGGAAAGATTGTGGTTACACATAGTCACATAAAAAGGGGAATGTTAGTTGCAGGCCTGTTATGGGATGCAAACTCCAGTCTCCCACATGAAAGTCAAGCACTCTACACACCCACCCACCACACCCCTGCTTTCTGCCTCGCTACACTGAGGGTGCACTACTTCCTGCATTAGCACTGAGTTGTGAAATAGTTGAATTGTCCAATATTTCATTTCACTGACTTACTGCCATCATTGGGTCAGAAATACTTTGGCTTATGACCAAATGACCAGAAGACCAATGGCATTCCCTTCAGCCTCAGCTGCGCTAGTTCATATCTGCTTAACACTGGCATGTCAGACAAGGCTAACATGTTATACTAGCACAGAGCTGATAGCTGTAGACTCTTAGTCCCAGTCTCCTCACTCATAGACTCTGAGGCTCTTTCTCTGTATATCTGCCAGGGCTTAGGGCTGTCCGACTTTCAAATCATCAAAAGCATTAGACGTCTTTCACTGACATTTTGAGCCCTTCTTGAACACTTTCTGTAAGTCCGCATATCTGCAAACTTTGCCTGAAGAAAATGACCCACAATTTATAATGTTTCCATGTTAGATATGGTTTAAAACAAACAGTGTTTAAATAAAAGGTAAATAAGTAGAACTGACACTTGGATGTTCATGCTGACATATTGAGTGCGCTAGAATGTCTAAATGTACACATACTACATTTATAACAAGGATTTAGGATGGTAAATAAATAACACATGAAATCAGAGTAATGCAAGCAAAAATTAATGACTACAACCTTGTCGTAAACAACCCCCTTTCCGTTTCCGGTGGATGACTACCAACCAGGGCTGTTTCAAGACACTCTGGGGGCCCCAGGCCCCAGGCCCCAGGCTATTTTTAGCCGCAAATGCAGTAAAATGCTCGCACCGTAGAGCTCTGTGAAAAACAAATCATTGTAGAATATAAACAAAAAAATAAAAAGAAATAAATAGTAACTTTCACTGCTTAAAGATACTCAGTAGCTCATCTAATATCTGACATGCCACTGGATACAAACCACCGCAGCAGCATATTGAGTGCCAGGTGGCCAGCACGCGCCGTTATTGGACGGTGCATGGACACTCACCCTCTTGCAATTGGACTTTGAACTTATCCCACAGTAGTGGTACCATGAGGTACCGTAGTACTACGGTACTCCAACAATGCTAGCGCGGGTGGCAACCAATCATGCGGGACATGGTCTCAATTTGCGTGACGCATGAAAAGAGACAGAAATGCCGTGTAGTCCCGCACAATGCAGGACGTCTGGTCACCCTACTTAGCCACTCGCAAGCAGCAGCTAGTAGGGGGCCCCATTAGGGGGGATTCCAACGTGTTGTCGTTGTTTCAGTGTCTATAGGGGTTCCATCCTATTGTCATTGATATGGACCAATGTCAGCTGTCTCTAGGGGCCTCCTTCCAGCTCGGGGCCCTAGGCAATTGCCCAATTTGCCTGTCCGGTTGCGACGGCCCTGCTACCAATGGACAATGAGGCTTCCTATAGAAAACCAATGGATTAGACAAAATGTCAAATAAATCATCATGGAAACCACAGTTTGCTACGATTTTTATGTCAGAACATCAACAAACACCACTGACCACTCGGTGAGTTTCATGGCTTTGAACATGAACGTGTAGGGTGGTTTTAGGACAGGTTCACACATGGCCATAGGCAGCAGTGTTAAGCCAGGCAGGGGAAAAGCCAAATTCTCTGAAAATGAGCAATCGTAGCTATTTTGGTCTTAACCACTCTATTTCATCATAAACAACCCAGAAATGGGGCTCAAAGTGCAAAATACCAGACTTCTCCTTTAAATAAATCAGTATATGGAAAACACTGGCCATGGTCATTTGGTGGGATTGCATTTCCAAATTCTTACTTTTTTTTTTTTTTGCCTGTGTTGTGATTGGGCATTATCTTCTTCATTGTTTGATTCATTTGTGCTCATCATGGTCCTTCAGCATGCCTTGTGTCTTCTTTTTCTGCAGGTGCATGTAATGTAATTGGTGGGCGGGCTGTCCACTTAGGCTGAATGGGAGCACCTGGGCCCAGTGATCCCAGTTACTACATAAGCTGCCACCTCACAGAGACTCCTTTATCAGTTTCCTCACCAACACCATGCTTCCCACACACCCATTCACTGACACCGCTGACTTTACTGCCGTCCAAATCTCATCTCCTTTGAAATTTATAAATATGTAACTTAATTTAACAACGTTTCTTGGTGTCTCTTCCTTCACTGGGTCATGACAGTGTTTTATTCATTTTGTACTATTTCTGAGCTGCTTGCTGCTCCCAGTTTCCCCACATTATATCACTGTCATGGACTGGATCCATGATGATACCATGTACTTGTTCAGAGGAAACGATTAGACATAAAGGAGTGAGATGTCAGGAAATAAAGAGTTGTGAAAGAAAAAGAAAAAAAAAAGCCTCGAGAGAGATAAGTCAGCAGCGAAAAAACTCTGCTCTCATGGCTCGGAGCCATTTTCCAACAAAGTCAGTGGTCAAAAAAACCCAAACATCTCCACAAATGGTCGTATTAATCTTCTTGGGGATGCAGAAATGTGAATTGGGAAATCACATCAGACACAATTACATCCTGAACTTCTGAAAAATAGATTCTACGAGACAACTACAAACATCAAAATGGTAGAATGTGGAAATAAACTCCAGATTAGATCTCATCCATGAAACAGTAGCCAAATTAATCTGAGCTCACATTTCCATGCCAAGTAGAGCTCATTAAAGCACGCGGAGGAAGTCTGTTAATAGATAGAGTTGAACCCAAGTGCAAACCGCAGAGAGCAGCAGCAGCAGCAGCCACTTGTTTCTGTTTATTTCAGCTTCATGCTGTTTGTCTGATGGGACAGACATCAAAGAGGAGATGGATGACTGAGACAGATTGTTTTTGGTTTTTCTTTCATTTTTCTTTGTTTCTTTAATTTTTTTTTCTTTGCTCTCTATCTCTGTGACTCGGGGGGGAACATGGAAGCCGTGTGACCCTTCATGATTTATCAGGACATTTCTCTTTTTTCTCCCTCTCCTGTTAAAGTAAATGACTGGTATGTAGAGAGACTCTGGAGAGTCCACAGCCCCCGTCGCAGGCTATTAGGCCTCCCTCCGCCTCCCCCTGTGGAGAGAGGAAGATAAGGGAAAATTGAAAATAAAGAGGAAGGAGAGAGAGAGACATCACTGCATCCACAGGCGGACCTCTTGTTCTCCTCCACTATCTCTCTTTCTCTCCCTCCTTTGAGCTTGATTAGCCGCCAAGCTTAAGAGGCTTGTTATCAACCTTGGAGACGATGGAAGTTCATCGGCCACAGGACTTGACTGATGGAGACGGGGATGGAGGCTTTTTCTTAGCGTTTGTGTGTGTGTGTGTGTGTGTGTGTGTGAGTGTGTGTGTGTGTGGAGGAAGTGGCGTATATCTTTTTGACTGATGTGGAGTCACGGTAGAATGCGGTCAGTTCATTCGTATCCGGGGCCGCTGGGACTCCAACATGTCTGCTGGCTAGTACTCATTTGGTCTAAGTGCTGCACACAAGCCTGTTCTTTTCTCAGGGTCAGCCACCGAAAATCTTCTTCTCAAAGTAAAAAAAAAAAAAAAAATGTAGAATTTAATGTGTATTTAACACGTGAGTCAGATATGGCAAAGAAAGTCCACAACAGACACAATCTTTCTACCTTCATGCTATAAGAGCCCACTTATTGAGTTTCCCCTTGGGAATCAATTAAGAGTTATTTTATCTTATCTCATCCATGGGAGGGCGGTGAAGCCATCCATTTTAAAACAACATGTCCTTAAGCAACAAATCAGGTAATTTCTCAGTACCTTCCATTACAACAGTGTTTCAGGGTTTTTTTTAATACATCACCACTATAGTTTGGTTAGGTTTACACAACTAAAACTACCTGGTTAAAGGGGAAGTCCTCTGATTTTGCACTCCAAAAACTTTTTACTGGTCTTTTGTTGTGGCTCCAAAGGGAGCTGCGCAAAATGTAAAAACAAGTGGCATTACTTAAGTCAGTGTCAGTTGGGTCTAAAGTCTGCAAGTCTGAAAATGCAAAATCGGTGCTCTTACCAGACCTCTGTAGCTGGCTCCTCATCTCTGCTTGAAGCTTGCAGCTTGAGTCCACATTAGCCGCCACTAGCATCACGCACCTGAATCTCTGCCGAACTTAAAGTTGGATCAAATGTGGGTAATGAAGGCACCACTTTTTGAGCAGGAAGAAAAATGTTTGGAATAAAAATGACGTTATCTCTGGTTCTGCTTAAGTGGCAAACTACGGAGCTGAAAAATGAAGGCAGCACAGAAGTGTCAAAAACAACGTGATCTCACTCTGAAGACGTAGAAATCCGGCACTTGGGCAGTGACATGCAGCATGATACCCAGCTCATCGCCATTATAGTTTAACGGCACCCAGCAGTATCAGGGGAAACAAGAATGAAAATAAGGCGGTGACAGTCTGAGTGGGGTGGATCGAAGGAGTGGTGGATTGGTCCAACACACACCGGCTTTCACCCAGGAGAGCGGAGTTTGTGTCACCTGAGATTATAAAGCTTCTTTTGTTGCATAAACCCAACCAAATGCGTTAGTTGTTGAAGGAAAATGACGTGAATTTGCGGTGTTGGACCAACATAGTGCATGTATTTTGAAAGAGATTGAATGTTAACCATAAATTTCCTGTGAACACAGAAGTGTATTTTGAAAGAAGACAATGAATGTAACTGGCAGAACTTGACACGGCGTCCTAGAACACCAACAACCAACACAGCTGTGGTACTTGACACGTGTAATCTGGATGTGGAAAATCCATGACCAAACGCTGACATGTGACAAGGTTGGAGTGAGAATGTGTTGTCAGAAACTGCAGTTCTTTGAATGGATCCCCATGTTAAAATGTCCAACTTTACAGCAGGAAATAAACATGTCAACAGCCTGGTGCAAAAAACTATTTTGGTGTCTATAGCAAATTTTCCCATTCATGTCAACTGTACAGAGGGTGATTTTATATATAACTCCCCATTTACATTTTATTTAGACTCCACAGCATCAGCCTCTTACCTAAATTTGGTCACTTCTGGCTCCAAAAAAACAAGATGGTGACGGCCAAAATGCAGAATTCAAGGCTTTGAAATGGGAGTCCACAAACCAGTGTAAGTAAAAGTAAAGGCCAATGACAGATTCAGTCTTGTTTGGTGTTTCACTTTGGCACTGTGTCTCTTGGAGGCCTGCTGCTTATGGTCTGGCACCTGGTCTCTATCTTTTTTAAAGCATCAATCTTACCTGAGCGCTGTGGGGGTAACACATCCATAAATGTCATAAAACACAGAAAAATGGAAGAAAGGAAAATACACTGGTGGATCATAAGTGATGATTCACTAGGATCACTTCTGCATAAGTCTAAACTTTGTTTTTTGTGTACCTTGAACAGCTATATTGTATCACAAGAAATATCTGCCCCTCATCCCAGTACTGATACTAGTGGCACCCATGGCTTGTTCACTGTGTAAATGAAGCTACACACAAGTTAGTAACCACACCTTTTTATGTTAGTTGGCAATTTCTAGCATGAATTCCACCCTGATAGTTGCTGGTTGATTTGAAAGTACTACTCCCAGAGCAGAGACTCTTTTGGCACCAGGAACTATGGCATGGGAACTTAATTCAGAGCCTGGTTCCTCCGGTCTAGGGACTATATGCAAGCAAGATTCCTGGATCTTCCTGAGAAAACTTCCTGCATTTCCTGCGGCGAAACTCCTCCTGTAACACTAAGCAGAGATCCTCTGTGGACAAACCTGGGTTCAGGAATCCACACCGGGACTGAGCATGTCAGAAGACCTCCGTCATCCTTGCATCTGACTCTTCTGCAGCACCAACAGCAGCCAGAGTCCCACAGCTCTGTCCCCTGGCTTTCCATACTGAGCTAGCTTGGTTATCCACAAACACTAATCCTCACCTCAAATTTTTCAGTAACCGATTTTGCTTGATATTTAGGCTGGTGGGGCAGGTCTAGATGCAAATCAACTGAAGCCATCCTGTATCACTTACTTAAAATGAAAACAGTCTCCAACACTTTGGTTATGAATTGAGACTTCTTTTTTTTTTTTTTTTTTTACAGTTGCCGTGAAGACAATTCCAAGCACTTCCTT
Organism: Epinephelus lanceolatus; assembly: GCF_041903045.1. NCBI lineage: Eukaryota > Metazoa > Chordata > Actinopteri > Perciformes > Serranidae > Epinephelus > Epinephelus lanceolatus. The sequence continues at coordinate 38,776,905 of NC_135744.1, read as the reverse complement.
GCAGGCTTATCAGAAGCGGTATCAGTTGCTGTCCATGACTTGATGAACATTGTCTCTCAGTGTTTCTCCCCTCTCTGCCTGAGTCCTTGCCAGCTCTGGATGAGGCCTCAGAGGGCGACAGGACCGTGTAAACATTCCCAGCCCTCAGAATCTGTCTGTCTGCCAGGGGTGATGCATCTGTCCGGCCCGTTTGTTTACTGGCTGAAGAATGTTAAGAATATAGGCTTCAGTCGATGTGTGTATGTGTGTGTGTGTAATTTCATGTCCATGTGACCGTGCACTTAAAATAGAGAGTGTGAAGAGGCCAGGGGGACACATGGGCGGGGCGGGGTCACAAGTTTTGTTTCCTTTTGTATCGTCTTAATGTTTGCAACGATCCAATGGGATGTGGATCTGGTGAATATTGCACGGTGTTTAGTCTACCAATCACCACGGTGACAAAGAGTCTAGGTTTGGGGGGATGGAGGTGGTGGCAGGGGGTGGGGGTCAGAGTAGTTAGCGGTGTTGTGGGTCAGGGAGGACGGCTCTGCAAAATAAGAATACACCCAATAAGCTGCAACAGAGAGAGTTGTCCTTGAATCTTAACATTGGCAGTTTTGCCTTGTTACCTATAACGCCTCCGCCCACAGGAAGTGACAAAGTTCAAATTGAGAAGAAAACAAAATAAACTGTTTTCTTAAATAGAAATGACTGAGCACAGCATGTAGAGAGAGCACAGACAGGCTGGGCGTCACATGAGTGCGCCACGTGTATGCTTTACTGAAAAGATATCTTAAGATTTCTGAATACAGGATTTCAGAGTTTTAGGCTGTCTGTGTGCAACATACACACAGCTCTTACGCCTCAACCTCTTAGACCGATCATTACAATGACATGTTGCATGGTCAAAACCTGGTGAAACCTATAAAGCTTGAGGAAAGGTTTTCAAAGTGATGCTCAAGACATTGTTGTGAAGCCATAAAAGCATGGTGTCTGGAATATTTTGCCCAGTGTAATTATTACATAGCTTTGACTCACAAGACTTGGACTCAGGTTCAGGCTACTTTATTTGTACCCTTAGGCAGATTTGGTTTGCAGTAGATGACACATCCATGTTGACACACATTTTACAAACAACAGAGACAATAGACAGGCATGAGGAACATAGTCAAGGCTCCAGTAATCACTAAACCACTTAAATAAGTTAACAAATGTTGCTGTATAGCATCTGTGCAATGTTGCACTTTGCTTGAATGCTACACAACAATATTTTATGTGTGGGTCCCCATTTTGTTAGTTGTCATGCGCACACACAAGGATGCATGCAGTACATTAAAAAGCCAATGCTTTCACACTTATCTACTGATCAACAGGTGGCGGTAACATGTCAAAAACACACTAAAGCCCCTTTATACCTGGACAAAAAACCCACTAACACCCACTAACATCTGGCTTTTTTATTTAATGGGTAAGGTTACAATCAGCATTCAGTCCCGATTCAAATGACTCTGCAGTATTCATGGGTATTTAACGGCTCCAGCTCCAATCGGTTTCAATCAGCAGTGATGGAAATACAACACTGGGTGGATGCGCTAAATTTTGCCTCTCTGCCGGCATGATGCAATGATAGGCCGCCACAAAATCAAAGCACTGCTTGAACATCTTTCCAAATTTAGTCTGCACGAAGTTTGAGAGAGAGACTGAATAAGAGCTATGAAAAGGAAGTAACCACCATAACATTTTCACTGGCCTCCATGCTGCTTTCTACAGTTTACTAACCTGATTTATGGCCCATCCATGATGTCAAAGATGACTAACTAGAACAAAACAAACAACAACAAAAAAACATAAAGGCATGCCTGTCTGCTGTCTCTGGTCTATTCGCAATGGGAAAGCAGTCAGTCTGTTGCCTAATTTTAGCAGGTTATCCTGTGTTTAAAAAACCTGCATACATGCGCTAATTTTGTTGGAAAATGGGTAAAATGCAGCAAGAAAGAAAGACAAGACAACAACTGCAAGCTAGTAAACATGGATGTAAACAATGCATGTTTCGAAATCAAAAATAAAAACAGCTTTGCAAATGTTGGGGAAAGGAAATTGCATTCAGCATGTTTGTTAGATCTCGAGGATCTGCACAGTGCATCTAAATGGAAACAGAAACTTTGTGTACAGAAAGACTTCACGGGGTTGATGATAATTAAGCTGATGACTTTCAAACCACGAAACTTGACAAAATCAAGAAATGTACAACACAGCTCTGACATTAATGTCATTGCCTCGAGACTTGTCTTGGACTTTATTGTTTGACTTGATAAAGTGACTTCTCCCCAAGACCAAAGGAACTGATGATAACTCAGATCATGATCAACAAAAAACAGATATTATGTGTCAAAAGATTTTAGCTTTTAAATGTTATACAGTGCACTTGACAGTTATAAATATCCTACACATTGTCATTCAGTTAAGTTAAAGAAAGGGTTTAGAGCTTAGGAGTTTGGAATTTGGTAATCTTGATTCTGAAACTCAGGACATCGTGACCAAAGTACTTATGACTTCCAGAACAACGACTTTGTCTCTGGTTACAAGTGTTGTACCATGCAAATGTGCAATATAAATGTAATATTGTCAAACACTGTTGTCAAACAAGGTTTAAGCTAATTCTTTCAGGCTAATTAAGGAGGAGATTTTCGGTAAAATCTGCCGTTAAGATGTTAGAACAAGTTAAACAACATCTGCCAGTAGTAGAAGAGAAGCAACAGACTTACTTATTAAAACTTAAAAACTAGTTTGGAATAAGTTTAGGAAACAGAAAACATACTCCAAAATGCAGGAAAATTTTTTAGAAGTGTGTATTGTTATGAAAGGTTGTGACACACACACACACACACACACACACACACACACACACACGTGCGCCTCCAGCACCCCCACAGCTGGTCTGGACAGTTTAAACTGCTGCTTGACTGTGAAAGGTAATTCCAGCAGGCTGCACTCTTACGGTAACACACATTTATTCTCAGCGGTCTGCAAACACTGGAGTCACTGTGGGATGTCACGTATCTATAGAATCTCTTGGGATGTTTAAAAGCTTGAATTTGCTTTGACAGACTATGTTATTGTTATTTGCATTATGTTTATGTGCATCACACATTGTCACAAAGAGAGCAAGGACGAAGAGGGAGCGTCTGACAGTTGAGATGTCAAAATTACTATAAGATCGAGCAAGTTACCTTGATAATTTACCCTTAACCGTCTCCGCAACTGATTATAGTTGGTTTTATAATATAAAACATGAGCATTATACTTATCCAGGAAGAATTTATATCCCTTTTAACATTAGTGTGTTGAGCTTGTCGTAATAGGCTATAGAATACAGACGCACTCCACTTTCAGGGTTATATTGACAAGGCTTGAGGCTGTTTTAGGTGTGCAAGAAGAGTCCAATTTTAACATTTCCAAATCTGCAACAATCCCTGAAGTTATTTGTGCTGTTTTAATGACTCTTCCCAAATAACAAGACGAGGAGATTTCAGATTTTTAGACAAAACTATAATTGCTAGTTCATTCATCTTCAAACCAATTAAAACATTTGGGTCCTTGAACACACCTTTTGACAATATCATGTGCAGCACGACTACCTTGATTTATTTATTTATATATTTGTATGTGTTCTTAGTATTTTTGGGCCAAACAAAGTCACTTTTTTCACCCATAACCTAAACAAGTCTGTAAGGTCGCTGTCCGACACGACAGAGAAACGACATCAACACAAGAGTTATAGATCTTATTCACCCTTTCAATGAACCTTGAGATGCACTTAGGGGTTGTTTCCAGCAGCCGTATATCAAGGCTAACAACAGTGTGGATCCTCTTCACAGGAGCCTGGCATGGGTTTGACTCCCACTACTGCCCCCTAGTGGAAGAGGTGTACATGAAAGGCTACATGAGTCCATCTAAATGCTGCATTAGTTGAGAGATTTGTAAATCCATTACTGCTTCTGGTACTATTACAACTGCTACAATATTTATCACAGCGACCTTTAGGAGTTATTTGTATTTATTTGCTTGATAAATGACCAAAACAATCAACTGAGCATCAGCATTGTTCAGGATTGATTTCTTAACCAACTCATTATTTGATCATTTTATACAAACCTATAACATCCAGCTTAGTAGAAATGCACATAGTCTCTGGAAGACAGAGCCCTCATCTTAAAAGACTGTGTCGCTGCTGTCCGGTGAGTTCGCCAAGTGTTCAAGCCCTCTGCTATCTGAATGACAAGGTTCAGTAATCAAAGAATTTGCTGACCCTCCCTCCCCTTCACTCACTTCTTCCATCCCTCTCGTTCTCATTTGTCGGGATGTGTCACAGACAAATGTGCACAGCTACATTATGCACACAACCCCTGTCCACAGAAATGAAAACAAGTTTGAAAATGAAAATGTGTGTGTGTGACAGTCCATTAACAGTAAACCAACGCTTCTGACCACCAGGAAATTCTTTCCATAGCTAATCCACTTGATTATCATGCAAAGCAATTTTTGACAATCTCTTCCTGAAGGGCAACAGTATCACTTACAAACTGCGTTTATCTGCAGATATTTACATTAAAGGGTCTGTATTTGACATTCAGTGCATTAATATAGCAGCAAACCAATATATTTGCTGTGTAAAGATAGTGGAGTAATGGCATCCTAAGCAGAGAATGACGTAATGCTACCTCTGTGTGTTGTAATCCGAGCTTCTCAGTCGCTTGTTGTAGTGAGCCAGTCCAGCCATGCATGCATGCTGGTGTACATGTGTGTCCCACTGGCTCGTTCATCCCCATCACTTTGCACTGCACTAATACAGCAGTTCCAAATAATACTGGGATGGCAGTGTTGCAGAAGCGTAGCGCCCGCCCTTCTGGTTCACCCCTGGTTAACACTGTTAGCTCTGTCAGCTCTGTTGCTGCTGTTCAGCACAGTTTATGGAGTTTGTACTGTTAGCTGCTGGCCGCCTGCTTAGCCATCTCAATTTTGAGAATCCAGTGTGTCTTTAATGAATACAGTAAAGGAGAAACTTAAAAAAAATGTCTGATGTGTCCTTTGACTCAATAATCTGTCACTCAACCCTCCTTTCATATTCTGTCATGCTCTGAACACCTTAGGGAGGAGGTCGGGATGGATTGTTGGGCATATAGAGTTGTTTGCATCCTACCTCCCATCAAGAGTCAGGGCTGGTTTCTTTTATCTACTGAGGCGATCTTTCTCTGACCTTAGCCACACAGGTTTAGGAGTCTAAACTTACCCAAAACCTACCCATTGTTATTGCCGTTCTTTGGGGTTCTTTGCGAAGGTACTAGGCTCACAAGTCAGTCTTTAGACGCTTTGCTTAACTAAAGACTGATGACTTTCTCCCTGATTTTGTGTTTAGATGGCCGGATACAATTTCAGAGTTTAAAAAAAAACTCCCTACGTTGCAGAATCAATAGTAAAGCCGCAGGGCAGTCCTTCGGTGGCTCGCTGAACTCTTGTGCTTGTAAACATAGTCCGACTAGAAACACGTGTAGCGGTACAAAATGGTTCAGCCGCGCTCGCAGAAAATGCCGTCAAAGTTAGTGGATGTTTGTCGCGTTTGCGGCGACAAGAATGGGTCCATGTCATTGGTCCGACAGCCCATTGGTTCGACATCCCATTAGTCTGACTGTCCGCGGTGCTGAACGGCTCGCGGTGGGCGTATGGTGCACCGCGACCGGCTCTGGGTCAGCTGGGAAAGGCTTGAGGTGGAGCAGTCTCACGGCTTATGTGTTTGTCACTTTCTTTTTCATTTTAACCCACACCATGATCTTTTCCTGACCCTAACCAAGTGGTTTTTGTGCCTAAACCTAACCAGACCTTAACCACAGGGCATCATGATGATTTCGGAACGGACTTCGGAACAATGGGTTTAATATGATCGGAACAATGGGATGTCGAACCAATGGGCTGTCGGACCAATGGGCAGTTCCCGACAAGAATAACATGGTTATCGTAGATTAGCTGGGCTAATTAGCCATTAGCTGTGTCTGTAATAGGTAGTAACTCATTAAACGGTCCGTGAAAAAAATATTTTTTCCAGCGGATATCTTACTTACAACATGATTGAGCTAGCAAAGCAGTTTTGTGTTGCTATGTGTGGTATTTATTCAGTTTTGGGAAATCACGATGTCTAGAAAGCATCAGTGGCTGCAGCTGACAGGGACAGCTAACAGCAGCAGCTAACATCAGGACGTCATCTGTTAAAAGCCTCCCATTGTCGGATACGACATGAAACTACTCCAGTTAGCTCAATCATGTTGTAACTAAGACATCCGCTGGAAAAAAGATTTTTTTCACGGATGAGCACACGTTTGATAAAACAGAGTTAAATCTCTCGGCATCCATTTTCAAGCTCTCTGTGTGTTTGTTTCCTTGCGGATGAGAAAAGGGGGAGCGCACATTTCTGGGAGGGCGTGTCCTTTTCAAAAATGCAAGAGGCGTTGCTTTGCTGCCGGCCGTTTTCGCCGGTGTATTAAGCACACTTTAGAAAGGAGTGTCCCCAGACTATCAGAAGGCGGAGATCTCTGATTGTCTGGTGGTGAGACTAGGAAGGTACTGACAACAAACTTTGTTTGTGGTTGACTCCAGTATTTTCTTTACACATCAAACACACTCCAACATCATGCTTCATGTTCACCAATAATTGTGAATGACTTCATAACATAATGTGTTGTATGATTGGGAAAAAAACCCTTTCTGTTCAGTTTATGTGCAAAAACTATCTGCAGAGATGAATATGATATTAATGTCTGTGCCTGGTAACTCATGTATGTTTCAGGTTAGGGTCAGGGAAAGATGGTGGTCATGGTTAAATGATCAAAATGCCAATAGTTAGTTGGAGAAGGGATTGTAGGAATCGCAAGGAAACACTTAAACCCTCACGTCTAAGTGCTTTTCTGCTGTTTCAGCATATCAATGTAGATGACAAACTTTTAGACCAGGGTGGGACAATGCTAGTTTGGATGCCAAATTGTGAAGATATAAAAGATGTGGCTGCTTGTGTGGATGTCAGCTCCCCCCACAGGAATTTTTAGAGCATTCTGAGACACAGAAAGTCTCCACTGAAACCAGAGTTGAAATCATTTGGGGGTTAACAGCTCTTTAGGACATAGTGACTCACCAAACGTACCACTCGCACACACATACACTCACGACCTTCAGATTTTAATGGACACTGAAACACTAAGATCACGGAGGGATTAGATCATTCTTGCCCTGCGTGCCCTTTTGCCCCTGTCCTCCGCCTCCCCTACACACACTCACACACACACGATGCAACATCACCAACTTCTACCTATCCGTCTCTCGCTATCAGCTGCTCCCTGCTGCCGTTGTTTTGAGAGGTCAGAGCTGTTTGTTTGCTCGGAGGCCTGTCGTCTGATAGTGTGTGTCGGACTACGCCTGCCCCTCCCGCCTCATCTTAACCTGGGCCGTTATCAGCCGACTCCCCAGCAACTCCAACCTTGTCTTTTAAAAGGAACACTTCCCCTGGAAATTATGGACAGATAGACGGTGTCCCTATCTGTCATGGTGGAAACCTCAGGACTGACAGGATGAAACATTCACGCACTCCAGGTTCAAATCCATGCCATGACCTCTGATTTACATCTCTGGATTCACTCATTAAGTAAAATTAAGGCTCATCCCATGCAGTTTTACCAATTCTTACTGATAAATACAGAGATATTTTTTCTTAAATGGAGGTATTTGTAGTGTTTCCTGCTGCAAGAGGACATTGTAGTTTACAGGAAACAAGGTCATCTTGTGGTGAGAACATATTGGAAAATCTTTCCTGAAAGGTCCAGTGTGTGGGATTTAGGGGGGTATGCTGGCTGATATGAATAATATATGTTTTCTTTAGTGTACAATCACCTTAAAATAAGAATCATTATGTTTTGTTTCCTTAGAATGTGCCGTTCATATCGACAAAGAGAGCAGGTCCTCATCCACAGAGTCCGCCATGTTGCACTGCCATGTTCCTACAGTAGCCCTGAACAGACAAACTAAATGCTGGCTCTTGATCAGTGGTTTCAAGTAGTCCAGCCACAGGGTCTAGATTTCTCCTTAGTCATTAGTTTGAGGTCCACACAGTTTAAAACATTCTTTCGTTTGGCCATGTCGTTGAGGTAGTTTTTTGTCTCTGTCAAGTAGCTGTTCCTTAGTCACTCCCTCTACAGCAGGAAACAGCACTTCAAAATAAAAACTATGTGCCGGAAATTCACTGTACTTGAAAATAAAGTGTATTTTTTACAGACTTGACACATTTGCGAGTCACTTGTGGTCCATTCAGAACGGTCCCACGTCCCACTTTTGGACCGCGATCTACCAAATCTATTCAAGTTTTTGCATGGCCAGCTAAGTTGGCAGCCCCTCTGCCATAGGCCAAACAGCATTGGAAAAACACTGACTTTAATGTGAAATTGCTTTATTCAGTATTTTAAATCACCAGGTCTGTTTGTTTTTGGAGATTAAGAGACCTCTGCTGATCATTCAGCTCCTAGTAGAAATCTTCTGAATGCTTGGATCTTAAGTTATTGAAGAAAAATGTTGAGCACACATTAGCAGGTTCTGGACTAGCAGCCCATCTGCAACATGCAAGACAGTGTCACAGAAACACTGATTTGTGAGGTGAAACTGCTTTATTCAGTGTTTTTACTGATGTTAATCACCTGGTCTGTGTGTTTTGGAGAGGACCAGACTTCTGCTGATATTTTGGCTCATGTTAAAAACCTTCTGAACAATGAGCTAATGATGATGATAAACCAAATGCTGGTAAACAACACTGAAGGAATCCAAACCGGGAGTTCATGCTTAGCACATGGGAGAAGTTTCAGCTGGTTGCTAGATGCAACTAAATCCTACACCCTAAAGGCCCATTTATGCTCCCTTTACGTACGAAAATGTATACGTCCCTTTCAAACGATGTTACCATCGCTGCCTACGTACTTCCATGCGTCCTTTACATTGGTGTGGATGTTAACCAATATATCCACCAGGAGGCAGCCCAGCATCAAAAGTTTATGACAACAACAAACTCAAAAACAAACATGGCGACTGTGGAGGAGATATTGATAATGTAACTCTTGCATAAAAGACAAAAACAGAGGCAGCGTTGTAGGAGGTGGTGGTCGGTGAGGCCGTTAAATACATCGCGACTGGAGGACGGAGAATTCTTTTCTCTAGTACTGCCGATGAGAGAAACTGAATTGTTATTTCTTCTTCGTGTCTCACTAGAGCTACGTATCGGGTAGTGACAGCAACACTGCCCCCACAGTTCCCGGTGGTACTGCTCCGTTTGGCCCGTATCCGTAAGCTTTATAGAAACGTGCAGAAATACTGACGAAATGAACGCGGAGCACGGACAGAAGGCTCCGTCCGTATCCAGATCCGTATTTAACATTGAGCATAAATGAGCCTTAAGACTAGGACACAAATGGAGAGAAAACACAAGTCATCTGCAGACTATGCATTTGAATTCCTCCACTGTAAGTAAATAGCACTAGCAAGGCTGCACTTAGGTTGCCTTGCACAGTAGTAGGATTCTTGTGATATCACAAGGTCAGGCGAGAATTGCGGGATCACAAGATCATACGAAAATCCAGTTTATCAGGTTTTAAGTGATGTGTTTGTGTCCACATCCCCAATGGTTCGGACCAATCGGTGTCCTGTGAGGAGCTACTGGCAGCTATGTGCTTGGTTCAGGTGTGTGATGAAGGTGAAGAAGCTGTTCAAATAGCAATGGCAGTTCTGGAAGAGGTTAGCATAGTAGATGCTGCAATAGCATTGGTTATATCAGAACTGGAGAATTTTTTTTTATTGAAGGGAGGGCAAAGAATGGCACAGAAGGCTTTTCTGATGGAGATGTTTTCACTCTTGTCCCAACTGGCTCATGATAGACAGATGATTCATCCAATCACCTGCCAAGTATTTTTTAAGTGTCTTTTCCAAACAGTTTCAAATGACAGCCCCTCAGATGGTTCTGTGTTACAAACCAACTACAATACTATATCAAATATTAAAACACTAAAAAATAACAGTTGTGCTCATTTATTCACTATATCCAAACAATAAAAAATGACACTAATCCCATTCGGGCTTTCAGAAACCTCCCTCACCTCAGCAAAGAGTCATCTGGCTGGAAGTACAGCCGTCCGTGTGACCACAAGAAACAGAAAAAAACTGTGATAAAATTACTCCCCCAACACTGGATCAAACCCAGCGGGGAGGGGAGTGCCAACCACCTGATTAAGCAACATGGAGGAAATGAGGGAAGCAAAGGGGTCCATTTTCTTCAGGAGTGGGAAGGAAGAAAGAATGGGAGGGGATGTACGAGGGGGGTTGTAGGTGGGATAAGCTGTGTACATATGTGTGTGTGTGGGGGGAGAAGGGGTGTCAGAGGGTGTGCGGGGTTAAAGTCACAGATTTTAAATCAGTTCTTTGGCCTTTAACGGGCGCAACAGAAGCCCAGTATGAGAGAGCAGAACAAAGAGGGCAGCAGTGGCCTCGACCAATTAACATTCCTGCAGCCTTTATGAGCCGCCTGGTCCCGCCCCTTCACTCACACCTCGTAAAAGTCACAAACATCAATTCTTGCAAACCATAACTGTCATTATAATCCCATTAAAAACAACCCACTGAGCAATTTACAGTGAACACCAGGGCCAAGTGTGCCAGCAGAGGGGAGGGATCGCCTCCCCGGGAACGCAAACCGGACTAAACTAATGGGAAAGTTTATTGGGAGTAATTTGACAAAATATGACATGATAGTGACTCCAAAAGTTCATCGTGCAAACTGAACAATTGAAAATGAGGTTAAATCTCTTCTTCTCCAACTTTAAATCTAATGTGTCTTGGGAAACATCTAGCCTACCAAATAGAACAGATGTTGTAGTCATTTAAAGCAACGCTGGTAATTTTTTGGCCACCAGAGGGCAGAAAAACACCAAAACAAGCTGACAAATACATAACCGCTTCTTCTAAAGTGTGTTAAACCTGTTTTTTGGTCTCCACCAACTCCAGAAATGTCTGGCTTTTTAGCTGCTAAACACTCCACCTCCAGATAGTAGTTAACTTTGTCTATCTGTTGCTGGAAGCAGATGCCTGCGGAAGTAGGAAGCTGAAACTCTTATGCTGATTTTAAAACCAAAACAATGTGCTAAAAGTGGCTAAAAGGGTGCTTTAAAGTTGTAAAATTAAAGTCTGTGATTTCAGTATACATGCAACTGACCACACTTTAAACCTTTAACTTACTAAGTCGAAATTTTGGCTTTGTTGCATAATTTTTAATTTGGTGAGTGAACATTTTCACTTAATATTACAATGTTAACTTGTTACAAAATAATTAAGCATTACTTTTTGATCGTGCATGACATTAAATCTAGTTTCTTTTTCAGTGTTTTCCCTAGTGGAAGTGAGCTGACCTGATTTTGAGGGATCCTGTAATGACCACCATGCCGAGCGGGGACGAAACAACAGGAGCAACTTAGAACACTGTCACTCAAATTTAACAGCCCTGCAACAGTTAATTCATCTTTGCAAAGTTAAAGTCATATCCTGTTCATTTCCGTCATCATATTTGTTTGAGACATGATTCAACTCATTCTTCAACACTTCTCGTGATTTACAAGGGGTGAACAAAATAACAGAAACATGGCGTCAAAATGACATTAACACTTAAGTGACTTAATTTGTAGCGCTTTATTTTACCTGTCATTAAGTACAAGTCATTAAGTAATACTTAAGAACTAAGTCATTTGATACCAACTCTGGGAAAACAGGAATTTCCAAAAAGTAAAAATATTTATTATTGGAAATCTGACTTCCTGTTCATGTTGATTTGCTTTTTATTTTGCCTATGCCACCACTAAATCATAATACAAAGGAAGTTGCTGAGTGCCACTTAGCAGTGTGTGTCAGCTTTAATATAGGGTTCTCATTTTGTGTGGTTTCAAAGCAACATCAGGCAACTTAAAGAGGCAGAAAGAGGACAGATAGTCACTGTCTGGGCTACTGGAGCGCAGAAAAGTTTAATTTATTGTAAGGTGTTTTTTGTGATTATGCTGTTGAGATGAAGCTGCACATCAGAGGTCTGATCCACTGTGACCCGACATGGCCTCAACCGCCATAAAACTTAGCTCATTGTGAAGTGTGTGGCTCCCTCTAGCTGATGTTTAAGGGTCTACACTAGTATTTTAAGTGGACTAAAGTTCATTTAAAGGCAGCTCACTGTATGTGTTTTGCGCAGTTTGCCCTTTGTGTCTTATACATTTGTTCAGTGCTCTATAAATCTTTATATTTTCACCATCTTACAATGTGCTGCATTAATATACAAAAAGTAACAGCATAATGTATTCATTTAATTGATTTTATTGACAATAAATCAATAATTTATGACAGTTTTTAAACATGACATTTGCAGACATGAATTAAAAACAAACAAAACAATATTTAAAAAGTAAATGTGCACATATACTACAATTAAAAATATAGAACTATCAATCGCTGTATCCTGTATGGCTATGGACCAATTTAAGTTTTCTTGCTAAACTGTGAAATGTCCGTTTAATAAATTGTAATATTGCCAGATATTATTATCATTAGTAGTAGTAGTAGTAGTAGAATAATAATATAAATCTGTAAAACAGGTTGCTTGATAAAAACCCATGTTGTGTGTGATTACAGAACCAAAAGTTAAACAAAATACAAGAAAATTACATTTAAACTTTTGAAACAGAAGAATCCTTAAGTCATTAGTTAATAGATGCTCATGAAGGGCAGCCTGTACATCAGTGGAAAGTTAATGCTGCATGCAACCAGCAGTAACTTACAGTTTTTCAGTCGCTTTTTCAATCGCTTGTCTTGGCTTCAGCCAACAACGTAGTTCTGACATGGTGGTAGAAGCCGAAGCAGGTTGTTTCGTACGTGACAGCCCCCGATGGTGGTGATGAGTTAGGCGAGGGGGGTCATGTGTTCTTGGCACTGACTAGAACGACTTTGATGTTTCTTCTCCTCATCTCTCTGGCCATCTGACACCAGCTGCAGGACGTACAGCAGGTCGCAAACACACAGTCCCTACACATGGTATCCTGCAGGCGAAATACAGTGATGTTGAAGACAGTGAGACACATCAGTCTGACCATGATCCATGATAGCAAAGGTTACCATAGCTCTTAAGACCCAAGCTATAATCTTTCCACAACTCTAACCAATTAGAAACATCATTCCACAAGATCAAGATCTTTATAATCGCTATTTGTGCCCATAGAAAAATGACTTTGTTGTAAATAAACACGAAATTTTTGAGGACTGCAAAATATTTATTTTAACTATTTGTTGAGTGAATTATCTACCTTTGTCTCCATAAGATTACACTCTAGTTAATATAGGTAGAAGATTACAGATTTGGAATTTAAGGCAACCAGGGCAGGACCCTCTCCACCATATGACACTGACAGCAACAACAAACAGAGTTTTGGCCTTACTTTGATGCCGTAGCGCTGCCGCATGGAGACCCTCATGGCCATGGTAATGGGAGGGATGCAGCCGAAGATGTCCAGCAGAGGGAGACAGAGACACTGGCCGTACTTTTTGGTAGTCTTACAGGCAAAGCAGGGACAGCACCAGAAAGCGAAACAACCTGAACAAGGAAAAAAACACACACACAGAAGAGCAACAGATGAACGCACTGACACTGCCAAAAGTCACACCTACAAACTCTCTGAGACAAAGAAATCCACACAAATAAAGATATGAGGAAGTAAATGAATTATCATGTCTTCTTCTTTCTTACTCTTAGGTTTGGTATAAAACTATTTATCTAACAATCAGATTAGTTGGTATATATTCATGTAACAGTCAAGATTTGACTCTTTATCATCATTAACTGATTGTAATATTGTCTGACATTTTTAAGTTGTGCTGTGGTTGACTTATTTTCTTTTTTTGTGACTTACAGATTGAATCATTAAGGAAACAGGAAACAACTAAATGACACTGCAGTGTAATCCCCTGTGCCTGCTAATGACAAACTATGAGTGTTTTCAATGGATTAGAACACTCCAGAGAATCAAGGAACAAAAGCTCTCCCTGTAAGTGAGCAAACAATGTCCTTTTGTCACAGAGGCATAACATGACCATGATTGCACACGAGGTAAACAAACAACTCTGAGTTGATCAAAGCTACTTATACCTCCTGTCCTAAAAAGTAACATGATAAATATGTGAAATCTGATTAAAAAATATTTTATAAACATATTTACAAGTTTATCACTTAGAGATTGTGCTGGTGTGAATATGACTCTGACGCACAGACACTTACACTCAGGCACGTTATCACAGCAGTCACATATCCCTGATCCCCACTCATCGGATTCTCGAGCCTCCATCACAGGCTGAGGCTGCCTGATGACCATTTTGGAAGTCATGATGGCTTCTGAAGGAGAAACCAGGATCTCAGTTCACATTGCACATGTTTATTATTATGATACAAGCACAGACAAAGTGCCAACAAAAAAATCCTAGGAGCTGGCAGTACCCCTGATACAACATTGAAACAGATATTGGGGAGGATACCTCTCCCGTGCTCTCATGGCACTTGTTTGAAACGCATCAGTTTTAGAAATAAAATGTTAAACTGAGGACTTAGTGTTGAGATTCTTTGTGTTTTTGGCATGAGGATATACCAGTCCACAGGTGCACTTGTCCTGCATTTGGTCAAGTGACTGTGACTCAAGAGGTACGACAGGTCCTCTGCAAATTACAGGGTTGGTGGTGCACATGTCAAAAGACACTGAACCCAAATTGTTTCTGATAGAAGCATTTCTGTTTGTGAATGGGACACTGATTGTAAGGTGCTTCGGGAAAACCAATCATAAACACAATGTTTCCAGATGGCAACAAAAGTCCCCAAGAAGAAGTGATTTTAACCCAATCCATGATTATTCGTTGACTCTACAGAGTCATTTTCATTCCTAAACCAAACCAAACCTTTAACATAGCGTCGTCCGACCAGAAAACACTTTTACTTTTGGTTTTGGAAGGCATCGATTAATGATGTCGTCCTGCTGACAGATCAGAAAACACTTCTAAGTGTCGTTCTGGAGGATAACTACAAACAGTGCACTTTAGCGAGCTTGCATTACTTGACTGTGAGTTCCAACAAGTCTTTTAAATCATGACAAAGTAAACAAGTATGTCAAACCTCTCTTTTCATTGGTTCAGAAAATCTTGATTTTCTCTGGCCATTTGAAAAGACAAAACACTGCAAAGTTGACTGTTATTTGTACATTACACAGAAGCCAAAGACAAAATAAAAACAACGCTCCAGATCAATAGTCTTCCCTTTACTGATTCACAGATTTTGGCGGGCGTTCTGCGAGTATACATACATGTGTATTCTGCTTTCAAAATGAAACTTTAAATTTTTCAGCCAATACTTATTGAAATGAAGAATATGTGAATGTAGTAATGACAGAGCATATCTTAGAAATGTCTCCTTCAACAAGGTCAAGTCAGTTCTTGTAAGCCATACTAAACACATTAGACTTAATCATGAGGATAGAAATGAAAAAAAAAAAAATCTAATAATACGTCATGGCAAATTGCTTTAAAGCAAAGTTTACAATGTGTTTTACAAAAAAAAAGCATAAAATGATTACATGAGCGAAAAACTTGACGACACAAGTACTATATAGTCAGGTTAAGAATATTAAAAAGCAAATTTCTGTATCAAAATTGAAGTCTGCTCCTAAAGAGCACAGTTAATGTCTCACCTGTGTATTTGTGTGATAAAAGAGCTCTGAGTCGGACGTGTGTTCACAGCAGATTTCTTCACTGAGAAGCTGTCATTTGTCAGTCTGTTCAGAAATACCTGCAGACAACAGAACACCTGAGGGAACAAACCAGACAAACTAGTCTGTCCTGTGCTCCTTGAACATCACTTTGCTTTTACTTATTGTATCCAGCAGAGGATCAAAACGAGGTTGAGGCATTACATAATCAGTGCCAAACACAGGTCATGATGTGGTTCACCTGAAACACAAACGTCTGGATGTAAACTTCCTGTTTCTTTATTTAAATGGATATCAAAATGCCAACATGCATTTAGATCAATGTGAAGTGGTCAACATTATCAGTCAATGTTACACAGCAGCTTTTATGGTAAACCTTGAAAAGAATGTGTATTATTGCAGTGTTCAGCCTTTATTGCAAAATTATAAGTAACAGAGACAAACAACAATGAAACAGGCTTAAACACGGCATCCAAGTGTAAAAGATTGATTGATTTGAACCTGATGTTATCATGTGATCTGCATCTGTGCACATTATCTATCTAACAACCTCCTATTTATGGGCCTTTGTATTTACACCTGTGTCCATGATGCATGACGTGTTAAGACCTCAATATGTAAAACAGTTAGGCCAGTTCGGCCACATGTGTTCTAGCTGATCCAGTTATATCATGATCACAGTGTGCTTACATTTGCACCTGGCATCCAGATGGGATATCCAGATACATATCATATGTTGATGCCAGGTGTACAAACGGGGTCAAAGCGTTTCACTACTGCTTTGTCCACCCTCTCTTCCTATATGATTGATTGTATAAAATGGCAGCTCTAGAAATACACCTTTTCTCTTTGGTTCTGAGAAACTGACGTGGATATTATATGGGATCCTTTTCATGAGATATAAGAAGATTTTCTTCTTTCTACCCCTGACATTTGATCCCAAGCTCTGGGCAAAGATACAAGCTGTTAAAATGGCACAAAGTCACAACACTGTGGAAGGAGTGTGAATCCCATCAGCCCTGGAGATGAAAGAACCTCCCGGCTAAAAGTTGGAGGTTGCTGGACCCATCCACCACCCCTCACACCCACCTTACCAACAAAGCACCAGTTTTCAACAACTTCGGAGTGAGACCAGGTTGGTATACTCTAGCATTGCTAGGGGGGCAACTGTTTCATGGCAGCTGTGTTGCTCAGAACCCAAGGAATAGTGTCAGGTGTCACGTTGTTTGGATTAGTGGCTCTCGAGAAAGCTGCCAGCAGTGCCAAACAATCATAATGTTCTGAACAGGCATATTTTGAACTGGCGCAGCACAAGTAAAAGAAAACACAGTAAGATTTTTTCATACTAGCAGTAATATAGGTGATGGTCTGATTTTGACATTCTTCATCTACTGTTACAAGCTGACTGCAGCATCATGGCTTCCAAAATGACCCATAATATCAATGCTTTTAAAACAACTCATACAAGTATTTTCTAATTTGCCAAGTTTATGGTAAAAGTTTGGTTAGTTATAATCTGGAAATCCATCGGTAAAAAAAAAACAAAAAACCTTTTTTTTCTTCCTTTACCTCTGGAGGCACAGCCCGGAGTTTTTCGACTAACGGAAGTGCAGGGGCCTCGGCGATCGCTCACGCCTTTCACTTCCAGGGGTGCCCCCAGGGAATCGCGGTGTTGTTTACAAATTGGGTAGAAAACCAGCAGAGTTTAGCTATACATCACATTTTTCACGTCACTCTATCACCGTGTAGACTAATCTGATGTTTGTTAAGTCTATAAACACGATTGAACAAATGTTACTATTTCTGTGTGCACGTTTTGTAATTAATAACATGGTTATCGTAGATTAGCTGGGCTAACTGTTAGCTGTTAACGTTAGCCATTAGCGGTGTCTGTAATAACCATAGACTGTATAAAAATAAGGTAATAACTCATTAAAAGGTCCGTGAATAAAATATTTTTTCCAGCGGATATCTTACTTACAACATGATTGAGCTAGCAAAGCAGTTTTGTGTTGCTATGTGTGGTATTTATTCAGTTATGGGAAATCACGATGTCTAGAAAGCATCAGTGGCTGCAGCTGACAGGGACAATTAGCAAAGCTAACATCAGGACATCATCTGTTAAAAGCCTCCCGTTGTCAGATACGACATGAAACTACTCCAGTTAGCTCAATCATGTTGTAACTAAGACATCCGCTGGAAAAAAATTTTTTTTTCATGTTGACAAGACGGCATTTTAGGTGGAGCGGTCACTATGGACACGGAGCTTGCTGTTTCTGTAGGTACACATTTCCTGGGGACACCATTGTGATTGGCTAAAGTGCAGCATCGTTCAAGCTCAAAGCCCCAATCCCCCCCCCCCAAGTTGTCCTTCACACAAGGCTGCCGACAGATTCACAATGTAAATTGCAGAATCTGTCTTGAGAGATTAGGTTAGTTAACTCAACTAAAACGACCTGGTTATTGGTTATGGAAGAAGACAAGAAGTCCAGTGTAGTTTTTTAATCCACAAAACTCATTCGGAGTATCGGAGGATAACAGATAGCCAGAATAACAGGTACGACGTGGCCAGACGTAATTTACTCCACTTTTATAGCATAATTTCTCACTATGTTCAGTTAGCCTGCCCTGCAGGCATGCTGTGTTTACATGGCAACTCGCACGAGACTAGCTGATGGCTAGTGGTGGTGCTAGTTCTTGAGTCTCGCCCGAGTTGCCATGTAAACACAGCACGCCTACAGGGCAGGCTAACTGACCACAGCGAGAAATTATGCTATAAAAGTGGAGTAAATTACATCTTTTCAAGTCAATTTTGCATGCCACGGCTTCAGGGCACTTGGATTACGATGGACGTGCCGTTCTGACGTTTTTGAAATGCATTAGCGGAGTTTTATTACATTTTCAAAATGTGGCACTTCAAGTGTAGCTGTTATTCCGGCTAGCTGTTATCCTTCGATACCCCGAACGAGTTTTGTGGATTAAAAAACTACACTGGACTTCTTGTCGGCATGAGGGTCAGTAAGTACTGTCTGTATTTTCATTCTAAAGTGGACATTTCCTTTAAGGTTTCTTGAGAAAAGTGCAACCAAACAACAAGTAATGTAGTTTTTCTAGTAGGAACAGTCTCTTAAACTCAGAGCTTCTTGGTGAACTTTGATTCAGGAAACACTGGATTGGGGGAGCAGCTACATTTCTCTTTTAATGTGTACAGTAAGTAATAATGGCTGGGATCAAACCTGAAACTCAGGCCACACAACCAACAAGTCATCCTGCTGGCTCACAAAGTATTTGAATATGGAAGTAATGCAACAGGTGTTTTTTGGTACAAAGAAAGGCCACCTGTTTTTCCTCCTTTAAAAAATCTGGGCAGGAATTGTAAATAAATAAACCTCTCCCATCATTCAACAGTTACCGTTAACAAACCTTTTAATGAGGCACAACAGCAACGGCAAGCCACAAACCACAGAAAAGGCTGTGAATGAAGAAGCACAAAACCCTCAAAGATACTCGTTGTAGTCAAGCGAACAAAGCAATATAAAGATTTCAAAACAGCAGACAAATGCTGATGAATTTGCTGGTGGTTAGTTACTTTGCTCATTCCTTAACAGCCATCATTTGGAGCCTGTAAAAATGTAGGATTGTTGCCTTAATTCTTAGAGGACTACAAAATGGGTGCAATGACATCAGGAAAAAAGAAGGTAAAGATTTAAAGTGCCATCAGTGCTGAAAAAAAAACAGAAACCCATTCCCATAGTAACCGAGCTGCCCCGCCTTGTTCAGCCAACAAAGGCAGCTGAATGCCACAGTGATTACCTGCATCATCATATCAAATACAGTGACACCTTAAGTCACTGTTACTAACTTGAGCATTCCCTGGAAATACACTGTCATTCCATGCAGCATTGCGACAGTGCAGGTACGTCACTGAAGCAAGCAGATTCGTCACCTGTGTGTCTTCAGCTGTCAAGGTGTTTATCAATCATGTATCAGTGAGCCATTATTTATATTCAGCACAGACACCTCCTCCTTATGTTGTACCATTATTCATGTTCACTTTGATCTGTGTTCGTGTCAGAGCTATCTAGAGATAATTATTTTAATTTAAAACTGAAGCCATCTATTTATTTAAAAATCTGATTTTCACCATGTTTTTACCCTTTGCAATCCAAATGCTATGCTTTAACCATTTTACAGCTCTCCTCACCACTAAATGATCTTGTTTACTGTAAACTGTGTTCGTCATCTGCTTCTTGCAGTGGGACATATAACTTTTGAGTTGTGGGGACATACAATCCTGATAAAACTGGTTTTTTGAAGGAATGACAGTTCAGGAAAGTAAGAGGCTACTGTGGCTTAGGGAGACAGTAGTTACAAAATAAGTACCTGTCAAAAGTTGAAGTTCCCCTCCAGACATGTTTTAAATTATGTCAAAAAAATCTCTGCTATGACTGATATTTTCTTTACAGTAACATGGTTTTTTTCCCACACAAATAGTGAAACAAAATTCTGAAAAGGGTCTGGAAGCAGATCTTCTCTTTCTCCCTCATTGAGAAACTCTGTATCTGGCATCTGCCCTGAACCTCGGCTTGCGCAAGGTTTCGCTTTCCAGCACTGGCACAGTGCAAAAACAAAGTGTGGAGATAGATCTGGCTATGGGAGACTAGTGTTAGGTTGACTGGTGAAAAGGCAGTGCAGGTTAAGATGGCTAGCAAAGGCATCGGTGGGATCCAGCCACGTGTGACTGAAATGAGGATTCTTTTATGTACAAAAACTTGCTTACAAGCTTGTTAGCTTGTAACCTGGTAGTGGCTGACACAGGGTTAGTGGTAGTAAAATAAGGTTGGGTGATGTCTAAGAAATCACCCCCCCCCCCACCCCTGATAATATATTTATTTGTATAGCACTTATCTAAACAAGGTTACAAAGTGCTTCACAAAGTGCATGAAAACAAGACAGTAACAATACAATATTTAAAAACAACGTTAAGAGCTAAGAAAAATAGTTTGTACAGAGGCAGAAATAGAACAAAAGGAAATAAAACACTAGTTACAAATCACAAAAGTACAAATCAGGCATGACATATGTTTCAAACAATGATTTAAAAACAGGTAATGTGCTAGCCAGTCTATTCTCCTCAGGCAGAGAATTCCAGAGCCTCTGGGCCTTGATGGCTAAAGTCCAGTCACCTAAAGTTACCAGCCTTGATCTAGGAATGACTAGTGAGGGTAGGCTTGAGGATGTTGGGTCATGACCTGGAGCATAGGTAGTCAGGGGTTCAGCTTTATAACTGGGTGCTAAACCATGGTGAGCTTTAAAAGTTATTAAAAGAATCTTAAAATCAAATCTAAAATTAACTGGCAACCAATGGAGGGAGGTGAGAATTGGGGCAATATGTGACCTACAATTTGTCCCAGTTAATATACAAGCTGCAGCATTTTGTACTAGATGAAGCCAAGCTGCTGAAGAAATACTATGGTATGTAAACAGTGCATTACAAAAGTCAAGGCGCAAGAGTTCAAAAGCATGATAAGCTTTTCTAGGTCCAGAAAAGACACAGCTGATATGATTTTGATAATATTTCACGGGTGGAAATAGTAGGATTTGATGAGATTATTGACACATGGTTCACGGTTTTATGAGTTGCCAGGGGACCAATAAACAATTGTAATTTCCTTGTTAGGTGATCAGGGCCAGAGATTATTATTTCTGTCTTGTCTGAGTTCAGCTGCAGAAAATTACAAGTAATCTATTTCATAATAGCAGTAAAGCACTCCATTAAAGTGCTCAGACAGCTAACATTATCTGGCTTAAAGAAAATGTATATTTGGTTGTCATCAGCGTAGCAGTGATAGGATACCCTATTATAATGACTGATAATGCGCCCTAAGGGAAGCATATAAAATGAAAACAAAATGGAACTAAGAATAGATCCCTGTGGCACCCCACGCGTCACTGGAGCTGAAGATGAAACAAAAATACCAATGGACACAGAAAATTCTCTATCTGAGAGATAAGATTCTCCGCTAACGTTATATTAGCAACACTTCAGCGGCTCATAGGGTGAACACATGCTGCTCATAAGTAACTAACCTAACTTTCTATAGTAAAGAGAGACTTACGGAAGGGCAACACCATAGTCTATATTAAGTAATAAATACACAGATAGAGTCACATTACTTTATTGATCCCCAGAAGAGAAAAGGGGACACATACTCTGTAATGCAGGAGTGATGTTGACTCATAGTCTTGTCATCCTTGGTCCTTACTTGTCCTGTTTTTGTTAAGACTTTGGGAGGAGCAATATACACAACCAGACATTGCATTAATTAACCACCCAACCCTTGTCAGGACTGAGCCATGGTGCTCTCCAAGGTGTGTGTCAGTGACAAACGTGAACAATTAAAAAGATACCACTTCGCCCATCTGGCAGCCTAAGGTCCATCTGGTAGATTTATCAGAATTGTTACTTTTTATGTGCACAATGAATGCCATTAGCACTGCTTCAAACTGACAGGGGGAGTGGGGGTTTTTAAATCACAATGTCGGGCTCAGTGTTCAGTGACTGAAAGCCATCCCATTAGACCAACCATATTGTGAAAAACAATAATATCTGCTTACGTTAAAGTGTGTTCCCCTTTTCTTATTGTTATTGTGTAACTATGTACTAGAGGTCTAGTTAAAGTTTGCTAAAAGATATACGTCATCTGGCTGAGATTTTTATTTTATGTGTAATAAATCTGCTCTGCACTGGAGGTTTCAGGACGCTTTGCTAGCATTTGCATATTAGACAGTGGTTGCCTCTTTAATTTATGACATGCACAGACAATAGATATTATTTTGATCAATTAATTATTAGATTTGTTCTTTTTAAGAGATTTGTTGACAAGAAGAGTGTGTACTCAGCAGCTTTCCCCTACCTTTGACCCAGATTGATGGCTACCATGAACCAGCACAAACTGAATGAACTGACCCTGCTTTCTGACACAGCTCTCACTGTCCCTCTGGGAACTTTCATCCAGAGAGTTATTTGTATGCACAGGGAGCTGCTCAACACGTGAACAGCAGCTTATGAAGTCCAATGACTGCATGACTTAGTGAAATCCTTAAATAGTTGGAATAGTCGAGACAAGTACGGATTACAGCCCCATGCTCTTGACTTGTATTTAATGCTTAGTCATTCATGTGCAACAGCTGCAAACTTGTTGATAGAAAAAGTACAAAGCAGTGGATGAAAGATACTAACAATGCCCAAGTTGTATTTTGGGACAATGCACAAAGTTTGAGCATGACATGTCAGTGATACATATTGAGTTGACATACAGTAGGAACTGATCCATATCTGATATGTTGGAAATGAACCAAATGCCCAAAAGTGTAATTTCAAATATGATAATTCATGAGAGAATTGCGCTAAGACTACCTTCTTCGTTCGTAGGTTACTTTCATTCACAAATCTGGCATCCAAGGCTGCACATGATTTGTAAAATCACTTGCGATTTTCATCTTCTTCAGGGTGCACCCGGATGAAGACCTTAGGGTAGAAACCGGTTGGTGTTTCAGTGTAAGTTGCTATGATTTCTGATTTCTGACATTTTAACTTAATTTGAGTGCATTTCTTGCTGCTCCTCACGTGAGTGCCTGAAGTTCATTTTATCTCCCCATGTACAGATCACAACACACACAAACACACACACACACAGACACACACACACACACATGCACACATGCACACATTAAGCTTTGCCCACAGCAGATAAACTTGCTGAACTGAAGACCAGACACCAAATGCTTGATCAGAGCAAACAGACAGCAGAGCAGCAGCCCTGCAAACTGAGTTTACAGTCCTTCCACAGTCAATATAATCTGGACCTTTGGTACGAAATCTTGTACAAAGGTGGCCAAGTTCAGCCAAATCAGTGCCGAGAAAACAGGAAGATTATAAGATCGATTTCAATGAAACTATGTATTCAGCAACCATGTCTCTTAAATATTCTGCGTATATACTATTCATCTGCAACAAAGAAAAGTAATGGTGCTCTAAAGAATAAATACTGCCAACCTGAGCATTATTTACATTTTTATTGTTTCTGTTTACGCATCTCAAAGCACTTGGTTAAAGTAAAGAAAGGTTGTAATATAAAAAATGGCAATGCTGATTTGAAGGACGAGGCAGGACAGATTTAGATTTTGGTGGCTTTAACCTGCATTTGTTGTTTCGATTTTGTGTTTGTTTGTTTTGTTTTTGTGCCACTTGGGGGCAGTGCAGCATGCAATTAAAAATTAAACTTTGCTGTAAGGTTAGATAGATCAAGGCAGTGGAAATAAAACAAATCAGAGTTTTGGATTGGAGCTTCAATGGCTTCATCCACAGACAAATTATTGCCTCATAAATTTTTTATGATGAAAATGTTAGCAAATAATTTTACATATCAAGCACAGACCACATACGGTTTAAAAATATTGGACGAAGCCACGTCACCCATTGGTTTGTAAACTCACATTTTGAAGCCTATGCCATTTCGGCCATAGCAATGTTGAATTTTTGGAGCCAGATGTGACCATATTTGTATGAGAGAGTGGAGGTGTGGAGAAACAAGGGTGGATCTGGCTGAGAGCCTGAGGACACAATCTGCAGCAACACACTCTCACTCCAACCTCGTCACATATTGACGTGCTTGGTCATAGACTTTGTATGTCAACATACGACGTGCAAGGTACCCTGTGTACATTGCTTGTTGACGCTCTGGGACACCATGGCAAATTCTGCCCGTTACATGCATTGTCTTTTTTCAAGATACACTTCCATTTGTACAGAATATTTAACTTTTACATACACATTTACTCTTTCAAAATAAACGCAATGTTGGTACAACACCGCAAATTGACCTTATTTTTCCTTCAACGAGAAAAGCACATGGTTGAGTTTAGGCAACAAAAACACTTTAGGATTAGGAAAAAAGAACAGTGTTTGGCTTTAGAATCTTACAGGACACAAACACCGCTCTCTCAGGTGAAAGACCGTGTTTTTTTGACCCATTGAGCATTTTATAATAACATGGGGGTTTATGTGAACTGACTCGCTTTTGGTGCCAGTCTCATGTGGCCATTTGAGAGACTGCAGTTTTTGGCACTTCAGTGTTCTGTCTGCCCAATCAGTGTTAGTCCAATATCCACTCTCTTTTTGTCTCTGCTTTGGTCTCCACCAGTCCCTGAGACTAAAATCATCTTCCTGCTGTGGCTAAAAAGTCATTCTGAGGCTGGGGAAGAAGTACTAAAGCTGCTACTACTCACATGTGACAACAGATACATCTCCTTAAAAATAGTGCAAACTCCATCTGCAGATGAATACCGCGTGGTCGAAAATTCAGGACAAAGCAAGTGATGTGACCTTGATTTTTTTCTATTGTTCTGCTGCTTCAGTGTAACATGCAAAATGTTTTGACATATGCACAAAAACAAATGTCAATGATGAAAGTATTTCACTCATACACTATTACTATTACATATTTATAATTGTGTATGACACGATTCTTTTTTTAAAAATTTACATTTCACAACCATTTCCTACCAAAATGTTTGCTATATTTAGATCGTACTTTGTACCAGTGATGTTCACTTAAATAGGGGCATAGAGAGGGAGGGTGGGAGTGAGAGAGAGTGAGAGAGTGAGAGAAAAGAGAGAGGGGGGCCGCATACGGGGGGCAGTGGTGAGTCAGTCGGTCCTGAGAGGTGGAAGAGAAGAGAAGAGAAGAGAAGAGAAGAGAAGAGAAGAGAAGAGAAGAGAAGAGAAGAGGATCTCACGTTAAAATCTGGTATTACCTGAAGCTACAGTTTTCTGACAATCTACTGTGCATATGTACAATGTGTAAATATATTAATACACTGGAGCTGTTTGCTTGATTGCTACATGCTTTTGATGAATGTTTGCTATGTATCTGTCTAGATGAGATGGAGATGAAGAAACACCTCTGATGCTGCCACGTGGAGTTAGCACATAGCCTGGTTGGACATTTGCACTGGTGATTATTACCTATAGAGTCAAATATAATGGTTACAATCGTGTTGGGTTCGGCAGGTTGCATTTATAATTTCATTGAATGAGTTTGTTGGTAATAATAATCTGCCTATATTTTTTTGGTGAGACTCAACTGTTTGCAAACCCAAACCAAAAACAATAAGCTGAAAGCTGCTAAAAGCTGAATGGAGATAGTGAATGAAAAAGCATTTTGCATCCTATTATTATTTTCCTTTAAGGAGCTTAAAGGTTGAAAATATCTGTCTAAAAAGTTAAATGTATTCTATATTACCTTGCTTCAGCTGTTTCTTGAGTCTTTTATGTTATTACATTGATTACATTGTGTGAAATTCTCAAACTATGGCTGCACCACTCCGTCAACTGGAAATATTCAGAGGCCTTGTGCATCATTGTGTACTCAGTTTCCCAAATGTTAGGCTGATAGATCAGTTAGCAATGGGACCACAACCATAATTTATTTTCTTCTTCCAGGACCTCTGCAGCCACAAAACAGCTGGCACTTTCTCAGTCTGGACTCTGTTCTTAGGGTCTCCCAGAGAACACTTCTGCAACAGCTTCGGCAGCAACAGGTTTTCTTTTTTGATTTTTATTTTTGCTTATTTGGATCATTTGCATATTTAAACATGGCTAAACAGAAGAAAATATAGTAAATATACATATAGTAAATGGTGCTTTGACATTTACATTCACTTATAACAGTCTTTTATAGGACCTCTGCCTCCATCTAGTGGAGACCTGCTGAGTGTTTAAGAGTGTTTCAGCTCTTTGGGTTAGTTTTCCAGCCCACAAACCTCAGCAGGCAGCTGTAAAAAATGATAAACTGACTGTATGCTACTTGTCAAGCACCAAATGGCCAACAAAATAAATCTCATGCCATCTAATCTAACGCTTTAATGTGATTTACAGGTGCTTTCATACCTCAAACTAGGTGACTCAGGATATCGGGGGGATGGACAACAGCAGTAAGCCAGACACTGTGCCTCCTGGCCTGGGAAGGCAGTCTGCCATGTCTGGGTCTCTACCCTCATACCCCGTGGAGAAGGACTCTATCCTCACTGCAGCCCGGCTCGCCCGCCGAGGATGGACGGAGGACTATTCCAACTGCCCAGCACGTCAACCCTCTGTCTCTCAGTCAGATGAAATTCAGGATCCAAAGGGTGTTGAGATCTGCCTGAAGGACCCCCGGAGCAGGCAGGTTTTCATCGTGAACAGCAGGAAGACAGCTGAGGACAGAGAGATGGACTCTGAAAAAAAGGCAGATGAAGCAAAACAGGCCGAAGGTGCATTCTCAGCTAACAAACAAGCAGACAGACAGACAGGTCTCTGCAGTCAGGCAGGAATCCGTGTCTGGGTGACTCGCTGTCGCACCACATGCAGACAGTCCAGAAGGTTTAAGGCCCCGATACTACCAGTCATATCTGAGATATAGGCTAGCTGCCATGTTCCAGGAAGAACAGTGAATTAAAGGCATGGTATACGTTACACACCTGGTTATGCTCCTTCTTGGTTGTGATAAGCGCACAATAATCTATGTAGACTTCACTCAAACATATTAAATGAAAGACTTAAATGGCGTGAATAATGTTGTTGTAACTATGTGAATAAATGGAAAAAATGCTAAAAGAAAAAAATGCAAATATGTACAAATGTAACTGTGGGTTGTTTTTCTGTTCTAGTAAACACTTAGACATTATGGATGCAGCAGAAACAATATGGAAACTAAATTTTGTCTGTCTGTTTTTTGTTGTCTGTCTACCCCTGAATGAGTAGTATTTGTCTGTCTCAATCTGTAAACACAATATTCAAAATTGGCCCCTCCCCCAGCTCCTCTTGGATGCACACCCTGCGGAGACTGACTGACTCCATCAAAGAGAATACTGAATTAAAATACATATTGACATACAATTGAAGATAGAAACTGAAATATGAACTCAAATTATGTTAAAACAAAAGTAATCTGACTACATGCGTCTAAAAATCTTCACCTTTAAATCTATTTTTTTCCTGGTTTTAGCCAATACATACTTTAATTTTTAAACCACACAGAAACTGTATTGCTGGATTTATTTGTTTTATTTCAGTTCCCCTGTGCTGCCTATTTAACAAAGGACATTGAAAGTACCATGGGGAATTTCCTTGAAAACAAACTTGTTTTAATTCTGTGTTGCTTACCAAAATGTGTTACGTGTATTTTTGTGACCTCACATGTTTAATAAATGTCCCTCCTCATAAATCATTTAGCAGTTTTTTTCTTGAGTGTGCATTGCTATGATTTTTTGCATGTTTACTGTCAACTGTTGATCATGGAAATTACATTCATGAAGCCAGTAGCAGGAATGTTGCATACATGACACAACCAGCTCACTTGTTAAAACATTACTCCATAGTGACTGAAAAGTTAAAGTCAAGAGGATACGTTTAATGCCAAACACAGAGAGAAATATTTTTGCCTTCCTTCAAGACAAACGCAGATAAATTGATAAATCTTTGAAATATTTTCGCAGTATCTGGCTGATGGCTGAACACATTTTTCAATGTAGAAATTTCATTCAAACGCCAAAATATTCAGCTCAATTAGGACATGCGTGCTTGCATTTTTGTCATTCATAACATTCATACTTTCCGAAATATTCAGCATTTTTCAGGATTTTTCCCCATTCAAATGAATGGAGGAATCTTCAAATATGACACAAATTCAAGTTCTTTTACAAGCATTTTCAACTCCTATCTCCTCATTCATACATTCACGTAGAAGCTCCATTCAAACCTTAAAATGTTCACCATCTTCTGCACATTCTGGCTTGTGTTCAACTTTCCATTCATACTTTTTGAAATATTCAGACTTGTTCAGATTATAGTAAATTGTTTATAATGGGTTTCTATGGGACACAATGTTTTAGAGCTAGAGTGTGGAGGGGCTGTAAAATCTTCTCAAAAAATTATCTTAAATTCACTGTCATGCTCACAATTTCCACTCAACATACACAATTTATACATCAAAATGTAGGAAAATTTGTGCTGGTCGCAGAAATGTGACAGGAATGGAATGGAATCAACTATAGTGGTTACTTTTGGGATTATGAATGTAAAATACATATTGTAATGTATTGTAATAGTATACACAGATAGGACTTAGTACTTGAAGTACATGTAATATAATACTACTTCACTTTCTTACACATTTAAGTCACGTCAGCCTTTCAACAATCCTTCAAATATCCAACATTGTGAGTGTCATTCAATTTTTCAATAACATTCATGCTAATTAGACCCCTTTCAACTTTTTCAACTATTCCTATCACTTTACCTTCTTCTTATACATTTAAGCCAGCACTGCAGTGTAGCATCAGCCTTTCCATAATCTTGAGATATTCCACAGTATTGGTATCATTCAACTTTGCAGTGATATTCATACACATTTACTTGAGTATTGCAGTGTAGCATCAGCTATTCAGCATGGAGCATTCACGCATTCTAATTCTAATATGGTGCCCACCTTGTCAGGTGATTTTGACATGGGCGGTACTGTTTACACACAACAGCAGACTAACTTCTCCCAATTCACCATTTGTCTTTATCCAGCAGGGATCCCACACCTGACCTCGTCTCTTCTTATCAAATAGCTGATGTGGCATTTAACGGTAAAATTGTATTAGTGACTTGAGCAGCGTTGTGGATAGGAAAAGCAGGGACAGAGGTACTGCTGTAAAATGGTGCCAAGGTTTTATAACAGATGACAATCAGGGTAAGTTTCAAAGTCCAACAAGCGGTTGTGTTGTTAGTCCTGGGTGTCTAAGGCTCTAACCCTGTTCATAAAACAACAACAACAACAATAACAAAAAATCATAGGGGAGGATCCCCCTAGACCCTCCTACAAAGGTCCGGGCTAAACTCCCTTTGTCATACGAGAAACATCCCTGCCAAAGCCAAGAGACTGATCATTCAAGGAACATTTGTTTTGTGTTGATTTTGGCAGCCCCTGTGGACAACAGCAGTTAGTGAGCACCACCAGGCCCGCTGTTGGGGGTGGGGGTGGGGGGCAATGCCTAAGGCATCCATTAGTACCAACCAGGTGAAGCTATCTTGACGGAGAGGGGGCTAAATAATGCGACAAAGTAACACTATATTTTGATGAAGGAAAAAGGAACATTGCCTTCTTTCAAAATAGTGTTTTTAAATATTTCTGCATACTGGGGTCCCTTAACAGTCTGGTAATTGCATAAATTGGGTATAACTGGAAAACTGGGAGCTGACAGCCACATACTCTTTACACTATTTCAGTTCTGCACACAATTTGACTAATATATGATTAAGGGAGACATCAAGATTGAATGAATTAATGAAGAAAAAAACTATTTGTTCATTCCTGATTTGGGTGTGGATGAGGGGCCCACTTTTGAAAATGTTGTCCCCCTGCCTGTATTTCCTAATGACTGGCTTTAGCACCACCACCTCATGTCAAAAAGATCTTGACCTGGCCTTGCACCCCACTGTAACTTCGCACCTTACTATAATCTAGTATTTATATTTGTATGTATTGTATTTGTTTTACATTTGTTGTACATTTGCATTCTTTGTATCTTAACTTTGTACTGCTGAACTGATATCTATCTAGGACGGAGAGGGCCAGTTCAGGATCTTTTTTTAACCTTTCAAACCCCGCAATGCTCCCCATCTGTCCGACCCAAGGTTGACACGTGTTTTCAGCTGCACTCTATGGCTTCGCTTTTAGATTTTGCTTTGTTCTTCAATTATGTTTTCTCCCTCTGTCTTTGCGTATCCTGGCCCAGTATCAGCCAAAGCATACTCCTCACTGTGAAACTTCCCTGGAAAAAATGTTAACACAGGCTCTTAAGGTCTGTGTGTCATAAAGGGTCTGATTTTGTGGGAATCAACCTCGGGGGATACTGGTCTCATTTGCTTATGAAGGTGATATAGATGCAGCAGTATTAAACTGAAAGTGTTTCATAACCAATTAAAAACTCCTTGTAGTTGATTTAACTGACAAGGATCACTGACAGAGGTTCAGATAGGCGGGATCAGGAATCACAAATTACATAAGTAATGCTAGGAAGCTATTGTGATACAAACACATTTGAACAACTGATTGGTGGAAGCTGACAAGGAGCATGTCAGGTCATGGGGCTGGTGGAGAATGGGTTATCAGAGGGCACGTTGGCATTGCTGGGTCTAAAGTGACATGGCAGTTGGTGAAATAAAAAACTAGGCGCAAAGATAGGACTTGTGACAGTCAATGCAATAACATTTAACAATGCTTTTTGTAAAACATTTGCTACAACACAACATTCAAAAACATGAGATCAAGAGCTCGTACTTCTCTGTTTTGCATCATATCATCACATACAATGTGTGTTCAGCATTTAATCGTGCTAGGTACTTATCTGCATTTCTTTTTGTGAGATATGAAAAAGTGATAAACTAAGTACTTTGTACAGTTTCTAAAGCTTGAGTTTGTCTTTGTCCATTAAAGCAAAGTCCAGCCATGAAAATTGATCTATGTTGACTGTTGAGTGCTGCATTTTGAAAACAGTCCAGAGTGTGGCCATGAGAAGCACAGTGTGTAAAGTGTGTATCTGGTGGTTCTTCACCTGTGCAGGTAGCCCTCCTGGATGTGAATGAAACTGCAGTTTGAAGGAAGACTTCGACAAACAGTATGGACAACAAAGAAAACCCACACACACTCACACACACACACACACACACACACACACACACACACCTGGAAGACAAAGGCGGGGTGTTGTTTTCAGGATTTATGCCTTCTGCAATACTTCTACATTGCTAAGGTTAGAGAAAGGCCGTTAGGGCAACTAATCTGTAGTGAAGTTATAGTTGGGGTCTGGCAGCTGAAACACTTGGTTAGCTTAGGGAGAATAAAAAGATGAATGTCAGGTGCTGATCTCACAGGGCACAAACTGTGATCATCAGCCACCCTGGCTTTCTCCTACCATTATTTACTGTTAGTGATTTGCTGCAGAGCTCCAGGCTCGGGCCCACCTACGGCGCTGGGACCCATCTCCATTGCCTGGACCCATGGTGGAAAATCACGTGTGTTATTGCATTAGTTACAGTGAAAAATCATGTGTCTTATCCTGATCAATAAAGTTATTATGTTTAAAGGGAATTACTGTGTGAAAACAAGAAAATGATGCTGACTGATACAACCCTCATCCTACAGGTCTCGCTCCTCTACTAAGCTGTCCTGTTTATACAGCCTCTGAGTATGGAGTGGTAGACCTCACTTGCCTGTCATGATCCTGGTTTTGTTTATATTCTGTTATCTATGGACTTTGTGTCGGAGTTTTCTGTTTGTGTTTCATGTTTTCATTCAAGTTTAATCTGCTTCTTGTTTTATTTTGTATATTCTCTCCTCACGTCATGTCTGGTTTTACTTGCTGTCTTTGTGTGTCTTCCCGTCTGTTTTCTGTCACACCTGTCTTGCAAGTCCCTCCTTGTTCTCAGAGTCCTCCCTCCACACCTGTTCTGTATTAGTCTTGTGTGTTCCATCCTTGTCATTAGCCAAGCTCCGTTTCCCTCCTTTTGCCCATGTCTTCCTACTCCAGCTGTGCCTCGTCCTCGTGATTAGTTTTCTGTGTATATATACCTGTGTGTTTCCCTTTGTCCTCTGTCAGTTGTCATCCTGGGTTCAGTCCCTCCTGCATTCGTCCCTGTTACTTGTGTTTTTCCCGGTTGTTTTTCAGTTTGTTTTTTGTTCTACTTTCATTTGGTTTTGATTTGCCTGCCTTTACTGGATGTTTTCAATCAGCTACATTAAAGCTCGCCTTTTGTTCAAGACTCAAACTGTCTGTTGGTCTGCATTTGGGTCCTCCTTGAACTGACACGTGACAGAGCCATGGCATTAAGGAAGGTTTTCTTATAATATAGTTTACTGATAAAGAAACACATTTTTGATTCTAATGCTTGTATATACATTGTACCTCTGAGCAGCTGAAGCCTAACTGTGTGCATGTGTGTGTCCTCTACTCGGCTGACTCCACCGCCTCAGGCTACGGTATATTGTTGTCACCCTTTGTCCAAGTTTTGCCTGAACTGAGATCTTTTACAAAGTTTTTGACAAATTAGGTCAATTTGTCCACCTGGCTGATGAAACCCTGAAACTTGTGGACAAAAGGGTGATAGAGTAAGTTGAAGATTTTTATGAATCAAACCCAGTTTTTTGATATTTTTGGTCTGCATTTTTTGCATTCACTTATCTTTCTATAGCTTTTGTTGCTTGTGTTTGAGTCTGCCACTCCCCTTGCTGGATTCAGATTACCTACCTATGCACAAAGGATTCACAGGAAGAATCCTCTTTCATCGATACTCACTGCTGACTCATTGCACCTTGTGAGAGCTGTACTTAAAGTTCCCATAGATCTTTGAAAAGTCTTAAAAGGCATTGAATTCATTAATTTGAATATAATAAATATGTTTTCAATCAATTTTCAAAAGTCTTAAAGATGCTAAGACTTGAAAGGTAGGAGTTCTTAGTTATATTAATCTACACTGCATTGTAAAATCTCACAATAATTGGTGACATCTTTTTAAAAATTATTTACCGGGTAGCTGAACCAGCAACACTAATTTTTTTCCGTCCGTGATGCTTAGAGCAGTAGATCCACCATCTGTTAGCTAGCTATCTTTGTACCCTGGACAAAACTAGGAAGTAAAAATTCAGTGAGAATTGGGTATTTAACCAAGATTTTGTAGCATGGTTGAAACCGGCACAAGGCAATGCATACGAGGCTCGATGTACTTTATGCAAAAAGTTTTTCAAACTCAGCACAATTGTAATCAAGGCGGTGGAATCCCACATACAGAGTGAGAAAAACAAGATCAACCAGAAAACTGGTCAAACAATGCCAGGTATTTCCTACTTCTGGTCATTTGGGCTTTAAACTGGCCAAACACAGGTTGGCTTTTATTGTGAAGTAGCCACACTAAACACAATAAGTTTCTCACCAGTGTTAGTGCTAAATGAGATCGTTCATCCAAAGTGCGTCCTCCTTTTAGCTGCACTGTAAACAGCACCTCCTCCACCATCCCCCTGCTTCAAGGTGTCCCTCAGGGCTCGGTGCTTGGTCCTCTCCTCTTCATCATCTACTGACTTCTATCATTCGTCGTCATGGTCTCCATTCCATTTCCACTGCTACGCTGACGACATCCAAATCTACATCTCCACAAAATCCATCACCCCGGCCACCCGCTCTACCCTCACCAACTGTCTGACTGAACTCCAATCATGGCTGCAAACCAACTTCCTCAAACTGAATTGTGACAAATCTGAAACAATACTCATCGGCCCAAAATCCCTCTCTACATCAACACAAAACTTCACCCTCAGCATCGACAACACCACCCTTTCTCCCTCCCCATTCATCCGCAACCTTGGTATCATCTTCGACAATAACCTCTCATTTGAACATCACATCAGCCGCCTCATCCAAACTGACTTCTTTCACCTCAGAAATATTGCCTGTCTCCGTCCATTACTCTCCTTCTCTGCTGCTGAAACTGTCATCCATGCTTTCATCACCTCAAGACTCGACTACTGCAACAGCATCCTCTACGGCTCATCATCCAAACTCCTCAACAAACTCCAATACATCCAGAACTCTGCTGCCCGCCTCCTCACCCACACCCACTCCCGTGAACATATAACCCCTGTCCTGCAAAACCTACACTGGCTCCCTGTCCTGTACAGAATAAACTTCAAGATCCTCCTCCTCACCCACAAAGCCCTCCACAGCCAGGCCCCCTCCTACCTCATGGACATGCTCCACCACCACACTCCCTCCCGCAACCTTCGATTATCCGACAAAAACCTCCTCTCGCCTCCACACAGGACCAAGCACCGAACCTGGGGTGACAGAGCCTTCTCCATAGCCCCTCCCTCTGGAACACCCTCCCTATACACATCCATGACTGTCCAGCCAATGGAACCTTTTCAAATCCGCTTTTAACCTTTAAACATTAGCTTTTCGTTGTTTCTCATGTACGCCACCCCTTTTTTTTCTATGTTTTGCTCTATGCTTTTGCACCTTGTTGTTGTTTATCATCCTTGTCTTCTCTTTATCTCTTCGCACTTACATGTATGTACTTCTTTTCTTTGTTTAAATGTAAAGCGTCTTTGAGAGCTGTAAAAGCGCTATTTAAATAAAATGTATTACTATTATTATTATTAGATACACCAGTGTCTTTTCTGATGTATTTCTGACACAGCAGTTGCTCAACAAGTTGCTGTGGTATTAAACCACATTTGCTGTCAGAGCTGGTAACAGCCGGTGTTGCCAAATCAACCAGGACTGAATTCTGAGGGGTTGCAGTTTTAAGTAGGTTAAAGTCAAGTTCCCAATTCTTCAAGTTCTTCAAGTCTAACTTAACAGTTGTCTGACCATCAAAATCTAATTCCCCATTTTTTTCTTTAACAGAGTTGCTTATTTTAGGTGATTACATGTTTCCTGCTCTTGTTCCTCTTTCATTCTGAGAATGAGTTCCTTTGACTGGATCATTAAAAATGACACATTTAGATGTCATAAAGAAGCTATTTACAGTCACAAACACTTATTTGGAAACAGTAAAGATCAACTGCGTTGCAAATCTTACGGTAGTAACTATGCATGATATTGATAGGACGGAGAGATGTGTTCTCTTCACCTTAGGCTTTCCATGTAGGCACATGGAAGGGCAGAATGGTTTGCTCTCTCTGCCTCAGGCTATCCATGTAGGCATGCAGAAGGGTGGGGAGGTGTGCTCTCTCTACCTTAGGCTTTGACCACAGTTTCAAGATGGACACTTAAGTGTCACCAATTCAGTATCTGACCAAATGTCTTTCCTCGTGTTCCTGAGTTATGGTGTTGAATAACAGCCGGAAAAGTGTTTTTGCATAACATTATGAAGTCACTGTGATATAAAATGTCATGTCTTAATCGTTTTATCCTATTAGACATTTGTGTGGAATATTTTTTATAGTGTATGAATTCTTGAGTTATGGCAGAAATGTTTTGTGACGTCACAGTGACGCTGACCACCAAAACCTAATCGGTGCATCTTTGAGTCCTAGTGAATGTTGTTAGATGTAATGAAATTCCCTCCAGGAGTTCCTAAAACTGGAATGGGACAGACAGACAGACAACCTAAAACCATAACGCCTCTAAATATAGGTGCGGAACGTTAAATTAACTAAACAGGAATTACACAAAGCGCTAAGCGTCATTTGGATAAATCGACCCTTTTTGAAGGACACATTTGCGAGCTAAATAGTGACACCTTATGGTCATTACACAGAATTACATGTATATTTTCTGGATTTTATTTCAGCTTGTAGAAATTTTTGAAATGTCCAAATTTAACTTAAAAATCTGGCGGCCTGTTAAATGTTGCTATTTTTTAAATGATTGATATTTAACATTTAACAACAAAATTAATAAAAGAAGATGTAAAAAACCTGTAGCTAGACCTTCCATATACATTGTATTGATCAATCATTAAGATATTTCTGCTGAAATAACTTGTCTGATGAACACAAACGCACTTTAGACATTTTGTTTTTATGTAGCATGTTAAAGCACTGAGAGACATTGCAGTTTTTATTACAAGATCCAGTACTGTATGAGGGTGGTTTGTCATTGAAGAGCGCTACTCAATATGTGAAGGAAAAGTCACATATTTTTTTCCCTTGGTGAACACCAGGAGGGCTTCTCCATTCTTTGTCTCGTCTGTCACCATCTCCAGGAAGGGCTCTGCTACCTGAGACACCCTGAAATTAAACGATACAGTGACTCTGATTAACACGCATGTACACAGTATCACATATGGTCATGATAATGTACTTTGTAGTGCTATTTATCAATCTAGATTGTTTTCGTATGAGCTACTGTTGGAAGAACTACTTTCTTCTACCAAACTACACCCACCAACTGTATCACCATGCCGAAGGAAGCTTGCATTAATGTTTACATCTTACGTGGCCACAAGCCTCTCGTAAATGAGTAGATGCACTCTTCCTTCTGCACAGTGATACGAATGGCAGGTGTAGTTCAGTAGACAGAAAGTAGTTCCTATATAAAACTGCTCGCAACAATATCTGTGGGTTATCTCCAGTGATGATGTCATGTATTTTTTTGGGAGTTTTGGACACCACAAGCCAAGTGCCATCTGGTTCCATTATATTAAAGAAAAAGCAGACAGCTGTGCAGCAAAGTGCTTAGTGGAAGCAGAATAGCAGTTAGAGGTAGTAAATATTATTTTAGACTTTTTTGATTTTTTTTTTTTTTTTTAATCTCTCAGGAGAAACAGTTGTAGAACAAAATATAGATTTTATGAAACTTTGTACCGACTTTAACAAAACAACACAAGCAAAGACTCACTTCATAGTCCCAAGGTTATCTACTAATTGTTGGGTTGCCTCAGCCAGGTTAGCGAATTGCCCCAGTCTCTGTGGAATTTTGCTGAAGAGCTCAGTTTCGACGAAACCTGGGCAAAGGGCGTTGATCCGTACACCGTAGCCCAATGCCTCAGATGCGATCTAGTAAAAGACACACACTTGCACAATTCAGAGGCACAAAGTATAACACAAGCAATAAGAAGAAAATAGTTGTCTCACTCCTCGAATATAGTCATCTAAAGGGACTGTTCACCCCCAAATCATAACAATAAATATTTTTTCTCTTACATGTTGTGTAATTTATCAACCTAGATTGTTTTGGTATGAGTTGCTGAGGGTGGCGATATCGACCGTAGAGATGTCTGCTTTCTCTTGAATATAATGTACTAATATAATAACTACTACTAACAACTACTACTCAATTACCCAAAATAAAACCACAGACCTTTCTGTGAGCAGTTTCATGTAGGAACTACTTTCTTTCTACCAAACTACACCCACCAACCATTTCACCACACAGAAGGAAGAGTGCATCTACTCATGGAAAATAGGCTCAAGCGCATAACAGCCCGAGATGTAAACAGTTGTGCATGCTTTCTTCTGCATAGTGATAGGGTTGGTGGGTGTAGTTTAGTAAAAAGAAAACAGTCCCTGGCTTCCTCCACAGCTCAGCTATGACGTTAGTTAGCTCAGAGGTGCTATGAGAGTGAGCAGTAGATGCACACTTCCTTCTGAGTGGTTATACGCCACAAGCCAACCTCCATCTAGTTCCATTATATTCAAGAGAAAGCAGAGTTCTATGACCAGTATCTCCAGTACTCAGCAACTCACACCAAAAGTATCTAGACTGATATACAGCACTACAGGTAAAAGGAAAAATATGGCAAACCAGTTAGTAGATAATGACTCAGCTTCTCATAAGGAGTAGCAAAAGTTAGCTAGCTTGTGATCCAAAACATGGCAGGACCTAAAAGCTTATGAAGCCTTTAAGCTATGATTTGCAATGCGTCCCACACCTGCTTGTGTACAACACTTTGTCTGTACATGAACTTGAAAAACAATTTAATTGACTTCTTGTACACAAATACATAGAGACAGATGCTTTCTTAATGCTCCTGGACTTTCTTCTGGAAAACCTTCCTTACCGCCATGGCTCGAGTGAAGCCAATCACTCCATGCTTGGTGGATGTGTAGACAGGACAACTTGGTAGCGGGCCGAGACCTGCAAGATGTCAGTTATATCAGTGAGTGTTGGGGTTAAAATTTGGAGTTGGTGAACTGCTGTCTAATGGGGATACACAAAACTCTATGTTGTCTCTTGTTTCGTGAAACAATGTTGAGACCTTGGCTAAGATTTTGCCAAAGGGCAAACTCAGTAGTCATTAGCATTACATTACATTTTGAATGCTTTATGAACTTTTACCTCTATTGGACGTTTCATCTGTACATACCCACAGTCCTGGTCTGCAATATGTTGAATTCATTGCAAACAAAATAATGTTTTTGCACCATGCTATGGAAGTAAAGTGTACAGATCTTTTTACATCTGACTTTTTTTCCAAAAGCAAATAAATACAGCTGTTGCAGGGATGACATTTATTTGTAGGCCAACATGGAAGTATACATTCCCCTAGTTCCCTTGACAAAAAGCTAAAGGTATTTTTCCATTGGATTATTGACCCAAATAAGCTCTGTGGCAAACAAACTTTCAGGGTTTGTTTGGCAAGACAGTATTCACAGATGTTTTCTGAAGCCTAAATGCAACTGCCAGCAGTAAAAAGCTAACATTAGGCCATGAACAAGCTACACCATGGCTGTATGACAAGGCTGTGAAGCGATGCTCAACGTGATGACATTCTTAGAATTCCTTTAGCCACTTGTTAACAACCGCCTTTCTGAAGACACATAAAGGCTTCAAAATTTACAAGTAGGGTATTTACTGCCGCATTTTATGTCGCAGAACAAAACGTGAAACTCTTTTTAGCTTGTGTTAACCACAGGCTTTATTTTAGGCATCAACCCAAAATCCCAATCAAAAGTCCTTGACTTTGAGATGAGGGAACCCGGAGTACTAAAAATCTAACTCATTTCCAGGAGCATAAACTATCTAAATCATAACTAGAACTGCCTGTACAACCTTTCAAATGATATCATCAATGGCTTTCCAATAGCAAAGAAACAATCATGTCTCTGTACTTTTTATTTTCTTCAGAAAAGCAAAGCATGCTGTTTTCTTTTTATGGACATCAAACAAATATGCAGTACATTGCGGGCCTTACCTGCCATGGATGCAGTGTTGACAATGACCCCTCCCCGCCCTCCTTTCAACTTGTTCATGTGCTCCAGAGCCAGGTAAGTTCCCCTGATAACACCAACCTACAGCACACAATAGTCACTGTTGAATTTGGTGTTAACCGTAGAAATCTCTTTTTTCTGTCCATGAATACTTTGATGTTTCCCCTGTTTACCAAATATTGTGAAATGAAACTGAGGAAGCTGAAATGTCAAACCTGGTAAATTTAATGGTTGGGTTGCCAAATCATTTCCTTATACTCTAACTGCTGCAAAGTAATAAATCTAAATGTTTCTGTTATTGGTGGAGCAAATGGTAATTCATAAAATCACGTGTTTATTATGTTAATTATGAGCGAGAAATGAGCATAATTACAACCAGATGAAGATTGTTACCCTCAGTACTTCTTACCAGGTTTATGGAAACAATTTTCTCCCACAAGGTCTCGTTCAAGATGCCAGCGTTGTTGCACAAGATGTCCATTCCGCCAAAGGTTTCTACGGTTTTCTGAAAGGCAGCTTGAGAGCAGAAAAAACAGTTAGCAGTTAACCTTTCATTTCATAACTAGGTAGAGCTATTCCCTTTTTATGGCCAACGTGTACCTTACTCAGTGTGGTATCATCATTTACTGGAGCGCTGCAAAGATTAGTCAGTTTGGAGTGGATTACTCCAAAATTAATCAGCAACGTTTTGAATGATCCATGAATCATTTGGGTAATTCTTTAAAGAAAACACTGTTTCAGGCTTCTCTGAATATTTTTAGTATTCCCTCCTCTGGTTGTAAACTACATCATCTTTGGGGTTCATACTCTTTTTTGACAAATGAGACATTTTATAGACCAAATAATTAAAGGAGAGAATGATAGATACACCTATCAATAACCAAAATGATCGATAGTTTCACTAAATTAGGATTACTAATTAAAAATAACATTATGAAATGTAGACTATGTACGTTTATTAGTCAGTCCCTGGCAGATATGTGATCAGCTGATATCAGTTCGATTAAAGTCAAGTTATTTAAGACAAATGATTCATATCTTTTGCAATCAATGACGCCAGTTTCATCAGTCAAGTTCAAGTTATTTGACATATGCACTTGCAAATTTTGCAATCTTGTGCTCTGACAACATTCTGAGCATAAAATATACAACCCCCTCAATGAATATATAATAAATTAACATATAATCTCTGTGTACTGTGAAACAGGTTGCAGTTTTGTAGGATTTCTGCCATTTAACCATTTATTTTCACAAATAAATGGTTAAATCAAAATTCAATTGTACCACACTTCCCCACACGAAAAAGAAATATTCTACAAACCTTGTACTTAAACTTAAATACATTAAATAAGTATTCCACTTCTGGAAAATGGCCTTTTGGGCTGTCTGTGCAGTAGAAAGATGAAAATACTTTTGAAATTGATGCTACATGAGAGAGAGGAAAAGAGCTGCTGCATTTGCTTTTGCTCAAGAGTAAGAAAACTTAGAACTTCAAGAATGCACTTCACTGTAGTGGACCAATAAACGCTCCAATTGTTGGATGATGTAATGTGAGTTTGGCCATTCTGACCAAGTCCCCAGTAGGGCCCAGCTGATTTATTGGCCGGCCTATTTAATCGGCTGATTATAGCCATTAGATAATAATCGGCAATCGGCCAAAAGTTGGCCAACTGACACTGGAACTGCTGTTATGACTGTGGTCATTTACTTGGTTGTTTATGTTGTCTGTACTGACAGCTCTCTCTCTCCTCCCCTATTCTGCAGTAGCAATCAGCCTGTCTGTGTGTGTGCGATGAGCTGCAGGAGGTGTGATTCCCCAATCAACCATGTGATTGGGTTGCTGCCGCTGATTGGCTGACTGCTCAGTTTTAAACTCAACCTGACGCCGGCCTTCGGCCTCTCACTCTCCCCATTCCCAACATGACAGCAGCTGGTAGTATTCTGTGTATGATCTTGTGTGTGCTGCAGTAGCATTTTTGATTTAGAGCATCTGCCTGCAGAAGCTGTTACCTTGAACTTTAGCTGTGTGTTAAAGCTACCTATGACTGTGATTAGAACAGCTTATTTTAAGCATTGTAATATTGTAAATAATCTTGTTCAATTCAGTAGCAACCTTAAAGTAGGAGGGAGAAGCCATTTTTGTTGATCCCCTTTTCTCCTGTTTATTTCAGTTGGGAGGTAGGTTAGTTTGATTGTCTTTTGTTTCCACATTTATTTTCTGACAGGTAAGGTAGGGATCTGGACTTAGTTGTTTTGTTTGTTATTTTTGGCATTGCTCCTCTCTGAAGTTATAAAAATAAAACTGCTACTTTGAACTTTTTACATGGAAGTTGGCTGACCTTCTTGGGAGTGGGAAGAGCGGGGGCACTTTATCATGTGTGGCCCAGGTGCCCCTAGGCCTGGGTCATAACACTGCCCATTAGTTCGACAGCCCATTGGTTCGACATCCCATTGTTCCGACCATATTAAACTCACTGTTCTGAAGTCCGTTCCGAAATCATCATGATGCCCTGTGGTTAAGGTCTGGTTAGGTTTAGGCACAAAAACCACTTGGTTAGGGTTAGGAAAAGATCATGGTGTGGGTTAAAATGAAAAAGAAAGTGACAAACACATAAGCCGTGAGCCTGCTCCGCCTCAAGCCGGTCGCGGCGCACCATACACCTGCCGCGAGCCGTTCAGCACCGCGGACAGTCGGACTAATGGGATGTTGAACCAATGGGCTGTCGAACCAATGACATGGACCCACTGACACCAGTGTTAACACTTATATTTTCATCACTAATAAAATTCAGGGAATATGGTGTTTTACTTAGAAATGATGTCCTTGTGTTACTTTTTGCACTATAACCTACCTCTGTTAAATTGGCAATAATAAGAAGAACTCTGGTACTGTGAACATGCATGCGAATGTCTTAATTCATATAGACTTTGCATGATTGTTTTATTTCCCAGAGGTTTACTGCCTTTTTGCACATCACATTTTTGATTTATTTTGTGTTCAAATTGTTCATATGCTGCTTGTTCCACACAATTTCTAATAATAAGAGTATTTGAAAATAGTAAAATGTTCTTCCTTCAATTTATATCTTTGTAACAAGTGTTTGAACTATATTTAAGCCATCAAAACATTTAACATTTGGAAAGTCAAGAGTCGCACCATTAAATCATTTTATCCCCATTTAAGTTAGCGTAGTGCTAAAGTGAAAGTAGCCAGAGGTATTTCATACATCTGCTCTATGGGCCCAATGATGTGCAAGCAGCACTAATCGTCCAGGTAATTTTGCCCGCGGCAGTTGAACAATTGTGGCTCAATTTTCATAGGAATGAATGGGGTCGCGCCTCAAACACTGTATTCAGTTCTCTTATACATCCATGGCTTTGACGCAGGAAACAATATGGCGGCCGACAGATAACAAACAAACTCGAACTGCAGTTAAACAATGACCTAAAAATATGTTTCTAAAACATTTAAGGTGAGAAATAGGCAACGCAGTAACAAATATTTGATCAGAACTGCTCAGTTTTACCGTTTGATCTCTGTTTTATCAGCCTCTGTTTTCACAATACAGGAAACAGTATGGTGCCCACTTCCTGTTCACAAATTCTTGTATCAAAGGTAAACAGGGTGAATAGGCATTACTGCAGCTGGTGTATATATATATATATATATATATATATATATACGTATATATATATATATATATATATATATATACATATATACATATATATATATATATATATATATATACATATATATACATATATACATATATACATATATATACATATATACATATATATATATATATATACATATATACATATATATATATATATATATACATATATATACATATATATATATATATATACATATATATACATATATATATATATATATACATATATATACACATATATATATATATATATATATACATATATATATATATATACATATATATACATATATATATATATATACATATATATACATATATATATATATATATATATATATACACATATATATATATATATATATGTATATATATATATATATGTGTGTTTCTTGTGCCTTGATTTATGTTATGTTTGTAAAGATTTAATTTATTTTTGTTTTAGTTAAAGGGGTATCATTTAAAATACATGAATTTGCAGATTATTATTTTTGATTGATTGATTATGTTCATGTTCTTATTTGACAAATAAATCAGACGTTACTCAAAAGTTACTCAGTACTTGAGTAGTTTTTTCACCAAATACTCTTTTACTCTCACTCAAGTAATTATTTGGATGACTACTTTTTACTTTTACTTGAGTAATATTGTTCTAAAGTATCAGTACTCTTACTTGAGTACAATTTTTGGCTACACTACCCACCTCTGGTCAGTCTACAATCAGCTCACTTCACTCCTTGGCCTTGAAGTGGAAGTCCTGACGAAATTGCTGTTAGTGATTAGCTCGCTATAAAGTATTATGTTAAAAGTGAGCCAGTTAAGGTTAGGATAATGGTAATGGAAAGGGTTACATCTCGTTAATTATAAAGTGAATCACGTCTTCATGTATAACGAATTATAAAGTAGATTATTGCTACATCTTTACATACGTCAAATAGGGCACTAAAATATGTTTCTGAAGAATTTTTAGGTGAGAAATAGGCAACGCAGTAACAGAATCTTGGTGTCTATTTGATCAGCACCCTTGGCAGCACTCATA
Organism: Epinephelus lanceolatus; assembly: GCF_041903045.1. Taxonomy (NCBI): domain Eukaryota; kingdom Metazoa; phylum Chordata; class Actinopteri; order Perciformes; family Serranidae; genus Epinephelus; species Epinephelus lanceolatus. The sequence continues at coordinate 38,732,618 of NC_135744.1, read as the reverse complement.
CTCTTTGTGTCCATGGTATCGTGCATATGAAAATGCAGAAGGACAATCTGTGGTTCGAGCAACAGCCCTTGAGTCAGTGGAAATATGGCAGATTTGAGCTGAGAGATGAGCAGGGAGATCTGGGCGCTGGTAAGATGGTGGGAAGTCTATCAAAGTTTATTAATAATATTCCTGTATCCCTTTAAGGCACCAGGGAGTTTTTCTCCTACCTATTGTCGACGTGAAATATCCTGAATTTATTTCCTTACACTCTTAACTATAATTAATGTAACGACATTCCTCAAACTAACCTGGGGTGCGATTCTCGACCTGCAATTAAATGCCATGTGATAGGCTTCATTCAAGACACAATGTCCCCAGGTTTGTGAGCTTGCTCGTATCAAACAAACATCTCATGACTGGAACCAAAAAAAACATCACAAAAACACAGGTCCTGATGGGATTTATTTTAGCCTCATGCAGTCATGTTTATTCCAATAAATGAGATGCCAGCTGTTTTCCTGTCTTCAGTACTGCCCCTACTTCCGTTGTTTGTCTTATTGTGTGTTTGTGTGTGTGTGTGTGTGTGTGTGTGTGTTTACCCTTCATCTGCTCCTCTGATTCAACATTACAGACCAGGAACAAAGATTTCTCCTTTCCATATTCTTTGTCGAGGGCTTCTTTTAAAGTCTTTCCTGCAGTTTCATTCACGTCCAGGAGGGCTACCTGTACAGGTTAAGGACCATCAGACCACCATACAGTTTATTGCTTAAGCTAATGCAGTCTTACACAACAGTCCTAGAATAAATCCTGCCTTCACGAAGGTTAAAATGTCCAGTTTATGTTGAAAAATGTATGTCTTGATTCAACTTTATTATCATTTTGGAGGTTATAGTTTCTGCTGCTTTTGTAATTTTGAGTTTAATCTTTCCTGTATTTCTGTTCTATTTTATTTTGTATACTTCTAAGAATCTATTTTTCACTTCTCTCTATGTGGCTGTACTTTCTTCCGTCCTTGTGCAGCTGCAACACGTAGGCTATTCTCCCTCTGGTGATCAGTAAAGGCTTATCTCATATTTAATCTACCCTGAACTATGTAAATGAGGCGGACCTCTCTCCTCTCAGTGTTTTGGAAACACCTTTGATGAATGCTATGCACATGCTGAACAGGAAGACCTGAACGCAGCTCCAAAACAGTGGGCAAGTGCAGGTAAAGCTACAAATTTCCTCTACTTCCTGAAAACAGTGATGGAGTACATTTACTCCAGTACTGCACTTTTCTGCTACACTTCTACTCCACTACATATCTTGATAACAAGTTACTTTGCAGATTCAGATATTACAGTAGTAATAGTAATGCAGTAGTAAATCTAAATCTACTAATAAGACATGGTGTATTATTATAGATTAATCTAACCAATGGAATATAAAAGTAATTTAAATGAGTTCCATCTTTACCCGCTGCAACATTAAAGTGATGAATGCATTACTGCATTATAATCCAATAATATTACATTATCCTGGTTTGAGTCATTCTGCATTATGAGTACTTTTGCTTTCAGTGCTTTAAGTATATTTTGATGCTGATACTTCTCCTACTTTTACTTAAGTACATTTTTAAATGCAGGAGTTTTACTTACAACAGAGTATTCCTGCACTGTGGTATTGCTACTGTTATTTAAGCAATGAGAACTTAATGCACCACTGCATAAATGCCCACTTCTTCCACACCTCACTTCTCCACTGTAATGCAGGCTGTCTGTTCTAATTGTAGGAGGAGAAAACAGTGAAAACAGACTGAATACATCTGATACTCTTTATGGACAAGACTGGTGTATTCATGCGCGCAGATGGCACTGGGAATGGGGGGGACATGTCCCCCCCAGATTTATAGTGACCCCGATCCGTCCCCCCCACTGTCACCCCCACACTGGGTAGAAAAGAGGATCAGTGTTCCGTTAGTTCGGCTAACTTACATTGCAACACAAAGTTGAAATGGCAGCAAGTAAATATCCTATGCCTGTTGACTTTCCCAGATGTGGCAAATATTTGTTTTGTTTTTATTGCAGCTTCAGTATATGTATATATGTGTGTGTGTATACACATATATATATATATATATATATATATATATATATATATATATATATATATATATATATATATATATAAAAACACAAAATAACTAATAGAGTGTGCCAGTAAATCCGGAACTCCGTTAGCGCTTTTAGCACTTCCGGTTCTCTTGTCTAAAAGTCAATACGTTTTTTGAATGGGATTTTGGTAAAAAGCCTCAAATAAGGTCTGTGGTTAACAAAAGCTTAAGCAAGTTTCAGGTTTTGTTCTACGACATAAAACACGTCAGTAAATACCCTACTTGTGAATTTTGAAGCTTTTACGTGTCGTAAAAAAGGCAGTTGCTAACAAGTTGCTCAATACGACTACAAATCCTGTCGGGGACATTAAACGTCATCACCCCCGAACAGGCGAGAGTGCTGGCAGTCCGCCATTATTTAGCTTAAACAGTCCGATTTCCCCATTATATAATGTTTTTAAAATAAAGCGGCCGAAATCAATTGAAAGCTTAGTGGCGGTGACGTAAAGAGTCATGCGACCGTGGAGTAGCCATGTAGTCCTCTAAAGCCTAACGTTAGCTTTTTACTTCTGGCGATCACATTTAAGCTTCAAATGCGGTATGAAAGGTGTTCATGTGTGAAGATTATCTCGCTGAACAAAACCTGTAAGTATTATAAACTTGTGTTAGCCACAGAGCTTATTTTCTGACATAATCGAAAACGCAATGCAAAAATCACATTCACTTTCTCTTCCAGGAACCAGCGCGATGCTAAACTTCCGGGTTGTGACGTCAGCCCTGGCACACTCTAGTGAGTTGGAATCATTTGCTGACAGCTTGGTCGTCGTTGTGATTGTGATCTTCTCTGCTGTTGTTGAGGAATTCTGATCTTTATCACATCTAACAGCCAAAATCTTTTCAGATTTAGTTGCATGAAGCAAAATCTCATTAAATGGAGGTTTGTGACCTTGACACAATGAAAGGGTTGAGAACCGAAGTATCAGGCTTTTGCAGCATGAAGCTCATCTTGAATGGACACAATGTTTGTTTAATCTGGAAAAATTCCAGGACCATTTCTGTCAATATTTGAATCCCAGTAAGAACATCTCCAACCTCTTTAACTAGTTTAAAAATTATCTAGAAGTATCTCAAAGGGATTTTTTTCACTTAGCAATACATAATGTTTCCAAAGCTGGAAAATAATATGGCCAAACAACTAGTAGACCTAAAAGTTACTAGTTGTAGTGGAGTAAAAAGTAGCCTACAATATGTCCCTTTTAAAACTTGGTGGAGTTTAAAGGAGTGGCATAACGCAGCCTAGATACCTACAAGTGCCTTGAAGGTGAACTTTAGCACAGTAGTCTACTTTAAATGTGTTTTGTAGTTATTTTGAGACACTGCACACAGATGTCTTGCACATCTACCACAGTTTGCATAGTTTTTTCCTGTCATGCACGTGCAGCACCTTTGCTGGAGCCAACCATATCACCCAAACTGTGTGTGGGTGTAAAACCTTACCTTGGCACCGCTTTTCATCAGTATCTCCGTCATGGCTTTCCCTATCCCCATCGCTGCTCCTGTCACCACCGCGACTTTACCGGCCAGGGCCATGTTAGCTGTTGTGTGTCTAGTACGGAGGAGAAGAGACTCTCAGCTGTGTGATGCCTCCAGGAAATGTGTAAAGGGGTGAATCAAGAGGACAGTGGGTGCTTTTGAACAAATACCGCCCACAAGCAAGAGGCCATACCCATCGTGTCGAAACATGCCCAAGAGGGGGAAGACAGCACAGTTTCAGGTTCAGCTGCATTCAGGGTTAAGCTTCAGGCCTCAGGGCAGCAAAATAATTTTTCTTTTTTTTCTTTTCTTTTTTTATTCTTATAGGAAGATCAAATAGAACAAATACATTTCTGTGTGTTTTTGTCTTGAAAACATACTGAGATCAGTGTTGGTTGTTAAATAACTCGCTGAAAAAACAGACTTTTCTTTGGAAACAGTTACGTTTCGGATGAACAATTGAGTAACCTGTCTGTGTGCAATTATCCGCCTGTAGTCATAGCTCACAAATATGCGGATGAATACGCGTAAATCAGTTGTTTGAACATGTATGACTGTGGAGTTGAGTCAGACACGACACAAATGTCCGTTCAAAACTTTGCCATTTCATACATGTACACTGGACATCAAGTGTAGGCCTATGTGTATGCTGTAAAGTGACACAATACTTTTTCTGCTTCGTTGTGATAACCCTTTCAATTCGGCATACGTGTCTGTGGTCACGTGTTTCAAGAGAAGTGTAATTTCAATCACCAACTTCAACAAAAGAGTCGAGACGACGCCACGGAGCAGCGCATACCAATGGCAAAAGTTTAAGTGTTGAGCCGGTAAGAGCTTGTTGGTGGATTATGTGTATGCCGATTTTGAGAGTGTCTCCTTGTGCCTCTGAAAAGGAGCTCAAATATAATTCAAATAGCCTATGTTGCGCCTGTGTTTATATGGAAGGCATCATAAAAGTGCCACGTTTTTAAATGGAGTTTGGCGTGACTGTGCCATGCACGTTTCCATAGCAGTTTCTGTTATATAGCTATGTGTTTGTATGTGGCCACTAGATGGCGGCACAGTGCTGTGTGACTTATAAAGGTATCTTGTCATCAATAGAACAATTGCTAATGAATAATGCATTTAGAAATTCACCTCCACCTGATTTTGTTGTTACAGTTTTACTTTTTGACTTTTATTTTTTTTATATATATGCTGTTTATGTGTTTGTTTATCAACGTCCATGCATTCATTCATGTGCACTATGCATTCATCTGGTCTTCACAAAGTGGTTTCTAAATTCTGGGGGATGAGTTTGACCAGCAGCACTATCAGCTGGTCTCAGGTTTGGCACACCCCGGCCTGATAGTCAAGCCCACTCTGACTGGGAGAAACTGTGTCTCACACTGCTGTTATTCAGATAATGTTGAGAGCTGATTTTTGGTGACTTGTAGTGTGTTCAAAGGGCTGAATCAAACACTAGATGACATGAGTTATGGCTAGTTAGAAGTTGAAGATAACTTTATATATAAAACACTTTATATATAGGCTATGATGATCACAGTTCTTTAAGAAATCATGATGTGTATGTCCTCTAATTTTACACATCAACAAGATGCAGATGCACCACTGAAAGGCACTGTGAGTTTATCACATTATTATAGTTCTCAGAAAAATCTGTCCTCACACAAATCACCAGGCCTGAATTTGTGTCCTCAAATTCTGTGATCAAAATGTCAATACTGATTTCATACAGTTTTATTTTTAATTTTCTTTCAATTCTGCAATGGCCAATTACCCGTGTGCTGCTAACTGTCCTTACCTTAACCCAGTGTCCCTTTCAGGCTGCATAGGTACAAAGGTGTTCCTTTAATTGACAGTTACCAACCTAAGGACTCAGAGGATCATTTTTAGGAGTGAAAAAAACATGTTCTGCTACTCAAAATCATGTTCTCTCTTGAAATACTAAGGGACCAAAATGTTAGGAACCTCTAGTACCCTTGTGGTGGATTTAAAAGGCCCGAGCAGTGCCTTCTTTTTCCACAAAAATGTACCACTTCTGCAGTTCTATATCCAATGTTTGACATGAGTTTTGTAGGAATGAATTATTTTCATGAACAAGCATGAATTCCATTTGATCTAGCGTTTAAGGACATCATGTGCCAGTACACATACAGTAAAATATACTCAGAGTACATTTAGTGTATGAGTCACTACATGTGTGAAATAACAGGTGCATGATTCCCCCCCCCCCCCCCCCATCCTGCACTCCTTCCAGGTGTGTGTGTGTGTGTGTTTAGGACGCCTGTTGCTTAAAGGGTTTTGGTGAGCATACTAGGCAAGACTGCACATGCTGCAGCAGCAGAGCCCAATGAAGGAAATAGTGAGTGAGTGTCACAACCACAAGAAATGTGTCAAAAACTGTTGCAACAAAAGCAACAGAATGGCCGACATACACTGTTTAGTTCACAGGTCAGCAGGCAGCGATGCACTTATATGAATTAATATGACTTTTGGTTGATGTAACAAGAAGTCCAACAGCTATTGTTGCAACTAACGGACACACCCAAACAGATAATAGATGATAGATGATTTGTCTGAACATGGCTTACTGAGGATCTTTAATTGAGACATGCTGCTAGTTTCCACAATGTTGGTCACAAAAACAATAAAAACAAACAATAAATTCATTATCAATATATGAAGAAAAGGTAAAAAAAAAACAAAAAACAGTAAAATAAAAATCAGAAAAATGAGAAAAACTATATTTGTAGAAACTTACTATTAATTGAATGAAAGGTATTATTGTTAGATTAGATTATTATTTATTTCAAACATGTAAACTGAAATGTCATAAGAAACAAAACAAACAAAAGATTCTCAACACAATTTCGCAATTTGGTTTACATTTCCGAAAAGGAGTGGGAAGAAGTACATACTTAATTAATCCCACCCCCTATCCATAAATCCCTTTTTTCTTAATTAACTAGCTTCTCATTACAATAATTAACAGCATAAACTTTTCATTTCAATTAACAAAGTCTTACAAAATTTTTCAAAAACATAAATTCACAGTCAACATATACCAAAATACAATTTTACAAAACAAATGTGAGGTAATCTAGGAAAATAACTAGCACCATAAATAAATAAGGCAAACAATATACTAATATACTGCTAAGGATTGTCGTGACTGTACCTTTTGAAAATCATTTCTTTTTATCTTTTTTTAAATTGCTTCATGTTTGGACATGTCTTGAGTTCCCCATCCAGACTGTTCCATAACTTCACTCCCCAAACAGAAATAACTAAACAAAAAAACAAAACAAAAAAAACAAAAACTTTTCCTGGTCGTACGAAAACTTGGATTTTTAAAATTGAATGACCCTCTTAAATTATAAATTAAAAATAGGAACAAACTTTCCCCCAAAAAAGACAAACAAACAATCAAAAAGGTTCCAGCAATAACAATAATTAAAAGGAATAACTAAAAGTAAGATGTATGTGAGGTTTAATATTTTTTGTTTTAGTGACTTTGTGAAAGCAAATCCACACTTTTTTAAAAAAAATCTGTTTCATGTTGTCTGAAGGCACATGTCAAACAAAAAATATAAAGATAAAAGAAGCAGATTTTCTTCACAGAGACAAAAAAATAATACAATGCATTAATACATTCCACATGCAGCATGGGAAGAACTAATCAGAATTACTGAGGTGAAATCTTTATTTTGTATGATTGAATTATTTTTTATTTTGCTCACAGTTTAATATTCATGATTCACAAATTGCTCTTCAGATATATGGAAAGATAAAGTAGTCTGTTGATGTCTGGTACAAATGTAAATTACAAACATTCAGTGAAGAGAATTTAACCAAAAGCCAAAGATCTTTTGGATGCATGAGTATAAAAAAAACTATAAAAAAATCTTGGGACAGATTTTACTTATGAAGCTTGGAACAGAAGACAGTTCTGTTCTAATACGTTATATTATGTGTGACACGTTTAATCTCTGCAACAGGTGTTTGTTTTTTTTTTTATAAGTTCATGTGGGCAGGGAACTAACTAACTGACTAACTATAGGAAACTGCTGTTACTCTACTGTTATCATCACCAAAAAGTTACTGTAAATAAGAATAAATGACCACAACACTGCTTTTATTCTGCTGTGCTGCAGACTACAGATGGTGATATGTGCAGATCTGTGTCCTCATGAGCCACTAGATGGAGTGTAGAGTTGCCACATGGGGATGCATTGCATATTGCCTGTTTGACTGAGTCTATTACATCATGTAAGATAGCTTGTTAGATAGTCTACAGAAGGGTCCGACACATGGATGCAGAAAGAGAGAGCTCCTACCTTTTCAACAGGAGCCATTATGTGTTTAATTCTTTTTGGGAGGACACACTTTGACCACTGCTTTATGTTTGTGATGATGTCATCATGCAGTTTTTGGACCTGTGCTTTTGTTTTTCATAAATATTTCTATATTGGTAATATGGTGCATTTACTATTCATTGTTTCAACTAAAAAAAATAGAAATGTTTTTTAGACTTTTGTCACTGATTGTATTTTTTCCACTCTGGAACATTGGAAACAAATACAACTGAAAGGCCATAATACATAAAATAACTAGAATAAACTAGTTATTATTATTACCTATATAACTGTTACAGCAAAGCTGACTGAGAGCCCAGTGATAGAAATAGTTTGACAATGAAAAATGTTTATAATCAGCAGCTTCCAATCAATTCCAGCGGAAAACTAGGACATCTGGGCTGCCACTCAGTACTCAGCTCATGTCCAAACATTTATACTGAATTAAAAACAGCTTTTTCTGATCAGAAAACTATACATACACCTTAAACCAACTCTGAAACTTGTGGGGATCCAGTTCCTCCACTCTGTTCGTGAGAATACTGTGTAAAAGGACATCATATATAACAATCAGAGGCTTTGAATCTAATCAATATAAATGGTTATGAAAAAAGTCTCTCCTTCCAACTCTGTGAAACAAACCGGGTCCACAAAGGCCCCCCGAGCTCGTCTTGCTTACTGGGCAAATCCACCATTTAACGGCTTTCAACTGTGATTTGCTGACCAGCTGCTGACTTGTGTTTTCATCCCAGTGGCCCATTGCCATTTCACTGGTGATTACACTGCTAAAGAGCTCCAGAGAGCTGGACAATGCCCGAGAGCTTTACATGTCACCAGTGTCATCGGCCTCAAAGAATAGGACGCTGCCATTGAACGAAATATCAGCCTGTTTACAGTGAGGGGCCACGATGGGCGGGCAGGGGCAGGGGGGGATGAGCGTGTGTGTGTGTGTGTGTGTGTGTGTGTGTGTGTGTGTGTGTGTGTGTGAGGGTGTGTGTCTACATGTCAATACCTACAAGAGACTGTGGCTGTGAATGCAGAGGCTTTGGTGTGTGTGTGTGCGTAGGGATTATGTGGTCTGAGGGTGTGTGACGGGTGCTACAAGACAGAGGTTGAGCGTGATGCATTCACAAATAGTTTTATTCACTTACTCAAAAACAAACTCTGGTGTGTTGGCGATGAACAGCACACATGAGTCAAGTTATAGACGCACAACGGTCAACGTGTGGTCTGTCATCAGGCCAACATCTCATTGTGCTATTGAAGTGCCGCAGACACACACACACAGTGCATTCACATCTGTTTGAACACAACAAGTTTTAGAAGATCGACCATTCAAAAAATACAACTTTAATGCAATAAACAAGCAAATACACATCATGCTTTTCCCAAATTAATTAGTTTGTGCTTATGAATGCACGCTTGTTCTGGCTGGCAAATCTCAAATCTCAGACGTCAGCCACATGCTTTTGGAAGCATGAACAAAAAGCGATTTCAAAATGGCCCCCGCTCCCATCTGCACCACTGTGTGCTTGTAAATTTTGAGGAGTGATGAGCTTCACATATTGTTCCCCAAACAGAACAAAACACGAAACATTTCATCCGGTTTTCAGAGCACCACAGGAGCCATATTGTCATCATGGTAAATATGGAGCTTCAACCAAGCGAGCTAAGTTTAGCATAAATAGGAACAGGGGAAACAGCTAGCCTGGCTCCGTCCAAAAGAAGCACCTCTATGAAAACATATTTAATTTGTTTAATCCAGATTAAAACTTAAATGTAAAATCGACACAATGTGCTTTTACGGAAGTTAAATTCTGGACCCTTTCTTGGCTGGGGGCAGTGACTTCCTGTAGTTTCTGCTGATTGCCTGGCAGCCTCACAGTTACGACGAGACCACAGGAAGTAACTGAATCACCTTCACATTACACACACTAGGGTGACCATATTTTGATTTCCAAAAAAGAGGACACTCGGCCGGCCACGATAGCCTACTTAAATGAAACTTGCAGTTTACTCAAAGATGCCTTATAATTTTAATATATTTAAAGTTTATATGTATGGATAGAAAATTCAGTTATATTACAAAATAATATCTCTCAAAGACAGAAATTCAGATAGGCCCCAGTAGGGGACACACACACACTAGAGTGTGGCTACCTGATCCGACCCGACCCCGACGGGTCCCGACGGTAGGCCTACCCGACGGGTCAGGCCGGGTTCGGTCAAAAATGTATAAATTGTATTCGGGCTCGGGTCTGATTCAGTCAGCTTTCAGTGAAAATGTAGTGTAAAAATAAATATAATCCTATTGTATGTCCTGTTTATTGCTTGGGGACTGTTATTTACGTGACAACACCTGAACACAACACACACACATTGGCTGTTTGTTTCTACCTCTCCCTCGCTGGAAGCCTCGGACCTCCCGCCGCCTGCTCCCGTCTCAAACATGGAGGTCTCCCTCTCCGCAGAGCACCCACGGCGCACGTGACAACTGTGAGACACAAACTCACTGCTTTAGTCATTAAATAATGTCGGGCTTGGTTCGGTTTCGGACATAACAGCACAGAATGACTGTCGGGTTTGGACAGAAATATGCGTGCCGCACTCTAACACACACACACACACACACACACACACACACACACACACACACACACACAAGGAAAACCGGACATTATCATCAATTTATAAACACCCCCCGGACGCCCCGGACAGGACGTGAAAAGTGGACATGTCCAGGCAAAAGAGGATGTTTGGTCAGCCTAACACACACAGTCTCACATCTTTAAGAATTATATGCAGAAACTTAAACAATAGATCAAATCAGTCACATTGATCCATTAATGGGGAGAACCGATCCACTGTGGGGTCACTTCAAGTGTGGGAGTGTGTGTGTGTCCATGTACCACAAGCTGTGTGTTGTGTTGATGTTGTTACGAACCGGGACAAACAGTCACCTGGCAGGGACATAAAAGAGAGAGAGAGAGAGACATAAAGAGAAGGGAGGGGGAGGGAGTAGAAGTCCCCACTGGTGTGACACTGATGTGTCACAGCTTGTTGTTCAAATACAGACCAAGAACACACAAACACACAGCGTCCGTGACAAAACACGTTTTTAGTGATAAAACCTGACTTCTACAAATGGGAATAACAACACAATACTAATAAAAAGACTGCACATAAATTAACTAGAACTTAAAAAACAGCATTACACATATCCCAAACAGTCCCCAAATGTAAGGCAGGCGCTCCTTCAGTGTTTCCAACATCCATTTTTGTTTAAAGAGCAACTTGACACCGCTTGAAAATCTTGTTATTGTCGACCTCCAGCGCTTTGACGTGTCACCTTGCTGCAGCGATGTAGATGTGAAGCTACTCTAGGACACAGTGACATCACTGTTGGGTGTGGTAACAGGTGCCACAAAGCACATTTCTGACCACACCCAGCCACACCTTCCCTAGTGTGGTCAGAAGTGAAACAGACGTTCAAAAAAAGGTTGTAACATGAGCTTTTGTTTGAAATGACATAACATTTTGTAGGTGCACCTTTATGTTCCTTTATATATGTTTTAATCTCACATATTGCCGAATTGCAAGAAGCATTTGTGCGTGTTTTTTTCTTTTCCAGTTAAATGGAGAGTTACAAAACTCAACCATAAAGACAGAAATCTACCAACTGTTATCTGGCACTGATTTCCACACACTGACATTGTATTCAGGCAGGATTCTGACATTTAACTATTTGCTTTTCTCACCTGAAGGACTGAATGTCTGACGGCCATGTAAATAGAATGTAACAGCCAGAGGCTTAACAGCAGCCAGAGGAGGGAGGCTGGTCCAGTCTTGCCCACCACACCCCAGTCAGTTGGAGGCTTTTGGTTCTTATCTGTGGGATTTTGGGGGTGTTGGTGCTGCATTTTCAAATGGGGTTTTGTGTTGTATTGCAATGAATGCGGTTCTTTTCATTTATAAGTTCATGGCCTGAACTCAGGACAGTGCAGATTGACTCCAAATTCACCACTGGGGAACATTTTGGTGATTTTCAGGTGAAAAAATGTCACGATTTTGGGTTGAAATAGACTTTAAATAAAAAAAACAAAGCTCTGTCTCCACTTCTACCTCCTAAACAAATTCTCCTTTTCAGGTTTTAAAGTTCTTGTGTCTAATGTGACAAGTAATGAACATTTAATCACAAGTTTTCTGATTTTCAATAATAAACTGTCATATTTATAAGCATTTATATACTATAAAGTCAGTCACACAGGCCGAGTGCCAGCCAATGAGGGCTGATTGGACTCATGACTCAGCACAACCCATCACTCTAGCACAGGTATGAGGAAAATATGTGTTAGGTGTGTGTGAGTGTGTGACAAATGTGAATTCATGACGCTCACAAACTGCACCAGAGCAGTTTCTCCTTTTAGTAACAGCACTTTCCTTATCCTGTTAACACGCCCATCATTCAGACACAGAGGAGTACAACCAATGCTACACCCTCTGTAATAATGTAACCATGTACAGTAGACACTAACAAACTACACACATGCCATGATCTCTGCTGACTGACAGCATATTTTAAGTTATAGTCACAAACACTCAAAGAATCCTGCAGGCCGTGTGCTACAGCTGAAGTCTTTATATGGAGCCAGAACAGTGACAGAACGTTTTGGCAGTGAAAATAAAAATTGGCAGTGAAAAGGGAAACATTAGCACTGAAGAAAGATCCACTGAAAACCCAAACACACTCATGAGGAGCACGGGGTTTTGTTGAGTATGATCTTTTTTATTAGTGTACACAGTTTAATCCCACTGAGTGTGAGTGGACGTCCACACATGTTGGAGGTCGATTAAAGGCCTCAGTGTGCTTCAAACAAAGTGCTTGTTGGATCATCTTACTGATGAGAGGGCTTTGACAAACGATATTTTGCAACTTCAAGGAAAACTGACAATCAAATAACCACATCATGCAACTGAACATACACGTGGAGGTGGACTCTTTTTCTGAAATCTTTACCTCTACACATCCATTTCCATTATTTTCCATGGCCAAGAGTGCAACATCATGTGGGCCATTATCTCCATTTGTAAGATTAAACATGTCCCACCCTTCTCTCTCACCTTCAAGTGTGGCCATTCAAGACCAGGCCATTAAACTTTTGCCTTAAAATGTGGTCTGACCACTTTTTTTTTATATAAACTTCTTTCTTTGAAACGTACTGAACCCATGACATCTTCAGATAATTGTGAGCAGCCGCCCCGGGGCCATGCTTGCACAAGTAAAAAGAAAGTAAGAATATTCTGTGCATGTATAAACACAACTTCCATGTTTTAACTTTAATTAAAAAAGGGATTTGAAATGACATAGTTTAAAAAAATCCCGCCCAGGGAAAAAAAAAACAAAAAAAACAATGAGCGGCTGGTTTCATCTGACAGTAGCTGTAGTATGGGTGCCGGCTTGTAGCTGATGGTCTTTGTTCATACATGTAGAAGTCATAACTCCCTGCAACTGTACCTGACATGGACGCATGATTAATGACTGTGGAGGGTTCAAACATGTTATGTCAGGCCTAATGTCAGTGTGAACTGTTATAAATGTTACATCAAGATAATAATGCGTAATTTCATATAGTTTAAACAGTAAATATAACACACTACTGTCATTTATTGATTATATTATTTATTCTGTACATTCAATTATCTTTATGATTTATATTTTTGTGCTGTTTGGTTAGAGGCTAAACTGAATTTGTTGTACTGACACTTTGAGTATGTTTTGACTGTGTTCTTAAGTAAGGTTTTGGATGCAGACCTTTTACTTGTCCTGTACTTTTACACTGTGGTACTGCGACTTTAGAATATTGGAGAACTTGTTCCACCACTGACAAAAAGCGATAGTATCTCAAGAAGCCACTTAGTATTCAGATCCTTTACTTTAGTGAAAGTACTGATACCATATTGTGGAAAAACTCAGTTACAAGTAAAAGTCCTGCATTCAAAACCTTACAGTAGTAAAAGTATGTAGCCTCGTCTTTACTTTAACTATCAAAGTAAAATTTTCCCTGGTAGTGTTTTACTATTATATGTGATGTTTTTGGATAAATATCACTGCTGCATTAATGCGTATGTTGCATTTTACTGTTGTAGATATTTAATCCATTCAGAACACAATTATGTACCAAAGACTAAAAAATAAAAAATAATATAAATAAATAAAATGCTGTAAAAGCACTCACAAATCATTAGCAATGTTTTTAAATAAAGTACTTTATTTATTTATTTTTATTTGAATGTAGAGACCACCTAATGGTAAACACGACTCATTTTCATAATCACGGAATAAAGTGATGTTTTAACACATTGCATTTATTTTTTGTATTGTATTTATCAGCCCTTCAAAATACCCTCAATTTCTGAATTATTTCCAGAAAACAGTATGTTGAAAACGTCCTGAGGTCAGTATCCTGTGACCATGATCAGTGGGATGCATTGAAAGATGATTATTTCATTAGAAAATCAAACCAGAACAGTATTTCCCTATTCTGTTTATGTATGGATTTTTTTTTTTTAAATTCTGAGTAAAAACTATCAGTCTTACATGCGATATTTTTACCTGTTTATGTAATATGACATCTCATGTTTAATTTAAAAGCTGTTTAAAAACCAACCTTAACAATATCATCAATAGATTAAAATGTGCCTTGTGCTTCCTGCTTGCCTCACAGCTGTCCATGTTTGTTATAAAATGAATGTGGCTCTACTGCAGTCCACTTTAGATGATGTAGAACACTGTGAATTGTCTTATAGACATCCCATTAAATAAGTCCATGCATCTGGGTGGAGTTGGATGACAGTAATCATAGATCAGAACATCCTAGAAAAGTTATGTCAATTGGAATGGACTGAGGATCTGAATATGTTAACCGATGACTTTGACATTGTGACCGGTGTAAGACAGGGTTGCATCCTGTCACCCTTGCTCTTCCTTAAGCCTGATTTATGGTCCTGCGTTAAATCAACGACGTACCTCGTAGGGTACGTGGCTACGCAGGAGGCTCGCCGTAGCCTGACGTGCACCTCCCAAAAAATGTAACTACACGTCGAGGCGACGCAGACCCAGCACAGACCGCTGTGATTGGTTTGCTTGGTAGCAATGCATTTCCGGTTCCGTATTTCCAGATTGCGCCATCCCCGCCATCTTTAAACATCTTCTGTTGCGATGTAGATGTTGCAACATTAACATACTTTCTTCGACATCCAACAACTCCAGCTCCAGCAAGATTGTCTCTCTCTCGGTCGCCATTGTTCACTGTGACCAGAAAAGCCGGAAGCTAAACAAAGAATCAACTAGAGACGACGATAACCATTCAGGAAAGGAACGCAGCCCCCTACCGCTCTGATGGTGAATTGCACCGTGACGAAATGGAGTGACGGAGAAGTTCGAAGGGTTCACGATGGTGTCACGGCAACGACGTAGGTACGTCGTAGGTACGCCGCAGGACCATAAATCAGGCTTTATTGTTGTTGATTTTGTGATGAGAAGGACCCTCGCCGGGACGAACTTCGGCATCAGGGCAGACTGCATGACCTGGACTTTGCAGACAACCTGGCTCTGATTAGTCATACCCACATTGCACTCCAGGAGATGACCAGCAATCTCCAAGAGCACGGAACAAAGGTTGGTCTACAGATCAGCCACAAGAAGACCAAGGCCATGATCGTTGGACGGGATCAACACCACCCACCACTCACTCTAGGCGAGTATGACATTGAGTATGTCGAGAACTTCACATATCTTGGCAGTAACATCTCGAGTACAGGAGATGTGGAGGAAGACGTACGAATGAGAATCAGCAAAGCTGCAGGAGTGTTTCAACGGCTCCGCAACGTGTGGTCGTCCAAAGCTATCACTACGGCCATCAAGCTACGCCTGTATATGTCAGTGGTCATTCCAACAGCGACCTACGCCTGCGAGAGGTGGATGAGGACTGCCAGCATTACCAACATGTTGGATGTCTTCCACCAACGATGCCTCAGAACCATCTTGAGGATCTCATGGCGAGACCACATCAACAATGATGAGGCGATGAGAAGGGCAGGGGTGGCGCTACTGTCTGACATGGTCTCTGACAGGAGAAGAAGAATGGCTGGACACGTATTCCAACTGCCAAGACAGAGACCAGCGATGTGGCAATAGACTGGGTGCCTAAGGGCGGCAAGAGGAAGAGAGGGAGGCCAAAGAAGACGTGGAGACAGACGTTTAAGGAAGACCTAAGCGAGATGGGTGTCAGCTGGCATGGTGCAAGGACGGTCGCCAGGGACCAGAGCAAATGGAAGGGTCTCGTCACCCAATGTTCCAATAGGAACAGGAGGAACTAAGTCTAAGTAAGTGGCTCTACTGCAGTCCACTTTAGATGATGTAGAACACTGTGTATTGTCTTATAGACAAGTCATTAAATAAGTCCATGCATCTGGGTGGAGTTGGATTACAGTAATCATAAATCAGAACACCCTAGAAAAGTAAATGTCGATTGGAATGGACTGAGGATCGGCATGGGTTAAGGTTGTGCTAAATTTAACTCCCTTATATGCTGTTGGGTAATTTAATCTACAGCAATGCATCATGTTCTATAAGATCATCATATGTTTGTAGCGTGGCTGTCCTGTGAGGAGCGTGTATCGCTAAAAAGTCAACTTTTCATGCTGTGTGACGATTCATTTTCCACCTGATCCAGGAAGGTTTTATATCGTGTTTTTTTTTGTCATAAGAAGAAAGAGCATTTTGTCAACACATTAAGGGAATAGCCTGGCACAATATTTTCCTCTGACATGTCGTGGAGCAGAAGTACAAAGTTGTATAAAATGGAAATACTCAAGTAAAGTACAAATAGCCTGCCTTAAGGTTGTGTGCTACTGCAGTACAGTAGCTGGGGCTACTTGAGTAAATGTACTTTGTTACAGTCACTGTTAAACACACTCTGAGTCCAACTCTTATTATATAATCAACCACACAGACTATAAATGGGTCCTTAATGTTGAGCCACACGCTGGATGTCACTGAACACAACACAACACAACACACACACACACACACACACACACACACACACACACACAAACAACTGAAACTGACTCAACTCATACACACATTTAAACTCCCAGTCTGTTATGATGCAGTTATGAATCTTCAGGGGAAAAATGTTAAAATTCAGTGGAAACCTGGACCCAGAGCGTGAACACACACGTGCAGCTCCGGTGTGGACACGTGTGTACCGTGTACGAACAGTGAAGAGGGGGTTAAGGTGCTTTTTTCCCCAACTTCTTTTGCAGATTTTAGATAACAGAGAGACATAAAACAGACCAGTAAGAGGCGAGAAACAGTCAAGTCATTATCACATTGTTCTAAAGACTGCTAGTTGAACTAAACTGCTTGTGTTTTGGGCAGATATTTAAAAGGTAACGGAGGTTTGTGGACGCGTTCAGAGGGCGAGACCAACGTCATCTTGGGACTCCGAGCTGCGTTCATTGAAATCGGAAAATCTAGTTTGTCTTAGAAATACATTACATGAACAAAAAAGTAGACTGAAAAATAGATACAAATACATAAATAATATAACATTAAATGAATTTAAGTTGAATTAACTGTCAAAGGTGCTGTCCTTAAACTAAACAAGTTGTGCACAACCTTCATAATTGTATGTGAATACACAAAGTACTTGGTATTTGTATTTCCATACATACGACTTTATACTCCACTGCATATATTTGATAGTTTACTAGTAAGTAAATAAAACACATGACATACAGTGTTGTTATGAAGTTAAACAACTGTTAAATAAATTAAAGTAGCTCCACCTTAACCAGCTCCAACATTAAAATGCTGCATAAAGATAACCCAGTGATATACTATTCTGAAATTGACCATTCTGATTAACTTAACATTTAATACTAAAAGTATTTTGTTGTAAAAACTATGGTTTTGAATTCAGGACTTTTACTTCACATAGCCTAAGTAAAAGATCTGAATACTTCTTCAACCACTGGTGACTGGTGTAAAATCTTGTGCAACAAACTTGTGTTAAAATACTTTAAAATAGGCCTTTTTTGTTTTGGATTAGTTTTTCCTTATCCACTGTGAGGGTTCTTGTGATAGTCTTCTGATCATGTGCTACAGTGATAGGCTAATGTAGACCTTTGTGTGTCTCACTGGCCACAGAAATGCATCAGCCCCTCAAAGACAAAGACTGCTGTAATCCCATCAAATCAAGTCACTGTGATGTGATATGAAGGTCATGGACGGTTGTAGCCTATTTCTTTTTTCTTTTTCTGTGTTTATGTGAATTATATGTGGTAGCTAATGTTTTGAATTTCCATTCAATCATTAAAATGTTTGGGGTATTGCATTTTAAACAATTTTTGTCTCTAAGTATTGCTGCAGAATGTGTGACAACATGATGCACAAAAATAAAATATGTACAGTGAGCATTTTCTCAATTACTTCTCCAAAACTGTTGTCTAAATGACACTGGATTAAACAGTAGTAAATCCATGGTATATTTCGTTACAATAAGCACTTGAATGCGCCCGACTACAGTGGCACTTTGTGACTTCCGACACTGGGAATTAAGAGGTTTTACAATGAGGAAGCACTTGAAAGCATCATCTCACCCTGACCCAAAGCGCGCCCCCGGCTTTACGTGGCTACTCCCCCTGTTCGCCGTACGTGCGCGCACCCCCCTATCGCGTGGTGGGGATCATCCATATTGCTGCTAGTGGTGGAGATAAGGTTGTAATCCTGCGAGGCCCTCGGACACGTTTCTTTATTTTTATACATGTTTTAATTCGGTGCTGACTACTCTGCGTCTTAGACTGAAGCTCTTTTGGTCTAGGAGCGACAGAGGAGCGGCAGACTCCGCGGAACAACTTCACATTTCCTTTAAATTGACGGCGAATTCGGGCCGGGGGGAGGACTGGTAATCCTGAGGGGGGAAGAAAGACGGTGGTGGGAAATGGCCACTCAGGTGGAGACTCTCCTGCCCGGCAACCCGCTTGCAAAAGCGGAGGAGCACGGTAAAGTGATCCGCGGTGAGCCGGAGGTAGAGGAGGGCGGCCGGGGCGACGGGGCCAAGCGGCAGGCGGGTGTCGCCGAGCAGGGGAGCAGCAGCGGCAGCAGCCCCGGGCAGGGAGGGACCCCCGGTACGGAGGAGCAGCCCTCCAAGGAGGCGACAGAGGAGAGCAAAGAAGGCTGTGACAGCGACGAGAAGCAAAACGGGGAAGGTGTTAAAAGCAGAAAGGAGTTTACTGAAGCTCCCCCGCCCAAGGTGAACCCGTGGACTAGGAAAATGAATGCGGTGACCGTGGTCAGCGTGAATGGACAAGCACACCACGGTTTGTACCCTCCCTACATGTTGATTTTACTGGCTGTCAGTGTTGTGTCGGTGTCTGCCCGTCCAGGTGTGGTCACACAAGATGACCGAGCAGCTGTCACGAGGGGGTCAGATAGCATTTTACTGAAACCAAAAGAGACAAGTGAATCCATAAACAAGCCTAGTCTGCTCGCCCTCTTGTTGCTCCCTGCAAGCTGGATATATTTGGAGTAAATACCCCCTCCTCCTCCTCCTAGTGAAGTGAAAGCTATTCCTGGAGTTGTGGACCCATGGGTGGCTGCTTGCACAAGGGATCACAGCCTTAAAAAAAGCTAAAATACTCAGACTTTTCTCTGGTTCCCTATCAAATGCCAGGGTAGTGTTGCTCCCCTTTAATCACATGCTAAGCAATCATGACTTCACTTTAAGTCTATTAAAATCAAACTCTCTGCTTCTTATAGATCAAAAAATTTGAATAATTTAAGGTGTAATTAAATTCTGCTTGTTGTGCATGTTTGTGGACGTGTTGTGTGGTCGTGCAATGGTTGTAAAGTTGCTGTGCCAAACTATTCAGCTTCAGTGCATCAAATCTTGGTGTGTTTTTGTGGCATATTTTGCAGAGAAAGAGAGAGAGTTAATTTTAGCAGTGTCACCGTGCATGTTTGCTGCAGTGACTTCCAACTCCAAGACAGTAGTCAGGAGTAGCTCAGATGTTGAGCCTGCTTCATCACCATGTTGTCCCTGCCCTGTGTGCCTCATCTGCTGCCACCCAGCCAGTCAAACCCTTAGCTGACACACACTCTGTGTTTGCCAAATATCTAAACCGGTGCTTACTACTGATTACACGTTTGTTTTGAGGCAGATTTTCGACACACGACCACGCCGCACATTAATGAGGCACCCGCCCATGTCTCGCATTGCATCAATTAGAAGAAAAGAGCTCGGCCGGTTTGCATTAGCCAGCTAACAATAGCACACTGACTCTTCTTTGGCCTAGCGCGTCGTCAAGCCCTTCCCACTCAGATGTTAGCTTAGCTTCCAGATTGCTACTGTGCATTTCCAGCCGCCTTCTGTGAGACATGTCGGCTTTTAAACGTGTTTAAAGATCGATTCCCAACACCGGAACACAGCCCAAGACGACACATCTGCTCGTTTAATCTCTTAAAAGGAGCAGGCTTGTTATGAGGCGTCACGTGTTCACTCCACGTGTTCCCCGAGAGAAAGGCATGGGCGCTGCTAGCTAGCTAACATGCTACCTAGCTAGCATACTGCGCCGGATCCGTGCAAACTCGAAGTCTAGATGTGATGTGTGAGGCAGGGTGGTTGTTTCATGGCAAACAAGCCGGTTGTCATGTCGTGTATCTGTTGTCAGCTCGAACCCGGGTCCTCCCTGCTTGTCCACCTAGCTAGTGATCATTAGCATGCAAGCTAACAGGCAGGCTGCTGAGAGTCATCATGGCTTCTGCTCGATCTCAGGTCCGAGCTTAAAATTACATCAGATTATGTTGTATCATAAAAACACACGTTGATTTTCTCTTAAATCAAAGTTAATCGATCCTATGGAGTGATTATTGGTGATGCACACTGGGACAGCTCCCTTTCTATATTCTGTTGCAAGGCAACGTGGTTTTTTGCCCCCACAACCATGTGTATACTTTTTCCTGGACAGTGTCGGCTTTGCAGTTGCACCGTCAGGTCATCATGACTCCGGCTGTGGCCTGTCAGCGATTTCTTTTGCCTTTTTTGTTTGCCAGGTGGTTTTGTTTGCAGTGTATAACTAATGTAGACTTAGGTTCAGGGTACATCCTGTACTCTGAATCTGGACCAGTCTGGGTGGGTGGGTTGGATGGATGTGCTCCAAAAGCTGTCACATCAGCAAGTAAACCTGGTCGCGAGCCAGAAGTTGAGAGAACCATGCAGTGTCATGCCCCTATTTTATGTTGCATTCAAAGAAAGAATGCTTGGATGCTAATTATCAGATGGGTTTTGAGTTATCGAGCAGTGGTTTCAAACTATTTTTTGGTTGTTTTGATCCTGTGACAGAAACCAACGGTCTTCTTGGGAGTTGACAACACAGGTTGTGTGTCTATGACTTGATAGCTGAATTTGAGTTATTTGTAGTAACCCGAAGAAGCAAAGCTATACAACATTTCACAAGTAAAATAAAAAGCAGTGACGTGTCCGTATCATGACACGTGACACTTAATTCAGTGTAACTTAAAATGTAGCAAAAGTTCTCATCCTATAACATTTAACAAGGTTTCACTCTGGTCCAAATGATTGTCCACTCACCAAAAGAATAAGAAGTTGAGTCTTTTTCACAGGTAGAACACTCTTTAATCAGTTTGTGTACTTTGCGTGTCCTTGAACAAGACCCTGGACTCCCGTCCTGGATAAGAGCACCAGCTGAATGGCTCTAAACATATTTCCACGGCCCAAGCAGGGAGCTTGTTTTAGGATCACAGTAGGAGTGATCCTAAATGGATTTGGATCCTGAATAAGCAGCCCATTTTCCCTACCGCTTCAGATGTGCTACTACTGATTGGGTTTACTGTTAATTGCTTGGGAAATAATCATTTTAGCTCAGGGGATAGAGTTGCAGGCACATCGCCAGCTTGCTTGTCTTTGTCACTCAAATGTTGGCTTTATATTCTTGAGCTGAACTTTCACCTTTTTTAAACTTTATTTTTCTCCAAAGAGAAATTTGCCTTGTGATACCTGGAGAAAAGTCACAGACTTAAACATGAAACAGAATAAATAAAATACATAAAACATGCTGTATTCATATGTATTTAAGACACAGGCTAAAACCTGCCTCATAAATTAAACAAAAACCTGTACTACATCCAGCCATCACCGTCCAAACCAGTCACCCATGGTTAAAACAACATTACCATCACCGCCAACTACTTGTTCTATGAGTATAAAAGGTCAGGTTTAACAGGGTGAAAAATTATATTTATTTGTCTTGCCATCAAAAAAATGATCAGTCTTCCAAACTGTCCATGTGGAGGTCAGAGAGGATATTATCAGAAATAATTTAATCCTTTGAAAATAAAGACAAATCAATGATTAAATTAAAAACAATCCCATATAGACTATTAAACACCATGTGCGGTACCCTGATCTTATCACCCGTCAAAATAGTTTTGTTTCAGTTTTGGAGAGGTGACTCAGTGTTTGACTTCTGGTGATATTAGTAGTAAACATGCCGCTGTCTCGTCTCTTGGGCGTGTGTCTGCATTCTTTATATTGTCACCAAAAACCACTATTGGCAGTGTGGCATGCAACAACAATTTTCCCCAGGCTAGTCTGTTGCGAGTGCTGGCCATAGACTTAAAGGTGTCGTGTGGTGTTTTGGTTACATCCAGGGTCACTCACCAACATTTCTAGTTTGTCTCCTTGAAGCCTGACAGACAGGTTGAAGTTTATTTACTTTATTTTCCTCCTCCATTTAAAAAAACAACAACAAAAAACAATCTACAAAGTCAATTTTGTGAAGACATTTAAAATGAAATTTGAACGTCCATGTTTGCTTCTTCCTCTACACAGCTTTAACTGGTGCCTTACTTGTGTTGCCAACACCAACTGTAGAGCAGCAGAATAGAGTGAAACAGGCAGCAGGAATGTGCATGAGTTGCCCAAGTGATTTTGCACAATACAATCAAAATTTGGACCCGCTTGTAAATAGCATAGGGCTACTTTTGGGCAAAAACTACAGAGTTGAGTTTCCTTAAAGTTGCGATCCCACTGGATTTCACTGTCTATTCATTTCTGTTAGGACACGGTGAAACATGTTATCTTGGGTTGTGAATTAAGAGACGTGCCTCAGTACTGTTGAGCTTCAACAAGCAGAATTACAAGACTCTAGAATATTGATTATTTATATCCTTGTTTATATCATGCATGGCAGAATGATGCAAGAGAAGGAGGGATGGTGCTTAGCTGCAGCAACAGAGATTAAAGCTACAGTTGGTAACTTTCATAAAAATAACATGATGTCATATTTGGTGAAAATGTCACTAAATCCACACAGTAGTACATGAGACATTTAGTCTGTGGGAAAAAAATCTTGCTCCTCTTCCTGCTTGTAGTAGCTCTGACAGCATTTACCAGAATCTACTGCTGCTGTTCAGAAACAACCAGTTAGAGCTAAGGAGTCTCTAACTTGTCTGTCAATCACTGATTAAATATAACTCAAGATTCTGTTTCTGCATTGCCCATCTCTCGCTTCGTAAGTTTTCGGGAACATGTTTTAGTGTACTGTTGAGTTGTAAAGTGAGAGGTATTCATTTTACAGCTCAACAGTATAGTAAAATGTGTTTCTGAGATCATTTGAAGCGAGAAAAAGGCCATGCAGAAACAGAATCCTGATTTATATTTGATCAGCGTTGCCTAGTTTATCACTTAAAATTTAACGAGATGTGATGGACATAAATGACAGCTGCGTTCAAGACGCCTCAGCTCTTAGTGGTTGTTTTCGTTCATGTGCAGTAATGCCTTTAGAAGTACTGAGAGGAGGCCACAGAATATGATGTTTTTCACAATTTATGTCTGGTACAACTCTTGGGATATGGTGACAGTTTCAGCAAAAATGACTTAAAGTTACCAGCTACAGCTTTAAGGTCAGTGAAGTGGTTTATAAGAAGCTTGATGGATTGCTGTTGTTAGCCTTGCCTCCCTGGCTTGCTGCCACACTGTACACTTACAACCCTCCCCACACTACTTCCTGCCCTGCCTGCCTTTTACTAGATCACCTGACTTAATTCCAGCAGGTAAACTGTGGTCCCACTGCACTGTAACTGGGGCAGCTTGAGCTGAAGAGTTGAAGCTGGTCTGACCTTTACAATTCTGGCATTTAGCTGAATGACTTCTAAGTTTGTAGGTCATGTTACGCAGTTTGTGCAGCCATGAAGATCATCCACAATATGTTGATTTGTATGTTTTTCTTCAACGTTGGGATCGGTTGCAGAGATGTAGAGCAGCTGAACAAAAACAGAGTCAGTTAGGCGATCGCGCAAACGTCAGTGAATTCATCACACTGACCTGATGCAGTCAGGGTCCTTTATTCATCTAACTGTCTTGGTTCTGCATTTTAAGTGAAACTAAACTGGGTTTAGTTTCACCTAAAATACAGGAACAAGATATTTAGCACATTCCTTCAGTGTATTTTAAAGATGTATGCTTCAGAAATTGAATTAATTTGCCAAACAAGTAGGCTCAGTTCCTCTACACAGTTAAATTCTTCAGTGTATTTTGGCCCCAGGGGGAGTAAATGGTGAATTAGTGATAAATGCTAGCAGTGCTGTTGCCCGCCTTGTTCTCATAGGTCACTACAGAACAAGAGTACCAGTGTCTTTTTATAAGCAGACCCTCTCTGTATAATCTTTTCACCCCCAAGTTCTTTAACATTGTATTTCATTGATTCAGTAAGTCGACATGGTGAAATGCCACGGATGCAGAGAAAATCAACGCAAACATTGGTTTTTAGATTCTCACAAGTCGTTTCGGTGGTAGCAAAATCAAAATTGCTGAGTAAAACATGGTACGATTGATCAGATAGCCCAGTGCAGAAAATTAACTCTAACTGCCAGCAAAATGAAGCTACTTTGGCTAAACAAGTTAGCATCCTGTCTTGCTGTGTCACCTGTATCAAGCTGCTTTCAGACCAAAAATAGCTGGGCAATAATTGCTTCAAAATGTGCTCAGTGTAAATTACTAAACAGATTATGCCAAGTTATAACACTCAATGGTATACTTGTTGATTGCAGGGCTATAAGTGGACATTTTTGTTCATTTTCTAAGCAAGGTCCGGAGCTATACTGCATTTCTGAGCTTTCAAACGTACTTGTTCTTTCAACACATGATATGCATTAATTCACACTGTTGGCACAGCCAGAGAGAAATAGAGAGAAATGTCTCAATGAGTTACAGTTGAAAATAACCAAATTGGATCCCACATGAAAATGTTCTGGCAAAGTACATTTGAGTTGTACATTTTTGCTTTAAATGTCATCATGTGCTCCAAGCCCCAGAGTCACAGTGTGATAGTTAAACTCTGCTGAGTGGAAATATCTAGACTTCATTCTTTTCAGCACCAAAGTAGCCAGGCATCATTGCAGAATGAAATATTTATTTTGCAAATGTATCCTACTTACTATGTGGATGTTCATTCAGCACGCAGGCTTTTAGTTTGTTGATGTTTCTATGACTTTACTGTATGTTACTGTATGTTCGGTGAACGAGTGCATGAGGTGTTTCTTAATGCAGGGCTCGAGGGGCTCTACAGCTGCAGCAGTGTGTAATGTGGCTCCTGTAAGCTGTGTAGCAGACATGGAACACGAACGCACCACACCACACACAGATCTTCTACATAGTCTCGAACCTAAAAACCTTCTTCCATTTCATAAGACGGTAACATTGAAACGACACAAACCTGTACAATATGTGCTGAGTAGAGCATTTTCCAGTTGAAAAGTAAACTTCTCAGCTCTCTGGTATAGACTAGCCCAACCTCTGAATATGTAGATGTTGACGTAGGGTGTTACAGGTGTTAAACAATTCATTTTTGGTTAATTTTTTTTCTAAAGTTGTGATTTTTAAGTATCAAAAACGATACACAGTCCAAGTACAGCCTCATTTAAGGTTTAAAGTCCATTTTCTTTTTGCAGTTGTGAAGAATGCAGGCCAACATGTAACACTGTCCTACAGTTGAGGTGTGACCACCCCCCTAGTCAGGGAATCGGGACTGACCAGCAGGTCTGGCAAATGAATAAATGTAAATGTAGGTTAGGCCCGAGGCATTAGCATTCCTTGCATCATGCAGGAAACGTAATTAACACTTGCAAATGCAGCCCCCCTTTGTTTGAAACTTAAGGTAGAAAGGCACTGTTGGATGAAACTGTCACACTTTGTGGCACAGGACTTTTGGCTCTTTTATAAATTAAAACATCTCTTTAATATTATTTTAGCAACACTTTTATGAGCAGCATATTTTAAGGATCAGTTTATATTGCACTGAAATGTGAGTGTGTACTGATAAGGTTTATTGTTGTGTAGCATTTGTCATGAATTATAACATCCCCTACGAAGACATCATTTGATATTAAAATTTGGAATTTAATATTGTCATACCTCATCTGTGTATCGTGCACATGAAGAGATGTATTGTTGGTAAATGCATTAATAAGTGCGTATATATCTGCTTAAACCTACCGTATAGTACGTTATAAACCATATTAGCATAAATGTTTATATACTGCTTATAAATGCTTGATAGAATGGTCAAAGTAGAGTGTTAGCATGATTTCCTTTTTTGTTTAACAAGCCTCCACTCTGCCCATGGCTTTCTTGCCAGCTCTATATAAAGTTGTGAGTTTGAAGGACTCCAAAGCGTGTGATGTTTCGGAGCTGCTTTGCATTCCTGCAGCAGTCGCTTCTACTTGCCGTTTCAAAATTAGCATGGACACTTCACTTGTCTCCCGCATTTGTCCCCACTCTGTGAATCCTCTTTGTTGTGGCCGTAAGGAGGCAGACCCCAACCTCGCGTTATCAGACACCATCGGAGTTGTTTGTAGCCTGGTTTTTACGACCTGTTGGGACCCGGCAAAGGTCATGAACCTGGAAGTGCTGACATGTCATGGGGTAAAGTGAACTACTATCGCAGGACAGACTGACACAGATGCTGCTGCTGCTTCTGAATGTATGTTTGTTGTGTTGATGGGAGCTCAGCTGATTGGTCAGGATGTTGTGTCTTCATGTTTGCTGGTTAATGTGATTGATGCATCTGAATTTTTGTGGCTTTTAGCTTTAAAACTTAATGCTCCGTTGATAATAACTCCAAATATTTGCTATTGGTTTTACAGATCACATAATCTTTGATACATCAGTTTGTCGCTTTAACAACAAATGAATTAAGCAATCAATCGTTGCAGCACGTCTTATATTGCAACACAATATAAGACGGTGTTTTATTGGATAGAGGGAGTCCTCCTGTAACACTCCCAAAGACATGTCTTGAGATGATAGTTGCACGTCGAGTAATTGATCAGTAGATAATCTATTAATTGTTTATCAAGCCAAAAATGTCAGATTCTCCTTCACAGCTTCTCGATTTTTAGGATTTGCTGTTTTTCTGATTAATGTCATTGTTAATGGATTAACTCTGTTTAACTTAACAATCAATCAGAATCAGCCCATTGATTGATAATGAAAATAATTGTCAATTGCAGCTATAGATGACACTGAATCATTACAAAAATGTGTCTAAATAAGTGAGGATGTATGAATAAGGGCAATTTGTCCAATCAAAACACACGTTAGCATTTATTTTAGACTTGCAGACAGCCAGAACCTCTAAGCAGATGAACTCAGAGTGGAAATGCTAAGCTAGGTAGCGGCCCAGTGTATGTTGCATTCACTCTACTCCACCTCTCCCACTACACCTCACACACCCACTCATCACACACACTCTGTCAGCTGTTTCAGATGAGCCCTTGTCTTAAGTCGTCCAACTTGAGCTGCTTTATCTCTCACTGGGTTGTGTCTGGACTTAATGATAGCGGCACATCCCTCTTTGCTCAGGCTCAGGGTGTGGACTGTTTACATCAAGGATGTGTCTAGTTACTGGTGGATTAAAAACGTGACTAAGCTCCTGCAGTCAAAGGCCTCAGGTCATGAGTCCTGCGGGATTTACTTTATAAACGTGTCTGAAGAAACAAGTTCAAGAAAATGTGTATTACTGAGCAGAGTGGGCTGTGAAGAGAAACATGTCCGCTACTGCTGCAGCTCAAAACTCATCTAATGTGGCTCAGGGTTTATTGCTTTAAGGACCTGCACACTAAATGAAATAGCGGATGAGTTAACCACTAATGAAATAGCTGCAGCTTGTTGACCAGGTAGAGGGAGGTAGTATGAGGTATCTTCAATGAAGAAAAGTGAATTTAGGATTCTAGAAAATCTGAAAAAATGTCTCAAGAGAGTCAGACAGAACAGGACTGCAGCTTTTATTTTGGAACAATAAAATATCATGGCTTAATCGTTGGTGCTCATGTTTGAAGTTTGTTTATGCTTTGACTCCAAACCAGTTGTTCCTGTCTTGATGTCTTTTAGTCTGTGTGAAACTCAGAAAGCTGCGTTGTCAACTTTGACCATTTTTGTCAAGGACAAGGTATAGCTGGCTGTCGCTGCACTGGGCTTCTCCAGGCATGAGCACCGTGAACAGATGTGGCTCCACAGGGGCCTTTCCGCAGTGGACAACTGAGTCCACCTGCACTGTTGGCGTCCAGCTGGTTAGCCGGACTGACTGAGGCACATGTGTGACGCTCTCCTGTCCCAAATTAAGCTGTGTCTTGAGCAAAGCTGTGCTGTGACTGCAGAGAAAGCTGTTTTTAAAGTCTCTGTGTTGAGCTCTCAGCACTTTTGTAGACTGTAACTGAATCCCTCTGGAGTTCAGTTTCACTCCTGCTTTCCTATTTGTACTCTCCAGTATCAGATTTATTTTAATTTCTTCTGGTGGAGCAGTAGAAGGCTTTCATTGTGAAGAAGCTAAAGGTAAAGTAGTGTGTTTTTCACAGTTAGTGGTGCTCTTCATTATTAACAATTGGTTTGCACAAAAACATGTGCAGCAGCAGAAGCTCAGTCTGTGAGGACTTGACTTTGGGAGCGGAGGGTAGCTGGTTTCAGTGCCAAGGTGCACTCGAGCAAGGCGTGTGTGTTTGTGTGTGTGTCCAGCTGACTGCTCTCTAACTGTTTCAAGTCACTTTTTACCTCTTGGTTTGTATTAAACTGTGTATTTTAACCGGTTGAAGCATTTGAGTCATCAGACGTCTGGATCCTAAGTTATCAGAGGAACAAGTAACGTTAGCGGCAGCTCCGCTTGCAGTCCCCCTGACCCCTCCCCACATGTCTTGTGTCAGCAGAGTAGTGTCGGAGAGACACTGCTTTTTCATGTGAACTGCTTTATTCAGTGTTTTAATTATGAGGTCCCTTTGGAGGGGGAGACCTCTGCACATTATTCGTCTCCTGGTTAAACCTCCTGAACAATGAGTACAATAGGAATCCTAACCTTACATATATGGTAATGGTTGTTGCTTAACAATGAAGAAAGAAGACAACAAGTCCCATGCTCCTTTACGATACCCCCCCCCCCCCCCCCCAAAGCCCTGGCTACTGTTTTCACCCAGCTGGACATTTTATGCACTTGTCGCTTGTCCCTCACTTGTTACATGACCTGGCTTTAGCACGTGTGCAGGTTGTTACTGCGACTCGGCGTATGCAGGGAGATGCCTCCCAGCCCTCTGCTGTCTGAGCTTTCTACTCTGCAATAGGTGATGTCACCACACTGATCACGTGACGCCATGGAGAATCTTTGATGTGTGTGTGTGTGTGTGTGTGTGTGTGTGTGGCACACAGGCAGTCGAGCGGCGTACGCTCTGTCGTTTCCTCCATATTTGGTTCTTGCAGAGAGGCTTCCCTCCTCTGTCGTCACTCTGCTCTGCTGTGAGACCATCAGACTGCAAGCAGCCAGTAGACAATGTTGATTACCTTTCACTCTGATTTAAACTTAAGATTCTTGTCTTATCACACACCCTCGTCCAGTTCTTGTCTCCCTGTAATGAGCAAAACCAGACATTAGCTGTCTGAACTGCCTTTTTGGGAACTGTGTGTGTCCTGCCTGTATTTCTCATATTTATCCTTCAGAGAGAAACTGAAATTCACGGCTTCCTCTGTTCAACCCTGACTTCTGTGAATGTTTTGAATATCATCCTGTGACAATGATGTGAGTGCTTCCTTTACCCCATAGCTTGCCACATTTACTGGGAAATCCCTGAAAACACTGACCTCTAATAAGGAAATCTTTAAAATACAATATGACCTCAGAATGATGATAAAATACACACGGGTGTAGAAAAAAACCCTCTTCGCCATAGCCAACAAAAAGTCCCAGCATCTGGCTGAGGACCAGGCCCATTTCCCAACACTACCACTATGTTTATCTAAGACTGCAGAGCCGACGTGGCACAAAGTTTATTTATAGGCTTCACCAGCGATACCCTGTGGGCTTTGGAGCAGGTATCTGTGCTGCAGTGCCCATGGGAATTTGTCTTTGGTCTCCACCTGAGGTGTCTGTGCTCTTAGGTGAGTTTTCTGGGAAACACAGAGGAGGACTGTGTCTGTTGGTGGCGCTGAAATTACAGATAACAGTAAATGAGATGGGTGTTTGACAGAGAGCATTTTGTACAATACGTTGTGCAGTTTGATGTCATTCCGTCAGGACCCCTGCAGCTGCTTTTTTAATCTAAATTAAAAGGAAGCGGTAAAGCAATTTGAATGTGCACAGTGATCTCATATAGAGCCTTCAAAATAAGCATTGGAGAGACAGCGAGAGAGGTAATAGTTGATGTCAGCTGGCGGGGGTTGGTGGTGGCTAATGTTAATGTTAGCCTCTGGCAGTCAGGCGAGCACAGCAGGCTGCAACAACTGGCTCTGAGTGCTGTGAAGAAACATGTAGGGAATCAACACAGAGGACAGAGAAGATCATGCTATAGGACCACTACAAAGTCCCTTCTTTATGCCGCTTTTGCATTTTTACACACACCCAAACAACGGCGACATCGCGCCGCTCCAGTGTGTGATTTTTGGACACCATGGAAGCAGAAGAGACGTGACGGCTATGCCTTGCAACACAACAGCGTTAACCTTCAGTGTGACATATCATGTAAACGTCGGCAGGGTTTTCTAAGCAATAACAATCATTTATCGTCTCTGTTATATGGCGGCTGATCTCGTTCTCTGCCTGGAGCTCCTGGACCTCATTGTTTACCTAATTTGTGGAAATTTCCGGCCACTATTCTTCTTCTTTGAGTTAGCCACTAACTGCCATCAGCTACTTTTCAAACTGTCACACCTGTGCCACCCATGATCTCATCCTGCCGGCTGTCCCATTTATACAAAGGTCGTGCCAGCACTGTAACTCCCTCTGATGCCACCTTAAAGGCGAGACAACTCTGTCCCGCATCCTTCAATTGTACCTTTTATATAGAACAGCGTGGCATAACGGCAAGAAATTCTGTCCTTGAAGAGGCAGTGGAAAAGGGACTAAAGAGGACATTGAGATGAGAGTGAATTAAAAAAGGGGAGGAGATGGAGTTAAGAGGAAGATGAGTCACTGTAGTCATGTGTGTGTAATGATAAGGGGAAAGCATCTAACAGATGATTGCATTGTTTTCTCTGTCAGCAGTCATGTCACAACGTAAATGTGATGCCAGTTTTCCTTTTGAAATCATGTCTGACTAAGCTCCAAACTCCCATCGGCTCTCATCATTGCTTACAACACACATATTATACTTCAAAATATTGTGTAGCGCCTAAACAAAATCAACATACATTTATTTATTGTCCAGTTAAGTACACAAACATATTTTCAGTGCCTACCTGATTTTAAAAATATTTGGATTTTGTTTGAAATTAAGACGTAAAGATGTTTTTTGTGTCGCACTGATGTGTTTGTGTCGGTGTGTTTGCACTGTGTCAGGTCATATTTCAGGTACAGCTCATCCAGCTCAGTCCTTCCATTTGTTTTGCCAATTCAGAATTTCAATGGAGTGATACAGTTACAGGTCAAACAAGGTAGTCGCATTTGTTTTGTTTGGCAAATGTCATGTTGGGGGCAGAGTTTCAATTAGCGCTGTATGATTGTGGATAAAATGGGGATCATGTCTAAACTCAGACCTCATATTATGACTCTTGAATTTTTAGTGAAACAGTTTGCAATGTGAGAATATGTTTTTATGTGAGAATTCTGTATCGACATTTCAGGTGGTTGTGTGCAGTCATGGTGTTACTATACAGGGCTGCAGATATGTCAGACTTTTCGTTTCCTTATAATCACAGCATTTTTTTTTGAAAGGATTCAGGAAATTTCCTCTTCCTTGATTCTGACTTGTATTGCTCCACTGAAGCAACTTGCAGATAAATTAGGAGCAATGCAAATACACCAAAATATTCAGCACTTTTGTTGCTCCCTTCACCTCCTCTGCAATATGTCTTCACACTTTTTCTCCTTCCTTATGTTTCTCTGACATTTAGCCATGTGTCTCTTAACACACACATGCACACACACACACACACACACACACACACACCTGACCTGTCCTTGAGTTTCAGGGAACACTTATCAGCACTCTTGTACAGTTGAGCACGCAACGCTTAGATAAACGGCCATACCTCCTACCTGTCGAGTCGGACTGCTCTGGAGGTAGTTTCACGCTTGTAGTGTGGTCTTGGGCAAATAACCCCATGAATTGCTAAATCTAAAAAACTAAAGATCAGCAGCTGAAATTTGGGGACTAAACGTTTCTTTCAGGGCATTTACTGTGGTGTGTGTGGTCTGACGAATAATGAAGATTAGACAGATAACTGATTAAAAAGGGATTGTTTGGTTTGAGACTTATTTCGTGTAGTGTATTTTTAGTTAAATTAATTTTGTAATCTCTGCAATGCAGACTAGTGAGGAGTCTTTCTGATTTACTTAAATGCAGTATCACAGAATAAGTTGAGAGTAAAGTTACATCGCAGTTTGTTGCAGACGTGTGATTAAAGATAAAATGAGAATACGGTCTGACTCTTAAAATTATTGTTTTTTGAAATAGTGGTTGGAGGTCAGCTTTTTCATGTACATTTCAAACATTATTAAACTCCCCATTTCAAGCACTAAGTTTGATTATTAAAGATGATCAGGACTTGTTTGTCATGTGAATTAAAACTGCACACTGGCTGTAGCAGCCAGGGAGCAGGGACTTGTCCCAGGAGCCCAATCTGAGACTTCCACTGGGGATTCTTGGGATTGAAATGCATGCAAAGTTCCTATATAATTTTTGATTCTTGAGTTGTATTTATTAGCCACAAATTATACCAGCACTTGCAGCAGGACATTGAAAGAACCACTGGTTTATTTTCGATGTTTGTGAAATGTAGGACGTCCCTTACCAAAGTACTACATAAAAAAGGTCGAGGGATAATGTCTACACCAGAGAGGCAAACTGCAAAAAATCTTTGCTGGCATTGCTTGAAAAAAATCCTGGAAGGCATTTAAAGCCCCAACGACACAGATCTCTCTACAAGCGCAGGTCTTGTCTGAATGCACTGCTGACTGTGTGACTGCCTGAGGAGCAGCAGGTTATAGTTTGGCAGACGTCTTGTCCCTGGGAGGCTCTCCTCTGACCTTAAACTATCATCTGATATGCACTGAACACTGAGCAGCCCTGTGAGTGATGCATACGTGCCCTTAGTGGGGAAATCTTGATGCACGACTCAGCTGATCAGCAGAATGTGGTAGAGCTCGACAGACCTGCTGTTTATCGCTGAACAACCAGCGTTTGTCCACTCGTTGCAGTGGTTGCAGACTACAAAATTCAATTAGGGTTCCTGAGCCATGCTTGATGCATGGCTTATGGTCGGCAGTGTTCTGTATTAGTTTCCTAGAAAGACTTTCAAAGGATCTTTTGCCAGTTGGATTTTATGAAGCTACCAAAGACTTTAACTGCTTCAGGGGTCACACATGTGCAAAGTTAACATTTGTGAATATTTGCCTCCTGCAATGCAAAAAGGGACGAATAAACATTTGCCTCCAACGGCAAAGCAGATTCGCATTTTCACATTGTGGAGTTCAATTTGGTGAACTTTGACCACTCAAGTTGCAGCCTCAGCCATCAGCAAAGAAGTATGTGTGGTTGACACAGCTTGACTGCCACTGTCTTGGTGCCGTGGCTAACCAGGCAGTATTGTGTGATATTGGCCATGAAAAATATAACCTGCCCCTCATGAGAGTTGCTACCTGCCTGGCAGTGAGTTGGGAGATGTATCAATAACATCGCATTTTCCTGCATTTATAAGCAAGCTAGCTAACATTCATTTCCTAGCATTCGTTGTGCGTCACATCCGGCACTGCCTGCGTTCAGCATGAATGTCTGTCTGGCTGTCTACAAGACTATAGCCCTTTTTAAATAGGAATTGTGCAAATTTGCAGGAAAGCCCAATCAGTCTTTTTTCAGCATTGGCAGTATAAAAACAAAATCGGGGAGTGCAGCGAAATGCCGCGTGCCTACTTTTGTTCATACAGAATGCGCCTTTTTTCGGGGCAATGGGGGGCGTGAGCAAGTAACAAAACGTGTAGCTCAGCGTGTAACGTAAACAGTGACGTACAATACATGCCGCGGCTGGTCAGTCCTTAGGCGATTCTCTCGTAAGTCGGCCCGTCCTTCACTGTTCTCGTCATTTGACGGTTAATGGCCTCTTTGCGAGGACAAGGAGAGCGCGCAATTCCTTGTCTCCCCAGTTGCTCATCTTTACAATGTCTGTCAGGTTTGCGTTTCTCTCTTGCTACTAGCTGCTCATTCCTGCCATCAACTGTTTCCTGTTATGCCACCACCAGTGGGTCGCACGTGCGGTGTCATCAACAGCTCCTCGTACAAGTCATCAACAGCCCCTCCTGTTGTGGAAGGCCGCCTCGTTCTTTTTAAACCAAAAAGGTTCTGCCAATATGTTTACCCCTACACGATGGAAAAATTGGGCACCTAGGATCAACTCGCCAATCCGGCTCTGTGTGTCTAAACACTCGCAGCTGGCCTGCAAAATGGCCCAACATTCGCCGAAAAAATCTGGCTGTGTAAAAGGGGCTTATGAGTCTCCAGCCGTGTTAGCAGCTCTGTGAGGCTTTACGTTGAGTTAAATTATATCGTCTGCATGCTAACATGCTCAAAATGACAATGCTAAAATGCTAATGTTCAGCAGGTTGAAAGATTACCTTGTTCAACATCTCAGTTCAGTGGGTTTGCATGCTAACAGTTGCTAATTAGCACACAACAGCTGAGGCTGATGGGAATTTCATTAGTTCTGCAAGTTTGGTCATAAACCCAGTGTTTTGAGATGATGATGGTGCTAGATGAAAAGTCAGATGATAACCAAATTCTGTACCACATTTCATGGCAAGCAGTTGTTGAGACATTTTTGTGTAGATCAAAGCAGGGGACCAACCAACAGACAGACTTTGGCGTTCTTGGAGCCACGCTGCTAGCTCGGCTAATACAGTAGAAAAAATTAGCATAATGGAAAAAGTGTCACAGATAAATTCAAATGAGTAAGTCAAACCTTTTTAGGTCGGCCTTCAGTTGTAGAAACACTAGAAATACAAGTAAGTGAAGGGAATAAAAATCCTCTTAAGTTATTTCATGGAAATGATATTGAATATCTAACAGTAATATTTCCCCCCGATAACCACTCTGTAGCTGTTATGAGAGACACTCAGAGTCCTCTGTCATGATGACGAAGCAGAAAGACTCAATAGAATCTGAGCAAGTTGTCCCACTTCCTTTGATAAGCTTATAAAAAAGGCTTTAGAGGAAATCACAACAGGACGCTTTGCAGGAAAGATCTTAGAGTAACGCTGTACATCTGACACCCAGTGTGTTTGTGTGTTTTTACCTATTAAACATGCTCTGTCATGCTTTGTAAGCACCAGTGTGACGTTTTTTGAAACTGCCTTCACTCTATGTGTTCAAACTAAGCAGATAAGTGGGGATAAATACGTAAAGAATTTCTGCTGATTCCTTGACTTAATTTAGCAACAGAGATGTTGCACAAAGTTTCCACACTGGGCTGCTGAGAGGAGATCAGTAGCTTTTGTTGTTCAATGAAATGTGTGTTTACGTGGCCCAGATATTGCCAAAGCAAAGGCTCGATCAGCTTCAAAGTTGAAGAATATTTGAGACATTATCAGATGTTTACATCTTCCAGTGAGGTTATGTTTTCTGTCCTGTTTGTTGAGACCTGGCCACTTCACATGGTGGCACCGTGAATTGAATCCGTGTGTCTTTACAATATATTTTAGGGATGCACAATATTGGATTTTTGCCGATATCGATGTGCAGATATGTAACAGCTTATTTGTCCAGTAACGGATACCGAGTCTCTTCGGTAGTGGAATTAACATCATATTATGCATGCATGGTCTTATTGTGATGGCCAACAAGCAGATGGAGACACGAGATACAATACTTTCCAATCTATGTAATACTTATTCATGGTGCAAATTAAGAAAAAGCATGTCGGCCAATTCTGGTAGTTCATTTCAAAGCTGATATTGGCCGATACCGATAATGTGCCGATGTTGTTGTGCATCCCAAGTATATTTGGTTTGCGGAGCTCAGTGAAGACTTGCTTTGATCTACCATAGCTAGCTGATGAGCTAACTGCTAACAAGCTAGCCACGAGGGACAATAGCCCCTCCAGCTTCTTTCTGTTTTCTCTGTAGCTTACTGTGTCGTTTACTCCTTCCTGGCATAATGTTCTGGGGATCGTAGAGTGTTTCATTCAGTTAACAGGAACTTAACTGATTGCAGCATTTCCACTGCGATCAGTTGTTTTTGCCAGAAAAAAATTAATTCTGGTAGGTGTTCAGAATTTTAAAAATCCTAAAAAAATAAAGATGTTTTGGTGAAATTTTTGGAAGGTCGGAACATGGGCTAAGGAACACGTCAGGGATTTCTTAACTTTCCTTGCCAGGTGATAATTTAACTTAAATGCTTTTTTCTGGATGAAGTGATTGTGTGTATTTTGATGCACGTGCAGAAATCAAAATAAAAGTGGCACTTTTGGCTGATAGATTTAATACGTATGGATACATTTGTTGTAGCTGTCATCCACCCTGGTGGTTTCTTGGTTTATCTTAATTTAGTTGATGAGTTAGTCTCATGAATTGGTGAGGAAAAATATCTATACCCTGGTTGTGTTATGAAATATTACTTTAAATAGATTCTGATTCTGAGTGAATTTATTGAACATTTTTAATCTTGACAAACTCTTGTTCCCATTCATCAGTAGTGATTTTTGGCTGAATGAATGGTAGTTTCACGTGATATCATCAGCCTTGATTAGGATTTGCAGCAGCCGGTTGAAGCAACATTATGCCTGCTGAGTGTGAGCTTTTCAGTAGACCACTGGAAACAGTACCAGGTTATAAGAAGCTTTTATTTAACAATAAAATGTAGGCATGTTAAGAAGTTCAACTGCCAACTTGACAAAACAAACATTTCAGTGTTGAATTAGTTCACACAGCCTCTTTATGGAAATGTTTTATAGACCTAGAGAGTACAAGGAACCGAGACAGCTGCTTCTGCAGAAGATAATAGGACTATCTGAGCAAAACTGTTTGAGTTTTCTCATTCAAAGAAAAGTTAAAGGCCAAGTTTTTGGAAATAATGAAGCCTTGATCAGCACACACTACTTGGTTGTAATTGAAGAAAATCAACAAATAACTTTATAATGTAATTGTTAATGAACACGTTCGCACTTAAAGGCAGGGTTAGTTATGAATATGTAACTGTTGCTATCTGTCTTTGAACCTTAGCTTTAATTTAATTTTTCAGATAGTTGTCTCAATTCTTTACTTAAATTCAGAATCAGTTTTAGTAACATCTGACATCTGTATGTCAAACAAACATTTGTAATAACAGACACCAAACCCCTTACCTAACTGTGGGCTCAAGTCGCATGATTGTCGATGGATTTTTCTGTCCTGGCACGTCATACTGTGCGTATTTTCTGGCTTACTAGAAATTGTGTTGTGAAGAAACCTTTCAACCCTCAAAGCTTCTGTTGGAAATCCCTGGAGGACACATGACTGTGACACAGTGTAACTAACAAAATGAATCAAAGGTCAAAACTGTAGTGTCAGGAAGCTTCCAGTTAAATCTCTGTCAAACCGTTTCATCTCTGCAGCTCCAAACTAAATAAACAGTTCAGGTTTGAAGTTCAGAAGTTATGTAAGGTGATGCTACTGACATCACCTTACATGTGTCACATTTCTAGGATACCAAAGGATAATTGGAGACAGGAGAGGCACACATATTCTTGCAGTGAAGGGTTTGGTATCAAGAACTGGCTCTGAATTTGAAACTATTCTAAATTTAAAGGAGAGTACGACTGCATATGTGCAGACTGTTGTATCAAGCCTTTTGTGGCTCCAGAGGAAGCTGTGTGTGAAATCTCATAAATAACCTTGTGATGTCACTTGAGTCAGTGTTGGCTGGGGTTAAAGAGTGCATGCAATAAGCATCTTCTTTTTATTTTTATTTTTATTTGTTATGTAAAATTAATAAATAATAAATTTGAATATTATTCGAACTCTACTAAATTAATTCAAAAATATTCGAACTCAATTTCATGGTGCTTTTGACAGCCCTACTGGGAGGTGATATTTTGTAAGAATTCAGTATTCTTGTACTCAGAATGCATCAGAATCAGCTTATGTCAATGTGTCCAACATGAGTGCCAACTAATAACAACAGTCAACATTCAGATGAGAGAATGTAATGTTCATAACATGTCACTTTTGTTACTTTACATACTTAAATAATAGGAAAACCACCCAAACTGACATTTAAGAGGAATTGGGATTGATTGGTAGATCCAGTACAATCTAAGGGGCCGTACACATGCCGCATCTTGAAGCGCCTGAAAAACGCATCTGAAGTTGCTAAACAACCTGAACAAGCTCCGTATCATAGCCTATTCACCTGAAATCTTTTCCAGGCGTTGTTAAGTGTGTGGGCATATCATCTGTCAGCAGCCCTGCACCAAAATGATCAACTTCTCCATATTTACCACAGACTGATATTTATGGAAGAAGGGAAAGATGTTGGCTGTGATTGGTTGTTCCTCGTCACATGACATGCGGTGTGTGCTGCTGTGTTCCAAAAGTTGAACTGTGTTTGTCTCGGGGCGCAGCAGTCATGCCGTGAAAAATAGGCATCGCTGTGGCGTTTGAGGGCGCCTGCCACGCATCTACATTGAAAACAATGAATATGAGGGTGCTAAAAACGTAGCATGCGCACGGCCCCTAAACCCTGCTGTTGAGTGCAGCTCTCTGTGGATGGAGATCTCTTTTGTTGCAGTTCAGGAGACAGTTTTGTGTGTTGCTAAGTTAGGATTAAATACTCTGTGTGCATGGAGAACATTTCCCCATAGTGAGTACAGTCACTACGGGGAAATGTTTTAGTGCTTTATTTTCCATGATCCTGTACTGCGTTTCTTTGGGCCTGACAGACCTGTCGGTGTGGTTGTACAGTCATGCACCATGCAAACGTGACCTCCAGCTGTTCACAGTATTTATTGGAAAGATTGTAAGATCAACATACAGCATAGGTGCTGTGCTTGCGCTAATCTCCCCACTGGCCCCTGTGCTCTTTCACTGGACTTCTAGACTATTTAACCCCAGAACATTTCTTACTGGCTTACTGGTTTGGCTTCCGTCAGAGTTTCAAGGTATTTGTCAAATCCAGTTAACAAATACAGGTTCGCCGTCACTTTCCTCTGTCAGGTAGTTATAGCGCATTTGAGCTTTTGCTATTTATGATCTTCTTCTCTCTGGTGTCTGGTCTCAGGTATGTGAAAAATGTGTTGTACCCCAGCATAAGCTGATGAAGAAACTCATGAACACAGTGCAGCAGAGGAAAGAGCAAAGTTGTGTGTGTATTGTGCAAACACAGAAACACACAATAGAGACATGGGCATAATGTGGAATCTGCCTTTCATAACATGGTACATTAAGTAGATGTGTGTAGTGAGGGTATGACATCAGGGTTATATTATGAAAAATTGCCTCAGTCATTTTCTTACAAAGAATGTATTGTAACTGTTCAGTTACGTCAGTGCAGGATATTTCCTGTCTTGGTTTGGGTCACTTCTGATGTTTTTGTTGACTTTGACTTTGGAACTGGACTTTTGTTTGATTGGTTGTGCAGCTGCAACAAAAAATGTTTTCATTATTGATGTATTTGTTGTGTTTTGTGATCAATTGCGTAGTCAGACCAAAAGCCATAGATTTAAATGTGAACAGCAAGTTTTTGCTTCATTTATAAAATACATCGATTATCAAAACTTGCAGATTAATTTTCAGTCTGTAGCTTCAGTGATAAAGTGAGTAATCTCTTCTCTAATTTCGCTCTCATGAATGCGTACACACACATGAAATCCTGGTACACTGCTGCCCTTGGTGTTGTTGGTGATAGTTAGCAGTCTGCCAAAGGCTCTTATTCCCCCCATCTCTCTCTCTCTCTCTCTCTCTCTCTCTCTCTCTCTCTCTCTCTTTCTCTCTTTCTCTCTCTCTCTCTCTTTCTGGCCTTGTCCCTGGACATGATCGTCGTTAAGGAGCTTACTGAGATTTTCTTTTTGGTGTAAACTGCCACGGCGAAGTCCCTGTGAGCCGCTTTCACTCCCTCGTAGTCAGAGTGTTGTGACACTGCAGCCAAAAACAGCAAGAGGCAAGATCTCTGACTTGAGGACATGAGACAGATCAGCATGGTGAAGTGAGCTGGTCTGTTGGAAGGTTTTTATGGAGATTCATGACCAGGCATGGCCAGGGATGGTCAGTTATTGCTTGTTTTCATGAGGAAATCAACATTTTTGAAGGAATCTAGCTGCTGACTTTATGTTTTTTTTTTGTTTTTTGTTTTCTTAATCTTGCCTTTGTGTCCTTGTTCATCAGTCTGTGTACCCTCTCTAGATTCGGGGTTCTAAGTTTTTGCAGTCCGGGAACAGAGCGCAGTTGCAACTCTTCATGAGTTATTTTTGTGAAATTTTGAGCGGCAGGGTTGGTCATTGATCAGTCGAGCCAATTGGAGCTGATCAAACTAGATCGATGGATGAGAGGAGCAGCTGCTGCAAGAGTTGAGTGAAAGCAAACTTTTAGACCCAATGCAATGAACGGTTAAGTTTCACTTTCACTGAACCTGATGCTCTACTGCTTCATCTGTGCCTAGAGTTGTCAGTTGTCTGTGCTTGTTGGAAGTGCTCTGCCATGTTTAGTAAATTCTACATTTGTTCACATTGATTGATATTATTGATGGTTGTGTGTAATGATTGATTTTGATGTGTCAGGCTCGGCGGCTTTTGTCTTATCAATTTTTCCGTTTCATGTTTGATTTGGCCCCAGAATATTAGCAAATGCTATGTTAAAAGCTAACGGTGATCATACTTGAACATAGAAATGCAAACAGGAAAAATAATTTGGATCATTTTAGTGCTGAAATGCTCAGTCAGTTAAATAACAAATTGTCTAATCATTTGTCATATTTAAAGGATAGCATTTGCTGTTTCTAGTTTGTGAAATGATTTTATCTTTTATATCATTGTGAATGGAATCATTAATTTTCCACAATTTTGTGGCAAAAGAGACAAATTAATTAATCATTAAATCACTTTAAGTCATTCTTTAATGAAATTAGTAAAGCAGAAAGTACTTCCATAAATGGATTTTTCTTTTCATCAAGCAGATTCATTACTTCCTCTTGATGACTGTCAGTTTCTGCTGTTACAGAAAGAGATGTGTTTCTGTGACCCCTGCACACTTCTTCCCAGTTTCCCAGTTTTACCAGTGTCTTGATGCTGCTGATTGACCTGCTTTAAGTATCAGTCACTTCCTGTTTCCTGATGATGAATCGCTGTGCTCCAGTTGTGATTCCATATCCTGATGGTTTTGCATTTTCTGTGTTTTTGTTGCAGTGAGTTTCTGTTGTTGATCTGCCTGGTAACAGTAATGACAGGGCAGAAAAATTATGGTACTGGTGTGGTTGCTGCTGCTGTAGTTCAGTTTATCTGAAAGTG
The DNA here is from genome assembly GCF_041903045.1 of Epinephelus lanceolatus. Lineage (NCBI taxonomy): Eukaryota > Metazoa > Chordata > Actinopteri > Perciformes > Serranidae > Epinephelus > Epinephelus lanceolatus. The sequence goes on along the minus strand of NC_135744.1, from coordinate 38,690,625 downwards.
ATGCAGCATAAGAGGCAAATGAAAGCTGGGGAAACAGCCAAAGAAAGGCAGATGATTTATTGAGAGCTTACCTGCGTCAGATAAGACGAGTAGTGGAAAAGTTAAAAAACTAATTTAACTGAGACAAGCAAGCCAGTACAGATAGGCAACACTGAGGCAAGAAAACAAACTATTATGTGTTTGGTCTCACGCTCTGTCTTTTCAGCAAATATTTTAACACAAACTTAATTTTGTAGACAAATTTCCAGTTTATATCAAATACAAATCTGTTGTTCCCCTGCTTTCCTTTTTATTTGTTGCTGCTGGTTTTTAGACGATCTGTGTTCATGAATGCAGAGCCCATTGTAACGTCGGTCATCTTGATTTGTTTCCACAGAGTCTACCGGCCCCGCCAAGGTTGTGAGAGCAGGGAACCCACCCAAAGCCAGACGTGGAGGAAAGGTAATGTTCTGGTTCTGTGTGTGTCTGTCTGTACGCCTGTGTGATAAAATATTGGTGGATATCAGTAATAGTGAAACTGTACTGTATATATGAAGGTTAAAAAAGAATTCATAAAAACTAACAGTACCAACGTGGCTCCTTTTTGGTCGTTAACAAAAACAAACATACAGCAAATTAAAGCAAAGAAAGTAACTTGTCTTCCCTAGCAACAGTAACTAAGGGCGGTTGGACTTAGGATTGATGAATTCAAAGAGAGCATCTTCCATTAGTTCAGACTCTCTACAGCTCAGTGAAGGTACGTGCAGTCAGAGTGCTGGTATTTATCCATCATGCCCTAAGCTGTGTATTAACCTCCCTTCACACTTCCTGGAATGCAAATGTGAGTTCCTGGTGAACCAATGGCCCGGCAGCAGATAAAGCAGACACACTCTGCTCGTAGCATTTCATTCACAACTTCCTACCTTTGATTGCACTCTACTGCTCTACTCCAGGGTTGTTAACCACACCTTGACCACAAGCTTTTACAACACCCGTGCGTTAAGTGCAGTGTTGCAGAAACAAAAGAGAGAAACTGTCAAATCACAGGAAACTTAATGATTAAAGATAAAAGGAGAGTAGGCTTCTGACAGCAGGTGAGTTAGAAAAACAGGGAAGATGGGAAAGAGTCTTGGGTAGATTTCTGCACAGGATACAGCTGGGCCATAAAAACAGGCTGGACATAGGTTTTAGTTTGCATTTAACTTGTAACAAGTGTTTTTCCCTTTCATACAGTAAGAAAACGTTTTCACTAAGCAAACATTTGGATTGGAACATTTGAATTTGCTGATCTAATATGGAGTTAGTTTTGTGGTGGCACACCAGGATAACCTGCTGCAACATCTCACTTTCACAGATACCTGTGACTCTCCTATTCAGCTAATTCAGCTTTGTGTGTTTGTTTATTTTGTTGCTCAGGTTGGAGACTTTGGCGACACCAACAGCTGGCCAACTCCCGGCGAGATTGCGACTAAAGACATGCAGGTGGGTGTTATTGTTTGTCTGAGAAGTGTTGAGTCACAGGTTGGTAGATGAACAGTATGGAGGACACACTGATGAGATGAGGGTGATGTCTGTTTGGGAATTGGACTACTGAACGATTTCATATTTGCTGAGTATTTGTAAGATGGTGCAGGAGACGGCTGCCATCTCATAATGTCAAAGTTGTAGTTAGCCTGACGAGAGCACAGGATTAGGAATGGGCCACTTTAGCAAAATGACACGAGGCCAGAGGCCAGTTAATAATATATATCAGGCTATATAATAAACAAATGACCTGTTTGCAACCTTTCCACATTCGGTGTCCTCGCCCATCTTTGCCCAGAAGTAAATCAGTCTGCAGCACTGTGACTGGATTTTGTTGGGGGTTCTGGGGTATCCTCCCCTGGAAGTTATTTTAATAAACAAGCTCTATTTTGGTGCTTTTTATGCACTCTGGGACTTAACTTACATTCAAAGTGCAAAAAAATCCCAGTTTGAATCAGTCAGCGGGCTACCCGGCACTTTATAGCAGGCCAGATTTGGCCCACGGGCTGGAAGTTGAGTTTCACTGGTGTACAGTATCACCTACAGTAGGCGGCAGTCGGCACGTCCCCAGTTCCAGGAGTATGGGCGTACAGAAGCTGAGCAATGTAGCGTACTCTTGTGCATGCCATGTTCATTTTGGGCCGAAAAATCAAACAAAACCCAAACTTACATACTGATCACTTTGAGTGTATGCTATATTTTGATTATTTTCACAGCTTTATTTTGCAGTAAGACCGCTCTTTCTGTGGGGGAACTGAAGCCCTCTTCAAAGCAACCAGACTCCATTGACAGAAACAGTAAATTTACCTTAAAGCGCATAGGAATTCTTGGTCCACTACAACTTGATGGTTTAGTTTTTATCATTGTGTGACTTTCTGAACCTAACTAAGCGACATCCACGGCAGTACATTGGTTTATATGTAGCAATTACATCATGCAGAAACCAATATCAAGTCACATGGGGAAAATGTATTCAGAAGGCCTTCAGAAAATAGCATTTTGAAGCTAAAACAAAGATCAAAATTCTAATTTTTAAATTTGAATACATAAGGAACACCACCACAAAGCTACAGAACGTTATAAAAATCTTTTAAAAATGAGTAAATAAATAATCAAGCTGCCCTTAAAATATAAATTGGAGTTGTGGTGGTACGATGTCAGAAATTATTCTCTAATAATGACGGGCAGCCAGCAGGTAGAGGCAGAAAGGAGTTTGTCTGTTGCCTTGTTGTTACAGAACGAAAGATTTAAGATACTAATTCAACATGGGTGACATCCCAGAATGATGTGTTTATAAAAAGAGAACGTTAGTCCCAAATTATAATATTCACCATCCAATCAGAAGGAGCTGCTCTGCTTGTCCTGCTTCACTTTGCTGTAGTGGATGTGTGTAGTTTTCTACAATGGGTATTTTAGTGGTTGTGGTTGTAATTACACAGCAGCTAAACAGCACGTCCAGACAGAGCAGTCTGCTTCTACTGGCCCGACTTTGTGTCCGCAGGACTGCTTTTTTTTTTTTTTTTTTTTTTAAGGGATCGGGTTAGACCAGGCTCACCACTATAGCAGGACCTCTTGGACACTTTGGAGACAGAGTAGAAATGACTGACCTGAGAGGAGGGATCAGGCAAAATGTTTCAACTCTGAATTTAATCTTTTTATGAAAATCAATCATTTGGAAAAAGAATTCAGGAAATAAGAAGGGATTGTAACTTAATAAAATCCATCCATTTTCGCCCACTTATCCGGGGCCGTGTCGCTGGAAGTGTAAAGAAGTGGTCTCAACCTTAAACACCTGTCTGTCTACTCTGGTCTAGACCCACTCAGCTCAGGTGTCCATAGCACCTCTCACCACACATCCAACATACTGACCCCCTTCCCTCCATACGCTGCTGTCCCCTACAGCTGTTGGTCGGACAGGGATGCGTCTAATTTGTCTTACAGTAGAAGCATTAGTCAGTCACCCCTGGAGCCGTTTTCTATTTCTGATCTCTGGGCGATAGTGTGTCACTGGGAGAGCAGCCCTGGTGACCTCCCCTATTTTAGGCAGCCAGGTCTGAGCGCAGATGAGGGAGAGCTGCATGTCCCAGAGCGGTAAAATGTGGGTCACATCATCAGAGCCAGGAATAACCGGTGGCTCCGGTGGCAGAAATTGTAGGTGGTGGGAGGAGGGCGGAGCCTAAAGATCGTGACCAAAGCCTGGGAAGGGATGTCCTTTTAGGGATCCCCCCTCAATAAACCACCCCTGGATCAGTGCTGCTGGTTCTATTCTTAGGGGGCTGGTGTTCACCGCCACCATGAACATTTAAAGCTGTAAATCAGTCCCTGAATTCTTCAGATTATGCACGCTGGGAAATAGACCCTGAAATTTGATAAAGGTTGGGTTTTGATTGCAGGGTTGTGAATAAGTGTTTGGTGCTGTGCTTAAAGTCAAACCTGATATTCAGGCAGTAAAACTTGAAACGTTTGTCCTGTAACATGAATAAATTTGCACTTCTCGTTTCTTTTCACGCAGCATAAAACACACTTCAGTGTGGTCTGGTGTGACAAACACACTGGTGTGTTGAGTTGGCATCAGAAATGTTTGTCAGAGAGTATATCTTACACTTAAAGACACATGTGGCCAAAAAATATTTTGCTGAAAGTTAGCAGACTAATTAACAGCAGAAAATTACTTTGGACAACATTTTGGGTAATAATTGGGTTAAACATCTTAAATGTGAGGATGTGTTGATTTTTTTTTCATTTTATAATAGTACATTGAACTTGATTGTGTTTAGAGTACAGACACCTATTCTGATGATCAAAGCTCTTGTTTTAGTTTTTTTTTTTTAACCTAAAATTTCAAACATTTGCTGGTTCCAGCCTCTCAAATGTGATTTTTTTTTTTTTTAAATTAATTAATTAATTTTTTTGCTTATATATAATAGTAACTTTAATACCATTTAGTTTTGCACAGTGTATTGGAGAAAAAAAGACACTTGAAGATGACAGCTTATGCTCAGCTGAACTCCACTTTTTCCTGACATTTATCAATAAAAAAAAATCAACAGTGAAAACAATCATAAGCCGCATTCCTAGATTGAATGAGTTATCGATTAATTCAAAGAAATAATTGATCGCTTCATTAGCCCTTTTTACACAGAGATTGCACTATTGGGCTGCTACTAAGTCCCTTCTTTATGCCTCCTTTGCATCTTTACACAACCAAACTACAGTGGCATCATTCTGTGTGATCATACACTGCATTGCGGCTTTGTGAAATCAAAAGAGGTGTGACATGTAACACAACAGCGTTGACCTCTAGTGTGACATGCATACATGCGCATTGGCAGCACTTTATAAACAATAACAATGGCATAACATGGCAATAACAATAATTTATCATCTCTGGTATATGGCAAGTGATCTCGTCCTCAACTTGGAAAGTAAAAAGCTCCCACACCTTATTGTTTTCTCAATTTGCAGACATTTATGGCCACTGTTCTTCCTCTTTGAGAAAGCCACTAACTGCTAATAGCTACTTTTTAAATGTCCCACAGCGGGTTGCATGCATAACATGTCGTCAAAACATCCCACCGTGCAACCCAAGATCTCGTCTTGACAGCGGTCCTGTTTATACAGACTCCATTTTGGTGCTGTTACCACCTCCTGTGGCGGCTTAAAGACGACACCACACTGTCCCCCGTTCTACAAACGTACCTTATACACAGCACGGCAAGGTGACATAATAGTGTGATATTCCTGCCCTGAACAGGCAATGTAAAAGGGGTCATTGATAATCAGACAGCCTTACCTCTATTTAGGGCTGGGGAAAATTGAGTCTTAGGTGCACCACAGTTCTCTCTGGAAAGATTATGCCTCAGTGCAGAAAAGTCAATAATTTGAATTTAAAACCAAATTCTCGACATTACTAAGAGCTGCTAGGATCATGTTGAGGGTAAGGTAATAGTAGGGGAAACATTATATAGAAATAAAAAACATTAAGCGTCAAGATGCCTCTGTAATTGTTACGAGTTGTGTGCAAAAATTACAAGTAACAGTCTGAGACAAATCAAATGGGTATGTTGGCTAACAGGTGTTTAGTGGTAGTGGGTTTAAGTATGTAAAACCTCATGTCCACCCATGAGTAAGCACCCCTCTTCCCCCATAATCCTCGGGAAAAACTTCACATGTGAGCACATGGCTGCGTTCAGCCTGCGGTGTGTGAGGCTCAGACTTTGTGTGTTTGTTGGGTCATCATCCCATTCTGTTGTGTGCTTTGTGTCCAGAGTGAAAAGGTTGTCCGAGTAGTGTTGGTTTTCTGATGTTAGTTGGTGTGTTTTTTAATACTGCAGCCATGTTCAGGAGTCATATTTCTGGTGGTGAAAACGACTGTTACAGAAGCTTCATCAGTTGCTTCCTGTGGTGGATGAATGAATCAGCATCCCTCTGATCTCAGCATTACTGCCGACATTTCCTCTGCCGTTACACCACACATCTTTATCGATTCAGAAAACACACTCACACCTGAGCTTTAAACACAGTCGTCTAATCTTATGGCTCATTTCCGTCGCTTCACACCTCCCTGTCCTCGCTAAAAATAATCGGCTCTTATTCCCATCTGTGCAGAATCCGAAGCAATAAACCACAAAAAAAATGCATGCCTGTCTGCATGTAATGACACAACATTAGCCATTTAGCCACTGAGATGATATGGGATGTACTTTCTGAAACCCAGAGGGAGCTTAGTGGACTGTAGACGCAGCAGATGCTTCTTATTATCCACAGCTTGTGCAGCATCCATTTGGCATTTTCATTGTGTTTGATGGCAACAGGAAGAAGTGTATTGCCCTTGTGTTGTTGGAGCAGAGCAGCACAACACAGACAAGCTTTTAAAGAAGCAATAATTATGTGTTTTTTTTACCCACCCATAGCACAGAGTGACCAGATTATAACTGCAGGGGTTTGGGCAGACTTGTAAATTCACTTTAGGGCCTGAAAATCCCCAAACACTGAAGGTTTAGCTCTCCCCACTCACGTTTATTTCTAACTATTTAACAGTGGAGTTTTTTCTTACAAGCTTAGTGTTTTTTACATACAGTATGAGTGTGTTTCCTTATGTGTGTGTGTGTGTGTACATCATTGTCCCACCTCATTGTCTTCTCTAAACTGCTCTTCCCTCCCTCTGTTCAGATCGAGGCAGTGACACGGACCGTGTCCTGCCCGCCAGCTGTCAGGCAGGTCAGAGACTCATGGAGATCCACTGTAAGTTCAACCTGCAGCCTTTGAAACCTGCAGCCTGCCTACCTACCTACTTATGATATCAGTAAAATAAGAATTCAGCACCACACAGAGAAAGAAACATAAAACAGTGTCAGTTAAAGCCTGCTTAAAGTTCAGCTGTAATTGAAATTCTCCTCACTTTTTATGTAAGGAAACCTCAAACTGCCCGAGGTGCTGACTCAGACAGTAGAAGATAGTTAGCCTAGCTTGCTAACATTAGCCCTGCTTAGTCATCTCCTGCTCTCTACATGCTGTGTTCATCACAAAATATTGAAAGGAGTTTGTCTTCGTTGTTGTTGTTGTTGTTGTTTGTTTATTTAACACAATGAGAGACAGGACACCAGGTCACACCTGGAGTCCATGTGTGTCATACCACCATCAAATCCATACATCAAATACATGAAGCACCATCAATACTAATTTACAAGTTTCCCATAAGCCACGATTTATAATAAAAGTGGTTACTCTTTTTCTTAAATAGGAACTTAAAAGCGATTGCAATTTCTTACACCACTTAGTCTACAGGAAAGTGATCATATATAGGGGGGGGCTGTCACTGCAGCAACATAAAAAAAAAGTAAACTGGGTACTTACTTTCTTTTGTTAACTAAGTTGTTAACTAGCTTCTTTTGGTAAAAAGAAATACCGGTTTTAGTTTGACTTAAAGTTCCTGCAGGCTTTGATATGTTGATTATATGTTAGTAATTTCCATATTCACTTTTGGCTGGTGTTGTATTTAAGGCTCATTTCATGATTTTCTACAATGTTAAAAGCTCCAAATATATTTTTAGCAGCTTTACTCAGTCGGATTTCTTTTTTGTTGTTGTTGTTTTTTGTTGTTAGAGCACACCGCCACTCACGCGTTTAATGTAAATTTAAAAAATTCAGTCTTTCATCACATTAAACTGTCCCTCCAGGATGCTGCAATTGCGACATTGTTTGCAATTTTTAATGGCCATGCAATTTTATTGCAAGAACACCTGTAAACAGTGCAACATGCTTCGCAATTTTCTTGAAAAGCTGCTGTGTAATTAGGCATTTCAGACCACGACAATCCCAAAACCGGCCTGTGAAATCTTGGAGGGACTGATTTAAGCAAAAGACAAGCAAGTTTACTTGTGACGACACAAAATTGCTAAACATGCCTTAGCTACCTACACATGTTGGCAGTATCAGTGTGTTTGGATTTAAACATCTAAATGATTTGACGTATATTTTCACACTAATGGTATTTATAGGCTCAGCATTAAGACCTTCATCTACATTTAACATTTTTCTTTTGGTCCTATTTTAAAGAACAAAAGCATTTATGCTACTGCAAAGACCTGCATCTTGTTACAAACATTGCAATGGCAATATTATTCCAGGAAATGCTGTGATGCATTGTTTTTTTTAATTGTAGTAAAGATTCTTCTCATTTTAAATCCATCTATAAATATGATTCATTCCCCTCACAGTGTGGAGCAGAAGAGGTAAAAACAAACAAAGTAAATTCTTTTACAACCACAACAACAATCAAACCAGCACTTCTTCCATTTATTCTTTATTTTTAATGCCAGTAAAAGCCCTCACACACAGCTTGTGATCAGTTAGGAGTTAGATTAGTCATTAGTCAGACATTTTAAAGAGGCAGCAAGATTCATTATCTTATAAATGATGAAACTGAGACAAATTATTAGGATATTCCCCAGTGAAAAGTTGGGGCAAGTGTCTCTCGTGATACCCCAATATCTTCAGTCTTCACACAACTATGTTTCCAAATCCATCCATCACTCATGCAGCCTGTAAGAAAACAGAAAATGCTGTTCTGTAGCAGTAGTAGAGCTTCCTCTTATGCACTGGGTGTATCCATGTATCATGCAAGCATTGTGGCCTTTCCCATAACTGTCCTATCATTTGAATCTGAATAAAGCCATAACTGGGTCCATGTCATTGGTTCGACAGCCCATCGGTTCGACATCCCATTAGTCCGACTGTCCGCGGTGCTGAACGGCTCGCGGCGGGCGCATGGTACGCTGCGACCGGCTTGAGGCGGAGCAGGCTCACAGTTTATGTGTTTGTCACTTTCTTTTTCATTTTAACCCACACCATGATCTTTTCCTGACCCTAACCAAGTGGTTTTTGTGCCTAAACCTAACCAGACCTTAACCACAGGGCATCATGATGATTTCAGAACGGACTTCAGAACAATGAGTTTAATATGGCCGGAACAATGGGATGTCGAACCAATGGGCTGTCGAACCAATGGGCAGTTCCCGCCATAACTAACATTTACATAACTGACTAACAGACAGAAGAAGCCAGCAATGTTGTGTATTCCATGTCTGTAAAGGACACAACACAATGCACAAACTTTGCAGAAACTGTACTGGGAAAAAAATAAATGACGTGCATAAATTAGACCAAATAAAATGTAATTGTAGGTTCCACAGGCAGCCTGGGTGGATCCTCCTTTTATATCGTAAGTGGAAAGTATTAAAGAGCATTAAATTAAAAGCCCCAACATGTCATTACACACACTATTAACCCTGGAAGCAACCAAAAGTAAAGAGGACAGGGATCAGACGCCCTGCAGCCTGTGATAAGTACAAATGCTTACTTGAGTTAGATTTAAAATGTGTTCCTTCGGCTTCCGAAAATCATTTTCCCACCAGTGTTATCTCACTCAATTTAAAAGCGGTGTATTTCACACAGGTTATTATTTGCACAACAGAATTGCTCGCACCTCCTTTGCTGTTTGCTGTTTGGTGAGATTCACTGTTAACACCGTTGTTAAGAACTTCACTGCATGTTTGGAGTGGGTCTTTGGGTTCAGTGTGATTAGATTTAGTTTGCAATGAAGGCTGAGCATGTCACGGTGTGTGGGTGTGTATGTGGACAGAAGGATTTGGGGTTTGAAATGTGTAGCGCCTCCAGTTACTTACTCGACTTGAGTCGAACACTTTGCATGGTTCCTATGCAAACCCCTCAGGAGTGTCAAACTTTGCAGATATGTGTGTGTTGCTGATAGCTGAGCGGCTGAATTCTGTTTGATTTGAATAAACGCAGATATAGGCTCTGTGAGAAAAAGATAACCAGAACAGGCGATTTATGTATGGGTGAATTACACCGTGTTCGTTAGTGCCTGTTAGGTCAGGCTTGGCTCGAGGACAGTGGTTGTACTAGTGTTGCTCTGCTGAAGTTAAACATTATAATAAGACTGAACCAAAGACGAGATAAAGAAACCTCTAAAGCACATGCAAAGTTGGCTTTGTCCTGGTTACTTTTATTGTGGGGATGACAAAGCTGTATTTGTAACTTAAACATGAATGGATATAATGCTTCTGTCAAACACTTTGACTGATCCGAACATAAAACCTCCCATTCTGAATGCAGATCATTTTTGAGTACTCGTATCATTATATCCACAAACTAGTTTGTTGGGTAGGGTATACTTAAACCGTCTTTTTCAAATTTACCAATGGATCTATTCATTTATACTATGCCCTTTATACAGATTAGAGATGCTTTATTTGGTGTCTGAGGCGTTTCAGTTTTATAATGCACAACTGTTGCTACATTTTCACCTAGCATCCTCACAACTCCGGAGTATCTGAATTCCTAAAGCAGAGTCTTTAAAAAAAATTGTCACTGACCCCGTTATAGTTTGAACTCTCCAGGACTGGGTTTTAGTTTGGGTACGTGGAAACAGTCTATTGAAAACGATGACGCAGACTCATATGTTCGCTTCCTAGACTTGTGAGTCTTAACCATATTTGCTTTGCAGCGACTCCCAGTTAATGTTTTCCGCCACCTTGACTGCCTTAACTCGTTACCTTCATTAACAGTTTGACATTTTCTGAAACTAAGCAACCAATCTCAGAATAAACAATCCACTTCCTGTTTATACTGGCAGGCAAATGTCCAGTATATGTGAATGGTCATGCGATATGTATTCATTATTGCATGCTGGTATGGAAATGGTGCTAAAATGCTTATGTGTACAGAGATAGAAAATGTACCGGTGTGGTTGTAGCCTGAGTGTCTGTTGTATACTGGTGGAATATAGAAAAAGTAGTTGTCTTGTGCTCGGATTCTGATAATGCTCCATTAATTTTCAACAATTGACTCTTTACAAAGCCCTGCCCCTACATAGATTTACCATTTAGAAGTTGTGGTAAAGCTTTAAACAATCAGTCCTTGACTTCCGAGGGGCAGATGAAATGGCTTTTCATTTCTAGCAGGTTGAAATAACAACTGTCATAAGTAGCTTTTAACCGCTGTATTTTGCAGGTTGCGTACATGATACGATGCTGAATGAGTGAGGGAGGCTAAAGCTACATGTCACAGGCAAAGAAATGGAAGTTTAGGGTTTTGGAAAAGATAAAAGTAAAGATGGGAGCCTTTAACAGTCCCTCTTAGGAGGGCTCAATGCCCACCGCTTTGGCACACTGAGAAATCCAAATTAGCTTTATACTTTGCCTGCTAGTTAACATTGCTAAGCTAGTATTGGGCAGCCACTGTTTTTAGGAGGGGTTAAGTGCCTGACTGTAATCTTGTGCATGTTTAACCAAAGAAGTATTTGGGTTTAAGCTCATATTCTACTCTCTGTTAAATCAGAAAGTAACAGTGTGTGAATATGTGAGCAGATAACTTTGTATTTGTGGCACTAGTTTCAGCCAATTTCAGTTCCTGTAAAAAATGTGCTACCCCAAAATAGTTTGGTGCAAAATCCCCTATAAATGTCGTCTTGTTTGAAAAGGTCTTCAGTTTCCTTTTTATAGGTTTAAAAGTTTCTACAGCTCTTTTCTTAATGTCCATCCGTCTGAACCTGTTTCCTCTCCAGGCTCCTAAAAAGACGACCGTCAAGAAGGAGTCAAAGGAGAAGAGAGAGAGCAACGAGGAGAGCAAGGAGAACCTGAAGGCCAAATCGGACGACTCCGGAGAGGAGAAGAATGGCGACGACGATTCCCAGAAGAACGGACCGAAGAAAAAAGGTAGATATGGATCAGACAACTGCCAAGTTAGCATGCTGAATAGTGAAATTAGAGATACTAAACAGGAGCATGTGCTACTGTTAGCATCCACGCTAACCCTCAAAATTGCAATGCAAATAGTTGACTTGTTAACACACACACACACACACACACACACCTGAGTGTAAATAGTTTGAGATATCACAAGAGGATTTCTGATCGAGGTAACGAACACTGGTGGCATCCTCAGGCCAGTTTTTGCCCCTCTAGTGGTAAGAATCTTCATCCAAAAGAAAGCCATGTTCAGTTTTCATGGACCACATGTGTATTTGTTTATTTAACACACAATTGTTTAGCATCCTCAAGCTTTTTATAATACCTGCCATAAAGTAAGCTACAGGAATTGGTTGAGTATTTAATGTAACCTGCCAACTTCACCTGCTTGTTGTCTCCTCAAACACTTAAACCTTCTAGGAAAATACTAGAATCTGGGGATTTCCCTCGCATTGTTTCTGCCATCATATTCCTGTGTGGGTTTTTTCATAATGAGCTTTAATTGGTCATGAAAAAGTCCAAGTTTGGTCATTCTTTGCTGATAATGGTATGACTGACTTTAACCGCTAAAGCTTAAAATAAGCCATGGTTGACATCAAAATTGAAGATGAACATGTTGTCTTGGTGGCAGTTAAACCAAACTGGAAAACTTAATAAAACCTCCTGGGAGCAGTGAAATAAAGGATGTGAGGGCAGCACATTCTTGTTTTTCCAGTAGAGAACAAAAAGGCGGTCTGTTTGCTATATGTTTGCTCAAGATGTGACTGTATCAGGAGTGCAAGATGGTATAGCTAAGGCGTTTCATACCAGTTTAAATATTCCCTTATTTTAATTATCAAATTATGATAAATGTGCTTTTAGTCAAATACAGCTTCCGTTTTAAATGTGAGCCAGTGACAGACGCCTAATTGGAAGTTTGTGATGGCTGGTCGCAGTTTTGGCAGCAATAAAAGGTTTTAACTACACCAGGCAGCCAGACAGTGAGTGTTCTGATTCTCGTGACTTGATTACCCAAAAAGTGTTGGGTTTGTTGTGTGGGAACTTCCTCCATCTCTGCCAGACATCAGCCATTTTGATTCCTTGAACCAGTACTGGCATACAGAAGGTGATGGTGAGGATATCACCAAAGGGAACTTTTTCGAACGACCAGCTCAGTTTTGTGTTTTCAGAATATGTCCATAAGTATATTTTAATATTAAGTCTGTTTTTTTAAAAGAAATAAAACAAAATTGAGATGTTTGGGTAAGACTTAACCTGCAGACGTGCTGTAGAGGTGATGAGGACTTCATGTCTCTTCTCTGACTTAACATCAATGAAGAGAACTTTCACAACTCTGATCTCAGCATTGAAGCAAACCAAACAAAAACTTACTTGACCTCTGTTGCCGGGCCTGGCAGATTAACCCTGAATTGGCTGCCCTCGACTAATTTTAGAAGCTGTTGTTTCACATTGAGTTTGAGGAGGGTTGACACATTAATTACTGCACCAACAATCAGCAGTGTGGTCAGTGGTACAACATTTCGGTCGGCCATCTTCCTGTTCCCCAAAATGATTTTCAACACTGCTGCTGTCGTTAGATCTGTAACAGTGTAAAGTGTAGTTTTATTCTAGCAGTATTTTATATCTTGTGGCTACTGTAGTGGTGACTCAGTAGCCTCAGTGTCATCCTCGGGTTCATTTTCTTCTTCTGTCCCTGTATTTTCTCCCTCCCTCACTTAGCTACTCCGTCAGCAGATAGGCAGATAGACACAAGGCCACGTCACTTAAAACTGGCCGTCATTTCCTCTTTCCCATTGCTTGTGTGTTATCTGTCACACTCACCCACACATCCACACAAACACCCCTACAGCCAGATGTTTTAAACAGCAGATCACTGATGCGCCCTGCTGGCCAACAGAGGTACTGCAGCAGACCTAATGCTATTTTAAGAAAACACTCAGCAGTAATGATCACACTATGTCATGATAAAAGTAATGTAAAGCAGCTAATCATCCAGTATACAGAGCTGCTGTTGTATCCTAAAACTCCATCTGACTCGTAAACTGGTGACAGTGGGCAGCTGGGAATTTGGAACAGGCTAACTGGGCTCCTTTCCTTCTTCATAAGTGGTGATTAAAAAGGTTTGACATATTTAGTTTAAATATTTAGTCCTTTCTCGCCAAATTGCCAACTTGTAAAATTGTCCCATTGACTGTTAAATAAATGTTTGAATAACATCAATAGCATCAGTTTAACTGGAGAAATTAAACTCCCTACAAATCCTCACTTAATTGTTTGATTGCTTTTGATAAAGAGGAGATTGTTGGAAGGAAAATTACAAAAATATTAAAGATTCATACGTAACCTTTAATAATATTTAATACCAGGTTAAAGTTCATTTTAGACACAAAAAACCCTTATATTTTTACTCAAAGTTCACCTTACCAGCCAAATAATTTCTGACTATATTAAACGTTTTATGAAAATATTTAGGTGATTCCTGCAGACACCTTTCAGAATTCAAAGATTGATGACTGGATGTTTTCCAAATGCTTTTTCTTCTGCCTTTCGTTACAAGCAGGAAACAAGCAGAAGTGGGTTCCCCTGATGATCGAGGTGAAGTCCGAGGGTCCCAGGGAGCGCTCGGCCTCCAGGAACAACAGCAGACAGAACGAGAACCCCCGTCTGCCTCCCAATGCCAGGAACGACCTCAGAGGTCAGTGTGTGCAGGTTTTTCCTGCAGGTGACAGATAAGTATTTTAAAATGAGTTGAAAGTGATGTGAAGAAATCCCACCTAGCTGGTTTAATATGAGGCGTTAAATACCAGGGGCTGTTAGCTGGTGCTGTTTGACTTGTGACAACACGTGACAGCAGATTTTAATTGGTTTTACTGGAGGTGTTTGTATTACATCATCTGTAGCAGTTGATTTAATGGCGGACATTACTGCATTTTGCTGTGTGAGACATGACTCAGCAGCAGGATGTGGAGAGATCTGTATGTGCTGCGACTAATCTGCTACTTCTGCTTTGACAGCACAGCTGTTTGAGTGTACAGTAAAAAGAAGTTAGTTTCTTATATTTAACAAGGAACTGAAAAGCGTCTACTTTGATCAGTTGATATGCAAAGGATGAAAAGTAACTTTCATCTGATTAAAATAATAATAATAATAATAATTCTACAGAGCATTCTGCAAAGTCAGTTGGACCGTAGTTTTGTTGTTTTAGTCTTGTGTAATGACATGCTTGTGCTGACGGGAAGGCTGTTGTTTTCTCTGCAGACTGGCACAGTCAAAAGTACGAGCGAGAGTGGCGTGACGACCACGACGAGGTGTCCAGCGTGAAGAGCGAGGGAGCACCGTTCCGCGGAGGGTTCAGAGGTCGCGGACGTGGAAGAGGAAGAGGCCGGGGACGAGGCAGAGGTGGCAGAGGTGGGTGTTTTTTTTTCCACCCATAGACAGACACAGAAAAACAAATGTAAAACACTTAAAATACTTTACCACAAGTTTTCTGTCCTCAAAAAACATTTCAAAAATACAACTTTCCTTTCCAAGTCTTTCTTATGTGGTCATCATCCTCTTTTTTTGCATTTCCTGAAACAATACTGGCACTGGTGATGATTTCACCACTGTGCCGCTTGTGTGTGTGTGTCACCATCGGACACTTCTCTTAGCACCAGATGAGTAACTTACTATGATGTGCTGCAGTGCGTCACTGTGACCTTGATACTCAAACGTTAACAATTCACAGTGACATAAAAAAGGTAGAAACTTCTGCACTGTAACAGATTTCCCAGTAAAACAGAATATTTGAATGGTGTCCAGTTAGAAGAGGAATTTAAATCAATTCCTTGGCATTTGATTGACTTCTTAAAAGTGGGCGGGCTTAGAGTTTAGCACAGTACGGAGTTACAGCAGACTGTTGGCTCCACACACACCTCCCTCACTGTTAGATCAGGAGGAGGACGAGGAAGAGACGAATGAATTAGACCTCTGCCATTTTGTTTTGGAAATGAAAACAAAGATTTGCCCACTGGTAGCCAAACACACACTGTCTCTCTCTGTAACGCTCTGTTAGCTACTATAACCCACAAGTGCAGTCATCTATGACCAGTGTGGCTAGCTAGTCAGCCAGAGTGTCATTTGATTGGATGAACTTTTGTACACACCCCTGAGTGCAGGATGAGTCATCTAACATTTGCAACCTTTTAACAGAAAGAGAAAAGACGGACTTTGAATATTTTTTGACATATTTGGCACATAATGAGAGATAAATGATCAGTTGCAGAGACAGAGGATAAAAACTGGGAACGTTTATTTTTCATTTCACAAGTTCTTTAAGGCTGTTTTGTTAATTAAATTAACAATGTTCTTACTCCATGAAATCTATGGGTCAGACTTAACCTGCAAACGTGCTGTAGAAGTGATGAGCACTTCATGTCTCTTCTCTGACTAAACATCAATGAAGAGAATTTTCACAACTCTGATCTCAGCATTGAAGCAAACAAACAAAAAGCATTTGCATTTTAATGCTGGGTCAAGGCTAGGTGATATAAATTATATTAACAGCTCCTCAAAAGGAAAATTAGTACAGTACTGACAAGCTGTATTGCTTGACGACACACTAATACCCAGTCACAGTGCGGCCCATAAGATATTCTACTTCACAAAGCTACATACTCATTACAATTTTTCTGTCAAAAGTCAGCTAACCTTACAACCTTAAACGTAAAAAGAGCTGTTGTGTGTAAAAGAAGAAACGTAACATCAGTGGTGTGGCAGTAGTTTGGCTCCTCAAAGCTCCGTTTGGACCCAACAAGGCCAGGCCTCTTACTCATAATGTATGCCATTACCTCGGCAGAAACCTGTGCTAATAAAGATGGGAAATACCACAAACTAGGTTCATCACCTGAAGCACCATATTCCAGTAAAGCTTTACACACAGGCCATTAGACCCATCCCCTGGAAAAGCAGGGAGGCGCTCAGAGAAACGCTCCCCAATGAAACAAACCATTAACAATTTACGACACCAACAGACACATCACATGTGCTGCTGCTTTGTAATGTCAACAACATGTAGAAACTTTTAGCTTTAGGGAGAGTTATCTAGTGTTACTATTTAAACTGGAGTATAGTGGCTTTCCTGTATTAAACAAACGTGATATAATGTGTTAATTAAGTTGTTTTCTCAGTTTCCCTTTTACACATGTAGCAAACAACAGGAGACTGTCTATGTCGGATGTGTTCTCACCTGCTGGAAATACTCCGTTTGGTTGTTAGGCGATTTATGGCGTCTGGGTAGAGTTTGCAGGAGGTAGGATTACACTGTGGTCACATAGCTTGTTCGTAATTTGGTCATCCCTCGAATTTGTCTGACGTTTTTGGCTTCAGCTCTTGCCGATTGATGTGTCTCTCCAGTTAAACATTAGTCATTGCCGTCTTTGTTTAAATTACCCTCCTTCTTCACTTTCGGGTGTTTGTTTTCATCCTGTTCTCCTCGAGTCATATGATAGAAGTGTCATCAGCACACCCACTTGCTTGCTGTGAATTCCCCAGATAATTGTCGGCTAGATTCACGCATGGGCTCAGTCGGACAATACACAGACTTTATTCTGGGGAGCTGGCAGGATAAAGTTCATTTAATGTCCTGTCCGGCTGATTCATACATTTGTGTTATCAAATACAGCTCCTCAGGGTAATATAAAGATAATCTTAGGTTTGCAGCACATGTACGAAAGGGGCTGTAGTAATATTTCAAGGAGCTAGGCTTCCTGTTCCCCTGCTTTGAGTCTTTATGACCTCAGCTTATCAACTGCTGACTGTAGCTTCTTACGTAGCATACAAGACATGAGTGCGGTATCAATCTTCTCACCTTCCAAGATACAAAACTACTACTACAAAGCAGACAACTTGCGAAGATTGACCATGTTTGACAAAATGTGACAGAACTGTGGGTTTTTCTGTAGCCTGGCTGTGTCTGGGCTGACTCTGCTCTCAAGCTGGGTGGTGGGTGACCCTAAACTGGCCCCACTGAGGCTACACTGAAAACAAAAAAGTGCAATAACAACCAGTGAGAGTTGGAATGAGGAAAGGCCTTGGATCCAGCAGGAGGAGTAGGTTTCCCCGAAGGCCTGTTAGTTTTGGCAGGATTCTTTCTCCCTCCCCTCCCTGTTGTTAGCTCTCTTTTCATAGACATCGTCTTTTCTTACTGCCCCCCTCCCCTCACTCTTCCTAACTCTCTTTTCCTCGCTCCTCCTTTCTTACTCCCCTCCCCAGACTGAGCTAGTGAAAATGCTTATATATCTTTTTTTTAATTTAATAAGGACGAAAAGTTTAAGTGAAAACAAAGATTAGTCAGTTCCCAGAGGAATAAATAAGAGTGATTGTCAGTTAAGTCCAGTTTTATGTCTCTCCCGTCTCCTCGAGGAAACGTTGTTGACTTTCAGCAGCACTGAAGAAACGGTCAGAGCTAATGCCAAGCACACTTTGCCTTTGTGTATTTACTTGGCTCTTGTGTGTGTGTTTTCCTGTGTACTCGTCATTGACTCTGTCCACTCGCTTTTTTTATGACACTTTTAGATATTTTTATGTTTTTCTTATTAATGTCTGGAATAGAATTAAACCAGAACCACAGGAGCTACAGGATATCCCTATAAATATCATTTGCCAATTATAATTCTAATAATTCCAATAATTATTCTTGGTATGGTCATTATCATGATATATTGGTTTACATTATATTAGGTTATGTTATGTATCGTATTATATCATAGTGGATTATTATGTTATATTATATCATATGATCTTATAATATATTATTATATATTATATCATGCTATATTATATTATAATGTCTTATATTACCTCGTATTATATTATTTTATCTTACATTATTAGGTATTATTATTATATATATATATATATTATATATTTTATATCTATATATATATATACAGTACAGGCCAAAAGTTTGGACACACCTTCTCATTCAATGCGTTTTCTTTATTTTCATGACTATTTACATTGTAGATTCTCACTGAAGGCATCAAAACTATGAATGAACACATGTGGAGTTATGTACTTAACAAAAAAAGGTGAAATAACTGAAAACATGTTTTATATTCTAGTTTCTTCAAAATAGCCACCCTTTGCTCTGATTACTGCTTTGCACACTCTTGGCATTCTCTCCATGAGCTTCAAGAGGTAGTCACCTGAAATGGTTTCCACTTCACAGGTGTGCCTTATCAGGGTTAATTAGTGGAATTTCTTGCTTTATCAATGGGGTTGGGACCATCAGTTGTGTTGTGCAGAAGTCAGGTTAATACACAGCCGACAGCCCTATTGGACAACTGTTAAAATTCATATTATGGCAAGAACCAATCAGCTAACTAAAGAAAAACCAGTGGCCATCATTACTTTAAGAAATGAAGGTCAGTCAGTCCGGAAAATTGCAAAAACTTTAAATGTGTCCCCAAGTGGAGTCGCAAAAACCATCAAGCGCTACAACGAAACTGGCACACATGAGGACCGACCCAGGAAAGGAAGACCAAGAGTCACCTCTGCTTCTGAGGATAAGTTCATCCGAGTCACCAGCCTCAGAAATGGCAAGTTAACAGCAGCTCAGATCAGAGACCAGATGAATGCCACACAGAGTTCTAGCAGCAGACCCATCTCTAGAACAACTGTTAAGAGGAGACTGCGCCAATCAGGCCTTCATGGTCAAATAGCTGCTAGGAAACCACTGCTAAGGAGAGGCAACAAGCAGAAGAGATTTGTTTGGGCCAAGAAACACAAGGAATGGACATTAGACCAGTGGAAATCTGTGCTTTGGTCTGATGAGTCCAAATTTGAGATCTTTGGTTCCAACCGCCGTGTCTTTGTGAGACGCAGAAAAGGTGAACGGATGGATTCCACATGCCTGGTTCCCACTGTGAAGCATGGAGGAGGAGGTGTGATGGTGTGGGGGTGTTTTGCTGGTGACACTGTTGGGGATTTATTCAAAATTGAAGGCACACTGAACCAGCATGGCTACCACAGCATCCTGCAGCGACATGCCATCCCATCCGGTTTGCCTTTAGTTGGACGATCATTTATTTTTCAACAGGACAATGACCCCAAACACACCTCCAGGCTGTGTAAGGGCTATTTGACCAAGAAGGAGAGTGATGGAGTGCTGCGGCAGATGACCTGGCCTCCACAGTCACTGGACCTGAACCCAATCGAGATGGTTTGGGGTGAGCTGGACCGCAGAGTGAAGGCAAAGGGGCCAACAAGTGCTAAACACCTCTGGGAACTCCTTCAAGACTGTTGGAAAACCATTTCAGGTGACTACCTCTTGAAGCTCATGAAGAGAATGCCAAGAGTGTGCAAAGCAGTAATCAGAGCAAAGGGTGGCTATTTTGAAGAAACTAGAATATAAAACATGTTTTCAGTTATTTCACCTTTTTTTGTTAAGTACATAACTCCACATGTGTTCATTCATAGTTTTGATGCCTTCAGTGAGAATCTACAATGTAAATAGTCATGAAAATAAAGAAAACGCATTGAATGAGAAGGTGTGTCCAAACTTTTGGCCTGTACTGTATATATATATATTATTTTTTTTCCTTCCTCTTTTTTCCAATTTATATTTTTACTTTATTGATTTATTTATTTTTATTATATTATCTATTCCATATTGGACATCATAATACCATACCATCTGTTTTTCATACACACACAAATACACACACACACACACACACACCCCTACCTATATACGTATCATTGTAACTTTATGTTGTTTTCTGTTGTTGTTTGTACTGTATGTCCACTGTTTGTACTCCACTTGGTGTAATGTATTTGTCCTCTATGTCACCTTGTCTGTTGTCACATAATTTCACCAATTTAAAAAAAAAAAAAAAAAAAATGGAATAGAATTAAACCAGAACCACAGGAGCTACAGTCTCAGAGCCCGTCCATCTGACGACAATAAGCCTCTAGGGGCGACTGTCAATATTTTGGGGGTTCCGGTATAGTCAGGGAATATCCAAGCGGAGACTTCCTCTTCAGTGCAACAGTCATTTTGGCTAATCTCTAAAAACAGATATCTGCATTTGAAACAGATTTTAAACAACTAATATAAAGGTTCATCGATGTCAGGCAATGGCTGATAGGTTCCAGGATTGCATTTCGGCCAATGCGTTCAGCCTCTCTTGCTCTCCACGTGGACTGTTTACCTACCACATAAATCTATTGGTCAGTACTACTTGGACTACAAACGGAAATGGGACACTCCTGATAACACATCATGTACCGTTCCCCACCGATTCCACATTTGTATGTGGATATCTGCTTTTAAAGATTACAGGAAATCTATGTCTGTCTTCTCAAAAACAACTTGGATGCATGTTTCAGTACTTCTCCATGTTCTACTAAAAAGGCAAGTTGATTGCAGTTCTATTTCTTCTGAAATCTTTAATCCTGTCTCTCGCTCCTGTACTGTGTCGCTCTCCCACATCCCACAACTTTTCCTCAAATTTGAATTAAAACTAAATTTGGCAACAGTGGCTCATCTTTTGACAGACGGCAGAGAAACATTTCAGTAAAAGACTGGTTGGACTGGAAGCGTAATAATTCTGGGTAAATGATCTACTTGCAATTGAATCCAAAATGAAACTGCGCCCAGCTTTACCAAATCAACATGTGGTAGAAGAAAGCAATACAATGTTAAGGCTGATCATCAAATACTAGATAATAGTGGGGAAAAAACAGCTGCAAAGCAAAACAATTTTGGTTGCCTTAAAAAAAGATTCACTGGTAAAGAAAGAGAAAACACAACTTGGATGAGAAGGATCAGAAAACCAATACCTCTTGTGTGTTGGGTAAAAATTAAATATTTCAGAAAACTAAATGAGTATGTGATGTACCTGATCTAAATCTATCTGTCAATCTGTTCCTGTCCTGTCCAGGCCACTATGACTACCACTACGGCTACAAGTCCTACGATGTGAAAGACTCAGCCTACGGCCAGAAGTTTGGCAATACGGTGACCTACTATTACGACAACATGAGCAGCAACGACCTTTACTCCGTCGACCAGGACCTGCTGAAGGACTACATCAAGAGGCAGATGTAAGTTTAGATTCTCTCTTTCTCCTTAAACACAGAACACCCTAACAAATACAGGATCTTGGCCGTATTGCAGGATTGCAGTCTAACCTGCAGATGTGCTGTTGAAGTGATGAGCTCTTCATGTCTCTTCTCTGACTAAACACCAATGAAGAGAAGTTTCACAACTCTGATCTCAGCATTTATATAGAACAACAAAAAGAGAGAAAAAATTGAACATGTGGTTGCAGTTATTCATTGCTGAACATACAGTGCTGTTGCGATGGTAGATTTTAAGCTTTATTCAGATATTAACTTGATGAGTACCTCTAAAGTGGGTTGTTAAGTAGTCTGATCCAATTTTTCCAGTTGTTGGTCTTTGCCCCAACTTTTTTCCTGACCACAGTTTCGACTACGAGCTTGTCGTCTGTTCAGGATTCAAGCTGTGTAGTCCAGGCTATATGCGAGGCTTGAAAAGTCTACAAAAGCATTGTCCTCAAAATTAAGGCCTTAAAATGTATTAAAAAGTCTTAACTTGACTTTACAAAGGCCGCTGTAGGCAGTAATTCTCTATGGTTTTAAAAGGTTTTAAAAACTCTTAAATGTAATCTGGTGAACGCTGCAGAAACCTTGTGAGATGGTCAATAAGCCTTGTTGTTTAGATGTGATCAATTTTGGTACATATGAAATCCTGAATTTGGTTTTTGTCACATAATCTGAGCAAAAATAATCTGATCAAAGCAAAAATACGTTTACGTCAACTGGCCTAAATGTTGAGATGTTTTGTGATTCTTATCAATTACAATATAAAATAAAAGTAGCTAATCTCTCTTCTTGCTCTTGTTCACATAACAGAAGAAGTGGTGACAGTAGCATAACAGTTTCCTTGTGTGAACTCAGTGCCCCCTTCAGTTTAAATCTGTCTCAAGTTACTCAGAGACTTTGAAATCCTGTCAAAAATGCTGGTTTTGATTAGTGGTTCTTTGGGAGGTATTTGGCTCCATGTGACACACTTGAAAAGCAACGGCTGTTTCCAGTGTTTTCACTAAGTGTTTTCTGTCTCATTAATGCAGCCCTATGTGGTCTCATCCTGTTTTCATTCTTTCTCTTCGTCATCTGACTGGGTGCTTCTCATTTGTTTCAAATGTCTCTTCGTTTCCATCACTTGTGTTGTCTCTTTGCATCTTAGTCCCTCCAGTGTTAGACACAGGAAAAGCTGTGAAGTAACAAAACCAAACATGTGATTTTATGCCTCTGTGATAGCCGTGGCTGGAGGCAGTATGTTTTGGGGTTTTCCGCCTGTCCATTCCATTCTCATGAACACAATAGCTCAAGACTGCCTTGAGGGAATTTCTGCAAATGTGGCACAAACATCCACTAGGACTCAACAATGATAAGATTCTGGTGGTCAGTGGTCATAGGTCAAAGGTCAAGGTCACCATGACCTTGTCTATTTCATTCTTGTGTATGCGATGTCTCAATGACATCTGAAGAGATTTTTGTTTTAGATTTTGCACAAATGCTCACTTGAACTTAATGATAAAATAATTTGATTCAGGTGGTCAAAGGACAAGGTCACTGTGACCTCGTCGGTCTCATTCTTGTGAATGTGATATCTCAAGAACACCTTGAGACAATTTCTTCAAATTTGGCACAAACGCTCACTTAAAATCAACAATGAGCGTATTAGATTTTGGTAGTCAAAGGCCAATGTCACTGTGACCTTGCGTCCGTCTCATTCTCGTTATTGCAAAAACCCGAGGACCTTGAAGGAATTTCTTTAAATTTGGCACAAATGTCCACTGGGACTCATGAGAATTTGGTGGTCAAAGGTCAAGGTCACTGTGAGCTTACAAAACATGTTTTTGACCATAGCGCAAGAATTCATGAGCTTATTATAACAAAATATCACACAAATGTCGAATAGGATGAAATTATGAGGTGAAGACATTTTGTACATGCATGAAACTGTACGTGTACAATATGTGTGAGAAGCATCCGTTTTTACAGACATGAATGTAAACTGTTGGTGCAGCTTGACTGGTGCACGGAGGCATACAATAGCGAGGTGGTAATTCTAGTTTTCCCTGTTCCTCTGCCCCCTGCAGTGAGTACTACTTCAGCCTGGACAACCTAGAGCGTGACTTCTTCCTGCGGAGGAAGATGGACCAGGAGGGTTTCCTGCCCATTGGACTCGTCGCCAGTTTCCACAGAGTGCAGGCCCTCACCACCGACGTCAACCTCATCCTGGAAGTAAGCATATTTAGAAATGACAAGTGTATTTTGAGAGAGATGATATTGTGGTAAGAGGAGTCAAAACTGGTTTTAAACAATATCAAAACTGTTTCCTACCCAAAGTTAATTGAATTTTGGGAAATTGAAGCAATGACACAAAAATTATGTTAACAGTCACACCAGCTACAGTTTAAGTTAAAACATTTATAAAGTATTTCAAATGACAACTCCCAGAATAGCTGTTGAGATTTAAAAGCAGAGGAGAAAAATTGAGTAAGGTTGATATAATTCCAAAAACAAAGTCAAAGAAAAGTTGAGCCTCTTCAGCTTGTCTAACAGGTAGCTGACTACAGCTGACATCTTCCAGACTACAGGTTATTTACAGTGAGCTTTTGTTGATCTTTAATAAAACGCTAAAATATACAGTGTGGTTTAAACGTTGGTTAGCATACGTAGCAATATTGATGTGTTAAAAATTTTGGTTGTATCCTACTAATTAAAAATCGCATTTTTGGAGTCGATCTAAATGCAAACCTGTCTCCTGAAAGCTCTACATTAAAAACAGTGTTTGACCTATTGTCCCTAGACATCAGTGAGAACCTTAATGCAGAGATGGTACTGTGCTGTACAGACTGACTGACCCATCATCTCTCCCATCAGGCTTTGAAGGACAGTAAGGAAGTGGAAGTGATCGACATGAAGATCCGTCGGAAGGTGGACCCAGAGAAGTGGCCTCTGCCAGGACTGGCCATGCCTAACCAAACCCACACAGATTTCTCTCAGCTCATCAACTGCCCTGAGTTTGTCCCGAGGCAGATGACCGAGGAGCCCAAAGGTGAACTGTCTGATCTGCTTTTAGAGAAAGAGAATTAATGGAAAAGAATGAAGTTAATTGTTCTTGATTGTACTGCTGAGATCTGCCTTAAAATGTTCTCTATGACTCTCTGTCTGCTGCAGGCTCTCCCAGGTCCTCCACACCAGTGAAGCAAAACAGCAAGACTGAACTAGACACCTCTAACCTCAAGACGATGCCCAAGGGCCTCTCCGCTAGCCTCCCCGACCTGGACTCTGAGTCCTGGATCGAGGTCAAGAAGAGGCCCAGACCGTCCCCGGCCAGACCCAAGGTCAGCACAGAGAAGGTGAAATTCATTTAAACCTGGCAGGAATTATTTATAATGCCACTCACCCATATGATCGTTATGTCAAGTTTACCATTCAGTGGTTTGACATGGACTGTGATGCAGAGTGGCCACGTGCCAGCAGAAACTTGTTGTCGTAAAGTCACAGAAATACACCTGTAAATGCCTTAAATAAAATTTTGTTCTCTGGATCATTGAACTTTCATTGATCTCTTGCAAAAATGGGAGCAAAAACAAAAGTGTTTCATTTATATTTTACACAATATTCCATTATTAAACATTCAACAAATTTGTCTTTTTTTCAGCTATTTTCATGCATTTTTATTGCACAAGAAAACTACTGTCCTCATCTTATACTTAACGTGTCACGTTGGTATCCTTCTCTTCCATTCACTTCTTTTCGTACCTGCTATCTCCTCCTCCTGTGTTGTCGGTGTTGATTGACTGATGTAGGCCCCCTCGTTGCAGCAACAGAAGGAAAAGGACGACTCGGTTCGCTCCCCTGTGCCTCAGCCTGGCTCCTCACCCTCGGCTGCCACCACAGGAAATAAGGTGTGGAAGAACATTTGTTGAAACTGAAAAATAGAAAAGCAGCAAATCCCCACATTCAAGAAGCTTGAACCAGAGAATATTTGACATTATTGCTTGATAAATTACCTTATATGGCTAATTGATGATCATAGTTGGTTTCCTTCTGAATTTTCTGAAGATTAACTGATCAAATTTTCGTAAATAGTTGTTAGTAATTTCCCCAATTAAATTCAGTAATTGCACATGATCAAACATGGTGATCAAAAGTGAGCTCATAATCAGGCAACACCTTCTAATCATTTCTTGTTTTTTGTTTGTTCTTTGCCTCTAATCAGGACGGAGCGGAGCAGGACGAACCGGAGGAGCTTGACTTCATGTTCGACGAGGAGATGGAGCAGATGGACGGACGGCGCAACACCTTCACCGACTGGTCGGACGAGGAGACGGACGGCGAGATCGACGACCACGACGTCAACAAGATCTTGATCGTGACACAGACGCCGCCCTACCTGAGGAAGCACCCAGGAGGGGACCGCACGGGACACCACACATCGCGCGCCAAGCTCTCGAGCGAGCTGGTCAAAGTGATCAACGACGGGCTCTTCTACTACGAGCAGGACCTGTGGGACGACACGTACGAGCCCGAGTACGCCACCATCAAGGTGAGGTCATTTTTCAGGGTTGACCTTTGAATGATTTACAGTCAGGGTGAGATTGTTCTGCTTGATTCTGCCAGCGTAGAGCACCAAATGTTCCTCAGCTTAATGATCTTTATAATGGAGCAGTTAGATTCCAAATGATTATTATAAAAGGGAAAAACTCTCTGCTTTTGCATTTGGGTTTTTTCTTTGTTGCATCAATAGTCTGAGGAACTGCTGTGGTTCAGTAAGTGTCACTTTAGTCAAAGGAGCTATATGTAAGAAATCTAAAGCAGATAGTCGTAAAATCATCCTAATATGTCACAGAGACTAAGGAATAATGTTCATATAATATACTGATCTCACCGACAACAATAGTACAGCCAGAATATTCGCATTAAAAAAAAATCTTTACGGTCCACAAATTATGTTTATGTTTTGAATTTGTGTTTTGGCCTGTTGCGCCACCCACCGCCGTCTACCAGTCACGCAGTCAGTAGAGTCTCAGCATCAGTTACAGTTACGACTGAGCTACAGCAGCACGGCAAGCAGCATTAGCAGTGTCCCGGTACATAGCATTAGCAGCCGGCTCCTCCGCTGTATCCTGGCAGCAGCGTTAGCAGCAGAGAAGCCGGACTTGCTCGAATGGTCCGCTGGAAAACCAAAGATCAAGGACGCGGTGACGTGGCCCTGCCACGGCAGCCGCCCCTGGACAAACAAATCAGTCTCCAGTGTGCCGCTGTCCAGCAACCTCGAATCTGTAGGGGAGGGGGGGGGCGGACCCGACTTGCGGCAGTATTTTGAATTTGAGTGCAGTAACCGTTTTGGCCACATTCTTACATACAGCGCCTTTAAGAGTATGAAATAAATATTTAACATAATTTTAGTTATAGTTCAAACAGTGAGATTAAAAATCACACTTAAAAATATTTGGAACACCACAGTCTGCATCAAGAAGCTGTCTGTGCGCCTGTACTCAAAGTCAGATTACAAAATCTGATCCTAAGGTTGCTTTTCCTACATTCAGTTTGTATTTAATCCCTTAAAAACGTATATATGAGCTACTTCAATTTTTCAAGTCTTTTGTAGTACTAAGGTAGGTCAGTTTTCTTTTTTTATAAGTTGTGATACAAAAGATAACGCCAAACAAAATGCATTTAAATTTCGACCAAATTTAATTTGCATAAGTGACAAAGCAGATTATGTTCTCAAATACCAACAAAACATCCTGTTTGTAAAGCTGACATCACATCTCAGCTGGGGTAATGTTTTCCTTTTAGGCAGATTCAATTTCAGTTTTCAGCACCAAACTTTATTAAACCACATTTTCTAAATTTCGGCTTATTTCAGATCTCATTAGCCCACTTTTCTTTAAACAACTGAAAAAACTAAATCCTTAATCACACCTATATCAGCTTTTTCTTTTAAAAATGTAAGCTTCTTCACACCCTAATTTTTGAAATAAAACATGTAACAGGGATGTGTTTAAAACAATAAGATGTTACACCAAAAGGGGGATGTGATATCAGGTCACAGATAAACAGTATTTTTTCATTAATTAGATTAATGTTCAACTGGATTTTATGTCACCATCCACCCAGAACTTTTGTGTTTTATGAACACCACATACATAATAGATGAAGTCCTCTTTCCATGCTGGCAGCTTAGGAAATTCTTGTTATTCTTGAAATTCTAATTGAATGTAAAGAGCTAAAAAAGAAGTACAAAATCCCTTTAAACTGCTTTTAAAATCTGATTTTCACACAGATTGTGTCATTGATTTGTTTTTTTCTTTTTCTACAAGATGTTTGCAGGTCTTTATAAAAAGTTTTAAGAATCCTTTATGTAAATTAATTTAATTTTATTAATGCATATTTAATTTTTTTTTGTTAAAGAGTTAAGTTTGAGTTTAGCTAGAAAGTCCACATTTCTGACTTTACAAATCTTTAAACCTACCACTGAACCTAATACAATCTTTTTACCTTGTACTTGTATATTTATAAAGTACAGTTGGCAAAATATAGATTAACTTAACTCACTCTTAATATCCTTATTCCTAAATAAAACCTACCCCTGCTGTGTATACAACTCACCTTTATACCTGCAATCTTCGAATAAGAAAAAGCATCTGAAAAAGATTTTTAAAATCATTAAATTTAAGTGTCTGTTACCTGAAGGCACCCTGTCAAAGTAAAACTATAAATTGCAGATTTGTTTTTGTCATAAAAACAAAACTCATTGTCATATTGGAGGTGTTTCTGCCCAAGACCAGATGATGAGTAGATTGATTCTTCCTCAGTTAGAGCTGTTTCTGGATATAGAAACCCGACACAGAACAGAAAGTTTTTTTGTTTTGTTTTTGTTGTCATCGCTGCCCATTGTAGCATTGTTGCTCTCATTGTGGGCCCTTCACGTGCTCGCCGGCACACATCCAGCTCCGCGTGGAACAGAGGACGCTTGTTTATAAATAAACCCCACATACTCAGCCTCGGCCTGAGGGGTCGAGCTGCTGGGCTGCAGGGGGAGACAAAGATGGACGCTCAAAGATCTGAGGATACTTGGTGGAATGAAGGGGCGAGTGTGAGTGTGACAATAATCAAGCATTCAGGGGCTGGTACATGAGACTTGTTTTGTTTGTTGTTTTTTATAGAAAGATTTTGAATTGAGCTGCTGTTGGAGGAGGAGCAGTAACTGTTTTGTTGGTAGGAGGTCTTCACTCATGGAAAATTCAGGGTTTTGCATGTTGATGTAACTCAGCTGGGTTGTGTACTCGTGTCAGTGAGAGGTGGCATCATGAAGGTGAAACGCGTGTTTTTGGCAGCCATGTTTTGCTGCTGCATCTCAATCTCCAGATTACTGCAGATAAGGTCTGTTGATGATCCTCGTGTGATATGACCCAAATTATTATTTTGATTTTTTTTTAAAATTTACTCTTAATATATACATTTTGGTAAAGAGCCTGAGTTTCGGTGCAGTCTGCATTTTAATCAAGAGATTTGTTTCATTTCAGTATGTGTATCGCTATCTTCATTGCCAAAAAAATCCTTTTTTTCTGTCCTTTTTAAAATAATTTTATTATTTAGCCAAAAAAAAAGGACAATCTGCAGATCTTTTTCTATCAGAGTTGTATTAAGAAGAAGAGGAAGAAGTTGTTGTCATCATATTAACATCTGTTTTTCTTCGTCTTACAGCAAGAGGTGGAGAACTTCAAGAAGGTCCACCTGATCAGCCGCGAACAGTTTGACTGCCTGACTCCTGAACCCCCAGTCGACCCCAACCAGGAAGTCCCTCCAGGCCCTCCCAAACCCCAGCAGAGTAAGGACACAAAAACACATAAATCATGATGTTTTAGCATAATCAACTCTGCCTTTACTAGTGTTGAACACAGGGCGTAAAATGAACTTTTTACCTCCTCTGCCATTGGCTAGTGACCTCCAAAAATTTAATGTATTTTTCACCAGCCAAATTAAAAAAATCATACCTTGTTTGACTAAAAATAATTACCTTACATTTTTAGTATGAAAATCCAACTTTAGGAAAATCCAACCCTGTCCTTTGTGTTTCTTTGGCGTGCTTGCAGCAAAGGCTGCAGCTCATCGTGCTGGTGTGGGGGTCATAGGTCAGCCATGATCGCGGCTGGCCAGCCTCGTCTAGTTTCCATTCTTCAATAAAACGGCGTGCGACATTTGTACTCCATTCTTCTTGTCCAAGTCCAACATGTTAATCTTCATTTCTTTCCTTTTCTGGTGGTGGCTTCACGGCAGGAATGTGTCGCCACATCTTGCTCAGAAGTTACCATAGAATGCCGGGGTTCCGAGAGCTGACGTCTTGGGTTCCAGGCACACATACAATAAGCTGCGAAGGTCAAAATAGTCTGACAGAGCTGGCAGAAATGGTCGAAGCACATAAAAAAACCCACATGCAATTCCAAATTTTCCATTGGCCGCTGGCAGGTGTATGTTTTTGTTTTACACACCAAACTCATTTTTTACCCGCCCTTGCCCTTTTATGCCCTGGTTGAACAGTACTCCGATTCTAGAGAGATATCACCATACGCAAACAGTACAATGTCCCATTCCATACCCACATTCTGACACTTTCAGAAGGACAGTTTTAAAAAGAGGCGTATATGTGCAGCACTCTGCAGAGTTCACAACTTGTTCTGTGCAAGTGAACCCAGGGAAGTTGAATGCCTCATGCAGTTGTCCGTATGGGCGAGGGAAAATAATTGTTATGTCTAGTGAGACGTTATCTGAAAATAAACTGCATACTGTGTTGTTAAAGTTGAGTTTTCTAGCCGAGCTGCGTGCACGAGTCTCTTTAGCCACCAAGCTTTCAACAGGACTGACGAAAAATTGGAAATACTGGACCCCGTAAAAGTTAACTCTGGGGCCGACGATGTTATGACATAACGTTACTGACATAAAATATCTTAGAAATGCTGCCTATGAGAGACAGAGGCTGTGTTCCTGACTGTGGAGGATAAAAATAAACCTAAGGGGACACGAAATGTACTCCTGCTACATAAAATATTTTTCCGACCTTTCTTTAATTTGTTAGTTTCATGTAAAAATCTGGAAACTTTTACTTCTTCAGGCCTCTAAAAATTATTGTCACGACACAATTTCTCAGAAAGATCTTAAGATAAAGACATGTTTCCTTTGTGTCAGGAAAAACCTGTCATACAAACATCAATCAACAATCTGTAACTTCCAACGGGAAAATGATGTTGTATATTCCGGTTAATATAGTATTTAGTGTCTAAATATGCTCCTGTTTTTAAGAATTGCTCGCCCTAATTTTATTCAGTGATGAGAGTTGTCTTGTTTTTCATTTTAACTTTAATTAAACGGATGCTCAAAAGTGATAAATTAATGTTGATTGAAATTGCCCACAGTCATTCTGTTGGAGTGATAAAAGCTCACATTAGTCTGTCATCAGTCATGAGCTCTGTGACTCTGCACGCTGAGAAATAAATGAAGCTGTTAGGTAACTGATGTTGTTGCTCTTTTAATGACTTTCCAGAGTCTTATCGAAGGATTTGTGAGACAGAAGTGAAGCACACTGAGTTTCCTTACAAGTCTTAAGGCAGTTTGTTACAGCTCTGGTTTTGGAGCTTCCGCTCAAATGTCTCTCCTCACCTCTTCAGTCCCCACAGACGCTTTGGCCAACAAACTCTTCGGTGCCCCTGAGCCCTCCTCAATAGCCCGCTCGCTCCCGACTACCGTGCCTGACTCGCCCAACTACCGCAGTGCCCGGACGCCCCGCACGCCTCGCACACCTCATCGGAAGGACCAGACCATGACGCCGCGCTTCTACCCAGTGGTAAAGGAAAGTCGGCCTGTTGATGCCAAGGTAAGATGGCTGCCACTTAAGGGAAATATAAGACTTAGTTAAGTGAAAATGTGCCTTTTGGTGGTTCCTTTACCTGGTTTTAAAAATGTAGGAGATGGAAAAAAACCACACTGACTAAACATGTAAATTATCTCTGTACCCTCTCAGACGCCCAGGAAGAGGAAGACCCGACACAGCTCCAACCCACCCATGGAGTGTCATGTTGGCTGGGTGATGGACTCCAGAGAGCATCGCTCCCGTACGGCCTCTGTCAGGTGAGACACTGCTTTGCACAACTCCTTAATACGGAAATTACAAGATTTTAGAGAAAACTATTGTCTTGTATTGGGGCAAATACAGTAGTAAGTTTCTTGGTATGCTGTTTTTCTTTTGACAACTCCTCTGATATTTCAACGATTGCTCATTTGTTGCTTTAATCAGTGATGAAGTTGCTTTATTCATTCTAACTGGCATTAAATTGATCTTAAAAAGTCTTAAATCAATTGTAAATAGACTCAGGACAAACTTCACCACCAGATAGTTCTAATATTTGATGTAGGTAGTACTTACTGTTCTCCATCTCCTCCACCTTTCTCCTTCTCAGCTCCAACGCCAGCCCATCAGAGGGAACCCCCGCTCTGGGTAACATTGGCTGCACACCTCAGTCCCTCCCCAAGTTCCAGCACCCATCACACGAGCTGCTCAAGGAGAACGGCTTCACGCAACACGTTTACCACAAGTACCGCCGGCGCTGCCTAAATGGTACGCGTTGTCTCTTCTACTTTTTTATTTATTCTGTCTTCAAGTGTCAGTAAACTCTATTCTGCAGTGAAGGGATACTGGGTGTCTTGGATCATCTTATATTTTTAGTAACCCCATCTACTTTCTCTCTCTCTCCTCTTGACCAATCACAGAGCGCAAGCGGCTTGGAATCGGCCAGTCACAGGAGATGAACACGCTTTTCCGCTTCTGGTCATTTTTCCTGCGAGATCACTTCAACAGGAAGATGTATGAGGAGTTTAGACAGCTGGTGGTCGAGGATGGGAAAGAAGGATACAGGTGAGAGCCTTGACCACTGATGGATGACTGCATATGCAGCAGTAACACTACCATTTGAAATTTTGAATTAGAAAACCATGTCTGCAGTTGTAGTAGACAAAATAAGATATGACCTTCTGTAGTAACATTAGTTTTTACAGAGAGCTTTAAATTGGTTGATTGGACCAGACTTAATAATAACATTGTACACATTGTTGGCATGTTGCAGGTACGGTTTGGAGTGCCTGTTCAGGTACTACAGCTACGGTCTAGAGAGGAAGTTCAGGCCAGACATCTTCAAGGACTTCCAGGAGGAGACCATGAAAGACTACGAAGCTGGTGAGGACACCGGAAAAAGAAAAGGCTAAATGATGGCTTTAAACAACACAAATACCAACGCATTTCTGTTCTGTTTTTCAAGTCTGAGTTTCTTTTCCTCTTTCATAGAGAGAGATTCACTTTCAGACTCTCCTCATCCGCTGTGACTAACTTTCTGTATTTTTCTTTCCTGTCCCCAGGCCAGCTTTATGGACTGGAGAAGTTCTGGGCCTTCCTTAAATACTCCAAAGCCAAGACCTTGGAAATCGACCCCAAGCTGCAGGAGTACCTGAGCAAGTTTAAGCGTCTGGAAGATTTCAGAGTTGACGTGAGTAGAATATTCTTCAGGGTTTGTAAAGGCTGATTGGTCGGAATTTTCAACCCTGTAAAGACGCCTCAGATCAGTTTTTTTCACCTGAACGTTTGCTACATGGTGTGTTAACAGTTACGTGGATAGTTGATAAGAAATGGTCTGTGACTGCTTTATGGTCTTCTGCTAGCTCTAGCATTTCTGCAGTGGTATCCTTTTATTCCAAGTCAGTTTACTAAAAATACACATTCGACATTTAAATGAACTCCTGACTTCACCTGTGTGCTGATTGTGTTGTTTGTGTTGTGCTTTGAAAACAACTCTCCATCTAACCTCCACCCTGGTTATTTCTGGTTCCAGCCGCCTATGGAGGAAGGAGGACGCCGAAGACACTCATCCAGTGGGGACGGTCGCCGCCGGCACCCCTCTCAGCCCTCCAGTCGGCCCCACAGCCAGGCCAGCTCAGGCCCCAGCCCCGCTCCCACCACCCAAGGCCCCGCAGCCAGGGATGATGCCAAACCCATCAACCAGAAAGCCCCCACCCCAGCCGCTGATCCCGCACCAGGTGCCAAGACACTGAAGTAACTCCACAAACACGCAGGCCCACACGGATCAACTCAACCACGTCTGCAAGTCGCTGGTTCTCTCTGCGCCACAGGATGGGGGAGGGGGTGTCCAGTTCTTCATTCAAGCATGAGAATATATTTTTTTCCCCCTACAATGACTTTTGAATGAGAAATAAGGAAGACAAATAATTAATATGGCTCGGTTTATAAATTAATTCTAAGTTTTTGAGAAAAAAAAATGCCTTTTTGTCTTGATGAGGCAAGGAATTGATGAGGTGTCAAACACTTTTTTTTTTCTTTTACATATCATTGCCAGTCCACACGGTGGACGGCTCAATGATGATTTGTTACCATTGAAATTTTTCTTTATTTTTTTCTTTTTACTATTTTTACATTTTCATGTTGACCCCCCTCTCTGTCTGGGACCCCTGTTCGATCGTCACTGTCCTGCTGGCTGAAAGATATTTGATTCCTCCCCCAGATCTCAGATTTATGATTATTATTTCTTCGGCATGTGGTGAGACTTGGAAATAGTTTGAACAAGACTGAGCATCTGAAAGCCCCGTTAGCGGCCACACTGGAGGCCTTGCTGCTCCTGACATCCAACCGGACCAAAGTGGTTTGAACCGAGCGACTGACATTTCCATCTGCAGAGCCCCCGGTGCTCCCAGTAGAGGGGCTAAAAATTAAAAAATATTTGATTTACTTTATGGCTGGACATTGAGGGGAAAATATTAAAGAACCAAAAGATAAAGAGAGTGAGAAAAAAAAAGACTTGTACCAATCCCTCAGTATGGACACGATCATTGAAAGTTGCCTTATTTTAATGGTTTTACTGCTTCTAACTTGTGCCCGCCACCTTATTGTCGATTGTACAGCATTGAAATCACCCATATATCTGGTCACCATTTCCAGCAGAGGCCACTAGGTGGTGCTGTGTCTGCCAAACCGTTTCACAACCCCCCCCCCCCACTCCCCTCCGTCACCTTTTCTGAACTGTCTTCCAAGTGTCATTCGGTCTGTTACAAGTCCTGTAATTCTTCCCTGTGTTTGCAAGTCGTGGCTTTTTGTGCTGAAACAAACCCGGTGGAAGTTTGTCCCTTAAAAAAAAAAACACTTTAGTGGGGTGAAGAGTTGGGAAGGGAGAGTCCCTGATGATCTCCCTTATGGCTGCTTCCTGACTTTCTCTAGCCCCCCTGCCCCCGCACCTCCCCCCTCAGACGAGCTGCATCCATCCGTTCATCCATCCGTTTGACATCCATCCATCAGTCAACCATCAGTGACGATACAGGACTGGAATCATCAATCCGGATTACTTGAAGAAGCGATGGTTATGAAGAGGGCTGTCGTGCTCTGTCGCAGGTGCTCTGGGTGGAGACACTAATGAGGCGCAGACATTTGGCCTCCGACTTCACTGTTAAACTGAAGCTCGCTCGGCCTGATCAGGCCTCGGGCGCTCGCCACCTCTTCCCGTTCCACACTCAGATAACATATATCAGTTACAGGCATATACGCTGACAGGTGTAGTCGCACGCAGGTACATATGTAGCAGCGTGAGCAAGTTGAATGCAGAACACACACACACACACACACACACACACGTCTCAATGTCTTGCCTCGCTGTGGACAGAAATTTAAGACTGGACTCTGTTCTGTCGTCACGCTTCCTACAGTCAACCGTGTGGATAATGAAACCTTTATCCAGCTGGAGTACTGATGATATCAAATAGAAGAGTGAATCTTTCTTTCTCCACTAATGTAAATGTGAATTTGACAGATGAAGAGAAATGAATACAGCTCCCTGCTACTTGTTTTATTGTTTATAGAACAGATTATATATTTGCCTTACATGTGTACGTACTCTAACTTTTTTTTTTTTTTTTTTTTTAAATGGTCTCATGATTATCTTTTAATGCTTTTTAATTTCAATTTGCAGTGTTTTCTAGTGTTGTTGTGATGATGGAGGTGGGATTTATGTCAGGCTGTTCAAAACATCTTTGGATTTCAGAAACGGGAACATAATTTACAACACAAAAGGGAAAGATAACATCAGGACGTCAACGGGTATTCAGTGCAGAAACTTAATTTGTAAGCTTATAGTGTTTCATGTTGAAATCAGTTAATTTGCTCTTTTTTTTTCTTTAGTGAAGATGTTTTTGCCAAGATGACAGCAGAATTTCTAAGAGCAAACTCAAACTAATTAACAAATCTTAAACCTCCTGTTTTTTTTTTTCTTTAGATAAACATTGGGTCTGCAAAGTCTAAAACGCATAGAAATGATTTGATTTGGGGATTTAAGACATTCACAAAATTCTGGAAAAAAAAACTTTTGAGTCTTAATATACATA
Source organism: Epinephelus lanceolatus (assembly GCF_041903045.1). Lineage (NCBI taxonomy): Eukaryota > Metazoa > Chordata > Actinopteri > Perciformes > Serranidae > Epinephelus > Epinephelus lanceolatus. The sequence continues at coordinate 38,654,329 of NC_135744.1, read as the reverse complement.
TGGATATCCAGATGCTTAGTGAAATGACCCACTTTCTGTAACATGCTGCAATGTTTGTTGCAAGCCTTTTGCCCCAGAGTGATGAAATGTTAACTGTCAAACAGCCCAGTCACATGAGTAAAAAAGTTCATTTGAGGAGTTAAGAGTTTGGAAATTGCCTGACATTTTTTTTTAAATCAAACTGTATTGGACATCTCTGTTTTTTTTGTTTTATTTTGTTTTTGTTTTTTAAGTCTTTGTCCTTTTGCGTAATAATAATTCAGCCTGTTGGTTGAAGTTCCAGCAGAGTGGAGGTCCTGTCAGTGTTTCAGTTTCTTCCTTTAAATCCACAACTGTTGGTAAAAATGAAAATGCAAAGCAAAGCTGTACTTGCTTTTTTTTTTTTTTTTTTTCCTTTATTGTTTTGTTGCTTCATCTTCAGGGAGATTTGGATCAGTTTCAGAGGCTTACAGTCGATGCATCAAAGTGTTTACTAGAGGTTTAAATACAGAAAAAAAATCAGAGCTACAAAATATTCAGAAAAGAAGAAACTTGTGCATTTCCCAAAACCAGCAAACGCCTTTGAATGGGTGAGCTGGTGTGTGGCTACAGACATGGCAGTCTGCCACTAGGGGGTGGGCCTTCTCCCTGGGACAGTCGCATGATCCCTCCCTCTAATGTGATCATCACCTGCCATCACCTGTCACCGGACGTTCGGGGGTTTCAGGTGTTTGGGGAGTTTTCAGCCTTCTATCAGCATAAAAAATGCTGCTAGGTGTCCAAACAAACTCTAGGGGGCACCGCACCCTCTGCTTGTCAGTTTTACACAGACTTGGCCAGCGGGCCGGACACTGGAGGGATGAGTAATGGATGTGGGGAGGGAGAGAGGAGAAAGGAAAGAAAGAGCCCAACTGGGATTTGTGATGTCGCTCAGAGGAATATGGCTGGTTATGATGTCTGGAGACTGAAAAAAAGGACAAATTTCCATAAAGCCATATGAATAAGAAATAACTGTATATGAACCATTAAAATAGTTCATTACATTACTATATCCTAGGCTTGTCATGAGGAAAAAAAGATGAAAATAAGGAAAAAAGGAACAAAAAAATATATAAAATGGAAAAATGTAAAATACTTGAATGAGATCTTGTATTATAACATTTAATATTCATAATATCTGCTTTGTAGGCTGATGTGATTCGCTATTAGTGTTATTTGTAATTTGTAGTAATTATGCTTTTCCTTAATAAAGAAAAAAAAACACAAAACGGACAAAAAAACCTCAAACACTGGCTTCTGAGTGGTTATTTTTGTCATGTGTGAGACTGAATGAGTGAACTTTGCAAAGAAACTAACAAAGCCAGATGTCTGTTTTTTAGGCTCATGTTAACCCTTAGTAATGTCTATCTAGCAGTGTGAATAGTTCAAGGTTTTGTTATTGTTTTGAAGGAGTTGATCATTTCTGTTGTGTCCAGGGTTTCCACAGGGTGTTTTTAACACACTATATTTTGACTGTGGTATTCCTTCTTTTGACAAATTAAACAATGACAAGTTTTCCAACACTGAAATTTTGACATACCATGATTCTGAGTTTTTTGGATACACAATACTGACTTCTTAAACCATGTTATTCAACATATACCATGAGTTTTTCAACATACTAAACTATGGCTTTTTTCAACCTATTAACTATGACTTTTTTTCAACACACTATACCATGACCTTTTTCAACATACCAAACTACAACTTTTTTCAACATACTAAAGTATGACTTTTCAACACACTATACTATGACTTTTTTCAACACACTATGACTTTTTTCAACATACTATACTATGACTTTTCAACATACTATACTATGACTTTTTTCAACATACTATACTATGACTTTTCAACATACTATACTATGACTTTTCAGTATACTATACTATGACTTTTTTCAACATGCTGTACTATGACTTTTCAACATACTATACTATGACTTTTTTCAACATGCTGTACTATGACTTTTCAACATACTATACTATGACTTTTCAACATACTATACTATGACTTTTCAGTATACTATACTATGACTTTTTTCAACATGCTGTACTATGACTTTTGAACATACTATACTATGACTGTTTTCAACATGCTTTACCATGACCTTTTTAACATACTAAATTATGACTTTTCAAGACACTATAAGATGACTTTTTTACAACATACTATACTATGATAATTATTCACAATTGTGGAGGTTATACTATACTATCATGATATTTCATTAATTTAGGCGACATGCAATACTATGATGATATTTCATGATTTTGGACGACACTGTACTATGACGATATTTCATGATTTTGGACGACATACTATGCTATGACAATATGTCATTATTTTGGACGACATGCTATACTATGATGATATTTCATGATTTTGGACAACATACTATACTATGATGTTTTTTCATGATTTTGGATGACATACTATACTATGACGGATTTTCACGATTTTGGACAACATGCTATACTATGACGATATTTCACGATTTTGGACGACATGATATACTATGACGGATTTTCATGATTTTGGACTACATACTATGCTATGATGTTTTTTCATGGTTTTGGACGACATGCTATACTATGATGTTTTTTCATGATTTTGGACGACATGCTACACTATGACGAATTTTCATGATTTTGGACTACATACTATACTATGATGTTTTTTCATGATTTTGGACGACACGCTATACTATGACAATATTTCATGATTTTGGACTACATACTATACTATGATGAATTTTCATGATTTTGGACGACATGCTATACTATGATGTTTTTTCATGATTTTGGACTACATGCTATACTATGATGTTTTTTCATGATTTTGGACGACATGCTATATACTATGACGAATTTTCATGATTTTGGACGACATACTATACTATGATGTTTTTTCATGATTTTGGACGACATACTATACTATGATGTTTTTTCATGGTTTTGGACGACATGCTATACTATGACGAATTTTCATGATTTTGGACGACATGCTATACTATGACGAATTTTCATGATTTTGGACAACTTGCTATACTATGACGATATTTCATGATTTTGGACGACATGCTATACTATGATGTTTTTTCATGATTTTGGACGACATGCTATACTATGACAATATTTCATGATTTTGGATGACATGCTATACTATGACGAATTTTCATGATTTTGGATGACATTTTGGATGACGATATTTCATGATTTTGGACTACATACTATACTATGATGAATTTTCATGATTTTGGACGACATGCTATACTATGATGTTTTTTCATGATTTTGGACAACATGCTATACTATGATGTTTTTTCATGATTTTGGACGACATGCTATACTATGACAATATTTCATGATTTTGGACGACATACTATACTATGATGTTTTTTCATGAACTTGGACGACCTGTTATAATAAGATGATATTTCCCGATTTTGGATGACATGCTATACTATGATTATTTTTCATGATTTTGGATGACATGCTATACTATAATGTTTTTTCATGATTTTGGATGACATGCTATACTATGACGACTTTTCATGATTTTGGACGACATGCTGTACTATGATGTTTCTTCATGATTTTGGACGACATGCTATACTATGACGATATTTCACGATTTTGGATGACATGCTTTACTATGATGACTTTTCATGATTTTGGACGACATACTATGCTATGATGACTTGTGATGATTTTGGATGACATCCTATACTATGACGTTTTTTCATGATTTTGGACGACATGCTATACAATAGTGTTTTTTCATGATTTTGGACGACATGCTATACTATGACGCATTTTCATGACTTTAGACGACATGCTATACTATGATGACTTTTCATGATTTTGGACGACATGCTATTCTGTGACAATATTTCATATTTTTGGACTGCATACTATACTATGACGAATTTTCATGATTTTGGACGACATGCTATACTATGACGATATTTCATGATTTTGGACAACATACTATACTATGATGTTTTTTCATGATTTTGGACGACATACTATACTATGATGATATTTCATGATTTTGGACAACATACTATACTAAGATGTTTTTTCATGATTTTGGATGACATACTATACTATGACGGATTTTCATGATTTTGGACAACATGCTATACTATGACGATATTTCATGATTTTGGACAACATACTATACTATGACAAATTTTCATGATTTTTGGACGACATGCTATACTATGACGATATTTCACGATTTTGGACGACATGATATACTATGACGGATTTTCATGATTTTGGACTACATACTATGCTATGATGTTTTTTCATGATTTTGGACGACATGCTATACTGTAACGAATTGTCATGAGTTTGGAAGACATGCTGTACTATGATGAATTTTCACGATTTTGGATGACATGCTATACTATGACGGATTTTCATGATTTTGGACGACATGCTATACTGTGACGAATTTTCATGATTTTGGATGACATGCTACACTATGACGATATTTCATGATTTTGTACTACATATTATACCATGATGTTTTTTCATGATTTTGGACGACACGCTATACTATGACAATATTTCATGATTTTGGACGACATACTATACTATGATGTTTTTTCATGATTTTGGACGACATGCTATACTATGACAATATTTCATGATTTTGGACTACATACTATACTATGATGAATTTTCATGATTTTGGACGACATGCTATACTATGACAATATTTCATGATTTTGGACGACATACTATACTATGACGAATTTTCATGAACTTGGACGACCTGATATAATATGATGATATTTCCCGATTTTGGATGACATGCTATACTATGATTATTTTTCATGATTTTGGATGACATGTTATACTATGATGTTTTTTCATGATTTTGGACGACTCGCTATACTATGACAATATTTCATGATTTTGGACTACATACTATACTATGATGAATTTTCATGATTTTGGACGACATGCTATACTATGATGTTTTTTCATGATTTTGGACGACATGCTATACTATGACGACTTTTCATGATTTTGGATGACATGCTATACTATGATGTTTTTTCATGATTTTGGACTACATGCTATACTACAATGTTTTTTCATGATTTTGGACGACACGCTATACTATGACAATATTTCATGATTTTGGACTACATACTATACTATGACGAATTTTCATGATTTTGGACGACATACTATACTATGATGTTTTTTCATGATTTTGGACGACATGCTATACTATGACGAATTTTCATGATTTTGGACAACATGCTATACTATGACGAATTTTCATGATTTTGGACTACATACTATACTATGATGAATTTTCATGATTTTGGACGACATGCTATACTATGATGTTTTTTCATGATTTTGGACGACACGTTATACTATGATAATATTTCATGATTTTGGACTACATACTATACTATGATGAATTTTCATGATTTTGGACGACATGCTATACTATGATGTTTTTTCATGATTTTGGACTACATGCTATACTATGACGAATTTTCATGATTTTGGACGACATGCTATACTATGATGTTTTTTCATGATTTTGGACTACATACTATACTATGACGAATTTTCATTAATTTGGACGACATGCTATACTATGATGAATTTTCATGATTTTGGACAACATGCTATACTATGACAATATTTCATGATTTTGGACGACATGCTATACTATGACAATATTTCATAATTTTGGACTGCATACTATACTATGACGAATTTTCATGATTTTGGACGACATGCTATACTATGACGATATTTCATGATTTTGGACAACATACTATACTATGATGTTTTTTCATGATTTTGGACGACATACTATACTATGATGATATTTCATGATTTTGGACAACATACTATACTATGATGTTTTTTCATGATTTTGGATGACATACTATACTATGACGGATTGTCATGATTTTGGACAACATGCTATACTATGACGATATTTCACGATTTTGGACGACATGATATACTATGAAGGATTTTCATGATTTTGGACTACATACTATGCTATGATGTTTTTTCATGATTTTGGACGACATGCTATACTGTAACGAATTGTCATGAGTTTGGAAGACATGCTGTACTATGATGAATTTTCACGATTTTGGATGACATGCTATACTATGACGGATTTTCATGATTTTGGACGACATGCTATACTGTGACGAATTTTCATGATTTTGGATAACATGCTACACTATGACGATATTTCATGATTTTGGACTACATACTATACTATGATGAATTTTCATGATTTTGGACTACATACTATACTATGATGTTTTTTCATGATTTTGGACGACATGCTATAATATGACAATATTTCATGATTTTGGACTACATACTATACTATGATGAATTTTCATGATTTTGGACGACATACTATACTATGATGTTTTTTCATGATTTTGGACGACACGCTATACTATGACAATATTTCATGATTTTGGACTACATGCTATACTATGATGTTTTTTCATGATTTTGGACGACACGCTATACTATGACAATATTTCATGATTTTGGACGACATGCTATACTATGACGAATTTTCATGAACTTGGACGACCTGCTATAATAAGATGATATTTCCCGATTTTGGATGACATGCTATACTATGATTATTTTTCATGATTTTGGATGACATGCTATACTACGATGTTTTTTCATGATTTTGGACGACACGCTATACTATGACAATATTTCATGATTTTGGACTACATACTATACTATGACGAATTTTCATGATTTTGGACGACATGCTGTACTATGATGTTTTTTCATGATTTTGGACGACATGCTATACTATGACAATATTTCATGAACTTGGACGACCTGCTATAATATGACGATATTTCCCACTTTTGGATGACATGCTATACTATGATGATTTTTCATGATTTTGGATGACATGCTATACTATGACGATATTTCATCATTTTGGATGACATGCTATACTATGATGAATTTTCATAATTTTGGACGACATGCTATACTATGACGAATTTTTTATGATTTTGGGACGACATGCTATACTATGACGATATTTCACGATTTTGGACAACATGCTATACTATGACAATATTTCATGAACTTGGACGACCTGCTATAATATGACGATATTTCCCGATTTCGGATGACATGCTATACTATGATTATTTTTCATGATTTTGGACGACATGCTATACTATGACGGATTTTCATGATTTTGGACGACATGCTATACTATGACTAATTTTCATGATTTTGGACGACATGCTACTATGGCGAATTTTCATGAATTTGGACGACATGCTATGCTATGACGAATTTTCATGATCTTGGACCATATGCTATACTCGGACGAATTTTCAGGATTTTAGACGACATGATATACTATGACGGATTTTTCATGTTTTTATTTGTTTCAATGCTTTTTAGCTTTTTTCACCATAGTACACTATGACTTTTCGAGGTGATTTTTTGACACTACTATACAATGACATTGATCAACATACTCCAGTGTGCTATGCTATGACTTTTCAACATGCTATACTGAGTTTTTTCAACATCCTATAAGTTATTTAAATGTTTTCAACTTTGAGTTTTTTCCATCATACTATGATATTTTTTGACATGATATACTATGCCATTCTTTTGAGGTTATTCTAGATACTATACCTTGACTTTTTTTTGACATACTATACTATGAGTTTTTTTTTTCCAAATACTATACTATGGCTTTTTTCGGAATGCTGTAGTATGAAGTTGCTGAGGTTTTTTGACAAGTGTGTGCATGTGTTATAGGGAACAGGAATGTTTTTTCCTTTTTCTCGTATATTACTGATTACTCTTTATAATAAACTTTGCATTGGGTTAGTCACTCAGTAAATTCTGTGGTGCTTTGTTCCCATCCCTTGTATCTGGATTACGTTGCATCGATACAGTGATTTCTTTTCTAGAAAGGAGTTATCATAAAGACTGTTTAGTTGTGCTATCCTACAATCAATTTACAGTAAATATATGTTTAAGTTTGTTACTTAGGTTAATAGGTTAGAACTCAAAGTGGCGATGCGGTCTTTAAGTATAAGAAAAGGGTCTTAAAAAAGGTCTCTGAAAAGGTATTAAATTAAACTTTCAGGGTCTGGTATATACCCTGCTGTCCATGTAGAGAGGAAAAAAGAAAGAAATGACACACATCTCTTTTTTAAAATGTTTTAATATTAAACAGTCCAGTTGAAATATTAACATTGTATCGATCACAGAAGGAGATCTCTTTTTCAACATTCATGTCTTTTTATACAACCATTAATGAGGCCTCCTGTAATACCTTAAGACATTACAATCAAAAATATGTTTAAATGTCACTGAAATGAAAAGTGTTTAAGTATCTTCTGTCTGAGCAGCAAGTGGATGTAGCAGGAGAGTCTGGACTGTGAACTGTAAGTGCTGTTACTAAACATTCCTTAAAATACAAAATATGTTTACAAGAATTAATACAAGATCAATGTGCATGCATTTATAATGGACTCCACTAACGTTAAAGCTACAGTGGAAGAATGGATAAAGAAAATCCATGAAATCTGCATGTCTAATAAAGTGCAATCTTTCTACTTGGGAAAATAAAAAGTGAAATTGGTGGCCACTGAAAGCGGGCAAACATTTGCAATCAGAAACGGATCAAGAGCTTATCTGGATTAAAATAATTAAAATCTAATAATCACTAAAGATTGGGAACCTTATCTTCCCATATCCCAAGTTTGGCAAGGCCTGAGGTTAAAGGTCAGGGGTCACAGGTCATCAGTGGCCCTTCTTGGGATTGTCAGGGATGCTCTCGTTTAGAGGGGTGAGACTGGTGAGCAGGGTGTGGCGTTCATACTGCTTGGTCTGCCTAAATTTGGTGTCAGTGCCGTGAAGCCGATCCAGGAAGCCAAAGACCCCGAAACACTGGTTGAACCTGAAACCAGGAAGGACGTGTGACTACAACTGTTAAATTTATCTACAAACAAGAATGTATTTTATAAGGAAAACAACAAAATAATAATAATGTTTAAAAAAATTATGACATGGGATCTGTGTTGTCTTTGTTGTCATTTTCCGATTTACAGGAATCAAGAGTCAAAACGTCATCCACTAACAAGTCTCCAGAGCTTGATGTATCTTAGAGAGAGCTCCATTGGTGTCCAAAAACTATTAAAAACATATCTATGAGCCACACTACTGCACTTGGTGACATGTAACTACATTATGATGCAGTTTATTTGAGTCAGTCCCCCATACATTGTAATGCTGATCCCAAATGCTGACTACAGCACAAAATGTGGATTAATCCGCAGCTGAAAATAGTCCCCAAGAAATGCGCTTTTTTCTCCTGAGTAACATTTGCTAAAAACTACAGTGACCAGCTATTTTAATAAATTATTTAGCCTTTTTTAAATTAAAAATGAAAGTATATATTTGTGACCCATTTTAAATATTCACATCTTCAGTAGAAATAAGGCTGAGAGCCACATATAGAGTAAAGAAGAGTATGGAGAGACAGACTAACTCATTGTTAGTTTTGGTATTTTCTGTGGAATTTGTTGACAATAACGTATGAAATATAGTCGGCTCTTGAAGTGAAAAAATAACTACAGGTCATAGTGAATTCCTAATAATGACCTCGATTTTTACAAATAAAAGTTCAACAGATGAATAACGAAAAAGAGAAAGCACTCTCAAAAGAGTGGGCAGGTGGACTCACCTGAGATGGTGGAAGTCATGAAACTCAGGGGAGGGCAGGAAGGGGAGATGGTATCCACAATGGGAGATGGTGGTGCTGATCAGAGCCAGGCAGTACCACAGGCAGGTAGTGGTCAGGTGGGATCCCAGGATCACCGGCCCAATTGCCACCGGCAGCATGTTGGAGATCTAGTGGCAATGAAAAGAAAGAAACTGATTTTAGTGGAAAATCCAGCAAACATTGACAGTAAAATATCTACTGCAATGCTCAAATCTACAGAGATCAAGACATAGACATATAAAATAAAATGATAAGCGGGGAGAGGGTGACTCACCACATGCTCCAAAGGATGAGCATAGATGGAGACGACTCCAATGGGAGCGGTCCACTCATGGTGCTGTTTGTGGAAATGCTTGTAAAGGCTGGGATGGTGGAACAGCCTGAGAGAGAAGACGATAAAGATCTTAATAAAACACCATGAAGTTATCCACTGATACATTTTTGACAACAAGACTGAGAATCTACAGCCATGCTACTGGCTCTGTGAGACTGTACTTCGGCACACATTGGCAAAGTTTTCCGTCCTTTCTCCAAGAAAACCGTTTCTGACAGAAAGCTATTAATTTTAACCCAAACCAAGACTTTTATACCTATCCTTCACCAAGAAATCCCTTTCTCATAAGAGGTACATGGTGCTTTGAGCTAAATACTAATATCAGCATGCTAAAATGCTCACAGTGCCAAAGGTAACAGAATCAGGTTCATGGCACAGAAGGTTTTCACATATGAGGTCTTTGCCTTGGTGTAACAACAAGCAAAGGTCAAGCGTAATAAATATATTTATATATAGTTTTGCAGCCAAGGAAATAGAAAAATAAAAACTTTGACCTAATGATGTCACTAGGTAAAAGGTCATTACTTTAATTATTACTTTTTGTATTTTCTTTCTGACCCCTGATTAAATATTTTAGCAATATACAGTACCTGTATTTTTGTTTTCTTTCCATTTACATCCTTGACTCTTACCACTAGGTGGCAGTAATGTGTAAAGTTCAGTATTTCAGTGACACCTGAATCTCTAATGAGGAAGAAGTGGCCCTTTTCACTGCGGAGACATTTGGGCATGTCACAGTAGGATAAGCACAAGTGTAAATAATACAATTAAAGGTCCAAACCTGTGTGAATAGTAAAACATTACTTCCTCCACTAAGGAAAAGAAAGCCAGCTCCATCAGGGCCCAGTGGAAGGTGGGCAGCTCAGGGTCACAGGGGTTCCCTCTCAGGATCATCAGGTGGTAAGCCGCAACCACCATGGACCCCGAGATGAAAACCTGGTTAAAGAGGACGGTCTTCAACGCATGGCGAAGCTTAGCTGGATCCACCTGGAGGACAAGGGAGGAGTCAGACAGACGTCAAAACCAGATGTAATCTCAAAAAGTATGCATTTCTTGTGTCTAGTGACAAAAATATTGAATTTATATAATACTGCATTAATGTGGCATAGATTTGCATTTGAGGTCATACGGAAAGTGTATTTTAAAAGCTAAATTCCATATAAAATTTTGGAAAAAAAGGAAAAAAATTCACTGAAACAAACAAACCTTATTCTTTATGGGTTTAATATGATTATTTCTCTCATCTTGATCTGATTTTTTCTATTCTATTACATTCTACCTTGATCTTCTCGTTTGACACATTTATCAATTTTTATGTACATGTAAAAAACTTTGTTATAAAGATGACTGCAATTAAAAAGTAATTCAAAAAAATAATATGATTTACTGTTTAAGTAGTTCAGTGCATGTAGTGATGGCGACACTTGATCTCTTTAAGGCATTTCATAAGATTCTTTGTGGCTTTCATTTAGCAGGTTTTAAATAAAGATATAACAAAGACGTGCATGTTGACAGGTCAGAGTTGATACTCCAACTCAAAAAGTAGCAGTTTGTAACTTATCATCTTAACAACAATGCAAATAAGCAGATGGAAGCTTTCTGTCTCAGCTGAGAAATATCTCCAGATTGTATGTAAATAACAAACTTGACTTTTCACCAGTAATCTTTGGACCCTGGCTGTAAACACATGGGCATATCATGATGACCTTTTCCATGTGTTTGGGTGAGCATGTGTGTGTGTATGGAGCACACACAAATTAACCTTTGCACAGTTACAGTTAGGGATGCACTGATCCCGATCCACTACTGATTTGTGTGTGTGTTTTGTTTTTATTGCGTGTTATGTGCTGTATGTGTTCAGAATATGTGCCGGGTCCCAGGAAGAACAGTGGCAGCTAATAGGGATCCTAAACTAAACTATTATTGGATATTGAGCCAATACTGACTCAGACAGCTCAGCCGGATATCGGTGACAACAGAGCTGATCTGTTCAACTCCATGTTTACAGTTTCAGCTGCTATGTTATTTTATAGTGGATTTTCATTTCCTGTTTGCCCAAAACATTTACAAAGAATTTTAATTCCTGTTTATGTTTAATGTTTAGTATCGATCAGGCTTGTCTGCACTAGTTCGTGATTTAATGTTTACATTTGTTCGAATTTTGTGCAGCTGTATTGTTTTATACTGGCATTTTAATGCCTGTTTAAGTTTTGACCAATGTGTTATTTATGTTAATACTGAGGATTTTTTTACCAAGTTGTTGGTGCACAATTTCTTATTTTAATAATAAATAACGATTCAGTAAATTTAAAGGCCGTGTTTTGTTTTGGTTTTTTTTTATTACATTTCATTTAAAAACTTGAGAAAGCGATGTTTCAGTCAAGCCTGATGTTCATGTTCTTACATATAAAAGAATAGCCACTTCTACACAGTGAGGCATACAGCTCATCAATTAAACACTGGATCACAACTAAGTATCAGCAGACACCCAAAGACCAAGTGTGACTGAAGAAATAGGATTGGTGTATCCCTAGTTGCAGTACAGTACTGTTTTGTAATTTTATGTGTTTACCTGCACAACAACCTAAAGACAGACCTTTTTCACAGCGGACATTTTGACTCGTCAAAGCACAGTTGTTACTTATAACAATAGTGATGGCTCCATTTCATTCACAGCGTGACAGTGAGTGAACAAATGGCCATCTGATGATTGGCCAAAGGGCTCTGATATGCAATCCAAATCACTAAATTAAGATATGTAGATAGATTGCTTGATAAGAGTTGTATTGTTGCGACACAACAGCACATCCTGGCTTTGTTTATGACTAATAGGGCTCAGGTTCAGACAGTTCTTATCAGTCACAGGGTTTCATTATCTCAGAGCAGAGAAATGGACTATAGAAGGCCAACAGGACACACACAATGACTCAGCAGATTAGCTCATTATAGGTGATATAAAGTTTTATGGTTGACATCATCTTATTTCCACCGATTACAGCAAAATATAAATGTTCTGCAAATTTATGTCGCCCCATAACATGCTGCATCTCTGGCAGTATATTCAGAGACAACACTTTACATGATGGATGGGTTATGGATGTAAATCAACCTTAAACTGACTGTTTTTATTCTGCCAATGAATATGAGGTGTATGCACTGTGTGTTTCTGGTTATAGTCTTTGGAAGGTAATCAATAAGATGATTACAGTTGGAGTGTAACCTTCCAGCCCTGGCTATCAGTAATGTCAGTCTTTATCTCTCCAGTGTCCATCAACATCTGTTAATCAAACACTGTGAGAAGACTTTGGTCAAACGTTCAGGTGGACATGTAACATCCAAAATACCGAGGGCCGTTCTTTTATATACCTACGCACTACAAAAAATATTGAGATTTTCATTCATTAAAATAGTGTTTATTTTAAAATATATTATTAGTGTTTCTACTGTTGGTGTAAAAGCCTTAAACTGCAAAATGATTACGGATTATGATGTAAAATAATCAAAAGGTAAAAAAAATGTGGATTGTAATTTAGAGTATAATGTACTTTTTTCCTTTCTTTGGTATAGTTGATATTCTGGGTTATCCCTTGGTTAATACAGGATAGGCAAAAATAAGCCTGGGACTTCAGTCTTTTCCTTTTTTGGTTATTAACTGTGAGAAAATATGTGTGAAATAATCTTTGTTTCTCCAGATGTATGTAAGCAAAATAAAAATGTGTTCATTCATTCACTCATTTTGTTTCTTCTGGCAGATAAATGCATAAACTTCTCTCAAAACTGAAGCTGTGATTATTAAAGACCAAAGCATATTCCTAAATCTTATTCACTGTGGCCCAAAATTAATCACAGGAAATAAATTCAATAAACATATCAATAAATGGAGAAATTAATAAAAATATAGATTAATAAATCAATGTGGAAATAAAAGTATGATTAACAATATAAGAAAAATAAAAAATAAATGTGGAAAGAAATATTCATTGTTTATTTCCTTATTACCCATGAATTTGTTTATTTTTTTGAATTGGCAAAATTTAAATTTATTCATCTATTTAGAATTTATCATGCTTTTTAAAATACATTTATTTATTCATATACTCCCTGTGTCATTTCTATAGATCATGATAAATATTGTGATGCTGGCGAAATTAGAAATTTTATCCACAATAAATGTCTAAAATCTTTATGTCTTGTCGAAGAAATTAAGTTATATTAATTCTATTCATCCACTTAGTGATGCAGTTTAACCTATTAAGGTAAGAAGACTGACATTAGATGGATTTATTATCTGTCACTACATCAAATGTCAATAATGCAAATGTTACTGTATCAGAGGTTTAATAGGAAAATAAGGTGAAATCCACAGTATTAGCTGTTCATGCTGTAACGACATTGGTGTAAGAAGTGGAGGTCCACGTAAAGTTAGTATCTCTGTACTCGCAAATACAATATTCCTAGCAGTAATAATAGTGAAGAAGGCTCTACTGGTAGTGGTACTAGTGGTGGTATTAATAGTAAAACAAGAGGAGATGCTCTAACATATCTATTAGAGGACATACCGGGTTATTCTTGTCCACCTGGATGCGGTAGCGGGTGATGAAGGCGGGTTTACCGGTGGTGTCCACCAGCAGCAGCAGACCATTTGTCACCCAGAACGCCAGAGTGGGGACCAACATTGTGCCTGTTGAGAAAAACAAATGCTGCTGTCACAGAATTAAACGATGATGGCAGCGCCTGACGTGGGCCTGAATATTTTAGCCAAGGCTGTACATGACTTTTTCCACAACTTGAGATAAAAAACAAAAATATTTGATGATAAGTGCTGCAAACAACTCACTAATATTTTTAAGAAACGTCTGGCCTTTAGCATTTTCTGATCTGACTATAAAACAGATTGTTTTAACAACTGTCATTTTCACAGATATCAAATAGGATTGCACCTTGTGAGATTAATTTTTTTATTACTTGCGCTTTGCTTTATTGTTTTATCTTAATGTGTATTACATAATCACTTTGGAGGAATGCCTGGCTTACAATAATCGCCCTATCTTGTAAAGCATATTTGTTTGGACTGGCAGCACAGAATGACCTTCATAGATCATATCAGGTTGAGGAACACCTTCCGATGTGCAAAACAGCTGGACAGTTCATGGACAACAGAGTGAGTAAGTGGACACCAGAGGTCATGTCTTGAGGTTATATATCATATGCAGAACTGAACAGCTGTTCTCAATGCTACACAAACATGCTATTTCCTCTGTAGATGAGGTGCTCTTTTGTGCAGTGTCATAACTCTGAAAACAAAGTCCTGTTTGTGTCTCCAAGGGGATGAAACCCTGTGTGTAATCTAATTTAAAGCTACATCAGCAAATATCTTTAAGTACTGTGAAAATTCTAAAATGTTAGAACTGAATACAGGAATAGTTAGAGGGCTATATAGATCTGTAAAGCCACCTATTTCCAAGCCTTTCATAGCAATACAAAGTATGTATTGATTAAAAAAGCAGGTCATTCAGCAGTTATCATGTAGGAGACATACTGCTGTGTGTTTGATTTGGCCTCACAAAGACTGCTCTGTCATGAAAGGTCAGTAGTCTGGTTGGTTGCAACATGTTCTTTTACAGAGCACTTTTTTGACAAGAAAAAAAAAACAAGATGTTATGTAATACCTAAGTAGAACAAAGCAGTTTCATGACCCTCAAAAGTATCGTGCAGTTTCGTCCACAAGTTCTGCCAGAAATCTCCAGAAGCTCCCCAGAATCTCTGAAGATGCCTGGAGGAGGAAATGTTATCAAATGTCAAAGTTCACAAGATTTCTTACATGGCAAAACCAATGTTTATTCTTTTGTACACTTTTTCTAGAGAACTCATCCCACACTTCATGGCTCGTGCACCAGCGAAACAGTTAAACTAAAAACAATAAGTTTGCAATGGCTCACAGCCACCTAGCAGCCACCTAATAATGCCCTAACTACCCAGAAACACTGTAGCAACCATGTACCAAGAACCTCTATATACCCTTGCAATCAAGTATGTTAACATGGACATGAATAACCCCTGTATTATCGGGTTTTTGGAGTATCACGTTTATGTGTTTGAGCATGTAAACACCGAGCTGGAGTACTCAGAAAGAAACTGGGAATATCAAGGGAAAATGAGTAGCCTGATTTCTCTGAGCTCATGTAAACACCATGTCCTGAATATGATCATAACTAGGATAAGCGACATACAACTGCTATTCATGTAACTGCACTCATACTGAACACACAGCCACATCCTGACAAAAACCTTCTGGCAAAAACTTTGTGTCATATCCTGAAATTTAAGTCACGCCATGCCCGCCTATGCAAAACTGTCAGATGGAAAACCTAACTTAACCTGCATGCATTTATTGAGAGAAAAAAAAAAGACCCGGTCTGAGCACCCTGTTTCGAATATTCCCAAAGATAATTAGACCCGATCCAAAATTAGATTAACCCCTGCAGACACTAACAGAGAGAGAACAACAGCAGCAGCAGCAGCACTCTGCACTTTCGCCTGCCACTGCTTGTTTGTTATTGCTGGTGACTGATTATTTTCCAAGACTAATTTTTAGAAGTAACGGAAAGTCCTATTTTTATCTCCTGCACCAACAATGAAACATTCTGTAGCCAAGTGGGTGAGACAGTTATTAACAACTGTCCAAGCAATTTACAGAAAAACTTCACCCACCAAATGACCATTTGTCTATCAATTACTCACCCCATGTAACACTGAAAACTTTGTTTTTCTTGCATGCCACTATGGTGAACGAAGAATCCAAAAACAGAGAAAAATCCTTGATGAATTTAAATGATAGGGTTCCATGATTAAATACAACAAAACTATATCAAAACATCAGTTTACAAACTCTCACATAACTCATACAGCTAGATCTAAGTCTCAGTTATCCAGTCATACGCTTAGTACTTCCCAAACACATGCATTTTCATGAAAAAGTTGTAATTAAAAGCTCTTCCACATTAATCATTTCAGGCACTGATCAGTAGCGTGCCTGCCCTATAATGTGGAAGTGTTTTAACTTGTAAGAATGCATGTGTTTGGGAAGTACTGAGCACACAATTCATTAAATGAGACTTGGATTGAGAGTTTAAAAACAGAAAACAGTATTTTCTCTGTTTTCGGATTCTTCGTTCACCATGGAGGCATGTGAGAAAAAAAGTTTTCTTCACAAATTCAAAATAACAGTGATTGATATACTTTTTATCATTTGGAGGGTGAAGTATTCCTTTAATATCTATTAATTAAAATATAATTAATCTGTTAAATAGGGTACTCATTTTCTGAAATATTTTTGCTGTGGAGATAATGATGTACATGATGGTGATCATCACCACACCTGACCGACTGGACCAAGTATAATTTGGACCCAATCAGACTGTCCAGTCCTGCTTAATACTGGTGTGATGATTCCCATCCACTTCTCTTCTTTCCCTTAGCTGTTCTTTTTTTATTGCACACTGATGTAAGACCCTGCGACACTGCCCCTCCTCAGGTTCATCTCAAGTTCATGTCAGACAAGCTATTCGTTTGTTGTATTCTAACACTACAAACTGTAAGGTAATCCTACCATGTCAGCGAGTTGCCAAATGCAGCCAAGAACAAGATTCCAGATCCGATGACAACCGCAGCTTTCTTCACAGAGTCCCACAGTCCTCCAGGGCCCTCCTGCGCAGAGAAAAAGCAACAATGGTGTATGTATGAATCTCTCTGTTATACTCTGATGAGACAGTGCAATCTCACCATGCTGAGCTACATCAGAAACAGCTTACGGTGTGGAAATGTCTCTAAAACAACAGTGAGGATGGCAGCACTGTGGCGTCTTAGGTCTATTCTGTTAACAGTGATCTACACAGACAAAGAAGATTTTAAGGCTTATGTTTCCATAAGGACGAGGCATTTGGCACCCTGGGACTGAATAGAGATAACACACCTTAATAAAGAAAGTGAGACTGAAGAGAAAAATAAATCAGGCAGCAGGAGAGAAACCCTCGTGTGCCTCTGAGTCCTTGTGTATCTTAAAGGAATACTTCACCCACTAAATGACCATTTGTAAATCAGTAGGTCATGTTGTGTTACCTTGAATTCATGAAAAAAACTTTGTTATTCTCCTGTGCCTTCACGGTCAATGGCGAACATTTTGATGAACTGACAGCAAAACTATATCAAAATATTCATTTACAAAGTCTCATACGAGTGCTGCAGTATAACCCAAGTCTCATTAACTAGTCATATGTTTGGGGAGCACTGAGCATACGACGGCATTAATGAGACTTGGATTATACTGCACGAGTTGTGTGAGAGTTTGTATGCTGATGTTTTGATGGAGTTTTGCTGTATTTTCTTTTTTTGTTTTAAGATATTTTTTGGGCAGTTTTGCCTGTAATTGATAGGAAAGTCAAGTGTGAAAGGGGGAGAGAGAGCGGGAATGACATGCAGCAAAGGGCCACAGGCTGGAGCTGAACCCGGGCTGCTGCGGCAACAGCCCTGCACATTGGGCGCCTGCTCCATCCACCAAGCCACCGTTGCTCCAGTGTATTTTGTATTTTTAATCAAAGAAAGAGTCACGTCACATGATTATTCCCACAATAACCTAAATACTGCACTTGTTTGCCTGAAAATATAAATACAGGGAACATGGTGTACAGAAACAGGCAGAGCCATATTAAATGGCTGTGAAATTGAAATGTGAAATTTGAATGAGGACAGTGTTGACTGCACAGTAAATACATTTTAGATTAAGGTTTTCCCCATGTATGCCTTTTAATATTGGATGTGCTGAAAAGAAAATGTATTTCAGTGTGACCATCACAGATTTAAACAAATTTTGTGTCTCTTACAATAAATTAATTTAAATTTATTTCGATTTTTTACTTTTATCTCAAATATTTCATGTTAAATATGTCCAACGAATCCATGGTGCATTTAGTAAGAGCAAAATCTGAGCCAGCCACGCTGAGAGAAAACTGGATCAGTTCACTCAGCGGGAATTAAGTCCAGGGATTGATGTCACATTCACCAGACCTTCTAAAATGCCAGCTTTTACCCCGGCTGCCCTTTGCCCAGCCATGGCAACAGTGGGAACAATGATACTCAAACAGCTACTGACACTGATGCATCCTTGGACATCTATCCTTATGAGGACATTTAGTTCTCTAAGCAATCTGTAGTCTTCATCCCCAAACACACTGTCAATATTTTTCCACTACAGTAAACTGCACTCTCTCATAACTCTCCTTAACATTTTTTTATTATTATCTGCATGACCGATTATTTGCCATCTTCTCTTAGTTCCTTGCAGGTCTCCACAAATTTACACATGAGGGAAGAAATGCAACTTGTCAGGTCGAGCCTGTCCCCAAGAGCAACACAGAAAACAGGACAAAAGGGAGGTGCAAAGTTTATATAACAGGTATTTTAACAGCAAAGCACATGTGCTACAAAGTGCGCAACAGAGAGGCAACACAGATAAATACAGAGTGGACAACATGAGAGGTAAAAATACAGAAAAATTAGACACTTTTAGGGAAGTATAAAGGTTTATTAAAGGCATGATCTCTGGTTTGGAAAAAAACATTATTTAAAAATTGTTTTAAGTCTTTGAGGCTTGAAAATAAATGTAAAACTTGCAATATATTAGCAGTGACAAAAAGCTGGGGGTCACCACTGGGTTTGCAACATTTTATACCTTTTCTCACGCTAAAATAATATTTATAATAATATAATATATATATATATTTATAATATATATAATAATCCTGAATTTTATCATTTTCATGCCCCAAAATGTGCAAGGATTCTGTGTTTCTTGGGAGGATGTCAGAGACTTTGATGCAGACAGTTAAAGGAATCTATACGAGCACTTTAACTATTTAAATGTATAAAATGATTTGTGGCTCATACCCTCAATTGAAATATATAGGATGATAAATTTTATTAACTAGTAGTGGTCTGGAAGAAGCTGTAATCATACAGTGGATGGCACTGAAGGGATAGCATTTCTATTAAACATCCAAACACCTAATTACGTTTATAATAAAACTGAAAAAATGTTCATGATTATTGAGGAAAATAACTGAACCTATAAAATACATAACATCCACACGTGCTCAATACCTTTTCTTTCATGAGATACAACAGAGGTTAACAGATCGCATTATTATTTGCCCATTCTCCAAGGTGAATAAACCCTGCCACCCTCCAAAGGGTTGTGCCCGTTGGCTGTGACTCATCATATTGTGTTAATGCTGACCCGCCCTAATTAGATCATCTATATTGTTTACTTATGTAACAGCACATCACGGTGTTCAGTCATAAAGGTGCTTTTTGTTCTTACCTGTCTGCTGCTGCCTGTCATGGTACCGCCCCTCGTGTCTGTAAGCACAATAATAAATACACTGTAAACTCTTTATTGTTTATTCTCCAGGTAGAATTAGAACAGATTCATAACCACACACAGCAAGTTTTTAAGGGGGTGAACACATCATCTATCATTACTGATAAATTAAAATAAAATACAATCATATAAAATGATAACAAGATGGGTGATTTTGGGGGGGAAATTGAATATGTGTGCTGTCCCACAATAACTGATGGCAGAAGATTAAAGATTAATGTTCTGCTGGTTATTTTGAAAGGAAGGTGGCCTAATCTCAGCTGACTTGCAAAATAATATCGTGTTTAAAAACCAGATCTTTTGTTTTCCTTTTGTGATGACGATCAAGTTTTTTTCCTTAGTCTAAGAAAATAGCTTTCATTTCTTATTTTCCCACAGTGTGACAAAACTCAGATGTGGCCCCATATACCGGACTACTCCACCAATTAATTTTTTATTTTTTTAAATTTAACAGCCCAACAACAGTCGACTGCTTTTATCTTTCCACGGTACAATAATCATCTGAGTGCTGTGTAGCTTGGTGCAAAATTTACAGCTGGAGGATTATGCGTAATCCTATTATAATACAGTGAGCAATTTTTCCAGTGAAATTCTTGTGGATAAAAACCTGCCCTACATCCACTAAATCTCTCTGTTTGTAGCTGAGCGAGATATGGAAAGTTAAGGCGACGAAAGGAACAAAAAGCATATAGAGATTACAGAAAAGGGCATCAAATTATATTCAAAAATGTATTTTGCTTAGTGTCATGTCACTTCACTGACACTTGATCTTCACAGTGCATAATGACGTATGTGCAGCATTTGACACACAGAGAGGATGATGATGAGTTTGTGACACGACAGCGAGATTAAAAACCAATTTTGGTGCAATATGCAACTTAGAAAAAAGTGATGTGAACCTTGAAACTACTGCAAGTACACCGAGAATTGACTTTCAGTAAACTAGGAGAAATGTTGTTTACACTAGTTCACTTTTTATTCACTTTTTTTTAGTATTTATTTTAGTTTTTATACCTTTTTGTGTGCACTTTATCTTTTACTATTTATTACCTGTCTATTTCTGACTTGACAGAGTGCTTTTTACACAGGAATTATTATGTAACCAGACTGTGCACAGGTCCACAAATGGCACATGATGTTATCTCATCTTTTTTTTTTAGACAGACAAACTATACATACAACATTTTTTTTAACTTAAATTAACTTAACTTAATTTAAAATTTTACTGTGGAAACCCAGCCACAAATTATCACACTAATTATCAATCATATCAGGGTATTTATATGTCTCGAAGTTGGTGTTTTAAACTTTTTAAAAATATATATATTAAAAACAAAAGATATTTTACTAAATAAGAGAGAACTAAGGGCCTTAGGCTACTTGATTTCAATTAAGCTAAATCTATTAAAAATAAATCTAAAAACAGCCTTGACATATCTTAAAATAATGCTGAGCCAAAACAATAAAAGCATGCAGTCATATATGCCACAAATATCGAAACATCACAGTAAAATGGTGGAAAATTGAGACTTTCTTGAAAGAAATCACATATGTAAGCACTTTACACACAGATAAGGAACTGAGCAGTCTTCCACTAACAACAATAACCGATAAAAGGTAACGCTGCTTTGTTTCCGTCACGCAGCCAGTTGTGGGCCTAACTCAACACCAGCTTTTATAAAGTGACAAAAGCCGACTCCAGCGACTTGTTACCGGTCAGAGAAACTCACCGCTGACTCTGGTGTCCACCGTCATGTTTCCTCGCGGTCTCTCCTCGACTCTTCACATGCTTTCAAAACAACCGTGTATTTACAACAGCGAGCCACTTCTGATTGGCTGAATCGTGGTCAGCTGACTCAGCCTGTATGCGGAAGCTGTTTTTCCTCTCTGCCTCTTGCCCACAGAAAACTTGACTGTATTAAGGTTAAGGTTGAGACTCAGCAGGGAGGCTGGGGCGTCAAAGCATGCTGACGGGCACGTTTAAGTGATAAGTGAGAAAAGATTACAGTAGAACATACTCTATTGTAGTTATTGTCTGTTTTATAATATAATGGTGTTCATTCTCAGACAGGAAACCCATATATTTGAAGAAAAACTGGTGAAAGACTTAAATAGTAGTAGCCTAGTGTTATGGTACTTTTATGAGTGTTGAACAATAAAATATTTCACCCATAGCTGGAGCAATTGGTCTACGAATCGATTAGTTGACTGTTAGAAGCCTTAGTGCAGCTGTTTTGATTTTCAATTCATCCCTAAAGTAATTTTTCAAGCAAAAACATCAAACATCATAAAGATTTACTACTTTATTTTGTTTTATAACATCATAAACAGACTGTCGTTAGATTTTGGACCACTGCTCAGACAAAACAAGTAGATTACAAGATGTCCCCTTCGCCTTTAAGAAATTGTAGTTTGGCATCTGTTTATTCTGACATGTCTATAGTCACACATTGCAAATTCCCGTGCTGTAAAATTAGCAATGAGAAAGCATAATAAAGTGGGCTGAGAGGACAATTCAGCTGACATTTTTAGTGTTGGGTATTCAGATTCTGTAGGCTATAACCCGCACATGCTCGGTGCAGTCTGCTCCTAAAAGTGCCTAGTATAAAACGTGTCAGAAATATGCTTTTTAACTTTTTAAAAAAGGCAAATAATTTCCCTAAAACAGCTGGGCACTGTAGTTTTACCTAATGTTACGCAAACAGGAGTAAACAGTGCATTTGTTGGGAACTATCTTCAGCTGCGGATTAATACACATATGGTTCTCTTGTGAGTATTTATAGCAGTAGGAAGATGTCGATGGACCAAAATAAACTACAGTGGCCATATTCATCGCAATGAAGGAAACTCACCCAGTGCAACACTTTGGCAAACTGATGTGTTTTTTTTTTAGTTTTTGGAGAACAATGGGGCTCTGTGGCACAGAGAATAAGATACATCAGGCTTTACAGAGACTCAATTCATTGTTGGTTTTGGTCATTTCATGGTATTTGACAATAAGAAGAACATCCCCAGACTTATCCTTTAAAGCTACTTAAGGGGGAATTAAAGATGGAAAACTGAGTCTCAAGGGGTTCACAAAAGAGCACGTTTCATCTGGAAGCAAGAGGGAAACATTTAGCCTCCTGACACCCTTCCTACAGTTCGCTCCACCAATGAGATCCGTCTCCAGAGCAGCTCGGCCTCCAAAGACATGTTCAGACACAACTCCAACGTGCTGTTCAGTAATAATACACTGTACAGTACAGTACGGCCACTGTAGGGGTAATAATGATGACTCCAGGCTGCACACACGCATACACACAAACACACACTCTGTCCTCTGCCTTCCACTCATCAATGGCATCTCCTTCAGTTATCACTCAACACTCCTTGACACAGATAACCTTCAGGCCTGTCTGCTGCAGCAGCAACATGTGGCTCCCCTATTGCCCATGATTACAGTACAGGGGGTCAGTCCTCCACGATCATTATGTAAAATGAGCGTGACTTTGACCACAGGTGTGTGGATCAGACCCGGAAAACCCCCTTTAATAGATGTAAAGGAGAAGTTAGCATTTCTTACTTTAATCAGGACATTTCCTCCCCTACACAGAGACTTGATTGGGAATTTATACATTAAAATATTTCATTATTGCCTTTATTTAAAATGAAATCTGCGTACGCAATTCATTTCATGGTACCTCTGCATATTTTCTATATTATAAAAGACTATGTGTCATGTCATACCAGCTACATAAAAGATTAATGCTGCACCTCTCGTATCTGTAACCACTATAGTCTAAATATTCTTGAACACACTTTTATTTAGGCACAGCTCTGTGATGGTTGACTGATTGTTACCTCATGTTCTGGGGACATAGATGCTCAAATCTATTCTCATATCACCCAGAAGGGGGCACCAAATATTTCAAATCAGAAAGCTCACTGTGCGTGTGGCGTGAGCAGTGGTTATGAAATTTACCACACACTAAATTAAAATTCTGTTCACAAGATTAGGTGCTATCATTCTGCATGACTGTGTTTCATCATGCATTTTATTTTGAAATTTACTGTACTGACCGGTCTTGTCTTGACATGATTCTTTCATACTAATTATTCTATTATTTACGTTGTATGGGTGGCAGTGAGAAAGCAGACAAGTGATTTTGTTGTACAATGCCACTCTTTCGTCTGGGAAAGTCTATGAAACCTCAGACTAGAAGAACATTTACCTATCATGTGTAACGTTAAATCATAGATGACTATTTTCCATGTTAACTTCAGCTCCAGAATCTTTACTTTGAATGATATTTTATCCTGCACTGACTGAGACAAGATTCATAAATTACAGCCAATGATAAGTGTCACCAGTGATTCACTGTCACCATGTATAATGAGCCAGCAGGTGACTCCTCCTGAATAAAGTGGTGTTTTAATGCACAGCTCAGCTCTGACCTCTAGTGGCAGGCTGTTGCCACTGCATCAGTGTCCTGCAGGGTTTTGGCACACATCTGTCACTTGCCCTCCACATGGATTGGATTGGGATTTCAGTATATCATGACCCATTTTTTTACATGGATGCCTGTGTGTAGTTTCAGGACTATAGTTCCTTCACCTTCAAAATAAAAGTGGAGTGAGGAGGCGACTTATTTAACCGTGCTTTGAGTTAAGAGTTCGCATGGGATTTGTTGATAGCAGGCCTTTTCCACTGCAGACATTTTGACACTTCACAGTAGGAAAAAATCTGGTGTAAATAATATAACGTGTAATGTCTGAATTCCATTTAGCTACCTCAGTTTTAGGGTCCTGGTACTATTCGTACGTCACACTGTCATGGCTTACTGGGACACGTGAATGTCCTGTTGTTAACAGACGAGTCAATAGAGCATGTCAGTGCTAAAAAATAATGAAAGGGCAACTCATAAAGTATTGATTTGAAGAAATTAGTATTTAATCACGGGTTAGTGAGTTTATGTATTTGATTATTTGGGAGAAACCGAAAATTTAAAATTACTAAATGTAATAAGCTCAGAGTCTGATATTTCCACGATGACGTAACTATCCAGAAACATGTAGACCTGCTGCGCTGAACACGCTCTACCTGTGTAGCTTGTGTGTATCATGGGCGTGTGAGTTCTTTTCTTAACAGGCACGACCATACCCATTAAATGGTTGTCAGCAAGTTTACCCTCTTGGAGCTGATCAAACCTGTTTTGGCTTCTCTTTATCTTTTAAAATCAATTAAGCAGGATTCAAAGGTCTGTTTAATGATAGGGGCTGCACAAATTCTGCTGGAGCTGTCTTATCTGACTTTTATTTGGATTTGGATTTAGCCCATTAAATTGAGACTACAGCTGTGTTGTGCATTGTGACAGGCTGATTGTATCCAAGGAAGGACCTATACTTAAGCCTGTGACCTTTGACCTCTGCTGCACATTAACTGCATCTCATTTTCCTCCTGTTTTTATCATTTATTCATTATATTAAGCAAATGTTAGCATGCTAAGATGGTGAACATGGTAAAAAAAAATACAGCATTAAAGCATCAGCATTGTCATTATGGGGCAGCTGTGGCTCAGATGAAGAAGGACATCCACTAATACAGATCAGTGGTTGGATTCCCAGTTCCTCCCCCAGAGGAAGATGTTGCTGTTCACAGAAGTCTTTTCTTTGTCTCAACAGACACAAACCAGCTTATTTGGAGATTACAAAACTCTGATAAGAAGATAAGAATACTAAACTGTGATAAGAATAACTTAGAAGTTCTTTGCTGTGATCGTAGGCTTCTTGAAGGTTTCGAGAGATGATTAGTTCAGACAAATAAACATTACAGCAGCAACAGAAGAAAAAGAGCTTGATAACATGGTCGAAATGTTATATTGAGCTCAGTTATGTTTATGTTTATGTTTATGTTTATGTTTATTTTAAGGATCCTCATTAGCTGAATGCCTTGGCAATCAGCTAGTCTTCCTGGGGTCCACACCTTACATACAATATATTACACTACATTACATATAAAACATACAATTTCATCAATTTACATTATAAAATACAAAGTTTATATGAAAGTTAAACAGAAAAAAAGAAAATAAAGAAGAAAAAAAAAGGAATTACATTCAGTCATTTCAGTTCAATATTGGGTACACTGTAGGCTACATACATTAAAGTAGAATGAATACTAAATAATCAATATATTGAAAAAATATATATATATATATATATTTTTAAAAGTCAGAAAAGACAAAGAAAAAATAGCACAACTTGTAGAAACACACAATATTGTAAACACGCACAGAGCATAACTTCTACTTTTCACATTCATCTACAGGCCAGCAGATACCTCTGCATGTCCTTTTTAAAGGATAATTTATTTTTAATTAGCCAGATTTTGAAAGGTAAACTATTCCAGTATGTTATGGCTCTGTAAATGACAGTTTTTTGCGATGAGTTAGTCCTTAGACTGGGAACCACAATATGACCATTACTGGCAAATCTAGTGTTGTGTTTATGTGTGTTACTGCAATATATTATTTGCTCAAATAAAAATACTGGATTTTTTAAGTTAATAATGCAGCTAAAAAATGTGGCCATAGTTAAAAAAATCCTTTGCTCAATGGTGAGCCAAGAAAGGCTAGAATGCAACTTTTCAGTGCTAGTTCTTATTGAGCAGCCCAGAACAAGTCTAGCAGCCCTATTTTGTCTATTATGGCACTTATGTCTAGGAGAAAAAGAGATCTTATCTTAGATTGTCCCTATGTTGTAGTGTCCTTGGGCAATATACTGAACCCCAAATTAGTACTGGTGTGCCATTTGTATGTGAAAGAATATGAATGTTTAACTGAGTAGCAGGTGGCACCTTGTAGGCCTCAGCCATCAGTGTGTGAACAGGTGAATCGGGCATGTCTAGACAAGAAGGGTGCTATGTAAAGGCAAGTCCACTGTGATGAGGATGTTGGCACTAGCTCAAAATATGTGGCATTGATTCAAGGTTGACAAATTGAGTGGTTTTTGGGCTAATTTTTTTTATGGCACATGTTGCCCATTTTAAATTAAATTAAAACTTAGACATTTTAATGATAATAATAATAATCAGAAAACCCATTCTTGTAATTGCAGTGGAGAGTTGATCACACATGAGGATCTGTGCAGGGTGGGGGTGGGGATGTTTGCACAAGGTGCCCAATATTAGTGACACCCTTGCTCATAGGGTCAATATATCCAGTAAAATGCTATTTATAATGCGGCTGTCGGAAAGCTTAAATGTGAGAGCTATCGACCTGCCCGGCAGTCAGTCAGCATTTCTAGTTGAAACCACGTGTTTTCCTGGACAAAGTAAAGGTGTAAAGGGTTAAAGATCATCTCGGCAGCAGATTCACATTCAGCAGGTCTGCTCTCTCCAGTAGTTGCATCGCTCCGCGGGCAACGCTGGCTCGCTCCGATATTTCAACCCGCTGTGGATTGTGGGAGTTGAGGACACTGCCCAGGCTTGTTCCCGGAGAACCGGAGACATTTTCCCCCGCTGTGTTTTGTAAGTACCGCTCCGGGTTTGCACACCGACATATCGAGCCGAGCACGGTCGCGTACAGTCGGCAGAGCCGGTGTGTGTTCGCCGAACTGAGCCTTTAACGTTGCCATTTCGTGTTTTCCTGGCATGGAGGCCGAGAGCGGAGACTGCTGGAGCTGACAGGCGGGGAGGGGAGGGAAGGAGGAGCGGGCAGCTGCCGCCGCTCCGCCGGGGTTGTTTCCACACGGAAGCTCGTTGACCTGAACGGGAAAAATGTCACTGTCTCGTCTGACAGCTCCATTTTAGCCGTTTGTGTAGTCGCTCCTGCTGTGGATGAAACACATTTCCATGCGCGAGACATCCGGCGCGCTGTTGACATGCGGAAATCGTTGACAGTGGGCAGCAGAAACAAATACCCAGTGTGGCGGTGAAACCCACCTCCACCTGTCCGGAGTGGAGAAATGCCGCAGATGTTGTGTCTCCCGGTCCATAACCATGTTGCTTAAATATAATGTTCGCATTATGTTCGATATGACATGTTATATATCGTGTGAAACCCTTGCATTAATTACAGCAGGACTTGGAAACAGCGTGGCCTTTGGTGGGGCTAATTAATTATCAGTATCAGCTAATTAGAGTCTGCATCTGGTATAATGAAAAAAAAAAATCAATCGCAACTATTATTATGTCATGAAATCATCCAAGAGATTGACTTGGAATATTGTGAGTTTCTATTTGAGTTGGATCCCCCAAATGAAAGCCATAATATGCATATTATTTACATCTAATAAGTGACCATTCCTATGATGTCAGGATGCTAATGGCGCTCACAGCAGTGATCCAACAGCAGCATGGCTCTGATGATAATCCGAGTCTTCTTAGAGCTAGTGTGACATTTAAGCTGCTCTTTGGCCTGAAGGTGATCTAAACTACACACAGAAAGCCTAATGTGGATCTTGGGCAGACTGTATTAATATAAATAGTGCAGTCTGGTAAATAATATTTCTGTATTCTTTGAACATGGATCAAGGCGTTTTGTGTGGTTATTAAGAAAATTAAAATGCAGAACTAACTGCTGGAGGACTTGAAACATGGTGACTAATAGACTTGTGATGAAGGGCTTGGCTCTGACTGTACAATAATAATAACATTTAGTGTTACATATGGTCAGAGAGTTTAGAGCTGGGTGTTGATGAGATGTAAAACTTGTTCAGGATCAGCTTTTGTTTAGATGAAATTTAAAACAAAACCTTCAAAAACTGATTTAAAAAGAACAGGAATTGCATAACATTTATTGTATATTTGGAAAGCAGATTCCATACATTATGCTATACAGACAAGAATGTGACCTGTCAGTGTTTTCAATCAGCAAAGAAAGACATCATGAAAGTGCAGTTTGTGTGTAATCGCTGTCAGAATTGATGTTTTTTTATTTCTAAATTATTCATCGAGAGCCAGCCAGCTCCACCACAAGAGCTTGCTGCTTTTTTATTTCATCTTTATTTTTGATTTATCACTTCCTGTGGAAGACGTGTCCAAACTTGTCTGGAGCCCTTTGAGAAAGATTTCCTGTGTCACCCAGCCTCAGTTTGTAATTTCAACCAGTAAGATGAGTGCATGTTTTCACATCTGGTCATTGTGGCCAAGCTATATTTAAGAGCGAGGTCACATGATGTTATACTAAGTACTGTGTTGCTGCTTGTTTAACATTTAACGTACAATAAGCAAAGTCATACTCAGATTTGTTAATGGATCATGGTTGTTGTGTCCCTGCAGAGCTCGACACTGGTGGCGCTCTCAGCACCATGTCTAGCCGAGGAGGAAAGAAGAAGTCGACCAAGACGTCCCGGTCCACCAAGGCTGGGGTCATCTTCCCTGTAGGACGCATGCTGCGCTACATCAAGAGGGGCCTGCCCAAATATCGCATTGGGGTGGGAGCGCCTGTCTACCTGGCTGCTGTCCTGGAGTATCTTACTGGTGAGATTTATTTTTTTAAGAGGAGAGAAAAATGTTATGTTAGATTTTTGGGGTATTTTTGTCAGGGAATACTGCAGTGAACTGCAAGAACAACTGACTGCACTCTTGTGTTGTTGGCCGCTGAGCAATTTTCCACAAGCACAGCTCTATGACAGAGGTTGTTAATTGATCTAAGAGCATTAGTTACTTTATGTTATTTGTAGACATTCAAAAAAATCCAATTTCAAAACAATAAAAAATATAAAAATCCTCTAATACTTACAGTTTAAGTTTGTTAAATGCTTCATTTTGAGACAAATATAATATTTAAAAAATCTTTACATTCAGTGGTGTCTACTCAGAACCTTGGCAGAAAGAATGACAACGAAGTCTGATTGCAGTCAGAAGCATGAACTAATTTTCTAAATCACTCGTGCTCTGCAATGTTTATTGATGATATTTTTTTTTTTTTACCCATGTAGCTGAGATCTTGGAGTTGGCAGGTAATGCAGCCCGAGACAACAAGAAGGGCCGCGTCACACCACGACACATCCTGCTGGCCATCGCCAACGACGAGGAGTTGAACCAGGTCAGCTGCTGCATGTATCTGAAAAACACATTTTAGTTGCATTCATGTAAACTTATTTTGTCTGTTATATAAAGTTATAGTGGTGTTCTCACTCTGTAGACCATTTACAAAAAAGCCCACTGCATAATATCATTGTCAACTTTTTTTTTCAGTGCATACAGCATGTTTTTAGTTTGATTTTAAACCATCCGGACATCGTGGGACCATGTGAAGTCTTGTTTTTAACTTTGTCTTTCTGTTTCTCAGTTGCTGAAAGGTGTGACCATCGCAGCAGGTGGAGTCCTGCCCAATATCCATCCAGAGCTGCTGGCTAAGAAGAGAGGAGCAAAGGGGAAACTGGAGATACCCGTCTCACCTGCTCCAGAGAAGAAGCCCAAGTCGGTTAAGAAAACAGCGGCTAAGAAAATGGGTGGGAAAAAGGCAGGAGGGAAGGCCAAGGTATTGGAGTCTGGATTGTTACTGAATGTGTTTGTGGTCAAACGTAGGAGGTGAAAGCAGAGGAAGTTTCATCAACCTGTGATTTTGTATAGATGGATTTTATAAAACAAACGTGTTTACTTTTTAAAACATATCAGATGCCCTCCTGAGCAGGAACTAAGAACGTTGTGTTTGCCTGATATCAGACAGAACGGTCAACTGTCAACATCTTCAGACTGACATTGTGTCCACTCTAACTAATTACCGTAAGGGAGGGGGATTAGATTTTTCCTAACCAGTCGCTAGGGACCAACATATCTGCCTGAATCTTCTGTCATTCAAAGTCCACACTGATGCGTAGCCATGCCAACATGCTTGTTTTGCCAGGGGTTTAAGAGTGAAGTGGAGCGAAGTAAAACAAACTACGATGTCTGGCAATATTGAGAAGACCTGGTGATTTAGAGCAGCCTCAATAGCAGCATCTATCTTGTCTATAGCAGTCGCCATTGTAGTTATTACTCCTCAGTAGTTCTGGCATACAGCTTTTGACAATGGCATTAGTCCCGCCAGTGTCACTGATAGTCCCTCCCCCCTTTCCCCCACGGTGCTCATTGGATCGATTGCTGCCGTTTCATTTCACAATGCAAGACAAATCAGTCAACTCAGTGGAGTGGGCGGACTCAGAGGTCTAGACCAGGGCAAATGATGTGCAGTAGTGGGAAAAATACAGTGCACATCACAAAACATTTCTGACATCTTCGATAGGAAAAGAAAAGTTGAAGTAACACCCAGAACCAAGAGCAGTCTAACTAAAAGCGAAGCACTAAGACTAGATGTTCTGGTGAAACAGTTTCAGCACAACACTGTAGCTGACCCTGACCTCTTACTCAGGAGAAAAATAAAGTGTCTCTGTGTCCTCAACAGAAGCAGGGAGAGGTGAGCAAGGCAGCGTCGGCAGACAGCACCACAGAGGGATCTCCAGTTGACAGCTTCACTGTGCTTTCCACCAAGAGCCTCTTCCTGGGTCAAAAGGTCAGTTTTCTGTCCAAAGAAATGTACTAACCCCCGCACAGGCGTAAGCTAAATACATATTAAATTACAGGTAAGCCTCTATTGAATGATTTAGGTTTGGGCTGAACAGATGCCTTACTCATGCCAGGCTAAGGCTCATGAAAAAGTTATAGACAAATCTTAGAAAGCCTACATGAAGTCAGACGTACATGGATACATACTTTAATGGCTTTCAGACATATGTGGCTGTCAAAGGACTGTCTTGTTCTAAAATGCAGTGTCAAGGCCAGTGTTTAATTTTTTACAAGTCAAAGAAAAAAGACATAGTTGTACGTGATGGAGGAGTTTATCTCTGTTTTGTAGCCAGATTAATCAGATCATAAACTGTAAAACCAAAGATGTATTTTGTATTCTTCACAGCCACAGGGGTTTTTAATTAAAAGTACTCCTGCTGACTTACTTCTACAAACTGTATGATCTGCCTCCTTAAATATTCATATGTTATCCAGTCTTCCCTGTCTGAACTAAACCAGATAAAGAGGTGAATTCAATCAAAGATTATCTGTTCTGCCTGGTAGAAAGAAAGCTGTATGTGATATTTTGTTCTTTCAATGTAAGTTTCCATCACGCTGTACTTCCTCACAGGTGTGCTATAACTCGCCAGACTTCATATAAGAGCTTTAAATGCTACGCAACAGAGCAGCACACTACGCTTTCACTGTAATAGTAGCAACCATGCTGTGTTGTCTACTATCTGACAGATCTGTAAGCTCCCCCCGCGCTTTGGTCCTGCTGAGCATAAAAACTTCTTTTTAACCTTTTTTTATTTGAACTGAAACATGGAAGTAAATTTGCCTGAAAGTCACATCTGAGCGTTTTTTTAATGTTCACGTTCCAAGATCACAAGATCATCAAGATCAGAAGCTTATAAAAATAGATCTGAGTTTAAGAAACATAAAAGGCAGGAGGGGGTCGTTTGTAAGAGAATGAATGACTCAAGAGTGATGCAAGAAGTGTCACTGATTCCCTAATTTCAAACAGTAATAATAATTGTTAGTAATTGTCAATGTACGAGTTTGATTTTGGCTTCTGTGCATAGTCTTTGTGCTAAAAAAATTTAATATACGTGCTGTGTTCAGCACTCTGACAGTAGTTTGGAGCAGTGTAATGTCAGTGTTCTCTGGGATTTTTCTGCCTCTAAGCTCATGGGTACCATAGGACTAACTGATGGTGTCTACAGGAATGCAACTTGGAGTCATTAAAATCAGTGCACAAAAAGAAATGCAGTCCCTAGAAGAACAAATATGGGAAATTTACTTCCAGAGCTCAACGTTTCAGCTCAGTTGTGATTTTCACTGCTGCTAATGGCACTGCATGCTTTGGTCTACTGTGCATATGCTAATGCTAATATATTATTTAATACTGATGAATTATCCCAACCTGATGCAGTAGCAGGTTTAGTATTTAAAGCATAATGAAACAGACTCCTTGCTTGTGGTTATTTCAGTAATCTTTGGCAATTTTGCTGCTTCATCTTGAATTAGTTGATGCTTTTTTACCTATTTGTAAAAGCTAGAGTTTAAACACATCCTGTCTTGGCTCATTGTCATTTTAATACACATTCCGAGATGTAGTACATTAATTTGAAATTCAATTCAAACGCTCCGTAGCGGCACTATTTATCTTCTGTCATTAGACTTTCTTCATTAGTAAAATGGCTCCGTGCTCGATCATGTAGCTGACCACAGATTACAGCAGCTGTTTAATGGAAATCAGTGGATGACAATCAAATGAATGCAGTTAACCTCCCACTGATTATGATAATGAACCCACGAAAAGAAAAGCTAGTCTGCTCTCGGTTTTATAGACTTAATTATTGTAACTGCACTTTTTTCGGCTCACGTGCTCAAGTCTCCGTCACACACAGTCTGAATAACAGTTCTGTTGTCACTGCTTTCATTCTCACTGCTTTGTTTTAGGGTGATTTGGGCCTCTTATTACTATGTTTAAGGTTGAAATCATTGGAGGCAAAGTGTGGTGTTTGTGTAACAGATGGATGTTAGATTCTGAGATGCTTACAGGATGTGGCATATGCACTGAAAATTCTTAAAATTTCGAAGGATACCTTGACATTTTGACTTTGTTTTAGGATATTCCTTTAGTCTTGGCTTTGGAAGTGAAACTATGCAGTGCAGCCAACCTTTAACAAACAAAATCTAAATATTAATATACTGGAATTATATTAATATTTAGATTTTGTTTGTTAAAGGTAAATATTAATATACTGGAATTATCTTTGCAAACAAATAACAGTAGATAGTGAGAATGTAAACTGAAATTCTGTGGGAACATTGCAAGACACCTGAAAGACAATATGACAAACTCTCTGAAATGACCACAAACACACCTACAAAGGTGGGTAGATTAGATTGTGTGTTATAGAGCCTGTTTGACTTGTCATTGTAGGAAAAGCAGAGGTGTGAGTGATCAAATTATAAATGTCTAAGTTGCATTTAGGTGCTTCGGTTTCAGGTTCTTGGTATGGTGCATGTTCGCACACTGTCAAACTCATTTACTACACCTGTGCTTTTCTTACTATAAGAATTCAAAATGTCTGCTGTGAGAGAGAGAGAGCTACTTAACGGTGTTTTTTAATCTTTTACATTACTGTATCCATCATTTCCCTGTTGGTTAGTTTCAGCATGTGACCGCGGTCGGTCTTGCCAGAAGTGAGTTGTCCGTGTGGTCCTGATTATTCAGGTGCTTTCTATTGACATTTTAAATAATTTAGCTTGTCCTAATCAATGCACCTGCAGGTCTTCTGCCCTCTTTTGAATTCTTTCAGTTGTCAGAATTTGCTTTGAGGTCCGTTAAATGCTTATTAATGTTGAAACAGCAGTAGCAGTTAGCCGTATGACCTTTGCAGCAGTGTTTTTCACTGTGAGATGATTACATTATTTACAGTTTCTTGTGTATTCCTGATAAGACTCTGAATATGTGCACGCTGCCAGTCTACATTTAGACAATAAACTGCACGTCACTGCACAGTGCACACAAATACATGTAGCATTTCCTCACTGTGTGCTTTCAGCTGTAGATAGATATGTTGAATGTCCACTTCTTTAAGCCATCAAAAAGTCAAGGTATCCCTTTAAGCAGTGGTGTGAATCTGGTTTTAATTGCTTTGCTTCCTCCCCTCTTCCTTCTTGCTCTCCCTCCTCCTCTGCATGCCGCCATCCGTGCCCCCTCCACCCCCTCCGCAGCTCAACCTTATCCACAGCGAGGTCAGTAACTTGGCTGGCTTTGACGTGGAGGGGGTCATCAACCCCACCAATGCAGAACTTGAACTTAAAGATGATCTAGGTGAGCTTCCCTGCCCCCCGCTCCCATCTTCTCTGGTTCCAGTGGGGTTTGAGATTGAAAATCCTTGAGTGTTCAACAGCTTGACAGCTTCTCCTAAATCAAACTCTCAGTGAATTAAAAACCTTTGAGAATAAAGTTCAGACTGCTGGACTGGTTAGAGGGAGATTCCTCCACCAAGCCTGTTTATTCACACTGTGGGCAACTTAGTTGATGTTATAATCATTTAGGACTGATGTTGGAAAGTGGAAGAGATATTGAATAAATTCACAACTCATTATTTTTAAGTTCCTCTTAAAAAGAATCCCGGATGTGCCATTGTTTATCATTATTTAAAATCAGTTGACGAAGCTTTCTTTGCATTTTTCTTTTTGCTTTCTATTACTCTGCTGAGCTATGTGCAAGCACAAAAAAAGTTAGTTGTAATCTCAATGATCCATGGAGAGCAGCATCCTCTTTTGGATACATGAAATTAACTAGATGAGGTTTAAAGCAACCTTTAATGCAGCTAATAAGCTAACCATATTTTTGTTGCTTTGATATTAGCCTTCTAAAAATCTCAGTAAGACATATTACTGTAAATAAAAGCTCAGTGAAATGGCGCTACAAATGGCAGCCTCTGTTGTGCTTTCTCCTTTTCTGTTTTTTGTTAATTTGCTCAGTTTTCGGCGCTCCCTCTCCGGTTATGCTCAGCCCAGTCGCCAGAATCAAATGTTGGCATTGTATGTTTCTGCGAACAACGGGTATGTTACATTTGTAAATGTCACCGTATCATATCACCATTTCTCAAGTGACGTAGCTCAGATTACATGCATATGAGCTGAGTTTTCATCAGGAGGAGGAGGGGATGGTGGATAAAGACATGTTGGAACATTTCCAGCCATGTTTGTTGTAACAAAACCAGGTAATTTTTCGAGCCATATTTTTAGCAACCAAACGTGGTATTTTAAGCTAAAACATGATGTTAACCAAACCCTAACCAAGTGGTTTTTGTGCTGAAACCTAACCACACTTTAACCCCACTGTTGTCACAGCATAAAATTGAAATGTCAACTTGTCTGCTACATATGAAACAAATTCAGCTCATGGAATGAACAAATGTAACATATCTGTTTGCAGAAACATACAATGCTGACAGTTATCTTGGCAATTAGGTTGTGTTTTATCATTTTCTAGCTTTGTTGTCCTTGTTTTTAGCTGTATGTTTGCTTCAGTGCAAGAACAATGAGAAGTCAAGTTTTCTATGGAAAAAATTGGTCTGGGCGTTTAGTTACTCTTTACAGATTACAGTAAACCCTAATGAACGATGCAGCCATTTGAAATTAATGAATGAATGGTTGCAAGAGGCGGACGTGTGCTGCTCGTTTAGCCTCTGATGTCTGCTGACCATCAAAAGCTCCGCTACGGCCGACTTTCCTCAGCAGAAGTGCTCTGTTGATGACTCCTGGACTCTTTGGACATAAAATAACTTATTGATGGTGTTGCTCATGGTGTGAATACCTGGTGTGGATCTTGACTTTGATCTTCTTTGACCTCAAGTAACACACCCTGCTCTTTGACTGAAAATGAAGAGCAGACAGAGTTTCTCTCGCAGATGAATAGAAAATCACATAAAGTACAATTCCCAGTAGCAAGACATGCATTTTTGTGGAGACATTCAAGGATTTTCTATCAAAACTCCTCAGAGCAGTGATTCTGCGCGCTCTTCTCATTGTGTAGATGTGTTGAGGTTCACTCCAGGTTGTCATCCTTTCAGATGGCTGTCAGATCTTTATAATGGTTAGTAATCACTGTAATTTCAGGACAGTTATTGGAACAAAATAGAGCATGAATTAACAAAAGGAAAAACATGACATTAGTGTCTGTTTGTTGCTCTCTGCAGCCTGACTGTTAAGGTCGGTGGCCTGGAGTGTGATCATAAAATTCTTGGCTCATTTCTATGAGCCAAGAATTCAGGACGACACAATTAGTCAGAACGCTGGTTTAAAAATGTTTGCTTTCTTAATGACCTAAATGAAAAAATACAAAAACAAATTTTTAAAGTTTTAAAAAGCACTCGAGCATGCAGTCTTGTGTGTTAATGAGTGTAAGCGGCAAACAGTTCTTCTGTATTTCTGATGTCTTTTTAAAGTAAACCTGGCTAACTGTGCAGCAGTCCTGCTTCCTAATTACATAATGTGATCCACCATGTCCTCAATTGCCTCCTTGTTTCCTGTGATGTCCTCAGCCAATAAGGAGCGCGCTCACTTCTGTCTCTTTTCTTCCTGTTCTTCTCTTTCATCCTTTTTTTTTTTTTAATTCAACTTTTTTGTCCCATCTTGTTGCTCCTGGTCACACACACACTGTGTTTTTACCACCATGTCGTTTGCCTGTTGTTTGTCATTATTGTTATCTGTAGTTGCAAGTTGTCCGAGCTGACATTTCCATCATGGAGAGCGACGCTGTCGTTCACCCGACCAACTCCTCCCTCTATACAGGTGGTGAAGTAGGTAAAGGAACCATTGACATCACGGAGACCACGAGTGTCTGTCTGCTCTCTCTCTCTCTGCATGTTCCAGATAGTCTGCACTGCAGTCTGTGGACAAACATCACAGCAGCAGCACAGTTTTTACTGTCAAAGTCACAACCCAGTTCCCTGCTGTTCTTACTGTAAATGCTTCACTGTGGTATTTATGTAATTTGGTGAAACATTGAGTGAAAGAACTATCACTGTATGAGTGATTGAATTTGCTCGCAGAGGCTTGAAATGTGCAAGCAGGGACTATTTTACGTTTGCAAGAACGTGCTTGTGGGAAACTCCACTTTCCAAATTTGAAAGTCAGCTGCCAAACAGCGTTGCAGCCACACGCTATGTTTTCAATAAACCTAACCCAGAAGACAAACTCAATGTGGACATTATGAAAAGGATAATTTGAATTTGGCAGCTCGCTGCATTAAAAAAAAAAAGGCTGTTGGTTGGCCGCGGACTCTGTTTTCTCAGATGTCAGAAATTCCTGCATTTTTATGCACCAAAAATAAAGAGTTTTCATAGCAGTTCCTGCCTGCAACCGGGGTCCGTCTCTCAAAGCAGGACGTCAACGTCATGAACTGAAGCAGAAAGTACTGCTTGGGTGTTTACATCAGTGTAGCTCCAGTCTGATCCCCTGATGATTTAGCAAGCCTGCATCATGTGACAAGCTTTCCAAAAACAATCCGACAGAAAATAATTGTATCAAGCACCTTTCAAGTCTTGGCAAGTTTGTTTTCACATCACACAGAACTACAGCCAGCCTGAAAAATGTGTAAAATCAGGTATATAGTAATTCAACATGGTAGCCCATGTCATGCAGTGCATGCAGTGCAGTGCACAGAAACTTGATCTACAGAGAACACCACTTGAGCGCATCTTATAATTCATACACAACAGTATATTTATAATGGTGTAACCCTGAGACCATGCTGCTGCTGCTGCTGCTGCTGCTGCTGCTGTTGTTGCTGCTGCTTGTTGTTGCTGCTTTGTTCCACTTGACTTAAACGTGGACGATCTGGGACTCGCTTCATTTCCTGTTTCTCTCGACTGTGCTGTCAGTTCTGCTGGTTAGAAGGAGCATCCACCAAGTTTTTGATTGAGACATGATGTTCTCGAAGCCTCAAATTCAAACCTCTGAGTGCTGATCACTGGTCATTTGAATAAATGACGTTTAACCATTAATGACCATACAATGAAGCAAAAATTATTGATCTATTTGCTCATATTGGCTGTTGGATCACTTGAAGTGCTTGTATCACCGACCTTTCTTTAACAGGCTGATATTAACCCTATTGTATTCTTCTCTCTTGCCTGTTTCTAATGATATTACAGCCAGAGCATTTATTTCTTTGGCTCTGGTCGACTTGAATAACCGCTCTCCTCTCTGGTTTCCTTTGCGGCTTCTCTCTTTAGCTCTGAGTAAATCTGAAATGGTGTGATCATTGTGGAACGTCGTCCTTTAGCCATCAAAATAAGGAGAGAGGGAGAATTTGTTTTCTTAATTATCTCATAATAACATCTAAATGTATCTTCCTCTTTGAGTTTAACTTAGATTGCTTCCGGGGCAGTTTCACTTAAAATGTGTACGCAAACAAGTTAACAGAGCTTTCACATTTTCATTTTAGATTTTCTTTTCTTTTTAAACACTCTCTTCACTCTATAATTTGGGAGTGAAAGAAAATAGCCTCAGTCCCCTACAAACAAGCCAGTATGTGAGGACAGAGGGAAGTAATTAGGGACCGCGGCTTTAATACATTAGTTTAACTGACTCAGAGTGAGTCATTTGGAAAATAGCAGCCCTGAATCTTTGCACTTCATTTGTGAGACTTTCCCCGAGTCTTACAGATGAAGTAACAGAGACTCGGCGTGCGGCATGAGCTCAGAGATTCAGAGAGAAACCTAGGTGAAATGATTGACAGCATCGTTGTCTGCCTGTCTCTGTCTGTCTCCGTGTCTGCCTGCTTGCCTGACATGTCTGTCTGCATGACATCATCTCTCCCTTTTCCTGTTGTCTGTCTGTCTGTCCATTAGCAGTATGTGAGGATGTAATCACTTTAATCCTCTCTTTCACTTAATAGGCTCTGCTCTGGAAAAGAAGGGCGGGAAAGAGTTCGCTGAAGCGTTGTCAGAGCTGAAGAAGAAGAACGGCCCCCTGGAGGTGGCTGGTGGTAAGTCAGCAGAGCAGATCATGTCAGGATTTGTCTACTCGGGCTGCACAGTGTAAATACAATCAGCCAGTTTGCAGATCGGGCCAGTTTTCAAATAAGTGAGCAAGCGAGCAACAGCGTCAGTACTTTTGCCCTACTCTCCGAAGCCTCACTCTGCCTTTATCTGTCTTTGGGCGAATAGGCACAGACAGGCTTGTTTATTTTTTTGTTGAAAAAAAATTAAGAAGAACCGAGTACAATTTGATATCTGTTTATTTATCGCAAGTGAAAAAAGCAGTTTGGGTTCAGACTATTTCGTTCAGTCAGAAAATCAACCTCGATCAAGGCAGGCTCTGGCAGCGTGACTCTAGATTTGATGCTACAAAAGTCAAACAGACCTTCTTTAGCAGCCTGTATTCAACAAGCAAATGTTAGTAGTTATGTTGTTTTGACTTTAGTAGAGAAAACAATAGGTCTTAATCCTGACAAGTGTTTTCCAAAATTGATCTAATATTCACTTTATGTGTTGTGCTCAATATTTAGATGATCGGTAGTGGACAGGTTTGTGAGCAGGGCTGAAAATTAACTTTTTGGCTCAGCGGCCAAGGGAACTGGTAGTTGAAAAAATCCACCAGCCAAGCATATTTTTTACCAGCCAAAATAATAAATTGCCTTTTTCTGTCACATACATATTTGTTTCAGTGCTTTTCATTGAGATAATACATTATTATGTTGAATACAAGCTTAAAGGAGAGGCCAGAGTGAAATTTGATGCAGGCTATGTGGCACTTGCTGCGTTCATGGTCACGTGGTTCACATGGTTCTTTGATGGAGTGGGGAGCAATTTAAGTGCGACACACAACAAACAGAGCGCCTGTCTGCTATTAGCCACTGTCAAATAGCTATTATATATACTTTATTACATGACTATTTTGGTACAAACAAATTTAGTTGCCAAATGGAAAATCTACCCGTATTTGGTGCTTGGCGGGTGTTAATTTTCAGCCCTGTTTGTGAGGCATGTTTTCTAATATTGACAGATGTCGACTGTCAGCTGTTGGTTGCAGATTGTCAGCTAAGATTTAGCAAATCGTAACATTTATGCTGATTGTGAACTTGTTTATGTAGTAAAATGGCTGCAGCAGTATTTTTTTTTTTTTTTTAAATGGTTAAGCAAACTAAAATATGGGTTATTGAACAGCGATCGACTTGACAAAACAAACACTGAAACAATGAGAAACATTTGATTAAAGCTACTCTAAAAGAAACATGATGGGTGTGGTCATGACTTTGTACTGTAACAGCTAAAATTTGTGATGATGAGTCTGATATTAAGTGAGAAAAGACAAGACAGCGCACAATACTTGTAACTTTGCTCCAGTTATATATTTTCATACTGTAGTTGATTATATTTTCTAGCAACCTGTGAAATGACCTTGACCAGTGTTGTCTGTAGAGCTTGTGATCAGAGGCTCCTTCCTGCTGCTCTGAGCACAAGGTGAGATTAGAAATTCAAAAAAAAAAAAGTCTTTCTTAAAGATGCCTTTCCTTTGCGGCAGTTGATAAACTTTCACATCCACGTGAGGAAAACCTAACTAGTGTGAATGTTAACCACAGTTCCCACCACAGAGCAGCACTGTAATTGAGCCTATCACCTTGTTTGTTTACGTTAACTGCGGAGTAGAAAACCCTCGTGTCATGTACACACAACTTAACGGCACTGAGCAGACGGGCCCGATTCATTTCATTATTTCAAAGTGTATGCATATCATTCATCCAAAATGCATGTTTAATGGCTTCCTGTCTGATTAATAACAAAACTTTTACTAACATTAAGTTGCAGACCTAATTTACCTGTAAATGACTGCTTGAGTTACCAAAGAGCGACATCTCACCGCCCGTTAGACTGCTAGTTTTGGGTAGATTTGATTTATGAAAGACGCTAGCAAAGCAACTCAGTACATGAAATAAGCACAGCAGAAACTTCAGACATGTTGTGCCATCGTGTTTAACATTATGTCTTTAAATGATACAGTTGGGACTGAAAACTACATCAGACATAAATGCGTGTACAGATTTAACATATCTCTGCAAGTCAAATCAGTCGTCAGATGTCTACCCTCAAGTGATTGTTGTGTGACGTCACGGTCTATTATCTCTTCCTCTGTTGTCATTCAGCATTAGGCAACGCTGACATTTTATGACTTTCTTCTAATGTCACCACTGAAGGGGTTGGAAAGTACAAATTGATCCACTCAAGCACCACCCAGCTCCTATGACAGTGATGTCACTGTGTCCCGTAAATCTGTCTTCACACACACACACCACAAACCACACTAAACAGGGCCAGGTCCTTTTGGCCTCTGCTTCTACGTTCAGCAAATGATGTAAGGACACTGCAGCAGGGATTAGCTCTCTGGACACGGACACACAGGTTTCACACACCTTAACAAATTCAGTCCTCCCTTAAAGAAGTTTTTCACTGCTGGAAAAATGGGCCTCATAAAACTAGGCTGTCTTTGCAGTAGAAAGAGGCAAATACTTTTGAAATTGGTGCTACATGACCTGCTGGTAGGTGACGTAACAAGAACTGGTGGCAGGCTGGTAACGAACAACATTGTAATTCAGTTAACCCTATGGGCCCGAACGATGCATAGTGCGTCCAAATTCACACCTTCTCCGCGACCGTGCATCATAGCGAGAAGCCACACATATCA
Source organism: Epinephelus lanceolatus (assembly GCF_041903045.1). Taxonomy (NCBI): domain Eukaryota; kingdom Metazoa; phylum Chordata; class Actinopteri; order Perciformes; family Serranidae; genus Epinephelus; species Epinephelus lanceolatus. The sequence continues at coordinate 38,611,546 of NC_135744.1, read as the reverse complement.
CGTGAAACAGTGGAACTATAGCTTTCCGACAAGACCAAGCACTTGTCGGTAGTCCAATGTTTTCACAGCGAAAAAAAAACTGATAAAGTTACACTAAAAGTATGTATAACAGAGCTTTCATACAGCTTTGCACACACATTACTCTTGGATCGATTACCCGCGAATGCAGGCTCGCACAAAAATGCCACGCATATCACATGAAGGTGCAGGAGCAGAACTTTCCAGTGATACCACACACATTACTGTGCTGTCATCCCATCATGCTATGAATACAGATTGATTGTCTACAAAATAAAAACCTGACTAATTTCTTTACAATCCATTATACAGATCTTGTTATCAGTCACTTCATATAGTGAGGAATATCGTATCTTACCACGTCTTAGGCTTGCGTGTGTTTCTCCCTGTCTGTCCACATTTGTAGTCCGGCTTTCAAGATGCAAATATCTCCATATTGTCCAGTTGACACTCCATCAAACTTTGTATGACAAGACCAGCCACTTCACCTTTGCGCACCCAGACAACTGCAGCCTAATTATACATGCATGACAGGGCCGTAGTCACCATATACATTGAGGGGGACACGTGCCCCCCCACCAATGCCCAAAATGTCCTCCCAATATATAACTGAAACTGAAAAACAAATATTATCTTGGAGGACATCACTGCACTTGGTTGACTATTTTTCTATGATCTTAGATGTAAATATTGCATGTTTCTTTCAGATAAAACACATTTTTGACTTGTGAATGAGTCAGTGGAATTTCTTGCAATAATGAAAAAATACTGGCAATCATGTCCGCCTGGCACAAACCACATGTTTTGGACAGCTGTGAAGTGACAGAATGTCCCAGCATCGTGGTTCTTATAATGTCAGATTCCAGAGAGTCTCCCCTCTGCATATATGGCAGAATATGTCAACTTCCACCTTGCTATGGTGAGATACATGTAAAAATGTAAGAATTTAGGCACACAGATTTGTTTTTTTCATTGATATAAAAATTAATATAAAATACAGGCACATAGAAGGACATGAAATGATGGCAAATCTGGATAGCCCACATTGTCCTGAAAAAAAAACAAAACAAAATATAGCATGTGTATGTAGCCTTTATAATGACTGATATGAGCTTAAAAGTAAAGGCAGTAAAAATACCACAAAAAAGGCTTAGGGTCCATAGGGTTAAACAGTAAGCTAAGACATGTTTCTGAAAACATTTGAGGCAAGAAATGGGCAGCATAGTTACAAAATCTTGGTATATATGTGATCAGCACTGCTTGGTTTTACCATTACCGATCTCAGTTTCCCTGGCCTCTGTTTTCACTGTTCAGGAAACAGTATGGAGCCCACTTCCTGTTCACAGACTCCCACTATTACAGCTTAACAGGGCACTTAAATATGTCTCTGAAAAAAAATATAGGCAAGAAATTGTCAGTGCAGTAACACTGATTAGATGGAGGGAAGTTTGACCTCAGTTCTTTTACACAAATGGCTCACATTAGTATGACACAAAGATGGTTGAAAATTGGTGAAGTTTCCCATTTAAAGGTTAAATTTAGCCAGAATTTCCATTGTCATTCAACTTTTTACAGAACCAGTTAATACTTGGATATTTTTGTCCTGAAAATGATCAAAGACATTTAGTATTGGTATGTAATATCTGCTCTTGGCAACTTGAGTTTAAAACTGCAGGCACCAGTCTTCAGAGAGCCATATTGTTTGAGCCATCAGATTATTTTATCTTTCAGTCCATTTGTCTCCACTTTCTCCATCTGTCTCTCTCATTATTCATCACTCACACTCAGTTTTTCAAACACTCCCCACCTTCACCACTGCTCCCTCTCTCATTCAGCCAAGTTAGCTCAGCATCATAATCCCGGTCTCTGCGTGGAGCTCATAAATAGATTACCAGGTGACTGAACACAGAGCCAGCAGAGCCTGTGAGGGATTCTGGGGATCTGGTCATCCTGACCAGACCTGTTTCAGAACAGTCGTCACACAAGTTCTTTAGGACGTTAAAAAGCATTTGCTTATCTTGATGTTGAAACCTCGCTTCCTAGTTTCAATGTGAAGCAGGTACCAGAGTTATTCGCCAAGTGAAGTTAAATTCATTTGGTTTGATATTTCAAAAACAGGTAGAACTAGAACAATGGGTGTTCGAAGTGTTAGATGACAGTGAGAGCTAAAAAAGTTAAATTGGGGAGCACTTGGTGTTTTTATCACTTCATTTTTAGAAGTGTGAAATATAACATGTTTTCTGTATTACATGTAGAGATTGCCATTAATACCATTTGTTCCTTCCCAATGCTGATACTGGTACCTGAACTTGTGTATTGGCCAATATTGAGCATCAATCCAATACCATGAGCAACTGAATGAATGCCACAGAACTTTTTTGATTGTGTAATTTGACTGTCATAAGAAATTATCTTTGGAATAAATAACTCCTTTAAGAAATTTTAAGTGTAGAAATCATTTAGTAAAAAAAGAAATACATTTAAATTTTTAAATAGTGCAGCAGCAACTTAACAGAAATCAATATTCTTCGCTGCTCTAAAACAGTAGTTGCACAAGTTGCTGTGTAGACAACGTTCTTTTAGCGATTGAATTCTTGGAAAACTAAAGTTTTATCTGGGTGTGTAATTAATTAAAGTTTATTAATAAATTACGTGGTATCACATCAGAGTATGGACTTTCGTACTTGCTGATATCCAATCCAGCATTTTAGGCAATATCGGAGGCATTTCTGTTACTGGTATCCTAACAACTCTAATTATATGGTGATGATTTATTTGTTTAAATGCCTGGTTACGCTAGAATGGGCTACAGCGAAATCAATGCTGCATAAACATCTAGAGCAGCAACTATTCTGATAATCATTAAAGGTCCAGTGTGTAGGGTCTAGGGGCATCTAAATGGAATAAAATATTAACTGTGATTTTTATTAGTTTTTAATCACCTGAAAATAAGAAGCCCTCTTACACAGAATTCACCATGTTGCTCTACAGTAGCCCAGAACAGACAGATCAGACGAAATCCTACACACTAGACCTGTAAATCAAATCTGACTTTGTGAGGATTTCCTGAGAGTAAATTCAGTATCTTTTTGGACAGTTGGTTGAACAAAACAGGTAATTTGATGACATCAGCCTGTGCTTTAGGCAGTCCAGATATTTTTCACTCTTCATTTTGGAGACATAATGATTAATCGAGAAACTGTCAGAATAATCAGTAGGAAAGCCAAACTGTCTGTGGCTGAGAGGGTCGGAAAGTTGAGCGTTTAGGGAGGCAAACAGAGGCATTGTTGGTTTTGGTCTTTTGTCTAATTCTGATTTATTGAGATAAGAAAAATAGTTGATGCTTTGCAACCTTTTTTTTTTTTTTTTTGGTCGACATCCGTTGCTACAGCCTCATGGTTAAATTACGTACGACGATGCCAACCACAGAAGCCCAACCTACGTCAACGTCTGCACAGTTTGATTGACAAGTGATCTCCAGATGTGCAATGCTCAAACACCACCACACACACCGTCCCAAACCATAAAACAAGTTGAACTTTGCAGGCAGTCATGAAACCGTAATCATCATCATCATCATCATCATCATCATCATCATCATCTACACACTTCACCTCGCGACCAGATCACACATGCAGTGCGACTGGCTCTCGCTCTGCTGTGTGAAGTCTCTCCATCCTCTCTGTGTGCCATCTGGAAATAAGCTCGTCCTGAGCTTTGACTCGGGTCCAGTCACACATTCGCTTTGGGCTAATAAAATCTGACTGGAGGCTTTCTCACTTCACAGAGTCATGGGCTTTGGCTGAGTTACACCGTCTACAGCTGCTGGTTCGACTTCTTCTCTTATATTCTCTTGTCTTCTGTTTTTTTTTTTTTTCTCTGTTTCCTCCCCTCTTCTTCTCGTCCCTGTTCTTCCTCTTCTCCTTTACGTTGCTCCTCTTCAGCTGTCTGGAGAAGTGATTTCTACGGCCCACCTCGCTGTAATACCCCAGCCAAACCATTTTAAGCTCTTTGAGATTTGCTGCATACATTTTCCACAAAGCAAAGTGTTCTTTTAGCATCTCAGGCCTCCAGGGTTTTGACTTCTGACAAAACTGGTTAATGTAGCTGACTTTGACTGTAGACAATGGATGTGACGTGAGAAAATCCAGCAGCAGTCAGAGGTGAATAAGTTCACTCAGTGTCTGACTGAACAAAACTTGAGCAAATTTAGCAAGATATGACACAGTGTTTTCAGAAAAAGTACTGATTTCATTAAATCATGGGGGTGGCAGCTGTGGCTACTGACATCGTTCTTTCATCTTGGTTAATTTGTTTTTAAAACATTTATCAACAGAAAAGTATTTGCTGGAAGTTCAGCAGTGACACCACATTTCATTTTTTTTCCTGTCATTTTTTGGCATCAGCGATCAAAGTCATCGGGTTTCTTGTCTTTTTTTTAATAGTGATGTTTTAGAATATTAAAAATTTTATAACATGGCTGTGATTTAATTTAGGGCTGAAGCGATCAATTAATTGATTGATTAGTTTATATAAATTAAATTTGAGTTAGTTTTAAGCCAAAACCTTCACTAGCTTTAGCTTTTTGAAACTTGATGACTTTGTGTTTTTCTCTGTTTTTATATCAGTGTAAAGTGAATATCTTTTATATTTTTTTATTTTTGATCAAACAAAAAAATTGAAGTTTTCACCTTGGACTGTGGATACATTTTTCGAAAACTTCTGACAATTTATAGACTAAATAATAATTGGTAAAGTGGAAAAATAATTCAAGAAATAAATTTGTCACAGCCCAAATTTGAACAATGGACAAGTTTATGCAACAGAAACATATAAGTCCCTCTCTTTATTCCCTCTCCTCTTCCCTTCCCACCTTACTAACCGCTCTTCATCCTCTCTCCTCTCCATCCCTCAGCTGTGTTGACTGCCGGCTTCGGTCTGCCTGCTAAGTACGTCATCCACTGTAACAGCCCGGGCTGGGGCTCCGACAAGTGCGAGGAGTTGCTGGACAAAACAGTGAAGAACTGCCTGGCTTTGGCGGATGAGAAGAAACTCAAGTCTGTGGCTTTCCCCTCCATTGGTAGTGGAAGGTAAGAAAACACACAGGTAGAAATAAACCCTGCAGTTCACTAGTGTACCCTACATTTACCTGAGGACATTTTTTCATCTTTAGTCTAATAAAGGAGCTGGTATTATGGACACTTTTTCCAAACCTGGTTCCAGACATTAAAACTGTCCCTGAGTTCACCTAAACAAGGTGATCCATACTTCAACTGGAAGAAAGGCCTTCTCGAGTGTCTTCATAACATCTTGAGTGGCACACTTGCATCGTCAGCAGTAAAGTGTTCGTGCTTATGTGTCCCTGCCCGTTTCCTCTGTGTAAGTCAAAACGGGAGTTGACATGGTTTCCAGGCAACGGTGGTAAACACCTCCACTTTGATCAGGAAAGATTTCCACAAACATGCCATGTGTTGGAATAACAGTAAGACAGTGTGGAAGCAGCACACGGAGGTCAGAGCGGTGGATCACAACCTTTGTGGCTCAAAGAAACGTCGACTTGTGAACCCTCATCACAGGTTTAATTCTGTGTTTACTGATGATCACTTCTCAGATCAGTTTAGATTTAGAGAAAAGAAAAAATAAACTAAAATGTTGCCAAGCAGAAATATAGCCACTATAACTGTCGAATGGATTGTCATGAATTTTTCATCATCATCAAGTCAAAATTTCTGTGCCCAATCATGACGACATAACCTATTAAACTGACATTCCCATAAGCCTCAGCTGTACTTTGTGTTTTGTGCTAAATAGCGAATGTTAGCATGCTAACACACAAAACTAATATGGTCAACACGGTAAGCATTATACCATCTAAACATCAGCATGTTAGCATGTTGATGTTAGCATGTAGCTCAAAGCACCGCTGCGTAAAAGTGCAGCCTCACAGAGCTGCTAGCATGGCTGTAAACTCTTGATCTTGTCTTCTTATTCCATCCTGTTAATCATCCCATGACCCCTCAGATTTATTTTGCAGCGCCTTGTTGGTTATGGACCCAACAGCTAAGAATGACTGAATCATAGTCAAAGTCAGGTTCACTCTCAAACAGCTTTAGAGTGACGTACAGTTTTCACACTCCTGAAAGATGTTGAAAAATTGTGGGCACAAGTTTTGAGAAGTTATAAAAAATTCACATTTGGTCTACTTAAAAAAAAATTTGAATAGAGTTAGGTACTGAACTCAGTACTTTAAAGGGCATCGACTGAATTAAGTTGGTATTACTGACAACCGATTAATATAAAATCAATTTTGCCAAATGTTGGTACCTCAGAGCACATCTGGGTGAGAGTGCCAGACAAGAAGACAGAAGTACCACAAAGCACGGGAAAAAAAAAACTCCGTGGCTGAAGGACAGGAGGTGGAAGCACCCCCTAGGCCTGTCGCGATATGCGATAAGTCAGTTAATTGCACGGTAAATTTAAAGGGTGACAGTAACTTTTCCGGCCGTGATTAATTGCCAGATTCATGCGTGTTTGTTTTCCTCGTCTCTCTCCACCAAAGAGACTGGACGACAAGAGCGTTCACTGCCGTGCATCGTCTGGCAGCCAGGTGAGTTGGTTCATTAGCGTAATGAATGGAGGGAAAGCTCTTGTCATCGAGTGTCTTTGTCTCTGTGGGGGAGGCGGGGCTATGGGCTACACACAGTGCGATCTTCGTGAGGGGGAGATGAGGCGGCGGAGAGAAAAAAACAGTTGAGTGTAAGAGAAAGACAGGGAACTTGTTCCTAAACCAAATGCCACGGCCCCTGTGTGGTAGTGTTTTGGATTTAAACCAAATGACAGAGGGAAGCCCAGTAATTTGAACGAACCGGTGTGCCAGGTTTGTTCTAAAACCATCTCAACAAAAAGAGCGAATACGACCAACTTCACTGCACACCTGAGAGTGAGAGACTGACAGTCTGTTTTTTTTGTATTTGTTGTTATTGTTATTTTAGATATTTAAATTTTCTTTTTTGCAATCCTAAATATTCTTGTTAAATAAATGTTTATTTCTCTTTAAAAGGGTGTACTTGCATCATTATGCCTTTATTATCATTATATAAGTTTAAAAAATGGTCTAAAAACATCAAAATTACAACAATAATAAAAATGGTCTTAAAAGCACAATATTACGCAATATTATCGCTTATCGCAATAATTTCTGACGCAATTAATCGCCCAGCAAAATTTGTTATTGTGACAGGCCTAGCACCCCCACGTCAGGAAGCTCCATCGGCTGCAGTGTCGATCAGCTGCAATAGTTGCGGTGTCTGGTCTATTTTTCTTTTCTGTATTGTTGTAGTAATAGCTAAGTACCACTGTGAGACGAGCAGACACGCAAACAAGCACATGCGCACACACAAACAGACAGACAGAGACAGAGGATTAGCTTTATTCGTAAATAGAATGAAACAGGAGCAGAAGTCTGTTTTAGTCTACTACATAACACTTGCAGCTTGTTCAAAAATTACACTATAAAGGAAGTACACCACTGAAACATGGTAGTGTTGGGTACCAGTGCCAGATTCCAGATACGGGAACTGGTACCGTTAAAAGAAGTCATTCTGATGCTATCCACAAGTCTCACATTAATGCTCTTTAGGCTGCTGGAAAAATGACATCAAGTCATTTTAAATGAGCCAAGTCAACCTAGCTGTTCTTCCAAATTCAAAACTATGTATGATACTGTTAAGTAACTAATGGGGAGGAAGGAAGAAATCGATACAGCAAAGTATTGTGGTATTTTTGTGCAGCAATATCACATCGATACTTGGAAACTTAGTATTTAAACATATGCATTATTTATATTACAAGTACAAATTTAACGTTTGTTGGCCTACTAGAATAATAAAATTGCTTTTGCTTTTTCAGTCCACTAGACACATTTTGCTGCAGTAAAAATGATTGAGGTGAGATGGACAGACTGAAAAGTTTTCATCGTATTAGATGAAACAGTTAATGATACAGTTTTTCTTTTGGAACAAAATCTACAGTTGAAAAAATGTAATAAATCGCAATATATCACAATGTATGTTATCGCTATACTCAGCATATCACAATAATATTGTATCGAGACTTAAATATTGTTATAATATTGTATCATGGGGCCTCTATTGATTCCCACCCCTGGTAAATAACTGTTTGTATGTTGTGTTGACCTCTAACAGAATGAGGGCCAGAGTCAGTCAAGTTAAAAAGTCATTTAAAAAAGTCTCCAGCATTTGACCACGTGTGTTCTCTTCATGCAGGAATGGTTTCCCGAAGCAGACAGCGGCCCAGCTGATCCTGAAGGCCATCTCCAGCTACTTTGTGGCCACCATGTCTTCCACCATCAAGACCGTCTACTTTGTGCTGTTTGACAGCGAGAGCATCGGGATCTACGTGCAGGAAATGGCCAAACTGGAGACGAGCTAAGAGTTTGGAGTATTTGCCTCCTCGTCCCATTCTCCCCCCCAAATCCTGTTTTTTCCTGCAAAGAAGTAGGAAGGTGTTTACTAGTGATTTGTTTTATTATCAAGAGAAGAAGAAGAATCTTTCTAAAGGCCGGGAACTTGTTTTTGCATTATGTTTGTATTTTTCCTATATTGTTTTTAACTTCTTATTTACTTGTCACCTCTGGCGTTTAAATGTAAAAGTGCACTGTTCATTCTGCAGTCTTTTAATACAAACAGTGCCCTACAAAACAGATTCATCAAGTGAAAAAGACTCGCGTGAAGATTTAATTTTCACGGTGTATACGGTAAAAGATGTTACGAGAGATAGCTTCACCTCAATTAACAGGCTTCCAGAGAAGTCTGATGAATACGGGTTAATGCATGTAATGGCAGTAAAGATAATAAAAACAGCTATTCTCTTTCTTTTCATCTCAAAAACACGAAATTCAGCTTATTTTTGGTATCAGATCTACGTTTTGGAACGTCTCTGTTGTTAAAAGTACTGTATAATGAAAAGGTAAAGTTCAGTTTGTTCTACGTTGGTCTTCAGGAGACATTAATAACAGAACTATGGAATGAGTTTTTGTGTTGTGTGTTGCAAATTCCTGTGTTTGCTTTTCTTTACACAGGCAAAAAAATTAGTTTCCTTGTGTGCTGCAGAGACCTTGAATTTCCTAAAAAAAAAAACTTTGAGGAAAAAAAAGAAATTGTCATGTAAACACCCCGTATATTATAATCTTATAATCATCATCCTGGTACCAGCGTCATTAGTTTATACTGTAAATTGAGCACCTGACGGTTGTCATTTACGGTAAAAACAAATCAGTTCATGACATAAAATGGAAGAATTGGAGGTTTTTGCAGGGCACGAATGGTTTATATTGTGTGTTCCTATCAATGTTTATATAGATGGAGTATTTGTGAAATGTTATAGTAAAATATTGGACTGTAACATAGATTTTTATTTTCTATTTTAATTGATTCTACAGGTGGTTTGGAAGAAAAAAAAAACTAGTGAGAGAGTTGTTTTTGTGTGTTTTGTCTTTGTTAAGCCATAAAACAAATGTACTCATTTTTCCTGGAAACAGAAGCTCTCTGCTGTCGCTTTTGGTTTGCTCTTTCACGCAACCGCCACTAGATGGCTCCCTGTAATCAAGAATTGGATTTTTTTTATCTCAGCCATTTTCTGTGCAGCAGCAGGCCTCTCCACACAGGCTGTTTGATTTGAGTTGGATTTGAATTGGGATTGACGGACGTATACATATATATATGAGGAACGTGACTGCTCTGCTGCATTTGGACTTTTCAAAAGCCTAACTTTCGTATGAGAAAAAAAAAGAAGTAAAATGCTTTCTAAAGAATTGCTACAATTGATGATTCAAAAGGTCTGTACACACTCCGGTAATAAAATACCTTTAAAAACGTCATTTTGTTCCTCTTGAATTGAGATCATTTCGTGTTTTCGCCAGCTCTGAGAATGCTGCCAGTGACTGTCGGAAAGTTTGAAAAGTGTGTTTGAGAGATTGAAGTTTAATTATAAGAAAAAAACTTCATTGTCCCCTGGGGAAGAAAAGTGTGTGTGTTTGTCCTTGAATGTAATAATAAATCAATTTCCACTGTATTAAAGTGAGCAGAATTTGAAGTGTTGCAGAACAAATGTCGGGAAGATGACACGCTGCATTTATCAGATTTGACTGAGTGCCACATTTAAAGCCTCGGGATCCCCAGCTCCAACTCCAGCTCGACAAGCATGTGTCTGTTTTGTCCTGTACTTAGAACCAAATGGTCTCACAGTGTGAGTAGAGGGAGATTATCATTGTGAGGACATTCTGACGAGCTATCATTTCTGATAGACGTAAGGGTTCAAATTTTTGGATCCATTAAAGTTGACAATGGAGAGGCTTAAAGATAGAGATAGAGATGAACATACTCATGCTTGGGATGAGTGTGCCGTTGTTGCTCACTGCTGTAACTTCCCCATTAAGGACATTTGTGATACCAACTATTTTCTGGCCTATAATGTGCTTTGCAACCTCCCCACACCTGATCCCATTTACACTGGCACAGGGATGAAACACCAGAAAACAAACATATAACAAACTCCAGGTATCCCAGTGTATCTTCTTATTAGACCAGAAAATAAAAGACCTCAGTAAACAATGAAACAACAAAGACAGAAATTTCTACACCAGTCCAACACTTTGTGACAGTCGGCAAGGTTTGGTACAAACAAACAAACAAAAAAACCTCCATTGTTGGAACAAATTTGGTAAAAAAACACAACTTTCGACTAATTGTCTCCAGATGTGAACCAAACTTAGCAACATGACCGCTCTGAAATGACACTTGTGTTAGCTAGTGTTTGAAACAGGAAGTCAGGTGCTTTATCAAGTACACAAAGTGTAATAAAGGTGAACCTGGCTGTAAGGTTCTTAAAATGGTGACAAACAATTCTGTGTTTCCTGTGTGTTAGTGAACTGCAGAATAAGAGGCATGTCCCTTTTCCTAATAACAGTCAGCATTGACCTCTTTTAAACATGAAGACCATCTTTCCCCAACGTTAAACCTGAAACGACTGATTTCTTTTTGGTACAAAGGTGGCAGTGAAAATAAGCTGTAAACGAGACATTGGCATATTTTGAGTGTTCAGGTGTTGCGTACAGTACTTGATCATCCAGCAGACACAAAGAAACATGCACATTTTTTAGGAGTTGTGTTAATGGTGACCTGGTGAATCAAAGTCAAATAGTCACTTTTTGAGCTCTGTTTTCAGTATCTACTAACTCCCGAGGAAAATATCTGTCTCTAAAGCTGCTAAAATACTCAACTGTGTCCACCAGCCATTCTGTGATGTTACCAGTCTGTCATTTGGTGCTTAATAGTGTACAGGTAGTGTACAGCAGCTGAGCATTTTAGGTGAAATCCACTGCCTGCTGTGGATGAAAGTGATGTTGAGTTGAGGGATGTTAAGGTTTGTAGAGCTAAGGGGAACAGTAGAGTCAGGTATTTGTCCTCTCGAAGTTCACTACTACAAGTGACCATTTGATATAGAAGTGTGACCATTGCTTAATACTATTAAAATATTGATTATAGCCTCATTAATCAAGTAGCTTTATTTGCCTAAATAATAAAAAGTACTACTGACATGTCTTTTGCCTATCAATTGGCGGTGCCAGATCGGCAAAACATATCATTCAATCAATTTTATTTATAAAGCCCAATATCACAATTTGCCTCACAGGGCTTTACAGCATACGACATCCCTCTGTCCTTAGGACCCTCGCAGCGGATAAGGAAAAACTCCCCCCAAAAAAACCTTTAACGGGGGAAAAAAAACGGTAGAAACCTCAGATGATATATCATTTTTGGAACCGGTTTCCAAATGACTTATTCTGTTTTGGTGTGTGGATTTTTGCTAATGAGTTTACATATTACTGAGGTAAGAAGACCTTGAACATCCGAAAAATAAAAAACCTGTCAATCAGCGTCAGAGTGAGAGCAGGCTCCAAAACTGTGCGTAAGATTTCAGTGTTAAGGTGACACTTAAGATCACGGACGGGTCCTTTAAGGTTAGGGTTCATCAGTTCCAGTTCTTTAACTGTGATTAATTAAAGTTAGGTTTAACTTTCAAAGTTAGGATGACAGTGAACTTATCAAACTGGGTGCTAAGTTATGGCAACATGGTGAATTCACTACAACAAATTCTGACAATCAGTGAAGAAGCCAATAATGTATTCAGATATTTTAAACCACTTAAATTGGAGATAAAACCAAAAGTGTGTGCATCTGAAGTGTTGGCAAACCAGTAGGTAATTTATTTTTTCTACAAATACATTCAGCTAACCCACTGTTACTCACACTCTGTCTGATAGTGTCTCTTACCCTGTTGGGCTTCTTACAGAGAGGGGAAGATGGCGGCAGCACACGAAGTCCCAACAGCTCTTGGCTCTCTTGTCCTCTCTCCTGCCCTCTGGCAGAAAATACAGGAGCTTAAAGTCACGCACAGATAGACTAAAAACAGTTTTTACCCGTGGGCCATTGGGCTAATAAATCAAAGCATATGAAATAATAAGTGCAGTCCACTACTTATTTAAAATATAATCCACTTCTTATTAGTGCAATACTCTATTTATTTTACACGTGCAGCTGATACAGTCTGTTTTTTCAATATTTGTTTCTGATTTTGTGATTGATGATGATGATGATGATGATGATGATTATGTTATGTTCCCAGGTCTCAGTAGCCTGGTATGGCGACAGCACTTCACAAATGCGAATGAGTCTGAAACCTCTCAGTTAATTTTTGATTGCCAAGGGTCATCACCAACGATCTAGACCTTCAACCAATCAAAGCAACAAAACGTGTTGCTACGCAAACATGCAACTGAGCAACAGTCCAGAGATGAGCTGTGATGATGGAGCATCAGTATGTCTGTGAATGAGTGTTGCCATTTCTGCTGTCAGAATCTGAAAATACTACTTCAGCAGAAGGTTGACGCTGCAGCCATCTTGCTTCTTGGCCTCAACGGCACTTCTCTTTACTAAGTTCTTTCCTTGTCGTGTCCCTGGCACAGGGGTAGTACAAGGTTAAAATGACGTTATCGGGTATTTTGCGTTGAATGCGAAGAATCCACAAGTTGTCAGTCATGGTACCAACCCCGCCCCATGTTAGATAGATGGTTGTAATTGGTCACAAGTAGGCTAGGTCAATTGGAAATTTGTTTGAACAGGAGGACCAGACATATCTGCCAGAGCAAATAAAACACAAGCTTGTAGATTTGTCTGGTTCCCAGGCTGAGTTCTCAGTAATTAACTTGGTGATTACAGTTTTATTACTATTGATAGAAATGACTGAAAACAGACTTGAGTTGAATGACATTAGAGTTATCCTTAAAAGTGCAAATGTAGGGTTCAATGTATGAATGTATAAGGTAATAATGTGACAGGTTCAGTCTGCCATGCAGGCGGCGGTGAGTCGGCCTGGCTGTGGGACAGAGCCCAGGCCTCTGTCCCGTCCTGAGGCTACATGCTGGCAGGGCACAAAGAAACCCACGGAGTCAGATGGGGGTCAGTTTCCCAGCCATCCAGGGAGGCCGGGACCTGAGACCTCCTCTGAGGGCGCCCATCTGACGCCTAATCCCCAGGAAATACAGGCAGGTTTCACCCCCCCTTCAACCCCTCCCATCTCTTCCCCTCCACCCCACCATCCATCCCTCCATCCCTCCCTGCTTCTCCTCGCAGGCAGAAAAGCCCTGTAAATTCAAAGCATCTGTACGGGCAAGGGCCAATCCGAGGGCCGCCTTTCCCAGAGCCCGCGCAGATGAAATTTTATTCTTTGCACGAAAAAATTACAGGGGGAGGGGGGAGAAAAAACAGAAAATAAAGTAAAGCAAACAGCGGGGGAAGATCAAGGAGGAGAGGAGATGAGGGGTAAGGAGCTGGTCATCAGAGATCTGCCCTGCTTTCCACTGTGTTCATAAGAAGAAAGTAATATTATGTTCTTTGTGGCTGTGAGTCCTGACTGGAGCCTGATAACAACAACAGTCTGCTTGCAACTGCTACTGATTTTGGACATTTACTCTTTCCAGTGTAAGTGTTGACACGTAGCTTGATGTTGAACATGAGAGACGGTCAGTTGTAGTAGACTGTGGATCGAAGAAAAGGCTGACATGTTGTTTTGACTCTTTATCACTTTCAGTATTTTAGAGAACTGGTTTTAATGTCATTGAGTGACCATTAAGTGACCGTGCATTGACCTCAAGGCAATACACACCTGTGTAGGCAGCAATTATACTATATATTGCGGGGGTGGTGGGAAGACACATACCGCCCAGTGTTCAAATATGCTGTGTTATAGTTTTAGTGTTAGTGTGTCATAAAAAATGTCCTGAAAAGGTCACGTATAAAAGTCATAGTATAGTATGTCATAAAAAAGTCAATGTGTGCACTTCTCCTTTGTGGCTCCCTAAAATGACACTTTGTCATCAAAATGTTGAGACTTTTCATTTTTATTTGTTCCACTCATGTACATACGCAGCAATCAAAGTCACAATCAAAACAAATTGTAAAACCTATTCCATGACTGGATGCGAGCAGGGAGAAGAAGAAAGAAGGAAAAGAAATCTTATTTTTCCTACCTCTCTCTCAAATAATCAAAAGATATAGATGCTCTGTCAGTTACAGTTAATAACCAATACCTACAGTTACTTCAGACAGAAACATAATCTTCTACATCTTCTACATGACAACTCCATCATTCTTTCTTTATACATTTTCTTAAACTGAATAATATCAACACAACCCTTTAAATCATTCTGTAAAGGATTCCACAGTTTAACACCCACCATCTTGATCTAAGAGTTTTGTTTCAAAATGGTTTAAATTTTCAGTTTAGCTGTTTCCAAACATTTCTCTTGGGAAAATTCCCCCCAGAAACCCCTGGAGAGTTGGGTCTCAGAAAGGGTGGAGTGAAAATGGTCCCCTCAATGGTAAATAAGTGATTACGGCCCTGGTGTATTGCCATGAAGGTGGCATGAAAACCAATGCTACGACAAATAACATCTACGACAAAGAATACAATACAGACAACAGAAACAGAAACTGTAATACACTGCACAACAGATTTTCCAGTTAAAGTCCAGTTAAAGTTTACCCACTGGGGCCTTTATCCTCCAGTAACCATCCAAATAGATTACAATTAAAAACAAGACAATCAAGAAGGCTTATTGCCAAAAACTGACCTCATCAATATCAGTGTGTATTGCTTTTCTTCATGCTCTATTTTTGCAGTTAGTATAGAAGAAATCAGCATATCTCACTGTTCTGTATTGA
The DNA here is from genome assembly GCF_041903045.1 of Epinephelus lanceolatus. NCBI lineage: Eukaryota > Metazoa > Chordata > Actinopteri > Perciformes > Serranidae > Epinephelus > Epinephelus lanceolatus. The sequence continues at coordinate 38,596,226 of NC_135744.1, read as the reverse complement.
CAGTCATATTATGACTTTGGCTATAACTTCACAAAGACAAATATTTTGCAACATCCTCCTGGTGCTGTTTCACTTCCATCCACAGTGTAATTAATTTCATGTTTCCCAGCTGTGAGTGGCTCATTTTCCTTTATGAGCTGCATTGTGTGTGAAATAGTGGTGTGAATTAACACACAGTTAAAAAGTCAAGCATTATTTTGTGTCAACATGCCTCATTCTCAAAACCTGCTTCGATTTAGTGTGTTGTGTGGAACAAAGGTTATGTCTTCCTTTACCTCCCAGGTGACCCTTGAAGGTCCCTGGACCTCACTTTGGGAAACCAGTGCCCCAAACGACTCCTTATGTTAGAATAAGTTAATAAAAACCTCCTAAACCCCTCTGCGGCTAAACTGGTTTTCAAGTCAAGCAGGAAATAAAGCCTCTGTGAAGTATATTTGTGAGCGTGGTTGGCGTTTTGTGCTTCTCGCCGACGGCTAAGCAGTAGCCTTTGGTTGTTTTTGGTCAGAGCCAGGTTTCATGTGGTCGAGGACAAAGTTGCAACGAGAAACTCGATAATTTCCAAGAACTCAAGAGATGGATTTACACATGAGCAAAAAAATATTGGACGTGACCTCATGTGACCCACACGGGTTATTTTGAGAAACCGTGGAATCTGGGCTCAAATTAGACATGACTCAACTAGAATGAGTCATTCATAGCCAAGTTTAACCAAATGAAGACAGTTCAGATTGTGTCAGACGTTTAAACCATGAAGAACTGCAAACCCTCCTCGCACTCTCACATAATTCACTTTGCTCTTGTCCACAGACAGCTGCCTGCCAACACGGCATCATGGATAAATCTCAACCAAAACTAAAGCTGCAGCACTTTACTTTGGATCTCCAGAAGTAGCTTCGGTTACAGTGAAAATTGTTTCTCTTCTCCTTGCAACCTGATTTGAAGTGAACACACTGCAATCACTCCTTAATCAAAAACCTCATCGCTCCCTGAACAGGAAATGTAAATGCATCTGTATTTTGGCGCATAATCCCTTATTCTTCTGCATTTTGCAGAATGCTTAACTTCCAATAGCGACATTAGAGGCCTTTAAAATCTGCTTTCTTGTTTCACAACAAGTGATGAACAAACTCTTCTCTTGCCACAGTTAGAAAAAATCTGGTTAATTCACACCAGAGATGTCTGTATTTGTTTTCTGAATATGCTCCTCTGAAGTGGACAAGGCTCACTGACTGTTAAACTTTAAATAAATAACAGCGTCTCCATCCACACTGATAACGGCTACAATCTCTCATCATGTAAAAATATTCTTTTGTAAAGCTGCTTTTAATGCCTGGTTTTACATTCAGCTAATGTTGTATGATTCTGTTCTTTGCTGGGATTTTTTATATTCCTAATCTAGCTTTTTATGTAATGCGTCTTTGAGTATTTAGGAAAACAATGCTGTGTGCATTAAATGTGTTGTTACCGTTACTATTATTGAGTTTAACTTTGATTATTGCTTACACAGGTATGATTGTCTAGGAGATGTACTTAAATCTGCAACCAAGCTGTTTTAAATTATTCAATTCTGCAATATCGGCACAAGGCAACAAAAGTTCGGTCAAGGCTGAGGAAAGCTTGTGATTGTGGCAAACAGTGGATAAAGTTAGGCAATTTAAACACATGGTTTAAGTAATGTATGGAAACATTGTGGTGAAGTTTAAAAAACAAAAACTTTATACAATATCTATGACAACTGCAGTGTGGTTACAGTTAGTGAAAGACTTTACAACAAGGAAGCCATGGTTAGGATAGGCTAGGGCATAGTATTTGCTTAAGGTTAGGGAAAAGCTTGGATGGTAAGGGTTAATAATCAGTGAGAGTGTTAATCGCACAGCTACTTTCAAACTTGCTACATAAAGGACACACTACTTCCTACATTAACCTCCCTATGAAGCGGTTAATTTTCCAGTGTGGACGTAATTTCAGTGGATGATTTTTATGCCCTTTCACCACCCTGACCTCAGTGTCCGCAATTATTCACCTCGCTACATTAAAGGTATACTATGCAGAATTATCGGTTACTCTTTGTAAACGTGCTCGCCGAGGACAATTAAAGTAAAAGCCAACCCCAGATTTTTCAGCACTGTGTCTCGTGGATGCCTGCTGTTATGGTCTGGCACCTGGTTGCTACCATGTCATGAAGCCCCGACCTCACCTGAGCGCTGAACATAAGAAAATACAGAGGACAGAGTCTCTGCAGGAAATTACACCACCACACACTTCTAGTGAGTCATAAGTGATAATTGAGAGGGATTACTTTGGTATGAGTCCATACATTGTTTTTTAAGAAAATCCTGCATAGTGTACCATTAAGAGAACATTACTTCCTGCACTGGTACTGACTGTTGGCACTACAGAATGTGCTGTATTATTATCCAATGTGAACCTTTACTAGACAGACTGAGCTGGCATTTCAACAGGTTACTAGAAAGGAAGCTAGGCTGTACTCCTATGGCCTACCATGAGCCTGTGTCCCTTAATCCCATGATCCACAACCATTAAACAAGGCTAAAGAAGGGATATCCAAATCTACCAAACACTGGGAGGGAGTGCCACCCGTCCCAACCGTGTCACCTTCAGTCCACAAAGTCCTTCCTGAGCCTGAGTGTCTCTGCACCTGCAGCCTCAGTGTCAGGAGATAAATTGGTCCGGACAAGGAAGGCAACTGCCTCTGACGCTCGCCCGCCACCTCGAAAGGGTTAAGTCGGATCCCAGGCTGGCCACATCACACTGTTGGGCCATTTAGTGCAGGAAACCTGATAGTTTGGTTCCTTTTGATGGCCTGATTCCCAGGCTTAGGAGAATAAATTAAATGCAATCCCCACCTAGGCCTCAGCTGCAGCGGCAGGGCATACTGATTTAGTATTTTCATCTGGGGAGCTTTTCCCTCCCTTCCTGCTCTCCTCTTCCACAACCCCTCCTTTATCCACCCGCCACCACCCCTGCCCCACTGAGGAAAATGGTGAATATGATTTAAAAAATGGCTTTCGTGCGGCCATAATGAAGCCTCAGTACAGCTGTCAGTCACTGCAAGGCGTCGGAGAAGAAGAAGAAAGGTATAGCTGCTGCTACCGTGAAAAGGGAAAAAGACAGGATAGGGATGAAGATGTGTCACCCAGAGGCTCAAGAGTCTGAGATCCAGAATATTCAGTCCTGATCCTCGATGCCCTGTCGCAGTGTGAGGGGCTTTAGTAGAGCCACCAGTCTTATGGCCGAGGGGCGATGACAAGCCTGTAATATGTGTTTAGACTACTGATCTGTGAGTCAGTGTCCCTGTGTCTCTGAGTGGCAGAGCCGTGTCAGGGTTTTAAGGGATGATGAAACAAGAACGCATCCCTGTTGTTAAGTACATGTTATGAAGCCCTGCGACCCAGACTGAAACAGGCAGAGAAAGAGGACTGTAGATTCAGTAATGGGTTTAGTTAATATCTTACTTTTAAGAGGATCACAACATGATGGTAAAACAAGACAGTTTTAAAAAATCACGAGAGCTTCATCTTGTTTGACAAAAGGGAATCCCCCAGTTTACAATGGCTTCAAGTAAAGGACTCCTGTGCTTTGTCATTCCATGACATAGGGGAAAAACTGTTCTTGATTGCAGTTCCCATAGCCCAAAATCTGAGAAAAACACATTGGTAAAACTGAGGATACATTGAAAAAGAAAGCAAACAGGAAATCTGATTAAGATGCCATAAACTAATATAGATACATATTAGACGTGACGCTAGGAAAACAACCTGTAACGCTTCCAAACACTCCATCTACACAGCAGCATAATGCTCTAAGTTAAAGGGAAACTCCACTGATTCTACACATTAAGATCAGCTTATCATAATCTATTGTACGTAATGATATTCTGTTTACTCGTGAGCCGGCAGGGGAAGTCCGACAAAGGATGCTACTGAGAAATTATGGGAAATTTACAGTCCGATCCAATGTTTTGGAGATTAAAGTCAAGGTATTGTAGCCTCTGCTCCTTTGATTTACTCAAATATTTGTCTTGGAAGCATCCCAAATTTGTGAACGTGCAATACTACCAAACCACTGGAGTACCCCTTTACTACAGTATGCACAGAACACAGTATGATATTTCATATTACAATTAATTTTTATTCAGGATATTTTATTCCTATTTCTTCACTTCTATGTTGTGTTTCAGGTTTATGTCTTGGATTCTCATTTTTACTGCATGTTTTTGCTTTTATGCACTTTGTAGTAGCATCATTGAAGCGAGCTTGAAAACAAGAATTTCACTGCCATCGACTGCTCCACTGTAATTGTGGTGCATGGGACAAAGATAGACTTCAAACTAATATTCCATAACATAATAATATGCTATAATATACTGCTCAAATAGCCATCTGTTTGGTGGACAACAACAGCAGCACAGTTACCATGGTTGGAGACGTTCTGCAGAGTCTGCTACTGAGAAATGTTGACCTGTTTGTCAGGTTGTTGTTGCATCTATGCCCATTAAGCCAAAAATATAAACTGCAAATATCTATTCCTTCACAGTAGTGGCACTATAACTTTATCTTTCTTCACTTCAAATCGGTTTAAACTTGTATTTCTTTTTGTTGTTATTTTATTCTTTTAAAATCATATTTAGTACATACAGGCTGAGTCTATGTTTTAACTATGTTTTAAATTAGGGCTGCAACTGATTATTTTCATTGTCGACTTATCTGTCGATTATTTTTTCGATTAGTCGACTAATCATTTTATCGAAAAATGTGTTAAAATGTTGGAAAATGTTGGTCTGTCTCACCCAAACCCCAAAATTATGTAATCTAATGTCTTGTTTCGTACTCACGCCAGAGGCTTTTAGTTCCCTGTCATGGGAGAGTGTGTAAAGCTGCCAAAATTTGAACAGAAGAATCTGCAATAAGAGTATTTTGGGGCACTTTTATAGTACTTCTCTATGAAAAATGACTCAAGCCGATTAGTCGACTACTAAAATAGTCGACGATTATTTTAATAGTCGAATGCTCATTCATTAGTCGATGAATGCCGAAAGAATGACGAGGCTGAGAATGCTGCTCTGCAGAACGCTCCATTTTCATGCAGCTGACACAAGGAAGACTTCAAAGGGAGGGGCTTTTCATTTGAATTCAAGTATTATTGTGTTTTCCTAATACACTGAACATGCCACAAATAATACCAGTAGCCCATTATTTACTTTATATTTCTGTTATCGATTAATCAGACTGGCTGTGGTGGCAGGGCTAAGTTAGGTAAGGATAGCTTTGATATTAGCTTGGAACACATCGCATAGACCAGTGGTTCTCAAATGGTGTGCCACGCCACGCTGGTGTGTAGGGGTGGGAGATGTGGCCCTAAAATAATATCACAATATTTCAGAGTATTTTTGCGATAAAGATATTCTTGATGACGTGACAAATTAGTTTATAATATACATATTACATATTACTGCAAATGCTCAACAGTATCAAAAAAATTCTGTCTTTGCTGATTGACAAAAACAGCAACACATCAATCTTTGCTGTACTTGATTATAATTTATTTTACCTTCCATTTCTGATGCCAAAACTTCAAATGAGTTATTTATTACAGCTTTAATATCCAGCGACCACTAGTGTTTCTCACCAAAAGAGAGAATGGTCCTAGAGTAATTTCCCATGTGATTTTCTCATCAGAAACTGCATATATCAGGCTGTTTTGGTAGGCAGAGTGAATCTTTTTGACTGGAACGAATGGGAAGCTGTTTTGAAATGCAGCACTTCTCTGTGGTAAGAAGGGTGTATCAAAAACTCTTGCATTATTTGGCTTCCAGGAGGGGAATTTACAATATAGTCCAAGCCAGACACGTTCAATTATGAATTCAAATGAGTCATCTGATGTCGATCTAATATCAGTCTGTGGATGGAAACGCAGAGCTGGAACTTTCATTCTGTCTTTCATCTGTCACCAGCAGACAAACACAGCCTGTGTGCTGCTCCTGTGTGAAAGATACATGAGCGGCGGTGGGTGGTCGCTGTAATGTCTTCATCCGCAGTTTGGTGAGCAGTCAAACCGGAACAGAATTTCATTACAGTGGAATAAAGCAAAACCAGTACTGTCCGCTGAGGCCACTGAGCCTTTGGGTTTTTAGTAAAGTGCAAAGAATGCTGACCTTGTGTATCTAGTTTGGGTATCTTTCTGTTTTTCCTGTGCTCTTACCTTACAGTGATCTTTATGGGTAGTTTTATAACCATTATTAAGGTTTTCCTTCACTAGACGTGAAAAGATGTTACTAATCAATCTGCCCACAGCAGTTGATGCTGGATCCTCCAAAATAAACATTTGATAACGATCTGAAGACCATAAACTTTCACACCAGCTTAAATGTTAATACACAGTTAAGACAAATGTGGCTTGAGCTTTCTCTTGAGGAAAATGATCTTAACCTTTCAGTTTTGGCGCTTGTTTGAGCAGGTTACACGACTCATTTCAATATAATCCAGAACTGTGTCCACATACCCAGAACCTCATTTATTCAAGTTCTTCATGTGGTAATGAACAAATGCTTTTTTCTCAACATCAAGCCACTTTTGAAATTGTGTCTGGCTTTTAACACTCTAGGATTTTGCAACCAAAGACTTGAGTAACCGACTGTATTTTTAACAAGACCAACAGTCTGACCAAAGTCCAATCACACCCTGATATTCTAACACGGCGGCTGGAACAAACACCCTGACGTTTTTTGCTATTTGTGGAGCCTTATTAGTGCTGGGACCAAAGATGGTAAGTTTATCCTGAGGGTGGTGCTACAGGAAAGGCTGTGGGGTTATTCAAATAATAAAGGTTTAATTTAAAAGTATGGATCAAATTATACAGCAATCTGCCCATCAGATCATGAGATATCTTGTGTGCTGGCGCTTGTGGAAAGCTCCGTGATTGTCTCAAGTGGAAAGAGTTCCTCCTCTGGGCAGCATGAATGTGCTCAGTAACTATATTCAATGTGGCAGTCTGCCCAACGCAATTGGAAAGTTTGGTCCAATGATGGTGCTCCAGGAATGGTCTTTATTTAAAGAGTTATATAACACCCCATGTAAATCTTTAGTGACCTCCAGTGGTTTAACTTCTCAGCTGGATGCAGTGATGTACATACAGGTGCAGCCCTGGACATTGTGACGTCACCGCTGTATGTGGCTGCCGGTGCAACAAAGCGCACATTTTAATCATAGGTGAAACTTGCTTGAAACTTTCAACCAGAGATGGCAGTAAAACACTGCTGTCACCCTGCTGTTGAGTTACTCTTTATAAACAAAAGTAGTTGGAGTGCGTCGGTGGAAGAGTGGTTACAGTGCACGCTGCATAACTGCAACATGCTGAGTTCGATTCCAGCCTTGGGGCCTTCCCAGCAGGTTGTACCTTCTCTCTCTACTCTGTCAAACGAAGGCAAAAACACAGTGAAAAATGTCTTTATATTATAATTACTGATAGATTAATGTACATATGATGTAAAAAATGCAGCTGATGAAAGTGAGGCTAATTTTAAAGGTACAGTGTGTGGTGTTTAGGGGCATCTATAGGCAGAAATGGTAGTAATATTCATATCTGTTTTCATCAGTTTACAGTCACCCAAATATGAGAATTGTTGTGTCTTTGTAACCTTAGAATGAGCTGTTTATACACGGAGCGGGTCCTCTTCAACGGAGTCCGCCATGTTGTTTCTACAGTAGCCCAGTATGGACAAACCAAACACTGACTGTAATAGTGTCAGCCATCATAGCTCTCCTACACGCCTAGAACATGGGAGATGTTTTGCAACCTTACCTGGACCTTTAATGAGTTTATATACTGCTGTGTAGCTTAATCTATAACAATATACCATATTCATTTTTTAGAATATTTTGTATTGATAACCTGAATCTGTAATGTAACTGGTAACTAAAGTTATCACATAAATATAGAGTAAAAAGTACAGTGTTTGCCTCAGAAGTGGAGTAGAAGTATAAAGTCACATACAAGGGAAATACTCAAGTGAAGTATAAATACCTTAAAATAGTACTGTTATTTGCCACTACTGGTATTATGATATTAATTTAAGCTGTATAACTCAGTCCTGGGATCAATATAAAATTTGAGAAAAATCATTCAAGTATTGAGATGCAGTATTGCCATTGCCATATGTGTCATTTCCATATAGCACCATGTACGCATGTGAATCAACCCAAAGTCCAGTCATCACTACCAGAATCTCAGATGTGTTTGCTAAACTCCTCCTTCCTTTTTTTACCCTGAAATTTGTCCATACATTGCATTCCATCCAGTACATTGAAAAAAACGTGCTGCAGATTCCATTCAGACGTATGCGTTGTGCCACAGGAAGTTAGCATTGAAACACAGGAGCTAACAGATTGATGGATGTAATCCAGCTCTATTTATACATCTTTTCTAAGTGAAAGATTTGATGGCATGTTCAGCTACCTCACATTGGCAGCATGCTATGTATATATATCATCTGTCTTTTTACAAAATATGTCGAAAAACTGGATACACACTTGACAGGCCGACCTTGCTTCTTTCTTGGCATCATGCATATTTGTCTCTGTACTGATCCATACGCATATTATATGAGACTGAATGGCAAAAAGACTCTCGAAATGAACTTTTCTGCCATCTCTGAGGTGGCGTTTCTATCCATCTGTAAAGAGATGCATTTCCTTGCATTGAACACTAGGGGCGAACTCTGTATACCATCCGCTAGTAATTCACTAAAATAAGACATGGAGGTGTCATTTTGAAACAATACTGCTGTATTACAGATTGGGTGTTCAAATGAAGAACAATAACAATGATGGGCGGGGAATTTCTCCTCATGGGAACAGGACAACAGGTCAGGTAATGCATCACTGGACATTTGTAAATTGCTTTTATTGGTCTTGCCAGGGTCCTCGGGTTAGACTGAGGTTATTCAAGGCTCAAACATCTCCAGACACACACTTATTCACACATGAGATATATGCGCACAAGATCTTTGTCACTTCTTATAGACACACACACACACACACACACACACACACACACACACAGGCCCTATCTCTTTGTCTGCGGGGTTAATCTGTGGGCCAGATCAAAGGGTCAGGTCCAGGAGATAAACTCCGGCCCTGGAGGTTCCAGCCCCCTTCTCTCTGTATATCTGCAAATCATTAAGCTCAAGGTGATTCACGGCAGCTCATCGAGTAGCCCCAAAGGATTCTGGGCCAGATAGAGGAGGATTTGTCCAAGCTGTTGCTGTCGACCCCACTGCCACTCACGCTGACGTTACTCTGTCGCTCGACTTTGAGCCTCTGCATGCTCTGAACCAGACATGAGAGCCACTCAAGACACCTCTAGAGATAAAAGACCCTTCACCCCTGACAGGATGGGATCTCGCTGAAAACACAACACGCAAATTAGACTCTCTGACTGCTTTGTACAAGGGATCTCCAAGAAGGAATCCTTTTGAAAAGGCCAAACATTCAGCCGGTTGGATGTCTGGAGGCTTTATTAGGCAGAAAATTTTCAATGGGGAAAGCAAAAGGCCATGCTTGTTCCTGCTTGATTTGGAATACAGATCTAACAATGTAGACAGGGGTGGATGAATGGGTACATGTGTCATCGCTGCTGACATGCTAAATGAAGGGTATCAAAGCACAGAGGTTTGGCGTGGAGGGAGGGCCCGAGAGAGTGAGAGGAGAGAAGAAAGAGGCCGAAGGAGAAGCGTAGGAGAGATAAGTGCAAAACGGAAAGTAAAAGACATTGAAGAAAAGAGTGAGAGCCATGAGAAAGACGCACAGCCTTTCAGCAAAATACGTAAAGTTTCCATTATCGTGTTTTAAATAAGGACTTGCCGCCGCAGCCTCTCGGTTCGCTGTCATTATGGTTCTTCAACAGTGTGACGCCTGTGTGGGGCGGGGGGAGGTTGGCCTCCGGCTAATTGGGATCCCAACCTTCTTCAGAGGACTGAGAGGGCTCTCACCTTGGTGCTTTGACACCTTTAGACAGGTGAGGAGACAGGTGACGCCAAGGTGGCCCCCACCCAAGAAGAGAGGACAGGGGGGGAATGAAGAAGAAGGAGAAGGGTGGAGGTAGGATGAGGATGCACCTCAGGGCGAGCTTTGGCACCGTGACTCAGGTTTGCCTCTGTGTTAGCGTGAATGTTGCTTTACCTGTGTCTCAATATGTGTGTGTGTGTGTGTGTGTGTGTGTATTCATGCATATACATGTGGAAGCCTGCACACCTTGAACACAGGGAAGTGAGTGTGTGTTTTCTGTGTCCGACTGTGTGTTGCTCATTCCAGGTATTCAGCAGGGTGTGTAACAGGGTGTGACCACTGCATGAAACACTGACAACAATGACAAACTGTTTCAAAATTTCTTTGGTGAATTATATAATTCCTTCTAAATGGGGTTTGGTGGAATACATAAAACATCGCTGACACATCTATAAATAATCTATGAGAGTCTGGGACACACCTGAGGAGCAGTTGGAACCCACAAAACAGGAGGGAGTATAGTGGTGGCAAATGATTCCGCAAGTCCTGAAAGACCGCCTATTTTTTGTGACCAAAACAAACATGGATGGCAGCCAGCAGCTTGCACAGTTTACATGCAGTGACATTCACGCTGAACAGACCATAACACACCCACTGAGTTTTACTGTAACATAATAGGCTACTGTGCACCACACCATAGCTGAGCTCTAGTGGTTTGATCAACACTGCGGTCCACCCAGACCCTGGCACACATTTATTTACACAATGTACTGTATGTACATATAAACAATCAGAGATGTATCCCAACCAAGCAGCAACCTCAGCCAAAAGTTTATGGAAGTGCTAAAAACTGCAGTTCATCAAATGGCCACTTGAGGCTGACTCCGACATGTTTACAGCCTGGTACACGATAAACGGTTCTGGTCTCTGTGACTAATTTCAACATTCAGAACAAGTTTACAGGTTTTTTTGTTTTGTTTTTTTAATAATTTGCCCATTTAAATTTCATCAAGGTTTAAACCTATGCATATTTAAAGGGATAGTTCAACATTACGAGACAGAGTTGTTTTGGAGTAACTGCACTAAACATAGGCTGTTTGAAATCACTCCGCCCAGCAAGTACTGTGTGTCTGGAATAACTTTCCGGCTGTGCATTTGGCTTCAAAACAACTCTGTCTCGTAATATTACATTATTATTTCATAGTGTGGTGAATGTGTAAGCTACAAGTTGTCCACAAGAGCGTTTTGGAGTCATTTGATGGTGTATTTGATTAGTTTTGAGGGAGAGAGGGGGCAGTACCCTTCACTTCCATTTTGTGCGCTGAGCAGCGGGCAGCTCTGTCCCACCGATCTCAGAACAACAGGCACTGATAATTAAAGGTAATGTACCTACCCATATGACTATAGGGATTACGGCAATAGGCGAATTTGCCAAAATGTCGAACTATCCCTTTAAGGGCGGGGCAACGTGAGTGACAGGCTCTCTGAGAGGCGTCGACCCAGACTATAAGTCAGATCCACCCCGACTCCTCTACAGCTCCAGTCTCATCCAAATATGGTCACTTCTGACTCCCCCCCAAAAAATGCTCAAAATGGCAGTTCACAAACCAATGAGTGATGTCATGGTAGCTATGTCCAATATTTTTACAGTCTATGATGCCAACAAGCTAATGTCAGTGAATGTTAAAGGTGACATTAATTAGTTGGTAGCTAGCGTGACCAAGGACTGTTCATAAATATGGACGGGATAACAGCTCCCCAGAAGCGAAGCCAAAATATCTTGTTCGCCCCCTGATGGCAGTATAGGTAATGGACACGCCCTCTCTATGTTAGCAGATGGGACATGGATCAAACTAAAATTCAAAGTAAAATTTACTTGAGTTAAATACTTTTCTTTTCTTCATTATTTCAGGTAGTTATTATTCTGCTGCCATATGCTCAAGTTGATGAGGTATTTGATGCTTTAAAAAGAGGTTAAGATGTTATGATTGTGTGGCGGAATCAGTGGCGCTGCTTGCTTGGGTTACGATTAGGGTTGTATGGGCGGGAACTCCCCTCACTCTGGTTCCAAATTTTGTAACCAGCCCGTATCTAGGATATTTCGGCTTCATGGGAGTGGAGATGTGTCGTCCGTCTATATACACTCATGGAGTGTGACACACAAAAGACATAAAATCAGATGTTGTTTTAAAAATCTTTATGAAAATGACTGGCAGTGACTGGATCTGAAGACTTAAGTCTTCATATGATTTTATCTGTGATTGTCAACACCAGCTGACACAGACTGGAACAGACCGAGTCCAACTCAGTCAGATAATTTGCTGTGCAAAATTGTTTTCATACCTGGCTCAAGACGTAATGTGCATCTCCACTTTTAATCACATCTTCAGTATAGATGTGATGTTATCAAGTACACAAAACATAGTAACTGATAGTCAGAAACAAAAACAAAAAATAATACTTATTATAATAAATCAATGTTTTCTAAATATGCATAAAATATGTACAATTAATCTGAAAACTCAGAAACATTGTGATGTAACACAGCACCATAGGGCCTTTTCCAAAAAAGAGCTCCTTATCCAAAAAATCTTTAGTATATTAAGTCTTAAGTATGTTGTAATTAATAACCTAACTCACATGGGCCTAAAGTATTACTTGATCTGAATGTGCTGACATGACAACGTGAATAAAATCTGTTACATAAACAGTGTTTATTTTCATATCAAATTTCATTCTCATAAGAAGGGGATTTTTTTCTATTTATTCAGTCCTGTTCCCACGCCTTGAAATCGTGTTTATGACAAAAGACAGACAATATTAAAAAGGTCTACCTCTTCCAAGTAGAATATTAATATAATATATAATATAATATCAAAAAGCTGGAGACCATTTGCAGATTACATCTATCAGCATTTGGTTGGTGTTAGGCTGGTGTAAGTTTCAAACGCTGGGTGTGACCCTAAATCCACTCAGGCCGGTTTGAGCCATGCAGCCCCACCGACGCCACCAACCTCAGCCAGCTGATTTCCTGAAACATCAGAGGCCAGGAGTCCGATGGCAACAGATGGGGGGAGATGGAGATAAATGGAGATAAACATCACAGAAGCTTTGCAGTTGCATCACCGGTCTCCCTAGCAACAATGTCAGGATCTTAGAGATCCATTAGTGAAATGGCTGTGGTTACGATGAGCTAGATAACATGCTGAGGTTATATATATAACATAAAATTAATCAAATATATCAGTTATAAACAGTTTCCCAAAATCGGTGCGGAAAGTACAAAAAATACTGATAAATTGTAGCTTAAAGGTCCCATATTTTGCTCTATTTCAGGTTCATACTTGTATTTTGGGTTTCTCCTACAACATTTTTACATGTTCTAATGTTCAAAAACACATTATTTTTCTCATACTGTCTGCCTGAATATACCTTTAGTCACCCTCTGTTTGAGAAGGCTCCATTTTAGTGCCCATCTCTTTAAGCCCCCCTCCCATATAAGCCCAGTCAGCTGTGACTGGTCAGTTTTACTGGGTCTGCATTTTTTTGTAGGCCGACACAGAAGTTAGCATCGCACGAGTTCCCTCATCAAAAAGCCTATGGGATTTTTCCATTGAATTTTGGATTACTGCCAAAAATAAACTCCATGGCAAAGGAACGTTGAGGGTACTTACACGTTTCGTTTGGCAAGATAATCTTCACAAATGAGCACCACTTTCTTCATTATTAAAGCCTAAATGCAATCACCAGAAGTCAAAAGCTAATGTTAGGCTACACAAACTACGCGACAGTCACATGACTTATTGTTATCACCATAAGAAGACTGTAAAGCCGTCTTCAGTGCAGCTTGGCATGATGATGTTCTGTAATCTCATGAAGCTACTTCTTAGCAAATGCCTTTTTTTAAGAAACATAGAAGCTTCAAAGTTCACGAGTGGGGTATTTACTGACATATTCTATGTCGGAGGGCAAAACGTGAAAGTCTCTTAAGCTTGTGTTAACCTCATTATTTCAGGCATCTAACTAAAACCCATTAAAAAACCTGTTAACTTTAAGACAAGCCGTGAGTGGTAAAATATCAACTCATCTCCAGGTTTCAGGACCTGGTGCACTTTATATAGTTGTGACATCACAACTTCATGAAAGTCCTGACGGCTTGTTTAAAGGCACAGTTTCTGAGTATTTTCTCTGTGGATTGAGCCTTTTAATACTTTCACAGTATTTATATAGCACCTGTAACTGCTTTATATATCTATATTAAAGCTATAGTGCGTAACTTCTACATGTCCGTAAATGTCCGTTTCACCCAAGCCACTACTAGAGGAGATGACACAATGCTGATTAAGCCGATCGGCTCCTCTAACATCTCGCGCATCTCTCGCATCATTTTTAATTTGCGTGTCGACCGGCGACATTCCCGCGCTGGGCCACAGGAAATGAAGGGCAGGGGGAGGAAGAGCAGAGAGTCTCATAGCAAGAGGTAGAGCGCAGGTAGAAAGAGAAAGCAACATGGCGGAGAACCCAAAGAAGCAGCCGAGACACGGTTCAGAAGTGGATCCTACCACAAAGAAAAAGCCTGGACATACGGCTGAAGGTCTATTAGCAAAGAAGGAAAGTGACCGATGGAGAAGGCAAACAAGGATTTGTATTGGCGTCGCTTTTCCTCGGTGGAGAGCCCTGAAGGAAGAAATTGGGCTGAGACACGGATGTTGCCTTGCTGCTGTTAGATAAGTAAGTGATCTCGTTTATAATTATATTATGAGTAGTATGTGTTGCTGTTACAAGTACTGGACCTAGTACTTTATTATTTTCTTGGAAATGGTGCTATGAATGTAATGTAATGTTAGCAGCCTGGTGTTCGCCACGTTGTGTAGCGTTGTGTAGCGTTGTGTACATGGTGTGAGGCGAGTGTTACTCTGTGTACACGGTGTGAAGCGAGTGTTACTCTGTGTACATGGAAGTGCCGGCTTATTTGTTGTAATAACGCATAATCTGCTGGGGGGGAGGGGGGGGAGACAGAAGTTACGCACTATAGCTTTAAAAAAAGACATGGAAAGTTTTTTTTTCTTCTTACAATATGGAACCTTTAA
The DNA here is from genome assembly GCF_041903045.1 of Epinephelus lanceolatus. NCBI lineage: Eukaryota > Metazoa > Chordata > Actinopteri > Perciformes > Serranidae > Epinephelus > Epinephelus lanceolatus. The sequence goes on along the minus strand of NC_135744.1, from coordinate 38,581,111 downwards.
TATTAATGCTGTCTTGTAGCGTGGTTTAAAACCAGGAAGAGCAGCAGTCTATAATTTATGGGGAAACCATACTGTGGTGTTGAAAGATACAAGAACAAATGATGTGTCCCACTGTTTCCCTCCCTGTGTAACCAGTAATTTTGTGGTTTGTGTGGCAGGTAAAGACATTTGCAAATGAGGTTTGGAATGCACCACACAGCTAATTACTAATGCCTAATGCTGGAAGGTTAAAATCAGAGAGTGTGCACTGAAAAATGAGAATATTCCACCAGAGGCAAATAATCAAGTCTCATCATTATATCATGGGTCAAACATCTCTGTGGGTAAACAACGGCTGTTATAAAACAAGAAAAAACAGTTTGTTATCAAACAGCAGGTGATGTGTGATCATCTCAGCCTGTGCCAACTATTTATGACCTCATACCATCATTAAAGCCACAAAACGGCATGAGCACGATGGAAAAAATATTAATCACATGCAAGCAGTGTCGGATTTATCTCCACATGGACCCAATGAGAGAGTCAACCAGTACTATAATGGGCTTCATGTGGATCCAAAGCTGTTAAATCTGGCACAGTGTTAGTATCCTGAGTCTACTGGCAGCACAAGACACTGGCACACGTACTGATGGGAAATGCAATTATGTGTAGACATGCTCGCTAACGAGATCATCTGTCAGTTAGCGGCAGGAACTCTTGGATGTTTTTAGCCCATAAACAGCACTGGATATAATATTTTTCAGTGATTTGAATATATTTTCACCATATTTCACCAACACATGGATGAGAGGCTTGTGCTCGTGACAGCATGCGATGTAAACATTAATGGCAGGGGCGTATGGATAGACAGTGCAGTTGCACTGAAGCCCATGGGGTGGGGGGAGGCTGTAGAGAAAGTGGTTGAAGTGATTCAACTTTCCACCTCAGAAGTACGCTAAAACACGTTAAAACACAAATGCTGTCATCTGCTATGAACGCCGACGGCAAACCCATCTCGGTAAATGTTTCTTTTTTTTTCTTTTGTGAAATAGTCAGCATCAGTCTATAACTAAATTATATGTTTGTTTTACATAAACTATATAAACTATTTAAAAATTCTAATTAATTAATAATTTCTTTTTTAAAATATATTTTTGTCGTATATAAATTTGCAGTGACGGTTGGTAAAATGTGTGTTGATGTTGTCCTACGTCAAGTCTGTATTTGATCATGTGACGATACCATAAAGTATACAGTACCTGTTTCAACGCAAAATCTGGCACAGGGGCCCGTCATTATGGCGTGCACTGGGGCCCATCCTTACACCACTGATTAATGGCGTCCTCCAGTTAAGCTGTAATGATAGGTAGCTCAGTGGTGCTAGGTGAGCTAGCAGTAGATGCACACTATCCATCTGGGTAGTCATGCAGTTGGCGGGTGTCAGAAGAAAGAAAATAGTTCCTATATGAAATTGCTCACTACAAGGTGTGTGAATTATCTTGAGAAGCTGAATCATGAGGTTTTTTGTGATGCACTTTGAGCACCACAAGCTGAGTGCCATCTATATCCATCATATTCAAGGAAAGGCAGACATCTCCAACACTCAGCAACTCACACCAAGACAATATAGATTGACATTGAATAGTGCTGCAGGTAAGAGGATTTTTTGTTTGTTTTTGTAATCAATTTAAAGGTGAACTGTCCCTTTAAGAAGTAAGTAATAGTACATTCTATTTTACCACTTTTTTTGGGGGGCTGTCACAGATTCATATTTTTAAAACCCAACATATTAAAGCTCATAGAATATGGAGCATTTCTGTAGTTTAAACCACCCAATTGTATATTAGATATGCACAGCATAACCTTAAACATCTACAGCAGTAAAATGCAACATACACACTAATGAAAGTAAAAGAATTTCTGTGATGTAACTTGAACGTGTCTGTCATCATCGATTCTTCCATGCCTGGTAAATGCCTTTATCTGTTAAACTCTATTAAAATTTGTGTTGCAAAAACAATCATTGGCACCCTAAAAAATAACCCCAACTACCCCCTGTTCTTGATGCAGACATGTGTCATGTGACAGATATTTCACCCCAGTCGGACAGACATGTGGCAGAGTGAGGTAAGAAAACGCCCCTGAAGACAGATTATGTCTGAGAAAATCCACGCAGGAAGATGGACAGGTGGAGCCAACCCGGTGGTCTGTAGCTGGGATGGAAGACTTTGGTCTGGTGGTGGAAATTGTGTTTCTGGATGCATATGTAAACATGTACCTGTGTGTGTGTATGTGTGTGTGTATCTTAATGCAAGGCTGAGTCTGTTTGTCTGTGTCGTGTCGTCTTTTCTTGTGCTTTCTCAGGCCACACATGTACGTCTTTGTTCATGTGTTTGGGGTGTCAGGGTCCTGACGCTTTAAGCCTTCTCTCTTTATACCTTCAGGAAGACAGGACCTGAGGCCTCACAAACACACACACATACACACACACAGTCTACAGAGTGTGTGCAGAGCTCAGACAGCAGGCCTGGGCGTCATCTATTCCTCCTCTGAGTTCAAAGTCCAGCAAACAATGAGGCACAATTAGGAGCTTACAGAGGGGATCTGGGCCTTTCGCTGCCGGGTTAATAGATACTGACGGAGGAGCGCACACAAAACCTTCGGGTGCGTGTGTGCTTCTGTCTTTCAATTAATGTCTTGTCTTTGAATCCTTCTCTCTCCTGTCTTAATTTATATGTCTTTTTCCTGCTCTTGCTCTCTATTCTTTACCAAACAAGAAAAATAAAATAATGTCTATCAGAAAAGATTTCATCAGAGTTAATGGAAGTTTTTTTAATTCTTCAGAGTGGCAGGGATCAGGAGAGCCACCTCCCCACCCCCTAATTTCCATTAAGATGATTACTTTTGGGAAGAAAACTTGGTGGTCTAACAGGAAATGGGTTCATCTGATGATTGAAAGGACACAAACAGGGTATTTGCTGAAGGATGATGTCACAAATCAGCACACAGTTGAGTTGGTAGGTGCTTTGAGACCTCTTTTTCAAGACCTGAGTAGAAGACCTAACCTACGACGCAGGACTTCTGTACAGGAAACAGTGACAACAGCAACTGTAATTAAAAGTCACCCGACAAACAAGTGACAATAACAATTAACATCAACTAAAAAGTCACTAAACTGATTTCTAATGCATTTTTGTAAGTGCAAATTATAATTTCTACTATTGAAAGCTATCTTTTTCAATTAAGCAATCAATTGTTTAGTCTTTAAAAATGTCACAAAATAATGAAAAACATCTTCAAATTGTTTATTTCTACCAACAGTTCAAAACCAAAATGATATTCAATGTACAGCTTGATTTTTTTCTTGATAAATGTCATAATCAAAATCTCTATTGATGAACTCACTGTCAATTGATTGATCATTTCAGTAATAACTGGCTCAAACATACATACACAGAAATACAACATATAGCGTATACTGAAACACAATGAAAAAACACACACACACACACACACACACACGTACACCACCCCCTCCACCCATTAAGCATATTGTCCATGGTGTCCCCTCTGTCTGCGTCCCAGTCATTGTGTGCGTCCACTGTAACTGGAGACCAGTCTAGACTGGCTGGCTACTGGCTCTAATCCTCAGAAACATGCAGCTGAATCAATCTGAAACCAGAGAGCTGCCTGCCGTCGCCCCTGTTAGCAGCCCGACAACACAAACACTCATCTATTAGAATAAACACGCAAATAACAGACATTTACCAACAGACGGGAGCTCACATTGCTGCTCTAATACTAGCCTCATGTATAATTGGTATTAGCGGTTGTATCAATACAGCGGCAGAAAATAGTGATTGGAGCAGAGGTGTAGTCGGTGCTTTGAGCCGCATATGTTCACGATAACAATACTAACATGTTTATTTTCAGCAGATATAATGCACCATCTTGGTTTAACGTGTTAGTATGCTAACATAAAGTACAGTCTTTAGGTATTTGAGCATAAGAATTGGATTCAAAAATCTGACCTGACGATGTCACTGGATGAAAAGTTACTGCAAATTCATCTTTAGAGGAAAATTAATGTTGGTAGCAAATATCATGGCACTCTATCCCAAAGTTACCAAAACAATTAACTTAAAAAAAAAACAGTGTGTAAGATTTAGAGGGGTTTAGTGGCATCTGGCGGTGAAAACTGCAGATTTCAACCATCTGAAAATTCACCAGGTTAGTATTCTTTCAGCATTGTTTAGGAGCTTTCTACCAGGGGCAGAGTTACCCACAGAGGTCTCCTCCTTTCCAAAACAAACACACCAGGTGATTAAAACCAGTTAAAACACTGTGTGACACAGTTTCACGTTACAAATCCGCATTTCTCCAACACTGTCCAGCTCTCTAGAAGCTGGCTGCTAGCCCAGCAACTGCTTATGTGTCCTCACCTTTTTTCTCTGATAAATTAAGATCCAGACGTTCAGAAGGTTTTAACCAGGAGCTGAACTATTCGCAGACATCTATTCCTCTTCATAACAAATGGCCCTGGTGATTTAAACCCCTATAAACATGGAATAAAGCAGTTTTAGGTTATAAAATCAGTGTTTTTCCAACACTGCTTGTCAAGGAATGGCTCTAAAGAATTTGGACCCAGTGTATGGTTTGTCCATTCGGGGCTACTGTAGAAACATGGTGGTGCAACATGGCAGTCTCCGTGGACCTGCTCCCTATTGTAAGGTAACGAAACCACAACAATTCTCATTATCAGGTGATTATACACCAAAGAAAACACACGGCAAATGAATTTCTGCACCAAATTTAATGCCAATCAATCCAGCAGTCAGAATATAGGTTAGTCTGGGCCAAAGTGGTGGGCGGACCGAGTGGAAGACTGAAACTGCCATCCCTAAAGCCATCCTGCTAATGTGGCTAAAAAACATTTTAATAGGAAACCAGTAGAGGGTTTCAGATTTTGGGGCTTTTGCAGTGTTCCAAGCCTCTTCAATATCAATATCTTCATGTTACAAGCTCTATGACAGATGGACATACTGTGCAGTGGAGGGTTGCACAGTATAATACAACTTTTAGCTAAACTACATCCTCTGTCTAATGTCTTAGAAATCAGGAAGTCAAACGTCATTCACAGCTGGTTTCTAGATGGAACCATGTGAGAGCCCTGTTACTGACCATGGCTTTTTTTTTTTTTTGATTATTATTCTCAGCTTCAAAGTTGCTTCCAGTGTCTGCATGAAAATACATCTGAAACATAACCAGGGCAGAGGAATGTGTCATTGGGAAAAGCATGTCCTAGTGGTGGAGGAATGGGTGGTGCCATGTCGGGCAGATGGTATCATGTCAGCAACTTATTGCCATTTCAAAGCAGCAACCACTTTCCACCCATTCATGAAACGCAATCAGTGCAGAGGAATGTGTCGGCAAAGAGGGAGGGGGGGAAATCGAATTGATGGAAGACTAAAAATGTTGATGAGCAGAAACACATGGCGAGGAGGCCACAGGTGACCAGAGAGAATGTCAACAATGTCTCGACCTCAAGGAGCAGTTTTTTTTCCCTCAAGCCTGACAGACCTCAGATCATCTTTACGTCCATGTTCTGGCTCATTCTATCAACGTGACACTGAGGGATGATCGGAAGAGAGGAGAGCAGGAATGGAGCGGATGGTATGACGGTCAGACATGGTGAAATGACTCTCCATCTCAGCCATGTAACATGTCTGTCATTTGTTTTGGGTTTTTTTTTTCTTCCTCTCTCTCTCAGGCTGTGTCGCTGAGGCTCTGTCTAAAGACAAATCTGTGTCTGAGGGAGATCATTAGTCTGTAACCAAAACCTCTGAGCCACACTGTCACATAGAAAGGATGGCTACTGTATGACATGAAGACCGAGTTCTTTTCTAGGACAAAGGACCAAGAAGATTGAAAAGACATAACTAGAAAAAAAAAATAAGATAAAAAAATAATAAGGTATCTTTTTAAGTATGCAGGGTATTGTTTTCTTGGATAAAAAAAAATAAAAGGTGTCTTAACAAGTTTTCACATTCCAATTAAAAATGTCTCAGATACTACATGGAAGTCTGAATACTGGTGAAGGTCTCAAGGTTTCCAAAAGCACTGAATACTGTAAACTTACAAAATGAAGTTTGCAAACGCAGAAAAAAAGCTCAATTTCACTTAGTACAATCAAGAGTTTGTGTAATACACTGGGCATTAGTGAAGGGCTGGAACAAACTCAGGCTACAGAATACAAAATACTAAATGTTGTCCAGCCAAGGAGAAAGAAACACAGTTTTTTTTTACAGTAATTTTAAATGTTTTAAGGATATCCTGTGCAGTATTGGAACACTTGTGTGGCTATGGAGGAGTTCCCGGTTTTGTTTGTACCTTGCAGGCACATTGGGACACATGTGCATAAGAACAGAGGCAATGCAATACACATTTCTTCGACTGATTTTGTGCTATTCCACTTATCGAAATGTGCTGACAGAGACATTCAAGGAAACTTAAAAATACACCAAGAAAACCTGCTAGCTATTTAAATCACATTTTGAAAAAAGATGACTTGAAAATGTTTTATGTGGATGGAGATGCATTCAGCATACAGTACATATATACAGTCCAAGCGGCAACCTCCGGGGCTAAAAAATAAAGCCAACACAAAAATGCCAAAAACTGCAATTCTTTTTTTTTTTTTTTTTTTTTTTGTGTAGCAGAATTTTATTTATTATTTTTACAAACTTGTCACATTTGCAAGTCACTTGGGATCCATTTAGAATGGATCCACGACCCACTTTTAGACCACGACCCACCAGTTGGGAACCACTGTCTTAAAGGTCTAGTGTGTAGGATGTAGTGGCCTCTAGCTGTGAGGCTGCAGATTGCACCCAATTGAAACTTCTCCTGTGAGCTAAGTGTGTAGGAGAACTACAGTGGCCCATGTGAAAATGTAAATGGCCCTGTCTAGAGCCAGTGTTTGATTTGTCCATTCTGGGCTACTGTAGAACAACATGACAGACTCTGTGGAGAAGAACCTACTCGGTTTCTAGATATAAATGGCTCATTCTAAGGTAATGAAAACAGGTCGATTATCGTAAGTGCTATGTCGTAGGCAACTGGACTTGCTTGCGTTTCTTGAGGACGTTTCGCCTCTCATCCAAGAAGCTTCCTCAGTTCTAAATGACTGGTACAGCGTTGCAGGCTTTAAACTCTGTGTGGGTGTGGACCCTTACAATGTTGTTGGGGTCACATGTGAGCTCTTAGTTTCCGAGTTGTTAAGGTCACACTGCAAGTCGTTGACCCACCTGGCCATTGTGTGAGTCGTTAGAGTCAGGTGGGACGAGGGGTGAATGGGTGTGAAGTCGTATGGGTATGGGGAGGGATCCAGAGACTGCATTGCAGATGGGTGGTAAGTGGTGTCGCGGGCCACCTCCTCTGTTTAATGATGGTCGTTACATTTTGACGTAGTCCAGTCGTCCAGTTTGACTGAGAATCTTCACCGACACGTCGATTATTATTTTCAGGAGATTATAAACTAATGAAAACATCGCTATGAATATTATTTCTGCCCATAGATGCCTCTTTTTTTTTTCTTTTTTTTTCTACCTGTCTGCATTGGTCTTCGTAGCTTAGCGCCACGAAAGGGTGTAAGCTTCTTGTGAAGATTGATGCACTGTTAATCTTGCAGTCAAGTATTTTATACCCATACTGTGCGTGGTTGTGACCGTCACCCACCCTCCCTGGAGACTAGCCTAACAGCCTTTATTGGAAAAACTTCCTAATATGAGCCAGAGAGGGCCGTGATACACCAAAGTGTGTCAAGGGGAAAGTAAGGAACAAGCAGGGGGGATTGAGGGGCAGGTGCTTAAGTCCTGAGTTATATAGTGACAGTGCATGCGGAGAAGAAGGAGGAAAAACAAACAAACAAATAAACAAACAAACAAAACAAAAAACAGGGGAGAAACAGGCAGTGTAGCTGATGTATTGTGGCCTTGAGGTGGTTGTGCTCCATGCAGATTATCAAAAATAAACATATACATGTCTACTATACTGTACTGAAAAACAAAAACAAAAGAGAAGTCTATACTGAACACCAAAAATGTGAGAGTCCTGGTGGAGGAGGAAAGCCCGATAGTGGAGAAGAGTTGCCAGCGCAGTGTGGTAGGTTTGAGAAGCAAGTGGGCCCCTTTGGAGTGATCCCATCGGTTCTTTGCGATGCGTCACGGAGCTGAAGTATCGAACATGCATGCGGGTATTTGAACCCTCCCAATGTGTTTATGAAAACCATCACCAGGGTCCAGGGCCAGCCCTGCGGGGGAAGGCGGGTGGTATGGCACCCCAAGACCGCAGGAGCGCCCAGACCCCAAGACCAGGGAGCCGCAGCAAAAACTGCAATTCTTTCAGGCTGACTTCAGAAGCCAGTCAATCCCCACAATGTCAAAATGCCCAACTTACAGCAGAATAATACAGCCTGGTACAAAAAAATAGTTTAGCCTCTATAGCTAATTTCCCTCTTTCATGACAACTGTACAGGGGGTGAATTTTTATATAACTCACTCATTTATATTTCATTAAGTCTTAGGGGGCGATCACACAGAAATGAGACGCTAGAAACGCGACGCCACTAAAACAATTGTTTTCCTATGATACGGCGCGTCTGACCGGTGTTCAAGCGTCTTTTTAGACGGGCGTTTTTCCGGCGTCTTTTTAGACGCTTTATTTCACGTTTTTAGATGCGCGTAGATGCTGCAAAGTTAAAATATTTTCAACTTTTTGAGCGTCAGATGCCAGTAGCACCTTTCGTCATTGTCGTCATTGGCCCAGGCAGCCAATCAAATCCTCCTTCCTGTTTTGTTGTGGCAGTTACGGCAGTTTATGGCAGTTACGAGCTCCAGACAACACAATGCAATCCGAAGACGAGAAATTTACCCTGACAATATTTGATTTTTAAGAATTATACAACACACACACACCTCAGTACTCGAACAAACACAGGAGGAGACACACATGGAGCTGTGTGAGCAGCGCAACAAATTTGTCTGGTGAGTACAATGTAATTGACGACGCGTAGCAGCTAGTTAACTTTCAGACAGTGGGATATGTGAGAGGGATGGTGACCTTATTTTGTAGTTCACAAAATAATATATAAACAAAGTTGGATTTGATTAGATAGCTTGTGATAGTTTCATGTAAGCTACTGTCTCTACTGTCTTTGAGGGAAACACTAGATTCAAGTGGAGACATAGGGAGATGACAGGAGGGGTGTGTGTGTGTGTTGCGCATGCACCCCTGCTCCACAGGCGCTCCTTGCTGTTGTTTTTTTGTCTAGTGCACATTGAATAAGCGCTTCCAGCGTTTCAAGCGTCTTTGAAGCGTCCGCGTTTCTAGCGTCTCATTTCTGTGTGATCGCCCCCTTAAAGTTACACATATTTAAGGGCAGGCCACTTTGAGTGACAGGCTGTCTGCTGATCGTGACCTTGGCTTCTCAGTCAGATCCATCCCTCGCTCCTCCACAGCTCCAGCATCCAAATATGCTCACTTCTGGCTCCAAAAAAGCAAGATGGTGACAGCCATGATGCAGTACTCGAGTCTTCCAAACAGGACCCCACAAACCAATGGGTGAGGTCTTGGTGGCTATGGCCATTATTTTTACAGTCAGTGATGCAGACATGTTTGGATGGGAGACACAGGATGTTAACATACCTTTGTTTAAGACCCTTTACATAGAATCTCTAAGCAACGTCAACAAGTCCTCCAAATGAAAACTTCCACCCTCATCATTGCACAAAAAAACTCATCTTGGTGGAGGTTGGAGAACGATCAAGGTTACAAGAAACCAGTGTTGAGTGTTGATAGGGAAACAGGGAGCAACATATTATTGACCTAGTAAACGAAACCAAGAGCCTCACTCTGCACACTTTGTCCAGTATCCGCTAGAGATCCCATGTCATGAGTTTCTAGGAATTACAAGAGGTAACGTTCCTTGCAGAATATTTAATTTGGATCGTTTTGGGAGGCCTCATGAAGATCATTTAACATTTAAAAAGTCACAATTTCTGTAGCTAGAATATGTCATTTGTACATATTTCCTATTGAATTAAACATCTCATGACCACTAAGATTTTTCTTGTGACCACTTGGTCAATTTTTTGCCAACAAGTCTCCAACCCCGACCACAAAAGCTGGTCACCAAAATGACATATATCAACATTAACGGGACAGTTTTAAACACATTGTGAAAACAGTCGTGGTTAGGTTTAAGCAACAAAACTACTTGGTTAGGTTAAAACAAGTATCTAACTTAATGTTACGTGCATTATGTAAGCTAAGTAAATCATGTGACATAAGCTCAGTACATTACATAACTTATGTATGTCAGTTAAAATAACTCAACATTGACTTTTGGTTTCACACTGGACACAAACAGCCATCTCCTGGGTGATAATCTTGTTTGTTTGACCCATCATCCACCCTAAATTCTTCCCTACATGGACTTTGTTGCTCCTTACACTGCACCACATGACTTCCTCCTTTGGTCCACGATTACTCCAGTTACCAGAGGTTGCAGCCAATAAATGTAAATATGGTTCATAATAAGCTGCTTGTTAAAAAGACTTACATTGACGTATTCTGGGAGAGAACAGCCTCATTTCTGCATTACCACCTAGTCTGTGCTCCTGAAGCCAGAGGGAGAAAATAAACACAGTAAATCGGTGCACAGCAGGACCCATAATCTCAGACTGATCAGGATCAGTAACAAGGCCTGGTGGTTCACCACTGCACCCGCGATGAGATCCAGACACTCACATTTGTGTTCACGATTTGTTTATTTGTTACCAGGCGTAATGTAAACAAGTGCTGTGGACAGACAGAGCAGGTTCTTGTGGGACTAAACAGGCCTGTGTGGAGATCAAATCATAGATCAAATCAAAACCAAATCATAGACAGAGTGGACGAAGGCTGAAACACTGAGCAGAGGATTAACATGAACTCATTTCCAGATGGGGGGAGAAAAAAAAGGTCAAATAGTTTTTTTGTTTGTTTTTAAATACACATCTGATGAATAGACAACTGGTGTTAACTGTAACTTTAAAACTGGATAATTATCTTTGTCCAGTGTTGGGGAGTAGTTAGATACATGTTCAGTTGCAAGTTTAACTACAATTTGCAGTAGTTGGGTGGCGGTTAAACTATATTCAAATCTCTGTGGCCTGTTCAGTAGTTAACTTCTTTGGGTCATGTAGTTTATGTAGTTTATTTCAAACTACATAATCATATTATTCTAATCTTGCTTTTCTTGCCATACAATATGGCACCATGCCATATTGTGGCTTATTGGCCACAGGTCTACTTTTTGACTAAAATCATTTCTCATTTGCTACCAAGGTGTCTGAGATCAAATACTATGAATTTTCCTGAAAGTTTTGCATTTTTCAGATTTATGCCTCATTTACACCGCAAGCGATGCGCTCGTGTAGCGCTCGTGTAGCGCTCGCGAACGGTCGCTGTTTACTTCAGCGAGCATGTTAACAGGTTACAGCATTCACACCACATCCGTTCTACGAGCTGCTCGAGTCGTGCTGCTTTCACGCGCAAATCGGCGTCTCTTCTATTTTTGAATTTGCGCTGCTTTCACGCGCAAATTCAAAAATAGAAGAGACGTCGATTTTTTGTGCAAGTCGCGAGCAAATGGTTGCAGTATTCAACAAAACCTGTGACCTCTCTCTGCCACCATAGACTTCTCCCCCTTGACCAAGCGAGACCTGACAGGCACATGTTTCATGTACTTACCCATTTGTAGTGCTAAATATTAATTCTCCAAGCATTGGAATAATCACTGGCACGCAAACCTGTCCACCCTGGGCTTTGGGTCCAAACTCACTTCTTCCTCTTTAGGGTTCACTGGAGATTTGCAAACACGGTGCCCTACCGTCACCAACTGTTTGGGTGTGGGTTGTATTTTGACAGGACAGCAGCGGCCGTTGCGCGACACGTCTGTTAGGTTCTGGTGTGAATACACGTGTGCTGCTGCTACGCTTGTGGACCGCTGCGTGAGTGCTACGCAAACGCATGGCCTGCGGTGTAAATGAGGCCTTAGCCTCAACAGTGGCTCCCGATGCTCTCCTTTAAACACATCCTTGGGTTGCTAAGTAAGTAAATAGTCACCAGCACCTACACTTTACTCTGTGTCAGTTCACTTGCATCTCTGTGCAATGATATGAGATTCAAAACTCAGATTGTGATCTTTTCCCGTGATGTAGTTTGGATGTAGTTGATCTGCTTTTTGAAAGTAGTACTTTGACAACCTAAAAGTTTTTGAGAGTAGTTAGGATGTAGTTTGACTTTTCATTGTAAAGTAGCTAGTTAGGTAAACTACAGTTGTAGTTTTTCCAAACACTGGCTTTGACTGTTCATGGTTTACTGTGAGCAATGATGGTTTGTTTCTGTATTTGTTTATTTTGGGCTCATCAGTACCACTCCGAGTCTCTATTACAGTGGTTCCCAATTGGTGGGTTGCGGTCCAAAAGTGGGTCACGGGTCCATTCTACATGGACCGCAAGTGACTTGCAAAAGTATCAAGATTGTAAAAACACACTTTATTTTGAAGCACAGTAAATTTCTGGCACAGAGCTTTAGTTTCAAAGTGCTGTTTCCTGCTGTAGAATGACTGACTCATGGACAGCTACTTAACAGAGACAACAAACTAGCTCGATGACATGGCCAAAACACAAGTATGACACTGACAGTATTAAACTGTGTGGACCTTGTAGTAATGACTCTGGACCCCGTGGCTGGACCAGCTGGGAACCACTGCTCTATTATACATTATCAAGTGTGTCTTCAACTGATGATTCACATAAACTTTTATTTAGGATGTCATTTAAAACTGTTTATGCAGATTTCTTTGAACATGAACCCTCTGTTAACCCTGACATGACATGTGACATATCTGTGAAGACATTTGCAGGTTTGTGAGTTAAAAGACCATTTCAACATTATGTCCACATTATAACTCTTTTCCTGGGATTTCTCAGCATATTCAAAGTTTGATTTAAAACACAGAACTGTGGAATATGACTGATAAACTAATAATGATGACTTATTCATGTCATTATTTTATTGATTATTTGGTAACATGTCTCCATACAACAACAAAATCAATTCCCAGGATATACCAGCACCAGCTAAGGTAGGGGAGAAGAAGACTACAAGCTAGTAAACATGGATGCAAACAAAATAGGTTTAAAACATTAAAAAAAAAAAAAAAGATGTTAACACTTTTATTAACCCTAAAAGTTACACACAATGTGTTCTGGGTGGGTAACACTGGATGTAAATCTAACTGCTGCTAGTTTTAGTGCCGTTCTCTGTCCATGGATCCACAGAAGACCAAGTCAAACTCTGTGTAGCTCCCACCCAGCTGAGAGCAGAGAAAACAGCAACACGCTACACCCAATTTGACTTCGCTCCTCACAAAGAACACATCATGGCCTCAGAGGATTGAGTTGTGTTTACACTATGACACCCTCCCATTTTCCCCCTCTCGTGTCAGCCGGCCATCCCTGCCTGTTTTAGCTGAGGACAGCTTGTTTTTCACTGTATATCCTCAGCCAGCAGCGTGGCTCCATCTCTCTCTCTGAGCCGAGATGAAAGCTTCAGGGTCAGACGTGTATATTTGACTGAGGGGGCAACCACTCAGAGCCAGTCAAGATAAAACAACACTGCCTTCCTCCCTCTGCCCTCCCTGCTCTCCTGCCTCCTCCTCCTCCTCCTCCTCCATCTATTCATCCTCTTCTCATTTCCTCAAACCCTCCTGTCCTCCCTTGCCATCTAAAGTCAGGTCAACTCAACTCAATCAAATACGGTTTATGGATGTACATGAGCAATAATTTTAGAGCATTAAAATAAAATAAACAATGAAAATAAGCTCAAAGACAATTTCAAACTTTCCACTATTGTATTATTCTAAGAAAGAGCAAGATTTTCTATACATGTACAACTACCTTATAAAGTGCTGTCTGATTATTTGAAATCTTTATATTCCCTCATCGTCACTGCATCTTGCAGCTTCAAGACACTTTATCAGTGGATGCGTTTACATGCAGCAGGGCAACAGACAAGCCACTCCACCCTCTTTCTTGCATTCATTGCTATCCCCACATAGCATCCTCTCACACCAGCATTTAAAACACCATCCAGCCACTGACTTTAAAAAGCAATAATGAATAAAATATGCATATTTTTAATATAACGTAAAACTGACTCAGGCAGAGGCGGCAGAGACTTGCAGTGACCAGTCAAGTGTCATCAGTCACTCAACACCTAAAGCAGGTCCACCCGTAATGGTTGCTGTATTGAATGAGTGATATTATTATTGGATCAATGTGTTGTATTTGCTATTGCATTACTTTTTAGCTTGTTTAATAGCTTCAAATGTACACATTTGAGCATGTGTGTAGTGTATGTTGTTCTTGGGTGTGTGTGGCTGGCTGTGTGCTGTTTTTGTTGTGTGTGTTATTGATTTTACTTAGTTGGCGGTAGAAAAAAATAAATGACAGCTGGATGGTAGATATTTATTAGTCCTTTTGTACATTTATCATGTACATTATGGCAATCATTAGATAAATAAACAGAGTAATAGCAACATCGACAACAACAACAACAACAACAACAGCCAACACCAGGAATCCAAACATCAATAACAGGGTGCCACATCATTATTATAGACCTATTCACCGCATATCGCGCTCTACATATCACAAGGTGTTCTGTTAGTTTTGTTCACAGTTTGTTCAGCAGTGCACTAGTGGTACAAATGATGTGCAAGCCTGGTTGGTTCTGAGGGATGGCGCCATAGATATATACACATAGATGCCGCACCCTGGCTTGTGGGCTGCGTCAATACCACCGCCATCTTGCCTAGGTGCTCTGACCGGTTCAGATCCGTGTCAGACTCGGCAAAAATGCCACATTTTTGCTCTGCATTTAGGTGTACGAAAGAGAGAAGTGTTAAAACCAAGCAGAAGGGAATAACATTCCACAGGTAAGAAGTTGTTTTACAATATTTTACTGTTACGAACATGTTTAATGAGATATATATCTCAAAAAGTGATCCTTCTTTTAAGCTAATCAAGTAAAGTAACTGTCCTGATCTGGTCCTAATGCCAAATTAAGCTAACGCTATGTCACACAGCTTAAAGAAAAAAGGTTAACATTTATATAATATTACTTATAAAATTATGATGCTTTGTCAAACAGCTATGTCGGTGTATGTGTTATTCCAAATTGTCAACTACCAGTTTCTTGGCACCAACGTGACATAACGCAGTATGTTAACTTGTGGCCTGAATTGTAACTACAAATTATGTGGAACTGCGTTTTTCTGACACACTTATTTTGTGTGTAGTTTCCCAAAAAACACAGATAGGAGACGGGCATGGGTAGCAGCAGTGAGGAGAAAGGACTTTGTCCCGAGTGACTCCTCAGTCATCTGCAGCTGTCACTTCAGACCTGAGGACTTCGACAGGACTGGACAGACTGTCCGTTTAAGGGACGGAGTGACTCCCTCTGTATTATATTTTTGTAAATATGACCTAATAATGTAAACAGTTCTGTGTCCAGGCTCCCATGAGCGCTTTGGTGTTATACATATGAGATTAAAGCAAAATTTTGTGTAAACATGCAGCTCTAAGTCATTTATTTTCACTTGTACAAAACCAACATTTGTTAATCAGAATGTGTAACTACACTGCAGCTCGGCACAACCCTGCTGATACACTATTTTTTGCACATTGTGTGACTTAAAATGTGAATAAACATTTATAATCAAAATTAATAATTAAATGACATCATGGTGGGCATTGTACATCTAGTAAGAAAAAAGAATATTTATTACATGGGGAAAGTTTAGTTTAAATGTGTTGTAGAACTATTACTGTTACTTTATCTACATAGGATCAAATATTTTGGTATGAAAAGCTGCATTTTTTATTTAACCAAGTATCCTGTATCATAACTACATGTCTGACGATTGTAACAAACCAAACCGCATGAAAATCGGTTGAGAATTCAGTGAGTAATGATGATTTTAATCATATATAGTCTCCTGCCTCAATAGACATACATGCATTAGGCAGCGTGGCTCCACCTGGGCAAGATGGCGGCCGTGTTGACGTATCGCTCCAATGACGAGTGCCGTTGAATGCAGCATCTACGTATATATATCTATGGGATGGCACCCTGTACTGTCTGCTGATGGTAACAGCTCGTAAATAAAGGATGTGAAACCTCTCCAGTAATCGCCGGCCCTGTCCTCACCACTCAGGACTCACAGGTCACTGTCATGCAGTCTGGCTGCTAGACGAATCGAAAACTAGCCTTTCAGCTAATACGGGTGCATTTACATTTCTTAAAATGTGGGTTAATGCACACTGTCCCCACTGTCTTAAACAGATAAATAAATAAAATAAATGTATTCATACTATATAATATGAATACTGAGGAGAGGATGGTGGTGGCTGAATGTGCCGCTGTTTCCGGGACAGAGAGAGCTTTAAAGTGCCTCCAACAGGTGTCAGAAACAAGCTGCTGGTGGTTGAAGGTGTTCCAGATCACCTGCAGGTTACACAGGAAGCAGCTGAGGAAAGTCCTGACAGAGAGATCGTCTCACAGCTGCTGCAGGAGCAGATTGTAGAGGAGTCAGTGAAGATGGTGCTACAGTCTGTCTGTCCTATACCATAACTCTGAGCTCATAAATCTCTCCACGGGACACACAGCTTCCTCTGTCCACGACTTATAGAGTTCAAACAGTCAAGTGGCTCTTGCCCTCATCGCACCCACGCACACAGACACTTATATGTACGCATGCAATCGGTTTACAATATGTACACAGACACATTCACTATATGCAAACGTATACAGCACAATACGCACACACATGTAAACACAATACACACACATCCCTTTGCAGCACATATGGAAAATGACACACACACTTACACACTCACAGTATACAGCAGAGGTCTGGGTCAAGTGCTATATGTGAAACAAACACTTCAGTTGAGAAGTACTAGCTGATAAGAGCTGAATGAAGCTCAGTGAGACTATATCTGTCGTGTGAGTGTGTGTGTGTGTGTGTGTGTGTATTATTGAGCAGATACCCGATATCTCTGTGGCACAGCGCTGTCATAACACTACACTGACCGCAGTTAGGTATATAAATGTCAAATAGTGGGTTGAATTAAAATGGCTGTGATTATGAGGTAACCCCTTGCGCATTTATAAGATGACATAAATACAATACATATACAAAAACAACAGAAATATCTGAATATAAAAAGGGACATTATAGAAAAAATCAAGTTACTCCATTGTATTGGACTGGGATCATTCTATGACATGTAAATGACTGCACATGTTAACCATGTTCTCCATCTTAGTTTTGGATGTTAGCATGTTAACATTTATTGATTAGCAACAAAGGTATAGCTGAGTCTGATGGGAATTTTCAGTAGTTTTGTGAGTGTTGGGGCATAAACCAAAATATCTTATCTTACTAAATAATGACGAAAGCTCTGTGACAAAAACTGTGTGTGTGTGTCTGTTCCACGTTTTTCTCCTCACTGACTTGGTCAATCCATGTGAAATTTGGCACAGTGGTAGAGGGTCATGGGAGGATGCGAATGAAGCAATATTACATCAATTGGCCAAAGGGGGGCGCTATAGCAACCGATTGAAATTGCAAACTTTGAATGGGCATATATCATGCCCCGTATGTCATAGAGACATGAAACTTTGCACAGAGATGCCTCTCCTCATGAGGAACACATTTGCCTCAAGAATCCTTAACTTCCGGTTATATAGATTTTCCGCCATTTTGAATTTTTTGAAAAACACTTCAAATGGATCTCTTCCTAGGAAGTTTGAGCGATCTGCATGAAACTGGGTGAACATAATCTAGGGACCAATATCTAAAGTTCCCTCTTGGCAAAAGTTGGAAAACTTACTAAAACTGAGCTTCTATAAGGTAATGAATATTGCGGAGGGCGTGGCTCATCACATAAAGGTGTATAACATCTCAAGGGTTTCACCCATCACCACGCAACTTTGTAGGCATATAACCACACATAATCTGAGGGGACCCCTCCATTATTGACCCCATCAAATAAAATGGGGGCGCTAGAGAGCTTATTTCTTATCTCGGCCTAACTGCCATATGGATTTTCACTAAACTTGGTAGATATGTAGAACAGGACGCCTCAAGGTGACTGGAGAAATTGAACTCTAATTGGCAACTGGGTGGCGCTATAACAACAGAAAAATGCTTAAAAATGGCTAAAATGCGACCGATCGCTGTGGCTCCCCCTGTGGCCCAATGTTGTTGGGGTTTTTTTTTTTTTTTGGTATGACTAAGTCATGGTATGGTATGCTGTACATAATCACAGAAACTGTCAGTGTGTCATTCTGTCAGTCCCACGTTTTTCTACTCACTGACGTGGTCAATCTATGTGAAACTGCATGTAGGCATTGAGGATTGGCATACAGTAGGTAGAAGGTGACAAAGCTACCAATGGGTATGGACTAGTTGGACAAATTAAACATCTGACCTGATTATAGCAGATAGATGAAGAGTTAAGGGATCATCAAAGTTGATAACCGTTCATCTTGAAAAGGATCATGGATGTCTGCACCAAATGTCATGACAAAAGTTGTCAAGACGTTTCACTCAGAACCACAAATGTCAGCTTGCTTGTTGCATAAAAGTAATGTCAGGGAATAAAAGCAGCAGGTAGAATTAATCTTCTTGGTACCATGAATGTCGTTAAAAAATGTCACAGCAATCTGGTTAATAATTGTTGAGATATTTCTGTTCGGACCAAAGATTGCCAATTCATGCAGCTAGCATGACTAAAAAGAATAGTTTAATAAATGTTAAACAACAGAGCCCTTAAAAGTTGTATTTTTAATGGTATTTTTAAATTAATTTTGTGTTTAACCAACTTTACACATTTTCAGATTTCTCTTCGAAAATAATAACTCAAAAAAATGGAGGCTAAACCCACCCAGTGTAACCTGAGATCAGCAGAAGACCAACAGGAAGAGAGAGTGTGAGGGACCACAGAGAGAAAACTAGTCTCAATGAATCCAAATCAGTCTCCCCTCCCAATCACGTACCAGATCCATCTTGTTGGGAAATTGCGCTGTTTGTAATTAATGCCCAATTAAACTTGACATGGTCGCCCCAAATCCCCTGTAAGGTAACAGATTAGTCTGCACAGCTGGTCCACATTGGCTGTGCTGAGGCGGCCTCTAGAGTTACCTTGTTAAGGTACATTCCCTTCCTCAATGATAGTATTTATGAGATTTGTTTCATCCCTCTCGGCCGCTGACGGACCCACAGAGAGAGAGACAGACAGAGAGGAGTGGGAAGCTTTAAAGACACACTGTGGTAACTTCACCATTTGATTACACCAGGGTAATCACTGACACGCTGTAAGCACACACTCACACACACGTAGAGGAGGAAAGAATCTGAGGAATCCATCTGCAGATGTATTCATCTGAGTGTGAATTAACTTCTTATTAACAACACATGCTGTTTGAGGAGAGAAACTGATTTCTCATTTTCTGCCACAGCGATGAAATGCAGTGATGGAATCTGTTATCTATGTATGTGTGTGTGTGTGTGTGTGTGTGTGTGTGTGTGAATTTATTATTAAGTAAAGGTCTGAATGTGCTGTGTGCAGCTGGTGAAGCTCACTGCCATGCTGTTTGCTGTAGCATTAGGTGACCATACAGATGGCATGACACCACTCAGTGCGCTCATTTAACCCTCAAGTTGATTGATAATGTCAGCCCACTTTACATATCGAACAATAACCACACCATGAGAGGTTATAGATTTGTCAACCATATTAAAGCAGCCATGACGTTAATATCTCTGAGTGTGTTCGGACATTCAAATCAATTAGCAGGACTACTTCATGGTATTTTGGAGGATTTATTTTGCATCAGTGCAATGCTTGATCTCTCAGATAGTCGCCAGTTTTGCCAAAATCAGTCTGTCCTTTTGTGGGCAAAAATGTTTTTTCTTACATTTACAGAAAATTTCACTGATATTGTGATATGAAAAGACATATACAGTGACAGGGGATTTTTATCCATACTCCCTACCCTTGGCTCTGTTAATGGTTAATAAATCATGACCCCATTTAAAACTATGTCGGCTTGACACCTTATTTGTTTCAAATAAAAACAGTCTTTCCCCCATCATATGGCCGCTGGTTTAAATACATTTCCCTTCCCATATTTTACCAAGAGCACATAAGATTGTTTATCTTTTGATGACAAATATAAACAGATCATACCTTCCTCACTGGCTGAAAAAACTAACACACACACACACACATACACAAATAATAAAATGATGTATTAATGCTTTATAGTTCCTGAATCAGAGACAACTGTTGGATTGCCAGGTTGTAAAAATTAAAAAAAAAAAATCCCTCTGGTTGGTCTCCATTCTCCTCCGCCAAGACACCTGCCTTTTCTTCCTTTATTTAGCTCTTTAAAGAGCAGCCCTACAGCAGCTGCAAATCTTGTTTTCGCTGATCACTGGTGAATCTGAAATCTCCTCTTCCTTTAGTGTACTCCAGGGTGTGTCACGGTGACATCACTGCTGGGTGTGGTTACAGGTGAGACAAGGTCAGAGATACAAAACAGGCTTGAAAGGTTCAACCACAGAGGGCAGTGAAACACTGCTTTTCAGCTTGGACGTAAGTCACTCTTTCTTGCACCAGGAACAGTGGCGTGCACAGACTTTTTGAGGGGCAGGGGCGAAAAGAAAAAAAAGGGCACATACAGCACGTTCTCGCCACTGCAGAGGGCACTAAGTTCTGCGTGTTTTCGAGGGCACTTTAGACATGTTTATATGTTATACAAATGGCACATTATATAGCCTTAAAACAGACTAAGTAGACAGACTACTCAAGTTAGTTTGTAGTTAGCATCAGTGCCACGAGAACTGTGTAGATTCAACGTTGGACTGTGAAGAACACACAGAGACATGGATGTATGAAAGAAATAAATCCCTGGGGGGGTCTGGGGGTCCTCCCCCAGAACATTTTCTAGTAAGTAGATGCCATTTCCTGTATTCTAGTGCATTTTAACACCATATTAGCACCAGATAATCCAAACTGGTTCTGTGAGATATAGTTCTGGCTCAATATAGATCAAAAAAGGGCCCAACATAAAAGTCATTGCAACAGTAATGTTTTTACCACCCAAGAGGGCAGTTTATCATGTTTTAACCAGCCAAGAGGGCAGTTTAGTGTGTTTTTTGCCTCCAAAGAGGGCACTTTAGCACGCATTTTGGCTCCCAGGAGGGCATTTTGGCTGCCAAGAGGGCACTTTAGCGTGCGTTTTGGCTCCCAGGAGGGCATTTTGGCTCCCAAGAGGGCACTTTAGCGTGCGTTTTGGCTCCCAGGAGGATGGCTTAGAGAAATGCACAACCCTACATTAATAATCTACTTCTCTCTTTCTATTTTAGCTCATTTATTGCAACACTTCCTCGATAAAAAGACTCACCATTTATTACTTAAAATGCAATACACTGAAACCTCTTGATGAAACCTGCTGTATAATAAGTCATCAAGTCTGCAGTAGTGCATCTTAATCAGTTTTAAATTAATTACATTTACTACTCTAAACCTCTCTCCTGCAGACTAAATAGATTTCTCGGTAACACTTTACAATAAGGTACACAAAATTAAAGTAGTTACTGAGGAACTAATGAGTAACTAATGAGGAACTAATGAGGGACAAATGAGTAGTTACTGAGGAACTAAGCTACACAAAATTAGAGTAGTTACTGGGGAGCTAATGAGGAACTAATGAGGAACTAATGAGTAGTTACTGAGGAACTACGGTACACAAAATTAGAGTAGTTACTGATGAACTAATGAGGAACTAATGAGTAACTAATGAGGAACGAATGAGTAACTAATGAGGAACTAATGAGGAACAAATGAGTAGTTACTGAGGAACTAAGCTACACAAAATTAGAGTAGTTACTGGGGAACTAATGAGGAACTAATGAGTAGTTACTGAGGAACTACGGTACACAAAATTAGAGTAGTTACTGATGAACTAATGAGGAACTAATGAGGAACTAATGAGTAGTTACTGAGGAACTACGGTACACAAAATTAGAGTAGTTACTGATGAACTATTGAGGAACTAATGAGGAACGAATGAGTAACTAATGAGGAACTAATGAAGAACAAATGAGTAGTTACTGAGGAACTAAGCTACACAAAATTAGAGTAGTTACTGGGAAACTAATGAGGAACGAATGAGGAACTAATGAGGAACGAAAGAGTAGTTACTGAGGAACTAAGCTACACAAAATAAGAGTAGTTACTGAGGAACGAATGAGGAACGAATGATGAACTAATGAGTAGTCACTGAGGAACTAAGGTACATAAAATTAGAGTAGTTACTGAGGGACTAATGAGGAACTAATGATGAACTAACTATTAGTTAATGGTCAGTTCTTCATTAACTCATGATCAAATTTCAGAGGAGTAGTTAATGAGGAACTAACTATTAGTTAATGGTCAGTTCTTCAGTAACCCCTGATCAAATTTCAGAGGAGTAGCTACTGAGGAACTAATGAGGAACTAACTATTGGTTAATGGTCAGTTCTTCATTAACTCATGATCAAATTTCACAGAGGGGTTAATCACGACTTAATAATTAGTGAACTAGTTACTTCATCAGTACAGAATCATTACTCAATAACCCGTCCATTAGTTAACCTTTTTATGTCCTAAAGTAAAGTGACACATAATAAGTAGTCTTTCATTACATTATCATCATCTTTACAATTAGTTCATTAACAAATAAAATCACAGACAGCAGGATTCTTGAGAAGAGTTTAATTAATTATTTTCAGACCACATCCACATTAATATGACCATCCATGTTATTCTGTACAAGGTGCTGACACACCAAACCGACATCAAAGAACTAGCGGCAACAAAAGCCAACTGTTGCATCGTCTACGTCGCCTCACGTCACCCTGTGTCAGCTGCATTTGAACACACCACAAAGACTACACCCAACGCTTGAAACTGTTACTCATTTATTTTGGCACTGCCCCATTGTCAAAAGACTCTGGAGTGATATTTGTAATTTTATTGCGGACAATATTAAAAAATAATTTAAGCTGTTTTGGAGGGATGTGCTGTTTGGACTTTTTGACTTTAACAGAAATATGGCAAAACCCATTGAAAGATTTATTATTAATCTCATCTTACTTTTGGCAAGATTTCACATTCACAAATGTAAGTTTACACATAGAAAACATTTTATATTTTTAATATTTTCTTGTAAACTCTTATCCCCCCTGGCCCCTGATATATGTCATATAACAGGGGCCAGGGGGCCAAGTAGCACATACGTTCTGCGCCTGCGTGAAAGGAAATAACGCAAAAAGGGAAACCGGAAGTCCGTTGAATGCATGAGATCAACAAAGTAGCGTGGAGTGACAGAGTGATACATCCTGTCAGCCGAGGGGTTTCCTATCTGTGCAGCCGAGCACCGCAGCGCTTCCATGGACTATTACATCCAGACGCTCCCCGTGTTTCCTCCACAGGCTCCACTTCACTCAACTTCACTCAGCTGCCCGACAAACCCGCTGCTTCTTCCCACTTTAACCTGAATAACAAACCAGGGCTCGGTGCTCCGGTTGGATCCAAACGGAGAGCCGGGGCTAACGTTAGCTGGGAAGCTAGCGGAGGCTAACTGGCTGCTTCCCTCCGGTCATGCTGCGGCTAACGCTCCGCTAGCCGCTCCCAGCTAGCTCCGGTTTGTTATTGAGGTTAAAGTGGGAAGAAGCAGCGGATCTGTCGGGCAGCTGAGTGAAGTGGAGCCTGAGGAGGAAGCACCGGTTAGCCCCGGTTTCACTACAGGCAGATTCGCTTGCTACAGGGAAGAGGATATAACACCTGAACAGCCAGTCAGAGGGATCTCTCTCATCGACAAGCTCCGCCGCCGACTGAACATGCTCAATCAGCCGAAAATTTGGAATGAATGATGAACTAACTATTAGTTAATGGTCAGTTCTTAAGTAAGTCCTGATCAAATTTCAGAGGAGTAGTTACTGAGGAACTAATGAGGAACTAACTGTTACTTAATCATTACCTACCTTTTTTGTGTACCCTAAAGTAAAGTGAGACATCAAAATGAGTAGGTAATGAGTACTGAATCACTACCTACTCATTTTGATGTCTCACTTTACTTTAGAGTACACAAAAAGACTAACTAATGAGTAGGTAATGATTCAGTAATCATTACCTAATCATTGTGATGTCTCACTTTACTTTAGGGTACACAAAAAGAGTAACTAATGAGTAGGTAATGATTCAGTAATCATTACCTAATCATTGTGATGTCTCACTTTACTTTAGGGTACACAAAAAGAGTAACTAATGAGTAGGTAATGATTCAGTAATCATTACCTACTCATTTTGATGTCTCACTTTACTTTAGGGTACACAAAAAGAGTAACTAATGAGTAGGTAACGATTCAGTAATCATTACCTACTCATTTTGATGTCTCACTTTACTTTAGGGTACACAAAAAGAGTAACTAATGAGTAGGTAATGAGTACTAAATCATTACCTACTCATTTTGATGTCTCACTTTACTTTAGGGTACACAAAAAGAGTAACTAATGAGTAGGTAATGATTCAGTAATCATTACCATTATCATTACCGTCTCACTTTACTTTAGGGTACACAAAAAGGGTAGGTAATGATTAAGTAATAGTTAGTTCCTCATTAGTTCCTCAGTAACTACTGAAATTTGATCAGGAGTTACTGAAGAACTGACCATTAACTAATAGTTAGTTCCTCATTAGTTCCAAATTTGTTTCATAGTAACTACTTTAAATTTTGTGCACCTCAAACAACTGTACTGTGAACAACGGTGTGATCAGTATACAGTACTTTACACGCAGCCCCCATGATAAATTATTTAAGCTTAGCCTACCTAAAATGTGACACACTATCATATTTATTTCTAATGCATCATCGTACAGAATAACATGGATGGTCATATTAATGTGTATGTGGTCTGAAAATAATGAATAAAACTTCTCAAGAATCCTGCTGTCTGATTATTTTTGTTAAGGAACTAATTGTAAAGATGATGATAATGTAATGAAAGACTACTCATTATGTGTCACTTTACTTTAGGACATAAAAGGGTTAACTAATGGACGGGTTATTGAGTAATGATTTTGCACTGATGAAGTAACTAGTTCACTAATTATTAAGTCGTGATTAGCCCCTCTATGAAATTTGATCATGAGTTAATGAAGAACTGACCATTAACCAATAGTTCATCATTAGTTCCTCATTCGTTCCTCATTAGTTCCTCATTCGTTCCTCAGTAACTACTCTAATTTTGTGTACCTTAGTTCCTCAGTAACTACTCAATAGTTCCTCATAAGTTCCTCAGTAACTACTCCTCTGAAATTTGATCATGAGTTACTGAGGAACTGACCATTAACTAATAGTTAGTTCCTCATTCGTTCCTCATTAGTTCCTCATTCATTCCTCATTAGTTCCTCAGTAACTACTCATTAGTTCCTCAGTAACTACTCTAATTTTGTGTACCTTATTGTAAAGTGTTACCGATTTCTCAATCATTAATTCCAGTATAAATCCTACTTAGCATATGTAATGAGCAATAAGGTAAAATAGAGTTTAAAGAGTGTTCTGCTTCATTTGTCGCTCACTCAGCGTTGACCTGCATTCACCTGCTCTCAGTCTCTCTGAGGACATTCCAGCGTGTAGTTTTATATGCATACCTGTGTGTGTGTGTTGTGTTTGTCGAGGGGTCCTGTTGACTCTGGGTGAATGGTTACCTCCTGGCGTTGTGTTGCGACAGGAACTGGAGTGGCCCGATCATGAAGCCGTGTGCTTATCAGAGAGAAAACCATCCCTACAAACACCTCGGCTATCAATACAGGGAAGAATCTGTGGTGATCATTAGTGACTAGCTGCGTTTGTGACCACGAGGAGGTTACGTGTTCTGGTTACTGATCAATTTAATGACCGGCAAGTCAAGGAAGGAGGTGTTTAATCATTAATCATGGAAAAATAAAGTGCGTCTTTGGAAAATTTGTTAATATCTGGTGGACAGTAGGAGGAAAAATGTGTGTGTGTGTGTGCCCTGTTGGCAGATGATGTTTTCTCTCGTCACAGCGCAGCGTAGAACCTGCTCTCGTGTTTGGACGGTGATGAAGTTCAGTGTGTTTGCTTGTCATGAAAGATTCAACAAACCCTGCATTTTCTAAACCAACAATCCCACACTCCTATTGCAGAGAGGACAGAGGCTCAACTGCTCCCTGCTACCTGCTAAAAACGGAAATAGTTTCAAATAACCGACAACGTATCGTTTTACCTGCAGTATCCACCTGCACGATTCTAAAGCACAACTCTATGTTTTTATGGTCATGTTTAGGCATTCACAGAACTTAAGGTTAAGGTTAGAGAATTAAATTATCCTTAAAACACATTTGAGAAGACTACATTGCTAGGAAACGCAGTTGTATCAAATGGTGGCCATTTAATACAGCAAAATTAAATCAGAGTCCTCTGCTGTTACCTTTTAAGTGTCCCTTATTGTAAAAGTTTATATTTAAATATTAGCTAGCCTAGTTAAACAACAACACCAACAATAGCAATGAAAATTACCTGCTGTGGTAAACTGGTGCCACGTTGGATTAACTACATCTTGAACTTAGAGATTTGAATTTAGAGATCTTTTGATACAATTTTTGCCTTCCAGATTTTTTGCCGATACCTGAACTTGCGTACCGGCCAATACTGAGTACTGATCTAATAGCACTATGTCAAAAAGAATTTAAAATTGTATACCACTAACTCTGAAACTAAAGTCTTGCATGGGGCTTTCCAGTGTAAAATACTGCCAATATTGCCATCTTGCTAAATAGGCTACTATTTTAAACCAAAAAACTGACCTTTGGGAAAACTGCTGTTTCACCCTGGTGTGAAACTACTTTTACATTTATTCTGAATGAAATGGTATGGGATTGGTGCTTAAAATAGCATACTTGCTGATACCTGATCCGGCTTTTAGACCGTATTGGAGGCATTTCCAATACTGGTATCTATTTGAATTAAAAGATTGAGCTGCAACTAATGGCTGTCTCATTATTAATTCATCTGTTTAACTATTTTTGTTTGGATTGATCAATTGTTAGCCTATCAAATGTCACAAAGGTGATATTCTCAAGTTGCTGTTTTTGTCCACCCAATGGTCCAAAACCCAAAGATAATTAATTAATAAAGTGCATCAACGAATCCTCAGATTTGAGAAGCTCAAACTCACAAATGTCATTTTTGCCTGACTATGGGCTTACAATTAAAGTTGATTAATTTTCTCTCAACTAAGAAATTAATTGACTGACCTAAAAAAATACAATGCAACATGTTACATAATTTCTTATATATCAATAAAAGTGTAACCTTCTTTTCCCCAGTTCTTCCAGGGTGTGTGTGATAAGTGGGCTACATCGTTTGTTTCTTCCTCTTTGTTTAATTTTTACCAACACTGCAAGACAGTACTAACACATCCCAACTTAGGGGTACAGCAACTTCTCTTCACCGTTAAGCACGAGGCACTCACCTTCTCTTGTGTATCACTCTGTTCCAAAAAACAAGGGCAGGTAGGAACCAATTAGCTCATAACACAGAGAATACAATGACTCCACTTAAACACCGCACATGAAAATACAAATGAAACAATATACAAAGTGCTATAACTGACAATGAAATAATAATTTACCAGTGCCTCAATAATGCTGGATCTATTACTACTACTACTAAATATAAATAATGTACCCATCAATAAATAACACAGTACTTAAGTAATAAAAATATAATGTGTGCAGTAATTATGGTGACAAAAGTTAAAACAGTTGATTCTTTTTTTGATGAGTGATGGCTTTTTTGACCCTACATGTAGAGGTCAATTAGCTGACATGTTTTGTAGTACCACTACATCACTGTCTACAGCTACTGTACACACACACACACACACACACACACACTGCTAACAAATCTCGGAGGGCAGCGATCACATTGTGTCAATATTTTGCTGGTGCATCACAGCCTTTACAGGAAAGGTTAGCGGTGAAAGTCAGGTCAGAGGAGGCTGTCTGTCAGCTGGACTGCTGCCTTTCCGCCCCATATCCTCCCCAAGGTGTTAAAACAGAGCTGACATGGGTGACATGTTAGTATGACATGTGTGGCGTCAGAGGGAGACACCGCTCCAGGGCGTCCGGCTGCTGCAGCATCTGAAAACTTAAAGAGCTGGAGTTATGTGTCATTGTTCTGACGTGACAGGCGGGATGTTGTAATGTGTGTGTGTGTGTGTGTGTGTCCATGCTGTGTAAAAGTGTAAAAACAATGTTAGCATTTTTTAATGAGTATTTATACAACCCTGAGGCCACCGTGTCAGACTTGAAGATCTGATCTGTGCTCTGTGTGTTACTCCTTTGACTGTTTAAGAGATAATGTCACTGTGATGTTCTCTCATGTCACTTCAAGCTAGAGGCTCCACATTTATACTAACACTGATAATGGGATTTTTTTTTAGAATGGGGTTTCCCACTGAGATGTTTTACTGAGAAATAATTTCCTTGAATTTTACAATTTTACACCAGAATTTTACACATTTACAGTAAAAGCTTTCCACAAGTTTTTCTTTCTTAGCAGTTCATCAGCATAAACAGTTAAACTGTCCTTTAATATTTGACACAGCACACCTATTTAATACATTACAGCCAGATAGTGAACAACACTAAGAGTCTACAGTCATGTTAGCTGTACTCTGAAGCTGTATTTCGGGGCTGAATGCTAACTTTGACGAACTGACATGCTAATGATGATCATGCTAACATGCTGATGTCAGGCAGGTTTAATGTTTAGTTTGTTTGCATGCTAACATTTGTTAATTAGCCAGTCCCTCCAGGATTTTGCAGGCTGTTTTTTGGATTGCTGCGGCCTGAAAGGCCTGATTTCATGGCAGCTTTTCTAAAAAATCGTGACACATGTTGCAATGTTTACAGTTTTTGATGATGCTGTTTTTGCAATTAAGTTGCAGGGGCAAGTGAAAATTGCACAAAATAGTAGTGATGCTGTCACAGATTCTATGAGAATTCAGTGGTTATCTATTTGTGATGGTAGGGGATGGGGGCATCAGCAGCTGATTACCGTCAATCAGCTGTTGGATGCAATGCTAAAGAACCATTCTCCATGAGTTGCACTTCTCCTGCTCTCTCTGCCTGGCTAGCATGAGCTAACACAGCACAACATGATCATACTCCTACTCATAATATTTTGTTTCTTGGGACGAAGTCTTGCAGAAGTGGTTGAATCCAGAACCAAGCTGCAATCTCACACCCACACCGAAACAGCTTGACTCTTTTGTTAAACCCATTAATAACCACTGGGTAAAATTAGTGATGCTAACAGTTAGCCCCGTTATTGTGTGTGTATACATGTGCGTGTGTGACGATGTGCAAGGCACAGAGCTCCAGTCTCACAGCAGCAGTCTCATGATAAACAGAGAGAGGGAATCAGTACGTTGCACACAGCTCTACAACAAAAAGGAGATTTTATCTGTTTAGATTCAAATTTGCTGTAAAGCTGTGGTTATTGGACAAAATTGCAAGGTCACGCGCACGGGGATTGGCTGTTGCAATTGCAACATCCTGGAGGGACTGATTACCTCAAAACACAAAGTGCAACTGAGGCTGATGGGAATGTCATTAGTTCTGCAGGTATTTGGTCATAAACACAACATTCTGACCAGATGGGGGCGCTATACGGAAAGTGAAGGGATCATCAAAAGGTCACTAAATGTCTGAACCAAATTTTGGGGCAATCCATCAAAAAACTGCTGAGATATTTAAACTATGAAGCATTTACAGAGTCAGTCATTGGTGACATTTCCAGCAGCAACTGTGTCACCTAAGCTGTGTATGTTAAGCCAAAACATGATCTTTTCCTAACCATAACCAAGAGGGTTCTGTGCCAACACTGAGTTGTTAAAACGTAAAGAAATTTTAAGTTGTTGCAGAATGTTCAGTGCCAACATTTATTTTGTGCCATTGGGTTGATGTTGCAATAGCCTATATAGAGCCCTGATTCGCAGTGGTCTGAAATATATAAACTCAAACTCAGCTCCAAACAGCAGAGTCATGTAACTGAAATGTTTCATCAGTACCCAAAAATCCTTTTAATGTGACGTCAGAGAACTGCACACACTGAGCTTATGATCGCCAGCCAGCCACTTTGTGATAGTTAAGTAGAACAGAGAGGAGCACGCTGACTCACACTTCAAGGGTCAGTCAGATTTCAATCTGGATTTAATTCCTAAGGTCACTGAGGTCAAATTGTCAACAAAAAACAACAGTGTTGAATGAGACAAATATGGAAATATAGTCAGTCAATTAGGATGGATTTTGCAATCGCAACTTGAATTTCGGCATCCCCTCTGCTTCAAAGGCATTTCAGGCTGCCATGTTTAAGTGACACATCATGAGTTGTAGTCGAGCCGTTAGACGTTGTTTTGTGTAGCGCCGCAGCTTCCCACTGCTGTCACTGTCTGAGAGGATGGATTTGTGAGTTACTGTTTTCCAGAGTCTTAGTGAGGGCGGGAATGTTGTCCTTATCTGATCTGCATGTTAACATGGTGGAGGAAACAATCCACTGTCAGCGGCTGCTTGTGTAAACCAGGCGTGGAGTGCAGGGCGAGAGGAAGTGTCAACTCATGTACAGAGCTGGCTTAAAAGTATTTGGTATTCACGCGAAAGGGTTTCAGTAAAATCAACTACTGATGTCTATAGTCTGCTGCTGGAGGGGGGCGAGGGGGTGTAATACAAAGAGTCTGACTTTATCTCCATAGTATCTCTATTTTACCAGGGAATTGGTAATTAATAGTTTAAGTAGTTTGGAGTTTGAATTAAAAATAATGTGGGTTTTTTTCTGTTTTCTTACTCAATGATAATAAATGTGATCATATGATAGTTAACTGAATATCTTTGGGTTTTGGACTGTTGGTTGACACCTTAGGAGCTTGTGATGGGTATTTTTTGTTAGACCAAATGATTAATTGAGAAAATAATCCATAGATTAATTGATAATGAAAATAATTGTTAGTTGCAACCCTGGACTGAAAGTCAAAAGAAAAGAGAAAGCTGATATTCAGTGGCTGGCTACTTACAGTCAAAGTTAAGACCAACGTGTCTGTGCCTGAGCAGAGATTTCGACTTCTTGCTAAAGTGAGCTGTTTGTGTATTTTACAAATCCTTTTTGTTCTTTGTTTCAGACGATGATTGCATCATGAGACAATCTCAGCGTTCAGGCAGTGGCTGGAAAGTACCTAAAAATTACAGTTTAGCGTAAATTTGTGTCTTAAACTTAATTGAACATCTCTAAACAGGTTACGATGATCGCTCAGTCTGTAGGAAACAAAAGATCAGAGTTTTAACTCTTTAGCGGCACAGATCCAAACGCCTCAGACAGAAACCGCGCTGATTCGGCTTTATCCCTCTTTTGAGATCCCTCACGTGGCATATGCTCTACAAATAGTTAAATGTGCTCTTTGATCCTGTGTAAATGTGGCCTAAAACAGCACAGTCAGCTCTTAACAGGCCCAGAGCTGTGTGAGAAAGTGCTTTTTATATTACTGCTGAGTGCCAGCTACCCATCAAAACATGTCATCGGTGAGAAGAGGCTTTTATCTATCAAAGACAGAGAGAGCAGCCATTGTCTCATACGCAAATACAGGTGTGTTATTTTGGGTGCTTTCAAAATAATATTCAAACATTTCTATTATTATTTCATCTGTAATTGAATTGGAAATGGCCATCTGCATTATGTCTTTGCTATGGCTGAGTCAGCAACTAGTAGTATTTGTTTGTTTAGTTTTTTTCTTTTTTTGACATTACAACAAAGGAGGACATTAAATCAAACACAAGATTTGTTTCCATTTTCGTCCTCAATGTGAAGATAGCAAAAAGTCCAGGTGGCTAGATGACATCATATTTCAATAAACAAAAAACAAAAAAACAACAACACACAATATACACCTATGTCATTATACAGAAAATAAATAATACAATTATATTAAAATTATAAAATTGCACCAACTATAATCAGGAAAACTGAGGATGAATTTATGGCTTTTGGCTGGTTTTTAAAGATCTAAAATTAACTTCTGCATCTGTTTGCATTTTTTCTACATTTCTACGTGTCAGTTCATCATATTTATTATCTAACGCTTATATAAGTGCTACAGTTGACCCCTAACTCAGCAACCACAGTAACAAGACCAATAGTAATCTGTCACGTCTGGATTTGCCTCCACGACACAAGAGAGGTCGTGTCTTCAGGAGGAGGTGGAGGAGGGTGTGAAGGTTGGCCTCCTCCCTCCTCATCTCTCGTTAGTTAGGAATTTGTTTACTCTCCGTCTCGAGCCGTGACCTGTAATGGACCACGAAGCCCTCTGGTCAACACAGGATTACCCAAGAGCCTCTCCTCAGGGCGAGGACACACACACACACACACACATACACACAAACTTCACACTGGGCGATAGGCTGCCTAAGCCCCACTGATAACAACCATCACTAATGGCAATTAGCCCATTAGATCCTTGTTAATGCCCGATGACTTGGAGATAGTTTGGGTGAATGAATCTGGGAGGATTTGGTCAACGTGGCCTATCTCTCTTTGCCTCTTTGTCCTCTCTGTCTCTTTGGTGGAGATATGAACCCCTGTTCAAACAACTGCAAATGACCATTTCCTCATGGTTTGGCATTAGTGATGTGGTTTTATGAAGGTGGTTAATGAGTGCTTTAAATTTACGACATGCAGAAATTTAGAAATGAACAGGACATGAGCAGAAAGAGGTGCTGACTGAAAACAAATTGAAGCAGCAGTTCCTTAAAGTGTTCAAAAACCAGGCACAAGAGTGGATAAATTCAGTATTAAACTGGGATTAGAGCTAATTAGAAATTAGCAGAAACAGACTCCTGAGTTAAATCATATGCAGCCACAGCACTCAATTGAATAATTACTGAGAATTTAATCAACCCAGCAGCACTAGGAGGCTCTGACAGCCATTTGCCAACTCCTAATGCCAATTTCCATTTTTAACTATCACCTTTTAGCCATCAGCATACACACACACACTGGCCGCGCTGCTGCTGCTGCTGAACACCAGGAGCCAGACTAGCTGGGTATCTAACCTAAGTACCTAAAGCTCAAGTGGTGATCTTTAAATTTTGTTGCCGTGTGCAGGGTCTCTGCACCTCGGGCTCCATTAGAGGACTTTGTGTTAATCCTGCAGGGATTCTGCCGTCCCCTCGCCGCCCCGGGCCTCTGTGTGGGAGATAGGACAGCTCAGGGATGGTATGAAGGCTTGGAGGGAAGCCCAAACCCTGTTAAAATAACTCACCGGCCCTTTTTCTTTTTTTTTCTCTGCATCCCTCCTGTGAGCAAAGACAACACACACATACCTGTTTGATGAATGGGAGTTTCTGCCCGGTTTACTCTGCAGCGAAAACGCCTTGGAGTGACTCATTCTGCATACAAAAAAAGAAAAACCAAGGAACAGCATGTAAATGTGGAAATGGGGATAGTTTGTGTTCCCTGCCAGAAATATATCAAAACTTTTAGCAGTCTGTTTAATGCATGCAGCTCTTAAAAGGCCGAGCTGCCGTCACTGTGGGTCTTTTTTTTTATTTCAGCTGTAAAAATGTCTCCATAGACCTATTTTTGTACAAACCAGTATTGTTAGCAGAGAAATAGTTTTGTGTTGTGTTCATGCACTGATGTGTTCTTGGCCCGAAGGATAACAGAAGTGTGAGGCTTTTGTTTTTTTCCTCACTGTCAGCCAGCATATCTGCTCCTCCTTGGTCATAACTTTGACAGCTAACAGTACACCTCTGGATAAGTGCTGTTTGTCTAATTGCACCCGACAGTAAACGATACAGTTTTGGGCCCAAATTGAGAGCTATAAACTTTTAATTAATTCAACACATTATGTTAACCCAAACTAAATCACCAAGGACTGCTTTCTTGCTGCAAAAGCTTACTGGGTTTTTAAAAGTTTATGTGATCGACCAGCATGTGACCTTTCTTTAAAAGGGGCATTGCACAGATTGTGCTGCAACAACAATATACATTATGATGTCACAGTGGAGTTGACCTTTGCTCCTCTGGATATAAAATGTAATCACTTCATTAGACATTTGTGTGGAATTTTGTCATAATTAGCTAATTAATTCTTGAGCCAAAAAGCATGTATTGTGAGGTCGCAGTGACCTTGATCTTTGACCTTCAACCACTGAATTCTTATCAGTTCATTTGTCACTTTATGTGGACGTTTGTGCCAAATTTCAGGAAGTACCCTCAAGGCCTTTTTGAGATATCACATTCAGAAGAATGAGGCAGACCGAAGGTAACACTGACTTTGATCACTGACCACCAAATTCTGATCAGTTCACTGTTAAGTCACGAGAATGCAACACATGAGGTCACCTTGACCTTGGATCTTTAATCTATGACCAACAAATCCTAATAAGTTCATCCTTGACTTTAAGCTGGTGTTTGGGCTTAATTTGAAGAAATTCCCTCAAGGCGTTTTTGAGATATCACATTCACCAGAATGAGATGAATGCAAGGTCACAGTGATCTTGACCTTTGACCACCACAATGTAATAATTTCATTCTTGACTCAAAGTGAATGTTTGTGCCAAATTCTGTCATGGTGTTCATTAGAAAACAGGTTTACAAGAATGAGACAGACAAGGTCACAGTGACCTTGACCTTTGACCTATGGCCACCAAAAATAAAATTAGTTCATTCTTAAGCCCAAGTGGACATTTGTGCCAAAATTTGAGAAATTCTCATGAGGTGATTTTGAGATACTGTGTATAGAATGGTATGTACATATGGACGTATGGAAGTATGGACAGATGGATGGACAACCTGTTAACATCATGCCTCCAGCCAAGGTTATTGCCGGCATGGAGGCATGAAAAACACCCTTGTATACATTTATCATATTTCAGTATAAGTACTGATGCATCGGCAGGATTTCAGTTTTCCAGCTGGCCGAGGTAGAGCTCATTTTAACTACTCCATTTACTGTTGTACAGTTTAATCTATGCTGATGCACCATATTTTATTGACTGATCATAAATTTATAAATAAGATTAAAATCTGCAAAATAATTAGTAAGTGCATCTGACAAATAAATGTAGTGGAGAATGTAAAGTTGAACAGCATAAAGTGGACAGTGTGAGATATGTTAGCACTGTTGTGTGAGAACATGTTCTTCATAATGAAACAAGCATTACACAGTGTTATAGAGGTGTATGTTCTGTAGACGTAATGTAGTCTGCTTTCAACTTTGTGACCTGAGAGAGAGCAACTGTACATATAGAGAGGTGGAGGGGGGGTGGAACCCATTGGGCGACAGCTGCCCTGTGATGGAGAGGAAGTGACGGGTGGTACTGTTGCACAAAGTCAACTTCTAAGAAGGGAGTTTCCCTTTAAAATGTGGCCCATTGGAAAACAAGTCAAGTCTAAAACAAAGAGTAAACAAATGCAGATGAATAGGTAGCCTACATGTTTGTTTGGCAGGGCGAGAGGAGTGGTGAGTGAAACACGAGAGAAAAATGTTGTCTGACGTTTTCTACTGTGTGCAAAGTTTGCGGTCATTCACGCCAAGAGGCGGTGATGTATCGCATAAGAGTAGTCACGCTATTGTCCAAAAAACCTTTCAGATTGATCTTGTATTTAGCCGTTACAGTGATGATTAAAGAGTGAGCCATTTTCAAACAGAAAAGGCTTAAAGAGAAAAAGTGGAGATAAAAGGTTAAATGGCAAAAAAACTCTAAAGTTTAGGGGTGTTAAAGGTAGACGTTGGGCAGCGTACATGACAGCACACGCATGCATGTAAATCCTCTTGCAGCAGCAGACTTTGGAGGAAATGCACGTACATAAAACATCATCTACTCTTGCACGGTGGCCTTACCATTCAGCCATTTACAACACTTAAAGTCACGATCAGCTTTCTTATGTACACTCTCCTGAAATGAAACTAATTCTTAGGAGGGGAAAAAATGGTTTTCGAACAAAGCCTACAGTGTCTGCGAGCAGTCGTGGGTGCTGCTGTGTTTATCGAAGGACTCGGCTGTTGTCAAAAAGACAGATAGTTGCTCTTTGTCAACATGATTCTGCGTAATGACCCACATTATTTGTTTGGTTGCTGCCATGGCTACAGTTGGAGGGGCATGATGTATGGAGTTTCTCAGTGCTCTGACAACGCCATTCTCTCTAATGACACATGCAGTGTTTCACCAGGACTCTGCACTGCATGGGAATCCGGGCATGAAACACACTAAGGCAACAACGGCTAAGCAGGGCTCTGCACGGCGCTTTGAAGTGCTTTTCATCAGGAGATTATCGACAGGAGGAGGAGGAAAAATAAAAGATCGCCTTGAAATTTACCTCAGTGTTTTTTGAAACTCTTTGTGTAAACAAAAAATTGGTCCAGTAACACAGAAATATGAAATAAACAGGAAGACAGAGCATTATCGTTTTCTGTCTTGATAACGTTCTGTATGATTATAAAAATCTAAATTCTATCTCTAACAATATGTGAGCTTATTTAGGACTAAGAGGAGTTCGATTTTATGGCTTTAGATGGTGAAGTTTAATTATAAGTAACACTAAGCAAATCTGATATATAGTGTGGACTCTTTCTGAACTGCTGCCAAATCCCAGTTGGAAGCCAAAGATGACAAAACACATTCTTCTTTACATTTTTGGGATAATTATATGGCGTTGAAAATGCTGCAGCTCTTCAAACAAAGATTTCAGTTTGCTGCTGATCTCAGTTTTCACTCTGCAAAGCTTGACATTACATTAAAGCAAAGATGGAAATCATCAGACCTCTTCAGAAAAGCAATCAAACGCCACTTTCTGTGTCACACCGCATGCATCCAGAATAAACACACAAGCAGAACTTCCCTGAATCACCGACATCACATGCAGCCGTCAAGAGTTCAAAGGTCAAAGCCTCAGTGCTCTGGTCTGAGTCCATGTTGTAATATCTCTGTGCAGTTATTCTAGTGTCAGGTCAGTCGTGACGCTCTGCGTTGCGGTGCTTCATCACCGCGCTGTGAGGCAGAGACGTTCGTTTGACCAGAAAACTCTGGTCTGAATCGCAGACTGTGCTTTGATGTGAGCCTAATATGGCTTGTAAAAAGGGGGATCCTGCACTTTGAAGTGTTGCCTGACGCTGTCCAGACACAAGTGTGTGTGTATGTGTGTGTGTGTAGTACTAGGGGCTGTAGTAGGTCTGTGTGTCTGTCATCCAGGAGTTATAAAAAGTGATGTAAACATTGAGAGAGGCCTGGAGAGAGAGGGAGAGAGAGAGAGAGAGAGAGAGAGAGAGAGAGAGAGAGAGAGAGAGAGACAGAGAGAGAGAGAGAGAGAGAGAGAGGTCTGGCAGGAGAAAATGTGACTGTCATAGAGAGGAACATTATTTGTGCAAAGCAACTTCTCATTTTTTGTTTTTATTTATTTAATCTTTTACATATTGTGATATGCATGATTTGCTCTCTTTCCTTTATTGTATTAATAAACCAAATTTAGCACAAATTCTTTAACCAAATTTCCAGGAAATCTGCAAAAATTCATTAATTTGAATTAATGTGTGTACCCATCCACTACAGCTGTGCAAATATGGAGTTAGGCACATCAAGATAAACACCTGGTGGTGCTAATTCTGTATTTGGCTGCCATTAAACCAAAGATAAGGGTGCAACAAGATGACAAAATCAAAAGAATGTCAGTCAATCCCCAGATGAATGACAGCAATGTAGAAAACATGATGATAATATCACTTTACTCTTTGCTCCTGAGTCAGTGAAGTCACATGCTACATGTATGTCTGTACTGGTAATTATTTCTAGCAGTAATAATATCCATACCCAACAAGTTAACTGAGTTTGAAATTGACTGAGATGTGGGAACGTGTAAACATCACCTAAAAGAAGTCAGATGCAGCAACAAGTACAAGCAGACCGATTATTAAAGGTACACTATGCAGAATTTTCCTAATAAAAAAACAATAATAGACCCACACAAAAGTAATCCCTCTCAACCATCACTTATGACCCAGAAGAGTGTGGTGGTGTAGTTATATACAGAGACCCCACCTTCTGCCTGTATTTTCTTATTTCTTCTCATTTTGCTGCGGTTGGGAAGTTGTGCACAGAGCCCAGGTGAGGTCAGGACTTCATAAAAACGCAGCAACCACGTGCCAGACCATAAGCAGCATGCAACCAAGAGACACAGTGCAGAACAAAACGCAAATGTGAGGTGAAATGGCAAGCGGACAAAGCTTGTTCCAAAGAAAGGTTGGCTTTTACTTTAACTTTTAATGGCGAGCGTGTTTTTAGACAGTAATCGACAATTTGCATAGGTTAGCCAAATTTAATTGGGAAAAAAAATTAAGACGAAGAATCACTTTAACATTTTTAATCATCAAACAGATCACAACGACTTTCTAGTCCCACGTTGATTTACTGTACGTACTGTACTTGTGCACAAAGACAGATTCCTGCAAATAATCCAATAATCAGGGATTATTAACAACATTTTAGGGTCTCCTCACTTTTAGTTTTACCCCCAAATAAATGGGTTTAGAAAATCTGGGTAAAGTGTTCTCAACCTGTCTGACTGCTCCTGTTTCTTGGCCTAGAGTTGTAGTAATGGCATCTTGTTCCCAGATCTCATTAATTAACTTAGTTGGAAAATTTTTATCATAATAAAAAAAAGCTAAATATTTAAATATAAATGGTAAATATATTTTTTGAGCTAAAAGTGTATTGTTTTATTTATTTACTAAATGGATTTCATAATGCATTTCTTAACATGATATATTCATACAATGGCACTAACACAGCAAATTTTACAACAATAATACCCTTGTGTTTATTCCTTTGTATAAATTGTATGACACTGTAAAGAGTTTTGCTTAAAGAGTCCTGCAAATGGCACGTGACATATTCTACACATGTAAACATTAAATTCCAAAAAGCCCCACAACTATCAACTGACTTAATATATGATGGTGTAAAAGGACGTCTTAATACCTAAACCAAGTGCTATTTTTCTTGTTTTACAGCTCGCACATGTGTTAAATACACCAGGGGATCCTTTCACTGTGTAATCAGCTCAAACAAAGATAAAGAGCAGTTACGACAGACATAAAAACCACAAAAGACCTTCAGATAACACATTAAAATGGGAGTTACTCGGCCTCTGCTCCGTGTCTTCACCGCCGGGTTAGATGTATGTATAAAAAGAGACAATATATAACATGGCGTGAAGTGACAATTAATCATAACAATTTAGAAATGAAACAGAAAGATAAAATACTTTCAGCCTACAAAAGTGTTAAAAACTCAACTTGAAGAAAAAGAGGAGAATAAAAACACGCTTTCAGGCAGATTTCTGACATGGGAGTTGGTGTTTTTGGCGGGGTGTGGCGAGTAGGAGCTGGGGGCTGGAGTGTATAGATCATGGTGTTAGTGAGGGGGAGGTCAGGGCCAGTGCATCTAACTCTTCTACTGATTGTTATGAAGGGCCATGTGTCAGCATCCATCCGACCACTTTATAACTCTTGGCCGTTCCCTGTGCCTCTGCTGCAAAAGGCCCTAATGCATTCTCTTTGACCCTGCCGGTGTAAATCAAATATCTGGCCTCAGATCTTGTCGAGCTGCTCGGTGCACGGTGCAGTGTGTGTATGTGTGTGTGTGAGAGAGAGAAAGAGAGGGAGGGAGAGAATGATAAAGGCTATGTGAGCCTCAGAGAGTGAAAGACATAACACAGAGAATGAAATGATAAAAGTAATAAAGTTTAAAAAAAAGCAAGAAAAATAAAGACAGGAGAGTTTTAAAAACATTTCTAAGTTTCCTTTCAGTATTGCATTATTCCAGCCCATTAACCCTTTCAACAGTTTTTTTTGGCCACTTGAGGACAGAAGATAGCAGACGTCAGAAACACCACGTTAATATCACAGTGTGAAGTGAACATATTTGGAAGAGAAGATAGTGCTGTGTAAGAGTGAGAGGTGGATCTGGCTCATAGACTGTAGCAACGGCTCACTGAAAACCTGTCACTCAAGCGGCCCTGCCCTGAAATATGCATAAGCCTTAATAAAATGTAAACCAGTGAGTTATAAAAAAAAAAAATTCACCCCCCTGTTCAGCTGTCATGAAAGGGGAAATTAGCTACAGACACCCAAACTATTTTTGTACCAGGCTGTAAATATGTTTCTGCTGTAAAGTTGGGCAGTTAAACATGGGGGTCTCTGGGGATTGAGTTGATTTTGGAGCCAGCCTCAAGTGGCCATTCAGAGAACTGCAGTTTCTGGCACTTGTGTGTTTGTTTTTCGGAGTGGATGTATTGCAAGATTGCTTGTTCTGGTTGAAAATAACTGGTATACATTGTTAGTAACCATTTTATTAATAGCTGAAATGCATTTTTGGTGAACATTTTGCTGCGATGTTTGGAATCAAGATTTTTGTGACTTGCCAGGTGCATTAATTACAAACGCCAACCTCTGTTGCTGAAAAATGAAATAAACACGGAAGTGCCAAAAACTGCAGTTCTTTTAATGCCCACTTGAGGCTGACTCCAGAAGCTAGTATATCTCATAGAACCCCATGTTAAAATGTCCAACTTTACAGCAGAAATAAACATGTTTACAGCCTGGTACAAAAATGGCTTTGGTCTCTAAAGCTAATATGCCCCATGGCAACTGTATAGGGGATATAACTCGACCCGTTTACATTTTATGAAGTCTCAAAGTTACGAATAATAAGGGTGTTTATATGGTGTCTTCAGTCTCAGTCAGATCTACCGCTCACCCCTCATCCAAATATGGTCACTTCTGGCTTGCAGTTGGAGAAAAATTTGCCTCGAGACCATTCTACCAGAAAGGGATCTCTTGGTTAAGGTTAGGAAAAAAGTCATGGTTTGGGTTAAAATGAATAGATTTCTGTCAGAAAAGGCATTCTGGGAGAAAGCCTAAGGAAAACTTCTCCAATGTGCTTCTGGCTCCAAAAACCCCCAAAAACAAACAAACAAAAAACAAGATGGCGATGGCCAAAATGCCAAACTCGAGGCTTTAAAACAGGAGTCAACAAACCAGTGAGTGACATCACAGTGGCTGTGTCAATTATTTTTACAGTATACAGTTAGTTAGCAGCATTTCCTCATTATATTAACAGAAAATGTAATTTGCATTTGAAAATTAGTTGTATAGGAACCTAATTTCTGGGAGACAAGGCTGTCTTTTTAAGTCAGGTTTGTGTCCATCTGCTCAAAGTAAGTTTAGTGTCAACTAGGGCATTAACAGAAAAGTTGATTTGTCGACGTGTCGATGTCAGTGGCACAAGTCGACACCCCCCGGGAGGAGTCAACAAGTCGTGTGTTTTTTCCCTCTCTCTCTCTCTCTCTCTGTGCTTGTGTACGGAATGCAATCACTGCCTCTGATTACACTGATACTTTATCCTTGACGGCGTACTATCAGCGGAGCGGACTCCGCGAGGAATGTCCACAGTCATTCGGGCTTTCATAGTCGAGCGCACTTCTGCGTTGTAGTTTCCTGTAAAAATGTCCATGAAAAATCCCCGCAATGTGAAAAATACATGCCGAGCAGTCACTGGTGTGCGGAGCGGAGTCCACGCGGTCGTAAAATCTGAGCTTTGCGTGCACAGGGCTTGCGGACGTCTGACCTCCGCAGAGTCAGTTCCACGTACGTTCTGCCCGAGTATGTTTGGGCCTTGACAGACACACATCACATGTGTGGAGATACTTCACTTTCCTCCACGTGTCAATGTGATGACGTCATCAAATGACTTGTCGACTCGACTCGACTTTATTGACAAATAAGTCAACCTGAAAAAAATCAAAGTCGTTAATGCCCTAGTGTCAACTCTCTTTTAGCCCTGTTTTTGGTCTCCACCAACTCCTGAGGGAAATACCTGGCTCTTTAACTGCCCCACCAGCTAGCCTCCAACTTAATCTATCTGCTGCTGCTGTGCTTGTGTACAGCAGGTTTTTAGAGCCGAGGATGGAAAATGGCACCATGAGAGTTGTGAGAGTGAACCGAACCAGACCAGAAAACCTAAACAGTGAGCTGAAAAACACAAAGACGTTCCATAGAGGAGAACTGCAAAGTCTGGGGTGATTATCCTCTGTGGGTTTGTTACTTTGAGCGACTCCTTTCACATTTCACATTACGGTAATTTCAGATTTGTCGATATAAAAATATTAATCATCGCCACTTAAATTTTACTGCAGATATCAATGCTCTTACCACCTTGGTATGTCACATGTAAAGAGTTCAGGGATGGCGTGTCCCGCACTTTTGATTTGGCGCCTAGTCTATAATTGAACCCAGGATTAGCATGAGCAGTGAAGTTACCACAGAGTGGAGCAGCTCTCTCAGAAACTCTAACTCCCCCCAAACCAGTGAGATTAAAGGAAGAAGAGTCCACACTGTTTGATTGACACATGATGTCATTGTCTGCTGAAGTGCAGAAACACTGCAATGTGAGCTATCAACAAAAATTAAGAAATGACGGTTAATTTTGGTTAGCATTTTTAAACTATAGGAACAAGAAAGTGAACAGCAAAATTAGAAGGCACCATCTCCAACACAGTTCGTCTCTTCTTGTCTAATGAAACTTGGCCAACGTATCCAGTTTCTGTCCAAATCTGACATCTGGGTCGGTTGAGCTCTGTGACGGACTTTTAATGTGGTGAAACAGCAATTTTTGAGACTTTTTTTTTCTTTCATTTTTATAACCAGTGACCACCAAACATGTTCAAAAATGTACCGTCCAGCCACATCAACATATACAGCTCACAGAAATTGGCCATAAGTTACTGATAGTTAGTGCAGGAGAAAGAGAAAAAAGAAAGCTGCTACCTGAAATTGAACGGTGGAAGCAGATGGTTTTATCCTCAAATAGAGCAGCACTTTGTAAGAACAGGTCATGAGAGACCAGTAGTGGAAGCAGGAGTCAAGTGTTTTTCCTCAACGACATCTCATTCAGTAAACAAACTCATCAAGGACTCTAAAATGCTGTCCTTCAAAAATGTTTTTAAAATAACGACTATGGCATCAATAATGACATATAACAAAATGTTTGGATCTAGATTCTTGAATATCTCGTTATACTCCTGGTCTGTACATGTGGGTGTGTCTTACGATAACTCACCGTAGATTTATAGACTCCTACACACGTCGTGCACACAAAGCCCTTCTACTGAAACATACATCACTCAGGATTCACTCCTAAAACAGGAAGGTAGCAGTGAACCCATCAGGACAACAACCCTGTTATAAAATTGGATAAACATTTTAATAATAATAATAAAAACAACCTCTCCTGTGTGGATGGTTTCCATATCATTATATCTGTGATTGCCAGAGACTCTGCTCTCAGCATTCCCAACATTCCCATGTAGCTCTTGACCCCTGAAAGCCTTAAATTATTAACATTCCCATATGGGTTTAAACCCCCTGATCGCTGCTCGCAGCTACATTTTTCATGTGTTTTTCATATTACCACAAGAATTGACACAGGAGATAAATATCTTATTTTTAATTCACAGCCTTGTGTGTCTTCCTGTTTATCTGTCCTGAAAATATCACAAATCACATACTGAATTTTACTTTTTGGGAGCCCTGCAGCCAAAAATATATCTTTTTAATGCAGTGTTGTTTTATAAGTGAGAGCCTCTGGCCAACAGGGGGCAGTAGTTTGCCTCTCTCTGCTGTAGAAACACTGACTGGACCCTGTCTCTGCAGCTTTTGTATCCAGCAACACTGACAGCACACCGGGCCAACTGCACAATGGGTTATGAATGAGATCCCATTCATCACAATTAATCAGTGGGCCAAACCCATTAACTGTCAGGCGAGAGACGAGTTTGTCTTCGTAAGAATGACAGACTGCTGGACCGCTCAAAAGCATCAGGCTGCTTCAAGAAAAAGCACGTTTGAATCTGAACCTTTATTCCAGAGTCTTTATCCTTTGTGGGTTCTTCGCAGATCAGACGTTGGGAACCTTAAATGTTCAAATATTTTTAAATTTTGAACAAAATTTGTTTTGTGATTTGATTGAATTTGGAATTCCAGATCTCAGTGATGAAAAGTACCAATTATATTTAGTATAATACTTGAGTCCAGTTTTGAGGTACCTGCACTTGACTCAAGTATTTCTATTGTGTGCTACTTCACGCTCTTGAACTTCATTGAATTTTATTCGGACTAATTGTACTTTTTACTCCACTACATTTATTTGTCAGCCATAAACACCAGTTTAAAGTTGTCATCTAAAAATATTGTTATAGTTTAAACTACCAAAGAGCACCTTAAGTAGTTAAAATTGGCTCCATCTCCAGCTACGACATAGCAAAGCTGCTTCCACCTCAATGCATCAGTGATAATAATCTGAAAGTTAAATAATGTGGCACTCTGAAAGGGACTATCCTGCAGAGTTTACTTTTAACATATAGCTAATTTTTCTGGTAATAAAGTATAATTTTTAATGTGAGATATTTTATATGTAAAGGAATATTTGGAAAATGTGGCATTTATTTGAGACTTTTACTTCAGCAAATATTCAGCAACTCTGAATACCTCTTCAACTGCGGCCTATTGCATGCAAAAGCGTGGCAGTTATAGTCAATATGTCTTGCGTGTT
Organism: Epinephelus lanceolatus; assembly: GCF_041903045.1. NCBI lineage: Eukaryota > Metazoa > Chordata > Actinopteri > Perciformes > Serranidae > Epinephelus > Epinephelus lanceolatus. The sequence continues at coordinate 38,536,219 of NC_135744.1, read as the reverse complement.
ATAAATACATTCTCAGACCCTTTTGCACGCCGCATGCTTCTGATCGCTCTTTAAGACAAATATTGTTTGAATATGTGATGCAGTATAACATGATCTCAGTCAACAGGCTGCTGATAACACTTTAAAGGGGGAAGTCGAATGTAAACATCTCAGTCAAGTTTGAAAGGACGTCTGTAACATGTCTGAGTGACCAAACTTCAAACCCTCAAAGTCCTCCTCAAACAAAAGTAAACCTTTCTTTTTTTCTCCTTTCTTTTCTCCTCACTTTTTCTCCCCCTCCATAACAAACACCACATAATGATTTTGGGTATCTGGTAGATCAAGCGGGGTTTTGCCGGCAGCTGTGTGGTGGTTGCGGGGTTGCCAAACCAAACAGAGGGGGGCTCCTGGAGTCACCTCTGCCCAAACATACACCTAATCCTCCCAGCATCGGCCAGAACGCAACTCATGAACGCACAAGACAGTTTAAAAATAACAGGAGGGTGGGGGGGGGGTGGACAAAGGTCAAATCTACAGAGGGATTTAAGGCCTTATCATTATCACGGAACAGCAGAGCCGAGCTGCAGCCCTGAGAAAGTGCCTCTGTGTCTACCAGAGGACAGGAGGCCTCTGCATGACTAACAGCAGGCAGATACAGACACAGAGTAGATATCCACTCCTTCACTGGTTCAAGTGTTTTCAGAGCTGCGTGGGGAATTTTACCCCTGAGACAAAACCACACTTAAAGACCCAATCTGTCATTTTTTAGACCATATAAATCACAGGTATATTTGCATACACTCTGCATATTTTAAAGAGTTTGACACTTCTTTTCTTGACATGTCATGATAAGTTGCTAACTCTACTGCTGCATTCACAGTCAGTAAAAGATTCCACTAGATATAGCTGTTGGTTGTTAAATCTAAGTTTGGCTTATAGAAAAAAAGCATGTGAATGTTGTGTTTTTTTCACATGTAAACTGTCAGGAAAGCATGTGTGAATATATGTAAATAAATCATGTGGAAAAAAAAAATGTAAAATTGATGTTTTCTGTGTGATTTCTTACAAACGATGTGTAAATTTGCAATTCACCGAGGACTACATGTGCCTTAATGTGACAAAATATTACATATAAATGGTGTTTAACGTGTAATAAACATGTGAAATGCATGTGTGCACATTTTGTTTTTGTAGTGTTTATCTTTTGAGTCTTGGTGATTGGAGCGACACTTTTGTTTCCATTAACTTCAGTGTTGTTCCTTAAAGTAAAACATAAGGAAAAATGTGGAGCACTTTACCTCAAAATAAGTTTTGCACACATGTGTCTTAGTACATGAGATTTGTTTGAGGGGCAATATGATATTCAGATAATAATTTTAATGTCTTTTAGCCCTGCAGAGAAAAACAACAAATACATTTTAGGATTGACATACAGCTCCCTTTTCTAGTTGAACTGATTCTTACTAATACAGCAAGAGCAAGCAAATATTACAAATATTAGAGCAATACACACACACACACACACACACACACACACACACACACACACACACACACACACACACAGAACCTCAAGGCTCCCTATCTACTTCCAGTACACGAGATACTTCCTAATTCCCCACAACAGCTGTCTTCTAACCTTTGAGTGAGAGATGGAAGAAAGCAAAAATGCTTATGTATTTTTTATCATGTATGTGTTTTTTGGCCCCTAACAGCACACAGTATTAAGGCTATTAGAATCTGACCGATGGACGCTGAGTTATTAAACAGTTTAAATTCAAAAGCCTCAAAGTTTAAAGTTTCTTGTGTTGGATTTGAATTACTGGCGGGGTAGAAAAGCCGTAGAAACAGCATGTGAACCATTACGGGACATTTAAAAAAAACTAATAGAAACCCATAATGGTTAAATTATCTTTAAAGCAGGCTGACTCACGACACCTATGTGATGTCAGACACTCTGGGAGATGTTAAATGAACGTACTCAAACCTCACTGACTGATTAAAAGAATAATAATGGTGCAGGGAAAACAGCAGCTTTTACACACTGATCCTCCGGAGCTGAACCTGATCCATCACTGTGACAGGTGGATATCTGATATTTAGTAAAAACAAATACGTCAAACCCTAAAGGAGACAACACGTTCACATGCTCATGTTCTTGTGTGTGTGTATGTGTGTGTGTGAGCTTCATGTTATCAGCGATACTCATGCATGAAGAGCACTTGAGGCCTGATGAAAAGCACTTGCACAGGCCATTGAGGACTGGATGAGAGGGATCCCTGCAGCCGTATCAAGTATAGGGTGGTTCAACCGCTGGCTCTGGGTGCAGAGGAGGGACACTGAGCTGCTGGTGGACAGGCGTGTGGAAGAAATAAGGTCAATTTGTTTTCAGGTCTGTGTTTTCAGGTCTGTTTTTGCCTTTGATGGAGGTATGTATTTGTATTAATAACAGCAAGTTTAAGTGATTTTTATTGAGGTTTTCTGTGTTCAATCTTTGCTGGCATGAATAAGCCTGAGAGACAATATATAGGCCAGCATGTGACCTTTAAAAACTCACTACAAACCAAAATAATACTCTATTTTTGAGGCAGGCACCTGGACTTGGAAGAGGTGCAGGGGTTCAAGCTAAACCCAAAGAGGAGACTTATAGCTCATGGTGGACGGACATGTTTAAGAAATATGACTCAGGAGGAATTTGTCTTTAAATTTGTGGGTTTTCATGGCTGCATATTTGTTCACAAGATCAGTTTTTGGCTGTAAGGGAGCAGAAATATTTGGAAAATGTGTTAAAAATATGGCTCCAGTAAAGACACTGCTGGTGAGTTTGTGCCATCCATCTCTGTCTCTGTGTGATACCAGCATGATACCAAATATTAAATGTATATGTTGCTACATTACAAGCCAGTGCAGACTTTATATTTACCTTTTTGGAGCTTTTGTGTGTGAAAAATTCCGGCAAATCAACTGCAGACTGAGAAATAAAAGGAACTGAAGGTCATGTTGCTGTAAATCGAGACAAAATTAAAAAGAAAAACATCTGAGGCATCAATCAGAGCTTTTTTCCCCCCTTGATGACAGTGAAATCCCGCACTGCTCCATTACAGTGAAGCTGCTGCACAACTGCACCCCAACAAGTCGAGGAATTTGATTAAAATTGTCTGGTTTTGTGCTCCACTCGGCTGAACTGACCACAGCGACGCTAAATCAAAACCTATGGACGTGCTGTCAATTTTCTGTTTTTTATGAAATGTGTGGCAGGGCCAGTGATAATTCTGCTGGGCTTTAGCCTCACCATGAGCAGTTAGCAGCCGGTTTATTATCACCTTGTTGTAGCTTAGTGTGTATACATACACTGTATACAAAGTTATTACAGACATGAAAGCACTTAAGCCCTCAGAAGGAAAAAGGGTGTTCAGAGGCTTGATAAAAAAATCTCCGTTATTTCAAGGGGAGTTGAGGGCTTTATTGTTAGCTTTTGGCCACAAAGCTGGAGTGAGAGATGCTTTAAAAGAAAAACTCCAAAGCTGACCTTTAGGCTTCAATCAAAAACAGACCGGTTGGTAAAAAAAAAATGGAGGGGAGAAGAATTTACCGCCCTTTTAGAAGAAAAAAAGGGACTTGGCTGTGTTTGTGGAAAGAGACTGAAATGTGCAGAAAACAAAGTCAGGTGCGCTGCTGCAGAGTCAAACCTCCTGCACCAAAACACATCTGATTATTTCCAATTTTAACAGCTCATGAGTAATTAATCATTTCAAAGTCTTAAGGTGAAGTTCATTTAATATATTGTCAGAATCATACATTGTATTGGTGCCAGCAGCCTGTTTGGTTTGACTCATTGTGATTCTTTTAAGAATAAAAAAAGCAATGTTTTAGTTCGGAGTAAGACTAATAAATATTGGTTTATTTCCCTGCACGCAGTCTGCTAACAGAGCCTGCTAACTTCTCCGTGACAGCGCATTTATTTAACCTTTAATTGCGAAGCCACTACTGAAGGCTGAAAACTATTTGTGTCACAAACGACGCTCCGTACGCGTCTTCACCCGTTTTAATAGGCTTTAGTAAACTTTAAAAAACCGCAAGCGACGTTGACACGAGTGAAAGCTTATGAGCACATTTGCTTTGAATCAAAAATGTAATTGAAATGGATGAAACCCGCAGAGGAGTGAAATCCTACGTTCATTTAGACTCCGCTGGTTAATTTTCTGTCACGGCCGAGAGGCTTTAACACTTTATATATAAGCAGAGGAGACCTCAGTGTTGGGAACACATTTAGGTTGATGGTTTAAATAAAGTCAGAGGATGAAGAAGGATCAAAGCGGAATTAAAGTTTAAAAACGGGCAGAAAAGGGAAAGAAAGTGAGAAAAAATAAACACATTCAGGCTAAATTGGGCGTAATTTAAATTTAAAGCTATACCCAATTATTCCGACAAATGAGGCTGCTATTAAGTTTTACTATTTACGTTAAATTTAAACCGTTTTCAAATGTTAAAAGCAACATAATGTGATTTTAAACCATGAGCCGAAACCGTAAGAGCAAACTGTAAAACTCCGATTAGCCTGGAAAAAAAATGAAATAATAAAATAAATGTCCAGAAATGTTTATTTATATTGGTTTATTATGATAGAATGACAATATTCCGCATCTATTATTGATTATATGTGTTTTAAAAAAAATAATTAAGCTGTTTAATAGACAGAAAAGTCTTTAAAATATATTTAACAATGCGTTAAAACTGTAAAAGAAGTTGTAGAATATCTGAAAAACGAAAGTTAAATATTCACAAATAAATAAAAATATCTAAAGTTAAAGGAGTTCTTATGAAAAAGTGTGTGTGTGTTTTTGTTTTTTTCTCGTGTGTTGTGTTATTTTGTTGTGTTGCCCCCTGAGGAAGGGGACTTACCCCCCTTATTGTTCCACACTTGAGCCTCTCAGAGATGAAGATCCCCCAGTGTTACTTAAAACTGCTCCCTCAGCCTCCAGACACCAGAAAACGTAAGGAAATAATAGAAATACAACAGTAGAATACAAAATAAAAAAAAATAAATAAATAAAAACATAAATATGAATATTTTCCCCTCATGAAAAGAACTGGAAACAGAAAATTGCCACACTCTGACATATTCCGCAATATCACAGAAATACATTTTCCTAAGCATCACGAACTTCCTCCTTCCTTCACAAAAGCAGACAAATTCATATAATCTAAGCTTGGCTGATGTCAAAGAACCTAAAACACACATCTCGATGCTTCAATAGTCTAAAAATGACAACTAAAATGCAGAAAGACAATAAAGAAAAACAAAATGCCCAGGAACAGAAACCTTCAGGTTGTTGGTTCTCACAGAAAGAGGAGCAGAGAGATTACGGTGGGACAACATGAGGCCAGAAAAAGGACAAAAAAAAAAAAAATAAAAAGAGTGAAAGAATATCAGAAGTGATCATCTAACAGGAGCCAGAAAACGTCACCTGATCTGATGGACGCAGATCGATTTCCAGCCTTTAGACCGCTGTCTCCAGCTGAGGACGCCTAATAGACATGAATCATCACCTCCCAGTGTGTGTGTGTGTGTGTGTGTGTGTGTGTGACTGCTCTAATATTTGGTTCCTCGTACACATGTTGACATCTGAATTGAAGCATCCTAACTGATGCTCTTCATTTGTAAAAATTATTCTGCCAAAACAATGTTGCCTGTAAATCATGGATGTGTGTTGCAATGATTATGATCATTACTAAAGTCTGCTCGTGCTCCAGATACATCATTTACAGTGCAGGGACAAATATGTCGTGCTTCATGCTTATAACAGCTTAAAATCATGTTTTATTTGTTTAATTTGAGCTGTGAAAATCACAAGAAAAAGAAATAAAATAAATATATAATTAAAAAAACTGATGTGTAATAAAATCCACAATCAGGCCCATAACAATAATTTATTTTCCCCATTATTTAATTAATTACATTTTTAAAAAATGCTGAAATAAAAATACACATTTAATCACATTTAATGTAAGTGTAACATAACTAAAAGTGTAATAATTAATTAAATCTAATATTCTTGTAATGTTGTAATATTGTACTAATTATTTATTTTTATCATATTTTTACTGCATGCTATCTATCCATCTATCCATCTATCTTCTTTTGTCCATTGGTCGTGTCTGAACATATTATTCAAAATTAAAAATAAATCACTCTGACTTCAACTTGCAAGTCCAACCATGTATTGTTCAGACCTGAATATGACTATGAATACACAGACAACACGACTGTGGATCACTTATATAAAGCTGTGATAATTGCCAGGAAACATGATTTTACAGGAGATAATAAGTTGTTAAAATACCTCTCAACTCAAGAGTTCCACAAAATACCTTACAGAGCAGTCACCAGACAGAAAACAAACAACAATAAAAAAAAAAAAGGAAGAGTTTAAATGATGTATTAAAGCCTCCTACAGCGAGAACACACAGAGTTACCTCCAAACAGGCAGGCACAGTGCTTTATAATAGAGTCCTTACTGTCTTATAAAGCCTGGCAGGCTGTTCTCTGAGCCAGCAGAGCCATAAGCCTCTCTCCATTTCTCCCCCTCTATCTCTCTGTCTCTCAATCACACACACACACACACACACCCACATTAAAGCTTCGCTTGGCCTCGATAGGGAGGCTTGTGCAGCAGATGTGGGGTCAGCCCTGCAGGGCCTCACATAAGGCCTTGGCTGAGCCAGGCTGAAACTTTTACTGCATTAAAGCCTCACTCTGGATCCTTTTAGATTGTTTAATGAGTTATCAATTAAAGCAACAATTATAAATTAATCCCAATTCAGCCAGAGAGTCTTAATGCGATTTCTGAAAAATCTCAGAGATTAGCAGATGTATGTGGGAGAAGGCCACGTGGAATATGTGTGAGGAGCTTTGCATGAAGAGGGAGAACATGTTTGTTTGTGCATTTTAACTTGCTCGTTTTTTTTAATGCGAGGGAATAAAAAGCAAAACACTTTACAGCTTCAGGACACCGACATAAACGAGCAGCCCGAGTCTTTTCAGGCACGTATCCGCAAGATTTTTTTAAAGCGTACCCAAATCCTGTTGAGTTTTCCTGAGCTTTGAGAACATTTTTGGGGTTAGGGGCACAACCGAGCACTATACGAAATGAAGCAATGCTTCTTTAGGGACTTAAATTGGACCAAAATAAATAAATAATTGAGGAACCAAAGAAAACTCACATTCACAGTTGGTTTTAGAGGCCCCGCAGTGGCTGAGGGGCCCTAACCATACTACTTTGTTCCTTATCTCTCATGCTGCCTCAGCCTTTGTGTCCTCCCTATATTCAGGCATAATACCTAAGTAAAACACAGCACTGTAATTACAAGAAAATGTTGGATTGTATTATCTATCTGAAGTCCACCAGTTTCCGAAACATGTTTCCATTCCTACCTGCTAACCGTCGCTGGCAGGGCAAAGCCCTCAGTGTGTGTCGGACTCTGGGACGGGGCCTTTAAGATCACAGCTGCTGTAGAGCTGGGGGAGGCAGGCAGCTAATGCAGCCAATTAAAGTCTAATCCAGTGATGAAGCATTGTCTCAGGAAGATAACAGAGCTGCTAAGCAGTGCTGCTAATGACAAGGGAGAGGTGGGGATCACTGTTGGATAAGGCTGAACACCCTGTCTTCATGGAGCATATGCAGAATAAAATAAAGAGCATTGTGCGATGGTAAGAAAGAGGTCTGGAAACCTCTGCTGCATACTGTTTGACCGGTCTTGTTAAACTTAAAGGTACAATAAGTGTACTCTCACAGCCTTCGATTCCTGTATAGTATAGTACTGTAAAAAAGCCACCACACTTATCCAGCATTTTAGTTTTGGCTCAATTTATTGTAACTAAGGTAATGTTAAAATACTTAAAGTAAGAGCTGCATGTCTTTCATTTGTTTTGTTCAAGGGTCTGACTTATTTTGAAGAGTAAAAAGTTAATAAAGTTCATCATTTTTGTACATATAGTCCAAAAAAGTGTGTTTTTACTTTTTAAAAAATGAGTATAAAATTCCCAGTAGATCAGATTTGCTGTATAAATGCTCTATTTTTCAGGATCAACAGATGTGTAGCACACTACACTGAGCTTTTTAAACTTTAAGTTTATATTGCAGCATGAATCTCTTACAGGCTGTGAACAAAGATTCAATGGTGAAACATGGAGAGGTGGAGCATACTGTTGTGTAATCTTGCGTTCTGCAAGGTAAGCACGTTGCATCTGCATGTTTATTGCATTTAAAATTAAAATCAGATACAGAAAACATGATTTCACATGTGACACACTGTGGGTTAAAAAAAACACTCATGGACACATACAGGCAACCATATGCAAAAAGTCCGCTGCAGAGAAAATGTGTCCACATGTGCACTTACACCTCATCCAGAAACTAACACTAACAACTAAGTTGCTAATTCAACAGGCTCTCTGAGGCTTAAGGGACCATTGTCATGTGGATCACAACATAATGGTCTTGAGATGCATCAACAAGATTACTTGCAACATTTCCACACCATCCTGCACGTACTAAGTAACCTGGTGATGCACTGTTGGATAATATCTTGACTAATCATTTACTTTATTTAGTCTTTTGACATTAATATGTTTAATAAATCTAGGACACACACTGCAGCAGTGCGGATGTCAGTGTGTGTGATGAGCTTCTGCTATAAAGTGTACATATGTGAACTTTGGCTAATGACAGGCAGTAAAAGCTTCTATATAGCAACCAACAACAGAGAAAGAATATCTTTAGAGCCCAGGATTATCAGGAACTACTTAAACAAAATTTGCCCTTAACAGTGAAATCGTTTATGAGGGTTTTACTGCTGTGCCTGTGCAGCTCAATGAATACACACACACACACACACACAAGAAATGTAGGCACTCCTTGTTGTGCAAATGCAGGAAACAAATCAAAAAATAGATTTTAAAGTGTCAGTTTTTGTCAGATTCTTTGTCCACATAAGCAGGCTGAGTAAAAGGAAAAGGATCCCTACGCTAAACCTGAGGAATAAATTGTGTCAAACTTCAAAATAATTTGAAGTCTCCCTGCTGCGACGCATCAGAACTCATCTGCAGGTGTTGATGGAAACGGTGTCTGTGATCAGCGCTGAACATGCAATGAGGAAAATAAAAATCCACGTATGTAAGCTTCAGGATTATAGTGAGCTTCGCGTTCACTGTGCAGGATTTGGTTGGTTATATAGCTTTAGTTTAACTTGGTGCATATAAAGGACCCTCTGAAAAGTTTGTGTGGATTTTAAGACATCAAGACATGCTGGGAAACTAACTATGTAGATTTAAAAAATGAATTTAAAATTAAACCATGACTTCCACAATATAAAACAATGATGAAACATATCAATCAAGTAATTACAATCTTATTTAATATGAAACACACATTTAAAGTTTGCTGTTTTGCTTAAAGTGTCTTTATGTTTGCATTTCTGAACCAAGCTTTGGAAAATAATATGCACATACACTAGATATTGTAATTATGAAGGGATACATATGTACTCATATTCATATAGAAGTTATGTTACAGTAATTCTGTTAGTGTGTTTCATTGTTATCAGCATCTTTAAGTGATTTTTTATCTTTAAAATTAAGTTGAAGGCTTTTACACTCCCCTATTGTGCCAGTACACACCGTCACTCTTGACCGAACTTTAACTGTAAAGTTAGATTTATAATGTTGAAGCTGAAAACAGAGATTAATTTACTTCAGAATGAGATCTTAGAGATTTGACATTTCCGCCTGACAGCAACAGTAATCACCTAAACTCGTCTCGTGACACTTAAAGAGATTAAGAGTCCTGATTCCAGCCCATTGTTGTTAATTGTTTTAGGTTGTTGATTCCTTCCTACTGTTTCCAGCCTGAGGAGGTTAATCCTGCTGCCTGTGTGGTTACGTGTGTGTGTTTGTGTAGTACACGCATCTACTTTATCTTTTTCTATGTGTTAAGGGATAAGCCACAACACTGTGTTTGAGTCTTAATATTTCAGTCAAGAACTCTAACTTGCAGAGAGAAAACCCCTCAAAAAGAAACAAACACATGGAATCTCCCTTTAAACATGTAATACAAGCTCAGTAATCATGCCTCGAAGTGCTTCCAGGCCCAGCACTGTACAATCAACTGAAATTTGCAGGAACGGAAAGCCCTGGCAGGGCCCAGGCTCCTGAGATCATGTCTGTTTTATTGGGGGATAAATGTTGCCATTGACATTGTGGAGGGGGAAAACGGAGCGTGGCCAGCCCAGCTCTAATTGGCTGCATTAGCATCATCATTGCCGTACGCCCGCCCCTCCCAATCTGGCTCTGTCTCCTGCCATTTGATTGGCTGCATCGGCATTCCAGCGCAATTTACAAGCTACCTCAGGGATGGTTTTTTCTTTCTTTCCCCCCTTTTGCTACCTCAGGTTTTTTTCCTTTTCTGCCAGTGCCTAACAAACCTCAATGTGTGTGTGTGTGTGTGTGTTTCATGTCTTGAGTCTGCTCCAACAGTGTGCCAATACAAAAGGGGGCTGAGGGCAGTGGAAGATTTGATTGAAACCAAGGGAGAGAGAAGATATATTTATATAACATTTGAAGCGGAGAGAAAAGCCTTCAGCTTTACATCTAAAACAGGACTGGGAGAGAAAAGTCTGATCAAATTCACCTGAAAGACAGTTTCTACATGTATCAACAGTAGAACACACTGGCAGCGAAGACACTCATGAGGTAACAGTATGGCTGGTTTTCGGCATTTACAAACCAAGTGTGGGACAAGAGGAAGTCACTCTGAAGAGGAACTTTTGGAGGCTACTTCTGAACTATGTTTGTAAAGATAGCTAGAACTGGTCTGAAGTTAAATTTGGAAAACTGTCCCACAGCCCTGAGGACAAGACAGACAGTCCTAAATCACAAAACTCCGCAGAAAGGGGAAACTTACCCTGATTCAGATATATTTACTGATTCTCTCATTAAATTTGTCAACAACTTACAACTCCAAACCAGGGCTGAGATCCGTCTGGTTTTGACTTTTTATTGACATCCTTTATATCCGGTCAAGATTTTTATCCACAAAGTAAATTCCACTGAGATAAATATATCCAACCTGTCTTCCTCAGTTTATTGATGCTCTTATATGGTCAAAAAACTATTTTGTTCCACCATAGCTCGGCTGACTGAGTTCATCTCCTCATCCAACTTTTTAAAAATATGGACTTTTTATTCAAACATTAAAATAAATATGTAATATTTAACAGAAAAAAATCACAATAATTCAACCGTGTTCTATCAAAAATATATGCACATAATAACGAACTGACTGAATTTATTATTTACTGTCAGTATTTGCTCTTGTTTTGCCTATTGCGTTTTCCATAATGATCACATAAATGTAAGAGCCACGAGGGCATTGCTATAAAATATAAAGCAAACAATGTTAAAGATGTCATATCTGAAAGGGGCTGAAGACAGAAATGTCTGTGAAGAATAGCCAGACAGAAAGGATGGATTTAGCTGAAGAGCTAGGGTGCAAAAATGATGAAGGGAAGCAAATCTGACAATCAACCCTGCTGGAAACTTAGTGCACACATGACTACTGTATATGTAGAAATATTTATACGTTTTTGTTTGAAGAGATGGATGGTTGAGTTAAAAATTTGCAAGCAAAGAGGAACAGAGTGCTAAAATGTAATAATATTCAGATACCTTTTTTAATATAATTTAGTTCTTTAAAGGTCTAGTGTGTGGAGGATACTATATTGCAAGAATAATAAGTAATAATAATAATAATAATAAGTGATTATTTTTGTGTATAATATATGAATTGTTGCGTTTTCATCACCTTAGAAAGTGCTGTTTATATCTACAGGGGGAGTAGATCGTCTTCCATGACATCCTCTATGTTGCACGCCATGTTTCTACAGCATCCCAGAGTCGACGGACCGAACACAAGCTTTAGATTACACCATTTGCATGTTTTGCATCAGCCTCAGTGGTTCGTAGCCCCTCTGTAATGAGAGCATCAGAAAAACACAGATCTTTTTTAACGTGAAAGCTTTATTGAGTGTTTTAGAAAGAAGAAAGACTTTATTAATCCCTGAGGGAAAATTCTTTTTTTTTTCATCTTGTTGTCATATACACACAGGCCTGAAATACACACACATGCACATGCACGCACACATGCATTAAATGGAAAGATGTCAGAGCGAGGGGGCTGCCTTGGACAGGTGCCCGGAGCAGCTGGGGGTTCAATGCCATGCTAAAGGGCACCTTGGCAGTGCCAAGAGACAAAGTGGTACCTCTCCAGCTACAATTCCACGCTCCATACTTGATCCGTACTGGAATTTAAACTGGGTACCCTCCAGTTCCTAAGCCAAGTCCCTAAAGGACTGAGCTACTGCCACTCCTGGTGTGGTTTAGTGGTCACCAGGTCTGCTGTTTTTTGGAGAGGAAGAGACCTCTGTGGAAAACTCGCTCCTGGTAAGAACCTTCTAAATTTCTGGATCTTAAGTTATCAGAGGGACAAAGGTGAGCGTACATCAGCAGTTGTTGGGCTACCAGACCAGTCTGCGATGAGCCCAACAGTGTCAGAGAAACATGAAAATGCTTTATTCAGTATTTTTACAGGTTTTAACCACCTGGTCTGTTTGTTTTGGAGAGGAGGAGACCACTGCAGATAATCCAGCTTCTGGTAAAAACCTGAACAATGAACACTGAAGGAATCTTAAGTGAGAGTTCATGCTTGGCACATGGGAGAAGTTTCAGCTGGTTGTAGTCTGCACTCCTCACTGCTAGATGCCAGTAAACCCCAGAAACTGCTCCTTTAAGTAGCGGGTTTTTTTTTTCAGACCTCATGAGCGGTTTAGTATTTTACATTCTAACCACACAGTTGGGGTTCACTTAGCTCTATTTTTCATCTTCCGTCCTTTCACAGCACCTATAATCATTTTGTTGGATGCCGCGATGCACAGAGCCTCACGGAGAGGGGGAACCCTTTGAAGTGCCGCCCCTGGAGGTGTCAGTGTCATCCTGCATGGGAAATAGTGGGAGATGGAAGCTCCTTAATCCTGGTTGTGTGATGATGGCAGCTTTATGAATGGACCGCCTGTTTTTACAGTGAAATGTGTCTAAACATCAGCGTCACTCAGGCCATTTTAGAAACACCCTGTGTGCACACTGCAGTGTGGTACGAGCCAGGAAGGACAAATTACTTCAGCGCAGTAGGCTGCCATTTTAGTGCCTCTAACCCATTGTGCACTAATACCTCCTTCAGGCGATAACACACACACACCTATACACACCTCAGCAGGTAAGCAGGCAGACAGGAAGGGACGTTTTTAAAGCAGTACAACACATCAGCAGACACAAATGGAACAGATATACTAACCCTTCTGAGAGCATTCATCCACACACACCTTCAGTACCTCCATCCCTCCCCCACCAACCCAACACCCACTCTCTCACACAAGAACCAAAAAGGACATCGAGCTTTGTGAATCATCTTTTTTTTTCTGCAGCCCAGCCATCTTTAATCCCTGCACAGGGATTTAGGTAGTGAGCGGGGGAGGGAGGGAGGGTGTCTCCAGGGCGAGGGCCTCCCTGAGGTACTCTCACCCCAGGAGCGGTGGCCTAATTGGAGCTGCATAGGGTGTTTGCCACAACATCTGTAAACAGTCCTAAAAGGGGAAACTGCTCTTTTCAGATCTCTTCTAACTTGGTAGGTTTGTTTGGATCTACTTCTAACATTTGTTTTATTGCAATGCAAAATTATTTCATGTGGTGCCTTGCTATATGTCCAGTATCATAACATACTGTATAAACTTATCTGGGACAGACGAATGAACTGTAAAATAGGTTTTAACCTGAACTTCAATAATTGTAATTCACAGATTTAATAGAATCAGTTAGTTACATTTCTTCTGAAATTAAGAGAAATTATAAACATGCTTAACTATTTTAAAAAATATCAATCATGGTCTTTACTCACTACCAACCAAGTGCCTTCCTATTCACTATGTTATAATGCAAAATATAACTGTGAATAACTGAGAATCTATAGCCATGGTAGCAGCTAAATGAAGCTGCACTTGCGATGGCAGAGCTTTGAGCTATGCTAATGTCAGCATGCTAACATGATCACAAGAACAAGGCAAACATGCTGATGTTAAGCAAGTATAATGTTTACCATGCTCACCAATTTAGTTTCACATATGAGCATGCTAACATTTGATAATTAGCACTTTTAGTCTCAAACAACCTGAGGTGACATGTCAGATAATCTTATATTAAAGGGAAATTTCGGTTTATTTCAATCTGTCTCCTATCATCCTAAATTTGTTTCAACGCGAGATTTCAGGTACGGTATGAGATCGCTGCTTGTTCTCGCCATATTTCGGCCGCGCTTTGGAAAGCAGAGCTGCATGTAAACAAACATGGCAGCACACCGGTAAGGTAAGACAACACGTTTACATGTCATTTTCTATATGTTCTCTGACATTTATCCTAACGATATGAGGCGGTCTTTGTGGAAAAAAAGCTTGTTTAGTGGACTAACTTTGCACTTGAAGGTTGCCCGTTCACTTACGTTTTAACAGGTCTGACGCTACTATGCGCCCCGGCTGTATCTACGCTAATGGCTAACATGCTAACTATTATTTTTATGTCACTAGTCACTTGAAACAAATTTAGGACGATAGGAGACAGGTTGAAATAAACTGAAATTTAAAATAATAATTGGATGTATTTACAGTACACACAACAACAAATCAAATATGTGTCATAAGATATTGAAACCAATCTACTTCAACCTGAACCTGGTTTTTAGGTGCATGGCAGTTACAATAACTGGAGTATTGCTCCAATTTGATTTTAATCAAACCAATATCATGCACAATCACTGCAAGTTTTTAAAGTTACATCAACAATGACTCTAAAAGTGTAATGGGACCAGATTTGCTTAATGCCTTTAAGATGCCATTTGTCATTCCTCAGCGTTGGCATAAAGGCTGAGAGTTGCCACAATAAAACCCTGAGTGGGACCACTGGCGACGCGTCTGAGGGGATGTTGGTTCTCAAAGCAGCTGCACAAAGTGAAAGCTTATTGTGTTTGGAGTCTGTGTCTTATTTGGCAGCACTTCATGGGGACTTGTTGAATAAAGTGTTTTGTTTTCTAAGTGCGAAAACAAACACAATTTGGCGAAACATGTTAATTCACGACCCAGAACCAAAATGTGTGGGTTTGGCACTGTGGCTGGACACAGTTAACTTAAAACCTAAAGAAATGACATCCACATGAGGGACCAACAACAGACAGCGACTAAAAATGGAAAGTCGTTTTAGATTGAACTAAAAAAGATTTATAACCTGTAGGATTTAGTGGAATAACCACATAAGGAAGCATGATACTGTTGAAGTCAGTGGTTACATAAGTTGTGAGAAGATAAATAAACAACACAGAGTTGGTAGACAAATTTCTCTTCACTAACCTTTCATTCTTTTCTTATCACATTTATGCATAATGTGATTAAAAACTCTGTGTGTGTGTGTGTGTGTGTGTGTGTGTGTGTGTGTGTGTGTGTGTGTGAGACAGATGGTACTCAGTATGACAAACGTCAGCATCCACCCATTAAAGGATTAGATATTCTGCTGCTCCACAGATCAAAGCCTTCCAAAACTACCTTGTCCACTTCAGCACGTCGCCTCTCCTGCTTCACCTTGTTTTATGATGCGACTGAAATAAGGTCAGTCCATGATGATAACAGCAGAATGAAGAAACATTTTGTTCAACAGGCCAGTTACACTCAGTGTAAAAGAAATAATGTTATTGATGACACTTTGAGATCTCCCATAAACTGTATTCATGTACGACTAAATTGTTCTAACAAATACAAGCTTGAATTGTTGTTGTTTTTTTAATCAAAATGAGGAAATGCTTTTAATGATCATACCTGCCAAATTGCAAAATGTTTATATAACATTTGAGCTGAAAAATGAAGCCAACACAGAAATATCAAAACCTGCAGTTCTTTGAATGGCCACTTGAGGCTGGCCCCAAAAGTCAGTCAATCCTCATAGACCCCCATGTTAAAATGCCAAACTCCACAGCAGTAATAAACACGTTTACACCCTGGAACAAAAAATGTTTTTTGTCTCTATAGCCAATTTCCCCCTTTGTGACAACTGTACCAGGGTTAAATTTTTAAATAACTCACCCACTGGCGTTTTATTAAGGCTTAAAGTTAGGCATAATTAAAGATGGGCCGGTTTGAGTGACAAGATGTCTGCCGATAGGGTCTTCGGCTTCTCAGTCAGATCCACTCCTCACTGTTCCACAGCGCCAGCCTCTCGCCCAAATATGGTCACTTCTAGCCAAAACCCAAGATGGCGACTGCCATGATTCCAAACTCAAGGCTTCTAAATGGCAGTTCACAAACAGTGGTAGCTACGTCCAATTTTTTTTTTACAGTCTCTGGTTAGCAACTAAAGCATGATAAAACTTTTTCACTATGAGGGAAAAATCGTCTTGATTGAACACTAACGCCTGGCGTTTTTTGTGTTCGCTGTGACGCTTATGCCTATTCATTTCCTATGGGTCGCGTCAAACTGTTGCTGATGTCCCAAAAGTTGACCGCGACTCAACTTTATGCAAATTAACCCGTCACACGCGAGGACACTATCCAATGGGAAGCAAGCTCGGTGGTGGTCTGTCGTGACGTTTCGTTTACTTTCCCTCTCTGGGACAACATGGCAATGGAAGTTAAGCTAATCGTAGCAGTGTCAAGAGCTTTCCTATAGTAGCTGCGTCCATCTGTATTTCCACATATTTCCGGGCTCCGCCTCAAAGCGTGCTTTTCAGGGTAGGCGTCGCATCCGGCAATGATTCTCGGTGACACCAGTGGATCTGAGGCATAAGAAAGTCAAGAGTGATTTGAAGCATGGGACAGAACCACAGACTGTATAACAATTAATGGACGTAGCTACCGTGATGTCACCCATGGGTTTGTGGATTCCTGTTGTGAGTTTGGAATTTTGGTCTTAAGCAAGTTGGGTTTCTGGAGTCAGAAGTATCCATATTTGTGTGAATTTAAACAGATGAGTTATATAAAAATTCAACCCCTTAAACAGTCATTAAAGGGGAAATTAGCTATAGAGGCCAAACCATGTTTTTGTATCAGACTGTAAACATGTAGACAAAATTGGACACTTAAAGTGCCAGCCTCAGGTGGCCATTGGAGGAACTGCAGTTTTGACACATTCGCGTTCGGCTCCATTTTTCAGCCATGGAGACTGCAGCTTGGACAGAACATATTTTACTTAACATTTATCCATAAGAACAAAGCACCATCTTTCCCTAACCTTAACCTTAAGGTCTTTCGTTGCCTAAACCCAACCACTCACAGGACTCCAGGTGTGAATCCTGCCGCAGTTGCTACACATGATCACAGCATTAACTGACAGATGCTGTGCAAATGTGCTACACGCCCATCCCCACCTGAACTTTCTGCCTTCTTTCATAACAGACACTTCTTCCTGCATTGGCACTGGATGTAAATCATGAGTTGCACAATCTAATATGGACATAATTCCCACAAACACTGAGAGAAAAAGAAAGAGCAAAGAGGAGGACATGGTGGCGGGGATAAAAGTCAGGTAGAGAGGAGGGAAGGGAGTGTGAGGGTGAGTCAGTGAGATTATACAGGGGAGGAAGGATGGGAGATGGAAGTCTGTAATTGGTTGCCAGGAGAGGATTAACCTGTCTGCCTCCAGCCTCTCCCTTCTACCTTAAACAATATACTATATACCTGTGTTACCGTGGCAACTGTCCTCCCTTTAACCCCCTTTCCTCCCTGCGGCCCCATCACATTAAAAAAATATAAAACAATGAAGTCACCAGCGTTTTGTTGCTTCTCTTTCTCCAGCTCTGCCCAGCTTCATCTCCACTGCCTCCCTCTCACACTCTCCCTATAATGTGAATGATTAATTAAGCATGAGACTCAGTTCCCAGTGAGGGAATAATATCATCTACCTGAGCAGGTAAGCGGAACAGTGGCTACTGTACGCTACATTAGCATCTGAGTTTCCTGACTCCTTCACCCAAAACTCTATAATTAAATAGACAGGGAAGGGCATCCCCTTCCTTTTATCTCTGGGTTTAAATTTGATTGACGCTTTGAGACTTCATACCACACACATACACGTGTACACATTTCACACACACACACTCACACCCACACACTCCCTACCTCAGATGTGGCCGCAAGGCAAGCAGAAACTAGTTTGTGTGTGAAACCACAGCCAGCCAGACACACAGAAACACAGACAGTCCTGTGAAAAGACGAGTGAGCGTTTGCGATGGTTCCCACCATTTCGCTGTATGACAACACACAATAGGACAGGAAATAACACCAGACTACACACACCTTCATCCTGTATTCTGTCTGAACAAACACTTGATTGAGAATAGTAAGATTAATGGATGAATGGTTTGCTCAATAGCGACAATGAAATGTCTGACAATAGTGCTGCCAGGACTGAGAACACAGGCTCATTAAACACCAAATACACAAATGCCGTAATTATACAGTTCATATTTTTAGGGATTGCAGACCTCAGAAACCTATGTACATTTATTAAACATTAAGCAGATACACTGTGGAAAAAGATATACTGTATATGGTACAAATATAGTGTGCATATTGCTAAAGAATTCTATTAATTTGCTCAACACTGTGCACAAGATTAAATGTAATAATAGAAACTGAATTTATATATCACTTTTAAAAACATACAGTTACACATGCTTCACATTTAGATAAAATACACTCATAAAAATCTAAGTACATGCATATCCTACACACATATGACAAGAGTTAAAGTAGCCTATGTGACCAAAAAATAAATAAAATAATAATAATAATAATAATAATAATAATAATAATAATAATAATAATAATAATAATAATAATAAAAGCATAATTTAATGGTTTTCGGGTGGGCGTCTTACTCTGTGTCATTTTTAAATACCAACGTGTACGTAGAACATTTTCCCTAACTATTCATTAGGTATAATTTCTTCTAAAGTGACAACAGCCTACTTTATGAGAATGAATTATTTTCTGACAGCATCATTTGATAATTTAATGACGAGCAAAAACAACATTAAGATGGTTGATAAAGTTAACGGATGATTTATTATCTAATTTATACAGTTGTTTTTCATCTTGCATCCCATATGAGATTTTGTTTTAGTGAAAACTGAGGCGAAACAATAACATACTGTATAAGAAACATTTCTTGCCTTGAAATGATTTCAGAAGGCCATCTGAAATCCTTCACTATAAGCACTGAAGCCTTTTGTGTTTAACCACAGTTTTTTTTCGTACTGTGACTTCATGTCATATAAACCTTTACATGACTGCAGTAAATGCATTGGCTTTTCTGTTGTGCTAATGGGAGCAGCTAAAGCTACACGGTGGCGATTGACAGCAACCCACCCATGAACTTCATGACTGATGTTGGATCAACTAAAGAGGCTGCTGATGATCCATGAAAGTCGGGCTTACCGGGATAAGTCATAACTGATACAGAGTGTCTTTTCTGTTTTGCTGAGTAACGTGTTTTACTCACCTGTGCTATGAAGAAGTGTCGAGGAAGTTGTCGGAGCAGCAAATATCAAATTCAACTCTTTAAACTAGGAATCAGTTGACTAAAAATGAAACCAAACATGCAGGAACAAAAAATGGATTCTACTTTTGCTGATATACCAAAACATGTCAAATAAATTGATCTCAACTAAAGCAAACTTTTCTTTTTTTTTTCTTTTTTTTTACTATTCTCCAAATTCTCACACTTTGGTTAGTTTTACTGTGTTTTTCTATCATAATTCACAATCAATGATCTTCATAAGCTGTTTTTTTTAATTATTATTTTCCTTATCTTGAATTTTCTGTGTTTAGTTGAGTGTATGTGTGTGTATGTTCATACATGGGCGTACATGTGTGGAGTGTGTATACAGAGGGGTTTTATATTTCTTATATTCTTTGCAGTAGGTACTGGATGTTGTATGTGATACTGTATGCTTCTTATGTCTTCTTTTGCACTCCTGTTGCTGTTGTGCATAATGCATTAATGCTAATATAAGCTAAGATACAGGACAAGGTGCACACATATATATATATATATATATATATATATATATATATATATATATATATATATATATATATATATATATATATATATATATATATATATATATATATATATATATGCACCTTGTCCTGTATCTTAGCTTATATTAGCATTAATGCATGCAAAGAAACTAATACTTTCTCTCACACGTGTAGCCTACGCACAGGATCACAGATGCAGACAAAAATAGCACAAGTAAAAATAATCTTCTAGATGGTGTAGTTTGAGTTACTTCTTGCCTTCTTTCTTTATTTCAGTCTTATTTAGTCAGTGTTATTTTGCTGGCATGAATGCTACACGAACAAACAGGTAAATAGAGTTCTACAACAAAGAATAAAATCAAATAAAAAGACGCCTGTGGCTGAGCCTCAATGAAGCTGCCATACACTGTTAGAGCCTGAGCAGAGACACACAGCAGAGCCACATATCCCATCACAGACCCGAGGATTATACTTTTTAAACAACATCTGTCTTTCCTTCTCTTCCTCCTCCTTCTCTCTCTCTCTCTGCCTCTCTGTCTTCAGGAGGATGGGATAAACCAGCCAATACGCTTCCAGATCATAAAACATTATCTTGATCTGTTGCCTGTCTCCTGTGTATGTTGACAGAGATTACAAATTACCAAGTTTGTGTATTATTTTGCTTGGCTGCTTATGGTTTGGTTTTCCTGTGTATAAGCAGATGTGGTTCACATCACCAGAGCCAACTGTTGCTTGTGTTTTAAGTTTTAAAGTGCATGAGTGGATGCCTGGAGGGAGCTGCATTGTTGTCTGCGGTGATGCAGACAGTCAACTAACCAAAGAGCCAAAAGACCAACCGACTAACCAGCAAACCATTCTGCAAACTATTTCCTAACCAGAGAACAAGATGAGATGAGATGAGATGAGATGAGATGAGACTTTATCTATCACGAGGGAAATTGCTGTGCAGCACTTGCAATACAAACTATGAAGGGTGCTGTTACAAAGAGTGTAAATATACAAAAGACTACAACACATTCTCACTCCAGCCTCGTCACATACTGACGTTTGGTCATGGACTTTCCACGTCCACAGCAAGGTACCCTATTTGATGTTCTGGGACACTGTGTCAAGTTCTGCCTGTTACATGCATCGTCTTCTTTCTAGATACACTTCTGTTTTCACAGGAAATTTAACGTCTGCATACTGTCTCTTTCAAAATAAACGTAAAACACTGCGAATTGACGTGTTTTTTCCTTCAACAACAAACACACATGGTTGGGTTTAGGCAACAAAAGCATGTAGTTAGGTTTAGGAAAAAAGAACAGGGTTTGGCTTTATAATCTTACGGTACGTGAACACTGCTCTCTTGGGTGAAAGTCGGTGTTTGCTGGACCCATCCACCACCCCTCCCACCTGCCCTAGTCAGACTTTTGCTGCCTTGACTTTTGTCCTTGTCCCCCAGATGCCACTGGGCGCTGTTAAACTGCCGACACTAAAGGACGCCTTTTTGCGTTGGTTTCTGATGCCACAAGTCACTGCCCAAACACTGAATTCCAGTGACTTCAGAGTGAGATTGGGCTCAAGACTTAAAGGGATAGTTCAACATTTTGGCAAATTTGCCTATTGCCATAATCCCTATAGTCATATGAGTAGGTACATTACCTTTAATTGTCAGTGCGTGTTGTTCTGAGATCGGTGGGACAGAGCTGCCTGCTGAAATGGAGGTGAACGGTACAGGTCCCTCTCTCCCTTAAAACTAATCAAATACACCATCAAATTACTCCAAAATGCTCTAGTGGACAACACATGGCTTGCGCATTCCCCACACTATGAAATAATAATGTATAATTAAGTAACATTACGACACATGAAGCAAATACTCGGAACTACCTTCTTGAGTAAACCACTGGGCGGAATGACATAGTGCGCACCTGAGACAGTGCCGTCGTTATTGCTTGCAGCCTTGCATTTGCGGTATTGTCAGCTGGACGCACCAGAAAGTTTGAGAAAAGTTTACAGAGTGTTGTAGTAAATCATGGTTTACACATGTATTGTAAAAGGTTGCCGTAAGAAGCCGAAGACATGGAGCAGAGTGAAGTTTCACGTAGTACCAACCAAAAATACAGACAGGATGAAACAATGGCTATTTGTGCTGGACATCGACCCCAACACGCCTGTGGAAATGGTCCGGAAAATGTTTGTTTGCTCCAACCATTTTTTACTGGAGGACTACAGTGAAAGGATGGAACGCAGAAGCTCAGGAATGGTTCAAGCGCTTTTCTTGAAAGATACTGTCATATCATCTGTCGGCATCACTAAACGAGCAGACGTGGTAAGTGATTGTTGTGTATTTTGCTCAGCAATCTCTCTGCTGTAACGTTACCTCCATGTTGAGTAACATTAGCCTACAACCCAAGCATGGAAAATAAGGCTAAAATGCAAATGTTGTTGTGGTTATGTTATGGATAAGTGCTTGCCCAGAGCATATAGTGAAGTGACTGGCATTACTTCTCATTGTTGGGAATAAACAGACTGCTAGGGAACATTTTATGTTGTTGTTCCTTCAGGAGTTGTGGTGATTTATGAGTGTGGAGTTAGCATCTTCTCCCCGTGTTCCGGTGATTATTTTGAGGTGTACTCTATATTTATATTGCACAGGTGTACCTAATAAAGTGGCCAGTAAGCCCCACATTTACACCATAACACATCTCTCTTCTTCCAAAACCTGTAACTCTTCCTCTGTATATTCTGGCTTCTTCTCAACAAACTTGTTGTTTTGATGACGGGAGTAACTGCACTAAACATACGCTGTTTGAAATCACTCCGCCCAGCAAGTACTGTATGTCTAAAATGTAGTTCCAGCTCTGCATTTGGCTTCAAAACAACTCTGTTTTGTAATATTACATTATTATTTCATAGCGTGGTGAATGTGTAAGCTACAAGTTGTCCACAAGAGCGTTTTGGAGTCATTTGATGGTGTATTTGATTAGTTTTGAGGGAGAGAGGGACCTGTACCGTTCACCTCCATTTCAGCAGGCAGCTCTGTCCCACCAATCTCAGAGCAGCACGCACTGACAATTAAAGGTAATGTACCTACTCATATGACTATAGGGATTACGGCAATAGGCGAATTTGCCAAAATGTCTAACTATCCCTTTAAATAAGGTGCAAAACAAAACAACTAAAAATGTAAAAACCCAAGATAACAGTAAGGCTCAAATGAAGTGTATTCCAAACATAATATATATTATGCCAAAATCAGGTTACCATAGGGAAGGTAGGGTTGCATATAGATAAATGGCCAACGGGTCAGCAGAAATATAACATAAACATGGGCATTATTGGCTCAGTGCAGCCACAAATAGTTTAAACATACAGAACTTTATTTTAAATTCTGGTAAAAAGAAAAAAAAGATAAGATACTAGGCTAGTTATGATGGGCTGATTTTTTTTTTATGAAAATATGTGTAAAATGATGCACTAGGCCATTTTCCACAGTGTCTGAGTAAGATGATTTTTTTTTCCTTTGTTAAAGTTACTAAAAGGGAAATTTAAGAGGGATAGATAGATAATTTCTCCTTAATTATTTTCACCACCAAATCACCCATTAGAAACCAAATCGTCAGAATAACTATTACGTTCTACATTGTGTATTTTTTAAGATAACATTTTTTTCTATTCAGTTCAGCTCTAGCTCAATTCTTGCAGCCAACACAGGGAACGCATAAGTATTATTTGGTATTTTTTAAAATCACTGTCTTATTGTTGGAGTTTGAGCATTATTATTATTACCATTAGCTATGAACCAGTAAACCACCCAACAAAAAAAGATCTACCAAAACTTCTATCAGCCAACATGCCAACCCAAACAGTGACTCAAGCAACAAAACAGCGACCAAACAGTTATGACACTAAATTAAAAAACAGTCATCTGAAGCGGAGAGAAACACAGCAGGCCTCCAACAGTCAATCAGCTCAACAGACTGCAAACCAAACCGTCAATCAGGTCACCAAATTGTCAGCTAGCCAAAACACCAACCAAACAGCCATTTGGAGCGGAGGTGACTACACCCACACACTTAAGGTTTGTCAGCATGCGGCCTTAGAGAGAAACCACCATGTTTGATATTACAGTGTACAATCAAATGATTAAGATTAATGTCCTGGAAGAGATTATGTGTTTGTTTACCCTGATGTATGAACATACAAAGAAAAATTAAAGCCTCTTGTTCTAGTGTACACATTTATTTTGCCCATCCCTGTTTCAACCCAGGTTTGTCTTGGATGTGAAAACAGTCCCAAGGGCTGCACTACTGTTTCTGTGTCTGCAAACTCACAGTTAATAATATAATTACTGTATATGTTACTGAAATTACTGTCAGTTTTGTTATGTGTGTGCTACAGTTGGTAATTTTTATGAAAATAAGTTTGTGTCATATTGCAAACTATCACTATATTCTGAGACAAGTACATGAGACAGTCAGTCTGTGAAAGAAATCATGCCCCTTCTCCCCCCTACTGCCTCAATGTCGAGTCACAAGAATCAGACCGCAACGCATTCAGCAAGAACCAATCAGAGCCGAGGTGTCTCTAACACAGCTGTCTTATAACATGTGAATTAAAGATGCTGTTGCTGCACTGCTTCATCTCAGATATCTTAACAAAAATATTTTAGTGTACTGTTTAGCTATAAAATTAGGAAGTTGGTCCAGCCAGTGGTCAGTCAGTGCTTGCTTCTCTGGTCAGCTGTGTCCAACATGGCATTCTTGGAACCGATCGGCTGTATTCGGCGTCTGACTTCCGGCAGACGGCGATACAGCCTCTGAGCGCAGACCCCCGATTTTGAGATTCCGGTTTGATTTGGGCGGAGGAGGCGAATTTCTGTTTCCGACTTCCGTTTATATAAAACTAAATATGCTGAACCACTGCGATGGATTCTGAGTTTGCAGTGACGCCAGTTATGCTCCGCCTCATTAGTTCACCACACGGAGCGTTTAAACTGGCAACAACTGCAGCCGGCTCAAACGTGATTGGTCAATATGACGCGGACTACAAACAGCCTACAACCGGAAACCAGGGCTCTTCCGCTCTTCTTCCGGAGGCAAGATCTCCGGGGTTTGCCTACAGACTCTACATTCACTGAATGTAGAGTCTGTATATAGAGACTTCCAACATGGTAATCGGGTCACAAACGTTCTCATTTCACAGCTAAACAGTGCACTAAATTATGTTTCTGACAGCATTTGAGGCAGGAAATAGGCAACAAAGGAACACAATCTTGATTTATATCTGATCAGTGTTGCCTATAGTTTGACAGTTTGACTGCAGTTCACAAGCCGTGATTGACATGATTGACAGCTGGGTTATAGACGTCTCGGCTCTTATTGGTTGTTTTCATTTAGAAACCAACTGTGGAAGTAGCAGCTCTGACACAAATTGATGAATTGTAATTTTACTCAAATATAATCTGAGCCAAGGTTTCTAAAGCATCTCTAAAGCTGTTTATCAAATGTAAATTAAAAGGTTTTACAACTAAAAATCCGACCTGAACCAAACCTGAAACTGTTTGTATATTTGCTCATTTGTGTTCATTTGCAGCCATTTTGATTTGTATGTGATGAAATAATCATATTGAATTGTGTATTACAGCTATTTCAAACATTACGTTGTATGTAATAAGAGTGTATGAGCATGTACTGCAATTTTATTTTGTTTTTTAATCAAAATGCCTTACAACATCATGAGCTCCTGTGTTTGTAACAGAACTGTGAATCACACCTCCAACCTGTCACAGTCAGTGATTATTAGATCTACCAGTCTGTGCAGTTTAGCAATGCAAAAGTTAAAGGAGGGGATTATCTGCACTGCCACACCGGCATAAAACAAACTAAAACACAGTTTAAACTGTCCAAAACGGTACAATAAAAGCACAGACAATCACATCAAAAACCTGCAGCATTTCCCTTTACATGATGACTCATGCATCTGTCAGCCGTTTCTATGGATCCATGCACTGTCAGATAATAATCAATTTATCACACATGTCTAATGAGAGCATGTTCTGCTTAAGGAGGTTCAGTAAAGCCAAGCGTGACTGCCAGGCTCAGACAGAGAAAATAAACACCTCCTGTGTGATCGCTCACGCCTGGTTAACATCACTGACAACATGCCGTATTTCACACAATCATCAGATAGTTTCATCTCGCAGCAGATGTGGAATCCAGTGGAGCATGAGATACCGACTTTTGATGATAGTGCTGATGATGTGTCGCTCTGCTGCTCTGTCAGCAGGTCAGGTGGGGTTTTGTGAGCACAGTTGCTATTTGATGAACGGTTAATTGCGTCTCATGTCTTTCTGGTTATGGTTGGTGTCATGTTTTAAGGGAGCAGAGAGCGGTGTGAGGTCTGATCATAAAAAAGGGAGATTAATTAGTCTTTCTGCATAACACTAAACTGAGGGTTTGTGTCACTGTGACTCCACATCTAATGTAAACAACCTAAAGACACCATGGCAATGCATGCAAATATAGAAATGGATGCTTCATATGACTATACAATATCTTCCAAAAGATTCCAACTTAAATTTATGAACCAGCATCAGTCTTGTTTTAAGGTGCAATGTGTGATGCCTGGCTACATGCTCCAAACTAATGAGGGGCTGCATTTCACCTTCAAGCTCACTGACAGCAGGGCAAGATGACGAAAAATTTGACCAAACTGCTGAAACTCTAGAAGCCAGTCAAAATTAGACGACTACTGTCTTGCCATCTAGAATGTTTTTTGGTATAGTTCGTGGTGTCATTAGCTGAACTGTCTGTGCTTCGTGTGTCTCTCTGCCTTTTGACAGTATTTGCCTAAGGTTTCAGACCTTGGGTTTTCTGGCTCCGGACATTTCTGCTTTGACCAACGCCTGGCTTGAGACAACTGTTTAAGATCACAGACTTGAACAAGCTACGAACGGTAAGCCTGCAAGCTAGCTTAGCCTAGCTTTCTTAGCTTGGCCATATACCTGCTTGTGGAGGCTGACCTAACCTCACCAGTAGTGTGAATGTCGGACTTTGGATTGTCTGATTGACAGATTGTCAATAATGGAAGAGGAAGTTGAAGACATAAAAAGATAGCTGACTTAATGTCTGGAGAGACTGCAGGTATCTCAAAACAAAAACTAATACTGGACTTGACTTCTTTGTCCTCTCATGTTGGACTGGGGGCAGACTGGGCACTACAGTCAGTACGTTAACATGACATAAGAGAAAATCGATTTATTGTGTTAACCAGACTTTTAAAATACATGTAAACATTTTAGTCTGAACTGAACTGAATTTAGTTGAACTAAATCAAATTTCTCAAAGTCGGACGAACACACCCAGATAATGCAACTGGGAGTCGAAATATTCCTGCATGTTTACAGTCAATTGGATGAACAACCAAGAAAATCACTGGCTGCCCTGCAATCTGATCAGCAGAGTCACTGACAACATTTTTTTTACATTCAATTTTTCCAGGTTTTGCTTTCTTCAGTATTTGTGCATTGCATGGGAAAGATCGTTGTTACAGTTAATAAAACAGCAAAAGTGAATTGCAAGTCTGTGATGGGATGCAGACTTTGCCCTCCATGGCACTGAACATTAATTATGAGGTGCAGGATTGGCCAACGTAGATGAAAGTCCTCGGGATGTTGGGTTGCAACTCGTGTAGTCTGTAGGCAAACCCCGGAGATCTTGCCTCTGGAAGAAGAGCGGAAGAGCCCTGGTTTCCAGTTGTAGGCTGTTTGTAGTCCGCGTGATATTGACCAATCACATTTGAGCCGGCTGCAGTTGTTGCCAGGTTAAACGGTCCGTGCGGTGAACTAATGAGGCGGAACATAATTGGCGTCACTGCAAACTCTGAATCCATCGCAGTGGTTCAGCATATTTACTTATATATAAATGGAAGTCGGAAATGGAAATTTGCCTCCTCTGCCCAAATCAAACCGGAATGCCAAAAAATCGGGGGTCTGCCCCCAGAGGCTGTATCGCCATCTGCTGGAAGTCAGATGCCGAATACAGCCAATGGGTTCCGAGAATGCACCTCGTGTATCACTACACAAATAATTATAATATTAATTCAAATGTTAGTATTTCCATCCCTGCATCATTAGCAGTATTACTGCCAAGTATTCATGGCGCAGAAAATGAAAACTGCATGAAAGAGAACAATTAAGTGAACTAAATCAAAAATACAAGCATTACTACAGTGTAAGGTCAGCCCCATGTACAGTGCATCTGTCTGTCATGTCCATGTCAGACAGTTGTACCCAGTGAACGTTGTTCCCCTTGACATGTTAATTCCTTGAGCTGTTATTTAACCTGTGCACCTGTTTGGCCACAGATGTCTCGTGCTGCTTTTAAACAAACCAAATATCAAACTGCTGTTATACAGCTGCTAAATTGGAGTTTGTATCAATAATGCAGTGCTTCAAAAATAAAGTCCTTTGTCTTTGTGTTATGTTTTCTAACCTCCGTATTAGCACTGTTGTAAGTACTACTAGCTGAATCAAGGCTGTATAAATTAGCCCTGTATGCCTCAATAAGTACAAACCTGTGTTGTGAAAATAAAAATGTTGTGCCGAGAATCATTGTGGATACAAGTGCTCATCAAATGTTAATTCTAACATTATTAACACAACATCCGTAATGCTTACTAACCTCTCCCCTGGTTCCTCCTGCAGGCCCTGCCCTGTTTGATGTTCTGGATGAGAGGTAGTGTTTGTTAATGCTGCCACCGCAGGCAGAGACCCACCAAGTCAGTGCTGCCACAGGTTGGGTCATGTCTGTCATGTGGGTGAGAAGCATCACTGAGGAAATACCTGCGTAGAGAAGAAGGATATTCTCTGTTTAGTGTGGTGCTCTTTGTGTTTATTATGATACTAAATAATTCTGCTGCTAATGAGGCTAATATTTCTGCTACTGCAGACGTCACTACCTGTTCCTGCCAGTGATACTGTTTATACTGCTTGTACATTACATTCACTTTGTATTTTGTGTAAACTGAGGACAGTTTGACATGTGAATGAGGAGGGAAATGTGCAGGGATCTAACCACGAACTCTATGACAGCCAACGCTCCCACCCCTGTGATTATGTCTCATAATACTAACTTTGGTACCACACTATGATATGTATGTATGTGTATGTATGACCAATGACACTGAACCCAAGTGGCGAAACATGAAGCCAAAGCGCCAAAAATTGCAGTTCTTTAAATGACCACTTGAGGCTCTCTGTCTTTACAGCAGAAATAAACATGTTTACAGCCTGGTACAAAAACAGCTTTGGTCTCTACAGCTAATTTCAATATCCATGACAACTGTACAAGGAGTGTTTGTTTCAGTATAACTCACCCATTTACATTTTATCAAGGCTTAAGTTTACACATAATTAAGTGCAGGTTTCTTTGAGTGACAGGCTGTCTGTCAAATGTGTCCTTGGCTTCTCAGTCAGATTCAACCCTCGCTCCTCCACAGTGCCAGCCTCTTACCCAAATATGGTCACTTCTGGCTCCAAAGAAACAATATGACGATGGCCAAATACCAAACTTAAAGACTTCAAAACGGCAGTCCACCAACCAGGGGTGACATCATGGTAGCTACGTCCATTATTATTACAGTCAATCAGTACGTTTACATGCACGCAGTTGTCAAACTAAGCTCATAGCTCGACCAATCAGTCAAGTCGCACTTCTTGTCTTGTCTGAGTATACATGCAGGAGAGAAATCGAATTTCTGGCCAAATACGTCTGACTCCGCCTTGATGGGGGGCGCTGTGTCCTTTTTAATATAATGCATATTTAACTAGTTCCGGTTGATCTGAAGAGGAAGCTAATGACAAATGAAGATGGCGGAGATGGATTTAGTTTCCTCGTCCGTCCAGAAGTGCCTCTTCTGCATCTCAGTCGCCATGGTGTTTGTTTTTCTGGGAATTACTGCACTGCTGCTACACCATCTCCTTCTTCTTCCAGGTGAATGCCCGCGAAAGAAAAAGTGGTGCATGCGCCGAGTCCAACTCCAGTCGGACTAAGTTGATACACGCAGCAATAGTTTGATTTTCAATCGAATTATCTTGGTGTGTTAGTCGAGCTACAGATAGCCCAGTTTGAGTTGGATGAGCTGTTTACATGCATTTAAAAGTCCGGACTAAGCCAATAATTCGATTTTCTCAAACTGCATGTAAACGTACTGAATGATCGAAGCAGGGGTTCAACTGACCAGTCAGCCCAAAGTCCAGTTCAGAAGATGTAAATTGTTTGGCGCTCAGACTGTAATTAATCAGGACAAACATCAGTAGAATGCAGACATGAGAAAGGAAATATCCTGCCCGATATTGCTTAATTCATTTCAAAATACTCAGGTAATATCATCCAAATGTAATGACTTTTTACAAATCTTACTTACAAACACACACGCACGCTTAAAACATGACAAATAACTTCACCTGCTGTGGCCTTATTTGCCCCCTTGCCCTTAACAACACAGCTAATCCACAGATACACCAGAGATCCCTCTATGCATTCTCCATGAGTGGAGGTCCGCAGCTCTGAGCACAGGCAGCCTAACTGCCCCCCCTGAGACCGGCCTAAACAAGGGAGGCTGAGCCTGTCAATTACCCCCAGGAGTCAGTATACCAAAGCATATCGGATGCTGCTAACACACACATGCACACACTCATGCTTGCATGTTGGCAGAAGAGCAGTGGCATCATGGATATGTATGACACATGCGTACACACAATCACACACCCAGACAGCTGTGATTTCCCCAGGTAGCCGCACTAAGCCAGCAGAGGGAGGATTTGTCGGCGGCCCTGTTTAACACAGATGTCAAAATGAGAGCGGCGCAGCACGGTGGGTCGGTGGGAGGGGGATGAAGTTGATTTTTGACAGAGATGTTCGTCTCATGCTGCTTTGATTGACAAGGAGACAAGCCCTCAGTTTAACCCTCCATGTCTGACAAGACATCTCCTGAATGATCAAGTGGTAACAACTCAATTTAAGCAGCTGTTCATGTTCAAGAGGTTTCACGGGGTCAAAGGGGGTTTTGCATTTGAATTTGCCACAATTTTGATTGTCCCTCTGGCTTGGCAGGCTGAAGTGCATGCTGGGAATTTTTAGCCATGCAAGCAGCATGGCTCTAATGACTGAAGTACATGGAGCATGGATGCTACGCGACACGTCTAACACAGCATGCGCAGGGCGGTCATTATAATAAACTGAAGCTGTGACACTGACGATAGAAGCCGCAAATACATGCATGGGCATCACGCTGCTAATCACACTGCACATTGGCTGCTCATTTCTATTTTACAGCAGCTGGGGATTTTTTCTTCGATACAGGCGGCTCCATGGCCCTACAACATGTAATAACTACATAGTACTGTGTTAAAAACATGAGTGTGATCTGTTAAAAAAAGTATTCAAATAAATACCTCACTAGGTGTTTGTACATTTCATATTAAAATAAATCAATCAAACCAATGCATCCTGTAGTTAAAACAATCCAGTTAATGAATTCCTTACAGTCCACTTACAGTAAGCTGGCACACAACCACACCCAACAAAGACTGAGTTTGTATAGCTGGAAAAATAAAACAAAAAAATGCTCTACCCAGCCTACATGAAGTGTCACGTCCTTGCCCTTTGTATATTGGCTCTAAGGATGGCAACATCGGCCGTTTGGTTGGTCCACCCCTTTGATCCAGACAGAAATATCTACTACAGCTGGTTTGCAACCATGTGACTATTATGGCACAAAATGCAGACAGAGAGCAGGGAGTGATAAATCCATATACTGCATGAATTGTAAAAAGGTAAAAAGGTTGCAAATTACATCATCCTCCAGACCTACTAATGATGTTGATGTTACATGGTGAGATGATGAAAGCATACAAGAGTCTGGTGGACTGTAACTATTTTGTGTGTGGTTGGTCCATGACTTCCCTCTTGTTTTTGATGAGTAAATGTGCTTGAGTATAACTGTCTTTTATATTTTATCTTTGTACATGAATGTGCAGCTGTCAGGCTAACATTACTAGCTAAGGTTACCTTACTTTAGTCACTATTTTCGGGAACTGCCCATTGGTTCGACAGCCCATTGGTTCGACATCCCATTGTTCCGACCATATTAAACTCATTGTTCCAAAGTCCGTTCCGAAATCATCATGATGCCCTGTGGTTAAGGTCTGGTTAGGTTTAGGCACAAAAACCACTTGGTTAGGGTCAGGAAAAGATCATGGTGTGGGTTAAAATGAAAAAGTGACAAACACATAAGCTGTGAGCCTTCTCCGCTTCAAGCCGGTCGCGGCGCACCATACACCCGCCCCGAGCCGTTCAGCACCGCGGACAGTCGGACTAATGGGATGTCGAACCAATGGGCTGTCGAACCAATGACATGGACCCCTATTTTCTACTAACCACTCCCAGACATTTGGTGAAACACTGTAAAAAATCTGGGTTGTGGCTGAGAATTGTAATTGCATCCAACTCATGCCGTGTTAAACACAATGCTTCAACGTTAACGTTTGACATCAGTTGACTCTGCCCTGTAAGACTGCCTCTGTTTCTCAGTGCGTTTTCTTTTTACTTCTTCTCTTTACATCCTACTATTTTTGGAACATTTGTTTTTCCCAATTTTATCTACTGAAACAGGCATTTGTGCAGTGTTGGTAGTCTTTACCTCCAGTTGCCTGCCCCTTAATTCTGGGCAGCACACCAATGTCTGACCTCAAATGCAAAGAAGCTAACTATTAAATGGACTAAGTCTGCATGTAGATATTTGTACTTGGTAAAAATTTCAGACTGCCTTATACTTTGGTTTATGACAGCATATCTGCAAAACCAACGACATTCCTATCATACATTAAAATTTAAGTATTTAAGTTTAGGTTATGTTGGTTGGTTATGGTTTCTTGGGTTACATTTTCTTAAAGCTCTTTTTGTGTTTGTATTTAAGGTTTTTCACCTGTTATTGGCCTCGTCAACTTTCAAAAATAAAAGAAAGAAAAGAAAGAAAGCTGAATCTTGGTCATTGAGTGAATCCCTGTCCAAACTTCTGAAGCAAGTTGCCTTTTCAAGTGGGGGAAGCTGCAGTTTAAACCTCACAAGAGTGAGGGTCACTTGACATACATTGTGTTTGGTGCAAATAACCAAATATTAGCATGCTAACATGCTAAACTGAGATGGTAAACCTGGTAAACTCAACTGGTCAGGTCATATAGCCCAGATTTGTCCTTAGTCACTAGTTCAAGGTCCCACAGTTTCATATGTTCAGCGTTAAACTTGCGTCTGGACATATCATTGAGCTAGTTTGTCGTCTCTGTCAAGTAGCTGACCGTTAGTCACTCACTCTATAATAGAAAATGGCACTCCAAAATAAAAGCTCTGCGCTGGAAATTTACTGTACTAAAAAATAAAGTGTTTTTTTTCCAAACTTGACACATTTGCGAGTTAGCACGTTGGTGTTAGCATTTAGCTTTACTGTGCTAAAGTACAGCCTCACTGAGCCACTAGCATGACTGTAGACTCTTGTTAATATTTTTTTTTTCTCTGAGCAGAGAGGAATACTCCAAAGTTCGATTTGGTGCAGAGTGAATCCCCATAAAGAATAAGAATAAATTATTAAATAATGATTAATAAAGTCACTGGTCTAGTGTGTGTGTCCTCACTGGAAAAACAACAGTTGATCTTTTGTTCAAAAAACAAACTCAGTTTATTTGCAGTATCCAAGCAGGAAGAAGCATGACAGCTTGCTACCAATCCACATAAGAATAGTTATGTAACATCTTAATTTTAACATGGCTTTTGAATATGTCTGAAAGGCCAACAAATAGCCTATGTAGTGCTTTCTTTCTGCTCTGCTGCTGTGGTATTTAAAACCTAAGAGTAAACCAAACCAAAAGTTTCCACCCACAGACAAAGAAATGTGACTTTGCTTCCTTTAGTCAAATAGGCTAAAACACCTGTACAAGACTTGTTTTTGTGAAACTTTTTGACCTGTTACCTACCACGCTGCAATGAGGAACTGTCTGGAACATAGAGCAAGAGAAATGTCAAAAAGGAAAGAAAACTTAGAGATGTAATCTTTCCTCCTGAACCTGTCTGCTGCTTTTTGGTTACACACTTGCAAACAAACAGTGCATGGAGGGGAAAAAAACTCAGGCCCTCGGGAGGAGAATTCAACCCAGACGATGATTGGCAGCAGCTTAACAAAGCACCTGTCTGACAAAGACAGATAGACAACACACACAAACATGCAAACAAACACCAGAACCTGTCCTACCTCCACAAATGAGGCAGAAAGAGAAAAAGTCTTTAACTCACTGCTGCCCATCCAAATTGGTGTGAAAGGAGAAAAGGCGAGGAAGCAGCATAACAGCGCAAAAAAAAAAAAATGAGTGTGGGAAATTATGCAGAGGCAAGCAGTGAGCGTTCCTGGAAGAGGAGGACGAGGAGAAGATGTGGTGACATCATACTTAAAGCCCAGAGATGGGGCTTGTTAGCAGGAAGCTCTATTAGGTTCGCCTCCTGCCCTCTTCTCCATTCTCCTTTGTCCTCCTCACCTCTCCTGCCAGGCCTAAATTGGCCTCCAGAACTCCACCTGACTCCCCTCCCGGCCTGCAGCGCTCATGTATATGCATCTCAAATCCCCTCTGGACACGGGCAGATAGGCAGACCAGGCGTAGCGCTGGGTTCACCTAACAAAAGCAATTTGGTACGATACACCGTTTGGGTCAAGTACCCCGCGTGTTCCCCCTCAATTGTTTTAATCAGACCAAGGTAGCAGGAAAGAGAGAGCTTGGAGGCACCTAAAGGCACCTTTCCTCCTGGCCATTATCCTCCAGTGGGTGAATTGGGGGATGTGGTTGTTAAGAGAGACGGACGTGACAGCCCACCTTGTAGACGGGTCAATTAAAGGAGACTCAAACTTTTTTAAGGGTGAAAGATGCATATAGACATATATGTTTTCAGGGAAATTAAAGGACAAGTTTGACACCAGAGAGTTGGAAGTGAATGTCAAGAGGGAAAAAACACTTGTTAAATGGAGACCTTGCCATTTGTTATTGGAGTTGTTAGAGTTTCCTGGACCCGACAAATTATCACACTGTGGAGTAAAGTTTTCACATTCACTCTTTGGTTCCTTTAAAGGACTATTACAAGTATTTCACTATTGACACCACTTTTACTATTACATTTTTGGCACATAGACAAAATTAGCCATTAAAGAAATATTTCACTGCTTGAAAGATGGTCTTTTCATAAAACTGGGGTGTCTGTGCAGTAGAAAGAAGCAAATACTTCTGAAATTGGTGCTACATGACCAGAGAAACCAGAGACTAAGGGCTATCACATCGATTTTTGGTCAAGAAGTAGAAAACCTACAACTACCTGAATGCATGCCTCATCAGACCAATAAACGCTCCCCTTGGCCGGTTACAATCTCAGGTTTTTTAGCCTCCATTTTCCCAATACAGGAAACAGTATGATGCCCACTTCCTGTTCACAAAGTCTGCTTAACAGTGCACCAAAATATGTGACTAAAGGCATTTTAGGTGAGAAATAAACAATGTAGTAACAAAATGTTGGTTTATATTTGATCCACTTCTATAGTCTTTGTGTCCATGGTGGTGAGAATTTGAAAATGCATAAGTAAAATCTGTAGTTTAAGCAAGTCACTTCAGGGAAAGCTTAATTCAGTCCCTACAAACTGCAACCACGGTACTTTGTTTTCTGCTAGCCTGTTAGACTCACAAGTCAGTCTTTAACAGGTGACACTCATCACGCTCAAATGAATGATGTGTGACAAGTTTGTCCAGATAAGAGATTCTAGTAAATCCTAACATTTGCATAGCAGTCATCACTAAATAAGTAAGAGAGATTTGGGATAAAAAATAGAAAAATATTATATTATTATATTATATTATAAATATTCTTGCACTTGTCATTTCTGTCCACATCTCTAATGAGGACAGGTCCAGTCCAAATAGACTACAGGCTAGTAGTCTCGCCACCAGACAATCAGCAATCTCCACCTTCTGACAGTCTGGGGACACTCCTTTCTAAAGTGTGTTTAACACACCAGCGAAAACGGCCGGCAACAAAGCAACACCTCTTGCATTTCTGAAAAGGACACGCCCTCCCGGAAATGTGCGCTCCCCTTTTCTCGTCTGCAATGAAACAAACACACAGAGAGCTTGAAAATGGATGCCGAGAGATTAAACTCCGTTTTATCAAACGTGTGCTCAGTCCACAAGATTGTGGAAATGAAGTACTTACAGCGACTTTGTTTAAAACTTTTAATGCAGTCGGACTATGTTTACGAGTTCAGCGAGCCACCGAAGGACCGCCCTGTGGATTTACTATTGGTTCTGCAACGTAGGGAGTTTTTTTAAACTCTGAAATTGTATCCGCCCATCTAAACACAAAATCAGGGAGAAAGACATCAGTCTTTAGTTAAGCAAAGCGTCTAAAGGATAACTTAGGTATTTTTCAACCTGGGCCCTATTTCCCCATGTGTATGTGTGCGTATGATTCATAGGTACAACTCGTTTTAAAATTGTGACGTCATCTCGCAAGAGCTTTGCTTGTTGCCGGAAGAAAACAGAGGAGCCATGTTGAGTGCTGCTCAGAGTGGCGCTGGTTGTCCCGGAGTACAGTTGAGTTTTACTGCATCGATTGAAAACAATGGTTCGTGTTTGTGCTTATCGGAATTGCAAGAACAGGATGTCGCGCAACACCCCGTACAGCATTCATTTAAAACAAGTTGTACCTATGAATCATATGCACACATACACATGGGGAAATAGGGCCCAGGTTGAAAAATACCAAAGTTATCCTTTAAGTTTGATCTGCCAAACAGGAAGCTCCAGATGGACGATGCATTTCAAGATGTTAGAGAGTGAGGCGATGTGTATATTTTCATTTAGTGTGATATGTGTGTCATATGCTTGGCTCTTGTCCTGATGATTCAGGTCAACACAGAATAAACAACAGCTGGTGAGACAAACGAGGAAAAAAATGCAGATAGATTCCACCGATCAAAAACCAAAACAAACTTTCATGTCCCGAGGCTGCCCTGCCCGAGATTCACCTTCACAAAGACTTTAAATGTTTTGATATCTGAAAATCCACAGGTGTCGGTTCTACTTGGTGTAAGCTGTCACAGGTTAATGTGTTTAATATCTACTTGGCCTCAGGCTGCTTTACTTGAAATAGCCTACTACTGACTGACAACCTCTGTGTGTAGATTACAGAACTGTATTTTGACAAGTGTAGTTGGACAGAAGCAAAATCTGTTCAATCACAAGGTGACGTTTACCTGACCTCGTTTGTGGTAGTTACGCTTTTTTAGATAGATAGATAGATAGATAGATAGATAGACAGATAGACAGATAGACAGATAGATAGATAGATAGATAGATAGATAGATATTTGAAAGGACAGACACAGGAAGTGGCAGTTATTACACAGCCTAGGAAATGACATGTCAGGCAGGAAATCCAAAGTATGTGATAATTTTGAGAAGGTGAAGGACGAACCCTTGGTGATATGTAAACTCGCTCAGTGTGTGACGTGCACTTGTAGATAAAACATAGGCCTATATTAATGAAGGTTCATTAGCACGGTTTTGTATTTCTCTGTAATGTAGCACATTGTTAGCAGTGTTACTACACTATATTTTTTTTTTCTCAGACCTTAAACTCAAGCCACTGTGTCGCCCTGCCCAAAATATAGAATTTAATAATTAGATTAATATCGCAAACATGTGGTCGACAAGTCGACTGATGGCCCTATTGGTCAACTAGGAAAATTCTTAGTCAGGGGCAGCCCTACTAGATCGATAGATAAAAGCATCACGAAAGTATCCCCAGTGGTAAAGGAGGTCAAATTGATCTGAATCTATACGTCAGACTAACATTGATCTCTGTTAAGGCCATCATGTAGTGATTTAGGATGTCACTCAGCATTCACAAGGCTGCTGTAGCTGAAATATGATGGTAGTTGTTCAGTTTTGGGTTGCGTTATGATCCGAACACTGATAGTCAACTAACAGTGGAGGAGAAGGATCTGTAAGTCAGTGTCTGGTGCAGTTTGATCATCATTGGTGCCCCCAGAGATCCTTCATAGTAGTGGCCAGATGAGGCCACTGAACATCTCAGGTTGTCACACCAAAACCAAAAGCCATAATTCAATTTTAGGGTTATGCTGTTGTATAGGCTAGTTGAAAACTATGTCAATATGAGAGTTAAGGAATCTCATACTGATACACTTTGGTTTCTTATTTTACCAACCCTGTCTCACTCCCAACTCGTCAAATACAGATGCGTGGTCTGTGGCCCTTGGTGTTAGACACCAACGCACAGAGCCTTTAATGGCTTAATGAGACGCACAGGGCACAGGCATTGTTTTGTTTTTTCCTTTGAGCAACTGCCGTAGTATAAAGAGCAACGAAGTCCACGTAAGGGAGGTGGGAGGGGAGGTGGATGGGTCAAGAAAACTCTGGACCCCAGAAGCCTGCTATTTGTGTCCTCTGGTAAACCAAATGTCAATGGAGTTATTTAAGTAACAACGCAGTGCACTAGTTTGTGTGGAATACTCTGCAAGTGACTGTGTCACATGACAAATAAGACGTATCTATCGTGACGTTACATTACATTAGTAACAAACCCCCTTTTTTATCTAAACCTAACCACATGCTTTTGTTGCCTAAACCTCAGAAAGTAAACCTAAAAAACAAACCTATGTTCTCGTTTATTTTGAAAGAAGAACATGTGCATTTAATGAGCGGAAACTGAACATTTCCTGTGAAAGTTTATTTTAAAAAGACACAATGCATATAACACATGTAAATTGACATGCTGTCTTTGAATGTCCAAAACTGATGCCGGAGGGGTTCCTTGAGTGTCATAGTTTGACGTGCAGCAATTGTATCAGAGTGGCTGTGGCCCTGCCTGGCCACCCCTTGGCAACACCATTGTTGATCATGCTGGTGATCAACGCTAGATCATGTCAGTGTAGCCTATTTGTGACAAGGAGGAGCATTTATGAAAAATAAACCCAAATTTTACTGGAAACTGAAGGTAAGACTGAGACTTCAAAGTCCTGAAAAGCAGCAAGTCACAACAAACACCTGAAAACATGCAGTATGAACAACATGGGAACCAATGAGCTGACCTGGACAACATACTTGGCACTACTTGTTAAAGTGCTACAGTTGTGTGGCTCTGACAGCGTGTATTGACAGACGTATGACTCATAGAGAGTCTGAGAGGCAGATGTCAACCATGCATGTCCAGTAAAGTAACTCACAGAACTGGCCTGAACTATTTTATGTAACGACATGGGAGGGTTTGTTTGACAGCTCATGGTCTGTATTCATAACTATGATAGCTCTTTGATACATCATGCATCTATCAGCAGCTTAGGACATCAAATTAATCTTGCACATTTGGATTGCACCATTGGTCTTTGATGAGCTGCTAACTTTGTCTAGTGCCATCATGGGACCAAAATTTCACTTTGTCTGTTACCTTTGTTTATGAACAAATACAAACAAAACCAATTTCATTCCTATCATCTTCAGCTGTAGTTTGCATTTACTGCTAACTGGCAAATGGTAGCATGCTAGCATGCACTCGGCCTTACTGAGCAGCTAGCATAGCTGTCTCTATTAGTATTCTTTACTGCAAGGAAGTGATTGGAACAAAACTTTTAAGGTTTACAAAGATCATTTGATGTCAGCTGGTTTGTTCGTTTGTTAGACAGCGAGCTAGCAAGGAAACTCACCAGCTTGCTAACAATTCTCAGCAGCTCAATTGAAGACTTTCTTTTCAGGGAAATATGTGATGATGAAAATTGCCTTTATGAGCATCATTGGTCAAAAGGTAAAAGGTAGCTGCTTTTGCATCATTGCTGTTTTCAATTTTGATATGACTTTCTATGTTTATATATACCTGCAGTAGTGACTGGAATCATAATGCAGTTGTGTAACGTTAATTTATATTCATATATTTTGCAATGTTTCTTTGTCTGTGTATATAAATAAAATGCAATGCATAGATTTTGTAGGAGCGACTTTTTCTATCTACTAATAACAACGCAGAATTAAGTAATTTGAATACAAAAAAACAAACAAACAAACAAAAACAATAAACAGACTATTACTATAAAAGCAGC
This sequence comes from Epinephelus lanceolatus, assembly GCF_041903045.1. Classification (NCBI taxonomy): domain Eukaryota; kingdom Metazoa; phylum Chordata; class Actinopteri; order Perciformes; family Serranidae; genus Epinephelus; species Epinephelus lanceolatus. The sequence goes on along the minus strand of NC_135744.1, from coordinate 38,495,864 downwards.
CAACTAAATTATACCATTTTCTCTGACGTAGTACGCTCCTTGTGTGGGTTCAACACAAATGCTGATTTTAAGCTGCACATTCCACTCAGCCACTACATCTGCTTGTAGTACAGCTGTGTAAGAGCCGCATGGTGTTATGTTAGAAAAAAAAAAAGCAAGAAAGAAAAAGAAAATGGAGGATGATATTTGAGAGGGGTTATTACAAGAATCTGTCTGTCTGATGAAGTGCAGATGGCGTCTCTGTGAATAGCTGACAGGCTACTGTCCATGTCACAGGCAGAAAACAGAAGCAGGTTAAACCTGTAGAGAACCTGCAGGGCAGACTATACAAGGAGTATGTATGCATGTGTTTATTAAAAGTCACAGAGATGATTTTCAAAGCTTGATCTTCCAAATATGCTTCATTGCTTGAGAGATAATGCTACGTTGCTTTAAGTTCATATGAAAATAGTCTTGCAAATGCATTAAACTTGCTTAAAGGGACATTGTATAGCGCTTTCAGTTGTTTATTGGCAAAAATTGATGTCTGCATTCATAAATATGTCATCATTGGTGTATTATTACCTCCACCACTATCTGACTTCTTCTCGTAAAAGGAGAATTTCGGACTTGTTTGTACATTGGGCGGGTAAGTCGTCTGGGGGGTTCCATAACATTTCGCCATCTTGAAAATACATCCCCCAGCAAGGGACATACAGCCCCACCTTGGGCGTTTTCGTTGAGAGCCAGGCCAACGCTGCGTGACTGAGAAGCCGAAGGAGAGGAGCAAGAGGCGCTTCGCTACTACCTCGGCAAATTTGAAAACCTGCACTACTGCAACATAACAAAGTCCCACTCTTTGAGCAAAATGCAGGATCATGCATATGCAGCATCATGAGAGACGGAATCCTCCTCGCCAAGAAAGCGCAAAAGGGAATCAAAAAGGCAACGTGACTGGCAAATTTAAAATGCAATCACAGGCCAGCGCCGCTGTCAGCGGCACAGTGCTGCGAGGAGAGGGATGAGGTGTGTGAGGTCCTACGTTGTAAACACAGCCAGCATGGTGAGGAGGGGGTTTGTCAACTCACGTCGCGTATGTCTGTGTAGGAGCCTGAATGAATACTCCATGAAGTATCAGATGACATGGTTTCATCAATGTTATCATAGCTTTTTGGTACACAGCGGCTACCGTTGTTGCAATAGTGAGGAAACAGTGAGGCGCTAGAGTGCACTATCCATTTGAATGCAATATATGATTTCAGCGTTAGATGGGAGAAATTCCTACACAGTGTGGCTTCCATAAATCCATCCAACTGGAATCCATAAAACTTTGATCAATAATTACATAATGTCGGCATTTTTTAGCTGTCAATCCAGGAATGTTTAAAAAAAATCCACTACAATGCATTTAAAAACTACTCAGTGAAAAAACATTGCACTTGGATCATTAAAAGTGTAAAAATAAAAAAAAAACAATAATAATCATGTTCGAAAAATATTTCAAATCCCAGATGCTGGAGCAAAAAATAAAATCAAAATTGAAAATGTAACATTACAATTCAATGAGAACTGGGCAAACTCCATCTATTAATCAAAATTATGGAGCCCAGTCTCACTCTGAAGTTGACAAAATCTGGCGTTTGGGCAGTGACTTGCAGCGTCAGAAATAGGGATGGGAATCGAGAACCAGTTCCTGTTAAGAACCGGTTCCAACTGGTTCAATTCATTGACATCATTAGTCTTTATGCTTAACGATTCCCTTATCGATTCTTTTCATTACGCTGAATTTATGCTCGTCAGTCAGCAGCACGTTCAACAACAAAGAAGACGTAATGGCGGAGAGACAGAAGTGGTCAAAGCCGTGGCTTCACTTCATGCATAGCCTCCCTGGAGCTGCTAGCCCACTGTGGAGCCTCGCGCATCCCCACTCCAGGTACACGGCGGCAGGACGCTGTTGTTGTTAGCCTCACTGGAGCTGCTAGCTGGCTGTGGAGCCTCGGCGCGTCCCCGCTCCTGTTGTCGGATTTCATGGGAACACCAAGGATGGTAAGATGAGGGCAGTTGAGTTGATTTGCACGCCATTTGTTCTTATAATATGCTGGGCTAGCTGCGTTAGCTGCCTCACCTGAGTTAGTTGCATTAGCTGTGTGGTGTTGACACACTCAGGCTGTGGGCCGGGATTTATCTCTAGATCAGAATCGGATCGATAAGCAGAATCGATAATGGCATTGAAATCAATAAAATCCTATCAATTCCCCTCCCTAGTCAGAAACCAATGGAAAAAAGGCGGTCTTTAATGTCCGCATTATATGTGGCTGGTTCTTAAAGGCTCTTGAAGAACAAGGAATAGTTTAATAGTCTGTTCTGCTAACTGCATTGACCATGTTTGATTACCTGCATCTGTTCACTGGAGCTCAAATAAACATCAAGTCTCTACAGGTTGGCTCAGAAATTAATAGAAATGATGGCTTTTTGAAGGTAAAGAATCTATCAAAAATGTGCGGTAGACGGCATGAATCATATTGAAATGCACTGAATAGCTTTTTCCCCCATTTCCATAAAATAGAATCTTTAAATTCCTGGAAAACTCTCACTTCCTTCTTCAAAAGTGACCTCATGCTGCAGCTTGAACAGTCCTCCCTTTCTCTTCCTCCCATTAAATTAAACCACCTTTCTCTGTCCAACTCATATCTTATTGGTGCGTTATGTCCCGCCCCAACATTACACCACTCTGCTCCTTTATTACTCCAGCTATTTTTGCTCATTTGTCTAATATACATCGTATATAGGTGGAGCATGGCACAGCTCCAGAGACTGTTGAACTCCATCTGAGCCCGACAGGCTTCCCACTCCTTCTAAGAAACTTTCATTTCCAGCTACGATCTCCTCAGGCTGCAGCAAACTGACAAAAGATCATTCAAAGTCTCCTTTAATGGCCATGTCATGATGAGTCATCGGGGTGTGTTTTTATTTCCGTTGCTTCACAAGAAAATAAAGTTCAAAGCTGCGCTTTGTGTTGCACATGCTTGTTCCTGCACATTTCCATTTGACTCTGTGCATATTTTATAGAAAAACAAGTAAAGACACAAATCAGTGTGTTTATCTGCGTGTGTGACCATCATTCCCACCTCTTTTCATGTCAATGCAGCATTTTACTCACGTGCACATTTGTACATAATGACACTCTTCCATGTGTGTGGCTGTGTGCGTGTTACTGTGACAGCCAAGATTGACAGGTCACCCTGCAGGGTTTTCTGTCAAGCTGAGAAAGGAAACGCAGACAGCGAGAGAGACAGCGAAGAGGACTGGAGGGAAAACGTGTGCAGTGATAATTACACCGTCCTTCACCTCCTCCACTTAACCTTGACAAGATGGAGATCGAAATCATTCCTGCCGCTCTACAGGAAGCACTTTCTGAGAGGTAATGATGGTTAAAACTTCATCACAGGAGATTGACCTATAGTGTAAAAGGAGTGCTAACACTGGCCATGATAGTGTCGTAAAGTTAATTTACTAATATGCCCCCTTCCCTACACTATCATACTTTATTATCTTTTATCATTAACTTATAAATATACATTTTACTAGTTTACAGACAACTTAAAATTTTGACTTATTAAATTATTAAACTGAAAAAAATGGTTTGCTGTTTCAAACGCCAAGAACCAAATTCGAGCCGATGGGTAAAACAAAGATAAATATGTGTTGTGAATTTGTCACCCAGCCAAATTTGAATGTCTGACAAAAAAATCACCTCGCATATAAAATTAAGTTTCAAAATCATGAATAAATAAGCAGTATTCTCTGCTTTGAAACACTTGAGACAAAGAATGAGCCATTGTGCAGTGACAGATGCTCAGATGCTCAGCAGCTAACCCTGTAGTACAGTAACATACACATCCCTTGAGCTGCCGCGCGGCTACAGACTCTGGTTCAGCAGCTAACGTTAGCACAAAGCACACACTCACAGCAGTAAGTAGGAACTTTCAGCAGGCTGGGTAGCTGATTCAGGCTGACAGACTGAAAGGTGTGTTCCTGATGACTATTTTGCTTGCGTTTTATGATTGTAAGAATTAATAAAGATGTTTATTCGTGTATGTATTTGACTGAAAGAGCTAAGAGAGCTTGTGGAACGTAGCAACATCACTGCTTACACACATGGGGTGCATGAAACCACACTGATGTTATGTGCTCTATTAGTTTTTATGTAGTAGGGGAGGGGTTGTGATAAGGATGGTGTCAGTGAGTGTCACAAAGCCATGATTTCCGGCCCATCCAAAAAGTCCTGGACACAAAAATGCTAGCTCCACACTGCAATACTGGGTAGTCTTTTCAATAAGTATTTCCTGACATGTATAATGTGTTTCAGAAAGAGATCTCACACTTAACTTTACATGGATTTCAAGCCAACATGGATGAGAAGTCCTTTAAGGGCTCCAAACACCGGAAAATCGAAAATCTACTGGACAAACTCCATCTGCTGATGAAGACCATGCATTATGATCAAAAGAACTGCTACTAAGTGGATCTTGTAGTAAGATTATCCTCTCGTTCCAAGACCTAGAATGTCCTTTCCTTAAATTAATACGAGACCGAGTTAAAAAAAGTCTTTTGATACTATTCAAATCACTGGCATATTTCAGCAGTTTTGACTTTAAAGACTTTTCAGCATCAGTTTAATTCTTCTGTGTTTTACACAAGCACTCCTGTCCTAACCTTTAGGCAAAGCTTTCCCGACCCAGCCAGAACTCATTACCTTCTTCTGACTTGTCCAGGCTATCATCATCCCTCATTACATCCTTGCAGCGTGTAGTTTACCACGTGCAGCTCAGCGAAGGGATACAGATTCATTAAACATTCACCAGCGCGCTACATTTACTCCCACTTTCTTACTGTAAAGACAATGAGGGTGTAAAATAACCCTATGAATCTTTCAGAGTGGAAATTACGCAGGGTATCTGTAGGGCAGATTTCTTCTAACGTTTTGGGTTTTTTTTTTTTAAAAATGGGGCAGAGTTAGTTTTGTTTTGACTTGTTGCAAACAACATGGTGGCTGATTGAGGCGAACCACAAGCAGGAGTCACTACAATGATTAGAGGTCGTAAATCTTTTCTGCTCAGCAAGAGCGAATGAAGAGATTCAGCCTCAATTCAACACATTGAATTTGTTCTCCAAGAATCTATGTTTTCCTACTTGCAGCCAGAAGGCTTATTATGATAATTTACCCTGATTTTACGCCATGATACTTCATCCAACGCTCTGTACACTTGAGGAGAATCTAAAAAGCTTTGGCGACATCATACAGCCAATATTTTGTAATATCAATATCCCCAAGATTGATTCAGAAAGCCCATTTTAATCTCCCCCTGACTCACCTCTGGGCCGCAGCCCAGATTTGGAAAAACACTGCTATACTTTACAGCAAATTTACAAACTATCAAGACCATCTTTTCCAATATTGAGTTGCAGCCTCTTCACAGGCCCCATCCAAATCTTCTTGAAAATCCTTTTGTAAACCTTATTTTTTTGTCTCCTTCCCTTCACGCTGGAAGTGGATTTAACAGGTGAAATCAATAGGAAATAAGGGCTTTCACCTGGATTCAGGGGTCTTTTGATTTCATGAGAACAGCATGTTGTTTTTGTGCTCTCTGTGTAGATACAACAAATAAGCATTGTGTGTTGAGGAGGAGAGCTTTTTGGCCAGTGCAGAGTGTGTGAACAGTGCACTTTGTTTTGACTAGTGCCGTGAGAGAATTGTTGGTCTGCCAGTGAGGCAGTTCGTGTGTGTTGATGGAGGCAGGTTAAGAGTGTCAGTGTTGCGTCTCGCTGTTGCCCTGCCTTAACTGTTATTACTGCAGCTTTTCAAATGCTCCTCTGACACTTTGACACTCCAATTGTGCCGCGACGAGGAAGAGAAAGAGAGACAGAGAGTGTGTGTAAGCATGTGCGTTCATGTGTGTATTCTAGGTCCATTTCTTTGTATGCACATGCCTATGTACATGTAGTTTGTGGTGCGTTGTCATGTTGTGTGTGTGACCTTTCCTTGTCAGCGTGACTTTGTGACAAACAGTCGAAACATTTGACCCGAGGCTGTGATGTCACTGAGCGATGCCTCCATTGTGCTTGTGTAACTTGGATTTGCCTGCCATTCGAAGTCACTGAACTCATACTAAATAGTTTGGGAAGTTATTACTGACATGAGTTGTGTTGCTGTTGTTGGACTCCAGATGAGCTCAGCTGATACACACAAGAGTCAACATTTGTTTAATGTTGCCGTTATTTTAATGAAATTTGGCGTAATTTGCATGAGCCTTGTCAGTCAGTGTTAGTAAAGCAAAGCCACTTAGTGACTGACTTGTCAGGTCCAGCTGGGAGAATCTGAATGAGTAACACTAAAGCAATGTTGATCTTTAATAAATCCACTCTTGAGTCGACTTACTTTCTGTAAGCCTGAAAGTGTGTGACCACACCAGCGGACTTATGAAGTCCTAATTCTCATTATGCTCTAGAAAATAGAAAGCATTGCTGTTGGTTGGACAGAAAATGGAGCGATGACTTTATTATTCTCAGATTATTACCACTAGTGGAGAAAAAAATAAATAAAAATTGCTCATTTAGTCGGCAGAAAAATGGTTGTGTTGTTTCCTAAATCAAAAAGATTATATTCTCTCTGAATACAGGCCATTTTAAAATGCACCATTTGACCTCCGTAGCATACTCTGGAACATGTCATACAGACTGAGGCATTCAAGTAGTCGGGATGTGCCAACATTTTTAAAGACGCAAATAATAAAACAATCCTGCTTTGGAACAGAGCCTTATTCAACAGTATGTTTTGTGGTTGACTTCATTGGTATAGATACGGACGTTAATTTAGAAAAATATACATGTATCTAATAGAATAATTTCTTCGATATTTCTCTTTTCAGCAGCCTGAGACAAATGCAGGTTAAATGTCAACAGCTCCACAAAAGATGCGAGTTGAACAGGCAGGTCGATTCAGGACATTAGGACAAAGACGGCAGAACAGTGTCGACATTTTTGCAGATACTGTGGGTATTACTGCACAAACAGATGGGAAAATTATATTAGAATAGTGTATGGGTAATCTATTATAGCTACTGAAGAAACCAAAAATGTGCTGTTGTTTTTGATAAATCTGAATGAGTTCAATTTAAATATTTTTAGTTATCATTTATGAAGAGTTTTACACTTGAGATGTCAGCGCTTCAATAGGATTGTGGATCTGGTTTTAATCAGGCTTGAATGACAGTGGCATCAAGTGGTGCCTTCACCAGGGCTTAAATGAAATTATTATGATTATTGTTACTGGTGCATTAAAGGCGCCGTATGTAAGAATGTGGCCAAAACGGTTACTGCACTCAAATTCAAAATACTGCCACAAGTTGTGTCCACCCCCCGTTCGAGCAAGTCCGGCTTCTCTGCTGCTAATGCTGCTGCCGGGATACAGCGAAGGAGGAGCCGGCTGCTAATGCTATGTACCGGGAACCTGCTAATGCTGCTTGCCGTGCTGCTAACATTTGTTTCTCAAAAAAATCAGTCGGGTCGATGACCCACCTGCACATGGGCTACAATGTATGATCGAAAATGAGTAACAGTTGAAAGTATTCGAAATGTCCATCCCCGTCTAGCTATGATGCTAGTTAGCCAACTTTGGCTAAAGCTTACCTGTCGAGGAGAAGAGTAGCCACTTCAACATCCGATTTCAAATTCTTCCCCGCTTTCAACCGTCTCCACCGTTCAAAAGCATCTCTTATATAGACCATGGACTGCGGAACGCATCTGAACAAGGGCGGGCCATAATTTCAAGTCACATGGAGGGGGTGGGGGGGCATATGCATTGAAACAGACAATATTACTGATGTATTAAGTAACGTTGTGGAGCACTTTTTTTATTCTGACGCCACACAGTCACATCTACAGTACACGCATGAACACGAACACATGCTTGCTCAGATTAACCCCTCTGATCCCACTCTAACATTCACACACAACAGGCTAAGCCTATTTACACATAGGCTAAACGCACAGATGAAACTATAGCAAACAACAAAGTACATCCAGTCTACAACCACAACCAAAACTCATCTTGCTGCCTTGAATCTAAATCATGATGGCCTGCATGTCTTTTGAGGCACTGGTCAGGAATAGCGCTCCTATTTCGTTGTTTTCATTTAGTTTTTAATGAAATAAAGGCTGTTTCATATTCTATTCTCCTCCTCTGTATTTATTTATTTTTCTACCTTTATATAATCACGCAGTGATTGAAGTTAAGGCAAACCCGGCGCCAGGATGAAGTTACTGAGGGGGCGGTTAAAAATTACAAGGGGGCAAATCTTTATGATGCAACATAGGTTCACACAGTGAGTTATAAAGAGCGCGCAGACGTGCCTAATAGTCGCGCGTAATGACCCACGGGACCCGGCGGGACCCAATCCCAATGCAGCCCTCTATGTCAGAGTACAAAAGTTACCCGGGCCATGGACCCCCCTGGCCCCCCCGGTTCTGCAGTCTATGATATAGACCCTCGCTTTGCCTCGAGTTTTGTCTTGGCGTTTTTGGGAATCATAACGAGGTCGTTTGGGTTTAGTCGCACCGTCAGCCATTGTAGCTCAGTCGTAACTACTGGCAACCCGGATGCTGAGACTCTACTGACTGTGTGACTGGTAGACGGCGGTGGGTGGCGCAACAGGCCAAAACACAAATTCAAAACATAAACATGATTTGCGGGCGATAAAATATTTTTTTAAATGCGAATATTCTGGCTGTACTATTGTTGTCAGTGAGATCAGTATGTTATATGAACATTATTCCTTAGTCTCTGTGACATATTAGGAGGATTTTACGACTATTTGCCTTAGATTTCTTACATATAGCTCCTTTAATGTGTCAGTAGTATTTATTGTTAATTTTGTAGCTGGTTGAAGTTGAACCAATTTTAGTTACTTTAAACAGTGTTGAGTTGTTTAATCTTTAGCAATGCATCATATTTACAATCTGATTAATTACTGACTGTCAAACAAATTCAGTGAAGTTAAAGATACTATATTTCTTTGTAAAATATAGAACTAAAAGGACTGTGTCAGTAAATTTGAATGTGGAATCATTATTTCTCTCTGTTTAAGAACAGTTTCAACCCTTGAAAGCATTTGCTGTGGTAGAATCTCATTCATCTTCAAATATGGATGGTAAACCCCAAGAACATGTTTAATTTCTTTAGAAAGACGGATGATAAAAATGCTCAACAAGAGTTTTCCATTGAGTTACAGAAGCTTGTGAAACAGCAGCTATAGATGACATCAGGACTTTAAAGGAGCTATATGTAAGAAATCTAAAGCAAATAGTTGTAAAATCCTCCTAATATGTCACAGAGACTAAGGAATAATGTTCATATAACATACTGATCTCACCGACAACAATAGTACGGCTAGAATAAATTGCATTTAAAAAAATATTTTACAGTCCGCAAATCATGTGTATGTTTAGAATTTGTGTTTTGGCCTGTTGCGCCACCCACCGCCGTCTATCAGTCACACAGTCAGTAGAGTCTCAGCATCAGTTACAGTTACGACTGAGCTACAGCAGCATGGCAAGCAGCATTAGCAGTGTCCCGGTACATAGCATTAGCAGCCGGCTCCTCCTCAGCTGTATCCCAGCAGCAGCATTAGCAGTGTCCCGGTACATAGCATTAGCAGCCGGCTCCTCCACCGCTAGGGGAGGGGGGGCGGACATTGAATTTGAGTGCAGTAACCGTTTTGGCCACATTCTTACATACAGCGCCTTTAACTCTGGTGTGTGAACTCATATTGAAAACAATGGGTGCAGGAATTTTGATACACATTTCCAGTGTGTATTGCCTTTGGGGATTCTCAGTCTGACTTCATTTTGAACAAAATCAAACATGTTTCCAAAAGCTCTGAGCTTCCCACTGCAGGGATGTACTGTACTGTAACCAGGGATGTGGCTGAACAGTAAATCACTGATTTAGCTGATAAACCACACACTCTTACTGGCTGATGTTAACTTTGATTGTGTAAACTCATCACAAGTACCGTTGTAACTAGTATAAAACTAGCTGGATGTCATATTAAGACATGGTTTGTTGAAGAAAATGAGGAAGCACTGTTTGACATCAGTGATGGTGACAATCATGCTGTTGCAACCTATATTTTAAAAACCCCTGGGACATGATAACCAGGTATTACAAAGTAATACCGGCATCATTACTGTACTTTTTCAAGAATGCAGATTTTGCAGAACATCACTATTTTAAATGACACTGTGTGATAAAAATGAATCAAAACTATTTTGGCTAAACACTAATTATTCTTTAAGCTCCTCAAATCTAGACAAAGAACCCTAAACGCAACTTTGTTTCATCTGGCGATTGATCTCAAAATCCATCATCTAATTACAAACTAAAAGCAGCTCAGTGTTGGTACAGTTGCAGTTAGGGGAACAGTGTTAATGTATCATCTCAGGGACTTCTAAGGGTGGGCCATATTTACTATCATGCCATAATACCCTATCATCAATTCCCTTTGTACTGGCGGATTGTGGAGGCTCACAGGATTACAACAGGCAGTTTCAGTGAGGCACATTTACAGGTGTAAGCTCAGGCTTTTGTCTGCACTTTGTGTGTGTGTGTGTGTGTGTGTGTGTGTAGCCTGTGTGAAGGCTGCTAAGACAGTGATGCTGTGTGTTTGCTGCTGCTGCTTTAAACACACAGCCAGGACCTCAAGCTGAGCAGTGAAGAAACCAAAATCTCCCCAGAGGGAGTTGGAAGGATTCAACAGAGACACAGATGTAAACTCTGTCTTCCGCAACACACCGTGTCTCCGTCCTGTGGCAAATTGGCGGCACGGCTCTTGAAACACATTCAAAGATGCAGCATCTCCAGGTTTGGAAACAAATCTCCGCATAGATTCGTAAACAGAGGTCGAATCTCAAGCAGCGAGGAGACCGGATTACGTCTGCACTGCACCAAATCCAGCCAATCCCCACTTTAACCTCCCCACACCCCCTCCTCTCCTGTATCTGCTTCCACCTCACTCACACATGCTGACCAGGGTGGCTCCTAACGGACTAATGAGGGCCACTTAGGTGTCAGCATTAGGCTTAGATAGCAGAGTGACAGGGTGAGGACTTACAGTAAGTCCACTGTAAGTCCTTGCTCTCTTGTTGTCTCTGTCTCTGTATCATTCTATCTCTTTCTTCTTTCCTTTTTTCTGATTTTTCCAATTGTTCCTCACCATCTCTGTCACCTTCTTACTTGATTTTTTTGTTCACGTATTCTCTCTTGAACTCTTTGTTTCCCTCTTTCTTTTCCCCTCTCTCCAGTCAGGGCTTACAAAGGGCTCATAGGGGGTCTGTGTGCAATGACCTCAGTGGCCACGTCTGAATAATTCAGGTGGGACTTCACCTTAAAATGCTGTCAAAACAATGGTGTCGCTGTCACACCTGTAGCCCCCCTGGATTTACTCCACAATCATTCTGTCACAACATTTCTGAATTTGTTAATAAATAAGACGCAGAGGAGGAAAGTTTACGGGGAATGACTGCATATAGACAAAAACAACTGATTTAAAACACATCCATTTAAACAAACAGGCAATATATGAAAATGTAATGTTTTCTTTTTACTTATCTGTTGTTTACCTTTAAAAAAACTGATGATTTTGTGCTGTTAGGATTAAGTTATTTACCATGGACACACAACAGCCATGAAAAATGAAAAACATTTGCTCATTTGCCTAACACCTATTACCGTGTTCGAACCAGTGGGAGAAGAAGCATTCCCATCATTTACTTAAATAACAGTAATACCACACTGTAAAAATACTCTTTTATAAATAAATGTCCAAAAGTATAGACTTATTATCAGCAAAAAAAAGCAGAAGTAAGAGTAGCCATATGCCGAACGAACGCAGCATTGATGAACTAACATGTAAGCACAACATTATTCTTTAAAGAAACACTGTGTAAGATTTAGGTCAGTTTAAAGGCATCTAGTAGTGGGGGTTGCAGATTGCAACCTGTTGAAGGTTCTTCCTCCTTCAGTGTTCATGGTTCTGGAGGTTTTTACCATGAGCCAAATTATCTGTAGAGGTCACTTCCTCCCCAAAACAAACAGACCAGGTGATTAAAACCAGTAAAAACATTGATTAAAGCAGTTTCACTTTACAAAGCAGTGTTTCTTTGTTTCTGTTTGGCACACCGCAGGCAGGCCCAGTGCTTGCTAATGTGTGCTTGTCTTTTTTCTCTGACAACTTATGATCGAGATGTTCTAGAGGTTTTTACTAGGAGCCGAATTAGCCGCAAAGGTCTCCTCGTCTCCAAACTGAATGGACCCAGTGGCTTAAACCAGAAAAAAATAGAAATTTTTGTGTTTACAATCAGTGTTTTTCCAACATTGTTTGTCATAGAGGGGCTGCTAACGATGGTGGCCGACGTGAAAACGAGAGAGGTCCTATGCAGAGCCATCGTTTTTGTTTTAAAACAGCATTTTAACATGAAAATGTTTTGTTAAAATGGCTCAAAATGAAAGATGACATTACTCTGTATCTGCTGGATGTGTAAATAGACAACTGATTGCTAACACATTGACTATATCAGTTTTATTGAGTGATAATATGTCAGTCTTATGTTAACAGTTTGTTGCACTGCCCCAAGCGTCTAAACCAATTCCAAGTTTCCAAGGGCTTTTGTTGGTATTTTGCTGATAGTAGATTTTGGCAAGATAAAAACTAAAATATGATACTGAAGAAAACACTTTAAAAGAATAATGGGGTATTTTAGTTTGCAGTATTTCTACTGGAGTAAAGTATCTAAATACTTACTGTTTGCTAACCGTTCTGGGCTACTGTAAAAATATGGTGCAGCAACCTGGTCTCACTCCGAAGTCATCGAAATCCGGCGCTTGGGCAGTGACTTGCAGTGTTGGACGCTGACGAAAAAGGCCGTCCTTTAACGTCGGCATGATATGCGGCTGGTTGCTGTTTTAGTTTAACAGTGCTCAGTGGTGTCAGAGGAAACATGGTGGGACAAGAACTAAAGTTAAGGGGACAAAAGTCCAGGTAGGGTGGAAGAGAGGAGTGCTGGATGGATCAAACAAACACCAACTTTCATCTGGGAGAGTGGTGTTTGCGTCCTGTAAGATTATGAAGCCAAACCCTGTTCTTTTTTCTTAAAACCCAACCCAGCTTTTGTTGCCCAAACCCAACCACGTGTGTTTGTTGTTGGAGGGAAGAAAAACATCAGTGCGCGTTGTTGTATTGACATAGTCCATTTATTTTGAAAGAGACCATGTATGTAAACGTTAAATTCTAGTCAATGTGTGTGCTTCCACCGGCTGCGACTGTGCTGCATTCCGGCTACGTCACAGCTGCGGCGCTCCGGAGCCCTCCGCAACAGATACGCAGGACTTCTATTTTTGCTGGACACCAAAGCACAACCCAGCAATTCAGCACGGAGCAGATCGTGCAGGGCAGGAAGTCGTGCACAGAAACAAAATAAAACATCTGGTTAATTTTCAAAATAAAATACACAGTGTTCATGGCGAATCATATTTCCCTGCACTACACCTTGAAAACGTCATAATGGGCGGAGGCAGGCCTGAAGTCAACAGGTCAGAGGTTTCAGACATCATTTCACCCCGTTGACACCATGGACGAGGAGATGTTAATCATGGAGGTGCACCGAGATGTCTTCCTACTACTCCTCTGGTTTTGCGGTTCTGTTTATAGAAACTACATCTTGTTATATCGCACTATTATGCGTGAATTCGCGAGATCTCGTGGGTCCTCGTGACTCCCGCTGTCCGGCAGAGCTGCAACACTCCGCACAGCAAACGCAGCCAGTGGGTTTTGACGGATGGCGGAGCACGCAGCGGATAACCAGCGCAGCCGTTCCGCAACGGACACGCATCCAGTGGAATTCTGGCGTTACCTCGATATGTGATGAGGTCTGAGAATGTGTTGGTGCAGCCATATGGCATTCTTTGTAGATGAGGACCAGCTTCCTATATAGATATATAAACGACTCATTCTAACGTAACGAAAACACAACAGTTCTTATTTTCAGGTGATTATATACTATAGAAAACATACTTATTGTATTGTACTACATTTCTGCCAAGATATCCCCCTAAATCCTCCACTAGACCTTTAATGTTTTATTTGTTATGTGTGTAAAATCTTAGTAAAGTAAGTATAGTGAAATAAATGTAGTAAAGTAAAAAGTACAATATTTGCCAATATTTGTAGGGTAACAAAATTGAAATGCTCAAGTATAGTATAAGTACTTTAAGATCATATCTGAGTATAGTACATAATTAAAACTTCCAGCTACAGCCTATAAAAATATACTCTCTTTCCTGAGTAATACATCAAAAATGATGTCAGAAATAACTGGTGTTGAGGAACCACAGGAGCTAATAGTGTGAGATGTTGTGTAGTGTCTTTTTAAGATATAATTTCTCTTCTAATTTCTATTGTAGAGCAATCTTTTTAGATCATAATTTCTGTTTTCTTTTTTATCAGGGTTATAGTGCCCAAGATGTGGGGCAGGGTTACCAGCTAGCAGCAAATGTTGACATTTCTCTTTAATCACATACAATTTTCTCTTTAGGAGAGAAAATCAACCTAAGCAAGATCAAGTCACACACTCATGGCTCTCAAAAGCCTGCAGAGTGCAACATCAAAAGGAAGCGAGAAGTCACAGGGAAAGGCAGAACTAATGATACAGGTATATAATCAGTTTTAATTATATGTGTGGTGGAGAATAACTGTCTTGAGGCAACCATCTCCTGCGGCCCGAGAATTGTTGGCACAGGAAATCAAAGTATAACCTCTTCATGAAGTTCAGGTTCGGCGAGCGGGTTTAAGGTTATCGTTCCTTAATGGCACATAAATACAGTGTGATTTAAAAGAACCAGATCACACCAATTTTCTCACAAAGGTAATTTGAGGTGTCATGTGGGACAGAGAATCTCTTTCTAATTTTTGTAAGCCATGAAGAAAACAAAGCAGTTATTCTCCTGCACACACGACGTCAACCGTCAAACTGCTAAAAACTCCCAATACAATTAAGCTCTCCCTCTCGTTTTTATTTTTCTGACCTAACAAAACCTGTCGCAATCCGCGTGTTGGCTCTTTAGGTCTGACAAGTGCAGCTTTACACATGCTACATACATATATGTCTCCTCTAGGCATGTGCTTTATATTTTTGCTTGTTTAAACCAAAAAGCTCAAAAGAAATCCTGCAGAATGGATACAAATTTGCTCTTTGGTCCAACACCTGGCCTCTAGACTGGAGAACCACCGCTCTCTCTCTCTGGTGCCTGGATTTCATGACAAATTTACTTTCAATTTCACTTCAGGCATGCAGATATATTTCATATGACACTGCCAACTCAAGTTGTTAGTCATTAATCTTAATAACTATATGTCGGACCCATGGAAAGCCATTTATCTAATGTCACAAACTCGAGAGTGAATATTAATCATCCACAGGAACCCATGTCCAGAAATGAAAGAAGTATCCAGATACTTTACTCCACTACAAATACTACAAACTAAAATACCCCATTATTCTTTTACCCCATTATTCTTTTAAAGACTTTACTTCAGTGTCTTATTTCACTTGTTACCTTGACTAAAACTATACTATCAGCAAAGTGCCAACAAAAATCCTTGGAAACTTGGAACTGTTAACACAGCACTGACATATTATCACTTCATAAAGCTGATATGGTCTATGCGTTAGCAGATAAAGAGTGATTTCAGCTTTCAGTTGGAGCTCTGTTAATAACACATTTTCATTTTAAAATGCTGTTTTTAAAATGAAAATGATCTCAGAGCAACATTTCAGAAATAATCTCCAACTGTGCTAACATCCCTGAAAATGCACATCACATGACCCTTCATGCACACCCAGCATGCACATGCTGATGTAAACAGGAAGTGGATTGTCCACTCTGTAGTTGGTTTCTTACAGAAAATACTACGGAATAATATCAGAAATGTCTTTGCTTGGACAGACGATGAGGTGGAACTGTTACTGAAAGGAAAACATGAGTATAAGGCAGTCAAGGCAGCAGAAAACATCGACTGGGAGTCATTGCAAAGCAAATAAGGTGACATATTAATGGAAGCATTATTCATCATCGGAGGAACAGTGGAAAAGGAGTTGAGAAAGAATAATTATACCCACATCTTGTAGGTGCAAGGCTATTAAAAAATGGCATACATTGAGGAAAAAAGTGACGCCTGCACACTTACTCCATGCATCACAGTTTAAAGTTAAGTTCAACCCTAATTGGATCTGAAGATTCAAGTAGGGTTGAAACATTGTCTTCATTAAAC
This sequence comes from Epinephelus lanceolatus, assembly GCF_041903045.1. NCBI lineage: Eukaryota > Metazoa > Chordata > Actinopteri > Perciformes > Serranidae > Epinephelus > Epinephelus lanceolatus. The sequence continues at coordinate 38,479,500 of NC_135744.1, read as the reverse complement.
TTGTGGCATGGAGTGAGTGTGCATTGCTTTTTTCCTCTAGGGAAAAGGAGTACCCACAAGAAGGATGAAATCGCAAAAGTAGACCTAACTATAATGTTTTGGCTTGACACGTCATGATTGATAAATCCCAACTGGAAAGTGAATGTGGTTGTCTGTGTCCAGTGGTGTAACATAGTTATGATGGGCCCCAGTACATGCTATCATGCATGTATCATCTCGTCACATGATCAAACAGAGGCATGACATTGGACAACGTCAACAAATTAGAGCAATCATTATTTCATATCTGTATATGACAAAAAATACCAAAGAAAATAACAAATTATTCATTTTATTCATTTAATTTTATGATTTTTAGTTTATGCAGAATAAATATATCATTTTGTTATAGATGCTACTGACTATTTTCCAAAAAAAACAACAACAACAAGAGAGATGACGGGTTCATCTTTGTCATGGGCATAAATAGCAAGTGGCACCATTTTTAGTAAGCGTAAATCTTTCAACACAGGTATATTACCAAGGTGATAGTCTCTCATAAGGGCCCATTCTCTGCCCAACACGTCGCTGGAGGGCCACTCTCTCTATTGCCCTGTGCACCTCACAGGCCCCAATGCAACCGCACCACCTGCACTGTCTACGTTTACACCCCTGTCTGTGTCATCATTTTCAAAAGTCTTTGTTTCTGCCCGACCAGACTAAATCCCAATCCCAGAGTTTTCAAACTAAAACAAGGCCAACAGCATTTTCAAAAGTCTCAATTAAAGTGGTTTGGAATTGCCAAAGTAGTGCAAACGCTAGGCACAGAGAGTAGCAAAAGTTATGTGTTTTAAAATAAAATCATTTTAGTGAGGATGTAGCCTTTGTTTTACTCCTGTTTGGTTCTGGGCAGGTAGCAGACAGTAAGTTTATTCATCTACATGAAGCTAAAAAGCTCTGCGGAATTGAAGGGAGCTGCAGAGCTGGTGATCATTTTTTGGTGATTCATGTATGATTCATACAATCATTTCATCTATTATTAATGTGATATATTTGAAATATTTGAATATTTTATATTCATGTCTGTAAATATCTTTGACATCAAGTGGTGCCTACCTTAACACTTCACACTTAAATGAGATTAACATTACTGATGCATTAAGCAGTGTTGTAAACATTGTAGCTTGTCGAAACTGAAGCATTTTTAACTTTACTTTATATAGTGTTGGGTAGTTTATATCTAGCAATGCATCATATTTATAATGTGATCAATATTTTAGATGTACCCCAAAATTGCATTAAAGTACAGTACAAGGATAAATGTCCCAAGTTACTTTCCAACACTACTCATGTGCTCACACACAGAGCGTACTTACTACAACTTATTCTGTTCCTGTTACAGTTTAACATGCACGCAAAACATGAAAAATGCCCTTACTTGCCAGCATACACTCAATTTTTCTGTCTCTATCCATCTAACAGAATCCACAGATACAAATACTCACGCCACAAACACACATGCACGAAGAGCAGAACCAGATTTCACGTGCTCCCTCTTCCACTTCTAAGTTGGGTGGATTTTTCTGATTCTGTTGAGCTTTTGTGGGGTGCAAAGAACAGCTTTGATGTCACCAATATATCTTCCTGATCTCTCTGGCTCCACTCTGGCCTCTGCTACCTTCAGGTTTTACTTAAAGCACCACCAAACGTCTAATTTAAGGCCAGGCTTATGGAAATTGGTCTTAATATACTGCTTGCCCCTTTCTCCCCGAGTACCTTAACAGCCCCTCTGAGTTTGGGAACATAATTCACCAGTAAAGGTGTTTGGCTGAAACCGGGACTGAAAAATGTGATGTGACGTCTGGCTCCAAAACAAATGAGGATGCATTTTAAGATGTAAAAATGTAAGAGTGTCAGGATGTTTCCAGCGGGTTGTGCATTGTCAACACAGCTGAGATCTTACCAGAGAGAGTCGGGAGTTTAAGCACAGTCCTACTTTATGCAAATGAGCACCTTGCTTCAAAAAGCCCTTCAAAATCAGGGATTTGATTTCGTCTACTGCTGCAACAAATGAGGAGATGGCTTCACAGAGCATTCCAAATAACCACATTATTATTTGCATGTGAACAATCATATTTGGATTTCATATTAAGAAGAAAAAGATTGGACTTTGGTATGCAACAGAGCATGAAGCGAGATGTATTTTGGAGAATGGTAATTAAACATTGTTAGTTTGTGTCTGTGACTCTGTGCTGGTTTTAGGTTATGGTAGGTTGATGATAGCGATTGCTGCAGGGAAGTCCCTCCAACAGTCAGTCAGTTAAAGTAAAGAAAGTCCAGTGAGTGTGAAAGCTAAATATGAAGCCAACAAGGCCAGTACAAACACACAGGTACAGTCATGTCTCTAACATGAAACAGCTGAAGAGCACGTGAGCTACAGTGTTTCACTCCAGGAAAGTGTGGTGTCAGTGGATGCCTACTTTATGAGAACTCATCTTTTTACAGTTTTGCAAAGAACTGTCAAGTTCTGAACTGCATTGTTTGCAATGCAGAGTTTAGACACAGTTGCAGACGGTGCATGAAGTTGATTAGCAGGTGTGAGAGCAGGATACTGAACAGCTGAAGGGGCCAAAAGTGGGCTAACAACAAAACCTTTGGCAGCACTATGTTTTCATCCCCTAATTAAGATTTAGCCATTAATTATCTGGCATTGTCGTAACAAACACTTCACCGCAAAGAGGAACATATTTCCACAAATAACATTGAGTTAAATAATGAATGGTCATCAGAAAACAACGAAGGGATGGAAAGGAGCCTGAATACTTCACTGTAAATCTCCAGGTATGCTCGTTTGACATCAGTAGATGATGCAACATGCTGATTAAGCTGTTTACTCATCGGCATCACACTTACGCTGCCAAAGCAACTGTCAACAGAGTTATTTCCGCGGTTGCAAAATAAATTGAAACACACAGACATAGCTGGCCTGTGGTAACATGTCGACCTACACAGAAGTTAGTGAAGTAGGCCTGTGGCCTCGTGTCTACAACTGAATCACAGCAGTGTGATATTTGCTTAAATACATTTGTCAAAAAACTCTCCCTTTATAACTTCTCACATGAACCACCTGGTGTATGAACAATAAATGAATGCTTTATAAAGTGATTTATAAAAACTCCAGCTGAAGGGAGAGGAGGGTGGAGGGTTAGCCTTACAACTAGTTAGTGAGCTAACAAACTGCTACAAAATGGGAACAGTTAAGTACATCTCTGTCCTCCATGGTTGCTTAACTGCAGAGTGTATGGAGGAATGGCCTAAGTGGTGCATAGGTGCAGGGCAAAAATCACCTGGCTGAATTATAGTTGCTATGACCGTTAACTGAAGGTATATCTACAGACCTCCTGTCTGCTCTTCTCCAGGCAAATTAGCCAACTAGCGGCATAGGGTGAGGCGTCGAGACAATAAGCTGGTACATAGCTTAGCAATCACCTTGGCTATGTGCAGGCAGCCAGGAGAGCCTATTTCTTTGTAAAAAGAATGCTTTATAAATGCTTTATGAACATGTTAATAAAAACAGTTTAAGTGTCTATAACTTTTATATTGCCATTGGTAACCATTTTATAAAAGCAATAGTGCACTCCAACCTGTGAATAATTTGTACATGTGTCTAAAACAGTTAATAAATGTTTTATAACACACACTAACAGTGCACACTGGACACAGACTGTCATACAGACAAAAGCAGTAATCAGGATACAATATCTAGGATGTGCTCAAGGAGAGAATGCGGTAAACATTTCAGCTTTTCAGTGGAGTTTATGTACATTGACACTGGGAAATTCAATGCTGTACACTGACACGATGAGCCTCTGGTGTATATTTCCCTTTAGCGGTTGTTCATGTGTGTAATCATATATCTTTACAGCTATGTTACACTGTGTTGTCAAGTATTCATCACACCAACAGAGCACCTCCTAGATAAGCACTCCTTCTGCTAAGGTTAGGTTTAGGAAAAGAATGATAGTTTGGGTTCAAATAAGTTTTACATGGGACATGAACAGTGGTCTCCTGGGTCAAAGTCCTGTGTTTGTTTGACCCACCCACACACTCCCATCATAATTACTATGCACAACAGAGGTTGTCACCAGTAAACTTAAATATGGTTCTTAATGAGCTGCTTGAACAAACAACCTACGGTGTTGTTTTATGGGAGAGGACAATCTTTAAAAACCTGTTATAGATGCTTCATAGGAAGGGTTACCTTTGACTACAGACACATTGATGAACAATCATCCTTATATTTGATTGAAACTTCATTATACTGCATTATAAACCATTCATAAAAAGGGTTTATACGCTGCGTTCAAATGCTAAAAAGTGGAGGTTAATACACTTAGCAACAGTGTATTTATTCTACAAATCTAGCCTCCCTCAATTCCATTAATTTCTGCATGATATAAAAACCTTGAAACTTCCTTCAGTTGCCATCTTAGTGAACACAAAGTCTGGATTTATATTCTCATAGTTATATAATTGTTATGAGGTAACTGCATGCATACTTTTACAGTCATTCCGCACTACTTACCTCTAAATACAATTGCTAAGTGGACATAGGAGTTGAAAGCTGTACATTTAACATGTTGTCATAGGTCAAGTAATTCCTCAAACACTGCAGATCACAGCAGATCTATTGAGAGTGAAGGTCTGGCACTGATAGTACACCAGCTTTTACAGAATGAGAAAACATCTAATTCTGAAATGAAAGGAAACTTAATATTTGTTGGTGTGTTGTACATGTTGCACATCACTCTGAACAGATCGTTTCTGCATTAAACCATGATTTGTGGTTTACCATGGAGCTATAAACACCTTATTTTGATTCAAGCCGTTTCCTTTGTGCATATCTATTCTGCCCCACACAGCTACCCAGTTATGCAAAGGGGGATCTTTTGTATACACAGGCAGCTGATAAAGGCAAATGCTTTGCTTTGCATTAAATCACCTTAACAAAACATGCACACTAGGCCAACGGTCTCTCATCCTCTCCCTGCATTTGAATAAAAATGCACCTTGATGCTGAAAGAACAAGAGCGGAGAGAAAAAAAAGAGAAGCCCTGAAATGTAAGCTCGTCTGTCCTTGATATCCCCGCCAATTTATTCCGCCTGTCTGTCAGCACTGCCATCCATCTGTAACATGAAGACAATGATGAAGCTGTCTCTCATTTGGCAGCTGTGGCCTCTTGTCAGGAGCCGACCAACTCCTTTGCATGCGATGCGAACGTCCCAGCATACCTTGCATCAGGCCAGTCTTCATATTAAGCAGGTAGAGCTGGTTAGAGACAATCAGTAATGGAGGTGTAAAGCTAGTTGTGGCGGTAGGAAAGGGAGGGGTGAGCATGAATTATTCCAACTGTGCTTCCGAACAGTGTTGATATCTGCATACAACAATGCAATCAGACCAGCCCAGAGCAGCTACAAAGACAGGTGGACGGCAAGGTAAGAGTGTGCATTTGAAAAAATGCCCCGAAACCACTGACAGTGCCAAAGATCAGGCACGGCAACAACAAAAAACACACCATTAAGGTGACACATCCTGTGAGCTTGAAAAACGACAGAAAGGGTTTGGAAAGCTGACAAAAGAGCAACAATTCATTACACCTTCTGATGAATACGCCCAGAGGAAGCAAAAGTGCACACCTACTGTAGCAATGTCTCTGAGAACAATCACCACATCCGCATTTGCTTTAGTCAATTGAACCGCAACATTAACAAAAAGGATATGTGGAGCGTTGACCTTTTGTTAACCTTTATTTATTCAGAGAAGGGTGCGCTGTCCCCACACTGAACTGCCTCAGCATTACAGTCTTCAACATAAGCCCCTTGTTTTCTACGGTTCTGTGCTGACATTTGATTTATACGCATCTATTTTTTTCCTCACATCAATAAAACCACAATAGTGCACTGCTGACTGCTGAGCAGCTGAGCGCACAGGCTTTGTTCAAGGGCACCTTCATGATGTTTATAAAGGGAGGAGAGGGATTTACACTTTCCCTTCTCCTGCCATGATTTTCCCAGTCAAGGTGGGGGGTTCACACCCCATCTTCCAGTCACAGCCCCACTTCTCAAATCCTCCAAACCTCCAATTGGCTCGCTGAAACAGCACAAACATACTGACATAACACCTCGTCTCATCTGCCCTGCTGAGGCTTCCCCCAGATTTTTGTGGATGTACAACTTGCCCTCTGACACTTAAAGGAGGAAGCGCTGATGGATGGAGTCCGAGCAACTGACAAAACTGAAGAAGACATTTTCATCAACAGGAGGAGGTGTCTGACTGGACCAGGGAAGAGGATACCAGAGGGCATAACTGGAGTCTCCTCCACCAGAGCAGAAATACACTCCAGTGTGTAGTTCAGATGAAACAGACACTCACAGACATGCACACAAATAAATATAAGAGTAAGTATTTCTTATGCACACATACACACTACACACATACATCATGTGAATTGACATCATAATCTTCTAGGCTGAAGGGGGAACCCTTGAAAAGAACACTTTGATTGACTGTCCAAGGTGTGTACTTCTGTTCATTACAGAACCAGTCCGAGATCTGAACTTAAGAGCAAAGAGATTTGTGGGAAACGGAGTGGGTCTTTAGGATCTATTTTAGAGTACAAGTGTGTGTTTGGTTTTAAGTGGAGACTGTCAGAGTAACCTTGGGTTGAGGGTTTAAGAGAGGCCAACATTGAGCGGGGTTAAACATATGAATCTGAAACCCATTTACATAACCAGGTCATCAAATACCAACACACAAGGGATCCTTTGGTGTCTCCATGTGACGCACAGCAGTCTACTGGATGAGTCATGTTGTAACACAGGTTTAATGTTGTCAATCGGTTAGGTTCAGGCAACAAAAATACTTGGTTAGGTTTAGAAAAAAACATATTTTGGGTTAAAATAAGCACCTACGTGAGTTGCATAATGCTACATTGAAACGACTTTGACTTTTGGTTTCACACCTGGGTTGAAGTCCATGTTTGTTTGACCTATTCATCACAACTCCTCCTGCTGTACACAGAGTTTCTTGCTCTCTTTACTATGTTAGTTGTTACCAGCGCCAAATATTTCTGTGGATGGGTATCACTCACTAAGTGGGCCTGACAAAGTGTTGGTATATGACAACATGGGATTGAGAACAGGCTGGAATCATTTTGGCCAAAGCAGCTCTTGGGGATCAAGTTAAAGACACTGGGAATACAACTTTCTGGGTTTTCCAGCATTAGCTCATGTGCTTAGGAACTAGCAATATCAGAAAAACTACAAATATTTTTCATACAGAACAGCCTACACACAGGAAGACAAGGAAATGGACTATTTTTGCTGGATGCCGGAGCACAACCCAGCAATTCAGCACAGAGCAGATCATGCGGGGCAGGAAGTCGTGCACAGAAACAAAATAAAACATCCGGTTAATTTTCAAAATAAAATACACAGTGTTCACAGCGGATCATATTTCCCTGCACTACACCTTGAAAATGTCATAATGGGCGGAGGCAGGCCTGAAGTCAACAGGTCAGAGATTTTCAGATGTCATTTCACCCTGTTGACACCATGGACGAGATGTTAATCATAGAGGTGCACCGAGGTGTCTTCCTACTACTCCTCTGGTTTTGCGGTTCTGTTTATAGAAACTACATCTTGCTATATCGCACGATTATATGTGAATTCGCAAGATCTTGTGGGTCCTCGTGACTCCCCCTGTCCGGCGGAGCTGCACTGCTCCGCTCAACAAACGCAGCCGGTGGGTTTTGACGGACGGCGGAGGACGTACCAGATAACCAGCGCAGCCGTTCCGCAACGGACACGCATGTAGTGGAATTCCGGCGTAAGACAGTGAACAAGGATAATCATCATACCTGCTAAACATCAGCATCACACAACAATGTGTTTGTGAGGATGGCAGCATGTAAGACTGTCCTCCTCCACTGCAATCCATATTTATGTTTATTGTTGTTTATAGGCAGCAAGCTCTAATGGCCAGTAATCACGATGTGAGCAAAAGAGGAAGTCAGGTGATGTAGTATAAAGAACAAGAAAGACGGAGAGGAGGTCGGGGTGGATGGAAGGGTCAAACAGACACAGGACTTCACCTGGGAGACCAATATTCGAGTCCTGTATGAAACCAAAAGTCAGCGTTGAGTTATTATAATTAAACATCATGTCATGTACTTAATGTTCTGTAATCACCTTACACTATGACATAACAAACACTTATTTCATACCCAAACTATGATTAGTTTCCTAAACCTAACCTAACCAGAAAGGGTGGTTCAAAAAGCAAACACAGGACTTTCACCCAAGACTTTTTTCTGTGTAAAACCAGAAATCAATGTTGAGTTATTTTAACTACTTAATGTAGTAAGCTACATTTGTAACCACCATACTTATTTTAAGGCAAACCAAGATCTTTTTTCTAAACCTAACAAAGCAGTTTTGTTGCCTAAAAAGGTGGGGGGGGGGGCAATGTTGATCTCCTTCCACTGGTAAAGGACAGTTATTTAGGAAACGCTCATGTGGGTCATATTAAAGGGTAGGAACAAATAACCTATGTGCCTGTATGGTTTGGAGGACTTGTTGTAGCATAGTGATGTTAATGATTAGCATTTGGGGTGATTGTTCACATGGATGTCTACCTGTGAAGACCTTGCAGCTCAAAATTGCATCAATACAGTTTCTTAGAGCTTACAAATTTCAGTGCACGGACAACTCTTCCTTTTCCAAAAAGATGCATGACCTGCAATGCTGATTGTGTTAACTGTGCCAAAGTCACATCACAGCCCACAGCTAGTCCTGGGGGTTGACCACGAGCAGAGTGGAGGCTGGTATAGCAGCATATTAACACACCCAGATTTGAAATGACTTGTTCAACAAGCACACATGGGTGTAAAGTTCAGGTGTCCACATACTTTTGACCACATAGTGCAGATAGACAGACCTCTGACAAGGTCACAGATGAAAAGGCAGACAAAAGAGACAGAAGAGGCTGATTTATTGATAACAATGTGGAGACGTGATGGATCTGGGCATTGAGGGAGCATTCCTCCCCGAGCAGACATGATGGAGAGACACAGAGAGAGAAACAGAGATGTGGCGAACAGCAGAACAAGAAAGGAAACAGGAGACAGACAAACATGTAAATCAGAGCAAATGTTGAGTGAGAAAGTAAGAAAATTATTGGAAAGAAGACCAACAAATAGACTGATGATAGATGAGATAAAGGGGCAAACAAGAGACAGAAAAAGTTGCAAAAAGAAGAAGACAAAAGGGATACAAGGCTGGGAAGAGAGGGATGACCGAGAGAAGAGAGGAGGGATTAGGAAGAGGGCAGAAAAAGTTGCAAAAGCAAAAGAAAGAAGAGACAGACGGAGAAAGAAAGATCACAAGGGAGACAGAAGTGAGACAAAATAGGACTGACACAGATAGACGAGGGAGGGGGCGACAAAGAAAGAGGGAGATGGGAGGAGAAAAAAGGAGAAAACAGCTTTTCTAAGCCAGCCAGGAGGAGAGTGCCAGCTGTGTTTATCTGACCTTTGACCTCAAGGCCACTCCAATCTCTACAAGTCTGACTAGCAGGCGCACACACACACACACACACACAGACTAATATCCACCCCACAGTGCAGATGCAAACAGTGGATTATTGAGGCTCTACTTTACCTGATTAAAACAGAAGGTTGGACCCAGTGGCCAGGCAGGAAACAAAGCAGAGGACACACCTGGAGGAAAACTATCCAGTCATTTCCACTTGACTCTTCTCCGTCATTTTGAGGCATTAATATATTTCACTCACCTCGTCAAACACACAGTTGTTTCTCTCATTGTTTTTTCTCTCAAGTCTTTTTGCTTTTTGTGCCAGAAGAGGAGAGCAGCTCCCTAATCCTGCAGTCCTGGCCTCTGGCAATCAGCTCCTCTCACAGGCCAGACACACACAAACACACACTTACACACACAATGTGTAGGCCAGATCAAAGCCTGACAGCCTCCACAGACCCCCACTACACACTGAAATATGTCTCTGGGCCTCTTTTTCTCATTTTTTTGCCATTTCTCCTCATCTTTCGCTTTCTCCTTCATTTCTTGCCCTCTCATCCTTTATCTCCTCTGTCCTTCTCTTATTTTTGTTCTCTCCTTCCCCTTCCTCCCTCTTTTAGCTCCGTGTCTCTCCGTCTGTCCTTGTGAAATATGTCCAGCTGGATTGCGCTTCTTCCTCCTCAGCACTCAGCTCACCAGCCCAAGAGAGAGAAAGAGAAGCAGCTGGTTTTACACAACAAGAGGAAGGGATGGATGGATGGGGGATTTCGGGGGGGGGCAAGGAGGTAGATGGGAGAAGAAATATGGGGAGTGAGAGATAAAGAAATATGGGAGGAGGTGACGGAGGAAGAGTGGGAGATGGGGGAGACAATGGACGGAGAGGGGAAAAGTAGAGTAACAAAAGAGATTTGCTGATGTGGGATAATTTGAAGGTAGGTTTCAGACCAGTACCAGACTGTAAGAATCACATCCACACTAGATGGCTCTACACCTTACCATGAACATTCAAATAATTGCCATGTGCAGATAAAATAAAGTTTTAAAACATAAAAACTAGATGTAAAGACCATTGGACACAATCTGGGGTTTGGCAGGATTGTTTAATATCAACACTTTGTCTGGTGATGGGACAGAGATTTACAGGATCACTAAATCATTGTTTTTATCCGAGGAATATTTCAAATTGAAAAAGTTTGATTTTCAAATACACACAAATGCACAACCTGTCTGCTAATGCATCCGATCTAGATTAAACCAAGACGACCATCTTTTCTTAATCTAATTCTCATTTAGCTGCCTCAGTTTCAGGGACCTGTCACAGCTTAAAGGAACAGATGAATACAACACAGCTTTCATCTCATCACACCTGCACTTTTCAAACCAAGTCAAAATGGCTGCTGTGACAAAGGCCCATTAGTGGTGTATAAACATAATTTCTAGGAAACAAGACATACTGAAAACACACTTGTTTACAACTAATTTGTTTTTTTCAATTATGCTGTGATGTCAGAGGATATTGTATTGCAAGATCACATATTTAACAGAAAACAAATGAAATATTTTTCAGGGAACAGTTGCTGATATGCTCACTTTTTACATTTTACAACTTGCCAAACCGATTGCCAGAATAAATGTTGGCATTATTTTCCTGTAAACAATGGGTGTGTTACATTTGTATTGTTTTTTTTTTTTTTTAAAGATATTTTTAGGGGGCTTTTTGCCTTTATTTGATGGGACAGAAATAGCGTGAACGGGTGAGCGGTAAGGGGCCATGTGTTGAAATCAAACCTGGGACAAAGGGACAAAGCCTTTTGTGCCCCAAATTTGTATGTTTCAGGGGGCGTCCCAATACACAGGTATTGGCAATACTTGTGATATTAAGAAATGATATATTGATATTATGTTAACAATACACATACAATAATATTTTGTAAATATCCAGCACCTCTTAAATCATTTTTTTCTTTCCATTCTCACTTTATCTTCTTCCCTCTAATGCCATCTGATACCCGTTTCACTATCCATTAGGCATGGCTGCTCTTTTTGTACAATGTCTCCACCTCCTTACACTTATATTTTGAGTGTAATTTATTTGACAAAAAAATAACCAAAGTAAAAATGAACACTTTTGGCCACAATAATCTTGCAATGAAAATCTGACATTGTGCCAGCCCTAGTATGTTTCATATATAGTGTATATGTTGAAACTTCACTTTTATTTACATATCATATTTCAATTTTATAAAGTGACAATGCTGTGGTTAATGTTCAGTTAGATTCAAGCACACAAACTACTTGAGTAGGGTGACGAAAACATCATGTTTTGGCTTTAAATACCCAGACACCGCAAACATGGCTGAAAATGTCCCGACATGTCGCTAAAAACCTGTATTTGTTGTTTGCTGGTCTCAAACAGTCATGTCGCATTGTGTCACACTACCCACCATAACCTCCTCCTGAGGAGAAACTCAGCTCCTATGAAATTTAAACATCACTTTAGAAATCTTTGTACAATACATATGAAATGTACTTTTCTAACATATTTGTGATCTGCAGAAATGTAAAATGCCAACATGTTGTTCTGGTGATTGGGCAGAATACATTTATTAACATTTCCTCTATATGTTAATACAAAATGTGTGTAGGTCGTTGTTATATTTCCCTCCAAATTTGCTGCCGTGAATTAGCAGTATATAACAGTAATTTCTGGGTTTGCATCAATTCTACTCTACTTCTGGTGTTCCTGCTGTTTCCCAGACACACAGGAAGTTACACACTTTGTCTATGGTTTGTTGGAAAAACCTAAAATATTCATTAGAGCTTCTGACATGCAGAAATCAAGCACACAATGAGACGGAGATAAGAGAGAGGATAAGTGGCTGAGATGTGCAGATAGAAACAGGCAACAGGGTTGAAGCCAAGTGCTCCTCCTCGGGCGGCAGAGCAAGCGGTTTGTTTAGTTCAAACAGAAGACAAACTACATTGTTAGCGCTGCCAACAACAACTATCATGGCTGGAGAGAAGAGAGCGCCACCTCTCATCAACACTAATTCCAAGAAAAGAGACAGCGCAGCATCACCCACGCAGCCCTGAATGAAAGAAAAGGCAGAGATCTCTGGGATTACCACATTAAACTCACCCTCACTCACCACAGACGTGAACACTGACTAAACATTTGGAGTCTACAGGCATCCTTCACATCATTTAATCACATCTATACTTAACATATTAATTTGGCATTTGAGGATTAGCTTGGTAAATTACAGTGGCGACTGTTGATTTCTATGATAGATAGAGTGCTTTGGGTTTTAGCACACCCGTTCTGGGAATGAGTCACGGCATTATACTTCTCAGACTGAGACAAACAGAGATTATTGGGCTTACCTACCGCCACACAGGTAGACACTCTGTCAAACACACATGGATGACACACAAGGACACACACACACACACACACATACCAGAAGACAGGAGCTAAAGCTGAAAGATACACACAATTAAAGACAAGCAACAAAGGCAGGAAAGCGGATCCAGTACTGTTGTAATTTGAAGAGGAAACAGTAAATTCTGCTGCCTCGCCGATCAGAATTCAAGGTGTTGTTTGAGTTGAATTCAGCCTTTGCATCACTTCCAAAGATGCATCAGTGAAAAATGTAGCTATGTTCTTAATTATCATGAAAAGCATTGTGCAACTATGTGGTTTACATAAACGTCTGCAGCTTGAGCAAGAGGTCTGTATTTCAAAATGAGCATTTCTAAGCCTTTGGAGTCTGATTAATTGTTTCTAGGAAGTTGTTATATACGATAAAGACAGGACAGTGTACCATAAGCATACATATATGTGATACATTTAATGACTTGTTCCCGTCCTACATAGTGCTAAAAACAAACCTGCACAGGCTGCCCTGCGACAAGAAATGAACATGTATTATTTAAAACATGAATCAATGAAAAGAGTGAAGAAAGAGAATAAAAATTGTTTTGGCAGAGCAGGCAGTGTTAGAAATTGTTTAACATTCCTACCCAACAGCTTCATATAACAGTCTGTAAAACCTGATGACATATCACGATGCACATTTAACTCGTTCTTTTCATGGTTGAGTAATGTCTTATAAATTAAGTCTTCATTTAAAGACTGTACTGCATCACCCCAGAGCATCTCCTTATATTGGAGAGGTGGGGTCACCCTGCCTTACTGATGAGATTTTTATTAGTCTGGGTTTTAAAGGAGAGTTTTAGTGTCCCGAGATGATCTCAGTGTTATTTCAGAGCTGTTGCCGCCCCAACGACAATAAACACCTGGAGGAAATAATAGCTGTGGAATAGCTGGCATGATGGTTAAGATTAAATACACTGATAAATGGTACAAAACATAATAGGAAGCATTATCTGTATCAGTTGTCACATCCCCAAATAAAAAAAAAATACTAATTAATTACTTATCTGTTAATTAAATGATAACAATCATTTCATTAATATATTTTTTGCTGAAATTATATTAAATTAAATTAAACCACATTCTCAGTGCAACCTGCAAAAAACATTAAAGTATAAAATAAATTAACTGTAAATTATCTTGCCAAATTTTGGGTTTTATATGCTTTAAACATATTACACAAGCAGACATAGTTACAGTGCAAAAGAATACCTTTAAGAAAAGATGTGAAAAATAAACAAATAAAAGTTTAATATCACTTTGTATATTCCTGAAGCCTCTGTTGCTCCTGTAGTGTGTTATACTGTTTATCTTGTGATTCCAATATATCTTGGCCACTTCACTTTTCCCTGGTTGATTCATATTTATTGTATCTTGTGTCAGAACAAACACCTTATTTGATTTAATGGATGATGATATTTTTTATAGGAAGTCAATGGAACTTACTGTAATTGACGCAAAACAGAATTTTTTACATTTTAAACATATTTTACTCAAGAGTGAAAACGATGGTTACAAAACGGATTATCAAGAAAATAATGCCCGCACTGATAAAAGCATCCCGTGCCACAAATTTCCCAAACATCTGTACATTGTGCTTTATAAATTGGGTATGAATTTACACCATCTACCAATTTGTATTTTTTACAAACTGTTTGTTTGTTATCACATGACCAATGGAGGAGGTGGTCATACATGTAAGAGGCTCTTTGTTCAAATATGGATTTTGGTACTGAATGTGGATGGCCTCCTTGATGTTTCTTCCAGCTGTAGACGACCACCTGTTATCTGTTAGATTAAGATAAGACGCACATCTATTGATCTCCACCTGGGGGAACATGATTGATAATCCATATAGAAATGTGGGTAAAAGCTTTGGAAACAGCGGATATGCTCTACTTTATGTTGAGATTTGTTTGTCAAACTGTCTCCCAGTTGAATTTACCTTCAGATCATTACGTCCATTATGGCTGCATGACACCGTACACTGTCGGCTACAGTAAGTCAATGGGAAGACTCCATTATAAAATGTGCTTGTTTGAGTGACAGTGCTCAAATTACAACACACACATACCTCAACATATGTAGACAGACAAAGAAACACGCACACACACCCTTACATGCACACACACACACACCCCTCACCCTAACCCAATTCCACAGCCGTCTACAGCGTACATTGTCTGCTGCTCCCGAAAAGGAATTAGTCACACATGTTTGCATTTGTACACAAACCCGCCCAGCAACAAACACAACAGGCGCTCAGGGTCATACACACATTCACAAACACACACACACACACGCATGAACACAACCACATAACATGCATGTGCATAACTACACACACAGAAACATGTGAGGATGTTTAAACAAACACACACGAAGACATGCACACCAATATCCGCACGCACTCCCCCTGTAACACTCACACACACTCACACGCCCACACTACACTGGTGGTCCTGCTTGGAGAAGAGCTAAAGCTCTGTCTCTCTTTGTCTCTCGTGGGAGGCCCAGACAAAAGCAACAACCTGACAGGTAAACAAGCCGTCATGTTTGGGCAGACCTACCTGAGAAAGGCTCTCACCCTTCTCAGCCTCACCCGACACACCCTCCTCCCACCTCTCTTCCACTGTCACCGGCTCCAGTCTGCGGCTTTTCTTCCCCGAAGTTTCTCCCTGCATCTCCTAGTTTAAGTCTTTTTCCCAATCTCTACCCTCGCCCCCCCCCCACCCCACCTCCACGCCCCACGCCCCATCTTGATTGATTTCAGAGGGAAATACTGCACTTCTTACTCCACTGCATTTATTTTTGATTAACTGAAGGTATTTGTTGCATGTTCATAATGCATTAAGAACATTTTGACATGTTTTGGAATATGCCTTGACAGCTTCGTCTTTATGGTGTGTCCGATGTGTGCAACAGGTGTCGGTAAATGATGCAGCGCTTTGCTACGTGCAGACTGGGCAAGACAAGACGGTGCTTGATGCTTTCACAACAGCCAAAATTTGAATTTGTTCACTGTATTACGCACCACAGCAAGGTGCAGAATTTTTCCTCACTGGCTCCGGTACAACAGGCAATAAAGATGTGTTTCACAAGACTGAAAAAGAGCAAGAAATGTGACGATGTGGCCAGGCTGACTTGCTAAACTGCAAGTATTTGTGCACGATGTCATACAAAGTGACTTGAAGATTATACATGGTTGGTAGTAGAGGTTAATAAATGTCATAGATGACTTAATGGCCCTTTTAAAATTGGGGTTATGTCAAAGGCTTTAATGCACCATAATGCACCTCCAGACCACAGAGCATAGTATTTAAATGCTGCTTCAGAGGTTTTTCTACCCAAGAATAACATTTCCACTGCACTGCTGAAGGTATGGATATTTTTGCCAGCAAATTCAGACCAAACATTAGCAGCATCATGTTTCCATATTGATCAAATCTTCATTATTCTTATTATAATGGGCTTCAAAATTCTTGGGAATGTTTGTCAGTTTTGGTATGGAATCTGAAATGTGTCATCCTGGTTAACAAATATTGGTCAAACCTAAATTATCAGAGCATTAGACCAATGACATTTGGTTTGATATGTGTATAACACACCTCATACGCAGCTATCTTAAGTGCACAAAGATGCGCACACACACACACACACACACACACACACACAGTGAAGAAGCAAATCCCTGCCAACTCCAGCCTTTCCAAACAATTCAAAACATTTGGGAATTAAGTCTCGTAAGACAAGAGTCTAACAAAAGCCACCCACACCTGCTTTATCACTGGAGTGTATTTCTAGTGCTCCCCTCCAACTAAACATTGGGAACCAGTTTGTTCATTCTGCGCAGCAGATGTCAGATGGTGGGAGATCACGACCACAGGGACGGAGAGGGAGGGAGGAAGAGATACAACCGAAAAAAACAGACAATGAAACACAAATGAGGAGTGGACAGAAAAAAGAGGCTAAGACAGAGATACTGGTGGAGAGATGATATGAAATGATATAACAGATATTACACGGCCTTTCTCTTACAGATTAAAAGGTTCATTTATAAGCAATAAAATGCACCCTTGCTCAGTTCAATACACACAGGAGTTCTGCTACAACCTAATACAAAATTAGCTAATAAAATATTACTGAGTCAGTTTGCAGTCTTGAGGGCACTGTTTAGCATTTATCACCCTGCTGTCACGAGTCCTGCAAATTAAATGACAAAATTTGTAGCTTGTTTACATCGTGTTTTCTGATCTGAAGCTTCTATTGGCAGAACATAATTTGTCTGCACCTTCTAAATAGGCCTATAACGTATCACTCTTAAGTTAGGTTTACCCACAATAATGACTCGGTTAGTTCTAGGAAATGATAGTTGCTTGGATTAAAATAACTACTTTGTTAATGGAGCATCATCGTGGTTAAAATATCATAGAGGTGGTTTAGGTTATGTTAGAAAACATGCTGTATCCTTTACAGACGCAGTGCAGAACTTTTGTCTCCCCCTCTGGCGGTGAGAGTTATTATACAAACACTGTCTACGCATGCCTGCAGCTGAGCTCGCCACATCTCCACCGCCCCCAGGAGCGTTCTCTTCAAGTCTTTGTTTTACTTTAATCCTTCCTCTAAACACTGAGTGTCTTTTTTTATCTGGAGCATTCCCGTTAGAAACTGTCTAGGATGCCGTCTTAAAATTTTCCACCAAAGATTGCGCCACACTCCTATAGATGCTGCTCCATTCCTTTCCCCTGACAATGACAGGCTTAATCAGCATTGTATGAACTCGTTGGGCAATGGGTTGAATATGTAAAATCCCATACTCTGGCTTTAAATCATAAAAGTCTGAATATCTATGATTTGTAACAGTTTGGAGGAAAAACAAACAGTGTCATCCTGTTTATGGGGGCATAATGTTGTTCTACAGGACAACAATTTATTTATTTATTCAATTGCAGGTTAGAATTGTAGCAGAAAGCCATTTACAGTTGTTTGTGCATGGCACTGGGAGCCAAAGAAGTCAGTATGTAACTATGCTCAGCGTTGTGTGTAAAGCATTGGTGCCTCTTAATGAATTTCTGAGATGAATTTAAAGTATGGTATTATTCATAAGCTCAAACTGTTGTAAAGTATATTGAAAATAAGTGTGACAAGGGAGAAAACATAATAGATTTTTGGCTATACAGTATTTAGACAGTGTCTGTGCTTCATGATGATCACCGGCAAGAGGTCATAGGTCACTCTTTTTATTAGAAACTACATCATCAGATAAGACTGACAGAGGAGGAGCAGTAAAGACAGAAGAGTTGAACGCTGCGTTACACGAGAAGCCATGTGAGGCCGTTTGCGTGCGCTGCTGTGGGAAAACACTCTTTCCTGACTGAGGATAACCAGAGTCCCAGCAGTTCCTCCTCCTCCTCCCTAACTCCTCTTTAACCTAGCCTGCTCGGTCAGGCTACTGTGTGTATGTGTTTGCATTAGTGTGTGTGTATATACCTGTGTTAATCCATACCTGTGTCTGCGTGTCTGGCTGAGTACGCAGCATGGGAAAAAATGGGGAAGAGAAAATAGAGTGAAGGAGGAAATAAGTTGCTCCCTTTAGAGCTAAAATTTATAGAAGCTCCTAATGAAGAACATTTGGGCTTAAAAGCCGATCTCAGCCAGTGAAAAATATGATCTTGATGCCAAAATTGACATATTTCTGATATTCTGTGGGGCTTCAAAACTGTTTTCATAATTTTAAACCAGCATTTAGTGTGTGAAAAGATGCTGATCATTGATTTCTGGTGTTGGTTTCAGTCATTATCTGACATATTTATAAAATAAGCATCTGGCAGGAACCCAGCCATGGATGAAAGCTTTTAACGGGACAGTCCTAAATCTTCATGGACAATTTAATCATCTTACTCTTACTCTGCAGTGCTCATATTCAAAATACTTTACAGAGAAAGACACCGAGTCGATATCCCTTTTACAGAAGTTCAGTATTTAAGAGATTTTGATTGATGAACTTGAAAGAAAGGTTTTTATTTCTCCACAAGCATGCTGCTGTCTTCAGAAGAAGCTCCAGGCCTCTGTGCATTTTTATTGGCCTTGCTAATGACACTGTGTTTGTGCGATTTTTATCAGAGCTAAAGTGCTCCTTGCTAAAGACTCTGGTGTACAGCTTTAGAGCAGCACATACTGTTTTATCTGACAATCAAGATAAAACTGCCAGGGTGAGTTCACTGCTCCAGCTTTTCCCACTCTCCATTCCCATACCTGGATCATGTGGAATTCCCAGAGAAGGGCAGTAAATTGTCCGGCGGGGCGACGTTGTCCTCTCCCTCCTGAATACCTTCAACTCTGAGAAAAAGAGACAAGAGAGGAGGCATGTTGAGTTTCACCTACGTGTCCTTTCTAAAAACACATACATCATTTTTTTTTTTAAGGGAGGATGTAAGCCTGAGGTGGAGCAATGTGTGCGTGAGTGCATGTAAATATGTGCTTGAATGCATTCAGTCCACAACTTTCTCAGGTCCAACGATTTCCCAGGTCGAGTGAATAGAGAGCGCGGTACTTTGTGAGAAATAAAATATGTGGTTGACATTTTGTTGATGGACAAACACAGCTGAAGCTCCTGAGCAAATATGTAAAGGAGGCTCACTCAACTTTAGTTGGTTTCTCTTGATCAATATATGACGCTCACATGCCGCAGAGAAGTTCAGACCTCGCCAAGAACATGTCACCTCAACTGGCTAACATCCAGAAAGCTGTTTTGATGTATCAGCCTCTCAGAAAGAAACGAAATCCACCGGTGGTTTTGTAAAGGGCTGCTGTGGTCAATTCAGGACGTTATATGTCAGCTCTCTGAAAGCTGAGGTGTAAGTCAATGCGCCGTATGCATTCATTATTGGATCTGAGGACCACATTTAAGTCCATAAAAGTCACTTTAATCTGAAAGTGTTTCAGGTTTTCTCATCTTCATAATTCAAGTAATAATGCAGCAAACCTGCTGCAAGTGAGAGTTCTAACAAGAGGCACGCTGGACTTATAAGTACAAACATTTTGTCTATTAATCACAAAAGCAACAGTCCTATAATTTCCCCAACAATGTCCCTACCGCTAAAGAAATAGTTCAGTAGGCCTATTTTGGGAAGTATGCCCAGTTGCTATGTTGGCAAAACTCCAGTGGGTCAAGAAATAGTCCTGCACATAACCCCTTGAAAATCCCAAAAATGTATGTTTTAAGAGTTTGATTTTTGTTTGGATTAAACAAATAAGATATCTTGTGTTCATAAGTAGGCTTAAGAGGAGTGGGTAGGTGGATTATTTTTACCTTTAGGTAGAGCCAGTCTAGCTGTTTCCCCTTGTTCCCAGTTGTTGTGCTAAGTAAAGCTAACTGTCTCCTGGCTGCAGCTTCATATTTAGCAGATATATATGAAAGTGGTATAGATCATCTAATTAAACTCTCAACAAGAAATTATGTTGCATTTTTAAAAGTGTTTTGGTAAAGTACAAAATAAGATTTAAATAACTTAGTTGAAAATACAAAGCATACATGAGGCCACGTCAGGTTTCAGAGATATGTGATGGAACTGAAGGGAGAAATAGCGAGACCAGGAAAGAGCAGTTTTGACGACAACCAAAGCATTTCATTCCCAGAGACTAAAGAAATGTGTCTGAATCTTGTCTGTTGTGAAGAAGGCTCAAGGGTTCAGGATTACGCTACAGAAAGTGAGAAGTTTTGGAGTCAGCATTAATTATATTTCTGTGAACCAGAAAGGGAGTCACTTGTAGTTCTGTAATTTTGCCCACTGCCCATCAAAGACATCTTCAACTCTATGTGGCAGTGCTGTGCATTCAGTCAAAGACCAGGGGGTTTACGTTTCTCTACGTTTGGTGAGGCGTGAAAATAGGTTAGATAGATTTGGAAGAGCTGTTTTGCCTAGCATTATTGGGAATGGGGCAACACTGGCTAAGGTGACAGTCTGTTTGCTAATTTCACCTGAAAAATTTGTGGTTTAGCATTGAGTTTAGTGAAATTTGACCTACAAATTTGCGACATCAAAAAACAGCAAACTGTCTTGACACTGGAAGAAGACTCGGGGGCAGAACCAAAACAAGTAGGAGAGATTATCCCATCTGGCCTGGGAACGCCTCGAGATCCTCCAGAAGGCGCTGGAGGACGTGGGCAATTAAACCAGCGCTACCTTCCTGTCACTGCAACTAGACTCAAATACGCAGCTCAAGATCTTTAGATAAACTGTTGACTTCTGAGGGGCCGACACCACACGCCCAAAAAAAGGTAAAAGCTATCCTTTTAGGTTACTTCATTTCTTGCTAAATAAAAATTGCCGTGCCAAAGACTTTTTGCCTATTTGCCATCAGCTGTGACACACTGCTGAGTACCTAGTGTGAACTATGTGTTTCTTACATGTGCTTTGCTTTACGTTGTTGACCTAGCTAGGTCAATTTGCCAGTAATTTAGCCAGAAAGCTAACAAGCGTTAAGTACTTCCTATTTTAAACCTGATGGAATCTCACTCGGTCACTTTCTGGTGTGACCATTAGAGGAAGGATGGGGGTGACATGAAGCAGCAGAAGCAGACCAATCACATTTTTTCCAGTGTTTGCATAGCTTGAATAACCTATTTTTGAAAAGGTGGATCACAATTATTCATCATACCTGCAGAGCCACCACAGCCACCTGTGGAACAGGTACCACAGTGATTCAGTTCAGAAGTATAAATCAGCAGAGCCTGCAGTGAATGACCTCAAAGCTGCAGTGATGCATATGTGTGTGAGTGCATGTGCTTTGAGGACATACAGCTGTACGACTGTGTGAGTATGTGTGTGTGTGTGTGAGTCCATGCACACGTATATGGGAGTGTGTTTATAACTGTTTACACTCTGCGGGTTCAAGCCTTTGCTCAGCCTGGTTCCACTGAACAGGCAGGTACACACTGACAGGCAGGGAGGCCATGGCAGCTTCTTAATCATTTCTCCCTCCTTTTTGTTTCTCTTTTGACAGTCCTTCGCTCTTGTGTGACGGCCCACATCGCCGCCCCGGCCTGCTTCCCTTTTCAGGGCTCCTGAAGCGAGACTACTAATGCACTTGCTGTTCTCCTTGCAGCCTCGCCGCCTCGCCCTGAGCTCCAAACTCCCGTGACAGCGCAGGACGCTCACTTTGTCTCCTGTGTTTGTCCAAAAATTGTTTCAATATGTATTTTTGGGAATGGTAATGTTTGCATAATAAATCTTTGTGTCAGGGGAATACAAAGAGAGCTATAGGTCGAAACCTGGGTGGGTTGGATTGGACACTCTCTCTCTCTTTTCCTCATTTACTCTTCACTCTACTTTCCATTCTCTCTCTCTGCCAGGTTGTTTTTCCAGCCTGCTGTCAGTAGGTTTATATAGACATGTATCAGGCCTGGTGCAGAGGCTGGAGCTGCCTTCCTCTGAGTAACCTTTGGCTGTTCTCATGCCCTAAGCTCTGCTACCTTCACATGCCCAGTAAGAGCAAGTTGCTGAGAATCTGCAGAGATACATGCTACAGAGAGCATCCACATGCTATGAACATTTTGTTGTCACATTTCTGTCATGATCCAACACCCGTGAATCTAATATTAGTCGTGGCTATGTGCCAAAAAATCCAATTATAAAGCTATGTGCTGAGTAAGCTGCAGGCTCTTGGTCCCTGTGCCAAAACAACTTATCTAGAAATCACTCCTCAAGTACAATTCCATTACATTCAAACTGATCTCTTATTATGGGAACCCTTCACAAAAGGCCAAAGGGATTTTAACAGACACCCTGAGGAGCCCTGGTGAAGCTGAGTCAAATAGACAAAGAGGGGAGGAGAGGTAATGCACCTCAAATGAAGGAAAATTGGACATGCTCCCTTTTCTCAGCCCAAAAATGAGGAAGTGGAGCAGCAACAATTGACAGAGGCCAGAGAAACTGAGAGATTTTAGCCAGAGAACAAGTACAAGATCCTCACTGGCAGCAATAGTCAAAAAGTCACTTTGACCTTCAGCACCAATATAAACATCAGCTTTACTGAAATAGGCTTAAACCAATGTTAATTTGAACCCTTTTCTTTTCAGTTTTTTCTGTCCATTTGATGCTAACTCCATTTTAATGAGAATCTATGAAGATGAGTTGGACGTCTACAAAAAAAACTTTGCATCAAATGGCTTCCATTCAAAAGGAATTATCAACAAGTTATCCGACCTACAAAACAGGTAGATTGTTGGTGCTTTTTCCAAAATATCAAACCATTTCCTTGATCATTCTTCTGATCTTTCACCACTAAGTTAAAGGACAACTTCGGTATTTTTCAACCTGGGCTCTATTTCCCCATGTGTATGTGTGCGTATGATTCATGGGTACCACTCGTTCTAAAATTGGCTCAGTATTGAGCCGCGAAACGAGCTAAAACGGTAATGGGGGCAAATGCGTCCGTATAAAAGTGCTTTTTTTCGCCACTGACCGGTTCAGATCGCCAGTGCTATCTCTGTAAATAGCATATGGTAGCGGCCCTGGGGCAGTGGTGAGTGTGAATGAGTGGAGTCAGCTGTCAGTCAGTGTTGGAGCAGAAAGGCGGAAGGTGTCCCCACTCGGTATTGTAAATGAGTATGCACATGGGGAAATAGAGCCCAGGTTGAAAAATACCGAAGCTGTCCTTTAAGGTTAAGGCTTAGTTAGGTTTGAGCAAGTAAACTCCTTGATCAAAGCAAAAAAATTGACATTTTCAGAAATATGCTTGTTTGCCTCCTGGCAGAGAGTTAGAGGAGAAGATTGATACCACTCATATAACTGTCAGTTAAATATAAGTCTACGGTCAGTAAACAGTTAGCTTAGTTTAGCATGAACCTGGGGTGAACAGCTAGCCTGGTTCTGTCCAGAGACAACAAAATCCACCTATTGCACATCTAAAGTTCACTCACAAATACAATATGTCTTGTTCATTAATCCCTACGAAAACATTAGTGTTAAAACTAATGATTTGGAATTATGTGTTGAACAATATCTTGGCTTTAGTCAGCAACTAGGGGTGTAATGATGCATCACTGTGGATTGATATACTGATTAAATGATCAACAGTCCAATATAACAGGTGCAAACGAAAACACAGATACATATCATAATCTTTAAGGTACGCCTCTAATTCTGGTCTGTGTCATCAGTCCCTCCAAGCGTACCTCCTTCCCAAACATTCAAACAGTGCTAGTGGCCTAGCACCAGCCAGATAATGGTAAGCAGCCCAAAAAAAGACAGTGAGGGCATGTACTGATATCGTCTCATATTGATCGCAGAATTTAATCGAAATCGTACCATGGCAGGCTTTGTGATATCAGCAAATAATTGATACGATATTGTATCATGATAAAATTTAAAACTAGCAGTAACTTCCTGGAATCTCCACTAGGGGCCTTGCAACTGCTCATTAATAATCCAGCCCATAATTGTCTATAAAACAGCAAATTGTCATTATTTCACATGGGGTTTTGTGCAAGTTAAACATGATACAACAAGTTTATTGGTGAGCTTCAGGCAGAATTTGTTACCTCAGAGCCAGGCTAGCAGTTTCCCTCTGTTTTCAGTCTGTTTGCTAAGCTAAGCTAACCAACTGCTGGCTGAAGATTCAAATTTAACAGACAAACATGAGAGCAGTATCGATCTTCTTGTAACTTTCCACCAGAAACTGAATAAGCATATTTAACAAAATGTCAAACTATTTCCATAAGGTTCGGGAAAATATCCTGGTCAGTTTTAGAAGACGAATTCGACAGCAATGTCTCACTACTTTCATCTTCACTCCTCACAGACAGCAGTCGTCATTTGTGTGGTGGCAAGTCGTCAATGACAGTGAAACGTAAAAATGGGTCATTTAGGTGTTTGACCAATCGACTAATGCTCTCTGAATGACACCAAGGGCTGAGGGATTTTTCTGATTATTTTTGTTGGATATAGGCCTTTGTTGGATGGGTTTAATCTGTTAAAAGACAATCAATAGTTGGGTAAGGCGTAGAAATCCATCTACTTTACTGTTATAATTGATTAAAGATCTCCTAAATCACCCAAATGTGAAGAACTGTGAGGCCTAATTGAGCCCCTTTGCTACAAACCGAACATTCAACAGTTTCTTGTAATCAGAACAGCCACATGACCTTGTGGTTTTTATTGTCCCTCGTTGGTGACAGATGCAGACTGAAAGGGGAAGAAGGGGGGGGGCGGACAGTTTTCCTCGATGAGCCAGAGACTGGAATGAAAGCGGGGAAGCAGGGGAGGAGAGAGTATGGTGATCTTAGTGGGACGGCGCAGGGCAACGCTATCCCAAACACAGCAGAGTGCTATAAGCCTCCGCCATAAATCTCCGAGCTCGCCGAGCCACAGCCAAGCTTGTTCAGTGCTGTGTGCCGCTCCAGAGGCCAGAATCCAGATGTTGGAGAGAGACGGTAAATAAAACAATCTATCAAAACTGAAGAACCAAAAAGAAAAAAAAAGCGGGGGGGAGGGGTGTTCTGCAACTGATATTGGAAATCTGTTTTAAGCAATTATTAACGAGGTTGTGTCCAATACAAACTCCCTCAGTGAGTGGAATCAGTACTTTAATCCCAATTGGGACAACACAGATATTGTAGCAGCATGCGCTCCATGTAGCTCAAGGTGTTCCTGAATACAAAACAGGCCTCTTCCTCTGGATTAGTTTTTATCATTTATAGATGCAGGTGGATTGAAGGGATAAACAGATATGGAAACCTCATTGTGGAAAAAATATCCGCAGCTTAAAATCTCATTGTGCCGAGCATAGCGATGGTTTATTGTTTAAGACCTCTGCCTCTGGACATGAACTCCTGCTGGCCTGGGACTGAATCCTGGAGGACCTATTTGTATCCCGTGTCCCTGCCGCTGTGTCTTTCTCAGCTTTCAGTTGGCGTGATAAACAAAACATGGCAGAGGGAGCGGACTACTCAGATTCCAACAAAGCAGTTTAATGTTGAAGCTTTTGAATTGCCATGCCGTGCCACAGAGGAAACAAAGCACTGGTGCACTGACAGATACTGTAGTAGAGATTTTTACACGACAACACACATGAACACTTATCTCACCTTGGTCTAAGATGAAAATTGCACAACAGATTCATTTAATCTGCCCAAATGGACATCAGGTTTGATCTGTTGAAGTATATCAAGTGACAGGAAGTGGAAAATTAAGTGCGCTCACTCTTTGCTTTGGTCTAAGCTGGGTTGACGAATATTTCAGGGTTTTAGGGATTTCTGGGTATTGAGGTTCACAGACAGTTACCTGTTGCTGCCATTTGGAGCCGCCACAGTGCACAATAGGTTGGTGCAGCTCTGGTTTCAAGCATTGGTACATGCAGTTATATTCTTGTGGTTAAAAAAAATCTCAGGCAGGTCCAACAGATAGTTTTCTGATTTTTGTCTTTGTTGGAGAGTTTTTACTGAACCCAACTTCCTGCAACCACAGGAAAAGACTAAATTACCGAAATTATGTAGTTTGATCTTGGATTCTATGTTTATTAGCCAAAGAATTTGAGGTTATGTGATTTTTGTCTTGCATATGACTTGATCCTTCATCTCGTGGACACTTTGCTTTCCCTTTAATATTCCACATTGATTTTGTTGAGACAGTGTCACAACAAATGGAAATATTCTAGGAGTCTTGGGTATCATTTTATAGACATTTGCTCCAAATTTGCTCTCGAATATTTTGTATCTTTGGAGGCTTTGGTGCCTCCGCTGACTCGATTCTGAAAAAATGGTGCCACCGATGGGTCTGCGGTGTATGAAGATGGATAAAATGTGAATCTATCATCAAACAGTGAATTCTTTCAGGATCAGATGTCCCAAGAGACGACTCTAAGCTTCAACTCCAACCCAGAACGTGCTGTATTTTCGCACCAGCAGTCAATAATCAATGAATGGAGTGAGGTCGTTAGATTTAGTGTTGAGTTCAGGAATGTTCAACCGCCAAACACCTCCTTGATTCATCAAACCTGACAACAGGAAGACATTCCTGAGGAGATGTTCAACTCTAGAGTGAAAGAAGATTAGATTATATTGATCTCTCGCCTGTTTTTACTTATCTAGCCAAATAAACTGATGGAAAGATGTTTTTAAGACAACTTCAGTCCAAGTTTGGTGCTCAAGCTGCCAGTTTTGGTGGTCGTCCATTTAAATGTTCTACCAAAAGGAAATATCACTTTAGCCAGCATTAGGTTTATGCTCAGATGAAAAACTGGAAGCTGGACGTCCGCTTCTCATCAGTACTAAGCCAAAGAGGCCCGCCGAGTTTGGATAAAGTGGAAAAAAGGGATGATGCCTCCTCTTGAAATGATGATCTATGCACCAGACCTGTTTACGTTGGTAATCTCCGAGCCCTGCGCAATCAAAACATCACTAATTTCACTGCCGATTGGAAACTGTGACATCTGCGTTTTCAACACACTTCAAGGGGGACTGCTTCAAAGAAAAAAAAAAGAGGCAACTGGGAAGCATCCATTCCTCATAATAGCTCCAGTGATGAGAGGGTGACTTCATCCTCGTCCGCTCACATGTTTTGAAGTGGATGGATATCCATAGTGGAAACTTTATGCAGTAAATATCAGGGCTGTCTGTCTAACAGACTGTTGTGTGTCTGTCTGGGCAGGCTGGCTGGTTGAGTGTTTGGCTTGTTGACATGCAGGCGGACTCTCCGGCTCTGCTCCGAGTTAGAAAAGCGGCTGCAATGTTACAAAGAGGCTTTCCATCCTGTCGAGCTGCCCAGCGTCAAGTTCACAAAACCCTCCTGATTGATTCTACAGAGTCTGGACGACATACGTTTCAAAAGCACTTCTCTGCTCTTCGCTCAGCGGAAGCAGGCCTTACATACTAATGCCACCAGCTCCTCTTTATTATGATTGTCCTGCATGGGGAGGGATGAAGAAGAAGAACAAGTCCTCTTTTCTGTGGGTTGGACCAGATTAAAACAGCTGATTCTGCTAGGAACATAATTCAGGAAAACACACATGAGTCTGCAAGTGTGTGTGATGATTGCGTGTGTCAAATGTAACACACACACACACACACATCCAAACCCTTCTCTTGGAGGGGTGTGAGCTTGTTTTCCCACCTTTCCAGTGTGCATCAGCCCTTCTGTTATTTAGGAATAACTATTTACGCTGTGGGGTGGGTGACCATCAGACAGGCCCTGGCCACAGACACACACCTCCTTCCCCCTCTCTCTCTCACTCTCTCTCACACACACACACACACACACACACACACACACACACACACACACTCTAAACGGACTAAATAATCCCTCCACCTATTTACACAGGATAGATAAGGCCATGGCCTCACCTGCAGGGCAGTACTTAACTCCTCGAGTCACTCGTTGAGTAATCACAGCATTCTCCTACCTGCCTGCCTACTGCCTAATTATAGAGAGAGAGAGTGTGTGTGTGTGTGTGTGTGTGTGTGTGTGTGTGTGTGTGTGTGTGTGTAAAAGACTCATTATTTAGCAATGCAGGCCTCACAGGTAGACAATTACACAGGCTGATTTTGCATAATATTATTACTATTTTGTGGATACAGTTGCATGCCGAGGCGTTGGGGTCAGTATTGTGGCCTATAATGAGAGTCACAAGAACACACCTGTATTGTGGCTCCAATTAAGCAGGATGACCTGTATGTTAAAGCTTGGGTGCAGACTATTTGCAGTTGCAGCAATGGAAAAATTCACACAATTTGTGGAAATGTAGATGTTAATGTTAACTTTTAGGAATTGCAAGTTGTTTTAGCACTCTGTTGGTGTAATTTAGGGAAATTTATTTAGTTAATTTAATTTATTTGGCAGATAAATCAAGCAAAAGTTGTTCCTGACCTGCTCAGATTTTTTCTGCACAGATTCATGTCCTGCTATTGCATCACTGCATCTCACACATACGTGCAGTACACATATTTACACTTCCATTTTGATACAGGAGCAACCTGATGTACTCCTGGAAAGAAGAACAGCTGACGTGAGGATAGGTGAGAGAGCCCTCGGTGTCTCCGAGAGGCACCATGGGAAGGAGGTTTGTCCGTGTCCTGGAGGGAGGCCCGCAGCTCCCCTTTAATCCCTCCAGGATCCCTCTCTCAGAGCCGGGCTTTACTTCGTGCGCAGCTCTTGGCCGAGTTAAAAAGGAAAGTGTAAGGGTGGGACAAATTTCACACTTTCTCCCATGTCTCAGGCCAAAAGAAGGAGCTCGTAAACCAAGTATGTGGAGCTGGAAATATTCTTTGCCACACAGACGCTGTGGTGGTTTAGTGGTGGGACTGGCCGTGCGTGGGCTGTACATCTTGGTCGTGGACGTTTAAAATACAGCCTGAGAGCATGTTTTTGTCTCTGTTCAAAGATCAGCTCTGCCGTAAGGATGATGATAAAAACCCCACTTATGATGGCTTTTCAGTGACATTAAATTAAATTATCTTTTAATATTATATTGTTTGATTTCCATTTTATTTATTAAAAGTCTTAATCAGTGATCCAGTGCGCCCACTGCTTACAGTCTAAACCTACTTTAATCTCGGTAACTTGTGGCCTACTGTGTTACTTGCCTTTTTAGGCCTTTATCTATTAATACACCCGCCCTGCAGCGCCTAAGACCTGACCCGAATCAGCAGTTTATTTGCGTTAGCCAAAGGATTTATAACAATGTTTTGTCTCCTTCGTTTTGGTTGTGTTTTGCGTCTTAGTCTCTCCGCCGCTGCGCCACAACAGCTCAAAGACGCACAAAGGCCTGGATGTTTCCATTACAGCATCCTTTCTCCTGGAAACATTCATTATTTTCTGAGTGACTATATTTTATTTCATTTTATTTAAATGCAAAATCTATAATTTCAGCCGCGTTCCCAGCATTTAAGCCACAGAACAAATACAATATTGGCGCAATCAAAAATGTTTTGATGTATGTCAAACCAGCAGCAGAACAAAACGTTGCTTAACCCTGCATGTAAATATTAGGATATGAACAATTGATTGTTTAAATAATCAGTCATTAACAAGGGCTTTAGAGTGTAATCAGACGGCATGTTGTTTGCCGAATCAATTAATTGTGGAGAAGACAAACATTATTAGCGCCACACCCAACTAATCTGTAAAAACAACCGGCTGTAAATGAATTAGGCTATTTATAGATTTGGACTGCCGCCAGCTGCACGAGTAAATGTGATTTTTTTGTGCGTGAAAATCACATTAAAAAATTAGCTCAAATGAATCAAATTTAAAAAAAAAAATCTACAGCAGTAAAATAATTAAATAAAATGTCGGCTGTGTGTTTTATTCTTAAACGCAAATAAGATGGCACAGATCAAATTTATTCTTTAAGACGCCGAACAGTTTTTGAGGTCCAACGACCTCTGTGAATTTACAGAAAAGTGGTTTTAAAAATGGACTGAAAATGACGAGCTCATAAAACTCTCAACTTTACATCAGCCGTTGTCACATTTCACATATACAAATAATAAAGGAAATATTGCATAAGACGGATTGTTTCTAAAAGTATAGTGGCGTAAAATATAAATATAAAAGGCGTTATTAATAAAATTATCATTATTATTATTAATGCCAATACTACTGTCACCAGGACCATCATCGTCATATTCACTCTCTCTCTGATCGTTGCTCACATATTGGAGTTTAGAAATGAGGATGAGGATGAAAATAGATTATAAAATGAAGATGAGAAACTGAGAATGGAGGATACATTTTGGTAAGAAGATAATGAGGATAATGATGAAGATGAGAATGACTCAGATGAGGATAAAATTGTGGAATATGATGAGGGTTAAAACATGATAAAGACCAAGTAAAAAACACTGTGATGAAGAGGAGATTGGAGGTACCGGAGGATGAGGAGGATGACAACGGGGTAGGTGGGAGGTGAGGTGGTGGTGGCGGGGGGGGGGGTCGTGACGTCACCGCGAGGCGTGCTGCAGAGCGCTGGCGAAGAAAACCAAAGCAGCGCCGCAGAGATGCAACCAAAGCGCTGATTATCGCGGACGCAGCGTTTACGCGCAGCCGACGCATAAAGTGGATTTACCGAACACCTGCATGGGGAAACTCTGAGGCTTTATTCCTTTTTTTCTGTCTTCTGCCTCTACTTGGGACCAACTGGTGAGTAAAACACACCTGGGCTGTCGGGTTGCTTCATTTTAGCTCAGAGGATCGGTCGGAAGGTTGGCTGGCATCTCGCTCTTGGCCGTTTTACGCTTCAGATGGTGCAAATATGAGTCACACACGAGTCCGTGTTAAGAATGATGGAGAAAATTAAATGTTGACAAGTGGGGAATCCATTGAGAAATGCATGTTGTCGGCTAGATGGGGTCAGAGCATTTGTAGTGGCCGAAGAGAGGCCGGCGGCTGAGGGGATGCAGCTTTACGCACAGCAGCAGTGACTTCTGGAGAATCATCCGCAGCGTCTGTGCGAAATATCAACAGTTAGCAGCTGAAATAGAGTCAGTGCCATTTAAGGTGTCTGAGCATCAGTGTCAGCCAGATGTAGCATTAAGACCACTCTATTATTTACAAGTGCACTTCTGAATTAATCTCGGACTCACTCCTTAAATGAACCAAATGAATATAAAGTGCGCGTCACTGAAGCGTGTGAACATGGAGGGACAAAGGGGAGCTGAGCAAAGATTTACTGAGGACATAGAAGCAGCAAATGGATTCCTGCAGATAAGAGGGGGCTCTGTGTGTGTGTGTGTGTGTGTGTGTGTGTGTGTGTGTGTGTGTGTGTGTGTGTACACACCATCATGGCAAAGGTAAACTTTGTGATGTTGGCTTAGGGATGTTACAGAGGGCCCAAAACATGAAGGTCTGCGTGGAGACGTTTCATAATAAAATAGAATGACAGTGTAAATGTGTGAAGGTTTGGGGTTGTTGCTTAGTAAAGTTATTTTGAATTGTTTTGTTTTGGCTGCGAAGGTCCGATGGCCTGCGATCTTGTATAATAATAGTAATGATTATTACTATCATTATTATTATTTCAATTTTCTTAAAATAAAAGTGAGAATTCAGAAAATAATGCAAAAATAATTCAACTTATATTTTAAGTTTCCTGCGAGAAACGTCATATTACTGGATTATTGGCTGCTGGTTTTGAACTAAATTTAATCTATCAAAGTGTATTACCAAAAACTATAGATTATAATTATAATACTGCTTGGTTAAAGAGGGTGGCAGAGAGGGAAAGTAATGTATTTGACTGCTTTTTTAAAAGTCTGATATGCATTTTTTTCTCCTGATGCAACTTTCTTCTTGTATTTTCCAGGTAACTGGAATGGAACTGAATCTGTCGAAGAATGTGATTTCTTGTGGGGACCCAGGTATGCCTCCTCGCAGCTGTTAAATAATGATATTGCCTTTGAGAACATTTGAGTTACAAAACTAGAAACTGACGTAAAGCAAAATGATGCTACAGTCTATGTCGAAACCTACTCTCGTTTTGGCGCAGGGTCAGACCTTGCTCTTGTGCGTGTGCACAGGCATCTGCTTTTAGACGCAATATGTCTGATATGCATTGAATTAATGCGCAGGGCATTTACGACATGATGATGTGCGGAAATATCGGATAATGAGATGCAAATGTAAGCGTGCGGAAATGAAATGAAAGCAGACTGAAACAACATTTTCAACAATGTAGCCTATACATGAGATATATATTTATTTTGTCTTCTGCTTTACTTTGTGCGTCTGGTTTTGGAGGATAATGATTTCCTGGTGAGTCGTTTTTGCATTTGGACAACACAAAAAAGTAGAAAAACACCATGCCAGAAATACAGCAAGCAAAAAAAAAGTTCTTATATTATAAAAACAAAAAAGAGGGTTCTCTGTGAACCTGGATTTAATCACAGACCAGAGAGCGTCAAAAAATGGAGACGTGAGAACTCTGGAAAATATCCGCTGTTTTAAGGACATTAAAATGCCAGACATGCACGTGAGGCGGAGACATAGCTGTGCACAATCCTTTTAAATTCTTTCAGTAAATAATCATTTATAATAATGAAGCAGCCTCAGTTTAAAGGCTGGAAGCATAATTATTATAAAGACTGTGGCTGACAGAGGTTGGGGCTGTTTGTGCTGGGGGAGGAAAGTCAGGCTAAAGGTACCTTCATTAAAGTTACAGTGGAATCTATGTTGGTAATAAATACATGTGCGTTTTATTGATCTTTTTTTCCAAGCAGTCGTGATTCGTGACTAAGAATCTCCTTTTCGTGTGTGACAGATATATTTTTGAGGACTAGGCTAATTGCACCGCAAGTCACCAACTTTTTTTTATTTTTTTGTCAATAAAACCACAGTAACCTACAGCTTTTCTGGGGAAACATAGCCTACAGTAAACACACTGTGACGTACAGTATGCTGAGCTGGCTTAATTGGAAACCCGAAAAAAATCCGACATTTTACAGCATTTTTTTAAGCTTCTTCCTCTGAGTCTTCCCTGTGATGACCATTATAGGTTGTTGTTTTATTTACACCTGCATCCCTTCTGCCAGGTTGTTTGTTGGTTGTCAGGCTCCAGGTCAAACAGGCCTTGGACCAAGCAGAGAACCCATCACCAAGGAAATAATCAGCTCTGTCCTTCTCCAGTTACCCATCGTGTCCGGTTACATCTCCACTGCTGTCCTCCCTTTGAGCCTCCTCGCCTGCTTTAATTTTCTATATGCTTTGTTTTTTGCCCCCCGTGGTTCCAGCTTCACTCTGTTTGGTTGCCTTACAGTAAAGAGAGTTTAAAAGAAAATACACCAAGGCTGTATTTTTACGTGTGTTTGGTGTGTGATTAACGGCGGTCGCCGAGTTTATTTTCACTTCTTGAAGGAAAAATATGAGTGTTTGCATTTCCACTGGCCTTTAACCTGTCCTGCCGGATGGAAAGGCTTTTTAACTCATCCATCACACGCAAGTGCCCTCCAGAGCAGAGGAGGAGCAGGACGCGGGCAGGGACGCAGGCTGAGGAGGCTGGGTATTTAGATTACCCCCATCTATCAACCTGTAATATCTACTGGAGGACAGAGGAAGGTAGAATCACAGGAGCCCCTCCATGGAAAATCTCCATGTGCTGTAAATCCTTTAATATTCCTGTGGGGAGTTTAAGGGTCAGTGGGTTTATTGTGAATTTTGCTCTACTGTAGTGTTGCTGTTATATTAATATAATATTAGGGAAAGGACTTTCTTGAACAACACTATCCAAATTATGATTTCCCTAACAGGTCTGCAGGATTTCCAGTATTTTACTTCAGTTTTTCCCTAAACTTAGTAAGAAAGACTTCAGTTCTTTGTTCATGATACAGTTGCAGTGCTGCTCTTTAAATCACCATATACACATACACCTCCCAGATACGCAATGTACCCACTTACCCCCAACTAACACGCACCGATTTAGAGTTTCAGTTCATTCAGTCTTCCCAGCCTGCATAGTAAATACCACCTGCTGACACATTGGGATCACCTGGTCCTCAAGGTCACTTTATACAAAATGCATCTCTTACCCTACACAGCGCATCCCGCTTCCGCTTACTCTCGTCCTCGGGTCACCAGCTGCAGCTGAATTTGACGTTTTCTGGGCCAAGTATCGTCTCAAAACCATTTTACGCACTTGGCTGCAGCTCAGAAAGTGAAAAAGCAGGTAGGGAAGAGCGGTTTCCTGCCCAAGGGCACTTCAGTAGGCTATATGTGGAGGGAGGAACTTGTTACAGGCCTATTGCTGCACACAACAGGCCACGATGGCGCATGCTGGAGCAGTGTAATGATAATTCTGATAGAAAAATAAAAATCACTGGATTGCTTAATTCAATTTTTAGATATCCAAATTCCCTAATGTGGCATGCCTTTAAATAATGTGTAGGAAAATAATACAGGCCCTTGTATGAGCCTCATTCTCTTCACAACACGCTCTGTGCAGAGAGGCTGAACAAATATACATGGAAAAAGCCAAGTGATTGTTGAGAGCTTGCACAATTGTCTTTTGAAAGGGCCTTCGGGGGAGTTTTCCGGTCGGACAGGGATCTCATGTCAGAAGTCACTGTCATACAAAGGCCGAAAATGCTCGAGACTGGCGCCGGTGACAGTCCGGGTCTCAGACGGTGAGGCCTGAGCCGGTGCGCATTTACCCGACACATGTAGTGTGCAGGCCGAGCCACAGCAAGTCAGCAGGTCAGCCGGTCTCATATTGCAGGAGAAACTTAAAGCTACCAGCGTGTATTAGAAATTAATGTGATTTGTGTTTTGCACTTGGTTTTCTGTTTAGGCGTAATTACGCAGAGACACCATAAAATATGTCTTTTCCTGGTTGGCGGTTAAGTCACTCAAATCCCCCAAAAGATTAATTTTGCCGTTTTGTTTGGACAGTTTGTCTTGTTTCATTAGTTTGCAAAAAAATACTTAATTCAAGAAAAACATAGATGTAATGGGAACAAGTTTGTGACTCAGTTGGTAAATGGTTGCCTTCTTTTGAGTGGAAGAAACATTATTCAAAGACTCTATACATCTGCAGTAAACGATTCAAGCCTGAAATTATGCTGTTGGTCTACACATGCGCAATCAGACTGAAAGGAGATCAGGTCAGGTTTACTACAAACACGTAGATATCCAAATAACATTGCGTAAAAATCACAGCCTAAATGACTGCCCTTTATTGCTCTGAAGTAAGAACAAATCCCATTCCTGAGTTCCCAGGCTGCAAAGATGCATCACATCTACTTAGCTCTTTAACCATTACAATGAGGCCTCACCTGGCGCCAACCTGTCTTTAGCCTAATTAAAAATTAAGACTTTTGGCCTCGGTGTGTTGTGACCAGCAGGCGCTGCTGCGTTTTCTAACAAAGAAAGAAGTTTGTTTACAAAAAAAGGTCCAATTTCTGCTGCAGCTGTTGTAGTCTATTACTGCGAATTTTACTACACGTTTTACTCCACTGCAGCACACACTGAGATCAACATCTGGACGGAGCTCTGTGGAGAGCCACACAGGCCTATGAATGTTCTGGGGGTTACAGTTCACTCTAACTGCGCTGTGAGTCAGTGCGCGCGCCGTGCATGCGTGTGAAGGATGACAGACGCTAATCGGACCAGAAAACACCTTGAAATGATAACATCTGATTGAAGTTTTGATTTTCAAATTTACTTACGGCTCTTTCACAACATCCAAATTATACCACAGAGCTTGATTTGGGTTGGATCTGAAGTGGCCTCTATTAGCCTACGGTCGGTCTCCAAAAGCGCAATGCCGCCTATTCAGTGATGACCGCGCGCCCGCAACTGGCCACCTCTGGGTGCCATTTGTGCGCCAGCGTCAACAAAACGGGCCGAAGGCAAACGTGTCGCCATCAGTAGCCACATTCAGGTTATCTGTAATTAGATCATTACTGGCGGACCATCAATCATAGTGGGAGTTTATGCTGAGAGGTTGGGATCCTCCAGAGCAGTCAGACCACTGGGTTTAGAAGAAGTTGTTATTAATGTTTGATTATATTGTCGAGGAGCGCAGCGCAGACAGATCGGCTGCAGTCAGCAGATTATTATTCCCTAATTTATTTGGTAGAAAACAGCCTGATGTTTGTCCTGCAACAGAAACACACTGCAGCCCGTGCGTTGAGCAATGGGAGCTCTGGTCTGCCTTTTAATAGTCCTGATTGTTTATTTGTCAAAGCGAAACAATGAGCTGATAGAGCGACACTTGTCAGTTTACAGTGCGTGTCGTTATTCATACACACAATGATCACCATATCGCCATGCACTTTTCAAACTGAGGAAACAGTAACTGGGCAGGCCCGCGTTGGATGGCAAATGTTTATTCAGCTCAGTAGATATCCGAGGTATACATTGTGTGGGTGCGTGTGTGTGTAAGCGCACCCAGCTGCGCCGCGCTGGACACATTTCAAACATGCCTGCACGAATAAAAGGCCCATTTTACTCCTAAAGAGCAAAGCGCTGCACTGCGCGCTCCCGACAACTGAAAAAAAGAAATTGAACGCTGCAAAAAATGTCTGCGTAAACCAGCCGTTCAGTTTAATTCTTGAGCTGTGTGAGTCTGTTAACAATGTACAACTCTAACGTGTAAATTCACAAACTGGAATAGTGTGTTTTGTTCAGATCGGACGCCTTTAACGTTTTTACTCCACCTTCATTTGACTGAATACACTTGTTGATTTGCATGTGACAAATCCAAACGTCTGATAAATGAATAGCAACTTTTTAAAAAAAAAAAAAAAAAAAAATCTGTTTTAGCCTGACGTCAGACTTGTTTGGGTGGATGTTTTCTTGCAGCGGGCAGGCTTAGTGGGTGGGACTCGCTCATTTTGGGGAGGTTAAACACAGCAGATGGGTGGGTCTCATGTGTGGGTTGGAGAGCCGGAGCTTCCTGTCGGTCACAGCGGGCAGAAGCTTTCCCCTGCAGCGGAGAGAAGGAGAGCGCACTGGGCCGTCACTGCTGTAGAGGAAGGAAAGGGGGCTGTGTGGTTTTTTTCTTCCCTCTAAGTCTTTTCTTCGTGGAAGAACAAAACTCTCGTGGAAGTTCTCCCTGTATGATTCATCCTCTCATGTCGTGGTGTGTGTCTGGCAGCGGGTGGATTTTTAGCTGTTGAGGGAAGCTTTGTGCACCCCAAGGATTCACCCCGTTTCCTCTTTGTACGCATCCTTCTCTTCAAGGTGGGATGAATTTGGACAGAATCGCAGAGGCAGTGAGAGCACCGCCGCCCCGCGACGTGGCCCCCGCGTTTCATTTACCGAGAACTTCAAACAGCAGTCGAGAAACTTTAGAGAACTCAAGCAGCGAGTCTTCAGACACAGAGTTGGCAGGTACACAGTCAGAGTGCTTTTAGCAACTCGATTCCTTCTTCTGAGTGCAATAACAGTTTATTTTGCGGTGGGCTGTCACAGAGGCATCTCGGCAGTGTAACGCCACGGGGGAAAGGAGACAATATTTTGCTTAACTTGTGTCCCAGTGTTTGCTTATTCTCACTGCAATGACGATTTATTTCCGTGTGTGACGATGCAACATGCACATGGATAAAATGCACCTAAACACATTTGCAGTAAATCTTAGTTTGGTGTGTTTCTGCTCTCCAGTTTTATGCGCATAAATACATCATAACAGAGGAAATAGTCCAGTTTTTGGTGCAGTTACACCCCATTTCTGTTTATTGCGCTGGCTGAACCAAACACTTGGCAGGATCCCGAGGGCTGTCAGGGAAAAATGTGCAGAGCAGCCTGGCTTGCTGTCAGTAAATGCATTAAAACAAACTATAAATATTGAGCCCATCCACCAATCTAAACTGAAAGCCAGAAGGTCTCTATTAACAATTCTTGGAGAAGCTTTTTGTTTTTCAACTTGGCCACATTTTAAGAAAAAAATTCTCCTCTGTCTCACTCCATATGAGGAAGAAATAGCAAACATGGTTGAATGTCATTTATTTCCTTTGTTGAAATTATTTATGGGGCTTGGATTAAATATGATGTTGTGGCTTTAAGATTTAGGTTGCTTTTTATTTTTGGCAAACATTTAAATGACTATTCCCCCTTTTTGTGTTTAACCTTTGCACGTGTTGACCTTTTAGTTTAATGATGCAATGTTGTGAGAACACGAATGCAAGATGGCAGTTGGGAGATAAGAGTGGCCAGTCGTAAAGAAAGTAATATTGATCTGTCAGCGTAAAGTGAGGCACATCTAAGTGTGTTTGACAGAATCGATACAAAACTCTCAGACATGTTTGTAAATATTTGGCTTTAATCTGTCACTTCTCTTCTGAGGCTTATTTTTCATGAACAGCTCTGTAAATAATTTATTTATAGCCGTGGTGTTGCTTATTTCATTCTGACAGGCCGTTTCTTTTATAGCTGACACAAAGCTTTCGTTTTTGTCTTTTTTTTGTTTGCACGTTGGTGCGCCTAATTTCAGTCTAAAACGTTTTACTTTTAAGGTGAAAATGCTCATTTTTAAAAAATGCAAAAATGCCCCTTGTGTGCATGTTATTCAAAGCACTATATCTGTAACTTACAATGACTTCGACCCGATTCATGACCCACAGAAAAGGAGAGGAACGCTGAACACAGAAGCGATGACGGGAACGCGGATGATCCCAAGAAGAAGAAGCAGCGGCGACAGCGGACTCACTTCACCAGCCAGCAGCTGCAGGAGCTGGAAGCCACTTTCCAAAGGAACCGCTACCCGGACATGAGCACCAGGGAGGAGATCGCCGTGTGGACCAACCTGACCGAGGCCAGAGTCCGGGTAAGAGGCCAGCCGGCCGTGCGTAATGTGTGCGTAAAGATGATTTGACAAAGAAATAACAGCATTTGTGGGTGAGAGAAGTCTAAAGCAGTTACCTAAATAAATGACACAACTCAAATACTTATGAAACAAAGAAATAATGAAACTAGATACTTAAATCATTAAGAAAATTAACAAAGCAAAGATTAATTCTAACACTAAAAAAATAAAAAAACTCCTAAAAAAAAATAGGAATTTATGGCTTAATGTCAGGGTCACAATTACGTCTTGCTCCAATTAACATTTGGATGCAAAATTGACCACTGCTTTGCCTAAACCTGAGCTATTTTGAAAGACACAGTATAAAACTATCCATTGATGACGTCAACACAGACTCAATCTCCCAGTATTTCCTTTTAATATCAGGACAAAGTCCTTATCATATATCATATTAAGGTCTACGCAGTGTCACTTTTCCCCGTGCGCCTTTCCTCCTTGGTGCTACGCTGCATGAAAAAGTGAAAATCCAGCCTTATAACACTCCATGTAAATTACTGCAGTGACTTTTAACAGCTCAGACGGCTAGAAATAAAGTGTGGTATAATTCAGAGACACGCTGCAGAAAATCCGCTCACAAAAAAAAAAGCTGGGAGATTTTCTAGCGTTAACACATATTAAGTTGCAGTCATCCCTGACTGCTGCGGTGCATCCAAAACTTAAGTCTTCCAATATTAAAACACGTGCGTAATTCTCAACACCGCGCGCATTTCTGACACACGCAGGACCAAAACGGCACGTTCGTGTCGACACATCTCATGTTGAAAATTTAGCAGAAATGCAAGCTGTCGTTAAGTATTTGGATCTGTTGGAAATGACATCTCTTTTTTTGAGTGTGTATCCGCGCTGCTAATGGAGCCAATGGAGGATTTGTCTTTTGATGACATCATCACCAGTCTGGACCCTTATTTGTCCTCGTGGAGGAGACGCTTCAGGCAGCTAAATCTACCTGGAGCTGTGCGATGAATAGGAACAGCATGTGATTATTTTTATTCAGGGATGATGTTTAAGCATCAGGACAAT
Organism: Epinephelus lanceolatus; assembly: GCF_041903045.1. Classification (NCBI taxonomy): domain Eukaryota; kingdom Metazoa; phylum Chordata; class Actinopteri; order Perciformes; family Serranidae; genus Epinephelus; species Epinephelus lanceolatus. Next base: position 38,439,176 of record NC_135744.1, on the reverse strand, counting down.
ACATTTAACAACGTGGGGGGGATATTTGATAAATATCAGTCTCATATAACCTACTTTAATCTGTAGTAATCCTTGTATTTGAATTCTTATAATAGCTCCCCTTTAAAGTAGAAAATAACCGACCCCATAAGCTGCTTTTTTTCCTCCGGGTGAGTAAAACATGTTGGATTCATCACTATACGCGGTTGGTTTTTACACATAGGTATTCACGCTGGCTGCCCTTTTCTCTGAGGAAAAAAAAAGCGGATGCAAGAAGCGTGTGTTAAACACAAAACAATTGCAGTTGGTTTTCATTTACAGCAACTGGCGCCTGGCGGCCCGTCCTTGCAAAATCCACCGTCTCAAATTGCATTAAAAAAATGCATACAGCTATTTAAAGTGCAGAGGGAAAACTTTTTCATACGAAAAAGTCTCAGAACAAGTTTAGAGTGTTGGATTTATAGAGCCAGACAGGGTGCATTTCAAACAGTGCAGTCTTTTATTTTGGCGGGGTCAAAAGAAAACATTGTAAAGCGCGTGGCGTCACACAGCACAGCCGGAATATTTCTGATTCATATCTGAGCGTTTATTAAAATGTTTTGACATTTCAAAGTGTCGGGACTTGACCTTTTAAGGTCATCAGCGTTCAGGTGAGATTGGCAGATAATATATAGAGGCTGAATGATATGTGTGGGCTCAGCTTTTGTTTTTAAACGTCTTTTATCCAGCTCTAACGAGGCTTCTCTTTAACATGCCACAATTAAACAACCAAAGTTTTTTTCCCCGCTTTGTGCAGGAAACTGAAGCCTCACATTGCTTGTTTCCTCCTCAGCTCCGCGTCTCATCGCTCATGTCTTTGTGGACAATTTGTCCGCAGCACCCTGTTCCCTGCACCACTATAAATAGCCTCCGCGGGGCCGTCTGATGATCTCCACTTGTAAACTGTTTCTACTGTGAATTAAAAATGACTCGCAGAGTGCCGACTAACGGATATTTTGTCAGGTTTCGATAAGGCGTGAGGATATCCAGAGGCGCGTTTTCTGATTCATTTACAGTCATCTCCTGCGCCTGTTTGATTCATGCTGTAAACCTGTTGGTTTTATTTTTGGGATGTCTGACCTACATACTGATACATTCCATTGCTAGACGTGTAGTAATGCAAATTAAAACAAATACTCTGAATAATTAGTAGTTTGAACACACGCTTGGCTCTGGCTTTAGTCACACACACATTTATGTTGTTGCTATTGTTTATTTAGATGATGTCATTTTCTTTTTAAACAACAAACTTCATCTGACTCATTTGCTTTAACCCGTGTGCATTTTTAAAGGAATTAAATAGCAGAAAATAAATTCACTACAAGACGGATTTTCTCCTGCAGAATATTTCATTTAAAAATATATATATGCGATAATTGTGGACAAAAATGAGTCATTTAATTGTGTTTCTATCCTTACACACACTCATCAGAGCTCATGCAACACCTCCTGCGTAATTAACAACTCAAAATGAATTCAAATATTATGCAAACAAAAGGCAGCAGTGAGTGTTTCACCTCCCACTGCAGCCATATTCACTTTTGGTTATTTGGAGCAAATTCAAGGTGAATTTTACTGGATGAATTCAAACTTTAAGTCTGTAAAGTATTGAGACTGCAGCAGCTGCTCATCTAATTTATCCCGGTGCAGAAAAAACGAACTGATTATGAGGATTTTTAGGAAAAAAACAATAACGATAAGTCCAGTTTGAGATATTCACTGAGGGGAAGAAATAAAACAGCTCTGATATAATTCCCATTTTAAAACTGCCACATTTCACTTGGAAAAAAAGTGTAATTTTCTGTATTAGAAAGGCAACATTTTATGACCATAAAACATTTGTATGGAGACTATGACGGAAAAAAATTAAACCTCTGTGTGTGTGTGTTCCACAAATGAGCAAAACTGAGACTGGGCCTTTTTTCTGTGTTTACAAATTGTTGTAAACAAATCTTTTGGGTTTCTAAAAGTGTACAGAAATTTTATTCCATTAGTATTTAATACAATTTATCATATTTAGAGAAAACAGCACAGCATTATTATTATTATTATTATTATTATTATTATTATTATTATTATTAATGGAAGGTTGGATTTTATTACAACATAAAATAATGCCACATAGCTTGCTGGTGAAATGTGGAGATTTTGGGGCTACAAGAGAAAAAGTTAAAGAAGTGTACTTAATTTTATGGCAGAAATAAAATCAAGAAGTGTTTGACTATTCCGGGGCCCCGCTCACTCCTCGGGTGACTCAGCTCCTTAGTGTCCACAGTGCTCACACCGTGTCTGTGTGTGTGTGTGTGTGTGTGTGTGTGTGTCCTCCAGGTGTGGTTCAAAAACCGCCGGGCCAAGTGGAGGAAGCGCGAGCGGAACCAGCAGATGGACCTGTGCAAGAACAGCTACCTGCCGCAGTTCAGCGGCCTCATGCAGCCTTATGACGACATGTACCCGGCTTACACCTACAACAACTGGACCAACAAGGGCCTCACCCCGGCGCCGCTGTCCACCAAGAACTTCACCTTCTTCAACTCCATGAGCCCCCTCACCTCTCAGTCCATGTTCTCTGCGCCCAACTCCATCTCCTCCATGACCATGGCCTCCGGGATGGGTCACTCCGCCGTGCCGGGGATGCCCACCCCGGGCCTTAACAACATCAGCAACCTGAACGGGATCGGCACGTCCGGCATTAACTCAGCAATGTCGTCGTCCGCGTGTCCGTACGGGCCTCCCGGCTCTCCGTACAGCGTTTACCGGGACACTTGCAACTCTAGCCTGGCCACGCTCAGACTGAAATCCAAACAGCATCCAACTTTTGGATACAGCGGCCTGCAGAGCCCCGGCTCGAGTCTGAACGCCTGTCAGTACAACAGCTGACGGGCCAGACGCGCGGCCTGAATGTTACAGTTATAAATAAATATATATGTGATAAACGGACACGGTGTCAGAGCTTACAGGCTACCTGCGGATGGGAAAAAAAAAATCAAAGACAACTAAACTGGATTAGTTGCAATCATTTTTCAAAAAAGAAAAAAAAGAAAAATGGATTATGCGGGTTATATGTGTGTTTACCAATGAACTTGCACAGCAATTGAAATGTCCAGGTTTTTTGGATTTTTTTTTTTAAATGATGAAGACGTGTTACATTGCTGCATTGTACATATATAAATGTAAATATATACAGGCCTAACATATGAAACAGACAATGGGATTTTTTTTCTTTTTTTTGTGCTTGCTTGCTTTTGAAGACTGGCTGGGAAGGGTTCTCGACCTCAACAAGGATTTGCAAGAAGAAAAAAAATAAAGTGTCGAGTTTATCATGAATCCAGACTCAATAAGAGAAAAGAAATCTAGCCTATATTGTAGATATTTTATACTGCTTCTGTGTGCTTTCTATTTACCGTCTATGCAGGGTGCCACCGGCCCGTTTCACCCCATGACGCCTCCCGTTCAGTGACTCTGAAATGTTTTTTTGTTTGTTTTGCATTTTTGTTTGCTGAAATAGAAAACCCCGCATGTTTAAACTTGAGTGCAACGTGTTTTGTACGATAATGTAAGACTTTGCAGAAGTAAGTTCATTAGCCTAAACTGTATACAAAAGGTGATTCAAAGTCCTCATGTGTTTATGGTAACATGTTTGTTTGAATAAACTCCAGGAAAAGAGAGGTTTATTTCAAGTATGTTTTAGAGGAGTCTTTGTTTAACGAGACAAACCGCAGCTTCCCCCCCCCCCACCCTCCCCCAAAAAGGGGAGCAAAATGAAGACCTTGGCTAAATCTCCGTGGCCTATTGATCCGCTCACTTTAAAGGGATTATCTAAAAAATATTAAGATTTCGCAGGATTAATGGGACAAGCCTGTAGTTATCTGGGCTTTAACCTCCATGTTTTATTTTTTACTTTGCTCATTTTGAAGCTTACTCCTGCATTACTGATTCTTCCTCACTTTATTGCACATCTAATTGCACTTTCTCAGCAGAGGGAACTAAATCCACCGGCGTTTTTACGCATCTTATAAATTTCCGGGCTTTAATATCTACATTTCTAGGAATTAACAGGATCTCTGTGTAAAACCTTAGTTATTATTATGCGCTATTGTTATTGGGTCAGTACATAGTCCTGCATCCGTTTTGTTTTGTAATATAAGTGCAAATAGATTTATTTTTTACGGATTTTTTTGCTCTCATTTTAACACAAGATTTAATTTAGAGGCACTCAGACTGAGGTTTGGCACGCGCCTTCACCTATGCATACAAGCCTATAACAGACTCCTGTTTAATGGAACATGGTGCTTGTCCTCCTCAGGTATATCCAACTTGTATATTTTACACTAATCGCAGAAAAAAGGTAAACATATGCGAGTTAAAGCCACTTTATTCTGCTTTTTTTACTTGCACAAATGCGAAACTCCGAAACAGACTGAGTGCCAAAATACGTCCAACACCTCCTAGAACAAAACGCATCTTTCTTTGGCGACAACTCCGCGCCAAGTCTGTCCACGCGCAAACAAAATGAATTCAATCAATACCATATCTTCTTTCCTGACACCTGCAGAGATCCCCATATCTATATTACTCAGAGCTCAGACTGATATTAGCGCGCAGCAGAAATGAAGCAGTAATGAGTGTGTGTTTTAACTGATAGTGCTCTGTGCGGGGAGGATGTTGGGATTAGAGGCAACACTTGAATAAACTCTCCAATGTAAAACAGGCTTTTAATGACTAATAAAAACAGCCTAATGACACTTGAATTATATGACACTGATTTAGACCTACAGTTACAAGTCAGCAAACCCTATTATGTAAACCACTGTCTGCAGACATAGTGAGTTTAACGTTTTAATTTTTGACACACAGATTCCTCCAATATACCCATTGTTGCGCTATATAGGGCAGTTAAAAGTCGTTTATCTTGACCTTATGGTGCCTGTTTGTATCAGATCTCAACACTCAAAGTGAGTCTCTCTTGACCTTATGGTGGCTTTAAAATAATTGATCTCTTATCTTGACTATTGAAAGTGAGTTTACAGAGTCCCAAAATATGTTAGAATGGCTTTCTGGTAACTTCCTGTACTTCTATATTATTCCTAAAATATTTCATCTTGACTTTTAGTGTGTCTCTGATACTATAAAGTTTATGTTAAAATATGGAGCCTTTTTTTTTTTTTTTTTTTAGAAAAATTATATTCCTATGATAATATATCTTGACTTGTAGTGTGTGTGAGTGTGATACTCTAAAGTGAGTTTATGTTATATGTCTTTATGGAAACAAATCTATTCCTATAATATTTCACACAGTGTGTCTGACACTCAAAAGGTAACTTTTTGGATCTTATGTAGGCTTTTTGGTAATTGTACTCTTTAATATTTCAATAAGATATTAAGGCACCGGTTAGAAAAAGAAGTCTCCTATAGGGATTATAATTTAATATTTTTCCCTAACATTTAGCATGTATTTCCCTCAGATGGCACTTTAATATTCCTATAACATTTTTACCAGTGTGTGTCAATCTGGTTTTCTTATGGTGGCTATTTTGTAGTCATCTTCTTCTAGTCCTACCTCAATAATTCATATGGGCTAATATTTTATTTTGACCTGTATTATTTTATCCCTCTAATATTTTCCATAGTGTTTCTGACACTCAAAAGTTTCATGTCATTGTCGTGTTTTGTTTGTGAATTTATCTCCTATAATATTCCTATATATTTTTACCTTCACGTGAGGAGCCTGTAACGCCTAAGGTGATTTTATGTAGACCCTAGCTGCGTTTGGGGGATTTTATATCCCACACACGATAAATATAATATCATAATAATACAATATGATCATATAGGGTGATAATATTTTCGTACCTTTTATTCGACACACTGCTGTTGCTATTTCTGCAACACTAAGCCCGTCACCGGCTCACTGAAGCCCCATTGTCGTTGAGGTTCACCATTCATGACAAGTCACAACAGTAACATCAGCAGCGCGCGCGGCTTCGAATTCTTTCCTTGGGCGCGCCCACGTGCACGGAAGGGCAGAGCGTTTACTCAGGGCGGGCATGCGCACCGGCTGTAATTTCAACTGTCCGCTTTGATTTGGAAATGTTTGACGAGAGGACAAAGCGCACTGGAGGCGCATAGTGATTCGTAACAAAAACAAAGCGCGCACGCCGTAGTAAATGTTACCCATAATACTCGTTTCCGGTTATAAATAAGAGCGCGCGGCACCGTGAACGCGCCTGAACCTGGAGGGCAAAGTTCAACACGCCGCTTTATTGCCGGTAAATATTTGAACTAGTGTGTCTCTAGTTCCCACTTCTCCTGGATTATTAGAGATGCAGTGTATGAATAGGTTTAAATAGAATACAATCTGCGACATGTAATCACGTGTGTTGTGTTGATGAGCCTGTGTGTGTGTGTGTGTGTGTGTTGAAGGGTGCAAGTCAGGATTATTTTGCTCACATACAACTGACTTGATTGAGTACACAGAGGTAATATCATGTGTTTCCTATGAAGTTCAGCTCTTTCTCTCTCATGCATACACACACACACACACCACTGATACAGAGTGTAAAAAAATTTAAGGTGAAAAAAGAGAAGTTGTACAATAAACTAACCAGCAGCTATTTTGATAATCAGATAACCCTAATTGAAACAAATGGCAAACATTCAGATGTTGAAGATTTGCTGATCTTCTCTGGTTCTCTTGTTGGACCAAAAAAATAAATAAATAAATATAAACAGTTTTTGACGATCTTGGTCTCTCGGAAATTAGAATGGCTATTTTTCCACCGATTTCTGCCATTTAATAATAAAAAAAGATTAATTGATAACTTGAGGAAATAATTAGGAGATTCATCATTAAAGAAAATAATCTGCAGCGCCACAATTTAAGGTTACAGCATCATGATGGGAGGACTGCAGTCACACTGGCCTCACGATCACAGCAATTTAACTGAAATCAAGACAGCTTGATGAGAAAATAATGAAGGAATTAAAAAATCTCACAGAGATTTTATTATTAGTCTTGTAACTCAAAGAAAACTCAGCTAGCAAGCTTAGGTTTTAACTACTCCATTATATTTCATTTTGTATTTCTATTTTTGAAATAACAATACTAGCTTTCTAGGAGGCCTCTTTAGAAGTGTGTTCCTCCTGACATCAGTGTACTGAGGCAAGTCTGAATTATCAGCTGGGCAAAGCAGGCAACTGCCCGAAAGTCGCAAACTGTACCTGGATTTTGGAAATTTGATTAACTGCAAATTTGTTTTTTGTTTTTTATTTTACAAATTTGCACCACTGAATGAAAACTATAAGGCTGGTCCTACATTATTATTATAAATGTAGTCTTGAGACTTTTATATTTTATAATTTGCATTGTGCTCACATGTTGCTGCACATTCCTCATTAAAATTGTTTTTGGTGAATAAAATGATGGCAAACTAACCCACTCTGAAGCTGAGAGCATTGAGACACGCTAAATCGGGCGTTGGTCAATGTGGTGCCGTCAGTGAGCATCTATCCCCCTCTTTTAAATGTCTCCCACACCCTCGTAGAACCTTATCTTTTTCAGCCGATTCCGCATGTTGAGATAGCGTCAAAGATGGTGGAGCCCATCCATAAATGAAATCAATCTGATTGGCAGTTCAGCTCAGCGCACAAGAAGAGAAGTGGAAGTGAGGAATGTAAACAAAATGGCTTAAGTCAAGAGGCAATCAAAACAGACTTGATTTTTTAGGTAGGCCTACGATTATTTTTTAGCCATTTAGCACTTTAGCAGAAACAGTTCATAATTGTTTGGGTTATTGTTTGCTGACACACTGGAAATATGCTTTGTTTTTCCAACACTGCCGACTGCCCAACCAGCCTTGAATCTGAGAGGCCGTTTACACGTTGCCGGCTATTTTCATAAACGGACATTTCACCGTCTCCGTTTTCAAAAAATTCTTCGTTTACACTTACCCATGTATATATACACAAGAGCATGCCAAACCTGTAGGTGGCAGTGTAACGAGAAGCTCAAGCCTTCCATGTATCCATTGTTACCATAGCAACATAGGTCGCACTTTTGACACAGGTGCAAGTTCCGGCGCATACTGTGACGTCGGCTGCCTATAACTCCGTCTATCTTCGTTTATCTCAGTTTACATGCAAACGCGCAACCGGAGTTTTCCAAAATCTCCACTCTGGCTGGAGTTTTTAGAAAGATTCGTTTTCAGAGGAGAAATCTCCGTTTGCATGTAAACGAAGGGCACAAACGAAGGAAGATGTCTCCATTTATCAAAATCACCGTGTACGTGTAAACGGCCTCTGAGCTGTCGCCCTTCAGACTACTGCCCCCTGCTGGTATGGAGAGTTATGTCCTCTCAGCAGCCATAGACATGCTAGTGGGCCTTTGGCTGTAGTCTTTGCAGTGTGTTCAAGTCAGCCTTTGTCACCACTAGTTATTTGATTTTGGTTTGGTGTGTCTGGGCTTTAAGGTGTTGGAGTCAATGGGGGCCCAACAGCATGTCTTTTGCCCTGAGGCCCTCTAAGAGGTTAATACGGCCATGGCTGAGGTAGTGGGCTATAATGAAACTCAAATAAATAAACAGAGAGTCAAATCATATTTGCGAGAATGCTTAATGCTTGCATAAAGGATGCAGCACCTACCCTGCTTTCAAAAATTAAAGATGTCTTCATTAGGGTGATACAGCATTTAGCCACAGCGACATATTTCATCAAAGTGTTTGATAGGCACAATTTAGCAAAATTCCACCATGGCATAATTAAAAGGCAGAAACGTGTATTTGAAGCCATGATTTGGATGTCACTACATTTCTGTGGCTGACAGCTGAATAGTCTCTACAACCCCGCCCATCTGGTGTACCCTAATTAACAAAACAAGCACCGCTAAACCGAAGCCCTCCCTCAGCTGACAACAGTGCTGTTCAGCTTCTGTTAGTTTTCTGCTGCTGCTGCTGCTGCCAGCTCCCTGCAGCAGCTCATCTGATCCTGAAACCTGCACTACAGCTGCTGCATCCTGTAAACACATCAAGTCCCTGTTTAGATCCGAACCTGTAGTTTATTCAGAGGCACCACCTAGACTCTATAATATAACAATACTAAGCCTGTAATCAAACAATAGCAGCAGGGGTCTATTAGGACAGCACCAGACTGCAGAGTGACGTTTATCTCTCTGGGTGTAAAGGCAGCTGCTGCACCCCGAAAACAAGACAGCAGCCCACACAGATCAGGTGTGTGTGCTTTACATTACTGCTGACCATTTTCTACAGCATACCAGTTGGTTTTGAGTATTATTGATGTGTTTTCAGTCTTCCAGGGAGCCATTTTGTTTCCATTAATTTATATGGTTTGAAAATCAAAACTACCAGTGTATGTCTACTTATTTATAGATATATAGACCATATTTTCAGTGTGTTTCAAGTCCTTGCAGATTGATTTTAATACCATACTGATATCAATCAAAAGTAATGGCTGCTTGGAGTTGGGGACAAGTACCTTCAGTACAAATGCTTTGAAAAAAATGGTTGACAGTGCAGCTGCACAATGTCATCCTGAAGGACATAATCATCGTTTTTCCAGTCTCGTGGAGGTTTTTAAAAACTCAGACTTGCAGAGAACAAAAAAACACCTTCAACAGGAAAGTGCACCAACACGCTGAATCCTGAACTGCTGCTCACATGTGATTGCTTTTGGATTAATGTTGCCATGAAACTCGCATCACAAACAGTAACTCAAGATGTTGCATGTTTTGCTTTTGCTTCTTTCAGACGCAGTTTTGGATTATTGTATCTCACCATTTCAGTTCTCACTGAGCAGACACCACACACCATGAAGTCACTGTTTGGTTCTCTGTCTCGCGTTGTGTGTGTCACTGCGGTGCAAGCCAACCACGGCTCAACCAAACTGTCGTGGGTTGTAAACTTATGGCAACTGCCACAGGTGAGTGACACAAGACTGACCAATTCTGACTTAAATATTTAAATACAAGCCCCATATACCACAAGTTGCATGCCTCTGGATGCGTATTTTCCTAATTTAAAGGCCAGTACAGTATATAATGCTGCATTGAGTATAATGTAAGCTAAAAACAACATATTGCATTACAAATATAGCAAGAAGGTGCAGTAAGAGCTGAACATTTACAGCTTCCAAGAATCTGACTTGATCATGAGATGGCCAAAAGTATGTGGACACTGTGTCCATTCCTTTCTTTTCTTTTCTTTTCTCCGGGGCTAATTTTTCATATTTTGGAGCTATTGGCAACTTTATCCTAATCATGGAAATCTCAATGCTACAGCACACAGCAACAGTTTAGAGCAGAGCTTTTCCTGTTACAACATGACCTGCAAAAAGCCAGGTCCATAAGGAGTATTTTCCCAGTTTGGCGTGGAAGAACTTCCAGCCAGGTTCCAAAATCCAGTGGAAAGTCTTCCCAGAGAAGTGGAGCCCAATCTAGCAGTACAATAATGACCATGGTTTTGGAACAAGAGGTTCAACAGCTATAAGGCTGTAAAGTTTCAGGGTCCACAGACTTTGTTCGGTCTTGGCCACGCATGCATTGATACATGTATCATACCATACATCAAAACCATTCGCATGAAAGGCTTATTTCCCGTAAGCACATAATGGATACACTGCAATTCAGTGGTATAATTTTCTATACCAGATTATTCTGCCTGAGTGAAGTGCATTTTAGACAGATTAGTCATCTTAATAGTCATTTTTGAGGACGTAGTTGGCAGTGCTGTTAATTTGTGTTGTATAGAGAGACTGTTTAATAGGATTAAACATAGTATTTGGATGAATATAGTACTTTTTACGGGTGTCATCAGAGTTAAAAGTGTCAATATTTGTAATCATGATGAAGTAAAATCCTCATTTGTACTCATTTGTATTTGTACTCTTGTAATCAAAATTTATCTGAAACTAAATCCAGAGATTGATATAAAAATAGTTTTCTGAAAGAAAAAAAAAAAAAGATCAACCCATATCAGTTTCAGACTTAAAATAACTAACCACACCCACTTCTGGTTCAGACTCCGTCCATTCCAAGAACAGATGTGAATACAGATAATTTAGTTGGTTGCACAGATACAGATACAGATAATGGTGTACTCACTAGTCCCCATTTAAACCTAAAGTCATCCTGTGAGAGCTTTTATTTCTGTGTAAAAATAGCTGGTGTTGGTGTCAGTGGCATCTTTAAAATTCCTACAAGTGCTGCAAAAGAGATTATTAATTTTACCTGTTCAACTTCAGCAAGAATTTCCCTTATTCACAAATTTCATAGGGCTGGGTCTCATGTCTTTCATGTGATAAGTGACACACACTTTATCCATGTCTGCTGGACATTCTCAGTCATTCCCAAACCTTAGACTCTCTGAGTTTTATATTTGGTCCTGTGAACACAGATGAATTATTTTATTTGAGAGGTGAAGTATTTGCTGTCCGTATTTGTAACCACAAGTCACAACTAGGTGAATACAACCATACACTGAAGTGATTGTAGCACGAACACAGTGTTCCATCTTGCATTTCACACCAAGATCCATTTAAAGATCTACCAATTTTACAGTGGTCAACTCCACTGGCAGACACACATACTCAGCAGCACATGACTAAGCTTTCATCAAATTAAAGGAGACATTTTTCAATTCAGCACTACTCAGACCCACAAAGCAGCTCTGATTTCACTGGAATCCCTTGATTTTAGAAGAATTATGTTGTGATGCTCTCAAACAAAACAGAGCAGAGCACATGAGGTGAGTAAAGCCTCATGTCAGGTGTGAGGGCAAAACAGCCTCACCTCATGTTTCCCATAGCCTTTTCATTTACAGAATGTACCAGCATCACTGTCACATGATATTTAACCATTTTGATACATTAGCAGACAGAAAAAAACAAAACAAAAAAAGAACACATACTTATTTTAAAACACGGAGGCCTGTTGTCCAATGCTATACTAACAAGCTACGTCAGTGACAACTTTAGCAACTGTTGCTTGGATGTGGGAAGTGATTGTTCTATTGCAGACAAAACATCTCTATGCACCGTGTGCGTTAATGTTTGTTTGTGCAACACAGGAGGATTCATCAAACTGCAGTTCTTGGCAGCCATGGAAGTCAGTGCTACACAAAGTATGAAACAAACCACCAGGTGGGCCACAACTACAAAATGGTAGGTTTGTTGTCAGTGTTCAATAGTAAGCTAAGTGTTGCTTTCATTCTTGCAATATCAATGAATGCAATGTCTTACCTTTGTTACTGATGTTCTTTTTGGTTCTCTCCAGCAAAAGGATCTGAGAAGAATCTCATATCTTTGTATACTTCCTGGTTCAACCATGTTTGAAAAAAGGAGGTGGAAGACACATGTTTGTTTGTTTGTTTTTTAAGGAGTTTTTTAAAAGCTGGTAGTTAAATATATATTTAACACTGTAATTTCTTGGCTATTTGTGAAGAAAACTGTAAAACTGGTAATATCTCTGTGGCCTAATTGTCTGTCTGTGTATGTTTATGGTAAGCTCCCCCACTGGTGGTATAGTCCGCTCCAGTAAGTTACTTGGAGGGAATATAAGGGGTGGTGGTATGAGGTGTTGGAGGGCTGTGCCACACTCCAGTCCAGTGGGTGGCGGTAATGCCTCTATAAACTGGTTTGCCACCTGCCAATAAAACCCAAAGAAGAAGACGTGGGACGATTTCTGTGTCAGCACTCACAAGCATCAATGAACAAGTACATCCAGTCGTCGTACTTGTGAGATCATGTTCACCATTTCAAGAATAGTTAAAGAACAGAATAGTAAATCAAGTAAAAATGTCACATTCATATGGGCCCCTGTACATTTTGGGAATGAGAGAGAAGACAAACTGACAAGTGATCAAAAAATGAAATGTTGAAATTCATACTGAATGTTTGCAGCTGGAGATGAAAAGCATAGTGTGGAGAAAATAGAGTAGCAGTGGCAGCAGTGAGGAGAACACTGTAAAAGGAGCAGGTCATCTCTCTCCAAATAGAGCATGTATGATGAGAAGTAGGGAAACAAAGGGGGGAAGAGCACTTAATAATAAGCAGACATTTTTTCATTGTGGTGAGACAGATTATTGTGATGATGTATATCCATATAATATGCAGAAAATGTACAGTAGATAGCCAGGATATGATTCCACAGTTGCAGAAATAGGGTGAGTAGACACCAGAGAGTGTGGAGGTAGTGTGGCCTGATCTATCATATTCCTCTGTGCCATAGAAAATTGCACTGGCTGACATGTTCCTTCATTACTATGAACACTTTGCACTGTAGTTTATTTGAGTCACTCCCATATTTACAGCCTGGCTGCTGGAAATACATAGTAGAGCTTGAACTGTGTATCAATCCACTGCTTAAAATAATCCCCCAAAATTTTGCCTATTCCAGTTTGAGTGACATGTGCTAAAAGATACAGTGCCCAGATGTTTCAGAAAATTACTCAGCCTTTTTTTTTTTTTTTTTTTATAAAAATGTATATTCACAAGCTTCATCTTCAGTAGGAACCGACAAATTGTGTCTATAGACAGAGTAGGGATGATGGATTAACACATTGTTGGATTTGGTCTTTTCATGGATTTAGTTGACAATAAGAAAAATGTAGAACTTTAAAGTATGAAATATGAACGTATGAAACAGGCTTGATGCTTTTCAGTGTATCTTTTGTACTGCATCCCCATGGTGAGGTGAGTATTCCTTAGTCTTAGGCAAACCCCGGAGATCTTGCCTCCGGAAGAAGAGCGGAAGAGCTGGCTGCAGTTGTTGCCAGGTTAAACCGTCCGTGTGGTGAACTAACGAGGCGGAACATAATTGGCGTCACTGCAAACTCTGAATCCATCGCAATGTTTCAGCATATTTACTGATATATAAATGGAAGTCGGAAACGGAAATTCGCCTCCTCCGCCCAAATCAAACCGGAATGCCAAAAAATCGGTGGTCTGTCCCCAGAGGCTGTATCGCCGTCTGCCGGAAGTCAGACGCCGAATACAGCCAAAGGGTTCCAAGAATGAGTATTCCTTAACTGCAGCATGGTCAAACAAGGCAATTTTACACTGAATAAAATAACAAAGTTACTATGTGAACGTAATTCCTGCAGCATGACCGGAAAGTATGCTGAATTATCTGTGTAACTCTTGTTGTTTCCAACAAAATGTTAGACAAAACACCAACACTTTGCTAAAATCCTCCTGGATAAGGGCATCAGCCAAATGTGTCAAACTGCCCAGTTGCTGCTTATTTTACTTCCTCTCTCCTCCAATATTTTACTGCATTTCATTCATTAACAATCTAAATCTAAATCTGATGAGCTGTATTTATCCGTGTTCAGCATAAACCCAAAGCTGAATATGTTATCTTGACAGATATTAACCACTATTACAAGCCAACATTTATGCTGTCCTGCAAAGAAACACACTTTGATTTACGGAGCTGAAGATTTATTCCAAAATACTGGATCACATTGTCAAAAGAGCATTAGGCCAATAACTGCATGCTGTAGCAAGCCAAAGTACAACAGCATGAATTACTATAATTATATGTGTCCTGAGAAAATGATGTAATTACCACCAAGACTCTGTCTCAGTACCGCAGTAATTCTGACAAAGCTGACACATGACAGTCATTTTGGGATTAGTGACGATGCTGAGTCGAACTGCAGTGACTTCACGGCCAAGTGTTTTTGTGTGTGTCTGTGCTTAAAACACACTAAGGAGAGCTGTGGGTGGCTGAGTAAAGAATGAAGCCTACTGTACGAAGCATCTGGTTCAGTATGCTTTATTTATTTTGAAGGAAGCCAATTATCCGACTTAACTCATCAAAACTTCTGAGCAGCAGTGGTGTGTACTTCATGGGTAGGGATGAAAAATAAAAACCCTGAGCTTTAATGTCACTCTCTTTGAAACACCCACTTGGCATAGGGAATTCTGGGAGATGTAGGAAATTGCTACTGCAAACTGGGCATGGCAGAAAGTGGCTATACAAAAAAAAAATAATAGTGACAACTTGTGGAATGTGCTCTACATGTTCAAAAGTATGTGGACATGAGAACACTACATTCATATTTGATTGCTGAACATTTCATTAAAACTATGGGTATTTGTATGCTGTTAGAATAACCTCCACTCAACTACAGGCTCCAGAGTTTGGAACATGTCTGCAGGGATTCGCTCTCAGCTTTCCCACTCTCCCACTGATCCTGGGCGAAAAGGCCTGGCTCAGTCCAGTTCATCCCAAAGGTGTTGGATGGGGTTGAGGTCAAGGCTCTGTGCAGGTCAGTTGAGATCCTGACAAAACTGGCGCAGAGATTTTCTCATGGACCTGGTTTTGTCCACAGGAGCATTGTAATGTTAAAACAGGAAAGGGCCTTCCCCGAACTGTTACAAGATGTCAGTTGGTTCCTCCACTGCTTTGGTCCAGACTGAATTATCTCATTACCTGTCAGTTCAGTTTTATTTATATAGCCCAATATCTCAAATCACAATTTGCCTCAGGGGTTTCACAATCTGTACAACGTATGACACCCTCTGTCCTTGGACCCTCACAGCTAATAAGGAAAATCTCCCCCAAAAAAACATTTTACAGGGAAAAAATGGAAGAAACCTCAGGAAGAGCTATTGAGGAGAGCCTGGTCTCACTCCAAAGTCGACGAAATCCGGTGTTCGGGCAGTGACTTGCGGAATCAGAAACCTATGAATAAAGGCATCCTTCAATGTCGGCATGATTCATGGCCGGTTGCCTTTATAGTTTAACGGCGCCCAGCAGTGTCAGGGGGACATGCGGCGGAACAAGGACGAAAGTTAAGCCAGTGAATGTCCAAGTGAGGTGGGCGGGAAGGGGTGGTGGATGGGTCCAACAAACACGACTTTCGCCCAAGAGAGCGGTGTTTGCGTCCAGGAAGATTGTAAAGCCAAACCCTGTTCTTTTTCCTAAACCTAACCACATGTTTTTGTTGCCTAAACCCAACCATGTGTGTTTGTTGTTGAAGGAAAAAAAAATCAATTTGCGGTGTTCTACCAATGTAGTGCCCTTATTTTGAAAGAGACTGTATGAAAACGTTAAATCTCCTGTGAAAACTGAAGTGTATTTTAAAAGAAGACAATGCAGGTAACACCCAGAACTTGACACAGTGTCCCAGAACATCAACAACCAACACACCCAGGATACCTTGTACGCCATATGTGGATGTAAGTCCATGACCAAGCATGTCGGAGTGAGAATGTGTTGCTGAGGAAGGATCCTTCTCCCATGGACAGACAATTGTGCTACAGTAAATGTTAACACTAAGATGGTCAACATGGTCAACAGTATACCTGTGTAGCATTTACTTCAAAGCATCGCTGTGCCTAAGAACAGCCTCACAGAGCTGCTAGCATGGCTGTAACCTCTTGTATGGTCTTGTTAACAGTGTATATACGCTTACAGACAGAATCTGACACTACTAGACAGCCACATTACGAATTGTGGCTTCCAGAAGCGGAAAAAAAACATGTATCTCGAATTTTTTTACATTTTTTGAGATAAACTGAATAATTAAATGTCCCTTTATGGGCTGGGGAAATTCTTGTACTTCTTGCGTCAGAAAAACTCTTTAAAATCTCATTGGACTGTCTCAAAAATGGATTGCCACAAAGCTAAAAACAGTGTTTTCCTTAGCTCATGAAAAGTCGATGATTGTAATGGATGTCTGTGTTATGGAGCTTCTCTGTTCCTGGTACTTTACTTCACTCTGGAATCAACTTGACAACCATTACTGTGATCCCTCATATCCCACAGAAAATGTGTTTTCCTTTTCACAAAAAAAAGGACAACTGACAACTAGCCTTTTAAATGGGAGAAGACAGCGTGAAACTGCCATTTATCAGCAAAACAGAAAACAATATGTTTCTGTTCACACAGATGAGAGCAGCCGGTGATTGACCAGTAGTTACTGCCGCACCACATGGGAAATGTAGGACAAACGGGGTGCATTTGATCAAATAGGCTAACAAATGCCATACAAATGTCTCGGCATATGTTAAGCTCCTGGTTGCTTTTTGGCATCAAGCGCACACTGTGATTACTATCAGCGGTGTGTCTGCAGTGAATCCCACAACAGACGAGCCCACATGCTAAACGCTGGCCTGTGCACTCCCCCTGGAGACTCCAAAAGTAGACTTAAGTCAAGATTGACTTTCTATGACCTTGTTATCTTTATTTGGCAGTATCAGATTGCAACTACTGGTCCCCCAGCTCTTCCCCACATGGCCAGGGAGTGAAACTGTGATTCACACACTAGAGGAGAAATATGGGCCGCTATCACGCACAGCCGCTACTTGGAAAAAGCCCAGAAAGCCTCTCTCCTGCTTGTGGTTTCTTCTCTCACTCACTGATGAAACCCCCACTCCATCTCTCTCTTTACCCTTCTGCCGCTTTACACCGGGGAGAATTATTATTTTTCCATCTCAAGGTCTGCACAGAAAAAAGGGAAAAAGGCATCCCTCACCTGCCTTGTCCCACTCATCTATTCTCGACTCTATTCTTTTCCATTCTTCCCTCTCCGTCTGTCTTTTACTCCCCTCCACCTCTGCAATCTCTTATCCCCCCCCCCCCTCCACTGCCCTCCCCACTTTCTCAGCCTCTTCTTTCTTCCTCATTCCTTCCCTTGCCTGTCTCCCTCTGGTTCTACTGGTGTGTGAGTGTGTGTGTATGTGTGTGTCTGTGAGTGCAGGCTGTGGACTGCTGGCGGTGCAGAATTAGTAGGTGAAGCTGAAAACGGATTAGGGAGCCAGAATCCAGGGAGTTCACTAATGGGAGGGCTGGCTTGGCTGCCTGCTGCTTCTGGCCATCAGCTGAGGCCAATTATCTGAAGGGGCCACATCTGGCCTGGTCTGGCCCAGCTTGGCCTTGTAGGAACTGCTGTCTGGTCACTTAAAAGTCTCCCCATCCTCCTCCTGCTCCTCCTCAGAGGACAGATGATGGTGGCCAAGCAGTTAGAGAGGCTTGTAGGGCTGAAATGATCATTCAATTAATCCAGTAGTCAACTGACGGAAATTAATTAATCAACAAACACCATGATAATCATTTAAGTCATGTATCAAGGAACATTTTCAGACATTGACTGGTTCCAGCTCCCCACACGAACAGCCCCCAGGAAGTGAACCAGGCTTTGAAGCCAATTTTCATGGTGGACAAACAGTGTAAGTAAACCAACTTTTTTTCCCATTGACATACATGGTGCAAGAAAGATCTGAAAATTAGTGGATACATTTTTTTCTGAAATCACTAATTAGGGTCCGGGCAGCTAAGCTGCCAGGACACTATTGTAATCCTAGGTATTCTTCTTTCTTCTTCCAAGGAAATCATACTTCCCATGGGTGAAAACTCACCAAACTTTGCACAGAGGTCCAGTCTCATGCCAGATATCCTCAGCTGTAAACTCAAGCCAATAGTCCTGATGGTGGCGCTACAGCAAGCGTCTAAAGTTCAAAACTTTGAAAAGTCATAACAAATCAACCATACGTGCTACAACTTCACAACTTTCATCAAACTGTAGCCCCATTATGAAAGAAACTTTTGTACATTTAAACCTATTAAACATTATGAAGTTCATCACTCTGTTTTTTTCAAAAACTGTAAAACTTCTTAAACCTATCTCCTCCCACAATTTTTGCTCAATTGACACCAAACTTGCTACAGAGCATCTTCAGACTGTCCTACAAAAACTGTTTCTCAGATTTTTGATTTATCATAAATTGAGCCTACAGTGCATCAAAATGTTTGACTGTAAACGGTACTGTAAACATATACATGCAAATTCTTGCTAAATAAATCTTCAATGTTCATGAAAAAATGACAAAATTCTAGAGTCATGGTAGATGATGTGTGGCAAATTTCAGAATTTTATCTCAAAAACTGAATTTTTGACAGCATTTTGAATTTTGCTCTAATGTGAACAATTGGAGTCAATGTAAAAATGGTAATTTTAAACATCAGTTTTTCACTTATGGAGCAAATCAATCATTGTTACAAACAAATTACCAACATCTCCATGCTGTCTAGATGCAATATGTTTATTTTCAGATTTTTGTTTCGATAACTGTAGTTTTTACAGTGGTTTGAAATCTGCTTTTCCATGCATGGACGGCTACTAAACCTGCATGTCTGGCTTAGTCAATTTGTGAAGCTACACATGAATTGTCACTGACTAATTAGCTCAGTGAGATAGAGGTTGTGAGTTCAAGCCTCAGCTGATGCAAAAGGCAGATTGTGTTGCTAAATTCCTAAATGTCTTCCAATTCTTCTGCTTGTTGCTCAGAATTGCCTAAAAGAATGAAATATTTTGGCTTCACGCACCACCTAGTAATTATTATGAAAGGAGCCTGCCTCCAACACTGTATCCAGATCTCTTTATAGATCCATGATTACAGCCTGGCCTCACTCCCAACTCGTCAAATACCGACACTTGGACCTTGGCCCTTGGTGGCAGACACTGAAGCACAGAGGCGCTTTCAGTAGCAGTATCATACACACTGGGTGGCAGCAATTTAAGATGCTGTAAGCAAGTAGGAACCATAGGAACCATAAAGAGCAAGAACGTCTGCATAGGGTGGATCAAACAAACTCCAGACTTTCACCTTGGAGCCCGTTGTGTGTGTCCCATGTGAAATCAAAAGTCAATTGAGTTACTTTAATAACAACATGTATGTCACATGTCGTATGTCACGTGACATAGCATTATCTTAGTAACAACCGTAGTTATTTTCAGCAAAACTAACCGTGTACTTTAGTTGCCATAACTTTAAGGAAGTGAATCTAAAAACAATGTTTCACCTATGTTGAAAGGCCGTATGCATTTAACTGTACATTTTCTTTGAAAACAGAAGTGTATTTTGAAAAGGTACACTGCATGTAGCAAGAGTAAACTGATATGCCGTCCCTTAACGTCTAAAACTGACGCTGAAAGGGGAACCTTGAGCATCATACTTTGACATGTAGGGCCACTGACCAAATGTCAGAATTTGATGAGTTGGCATTAACCAAAAACACAAACGTAGAAGCAACAACGGAAGTGAGCGTCAACGGGCTGACTATTTTTGCTTTGTATAATTTTTCAAAACTGCATCTGCTGACACCTGAGCGTCAACTGTATCTAGAAAGAATAGTGCATCATCCTCTCATAGATCTAGTAGATTCAGTTATTTTGCCCAAATCAAGGACTTGACATCAAAATGCATAATAGTGTTTTTCTTTTTTGTTATGTTTTCTGGACCTACAGGAGGTGCACATTTTGGGAAATAGACCTATTCACAGAAGCATTAGATGATAAGATCAAACCTCTCTTACATCTGTCTGTAAAATATAAGGCTACAGCTGGCAGCCAAGTCTAAGAGAAGCTGTTAGCAAGTCCACCAAAGCAAGCTTTCTCCTTTAAACCACTCAGATTGTTTTACTTTGATTTCTTCCCTTTCCTGCCCCATTAATGTTCTTATGACCCCTCAGATGTATGTTATGACTCTCAGGTGTGAGTCGGAGCCTGAGGTTGGGAACCAGTGAACTAAACTACCTAAGTGTATATACAGTACTTGCTGCATGCTATTTTTACTGATTTACTTTTACTTCAATAGGATTTGGAATGCTGAACTTATATTTGTACTGCAGTAATTTTAGATAAAGTATCTGAGTACTTCTGCCGACAGCGTTCCAACACGGATCCAACAAACATCAAAGGAGGAGCTGCTGCAGATGAAGGTGTTGACATGCTGGTGTGTCCACCTGAGACAAGACATACCCAATACATTTCATGCAAGAGGCAAGTTGGTTTCCAGGTTGGTCTCGTATTGTTTCCGGCCTTGCAGTTTTCTTCCAGTGCAGAAAGCAGTTAGCCGGATGGCTGCGTGGGTCAGTGTTGTGCGGTTTAATACACAACAGATGCAACTTTTCTCTAAATTTAGTATGAACTTGACTATACAGATGAATGAACATGGGGTTAAATGCTCACAAATCATATCTGCAATATGATATATATATCTATGTGCTTTAACCTCACCAGCATGTGTGTGGGCCTGGATGGCCTTCACTGTAAAAAGCCGAAACTGTGAATTTTTGACAAATTATTTAATCTAATGTAAATGTAGGCAGTCTATAGTCCATGAGGTTCAAGTTACCCTGTTGGTCGAGGCCTAACAGAAACAGGGAAAACTGAGCTTTAACAGCAACAGTCAAGCACAGGTTACATACTGACTTTTCTGTGTTTGAACAGAGCTGTTACACACCAGCTTTTCAAATGACCTATCTCAACACGAGGTGATTTGAAGGTGAACTACACTGAACATTCATCTGACCAAGTCAATCTGTGATGCTTTACACCAAAGGGATGGCGGATTTTGTTATCTGTAAATTTTCCAACTACTCTGACACCTGAGTTACAGCAACTCATGTAGGAAGGACAGGATGCTCTTTTCTGCTGCCGCTGCACTTTGTGACATGTGGTGTGTGATTGGAACATTTAAGTTGAGACATTTTAATTTAAGGAATTACAAGTGCACCTTATTTTAACATTTTCACAATGCATTAGTGAGTTGAGAGTGGCACATTCATCTGAATCATCAAAGTGCAGATAAAGGCCATTCTATTTCGCTTTAACTGTAATGACCGTCTCTGCTTAGCATCTTACTGTTTCCGGCGAGCATGCTCCTAATCGTGGTGGAGGCACCTCTTCTCCTTTATATCACACACACACACGATATGATGATACACACCCACAGCAGACTGGGCCGTGTCAAATTGCCATCTTACCACATTTTAACACTTTGCTTTTTACTTTCTGTACTAGAAAAGTCGATGTTAGTGTCCTCAGCTCAGCTCATCTGTTTGAATCCTGCATAAAGTTGTTGAGGGGTAGCCCAAATGTAAATGAGTTAAATGACATCCACTATGGTTAGGTAAAGCAGAAATAACTGCTTGGGGTTAGGGTAAGGTTGGGCACAAGTAAAAGTAAGTAGAAACACAATGAGATGACAGGGACACCAGCTCTGACAGAGTTTTTGAGAGCTTGTTTATACCTGGTATTAACATGTCTTGGGTTTCTGATCAGAAGTGGACATCCCTAAATACAAGTATAAACAACCCCCAAGATGCATTGTGATCTGATCACTCAAACCACTTGCTGAGGTGGTCTGGGACACATTTGACCACATATCTTTTAGTGCATCCTGATGTGTCCCCAACAAGGACAATGTCATGAGTGCAGGACATGGTGGTTGTTTGGTGACAGCGTGCTACCGCTATATAACAAGTTGGACAAAGTGTTGCATGACCGTTTGTCATTTTGCCTTCTGGAGGAAGACATTCTGAATTCAGCTGAGAACGATATCTCCAGCTATACCAACACAACTGCTAGCAATACCTTTGACTTTGACCTTTTATTGGAGGTGACGTAGGCATTGACATAATCCAAACATAAGTGGTCAACTGGAGAGGCATGATAGGTGTGAACGGCAATGTATCTCAGCTGTCCACTTATGTTCGGCTCACCGAAATGCATGTTAATAGCAGGTATAAACAGGATCTGAGAGTAGGCTAGTCTTTAGAGATGCTGGCAGGCGGATTGTAATATCTTTGGACAGAGCCAGGCTAGCTGTTTCCCCCTGCTTTCAGTCTTTGTGCTAAGCTAAGCTAACTGCCTGCTGCCCTTAGCTTCACATCTACCAAACCGCCATGAGAGTGGTATCGATCTTCTCATCTAAACCTCAGCAAGAAAGTGAAAAATGTACATCCCAAAATGTGGAACTATTTCTTTAATGCTATTGTACATGTATTCTTACACCTTGACCTGACCTGGAAATGCTGAGCACACATAATTACTCACTGTTTAGGAACACTAAACCAATTTGAGCAATCATGATCATCCAACAGAGCACTCTAGGTGTTCGGCACCTTGCCTCAGGTAATAACACCACCTACTTAATTCTTGAGGGGAACAAGAGCTACACACATTAGCTTCCCTTCTCCAGGCTAAAGGTGCAGAGAGGACAGAGAAAGAGGCTTTTTGCTACACAGGTTGGCAGCATGAACATAGTTCTACTGAATTGGCTTTTATTGCACTCTTTTCTCTTTGCTGATCTTCTCCTGATGGCGATCCAGTCAGGAAAACACAGCAGCCCTATCTGACTCATCCCTTACCAAACCGTAAATCACATAAATCCCCTTCCTACTGACTTTGACCCCCTTCCTCATTTCGCTCCACTCTCCATGGCCAAAAGGAGAACATGTGGTCTGGTGGAGGACTGACAGGGAAAAGTATCCTCTGGATCACTGGCAAGTACCGGACAGAGTACTGCAGAGCAATTACGCTCCATTTTAATTCCATGTGTGAAAATAAACACTGCTGAAAACAAGAAAACCACACAGTGACACACACAGCGAAATTAAATCTGCCAGAATCAGTTAGAGGTGGAATCTAAACCACAGAGCAAGGTTTTCTCCAAAGCCTTAGAAATGTCATCCTGTTCAAGAGTCAGTGCAGAGCTACACTGCCGTAAATCAGTTTACAGAGACAACACCGCTTCACAAAATCAAAGTTTTATTCTTGCAGAAAG
Source organism: Epinephelus lanceolatus (assembly GCF_041903045.1). Taxonomy (NCBI): domain Eukaryota; kingdom Metazoa; phylum Chordata; class Actinopteri; order Perciformes; family Serranidae; genus Epinephelus; species Epinephelus lanceolatus. Next base: position 38,415,572 of record NC_135744.1, on the reverse strand, counting down.
CTTGTACAAAATGTGCTGCAAACAACATAAAAACACAAAAATAGAAACTCTGTTACAGATTTTATTTAAGATCAACCAGAGGTCTGTGGATCAATATGAGGAATAATTCTTTGACTGAGCAGAGGTGTGACTGAAAGCAGAGAAACAAGGTGGACTTCTGATTTAACACTTAAACTTTTACATTGAAAGTGCAATTTTGTCAATAAACTTGGCCATTTTGATGTCCCGTTTTGACAGTCCTCCACAGTCATGTGTAGTCAACGTAATCTGGACCTGTGAGGACACATACACATTGTTTGCAATTACAAAGCAACAGCATGTCGACCAAACAGAAAATTGGGGCTGTAATCACAGTTTTACTATGAAATAAATAAACAATGTTGGTAAAATCCAAACATTTCAGATTGCAAGTTATGTAATTGACAAATTTATATGACAAAGGGGATGTCTGGTCAAAATAAATACTTCACTCAGGAACTCGTGTGAATCAAGGAGAAGTGGATTATGTTGGCAGAGTGTTTTTTTTGTATGTTTTTATATATGTATTTTTTTTTAGCCGTGACTATCCACAATTGGGCTCCCTTGTAACTGCTGCTACTGTCAGAGCCACTTTTTAAGTCCTAGAGTTGAGTATTTGTTCATCATAACACAGTTTTATGGTAGAGTATTCCTGTAACAGCATAAGCATCGGTGAGTATAACTGTACCTCTTTTTCTCCTGTTGACTTAAAAGCTAAGTTTTATAATTGGACTTGCATTTAGCGCCTTTCTAGTCTTCTGTCCACTCAAAGCGCTTTACACTACACGCCACATTCACCCATTCACACACACATTTATACACTGATGGCAGCGGCTGCCATGCAAGGTGCCAATCTGTTCATCAGGATCTTAAATATAACCATTCACACGTACATTCGCACACCGATGGCAAAGCCTTGGAGAGAAATTCAGGGTTCAGTATTTTGCCCAAGGACACTTTGATAACACTGGACTGGATCGAACCTCCGACTGCCCAAATAGTAGTCAACACGTTCTACCTCCTGAGCCTGAGCCACCCTCATGGTGAGTGAGGTGTTGGAGGTAATTCTCTACAAATAACAGTTTATTCGCTGATGCAGTACTTCTGTGTTGCATTGCTAGTTACATCGTTGGTTGCCAGATTCTGCCAGTGAGCCCAGGTTTTGGTATATTTTAGGTGTGACAATACTGGGAAGACGGGACTTAAGGGAGTTGCGAACAAGCACTGCACCCCGCTGTTGTTGCTAAAACGCTTTAGGTGTTATTAGGTATGTTTATTTTTTTTACTTTGGACAGAACCAGGCTAGATATTTGCCCTGTTTCCGGTCTTTATGCTAAGCTAGGCTAGCCACATCCTGACCCTGTATTAGGGGTGTTCCAATATACCAGTATTGACAATAACCATGATATTCAAAAATGAAATACTAATATTATGTTAATAATATTGATGATGTCGTGTAAATAATCCAGCTTCTCTTAAATCATTTCCATTTCTTTCAGTATTCGATTTGTCTCCCTTCTCCAACACCATCTGGCTGCCTTTTCACAATACATTAAGTTCCTTTATGTACACTTAAGTGCTATTTTTGTGCACTTTTATATAGTTATGGTTACAGACTCGTTCTCCACCTCCCACACTTGCCAAAAAAAACAAAACAGGAAAAAAATGCACAATAAAAAACTGAACTATCAGTCAGATGAATATGACTGATAGCATTGTTATTATTAATTTAAAAATTCAATAGAAATCACAATAATATCATTATCATAAACTCTTTTGGCAACAATAATCATGTAGTGAAAAACTGTGCCAGCCCCTACTCTGTACTTAATGTGCAGACACCAGACCGATCTCCTGATCTCAGTTTTGGAATGAAAGTGAATTAGCGTGTTTCCCAAATGTTGAACTATTTTTTTAAGCCTTGATCCACATAGAGTTACAGATATTGTCCTGTTACTTGACAGAAACTGTGATAAATTCAACGCACTTCCAATTCCACGTCCAGCAGGCTGCATTTGACTCAGCCCATGAGGTTACTGCCTGGAGAGCAGCTCCGGCCCAGAGAGAAATGTTTGTAAACTCCCATCTTAATACTGAGAGCCGATAAAACAGAGCAGAGCATGAATGAATATTAATAGAACATTAGCAGTAGCTCAGTATACACTGCATCTATTTTGTCAAGGCTGAAGCTCAGTCAGAGTGGGATTTATGTGTAAGTGTCTGGTGGAAAGTGCTGTGGGGGCCCTGAGACCTGTAGCACCATTCTACAGCCACTTTAATAAAGAGTGGATTAGGAGCAGCATTCCTGTCAGAGCGGCCCGGTCCACCACACAGTAACTCAGTGGCTACAGCCTAATGCTGAGAGATTTTCAGGGACTGGGTTTGTCATATCAACCACTACTTTATTTCTGAGGCAAGGAAAGTGAGAGTGTGCGTGAGTGTTGGGGCTGTGGAGGGGAGGTAGAGATATTTGCAGAGCTTTTCACAAGAAAAACGACGGGATTAGAGTGTGAAGCTACTGCGCTTTTTCGTCGTTCTGACTAACGGAGTGTGTTTCAGGCTTTGAGTGGAGAGCTCTCCAGAACCAGCGAGGATTGTTTGACATGAAAAAATCTGACTTTATCCGGGTTTGATTGATCTCGGTGTGTCTGTAATTTGTCATAAGCCAACCGTAGAATTGCGAATATGGCAGTAACTCAAACACGTAGCCATGATAACACTGTTTGAGTCTGCAGGCCGTGATTTCTGTAATGGATACTAAACAAATTGAGCACTGTAAGTGACTCCTCAATCACTATTACAAATTGTGATTTGGGCCATAATGTGGAGAAAGTCATTACCTTATTATAAACGTTGAACCATTCTGGGTGATGGTTCATCTTCTCCGCCAGCAGAGCCACTCGTGACATGAAGCCAAATGCCTGGTTAGGAAGAAACAATCGTCTGTCAGTCAAACACACATCAGGAAGTGGATTTCTCCTCTACAAAAAAAACTGCATCTTTGCATGCCTTTTTACTCTCAATGATATAATTGGGGTGGACAGAATATTAGAAACAACTTCCAGTACAATGCAAAGCAGTTAGACAGCATCACAAACTACAGCCTTCAAAATAGTGCACATATTTGAAAACATATAGTTAGATATAAAAATGCCATTCCTAAAAAAATATAAATGCAATCAGTTTGTGAAACTATTAAAAACATACATAAAAGGCTCCTGACAGAGATCTTGTAAAATTATAATGTTCCATCACAAAAAATGGCACTGTACCCAGAAATGTGTTGCAGCATTAATTTAACTTTGCTAATAGGGTCAGAATCAATACACCCAGGATGAAAAAAGGTGCAACTACTATTATTTCCAATATAAATTAATCAATCAATTATTTTCTAGATTAATCAGCAGGTTATTTAGTCTATAAAATTGGCAGACAAAATCCACGTCACAATTTCCCAAACCCCAAGATGGCAACATCGCAGAGGTTGGACCAAGTTATTGCTTGGCAAGTCACAAGTAAGCCTCGAGTTTTTTCACTCAAGTCCCAAGTCAAGACAAGCAAGTCCTGAGTTGAGACCTAAGTCCTTAACTTTGAGATTCGAGTCTGAAACAAGTCATAATATGCTCTTTACTTTACTATGAATGCTTTTTAAAATTTTATCAGTTAAAACAAGTGCGAGTGAACTTAATCATTTTAAAAAAGTAGTGCTGACAGTGCACTTTCATATCATACAGCAACATGAATCAGAATTAAATATGTATGTTTCTCTTTGGTCTTGCTGTATTAATCTCATCTCATATTGGAAAAATGTTAATTTTTCTCTCTCTCCATATTTGTGAGACTTTTTCTGTAAGACTGTTTGTCCTTTAATGTGCTATTGCATGTGGTTGCATGTTTAATGTCGAAAATTAAATAAAATGAAAAATGTCAACAACAACAACAAAAAAAAAAAAAATCAAGTGAAACTAATTGATCTTTAAAAACAAAAAACACCTTTTAATCTTCGGATTTGGGGGAAAGTATCAAATATTTTCAAGTTAAAAGGCTCCAGTACAAGTGAAGTCAGCACTCATTGGTGTTTAAGTCCAAGTCAGTTTGCAATCTATTTTTAATTTTGTCCAGTTCATACTAAAGTCACCAAATTTGTGCTTTGACTCAAGTTCACACCTCTGCACTTTCAAGTATCGTGTTTGGTCTGACAAATAGTCTAATATCCACAGATATTCAGTTTACAATTACAGAAAACTAAATAAAGCAGAAACTATTCATATTTTAAAAGCTGTATCCCAAGAATTTGGGGACTTTTTTTTTCCTTTTATAAAATGACTCAAGACGATTAAATGATTATCAGAATAGTTGCTAATCATTTTCGACTTATTGTTGCAGCTGGAAAAGAAATGAGCAAAACATAGCAGTGGACATACACAGCACAAGGAGCAATGCTGCCATCTGAGGCACAGAAAAGACTCTGTGCATGTAGAAAACCCTCGTGAAGGCATGTATGTGCATACTTCCACACCCACGTGAGGAGCAGACAGCACGCAGGCACACACTTGGAAACATACACACTCTTCATATTTTGAGTTTGGCATGTGGCTCCCTCCAATCACAGGCCATCCAGGGAGTGATTATGGTTATTCTAATTATCTACAAAGAGGAGAGTGAAATCCCTCGTCATGCCCACTGTGAGGAGAGGAGAAAAAAAATCAGGTAGACCTATTTCAGAGCAATTTCCCACTGCAATCTCAATTAAGCCCCTAAATACTTCCTCCCTGCCTAATTAAATCAACTGAAACGCCATTGTTTACAGACCATGGCTGCGGCTCCGTCCACCACCTGACATGACGAAACAGAATTACTCTCACAGAAGGAATTGCATTTAGCCTTTTTAGTGCGTTGTAACCAATTTCTGAGACGTCCTGTTCAGTGCCCGTGCAGCGCGACACGTGTAACACGATCGGCAGCTTGATCAAATTGGTTATCAAGGAAACCGTCTCCTGATCAATTTAAGTAATTGGCATATTCCTGCAACTTGACCCCACTGGCACCAATTTGGAGACTGAGGCGGTCTGCTTTTTCTCAGCTCTCATTGGCTCTAATGGAGATGGCTAAGCAGCCTGTCATGTCAGGTGTTGTCCAAACATGTCCTCTCTCTCTCAGGGCTGAGCTCAGGCTAATCTGCTGCCGAGGAACATTGAGTGACAGGTAAAAGGATTCTGTGTGAACACTTAAGGGTTCCTGCACATTGTCCCGTTTCAAAACACCATGTTCTTTCAAAAACTCACTTTCCAGCCTGGACTCTGTTACGGAACAAAAACTCGACCCCTTGGCATTTCAACACACTCCAGACTGGCCAGACTTGGTGTAAGAATATGCATGAAGATAGTTTTTACACGAGCATTCAAATTTACATTTTCATTCTTTTCTTTTTGTCACCCTCATAGGCACAAGACACGTGTTGCTGTGGTGGATCTGCATACTCTAGACCTTTGAGCTGCAGATTTTAATTATGCTCGTTCACATCATACACTGCATATAAAGATGGTTTCTCAACTTCCCCCATGGTACAAAAATGATCATCCCAGATGTGGGCACTGCCATGTTGCCCTTTCGGAGCCACTTCCTGATCGGTAGGTGGAGCTGCGGTATCAAGGTCCCACCAATACACCTGTCAGACCCAATCACAAGCAGTGGCATTGATCGCAGGCACACTGAATGACACATGCTGTCAATCATGAAGTCACACCTGCATTTTATAGCAATAAATAAATAAATACAAACAAACTTATCAGAAAGATGAACACTTGAACATACATCAGTGTGACAGGAACTCCCAAAAATGACAGAAACCACTTTTTTTAAGCCAATTTTCAATTGTGGCCCAACATGGAATTACAACTTCTGGGTCTGTCATGTGATGCCGCAGGGCACAAAAAGACTTTTTCCCTTTGATTTGCACTGCAGAAAGAGATGTCTGAAGAATATGATCAATTTGGTCTTAAAATATTCACAAGTCTAGACGACCCAACAATTAAATTATTTTTATCCCCATTCAAATTAGCAGAGGGCTAACGCTGCGTTCACATGTAATCCAGCAGATGGTAAACCGGATGTCATTTTAGCTGATGAGAGCAGTACGGTAGAATTAAGTGAGAGCGGCAGAGAATACTGGCAGCTGTAATGGTAGACGGCATTGCCATTCAAAGTTAAAATATTTTAACTTTTTGCCATCTTTTGCAATGGAATTTACAACCAAATATTAGATGGTTCCCTCACACGAGACAAAAACATGGGCAATCTGGACAATTACCGGACATTACTGGAAAAACTTTATAAAATAATCTCCATTAAATAATTATTTAAACAATACAGCATTACCATTTCATCATGCGTGTTTCATTTTATCGTCCATTCTGTCAGAGTTTGTTTGTTTTTCCCGTGCCATTCAGAAGGTGTTTTCCGAATGCCGTCTACCTTCTGCCTGAATCCATGTGAACGCAGCAATCACCAAAATTTAGCTGCTCGACCACTGTAAGTCTCTAGTAAGCTTGTTCTATGGGCCCAATGATCCGGAAGATCCGGGAAATTTCATACCACAGAAATCAATTCTGCTTCATGCACCACTGAGCAACTTTCGTAGGAATGAGCGAAGTCTCGCCCTCAACACTTTATCCAGTTTTCTTTGTACATCCATGCTAGAGCTAGATCAATATTACTGGAAGATTATGACATTTATATGTATGGCATTACAATTGTAACAATTGTAAACTGTATTCAGAAAAATACCAATATCAGTATTAGCCTAAAAAATCCAGTTGGGCTCGACTTACTGCCTGTTACATTTGTTGGCTAGATTTGAGGGTTTTGGTCAGCAGTCCAAATGCTGTATGCTGATTATTACTGTGTTCATGACTGTGAGAGTATAGGGTTGCATTTTACTGGAACAGTTTCAAATTTATTCCCGCTGGAGATGAACTGTTTTCAGGCTTGTGGCCTTGATCAGCATGTGTGAATAACGAGTGCACTTCCCTCTTTAATACAGGGAGGATCCCTTTTAACACTACATCTCTGCCAACTGTGTCACACCACTTTAAGGCAACATCATCACAATAACACAGTTGTAGATTCAGTGACATTACGACGGGTCTGCAACTGCAAACATCTGCAGTCACATCTGTACAATAGGTTTCCACAGATTTCCAAACTTGGCAGAGTAAGGAACTCGTAGTCTGGACGAATAATTGGTCACTTCAATTTAGTTTTAATTCAAGAAGTGTATTTGTCTTCCAAAGCCAGCTCATGGCATGCTGAAGTTCTCCAATGATTAACAACAAATGCTGTATTATAAGTGTGTTTTTTATTTTCATTTTGAATCAATTGAGTTGACAGTGAACCAACCCCAACCAGAGATTATACTCATTATCCAAACTTCAAAGTGCTGCACAATGCACGGGCCGCACTGCTTTTATCAAGCAAAGTGTCACACTTCCCAAACAGTTACATGTCCACATTTAAACCTCATTGATGTGCAAAGAACCACAGAGCAAAATGTAATTCGGAGGACAGCAAAATGTGAAACAGAAGATGACAAGTTCAGCCTGTATGCAACATGAGCCCTGAGAGATGCCTCTTCATGTAGCAGGAAGACAAAAATGAGGCGAGAAAAAGGCAAGGAAAGCCGTAATCTCCCACTACAAATGAATTGGAGTTGAATGTCCAAATAACCTGAAATCCTGAAAAGGCCTGAAAAATTTCGCCCTACATTGGCCTTCTCTCCCAGGAGGTGGTCCCTCGGGGGCAGTAAGGAGAGTAGCAGGACACAATACTGGCGAAGTGGCAGTGCTATGGCTGTCTGTCACCTGTAGGTCAACTCAACGCCCTCCACTTGGGCCAAACAAGGAAATAAAACCAGCCCTCAACTCCCAGCTGAGGTCTTATGTCAACAGAGGTCAAGGACTCTCCCTCTCAGAGTGCTTTGTTTACCCCATTTGTATTGTCCGGGCCACACTTCTCGAGCCAACAGGTCAGCCAGCCAGTCGGCTGTTCATCCATTTAGCCAGCCAGCCGTTCTCTCCAACTGGCCCAACAAGCTGTAGCTGTCAGAGTCAGATAATTTGACATGACATTATGCAGGCCCCCATCTCAAATAATCAGAAACACCCGACGGCAGACCCCCGCTATGCCCCTTTCCCCCACGCACTCGCTTTTGAGGAGCCGATTTGGTGCTATTACGGCATGATTGTCATACAACACTGGATGAGACAATTTGACGTCGGAGCAGAGTGGTGTTCTCTCTCTCATTGCGGCCGTGGGCTGGAATACAGGACTCAGTTTCAAACACATGTGTCTGTTATTTACAGATCGGTTTTCCACCGCCGCGCGGTCCAGGGGCTTAGAAACGCCTGCTCTGTCTTGCCAGGACTAAGTGCATGCAGATTGTGCCTATACTCTTACTAGCCTCTGACAGACACACACACATGCACACTGATGCATGTTTGAATGCACATATGCACACCTCCTCAGCACACACACAAGCATGTGTCGACACACACATGAAGACAAGCCGCTCTCCTCCATTACACACCACCACGACTACCCGATGATTACCCCTGCGAGCCCCATCATCACCCGCGTCAGCATCAGCCCCCTGGAAAACCTTCGCTCCTCTACAGTGAAAGGCAAGAACACTGAATTGCACGGTGGTGGTGGTGGTGATGATGATGATGATGATGATGATGATGACCACACCTCTTATGTCTCATTTCTCTCCTTTCCCAAACAGCTCTTCACAAGCTTCCAGCTGGCCGGACACGGCTGCCCACTAAGTTGACATGTAACTTAAAGCAAAATATTGAATAATTATGAAGCAAAGCTGCCAAGCACTGAAGTTCTCTCATGTAGCTCTCATGTAGCGCACCGAGCTCTGCTGGGCATGTGTAACATCATAATCTTCTCAAGTTCACATTCTTAAAGTTGAGAAACACAGACGAGCTCCAATTTGACACCCTGACAAAGGTGATGCACGCTGTGAACACTCATTAAGTGACTAATATCCCGTGTAACAAATGTTCACGCAAGTCAGCTCCTATTTATGTAAAGAGTGTCATGTAATGCTCAGGCATGGCGTTAAGGCCAACTTATGCAAACCCCCTCATTAACTGCAGCGTTACCAGCAAGGGCTTAAAAAGACATTGGGCTCGTCAAAAGACAGCAGACGTCAGGGACATCTTAGCTTACCCAAGGACTGATAGCCAGATTATCTAACCACCTCTGCTCGGGCGCCACACCTCGCTGCTTCCCTGCAGCCATTTTCACAAGATGAGGTGAATGCGTGATGCCTCCAGTTCCCAGGGAAAGTTCCATTTTGGAGACGGAGGTGGGAACTGAACACCGCTGAGCCGATTAACCTGCCTCTCGCTGTGAGTAAGGGATACGGTGTGAGCGCTTGTGTAGGGTGATTATGTATACATGTGTGTGTAAACACAAGGGTTAGGTATGGAATTTTGAAGGACGGTGGAATGATGTTTAATGTATTTCAAATATCTTAACAATTTCAAACATTTCAAAGCCAGTAAATAAACTTTTTTGTGTGTGTTTCTGACAGAATTTTATTTGTCAGTGGCAAAGCTACTGAAACTGTTAATTTATGACACTATAACTGACCACTATATTCCCATAGTTAAGAAACTCTGGAATACAACATACAAATATTTAATTACATAATTAATTGAGTTAGGGCTGATTATTTCCTATATTAACAAATATAGAATCCTGAGTTTTTCAATTATTTATTTTATCTGTATTCAAAAGTATTTAGTATTTAATAAAACTTATGACAAAAAGAAAATCATGCTAGTCATATATTGTTAGTGCTGAATTCAGCAAGTGTTTTTTTTTTAGATAATGGACCAAAATTATAACTGTATATCATAATTCTACATATGTCAACACACACTCAACAAAAACAGGAATTCAGTGTTTAATTGTGCAGAAAATACTATTAAATTGTCAGTTTTGTAAATCATATTCATGGACAGGAAGCACAACAACAGGGTAATATCAATGTATGCAAACTGTGGGAGCGTGTGTGTGTGTGTGTGTGTGTGTGTGTGTGCATGTGTGTGCATGTGTGTGCATGTGTGTGTGTCTGTGTAAAGCAGGAGGGGGATGGCTCTGAGAGTTTGGTTTACCCAGGGGCTCAGTTTAGTTGTAGGACAACTTATTCAACACAAGCAGAGCAAGGCCCGTAACGAGAGGCAGAGGCTTGAGGGAGCTTTGGTGGAGAGGGAGCCCCCGACTGAATATAAAAAGGGGGATCAGCCTCTGCGAGCGGAGCGGTGGGAGCGGAGGGAGCTGTCGGAACACTGCAGTGCTCTCCTCAGTCTCAAAATTGGAACTTAAGTCCAGAAGCTGTGTGGACGTTGCAGCTTTTTCCGGTGCTTGTAATGCGGTTATCGTCTGTGGTTAACCACAACTTTGGCGTGTTGTTTGTCTCAAAGTTTGTGTCGTATTCTTTTTGGCATTGTTTTTTTGCACAAATATGACTGTAAATGTTGTGAATTTATATATATCACTTGCTATTTTTTATTACTCTGGAAAACCTTTTGACACAGAATAGCTTTTTCTAATATGACCTCAAAGCAGCTTTGAAGAGTTTTACTGCATCACGGCATCAGTCTGTGACATTTATGTGCTCATTATGAGGTTGAACGTGGCCAACTAACACACCTCCCTGTCCTTTAAATATGTGAAGGCCTGGTCACTGACCCTTTCAAACTTATTTTCAATAAGACGTCTTTTCATGTTACACGTGGACACGTGCAGAAGTCACTGAAAGGTTAGGAGAACATACCTGCAGCAATATAGCCCTACTAAGAGGATACTGCTAAGCGAATACTGTAGGTACTCACTAAAAATATAGCCATACTATCAACATATTGGTTAATACATTTATGTCCAACAAAATCACCAGTGTCGTGAATCCCTGCACCCCTTTCATTCTAAATACTTTTCATGAATTCTAATGTGATGTGGACTTGCAAGGAAATACTGTCTAATTCTTGAAAATGGCCAACACTAAGGATTTATTTGTAACTCAAAAATGTAACCTTTACAGACCATAATGTCTCTGTCATATTTAATCTCAACCCTTTAGCTGACAATTCTAAACTAACTAGGTGACCTCAGTTGATGAAGCACCCTAAATAGAGTTAAAACTAAAGTCTCATTATCTCTGAGTCTCTTGAATAATTGGCTAATTAATGGATCTATCATTTAGTCTTAAAAATGTCATAACATAGCGAAAAATCATCCCATCCCAATATTTAAAACCCAATATTCAATTTACAATTATATATAAACAAAAAAGCAGCAAAATCTAGCATTTTTCCCAAATACTTAAAGGAACAGTGTGTAAGATTTGGAGGGATTTAGTGGCATCTAGTGGTGAGGACTGCAGATTGCAACCAGCTGAAACTTCTCCCACTTAGAATTCTTTCAACAGGAGGAGGTTCAGGAGGTTTTCACCGAGAGTCGATGTGTGCCAAACTATTTTCTCTGATAACTTAATGTGTGCTTATCTTGTTTCTGATCCAGACATTCAGGAAGTTTTTACCATTAGCTGAACTTTCCACACAGGCCTCCTCCTCTCCAAAACAAACGGACACAGTGATTTAAAACGGTAAAAACACTGAATAAAGCAGTTTCATGTCATAAGCCAGTGTTTCTCCGACACTGCTCGGCATGTCAGCGACAGGCCAGTAGCCCAGCACCTGCTAATGTGTGCTCACCTCTTTTATTAAAAACTTCCTGACATTCAGGAGGTTTTCACCAGGAGCCAAATTATCCACAGAGGTCTCCTCCTCTCTAAAACAAACGGACCCAGTGATTTAAAGCGGTAAATAGAGTTCACGTTCAAAAATAAAACACTGTTTTTCCAACACTCTCGTCGAAGAGGGACTGCTATCTATGGTGGCCAACGCAAACAATGCAAAGGGCCCAATCTAGAGCCAGTGTCTGGTTTGTCCGTTCTAAGCTCCTGTAGAACCACGGGGGAACAACATGGCAATCTCCATGGACAAGGACCCACTCTAATTCTATGATAACAAAAACACAACAGTTCTTACTTTCAGGTGACTTTCAGTCATACTGTTTATATTATATTCCATTTCAGCCAATATATCTGCCTAAATCCTACACACTGAAGCTTTATTGTCAAAGCTGTAGTCCATCTATTCTTTTGACGGACAGACTAATCATTTCAACACTTGTCTTAAAAAACACCTATGAAAAAGACATGCGATCCCCTGGTGGATACCCTAAATCTACCTATAGTTAATCAGTAAATAAAAACAGTTTACTCTGAACCAAGACATACACCTGGTTAAACGTTTCTCTCCCTTATTAAAGGGAGGGTTGTTTACTTTGCAGGAGAGAGTCGAGATAAAAACGAGCCATTTTTCCATCCCAAATGCAGCTTTCGAGTGATTTTCTTCCCATCGCTGCACGACTTTGGTATTTGTGGGGAGGAGATGGAATGCCACCGTTGTCAACTTCAGCTAACGTAACACAACAGTTGAGCATGCACAGCTCACCTCTCCTATACAAACTGCATCTTAAGGCTACCCATTTCACTTGTGTCGCATGAATGTTTCCACTTCATCTTCCGAAACGTGAAGCAGATGCTCGTCTGTAAACATGCATAACATATGGCTTGATGCGTAAACAATATCAGTGACTGCAACTTAAAAACAAGCACAATTTCCAACCAAAATTTACAGTATTAAAGACACACACACAGATGTTTCCACATATGATTGCAGGGATTCTCACTGACCAAAGCAACTCCAGACAGAGGATTTCACCTCTCAAACCTGATTAAACGTCACCGGACTTGATGAGGAAAATAACTCACAGTCACTTCTCAGACTACTGCCACTATCTACGCACAGTTTGCCCACATGCCGCAGATAAATTACCGAGCTGCAACAGCATCATAACACTTTCCACTTGCCCTAATCAAAGAAAAATAAAGTTAAAAAAAAAAAGAAAGCAAATCCAGCTGTCATGTTCTTTTTGAATTCATTTGCAGCCATGAGTGGCTCTGTGCCTCAACTATTCAGCTCCACTTCAACGGACTGCCACTGTGGATTTACACAGTCATAGACACACCTCTACCGCCCCCTAGAGACCACAAGACAAAGTCTTTTAACTCACAGAGAGGGGATTTGTTATTCTCATTATAAACTCTCGGGGATCTGATTTCCTCAAGCCCATCACTCGCAGATAAGTGGCGAATGGAAATCAGCCAGCGTGTCGCTCCTCATCTCCATTCCCCTCTGGTAAAAGCCCTTTAAGAACAGCCATGAAAAACGAGCTAGAGAGTTTGCGAAAATGCATCAGAGAACTGGAGGGGTGGCTGGAGAGAGAATAAAAGAGAGCAAAAAAGAAGGACAGACGGAGAGAGTTGCCAACATGTAAAATTGGAACAACATGAGCTCATTCCCCAATAACATGGGGCACAGAGTGGGAATGAGACACAGACAAAGACAGAGATGGGGAAAGGAGGGTGGCAACAAGCATGACAGAAAAAAACAGAAAGCAACGCACATCTACCAGAAGGAATGATGGGGTTGTTAGTGGTTTGTGAACCAGATGAAACATTTTAACCAATTTGATTGTTTGTGAAAGAAATCATTCTGATCGAAACCCCAATTGCTGCCAACTGGCCGCCTGGCGTGTCTCAGGGTAATGCAGCCTGACGTGTCGGGGTAAGAGGAGAGGCTTTAGAGCCAGGAGGAGCAGATGGGGGAGGTCAGTGCTCGCCCCCCGACTTCAAACACGGGGAAGTGTAAAAACAGACTATTTTAGGGGCTAAAACAACTAACGACAGGATTAGAGGAAGTCCGCTAAGTGGCCTTGAGATGTTGTAGTTTACTTCACCCAACACAGGGCTGAGGCAAAGCAGCAAGCTGCCTCGCGATGCTCTGCCAAAAAACATTCATACATAACTTTTAGTGTTTCTTTTTTAGTGTGATATTATTGAGACAGGCACTAAAAAAGGGAAAGTAATATTTTCCTGCTTCCTGTGCTGTGATAAACCGCACCTGTCTGGTACAACAAGCACGTTACATTAAACACTTCAAGTTGTTTGCAGAGCTACTCGAGGCAGGTCGACCCTGAAAAATGTCCTCAGGAAAAATCCTTTTCACAACAAAAACACAGTACAAATACATATCTGTGTGAACTCTGATGTGCGGTAAAATATACTGATCTCAAGGTCCACTTACTGGCTTATTTTCTGGAGCTTTCAATCATATCCCATGGCTTTAACAGTTGGCTGTAAATGAAGGGAAGATCGCAGCACCTGTTTCTTTTCTAGGACTTCATATTACCACTTGTTATCAGGTGACCCAACTGTGTACTGGGGTCACAATAACACCTGAGCAAGTTCCATTTGTTAGAGGGCTGTGGGATACAGTTGAAATCTCCAGAAAAAGCGAGTACATGAACCTTGATTGTTGTCTATTTTACAGAAATGCTACATATTTTCTTTATTGCAGAAACTTCTGTGAGTTGTACGCAAGTGCAGATTGTTGTTCAAAGACTTTAAGACTTCAAAAGTTCTATCACAATTCCTCAGAACAGGACATCATAAAATATAAACCAACTAAAAACACACACAATTTGTATCTATTTTTTATAGCGCTTCAATTATTGTTTCACTTTTGTTTCTATAATTCAAATAATTGATGTAGTGTCCTCGACATTATGTCCAATTGCACATGAGGCAACGACCTCAGCAACACTAGATACCAAAATGACTGACATCTCCGAAACCAGGGGTGTCAAACATGCGGCCCGTGGGCCAGAACTGGCTCAACAAAGGGTCCAATCAGGCCCACTGGATGGCTTTGCACACCTAATAACAATGCACTTGTGAAGGCTAAAAGAGTGCCAGGTTTCAGGAACATGTTTAACAGTGAGAAGCCTACGTCATGTGCAACCCCAATTCCAAAAAAGTTGGGACGTTGTGTAAAACGTAAATAAAAACAGAATGCAATGATTTGCAAATCTCTTTTGACCTATATTCAATTTAATACAGTACAGAGACAAGATAGCCCATGTACAAGCTGATAAACTGTATTGTTGCTTGTGAAATATGCACTTATTCTAAATTTGATGCCTTAAACAAAAAAAAGATTGGACAAGGAGCAAGAGGGCAAGGAGGGCTTTGTTGTTCGCAAGCAAGAATGTTAACTTTGTGAAAAACTGAGGGCAAACCATCCTACAGTTTGACAACGACCTTTCTTAGCACACAGTTGCAAGGAATTTAGTGATTTCGCCATTTACAGTTCATAATATCATCAAAAGATTCAGAGAATCCAGAGAAATCTGTGGATGTAAGGGGCATGGCTGAAAACCGACATCTAATGCTTGTGACCTTTGACCCCTCTGATGGTGCTGCATTAAAAACTGACATAATTGCGTTAAGGACACTGCTACATGGGCTCGGGAGCACTTTGGAAAATCATCATCGGTAAATACAGTTTGTCGCTGTATCTACAAATGCAAATAAGGCTCTACATGCAGAGCAAAAGCCAAATATCAACAACACTGCACCAACGAAAAATGTGCTGTAGTCTGACAAGTTCAAAAATCTTTTTTCGGAAATCACTGACGTGTCCTCAGGGCTAAAAACGAAAAGGACCATCCAGATTGCTACCAGCACAAAGTTCAAAGCCAGCATCTGTGATGGTGTGGGGGGCTTGTTACTGCCCATAGCATCATGGGTAACCTGCACATCTGTGAAGGCACCATGAATGCTGAAAGGTACATAAAGGTTTTGGAGCAACATGCTGCCATCTAGATGACATCTTTTACAGGGATGTCCCTGCTTATTCCAGTGAGACAATGAGACACATTCTGCAAGCGTTCTAACAGTGTGGCTTCATCGTAAAAGAGTGTGGATCACAGACTGCAGTCCAAACCTGACTCCCACTGCACATGTGTGGCACATTATAAAGTGCAAAATCAGCAACGGAGACCCCGGACAGTTGAGCAACTAAAGTTGCATAGAATAAAAAAGTTACTTCCAGAACTTCAACAATACGTGTCCTCAGTCCCCAAACACTTACTGAGTGTTGCTGAAAGAAAAGGTGATGTAACACAGCTGTGCCCCTGACTGTCCCAACGTTTTAGGAACGTGTTGCGGGCATCAAATTCAGAATGAGTGAATATTTATCTAAAAAAAGCTTCCAATATGGAAATAATAATATGTTGTCTTTGTTCTGTAATCAATTGAATTTAGGTCCAAATGATTTGCAAATCATTGTTTTATGTTTTTACATACATTTTAAACAATTTCACAACTTTTTTGGTATTGGGGTTGTAAAATTCTGCTTCAGAGGCTTTTCCGCTGTGACCAGAATACAGTTCTCTATTAAGTTTGGTGTGGTGATGCCAGCGCCTCACTACTATAACAGTGAGTAGTAGACTCAGTGATTGTTGAAAAGATGAGAATTATTGTTAAATTTGCACTTATTTCTCATATGAATATTTTCAGAATGTACTTGTTCTTCTTTACTGGACCATAACTCACAGTATCAGTATTGTATTGGCACCAGTATAGAAAAACACGAGAGGAGGCCCAGCCCTACATGTGACGAACCTGCCCCTTTGGGTTGTCCAGGTGCTTTAAACAAGCACAGCTTTAACTAAACACTAGTTGACTATTGACTCATAGCCACAAGCTTCACGTGTACTATTTTATTATGGCTTTCAATCATTTCCAGTTATGCATGTGGAGCACAGCATGTTCCGTCTTAGAGCAACATGCTTGCCCCATTGACAAAGACAATGAGTAAGAATATTGCCCTCTCTCATAAACAACAACTTTGCAGGAGTCACCGGTAAATGCGTTAACACAGACATGAATAACCCGTTTATATTTGGGTTTTTGAAGTATCCCATGTATGTGTTTGAGCATGTAAACACCATATACTGAATTTAATCAGACCCAGGATAAGCCTCATAAACAGGTTGTTCACGTCCAGTCTTTGCAGGTAGGAACCAAAAAAGAAGGTGCCCCCTGCTGCACCTGCAACCAATCAGCGTATAAACACAGATGAATATCTGTGTTTCCGATGGTTAGTGAGACGGTCGTGTGTCTGGCGGTCTGCGTCCTGATCCCCATCAAACAACCTCCAGACAGCTTACAACAGCCCCCTGAAGACCACAGCAGAACCCCTTTTCTTTACCCAAAAAAAAAAAGAGTTTCAATGCAGACTCTACTGGCCGTCTGGAATAAAAACCTAGAGACTGAAGCAGATGTCAGCTGCTTGTGTGTGTGTGTGTGTGTTCTTTCTTTCATGACAAACCGAATAGAAGCCCATGTGCACTCTAACCAGCTGCACAGTGATGCAGCTTTGGTCCAATATTGTGATCCCAGTGTTAAGATATGACTTGTAATCTCAATAATGTAAGGGACAAGAATTTATTTACTTCATCTTTAAGCTACTTACACCCAGCTCTAGACTGATGTTTCTAATGACAGCAGCAATACTGACAGCTCTGTTTTAGAGCAGCAACATCACACCAACATAACTTCTATTTGAAACAATGACCTGCTATACTTGTGCATCGAGTGATAAAATAACCTCACTTTACAAAAATGTTACAGACGTGAATTAACACTGACTCTAACCTGTCAGAAGGTACATCAAAATATAAACACACAGACACACACCTGATTAAAGGTTTTGAAGTGAAGCTCTTTGAAGATGGCATCGCGGTCCTCCACCTCCACCCACCCTGTGGCCCTGAGATCCATCACCTGCTGATCCCGGTCTGCCGGGGAGAGCCAGTGGGAGTCTGACGACTAGAGACAAACACAAACAAAACTCAAAGCGTGTACAACTTAATTTCGTTGTTCTTTTTAAGGTTATTACCTTGGAATAAGCAGTTATTGTGTTTATTCTCTTTTCTCAATCTGCTGTAGTGTGCTCTAGAAGCTGTAGTAAATGCTGCTTTTGTTTCAGTTGTGGAACAGTATTGTTTTTATTATTTAAGAACATCACACTCACTCTTCTAGCCTAAATGCCACCTTGATCTAGACATGCTGATTGAGCCTTTAGATTGCTGCTACTGTGGCACCACAGGTTTTAAGTGATTCAGATGACCAATTCATTGTAGTGGTTACCTGAGTGCTATCAATGCTGCGTCCACAAGGTGGCAGCATAGCACCAATAATGAGTACTGACGCTGGCCAAGCAACCAAAGAAGCAATAGCCACACATAAAAATAAAGTTATACTCAGGATGTATTAAGAGAACAAGAGTTATTCAGTTAAATATAAATATCACAGAAATATGAATGCAATCACTGAGCGTGAATTCTCCATCTGTACATTAAAAAAAGAACACACCAAACTTCATTATTATTTTAGGATCTGTTTAATATTTGCTTAATTATTTGCAACCTCACACTCACAGTTATAAAAAATATAACGCTTGTCTGTCCTTTTATAACCCACTCTTCAATTCGGCACCTTTATGATCTATAGATCAGAATTTAATGTCGAAATATTCAACTTTGTGACACTGCAAATCCTCAGAATTGGAGTCCCACATGAGGGAGAAAGAGCACACATAATCTCAGCTAATACTGTCTAATGAGGTATATACATCAAACTATTTACGCCGAATAGAAGACTGGCTGTGACCTAATCCGTAAATGCCAAAAATGCTGCTTGAAACGAGTGTCATTTTATGAATGTGCATGAATACATTTAATTAAGCGCATTTTGAATTGAGATTGGCGTACATATTTCTGCATACGCCAACGGCGCGTCTTCCATGGGACAATCGCCACCTGCTACTTCAGAGCCTTCAAGTTTGTGCAGTTCCTGTGTGTCTTATCAGATAACTCTCAAACGTGGCTACATAAGTCCAGCTTCATATGTTTATCCATGCTAATGCTAACAGACTGTCACTGCAGCACTCACCATATTAGCCGAGTGGTTCCTGGAGAGCGGAGGCAGCAGCAGACTGCTCAGCCTCAACAGGCGGTGGCAGGGCCATGAGCTGCTCGTCCTCAGGGTAAACATTAACCCAGACATAACCAGCGTTTTGTGAGCTGTTATCCCTCTCCACTGCCACCTCTTCTGCTCAGGAGTGTCCCCTCCTGTCCACACACACTTTACCATGGCTGTTCAGCTTCCTGCCTGATTAAAATCCAACATTTTTAATGGGAGTCTGGTTATGGCAAAGGTATTCCTCCAAGTGTGTTTCATGCAGTGATGAATGGAGGTCTTCTAATTACTTATTTATTATATCCTCCTGAGATCAGAACTTTAGTTTGGTATGCATATTTAATTTCCTCCTAGCTATTCCTCCTAGCTATATCAATATGACCTGATAAGTATAAAAAAAACTAAGTATTGTCAACACTAATTAAGTCCCAGTGACCTCAAACACGACAATTAAGTCTCAATGTCTTCAAGCGAGGACTTCCGAATTGAGTGTCTTAGCTTGTTCCTGTTGCTAAAGTTGGTTTATTTTGTTGCCATATCAAACTACAAACATAAGTAATCATTAATAAACAAGTTTCAACCATAAAACGTGATCATGTTTTGGGCCTTGTCCACGTTTGTGTCTGGGTTTCGGCTGCACACTGACTTAGCAGAGATGGCTGCCATCTTGTTTTTACATGGAGTAGTGCATCATGGTGTTACTACCA
This sequence comes from Epinephelus lanceolatus, assembly GCF_041903045.1. Taxonomy (NCBI): domain Eukaryota; kingdom Metazoa; phylum Chordata; class Actinopteri; order Perciformes; family Serranidae; genus Epinephelus; species Epinephelus lanceolatus. Next base: position 38,395,817 of record NC_135744.1, on the reverse strand, counting down.
CTGGATGGCACAAAAAAATAAGAGTCCACAAACGAGGACAGCAAGTCTGAGTTCAGTAGAAGTAGTATAAGGTCAAATAAACCCAAAATGCGATGTCATCATTTGAGGACACAGGGTCTCTGGAGGATATTTCCTGTCGCATATTAATGCATATATTGCTCCTGAAAACAACCTTGAATTAAGTATTTATATATGATTAATTTCACCGTCAAGAAAGGTTGAAAAACTTGTGTTTAAAAAAGTGAATGAAATTAGTGGACTGCAGCGTTTCTGTGACCCCGTTCCTACCTCACCAAGGGAATATCTAACAAAAAGCGCAGAAGACACATGCCTGTTCACTCCTTCAAATGTTAATCAACAGCTACAAATCATCATTAATCTTCATTATAAATGACAATGTTTCACATAAGTTTATTTTGTTCATCAAACACTTACAATAAAGGCAAATTAGCAACTGTTAATTTAATAAGAAATGAAATGGTTTATCAAATAATTGTTTACATCCAGTGTCTTGCAGTCCGTTTGTTTTCAGTCCTGATGCTCGTGCTCCTGTCCCGGTATGAGCCAGCGGATGCTGTCTGTCCGTAGGATGGCGTACAAGGTGAAACCTGTGATGAAGAGGACCGAGAAGACCAGCAGCCAGTCGATGCTCTTCACCGGGACGCTGGGGAGAGGTCCGAGACGGTCTAAATCTGTCACGTTTTTGTCAGGGCTGACTTCAAACCCTGGAACACATTAACACTTCATCACTAACTGCAGCAGGATTGATGAGCAGGGATGGGATACATATGAAGGTCGTTTTTGATGGCAACTGATGAACCCCAGCAAAAAACAGACATGCGAGAGAATCTATTTTTACTTGTTCCAAAAGCGAGCCAAAGACCAAGAACCATATAAGTGACAATATATAAACAAACGCTTGATATATTTTATTGTGATTAATCATCATTTACTGATTTGTGGAGGATTCTAGGAAGTCAGGTGTTAGATATCCAGGTTTAGCAGCAAAAGGTATTATTTTAACTGCATTATTTGGGACTGCTTCTACTCAGTTTGTACCTGTTTGGTTAGCGATGAAGGAGGTGAGTGTCTCCAGCGTTCTGTCAGTGTGGTTGAAGCGAGCCATGGGTTTGGCCCCCTGGAACAGCAAGATGTTGGGCACTGCCACGGTCCCAAACCTGGTGGAGAGGCTGGTGGGTGGAAGATGAAGATGGATAAGACAAAAAAAATGAAATATGATGATTCAGTTTTAGATATTCACCTGAGTTGTGGATATGGTCTGATCTAAACAAAACGCCTTCATTTGTTCTGATATTTGTTTTAGGCAAAGCACAAATGTAGGCACTGTCTAAGGCAATGGTTCCCAACCAAGACAAACCTGAAGGTTCACCAAATGGTTCAAGGGAAAAAGCAAATGATGCTACAGAATATTCTATATTTTAATAATTATTATATATTAATAATATATTAATATTCTATTTTTTTGCATTTAACTTGTCAAAAACTGGAATACTTTCACCTCTTAGGGTACTCTAGAAAATTACATGAATCCAAAAAGGAAAACATTTGCCTTTTGTTGAACTGCTCACAACCCACATGACCTGTGATGAGGGGTCACAAGTAGACATTGCTTTGTTTCAGGGGGTCACAAGCTGAAAAGGCGGGAACCACTGGCCTAAATGTACAGTCTATAATGGATGATTTAAATACGATTTTTAACCCCCCTAAAGCATGAAGACAACCTTATTTTACAGTTTGAAATTTTGCTCACATGCACCAACACTAGACTTGCACCAATTTATCGGCAGTGCTTGCAATCGGGCAGGTTTTCACGTGATTGGCCAAGACCTGCGACCGGCCGGTCAGTCTAAAATATGCCGATTTAAAATGCCGGTCAAATTCCCGGAGCGCCACATGATTGACATCGTGTAACATCAGCAGTGCACACACACGCACATGTGCAACTCACTGCTTGGGCCATGTCAGGAAGTGAAACCTGGGCTGCTTCTCACCTTTATCATTTGCACACACATCAAAAGAGTGAAGGAGAAAGTTGTTAATTGTCCGTGTTAAACTGAACTGCAGAGCTCTCACTGCTGCACTGTGCCACTTGAAACTGACGAGGAGTGTGTCCGCGTGCTTACTGGCCGCGTCCTGAAGACCTGTGTAAATTTTCCACAGGAGATATTTTTACTTTTTTGTCTATTCAAGAAATTACCCACAAATGCTATACACCAAGAATTATTATTTTATTTATCTATGTTTTTATTTATGTATGCCTTTTTTACTTATTTATTTTAATACTGTACCTGAAGTTATATTTGAGCAAAAAGGAAAATGTTTCTTAACCTGTGTCACTGTTTTTGTTTGTTTGTTTGTTTGTTTGAGATGATTATTGAAAAGCTGGTTGTATCTTGGTTAAAATGTTCTATTAAAGCAAAGATAGAAAATATTGCAATATCTTGTGTGCTGTAAAGTGGTTTGAAAAAAATAAAATCGGAATCGGCCATCCAAACACTCTGCAAATCGGAAATCGGTATCGGCCCAAAAAATTGTAATCGGTGCAAGTCTAACCGACACACATGCATACTTTCAATATCTCTACACTTTTTAATGGATACCTAATCTAATAAGCTAGTTTCCGTTGCTAATGACACTGAGTTATATTTCTAGCACATACAGGGTAACATTACCTGAGCCACAGGCCACAAAAAATAATAAAAATCACAAGTCTCCTAATGCCCCTTTAAAGTGGGATTTTACAAAAGGAGGGATGAGACACAATACCACTGGAGAACATGACCATTCACCTGCTGTGCTGAGATGCATCCAGTGCCAGGAAGTGCATGCTGGGAAAGACTCGGGGCAGGGCGTTGAAGTGAGGTGCCAGGCTGGCTGAGAATTGGCACCAGGCGGTGAAGAACAGGACCACAGAGCACTCTGTGCTGTTAGCATTCAGGAACTCCATCAGGTCCTGAGAGAATCAAGAACAAAAGAGACAGAGGGATGGATTCTTCTCCTCTCACATTTTATTTGACAAACAGAAACAGATTGTGATTATGGGAATCATCAGCACAGTCAGATCATGTCATTTACAAAGTAGGTGGTGGTGGCATTGAGGAAATACTGCAGAAAAGCTAAAATGAAAGACAAAAAAGGTAAATCAAGATGTCTGCCTTCTCTCAAATATAATGAAACTAGATGGCGCTCGGCTTGCGGTGCTCAAAGCGCCAAGAAAAAAACATTTGTAAATCTCAACAGCAATGTCTCTATCTAGAAATCAGGTTACTGAAGTTAATACACACACCTTGTTGTGAGCAGTTTGCTGTAGGAACTATTTTCTCTCTACTGAACTAAACCCAACAATTGCATCACCATAAAGAAGGAAGTGTGCATCTACTCATGGACGAAAGACTTCTGCTCATGACAGCGCGAGATGTAAACATTAATGCAACCTCTTCACCTGAGCTGTAATGTTAGCTAGCTCAGTGGTGCTTGGTGAGCTACCATTAGATGCACACTTCCTTCTATGCGGTGATATGGCTGGCAGGTGTAGTTGGCTAAAAAGAAAATAGTTAGTTCTTATTTTGGGGTGAACTGTCCCTTTAACACCAACAGTCTTAGGCATATTACAATGACACAAAATATGATGTTTACTAGGGCTGACACAACAATACACAACTGGGTTTCTAGGCTACCAATATAAGCGTTCAGATGTGAACAGTGTTGATGGCACTTCTCAACCAGTGAGCCTAAGAGGGCAGCATGATTACCTGTGAAGCGTTGAGGACCTGCACAGTGAAATTGTCCATTCCTGTGACGTTCCTCTTATCGCAGTTCACCTTGTACGTCTTGGCGGTCTCTGTGGTGTTCTGCTCCTCAGTTGGCGTGATGTCCGCACGCACTATGTCAAGAGTGATCTGGAGGTAGACATCAAAAGAGAAGTCACCTTTTGCACTACTGCTACGACTACTGCACTCATCACTGTTTATTTTGACTGATGTCAGCTGAGGCATGCTTCTTGAAAATAAGCAAATTCAAAGTGAAATCAAAATTAGAAATCATAACTAGTGAGACAATTATATAATTACTGAATTATCTACCGAACATTTTCTGTATTTATTCATTAGCTGTATGGTTTATAACATGTCAGATAATAGGAGACATCTTCATATGTCTTGTTTTGCTCAACCAGAAGTCAAAGACCCAAATACATTCAGTTTACCATCATATAAGACAAAGAAAAGCAGCTAATCTTCACACTGGAGAAGCTGTAACTAAAGAATGATCAGTGTTTTTGCTTCAAAACTTACTTAACTAATTGATCAATTATCAATATGGTAGTGTAGATAAATTCTCTGTTGATCAAATAATTGATTATTAATTAATTGTTTCAGCTCTTATCTAAACCCGGACAAAGCTTAAACATGTTCTGCATGATTGTAGCTTCTGACATTTTATGCATTTTTGGTCAGGATTACCTGATTAAATTAACTAACAGATGTTAAGAGACAAATATTTTATTTATACAGTTAATACTGCATAGTGGATATGTATTTTCTACTATCTTGAAATCACTGTTTGACGTCCCAAAAGCTCACGTCGTAGTAACTATGTATTTCTTAACTATTTTGCCATTCATTACACCCAGTTGTTGTTTATCATCAGAAGAATTGGTAGAAAATATGGAGATACCAGTGAATCTTTACCAAGGTTGCCCTTGAGCCAGGTGTTCATACCTCTACCTACACTTTGCCGCAATTTACAACTCCTACTCATGTCATAGTGTTCCTAGCAAGTTACCTGCTGTGATGATTCGGCACTCATGTCCTCCTGTGACTCTCCTTTAGCATCCACAGCAGGTGAACCGCACTGGGCACTGTTCTCATCACAAGGCGGGGAAAAGCCTGACTGGAAGTCTTTCACATTTTTGGGGAATAGGGATTCGATGTCAGATGGATCGATGGGGGCTTCGGTTCCCATCACAGCATCTGCAATCTCAGCTGTCTTGAACTGCCTCTTCGGCAGAGAGTCCAGGTCTTCTGACTCCACAAACTTGGGGCTGTTCTCCAAGTCGGACACTGCATCCTCTGGCAGCATGAGCTCCAGTGACTCATCATTCTCTGGAAAAAAAGTCAATTATAGATCATGAAGATCAAATTCAGTACAAAAGACATTTCTCTCGTGGCTGTCCTTCCAGCTTAAGACTTTTAAGCTTTTTGGCAGTTTGTCTGAAGATTATCTCTTACTTCTAATTACAGCCCTCTTTTTCTTTGCCATAAGCTGACAGTTACCTCCCATGTGAACTGCTGTGTGAGTGAGTCAGCCTAAAAGAGGTGCACTGAATAAGTATGGCCTGGTTCCAGATCTCTACATCACAAGTCATATCTTCAATTTGAGTCAAAGAGAAGTAATTTAACGGAGGTTAATTTAAATGGTAACTTGGTCTGATTACCAGGTGAGAAGAGGTCAACCAGTTACGAATATTCAGTTAACCATTAATAAAATGTACACCTACCTAAGAGTGACGCAGAAGCCTTGCATTATGCCTATATTCATTAAGTTTTCTGTGTAAAATGTTTGCAAAAGGTGATATTAATATGATCTAACTAATGTCACATTAGCTCGAGCTAGATCTCTCCAATAAAATCAAGTCATAAAACTCTCCAAATTGTTGCTCTTCTTTACCAGTATGTTTTAAATAAAATGTGCATGATATTTAACGTGAGTGCATCGCTACCTTTTAAACTAATATGCTACACGAATTGTGTTTACAAACGTTTGGTTATGAGGGTAATGTTAGCGTTACAACAGCTCTACTGACTTGTGATAACAGCCACAACTTTGGAGCAATGAACAGGGCTCGTTTGTTAAAGCTAACTGTCAAAACGATGTGGTTTATACGTGAACACGACATCAAGACGACTAGCTAGCTTCCTGACATTTAAAACAATTAGCAGTTAGTACGCTAACCGGTTACCAAGTTGTTAACGTTAACTGTCGTGTCGCAGTGTTGAGCTAGCACTGTTTAGCTAACAAGCTACTGTCAGTCTCTTACCTTGGGCGGTCGCGGCCGAAAATATCAAAACGTCAGAATAATAGAGCGTAAAAAATAAAACAAACGAGATGTGACATTTACTGAAAATCCCCGTCATATTTTTGTGAATTTAGCTAGATGCAATAATGAACGGTTATCACGACATGTTGAGATATGAGGTGGTCAGTTCATAGGAAAGAATATTTCGAGCTGTGGCGGAAGAAAATAAATGTTACACCACCGAGCTCTGCTTCCGGACATTATTCCGACTTCCGGAGGGACCAAATGCAAAAATGAGTTGAAAATAATTGCTATTTTGTCTTTTATTGTGCTTTTATTATTCTAGCCAGAAAATAAAAACTTCAAATATAGTTATCTTGTCTTTATGCTGAAGCAGGAGTAGGGAAATCCAGATTTAACAAGTGAAATATTGTACACTGTAGCCTATTGACCTTACAGTCTATGCTATTAACCGACTTTATTTTTTTCTTTATCACTCTTTATTTGTAGGCTACATCTACCAAGCAGGCAGATAGGAAGGGTTAGACAGGAAAATAGTAGTTGAAAGAAGGTCTATTGTATTGAAAAATTATTGGAACAAGGTGTAAGGAAGGCTGGGTTTCCTGTATATTTCTGATCTATTCCATTTGGATCTTAATAGGGCCTGGGCAGCTAAGCTGCCAGGACACTATTGTAATCCTAGGTATTCTTCGTCTTTCTTCTTTCTTCTTCCGAGGAAATCATACTTCCCATGGGTGAAAACTCACCAAACTTTGCACAAAGGTCCAGTGTCATGCCAGATATCCTCAGCTGTAAACTCAAGCCAATAGTCCTGATGGTGGCGCTACAGCAAGCATCTAAAGTTCAAAACTTTGAAAATTCATAACAAATCAACCATATGTGCTACAACTTCACAAGAAACTTTTGTACATTTAAACCTATTAAAAATTATGAAGTTCTTCACTCTGTTTTTTTCAAAAACTGTAAAATTTCTTAAACCTATCTCCTCCCACAATTTTTGCTCAATTGACACCAAACTTGCTACAGAGCATCTTCAGACTGTCCTACAAAAACTATGTTTCTCAGATTTTTGATTTATCAAAAATTGAGCCTACAGTGCATCAAAATGTTTGACTGTAAACGGTACTGTAAACATATACATGCAAATTCTTGCTAAATAAATCTTCAATGTTCATGAAAAAGATGACAAAATTCTAGAGTCATGGCAGATGACGTGTGGCAAATTTCAGAATTTTATTTCAAAAACTGAATTTTTGACAGCATTTTGAATTTTGCTCTAATGTGAACAATTGGAGTCAATGTAAAAATGGAAATTTTAAACACCAGTTTTTCACTTATGGTGGTTTCAAATCTGCCTTTCCATGCACGGATGGCTGCTTTCCTACACAACAGTGAATGGCTTACTCAATTTGTGAAGCCACTGTTGAGTTGCTACTTGCCAATTAGCTCAGAGCGGTAGGTGACCGTCTTAGGTTCCTGGGGTTGCTCAGAATTGCCTAAAAATTCCAGGACCGACCCATCGCTGCGCAACAGCTATAATTTAATTTTATATTTTTCATTTCAAAATATATATATATAAAAAAAAAAATCTTATTTTATGATATCTTGCTAGTTCTTAGTTGGTTATTGACTCTGTATTGCTTATTGCTTTTAAATGTATTTCTAAAGCTTTTATTTGCTTATGTAAAGCTCTTTCAATGCCCCTGTGTTTGCAATATGCTATGTAAATAAAGCTGGCTTGCCTTGTCTTGCCTTATGTGAGTAAGTGATATTTAATTCAATTAACATCAAATGACCTGTGCTGATTTTTAGGCAGAAATAGTACTGATATGTGAAATTACATTGATTTCTTTGTGATTAGTCGCCAGAATCTCTATTTAAATATGTATAATGCCGGTTTTATGAAAGTATTATTACTTTATATCATCCTGGTCCTGTCTGGACTTGGCATACTCTGTATTCATGGACACAATACAAAGATGTGTCTTGATAGAATCCTTAGATCCCTAAACTTTCTGCTGTTCATTTCCCCAAAAGTTAAAGTTTGTTAAATTATCAGAAGTTGTAGTAGTAGTCATGGTAGTATTGGATATTCCATTTGAATTCTATAGTTATGTAAAAGGTAGACAATAGCTGTGGTCAAAAGACACACTGCACTTCTCAAACCACTCCTCTTCCTGGAATGATGCACACCTTTATGACTCCACCCAGACTTTATTTACTGGATAAGGGATGCTTCACCTGCTCAGAGTCATTCAGCTCAGACATTAGTTGTTTCCTCCCCTTTCACAGATCTGCCAGTTAGAAGATGGGTGTAAACACCATGTGATTAAATGTAAGCACTGAAAGCCAATACACTGCAGATCAGTGAATAAACATCAAGGAAATGAGCTGAGCTTTTATCTGGAAACAGAGAGTGAAACTTAGTGACATTCACTGTCGTCTAGAGGAGAAATGGCGCAGCAGGTGATTCAGCTGGATCGAGAAAAACTGAGCTGTTCAATCTGTCTGGATCTTCTGAAGGATCCAGTGACTATTCCTTGTGGACACAGCTACTGCATGAGCTGTATTGAAGACTGCTGGGATGAGGAGAATGGGCAGCATGAAACATACAGCTGCCCTCAGTGCAGGCAGAGCTTCACACCGAGGCCTGACCTGGTGAAAAGTACCATGTTAGCAGAGTTAGTGGAGGAACAGAAGAAAGTAGGACTTCATGCTGTTTCACCTGATCAGTCCTTTGCAGGACCTGAAGACGTGGCCTGTGATTTCTGCTCTGGGATAAAGGTAAAAGCCTTCAAGTCCTGTCTGGTGTGTATGGCCTCTTACTGTGAGCAACACCTGCAGCCTCACTACAATGTAGCTCCGTTAAAGAAACACAAGCTGGTTGAAGCCACTTCAAAGCTGGAGGAGAACATCTGCTCTCGCCACGACGAGGTGATGAAGATCTTCTGCCGCACTGATCAGCAGTGTATCTGTTATCTCTGCCTCATGGATGATCATAAAGGCCATGACACAGTCTCTGCTGCAGCAGAGAGGGCTGAGAGGCAGACGGAGCTCGGGGTGAGTCGCCAAAGAATCCAACAGAGAGTCCAGGACAGAGAAAAAGATGTCAAGGTACTTCAGCAGAGGGTGGAGGCTATCGATCTCTCTGCTGATGAAGCTGTGAGGGACACTGAGAAGATCTTCACTGATTTGATCCGTTTCATTGAGGAAAGGAGCTCTGAGGTGAAGCAGCAGATCAGATCCCAGCAGAAAACTCAAGTGAGTCGAGCTAAAGAGCTCGAGGAGAAGCTGCAGCAGGAGATCACTGAGCTGCAGAGGAAAGACACTGAGCTGGAGAAGCTCTCACGCACAGAGGATCACCTGCATTTCCTAAACAACTACCTCTCACTGTCACGTCTGAGTGGGTCTGAAGACTTACCCAGCATTGATATCTGTACCCTGAGCTTGTTTGAGAACATGACAGCGGCTCGTCTGAGTGAGGAGTGGGCAAAGATCTCACTGGCAGTGAGTGAAGTGGATGTTTCACTGCCTCAAGCAGAGCCCAGAACCAGAGCTGAATTTATGAGATATTCACATCAAATCACACTGGATCCAAATACAGCACACAAATGTTTGTCATTGAGTGACAGGAACAGAAAAGCAACATTAACTGCAGTTGAACAGTTCTACTTGGATCACCCAGACAGATTTGTTGAAAGATGGCAGGTCCTGAGTGGAGAGGGTCTGACTGGACGTTGTTACTGGGAGGTGAAGTGGAGCGGGAACGTTTCTATAGCAGTTGCATACAAGAATATTGGCAGAACAGGGACCATGTATGAATGTGGATTTGGAAATAACAAGTCTTGGTTATTAGAATGTAACAGTGATGGATATAAATTCAGACATAACAGTGTTTCCACTTCCATCTCAGGCCGTCTGTCCTCCAGAATTGGAGTTTACCTGGATCACAGGGCAGGTACTCTGTCTTACTACAGCGTCTCTAAATCCATGACTCTCCTCCACAGAGTCCAGACCAAGTTCACTCAGCCTCTCTATGCTGGATTTAGGTTTCGCCAGACTGCAGGAGACACTGCTGAGTTGTGTTAGATGTAGACAGGAGTTTGAAGAGTGAGTGATCTCTATGCAGCAAATGTGTCTGCACTGCAGAGATCAAACATAGTGGGTGGGACTATAATATTTTGCTCTTGGATTTTATGTTGGTTTAGTTGTGTCAGTTTAATGGTATGGTGAAATGAAAAAGATTTTTTTGTTGTTACATAGAGATTAAAACTATCTTGTTTGTTGAAATGTCATTCTTAATATATAGACTGTGTATGTTGTATTTACTAAACAATTTCAACTTATATACATAATGTCTGATGAAACACTTTTTTGTGTTTGTTTTTTTTCTACCTTGATTTGGATTTGTGAGTATCTGCCAAATTAATGTCATATAAATTTTAAAAACACATTATTTTAGTCACACTATATCTTCATTATCATAATTTGTATAATTCGATATTTATTTCTTTTACTCTACATATTTACTGATGTCTATACTGCATACTGTGCTGCTGTTGTACTGATATTGAAAAATCTCTTTTTACTAAAAAGTACCAATCCAGAAAAATGGTATAATTTTAAATATGACCTTCTGGGAAAAAAAAGCTTGTTAACATCTTTTAAAGAGTGAATTTAAGTGTCTTTACATGATAACGATTTTTAGAGAATATGTATGGAAAATCAGTGGTCAAAATCATACATATAAATAGTTATCTTGTCAATATTTTAACAGATGACCCCTATTCTTTAAAAAAATGCATCTACACAATATATCTTTCTGTCACTGTTTGAGTATCACAGAAATCTGTTGTTTTCCTTCTAAAGTTAATTCCAATCAATCTTTTTCCAAGATAATCAAGTAAAAAAAAACACAGCAAGGTTAATGAAAACAAACATTTAACTTTCACTTTCTACCGATAGACCATGTGTTGATTTAATGTTGCTTATGGTGAGAATTAAAGAAGAAAAATCACTCATTCACATACTTGCGAGACGGGGATTTAACTCTCTTTTTAAAAAATGTATTCTGATCGCATATTTACTCCACATTTACATGATATACTGCACATAGAAGATTTATTGCATATATGCAAATTTTCTGCTGAAGAATGTGTTTTTGTTCAACTTAAAATTGCATTTGGTGATTTTATAAATGGGTGTAATATGTGAGAAAAAAAAGACAAGATGAATAAAAGAGTTGTGTAAAAATGGATTCATGAATGTAGATTTTTTTTGAGCATCTGCAAAATAAATGTAATATAAAGTTTAAAATAAATGTTCATTATAGTTAAACAATATATCTATGGACATAATTTGTATAATTTAATGCTGCCTAATGAGTGCTCTATATAATAGTAGTAGTAATCCGTTGGGAATAGTGGTTTCCAGAGTGGGTATTAATAACTGAGGTCGAAAGACACACTGCACCGCTCAAACCACTCCTCTTCCTGGAATGACACACACCTTTATGACTCCACCCAGACTTTATTTACTGGATAAGGGATGTTTCACCTGCTCAAAGTCATTCAGCTCAGACATTAGTTGTTCCCTCCCCTTTCACAGATCTGCCAGTTAGAAGATGGGTGTAAACACCATGTGATCAAATGTAAGAGCTGAAAGCCAATACACTGCAGATCAGTGAATAAACATCAGGGACATGAGCTGAGCTTTTATCTGGAAACAGAGAGTGAAACTAACTGACATTCACTGTCGTCTAGAGGAGAAATGGCGCAGCAGGTGATTCAGCTGGATCCAGAAAAACTGAGCTGTTTAATCTGTCTGGATCTTCTAAACGATCCGGTGACTATTCCCTGTGGACACAGCTACTGCATGAGCTGTATTGAACACTGCTGGGATGAGGAGAATGGGCAGCATGAAACATACAGCTGCCCTCAGTGCAGGCAGAGCTTCACACCGAGGCCTGTCATGATGAAAAGTACCATGTTAGCAGAGTTAGTGGAGGAACAGAAGAAAGTAGGACTTCATGCTGTTTCACCTGATCAGTCCTTTGCAGGACCTGAAGACGTGGCCTGTGATTTCTGCTCTGGGATAAAGGTAAAAGCCTTCAAGTCCTGTCTGGTGTGTATGGCCTCTTACTGTGAGCAACACCTGCAGCCTCACTACAATGTAGCTCCGTTAAAGAAACACAAGCTGGTTGAAGCCACTTCAAAGCTGGAGGAGAACATCTGCTCTCGCCACGACGAGGTGATGAAGATCTTCTGCCGCACTGATCAGCAGTGTATCTGTTATCTCTGCCTCATGGATGATCATAAAGGCCATGACACAGTCTCTGCTGCAGCAGAGAGGGCTGAGAGGCAGACGGAGCTCGGGGTGAGTCGCCAAAGAATCCAACAGAGAGTCCAGGACAGAGAAAAAGATGTCAAGGTACTTCAGCAGAGGGTGGAGGCTATCGATCTCTCTGCTGATGAAGCTGTGAGGGACACTGAGAAGATCTTCACTGATTTGATCCGTTTCATTGAGGAAAGGAGCTCTGAGGTGAAGCAGCAGATCAGATCCCAGCAGAAAACTCAAGTGAGTCGAGCTAAAGAGCTCGAGGAGAAGCTGCAGCAGGAGATCACTGAGCTGCAGAGGAAAGACACTGAGCTGGAGAAGCTCTCACGCACAGAGGATCACCTGCATTTCCTAAACAACTACCTCTCACTGTCACGTCTGAGTGGGTCTGAAGACTTACCCAGCATTGATATCTGTACCCTGAGCTTGTTTGAGAACATGACAGCGGCTCGTCTGAGTGAGGAGTGGGCAAAGATCTCACTGGCAGTGAGTGAAGTGGATGTTTTACTGCCTCAAGCAGAGCCCAGAACCAGAGCTGAATTTATGAGATATTCACATCAAATCACACTGGATCCAAATACAGCACACAAATGTTTGTCATTGAGTGACAGGAACAGAAAAGCAACATTAACTGCAGTTGAACAGTTCTACTTGGATCACCCAGACAGATTTGTTGAAAGATGGCAGGTCCTGAGTGGAGAGGGTCTGACTGGACGTTGTTACTGGGAGGTGAAGTGGAGCGGGAACGTTTCTATAGCAGTTGCATACAAGAATATTGGCAGAACAGGGACCATGTATGAATGTGGATTTGGAAATAACAAGTCTTGGTTATTAGAATGTAACAGTGATGGATATAAATTCAGACATAACAGTGTTTCCACTTCCATCTCAGGCCGTCTGTCCTCCAGAATTGGAGTTTACCTGGATCACAGGGCAGGTACTCTGTCTTACTACAGCATCTCTAAATCCATGACTCTCCTCCACAGAGTCCAGACCAAGTTCACTCAGCCTCTCTATGCTGGATTTAGGTTTCGCCAGACTGCAGGAGACACTGCTGAGTTGTGTTAGATGTAGACAGGAGTTTGAAGAGTGAGTGATCTCTATGCAGCAAATGTGTCTGCACTGCAGAGATCAAACATAGTGGGTGGGACTATAATATTTTGCTCTTGGATTTTATGTTGGTTTAGTTGTGTCAGTTTAATGGTATGGTGAAATGAAAAAGATTTTTTTGTTGTTACATAGAGATTAAAACTATCTTGTTTGTTGAAATGTCATTCTTAATATATAGACTGTGTATGTTGTATTTACTAAACAATTTCAACTTATATACATAATGTCTGATGAAACACTTTTTTGTGTTTGTTTTTTTTCTACCTTGATTTGGATTTGTGAGTATCTGCCAAATTAATGTCATATAAATTTTAAAAACACATTATTTTAGTCACACTATATCTTCATTATCATAATTTGTATAATTCGATATTTATTTCTTTTACTCTACATATTTACTGATGTCTATACTGCATACTGTGCTGCTGTTGTACTGATATTGAAAAATCTCTTTTTACTAAAAAGTACCAATCCAGAAAAATGGTATAATTTTAAATATGACCTTCTGGGAAAAAAAAGCTTGTTAACATCTTTTAAAGAGTGAATTTAAGTGTCTTTACATGATAACGATTTTTAGAGAATATGTATGGAAAATCAGTGGTCAAAATCATACATATAAATAGTTATCTTGTCAATATTTTAACAGATGACCCCTATTCTTTAAAAAAATGCATCTACACAATATATCTTTCTGTCACTGTTTGAGTATCACAGAAATCTGTTGTTTTCCTTCTAAAGTTAATTCCAATCAATCTTTTTCCAAGATAATCAAGTAAAAAAAAACACAGCAAGGTTAATGAAAACAAACATTTAACTTTCACTTTCTACCGATAGACCATGTGTTGATTTAATGTTGCTTATGGTGAGAATTAAAGAAGAAAAATCACTCATTCACATACTTGCGAGACGGGGATTTAACTCTCTTTTTAAAAAATGTATTCTGATCGCATATTTACTCCACATTTACATGATATACTGCACATAGAAGATTTATTGCATATATGCAAATTTTCTGCTGAAGAATGTGTTTTTGTTCAACTTAAAATTGCATTTGGTGATTTTATAAATGGGTGTAATATGTGAGAAAAAAAAGACAAGATGAATAAAAGAGTTGTGTAAAAATGGATTCATGAATGTAGATTTTTTTTGAGCATCTGCAAAATAAATGTAATATAAAGTTTAAAATAAATGTTCATTATAGTTAAACAATATATCTATGGACATAATTTGTATAATTTAATGCTGCCTAATGAGTGCTCTATATAATAGTAGTAGTAATCCGTTGGGAATAGTGGTTTCCAGAGTGGGTATTAATAACTGAGGTCGAAAGACACACTGCACCGCTCAAACCACTCCTCTTCCTGGAATGACACACACCTTTATGACTCCACCCAGACTTTATTTACTGGATAAGGGATGTTTCACCTGCTCAAAGTCATTCAGCTCAGACATTAGTTGTTCCCTCCCCTTTCACAGATCTGCCAGTTAGAAGATGGGTGTAAACACCATGTGATCAAATGTAAGAGCTGAAAGCCAATACACTGCAGATCAGTGAATAAACATCAGGGACATGAGCTGAGCTTTTATCTGGAAACAGAGAGTGAAACTAACTGACATTCACTGTCGTCTAGAGGAGAAATGGCGCAGCAGGTGATTCAGCTGGATCCAGAAAAACTGAGCTGTTTAATCTGTCTGGATCTTCTAAACGATCCGGTGACTATTCCCTGTGGACACAGCTACTGCATGAGCTGTATTGAACACTGCTGGGATGAGGAGAATGGGCAGCATGAAACATACAGCTGCCCTCAGTGCAGGCAGAGCTTCACACCGAGGCCTGTCATGATGAAAAGTACCATGTTAGCAGAGTTAGTGGAGGAACAGAAGAAAGTTGGACTTCATGCTGTTTCACCTGATCAGTCCTTTGCAGGACCTGAAGACGTGGCCTGTGATTTCTGCTCTGGGATAAAGGTAAAAGCCTTCAAGTCCTGTCTGGTGTGTATGGCCTCTTACTGTGAGCAACACCTGCAGCCTCACTACAATGTAGCTCCGTTGAAGAAACACAAGCTGGTCGATGCCACTTTAAAGCTGGAGGAGAACATCTGCTCTCGCCACGACGAGGTGATGAAGATCTTCTGCCGCACTGATCAGCAGTGTATCTGTTATCTCTGCCTCATGGATGATCATAAAGGCCATGACACAGTCTCTGCTGCAGCAGAGAGGGCTGAGAGGCAGACGGAGCTCGGGGTGAGTCGCCAAAGAATCCAACAGAGAGTCCAGGACAGAGAAAAAGATGTCAAGGTGCTTCAGCAGAGGGTGGAGGCTATCAATCTCTCTGCTGATGAAGCTGTGAGGGACACTGAGAAGATCTTCACTGATTTGATCCGTTTCATTGAGGAAAGGAGCTCTGAGGTGAAGCAGCAGATCAGATCCCAGCAGAAAACTCAAGTGAGTCGAGCTAAAGAGCTCGAGGAGAAGCTGCAGCAGGAGATCACTGAGCTGCAGAGGAAAGACACTGAGCTGGAGAAGCTCTCACGCACAGAGGATCACCTGCATTTCCTAAACAACTACTCCTCACTGTCACGTCTGAGTGGGTCTGAAGACTTACCCAGCATTGATATCTGTACCCTGAGCTTGTTTGAGAACATGACAGTGGCTCTTCAGAGTGAGGAGTGGGCAAAGATCTCACTGGCAGTGAGTGAAGTGGATGTTTTACTGCCTCAAGCAGAGCCCAGAACCAGAGCTGAATTTATGAAATATTCACATCAAATCACACTGGATCCAAATACAGCACACAAATGTTTGTCATTGAGTGACAGGAACAGAAAAGCAACATTAACTGCAGTTGAACAGTTCTACTTGGATCACCCAGACAGATTTGTTGAAAGATGGCAGGTCCTGAGTGGAGAGGGTCTGACTGGACGTTGTTACTGGGAGGTGAAGTGGAGCGGGAACGTTTCTATAGCAGTTGCATACAAGAATATTGGCAGAACAGGGACCATGTATGAATGTGGATTTGGAAATAACAAGTCTTGGTTATTAGAATGTAACAGTGATGGATATAAATTCAGACATAACAGTGTTTCCACTTCCATCTCAGGCCGTCTGTCCTCCAGAATTGGAGTTTACCTGGATCACAGGGCAGGTACTCTGTCTTACTACAGCATCTCTAAATCCATGACTCTCCTCCACAGAGTCCAGACCAAGTTCACTCAGCCTCTCTATGCTGGATTTAGGTTTCGCCAGACTGCAGGAGACACTGCTGAGTTGTGTTAGATGTAGACAGGAGTTTGAAGAGTGAGTGATCTCTATGCAGCAAATGTGTCTGCACTGCAGAGATCAAACATAGTGGGTGGGACTATAATATTTTGCTCTTGGATTTTTGTTGGTTTAGTTGTGTCAGTTTAATGATATGGTGAAATGAAAAAGATTTTTTTGTTGTTACATAGAGATTAAAACTATCTTGTTTGTTGAAATGTCATTCTTAATATATAGAC
Organism: Epinephelus lanceolatus; assembly: GCF_041903045.1. Lineage (NCBI taxonomy): Eukaryota > Metazoa > Chordata > Actinopteri > Perciformes > Serranidae > Epinephelus > Epinephelus lanceolatus. The sequence continues at coordinate 38,378,819 of NC_135744.1, read as the reverse complement.
TGTGTATGTTGTATTTACTAAACAATTTCAACTGATATACATAATGTCTGATGAAACACTTTTTTGTGTTTGTTTTTTTCTACCTTGATTTGGATTTGTGAGTATCTGCCAAATTAATGTCATATAAATTTTAAAAAACATTATTTTAGTCACACTATATCTTCATTATCATAATTTGTATAATTCGATATTTATTTCTTTTACTCTACATATTTACTGATGTCTATACTGCATACTGTGCTGCTGTTGTACTGATATTGAAAAATCTCTTTTTACTAAAAAGTACCAATCCAGAAAAATGGTATAATTTTAAATATGACCTTCTGGGAAAAAAAAGCTTGTTAATATCTTTTAAAGAGTGAATTTAAGTGTCTTTACATGATAACGATTTTTAGAGAATATGTATGGAAAATCAGTGGTCAAAATCATACATATAAATAGTTATCTTGTCAATATTTTAACAGATGACCCCTATTCTTAAAAAAAATGCATCTACACAATATGTTTTTCTGTCACTGTTTGAGTATCACAAAAGGTTAATGAAAACAATCAAATAACCTTCACTTTCTTCCGATAGACCATGTGTTGATTTAATGCTGCTTATAGTGAGAAATGAAAAAGAAAAATCACTCATTCACATACTTGCGAGACGGGAATTTAACTCTCTTTTTAAAAAATGTATTCTGATCGCATATTTACTCAACATTTATATCTCAGGCCCTCAGTCCTCCACAATAGGAGTGTATCTGGATCACAGGGCAGGTACTCTGTCTTACTACAACGTCTCTGAAACCATGACTCTCCTCCACAGAGTCCAGACCACATTCACTCAGCCTCTCTATGCTGGATTTTGGCTTTCAGATAGTCCTGGAGACACTGCTGAGTTGTGTGAGCTCAAGTAGACAGGAGTTTAAAGAGTGATTTATCTCTGTATAGTAAATGTTGAGGTGTGTTTGCACTGCACAGATCAAACAGAATGGGACTGTGATGTGTTTTGGGTTTTTTTCTTCGTTGGGGGTGGTTTAGTGGAGGGGGAGTATGTGGTTTTGTTTGTGTCAATTCAATGAAATGGTGAAATGAAGAAGAAATATTTTTTTCCACACAGGCATTAAAACAATTTTTTTGTTCAATTTTTTTCTTATTGGATTAGTATATTAAATTTACTAAATGTTGACATGATTATGGAAAATATTACATATATGCAAAATGTCTGCTGAAAACTATGTATTTTGTTCTACTTAAACTTGAACATAGTTATGACATAAAGTGGCTTAATTATGTACAAAAAAACTACAAAATTAATTAAAGAGTCATTGATATAAAAATGAATGAATGGTTTTGGATTTTTGAGCAAATAAATGTAACATACAGTTTTAAAATTACATATTTTTTGTCATACCATATCTCTATGAACATAACTTGCATAATTTAATGTTGGCTTATTGTTACTCTACATACTGTATATAGTAGTAGTGGTAGTAGTTGTAGTTGTAGTTGTAGTAGTAGGAGAAGTAGTAACAGTATATTATATTGGCAACACTGGTTCCCAGAGCAGGAATGTGTTGAAATGTCATTCTTAATATATAGACTGTGTATGTTGTATTTACTAAACATTTTCAACTGATATACAAAATGTCTGATGAAACACTTTTTTGTGTTTGTTTTTTTCTACCTTGATTTGGATTTTTGAGCATCTGCCAAATTAATGTCATATAAAGTTTAAAAACACATTATTTTAGTCACACCATGTCTTCATTTTCATAATTTGTATAATTCAATGTTTATTTCTTTTACTTGATGTCTATACTGCATACTGTGCTGCTGTTGTACTGATATTGAAAAATCTCTTTTTACTAAAAAGTACCAATCCAGAAAAATGGTATAATTTTAAAACCGACCTTCTGAAAACAAAGCTTGTTAACATCTTTTAAAGAGTGAATTTAAGTGTCTTTACATGATAACAATTTTTAGAAAATATGTATGGAAAATCAGTGGTCAAAATCATACATATAAATAGTTATCTTGTCAATATTTTAACAGATGACCCCTATTCTTTAAAAAAAATGTATCTACACAATATATCTTTCTGTCACTGTTTGAGTATCACAGAAATCTGTTGTTTTCCTTCTAAAGTTAATTCCAGTCAATCTTTTTCCAAGATAATCAAGTAAAAAAAAACACAGCAAGGTTAATGAAAAACATTTAACTTTCACTTTCTACCGGTAGACCATGTGTTGATTTAATGCTGCTTATGGTGAGAATTAAAAAAGAAAAATCACTCATTCACATACTTGCGAGACGGGGATTTAACTCTCTTTTTAAAAAATGTATTCTGATCGCATATTTACTCCACATTTACATGATATACTGCACATGAAGATTTATTGCATATATGCAAATTTTCTGCTGAAGAATGTGTTTTTGTTCAACTTAAAATTGCATTTGGTGATTTTATAAATGGGTGTAATATGTGAGAAAAAAAGACAAAATGAATAAAAGAGTTGTGTAAAAATGGATTCATGAATGTGAATTTTTTTTGAGCATCTGCAAAATAAAAGTAATATAAAGTTTAAAAGAAATGTTCATTGTAGTTAAACCATATATCTATGAACATAATTTGTATAATTTAATGCTGCCTAATGAGTGCTCTATATAATAGTAGTAGTAATCCGTTGGGAATAGTGGTTTCCAGACTGGGTATTAATAACTGAGGTCGAAAGACACACTGCACCGCTCAAACCACTCCTCTTCCTGGAATGACACACACCTTTATGACTCCACCCAGACTTTATTTACTGGCTAGTCAGGCTCCTCCTGCTCAAAGTCATTCAGCTCAGACATTAGTTGTTCCCTCCCCTTTCACAGATCTGCCAGTTAGAAGATGGGTGTAAACACCATGTGATCAAATGTAAGAGCTGAAAGCCAATACACTGCAGATCAGTGAATAAACATCAAGGAAATGAGCTGAGCTTTTATCTGGAAACAGAGAGTGAAACTTACTGACATTCACTGTCGTCTAGAGGAGAAATGGCGCAGCAGGTGATTCAGCTGGATCCAGAAAAACTGAGGTGTTTAATCTGTCTGGATCTACTGAAGGATCCAGTGACTATTCCCTGTGGACACAGCTACTGCATGAGCTGTATTGAAGACTGCTGGGATGAGGAGAATGAGAAGAAGAAAACACCAAGCTGCCTTCAGTGCAGGCAGAGCTTCACACCGAGGCCTGACCTGGTGAAAAGTACCATGTTAGCTGAGTTAGTGGAGGAACTGAAGAAAGTTGGACTTCATGCTGTTTCACCTGATCAGTCCTTTGCAGGACCTGGGGATGTGGCCTGTGATTTCTGCTCTGGGATAAAGCTGAGAGCTCTGAAGTCCTGTCTGGTGTGTATGGCCTCTTACTGTGAGCAACACCTGCAGCCTCACTACAATGTAGCTCCGTTAAAGAAACACAAGCTGGTTGAAGCCACTCCAAAGCTGGAGGAGAACATCTGCTCTCGCCACGACGAGGTGATGAAGATCTTCTGCCGCACTGATCAGCAGTGTATCTGTTATCTCTGCCTCATGGATGATCATAAAGGCCATGACACAGTCTCTGCTGCAGCAGAGAGGGCTGAGAGGCAGACGGAGCTCGGGGTGAGTCGCCAAAGAATCCAACAGAGAGTCCAGGACAGAGAAAAAGATGTCAAGGTGCTTCAGCAGAGGGTGGAGGCTATCAATCTCTCTGCTGATGAAGCTGTGAGGGACAGTGAGAAGATCTTCACTGATTTGATCCGTTTCATTGAGAAAAGGCGCTCTGAGGTGAAGCAGCAGATCAGATCCCAGCAGAAAACTCAAGTGAGTCGAGCTAAAAAACTTGAGGAGAAGCTGCAGCAGGAGATCACTGAGCTGCAGAGGAAAGACACTGAGCTGGAGAAGCTCTCACGCACAGAGGATCACCTGCATTTCCTCAACAACTACCCCTCACTCTCACGTCTGAGAAAGTCTAGAGACTTACCCAGCATGGTTAAGTCTCTGTGCTCTTTTAAGGATGTGACAGCAGCAGTGTCAGAGGCCAGAGATAAACTGCAGGCTCTTCTGAATGAGGAGTGGACAAAGATCTCACTGGCAGTGACTGAAGAGGATGTTTTACTGCCTCAAGCAGAGCCCAGAACCAGAGCTGAATATATGAAATATTCACATCAAATCACACTGGATCCAAATACAGCACACACACTTTTGTCACTGAGTGACAGTAACAGAAAAGCAACATTAACGGCAGGACGCAAGTTTGATTCGGTTAGATTTCTTGAAAGTTGGCAGGTCCTGAGTAGAGAGGGTCTGACTGAACGTTGTTACTGGGAGGTGAAGTGGAGCGGGAGAGTTTTCATAGCAGTTGCATACAAGGATATTAGCAGAACAGGGACTGTGTATGAATGTGGATTTGGATATAATGACAAGTCCTGGTCATTAGAATGTAACAGTGATAGTTATGAATTCAGGCATAACAACATTGTTACTTCCATCTCAGGCCCTCAGTCCTCCACAATAGGAGTGTATCTGGATCACAGGGCAGGTACTCTGTCTTACTACAGCGTCTCTGAAACCATGACTCTCCTCCACAGAGTCCAGACCACGTTCACTCAGCCTCTCTATGCTGGATTTTGGCTTCCATATATTGCTGGAAGCACAGCTGAGTTGTGTGAGCTCAAGTAGACAGGAGTTTAAAGAGTGAGGGATCTGTGTTGCTGTATGGTAAATGTTAAGGTGTGTCTGCAGTGCAGAGATCAAACATAGTGGGTGAGACTGTGATGTGTCAATTCAATGAAATGGTGAAATGAAAAAGAAATCTTTTATGCTACATGTAGGGATATATAGGGATTAAAACTATCTCTTTTATTGATATTGTATTCTTAATATGCTTGTATGTTGTATTTCGTTATGTACTGTGCTTGGAAAATTTTGCATATGCAAAATGTCTGATAAAATCTATTTTTTGTGTATGGTTAAGTCTGTCTGGATTTGGGTTTATGGGCATGCCGAATGAATGTGATATAAAGTTTAATTTATTTATTTATTTTCTTTTACTTGTACCATATCTTCATTATTGCAATTTGTAAAATGTAATGTTTATTTTTTGTCTACACGGCCTACTGCTGTCTATGCTGCGTACTGTGCTGCTGTTGTACTGATATTATACAATAACATTACCCTTTTATTTCTTTTTAAAAGGCAGCAAAAAAGTTCTAGTACCAGAAAACTGGTAAAATTTTAAAAACGTAACCCTCTGACAATTAGCTTGCTTATTATCTTATTAATAGGGAATGCAAGTGTCTTTACATTGTAACAATTTAAAGGAAACATAGTCATGATTTTGCAAACTCACATTAGAAAGAACATGAAGAACTTGAATGTAACCTTGTGAAAGTCTTTTGCTAATCATTTTTGAAAGAGTGCATGACAACTATGAAAAGAATAAGTGAATGTTAAAATTTCTACAAATAAATGAATAGTTGATGTTTAAATATTTCACCCACAAACATCTTTTTTTTAAATGCACTTACAAAAGACTGTATTCTTCCTTTCACTGTTTGAGCATCGCTAAAATCATTTGTTTCCGACTTAAGTTCTTTCCAATACATTTTTTAAGACAATACAGTAAAAATAAATAAATAAACACAGGAAGATTACTGAAGACAATCAAATAAGCTCCACTTCTATCTACAGACAACATGTGTTGATTTAATGCTGCTGATGGTGAGACGAAAATAAATCACTTAGTCACTACGTGCTAGTTGGGGATCTAACTATGGTTTCTTAAAACTTGATTCTAAAGTTATATTTAGTGAACATGTTTTATACACTACCTTACATAAATTATTGCATTTACAATATAAAGTGAAAAATAACTTTTTTGTCCTACTTAATATCAAATTTAGTTAATATATAAATTGGCTTTATTATGTAAGAAACGCTACAAAATGAATAAAAGAGTAATGCATGTAAAAATGTTGGAATGGATTTCGACTTTTGAGCATCTGCAAAATAAATGTAATTTAGAATTTTAAAAAATAGTTCATTTTAGTTATATGATATATCCATTAACTTCACTGTGTATCATTGTTTACTTCTTAGTACCACATACCAGTAGTAATGAATGATAAAATAGTAGTAGTGATGGTATATTCTGTTGGGAACACTTGTCTCCAGAGCAAATATTCCATTTTTATTTTACAGTTAGGAGAAAGGCAGACATCTCTCCAGCTGCTCCTCTTCCTGGAATGACACAAAACTTTATGACTCCACCCAGACTTTATTTACTGGCTAGTCAGGCTCCTCCTGCTCAAAGTCATTCAGCTCAGACATTAGTTGTTCCCTCCCCTTTCACAGATCTGCCAGTTAGAAGATGGGTGTAAACACCATGTGATCAAATATAAGAGCTGAAAGCCAATACACTGCAGATCAGTGAATAAACATCAAGGAAATGAGCTGAGCTTTTATCTGGAAACAGAGAGTGAAACTAACTGACATTCACTGTCGTCTAGAGGAGAAATGGCACAGCAAGTGTTTTTGGATCGAGAAAACCTGAGCTGTTCAATCTGTCTGGATCTACTGAAGGATCCGGTGACTATTCCCTGTGGACACAGCTACTGCATGAGCTGTATTAAAGACTGCTGGGATGAGGAGAATGGGGAGAATGAAATATACAGCTGTCCTCAGTGTATGCAAAGCTTCATACCGAGGCCTGGCCTGGTGAAAAGTACCCTGTTAGCAGAGTTGGTGGAGGAACAGAAGAAAGTTGGACTTCATGCTGTTTCACCTGATCAGTCCTTTGCAGGACCTGAAGACGTGGCCTGTGATTTCTGCTCTGAGATAAAGGTAAAAGCCTTCAAGTCCTGTCTGGTGTGTATGGCCTCTTACTGTGAGCAACACCTACAGCCTCACTATAATGTAGCTCCGTTAAAGAAACACAAGCTGGTTGAAGCCACTTCAGAGCTGGAGGAGAACATCTGCTCTCACCACGACGAGGTGATGAAGATCTTCTGCCGCACTGATCAGCAGTGTATCTGTTATCTCTGCCTCATGGGTGATCATAAAGGCCATGACACAGTCTCTGCTGCAGCAGAGAGGGCTGAGAGGCAGACGGAGCTCGGGGTAAGTCGCCAAAGAATCCAACAGAGAGTCCAGGACAGAGAAAAAGATGTCAAGGTGCTTCAGCAGAGGGTGGAGACTATCAATCTCTCTGCTGATGAAGCTGTGAAGGACAGTGAGAAGATCTTCACTGATTTGATCTGTCTCATTGAGAAAAGGAGCTCTGAGGTGAAGCAGCAGATCAGATCCCAGCAGAAAACTCAAGTGAGTCGAGCTAAAGAGCTCGAGGAGAAGCTGCAGCAGGAGATCACTGAGCTGCAGAGGAAAGACACTGAGCTGGAGAAACTCTCACGCACAGAGGATCACCTGCATTTCCTCAACAACTACCCCTCACTGTCACATCTGAGTGAGTCTGCAGACTTACCCAGCATTGATACCGGTCCTCTGTGCTCTTTTGAGGATGTGACAGCAGCGGTGTCAGAGGCCAGAGATAAACTGCAGGCTGTTCTGAGTGAGGAGTGGACAAAGATCTCACTGGCAGTGAGTGAAGTGGATGTTTTACTGCCTCAAGCAGAGCCTAGAACCAGAGCTGAATTTATGAGATATTCACATCAAATCACACTGGATCCAAATACAGCACACATATATTTGTCACTGAGTCACAGTAACAGAAAAGCATCATTAATAGCAGTAGACCAGTTATATTCAGATCACCCAGACAGATTTGTTGAAAGATGGCAGGTCCTGAGTGGAGAGGGTCTGACTGGACGTTGTTACTGGGAGGTGAAGTGGAGCGGGAAGGTCAATATAGCAGTTGCATACAAAGATATTAGCAGAACAGGGACCAGAGATGAATGTGGATTTGGAAATAACAACAAATCTTGGGCATTAAAATGTAACAATGGTAGTTTTGAATTCAGACACAACAATATTTCCAATTCCATCTCAGGCCCTCAGTCCTCCACAATAGGAGTGTATCTGGATCACAGGGCAGGTACTCTGTCTTACTACAGCGTCTCTGAAACCATGACTCTCCTCCACAGAGTCCAGACCACGTTCACTCAGCCTCTCTATGCTGGATTTTGGTTTACACAAAGTCCTGGAGGCACTGCTGAGTTGTGTGAGCTCAAGTAGACTGAGGGATTCATGTCTTTACAGTAAATGCTGAGGTGTGTCTGCACTGCAGACTGTGATGTGTGTTCTTGGACTTGTTTTGTATTGTTGTTTTGTTTGTGTCAATCAAATGAAATGGTGAAATGCAACAGAAATACTTTCCCCTTGATATAGGGGTTAAACAATCTTGATTGCTTCAATTCAAGTCTAATGTTATATTTACTCAACAATTTTTAATGCACTATGCATGGAAAATATTGCATATGCACAATGAATGCATTATAAAGTAAAAAAAAGAAGACTTTTAGGTTTAGTTTAGTTTGGTTATTTAAGCTGTAATTGTTTTCTCATTAGTACTTCACATACTGCTGTGTATATTGCATACGGTGCTGCTGTTGTACTGATACTGCAAAATCACATTACTTTTTTATTACTTTTTTTTTTTTCAATTCACCCAAAAAGCACTTGTACTAGAAAAGTGGTAAAGTTATAACTCTAACCTTCTGAAGAATACTTCACTAACATTTTAAGAAAACATACTGATATAGCAAGCTCACATTACTTCTTCTTTAATGTACCCAAACAGTACATTCAAAACTGGTTTAATTCTGAATGTAACCTTCAGAAAAATAGTTTACCAATCATCCTTTTAAGAATAAATTCACATGTATTTACAGGGAAACAATTTGTAGGTAATATTATAAAAAGTTAATGTTCAGAATCCCACAAAAAATAAATAAATAGTCAGTTTCTCTAAATGTAACATCAAATCTCTATTCTTTAAAAAACATCACATTCACAAAATGCTCTGTGTTCTTCCTTTCACTGTTTGAGTATCACAAAAATCATTCATTTCCTTCTAAATTTCTCTAATCAGTCAGTTTTTTTAAGATATTTTGGTAACAAACACACAGGCAGATTAATGAAGACAATCACTAAGCTCAACTTTACAAACAACAGATCATGTGTTGATTTAATGCTGCTGGTGAGAAGGAAATAAAATCACTCATTCACTAGCCCTATTTGCTAGATGGGGATCGAACTCTGTTTTTTGTTAACATGTGATTAATGGTGTATTTTCTAAACACTGACATGGTATACTGTGCATGGGAAATATTGTATATATGTAAAATGTCTGCTGAAAAATAAGTTTTATGCTCTACTTAATATCAAATTTGGTTATCATATAAATGGTCTTAATTGTGTTATTAAACAATTACAAAATGAATAAAGGAGTCATGTATGTAAAATGTATGAATGGAACTGGATTTTTGAGCATCTGCCGAATAAATGTGATATAAAGTTTAAAAAGTAAGTAGTTTTAGCACCATGTCTCTGTGAACATGACTGTGTGATTTAATGTTTAATCTGACTATATAATGACGAAAACTCTGTGTGTGTGTGTGTGTGTGTGTGTGTGTGCGTGTGTGTGTGTGTGTGTGTCTGTCTGTTCCACGTTTTTCTCCTCACTGACTTGGTCAGTCCATGTGAAATTTGGCACAGTGGTAGAGGGTCATGGGAGGATGCCAATGAAGCAATATTTCATCAATTGGTCAAAGGGGGGCGCTATAGCAACCAACTGAAATTGCAAATTTTGAATGGGCATATCTCATGCCCCGTATGTCGTAGAGACATTAAACTTTGCACAGAGATGCCTCTCCTCATGAGGAACAAATTTACCTCAAGAACCCATAACTTCCGCTTATATAGATTTTCCGCCATTTTGAATTTTTTTGAAAAACACTTCAAATCGATCTCTTCCTAGGAAGTTTGAGTGATCTGCATGAAACTGGGTGAACATAATCTAGGGACCAATATCTAAAGTTCCCTCTTGGCAAAAGTAGGAAAACTTAGTAAAACTGAGCTTCTATAAGGCAATGAATATTGCGGAGGGCGTGGCTTATCACATAAAGGTGTATAACATCTCAAGGGTTTCACCCATCACCACGCAACTTTGTAGGCATATGACCACACATAATCTGAGGGGACCCCTCCATTATTGACCTCATCAAACAAAATGGGGGCACTAGAGAGCTCATTTCTTATCTAGGCCTAACCGCCATATGGATTTTTACTGAACTTGGTAGATATGTAGAACAGGACGCCTCAAGGTGACTGGAGAAATGTAACTGTAATTGGCAACTGGGTGGCGCTATAACAACAGAAAAATGCTTAAAAATGGCTCAAATGCGACCGATCGCTGTGGCTCCCCCTGTGGCCCAATGTTGTTGTTTTTTTGTTCTAATTTTTGGTATGACTAAGTCATGGTATGGTATGCTGTACATATTAACGGAAACTGTCAGTGTGTCATTCTGTCAGTCAGTCATTCTACCAGTGCGCCCCATATAAACACTTTAACTATCTGCCTTTCAACGTGCTACCTCAACTGCTAATGTACAGTTTCAGCCCACTAACTATCCCACTATTGGCGATGATACTACTGTACTTTCAATATAGCAATCGTACTATCAAATTCACAAAAACTCTGTCTGAACACATTGCTCTTCTTAATGGGTTCAGTTGACTATTTAATCTGCAATTTCCTATGACCTGTATCCCAAACACACACCATGTGAAACTGTATGTGTGCAACTGTGCACTCAATGGGTATGGACTAATCAATATATATATATATGAATACAAGAAATAGTTCATTTTAGTTATATGATATATCCATTAACTTAACTGTGCATCATTGTTTAATTCTTAGTACCACATAACAGTAGTAATGGATGATAAAGTAGTAGTAGTAGTGATGGTATATTCTGTTGGGAACGCTTGTCTCCAGAGCAAATATTCCATTTTTATTTTACAGTTAGGAGAAGGGCAGACATCTCTCCAGCTGCTCCTCTTCCTGGAATGACAAACAACTTTATGACTCCTACCAGACGTTATTTACTGGCTAGTCAGGCTCCTCCTGCTCAAAGTCATTCAGCTCAGACATTAGTTGTTCCCTCCCCTTTCACAGATCTGCCAGTTAGAAGATGGGTGTAAACACCATGTGATCAAATATAAGAGCTGAAAGCCAATACACTGCAGATCAGTGAATAAACATCAAGGAAATGAGCTGAGCTTTTATCTGGAAACAGAGAGTGACACTGACATTCACTGTCGTCTAGAGGAGAAATGGCGCAGCAAGTGTTTTTGGATCGAGAAAAACTGAGCTGTTCAATCTGTCTGGATCTTCTGAAGGATCCAGTGACTATTCCCTGTGGACACAGCTACTGCATGAGCTGTATTAAAGACTGCTGGGATGAGGAGAATGAAAGGAAGAAAGCACACAGCTGCCCTCAGTGCAGGCAGAGCTTCACACCGAGGCCTGACCTGGTGAAAAACACCATGTTAGCAGAGTTAGTGGAGGAACTGAAGAAAGTTGGACTTCATGCTGTTTCACCTGATCAGTCTTCTGCAGGACCTGAAGACGTGGCCTGTGATTTCTGCTCTGGGATAAAGGTAAAAGCCTTCAAGTCCTGTCTGGTGTGTATGACCTCTTACTGTGAGCAACACCTGCAGCCTCACTACAATGTAGCTCCGTTAAAGAAACACAAGCTGGTTGAATCCACTTCAAAGCTGGAGGAGAACATCTGCTCTCGCCACGACGAGGTGATGAAGATCTTCTGCCGCACTGATCAGCAGTGTATCTGTTATCTCTGCCTCATGGGTGATCATAAAGGCCATGACACAGTCTCTGCTGCAGCAGAGAGGGCTGAAAGACAGACGGAGCTCGGGGTGAGTCGCCAAAGAATCCAACAGAGAGTCCAGGACAGAGAAAAAGATGTCAAGGTGCTTCAGCAGAGGGTGGAGACTATCAATCTCTCTGCTGATGAAGCTGTGAAGGACAGTGAGAAGATCTTCACTGATTTGATCTGTCTCATTGAGAAAAGGAGCTCTGAGGTGAAGCAGCAGATCAGATCCCAGCAGAAAACTCAAGTGAGTCGAGCTAAAGAGCTCGAGGAGAAGCTGCAGCAGGAGATCACTGAGCTGCAGAGGAAAGACACTGAGCTGGAGAAGCTCTCACGCACAGAGGATCACCTGCATTTCCTCAACAACTACCCCTCACTCTCACGTCTGAGTGAGTCTCAAGACTTACCCAGCATTAAAATCGGTACTCAGTGCTCTTTTAAGGATGTGACAGCAGCGGTGTCAACGGCCAGAGATAAACTGCAGGCTGTTCTGAGTGATGAGTGGACAAAGATCTCACTGGCAGTGACTGAAGTGGATGTTTCACTGCCTCAAGCAGAGCCCAGAACCAGAGCTGAATTTATGAGATATTCTTGTCAAATCACACTGGATCCAAATACAGCACACAGGCGTTTGTCACTGAGTGACAGTAACAGAAAAGTAAAATTAATAGCAGTAGACCAGTTGTATTTGGATCACCCAGACAGATTTGATGAAAGGTGGCAGGTCCTGAGTAGAGAGGGTCTGACTGGATGTTGTTACTGGGAGGTGAAGTGGAGCGGGACAGTTCATATAGCAGTTGCATACAAAGATATTGGCAGAACAGGGACCAAAGATGAATGTGGATTTGGAAATAACAACAAATCTTGGATATTAAAATGTTACAGAGCTAGTTATAAATTCAAACATAACAACATTGTTACTTCCATCTCAGGCCCTCAGTCCTCCACAATAGGAGTGTATCTGGATCACAGGGCAGGTACTCTGTCTTACTACAGTGTCTCTGAAACCATGACTCTCCTCCACAGAGTCCAGACCACATTCACTCAGCCTCTCTATGCTGGATTTTGGCTTCCAAGCAGTGCTGGAGACACTGCTGAGTTGTGTGAGCTCAAGTAGACAGGAGGAGTTTAAAGAGTGATTTATCTCTGTACAGTAAATGTTGAGGTGTGTTTGCACTTCAGAGATCATAGTGTGTGGGACTGTGATGTTTTTTCTTGGATATTTTGCTGTTTGGTTTGTGTCACAGATGTTCAACGAAATTTCTTTTTTAATTTGCCAGATAGGGATTAAAATGTCTTTATTGTTGAAATGTAATTCTTATATTTTCCAAACATTACCATTGTATACTGTACATGAAAAAATATTGTGAATGCTGTATATAGTTTTGGGAAGATATCACTTTAGCTCTCTCTTTTGAAGAATAAATTCACATGTATTAACAGGGTAAAAAATTTTAGGTAATATTATGAAAAGTTAATGTTCAGAATCCCACAAAAATAAATAAATAGTCAATTTCTCTAAATGTAACATCAAATCTCTATTCTTTAAAAAACATCACATTCACAAAATGCTCTGTGTTCTTCCTTTCACTGTTTGAGTATCACAAAAATCATTCATTTCCTTCTAAATTTCTCTAATCAGTCAGTTTTTTTAAGATATTTTGGTAACAAACACACAGGCAGATTAATGAAGACAATCACTAAGCTCAACTTTACAGACAACAGATCAAGTGTTGATTTAATGCTGCTGGTGAGAAGGAAATAAAATCACTCATTCACTATCCCTATTTGCTAGATGGGGATCGAACTCTGTTTTTTGTTAACATGTGATTAATGGTGTATTTTCTAAACACTGACATGGTACACTGTGCATGGGAAATATTGTATATATGTAAAATGTCTGCTGAAAAATAAGTTTTATGCTCTACTTAATATCAAATTTGGTTATCATATAAATGGTCTTAATTAGCCTATGTTATTTAAAAAATACAAAATGAATAAAGGAGTCATGTATGTAAAATGTAGAAATGGAACTGGATTTTTGAGCATCTGCCGAATAAATGTGATATAAAGTTTAAAAAGTAAATAGTTTTAGCACCATGTCTCTATGAACATGACTGTGTGATTTAATGTTTAATCTGACTATATAATGACGAAAACTCTGTGTGTGTGTGTGTGTGTGTGTGTGTGTGTGTGTGTGTGCGTGTGTGTGGGTGGGTGTGTCTGTTCCACGTTTTTCTCCTCACTGACTTGGTCAATCCATGTGAAATTTGGCACAGTGGTAGAGGATCATGGGAGGATGCAAATGAAACAATATTACATCAATTGGCCAAAGGGGGGCGCTATAGCAACCGATTGATATTGCAAACTTTGAATGGGCATATCTCATGCCCCGTATGTCGTAGAGACATGAAACTTTGCACAGAGATGCCTCTCCTCATGAGGAACAAATTTACCTCAAGAACCCATAACTTCCGCTTATATAGATTTTCTGCCATTTTGAATTTTTTTGAAAAACACTTCAAATGGATCTCTTCCTAGGAAGTTTGAGCGGTCAGCATGAAACTGGGTGAACATAATCTAGGGACCAATATCTAAAGTTCCCTCTTGGCAAAAGTTGGAAAACTTACTAAAACTGAGCTTCTATAAGGCAATGAATATTGCGGAGGGAGTGGCTCATCACATAAAGGTGTATAACATCTCAAGGGTTTCACCCATCACCACACAACTTTGTAGGCATATGACCACACATAATCTGAGGGGACCCCTCCATTATTGACCCCATCAAACAAAATGGGGACACTAGAGAGCTCATATCTTATCTAGGCCTAACTGCCATATTGATTTTTACTGAACTTTGTAGATATGTAGAACAGGACGCCTCAAGGTGACTGGAGAAATGTAACTGTAATTGGCAACTGGGTGGCGCTATAACAACAGAAAAATGCTTAAAAATGGCTCAAATGCGACCGATCGCTGTGGCTCCCCCTGTGGCCCAATGTTGTTGTTTTTTTGTTCTAATTTTTGGTATGACTAAGTCATGGTATGGTATGCTGTACATAATCACGGAAACTGTCAGTGTGTCATTCTGTCAGTCAGTCATTCTACCAGTGCGCCCCACTTTTAAGTCAATACAACATATAAACACTTTAACTATCTGCCTTTCAACGTGCTACCTCAACTACTAATGTACAGTTTCAGCCCACTAACTATCCCACTATTGGCGATGATACTACTGTACTTTCAATAAAGCAATCGTACTATCAAATTCACAAAAACTCTGTCTGAACACATTGCTCTTCTTAATGGGTTCAGTTGACTATTTAATCTGCAATTTCCTATGACCTGTATCCCAAACACACACCATGTGAAACTGTACGTGGGCAACTGTGCACTCAATAGGTATGGACTAGTCTATATATATACAGTACAGGCCAAAAGTTTGGACACACCTTCTCATTCAATGCGTTTTCTTTATTTTCATGACTACTTACATTGTAGATTCTCACTGAAGGCATCAAAACTATGAATGAACACATGTGGAGTTATGTACTTAACAAAAAAAGGTGAAATAACTGAAAACATGTTTTATATTCTAGTTTCTTCAAAATAGCCACCCTTTGCTCTGATTACTGCTTTGCACACTCTTGGCATTCTCTCCATGAGCTTCAAGAGGTAGTCACCTGAAATGGTTTTCCAACAGTCTTGAAGGAGTTCCCAGAGGTGTTTAGCACTTGTTGGCCCCTTTGCCTTCACTCTGCGGTCCAGCTCACCCCAAACCATCTCGATTGGTTTCAGGTCCGGTGACTGTGGAGGCCAGGTCATCTGTCGCAGCACTCCATCACTCTCCTTCTTGGTCAAATAGCCCTTACACAGCCTGGAGGTGTGTTTGGGGTCATTGTCCTGTTGAAAAATAAATGATCGTCCAACTAAACGCAAACCGGATGGGATGGCATGTCGCTGCAGGATGCTGTGGTAGCCATGCTGGTTCAGTGTGCCTTCAATTTTGAATAAATCCCCAACAGTGTCACCAGCAAAACACCCCCACACCATCACACCTCCTCCTCCATGCTTCACAGTGGGAACCAGGCATGTGGAATCCATCCATTCACCTTTTCTGCGTCTCACAAAGACACGGCGGTTGGAACCAAAGATCTCAAATTTGGACTCATCAGACCAAAGCACAGATTTCCACTGATCTAATGTCCATTCCTTGTGTTTCTTGGCCCAAACAAATCTCTTCTGCTTGTTGCCTCTCCTTAGCAGTGGTTTCCTAGCAGCTATTTGACCATGAAGGCCTGATTCGCGCAGTCTCCTCTTAACAGTTGTTCTAGAGATGGGTCTGCTGCTAGAACTCTGTGTGGCATTCATCTGGTCTCTGATCTGAGCTGCTGTTAACTTGTGATTTCTGAGGCTGGTGACTCGGATGAACTTATCCTCAGAAGCAGAGGTGACTCTTGGTCTTCCTTTCCTGGGTCGGTCCTCATGTGTGCCAGTTTCGTTGTAGCGCTTGATGGTTTTTGCGACTCCACTTGGGGACACATTTAAAGTTTTTGCAATTTTCCGGACTGACTGACCTTCATTTCTTAAAGTAATGATGGCCACTGGTTTTTCTTTAGTTAGCTGATTGGTTCTTGCCATAATATGAATTTTAACAGTTGTCCAATAGGGCTGTCGGCTGTGTATTAACCTGACTTCTGCACAACACAACTGATGGTCCCAACCCCATTGATAAAGCAAGAAATTCCACTAATTAACCCTGATAAGGCACACCTGTGAAGTGGAAACCATTTCAGGTGACTACCTCTTGAAGCTCATGGAGAGAATGCCAAGAGTGTGCAAAGCAGTAATCAGAGCAAAGGGTGGCTATTTTGAAGAAACTAGAATATAAAACATGTTTTCAGTTATTTCACCTTTTTTTGTTAAGTACATAACTCCACATGTGTTCATTCATAGTTTTGATGCCTTCAGTGAGAATCTACAATGTAAGTAGTCATGAAAATAAAGAAAACGCATTGAATGAGAAGGTGTGTCCAAACTTTTGGCCTGTACTGTATATATATATATATATACATATGAATACAAGAAATAGTTCATTTTAGTTATATGATATATTCATTATCTTAACAGTGTGTCATTGTTTACTTCTTAGTACCACATAACAGTAGTAATGGATGATAAAGTGGTAGTAGTAGTAGTGATGGTATATTCTGTTGGGAACACTTGTCTCCAGAGCAAATATTCCATTTTTATTTTACAGTTAGGAGAAAGGCAGACATCTCTCCAGCTGCTCCTCTTCCTGGAATGACACAAAACTTTATGACTCCACCCAGACTTTATTTACTGGCTAGTCAGGCTCCTCCTGCTCAAAGTCATTCAGCTCAGACATTAGTTGTTCCCTCCCCTTTCACAGATCTGCCAGTTAGAAGATGGGTGTAAACACCATGTGATCAAATGTAAGAGCTGAAAGCCAATACACTGCAGATCAGTGAATAAACATCAGGGACATGAGCTGAGCTTTTATCTGGAAACAGAGAGTGAAACTTACTGACATTCACTGTCGTCTAGAGGAGAAATGGCACAGCAAGTGTTTTTGGATCGAGAAAAACTGAGCTGTTCAATCTGTCTGGATCTACTGAAGGATCCGGTGACTATTCCCTGTGGACACAGCTACTGCATGAGCTGTATTGACGACTGCTGGGATGAGGAGAATGAGAAGAAGAAAGCACACAGCTGCCCTCAGTGCAGGCAGAGCTTCACACCGAGGCCTGTCCTGGTGAAAAACACCATGTTAGCAGAGTTAGTGGAGGAACTGAAGAAAGTTGGACTTCATGCTGTTTCACCTGATCAGTCCTTTGCAGGACCCGAAGACGTGGCCTGTGATTTCTGCTCTGAGATAAAGGTAAAAGCCTTCAAGTCCTGTCTGGTGTGTATGACCTCTTACTGTGAGCAACACCTGCAGCCTCACTACAATGTAGCTCTGTTAAAGAAACACAAGCTGGTTGAAGCCACTTCAAAGCTGGAGAAGAACATCTGCTCTCGCCACGACGAGGTGATGAAGATCTTCTGCCGCACTGATCAGCAGTGTATCTGTTATCTCTGCCTCATGGATGATCATAAAGGCCATGACACAGTCTCTGCTGCAGCAGAGAGGGCTGAGAGGCAGACGGAGCTCGGGGTGAGTCGCCAAAGAATCCAACAGAGAGTCCAGGACAGAGAAAAAGATGTCAAGGTGCTTCAGCAGAGGGTGGAGACTATCAATCTCTCTGCTGATGAAGCTGTGAGGGACAGTGAGAAGATCTTCACTGATTTGATCTGTCTCATTGAGAAAAGGAGCTCTGAGGTGAAGCAGCAGATCAGATCCCAGCAGAAAACTCAAGTGAGTCGAGCTAAAGAGCTCGAGGAGAAGCTGCAGCAGGAGATCACTGAGCTGCAGAGGAAAGACACTGAGCTGGAGAAACTCTCACGCACAGAGGATCACCTGCATTTCCTAAACAACTACCCCTCACTCTCACGTCTGAGTGGGTCTGAAGACGTACCCAGCATGGATATCAGTCCTCTGTGCTCTTTTAAGGATGTGACAGCAGCAGTGTCAAAGGCCAGAGATAAACTGCAGGCTGTTCTGAGTGAGGAGTGGACAAAGATCTCACTGGCAGTGACTGAAGTGGATGTTTTACTGCCTCAAGCAGAGCCCAGAACCAAAGCTGAATTTATGAGATATTCACATCAAATCACACTGGATCCAAATACAGCACACAGGCGTTTGTCACTGAGTGACAGAAACAGAAAAGTAAAATCAATGGCAGTAGAACAGTTCTTCTTGGATCACCCAGACAGATTTGATGAAAGGTGGCAGGTCCTGAGTGGAGAGGGTCTGACTGGACGTTGTTACTGGGAGGTGAAGTGGAGCGGGAATGTTTCTATAGCAGTTGCATACAAGGATATTAGCAGAACAGGGACTCTGTATGAATGTAGATTTGGTTGTAACAAGAAGTCTTGGTCATTAAAATATAACAGTGATAGTTATACATTCAGACATAACAACATTGTTACTTCCATCTCAGGCCCTCAGTCCTCCACAATAGGAGTGTATCTGGATCACAGGGCAGGTACTCTGTCTTACTACAGCGTCTCTGAAACCATGACTCTCCTCCACAGAGTCCAGACCACGTTCACTCAGCCTCTCTATGCTGGATTTTGGCTTTCATATCCTGTTGGAAGCACTGCTGAGTTGTGTGAGCTCAAGTAGACAGGAGTTTAAAGAGTGATTTATCTCTGTACAGTAAATGTTGAGGTGTGTTTGCACTTCAGAGATCATAGTGTGTGGGACTGTGATGTTTTTTTTTTTGGATTTTATGTTGTTTTGTTTGTGTCACAGACGTTCAGTGAAATTTCTTTTTTAATTTGCCAGATGGGGATTAAAATGTCTTTATTGTTGAAATGTAATTCTTATATTAACTTGTATATATATTTTCATTATATACTATGCATGAAAAATATTTTGAATGCCTTATACAGTTTTAAGATGATTTCACTTCAGCTGTACTATATCTTCATGAACACAATTCGTATAATTTAAAGTTTATTTTTTTAGTGCTCTTCATACTGCATACTCCACTGTTGTAATGATATGACAATATTGCAATACTTTTTTTTGTAGCCAAAGAAAAACTGGTTTAAATTTAACTGCAATCTCTTGAAAAAATAGTTTGCTAATCATATTTTTAAGAGTTATTTAAAGTGTCTTTGAGTGATAACATTTTAGAAAACCTTTATGAAATGTCAGTGTTCAAAATAACCCGAATAAATAAATAAAAGTTGACTTGCAGTATATTGTAGTCATTTGTTTCTTTCCAATCAATTTTTTTTTTTAAAGATACTTTGATAACAGACAAACACACAAGGAGAAAAACTCCACTTTATGATGGTGATGTTAAAATTCACCACCAAAAGCACAATTACACAATGATTTTAGGTTTGTAAAATGTTGACTCCTCTGCAAAGGAAAACATTACAGCATATTATTTCAGCAGAATGTGTTACTTTCAGATTTATTACACAGCTTTTGAACATTCCACAACAATCATGCAGGAATAAAATGGGAATTATTCAAAGCTTTACAGGCTTCGCCAGTCACACTGTAGGAATAACTGGGCTTCACGTCGTCTCGAAAGCACTCGAAATGTGAGGTAATATTTTTTGAAATCATCACCTACTGACAACAGACCATGTGTTGACTTGATGCTGATGATGGTGGGAGAAGAAAATCACTCAATAAACAAAAAGGAAAGAAAAAAGAAATATAAACTATCGTTCCCCGTGCACTGACTTAACTTGAAATATTACAGCTAAAACTGACGGGAATATCAATATTATCCATATTATTGAGTCTACTCCACATTCCATAATCATCCCTTCATCTCTTATCCCTTCTGTCATGTCCTCCTTGGACAGTCCAGATCAAAAACATCAGTGCCTTCCATCAAGTCAACAAAAATTCGAGAAAGTAAAAGATGTTTGTAACACAGACGTTGTTACACCAGTATTTTAGACACAAGCTCAGAGCTACATAGTGAAACAGCTTTACACACGTCTTCAGGGTGCTGTGAGGTTCACAGGCTGGCAAATACATCAGTGGTTACACTGTTATCATGTCAAAACTGGTTTAATTCTGAATGTAACCTTCAGAAAAATAGTTTGCCAATCATCGTTTTAAGAATAAGTTCACATGTATTTACAGGGTGACATATTTAGATAATATTATGAAAAGTTAATGTTCAGAATCCCACAAAAAATAAATGAATAGTCAATTTCTCTAAATGTAACATCAAATCTCTATTCTTTAAAAAACATCACATTCACAAAATGCTCTGTGTTCTTCCTTTCGCTGTTTGAGTATCACAAAAATCATTCATTTCCTTCTAAATTTCTCTAATCAGTCAGTTTTTTTTAAGATATTTTGGTAACAAACACACAGGCAGATTAATGAAGACAATCAATAAGCTCAACTTTACAAACAACAGATCAAGTGTTGATTTAATGCTGCTGGTGAGAAGGAAATAAAATCACTCATTCACTATCCCTATTTGCTAGATGGGGATCGAACTCTGTTTTTTGTTAACATGTGATTAATGGTGTATTTTCTAAACACTGACATGGTACACTGTGCATGGGAAATATTGTATATATGTAAAATGTCTGCTGAAAAATAAGTTTTATGCTCTACTTAATATCAAATTTGGTTATCATATAAATGGTCTTAATTATGTTATTAAAAAATACAAAATGAATAAAGGAGTCATGTATGTAAAATGTATGAATGGAACTGGATTTTTGAGCATCTGCTGAATAAATGTGATATAAAGTTTAAAAAGTAAGTAGTTTTAGCACCATGTCTCTGTGAACATGGCTGTGTGATTTAATGTTTAATCTGACTTTATAATGACAAAAACTCTGTGTGTGTATGTGTGTCTGTGGGTGTGTGTGTTCCACATTTTTCTCCTCACTGACTTGGTCAGTCCATGTGAAATTTGGCACAGTGGTAGAGGGTCATGGGAGGATGCCAATGAAGCAATATTTCATCAATTGGCCAAAGGGGGGCGCTATAGCAACCAATTGAAATTGCAAACTTTGGATGGGCATATCTCATGCCCCGTATGTCATAGAGACATTAAACTTTGCACATAGATGCCTCTCCTCATGAGGAACAAATTTACCTCAAGAACCCATAACTTCCGCTTATATAGATTTTCCGCCATTTTGAATTTTTTGAAAAACACTTCAAATGGATCTCTTCCTAGGAAGTTTGAGCAATCTGCATGAAACTGGGTGAACATAATCTAGGGACCAATATCTAAAGTTCCCTCTTGGCAAAAGTTGGAAAACTTACTAAAACTGAGCTTCTATAAGGCAATGAATATTGCGGAGGGCGTGGCTCATCACATAAAGGTGTATAACATCTCAAGGGTTTCACCCATCACCACACAACTTTGTAGGCATATGACCACACATAATCTGAGGGGACCCCTCCATTATTGACCCCATCAAACAAAATGGGGGCGCTAGAGAACTCATTTCTTATCTAGGCCTAACCGCCATATGGATTTTTACTAAACTTGGTAGATATGTAGAACAGGACGCCTCAAGGTGACTGGAGAAATGCTTAAAAATGGCTGAAATGCGACCAATCGCTGTGGCTCCCCCTGTGGCCCAATGTTTGTTTGTTTTTCTCATTTTTGTTATGACTAAGTCATGGTATGGTATGCTGCACATAATCACAGAAACTGTCAGTCAGTCATTCTACCAGTGCGCCCCACTTTTAAGTCAATACAACATATAAACACTTTAACTATCTGCCTTTCAATGTGCTACCTCAACTACTAATACACAGTTTCAGCCCACTAACTATCCCACTATTGGCGATGATACTACTGTACTTTCAATAAAGTAATCATACTATTAAATTTACAAAAACTCTGTCTGAATACATTGCTCTTCTTAATGGGTTCAGTTGACTATTTAATCT
Organism: Epinephelus lanceolatus; assembly: GCF_041903045.1. Lineage (NCBI taxonomy): Eukaryota > Metazoa > Chordata > Actinopteri > Perciformes > Serranidae > Epinephelus > Epinephelus lanceolatus. The sequence goes on along the minus strand of NC_135744.1, from coordinate 38,356,430 downwards.
GCAATTTCCTATGACCTGTATCCCAAACACACACCATGTGAAACTGTATGTGTGCAACTGTGCACTCAATGGGTATGGACTAATCAATATATATATATATGAATACAAAAAATAGTTCATTTTAGTTATATGATATATCCATTAACTTAACTGTGCATCATTGTTTAATTCTTAGTACCACATAACAGTAGTAATGGATGATAAAGTGGTAGTAGTCGTGATGGTATATTCTGTTGGGAACACTTGTCTCCAGAGCAAATATTCCATTTTTATTTTACAGTTAGGAGAAAGGCAGACATCTCTCCAGCTGCTTCTCTTCCTGGAATGACACACAACTTTATGACTCCTACCAGACTTTATTTACTGGCTAGTCAGGCTCCTCCTGCTCAAAGTCATTCAGCTCAGACCTTAGTTGTTCCCTCCCCTTTCACAGATCTGCCAGTTAGAAGATGGGTGTAAACACCATGTGATCAAATGTAAGAGCTGAAAGCCAATACACTGCAGATCAGTGAATAAACATCAAGGAAATGAGCTGAGCTTTTATCTGGAAACAGAGAGTGACACTGACATTCACTATCATCTAGAGGAGAAATGGCGCAGCAAGTGTTTTTGGATCGAGAAAAACTGAGCTGTTCAATCTGTCTGGATCTACTGAAGGATCCAGTGACTATTCCCTGTGGACACAGCTACTGCATGAGCTGTATTAAAGACTGCTGGGATGAGGAGAATGAGAAGAAGAAAGCACACAGCTGCCCTCAGTGCAGGCAGAGCTTCACACCGAGGCCTGACCTGGTGAAAAACACCATGGTAGCAGAGTTAATGGAGGAACTGAAGAAAGTTGGACTTCATGCTGTTTCACCTGATCAGTCTTCTGCAGGACCTGAAGACGTGGCCTGTGATTTCTGCTCTGGGATAAAGGTAAAAGCCTTCAAGTCCTGTCTGGTGTGTATGGCCTCTTACTGTGAGCAACACCTGCAGCCTCACTACAATGTAGCTCTGTTAAAGAAACACAAGCTGGTTGAAGCCACTTCAAAGCTGGAGGAGAACATCTGCTCTCACCACGACGAGATGATGAAGATCTTCTGCCGCACTGATCAGCAGTGTATCTGTTATCTCTGCCTCATGGATGATCATAAAGGCCATGACACAGTCTCTGCTGCAGCAGAGAGGGCTGAGAGACAGACGGAGCTCGGGGTGAGTCGCCAAAGAATCCAACAGAGAGTCCAGGACAGAGAAAAAGATGTCAAGGTGCTTCAGCAGAGGGTGGAGACTATCAATCTCTCTGCTGATGAAGCTGTGAGGGACAGTGAGAAGATCTTCACTGATTTGATCTGTCTCATTGAGAAAAGGAGCTCTGAGGTGAAGCAGCAGATCAGATCCCAGCAGAAAACTCAAGTGAGTCGAGCTAAAGAGCTCGAGGAGAAGCTGCAGCAGGAGATCACTGAGCTGCAGAGGAAAGACACTGAGCTGGAGAAACTCTCACGCACAGAGGATCACCTGCATTTCCTCAACAACTACCCCTCACTGTCACATCTGAGTGAGTCTGCAGACTTACCCAGCATTGATACCGGTCCTCTGTGCTCTTTTGAGGATGTGACAGCAGCGGTGTCAGAGGCCAGAGATAAACTGCAGGCTGTTCTGAGTGAGGAGTGGACAAAGATCTCACTGGCAGTGAGTGAAGTGGATGTTTTACTGCCTCAAGCAGAGCCTAGAACCAGAGCTGAATTTATGAGATATTCACATCAAATCACACTGGATCCAAATACAGCACACATATATTTGTCACTGAGTCACAGTAACAGAAAAGCATCATTAATAGCAGTAGACCAGTTATATTCAGATCACCCAGACAGATTTGTTGAAAGATGGCAGGTCCTGAGTGGAGAGGGTCTGACTGGACGTTGTTACTGGGAGGTGAAGTGGAGCGGGAAGGTCAATATAGCAGTTGCATACAAAGATATTAGCAGAACAGGGACCAGAGATGAATGTGGATTTGGAAATAACAACAAATCTTGGGCATTAAAATGTAACAATGGTAGTTTTGAATTCAGACACAACAATATTTCCAATTCCATCTCAGGCCCTCAGTCCTCCACAATAGGAGTGTATCTGGATCACAGGGCAGGTACTCTGTCTTACTACAGCGTCTCTGAAACCATGACTCTCCTCCACAGAGTCCAGACCACGTTCACTCAGCCTCTCTATGCTGGATTTTGGTTTACACAAAGTCCTGGAGGCACTGCTGAGTTGTGTGAGCTCAAGTAGACTGAGGGATTCATGTCTTTACAGTAAATGCTGAGGTGTGTCTGCACTGCAGACTGTGATGTGTGTTCTTGGACTTGTTTTGTATTGTTGTTTTGTTTGTGTCAATCAAATGAAATGGTGAAATGCAACAGAAATACTTTCCCCTTGATATAGGGGTTAAACAATCTTGATTGCTTCAATTCAAGTCTAATGTTATATTTACTCAACAATTTTTAATGCACTATGCATGGAAAATATTGCATATGCACAATGAATGCATTATAAAGTAAAAAAAAGAAGACTTTTAGGTTTAGTTTAGTTTGGTTATTTAAGCTGTAATTGTTTTCTCATTAGTACTTCACATACTGCTGTGTATATTGCATACGGTGCTGCTGTTGTACTGATACTGCAAAATCACATTACTTTTTTATTACTTTTTTTTTTTCAATTCACCCAAAAAGCACTTGTACTAGAAAAGTGGTAAAGTTATAACTCTAACCTTCTGAAGAATACTTCACTAACATTTTAAGAAAACATACTGATATAGCAAGCTCACATTACTTCTTCTTTAATGTACCCAAACAGTACATTCAAAACTGGTTTAATTCTGAATGTAACCTTCAGAAAAATAGTTTACCAATCATCCTTTTAAGAATAAATTCACATGTATTTACAGGGAAACAATTTGTAGGTAATATTATGAAAAGTTAATGTTCAGAATCCCACAAAAAATAAATAAATAGTCAGTTTCTCTAAATGTAACATCAAATCTCTATTCTTTAAAAAACATCACATTCACAAAATGCTCTGTGTTCTTCCTTTCATTGTTTGAGTATCACAAAAATCATTCATTTCCTTCTAAATTTCTCTAATCAGTCAGTTTTTTTAAGATATTTTGGTAACAAACACACAGGCAGATTAATGAAGACAATCACTAAGCTCAACTTTACAAACAACAGATCATGTGTTGATTTAATGCTGCTGGTGAGAAGGAAATAAAATCACTCATTCACTAGCCCTATTTGCTAGATGGGGATCGAACTCTGTTTTTTGTTAACATGTGATTAATGGTGTATTTTCTAAACACTGACATGGTATACTGTGCATGGGAAATATTGTATATATGTAAAATGTCTGCTGAAAAATAAGTTTTATGCTCTACTTAATATCAAATTTGGTTATCATATAAATGGTCTTAACTGTGTTATTAAACAATTACAAAATGAATAAAGGAGTCATGTATGTAAAATGTATGAATGGAACTGGATTTTTGAGCATCTGCCGAATAAATGTGATATAAAGTTTAAAAAGTAAGTAGTTTTAGCACCATGTCTCTGTGAACATGACTGTGTGATTTAATGTTTAATCTGACTATATAATGACGAAAACTCTGTGTGTGTGTGTGTGTGTGTGTGTGTGTGCGTGTGTGTGTGTGTGTGTGTCTGTCTGTTCCACGTTTTTCTCCTCACTGACTTGGTCAGTCCATGTGAAATTTGGCACAGTGGTAGAGGGTCATGGGAGGATGCCAATGAAGCAATATTTCATCAATTGGTCAAAGGGGGGCGCTATAGCAACCAACTGAAATTGCAAATTTTGAATGGGCATATCTCATGCCCCGTATGTCGTAGAGACATTAAACTTTGCACAGAGATGCCTCTCCTCATGAGGAACAAATTTACCTCAAGAACCCATAACTTCCGCTTATATAGATTTTCCGCCATTTTGAATTTTTTTGAAAAACACTTCAAATCGATCTCTTCCTAGGAAGTTTGAGTGATCTGCATGAAACTGGGTGAACATAATCTAGGGACCAATATCTAAAGTTCCCTCTTGGCAAAAGTAGGAAAACTTAGTAAAACTGAGCTTCTATAAGGCAATGAATATTGCGGAGGGCGTGGCTCATCACATAAAGGTGTATAACATCTCAAGGGTTTCACCCATCACCACGCAACTTTGTAGGCATATGACCACACATAATCTGAGGGGACCCCTCCATTATTGACCTCATCAAACAAAATGGGGGCACTAGAGAGCTCATTTCTTATCTAGGCCTAACCGCCATATGGATTTTTACTGAACTTGGTAGATATGTAGAACAGGACGCCTCAAGGTGACTGGAGAAATGTAACTGTAATTGGCAACTGGGTGGCGCTATAACAACAGAAAAATGCTTAAAAATGGCTCAAATGCGACCGATCGCTGTGGCTCCCCCTGTGGCCCAATGTTGTTGTTTTTTTGTTCTAATTTTTGGTATGACTAAGTCATGGTATGGTATGCTGTACATATTAACGGAAACTGTCAGTGTGTCATTCTGTCAGTCAGTCATTCTACCAGTGCGCCCCATATAAACACTTTAACTATCTGCCTTTCAACGTGCTACCTCAACTGCTAATGTACAGTTTCAGCCCACTAACTATCCCACTATTGGCGATGATACTACTGTACTTTCAATATAGCAATCGTACTATCAAATTCACAAAAACTCTGTCTGAACACATTGCTCTTCTTAATGGGTTCAGTTGACTATTTAATCTGCAATTTCCTATGACCTGTATCCCAAACACACACCATGTGAAACTGTATGTGTGCAACTGTGCACTCAATGGGTATGGACTAATCAATATATATATATATGAATACAAGAAATAGTTCATTTTAGTTATATGATATATCCATTAACTTAACTGTGCATCATTGTTTAATTCTTAGTACCACATAACAGTAGTAATGGATGATAAAGTAGTAGTAGTAGTGATGGTATATTCTGTTGGGAACGCTTGTCTCCAGAGCAAATATTCCATTTTTATTTTACAGTTAGGAGAAGGGCAGACATCTCTCCAGCTGCTCCTCTTCCTGGAATGACAAACAACTTTATGACTCCTACCAGACGTTATTTACTGGCTAGTCAGGCTCCTCCTGCTCAAAGTCATTCAGCTCAGACATTAGTTGTTCCCTCCCCTTTCACAGATCTGCCAGTTAGAAGATGGGTGTAAACACCATGTGATCAAATATAAGAGCTGAAAGCCAATACACTGCAGATCAGTGAATAAACATCAAGGAAATGAGCTGAGCTTTTATCTGGAAACAGAGAGTGACACTGACATTCACTGTCGTCTAGAGGAGAAATGGCGCAGCAAGTGTTTTTGGATCGAGAAAAACTGAGCTGTTCAATCTGTCTGGATCTTCTGAAGGATCCAGTGACTATTCCCTGTGGACACAGCTACTGCATGAGCTGTATTAAAGACTGCTGGGATGAGGAGAATGAAAGGAAGAAAGCACACAGCTGCCCTCAGTGCAGGCAGAGCTTCACACCGAGGCCTGACCTGGTGAAAAACACCATGTTAGCAGAGTTAGTGGAGGAACTGAAGAAAGTTGGACTTCATGCTGTTTCACCTGATCAGTCTTCTGCAGGACCTGAAGACGTGGCCTGTGATTTCTGCTCTGGGATAAAGGTAAAAGCCTTCAAGTCCTGTCTGGTGTGTATGACCTCTTACTGTGAGCAACACCTGCAGCCTCACTATAATATAGCTCCGTTAAAGAAACACAAGCTGGTTGAATCCACTTCAAAGCTGGAGGAGAACATCTGCTCTCGCCACGACGAGGTGATGAAGATCTTCTGCCGCACTGATCAGCAGTGTATCTGTTATCTCTGCCTCATGGATGATCATAAAGGCCATGACACAGTCTCTGCTGCAGCAGAGAGGGCTGAGAGACAGACGGAGCTCGGGGTGAGTCGCCAAAGAATCCAACAGAGAGTCCAGGACAGAGAAAAAGATGTCAAGGTGCTTCAGCAGAGGGTGGAGGCTATCAATCTCTCTGCTGATGAAGCTGTGAAGGACAGTGAGAAGATCTTCACTGATTTGATCTGTCTCATTGAGAAAAGGAGCTCTGAGGTGAAGCAGCAGATCAGATCCCAGCAGAAAACTCAAGTGAGTCGAGCTAAAGAGCTCGAGGAGAAGCTGCAGCAGGAGATCACTGAGCTGCAGAGGAAAGACACTGAGCTGGAGAAGCTCTCACGCACAGAGGATCACCTGCATTTCCTCAACAACTACCCCTCACTGTCACGTCTGAGTGAGTCTCAAGACTTACCCAGCATTAAAATCGGTACTCAGTGCTCTTTTAAGGATGTGACAGCAGCGGTGTCAACGGCCAGAGATAAACTGCAGGCTGTTCTGAGTGATGAGTGGACAAAGATCTCACTGGCAGTGACTGAAGTGGATGTTTCACTGCCTCAAGCAGAGCCCAGAACCAGAGCTGAATTTATGAGATATTCTTGTCAAATCACACTGGATCCAAATACAGCACACAGGCGTTTGTCACTGAGTGACAGTAACAGAAAAGTAAAATTAATAGCAGTAGACCAGTTGTATTTGGATCACCCAGACAGATTTGATGAAAGGTGGCAGGTCCTGAGTAGAGAGGGTCTGACTGGACGTTGTTACTGGGAGGTGAAGTGGAGCGGGACAGTTCATATAGCAGTTGCATACAAAGATATTGGCAGAACAGGGACCAAAGATGAATGTGGATTTGGAAATAGCAACAAATCTTGGATATTAAAATGTTACAGAGCTAGTTATAAATTCAAACATAACAACATTGTTACTTCCATCTCAGGCCCTCAGTCCTCCACAATAGGAGTGTATCTGGATCACAGGGCAGGTACTCTGTCTTACTACAGTGTCTCTGAAACCATGACTCTCCTCCACAGAGTCCAGACCACATTCACTCAGCCTCTCTATGCTGGATTTTGGCTTCCAAGCAGTGCTGGAGACACTGCTGAGTTGTGTGAGCTCAAGTAGACAGGAGGAGTTTAAAGAGTGATTTATCTCTGTACAGTAAATGTTGAGGTGTGTTTGCACTTCAGAGATCATAGTGTGTGGGACTGTGATGTTTTTTCTTGGATATTTTGCTGTTTGGTTTGTGTCACAGATGTTCAACGAAATTTCTTTTTTAATTTGCCAGATAGGGATTAAAATGTCTTTATTGTTGAAATGTAATTCTTATATTTTCCAAACATTACCATTGTATACTGTACATGAAAAAATATTGTGAATGCTGTATATAGTTTTGGGAAGATATCACTTTAGCTCTCTCTTTTGAAGAATAAATTCACATGTATTAACAGGGTAAAAAATTTTAGGTAATATTATGAAAAGTTAATGTTCAGAATCCCACAAAAATAAATAAATAGTCAATTTCTCTAAATGTAACATCAAATCTCTATTCTTTAAAAAACATCACATTCACAAAATGCTCTGTGTTCTTCCTTTCACTGTTTGAGTATCACAAAAATCATTCATTTCCTTCTAAATTTCTCTAATCAGTCAGTTTTTTTAAGATATTTTGGTAACAAACACACAGGCAGATTAATGAAGACAATCACTAAGCTCAACTTTACAGACAACAGATCAAGTGTTGATTTAATGCTGCTGGTGAGAAGGAAATAAAATCACTCATTCACTAGCCCTATTTGCTAGATGGGGATCGAACTCTGTTTTTTGTTAACATGTGATTAATGGTGTATTTTCTAAACACTGACATGGTACACTGTGCATGGGAAATATTGTATATATGTAAAATGTCTGCTGAAAAATAAGTTTTATGCTCTACTTAATATCAAATTTGGTTATCATATAAATGGTCTTAATTAGCCTATGTTATTTAAAAAATACAAAATGAATAAAGGAGTCATGTATGTAAAATGTAGAAATGGAACTGGATTTTTGAGCATCTGCCGAATAAATGTGATATAAAGTTTAAAAAGTAAATAGTTTTAGCACCATGTCTCTATGAACATGACTGTGTGATTTAATGTTTAATCTGACTATATAATGACGAAAACTCTGTGTGTGAGTGTGTGTGTGTGTGTGTGTGTGTGTGTGTGTGTGTGTGTGGGTGGGTGTGTCTGTTCCACGTTTTTCTCCTCACTGACTTGGTCAATCCATGTGAAATTTGGCACAGTGGTAGAGGATCATGGGAGGATGCAAATGAAACAATATTACATCAATTGGCCAAAGGGGGGCGCTATAGCAACCGATTGATATTGCAAACTTTGAATGGGCATATCTCATGCCCCGTATGTCGTAGAGACATTAAACTTTGCACAGAGATGCCTCTCCTCATGAGGAACAAATTTACCTCAAGAACCCATAACTTCCGCTTATATAGATTTTCCACCATTTTGAATTTTTTTGAAAAACACTTCAAATGGATCTCTTCCTAGGAAGTTTGAGCGGTCAGCATGAAACTGGGTGAACATAATCTAGGGACCAATATCTAAAGTTCCCTCTTGGCAAAAGTTGGAAAACTTACTAAAACTGAGCTTCTATAAGGCAATGAATATTGCGGAGGGAGTGGCTCATCACATAAAGGTGTATAACATCTCAAGGGTTTCACCCATCACCACACAACTTTGTAGGCATATGACCACACATAATCTGAGGGGACCCCTCCATTATTGACCCCATCAAACAAAATGGGGACACTAGAGAGCTCATATCTTATCTAGGCCTAACTGCCATATTGATTTTTACTGAACTTTGTAGATATGTAGAACAGGGTGGCGCTATAACAACAGAAAAATGCTTAAAAATGGCTCAAATGCGACCGATCGCTGTGGCTCCCCCTGTGGCCCAATGTTGTTGTTTTTTTGTTCTAATTTTTGGTATGACTAAGTCATGGTATGGTATGCTGTACATAATCACGGAAACTGTCAGTGTGTCATTCTGTCAGTCAGTCATTCTACCAGTGCGCCCCACTTTTAAGTCAATACAACATATAAACACTTTAACTATCTGCCTTTCAACGTGCTACCTCAACTACTAATGTACAGTTTCAGCCCACTAACTATCCCACTATTGGCGATGATACTACTGTACTTTCAATAAAGTAATCATACTATCAAATTCACAAAAACTCTGTCTGAACACATTGCTCTTCTTAATGGGTTCAGTTGACTATTTAATCTGCAATTTCCTATGACCTGTATCCCAAACACACACCATGTGAAACTGTACGTGGGCAACTGTGCACTCAATAGGTATGGACTAGTCTATATATATATATATATATATATATACATATGAATACAAGAAATAGTTCATTTTAGTTATATGATATATTCATTATCTTAACAGTGTGTCATTGTTTACTTCTTAGTACCACATAACAGTAGTAATGGATGATAAAGTGGTAGTAGTAGTAGTGATGGTATATTCTGTTGGGAACACTTGTCTCCAGAGCAAATATTCCATTTTTATTTTACAGTTAGGAGAAAGGCAGACATCTCTCCAGCTGCTCCTCTTCCTGGAATGACACAAAACTTTATGACTCCTACCAGACTTTATTTACTGGCTAGTCAGGCTCCTCCTGCTCAAAGTCATTCAGCTCAGACATTAGTTGTTCCCTCCCCTTTCACAGATCTGCCAGTTAGAAGATGGGTGTAAACACCATGTGATCAAATGTAAGAGCTGAAAGCCAATACACTGCAGATCAGTGAATAAACATCAAGGAAATGAGCTGAGCTTTTATCTGGAAACAGAGAGTGACACTGACATTCACTATCATCTAGAGGAGAAATGGCGCAGCAAGTGTTTTTGGATCGAGAAAAACTGAGCTGTTCAATCTGTCTGGATCTACTGAAGGATCCAGTGACTATTCCCTGTGGACACAGCTACTGCATGAGCTGTATTAAAGACTGCTGGGATGAGGAGAATGAGAAGAAGAAAGCACACAGCTGCCCTCAGTGCAGGCAGAGCTTCACACCGAGGCCTGACCTGGTGAAAAACACCATGGTAGCAGAGTTAATGGAGGAACTGAAGAAAGTTGGACTTCATGCTGTTTCACCTGATCAGTCTTCTGCAGGACCTGAAGACGTGGCCTGTGATTTCTGCTCTGGGATAAAGGTAAAAGCCTTCAAGTCCTGTCTGGTGTGTATGACCTCTTACTGTGAGCAACACCTGCAGCCTCACTACAATGTAGCTCTGTTAAAGAAACACAAGCTGGTTGAAGCCACTTCAAAGCTGGAGGAGAACATCTGCTCTCACCACGACGAGATGATGAAGATCTTCTGCCGCACTGATCAGCAGTGTATCTGTTATCTCTGCCTCATGGATGATCATAAAGGCCATGACACAGTCTCTGCTGCAGCAGAGAGGGCTGAGAGGCAGACGGAGCTCGGGGTGAGTCGCCAAAGAATCCAACAGAGAGTCCAGGACAGAGAAAAAGATGTCAAGGTGCTTCAGCAGAGGGTGGAGACTATCAATCTCTCTGCTGATGAAGCTGGGAAGGACAGTCAGAAGATCTTCACTGATTTGATCTGTCTCATTGAGAAAAGGAGCTCTGAGGTGAAGCAGCAGATCAGATCCCAGCAGAAAACTCAAGTGAGTCGAGCTAAAGAGCTCGAGGAGAAGCTGCAGCAGGAGATCACTGAGCTGCAGAGGAAAGACACTGAGCTGGAGAAGCTCTCACACACAGAGGATCACCTGCATTTCCTAAACAACTACTCCTCACTGTCACCTCTGAGTGAGTCTCAAGACTTACCCAGCATTGATATCAGTCCTCTGTGCTCTTTTAAGGATGTGACAGCAGCGGTGTCAGAGGCCAGAGATAAACTGCCGGCTGTTCTGAGTGAGGAGTGGACAAAGATCTCACTGGCAGTGACTGAAGTGGATGTTTCACTGCCTCAAGCAGAGCCCAGAACCAGAGCTGAATTTATGAGATATTCACATCAAATCACACTGGATCCAAATACAGCACACAGGCGTTTGTCATTGAGTGGCAGGAACAGAAAAGCAACATTGATGGCAGCAGACCAGATATATTCCGATCACCTAGACAGATTTGTTGAAAGGTGGCAGGTCCTGAGTGGAGAGGGTCTGACTGGACGTTGTTACTGGGAGGTGAAGTGGCTTGGGAGAGTTAATATAGCAGTTGCATATAAAGATATTAGCAGAACAGGGACCAGAGATGAATGTGGATTTGGATATAATGACAAGTCTTGGTCATTAGAATGTTACAGGGGAAGCTATAAATTCAGACATAACAACATTGCTACTTCCATCTCAGGCCCTCAGTCCTCCACAATAGGAGTGTATCTGGATCACAGGGCAGGTACTCTGTCTTACTACAGCGTCTCTGAAACCATGACTCTCCTCCACAGAGTCCAGACCACGTTCACTCAGCCTCTCTATGCTGGATTTTGGCTTCCAAGCAGTGCTGGAGACACTGCTGAGTTGTGTGAGCTCAAGTAGACAAGAGTTCAAAGAGTGATTTATCTCTGTACAGTAAATGTTGAGGTGTGTTTGCACGTCAGACATCATAGTGTGTGGGACTGTGATGTTTTTTCTTCGATTTTATGCTGTTTCGTTTGTGTCACAGACGTTCAATGAAATTTCTTTTTTAATTTGCCAGATGGGGATTAAAATGTCTTTATTGTTGAAATGTAATTCTTATATTTACCTTATATAACATTTTCATTATATAGTGTGCATGGAAAAATATTGTGAATGCTGTATATAGTTTTGAGAAGAGTTCACTTTAGCTGTACCATATCCTCATGAACACAATTTGTATGTTTTAAAGTTTATTTTTTAGTGCTCTTCATACTGCAATCTGTACTGCATACTGCACTGTTGTAATGATATGACATAATTGCAATACTTTTTTTGTAGCCAAAAAGAAAAACTGGTTTTAATATAATTGCAATCTCTTGAAAAAATAGTTTGCTAATCATATTTTTAAGAGTTATTTAAAGTGTCTTTGAGTGATAACATTTTAGAAAACCTTTATGAAATGTCAGTGTTCAAAATAACCCAAATAAATAAATAAATAAATAAATAAATAAATAAAAGTTGACTTGTAATGTATTGTAGTCATTTGTTCTTTCCAATCAATATTTTTTTAAAGATACTTTGATAACAGACAAACACACGAGGAGAAAAACTCCACTTTATGATAGTGATGTTAAAATGCACCACCAAAAGCACAATCACACAATGATTTTAAGTTTGTAAAAGGAAAACATTACAGCATATGACTTCAGCAGAATGTGTTACTTTCAGATTTATTACACAACTTTTGAACATTCCACAACAATCATGCAGGAATAAAATGGGAATTATACAAAGCTTTACAGGCTTCGCCAGTCACACTGTAGGAATAACTGGGCTTCACGCTGCCTCGAAAACACTCGAAATGTGAGGTAATATTTTTTGAAATCATCACCTACTGACAACAGACCATGTGTTGACTTGATGCTGATGATGGTGGGAGAAGAAAATCACTCAATAAACAAAAAGGAAAGAAAAAAGAAATATAAACTATCATTCCCCGTGCACTGACTTAACTTGAAATATTACAGCTAAAACTGACGGGAATATCAATATTATCCATATTATTGAGTCTACTCCACATTCCATAATCATCCCTTCATCTCTTATCCCTTCTGTCATGTCCTCCTTGGACAGTCCAGATCAAAAACGTCAGTGCCTTCCATCAAGTCAGCAAAATTCGAGACAGGAAAAGAATTTTGTAACACAGACGTTGTTACACCAGTATTTTAGACACAAGCTCAGAGCTACATAGTGAAACAGCTTTACACAGATCTTCAGGGTGCTGTGAGGTTCACAGGCTGGCAAATACATCAGTGGTTACACTGTTATCATGTCAAAACTGGTTTAATTCTGAATGTAACCTTCAGAAAAATAGTATGCCAATCATCTTCTGAAGAATAAATTCACATGTATTTACAGGGTGACATATTTAGGTAATATTATGAAAAGTTAATGTTCAGAATCCCACAAAAAATAAATAAATAGTCAGTTTGTCTAAATGTAACATCAAATCTCTATTCTTTAAAAAACATCACATTCACAAATGCTCTGTGTTCTTCCTTTCATTGTTTGAGTATCACAAAAATCATTCATTTCCTTCTAAATTTCTCTAATCAGTCAGTTTTTTTTTTAAAGATATTTTGGTAACAAACACACAGGCAGATTAATGAAGACAATCAATAAGCTCAACTTTACAAACAACAGATCATGTGTTGATTTAATGCTGCTGGTGAGAAGGAAATAAAATCACTCATTCACTAGCCCTATTTGCTAGATGGGGATCAAACTCTGTTTTTTGTTAACATGTGATTAATGGTGTATTTTCTAAACACTGACATGGTACACTGTGCATGGGAAATATTGTATATATGTAAAATGTCTGCTGAAAAATAAGTTTTATGCTCTACTTAATATCAAATTTGGTTATCATATAAATGGTCTTAATTAGCCTATGTTATTTAAAAAATACAAAATGAATAAAGGAGTCATGTATGTAAAATGTATGAATGGAACTGGATTTTTGAGCTTCTGCCGAATAAATGTGATATAAAGTTTAAAAAGTAAGTAGTTTTAGCACCATGTCTCTATGAACATGACTGTGTGATTTATTGTTTAATCTGACTTTATAATGACAAAAACTCTGTGTGTGTGTGTGTGTGTGTGTGTGTGTGTGTGTGTGTGTGGGTGGGTGTGTCTGTTCCACGTTTTTCTCCTCACTGACTTGGTCAGTCCATGTGAAATTTGGCACAGTGGTAGAGGGTCATGGGAGGATGCCAATGAAGCAATATTACATCAATTGGCCAAAGGGGGCGCTATAGCAACCGATTGATATTGCAAACTTTGAATGGGCATATCTCATGCCCCGTATGTCGTAGAGACATGAAACTTTGCACAGAGATGCCTCTCCTCATGAGGAACAAATTTACCTCAAGAACCCATAACTTCCGCTTATATAGATTTTCTGCCATTTTGAATTTTTTGAAAAACACTTCAAATGGATCTCTTCCTAGGAAGTTTGAGCAATCTGCATGAAACTGGGTGAACATAATCTAGGGACCAATATCTAAAGTTCCCTCTTGGCAAAAGTTGGAAAACTTACTAAAACTGAGCTTCTATAAGGCAATGAATATTGCGGAGGGCGTGGCTTATCACATAAAGGTGTATAACATCTCAAGGGTTTCACCCATCACCACGCAACTTTGTAGGCATATGACCACACATAATCTGAGGGGACCCCTCCATTATTGACCCCATCAAACAAAATAGGGGCGCTAGAGAGCTCATTTCTTATCTAGGCCTAACCGCCATATTGATTTTTACTGAACTTGGTAGATATGTAGAACAGGACGCCTCAAGGTGACTGGAGAAATGTAACTCTAATTGGCAACTGGGTGGCGCTATAACAACAGAAAAATGCTTAAAAATGGCTAAAATGCGACCGATCACTGTGGCTCCCCCTGTGGACCAATGTTTGTTTGTTTTTCTCATTTTTGGTATGACTAAGTCATGGTATGGTATGCTGTACATAATCACAGAAACTGTCAGTCAGTCATTCTACCAGTGCGCCCCACTTTTAAGTCAATACAATATATGAACACTTTAACTATCTGCTTTTCAACGTGCTACCTCAACTACTAATACACAGTTTCAGCCCACTAACTATCCCACTATTGGCGATGGTACTACTGTACTTTCAATAAAGCAATCATACTATCAAATTCACATAAACTCTGTCTGAATACATTGCTCTTCTTAATGGGTTCAGTTGACTATTTAATCTGCAATTTCCTATGACCTGTATCCCAAACACACACCATGTGAAACTGTACGTGGGCAACTGTGCACTCAATGGGTATGGACTAGTCAATATATATATATATATACAGTACAGGCCAAAAGTTTGGACACACCTTCTCATTCAATGCGTTTTCTTTATTTTCATGACTATTTACATTGTAGATTCTCACTGAAGGCATCAAAACTATGAATGAACACATGTGGAGTTATGTACTTAACAAAAAAAGGTGAAATAACTGAAAACATGTTTTATATTCTAGTTTCTTCAAAATAGCCACCCTTTGCTCTGATTACTGCTTTGCACACTCTTGGCATTCTCTCCATGAGCTTCAAGAGGTAGTCACCTGAAATGGTTTCCACTTCACAGGTGTGCCTTATCAGGGTTAATTAGTGGAATTTCTTGCTTTATCAATGGGGTGGGGACCATCAGTTGTGTTGTGCAGAAGTCAGGTTAATACACAGCCGACAGCCCTATTGGACAACTGTTAAAATTCATATTATGGCAAGAACCAATCAGCTAACTAAAGAAAAACGAGTGGCCATCATTACTTTAAGAAATGAAGGTCAGTCAGTCCGGAAAATTGCAAAAACTTTAAATGTGTCCCCAAGTGGAGTCGCAAAAACCATCAAGCGCTACAACGAAACTGGCACACATGAGGACCGACCCAGGAAAGGAAGACCAAGAGTCACCTCTGCTTCTGAGCATAAGTTCATCCGAGTCACCAGCCTCAGAAATCGCAAGTTAACAGCAGCTCAGATCAGAGACCAGATGAATGCCACACAGAGTTCTAGCAGCAGACCCATCTCTAGAACAACTGTTAAGAGGAGACTGCGCCAATCAGGCCTTCATGGTCAAATAGCTGCTAGGAAACCACTGCTAAGGAGAGGCAACAAGCAGAAGAGATTTGTTTGGGCCAAGAAACACAAGGAATGGACATTAGACCAGTGGAAATCTGTGCTTTGGTCTGATGAGTCCAAATTTGAGATCTTTGGTTCCAACCGCCGTGTCTTTGTGAGACGCAGAAAAGGTGAACGGATGGATTCCACATGCCTGGTTCCCACTGTGAAGCATGGAGGAGGAGGTGTGATGGTGTGGGGGTGTTTTGCTGGTGACACTGTTGGGGATTTATTCAAAATTGAAGGCACACTGAACCAGCATGGCCACCACAGCATCCTGCAGTGACATGCCATCCCATCCGGTTTGCGTTTAGTTGGACGATCATTTATTTTTCAACAGGAAAATGACCCCAAACACACCTCCAGGCTGTGTAAGGGCTATTTGACCAAGAAGGAGAGTGATGGAGTGCTGCGGCAGATGACCTGGCCTCCACAGTCACCGGACCTGAACCCAATCGAGATGGTTTGGGGTGAGCTGGACCGCAGAGTGAAGGCAAAGGGGCCAACAAGTGCTAAACACCTCTGGGAACTCCTTCAAGACTGTTGGAAAACCATTTCAGGTGACTACCTCTTGAAGCTCATGGAGAGAATGCCAAGAGTGTGCAAAGCAGTAATCAGAGCAAAGGGTGGCTATTTTGAAGAAACTAGAATATAAAACATGTTTTCAGTTATTTCACCTTTTTTTGTTAAGTACATAACTCCACATGTGTTCATTCATAGTTTTGATGCCTTCAGTGAGAATCTACAATGTAAATAGTCATGAAAATAAAGAAAACGCATTGAATGAGAAGGTGTGTCCAAACTTTTGGCCTGTACTGTATATATGAATACAAGAAATAGTTCATTTTAGTTATATGATATATCCATTAACTTAACTGTGTATCAATGTTTACTTCTTAGTACCACATACCAGTAGTAATAAATGATAAAATAGTAGTCGTGATGGTATATTCTGTTGGGAACACTTGTCTCCAGAGCAAATATTCCATTTTTATTTTACAGTTAGGAGAAAGGCAGACATCTCTCCAGCTGCTTCTCTTCCTGGAATGACACACAACTTTATGACTCCACCCAGACTTTATTTACTGGCTAGTCAGGCTCCTCCTGCTCAAAGTCTAGTCAGTGCAGACATTAGTTGTTCCCTCCCCTTTCACAGATCTGCCAGTTAGAAGATGGGTGTAAACACCATGTGATCAAATGTAAGAGCTGAAAGCCAATACACTGCAGATCAGTGAATAAACATCAAGGAAATGAGCTGAGCCTTCATCTGGAAACAGAGAGTGAAACTAACTGACATTCACTGTCGTCTAGAGGAGAAATGGCGCAGCAAGTGTTTTTGGATCGAGAAAACCTGAGCTGTTCAATCTGTCTGGATCTACTGAAGGATCCAGTGACTATTCCCTGTGGACACAGCTACTGCATGAGCTGTATTAAAGAATGCTGGGATGAGGAGAATGAGAAAAAGAAAGCACACAGCTGCCCTCAGTGCAGGCAGAGCTTCACACTGAGGCCTGACCTGGTGAAAAACACCATGTTAGCAGAGTTAATGGAGAAACTGAAGAAAGTTGGACTTCATGCTGTTTCACCTGATCAGTCCTCTGCAGGATCTGAAGACGTGGCCTGTGATTTCTGCTCTGGGATAAAGGTAAAAGCCTTCAAGTCCTGTCTGGTGTGTATGGCCTCTTACTGTGAGCAACACCTGCAGCCTCACTACAATGTAGCTCTGTTAAAGAAACACAAGCTGGTTGAAGCCACTTCAAAGCTGGAGGAGAACATCTGCTCTCACCACGACGAGATGATGAAGATCTTCTGCCGCACTGATCAGCAGTGTATCTGTTATCTCTGCCTCATGGATGATCATAAAGGCCATGACACAGTCTCTGCTGCAGCAGAGAGGGCTGAGAGGCAGACAGAGCTCGGGGTGAGTCGCCAAAGAATCCAACAGAGAGTCCAGGACAGAGAAAAAGATGTCAAGGTGCTTCAGCAGAGGGTGGAGACTATCAATCTCTCTGCTGATAAAGCTGTGAAGGACAGTGAGAAGATCTTCACTGATTTGATCCGTCTCATTGAGAAAAGGAGCTCTGAGGTGAAGCAGCAGATCAGATCCCAGCAGAAAACTCAAGTGAGTCGAGCTAAAGAGCTCGAGGAGAAGCTGCAGCAGGAGATCACTGAGCTGCAGAGGAAAGACACTGAGCTGGAGAAGCTCTCACGCACAGAGGATCACCTGCATTTCCTAAACAACTACCCCTCACTGTCACGTCTGAGTGGGTCTGCAGACTTACCCAGCATTGATACCGGTCCTCTGTGCTCTTTTAAGGATGTGACAGCAGCAGTGTCAAAGGCCAGAGATAAACTGCAGGCTGTTCTGAGTGAGGAGTGGACAAAGATCTCACTGGCAGTGACTGAAGTGGATGTTTCACTGCCTCAAGCAGAGCCCAGAACTAGAGCTGAATTTATGAGATGTTCACATCAAATCACACTGGATCCAGATACAGCACACAGGCGTTTGTCGTTGAGTGACAGAAACAGAAAAGCAACATTGATGGCAATAGACCAGATATATTCAGATCACCCAGACAGATTTGTTAAATGGTGGCAGATCCTGAGTAGAGAGGGTCTGACTGGACGTTGTTACTGGGAGGTGAAGTGGAGCGGGGACGTTTCTATTGCAATTGCATACAGGGACATTGGCAGAACAGGGACCAAAGATGAATGTGGATTTGGATATAATGACAAATCCTGGTCATTAGAATATAACAGAGCAAGTTATACATTCAGACATAACAACATTGTTACTTCCATCTCAGGCCCTCAGTCCTCCACAATAGGAGTGTATCTGGATCACAGGGCAGGTACTCTGTCTTACTACAGCATCTCTGAAACCATGACTCTCCTCCACAGAGTCCAGACCACGTTCACTCAGCCTCTCTATGCTGGATTTTGGCTTCCAAGCAGTGCTGGAGACACTGCTGAGTTGTGTGAGCTCAAGTAGACAAGAGTTCAAAGAGTGATTTATCTCTGTACAGTAAATGTTGAGGTGTGTTTGCACGTCAGACATCATAGTGTGTGGGACTGTGATGTTTTTTCTTCGATTTTATGCTGTTTCGTTTGTGTCACAGACGTTCAATGAAATTTCTTTTTTAATTTGCCAGATGGGGATTAAAATGTCTTTATTGTTGAAATGTAATTCTTATATTTACCTTATATAACATTTTCATTATATAGTGTGCATGGAAAAATATTGTGAATGCTGTATATAGTTTTGAGAAGAGTTCACTTTAGCTGTACCATATCCTCATGAACACAATTTGTATGTTTTAAAGTTTATTTTTTAGTGCTCTTCATACTGCAATCTGTACTGCATACTGCACTGTTGTAATGATATGACATAATTGCAATACTTTTTTTGTAGCCAAAAAGAAAAACTGGTTTTAATATAATTGCAATCTCTTGAAAAAATAGTTTGCTAATCATATTTTTAAGAGTTATTTAAAGTGTCTTTGAGTGATAACATTTTAGAAAACCTTTATGAAATGTCAGTGTTCAAAATAACCCAAATAAATAAATAAATAAAAGTTGACTTGTAATGTATTGTAGTCATTTGTTCCTTCCAATCAATATTTTTTTTAAAGATACTTTGATAACAGACAAACACACGAGGAGAAAAACTCCACTTTATGATGGTGATGTTAAAATTCACCACCAAAAGCACAATCACACAATGATTTTAAGTTTGTAAAATGTTGACTCCTCTGCAAAGGAAAACATTACAGCATATTATTTCAGCAGAATGTGTTACTTTCAGATTTATTACACAACTTTTGAACATTCCACAACAATCATGCAGGAATAAAATGGGAATTATACAAAGCTTTACAGTCTTCGCCAGTCACACTGTAGGAATAACTGGGCTTCACGCTGCCTCGAAAACACTCGAAATGTGAGGTAATATTTTTTGAAATCATCACCTACTGACAACAGACCATGTGTTGACTTGATGCTGATGATGGTGGGACAAGAAAATCACTCAATAAACAAAAAGGAAAGAAAAAAGAAATATAAACTATCATTCCCCGTGCACTGTCTTAACTTGAAATATTACAGCTAAAACTGACGGAATATCAATATTATCCATATTATTGAGTCTACTCCACATTCCATAATCATCCCTTCATCTCTTATCCCTTCTGTCATGTCCTCCTTGGACAGTCCAGATCAAAAACGTCAGTGCCTTCCATCAAGTCAGCAAAATTCGAGACAGGAAAAGAATTTTGTAACACAGACGTTGTTACACCAGTATTTTAGACACAAGCTCAGAGCTACATAGTGAAATAGCTTTACACAGATCTTCAGGGTGCTGTGAGGTTCACAGGCTGGCAAATACATCAGTGGTTACACTGTTATCATGTCAACGTATTTGATTTTTACCATTAATAACAAGGCTGTAAACAGTGCAGAAAGCCAGATATCGGAGATAATATGACACAAAGTTGTCCCTAAGTCCTGCTTAAATTCTTACCATGTCAGACCCTTATTTAACCTGAGCCTTCTCTAATCGTAGTCTCAACCGTTTTCTGCTTCATACCAAAATGTAACCATCTTAAGGTTTAAGAAGCCTTAAGATTCCCATCAGATGACATGGACCGCTCCTTCTGTACTCGCTAGCCTCACGGCCATTCATATTTCTAACTGAATGGGTTTTCTTTAATTAGTCTTTCTAAAAAGCTGAAACATGCTGCTGGGGATACTTTCCATTTTCCACTAGAGGTACGAAAAGCTCAGTCAAAATCGTATTTGTTGTAACACAAATTATTAAAAATCCAGCCCTTAAAAAAACAGCATTGCTCCACAGGATGTTGTCACTCCATATGTCCAGATAACAGTGATAATTGTAATATCTTTCTGTTTGTAGCTGCCTTTACCAAACGCCATTTACCACAAGTCCAAGACCTTGTACCCATTTGTCTTATACTGTTAAACTGATTAACTGGATTCACAGAAGTTAGTGGCAGAGAGGCTAGCCACTGTTCAGCTCACCTCTTAACCCAGATCTAACCCAGTTGTACTAGAATATGGATGTTTCAGCTTTTCACAGCAGACAGTTTGTCTTGTCATAAGAGGAGGGCAGGTGTTAGTAATGTTAACAGTCTATTCAAGTGTCTCAGCGTGCCATGACAGTGTGACAGTGACTGTGCTTTATCCTACCGTGACATGTCAAAGTGTCATGTGTGAAAAGGGGGTTAAGGGCACATCCTCTCAGCATGTTTATCCCATCAGACTCCACCTCATCAAATGCATCTAAAGCCTGAAAAACAAAACGAGGAATAAAAAAAAATATTGAGACAAAAAAAATATATATATATATTAAAAAAACACAACTTCAGAATGTGAGACAGCCAGGCATCATGTCAGCCACATCAACAAAAAATATTAGTTAAATATTCAAACATGGCTACATAAGAATTATATATAAAGAGAACTACTATCAAAGTAGAATAACAGAAGATAGAAATACAATAAGATGTAAGAAACAAAGTTTACATCATCAGTGTATAGCAATTTACAATGCATTCAACAGAGTGGCATTTTAATCGCTTCAGGTGCGACAATTTAAGTTAAAGGGGCAAAAAGCGAAATCGTTTCACCGCTAGGTTTGCTGCCGCCCGCCAGGCAGCCCGCCAGGCTCGCGGGCTGCCTGCTAGGCTAAAACATCGCTCTCACTCACGGAGAAGAGTAGGAACGTTAGCGTTAGCTCCCGGTGTTAGCACTAGCCGGGATCCGAGTCGGCTAGAGCCCGCCAGGCTGCCCGCCTGGCTCGCGGGCTGCTCAAGCTCCAGACATTAACCCATCCTGGTGTTTCCTCCGCAGCCTCCACTTCATCCAGCTTCACTCAGCTGCCCGATAAAACCCGCTGCTTCTTCCCACTTTAACCTGAAGCTATGCCCGCGAGCAAGCTGCCCGCTAGGCTAAAACATCGCTCTCACTCACGGAGAAGAGGAGGAACGTTAGCGTTAGCTCCCGGTGTTAGCACTAGCCGAGTCGGCTGCCACCGGCTACTGGACTAACTTACAGCTATGGAGCGCTTCTATCAGCTCTTCTAGTCACTGAGCCTCGCCTCCATCTCCGCAAAAATATTACAAAAATGTAGCCTTGCGGGGAGGCTACATTTTACAATGCTAATTGAAAATGTTAGCTGGGCTGCCGGGCTAACTTACTCACTTAACACAACTGTAACGCCTGACCCACTGCTGGGACCGAGCCGCTAATAACTCAAGCTCCAGACATTAACCCATCCCGGTGTTTCCTCCGCAGCCTCCACTTCACCCAGCTTCACTCAGCTGCCCGATAAACCCGCTGCTTCTTCCCACATTAACCTGAATAACAAACCAGGGCTCGGTGCTCCGGTTGGATCCAAACAGAGAGCCGGGGCTAGTTGGGAAGCTAGCGGAGGCTAACTGGCTGCGCTTCCCTCCGGTCATGCTGCGGCTAACGCCTCGCCAGCCGCTCCCAGCTAGCTCCGGATTTTTGTCACATGAATGTACATGAACGTGCAGCCGGACCGGCTTGTAAACAATGGGCTGGAGATCAACACAGAGAGAGGGTGTGTGAGGTCATGCTATACTCCAGATGAAATTACACCTCTAGTTCTTCACATAACAATTTTTTAATTCCTTCAATCTAGAAATGATGAATTTCGCTTATTGCTCCTTTAAGTAAGAGTAATTTAAATTTTTCTTTTTTTACTAATTGTTTTATCTTTAAACGGGTTAGTGGTCTCCAAGTGCTTTTTCATTTACATTTTACACAGTAACTTTCATGCTAAGGTTATTTTGTGAGATGTTGGAATATTTCTTAAAAAATCAAAGAGCATAAATGCCTACAGTTAGATAACATCATATTCTTTGGTAAAGGAGGGTGAGAAGGATGTTTGTATGTGACATTTCGGTAATCTCTGTTAACACGACACACATCAACAAAACAAGTGATAGAAGGCCTTGTACACGAGTATAAAAATACAACCATAATAAAAAGTGATCGTATCAAAGTTTCCACAGTACAATACATACATACAACAGATTATTGCACCAAAATTTAACAATTT
Source organism: Epinephelus lanceolatus (assembly GCF_041903045.1). Classification (NCBI taxonomy): domain Eukaryota; kingdom Metazoa; phylum Chordata; class Actinopteri; order Perciformes; family Serranidae; genus Epinephelus; species Epinephelus lanceolatus. The sequence continues at coordinate 38,333,558 of NC_135744.1, read as the reverse complement.
TATGTTTCGTCACGAGAGAGCAACTCAGTGAAGCTACGCTATTTCTTCACTCTCAGGATTTGAAATGTCTTTATATGAATAATACCAAAGATTTCAAATGATAAAAACTTGAATACAATACCGTGACACATAGTCAAACAGCCAATCAGTCGTATTGGATCTTAATCATATTCAACTATATGTGATCTACTGTATTTACGATGCATCAGGCATGTTGTGAAATGACAAATATTAAACCAGTAAAACGACTGCATCTTTCAATTCTGTCTGTTTGCACTCAGTTACTTTACATTTCACAAAAACACCAGCTTCCCTAACAGTCAGATTCAAGTGATCTACAGGGCTATGGTAATGTACCTAAAACAACATAATAAATAGCAACATAAAAAACAGACATCATTTGATCTCATTGTGAAAATCAAAACTTGAAAGGTCAGTTAAGCATTTAGAAATGAAAACATCATTACAGAATTCTTAAGATCTTATACTTTAGTGTGGTCGTTGTAAACAAGTGAGACCATGATGGAGATGATCTCTCACAGCTGTGATAGTGGTTGTAAGTGCTCCATAAGGTTCAACAAATGTTAGATGTTCTGTTCTCTTCGGATTCATTTAAGGTGATGAATGTAATGGAAGTGATTTCACTGATTCCCTCTAAGATTTCCCACCAACTATAACCTGGTGGCTCACAGTGTAAAAACCAGATATGTCACCAGAGTAAAACATTGGCATTTTATGTTTCTGCACAGATATGGATCCTTTGTATGTTACGTATGGTGGAGTTCAGATTGAATGTTTATGAGCTGAGTTTCTCATGAGGAGGAGGACGGGATGTTAGATGGTGTGACAGCAGCAGACCGCTGTTTGAGACCAACAAAAGTGAGGTTTTTTACCCAAGTGGTTTTTGTGCCTTAACCTACCCACACATTAACCACAGTGTTGTCAAAGCATGAAATTTAAATTAAGAAATGTAAAGTTTCAACATATTCGCTACATACTGTAAAGATTCAATTAATAGCCCGGGCTATTATTTGCTTGAACTGAAATAAATGGGCCTATATACAAATACAATGATTGTTTATTTAAACCAATATGAATATTACTTGTATAAAATTAGGCTTCAGATAATATATCAATTATGATTCATTTATTTGATCAAGCTCCAACAGATAGTGCATCAGAGGGAGAGAAAGAGTTACGGCACTCGAGGATTACGGCACCCTGCATACCGACAATTAAATACATTATTCATATTCATGAAAAACCCCCTTGATTCTTTCAATCTGAGCACCCTTGCAGACAAAGGTCATATGAATAACTTAAAGGGTAACTGAGGAGTGGACACATAATTTGAGGTAGCCAGCAACCCGGTTTTATGCATCCAAAGAACTTCAATAAAAAAAATTAACTGCTTGGCAACCAGACCAGGCCTCTACTTGAGGCAGGCGTTTATTCGTCAAAATGTGTAGCCAATTGGGCTGGTAAAAGGCCCTTTAATTGAAGTTTCACAGTATGAAACCTAGAAATGTAACACATCCGATACAGACATGTACAATGCCAACGTTTACTCCGGTGACTGGGTTGGTAGAAACGCAGATTATAGGCCAGCAGTGGCTCGTCAGTGATGGTCTCATTTGTTTATGATTCATCATTAAAATGCAAATCAAAAAATGTTTTGTTTTTATCTGTGAGCAAAAATAAAAATAAGAGATTTAAGGTTTTAGTTGGGGGTGAATGTCTGTCACACAAATGTCTCATAAAACAAATGCTTTTTCTTTTTTAAAAGATTTGTGTATACAAGTTTTATAACTACAATGTTAACTGCCATATCAATCATAGTCAGTGCATTCAGCAACACATTCATGTTTGAGATTAGATGATATTTTGAATATCAATCGGCTCACTTTCTCGGGACAAATGCAACATTAAAGCAAAAAAAATGAATGTATTTGTACTTGAATTTTTCTTGTTTGCTAAGTTCGTATCGTCCGGATGATGCCACCATTGGTTTGGATGGATAAATACATGTAAATCTTTGGGTGACAGACTCTCCCAACAATCTGACAAAACAATATTAAAGGTGTCCCTTTTAAAGAGGCAACAGATTGCATCTTTTCCTATATATATCATTATGAAAATAATGTGGGTTGCACAGGGTAGTGGCTACAGTAAAATCAGACTATCAGCGTTTACATAGGTTACTTAGTGGCTTTGCAATTTTTGCAATAAGCTTCTGCCACCGGTGCCGAACTTTCGTGGAAAAAAATCTGCTTTACGGCAGGAAACGCGTCATGTATTGCGAAATTGGTCGGTCAGCCAATCAGGGACTGGAGCGAGTCCTTATGAGGAGTTGGGCATGAGATAGTTGAGTCACGAGCACAATGGCAGATGGACAAAGTTTGGAGACAAGTGAAAAACAGCCTAGCAAAAGAAAAGGAGCCAATCTGTGTGAGGAGGCAAAGAAGTGCAAAAAGGAGAGTGATAAAAGAAGAGGAAAACAAGAGTACACCTCAGTCAGGTGTTCAAGAGATGGAGGGAGCTCCATGACCAAAGAGGCTTCAAAATGGATGTCCAGCTAGCTTTCTTTCTAATGGATCAGTAAGTAACACGGCTAAATGTTAGCTAGCCAAGAGAGGACTGTACTGTACTGGCTGCTAGTTCATTCCTAGCTGGCCAGCATCACAAATCGCCGCAACCAGGGAGCCGGTAGCGAGTGTTGGTCGGCTGACATCCTCGTTGCCATTCTACGGCAGCCTTCGGACAGTGATACCCCCCTCCCTTCCTTCTGTTCTCTTCTCACAGAGACATAATTATTTTGCATTACTATTTGTTTTTTCTTCAGATAAATCTGATAATTGTTGTTGTTGTCTCTTTACTCATTTATTTAGTAGAGTGTCCACACACCTTCTCATTCTACATATACATAGAGGTATACTGGTGGCTTTACAGCCTACATTTTATTGATTATCTCTGATCCCCATGGCCCATTTGGTCGTTGCGACAAAGTGACGCAACACCAGTGATGCTAGGTGGCGCCAAGATAAAAGAAAACGAATCCTATCTGTTGCCTCTTTAAAGAAAAGCAAATTACCCTATCTCTTTACTGTTTAGTTGTGTATTGAAGCAGTCCATTATGGTCAGATTTGATGATTTCTAACCACAAAAATCAACCTTTGACAAATAATGGTAAGAGATGGAGCTGGGTGTCACAATGCAAGTGTTATGGAGATCAAAACAAAATGTGTTTACAGCAATGGGAGTCAAAAACTGTAAGGTGTCAAAGAAGTGAATGCTCAGTCAGAGTTTTGTTTACTTTGATCAGATATTTCCTGATTTAATTCAGAATTCTGCTCATTTTAAGATGGCAAAATTCATAAGCTGCTTTGTGTCGAGACAAAATTGAACATTAATGCTTTTGAGAAATTTGGGGATTTTGTAAAACAGAAATAAATGGGGTTTTGTAGAAAAACAAAGCAAGTTATAACCTGTACAATTTTGATATCTGACACAGAGCTCATTATAGCCTACTGGTATTGAAACATCTTAAATGACACCCAACCCTCGCTGACAAAAAACAGTGTAGAGAAACCATTGCTAACAGGAGGAAGCACACAAGTATCCAGTTTCTGCAGTGAGTACACCAGTGAACAGGAGTTTGAACTGTCTAGTTGACAAGATGAACTACTTCAATTTTTACTGCAGTACCGAGCAGAACATACAAACAACGTTCATCAAAACGCCTATCCACAGACAACTTTTCTGAGGTGATCAGCCGCAGTCCACGTTGGTTCATTATTAGCAGGTTACAAGAAAAGCAGAAGGTGAACTGAGGTGCTGTCAATTTTTTGTTCCACATTTTTTTGTTAACAAAAAAAAAAACTTGGTTAACTGTTATTTCTCACAACAATCTGTAAGTCGACTCAGTTGCTTTGATGACACTTGCATGCAGATAATATGTAGACATTTCCCGAGGTGACATTAAGAGAGTGAACAGTACGACATCATTAGCGTGAGTTTTTTAGTGTTAATTCTGGAGCTGACTGGAGAAAGTCGGATTATTTGGATTTCAGTTTCGGGGTGCTGGTAGCCTGGAGGATTATCTGTACATCTGTCTTTGAAGTGCCGCTGAGCAAGGCACTTGACCCCCATCTGTTTGAATCCGGAGTGAGATGCGTCCTATTTTACAAATGTGACACAGGAAAGGTGCTACATATAGCATTTTGGTTTTTTAAAGACCATATTTCCAACAAACTTTCATGTTGCAAAGACAATGTTGTCACTCTCTTTTCTCCTTCCTTTCTTTGCATGGGTTTGTGTAAATAACAATAATAAGAGCAAGTATCCAGCAACATTAGCTAATGTGTAATTAAACTGTATGATGAACATACAAAGTAAAAAAAAGTCGTTGTTTGTGCTGTAAAGCAGCACGACAGATTTCACACGATTGTATCAGTCTTCTCATGATGGTCTCCTTTGTTTACAGTAATAAAACATTTTAAAATTAATGCTTCGATCCTTCAGTGGCATTAAAATGCTACATAAAGCACACTAAAAATTTAACTTGACTTAACATTACAGTTGATAAAAAGATAAAAGCCCCTTTCTCAATGAACTTCTGATATTATTTTTTCCCCAACAAAACAGACAGAGCAGTGTGGAGTGAAATCTTCCACACACTATAGATCTCCAGCAGTAGCACTGAAAAACTAACAGCATTATATCAGGTGGCAGGCACACAGATGACACCAACACGAATAATAGAAAATCTCCTCCTCTCAGCCTCACAGCAGACTGGGAGAGATTACAATCACCCCCAGTATCTGGCAGGAAACCTGTACACATGTGTCTCTTATTCAACTGATGGAGGATGAGTGGAAACAGAGTAGAGCCTTTTACTCATTAGCCGTCTTCTCTTTGCAGGAAGGTTCACAGAGGATTTCCTTGTGTGGTAGCGGATAGGGGAAAGCCGCTCCGCTGCAGGTGCTACCATAAGCCAGTTTATTGAGGCGAGAGAGGCCCTTGATGCTGCCAGGAGGCCGTCCGGGGCTGACCTTGTACCCCGCCGCTCTGGTTGTACCCAGTGGCCTTCCCGGGCTCGTCTTGAACCCAGCAGCTCTGGTGGTGCCGAGGGGTCTCCCTGTGCTGGTTCTGTATCCGGCTAGCTTGGTGGTTCCCAAAGGCCTCCCGCGTCTGCCTGTCTTCCCGGCAGCCTTACTCTTCTTCTTACCATCTTCCGGCGCTTGATCAGTGCTTTTAATGCCGGGTATTTTTGTGGGCGAGCCCCCGAGCACTTCCTGTCTCTGGCACACCATGGGCTTGTGGCTCTGGGCAGGTAAGGCCATGGGAGCCAGCGTCATCTGTAGAGCCGATGGAGGAGGAGGAGGGTAGAACTTGTTGGCCTGGGTGCACAGGTCAAAGTGGGAGGCAGGGTGGTGGCTGTCCTCTGCTAGGCATGACGGCCTGCTATTCATGCAGAAGTCACTGGTTGTCACCTGGCGCATCATCTTCTGCTGGGGGTCGGAAACAAGTTGAACTATGTTATTATTTCAGATAAAAGTACAAATATCTCTGTGTGGAGTCAGTACTGCTGTCTGGGTAGGACAATGCCAGGTAAAAATAAAATGAAACTGAAAGGATCATGCTGACGAACTACAGAACATCTTCAACTTCACAATAAAGGTTGATATCAACAAAACGAATAGAGAGTGGAACACATTTAGAGCTTTACAGTTAGACCCTCATATCTCTAAACCTAAAACCTAGTCAAAAGAAAGCTTTAGCCCTCGAGCATGTGCCAAACCAACCAGTTAGTCTTCAACCTTGAAATATTTTCTCTTGTCAAACCCAAAAAATACAGTTTGACAACACTTCAGATGAAGCACAAATCTTTGCTTTGGGTGAGGGGAGATTTCTGCTTTATCTGAAGTTTTCTCAAGTGGTATTTTTCAGTTCTACAAAAGAAAAGACTTTAAGCATTAAGAGAAGACTAACTGCTTGGTTTGGCAAATGCAAGAAAAAATCCTTCCTTGTCCAGGGGTCCCACTACCCTGGAAATCCAGAGTTCTCGCAAGAGCACAATTTGAATTTGCTCAGCGAGTCACTCTGGCAATCAGTAATGATGCTCATTATCCATGCTGTTGAAGCCGAGCTGCACCAATCACATCGGTGTATCTGATATAGGCGGGCCAGAGGCGAGCTAAACAGATGACGACAGCGCTGCGACGACGAAGTCCGGAATCAGTCAGAAAACATTGCAAGATGGCTACGGATGAACACCAGTTGTTTGAAACGGCTTTGGCCGCTACAGTGAACGAGTTAGACTTGGCTTTTTCTCTAAAAGAGGAACAGAAGACGGCGCTCGAAACTTTCCTTTGCAAGAAGGACGTTTTTGCTGTTTTGCCAACCGGATACGGCAAGAGTCTAATCTACCAGTTAGCTCCACTGGTAGCTAATGGGGGTGTAACGATACATCGATCCACATCGATTCATTGATTAACGATCTGATTATATCAATGCAAAATGAAAACATCGATCCATATCGTCATCTTAAAGATACACATTTATTTTGAAATTCACATAGCACGTCTGTGTCACCATTTCTGGGCAAGTGCGCCTCCACAGAGCTCAGAAATAGAATGGTCAAATCATATTCTAGTTGTTTTTGTGAGTTGATGTAAATGATTGTGTTAGATGGGCATATGATATCGCGTCATATCGATCGCAGGCTCCTGAATCGAATCGAATCGAATCGAATCAAAATCGTATCGTGACAGACTTTGAGATATCGGCAAACATCGTATCATCATCCAAACAAATCGATATAATATCGTATCGTGATTAAGCTGGTGATTTACACCCCTAGTAGCTAAGCGTATACGTCACCCCGTGTATTGTTCTGATTGGTCGTAGTGTTATCCAATTGCGTGCAGTGATATTTACAAATGCATGCTTGGTGCTGTCCCTCGAGTTGGGCCATTTGCATTACTCATAGCCAGACCCTAAATCTTTCTAGATTTGGGTCTGCATTTCCAGGCCAGGGTCCAACACACTTTTAGGGACAACATTTCAAAAATTTTCCGACATTTTTCAAACATATCAGATTCAAACTCTATTTAAACATAATTTCAGTTTGCTGGCATACACAACCGGAGAGACAAAACGCCGGGAGATAATTAAGAAACAACACAAGGGTAAACAAAACGTCAAACATGGACGCATATTAGAGCTACATTAAGTCAAGTCAGGTTATCCATGGAAGTAACTGTAACAATTTCATTACACACAACAGAATTCCATGACTTCTCCAAAACTTTCACTGATTTTTACTAAATCGGTGACTTTTCCAGGTCTGGAAAGCGTGATTGTGAAATTCCATGACTTTTACAGGTTTTCCATGACCGTGGGAACCCTGCTTATATTAGGATAGTAATTTAGCTGTTATAAAACTGGCCTAACTTTGGGATTTCGTTCCCAAAATGGCAGCAGCACTGTCGTTAGGTCTTTATGGCAATGACAATGAACATGGGCAACAATATGAACAACAAAATATAGGCCAAATGATTGAAAGGCAACTCAAACGCACAATGGCGATTGTTAATTCGTATTTGTCTGCCAAGACGATTAATTTTGAATTTGATCAGTTTGGTGGGGTTAACTCTCCTCCATGCGATCAGTGTCTCCAGCACCTCATAGCTTAAGTTAAAGGCACGTCACTTTATGTCCATGCAAGCTAGCTAGCCAGTGACATGTAAGAGCTGCTTAGATCATGGCTTGTCAATCCTGAGAAGCCTAGTGGTACGGGATACAGGAAGTTTGTGTAGATTCTAAATATAGATACAGGAATGACAGGACAAGTGCCGACTGAAGAATCAAATTTACAGTTGTCAGGATGTTTTTTAAATAAGATAGGAGGTCTGAGATAAGATAGGACAAAGCCACAAGCTTAGAATTTTTTTTATGTAATAGGAAGATATGGTTTGGAAACTTAAGATTGGACAGACAGCTAAGATACTTTTCTGCAATGAAGCCTGTAGTTAACTTCCCCACCTCTGATAAGAAGCGTTGCACAGACGCTGCCCTGAGCTTTTCTATCTGAAGCATTTTTTTTCTTTGGATTAACATTTAACTTATGAATGAACTTGTGCTTGTCACAAATAGGTTACTTTTTGAATGTGGTTTCATGTCATTGTCACTCTGCTTTGTTGGAGTTTTTTGGTGTCAGGAGGTTATCAAAACAGCACTGAATCTGATTCTTATAACTTTAGCGTTACATGATGTTTCCCTTGTCACTGTATTGTTCTGTCAGGCTGTCTGGATGTGTGCCTGTGTGTTGAAGATACATTGATCTTCCAAGTTCACGCTTAGTCTATTGTGTTACGCTGAGTTTTTCCTCATATCTAAACCCCTAAAATATGTCTGTTTTCTTTTGTTGGTTTGTTTTCCATTCTGACTCCCTACTAGCAAAAAACAATAATTTAAAATAAACATAGTTCAGAGGTCAAAGAGTCCAAATTGTCTTGTTTTAACTTGGCCAGGAAAAAATGTCCAGATTTTGAAAAAACAAAACAAAAAAAAAAAACACCCAAATTATGAATATAAATGTTATATCAATGTGATGTATGCTTGGGGTAATGATTATGGTGATAATTTCCCCATGTTTTGTGTCTAAGTGACTAACGGAGGCAATAAGTTTTGAATCTGGTCCAGTATTGAGTGAGAGTGCTGCAGCCAATGGTGACTGTCAATTTACATTCACTAAAATGCTTGTTTTTGCAACTGAGACATAATTATTAGTATGATTATTATGTGTCTGACAACATTATTGAAAGGATCCCTACAGATATAGACCTTTTTGGTAAAACGTAAGATACTTTTGTTGAACCAGAAACTGTCTGAAATGGCTGTCATCAAACCCACCAGACCTCATTTAAATAACAGTATTTTTATCATTGTAAAACACACTTCATTCAAAGTCGACAGAAACAAAATAAAACTATCAAATGTTGTTTTGGTTCGTCTTTGCACTTTTCCAACAATCAGCAACTCTGATTTAGTAGGGAAAAAAAACTTAATCTACCCAGTTAAATGTGAAAATATGCTAGCTCTATGCGTGCTTAAATTACTACTAATTCAAATGGGGTCTGGTGTATTTGCCAATTGCATTTTGGGGGCTGTTTCTGGTTAAAGAAGAGGATCTTACTCTTTAACAAAAAGATTTATCTCTGTGAGGCCTTTCTGTTATGTTGTCAGACACTTTTAATAACAGTCTGAGCATATCAGTGGCAAAAACAACCACTTTGAGTGGATGTAAATTGAGGGTGCACAAATGCCCCCAGCGGTTACATTGCAGCCTGTTTCAAGGATGCCGGCTGCAGCGCTCTCTCACTCAATACTGGACCAATTTCAAAAATTGCTGTCTCCATAAGTCACTTAGACACAAAACATGGAAAAATAAGGTCTACGTTGAATAACACCTAAGTAAGTCACCCTTTAAGACCTTGAGAACAGGTATAAACCTCACAGTGATGCTGAAGTGCCTTTGAATGCCTCCCAGCTGGCGGTCTGCAGCTGACCCTGACCTCCTTGTGGAGGGGGCAGCGAAAGGACAACTTTCACTTTCATTATTAGTGTCATATAAACAATAACCTACTATAAACAACAAGTTAATATTCTGACAGTTTGCAATGCTGCTAATCATGAGGCTATAAGTACTTAAAGGCAAAAGGACATTCTGCAGCTGGTGAGGTTTCTGTCTCCTGCAGAGGACACACAGGATGCGAGGAGGTGCGGACTTTACTATCACAAACACTCCACTATCTGTCTGTAGTAATATTCATTCACAAAAAATATGCACATGGATTCCGCATCTTTGACGGCAAGAACCTCATCCTCTCCCTGCCACTTTGCTCCTGTGTAACATTACAACACTGAGGGCTGAATTCAGCCTCGGTTTGGCCCGAATAACGGTTTTCAAGAAAAGGGTTTAACATTTTAACTTAAGAGCGGAAAAGTGCGCAGATATCCGACGTGACCGCTTTCATCTAAGATATATAATTCATCTGAATACACCCTCCTGCCACCAACATTAGCTAAGATTACTGTACCTCGATTGTTCGCAGATCTCGGTGCAGAAAGGGTTAAGGAGAAAAATGATCTTTCATCCCTCAAAGCGTGAGTCGATCCATTTTCCCCAAATGTTTTCGCACCACAGGACGTCGGATAGCTGCCATATAATCACAACATCTGATTGTTTTCGGTGTGGACGTAAACGAGACGCGAGATGCTTCAGCGCAGACGGGGGTTTTATTGCCCAGCTCCAGAGGTTTGGATAAGAAACGCAGCCATTTTCCATTAAAAATTAATAAGACGGGAGCGCAGTCTGAGCATGCGCAGAGCACCAAGCAGGGGATGTGAAGAGGTTTGTCTCCTTCCCCTCCTGAAGCACTTTCACATCCAAACGCTGTGTTATCTTGGACCCTATAAAGCTGCAAAACCCTGCTTTATTCGTTTTAATGTCACTGTCCTGAAACTGAGCCATAATGCAGTGTCACTGCTCAGACAGCACTCAACTGCTGATGAATAATATACAAAGGAGAGGCTATTGAATAATTAAAACAGTCGGCAGGAACATATGGAATGCCATTTGAGTCAGTATTAAATAAATAAACAAACAGATAAATAAATAAACCCTGAAATAAATAAATTAGGTCATAAATATATATAAATGTAAATATAAATATATGAATTAGTCAACAGGATTTGACAAATAAATAAATAGGTTTTTATTTAAATAAGGACGTTTTTCAAAGGATTACGTTTATTTATTTCAGGGAACTTTTATTTTCAAATGCCACGTTTTTTTCCCAGCTCTTCTATTCATATTTCATTCAGACCAAAGCAGCAGCACCAGAACAGCACTGAATCCAAATCTCTGTCCACACTCAAAAATTTTAGTCGGGACACAGCAGTAGCCCATGTGGGTGACAGATGTAAAAGGAAGGAGGGAATGGTGGTGTGACCATGCAATTTTGTAAACATTCATTCATTCATTTATTTATTTGTGGTAACCTCTTATCCTGCTGGGGGTCATGGGCCCCGGAGTTTATCTCTGCTGACATTGGGCGAGAGGCGGGGTACACCCTGGACAGGTCACCAGACTATCACAGGGCTGACACATACAGTGGGGAGAACAAGTATTTGATACACTGCCGATTTGGCAGGTTTTCCCACTTACAAAGCATGTAGAGGTCTGTAATTTTTATCATAGGTACACTTCAACTGTGAGAGACGGAATCTAAAACAAAAATCCAGAAAATCACATTGTATGATTTTTAAATAATTAATTTGCATTTTATTGCATGACACAAGTATTTGATCACCTACCAACCAGTAAGAATTCCGGCTCTCACAGACCTGTTAGTTTTTCTTTAAGAAGCCCTCCTGTTCTCCACTCATTACCTGTATTAACTGACCTGTTTGAACTCGTTACCTGTATAAAAGACACCTGTCCACACACTCCATCAAACAGACTCCAACCTCTCCACAATGGCCAAGACCAGAGAGCTGTGTAAGGTCATCAGGGACAAATTGTAGACCTGCACAAGGCTGGGATGGGCTACAGGACAATAGGCAAGCAGCTTGGTGAAAAGGCAACAACTGTTGGCGCAATTATTAGAAAATGGAAGAAGTTCAGGATGACGGTCAATCTCCCTCAGTCTGGGGCTCCATGCAAGATCTCACCTCGTGGGGCATCAATGATCATGAGGAAGGTGAAGGATCAGCCCAGAACTACACGGCAGGACCTGGTCAATGACCTGAACAGAGCTGGGACCACAGTCTCAAAGAAAACCATTAGTAACACACTACGCCGTCATGGGTTAAAATCCTGCAGCGCACGCAAGGTCCCCCTGCTCAAGCCAGCACATCTCCAGGCCCATCTGAAGTTTGCCAATGACCATCTGGATGATCCAGAGGAGGAATGGGAGAAGGTCATGTGGTCTGATGAGACCAAAATAGAGCTTTTAGGTATAAACTTCACTCGCCGTGTTTGGAGGAAGAAGAAGGATGAGTACAACCCCAAAAACACCATCCCAACCGTGAAGCATGGAGGTGGAAACATCATTCTTTGGGGATGCTTTTCTGCAAAGGGGACAGGACGACTGCACCGTATTGAGGGGAGGATGGATGGGGCCATGTATCGCAAGATCTTGGCCAACAACCTCCTTTTCTTAATAAGAGCATTGAAAATGGGTCGTGGCTGGGTCTTCCAGCATGACAACGACCCGAAACACACAGCCAGGGCAACTAAGAAGTGGCTCTGTAAGAAGCATCTCAAGGTCCTGGAGTGGCCTAACCAGTCTCCAGACCTGAACCCAATAGAAAATCTTTAGAGGGAGCTGAAAGTCCGTGTTGCCCAGTGACAGCCCCAAAACCTGAAGGATCTGGAGAAGATCTGTATGGAGGAGTGGTCCAAAATCCCTGCTGCAGCGTGTGCAAACCTGGTCAAGAACTACAGGAAATGTCTGATCTCTGTAATTGCAAACAAAGGTTTCTTTACCAAATATTAAGTTCTGTTTTTCTGATGTATCAAATACTTATGTCATGCAATAAAATGCAAATTAATTACTTAAAAATCATACAATGTGATTTTCTGGATTTTTGTTTTAGATTCCGTCTCTCACAGTTGAAGTGTACCTATGATAAAAATTACAGACTTCTACATGCTTTGTAAGTGGGAAAACCTGCAAAATCGGCAGTGTATCAAATACTTGTATACATACCTCTGATGGCCTGCGCAGTGCTGCTGCCCAGTTGAAGAGATGGAGAGACTTGGCACTGTTGGCAGAGAAAACATGGACTACGATTTCTCTGAGCAGCATGCCCAGGAATGAATTACGATAGATTTTAATATATTCCTCTTTTTCCCTGATGGTCTGAACATGAACTAGTTGTTTTTTATAAATTAAGTTGCTAAGAGAAAATTGAGCTTGTGACTTGGTGCTGTTGCATTGGTCTGAATCTGTGAGCTAACCACACCCCGTTTATTTGAATATAACAGATTGAAGTAAAAAGAGCTATAAAGTATGGAGACTTTGAAAAACAAACGTGGCATTAGGAAATAAAAGCCCCCTGAAATAAATAAATATGGAATTCTGAAGTAAAATTCATTTGAAAAATGTCCTTTTAACACTACTTCTGTTTTATTTGAATATTTTTAATCATTCATATATTTAGAACTACATTTATTTTTATGTTATTTTCCTCATTTATGTATTTCAGGACTTATTTTTTGAATGGGCATATTTATTTATTTATTTAATATTGACTTAAATGGAATTCCATACACTATCTACATATACAGTATTTATTCTACCAGATTTGTTAATGCAAACAGCCGGACAAATTTATTTCCTTAACAACACATTGTTTTATTGTGCGGAAAAGTAAAAACATCTTTCATCTTACTATTTCTTTGTAAAGAAATAGTTTGGGATGTTACTTGTACGTATAACAGGGTGAAATCTGAGCCCAAAAACAACATTAAAAGAAAACGTGTCTTACATTTAAAGACATATTGCAGATTGTGATGGTTCGATGACACTGCAGGTCAAAACTGCAACAGACATTCTGGTATTTATGGTCTGTGGGTATAAAATTACAGGAAACTCAAGAGAAGCACAGATGAAACTAAGGCAAAAAAAGATGAAACTTTAAACAAAACCAGACACTAAACTTAGGTAATCAAGGGGAGCATTATTAAAAAATATAGACTAAAATTTTCTTCAACCACTTTGATGACACTGTAGAGATGACAGGGGACTGCTGAAAGATGGAAACTCCTCCATGGAGTTCCTCCTCTACAACACTTTGTACCGGCCTTTGCTCGTCGGCTGGTAGGAATTTTGCTGGAAAGAAAAAAAGGACAATAAGTGACATCTTTCACAGATACCTGCTGAATAACAATCTGCCATGTTTTATGTTTCTGTTCTAAAAATCTAGTGCCAGACAAAATCAGCATGACATCCAGGACTGTTTGTTGATTTCAAGAGGCAGAGGATACTTACTAATCTGATGAGCTCTTCTTTAATTAACCGCGTAATCTCTGTTTTGGCTTTCTGCACAGCAAGTTCATTTGCACCTAGAAAACAAATTTACAGCTTTATACAGTGTAGAGTTCAATCAGAGACAACAGAACAGGAGGGAATACAAAGTCCAGGGGCAGTTAAAAGGATGCTTAAATAAAAGTTGGAGCTGCACTTTAAATGATTCAGTGTAAAAAAAAAACTAACACTGAAAAATAATTTCCCTGACACATACTTTCAATAGCCAGGTAGATCTTGCGCTCTCCTTCCTTGGGCTCTTTGCCTGGAGGGAAATAGGTTCCTCTGATGGTGATGGCAGCTTCAGAGTATTCACCGATCCTCTGCAGAGCTTCTTTAGAGGTCACCTTCCACCTGGCCGTCTAGGGAGGAACAAAAAAATACGTTTTCATTTTTAAGTTGCACTAGTTTCCATCACAGTAGAAAACAGCAAAATTAAACCAATTCAATTCCTCATATTAAACAAAACAAAACAAAAACAAAAACAAAACAAAAACTTCTGAATAAAATATTCTATGAGATATTTGGTTCTTCGATGTGAAAAACACACATGGCAGTGTCTTAAATAACTGCTACCAAAACAAAGATATTCAACATTAAAGGCCCTGATCTGGCCTTATCTTTGCTCTTCTTATTGATTTGATGTGGGCGGAGCTCACCTGGAAAAAGGTGATGTCACATACATACTTCTGAGTACCAATCATCATTTATCAACATCTGAACCAAAGTTTGGTGACAGCTGAGATTGTTTTCTTGTGTTGCCACCACTTCAAGAGTGCCAATCTCTTTATAAATACTAAAGATTGTTTTTCTGTTGTTCCCTGACACCTACAAAAGCAAGTTTACAGTGACTTAGCAAAACTACAGCTAGTGGTAATCACTGATCCTCACCAGGCACAGAAATAAATCCAAAAACAAAGACCGAAAATAAAACAGGAATCAGCTGAATTCCTCAGCACAGCCCTGCACCGCGTGCTGCTGACCTGAGGGAAGTCGTTGATCTCCAGCTCCTCTTCGTATCTCTTGATGGTCTCGGCCTGTTCAGCCGCCTGCCGCTCCTCCTCCAGCTTCTCCACAGGGGTGTAGTTCAGCTTGGCATTGATCTTCTCCGCCAGCTGCTCCGCGATGGTCTTGGCTGACACCGAGGGTGTCATAATGGTGCCGCCGCGCAGGATGGCGTTGGTGGCCTGCTGCATCACATCCTGTACATCAAGAAAAAACAGCTGAACTTTATTTGGTCCGTGTGGGGGAAAATGAATTTGACACATGAAACACAAACTGACCAGAGAACAAAGAAACACAAAATGAACAGCAAGAAACGACCAAAGGAAAGAGGCATTGGGTGAAAAGCTTTTGCATTTTTAAAGTTTAAGAGGAATAAGTAAGAACTTAAGGTCTCTTTACATAAGTTAATGGCTACCTGGATCACCAACCTGAGGGCAGTGACCACTGATGGGACAATAATCAGTGACTATATATCAAGATGAAAAATACAGTTACAGTACAGTTTCAGTTGACTTGCATATTACTTAAGTAGTTACTGATATATGTACAAATAGAAATGGTAAAAATTAATTAATGACTTATTTACTTAATGTTGTTTAATTTTGGCTCCTGTCTAGGATTGAACATGTTTTCCACAGCACGAGTCTAAATGCTGGCATTTAAATAACAAAAGGTCAACTTGCTAATTGACACACAACTGCATTTAAAGTCATTATTCAGTAAGTGCAATATGTGGTAATTTACAGATGTAACATTTAGAGATAAAAATTCCTCTCTGTTTTTCCTCTGGTTTTAAAAACAGACACAGACATACTTGTGCCTCGGCGCCCAGGTTCTTCTGAGCATTGATCTTGAGCGCCAGCCTCTTGGCCATCTCCAGTTTCTGGATGTTTCCAGCAGATGTGGGTCCGAGGCCTGGCAGCCCTCCGGGGACAGTTGTTGTGGTTGTAGTTGTTCCTGTGGGACCGGCAGCTGCCCCGGGAGCAGACAGGTCCTTCACCCTCTTCTTGGAGTTGAACATGCTCTCGATTTGCTCTTCGATCTGAGGAGGGGCAAAAGGAGAGGTGGTTAAGATGGGTTGGAACGGCAAAATTATTATTAGTATGACTGCATTTTGTTCAATAAACATTTTACCAGAATCAAGAGAACTTTAAATCATGTAATTAGGAGCGATATTCAAACGTTACTCACGTCCAGGGCTCCATCTTCATCGTCAGAGTCCTGCAGTCCAAGAGCAGCTTTCTGCAGCTTCTTCCTCTCATTGGCCAAGGCGTGTTCTGTCTCGTCAAACTTGAAGCCTTTTCCTGAGAAGCCGCTGCTGCTCTTAATGGTCTTGCCCTCCTGCAAGGATGAAGGAAGGGAGAGAAAAAAGAGGAAGAAGAAAATATAGATTTAATTCTCACACCTACCATTTTCAAAGCAGTGCAAGAATTTCTTTTTTCACAAGTTCCTGGATGACCTCGGTGGGTTTACCTGCTAATTGAGACACCACACATTCTCAAATGTTTCCTCATCTTACCGCTTTCTGTTGGTCTTTGAAGGAGGTCCAAAGCTGCTCCAGTTCAGGTGGGACAGGAGAGCCAGACAGCTCCAAGGCTTTGAGGATATCCCCAGCATAGCGAGCCTGATCCTCTGTGATGAAGGTGTAGGCGAAGCCCTAGAAGAAGAAACAAGATGTAGAGACATGTAAAAATAAAAACTTCCATAGGATGTTAAAGCCATTGACTGGGAGCTAACTGGTCAATTTTATACGCTACAAATAAACACCAGAAACACACTTGACTCGATGCAAATTCAGTTTTAAGTAACTGACCTTGTTGCCTGCTCGGCCAGTGCGTCCGGCCCTGTGGACGTAGTCCTCATAGTGGTTGGGACAGTTGTAGTTGATCACTAAGATCAGCTGCTTGACGTCCAGGCCTCTGGCTGCCACAGAGGTGGCCACCATCAGACGGCATGCTCCATTCTTGAAGTCATTGATAATGCTGTCTCTGTCGTACTGGTCAATTCCTAAGAGGACGCAAAGAAAGAAATATATGAGTCACAGAAAGGCAGGAATCAGAGCCTTTGATGGTGAATGGATTTATTCTCTACGCAGCGGTAGTTTTACTAGAAATCTAGTACAAGGACAAACTTACCCTATTTGGCTGACAGTGACCTTTACATTACAATCTATATAGTGTACACTTTTAATATCACAAAATGTCATACTGTCAAGCTGATCTTATATTACTGTTAGCAGAGCAGGAAAATGCTCTTCAAAACCCAAGGTTACATGTGATTTGATCAGTACGGTTACTGTGATACTGTCATACTCCATCAAGCTGTTTCGAAAAACAAGCATACGGTAATCCTGCCAAGCTAAAGATGCTAAGAAATCAGCTGTCTCTCGGCCTTTGCTCCAGCAAAAGTACAGCTGTATAATCAGGTTATTCTTAATTCCTCACACTGTGATTAATATATTTACTAATACATTTACATTTCTGTAGAATTTACTGTCACAAAGGTATCTTGAATCTAACATTATCAATATCCAACTATCACTGAGTTGTAATCAATGAACCCCAAGTGTGACTGCTCACCTCCGTGCAGCGACATGCAGGGGTACGAGGCTTTCATCAGGTCTTTTAACAGTCCGTCCGCATGCTCCTGTTTGTCCACAAAGATGATGACAGAGCCCTTCTCCTGGTAATGACCCAGAATCTCCAGCAGCTTCAGGAACTTCTTGTCCTCCTCAATCACCAGCTACAGGAGCAAGTGCAATAAGAAAAGGAGTGGAGACACAGTGAGGGGTCTGATTTTAACAACAAAAACTAAAGTAGAATACTGGCGTCTGTCTAAATACTGGACAAAGAGACCAAATGGTCCTCCTATATAAAAAAAAATAATTAAATGAGAGAGATGATATAGAGATGATTTACCACGTGTTGTTCCACATCAGAGCAGACGATACTGCGGCCTCCCACCTGGACCTCAATGGGCTTGGACAGAATCCTACGGGCCAGCGCCTCCATGGCTCTGGGGAAGGTGGCCGAAAACATGACCGTCTGACGGTCTGGACGCACGTTGTCTACAATACGCATCACCTGGAAGAGGAACCAGATGACATCTAGAGGTTAGTGAATTTAGTCTATACATTCTCATTTTAGACTTTTGTTTTTTTTCGTTATGTTTCCTTGCTTTGGAAGCATAAGATCCAAGGTAAAAGAGGAAAGTTGCCCTGTTGTAACACTGTTTTTATGATCAAAAATTACTTTTCAACAATCCAATTTTTTCATTTTTGCTGGTTCTGATGTGCTATTATACATCTAGTTGCAACTATGAGATTATT
Organism: Epinephelus lanceolatus; assembly: GCF_041903045.1. Taxonomy (NCBI): domain Eukaryota; kingdom Metazoa; phylum Chordata; class Actinopteri; order Perciformes; family Serranidae; genus Epinephelus; species Epinephelus lanceolatus. Next base: position 38,315,126 of record NC_135744.1, on the reverse strand, counting down.
GTTTACATAATTGTTTTTGACAGCAACTTACAACTGCTTCTGCTTCCTTTCTGGAGCTGCAAAACATGCTAAATGGACAACTGCAGCATTAGGCATTAAAAAAGTATGGGAAACTATATATAAGCAGTGTTTTCAACTATTTGGGAAGCAGTGGCATTGCGCTCCTAAATGCAGATGTTTGGAACCGTCGCTGTAAAAATATAAAAATCTCCCCATATGCGATTAACTTGCTGTCTTTACTTTAAGCAGCCAGAGTCGTGGACGAGCAGGGATAATAAATCAGATACCCCCATATAAGAATGCTCAGATCGCTACCAGCCAAACTGTAGCTCACACTGAACATTCATAGTTTGCCGCTAACATGACATCTAGCTCACAGCTGACAGCTCGCCTGCAGACACACCGTCTCTCTCTTCTCAACACACACACACGGCACTGAACGCTACTGTAGAAGCTGCGATGCACTCTGCTGTTTTCTGACTGTGTTTACATTTAGCTTTGGTTTGTCCTGCATTGTGCCCTGACGACATGGCATCTTAATGTACAGTACAGGCCAAAAGTTTGGACACACCTTCTCATTCAATGCGTTTTCTTTATTTTCATGACTACTTACATTGTAGATTCTCACTGAAGGCATCACAACTATGAATGAACACATGTGGAGTTATGTACTTAACAAAAAAAGGTGAAATAACTGAAAACATGTTTTATATTCCAGTTTCTTCAAAATAGCCACCCTTTGCTCTGATTACTGCTTTGCACACTCTTGGCATTCTCTCGATGAGCTTCAAGAGGTAGTCACCTGAAATGGTTTTCCAACAGTCTTGAAGGAGTTCCCAGAGGTGTTTAGCACTTGTTGGCCCCTTTGCCTTCACTCTGCGGTCCAGCTCACCCCAAACCATCTCGATTGGGTTCAGGTCCGGTGACTGTGGAGGCCAGGTCATCTGCCGCAGCACTCCATCACTCTCCTTCTTGGTCAAATAGCCCTTACACAGCCTGGAGGTGTGTTTGGGGTCATTGTCCTGTTGAAAACTAAATGATCGTCCAACTAAACGCAAACCGGATGGGATGGCATGTCGCTGCAGGATGCTGTGGTAGCCATGCTGGTTCAGTGTGCCTTCAATTTTGAATAAATCCCCAACAGTGTCACCAGCAAAACACCCCCACACCATCACACCTCCTCCTCCGTGCTTCACAGTGGGAACCAGGCATGTGGAATCCATCCGTTCACCTTTTCTGCGTCTCACAAAGACACGGCGGTTGGAACCAAAGATCTCAAATTTGGTCTCATCAGACCAAAGCACAGATTTCCACTGGTCTAATGTCCATTCCTTGTGTTTCTTGGCCCAAACAAATCTCTTCTGCTTGTTGCCTCTCCTTAGCAGTGGTTTCCTAGCAGCTATTTGACCATGAAGGCCTGATTCGCACAGTCTCCTCTTAACAGTTGTTCTAGAGATGGGTCTGCTGCTAGAACTCTGTGTGGCATTCATCTGGTCTCTGATCTGAGCTGCTGTTAACTTGCGATTTCTGAGGCTGGTGACTCGGATGAACTTATCCTCAGAAGCAGAGGTGACTCTTGGTCTTCCTTTCCTGGGTCGGGCCTCATGTGTGCCAGTTTGGTTGTAGCGCTTGATGGTTTTTGCGACTCCACTTGGGGACACATTTAAAGTTTTTGCAATTTTCCGGACTGACTGACCTTCATTTCTTAAAGTAATGATGGCCACTGGTTTTTCTTTAGTTAGCTGATTGGTTCTTGCCATAATATGAATTTTAACAGTTGTCCAATAGGGCTGTCGGCTGTGTATTAACCTGACTTCTGCACAACACAACTGATGGTCCCAACCCCATTGATAAAGCAAGAAATTCCACTAATTAACCCTGATAAGGCACACCTGTGAAGTGGAAACCATTTCAGGTGACTACCTCTTGAAGCTCATGGAGAGAATGCCAAGAGTGTGCAAAGCAGTAATCAGAGCAAAGGGTGGCTATTTTGAAGAAACTAGAATATAAAACATGTTTTCAGTTATTTCACCTTTTTTTGTTAAGTACATAACTCCACGTGTTCATTCATAGTTTTGATGCCTTCAGTGAGAATCTACAATGTAAATAGTCATGAAAATAAAGAAAACGCATTGAATGAGAAGGTGTGTCCAAACTTTTGGCCTGTACTGTATACCAGCTCTTTCTTAATAATAATAATAATAATACATTTTATTTATAGGCTCCTTTCAGGACACTCAAGCAGCTGAAGGCTCTCGACCCCATGGTGGATAAGCGATAAGCGAGCAGTCATTTTTATTCTGCGACTGGAAATGCAGAGTGGATTAGGGGAGACTGGAGGCCATTGTAACAATTTTTGGTTTTGATGTCGTTACTTAAAAACCTCTTAAACTATTTGGATACAGTATTTATGTAGGTAACTTGTGCCTGTGCTCTACTTGTTAACAGTCATCAGCTGTTTTTACAAGCAATGTTAGAGTCACAACACTGATTAAAACAGTAGATGTATGATGTTTCATCTGCACCCACGTGCAAAAGTGATTGTAAATGTATATGGGGTACTGGAAGCATTTTATCAAATGTAATATGACACCTACAATGGTGTACAAATGTGTTAAAAGCCCTTCTTGTGTCAGCGGACGCTCTAAATATCTTCCAGTGGTGCAAAATAAAACACAGATGCTAACATATAAATGCGGGTGACACCCACCTGTGGCTCGAAGCCCATGTCAAACATCCTGTCTGCTTCATCCATCACCACATATGTAACTCTGCGCAGGTTGGTGACTCGACCTACAAACCAAAGTAGAGGAGCATGAGAAAAAACAGTTAACTTCGAGAAAAGCCAGTCCTCACACGCATTCTGCCTTCTTCAAAAAACATTAAATTAATCTAACAAACACAGAGAGAACGTTTGTCGGGGTAAGACTACATGACATTACTTGACATTCAAAAGCAAGGCATCCTAATTTCAGCACATTCTTCTGTGGACTAGCTTCAAGTGACCAGGATTTTATTTTATTTATTATAATCAAAATTGTTGTTTTTTCGGTTGTCTCTGGTCTTGCGTACCATCTCAGGGGCATGAGGGACCTGTAAAAGTCAGAAAACAGCCTCAAGATACAATACAAGAGACGGAGCCCGATCAAGCATTATCTGACCAAACGCCTTTTCACCTACAAGGGAAACATATTACAGATTACCTCGCATGTGTGGAAACAACAAAAACCCTTCTATCATAGTAACTGCTCAGAAAGACTTAAACAATTTACAATTCAGAGTCAGCAAATACAATAAATACTGCTTCCTAAACACATTTCTTCACATTTGTATGCACATCCTCAGTGCTGTACAGGGCTCCACAGTGATATTTATTCCCAGAAGCCACATGCGCTCCTAATTAGAAATAATTAGGGAGGCAGGCGAGACATTACAGATGTGTGATCTGTGAAAACAAATGGAAAATCTCTTTCTGAGCTTTGAATATCAAAATGCACATGTGGCTTTTGATGAATGAATTTATTTATATGAGTATATGTACTAAAACAACAACACAGTAGAACCCTGACTGAGCATTCAGGCTACTCTTCTGAAATATAACATATTTACACATCCTGTTTACACCAACGTCACAATACTCTTTTTAAACATTTTGATCATCTCTGGCTTGGAAGGTCGAAGAACCACGGAGGCAGCACCAAGTCCACCTACCTGTACTTGCCCTGATCTTCAGGAAACACACCACTGTCTCGTAGATATGACTGATCCCAAGGGTGGTCAAATAATGTCAACAGTTTAGTAAGTGGTACTGACTTAGTAATTATATACTTTATCATACTGTAACATTTATCACATGCAAGGTAATAAACAAAAGCCTCACAAGGCATCACAAATCCTTACTTGCATTGACATCCTATAACAATAAGAAGTGAGAGGGTCACAGTGTTTGAACTCACCGCTGTTGGCCCCCAACATGTCAATCATTCTTCCCGGTGTGCACACGATGATCTCAGCTCCTCTCTTCAGCTCAGCAATCTGGAAGCCAACAACAAGTCAAAGTATTAATGCAACGTTCAGAGTTTAAATATAACAGCTGACGAAAAGTAGCAGAGCTAACTTATCTTAGAGATGGAGTTACAGTTTATATAATCAAATCCACTGCTACCAAGGCAAGGGCTGCAGCCAATTATTATTTTCATCAGATAAATCAGTTGGGGCTGCTCTTTATTAATGGATTAATTAACTAACTGACTAAGTTAGCCAGCTGCTGGCAGTAGTGTAATATTTACTGTAGAGAGTGAGAGTGGTATCAGGTATCAATCTTCTCATCTAACTCTCAGCAAGAAAGTGAAAAAGCATATTTTCCAAAATGTCATGCTTTTCCTTTAAGGTATTCTGAAACATACACTCACACGTGTTTGCCCCTCTCAGGTGCAGCCAAATTGTAATTGAAGAAAATTTTAAGAACCGCATTTAATGAAAGGAGATAAAAACAAGAAAATAAGAGAACACTCTCTGAGTTTAATTTTTCTGCCAAGAGTGGAGTTGATCTTTAACACTTAATAAAACTATAATGGGCAGGAGGTCAAAATAGGCATATAAATGAGGAACATGAAGTCCTGTAGTGTTTTATAAATCAGCTATTCTAATCTCGTGGGCCACAGCCTGCTAGTGGGCTTCAGAGTGCTATCTAGTGGGCCACAGAGGTACTGCCAGGTGGTTAGCTCAAATTATTATTATTTTTTTTTTAAATATCTAAATGTGCTCAAGACGTCACAAATTACAAATGTCAAATTAAAACGAATAATTTAATGACCAGTTAAGTGAATATCACCACATCAATCACGACACATCATCATTTTTAGCAAGCTAATGTTCCCTTGGATGCAATGACAACTAAATGAGTTGTTTTTTTAAACAAAAACGTGATGTGGGAGACAACCCAAAAGCTCCACAGCACATGGTAAGGATATATACCTGCAAATGCATCAAATTTGGATAGATATTGGCAGGCAGTGATGCTGAGTGGGCGTATTTAATGGGGTGAAATCCTGTCAAATAAGGCGCTAAAACCATCAAAGCTCCGGGGACACTTAAAGACAAAGCATCCGGGGTGTGTTACAAAGCCAAAACATGTACTGAGAAAAAGGGCCTCAGGCACAACAGAAAGTCACTACAACATCAACAACTGACAGTGGCATAACATATTTAGAGCCCAGTTAATTTTTTCTCCTTTCTTTTTGTCTTGTTCCTTTCTTTTTTTTTAAATCATTTTTTGGAAAGGTGCTCCTCAGACTAGGGTTGGGTACCGTTCATAATTGAACCGATACGGTACCGGTACTGGTATCTGGAATTCAGTACTGGTACCAAACGGTACCTTATTTTGGTACTTTTTAACCCTATGGGCCCTAGGCCTTTTTGGGGTATTTTTACTGCCTTTACTTTTAAGCTCATATCACAGTCATTATAAAGGCTACATACACACATGCTATATCTTGTTTTTTTTTTTTCAGGACAATCTGGGCTAACCAGATTTGCAATCATTTCGTGTTTTTCTATGTGCCTGTATTTTATATTAATTTTATATCAATGACAAAAACAAATCTGTGTGCCTAAATTCTTACATTTTTACATGTATTGTTGGAAGAAGGCATATTCTGCCATATATGAAGAGGGGAGACTCTCTGGAATCTGACATTATAAGAACCATGATGCTGGGACATTCTGTCACTTCACAGCTGTCCAAAACATGTGGTTTGTGCCAGGCGGACATGTTTGCCAGTATTTTTTCATTATTGCAAGAAATTCCATTGACTCATTCACAAGTCAAAAATGTGTTTTATCTGAAAGAAACATGCAATATTTACATCTAAGATCATAGAAAAATAGTCAACCAAGTGCAATGATGTCCTCCAAGATATTATTTGTTTTTCAGTTTCAGTTATATATTGGGGAGACATTTTGGGCATTGGTGGGGGGGCACGTGTCCCCCTCAATGTATTTGGTGACTACGGCCCTGTCATGCATGCATAATTAGGCTGCAGTTGTCTGGGTGCGCAAAGGTGAAGTGGCTGGTCTTGTCATACAAAGTTTGATGGAGTGTCAACTGGACAATATGGAGATATTTGCATCTTGAAAGCCGGACTACAAATGTGGATAGACAGGGAGAAACACACGCAAGCCTAAGACGTGGTAAGATACGATATTCCTCACTATATGAAGTGACTGATAACAAGATCTGTATAATGGATTGTAAAGAAATTCATCAGGTTTTTATTTTGTAGACAATTGATCTGGATTTAGAGCGTGATGGGATGACAGCACAATGATGTGTGTGGTCCTGCGCTTTCATGTGATATGCGTGGCATTTCTGTGCGAGCCTGCGTTCGCGAGTTATCCATCCAAGAGTAATGTGTGTGCAAAGCTGTATGAAAGCTCTGTTATACATCATTTTATTGTAATTTTTCACTGTGAAAACATTACCGACAAGTGCTTGGCCTTGTCGGAAAGCTACAATTCTGCCGTTTCCGCTGATATGCGTGGCTTCTCGCTATGACGCACGGTCGCGGAGAAAATCCACAGAGAAGAACAGGTGTGAATTTGGACGCACTATGCGTCGTTCGGGCCCACAGTCTAAACTTCTCAGTTTCAACATTTTATTGAGAACATTTAGGAACAGTGCTGCATGTTAACTTTTGTCTGCACATTGTTTTTGTCGCCATTATTGCTGAGCCTGAGGTGCGAGTCATGCGCTCTCGCTCCGCCTCCACCTCAGGTACCGAAATTTGGCACTGTTTCATTTTAAGTGAATCGGTACTCGGTAGTACCGACGTGAATCGGTACCAAGTACAAAAAGTACAGAGTTTCGGTACCCAACCCTACCTCAGACATTTTAAACAATCAGAAGTGGGCCTCAAGTTACAAAAGACTGATATCCCATGCTATAAAACTGCACAACAGGCACAATGTTCAACTAAAGCTTTCTGGTTAGATCATTAATGAGGGACTGTCCTGCACCACGACTATGACATTATGTGTCATTGTTCAGCATTTACCTCGACTTTGCTGCTGCTGAAAAATCTAATCACTGTAAGCCCTTGGAAAAAATATAATGAACAGGTAACACCAGTGTATGTGTGTGTTTATGTTTACCTGTTCGCTGATGCCCGTGCCTCCGTAAACACACACCACCCTGAGTCCCAGTGGTTTGGAGAACTTCTTACACTCCTTGGTGATCTGCAGAGCCAACTCCCGGGTCGGAGTCATGATAACAGCTGTGGGAGAGGGAGAAATACAGGATGAGGATAAAGAATATATTTTCTATTTTACTATTTGGAGCACTCACATTTTCACAGTGTCTAAGATCTGATGCAATAGATTTGCTCAGAAAACTAACAGCAACCTGACTATTAGGAAGGTTAATATAGGGAATATTAGAAATGCTGTGGAAGCCTAACAGCTGGTGGGTTATTATCCCAAAGTGGATATTCTATTTTAGTCTTCCTTTGACCTACATTTCAACCAAGTCTATGAAAAGCACAGGAGCAGCACATCACAACTCCACCAACCATATTACAAATTCTTACTTTCTTCAGTTATTCATTTTTATTCATTATTTTTTTATATATATTCAACAGAAACAGAAAACATATCTGTTAATGTCAGACTGTGACTAACGAAAGTATCAAGCAATCTATTCCTTACAGATTGGTCCCTCAGACTCCTCCAGGGGCCTCTGGTCCATGATGTGTCGGAACATGGGCAGCAGGTAGGCTATGGTTTTCCCGCTGCCGGTCTTAGCGATGCCAATAAGGTCTCGACCCGACATGATGGCAGGGATGGCCTGGGCCTGGATGGGGGTGGGCTTCTCGTAGCTGTGCCTGTGTGCATTTGGGGAAAAGAAATGAATACGAATAATAAGTGTTAGTTTCTGGTCAGAAAAAAACAAGTGTCATGTACAATCTGAATATGACTGTTGGCTGATGTCAGAGAAAAAATGCTATAAACTTTTATATACAGTTCAAAGGCAGACTAAATTGGATATGAGTGGTTATACTTTCTTAATAGTTAAAGAAGCCGAAAGTTCTTTAATAGTGTTTTAACAAAAGAAATGTTTTGATGCTCCTGCTTTACCTGAAACGTCATGTCCAGCTGAATCTAAATTTATTTAATTCACATTTAAAAATTGTAGCTTCTCTCAAACTACACATCAAGCTACATCACTGCTCAAGCCATTTACACACAAGCTGACTGCCTAGCTATCTTTTCATGAAACTGATCATCTTCTTTTTTCATGTACCATTACTAAGATCATTGTAGAATTACTACATTATCCTTAACAATCTGCACAGTCTGTCACATCAGCAGTCACAATCGGTCAGACTCACTTCTTCATTGCGCTGAGGATCTTCATAGACACTCCGCACTGCACCCAGGTCTTGATGGGTTTGGGACAGCCCTTCCCTTTAACAGTGATGCCCTCCAATTCCAGCCTGTACGCGTTCACCTCTGTATTGATTAAAACCACCCAAATAGAGAGATGTTAGATGGGAAGAGAAGGTTAAAAAAGACACATCTTCTGAGTACTAAAAGGCACTGAGAGAAGTTTCTCTAGTTATATATATACAGTACAGGCCAAAAGTTTGGACACACCTTCTCATTCAATGCGTTTTCTTTATTTTCATGACTATTTACATTGTAGATTCTCACTGAAGGCATCAAAACTATGAATGAACACATGTGGAGTTATGTACTTAACAAAAAAAGGTGAAATAACTGAAAACATGTTTTATATTCTAGTTTCTTCAAAATAGCCACCCTTTGCTCTGATTACTGCTTTGCACACTCTTGGCATTCTCTCCATGAGCTTCAAGAGGTAGTCACCTGAAATGGTTTTCCAACAGTCTTGAAGGAGTTCCCAGAGGTGTTTAGCACTTGTTGGCCCCTTTGCCTTCACTCTGCGGTCCAGCTCACCCCAAACCATCTCGATTGGGTTCAGGTCCGGTGACTGTGGAGGCCAGGTCATCTGCCGCAGCACTCCATCACTCTCCTTCTTGGTCAAATAGCCCTTACACAGCCTGGAGGTGTGTTTGGGGTCATTGTCCTGTTGAAAAATAAATGATCGTCCAACTAAACGCAAACCGGATGGGATGGCATGTCGCTGCAGGATGCTGTGGTAGCCATGCTGGTTCAGTGTGCCTTCAATTTTGAATAAATCCCCAACAGTGTCACCAGCAAAACACCCCCACACCATCACACCTCCTCCTCCGTGCTTCACAGTGGGAACCAGGCATGTGGAATCCATCCGTTCACCTTTTCTGCGTCTCACAAAGACACGGCGGTTGGAACCAAAGATCTCAAATTTGGACTCATCAGACCAAAGCACAGATTTCCACTGGTCTAATGTCCATTCCTTGTGTTTCTTGGCCCAAACAAATCTCTTCTGCTTGTTGCCTCTCCTTAGCAGTGGTTTCCTAGCAGCTATTTGACCATGAAGGCCTGATTGGCGCAGTCTCCTCTTAACAGTTGTTCTAGAGATGGGTCTGCTGCTAGAACTCTGTGTGGCATTCATCTGGTCTCTGATCTTAGCTGCTGTTAACTTGCGATTTCTGAGGCTGGTGACTGGGATGAACTTATCCTCAGAAGCAGAGGTGACTCTTGGTCTTCCTTTCCTGGGTCGGGCCTCATGTGTGCCAGTTTCGTTGTAGCGCTTGATGGTTTTTGCGACTCCACTTGGGGACACATTTAAAGTTTTTGCAATTTTCCGGACTGACTGACCTTCATTTCTTAAAGTAATGATGGCCACTGGTTTTTCTTTAGTTAGCTGATTGGTTGACTTCTGACTTCTGCACAACACAACTGATGGTCCCAACCCCATTGATAAAGCAAGAAATTCCACTAATTAACCCTGATAAGGCACACCTGTGAAGTGGAAACCATTTCAGGTGACTACCTCTTGAAGCTCATGGAGAGAATGCCGAGACTGTGCAAAGCAGTAATCAGAGCAAAGGGTGGCTATTTTGAAGAAACTAGAATATAAAACATGTTTTCAGTTATTTCACCTTTTTTTGTTAGGTACATAACTCCACATGTGTTCATTCATAGTTTTGATGCCTTCAGTGAGAATCTACAATGTAAATAGTCATGAAAATAAAGAAAACGCATTGAATGAGAAGGTGTGTCCAAACTTTTGGCCTGTACTGTGTATATATATACATACATATATATATATATATATATATATATATATATATATATATATATATACATATATATACATATATATACATATATATATATATATATATATATATATATATATATATATATATAGCAATAGCAATACACACACGTGTATATATATATATACACGTGTGTGTATTGCTAGTTTGTGTGCTGGAAGGAGTGCATTTTGCACATTTTGTTCACATCTATGTTGAGATAACTGATTTATGTTTATTTAATCAGTATGGAGTCACTTTAACTGATCACAGCAATGCCTAATAAGGCTGACGTGAGTAATATAGGCTTGATGGCTTCTGTTGCTAATAATTTAATACTGTCCTTTAAAAACAGACTTCTTTTTACCCTTAATAGTGGTTATCTTAAGGCTGAATACAACAAGAAATAAGGAAACAAGCTTGACAATTTCTTCAAGCAGGGTGTTTACAGATATCAGACACATACATTTAATGCTTTTAAGACAATTTTAGGTTTAAGGATTGTAATATCAGATATGTGGACGTTCATGCAGAAGAGCTGAAAGTATTTTAACAAACAGAAATTTAAAGATGGATAAATGAAATTAGAAAAAATGAGACAGTTTAATGACTTTCAAGGCCTAACGTTTAGAAAATGGAGTGTAAGACAGTTAAAGACTTTTTAAGGCGCCTTGTTAAGCATTAAACTTACATTGTATCTAACTAAAATTTGACATTTTTACTTGACCTTAAATATTCAATGCTACATACACATTTTGGTTAGCGGCTTCATCCCCAGCCCAAACAGTAAACTAAAGTGCGAAGCTTGCAGGCATATCACTATTAAACCTGACAGCAGAAGCTCGTATTTGGATGTCTACAGCCTTAGTTACATTTTTACAGCTCAGATGAAAAATGGGCAGCCTCTCAGTTCACATCATTAGTGTACAGTGGCAGGGGATATGTGGCAGTTTCCATATTAAAAACCTCAGATGTGGGATAAGAGGTCATTATAACTAAAATCTCCATCTCCTGTCAGTTCACTGACCTTCTGGAGTCATCCGGGCGAGCTCAGGGACCTCCACGTAGAAGTTTTTACGATACTGCTCATACTGAATCTTCCCATGGTCAACAGGCTCGAGGATCTTCCTCTGTTTTGTCTGGAAGCCCGTCAGAGCTGTCTGCAGATCCACCTCCTCCTCCTCTGATGAGTACTGTCAAACACATCAGTTACATTTTGGATAGTTAGCAGTGCGTTCCATCAGGAGAAACTAGTCTAAATCAAGATCTGCATTTATTCTCCAGAAAAACTGTATTATTATTTGATGGTTATGTGATTTAAATCTGAGGGAAGATTAATGTTGCTTTGGGATAAAATAAGTCATCGGTATTGAAAAAAAGCAGGTGAGTGTGTGACCTCCATCACAAACAAAAGTTTTATAGTGGTAACAAAAAAAATTAAACATAAAAACGACTCACTTCCATAGCATCCTGGTCATTCTCCATCAGCTCACCCTTCTTCTTGTGAGTGTGGGGTCCTTTCTTGGTTTTAACAACTGTCACCACTTTGGTCACTGTCATTGCTCCTTTCTGTTGAAGAGAAAAACAACTTGCATGTCATCTAGCAAAACTGGAAAAGAAAACATTCACAAAGATGACATCTAGTCCAACACTAGCAGGCAAACTGATGTTGACAACTGACAGGAGGTGGTTGTCAATCTTGTTGCAGTTCCTACTGATTTCTAATAGAAATTAACTAAAGTAAGACATTATTCGAAGTCCCTTTAACAATTAACAAGAACTAGATATTGTCCTTTAACATCAAAATATTTTTTCATAACCCTGACAACATTAAACACCAATGAAATGTCCCAAAATGATCACTTTGAACGTGCCGCCTAACCAAATTATTTACAGTGCATGATTGTTATAGAATTCATGGTTATGGGTCGGGCTGTGGATCTTGTGTCAGTGGGACAGACCAGGGTGGGGAACTAACTGGTCATATGGGCGGGTGCAGTATTGCATGTTAGAATTCCAGTTTAGGAGTGGGTCTTGAAAATGAGACCCTTGCAGGACTCTGAGCCAAAGTGATGCAGTATTCTCCCCCCAAACTCACCTTATCGTTTCCTTTCATGCCTCCCATGTTGAACTTCTTCACCTCCTGTTTCACCTCCTCCATGTAGGCGTCCAGAGGATCCACATCGTCCTCCTCGGCCTGCTGCTCCATGGGAGTCTCCTTCTCCTTCTCACCCTCCTCTTTGTCCTCTTCCTTTATGTCCCTGTCTTTTCTGTCCCCTTTTCCGTCCCCATCGTCATCATCATCTCCCTCCATCGGCGCGGAAACATCCTCGTCATCGTCTGAAATGAAGATTCAATAATAAGACTCTGCAGCGCTAAAGCTAAGGTCTGTACTAGTGAAGTGATCAACACTGAAACAACACATGAAGGATTAAACTGTGTCCGTTATCTTTATCAGTGCTTTCTTACCATCATCATCCTCCAAGCTCCACTTTTTGCCCTGCTTCATCTCCTCCAGTTCTTTCTTGATCTCGCCGATGTTTTCGATTGCCTTCTTCCTCTGCTCTTCCCTCCACTTCTCCACACGCTCCTTCCTCTTCCTCATCTCCTCCTCAAGCTTGTTCTGGTCAAAGTCTTGCTGCATGGACACAGAGAAAAGATCAGAAATATTTCCCATCTACTATATAGTGACCTTTTAGAGATCAGCAAGAACTTCATTTCTGCAACTTACATCCTCAACCTTATCGTCCTCTTTCTCCTCTTTAATCTTTTTCTTGTCAGATAAAGGATCAATGTTGTCTTTCTCCTTGCTCCTTGACCTGCAGGAAACAAGAAAGAGGAAAAGAAAAGCAGCAACATGGTTTTAGTTACGAGCGCTGTCAGTTATGTCTTGAAATGTGTGATTTATTTTTATTTCAAGTCTCACTTTTCATCTGGTCTTCTGCTCTTGCCAGGGCTACCAGATCGGGACCTTCTGGCTCGGTTTCTGCTGCCCGACCTCCTCCTTTCTCGGCTTCTGGACCTCCTCCTCTCTCTGCTCCTGGAGCGCCTGGCCACCAAAGGCAAGCATATGACATGAAAACACATAAGACAAGAAGAAGATAACATCAGTCACTGTCACTTCTAAAAACATTTTCACACTGTCCACTGTCTCTGTCACAGTGGCAGACATCCTGGACTTTTTAGAGCGCATTAAATAAATTTACACTCTCCTAAAGGACACTAAAGTTGGTTTAATATGACTTTGTTTCGATTGAACACAACACAGACACGGCCCACTGTGTGTTTTGCCTCTATAATTTCGAAGCAATGAACATAAGCATCTCAAAGGACGCTGCAGGTGATCATAGTGTCATCATGTCACAGATACAGCAAGCTCCATGCACTGCAAAATATTCTCCTCTACGTCTCTTTTAGTTCTGTTTGGTTTCTTTAGGTGTAACAGCTGTGGTCTCTCTACTTTAACACTTGCGTAGTCAACAGTTAAACAGAGAACACCCACCTGGCTCGTTTTCTGTCCCTGGACCGGGACCTGCGGCGGTCCCGGCTCCGTGACCGCTCCCTCCTGCTCCGGTCGTCTTTCTTGGAGCGTTTGTCCGGAGAGCGGCTCTTTGATCGGCTGCCTGACCGTCCCCGCGACGCGGAGCGCTTTCTGTAGTGTCTGAGGGCCAAACAGCATAATTACCACAATAGCTGACAAACGTCTGATGACAAACTTAATCGATAAAAACATTTTTAAATTCATATTCCACGACTAAATGAGCTTAACTGTTGTTTAATGTGCATACACATCTGTGCGTTTTAGCTAGCATGCTAATCGAAATTAGCCACGGAGATTCAAACGTTTACATTTTAGCAGCCGCAGGAGTTAGTCACAACGGATTCAACCGGAAATTAAAACACCACATAAACTCGGAAATTCTGACATACCTTGACTCACGTCCCATTTTTATGCCACGAGGTTATGTTTTGAAAAATATATAAATGAGTTCACAGACACAAACCACTCTCATGCGATGGACGGTTGTTTGTGTCTTTGAACCTGCACGTCAGAAAACTGCGACAGCTAAAGTCACAAACTCGTGGGATGGCAGCATAGTGCGCCACCGCGTGGCAGGAGGTCAGAACTACAGCACTGTACTGAGCTGACAGGACGTGCCAAATGTTAGGTTGCATAAGTATTTTTCTTTATTACTCATACAGAATATGTATTTTAATATCTATATTTTTCCTCCATCAAAATCAGAGGGAACTGTATTTTTACTTTGTCACATTTACTAGAAAACAGTGATGACTAAGACATTTGGAGAATAAATAGGTGGAACATAATGTTGCTCTGTTACTCTAATATTTCATGTTATGCATTGAATACAAACTCAGTGATTACTCTCACCTTCTGATTTTTTTTCATTGATTTGTTTTGTCTCTTCCGAATGTACTTTCATATTTTCTTTCTTAACTTTCAAAGCTTTTAAGTCAAGTCAGTTTTATTTATAAACACAAATAATACACATTGTCTGCATGGTGTTTACTAGTACTTATTTTGCAAATTGACTTTTTTATCTATATATATGTTTTTATTATTTATATATGTATTATTTATTTTTATTTATTTATTTAATAAATACTTTTTCTATTATACTGTCTCTAGTATATGATTAATTATAACTGTTTGGTAATTATATTGTGATTGCCTGCCTCCCATTTGTATGTTTGTTTGTTTGTTTATTTGGATCTCTTTTAGCCCACTTGGGCTATTTTTCCAAGAGTCCATAGCATAAAAACATTACAAAATATAATAGAAACACAATACAGTATAAATGAAACACAATACAATATAGAACAGACACAAACCAAAAAACATACATACAACACATGGATGGTATTATACACACACAACAAAGCCTATACAGATAATATTACATAGAAGCTATACCCTCAATCACAGTCATACAGTTACAATAAAACTTCAAATACTCCTTAAAAAATACCCCTAATGTTTTGTTTAAAATATTTTTCTGGTAAATTCCTAATGAGATCAGGTAAACCATTCCATAACTTCACAGCACGAAAACAAAACATCCTATACCAGTTACAAGCCTAGTTCTGGGTAAAACATAATCACTTGTGCTTCTGCTCTTGTGCTGACTAAATGTCTGTCTTTCACTTGCTGGAACCTGCTTATCAGCAGTCTTGGCTTCTTTTTAATATGTAAGTTATGAAATAAGTGAAGAACATTTCTAGCTATTATATCCCTGATATACGACCACTCTAGTATTTTGTATCACTCTTCAATAGGAGTATCATTTAGATGTCCAAATGATACTCCTATTGAAGAGTATCATTTAGATGTCCAAATGATACTCTTCAATAGGAGTATCATTTGGACATCTAAGAATAATTCTTGCAGCCTTATTTTGTGCAGCTTGGAGTCTACTTATTTCTCCCACTCCAGCATTACCCCAAAAGCATGGGTCACTTGTATGTGGGGTGGCCAAAAATGTGTAATTGTTATGATTTTGCCCTGAGATTTGACATGTTGGACATGTTTTTGGATATATTGTTTTTAAAATTGTGCTATTCAGTGTTTATATTGATGTAGTTGTTGCCCACAGTCTCCATCTTTGACAGTGGGAGGTGCCTTACAGGCTAATACACACATACTGTGGGATTGATTGCAGTGTCATTTTATTGTTTTTCAATGGCCTCACCTAAAAAGGTGTTATCTATATGCATTTTGGAATGTTCTTTGTTCCTTCACTTTACCTGATGAAGGTCTGATGACTGAAACGTGAATTTAAATAGTTTATTGTCAGTAATAGGACAGTGTGCAGGAATTCTCTTCCTCCAACACACTTGTCGACAAGCTAATGAAGGTGTGCATGAGCCTCCACATTCGAGCATATAGGCCAATATCACAAATCTATCAGCTGTAAATCCCACTGTTTGCTCAATTAAAAAATGAAAGCAAAATTATGATTACAGTGAAATCTAATACTCTTGTCTTCCTTAAGATATGGCTGGGTGACATGGTCAACATCAGTACAACAATGTTAAAGGAGAATTAATAAATATTTTTACAGTATCTATATATCTATATATATATATATATATATATATGTGTTGTTAAGTATCATGTATGCAAAATGTTGTCCAATAATCAAATTGATGTTCATCAGATAAGACATTTACAAACCATAATACAGAATAACTGCCCAGATCCAGCTGTCCCCTCTAAATAGGAATATGATTGATAATGCATTGGAATATAGTGATACTGAAATCTGTGCATGGGCTGTACTGAAGAAAGAAAGACAAACAGAGAATGTCACACAAGTAGTATTTATTTGGTATGAATTATCAGTTTTTTCATTCCTGTATGTTTTAAATCAGAGAGTTTTTACATCATGTCACCACTGACTTTGTTACTGAAGTAAGACACTGTAAGAGCCATTATAAACAGTTATTCTGTAAACGTTATCAAAAACAATCAAGTAGGTCAGACAAGTCGTAGGATAAATCACCAAATTATTTACATGAAAACAAGAAATTCACATTAATAAATTAATTTGGATGAAATCAAAAGTATGGAGAGAGGACATTACAGCACAGAAGTAGAGAGTATACAGTATATGAAGGATTTATGGATGTAGCTCCAAACAAAGCAAAGCGGGACACATCACCAGAATTACTCAACACAAATAAGCGCACAAACTCCCACTGTCCCACATATATTTGCAGCGACAGCACTTCCCAGTAAAAGCCAAGACGCTCTTGTCTAACACACGTTCCGTTACGCTGTATGAAGTTTACTGCATTTTTAAGCTCACAGCCGTGCAAAATAATACACTCCACATTCAAGGACTAAATGCTTCTTCTCACAGCTGAGAACTAAGGAGGAAAACTTAATCATAACATGGGTGGACCCTTCTGAATACTGGATGACAGATCGCAAAAGAAGATAGGACTTAAAGCATGCCTACGAGGAAATCTGTCGCAACACAAACACACGATTTGAATCCACCAATTAAACAAGAGTTCAGGTTCTTAAAGGAATACGTCACCCACAATATGGCCATAGATTAGTTACAGACTTAGATTATACTGCAGGAGCTGTGTGTGAGTTTGTGAACCACTGTTTTGATATATAGTTTTGCTGCTGTTAAACACGGACCCCAATCAATCAATAAATATCTTCGCTGTTTTCTGTGGAGGCGTGGGAGGAAATTCAGGTTTTCTTCAAGAACTGAAGGTTACACAGCAAGAATAACTGATATACACAGGGTCAATGTGTTGGTGAAGTATTCCTTTAAGACACTTAAAATCATCAGGAGCTGGATTCTATTTAAACTACGGCTGCAGGGTCATGTGTGTAACTGTTCCTCATGTTTTGTGACCTAAAAATAACTTGGAGATCTCGGAAAAAAAGGAGTACTCTATTTTTCTTGCTAGTTTATGTTTACATGGCAGAGAGGAAGGCCATATGTGGAGAAAAAAACAGTCAAATCTCTTGAGTTTTATCACAGAATTCATGCAAAAAGAAGAAATGATTCACAGATTTAAGTCAGAATCCTGAGAATAAAGTCAGAAACTAATCTCAAGTTTTTTTTAAAAATGGTGTTAAACTTCCATGTAAACACTTTTCAAAGGAAACTTTTTGTTGGACCTTCGTGATGATTGCCATTTGGGACGCAACTGCAAAGCCTCAAGGTCGTCTGCCGCTTGAGGTGCAGAGAAGATGATATTACGTTCGAGGGGGAAAAAAGAAACCACCTGCCTCTGTCAGTCCTGATGATAATCCGTCTTAAACTTTCTGCTCTAATCAGTCATCGATTATCAATCATAACGGAACAAGAGCTCCAGCCAAACCCCTTCCCTCCAAAGTTGTCCTCAGTTTACTAACATTTCAATAAAGAAGTGGATTTTTTTTTTTTAGTGGAGTTACGTGAAGGTTAGATTAAGGTTTTGAAATAGCATGACCTGAAAATGCACTGACCCCAACCTTGTCTGATGCACTGCAAGGCTGACTTACAGGAAAAACATACTCATAGTGCTGTATATACTAGTTAGGACATCAACTACCTCCAAAGCCTGCTGAGGAGTGTGCGGAGTATTAGCTGAGAATATGACACCCTGCCCAGTTATGCAACATCTTTGGAGATTATTAGGATAGAGAAGGACTCAGGGCGGCTTACAGTAAATCTGTTCTTTAAAGCAAGACTATGTAATTTTTAAAGAATAAATAACACATTCATTTTCTCACAAATGAAAAGCTGACTTCATATATTATAAAGCAAACCGAGGGGTTCTGCAGTCTTATTGTGGCTCATTTTATAACAGGTATTACCGAATGAGTTCACTAACTTATTTATTCCTTAACCTGTGCTACTGCTGCACTACATTTTAGCATAGACCATGCTCCTGTAATTGCCGCTTGTAGCCATAGAGGCCGCTGTTTAGCAAAAGTTACATAATCTCACTTTAAATTAATGGGTTCATTCAAACAGTTTGAGTTTTTGAAGTACAACTTAACAGCAGCTGAAAAGATGTTTTTGCCACCCTCTATTGGTTTAACTTCTCACCTTGCTGCAGTGGTATAGAGGTGCACTCAGGATGTGATATGCTGCAATCCATTGTACGCGAACTTGATAAAAAACAGCCTCCGAAACTTTTTCATCTAGACCAAGTTCGCCAACATAAACAAACCTGACGTCGCAGCAAAATGGCAGAGCACATACTGAACTGAGAGGAATGACATCTTTATCATTTATTTTACTTTTTGTAGTGTTTTAAGTAAGTGTTTTTACTGTTGTGAAACTGCTGTAACATCAATGCAGCTGCCATTTCCATTTCCATTAAGTTGACTGTTCTTCACCGAAGTCTCTGAAGGCAAATGTATCTCCATCTCCATCTTCACAAAACAGTTTTATGCTATTGGCTGTGGTTCACACAATTAGCTCGACATCCGTTTACACACTCTACGCTATTTTAATGAGCAAAGAAGAGCGAGACTGTTGACTTATTTCATAAGCTGTTTGTCTTTGCTAGCGGCGCTGTGGTATTTGACGTAGGTCTTCTGTAGATGCTTGTGAAGGCACATGGGAAGTCGAAAATACTGAGTTGGACTTATTAACGCTTGACTTGCAATGGATTGCAGCATGAGTACACTGTGATGTCACTACTGGGTGTGGTGACAGGTGCGACACACTTTAAATGTTCAACCAGAGAGGGCAGCAGAACACTGAGAGTTACTCTTTAAAGGTCCTGTTTTACACATGTGAAGGGTTTTTCTGATGTAATGCATAACACTGGAAGACAGTTCATTGCATTGAACACCAGATTGTTTTTGACTATTTTGTATGATTTGGTAAACACTTGCATACGCATCAATATCCGAATTTTTAAGTTAATGATGTTCTGTCAGTTTCAGAAACTGAGGAACTCCAGTGTTTCCCATTCACGAGTTAAATGGAATCTGTGGCTGCCAGACTGATGATGAACTGAAACTGGTGTTCACTCTTGAGTATAACGTTTTCCATTTTCTGTGCTCGACCTGACAAATAAATATCATTCAGCACGATAAATGCCACTGTACATTCTTCAAAGCCTTTCTGTTTCTCAGGTTCAGTCCAGAGCAAAAATGATTTGGAGATCTGTAACAAACACTGGACTCTGTGGTCACATGTAGCTTAGCATTAGTGGAATCCTGAAGCTGACGCGCGATCCTGATCATAAGGCAGCGAGGACTTGTTTCCAGACTGTCAACAACAAACATGTCAGCCGACAAATACGACCAAGCCTTGTTGCTATGGGGGACAGAGGGAGGAGAAAACAAGAAGGGGGGCGGGGTGAACCTCCATCAGGGTCCATCAGGGAGTCTCTGAGCCAATGAGCGTCAGGATCTCGTGCGAGAGGATAAAGGTGAAGAAGTAAACGCAGAGGTCGGCAAAGACGTCCCCCATCCTCCTGTAGGTGTCCATGGAGCGGTTGATGACCTCAGCGGGGATGCCGGACAGCAACAGGGCAGCGGTCAGCACAGTGGTCTGGGCCTTCTTCTCTACCTGGAGGAACAGGAGTATAATGCAAAGACACTGAAACACCTGGCTGCAATACATTCTCAGTAACACCAATTCTTTAGTCAATAAAATGTCAGATAATTGTGATAGACATAATACAAACATACAAAAATTGTGTTAAAAGAAGTTACTGGTAAACTTCCAGTGATACTTGGTGTGGGTGTAGCCAGCAGTAAGATGTTCGTGGCTACAAAGACTGGGCTTTCAGCCAGAGCACAAGGAAGTCAGAGCAATAGGTCATGTCTGGATGGAACCCAACTTCTATCAATGCACAATCTCCATAGTTATCGCCTTGCAGTTGTATGCTTCTGCGAACCAGTCAAGTTGCAATTACAGTTTAAATCCATGTCTCTCCAGAGTCACATGTAGCCATGACAGTAGACAATGTTTCTCATATGTATGTTGCTGCAAAGAAGCTAAAAATTGTACAACATGGATGCTTCACACACATCTTCAACCTGGCAGCACAGATCTACACAATCAACAGTTTCAAAGAGGGCACCCAAAATTAGTGTCACCAATTCTGACCAAATGTCTTCCCTTCTATTCCTGAGTTATTGTGTTTGTGACGTTTGTGCCAAATTGGCAGAAGTTACCTTAAGGCCTTCTAGAAATATTCACGAGAATAAGACAAACGTGAGGTGACAGAGACCCTGACATTTCAACGCCACAATCTAATCACTTCATCACTGACTCCAAATAGACGTTTGTGCCAAATATTGAGCCTGGTGTTAGCTCAGGCAGGACACGACATCAAGCTCAGCTCACATCCCAGCTACATCAGCTGACCTAAAACAGCCCAATCAACTGATGGAGAAGATGATTGATGGAAGGGAGTCTGCTGACAGATCACATGATTCCTTTCTATGCAACCAATTAGCAAATCTCATTCAGAGCACCCTATTGAAACTGCTTTGGTCTGCCTACAACCTCCAACCTGCCTCCACCACTCCTCTTTATGTTGTGTCTGACTTATCATTTCTGTTTGTCATTGATGCTGCTCTGTACTGTTACTGGGGGGTCTTTGCCACTGCTCTCCCTGCCTTAGGCTTTCCCTGTTTGCACATGGAAGGGCAGAGAGGTTTGCTCTCTCTGCCTTAGGCTGTCCACATATGCACACAGATGGGCGGAGAGGTGTGATTTCTCTGCCTTAGGCTGTCCACGTATGCAAACACACTGGCGGAGAGGTGTGCTCTCTTTCCACGTGGGCCTAGGAGAGGCAGAGGCCCCAGGACAGAGCCATACTGCCAAATATAATACTGCAAATGTAAATAAAGTTTTCTTTGACTAAGGTGGTCCTGATTGAACTGAAAACATTTCCTAAAGGTGTTCTTGAGATATCATGTTCACGTTAACCAGAATG
Organism: Epinephelus lanceolatus; assembly: GCF_041903045.1. Taxonomy (NCBI): domain Eukaryota; kingdom Metazoa; phylum Chordata; class Actinopteri; order Perciformes; family Serranidae; genus Epinephelus; species Epinephelus lanceolatus. The sequence continues at coordinate 38,293,467 of NC_135744.1, read as the reverse complement.
ACACTAAACAGCTAATCACTTCATTGTGCCAAATTTGAAGAAATTCCCTCAAGGCGTTCTTGAGATGCTGCAGTCACAAGAATGGAACAGACAACCTGAAAACATAATGTCTCTGGCCTTGGCTACCACTGCTGCTAAGTATAAAAAGGAAAAGTGGAATATTAACCAACCAAATCAAACCTTGTATAACTTTTATCAAAACCGTCAAAGTATCTCTTAACATCGATAATTGGTAAGGGTGTTCCAGGACTGCTTCCTTCTTACCTATGGATCTACATCCTACAAAAAGTATAGGGAGTTACGGTCTTTGCTCCCAGGACTTATTTCTACTAACGGTCCCTAAAGTCAATATTGAACTGGGAAACAGGGTGTTTCAGTGTGCTGTTCCCTCACCTTGGAATCAGTCGCAAAATTATCTAAATCTTCAGTGGCTGGTTTCAGTGGATGCAGCTAAAATGATTTTAACTGACTGTGAATCAGGCAGATCTGGCTGTAGATGTTCTGAATGTTGACCCTTTGTTGGCCTTCTGATTGGTCTGCCAACCCACCAACCAGAGTGCTCCTCCCCATAGCAACAGTTGCTAACTTACTGGGGTTCGTCAAACACCGCCCCAGGCTGTGTTCTCCCAGGCTCGTTGTTAATGGCTTCACGGGGAAACGCAGAGCTTTCTAGCTGGCAAACGCGGATAAATCAGTGAGTTATATTATTTTAACATGGTTAAAAGGTGTGCTTGGGGTGTCTGCAACAGTGACTCAAGATATCCAGAACATATTCCCAGAGTAGCTCACGTTAGTGGCCATGGCTACTGTCAGACATCGGGACACAACAGCGATTTTCACAAGTTTTCGGATGTCATATAATGCCCGTTCACTCAACTGTAGCCACGTTTGTTCTCTATCACTGACACCGCGTTTTGGACAGAATGATGGATTCAATTCGAATTACAAGAAAGTTAAATCTCCCGGTATTTTCCATTGTTTCCTGTGGGAATGAACGCCCCCCAGGCTTGGCTTGTCAAACCCAGCAACAGTAACCAAGGGGGGTGGGACCATGGGCGGGTCTTGACAAATGGTGGATTCTGCAATTTGTTCTTTGTTTTTATTTTAAATTGTTATATGTTTGTTTTATATCTGCTGCTGTGTTCTTTGTACTAGTGCCTATCTTGGCCACAACAATCTTGAAAAAGAGATTTTCAATCTTAGTGAGTCTTCTACTCCTGGTTAAACAAAGGCTAAACAAAAAATAATAAAATAAAAAATTACAATAATACTTCTTGGAAATCTAAGGCAACACTGTTTGCATACATGATAATTTTGAGTCTATAACAATGGAAAAGGGATTATAAAATATTTCATACAAACTCACCTTTGGAAAGTATTTGGACAACCCCATGTAGGCCAGTTCGAGGGTCAGAAACGGAGCAAATATCGACTAGAATTTCAAAAGAAAAATTACAGAACAATGTCATTTCTCTGGTAGTGAGATGCACTATTATTAAATGTGGGCTGATATCAGACCCTAGTTACATATAATGTGACACTGCCACTAAAAGTATTTCTGAGCACTAATTTAAAAGTAAGTGTTCAGAGATAAAATAAGACCCAAAGCCACAAACATGTCAAAATGACCGATAGTACACTCACCAGAAACTTGCAGACAAAAATCCGAACAAAAACAGCCAGGAGGATGCTGCCAATGAGTCGGAAGATTCTGAAGGGATCAAAATCCTCTGAGTCAGACCCTCCGTCCTGAGCCGGCTTCTCACTGGCCAGCTGACCCCGCAGTTTCATGGCGTCATCAAAACGTGACAGGTACTTCTGGAGGCCTCGACGTGGGGAACCGCTGATGTCGTCTGATGCCCGCTCCCCCCTTGGTCTCGGTCGGATCCCTCCCATGTCGTCGTCCAAAGAGCTTCCCAGAGAGCCTCCGAGTGGCTCACTGCAGTCTGGCAGGGGTGAGCCCCTCCTCTCTGGGGTGGCACTGTGGGAGCGGCTGCCGAGCGCTGAGGCCTCTGACATGAAGGGAGATGGTCTCGGGGAGGATGAGGATGACGACCATGGCTCCGTCCTGTCGAGGTCAAGGTGAAAGCGGGGTTCTGTTGGACGCCGGAGCACTCCGGCTGAAGATGGGAGACAACATCAGTGACAAAGCACTTTGGTCAACATCTGTTGTTTTTATGTGTTATATAAATAAACTGACTTGACTTGACATCAGATGAATGGGAAACTGAACTATAAGTCAATAAGTTCAGGGCCTTTAACCCTAAAATATCGATCAAGTTCCTGTATTGGTTTGGCTCAATTTGAGATGGATCTATCCTTTCTGCCCCTGAGCTACAGGCATAGTACAAAGAACTTCAATGGACAGATATTATCTATGGAAACTTGTTGCCATAGATAATATCTGTTCATAATATCTGCCATTTCTTGATCAACTAGTAAATCGTTTATTTATAATCCAAGATGATTGGATTTTCTATCATAAAAGATGAAGAAACACGCACACTGACAACATTTGAGAAGGTGAACCCAGATCATTTCTGGCAACTTTGCTTTAAATAAAATATTTAAAGATGGTTAATCAACTGTAAAAACTTAACATTAATTTTTGACTGATTGTTTCCACTCAGTGCCATCTTGAGTCAGTGGAGTCACAGAGGGACAGGACTGCCCATGGGAAGGTAAAAAGGGGAATGCTTTCTAGGGGCAATAGATCTTGTTCATCCTAAATATAAGTAGGGGCGGGAATCACCAGAAGATCCATGATACAATGTTATTGCCATTTAAAATATGTTGCAATATGCTGAGTATTGCAATAAAATATATTGTGATTTATTACCTTTTTCCAACTGTAAATTATGTCTCAGAAGAAAAACTTTGTCAACATCTGTTTTATCTAATAAGATAAACTTTTTTGCAGCAGCAAAATGTATCTACTGGACTGAAAAGCAATTGATTATATTATTCTAGTAGATTACCTAAAGTTAAATATATTTGTATTATTATTTTTAGTATTTGTAATATTAATTATTTATATCATTATATCATATTATGGTTTTCCCCCCACACCTAAATATAAGTAATGTTAACCATATTTAAGTTATGACATATTCACCATGACTTATTAAACAACAATAAACATTGTATTAATTGTTGCTATAGAAAAATGTAGCCTGTTTCATTATAAAACGTCCTCTCTTGAAAATAGCATGAGTCATTAGTGGCCGGCCACATGATCTGGGAAATTAGCTGATCTAAATTAAGAGAGAGATAGCAAGTGCATGCATTAATGTGAGTAAGGCAGATCCGGGGAGGGTCTATTCACTGGACCTTTTCAGGGGCCCAGCCATTTCTGTGGGTGGCCTTGCCGGAGTGGGACCTGGTTGTTGCGGGTTTGAATCCCAGCTTGAGATAATGTGCCACGTTTATACTCAGTGGTGGATGACATATTCAGAACCTTGACTTAAGTACAAAATTCACACTGCTGAAATTCACCACTTCAAGTAAAAGCCCTGTTTTAAAAGTAAAAGTACTCACTGTGTAATAAAATATTTTCTGTCTGTATTTTACTATTACATGTAATGTTTTTGGATTAATGTTAGTGCTGCATTCATGTGTATGTTGCATTTTACTTCTGTAGATGTTTAAAGGAGAACACCACCTTAATTAAGAATTCCAATATGTTATTTCCATGGCCGAGGTAAGATCAATCAGTATTTGTGACTTTCTCTTAAAGCCAGAAACCAGAGAAGTAAGGCTCAAACTAGTGACGTCTGGAGCTTCTCCCTAGATAATGAATGGGAGACAAACTTCTGGCAGATTGTCTTCTTTCTTGTACCAGAATGAGCTTCATCCTACTGTAGTGTTCTCAGTTCTGACGCAGAAAATGCACCCGTGCACTCGTAACATTCCCCTGGGTGCTGTCAGTGTCATCTATAACATCTGACATCATTCATTGTCTGTGGAGCAGCTCCAGACTTTATACTCAATGACAACACAAATTAGATTTTTAGCACTCTAATTTTCAGATTTGAGAGACTTTTTCATTTTTACTAATATTTTATTTTAGACCAAAAGAGTAAAATATATTAATTTTGCCATGGGTGAAGTTCCCCTTTAAGGATGTACTGATTTTAACTCCTTTATGTACTGTTTGGCAGTTTAATATAATGCATCATTTCCTATGTGTTTTACTTAGGAGAGCCACTCGTCTCTTAAAATTCAACTTTTGATGGTGTCAGGTAAACAGCTCTGTTTTCAGCTCAGTGACGATGCATTTTCCACCTCACTCAGGAGGGTCCTATATGGTTTATTTAGCTGAAGAAGCAGGAGCATTTTCTCAGCCCCTACATCAACACTTCATCCTTCAGTTTTAAGTAAAATAGAAATTCAAGATCACTATATTTGAAGATTTTTTGGCAGGTCAGGAAGGCTATGAATATGTAATTTGGTACAGTACTTGAGTAAATGTACTTAGTTACATCCCCCCTCTGTTTTATCTGCATATGATTAATGAAACAAAGATACTGTCTGTGGATAAAGGTAATTTGTTGACTCAAACAGCAGCAGTAAGATGAAGCAGGTGTCAATATAACACGTTTCAATAGAGGAGACTCGCCTAACAGCACCGTAGTGTGCACCGGATCATTCATAACAACATACCGTTGTTTTCAGACTCGTTTTTAGCGAAGCCTACGATTCTGTTCATCCTGTCCTCTGAATTCATGAGCAGCTTTCTCCTCCGGATCTCTGCCCTTCTCTGCGCCGCCGACAGAGAGCCTCCCTTCTCCCCCTCGTTGGCCTCTCCGGACTCCATGTTGAAATAATTTAGCGTCGACTACAAAGTATATTCACGATACATACAAACAATAGCGATTCAACGGCAACACAAACCGCCCCGCTGAATCAATTAAACGCTACAACACAACGCAATGGACAGTGCGCTGGCTGAGCAGAGGACGCGCGGTGATGACGTCACCATAGAGCATGACAGTGTAGTTTTGGCAGGTTTTTACAGCCCTCAGTGCTGACTGCCAGGAAACAGGCCTGATGACGCCTAGATGGTGGTAGGTGCTTTGTGATAATACGCAGTGATTTTTGTAAATTATATCCTGAAACGTGCTCCCATTTAATTTGGTCTTCTACTTTTACATAATGCATTATGGGAAGACTGTGACTGCTAAATGTAACGCTGATTATCTCTATTATTTTACTATTAACTGCAGAAATGGGTGCTGTGATTACTGTTACAAAGATATTAATGCTTCCTTCTTAGTTATCTAATGTTGCCTCTCATCAGATTTCACATTCACAAACATCTTTTTCTGTATTGATGAAGGATGTCAAAGATTTCTTCTTCACAAAACAATAAAAGCTGTCAAAATGGTGAATGTACGCAATATTTTCAAAATTCTCATGTGAACCTCCTGCAACCTGCACTCTCGTTTTTATCTAAATTTTAATTTATGTTACATTTGTTATATTTTTGTTGTCATTTTCTGTTTGGTGCTGTTCTTGTTTTGTTTTATGCTTTCTTGATGATTCATTTGTATGTGTATTACTCTGTTAAGATATGTTCCAGACCACACTGTATTGTAAAAGTTCATTCATAAAAATTAAAATATGTGTTAAAATAATTTATGACACATAAAAGACATGCATTCAGTATCCTCCTGAGTGTACAAAAGTATTAGCATCAAAATTTAAAGTTGTCATTATGCAGTATGGTCCATTTCAGACTTCAAAATTATAATTAGTGCTGCAGCTTTATACACTGCTGTATCCCAGTCCATAAAATACATAATAATTTATTGGCTGATTCATATGTTGTATTAATAATACGAATCTTTAATTAAGTGTAAGTATAAACATATCATGGGTCTCACAGTTGACTTTATCTGTTTAGCATGTGCAAAGATTTACAAATGTACACATGGTATTCACAGATAGGGTTGGGAAAATGTTGATTACTGTTATTAACATTAGAAGCTGTGTTGATGCATCATTTTTTGGCCATTCTCCGCCTGGAACTACAATTATTCACAATTTACCAGAGGAGGGACAAAGCCGGTTTTGCAAATTAAAAGCCAAGCTGCAGTCCAAGTCCTGAACAGGTAATTATGTGCACCATCATCAAATTGAATGCCATTTAACAGAGTGACATTTAGTTCATTTTCCTAGATAATGAATGCAATTTAGAATTTGTATTTATTGCTTTCAATGCAAAATGAGCAGGCATGCTTTGGTCTGTTTTCCCTGCGACAGTTACATGTTATATACCTTTCCATTCAGCTCACGCAAAGTGAATGGCTACTGAATTGATTCAAAGCACATCTTCTGTCAGGATACCCAGCACACTTTTTTTTATAACATCATTTAGGACTCATGTCCAAGTCCTTTGACTTGAGTCCACACTTCTGCAATTTACTCTGTACAAACACAGGCTATTTTTATTTTCATCAGTTTTTTTATGAAAGACAATTTTGTGCAAGACCAAAACATATTTGTCTGTTCCTAAATACATGTTTGCTTATATAATACATACATTACAAACTGTATGAAATCAGACCAAATCAAAAAAAAAAAACTCACGCCGAGTCAAGAGAAAACTTGACTATTATTGGTCCATACTGTTTTGTAGTCTTTGCTTTCATTGAATCAACACTGTTCACCCACCAACACACAAAACTACATTTAAAAAGTCCCAAACATTTTATTTCCTTAGCGTCACTTCACCTTATTGTTTATACTAAAATCATCACCATTTCTTCACCTTTATATAATGCAGTATTTTCAATATACAAGTATCAATAAGCATGATTAAAAGATCACAATGGCTTTGTTATGTCTGTGTTAAAGAATTTCCCATATCCTATTATATTAAAATATTTCATATATAGAGTCTGTATTTAAACAGAGGTTTAATAATAAAAAGTGACTTCCCATACAAGGCAATTATAGAATTTAATCAGATTGGGAGTCTCATAAATTATTAGATAAATGGAAACAAAAAAAGAAGAAACAAACAAACAGAACAGCGATGTCATCAGGGGTGTTCTGAATGTCCAGAGAGAGAAGGGATGACAGAGAGTTGCTGAAGGACAGATCAGACCAATGAAATAGACTTTCCACTGCCGAGTCCACACATTCAAGGCAGCGATGACGGCGAGGTCGATCCGCCTTCAAACACCTTAAGCATTCCTGCCTTTTACAACAGAGTCTACGCATTTGTTCGACACACAATTATAATGAGTGGGAAATTAAAAAAAGCACACGTTCTGTCCTTCAGGTACGATAGTAAGAGTGTTGTTAGAGCTCAGGTGTTCTGTGTACAAATACTCCTGGTGACACTCAATAACAGTCTTTGAGCGCAGACATACTAACCTTCCTCATAAACCTAGTCTTAAGCACACACAAACATACGTTTGACTTGTTTTAGTAAAGACGACTGTGCTTTTTGAACAAAAACACTTCACACATCCGTTTGTCTGAACTGTATCAGAACGATACCTCAGTTAGACAGCATTGTTCTCTGAGAATAAACACTGATTCATTCGATCATTGACATATATAATCACAATCATCATCATCTTGGATTTCTTGCTTCTTTTTTCTTCTTCCAACGCACTGCTTCAGCTGGGTAAAAAGTGCCAAATAAGCATCAGATTCGATTCTTCGTCTCTTTGTCCTCACACTGTCCGTCACATAGTTTGATTTGAGCGACACGTCACATCAGTTCAGCTTTTCCTCAGAGAGATGGTGGGCCATAGCCGAAGACTGAGCAAGAGGCATCCTTGAGTCTGACTTCCACTGCTTTCACACATACACACACACACACCATGTACATACATACGCACACATACACTGATGCACGTCCTCACTTGAGTGTTCCCTGCTCTCCACAGTCCCACTGAAAATTATTTGGAGATTTGCTGTTGGAGGTGGAGCAGGAACTCGTAGTATGACAGGGCCGACTCTGTTCGGTCTTCGATCATGTTCTGCATAAAGGTGGGTTTCAGCTGGCTCTCGTCCCTGAGAGAGTCAAAGGGTAAAGAGTGAAAAAAAAAAGTCAAGAGACATCAGATGTAGTTGTTGAAATTGTCAAAGTGATGGCGAAGGTAATTCAAGTGTTTGGTTTTACTATGAAAACTTCTGAACTTTTGCACACTTACAAACTCAGTTCATCCCTTTCAAATCTACGAGACTGCTTTTGCAGCCTTTAATGGTTTTCTAAGTTACCGATTTTTGTAATAAATGACCTCCGAATTCTGTTCCAGTTAAACAAAAGCATGAGTAACCTCACTGCTGCTCAGTTTTCTGATTTTTCAGTTGAGTTTATTTATCAGTTGTCATATTAACTGTAAATTGATCTGTTCAGTCACAATTTTCAAGATTTTATCAGCCAACAAGGTTCTCCAGGGTTCACCGAGTACAACAGAAGGTGACCTTCAAATGACGGTTCATTAACTGCCAAAACTAAAATCTACCAGCAGCTTTTGGCTGATTTAATTTCCCCACATTGTTCCAACTTGATTCTCAACTCTCTTATACAGGATGTTGTCTGTTGCCCACCTGATGACATGCAGGGAGGGGAAGAACGGCCTCTGGTCTCTGAGCCAACCGATGAAAGCTCTGGTTCTCTGCGACTCGGCAGTGTCCAGCTCGGGGAGCAGATACTGTGAGAGGAGAGAGTGGGAGGAGGATGCGATGAGTGAACGTGTAGCTATGCTGTATGTGCAATAACAGATGTGACCATTATGCCATCCTCAAGAAGGGATGTCATGAGAACAGACACTTCTAGATGCCAGAATTCTGAAAATGTGTAGGGTACTCATTTTTCTCAAGTACCGTAGATACCAGGATGGAAGTCTTACTTGACAGGACAACAAATACACCTACACGTGTTCTAGTCTGCCGTTAGAGAACACCTAACAGCACAGAAGAACAACACACTGAAGACAGCGACAGCTCTGTCTCGACTTGTTAAAAATAAAGGCCTGGGGTCTGTGTATTCTGTTAATTTTATGCAATGACAGCATTGCATATTAACTCTGTGCTACAGACAGTAGGAGGGTGATGACACGCCACACGTCTATTCTGCACTGAGTGCTGCATATGTGGCGTCTTTATCTGGTGGCCAAAAGTGTCACTTTTTACCCAACTGTCCAATCATCCAATATTTGTTTGTTACCGTGGCATCAAGCCAGTTTGTGGGACAATCCTGGTGCAACATGAGTTTTCCTACCAGGTTATCAGGCACAGCAGCGTAACTGGGAACTCCCAGGACTTGTGTGAGGAAATTGGGGTGGCAGTTCCGTCCGATCCACAGAAACATCACCTTTAGGAACACAAATATGTTATATATTAAATACAATCACAACATTATAGTGGGTGTAGTAAAGATTCCTATTTTCCTTTTATTGTAGTAAGTGAGAGCTATCACTGTGACTAGTGTCGTATCTCATTATTGGGTGACTGAAGTATAAAAGATAAAAGCTGAAGCTTGTACAGATGTTTCTATTCAAAGCCCCACTGGATAACTGTGTTACTTCATTATGTAAAATGTTAATTTTACACACTCTTCTCCAGTGTGCTGTAGAAATGTCAAGGCCTTATTACAGAGCTACCACTTAGCGCCAATGTTTACCGTCATAAAAGCACAGAGACGGATTATGACACACGGTAGCATCAACAGCCCAAAATGTAATTTCACACACTATGAACACTGCATTGGTTTTTACTTTTTCCGAAGAAGAAATCTGTCATTCTGACTATGCTATTATTACCACTCTTTTAACGTCCTACAACCCACAACTATAGAGAGAAGCTTCAACCAAAGCACCTTAGGGGTTCATCTCAGAGCAGATTTAGCCAGGTTTGAGACAGCAGCTTTGAATTTCCGTTGGCTTGTTGTAAGTGCTAATTCTAAAACCACCACGTAAAGCTTCGTACCGTTCCAGCATCCATGAGGAAAGCTCCGTCCCTGCTGAGCTTCTCCACAGACAGCTGCAGCACTCTGGGCTGAGGGATGGTCCGCTCATTGATGTTCAAAGCTCCCTGAGGATGCAGGAAACAAAAGATAAGAGAAGATTAGTCAGTAACAAGGAGACACTTAAGTACTGGGATAACATTTCAGGTTCAGCCCACTGCTCACAGCTAAAATATGACTCAGCTTCCCATTCAAAACAGTAAAAATGTGATTTTTCATTTTCACTCCAGTCATATAATCTTAACCATATGCAAAACACTGAAAGATAAAAAAAAGTCATTCATCATGCCTTTTCTGAAACTTATGATTTCAAGGAAACTATATCCAAAATTTTCACCCTCCTCACCTCATCTGTCAGATTGTCCACACGGTACAGGGCAGGATGGATCATCAGCATTGCGTAGGCCAGTGGCTGGTACTTCAGCTGACACATGGCAAACACCCGGTCATCCAGCCTGGTGCTGGTCCCTGTCCTGAAGGCTTTCTGCAGAGTGCACACACACACACACACACACACACACACACACACACACACACACACACACACACACACACACACACACACATCAGTTGGGTCAATAAATCTTTAAAGGAGTGGTTTAAAACACAAAATCCTGGGAGTAAGAGCAGTTTCATAAGTGCTGAAAAATGCTGAACAGATTAACTTTAGTGTTCTGTGATTTCCTCTAACACTTGACAAATTAAGATTTAAGTAGTTTAAAGTGTAGCAGTGTTTGACAGTGCAGCTGTTGCGTAACGACTGCATCTTGGGAAGAGGCTGACCTGTTTGAGCAGGGCGAGGATATAGAGGGGGAAGAGTCTCAGGCAGGCTGGGGACAGCAGGCCGGGCTGCTGGATGGTCAACACAGACTGCCGGTATGACGTCAGCGAGTCGATGGCAGCGTTGGTCATCGCATCTCTGGCATCACTCATACTGGCCGTCACCGAGCGGTCCACAGCTGAAGAGAGAGGGACACATTCGCAGTTGTAACGAGGAGGAGGAATCCCGTTCTTTCAGGCCAACATGTGCGGGACTTTAAAAATTCTGACTTTGATGGTCCCCATTGTAAAAAAGTTAACAAAAAATATTATTTGAAAATTCTGATAAATTTAAAGTAAATGCAACTTTAAGACTTGTACCATGGTGCACATTAATGAGCAGTTTAGAACAGCTGTGGGCTCAGTGGAAGTAAGAAGCAAACAACAGTGCTAGTGACATTTTGTGTCATATTTTGAAGAAAGCAAAAATATCAGCGTCTGCTCTCTGAGTGACTATGAGATGAGCCAGCACGGATCTAAATGCTCAGCATGTGATGGTTGCTAGGTGACCACAGCTGTAGCCACTCATCTCCATCTGTCAGTTCTAATAACAGTGAAGTGGATGAGTCCCCTGCCATGATTTAGTATCTAGCCAATCAAAGGACTATTTACTGCAACAATGGGGAATAATTTGTGTGAATGGTGCTTTATACAAATCCAAGTCTATAATATTATACATACACACACACAACCAACTTCATGTGATGTAATCAAGTATTCAGAAAATGATCACAGCCATCAAACACAAAACTGACATCTGCATGTTTTACTTTATCACACTCCTACTTAAAGTTACCACACACAGGGTGATGCAGCTATAACTTGTAAACTCAAATGCTGTGTTAAAACAAACATCAGGCGAGAACTAGTGCAGCATAAATCGATGAAATAAGTTAAAGAACGAGATCTGATACGCAGGCAGACGTTTTACGATGCACAATCTTTTTCAGCTCATGTTAAAAATAGGGGGTAATACAATTAGATGTCATTGCAGTTATGCATAATCTGAATAAAAGCAAATCATCCAACATGACATTCAATTATTATACACAGCACCAAAACATCTTGTTTCTCAATCTGTCTTCACATTTAACTGCTCAAAGAGGAAAGATTCTCTGTGCTCACTCTGAATCTCAGCTCGACATGTGCACATAAGAGCAAGATTTGTGATATTCTTTTAAAAACAATCGTTGTCCACTAACTTACACAAGTGTGATATAGAAACTTGAAACCACTGCTGTGCATATACTGAGAACAAACTTTTCAGTGAAGAAGACATCCCTTGTCCAGTTATTAAACTTTCGAAATGAACAATATTTGCATATTCACAGATTCTAGACTTTTGAATTATGAAGAAGAGGTTGATGCAAAGTGTAAGAATTTTTAACAACAATTATTTCAAAATAAGTATTTAAATATGTCATAAAGATCTGGAGGAGATCCTAAAAAGTTGTTGGATAGTTTAGTACCTACCCATGCAAGCCAGTAGTCCACTGATGGCTTGAACATCAGCACCAGCAAAGATGTCTGACAGAGAATTAACCACAGGGAGACACAAGGTGTGGACACGGATCCTCCTCTCGCCTGTTTGAGAAAACATGTGTTATTTAAACAAAAGAGGCAGAGATGAATTATTTTCATTTTTAACAATGGCTCTGAAAAAACAAAACCTTGGTGGTGTATGTGTGTGTGAGTGTGTACCTTTGCTGGACGTGTAAAGCAGCGCAGCCTGGAATGAGACAACTTGCATGTCATCCAGATTTTCCTCGATGGACATCTGAACCGCAAAGCCAGCGTCTGGGTTCACGTTGGGAAGTGACAACAGATCTGTGGAGCGCACAAAGAAGTTTCCGTGGAACGTGTGGATGGACAGACCTGCAGAGAGACAATGAGAGACAAATCAATCCACAGGGAAGACCACACATAGCCCAATCCTAATGCTTCATGATTAAACATGATGAGATGAAAAGTAAGGGGTTCCCCTTCCCATTGCATTTATCATTTAGAAGTTAATAAAAGGTAAACATCTTAAAACAATTTGAAATTCTCAAAGTAACATCTAGGAATGCATGTTCAGGTCAAAGTTCAATCAAGGACCAGCTTGTGTACCAACGGACCTTTGGTACAGCGTATCCTCATGACGGCCTCGAAGCCGATCTTCCTGGTTAAGTATCTCTTTAGATCCTTCTGGAAGCACTCCACCTGAGCAGGGTTGTGCTGGTGGTGGTAGGAGGGGTAGTAGTAAACGCTCCCTGCAGAGTATCTTGATATGCAGCCTGGGAGAGAGAAGGAACACAAGAGAAGTGATGCTGATTGTCTCGTTTCTGACAGGATAAAAATAGAGTCACACTTAATTTCCCACACACTGCTCCTGTGTTTGCATCTGGTATCATGAAAAACTTTCTGATAACTGATGATTCATAAATAAGCTTTTTCACGGACTGATTATTCATGCTTTCAGCACAAACAAGTTGGTATTTTTGAGCTCCAGGTTCGATCACTAAATTTCCAAAGCTTTTCTTTTCCCAGAGGTTTTCTGATGTATCTGGAAATTAAGGCCTGTTGTTGCTGTACGTCTAAAATAAGTATAAAGCTATCCTACAATAATGTAAAATGATTTCCCCCTTTGGTTTAATGTGACTAAAACTTAACAAGAACCTAAATTATGAAATTGTACTCTTTATTGAGCACTAGACACGTAAACCATAAAGAGTCCAATAAACCCTCCCTCTATATGCATCTAGACTTTCCCATCCATTTAGTGCGGGACTTACCAAGCGATGCCAGGTCGCAGTATCGAGAGCTGAGCAGGAACAGATCAACTGCCACCTGCTGGCCGGAGCAGTCCAGAGCCAGCTTCTTGTAGAAGTCTGTCGCTGGGGATAAGTGCTGGACGTCCTAAAGGAAAACACAGTAGGTGGGACCATGAGCTCAAAATCACAAATATAAGTTGACTACATAAAACTAGTCAAAATCAAATGACACTTTTCAAGATTGAATTATTCCATCTAAATCTTGTCCCAGGAAAAAAAATGAAAATAAAAATCAGTAACATTTCAATTACTTCACATAATTAAATCAGAGCACTTTTACGACATGAACTCAGTCAGTGTGGTTATTCAATGCAGTAAAAGTCTGACTTCAGTTGCCATGAAAGTGTGAAACAAGCTGCCAAAAAAAAGAACATAATCCTGTATATTTTTGGACTTTCCTTTTCTGATATAGTCCTCAAAACTCTGGCTAATGGCTAATGAACTTGCCATTAGTAAACTGATCATGATACTGTCTTTGGTAGACTAATTTTAAAAAGCCTCTTAAGCCAGTCTCCTCCTAAACATAATTGAACAAAAAACACTTACACTTTTTTTTTTTTTTAAATGCCATTATTCTTTCGGGGGAATGTGGCCGTGAATATTCCCTAAATAAATGCATTATGCCTGATACTACTATTATGAGCAACGTCAACATTTGTAGTCCCATTTTATAGAAATATCTACTATGACATCTGTTTTCAGGGAACATAATGCTGCTGTAGGGTATACAGCTCTTATATCCTACAGTATGATGTCCAGCACACTTCTCACTGATGTCTCTCTCACCTTGGCAGATGCCCGTTGGTTGGGGTCTTCTCTGGACTGGAGTGCCCCGACACCGAGGTTGGGCAGCTGGGTCTGAAAGATGGACATGCGCCCTCCGGTGGGTGACAGCAGCTTGAAGGCTGCTTGCAGAGCTGAACCCAGGGCAGACTGGGTCTCCATAGTCTTCTCAAATAAAGTTGGGAGGCTCTTCAGCAGATCCTGCACAAGCTGAAAAACAAATTCAGAAAGTGAGTACAAGTTGGTTCCTAAACAGTGTAAAGAAATATTTAAAAACAACTAAAACTAAGCTTAAAATGAAATAATGAGAACCCAAAAGGTGTTAGTCTGTTATGTAGATAATGTTCAATAAACGTAGCTTTAATAAAAATACATTTCCTACCTCTTTGCATTCATTGAGGTTTACTAGAAGGCTGTCTGGTGTTGGTAAAAATATATCTGTGGAGCACAACAGTTATTATTTAAACAAATATGATGCAGACATACACGCTGATATAACAGTGATGAGGCTTATTTTTAATAGTGCAGCTGCCATGACGTAATTCATTTACGGAACATAAAACAGAGACACTGTTTGTGCTGTAGCTGACTTGACATCAGTAGATTAAAAAAATGATGATACGTAACCATTTCTGACATTTAGAAATTCAGCTAAATCCATCTTAAGAAATTTCACAGAAGTTTCACCCAAAGCAGAAGGCAACAGTTCACTCTTAAAAAGCATTTAGGGGATCTCTTGATATCCTATATATTACTCCTGGTGTCATGTTGCTGTGGTAATCAGCCTGTGGCCTTTGCTGTCAGCTGTGTCTCACCTTCGATGTCAGACACAATGAGCATCTGAGGCTGAGAAAGTCCCTCCTGGAGGTTGTAGAAATGGATGGTGCTGTCAAAGGTGATGAAGCCTATCTTTGTCCGAGAGTCTCCAGGAAGCCTGGGACACACACACAGGCACACTTCAATGAAGCTGGCACTAAGGTGACAGGAATTACCTACTTTCATGTGAATTTACAAAGCCACACTTAAACTAAAAAAAGTCATGCTGCATCTCTTGAATTATATTACTTTACATTATTGCTATAATAAAACAGCTACTCTCCTATATTTTGCCACTTTCTGGTATATTTCTGATGTATTTCTAAACAACTAAATACCTTCATCGACCCTCTGTAAAGTTTAAATGCACAACAAGGACCTACATTAAAAAAGCCCCTGCTGTCTCTGATAACTGGAAATTGAATATTGTACGTACGAGTTGATGTTGTCCAGCAGTGACTGGCAGAACACATTCAGGTAGCCTGTCTCCACTGCGTTGTGGGATACATCAAGAACAAAGAGGTAAACAGCAGGCTGTGGTGGCCTCAGCTGGGTGAATCAAAGCAAACACATGAAACATAACACAAGGTCAATTAAAAACAAACCATCATAATCACACAAACATATTTCTGTCCACTTTGCATACATGTAATTTAGCAAAAAAAAATATGTCTTATTTAGTTTGTTCAGAAAGAAATGCCTTGCCACTAATACATGAATGGAAATGAGCTACTCACGTGAAATAAAAAAGCATGCAGATGTCATTAAAGCTGTTGAAACCTACCATGTATTCTGAAGGAGCAATGAATTCAATGGTGGCGTTCTGGACCTCGGGTCTTTTGTGTGGCTCTCCGTACGATCTGCTAACTGGGTTGTACATAAACTCCTCTGGAACTACACACAGACACACACAGTGAGGTTATAGGGTAAGATTTTGTGTGCAATTCAATGTTCAATCTTAAGGGTGAAGAAAAAGTAAGAGGAGAAGATAATACCAAGACAAAAATATTTATAATCAACATTTCAAATATTATGTATGCAAAGTTATTTAATTACTGTAAAAAAAAAGCATCCACTTGAAATGAATCTGTTTATATCAGTATTATCACATCTCTATATAAATAGATCATCATATTACAAAGCAGATGTCTCCTTTCTTTTAACATCAGCAGGCAAATCCAACCTTTACACTACATAAAAGATTCTAAATAATATCCAGATATTATCTGAGATGCAAAAGAATATATACATTTCCAAAACTATCTTTAACAATGTAAAAACAATAAATTACGAGCCAAAGCTTTGACTGAGGTGGTATTTGCCAACTGATGGATAATTAACTTGAATTCAGTAAAAGTAAACAGCTCTGCTCTGTCTTCATTTGCAGCTTCTCATCAGCCTAGAATAACTTAAACACAAATTTCTCCTGTTACTGAATCCATCTACCCTGAGACTCAGTGTCAGGTTCAGGGAACTTTCCCTGGTATTTATTCAGCAGAAAAAGGAAATGCTATCAAGAAGGAAATAAATACCTGAGTTAGTTCACCTTATAGTTTTGTCTTACCTTATTGTGCTAACTTGAAAAAGTAGCTGGCTATCAGATGTCAATATAATCCCCAAAATGTTTTATGTTTGTGCTGCTTAACAGTGGCTCTTACAGCTGATCATATTTGAAAGAGCATACATCAATCCTCCCCCTTTCTTACCATCATTGACCCGATAGCACAGGTTACACTTCCACCTCCTCTGGTCCAGGAAAGAGACGAAGGGATTGATGTAGGTTCTGCAGGACCGACACCGGACTATGGTGCTGGATGTCACCACAGGAAGCTGCTACAAGAAAAACAACAGGACAAAAGCAAACCGTGTGAGAAGTGCCTCCAGGCAAACTCACCTCCTTATAACTCGTTGTAACTGGCATTGCAATAAAGATGTTCTTGTTGCTGTCCAAGTTGTGCAACATCTCTGCTGTCTGCGTCCTCGATTAACACAGGAACAAACATGAATTCATTCGGACAGATTTTGCCCAGAGGTGTTTTTAGTCAAATCCCGTTCTGAGGAAAAGGGTTGAGAAGATCCTCAATGTTTAATCAGTAAAAGTCTGATGTAGTTATCTTATCAAAATCTAAGGAACACAGCAGAGGATGAGGCTGTAGATTATTTATAAACTTATTCAGAAAAGAGCTCTGTTGAGCACAAATACTAGTTTATACTAGTTTCTCCTGGCACCACCTTCCTTCACATTGATGCAGTGAAATAAATAAAGATTAAACACCCCTATGAGATGCCTGGTACTAAAATGGTGAAACAGCATTGATCACCTCAACAACAAAAATGGCCCGAGTGCCTTGTGCAAAAGTATCACTGGCTGCCACGGCAAAAAGTATATTACTAACTTTTCTATACTATAATAAGGTCTTATCGTGTCTTTCTCCTTAACATGCTGAAACCAGTAAGAAGCCTGTTTAACCCCATACACTGCCAGAAAATTTGGTTTCGCTGGAAAGAAATGTGATCACCGCTTTCCTGTTAATCCGTAACCCCAAACAGTAAAACAGGTTTCATGACATCTAATAAACAATGTTATTATAAAGAGCCAACAGTAGGAAGGTTATTTAAGCTGATTTTACACTAACTGATGTGTGTGCACATTAAATATTGAACTGAGGTGTTACCGAGAGGTCTTTGAAGGGGTGGAGCAGCAGGCCCAGCGGCATCTTGGCTTTATTGAGCAGTGACTGAGTCTGAGGGATGCTGGTCAGCGTACAACGAAAGACCCTGGAGAGAAACAAACACAGTAGTTCATTGTGCTTGAAAGGCATCATCAGATCATGATGTCATTAGAATTGCTTATGCTTTATAAATGTTTTCAAGGAACATCTAAGCCAAAACCTCATGGGACAACATTTGCACAGACAAATTAATGTTTATGCTCATCTACTGCAAAATGTGTACAGTTGCAGAGATGGCAGCTTAACAGCTAACATTTCATTGCTGACTCTAAGCAATAACTTAAAATGCAAAAGTCCCACTTAAGGTGCATTTTACAATTTTCTTTACAAAGTATAAATAATGATTTTTAAAAAAAACTTTAAAAAAATTAAAGTGTAAACAGTCAATATCATGGTAATATCAGTTTTAAAGGATAATAACTATCAAATGAAAGATGATAAGTATAGACACATGCTATCAATACTAGTCTGCCATGGCTTACTCTGGGTTGCAGTTGATCTTCTGCAGGTCCTGTGGGAGACAGGGCGTTGGGGCAGGGATCGGGCTTGGTGGCAGCAGGTTCCTCTCCTGCAGCAGGTTGACCACTCTCAGAGCCTCTGGGGTGCTGGACTGGAGACTCATGGCTGCCAGGGACGGGCTCAGTTGGGCTGGCCCTGGGCCACCAGGTGGCTGAGAGAAGGGGGAACAAGCTATTCAGTGGATCTACCTACCAAAAAGTTATGACAGCCAACTCATTTAGCATGGATGGCCACCCATGCTTTGTAGACACCTGCGGATAATCATTGCCTCTAAATCCGCACCCTCTAAAGCCAAAACATCACAAAGATTTAATATTTCCTCCAGCATTTTTATGTTGTCCCGGCCCAGCTAAAGCACAACAAAAATAGAATTTGATATTTACAAATTATTTACAGTTATGGATGACATGGACTACCATCTGCTATGTCATAAAGAAACAATCAGTCCCATAAATCAGCAAACCAACACGTTATCCTGGTCCCTAAAAAAGTCATTTGGTGGTATTAACTTAAAAATGTGTGTGTTTTAGTTCCTTAAACAATACAAGTACATCACATAACAAATATAATATTGAATGTATGTTCTGTGATACTGCTCCTTCTTATGTCAGCTTTCTACAAATGCTCAGAAGTTATAGCTCAGTGACAGCTTAACGTTTCCATACACCTTGGACTGACAGAAGGGCTTTGCCTGTGAACGTGGTGTAAAGCAAATGCATGACATAAATGGCAGGGCACATCGTTCCACACCCAGTGGAATGAGCAAACAAACAGTTCATGTAAAATGCTCTAACAGCACTCAGTCAACACACGGCGGAGACTCACCTGCTGGTATGGCTGAGGTGCTTGAGTATAAGGCTGCGTGGCGGCTTGCATCGCAGGGTGCATGGGGGAGGTGGCGTTGTGAGGAGCTGAGGTGTTCTGATACCCAGGGGGGAGGGAGGGGTAGTGGCCCAAGTGCCGACCAGGTGGTCCAGGCTGAGGCAGGCCAGCTGTGGAAGAAAGGGTAACAGAAATTAGGTCAGTCTACGTCAGAAGTCGTGAGAGTGTGGCAATGGTCACTGTTAAGCACTGTGTTTTTAGTAATAAGTGCAGAAAAATGAATGAAAAAGGTCATAAGTTGTAAGTGTTAATAGAGTTGTGAAGGCGGGATTTACTATAAGAGGTTGTGTCATAAAAATATAAGAAAAAATGTTTTTAGAAAATCTCTGCCTCCTTCAAAAGCTGTGATGTAAATTGAAAGAGGACGATTTTCCCATTTACTGCAAGAGTGTAGCAGCTTTGAAACCCTGCTTAGTAAGCCTATGCTGTACATGAGGTTGGTGTGAAAAGAATATAATAAGTGGCAGAAAATGGCCTTACCCATTTTGTTGTCAACATGATTATAGCTGTTTGGTGCTTGCGGGCCATTGCCAGCCACAGTTCCTGTTTCAAAACAAACACAGATGTGATGTGAATTAATTTTAGTGACACTCTTTGCTATTTCTATCCCAGTGTGCTAACCACAGGCGATGGATATGGAAGGATCTGATCTACACTAAAAGTTACATATAAGATGGACACAAAAGAGCACTGATGCAAAACAATAGCAGTGATGATACTGATGATGGGAATGAATGGTGTTTTAAGAAATGTTTGTAGTTTGGTGCTTCTAAGATGTTTATTTAGAGGTCATATGGTTGGAATGGATGACAGAGAGAAGCAAACAATCTACCAACAGGAAATGTGTTACCAGGGATGCACTGATACAAAAAACAAGCAAAAAAACATACTGGGCTTAAGCAGCACAGATTATTGAGATTAAAGCAAAGCATCTTGTTTATTTGAACTTATTCTCTGCACATTGTAAAAATAACAGATTGGAGCCCCTTATCATCTGATTCTGCAGAGCTTCATACTTGTTATCAACTTATGGGACAAAAAAAATGAGTGCATCCCTGGATACAATGAATAACAGCACAGAGAGGACAGGATGGGCATCATAGCACTGACACAAACAGCTACTGACAGATTTGGCCACACCTGGACATTCAATATCCCCCTCCTGGCAGTCGGGCTCAGTGGGGGGCAGGGTGCTGTTAACAGCACCCCCACACTGAGCTGGCATGTAGAGGAAGGAGGGGAGGGAGGGAAACAATGGAAGGTGATCAGAACAAATATGACAGGCTTATAGAAGGACATACAGACTCATCGCTGACTTTGTTCTGATTATGAGAATGTTGTGCTATATTAACTTTGACCATCGATGTTTACACAAGCTTGCTAACCTAGTTAAAACATGTCACTATCCATCTGCAATCAGTCTGAAATACAAACTACTGAAGTGACTGGTCATGCTGTCTCGTGGAAAACCGGCTCCACTTCCTTTTTTCCCCCCAACACAGCTGATTCAAGTGCTTTCCTAATAAATTGCTAGTCTCAGCTTGCTGAGTTCATACCAGGCCGGTGGCACCTCCGAGGTCTAGCCCACACATATATGGGTATTTTTTAACACAGCTGTTTCCAACCTTCAGTCTCAAAAAAAAAAAAAAAAAAAAAAAAAAAAAAAAAAAAAAAATCCTATTCACACAAGCACTATTTCTAAAAAGTCCAAATGAAAACATAATAACACAATGGAAGTGCTGTCAAGAGCATGCAAACTCAACAGATGCCAATATAACCCTAATCCTAACGCCATGTTGGCCAATTGAGGCAAAGAAGAAGTTGCTGGCCTAACAGAAGCCTGAAATAAAGCCATCACTGGAAGGTAACTGGGAGAAGTGACCTCTGTAGCTGATTCTGATGCCTCTGTCCCTTAATATAGTGGAGGAGTAACTCTACATTTGTGCGTAAACATGCGAAACATCCTGTTAGCAAGGTTAGAGCCGGCACTATTTTGATCACATCCGAAATTGCACAAGATGTTGCCTCATTTGTGACGCCTCACAAAAGCAGAGAAAGGCGGACACTCTGATGTCAAGAGGCAAAACCTCAGTTTTCCCTGTGTACGTGGCAACATTGTAAACATAGTTTCTGTAAGTCTTCACCCTAGAGGGAGTTTAACAAAAGGTTTATTTTCAGTGACCTTAAATGCAGTGTGTATGTGGACGAAAAGCCAAAACACACAGAAAAGGCTATGGTTACAAAAATCCCGGTGTGTACGCATGAACTAGGCCTGAGACTAAATCAGACAATGCAAAATGTAAATAAACAAACAATGTGATGTAGTCAAGTATAAACAAAATTGGATGTGTCACTCATTATTGTGTTACAGTCTTTATTGGTGGTCATACCCAAAGACAAAGCACAAAAATGTTATGCGTCAAGATTTTAAAAGACCTTACCATCTGCCTTGGGGGGTGGAGGTGTGGCATTGGCCATTGGGGGTCCAGTGGGAGGCGGTGGGGGTTTCATAGTTGATGGGGGGCCTGTGGGTGGGGGGCCATAGGGAGCTCTGCTTGGTTGGTATGTGTGGGGAGCCATGGGAGTCATTGGCGGTAGTGCAGTGCCTGGTGAAAAACAACAACAGTGAGTCTTCTTAGAGCTGCAACTCATGATTATTTTTATGTCATTACAGATTTAGATTCATCTTTTGATTTTACTTTCTGTATCATCAATGACAGATTTAGTATATAAAATGTGACAAAAGAGTGAGCAATGCTTAACACAATTTACTAAAGAGAAAAAGCAATAAATACAATTAATCTCATTTCAAAGTTGTTCAATAATTTTCTTTCAAATAGACTTATTGCTTCAGCAGTCATTTTTGTGAGACGAAGACACACATTGGCCAACACCCTCCATCATCACAGGCAGGTCTGCACAGTTAATCAAAACATTATCAAAATCACCATATTGTCAAGTTCAATATCCAAATCGCAGGAGCTGCAATTTTTTGATAAGGTTAAATGTGCAAACATGCTTGTTTGGTACACACCCCAGCAAAAATCACAGCATCATCATTTTAAAAAAATTTCTCAGTGAAAATGAAATGCAAAGATGACCATTCCTACTAAAATTTCGACTCATTTGGCAAACGCATGATCTGTCAAAATAATCGCAATTTGACTTTTTGTGCATGTATTGTAGTTTAGCCCTAATCTCTGGTGAAACTGCACTGTCACTGAGGCAATTTAGGTGTCATGTAAATCAAGAGCACTGTGTAATATTGCCACATATCACGAGGAAGGGATGGGGGCATCACTGATGTGTAACATTATAAGCTCTGACTAGAGGCGACAACAGCTGGTGGCACTACTGACCCACAGCCAGCTAAAGTCAGAACAGTCACAGCAACAGAGACAAGTCCATTTCTCATAAATCAGACAATGCAGATGTTTCATTAACTTATTGATGAATAAGCACTCACTTTTGTGTATAAAGATGTATACGCCATTTTTATAAATGACACTGTCCACTGAGGGCATGGCGTAATACCATGCATAATGGGTCAGGTGGATTATTCTTACAGTAGTGACAGAAAATGGTAAGTGGCTCTTACACTGACAAATGATTATTTATAGCAAAGATTCTATAATTTCAGGGACACAAGGCCAAACAGAGCATAAAAACTTAATTTGATTAGACGTTGGACTGAGATGAAGCTGCACGATAATGACTAAAAAGACAATCCTCTTTACTGCAGATTGTGCACGGTACTTTTTGGCGTTTCATAACGGCATTGTGGCATGTTTATTTAATCTGAAACATTTTACTGAAAAAAAATACTTTGTGACTGTTAAAACTGAAGACTGAACCATGTTTAACTGGACTATGAAGCTTTCAGCAGCTCAACAGAGCCAAAACTCTCCAACAGATTATTGTGGCTGGTGGTGAAATGGGTGACATTTGAGAATTGCTTGCGACATGTGTGACATTTTAAAGCAAGAAACCAGTCAACAGAGCACACATCTCCACAAACACCTAATAATTTCTCCAGTTAGCTGCTTCTTTCACTGTCACCATTGTACTGGGGAAGATATGCGCTGATGGTGCTGCTGGGGGAAAGGTCGCTAAAACCAAGCAGACTCTTCTTGTTAAGGGTGTGAATGTGAACAGCAATTTCAAGCCAAACCATAAGATTGAGAGAAATGCTGGTAACTGAACTGAGACTGAGGCGACCATGTGAACTCTGCTTCTCTGTACAAGTAGTGCACTAAAAATAGCTTTTTAAAAATCAAGGTTAATTTACAAAACACAATGACAAATCACTCAGACACTGTGGCCACGGTTCCACAACCAGCTTCATGGTCACATTGCTTAACAACTTAGCCACTTCCTCCGCAGAAAATATGAATGACTAGTTGGCATGAAAATTACTGAGATTCTCAATAAGTGGTCTTAGTGGGAGCTAAATACTTCTCAGGAGAGACAACCCTTCAACTCTCACAACAAGAAATTAAACTACTACCTACAGCTTTCAAAATGCCCAAAAGATTTGGCTGTGTGCATTCTGTTAATATCACCAGAAGAGAGCAAACATTTTATCAACACAGCCTGCATCAGACACCGAAACAAAATTTTGGACTTGTCCTGAAAGCCACGTCACACTGCAACATCAGAAATACATTTGAAACAATAAAATTCTGATTTGAACTTTGTTCAGATTCAGTGTAAATGAGTCTCTGTGCCTGGGAGGGAGCCAGAGGCAGCTGCCAGCCAACATGTTCAAAGAACAGAGGTCAAGGTCCAGCTCCAACATATCAGCATTCTTGATAGGCATATCTACAGCACATGTCAGTGAAAGAAGACAATGATGAGGAAAAAAGACAAGACATAGTATCAAAGTTATAGAAAGGTCACTAGAAGAGGATAGCAGTGGATATCTTGAAGAAACAATATATGTTTTAAAAAAAATACACATTACACACGTTACAATGATTGGGTAATGGGGACACTGGAATTAATGAGCTAAAGTTCGCTCATCTGATTTACTTAAACTTGAAAGGATGATTCATCTTTTTATTGAATTGACCCAAGGAGTGCCTGCATCATTAGGAGTCTCATTTGCTTACGTCCTCTCTGTGAATTTGTCTTATCCTATCTTTGAAAATAAAATCGTATTGTGCATAGGGATGACACAGTCTAGACTTCAGTGTTCAGACACCAGTGTTCCTACCTGGCTGGGTATATCCGTGCAGAGAGGTGGGGGGGATCCCTGGACCTGGGGGCTGGGTGACACTATGGGACACATGGGCTAGTGGTGCAGAGCTGTAAGCCGCCGATGTTGGTGGTGGTGGCGGTGCTGTCGAGCTTGCAGCTGGGTTCACATGATTAGCCATGGGGCCGCGGGGAGGTGTGCTCATGGAAGTGGGTGGCCCCATTGGTGGGGGAGCTGCGTTGTACTGCCATGCTGGCGCCATGGGGTGTGGCTGCTGGGGATTTGGGTAGTAGCTACTAGAAGATACAGCAGGAGGGGGAGGTGTGGCCTGTGCAGGGGGCAGCCGAGGACCAGGGCTGGGGCTGGCAGACTGAGGAGGGGTATGGGATGGAGGACCTCCCATGAGAGGCCTGGTCAACAGCGACTGGCCTGGAGGAGCTGGGTAGGAAGTGAGTGGTGGGCCAGGCTGGTAGGAGCTGCCTGGAGGAACAGATTGGTATGGCCCAGAGGGGTAAAGTCCAGGGCCGGGAGGTGGGGGAGCTTTGGCCTGCATTGGATTGTAGGTTGGTTGGTGAGTCATGCCATAGCTGACCCCTGGCAGCTGCTGCAGGGCAACTGGATTCTGTGATGGACCTGAAGAAGAGAGGTAGAAAAAAAACAGGGATCTTAGAGATTCTAGTTCAAAAATAACAAGCCTACGTTTATTTGGTTATTACGTATTTCTTGTACCAAGGATAATATAGATCTAGCAATCAAAATTACACCAAAGCTTTTCAGACACACACCTCACTCCTTAAATGCAATTTTACATGTCAGCTCCAGGCTGAATATTCCTCTTACTTTCAAGTTTTCTCCAGCAGTGCTGCCACTGTGACAAGAAGACAACGGGCTGTTGCACTCCCTCTTTTGTGCCAAATGCCAAAATCTGACCAAGGATTGTTGCGCTCTGGCTTATAGTTTTGTTATGCCTGACCAGTGCAATTCTGGAAAGCTTCTGTAAGGTAGCCTTGTGTTTGAAAGCTTAAAAAGCCAAGCCATGAGCTTCCAGACAGACAAAGTCAACATTGTTATGGATTCTGTGTCTGAAAAGTTTGTCATTCAAGTGTCTTAAACCCAAGCAAGCCCTCGGGATAAATCTGAAGCACAGTTCAAAAAGGTAAATGAAAAGCAGATGGCAAAGTACTAGCAGCGATGACACCAAGTGAAAACCACTCAGATCCACCAAACGGCCAATGAACTGACAGCTCACGGTCTAATCTCTTTACCTGGATTTAATTCACCATTATCTGCTCTCAGTGACAGTGAGTGTGGGGCTCTAAGCCAGGTCCGACCTTACTTGGCAGACCACCGTAGTTAATCACCATAGACACTTTCGCACAATTACAAATGCTTTAACTATATATTGTGCAAACATCAGACTTAACTGCGGCATTTGTTTCTTAGTATCCTGGATGTGAAATATCAATACCAAGAACTACAGTGTCAAGACTGGAAGTTAGCACCAGCAACCAGCCAAATGCTGGTAAATTAAGAAAGTTAACTGCAGCCAACAAACAATGGTTATCTGTCGAGTGGCTAGTAGATTTTGGAATTCACACCAGCATAAAAACAGATCTTTAACACATATCCGCTGGTCAGTCGGACAAAAAGAAAGAAATAGGTTACAGTGACAACTCATATTAATTAATGTGTTACTTAAATAACAATCCAACAGGAAAGAGTGCTTCAACTGCAGCACTTTTAATTGCATCTCTTTTTCCACCTTAAATGATTACATTACGCAAACAGACTTACTCCTATCCACTTAGTCTTGTACTACATAACTGGAAGCAGAGCTAAATGAGCATCAGAGTGAGAAGAGATTACAAAACAACTCTTCTCAATGAGCAAAGATAGATGAAAGCATATAATCCACCTCAAATCGTTGTCCTTCCTAAGAGAGGAGAACATAGACCTTTAAGCAAATCAAAAACCATCAAACCACTAAAAGGTAAAGCATTTTAAAACTGGCTTCATTTACATTAAATTGGTATATGATAAGAATATGCAGGAAAATATCAATCAGCCAAGTGACATCCCTAACTGTGACCTCTATATATGATGCTTTTGGCTACACTTCTTATTACTGTATGCACATCAGTTGTGGAAAATACATTTGATATGTAGACATTTATTGGTTTGACAATATACATATTCTGGACACACTCATCACTTTTTCATGATTCATCATAAAGATACTTCTATCATCATGGCATCCAGCATTAATTAAGTGTTTTCATGGTTTGTTTCTGTTGTCAGTGAGACTTTGTTTTCAAACTTATCAAAGCTCAAAGAACAGAGCTAGATTAACATTCTTTATGTCAATGACCAACCTGATTCAAAGGAGATAGGAATGTGATCAAGGGGGACTGTGGTGAGCAATTAGAAGTTAAGACACAGTTCAGACAAACACAGTATATCTACAGTTTTAGAAAACCACCTGAGGCATTAAACTCGAGCTGCAACTGCTTCATCTGCATAGTACAAGGGAGCTCCTTCACATGCAGCGATAAAACGTTTCTGAAGGCTGCACACAATGACACTTTTGTTAGATGTTACTGAGTGTGCTCGGATTGTTTTTCCCTAGCATTCATGGAAATCCGATAGAAATGTGTGGGTAATCTCAAACTGCTGTAGGTAATTGGATGAGCCTGGAGAACGCTGTGCAGCAACATATCTGGATCATCCCCAATTTGCCACATGTACAGTCAAACGCAGAAAGCAAAAGCTTCCCAAGCTGTTTAGCCTGCTAAAGAATAGTATTTCTCAACAGTGAATGAGCTAATAAACATACAGGTGGGATTTTTAACGGACAATGTCACTGTACACGAAAAACTATATGGAGACAGGTGGGAAAACACAAGTTAAAGCTCGTTAGATATTTTCTTCATCACAGGGGAAGTTCGGGCTAACTGAGCAGCTATTTGAGAGGATATAACAAGTCCTAGATAGGCGGTGTGATCATGACCCCCGTTATGTTTACTGGGAGAAGATGGGACAACCCAACGCTTGTCTCAAAAGTCATAATGCCGGTTGACCCCTCGATTTGTCAACCTGTTGGTCTCCCTGCTCAACAAGCCAAAGGCAGCAATGGTTAAAGAGTTAGCAAGGCGGGTAGCGTACCTTACGATTTACACTATTTTTGCCATCTTATGTCACTAAGATAACAAAGGTCAAGATTAACCGCAGCTGTCCCGACATAACTATACCTGACAGCTCGCTCTTGCTTGGCTACCTATAGTTACAGCGTTACTAAGCAAGGTAGTTAGCTAACAGTTAGCAAATAGCCACAGAAACAGGGTCCAAGAACTGATGCTAATGTTAGCATATTACTTACGCAAAGCGAGTTAGCTCTTATTAGCTACTTTGCCGTGACCTAACTTTACTTACATTTGAATGTTACTCACCATTCGTATATGTCTGTCCTGTCCCTGTCCCATTCTGAGAGTTAAACCCCGCCGTTGACATCTTGAAATAGACACCAGGACCTAATTTAGAGGTGCTTGGTTGGCGAATAGCTAGCTGCGTCTTTAGCTAGCTAGCTAACTAGCTGGCAGTCGCGGGGTAACGTTCAAACCTGTGGCTCTGACGATGTGGCCTTTAGTCAAAGCGGCGTCTACGGCGACGTCTCCTAATTTCTTAAAAAGTTAAGTAGATGGCTTATTTGCGATCACAGAGCCATGGCTATTACCGAAACCCCGTTCAACTACCTACGGGTAAGTAACGATAGGCCTTGTCAGAGTAATCGTGTGAGACACTTCTCCTCTTTCACCGGAAGTTGGGATCACCCAGCAGGATCAACGCAAAAATCGTCGGGCATGCGCAGTATGTACACGTGGCATTTCCTCCGGTGCTCTGGGTTTTACAGTGTACTGGAAACAAGAGAAGAGAGTGTAATCTTGGTATTGAATATGTAGTCAGTATTTAAAGCATTCACTCATTTATTTTGATGAAGTAAAAAACTGTAAAATATCTGCCAATCTGACCATATAGATTTAAAACGACCAGAAAAGTAATTTCCACCTCTAGATGAAGTGACATGCAAGTGCCTAACAATATGATATTCATGACTTTACAGGCTAGATAGCGAACACTTTACTCTTTGTTACCGTTGCCTTAATTAAATATTATTATGAAAAAAAGTCCAGTGAAATATGTTTGTAAAAATTATAAAATAAGAAGAACACCAGACACTCGGTTTATTTCAGTTCTCCTATCGGAAAGATGAGTGTGAAACATAAACAGGAAGCGGCTGGGCAGAGTTTTGGGAGTTGCTGGACAGCCATTGCAGTGTCGTGGCTCAGTAACAAAACACGAAAAGGGAGAGGAAGACCTGGCATTCCGCAGGCTCTCTTTTTTGCCACCGGGAGACCAATTTACATGACTAAAAGAGAAAATACACTCGGTAAAATAATCTACATCTAAACAACGGGTAAGTTTTAAAAGCCTTTTCACAAAGATGGTAGGAAAAGAGACCTGTGTGAACGTTCGGCATTTCGGCTAGCAAATTATCCCGGCTGCTAACGATGCTATGTTAGCATTGCTAACGCCGATGTAGCTAACTCGCTTATTATCGACAGGCTTTGAGTTGGATTTAACGTTAAACTGAAGCTGACCCGCTGTTATATTTATTTCTACATTCAGATTTGTTATTGGAAGGGAAATACTCGAACTAATTCAAGTCTCCGGTGTTGTTAGTACATTAATGAAGTATCTCTTTAGCTAATTGCTGATTAGCTCACGTAGCCAGTAGCTCCTCGATGCAACGTCGCCTGTTGGAGAATATGACACGTAGCTAGTGGCTTCCTGCTAGCCAGCATATTAGTCGGCCTCACCCAATCTATATAAAATTACACGTAATGTATGCTTCTAACTTTAATATGAATTTTTAGTGTTATGATATTTAAGCCTTTTAATTTTTACGCCAACCCAGAACTTGCCAGAGACCAATGATCCATGTAACATTAGCCGTTAGGGTAAAGGTTAGCTAAGTTAGCTAACTTCGCTGCTACGTTGACAGTGCTTGTGATAGCTGCTGGACTTATTTGACAGCCGGGTCAAACCACATTTAGTGTCTTTTATTGGATTATAAGTTTACAGTTTTCTCATGACATCAGTTTGATCCACAACACCTGCCTGGAATCTTGCTGAATTTGTAGAGACCATATCTTTTCAAGAAAATATGTGTCTTTATGTCAGTAATCGCCTCAATCTGTGAACTGAAACACATTGCTGAAATATCACCGCTGTGTCTACACACGTAACGTGCTATCAAGTCTTACGTATAACCTGACTGTGAATGAGTGAGTGAGTTTGTGAGTTGTTTTTCAGACACTGAAGAATTGAGGTAGATCGTAAAAAGGGCAAACTGTCAAAACGTAGCGTGGCGATTTTTGAGTGAGTACACTTCTGTTTAGTCAGTCTTGTGCTGAGTGTAATTTGAAATGGTCATGAACTAATCTGATAGATGTAATTCATAACAAATGTCTCATTGATGGTGAGTTTAGCTCTGAGGGCAATTCTATCCAGATGCCTCCTGTGCATGTTCAATGATCTTAACGTGGCAGCCAACAGTTTTACCTCATACCTTTTATTACTACACTTTAATGTGGCTGATCATGCTCGTTGATCATTTTGCACAGTTAAAGATCTAGTGTGTAAGATTTAGGGGGACTTGGTGGAATCTAGCGGTGAGGACTGCAGATTGCAACCAGCGTAGACTTATCCAGTAGAATTCAAGTGTTCTTTATTCAGGGGCTTTTTACCAGCAGCCACAGTATCCGCAGAGATCTAGTCCTCGTCACAATAAATGGACCAGGTGATAAAGATACATAAAAACACGGAATAAACCAGTTTCAAGTTATGAACAAGTATTTCTCCTATGCTGTTTGTCACGTCTAAAATGGAGCATTTGCCCAGCACCTGCTAGAGAATGCTTAACTATTTTCCCTGATAACATAATGTGTGCTCACCTTATTTCTGATCCAGATGGTCAGGAGGGTTTTACCAGGAGCTGAAATATCTGCAGAGGTTTTCTCTTCTCCAAAACAAATGGATCAAGTGATTTAAAACAGTTTCAGGTTACAAATCAGTGTTTCTCTGATGCTGTTTGACATGTCAGAGGTGGGGCTCAGTTTTTTTTTTCTAAAAACGTAAGATCCAGACATTCAGCAAGTTTTCTCTCCTCCAAAACAAAGGGACTTGGTGATTTAAACCAGTAAAATACAGAATAAAGCAGTTTCACTGTAAGAAAGTCAGTGTTTTTCCAATACTTTCATCTTGGAAGGGCATGTAACTATAGCGACCGATGTGAAAATGCGAATGGCCCTATCTAGAGCCTGTGTTTGGTTTGTCCGTTGTGGGGTACTGTAGAGACATGGCGGTGCAACATGGCAATCTCCGTAGAGGAAGACACGCTCACTATGTAGATATAAAAGGGTCATTTTATAGTAAAAGAAAACACAATGATTCTTATTTTTAGGTGATAATACACTAAAGAAAACATACTTATTATGTTCCCCTTAATCCCACACATTAGACCTTTAAACTCTGTAAACACCGACTCCAGATCCCTTTAAACAGGTTAAGGCTGTTGCCTTCAGGCAAGCCTTTTCATTTCCCTCACACATTTTAAACTCACGTGTCTTATATGGGCCTGTGTTTGCCCGTGGTTGTTGTCAGTTTTTTGTCAAACTGCTTCACATTCACAGCTGCATAATACCGCACGTGGGAGCATCAGTCTGTAACACCAGCCCACAGTGTCGTAGCAGGCATGGGAGCATATGGGACTGGAGTGTAACACCAGCTGACGTGTAGTTCAGCTGTATTTGCGTGGTCTTGACCTTTGGCTACCTTATACTTTAGCCCTGGAGTTGTTTGAAGATTACGTAACTACGGCAAGAGGCTGGCAGCAGGTTACCTGGTTCTGATGGCTCTTTAACAGTCACAGGGAAAAGGCGAGTAAAAGAGATTAAGTTGAAAAACAATGTACTGGTTTATGTATTTGTATATGTACTAGCTTAAACATCATGGTTGTAACTTAAAGGTTCTCCTTTGGTTACAGAGAGTGGAAGTTTTTCACCTCCCCCTTGTTCAGATTGCTGAAACATTTGATCACATGTCAAGAGGGGAAAAAATAAGGCTGTGTGGACTAGAGTGAGAAATGAACAAAACAAGAGTTTCACTTAAGCAGAAGCAACAAGCTGTTGCGTGTAGTCAGTCAGGAAGCCACTGACTTCACACAGTTACAGCAGGTCCTACCTCAGATCCATTTTGTTTTGATTGAAATACAATCTGGCTATTTTATCATGAAAGGCAAAGACTAGGCTTCATTTCCAGGCCCTTGCAGATGGGTTGTTGATCAACATACTCATGTTGCATGTTGCGGAGCTGTCAGATGGCGTGTGATTAGTGCTCTGCATCTCCTGTCCTGCTGTCCAAAGACTCCCACTGGGACAAGCTAATCATTGGCTGTAGAAAGGCAGTCATTGTTCTTATCACCAGCTGCCAGTATCTGTGTGATAGGTTGAGACAGGTTGCATATTCATGGAGTTGAGTGGTGTCACTTTTAGGTTTGTGGTCACAGGTTCTGAGTATTTCCTATTGATCTTACTGTCTGTCTCCTGTTGTCTGATACTCTTAATTGTGTCTGTTTGTCTCCTGGTGTTTTCAGGTACTTACCCCTGTAGGCTCAAGGCATGAAATGAAAATGAATATTAGGTCATTGTGTAGTTCAGAGCTGTGCTGTTGAAAAAAAAATGCTGTCATCTTTAGACCTGGATATTTTTTAGTAAATAGCTACTGTTGTAGCAATTTCAGTATTGTGACAATATCGTCATCAGTAGGATAAAATGTCATCTTAACAATTATGTACAGGAATTAGCAAATGTATCTTCGTATTTACTCTCTTGCTAACATTTTGAATCACAGCTCTTTGTACCTCAGTGTTCTGTTCATGCTGGGGATAAAGGATACTGTTTTGATGCTGCTTTCCAAACCCTTACAAAGTTTCCCTCCTAACAGTGTAATGGCGACACTTCTTTCTCAACGCTAACTGTATGGTATGGTGTCCATGGGTAGGAATAGAGACTTTGTGGACAACACCAGTAACAAACTACCTACAAAAATAAATGCAACTCAAGTTATTGGTAAATCATTAGTAGGAAAGTAATGGGGTAAAAAGGCACAAACATCAGATGACTTAATTTTTGCTAACTTTTCCTATGATTATGAAGGATGTTATAGTCAAAATAACAAATCCCAACTGTTATGTTTCTCCTCTTGTGTGCATATGTCCTCTTACCTCTGTTTTTTTCCCTTTTTTTCCCAAGATTCAACAGCTCCGGATATGTCAGGCATAATAGAATGGTTTTATCAAAGTATCAATGGCGTACTACAGTTTTTAGGTGAGTACTGGCGATCATACACAGTGATTCAGACTTAACATGAATTCAGTGCTGAAAGGCTTAAAAGGTTATTGCTAACCGTCATGACTACTTTGGTATCTTAAGTTTTTAATCAAAATGGCATTGTTGTAGTGTGAACCACAAAGCTATTATTCAAAATGTTATGTAAGATGGTGGGTGGCTGTAATGGTGGTGTGAGTGTAATCTAATTAATGTCTCCAATGATCACAGGAGCAGCTTTAATTGTTATAACTACTGGTCTGTCTAACACCTCCTGAAGTGTTCACTGAGAAGGGGGCGATGTGTATTGTGCAAATAGTGGGCTTTGTCCTAAGTAATCTATCCCTGTTGTGGTAGAAGTTGATAGTAAGAAGCAGGGTGTTGGTTTCCATTGTCCCCCACAAACTCAAATCTGAAATACAAATACCACGACACCCATCCTTAACTGCTAATCCACATTACAAATGTTAATGCAATAAAACGTTTGTAGCAAAGTCGCCTTGTCAGCTAAAGCCCTTGTCAGGCAAAACATATTAGTTTCTTTGATAATCAAAGATACCATGGCAGCCGCCATTCCTTTAAGTGCCTCTGTGTAGTTTGAAATGCTTATATTCCTCAGTTAGAGCACAAACACAAGAAGCTGGCTTATGGGTTTGATTTCCACTGGGACCGCACTTGCTACTTATGTTTCTGAAGTGGCTCAGCTAAAAGCATCCTCCAAATGGCATATATTATATGGCCTAGTGCCGATAGGCGATCAGATAGACTATCAATGAGACAAGTGCTGATTGTGTTCTTTCTTTGCCGATGTTAAGGAACTAAACTGTTATAGCATATAAAATCTAAAGCCTGCTCCCTACTGTGCACATACAGAAGATGCTTCTGGTGGAGTGGCATGTCCACACACACATGATCACTGTGAATCAGCACAAGTGACTCTGCTCCTTAATTTAAAGCAACCTGTTTGCGATCCCTTTTCCATCCACCAATCCTGACAAGTGCATTGTGCAATCCGACAAAAGTCAATGTCCATTCGCCATATGCATGCGTACCAAGGCACCAGTGTCCATAGCATCCACCTCACACCCTGCTTCTTCTTTTGCTGGACTGGCTTGCATCTGTAAAACGTGAAATTCACTTGTAAATGCATATAAATGCCTGCAATTATTGACAGTTGACTTAAAATTAATATTTAATGAAGCATTTCATTTGATACTGGCTTTGTCTTAACTCATAAACAACATAAGTAGGTTTTATTGTTTGTAACGAGAGAGACCTATTTCTGTTGTCAGTGGGGCTGGGCGATATGATAAAAACAAATATCACAATATTTTCAACCACATACCTTGATATCAATATTGCGGTGATACTGCAGAGTTGACTGTTGAGCTCACAAAATATTTACACAATGAGATTTTTGATAATCATCAGTAATGTGCATATAATGACTATATGGGTATAATATCCAGAATCTAAGACAATATCTAGTCTCACGTCACAATATTGTTATAATATCAATATATTGCTTAGCCCTAGTAGTCAGACGTCGGCAGTGAGTAAATTTGATCATGACTCAGACTCATAAACATTCCCTTAACCAGAGGCGATTTCTGTTAATGACAACGTGAGAATACAAACTATTGCCAAACCCTAGTTTTATGTGAACATGAAAGGCATACAAAAGGAAATATCTCACAGAAAGGTGACATGATTTGATTGATTTGTTATGTCCATCTGAAATCTGGTGCTAAATCTTGCTATGTGTAGCAGCTGCTCTTCTCCCCAAAGTGCGCTGTTCTAGTTTCAGTGTCAGTGCTGCTCCTGAGAAGCAGTTGTTCCTGTTCATCCTGTCAGACAGGTAGCATAGTGCCGTTGTGACTAATGATGACGTCTACTAGAGCTGACTCAGTCAGAAATTTCACAAATCCACTGGGTATCACTACGCTGACTCAGAGTGGTAAATACAAAGCCTTGTAATCCTGTCAGGAAAGTTGAGGAAGGATTGACTTCAGTCGCACCTTTTCTCTTGTGTTCAGTTAGATAATACATCTGTCTTAGAGAACTGATGATATCAGTAAAATCTTGTCAGCTTCCCTTCAATGCAGAAAGCCCCTTTTTTGTTTGTATGTTTTTATCAATAGGACTGAATGCTATTCCTTTATAGAATTACAAATCAACTGCTATTTACATTGTCCATGTTCACACAATACAGTATGCAAGAGCATAGCTTAATTTGGCCTTAGTTTTATTTAATTTATTAACATTCTTTATGTGACATAGAGCACAGAGAATGGCAGAATCGGTAGGTTGAGCTCAGCCTCTTGTTCAGTAAAAAAAAGTGATGTATGAGTTGAATGTCCACTGCATGTCTGAGAACAAGTCTGAGCTTGGCAACTCTTTTGTCAAGTGTTATCTTTATGCAAACCAAAGTTCTTAAGCCGTGACAGACTTTCAATACTACTAGACTCACCACCTGAGTTCAGATGTGATCTTTTATTATGTGTGACATTTCCAGTGACTAAACATTGTATAATGTGATGCAGCCCGTCTAAAAAAACGATTTCTAATGTTCAGGGCTTGTTTTGTGAATTGCTTCTGGCCTTGTTTCAGGACTGTACAAGAAATCCGGCAAGTTGGTATTTCTTGGCCTGGATAATGCTGGCAAAACGACGCTATTGCACATGCTCAAAGATGACAGAATGGGACAGCATGTGCCAACTTTACATCCGAGTGAGTTGGTGCTACTCCTTCACACACATGCACAACCACACATGCTCACTCAGTTGTGATCAAAGCCATCCATGCCAAAAAAAAAAAAAGGTTATAATATTCACTCATCCGGCACACATGTAAATACATTAAACATTGACTTGTAAGATTTATTCATGATTATTTTCTTTCTTCCTCCAGCCTCGGAAGAGCTGACGATTGCTGGCATGACTTTCACCACCTTTGACCTTGGAGGCCACGCACAAGGTGTGCTTGTGTAATATGTATACTCATGTTTTTGGTTTTCATTTGTCACGATATGTGTTTATGAAGCTCCAATACCACTTTTTCACTTAAGATAAATCCTGGGAAAAAAAAATGATATTGGCAATTTTCTATACACACCTGACCCACTTGTGGAAAAGTGCTCCAGGCTATATTTGCAGTGCATAAAGGAAATTCTCCTCTGCAA
Source organism: Epinephelus lanceolatus (assembly GCF_041903045.1). Classification (NCBI taxonomy): domain Eukaryota; kingdom Metazoa; phylum Chordata; class Actinopteri; order Perciformes; family Serranidae; genus Epinephelus; species Epinephelus lanceolatus. The sequence continues at coordinate 38,257,293 of NC_135744.1, read as the reverse complement.
ATACTCCTGCTAACATACGATATGTCACTGCAGTGTCAGTGAATGCATGCTTTGTTTAACATAAGTAGACAGACCAGACTGTAAAACTCTGTTTGTTTTTTGTGTCTGTTCACACAGCCCGCAGAGTGTGGAAAAACTACCTCCCTGCCATTAATGGCATTGTCTTCCTTGTGGATTGTGCAGACTTCATCAGATTGGCCGAATCAAAAGCAGAACTTGACGTAAGTACCTGCTAGGTCTGGTTAAAGGCTCAGTGTCTGGTGTTGATGGTTAGTTGGCTTAAGAATTTACAATGAAATTTCCCCCAAAGTACCCAAGTAAGTTATTACAAAGACATAATCAAAATTAGTATTTTTTCTGTTTTTGCATTAGAAAAATTGCAGTGATAACTAATGTGCAGTCACTGTTTTATATAAAGCAAAAGAAGAGATCAAAAATAATTAATTCCATATAAATTATTTAACAATAAAAACGTGGGACTATTTTTTAAAACAGTGGTATTCATGCACAACGCTAGGAGATAAATGTTTTTAATAAAGCAAGTGTTTTAAAACCTACCTACCATATTGTAAGAAGGGTTTTTTTTCTACAGTCAACTTTCACCATCAATGTTAAATAATTGTTCAGAGAGGAATCCATTGCAAAGGAGGCAAAGGTACAAACCTCTGCGCATGAAATACAAAGCCCTGTTTGGTAGCACTTTTGTAATATGGATAAGGAGGCACAGCCCATTACTGTCTGACTTTGTCCTGACTAAAAAGTCTTGCTGTGCAATTTTTGTCTACCATTTACATATTGCTCAGTCCACATTTTTCATTTCTTAGGAATATCCCAAGTGTAATTCAAGAAAATGTAGGACATTTCCAGTTAAAGTAGAAGTAAATACTCATAACATCACTTCTGGAAGGAACTAAATATCACCACAGTTTGAAATGTATAGCATTGTAGTATCTGAGGGTAGATCTTTTTCTTTAAGACTTTAAGGATGAATATCAAAGCCACGTAATAATACCGAGTCTACCCTATTAGGCATTAATGACAGACGAAACTATTGGAAACGTGCCTATCCTGATCCTGGGCAACAAGATCGACAGACCAGAGGCCATCAGCGAGGAGAAGTTGAGGGAAATCTTTGGATTGTATGGACAGACGACAGGCAAGGTGAGTAGAAACAGTACTGATCTGTCGGGACACTACACTCTGCCCTTTAATACCTGATCGTAAGAATTAGAAGTTAAGCAAAACATCACTTTCAGTAGTTGACCAGAGAAAAGACTGCATAAAGATCCAGTGTTGGACTATGGGGAGATGACTTCCTACCCCATTACATTGACATACAAGTTATTCAGTAATGGTGTCAAAGCAAACTGAAGTAGCGGTGGTGAAGTAAAGTATCAGTCAGCTTAAGCTTGGAAAACATCAAGTTTAAGTTTTCTAGGCTAAGCATTATCTTGCAGGAGTTTACCTCCTTCTATTTATTTGCCAAGTTAAGAGCAACACAAACTCCTGTTTGACACATTTACATATTCAAAAAAATGCATTCAAACTCAGAGCTCGCTCTTGATCGCCTTGTAAATTACAACTCTACGCACACCACACCACAAGGGTTGCAGGAAGTTTTGCTTTAATTGATTTTTTTGTGTGTAGAGGACAGCATTGTATAAAGAATGAAGTGACTTTGCTAATTAAAGAAGTAGTTTAAGTGTGACTTTTATCCTGCTTTTGTCTCAGGGCACCATTCCCATGAAGGAGCTGAACACAAGACCACTGGAAGTGTTCATGTGCAGCGTGTTGAAGAGGCAGGGCTACGGCGACGGCTTCCGCTGGCTCTCCCAGTATATCGACTAAAGCAGCCAAGCCCAGGAACACACCGACACCACCACCACCACCACCATCAGGGGGGCGCTAAACCCAACCACTCAAGACGCCCACCGTTGCCACCAGTACCATCATACTTAGCCCCATGTTCGGTTAAACAAATCTGCCTCCACCTCCAGAGAAACCAGTACAACTTGATCCCAATAGACTTTTATTGGTCGAACATTTGGTTCCGCACTTACAGAATTCATACCTGTATGAGCGCGCGCACACTCGTTTCCATCTCTCTGTCTTTTTCTAAGAGAGTAACATAGCATTGGTTCCACAGCAAAGGGTGTTCAAATTCAAACGGATGAATCTTTTCTATATTGTGTCTGTCGTTTGCTGCCCTCTTTCCCTCCCTTCCTGCCATCTGTTGAGTGTGACAATAGATGCATTATAACTGTAAATCTGTACATGATTCCATTGGTATATCAACAATCCCGATGCCTCTTCCCCTTCTTCAACTCAGTTTGAGCAATGAGAGAGAGCAACTTAGTTGTATACATTGCAGTACACTTTTTTAACAGTTAAGACATTCATTCAATGTTGTATTTAATCACATTTGATTTGTCCTGTTTTTTTTGTTTTGTTTTGTTTTTTACATGATTTCAGTAAATAAACTGCGTGGCCACGTATACAGCCCTCACTATAGATGTGTGGCTGTTTCACCCATTTATTAAAATGGACCAGTGCATTTATCTTAGCAAATCAGAAATTAGATCAATTTCTTTAGATTTCTTGGAAGTTAAAACACTTTTGTTCCTGACTTCTGTTTTGTGGGCACAGTAGCATTGAATGGATCCAAGTGGACTCCCCTTTTTAAAGAGATGCATGGGGTGGTAGTTCAACAGATGGGAGAAGAATTTTAGGTAATAATACGAGCTGTAACCCAGGCATGGTTTGATGAAATTGTGCACATGGCACAATGGTCATCTGATGCGAAGAAAACTATTTAAATAAATGAGATGTGGGGATAAATAGCCTGATGATAACATGCAGTAAGAGATGAAGGGAGGAATAAACAGATGGGTGTAACATCTAGTAGCCTAATCACCAATGTTAGAAGTCCATCCTGCAGATACATTTTCTGGCGCAGACCTTTGTACAGGGTGAATCTAGTGACCAAGCGTAGATAAGGACACAGTCCCACAGTGGGAACAGGTAGGTAGGCCTAAGACACCTCTAAGAAAGGGACCATATATATATATATGAAATGTACATGAACATCGTACATGGATTTTGTACTTATAAGTGGTATCCTTTGATCTATGTGCATTACCAGAAACTATTATGCATGCCTTGTTCTTTTTGATTTTTATTGACCATTATACCAGAGAGTACAACAGGAGGGAAAAAGATGCCAAAATTTACAATGAGAGCTGATTGTCATGTTTTTTAACAGAAACAATGGAATTGCGCGTAATACACTTTTTCTGTCCCTGTCCCTTTGTGTCTCTTTCATTCCCTCATGACCACGTGATGAGCTGTTCCAACCAGGGTGGGACTTGCTGTTGTTTGCATCATAAAAAAATGTAATAAATGTTTTCAATGAATAACAGGCTTTAACATTGATCCACAATGCAGACTGATTCTTCTTTGGTCACTTTTATTTTGTTCCTTTTGCAGATGTAAAAGTTCTAATATAACAGTATGAAAGTACTCCACCAGCAATATGTACATAAAGTATTAAAAGTAAAAATGCTCGTTATGCAGAAAAAATGACCTCTGACCTATATCATTACACAAATATGACACATTGATATTTACATAGGGATGCGTAAGCATTGTTAAACTGGTCAGGCTGGAATCAGTTATAACTGCTTGGCTACAATATATCTGAGGGGTTGGAAGAAGAAAACCAAAGTTCTACTTCACAAATATGTATTCACATTTTTAATAACTCATTAATCTTTATTTTTCTTGTGAAATACTGGAGCTTATGGCGTCTTGAGGCCCCAAACGCTTAAAAAATTTGAGGCGTTTGGTTTGGATGACTCAGATATCAGGAATGTGACAAAGGGCCCCAACTATTCACTGCTTTTTTCAGTAAGGGATCACAAGCCTAAAAGATTGGAAGCCAGTGGTTTAATTTTTAATGTATTAGAAACTACAGCTGTTAAATAAATGTATTGCAGGAAAAAATGTTTGCAGTACAATATTTTAAAGGAGAGTAATTATATGCACAGCACGCAGGTGTAAGGCCATGAAACAACAGTGCACATGAAGGAAAGAAAGTAACACCTGCACACTTATTCCACGTCGGTTCCATCAAGATGTTTCGATCCTAAAAAGACTGACTTAAATACATGTACACTGGGTTTAGACACCTTCTATTAATTAAGACTTGTTCTGTTTTGCCTCGAACTTTTGAACGTAGGTGATGTAGACTGATATATTGGCTGATGAAGTCAATATGTTTTATCAGTTAAGGTATATGTCTGATATTTTGTAGATTTGGTGGAGCTGGGTAACCACACCTGCCATCACAGAGCCTCAGCCCATTGGTGTGCATTATGTATAAATATAGTTGTGGTTTCAACTTCTCAAACATTTTGAGTAGGATCGAAACGTCTTGATTGAACTTTAAAAGCATGGAGTAAGTGTGCTGTACAATATTTCCCTCGAAAATTCACACGTAAATAGCACAAAAATTAAAATATTCAAGTACCTCTAAATTGTACATAAGTATAGCTCTTTTATCAGTGCTATGTATTAAAATTCATTATCTGACAGTTGAATTACCTGCACTAGACTTTGGACTTGGGTAGCACCGCAGCATGTAGACAATTAACTGGATGTAAAAAGTAAACTGGCACCATATAGTTTAGCTTCAATACAGCAAATATACTATGAGGCCACTAGGTGGCGCACATAACATGGAAAGGCATCTGAATTTCACATTAGGCACAGATATACCACTGTCTCAACGGATCATACTATAAGTTTTATTCCAATAATTAATCAATGACGCAAACATTTCTTCAAAGCATCTCCTGCATGTTTATTTTAGATTTTTTTCAAGACAGCAACCGGATTTATTTTAGTATTCCACAAAAAACACTCACAGATGTCACAGCAAATGCGTTGTTCTAATCCTGGTTTATTACAGTAATTCGAAGATGTGTATCTTTATATGCAGCCCATGGGTCATACATGTCCTTCCCATGCACATTACAGCAGCTGAAGATCAGCCATGCAGGCTCACACAGCTTTCAGTGGGGAGACGATAACCAGGACAACAGCCACAGCCGATGTCCACACACCAAACAGTGATGCTCCTTTCTCTGAACTGCTCCTTTACCTTTCCTCCTGTCTCCTCCCCCCTGCAGGGCTGCACTAACAGTGGGAACTGGGGATCCTGCTTTGGGCTGATGTCCAAGACATTGGCAGCAGGTGCTGGAACAAGTTTGTGACCCATGTATTCGTCCTGGCTAAAGCACTGTCGGGACAGGTTTCCTATTGTCTGTGTGACTGAGAAAAATGTGGTTGTTTGTCAGGCTTGATGGGTCTGAGGGGGTTGTGGAACCTTGGACATGGAGCTCCCTGGCCTGGATGAGATGCGGGAGGTGTCTCCGGACAGGTTAGGTAGGTGCAGGATAGGTTTTCTGTTCCCAGCACAAATGGAGACTGACTTGGCATGATGCAGGAGGATGTGAAGAAGAGTCTCGGCTAGCTGGGTTGTTATAAGGTTGATGGGAAAGACTGTTCATCAGAGGAAAAATGGAAGTGAGAGACATTACCATAATAACATTAGTTGACACTGTTGTTATTGTATGGCAAATACACACCCTGAAATATAATGAATACAAATGAATAACAAATTCGACTGCAAGGCATCACACTAACATTTTTGTATTTGCATTAAGGCAATGTTTGTATATTTGAACTTAAGATATTAACAATGTGTTTGTAAAGTTCCACATAAAAGAGGAGTTATTATCCACAATAAGATTACAATAATAAGAGGAATATAAATAAACTGAAGTGAGTGTGAAGTCAGGAAACTGATGCTGCTTGTCCTCACTCTCAGAGACTTAAGATATGAGACACCAGAGGAGGTGAGTTCCCATTACCGGTGACTTTACCTTTCGTTTCTCCTTCTCACATCCAATCAGCACTCAAAACCCAACTCAGCAAAGTCACACCGATACACAAGAAGTTAACAAGAAGAGGTGAGACATGATCTACAGCACACGGTCATCCATTCAGCGAGAGCAATGCTATCTGATATGTTTTAAAAGTTTTTTATTTTTCATCCTGGTTGTCTTTTTCAAGAGGTTGTCATGGGAACTCTGTTATTTTCTGCATTTTTGGATCTTTATTTATAACAATATACCTTTATTTTTGCTTTCATGTGAACCTTTCTTTTTATTAGCTGTGACCAGCAGCTCAATAGCTCGCTGTGTTGGTTGTTTGGTTGGTTTGTGAGTCCACAAAAATTTCCCCAACCTTTGGTGGCTATAGTTTTTGCCCAGGGAGGCTGATATTTAGAGGTCAAGTGTGAAGGTGTGTATTTGTGTTCATGCCAGTTACTGTAGCTAAAAGGGGGACATGTGCCTACATGGTGGGAGCTATTGTGTATTTGTGCTTCTTTCATTCATTCATTCATTTTCTGTAACCGCCTTATCCTATTGGGGGTCGCGGTCGGGGGTACAGGCCGCAGGCTATCACAGGACTGACACATAGAGACAGACAACCGTTCACGCTCAGGTTTACACCAATTAACCTGACATGTATGCCTTTGCAAGCTGAAGAACCCAGAAGGCATTTTGCTAAAAATGTGACAAACTTAGGGCTAAAAATGGTGACAGTACAAAAATACTCAATCAAACACACTCGTAATGTTAGCTCCTTTGACTACTGTGGCTAAACAAAAATTTTGACAGTTTCCGGTTTATATATTTTTGCCATTTCTTTTTTTTTATTCATTTATATGCTACAGAGAGCAGCAAAAGGCTTAGAAGAAGGTTTGTGACTTAAAAGCGCTAAAACATCCTACTTAAACATACTTAAACAAAACAACTGAGTATGAACTGTATTCACCTGAAGTACCTCCAGTTTTGTTTATTTTCAGTGTAAGAGTTAATTGCTAGTCTAGCATGCTAGCATGTTAACATTAGTGAATTAGCAATAAACACAAAGAACAGCTAAGGCTGATGGGAATGGGATTTGTTTTGCAAGTGAAAAACTGAAGTACATTTCACCCCGAGAGGCAAACTAAGGTGTGTATAAAATGTCATGACAGTCCATCCAAAAACCTAGTTCCTGAGGCATTTTACTCAAAACCACAAACGTGAACCTCATGGTGCTGCTACAGAAACAGGAGGGGAATCACCAAGGTTGTTAAACTTCATCCTCTTGGGACCATGAATGTCTGTAGAGAAATAATGTAAATCAATTCTGCAGTTGTTGAGATATTTCAGATATTTCTTGACTCCTTGCCATCCCAACAGCCGTGCCACTAGCATGGCTAAAAATTGTTCTTGCAAGTAGAAGTCTGCATTGATGTCTTTATCTGTAGTGCTTGCATCTGATATAAAGAATCCCCCTGCAGGAGCTGAAACGATCAACTTCCTGTGGCACTTTCAATTTACAGATTGTATGCTGCAGGTGCAGCTTCATTCATTTGAAATCAGTCTTATAAATCAGGTGAAAAAAAAAAATCTCTTGAGATGCAGTCGAAAATTCAGTCAAATGACACTGTACCATATGAGGCCCATGGGCCCTCAGTGATTGGCTTCACTCTATCAGGACTGTTAGTGCAGAACTAACCCACTCAAGATGGAAGTCTTCACAGATTTTATTGCAGGATTTTAAGATGAATGCTTCATATTTCAGCTCACTAATAAGTAAGCACCCACATTTAAGTCCTGCAGCAGGATCAGTGTCCTCCAATCTAATCAAAACACTAAAGAGTAGAGTTGCCTTACTTTGTAAGTGTAGCAGCGATTATTTGGGTGTCAGAAACTTGCACTTGCTGGGAATCTTCTTCTCATTGGTAGTGCAAGGCATACAATGCACTGTGCATTAATACATGTAAGTATCAGACTGGTACCAAACACAGAGAGGACTCAGTCGCAGGACTCAAAAATCCAAGGGCTTTACTGAAGGTTGTGGCACAGAAACACAGACAAAGGAAACTCTCCAAAGGCTAGGAGCTTTAGCAGAATGCAAAAATGCAAATAACAGATCAAAAAACCTAGAAAACACTGGGAAGAAAAGCCTTGAACATGTGCTCAAACAACTGAGATGAACTGGCACAGATAAACGGCAGCAGGTGGACTAAATACACAGAGGAGGAGGGGTAACGAGGGACAGGTGAGACCAATCAGGGCGGGGCAGGTAATCACACAGGAGGGAAACACACAGGGGCAGGAAGTAATGTGCCTGATACAAGAGACAAGGGTAAGTTTCAAAATAAAACAGGAAATACTAGCAAAACTGATACTTCTGTGATACTTCTAGATGCGCATCTAAACAGGCTGATGGAAACATGGCTTCTGTGACTTTTTTATGTCATTTTTAGGCAGGACACACTAGCCATGTTTCCATCAGCCTGTTTAGATGCGCATCTAGAAGTATCGCATCGGAAAATTATGATGGAAACGCCACAGTTCGAATCAAAATCCCCTGATTCGCACAAACTAAAATTCGCTCGCTTTAGCCGGGTTTTGGTTGATTCGGAAAAAATGTTGATTCGCAAAACGGGGGATGGAAACAGTTATGTTCGAATTAAGTCTGACGTAACGCACCTCTCTCCATGGTGATATCCACACTCCGGGTCAGGAAGGCGGTAATGCATTTACAAGCTGGTTGCCAACCGCCAGAAAATGTAGAAGAAGAATGCAAGACTTGTCTTGTTTCCGGTTCTGCGGAAAACTTGCGCGAGTTCGTAGTTTTCACCAAAGTCCGTACATTTAATGGAAACACACAAGATTCATATTTCTTTTAATGCGCATTTTCCAATAATTCACATAGCTAATGATGTAGCCGATGAAACACTAATATTACACTCTTTTTTTCCACTTTTTAAAACATTTAAAATTAATGAAATAGCATAATAGCGTACACTTGACCTCAAAATGGAAAAAATGAATTAATTGTTCAATGGATATTAAATTGTTCTAACAAAATCTACACTCTTGGATGTTCATTGCTGTCTTTGGTATTTATATCAAAGTATTAAGTGTGTAGTTACAGTCGCCCCTGCACATGGGGGCAGATTTAACATTTGACTTCTACTGTTTCAATAATGTGACTCTAACATGGCTTGTAAAAACAACTGATGACTGTCAAAAAGTAGCGCGCAGATACAGATTCTGTTGTAGCCTACTTAAGCTTCAGACTGACAATATTTTGTACAATGTTTATCTGGTCAGGGTGAAAAAGCCCCCAAAGCAGCATTTTACACTAAGTAAGCTACTCTCTGTCACCTCGGAGACAGAAAATTATTGAAACGGCACAAATTTCCCTCAGAGAAACACAACACAACACTTTAAAGAGACACATAATTAGGCCGGGCGGCACGGTGGTGTGGTGGTTAGCACTGTCGCCTCACAGCAAGAGGGTTGCCGGTTCAATCCCGGGTGTGGGAGCCCTTCTGTTTGGAGTTTGCATGTTCTCCCCGTGTCAGCATGGGTTCTCTCCGGGCACTCTGGCTTCCTCCCACAGTCCAAAGACATGCAGATTGGGGACTAGGTTAATTGATGACTCTAAATTGTCCGTAGGTGTGAATGTGAGCTTGAATGGTTGTTTGTCTCTATGTGTCAGCCCTGCGATAGTCTGGCGACCTGTCCAGGGTGTACCCTGCCTCTCGCCCGATGTCAGCTGGGATAGGCTCCAGCCCCCCCGCGACCCTCAAGAGGATGAAGCGGTTAGAAGATGAATGAATGAACATAATTAGGCCTACTGCAGACTGAAAATTATCTCGAAGACACAAAAAATAACTACAATGACACAAATTGACCTCAAACAGACACAAAATTACCGTAAAGCTACACAAAATTACCTCAGAGAGACATAAACATACCTCAGAGAGACACTAAATCACCTTGAAGAGACATAAAATGGTCTTTAAGAGACACATAATGACCTCAGAGAGACACATAATGACCTCAAAAAAAGACAAAATGACTTAAAAAGTCACAAAATGATCTTGAGGAGAAAAGTACCTCTGAGTGACACAACATGACCTCAGAGAGACACAATATTACCGCGAAGGGACACAAAATGGCCAAAACAGATGCAAAATTACCTCAAAGAGACACTAAATGACCTTAGAGAGACGCAAACAACAAAAAACAGGCAAAAGCACCTCCTGTGTAGGGACTTTTGCATATCTGCGCCCAGAGGCCCTTTGTCTCATAATCTGCCCATGCATACACTAGACATATCTGTCTTTTACAGAGTGACATTTTTGCCAGGTATTCAACAATATGCCAATTTCAAGCTCTCTTGCTGAATGAGAAAAAGCCAGCACCATAAGACAAAAATCTCTGTCTGCAGTTAACACCTCTCTGTTGCTCTCACAGTATGATGACATAAAGATGTTTAAACGATACTCATAAATGAACAATATCCTAAATATTGAGAAAATTGTTGAATTACGAGCATTGTCAAATAATAAGGCTTCAATGCGTGTGTCACTGTTTGCATCGCCTATATTACCAAGAAGTTAAAAAATGTATAAGCTAGGCTATATTTTTATTAGCATGTTTATGCTAGGCTATTTGTTGGACAGGTAAAACAGACAGTTGGTGAACCAAAGAAAGTAGCTTCAGATAAACTTATGCAAACTTGGTAACAGTCAAACATCAGTCCAATTTGATTCATTTACACTAAAATAGTACTGCTGTAGGCAAAATATCGCCAGTATTGGTAATGTCTGGCCTATGTCGGTACATTTGCTGTAAAGTCTCAACGGTAAACACTCCGAAAACAACATGGGTTTTAAAAAGTGTCAAAATCTCACATCTACCTTAAACCAGTCCGTTTGTCAGTGACAGCAGGTCTTAAGATGAGGTCCAGGAGCAAAAGGTCTCAGTTTGTGGTGTGTTTTACAGAAAAAACGTCGAGTAAAAGTTGAGTTGCTGCTTGTCTCTCCGACAGAAAGTTCATTCTGATTGAAATGATTAAACGTGTGAAAAGATGCACTTAGAGACCACATAGCAACCATGGAACCATCAGGTCCGTCCTAACAACACGTCTGACCTCAGAGTTGTCATTATGCCCATATCAACCAGTCCTCCACTGCAGGAACAATACCATCTGTTAGTTTGTGACAATAAAAATTGTGTTTGCTTTTATTTATTTTATTTTATTGTATTTTATTTTTAATGTGTGTGTGTGTCCTCTGTCTTCGCGTTGACAGTTTTCAAGCAAGAATGACAAAAACGTCAATTTTTCCACATTCTCAAATATCTTCTTTTTTATCCTACATTCTGGTATAATGAATAGTTTTTTGGTTTTAGACTGTTTCTTGGACAAAACAAGACATGTATTGATATCACCGTTCTGCTCTTGGATATTGTGACGGGAATTTTTTTACTCTTTGCCAATGTTTTGTAGAGGTAATGATTACTTCTCATCCAGACATAGGCGGATTATGAGACAATGGGCCTCTGGGCAAAGATATGCATAAGGCCCCACCACCTTTTGAAAGAGACATAAAGACTTTTTGAGGTCATCATTTTAAGGTCATATTGTGTCTTTTTTGGTCATTTTGTGTCTATTTGTAGTCATTTTTGAGTTTCCTTTAGGTTGTTTCTTGTCTTTTTGTCGTCATGCTGCATCTTTAAATCAACTGTATCCTTGTAGTCATTTTGTGTCTCATTATTTTCTATCCATTTGACTCAGTATTGTGTCTCTTTGAGGTCATCTTGTAGGCCTGTCCTTTTTGGTCGTTTTGTGTCTGTCTATTCATTTTGTCTCTCCTTGTGGTTGTTTTAGGGAATTCTGATGCAATTTTGTCTCTCTTAAAGGTCATTTTGTGTCTATTTGAAGTAATTCTGTGTCTTATTTAGGTAATTTTCTGTCTCTCAGGCTACTTTATGTCTCCTTGAAGTAAGTTTGTGTCTCATTGTTATTGTTTTCTGTGATTTTGTTGCAATTTTGTGTCTCTTTAAGATAATTTTGTGTCTTATTGTGGTCATTTTTTTGTCTCCTGTATGTCTCCTTGAGGTGGATATTTTTTGGTCCTCTGTGTGCTGTTATAGTTACTTTGTGTCTTCTTGTGTTGCTTTGTGTCTCCTCATGGTCGTTTTGTGTCTCTTCCTGGTCGGTATGTGTTAATTTGACTAATATTTGGAAGGTGAAGGCCAGGGGGCCCCTGATACTTTGGGCCCCTGGGCCTGTGCACTTGTCAGTGCATCCCAAGGTATCAATGCATGTATCAAACAATTACATGACTTACACAACCCTATCATTATTATGCTTTTGCACTGATGCAAATACTTTTGTACTTTTTCTTCTTCTACTGCATTTACTCCTTTTGCCTACTTTATTTCAGGGTAATACCAATTTATCTAATCCAAGTTTTGACTTTTAGAGGATCCCAAATAATAGAAGTTGTTTGTTTGTTTCTTAATCAGTGAGATCAATTCAGATCTTATACTACAAGTTATTCAGTTTATATATATATATATATATATATATATATATATATATATATATATATATATATATACATACATCACTGCAAAATAAAGCTGCATCAGTCACATCCACACTTCTCTAGTCTAAACTTGTCAAGACAGGTACATGTGTGTGCACTGTGCTGAACTATTAAGTAATATCATATCAAGCCACCAGAGGGCAGTACAGGAAGGCAGCTGAGGGTCTCTACCACCGTCTCCATCCTTGAAGTCCTTCTGAATCTGATCCTTTTTGCAGTGACTGATTAAAAACTGTTGGTTTTCCAAAGCACCTACTGCTCAAGTCACACAGGACAGGAAAAAAGGACTGTGAAACACTGATCATCAGTGGTGATCAATTTACAGTCGTTACCTTGATCATCAAGTAATTTTCCTCAGTTATCTCCATGACTGCAGTGACGGCAGTTAATAATAATGGACTGTTTAAGCACACAATTTAAAACATATCATGTGGACTCCTGTAGGACAAGTCCAGTTGGTTATTATCTCTTGACTTGCTGCTCTGATTAATTAATTTTTGTGAGGAGAACATACAATTTGACTGATCAGACAAACACCTGCCACATTTGATATTAATGACAAAGTCAAAGACATGCAAAGTTGTTTCAAGCAAAAATGCAAAACACTCAAAAGAAACTCTGATGGGCAATATTTATGAATAATTTGTTGACATTTTATAAAATAAGTTACCATTTGTTTAATTAAGACGATAACTGACAGATAAGGATCGGATAAGGATAAGGATGACAATATTTGTGTCTTCCATTGTCTTGTTTCGTTTAAGTTCAAAACCCACTGATATCCAATTCACTATGCAGCACCAGATGCTCACATTTGGAAAGCTGGAACCAATAAATGTTTGGCAGTTATGCTTAATAAACTCTAAAATGTTTGTTTCATTATCAAAATAGTTGCAGATTAACTTTCTGTCAATTGACTAATCAATGAATTATCTTAACGATGTCCTGTACTTCATTATCATGTTGTTAGAGTTACCTGTCATAACCTGAGGCCAGCACAGTCCAGTTACCTAACATCTTCAATACTCATAGTACAGTTCTTCTTCATGTTACAGATCAACCAGCTGTCTACAAAAGCTCACAGGTTCAGGGTTGCACATACAGTGTTGTCCAAGAGGTGTTTCCTATGTTAACATTTTGTATTTATTCCTTTGTGCTATGCAGTGTTGTAAAACAGTTTTCTCTTTTTCTTTTCTGCATCACAATGCCATGGCCGTAAACAAATTACAGTACAAACAGTTAAGGCATGAATGTGAGTCCTGTCCAATCTCTTGCAATTAATCTCCCATACAGAGTAATGTGTAACTACTGCTGAAATGGATATAAGCCATACAGAAAAAATTGCAGCTTTGTGCATTTTCATTCATTGTCGTCAAAATATTAGCTAAAGTATACATCATAAAGTGCTTATAGAGTACATTTACAATGACAACATGGCTATACATTTTTACCAGCCTGTTTAAACACAATAACACAAGGACTTGTCATGCTGATGACACGGGCATGTTGACAGACAGAAATACTTCTGAGAGATAAACAAAAGATTTTAAGCAAGTTACTTTTGCAATCCATTGTGTGGTGCTGTTTGATCAAATCGTTTCAAGACATGCACTTGACTTGCTGTTTGCAAATGTTAATGATGATTCTAGACATGTAGCAAACTCAGAAAAACTGTATACTGTATGTAGGCCTACTACACACAAAGCTAACCTGGCTAACATTTGCTGATGCTACTCAGAGCCAGCTTTAGCCAAGTGCTTCACTATCTGTATCAACAATTTAGATTTGTTGTACTTTTACATTTCTTCTTCTGTGCTCTGCTCTGTACATCATGTCCATGGCACGAGCTAACAAAGCCCACAGTGCAGAGATAACATTATCAGCCATCAGTAATCAAAGATTATTCAGCTTTGTTTGTGACAGTCATGTGGCCTTTAGGCAAACAGACTGTCTACATTCATATCAGATTTAACCACGGGCTGTCTTGATGTGCCGTGTCATATAATCATTAACCCTGATGATAATAATCTTTAGCTCACAAGCTCTTGGAATTTATCCACACTGATCCATTAGGTCTTGAGTTTCCAGTTTGGTTTTATGCAACAGTTCCTGAATAATCTCTGTACATGCTGTACATGTACAACTCCTGACCAGGGGTGGAGCCAGACGTTATTAATGATCTGGGCTCAGCCCAAATCTAGAGGGGGTCTGGGGTCATGCTTCCACAGGGAGATTTTTTCCCCATTTATGGCGGCTATATGCACTATTATCAAGGCATGTGGGATCACAGAATGCCAAAGATTCTGTACATCATTTGGAAAAACATGATAGCTGCCAAGGGAAATAAAAACCATCCTGTAGAGCTGATATCCAATTTTGTATAATTATTCTCCAACTGTCTTCATCATTCTGAACCCGTGTTGAGGATGGCTAATTTTCATTCCTGCCACCTAAAAAGAGCCAACATTGTCTGATGTTACTATTTTTAAAGTCCATAAAAGGTAGGGTGGGAATTTTGCGTTGACAGCATTACTAATTTAAAGCCTAATTTTGTTATACTATGCTGGTGTAGAGTCCACAGAATTAATGTTCGCTTGACAAATCTGCTACATTCAAATCAATGCCATTATAGTCTGGGCTGCACATATTGCAAATCAGTGATCTCCAACAATGCCAAGTAAACTTGGTCTTCAATACTTTGAATTGAATATTAATGCATCAAATTGTGCCTCTTTGTCAGTGGACCTAAATGTCAAAATACAATGTGCTGGGTAGCCTCCTGCGTCAGTTTTGGATGTTCACGGATGGCATCTCAATCAGCGCTTGTTACATGCATTGTGTCTTTTCAAAATACATTTTCATTTTTTACAGGAAATGGACACTTTCAAAATAAACTTACTATGTCGGTAAAACACTTTGCTTTTCCATTTATTTCCTTAGGTTAGGCAACAATAGTCCCTGGTTAGGTTTAAGAAACAAAAGCATGCAGTTAGGTTTAGAAAAAAAAAATCATGGTTTGGTCTATCGCATACTGATGTAATTACACGTCATGCGACATATGTAATGTGACATACATTATTAATGTAGCATGCTACACATACTAGCACACTTACTTTTGGTTTCACACAGGAAACAAACAGCGGGCTCATGGGTGAAAGTCTGGTGTTTATTTGTCCACCAACTCCTCTCCTCTCGCCCAGGATTTTCTCGCTTTTTATACTACGGTAGTTATTAGCGGCCTCAATAGCCGCTGCTCACAAGTGTCCTGCTGCACCGGTGTCTGACGCTGACATCTACTAACAAAACAGGGGTATTTGATGAGTTGAACGTTGAACTCGCCCACCCTCACGCTCAGTGTTGCAGTGACGCAGACCTCCTGTCTGTTTCTGTATACTGACACCATTTCCCTCAATGGAAACGAAGCTTGTATTTACTTGTATTTCACAGATAAGAAACAATAAATTGTGAAGACAGTAAAGCCTTCACTAAAATACTATTTTAAGTCTTGTGTGTGATTTATCCTTCAGGGATTTATAGGCTACTTCGGGATTTATCCTGGCGCCATATGAACAGAGGAAATCTCATTGCTAGGCTAATTTATACAATGTAAAATGCCATAGGCTGGCGCTAATAATATTAGCATGTTGTATTTGTTTACAAAACATGATTAGTGTGACAGTTGTTTTGTCGGTGAATGTTGTGAGTTGTAATGGAGCCAAATTGAGCGTCCTTACCTTTGTTACATGTTGCTGTTGTCCCTGGCTTTACATGAGACAAGGGAACGATTGCTAGCTGCTAGGCTAATTTATACAATGTAAAATGCCATAGGCTGGCGTTAATAACGTTAGCATGTTGTATTTGTGGGGAAACGTGTTTAGTATAAGACAGTTGTTTTGTCAGTGAACCTTGTGAGCTGTAATGGAGCCAAATTATGTGCCATTACCTTTGTTAAATGTTGCTGTTGTCCCTGGCTTTTTTTGAGACAAGGGAAAGATCACTAGCTGCTAGACTAATTTATACAATGTAAAATGCCATAGACTTGTGCTAATAACGTTAGCATGTTGTATTTGTAGGGAAACATGTTTAGTATAAGACAGTTGTTTTGTCAGTGAATGTTGTGAGTTGTAATGGAGCCAAATTATGTGCCATTACCTTAAATGTTGCTGTTGTCCCTGGCTTTATATGAGAAGAGGGAAAGATCGCTAGATGCTTATACAATGTAAAATGCCATAGACTTGTGCTAATAACGTTAGCATGTTGTATTGGTGGAAGAAATGTGTCCAGATAAAGACAAATGTTTGTCTGTCAATGCTGCGATTTATAGTGAAGCCAATTTGCGTACTTGTGTTTGAAATTGTCTCTATTAAGCCATGTTTAATGTGTGTTTAATGTGTGTTTTGAATCAACTAAACTTTACAGCACTTAACACAGTCCTCCACCGCTGACTAGTGTTTTGGTGGTGTAACTGCAGAGTGACACAGACACACCACCGCAAAAGTAAAAATAACGTGCAGATTTTTTTTTCTCCCACGACTAATTGATTAGTTGAAGATTATGTACGACCAAGATTTTCTTTAGTTGACTACAGCCATAGAAAACAGACCCCCTCTAGTGAATACAGTGGATAACAACAAACGTACATTGGCCCTATGCTTCGGACTTGTATTGGAATTGCACCTTAATTGTTTATTGTATGACAATACAAGTGGATTTATTACCTAAATATAAGGACACAAATCACCCCAACAGGGAAACACAGTAAAGGTACAGAAATGGACAAGAATAAAACAGCTCCACAACTTAACCCCTTCTCATTAACAATGCAATCTATGTGACTCATTGACCCAACCTGATATTTTTGGAACAATTTATTTCTCTATGATTGTCTGTTTCTTTATTTTGAATTTCATCCTATAACACATTTAAGTCTATAAAAATAAAGTTAAAAACAAGATTTCGCTTGAATTATTTACCAGAGAGAAACACGTTTGTCTGCTGGATTGTATATTGAGGTTGAGGTGTAAATTCGCCTGTCGCTCTCTTTTCTCAGGTGTAACAATACACTGTAGGCAGCTTTGATGACTTGCGACAAGACTTTCCGTGAGCAGAACATTCTGCTGTCTTTATTCTTAAAAGCTGATTACTCATCTGAGAGGAGGAAACATGACATGACAATATGAAACTGACCTATACCTATAATCACAGCGGAAATATCCTTAAGGGCATGATTGCTTTTATACAACAGTAACCTACACATTGTCTGGGAGGTTTTGTCAGCACTGGTGGCACTTACAAAGAAAAAACACACAGAAGTAACTCGATCTGCGAGTAAGGTATACTGGGTTCGTCTTTTGTTCAATGATCTGTTACACACTGTTGAAAGAAACACC
Source organism: Epinephelus lanceolatus (assembly GCF_041903045.1). Classification (NCBI taxonomy): domain Eukaryota; kingdom Metazoa; phylum Chordata; class Actinopteri; order Perciformes; family Serranidae; genus Epinephelus; species Epinephelus lanceolatus. Next base: position 38,239,371 of record NC_135744.1, on the reverse strand, counting down.
TGGGCCAACCACAGCATGCTGTGTGAGTGTATGTATTATTAAACTAGACTTACATCTATTATGTGCAAAACGAAGAGAGATAATTAAATAATACCACAAGTAATTATACAAAAGTCATGAGTATGATGTTTTAAATTAAATGAAAGAAAATGTATGGAACTGATAGGAACAGAAGCTGAGTGACAGGAAACAACACAAACACATTGATCTATCAGTCTTATGTACCTTTTTACTCTTCTTCAGGGTTATTTGGGAGCTGGAGCCTGTATCCCAGCATGCATTAGGCGAAAGGAAAATACTGGCCCAGTTCAATTAAGAGAAAACTAGAGCCATTTTCCCATTTTTATTATAGTATACAGACTTAATTACACAGACAAAATAAAAACTGTTTCTCTTTTTATGCCTGTGTCGTGTTTGTATGTAATCCTTGTTGTAAACAAGTTTCCAGACAGTCCATGTGTATCAGTAACTGCTGTGTAAACTCCTCAGAGGATATTCTGTCCTGGGATTGAAGACACGTCTGTGTGCTGATGATAATTGGCTGTCAGAACCACAATCACTTTGAAAAATGCTCTGTTGGATATTTTTTTCTTTTAGTGAAGCAACTTACTGAGGAGAAGATGCAGTTATAGTCTTTGAAGAGTTTTTAGGAGAGGGCTGGCGTTGACTGAGATACGGCACATTCAACAAATCCACAGGCACACAACTTGTATCCTGCAGCTGTTAAATAATGAGATGCAGCATGTTTTCCCACATGCATGACCCGGTTACTCAAGATAATCCACAGACCTTGTCATGAGCAGTTTAGAGTGAGAACTATTTTTTTGCTTCCAAAGTACACCTGCCAACTGAATCACCGCACAGAAGGAAGCGTGCTATGGATGGGAGGCTTGTGGTGCTGTAACGTTACGTAGCTCAGTGGTGTAAGGTGAGTTAACAGTAGATGCATGCTTTCTTCTGTGCAGTGCAACATATCCTCATACAATTAGTGCCCCACAAATTACATTACATACTTAGCATAAAGTTACTTAGGTTCACTTGGTTTCACATGGTTTTGAACACCAGTCTCCTGGGGGAAAGTCCTATGTTTGTTTGACCCGTCCACCACCTCAGCCTGCCTTGGTGTTTATACAACTTATTTCTTTCCTCCCATCAGTGCGTTGGTCACGTGATCACAACCTACGTGGGTTATACAGAAATTTCTGGCTCATGATAACATGGATTATATACGAATTGTGACGCATTATTTTTCTTAGGCACACATATGTGGTGTGCACGGGGAGGGGCAGGGGGGGCAGTCGCCGCTAAAGTGCCCTCCTGGGAGCCAAAACGCGTGCTAAAGTGCCCTCCTGGGAGCCAAAATGCGCGCTAAAGTGCCCTCCTGGTTGGCAAAACACAACTGCTCTCTTGGGTGGAAAAACACAGTAAACTTCAGAAGACTATTAGGACCAAGAAATACTATGAAACATTACTGTTGCAATGACTTTTATGTTGGGCCCTTTTTTGATCTATATTGAGCCAGAACTATATCTCACAGAACCAGTTTGGATTATCTGGCGCTAATATGGTGTTAAAATGCACTAGAATACAGGAAATGGCATCTACTTAATTGAAAATTTTCTGGGGGAGGACCCCCAAACCCCCCCAGGGATTTATTTCATTCATACATCCATGTCTCTGTGTGTTCTTCACAGTCCAACATTGAATCTATACAGTTCTTGTGGCACTGATGCTAACTACAAACTAACTTGAGTAGTCTGTCTACTTAGTCTGTTTTAAGGCTATATAATGTGCCATTTGTATAACATATAAACATGTCTAAAGTGCCCTCGAAAACACGTGGAACTTAGTGTCCTCTGCAGTGGCGAGAACGCGCTGTACAGTATGTGCCCTTTTTTTTCTTTTCACCCCTGCCCTTCAAAAAGTCTGTGCACACCACTGCATATGAACAGTCCATGAGAACAGCCGGCGGGTGTAGTTCAGTAGTTAGAAAACAGGTCTAACATGATACAGCTCACAACAAGGTCAGTGGATTATCTTGAGTAACCAGGTCATGATTTCTGGAAACAGACATTGCTGTTGAGTTTTTCAAATATATTTTTTTGGCACTTAACGCACCATAAGCCAAGCGCCATCTACTTCTATTATATTTGAGGGGAGGCAGACAAATAATATGTAGTTTTGATTTGGGGATAAACTGTGCCTTCCGAGATTCTTGTCAAAATGTTATGTGTTAATGCATATATGCCAGTATATTGTCAGATTTTTAACTCAAATATCAGTGTCACTACTCTTAAATAACATCTTGGAGAGGCTCTAATACAAGTCTTTTAACAGAAAAATCCCACACACTGCTCTTGCTCAACTTCACAATTCGGGCTGACCATTTAAGCTCAGTGTTGGAAAAAACAGTGTTGAACACGACTGACAAAGGTCCAGGATGACATTAGTCATTAGTTAGTTAGTTAGTAATAAACTGTGAACCTGAGCAATAGGAGCATGCAGGATTTTCTGTTCAAAGTGATATTTTCCAACACACCTGCATCTGAGACAGTTGAATGTGGGAATACCTTGAAACTAGCTTAGCTCTAATATAACTAAAACTTTCAAACTCACTGGTCTTTGCTCTCTGTAACTGTTATTATTCTTCCATGGCCCTTCCTCCTTCTCACCTCACACCCCACCTCCACCCTCCTTTGACTCAACTAACTATTTACAAAGGGTCTCGTACTGGAAGTGCGTCGTCACTTACTGCAGAGCGCCCTGGAACTGAACCAAGAACAACAAAAACAAACCATCTTTCATGTCCACAGGGCCTAGTGTCTCTTTCTTTATTCTTTTTAAGCCAAGCCCTCTGCTGAGTCCATTGTTTGTTGCTTTAAGAGGAACTAGATGACTTATAATTCATCAAGAGCACACAAAACCCCAGTGGCCTCTTGACATTTCAGCCTGCTGTTGTACTGGATGGTTTCAACACCTAACGTGAAAATACCAGTGTGGGGCTGGATGTGTTAGTGGAGTTGATAAGGATCTCCTGGGAGCAGGGAATGAAAAAGAGAGTTCAAGCGCTTGTGTCACGACTATGAGGATCTGCTAGTGTGTGTATGTTGTCACTGTGCATGTGTGTGTGTGTGTGTGTGTAGGACAGTATATCAGATTGTAACAGATAGAATTGTTCAAGCCCCCCGAGCAGAGTCGCCCACCTCCTTCCTCTGTCGTTTGCTGGACGTCCTGAAACTAATGTGGATTTCACGGTTTCACAGTGGTGGATGTCAGCTGCCAACAGTTTATCCAAACAGTTTTCTGCTTTCTATTGATTTTTCAACAATGTGTCAGATTAACTGGCTGCCAGCACAAAAGGCTGTTAAATGGATGCCTTGACATTTTGAATTTTCGTCTGTCATTTTTTCTTTGCCAGCCACTTGTCACATCGTGGAGGAAGCTACTATCTGCCTCGTGTCTTTTGGACTACGACAAAGCTTATTAGCATTCCTCATTGAGCATGTGTGTTTGCTAGAAAGCTAATGAACTAGCCAATGCGAAGACAGTTAGCTGTAAGAATAATATGATTGCAGGAGATGAGTTTTACTTTAATTTCTGTCTTTGGGTTCAGGAAAGATAAGGGATGCACTGGTGAAACTTAAGAGTGTCACACATAATGACAAACTTTTGGGGAGGAGAGAAAAAAATCTTTTATATCACTTTATAATACAGCTCATGATTTACAGTGTTATTTTGTTGTATGACTCAGGTACCAATAAAGCACGTGGAAACAGACAACCGTTTCGCTTTTCTTCCTGTAGCATTTACAAGTGGTGTTATTGTTGGCACCGCTGTCGCAAAGATAACCAAATCACTCTCTGTCTTCCTCAGTGCCCAGCACCAACAACACAGGACACACCCTGTTTTGTTTTCCACAGTTTCTTCCGTTGGTCCACCACCTGCCATTTCTGCCACTGGTGATAGTAGCCTCAAAGAACTTACACTTACACTTGTTGGTAACTGAGGATAGCTCATGGATGTATAAAGGAGCATTCTGCTAACAAGAATAGGCATATAAGTCATTTTGTAAGAGTTGTGATGCTTAAAAAATATTTTCCACTAATTTACAGACATTTCTTTCACAATGTTAGTCTATGGGAGAAAGTCTTTTTGGCCTCATGGCATCATGTGACTGACCTGGACGTTGTAATTCCACATCTGGCCACGATGTAAAACTGGCCTCAAAGCCTACCACTGTTCCTGGGGGTTTGGGATGGCTGCCAGTAGCTTACTATATGGTATGCCAGAAAAAGATTTAGTATGTCCCAATACATTGTATGTCAAATGCAGTATGCCAGAAATACCAGGAAGTTCTACTGTATCCAGTCCAGTTTTGCAGTATGCAAGCCAACATGCTTTTCTGGCTATTCAGACCCTCAATCCCCTGCGCAGTGGACGATACATCACATTGACTGAGCAGCAAACAGATGACAGCTTGACAGCTCATTGATAGCTGATTGACAGCTGTCAGAAGCCAATGTGATGGATGACAGAGCAGTAACAATGATAGGAATATTATTTAAGGCAATAAAATAATTATAAATATTACAAACAACAAAAGGACATAACTATAAAAAAAATGACGGAGAAATGTATAATTTCACTGTTGCAAAGATAATATGTTAGAATCTACAATCTATGCAGTTATAACTTGAGAGTTAAACTACATACTTTGCAAAGTAACAACATCAGAGTTCTTGATCTCCATCTCTGGCGAACTCAGTAAGCAGCGCTTGTTTTATCTCTAAGGTAACGGATAGAAAAGCAAGAGGGTCAAAGATCAGAGCGTAATGTTATGAGAAAGTAGTATGCCTAGATGGTGTACAAACTGCATGCAACAGCACATAATTTTTAAGGGCAGCTGCAGCACCTACTAAAAGTAAAAGGTAAAAGTATGTAATTCAGATTGCACCAATAAGTTCTATCCTCTAACTGCTTTGGTTGCACATGGGTTGATGCACCTTGTAAATTGAGCCTATTTGGGAGATGGTATCCAGTGGCAGACAGAGTTGTGTATTGCTTATAGGGAACCAATCTAAACGCAGATGATGTCATTATTCTATAGCCATTTAGTTGTGAAATCAACATTTACCTCACAATGACAAGTTAAAGCAAAACAACTTGTCTATTTCCACTTAGACAAGACAACGGGGGACAAGGCAGTAACAGTTGGTCATTGAGAAAAAAATTACACAGTACATTATTTTATTATTTATTTATTTTTATTATTATTATTATTTCTTACATTATTAATTAATTGCTCAATAGCTTCCGCAGAATACCAGTACCATGATTTTTCAGTACTGTACCCTGGTATTCTGCGGAAGCTATTGAGTAATTATGTATAGTTATCATATATTACCAAAGCAGGTGTGGATTATAAGCAAGCAGCAACCTCCAGGGATGATGAGGAAGCCAATGCACAAGTGCCAAAAACTGCAGTTCGTTGAATGGCCACTTGAGGCAGGCTCCAAAAGCGAGTCAATCCCCATAGTCCCCCATGTTAAAATGCTCAACTTTACAGCAGAAATAAACCAAAGTAGCGTAGCTTGTTAGCCTTAGCTAACGTAGCAGCTTCAAGCGAGGTGGGCGTGTTTAAGCAACCAGGCTTCATTTGGCCCACGTCTTTGCCCATTTTTGATTGGTCGGGAGTTGGGCAGAGTCAGGCACTGCCAAGATGGCGACGTCCAGAGCCGCCTACTTTGAGCTTCAAACAGAAACCAATGGGTGACGTCACGGTGACTACGTCCATATTTTTATACAGTCTATGATTATAAGACAATGGGCCCCAGAAATGCAAAGGGCCCTCTACTACATAGGAGCAACACACATACTTTGTGGTGGTTTTTTCGTCATGCCTGTGAGGTAATTGTCTCTTTTTTTGTTGTTTTGTGTCTCTTTGCACCTGTGGTCATTTTGAGTCCTTTCCTGGTGCTGTGTGTTTATTTGACATGAAACTGTGCAAGTGAAGGTCAGGGGACCCCTGACACTTGGGGCCCCTGGGCCTTTGTCTGTTAAGCCCATTTAATAATCCATCCATGCCCCAAAGGTACCCAATATTTACAAAAATAAATAATTATCAGTCATATTTCTTCATTTCTCTAAAACGGCCAATTGTTACTTCCTTGTTCCTCATAGTTTTGCTCCTCTGCACCTTTATCAGTAGGAACTGATACAGGTATCTTATTGGTAGCTCATTCATTCAACACAGTCACACTGTAAATCACGAGCTGCATTATAAAGTCAAAAATCTCACTGAAACTAAAAAAGCCTCAGTGGGTGAAGTGTCAGAGAAAAGTGGCTATGTGGGAAGTAGATATGTTCTTTCCAACTTAAATCTGAGTATTCATCATCTTCAAAGCTTCTTTAACTGACTCAAATAGTCTTCAGTTATCAGCCTGTGATCCTGGCAGATTTCTCTCATGTGTTTCTGCCATTTCAGTCAGTCAGTTTTAAATCTCTGCACAGTGGGGGTGATGGATCAGACTGAGTGAAAGCTGCCCTTGAGTAAATGAATGAACCTGCAAAATTACTTCTTCCACACTTCAGAGAAGACATGAATCCCCTAAACTGTTTAGACCTAAACAAGAACAACTAAACATAAACAGCAGCAACAAAATACAGATTACTCCTCGGGTCCAGGTTTTCCTGAAGATGATCCAAGTCAGACTGAAATGTTGCTGTTAAATTTTGTGAGTGCTATTTTTAATTTCATACAGCCAAAACTATGTGGTGGTACTGACTCCCCAGATTTCAGCTGGTCAAGATAAAGGAAATGGTGGCTCTACTGGGGCATCTACCCATCCTTCTTTATCACCAGCATCCTCTTCCCAGCCAGTACGTGCACCTCCTGCACAACTGCAGGCGTGTCCAAGCTTACATTTACAGAAGGCTTAGTTTTCACTTCAGCAAGCAAAGGTTCAAATATATTTATATATGGAGGTAGGGGTTAAATGGGTTTCAATGAAAACAAACCACTAAACAAAATCACATAATAAAGCCTGCAGACGTTAGGATATTAGGCAACCAAAAGCTCATGCACAAACACACTAGGGACTGCTCTGATGCAGGTGACCTTGTGGAAACATGTTCTGTAATATTCCCTCCACCTAGGTTTCAGAATGCACAAAATAACCTTCAAACAGGACAACAAAAGATAGCAAACATGTCTCAAAGGGGCATACAGATCAGGGGCCGTATTCACAAACATCCTGAGAATACTCCCAGAAAGCTCCTAACTTTGTCGAATTGTTTTTTAGTAAGGAGTCCTAGCTTAGGAATGATTTAGGAAAGTTCTCAGGGCAACTCTGAGCGAGGAAGGGATAGAAGTGTCTATCTTGGTGAGGAGGTGTGGTTGACCCCATTGCTAGGTATGACACACTCCTTTAAAAGATGTGATTGGTTGTCACAGACACGCCCTTTTGTGAGCCTGCAAGGTGTGGACACCCAGTGAAAATGAAATGAACTGCTGACTGTGAAAGTGTTGTCATTGTTAGTGTGATCACTCTGCTGATGGAAGGTTGAGACAGACCCAAGTCACCACTGCTGCACTGTTGCATTTTTCCAGTTTTCCAAATATCTTGTGGTCATTTTTTTTCCTAGCAAATCTGCACGATCTACTCTGTAGCATTTCATTTGCTGTCATTTGTATGCCTCTTAAAAGTCTCCTCCCTGCCCCTAACAGTTTTTCACGTCACAATTCTAAGAATTTGCTTATAATTTTGTCACTAGGAGCAACTCTTAGCACTAGGAAGATTTGTGAATACAGCCCCAGAGTTTGTGGGTGACAATATCTGCTAACATGAGGTCTGCATTAAATTGAGTAAGGACCAGAATGCCCTGGTTGTGCATTTTTTCCACCTCTCTTGAGACCTATGAAAGGGTGTCATCACACTCTGAGAGGCCGTTTACACGTACACGGTGATTTTGATAAACGGAGACATCTTCCTTCGTTTGTGCCCTTCGTTTACACACAAACGGAGATTTCTCCTCTGAAAACGAGTCTTTCTAAAAACTCCGGCCAGAGTGGAGATTTTGGAAAACTCCGGTTGCGCGTTTGCATGTAAACTGAGATAAACGGAGATAAACGGAGTTATAGGCAGCCGACGTCACAACATGCGCCGGAAGTTGCGCCTGTGTCAAAAGTGCGACCTATGTTGCTATGGTGACAACGGATACATGGAAGGCTTGAGCCTCTCGTTACACTGCCACCTACAGGTTTGGCATGCTCTTGTGTATATATACACGGGTAAGTGTAAACGAAGATCTTTTTGAAAACGGAGATGGTGAAATGTCCGTTTATGAAAATAGCCGGCGACGTGTAAACCGCCTCTGATTGGCCCAGAGGGGAAATGCACCAAGCTGCTCTCAATTCTTACTGAAGAGTCAATCCCCACACTCTGTGCAACAGGTGATCTGAATAACCATTCAATCAACTCAGGGACAATGTGACATTCAGCTAAAATCAAGAGGGAAAAGCAGCAAATTCAAAACAATAAAGAACTGCTACAACTAGAGATAAGGGATTCTTATTAGTGAACAGACACTTTTGGATAATTAATTTTTGCAAGTGGTAACTGTTTGTGATTGTTGTGTAGCCCTAATGCACGCTACTAGTTACTAGTTATGAAACACACACACGTACACACACCATGTACGTATATAGGCATATGGGTATATACTTTTACCAACAATGTTTTACTGCTGCTGTCATGTTTGAAAGGCACAACTGCTCATTTGGCTTGCAGATGAGCTCAGCTTGTCAGTTGTGACAGATTGTGTGCCTCATCCTGTCACATTATCCAATAGAGACTTGACTTTGGACAACATCAACATACATATTACCCAGCAATCTTCATTGCACATACCTAAATACCAAGGAAATAATAAATTATCTATTTAGTTTACGTAGAATAAGCATATCATTTTGTCATTGATTGCTACTGACTATTTAAAAAAGAAGAAAATTGCTAATGGCACATATTATATAATTAACATTGTTTAAACACAGGCATTTTTCCGAGGTGGCAATCTGAATCAATCACAAGGGCCCGTTCTCCACCCAACACATTGTTGGAGGGCCTGCTCTCTCCATGGCTGCCCCACCCTTCAGGTCCCATTGCAACTGCACTGCCTGCACTGTCTATATTTACACCCCTGTGCCTGCCATCCAAATATGCTTTTAAAAGTTCCTTATCAGTGTGTTTTCCAAAACACTGACACAACACAGAACATTTCTGGCAGCATCTGACTGATTGGGAGCAGGTTCTAGAGACTCAAGAGTCCTCTGGACTACATTTAACTTCTCTCTGATTTGGGAGCTAGTTTTAGTCCTAAATGTTTTGACTTTTAGATCAACAAGATAAAGCTATTCGAGTTAACATTGGCACGAACTTTATTTTTAATGAATTTCTCAGTTAGGAGCCATTTATAGCCTAAGGACAGTTTGTGGATATAACCCCAGGACATTACAAAACAGATTTAATGTGAGTCCAGTGTTTTGTGGATGAAGAGCTTGATTGCTGCTCGAGGAGACAGTTCAGTTTGCCTGTCTTCACTTCCTGTATGGAGAGAAATGTTCATACCAGACACCAGAGAATGTGTATTATCACAATTAGTGTGAAAGATGTGATGCTTTTCTGTGCTTCATCCTTACTTGAAGATTTAGGTCTGATAGCACAGGTGCATTTTAACATAAAAATCTTGCCTACCACAGCTTAAATAACTGCTGCTGGTAAAAACACCAGGCACTGTGGCAGGTGCATGGAAAAGTTCACCTGACTCCCTCATGGCACCCTCAGCTCTGAAACTTCATCCTGCTGTTTCCCAAACACCATCTGAGGGTGTGAGACTGGATGGCAGACACAGGAAATAAAACCCTGATTTTATTAAAGAGAAAATGGTACCCAGCGCTCCTTTTTGAGGTCCCTGAAGTTGTGGTGGGATAGGTTAGTAGTATAAATATACAGCAGATTGAGCCAGTTAAGCCCTCGCAATAGGCTGAAAAAATAACATTTAGATTGCAAAACAAAATGATTTTCAAAATGGCCCCATGGGGAAAGAATGAAAATGAGAGCTTTGTGAGGAAAGCCAGGTGCATGAAGTCCCTCCAGGTGCTTTTCGCTTTGTGCTGCTAAATTGATTTCCATTATTATGAATATGTCTGTTTGTTTAGCTTGTTTCCAGGCTGTGTTTGTGTGAATCAGATAGATGAGAGAGTTGAGTATCCAATGGACGGTTTTAGATTAGAAGGCAGACATGGCAGTGAGATGGAAAATAGCAGAAGGACATGGTCAGATGATGATGCAGGAAAAAAAACAGTCAGTAAAAAAGAGATCTAAAACAGAAAATGTTGAGAAGTTGATTCATCGACCCTTGCCTCTCATCTCCAAGGCCCTGAAATAAATCCACAAGGACAGAGCCTGTATTTACTATGCCTTCATTAAGTATTTAAAGTCCCTGTCTTTCCCCTGCATTTTATGAAGCTACAGCATGAACTCAAAAATAATTCAAAATGTAACTACTTACTTTAAATATCATGTAATGAGAACATATTAGCACATATAGCACACAAATATTAAGTTGGAATAGTGTAATGGATGGGAAAAAAGTGCATCGTGGAGTAATTTGTGCTCTTAAATTAAAAATCATCTTCTTCTTGCGTGCACCCTTCACACTGAGTCACGATCACGATGCTACAATGTTATCTTGGACTGTGACGTCAACATAACGCTCTTTGAAATCCCTGAAATGTATTTTACAGGATAACAGTGTCACAGTTTTGCATTCCTGGTCACTGCTCTTTTCTGCATGCACAGTCACTCAGGCCTCAGTCAGTAATTTTCCGCTCATCTTGCCACTTTGCTAGTCCTACCTGGCAACCAATCACCTGTCTATACTTTTCCCGCTCCTGCCTGTCCACCACGGTCACCTCATCGAGCCAACACAGTTTACCTGTTCCTCATTACTCTCAGCCGGTACATATACCCCAGCTTCTTATTGGCAGATTGTTCTTCACCACTCTTTTTACTCTTTTACTTACCTGCTTGACCTGATTACCGGTAAATGCATCAGCTTTCTGTCCCCGCTCATTAGACCTGCTTCGCGTCCTTGGTTCCTGTTTGCCCGTGGCTGCTTCACGTTTTCATCCGACGACAACAATGCAACAGTTTGACTATTCCAATCAGCTTACCTGTGGTTTCTTGAGGTTCAGAAATCTTCACCGTGTCACCACACTCACCATTGTGTGTGCGTCCTGTGAGTATTTACCTGCTGGCTACTTGACCTTCCACCTGGCCACGACCTGCCCTCTGTCTGCCTTCTGGTTCGCCTGCTCCTCCACCGTATCATTGCCTGTTACTCAACTGAACTGTGTTTCCTGTTGGGCTAACATCACCGCTCACTCACCTGCCTCCCAGCCTAGTTTGGCTGCCAAGGACTTTGTGAAGAGACTGTTGGAGTGTGGAACTGTATTGTGTGCTGCCCTGTACCTGCTGAATTGCAACAGTAAAAGTCATTTCTAACTGCTCCTGCTCTCCTTTGTGCTGCACTTGTGTCCAAATACTACTGGAGGTCATCTAGTTCATACAAACTGAGCTTCAAGAATATTTTCTTCTTTGCCCGGTGATTTTATTTTTCTTGATTTATTTTTTTCATGGTAGAAACTGCCGCTTCAAACTTGGCTGACTGAATGTGCCAAATCAGGAGCACGAATGAGTAACTTTTGTGCACTAGTCATGAATTTAAGAGCACAAAGTATTATATCATCATGAACCATAAGGCCCTGACATACCAAACCGACATCAAAGAACTAGCAGCGACAAAAGCCAACTGTTGCGTGGCCTCATGTTGCTTGTGTCTTTGCCAGAGAGTTGCACATGAACACATGGCAAAGACTACAGTCAACAGCCAACTAGCATGTACGCTCTGCCCCTGCGTGAGAGGAAAACACTCTCCAGCTCAACACTGACCAATGGCCAACTGTCGGCTTGGTGTGTCAGGGCCTTTAATTTGCGAACACGTGTTAAGACAATCTCAGCACAACCCTGTCTCTTAGAAAATGTTTGCATGTCACCGAACTGCTTTCTTAATTATGTTGTTGTGGCAACGTAATCGCTGCCTGGATTTTGTTCAGAGACGTTTCTTTCAGGTAACAAAACACTACGTTCATGTGCCCAATAAGCTTCAGAAGAAAGTGGTTGGAGAGTAGGGTGGGTGTACAAAGTGCAGGACCTTGACACCAGACCCAGGTTCATGCCCTAACTCCTGTCTTAGATATGGGCAACAAAAGAACTTTGGTTTAGGTTAGGGAAAGATTGTGGTGTAAGTTAAATGTTCATAAAAAAGGAAATAAATCTACCCACTATGAGTGGATACTGTGTTTTAGGATTGCCTATTTTGGTGTAAAGCAACTGAAATAGATTGTCATTGATCATTTTGCTGCTACGTTAAGTATCAACGTTTAAGCAACTTGCCAGATAAATTTGTTAGCAACATTCCCTCATTATGTTAAAAGACAACTTAACTTGCTCAGTATTACATTTGTATAAAAAATGTATTTGCTGTGTCAGATTAGTTGTATACAAAGGTTATTTCTAGGAGACGGGACTGCTCAGTTGCCTAGTTGCACATCCAGCAATTACGGAGCAACATTAGTGTTCATTTGGAGTCATGGCTCTGTCCACCCTTCAAATGTAAGTCTAATATTCACTCTCTTTCTGGATTTGGTCTCAACAAACAAAGGGAAATATCTTGCCCTTTAGCTGCTAAATGCTTAGTAATGTTCTCCAGCCATTTGCAGACTTTGTGTTCCGCTGTTTGGCACATTTAGCACAGATTTTTCATTGAAAACAGCATCTTTGTACAACTGGAAACAATGCTGATGAAAGCAGCCAGAGTGAACCAGAAACACTGGCGTTAAGCAAAACCCAAATAATGAGCTGAAAGATGCTACAACATGCCATGGAGCAGAGATAATTCTCTGTGGGTTTGTCGCTGTGAAAGACCCATCTCACATTACACAGTCATTTGGTCCATTGTTATTAAATATTAATGACTGATACAGCTTTAAAGTGATTAAAGTGTAAGATGACACTGTCACAGCAACTTTTCCTCAACTCCTTTTGGAAACATCTGCATCAGCTTGGCACATTTGGATTTTGCCGATATGGCTCGATCTTCGAGTCATTCCACAGATTTTGTCTGGGATTCAAATCTGGGCTTTGAGGCTGCTGAAGGACTTTCACATTCTTGTTGTGAAGCCACTCCAACATTGATTTGGCAGCATGTTTGAGTCCTGTTGGAGGAGAAATTTGTTGGCCCTGCTCTTAGGCCTTTGGCACCTAGAAACTTGCTCTCCTCGAGATTTGCCTGTGTTTGGATCCCTGCATTGTTCCTCTGGACGTCTGGCAAAGTCTCCCTGTCCTCCCTGGCCAAGTCTGAAGCTGCACCATCGCGCTCCGAGGTATGGATGGTGTTAGAGGGTTGATAAACTCTGCCCAGTTCCAGCAGACACTTTGCATCAGCTGCTTTTTGAATTTTGTTTCATCAGACTGCAAATCTTTTGCATCATGCTCTAAGTCTTTCACACGTCTTTTGACAAACTCCAGGCTGCTGCCATGTGTTGTTTCAGGAGAGGCTGACTTCTGAATTTATTTGAAGGCCTGTGTTGACAGTTTCTGTTCTGGCAAGTTTTTCTATCATGATTGAAGAACACTGGAGTTTTGTCAGAGTGGTCTTGGGATTCTTGGCTGCATTTCTGATCAAGGTCTTTCTTGGCAGGTAAATCCATTTGGTCAGAAACCAGCTTTAGGAGGAATCCTGGTCCTTAGAGATGGAGTCTGCTGTTAACTTTTTTTTAATAGTCTTGATAAAAAGTTTCTTTATAGTGATTTCATTACAGAGCTAAAACATCAGTTGACCTCAGTGGTGGGTAGAGTACTGAAATGAAACGAAAATGACTCAAGTAAAAGTCACAATTACCCCTTCAAAAACTTACTCAAATAAAAGTAAAAAAAAGTATCTGGTTAATAAATTACGGTACAGTGCAAAATAATGAAAAATACAGCACTTGTTTTGATGAGCAGGTCAGCTAATCAAATGAATAAGGATTGCCTACACAACTGAGAGATAAACTGTCTCCTACTTTGTCTTTATCTTTTCCTTTCTGCCCCTCTCTTCCTTATCATAACATCAAAGATTAACATTGCACATAAAAAATTAACTTGATGTAGGCAGGGCAGGCTGAAGGGGTGCTCCTCTGTGCTCTTCCCCCTACACTCAATCCTATTTAGAACAGACTTGTTGTACAAAGGTATAAATGGCAATTTATAGTATTTATAGTAGTTATAGTGTAGTAAAGTAAAAAGCAGATTATTGGCTCAAAAAAATCCTCGACTAAAGAGCAGAAGTACAGTTTAAAAAAAGAACATGAAAAGTACTTATTCCTTAAAAAGTATACTTTTTTTTAGTCATGTGCATTACTTGCAACACGTTAATACCAACCCTTGTTGATCTACAGAAAAGTCGTCGCCAGCCATTTTAATAATTGATTAATCATTTGTCTTTTTTTTTTGGCAGTGCCACAAATCGACTGGTTCTGACTGCACTAATGAGAACGTGTTCAATATTTATTGGTTGTCTTTGTCCTCTGTGTGCAGTAAATTGTCTTTGGGTTTTGAACTCTTGGTCAGACAACACCAATTTGAAGATGTGACTTTGAATTTAGCTGACTTTGGTGTTTTCCTCACTTTCCCTTCATCACCTCCACGAGGCTTATAAGTTTTAGTAAAATATATATTGGATGGACTTACATGAAATGCCTCGATCCACTGCATGGTTCAGCTCAACTCGACTCACTCACTTTTGATTCAGGTGCTTTTCTCAATTTCGTTGTCCACTACAGATAGGCCTAGTACTTGGTCTGTGTAGGCAGGACTCGTGGTAGCAACTCACTGTGAAACTGCTGTGACATCATCTTCAATGTGACACAGCATCCAGATCTCGCTGGATCCTTTCATTGCCAGCAACACAGAGAAATGTCTGCACTTTGTCTATTCACCACATTGTGCGTTTAAAACATCTGGGTCAAGTGAATAAATAAATGGCGGTCGCTACTGACAGCTCTGTCTGACCAGTCAGTGGTCTGCAGTGTTTTAACTCGACTTTTTAGTATTGGCTCAGCTCACATGGAGTCTCAACCAAAGTGATACCGAAAACGTACTAGGCATTATCCACAACTTTTACCAATGGAAATACAAAAAAGTACGGTGAGCTGAGTCAAGTTGAGTGGTACCATGCAGCAGGCATTTTCACAGTGCCCAGAAGATCAATCCTAATGATTATAGCGATCCCCTGATTTTTCCTCTAGCACCTCCAGCAGGTGACTATCTAACTATCTATTGAAGGATTGGCACCAAATTGTACAGTCATGGTTCCCAGAGGATGAATCCTTGATCATCCCCATGAGGTTCACATTTGAGGTTTTGAGTAAAAGGTCTCGACAATGACAAATTACTGTAAGTTTTTAAGTTCTAAAAAATATGAAACAGGTTTAGTATTGTAGATGATTAAAATAAATAAGTAAATGTGGCCTCAACATTTCCAAATGCAAAAAATGTTTAAAAGAAATACTTTCAGAGGGCACAGGAAAAGATCACCGTACACAAATACATACAAATTTATGAGTCACAAAATGTCAAAGTTTTCTGCTAACCCAAAACCATTAAGACATTATCTAAAAATTATAAAAGGGTTGGTCATTAAGATAATTCAGATCGGTTTATGAATATACTATATATGTTAACTCAGGGCTAAAAAGGTCATTTTGTCAATTTAAATGATTTTTCTTTCTTTGTAAATCCATTAGAAAAACACCAGTGAGAGGTCAGTTTGTGTGATGAACAGAGAGGCAGAGAGTTTTGTGTACACAGAAAGCACTGCTTTATTGACTGCACTGGACTGGACTGGATTGGTCTGGACTGGATCAGATGGGACTGGGACTCCATCAGATGAGGGTGGGAGTTGAAGGGGGCGGGGTCAGAGTTGGGTGAGGAAGGGGGCCAGACAGGTTGGGGGTGGGATCATAGTGGGATGCAGCCATCATTAAGGCAACACAAACAGCATGCAGATACAGTCACAGGAAACATCGTCATCATCATCATATTGCTTTTCAAAGTCTCGCTTAAAACATCGAAATTGTACAAAAAGGAAGAAAATAGGTTTTTCGCACTAATGAAAAATACAGTTTTTGATTTTTCCCTCCTACAAAGAAGATTCTAATACAAGAAAATAAATATAGCAAAAAAAGCCAAAAAATAATTTAAAATAGCTCTTCTTTTTCATATATGTTCAATAGTTCTCTTTGCTATTAACAAATGGCACAACATTCTTTGAAACAAAGAATACAGAAGGATAAACTCCTGCAACATTCATATTATTGTATTGAAGAACCGATGCAGAGTGGAGGAGAAACTGGACACCACAGCAGAGATTTTAACACCTTTATAAGGACAAATAAGACATGAGGAGGAGGAGGAGGAGGAAGAGGAGGAGGAGAAAAAGCCTGTGTCCATCTCTGCTTTGATTAATATCAAATTCAAATAGTGCCTAAATATGACCGGTATGATGCAAAACAGTCCCATGTTGCAGAATGATACCCAATATTATTTGAGAATGTCATCAGAGAGCAGAGAGAAGGGAGAAACTGTTCAAAGATCAATTAACCTTATGCAAACACATGAGGGCGAACTAAGTGCTTAAAATAACTAACATAAAAATTAGATATTCATAAGTGTGTACGGGAGACAGTATTGAAGAGAAGTTGCTGCAACGAAAAGTTGCTGAAATTTTGCATACCAAAACTCTGTATTCTTGTTTCATAATGTGTTTCAAACCTGAGGGAGAAAACTTTGTGATTCGCAGGTCAGGAGAGGGGAGCGAGATTTTTTTGTTATTAATGAGAGTCAGAAACTGCCTGCTCTGCACTGAGGAGGGATACTGAGAAAAGGAGGAGAAAGTGAATAAAAGTAGAGAGACATGTGGAGCAGAGGGTGAGACAGAAAATGCAACCCAAAGTTAAAGAGCAAGTACGAGAAAGAGAAACTGATTATGAAGGAGGAGAGGAGAAAGAGATGGAAATGCTTCAGAGCACATCCACAAAAATCTGTTTTGGCTCTGTGTCCACACCAAGCCGGTGTTTTTCTAAACAGAAAACAAAGATTTTTCGACAGCTGTCACCAGAGTGGATACATGCCAGCATCGTGTTACACTGTACATGATAAGTACTTTTGGAAAAACATGATGTAACCGCGGTCTGAGTGGCAGCAAAGTTAAGACTTTCTGTCACTTCTAACCCTCTCTGTGATCACTCATTTTAGATGTTAACATACAATCACACAATAAACATGTTGTCATCAAGCTGCATGTGCAAATGTGTCTGAATGTGATGTCTGCTCTGCTGTAAAAACTGACTTATTTAGACTTCTAGAGGCAACTTTTGAAGGTTTGGTCAGACTTGAGATGGAATCGCTGTGTGTAATCTCAGCTCTCATTCAGCAGCTTTGCTGCTGCAGCGATACTTTCTCTGTCTGAAGTCTCTGCCATGTAAAAGCTGATTAGAAATGAGTTTTGTGTCTACAAGGCCTTGAAATTGGCTTTCTCTAGCAGAAATCTAACTGGGAAAATCATGTTTCTCGAATCTCCTTCTCCGACTACAGAAACATGACGTTCAACAAATCTGTTCACTGTTTAAAGCCAACTGAAAGATGGCTGCTTATATGCATGTAAACAAACATAATTTTATTTAAAAGGCTCAATATTACAATCACACATTTGCTTCAAATTTGCAAATCATTACGTACACCTAACTAGCTAAAAATGGCGTTTTATGTGTATAAAACTGGCAACTGTTTGTTAAATGAGAACAACTAAGATGAAAATTTTGCTGTAATAAAACTCAAAATATGTGGTCAGAGAAAGTACAAGGGGACACAACAGATGTTTAACCGGCTGAGTGACCAGAAACTGAAATAGGATGAAGAGGAAGTTTTCCTTTTGTTCAGCCATTTCAGTGTAGATGGAGATCTTTATGAACACACACCTGAAAATGCTAGTGTGGACTCATGTTTCTTTCTTTCTTCATAAATGGTTTTCAAAATTAGCTGGCTTAGTGTGGACACAGATTGTTAGGGAGAGAACATACACACCTGTCTGCATACACACAGCCTGTATTATCAGAAGAACACACACACAGACACACACATGTACAGAGGGTTTGCGCTTTCCTCAATTTATGCTATCAAAACACATTTTCCTTTCCTGCATGTATTTAAGATCAGGCAGTGGAGGCAAACAGAAATACTTATTTGCCTCAGAGGAAGAAGATAAACATTTGTTCTGTGTGTATGTGACAGAGAAAAAAAGTCAGATTACAAAAGCAGTGAAGAACAGGGATGAACAAAATAAAATAACGGAAATCAGGAGAAAGAAATAAAGCAGAGACAAACACAGCAGCGAAATTACGAGTGGGAGAAAGAGCAGAGGCAGACAGACAGTACAGAGGGCCTCTTAACAAATGTTCTAAACCTTCATCTTAAATCTAGAGTGCGTTGAGACGTGAGTTATTCAGATTACATTTACACCTGGAAGAGTCTCTGGTGCCTGAACTGAAATCATTCTTCTTCTCATGAAACAGATTCCTACCAACGTTCTCTTGTTATACGTCTGTATGGCTCCTGGCTGAACCTAAATTTAATGTTACAAATGTTGCTTTGATCATAAGTGTGAGACGGTAGCTTCGGCCAAATAGATCTGGAGTGTGTTTGGTTGCATTCACACCTCCAATTTGTTTGCAATGATATATGTGTGAGCAGAGTCTGAACCTCCCAGGAGCCTAATGGTGAAACCAGATGTAACGGGAGGCTGAATAAATTGCGAAGATTGCGGGGGAGGAACCATAAAAGGGTTCTGAGGACATGTTTCCACCCAGGTCTTGAGTTAAATTAAGAAAAATGACATATAAAATTGATTCAGTTCCAGGACTGAATTGTTATTGGCCAAATGTTTCAATGCAAATGTATATAACCATAGTTGGTGATTATAGACAGATTAGGTGCAAAAAATCAAAAGCTGGTATATAATAAAATTGATCAGGACATTTAAAGAACACAGCTGGTGATATAGATTTTTTTGTTGTTGTTAAACCAACAAATCCAGTGAAAAGACCAATCCATCCTCCGTGTCTTCAACCCTCAACACTTGCCTACAAATTGGTCAGTTAGGCTTCAGTAAAGTACTTAAACAGCTGAGCACTGTTGCTTTTAGTGAACATTAATCAAAATGAATTAAATAACAGATTTGTTGGGGACTATTTTCAGCTGCGGATGAATAGACATTTGACAACACTCTCTCATATTTGAACAACAGCACAGGTTGATTTCCACTGACTGCAAAACGATTTGTATAATTGGCTCCAAAACTACATATATTACCATTCTAGCAGTCGCAGTTTGAAGCACGTCCTTAACAGTGTTAAACAGTCGCAGTTCCGCTCCAAAACTACCTGGTTAGGTTTAGAATAAAAACATCCCGGAGAATCATAGTAAGAGGGGGGGTGGTGGGTTTACACACACTGTAGATACGCATGGTGTGGCTCGTGGGGCCTGGCCCTCCTGGGCTGAGGGTTGGAGCCAGGGAGCCCATTTACATCATGGTAGTGTGGCTGGGTTCCCGGTGTCTGGGGGGTCCCGTGGCCCTGTGGTGGGTGGGCCGGGTGGCACCCTGGGGGCTCTGTGGGTTCCTGCCGCGGGGTGGTGGCGGCAGCGGCGGTCCGCGTCGGGCGGTGGGTGGGCGGGCCCTCCTGCCCCACCTGTCTGGGGTGTGTCTCTGGCTCTCTGGGGGTGCCGGCCATTGCCGCCCCGGGTCCTTGGGCCTGCGTGGTGTCCTGCGGCCTCTGCGGCTCCCTGGTCTTGGGGTCTGGGCACTCCTGCGGTCTTGGGGTGCCATACCGCCCCCCTTCCCCCGCAGGGCTGGCCCTGGACCCTGGTGATGGTTTTCATAAACGCATTGGGAGGGTTCAAATACACACATGCATGTTCGACACTTCAGCTCCGTGACGCATCGCAAAGAACCGATGGGATCACTCCAAAGGGGCCCACTTGCTTCTCAAACCTACCACACCGCGCTGGCAACTCTTCTCCACTATCGGGCTTTCCTCCTCCACCAAGACTCTCACATTTTTGGTGTTCAGTATAGACTTCTCTTTTGTTTTTGTTTTTCAGTACAGTATAGTAGACATGTATATGTTTATTTTTGATAATCTGCATGGAGCACAACCACCTCAAGGCCACAATACATCAGCTACACTGCCTGTTTCTCCCCTGTTTTTTTTTGTTTGTTTGTTTATTTGTTTGTTTTTCCTCCTTCTTCTCCGTATGCACTGTTACTATATAACTCAGGACTTAAGCACCTGCCCCCTCCCCCTTGCTTGTTTCCTTACTTTCCCCTTGACACACTTTGGTGTATCACGGCCCTCTCTGACTCATATTAGGAAGTTTTTCCAATAAAGGCTGATAGGCTAGTCTCCAGGGAGGGTGGGTGACGGTCAAAACCACGCATTATGGGTATAAAATACTTGACTGCAAGATTAACAGTGCCTCAATCTTCACAAGAAGCTTACACCCTTTTGTGGCGCTAAGCTACGAAGACCAATGCAGACAAGTAGGAAAAAAAAAAAAGAATAAAAACATCCCGCTTTAGAATCAAAAAAGCACTTTTGTCTTTAACGTAACATGACATACGTGACGAACAACACATCACATACGTCACTAGCAAAGTATGCTACACAAACTAGCATACTAGATTAAGTTGTTATTAATAGATGTCACCGATGACTTTGAGCCACAAACACCAGTCCCCTGGGTGACAGTCCTGTGTTTGCTTGACCTGCCCATTCTCACTCAGAAGTCGTCAAAACCTTGCGCTTGGGCAGTGACTTGCATCATCAGACACCAACGAAAAAAGACATCATTTAATGTCTGCATGATACATGGCTGGTCGCCGTTATAGTTCAATGGCGCCCAGCGGCGTCAGGGGGAAATGCAGAGGGGCTAGAATGATAGTTAAGGCGGAGGAAGCCTCTTGTAATAACTGCTATGGCCACTACTGCCTCACAATAAACGTAACTATAGATCATAATAAGCTGCTTGCACAGTCGAATTTAGTATTTTCAAATGTACAGCAGTTGGACGGCATATCTCTGATTGAGTGAAACTACAGTGGCTGTGTTCACATTAATGAAGGAACATGTCATGTAACAACAGCTGGGCTCAGTGATCTGTTTTCATTTGCTATGGCACAGAGGAATAAGATCAATTAGGCTTTGGAGAGAACTTGGTCCTACTTGTTAGTGGCATCAAGTAATTGCTGGTTTTGGTCTTTTCATGGGATTTGTTGACAGTAAGACAAAAACAGAATATCGCAAGCCTTATCTTTGTAACCTTGTTTATTATCTGTGTTGGCAGTTGGCCAAATTGATGCTTTTGTCTGAGGACAAATAAATGCATCAACTAACCACAGAGGGAGATTATTATTATTATGATTTATATTACCATTATTGAAAGTCATAGTCGATATTAAAATAGCCTGCCATAAAACTGAATTGTTCGCGGGGCTGGTCATGCCATTTAATGGAAATTTCACTGGTTTCCATTCTGCTTTCCTGATTCAATTGTTACAGTTTGTAAAGGAAATACTTGGATGGAGACCCGGCTGTAGTGAGAGAGAAGAGAAAGTACAGAGAGAAAAAGAGAGAGACAGAGATGAGGAGGCGAGAGGGCAAGTAGAAGGGAAAGGCCTGGTGTTGTTTATATTAGCTGCTTGTTAACTTGACTGTGCGGACAGGCTGCAAACAGAACGCAGGGGAAAGAACAAGTTGTACTCTTTCTCTGTCTGCTTCTCTGGCTCCGGTTCAGTAAACGTCTCCCTCCTTTCTGCTTGTTCTTTCTATCCATCTCTCTTCTCTCCCCTCTCTCTCTCCAGGCCAGAGCAAAGCAGACTGCAACGTTTTCCCCTCCTCACACGTACTTGCACAACACGTGCCTGTCATTATTT
The DNA here is from genome assembly GCF_041903045.1 of Epinephelus lanceolatus. NCBI lineage: Eukaryota > Metazoa > Chordata > Actinopteri > Perciformes > Serranidae > Epinephelus > Epinephelus lanceolatus. Next base: position 38,217,222 of record NC_135744.1, on the reverse strand, counting down.
GTCCTTAAAGCTACAGACATCCTTTATTCTTCTTTTACGTTTTTTTTTTCTTTTTGTTTTTCCTTTTTTGATCGTCCTATGCTTCAAAAGCGATTCAATAAAGAGCCACGTGCCGGCCAAGGAGGCTGATCACCGGACAGGAGAGAGGAGGAAAGAGGAGGAGTTGTGGGTGTGGGTGTGTGGGTGTGTGTGGGGGGGGGGGGGGGGGGGGGGCAGACAACAGGAGGGTTTGTTTTTTGCTGGTGGTGGGAAGAGGAGAAGTGAGGAAGATGTTGTATGGCGGAGACAGAGTAAGGTGCACAGTATGTGCAGATGGGAGCTTTAGTCAAAAAGGAAAAATGTTTCTTGGAGCTGTTCTGGAGGCAGACGTCATCTCACTGTTTGTGGTGAACCTTCATGGGTGGAGCCAAAGACTGTTTTGGGCTAAGTGATGTTGGACTGATGCCCACTGAAAGGCAAAGAGTAAAAAAACTGAAGGCAAGCTATTACAGCATGTCAGGTTTCCTTTAACTTTTACATAAAAATAAAACATCTGCTCTTGAAAAACCACTCTGCTTGGTGTTTTTCTTTTATCTTTTTTTTGCTGTCAACTCTATCTTATCTAGAAGGCATTAAGTCATGTGAAACACTTTGATGATTAATTGTCAAGTCCTGTAAAAGAAAAGCAACTCTGCAACAATTTTGATCATCAGTTTACAGTTGCAGTTTTTTACCCAAGCAAAAATGGAAAATATTCACTGGTTTCAGTCCTCAAGTGGGCAGCTGTACGGCTTTTATCTGTTTTATGTAATTAATTCCCAAATGTGAAGCCAAAACATCTCGACTGCCCCCTGGTGGCTGGCTGCAGTATAAGTTATTCAATGCTATAAAAAGGGGAATGATGTCACAATAAACAGCTTTATGTGCCAATCAGTATGCTCACAATCAATGACGCTGCTCACAATTGGCCGGACGTGTGTGTGGGTGGGAACTCAATACCGCCGAGATCGCTCCTGCGCCAAATCTGACTCCAAATGACATCTGTGCAAGATGGCAGCGGCTGTATCCAGGATATTTTGGCTTGATTTTGGTACAGTGGGAGGAAATGGAGGCACGTTGTCCATCTTTATATACAGTCATTGGACAAAACAAGCCATATCAAGACATCTCCTCAGGCTAACATTTGGTTTGCCATTAATCTGCAGTTAAACTGCTTGATCTGTTAAAACCCCAAAGATATTTGCTTTGCTGCCACAGAAGACAAAGACAAAGTTTGGAATTTTTGTTGGGGAAAAAACAAAAAAAAAAACAAAAAACCTACAATTGAAACTAACATATATTTTAATTTTTGTTTACTTATTTTGTCTATAAAATATCTAAATACTGTCCATTACAATTTCTCAAGGTTCATGGTAATCTTCAGATGTCTTTGTTTTGTTCAACCAACCGTCCAAAACCCAAAGATTTTTCTTACATTGTGTATGACAATGCAGAGCAGTGTCAACATTTGAGAAGCTGGAACCAGAGAATATGACTAAAATGATCATTGGATCATCCAAATAGTTGCCAATTTATTGTCTGTTGTTCGACTCATCAATTAATCGTTGTAAATCTATAACTGACAACCAAGTGATTTTTACTCTGGCATATCATTTGCTCACATATTTCTCAAACATGTTTATGCACTTAGTTTAACTAGTTCTTCCAAGTGACCCTTCAAGTTCAAACTGACTGAACTGACTGTTCTTTGCTTTATTGGATCTTGGCATGCCAATCAGCTACCCTGCAAGATCATGAATGAACAAGAAAAAAAAACCCCTCTGATTCAAATCACCGTGGTTCTTTGACTCCACCAATTTAAGCTTGACAATTGAGCTTGTTTCTGCCTCCACGACGGCTCAGTCTGTATGACTAAACCTCCAATCTGTGCAGTGTGTCTGGGTTGTGGATGTTGAGACCTTGAAGCCATAACTTTGCTGTAACGGAGAGGAGAGCAAAGCGCCAGTAAAAACAGAGTAAGCAGATAATGAGTCAGCTTTCTAGTTTGATACGAGCCACAGCGGCCAGCTAAAGCGTTACAAAAGAAAAAAAAAACAGCTTCCAAAGGCTTTTTCAAAACACGGAAAATGAAAATGTTTCTAGTAGTAGTAGTTGAACAGTATTATACATTATTGTAAATGTGTATAAACTCCAGCGGTAGGTAGGTGGGTGGGTGGGTTTGTAGGGCTGCCGTAGGACAATAAAGCAAGGACTGGACAACTGTATCACAAAAAGGAAGCACTAAACAGTCATTGGGTCAGTCTGCATTTCCAACTGATTAAAAAGTGACAGTCTTTTGTCATTTTTACCTATTTTATGGACAGGCCATTAATAAATTCAACTTTGGTCAAGATTTCAGCTCTAGACACATTTAAAATCCAAAGTTAATCATCTGCAACAAGTTGTGCTGTCAGGTATCCCATTCACCTTTATCACATCAAATGAAATTCATCATCACTAAAGAATGTAAAGCCAATCCTGGCTTTACTGACCTACAGACAGCCTTAAAACCACTTTCTTATTGGTTGAAGGAGGAACGACAGAGAAAGAGAGACATCCTATGAACAGCATCTCGATGCCCTTCTGGTTCCCAAAAACCACCTCAGGGCAACAATCAGTTTTTGTCTCAAAATTACTGAAATTTCCCATCCAGTAGGTGCAACAGCTTGTTTTAATGTGTCTGTCTCAATCAAATAGATGATTTTGTTGCAAAAATTGTTTTGTACAGGAACATTTACCAGCATTTTGTTGCTGAATGGTCCTAACTTGCCACCCAACTAATAAAAAAAGCTTTAAACATGATCTTTGCTTAGCTGAGGAAGTTCTGAGGAACCCAACCCTGCTGGTGCAGTGATGTCTTTCCAAGGAGTTTTACAACAGCGTCGGTACAGTAGACAGCAGCTGTTTGAATTACAGGCGAGGTTCCAATTGCCTGCAGCAATCAGCGCTGGCCTTTAACCAGCTTTTCAGCAGAAGGCTAGGTGGAGTGCATCACTGTGTGTAGGTGTGTTCCTGACCTGCCATTACGTGAACGATACCCACCAGCTTTATTTCCGTGGTGTAGCATTCATGCCAACTCCTGGAGGGGAGAGGGGGTTTGCCCTCACACATGCACCAGCTCACCATTTAGAAAACTATAGTTGTATATTTATCCATTATGCAGACTGTCTTAACCATGCCCTCTAAATGGTGAGCTTGCACAGACGAACATAACCTCCAATATTCTAGCAGATCTTGAGCTGATACTGACACTGATGCCTCACTCTGAGGCTGAAAATTTCATCACTGATATTAGAGGTTAAACCCAGAAAAGGAAAGAAAAGTCTAATCTGGATATCCGACCTGACAGAGTTGCAAAATTCAAAGATCATCAGTGCACATTTCGGGCTGCGAGCCAACACCCACACCAGCGTACCACACAGAGGACAGTGATGCTTTGAAGTTGTATTCTAGTGGATATTGATAAAAAGAACCTGTAAAAGACTCCAGTCTACAGTATCTACTAAGCGGAAGGAGATGGCATTGAAGCCACACTGTAAATATAGAATAATAACCAGTTTGTGTTTGCCAAGGCTGCACAGCATCTGGGAAAAAAAAGAAAAATCAAAAATGCAATTTGCCTGACAAGGTACTCCGGTGGAAAGTTCTTGCGGTCAAATCTGACTTACAAACAGGAGGAAATCTTTAGAAACAGCAATAAGTCACCTAACCACCTCCACAACTTCTGTAGAGGAAAATCAGCCAAACAAAAGGGTGATTTTTTTTTCTTCTACCTAACAACGCTGTGCAGCCTTCGCATTTGCTACTACATGTTAAGGCCGTACATGTGAGGCCTTGTCTAATACCACTGTCTACAAAGTCAGGCTACTCTGAACACTGAATATTGAAACCAAGATTACATGTTTCTGTCTTAGCAACCCATGAATGGTAACAACCACCCCCGTTGGAGGAATCTGTGGGCCGTAATGACGATACGTCACCACATCCTCGCTTCAAAACACAAGCTTTGTTGCAGTTATTGTTGTTGTATGTGTTGTTGCGGTCGGTTCCATGGGGGTTGTAATAACGGTAGCCAACGTAGAAGTCCATAATCCTCCACCTGTCATATATGAAAGTTGTAGACATATTTCAACACAAAACCATTTGAAAAGAAGGTTTTTCCAGCTCTTTTCATGGCGTAAAAAAGACAAGTGTGGAGGACCAACAGTGTGAATCTTCTACGATGGCTACATCCAAAGGACAAAAGGAGACAGAGACGCTGCACTGTCACCAGTAAATACTTTCCTGCTGATAGGGGGCGTTTCACTCTGAGTAAGCTCATACTTCCTGATGCAGTCAGGACCACATATACATAAAAAACTAGTCATCTTGTACATTATAACCCTGTTATACCAGCTCTGGTGTGTGTGTGTGTGTGTATGTGTATGCGAGTTGTGTGTTCAGTTCAGCAGCATTTGGCTTTTTCTGAAGGGGGTTATATGTGTGAGTCTGCGTTTAACAACCGTCGCCAGCCCATTACTGTGACGACAGGCTTTTCCTATGTGAACCCCCGTGGGTGCAGATGTGGGAGAATCCAGGTTGGGTTTATTGGTGGTGGTGTAGTAGAATTAAGAGTGCCCCCACTTGCGTTAGAGGAGGTCACACAACACCACGGCACCGTGCCTGAGCTTACGGTGTTTCTGACGGAACCCCACTGAGCTGGATCGAACCAGGTTGAGATCAAACTGAGCTGACCTGGACAGCAAGAGTTGTTTGACATCCTTATCTAACATTCTTCATCTTGAAAACCAGAGACGTAGCATGTGTATGTGTGTTTGTGTAGATAAGATGTAAATATGCTGCCTTGATACACAGATCTGTTCTTTGGCGTGGTCACTTCAGAAGACAGGTTAGAAGCTGTCCATACAGAAAGAAAAAAAAAACAGAGGAAGTTGATTGGACTTGCACCTCTGTTCATCAGGCCTGGGTTAAGCAGCCCTTAAAATCACTTGTGATGCTTTCTTTCACCCATTAGAACCAGATGGGTGGGTCTTAACTGCAAGAGATGGGAGAATGAAAACAACGCCCCTTCTTGCAGTTGACCATGGAGCTAATATTATCTGACCTATCCCACTCATCTGGTGACTCAAACAAAATGAGCATTAATTATTGGTCGAGACTATTGAACCCAGGACTGATGGTCATATGGTCATACTGAGAGAAGGAGCATGCTCAGTAGTAGTCGTGTAGGAGTTCAAACAGTGAAGCTTGTCAAATAAGGAAGTTTCTAGACATACACACATCACTTTATATATATATTGTATACGATATAAAATATGTATATATATATATATATGTATCTCTGTCTTACGTCGCTTTTTCGATACATTTTTAAACCTTTTATTCTTTTTTTTTAAAGTTTTTTTAACCCCTGAGAATACCATGGACTGCTTTAAGTATAAAATACAACTCTCTGAGAGAACAACAAAAAAAGTATTTTTGTTTAAAACAAATTTACAAACAACTCAATTCCAGAACTGAAGAGCGCAGGCCTCTGAAGCTGATTATTACATTGTCATCATTCATCTAACAGGAGAACAGGTGCAGCAGAGCCATCACTTACGAGAGTGTGGCCACGTCAAACTTAGGTGGCAACCGTGTTGGCGCCCCGCTCAGTGCTTAGCTGAATAAAACATATGACTAAACCATTATTATAAACTGCATAGATACACATGGATGAGATAAATGGTGACTCTCTTCATGCCTGTACACTGCACTGTGAGCACTGGGGGTGTCACTTACTGTCGTAACAAGAAATAACTGTAACTTTTGAGGGCTTTGCTTCTTAAAAACAATCTAATAATGTGGACGAAGAACAACTATGTAATTATATTTTCTAGGATGCTCATAAAACTTGTTTTTCTACATGACGACACCTGAACCAGCCAAGATGAGTTGTGGAGAAAAGTTCTGATAAAGCCAGTAATTAGACCTTTTGAGTTGAGATTATTCTGTCACATACTTTCTCCAGTTTTGCCTGATCAATTCAATCAGTTTTGCCCAAAATTTAGACAGATTTTTACACAATAAACTCGACTAATGAAGCATTACTGATTCATACCACTGAGCTGACCACTGTGAGAGAAAGCTGGCTACACAAAAAAAAACAAAACAAAAACTGACAAGCAGTTGTGGCCAAAATGGACGTATAAAGAGAACTGAAAACTAAGTGGCTAACTTCCGGTTAAGCCCTCTGCTAGCTTGAATGGGGATAAAATGATTTAATCATGTGGCTCTTATAAACTTTAGAGATGTTTTGGGACTAAAAGGATCAAATTTCAATAGTAAAATGAGTCATTTCGTAGGGGTTGTCATGCTCAAAAAATGAGTCCACTGATTTACAGATGTAAGTCTTTTTGGGCCACATGACATCACCTGAAGGACCCAGAAGTTGTAATTCCATGGTTTGGCTACTCTGTCAAATTGGCTTCAAATCCTGGCCCTGCTGCTGGGGGCTTCACAGCCACCAATCTACAAGACTTGTTTTGAATGGGAGCCGCTGGCAGGCTGTGTTTGTCCTTCCTCCATATGTATCTACTGTTGCAGTCAGCTCTCTCAAGAAGAGGCAGCAACATGGCGCTCACGGTGTAACCTGGCCAAACCCTGTTCATCGATGGCTCTGGACTGCAGTGATCTAGTAAGGAAGGAGTGGGGGGCACAGAACAGTAGGCAGCTCTTTGCACTGATAGTACGCTGTGGCTCTGCTTTGCTAACCGTTGCAGATGCTTTGTTGATTAATGGCAAACGCTGCATTTACATCCTTGTTTCAGGCACTAGACAATTGTTAAGGTGACAAGGAGCCCAATCCTGGCTACACGTGGCAGCCGATCCAACGGGATTTCCTTTTGGTTTGATTGTTACAAATCCGATTGAGAAACGACTGATTGATCTACTTAGTGATTGTGATTGTTTGGTTGATTGATAAGGTTGAGGGGGGGGCATGGGGGGTGTTGAGGGGAGGCAGGGGCACAGGGCAAGCGACAGAAGGCACAGAGTTTCTACGATGATTTTTTTTTCTCCAAAGATTCAGGCTAATAAAAAAAAAAAAAACTGAACTCAGAATTAGGAAGAATTTGAAAGCAGCTGACAATTGTCAGATCAAATATTTCAACAACGGCTGTGATGTGAGCAAAGGGATTTGCTTAAAGTAGTATGTGTATCAGTATGTCTGTGTGTTTGTGTCTCTGTGTGACAATCTGAATGAGCAGCAAGGTTGGGGTCAATCTATTTGCCATTAAAAAACTGGAAAAGCTGAAAATCTGTGGTTGTTTTTATACGTCTGTGGAGATAAATTTGAGAATGATGACTTTTGTGGAGCACATTTCGCAACTGAGTCAACATGATAAGCATTGACCCCAACCCTGATCGAGCACATATTATACACACGAGTGCTTACATTACAGCTCTTATGACTAGCTAGTTGTGCTTTTCAAGGCTGAACACGTTATCCCATGTCACTCTCTGTACATATTCAGACCAGCTCTGGTGTGAAATTGTCTTTCCACTGAACGGTATTCAAGAAAACAAGGACTCATTGGATGCATCTCAGGCCACAAAGACCAGGAGCAAAGCAGACCCTGAAACCAGCTTGAATAATAATAATAATGCCCCAAAGTGTTTGTTCCCAAGTCTGGCAGATACCACAGACATGAGGCCAGAAATGGGTACTTCAACGCCCAGAAACAAAATGAATCTGAAATACAAAACAAAAAAAAGGACTAAAGGTAATGTTTGTTTCCTATTTGTTGAATGTATCGCATCTTGTCGTAAGCTAACGACAAACTACAGTCCGGTGGAGAAGCTTTACTGTACGACAGGCAAACAGCTACATTCAAATTCCCCCCCAAAACAAAGCAGGTGAGAGCTGAAGAGATTTTCCACTGGTATATGTGACAGGGATTTGGTTGAACAAGGCCGTCCAGCCATGTTTTGTGGACTGTATATTGGGCACAGATGGAGAAAGAATAAGCCAGCGGAACTTTGCTTGGTTAACTGTGTGTGTGTGAGTGTGTGTGTGTGTGTGTGTGTGTGTGTTGGTTTGAGTCTCAGTTCTTTAGGATGCCAGCACGCTCCTTCTCAGCAGGTCCTCGTTCCCAGAATGCAACTGCGGCAAGCGGAGTTTGCGTCCTCCAGAGCGCGTGTCCGAATCACTCTGCTCGCCATCAGAGAAGTACCCGTCAGTCTCGGCAGCATCCAGCAGGGACGTGTCCTTTGCTGTGAGCGGCAGGCTCACAGACTCCAGCCCTGCTATGCCTCCACCTCCACTAACGCCCCTACCTCTGGATTTACCCTGGCGGGACAGACGGAGCCGCGCACCCCCGCCTCGAGTGATTGCCCCTGTGTCAGGCAACGTGGCCCCGGGGCTGGAGGCTGGACGTGGAGATGAGCTTGCAGTGAAACCAGATGCAACGCCATTCCCTGCGTAGACGCTGTCCCAAGGGCCGCGATCCTCCGAGATGTGACAGGAATCCATTTTGGAGATGGGTGGCTGCGGTGGTGGGTCTCTGTGCATGTCAGAGCTCCTTGTCTGGTGGTGATGAAGGTGGTGGTGGTGCAAGGCCTTGGAGGAGCCCCTGGACCTTTCCCCTTTCCGGCCCCCATGGCTGGGCTTTTCCTCTGCCACGCTTGCCCAGAGGCTCTTTGCGGTGGAGGGGCTGCTGGCGGCGGAGTCGGCTGCAGCAGACAGGACTGTCTGGGGAAGGGTGGGGGTGGTGGGTTGCGGGTGTCCACGAGCTCGGGGCTTGTTGCCCCCTCGCGGTTTGCGGCCCAGCTGTGGTGTTTTCCAGGTGGACTGCATGGAGTTTTCCATCATAAGGTTTAGCAGACTTTCCTCGCCTTGCAGGAGCTGGGTGACAGGAGGAGAAGAAAAATGAGGTCAGAAAAGAAAAGATAGGAACTGGAGATGAAAGAGGAGATGGACGATGAGAGCGTAAGAATTCAAAGGAGAGCCGATGAGAGTAAATCAGAGGAGAAGAAAAAAAGAGCTGAAGCACTTCATGTTTTAAGGTGCACTACGTACAGAAAACGTTCAGGAGATATCTGGAATCTTGCTCATTGTTCAGTACAACAATGAATATGCTTCTTCTGGTTTGGAAACCTTAAATTCTAACCCGTAATATTTTGGAACAAAAACTCCCCGCCCACCACCACCTACCCACATTTCCAGCAGCTCAGCAGTGGAGGATGTGAGCAACTGATGTCACAAGACATTTTGTCGTCAAGCAAAAAATCTAATGACAAAAGTGGATGTACTCCAACATTTAACAGTGTTTAATCTCTTCAAGAGACATGTCTGTTGAATGTCTAATTTGCTGTACTGTTTAAAAAATGAGGTATTATTATTGTCAGTAACAGGCCACTGTATCATGGGACTTTTCATGTTTGTTTGATAAAAGTCCACCATGACTTCACGCCCTGTTATCTGTTTATTTTAGCAGATCTTTCTTTGTAAGGATATCAGGTTTTCATATCATTCTGTTTTATTGAAAAGTGACCGTTCCCTTTTTTTTGGCCCTGAACACATCCCCAAACAATGGAGTTATATCATGCATTCTGGTTGGAGCCCCCTGCCAATCAATACACAAACGGAGCACATTCCTGAGGAGAACAGCAGGTCAGCCACAGAGCAGCGCCGCTCTGACCATCATCGAACTGATTAACCCACAATGTGAAGTGAGGCAGGCTCACACAACTCCGAACTCCTCTCGCATAAATATTCAATCTAAAGGGCTTGATCCAGAGTTGAAATAAAAGGTGTATGAATGTTTTAAGTGTGGAGGCCTCTCTGTCGTGATATCTGACAAAAGTGGAGAACTTTATGTGGCTGAGTTTCAGCTTTGTAAAACTTAATAATTTACTGACTTCTTTTCACGCTTGAGAATTATAACAGGTTTTAAATCTGCAGTGCAATGGCTCAAGTCTAGTTAAGTCAATTTTAATTATATGGCTAATTGTCCTCAAAGGGCTCGTTATATGTGCTATTAGAGCAGCAAGGTGGAACAACTGTTATCAGAACACTGACATACAATTTTGACTTTGAGGGCATTATAAACTTGAATATTTAAAAGTTAAACACTACTAATGATCACTAAAATATATTACTTTTGTGGACAGTTCAAGAAAGCTCACTAGCATCTTCTTTTTCAAACTAATATTTAAGCCCTCACAGGAGTGCCATTTCTTTGGTGGAACTACTTAGTAGGGTCATTGTAGGGAAAAAAAAAAAAAAAAAAAAAAGATACTAAAAAACTGAAAAATAAATAAATAAATATATAAAATAATAATAACAAAATAAATAATTAAATAAATAAATAAAAAGATAAAATTTGATAAAAATTTTTTTTAAAAAAAGGGGGAGTCTGGGAAGGGGGGTAATATTCTGATAAAAAAAACCCTCAGAAATTACAAGATTAAAGTCATATATTTGCAAATAACCCTCAGAATATTCAAGTTTTTTTTTTTTAAATAATTTTGTGAGTTTTTTTTCATGTAAATTTACCACTTTAATCTCAGAAAATATTAGAGTTTTATCATGCAAATGTACAACTGTAATCTTGGAAATTCAGAGTTTTTATTTATCAGAATAGTACCCCCATCCCCTGGCTCTGTATTTTTATTTATTTATTCATTTATGTTAAAATACTGACAAGTGCAGCTCTTTAAAGAAAAAGGGCTTGTATTGCTATTATAGTGCAGTTGGAGATTGACAAGGAATGGGGGAGAGCGGGAGGATGACACGCAGCACAGGGCCTCAGGTGGGAGTCAAATAATGTGTTAGTCTGTCTGTGTCTGTAGCACTTAGGCTATTAGTTCCTTACTGTGACATAAATCTTTTAAAGCAGGTCATGAATTTAAAGTTTCATTTTTAAAAAAGGTTAAATAATTTCATAAAATAGCTGGCCACTGCAGTTTTTGGCAAATATCGTTCAAACAGGAGTCAAGAGTCAATCTCATGGGGCCTATTTTCAGCTGCAGATGAATTCACATTTGGTGCAGTAATATTTCCAGCAGCTGGACGGTGTTGATGGGATCAACTTTAAATAAAGTACAGTATCCATGTTTATTATAATAAATGAAACAATGGAGCTTTATGGCATGGAGGAATAAGACATATTAGGCTTTGCCACACCAGAAATATTTGTTCATAGGGTTAGGATTAATTCATCGTTAGCTTGTTTGAGTATTTTCATTGGATTTGTTAACAGTGGGAATAATATAAAATACTACCACACCAGAATTTTCCTAGTATGATCAGCTTTATTAAATTAACTTTGATAGTGTTGTGCCATTAAGAATTTGCTGCTAAAGTTATTTTGTTATTAATAAAAACCTGCCACTTGTGGCTGTAGCAGTGCTTCATTTTTGGTGACTGTAAACACTGACAACACAACCTCAGGGCAAATTAATTAGACTGAGCAAAAACTTTGATGGAGTACATGTGTAGGAAAGTAATGTTTTTGTTGATTAATATGCACTGTTGTGTTAAATTCAGCGCACCAGCATGCAGAAGTGTATCTCTCTGTGTTTTCTTTCCTTTACAATGGACAGTGTGAGATGTTTGTTAAAATCAGTTTACTCACAAAGATGCCCCACCTACGCATTTTTCTACTTTTGTGGGCATCAATTTAGTCTGGATTTTGGCCCTTTTGGCCCCCTCCTCGACTAAGATGAACTTTTGGACAAAGAATGTAACTTTGGATGTCGGTCTCAATCACGTCTGTAGGCAGGATGGTTCCTTATTTGGCTCCTGGCATTGGTTTTATTCACTAGTGAAGTGGACTGGGACTCAGTTCAAGAGGTGATGGACTGCTTGACACTGCTGCTGATTTCAGCTGTTTGAATTTTGCCATGTGTGCTGCCGCTCCCTGCCAAGAGCCAGACTGCAGCTAATGCAATCCTCCTCCTCCTTTAACTGGTCTGATCAGTGCAGTGGCGCTGAAATGAAGCTCAGCTTGCAGATCACTTTTTATCTTGGTATTATTGAATTTGTGAAATTCCACGATTGAATTCAACCCGCCGCTGCATTATCAAAGTAGTATTTATTGTATGTATAAGTTACAACCTACAGTAAACTCAGAGACAGCTGAGGCATCACTCTGCAGGCCTCCTGCTGCTGAAGGCCTACCTGGTCAGACAGCAGACTGCCGCTCTTGTCCCGATGCTGGGCACCCAGAGCCCACTGGCTCAGCATGTCATCAGCGGTGATCTGAACCGACTGGGCGAGCCAGCTGTCGAACAAAGAGTTGTCCAACGGGAAGGACTTTGACAAACCTAAGGGAAGGGGAAGGGACATAAGCAGGGAGAGACGAGGATGCAGGGAGGAACAGATAAATGATATCAAGACAGAGACAAAGGGAGTGAGAAAGAGTGAGCAGTGGTGACAAAGGGGGATGAAAAGTGATGGGAAAGAATTGGTAGGAGGGTAAGAGGGAGAGAAAAGGGGAGAAAGACAAAGCAGATAGGTCAGGGATTGCTGTACATATTTCATACATAAAATACAGAAAAGAGTTGTACTACAAACGTCACTGGAGCTGAAGGAAATAGTCTCTTGAATGAAGTTAGAAAGTACAAGGCATAAACCGAGAAAGAGCACGACAGAACAGCAATGCACAACCTTTAGTCCCAAAACTCTGTAAAAATACAGGGTTAGCTTTGATTCATCAGGCAGTTCACTCCATTCACAAGTGACACCACTTCAAATAGTGACATTTGGGCACTGATTTTTTTTTTTTACTTGCTTAAAAACTAGTGATGAAACAAACTGATCTTTTAACATGAACACATTCACAATGTTCTCTCGTTAACGACAAGCTGCTAAATTTGAAAGTCCTTTCCAAAGTCACAAATCTAACAAAGAAGTAAAAAAAAAAAAAAAAACCTCAAGGGCAAATTTGCAATAGCTGGGACCATGTAAGTGCATGTATCGATGCGTTCATGCATTCACACACACAACCTCACACAAACTACAAACTCAGACAAATTTAAACCTCCTAGGGCGAAACTGTGGCCACCAAAGGGACAACTGACCAACTGACTGAGCGAGCTACGGAGCTGTTGGTTGCAGCTAATAATGCACAGTTGGTTGGTGGACAAAACCTGCTTTAAGTCTCCTTGCCAAAAAAGGATGCATATGATGACATGTCTGAATGCACAGAAAGTAGGAATAGCAAACTGCATCTAGACAGCTGCAGTGTATACAGTACAGAACTGCTGAAACTGCAGTTTTGTACCATAAAGCAAAAGTAACATGTTCCTCAGTCTAAGTTAGTGCAACACAGGCATGTCCAAAGTCTGGCCAGGGGACCAACTGTAGCCCACGGAGCAGTTTTAAATGGCCCCCAGCTTGTCTTTTGAAATGACCCACCACACAATCTTTGTTAATCAAACAAGATCACTTTGCATTTTTTCCATTCACCTCACGATGGCAGGACGATCACACAGTTTGTAGACATGCACCAATAGGAGCTACGCAGACGGACTAATGTGTTTTTGTAAACAGACGGTTAACAAGCAAACGAATGGTTAACTAACAGCAGATATATCCTGCTAGGTAGGACACGGCCACAGCAAAGAACTGTAAAGTTATTGGTGTGAAGTGTAAAGGAGCGCTAGAAAGTTGAGTACATTTTCACTAAAAGATGAAACAATTGCATTTGTTTCATTTATTTTCACCTCGATAACCCAAGTATTGTTCAATTACCTGGCCACCATTCAAAGAAGTTTGGACACCCCTGGCGTAACACAGCATCTAAAGCTAAGTGGAGGCTGCATCTGTGATACACTCGTTTGTTTATGTTAATCATACCAACATCTTAAAAAGGATATAATGAAAAATGTAATGTTACATTTCTAAATTGATATTAATCTCTCACATAGCTCCTCTAGATGCATTTTTTTCTGTCAGAAAGAGATAAAAACAACAACTTGACACAGAGACATTTACAGTACGCAGCGATAAGCTCCAAATCCAAATATGTTGTTTCTGTCGCTTCATCAGTAATGAAGCTATAAACCCATTTTACAACAGAAATCCTCTTTCCTGTCTCCTTCCCAACACTGTCGTGTGTGTGTGTGTGAGAGAGAGAGAGTGTGTGTGTATAATTAGGAGATTTTCATGGTTCCTCTTCTATCATTGTGGGTTGTGAAAGTGCTGCCAAAGCACTGCGTGTCTCTCTGTGGCATTTTTGTCTAAACGCAAACTCATACAATCTCACAATGATGAAAATCGTGAGGCTTAAGGAGAATGAAGAATGGAGGGTGGGATCCATCAACTCGTGCACTTTTTTTCTGCTGTTCCCACATTTTGGCTTTCACTTACATCTTTACACCCTCTAACACTCAGAAGTAGAAGAGCTGGGGTCAGCGGTGGTTCGATGTGTCCAATTCATTTAGGTTTAGCTTTTGACAATTTTAAGTAATAAAAGCTATAAATTGCCAGATAAGGTAGATGTTTATTATTTAGCTCAAGTACTATCTGAATGTTGTACACATTGCTGATAAGAGAGGGAAGATTAAACAGATATGTTACAAATTTGGACTTGAATCTGAAATGGAATGTACCAAGTGAGTCAGAGGAGTTTATCATGTTTTGTTCTTTTATAGACGGTCAAACTGTCCAAAAATGCTCTCGCGTTGGAACCCAAGACAGATGCACATAAAGCTGGGCATACACTGTGCAATTTGAGCCCATTTTAAAAATGTTGTTTAATTCCACAACCTACTGTACGAGTAAATCACCTGCGATGTAAAGAAAAAGCTCACAATTTATCTACACATACTCGACAGCACAATCTACAAGACACAACCAGTGGTCACACTGTACAGACATAAGGAAAATAATGAAGCGGCCCATCCATCGGACCCTGCGGACCATTCTGGGTATTGGTAACTGTCAATAAAGATTTGTTTGAAAGCTCAGAGGCTGGCAGAAGTTTGTTTGCTAGCAGAGATCTGTAAAGTTCACAATAATGTCACAACATTTCTCTTGTTCATATCGTGATAGGAGGAGGAGGAAAAATCAGAGGTACATATGCTGCAGCCACAGCTCGACCAATGTGTCTATTTTTTCGTTTCACATGACAGGTTGTGTCGCCATGTCACTTTCAGATGCAAAAGAAGGAACTGATCTTGGGGAATCGACTTGTGGCTCTGCTTCAACTGTGTGAAAGCCTGACAACGGTCGACCAAAACCTTTGACATGTCAGGAATTCATCTGGACGTCTAACAACGGTTGGGAGCAGCTGATCGGGCCATGATCAGTCCTAGCTCTGCACACTATACAGCATACAACACCAGACAAAGCTGAAAATTGGTCAGACTTTAAAATGAGTCATGCAGCACATTGGGTCAGAAAGGGTCTCAAATTGCACAGTGTAAGCACTGTAGTGAGACATGAACCCTGATCTGATAAGAATCGGCGCTTGTAGTTCCATACAAAGAGGATGTTCACAGAAAGTGGGATGATAACAGCAAGACCCTCACACATGATCGCAATTCTGGACTCCAAAAACAGCCTACTCAATTATTTTTAAGACTATCACCCACTACACATAAAAACAACCACAGGAACCCTGTTGAAGTGTAGACAAAAAACAATCAAATTTATTTCTTCTGGTGTAAAATCTGCATTTGTGTTAAAGAAATACGGCCTTTGATAGTGTTGGATCAAAGAGAAACACAACTGCGCGCAAAGCAAAATGATCTTTATATGTAAACCAGCAGGCAAAAATTTTGAAGCAAAATCAAAACGATCTTAGACTCCAGAGGGTGTATTATCTAGTGAATGGAAAAATAATGAAATTTAGTGTTCTGACTCAGCCAGGAACAACCATTAACCTCTGCACGAGAACACTGTGAGTCTGTCATATCCACTTTGGGGAACAACTGCCTCTTAACAACCCAAAAGACCATACAAGTATGAAAGCAGAGATGCCGATAATGTGAAATATAAAAAAACTTGCACACAGGCACATTATGAAAAATACAGACAAGTGGGTGCAGATGTTTCTGGGCTGAGCCACTTTCTTTTTCTCTTCTCTACTATCATTCCAGCCTCCCTTTAAATCTTCAGTGCCTATAATGATCTGCCAAGCAGGACGGCAGGAGGTGCTGTTAGGGTGGCTTTAACACCAGCTATACTCCACACACACTCAAACAAACACACGCGCACACACACACACACACACACACACACACACACACACACACACACAGAGCCGGTCGTTTCCATGACGCAGCATGTCTCTGCAGGAGTCGGGAGCGCTCTGAGGGAGGGAATAGGTGACGGAGGGGAAAAAAAGAGCCAGTGAAGAAGTGTGAGGAAGACAGGAGGCGATGATGGAGGAGAGAGAAGCAGAGTTCAGAGAGAGGAAGGTGGGAGGGAAACCTGAAACATGCCCTTTAGTAGTCTTTAGCTATGTCCAAATGCTATCACATACTGTGCATCCTTATATTATCTTTAATATGCTTTACATCAGGGAAGAAACAGACACAAGACTGAGAGTCTGCAGCCCTGTGAGCAGCTCTGTGAGGGTCTCCTGAGGCACAGCAGTGCTTTGAGCCAAATGCTAACATCAGCATGCTAACATGCTCTCAATGACAGTGCTCACATGGTGATGTTTAGGAGACATGATGTCACCATCTTGGTTTTGTGTGTTAGCACGCTAACATTTGCTAATGATCATTAAACACAGAGTACAGCTGAGGCTGTTGGGGATGTCATGAGTTTTACAGGTATGTGCTCATTAACCAAAGGGTTGGACAAATTAAAAATTCAACCTGATGATGATGAGTTAAGTTCATCATATGGGGGACGTGAGTATCTGTACCAAATTTCATGGTAATCCATCCAAGTGTTGTCACGATACTGGAATTTCTGACGTCGAAACAATACCTTGAAAAATATTGATATTTGATACTATTTCAATACTACAGGGAAACACTGACATGGAGGGTGTGCAACATTTTAATTAAAAGATGCACATAACAAGGCTATCACATGATAATGACTTTCCTTATTTTGGTTAGTTTCAAAGAACAGGAGAATGACAGTAATAAAAATTAACCATAGAAGGAAGCAAGAAAGCGTAGCGAATAGTGGTGTATCGTTTGTGCGGAAAATGAGTGCTGAAACTGTTTCAAATATTCAGAATTGATATGTATCCATAAATGGATATTTTTGACAACACTACTCCATCTGATAGTTGTCCACAAATGTCACCCTTATGATGGTGCTTGAGAAAAAAATCAGAGGATCGCCAAAGTGAGAAAGATTCATCTTCTGGGGATCAAAAAATGACTAAAAAATGAATGTCAATGAATCTTGTAGTTGATGGGACATTTTAGTTTGGACCAAGTGGAGGACTAGTTGACAGTCCACCATTCCTGGAGCCATTTGCAGTCCAAATAACTAATAACTAATAACTAATTTCCACATTCAATGTAAACAAAAGGGCATCAAATTGTCACTTTCTCACAAAATCAATAGATATTTAATTGATATATGATATTCCTCTCAGTGTCACTGAATTGTAGATTTCTCTCTTTGTATTGGTTTTGTTATATCCCTGCAGACTGTCTCTGATCAGTTGTTCAGGGAGATTATGGGATGTCATTGATGTTATTAATCTTTGCTGTGCTTTTCTTTTGTTGTAGTAATAAATGTATTTCCAGAGGACACTTACTGATCGTGTTGCTGTGTCTTTTAAAACCAGATGACGACACTGACTCCTCCTCTTCCTTTAGCTACAGCTAACACGCTGAATAAATGGGCTGCTGTAGGCTAATGCTACGCATCAAAAAGCTCCTTGTGCCGTCACAGCCATCTAAAGCTTTTGTTTGAGGCTTTGTTGCATGACAACTACAGTCTGGGGAAACAGCCGGCCTTGTTGCGAGTGCACACTAGTCCTATAGCTACAAAAAGCCCCAGGACGGCTTTACAGAACAGCTGATGTTGTGGCAATGATTCGCTAGCTAGCGCTACTAAGGCAGTGCAGAGTAAGGAATGCACTAGCAGCAGGACAAGGCCAAGACCAGGCCGGTGCATGAGAGAGAGGGTGTGTGTGTGTGTGTGTGTGTGTTGCTTGGTCTAAAGCCCTCACTACAGTCTGATGATTGTTCTCGGGTGCCAACCGTCTGCCTGGAAACTCAACCAGGAGACGGCAATAGACACAGAGAGGCTGAAACAGAGTAAAAGTGCAGGGGGAGTAACAGAATGATCTAAAGACCCATCAGAGCGATGAAGGGGAGACGAGACGTGCAGCAGGCAAAGAAAGAGCGAACTAAATACCTAAATAAAGGGGTGAAATCGCAGTCGGACAAAATAATGGCATCCAGAATAAAAAGCTCAGCATGAATCAACAGAAATGAACCTGTCAGGAGTTGTTCTCTACAACAAAAGGGACGTTTTACTTGTCTTCCTGTCTCTCACCATATTGTGTCAAAATGATCTTACATTATTCTAATCTGACAACCGGCCTCATTATCTCTTTGGCCACTTCAATAAAGTATTAATTTTCCAGTTTTTCTTTGCTCTATTTCAAGTTAATACTAAAAGAAAATCCACCTTAAAAAGGGCTCAGACTTAAAAGGCTATTACAATGCAACCTTGATTTTTTCTTCTGTTGTGTTTTCGTTCAGAATGAAAGAGCACAGGCGTCTTTCTAGAGATACTATCCTGCACTGAAATTCAACAATAATACCGAGGAAAAGCCATCGTGCAGGGCACAAAGATAGCTATTTCCTGAGCAACAACAGCCTGAATGCACTGCAGCAAAGGCTGATAGTGCTCTGAGTGGGGGGCACTTTTCTCACTTGTTACCGACGGTAAGAACTCAAGGCTCTTTGACTTTTACTGTCGACTTCAGGCACAAATGTTGAGAAGAAGTCACAACAAACAGATTTTCTACCTTTCATACAAAATACCTATAAAATTGCATGCAATATCACTGAATTATGAATAGTGTAAGAGGAAATTCAGACCAGCACCTTTTAAGTTGGTAGTATGTAGACTTGTTGCTTCCCTGAAGGTCTAGTGGTTAAGATTAGGCGGGATTCGATTCCCTGTCAGGGATCTAATCAAATGTATTCATATCTACTCTTTACTGCTCATTCTATTTATTACCAATATGCACATTGCTCTGCTCTTTACTGCAGCTTTGTGCACTTCTGGTTAGATGCTAAACTGTATTTCATTGTACTCAGAAATTGAATTTCCTTTAAATGATCTACTGATATCAGTCACCGTCCTGACAACTCAATCACAATAAATGTCAGCATTGTACGGTTATGCAAACCCCAGATATGTTACATTTGTATGTTTCATATGTAGCGAACATGCTGAAACTTTTATTTTTAAATTTTATGTAAGTAAGTAATTAAAAAGTTCCTACAAAAAGCAAAGCACTCAAATTCACACATATCCCACGTATTTTGAAAAACTGCGATTACGTGACCAATGCGCTGACGGCAGTCAACAAGGAAGCAGTCCTGTTCACTTGTAAGGAGCCAGGACTTTATTATTATTTATTATATTACTTATTGGATCTGTGTGAACTTTGGGTGAACTTTGAGTCATTTTAGGGTACGTCCTTGCCATTTTCTTTTCCTAAGCCTAGACACAGTAACTTTACTTGCCTAAACCTAAACCCCTTAACTTTATGTTAATTACATAACTGTACGTTAAGGACATAGCGTCATTCGTGGGGCGCAAATTAGTAGGATATCATAGGAACTGTTTTGCATGCATTTTTTGTAGCATATCATAAATCGTTCTATAAGGATCATGTGCCAAAAAAAGAAGACAAAAAGCACAATAAATAAAGTTAAGGATTAATTTGACTGATAGCACTATTATCATTATTATTTCTTTCAACTCTTGTAACTCTTCTGACCAAGATAATTGTTTAGTGAAAATCTGCTAACGTGCCAGCCAGAATAGGAACTCAATGTAAGGAATATAAGATGGGTGTGACGTGAGTTGTCCTGTTAGACCTGGCCAACAGCCTTGCAGCAGCATTCTTGACCATTTGCAGATGGTCCACGGACGACTTGCTAAGGCAGGTGAAAAGGGAAATTGTAGTAGTCCAGTCTGGATGATGGAAAAGCCTGAATGATCATCTCTAACTCAGGCTGTGATACAACAGCCCAGAGTTTGGTACTGTGTCTTAAACGATTTGATATATGCTGTGACAATGCTGTGGTTAACGTGTGGTTAGGTTTAAGCACAAAAAACATGTTGTCAGAGTTAGGAAAACATAATGTTTTGGCTTAAAATACCTGAGTTGGTTGTCATAAATACAGCTAGAAATGTTGCAATGTGTCATTAAAAATATTCACTTTTTGCTGGTCTCGAACAGCGGTCTGCTGCTGTCTGCTGCACTTAAGAAATGTTGATATGATATGCATTAAAAAACATACAAATGTAATGTTTGCAGAAACTTACAATACCAACAGTTTCTTCTGGCATCTGGGCTGCTACTGTAGAAACTCTGAGCAGGTATTGGGACCCAGCACTTTCAGAATTATCTACATTTAGGTTTCGTTACTTCTCTGTGGTTGTTTTCCAGTAAATGTGAAGTGTAATTTCTAACAACACTCAGACATGCAGATTAGATCGTACTGAAACTGAAATTTGTCATGGATCTCAGTTTTAAGAGTGAAACTCCTCGCTGCCTGTGAGGGTGACACCAGGAAGATTTCAATACAATCTCTCTTATTTCAAATCACCTCTGGCATATGGCCCCGACTAATAAACGATGCGGATAGGGGACGGTACATCTAAGGAGTTCTGGTACATGTCTGTCTTCTTGATCCCAGAACACTAAGAGGAAGACAAAGCCCTGGGAGTCAGGACCAGACCCGACAGAGAACAGATGGCCTGACACACAAACACACACACTGAGACTGTGAGATATGAACACATACGGCATGCAAAAACAAACACACAGATGACACGCTGAGACAGGGACAATATATATATATATATATGTATAACACTGACAAAAGAAAGCATACATACACACACATGCACGTACACACACACACACACACACACACACACACAGACAAATGATGCAACAAAAGCACACAACATACACAGACGGGGGCTTGTTTGTCATGGAAACACAATGTGAGAGATGATCCCACAGCATCTATTCAACATCAAGTTGCAGTCCTTATCCCTCATTGGTCAGATGGAAAGACCGAGACAGAGAAGACGAAAGACGGAAAGATAAACAGAGAGAGGGGGTGTTGTAACAGAGCCAGAGAGAGAAAGGGTTATACTGACAGAGATAAATAGAAAAAGGAGAGGAAGATAATATCAGAACAGGAAGCAAGTGAGGCAGAGCCAAACAACTCTCCTGTCCTGTGTTATCGTCTCTCCGTTTATTGATCACATTCACTTTGACAGGAAAATACTGTTAGCTCTGTGACGCTCAGCTGTGGTTATATAAGGAAATGAGAGACAGCCCTGCGTCATGGGTGATAGCCACTGTGCAGTGTGTGTGTGTGTGTGTGTGTGTGTGTGTGTGTGTGTGTGTGGGTGAAGAGCTCAAAACATTTCTGCCAGATTGGATCTTGACTGTACTGTAAGATACAAATGCACATATGATGGACATGTCGGATTCTATATCCACTTTATTCCTGAGGATGCTATGGTAGAACTTTTATGAGATAGAAGAAGTAGTTAGTTACACTGACTGTCTATGGTTAGTCTCAGTGGCTAATATAGGTGGTTAGCTGCTGACAGTGGTTCTGTTTGAAAATAATTCACCTTTTAATTTAGCAAATACTGCTTTCTTTTATCAAATACTTAACTAACGTTAAATTGGCATTTTCAAAAATGTCCTTGTGGAGCTCTGGTACCTGTTGCTCTGTCCACGTCTGTAACATTACAAACAACAAGACGAAACTAAATTTGTGGCTTCAACAGTGTTGAACATGCACCCAGGACAAAAAGGGATTGTTCCTGTAACCAAAGGTTAGAATGACAGGTCTGTCACTCAATGTTAGCACATGATATCCCTGCTTTTCACTGCCTAACTAAATTCTCAACCTACATTATAAAATAAACTCAGCAGCACACCTCGATTTATGTGTTTAGTCATCTTGGCTGAGAATGTGTTCCTGACTTACCAAACTTCTTTCATATAATAAAATGACTGCCTAAAGTTATTTAGCTTTCTACTACCTTATATAACTAAAGTCTGCTGCTACATTCGGCGTTATGTTTCACTCATAGGAACTCTGATTTAATAAATCAGCAGTTATAAAGTGTGTAAACCGTGTTGTTAAGGGAGACGAGCGGAGAATTAGCTAGCAAACATCACATTTATTCACTTTACATGGAGCTAAACTTAATACCAAAGTATGTTGAATGTTTGACAAATGTGATAACATCTGCAGGTGGCTCTTTTTACAGACTGGTCTTACATTAAAACTAAAGAGTAGTGGCTTCAAGTTTTAGCTTCCATTCAGCTGCAGTTATGGAGTTGTTTATAATTTTTGCCGTGTTTTGGGTGAGCTCAATATTGTATCTGTGTTTGTTATATTTATTTTTTGTATGTTGATTATGTGGTTACTACTGACTGTACAGCAAATTGCCCCTTTGGGATAATAAAGAGTTGCTATCTCTGCTGGACTGTAGCTGATTGTGCAGATCATAGCAATAAGTTTGTGGGGAGAAAAAATCAGTTCATATGAGAATACCAATTTTATGAATCTGAATCGATTCACAAACCCAAACAAATCATCTCTTGTATGTCTCTTGTATGTGCAGCACCTGCACGGTGTAGAGCACATACACACACAGGAGTTATCTACAGTTCATCTTCAGTAAGGGAAATTGTCTGTCTGCATTCAGGATATAATAACCAAATAACGAGCTCTGCAATAAGCAGGTGGAGCATTTTGTGAGTCCAAAACTAACATTAGCAAAGTGGAGAATCAAACCACAGCAGCAGTGAACAAGCTGGCCAGCCTACGCAGACTGAATCACTTCAAAACACCCAGCCAACTGTGATCAGGTGAAAACATTAACTGAGATCAGAGCCTATTTCATTTCAAAAGACCTGCGCCTGTACAGCATTGTGGATAACAACGGGCAGAGAGGGTATCTTTTCACTGCATGAGATAAATTGTTTGTCACTATACCTCGGAGCACGTAGACTAACTTTTGTTTCTACAACATACATTTAAGATAAGATAAAACAAGATAAGATATACTTTATTGTCCCCTGGGGAAACATTTTGCTGGGGATACAGTGCCACACACAGCTGTGATCAACTTTAAACAATATGTAGCCGCAAGACAATACAGTGGTACACCAAAGACACAGTAATAAAATACATACAACAAAAACAACAAAAAAAAGAAACATAAATATTGCACATGCCCGCTGAGGTAAAACACATAAAGATGTAGGCATTATAAAAATGAGGACAGAATTTTAAAACCATAAACCATAATACAGCGCCTCCTTGCATGTGAACCACCCAAGTAAGGATGGAGCTGTTTTCTTCTTCAGTAGTATTACAGATGGCCTATAGCATCTTGTTTTCCTTTCCTTTTTTGTGAACTTTCATTTCATTATTCATACAGGTAGACGACTGTTCTCAGCTTTTTTTTTTGTTTTGTTTGGTTAGATGTGATCTTCATAAGCGCTGTTACCTTAAATGGTAGCTGGTACATTTCAACCTGGATCCTATTCTGTGGTCCAGTACTGATTGAGAGCGCTGGGGCAACTACTCAGGGAATACATGCAACACACCCTCAAAACAAGTCCAGAAAAAGTGCTTGTTTTTGCCACTGACAGACTCGGATTATTATCATAAGTGTCCCTACAGAGTTAGACCTTTTTGTTAAAGAGCAAGAGCAAGATTTTGAAACCAGAAACAGATGGAAATCACTATGTCAAACCCACCAAACTCGATTTAAATAATCAGTAATTCAAACACTATTCAAAGTTCACAGAAGCAAAACAAAATTAAAAGAAGCAGTCATGGTTCGTCCTCCCACCATTTAAACCATCACAACTCTGGCTTGGTTCTGGCCTGTCTCTGTAGGGATCCTTTCCATGATGTTGTCAGACACTTGCTACAAAAGTCTGAGCCCATCAGTGGCAAAAACAAGCACTTGAACTGGATGTAAAGTGACAGTGCTCAATCGTACACAGGGATAACACTGCAGCTGGGTTCGCCACTGCAGCCCTTTCGTTCAGTACTTGACCAAGATCAGAAACTGCTGCTCCCATTAGTCTCTACGGCACAAAAACATGGTAAAATAGGGCCAGGTTGGAAAATACCAAAATTACTTTAACTAGTATTAAAAGGTTCATATTGCAGATCAGCTTTATAAGCAAGTGAACACACTAGACATTAGAGCAACAGCATGGAAACAGAGCCTCGTTTTCTGAATAACAAATCTACTTCAATATCAAAATTACAAAAACTAACTCTCATTACTCAAGAGTAAAATCCACCAATATGCAGGTCCAACTCCTGCAACACTATTTCACATTCATGCAGGAGATCACACTGACCAAACCTGTCACTAACAAGCCAATTTCTCAAAAACCCAAGCCCGCAGCTACCACACAAAGCCAAAACTCCAGACTGAATCTTCGCAGATATATAGATGCATTTTATGTCAAACAAATGTTAACAATAGAGCGAGTGAGGTTAAACTGTGTATAATTCCTACCAAAATGCTATAATCCCACAAAGTCACAGCCCATTTCGTTATCAACACAGCAGCTCTGGGTTTCATCCTTTTGATGACAGCGTGAAGTCTTTGTTGGGTGGTTTCTGTAGCTTTGAGCAACGTTCTGTCATGTTCGTTTTCTGAGATCACAGGAAGGAACCGAGCTCCTCACGTGTTGCTTTAGTGCTGCTGTCTGTGTGCCAATATGTCCTGTTTATGTGGCTTTAATTCTTTTTAATGCTGTCTTATTTGCTGCATGTTGATGTGTCTGTCCTGTATATCACAACTCCTCACTGTCATTTAGCTGCAGTCTGATGACTTGACCCCTGACCTCTCTTTGGAGAAGTGGAAAGGACAAGTGAGTATATGAGGGAGGAGGAGTAAATGACTATAAATATAATATTTATCATGTAGATTAACTGCTTTTACTCATGCACATGAAAGGGAGGATTAAAAAACATTAGAGAGCACAGTTAGTCATCAGAACTCATTTTCATTTAGGCTCTTAGATATTAATCATGTACAGTAATTGTGTGTGCAGCCCACAGCTTTTTACAGAATGTCACTGCAGGAATATTCATAACTTATTAGATCTGGATACAAATAAACAAGGGTTATGTAAGACTACAAATCCACCCACCTGACGTCCTACATATAGAAGCTATTCACAGAGGAGGAGCTTCTTTTCAGAGGAAGCCTGAAGATATAGAGGACTTTGTTTTCCATTTTATTCGCCCACACAAACATGCTGTATATCACAAATTAGGTTTTTTCCTCCCTTTCTTGTTTGCATGTTAATTATTTATTTTCATACGCAATAACAAAAACTTAAATGACATTTTTATAGTTTTTTGTTTTTTTTTTAATCTTAAAGTTGATAGAAGTTCCTATAGTTGCACCTTGGTAGCCGTTACAGCTAGGGCTGTCATGATAACCACAATATTGCAATACTGCACTACTGATAAGCCAACTGCAAGGATGGCAAGAAACTGCCGCAACTGCTGTGTTCACGTGTGACAAGCCACTAAGCATCTATTCTACACTGGGGACTGCTCTGAAGCTGTTCTGCATGGCCTTTGAGAGTTAAAAAATATTCAACTTTGGGTAAAACGCTGCAGCCACTTGTCGCTGTCACTTTACCCAGTCATCCAATCACAGTGGAGGAGGGTTGGAACAAACAGCCAATCACAACCCTCACATCACTGAACATCTGGAAATTAATACTGAACCAGTACAGACTGTCGGGTCCGTCCTCTCTCCCTACGTGCTGCAGCCTTACCTCACCTAACTTCCAGAGCAGGTACTCTACCTTGTGCCAAAATTTTTACTTCCCCGGATATTCTGTATCATAGCAACCAGACGCAACCAAAGGGTATCTGCTGGAGCGCCCCTTATCTTGCCTCATTGTCCTTCTGTGTTGTGCATTTAACAATGAACAAGATGACACAACTTAAAACTGTGTCATGTTTGTCACTTAAAAAGCAACAATATACCTAATCACAGCCTAACAATAAAGCTTATTTACAAAGTACTAAAATCAGGATAAAATAAGTCCATCCATCCATTTTCAAACTCTTATCTGAAGCCAGGTCTCAAGGGCAACAGGCCGAACAAATTATGTCAGCAACGCTTTCCAGCTCCCCCTGGGGGACCCCCAAGGTGTTCCCAGACCTGACGAGATATATAATCCCTCCAGTGTGTTCAGCATCTGCCCCAGTGGGACGTGCCCTGACCACCTCCAGCGGGAGGCACCCAGGAGGCATCCTGATCAGATGCCCGTACCACTTCAACTGGCCCCTTTCAACACGAAGGAGCAGCGGCTCTACTCCGAGCTCCCTCTGGATGTCCGAGCTCCTGCCCTATCTCTAAGACTAAGCCCAGACACCCCATGGAGAAAACTCATTTCGGCGGCTTGTATCTGCGACCTCGTTCTTTCGGTCATTACCCAGAGCTCATGACCATAGGTGAGGGGTGGGGCATAGATGGACCAGTAAATCGACAGCTTTGCCTTCCAGCTCAGCTCCCTCTTCACCATGAAGATCCTGCACAGCGCCCGCATCACTGCAGACGCTGTGCCAAACTGCTGATCCATGTCACGCCCCATTCTACCCTCACTTGTGAACAAGACCCCAAGATACCTGAACTCCCTCGCTTGGGGCAGTAACTCACGCCCAATATATTAAAACAACAAAAATAGCTGTAATGCTGCACATTGAGCTGTGAAGCCAACCTTGATCACTGCAGGGGAAATTCCTTAACCAGAACAGCACTAGTTACAGTAATACCACATTACTGCAACATACAGGGTTCAATTTGGGACGTTGATACCCCTCTCTCTCCCTTTGTCTCCAGTCTACTCTGTCATCTGTCAAATAAAGGCAAAATCGCTATAATCGGATATTATAGTGTTATAAACCATTTATTAAATGTTTCAAATTACGGCTTGGTAATGCTAGGGGGGACTTGTCAATATGAGGACAAAATATGTATAGTACTTACACACAGCTAAAACCTGTTTAAGGCAGGGGCTGGACCAATAAAAGAGCAATAAAACATGAAGAAAGGACCGCACACTGTAGCTCCCTTAAGAGCAATTTATTAGCACATCCACAAGTGACATTTTGAGCTAATGCTCTTCTTCAGACTAGATCAGAGCATTAGCTCGAAATGTCAGTTGTGGATGTGCTAACAAATTGCACTTAAGGGAGCCACAGTGTGCGGACTATTTGTACAAAAAGCATTTTTCAGATGCTATTTAATAGAAAACCCCACTGATACTCTTCAAGGTTCCAGTCTGTATTTTGTTGACCATGCGGTTTCCCCCTAAAAGCACAACCCTTTATTTGATCTTCATGCTATAAATCATTTAACATGTGTGGTTTTTACCTTTTTCAAATGACTTTGAATGGTTATGTAATTTTGGAGGGAAACATTTCCAAAATAAAAGCGGTAGCCTGAAAGATGTAACCTGAAAGAGAGGAAACACCGTGTTTGATCCTGACAGCGCGCTCTGGTTCTGCCATGAGCCGACAGCACCAGCTCTCATCAAACTGTCACAGCGCCGCTGTCCCATGAAGCAGCTGCATCTGAAAAAATAAACTGAGGATGTTTTCAGGATGTCAGGAAATATGACTTTACGGGAGCTGCCGACACATCCCAGAGTGCCAACTTTCAAAGCGAGCCTGTCTGCCTCAATGAATGCAAATAGAGAGGTAAATAGATGGACATGAACAGAGGGAGGGGATATTCAATTTAAAATCAGAAACTCCCATGTTTCTGAATAGAGAGGCTTTGGTATCTGCACCCCTGATTTACCACATCAGTCAACACATTTCTGCCCTCGCTAACATGAACCTGGATTACTTCTGCTCGGTGGAAAATAAAAAATAAACCTCTCACTGCTCAGTGACGGACAAACTGCTTCAGAGTATCTTTTTGACTTTTATGAAGATGTCTGTGCATTGAAATGCTAATTCGCACCCCAATAGTCAGTCAGGTGGCTTGTCTCGTGTTGACAACTTAAAAGCTACAGATTCAATCACCACAGCCGCCAGTGTGCGCGTCCATCAACAGTCTATCTTGTGTCCTCAAGTGAGACACTAAGCCTTTATCTCCTCATTCACTTCGAGCTGCCTTGGATACTAGTGTCAGCTAAATGCCTGTAAATTGTCAATGTTTCGAACAAATATCCACATACATATAATGTGCGTGCTCAATTTCCATTTAGTATCTGTCTTCTGAGCGTCATATGTAGCGGTAATGATCGGTGGTGGGGAATGGATCACCTTCTAGCAGGACAGACAGCCATTATTATCCATCCTCGTCTCACTAATGATGAGAATTGGCAGTGACAGGCCTCTCTCCCTTATTCTAACAGTGCCTCTCTCCCAGTCGCTCATTAATGACAAAGATTAACACTGACAGAGTTTCTCCATCTCTTTGCGGTTTTACCATCATTTCCTTGCCTGTTTTTTTTTCCACCTCTCATTACCAACTTTCACTCTTCTTAACACAAATAATGGTCTGGCTTGTGGGTGTCAAATTATTTTTCAAAAACACAGGGAGATGATGTTTACAGTGACACTGATTAGGCGAGGTGAGTTGAACTGAAAAGCGTTAGCTGGATTTAACACGGGGGGTCATCAGGAGTTCCACAGTAAACACAGCAGGTTTTTAATTTACAGGTCATAGTCAGGTTTCTCCAACTGATAGAGTCAGACTACACTGACGTATCGTACATGATCAGGCAGTATTGTGCTTTTATTATATCCCCCATAGTATCTGTGTTTACATGTGAGTGGTCCTGCTGGGTCCGCCGGTCTTTTATTCACTGTGACAGACAGCAGGCTTTGCAAGATGTGTGTTACTGAAAATGAGAAGATAACAGAGCCTCTTTTTCCTCAGCTTACTTCATGGCGTCTTTACTCGTACTCCAGCAGCAACAAAAGACACTAAAGCGCTCAGCAAGAGCACCGTGTTGTACATAAAACATTTTTTAAAATTAGGGATGCTCCAGATTATTCTTATTTTAGGTTGTTCATTACTTTTTCATAAAGTTAAATAGTTATGTCTATAAGACAAATGGATTTAACATCCTGAAGACCAAGGTGACATCCTGAAATTCCTCAAAGGGATTCAGTTTACATTCAACTCATCATCATCGATCAGAAATAACCATGCATACCCCCATTGCCACGCCCTCTGTAAGCCAATTGACATGAACACAAGAACACACCGCCACACACACACACACACACACACACACACACTTAACCTCCATGCCAAATTTCAGCCTCCTAGGACAAAAACTGGCAGCAAAGGGTGGAGAATTTTTTGTGGACCAATCAATCGATGAACCGACCAATCCACGACTGACCTACCGACCTACCAAGCAAGCTACAGTGCTGCATGAGTTAAAACAATAAATCTATTTTAAAAAATTCTATAATGGCCCTGGAAGCACCAAGCTTCCACTCTTACTGTTGTAGGATGGTTTGGTGCTCAGTGAGGTTATCTCTCCATGGGAGGACTAATGCTCTGCTCCCATACTTCATAGTGTGATTGCAGCTCAAGTTGTACCTCTTAGGAGGACGTTCCACAGTTCTACAGGCTTATACAAGGTGATTTATTCATTACAGGAGACCTAAGAGGTGGTCTGTATGATGTATAGGATTGACATTCTTATAATATCTAGTCTCGCTGCATCTCTCTCCTTCACTTTTCTCTGAGTGACGTTACTCTGCCAACCTCCAACAGACTGATGCATCACATCACACTTGCCGAGCTGAGTCGCAGTCAAGTCCTATTAAAGATTTTACCATTGCAACTGACACTTGGTCTACATTAAGTGTCGCACAGAAAATGTATGACAACACCGATGATAGAGACATAAGTCTG
Organism: Epinephelus lanceolatus; assembly: GCF_041903045.1. Taxonomy (NCBI): domain Eukaryota; kingdom Metazoa; phylum Chordata; class Actinopteri; order Perciformes; family Serranidae; genus Epinephelus; species Epinephelus lanceolatus. Next base: position 38,187,068 of record NC_135744.1, on the reverse strand, counting down.
CAGTATAGAAAAAAAGGTAAGACACCAGCATGGAAAGGATGCTGACCACAGCAGACTATGACATGTTTTTGTTGAAGCTTGCAGCACTCTTGATGCATCAATAATTTATTTAACACAAAGTTTCCGCACATAAAGTCTGTATCATGTCGAAAATGAAATAATGTCATCCTGAGATATCCAACTTATATTACTTATTGGCTGTTTTGTTATTGAATTTAAAACGCCACCTCAACTAAATTACCGATGGAGGCTACTGAATGTGCTGCAACCTTGTGTCAGCAGGATCTTTCCTATGGACACACAAACACAAACACACACACACACATGTGGCATATGTTCAGCCAATGAGTTGCATCTTATCAGTTTGGAAATGCTGCAAAACACTGCAGGGCGTACACCCACCCACGCACACACGCACACAAACACATGATGTACCTAGCTCTTTTAGCAGGGAGCCGTTCTCTGGCTTCAATCTCTCCTTTTTCTTCTCAGGACTACTCTTCCTCCTCTCCTTCCCTTTCTCCTTCACTCCATTCTGCTTCCTCTTTTCTCCCTTCTGGGTTTTCTCTGCAGGGGAGACACAGAAGATGGGCTCAGGTTAGGGGTTTAGCTGAATTAGTCAATTTAAGCTTGATTTTAGGCGTAAAGTGTCACCGAGGCTTCTTCCCTTCAGGTGGAATTTGAGTGGGAAAGGAGCATACAGCAAATATTAAAGCTGGAAATATGTAGTGCAAAACAAAACCAAAGTTTTTCAGATTATTTGTTGACATTTTAGGAAACAACATTATTTGCTAAAACACAGCTGATGTAAGCACGCCCAAATCTAATTATTGTTTTGCAAGAAAGTAAAATGTGTCTGACATTAGGATGTAAACATACAGAAGCTAATTAGACAGATAGCTGGAAGAGTAGTGAGAAGTAGAGAAAGAAAGATGGGAAAACTGTGGAGCAAAAACTCTGGTGAACTTGAATTCAAGACCTGGAGAAGTGTATTTTCAAGACATTAAATACATGCTCATTGTATGCCCCCCCCCCAATTTACTCCTTATGTTTTGTAACACAAAGCACAAAGAGCTGGTGACAACTTTAAGTCTAATTGAAAAATGTTTTCACAGGACATCATCTTAGCTGAGCACACAGTAATTCTGAAAAGCTGGCAAAGGCCCTGAGCCAATTTGTGGTTGCAGAGAGGGGAAGGTGTTATTGGCCAAATGTGACTCACCTCCTGATGAGGTTCGGGGATTGAGCCGTAGTTCATCTTCAGTGGCACATTTACCCTTCTGCTCTACCCAGATAAAACCTAAAGGCTCGGGGTGCATGTTAATGCTTGTGTTTAGTATTCTAGTTAAAGTTTGAGGGTAAGGCTGAATGATTCAAGCCCCATGTGGCCTTGATGAACGACGCCTCAGTTAACCTCAGAGTTAACACAAGAAAACAAAGACTGGTTATAAGGTTCCCGGGTATCTGTTTTTGTGGATGCACTGCACTGCATGTTCTTGTGTCTCTCTGAGGCCTAGTCCACATTGTACATGGGTATTTTTGAAAACAAGGTTTTTCCTCCATTCTCAAAAAAATTCCCATCCATACAAGCACTGCTTTGAAAATACCAAAACATAAAAACCGACAGGCGGTGAACCCTAACCCTAAACCTATGTTGGCCATTCATGCACAAAAGAAGATGTTGGAGCAGTGACTCTGTAGCACCTTCTGCATGACACCTCTGGTCTTCAACATAGTGGAGGAGTAACTGTACATGTATGTGTGAACATTTAAAAGTCTTGCTAGCAAGGTTAGCTCCAGCACTATTCTTGGCACATCCACCATTGCACGAAATGTTGCCTCATTTTTTATGCATCTCAAAGGAGATAACTATATACACTCTGACATCACGAGCCAAAAACTTCCCTCTCTACATGTCAACACTGCCTCAACATTCCCCTGATACTGCCTCTAAGACAGAGACCACGCTCTACTGCATATATACACTGTACATGTACACACAAACACATCAGCTGTGTGTTCAGATCTATGAGCATGCTGACACACACATTGTATGACAAGTAACAGAGCCCTGCAGAGCGCCTCCCTGCTGCGAGCTGTCCTCTCACTCCAGGAGACTTCGCTCTCTCCCTCCAGCTGAGAGTGTGGCAGGTAACACAACAAACACTGATATGTACACATGATCAAAGACCAAATAAGAACAACACCTGACAGTATAATACCATCTAATACACTGGTGGTGGAGTAAACACTTAGCACAGTGTTGCACTATGAATCCTGTTTAATAAGGAACTATACCATTTCTTTAAATCTAGTTCAATTTGTTAACAAACCTCTACATGTAAGTACAATGATTAAAAAAGGGCGTTTTGCTCTGTATTTCCATTTATCTGGGGTTAGCAGTGGGGGGTGATCCCATTCTGCTGACACGGGATGAATGCCACATAATTTATGATTAATTATGAATCAGTTCTACAACAGCTGTAGTTCTGAATCAGGAGTCAGGGGCATGACGAGGGAGAAAGTAGGTTAAAAAAGGTTTAAACCAAAATAAATATCAGATTTCAATAATTTAGTTATTAGAGATAATAATATTATATCATTATACTATTCTTGCATTTATATTTAACACACTTAAAGATCCCATTTCTTAGCATTTTTATTTATATCTAGGTTATAGCTTATATTATTGTATGATGCACATATTCGTACATATTTATTTCTCTATTTTCTCTCTAAATATTGTGCACTACATTGTACCAAAATGCACATATTTTGGCATACTTATGTTTTTATTTTCTATTTCTTATAATTTCTTTATATGTGTATCTAAGACCAACTTTAAAGGCGCCGTATGTAAGAATGCGGCCAAAACTGTTACTGCACTCAAATTCAAAATACTGCCGCGAGTCGTGTCCACCCCCCGTTCGAGCAAGTCTGGCTTCTCTGCTGCTAACGCTGCTGCCGGGATACAGCGGAGGAGGAGCCGGCTGCTAATGCTATGTCCCGGGACACTGCCAATGTTGCTTGACGTGCTGCTAACGTTTGTTTCTCAAAAAAATCTGTCTAGTCGATGACCCACCTGCACATGGGCTACAATGTATGATCGAAAATGAATAACAGTTGAAAGTATTCGAAATGTCCATCCCCGTCTAGCTATGATGCTAGTTAGCCAACTTTGGCTAAAGCTTACCTGTCGAGGAGAAGAGTAGCCACTTCGACATCCGATTTCAAATTCTTCTCCGCTTTCAACCGTCTCCACCATTCAAAAGCATCTCCTATATAGACCCTCGCTTTGCCTCGAGTTTTGTCTTGGCGTTTTTTGGAAATCATAACGAGGCCGTTTGGGTTTAGTCGCACCGTCAGCCATTGTAGCTCAGTCGTAACTGTAACTGATGCTGAGACTCTACTGACTGTGTGACTGGTAGTCGGCGGTGGGTGGCGCAACAGGCCACAACACAAATTCAAAACATAAACATGATGTGCGGACCTTAATTTTTTTTAAAAAATGTGAATATTCTGGCTGTGCTATTGTTGTCGGTGAGATCAGTATGTTATATGAACATTATTCCTTAGTCTCTTTGACATATAATAATGATTTTACGACTATTTGCTTTAGATTTCTTACATATAGCTCCTTTAACGTGACCCAGATTCTCTCTGGGGATCAAAAACAAATTCAAATTTTTTAATTTCAATATCAACATTAATGATCGATTAACACATAAAATAACAGTCAGAAAACAATTATAACTGATCATGACATACACTCAAACTCAACCTGCCAAATGACTTATTTACAATAATTTAATTAGGGCTGCAACTATTGATTACTTGTTTACTGTTTATTAATCTGTCAGTTATTTTTATGATTAATTGATTAATCATTTAGTCCATAAAATGTTGAAAACTGTCACAAGTTTCCAGATAACATGAAGAGTAACTGATTATTGATGAGCTCTCCATTTCACAGACACACACACACACACACACACACACACATACACAAACACACAGCATGTTAGGAAACAACAGAGACGCGTTCAGTCACACTCCACTGACTCTCACATATACAGCACAGTGACGATCTCTCTCTGCCTCCCAGTCTATGATATGGGAGGCTCTTATTGTTGGGATGTCTTGTTGTAACAGACTCCTGCTGTTTAGACAAACACAGAGTCCTGACTGCACGGCTCACTAACTCTCCTGCTGCTGTGAATCATGTTTATATGCTATATGTGTGTGTGTGCGCGTGTGTTTGTGTGTGTGTGTGCGCACGTGTGTGTGCATTGGTACAGCAGGTGGCACCTGCAGGCTTCATTACAGCTACACTGGGGTTTAGAAAAGCTCATTTTATTTGCTTATGTGTATGTGCACAGCTCAGCAGCCACTGTAGGGTGAAACAGTTGACCTACAGCAAGTTTATCAATAAGTGTTGATGGAAAAAAATACCTTAAAACAGTGCATGTGGGGCTCATTATTTTCACATTTCAAAAACTGTGTCATTAATGTGGCTTTTCAAAATAAGGGGAACACTAGAGTATACGCTATGTATCCATAATGCAAAACATTCATGTTAAAATTACAAAAGTATCACTTATTGTTGATGATTATAATGACGTGCAGCATAACAGGAAGCTCTTTTTCTTGTCACTCTCTTCATTTCATTGCCTTCTTTTAGGAGAAGCAGCTGCCCTACCTCAAAGATGACCCAGCTTAATGTAAACTGTGGTGACCAGCACAGGAGGAAGGTGTGGAAACTTTAATTACCTCCACCAAAGAGGTTATGTTTTTGGCTCAGCCCTTTTGTTGGTTTGTTTGTCAGCAGCGTGTTGGAGATACTGGCCATAGAGATGTCTGTCTTCTCTTGAATATAATGGAACTAGAAGGCACTCGGCTTGTGGTGCTCAAATAGCCAAAGATACACTCAAAAAACTCAACAGCAAAATAGACAGATAATCCCCACACCTGTTTGAGAGCAGTTTCACGAAAGATCTATTTTCTTTCAACCGAACTACAAGGTCTATGGATTATCTTGGTTATCAGGATTTGTGGAAAGCGACATTGCTGTTGAGTTGTTTTTTTTTTTTTGTTTTTTTTTTAAGCTTTAAGTACCACAAGTTGAGTGCCATCTAGTTCCATTATGTTCAAGAGAGTACAGACATCTCTATGGCCAGTATCTCCAACACACAGCAACTCACAAAAAAACAATCACACTGATAAATAGCGTTACAGAGAAGAAGAAAAATGTGTATTTTTGTTTTGGGTATGAGCTGTCCCTTTAACATTGCAAGACAGTGCACGTGGCCTTGGTGGAGGTCTGCGCTCTCAAAGTGCCCTTCCAGCCCTTCTAGTTCTAAAATTAAATCTTTCTTTTAAAAAATCTGGATATATTTCAGTGAAAATCTGTAAGCAAGACTACAGCCATGCCAACGACCCTGTGAGGCAGCAGCAGTGCTTTGAAACACTAAACACAAACTACAGCTGGCAGTTACTTAATCATAAAACAATGGACTGGACAAATTAAAATGATGACCTGATGATGGCGCTGTACAAAAAGGCAGAAGGTATTACAGTTATTACATTTTATCCTGAGGGGGACTTTAACGTCTGTACCAAATGTCATGGCAATCCATCCAATAGCTGTCGAGACATTTCACTCAAGACCACAAAATGTTAACCTCCTGGTGGATCTAGACCAGAACGTTGGATCACCAAAGCTGTCTGGATTCATTGTCTGGGGTTTCTAACATTTCATCTTAATCCATCTGATAGTTGTTGTACTATTTCAGTCTGGATCAAAGTGGTGAACCAACTGATGGACCAGTGTTGCTACCCATACAGCTATCCCGCTAGAGTGGCTGATATGAAGAGCATTTACCGTTTACTAGAAGCTTTAATATAATATTGTAGCTGCTCTGTATCATACAGTATAGATTCTTTTAAAATTGTGTGTGTGTTTGTGCGTGTGTGTGTTGGTCAGTACAGTAAATGCTTGCACTGTGTGTGTGGCTGTCATAGCCAGCAGTAGGCTGTCCTCATGCTTGCTTTAGCATGGAGGAGCAGGACATGCATGAATGGAGTTGAGAGAGACCAGAGAGAGATTTCACACTGAGATGACCATTGTGTGTGTGTGTGTGTGTGTGTGTGTGTGTGTGTGTGTGTGGGGTGTGTGTGTGTGTGTGTATGTGTGTGTGTGTGTGTGTGTGTGTGTGTGTGTGTGTGTGTGTTGAGAGTGTGACAGTGTAGTTCACCAAAAATACAATATTAAATGTTCGGAAAGGAAGAAAAGCAAAAGAAAGACGATATGTTTTTCCTTTACGTTTATGCTGGCCTAAAAAGTTCCCATTTTTGTTTTGGGATATTCATGTTTTCAAAGAGCTTGACGAGTTTCATGCTGGATCTCCATTTGAGAAATCAAATGTAAAGTGAAGTGGAACAATAAACAATGTGGAGACGTTGTGGAAACTGACAGCATGGCTGCTGATCAGGAAGATGAAATGGGATGGAATGAGGTGTTACAAGTGTGGAGGGGTTTTTATTTCCAGGTCCATGCCGGATTATTGCCTGGGTTGTTAAGGAGGATGCTCGGAAATGTCTACTCGTGAAAAGTTATGTGGAGTGAAAACTGCAGTGGCTTGTGAAAGTTATGAATGTAACAAACATGCAGTGAGCACAGGAAGGACAGTGAGGTGGGGTGCTATTTAGTTTCAAGCAAGAATCAAGTTTGTGAGATGAAAGCCTGGCAAAGTTAGCATTTTTGGCCATGTTAGTAAAGCTTGTTAGTCATGGCTTCAAAAGAGAGCCAATCTTTATTACATTTTTATCTTTCTATATGCTAATACGCTTGCAATCACACTTGTACTACTCTACTTATCACTTGTTTCATCGTTCCTAGAAGTAAAAACGGCCCTGTTTACAGGGAGGCCAGATGCAGGTTCAGCTGTGATACAACACCCCAAAACAGTGACTCAGTTTCTTTCATGAAAACGACAAAGATGTAAAATTATGGACAAATTAAAGAAAGCTCATTTCCCCTAATTACTATAGCACCTGCCACTTGCAGCTTCTCGCTTGTACAGCAGCTTCGCAATGTGTTAATCTGTACTTTAGCTGTGGCTGTGCACCAGAAAACAAAGCAAACATCCTTCCTGTCTCCAGCATTTAAGGTCTGATCAGACGTCTTTTGCAAGAACTGTAGATTAGGAAAGAAGGATGTTTGAAATACTTAATTTATACTTATTTTCTTTCAACAATAGAAAATCTTACAGTAGAGAAATTAGGGATAAGACTTGGTTTAATTTGACCAAAATTATATGAATTCTGACATGATATGCTAGTCTTGGATCTCAAACATATTCATGTGCTGATGAAAGTTGTTGGTTTGTCCACAGAGATGCTATTGTTGATGGGTATATTTACATCTTTATCAGTTTAGTTTGCTGTCTGATATGCTTTGCACTTGTGATAGTCAGAACCTAGTCTCGCCACCAGACAATCAGAGATCTCCACCTTCTGATAGTCTGGGGACACTCCTTTCTCAAGTGTGTTTAACACACCGGAGAAAACGGCCGGCAACAAAGCAACGCCTCTTGCATTTTTGAAAATGACACGCCCTCCCAGAAATGTGCGCTCCCCCTTTTCTCGTCTGCAAGGACACAAACACACAGAGAGCTTGAAAATGGATGCCGAGAGATTAAACTCCGTTTTATCAAACGTGTGCTCAGTCCACAAGATTGTGGAAATGAAGGACTTACAGCGACTTTGTTTAAAACTTTTAACGCAGTCGGACTATGTTTACGAGCACAAGAGTTCAGCGAGCCACTGAAGGACTGCCCTGCGGATTTACTATTGGTTCTGCAACGTAAGGAGTTTTTTTAAACTCTGAAATTGTATCCGCCCATCTAAACACAAAATCAGGGAGAAAGTCATCAGTCTTTAGTTAAGCAAAGCATCTAAAGACTGACTTGTGAGTCTAGTCAGAACCTAATCACATAGAGGCTGGACTGCTAGACCAGCAACTAAAACTCCTTTAGACAGCAGGTATTTCAGGACCCCAGAAACCATTTTGGGAAATTTTCTCTGCATTTCAACCAAAGGAAACAAGGACTTAATTCAGTTCCTGTCTCCATTTCTTTGCCTAGACTTTTCTTGTTCAACATTTGTTCAACAATCACAGTAGCAAAGCAATAAATTAGATTATTATTAGAATCAATATATTACACAGTTAAACACACATTGCACCGTCATTTCAAACTTAGCACTTCCTGCATCTGTTTAAAATTAAAAGTAAGGCTTTTATTGTGAAACATTTGCAGGAACTTGTTGTGGAGGATTCAGTGACTTGCAGAGTTTGTATGCGGTGCTTCAAATATAGTGCCTGCCATGTGGTGGCGCTTTTTACGTTACTACAGTAACATTTCAGCTGGCACATGAACAGCCATAGTGACTGAAATGATAGTAGCCATAGACTAATTAAAATAGCACAAGAATAGCCCCATGACATCACACACGTCATGAAAGACGAGCAGGAATGATTGGTCGTGGACCAACGTATAGTCTGTTACGTCTGTAGCCTTTCAAAGTGTGCCATGCAAGCTTCAATTGACATGAATGACGGACTGAGAGAATATTTGGGAGATGTGAGTGTAATGTGACAGTACTGTCATGTCAAAACCAAAATCTGACATGTAAATTAGTGTGAAGGTGTCAGGAGCATGACTGTATCAGACTTTTTTTGTGTTTTGGTAATGAGTGCAGGTACATCTACCAGCCATGTCTCCCCCTTTTTCCAATTTATTTCATGGCTGTTGCTGAAATTGCAGAGGCCATTAACACCAGGGGATCTTTAAGGAAGCTCCCAGAGGGAACGCTTCTTCACACAGCTCCTAAATTGTAATTTCTATCTTTTTTTCCTTGTTTTGACAGGAGGACCATCTTATCCTATGATCTCTCAGGGACCATTTTTCAACATTTTTTCCCCATTTTTTCCTAATCTGATCTCGTTCTTTTATATGTTCTACAGCTTGGAAAACTAGTCTTTGGGTTTTCAAGGACGCCTGCAGGCTCTGCTTTCCCCCTGCAGGTTGTAATCTCAGCGCAAATCCAACTATCAGCAGTGGAAACCTTTTTAAACACTTTTTTTTGTCAGATCTGTGCTTTTTTCCCTCTCTTTTGTTTTTACATTCTGCTGTTGCCTTTCTCTCCATCCCTGCAATATTATCCTCCCCTCCAAACCCCCTTCCCTCTCTTGTTTAGAAGGTGCAACAGCACCGGGGGATTCGTCTTTTTGAAGTGTGTGATTAATTTCCCCTCTTTCTAGGTGCACTGAACTGCAGCGTGTGAGTCTGTGTGTGTGTGTGTGTGTGTGTGTGTGTGTGTGTGTGTAGCCACTGTGTCCCATTTCTTACCTGAGCTCATTAGTGCAATATGAGAAAGTTTTTTTTTCGCTCTCCCCTACTGTCTTATCCTCCCTCTCTCCACCTTTTCACACTCCATTCTCTCTCATCGTCACCACTCCTGTTCCTCTCTCATCTTCCACTTTTTCTTTCATCCTATTACCTTCTTGTCCCTTCCCATCCTCCTCTTCCTCCATCCTTATTTTCTCTGTCTTCCTCACGCTCTATCACACATGCATACACACACACACTTGCTGAGAGCAGATCAGAGAGGCCAATACTAACCACTGTCAGCTTGTCACAGCTCGGTTTGAGCCAGAATGTAAATGTAGTGCACTTCCTGCATAACAATAATACTCTGTGTGTGTGTGTGTGTGTGTGTGTGTGTGTGTGCATAACATAACTGAACCCGTATTTTTCATGTGTAACAATACGTTTCCTTCAAAGACTAATACATCAGGGTTTATAATTGCTTGGAGGTTTTTTAAGTTATCATATATGAACTAATTGCTACAGAATGATACTAGATGCCATATCGTCATGCACACTTCCATGTACTTTCGGCATCATGCTTCTTTGTCTGCATGCAGGACTACAGGGATATCGCCTGCTCGCCTGTCCACCTTGCTGGTAACATGCTAGCAGTCACAAAGCATGACGAGAGCTGCCCCCGACATGACAGACAGGCAGATAAACATGACAGACAGACAGACGGACTGGCAGACAGAACGTGGAACATGACAGATTAAGAACTATGAGAGACAGACAGGCGGAGAGAGGTTTCTGGTTCTGTTTTAGGTGGGTTAGAGGAGAAAGATGTGTTTTCCACATGGAAACAAGCCCAGAGGGAGATGAGGGGAGGAAGGATAGTGTTGCTAGTGCATGGAGAGCTCAGGGTATCTGCTGGCTTCTGAAAATCTGATTTTACAGTTGTAAAATGTTTCTGTGCTGCCTGGAATTGGATGTCAGACCTGTTTTAAATGCCAAAGAAAATAAAACATTGCCAAAACGTTTTTTACATCACATACTGTGAGACTGAGAATGTTTTGAGCACGCTTAGTGTTCTGAGACATGATACCCATCATGCACTTCTTATTGTTTTACATCTGTTCTGCATTGAGATAAGAGAAAATATGCATCAGGCTCTAAGTCAATATGACCACCTGGAGAGCAAGTCAAAAGTGACTCACCACTGACATTCAGTTTTAATTTTAGCCTGCCCTCACCCCAAAAACAGCCACATAGATCATCTGTGAATGCAGCTTATTATGACTCATGTTAAAATTTATGGTTAGCCATAACCTCCAGTGGCCGTAGTTATGACAGGAGTAAAGGAGGAAGTCAGCTAACGTAGTATAAACGGTCAGGGTGGTGGATGGGTCAAACAAACTTAGGACTTTCACCAAGGAGACTGCTGTTTATGTCCCATATGAAACCATTAGTTAACATATCAAACGTATTATTTTAACCCACACCACGATCTTTTTCCTTAACCATGTAGTTTTGACTGCATTAACTTTTAAAACTATGACTGCTGGTATGTACGCCAGCAGTCTGAATGTCGTTTTGGGACGACAGTGATTAGCAAGTAGCACTGGGTATTGGTACTCCACATCTTTAAAGTATCCACTGAAATAACTCAGCGCTAAGTAGTATTGAAACATGTCCAGTCAAACAATATCTGCATTGGATCCTTTTTGCGCCTGGGGTCGGACTGTCCCGACTCCCCTTCAAATCAGAAAACTTTCTGTTGCTGCCGTCTCCCTAGTCTCTCATTGTGGCAAATGGTCAGTTCAAAGTCTCACAGAGCAGCAATCGCTATCACAGAGCTGTTAAACAGTCTCAACAAACTAAGACACCAAAAGAGCTCGACTCGTTAAAGCCGTTAACAATCATCAGATAACGTTAGCCATTTAGTGCTAACCATTACGCCGGATTTCCACTGGATGCTTGTCTGTTGCGGAACGGCAGCACTGGTTATCCCCTGCGTGCTCCGCCGTCCGTCAACACCCACCGGCTGCGTTTGCTGTGCAGAGCAGTGCAGCTACGCCAGAAGACATCTCGGTGCACTGCCATGATTAACATCTCCTCGTCCATGGTGTTAACATGGTGAAATGACGTCTGAAACCCTCTGACCTGTTGACTTCAGGCCTGCTTCCGCCCATTATGTAGTTTTCAAGGTGTAGTGCAGGGAAATATGATCCGCTGTGAACACTGTGTATTTTGTTTTGAAAATTAACCGGATGTTTTATTGTGTTTCTGTGCACGACTTCCTGCCCCACACGATCTGCTCTGTGCTGAATTGCTGCGTTGTGCTCCGGCGTCCGGCAAAAATAAAAGTCCTGCGTATCTGTTGCGGAGGGCTCCGGAGTGCCGGAGCTGTGACGGAGCCGGAACGCAGCACAGCCGCAGCCGGTGGAAACACACACATTGACTAGAATTGAATCCTATCGGCTCTGCTGCCGTGCCGGAGCGCAGACGCAACCAACACGCATCTGGTGGAAATAGGCCGTTATCCCTGTCACTGTGTGCATGTAGCTGAAATAACTTTCACGACTGTCCCCAGCATGGAGCTCACACTCCTGCAGCAGCAGCAGCTACAACCCATACAGTCTGTGGTGTGGTGAAGTCAAGCGGGGTGTTTTTGGTGCAGTTCAGTGTGCCAAGATGCCACCGAAACATTTGAAAGTATAGCTATACTACACGCTACTCTATTCTGGTTCTATTCTGGTTATCAAATTAAGCACTCTTTTGGTATTAGTATCACTTTAAGGGTACTGGTACTGATACAGGTATCAGAATATTTTAAACTTGGCAAGTGACCCATTCTGTATGAGGATATGTTGTTATATTTTATGTAGCATGTACAGCCTTCCCACCCTGCTTTGACCAATAAAACTATCTAAACACAATTTGGTTGTAGTGCTGTCTGCAACACTGTAACTTTTGTCCAAGTTTTCAGTTTCTGCCAGTGTCACAAAATCAGTTTGCATGGCCAGAAGGACAAAAGGAGAACAAACTGATGACAACTGCTGGGCTGACTGAAGGAGAGAGGAGAGAGGAGGAGAGAGAAAGAGGACACCACAAATGAGAGAAAAAGAAAGAAAACAGATGGAGGGGAAAATAAATTAAAGAGGAGGCTGATGAGAAATGGAGAGTGGAAAATAAGAGAGAAAGATAAAAGAGGCAGAGAAAAGAGGTAGATACAAGGTGAGGGACACTACAAATCATTATAGCCGACAACCTCATCCTTCACTCTCTGGTGCTCTCTCTCTCTCTCTCTCTCTCTCACACACACACACACACACACAAACTATCCTCTCTAATCTAACTCCTGTGGCAGTGAGAATAGATATGGCTGTTTAGTGCCAGCAGCACAGCTCCCGGTACCTGATGGCAGCAATCTGCTGAGTCAGCAGCTCTGCTCTGCATGTGTGTGTGTGTGTGTGTGTGTGTGTGTGTGTGTGTGTGTGGTAGTGAGGGACACAGACGGAGTTAGAGAGAGAGTGAAAGTGTTTGTAAGATTTAGCGGAGTGCATAGATGTGTGTGTGTGTGTGTGTGTGTGTGTGTATGCAGCCTACCTCGGGGAATGATGAGCGCTGCAAATTGAGCATTCTAACCACACACACACACACACACACACACACACACACACACACAGCCACAGGGGCAAGCTGACAAGAGTTCACTATCATTACCATGCCAGCGAGACGTAACTGGCATTACCATGACAACAAGCTCTCACCGTCATCGCCATGCCAGCTGCAGGTCACGACTACAAGAACTAATAGGGCTCCTTAAACATTATCCAAAGGCAAATACAGGTCACTATCATCCCATGACATCTACACTATACCATCATCTGTGTAACCAGGGTTCACCATCATCACCATAACAACAACAGCTCAGAAGTCTGGTAGCCAATGAGAAACTGATAAACTTAAAATCTGTGTTTTATTCAGCTTGAACCTTTATTTAATGATCAAGATGAGAAGGTTGTTCACTCTCACTTTATTCAGCTGATATATATCTCTAAGATAAGCTTCTTCCTTTCTACTGACGACCTCAAGGAAGCTGTTAGAGCTTTTATCTCTTCTAGAGTCCAGGAATTTCATTATTAGTATCGTTGACTTTTCTCTCATGTTAAGATTGCTGCTAGTGTTTTTTTTCTACTTTTTAAAGACTACAGGCTACATTGTGTGATCTTCTAAATTTGTTTACAATTGAAGGAGCTTACTATTACATTTGTCTTCATATTTGAAGTACTCATTGACCTTAATTTGTTTGCATTTGTGTAGCTGGAGACCTCTGATTGGAGGCTTTTTCCTGGGTGAGAGTCTACAGCATAAAGCATATATGTGTGCGCTGTTTGTCTATTTTAGGCGTTGAAGGTCTGAGTACCAAAATAAAATGAACCGATAACTATTTTTCATCGCACCAGCTTTTGATGCTCTACACTGGCTCACAATCTGTTTTAGTATTGATTTTAAGATTTTGTTCTTAACTTTAAGAGCCTCTGGTAATACTGCTGAGCCACTGACCCCATGTCCCCATGTACACCAGAGCCTGGCTTCAGATGAAGTCTGACTACAGTAGATGTACCAATTCTAGATTGGTGTCAAAAGGTGAGGAGTCCCAAGGCTCTGGATTGGTCAAACCAATGGACAACTATCAGTTATCACAGTAACTTTATTTAAATCCCATTTGAAAAGCTATCTCACTGTCTACATATCATTTAAGTTGAGGCATCACTGACTGTCTTTTTGCCCCTGTTTAATCTCAGCTGTGTACAGTTGTTTCAATAAATATGTACATCTTTTATCTTACAAACAATTTGTGATGCTGGTTAAGGTTATCAAAAGTACCAATACTTCAAAACTGTCTCAATACCATGGGTTTTAAAGGATACGTTCTCCATCAAGTATACATTTGAAAGTACTGAAATTACTAAAACTATATATCTTACTATATAATGACGAAAACTCTGTCTGTGTGTCTTTTCCACGTTTTTCTCCTCACTGACTTGGTCAATCCATGTGAAATTTGCCACAGTGGTAGAGGGTCATGGGAGGATATGAATGAAGCAATATTACATCAATTGGCCAAAGGGGGGCGCTATAGCAACCAATTGAAATTGCAAACTTTGAATGGGCATATCTCATGCCCCGTATGTCATGGAGACATGAAACTTTGCACAGAGATGCCTCTCCTCATGAGGAACAAATCTGCCTCAAGAACCCATAACTTCCGGTTATATTGATTGTCCACCATTTTGAATTTTTTGAAAAACACTTCAAATGGATCTCTTCCTAGGAAGTTTGAGCGATCTGCATGAAACTGGGTGAACATAATCTAGGGACCAATATCTAAAGTTCCCTCTTGGCAAAAGTTGGAAAACTTACTAAAACTGAGCTTCTATAAGGCAATAAATACTGCGGAGGGCGTGGCTCATCACATAAAGGTGTATAACATCTCAAGGGTTTCACCCACCACCACGCAACTTTGTAGTCATATGACCACACATAATCTGAGGGGACCCCTCCATTATTAACCCCATCAAACAAAATGGGGGCGCTAGAGAGCTAATTTGTTATCTAGGCCTAACCGCCATATGGATTTTTACTAAACTTGGTAGATATGTAGAACAGGACGCCTCAAGGTGACTGGAGAAATTTAACTCTAATTGGCAACTGGGTGGCGCTATAACAACAGAAAAATGCTTAAAAATGGCTAAAATGTGACCGATCGCTGTGGCTCCCCCTGTGGACCACTGTTTTGTTTTTTTTTCTCCAAATTTTTGGTATGACTAAGTCATGGTATGGTATGCTGTACATAATCACAGAAACTGTCAGTCTGTCATTCTGTCAGTCAGTCAGTCATTCTGTTTGTCCCACGTTTTTCAAAAACTCTGAATACATTGCTCTTTTTAATGGGTTCAGTTGACTATTTAATCTGCAATTTCCTATGACCTGTGTCCCAAACACACACCATGTGAAACTGTACGTGGGCAACATCCAATAACATTTTCAACCAAGGCACAGATGAAACAACAGGGAAGGACCTAATCCATGTGACTAGAGGCGTGTTGTCAGTGACTTTTTTGTACATGCACTATGTGCAGGTTGTTATTAAAAGACAGAGGAAAGAAATAATCCTATTTTGTATGCCAAGGATGTTATTTTCATCCTGCCATGGTATTAAAAGATTATCTTTTTTTTCCTTCACTATTGCATCAAAATTTAAAATTCTGGTATTGTAATAACCCTAACACTGTTAGGAAGATGCTACATATACAAATAATGTTTTACTTATTACTAGGGCTGTTAAACGATTAATTTTTTAATCAAGATTAATTGCTGAATGTCAACAGTTTACTGTGATTAATCGCAGGTTTAAAATTCCATTATTTTGCCTTTCCAAAACAGCTTTGAGTACAAGAGTGTTTTGATTGACAATCAAATTAATGCAGAGAAATATACTTTATTATCTCGATTTTTATTTATTTATTTATTTTAAATCAGTGCTGCACTGCTATAACAGTGTGGTCAAAGAGACAAAATAGCAGCATGCAATTAACCCTCCAAGACCCGCATACTGGAGACCCATTTTTGTCTTTTTTTAGGGGGGGCAGGGGATATTTTGGGGGAGATAGCAGGTCAACAGTATAGGCTACATAGAAGTAGCATATACCACCTGAAAGCTGGAAACCTGAAGATTAATTTTAGATGCAGCTCAGCACTGTGTGTCAGGTTTTTCCTAGTCAAAAATATGTAAAAAATATTACCTGATAAAAAGTGCACATTGTGTGCCAAAAACTGTATGGGTCTAACATAAAGTAGACATGTAAAAGACAAATTTCAACTAAGACAAGTGATATAAAAATGGATACTAAGATTATAAATTTCTTTTTGAGCAGATATTTAGCCGACACAGCAGCATCAACTCAACCTGCCAGCTTCGTCCTTCTTGTTCTCCGTCACAGAGCAGCTGGATGAAATGCACCGAGGTCAGTCATCTGTGCAGAGTGGATAGGAAATCGAGCTCCATTTATGTGGATGGTGTGTGTCACAATATCTGGCTGAACTATTATTCCAGTGTTCTTTGCCGTGCAGGTGTCAAGTGTGGCCTACTGTGCAAAAATGATGACAGGCCATTTTCAAAAACTGTCCACCCACCACACTCAGTCAACGAGGGGTTGGATGTAACCGTTCTGCACTTGAGCTTTCCAAATTGTACTTTTTATTTTTTTTGGGAGGGTGGACAGAGTGTGTGTTGGCGGCCTTGGCTGTAGTGCTAGAGTGCGTGAAAGGTAACAGGTTTTTACAGTGGCGTGGTTGGAATTAGGAAAAATCACCACAGACACAGTCGTGTTTTCTCTCTCTCTCTCTTACCTCCAGCAATGTCCTCTTCCAGTAGTTGTATCTGCAGGTGGAAAATCTTCTCCTGGAGGTCGCAAAGGGTGTGTTTCATTTTCTCCCTCCGCGTCACCATGTAGCAAAGGTTACGCACCTGAAACACAAGATATGGCTGTTACAAACACAGGCAGCATGTTGCATCTTCATCATCGTGATTCAGCGCAGGGACATGAACCTGACAGGGAGGATGACAGACGCATAAATATTATGACTAGCGTATGTGTGAATACAAATACATACAGACATACATTGTGTTCAGGACACTTCACAGCTTTACAGACTTTTTTAGGCACTTTCAGCTCATTATTTTGGCTTTATGGCACATGTCAGGTTTTTTTCTTGAACAGTGGGCTCTGCAATCCCATTTCTAGCAGCTGTTTTTAGCAAAAAACAACAACACTGTACCAACCTGCCCACCACCAAACAACAGATGCACCAACTCAGTAACATGCTGGTGAAGAAAGTGGCATATCTAGCATATTTTTGTCAGGAGGTTGTGACCAAAACAAAGCTAAAAGAACAAAGAAAGTAGTATATATTGGCAATAAATAAATACACAGGCAATTGTCTGCCAAAATATTATTAAAAAAAACATATAATGCAATTAAAAATATGTCAGAAGTGTTTGTTTTTCAGCCTGTTCTGCTACTTTGTAGTGGCTAAAAAAAAAAAAACTCTAACAAATAAAGATCAGTGCAATAACATATACCATCTGAGGTTTATGTGCATCCAGTAATGAGACGGTAAGAGGTAAAAATCAAGAGGCGACTTCCTGTTTCCTGCCAGTAAACTGAATCACAGACTCCTCATCCACTCAGATCCAGACTCCAGCTGAGCCCTCCTGCTCCTCCATATTGTCAAATTACTATCATATGGCCCTATAAGCGGTATATAAGTGTGTATGTGAGTGGATAGAGAGCATTGAGCTGGGAGATGAATGTGTGCATGTTTATGTTTAGCACATATGGATGTTCAAAGAAAAGCTGTGGTTGTAAATGTGCGTGTTACTATTTTAAATTGGCAACACATAAGAGAGAGGGAGACAGAGGGAGAAGACAGCGAGTATGGAGGCTGAGACTAATGGAAAGACAGAAATGTATGGAGAAAGACAGGTAGGGAGAGAGACAGACAGTGAAAAGGGCTGAGTAGACAGGTTCTGGCACGGTTCCCTGGCAGCTGTAGTTGTTAAATGCTAACAAATAATTTTATCTACGGATAAAAGAGAGATTACAGAGAGTAGGTATCAGTGTTAGCTGAGAGTTTGGACAGAAAACTCCAGAAAAGGGGAGAGACGTTTTCACATGCAGTCATAAATTAACCCCACCTTGTTCACTTCAATGAACTTTGACCTACAACGGCATAAGTCTCTCCAGTGTCAAGGAGTGATGTTGACAGTTTATATACATGTTTATATAAAATAACTACACGGCTAAATACTACAAGATGTAGGAGGAATGCTTAAGGCTGGTTAGGCTGTGTTCGACCGCGTTGGTAAGTGTAGCTCTTCCAAATGGCCACACCCAAAGGCGGGTTGCAAAGCTGACTCTCCTACCCAGGGGCAAGACCCAACGGTCAGTTTAAATATGGGGATAACTGCACACACTTTCAGACAATCTTTCCCCAAAGCATTCATAATGTTGCACTTGGTTGCATGCATGAAAATTGACAGAAATAGTTACGCAAAGAAAACCAAAAACAGACAGCTTCAGAGGTTTAAATCCTGCGTACTTTCTATGGATTAAATGGTAACCAGTTTCACAATAAACCACGGTAAAATTCCCAATGATTAGTATTACTAATTCAGTTTTTATCATCATTAAAACTGTGCTTTGTTACCGTGCTTGAAGAACGTACAGTAAATACAGTCCAGCATCAACCGAAGTGAGCAACAGTCTTCCAGATGCACGCGCAGCATTCAGCGTTTGGTTTGTTAGATTAGATTTTGCACAGATTCAAGTGAACAGATGATTTTTCATTGAATATAAAACTTGGTAAAATGATATCATGAGAATATTTTCGGCATATTTTAACAGTGTTGTGATAATAGTGATAATGGTGATCATTTTGAGTGCCAGAATCAAGATTTGAAATTTTAAGAATGTTTTATCTCTGGTACTTTTTCACCTCTACACATCTGGTCAATCGCTGCATGAAGTGGCAATGAAGGGCCGATTGTTGGTTTTGGAAAGTTAGTAGTTTAAGAAGTTTAGAAACTTCAGCTTCAACTGTCAGAATACCAATTTCTTTAAAATTGTCATTCATTTTCCGTAACCACTTATCCTGACATGAGGCCTGTTTCCACCGCAGGAACTTAAGGGTAATTTTACGGGGCTGGGGCTGTTGGTGCGTGTCTCCACCGCAGAAACCACCCCCGAAGGACAGAGTTCCAGAACTTTTACAGGGGCTAAACAAATCCCTGCCTCGGAGTAGGTACTCAGAACGGCCCCAAAAACCTCCTGGCTGGGGCTTGGGGTTTACTTGGTGCTGATTGGATACACTCAAGGTGTGATGTGACGTCAACAGAAAGCGTCAAAATAGCCGGCATTTTTAAAATTCAGCAGACGAGGGTTAGCTCGTTCATAGCTTCATAGCCATGTAAACGAAGAGACACGCCAGAACCCCAGCAACCACCTCAGCTCCTTCCATGTTGATAATTGTCTTATGTCTGCTTTCTTCTTACTTCTGCTTCTTCTTCTTTGTTGTTGTTCTTCTTTGTTTGTTTCTGTGCCATGTTGCCCTGGTCAAAATGGTCGCGCAATGATTACGTCACATCCAGAGCCCGGTAACTTTACAGGAACCTTCCTCCTACTCCACCCTCTCAGTGGAGACACGGCGGTTGAGAGGGCCGAGCGAGAGGATGTTCCTGTAAAGTTCCTGCCCCCCAAATAGTACCAGGAACTTCTTGCGTGGAAACGGGCCTATTGGGCAAGAAGTGGGGTACACCCCAGACTATCACAGGGCTGACACATAGAGAAAGACAACCTTTCACACTCACATTCACACCTACGGACAATTTAGAGCCACCAATTAACCTGCATGTCTTTGGATTGTTGGAGGAAGACCCACGCTGACACTGGGAGAACATGCAAACTCCACTTTATAATCCTACTCATACTAATTTGTTCCCCACAAGGAAAGCCAATTCCTGGCCAATTTTGGTCTCACCCTGCCACCAAACAGGGTGCTACGACAAGGTGTTGTTTGCGAATGACAGTTACTGATCTTATTTATCGGTAGTCATATACACTAGGGGGTGGCTGTTTAACTTTAGAGCTTGTGTCATTTCAGTGGTTTAGCTTATGTATACTGAGAGTAATGGAAGACACAGAAACACACACATGGCACTAAATGTACAACTTGTAGTTTCACTGTTCTGTAAATGTTTTACAGCGCTATGTAAACAACAGTAAAGGTTTATAGCTGTTTAATGTCCTCATAGGTGCTGTTGTGTGCTGGGCTCAAAGCAAACAGCTTTACGAGCTCTTACAGACACTGATATTCATGTACAAGACAAATAATTGATCATCTCAGTTTATGTACAGAACATGCTGTTGTTTTGGGGTTATATACTGCACATACAGAACTATCCAACACAGGCATGACAACAAAGTAACTGCAGAGAGAAGGAGGCAGGGAGGGAAACTAATTGGGTCCAAGCCAGAGCACTTGAATCCCAAACTAACAAGCCAGAAACGGGATTTCTGCCTCTCACAACGGTAAATCAGTAATCATATGTCTCTAACCACATCTCTGTCTGTGTGTGTGTGTGTGTGTGTGTGTGTGTGTGTGTGTGTGTGTGTGTGAGCCTGAAGACTTTCCATGGTGCTAATGGGACGGGACAAGACAGACTGTGTGTGTGTGTGTGTGTGTGTGTGTGTGTGTGTGTGTGTGTGTGTGTGTGTGTGTGGAGTGTAGGAGGCACAGATTCAGGTTTTAAAGAAGCAGAACAAACAAGGGAATACAGATATACTGTAAACACATATATCGGAACAATATTACACCGGTGAGAACACAACACACAACAACATCATGGAATGGAGCTACGTGTAGTAGCAGGTGTGTGTGTGTGTGTGTGTGTGTGTGTGTGGGTCAGTAAGGAGTCATAAGGGGGAGAAAACCGTTGTATGAGTTTGCATTCATTATAAAGAAACAGAATTGGTTTAGTTGTTTACTTAAGCAGTAGGTGTGTGTGTCTGTGTGCGTGTGTGTGTGTACTGGCAGTCCAGCAGGCCAATTGTTTATCTGTTGGTCTTGATGGATTCGTCAGCCTGGCCTATCTGACCCATTCCATCCCTGTTAGAGCGCTGCAGATAAAAATAGCTGCTCAACTGGGACACAATGTGCAGAGCCTGGCTTTGATTAGGACACTGTGTGTGTGTGAGTGTGTGCGTGTACCGTTTTCAAAAACAACTACCTCTGCCTGGACACATGACAGAGGAGTGGACAGCAGGTTGGGAGGTAAAGATGAGGAAGAGCGATGAGAGGGGAGTCTGGAGTAAAACCACTCTGTTGAACCTCTCTGGTTTTATTTACTTTCTTTCTCTCTCTCTCTCTCTCTCTCTCTCTCTCTCTCTCTCTCTCTCTCACCCTCACACTTCTCTCACTGCCTCTCACTTTCTCCCCCAAACTCCAGAGATCAGGGCCAACTGTCTTAAGCACTTATTTCAGTAATCTGAAAATGAACCAAACCAACATAATTGTAAAAATTAGAACATGGAGATGAAACATGAATATTAAATGTCATTAAGTGGCTTTCCATAACGTACATGGGTTGCAGTTTTTTAGCTTAAATACAACCTAAAAATACTGCATGTAAGCTCAAAAACCTCAAATAAAATAAAGTATTGTTGCTTTGTTGCAAAAACATTCGATGCAAGCACAAGTCCTGGGGGGCGTGAGATGTCGAAGGCCGACAATGTGTGTCAAAATATAAAAGAAAAAGTAGAATAACATGCTTTTAGAGGGGTGTTTTCAACACTCAGAATTTCATTTTTCAATTGTGTTGATTTTCTTTTCAAAGCTGCTGCACATATCTGACATTGCAAAAAAAAAAAGTCAGTGCTGAGAATAAGTTTTGTGCTGAACTTTATTCTTAACTGGAATTTTTTTTAAGTGTCAACACCTGTCTTCAAGCCAAATCTGTTTTGTACTGAAGCCATGAAAAGCAAGTGAGAATATTTTTTTCCACAGTTGGGGGGTAAAAACTTTATCATCAGACAAAAGCATCTCACTTGCCTCTCAGCACTTTCACAGAGAAGTGTCCTGAATTGAATTTGTTTTTCCTTTGACACAAACAGCCTCTGACCTTTTCTCTCTTCTGTTAGAGGCTCCTGTCCTTCACCGGCTCTCCTCTTTGTCATTATTTCCTCCACAATTCAATCCTCCATCCTCCTACTTGAACTGTAACATATTATCCCAACAACTCATCTGGACCTCCGTCTGGCTTTTTATTCCTCTAAAACTCCATCAGTCTTCGTCTCGTCTCAACCTGAGTCTATTCATTCAGCCTCAACATCAATCCGTCTCTGAATCAGCAAACACAGTATCATCCCTGTCCCACTTACAAATCTAAAAACGTGTCAGGGGGTTAAATTAGTTTAAATAAAATATTCCACACCTGTCTACACTGGGGAGGTTTTACCAAAGGTGATACAATGAGTCTTCTGGTGGATATGAAGTCATCAAAGATCACAAAGTCTCATGTATTTTCAACAAAAGCCTTTGAGAGTCTCAGTTACACACATCTCTCTGACAGAGAGCCAATGAAATCAGACCATAACATTACTTTTGCGTCAGGACGGAGGAGCAGATTAGATTTCATTGTTTTCCTTCTGATAAAGAGAGATGTTATTGAGGCTGCGGTTTAAAAAAGCATCAATATTTTTACAAGTTTGATAATCAGGAGGGACTATTTGTCTCTGGATATCTGGCAATAACAACATGCCTTTTTTATGCTGAGGAGGTTTCAGAGATTGGTCGCGAATATAATGTTTATGCACTGAAGGTGAGGAAATGACCGCAGGGACAATTTCCCCAACGATATTGTGAAAATCAGCCAGCGAGGAACGATTATGCTCATAGAAATTGTATAAACGTGAAATATGTCATTAATCCATTTCAAATGTCTGTTTTCATGACAGTCAGGTGAGATGTCATTTGTTGCACCGTCTGGTCATGACAAAGTCAATATGACATATTTGCGGACACTGGACGTTCATTAATTTGGCCATTGTAAATTAAACTCGACAGGTAATTTGCTTTTATGGCAGGCGAGCCAAAGAGGTGATTTAAAACACTGGATGAGACAGAAGTAATAAAGTAACATCAATCCTTCAGTGCAGTGTGCAATGTTTAAAATACCATGATGACACACATTTTTTTGGGAAATGCTTGAAACCAGTAAATAGCATTCCTCCTTTTTCCCCTCTAACCATCCATCTTCTACTCCTCGTACTGCTTCATCCATCCTCCATCCTGCCTTAATCCCTCGACGACTGAGCCCACCTCCTCTATCTCATCCATCCATGACACGACAGGCCGGAGATAATCAGCATTACAAGTGTATTAACTGTGCTGAGCAAAGCCAACGCCTTTCATACCACACCGTCCATACCCCTGTGTCTCTGTCTCTCTAACCTTCATACTGTAAGGTTCTCTCACCCCCTCTGTCTCTGTCAGTGTTATCACCTCTCTCTGCACTCGTCGTGTCTCTCCTGTCCTTACTGTAATGCACACACACGAACAATCG
Organism: Epinephelus lanceolatus; assembly: GCF_041903045.1. Taxonomy (NCBI): domain Eukaryota; kingdom Metazoa; phylum Chordata; class Actinopteri; order Perciformes; family Serranidae; genus Epinephelus; species Epinephelus lanceolatus. The sequence continues at coordinate 38,163,506 of NC_135744.1, read as the reverse complement.
TACACAAATTATACACACAAATTTTCACAATCACTTGCTGACTGTTTATCTTTCACTCACACTCCCTCCTTCTCCGTCACACACACATACACACACACAGCGCGGTCAGCAGAGCCCTGGCTGTCATCAGCCACTAATTACTTCAACAGGTGTCTAGCAGGAGGACACCATGCCCTTTGTATGTGTGTGTGAGTGTGTGTGTGTGACACAGAGATGGAGTAATCGGGTCATTTTCCATCAAAAATGTTCACGCATTTTAAGCACATTTTCGAAAGGTCAGCAATGGAAATTATCTACTGAAGCCCAGGTGATACAGGACTAAAATATGATATTTGGTTAATTTATAAACACACATTTGACTATTTGAGATATGTGTTCAAAGTGGAAATGGATAACGCATCTCCAAGTGGTATAATTATTCAGGATTCAGACATCAGGATTGTTTTCTGTTTTCCTCAGAGTAGCAATTACCAACAACTAGGGGTGTTGTGATACACAAATATTAACTGTGACATTTAAAAATGAAATATTAATAACATGTTAATAATACACACATGATAATGACATGTAAATAATCCAGCACCTCTTAAATTATTTCATTTTCTTTCTGTTCTTGCTTTGTCTCCTTCCCCAACGCCATCTTGTTGCCTTTTCACTACCACTCAAGTGTTATTGCTCTTTCTGTATGATTCTATACAGTTATGGTTACAGACTCTCTCTCCATCTGCACTTGGGTCTTTCATTTGCCAAAAAAGGAGAAAAAACACACAATAAAGAAAGTTATAGATGAATATGACGGATGATTTTCTTTTTTATTGTGTCTATTGACATTGCAATAAAATCGTTATCTTGAACTCTTTTGGCTACGATAATCATGACGTGAAAATCTGATATTGTGCCAGCCCTGCCATCTACAAAACATGAGTTTATTCTTTTATATAGTCTGTAAGTGAGAAATGACCACAGATAGAAATGGTGCCAGGCTGCCAGCCTGACTGGATTGCCAGTCAGCCGTCATTTCCTTGAGAGATTGTATTGTAAAGTACTGCATGGTGAAAATGAGACTTAAAGCGAGACCAATCTAAACCCTGATTGTGTCATTATTCTATAGCCATTACATTATGCGATTCACTTTTAATTTTATTCATAATAAGTTAAAGCAAAACTTTCCTATTGCTAGTTTCAGTACTGTGTGTGGCTAGGGAATTTTATAGTTGAAAAACAAATTTTAAAAACTACAGAAGAAGTAACTGTGACTGCCAATTTTGCACAATAAATGTCACTAAAACTTCTTTTAAGATATTTTTTAGGGCGTTTTTGCCTTTAATTGGACAGTTGCATAGGCCGTAGGCTGGAATCGAACCTGTGGCCACTGCAGCAAAGACAAAGCCTTTGTACATGGGGCGCCTGCTCTACCAGGTGAGCTACAGGGCACCCAATCACTAAAAGTTCTTGTAGGCGACGGCAGACATTTAGACTTGTCATAGCAGGAAAAGCACAGGTGTTGCTAATGACATTAACAATGGCTCTGTTTTATTCAACTGCCCCGGTGAGCCATGAGCCCTAATCATTTATTAGAAGATGTTTCATCAACATTTATTGCCTGGTCTTCCTTTTAAACATGCCTGCGCCTTCAATTTTACCACCTCAGCCAGCAAGTGATTAAAACTTCAAGATTTTTTCTTCTATTTTTGACATTTCCACTCAGGTTATTTAATGCTTTTTCAAAACACGTGTAACAATATGTGGGTGGAAACGACCAGTTTTTAATGACTCGGTGTCTTTCCATTCTTAGGTATTGTGTAGGTGAATTTGTGAAAGCACAAGAAAAACAGTGTGTTCCTATATGTGTGTGTGTGTGTGTGTGTGTGTTGCCTTGGGCGGAGAGGCAGGAGATGCGTCAGAACTAATTCCCAAACTGATCTCTGAGATAGAGATAAACCCAATGGGCCCAGAGAGGGAATGCATGTGTGTGTATGGTGTGTGTCTAAGTGTCTGTGACTAAAAATGGATTTCATGGTATTGACTTAAGTGATATGTGACTCACATGTGGTAGATTACTGTGCAGATGTACGAACACAGAGGAATGAAGAGATACAATAAAGATGGTGAGACAAATAAAAATCCGATAGCAGGGTGAAAACAGCTATTTTTTTTTAATTTCACCAATGAGTTATATCTCTCAGTCAGAGAGGAAAAGTGTAGACATAAGATAAGAGACAAAGGAGATAACAGTCTCTTTCTTTACTTCTCCGACTAACTTCCAGCTCAGATCTATATTGACCTGACCCTCTCAGCTCCCAGCGTATTGACTCCAAACCTGTGCTGCTTACTAATGAGCACCATCGACTGTTCATTGGCCTTGAAATACGCAGACACCACTGTGAGGAAGCAGCCAGCTAAAGATCAGGATTATTGATCTTTAATTGGCCCAATATCACCCTAAAACCCAATATGGAGAGCCCGGGTTAATTACTAACAAGACAATCCCAACTGGAATAATTAAACTGGAGTGTGCACTTAAATGCAGACAGCTTGTTATAGAAGGAGCTCTGCTGTGATTACAAGACCAAACAGTTAATCAATTTGTCACACGTTGTTTGAGTATGTTTCATCTATTGGCAACACTGCTGGGATTATTGGGCTGATTAACACCACAGTGTGTTGCTAAAGAGTGATGCAGAGTTGACCTCTTTTTTAAATTATTTTTTATTATATTGCAGGCCAACCCAGAAGTTAGCATCGCCCTGCTTCCCTTGACCAAATCACCAACAGGATTTTTCCACTGGATTTTGGTTGGATTGGATTATTGCAGAAAATAAGCTCTGTGCCGAATAAATGTTTGTGAGACTCACAAGTTCTGCTCAGCAAGATAATCTTCACAAATAAAAAACACTTTTATGATTTTGGAAGCGTAAATGCAATGCCCAGAAGGAAAAAAACTAAAGTTAGGCTATAAATGAAGAACACCACAGTCACATGGCTTCAACATCACCACTACTACACTTCCAAAAAACCTAAAACTGGAAAATAATATTGATAAATCGACAAGTTGGAAAGTCTGAGTTTGAATAGTTAGCAAGAGCCCATGTATAAACACAATGAGGCTGCACAGGCAGATGGGTTTTCATGTTTGTTGTGATGATGTTCAGTGTCCCCCAACAACCTCTGTCGTCTCATTTAGCCACTTGTTGCCAACCACCTCTTTTAGCACACATAAACGCTTCAAAATTTATGAATGGGATATTCACCTAAGTTCAAAGATGGTGGCACGCACAGACACAGCGACCCCTCTGACTCCTGCAAATGGTGCAAGTTTTCGTTATCTTTATATTTATATATGTACACGTGTATGTATATATGCATATATATGTATATATGTATATATGTGTGATGTGTATGTATTTTTTAATCTTTATATTTTTATACTTGTACATGTCTGATGGCACCTCAGGGTTTAGAGAAAGCACAATGTTGTTCCCATGTACACAGTATGTAGCCTGGAAATCCAGACCCAAATCTAGAAAGATTTAGGGTCTGGTCATGAGTAATGAAAATGGCCCAACTCGAGGGGCGGCACCAAGCATGCATTTGAAAATATCACTGCACGCAACTGGATAACACTGACCAATCACAACAATACACGGGGTGACGTATCCAGAGCGCTACCAGTGGAGCTAACTGGTAGATTAGACTCTTGCTGTATGTGGTCGGCAAAACAGCAAAAACATCCTTCTTGCAAAGGAAAGACTCGGGTGCCGTCTTCTGTTCCTCCTTTAGAGAAAAAGCCAAGTCTAACTCGTTCATTGTAGTGGCCAAAGCTGTTTCAAACAACTGGTGTTCATCCGTAGCCATCTTGCAATGTTTACTGACTGATTCCGGACTTCGTCATCGCAGCGCTGTCGTCATCTGTTTAGCTCGCCTCTGGCCCGCCTATATCAGATACACCGATGTGATTGGTGCAGCTCGGCTCCAACGGCATGGGTAATGAGCATCATTACTGATTGCCAGAGTGACTTGCTGAGCAAATTCAAATTGTGCTCTTGCGAGAACTCTGGATTTCCAGGGTACACAGTATGTGGAAATGACAATAAAGCTGAACTTGAACTTGACACTGACGTATTTTGGACCTGCACTTACATAGCGCCTTTCTAGTCTTCCAACCATTCAAAGTGCTTTTTATACTCTGAGTGACATTCACCCATTCACACATGCATCATACACTGGCCAAGGCTACCATACAAGGTGCCACCTGCTACTCAGTTTTTAACACACTCACACGCCGATGGAACAGCCACCAGGAGCAAATTGGGGCTCATGCTCAAGGATACTTCGACATGCAGACTGGAGGAGCTGGGGGTTGAACTGCTGATCTCCCGATTAGTGGACGGCCTGCTCTACCTTCAGAGCCACAGTCGCACAATGTCACTTTGAGACAAGGGAGCTAACTCATTTCCAAACTCGTTTACAAGCCCATTCCTGCAGCACTCTATTCACATCTACATGAAAAATCATAAAGACAGCTACAAAAAAAGGTTAAAATATTAAATAAAAGCAAATGTAGGCTGCTGTTGTTCATACTGCCATGCTAATAAATAGAACTGCATATCAGCACTGCTTAAATTTGACTCAACTCATCAGAGAAATACCAACATTGCATTAAACGATTCTCAGAATTCATCCTGGGTATTTTAATTTCTTCTACATTCAACAAGTGAGCATTACTGTAAAGTAAGTATTTTCTTCATTATCTAACAGGGACAGACTGAATGACGCAGAGCCCACACACTGTTCACTCGATTTCCAAGGCTTCACATCTTGTAGCTAAAGATAACATCTCCTCAGCAAACACAAACCGAGAGTTCAGATTATTGTGCAGAGTTTTTGTCTGTCTATCCCTCTCTTAGATGCGATCACCACACTATAACTAATCGTCACAGATTACTGAACGGTCGTGACTCAAGGGGGCTAATAAAGCCAGATACCATCTAAGCTTTCAGTGCACGTAATAATGACTCGATTTTCACACAGTAGACATTTTACACATCGTGGGGCTAACCTTACTGATACAAGTAGCCACTGCTTACACAGAAAATTTAGTGCAGATGTACACGTGAAGAGGCGCAAATCCAAAGAATGATCTCAGGATTTTAAATCGCATTTAATCAGAAAAGCTTTTTTTTTCCCAGCCCTAATAAGCACTAATTGGTGGCTTGTAACAGATATTAGTTACATCTTACATCTGTAACTAATGTCCCCTGTCCCCTTTTTGTTTTTAACATTCGTAGCTATGAATATCTATCATCACATTTTATGATATGATCATCCAAAAAACTCATGACTGAAGGGTTTAAACCTGGCTAAATGTTTGACAATGCTAGACAAACTCTTACAGTAGATATACAGCATTTAGAAGCTAAAGAAGACAACACAACATTAACCAGCTTTTTCATCATACTAACACAATCCTAGGCATTTCGAATCATATTTGATTTTGACTCTTGGAAGGCAAAGGTTTGTCCACAAGACTTTTCCTGATGATATGTTGCACAGAACCATGACACTGGTGATTAACCATAAAGAACATTTCTGGAGAAAAATGCCTTGCACATCTAGTAAAAGGTGCCTTTAAAGGTTCTCCTTCACAGTCCACACTCAGAAATATAACACCCCAGTGACCTGCGCAGTCAAACCAAAAGGCCTGTGCAACAGGTCATAAATCCTTTTCATGATACCGCAGGGACAGTTAGATAACTCCACCACCTAGCATCCTCATCTGTCACAACATTACAAATTTATGAAAGAAAATAAAAGCCTGTCTGGGAGACGTAAATTCGGTGAATATACAGCCAGAAAAGAAAGTTCAGTTCATGGCTGTCAAATGGCATGGTTGTGGTTGTTTTAATCATGATGGTGAGACAAACAAACACTACAGACATGTGAAGCTACTGATCCTGTATTGATGACACTGACCTGTGGTGAAGAGGCAACTAATTACTAATTAGGAGTATTTATCTGCTTCAGCAGTTTATTGTTAATAAACTGATATGAAGTGAAAGCCAATTAGTGACACCAGCAAGAAAGTGACTGATCTGTATGTCGCTGGCTCGTATAAAATCTATGCTGTTGGTGATTATTATAATATATGAAAATACTTGAATTCCTGCAATTGGCCTCCCAAATAAAATCTAGAGAAAACACTACTGGTGCCTACTATAACTACATTACACTGTCAATGAGTTGAAAATAAGTCTGTTTATCCTATTACACAATTGGAAACAGACAAAGATGAATATTTTTGGTGTCAAAGACAGAAAGTAAAAAATCTTGGTGAAGTTATGGGCTCAGACGTAAGCTAAGACCGCCTTAAAGGAACTAGGGCTGCCACGATTAGTCGACTAATCGATGACTAATCGACTATTAAAATAATCACTGATTATTTTAGTAGTCGACTGATCGGTTTGAGTCATTTTTCATAGAAAAGTATAGAAAAGTACCCCAAAATACTCTTATTGCAGCTACTTACATTCAAATATTGGCAGCTTTACACACTCTCCCATGACGGTGAACTAAAACCCTTTGGTGTGAATACGAAACAAGACATTAGATGACATAATTTTGGGGTTTGGGAGAGACAGAGCGATATTTTCCAACATTGCAACACATTTTTCGATAAAAATGATTAGTCGACTAATCGAAGAAATAATCGACAGATTAGTTGACAATGAAAATTATCATTAGTTGCAGCCCTAAAAGGAATAGTTTGACATTTTCAGAAATATGCTCAGTTGTTTTCTTGTCGAGAGGTAGATGGGAACAAATATATACCCCTCTCATGACTGTACAGTAAATTTAAAGCTATAGCCAGTTAGCTTAGCTTAGCATGAAGACTGGAAACAGGGGACACAGCTAGCTTGGTCTTATATCTTGCGACAAGTTGCAAAGCTCATCTCACAAAATCACAAAATTCAAACTATTCCTAAATGGTGAGTACTAACAGATTAATATCTAACAAGACCCTGAAAATGCTTTTATTTTGGCAGGCTGGATTAAGCAGACATCAGACAGCTGCAGCTCAAGTGCAGAACACAATACTCGAGGTTTTAAATTGCTGTTTTGGCTATCTGCGTGTCAAATTATTGATTGTAAAATACTACTAGTTGTTTATGATGCACAAAATGCTTTAGGGCCAAAATACATCTCTGATCTGCTACTGTGATACTGACCTCTCGTGTCCTTTGGGACTTACTGACATGAAGGTTAAAGCAAAACATGGTGAAGCAGCCTTTAGTTTTTATGCACACATATCTGAATCAAACTGATGTGAGCTCTTTAACTTTAAAGTCTTTCAAATCAAGGCTAAAGGCATTTCTGTCCACTGCAACGTTTCATCAAAGTTGAGGCACTTGATCACTGCTGGTATTTTAATTCATTATTTCCTGCTCATTCTCTTTTTAATGTCATCTCCTGCCATATGTAAAGCTCTTTGAAACGTCTTTGTGTTTAAAAGGTGCTATACAAATAAACTTGCCTTGACTTGCCAAATTCTCCCTGCAACATAAACAGACTGTATAAAATACTGTGGGCTGAAATAATAGCTGCCGTAAAAGCAGATCTTGGCAGCAGGAACACAAATATCCGTGTTGTGAATCGTAAAGACCTCCAGATAATATCAGCTACCTGGAGGATGAAGTAGCTTGGTGTGAATTTGTTACCTTCCCTCTGTAGTGCCCTTCAGAGGACCCTAAAACAGTTGGTGACTCGATTTCACCCACTGAAGCTGTCAGAGCGCAGAGCAATAACACTGCTCACAGTGGGGGAACGTTGGCCATCGTGCTTTATCTCGGTTCTTTAACTACTGGTCACGACCCAAAATAGATCATAAGCATGTGAGGCGAGCGGGCGCCCACAAGATAAGAGTAGCAATATCTGGAGTCAATAAGCCTGAATGTAAGGGTGATATTAAATTTCTATCTCGAGTCCTGTGCACTGAAGGACTTCCTTTCTTTTCTGCTGTCGTGTTTTTACTCTACATTGTCTAGAAAGAAGTGCAGCTATATCTCAGTTACTGTTTATTCCAGTCTTACCTCTGATACTAGAGGTATAAAACACATCATTTCTTTTATGCCTGCAGAGTTGAACCTGGGTGGAAAAAACTGTAGTTTACTGTAACACCTGTTTTGATCAGAGAACCAACAACCATATTTCCTGACTCAAATTGATTGTCGTGGGTAAAAAGGGTCCTTTGCTTCTTTCGTCAAACTGCCAGCTGACAGTGAGAAAGTGGACGCTAACCGATAACCTGTTGAATTTTTTTCTAAAGATATCTGCATTTTTACTTTATAAGGAGAGCTTTTCCACAGTATTTCTTGTGTCTTCCAGAAAGAGCATGTCAGTTTTGGAACAAGAGTTGGACATTCTCACTGAATCCCCAGCGTAAACAAGTATATGCATGTTCAAATGCAACTTTGAACCAATTGTTGCATTTGAAGGTGTGGCACATCTTTAAAATGCAGGGTTGCAAACACATTTATTTATCCGTGGCAGCCTACCATGATTTCAGCATTTGCCGCCGCACATTGATTTTCTACTTTTGGAGCAGGACCATTCAGTGAGAGCGCTGTTGGAATAAATATATACTGTTCTGTTATTCAGAGCGCCACACTCTCAGAGCACAGAGTGTACTCCGGGCGCAGACAGAGCAGCAGAACATCAGGAACAGTGAAAGTGAAACTTAACCGTTCGTTAAATCAAATAGAAATAAAGCACTCTATTTCTTAGAACAACAATGCTCTCATTAAGTATTGTCCATCATTTTTCCAACCACCTCTCCAGGAAAGCAGCTGTATTCCCACAGTAACAAGCTCTATGTCTAAAAGTTTTGCTTTCACTCACCTCTGCAGCCATTGCTCCTATAATCCATCTATCTGAGTTTATCAGCTCTGATTGATCCGATCACACACTGACTGATCAACCTTCCAACTCGCAAAAAAAAAATGCTGCTAAGAAAATGAAAATTCATGAATAGTTCTGCTTGTGCTGCGTTCACTGACTGGCAAAAGCCTTTCGAATTCAGTGAGAAGATGATAATTTGTTGACTTGCATCATTTACTGTCAGCATGGCGATCTTTAGGCTGCATTCACATCAAATCACGGTTGTGCGGCAGTGTGGGAGTGTCACTTGAATGGCCCATTTGTGATGGCAAATGAGTGCTTGTCTTCAGTATATATGTTTATGTTGGCTTAAAGATCTGTGGAACTCCTTTTGATTACCATACTGTAGTATCCTACTGCCACAAAAGAGACACGTACATACACAAACAAAGTGAGTGATCTCCTTGTAGGACAGTACACAACTTACACATGAGCTGTTAATACATACTTTGATATTTCTTATATTTGCTATAATATTTAACAATATAAAAAGACTATTACTCATTCCTGTGGACTGCGGTCGTCTTCCGGTCTGATCATGGGTTATGTGATTGGCCACCATGGCATGCCATCGGGTTATGTTTCTCCAAAAGTTCATTCTGTTCTAACCTTTTCTTGCAGGCCTCTGCATTTTTTTCCAGCATCCCCTGAGGCAGAATGGGAGGACTGGCGTTTTTGCTGCAACATCTGATTTGGTGTGAATGCAGCCTTATAGTGATGCTTTAACTTATAAATAAAGACCTATAATAGGTTGTGGGGGGTCTATCACTTATGATGTTGCCCCAGCACTAGGACCAGCAGGACTCTATTTTATCGGACCTGAAGCTAGAGGTGAGAATGAATTTGGATCTCTGCTTGATAAAAGTTTAAAAACAGAAGATGGATAACTCATGAATAGCATATGAGAGAGTCTATGTAGGCCGAGATGGACCGGCTGCAAGGCAAGCAGACATTCAGAAAGACAGATGGGCCGTGAAACAAGAATAAACCAAGAACAGAAAAAGAGGTTAACCATTGAGGGCAATTTGATTTTGGGTTCAATGTCTTGCCCAAGGACACTTTGACATGTGGACAGTAAGAGCTCTGGGGATTGAACCACAGGGGTAAAGTACTGTCTTTAACTTCCTGAATGTTTTCTTCTCTGTCTTCACCAGCATCAGAGAACAGAAGCAACCAATGAGAGTTCCAGTGGTCCCCACTTGGTACCTCTGTAGCCCTGACCTGCAGAACATTTTTGAGGAGGTGCATGTCTGTGTGTGTAGATTTGGCGGCTGCGCAAGAAGGTGACGTAGCTGTGCTGTAAACCCTTAGACGCAAAAAGAGATACAAGACACAGATTTTAAAAAATGAATAAACATGAGGAAAAATGAATGACATGCTGTGTTCATTCAGCTTGTCAAAATTACAAGGCATACAAAGGAGTAAGGAGAGAAAGGATTAAGGGCAAGTGAAAGAGACAGAGGGAGGAGGGAAGAAAGGATTGAAGGAGGAGAAGTGGAAGGACAGAAGGAGATAACAAAGGAAGGAGAGAGGGAAGGAAGGAGGAGAAAGTGGGTCAGACAGGCAGACAGACAGTGGAGGCTGCTGCAGCTGGATACGGCAGACTGAAGCTTTGTGAAACCCTCCCTGATGTGCATCACACACATACACACAACAATCAAGCACACACGCCAGAGTCTATCACTACCAAACACTTCCAGACACACACACAAACTACATGATTTATTAGCTCCTGCTAGTCAGTCACTGAAAGCGTAGCCACGCCCATCTGGGATCCATGGCAACATCATTCTCCAATCACAGGTTAAGCTTTGGCTTTTTTAAGCTTTTTTTTTCCCTCACATCTGCTTTACTCTGTGTGTATTTTATATCACTTTCCTTATCTGTGTGTGTGCGGAAACTTTCACAGTGTGTATAACATTACAAGAATGTATCTGGGATTACACACACATCATATACACACACTGACATGCCTGCTGGAGGAGTGTGAGGAGGGAGTCTGGAGTTCTGCCAAAGCAATAAACTCTAAATAAACCTTGTGACACCAACACTCTGCTCCTCTTTCTCCTTTCATTCCTCTGCATTCACATGCTCTTTTCTTTTTCCATGTGCACTACTCTCTACTCCTTCCCTCTTGCTTGCACTCCCTCCCTGTTCCTTCTTCTCCTTTTTTCTTTTCTCCCCAACAGTTCCTTTACCTTTCTCCTCTCTTTTACCTCCCTCCCTCCTCCCTTTCGTCAGGTTCCTCATGCACAGTCCATGTAGAGATAAAGGAGGGAAGAGAGAGAAAGGGAGGGGGGGATAAAGCAACAAACAGGCAGACCACACACACACACACACACACACACAGATTAATTAAAAAGTGAGTAAAGTGTGCACGCACCGCACTATGTCTAATAGCAAATATGTAAAGATCAAATCCCGGTTATGAAAACCTTATTACTCCAAAGCCCTCGTCTCCATTGGATTGAGGTTTTATTGGACAAACTGTTTCATGTCAGCAAACAAAACAGGATTTGGGGAGGGATTAAATTGTCTCCAAAATCTCACTTGACAATGTATCCAGACAGCATGGATCGTCTGTCTTGCATGCAGCATGCATAAGCCCTGACAGGATTAAAGAAGAGACCGGTCTGAGCTTTTGGATATTTCTAGTCCGTCTTGCCACAGTTCCTTAAGGAATCCCTGGTACTGTAACATAATTATAGTCTGCTACTGGTGGCCTGCAGCACTGTGCTCACAATTACTATATGTCAGTGTGTAAAGTTGTATTGTTCCTTTTTTAAAAATGTTTCGATCCTATGGGCTGTGTGTCTGAAATAAAAGGAAATTAAACAACTGAAAATCTACGTTTTTAAAGGCTGTTTCTTTTCACGTTAGCTGACTGAGTTAGCATGTGCATTTGCTGTTACTGGAGATTATCATAAAATCGAGATACTGTACACTGAACATTAAATTTCAATTGGTTACAGATTCAGAGATGCTTTATTTCTCATAAGAGAAGGATGATAAGCAGCAAAAGTCTTTTTGTAGGATGAGAATCAGGTGAGGTCATGGGAAACATGATGCTACAACCCAATAATGGCATTGTACATTTCTGAAAACATTTCTTTCTGTTTCAATTTCATCTTGTGACAATGCTGTGGTTAATGTGTGGTTAGGTTTGGGCACAAAAAACCCTTAGTTATGGTTGGAAGAGATCGTGTTTTGGCATAAAATACCCAATTTTGTTGCCAAAAAAAACGCAACTGAAAATCTGTCAACCTTGCCTTAAGAAATACCCAACTGTGTCCTTTGGAAATGTCACGTGTTGTTAAAAAAACATAACTGTATTGAACAGTAGTCTGCTGCTTGTCAGCTGTGTTGCCTAGGTCTAACACCATCCGCTATCCCCGCCTTCTCCTGATGAGAAACTCGGCTAATAGACGTGTAATCTGAACTGCATCACTTTAGAAATGTTAATATGATACGAAATATAAACATGTATTGTGTCTGTGGTTTGTTTCTGTGTGTAGTTAATGGTAGTTACTTAAAGCAACTCTTACCTTTCTTGCATTTCACACAACACTTAGAAAAAATTTGAACATCCACAACTCCCGCCTCCCTCCAAAGTCCCATCCTCCTCCTCCTGCAACTCCACCTCCCTCCGAAGGCCTACTCCCCCCTCCTCCATTACGTCCTCACTATAGACGTAGCCATTGGCAAGGTAACGTTAGATACACGGAAGAGGAGAGCGAGTGTAATGTTACAACAAAGACAGTCAAACGCAACCCCGGAGTTTTAAAACTCAACCGAAGTCAGTGATGACCGATGAGTTTTAGAATAAGGTTACAGTGCTAACATTAGATAGTAGTGTTAACGTTACTAGTAAGTGGAAACGCACAAGGAAGATAATGTTTATGTTTCAGAGGCTACGCTACAGTAGCCTAACGTTAGCCATTAGCAACTGGATGCTGTGTTGTCATAATGTTATGAACTGAACTGAACCAGCACAAAAACGAAATGATATTTTGCATACCCCAAGCAAACAGAAACAAAACATATAAAAACAATTTGTGCAACATATAAGAAAGAACATATAGTGCAATAGTAAGATGAAAAGGGTCGACATTTCACAGTCAAAAACTCCACATCCTGAGAGCAGAACTGGGAGCTCCTCTTCACATCACAGCACCATGAATTGTTCGTGTATATACCATGGAGCTTACCAGATGATGCTGCCGTCCTGTCTGCTCTGTGTAGTGTTAGCCCCGTTAGACATGTTAGCTCAACACCGGATGCTATGTTATGTTATGTTATGTTATGCTATATGTTACCATTCATCCATGTCTCAGTGAACACAAGGATGCAGCAGTCCCTCACTCCTTGGTGAGTGGATCTCCATAGTCGGATGTAATCCATTTTCGTGTCCAGTGAGTGGACATTCGCCAGAAGGACACTGGGGAAAGCTGGTTTGATGGGGTTAGCTCTTAGCCTAGCTAACCCCTCTGCGCTTCCCCCGCTCCCGCGTCCTGTCACAGCGCTGCCGGCGTCTTCCCGTTGGGACAGCTCCAGGCAAAGCCATGGTCATGTCAGGGCTAGCTCAACGTAGCAGGCCAAGCTTGCTACACATCCTGAGCTCTCTTGGTTGTAGCGTTAGATCTCTGCAGCAGTTTCTAATGTCTGTTAGAAACTCGCGACTGTATTGCACTGATGAATTTACTTCTTGTTGCATCATTTCTTTCTTTTGCCAACTGATTTCCCTGTTGGGGTGGCTGGAGGTGGAAGCGGTGGTCCGCATTTGTTTGCTTTTGTTACGGAAAAAAGTTTATATCCACAAGGGTCCCTGTCACTAGTTTATATCCACAAGCATCCCTGTTGCTAACCTGTTTGTTGTCTCAGACTCAGGGGTGGAGGGTGTGGGGGGGTGGTTATGCTAGCGGTTACGTCAGTCAGAGGCCTCCACGTGGGGAAGACAGACAGGACAGGAGAAAACCCTGACCAATCATTGCATTCAGTCCGAATGTAATGATTGGTCGGAGTTTTCTTAGAACCTTATGAGAATGGTATAATGATGACTCTTCATCTCTGGTGGAATTCACTTGCATTTTAGTGTGCCATCTCAATAGCATTTTAACCTAAAAGTGAAAAGTGTAAAATTTCCAGAAAGGTAAGTGTTGCTTTAATTTCATATATCTCTTACTTAGTTTCTCTTTCAAACTCTGTGCAAACTAATTTGGATTGATGTTTGAGTGCTGCCTGGACGGAGACAGATGGTATCTTGTGGTGGCGCATCATTGCATCTTGCCAGTAAAGGAATAAAGGAGCTAAAGTTAGCACGTTCACCTGGGTGTTGTGTTCCCATCAATGTCGATCGGAGCCGGAGGTGATAAATAGCCATGACAACTGCAGAGTCATTTGACCTGGGTGTGAATGCCAATTAAATCCTTTCCCATTTCACTAAAAAACCAGATGTTAGCGGGTGTTAGCAGGTCCTTTGTGCAGTGGGAATGGGGCTTTACAAAAGAATGATCCCAGTGAGATATTGCCTATCATGAGTTACTGGAATGGGCATCTTTTACTTGTAAGCAAAAGGTCTAACCAATATGGACGTGACAGTTTCAAGTTGTCATGCTGTAATTATTGTGGCAAATAAACAGTATTATCATAATATTGCTCAAATTTTCCTAAAATACCATCAGAGATGAAGCTCTTTTCATGGATTTTATTACACCTACCAACAGTGAACATTGTTGGAATCCATGAAATCATTACATAAGCAATATAAAAACACTTCTCAAGACACCTCTTCTCAGGAGGGGAAGTAAGGAGGAAGTAGTTCAGACTCAAATCACACTGAGCAGCAGGAGAAGGGCTTCACACAGCAAGGAGTAAAGCCTAATTGGCTATGTTTTATTGCCCGGCCAGCCAGGGGTAAGTGGAGGTCTGAGGAATGTGTTTGCAGATGCTACAGGGTGCTCAGCAGGGAAGTTTTATTCCATAATGGTGTGAGAGGCTGGCTGGGATAAAATTATAGCATGTGGGAAAGTTGGCAAAACTGTGTTCAGAGCTTTACGCTGAAACTCTGTTATGGAGGTGATGGATTTTTGGCGCTAACAGGGTGGGCAAAGCTGACTGTAATCTTTGAAACCTCCCAATTAGTTTCAATTTATTGTACTCTGGATTTACAGACCGAGGACAGGCTTCCCTGCCCAAAGAGAGTAGGGTGGGTGCTGTATGCTGGCAGCGGCTTTGAGTCTGCTCTGTGCATACAAGCAAGTTCAGCAGGTGATTATAAAACATTCTGCCCACATCAGTATTGATATGTGCCGCCTCTTTTAGCATCAGACCATCTCTCGACTCCTATGACCAGATTAAAATCCTCTTCACACCATTAACAAACCTGAAGTTGCTGCCTGTGAATTTGACTATGTTGCAACCTTTTTTATTGGTATGCGGTGAAGTGTCAATGAATTATTGAGGGCTTGTGAAGTGTTCGGTGTGATGGAGGTCATTTTATGTGTTACTGCTTGGGTATAGAGATCTGATAGTGGGCAGTGGGTGGTGTCTGTTATTTTACTTGCATAGTTGATGATCTCAGACATTTTCATTTGTTTTTAACAGAAAAACCTTTTGACTGACTTGTAAACAGCTATGTTTCCCAACATCGGAACTGTAACAACACTAAAGTATCCAAGGTAGCCTACTGAAATTAAAGTGATGAGGTTATGTGGTATTGACACCCACAAACACACACACACATTTCATAGAGTTTGGACAGGTGAAATGTGTCATTTCTATTTAACTCCAATGAAAAAAATCTAATCTAGCAAGGACCTCATTATGAGTGACATCTTACAGTATCAATCTTGAAGATTTTAGTCCTGGTTGATGTGGCAGCACCTGTAGTTATTGGTGGTAACAGCAAATGTGGTTTAATACTACAGATCTCACAGTTCTGGGGGCAGCAAAACAAATTACTATAGTTTTAATAAAGAAGTCAGGCTATAATTGACCTTTTTCCAATCGTTTTGTGACCAACTGTGATCTGATATCATGCTGCACATAGCATGAGTCTGCAGGCAGCGGGGCACATTGAAAGGAGTTGGCTACCTGGCTAAGTTGGAAGTGTGCAGCTCATTCATTTAACAGCTCACTCTTGCTGCTCCTTCTTGTTCTATTACTCCCTAAAATATTCCAAACTATCCCGCTGTCCACAAATGCAGAAAATGAAATGTTTTGTTTTGTAGATGCATTTTTGATAAATGTTAGTAGCAAGAGGTAAGCTCACTGAAAAAAAACCCCATTGCATTTCATGTTACCCCTTCATGATAAAAGTCAACTTGTGTTTCACCAGTTAAATACTTTTATTGTGAAGCAGCAGCAGCAGTAGTTCAGTTCGCATTTGATCTTAACACAGCAGTTTTCCCGTGAATGTCAGCCCTCAACACCCTGTTCATTCTACTGCAAATTTATAATTATTCCAAAGCTTTCATCAGTGTGCCAAAGGCTTAAATCACCACCGTGGTTCCTCATTCCATAATAGATGGTGACTTAACAGACATTTATCTGATAAAAATCTTGCAGATTTTCTGACCTCGCTGTTAATGTCATGAAACAAAACTGAATATACAATGACGTCATAGACGCAACAGTTGTTGCTGTACTCTCTGAGTGTCACCGTTTTGAGCTGCAGGTGTTAACCAAAGAGGTAAACACATGACACAGACCTGTAAAATGGAGCAGCAAAGCAGCAGCCACCAAACGTCAGTTTGTTTGAGATGGGTGTTTTTTCAGGTCTTGGTATAACTTCCGTTATTGCTGACTCACTGGAGGCAACTATCAGATTGTCAGGCAGGTGGGAAGGTCATATCACAGCATTTCAACAACATTAAAAAAGCATAAATGAGCACACACTTGCCCTGGGGAAAGTGTGTGCAAACATGCAGAACTAGGCCACTCAAAACCACAAACATCTTACTTTATGCTTCTATACTGACTCAACAAAGACTTGTGAAACAAAAAAAACTCTGGATGATTTTTAACTGTCATCCTCAGCTAAGTGCAAACACACTCTGAGAAAAAATTTCTTAATATAAATACCATAAACCGTCTTATAAATGCCTACTTTTTGCAGCCTTGAAGAACCTCATATTCTAGCAAATAAACACCCGTCTCCAATAAATGCCTGGTCAAGAGACTGTTTACACTGCAGGTCATAAAACTGCTCGCAAAACCACTAAAATGTGCCTGAAGCAGCCATGATAACATCAATGAAGTATGTCGCTAATGTGATTTAGGTCTTTAATATTTAGACTGGACACAGTTAACTATAATGGTAAACATTAAATATAAAAAGTTTGTTTATTGAATCTTGGTTTTGATGTGCTGAAAAAATCAAAGTCTGCCTTTCATTATGAGATCTAATGTAATTACCTGTGGTTGATTTCATGGCTGAAGTAAATTAGACCTTTAATAGAAGTTTTACTTAAAAATACAATATAAATAGCCAAATGGAAACAGATTCTGTGTCCACATCTAGTCTCTAGTACATGTCCTTAGTGGAAATGATGCTTTCACAGCAAGCTTTGTGTAGGCAGACAAAAAATATACACACACTAAACACACACCAAAGTGTAAAATAGCAGTAAATCTTTAAATATGAATCATAATATAAATCAATACCGCAGGTAGGTACATTTATGAGACAAAAATCTGTGCGGGTGGAAATCTTGCTTTCTCTGACTGTCAGCCAATATAATCTAAATCAAACCTGATTGGCCGCCCGCTGAGATGATCGATATGAAGCGGCAGCACCGAAACTTCTGCAAAATTCCCTTTCTGTTTCTCTGCTGTCTGTGTGGTTAGCAACACATTTGGATTTGACGATGAAGGGTTGTGTGCTTCATAACGCTCTTAATTAAGTTGCACTTATGCACTGTGAATTGCCATTTTACTGTGTAAGTGAGATAGCAGGAATGTTTGCACAGAGAAGTCTGGTAATTTGAAATGAGGCTGTGAGCAGTCAATCAATACACACTCATCCTTCCAGCTGTTTCTAGTCAAATACACAAAGAGGTCAACTAGGGACACGGTGTGTGTGAACTTATTGGTTCTTGGTTTGTCTTCTTTTCCTGCTTCTTTTGTTTTAAAGTTGTACTTAAGCCATTATAGCAGAACTGCAAAATCAACTCTCTGATGGCTAATTATTTTGAAGCTTAGCAAGAGTTCAGTCAGGAAGACTCTCTTTAAACTCTCATTTCATTCACAAATCTCTCCAGCTTCTACTCTATCAGCTGATTAAAGGCATCAGTCTAAATTAATCCAACCAGATTCTGCCACGATTTCTCACAGCCAATGGAATAGTTGCTGTCAAATTCTGAAACTGTTCTTCTTTCGGCTGCTGTGAGTTGTCATTTCATGACGAACAGATGCGACCCTCCTTCACACTATTCACTCCAGTCTCCACATCCCATTATCCTCATCTTCAGAAATATCTCTTCCCTTCCACCACCAGTGTTTAGAATCCATTGGGGGGATATTCCCAAACTACACATGGCATCTCTACTCCCTAAATATACACATCATGATGGGGTCTAATCCCCAAAGAACATTCCACTTTTCATCTTGATCCTATTCACTCTAAATGTGTGACCAAAATGCTGCACATACAATCTCTAAACTGACAGGACAATGTGGGCAGAGAGGTGAGACATCAACACTTGCCCCTACTGAGGTGCCCCTGAGCAAGGTGTTTAAACCTAAACTTCTTAAGTTTTGCCGCTTACAGGCAAACTGTGCGGTTGTACTGATCAGTCTCAAGGTGTGAATGTGTCTAACGGTGTGAGTGTGAAGCAGGGTGTTCCTACAAGTATCACTTTTGCTCAGCAAACCTTGATTAAATAAAGTAACTGAGAGATGAACCAATGTACAATGTAGGTTTTGATTGCCAACTTTGCAAGAGGCCAATATGAATACAGCAAAATGTTAATATGATACAAATACATCAGCACCACTCACATTTTAATGTAAACTCAAATTAGAAGGTAAAGCTAAAAAAGAGTCCTCTTCCCCCAAAGGCTTCATGCTAAGGCTTCCTGACAAACCTTGTGCAGTAGCTTTTAATCCTACACATAGTGCACTATATGAAGCACTATTTGAGTTCCCTGCATTGATAGGCTCTCAGCGGACGATATTAAATTGGACCTTAGAGGGTGGCGCTTGCCGACGAGTCCTGTGAAGTGAGATTTTACGGTTGAGTTGCGGCAGTGTGTCGGCTGGTAGCGTCTGAGAGACCCTACTGTAAAATATTAAAGGCCCAGGTCAACTGGGGGGCCCTCATATCGCTCTCATTACTTATTGACGCACCCCTATCTGTGTGCAGCGTGGCCAGTGAGCCTGTAGGAGTGTGCTGCGAGAGACAGAGCGGAGATGGTTGACACGGGCAAACACTCGCCGGCGCACAAAATTACACACACGTTTATGCAGCCACACAGCCAGGGATGGACTCAAATGAAAACCTTAAATGCCCACAAGTGTGGACACACACAGTGCAGCAGCGGTGCAGCAGTCACATACAAAAGTAATATGCATAATACAGTTTAGCTTTTCAGTTGTATTACCAGGCCTGTGTATGACAGCATGTGTGCTTATAACTGCATTTGTGTGTTAAGTTTGCATGTAAGCTTATCAGTGTGTGCCAATGTGTGTGTTTAATTTCATGCATATACCTGTTGCACAAGTGTGTTTTCATGCATGATTATGGTATGACATGATATCTGTGTCGAACATGTGTATGCGCGTGGATCTGCTTTTATTTCTACATGTGTGAGGGCACATTTGCTCAGTGCCAGGTGGTGTGTGCCTATGTGTGTGTGCTGCCACGCTGCTCTTATTGTCTCATCAAAGTGATGTGAATTTAAGGTTTAACTTCCAGTGAATTATTTATCCCTGCAGCAGCCTTGGCACCTGCACTGGCCAAAGGTCTGAAAACATATACCACACACACACACACAAACACACACACACACACCAACACCCACCGTACATGTATGTATGCACACACACACACACACACACACACACACACACACACACACAGTGCAACAACACACAGATGCGCAAAATTATACAGCTGAAGCAGCCATAAATATTTATCCTTCTTCCGCCTCATATTTATTTCATCCAACAGAGCTCATATCAGAGGGGCAGCGGGATGGTGAGGATATCCAAGGGGAGAAGGAGGGAGAGAGGAGGAGGTGTAAGAGAGAGAAATAGATAGAGATGAAGGAGGGGGAAAAAGGAGAGAAAGTGTGAGAGGAGGCTGAAATGAAAATAAAGATCCAGGAGAAAAGAGAAAGAGCGATAAAACAGAAGATAGTAAGGCAAGATGAAAATAAAAAAGGTGCAAAGGACAGAGTGAAAGGTGGAAAAAATCAACTAAAAGTTCTGTATTGGTAGATGTGTGGGAAATAAGTGAAGCAGGTACAAAGATGCTGACAAACAAAAGATGTAAGAGAACATAAAACGAGGTTAGAGGCAGAGTGACAGGAGGTGAGTGGAGAGTTGAAGTCACTCGGGAGTGTCAGTGTTGCTGCTATCGAGCAGTGTAAACGGCAACGATCGAGGTGCACAATTGAAGCTGGCCTACTATGACACTTAGCTGGGATAAAAGGCTGCCTGGCATGGCCCGTCGCTCTGGCTGGAAAAGGCCGGCCGCTGGGTTGCAGCAGCCAGGCGGGAAATGTCAAAGAAAATATCAATCTGTTTCCAAAAATAAAAGTAGAAAAGGCGATGAAGTCAGCAGATGCTTTATTTCCCTAAGACTTGAAGAAAAAGTTTCACTTTGCTTCTTGTGAGTCCTGTTGTGTTACATAATGCATATTCCAGCAATACGTAAATGTCTCCAAGCACAGGGGTGGGGCTTCAGAAATAATAATATTTCATAAGATGCCAAAACTCACCCTTGAAAGCAAACACTGGACCGTATGTGGCTGCTCAACTGAAGAAGAAACTCGCTTGTTATATTACGCAAACATAAATCTGTTTTTACATTATTTATACTTATGTTTAATTCCTCTTAAAGTCTGTGTGAATGAAGAGCGAAGAAGAAGAGCTCAAAGACCACAGTATACAGCAGACCCACTCACACAGACCTGTACTATAAATGTTTAACTTAAACCATCTCGTGCAGCATCTTTTTTTATTCTATACATTCTTCTTTCTTGACAAAATTCCTGTCACAATCCAACTAAACCATCAAAAGTTCAGACAGCTGTGTAGAGTTCTGCTATGGGGTTGTAGCTGTGCTGAAGTGCAATCAACTATTAATTATTCAGCTGTTGAATATGGTGAATAAGGGTCATAATTTAAACAAAAGTTGGAATAAAATGTAGATTTCTAGCATCTGGAGGAATCCTGATATGCGGACATATACAGATTCTATGAATTTATTTGTTTGCTGCATCTGAGGTGATAAATTGCAACAGGTAGTTATGATTAGAAAAACAATTAAGATTAGTATTTTGCCACATTACACAGCATGCAGAGTTCCTACAGCTTGAGGCAGGATGGATTTGCGCTTTGGAAAGCAGAGCTAAATGGTAAACAAACATGGCACCACACCGGTAAGGTAAGACAACACATTTACATGTCGTTTTCTATATGTTCTCTGACATTTATCCTAACAATATGAGGCGGTCTTTGTGGAAAAAAGCTTGTTTAGTGGACTAACTTTGCACTTGAAGGTTGCCCGTTCACTTACGTTTTAACAGGTCTGACGCTACTATGCACCCCGGCTGTATCTAGGCTAACGGCTAACATGCTAACTATTATTTTTATGTCACTAGTCACTTGAAACAAATTTAGGACGATAGGAGACAGGTTGAAATAAACCGAAATTTCCCTTTCAGGCCTTATTTTGAGATTAATGAATTTAATACCCTTTAAGACTATTTAAGGATCCACAGGAACCCTGATCATGCCATGTTTTGTCAATAATACCTTGCTTGTATCAAGATTTTTGATAATATCACCAAGATTTCTCACAGCGAAATGTTTATAGCAAATCTCTCCTCCATGATTTATTATATCTTGCACCTGACATGTTAGTGTGTCGTGCAAATCTCTCAAATGTAGATCTGCTTCCCCACCAGTGTAGCCAAAAAAAAAAAAACAACATGTACTTTTATTGAAGTTGGCATAATTAAGCGTTTCTGATCTCTTCCTCGTGGCCTGGAAGGCAGCTCAGTGACCTTGTGGCAGAGCATAACAAAGGTTGGAGCCAAAGGAGCAGCTCTCTGTAAGCTTTGAAGCCTTGGGGCTGTGTTACACAGTCAAGCTTAGCATGCAGCATTTTAAGCAGCAGTGGATCTCAACAGGCGGTTTCTAGCAGAGCGAATGGAGCTCGAGGCTACCTGAAGGTGTAAAGCCTGTTCTCGCCTTCAGCTCATTCGGAATGATGCAGCCAGATTCCCGTGCAGATCAAAGAAGGGAGCAAAGAAGCATTTTTAAATTTACAGTGGATTTTTGGAAATGATCTGAAGATTTTACTTATCTTTACTCGTTTGAAACTCCTGCTTATATTTGTGAGCTTTTACATCCATAGCGATCCAATTTATCAAACTGAGGACTAAAGGTGTTTGCTTTCAGTCGTCTGAGCATTTTACAGTAATGTGATCTGTCCCTGCTTCACATTGCCTCTTATTTGCACTTGATTTTAAGTGTCTGTCCTTCATTAATTTGATCTTTGGGGCTCAAATAATTATGAAAATGATAAGGTAATGACTTTTTTGTTTTACTCTTTCTGGCATGTGTTCAGTCTTTTACTGTTCTTTTGCCTGTGAATCACTCTGTAACAAATAAAACTCAAAATTTTGAGTTTATGTGCCAAAACATTATTTCTTCTAAATTTAACTCAAGTTGGCATTTTCAAAGTAGCTTCAGTATCTGGTCCTATAAAGTCTACATACATGTCTTCAGCAAATTCATGTAGATTTAAAACACAAATATGGCTTTGCAAAAAGTGTAAGTATTCATTGCAGACTGGGTAAAAACACATAAAAAATAATGGATGTAGCCACCGTCAGGTCAAGCATTGGTTTGTGGACTGCTGATTTAAAGTCTGCTAAAGTTTGGCATTTTGGTTGTCGCCATCTTGGATTTTTGGAGCCAGAAGTGACCATACTTGGACCAGAAGGTGGAGCCGTGGACAAGCAAGGGGTGGGTCTGACTCATAGAGTGTGGAGACGCTTCGTAGACACTCGAAGCAGCCACTTTCTTAAATTTGCGTAATTTTAAGCCTTAGTAAAGTTTAAACGGTTGAGTTACATCAAAAGTCATCCCCCATACAGTTGTCATGAATGTTGAAATTAGCTAGAGACCTAACTGTTCTGTGTACCAGGCTGTAAACATGTTTATTTCTGCTATAAAGTGGAGCATTTTAACATAGGGGTCTATAGGGATTTAGTCGTTTTTGGAGCCAGCCTCAAGTGGCTATTTGAGGAACTGCAGTCCTTGGCACCAGTGGCTGTCTTCATGTTTCAACTCTGGAGGGTGCAGCTTGACAATACCATGGTAAAAAGAAAAAGGTTTATGCATTCATGGCGCCACAAAACAAATTTGAACAAGGATACCCAAAATGTTAAAAAAAACAAAACAAAAAAAAACAAAAAAACTGCAGTATTTTTAACTTTTTGTTTCTTCAATAGAATGTGCATGTGGTTGCATAATGGCTGGTCATGTTTCATAACTGGAGGACCCATTAGTCCCATTTAAAATCCAAGATATCCTAACTTATGTCGCAAATATTCAACATAAATCTCAATAAATGCATTTATAGTTGTTTTAATTGCACTAAAATACCTGAAGATGAGATCTACCTATCAAAAACTACACAGGGCAATGGGTGGGGAGGCCTTCACCTAATGAGATGTTGGTCAGCAAAACTACAGTCATGAAAGCATATCCCACCTGTAACAACATCATTCAATAACATAAAGCAGTAGTGATATTTTTAAACCCTCATTTGTTTGATTTAAAATGTGAAATAAGCCGCATAATATCAAATGTGCTGATTAACCCCCCTGGATTAGTGCGGTTTGGTTGCAGCTGGTCTCATCTCAATGAGCTCAGACAAAGCAAGTGATGTGTTGTGTTTGATCATTCCTTAAAAACTAAACTTCCAAAATCCCATCAATCAAAAGCTTTTTTGATGTCTGAGAAGTCTCTCTGGAGAATCCATCAGCAAGCACGAACACAGGCCAAAATCCTGCAGCAGGGAGCTCGTAAACTACAGCGAGAACCAGACTGCTTCCCCTCAGGAGTCTACGTTACTCTACCGGTCACTTTGGGAGCAAGCCAACCATGATTTCCAGGTCTTTCTTAAATTTACAAATGAAACCTGGTTGCCTGGTAAAGCACTTAACATGGCTGTTGAATGTTGAGATATAACAGTAATCGCTGCTGGTGGACAGAAAAGGCCCTTGTCTTGGATTTCTCTTAGTACCCTGAAGCATCTTGGAAACAGACAGACTAAGATGAAGGAGAAGAAGTAAGGATTGTGTGTAGTGAGCCAGTATTAGGTTTGGAGCAGAGCTGTGTGTGGGGAGCCAGGTTGACGTTGATCCAACAGGGTGGGTCTGTCTGCTGCATGACTCGGCCCGTCTGGCCCGCAGCTAGAAGCCCCCCTCCCCCTGCAGTTATGTGTGTAGGTGCAAGAGTGTGTGTATGCAAGCAATACCCCTGTCGGTATGCATGTGGGCGATGAATGATATTATGTGTGTGCATGACCCTGTGTGTTCATGCAAGTGGCAGCGAAGCGTGTAAGTCGACATCACTGTGTGTACATTTATGTGTATGTGTGTGTTATTTTGAGAGAGAGAAAGATGGATGTTATAACCAAACAGGCACAGCACCAGAGTCGGTGTCGCTCTTTCCATGTCTCTGTCCTCTCTCTGACCCTACCTAACGTTGCATAACAATAGAGACGGTTTCATGCCAGATGAGCTGCTGGAGAAGGGTGCTGGTAGGGTGTCGGGAGTGTGCGGGAGGTTACGTCTAAAACAATCAGACAGATATAATGATAAGAAATGAAGTGAAAAAAAGGAGTGTCAAATGACAAATCCCTCGCCACCTTGCAAGTCTCCCCCTCATCCGTCTCTCTCTTTGTTGTCTGTTCTCTTTTCTTCAGCTGAACTGAATGTGCTGGAGAGAAAAATGACTTTGGGGAAAAGCTGCAGGTTGAAGGAAGAGTGGTACAATACATTGACACGCTACAAACAAACATGCAAACCATCCTCTCAGAGATGCACGACATTCCACCAATTTAACACATCAGATTTAGTTTACTAGGCATGACGAGTGCTACTCAGCCAATGAAATAGCTCTGTAATGTCTTTTGTGGTTTTGGAAGAATTTTATGAAGTTGTACAAAACATCTTGGCCTATATCACAAGCTGGGGGTGCAGAGTTTGAAGGACACAGACATTTAAACATGCAGCATTAAAGCACAGGAAGTTACCTTTTAAGATTAAGATTAAAAGTTCTAAATATTTCTTGTGAGGGATGAGCGAGTATGCCATTATCTGTATCTGTTCAACCAACTAAATTATCTGTATCTGTCCTCAGAATGGGCGGGGTTTAAACCGGACATGGGTGGGACTTAAAGAGGAAATGAGTGGGACCTAACCAGAAGTTGTCATTGTAAACCTGAAATTCATATGGATTTATCAGAAGTTGGTATTTTTATTATATGTTTAAAAACTATTTACAGAACAGCCTCAGAACTGAGGTTTCTTTTTTTGATCATTTTTGATCTCAAGAGTAAGAAACTGAACACAGCAAGCCAAACGAGGATTTTCCTTTATCACAAGTACGGATATTGACACATACTCGAATCGTTAAAGTACATTATCTGTACCGGGTACTTGTTTCATCCAAGTATTCAGCTCAATTCAGCTTATAAATTACGGAAATCAGATTAAGTTTAGAAACTAATTTCAAACGGAGAAATTTGTCCTCCCATGTTACATTGAATTCATGAAGAAAACTTTGGACGAGACCTGCCAACTTCATCAACGTGTAGATGCTCAGCTCAGTGGCCTAGTGGTAGAGTGTCCGCGCTGAGACTGGGAGGTCGTGGGTTCAAACCCCGGCCGGGTCATACCAAAGACTATAAAAATGGGACCCATTGCCTCCCTGCTTGTCACTCAGCATCAGGGGTTGGAATTGGGGGGGTTAGATCACCACATGATTCCCGAGCGCGGCACCGCTACTGCTCACCGCTCCCTCAGGGGATGGGTCAAATGCGGAGAACAAATTTCACACACTCAGGTGTGTGACAATCAGTGGAACTTTAATCTTTAATCTTTAGAAGGAAGGGTGCATCTACTCATGGACATGGGGTTTGTGCTCCTGACAGTGCAAGATGTAAACATCAATGGTGTCCTTATCGGGCTAAGGTGTACCGTTAGCTAGCTCAGTAGTGCTAGCGGTAAGATAGCGGTAAATGCACATGTCCTTCTGTGCAGTAATACGGTTGGTGGGCGTAGTTCAGAAGAAAGAAAGAAGAAAAGGTCTGTGGATTATCTTAAGTGACAAGGTCATGATTTCTGGTAAGAGACATTGCTGTTGAGATTTTCAAATGTATGTTTTGGTGCTTGAAGCACCACAAACCGAGTGCTCTCTAGTCTCACTTTATTCGAGAGAAGGCCGACATCTCTACGGCCGAAATCTCCAACACTTTGCAACTCACACCAAGACTATCTGGACTGATAAACAGCACGACAGATTGATTTGGGGTGAACTGTCCCTTCAAGCTTATGTTCTGAAATGTCTATTTGGCATATGTTTGACAGTGATGTTACTGTAGATGCAGGTCATATTTATCATTTTGGTTAAAGGTCTGCAGCCTGATAAATAAATGTACTAAGACGTTACATGATATATTAAATAAAAAATCTAAGTATTTATTTATTTGTATGACAAGATAGATGGAGATATTTATACTTGCTGTGAAGATAGATTTCTACATGTTATGAGCAACAAGTGATTTATAAGTATACGAGAAATCAGAGATGAGAATCACAAGTTACCAGCAAAAAAAAAAAAAAAAACAACTAAAAATGACTGAATGAATAAATAATGTGTTCCTTGGATGACTGTATAGAAAGGAGACGACCTAAGTAAAGAAATAAGGAGAAGAATCCAAGGGTTTTCTGTGGTTCGCTGTGTTAAAAAATAATAAAACAGAAGAAACTGGAGAAGTTGGAAGATTTTTTCGGTGGGTTATGTGGATCTTGGCGTTTATGAATTGTGTATTTGAGTCAACACAGGCCGAGAAATTGTAGGAAATCCAAAGTTGTTGGCAGTCTGAGATAATAAAGATACAAGCACGCCTCATTTGTCAAATAACTTTTTTGTCCTTAGCTTCTTCAGATGTGGAAAGTTTTGCTCTTTAACCTTTCCCCGCCTGGATTTTTTTTTACAGCACTGTGAATGCAAACTTCTGATCACGAGCTTGTGTATACATAAATTTCCTCCTCATTCTTTACTTTGCTTCAAAACTTCCTCTCCGCTCGTTTCAAACAGAATGGAGCACCAAGGGGGGTTTGTGGAAAGAAAACAAACTGTGAAACTGTAACCTGTAGCCAAGGAAAACTAGCTGATGGGCTTTTTCTCCCCCCTCGCCTCGGCACAGAGTGTACTGACTGAGTTTACCTGACAGATATCAGTGCTCAACCACCAAGCTGCTTACAAACCTGCAGCTAAAGGCTCAAGGTGCTGCCACTGCTGCCCTCTGTCTGGATTTGGTATTTACAGTACAACTGCCCAAAAACTTCCCTCCCAAATCCCTTCTCTCTCACTCTCTGGACTTGTCTTTTCCTTTCTTCAACTCTCTTTCCCATAAATCCAACTCCTTCTCATCACATTTCTCTTCTCGTACCCTCCTTCCCTGCTTGTGAGTGCTCAGTAGTGAAAGGAGATATATAAAACATATGTTAGCTGCTCATAATCAAAATTTTCCCTTGCTCTCCCTTTCTCTAAGTGGACTGTTTCATAAGCGTACTGTTCTGCTCTTTTCCGAGGGCCTCCTGGGTGTGGGACCCGCTGACCTGCTGGGCCGAGTGTGCTGCCAAGTCTTTACCGTGAGAGAGCGAAGGGGAGCAGAGGGCAGGGCACAGAACGGCACCGTGCCATCAGACACTTTGCCAGCCTTGGCTGGAGTACCGATGTACTGACGGGAGGGAAAAGACTAACTGCAATTGTTCGACTCAAGTAGTTATAGATGTGAAAACACCCGAGAGGAAATGAGTAAGGAAAAGGGATTCTTTCACACCTGCTTTCCCTCCGTCAGCCCCAGCTCTCCCCGGTCTCCTGTCCCTGGCATTCCCCTCTAGACTCATCCACCTTCTCAACGGACTTCAGCACCTCTCCTACAGTCTTTAGCCCTGTCCAGTCCTGCTCCTTTTCCCTCTGTGTGCTTTCAGGGACTGAGCCTCCACCCTGCCCTTCTCCTCCTCCTCTCTGGCTGTAACCTACTTTCACCCAGCTCCAGCTCTCTCCCCACTCGCCTCAACTTCTGCACACTTCTCTGGCTAAAACCACGACCCTTTGCTTCAGGACTTAACCTCATCTCAGTCCTTTTCCAACATCCAGCTAGTGAATGTAAATACTCTTCTAACAGCAGTTTCAGTCCTCTGTAGAGGATCGAGTGAGGAGTAGATGTCTATGAATGAATCCAAATCCCAGGGCAGGGTATCAGTAGTCAGTACTTCAAAGGTCTCGACCAAAATAACTCAGTACCAAGTGGTATTGAAACTCCTCCAGTAAAATGATACCTGCATTTGATCCTTTTTGTACACAGATCTAGAAAAAAGAGACTGTTTCTACGGTTTTGCTTGCAGCCATTCTCCGCAAGTGTTTTTCAATTTAATGCTATGTGTGATTGGCCTATCACTGCAGCACCTACAACCCATACAGTCTGTGTTGTGGTGAAATCGAGTGTGATGTATTCGATGCAGTTTAGCCAAGCAGCAACCTCTGGGGCTGAAAAGCGAAACCAGTGCCTTAGTGCCTAAAAGTGCAGTTCCTTTAATGGCCACTTGAGGCTGGCCTTGAAAGCGAGTCAGTCCCCATAGACTCCTGTGTTAAAATGCCTAACTTTACAGAAGAAATAAACATGTTTACAGCCTGGTACAAAAAACAGTTTGGGTCACTATAGCCAATTATAACATTCGTGACATACAGATAGTGAATTTTTATATCACTCACATGGTTTACTTTCTATAAATGCTTAAAGGTATCTATATTTAAGGGCGGGGCTGCTTAAGTTACAGACTGTCTGTGAAGTGTCGCTACAGTCTACGAGTCAGATCCACTCCTTATTCCTCCACAGCTCCACCCTCTCATCCAAATATGGTCACTTTTGGTCAGTGGTGGACAAAGTACACAACTCTATTACTTGAGTCAAAGTAGAGATACTCCTGGTCATATATTACGTACTATTAGTCAAAGATGCTGAGTCAAATTATTACTTACTTGATTTTAACACTACAGAACCTAATGACTCTAAAACAACCCACTGGACGCACTACTTACCTTGACATGCTTTCTCACAGTGCATGCCCACTATACGTGACCAATTTGCCTTAACTCATGTCCACCCTGGACTGCTGGTCGCTTGTGGCTGCGCCAGACTGACTGTATTGAACTTTCAAACTGCCACGCCCTTCATCACCCTATCATCGTGTATAGCAGGAATGCACCATCAGGTTGGATGGCGTATTCTTGTAAGCCAAGATGAAGTTTGTGTGCAGTAAACGGAGCAAACACTTAAAATGATCACCTCAAAAACTTCAAACATGGACATGAGGTATGGCCGTAGGTGATCTGTTGGGGAATCTTCATCTCCGTCTGCTGTGTTTGCCATAGAGTGTGCCAGTAAACCCGGAACTCTGTTAGCGCTTTTAGCACTTCCAGTTCTCTCGTCTAAAAGTCAATACGTTTTTGAATGGGATTTTGGTAAAATGCCTCAAATAAGGTCTGTGGTTAACAAAAGCTTAAGCGAATTTCAGGTTTTGTTCTACGACATAAAACACGTCAGTAAATACCCTACTTGTGAATGTTGAAGCTTTTACGTGTTGTAAAAAAGGCAGTTGCTAACAAGTTGCTCAATACGACTACAAACCCTGTCGGG
This sequence comes from Epinephelus lanceolatus, assembly GCF_041903045.1. Lineage (NCBI taxonomy): Eukaryota > Metazoa > Chordata > Actinopteri > Perciformes > Serranidae > Epinephelus > Epinephelus lanceolatus. The sequence goes on along the minus strand of NC_135744.1, from coordinate 38,133,397 downwards.
GACATTAAACGTCATCACCCCTGAACAGGCGAGAGTGCTGGCAGTCCGCCATTACAGCTTCTTATTTAGCTTAAACAGACCGATTTCCCCATTATACAATGTTTTTAAAATAAAGCGGCCGAAATCAATTGAAAGTTTAGTGGCGGTGACGTAAAGAGTCATGCGACCGTGGAGTAGCCATGTAGTCCTCTAAAGCCTAACGTTAGCTTTTTACTTCTTGCGATCACATTTAAGCTTCAAATGCGGTATGAAAGGTGTTCATATGTGAAGATTATCTCGCTGAACAAAACCTGTAAGTATCATAAACTTGTGTTAGCCACAGAGCTTATTTTCTGACATAATCCAAAACGCAATGCAAAAATCACATTCACTTTCTCTTCCGGGAACCAGAGCGATGCTAAACTTCCGGGTTTTGACGTCAGCCCTGGCACACTCTATTGTAACACCTCATAACAGAACACAAACGCCTCCTGATGACCTCTCCTCTCTACCTATCTCTACTGGTGAGCTGCCCAATCTAAGTTGTGCACGCATGAGGTAAAGGTATGCGAACACCACTTCAACAAACAAACACCACACAGAACTGCATGATCACAGTTGGATGTTTGCATTTTAGAAAAGGAAAAAAAAACCACCCTCCATTGACTTCAAGGCAAATGTAATGAGTAACTAGACCCTTTGTAGAAATTCTGTGGAGTAAAAAGTACAGTATGTGTCTTTATAATGTAGTGGGTTAAAGTAATGTGTTTCCAAAAAAACAAAAAAATACTCAAGTCAGGTACAGATACTAAAAAACTGTACGTAAGCTCAGCACTTAAGTAAACTACTTCATCACTGTCCGCCACTGCTTCTGGCTCTAAGAAACCAAGATGGTGAAGGATGAAATGTTGAAGTTGAGGCTTCAAAACGGAAACAAATGGCTGATGTCATGGTAGCTATATCCTGTTTTTTTTTTTTTTCCTTACAGTCTATAGGCCCGTTTCCACTGAAGAAGTTCCTGGTAGTATTTGGGGGGGCAGGAACTTTACAGGACGTCCTCTCGCTCTGCCCTCTCAACCGCCGTGTCTCCACTGTGCGGCGGAGTAGGAGGAAGGTTCCTGTAAAGTTACCGGGCTCTGGATGTGACGTAATCGCTGTGCGACCACTTTGACCGAGGCGACGCGGCAAAGAAACAAACAAAGAAGAACAACAACAAAGAAGAAAAAGCAGAAGTACAAAGCAGAAGTAAGAAGAAGAAAGCAGACATAAGAAAGACGATAATCAACATGGAAGGAGCTGAGGTGGTTGTTGGGTTTCTGGCGTGTTTCTTCATTTACATGGCGGTGGAAGCTATGAACGAGAGCTGCTGAGTTTTAAAAATGCCGGCTATTTTATCGCTTTCTGTAAACATCACATCCCGCCTTGAGTATATCCAATCAGCACCAAGTAAACCCAGGGGCCGATCTGAGTACCTACTCCGAGGCAGGAGGGGCTTGTTTAGCCCCTGTAAAAGTTCCGGAACTCTGTCCTTCGGGGGTGGTTCCTGCAGTGGAGACACGTACCAACGGCCCCGGCCCCGTAAAATTACCCCGAAGTTCCTGTGGTGGAAACGGGCCTTATGAGTTTGGCATGCTGAGATGCCACCAAAACATCCAAATGTTATTACAGGAGTAACAGTAATTACATCCCAGCCCTACCAAATCCAAAACTCATCATTTTGAAATTCCAGTATCGTGATATATCAGTCAAAGTTTCATTGTTATTGTACGTTCTTTTGGTGTATTTGACCACCACATTTAAATGTAAATACAGAGGTGTATAACTAATAGTAAGCCATCCACTATGGCTGGGTGCTGTTTGGAAGCTGTCAATACCAAGCCTTAAACAACACCTGTGTTTCTGTATCAAGACCAAAACAATCATTTTTTTATATATGTTGTACTGAGGAATATAAACACAACTCTCTACAGACCCTTTTCATTGTTATGGTAGAGAATTAGTCTTATATTTTCTGAAATATGTTATTCCCCCTCTAGCTGAGAGTTACATGAGATGATTGATACCACTCTCATGTGTGCCAAGTATGAAGCTAGAGCCAGGAGTCAATTTGCTTAGCATGAAGATGGTCCACTGGGTAAAAATCTAGCCTGTCCAAATGTCCTAGTTAACACATCATATCTCATTTTATGGTTTTGGGGGGGGGGGGGGGGGGGGGGGGGGGCATCAGACATTCCAATAAGTTGCTTGAAGCCAAGAGCTAAATAGTTTTTTGAGTTAACTCAATTTAGAAACAAGTGCAATATAGAAAATAATTTATTGCTACCTAATTTAATACACCCATTTTGTATTTTTATAATATATTTTTATTGCAGTGGTTTGTTTAAAGGCACTCCGTTGGTAGACTGGTGTAAGGACTTGCACTGACAAAATTCTCAAAAGCAGCCTCTGAGTCCAGCACCATCACAGACGCAGACACACCTCCATTGTACCTTTATTCTGATCTGAAAACCCCATACAAGCCAGAGAAGAAGAACAAGAAGAAGACATGTTTAGCTGTAAACTTACACTACCCAATCACCATGCCACACATTGCTTCGACATGTTGCACGCTGATTGGATGAGAGATGTGGGTGAAAGGGGGGTTTGGGGCGGCACTCAGGAGAGGAGTACAGAAATGGAGAAAGCTCACCAGTGCATTAGGGACAGCACGGTGCAATTCGTTCCATTGGCAGCACTTCAAAGAGGAAGAGGAGGGGGATAATCCACCCCAACATTAGCCCCCGGATTCTTCCACCACCAACATGCACACACACATACACACGTTTATTCACAAAAGCAGCAGGCTGGAGGGTTTGGTCGTGGGGTCTGATTGGGTTGGGGTCTAGGGATGACGGGGATGGAAGGATGGAGGGGATTTTTCAATTTGCCAGCAAATCAGAGATGATTGGAATACTCTCTCGTGCAAAGATACACACACACTCGCCTTGACACACACACGAATACAATGCCATACACACATACACACGTCCATCTCCACAGAGAAGACCTCACACTTGAACTCAGAGAGGGAAAAAAAAAACCTAAACGAAAAAACCAAGCAGAATATTTGCTCACAACACTGAATAGAGCCAAAATACAGTAATATGGGTTAAAAATATGGGTCAGCAATGAGACTCTGTTTCTTAAATCTGTGTGAGAAACTGAAGCAGATATCAGGAGGAAGAAAAGAGGAGATGAAAGAGGGGGAGTGCAGGGTGAAGGAAAGTGAAGGAGACAGAAGAAGAGAAAGAGAGCTTGTATATCGACAGCCACAAGCATCAGTAGTGGTGAGCTGTCAACACTCGCTCGGCCAATATGGGACCAACTGATGATCAATCCTCCTCATGGGAGACCTGCCAGCAGCAAACACAATCAATCCTCCTCTCTCTGTCAGACCTTCGAGCGATGTTAAAGAAGAACACTGCTCGATTCGAAGCAGCCTGAGATTCTACAACTTGTCGTCGTTCAGACAGCCTCCGAACGTGGTAACCATGTCGTCGCCCATTGATGACACAGTCCCCCTTGTGGGAGCCATCAGTAACAAGCATCACATTGTTTTGATCTGAGGTTGTAGCATCGCTTACGGACTCATAAGCCATACTTTGACGAAGCTTCAACACAATTATGTGATAGAGGATTCCTTCCAGCACAGACAAAATCCTGCTGGTAGCATTTTTGATACCCTGCGTATAATGGCTGAGAGAAAACGGACAAAACGCAAGTGTAAGATCTTTCAAAACATCTTCAGGATTTTGATAACACATTTAAAAAAATAGCCATAAATAAGAAGTATATTTAGAAGCACCTGCAGCGATTTGACAACACATTTGTGTCGTACAAAAACCCAAATACAGAAACTCTGAAAGTCAAACACAACAAATGTTTCCAGAGATAACACTTTAATTGGACATATACACCAGGATCTGTTGCAAAATTCACTCTTACAATATCTGCGAGCAGTGAAGTTCCTTCTTCTGGTTGCAGCCAACTATGCTCGAGTGGTCTGCGAAATTTCAAGACTTGCAAGACTGCAAGCAGGTGGAGGTTTATTAGAGCTCACAGCTTGATTAATGATAATTTAATCTTTACGTTATCTTTACATCATAAAGACATAAGTAGGATCAAATATACAGTGTTACAGGTAGAACTACAAGGGCACTTGGATAGCACAGACCTCCCAAATGTGGGTAGTGGGACAAATTGCTCCTTTAATGTTAGCCTGTTAGTGATTACAAGCATGTTTATCAGTTTCTAGAGTCCCCTGGAAACCTCTTTTGTGATGTGACTCATCCCTGCTGTGTTGTGTATACATATTACTGACTACTTAATTAACCATGTATAATTCCTACAGGTTTTACAGATGGATGAACAAGTGAATAAACAATCAGATCAATGCACACACAGCTGTTTTTGTGGTGCTTTACATACTGGCTGATTAACAGTAAATAAGCTGTTATTTCCTACTTAGTGTCTTCAAATGGTTTACCTTTTATTTATTGGATGAGTTAACCCGAGAGACCTGAAGTGGTATGGTCCACTTTTACAACACACAGACATCAATAAAAAAGTGGTCAGGAGGGAGAGGAGTTATGGAGTCTACAGATACACTGACTGGTCAGGAAGTTAGCCTGGCCTGCAACGATCAATACACCCTGACCACTGGAGACCACTGTGGTGTGGCTTCAGTTACACAAGTCTATAGGAAACAAACACCTCTGTAAAGTAATGTTTCCATCACAGATATTATTATATATCGAAAGTAGTTTGCACAGCTACAGACTCACAACTCCCTGTGCACCTACTGTACATAGTTGGGTCTTATTATTTTGTGGTGTGCACAACAAGAGGAAAACAGAGTGATGGCACGGTGAACTTTCAGTCTAGATCATGGATTGGATCAGCCACTTGTAAACTGTTAAAACCCACCTGTGTTCTGCTTTGTGGGAAATGATTTTCACTCCATCATTTCAAGTTAAGAGGTGAGAAATTGTTATCTAAAAGCTAAATTAACCCTGTGGGATGCTGGGTGACACACGCTGATCCACTAGTCTAATCAGAACTCTTTTCGGCCTCTCAACTGGTATTACCAGCTGAGGCTAAATGGGAAAACCAACGAGCAATTAAAATATGTCACCCAATTATTTCCTGTGTTTGTATGTTATTATTTTAGTTTGTTAGAGAATAATGGGTCATTTGGTTGATATGCAGCCACCTAATTGCCAAAAGGTTGTCCCACTGTGAGCCAAATTAAATCAATGAAGCTGAACCAAACCAAGGCGAGCCAACTGCACCGTATCAAATCACATGCCAAGGAAATGAAGGAAAAAAGTATTTAGGACACCAGATGATTTGGTTTATCTTACAGACTGCTGAAAGAAAATACATTAAAACTGGTTGTTAAGGGGATTTGTGGAGGAAACTTTTTCAACATGGATTCTTTCTGGTAGATTTAGTATCAGAAAGTAAGCAAATACCATACAGTGTTTCTTAGATTGTGGTATTGATATAAAACATTTGTCCAAACATGAGAAACAGCATAGCAGTCTAGCCGCCTGTCCTTGGCAGGCCAGAGTTAACTGTATCCCCCTAAACTCAGGTTGCAGTAGATGTTTGGCTGTGGGCGGCCTGCTGTCATTCAGATTCTGTTGGGTAGATTGCAGGGTCAGAAAGAGGTTTTGAGAGCACCGCTGCAGAGAATGCCAATCAACTATCAGAGCACGGCGAACATGAGCCTGAAGTGAGGTTATGGGCATGGGCGCAACCAATCCGAGAAACCAAGCAAGGAAATTTACATAGTGGTTAGCATTCAGCTGCCAAGTCTGAGCTATGATACTGAAGGCAGTGGGGGAATACTTCACCATTCTGACTGACCTCAAAACTGTTGTACTACTGCAGTTCAGGTTTACACTGAACTGTAGTAAGCATGTATTAAATACCTGATACTGGTGATTACAGTAATCATTTCTGCCTAATCACAGCTCCAGAGAGCAGACTGCAAGTAGCAAAAAAGAACAGATGTTTCTCTAAAAGGCAGGAATAAAATGAAGTATAGTAGTATAAAGATTGAAACACAGCAAACAGCCAAGACAGCCCAACAATATCCAGAACATTTTGGGGTAAATGTCATCCACCCTTGGAATGGGAAACTCTTTAAGTCTATATATAAAAAGAAGAAGTTAACTTCATCATTTGATGGGCAATACAGAAAATGTTTCCAGCCATCCAGCCTTCTTCAGTGGCACACTGATGATTGGACAAACAGCCAAAAATGTTGTGCATTGCCAGACAAATGATCAAGCAAATTTATTGAATGATACATTTCTGTGTGCAACCCTCTCCTTTTTATAAATGGATATATACATCTAGTGTAAGGCATCTGTCAGTGCAGTGGCAACCCTAAACATAGCAACTCTCCAACACTGCTATGTCTACAGAGGTCTGTGTCTTCTCCATGGCCTCCCTGAACTTTTGTTTCCAAGACCACAGAAGCTGCTGTCCATCTGGCCTGCCAATAACTGTTTGCTATTTCCAGAGTTTTCTGAACTCACAAAGCCTAAAAGGCCTCCTTCTTTAGCTTCCTTCACCTCCACCAGCCGCTTCTTTGGTTGCCACCACAAGTCTGGCCTCAAGTCCCAGCAGCTGCTCCACAAGGGAGGCTTTGAACACAACCCACTTAGACTTCCTGTTTCCAACCTTCACACAGATGCAGGTATACTTCATCTGCAGGGTTTGAGCTGAAGACCTCAGAGACAGGGGCCTCAAACAAATGTCTCTAATTCACTGTAACTGCACATTTATCAGTACTGTCTGGCAGCAACCCCTCATCACCAGATCCACCCTAACTCACCAACAGATGGAGACCAATTAACAGCTAGTGTCTGAGACATATATATTCAAAGATTTGAGGATACAACTACATAACTGATCACTGCTCTTTGGCGAAAGGTGTTCTGTTACCTTGCTCACACACACACAGAGTCTCATTCCCATGGCGTCAAATACAGCAGCTTGGTCAGTGTACAAGGTAACCCACAGCATCTATATGAGACCCACCAGGCTTTCAGCTAACTCCAATGTAATCTCATCTGCAGCAATGACGTAGTGTTAAAAGCAAGAAAGTCCACTAAGGGTTGGAGGGAGAGTAGGTGGATGGGTCACACAAACACAGAACTTTCACCCAAGAGTCCACCGTTTGTGTCCCATGTCAAACCCAAGGTCAGTGTTAAGTATGTAATGTAGTTACAGTATCGTGTCCCTTACGTCACATGACATACCACGCGTGACATACTCATCAACATACTTTAAGAAATTTTAACTCCAAAAACAACTCAATTTTTAACCTCCAAAACTGATGCTAGAGGGGCACCTAGAGTATTATAGTCTGAAACATGAGGCCACTGATGAAGCTGCCATATTTGACGAGTTGGGAGTGAGAATGTGTTGTGCCTGGAGGAAGTCAGAGAGAGGCCACTTGTCCGACAGTGCTGAAAAATAGAGCATGCCTGAACATTGTGGACAGTCCATAATTACCACAGAAACTTAATGCTAAACACCACCTGGGTTAAGATCTGGTACACTGTTCCTTCTATTACCTCAGTGTTGACGTCTTTCCGCAGAACTACAGATTTCCTTGGCAATATCCTTTCTAAGACTCTCCTGCAGACTACAAATAAAAATACCTTCCTCTATGACATGCAGTTGCACAAATATTAGCATATTTCTCTCTGGGGAACACAGTGGTGCTCAGCAAGGGGCTCATGAGATGGAACCCCGAGAAAAGAGAAAGAATTCGGTCCCAACTCTATCTAGCTTGTGCCACTCCACGCTACTCTACTGGTAACTTTCCACATCCCAGGGGATATGCATAAGCAATTTCTGTGCTCTGTGTCACCTGAGACTGAATTTAAAGTTTCTGTGTCCCAAAGACAGAAGCACACAAACCCAAACACACCTAATGAAAAAGTCCTCTAAGCTGCCTGGCTTTTACATATAGCGAATTAACTGTCACAGTGAACACAGATCACAGGGAAAACCAATGAATTCTGTGTGGTGGGTGGATTTTCACTTCAATTTTCAACACTGGGCTATCATTCATTCACTCATTATATCATCCAGCCATTTCATTATGCCTTCATCCTTCAGGCTATTCATTCATTTAGCATTAATATTCATGAAAGCAAAAATCAACTTTATATGATACTGTCAATGATCTTTTTAATTAACATTCTGAGAAATGTAAATTACCCCTTAAATATCATCAACACTGACTGGATCGAGCACTGAGCATGCATATGCCCACATGTGCAAACACACACACACACACACACACACACACACATACGCACACATTCTGAAAAATTACCTCCAGTCTGAATAATGCACTGCGCAATGCAACAGGTTTCACTGGCTTCATACCAAACAAACACACATATCTCCTACTCACCCTCTCCAGGTCTTGTCGCAGGTGTGTGAAGAGTTTGAGGCGTCTGTAGAGGACGTCTTGCTCCTGCTGGGCCAGGTTGTCCACCTCGTCCCTCTTTAAGGTCACCAGAGGTCGATTAAAGTTGGCCTTCCTCTTCATCTTCCAGAACTGATATAAGAAGTCCACCTGAGTGGAGAGACAAAATATTCCCCCTTTTTTAAGATGACAATGTTCTAATGAAAGTCAGCAGATTGAAACATCAATTGCTTCAAATGAAACAGCAAAGAAAATCATTTGCACACTTGAATATTTTACAATGAGTGAAACTGCATTTGAAAAACAGCCTTGAATGTGCACCATCTCATGATTCCATTAAAACAGGCTACTGAGTTTTTATCCCCTACGTATGAAAAGCTGTTTGCTTACAGCTGTAGTCTTCCTTTATGGTGAAAAAAGCTTTTGCCTGCAGCCACAAACATGTTTGGAAAGCAAAGGCCAGTTAATCACAGCAAGCTCTAAACAAAAGCCCGTGATTTATCAGACGGTTTACCTGTGAATAGGGAGCACTTTATTTGATGCACTAGAGCCGGCACTCTAAATGCAACCCATCAATACCACATCTGATTACATTTAATTAATTGCAGAGTCTTCATCTCAGCTGATTCATGATTAACCGCATATTATACTGGCTAAAGATCAGAATGGAAAGACCTTATCAAGTTCTTATTTATCATCATTTTAGATTTTATGACATTTCAAACCTACATGGAAAAAATTATAAAGCGCTCCACAGATTTGTTTAGTTTTGTCAGACCATGCAAAATTCTCCAGCCAATCACAAGAGGCTTGAGCTACTTACTGGACAGAAATGGAACTTTCCATCTGCGTCGCTGTCACAGTTTTTGCATACTTGTTGCCTGCTAGCATGGACAAGTGTGTCTATTCTGATTCGTCTGATCAGAAAGCTATGTGTCAGCCCTGTCTGCGTGCTTTCTACTTATGCTTTATTTATACCCGACTCACTGTCTGGAGGAGTGAGTTATTTCTGGTGCATATGGAGGTGCATATATTACACTGAATGACAAGTGCACATCATTTCTCATCATTTCATATGAAAAATCCAAGTGTTTCACTTCAATTGCTAACGCACCTGGGAGACGGGCAGCGCCAAGTTTTCAGCCACCTCAATGGGGTCCACCAGTTGGTAAAACTCATCCTCCAGCTCCTGCAGCTTCTGTTTCCTCTGGCTCACTTTCTCCCTCTCCAGCTGGTCCCGCTCAGCTCTCTCTGATGTCGACACCGAAATCGGGTACAATACCGACCTCTGCTCCGGGTCACCGCTGTTGTTTGGCTGGTGCTGTTGGTCCGGCCGGAGCTCAGAACTGGCGCCGGTGGTGGCCCAGTCGGGTCTGGCTGTGCTGTGTGCTCCGTTGGTGGTGGAAGTGGTTGTGTGGTTGCCGTTGCTCACACTGGTCAAACTGGAGAAGTTGTTGTTGGTTGCACTGCTGTTGCTTGCGGTGCAGCTGTGCTCCAGGCAGAAGGACTTGAAGCGCACTTCGTCGTTCTCTGCCAGGATGGTCCTCATCTCCAGGCCGTGGTCGAAGGCGCACGTCACATGGAAGGCCACGATACAGGAGGGCATGGAGCACTGGGAGGGGGAGAAAGAGAGTAAGTAGTGTTAAGCACAGAGACAGAAGGGATACAAGGAATAAGGGATGAGAAGGAAGCAGGGAGGGATGTGGGGAGCCAAATAAGAGATGTAGCTCAGGTATTATGGCAGCAGAAGAGAAAGAAGAAAGAATGGAAGGTGGAACAGAGAAAGAGAAATCCCATTTGAGTGTTAATTGTATCTGTGTTCATTAAAAAACAAGCAGATTGAAATGCTTGATAGAAAACAAACTGCTTTTGTTATTATCTTAGAGCGACTTCCCTCTTACTCTCTCTCTCTCTCTTTCTGAGGAACACATGGATGTAAACACACACAAACACACACAATTTTTTCTTCAATTTCTCAGACACTTTGTCACAGCTATTTGTTTTAAAGTGTCATTTTCGGTCCATTTCTTGTGTTATCAAGGTTCCAATACAAGTGCAGCAAAGCAGAAAGACAAGCCAAGTCACAACAAACACGGTTCCCCCATTTCTGCTGACATTTCGGTAACTTGGGATGTGTGTGTGTGCAGTTGTGTGTGTGTGTATCTCAGTGCTATCCATTACAGGTCATACTAAGAGGCAGCCTCCCACTGAGTCCCTCCAGGCATGGTGTGATTTTGTGTGTGTGAGAGCCCTTGCGGCTGTGTGTTGTTGTCGCTGTGTGCATGTATGTGCACATTTGTGTGTGTGTTTGTGTGTCTGTGTGTGTGTGCGTGTGCAGGTCGGCGCTTGTACTTTTCAGAGGAGTTCAGCATCAGCAGGATGGTGACTCTCTTCACTGTGTTGCATCTGAGCGTGGTGACAAAAACCTGACTGATCCTAGTGACTCCACCGTCTGGAGAACAACTTCTGTCTAACGTTTCGACAAACAACCTTTCCTCCCTCGTCTCTGTCTCGACTGCTTTCTGCAACTAGAAGATTTTTATTCAAAAAGCAAAATATAGCAGCTCTTTGGTAACATTGAAGCTCTTACAAAAAATGCTTAAAAGAGGCAACAGGCTTTTAGTTGATTTAACACAGAAATAATAGGCAGGGAAGTTATCTAGTTATCTACTTATACTTAGGGCGTCCACCAAAGCATTACTTCCCGTTGAAAATGCCAAACGCTTCTCAGGGAAAAGCCCAGCTTTGGGGCACTTTGGAGGCACAATGTTTTTTCAGCAGAGATGCTTTGATTGCATCTGGTTGCTATGACACGGAATATCCTGCGGAAATAAAAAAAAAGTTGCCACAAGGTGCTTGCTCTAGCCCTTGCTCTGGATGATGGGAAGGCTGAAGCTCATAGTGAGAGAGGGTGGACCTGCCAGTTTATATGGGTTTATGAGAGAAAACATATATTAATATATATACACAGTATATCAGCATAGTTCTTTTCCACTGTTGTTGTTCTGCACTTGTACATGTAAGATGTGATGGATGGTCTTCATGGTATTCGTCCCTCCTCCACTGTGATTGAATGGCTGGGTAAAAAGTGACAGAACCCCGCTTTACTCATAGATGATGCTATAGACATTTTTTAGGCGCTGTTCTTCTTTGAGTTAGCTCCTAACTGCCACCAACTACTTTTTAAATCTCTCGCAGTGGGTCGCATGCATGACACATCGTCAAAACCTCATTCTCGTGCTGCTGAGAGTTCCTAAGAAGTCTATCTGTACTTGTTTTTGTTTTTAAATTTGTTTAAGAATGACAATAAAATGCAGCACAAATTAATTTAAGTTTCAGTGTCTATAGTTTAGTTTTAATGTTGCCCACTGTCCCTCTTGTGACTCTTCTGCGTCTCTCTGTTCCTCTTTTTTGATTCACTATTGAGGCTAATTTTTGCATTCGGAGGAAAATCAGAGACATCTTGCTTGAACCACAACTTACATAATTTATATGACTAATATAACATGAATCTATGCAAGACCCCAAACAGCCTTGCAGAAGACCCCCTGTCTACTTTATCTTTTAGCGTGAGTACTCATGTTTACCCCCCACCAGTGCTGCTGGCCTGATCTACAACACAGTTGTCAATATGAAAACCGTCAGTGGTGTAAAATAGGCTGAGAGTCCCTGCTGTAGTATATTTAGAGTAGATAGATATATGTAGCTTTTGGAATTATTAATGTAGTTTTTCCAATACATTGAGCACTTCACACAAAAACCATTCTCTGCATTACAGTAGAGTGGAGGCAAATATTTCAGGGACAGACTCTCAACACTTGGGCAAGAATAAGACATGTCTGCACAGCTGCATAACATTGGAAGTAAGTGAAAACAATTTTGTTTTGGTTTGTAATTTGGCTGACCTGACCCTTTGAAGACACAGTGAAATGAACATTTTTGATGACTCATCTTGAACTTGGGAGCAGCTTGCTCCCAAGTTCTGGTGCTAGCTTCCCCCACCCATCATATAAAACCACATCTGACTGTTAGCTTGCTGTAGCTTGCAGAGCAATATCATAGTGGGAGGTGAGTGTTTAGATTTTAGCCAGAAAAAAATGCTTATATTTCCAAAGCATGCAGCTGAGGTGTAATTTTGTCACTTTATCCTTATTCCCCTTATCTTCAACACAGGAAAGGGAGGCGTGTGTGGAGGTAAACAGTCCTCTGCAGCTCAAAAGACTCCATGATTCCAACTTTGGTTTCACTTTGACTGCTCTCACAATGTTTAGCCTCTCTTAGTATTAATTAATTTATGTCATTTGTTTCTTTTATAGGTGAAATTTGATGTCTCACCTATCTAATCTGATGAACACTTCGATATTCAACCTTCAAATGCTGTTAACTCTTGTATTTTGTGGCTTTAAAATACACTTCAAGGAGCAAACTGCCATGAATCCATTAAATCGCTGAGTAAACAAAGTCAGTGATGGAGGAGCAGAAGGCATGATCCAATAATCACATATCACCACAATTAATACATCATCATCTTAGTGGAGTTACAGTCTGCACTTTAGACCCGTTTTATTAGTGACTTCCCCAAATGTCAGATTGAGCCCGCTGCAGCTGCTCTCACTTATTTGGTGTCAAAAGGCGAAAGGTTGAACACAGCGGGGAGCCGGCTGGATGTGTTGTTTGGTGCGGGCCGAGTCATCGCAAAAAATACTCATCTGGCCTTTTCAACTGCACCTGCTCAGTTCTGGCAGGGAATGAGGTTTTTATCATTGCCCACGCTGAGTGAGTACTTTTAGGTGTTTATGAATACCAGCATGTTTATCTTCAACCTTTTTGCATAAGGTAGCCAGGAAAAAAGATATTAATCATATCTGATTTAACCATATCATATATATCACACTGCTGAAAGTGACATTTTGGATGTAAGTGAAAGTTATATTCCTTTAATGTACCTCATCTACCAACAACAGACTTTCCTCTCTGCATTCACGATAGGGCTGGGAAAATATGCTCATCTCCCAATTTGATACTATCATGATACTTAAGTGCCGATACGATATGTATTGTGATTCTTAAGTATTGTGATTCTACAAGTATTGCAATTTGATTAGTGTGATTTTTGTTAACTTTTTAAACACTAGACCACTGGAAAAAGTTAAATCCTAAACTTCTAGAGACTGTGTACAATGAGACATACTTCCAAAAAGAATTCACATCTCTTGTCAGTCAGGCTCTGACTTTTCTTTCAGCAGCATCATATACTGCATAGAGAAGTGGCAAATAACCTAATCACTGTTTTATGGTTTTATTAACAATTTTAGTCCAGTTAGGCACTTTGTGATGTGTAAAAGGTGCTATATTCAATAAACTTTACTTAAGTACAGTAGTAAAATGTACATTACATGTGCAACCCGAATTCCCCCCAAAAATGGGATCCTGTGTAAAATGTAAATAAAAATAGAATGCAATGATTTGCAGATTGTTCAAACTTTTTTTTTGTCAATTTGATGCCCACAAAAAAAATCCAAAATAGCTGGGACGGGCAGCTAAAGATTAAAGGGATAGTGCACCCAAAAATGAAAATTCAGCCATTATCTACTCACCCATATGCCGAGGGAGGCTCAGGTGAAGTTTTAGAGTCCTCACATCCCTTGCGGAGATCCCATGGGAGAGGAGGTAGCAACACAACTCCACCTAATGGAGGCTGACTGCGCCCCAGATTAAAACGTCATAATACATAATACATAATTGAAACCACAAAGTATCTCCATACTGCTCGTCCGTAGTGATCCAAGTGTGCTGAAGCCCCGACATAAAAAGTTGTTTGGAAAAACGTCACTTGAACTCTGTTTTTAGCCTCATTGTAGCCTGCAGCTCTGACTGCCTCTCTGTGCACCGTGCTCACATGTGTGCGCTTGCGTGAGACCGTGAGACATGGGCACCGTGTTCATGTGTGTTCATGTGCTTATGCTGGTCTCGCGGGCAAGCACGCACACGTGAGCGCGGTGGTGCACAGAGAGGCAGTCAGAGCTGCAGGCTACAATGAGGCTAAAAACAGAGTTCAAGTGACGTTTTTCAAAACAACTTTTTATGTCGGGGCTTCAGGACACTTGGATCACTACGGACGAGCAGTATGGAGATATTTTGTGGTTTCAATTATGTGTTTTGGACGTTTTAATTTGGGGCGCCGTCAGCCTCCATTAGGTGGAGTTGTGTTGCTACCCCTTCTCCCCTTGGATCTCCGCAAGTGATGTGAGGACTCTAAACTCTTCACCTGAGCCTCCATCGGCATATGGGTGAGTAGATAATGGGTGAATTTTCATTTTTGGGTGCACTATCCCTTTAAGAAAGTTGTGGAATGCTCAAAACCACCTGTTTGGAACACTCCACAGGTAAACAGATTAAATACGGTAGTAACAGATTATGGTATCATTAATGGGTATAAAGGAGCATCCTCCAAGCTCCGACCTCATCTGAGATGGACTGACATAAAGTGGAAAGTGTGCTGTGGTCTGATGAGTACACATTTCAAATTCATTTTGGAAATCATGGACGTCCTGTCCTCCAGACAAAAGAGGAAAAGGACCATCCAAAATGTTACCAGTGTAAAGTTCAAAGCGAGTATCTGCGATGGTATGGTGGTGTCTTAGTGCATATGGCATCATGGTTAACTTCCTTATCTGTGAAGGCACCATGATTGCTGAAAGGTTTATACCAGTTTAATTATGGGAAAGAATAACACTTTCAAACCTTTCAAATTCAGAATGAGTGTATATTCAGTTAGAATATTAAATAACTTTGGTCTTTGTAATGTAATTTAGACATTTAAAAATTGTAATAAACCCCAGAAAAAGACGTTAAAAGAAAAATCCTGTTACTTTAATTGACTTAACATTCATATTCTTGACTTCTATTATTTTTTTCCAATGCTCCTATGCTGCTCTCTTAAAGCATTACAGTACTTTGATCATTTTCATTCATCGTTATTTCAATTACCTTTGATTTTAGACACAGAAGCATCTGAAACATTTTTAATCTGTCTCAAAACAAACACAACACCTGAGACCATTACTTCCCACACACATCTGGTCAGCAATTCTAGATAATTAAGAGGAGGCCACTGACTTGACACGAGCTTATGGACAGCAGCAGTTTCTATGATTTTTTTTAATCTACTTTAAATATCTTGTTTGGCAGAATTTAAGAACTTAAACTAGCATGCCTTGGGGTGAGACATTCATCATTCATTTCTAACCCTGCCAAGTGAAGAAATCCTGATGAAATCATGGATTTTTAAACCTACAGTATATGAGTGCCAATATCCACCACGCAGTTTTGATCCTTGGATGGTGAGAGAGAGCCTGACACCTGAGGAATATTGATGATTTGTTCAGCTATATTTTTATCTATTCATTTTCAACCTTTGATTTTCCTTAAAACATTTCATGCTCTGTGGGGAATTTAAGCCCACATGGACTATATTTTTACCCCCCTCAGACATTGATTTGTCTGAATTTAAGCCTTTCATGTGGTGTCCTACATGGTGTCGGCCTACCCTAATAACAGTGTGGCAAAAGTACAATCAGCTGAGATAAATCTTTGACTTTAAGGGGAGAACAGAGGGTTACAATGTAAAGATTGGACTCCTTGACATCCAGGTTTCTTCTTTTATTCCCCCTTTTATGGTTGTTGAAATCATCTTCATCATATGACAGTACTACTTACTTTATGTATTGTCATCTTGTTCCAGCTTTTCACTAAAGCTATATAATGTTTATACTTAATGATAAACATTAAAGGGATGTTTTGAAGTGGGATTGTATGAGGTACTTATACATAGTCAGTGTATTACCTACAAAATGTGGAGGTCTATGCTCTCGTCAAAGACACCAAACTCCATTGTGGAAAATGGTAATTTAAAGGGGAAGTTCCGTTTTTTACAACCTGGACCTTATTTCAGGCATTAAATACGGTTGTTTACTCACCCAGATAAGTTTGGTGTCATTTGGAGTCCTTCAGAAGATATTTAGATCCGCGAGAGCCGCGTACATCCATATAGTGGGAATGATCAGGGCACCGACAATGAGGCTCTAAATAACACATTATCTGCCGCAAAACTCGTTCATTTCACCAATAAGTTTTTATGAATCACTAGAGTTGCTTGTCATCATCATCCGGGTCATTTATACTGACCTACTAACCTCTGACCTGGATGATGTCATCCAGGTGCGCGCACGGCTCTCTTTACAACTGGAATTTGCTACTATTAGTTTTTTGAAACATGGCTGAATATTCTAGCGATTCATAAAAACATATTGGTGAAATGAACAAGTTTCGTGGCAGATAATATGTTATTTAGAGCCTCATTGTCAGTGCCCCGATCATTCCCACTATATGGATGTACGCGGCTCTCCCGGATCAAATATCTTCTGAAGGACTCCAAATGACACCAAACTTATCTGGGTGAGTAAACAACCGTATTTAATGCCAGAAATAAGGTCCAGGTTGTAAAAAACGGAACTTTCCCTTTAAGCTTGCTGAGCATGGGCGCTGCTTATGTACTGCTGCCTCGAATAGTTAGTTAGTTAGTTTGTGTAATTGAATGTGGTGAATCCGAACTACCCCTTTTAAATGCCAAAGTCGTGCAATAACACAAACAAATTCACTGATCGAGGCAGCAGTACACCAGCAGCTTCTGTGTTCAGTGATGTTAAATTACAGTTTTTTTCAATGGATTCTGGCTTTTAGGGGAGTGATATAATGGCTTCAGTTCCCCATTGGAAATCAGTCTGATAGCAAGGTAAAGCGGTGAAAAACTTCTAAGCATAGCACACACTTAAACTGATGTGGATTTTTTTTTAGGCAGGACTTTTTTAAGGTAACTAAAATACATTTTGCTGCTGCTCACGTCCACAGCAGTACGTGGCTTGCTTTCAATTTGGGACTCCTGCCTGCCTGGGTCATGCCAACCGCCATCGACTGTATGTAATACAGTCACTATGAATAAGAACTTTATACAACACCACTTCAGAATATCCAAGCTATCCCTTTAAACTTAAGAACCCACATTTTTAAGGCTGCACCATTTAATTAAATGGAAATATTCTAGATGTTTCCCCCAAAATTCAGCCTGACTTATTTGATATTTTTGGAAACTCTGGGATCTCCACTAGACTTGAACAAAAAGCATTGTCTTTTGTTGCACAGCAAGATTAGCCTAATAACTGTAGTTTTAGATGCAATATTCACCTGCTGTACCTATAGCATGACTACAGGCATTAAAAATCTACATGGCTGCCAAATTCTTCTGAAATCTGTGAAGAACACAAACTAACCGTGAAGCAAAAGTACTTTCTTAATTAGCAGATTGTGTCACCCTATCACTGACTCTGAGCTTTAACAAATACAGCACAGGTTTGACTGGCTGACCTTTCCAGTCCACCTTCCTTTAATAGCGCACTAATTAGGAGTCTCATTAGACTTGGGAAACTTGCCAATTATACAGCAAGTCATTAAATACAAAATATTTAGGTCTGAACACTGTGAAACACCCGACAATCATTATGGGAGGAACTGTCAGTACATGAAAAGAGACTCAACAAGGCGTCATTAGACGAAAGAAAGTTTGTTACCACCAAATTACCAAAAGATGAAATTACCAAAGACTTGAAGTATCGTAGAGCAACAAGGCTCATACTATCAAAAGTGGTCTGGAAGAAAATCAAGACTGATGACACATTTGTGTTATTCTCTCAGACTCTCAAACTGATTTCTTATTTCATACTCTTCCCTACATTACGAGCCTTCACAGGACTCTTGCTACTCATGGTGCCATGCAGCGCTGCGTCTTTACCTCGTGTATGAGGTGGCAGCTCATCAGTGAGTGTGTTTGTACAGCCACCTGCCTCTAGCCATGGAAACAGGAGAGAGACACTCTCTCCCTGCGGGCAATTCTGGCCCAAGGACTCGCTGTTAATCTAAAGCATCAATACTGTGACAGCAAACACTCTCATCACTGCACAAACAAGCATCTGGACACACTCCTGGGTACACACCTTCATATACATCCAGCACCCGTGTGTATACAACGAGTGTAGTGCTTTAGGAATCCAGTTCACCTTGAGGGCACTTTAAAAGCTGAATGGTCCACAAGCTAATAGCAGTAAAGTGGGTTAGTGTTAGTGTGTCAGCAGGGGGGTTTGTTTGCGTACTCAGCAGCATGTTAAAGAGGTGCCCAGTTCAAACAGATCCACCCGCACCCAGCGGGGGGCTAAGAACTTTGATGATCAGTGTCATTGAGAGACATTTTATGTGAGAGAGTGTGTGTGCTATGTTTGTACTTTAAAACTATTCCAAAAGAGCAATGCTGTGCTTGTGTGTATATGTGAGTATAACTCTTTGTGTGGATGTGCCTGTAAGGCTTTATTTCAGAATGTACACCCCATCTTTCTGTTTGTCAGGATGACTGGGTCTGATATTGATGATAATATTGAACTTCACACACAATTAAAACTTTCTCCAATTTTCTTTCAAGCTTGTTTTCCTTCCAAAGCCACCTCCAGATGATGCAGTGAGTGCATGCAGATGGCATCAGGATTGGAATAATAAGAAGAGGAAGAAGAAGAAAGAAGGAGGATGAGGAGAAATGACATGTGCAGCGCATCTGTTTGGCTGTAAATAGCGGAGGGCAGCTGTCAGACCGAAATGCAAACATGACAATATCATGCCCAACATGCATGAGAAGCAGAGTACAGAAAATAATATAAGTACTACATTCCTTTTCTACAGAATAAGACTGTGATATTATCAATATTTGGACATTTATTTATTAACTGGTTTTAATCTATCTTAAAGGGAAAGGGACAGTTCAGATATTCTCACCACTTAGCAACTCGCACCAAAAAATTCTGCATCGATAAATAGTTCTACAGGTAAGAGGTAAAATATGTATTTTTGATTTTGAGGTGAACTGTCCCTTTAAGGTTATGGTTAAAGTGTCAGTAGGGGACTAAATGTTTTTTAAGATAAGTTTTTAAACCACTTAATTCATACCAGAACTTAACTAGATGTTTGAGTGCTGCTCATGTTATTTTCATTTGTTTAATTTTGTTTTTTACTGAGGTCACTTCATAACAAACTTAGGGCAGGACAAATGCAGTGATGAGCGTTTATCGTACGTACCTGTATGCAGGTTCCTGTGTGTTCTCGACACAGGCTGCAGGACAGAGCCCAGCGGCTGGCGGGGATGTGGGACACCTTGGTAATGGGCTCCATCTTCTCTGGACAGCCTATACTCACCTACAGGGAGCAGGCAGGAACACATACAGTTTATCTGACACCAACACAAAGCATTATTTGTAATAAAAGTATCAATTTATCAATACATATGGATTCTGAATATTGGAAAAGATTTCAATACTCATTTTCCCTTGTATCAATACACCAGTAAAAGCTGCGCTTTTTCGCTCAGACTTATTGTTAATGTTTACTACAGTTTATCTGCTGTTCTCTGTAGGGATGCACCGAATATATTCGGTTACCGAATATATTCGGCCGAATATTGCAAAAAAAAACACACATTCGGTGGAATAAGTGAAAAGCAAGGCCGAATAATAGCGGCGTGTTTTGATAACGCAATCAAACAGCATGCAGTAATGGACGGAGTAAAATGTCGGCAGTGTGGCGATATTTTACTCCGTCTGTCACTGTACTCGCATTTGGGACTAAAAATAGTTTTGTGCGGGCAAAATAAATCATTCAGCACGCTGTGTGAGTACAGATTTCAACCAGCAGCAGAAACGAAAGGCAAATCCCGCCGGTTGTGGGTTGAACGGGGGTCACAGACACAGACAGGAATGTATTCCTGTCAAATACGGCAGTGCATGATAACGGCTTACCAGCGACGAAGAAGTCCGGCTCCAGGTGAATAACTTGTTGTCATGACTGCCCAAAAGTACCTGAACAGCCGAGCCGTGGCGGCACACAGTATGTGGCGTGTCAGAGGAGAAACGAGCCGTTCACATTTCTCTCTTTGTGGCAGGTAACGGTCCACAAACCTCACCGCACTTTAGGGACTGTTATTAACTTATCAGGGGAGGAGGGTAGCTGGTTGATTTTTATTTTATTTATTTATTTTATTTTGATTCCCCCTATGTTAATCACTCATTGATGCTGTTTTTGAAGTATGAATAAGTCAATAAGTAATTTATTCCACTGAAATATCATTGATGTATTATAGAAAAGTGATTTATCTTTTTATAAATGACAAAAGGCACATCTGCCTCATTTTTGCTGTGGTATCGTGATACTACTCAGAACCGTGATACTTTCACTGGTATCGTACCGTGGGTCCCAATTTTGGTACCGTGACAACACTAATCTGGAGGGGGTTCATCTGCAAAAACTAATGAAAAACTAAAAAACGGCATTCGGTATTCGGTATTTTGGTGCATCCCTAGTTCTCTGCTACTAACCAAGTAAAGAAATGTCATCTTTATCGTCCTGTAGCCTTAATATAGTTATCTTTAAAAAAATGTTTTAACTATGCCCTCAGTGTCAGTTTTTCCCCATATTATTAGAAACCAATATATTTTTTAAGGTATTGTATCACAGTTAGAAATTCCAATATAATGACAACACTATAATCAACATTGTGCAAAGATAATCATATTTATTGTCATCATAATAATTTAATTTTAATTTTAATATTTATTAGTGCTGAAATGATAAGCTGATACATTTCCATCAACAGGAAATTTATTGTCACAAATGTTGAGAATTTATTCTATTGACTCATGTTTTTAATCAAAATGACAAACACATTCAGGTCCAAGCTTTTCAAATGTGACGATTTGCAGCTTTTTTTTTTTTTGGTTTTGTATCAAGAATTTTTTTTTAAAATTGAATATCTTTGGCTTTTGGACTGTTGATTGGAAAAATTAACCGATTTGAAGACAACGTCTTGGGCTTTGAGAAATCAGTGACGGGTATTTTCATCAATTTGTAGCACAAACAATTAATTGATAAATTCAAAATAAGTAGTTGTGTTGGCTTGTAGCAGAGTTATATCATTAATACAAATATGTTAACAATTACCAGCTGGAGATCATGCTTCACCCATCTTTTAATACAACACAAAATCTCTGGTTTATCTACGGTCATCATTTTATAAAATGATCACAACTGTCACCAAACCTTCCACTGCATGATAATAATCAACTCGTTGTAGCTTGAATAATAATTTCTTCAGTGTCTTCCAATTTCAAAAGCCAAGATGTCAAATTAGAAAGTCTGTTCTTGGACTCAAAGCAGGGACACCTGTGCTCCTTGGAAAAACATGATTGTAAAGCCCAGTGTGACTCACTCTCTCTGAGCGGTCTATTCAGAACGGCTTTGGCCCCAAACCCCTCTCCACCAAATACAACCAAAAAGTCATTGACCTGTGCCAACCAGCCATGCAGAATAGAGTGGAGAGCACTCATCACCAGAGTACCATTTCTTCCTTCCTTCCTCCGCTGCCTGTTTCTTTCCAAAAACCATTCCACCTCTTTCACATTCACTTATTCTCATATTTGCGGCATTGCCCTCTTTCCTTGTCCTTCACGCTTGCATTAACAAGCTGACGACTGATTTCCGCGGGTCGTGCCCCTCCTTCTCTCCGTCCGCTCGTCCTTGTATCCGTATTTTCTTTTCCTCCGCTCGTCTGCTCATCCAGAGCCCGAGCACACGGCCTCGGCTCTTTCTGTTATTATTGATGTCTTTTGTACAGCACACTCGATCGGAGTAGGGGTCAATTTTCACTCCATTGAGGATGTCAATATAAAGTGCAACTCAGACATTGATGCCACAGCTGTCACTGTCAATGTTCGCTTCTTTTATACAGCTGATGTGCGAACCAATCGATGGCAAAAGGATTTCCACTTTTTGAATGCTGTGGTTAATTGATTGGATTGTTCTCAACCATGATGCCCACACAGAGCACATACTGTACACACAAACACACACATACACACACAAAGAGGCTGCACTTTAAACAATCCCTCCACCGTTACCTCTTCTGTTGGTTGTCAATACTCCTAATGTCAGGGCTCTAGTTTTCTATGTGCAAGTGTGTGTGTTAGGGCTGTCAATGGTCAGTGGTATAGTCGAGGGTATATGTAGGTATACAGGGTATACCCACCTCTTTTTCTGGCTGTTTACAGTATATCCACCTATCGGCCAAAAGCCCCTGGAATATATAGGGGAGTATACCCACTTCTTTTTCGGTAATTTATCCGTCTGCTTAATAGCACACCCACCTTATCAAATACCACTGTCACCATTTAACTGATTAAAGGTTAATCGTTGATAGTGGTGTAGTTGTTAACCACTGTGAATATTTTTGACAGGTTATGCATGTCGGTCTATAGGTTAATTTTGCTACTCTTCAGTTCACCATCCAGATCTACTGGAAGACAGACAGTCTGCTAGCCTCGTTAACAGGTGGAAACACAGTGCCCACTGCCCACCCTCTGATCTCCACTGGTTAATTAGCCTTGGCTGCTCGACACTGCGTACCAGCTGGGTCAGGTGGGAGCTAGCTAGCGGCACCAGTCATTCAGCGATTAACGCTAGTAACACCGTCCCAATCCAACTGCGTTGCTTTGAAATTCTTGTGTCCACCCTCTCGTCTCCCCGCTAGGTCACCCCAGTGAGTAAGATGCCGGATAAACTACTGTTAGCTCTGTTAGCACTGTTAGCAGTAGCCATGTTTCCATCAGCCTGTTTAGATGCGCATCTAGAAGTATCACATCAGAAAAGTATGATGGAAACGCCAAAATTCGAATTAAAATCCACTGATTCGCACAAACTAAAATACGCTCGCTTTAGCCGGGTTTTGGTTGATTCGAAAAAATGTTGATTCGCAAAACGGGGGATGGAAACAGTTATGTTCGAATTAAGTCTGACGTAGCGCACCTCTCTCCATGGTGATATCCACACTCCGGGTCGGGAAGGCGGTAATGCATTTACAAGCTGGTTGCCAACCGCCAGAAAACGTAGAAGAAGAAGAATGCGAGACTTGTTTTGTTTCCGGTTCTGCGGAAAACTCGTGCGAGTTCGTAGTTTTCACCAAAGTCCGTACATTTAATGGAAACACACAGGATTCGTATTTCTTTTAATGCACATTTCCCAATGATTCGAATCACTTTTGGATGAAAACATGGCTAGTGTCAGCATGGCTAGTGGTGCGTAAACAATGCTTACACATTGGGGCCACCTGGGGGGACACCAGGGGTGGCCACAATGTTTTCGCACCAACATCATCCTGCCACTGGAACAGGGCTACCCGCAGTAATTGCTAATAAACAGCACCACTACCTAACTTAGCTTAGCTTAGCTTAGCTTAGCGTAGCGCACAGTGCAGGGCAGCCCAAGCTAACGTTAGCTAACCAGTGTAGACAAAAAGGTGGGCAGTGGGCACTATGTTCCAGCATGTTAACGTGGCTTGCCAGCTGTCTGTCAGCAAAGCAACAGGAAATAAGGTAAAAGGCAAGACATTCACGTCATAAAACATTAAAATTTCACCACTTCTTAATGCATAGCTCTTTGAAATGCTGTGTTTAAACTCACTGCTACAATGAAGCACGACTAAAAGGAAAGGCGTCTTGTATTTCATGTCATTTTGCTTTTTTTTTTTTCTTAAAAATTAACAAGTTAGTTACCGGTAAATGTGTGTCGGGCTATTAAAATACAAAATTAACTGAAACTGACATCCCTAGTGTTTGTCTGTGTGTGTGTGTGTGTGTGTGTGTGTAAGCACATGCAGGCCTTTAATACACTGATTCCCCGATGAGCATATTCCAGCCCCAATTACTTCACATATCAAAGCCGGTAGATGGAAAACTGACAAAAATTGAAATCACTTTAGTGGAAATGGGTGGAAATCACAGTATTAAATGAAAAGGCATTTTAAAAGAGGGGCTCTGCGTCCTTGTGAATAAATATGTGTGTGTGTGTGTGTGTGTGTGTGTGTGTGTGTGTGTGTTGTGAAAAGCTGTTTAAAGAGGGACCTCTCTCTAGGGGTTGAAGGCAGAGGGCAGGCGGCAGCTATATACATGGCACCGCAGGGGGGCTGTATCGTTTGAAGGCTGGGTGGTATGTTCATGCACACAAACACACACGTACACAAACATGCATCCAATCCAGCACTCTCTATGAATGGCACTCTCACACACAGAGCCTCTTTTCTGGAAATTTCCACTACTATCATATTCAGTAGGAATCTACTAGCCAGTGTTGTGATGTGTGTGTGTGTGTGTGTCGTGTTTGTGTGTGTTTATTTGTGTAGACGTCTGCTATTAACGCCTCTTTAGCAAGCACTCGCAAACATCTATGCGAGGACGTGCACAAACACACATACGGCACAGACATGCAAATTATCTTTTTTTTCTCTTCCTCCACGGTAGGAAGAGAAAACAAAAGCGAACGCAGCAACGAAAACAATTAGCCCAATCAAGGGTGACAGAAGGCAATTAGAAGTAAAAGGTTTGAGCTGCCAAAAGTCACTCTATTACTGAGAAATCTGCTGGTGGAGTGTGTTGCTGAATAGGCTGAAGACACATGACTGACTGTCTTAACAGTTTAAAGGTGTGTGCAAGGCACGAAGCAACATCCGTCCCTGAACCCCTGGAACAAGCGGCTGCTTTACGTCCATTTGGAGCTTGCAGATGAGAGACATTTCCAAAAAGGTATCATCAAGATGCATCGAGTGGAAACGAGCGGCTGCTTGGCAAACGGGTTCCTCGTGAATCAATTTACATTATCTGCAGACTGATGAGTGTGAGGTCTTGACTTCAGAAGCTACACGAAGCATTTTAAGCATTTACTGTAAACAAGGAAATCCAAATTGAAAGAAACTGACAGGTGTGAGTGTTTCTCAAGGTCTAAGCCATATTTCCTGTAAACACTGTTGTTTCGGATATATTTCAAATATATTCCCATGTCATTTGAACAGTGAAAGAGTTTGGATTGCTCTCAGCTGAAGCCAATATAAGAGTAAGGGTTCACAAAATCAAATTGTGTTTCTATGGTTTGTGTTTGCCCGCTGAACTGCAGTGAGGGTGTACTTTCTGGTATTAAAAATAGGTTTGTTAACCATCTCATGCTAGAATCAACATGAATTCAGGCAGACAATAGACAGACAAACCACTTATCATTTTAGTGGAAGGGAGTAAGATGGTAAAATTATGTGAGGTCGACAGGGAATACTGGCAACGGTGACAGAGGTTAGCTTTGCCAACCAAAGTTTAAATAGCTTGACTATGAACCGTCTTCCACAGTAGAATTTACTACCAGATGTTATGTAGCTCTCTCAAACAAGGAGCAAACGATCTGGACAACAAGATGCTAATAATTTTGGTGCAACAACAGCCAAACTATACGATCAGATCAATCAAGATACTAAAGAAAAGCTGATATGTGGCAGGCAATCAGCACAGAGCTGGGTGGAATACCAGGTCGGTAACATGGAAAGTGTGTTATGCTACATTAGCTTAGCGAGCTATCTGGCTAACTTATAACCATCACCATAGCAACATATCGTCATGCTTGTTTTGTGTTGCCATCTGCCTGAATCCATGTGGATGCGGCATAACCCCCAATGCCTCCCTTTGGGTCTCACCTCAGGGATCCATAAGGCACAGCTGACGTGGACCCACTTGGTTCCACTGCGGGTGGGCTTGAGGGCCCCCCCTCTCTTAGGGCAGAGCAAACATTTAGGCTGGACTCCCAGAGCGCAGGTCCGACACAGCCAGTTCCCTTGGGGGACCTTCAGGATGCCGTAACACGCCTGCGACAAGGACAAAGAGAAAGAAAAGTTAGGAGAGGGGACGATGTGAAGACAGACAAAGAGAGACACTTCATAACATACAGTATATGTTATGCATGTGACAATGTCTAATTTAATGTTTATTTAGGGAAGTCCTCTTGTCAAGCCCCTTGAGGGTTTTTTGGACCTCCTTGCATGTTCCCCATTGTTCTTTTTTTTTTTTTTTTTTCCTAAAAAGAAGTTCTTATATTACTGACTGTAATTGGTTTTAATGGTAATTGTATTACTGATTGTCAATTTTTTTATGGTAATTGTAATGTTGACTTTTTTTTTTAATATGTGCTAAATAAACAAACAAACAAACAAATACGTTCTTTACTACACTTTAGAGGCGCTGGTAGGCATATGTGTTAACTTCAGACAGAGCCAGCCTGGTTGTGTCCCCTTGCTTCAAGTGTTTATGCTAAGCTAACCACATGCAAGCTGTAACTTTTCAGTGGACAGATATGAGAGTTGTATGAATTTTCTCATCTAACTAAAATAACAGAGTGAAGAAACTTAATTTTTCCTTCACAGACTAATAAAGAAATGCTTTCTTTTTGACTACTGGCAAGTATATTTCCCAAAATATAAAACTATTCTTGCCCAATAAGAGGGAGGACGGTTGTTAAGGCAAATAAAGTTTAATATTTAAAGAACATACAAGATAGTCAGTATGTTCTTTTCATTTCAGAATACTATGAAAATCAACATGGGCCAATTTGAAATTTGCTTTAGAAACACAATCTATCAGTCAATACTGTATATACTCTAATCACCTTTATTATATCATCTTTCTTTGTTAAAGGTATGCTGTCATCATTAAATGACTGCAATGAAGCTCCAGCATATAAGACTTGATAGTCAGGTTCTGTGCATTCACAAGCAGTGCTATCAGGAAATTAAACCCAGACCAAACACAGTGAATACATATGGACACTGTGAAATGCAAAACATGGATATTGGGGCTCGAATTTTCCTACAAGCACATTTATGTTTCTGACTTTTTAAAATTACAATAGAGAAGTAAGAGACTGGAACCAGACTGGAGTGATGATTTACAATAGGCTGGATTCAGACAAACCAGCTCCGCCACAAGGCCACCCCATCGTTTTGTTTCCATGTCAGAATCCCCAAACTTTTCATTTTTGGAGACAGCATACTTTCAGCGGTTAGCGCTTCCAAACCATAAACTTAAAAAGTAATTACAGCCTGCTGCTTATGTCTTCTGTCATAAAATAAGCAAATTCACAAATTTCAAAGTGACACATGGCAAAGCATGCCTCTTTTCTCCCTTTTGCTTCATCTCACAGCTCTTTCAATGTCAGGTTCGTCACTGCTTCAACAATACACAAACAGACCGAAATGTTTTTAAGCAGTCCCTCCACATATTTTTGTCTCGCCCAAAACTTTTTTAAAACCGGATTTACATCAACTTGGGGAAGCAAGACATTTTCAAAATGCCTCTTGGTGTTGTTTTAACAACACAGCAGGTTATTGTACCATCAGCGCTCCACCCATTTCCCCTTCCGCTAACACACGGGGGTGCCCTGAGTGTTTTTCATGCCAACATAATAGCACACTGACTTATATTTGATCAAATCCAACTCCCAGAGTCAGAAACAGAGACTGATTTTATTGTCAGATATGATTTACTGTCTGAAAGTGTCTCTACTCCAGGGAGTGAATCATTCTGAACACCTCTTTCTCCTCCATTACTATAACATGTATGTCAGATTTATCAAATTTCACTTCTAACGAGTTGAATCTTTTAGTTGCGGCCCAAATGAAACCCCCTGAGCACTGCCAAACATAATTTAAAGACCCACTGCTGCTACATTCAAGCCAGGTCTCAGTATGCAATCACTCACTCTACTCTACACCAGGAAGGACACCTTGCAATGTAATAACTGATGTATTCTTGCTTTTTGGTCATAAAAAGAGATGAAACGATGGAAAGGTACAAATACGAACTTTGCACTGACTGGAGAAAAGAAAAGAGACATCAAAGACTCCATCTTCATTAGCAGCAATTAAAGCACTTTATTGATCAAAGGATTTAATTGATCAAACACAACACTTCAGTAAGCAGGGCCTGAGTTTTTTCTTTTTTTACCTGCTGAAGGTTAAAAAGACGCCTTATCAAAGAAGCAACAGTCGGCGGTGAATATGCTCACTCTATGAAAGCAATAATATTACTGAATGCTCCCTGAGAGCAACTATTTCTTTCACTGCTTGTTACATTTTGTCTCTATGACACCTCAGTGTTTGGCAGGTACTTCTTCTACCTAACAAAAACTTGGAAACACTGTAAGTGCTGTGTGGAGTGGAGCTTTAGAAAGCGCAGTTTGTATCTTGTGTATCACAAATGTGTCTACAGTGAAAAATTCACAGATATTTTTCCTAACCTCAATGCCCCTTTAAATGTGCAATGTGTAAGATTTGGCAGAAGTGTTAGTTTATAAGATTCAAAAAATGAAGTAATATATCAACAGTATGAAGGAGTAGTAGAAATAGTTTTGATGATATCTCAAAAATGTCTATGTATTGCCAGCTAGCCACGGTCCATTTTGTCTTGTAATACCACTTGTACCTCGAGAGGCGTGGTGAGTCACGGTAGTGTCCCGTCTGCCCTCAGTCCAACATAAGAGGACAAAGAAGTCAAGTCCAGTATTAGTGACAGGCTCTCAGGAAAGCTGCACAGCTTTTTTTTTCCCCCAGTGGCCACTCACTGTATTGCAGTGAAAAAAAATTCCCTGTGGCTTAAAGGGATAGTGCACCCAAAAATGAAAATTCAGCCATTATCTACTCACCCTCATGCCGAGGAAGGCTCTGGTGAAGTTTTACAGTCCTCACATCCCTTGTGGAGATCGGCGGGGGGAGCAGCCAGCACACCTAATGGCAGACGGCGCTCCAGACTAATGTCCAAGAACACAAAATTGAAACCACAAAATATCTCCAACATGCCCATCCGTAGTGATCCAAGTGTGCTGAAGCCCCGACATAAAAAGTTGTTTTGAAAAACGTCATTTGAACTCTGTTTTTAGCCTCACTGTAGCCTGTAGCTTTAACTGCCTCTCTGTGCTCCGTGCTCACGTGTGCGCGTTCAGGGTGATCGGTGATGCACGGTCTCTGAAGAGCAGCAGTCTCGTCAGTACTGATGTCCAGATTCTCAAGTGCAGGCATCGCCAATTCCCATTCTGAGCAGCAAAGACTTTCCTCATCCATTGGCATTGCTTTGCATTTGAAATAACTACACCACCAGGTTTCCAGTGCTCGACTCCGGTATTCTGCAGCTGGCTGAGGGTTAGGCTCATGAGCTGCGGTGGCTGCTTCGTCCAGTAGCCTGAGTTTCGTCCATATACTCGGGGTCAAACAAATACGGCTCAACAAAGAAATGCTGTTCTTCCTCAATTTCAAAGTCTTCAGACATGTTGGGCTGTCCTTTGCTAAAAGACTGTAGTGCAAATTATCTTTTAGCTACTGTGGTTACCGTTGTCTCTCCCTGCGGTGCACGTGTCACGTGATGTAAACACGGGTGAGCAAACCTCATGCCTTTGCTGGTCTCGAGCAAGCACGCACACGTGAGTGCGGTGCACAGAGAAGCAGTCAGAGCTACAGGCTACAGTGAGGCTAAAAACAGAGCTCATATGACGTTTTTCAAAACAACTTTTTATGTCGGGGCTGCAGCACACTTGGATCACTACGGATGAGCAGTATGGAGATACTTTGTGGATTCAATTTTGTGTTCTTGGACGTTAGTCTGGGGCGCCGTCAGCCATTACGTGTGCTAGCCGCTCCCCCCGCCGATCTCCACAAGGGATGTGAGGACTCTAAAACTTCACCAGAGCCTTCCTCTGCATGAGGGTGAGTAGATAATGGCTGAATTTTCATTTTTGGGTGCACTATCCCTTTAAAGAAGCATTTTCCCCATAGGCCACCATTGTAAAACAATTGTCTGTAAAACTGTTTACAGGACACCTCAGACTGCAAACAAGGTCACTCATGAATCCCAAACCTGAAAACCCAAACTATTGACTGTCAAAAAGTCGAGAGACACAGGAAGCACAGATGGTGCAACTAATGACAACACAACCTATACTGAAAAACCAAATGGCATCGACATATGGTTTTCGTGTGGCTGTTTTCTTGCTACTATGGTCTTACGAAAACTGCCACAAGAGAAGTCAGTCTCTGTCAGTCAAACTTTGCGTATTCTTGCCCTGCTGTTACTGAGTAGTTGGCTTGGAGGCGAATGTTCCCCCTTAAATTCTGAAGCAGGTGGTAGTTACAAGATAGTAACTGTCAACTAAAGAGCTACACAACTAAAACTACTTTTTTTCATGTGAGTGCATGTAACAGATAAATGATTTCCACATGTTGGCATTGGGATGATCCTGTTTTCCCTCCATTTCTAAATTTTTCCATTTTGAGGTGAGATACCAACATCAGATTTGATCTGCAGTTGGAGGCAACAATTTCCATCCAGTATCATAACAGCAGGTAAACAGAGGCAGCCTGATGACACCGAAGGTGTGTTAATGCCAACAGGGCCGACAGAAAAATTAACACTGTGTCACTGTGTAACAAACACAACAGCAGCCTGTTCAGGCCTCAGGTTGTCACATACAGCATTTGTGAAATTGCTACTGTACGTGCACTTTCATTCAGTTGATAAATGAAGTCTGAGGGAGAAAAAATTACGTGAGGCAGCTCTGAGGAAAACAAAACCTTGTCTTTGAACAACCTTGATTTTGTATTAATGCTTTCAGCATTTAGTAGTTTTCCCCCAGAGTCACTTTCTTATTCTGTGGAAAAAAAACTTTTTATGAAGCCAAGAGGATAACTGATACTTAAAAAAACATGCACAAACACACACATGCTTAAACAGAGTCAGTTAATCCCTTAATTCCTGACCTGATGAACACAGACGTTGCACTTGTCACAGAAGACCATCTCATTGCCGTCCTCTCCCTCTGGCGAGCGGCAGACGTCACAGACCACGTCCTCATCGTACTCAATGCCCAGGCCTTCCTCTGTCTCGATGGCCTGCCGCATCTTCTCATCACACACACTCTCTAGCTCGACCAGGACGCATTCCATCGTCAGCTCGTCTAGCTCTGGTAACGCTGGTGGCGAGAGGACAGAAAATCAAACTTGATTAGGTTTCCTTCATCCTCAACTAGAACACCTAAACCAATCATTCAGCTGTGGTAGAACAGGAAAGACTGGGATGACGGGTGGTTATAGGAGTGTATTTTAATGCACATCTTCTCCATTGTTGAAGAAAAAAATCAGAAAGTGTTGAAAGCAGATGGGAGGGATGAATATCTGAGGAAATGCTGAGCCTGTACAGAGCAATTAAAACTAAGAGTACAGTAACAGGGTCAACACTCTGAGGTTTCTTTTAGTTCTTGTTATCAAGAAGGATAACAGTAATGGGAAGCTGCTCATAGGAAGCTCAAAATGAGCGAGCCAATTTACCAAATTCCAGTTATTTTTGGCCAAAACACGTTGTCTCACACTTTAATTGGAAATGCTCACAGCTTTCCTTCACATGTGCACCTCGCACAGGTCACTTTCTGTTTTCCTTGGGCCTGATTTGGATGAAATGTACTGAAAATTAGCTGCAGGATGTGGGAGTATGCGGAGCTGCAGTTGACTCTTTGCTAACCGGAGAAAAAGCAGAGAGACGCTACATGTGCTTCGTCACTACAAGCCCATTTGCTATCAAAGCCAAAAACAACAAGATTTGTCTTTAAGCCCTTCTTGCCGACAGCTCAGTTCAGTGTGCCAATATGTGTCGGCATTAGCATTAGTATTCCTGCTCCATTTGCATCTCAAAGTAATGCCTTGCTCTAAGGCTGCTTAATAGTTGATGAAAACTGATTTAACTGGCAAATGCAAGCTTTCTTCTTCATAAAAAATAAAGTATTTGAGGTACCAGGAAAGTAAACAGTCTGGTTTCCAGGACAGTGGCAAACAGATGTGGAATATTATTATCTCATTACATGCAATGAAATTACAATAATTATACAAAATGGGGTAACAGCAAGGCATTACATCTAGTGTGAAAAAGTACCATTTTTTTCTGAAATAAAGATGATTATTTGGATAACTTTTGAAAAGCAGAGAGAAGAACATTTTAGATAATGTTACTTGGAGACTGTAATATGCCACAAATCCTAATTATAGACTGTAAGTGAAGACCATGCCAGCACAAATCAAGTTACAATCTGCAGAGTCGAGTGAATCTTTTCGAAGCCACTATGTCTGAATTTTGTATTTAAGTAGTTAAGAGTAAGGCAATCATTTTAAGATTCAGTATTTACATTGTTCTGTCACACTGCCTCTCGTTGCCTCGCCCGAATGCTCCAGGAGTCAATAAAGAAACTTCTGCTATCCTGGAGTCTGTACTTGAGGATTATTTATTGATTTATTTGAAGGATCAGCGCTCAGCTGGGGGTTTGTTGTTTTTTAAAGTGAAGCTGAGCCCCGTGTCTCTATCTATTATTTATGTTGCTCGATCCCTTCCCATCAAAAAATGAAATATAATTTTAAAAGAAAACAACTTTATTTACTGGTTCTCGAGCATCTTGTTGCCAGCAGGGTTGATTTCCAACCTGAGCTGCAGCTTCACATAAAGAAGAAGAGCTTAGACACAAATCCAAACAAAACACTGTTATACTTCAAAATGATGCAACATAAAATTTAATATGAAAGTGAACACCTGCTGCTGATATTGAAATCAGGTCAACTTTATTTTTCAAATGGAGTTCTTGATTTTGGCAACAACAAAAAAAAAAACAAACAAGCTTTGGCATGAATGAAGAAGTGAGAGGAAGGCAGTGTGTGAGTGTAAATGTGGATTTAGAAGCTGCTCTTGAAGCAGCAGAGAAAAGGGGAGTAGAGTTAGATATTAACCTGCTGTGACATTTACATCATGAACTGAACAAACACACAGGAGGGAGGGAAGCAACACCACCAATCACACATATTTGTGTGTGTGCTTTCAGTGTATTTGCTTTATATTTATCTTCTGTGTATGTTTCTGTTTGTACATGTGACCGCTGTGCTCACATGCAGATGCACATTTGTCATCATGTGTATGTGGTCATGACCGCCCCTATCTTAAAGCAACACAGCATCCAGCAGCCCTTTTTTAATACATGTTTAAGTCGGCACATCATCCCAGTGCAGCAGAGATTTGCATCTCCATATAATACGGCTACCCGCTTAAAAGTGTGTTAACTGACGACATGCTTGTGTTTGTGAACCAGCAGAGAAGATTTTCTGTCCACCCTGCTGGTGTTATTGTGGTCAACAACTTTCTTGTACTGTTGTGGGAGTTTTTTCATTTGCCTCAGAACTGCACGAATGTATGCTGGATGCCTATCTCCTCCAGCTTGCTTGCAATGTCTCAGAAGATCTTTTCATTTCTTGCTCTATCAGCCAAGGCACCCTGCATGGCCTTCTTGCTCCAAACAGCAAGCACGGCTTGCATGGTTCCATGTTTCCATTCTCTTTGCTTTTTTTGAAACATGCACCTCTCTGTGCACCGAGCTCATGTGTGCTTGCACGCAAGACCAGCAAAAGCACGTGAACACACATGAACGCGGTGCCCATGTCTCACAGTCTCGCGCATGCACGCACACGTGAGCGCAGTGCACAGAGAGGCAGTCAGAGCTACAGGCTACAATGAGGCTAAAAACAGGGTTCAAATGACGTTTTTCCAAACAACTTTTTATGTCGGGGCTTCAGGACACTTGGATCACTACGGACGAGCAGTATGGAGATATTTTGTGGTTTCAATTATGTGTTTTTGGACGTTTAAATCTGGGGTGCCGTCAGCCTCCATTAGGTGGAGTTGTGTTGCTACCCACTCTCCCCTTGGATTTCCGCAAGTGTTGTGAGGACTCTAAATCTTCCCCTGAGCCTCCCTCTGCATATGGGTGAGTAGATAATGGCTGAATTTTCATTTTTGGGTGCACTATCCCTTTAATATTTATGAAACTGAATTCAAGACATTTAAAGACTTTTTTAGGGCTTGCATACACCCTGGGGCCAGATGCATAAAACCCTGTGTAGATTCACGACTAAAACTGTGTGTACGCACAAAAGCAGAGACATGCACACACATTTTTTTCATGAGATTTATAAAGCCTTGTGTACATCTGATTCTGTTTTATGAATCTAGATCATTGTGGCACTGGGTGCATGGGCACAGACCTCATTTTCACAACCACAGGTCACCATAAACAGATGTAGAAACGCCCTTAAACATCGGTTTGCATGTTGACACTTGTGCCCCTCCACCATTCATTAGATATGTCAATGAGAACCATGGTAAAGAAAGTGCAATATCACTGAATGTGTTGCATGTGCGAGCTTCTCCAATGGTGCCAGAGCAGCTGTCATACGCACGGCTGTGGGTATTTGAAGCATATGTACCGCCAGTTAATCACATTTCTGCAAACCATCGTCATCATGGTAAAATCTCAATAATCACTGTTATTAAATGTCAGAAGGATGATCAATGTATTATTCATAGCACTCATGTGGAAACTCACTTTACAAAATGCTTCACAGGATAAAATTAAACAATCACTGACAGGAAGATGAATGTAAACAAAAAGAATGATGAAATTCATCACTCATAAATAATTTAAAATGAGTTCATAAATGCGCCTTTGACTGACATTTAATAGAACGCCGTGCAGCCTGCAAAATAATAACACAATCAGTGAAACTGGCAGACAACCCAAAAACTATGCTACCTGTCTGTCAACTTATGTTTAATCTCATCCTAATTATCTTATCCACAGCTATCTCAGTTAAAACTGTGTGTACGCCTTGTCTGAGGAATTCCTACGGTGCACACATTCTTCCTTTGTAAATACCAGTTTAGGTGTGGGAAAAGGAGTACAAATGGGTTTTGTGCTAAATCACCACTGAATGATGACAAAGGCCACCTGACGTCAACACAACCCACTTGGAGGCAGCTGGGCGTACTTTGGCCAAAATGGGCATTTAAACTGGTAATGAAAACACAATTCAGTACAGTCTATGGTGCCAATGGAAAAGCCATACAACATGCACACACACACAAAAGACAGACACATAGACTGAATTTCTTTCTTTACGTTTCAGTATGTTGTACTGCTTTTATTCTACACACTGTCCCTGCATCCTGTGCCTTCATGTACTTCTCTAATCTATTTAACTTACTTTCCTGAATGCATTATAATGCCATGAAGCCTGATATTCAATATCGAGTGTTTTCTCTATTACAACTGACAGCCTGCATGTTTCCCAGTGTTTTGTGCTGCTGCGATGGCCTAGTTTTCTGCAAAAAAAAATCAAGTTTCCTTTCTACTGAATAATCTGAAAATCAAATTAACTCTATCTCTAAATCCAACTGAAACAAGTGGTAAAATAAGCTGAATTACAGCATGTCCAGTCTCAACACTCTCCAACTACACATTCTGAATACACACACACTCATACACAAGTGTACAGTAAGTGGAGGACTGAGATAGAAAATGCTGAATCATCCCATCATGAGTTGAGAGCCGTACAGCCTCGCCCTGCAGAACCAATCAACCGTCTGTTTGTTTGGTCTAGCATTGGAGGTTATGAGACACAACCCGCTTCTGATCCAGCAAGAGCTTGTGTGTGTGTGTGGGTGTGTGTCTGTGTGTGTGTGTGTGTGTGTTTGATTTAAGGAGAATGTGTCCCAGAAATAAAGGCCTGAAACCCCAGCGGGGATTTATAAACACAATTACGACACTTTATCTGAAAAGGGCCGATCAGATATCGAATAAAATGGTGGAGATGGGAGAGATGCTCGGGGTCAGCAGTTGTCACCATGGCAAAATGAAGGAGGGAGCACGGCAGAGGAGAGAGAGAGTGACAGTAACCTAAGAAGAAGAGGAACAGAGAAGACAGAGGAGACAGATGACAATAAGGGAGGAGAGGAAGGAATAACCAGAGCGAGGATAGAAAGAAAGAAAAGAAGATGTACTGAAAAGCATCTACAGGTTTCAGAGACCAAATTTTAAGACATTTTAAAACTTTTTACAATGTAAATTTGAGGTGAATTTTTAATATTCTTCAGAAAAACAGCTGAAAAAGTTTATCTATATTTAATAAATGTTATGGGCAGGTGTGGAAAAGGGTAAAAAACAGACATAACACTAAAATAACTTCTTGTAAAATAATAAACACTCCTATTTAGCTAAAAACCAGCATTTGCCAGGCTCATTCCTCTGTGAACCACTACGCACTGACTGTAATGGTGAAGGAGGACACTTGATTTGCCTTGAAGTACAGTATAAATCAACTAAACAGTGCTGAAACATTGATTCAGGTGATCCATTGGATAACTGACAGAAAATTATCCTGCAAAAAAAAAAAAAGTAATAATCAAATAAAAAAATGAAAACATTGCTGGTTCCGGCTGCTAAAGTGTGAAGATTGCTGCTTTTCTCTGTTTCACACTGTTATAAATAGAATATATTTGGATTTTGAACTGTTGAAAGGGGGAAAAAAGCAGTTTCAAGCAGAGTGCTGGAAACTGTGATTGGAATTCTCACGTTTTGGACTTTTTAAAGACATTTAAGGGATTAATCACAAATTGGAAATATTCTTTAGTTGCAGCAGCCCTACACTGGAATATGAATTCTGCACATGCTATACAGAGAGTATGATGTATCTTTTAAAGGAATATTTCTCCCTTAAAATTATCATTTGTTTATCAATAACTCACCCTGTGCTATGTTGAAGGTTTAAGAAATCTGTTTTTCCCGCATGCCTCCACTGTGAATGACGAATCCAAAAATCCAAAAACAGAGAAGGCTCTTGACGAATTGTAGTAAAAGGGGGACAGTGTTTAAAAACAGCAAAACTGTATCAAAACATCCATTTACAAACTCTCACACAACTCATGCAGTATAATCCAACTCATTTATCCAGCGGTATGCTCAGTACTTTCCAAACACGCATTTATCGTACTGTTTAAAATATTTTTGCCAATGAGCAGCCGCCTGGGCATGCGTTTGAGCTCTGCTCGTGCATTCTAGTCAGCAGAGTTCAAATGCACACGCTTGTGCTACTCATTTGTAGCCTGGAAATCCAGACCCAAATCTAGAAAGATTTAGGGTCTGGCTATGAGTAATGCAAATGGCCCAACTCGAGGGGCAGCA
Organism: Epinephelus lanceolatus; assembly: GCF_041903045.1. NCBI lineage: Eukaryota > Metazoa > Chordata > Actinopteri > Perciformes > Serranidae > Epinephelus > Epinephelus lanceolatus. The sequence continues at coordinate 38,095,878 of NC_135744.1, read as the reverse complement.
CCAAGCATGCATTTGAAAATATCACTGCACGCAACTGGATAACACTGACCAATCAGAACAATACACGGGGTGACGTATCCAGAGCTTAGCTACCAGCGGAGCTAACTGGTAGATTAGACTCTTGCTGTATGCGGTCGGCAAAACAGCAAAAACATCCTTCTTGCAAAGGAAAGATTGGAGCGCCGTCTTCTGTTCCTCTTTTAGAGAAAAAGCCAAGTCTAACTTGTTCATTGTAGCGGCCAAAGCCGTTTCAAACAACTGGTGTTCATCCGTAGCCATCTTGCAATGTTTACTGACTGATTCCGGACTTCGTTGTCGCAGCGCTGTCGTCATCTGTTTAGCTCGCCTCTGGCCCGCCTATATCAGATACACCCATGTGATTGGTGCAGCTCGGCTCCAACGGCATGGGTAATGAGCATCATTACTGATTGCCAGAGTGACTCGCTGAGCAAATTCAAATTGTGCTCTCGCGGGAACTCTGGATTTCTAGGGAACGCATCTGTGGGTTAGATAGTTTACGCAAAATACTAAGATTTTAGCAAAAATGCATGCGTTTAGGAAGTAAGGAGCATTCCACTGGATAGATTAGACTTGGATTATACTGCACAGTTTGTGCAGGAGTGTGTAAATGGATGTTTTGATATAGCTTTGTTGCTGTAAAAAGTGATCCCCTTTATTCAATTCATGATTCATTTTCTTTATTTTTGGATTCTTCGTTCACCGTAGAGGCATGCGAGAAAAACAAACATTTCGTAAAGAATTAAACCTAACACAGGGTGAGTCACTGATATGCAAATGGTCATTTTGGGGGTGAAGTATTCCTTTAAGCCCATGTAGCTCTGGCAAATAAAGTTAATGGGAAGTAAAATCATATCACTAGGCTAATTCACAGAAGGCATGCAGCAAGAGACCAAGTAAAAACTAAATAATTTTCACAACACTATCATTATATTTCAGCACTTACAACCATGTTAGACGCTTCTTTTTTCCATTCAGAGTCAAAGTGTTTCCTGGCTATCATTATCAAATAAAGCAGTGAGTCAGTTTGCACTCACCCATCTGTCTGAACTCGTGGTTGACCAGCTCCAGCCATGCAACATCCAGGTCATCCAGGTCATAGCAGCTGTAGCGTTGGGACGGAGGAGGCTGGGTGCTGCTCTCCATCTCCGGCCTGTTGTTGGAAAGACTGCCTGTTGACTCAGTCGGCAGCAACCTGGAACAAACGCAAAGATACACGCAGAGACTTTATCACAACAGCTAAACTTTTTTGAACACCTTAAAAAAACTGGCACCAAACATAAATGTCTTACACAATGACCGACAACAGAAAGTAAATAAGACACATTACTAAACGTGTTGATGGGTATTAATTCCAGCTGTTGATTGACATATTAATTGAGCGATAAGACACAACATGGAGTGCTGTGGTTGTTGGCACCACTGAGCTGCTGTCTGTCAGCACACTGTTAACACTTGTCCCACAACCTCAAGTATGTTATTGCTTTAATGCCACATTTACATTAACACAACATTGACAGCTGCATCAAACAGAAAAGTCAAAAGAGAAGTTTTGGATTTTAGTAGTTTTATTTCTTCTGTCCTTTGAGAGATACGGGACAAACCCTTGGATGTAGGCCTGGGCGATACATGGAGAAAATCAAGTATCACAATATCTTGAATATCATATATACAGTACAGGCCAAAAGTTTGGACACACCTTCTCATTCAATGCGTTTTCTTTATTTTCATGACTATTTACATTGTAGATTCTCACTGAAGGCATCAAAACTATGAATGAACACATGTGGAGTTATGTACTTAACAAAAAAAGGTGAAATAACTGAAAACATGTTTTATATTCTAGTTTCTTCAAAATAGCCACCCTTTGCTCTGATTACTGCTTTGCACACTCTTGGCATTCTCTCCATGAGCTTCAAGAGGTAGTCACCTGAAATGGTTTTCCAACAGTCTTGAAGGAGTTCCCAGAGGTGTTTAGCACTTGTTGGCCCCTTTGCCTTCACTCTGCGGTCCAGCTCACCCCAAACCATCTCGATTGGGTTCAGGTCCGGTGACTGTGGAGGCCAGGTCATCTGCCGCAGCACTCCATCACTCTCCTTCTTGGTCAAATAGCCCTTACACAGCCTGGAGGTGTGTTTGGGGTCATTGTCCTGTTGAAAAATAAATGATCGTCCAACTAAACGCAAACCGGATGGGATGGCATGTCGCTGCAGGAGGCTGTGGTAGCCATGCTGGTTCAGTGTGCCTTCAATTTTGAATAAATCCCCAACAGTGTCACCAGCAAAACACCCCCACACCATCACACCTCCTCCTCCATGCTTCACAGTGGGAACCAGGCATGTGGAATCCATCCGTTCACCTTTTCTGCGTCTCACAAAGACACGGCGGTTGGAACCAAAGATCTCAAATTTGGACTCATCAGACCAAAGCACAGATTTCCACTGGTCTAATGTCCATTTCTTGTGTTTCTTGGCCCAAACAAATCTCTTCTGCTTGTTGCCTCTCCTTAGCAGTGGTTTCCTAGCAGCTATTTGACCATGAAGGCCTGATTGGCGCAGTCTCCTCTTAACAGTTGTTCTAGAGATGGGTCTGCTGCTAGAACTCTGTGTGGCATTCATCTGGTCTCTGATCTGAGCTGCTGTTAACTTGCGATTTCTGAGGCTGGTGACTTGGATGAACTTATCCTCAGAAGCAGAGGTGACTCTTGGTCTTCCTTTCCTGGGTCGGTCCTCATGTGTGCCAGTTTCGTTGTAGCGCTTGATGGTTTTTGCGACTCCACTTGGGGACACATTTAAAGTTTTTGCAATTTTCCGGACTGACTGACCTTCATTTCTTAAAGTAATGATGGCCACTGGTTTTTCTTTAGTTAGCTGATTGGTTCTTGCCATAATATGAACTTTAACAGTTGTCCAATAGGGCTGTCGGCTGTGTATTAACCTGACTTCTGCACAACACAACTGATGGTCCCAACCCCATTGATAAAGCAAGAAATTCCACTAATTAACCCTGATAAGGCACACCTGTGAAGTGGAAACCATTTCAGGTGACTACCTCTTGAAGCTCATGGAGAGAATGCCAAGAGTGTGCAAAGCAGTAATCAGAGCAAAGGGTGGCTATTTTGAAGAAACTAGAATATAAAACATGTTTTCAGTTATTTCACCTTTTTTTGTTAAGTACATAACTCCACATGTGTTCATTCATAGTTTTGATGCCTTCAGTGAGAATCTACAATGTAAATAGTCATGAAAATAAAGAAAACGCATTGAATGAGAAGGTGTGTCCAAACTTTTGGCCTGTACTGTATATAACCTGAATATCATTTTTGCGACTATATTGTAGGGTTGACTATCGTTGCTTTCACAAAATATTAACACAATCAGATTTTTGATAATCATAAGTAATGTGGATATAATGACTAAGTGGGTAAAGACAAATAATAGAACAGCCTGAACAGTCTAAGTTCAGAAAATTACATCACTTTACTGTGATGCAGCCTAAAAGGCGACACTTTTGATAAAACAATATCAAAAAAATCTACAACGATATCTAGTCTCATATCACGATATTGACAAATTATCAATTTACTGCCCAGCACGGCCTAGAGGTTTTTTGTTTGTTTGTTTTTCCATGATGGATGAAATCCTTCAAGCTGTATTTCTGAAATAGAAGACTGACTGGAATAGTTTAATATGAGGAAACTGCCTCGACAAAGAGGAAAAATCAGGATGTGGTGTATAGGGATGCACCGAATATTCGGTAACCGAATATATTCGGCCGAATATTGCAAAAAAACACACATTCGGTATTCGGTGGAATAAGTTAAAAGCAAGGCCTAATAATAGCGGTGCAGTTTTGATAACGCAATCAAACAGAGTGCCCTGACGGGCGGATTAAAATGTCGGCAGTGTGGCGATCCGTCCGTCACGGCACTCGCATTTGCAACTAAAAATAGTTTTGAGCGAGCAAAATAGGCTTAAATCATTCACCACGCTGTGCAAGCAGCCTACAGATTTCAACCAGCAGCAGAAACGAAAGGCGAATCCCACCGATTGTGGGTTGAACGGGGGTCACAGACACAGACAGTAATGTATTCCTGTCAAATATGGCGGCCATCGGCTTACCGGCGAGGAGAAGTCGGCTCCAATAATGTCTTCTTCTTGGCGTCATGACTGCCCAGAAGTACCTGAACAGCCGAGCCAGCCGAACACAGGTATGTGACGTGTCAGAGGAGAAACGAGCCGTTAACGGTCCACAAACCTCACCGCACTTTAGGGACTGTTCTTTACTTGTCAGGGGAGGAGGGTGGCTGGTTGATTTTTATTTCATTTATTTATTTCATTTTGATCCCCCCTATGTTCATCACTCATTGATACTGTTTTTGAAGTATGAATAAGTCAATAAGTAATTTATTCCGTTGAAATATCATTGATGTATTATAGAAAAGTGATTCATCTTTTTCTAAATGACAAAAGGCACATCTGCCTCATTTTCGCTGTGATATTGTGATACTACTCAGAACCATGGTATTCTCATTGGTATCGCACAGTGGGTCCCAATTTTGGTACCGTGACAACACTAATCTGGAGGGGGTTCATCTGCAAAAACTAATGAAAAACTAAACAACAATATTCAGTATTCGGTACTCGGTATTCGGCCAAGCGTTTAATATTATTCAGCTTTGGCTTCAGCCACAAATTTTCATTTCGGTGCATCCCTAGTGGTGTACATACATTATGTTTAGAATAATATAGGGGGTGGACATATAATACAAGTTTCATACAGCTGAAACATGTATAACATCCCAGGTGACATTGGGTAAGAGTTGGCAAACACCCTGGACAGGTCACCAGACTGTCACAGGGCTGAAACAGGGCTACTGAATGCAAATTCAACCCACATTAAACCCCTTAATATTAGAACACTGTCATATGTTAAACTCTGGCTGTCCCACAGAATTGCACTGGACTATTACCAAAATAAAAGTACAGTTTAATCAAAGAAGAAGAAATTAACACCTTAATTGGCTGCATGCTGTTGGATGATGCGCTGGGAACCCTGAAGACTGTATCAATAATGGACGTAGCAAGCATGACATTACCCAGTGGTTTGTTATGTGGATGAGAGGTGGAAACTGTGGAGGAGTGAGGTGTGGATCTGACTCATAGACTGTCGCGACACCTCACAGACAGCCTGTGAATCAAAGTGGCCCCGCCCTTAAATATGCAGAACTTTGGGCTTAAATAAAATGTAAAGAGTGAGTTATACAAAATTAACCCCCTGTACAGTTGTCATAAATGTTTAAATAAGCTATAGAGACCAAAACAATTTTCGTACCAGACTGTAAACACTTTTATTTCAGCTGTAAAGTTGGGCATTTTCACATGGGGGTCTATGGGGGTTTACTCCTTTTCTTAGAGCCAGCCTCAAGTGGCCATTCAAGGAACTGCAGTTTGTTAAATTTCTGCATTGGCTTCATTTTTCAGCCTTGGAGGTTGCAGCTAAACTAAAAGCAAAGTTACATTTTTAATTCTCTACTCTTATTCATACTAGTGTTGTCACAATACTAGAATTTCTAACACTCATACAATACCTTGAAAAATACTGATATTACATAACATTTTTGATACCACCAAAAACTCATTGAAGAGGGCATACGCCTTAATTACAATATAAATATATCAAGGCTATAACATGACAACGATGACTTTTCTTTTTCTTGAATGGTTGTGGGCAGCGTTTTGTTGTAGGGATTTGGTTTCTGCTTTAACTTTTCAAAAACTCCCAAAAACTATTATTGGTACCGTTATGAACCAAGCTTATAACAGTTAGTGAATTAATCTATGAGGTGATCAACAAAAATATAAATGACCAACTATTTGATGATTGATTAATTTAAAAGTCTAGTGTGTAGGATTTAGAGGCATCTAGCAGTGAGGTTGCAGAACTGGATCTTCTCTCATGTGCCAAGCCTGTAGGAGAACGGCGCAAAAAACACGAATGGCCTAATCTTGAGCCAGTGTTTGGTTTGTCTGTTCTGGGCTACTGTAGCCAATTGATATGTATCAATAAATCAATATTTTTGACAATCGATTCAAATGATCACTCTTGTCTGTGCTCTAACATGCATTCCCCCTTCCCCTCGACTTTTGTGTATGTTTGTCATTTCTAAATGCTGTACATATACATTCTGTGGCAAACAACAGAATCCTGCAGTTCTCATGACAACGGGAATTATCGGGAAGCCCTTCTCATGTCTGGGGCTCTCCCTTACACTCGTGTCCTGACCTCATGGTCCAGAATGACTGAATCAGAGTTTGACGGATGCCAAAAGACTACAGAAAAAAAGGAGGGAAAAAAGGCAATCGAAACAATGACAAATCAAGAGGTTGTAGGCCGCAGTGACAGGAAGCTCCTCCAGGCAGTGTCTGGTCCCAAGAGCATCGGGCCTGAATGTCTCTCTGTCAACAACAGCAGGAAATGGGGTCAGGAACTCTGCTCGACCCACTGGGAACCAATAAAGACTCAAACACGCTCATACACACATTTTGTACACACACAGGCCAGCATAAAACATCTGGATATTCAAAGAGCTACATATAATGATGCACAAAATATGGCATCTACTCACTAAATGCGCACATGGCATCGGGCAGAGAGACGCCACACCCGAGTAATCAGACAAGACTTGACACACTGTACTGTGCACACACTCACACATCATTTCTCCACAACAGCCCTGTGTTTTGCATAGTAACACACACACACACACACACACACCCCAATGATTCACACGCTCGCCTGGCAGAGCCGTGACCTTTGTGTGAAAAGGTGAAGTGTGTCAGTGATCAAAACAACAAAACAAAACAACCTTTAGCTCTATGTTTAGCTTCCCGTCTTCAACGGCCTCATTATCATACTGCTCGGTTATTATCATCACCCTCCGTCACTGCCGTTGTCCTCACATCAAGCAGCACTGTGATCATCATCATCATCCTCATCATTATCATTATCCTCCCCATTACCATCATCACTACAGCCATCATCATCACAACAGCTGCCACAATTTAATTCAGTAATCTTCACTAGAATGACATTTCATGTGTTGACAGCGCAGTTACGATATGAAACGAAAATAAGAAAACCAATCAAATAAATAATTTTAACCGTCGCGCAAATGCCAATTTGGACTGTCTCTGAAATTGAATCAGTGTAGGAGTTATTATATTACACTATCAAACATGTAAATTGGAGTAATTATACATTATTACACAATAAAACATCTAACTGTCTAAATCAAACAGAAAAATTAATTCTTAATCCCAAACGTACTTATTTCCACTTTATTGTTTTATCCTTTTCTAATCCTTCCTCATTCATCTCCTCACCACATCCTCCTTTCTAGTCATTCACTCATCCTTTTACTTTTATCATCTTTTGCTTTCTTTATTTCATCGCTTCTGTTTCCTCATTTCCCATCTATTCCACTTTCACTTCTACCTCCGAATTCTTCTTTCTCAGATATTTGTCTGATAGTGAAAGCATGCAAATGCCCTGACTACCTTCCAAATCAATCGATGTCACCACCCCAGTAATGGGTGCATTTTCCCTACTGATACCGCATCCATTAATCTAATAAAAAGCACAGACCTGATCTGTTTTTGTCTGCCAATTCAGACCACCAGAGCGGGATCAATGAAGGCAAATGTGAAATCATTAATAAATCCAAAATTTTATCTTTCTGTGAGGACAAAAAAGCAGAAATTAAACCCTGTCTTGGCCTTGTATCAGACCGATATCTGATACTGGACAAACAGGCCTGACCAGTCCACTGGCAGGGGAGTGAGGGAAGCAAAGAGGGAGACAAAGACACACACACACACAGGGAGAATAGGTGTCATGCTGGAGACACTGGGCTGCTTGTTTCTGTAATGCTGAAAGCAACTTCAGTGTGTTATTGCATCGGAGGGTGGTATTATTGCATTATCAAAGGATAGGGCTATATAGTTTGTTATTATCAACACATCTCATGAAAAGACCAAAACCAATAGCGTGTTCTCTCAAATATTTTCCAACTGTCAACAGCCCCGAGCCCATTAGTTCTTACTGAAGTCATAAATCTTTAAAAACAGGACAAAAATATAAACTTTCATTGTTTTCAAAAGAGATAAACAACTAGGCACTAAAGCTTGAAGGAAACATTACTCAAGCAAGAATAAAGAGCCTACAACATAAAGATATGAGCATCCTGTGTTGCAGCTTATGTCCTGTAAATTTGGATGGATTTTGATTTGCTGTCAGTGTTTCTATCACTCATTAAATCGCCCTTAGGCGCCGTCTACACATGAACAGATGTGTTTTAAAACAGATGAAATTCTGTCCACGCGACCTTTGTTTATAAAAAATATTTCCATCCAAACCAGAACACAACAATGACTCTATATTCTTGCCAGCTTTAGCTTTCTTCCACAGACTCCCCTTGTGTTCAGCCTACCTTTTTCAAAACACCGACTGGAGAGTCTCATTTAATGTAGGGATGAAGAAGCTCGCTCAAAGATATGACTAATGCTTAGGACACGCAAAAGTTTTTCTTCCACTCCTTATCATAACCATCTCACTCTTGAAATTGCCACACCATCCGGTGGTTCAACCATGTCTGAGCCAAAACCGTCTTTTCTGGCTGACTTTAAACTGCAGCAACTGGGGTGGAGCAAAAAGACTGGGGGCAGCAGACGCCTTCATCCGTGAAGTGGTACAGCAACACCAAGTTTAAGTGTAAAGTAATCTTTAAACCAAGTACACTTGCACCGATTACAATTTTTGGGGCTGATACCGATTTCCGCTTTGCAGAGTGTTTGGATGGCCGATTCCGATTTCATTTTTTTCAAACCACTTTACAGCACACAAGATATTGCAATATTTTCTATCTGTCCTTTATTAGAACATTTTAACCAAGATACAACCAGCTCTTCAATAATCATCTCAAACAGACAAACAAAAACAGTGACACACATTTTCCTTTTGCCCAAATATAACTTCAGGTACAGTATTAAAATAAATAAGTAAAAAAGGCATACATAAATAAAAACATAGATAAATAAAACAATAATTCTTGGTGTATAGCATTTGTGGGTAATTTCTTGAATAGACAAAAAAGTAAAAATATCTCCAGTGGAAAATTCACACAGGTCATAAGGACGCGCCCGCCAGTAAGCGCACGGACACGTGCATCTTCGGCACGCAGACACACGCCTCGTCAGTTTCAAGCAGCACAGTGCAACAGTGAGAGCTCCGCAGTTCAGTTTAACATGGACAATTAACAACTTTCTCCTTCACTCTTTTGATGCGTGTGCGTGAATGAATGACTTCCTCACATCGCCCAAGCTGTGAGTTGCACATGGGCGTGTGTGTGCGCTGCTGATGTTACACAATGTCAATCATGTGGCGCGGCGGGAATCTGACCGGTGTTTTAAATCGGCATATTTTAGTGTGACTGGCCGGTTGCAGGTCATGGCCAATCACATGAAAACCGGCCGGATTCTGAGCAATGCCGATAAATCGGTGCAAGCTCGGTGCAAGCTCATTATACAAAGCAACGAATGAGAGGACATCATGTCATTGTTTCCCACATGGTCTGTTTTACATTTCCACACAGATAGCAACCTGAGTTTTGAAAAATCTGCCCCATAGAAGGCATTTAAAAAAAAATCGCTGTTTTAGTGACCTAATACTCAGTTTGCTTGGAGACTTAAGGCTTAAACGTAGACAAAAATGTCAGTTTACTAAAAAGTATCTGTACCCATGGAGACAGGGCCTGACAGTGATCCCCATACCATCTGTTGTTGTAGTTGTGATGTGCACTCCGCCATCCACTTGAGGTAGAATGATTTTTAAATTGTATATTTATAGTTACTGTTAAATGTATCATTCTCGGTGTGCATAGTTCTTAAACAGTGCACTTGTTCGGAACTATGAAACCAGAATAATACACGTTTGCTGCTCTGATGAGTATCAACAACAGCAGCAACAATGAAATAAAAAGTGTAGCTCACCTTTGTGTTTTTAATAGCTTTTGAGAGGTCTATGGCTCAGAGAGATAAAGTATATGAGGTTTGATATGCACACATTATTTGTTTGATGGATCCATTCATGGCTGGCTTTGGTCTTTTGATGGAGGCTGTTGATACTAAGAAAAATACAGAGTAAAACCAGGCAGAAACTGATTTCCGAGTCCATAATGTGATAACCAGTCAGCAGTATAACACTCTGAGATGTTATCAGCAGAGTACTGTTGGAGTTTATGATATTCTTAGCTTTGTTTATTCTAATATGGGCTTTATTACATTAGCTTTTATGACTCTTATTGGCGTTTGTTTGCCTTCTGGCTGTGACTGGCAGTGTTGATTTGCTCGAGCAACATGGGGATGTAAAAAAAGAACAAAGTGAAAATGAGAAAAGAAGATGAGACAAAAAGAGAGAGATGACAGGGGAGAAACACGACCATCATTTAGAGTAAAGATACCTTTACCAAAACTGAAAGTCAACATAAATTCAGAAGAATAATGAAACTGTACATGAAGTCATACGACAGGGGTTAAAGCCTACGTCAGCTTGTGAAATCAGGCCCTTTCTGTCTGACTGATATCAGTTCAAACTAGGGATGCACCGGTTGTGAAATTCCCGGCCAGTGCCAATGTTTAAAATAACTACTTGGCTGATAGCCGATACCAATACTTAGGTCTGTACCCAAATATTCGGATATTCAAATATTCATTTCTATGGGTAGGTATTCGTTATGAAAATTAGGTATTTGATATTCGTTTTTTTATTTGCTTTTTTTTTTTTTTTTTTTTTTTTTACATATTTTTGGGTGCTAAATGTAGTCTTTTTGTTGTTGGTAAATGTAGGTTATCAATAAAAATCAAAACTTTTAAACTGCATTGTTAAAAATGTGAAAATATAGTATAGCCTACCAACGGAGCTTGTGCACACGGCACGCTTGAGCGCATTTGTCTGAGGCTGTGGATCAATGCCAAGTTTTACTACTTTATCACTATTCCCTCTAACTTGTGGCTGTTTTTTCATTATCTTTTGAATTTAATATGAATTATGGAACCGTTTTTGTCAACGTTTGTTTCTCCCGTTTCGTACAATAAATTACTGTTTAAAGTTTCAACAAGTTTCTTTTGGAGTGGACTGTCACCTGCTCAACGCATCAGTACCTTCGGATGTCATGACAGTAATAGCCAATAATGGAGCAAAGATCCGGTCGCCGCTGTGCAAAACTCCGCAATACATTTAGGTCCAAAAAAACCCTGGAACCCCCCCCCCCCCCCAATTTTATAACGAATATTCAAATATTCTTTATAAATTCTGCCGAAGGGCCAAATGTTAAAAAATGATATTCGGGACAACCCTACCAATACTGATGTTTTTATATTGTACAAAGAAATCTACACTATAAAAACTGTTTTAACATCTTTAAGCCCTTACACTACCTGTGAAGAAGCACTAATTCAATCATACAAATGTATGAAGCAATCTTTCATATAACCTTTCATATGAAAAATGTTTTTTTTTAAATAACTGTTTTTAAAGCCTTTTTACAGTATATATCATAATTTCCTCTCTAATATCTATATCATATTGCTTTGAAATCATCAACAAATTTCTCCTTCAAACAGCTGTGTTTATTCATGTTTCTCTCTACATTTTAATTTCCCTTTGCCCAATACAAAGTCTTACTGAATAGAGCTCGAACGTATCATAATGCAACTAAATGCAACCTCAGTGAGCTGTTCGTTGCAGCCGTCAGCTGCTAACAGCTAACAGCTAACATTAACTAATGCTTCTCCTGCCAATGTCAACACAAATTCATTGCTCACAATAAAGCATTTCTAGGGAAGCAATAGGGTTAGGGTTAGATGCGTCCTCTGACGTGATGTAAGTGAGTCTGCTACATCCTTTCACCCTGAAGGCACCCCAGGGAAGACCTCTGCTCATCCCATAAACATTTTGTACTGTCCCAAGGACGTTTGGATGCTGGCTGCTACAAGCCGGTAATTTGTACCTGCACATTAATTTAAGTTTGTGGCTGTTACTCTCAAGCCCAGCTTTTTTAGCCTGCGCAAAATTAATGTGCCAAACAGAATAACATCAGCCACTGTCATCTGTGAATGTCTTCTTATTTGCCAAGAGGCCAATGGCAGTAAACACGGTAAATATCAGCAGATATTGATGTTCAGCTGATAAATCGGTGCATTCCTGGTTCAAACAACCATACAGAGAGTATTAACAGAGACATAAGGATCATGTAATGTACATTCTGTGCTTCTTTCTACCCTGCCTGTCAAATGTAAGTATCATCTCTTCATGACGCGTGTGGTGACATTTAAGTTGAGCTCCCAGTTTGTTATGTCAGAGGGACAGCAGACAAAACATGAAGTCAGATATGAAAGGAAAGCATCGCCTCATAATAATGTCAAGTCATCACATCTAGCAGGATGTGAGTCAATGGGGGTCAGAGTACAATGTGTTCTTCCACTGGTAAGTATCATGTATCTCACACACACACACACACACACACACACATACCTTACACAATGTAGGTAAACAAAACCGTGTGCAAAAGGGCTCCTATTAGTCCAGGCTTTATCAAGACTACAAAAGCAGAGATAAAGTGCAGCGTCATCTGTCAACACTGAACTACAGCTCTCTGCCAAACTGTAAATAGATTTTCTGTCTTCTTATGGATGCTAGGACCAATACTTTGACATTTGTGAGCAAAAAAGCTTTAGAGTATGGAGTAAATTTGCATTAGGTTTTCAAATATCTGCCAAAAAGTATCTGCTTCCTTTAATGGCATATGATACATATATATATTAGTATCTACATTTCATTAGTAAGAAAACCATTGTTGCAACTTTGCATTTCGTATAAAATTTTGTGTCGTGCTTGTAAACCTTAAAAATGTCACTTCTTACATATCTCAAAGCACTGGCTGTAACAAATATAATTGGACAAACACAATGACTCTATCATCTCTGACATGGAAAGGGTTGGGCATGTTCTAAATTTAGATGTCCTTTCAGACTAATGCACTTTGAAAGGGAAACAAATTTAAGCAGCTTGTAATGTATTTATGAAATACAACATTTTCAGACTTGGTCTTGGATCAAAGGACAAAGTTCTGGACTTTCTCCCATCATTGTCTCTGCTGTTTTGATCATCCATAATATTTAATTAAAAATAAGAAAGTCATTCCACGTTGGACATATTCAGACATATCGGAAAATAGGAACTAAAACTCGGAAAATTCAATAACCATTGCTGGTTATTATTCACGATTTATCAAGAAAAAAATTAGGTACAGTAGAATGTAGGGCTGCAACAATTTTTGTTTTTATGCCAAACTGTCACAGTATGGGGGTCACAGTCCGTTGCACGCAGTCACACACAGAATACAAGTGGGAGTTCTGCCCAGAAACTTTAAGCTGTATGTCGTTAGCAACAGGTGCTGAGAATAGGCAAGTGCAATGAAAGTGGAGAGAGAGCTGTGTATAAGATAAGGATGGTGTGTTGGCGTTGATCCACCATCACAGGGTCTGTGGATAAAACACATCCACCATGCTAAAGCCCAGTTCAGACCAAAGATTTGCAACAAGACGAGTTGAACCAGGCAACTACTTGCAATGTGCCATTCTGCAGTGTTCTGTAAACATGCGGGTTCACACCAATGCAATTACATGAGATGGTGTATCATCTCTATGCAACACTCTCTGTACTTCTGTTCTTCTTTGTGCTCACATGCAGTGGGCAACCCACCGTCCAACACTGGCACACAGTGAGAACAGAAACAGAGGGCTCTGTGGGGACAAGGCACCTGTCGCAGCAAGTGAACACGTCGTCTGCAGTCATTTTGACTTGACCAACAGACTTAAAAAGGATAGTGCACCCAAAAATGAAAATTCAGTATCTACTCACCCATATGCCGATGGAGGCTCAGGTGAAGTTTTAGAGTCCTCACATCACTTGCGCAGATCCCATGGGAGAGGAGGTAGCAACACAACTCCACTAATGGAGGCTTTCAGCGCCCCAGATTAAAACGTCCAAAAACACATAACCTGAAGCCCCGACATAAAAATTTGTTTGGAAAAACGTCATTTGAACTCTGTTTTTAGCCTCATTGTAGCCTGCAGCTCTACTTGCCTCTCTGTGCACCACATTCACGTGTGCGAGCTTGCGCGCAAGACCAGCGAAAGCACGTGAACACACATGAACGCGGTGCCCATGTCTCATGGTCTCGCGCAAGAGTCTGGAGTCTGAATCTGGGGCGCTGTCAGCCTGCATTAGGTGGAGTTGTGTTGCTACCCACTCTCCCCTTGGATCTCCGCAAGCGATGTGAGGACTCTAAAACTTCACCTGAGCCTCCCTCAGCATATGGGTGAGTAGATAATGGCTGAATTTTCATTTTTGGGTGCACTATCCCTTTAAGTACAAGCCAACTGGCTGCTGAAACAGGTGACGAGCTTTATGGACTAAAACCTGCCGATGACAATTTGACCAGCTGAGTTGCAGATGAACTGGTCAGCTTAAATTGAGCTCAGACCCACCAGTTCACACCGCTTCAACTTTTCTCTGCAACATTCTACAATGGTTTCGTCTCATTACAAATCGTTGGACTAAAACGGGCTTAACGCTTGTTTGATGGCGTCACCCAGATGTGTCGATCACCGTGACAAGGAAACTGTCCAGCACCCTTTAGACGCAAAAGCAGAACGGGACAAACAATTACCGAAGCAGTTGGTATTAACTTCAGCATACAGCCAAGGTGGAACTAAATGAAAGGCTCCTTCTAATGCACAAGGTGTAATTTGTATTATTCTATGTATTTTATTATTTTCAATTTCAAAACAGATGTGATGCTTTTCAGTTTTATAGTCTGTTGTGACTTGTTACCTTTTGGGAAAGTGTTCAGTGTTCGTACAGTGTCACACAGAACTGTCTGAAATGTTGCTTATTTCTCGTCATGAAAATAGTTAACCAAAGTTGCCAGTGGGTAAAATGCTACCTCAGTCCCCAGCCAGAGCATTTCCGCAGTCTTTAACACTTGCACTACTTTCTGTTCAAAACCAGTGAAAAGAAACATGTCCTTATGCATTTGGACTTTTTTATTTGTTGCAATAAACTCGCTCCGAACTGTGACTTTTGTGTAGCATTACAACCATAGTTTAAAGTATTCTAGACACACACCAAAGCAGAAGAAGCTATGATATAGTAGAGTGTTTTAAATTTTGAATCCAAGACTTCTGGCTTACACAGCTTTTTAATCACGGAGGTCATTGAGTTTTCCCATTTTAAACCTACTGTGTGATAAAGGAAGAATATTTTGGGCTAATAATAATAATTATAAGGATGAAGAATAATAACAATAAAGAAAACTTCGAAATCAGTTGTGTTTACATCTGAGGAGTCCTAATGAGAAGAGCAGCACAGAGGGAATATTTAGATGTTCCCTCCTTGGAATCATAACAATAAGACAGCTGAGTTTTCTTTGATCTTAATGGTGCGTCCCATGAAATATTTATCAGGAGGAGCTACACACCGTGGGGCTCTGATTCTTAAAACAATAAAAACCAAAGTCCCCCCTCTATCCCTCCTCCAGTTCTGAGGCCCTGAGGAGAAGTGTCTTTGGTTTACTACGCGGGATGTGCCTCTGGGGAGCAGAGGAGTGGGAACTGTAAAGTATATCTTGTGGCGTAACACTGCAGAATAGGATGTTAAATGAGCATGGGCAGGGAGGACAGGAGATTTATGTTTGTGAGTGCGTGAAGGAGAAAGAAAGAGTTTGAGAGAGAGAGACCTGGGTCACATAACTGATGCAAATAATTGTTCTGGATTTGCTTCGATGGAAGACACCAAGATTTGTTTGATAATGTGGCCAGGTTTATTTTAAACTGAGCAGACACTTTTAATTGCACGGACATATTCTTACAATGTCCACAGCTTTCATTTCTGAAGTAAACAAAACAGCAGATTTAGTATGTAAAGTTATTCTTCCTTTATGCAAATGACAAAGTAAAACTGCATATGATCATATTTTCTCATTTTAGGGGAAATAGTAGAAGCATACTGTACCATCACTCAGCTTAGTGAATGTTTCATGATTTACAGCAATTTATAAACTGCAAAATGCGTAAATAATTACAATCATCTCTGAGTGAATATGAGTAATAAAACATCCTATGGCAGAAAAATTCACTTAGGTGTGTTATTTATGTTCTCTCTGTCAGGAAGTAAATAAGTAAAGATATAAATACATATATATATCAACTCAAATACACTCACACTGTCAGATGTACGGTCCCAAATATTTTGTGCCATACTGAGAGGTGTTTCCAATATTTTGTCCACCCTGTTTACATAAATAGTGATGGACTAAATACGAGAAAACACCTCTTAGTATTACGCAATATTATTGAACAGCACCAAAATCATCCATCGATTTTCAACCACTTTCTGAAGCCGGGTCGTCCCTCTTCCCTAACAATGCTTTCCAGCTCCTCCTGGGAGACCCCGAGGCGTTCCCGGGCCAGACGAGATATATAATCCGTCCAGCATGTTCTGGGTCTTCCCTGGGGTCTCCTACCAGTAGGACATGCCTGGAACACCTCTACAGGGAGGCACCCAGAAGGCATGTCGATCAGATACCCGAAACTGCCTCAAATGACCCCTTTCAACGTAAAGGAGCAGCGGCTCTACTCCGAGCTCCCTCTGGGTGTCCGAGCTCCTTACCCTATCTCTAAGGCTGAGCCCAGCCACCCTTCTGAGGAAAGTCATTTTGCCAGTTGTATCCAGGGCCTCATTCTTTCGGTCACTACCCAGAGCTCATGACCATAGGTGAGGGTTGGGACGTAGCCAGTAAATCGAAAGCTTCACCTTCCATCTCAGCTCCCTCTTCAACACGACGGTCCGGCATAGCGCACACATTACTGTAGATGCCGCGCCAAACCACCAATCCATCTCACGCCCCATTCTACCTTTACCCGTGAACAAGACCCTGAGATACTTGAACTCCCTCACTTGGGGCAGCAACTCACTCCCAACCCGGAGGGGGCAATCCTCCGCACCACAAACTAGAGACTCCAAAATGATCATCAGGTTAATTTAGCACAATTAAAACAAAAACTGAACCTCATAACTTTCATAAATATTTATTATTATTATGTTTTATGAGTCTGCATTAGTTTTAGCCAGGTGTTCACACCAACCTGGCACCTGAGGGTATACTGCCCAGGATTTGAGTAAAATTGCCAATGAAAGGACAAAGCATGCAACAAGAGTGGAGAAAGCTACACAGCTCGACCTAAAAAAGACAGATACACCAAAAGAAAATGAAATAAAAAGAGGGTAAAGAAGAGTCAGCCAAGATTTATTTTCTTCCCTCGCTGCCATATGTTTCTTACCACTGTGTGAATCTCACTTTCCTCCTTTTCATAAAACGTCAATAATAATCTCCTCTCAAGGAGGGATGAAGTGGATGGTGTTTACATAAGACATTTCCAGTGTGGGCAGAGCGACAGCGGCTGAGCTCAGCTCTCAGTCTGACTCTCTGCCCACACAGGACACGTCTAGTTTAAACAGACATCAACTACTGACAGATCACTCATGAAGAGCAGGAAGTCCTTCTAAACAAGGCTGGAAATGTATATGAGGCTAAACGGAAAAAACGGGGGGAGGGAGGAGGGTATGAACGATGGAGAAAGAAAAAAGGACAAATGAGTTAGGGGGAAATTTAATTTGGGATTAAGGGAGAAGAGGAAAGGAAAGAAATATCGGATGGAGGAAAATTCAGAGATGATCTGGAGAAAAAAAGAGATGCCGACTGCTGTTCACATCTGCTATTATCCTTTATTTACAACTGACAACTACTGTACCTCACTGGCTGCCAACTTCTAGTCTGTTGATTTTTTTTAAAATCAACTTGCAGAAATACCCTTAATTAGCTACAGCTGATTAAATTTGCCGGCAACAGCTGTCAGCTGGTAATATCGACAATCGCCTGCAAAAACTTTCACCTCCACAAAACACGTAAAGACAGCTTTGTTAATAATTTGAGCTATAATTAAAATCACAGCACTTGAAGGTTCTGTGTTTCCTACAGCGTTTTATAGTGAGAAGAATGTCAGAATAAATTATGGCATTGCTGTGATATATAATATAAGGCTTATTAAGCTGTAGGGAGAACGAGCAGGGGCACTAAATCATAAAGCAAAGCCCACGTTTTTAATGGGTGAGTGGATTGTTTAACTTGATTCATCTCAGCAGGTGATTAATTGATGAGGCACATTCTACTGTGTGTTTGCTTTCAGAAACTAATCAGGGCAGCATGGCACAATTTGGGATGGGGGGAAAAATACTTTTTACGAGTTGGGAAAAGTGGATATAAGGAGACAATCATTTACAGTCAGGTGGGGATGTGTAAGAAAAAGCTCAGACACCAGGCTGAAAATTCCCAGTTGGATGTGTTTTACTCGACAAAGTCTGCAATAAGTTGAAATTAGTTTAGAGTTCATATTAACCAGTTGGATTGATTGATAGGAATGTGAAAGGTGCACTCTGTGAAATCACAGTTTCACTGTAGGAATGTTAAATCATCAGCCATAAGGGGGGAATAATGATAGAAATCAACAGAGAAACCCCAGCCTGAGCAAAGGAAAAATAAAGCTAGAGAAGGATGGAGAGAGCAGGGCAAAAAGAAGAAAAAAACAACTGGTAAAGGATGTAATGAGATGAGATGGAAGAGAAGAAAGAAGAAAAGGGAGGAGGAGAGACAGAAAGATGCTTTTCCTCCAGGAGTTTGATTTTAATTCCAAAAGTAGATGTCAAGTTCAGTTCATTTGAAGTCAACACTTTAAATTCTTTCAAGAAGCTCCTCTCCTCTTTTAAATTCCCCGCCATACAACATCCTTTTAAATATGTTAAGTGAATGTAAAAGCTGCTCACAAAGCTGCAGTGCACATCATCAGCACAATAACAGCACAACAACCAGCGAACGTGTCTACAACATCACGGACGGAGAAGTTTCTTTTACTTTTGCTCTGAAAAAAAAAGCCTTGATGATAAGGGTGTTACTCTGAATAAAAGATTAAACTACTTGTTCAGACATACCATTCTTGTCAGATGCAAACAATCACTTCCCTGTGTGTACAGACTGTGTCCCAGTGTGTGCGTGCATGTGTGTGTGTGTGTGTGTCTGTGTGTGTGTGTTTGAAATAATCTCTCATTCTTGAAATACCTCACTGTCACAGTACGGCTGAGAAAACCGGCTATTCCCTTTTCTTCCCTGTAATCCCTCTTTCTTCCCCTAGTTTTCACACCAGACTGTGTGTGTGTGTGTGTGTGTGTGTGTGTGTGTGACAGTGTCATTTGCCAACAGCCCTTATCCTTGGGCGACCCGTACAAACCCCCCTACTCTAAAACACAATCCCATATCAGCATGCAGACTGGCGCAAGGGAATCAGGCCAGCATCTAACAGGCCACAGGGTTACCCAGCCCGGGGTCCAGGGGCAACTCTGTGTGGTGCTGGAGGGGGTGTGTGTCTGGGAAAACAGGGTTAACTACTGACAAAACTGTGTGTGCGCCTGCATGTGTGTGAGAGTTAAATTTTTCTGTCTGCATGCTTTCCTATCTGCCTGTCCATCTTTGCATTTCATTTCGTAGGGTTGGGTGATATGGCAAAACATTAGTGGATGTATGACTGTCTGCATGTGCAAAGACTTTAATTCTAATATGGACTATTCTGCCAGCTGACATAAAAAACTAAGTTCAAAATTCACTCTCCTTTGAGCTTTGTTTTTGGTCTCCACCAGGCTCCTGGCTCTTCAGCTGCTGAATGCTCCACTGTGTTCACTAGTTACTCATTAAACATGTTTGTTTTTGTTTTGCCCATATTAAATAAGAAAATTTATCAGTGTATTCTGTTTGTTTAGGTCCTTGCCACAACTGTGCACCCAATATAATGTTTAAAAATTGGAGCTGTGTGCACTGGTTTTCCTTATCTTACACCTCTCTTCCAAATAAAACCATTAGAGTAGCACAGTTTTGACAAATTAAAGACATTCACACCATAAACTGATGCAGAAAAGGCAAAAATTGATGCATAGACTTTCATCATAATGCAGGAAATTAAGTCTTTGGAGCCCCAAAGCCTCCGTGTCCTGCCCGGTGTTGAAATGAATCCTACACCCTTGCTGCCAGCCTCACTTCTAAATCTGATTCACTGCTCAGATCTGATTTTGTCTGTTAGGCAAGCGGTGTTAACATTACTTTTTTGAATGTGGCCAAGATCAGATTACAGTGTGATGCGGTCACGGCCCTGAACTAACCTTAAGCCAGTGTTTACAGTTTCATTTATGACTCGACTTGCAGTGAAAGCCAGCGAATATGTGAGCAAATAACAATGAGGATGAGGAGGAAAGTTTGGCTTTGTCGGAGAAATGGCTGCAACTTCTGTACATAAGTGTTTCTGGGATCGTGACATGTTTGGCTTCACTGAAACAGATTTCATCCAGAATTTTAGGATGTCAAAAGCTACTTTTAACTCCACTTGCTTCTCCACAAGACTCTCTCAGCAAGGCACTCAGTTCAGGTGATCCATCCATGAGTGACGTAAAAGTCACATGAATTCCGATACGATGGTTCAGACAGGACTGCAACTAACAATTATTTTCACTGTTGATTAACCTGCCGATTATTTTCTCTATCAATCCAGTAATTGTTCGGTCTATAAAATGTCTGAACATGGTGAAAAATGTTGATCAGTGTTTCCCAAAGCCCAAGATGACATCCTCAAATATCTTGCTTTATACACAAGCCAAAAATATTCAATTTAATATCATAAAGAAGCAAAGAAACCAGAAAAATATTCTATATTATGAGAAGCTGGAATCAGTGAATTTTGTGGATGATGCCTTTGTTTGCCTGTCTGTTTGATGCTGAGCAGGTAAATTTTTGCTTTGGTCTTTTTAGTCTTTTCTCCTCTGCTGGGTATTTTTTAAAATGACTCCGAGAGCTGTGAGAACGAACCAGAACAGTGAAGTTGCAGGCGGAAAACCAAACAACGAGCTGAAAATTGCTGTAAAGCTCCAGAAAAGAGCTGAGAGGTGCTGCGGAGTCATGTGATTCGAGTGATTAAAGCACGAGTGTCTGTTTTACTCATGTTCAGAAATTGCTTCCACCAACAGACAGGTAGTCTGAGTCAATGTGGAAATTATTCAGACTCTAAACACTGAGGGGAATTGGTTATGACAGACTTTTGAGGATTTTATTTTATTCTTTTTTGTTAAACCGTTACGTTAGATTTGAAACTGCTCTGTAACCCCCGCCAGCACTACTTGCTATCTTATGATTATAAATGACCAACCTTGCAATCCTATTATTTCTTACATTGTAATCAGATGAAATGCATAATTTAATAGAAATCTGAAATGCCAGTGCAATGATGGCGGCCTGTTTGCTTTTGTCTTCAAACCAGAGTCGCCTGTGTGTCCGCAACACTGACACATACAAATACACATGTGGGAGGGCAGACAGAACCAGACAGATGTTAATAAATTGTTGATGTGCTCGCACACTTGCACGCACGCACACGCACTCCTGGATTATTTCAGCGCTGCTTCGGAGAAGTGAGTCATCTTCATGTCATATTTATGTGGAAAAAAAAATACACAGAGAGTCATCTTTGTTATATTTATGTGAAATAAATGATGTAACTAGATCCCAAACACACACACAGACACACACACTAATGATTGTACAGTGATCCCTGGGAGCAGTTAGTCATCTTCATGTCATATTTATGTCAATAAAATCAATCATCTCCTGAAACACACAAACATCATTTGCACAGTGACCTTTTAAAGATGACTCACCACTGTGTTCCTGTGTTTAATAGCAATCAGATAGAGTCACTCACACACACAAACACACATACACACATACACACACAGATCATTTAAAGCATCATTTTTAGAGCATGACTGTTCCACTGCATATGTCTTGTGTCGGTTTTCTCTTTCCAACTTTACAGGTGCTCAAAAAACGTATAAAATCAGATCAGATGAGATAATAACACTAAATAACACTAGAATAATAACACAAATGGGGGAAAAAATCCTGGCAACAACTATCCGTAGAGGACAGAGTGTTTGTTGAAAATATTAACAGCTGAAATGCCTAAAATAAACTGGAACCAAGTTTTCCTGCAGCAGTAAAAGAAGTTTGCTTGGGGGATTAAAAGAGTAAAAAAAGTAACTATTCCAACTCTTTCCAGCAGAAATACCAAGGAGAGGATGCTACAGAGCTGCCCACACTGTTTGACTGACAGTTGATCTCTGAGAGATGCAGTGTAGAAGCACCACAGTAATGAGCACTGAGCACCAAAGATGGAGAGAACATTTTTTTTAAATGGCAATCCAGAAAATTTCCATTTTAAGTAGGAGCTCATGAATGAAAAATGTGGCTTCGTTATAGGTTCTCTCCTCTTTTCGCCTTTCTCTCCCCGTCTCTCTCTTCATGTCAATGCCACTCACTTTCTCCATCCCCACCTCGTTGTGTTTTGTATGTTTTAAAATATCTGTCCATCACAGCCAGAAATATTGCACCAGCTTTCACTTGTCAGGTCTATGTCTGTGTTAGGACTGTACAATTGATTTTAAAAAGACAAACTACGGCTTAAAATCATTTGTCCTTTTTCTCCGTCATGGTATGTTTGCTTATTTTAACCTTTGAATGAAAGCTTGAGAATACCTACAGCCAAGAACAACGTGTGCAGGGCTATTGATTTAAAAACTTTATTTATATCAATTCTATGTGTTTTGTTTCTCTGTAGGAAGCAGAGTTACTCTCTTGTACCCTGCAGATGGAAACACATCCAAAATAAAACAATGTGTGAAAGATAGATGGAAGTTTAGCCAATTATGTGTTGCGGTAAAATCTTAACCAGTTTACCACACAGCTGAAGTCACAAGCAAAGCTATGAAATATTACTTAAAGAGCAGGTTCATCTGCATGCTTTTCCCTGGTTCTCAACTGGAAACTCCAACTGTTAAGGAAAAAGCAGTGATTCCCAACGCCCCTCCTCAACCCACAAAGATGCCGTTTGGAAAAGTGTTAGCTTCGAAGATTTGAGCTTGGAGATGGAACATGGTGCTAGTAAAACTTTATTTAACCAGATGAAGACACACTGAGACTCAATATAATATGCATTTGTACTGTATAAACACTAATAGATCCAAAGTCAGTGTATTACCTACAGTTAGATGGTGGTCGGAATGCACCCAGTGTGGAAAAGCAGACAGGAGTGTTGGGGCGAAGAAGCTAAGCAATGCACTGCTGTGGACGCCATTTTGGTTTAGTTTGGGACGTCACACAATAACACAATCTAAATCAGTGGTTCCCAATGGGTGGATCGCGGTCCAAAAGTGCATCACAGGTTCATTCTGAATGGACTGCAAGTATCTCGCAAACATGTCAAGTTTGTAAAAGAAACACACTTTATTTCAGTGCAGTGAATTTCAGAGCTTTTATTTTGAAGTGCTGTTTCTTGCTGTACAGTGAGTGACCTAAAGCCTGATTTATGGTCCTGCGGTGTACCTACGATGTTGCCGTGACGCCGTCGTGAACCCTTCGAACTTCTCGTTGCGGTGCAATTCACCGCCAGAGCGGTAGGGGGTTGCGTTCCTTTCCTGAATGGTTATTGTCATCTCTAGTTGATTTTTTGTTTAACTAGATCGCAACAGATCTTTAAAGATGGCGGGGATGGCCCAATCTGGAAATACGGAACCGGAAATGCGTTGCTACCAAGCAAACCAATCACAGCCCTCTCGGTCTGCGCTGGGTCTGCGTCGCCTTGACGTGTAGTTACATTTTTTGGGAGGTGCACGTCAGGCTATGCCGGGGGCTACGGCGAGCCTCCTGCGTAGCCACATACCCTACGATGTAGGTACATCATTGATTTAACGCAGAACCATAAATCAGACAGCAAACTAGTATGGAGACGTCCAGACGCAAGTATGACGCTGAATGTATTAAACTGTGTGGACCTAGAACTAATGACTAAGAAAAAATCTGGACCCTGTGGCTGGACCAGTTGGGAACCACTGATCTACATAGCCAATCAGCAGCAGTGGAAACTAGTAACTTCTTGTGTTCTGCAAAGTAAAATCACTGTTTCTGTCACTGGAGTCTGGTGGCTGTGGATGCGAGCAGCAGCAAAACATATTTTAGCCTCCTAAAAAAAGGAGCACCTAAAAAAATCAACATAAGTTTAAGTGTACTCTATATTAAGGATCATTTTACTGCTTTACCTTGCCGTCAGACAGCCTTTTCTAACAGGAAACGTAGGCCGTTATCCATGCTCTCTTCAAAGCCACCAGCCTCCATTCACAGAAACAGTCATTTTACCAGCACAAAGGGAATTGCTGGTCTACCGTCAACTGAATTGTTTGTGTTATTTTGTGGCTTGCGGAACTGAACTAACGTGGTGTTCACAGCTGTATCAGGGTTCATACAGAGCAACAACATCATGCTGGGATTTTTGGAACATAATTTTTGGATTTGAATACATCATAAACACGACTGGAAAGCTACAGAATGATATAAAAATGCCTTAAAAAAAAGAAACTACAAAAATAATGGAGCTGCCCTTTAATACAAAGACTTAAGTAACAAGTAACATGTATATTCAAGGTTTAGGGGCATAGTATGGATCATGTTTTTCCTGGTCATTTTAAAACTGTAGTTGCATATCACTTCTATAGACTTTGAAAAAAATCAGCATGAAAAATTTTAATGAATGTGTAGAGAAGATTTGTACCTGTCTGAGCAGAATTTGTGAACAGTTAAATATGGTCTTCCTGAGTCCATACATTTGGTCTTACAGGTCAAAGTTCAAGGCATTAATGTCTCATCCCCGTCTATCATGGGGTTAAGGGGATTGTTTATCAGGGATTCTTTATATGCAGGAAGCCAGTGTCAGTGTGTGTTTTACAGTGAGCTGCCATTTTGTTCTGTGGTTCAGATGCTAGTACAGTCTGCCCGTTGTCATGGATATGACTCAGACTTATTAACACCACTACTCTAAAGCTCTGCAGGCTACTGCACACACACACACACACACACACACACACACTAAGAAACACTACCTTTACACAAAGTGCACAAACTAATACCGAAAGGCACACAAAAACACACAATTAAAACTTGAGTTCCCAAGAGTGCAAAATCAAACACACATGACCACACACTCCTAAATAGAAGCTGACACAAACACGCAATGGTACACATACACACACACACACACACGCACACACACACACACGAGTCAGTGTGTCACCCTGTTTGCCTTCCCTCTCCCCTCTCAAAACTCCCACAGTTCTTCTGCAAACAGTAAAAAAAAGAAAAGAAACCAAAACTAACCCCACCCCCCAGCTCCTTTCTTTCAGTCCTGTCCTCAGAAATGTGCAAACAATGTTAAACAAAAGAGACGAGGCCCGTAATAACAAGAGGAAAAGAAATGTAGGAGGCAGAGGAGAGAGAGAGACAGAGAGGGGGAGAGATGGGGTGCTGTGTTTGTGCCTGCAGCAGGGTTTGGGCGAACGAGGTGGGGGAGTTTTTTTCATTCATATTTTCCACCCAGTTAGATAGGAGCCAGCGAGGAAACAGGAGTGAGAGACTGACACAGTGAGAGGGGCAAGACACTCAGAAAGGGAGGATAAAAAGTAGAAGCGAGAGCAGACAGGAGACACCAAAGATCTGATTCATGTTTTGTGGCTGACTTCCACTTTAGCTCTTCCAGCTCTCTTTCTGTCGGCGTTGCCAGATGGGAAACGTTACACTGTGATACCAGAGGCTAAAAATTATACTATTTTTAGGAAAGGTATCATTATGATAGCTTTATTGGTAGATTAACGAATGTCTTGTAGATTTGGGTGTGGTTTAAGCAGGTGGTGGGAGGCGGAGTCAGTACTGACGTCACACACCGCTATTAGCTCCACCTGGAGGGAGAGCTGGGGAGGCATTGAGCTGAATGGGCACGCCATGAGGGAGACGCCAGAGGCAAGACATTCTTAAGACGAAAGAAACTGAGAAAACGTTTGACACGCCACCACGAATTATCCATATAAATAGACATTCACTCTGAACAACCACGAAGACGGACGAGTTGGCTCAACTGGTCCAACGGAACGGCACCCGAGGGGTCCAGTCCAAGCAGACTGGTCACGCAAGACCAATAGCCTGGTGGTGAGTCAACCCCCCGCCAGAGAGGAGAGGTCAAACCAACCCAGGGAAGTCCAGGCACATTTCTCACATCTAATGCACTACGTAGGCAGAGGCATTAAGTTACGGGCTCGCTAGCCTTAGTTGACGGGGTTTCACGAGCCATGTTTAGCATAGCAGCATAACAATGAGTCATAACCACAAAACAAAAACATGTACTTCAAGGACTTTCTGACACACCAACAAATCTATTTAAATCGTTTTTCGCTACGATGCATCAAAGGGGGTATGGGTCCTGAAGTCCATCAGAAGGACACTTTTTGTAACAGTCTACTTTTTCAAATCAAATTACAAGACAGTGCAATTGTTTATATTCTGCATAAACTCAGGTACTTCCATAAATAACTGGGCTTACTGCATCCTAAACAACTGAACTTGAACACAGCATTCCTTAGTGAGAAAACTGAAGCTCCAGAACAGCCGTGCTCATAAGTCACATTCATCATAGCCTACACTAAGCATGATTGGCTGGAAGGAGGTCACATGGGAAGAGAAGCGTAAACACTGACGTAGGATCATATTTAGCTATCCTAATCATGTACATTACAGCACTTTCTGGCGTAACTGTACATCATACTAGGGCTGACCTGAATGCTCTGAAGCTTCAATCACTGACATGGTAATCAATGGCCAACTTAGCACTTGAATGCTCCGTTGGTCTTCAACGGGGGTACAAGGCCCCCAAGAGGTCCCTGGAGTTACTACAGGAGGGCTGCCAAATTATTATATGATTATTAATTTTTATTTATCTGTTGTTTCCCCAAAAATTAAAACACGTCTGAAAATACACCTTTACATGAATCCAACATATAAGCAAAGATAAAAAAGGAAATTTTGGGATAAAGATTGAAAAAAAAAAGCTATCCATAATGCTGTGTCAAACTAGCTGGCTAACAATTTCATATTGCTGTAATTGTACAGTGATCCTTGGGAACCTTCCTTCACTCTCCTCACCTTATGTCCACTTGTACCTGCCCTACAGCTGGGATTTAATAGCAAGTTATAAAATCAGTTTATCATATCTAAATCCAATTGAATCCCCAAGCCACTTCATTTAGGTTTAGCTTTCAATATCTGAAACAGCAGGGGTTTAAGTGGATCTCAAATAAACGTTTACAACCTGTGACTACAACCTGAAAATGAGAAGATAATAGGGACAAAAATACTCATTAAATATTTCACACTTTGTGCGGTAAAATCTAAATTAAATTGTACTGGAAGAAGAAACAGTAACTTTCTCAGCTGGCTCACTCGCAGGAAAAAAACATAACAGCCAAGTGCTTGGTTACTGCACAAGCTGTTCAAGAGAAATTAGATTATCACTTTATGCCTTTTTTGGAACAAGACCACTTTTACTTCAATAGTTGAAAAGGAAGCAGTAAGAGACCCAAATGCATTAGCGCACTGGCTGTGTGCGGTGGCCATATGAATTTCAATTGACTTCCTGCTGTTGGAAGGGGGTAGGATGTGACAAATACAAATATAAAAAATCACTCTAGGGTGGACTGTACCTTTAAAATAGTAAGCAGGCACTTCCAGAAAAATCAGGAACATGTTACTTCACTTTAATGTCATTATGTTCAAGTTAGTGTAATCAGAGTATGAGTATGTACTGAGTGCCTACTTTAATGGCCCCCACACATTTCAAAAACAAGGATCCCAGGGGGACAGAAAATGTCGAAGGACTGGCACTTAATTGTGTAAAGAGTGCATATTTTGAGGCTCCTTGATGTGAACAAGTTTTGGGAAGCAACAGCTTAACAAGCTTTCCACAGCCATCCAGTCCTCGAGGCAGGAGAGGAATGTCACCCATCCGAGCCACAATGTTCCCTATGTTCCTTTTAGGAGGAAACACTAATACCTCTTTATATAAATGATTACACAACAATGGGCCAGTTCGCAAGAAGGGCCGCTCTCTCTATGTGTGTGTGTGTGTGTGTGTGTGCTAGAAAGGGAGGGCGGGTGGCTGGCTGGCTGAAACACACACAGACAGTCACACACACTCATTCACACAGCAAAACACATGAAAAGGCAGAAAAACAAACACAGACAACCAACACACAAAAACACAGACAGACATGGAAACACACTAAATACAGACACAAGTAAACACCAACTGACAGCAAAAGTGTGCGTACACACAAACACACACACACACACACACAGACACACTGATGGGAGACGCCTTCATTGTGCAGCTATGTCAACAGAAACTCCTTCCTCATGTGGCTCTCTACTCTGCAAACACACACTGGCTCATTTAAAACCCTAACCTGAGAATATCATTGTTCATGTTCATATTACAATACAGAGGGGTCCATCTGTCCATCTGCAGTCTGTCCACTAGACTTAGTGAAAAAAAAAAAAGAGCTGCATTGTGTTGCGGCACGAAGAAGGGGAGACTGTTTTCTCAAAAGCACTAAATCTTTTATGTTTTTAAAATACCTTCAACTAGATGATTTATACCCTGTCCCTCTGAATGAACCAGCAAAAAATGGAGCAAAAGTTCTATTCGTTCTCTATTAGTAAAGCTGTATAAGCCCAACTCCTACTCCACCTGTTATGTAACTTAAAAATACCAATATCAGACTATTTTTGCCTGTTGTTAGGTGGCAGAAGTGACTTTTACACAGAGATCACCCAATAGGACCACAAAGAAGACCCTTCATCATGTTGCCTTTGCTTTTTTATTCGCAACCAAATAACGGTGGCATCATGCCACCCCAGTGTGTGATTTCAGAAAGGGTGCTGGTGTTCCTGAAGCAAAGGGGGCATGATGGGCGTGACGTGTAACACAACAGCATCAGCATTTCTTGAGACATATTTAACATACACATCTTTCTGAACAATAACAATGACATAATATGGCAACAACAATCATCTACTGCCTCTGTTATATGGCGGCTCATCTCGTTCTCTGCTCGAAGGGTAAGGAGCCCCAGTTTGCACACATTTTCAGCCACTTCTACTGTTCTTCCCTGAGTTAGCTGCTAACTGCTTCTAGCTGTGGTGGGCCACACACGTATCACACACACATTTCACTTTGATTTAGCACTGTTACTACCTCTACTGCTGCCTTTTAGGTGAGACCTCTGTCCTTTCATTCTGCGATTGTGTCTTTTATACATAACAGCGAAGAGGAATAAGAGTGCAACATTCCTGCCTTGAACAAGCAGTGTACAAGTGGCTCAACATTTTTTGTGTTATGGTCTCAGAATGATAAAGACAGCTGGAGAACAATAGAAAACAGGATACAGGCTCTACAGGATGACTGGATGACAGGATGAAGAACTAAATCCAGTAAAGTTTGAGTGAATAGTTCTGGTTTGAGGGAGTCTAAACAGCAGCACTTTAAAATACTATGAGATAGGTTTCACAACACTAGAAAGTTATCACAGGGACAATCATTTTATTCTCCATTCTAATGATCACAGAGTAAATAGTCACGACATGCTTTCTGCAGAATCTACCAGGAATTCATCAACACTTGTATTTGATCAACATACAGCATTGACAGATGACACTGAGATGACTTTTCATCTCACTGAAACGAATGAGGTTGAGTCTACTTTTTAATGCGGTGCTGATGGCGATCTGAACAGTGGTAGTTGGCCCTTATGTGACCAATAAGCCAAACTTTGTAGTTAATAACCTACAGGTTTTTTCTGATGGCCGATGTTAAATGTTTTGCTGCTACAAAGGAAATTATTCCCTAATGAGAATAAAGCATCCTGACGTCCTTATCGCAGAGATGAATCAGACAGTTATCTATCAAGTGGCAAAGAAATACGACATCACAGTGTTAAGATCTTTAAATATTCTCAAACGACTGTTTGCACAAGCTCAACGGGAGTAGGCTACGTGTGAGTAATATGAATGACACCCAGTTCTGGAAAAAAAAAAAAAAAAATCAAACAGCTGAATCTTCTGGTTATCACTGATTTTCATTTGGGTGATAAAAATTGTATGTATTTTAGATGATTATTTGTTTAGATTGACTAACTGCTTGAACTTCCCCTCGGGTTCAATAATGTAAGTCTTATATTTTTCTTTCCTTTTCTTATTCCATTGGCAACACATTTAAAAGATGCTACATGAGGTATATTTTTCTCTGTTTTATCATTTTAAAAGCCAAAAACAAGTTTTCAAAAGAAGGGGTTATCTTACCATCAGTGTCATTTTATATTTGAGGTCAAAACACAAATGTGGCTTTATGGAGTCCTCCATCATTCCCAACAACTATAACCACAAGTCTGTTACATATTAATAGGCATTTTACAGCTGGACACCAGATTTTTAAAAAACAAAACACACACACACACTCACACACACGTTTGACTGTCACATGCTATCTACGGCTGCGTTAAAAGTCCTAAGATCAATGTGAGGATGATGAAAAAAAAGAAGATTGTTGTGCCACATTTTGACAGCTTTAGCTGCCCTTTGGTTCACTCTGAGATTACGGCCAGGATTTTAAAATGTGACTCCTCATTCAGATCCAATAAAACGCTGCAGAAAAATAGACTGTGGAGCAAATAAAAGGTCTTGTGGAAAAACATGTTGACAGGCTTTCAGTCTGATAACACAGCCTAGCCTCTGTTCTTCTGTGTGTGTGTGTGTGTGTGTGTGTGTGTGTGTGTGTGTGTGTGTGTGTGTTTATTATTGCAGCGTTTATGAATATGAGATGTGTCAGTGCTTATGCAAGTTTCTCTGAAAGCGAAATACATCTGCAGTGTGCATCTTTGTGTGTGTAGGTGTGTGTGTGTGTATGTAAAAACAAGCTCTATTTTGTTTATGAGGGCTTTGGCCCTACATGCATGAGGCAAATCGCAAATCGTGCGACCGTATACGTGTATGTGTGTGTGTGCGCATGTGTTTTGCTTCTGTGCTTTTGTAAGGCAGATCAGAGTAAGCGTGTGGGAGTTGTTTTAAAAAGCTCCCTTGAAAGATAAGAGACCAGAGAGAAAGGGAAAAGAGATGTGGGGCTACAGAGCCAGAGAGAGAAAGAAAAAAGGAAGGAATGTATAAGGCACTGAGATGAGGTAGAAATGAAAAAAAACAAAAGAGAGACAGTAACAGAAAAGAGAAAAGGAAAGAAAGAGAAAGAAAGAAAGGTCACAGAGAAAAAGAAGGCAGCAATTTTGCTTTTGATGATGTCATGAAAGTTACAGTCTTTACATGCTGTGTGTGTGTGCGTGTGTGTGCGTGAATTGCTTTTCACCTGCTGTGGATAAGGATAAAACACCTTTCTCCAGGAACAAATGCAATCTACTATAGTGTGTACATGAAAGATGTGTTTATGTGTATATAAACACAACGCTAAGCCCTTCCTACACCGACTTGATGGGAAGGATTACATTTCTATACGAGGCTTCAATATACAGACACATACAGACACACATACACACACACACACACACACACGCAGGCAGTCTGAGCTGCGTTTTCATCATCTCTTTGCCACAAAATCCATCAGTGACGCACTCTCACACCTGTGACCTTCTCAGTGTGTGATAGTGTTGCGTTGCAAAAGCATTTTATCAAATCAAAATCCAGC
The DNA here is from genome assembly GCF_041903045.1 of Epinephelus lanceolatus. Taxonomy (NCBI): domain Eukaryota; kingdom Metazoa; phylum Chordata; class Actinopteri; order Perciformes; family Serranidae; genus Epinephelus; species Epinephelus lanceolatus. The sequence continues at coordinate 38,063,965 of NC_135744.1, read as the reverse complement.
AGTGAATCTGCTTATCCAATTTGAATCTTTTCACATCCTTTCTTGAATCAAAACTTTGCAAATATTCTGAATTGAACATCTTAGGAATAATCTTTATAAACAGATATCTGCATATGTATGCAGAATCAGCAGGCAATGGGACAAAATTTTGGCATTGGAAGTGTCTGGTGTTGGTTTGTAATCCATTTAGAGTCCTAGTACATTTGACCAATCATGTTTAAGCAGGGCTCTATTTTTATGCAGGTAACAGTAGGAGTGTAACAATACATTGATCTGGATCAATGTATCGATTTGAAGCGAAAATATCAAGACATACACCTTTATTTTGAAATTCTCATGGCACACTCAGTGACACAATTTCCTTTCAAGCCCACCTCCTTCCTAAACATCCAAGCAGTGCTAATGGCCTAGTGCTGAGCAGAACATGCTAGCAGCCACAAAAAAGACAATGAGGACATTTACTGATATCTTCTCATAACGATCACAGGCCCTTGAACTGAATTTAATTGAAACCCTATTGGGGCAGACTTTGGGATATTAGCAAATATTCTAACGTTGACTAAAGAACCGATATAATATCCTATTGTGATAACAGTAAACACTCAGGGCCGAATTCACAAAAGGATTGCGTGGCTTTTGCGGCCGCTAAACCGGTAAAAATGGAGCGAACAGATACCGTCTAATTCACAAAGCACGCGCAGAGGGTGAAATGCTCCACTAACTGCGCTGCCAAGCAGATTGCGTCTCGGTGCTCCGGTGTTATTTGCATGTATTTAAATGAGGTAATATGCATATATTTGGCGGGAAAACTGCCCATTTCTATGCAAATGAGCCTCATTGATAAACAACGTCTAATTCACTAACACCAGCGCTAATAGCCACACGCAGTTTGAGTGAAGTAAATAACGTCTTTAGAAAGCTGGTGCAAACTGGGCGCTCCTCTGTGGAAGCCTCTCGCCCAGACTTTCCAGTGATCGTGGCAGCAGTGATCGTCTGTTAAATCAGTCTGTAAATAATATTTTGACATTATTATTATAATCATTATGACTTTAATGGCATCCAAAGATACTGATGTGTTGAACAGGTGACAGTCTGCGGTCATTCTCAAAACGCACTTCTGTCACGCGCTTCAAAAGCAACTTTCAATAATTTATTTTACGAAACGGGGGAAACAAACGTGAACAAAAACGGTTCCATAATTCATATTAAATTCAAAAGATAACGAAAAAACAGCTACAAGTGAGAGGGAATAGTGATAAAGTGGTCAAACTGGGTCAAATCCACAGCCTCAACCCATCCGACACTGCTAGACTGACTCACCAGCAGACATCACTACATGAGGGTATACAGTATTCAGTACTTTGCCAAACAAAGTCTGCCATTGTTCTGCCACGGTGTTCTTGGCACAAAGCCAGCATTTATACTTTGCCATGTGTGGCTTATTGCAATCAGGGGGAAATCAGGGGCAAACTGCACACAGCTGCCAAACTTTGTGGCTGTGTTTGCGCTGGTATATCATTAGTGCAATATCCTTTGTGAATAGGACGTTAAGACAGAGCAAACTGCGGGTGCAAATGAAGTGCAATTCAAGGTGCTATCAGCGGCCGCAGTTCATTCTTTGTGAATTCGGCCCTCAGCGTGAAGAGCAAAAGAGGCGGAACGCATTGGCGGGGAAGCAAACCCAGAACCCATTGGCTATCAACTGACGACAATTTAGCTCACTTTTAGCTTTTTCACATGCAGATATCTGTTTATAGAGATCAGTAGTCTCTCAATTCTAACTCCTTTCTTGTATCTCAAGTTGCTTACAGGACTGTAAACAATGACCATCGCATGGCAGAGAAAGTCTTGGATGAAATATTGGCCATTGCCCCTACAGGCTAAATTGTCATCAGACTAATAGCTGATGGTGTCAGAGATTGATGCAAGATCTATAACCAGCTTTTATTAGCTGAACAGACAGAAAGACTTCAGATTTAGTGACGAAACTAGTGGCAACCTGTGGCTACAGCCTGAAAGTAAGACAAGTGAAGATGTTGGGTGTGGACAAGGGTATTGCTTTTGGACATGGGACACATGCTCTACCCACCGAGCAACTGGGTGCCCCTCTATACCTTGTATTTCATGAGCAACTTGTTTCATGTAATGGAGTTCCTGTTTAAGAACTATTAAGTTGAAACAAAAAAATCTTGAATATAAAAGATAGATATTAGCATGGAACTTTAACTAGGAGACTCCATTATCAAAATTAACACAACAAAATCAGCTAGATTGTTGCAACACCGAGACTCGCCAACTCGCTGTTCTTGTTGAACTGCAAAAAAAACCACAATCCACTTGCGATAATTAAGTCTTGCAGAGTGGTGCTTCTTTCTCGAACAAATTATCTTTGGCCCAGTAGAGACATCGGCTTTCAAAAAAGCACATTAACCACACAACAAACCAAAAGTTTCATATTGGCCTGGCAAGTAACATAGGACATTAACATTAATTAGTCACAGCTGATACAATCTGCTGGCGGCTGCGTTTCTCATTATAATTTCACCAGCAAAAGCGACGGTCAGCCTGAAGCATCCTGGTGGGCTGGTGGATTAGATGCATGCCATGTCCCCAGTTTAATACTGGCTGGGACCTTTGTTGAATGTTGTTTCCCTCTCTCTCCATGTCTCCTGTCTGTATCTCTACTGTCACTGGCAAATAAAGGCAAAATGCCAAAAAAAAGAGAAGCCTGCTACCAAAATGTTTGATGAGATTCAATAGAATATTCAATAAGAGATTTGTTAGCCATGGAGTTTAGCTAATCTGGGTATTTTAGCAACCTGGATCCGAATCCAGAAGAGAGCCAGCTATTAAAGCCCAGTCCTATTATGTGATGATGTCGTTCGTCTTCTGGTCACAATCCTCCATTTGCACTCTTTTCATTTGCACACTTTTATTTTTGGTTGTATTTTCTGCTGCAGACTGCTATCTGCTCCAGCAATGACCCGATTTCCCCACAGGGATGATTTAATCAAATTTAATCATATCAAATCTAATCTAATCTGTGATTTATAATACCACTATCTACTATTTCAGAAGAACAGCCAGAAGACTCTCCTAACTCCCTCCTTCTCCCTGTCAAAGCCCAGTGTGCTGCCCTGAATACAGACAAGCGGATAAGAAAAACAACAAAAAAAAAGAGAAATGGGTATAAGTACAGAATGAAGAATCGTTTCTCCCCTGGCGCCTTAAACACCACACACACACACACACACAACACACACACACACACACACACAGAGCGAGAGAAAATGATGGGAGCAGACAGTCAAGTGTTTTCAGTTCTGTGAAACATATACAGGTCATGAATATTAACACAAACCAGTTGGTGGCTGAGGGAGGGAGAGAAAGAGAGAGGGAGAGATGTGGTTTTGCTGTCATGTTGTCAAGCAAGAAGCAAGAGTGTGTGTGTGTGTGTGTGTGTGTATGAGACAGAGACAGAGAGAGAGAGGGTGAGATAGTTTCTGGGAAAGAGTATACAACCAATTAGCTGCAATAAACTGTCCTGAACTGGTTCATTGTCAACACTCTTAACAAGTGGAAGAAAAAAATACCCACTGAAGAGGGAACGACAGAGTCATGAGCTCTGCATCTTAACACACACACACACACACACACACACACACACACACAGCGCTAATCAGAAGATGAATAACCTCTAGGCTTGACTTTCCACTCCACTCACACACACAAACTGACAAGTGTGCACATAAAAGTACACAAAGATAGAGACACACACAGTCTGTGTCTACAAACACTATCAGTCAGCTTGTCTAAGAGAAGGTGAGGAAGGTGAGACGGTTTGGAGCAAAGAGTGAGAGACAACAAGGGTCAGAGACACTGCTGTCCATATACATTTGTGTACCTTTGTTAAAGGGAAACTTCACTGATTTTCAACCAGCTTTGTCTCACACCAATGTTGGTAGTATGTGTAAATGAACTGTGGTAAACTTCCCTTCATCTTACCAATGGTTAGATCTCCCTGCTCATCTTTCAGCGGATATTGCTGGCTCTCAGGCTGTTGCTCAGACTACAGATTGTACTTCCTCATTTGTGTATGCCCACCATCATGGACAAAAAGAGTATAGACGCTAATCAAGAGACAGACCTGCTCCTGTCTTAGACGCTCTCTCTCAAACTCAGACTAAACTGAGATCAAACAGCAAAACTTAACAGTACTGATCAAATATGAACCAAGACTCTGTTTTCTGCATTGCCTATTTCTCACCTAAAATGTTTTCAGCAAGTATAATTCAATATAATATTTAACTGTAGTCCCAGATTGTTTGTTACTAGCTGACCACCATATTGTTTCCCGTCAAAGCTGCCAAGCTCACATTCCGTCAGCCACCAGAGGAAGCGTTTATTGGTCTGGTGTGGCGAAGCGCAGGTAGTTGTAGGGTTTTTTTTACACCTCTTGAGCAAAAGCAAATGCAACAGCCCTTTCCTGTGTTTTCTCTGGTCATGCAAGACCAATTTCAATAGTAGTTGCATCTGTCTAATGCATAATTTTATTCTACTGCATATCGAATTTTATGAAAAGACCATCCTTCCAGCAGTGAAATACGTCTTTAAGCATTCAATAACATTTTTGACTAAAGCCCTTTTCTGTTTAAGCATGACAATGCGCCTGTGCACAAAGCTAGGTCCCTAAAGACATAGTTTTCCAAGTTTGATGTCAAAGAACTTGACTGGCATGACACAGAAAACCTGTGGGATGAAACAAAATACTGACTCTGAGCCAGGCACTTATTGCCATCATTAGTGGGCATCCTCACAAATGCTTCATTGGCTAAATGGGAGCAAACCTCTGCAGCCAGATTTCCAGGATTGTGTGGAAAGCCTTCCCAGGAAAGGGGAGACCGTTCTAGCAGGATATTAAGTGTCATAATTTTGAAATGAAATGTTTAACTATCACATAAGGATTTAATGTGTTCGGGTGTAGCCACACTTTTGGCTCGTTCAAAAATCCTGTATGTTTTAGTTCAGGAGTGACCTGGGTAAAACAAGGAATGGGAAACTAAAACTAAACAGAAACTTCACTTGGTCCTTATTTTGTTGTATATGCTACATTAAAGACATAACTAGTGAAACTCTTCGGCAGCATAGCAGTCACACACAAATACTGCTGAAATCTCAATGACCTGAGTGACACACTTACAGTATCAAGCACATTTGATATGGACTAGTGTCACTCAAGAAGACATGGTTGTTGTGCTCCAAAACAGCATAACACTGACACCATCACGCAGGATGGCAACAACGTCCTGCCAAATTTAAATTCTGGCAATATGCCTTGAGCTTGACTTGGACCACTCCCTTCTGTCAGCCGATGCTAACTTATTTTACAAGAGACAAAATCCAAAGAGCCAGTGAGGACAGATGTGGGGAGAAGTAAGGATATTGCAAGAAATATAGAGAATGTGAAATGCAAAGAGCGAGACTGAGGGATGATTCAAACAGACAGAAAGTGAGAGCACTTACTCCCACCTCTCTCCATGTCTGCTCTTCTGTGTCTCCCAGAGACAAGAGTTAATAGGCCAACTTTCTGCCTGTGCTCCTCCAGCAGCCTGATACTGAGAGCTGCTTCACTGCAGAGCCTCCAGCTACCCTGTAGGCAATTTGTCTTTTTGCCAACGCAAGGGTTTTTCCCCCCACACTTTTTTTCCCCCTCCTTTTGCTAAATCAACATTTCTCAAGCAAATACAGCACAAACCTGCAATCTGGTACATTCAAGGTGCTAAGTGTAGCATTTATAACATCAGTAAATCATTAGCATATTCATTTGGAGAGATTAGTCTAATTACCATAAACAAACAAGGCCCTTGCCAAAATGTATGGTAGCCTCTAGTGACCGTACATTGTGTGACACTAAGGCAAGTGTCAACAGAGATCAGGAACAGGAAGTGGTGCTAGTTTTCTGTTAATTAATTAGTTATGTTACCAGTTAATTAGATGCAGTTAGTTACAGCAGCGTTGTTGCACTGAATCACCCTGAATCCTGACCTCTGACTCGTTGCCCACAGCTCAGATTGTTCAGCAATCCAATTAGGTCTGGTGCTGTGTGTTGTGTGGGATGGAGAAATAGTCATCCAATCAGACTTCAGTAGGCGGGACTAAGAATTGGAGATGTCATCTTCCTACATAGCCTGCTGGCTACTAGGGTTGGATTATATGTTAAAATTTTTCAACCAGCCACTGAAAGCCCAAAAATTAGCAACTGCCAATATTTTCACAAAGGTGTGTGAGTTAAAGTGGCGGGTTTGCTACATTTCATACGTTTTTTAGCTTTTTAAGTCTAATAAATAAACAAATAAACTCACAAAGTGTCAAGAAAGTAAACATTCTTACAGATATTTTCCTTATTAAAAAGAGATATGCGACCTTCTAAGTTTCTCTCTTTCACTGCACTAAGACTAGCTAAAAAAAAATTGTTAACTCACCGTAAAAAACACTTAATTCACACACAAATACAACTGTTTTGGTTCGTCTTTCAACTGTTCCAGCAATCACTAACACCATTCTGGCGGAAACAAATACGTCATTTTTCACTGCTGTCTCCGTCCACTGAGCAGCGACTCTCACTTGTTCTTCAGAGGCAAATCATTGACTTAGCTCATTAATGACCGAAATGGCCCCTCAAAAGAAAACATAAACGTAGTGACGTACTAAGCCGGTCACTTATGCTGTCAGCTACTGTACCTCGCTGCATTCCTTAAACGTGGCAAAAAGCGTGGATGAGTATGTTAAGTTAATTCGATATATTTCTTTGATCAAAAACGTTGTCTGCTCCTATAAACCATCTCTGTTTGTGGGATGGATGGATGCATCCGAGGTACAGATAGGTTCAGGCAAAAGAGAACAAATACTTAAATAACTCCACAACCCAACCAGGAAACATGAACACAATGTCAAGCTGAGTGAAACTACTATGTATTGTCGTTCAGTCCGTGCTGTCCAACTGATGATTTTTCTTTGGTTACAAAATAAATCTGTTAAAAAAAAAGTGAGGCTTTTCTCTGTCGTTTAATTTAATGTCTTTTACTTTAACGTCAGTTCCTCATTAACCTTCTTCCCCTGTTAATTACAAACGAGACCACAGTGGAGTCGCAGCCAGATGTGTGAAAGACTGACTGGTTGCAGTTTTCGTTTTGTACCTCATCTCTTTCTGTGCACACACACAACACATACACACACACACACACACACACACACACCTGGCCTGCGGTTAAAGGATAAGAGGGGGGTTGATGAAACTGGCAGTAAAATGTAGGATGCATATGGCTGAAGTTTGGAGGTTGGTTGGAGGGAGCTTTAAAACAGAAATCACTCAATGAACGACAGAAACATTTTGCCAATCTCAGCATGATGCTTTCCTTTATAAAACATATATTTTTGACTGGGAAAAGGAAATTCAGCTTCTTTCCACCACAGCTTGTGGCTGTCACAGTGGTTTCACAGCTGTCCGAACATCAACACAGCCAGAGTTTGTTATTATTGATATATTGATCCCAGTTCGCTGTGATCCAGGAAGAATTACCAAAACTGTGAAATACGACAGGGTTTCTACTCTGAGACCGACAGCGAGCCAGCTGCTGGTGACATGAAGGCTGATATCTCGCCTGTAATAACTCCTGAGCACTGTTGGTTACTTCATGCTGTTTTTATGACGATACTATATTTTCCTGTAACACTTTAAAGGAAGACATTGCCCTTCTAATTTCAGTAATCTAATTACAGTTAGTCCTCATAATGATATAGAGGACGTGCCTTACAAACACATTCACAAACTCATTTAACCTCATTATTGCCACACTTATATATTCAAAAAATCCCTTTGCCTTATCCTGCACTTAAGATCTGTTAGAGATGATTGTTTAGAGAGAACTCGGATGCATGTATTTCAACATTTAGAAATACTTGGCTGATACATTACACTGAACACTTCTGAGGAAGGTGGAAATTTCCGCCGAAACATGTCAAGGTATTTAACATTCTAACACATGTCTTGAGATAAAAAAACAACTAAAGTCATTATCAGAAACTAAAGACATAATGAACACCATTGAACTGTTACACTAAACATATCAGTTCAGAGGTCTTTTCCTCTCCAAAACAAACGGACACAGTAATTTAAACTTTGATTCTGATTTGCGTCCCCTTTGCTTCGTGTCATCCCCCCGTCTCTTCACTGCCTTTCCTGTCCATCTTTGCGGTCCTATCAATAAAGGCAAAACGCCCAAAAAAGAAGTTTTTCCGACACTCTCATAGCAGAGGAGCTTCTGCACTGTAGAAACATGGCAGTGCAACATGGCAGTCTCCTTGGATGAAGATCTTTTCCCTGGGTAGTTGTAAACAGCTTATTCTAAGGTAATGAAAACACAGGTTATTATACACTATAAGATGATATATTCTGTTTCTGCCAATATATCCCCCTCAATCCTACACACTGGTACCCTGGAAATCCACAGTTCTCGCAAGAGCACAATTTGAATTTGCTCAGCGCGTCACTCTGGCAATCAGTAATGATGCTCATTACCCATGCCATTGGAGCCGAGCTGCACCAATCACATCGGTGTATCTGATATAGGCGGGCCAGAGGCGAGCTAAACAGATGACGACAATGCTGGGACAACGAAGTCCGGAATCAGTCAGTAAACATTGCAAGATGGCTACGGATGAACACCAGTTGTTTGAAACGGCTTTGGCCGCTACAATGAACGAGTTAGACTTGGCTTTTTCTCTAAAAGAGGAACAGAAGACGGCACCCGAGTCTTTCCTTTGCAAGAAGGACGTTTTTGCTGTTTTGCCGACTGGATACGGCAAGAATCTAATCTACCAGTTAGCTCTGCTGGTAGCTAAGTGTATACTTCACCACGTGTATTGTTATGATTGGTCGTAGTGTTATCCAGTTGCGTGCAGTGATATTTACAAATGCATGCTTGGTGCTGCCCCTCGAGTTGGGACATTTTCATTACTCATGGCCAGACCCTAAATCTTTCTAGATTTGGGTCCGGATTTCCATGCTAACACACTGGACCTTTAACTGAAGATTTTGCAAAGCAAGAGTACTTTCAAATTATCTGTATTGACCAGAATGTATGCTCCTACTTTTTTTTTGTTTGTTTTTTGTTTTTGTGTATTTTGCATTGTTTCTGTTATTGTATTTTTTGTATTGTATTTTATCTTGTGAAGCACTTTGTGAGTCCTCTCTGTGAGAAGTGCTATATAAATAAATTTACTTACTTACTACTTATTACTGAACAGGTGCATTTAATGACTGAGCAGTTTTAACTTCATGAATTGCCTTAGTGTTGTAAAATATTACAGACTAGCAGGTTTGGTACAACACACGCCTCTCCTTCCACCTGCTGTGAGGGTTTGGGTAGAGTATGTAACAGCTGAAAGGAAAGTCATTTCTAATAGACTGCTTTGCCGAACAGTCCAATAATTGGCTTGGATTCTGAGAAAAACTGAATGCTCCCAAGAGAAAAAAAAGCGTCAACCCCACCACACTGAGGAAAGATGAGGAACGATCTGCTAATAATCCGTGGAAGCTTTGATTCTTTTGATGCCATCGACTGTTGTGATTCGTCTCCTGTGATGCTTCAAATTTCAAGGAAACTGATCCAAATCTGAACCACAGGGGGCTACAGCTGAACGCTTTTTCGTCGTATGAATATTAACACATCACTCATTATTTTTGTCTTCTTTTTTTTTTTTTGGTACGGGCCCAGGGGAGCTCAGGATGTTTACATACCAAGTTTTAAATGGGACCGATATCAGTTGTTGTGGTGGGTTTGTTATTGTCTGTGTTCCTTTTCTTCCTGTGACTGTGAAACCAATTTCCTCTGGAGGGACAGTAAAGATGACCTTGGATGTTTTTTCTGAAGTTAATCGCCGTTGTCAAGGGAAAATCTCATTCATAGTCATGTTCCAGGTTTATACTCGAATTTTAACATGGAAACCTGTGCGATGCTTTCCTAGACATGTGTTTTCTACTAATTCAAGGGTTACCACATTCATAGCCGTGTTTACAACATAAGTTTTTGCTTGTTATCCAGAAAATATTGTTCCATCTCAGCACAGCCCAGTGTCAGCTTTATTACCAGAGACACTGTGGGAAACCCCTGTGGGCTTTTAAATTGAGGCAAGGGGGGGTGGGGGGGGTGGGGGGGGGGGGGGGTGGAATAACGGGTTGAAGCAATGAGACTTTGCATGCACGCACACTTACAGGCATGTCCAAACACACACCCTACACATATGTACACATCAAGAGTGAGGGGGCTACCCGAGCCCTGTCTCCATACATCTCACGCACACACACACAAGACTTCCACCCTCTTCCTGCATTCCTGGAAGTGTGTCCTGTCTGACACACTTCCAGTAAAGCCCACCAGGACTTCAAAAACAGTCCCCCACCACCAGCCCTCCAGACGACAGCGCCTGCTAAAAATATGCACAGCCCTGTCGCACACAAAGACACAAACACCACCTTCGTATTGGAAAGGAAGAGAAAAACAGGCCACAGGTGCAGCCAAATCCTTGGCTGGGTTGGATGTTTTTTAACCTTACCAACCACTCCGGCATCAGCCAGACTTTATAGTCTAAAAATAAACTTGTAAAAGTAGTTAGTGCCAGGTGGAGAGAGTTAATCAGAAACTGTTCTGATCATCGGTTAAAGTAGTTTTTCCACGACAAACTTTAAATATCACCCAAACATAAAACATTTTCTGCTTTTCTTTGCCGTATGTGATTGTAAATATCTTTGGGTTTCGAACAAGAAATTTAAAGATCTTGGGCTTCAGGAAATTGTGAATTTTTTTTTTTTTTTTTGTACATATATTACAAAGAGCAAATGTTTAATGCCACTCTGGGAACAAAAAAAGTTTGTGCTAAAGCAAAAATGTGTGCATTTAGGAAGGACTGAGCATACAACTAGATAAATGAAACTTGAATTAAACAAATTTTGTGAAGATTTGGAAACAGATGTTTTGATATAGCTCTGCTGTGGCTGAACATGGTCCAATATCAATCGATAAATCAATACGTTTGCCATTTTCTGTGGAGGTATGCAAGACAAACAAGGTATTCTTCAAAAAATGCAAGATGCACGACATCACTAACTGATATACAAATAGTCATTTTGTGGGTATGGTATTGCTTTTACAGGAAAATATAATCGTTCTGTGACTATTCCTTAACAAGTAAAATATAACAACAGGAGCAGACAAGATATAATAAGATGCCCCCTTTTTATTTTCCAGGAAATTAAGGATTTTCTTATTGCAGTGGAAAATGCATCAAGAGCCTTAAAAACCCTCCTCGCCTACCACTGGGCCATTTTGATGAGCTTTGTTTCAATTTCTTCTTTGCGTAAGTAGCAGGGCACATCGCTTCAAGTCTGCTCCTCAGAGGTACGTTCCCACTTGCTTTAATTCTGTGCCTGAAAGCTTCGATTAAACCCACATTCACAGACAACAGCGGATAGGCATCATGAGGGAGAGGAGAGGAGAGACGAACGAGGCTTATACAGTTATTTGATAAAGCAGTGGCAAAGCTCTGTTGTGTGTCCATCTCTCTCTTTCCCTCTCTTTGTCATTCCCAGCAGATCTGCAGTCTTTGTGCCGCTCCACTCAACCGCCTCATCTACCTGTTTGTTTACTTATTCCCTCAGTTCCTCACCCATCAGCATCCCTCCTCCTCACAGTGTCTTCATCCCTCCATTTTGCCTCTTCTTCTGTCCCTCAGTCTTCTCCCTCCCAGGCTCTCTCCCTCAGTCTTTCTATTACTTCCTCTTTCTCCACTTCATTACCCCCCTTTTTTGTTTATCCTTGTTCAAGTGAAAACAGAGTAAGGCAACGAGGGAGTCAGAAGGTCATTTTTAACACAGGCTACTGTTAGATCTGGGCAAAAACAGAGAAAAGGCAGTTTGTTCATATTAGTGCATGGTTTCGGTATTTGGGTGTCATGATGCTGTCACGAGGAACAAAAAACATCATGTGCTAGTTTATGCATTTGGAATCATCTGTACCAAAATTTGTTTGGGTACAAAGTAAATCAAGACTTTAAACAACTTTGCATGAATATCAAAACACGTCCATGAAAATGAAACATAAAAATGCAGTCCTACTCATAAAATCCTACAACCCCAACCAATGTGGTCATCAAGACCAAGACATGACCAAGACCAGAGTGTATTGAGACAGGGACAAGACCAAGACTTTAAAGGGTTGTGACCATAGGTCAAGACCAAGACCAGGCCAGTGGGAGTCTGACACAGCATGACAATGCAGTGTGGAACATACAAACCACAGGGACTCTTCAAACTGATCTACATTTCTACATTCCCATGGAAACACCCACAGAAAACAAAAGAAACTTTCTCCTCATTATTGCTATACATAGAGTATATGTGTGTATGTCCAAGTGTACTGTGAGAAATTCATTCATTCATTCACTTTCCGTAGCCACTTATCCTGTTAAGGGTCATGGGGGGCCTGGAGTCTATCCCAGCTGACATTGGGTGAGAGGCGGGGTACACCCTGGACAGGTCACCAGACTATCACAGGGCTGACACATAGAGACAGACAACCATTCACACTCACATACACACCTACGGACAATTTAGTCACCAATGAACCTGCATGTCTTTGGACTGTGCGAGGAGGCCGGAGTACCCGGAGAAAACCCACGCTGACACAGGGAGAACATGCAATCTCTGCTCTCCCCCACACCATGAGACATGTCTTGATAAAATAATCAAAAAGGCATTGCAGAGGTGAATTCGATGTCTGCAAATTTTCCTTGTTTTCTATGCACAAACAAATACAAACAAGAACGCTTCTTTTTCTTTAGTAATTTCGTGATGTTCCCGCAGTTGTGGTCTTGAACAGCCTTGAAACAAAATTCTAAGTGCTCTTTTCTGACACAGAGACAAGACAGAGTAAAAATGTGGTCGAGCATGAGACAAGATCAAAACCTTAACAAAGTGGTCTTGAGACTGGTTACGAGACCAAGACTGATCTCAAATACTACCTCCAAATAGCACTGAACTGTTACCATCTTTACTGTACAAGGAGTATATCTGTGATGGTTGACTGTTGTCTGAATTAAATAGTTCAGGCTTTAGGAACTTTCAAAATCTTTAAATTAGGTAATCTTTCCTTTAACTGTGTTTTTTTTTCTTGAATGTAGCTATGACTGTGGGTTGATCTTTTGAGACTAGGTTGCGGTCAGAATAGTATCAAGCTGTATGATGCAACAGAGTTGCTGCACTCATCACATATGTTCCTTTTTAGTGTAACAGGAGTGAGGAGTCCTTTTCCAAAACCAAAATTCAAAAGACATATGCTGCAAATTCTTCTGCTAACAAGTAACCAAGTTCTGGTACTGGCGCCTGCTGCTCCTCTTTTTGTTGCATTGTGCCAAATCAATAGATAACTGCTTATTAAGTCACATACTAAAGTGTTTAGGTTTGTCTGTCACTTTTTGGCTAAAGGAAGAACACCTGCAGGAAAACCCTCTGACTGTATTTGAATAATATTTACCAGAAGAACAATGCCAAATGTTCCTTTATACTGTACAGTATGTCCACTGTCAACATCAAAATCAGATCGCTGTTTGTCTGAGAGATTTCTGCAGAATTCATTTTCTCTCCTCAAGTCTTTGCCACTCAGCTAAATGGCAAGAAAATCACACTAAAAGATGCACCTTCATCACTGCTCAAAAACACAAAATGTTTTATGTGTCCATCAATCTCTATCTGTCTATCTGTTGGGTTATCTGTGTTTTTTTCCTATCTATTCATCCATCCATCTCAACCCGAGGAGGGGATTTTATGTGAGGCCTGGGCCCTGGGGGCTCCGCTGGGAGACAAAGCAGCAGTAAACAGTGTTTACTCTCCTGAAGGCAGTTGAGTTTAAGTGGCCGGCCAGGGTGCACGAGCCTCCCTTATGTGACCATTAAAGTCAATAGCCTCAATGTAGCAACCAGGCTGAAGGCGCTCGTGGAAGGGACAGAGAGGCAGGGAGGTGGGACAGGCAGTAATATGAGAAACTGGTACTGATAACAAGGGGGCTCATGCATAAATCCCTATCAACCCTGCGGAAGTGACTTAAAGACCCAAATAGGGGGGAATGGAAGAAGAAGAGGAGATACAAAGGAAGGTGTCAGTTGCAGGTTGACACATTAAGTGACAGGTTAGTCAAATGAGTGTGCACACACACACACACACACACACACACACACACACACACACGCAAACACACACACAGGAGATCAGTGAAAGAGAGAAGGGGAACTCCACTATCTCTCCACTACCTTCTCTTGTGTCTCATTCTCTCTCTGTGTCTGTTTCACACACACACAAACACATTCATACACACACACCAGTCAAGTGCGGCTGGCAGATGGTAGATTGGTAAAAGGCGGACAGCGTGGTCCAGATGTTGCTGAACCCACAGTGCAGAAGGCAAAGGGCTTTGATCTGCTTTACCACAGAGGAACTACTGTAGGAGAGCAGAGGATGCTAACTGGTCCTTTAAAGTGAAGAAAGAGAGTGAAGTGGAGTAAATACCTGTTTGTTTGCGTGTCTAAATAAGAGAGAGTGCATAAGCGTAGCGGAGCGAGACAAGAGGTGGATGATATTCCCATGTGAGATGCATCAGTGTTTACGAGAAAATACCAGAGGGATAACGCACATGTATCGCAACCACACACACAGATACCCACAAAACACGCATAACTGTGCATCCACGAATGCAGGCGCCTAAACACACACAGTCCAGACTCCCACACATGGCTCTTTGGGTTTACTCACATGACACATGACATCCATGTGGGGAACAACAAAGACACATGCATACACACACACAAATGCACACAAAACCGACCCACACTGAGCCCGGGGGTAGCCTGCAGTAAACATCACCAGCCACACACGCCACACATGCTGGGTTGTGATCCAGGGAATTGCTTTAATACCCACAAACACACACACACACACACACACACCGAGCTGTTTTTCTCACAATGTAATTTAAGAAAAGCTGCATTCATTTATCAACTCAGAACAGTTCTCCCCGTCAGAGTTTTTTCCCCGTTCAAGCATCGCCTTTTCAGTCAAGCCTCCAAATTAGTTTTTTTTTTTTTTTCCAATGCCACTTAATAGCAGTACCCTGGTTAAATAAAGGTTAAATACATCAAAAACTGTCAACTGAATCTCTGGGTGGGGAATGAGGAGTGGGCACACGCCAACACATTTAGGTTTTGGCAGGCTCCTTTGCCAGCTCCAACACGCACAACTCAGCAGGTCAAAAACTATTGTTTGGAGGTGAAATTTTCAAATTTCCCAGGTTCCAGTCCCCAGGCTGAGGCCAGTTCTTGCCCGCAAGCCTCCAGAGGTGAATGGGTTTAGCTTAGAGTCTGACTCACCCGCTGGAACCAGAAAACGGGCTCAGTTCTGGCCAACGCTCAGTCACTGCGGTCAGAGAGTCGGCCTGCCAGCCGTGCAGGCAACCAGTCACTTAGCCAGCCTGCCAGTTCTGACTTCTCTGACATTTCAGTGAGGTCGGCCAGCTAGTCAGCAAGCCAGCCGGTCAGTCAATGCAGTCAGGCAGCTGGCCTAAAAATGTGGTAAAAGATGGACCACTCAAGCAGTCATTCTGCTATTTGGTTGGATAATGGCCATTAGTACAAGAAGAAAGTTCACTAAGACTGCCAAGTGTCAGTCAGCAAACAAGGCAGCTTGTCTTTTATGTGATTAATAAAGCTCCCGGTGACCCAGCCACACGCTGCGGTGATGAGAGGGTAGAGGATTTTCTTCTTATTTTCATTCAACCACCCATTGACCCTTTACTCATCCATTCAGTCAGTCAGGGAAATGGCTGTTCTGCCAGGCAGTCGACAAGCAAGCCACCCAGGCAAGTGGTCACTGTGGTCAGTTAGCCAGTCAGGCAGTGAGCCTGAAATGTGGTAAGCGACAGCCCCACTCACCCAGCTAAGCAGAGAAGAAGCAGAAAATATGTGCTTGGATAATGGCAAAGAAAACATGATCTGATCTTACTTCAACACAGTTTTTCATTGAGTCAAGAAACAAGTCAATCAGCCAGGGGAGCAGCCAGTCAGCCAAGTGGCAAGCAGTTCAATCAATCAGCTAATCAGTCAGCCATTCATCTAATCCGTCAATATACTCGTCAGCCAGCGAACTGGTCAGTCACTCTGCCAGTCAATGACTCAATCAACCAAGCATGGTTCAGTCAGAAAAGTTGTCTCCATTAACTGTGGTGAAAGATGTACCCAGTGACTCGATGAACTCATCCAGAAATGAGAATGTATTATTATGTTGCTTTATTTGCCATTACAGTTCCCCTCCAGCCTCAGTGGGAAGTTTATCAAGCCCCTTCCCCCAGGAAGGAGATCAAAAGCTATTTCTCACTATAACATGTTATTAGTTTTGTCATGTGGGGACCTACCAGATACAGGCACAAGGGTCCAATTTGGCTCTTTACTCCATACTTTAAGAAATACAGTTCTCATATTCACTCGTCTGTGCAGCCAAAAGCAACCAAATCAGCCTGTGGTCAGAAATACACCCAGTGACCGCTCATAGCAATGTGGTGATGAGTTATTGTGGGTGAATTTGGCTTTTGTTGGAGCCCTGACTGTCCATCAACAGGTAAGTAATCCACTCAAGTCACTTCTCTGGTTAGTCAACTCTGGCTGCCACTCACACCATAAAGGAATCCAATTTGTTCTTATGAAGTCACCAAGTTAATATGTATCCCATCAGTCAGAGAGCTGTTTAGTGAGACATCTAGGAAAGCAATTAGTAACTCAAACAGTTTGACCTGACAAAACAGAACTGGGTATTGTTTAAAAAATTACAATACCAGTACCAATACCAGCACCCTTAAAGTGATACAGATACTAGCAGAGTACTTCCTTCAACACCCATAATGTGAATGGAGTAGCATGTAGTATAGCATTACTCTCAAACATTTTTGTGGTATCTCAGCACGCATAACTGCCAACTTTGTAAAATGCACTGTGCTCGACTTCACCACACCATAGACTGTATGGGTTGTAGCTGCTGCTGCAGGAGTGTGAGCTCCATGCCAGAAACCGATGCCGTGCCATGCACTGTTTATGCATAAGTGTTTCAAATATTACGATTTTAGCAAAAATGCAAAAAATGCGAGTTTGTAAACCCCTATGAATTCCCTATGAATGGACTCTTGGTTTACAACGGAAACGTCTTCATTCTGCGTTTTTACCAGTTTTAACCACTTGGCCCGTTGGTTTTGGAAAGAAAGAGACCTCTGTGGATCATTTGGCTCCCGATAAAAACCTCCTGATCAATGAACACTGAAGGAATCCCAACCAGGAACTCACCCTTGGCACATGGGAGAAGTTTCAGCTGGTTGCAATCTGCAATCCTCACTGCTAAATGCCAATAAATCCTACACACTGCTCCTTTAAAAGCCCACATAAGCCAGAAAACCCTCCATGAGCATGACAAGATGAAGGCCTTGAGAAAGTCAACCACAAAATTAAAAAGAAAGAAAAACTTGTTTTGTATTCAGCCAGTTACTGACTAAAGAGCATGAAGAGATGAAGGTCTGCCTACACAATATTCCAGTTTCTTGGTACAGTGGGACGAACTAAACAAATAAAAACCTACATTGTTTCAGATTCTTGAGATGCATTTGCTTTAAATAGGGTTTTTTTTGTTTCTTTCAAATGAGTCTGAGGTACAGTAAGCCTGATGCAATATGTAGTAACTACAGCCAGACAGTAAATCATTAATTCATACAGTCTTCCATTCATCAAATCCATCTGTCTCATCACATATCTGTTCAGTCTGTATGTCCCAGAGCTGCAGATTCAACACATAGTACATACATGTGCAAACCAGTTAGTGCTTTATTTATCATCTAACATACTACATAAAGAGAGAACAATACAACAGACTACAGACAAACATCAACTGTGTGCGTGCATGTGTGTGTGTGTGTGTGGAAGCCATTAGTTCATGTGCACCCACTGACCTTGCACACGAAGAGGCTGACGATGCTGCTCTTAGTCATCTTATTATCTGATGAAGAGCTGTTTTGGAAAGAGCAGATAAATCTTGGGGGACTTTCCAGATGTTGTTGTGGACGTACTCATACATACAAACACACTTTGATGAATTGTGTGTACATACAATGCACTCTCATGGACACACACACACACACACACGGTGACTTACTCATTCACTGGTGGACGAGACTGCAGCTGGGCAGAGTCCCTGAGGGGCTTTACAGTCATCTAACCACCACTGTTTTCTTCCTTCCCTCCCTTTTTTTTTTTATAGTTTGTCCTTGATGTGCTTGCATCAGTGATTGTGTCATGACCTTTAACTGGCTATTTCTCTCTATCAGATACACTGAGAAGTTAAAACAAATGTCACATTTCTTGCAGGTGTTCTTGACTCTCTTTTGTCCAGACAGCGGAAGTCAGAAACTTTGTTAATTTCTCTGAGGAAAAACAGAGTTATCATAGAGATAATGAAAGAATATGCCATCTTGTAGAAAGTTCTTGCGAGGGATGTCAGTTTCAGTTAGTATTGCTTTCAATAGTCCAACAACCGTTAACCACTGAGTAACCCGATAATTTTTAAGAAAAAATGCGTAACGACATGAAATAAAAGAGGCCTTTACTTTTACTTTGGCACACTATTGACTCAGTGAGCTTTAGCGTTACATTTCAAAGCTGTAGTCATCTAGAGGGAGTGAAATTACGATGTTTGTGATGGAAATGTCTCGTCTTTTATTTTATTTTCTGTTGGCTTTGCTGACAGACAGCCGCCTTCCACATTTACATACGGAAACAAAGCACCCACTGCCCACCCTCTGGTCTCCACTGGTTAGCTAATGTTTGCCTTGGCCACCTACACTGCACACCACCCAGGTTGGCTAGGAGCTAGCGGTGCAAGCCATTCCGATATGCCAGCAACGCCATCCCAGTGACAGCATTGCTGTGGAAACATGGTGACCACCCTCCGGTCTGCCCTCAGGTAGCCCCAGTGAGCAAGCAGTTTCATTATGAGCCATTAAACACTGTTAGCATTACGAGTTAACCATGTTAGCACCACTAGTTGTGCTGACACTGCTAACGGTGCTAACAGAGCCAACAAAAATGCTAAAGGTAGTTTGCAGCTTAAAATTTAGCCACTTGCTTTTTAAGGTGACTTGGGGAGGGACCAGGGGTGGACACTTGCACCGATTAATCGGCAGTGTTCGGAATCGGGCTGGTTTTCACGTGATCGGCGATGACCTACGACCGGCTGGTCAGTCTAAAATATGCCGATTTAAAATGCCCAAAAACTGTAATTGGTGCAAGTCTAAATGTTAACTCTGTGGGGTTGAGAAGGCATTGCCAGCAGTGATTGCTAAATGAGCAGTGCCGTTAGCTAATTAGCTCCCACTAGATCTAGTTGGAGCATGGTGCAGTGAACTAAAGAGAAGCAAAAGTTGGGCGCCCACTAGCTCGTCAGGTGCTCTATGTACAAAGGCTGTGTCCTTGCCACAGTGGCCGCAGGTTTGATTCCAATCAAATAAAGGCAAAAAGCCACAAAAATATCTTTAAAAAAGAGTAGCAAAATGAACCTCTAGTCCAACCTGTCAAAAATATTCTCAGCAATTCACCAATTAATGATTAACAGATGACATCCCTGGTTCATACACACATAGATTGTTTAAGTTCATGATGTTGAGCTGTTTTTTTTACACTGGAGAGTAACTGCAGTGTAAAGCAGACTTTTTTTGAGCTGAAAAACTTTGTTTAGAAATCAGACGGGACAGTTTTTAGTGTTCTGTCTTAGCTATGAAAAGTTACAAAGTCTTCTCCAAACAGATAATGAAGATATTTTTCTATTCTAAAACCACATTAACACACTAATGAGCTAACTTCTGCTGCTCTGGGTCCCCTGATTTTAATTACAAGTGTTAACAATTCCAAAATGCTATTTCAGGCACACAGGTGAACGTAAAAACATTATTAAACTCATGATATGACAAGAGCCTTAGTGGTGAAAAATGATCAGCAATAGCTGAAAATGTCAAGGTACACTTTCTAAGCTTTAAATACAGCTAAAGCTTTGCAATGCGTGACATTCAGACTGTCCTCCATCTTCACTATCCAGCTATTTGTCCTTCTCTCCATCTCTCTATCTATCTTACTGCCCTCGGGCTCTCTTCAATCCATTATCTGTGGATATGTGTGTGTGTGTGTGTGTGTGTGTGTGTGTGTGCGCGTGACAGTCACTGAGTCATTAGTAGCCGATTAGCCTTGTGACCCACTGCTACACTGTCTGACTTACTCAGTGAAAGAGTGTATGTGTGTGTGCAACAGATGTATTTTGTATATATCCCACCATGGTTTTACATACTGTGCGATGCTCCATAGGAATTTCATCTATTCAAATGATGCTGGCTGGCACTTCCTGTGTGTACCTGCACCTGAATGCAAAGCTTGACACATGCGCTTCGTCTCCCTCTAAAGCCCCATTCCAGCTCCATCAGTTTTACTGGGGAAGGTCCAGGCCAATTATAATTTTTTATCCAGTCTGAACCTGCCAAGTCCACAGCTCTTTCAAGTCCAGAAAATACAAAAAAAAAAAAAAAAAAGAGAGAGAAAAGAATCTTGACAAATTACTGAATGTTTTTTTAGCAGTATTCAGTTTCAACTGAGTTCTCTGTAATGTTATAATGTGTTCAGTATTTGGCAGCTGTCAGATTATCATAACACATGCAGGCTAATAGTCTAAATTGACTTTGGATCGGGTCCGCTGCTGCCTCTCAGTTGTGTTTGGTAGAGTTTCGATATTCTCTATGCATGCCTGTCTGCAGCGCTGGTACCAAGAACTCGACACGTCTGCAGGCGGCATCTTCAAAAATATCTAGCCAAATTGCTGGGATGTTAGCCACCAACAGCTTAAGGGTTTTAAAAGGGACAGCATCTCCTTTTTTATTCTGCGCCACATTTTCTAGGTTTACTCCACATGATCAGACGCCATTGTTGGACTGAATTTGTGTCTTTTGTTTTGGTTTTCTTCTTCTTCATTTTGTTGTTGTTTTGTGAATATTTGGACAAATGTGTTACATGAGCGTGATCATGAGCAGTTATCTAATAGAAACATATATTTCGTCACACTCTTATCAAGCAGTATCCACATCCTCTCTTGGTGTTCATACTTTCCATCCCCTCTGGGCAGGGGTCAGAGCTTGCTGACTGAACACTTTACATAACATCCATGCCTGCTTGACCCAAGTTTTGCATATGATCACGGCTGCTGGAAACCTGACCTACAGATATTCCACCACTGGGGACCACATGATGCATGCCATTGTCCTGCAACCCAAGTTGATCTTAAGCAATACATTACATGAGACCCACTGATTCTTGAAGTTTGTCAACCAGTCAATACCCTTAAATATGACAAGTCTGTAAAACATTTGTATGTCCACCAAGCAGTTGAGCAGTTCAAGCACAATTTAACAGAACAAAAATCTGCACAATCAATCTCTTTGTCCAGCAGTACATAAACCACTTTGGTAAGGAGTCTCTCCATGTGATGCTCCCCGCGGCCGCAGCTTTACACGCCGTTCAGAGAGCCAGCGTGTTCAGCCAAACCACAAACAACGGGTTCACATTCACTGACTCGGCCACCAGTCCGAGGGGGAAAAAATGAAGCAATAAATAAAATAACCACTATCTCATTTCTTTCATTTTGTGAAAAGGCACAGATCTTCTCATGTGTATGTGTAATTATTTCCCTCTCCGGCTCGGCGTTGTCATTGGGGACCGAGGCTGTCGAGTTGCTGCCAAAGCCCCATTCACTGTCTGCACATAGCCAGTGTTACGCAACGGCTAATTACTTCCACTCAGCCCCGACAAAACCATGGAGAGGGAGAGGGAGAGCGAGAGAAGGGAAAAAGAGGGGGAAGTGAGTGATAAAATAAAATAGAGGGGAGGAGAGACGGCCAGAAAGGGGGACAAGCAAGAGGAAAGAAAAAAGAGAGAAATAATAAAGGAGATGAGGGGCAGTGGGTGGAGAAAGAGATGGAGAAACATGAGAGGAAAACGAGACAGAGGAGGAGAGTGAAGTAAAGGACAGAAAGAAACAGGGTGGAGAGGGACGAGGAGACAAGAGAGGGAAGAAGAGCTGAAGACTCCTCATCTTCCTCCTCTCCCTGTGTCTCTCCTGCAGTGTTTTGGTAAGGAGAGGCACCAAAAAAAACAACATCAAACCATAATGACCTCTTCACCATCCGCCACAACAGTTTTACCGAAAATCATGCAGCAGCGGCCAAATTGGTCCAAAGAGAGAGAGAGAGAGGGAGAGAAATGTGGAAGAGGAGTGTTGTCAAAGCCAGACAGGGCCTGCAGCCCTTTTCCTCTCCAACATTTTTTTGGAGATGATGTCATTATTCATAAAAAAAAAAAAAAAGAAAGAAAGAAAAAAATAGAGAAAGAAAAATGTGTCTGCGCCTGCGGCTCAACTAAAACATAAGTAAGAGGGGAAGGTGGGTGGGTGGGAGTGGAAGGAGGGAAGCCAGGGAAAGGGAGAGATGTAGAGATAGAGACATGGACAAGTGAGGGAGACAAAAAAAAGAAACAGGAGAGAGGATAAAAATAACTACAAGGGGAAAAAACATGACATAAATGGGTAGAGGGTGAGGGCAGGGGAGGGAAACTACATCAGTTTATAGTTTTGCACCTTAGTTTACTCTCATTTTTGATTGAACAAAATCTAATAAGAGCAAAATTTTAGAATGAAAGCAGTGTCCTGTTCAGCAGCAGCAAAGGATGCATATGTAACTATATAGAGGAATGATAACTACATATTACATATTGATTAGTGAGCCTTAGAGGTGCTGGTGTGCAGATATGGTAACATCTGACTGAGCCAGGCTAGCTGTTTCCCCCTGTTTCCAGCCATTGTGCTAAGCTAAGCTAACTGGTCGTTGGCTGTAGCCTTATACACACACAAGAGTAGTATCAATCTTCTCATCCACTTTGCACATATATATGAGACATTGAGTTTCTATAGAGAGAGCAAATTGAACTTTATACAAGTCCAACCGAGGCACTGCAGCCCAGTCACTGGAATACATCTGCAAACCACAGATATTTAAATTTGCACGTTTCATATGTAGCCAATATGTTCAAACTTTATGTTTCAACTTTCAATTTTATGTAGCGGCAAAACTGTGGTTAATTTGTGATAATGTTTAGGCACAAAAAACAGATGATGATGTTCTGGCTCAAAATACCCTGTTTGGTTGCCACAAACACAGCTGGGAATGTCCTGACTTGTCATTAAGAAAATCCATTTTGTTGTTTGTTGGTCTCAAACAGTTTTCTGCTGCTTGGCTGGTTGGCAGCCCTTTTGCCAGGGCGGTACGCCATCTACCATCCCTTCTCCTGATGAAGAACTCAGCTTATATGTACGTAAAATAAACTACATCACTTAAGAAACAATTATATGATATGTATGAAATGTACAAATAAAACATATCCATAGTTTGCAGGGACTAAAATGCCAACTTTTATTCTGGTGACTCAGCTGGACACTGCACACTATTCTGACTGCAAGCCAAAACACTGTGTGGACATTCTTGCCAAGTCTTCTGTTCTCTGCGAGACAATGTATACTTTTTAGAGCGGATATCTGAACATCCTGTTATAACACAATGGTTCAAATCTACTGTGAAATGTTTATGCCCATCGAGTCATTAGGCTTTTGCTTGAAGGACAAGCTGATTCAGGGCCTGAGCGGCTGTTTTGAGCAGATTTCTGTGGAATTGTTACATCACTTTTGTATTTATTACCCAGCAAGACATGTCCTTATTGCCATAACCAGCAGCAGTTATTTTCTTTACTCCCCTCTCTATTGCAAAAGTTCAATCAATGTCAACTTTGACAAAAGAAAATACTTTCAAGCTGGACAGCTCTGAGGTATGTTTTATATATGTATTCTTATAGCTTGCTGATAGACAGTTTTTTACCTAATACTGAAAAGCCATCACTTTCTGTGGGAATAAGGTTTCCTAC
This sequence comes from Epinephelus lanceolatus, assembly GCF_041903045.1. Lineage (NCBI taxonomy): Eukaryota > Metazoa > Chordata > Actinopteri > Perciformes > Serranidae > Epinephelus > Epinephelus lanceolatus. The sequence goes on along the minus strand of NC_135744.1, from coordinate 38,039,824 downwards.
CGCTAATTCTGCCCAACCACAGGGGCTCATATGGGTAAAACCAAGGAAGTCTCAAGCATCGCTGGAGATTTCAGCCCAAACATATCAAAAGGACACAGCAAGGAAAGGAAAAGAGAGGCGCACCGAGAGAGGAAAGTGGTGGCTTCAAGATGACAGACGACAGGAAAAAAGATGTTGTCAGAGACCCTGACAGAGACCATCAGCTCAGTCACACTTACACTCACCCCTCTTCTCCTGTATCTCTCCATCTATCCATCATCACTCCATTTCAGCATCACTGTATATCACTTCATCATCCCATCGCATGTAAGATAATATATTAGCCCCTATTCATCCATCTATCCTTATCTATCTCTGCCTTTGCTCTTTCTCTCCCAATCTGCTCATCTATCTCTCTGCCTTCAGGCTCTCTTCAATCTGTTAGCTCCATACTGTTTGTGTGTATATGTGCATGTGTCACATATGTGTGTCTGCTGAGATATTAACCTATTAGACAATGTAAACAGTAAGGGTGACACATTTATCTTCTCATATGTTAGAATCATAAAGATCATCCAGATTTATTGCTGCACAATCTATCACCTTTCTCACCTACCCTCAGTCAGACTCTGAGGAAATCATTCATTCTTCCATCTTTGTTAAACTACACTTTTTTTTTGTATTTCTATTATGGAAACTTGATTCCTCTTTGCAAGTAAAACTGCTCATGCAAGTCTTTTCACTTGGTAGTCAAAGATGCATTTCAGGTTCTCTAGTTTCCTTGTAATGTATGCCATTTCGTTTAGCAAAACACGAGATTAGATTTACGTTTTGTTTGTTCTATTCTGAAGTGTTTATTTTATGTTCTTGGATCCGACTGGCTTCTCTTTTCTTTTCACATGCCCAGTTAGAGATGCCATTAAGCATGGCAGAAAAGTTTTTACTTTTTACGACACAATCACCAACCCGGCCCCTTTTTCTTTGCTACTGTAACGACCCTCAAAAATCAACTGAGTATATTTTGTTTGATCCTGTTTCAAATGGACTGACTGAATGAACATATTTAATGGATTTTTAACTTGCTGCGACACAGTGACTCTTTGCCACTCTAGTCCTTGAATTGATTGTGATAAAGGACGACAGCACAAAATGCCTCCAAAAACATGAAAAAGTGGTGCAAAGGCCTTAAACTCCAGTCAAGAGTATAAACAAGAAGAACAGGCACTTAAACTCTGATAAATTAAACCAGCTGAACACATTTGACACAGTACTGTTCAGCCTTTTCATTTTAAACTGTTGAGTAGCTTTATGGCTGCTTCATATGCAACAAATACGTCTCTTTGCTGTGAAATCTTAGTTGAAGAAGCTTTTACTTTCTGTTAACTTGTCATGTTTGTTGAGAGTGAGTTTCCTCTGTATCTGGTACTCTTGAAGCAGATTAAAAAAAGGGTTAATGGATACCAGGGTTGGGACCTGAACTCACTCACTGAACTGACTAAATAACATCAGTACTACTGAATAACAATTCACGTTAAATCAATCTGTGCCTAAGGGAGCCTGGATGAGAATTCTATGTCAGAAAGGATGCAGAGGTGCCACAACATGCCCTGAAGGCAGGTAGCACAAAGCTCCGTTGCTGCAGCTCAGATGGTTTCGGTCTATCTGGTCAGTTTTCTTTTGTATTTAATTTTGAGAAATAGCCTGGTATCACTGATGTTTGTGATTGAGGGACATTGACCTTCCACTAAGCCCCGCCCCTTTGTGATGATCCGACAAGCTGTCAGAGTAAGCATGAAACCCGAAATGTGGTGCGCTCCCTGAAGAAATACTATAATATTTTTGGAAAAATGAAACAGTGATTCCAGAGAGAAGCAGACAGAGGGGTCTACAGTCTGTGTTTCAAGGATATATCTAGTGTTGTGCCGTTCGCGAACGAATCGTTCAAAAGAACGAATCTGTCGAGTGAACGTACTCAACTGAATCACATCCGGAACTGATTCGTTCATTTCTCAGTTCAGCTGAGCTCAGCAGTAAGCGTGCAGGCCAGGAGTGGAACTACCGATTCGGTCTGTGCGAATGATGAATCACTCGCGAGTCGCGAGGCAGCCAGGGTGCAGGGAGGGACTGCCTACCGCGTGACGAATCACTCGGTGAACGAATCACTCGGTGAATGACGTAACACCGATCCCTGAGTGATTCAAATAATTTCTTCTCAGCGATGCACTTTCATAGGGACTGTTTTCTCCAAGCTAACGGCTAATGTATCCAGGAGTCGAGACACATAAAACAATCACACACCTCCCCATTGTTTTAACAGACTTAGTTTCCAGATAAACAAACTTAAAACATTAGGCTGGCCAGTAATGAGACTCACCAGTGCAGGGCAGACACAGCGGCAGCTCAGCCATGTATCAGTTCAGTGAGTCGGACTACGCAGTACACAGTCAGGGCTCCTCCTGCCAACTGAACGATTCGATGAACGAATCTTTTGAATGAATCTTTTTAATGAACTGATTCTAGTGATTCAGTAAAATCTAAAGAACAGCTTTGCCCATCACTAGATATATCCAGGATGTCAAACTGACTCAGCGGCAACAACAGGTTAAAAAGACAAAGATAGTTAGAAGCTAAAGCCGAACTATAGGCTACAGATCACAGTGTAAAAGGGAACCACCACATAACTGCTGATCGCCACAGAACACAATAAATATAAAGGGAAACTTTGCTGATATTGAACCAGCTGTGTGGCATCACAGTGTGTGCAGATGAACGGTGTTTTGCTTCGCCCCCGTGCCACTGCCAGCACCTGGACCTCTGCCACAGGACGGGCAGGGATTAAACAACATTCATCTGCGCACACTGTGATGACACACAGCTGAATATCAGCAAAGTTTCCCTGCTTCCCTTCACTGGTTCCTGTACAGCAGGGTCGGTCTTTTTTCCACTGTTATAATTATTACAAAGCAAAAGCAGCATGTGTATACATTCAGTAGGCTGTATCTTCAGTAGCTAGCTAGCTAACCCTACACTTTTCAGGGTTTGATTTTGGTTTGGCACAGGGAAGAAACGTATATCTTTTTCCAACCTCTCCAGGTAACGAGTATCAATAATACACAACATTTAGCAGCAAATTATTTAAATTACATTTTTGTAATTACAGAAAGAGTAAAGTACAGAGAAAAGGCACCCTTGGGTACGGATACAATATTCGAGGCAATGGCACCAGTATCTGTTCAAATGTAAATGGCACCCAATCCTAATGGATACAGAACATTTGACCAAACCTCATGACTGGATAATTTGTCTGTCTCCCAAAGAGAATGTGTGTGTGGCCTCCCAGTATGACATGTCTATCTAACAGGCATTACCAGGCAGTCTGAGCATTTTCATTAGTTCCTTGAATGCCAAACAAACCACATGGGTATGTGCAGCAGCTGCAGTAGTACTAGAGAGCCACAACAACCTACTGGGCTGAGAGAGAGAGGGAGAGAGGGAGCGTGCCCAGACTAATCTACAGTATGAGTGAATATAAGTGGGTCGAAGTGCATGCCTGCACACATCTGCCCACCAGCTTGCTTGTGTGTGTGTGTGTGTGTGTGTGTGTGTGTGTGTCCATGTTTCATTGCCTGCACGTGCATCCAAACCTGATTCCCATAGAGTGTTTGTGCTTGAAAGAGTTAGAAAAGCAGAGGGTCTCACTTTGTGTCCAGATTTCTGTAGGTGCCTGTGTGCAAATATTCAATTAACAAATAATGCTAATAAGTGCAATGACATGCAGTTTAATTATGTAAAGGGTTCCCACAGTCATTTATCACAAATCAATGCCAATTTTCTCCTGAACATTTCCAAAATGTTGATAAATGTACGACAGCTGTGTATCTCTACAAAAAAAAAAAATCAGTTGGATAATCTCCGCAAGAACTATCTCAATAAACTCCTTTACTCACATTTTTTTCAAAATCACTTCAGCAAAAATTCAAGGTTGCATCAACTAGAATCTCAAATTTCACAAGCTTCCTGAAGTTCAATGATATTTTGGCAAATTTCCAAGACAACTATTAGTCACGGCAAACAGAAGTTCAAGTCTCATAACCCTTCCAAGATCTTTGTGACCGTGGGAACTCTGCCAGTGTGTTTAGATGGTGACATAATGTCTGTGCAAGCAGAGGTTTAGCTGGTGGTGAATCACTATTAAAACAAATAACAATACTCAATTTGCTATCCTCATAAATGTAATGGCTGTTTGTGTGTGTATGCAGGATGTGTTTTGTGTGTGTCCTACCTGACCACAGGTTCTGGTATGGCCTCCAGGTTGGCAGGCACCTGCACTCCCTTCTCCCACTCTTGTCTCCAAGGGTCTGAGAGCACGTAGAAGTCGTCCGGGCCGAGCTGGGCCGAGTCTGGCAGCTTCATGGCCGTGATGAAATCTGTACGAAATACCTGCAGAGATGAAAACAGAAGAGAGGAGAGAGAAGGAAAGAAAAGTTTGGTCAAATGTTCAGAAACAGTTAAGACATATACTTCCATTCACAACACATTTTTACTCCCAACTTGTCACATATTGCCACTTGGTCAGTGGACTTTGACGTCTACATATTACACGCTAGGTAGCCTGGGTGCGTCTGTCTTTGACGCTCTGGGACGCCATATCAATTTAAGCCTCTTACATGCATTGTGTCTTTTCAAAATACACTTTTGTTTTCACAGACAATGTTCAGTTTCTGCTCATTAGATGCATACAGTCTTTTTTTGAATTAACTTACAGCCTTGGTAAAAAAAAAAAAAAAAAAAAAACTGCGAATATGTCTATTTAAAAGTGCATCAAAAGCAAGTGGTTAGGCTTAGAAAAAGGACTTTCCAGGTCTTTAGATTACGCTGTTGTCCTGTGGCGTTTCAAACAGACGCCATCCGGTGGCGTTGTTAACTCTTGCTGCCTGACAGCATAACATACCACCACAAAAGTATGCCTGTTTTTCGTTGGTGTCTGACATGGAAATCAATGACCAAGCTGCAGTATTTGACGACTTTGGAATAAGTACTGGTTGGTTTACAGGGCTAGGCGATAAAACGACAATGATACACCTTTCTTTGATAGAGTTTCCTCCATGTATGTTGTCATTAAACCGCCCATACGCAGGGAGAGGGGATGCTAATGTACCTTAAACATTGGTTGCCACCATGCTTTAACATCAGAAGAATAAGTAGAAGTCATAGTAGCAGAAGAAGAAGAGACCAGACACCAAGCTAATGCATACTGTAATTCATGCTCATTAAAGCTCCAGTAGGCAACATTGTTTTGGTATAATTGAGTAAAAATTTTATAATATCCTCTAAGCATAATGTAAATCAAGTGGTGTGAGACAAACAATAGGTTTCTGCACCTCACCATGGCTCTGTGTTCAGCCTCTAAAGAACCAGCATCAACCAATCAAAGGTCAGCTCAGACCACTGCGTTCCTATTGGCTGTTCTACTGCATATGCGCGTTCCCGTGCCGCCGGCAGAAGGGGAGAGCAAGCGGCAATGGCGAACAGTGCACCAGGTAAAATAGCTATTCCAGCATTGGCTACAACTGCCTACACGGCTAAACAACCCAAAGAAAGGAAGACAGAACTCGGTTCCCCGGATAAAATACTCGCATGCTCGTCTGGTAGGAGGGGCTCAGGGCGGAGACGAACGAAACCTAACTCAGATGAGACTCAAAAATCAACTGTTTTCAGGCTTTCTACCTACTGCAGCTTTAAGTTATTTTTAGTACAATTATTTTGATCAAAGATACAGTAACAGCACTGGGCAACCCCACAATTTGCCACACAAGTGTACCTGTATGGTAATGCTAATGCTAATGGTAAGTTAGCAAGTTAAGTTGATGTTAGCTATTCCATTAGAATGAAACTACATAATGTGAATAATCATAACTAAATGTAATGTAAATAAAACTTAAAAACATTTCGTCATCTGTGAATGGGATTTCTGCCTGAGCCACGCCAGATAAATTTTCACTGGCAACGGTGACTGTTTAACAAAGAAGACAACAACTCCCATGATCCCACACTACTTCATGATGTCACAGAAGTCTGTCTTTTATTCTTGTTTTGATTGAGAAACAGTAGAAATTACATAGTGTGCGTGAAAACAGCAAATTCTGGCCACAGTTAAGATTTTTCATTTGTCTATTTTTGTTGACATCATCAGGTATAACACAAAATGTTTAAACCGTCTGTACAGAGGGTTTGACATGCTACTGACCCCGGACATTTCTTTGCTTATTTATTGATCAATTTACTGACGTGTTTCTATTATAAGTGTTTTAATTCTACCTCAGATTTGTGAGTGTTCCTCATGTTCTAATAATAAAGAGCAGTTTAAACCAAAATTCACCCTCTGATTTCTTCAACTTTCACCCAGGAGCAGAAACCAGCCTTTTTAAAACTAAAAACAAAACAATGATTTGACATGTATCATGATTATTATCAATATCAAGTAATATGAATATTCGTATCATGTTAACATTTTTGGCCATATCACCCAGCCCTAAGCATCTTCAGATGCTGAGAAGTGAAGGATTCTGGCAAATCCTCACAGCCTGTGAGCTCGTACTCATGATAAAATCATTACCGATAATAAAACAAACTGTCAGGCTTGTGTATGATCCATAGTTTGGCTTGAACATCAATTTGCTGTGGCCTCAAAATCATTTTTTGCATTTCTGCTGCTCAACACTAAACGTTATTGTAACTGTGAAGCAGGTGAAGAATATGGAGAACAGATGTGGGAAGGTGATGAGTAACATTTGTCTAGCAAAGCCTTAATCCGCAATTTTGCAGTGTTAACTAGATCCATATCTTTGGCTCTCTCAGATAATAATAATTCATCGCCTCTGTGGTCTTTCTAATGCTTCCCTGGATGTGTGAGTGGTTTTCCACAGAAGTTTTTTTGACCTTTTTGTACATTTGTGCTGTTACTTTTGGGTGCAAAGGAACATATGGAGGCTTTGACTGTCATCATGGCATTGCTTCGGATGATGCTGAGAGGGAGAGATGTCTCACTTCATTACAAACTCTACCCTCACATCTTTTTTCTTGCATCTCACTAAGTGGTCTCCTCATTTCCCCCACTTACATCTTTTCCTAACGCCTTACATGGGAAGGACCATGATGTGAGGAGAGGATGTGAGTGAGAGGAATGAAGAGACATTTAAGACAAATGGGAACTACTACTATGTCTGTAAGAGGAACTAAAGGGGTGGAAAGGAAGAGGAAGGAGGAAGATGTGAGGGAAAGGCTGATAAGATGAAATGCTGTGGTCATGGTAACTGCTAACCAGATTGTTGCTATTAACCTGGAGACCTTTACAGGTTAATTCCAACTACATAAAATACATGTACAAAATGATTAAAAGAATGTGCACGTAGGAGGACGGTATAAAAACAAACAAGGTGTGCTTGTGTGAGATGGAGCTTTTTGAAGACCTGAGGGAGTGGGTGTATTCAAGCAAACACAATCATTCTCACATAATGTGAACACACACACCTACTCAGGCACACACACACATGCAGTCTCTCTCTCTCTCTGTCTGCTCTAACAGGGACCTGAAGCAATGATATTATCAGCCATATAGTCAAGGACATCAGCCAAGAACACACAAACCCACACAGGAAAACAAGCAACACATACACACACGGCGGTGCCAAATCAACCGTATGACTTCACTCTACATTTTATCATTACTTTCTAAGCCTCCTTATCCCTGCTTTATTAGCTCTTCTCCTCCATCCTACTCCCTCGCTCCCCCTCCGTCTCTCCATTAACCTCTCCATCTTCCCTCCCTCCCTCCCCCTTCTCTTACTCAGTCGCCTAATGTGGATTTTTTTTGTTCTACCTGCTTTATTTTGACTTAGGGGACACAAAGTAGCAAAGTGTCAAAAGGAGATTTGTGAGGGAAAAAACAAGGTAATGAGAGGGAAATAGAAGAGGGAGCGCTGGAAGGAGGGAGTGAAATAAAATGAGCTGTTAGAAGGAGGCAGCAAATAAAATATTATTAGGAAATATCTATAAACAAGAGAGAAAGATGGAAACTGACAGAGACAGAGAGAAAATTGAGTTTCCCTAAAATTCTTCATATCACAATATAAATCATGAGGCTTGAACATTGTCAATATCACTTCTGATACAATATCTGAGTGCTCTCTGTTTATTCATACAAAATGATACATTTCTAATACCTTTGTTTGACGAATTAATCATGTTTCTCTACAGAACCTTTTTTTCTATTACAGAAATCAACATGATGTCACAAGATCACTGCTATCTTTGTTTGGAAGAAAGGTGATTTGTATTCTCTGGTAGATACACTGCAAAATCTTGCTAATTTCACTACCTTGAATTACATTTTGAGTGAAGAATATTAAAGCCAACATGGTGTCCAAATATACCGAAGCCCTTTCTGGTGTTTTAAGCAAGATATAAGAGAAAACTGACCCTGATCAGCCTTGTCCTATAATCCTGCTACCTTTGTGCGAGCTTAAAACATAATTAAACTATGAGTATGAGTTAACCACTCCAAACTGGCCCAGCCTGGGCTCATGATGAGCTTGTTAAGGTGGATTTATCGCAACCTATGTGTGTGGTCTATGCCATTATGAGCATTTATACTTGTGCTGTTGTGTGTCTGTGTTGCTCTGCAGTTACACCTCTAACACTAGTCTGTGGCAGGGTTTCTGTTAAGTGCTGTAGAGTTTAACCAATTTGACTTAATTGCGACAATTTCAAACACTGTACTTGTGCAAACTGGCTTCATTATAGCATGCACGATTCACAGAAAAAAACACTTGTCTTTTGTTGGACACATTTTCTCCACAAATATAACATGCTAACTTTATTAGCACAAGCTTATGGCATTTTACATTGTATAAATTAGCCTTGCAGCTAGCAGAGTTATCCTCTACTCATATGAAGCCAGGAACAACAGCAACATTTAACAAAGGTAAGGTTACAAATTTCGGCTCTATTACAACTCACAAGGTTCATCAACAAAACAACTGTCTTACACCAAACACTTTCTCCCCACATATACAACATGCTAATGTTATTAGCATAAGCCTATACCATTTTACACTGCATAAATTAGCCTACAGGCTAGCAGACTTTCCTCTCCTCATAAGAAGCCAGGATAAATCACACAAAGGACTTCAAATGCTATTTTGTGGGGGCTTAAATGTCTTCACAATTTATTGTTTCTAAAGTAAATGAAGTCTTTGATTCCACTGAGTAAAATGGTTTTCAGCTTCCAAAAATACACACGAGGTCTCTGTCACCCAACATGTAGTTACATCTTACAGCGTAGGCTATGGTATGGGCTAAGGCATAGCGTGCACAATTTGACACAGAAGTATAAATCCCACTTAAAGTCATACAGCCACTCATTCAGCAGCTTTTTAGCATGTTGGCGTGGTTATGTCATGAAGAAAACTATCTTAATTTGCCACTTTTCCAAGCAGTTCTCTGCACTGCTACGGACAGTACTGTAGGTGATCTTTCCCCCAAAGTTGACTTTGATAATCAGATCAAATAAAATATGACACATTCCTCCATGCATCACTACTTGATGTTGCCTAAAGACAAGCAACAACCATTAAATAAAATACAGTCTAAACTCAGTGTTTTCTTGTGACATACTTTAAAAGTTTGCATGCTGTTTGCTTAAGAGTTTCAATGAAACACAAGTCCTCTGTAATAAAGAGCCAGAAGCACAGAGAGATGAAGAGCGAGTGTGGAGGAAGTAATATGCTTTATATTTGTCTTGACCCTCAGAGGAGCTGAACTATCAGACTGGACTGCTGGAAAAAATGACTGTTGAGGAGAGGAGAGGAGAGGAGAGGAGAGGAGAGGAGAGGAGAATGATGTTTAACTGAGTGAGGGGGGAAGAGGGAAGACAAGAGGAGAAAGAGAAGACAAATCACCAAGTATGAGAGGAATGAGAGAAAGAAAGAGAAAAGACAGTGATATTATTTAAGAGGAAAGAGAGATGAAAGACAAGGACGGACGAGGATGAAACTGGTGTGGTCACGTGTACGTGTGTGTGTGTGTGTGTGTGTGTGTGTGTGTGTCAGAGCAGTATATAAAAAGGCCATATGTAAAAAGCAGCATCCTTGGTTCTGCTGCTTGGCTGCCTCCACTGTCTGCCAGCCAGCACAAATAAATAATGCAATGGAGTAAGGGGCCATGTGTGTGTGTGTGTGTGTGTGTGTGTGTGTGTGTGTGTGTGCGCGTGTGTATTTGTTTGTGTACAACTCGGTGTAAATGTCCATGTGTGTGTTCCTCTGTAACTGTGTGCATTCCTCTGTGTGTGTGTGTGTGTGTGTGTGTGTGTGTGTGGTTGTATATGAGTGAGTAAGTGTGTCTGAGTGTTTAAAAATGTGTGTGCTCGTGCGGGTGTGTGTGTGTGTGTGTGTGTGTGTGTGTGTGTGCATGTAAGCCAAGGCCATGATGAATCTTGCCTTCCCCTTCAGCAATACGAGAGGAGGACAGACAAAGACAGAGGGCAGTCCGCTCTTCCTTAATCTTTCTCTCTCTTTTTTTCTGTCTCTTCCTCCTCTTCCACTTACACTCTCACTTTTTTCTCCATACTCCTCACCGGCGAGGAGAGGAGAGGAGAGGAGAGGAGAGGAGAGGAGATTAAAAAAGGAGCAAAAGAGGGGAGGAAAAGGTATGTGAGGGGAGGAGAGGAGGATATGGCCAGGAAAGAGGAGAGAAAAGCAGCATAAGAGAGGAGAAGAGAGGAAAAGGGAAGAAAACGATAACAGGGAAAAGAGGAGGAGAAGGGAAGGAAGTTATAAGAGAATGGAAGAAAGGAGTGAGGTAAATGGGGAGAGGACAAAAGAAGATAGGAAGAAGGGGTAGGAGAGGAAGGAAAAGAAAAACAATAGAGATGAGAGGGAAAGAGAGGCGAGGGAGAAGCAGAAGGGGAGGGGGAGAGAAAGGGAGGAAAGGGAGGAAAGAAAATAGGAATAGGAGGAATGAAAGGAGGAGAAAAGAAATGGTTAGAACATGGTAGAATAAAGGTAAAGTAAAGAGGTGAGCAGAAACAAAAGGAGAAAAGGATGAGAGGAGAGGAAAGAAGAAAAATAAGGAGATGAGAGGCAAAGGGAGAAGAAAAGAGGAGACGAAAGGAGAGGAGAGAAGAAGTGAGGAGAGGATTGAAAAGGCGGTGAGGACAAGGGAAGTAGAAGGGAAGGAAAGAGAACAAGGGGGAAGAAGGGGTGAAGAGAGTGGTGAAAAGAAAAAATGAGAAGAGAAGCAAAGGGAGGAGAGGAGAGAGGAAGGGAGGAGAGGGGGGTGGAAAAAACAAGAAGAGGAGAGAAAAGGTAAGGAAAATAAGGAGACCAGAGGCAAAGGGAGAAGACAGGAGGAGAAGGGAGTGATAAAAGGTGATGAGAGTGGAAAAAAGGAGTAGAGGAAAAGGAGGAGAAGAAAGTACAAAATAAGGGATGAGACAAGAAGAGAGGAGCAGAGATGTGAGCAGAGGCAAGGTGAGAAAAGGAGGAGAAGAAGGTACAAAATAGGGGATGAGACAAGAAGAGAGGAGCAGAGATGTGAGCAGAGGCAAGGGGAGAAAAGGAGGAGAGGAGAGGATGTCAGTATATCAGTTTTATTACTGTGTGTTTGTACAGGAATGACTGCAGCTAATTAATGTGTAGGAAACACTATTACAAGCTCCTGCAGTTTTATGTTCTGCCTTGTTTCTCTCTCTCTCTCCCTCTCCAGCTCCTCTCCATCCTGCTCTTCCTCTCATCCACCGCCCGCCCTCCGCGTCTCTTCACTCTCTCTGTGACAGACAGTTGGGAGTCACCCAGCCTCAGTGGTGGATGACAGGCAGACAGATGGAAAAGGAGCATTGTAAAAAGATGAGACGAGCAGGTAGACAGGCGGAGAGTCAGACAGGTAGAGGCAGATGAGTTTCCAAACTGTCAAGCAAATTTTACGCACAATGTAGAATACAAGGTGCACTCCTCTCGGCTTTCACAGAGTCAAAAATTACATCCAGTAGAAAAACATCCAGAGCTGATTAGATTTGAAGTAACCTGTTTGTCCTCTGCAGAGTCAGTTAATATCAGTGATATTTCACATGAAGACAAAAACAAAGAAATGCATTCAGCTGTGTTATAACAGAGCAGCTGATGAAGACGAATGTATGGTCGTGACAGTACAAATGTCTTGTCTGGCTGGCTTTGGTGGACAGAGACTCAGTCGTGCAATGAGCCCGGAGTGGCCACGGAAACTCTGTCAGCAATTACTCAAAAAGCGCGCTGCTTTTTCCATCTATCACACGCTTTATTTATCTGCCGGAGAGATTTTCTGCATCGATCAACTTTAATAACTTTGTTCTCAGGAACATGTGATTGAATTTCGCCATTTCCACTCAGCTTTCCAAATTTGATAAATCACAATTTGCAAATGAAAATATCGAGTGGATGCAACTCTTGCAGGAGTGGGAACGATACAGTGAATTTCCAACAGAAAATCCCCTTCAGCGTGCAATTAATTCATGTCATCACAATCATGAGTTGTACTTAGGTGCTTGCAGTCATTTCAGTGCACTGCTCATCAGATTTGTTTGCATGTTTTTCATTTTATTTTTATGCTGCAACAAGGTGAAAACACCTAATTATTTGATGAAAAATCCTTTCATGAGTTTAGATTAATTTACTCTTCATTCAATTATCTTCACACCAACGACGTCGCCTACATCTGTCGCTCTCTTCTGAGCAGCTTCTGAATCCCTGCGTTTGGGAATCCCAACTCAAATGATAAACTTTCCCTCTAAACCATGATTCAGCAACAATCAAATTATTTAGTTTCTGTCTGCAGAGAGTCGCGCTGCCTCATTTCCCCAAATGTGACAAGCTGTCACGCTGCAAACGCCGCGCTCATTTGCATTTCAATAACTCAAGTTTTAATTTTTTTGTTCCGTCATCAGTTTGGTTTGCATCACAAGCCATCCAATCATGCAGCGCAGAGTGATCGATGACCTCTCACTGAAACTGAATAGATGAGATTCAGCTGCTCTGATAAAGCTCCACAGAAATTCTGGTTCAACATTACTGTGACTGCAGGAAAACACACACACACACACACAAACTGTTGCACACACACACACAAACACAAGATCAAACAAACACAAGTAGTCTCCGTCACACAGTCAAACACATAGGCACAGCTTTACACACACACACACACATACACACACACTTTCCTGTGGCCAGTCAGTCAGTCAGTCAGTAGGTCAGTATGCTATGTTGAGTTATGGGCTGTGTGCATGCAGCGCTCTCATTAAGTCCAATCTAGATCTGGACTGATGACATGAGCAGGGGCTGCGGAGTGTGTGTGTGTGTGTGTGTGTGTGTGTGTGTGTGTGTGTGTGTGTGTGTGTACTGGCAGGGGGGCTGACAGCCTGACAGGCAATAATAATCACAGTCAAAAACACGGGCACTCATGGGAGAGCACTGTGATTAAGAATTCCTCTCGATAACCTCTACTACTACTACGACTATAGTATTACTGTAAGTTTTAATAAAGAGACTTCTAAGAGGACGTATGATTACGACTAATATACTGTGACACTGCCACTAATACTCCTACTGACGGTGCTGCTGCTACAACTAATATTACCATTAGACACTTTCTTTAAACCTCTAACAGCACCATTACTGTTACTACAACTATAAAAACTACTCATGTTCCAAATATGACTAACACTGCTGCTATGTACCAACATCTGTAAGAATAATAGAACAATAAGAAATATGTACAAATATGTGCATCATACTACAATATATAACCACAAGCTCTATGACTAAAATCTGCCACAAAAAAAAGGTCCTATTGCCACTAGGGGTGCAGCGGTACAGGTAGCCCACGGTATGGTCTGTACTTGGTTTTTGGGCCACGGTTTCGGTTTGGTTTCGGTACGTGTTTTGTGCGTAAAGAGTGCAGTTTTTTCCCCCAAAAGATTATCTTCTTATTTTGCTTGACTTTGCACTTGACATGCTGCTGTGTTGTGCTACAGCCTATTCAAGTGCTGGAATTTGTTATGTAAGTGACAACGCCTGTACGCAACACAGGCTCCGCCTGGTGTGTTAAGTGCCATGCTGCGGGTCCCGGCCGGGCTTGGTTATAATTGTCGGTCAGGAAAATGCAGGCTGGGCCGCGCTCTTGTGTGTTCACCTGTGTCTGTGTGTGTGTGTGCCACTACTAGTAATGGAAGTTATATGATAGTAAAAATAATATAATAAAAATAGATATAAAATATGTATTGTGATACCTGAAGTTGCTTATTACTGATGCCATTTCTACTACTTGTCCTACTACAAGAGAGACCTTTGCTACCACTAATGACTGTGTTATTACTGACAGTAGAAATACTACTGCTGCTGCTCCTGCTGCTACTACTATTACTACTGTATTTGGGGCTTGCTGATATGGGGACAATCACATTTCATGCAATTTTTTACTAGATACCTTGATATCAATATTGTGACTATATTGTAGGGTTGGCTATCTGTGCTTTCACAAAATCTTTGCACAATGAAATTTTTGATAAATAATCATCAGTAATGTGGATGTAATGACTAAGGGGGTAAAGGCAAATAATAAAAAGCTAGAACAGTCTGGTTAGTTCAGAAAATGACATCACTGTACAACCTTTAAAACCAGGATGAGACATGGCTTGTGATAATACAACTCCAAAATCTAAGGCAATATCTAGTTTCATTTCAAGATATCAATATATTACTCAGCCCTACGTACTAGGGCCGTAACGGTACATGTATTTGTGTTGAACCGTTCAGTACGCAACTTTCGGTTCTGCACGACCCTGTACCAAATTATTGGGCGCAGGATATTATTTTATTTTATTTTGTTTTATTTTAATTCCGTTTTTACGAGCCGAACCATTTAAAATATCTAGTTCCCTGACGGACATAATTGAGTGATGGACCGAGTCCGACCGTAAATCTCCGCTTTCACTTTGTGCAGTGCATTCTCGCATTTTGACAACATGGCAAGTGAGCCTGACGAACCTGAAGACCCACCCGCAAACCTTAAGTCCTCCGTTTGGGAACACTTTGGTTTCAGGGTAAAATACGAAGATGGAAATAAACAAGTGGACAAGACAAAAGCTGTGTGCCGACACTGCAGAACAGTGGTCGGGTATGTACTTGGAAACACGTCTAACATGCTAACGCATCTAAAGCGACACCACCCGAGTTTGAACGTTAACCGGCACGACTAGAAAAAGCAATCTGGTGCAAACTACGATATCGTCGTTGTTTAAAAAGAAAGAGCGTTTCCCTGACCATTGCGCTAAAGAAATAACCAACGCCATTGGAGTTGAGTAAAATTGTTTAAGCTGTACTTTAGATATAAGCATGTTTTGTTTACTGCACTTTAACAAAGTGGGAAAGCTAAGTAAGTTCCTAGTAAAACTGAATCTGAGCAGGCTTTAAAGCTGACCAGCTGCACTATACTTTTTATTTTAATTGAGTAAAACTGTTTAAGCAGAAATTTATATTTATATTTTTCATTCAAAAAATGTGTTAAAAAAACAGCAGGATTTTATTTTTCACTTTTATATTTCTATTTTCATTCAATCAATGTGAAAAAGCAGGATTTTATATATATTTGTTTCATTCAAAAATTGTGTAAAAAGAGTTAACTGCTGTGGTGGTACGTTTTAATAAGGTTACCAATAAGTAAAAGATATTTAATAGTTCATTTTCATTACTGTACCGAAAAAAAACGAACCGTGACTTGTGTACCGAGGTACGTACCGAACCGAGATTTTTGTGTACCGTTACACCCCTACTACGTACTTCTCATCCCACCACAAATACTAATACTATGTTGGCAACACTATTGACAGCTATTGTTGCTGTTGGTTCCAATGCTGCCAATACAAACTTCTATGCGATTGTAGCTGCTGCAGCTACTGAGATTTCTGCTACCTCCAATAAAGTCTGAGTGATATGGCTTTAAAAAACACACACAATATTTTTAGGCTACATCGCGATACACAATATGTATCTCAATATTTTGAAATCTCCTCTTGAACCTACTGTAGACTACTAAAATACTAAATAATTAATGAACTCCAGTTACAACAAAGTTAAATAAAGTAACTATTGTAATAAAGTTAAAGAACATACAGGTAAGATCAAGTTGAATAAAGTACTGTTATAATAAAGTTAAATAACATACTGTTATAATAAAGTTACGTAACATACTCTTATAATTTTAAAAAATAAAGTAAAACCAACGGTGCTTTTATTTTGAAGCACCTGGTTAGCAGTCAGATGTTAGCAGTTAGCAGAAAGTTAAACTGTTGTCGCTGCACAAGGATTTTGTCACTGTGAGTTGGAAACACACCAACTGCTCTCCAATTTATAGCATATGCAAGTTGCAGTGGTGCTCCATGGTCACAAAATGCAACTAAATAACAGTGGTCTGCAGCCCTGCATACAAGACGCACGTTACACCTGCTCACACACTATCGCTTGGGAGAAAGTGATCTGGATGGGCGGAGGAGTGTGTGTGACAAATCTTGCTTGTGAGTCTTTTATTTATGTGAGTGTCTGTTTGAGGGAGAGAGAGAGAGAGAGAGAGAGAGAGACATAGGAGACAGCGAGAAAATGGAAACACTTTCTCATGCTTGGCTTAAAAAAAAGGTGTGACAGGTGATACTTGATGTTAGCGATATATATATATAAGTAAATTGAGTATATCGATATATCACCGACTCCTACCTCCAATACTGCCACTCGCACAGATTATGCAGTTGGCAGGATTAGTAAGCTGCAAAGACAAAACACAGTGCCACTACGCACACACAGAAATTAAAAAATCTTTTACAGGAGCAGGACAGGTTACTCCAACCTGGACTCTTCCAGGAACAATCCTAACCTTGTTGTGTAGCTTCCAGCGTCTACCCGCTCTGATTCAGCTTGTTCGTATGCTGTATGAGGCCTCTCTGTCTTATTTTTGGGACCGACTCTAATCTCTGACCATCTGCGAAGCGGTGATAGATTAGCAGTCGGCTTCGACCTGAGCCGAACAGAACAGAAACCACAGAGGATGACTGTTGAAATCTGACATTTCAAACCTGCAAGCACACACAGTCACTCAGGTAGAGTGGTGGTCACGTTGACAGCAAAGCAGAAACACACTCTTGCGTAAACACAGACTCAACTACACATAGATGTACAGTACTGACACAACACATTCATTCAGAGGAAGAAAATCACACATAAAATACAGACATATACATGGATGTATATACAACTACACACAAAAGCATTTAACACAAAAACACACACTCCCAAAGTGCACACACAGGTGCACACCCAGCCCGGGCTCCCTCCCCACACAATAGACCTTGTTATTATGGTACTGCTGAGCCAGTTTCCTTGAAGCACAGTGACAAAGTGCTTTAAGTGCTTTTAAAGGCCAGCTGACATCACACACCACCGTTATGGCTTGCTAGTTATCTTGAAAAACAATCGGCATTGTTCATGTGTGACTTTGAGAGGGATGAGAGTGCTGGTAAAAAGAGAAGGAGAGAAAGGATGCTCCATCCTTCATTTTTCATCCCGCTGTTATTATTAGACTGCTAAACTTTAGTGGAGGCTTCTCGACTGTGATTATGGGTGCAACAGCGGTGGGATAGCTATCCACATCCCATAAGGACCCATAAAGGCAGCGTGAGTCTGGCTCGAAATGCTGAATGTACAATGAAGCAGCGACATTTGTCATTTGTCATGTTCTTGACTGATGACAGCTCAGTTTTTCAGAAAAACTAGATCACGTCATAGCAACTATCATCTCAATCAGGCAACATATTTCAAGTGTGACATGTGATTGCACATCTAAGTTTTGCATTTATTGCAAAAGATGATAGCCAACGCTGCATTGTTATAACACTAAAGTGAGAGCCCTATATCATTAGGGCTATGATTGGTCGACTAGTCCATTAAACACTGCTACTACCGCTCGGCAGAACCACAAATACAAGTCAGTTTTACATTGAAATCTTTATATTACATTTTTAAACACATCAGAACGAAAGAAATTCCCCATATTACAAAATCTGCCAAATATGCAGCTAATGACATGACAGCTCACAGCTGGTGATTGTCATAGTAATGCAACACGCTTTCCGGCATGTGAGTTTCTGTGAGTACAGCAGTTATAGTGACTGTCAGAGCAGTGATGGAGAGATCTGTCACTGTAAACAGAGCTCAAAGAAATGCTGATACAACTCAGCTCTCAACATGGTCTGAGCCGACTGAACCTGTGCCTAATTTTTAGGAAATTTAGGACACGAAATGAGGCAAAAAAGTGAAAAGAACTTTGCTTATGGCTTTTCTTGAATCGAGAAACTAGCTGTCCAGCAGCAGAATGCTTCATCTGCAGAGAAAAACAATGACGCCCTATAAACTCAAGCTTTTACAACAAGGATATTAAATACTTAAGCGACTTTGAGAGGTAAATACAAAACAGAATGAAGTGAATATTTATCTGAAAATTTGCACAGTAGATAGAAGAAGGGGAGGCAATGAAACGAACACTATGAATGGGTGTCATGATTTTAAAAAAGTTTAAAAAGTGCCACTAGAAATGGCCAGAATTAAAATTATTTAGCTGAATGATCTTTTCTCTGCAAAAAAAAAGCACAGCAAGTAAACTAGTTCATTCAAAGGACACGAGGATGAAGCCCTGACTCTACTGGCCGAACTGTGAAGGACTACATACACCCTCTGGCATTGTGACAGATTCTGGTGAACGAGCTCTATAGTAGCCACTCTGTGCTGTCAAAAAGTAATACAGAAGCAGGACCGGCAGCAGTGTGCAGTCATACCTGAGCTTCAAATGGGTTAACATTTGACTTAACAGACTGAAAAGGACAGCAAACGAGACCTGCTGAAGACATAGGAGAAGAAACGCAAAGGTAAAGATGAAAGCAATCACACAGTGTGGAAGGGGAAGGAAAGGAAAGAAAAGGGAGGGGAAGTGAGGAGGTGAGAGGGGAGGAATAAGAGGAAATGAATAAGGAGAGGAGTATTTCTTTTTCTTCCTCTGGGCATCATGGCTACCTGGCTCTTCACAGTGCGTCATGGCAGATGTCGACTCACAGAGAGAGGAGGCTAATTTTAGCAGCCACATCACAGCGCAGGGACGGGCTCTAATGATTGGCTGCTTGGAAGGTCCACAGGACTCAGGGAGACGTGTGTGTGTGTTATTTGTGTGCGTGTGTGAATGTTGAGTGGGTGATTAAGAGTGAGAAAAAGACAGAGAAGGAGAGAAAGGGCTTGATGAGAGAGTGACAGAAGGAGAGAGAGGAGAGGAGAGCAGTGACTCAGTGATTTCTGCAAGAAACACAATCTCCCTGACACGCAGCGAGACAGGAATCTGGTGCTGCAATACCAACAGAATGAAGTGAATATAAGCAATTATAACATTATATAACAATTGAATCCAAGGGTAATACATCACAAACGCACACGTAGCCCTTCTGGTGTGACACATCATCTTGCGAAAAGAACATTTGCATTGTATTTATGAAGCTGAAGGAACAAAGACCTCTTCTCTTTCTCTTGCAAAAGGATGAACAAAATAAAATAACAACTGAGCAGCAACTTAAAATGACACTGGCCTTCAGCTATTACAATTACATGCATAACAAAACAGTACAGCTACAATTCAAGATTAACTAATCTGACATCAGCGCGTCTCAAAAGTAATATTTCTTTACCATTCACCAGAGGCTGTTTTTGTATTTTATGATGAAAATAATTATATTTCAACTCACACATACAAAATATTAAATCATTTAACACAAAGAGCAATTAGAAAAGTGCAATCAGTAAAGTGCAGATCTCCTCCGGGGCAGCTGTCCGAGCTGATCGCGGTCACTCTAGACAATTCTAGCAATTCCAACAGATGCGCCGCAGCATTTAAGAAGCATCCCAGAAGCTTATAAAAATATGCGCCTTGTCTATTTTTGACAGCTACAGCGCATTGCGCAGAGCAGATTGAGTTGAGTACAGATAGCCTACCATGATGAATGTGTTTATAATCACTGAAACACCGCCAGAAATATTTGATCCATCTCAACGGTTTTAGTCTGTAGGCACATCCATCCATCCATTTTCTAACCGCTCATCCTCCTGAGGGTTGCAGGGGGCTGGAGCCTATCCCAGTTGACATTGGGCGAGAGGCAGGGTACACCCTGGACAGGTCACCAGACTATCACAGGGCTGACACATAGAGACAGACAACCATTCACACTCACATTCCTACGGACAATTCAGAGTCACCAGTTAACCTGCATGTCTTTGGACTGTGGGAGGAAGCCGGAGTACCCAGAGAAAACCCACGCTGACATGGGGAGAACATGCAAACTCTGCACAGAGGGGCTCCCACACCCGGGACCGAACCAGGAACCCTCTTGCTGTGAGGCGACAGTGCTAACCACCACACCACCGTGCCATCCGGCTACAGCACAACAAAGTGAAAAATGAAACCATTTAACCACACAGCCTACTTACTTCTGACAGAAGCACAAATATCAAGAAAAAATG
Organism: Epinephelus lanceolatus; assembly: GCF_041903045.1. Classification (NCBI taxonomy): domain Eukaryota; kingdom Metazoa; phylum Chordata; class Actinopteri; order Perciformes; family Serranidae; genus Epinephelus; species Epinephelus lanceolatus. The sequence goes on along the minus strand of NC_135744.1, from coordinate 38,019,212 downwards.
ACCACATGACCACACTCACACATAACCAAATGCATGATCCCCCCCAAGGCTTATGCCTGGCGGAGATAAAAATGGAGCTGGCCTTCACATTAAAAGCAAAAACAGACAAGGACAGCAAGCTGCACAAGGAACCACTCGCACGTTACGAGGCTTTGAGTAAACCAGCATGTTAGAAAAAGTAGACCAAATTTGGAATCCCCAAGGAGCAAGATTTACATAAGCTGTTAGCGTTTTTACCAAGTTTTATCACTCAGCTTCTGAAAGGAGTCACCTCTCCTCAGCAAGGCTTCCCGCCAACCGAGAAGAGCAGCGTGAATCATACAGGTAGTGAAAGCAGAAGGGAGAGAAGCAGGAGAGAAAAGGAACAAAAGTGCAAATTCGTCTGGGGAGCATCTTTTTCCGGATGTTCCTCCAGGAGAAGCCTTTTATTTTGGATCTTAAATTTCACCTTTCTCATTTTCCCTCCTTTTTAAAGTCTGTAAAACTAAAGTGAGCAGTGAGTAAGGTGGTCTGAGACACAAATACAACGGAAAAGTAAAGACAGAGAAGATAAGCTATCTAGAAGACAAATACATGCTGAGAAATTGTCCCGTATCAGCCAAGAAACTGCCAGGAACATAATCAAGACTGGATTAGCACACAGCCCCAGGTGTTCTTACGGTAAATATCCATGACATTTTTCATAACACGCTACTATCTTTCTTGATACATTACGATAGCGGTACAACCTTTAACCAGTTCATGAAAGCATTAAAACAAGTTTCCAGGTCAAACACTTTGCACTCCAGGCAGCAGCAACCACCATACTTCTAAAACTAGTATGAGAACATATGAGCATCCAAAGTGTTAAAAAGAAAACAGTACTTCCATCCTTAAAAAGTAAGAGAGTGTTTCCTGATAAGCACATGCAGAATTATGTCCATATAAAGAGTCCACAGATACTATATCAAAAATATCACATTACACATGCAGCACAACCTATTCATGACCCAACTGGTTTTATTTATGCAAACTCTTTGACAACCCACCTGTGATTTATACAGCTGAGCCCTGACGTGCAATTCAAAAGTACTTTTGTCACCATCTATGGAGTCAGGCATAGTTCAGATGGCTTGTTCTTTGTGTGAGCGCAGCAGAACAGGCACCATGCAGGGCGAAGAGAGCACAGGCCTGAAGAAACCTTTCAGCGCGCTCGCTACACGGCTGTTTCAGCTCAGGACGGATGGGGGGGGGGCGTAAAAGCAAGAGTGAAGGGAGTCACCGGTATTATGCAGAAACATTATCTCTCACTAAACTGAATCGCTTGCATCAACAGCCTTTACCGACTCGACACTTCTCGTGTAACACATAAAGGGTTTGATACGACTGTGAAAAGGATTTCCTCTTGCTCTTTCTATAGTCCCCTCTCCCGTCTCAGATCTGAAATGTCACATCTGTAGCTATTAGCCCAACTTCGTACTGCCGAGCTCTGAAAAGGCACTCAGCCTACAATTTATGCCCCTCATTAGCGTGAGACGAGACAGTGAACAAGTCCTTTTGAGATGTCTCTGAACGCCGGCTCCTCATCACAAGCCCCTGGCCTGAATGATGCGTGGAGCGACGGCGCTCCCCTCCACGCCAAGGGCAGGCTGATTGCCAAGGCTTCACTCAAAGGTCATGCAATTAAGCTTTGTTCCCGCTTCAATAAGGATTTGACTGACTGCACTCTACCGTTTGAACAGATGTGATTTTTGGCCTCTAGCAAGCTAAAATTCCGCCCTCGGTGCAAGTATTCAAAGAAATGGAATCTTTAAAACAATAAAGGCAGATATAATCATCTGTGCAGCTTGTCCACAAATTTAAATATCAATATTCAAGACTGCAGTGGCTTAGAGGTTGAGCTGGGTTTGGAGCCAGAGGTTACTTGGAGTGGAGTTTGGTCAGAGAAAAGCTCCCTGAATGTCCTTGGGCAAGGCATTTAACCAGGAAACTGCTTCACTGGAGCTACTAAATGACCATATGTCAAAGACGGGCAGGCTGGGTAGCCTGCTTGTGCTAAACAACTTGTGCATGAATGTTAAGCAAAACGTTGCTGATAAAGAGCATGCAATTTTATCAATTACAAGAAGTTATGAAAGGTGTAAAAGGGAAAAAAACAATCAAATTCAATATAAATATTCAAGCTTTTCACACAAGAACTGGCTTAAACAAGGCATGTATCCCCCAAACTGCTCAAGTGGATCTGCTCAGTGGAGGCTACGCTTGTACTCTGCAGCTCCCAGGTGTGAATGTGTGTAAAATCATGAATATGAAGCGAGATGTTTTTGAGAGAAGAAGAGAGAGAGAGGGAAGGAGAGAGAAAGCGATCATGCTCAGAAAACCTCCCCTCAATAAATAAAGGTTAAAAAACTGGGTCACTGACAAGAAAGAGTGCAGGAGACTTAAGAGGCAGGAGCAATAAGCCAATTTCCCCCCCACGGAGTCCGATGCAAATATCATTCTTCGTATGGCGGGCTCAGGCAGACGATCTGGTAAAATGGCAACCAAAAGCTGGGGGGAGATGTGACCTAGTTTTGGAGATGTGTGGCTGGAAAAAAAAAACACAACCAAAACAACTACATGATTAATGCTGCTTCGCATGTCTGCCTCGACTGCAACTTGAGTCTGTTGTCACGCTTTTTAGCAGCCGAATTTACTAATGGGGAATAACGAAGTTGATTAAAATGGGAGCAAAGCCGTAGCTGCCTGCTCTGATGCTCAACAGGTTTACGTGACGTGCAGCTTTCACAACAAACACCAAGAACAAGCCCGAGACGGAGGATCAAAAGTCTAAATAGCATTTGACAGATCTGCAGCTTGTTTTACCCTGCATGAGTCAGATGGGTGGTATCTGTCACATAGAACAATATTTTTGTCAGTTAGTTTTTATATTTTCTGAATTGCTCTGATGCACTAAACTCCACCCATCTGGTGCTGTGTGCAGGCCAAAATAAACCCTGTGACTTGTGAATAGGAGTTGGTCCGCAGAGTCTTATAATAACAGCGACTTCTAAGCTGGCCCTTATATTAACGCCCACTGTAACGCTAAGAGGTTCTGAGTCATTTTAAGTAACAACCGCTCATCAAAAGATCTTTCTTTTGCCTTTTCAAAGAAGGAAAAATCTGCTGTCAGATACCAATCTGTGATGTTCAGTGTGTTCCAGGACCAATTTTATTTTCAACTGCGGTACTTCAGCTTTTCTCGCCCCTCAATCTGTCTCATCTGCTTCTACTACGGTTAGTGATTCAGTACATTGACAAGAATGACTGCGTAACACCCAGAAATTGAGATTTTCTTCCAGCTGAGAAAAGTGAGAGACATAACATGTCTTGTGGACAGACTGCACGCTGATCTATTGATGCTTTTCTTAGCTGTTCAGTTGTGAGTGCAACATTCTGCAAACCTCTCCTGGAGTACCCTACATCCTGCATGTTGTAGATCTCTCCCTGCGCCAACACAGCTGATTTAAATAATCAGCTTCTTATCAAGCAGCTTCAACATTTAATAATGACTTGATTGTTTATATCAGCTGCATTGGAGCAGGAGCATATCTGAAACATGCAGGGCATGGGGGACTCCAGGAGAGGTTTGGGAAATGCTTCGCAGGGAAGCCCCCCAGTGACCCCTAACGGTGACCCCCGGTGACCCCTAACAAGATAAGTGGTTACAGAAATTGAAAGTGAATTACCAGAACAGAATGAAATTTGTTCGTTACTGTCCTGTCTTGTGTTTAACTCATCTCATATTGGAAACATTTTCTCTTTCCTTATTGGCTTGTGGGAAGGTGTCAAGTATTTTCAAGCCGAAAGAGCTCAAGTCCAAGTGAAGTCATGAGTCACTTGTGCCTACAGTAAGTCCAATTCAAGCTGCAAGTCTTTTTTGATTTTGTCAAGTCAAGTGTAAGGTCATCAAATTTGTGACTTAAGTCTGACTTGAGTCCAAGTCATGAGACTCATTAAAACCTGGATGGATTTTGATAGAACAATTGCAAAATGTTTGCTGAACAGTCCGTTATCTGTGGAAATTAAACTCGAGCAAATTCAGCTCAAGTTCTAGAGGGAAAAAACCATAACAGATACAAGACAAAAACCATACAGAGCCACTTGTAAGTGATAAATATTTGAATATAGAGGAAACATGTTAGAGGGTTGTATCTTTGAGTAGAGATGTACCGATACCACTTTTTCCTTCCCGATACCGATTCCGATCCCTGAATCTTAGGTATCTGCCAATACCGAGAACCGATCTGATACCAGTGCGTAAAATAAAAATGGATGGGATATGAGTTGTTGTATGTCTCAACTCCTAAAACTCTATGTAAAATATTAAGAAACAAATACATAATAGTAGAATTAATGCCATAAAACTTTTTTTATTATATTATCCAGTGCTGACACAGATCAAGACACAGGTTAAAGTGCGGCCACACAATTTGGTAAAAAAGACATTTTAAAGGCTACAGTAGAATGCTTTTTAAACTCTGCTCCGTTTCCGTTTCGTTTGCCTGCAGCGTGCATATGCGTAATGACGTGAGGCATTACGTGGTATCGGATTGGTCATAAGCTGTACTCGCCGATACCCGACAGGGCTTGACGCTAACTTTTTTTCCCAAGGAGCCCATGTGCTCCTAAGTCCAAATTAATGAATTTGTATACAAAATGTACAGAAAGGTAAAATCATCAAGTTTTGAAAAAGTATTGCAATTTAATTTTGTCTTTAATGTTATTATCTTATATATATTATCTTTGCAATATGATTATCTTATATAATGTTATTACTATCCTAAAACATTCTCCAGGGCCTCTGAAACTCTGCAGGACTTATTCCCACCCAGCCGACAGCCTGGCTGTGGAGAACGGTCCAGGCTTCCCCGGCGGTCCGCCACTTAACCCGGTCCGTCTCCTCCATACTTTGACTTATTTCCACGCTGCCCAGCAGCGGTAGCTTGGAGAACGGTCCCTCACTGCGGGGAAAGGGGAGAGGGCCGCTTAACCCAGTCCGTCTCCTCCTCCACACTTTGACTTATTTCCACCCTGCTGACAGTGGGACTTATATTCATTGGGCCGACAGTGGCTTGGAAAACAGCCCATAACACGGGGAGAGGGAAGAGGGAAGGCTGCTGGAGTTCCTCCAACATTTGCGGTTAGATTATCATATTTTTTTATTGACAAAAATATAGGCTGCTTCGACTGATTTTTTTTATGCTCACATGTGCCCCTAAATATTTTTTACAGTTCGCACACACCTATTTTTAGTCGCAAATGTGAGTGAAACGCTCACACTGTCGAGCGCTGCCCGATACCGCATTTTAGGCAGTATCGGAGGCATTTCCAATATTGGTATCGGTACAACTCTATCTTTGAGTTAGTCTAAAAATTGTAATTGTACGTTATTTGCATGCTGGAGTGTTGTTGGACCAAGACACTATCTAATGTGGCTGAACTCGCTTTTCTATTTCAGTTCACTGCATACAAAATGACACATTTTCTGACCTTCTGTGGTAACACAAATATTGTGTTTGGATGACGCTAGTTTTAGTCGCCAGCCTTGGACAAATAATGTAACCTAAGATCACTAAAAGGAGGTGCAGTTCACTAAAGTAATAATCCTCTTAAATGTGAATACTTTCTGCTTCCTTTACTCTGAGAGCTAACTGAATATCTTTGTGGACAAAACAAGACATATGAGGACATCATCTTATCTTAGACATCTTATATCTAGCTGCAGCCCTACTGTATATGCAGGAGCAGGCTGAGCCACGTCAAACCATCATTTACAGGAGTTTGGAAACAGGAGCTGACAAAACATCATGAGCACTACTCTTATATATTTATATACCAAAAACACAAAAACTTGATGATGAGCTGCATGATGTTTCAATACCTCTCACTCCCCGACTGTCCTTGAAACTGTGGTGATGATGCTAGTAGTGTGTGTGTGTGTGTGTGTGTGTGTGTGTACAGAGGTACAGAATTGGCTGCCAAAACTTGATTTACACAAGTCCTTTAGAACAAACACCTGAGCATCAATTACGCACGCTGTAACGTCAAGGAAGCGCTAACAATGACACACACACACCTTAAACAGCATGGACACTGAAGCCTGCACAGATAAAACTTCAGAGCGACCACTTTGAAATGCAGCACAGCAAATAAATACAGAAATATCAAATGAGAAAAAAACTGTAGAGAAGCTGTTTTGTGCGACAATTAATATGCCAGTTTTATCTGAGGCTTTGTGCGGCATCTGTATCTGATGGGCACACTTTCTTTTCTCTCACAGTCTTTCGTTAAAGTTGTTTTCTTTCACTTAATCCTTTACATTACTTCTTGTGCAGTTTTTTCACAACATCTATAACATTCTATCTATCTTAATTTATTTCTCCCATGCTGTACTTGCTTTCCATCTTCATTTCTGTCCAAGTTGATTTCGCCATCCCATCACAGCCAGGTACAGTATGCAGCCCTCTGATACTCTATCCCTCACTGTGCTGCTCCTCCACACCTTCAAATCCATTATTCCCTCCAATCCCTTCTATCTCACTCTGTCATCCTACGCGACCTTTTCAACATTCATACTTCCTCAACAATGTGTTTTTGTTGTTTCAGATTTCAGCACCTAGTAGGTGAGCAACAGGAGTGATACTGACAGCTTAATACAACGGCTGGAGGCTATGTTGGCTCGTGTGTGTGTGTGTGTGTGCGCGTGCGTGCGTGCGTGTGTGCATGTGTGTGTGTGCATATGTTTATTTGCACTCATCTCCCGGCTGGTATGTGTCGACATGCAAAGCTCTCCACCATCCATCCAGGCTGTTCATCCACTCACTGAGCTTGGCACACGGAGTGGGAGAGAAACTGTAACACCAACTCTGCGCATTCCTGTAGCTGTTTGCATCTGGTTGCCATGGAGTTTCACAGCTGTTTCTACCAGACCCTAATGAGCTACAACAGCTGCTAGCCTGCTAGGACACACCACACACACACACACACACACACACACATACACACATACACATGTATACATCCACATGCTTGTATCTCTAAACATGATTACTTAACCATTAATACATGTGGACGTCCAGCAGTACTCCAGAGGATTGGAGCTTGTTATGTCTTGCGAGGATGTTGGCACGTTGGTAAGTTTACACAATAAGGGCTATCACCCCTTTGACAGTAATCAGCCTATAAAATCTGCACATCTGGATGCACATACAGCTGCCTTGGAACAGTGACTCTAAGCTTTACACACAAGTTTTTTTTACAAACACACCTGACAACGGTTCACGGAGCTCGTGAAAACCCCCAGGAAATTTTCCAATGTCCTAATTTGATTGCGATATTACCTCGACAAGTGCAAACTATAACGAAGAAAAAAATCAGGGGCTAGTCAGCGGGCACGCTGTGCAGTTGACTAGTGTGTTGAACTCTTAATTTTGTGCTTTCATAACACTTCTGCATGACTTCTCCAATGCTTACTTTCTGTGCACTCCTACAGATTAGTTAAAATAACTGATTATTACTGATTGGCATTTTTCAGCAGTAAACCCATTTACAAGGATTTATTTCTGTTGCGATTTTGTCAGATTGTCCTTTTTTTAGTGTTTCTAACTTCGTCTCCTTCATCTTTGACCACACGATTACACAAAGTACAAGCAAGAGAAGAGAGAAACAAACAGAGAAACTTCCCATCTTGGCAGGTTGGCATGGGCATAGAGGACACAGGTGGACACTCTAAATTTAGAAAATGTGCATTTGTCCTCCCCAATAAAAACATTAAAGTAGCCAAAGACTTTTATTTCTACAAAATTAAAGACATTTACACTATCAACTAATACAGAAAATGCACAAATTGGTGAATAAAAATTCATCTGAATGCAGGAAATTAAGGCGGCATTAAGATGACACAGTGTTGCAGTGGTTCGCATTGTCGCCTCACAGCAAGTACACTCACAAGTCAGTCTTTAGACGCTTTGCTTAACTGAAGACTGATGTCTTTCTCCCTGATTTTGTGTTTAGATGGGTGGATACAATTTCAGAGTTTAAAAAAACTCCCTATGTTGCAGAACCAATAGTAAATCTGCAGGGCGGTCCTTCGGTGGCTCGCTGAACTCTTGTGCTCGTAAACATAGTCCGACTGCGTTAAAAGTTTAAAACAAAGTCGCTGTAAGTCCTTCATTTCCACAATCTTGTGGACTGAGCACACGTTTGATAAAACAGAGTTAAATCTCTCGGCATCCATTTTCAAGCTCTCTGTGTGTTTGTTTCCTTGCGGACAAGAAAAGGGGGAGCGCACATTTCCGGGAGGGCGTGTCCTTTTCAAAAATGCAAGAGGCGTTGCTTTGTTGCCGGCCGTTTTCTCCGGTGTGTTAAACACACTTTAGAAAGGAGTGTCCCCAGACTATCAGAAGGCGGAGATCTCTGATTGTCTGGTGGCGAGACTACACAGCAAGAGGGTTCCTCCTCAGGGTTTGAACCCTGGAGTTTGCATATTCTCCCCATGTCAGCGTTGGTTTTCTGCGGGTACTCAGGTTTCCTCCCACAGTCCATAAGCATGCAGGTTAGATTAACTGGTGACTCTGAATTGTCCGTAGGTGTGAATGTGAGCATCAACGGTTTTCTGTCTCTATGTGTCAGCCCTGTGATAGTCTGGCGACCTGTCCAGGGTGTACCCTGCCTCTCACCCAATGTCAGCTGGGATAGGCTCCAGCGCCCCCCATGACCCCTTATATGATAAGTGGTTACAGAAAAAATGAATGCAGGAAATTAAGTGTTTGATGCTGAAAATTCTCTGGTGGAGGAAATCAAACCTACATCTTTGCAAGCTAGGTACATCTATCGTTGAATATTTTGTTTTTGAAGATGCAAAAATCACTAATTATGCTCCTATTATACTCATAATTCTCTAACTGGTTGACAGGTGCTCATTAAAATCATAAAGCAGCACATATCAAACATGGTTCCGGTCAACATATTAAGTAAAATATATATCAACCTGTATTATACCACAAAAACAATTCACGATTCAAAGAGTCAACATGTGTATTACAGATAAATGTACAACCCCCTGAACACCAACACAACAAACATATCCACTTAATGTAAATGTATCATTTTAAAGGGTTCTGGTTTACTTTAAAAGGCCCTGAAAAAGTTCTGCAGCTACCACCTCTCCTTCATACTGTCAGATTATTATGACCACAATCGCATACACACACTGCCTGCACGCTTGACTTGCACCTTCACATGCTTGAGCATAAACACACTTATTTATGCACATGTAACAATGGTGATACAGAGAGAGTTTCACACCTGCTATGCCATTATCATTTTTGGCAAACCCTATCCATACCACTTCCTTCCTCCCATGGTGCACTGTTCAGCAGCCTCTTCTACGCTGTGGTGACAGTAAAGTCAGCTCAGGTAACATTTAGCTAAGCCTGTTAGCCTCCGGAGCACTTCCCTCACTTGTGACAATACTTTTGACTGATTGAAAGCTGTAAAACAATGACATCTGATCCAACCTTTCAAGTCATCATCCTTGCACCACACCACTGAAACATGCAGGACAGACACATGCCGAGTAACTACTTTGATTTCTGCCTGGATGCTATTATGCAGCAAACAGCAAACACACAATATTATGTAAGGAATAAAGGCCACAGAGAAGTGCCGTGGTACTAAAACTTTAGGGGGGGAATGTCCCTTAAAAGTATGTTTAGTGCCTTTGCTAGGCACTTAGCACTCCACTTCCCTGCTGTGAGTGAGTTCTTGTACATAATCTCTTCATAGCTGTTGCTCTAATTGCCAGTCACAGCTTTTTGCTAAATTGCCAAGTTGTAAACTGCAAATTGCAAAGTGATTATAACAAATGTGTTGAACTTGTGATATTACCTCAGGAGCTTATAGTAGATCTATAGACCTATTTATAAAGGTTTCCTCCAGATTGTTGAGATTCGGTAAACCCACAAAAATCAGTTGGTTCATCAGTGGCCTGTATTGCATCATCTATGACAATTCACTGATTAATATTTCATGTAAAGCTCATTAAACACACTTTTAATCAGATTAGTTGTGTGGTTGTGCAGATAAAGGTGCATATCTTACTATCACAAAATCAGAGGCTCCAATCTGACCAACAACAGGTGATGCTCATTTAAGAGGCTACGCAACTTACTGTAAAACCTGAAGTTATCAAATATGAAAGCACAGCAAGGCCATTTGCTGTTATTAATGCTGTTGTTTTCAAAAGATCGTTATCTGTTTTCATCTTCTGCAGCTCTGCTCTCACTGTCTGTTGTGGTATGTAATGTAAAAAAAAAAGAAGGAGAAACCCATTGAGACGCAACATAAATAAACGGTTTCTATAACTACTGGCATCTCCATATATATTACCTGATAACTGGACTGGTTTCCAGGGCAGACAGAAAAAGATTCAAATGAATCAGTGTGAATACAGACATTCCCCTGTCCGAGCGTGTGGGACAAAATTTCAATACCACAAGCCTGGAAGAAACCCCCAGAGTGCAACGTCGCGTGTTCTTGTTTCCATCTCGATAAAGTGTGTCAAGCACCCTCTAACAAATGTGTGTATGTGTGTCCTCTGCCCGTGTTGCAGTGTTTTGACAAGTGTCACACAATCCCCTGGGGGAGAGCAGGGGGATTTCTCTGAACAAGGGAGCTCTGCTTTTGTCAGAAGGGATGAGGCCGAGAGCTGCTTAAGGAAAGAGTCCTCGCTCTGACTGTACTGGTGACTCAGTACCACTGCAGCTACATTACATGTTTTTTTTTTTTTTAAAAAGGAAGGTTTGTTATCCAAGCCAGCTGCATGAAAGCATAAAAACATTTGTTTTTTATGCTCAGACGCTGCCCCCAACCAATAACCACAAGACCAAACAGTGCTGTCTGTGTGTACAGTATGTCATGATGACTTCCTGTTTGTCTACAAAATGTTCAAAATCCTCAATCTCTGCCTTCATTTAAACTGAGATAATAACAACTGTACAGAAAAAAACGGAAGCATTTGACAGTGTCCTCCTTCCGCCAAGTAAAGCTCTCGAAACCACTTCTAAGAAAAGTCAAAACTGGAGTGAAAGACTCGCGAAGGCGCAAATAGAGACGGCTCATTTTTAGAAAACAGCTACGTTGTCATTACAAGTCCATAGTGTTTACCATTCGCCACACCTCCCTTAACCAAGAGTGAGTATCATTCCATAAACTTGTCTGCATTGTGAGCCACTGTTTAATTTTGTTCCCAGCAGGGTTTGCACCGATGAGAATTTCTCACTGCTTCAAAAATATCACCCTCTTTTGACCTTGCTGTGACTTTTTGTTGATCATTTTAAAAAGCATTTAGTTTCAGTGATGCCCGGCTGCCACCATCAACAAACAAAATTTACGTCCAATCCTCAAACACTTGCCAGAAACTCCATAAACCCAGCCAATATACTCCATACCAAGTTCCAACTCACACTAGCATTTGTGTTAAAAAACTGCAAGATGTGCCATGTATTTCAATGAAACCTGCATAACGAATTGATGACTGTGTGTGTGTGTGTGTGTGTGTGAGTAAAAACGCTGCAAATCAGTCCATCAGCACAGATCTGACAAAGCACTGATAAGCATCATCAGCTAACAACAATGAAACTTGGACGTCTATTCCTGCTCATGAGCTAGTTCTACACTAAATGCCACATGTAAATGTGACATTTGGTGTTGGTTGTTGCTCCTCTGATTTATATTAGCCTGATTGATCTACTGCTTAGATACACAGAAAGACTCTACATCCTTTTAATTAGTGAGGTCAAAAAGAAAAACAGTCGACATCACACTCAGGTTTTGGAAAAAAAAAAAAAGAAGCTGAGACTACTCGATCTTTAAAAGCTGCTGTGGTTTCCAGAGTGTCTGTTTTCTGTTTGTGTTACGGCTGCTGCCCATTGTCTGTAAAGTAATAAAAGTAGCTCAGTCCGTGGGGACTTGGCTTGGGAACTGGAGGATCCCTGCTGCAGATTCCTGACTGGAAGCTGAAGAGATGTCAGTTTGCCTTGTGGGCACTGCTGCAGCAAGGCACTGGATCCCCCACCCTCCATAATATGGGTGACCCTGCACTATCTGAATATGTATGTGTGTAAAGGAGGGCTATGCGAAAAGTAAGTGCCAGAAACTGCCTTGTGTAAAAGTCCCTGTGTGTTGAGGCGTTTAGATGCAGATGCACTTGGCTGGTGAGCAAAGAAAGTGTCACACACTTAGGAGTTGACTTCATTACAAGTGAAAATTAGGGAACTTGACCTCCAACATTGCTTCAGCTTAAGTAATGTTCGTAAAAGACACATGTCATTTAATCAGGGTCATGACCTTTGACCTGTAAAACATACAAGTGTTTGCCATTGCCTCAGGACACTGACAGCACTTAGCAGCACCTTGTGCTTGAAGTGCTGACATGCAACCAGTTGTTTTTGAAGGACGTCACTTGAGCTGAGAGAATTCTTCGTCACTACATTATAAACCCAAAAGAAGAAGAGTCTCTTCAGAGATATGAGCAGTTGACCAATCAACATACAAATGGATTAAGAGCATTCACTACACATGTAGTCGAATGGTTTCTTGGCTTAGTTTAGTAAAGTGTGCTTCAAATGAGCTCGGTCTTACTGTACGATGTGTCACCCAGCACGTCTAATGGAGAGTTAAATCGTACAAGAAGAACTAAGGCCACACAGTTTTGAACAGTCTGTCCTCAAAGGCTCTCATGGTGCTGCACGCAGTTGTCTGCAGTGCTGCCAACTTGGCGACTTTCTTGTTACATTTAGCAACTTTTCAACTTTTTTCAAGAAGCAACTAGCGACTAGCAGACCATCAGGGAGAGGAGAAAAACATACTATATTGTAATTCATTCCAATGCATGCTGCTCAGGGTAATCACAGTCAACGGCTCCACCACCATCACTACAGGGTCTGTCCTCTTGCGCCGTTCAGTAGGTGTGGGACAGAATGGGCAGGAGGAGAGAGACGCTTTGTTGAGGATTTTTCTGTTGAATCTATTTCAGCGAGGTTTTAATGCTGAAATGACATCGGCTGTATGAAAATGACGTCATCTGGCAACTTTTGGTGACTTTTGGAGCTAATGCTAGCTGCTGTTGTTGGAAAAGAGTTGGCAAAGTAGTTATGTGAAGAAAGAAAAAAGAAAGCTTGAGAGAGCAGCTAGTGTATTTGTTGTATGATGATTGGCTTCCAGGATAAGGCATGGTAAATGTACTGCAGATAAACACTCTTGCCTTAGATAAAGAACAGACGACAAATGACATAATGAGTCACACCGTTATATCAGCAGTAATTTAATAACATTGCCATTCCATATATAATTCTTGAATTGAATTTCTGTACAGTATGTGCGCCAGCTGGAATACCAGCGGCATGTCATTCCTTTCCACGACTGAGGGGCACAAACAGCAAAACAGGGACAACACATCAACAAATAAAAAGGAATCAACAAGTAATGTAAGAGAGCCCCGAAGAAGTGCAAGTCGCTAAAAACTAGACGCCGAGAACAGTACGATGTGTCAATATCTCCCCAGCAGCTCCAGGACAAATGCCAACACACTTTTCATACTCAACAAGTTAAGCTTTTCTGACATCAGCTTAGATGCACATTCTTGACTTCAAAACTTTGCGCTGAACCTTTGACAGATGTCACCCGCCCCTTTCTCTTTGCTCAACCTTTCCTGTCACTCACTGCTACCAAAAAAGCAGGAAAACGACAGCAAAACATCATCCTTTTTACGAAAGAGCAGCGTGCCCTGCAGCAAGGCGAGAAGGCAGCGTTATGAAAGGGAACGTGGCCCCTGGCTCTTCAGCTGAGGCCCGGGTCAGAGCAGAGAGCTACAGTAGTAATTACTGAGAGACTGATTGCTGACAGGACCTTCCAACAGCCTGTGGTTAACTGGATGGAGCTGAGGGGGAGGAAGCTTCAAATGCACAGGCATGACAGATGCTCTGCTGATGACTTGTACTTCAGGGTGGTTTGGGGGCATGCATGCCATTTTGCTCTATTCATCCTCCTTTCAAAAGTTGCAAAAAAGAAACATTTGTGCTCTTAAACTTTAGGCGGTTTTTCACATTTTTTGGAAGACAGATTTGGAGGCGAGAGCAAATTACCCTCTAAAATTCATTTTGTAAAAGATCTTTGTTTTAAATGCTCCATCGAACATCTTCAGCATTTGAGAAGTGCCATCACAGGCTGTTACCTCCTCTCCTTTATTCAGAAAAAATCTCGTTGCTAATTTTTAAGAGTAGATGTAATTTGCTCCAAATGGTAGATAGTTATTTCTGGAATGAAACTCTTCAAACAGCAAGTTCTCCTTAAACAGATTTGAACCCACTTCACTGACAGTGGGAGGAATGTGTGATTGTGGCAGGCAAAGCACCGCCACAGCTGGTTCAGTGCACCATTTTCAAACTGGATTATGCCAGTTTCCTCCTCAGGGTGGTCATTTGAGAGCCCTTGGGATCGTTTGTCGTGACCATATGGATGTAACAACCTGGTATTTTAGCCAACCAGTCTGTGCCATCCATGCGCCTGGTTGATTTAGCTGTGGTGACGGAGATGGCTGTATTTACATTGGCTACAAGTGTTTGCTCCAGTTAAGAACTGATATATAGCTGCAGTGGCTGGATCAAGGCTTTCGCTACCTTAAATCTAAGTAGGATGAATGGTGCACAGCAGGGATACTAAACATGCTTTGACTGGGGGCCACTTTTATTTACATTTATCAGTCTATATAATAAAAAAAATGCCTGTTTTCAACTTTGCCATGTTTGGTGTCCTCACCTGTCTTGGCTAAGAGGTAAATCCAGTCGCAGAAGTCCTGCACAGATCAGGTGTATGCAGGGGCGTTCATAAGACAGTCAGGGCTTAGACCTCCACTGGGAAGTCAAGGGTATCCTCCCCTGGCACTTTTATTTGGATAAACAAGCTGTATTTTGGTGCTTGTTATACACCTCTGCACCCTATTTACAATCCACGTACCAAAAAAATCCCAGTGTGAATCAGAGTATTTTCACTGTGGTTGGTGGGCCACCCAGCACCCTATGTTGGGCCAGATTTGGCCCACGGGCCAGAAGTTGAGTATCACTGGTGTACGGCATGGTACTTTTGCCACAAATGGTCTCTGTTGATCTAATTTGCCCCTTGAGTAACTTCATTTTGTCCCATATATTTATGTATTCTTTGACAGGAGAATGAGCTTGCGTTTGCATAAGTTGTGGTTTGCAGGGTTTTGTAGCTCAGCATTACAACAATCAGCTCTCAGTAACAACTCTGCCACCTGAGCTTGTCCAGAAACCATACACAGCCCCGACTTAAGGGCTTACATTAGCTACTGGGTCATAAAAGCTGCAGATCATGTCAGTGTTCAGCAGCCCCAACAACCAGACATAATATTGGAATCTGACCATTTACGACAATTCAGCAAAGCCACAACAAATAACAGACAGCAACTGAAGTGGAGCAACACTGTGAGCGTGTAATGGCCAAAACAGAGTCTGTGTTTCATTAAACACATATTTTTTGTACTGTATATGTCTGAGTCACTGAAGCTAACTGCCACATTTATTTACCTCTGATGGTTTCTTGTGCTGGTGGCGGACCCATGTGCTGCTGGTGCCCGTGTTCTTGGATGACCTGGACCACGACGTCACCTGACCTGTGGAAATAAAAAAAAAGATGACCATGATCAGTGTGTCAGACTTTCAAATATATTTTTCATATAAAACTCCATGAGAGTGCTTTAGAGTAACTGGTTATCATTAAAACGGATTATATACTGTAATTTATTTACAGTTATATTTTATGGACAACTTGGATGCAAACATTTGAAATACTGTATATAACATATATTCATACTTGAAAGTGGAAAGGCTGTACTCCCTCTTTCACTATCTATCATTCATTTTCCATAACCTCTTATCCTCTTGAGGGTCGCAGGGGGGCTGGAGCCTATCCCAGCTGACAGTGGGTGAGAGGCAGGGTACACCCTGGACAGGTCGCCAGACTATCACAGGGCTGACACGTAGAGACAGACAACCATTCACACTCACATTCACACCTACGGCCAATTTAGAGTCACCAATTAACCTGCATGTCTTTGGACTGTGGGAGGAAGCCGGAGCACCTGGAGAAAACCCACGCTGACATGGGGAGAACATGAAGACTCCACACGGAAGGGCTCCCCGCCCTGGGTTCAAACCAGAGTCCTGCACTAGGTTGGGTACCCGCGGGTAAAAAAACATTTTTTCCCAGGTTCGGATCTGGGTAGAAAAAATAACATGCGGGTCGGATCTAGTTCGGTAAACTACAGATAACTATCTTGGTCATTATTTACTCTCTGAGGATCGCCTCCGCTATTTCGCAACGGTCATTGGTTCAGCTGTTTACACGCGTTTCACCATCTAATAACACAATTTGTGATTGGACGACAGAATCAACATGGCTGCCACCATCTAACAAGCGCCGCTTTCAAAAGAGTAAATATTTATTTAGGTATTTGAGAAATAAGTGGATAAAACGTACAACTATCACTTTATAATGTTTCTGATGGATTAATTCTCACCTCGATGGATTCTAAAAACACGTGACGGCTTGTAACTGCTGAACGTCGCTCTGGACAGAAAGTAAGTCTATTATTACACATATAAAGTTTAAAAGCATTAAACGTAACAAACGAGTGCTTTTACACTCGTATGGGAGAAGAACACAGAGGGTTGATGATGGAGCTGAAGTCAGGTTTTTATTGTGAGAGCTGCTTCATTCAGGTCGTTGTTTACTCACTGGCACCTTAACTGTGGCGATATGCTGTTCAATATTCAGCCAATATGACCCAAAATGATTACTTTAAATCCGGATTACGGGTCGGGCTGCGGGTCGTGTTTCAACGGGTCGGACTGGGTTGCGGTACTAATTGGCCTGATGCGCGGGTTTGCGGTTCGGGTGCGGGTTTGTACGTCGCCGGGTCAGGTCGAGGCAGATCTTGAAAACTGGACCCGTGCAGGACTCTGGTTCAAACCAGGATCCCCCTTGCTGTGAGGTGACAATGCTTACCACAGCACCACCCTCTTTCACCATGCTCATCCTCAAGCTGCTAAAACACATGTTAAACTTGAATAGAAAGGCTAAAAAAAAATTACACATCTATATTTCTGTTCTTGCTCTTTTAAAGTCTCTTACCATGCTGTTTGTGCTCGTCCTCTGTTTACCTGATTGTTTCTCCTTTTTGTTTTATGCCTTTTTGTTTAAGAAGTCTTTTGTGTCTCTTGATTTTCAGTATAATGGTACTTCTATTGTTTACTCTTTGTGTTCAATTGCATTTAAGCATCATTTCCACCATTGTTGATTGAATTCCATCCTTTGCTTGTGCATATCTATTCCCTGTGTTGTATATTTTTCTTGTGCCAAATAAAGGAAACTAGAATTACCACCTTGCAATTATATGCCTCCGCAAACCAGTTAAGTTGCACTTACAGTTTACACCCATGTCTGTGAAAACACGGATGCTTTACTCACATCTTCCCCCCGGCAGCACAGAAGATCTATACGATCAGCACAGTTTCAAAGTGAGCACCCAAGATTGTATCACCAATTCAGTACCTGACCATGTTTCCCCTTCTGTTCCTGAGATACGATTTTGAGTATCAAATGAAAAGCGTTATGATGTCACAGTGAAATTGACCTTTGAAGATTTGGATATAAAATGTCTTCACATCAACATTAGATCATTTTAGACATTTGTGTGAAATGTTGTTGTAATTAGCACATGAATTCTTAGGTAATGCCAGAAACATGTTTTGTGAAGTCACAGTAACCTTGACCTGTGACCACCAAATTCTAATCAGTTCATTGTTGAGTACAAGTGAACGTTCGTGCCAAATTTGAGGCAACTCCCTGCAGGCCTTTTTGAGATATTGCGTTCACAAGAATGACACAGACACAAGGTCACAGTGACCTTGACCTTTGATTACCAAATTCTAATTAGTTCATTGCTGACTCCAAGTGGACATTTGTGTCAAATCTGAAAAATAAAATCCCTCAAAGTGTTCTTGAGATATCCCGTTCCAAAAAAATGAGACAGACAAGGTCACAGTGACCATGACCTTTGAACACCAAAATCTATTATTGAGTCCAAGTGGATGTTTGTGCCAAATTAGAGGAAATTCCCTCAAGGTGTTCTTCAGATATCATGTTCATGAGAATGGGATGGACTGACGGACCGACAACCCAAAAACATAATGTATGGCTGGCATGAAGGCATAAAAAAGTGTTCTTTTAAGGACCACAGGAGAAAACATGAACATTTTTCTAGTAGACAAATTAGCACAGCTTGTGACACAGTTAAGACAAAGTATTTGCTCATCTGGAGCAGAACATCAGACAAATCTGCGTTTGATTTGTCAAGAATGTGCATCCACAAGTGTAAATGTTGATTTGAAGTGGGAGAAAATGAAGAACAGGTCTCTGGCTGTAGATCAGACTTCATGTTCACAGCGTGCGTTTAAATTCACTCCAAAGGAACTTTATTGTCCCAATGGAGAAATTTGTTTTGCACAGAGGGTTTACAATAAAAACACTGTAACATCAGCCATCATGGGCCAGCAGGGAATCAGTTACTTACTAGAGAGCAAAAAGCTACTCATCAATGTAAAAAATGTTCTTAAATGAGCAGTGATGGAGTTCACTGGCTTTGCAATTTACTCTGATGGAGGCGATTCAAACGCCGCAGAGAAGCACTAAAAGAAAAACAGCCAAACAAAAACCTTGTCCGTGACTTTTCCGACGCCCGTGGCACTACCACTGAGTCAGGCCTTTAATTGAAGCAGACTGATGATGATCTATTAAGAGGTTTAATAAGTAATGACAGTATAAATAGCATCTTGTTAAGCAGTTAGTCCACTGTGGTCCTTTACAACCTCATTAATACACAACTTAATGGCAATTAACCAGACGCTGGAGCCAATATCCCACCCACCGCTTCAATCAGCAGCCCTGTGTGTGTTTTCCTGCGTGTCCATGTATGTGAACAGAAGGGCACGTGTGTAATTTCATTTATGCCGTTATTCTAGATTTTTTTAAAATCACAAAACTACTGCAGCAGATACAGCCGAAAGCTTATTTTCATCTGTGCACCGCAAAGGAGGCTGTCATTAAAAATTGCATCACATTGGCAATTAAATTACATCACACCGGCATAATGGAAAACAGAAATTTGCCAAAACTGTGTAATATAGCACATTGTGACTGTGACTGTGTGTGTATGTGTCTGTGTGTGTGCAACCGCCCACTCAACATATTTCTCTCACCACCACAGCAGTGCTGCCACCATGCTAATTTTACTTGTGACGTCTAAACAACTAACAGCGCCGAGGGCAGAGCTGCTGTCAGGCTTGTCTTCAAAATTACAGACTCCTGCCTTCTGCACACACACACATATAATTCACACATAAACATATACACTGTATATATAGAGCTGCTAACACTTCCATGTATTTGCTCATAGTCACAGGATCACACACACTTTGCTTTGCATTGACTCAGTGTCTCAGTCTCTCGCAGCTGGTTTTATGTACTCACTGTTGCACACACTCGTCTACACACTAAGACACTTTCACTGCCACAGCATGACAGGAAATATGGAGTGAGTTGACAGCCATGAGTGGGTTTAATCAAGTGATTTCAAATTGATCCCCCCACTCAGCTGTTCTGAGTGGTGGTGTCAAAGTAAAACCACCCAAGCTGCAACCTCCAGAACTGAAAAATGGAGCTAACGCAGAAGTGTCTAAAACTGCAGTTCCTCAAATGGCCACTTGAGGCTGGCTCCTCATGGTAAAATGCCCAACTTTACAGCAGAAATAAACATGTTCACAGCCTGGTACGAAAAACTGTTTTGGTCTCTATAGCTAATTTCCCTCTTCGTGTCAACTGTACGGGGGTTGAATTTTTAGATAACTCACTCGTTCACATTTTTTTAAGGCTTGAAGTTATACATAATTAAGGGCGTGTTCACTTTGAGTGACAGGCTGTTTGCAAGGGGTCACCACAGTCTACAAGTCAGATCCACCCCTCGCTCTTCCACAGCTCCAACCTCTCATCCAAATACTGGTTGTCACCTTTGGCTCCAAAAATCCAAGATGGCGACGGCGAAAATGTCAAACTCGAGGTTTCAAAACAGAAGCCCACAAACCAATGGGTGACTTCACATTGGCTACGTCCGTTATTTATAAATTCTATGGTGCCACCTAGCAGACTGTGGTAGGACACAATGTGTGCATTTGTGACAGGGTTGGGGGACTGGACGAATATGTCAACTGTTGGCAACTGGCTGAGTATTGTCGGTTAGTACTTTGGGGCAATTTTTTCATTTTATTTTGCTACTATCTGCATCCGAAAAACAAGTGAGAGCCACAGCAGGCAGAGCAACAACAGAGAGAGACAGTGGGGAAAAGTCTGTTTTGTTTGTCTGACATTGTTGCACCTCTAAAATAAATATAACTTCACGTTGTGTCAATCAAGTTTGCACACTGACGCCGGAATTCCACTGGATGCGTGTCTGTTGCGGAACGGCTGCGCTGGTTATCCGCTGCGTGTCAACGGGGTGAAATGACGTCTGAAAACCTCTGACCTGTTGACTTCAGGCCTGCCTCCACCCATTATGACGTTTTCAAGGTGTAGTGCAGGAAAATATATGATCCCCCGTGAACACTGTATTTTATTTTGAAAATTAACCAGATGTTTCATTTTGTTTCTGTGCATGACTTCCTGCCCCACACGATCTGCTCTGCGCTGAATTGCTGCATTGTGCTCCGGTGTTTGGCAAAAATAGAAGTCCTGCGTATCTGTTGCGGAGGGCTCCGGAGCGCCGCAGCTGTGACGGAGACAGAGGAACGGGACACACATAATCATTTCATAATTCAGATAGCTACTTTCAACAGGTCAGATAGTAATATTCAGGTGGATGGTGATGAAGAGGAATAGGATGTGGACCGCACACAGAATGTGGAGCTAGGACCGCCCCTTCATGTAGCTGCAGTGGCAAATGAAAGACAGGGAGGGAGTGATGACAGCCAACGGAGAGAGGCAAAGGCAGAAATGTGTCTTCGTTTTGTCACGAATTGCGAATTTTCACAACAAAAATAACAATAAAACGTATCAGAATCAGTGTGCAAGGTAACGTTTTTTTCGTATGACGGTTTAAAAAAACACAACCAAAGAAAAACGGACTCAGCGTGCAAAGGCCTTAACTCTAAGGCCTCTAACTCTAACTAAATTAAGGGTCTATTTCGATCAAACCAGAGTAAGTGATTGTTGGAACAGTGGAGAGATCAACCAGGATGATTTTGGTGAGTTTGGATGAAGTGCATTTTACCATAAATTACCAGGACACTAAGCTAGTCTTAGTTTGGTAAAGAGAAAAACTTGAATTCAGTGTGCCCTATGGTTGTATTTCTCTGTTTAATTAAGAAAATATGTGTAAGAATATTTCGTTTCTTGACATTTTGTGAGTTTATTTTCTATTATTTAGACTAAAAAATCTAAGTGAGCCTGCGGAACATGGAGAACTCTACCAGCTGAATTACAAGGAAGGGTTAGGATGGCGGCACACACCTGCCCAAACACATCAGCAGTTGCTGGGTTTTCGGCTGGTGGCAGCTGGTTGAAAAATTTCAACATATCACCCAACCCTAAAGTGGGGCAAAAAGACCCTACTTTGTACAGAACAAACTCAGCAAACCACAAAAAAACACTGACACAGTAAAAGTGTTGTGGTGGCATTTCAAACAGGTGTGTCTATGTGTGCATCTGTTGTACGAGTGTGTGCTCATTGTATTAATATTTTAACACATCTCAATTTCTAAGACACCTGAACATCTGTGGGAGATTTTAGAGCGACGTGTCTGACAGCAGTGCTCTCTACACCTCCATCATCGAAACACCAAAGAGACTCGGAGAATCGCTGCCAAGAAGCAATGAAGCTGTTGTGGCGGCTCGAGGTGGAACAACACCTCACTTAGACACATTATGTTGCTTCTTTTCATTTGTCACAGATCTGTATATGTGTTCAGAATATATTCAGTGGGAGTGTGTGCCAGTCTGCTGGACATTTCGAGTGTACTCATGCATCTGCACTCCACTTGAGAGAGAGAGAGAGTGTGTGTGTGTGTGTGTGTGTGTGTGTGTGTGTGTGTGTGTGTGTTACAGGTTACATCCACACACCCCACCAGGCAGCTGCACCACATCATCACTGTGTGGCCAGATAACCAAACGGGCCGCAGCGCAGTAGGAGGTTACCATCATGGCCGTGTGTTAATTAAAAGCCCCGCTTGGTGCACGGCAGGCAAAATTATCATGGGCATCCTTCAATTAGAAACCTGATAACCTTCAGTCAACAGATGCAGCTGGAGCCCACACTGCACTGGCCGGGGGAAGCTAACAGCTAACGGCTAATTATAAAGCAGCAGTGAGTGCAGCCTTCAGCGCAGGGTGGCTCAGTCAGGTCTGAAAAACAGCCCGTTAAACCTGCTGTAAAATCATTTATACATGCAGACCTGTGACCACATGACAGTTAAACCTGTGCGAGGTCATTCCAATCTCTGGCTGCGGTTTTTCGAGTGTGAGTCACTACATCACCCAGAATTCATCTCCATAGATCTGAATTTTAAATTAGCTAAAAAGCTGTTTTAATGCAGAGGGTTAAGACATTCCTCATCCTGTGAGCCCACAGCTTTATTTAGAGAACTTATTTAACTTCCAAAAGCAACTTCCGTGTCTGAACTTGGACTGTTACTGGCAAACGAACTCTTTCTATTCTTAAAGAACCAGTGTTTTTTTCTATTAAAAGTCTATTACACTGAAATAGGCAATTTGATTTTGTGTTGATTCCAGATAAAGAATATCCCAAATGAAGATATGTTATTCTGAAATACATGAACATGTGACAAAAGACAATTGTGAGTACTTTTAATCATTTGTCAGTTTGGGCATCTTGTTGAGGAACTTCGAGAGTGACTAGAGTGTGCAACAGTAGTAAAAACACCTCTTCTTTACTTGACGTGACACGGACGAGGGAACATCAGATTGTTTCCCAATGAAGATGTCCTAACCTGACTGTGCATCAGTGAACAGGCTAAGCAACATGTTGCTTGCTTGAAAAACTGCTCGCCCTGGCTCTTCTTTCACAAAGCTTCGCACACCTCCAACCAATTTTCAGAGTAACAGCAAGCCCTTGCTTAGGCTTGCTCAGGGCTCAATGGGCTCCCTGGATGTTGTTGTCACTTGTAGTATATCTGGACACTTTTTTGCACTCTATCCGCCAGAGTTCACTCGCTCACTGTATGTTAGGAAGAGGTGTAATGGACCATTTCAGTGGAATTGCATTGCTAGGCAACAGCATGGGTTCATGTTTATGTTTTGTCAGCTGACTGCATGTTTATACAACAGTTAGTTCCGGCCCTGCAATCTGATTGGTCAAGAGACAGTAAAACTGTGACGATATTGGAGTACAACATCACGGTTATTTCACTGTGTATGTATCACTCCGCCTCACAGCTGATTGCAATCAACAATCAAATCAAAACTGACGGTTAGTGTCAGTTAGGTCAGCAGTTGCATCCCTGGAAAAGTATTTAAACAAACTTCCACCAGATACAAATGCCCTTGATCTGAAGCCCAGGATGACAGCAGCTCACACAGACAATATCTGGTACACTAAAGCTCCGCTGGGAATAAACTCACTCGCACAGATGCTGCCGAAGATGTGTAAAGAGGCGGGGACAAGAGCTATCTACACCAATCACAGCCTCAGGACGACTGCCATACAGAAGCTGTCAGATGCGGGTCTTGAAGCTAGGGAGATCATGACAGTGAGTGGGCACAGGTATGATGTTGTTTTAACATAGCCTATGTGTAAAGTTAGTCTTCTTATTAGGAGTCGGACCCTAAAATATACCTTTTGTCTTGCAGGTCTGAGAGCTTGTTAAAAAGCTACTTGAAGCTATCCATGGAGAGCAGGAAACGATGGAGCAACATACTGTCAGATCAGAAGGCAGAGTCGGCTGTGCCTGTGAAGCGACAGTCCACCATGCAGCAGCCGGAGACTTATTTCACCAGCTGCACAATTAATGGAAATGTGCAGATAAATGCGTATAAAGAGTAAGTGCCTGGCGCACCATGTCTGCGTTACATAGCAATGGTGACAGCAGAGTCCTGAGGGAACTATTTTTGTTGGCAGAAGACGGCCGAGTGCCGAAGACAGTCACAGCCGTGACGATATACGAGTATAACATCACGAGCTTGAGTGTGATATTGCTTAAATATACACTGCAAAACATTCCAACAGGATGTACAAAAGGACCCAACATCTAAGATCCTCATCAGCGGGGTTTTCAGGTAGACACAACACAAAAAGTTAGAAAGTGAGTCGTACTCTTGCACTAAACATGTTGTTTTCTAGTTCATTTATGTATCTATTTTTCTGTGTATGCTCGGCTGACAGTGTCAGAGAAATGGCCAAACAAATATATTTGCTCGTTATTGTAAAATGCACACCACAAAAAGCCAAGAATTAGTCATGTTGAACTGCCAAAAGCCAAGACGAATGACATTTGAAATTAAATTAAAATCGCTCGCTGTCTTCAGTGACTAAATCTTCCTGCTTGGTGGACAGTTATCAGTTGTGAGAGCCAAGTGTGCTTGTGTAACACTGTACCGCTCTTCAAAGACTGTTTATTATCAAACCATTTTCCAGCAGAGGCTGCCAGTGTCGGTGATGTGTTAGACGGGCCAGATGTTCCCATCATCATGCAGTGTACGTCTTCTGTCTGTCTGTCTCACAGACTGCGTATAAAGACATGTACAGTCCATTAGACACAAATCTTTCTATACAGTCGGCTTTAATCTTCAGTCTATGGTGTGTCTAAGTGGGTATTTGAGTCAATGTCATGACTCTGGGTCCCTCTATCAAATACATCCATCACTTAATATCTGTTTATTAGTCAGCATAAGAACTACATGTTGCACATGCTTAACATGACCTCCAAGGCACATGAGGCCAGATGTACTAATAAAATGCACACCACAAATGTTAAATGTTGTGCATTAAGCATCTGATTTACTAATACAGCATATCATTAAGATGCATGCACACAGGACAGACGAGGTGCAGATCGCCTGTCGGATTCGTCTGCGATCACCAAGCTCAGAAAATAATATGACGTAGTGTAATCTTGCAAAACATTAATTCCACTGCAGTGCAACTCCACCCGAGTAAAAATATCACTCATAAAATGATCATTTTAAAAACATTATTAATTATGTAAGAGTCAAACAAGTAATGCAGTAAGCAACCGGTTCGAGAAGCAGCTGATGTCTCACTAGAATACTGAGGTAAGTGCAGAGTGAAAATTCAAGTTTAGTGAACACAAACCACAATTCCTTGCTTCCTGTTTGTTTGCTGTTACAAATAATCTGATTTCATGCTCGCTGATGATTACTGTTTTCTGAGGAAATGTTTATAGTCATATGTGGGCCTATATTTGTATTTATTTATCCTTATATAGCCGACTAGGGCTCACTCAGGTCCCATTTATACGACAACGAGAAAGTCGACCATCACAACAACAATGGCAGACTCCCAAGCTCTGCTTGTGCTGCTCACCCTATTTAATTTATCAACGATTCCCCATCATAGTGTAGATTCACTGTAGCAACTCCACCTCGTCATCCGTCCAGACAAACGTTTGTACGGTTGCCATTTTGTTTGTTTATACATCGCCGCACTGTAGAAGGAAGCGTAAGCGTCATACCGCCAACTACTGGCCTAGCATGCATACTGCAGCGTTTTTGGTCATTTTTGCGGATCCATGTGCACGGCGATTGTTATCAAAACACTGTCGTCTACACACGGAACTTTTTTCAAAGCGAAAATGAGAAACAATTCTGTTTTTAGTGGATCACTCTCATGTAAACATGGCCTCACTCGGTGTCTGGTGTAGTGTAGATTTCTGTTAAATAGAGTTTTTTTCCCCACTATAATCTTTCTTGTGGCTCGTAAATCTCATCTACACTGTCTTCCTACATGCTTTTTTTTTAGAGGCAAGGAATATTTCAAAATCTTTCATATTTTTTTTTCTCTTAACAGCGGCCCTCATACTTCACCATGCTTAACAGCTGCTTGGGCTGCCTAATCATATCTCTATTGTAGGTGTGTTTAAGAAAAGGAAGTCTTAATGAGCAGAGGAGGGACGACAGCAAGACAGGAGGTAAGTCTATATGGAGAGTGAATACGAGAAATACCCTGCGGGAGTTGACTAAAAACCAGCCAGCTTACTGTACAACAGCAGCACAGGAACTCACTTTTCTGACACTTCCAGGTTTCTTACTCCCTCTTACACATACACACATACACACACACACACACGTTGCCTCCCCTTCCCTGAATCTCCCTCTCCAACTTACTGTCGGTGGTGTCGGAGTCGTTGCTGCTCGTGGAGTATTTTCTCCTCTTCTTTTCGCTCTCCATCTGTCAGGATGGCAAGGACGGGGGGGAGGAAGGGGGGGGGGGCAAGAGAGAGAAAAATGACGAGTGAGAAGATGTTCACCATGAAAACACAAGTGTTAATGAAATAATGCGCTGATGGCACCAATCTGTCAAAGCCTCCAGCCGGCAGCCTGCCAGAATAAACTGACTTGATCACCGTTACACATTAGCACTTCGGACTTGCCGGGAACTTCACAATGATACAGTTGTTCTGTTTCTTCACATACAGTGGGAGTCCTTGTTCATGTCGGCTGTGATTTCATCTGGCATTAGTGCTGCATTCACTGGGAGCTATTGTACAAGTCCCCGTTTTATGCATCTGCATTAATACACTAAGTACTTCTTTCTTAAGACCCCTTCCAGGGAAAATCCAGTTTTTAGCCTTGTAAACATGTCCATATGGTGATTTCTATATGCTACAAGACATATAATGAACAAAATAAGCAGTCAATGCCATGGCTGAGCATTTTGCCCTTAGAACTGCAGTGTACCAATGACAGTCTCAAGAACAGGGATTCAGACTCCCACGGTTTCTAATGTCACCAACCGAAGGAAGAAATCTTCTCAACTTGCAAGGTGGGGCTTCCAGTAACGCCACAACAAAACAAGGATAATATACATATACATATACATATACAGTATACAATATACATATCGTATTTTGCCAGTAAAGCTTCACTTTCAGTTCAGCTTCTCAGAGCTGGTGATCGGGAACAAGGTTTATCTGGCATTACCAACACATTATTAGCTGTTTGATACCGTATTCAAGTTAAAGGCTCATGTTATCTATTAAAGGTGGGGGAAAAAATCAATTCAAATTAGCATCACAGGTTTATTTTTTGATTGTTTGTTTTTACAATTTACAATTTTTTCTCTATTTTTTATGCCCGAATCAATATAAATGAAATGCAGAGGTGGAAAGAAGTTGCTGCTTTTTGTGTGGTAATTTGGGACTAACATGACCTCATATCTGTTACAAGAAAATAAGCTGAAGCGAGAACTCAGAAAACGCAAACTCTCTACAAACTTTCTGCTGCTGCCATTGCACAGGTTAGATTCAGCACAGTGTGACCCCCAGCGCTGGAGTTTGCGCTGGCTGAACTCAAGTTACTACAGTTGCTACTGAGGGTCTGTCTGCAGAGCCAACTATGTCATCGCACAGAAGGAAGCATCTATTCATGGATGTGAATGCAACATTTAAATATTAATGTTCAGCTAAGCTGTAATGTTAGCTAGCTCAGTGGTAATCGGGGAACCAGCAGTAGATGCACACTTCTGCAGGGTGATATGGTTGGCGGTTGTAGTTTGGTAGAAAGAAAATAGTTCCCATGTGAAATTGCTCACAGCTTGGTCTGTGGATTATCTCAGGCAAATGAGTCGTTATTTCTGAAAAGACATGTTGAGTTTTGTCAAATGTAGTTTTTGGTGTCGTCTAGTTTCATTATATTCAAGATAAGGCAGATATTTCTATGGTCGATATCTCTGACACACAGCAACTTACACCAAAATAGTCTAAACTGATAAATAGCACTACAGGTTAGAGGAAAAATATGTATTTAGATTTTAGGAACTGGTGAACTGGTCCTTTAACACAACAGAAATACAGAAGACATATGAAGTTAAGACGTCTCTATGGAAAAAAGCAAAAACCTCGTTTCTTGCATTTGTGGACCTTTTTGGAGTCTACACACTTAAATAAACTTCAATTACACCCATTTTTTCAAGAGTGACAACAAGTGTATTCAATCCACAATTTTCTGACCCTTGATTTTGCTGAAGTATGAGTCTCTCCTCAGAGGTGCAGAGGAACATGTGAGATGTAGCAATGAGGGAATGTCTATAGGACATCTACTGTATCTAGCAGATAGACACTGGAAATCTGAGTCAATTTTCTGTCAAGGCAGCAGAGGGAGAGAAGATGAAAGAGATGTTTAGACTAGACAAATAAAGGAGATGTAACAGGCAAAGAGCTATCCAAGAAAGAGTCAGAGAGACAAAGGAGGAACGTCAGAGAACGAGGACGGAGTGTGTCAGAGGGAAAATATGTCAGATATATATCAGACAAAACTGTCGGTAAAAACTTTAGGAGATGTATGAAATCTGACTATTGAGTTGTAAAGAAATATGTTTTAAAAACATTTATTTGTCAAAAGAAAGCTAAAATAGCACTTTTTTTTCCCAACAACCATCTGCTTGCCTTCTCTTTCATTTTTTGGTCAGAACATATACAGACAGGTGCCAAATTACAGGGATAAATCTGAGTAAATAAGTGGTGAAACATATCAAAATGGTCCAAGGGCTCACTGATTGGTTTAATGAGCATGAAAATAATGTAAATGATACGCTACAACCTTCACAGTCACCAGATCTTCACCCAGCGGAACAACAATGGGTTGGCCTGTGGTGGATCACCACCTCATTGAGACATTTTATGTCAACTTGTCCTCTAATTTGTCACCTATCTCGCTTTGCTGTCATCAAGTATTCATGTTTGAATTTGAGTCTAGCTGGGCCACAAAAGATGACTGTAACTATATAGTCATATTTTGCGACCATGGAGCACCAGTTTAACTTGCAAATACTATTAATACATAAAGTTGAGAGCTGTTAGTTTGTTTCCAGCTCGTGCTCACGTTT
Organism: Epinephelus lanceolatus; assembly: GCF_041903045.1. Classification (NCBI taxonomy): domain Eukaryota; kingdom Metazoa; phylum Chordata; class Actinopteri; order Perciformes; family Serranidae; genus Epinephelus; species Epinephelus lanceolatus. Next base: position 37,989,985 of record NC_135744.1, on the reverse strand, counting down.
ACAGGTGCAGTGACAACAGTTTAACTTTATGCTAACTGCTAACCTCTGACTGTTAACCAGAAGCTCATGGCACCATAACCCCTGTCCTGCAAAACCTTCACTGGCTCCCTGTCCCGTACAGAATCAATTTCAAGATCCTCCTCCTCACCCACAAAGCCCTCCACAGCCAGGCCCCCTCCTACCTCACGGACATGCTCCACCACCACACTCCCTCCTGCAACCTTCGATCATCCGACAAAAACCTCCTCTCACCCCCACACAGGACCAAGCACAGAACCTGGGGCGACAGAGCCTTCTCCATAGCCACCCCCTCCCTCTGGAACACCCTCCCTATACACATCCGTGACTGTCCAAATTCATCCACCTTCAAATCACTCCTCAAAACCCACATTTTCAAATCCGCTTTTAACCTTTAACATTAGCTTTTCGTTCTCGGTTCCTCATGTGCCCTCCTTTTTTTTGCACTATGCTTTTGCACCTTGTTGTTTTATATTGTCCTTGTCTTCTGTTTATGTCTTTGCACTTACATGTATGTACTTCTTTTCTTTGGTTTTAAATGTAAAGCGTCTTTGAGAGCTGTAAAAGCACTGTATAAATAAAATGTATTATCATTATTATTATTATTAAAAACATCAACACTTCTGGCCCGAGCCGAGCAGGTTGCTTCAAAATAAAAGCACCACTGGTTCCGCTTTGATTTATTTAATTACAACAATACTTTAACTTTATCATAACAGTACTTTAATGAACTTTATTATAACTGTTCTTTAGTTAACTTTATTGTAACTTTAATTCTTTTCATAATTTTAGTAGTCAACAGTGCTTCAGAGGAGATTTCAAAATATTGCGATATATATTGCATATCGCGATACAGCCTAAACATATCACAATATTAACTTTAAGCCATATTGCCCAGTATAGGTATATATGATATTGTAATTGTTCTGTAGATTCAATTAAAAATGGTTTAAAATAAACCTACCTTGGACCGTACCATGCTTAATCACATTTGCTTATTTTCTTCTTTTATTTATCTTCCATACAAACAAAAAACAACAACTGCCACACGAGACAACACTGAGTTTAAACAAAAGACTTCAAACAGTAAAACTAAAATTCCTTCAAAATGAAAGTTTTAAGGCCCAGACACACAAAACAATCATCACAGAACCATTGGCAATGATAGCTTTTGCGCTGCCTCACGTCACCTATGTCTCCACAAAAAAGTTGCATTTGAACCCAACGCAAAGACTATAGCTAACAGCCAACTAGCACATACATTCTGCACCTGCATGAGAGGAAATAACACTCCATAGCAGCAGCCAGCTGTAGCCTGTATTCATCATTCGAAAAGGGAAACTGAAGGACCGACAGGATGAATTCAAAACACCAGTTAGCCATATAGCACATTAACAACACAACCTTATGTTTAGAGTACAAAGCATATTTACTATGTGCTGGTGTACAATAACACAAACTATTCCGAACCATTTCTGCTACAGAGCTCGGTATCTGACGCCTAATTTCATCTTGTATAACAAGTTTGTTTTGATCTCACACACTCTTTACTTAAGTTTTTTACTTTACTCACTTTATATTCTTCTCGTGCACTGACCTGAACTGCCAATCAGAGTGATTTCACTCACCAATGGGCTCCGCCGGCTCCAGCGCCAATTCAAAATGCTAAATTTACCAAAAAACAGGCGACAAGGACCGACTACAGTGCCAACAGAGGGACACACCACAAAAACTGGGGGGACAGATGCTCACCGACGGACTGACATTGACCTATGGCCGACTGATGGATTGGTGTGTCAGGGCCCTGAAGGTCACTTTCCTCCTCTATGTCTGCCCAAATCACATTACCTTGCAAGATCATGCTAGAATCACAAGATCACACCAGACTCCAGCCCTGATTTGCTACATGGCCTGCCCTGAATAGGTCCTGCTGTATAAACGGTTTCAGAAAATCTTTACCAGTGGACACATTTCTACCGTTGCACAGTATATACCGCCCAAAATAACTGAGAAATACCCAATGGGCACCTTGTTGATACAATGCCATATTATCATTCAAGAATAAATAAATCATACTTGCACAAGCTTAGGAGTTTATTTTAAAAGTGACCCTGACAAGGATTAAAGTGAAAAGGAAAAATACACATCAAAAAGAATTCAGCCTGGAGATATTTTTAATCTCTTACCCTGGTCGCTTGACGGTCAAAGAGGAAAATATATAGAGTTTCACAAAGAGGACAAAAAAAGGAGGGCATGGGTCAAGAGAGTCTGAAAGAGAGAAAAGTGAAGCAAAAGGGAGGGGTATATCGAGTGAAGAAGTCAAAAGGAGGTTTTAGCGTACGACTAGACTGAGGCAGGAAGGCCAAAAGAGGAGGAGGTGGGTTACAACCTTCAGCGTGGGGAACGGAGATTTATGTGGCCGTAAAACTGGGCTATTCCCTCTTATATGGGGCTCTTCCTGTACCCCGGCCTCCCCGCCTGCCCTGCACACACTTAACTACTCTGACATTTATGCTGACAGAAAAACACAGCGCTTCTTTGCTGCCTCTGACTATTTCCATTCCCAAGTCCTGTCATCTTTACCCTTTCCCTCTTTCTCCCTTTCCGCCCCCCTTCCCATCTTCCTCTACTTACAAAAACAGAAACACAGGGAGTCTGTAGACTAAGGTTAAGTACATTATTGGCTTCTACAGCCTCCCTCTCACTTCTCTCTCCGTCTTCCCACCTCTTCCCCCATCTGTCTAGCTCTACCTCGTCTTCCTGCCTTTGAGGAGAGTGGTTAAGTACATCATTGACTTCCTCCAGCTACGTCTGTCTGACTTCAAGTCTGCACGCTTGGATCCATCTCAGGGTTTCCCTTCGCCTATTAAACTCTCAGGCGACCCACTTAAACCGCACTCAGGGTACCAAAGTTGTTGTTTTTTTTTTTGAAGCAGCCAAGTCAGTTTTTTTTTCCTGACCACCCAAAGGAAAATGTGAACACAAAGAAAAGATGTGACATAAAATAGTTGTGAGGATCTATTTGTTGCGCCGGCCTTCTAAATGAGTCACTTTACAAGTTGTTTGAAGCATTTACAAGACAACAGGGTATGCTGTGGCGGAAACGGCAACGGGCTTAACCAAACATGGAGGATTAACTGCATGAGACTTTCAAATTTCACTGACCAAAAAAGAACATTTTTGGCCAGAAATATTTACTCAGGTGTCTCCCACATATTTGGTCGCTATACCTGTGGCTACAGCTGTAGAGGGCTATTTTTCATGATTAGTTTAACTGAGCACAGCTCCGTTCATCCATCAACATGATGGCTTTGATTTGTTGCGTTACATATAAGAAACTCCTTCACTGTTTTCAATGGAAAGGTCGGGGTTATGAAAAGCATTCATCATGAGATGGGAGGCATTTTAATGCTTTCAAAATGCAAAAAAGCATTTTAGTTTGTGAGACAAGAGAAGATCCACTAGTAATTTTAGCTACGCAAGTCCCACTGTTGCTCCTAGGGTAAAACTTGTCTCTTTTCTCCAATTACCCATCAACGCAGCAACCTGGGTTCAATTCCCAGCTGCAGTGCTTCCAGCTTGGCGAGGAAACTCCATCAAATACTTCTGACAGAGCTTGAGGGTGGGAAACCTGTAGACTTGTAGTGCTGGCTCCCAGAAGATGTAATAGATCAACAGTCGGGGAAGTGCAATGGGCCTTTTTGACATGTCACAGTAGGAAACACACGGATGTAAATAATACAGTTTCCTAAATCTCCACATACTAATTTATTATGCGTGCAGGTTTGGCAAGGAAACGTGCAAACAGAGCTTTCAAGCTCTGGACTCTAAAGCCAAGTTCAGACCAACGATTCGTGACGAGATTAAACCGTTTTAGAATATTGAAGAGAAAAGTTGCAGCGGTGTGAAGTGACCATTTGAGCTCGACTCTAGTCGGCTGATGGTGTCACCTACAACTCCACTGGTCAAATCACTGGGGGCTGGTTTTGGAACGTAAAGCACATCACCTGTTTCAATAGCCAATCTGCTTGTAGTAAAGTCCGCTGGTCGAGTCAAAATGACCGCAGATGGCGTGTCCGCATGCTGCAGCAGATGCGCCATCCCCGCCGAGCCCTCTGTTTCTGTCCTCACAGTATGCCGGTGTTGGACGGTGGGTCGCTGCTGCTCGCTGTATGCCTCCTCACACACACACATTCTCATTGACTGATTAATTGGTGCTGATTATTTATATTATTGTGGCGTATTTATTACGAATACAGACCATCTCACGCTTGTTTTGTCACCATTTCATCACTACTACAAATCCAACTGTAGCCACTATCCCACTATCACTATGATCATTCATATTTCAAGAAGCTACAAATTATATTCAGCCACAAAGTAAGCCTGAAAAGCTGGAAATCAGAACAGAAGTACAGAAAGTTGTTGCATAGAGCTGATACACCATCTTATCAAGTTGCATTGGTGTGAACTGGCAGGTTTTAGAATGTTGCAGAACAGGGCATTGCAAGCAGTAGCCTGTTTCCAATTGTCTTATCACAAATCTTTGGTCTGAACTGGACTGAAGGACCCCGACACACCCAGTCAATGGTCAACTGTTGGTGAACACCCTGGTTTTTGCTGTGTGTCCCGCACTGTTGGCATTAGTCAGCCCTTGGTGCCTGGAAATTTGCTCATTGGCTAACTAGCATATTGAATTCTTCCTGTCGGTCCTCCATCCTCTGTCTTTGAATGATGAATAGAGACTTGCTGCCGCTATTTTCACATATTTTGCAGGTGCAGGACATTTGTGTTAGTTGGTGGTTGGCTGTAGTCTTTGCACTGTATTGAAGTGAAACTTGTTCTTTGATGTCGGTATGGTGTCTGAGCTTTAAGGTTGGCAGATCTGTCCATCATATACTACTACAGTTTGCTTCTGACATCTAAATAACTGAGGTTATGATGTTCTTGAGTTGAATGAAAAGCTATTCAGTGTGTCAGGTTTTCATGTTTATATTCATGACTGGCAAGGCCTCACATTAGCTGCCGCTTGAAAACGGCATAATATTTGTTTTATGCACTGTAGACACTTTTTTAAATGCCAATTATTTCACAACAGGTTTTGCATTTAACAGATGGTTGACACTTGAGTTTCAAATAAAACTTCTACTCAGTCAACCAGTCTCTTGTCTTCACAAAGGAGGGGAAAGTTTTCACACTGAGATATCAGTGCGCTTGTGGCTAGCTGCTGACATTTGGTTTTCATTTGGTTTGCTGACAATGCTAACCAGCCGTTGCTTGGTTAAGTGCGAAAACTTATTCCCTGTTGTGTGAAGACAGCCTTCAGTGATTCTCCCTATAATTTAGGCTTTTTAAAATTCTTTGCTTTACAGCAGCAGTTGGAGAATAATTTAGATTTTGGTTCCACGTCTCTCCCAGTTTTGGTTCTTCTTTCTGTGTTTTAACTGTTTTGGGGTATGACTCTGATGATAAAAGCATGACTTCCAAGCAGAAGCCAAACACCTGCGTGATTGTATGCCTACTCAGGAGAGTTGATTGGTCTGAATTATAATGATTTTCTCTCAGTGCTGCACTGTTTCTTTTGCAATGCTGCCTCTTTTCTCACCATACTGACCAGGGTGAAAAACCATCACCAGCAGCCACTTAGATGAATTCTGGCTGCTAAAGTTGTTTAGTCTACTCTACCAGCAGCTTTTACAACAAAAAAAAAGGCTTATGTACACTATTTTACTTTGCAATCGTAAAATTAGCACAAATACTTCTATTTTTATTACATTTATTGGCTTTATTGCCTTTTATTTGATCTATGCCGATTAACTGATGCAACATATCCATTTCATGCATTTATTGGCTTCTGGTATCTTTAGTGACCAGATAAGGGGTTCAGTGTCTGTGTCACATGTAGCTGTCATAGAGGCTGAACCTGTGATTGTAAGCCGACAGAACAGTCTCTTTAACCTCTTGTCCTGGTGGCAGCCCGGTATTTCTCAATGCGTATGTAAAGGGGGGAACCGCTGGCCCGTTAAGTGAAAGAACTGACGGTAATTGGAACTGTCACTGTATCTCCTTAAAACCCCCCTCCCTTCATTTTTTGGAGCAGGATCGCCCAAAGCACGAGGCAGACTAACAGCCCTGCAACTGCCAAGAAAAGTCTCCAAGTTCATTTTCTCCCTCACTCAGCCCCCTTCTTCTTTCCCTCCACCTGATATCCTTCTTTTTCCTTCCACACTATCTCTCATCCTTAGTTTCCATGTCTACTGTATGTCTCTCCATCTCTTTTTCTCTCATGCAGTATAGACAACCCTGTCTCAATCAGTCCAGTGAACCAGAGCCCAGACTGTAGATTGAGATATTTCTTGTTCTCTGGAGAGATGGGGAGTGGATGAAGGAAAAAAGGGGAGATGGGAAAGACTCACAAATGTACAACTTCATCTCAATCAGTCCAGTGAACCAGACTCCAGGTCTGCACTGGGTTACTTCCTGAACACGAAAGCAAAAGACAGAGACAAAAAGAAAACACAAGGACAGAGAGAGAGCGAGAGAGAAACAGTCTGTGACTGTCTGCTGTCTTGCCAAACAGCTATAACAGATGGTACAGGAATTGCATGCTTCTATCTCTGGAGCCAGAATTCAAATGCTTTAACTCACATCTTTTTATAATTGTACCATTTTTAATTTGACTTTTGACTTTGTGTCTTGCCAAGACTGCTGACTGAAATAGCAAAGCTACTTAAAACCACTTTTTTTTTCATTTGTTGTTCAAACTGCTCAGTGTCAGGAAGGTCGTTCCTGAAAAAAAAAAATCCTCTGTTGCATAAGAGATATCTGCTGGCTTAATTCAAAAAGATGTATCCATAAGGACAACAGCTACAATGACTATTTAAGTAACAGGCTTCAATCGCACCACTGTTAACTGTGCAGATACAGCAAAGCATTATGTTTAACAGGAGGTCCTACTGTACATGAAATGTTTGTATGGTTGTTTCCTCTCCAACATGATCACCTGTGATCACTGGCATCAACTTCCAAAAGAAAGTTTAACTGTCACTGCCCACATACTTCCAAGCATCCTTTAGCTTGATACAGACATATCTACTACATGACACTAGGGGGCAGAGTCAAGCATTTCTGACAACAACAAAGACGGCAGAGAAGGTTGTGATAATGTACCTTTTAATGGAGGCAGCATTGTAGACAGTGATGACTATATGTCCATTAAATACAATGGATCGATTTATCAATTAAATAATCAACCAGCCAGTGCCATTGAAACAAAGTGAAAACATCGATTTTTATCATCATCTTTAGGATACGCTTTTATTTTGAAAATCTGTATCACCGTCAAACAGCAGCAGGCAGATGGCAAGAAGCCAAGAGAAAGACGATGAGGATAACGTTATTTACTCGGGAATAAATCACAGTGTGGAAATAATTTTGTAGACAGTTGACAGAGCTGTTACGAGATAAAACTCAACGTAACGTTACCTGCCTGGACGGCATCTCCCTCTGCTAACTTCTCACTACAGTACATTAGCTGCTCAGTTTTAACAATGTTCGGCTGAAAAATCGTGCATGCAGGCTGAAATTTAACGTGCTGTTTTGTCAGGAGACGCAGTGAGTTAAACCAACAGTGAGTAAGAAAAATAATAACGCTGCATGTAATCTGTTAAACTATGAGTAGAGGAAAAAAAGTCCGCTAGTCGCTAGGCTTATTTAAGCAATGTAAACATGCATAAGCTAATAATGGTTACAGTTGTGTTTTGCTCAAACTATGCTATACTGCAGCAACAATATCCAGTTGTATTGCTTTGTTCCATTTCATCCGTATCCTTGAGCTTTCAGAAGACGTGCAAAAAAACGTACAATATGAACATTTCCATGTACGTATCTAACATTAAGCAAAAATTATCCTTTATAATATGCGGAAATAAAATACTATTGTAGTACTTCTACTCATACAAATCCAATATATAAACACACAGCAAACTTTTTTTTTGCACATACTGCAATGACTTTTTTCCACAGCCTCTATTCAATACTACAAAAAAAGAAAACAAAACAACAGAAATTCTCAGCTATGTCCAGAGGGGAAAATCGTATTGCATCATTATATAGTAAGGTTCTCTATGTGCTGTAGGTCTTTTGTTTGTAGGGAGTGTGTGGCAAGAGACTGGACATATTTGGACAGGTCTGGCTTATTATAAGATACTCGCGCAACAAATCCTGGAGCCCAGGATAGTGAATGATATGAGTTGCCCCACTCCGAGATGACCCCACAAGAGTGTTTGATATTTTGTTTTGTGATCCACTTTTTACCCATAAAATAAAAGCTGAACTGCCTCACGAGAAGAACAGGTTGGCCAGAGCCGAAAGAGGTTTACCAGCTCAGACTACTATCACGTTGATGACGCAAAGTGCAGTCCTGTTGCATCTACAGGTAAGTCTAACGTGTTCCCCCCTCTGGTCAGAGAAACAGAACGCACACACGAAGGACAAACAGGAGCTATAAACACAGAGGATCGGGGTCTCGGGTTGTATGCCACATTTCTAAAAAGTCCCACAGCAGCCTAATGTAGTGTTTCCATTGAGTGTGGTTATATATATTTTTGTCTTATATGGTTTCTTCACCATTCTGTTATGTTGCGTCATTATTCTGCATTACACTGCAAAATATTTGACAGTCAATTATTTATATTCACCGATTCTATTTCTTGTTTTTAAGCATTTGCTGTTTCTGTAAGTCTTCCATGATGATAAACTAAGTATGTTTGGGTTATGGACTGTTGCTCAGACAAAAGCAATCTGAAGAGCTGACAAATTGTGTTCTTAGAGGAAAACCAAACAATTAAATAATTAATGTGGAAAGGAAAGGTATATTTTTCAATAATGAAAACAGCTGTATACATAATCACACTGTATAAATAAATCATTGCTGTGTAACAGTGCAGTTTTCTAAACTGCCTTGTCATAGCATTGGTTTTTGTTGCATCATGATCCCATACTGTACCAGCACTGTCTAAACCTGCACTTTGTCAGAGTTGAAGCAGGACAATAGCTGGAGGCAACCAGCTGTCAGAGTCAATCAAACCATGTTGTACAAGGGAGACAAGACTATCAAACAGAGAGAAATACAACCGCATTGTGAAATAATGTGGTTTTGGTTTGGCTGAACATTTCTGACAAATAAAAAATAGGTCTCCTGGCTAAACGAAGGAGGTAATGACGTTTGGAAAGGAGCAGAGAGGAAGGAGAGGTTCAGCAATCAATACAGGAGTGAGGAGACAGATCAGTCAAAAGGGGGAAAAAGAATGATATCCCAAAAGATGGGGGAAGACAGAAAGATGAGAATCAGACTGAAAAACAATCGTATAAAATGTTAAGAAAGATTAACAAATCAAAGACAGACTGCAGGAGGGATGCAAAGCTACAGAGGCAGAAAGAAAATCTCTGCTCATCACCACATAAAGACAAAAACACATTTCAACACAGAAATGTACAGGGTGTATAAATAACCACACACTGGAAATGAGAAGATATATGCAGAACACACTAAAAACATGATCCACCTTGAACTTAAAGCCCCCTACATCCTGTCCTAATCACCATGCTATATTAAACCAAACTAGCTTTGCTAATGAGCTCATTAATTTAAATAATAAACTAATGGTGTGAATATGAAGTGTGTGTCTCGGAGCAACTGGAAGAAACAGTTTCAACAAAATTAGTTTTTCCTTGTTAATATGCAAATTGAATACAGGGAACCTGTAGTGCAAGTATAAAGTTTGTCCAGTGTCACGTGCTGTATTGTTCTTGAGGATGTGCAAACACACAGACAGGCAGACGCCACCATGGGGACACATTGTCTCCTGCCCAGTGTGATTGCAGTGGCGGGGTATAAAAATAGAAGAACCACGCATGCAGACATATACAATTTGTATGTCTTACATACATCGGCGAATGTACAAGCACATTAAAACACACATCATGTAACAGTTGGCGTGCTATCCACTGCCCTGCGGCCAAAGCTATGTTACATTAAAGAGCTATGTGACTGGGTTGTGGCCTCCTTTTCATGCATGGCTCACATCAGCCAGGGGGCAATGAATGGCAGCCAGACAATGCACAGTGTACACACACACCCACACACACTCACATGTACAAACAAAACAGAGGAAATGGCCAACAGCGTGGCTAACAACTGAACCAGCAGGATTTGGTGTGATTGATCCAATGGTAATCATCAGTCTGCTGAGAGTGAAGAAGTAAACATCACCTAAGAGCGCTACACTTCTCAGTGTTTAAAGACCACTCTACTTGTAATGCAGATTAATCCAGATTAGTTAAATGTAATCTAGTCAAGTCTAGATTACTCAAGCAGAGTCCATTAGTGTTTACTTTTAAAGGCCCTGCACACCCACACAGTTGTTTTCAATTAGTCTGGCTGATTATACATAAAGAACAGTTAAAACAGGATGTGAGGTAAATTGCCCTAATGAGTGCAACAAAACTAACAGGAGAGTATGGGAGTTATAAATCAAGCCCAGTGTGTACACACCCACAAAGTCTTGAAAAGAGGCAGCAACATAAGTGAAACACCTGTGTTGGTGGACTATGGCTGTGTCAGAGTTTTAATCATTTGGATAACTTCTAATAATTTGGATTGTCAATAGTGTCAGGCACATGTGAAAATTTCTGTCAAATCAACCCGTAGCCAGGCCATGACATGTCCAAACCCAAACAGAGACAATCAGACTGATCCGTGATTTCATTTTACTTAAAGAGCAACTTTGGTATTTTTCAACCTGGAACCTATTTTCCCATGTTTTGTGTCTAAGTGACTGATGGAGACGACAAATTTGAAATTAGTCCAGTATTAAGTGAGACTGATGCAGCCAGCAGCAGAGATGTCTCAAGCAAGACTTAAGTAGCAAATTGTAGGATGGAGTTGATACTTGCTTTATTTATTTATTTGTTAACCAGCTCAGTGGCCTAGCGGTAGGGTGTCCGCCCTGAGACTGGGAGGTCGTGGGTTCTATCTCCTAACTTTAACTTTATTAACACTGATAAAAGACTTGACCTCGGGGCATCGGTGGGTTAGTGGATAGAGCAGGCGCCCCATGTACAAGGCTGTTGCCAACTCCAGCCTGTGGCCCTTTGCTGCATGTCATTCCCTCTCTCTCTCCCCCTTTTCACACTTGACTTTCCTATAAATTAAAGGCAAAACTGCCCAAAAAAATATCTTAAAAAAAAAAAAAAAAAGACTTGACTTCAACTTGGTATTTATGACCTGAAACTTGACTTGGACTTGAGGCATATGACTCAAAAAGGCTTGGCTTTTTTAAATTAAATAATTGCATTTGTCAAGATATTGAGGAGTTAGGCTGTTTTTGAACCTATCAGGACACGGCACACCAGCAGAGGCCAACAAACAGGGCAGTAACCTTGACCTTTGACCCCCAAATTCTAATAAATTCAATGCTGAATCCAAGTAGATGTTTGCGCCTAATCTAAAGAAATGTACTCAAGGCATTCTTGAAATATTGCGTTGACAAGAATGAGAAAGATGAGGTCACAGTGACCTTGACCTTTGACCACCAAAATGTTATCACTTCATTGGTGAGTCCAAATGGATGTTTGTGCCAAATTAGGAGAAATTCTCTTGAATTTTAAGATATCACCTTTGTGAGAATGGGATACATACAGATGAACAGACAGACTGACGGATGGATGGACAGACAACCAGAAAACATAATGCTCTCGCTGGCGCAGAGGCATAAAAAGGAAAGTTTGCTGACACCCCCTCTCGGTTAAACCGGGCTCAAACATGTCCTCCTGGGTTTAGACAGCTACCTCCCGCTTTGATTTGAATTCCATCAGCTAGTGTGAATCACATTTTCTGTGCATAGTTTAGTGTCAGTCCAAAACATTTACAATAAGACAAACAGTGAAAAGGTTGACTAATGCATGCTGGGAAAGCCGAAAACACCTGGGGAGCTAATTAATTGGCTGACTATGACACTGCCGAGAGCACCATGTCTGACTGAGCGTTTAAAGGGGCCAGATCTCTAAAATGTGCGACAGAACGGGTCTGAATAAAAAACACAGCCGTATCTGGACACCTAACTGCAGGTGGGAGAGAAAACCATGTGTCAGCTATTTTACCAGTTCACAGAATCCGTAACACACTCTTGTGCTATTAAAGTAGGGTAAGCTTCAGCACAGAAACCCAGTTTGGATGCTCGAGGAAAAAGTCGGGTGAAAGCAGCCGTTACTGCTCAAAGACTAATAGTGTATGCTTGATAAATGACTGTTTGAGGGTGTGCTCACACTCACAGCGTGTTCATAGCAGCTTATTCACACTCTGGAGCATTTCTTCCTTTTAGTATTGCTCATTTGGGCAGGTGAGAACAATGCCAGTAAAGCTGAGGCAACCTGCACTCAGTAATCCAAGTTGTCTGTGATGTGATTAAAATGGTATATAACATAATCCAGTCCTCTGATAAACCCTCTAGTCTCACTGAATGGCAGGTCAAACTTCATTAAACTGGACAAGCCAAAGCCTCACTTGACTTGTGTTTAATCAGCCTTGATTTGCTCCTAACTAGGCACTGAAAATAAAGGTGTAGCCTTAATTTTAGCTACTGAAATCTTGCACTGTTGTCTCAGTGCAACATAGTCAAGGTGGATCTCAGTGAATGCTAGCACAGGCTTCAAACTTTACTACTTAAACAATTTGGACATAGAGAAATTTCAGACCTTGGAAGTGTCAGCGATATACCAATTTTTATTAATTAGATTTAGGGCCGTAACAGTATGGACGTTTTCTTACCACAGTGAAAAGCAGCACATCCGCAATTCAGGGTTCCCTTTCTCCTGGTCATCATCACAACCCTACTTAAATTTCTAATTTACTAATAAATAACAAGATACAAAGATGTCAGCTAATGTTTAGACCCCATGTATGCATTCTGAAGAGCTCCATGATGAACACTTGTGATCACAGTGTACAGCAGAGTGAGGAACAGATTCAACACTTCAGCTTTATTGTTACAGCCATTGAAGCTTCATCTGTGTTATTATCATGAGAGCAGGTGCCACTGCAGATGAATATGAGAAAAAAAGTGTCGCTGTTTGGTTTTAGGACATCCTGGCAGCAGCATACGCTCTACCTAAGGCAAGAATAAATGTACTGAACAGTTTAGTTCTCCGGTCACATCATACCTGTCAGTTAAACTGGGACTGATTTAAGATTTTCTCTCAATTGAATTACTTTCCACTTAATCCACTGATTGTCTGATCTTTATGCCGAACCCAAAATATACCCCTGAGAAAGCAGCGAAAGCTCACATTATAGAATCTGGAGCCAGCTCATGTTTGGTGGTTTTGCTTTATAAATTATCACAATTGTGAGCAATTAATAGCCTGCTGATTGACTAATGGATTCAGCACTAAACTGGCAGCAGATTTAACTATCACAGTTCTATCGATCAGCACTCGAGTGCAGTGAAACAGACTTATATTTGTACAAACATGCCAACGATGATTCAAGTTAACAATCTGGTCTCTTCTGAATGAAAAAGGACGAGGCGTTTGCTTGACTTTCTGTCTGTCTGTCTTCAAGCCTCCAAATCCGTCTGACTGGCTGTGTCCCATTTGTCATTCTGTCCATCCGTCTGTCTGCCTGTAAGCTTGCCATCTGTCTCTCTGTCTGTCTGACTGCTTGACTCTTTGCCTCTCTGCCCGTCTACCCATTTGCCTGCCATCTGTTTGTCTGTCTGCAACTATGTCACCCCTCTGCTTGGCTGCCTGTCTGTCCGTCTGTCTGGCCTCTCCCTCCGTCAGCCTTGTAGATGACAGTGCATTTACTTCAGCAGAAACACTGTTGTGGTTTTTCAGCACTTTGCAGCACTTAAGGTCAGCACACTACAATGGTTGCCATGATGATGATGTATTATTAAGAGACTGTAGCTGCAGAGACCCAGCGGGCAACACACACACACACACACACACACACACACACACACACACTAACACATATATACACACAGACGCAGTGCTCTCTCGAGATGAGTAGGTAGTCTGGCTGTCAGGACATTAAGTGACTGCTGGAACATCTGGACAGACACACACACACACACACACACAGATAGAGACATAGATAAAGATACACATTTTTTTGTGTATAAAGCATTTAAAATGATATCACTAGTGCAGATGATGACAGCGCTCTGCAGCTGCAATGCATGTTTACATACACACAATCAACAATAACTATCTGCGGAAGTCAAACTGTTTGCCAAACAGGGCGCACACACACACACACACACACACACACACACACACACACACACACACACACACACTGCCCAGTACTCAGAGCTCCTTGAGGAGCCAGAGGTCAGTCAGTTTGATAAAGAATCCTTGCATATAAATTGCTTCATAACAAGCCATCTCTCTGAGGCAGTGCTGCATCTGTGTATGTGTGTGTGTGCACGTGTGCCTGTGTGTGTCTCCTTTAGGGATGCCAGTTTCAGTTAATTTTGCTTTCTATAGCCCGACACCCATTAACTGGCAACTAACTCATTAATTTTTTAGGGGGGAAGGGCCAAGGCTAACAGTAGCTCACCAGCGGAGACCGGAGGGTGGGCAGTAAGCATTATGCTTCTGCACGTTAATGCTGCTAGCAGCCCATCTGTCTCAGCACAATTCGCCTATAGACCAAAATTCGTAACTGGTCAAAAATATTCTTGGCGATTAACTGATTAATGGTTAGCCAAAGTTACCCTTGGCCACTCTGCACTGTGCACCAGCTGGGTCCAGTTGGGTGGAAGCTAACAAGCAATGCCACAACCGATTAACAGTTCACAGTTGATATTACTAGTCTCTTTTCTCTGTGATCCTGATGTTGTGTGTGTGTGTGTGTGTGTGTGTGTGTGTGTGTGTGTGTGTGTGTGTGTGTGTGTATGTTGACTGAACAGAGTAAAAACTGCCTGGGGAACAAAACCTCCATAAAAATGCCTTTGACAAAAAACCAAACCAGGGAGAAGCAGAGCTGCTCTCCCTTCACTACTTTCTTTCTTGCTGTATTGCCATCACTCACTTTTCCACCTTCAACCTCGCACTGCCTCCCTTATCATCTCTTTCCATCACCATATCTCTCCTTTCCTGCTACTTTCTACATCCTGCAGTCATCTATCTGTCCATCATTTCTGCCTCTCCCTCTCTCACCTGTCCTTCCTCTTCCTCCCTGTTTGTTCTCATCTCACTCTCTGACACTGAATATTTCCTCTTCTTCATGACAGGCAGGATGAGATGGAATGGACAAGTGTACATGTGTGTGTGTGTGTGTGTGTGTGTGTGCGTGTGTGTGTGTGTGTGTGTGAGCACCACTTGCCTGTGCAGTGCTAATGCTGTGTGTACAAGCAAGACAGCTACAGCTAGAAGGCATGCAGGGAAGACTGCAACACAGACACACACACAGAGGTCCAAGTCTATTTTCACTCCCTTTCCTTTAGCCTACTCCCCAACCCATCTCCCCCACACACACACACACACACACACACACACACACACACACACATATACACAGAGCTATTTTTGGACCGAGCCGCTAGAGAAAAGGTAGGCAAAAGAGAGAGGTTCACACCGACGAATTTGACAGGTATAGAGAGGAAGAACACCAAAGAAAAGAATCACAAAGATTTATAAAGTGAGGTTGGGAGACCAGAAAGCGAAAAGACAGAGGAAGGAAGAGAAGAGAAGAGAGAGACAGACAAAAAAAGATAGATGAGAGAAAGAGACAGACAGAGATGGGAGGAGAAATAGGGCAACTATTATGAATGAGCTGAAACAATCAAAATGTCAGGGTGTGTGTGTGTGTGTGTGTGTGTGTGCGTCTTGGAATTTGTGTGTGTACAAACGTGTGATGTCGGGTATCAAGTATTTACCCCAACATCAAACACACGTGCACACACACAGAGGCATGCATACACACACACTGTAAAGATGCATGCGCTTGCCAAGCAAAAAGAAAGGAAGAAAAAACACATTTGACACACATCAGACACATCAAACATCCTCATCAGCACCATGCTAACAGGTGTGCAAGAAAGAAGACGGCAACCTACGCACAGCCAGACATGAAAGCTAGAAACACACGCACACACATTTCCCTTACTCAGTATATGGATGAAATTGTCAGAAATCATCCTTCAACATCATTTCAAGAGGAAGAGACAACTGGAAAGTATTCTGTTGCATGTTAACCAAGTTTTTGTTTAGATTGGAGGGTTGTATTTTTACATCAGTTCAGTTCCAGTGCAACATAAAGTCGTCAAGGTCCTAGTGTGATTAGTCAATTGACTGATTAGTCCATTGGCAGTAAGTTAACAGCAAATTATTTGGGTAATTGATCAATCACAAGTCATTTATCAAGCAAAAATGGCAAAAAGTTGCAGGTTCCCATGTCTCCATCGTAAGGATTTGCTGCTTTTCTCCAATTAGCGCTAATGGCTCTATGGATTGCAACTCAAGTCTGTCACTTTGGTCCAGACTGACATATTTTAACACTTATTATACAGACTGCCGTGGCATTTGGGACAGACATTAGTGATTCACAGAAGATGAATCACTAATGTCTGTCAACAGCAGGTTCACATTTTGGTTTTCAGTTAAATGTGTCAACAAGTGAAGGGATGGACTGTCATTTAATTTGGTACACACTACAGGTCAAGTGATAGTGGATTCGAGGTCGATATAATAAAGATTGGAACAGTAAAGAAACGATAGCCGATTCATTGGCCTTTATCTCTCCCTAATAAATAAATCTGTAACTGAACATCAAACAGGCCATAAAAAATCTATGTGGGAGTGATTTTTATCAATTCTTTAGGTTTCCATTTTCCTCAAAGTCAACCTGAGAGTCTCTGGTACACAATGACATTAACTTGACTTTGTGTATGCAGCCTCTATGAGACTCTTTCTGTTACTTGTATTTGAAATATGTATTTCAATTACTGTTGAGTGTTCATTACTGGTAAAAAAAAATCTGATTTGATACTTAAAAGTGGAGGAATTTTGTATTTCAGATCACTGAAAATGCTTTCTGAATGATTCATAAAGCACAAAAACAAGACTAGGTCAGAACCGAGTATGTAGCTGGACTGTGTATGTAACACTAGAGGGCTTTGAATTTCTAAAAGAGGGCTTTTGATTTGAAATAGGAAGTGGCAGCATTCACTCAGACAGATTTGCAGACTTCTGCTCTCGCACTAATAGCGCTACAGCACTGGACCCTGTTTGCTGTTCAGAAAAAAAACTTCATGTAACATGTTAAATGGAGAACTGTACACTTAGACACAGTAACACAGCAGTAGGGACCTGCTGTCTCTGGAGCTGTACCTGCTGATGAAGCTTTGCTCCATTCAACACAACCCTTAGCTCCAGTCGGTGATGTACGGCCCCGCGTGACTGGTGGAGGCTGTGCAGCCATCGGCCACTGTCGGAGGCAAGTTCTGCCGGTAACAATTGTTTTTTAAAACACACACACACACATTTTGACTTTTCATCTAATGCCATCATCAGGTGAGTTACTGTTACTTTTGGTATATGACTGCATACCTGCAAAATTAACAACATCCCAGACAGCTCCAGCTATATTTTTTGGTTAGCACTTATTAGCAAATGTTAGCATGCTATGATAGCTAACATTATACTAGCTTAATATAAGCATATTAGCACTGTTACTGTGAGCATGTTCATATGTTGGCACTGGCATTTCGCTTAGTGTGACTAACATGGTGGCTTATACTAGCATAGACCCCTACGGTTTGTCTGTGCAGGAGGTGTTATAGACACTTTTTTTAGTTATCTATCTCACACACGTTGGTGACCTTAACTCGATAATGTGAATGAGCGTATCCTGTGTAGACACACTGACAGAGGACCACAGCTGCTCTGCTAATGTGCTGCTTTTACTATGCAGCTTGTGTAGATATTGGTCAGATATTGCTGGTCAGATAAAACAAGCAATTTGAAGATGTTACCTTGGGCTCCGGGAGCTTGTGATTGTGGCTGTTTTGCACAATCTTTTTCACACTGAGAGCCCAGACAAAGAATCAAGCATAAAAATGACAGATGAATACATAATGCCGGTAATCATAAGTTGCCGCTCTAGCATGTGTGAGACTTTATGTCCCTGGAGTGAAAAAAATATACTCTGGTTTCAGGATATTTGAAAAACAGGAATTCAATACCTTGAAGGAAGCACAACAAAGCCAATCGCCACTGGAACCTTGATTGAATACATTTCTGAGCGAAGTACATTATGAGGTGCTGAGCACCAGAGCCCACTGACGCAGTGAGAGCTGCAACAAAAAGGTGGAAAACCACAAATAACCCTGAAGTGCACAAACCATGGCATACAGCTGTGCTTAACTTCTCAGCCAGCAACTTTAATGTTGTGCTCACGACCTCACTCAAACACACACCAACATCTCCTGACTGACTGGAAGCCTCACAGCCACTTAAGAGCAGTCATGAGTCACCCTCTGATGCAGCTATCACCATCACCATTCCCTTCAGCCCTCTCCCCTGTGGCCCCCCCCCCCGAACACTCCATGGGGATCCACCGGATAGAAGAAAGCTCGCTTTTTATGTCAAATACAGAAAAGTGTTGTCTCCCTAAAGTGAATTAGTTTGCTGGTATTGCTCTCAGGGGAGCAAAACTACCCTGAGTGAAGTGTAAAATAACAAAGAAATAAATAAATGCACCCTTCAAGCTGTAACGTGGTTTAAATGCGGAACACTAACAATGCTAAGAACCTAGCTTGGTCCTTTGGGGAACTTAAAGCTGTTAGAGACTATTCTCAAATGAAACATCTTGTACATTTGAGTGTTTCCCCACAGGTCCTTTATTTGGACAGTGACAGGTTTTAGATGTAGCGGGAATTTAAGGCCCCTTTCACACATGCAGTCTATCTCTGAAATGTTCAGGAACATTTCCCGCCTGGGGTCAAGTGTGAATGGGAGCAGGGATGGACATTCAGGTAAATCTGAACTGGTGGCACGGTGATGCAGTGGGTAGCATTACCACCTCACACCAAGCAGGTTCCTGGTTCGGACCCAGGGTGGGGCATTCGAACCCCAGAGTGGGGGAGCCCTTCTGTGTGGAGTTTGCATGTTCTCCCAGTGTCAGGATGGGTTTTCTCTGAGTTCAGATATAAAGAGTTTCGTCCATCTGACAAAAGACGCAAACCATTCACAAGACTCTGCTGATGACATACTTGAATTGGCAACTTCTTTACAGTTCAGTATTTACGCCAATGCTTTCAGGGGTGATTTGATAACTAACAAGCAACATAAGTTATTTTGTTTGCATTGACACAAGACTAAAAACAGCTCCTTGCCTGCCATGTTCCTGAAAATAATGAGACATCTTCCATCATGCAAATTTGCTAACCCTAAAATAGCAAGGGAATGACCCGCCCTACTTTCCTCGTCACCTTGTTGGTTGGATTGGTTGGGTTAGAGTAAGAATGGTAGGATTGGTTAGAGTTAAGGTAAGAACATTCTCAGAACCGTCTGCCGGAGGTCAGACGCCGAATACAGCCTCTGGGTGCAGACCCCCGATTTTTTGGCATTCCGGTTTGATTTGGGCGGAGGAGGCGAATTTCCGTTTCCGACTTCCGTTTATATATAAGTAAATATGCTGAACCACTGCGATGGATTCAGAGTTTGCAGTGACGCCAATTATGTTCCGCCTCGTTAGTTCACCGCACTGGCAACAACTGCAGCCGGCTCAAACGTGATTGGTCAATATCACACGAACTACAGACTCTACATTCACTGAATGTAGAGTCTGTATATAGAGACTAGGGTAAGAATGTCAGGGTAAGCCAATCAGAGCCAGAGTAAGGCCGACTATTCCTTCGCTATTCTAGGAAACTCAAATTTGCCTCCACCATGTACTAAGCAGCAACCTCCTCGGCTGAGAAATTAAGCCAATGCTAAAGTGCCAAAAACTGCAATTCACTGAATGGCCACTTGAGGCTGGCGATGAAACGGAGACAATCCCCATAAAAGCCCTGGTACAAAAAACGGACTTGGTCTCCTTAGGGGCAGCACGGTGGTGTGATGGTTAGCACTCTCGCCTCACAGCAAGAGGGTTGCCGGTTCGATCCCGGGCGTGGTAGTCCTTCTGTGCGGAGTTTGCATGTTCTCCCCGTGTCAGCGTGGGTTCTCTCCGGGCACTCCGGCTTCCTCCCACAGTCCAAAGACATGCAGGTTAATTGGTAACTCTAAATTGTCCATAGGTGTGAATGTGAGTGTGAATGGTTGTCTGTCTCTATGTGTCAGCCCTGTGATAGTCTGGCGACCTGTCCAGGGTGTACCCTGCCTCTCGCCCGATGTCAGCTGGGATAGGCTCCAGCCCCCCCGCGACCCTCAAGAGGATGAAGCGGTTAGAAGATGAATGAATGAATGGTCTCCTTAGCTAATTTCAACATTCATGACAACTGTACATAGGGTGATTTTTTTCTATAACTCACCCGTTGACATTTTATTAAAGCTCAAAGTTACACACATTTTAAGGACAGGGCCACTTGAGTGACAGGCGGTTTGCTGATAAAACAAGTTTGCAAAATGCCAAACTCAAGCCTTCAAAACAACAGTCAACAAACCAGTTGGCAATGTCATGGTAGCTACATCCATTATATACACAGTACATGTACATCCAGTCTTGCCTTATCTTCTTCTGTTGAGTCCTGCGGCAGTTGCCATCAGCAAGTGTTGATTACCATCGTCTGGTGGACTGTCCCTTGCCCCATCTATTACGGTATTGCCACCGCATATGTGAATAGGCACAAGTAAATGTTCCTTACATGTGTGAATAGTGAAAATCACAAGCCTGCTCTAAGCCTCCACTGATGCACAGGATGACCAGTCGCTCCCCAGCTGGTTCAAGCTATTCTCAGCTCATTCAAATACATTCAAATAAGGTTTATTTTGGTGGCATGTATATATAATAAACTTTATTTATACAGTGCTTTTCAAGCATGGTTGACATGGTTACATGGCTGAACCAGGATTTTAATATTTCAGGACCGCAATGATGCAAATAGAATGAGCCAAGCAAATAAAAATTATAGAAAAATAAAATGGAATAAAATCATGTTGACATTAAATTCAGGAGGCCTACAGTTCCACTTGTGTTCAGACACTTAAATCTTTCCATCAAAAATAAGCAGGGCCAGTGTTGGTTAGGTTGGTGTTGCATCAGCTGAATATTACCTTGTGACTACCACAGAGGTTCAACAACTTTTCTCTGTATTCAGTTTGCTTTCCATGCTTGATGGTAACGTCCTTGAAAACTGTTGAGTGATGGTCCTACATGGAGATGTACCCAATCAGAATGTTTTCTTATGTTACCAGGGAAATGCCACCTGAATAAACTCTGTACTTTAAAGAATACTTAAAGGGCACATATTATACTCCTTTTAAACAAGTGTATGTAGGTTATAGAGGCCCCCAAAAAATGTCTTGAAGTTTCTTGATAAAAATCCACTCCAGTCCAGGATTTCAGCATTTCTACAAACCCCTCCGTTTCAGTCCGGCTCAGAAAATGCAGTTTCTTTAAATACAAATGAGCTGTGTCTGAGCCCGCCCCTCTGTGGTTTGAGCTGAGCGTTCTGGGCCAAGAGTGGACTATACCGTTCACAGTGGCCTAAGACACGGTCTGTATCAGGAGTGCTTCAGTTAAACCGTAGGAATTTGATCAAGAATCTGACCCAGATGGAGAGGCTCCTACAGAAGTTCAAACTTTGGCGGCTGCAGTAGGACATTTCTGAATGGTAAGTCACGAATTTTGTCTATCTTGACATTTAATTTTTAGACTTTTTGATGTCTGTGTTGGTACACAAGCACTAACATGTGATGTAGCTACGTAGCTAATGCTAACTGTCTCCGCTGCCTCGTCGTTACTGGGGGCTCTGTGAATTGTGGCGTGTAGTTATCGCTCATGCCTCATAAGTTGTACTTTCACATTCAGTGGAAATGTTTATCATCTGAGGACTGCTACAGGTGTTCACTGAAAAGACTAGTAAGATATATTGAAAGATGCTAACATTCTTTATATTTTAATTATCTTTTTTGAGCAGAGATGCTTATCATAACAGCTTCCTTCATTTAGTCATTATCTTTGTATATTACAATTTACTTCCACCACTGTAATTCAGCATTAACATGTCTCTCAGCATTATGAATCTTTAGTCAGTTTTCAATAGACAAGGCTGTTTGCAGTGTTTTGTACACTTCACTGTTCTCCATCTCTACATTATATGCAACAAGTTACATTTTCTAAGTTACCTACGTTATATGCACTTGACATTTTGCCATTTTATCCACCTCAGCTTGTCCACTTCTCAATATTTTGGATAGGAGCTCCTCTTGAAACTGTGCAACCATGCCCATGTTGCAGTTACAAAATACCATGGCATTTACTGTTAGTAATTTACTGTAGGTTACCAGATGTCTATGGGAGGTCGAGGAAGAGCTACCATGTATGGTAGACCATCCTGGATTGGAGTCTGTCTGCCTGAACGTGTCCTCTCTACAGAACGTCGGCAACATCAATCGTGCCGACTCTGGCTGAGAGGAATAAACCAGTAAGTTTTGCTTCGTTGTAAAATGTCATAGTTTAAATCTAAATCAACAGTGGGCATAAGTGTACAATGGTAATAACACACCACAAGTATAGTAACATTGGTTTAAATGTCAGTATGCTTTAAAACATCGATTGGCCAGATTTGCAGAGGTTAGAAAATGAGCAGGGATTCTTTATGACGAGGCTTTTTGTCCAGCCACCAGCTGTGTAAGGGAGCGATCACACCGAGATGAAACGTGATGCCATTAAAACCATTGTTTTCCTATGATAGGGCGCGTCTGACCGCTGTTCAAGTGCCTTTTTAGACGGGCATTTTTCTGGCGTCGTTTTAGACGCGCGTCTTTGTAGACGCTTTTTGTAGACGCTTAAAAGTTAAAATATTTTCAACTTTTTGAGCGTCAGACGCCAGTAGCTAGCGCGCATTGAATAGGCGCTTCCAGCGTTTCAAGCGTCTTTGAAGCGTCCGCGTCTCTAGCGTCTCATTTCTGTGTGATCGCCCCTTCAGGAACTATTTTAAACATTTGACTTCTTGGTCAGATGACACGTCATACAAATAGGTTATGCTTCCTATGGCCTTAATTGGCTTCTTTGTGTTATACTTGCAATCTTAATAGGACAATTATTTTACAGCGACATGCTCTCAGTGTTTTGGGTGCTTTTGAGAGCTGAGCATAAACAGTACAGATTGTCTGAGCACAACTGTGTCAGCAACTTTACAAACTTCAGAAAAAGGACTTAACAGAGGATGGAACAATGCAGGGACGGATGAGTGAAGGAGTGAAGGGGTAAAGTGATGTAAGGAAGAGGAAATTAAAGGGATTAAGGAGGAAACTCTGTGTCTTAACTCTCACACACATATACACACACACTGTATAACTTTACACAATATGGACACACACGTGTGGTATCCACACCAAGCGGAGAGGCGTCGGGCCAAACAAATGAGCCACAGAAATCAAATAGATTTCCTTTATCACCTTGCTGGCTCCAGCCACCAGAACATTAACACAATATTTATTGATGCTGCCACTGCTCCTGCTGCTGCCGCTGCATCATGGGAGCAGGAATGAGAGAGTGGAAAACAGAAGAGACACAGAGAGAGAGAGAGAAAGAAGAAATGAATAAAAATGAAAAAAAAAGGAAGGAAGAGGCTGAGGTCCAAATAATTTTCCAACTAAGCCTCCCGCTCCGTCTCCTGAAATCTGCTGACAAACAATGAAGGAGGTGAGTCGGAGCCAGCAAGGCTGGGACCATGCCAAAAAGCCAGGAGGAGAGAGTGCAAAAGGGGGAGGACAGGTGGGAGGGAGGGGAGGGAGGGAGAGAGAAAGAATCACAGAGAGAGATGGAGGATTGATCTATCGCTCCCGTCTCCGCTGCCATCAGGAGTTCATTAGCTCCTGGAAGGGAGTGAAGGAGGGATGAAAAGGACGGAGAGATGGAGGATGAGCACTCTGCCCTTCACTCCCAGCAACCCTGACTACCACCTCCCTGTTTATCTACCTGCACCTCCACCTCCCCCCCCCCTTCCTGTCACCCTCCTCTCCTCTACCGTCTGTCTCCACTGGCTTCACCTTCCCTACTTTCTCATTTGTTGCCTTTACTTATTATCTGCTAACTTTGTTAACTTCCTCTCTATTGCCTCAGCTGATTTGCGATTGAAGCCAAGTAAAATTCCTCAGCTCTCCTGCCTTCTCTTATTCACTTTGATTTATCTGATGATTTTAAATATACATTAAGCACAAATTAAATCTCCCAAAAATGGCACAGTGAGTCAGAAGCTCATTTCCATCTTGGATCACCAGGTGTTCAAACAGCAAAGGAAGGTCTGACATACTGTTTCTGTCTGTTGTTTACTCGCCCTCTTTCCCCACAAACACACACACACACACACACACACACACACACACACACACACACTAACTCCTGCAACTCTTCCCATCAGGAGCTCAGGCAGCATCTGTCAACCTGTCCATCACTGTGCTTACAGCCTTCAAACTTTTATATTTTTTCCCTAAAAAAGAGTAGGAGGCAGCAGGCGGACAGAGAGAGAATAGCCTGACATTTAGGATGATAAAAAGAAAAAGTATCTAATGGATAATGACACATTTCTGGATGTAAATGTATTGTTGGGATTTTTTTTTATATGGTAAAAGCAGACACCGCTGACAAAGCCAGATTTCTCATGAACTGATGTCTAAAGTACTCGTCGATGCCTAATGAAAATGCCTGCACCAGTTTTGACTTCTTGCGTGCAGTTCATCATTTAGTCTATAAATGTGGAAAAACTGTCAAATCAGCCATCACAGTTTCCCAGAAGCTAACTTTAAATTGTTCGTTTTGTCAAACCAACAGCTGGAAACTGAAATATATTCCAACTGCAATGATATAAAACTTAGAAAAATACAAATCCTCACATTTAGGATTTATGCTTAATGAGTAACACATTTTTACAGAAATATCACCATAATATAAAACTTATAGAGTCCTACAGTGGGTAGAGAGGAGATGAAAAAACAAAAAATAAGCATAAAGGAAACAAAAGCTTGCTGAGACATGCTCTAATGACATCACTGTCAACTTAGTGGCAACAACACAGACTTCACTGCAAATTATCCCAAAAAATGCATCATTAATTTCATCTGAAAAACCATCTGCCGCACCAGAACGCCCCACTGCTCTTATTCAGTCAGCGATCATGCACAGCTTCTGCAGGACGAAGACTTATGAAGCCAATTCCAATTACCCCTGCGAAAATCTTTGTGTGAAATATGTGGACCATTTCCGTCCTCACCAGTGATGTGTGCAGGTGTGCAGACTTTGCAATTATCCTTTACTAACAAGGCTGAGTCACAGCAGCACAGGAGGGAAAAAAATGTAAAAATGAAAACACCCCCTCTCCCCTTGAAGTCTGACGTCATCTCCTGCCCTCTGAACAGCAGGTTAGCACGCGCACACACACACATACGCTTAAGAACGCACTAATGAGGTTCGACACCTCAGCAGGGTCGTCTACTAAGAGCAAACACTGACAAAACACACACGGGTTAATGCATAAAAACACGCCTGCAGCGTTTAATCCACCACGTGGCTGGTTTCATGTTGCAAAACTTGCGAGGAGAAACAAAACCTGCTGCATGTGAGGAAACCAGAACAACCTCAATAACTGAAAACACTGACAGGTGTTGTCATGTGTTTTTATTTGCATCATGTTTCCTTAACATACATGTAATAAAAGTCCTTTAAAAGCCTTTAAACATCTCATTTTATATAAGAATTCCAATTCCAAAGAAAGCTACTATAATATCCAGAGGTGTGGAATTGAGTCACGTGACTTTGACCACCACCTTTAACACCAGTGATTCAGGACTTGGACTTGAGCCTTTTGACTTGAAAGAACGTGATACCTCCCCCCAAGTCCAAAGATTAAAAATATGTCATGTAAAAAGTGTGCCACAAATCAATTAATTTTATTCCTTTTATCTCATTTAAACATAACATGCAACATCACTTTAAAGGAAGAACAGTCTTACAGAAAATGTCTTGCAAATTTTGGAAGAAAAAGTTATAGACTTTTTTCAAGGTGAGATGAGTTGAACACAACAAGACAGGTCAGAAACATGCAAAATTCATTCTGTTGTGGTCACCAGTGCAATGTCAGCATGACTTTTTTGTGATTAAGTTGTCGCGCTTGTTTTAATAAACTTGTCCGACTTGTAACGAATACAAAAATTTTAAAAATAATTCATGATTTCTGCAAATGTAACATAGTATTACTCTGCTGTTAAAGTGGCACTGCATTCAGTGAAGAGACAATTATGACTTGTTTAAGACTCGAAAATCTAGGTAGGACTTGGGACTTGGGTGCCCAGACTTGAAACTTAATTGTGACTTGCAAAACAACGACTCGCTCCCATCTCTAATAATGTTCCTTAGTAAAGATAATCAAGACGTATTATGTCTCGTTACATAGTTCAAGCGGAGAAGGCACAATCAGAAATTCAGAAAATCACAGCACATGGAAGTTCACACCAAAAAGAACACACACACACACACACACACACACACACACACACACAAATCCTACTCGGCTAGTAGTAATACCCTTGTGGCCAACATGCTGGTTAGTTAGTTAGTAAGCAGAGCAGAGTGCAGCAGAGAGCTGGTGACATGACAGCTAGCCAACCTGCCTGCAGGTAGCCATACATACACACACACACACACACACACACACACACACATACACATAAATCCTTCAGTTCAGTTGGTTCCCATCCTTCTTATCTGACACATATTTCTGCATCACACACACACTTGCCCTGCAGCCCTCTTTAGCAATGTGGGTAAAAACATGCATGAGCACATATGGGGGGCATGTGTGTGTGTGTGTGTGTGTGTGTGTGTGTGTGTGTGTGTGTGTGTACATATGTGTGTGAGGGATTGAGGGTACAATATTTAAGTGACGTCAGTGGTCCATTCATGAACAACACCCCACCTCCTCCTCCTCCTCCTCCTCCTCTTCACTACGTAGCAGCTAATGCGATACAACGCACCACGTGGGGGTCCTTACCCCCTTTCCCAGCCAATCCGCGCTCAGCGCTTAACGCAGCAGACTCAAATACACACACTACGCTACACCCCCGCCCACACACACACACACACGTGTGCGTATGTACACATGTGAGGCTTAAAAGGTCTGCGTGCTCGAGTTTCACATGACACACTGTACAGGCAGAGTTCGTACATACATGAGGACGCACACATTCCTCCTGGCTGAGTCAGATGATGAGAGAAATTACAGTACAGGCTTGATCGAGAGATGATGAGGAGATGATGAGGGGAAAGATGGAGAGATGGATGGGTGGATGAAAGGTAAAAGAGGAGGGGATGGATGGAAGCGAGGGAAGGAAAGAGGGGTAAAAGGGAAAGGGATGGATGAGGGATGAGGGATTGAAACGTGGATGATTGGCTGGCGGCGGGGCTGTCGTCAAAAAGAGCGGAAGCAAAATGAAAACAGCTCTCATCCCTGTTCACTTGCCTTGTAAACAACCACTGTCTCTAGGCGAGAGAGGCGAGCCTCAAGGGAGGAAGGGGAGGGGAGGAGAGGTGGAGAGAGAATGAGTGAAAACAAGATAGCACTGCATCAGGAAAGATATGAAAGACAGAGAGGGGGATAGAGGGATAGAGAGAGCGTTGTTATGCCCCCACACCATGACTCATCTCCGGTTTCATACCCAGCAGGAGGAGGGTTGTGTGTTTGTGTGTTTGTGTGTGTGTGTACAAGAGTGTGCTGAGAGAGTTTGAAGAGCATGCTACGTGCATCTGTACTTGAATATGTATTTAGAGTGAGCGAGAGGCACAGAGAGTTGTTGGTATGTGTGCACGATTCAAGCTTGTGTGTGCCGATGATGGTGTGTGTGTGTGTGTGATGGTGGAAGGAGAGGGAGGCGGGTTGAAGGTGGGGGGTGCTGCTGTCACAACTGGGAACATTTAACAAGTCCCCAGACGATTCCAGCTTAATTGATTCAAGGCTACGGCCAGTTCAGCTTCAAGTGCGCCATCCCCAAAAAAAAAAATGTTTCAAAAATCTGGATGAACTGCTCCCATCCGTTAATGATCAGCACTAACAGGAAGACATAATATCCTTCAGAGGTTCTCCAGGCAATTATGAGGAGTAGGTGGTCACAAACATGCCCTCTTCAGAGGCGAATGCCCCACTTACATCCCATTAATCCTGCTCACACCTGACTCCCAGCATCTGTGTCCACATGTCGAGTCTTTGTTGATGTTGTTGTTGTTTTTTTATACAGGTGAGGATGCAAGACTCATCCAACCCAGGGATACAGACAGAGCTCTGACTTTGAGGAGGTAAACAACAGCCACTCCCCCCTCTTCTAAAGCCAGCTAGATCTGCACAGCACGAAGCAGCAGGAGGAGGAGGAGGAGGAGGAGGAGGAGGAGAGGGTGAAGGAGGCAGAGAGGAGTTGCTCTAATTCCTTGATGTGTGTATATGTGCGGTTGCGTGCTCAGCCTTCCTAAAAGCAGTGCTGCTCCCCCTTGGTTTCCTTTCCTTTCCTTTTTTTTCTAAGGAGTCAAGGAACCTGCAAACCCTCCAGGGACTTTGGAGCGTTTTGGTGCCTCCACCCTGCACCCCAGACCTGCTGCTCTCCTCACAACTTAATATCCTACCGTAGTAACCCCCCCCCCCCCCCAACCACCTCCATATGTGTCTAAAAATGTGCGTGTGTGTTCCTGCTTTCACATTCGCCTGCAAGTTACAACTCACATTCCTCGCTACGCTGCTGCAAATGGCCCTATTTGTCGCAATTACGCGCAAAAAATAACCACACTTGGACATTCTCCAACTATAACCCCGCTCGCGCATTTGAATCCCACCGGGGGCGCGTTCACGTTTGCAGCCAAGTTTACCCGGTTAATATCATCCCTGTGCGTGCACAGGACCGGAGCTTTCAAACCGGTTATTTGTCTTTCCTGCACTGCAACGCATACACCATGCACCCCTCACCCCCCTCCCCGTTGACCCACATGCACCGCTCCGGGTACCAACACTGTACGCGCCCCTGCCCGCTGACTGTGACTGACAAGCCCGCTGTAAAAGTGCGTACAGAGCCGCTGCTGCCCTGCTGCTAGCCTAGCTCTGGTAGCACTTGCAGCAGCAGCAGCGGCAGCGGCGGCGGCAGCAAAGTGGACTTGAGCGGTCCTGCAACACTCCCACTTTTACATTTTATCATTCTCATCCGCATATTCAGTGGCTGGCTTTTTATTTTTACCTTGATCGCAGTCAGCTTCGGGTGCAGAGACGTCCACAGTCCTGGACGGTGGGCGATATCCAGAGATTAGGAGATCATTGGGAGCCAGGCACATGTAGTTGTACAGTGGAGGGTTTAGCAGTTTGCCCACTCAGTGCCCCTGGCAGGCTGCTAGCAGTGCTGCTAAACAGCCCCGACTGTGGATCCACGTTGGGTGACAGGACTTGTCCCTTCCCCTCCCTTCCCTTCCCCTCGCGGTGCGTGTTGACAGCGCGTCAGCTCTGCAAAGACCGGCCGCCGAGAGTCCAAATCCGAAATAAAATCCAAAAGTGGCAGCCAGACTTGAGTTGCAGCCTTTTTACAAGTCAACAACAACAAACACTGTGGTGTCGCCGCTGGGTCCTGCTGCTGCTGCTGCTGCTGCTCACAGTGTAGCAGGCTGCGAGGTGCGCACAACACACCGCTCACAGGAAAGCATGTCGCATTTTGCAAAAGCAGCCCAAACGTGGTGTCAAAATCCCGACGATGTTTTCCTCTCCGGTGCCAGTTAGATCGGGGAGGAGGGGACGGGAGAGAAGCAAGAAGAGGAGGAGGAGGGGTAAAAAAAAAAAAAAGGAAAAAGAAAAGGATGCTTTATTTCCAAACGATGAGTCAGAAAAGATTGCAAGCCAGTTTCGCAACGTCCCTCCTTCAAAAATAAAACATTGAGTTCTCCTCGTCTTCACTTGCTGCCTTGCCTCGCTTCCACTCCTCTGCCCGGTGTACGTGCACACACCGCTCTGCACAAATGCACAGGCGGGTCTTGTCTTGCAACCTCTCCCCCCACCCCCAGAGAGGAAAAAAGAGACAACACAGAAAAAAATCAGCTCTTATCATCAGCTTGAAAACTCTTTTGGCGCCATATTTATGGCGTACTTTCAATTCACTGTTACCGCAAGCTGCACTTCCTACTCTGAGAAATGCTAGATTACTGCGCCTCGGAGAGGAGAGGATGGGGATTGAACCTTCACCTGCCAATTTTCTGACAATAACACAGGCTTGTACTTGTGTGTGTAAAGTGTTGGAGTGGGAGATAATAAAAAAAAAAGCTGCATCTGGTGACAGTGGTTTCTCATGTGGCAGACAGACACCAGTTTAAAGAAAATAAGTTCCTGAAAATAATTAACAGGTTGATTTATTAATGGAGGATTCAATCATGCAGTTTGCAGTGCATCATCTTTCAAATATGTATAATGTTTTAAACTTATATTTATTAGAAGAATAAATGAAATAAAGTGAATTAATTTGAGAAAAATCTGCAAATTGAGCAGTTTTCTTTGAAAAATTATGTCACTCATAAATCAGCTTGGGTGAATCAGGTAAAGTGGGACAAATGAGGTTTTACATCTTGGGTTCTTTAGATATTAGCAGCCAGTCACTGAACATGTTAACTGCATTATTACTACAGATGTGTTTTACATGAATGTCTGGAACAACTAGGATGGCAGACCAAATATTTTTTTTAAATAAATCATGGGTCCCAGAAGCCATGTGTTATGTTGAGTTTCTCATTTTGTGCTCCAGTTAAAACAATAAGGGTGTAGCGCCAAAAATTGTTATAGGATGTTGCATTTTATCAACTGTTTGACTTATTATCAGAATATTTTCACAGTAGAGCGCTCCAGGGATGAAGTATATTTGTAGATGGACGCAGGAGTTAGTGTCATATTTTCCCATTGCATTTTGGATTATTGCATAAAATACGCTCTGTGGCAAACACACGTTATGATACTTACACATTTTGTTCAGGAAGATAATCTTTCATGACCTGGGTCTCCAACAGGGGGTCTGGGAGCCTCCTCAGAGTTACTATAGGGGGGGCCACCAAATGACCTCTAAATAATCTAATTAACTAATGAAAGTTTTAGTAAGTAAAATGTGTCTGAAAATCCACATTAACGTGAATCTAACATATTGTAAGCCAAGATAAATCAGCCAGTTCATAAAACCTATTAGTTAACAGTACACAACATTTTTGATAGGCGGACTGTTACCCAGGAAGCGTTATGTGATCATGTGAGCTAGCTAACGCTACATCACTGTGCAGCACCTGTAATTATTTTTGCATATTAGCCAGTTAGCTGTGTTACTATGTCAAGTGAACACATATTCTTGTGTGCCACAATGGATTCTTTCATAACTTTCTAACACACTCTCACACACTGTCACCGTAGAAACCACCACTGCAAGTGCAGAGGGTGAGGCTAACGCACCTAGCAATGCTACAACTGCTGCTTAATAGCAGCTAGCCAAGAGAAGACCCGAAAAATATTCAGAACTATCTCAAGTGCAAAATATATGTAGTAGGGGTCCCTGCTGTCTGTCTTTGGGCCAAGGGGTCCTTAGCCTGAAAAACACAGAAGACCCCTGTTTCATGATTTTTGAAACCTAAATGTAATCACTAGGTGTAAAGAGCTCAAGTTAGGTTATAAATGAACTACACCATGGTCACGTGACTTAAATGTTGCCTTCACACAAGGCTGTACATCATGATGCATGCTGACGTTCTGTAGTCTCATTTAGCCACTTGTCAGCAACCACCTTTTTAAAGACACAAAAACGCTTCAAAATTCACAAATGGGGTGTTTACTGACATATTTGATGTCCTAGAACAAAACCTAAGCTCCTAAGCTTGTGTTAGCCACACACTCAAAAAAAAACATTCAGTACGTTTACATGTACAGCTTAATCGAGCTATGCTCAAAATTCGATTTTGGCGTCTAATCGGACTTCTGTCCTTGTCCCAGTTTACATGCAACTGAGAAAATCGAATTACTGACAGAACTAGTCCTCCTCCTCAACACTAGGTGGTGATATGCGTCGTTTCAGCGGGTTAATACGGCCCCCTTTCTGGTTGACCTATTACGTCACTTAATAATAAACAACTGGAGTCAGGCGGCAGACCGGCATTTTCGAACAACAGATGGATAATCGTACAGCTTTGTTCATCTCGTACGTAATGTAAGCGTTACTGATTGTGCAGATAAGGTGCACGCTATCCCTCGTGGTCATGGTGATTTCGAGAGGCAGACAAGAACGTCGTATGCTGTTGGAGGGCTACAACAATAGCATGTCTTGTCTGTTCCGGGGTCATACGCCAGCGCGGGGGGTGTGGAGCATGCGCACATGGATTGTCTAGTTTAACTCCGATTAAGGCGTATACGTGCCGGAGAAAATCGAATTCCAATCGCATTATCTGGGTGTCTTAATCGGAGTTGTCCAGTTATAGTCGGATTAAGGCAATAATTTTTTTTTTTTCAAGTGTCATATAAACGTACTGATTGACTTTGAGACGAGGGAACTGGGAGTGCAATAATGCTAACTCATTTCTGGATTTTAGGACTCATTCCTTGAGCACCATATACACTTTACTTTTTATGGGAAACGGTTTTGAGTGAGCAATTAACATTCAGGTAAAATGGGTCAAAAAATTAAGCTAAAATAGGACATTTTTCTGAAGTGAAACCAAAATGTTTTTAGGCTTCCAGGTGCCATAATATCATGACTTATGCTATTGTGAGCCATTCTGTCATATTACAGACATTTGTAGTATTTTTGTCAATTAAAAATGTTACAGCTGTCTATTGTAGACATTATGGCACCAAGAAAACAGGCAGCAGCAGAACAGGGAAAGCATGGCAGAAGAGCTGAAAGATCATTCTCAGTGAATAATTAGGTTACATGAATCATTTAATGAATTACTGACTGGGCTGGTAAATTGAGTCAACCATTTAAAAAATAAACATGACTGTCCCATTTTACCTGAACATCAGATGTGTTGATCTTGATGTGTTTGAAGGTCCAAAGTTTCTAAAGTATATTACATGGCAACAATTTGTATTTACAGAAATGTAGTAGAGATACAAAGCAAGTCTTAAAAGTCACACTTCAGGTAGTCTTCGTAATTTGGTAATCTACTAAAAAGTGTCCCAATTACCTGACTTCACCCCTCAAAAGTGGCTTTATGATCACTTAAACTACCCCTGACACGTGACTGGACTCCTTAGCGTAATAAGAAGAAACTCATCTACATCTTGCAATTTATAGCACTATTTCAATGTCAATCTCAATTTATCCATCTCTTTTTAAATGTGATGTCTAATTCCCACCATCACCAGTAACTGCTGTCAACATAATTGGCAGCTGGAGCTTCACTTCAAAGTGAGGGCTGGTAGTTGCACTTTACTGTAAGTGATAATATCTCCCCACCAGTGATTGATTTGCTCGCAGTGATCCAAAGGGAATGGTTGGCAAGTAAATTACCTTCCTTCACATTTTCTCTAAAATCTATATTTAAAAGGGGAGGAGGGCGTTTGATCAATGTGTAATCTACTACCATCCACTGTCTCTAAATCACTGTTCTCGGCCTGTTATCAAGCAGAATTACATTTTCTCTTACTTTCTCTATGGTGTGATGTTTGCAGGGTGCAGCTCTCACAAACAAATCTGTCGTCGTTCCCCATGAAAACTCCCCGTCTCATTACATGTAAGTGTATGTGCAGCTTTTAACTCTGCATCTCTGCAGGGACGGACAGCGGATCATTTCAAGTGTTGTGATTCATCTTCGCTCAGCTTTTTTATATCTAAAATGTCTGGTCAATATACAGAGATGCAGAGCCAGGAGGCACACTAAAATTAAGGTCATTCGGATGAACATATGGGACGATTTTACTTGTATCAAACACACAAACCTGCACACACACACACATTTACACAGAACCACTAGTGCACAGGCAAGGATACACAAATGCTCATATCAGCTGTATCAGGTGTCACTCAGAAAGTGGAGAGAGAGAAAGGAGAAGAGGGTGTGATGCTGTTTTGCACAAAGTGAAATGAGGCGGTGAAGGACACAGAGGAGGGATTTCTCTGGCACACATTCAAATGCAACAGCAGCATCCCACAGTTTGTCCTCCCCTCCTCCTCCTCCTCCTCCTCCTCCTCCTCTTTCCCATAACACAGGTAAGCAGCAGCCCCTGAGGAAACAGCTTGTGACCCTCTCCATGGTCGTTTCTAATGTGAGGTAATGCAATTTACTGTCTGATGAGATGCACACATTGTTTGGAAGCAGATCCACTCAGATCTGGGTCAAATAGTCGCTGCAGCTTTTTAAGGGGTTTACAGCTGCAGAGGCTTTCAGATAATGTTATTGATACATGGTTAAAGGTGCTACATGTCAACTTTAAACCATTAATATTAGAAACTAATACGTCAATAGCCTTCATGGCCTGTACAGTTAATAGACTGTATTTGTGAAACAACACCATCACAAGCTGTGGTTGTGGAAATGACCAGAACATTGGATCAACTGTCTGAGAGTGAGCCTCTCTGCCTGTTAAATTTAAAGGAGGTAGGAATTATGGCAAGGTTTTTGTATTAGATTACATTGCACAGAGCAGGTTTCCCTTTTTCAAATGAATAGTACTTGGCCAACATGTTAAGGGAAAATTCTTGCATGCCTCCAAAGTTAACGAAGAATCCAACAACAGAGCAAATTCTTAATGACCTGGATGAAGGGGGGCCGTGTTTAAGAGGAGCAAAACTATAACTGTTTACAAGCTTTCACATAACTGGTGCAGAATAATCCAAGTCTCATTTATCCAATAGTATGTTCAGTGCTTCACAAACACATGCATTTTTGCTAAAACCTTAATATTCAAAGGGCCAATTTGTAAGATTTAGTGGCATCTATTGGCAGATATGGAAAACAGTTTTCATACTTAGGTTTTCATTAGTTTATAATCACCTGAAAGTAAGAATCGCTGTGTTTCCGTTACCTTAGAATGAGCCATGTCCATCTAGGCTACATATGGGACAGACAAATCAAATACTGGCTCTAGACGGGGCCAATTGCATTTTTGCATCAGCCACCACACGCTTGGCACATGGGAGGAGTTTCAGGTCTGCGTCCTCACTGCTAGATGCCACTAAATCCTACACACTGGACCATCAAAACACTTCTGCAGAAACACTCTGATGCACAGACAAGTAACATGCCTGGGCAGGCACGAGCATTTAAAATCTGCTCAATGAAATGCATGAGTAGAGTTCAAATGTACGTGCTTGCCCAGGCGGTGAGGGTTGTGTAGGAGTTTGTAAACAGCTGGTCTGATATCGTTTTGCTGCTGGTAAACACGGCCCCTTCTACTCTGATTCATCAAGAATTTCCTCCATAGCCTGCGAGAAAAACAAAGATTTCTTCGCCAATTCAATATCACTTGAGGTGAGTAACTTATATACAAATGATCATTTTGAAGGTGAAGTAGTATACAATAATCTCAGACAAACTTTCAGCAAGATTTTAAAAAAAACAGGAATAATACTCTGCTTCATAACACTTCTGGTTTTCTGTTCTGTACTAGCAAAATAAAACAGTTAAGAAAGAAACATGTCATCTACATAACTGAACGCTAAATGGAATTCAGACGTCATTAATCTTATTATATACTCCCCTCTTGTGATGTCAAAGTGGCGTCTGTGAAAAGGGGCTAATTGTGCATGAATCATACAACACAAATGTTGCTAAGATTGTCGTACCACAGATATGGACCATATCTAGCATGACTTATCTTTACTGTATATTTTTAAGTATTATTTAAGCATATCGCTACTGTACACCATCTATACAATAACCAGTACCACAACAAAAAATTGTACTCTTCATCACCTTCAGATTTTGGAGTCTATGTGGTCTGAAGTACTCCAGTCAAGTTAATTAGTTCCAAACATTTTCATCTTGTTTTTTTCTTCTCTTGTTTCTCACGAGACATAAACTCTTGTCAGTGTAACTTGCTGGTAATATTAATCACGATCACTCTCCCACCACCACAATCCCCACTAACAACAACACGCACTCACAGCATCAGCCAACATTACATGATTTTTCCATGACATAGGTTGCATTGGATTTTCATAACCACACATTCCAGGAAATAAGATCAATATGTGCGTACAGAGATGACAGTATTCGTCTAGAGGCAGCTGTGTGGTGGTGTTGCAGTGGAGTGGGTTACTGAGGGGATGCACACGCTGCATCATGGCCCCAATATCCATGTCAACTGCAATTAGGCCGATAGATGAGTATGTATCCTCATTTTTTAAACAATAGGTCAGGATTCAGGACCTGAAATAGCTGTCAGGCCCCTACTGCTCCAGCATCCCTACATGTCAAGAGCACAAGTTTTAATTAGTCTGGGTCCCAGGGTGACAGGCTACATTTATCACTTGGGTCCCAAGCCTAAAATCTTTATGCACCCCTCCTCTATGGGAAGCTAAAGTCAGTGCAATGTCAAGTGCAGCCTGATTCGGATCGTCCTGCTCCAAACTACACAGCATTTTGCAAAAGTTTCAGAGATGCTCTGCTCTGTTTTTGGTTTAGTATTAGTTATTTTTGCATGCTCAGTGTTCAGGTGGCTAAAAAGATTTCCATGCTTTACCTCCTACATACTAATGCTCACAACTAAAATAGCTGTAAAGTGTAATCATATTTAACACCGGGATTTAAATATATGTTACCGATCAAGGAAGTAAAGCTGTGCCACTGCAGCCAAAGGTTACATTTCATAATGAGCAATTTTACAGCAATTAGCTATCTATAACTGGAGAAATGGTTTAGACATCTCGTGTTAAATAAAGCTACATACACTTGAAAGCTTGCCTTTTGACCTTAATTTAACAAGAGGTCTCTCGAGACTGAAATTCAAGGCAGAGCCAACATTCACAGAATGAAAAGAGTAAGGACAACAGGAAAAAAAAGAAGCGATGTTATCTACCTTGACAACATCAAATTTTCTTGCACATGTGGTCCTCTCATGTGAGTGTCTTTTCATGTTTATAGTTAAAGATGTGGCCTACATTCACTCGTTTCATATAAATTCAATAAAATCAAGAGGCATCTCGTTTCAAAATGAGAAAATATCTGCGATGGGAGTGGGTGCAAACAGGAAATAACATAAACAGGAAGAACAGAAAGTACAGAAAGTACAGAAGAGGAAGTATGATGTAATGTACTGTATTATGCAGAGGCATTATTCTAACTTGAGGTGTGGTTAAGTTTAACCACAAACATGACTTGATCAGGGTTGGGGAAAGAATCATGGTCTGGGTTACAATTACTACTTGGTTAGAGTTAAGGAACAATCGTGGCAAGTGTTCTACCTTCTCTCTCAACCAACAAAAGCATAATTTCTACAGCCAATAGAAGGCTTTGTTATTTAAACATAAACATAAAACATTTTGGGGTTATTCATTCATTGGCAATCACTCAATGTTGAGCATGGTTGTCCTCCTGTTGGTGTGTCTGGTCATTGTTTGTCTTCAGGCGGCTGTAGAGACCAATCCTTGATCCACAGGTTCCATTGCAATGGAGGCACTTTTGGTTGTCATGGTAGTGGGGGTGAGAAACTGTTTTTCTTCAGCCTTCACGCAGTCCTTGACATAGGAAAGGTCAGGGTCCAGTGGCATGGAGACCAAGACATTTGGGGGCCCTTCTTTGCTGCAACCTCCTTCTGCCTCCATGACCATTGTGGTGCTCCACAGCTCTACATCCTGACACTCTGACCAACCACCATCTTCTGCTCATTCTGCCATTGGGGACCTGGTTGGATCACGCTTTGTCCATACCATGGATGTATTAAGAGAAGTGCATACAGCGATGGAGGGCCCCATTCATTCCTATGAAAGTTGCTCAACTTCAAGTGCGCGTATAAAATTACCCACATGATTAGCATTGCTTTCATTGGGCCAATAGAGCAAGTGCAGTAGAGATTGCCACCGGCCAAGCCGCCGACTGAGTTTTTTAAAGCTAAAAATCGTATCCGTGATTTACAGATATATTGACAGATACAGATTTACAGATACAGATAGAAGTATTCGATTTACTGGTCCAATTACATCCCAACCCTCACCTACAGTCATGAGCTCTGGGTAGTGACCGAAATAATGAGATTGCGGATACAAGCAGCCGAAATGAGTTTCCTCCGAATGGTGGCTGGGCTCAGCCTTAGAGATGGGGTAAGGAGCTCGGACATCCAGAGCGTGCTCTGAGTAGAGCCTTTGTGTCGAAAGGGGTCAGTTGAGGTGGTTGGCACATCTGATCAGGATGCCGCCTGGGCCCATTGGAGGTGTTCTGGGCAAGTCCCACTGGTAGGAGGCCCCAGGCAGGCCCAGAACACACTGGAGGGATTACATATCTCGTCTGGCCTGGGAACGACTTGAGTTTTCCCAGGAGGAGCTGGAAAGCGTTGCTGGGGAGAGAGATGTCTGGGGTGCTTTGCTCGGCCTACTGTCCCCGCGTCCCGGCCCCGGATAAGTGGATGAAAATTGATGGATGGATGGATGATTTACAGATGTCTCTTTTAAAAGTCTATGGGGAAAAACCTTACTGGACTCGATGGCATCATGAGATGACTCAGAAGATGTAATTACACTGGTTGGCAAATATGAAAATTGGTTTCAAAGCTGGGCAAACTCCCTGGGGGCCTGGTTTGTACCCACCCCGTGACCCTACCGCCATGTGTAACATTGTTCTCAGGTTCACAAGCCTCTCCACTGCATGGAGATCTACCTGCTTTTCTGGGGGCTAAAAAAAGAACAGGCTAAGGTGCATGGCTGAGCACACCATTTGACATACCTTCAAATCAGCAAATAAGTTAAGAGAATGGGAGAAAAATGGTAGCATTATTAAAAACCTCAGCAATCCCTACGTTAAAGAATGAGATTTGAGTAACTGCCTTCGCAAAGTTAAAGGTCTACCAAGCAGAAATGATCAGCTTCTGTCAGTGAACAGTATCGCCAGTGAAAGCCAACCCCAGCTTTGTCCACTTGGCATTTTGCATCTGAGTTTTTCCACGCTGTGTCCACAGTTTTTATAGCTTCCTCTTGGATGCATGCCGCTTACGGTCTGGCACTTGGTTGCTACCCTTTTTTAAAGTCCTAACCTCACTTGCACACTGTGCCCATGAACATCCCAAAAGACAGGCAGAGGGCATGGTATCTGCTAATAAATACACCCCCAGGGACATCCAGTGGGTCTTACGTGATGACTGAGAGGGATTACTTTTGTATGATTCACTACATTTTTTTTTTTTAGGAAAATCCTGGATAATTTACCTTTAACTTTCCATCGGTCTGAGTCAGCTTTCAAATGAGTTCACTGAAAGTTGACTCTGTGCAGTGATTCACACTCTGTGATATCCTGATATACACATCTCATCATGTCCTACAATCCTGAACAGGTTTACAGTGATCTATAACAACCTTTTCTGCCTGTCCCGTTCTCTTCGCGGTAACCTTGATATCCACAGACACTTTACAGAGTGGGTTAATCCTTTCTCACTGGCGCTCCCCCAGGACTCCGGCTGAAAGGGCTACCTGTTGTCTGTGTGTTTCCCAATTATAGTTTTCTCCTGAGTAAGCATACATTAGATGACTCATCAAGAACGGCTGTCTGCCAGAGCTGGCTGGAACGCAGTGTATTATTTCAGCATCAGTGTATATTTCAGGCTGAGTGAGAGTGGGAGAGTGAGGCCATAAACTTAATGGGTTAGTTCACTCAATAAAGCGGCAACTTGTATGACTTGGAAGCTGCCCAAAATATAACATACTCAGCGGTGCCGCCGGCAGTTTTTCTGGGGGAATTTGAGAGGAGGTGAAATTGTGTTTTTATGTGTACTTACTTGTGTGTTTTCTTGTCTTTCTTGGACTGACTCATGAGGAAAGAAAACAGAGAAGAATGGTCTGAGTAGAGAACATTTTAAGGGACATACTCCTCTAAGAAACTGATTCAGAGCTGGCATAGACTAGTTCAGTTAAACTAAAGGTTAAGAAATTAATGTCATCATTTGTGTACATGTATGCATGTAAGTGTAGGTACCTGTTCAGTACACAGAGGTTGTGTGCATGCTCAAGTCCAGTGTGCAGAGGAAAAAACTCAGACAGCATCATGTTCCTGCGTTAACTGAGTTTGTTCATGTCTCTCTTCTCTGAGGTGTGTTAGTAAAACATTTGATTCAGAGCGTCAGGAGAGCTCGGCCTGTTGGGAAGAAGTTTTGTAACCACTTGCAGTAAACTGACACTGCGTAGAAATGGAATTACAATCTTCAGAGCTCCACAGAAAACAGGATGAAGCTGAAACTTGTGGGAGAAGTTCAGGAGTGGAATAAGTTAAAAAACAGCAGCACTTTTCAACAAAGTTATTTTTAAAATAAAGCCTGCGGGAACACTAATTATTAATGTCTGACTGATGCATCATAAAGTGCTTTTCATCATGTACTGAACAAAAATTTAAATGCAATGCAAATTTAAGTTAAAGATCTAAGACTTTTTTATGGACTCTGTAGATTTGGTATTTGGCATGTTGAGAATGTCAGAGCTGTTGCCTGTAAACTGAACGTTCATTTCACTACCATATTACATCTCTAATAATGTTTCCCCGAATTTGGCAGTACACCCAACCGGCCTCACAACCGCACTAGTCAGTTATGATGACAAATTGCTGTTGGGTCAAGACCCTGGTGAGGATGACGAGCATGCATATGAGCTTCCAGGAGACAGTTTCTGACAGCTTGCGTGGAAATACTTAAGTTGTGCAAACCAATTGTGGTTGGGTGGCTGGTCTTAAACGATCTTGCAGGTGAAGTCACTGGATGCGGAGGTCCTGAGCTGGTGTGGGCTGCGGTTGTGAGGCTGGTTGGATGTACTGCCAAATAAACCAAAACGACTTTGCAGTTGTCTTATAGTAGTGAGATGGACATTCAGTTCACGGGCAACAGCTCTGGTGGACATTCCTGCAGTCAGCATGCCAATGGCACGCTCCCACAAAACTTGTTTGGCATTATTGTGTGATCCAACTGCACGTTTTAGAGTGGCCTTTTATTGTGACCACCCCATGGCACACCTGTGAAATAATGTTGCTGCTTAATCAGCATCTTGATGTGCCACACCTGTCAGGTGGATGCAATATGTAGAAAAAAGAGAAGTGCTCACTAACATGGATTTTGACAAATTTTGCAACGAACGTTTGAAGGAAACGTATCTGTTAAGTGCATTCACACGTTTTGGTTTTGTTTTGTTTTTTGGCTGCTCTGATAATTAAATCATTTGTTAAAGGATCAGTGTGTACGATTTAAGGGGATTTAGTGGCATCTAGTGGTGAGGATTGCAAATTGCAACCAGCTGAAACCCCTTCCGATTGGGATTCCTTCAGCGTTCTTTGTTCAGGTTTTCAACGGCCACCAAATTAGCCATAGAGGTCTCTTTCCCTCCAAAACAAATCGAGTAGATGATTAAAACTGGTAAAAACATGAATAAAGCAGTTTCACATTACAAATCAGTGTTTCTGCTATGCTGTTCGGCTTTTCCAGCACGGGCCACTAGCTCAGCGCCTGCTAATGTGCACTCACCTAGATTTCCCTGATAAATTAATGTGTGTTCACCTAATTTCAGATCTAGATGTTCAGGTCTTTACCGGGAGCCAAATTACGGGGCTAGCCCAGCACTTGGAGGAGACCTCTTCTCCAAAAGAAACAGAGCTGGTGATTTAAAGCAGTAAAAACACTGAATGAAGCAGTTTCACCTTAAAAAAACTGTGTTTTGACAGATGCTCCCATCACCAAGGGGCTGCTAACTACAGTGGCCGATGAATAAATGAGAATGGCCCTATCTGGAGCCAGTGTTTGGTTTGTCCGTTCTGAACTACTGTAGAAACATGGCGGTGCAAGGTAGCAATCTCCATGGACAAGGACGCTCTCCCTTTGTAGAGTGGCTCATTCAAAGGTAAAGAAATCACAATTCTTATTTTCAAGTGACTACACACTAATGAAAACATACTTTTTATATTCCATTTTTGCCAACTTATCCCCCTAAATCCTACACACTGGCCCTTTAACCTGACAAATCTGAAACTGTTTCATTTGTGTGTGCGACTGGTAACTTTTAAAAGTAAGTTAAAACTGATGCAGAAGGTAATAAATGCATAAAAATCTAATCCTGGCAGCTTGATGTTTTGGCCTCCACTTTAGTTCATCAAGTTACATGTAACTGAAAAAGCATGCAGATGTTTTTTTTCAGTCACTGTTTTATATTCAAACCATAACTCAAAACTTCGAGCTCACCAGTGGAACCACCTCACAGGAGCAGCCCGGAGTTTGGTGTCTGATTGTAGATGCAGTGTTCAGCATTCACACCTCTTAAGCTGCGCAGCCTTACATGTGGAAAATGAACCCAGCATGAGACAGTCCTTTTATAAGCTCTCATCAATGTTCCTGTCAGGTTGCACTTTAAAGCAACTCCTGTCTGGATCTGCTCAGACATTATTTCATCTCTGCATGTTTGACTGTTGTTCCAACCTGTTCCGTTTCTCTGTGGCTGTGGCTGTGTCTCCGCTGCTCCTTCACAACTGCTGTGAAACTTATTTCAGCTGTTTCAGAACAGATTTTATTAAAAAAAAAAAAAAATGCAGTTTGCAAGCCTTGTTTTTCTCTTTTAAACTAAATGTGTTGACATATCCCATTTTATATGCAGGAGGTTACTTATGCTGTGGTCTGAATTAACCATTTACATACCCATTTAATAGAATACAGTTAAAATTCTGTCATGAGGATAATGATGAAAATTTTTACACTTTTTATTAGCAATCATGTTCTCAATCAAATGCATGTGGAAACTTCTCTTGTGGCCATTTTGGCTTCTATTTAAAAATATGATAATTCATTACCTTCTCTTTTTTGTTATCTATTTTCCAAGCAGAAGATAAAGCTACCAGGTAAGTCAAGGTTAAATACAATAATAGGTTATTTCCTTCCTTCACTATAAATCAAGAGGCTAAACCCTTTATTCGATCACTCCGAAATGTTTCTGGCTGTTAAAATGACAGCGAGAAACATTTTGACATCATTTACAGTTAAACCAGTTTTTACTGTGCCGTGGAAACAAAACTGGCAACAAAGCGGTCTGTATGTCAGTCCATCTGACTTCATGTTGGCTTGCTTTTCTCTGGAATCCCTCTGCATATCAATGACTTCATGTCAAAACAAGCCCCAAATCCCTCTCTGCTGTGTGTGTGTGTGTGTGTGTGTGTGTGTGTGTGTTTGGGTGTGTGTGTGTGAGTAAGAGTTAGAAGGAAAGCAGAGTCTCGCAGGGGTTCACTCACATATCTGTGTAGCCAAAAATGAAAGGAGACTGCGTGTGTTTGTGCATATCTGTGAGCCTGAATGACTGTCCATAAGCCTCTTTACATAGGCTGGGGGTTAAAAGTCTCAAAGTCCAGCGTCTCTCTCTGATCATATTCCTGGCAGGCTGGTCAAGTGCAGAGAGAGAGATGTCGCTCAAGTGAGAAGGAGGCAGAGAAATGAAAGTAAGCGTGTGTCTGTGTGTGTGTGTGTGTGTGTGTGTGTGTGTGCGCGCGCTGCAGACATTTCACCACCACTCTACCTGCTTTGTGAATATTATATCTTCTGGCACAGCAAGAAACACAGAAAGATCAAGCGGGAGGGGGGGAGGAAGAAGCCTGGGAAGCCTAAAGCTGTGTTAGCTCACCTGCAGCCTGCAGTTAGTCGATGATCCTCAGTGGCAGCGTTAAAAGCAGTGAGGGGCTGCTGCTTCAATTTTAACAGCCTAAACACAGGCCTTTTTCAAAGCAGACATTTTGACACATCATAGCAAGAAAAAGCACAGGTTTAATTAGTAACATCATGACGGCTGAATTCTATTTAGGTGAGCCAGTTCCAGGGTCCTGGTATTGGCCATGCTAACTCGCTGTCACGGCTCACTGAGACACCTACATGGAACAGAGCCATAGGTGCAAGTATTCATTTCCCTGGTGCTTTTCCTGCTATGACAAGCCAAAATGTCTGCTGTGAAAAAGGCATATTGTATATTCTTATTCTAAGCAGCTATGACACGATCACCTATCAGCTTAACATATTACAATAGTCCTTCATAAGCAGAGGCTACAAGTACTGGAGAAATGAAACTACTTTTGTGATGTATGTGTTGGTCAGGTTTGGTTAAGGTTGGACTGGTGTGGACTGGTGGCTGGAGAGGTGCCAGTTTGCCTCCTGGGCACTGCCAAGGTGCCCTTGAGCAAGGCACCAAACCCCCAACCGCTCAGGGCACCTGTTCATGGGCAGCCCCCTCACTGTGACATCTCTCCATTTAATGCATGTATAG
The DNA here is from genome assembly GCF_041903045.1 of Epinephelus lanceolatus. Taxonomy (NCBI): domain Eukaryota; kingdom Metazoa; phylum Chordata; class Actinopteri; order Perciformes; family Serranidae; genus Epinephelus; species Epinephelus lanceolatus. The sequence goes on along the minus strand of NC_135744.1, from coordinate 37,945,333 downwards.
GTCTTGCTTGTGCATGTGTATGTATTTTGGGCCTGTGTGCACATGACAACAGAGTTGGTAGGGTTGGTGGAGGTGTGGTATATGGTATACATGTTGGGGGAGGGAGATGTCTTTAGAGCAAGGCAAAAAAGATCAGTTAAAACCTAAAAAGTTATTTATATCTTATCTATTTATCAGTTTTATCCATCCATCCATCCATCCATCCATCCAGGAGGCATCCTGATCAGCTGCCACCTCAACTGGCCCCTTTCAACATGAAGGAGCAGCGGCTCTACTGTGAGCTCCCTCCGGTAGTCTGAGCTCCTCACCCTATCGCTAAGGCCGAACCCAGCCACCCTTCACAGGAATCTCACTCTTGCGGTCACTACCCAAAGCTCATGACCATAGCCGAGGGTTGGGATATAGATGGACCGGTATATTGAAGGCTTTGCCCTTTGGTCCGGCACAGCTCAGGCATTACTGCAGATACTATGCCAAACCGCCTATCTATCTCACCCTCCATTTTACCCTCACTCATGAACGAGACTCCAAGATACTTGAACTCCTTTGCTTGGGGCAGTAACTCCCTCCCAAACCAGAGGGGGCAACCTTCCATTTTCCTGGCAGAGAACCATGGCCTCAGATTTGGAGATGATGACTCTCATTCCAACTGCCTCACACTCGGCTGCAAACCGGATGGAATTCATCTTTCTATCAGTAAAAGAAAAGAAAAAAAACTTAAATTAAAAATTAAATCCCCATAGGGGTCCCTCTGTTGAAGACCCAAGTGTCAGTGTATTCATTTGATAAATTAACATGCCTCACATTTCGTCAGTTCAATCTAACTGACTGCTGACGGCACCCAGCAACAAGTCCCTGTGCAAAGTAAATTCCATGCTGACAGCGAGTCTATGGTATTTCAGGTCAGTTGTAGTTCTCAGCTCCACCGCTGAGTGGCGCTGTGCGAAACACGTTAAGATGAAAAATAACTTCCGGGACACGCTTCTCAGACAGGAAGTTGCTCTTGTTGACCCGTCTGCAGAAGAGCAAGATGGCTAACTTGGACGTAGAGGATTTTATTCAACAAAACAGAGCTGTGGCGGACAAAGTGGAAACGTATCGAGGTTACTGGGAGAGTGAGAAACACTGGGAGGCCAGGAGGGAGTTTATCCTGCGGAACATGAACGACTTCGAGGATCCGCAGCTGGACCAGCTGCTCTCTCTGTCCATGGTGTGGGCTAACAACGTCTTCCTCGGCTGTCGGTGCGTTAATACAACCTGCTCTCATGGCCCTCACAGTCTGGTACAAATGGACCCTGATGTTACAGGCCTGTGTGATGGTATTTACCTGAGCTGGTGAAGATGTAAATCGCTCCACAGTCCGGATAAACCACCAATGCGGAGATTAAGCTAGCGGCAAGCAGCTGGTTTGATTTCAGTGGAGCCGTTTAAGTTAACGTTAGATATATTTGCCAAATTAATACCTTATTCCTTCCTCACGAATGAGCATTTTTCTTCCTAAAGTTAAACATCTGTTTCGACATAACTTCACAAACTCACCTTTGTTTGTTAAATGTGTTTGGGTTCTTCTTTGTCTCATTCTGAACTCATGCAGGGCTCACTGCTGCCCCCTGTGTCCAGAAAACGACAAAACAATTTAAACTGCAGCTACATTTTCTTTATTTTATTTTTTTTTTAATTATTGTATTTTAGCCCAGTCAATGTAAGCTCTGTGAGGGAGTTATAATGACACATAAGCTGATTGTCATTAGTTTACTAAATGCATAATAAGCAATTATGACCAAGATAAAGTGGGAAGTGCAACTGTACAAAAATAAAACTTGTCAGTGCTCTCGGGTGGATTAAAATATAGTAATAAAGGCACTGTGTCTAAATTTCCTGAAATATGTTTTTACATTTCTTTACTGACATGTCTTGTTACTTGTCTGTCAACATACATGCTGCTAAAAATACAAAAAGCTCATCCCGTGTGATTGTTTTAAATAAATGATATTCAGTGAATCATTTAGTCAAAAAAGATTTAAGGTTTTGTACGTAGCTTTATTAGTATCCTTATAATATTAAATTACACATTTTTCATTGTATGAATTTAAATAGAGATAATAATGTGGACTTTAGCATTTCTAAGATGCATCCACTTATTATTTCACTTTTAAGACAATTACAGTAATTCAGGGCTGGCACTAAGAATGGTTTTATTATCAGTTAACCTATTAATTATATTTTGGTTAATACTTAGGCCAATTAAATGCCAGAAAGAAGTGAGAAATGTCCATCGCAATTTCTTTAAGTGTAAATTTAGTTCCTTCAAAATCCAGAAATCTTAAATTGAGTGTCATGTATGAAAGAAAATCAGCACATGCTTAAAATTCAGCAGCTGGAAATGGGAAATGTTGTTTGAAGTCAGCTATCAGGTGAAGAGAGAGGAGGAGCGCACACCAAGGTTGGAGAGGTGCTGACCGTTGACGAAAAAATACAAATTTGAAAAAAGATGTCAGGCGCACACTCTAGACTCGATGCAAAAATATTTTCTTTTATTCAAGTACCAACGTTTCGACTAGACCGTCTTCATCCGGGTTTTACAAGACACTGAGCTACCAAACATTTTATAGGACACACAGGTGAGCTCTATGATGAGAGGGAGTGTCTTCAATTACAGGCACATGCCATGGGAGGAGCTGACAATTAACACAAGTCAGCTATCAAAAATGTTTAAGATCAATTTTCTTTCAATCTGTTAATTGATAATTGTTTCAGTTCTGCAGTTTCATCGATATTTAGATTCTCATTTGTTTTTAAGACAACACACCACTTCAGAAACAATATGAGCTACAGATGAATTACTTATGCTGATTAATTGTGGGTCATTATATTAACAGAACATATCTCCTCTCCTCACAGGTATAGCACAGAGCTCCTTGACAAAGTGAAGGAAATGGCTGAAGGCATCGAGGTGGAGGACGCGCCAGTCTTCAAAACAAGAGATGAGATTATGAAAAAGCAACAGGTACAGCTGCACACACACATACACACACACACACTTAGGTATGTTGACACAGAAAAAATGCTTCATGCATTCCTCTCTTCCATCACAGGGTCGATGACCAGTTCATCCAGTCTGGTGATGTCAGGTCGAGCCTGAAGAATGCTGGGACTCAGCTGTTATGTACATATACAGGCTGTGCTTGTAACTAGTCACACCACATTTCACGTGGTTTTACAATCTGACGGTGTTTGTTACGGATGTGATCAGTGTGAACATTTTTATTTTTTTTTTTATCAGAAGCAGAGAGACTGTGATACTCAGTATTTAACTGTGCAGACAGCAGTGATAGTTTTAGCAGTGTGGAGCTTCACTGCTCGTCCGTTTTTACATTGTTTTACATTTTTGTAATCATCATTTTTGGTAGTTTTTTTTAATTAAGTCAGATGACAGACACTGGATCTTGTTATGATGTCCCCATCTGAAGAGCAATAAATTACTTTCCCCTCTTATATGGTGTAGTTGTTTCTTTTTTTTAAGAGCGATCATAGTGGTTCTTTGTTTTGAGATTTTCTGTGAGTAAACACACAAGATAGAACATTACTTTTCTTTTACCACCAGAAAGCTTTAACACAACACAATTTCCAGCTGTTTTTGCTGCTTAATGATCAAATTGGAACAAAGTATACCAGACAATTCCGTCATTTTCTCAGTTTAGGGTTGTTTTGCTTCTTAGTCAAGGCCTTATCTTCACACTGGTAGAATTAATCTGCAGGAAGATTTTCTCTCCTCCCAATAAGGCACAAAATAACCATTTTAGACCACAAACCTTAATCGTGACCAGAGAGGAAATGGTATCTGGTAAGTGATTAAGGGTTGGTTTTAGTGACATCAGCAAGAAGCAGAACTTTTTCCTGTAATAGTTTCCCCCATCACAGCAGGTAGTGTGTGTTAGTACAATACTATGGAAAAACTTAATTAATAATAACTGACTGTGCTAAGTCATTTTCAAACAGACAAAAGAGCAAAAAAACCTGTCTCAAACTCTGAAAAATGTGTTTTATTATGTTTATACAGCATATTGTTATAAGTATACATTTTTTGTTTAATTCACAAAATCTTTATAACATATCCCTTCTGCTTTTAGATATAATAAGTCACTAGCCACAATATGACCTTAACTGTCTCAGAAAAGAGGAGCTCTGTTTTATGACTGTCTTTCGTGGATTATTTAGCTGGAGTTGGGCAGGGTTAACTCATGACTTTGTACTCAAGTGGTCTTTTAATTGCGTATCACATACAATTTTTTAAAAAAAGGAGACAAACGCAGGCGTGAAAACAACTTAAGCCTTTTGGGAAAACAGTTGATGTCACACTGCTGAAACAGGATTCAAACTTCCCCGCAGCAGTTTGCTCTCTCAATCCTCTTAACTGTTTTCATTTAGAGCGAAAAAAAAAAAAAAGGACTATCCCGGACTGCACTGCTTTTATCCTCTGCTCATTTGTTAATTCATATGTCAGCTGTGTTATTTTAAGAGATCAAAAACACAGGCTCTTCATTCACACTGACGCGCGTCACAGGCAACAAAGCATTCGGAAGTCGTTTACTTTCTGTGGCGGGCGAAACTGGAAAACCATGTGGGCGCTAGCCTAAGATGAGCTGTCAGGAGAGTGAGCGGAGAACACTTTGTATCTAGTTCTGCATTTATCTTCAATTTTTTGTTCAATTATGAGCTATAACAACTGATACAAAGGTGTATTTTAGAAAATGAGCAGACTAGACCACATTCTATCTACCAAATTCATTCTAATTCTACTTGCTACCACTGTCGTTCAAGCCCCGGTAACCATTATGAATGCACCATATTAAAATGATATAGCACCATCATTCAAGAAAATCTTCAAGCACTGTTGAGCTCCTGAGCTCAGAGGCTCCCACACACATTTTATAACACTTAACAGAGACACTGGGACACAGAACAACAGCGGGAAGACTTGACTCAAATGATTGCAATGAATACAGCATTTCCTTGGCTCAGCTGAGATTCCCACATCCTTTTCATCAGTACAAGTTTATCCTGTCCCATCCTGGTGTTAATATTTACTGTCTCATAACACTCCCTCTTGAACATAATCTACAATGGAGCAGAGACGACTGGAATAAAAGCTCAGAGCTGCCTAGCCATGATTCATCAGTGCAAGGGAGACTTGGCGCTGTTGCAGCCTGTGACGTCTGTGAGCCCAAACCTACAGCGTCTCTTAAAATAACAGAGATATGCTGGAGCAGGTCAGGGATTGTTCTTTTACAAACTGCATCTGTTGGCTGACTTGCAGAGTAACAATGATATGGACTCTGAAAGGCATTTTTTTCCAAATGTGCTGATTTGGTCATCAAGCTGCCTTTCCAAACAGCTAAGTTGAGTGCACACCAGCAGACAATACAAAAAAAGAGGAAAGTTTGGGGGAAAAAAAGTCTGTAAAACTCAAACACTAACAGCATCAATCCAACCAAACGACAGATATATTACAAATTCTGTTAGCAATAACTTATTTCACATCATGCAATAAAAAAAAGTAAAATTAAGGACAAGAAACACAAATAGAAGATTGATTTCTCCTCCCTCGATTTCCTCAAATGTGTTGGCAAGCAAGATAATGTCCATTCTGGTTTGGTTGTTCTCTGGATCTTTTTTTTTTTTTTCATTCTTCCTTATTTTCAGGGTGGCACTTGAGTTCTTCTGATATAGTTGCTGTTTTGTTTTGTTTTTTGTTTTTTTCTTCTCAATGAGGTAAAAATGAAAGACTGAAGTACTTGATGATGAAGAGAGAGGGGTGGTGGAGAGGAAGGAGTAGAGAGTGAGAGAAGCTCAGACGTCCACCCAGCTCTGCTCCACGATGGCCGTCACCCTCTTCTCGTACTCCCTCTTGTTTTCCTGATAGAGCTGTGCCGCCTGACTGTTAGCTGGGCTGTTGGGGTTTGGCTCATCCAGCAACGACTGCGAGAGGAAGTGAGGAAAGTGATGAAAATGTCCACATGTCCTCTGTCTAATCAACATTAAATAACCAGGATAGATCCCCTGAATGGGGACTTTATGCATATGCTATTCAGATATATATTTCAAATGTATTCCGATCTTGTCTCTGACGTTCTCCCCTCCCTTGGGGACAGAAAATTGTATTGTATTGAACTGAACAAACCAACCAACCTGGATGGAAGTGAGTATGGACGACACATCGTATGTGGGGCTCCAGCGGTTCTGAAGGATGTCTAAACATATACTGCCATCTGCGTAAACTGGTAAAACAGAGAGAAAACACAGTCAAGCCTCAGACCACAGAGATCAACAACACAGTACCAGTTACTACTTCTCTATAGCTGGATTTCCATCCAAATATAGTGCACATTTTAACCAAATTTTCAGAACATTTCCAAAAATAAAACTACTGTTGTTATGTGAATAATGAGAGTTGGTTCATTGAGATACGATGCAGTAGGTGGCGGTGATTCTCCAGCCAGTTGCCACTACAGAAGAGGGCACAACAAGATTGACATAATTAAAAGAACACTGGTCAGAAGTAAAACAATGGATGTATAACGACGGAGAGCACACTGGAAATAGAAAGTTGTGAACTAGTATTACAGCTATGTGTTCTCGGAAGAGTTGAGGTAACAGCCCTGTGTGCATAAGCGTGTTAAAAGCCATCCAGAGATGTTTAAGAGTGAGCCTGCAGTGTCCTGTGCAACATCATTTGCTCACTTAATCCATTTCCATTGCACTTAGATGCCTTTACCTTTTTACCAACCTTTCCACTATCCAAGCATGAAAAGTTTTTTGATTATAATTTAAGATGGAAACACATCTAGTGTCGCCAACATAGATTTCTCCACATGTAGAAAAAGACTGAAAGTGCAACATATCTGGAACAGATGCTTTTAAAACAAAACAGATGGTGAAGATGAGTTCAGGAGACAATTATAGTTTCTTATTTGAGCAGTAGTCTCAGAATGTCCTGTTTTCACATTGCAGCTGACTGCAGCATTGCAGACAAAAAACACTGCAAGTCCCCACTAAATAAAAGGAGTTTATGATCCGGTTAAATCAGTAAATACAAGACACAAAATGAAGTGATAAAACCTGCAGCTCAAGCCGATCAAAACCAAATGTAAACACATGATAGTGGCTGTACGTCACATACAAAAAATATACTACCTCACTGATTTCACCTCTTAAATTCATATTAATTATGAACTGGGAAAGGAAATGTAAGGGAGGAAACTGTGTGGATGAGGAAGAACTTGAAGCCTTGACACAATGGAGGTACATTAATGTACTTCATACAAATGTAAACTGTAGACGCTGGTTAGGAATAAAGTGAAGGCAGGCAATTATTTCTATATTCAAATGCCTGGTTTGAATGTGTGAATATGTGCGAGTGTGTTTGGGCAGCTGTACCACTTACCATTTGGGTGAAACATTCTGGAGACAAACCGAACTGTGGGAGGCTTGTTTGGGTACTCCTCTGAAAACTCTATCAGCAGCTTAAATGTTCCTGCAGAGAGACACAGGGGGAGGAGAAGGAGGGTGAGAGACGGAGTGACCAACGGTGAGAAATAAGGAACAGAGGGAGAGTGTGTGTGTGCTGGGGGGAGCGCACGCAAGTAATTTTGCGAGGAGAATACGGATGTGAAGGATCGAGGGGGTCAGAGAAAGCGAGAGAAACAATTACGTTACTAAAAATATAGCCGGCTGGACCAGAAAGAGAAGCTAATCCCTCACTGAGGCAGAGATGTCGACTCTGCAGGCTAAAAGGAGAAGAAAGGAGGGAGAAGCCTGAGAAGAGAAAACAATAAACCCTGAGTCAGCACTTCTCATGCCTGACCTAAGTCATAATTACAGGCAAAAAAAAAAAGTGTGTGTAAGAGGGGAAAAAGTGTGTGTATGTGCATTAATGTGCTTGTGTCTCTTGTACTGATGTACTATACTGCAGAGCTGCAAGTTTGTTACCAACTGAACACACCTAATTAATGTTCAGCAGTTACTGACACTGATGTTAGCCATTTATCTAAAAAGGTGATTAAAACATAAATGCCAAATTGATTGTGATCAGGGTTAACACCAAGAGTTGATGTGCAAACACTAAGTAAAACATGATAAATTATGAGTACATGGAATATAGTACATGAGAAAAATAAATAAAAATTACAGCTGCTTCTTTGCATTTGCTGAATTTGTATTCTTCCCCTTTATAGCTTAGCAAAATGTCATCAAATATAAAGACATCCACCTGTACCTTATTTCAGTTTTGTGTAAAATATCTTAAAAGTATTGTTGCGACTGTTACGTATCTGTGCAATACAGAACATCTTGTTGCGTTAGCTCATTCAAATGTACCTGAAAACAGGTTTTAAACAGTGAAAAGCATCATGGAAGCCACTGAAAAAAAGGGTGGTTACTTCTTTTTCTCTCTTCTCTGTTAATTAGTCTCTCTCTCAAACTCTGTGCCGACTAATTTAGAATGATGCTCTAATGCTGCTGGGACGGTGATGAACAAATTTTTGTGATGGCACGTCATTGCATCGTGCTAAAAAGGAGGCGAAAAATTAGTGCGTCCACCCAGGTTGCACGTGTCCATCACTGCTGATCGGAGCCAATTGGAGCTAGAGCTGATAAATACCTATGACGACTGCAGAGTAATTTGTCTCAGGAATGAAATCTGATTGTAACCTTTACCATTAAATACAAAAGCCAGATGTTAGTGGGCATTAGTGGGTTTTTGTCCAGTGGGAACGGGGCTTAAAGGCCAAGACACACCAAACCTACATCAGAGAACTAGTAGCAATGAAGGCTGACTGTTGCATTGCCTCATGTCCCCTGTGTCTAAGCCAAAAAGTTGCACTGGACACACCAGTAGTAACAGTCAATGGCCAACTAACAAATAAATTCTGTATCTGGTTAAGTGTATTTAACTATTGATGGTAGTCTGTATTTGTCATTAAAAAGGGAAGCCAGAAGACTGACAGGACAGATTCCAGACGCTAGTTAGACTGTTAGCAGATTAACAACATAACCTGATGTTAAGAGAACAAATGATGTTTACTATGTGATAGCCAACGATAACACAAACAATAAACCGTTTCTGCTAAAGAGCTCAAAGGCTAGGAAAAATCTCAAGTACAGCTGTTTGTTTACTTTCCTCATTTCCTTTTCTTTCTCATGCACAGAGCTGAACTGCCAATCTGTGATATGTTTCACCGACATGCTCCACTATCTGACACTGATTCAACATGCCTAATTGGCTAAAGAAAGGCAGACGAGGGCGAATGATGTGGGACACATCACATACACTCGGGTGACAGGTGCTCACCAGTGGCCCAATGCTGACCAACAGTTGACCATTGGTTTGATGTGTCAGAGCTTAAGAGTACAGGGCCAAGTTGAGGGTTCAGATAATGACTTGCTTTGAACATTAATCTGATTATTTGATGTAATTTTGTGTACGTTTGCATATTAAAGTGTCTATCAATACAAAAATTACTTTATTAATAATTGCAATGGTTTTAATTGGATCGTTTAAGACTGTAACACTGTCCCACTGCACTGTACGAACATTAGGAGGCTTTGTATTAGAGGGGTGAAAGGCAGCTCTTTAAACTCATCATCAAATGTGCTTAGAGTCATAACCTTAGAAAATGTGTCAGACCGCAAATTAGCACGAGTACCTCTAGGCCTTAAAATTGAAATAACTCAAAACCCTTTCCAGACTTTTTTGAACACCCTTGGATATCCCGTTTGTAATCATTTCATCTCTCCTAAAAATATCTATTTATAAGTTTGGGAATGTTTCTGAGTGTGTGATTTCATGATTGATTGCTTGGGTGTGTAACCCACCATCCCTTTTACAACACTGCCCAGACAGCTGTAATAGATGGACTGAATAATGCATCTCCACAACAGTAACAAAGTGGGGGGAAGTTAAATCAAATCCAGAGCTTTGGATAAAATGCACTCCCACTGTGCCTGCACTTTATGGACAAGATGAATCAAAATGGAGAACTTACCGTCTTCAAACGGTGTTCCCACAGGCCTAAAGAAGGCAAAGAGAGACACAAATAAAATTATTTCCAAATTCAGAGAAATCCCCAATGCTACCAATAAGGCCTTGGCTTGTAGGGAAACACAACCATTACCATCTATCCTTCAAGGACTTGCTCTGCACAAACACCACAGTCTTTATTTACTCAGCTCTTCACATTCACACAGTCTGTGTAAAGGGGCCAATTAAAACAGCTGCCCACTCGTTTTACATTTCTGGCAGCTTCCCCTTTGACTTTGAATTAGGTGAGGACTATTAGCAAGTTCTATTTTAAACCCAAGTGTGTTGCTCTGGTTTGTTTTTGTTGCACCTTGTTGCTTCTTGTCAGGTTTTCAATTACTCACAAGTATTGCTAATACTCTTGATGTTTTATTAGTTCTGGCTTTGACTTTTGAATTTCATGCAACTCCTGTGTTTTTTTCCTAACTGGGAAGAGTTTAAAAACCATGTTTCGTCTTGTTCTTTTATGAGTCATTCTCCTTTCAATTGCACTTTAAATTGTGTACCAAGAAACATCACAAAATCGTATTACTGGTTTGGTTTTTATCAGTGCTTCTGTCCTTTCTTACTCCTCTTCTTTAATCCCCAAACTCTGTTCCCAACAGTGTCTCCCATCTCGTTCTTGCATCAAAAACCCACTGAGTTTCCAAATGCTGATTTTCCAGACTGTTCTGTGTCCCAGTCAGTGCGACAATCCAAAATTTCTTTTTTTAAAGCAGGAGAACATGGAGAATGAGAGTGCAAAGGGGTGGCTGTGTTGGAGGAATCTGTGCATTACAATCACAGTGGCACACTAAAGACAGCAGGGCGGAGTTGGATTTAGAGCATGACTCACCCAAAAATAACTGCGTTCCAAAGCATGATGTTGTTCTCTGATGGCGCTCCACTCACACCGGTGGGAGGATCTTCTTGAAGTCTGGGTAAGACAAAGAGAAAGAGATGCAAGGAAGGGAGATGGGCAGAGAGAAAGGGGCGTTGTAAGAGACATGGAAACACAGACAGCAAGAGAGAGACGGAAAATGACAGCAAAACAGGGACATGAACAAAAGGAAAAAGCAGCAGGAAGCAAGGCAGGAAGAGAGATGAAGATGAGAAAAAAGGGAGACAAAAAAACAAAATGAGAAAAGATTGGGGCGCAAAAAGAGGCAAACCGAGATAAAGGGACAGAAAAGGATGAAAGATGGAATAAAAAGAGGATGGAAACAGAAGGAAAGGAAACAGAGAAGGGGGAGAAAGAAGCAGAAGGGAAAGAAACAAAGATGGGAGAGAGCGTGAGGATTTTAATTAACACCTTGACTGCAGGATAATTATCAGTCAAAACACGAACTGCTGTATCAACATGACTTCAGTAGACAGCCAGGCTTGCAGGATCAAGTGCACACTGCCCATCCTGCTGTCACATGTCGGCTAACATAAGCCGTACCATTGACTCTCATCTGAAACACTACTGTACCATGACCTGAGCGTCTAAGCCCTGAGAGCTTTAGCCACTGAGTCAACCTTCACCTGAAACGACCTCTGGCTAACATTGACATGATCAGGCAAATACACAACCAATGAAAGAAAGGAGGGGCACCCTGATGTTGTCAATGAATGTTTGTTTTGTTACTCTCCATCACAGATCTACATGAAACACAGGTTACCGAACTGCAGCCTAATTCATGAAAGCTCTGGACACTCAGTGTCTGTTCTTTCCCAGGAAAAACAATCTGGTGCAGAGGAGGTGATGTGTTTTACATTTGCAGCAGCAGCAGCAGCAGCAGCAACGCTGGTGTGTTTAGAATAAATAGAGGAAGTGGGCAGTTAGCAGCACAGACAAAGGATCGCCAACTAAAGAAACTTAAAGTCTAACAGCTACTACATTTTGGTTGATTTCCGGCTTTTGTCCGGTGTACGAGTTTAAACCGGTTTGACTTGCAAACCCAATGAACCAGCATTTATCATTATGACATATTCTGGCTAATTAAAAAGTAGTAATGACCTGTGTCGAAGGTGTCACTGCGCTAAATCCAACTTGTATTGCATTTAGGGCTGCCACGATTAGTCGACTAATCGATGACTAATCGACTATTAAAATAATCGGTGACTATTTTAGTAGTCGACTAATCGGTTAGAGTCATTTTTCATAGAAAAGCACTATAAAAGTACCCCAAAATACTCTTACTGCAGCTTCTCACGTTCAGATATTGGCAGCTTTACACACTCTCCCGTGACAGTGAACTAAAACCCTGGTGTGAGTATGTATGAGTATAATTTTGGGGTTTGGGCGAGACAGAATGACATTTTTCAACATTTTAACACATTTTTCGATGAAATGATTAGTCGACTAATCGAAGAAATAATCGACAGATTAGTCGACAATGAAAATAATCGTTAGTGGCAGCCCTAATTGCATTAGTAATATTACGCAATATGCCAACGTGATTAACATAATGTTATGTTTATTTATAAATTGACTAACAGAGCCACAAGCGCCTGATAGGCCATGCACCATGCACAATTTGTCGCGGTCAAGTTAATCTTATTTTCTATATAGCACCAGATCACAACAGAAGAAAATGCCAGAGCCTGAGGTGAAGCCTTTAAATCCCTTGTTAAGTATGACCCAACAGTCCAATACCCAGCAGTATAAAACAGAAAAAAGCAGCAAATCCTGACATCTGAGAACCTGGACTCAGCAAATGTTTGGCTTTTTTGCATGATGGGAATAGTACTGACGATTAATCGATAATCAAAATAGTTGGTGAACAATTTTCTGATGACTTAAAAGTTGATTATCAGTGTCAATTCATGGTAATTTAGGAACATGACATGTTCTCTTGACATACTTGTCTTCATCTGTTGGCATTTTACAGCTCAAGTGATTCAGGATCAATCATTAATGAAAACAATCATTAGCTCCAGCTCCACACAAAAAAAAAAACATAGCCCAGAGCCGTCTGACTGACAAGTGATCTCTGCAAAGTACAGCACAGAACTGCCACAGCAACAACTGCCTAGCAACAAAGACGTCAACAAATCAAAACACACAGATGTAGCAGGTCAACATCTTAAATTAAGTTTCCGACAACAGCTTCCTGTTTGTTAAACTATTGATCAGTGTGGGCTTTGAAACAGGCGTGCATGACAAATACAGGCAGTGTGTTGAAATGAACCTTAGTACTCAGAATAGACTACAATCTACTCTGCCAGGTCCCTCGCTGATACTCTGGGTACATTACTGTGTCACATTAAAGGTCTTGCTTCAGATCACCAGTGCATGTAGGCCAGGTCCGGGATCACCACAGACTATTTGGGCTACAATCCCACTCCTAGTATAAAAGCTGATTTAATAAGAGCTTACAGCTATAAAATAAGGTAGGCTGATTTGTGTGTCTGTGTGTGAATGCAGATCCATGTGTAAGTCCCTCGCTGCAGATGGACCCACTGCAATTAACCTCATTTACTGTAATCTGCCTGAGCTCTCCACTAGTGGATGGATGCTACTCAACTTCACTGGTTGTTGCTTCATTTTACTTGGAAACTGGGGATTTCTAATCACTTTGTAGATGGCAGATTATGGGAAGTAGTGGGCAGTCTTGAGCCGATATATATTTTTCTCAGTCTGTGTGGGGTAATGTGAGTTAAAAGGGCACTGTGAGGCGGTTCATTTTGATAGAAAGATTGTCTTATTTATTGTCTTCTCCATTTTTTTCCCTTTAAACTGAATATCTTTGGGTTTTGGACTGGTGGTTGGACAACAAATACATTTGGGGACACCACCTTTCTGACATTTTAAAGGCCCAGAAAATAATCAGCAGGATAGATAATGAAAAAAAAAGTTAGCTGCAGCCCTAGTATAATTTCTGCGATTAATAAATTACCCTAAATAGTCCATGTAGTCAAAGAAACCCCTCTATAGCATGCAGCCAATCCAATGACATACACACATTTACAGCTTGATCTGCTAGAAATTGTCTCGTTGAGCGAGAACATCTGACAAAGTAAAGTCTACACAAACACTCAATGTCAGTAAGACTTCGACTGTGCTAAAATAGATATAAGATTGGGGAACATGTTGCTTAGTTTCATTTTATCAACTCAAACCAGACTAGCTTACAGACTGCGGTGAGCCAATATAAAGCTGAATACGCACTAAAATACTTTGTGGAGCCACACGATCGAAAAAACAAACAGATGGTATTGTAGCACGGGGTGATGGTTGTTGGTTTCACAATGTCATTCGTTTCCAAAAATAAGAGGGAAGAAATGAAAGTGATGCTTTCCTGAAAATAATCTGAACAGGTTCAGATGTTTTTCAAAGCTAAAAAAATTGCTTATTTGAGCAGCACTTCAACATCGACGTTTCATCTGACATCCAAGATACCGAGCTAAAACATCACACAAAAGTGTTTAAGACACATATTGTGCAAATACTTTGACTTACAGATCAAACAAGGGAGGTCAGGTGTTATCACACAAGCCCAAGTTCAATCAGCCAGCCTTGGCGTGGACACAAAGGCTGATCCAGGAATGAGCCATTGTGTTTTCCTTACCTCTGTGTGTTACAGTTTACCACCTGGGGACTGGCACAGCAGAGTTGAGTTACAGTGACACCTTATCTGCCCTGCTTCAACGGCTGTTCTTCGCAGAACAGCTTAGGATCTTTTTTCCACTGACAGGTGTGTGTGGATAACACACAAACAAACACACACGTACCGTAGGATGCCATATGGAGCAAGGCAACAGACTGGGGATGGCACGTATTACAAGGAACCCTTTTCCAGGTGTGATTCTCCAAGGACACTGTTACATAGTGTTGTCTTCGCAGCAGGAGTTTTGACAATATCATCAACATATGAAGAATTTTGGGGTTGTTTAGACACACCAATACCCATTTTTAAAAGGCACAAAGAAGACCTGTTAGGCACATATTGAGATGGAGCACCCCCTGACCACACACACAGAGTTGTGCAACACCTGAAAGCCACGTTGCCTCCAAAAGGGGGGACTGAAACCATATTGCTTGCTGCCTACTTGATTTCTAACCTTTACAGCAGCAGATTCAAACCCACATTTTGCAGACTGCACGGAGTAACTGGGATAAATCGTATTACATTTAGCGTCTAATCGGGGCCAGTTAAGGTAAAACAAAGACGCTGCTGAATCGCATGTCCAGCCACATTAAACCCACCTCAGGTAACCTCAGCTAGCCGAAGTAGCACCTACGCTAACAAACAAACAAGACAGGATAAATGCAAAGACTAACGTTATTCCCAGGGTAGAAAACACTGCATGACACCAAAGTGCCTTCCTTGAATACCGTCAGAAAATAGAAAATACACAGTCGTCACGTTGCCATTCCTACAAATACCATGTGCAGACACAAACAATTAAAGCTGACATATTTATTTCTCAACTCCAGTCAAGCTTTATATCCAATATCCTCTGCACCAGCAGCTAGCGCTAAGCTAGCTGAGCTAGCTACCGACAGCTTCATCGGCTAACGCTGCTAGCTACACACACACAAACAGAAGAAGCTGCCAAAACGTTGCGGTACCTTTTAAAATCTCTCATAAGCCGTCTCCTTGCCGGGGTCGACATTATTCAAAATGTAATTTAAAAAATCCTAAAGCAGGACCATAAACCGAGTACTATCCGAAACCAAATCCGGTGTTTCTTCCGCTTGTAACCCTTTTCTTCTTCTCCCAAAACAACTGGCTAGCTAGCTGTTTCTGGTGACGTCGGTTGCTTACAGTGCTGGCCAACAGAGGTACAGCCCCTTTTATGTCACACAGCATGTCGATGTAAGAAATGGTCACTATAACACTGCCCAAATACAAGCCAACTATATTTGTGTTGGTGTGAGGTGTAAGATACATTATATTATTATCATATGCTGCAAGCCGAAGTAACAGGAGCCATCATTACATATCATTGACACACATTCAAGCCTTGAAGTTGTGTGATATGGAGCCATTTAAATATCCTGCAACATGCATTACTCTAGTAGGGATTTAAAGCATGCCTGTGATACAAGTTCAAGTTATATTTGTCACCAAACTCCACATATCTCTGGATTGTGCAGTGAAATGCTTTGTCGCTGCCTCTGACACTGTGCTCTATATAAATAACAATAAAATGTTAAATATAATATGATTTGTCAAAAGGGATACTTGCAGGCATTTTCTAGTTAATCGAACTAGTAACATCCCTGTATGATACTGGTCCCTACAGTGTGGATTTGAGTATAACATAATCTTATGATGCTTTATGGTACATTTTTGCATCTTTGATGATTCTGGGACAAATTTTGGGACTAAGGGCCCCTAGCTTCTGCCGTTGGTTAAACTATACTTAAGTATTTTGATAGTGTTGGCAAGGAGGAGAGGCTAAGACTAGAGGCTAGAGCCTGACCTCTCTCCAAAAGCCACAGGCCTCAGCAGATCTACATATTGTGGGACATTATACCAAATAACATAGGAAACCATTACAGGAAATGTGCTGAAGGCTTTATGGTTTTCTGCAAACATGAAACAAATTAGATATTACACAACTAAAAATCAGATAAGATGTTATGTTTTTAGCGGTCATTTTAAACTTTGGCGTTGAGGTAGGCGTTGCCTGATCATTTGGGTCCCTGGGCATGTGCCTGATGGGCGCATGCTCATGCCAGTTTTTATAAATTCTATGACATACAGAGTGCCTGTGATACAGGCTGAAACTTCAATAAAATTATTTATATAAAATAGAAAAAGTTCACTTATGAAAAGGAGTGTCCTTTGTGTCCAGTGTAGTGATACATTTTGATATTAAAACTGAGTTGCTGGGTCACGTAACCATGAGCTGAAACAATTTGTTGATTAATCAATTGTCAGACAAATTATTCAGCAACTACTATGGTAACTGTTTAAGATAAAAAGACAACATCTTCAGACAGGCATTTTTGTGGCTCCACCTTGGGCTTTATGAGAATGTAAAGGATGTTTTTCACAATTTTCTGACATTTTATAGCCCATACAAACAATCTCATAATCTGCAGACTAAGTGATCAAAAGTAATCAGTTGCAGCCCTAATGTGTTCTGTTGTAATGTTTGCATTTCCACTTAAATGAATATAATGCCTAAAGCAGAAAAATAGAGGAATGTAACTTATAGAATTATGTAAACAGCTTCATTATACTGTTTTATGGGATCATTGGCATTAATCACATGACAGCATGCATGCACAGCATCTAGTAAAGTTACTGCAGACTTGGCAGAAATCATTGCAGAAATCGACCAAGTCCAAGATCACATGACACAGCTCGATACTGTGAGTCACACACACTGAGTTAGTTAGTCCCACTGCAGGGCTTCTGTGAAATCCCACTCAAAGCTCCAGAAAATATAACTGTCTATTTAATCTAGTTTAATCATTCTCTTGACCATCTCCCCAAGCAAGTCCAGATTGCAGCTGTCAATAGACCCGCTGCCCTGTTAGCATTTCACTATTGAGAGAATGTAGGTCACACATAGACAAAAGGGCCTGTCTGTGGCGTTAGTTTTTTCTGGCTCCCCCAAGAGCCAGGAATGAAAAGCATGCCCTTTATATAATGCAAAACACATTTACATGATGGGCTGCTATCTCAGCTCTTGGGGGAGGATACAGGTTTATTTATGGGATTTCTTCACCAGAAGAAAACCTGATTTTATCAGCTTTGAAATAGTGAAAGGCTTTTTATTCGAAAGGTTGATGAGGACTGAGAAAACTGATTGGATCAGGCTTTCGATTAACTATGGAACATTTCTAAAGCGTACTCTTCTTGAATTAGCAATACCTTGATTTGTGATTCTCTGGCTGGCAGCTCCATGGAGAAAAATGTAACCCTGTGTCTGTCTGTCTGTCAGAGGCTGGACAAAGGCCTGGATTCAGCCAAAATAGGCAGGAAGAGAGTATCAGTGCTGAGATCAGGTGCTTTTATTAGAAAGGGCATAGAAATGATGGATTGCTTTCTCTACTGATAGAGATATACTGATAGTGTTTTCCTTTATTTCTCCTTCTCATATCAATATGAAAAAATATGATCATAATTAAGTTATAACTGTGTATGTTATGATACATCGTCCCTCTTTATTGCATTAATCTGGTTGTAAAATTATATTCTTGTTGATGATTTTGGAAGTCATAATTTATTTTGTGTATAATGACACATGCTCCATGTATTCAGCGAATCGTAAGATACTTCAAACATGTGTTTCAAGTTAAGTGTAACTTATATTTTGTAGCCTAAACATTGCCGTAGAGAGACTTTGAAAACCTACAATTAAACTGTATAATAATTTAAAAAAATAAGTAAGATAGTCCATGTAGAAACTTGCAGAATGATTTTGCAGGATAATTTTACGATATATGTATTTATTTTTACAATATATACAGCAGTAATTTTAAACTCACCTTAAGTCTTCTTAACCGACACTTTGAAATCTGAAACAGAAATATTTGTCAACCACATGGAAGTTATTAAAGATATAGAATGCAAAATGCATGAAAACTAATATTTAAACACAATGGTTAACATCATGGATCTATCATGAGAAACAAAGCTCAGCTGTCATTGCATGTTTGTTTGTGTGTATCCTTGCATTGAAATGTGCAGAGATGTTCTGCCATCTAGAATGATTTATGGATTTCTAATGAATGTTTTCATTTGCTAAAAGCATGCTCTGTTTTAATGCAGTGAATTGTTTCATTATGTCTTCCCTGCAGCTGAGCAGGTGCAGGCTTCAGTCTAATTTTTTTTTTCATTTACAAAGTGTGTTGGTTGAATGTTGTGTCTTAATGTTATGTTTCCCCTCCCTTACTCTCCCTCATGTTCCGTCGATGGAAAGGTCACCGAGGCCTTTTTACCTCACTCATCAGTCTTACTCTAATGACCCATTAGTCTCCACAGAAACCTGCTGGCGGCGGCTGGAAGACTCCAGTCAGAGTGTTAGGGCGGGGTTGTGATGGAGCCATCACCGTGTACCGCGGCCATCAGTGCTAATGAGGAGTGAGGCTTTAGGATGGTACAAGCTAATTGTCTCATTAGACCTGCGATGTCTTGTTACATCTGCATGGGCGATGGTGGTAATTAAATTACACAGCTGACTGGTTGAGTGTTTGGGCAATCGGTCAAGCCTGCAGTTCGTCGGAGTGTCTCGGTCAAATTTTAGTATCTGTGAAGGGCAGCGGGTGCTGATGAGGTTTAAATTGATTATGATGATGCCATCGTTGCAGCTGGACAACATTAGACTGAATCTTTTCATAAGGTGGTGTGAGAGTGAAAATGTTCACAACATTAAGATGGTATCTGTCGGTCTGTCCACCATTTTGGTCCAGACTGAAATATCTAAACAGCTATTAGATGGGTTGCTGTGAAATTTGCTGCAAACACTAATGTTCCCCGCAGGATGAATTGTATGAACTTTGATGATCCTTTAATTTTCCCTCTGGCACCATCATCAAGTTTTTAGACATTCCCATTAGCATCAGCTGTTCTACTTTTTTCTGCTAACTGGCAAATGTTACTATGCTAAGTAATGAATTAATGAGGCGAGCATGGTAAACATTATACCTGATAAACATCACCATGTTAATATTGTTACTGTGAACATGTTTGCATGCTGACATTAGCATTTTGCTTAAAGCCCCGCTGTGCCAAAGTGCAGTCTCTCAGAGGCGCTAATGTGTATGCAGTCTTGTTATCATGTATCTTTAATCTAGAGCAGAACGTCTTAATGTCAGTGTTCCAGTATAAAACAGTGTGTCTCACACAGGGCCACAGGAAGAGATAAAGAGAGACTCCTAGTCATCAAAGAAACCACATACACATGTTGGGTTTCTTTTCAGACAGAAACATGAGTGATGGTGGATTCACCCAACCAGATGTGATATATGATACATTTCTTTCTCTTTGCCAGTGTCTTAAATTGGTTGGTACGGTTGGTACACCAAGGTTAAAAAAGAAACCAACAAAACTATCTTGGTAAAGTGTACAACAACATGTCAAAATCATGAAAACTGTAATAGTGAGAGTTTTCAAACATTGTCAAATGTCATTTTTCAATGGTTTGATCACCACACAGTAAATGGCCTTCATCTCTATTGCATTGTTTGGCACTCTGGCAAAGGTCTAAGCAGTGACTATGGCAAGGTTCCACTTTGTAATATTCCTTTGCATGTGATTTGGGTGAACTTATCATTTAAAACAAATCATTGATAAGTAGAAATGATTCTGATCCGGCAAAATAGTTCTACTCCCTTATAATTATGGATTTTATTTTATTTCACTTTATCATCAGAAAAAAATGAAAGTTGTCTCACGTCCCAGGATGTCAGCTGTTTCACAAATATGCATAATTACAGAAATACGAAACAACATTTAACCAAACAAACGAACAAAACATACTACAAATGCAACAAATCACATCAGACATAACAAAAAGTGGATGCAGTGCAATACATTAATCATTCCTATTACATTCAGTGTTCTACCCAGGTAAACTGAGGCTACTTAGAAGCCATACTCTAATGTAATAATTTGACTGAGGAACAAAACAGTTCCTCAACCTGTTCAATCAAGTCTGTGCGACTCTAAATCCTCCGTGTAGTGGCAAAAGCTGATATTCTTCAAATGAAGTGTGAGAGGGATCTGACGTAATATTACCTACGAGAGTGTTTGACCCACAATATGGCTGTTTTGGAAGCTTCTTACAATCTCTCTGGTAAAGGGACATGTGGAACTGTAAAGACAATGCACAAAACCAAATACAAATACTGTGGATTACTATGAGTTGCACATCATTATTCATTACTGATGCAACAACAGGGCTTTTGTGGCAATACATTGGTACATTATGTATCAGTGAGGCTGAAAAACAAAGGAGTCATACTCAACCCTGAGCGTCAGAGGCAGAGAGTAATATCAAATGTTAATACACACATAAACAAGTACAGTTTATTGTTGCCTTCTATCAATCCTCTGTCTTTTTAAATGAAGTTTCAGTCAAGTCTTTGGGCTGTCCACCTCCAACAGGACCTGGATTATTGTTTTCATCATGAAAAAACGAAGTGTTTGTTTTTGTCTGACTCACCACAAAGATATGGGGTGGTTTCATTTTCTTCTCAAACAGCACAGATCATTCTGGAGAAAGAACAGGTACAAGGCGGCACTGAAACGAACAAAACAGAGCAAGAGGAGACCGCACAGGACGAGACATTGTGAGACAGTATTTTGAAGATGCACAGAAAATGTAGGAAGCACTCTGCTTGCAAAAATGACAACTTTTATTACAGCTTCTGATGTGCTGAAATCACCACATGCACACGCAGAGTAAAAAGACAAAAGTGGCTGAAATATGCAGACAGGGACAACACATTTGTGCCCAGGCAGCACTGATTCAAAGCTTATTTAATGCCTGAGAAGGAGTACTCAGCTCAGGAGAGATGTCACCTTTTCCTCATCAGTGCTGAATTTGTGCTTTCAGAGCCGTAACTCTCAGACCGTGCCCTTGGATGACTCGCGCAGATTTTTCAGTCAAAACATACTCAAGTAAACAAAAAGCACTGGTAAACAAAAAGCCTAGTCGTTACATTTACTAGTGTTTATGCTGAGTTTTCATTTTACAAACACATTCAATGTATATTATTACTGTAACAGAGTCTAACTGCACACACAATGGAAAAAAAGAAGAGGCGTCTTGCTCTCACTTCCGTAAGTTTTTCCTCAGGAAGAGCAGCTTGACCTTCCTCATTGTCAACACCAGATGGAGCTCAAGATATCAGATGGAAACAGTAACCTGCTGTTGTCATGGTTTCAGGTATCCTGGAGACACAATACTGGATGCTAATTGGTGGGAAGAGAAGGAGAGAAAGAGAGGTGGAGGTTTTTGCTCCCTCTCTTTCTTTCTTCTTCTTTTTTTGTTTTTTTTTATATCTGTATCTCTATATTTAGTCTAACGTGTAAAAACATCACTATCATTTACTGCAAATGACATAATATGAGACAGGTGGAGGAATAATATGGGACAAGTAAGTGGTTATAACAATGACACTGAAAAGGATAAAGATATGATTTTATATTATGGAACATATCATGCACTCTGCACCCTATAATTTTGTATTATGTATATATTCATGTCTCGTAACCTTTGTTTTTAGTCTTTTTTCTCTATTGATTTTTTGTAAGTCATATGAATGCAACAACATACTTTTCTAAAAGTGATCATAAGTGTATCTTTTTTGTAGTTAACGTATAAGTGCATATTCAAATCCTATGTTTATGGCATGTATCTAAAATTACCACCTGAATAAACTGTGTATTTGTCTGTTGCAATCAGTCTCTCTGTGTGTCTCTCCTTATTTTGAGTTTCTCAAGGTCACTCAGAGGGTAATCATCACATGACTTCCCAATGCACCGCTGATGTAATGTGATGTATGCCTGATACGCCATTGTTATACAACTCAGCGGTCAATTATTTGGGGGTCACGCACACTGTCTCTCTGCCTCACCCTTTCCAGGGTTTCAACTGGTTCTGCTCTCCGATATCACAAACAGTAGCATCACCCAACTATCCAAAACAACTCATACATCATGATCTGTTTCCCTGCGCCACATCACGGACAAAAACACATCTCTGATAATGGTGTTTACAACAGGGTCCAGCCATTTTTATCCCGTTAACTTGGCATCAGCATCAAACATGCGGTCTGCATCTGCTCGCCTGGAATTAAAAGGGCTTTTATCCGAACCTCCTTGGCACACATGGAGAATTTAAATTTAGATGTTGAACAGCAGCAGCAGCAGCAGCAGCAGGTACCCGAATAGCTTTCATTACCAAATGGGCACAACAACAAAGACAAAGGCCGGCTCGTAAACCTGCGGCCATTTGATTGGTGATGATAAAAGAATCATGTATGCTGGTTTAATGGTATGTCAGAGCTCACAGTGGTTTCGTCCCACCACAAGGCTGCTGAGAGTTGTGTGACTTTGGATTAAGCTCTTGTATTGTGTTGCCTGCCTTTGTCTCCTGCCTCTTTATGCAGCAGTGGTCAACATGTCGCCACCCGCATATCTAGAGACAGACATTCGGGACACTCCGTCATCACTGGAGACATGCATGGGGTTGGGCAAAGCTAAATGATGAAAGCTGACCAACTGTGTAATCCCTCTGTTATAAATATATTTTCCTATGATTCAGCTTTGTTTACATTTTGTTAAGGTGTAAATGCCACTTCATTGTGTAGTGTGAGTCAGTCACACACACACACACACACACACACACACACACACATACACACACAAATAAAGTATTTCACAGGCATAAACATGGGGAAGAAATCAAATGTAGAGAAAAAGAAAAACTTCTCAACTTAATATACTGTTTCCACTTTGCACTGGGTCACGTACACTTTTATCATATAGAGAACAATCTAAAAGTATCCTCAAATGAAATGCAGGGCAGTCACATGAGCAGGGTGCATGAGCTGCTGGGGTGTGCCAGGTTGGACGCCTGCCCGGTCTGCTAGCCAGGGAAAAGCAGGGCCACAACAATCAGACAGCCAGATGAGCTTGTTTCCAAAGTGATCGATGAAATGTTAATGTGGAAAACAACGATCCAGAGAGCGCTTATCATGATCTAAAATAGGCCACAGGGTCACTGTTTAAGAGACTTGAAACCTGATGGAGTGGAGGCCCATCACAGGAGTCAGACAGCTGAGAAATATAATGCTTAGAAGTGCATAAGGATATCGATTTGTTTTTAAAAACAATGAAAACAAATGTGATTGAGAGACTGGAAATAAATAAAAGAATGATCCGAAATTCAAGTCTGAAACTGATTATCATGATTCAGTTTTCTTGCAGATGATGCCTTTGTTTCGAGCCTGTGTGGAGCAGAAATCAGTTGCCTGTTTTCACTGTGAACCTGCAAACAGAGATTTTCAATTATGAGGAGAGCGCTCTCGAAAATGTGGATGATTACATGGTTTGTTGCTGCAGAGGAGGCTCAATCAGGAAAACAGAAAAACCACAGAGCAGCATCTGGTTCTGCCTGGCACATTTTAATCTGCTTTTTAATAAAGAACTTATTGAGAGAGGCGTCATAACAGCACACACACATACACACACACACACACACACACACACACACACATCCCCTGCGGGACCCCTGTGATGGCTGCAGAGCTGAAACAAAGTGAATGATGTATTCATTTTGATTTCAGAGGGATAATTTCCCTCTCTCTGGTGCTGAGGAATGACGGTATGAAGATGATGATTGTAATCAGCAAGAAAGTAGTGGTTATAACTCAACTAACTGCACTGTTTTCAAGATATTCTTATTTCCTGAGCTGATGTTTGATGGTTGTCAATGACGATAACAGCGCGTTTCTGCGAGAAATCAGTATTCCTGAAAAGTAACCTGCCTGTCATGGGGTTGTGTGCCAGCAGTGCAACATTAAAACAAAGCGACCTTCCCTCCCGTTTAATTTGAACATATCGGCTCCACCATTTGTCACCCTCTTTCATCTTGCCTGGTGTTTCATCGTGCTAACAAAGGGACCCAACAGGTTTAATTTAAGATACGATGATTATTAATTAACATGATACGTGTCTCTGTGCTTCAGCGAGCAGCACTGAAAGGAAGAGCAGATTCAGTCTTTGATCGCTGCTTTTGTTTGATGTGGGCTTTTTTTTTTTGTGGCAGAGACGGAGGTTTGCATTTTGACTGGTAGGCCAAATGGACCAGGCATGGGCAGATTGTGAGACAGTGGGGCCCTGGGTAAAGAAATGCAAAGGGCCCCACCACCACCACAGACGTTGCAGTTGTTTTGTGTGTTTTTATAGTCGTTTGGGTCTCCTTGAAGTAATTTTGTGTCTTACTGAGGTAATTTTATATCTCTTTAAAGTATTGTTATGACTTTTTCGGTTGTTTCGTATTGCTTTGTAGTCATTTCACGTCTCTTTGTGGTCATTTTCAGTCTCTTCCTGGTTGGTACGTGTTCATTTGAGTGACATTTTGCAGGTGAAGACCATGGGACACCCTGAAACTTTGGGTCCTTGGGCCTCTGCCCAGTAGGCCCTTTCTGTACTCCATCCATGGGACCAGGAATTATATTGTAGCTTATCACACACTTAGATTGATACATTCTTACTTTCTTTGACAGCACATTGTTACTCATTTTAATGTGACCCTCTGTCAACCTCTACTTACCGCATCCCTGACAACTGTCTGGCACAGGTCCCACCCATTGAGTTATGGTGGCCTGTTGCAAACACAAAGAATCAGGTTATGCTGCCATTTTACTAAAGAGAGCATAAGTCCTACAGATCTAGTGAAGGAGTAACACACTATTAAATAATGTTTCATTTGTTTGACTTGGGAACGGGATTGTTTTGAAGCCTCGAGTTTGGCATGCTGGCCGTTGCCATCTTAATTTTTTGGAGCCATAAGTGAGCATGTTAGGACAAGAGGATGGAGCTGTGGAGGAGCAATGTGTGGATCTGACTGAAAACCAGAGGACACTGGCATGGTAGGGACTTGGCAATCGCAAGGTAGCCACACCCTAAAGCATCACCTGCTTTGGCATCTATTTGACTCCAAATGGGATCATAATGTACAAAATAAACATTATACTGTTCTGAAGAAGACTTGAAGCTAGTGATTGAGACCATAAACTCATCAAGAAAATGTTTACTGAAGTAATAAATCAAGTGAGAAAGAGGGTAATTTTTGATAAGACTTCTTGACAATCTAACTTGATTTGCAACCGGTGGAGTCGCCCCCTGCTGGCCATTAGAAAGAATGCAAGTATAAGGCACTTCTACTTTAGCTTTACTTTTCAGACCCGGAGGCTACGTCCATTTCCTTTATACTAAGTGTCTATGAGGACAACACTTAATCCAGTAGTTTCCAACTGGTCCAGCCACGGGGTCCAGATTTCTCTATAGTCATTAGTTTGCGGTCCCACAGTTCAGTACATCCAGCGACATACTTGCGTTTGGCTATGTTGTTGAGCTAGTTTGCCGTCTCTGAGAAGTAGCTGTCGGTTAGTCAAATGGCACTTCAAACTAAAAGCTCTTTGTAGAAATTTACTGTACTTAAAAATAAAGTTGTTGTTTTTTTTTTAACAAACTTGACACATTTGTGAGTCACTTGTGGTCCATTCAGAATGCGCCCTTGACCCACCAGTTGGGAACCACTGACTTAATCATTTCTTACATTACGAGTGGGATGAGAAGATTAATATCGCACTTATATCCGTGTGTTAAATATGAAGCCGGTTAGCTAAGTGTAAAGACGGGAGACTGCATTTAGGCTGGCTCTCTAAAAGTCACAAAATCCGCCTACCTGCACACTACTTAACATGTTATATCTCATTTTTTTATCAGTACAAATACCAAAGTGTGGAAACAACAAACTGTGATTTTACATATGGGAAGATGTTACTGTGCTCGGCCATATTAGTTGTTTTCCCTTGTGTCTTGTCTTTGTGCTGAGCTAAGCAGCTGCTGGCTCCATCTACTTACTATTTATGTGAGAATGATATTGACATCCTCATCTAACCCTCAGCAAGAAAACAAATGAATATATTTCCTAAAATGTTGAGGTATTCCTTTAAAAGTGTGCATACCACATATCATCTGTATTTGGGAAGCCTAGTCCCTGGTGTCAGTCCCATGTACATCACTGATGCGTCAGCAACACAGTCTGTAGAGTTGGATCACATTACAGATTTGTGTCTGTGTCTTGTGATTTTGTGGGTTACGAGCATAGTTATTAATAATCATAAATATTAATTGGCCTGGTGCTATCCTGCAGTAACATTCAGCATGAAATACTCACTTGAGAATCATTCCCAGTTGAAAGTACAGATATGGAAACGTGTTGAGGCAGTGTGTGGGCAAATTTAGACCACAGCTTGCTGAGGTAAGGAACGTGCCATTTCCTTTACAGAACATGCTGTACCTGTGATATACCCTGCAGCCTCAGACATGCACATCCTCTTTGCATTATGGAGTCGAGACAACAGGAAATTATTGTGCCAGTACTTTTTTTTAACCCCATAGGAGTTTGATTTAAGAACAGAGGGAAAGGGCTATCACTACATCACAGTCTGAGGCTTGAACTCATTTCTTACACTGGAAAAAATAAAAGACCAAAAGCAACAGTGCATTAGTCTCTTATACTTTCTCAATTATACTTTATGACTTAACTATGCTATTGGTTGCTCTCAGCCTACTGGTTCCTGAATGATTCAAAATTATACAATGTCATTGAAAAAGACCAAATAATTTACTTAACAGGCTGGGTATTGTAGTTTTTAGGAAATGTTTCACAAACAGGACCTACTAGCGTAGTTAAGGGACTATTTGTAGCAGTACACATTTGGTGCTATAGTTATTTAAAGGCAGCAGGATAATCTGCATGAATACAATGCTCATGTATGTGGTAATGGGACACGAGACATATGTTTTCCAGTGTGACATGATGTGTTTTGATTAGTTTTTGGACAACAATGGACATCTATGGTACAAAGGAAATTGTGCCAGGCTTTAGATACACAGACAGCATGTGCTACAGGCTCATTCTTGAGTTTGGCCTTCTTTACCTATTTTTAATCATGACCTCCATTGATTTTACTTGATGTTTTTTATTTTTAATGAATTAATAGCACAAGTCTTTAGGGCTACGGGCTATCTACGTGGGATTAGTGATGACAATGATTATGATAATTTTGCTTATTTATCATACACATCAAAAATATAATACAAGAAATGATTAACTACTCTGAGTTATGATTAAATAACTTACATGCATACATAAAAAGCCCCCTATGGACTCAAATTTATCAGATAAAGGGACTTGTTGTTGTCCCCTGCTTTGTTTACCTCATGAAGGCTCCATGTAAAACGCTGACATCATTGCCACACCATAAAATTCACAACATGCTTGCAGGGAGTGATGATGTATTCTCTCTGCTCTATGTTGGCAACTTCTTCTGTTAAACGGTGAGCCAATGAAACCGCAAAGGAAGCAGCGCTCAGGACCAATCACTGAGATACCGTCATTGGTCTCCGGTTGCTATTTGTGTTTGCTCTGCTGCTGTGTCAAGCTGGACACATTCAACCAGAGCGACATGCTGTGGACCGGAAGTGGGGTGATACAGAAATGGAGAGAATTTTTGACATGAAAACTCTTGCTCAAGTTTGGCTGTTTTTAAAGACTACTTAAGGTAGATGTATTATTAATTTTTCTATTCTAAGGTAATGTCAGCACTAGGCAGTAAAGGCTGCTATGCATTCATTTTGATGAAGGTGTTGAGCTTTTACAAAGTTTTGACAGATCTACAACATCTACGGTTGTTTTCCAGTCAGGTAGGCCTACCTTAGAAATTCCTCACGATTCTACACCATCATTCAACATAGAGAAATTTGTTATAAAAAAGTGTGTATGTGTGTGTAACAATACTACATGGTATAAATACTCTGTTATGTATAAAAGTCATGCATTTGAAATTCTACTTAAGTAGGAGTAGGCCTACAAAAGTTTTGCAATCAAGGCCCTGCAGCTTTGGAACTCTGTACAATCAGTGGCACCTTTTAAATCACTTCTCAAAACCTTTAAATATACCACAGCATTTTGTTAATGCCCGCACACCATTTTATTTCCAATAATGTATCTCAGTTTTATTATTATCAGAATTCTTCTTGCCTTTATTATTGCTGGATATTGTATTCCATTTTCTTTTTTGTATGATTTTAACTGTCTGATTTTATTTACCTCATTGCAGTCCTGAAATTTTCTAACCCTGGTTTAACCATATAAAACACTTTTTAACTTTATTTTGAAGTGCTGTATAAATACATATTATTATACAAAAGTATACACCATCAAAATATTCTCAGAGTGCCGAAAGTAAAAGTATTCAATATGCAAAATAATGTATATTTAATTACTGGATTGCTGATGCACCAATTTGTCAAATTAATGTTGCAGGCCATAAAGGTGGTGGAGCTGATTTTAATCATTTTATATACTGCTGGATAGATTGCACATTCCCCCTGGAGTTCAGTAAAAATATTTTCTTAATCAATCATAACACATCATCATTTATTTGTTGATCATATTTGGTATTAGTAAATACAATCTAGAGTTACTAAAAGATATAGATTACATGTAGTGGAGTAAAAAGTGTAATATTTGCCTTTGAAATGTATTAGAGAAGAAGTGTATTATAGAAACTATATGTATGTGCATAGGCTAATAATTATTTGTCAGCTATGCTGTCCTTGTTTTAAGCTGTATGTCTGTGGCCAGTAAAGCTAATTCTGATATTGAGTAAAATGGAATTACTCAAGCAAAGTACAAGAACCTCAAAATTAAATTGTGCTTAGGTACAGTACTTAAGTACTACCACCACTGCAGATGCAGAAAGGCAAATAGCATTAAAGGGGAACTCTGCCATTTCAAAATGTATACATGTAATACCTATGGTCTAAGACATTCCAAAAATAAAAGAAAACATAAACAACTACTTCCTGAATCAAAAAGGTATGAGGAAAAATGTTATAAATGATACTCAGAGCACCAAGGGGAATGCTCTGAGTATATGGGTAAATTTTCTGTTTCAGATCTGAGAACATGACGATAAAATACAGCTCATTTGGGTTAAAAAAAAACAGAAGAAACAAAAACAAGAATTCTGTGGAACCACAAAATCTGACTCCCATTCATTGGTGGGGTTTCCATCCAAATGTATCGACATTTTTGAGCGAATTTTGTGAAAATGCGCAAAAGAAAATGCGAATTTATGCCCGTTTCCATTCGTTATTGTTTTGCAATTATTGGGAGTCAACAGGAAGAGCAGTAGGTGGCACTTCTCGTGAAAAATGAACAAAATAAAAACACCCCCGTAGAAGAAGAGTGCGCCATGAGATGATGTCATAAGAGAGCATCTTATGCCCACTGTAAACAACAACACACTCAACTGACACTCAACAACTGACCATGGACAGATTTCTGATAAACCTGTCGGCTCTTGGGAGAACTCTGGTTAGCATTTTGTCAACGTTCACAGACTACTAGCATGCTTGTCGCTAACTTATGTCAGTCACCCTTTCGTCCTCTAACGTTATACTATCGTTACCTTACCTGAGCTATTGATCAAAGAGTTGATAGATGTAACCAGAGGTCTTTGGCCCAGAATTTCCTCCTTTAGCTCAAAATACCTGAAGTTGGTTTTAGCTTTCCCTCCCTCACCACTGGTAGCCATCCGACACC
Organism: Epinephelus lanceolatus; assembly: GCF_041903045.1. Classification (NCBI taxonomy): domain Eukaryota; kingdom Metazoa; phylum Chordata; class Actinopteri; order Perciformes; family Serranidae; genus Epinephelus; species Epinephelus lanceolatus. The sequence continues at coordinate 37,914,972 of NC_135744.1, read as the reverse complement.
TCTCAGCCATGTAGCACTGTTTCAAACTCTTCCACTTGCTTCTTAGTATTTGCCATGGTTTGTCAAAGCCTTTATCCATCATTTGCTTCTGTAGCTCTTGATACACGGTCGCGTTTCTTTGCTGTTTTACGTCTAGTGGCATTAATGTTCACTTCTTTTAATTGAAGAAAAATTTCAGTTTCTTCGTCTCCCCACACATATCTCACACATTCCTCCGCCACCATTTTTCATGTTGACACCATGGCGCAGAAGTGTGACGTGATATCTGGTATGTCATTGTTTATTCGCAAAACCTGTTTTCATAGCAAAAAGTCGCATTTTCCTTTTATCGATACGATGACAAATCCACCCCCTCCAAGTGTAAAAACTTTTTTGCGAAATTTTTGGCCTTTTTTTGAATTTCTGGTGTTTCCATCCAAGTTTTTTTTTTTTTCGCAATTTTTGAAAATGTGAATAAAAATAGGTGGATGGAAACCCCACTATAGAGTGTGCCAGTAAACCCGGAACTCCGTTAGCGCTTTTAGCACTTCCGGTTCTCTTGTCTAAAAGTCAATACGTTTTTTGAATGGGATTTTGGTAAAATGCCTCAAATAAGGTCTGTGGTTAACAAAAGCTTAAGTGGGTTTCAGGTTTTGTTCTACGACATAAAACACGTCAGTAAATACCGTACTTGTGAATTTTGAAGCTTTTACGTGTCGTAAAAAAGGTGGTTGCTAACAAGTTGCTCAATACAACTACAAACCCTGTTGGGGACATTAAACGTCATCACCCCCGAACAGGCGAGAGTGCTGGCAGTCTGCCATTACAGCTTCTTATTTAGCTGAAACAGTCCGATTTCCCCATTATACGATATTTTTAAAATAAAGCGGCCGAAATCAGTTGAAACCTTAGTGGCGGTGACGTAAAGAGTCATGCGACCATGGAGTAGTCATGTAGTCCGTTAAAGCCTAACGTTAGCTTCTTACTTCTGGCGATCGCATTTCAGCTTCAAATACGGTATCAAAGGTGTTCATATGTGAAGATTATCTCGCTGAACAAAACCTGTAAGTATTATAAACTTGTGTTAGCCACAGAGCTTATTTTCTGACATAATCCAAAACGCAATGCAAAAATCACATTCACTTTCTCTTCCGGGAACCAGCACGATGCTAAACTTCCGGGTTATGACGTCAGCCCTGGCACACTCCATAGATATATATACGTAGATGCCGCATTCAACGGTGCTCCTCATTGGAGCGATACGTCAATGCGGCCGCCATCTTGCCCAGGTGGAGCCCCACTGTCTCCTCTCTCCTCACTGCTGCTACCCATGCCCGTCTCCTATCTGTGTTTTTTGGGAAACTACACACAAAATAAGTGTGTCAGAAAAACGCAGTTCCACATAATTTGTAGTTACAATTCAGGCCACAAGTTAACATACTGCGTTATGTCACGTTGGTGCCAAGAAACTGGTAGTTGACAATTTGGAATAACACATACACCGACATAGCTGTTTGACAAAGCATCATAATTTTATAAGTATTATTATATAAATGTTAACCTTTTTTCTTTAAGTTGTGTGACATAACGTTAGCTTAATTTGGCATTAGGACCAGATCAGGACAGTTACTTTACTTGATTAGCTTAAAAGAAGGATCACTTTTTGAGATATATATCTCATTAAACATGTTCGTAACAGTAAAATATTGTAAAACAACTTCTTACCTGTGGAATGTTATTCCCTTCTGCTTGGTTTTAACACTTCTTTCGTTCGTACACCCAAATGCAGAGCTAAAATGTGGCATTTTTGCCGAGTCTGACACGGATCTGAACCGGTCAGAGCACCTAGGCAAGATGGCGGCGGTATTGACGCATCCCACAAGCCAGGGTGCGGCATCTATGTATATATATATCTATGTGGCACACCCTATAGTCTATGGGGCAGGTCCAGACTTTTTACTTGATGACATCACAAGTTTCACACTTACCTTTCAGGTTTCTGGCTCTGAGAAGGAGTAGCTCATGTTCACAAAGGTTAATTGGACTTTCCCAGGCCATGAAAATAACATATAGGAATTGTTAATGTAGGTGGCGCTCCCCTTTAAAATGTCAAAGACAGCACAGGTTTTTCCACATCTTGCACATGCCTTTATTTTGAAAGTCACAACCGGAGTTCTGGCGTTTTATTTCGGAGAGCTCGACGAGAGCCAGTTTCCAGGGTGGATCACCAACTGACGTCTCTCCCTCCCTCTCCTCATTTTCAATTCAGTCAAATCATAGCTATCCGGCGGGCGGAGGTACACGCGTCTTCTCTCAAGGAGCAGCTAGCACCTTCCGTGGCCACTTTTGTACGCTCCGGAAAGCACGAGAACATCTGGGGGGAGTCTTCTCCTTACCGAAATTAGGTAACGTCAACGCAGCAGTAGACGAACAGCAGCGAACCCGAAAACACACAGAAATGGACGAAAAGGCGTTTACGAAAGAACTTGACCAGTGGATCGAGCAGCTCAACGAATGTAAGCAGCTGTCGGAGGGACAAGTGAAAACACTATGTGAAAAGGTGAGATATATCTTTTTTTTTTCTTTTTTTTTTTTAAATCTCCCCTCTTTACCCTAACTCACTGCCAGTGTCTTCTCTCTCCTTAGCGACGCCTTCCAGGCATTCTTAAAATGGCGTCTATAGTGTACATTTCACTGCGCTCTGGGTATATATTTAACAATCATTAGAAGTGGTGTTATTTAGCTTGTTTAAATAGTTTCCTGTCAGAAATATCCAGGAAATAATGAATTACAAGCACGCGTTGTTGCCAACTGTGGGTTTACTATTGAGGAAGGGGTCAGCCGTACTGTGGATTCAAGTCACATACCACATTTACAGCCCCCCTCATTCAGACTGTCAGTGTGACCTGTAGCATCTCTTTTAGCTAGCTAGCTGTGGCTGTAAAAGTCCAGGCCAAGTTGTAAGTGAGGTGTAGCTGACTGCTCAATTACTGCACATTATGGCTCATGTTGTCTGCACGTAGGCAGGCACCTGGTACAAAGGGAAAGGTAGGTAAATTGTGGTATCTGAGAAACACTTATATGATAAAAGATGTTTGAATAAAATCAATATTTTGAGCCATTCTGTCCTGAAAGACTTTATCTCAATGTTATGTGCAGCAATTGAAGCCCCCAAAAAGGTTGGTAAACACTAACTGTACATTTAGATACATTTGGTTGATCATCCTCTGCGTGTGTGCCACATAATTGCCCTGTTTTTCCTCACAGGTAGTCAACAAGGTTGCAGTTAACCCCTGACCCCTGCCCTCTATACAGCTTCTTATATGCGTCTTTAGTCAATAAGTAGTGAGGTTGACTTATACTGGGCAATAAAGTAGTCAATTTTCAAACTTTAACATGGCATTGTATGACTGTTGGTCAAAGATATGTCATGTGAGTGGGAACTTTTAACTCCTGAACCATGTTAATCTTCAGCTTTTGTTTCTTGATGACTTCATGTCCATGTTTTTGTTGTGGTTGATGGACTTTGTTTCATTTTTATTATATACAGGGAAACACTGACATCAATGCAAGCAGACTACATTGAGACTAAAAATGACAGCCACTCATTTGATGGCTAAACACCCCCTCTGACACTGTTATTTTTGTGGTCATAGAGGTGTTGTCATCTTATCGTGGCTTTGACCTTTTAGCAGCTTAACTGGTCGTTGCTGAGCCAGGAAATTGGTCTTATTTTAACTGCTGCATTGTCATTCTTTAAAAAAAAGTGAATGCTTGACATGAAGAGTCTTTTCAGTATCTGCACATGTTTTGCTCTGCTCCTGCTCTGGATGACGACTCTGCAGACTACTCTGGTCTGAGCTGCAGCTTAACCCCAATCTCTCCTCAGCACCCTCTCTGCTTAGACCACCTGCTTATTCCCAGCTCTGGATGTCTGGACTAAACAGTACATTTTCACCCTCACACTCTAAAACACAGTCACATCAGAAAATGTGGTGGTTATTGTTTTTTGTAGTTACTAAGCAATCATTTATTAAACCAGATTCTTGCTGCTTTGCCTAAACTAGCCATCTTTATATCTGTTCTTAGATCTGTTTTCCAGAGGGTCCTCTCGTGGAGGTTTAGTTCACTAAATGTTTCTGCTATCCTGGGGTTTCTTTTTTAAATGTCAAATATGCTATTAAGCTTAACTTCTGATATCAGAGACTAAATTTAGACAGATGTTTTTTTCATGTCCATTTGCTAAATCTGTTCTTCATTCTTTAGTGCAGCTCCATCCCTCTTAGCTCGTAAAAGGACTTAAAAAACTACGACCATGACCATGTTTGGAGTACTGTGCGTTGGAGGTTAATGGCATGCTATGTTCAAGAGGCTCATTAATCCGAGCATTTCTTTTTTGCCTCCTCATCTTTGATATGGTCAGTACCAGTAGTTAAAAGGCCCTGTTTCCTATAGTGTGGGTTAAGCTTCCAAAATGATACCTTTGTGCTAACTTCTAGTCAGTAGGAAGCTTGGCATGATATGAAGATGAGTGTAGCCCAAGTGTAGCCCTCTGGAGGAATATGTCGGTTTTCATTTGACTTATTTTGATCTTGCTAAGCTGGACAATGAGATTGAATGGTTTGTAGGCCCAGTTGAAAAACACTGGACAAGGAACATGTAAAAGCAGGAGCTGTTTCCTCCCAAATGCAGCAAAGCTTCCAAAGAAGTAGTCGAGAGGAAAAAGGAAACCTACAGTTTCCTCACCCTGAATCTTTATTATTGTCACAGCTCATATGCACGCAGCTGCTCCCAACTGCTGTCTGTGTGCACCTATCCGTCCACCTCCCTGTGACTTTTGTTAATACATTCTGCAGAATGCACCCACACAACCTCCTCCCTGGTGTAAAAATAGAAGAGGATATGATTGATTTTGAGTTGCATCACTAACACTATCAAATCCATTGTTGCTAAGGGGATCAGAGTGTGTGACTCAGGACAACACTGTTCATTGTGACTCAGAGAGCAGCCATCTCTGTTTTGGGATGTATGGGGGTGTGGAGGAATGTGATGTGCTGTGTAATCTCTCCTCAGATTTTTTTCATTCCTGCTCTCCAGCATTCTCAGAAAAGGCCGAACACACCAGAGTTTCTGTCTGATGTTTAGCGGAGGGAACACGTAGAAGCTTTATCTTGTTAATCATAATCAATGCAGATTTTTCAGTTTTCAGCACTGCAGTATTTCCCCCCTCTCAAGGCTGGAGATGTATCGCTTGTTTACAGTGTAATGATGTCATTTGCCTGATCATTTAATCGTGCTTAATCTGGTTACCTCTTTGAAATGAAGTGAGTGCAGACAATGCTCTGCTCACTGCAAATTGGTTTTATGGTCCCTGTCAATTACACAGGGTAAATTTAATTAAAAGCGTACCTCAGACAGAGACATATCCTTTTCATGACCTTTCTTTCGCCTCCGTTCAAAAATAAACCTTTGGAGAGTTGCATAACCATTGAGACATTGTTTTTGTCTCTGTTTCAAGGCCTGTGTTGTTGATATCTTTACACATTCCCTTATGAAGCACAGTTTTCTCACCATTAAGGCTGGACCCAGCTTAATTATATTCAAGCAAAGATGACAGTGTTTTACAACCAAGAGATTTAGATGTGGCAGCAGCCTAAGTGGTGCACAGAACAGCAACAGTACAGCAGCACAAATGGGAAGTTTGCTTATTAAAGATGGGGAGTTTCTGATTGTTTTGGTTTCTATCAAACATTAATGCCATATGACATCATTTAAAGTGTGCTGAATGATGTAATTATCCGGTCATGTGGCGATAGTTTCTCCACTTCCTGGAGATGAAGTTTTCTGTGTGACCTCTGACTATGTTAAAACCAGTTTGATGCAGCTAGTCAGGGCCGCCAGTGGAGCAGTGTTTGCCAGCTGAGGTCATGCTTTCACTCAGAAAAATGAGTCAGTGAGACAGGACTGTTCCACATGATGGTTCGTTTTCGTGTAACAACGCCTGATGAAATATATTTGGGTCACGTATCCATTAAGCAGAGCAGAAATCCCAATATAGTGTTGTAGTGAAATTATAGAAACAGTGAATAGTGGGTATCCAAAACACAGATGAAAGTATGCAACAATACAGTGATCACTATGAACACACTCCAACCAAAAAGACTGACGTTGCCAAAAGGTTGTTAAAACCATCTCAGCAGAATTCACACACTGTCATTAGGAAACACAGACACACTGTTCCATCATTTGGCTGCTGCAGCTGCTGCTGATCTCCACGCTGATTATAGTGCTGTTGTCAGGAAGATGCCTAACTTTTAACTACCATTAAAGCGTCTTGAGTGAGGTCATTGTTTGTGGCTGTAGCTGCACCCAGTCGTCAAGCTTAATGTCTCCAGTAGAACCTTTGGCTGCGTTTAACTCGCTTTAATGGGATTATATTGCGGCAGCCGTTAAAATGCTGACTTCACTTCTCAGCACTCAGCTAAGCAGTTTGTTGACTGTCTTGGCGTCTGACGTCTTTGGCACAGCAGTGATCTAGGCCAAGGTTCCCTCCCTGTTGTCTCTCTGTGGCATTTTTGCTACAGGTGTGGTGCGAACTTTGGCTGCGGTGCTTACGTAACTGGTGCCGTCATCCTTTTCATTCGCGGCTGGACTGGCAGCCTCTGTACAGACTGTGACATGCTGTTCCATGGATAAACAAGTCTCTTGCACATTAGTTTTTTGGAGATTATTGCGAAATTGGAGCTAAAGTTGGGAGTTATGAAAACATTATCCTGGTAGCCTAAGCAGCAGGTCAGATTGAGTTAGTTTACTTCCTCCAGTTTTATGTAATATTAGATGAGATAGATCTTAATCCTGTTTGAAGCTTTATAGTTTTTTCATATTTTTGTTGGGTTGTTTTGTACCAAGTAGGGGATATTTACTAGATTTTTATAAGTGAGGCGATTAATGTTGCTGTGTGGAGCTGTTAAGAATACAACTACTTCAGCAAAGGCAGATAATGAGGTTATTTACAACTTTGACTAAAGATTAAAAGACTCTGGAGTGGACAAGAAATTAGAGGATAAGAACAAGATGAAAACACTGACCCATTTCCTCTGCAGTGTGTGCCGAGTTCTGCTTAGTGTTGCATCAGACGACAACAAAGAAGTAGAATCAGTAGTTCAGGACAATATATAGTGAGAAGATATGACGTGAATCTGTGGTCAGACCAAGTTGTTGGCTTCACACAAGTGCACATTTAACCAAGTTATAATCAGCTGAGCCAATTTAGGACAGAGGTGACATCTGATATGTCATTGACAGTTTGGTGTAAGGTTACAGTGCTGTAGCAGGCCATTTATTGTATTAGGCACTAGCATAGCAACTTTGGAGTGGATGTCCTAATGAATAATGGGTGGAAGAAATGGCACTCAAGGATATTGTTGAGATATACTTTTGTTTAAACCAAGCATCTACATAGTATGTTTTCCCAGGGAACAGTCCTCTGATCTAAATGTAAAATAAAATGAGATCAGAGGATTCTTTGTATTACCCAAAGGAGCAATAGAGATGTGTTAGAAACAGAGGATGAATTGGATCGTGAGCTTAGTCAGTGATAACCTTCATGAAACCAAAAAATACTTTTTTTAAAAGTCTTTCCTTGGTTTGTAATCTACCATATCGTCCAAAAGTCATCATGGACCATGATGAAAAAGTGCCTGACTTCACTGCCCAAACCTGCCATGGTATTTGAACTTTTATTTATAATTTCAGTTCTACCCTGATTAAAGAGTGTAATAAATTGCTGTTGCACTCAAGGCTGACTCAGCCCACTTAAAATGAATGTTTATTTTCTGCTCGTCTCGCTACAAGTAATCGGGAGGTGGTGAGGACCTAAATATATTGCTGTTCCACTTTAACTCAGGCGTGTAGCTGTAGAGTTGGAGGCCCTGGTCAATCTGTCATCCACAGCCCAGTCATTGTAAGGCCTCCCGCCACATGGTAGTATGGGCACGTGGAGGGCGTGTATGTGGATGTAATATAGGTCAGCATTGTGCAGCGCTGCAGTCCCGTCCTGGCCACTCTGGGTTTGTCTCTCTCTCTCTCTCCCATCTGCCAGGGTGACAGGCCAAATTCAGCACTCTGTGTCAATGTCAGTTCTCTCTGGCTCTCACCATTGCTCGCATTTGTTGTTTAAAGGGAACAGTGTGAAAAGACGGAGGCTGCTCAGACTGTGCCACAGACAAAACACTGGGCATTTAATTGGGAGGAGATACCCCCTCCCTTTTCCTTTCCTTTTTCCATTATCCACCTTCCTTTGATTTTGCAGATGCCTCACTATCGCTCTCTTTTCTTGCTCCACATCTCCCATGCGGCTTAGTGCGTCAGACATGTCTGGTGGTCATTCAGCTCAGACCATTTCTCTCTCAGGCTGAGGATTTGTTGGCCTCAAAGCTCCTTTAAAATGCTCATCCAGCTGACTGACCCCTTAGTCAGACCAGCCTGCCAAGCTAGATTGACTCCAGGAATAGGCCTTGTTGTGGGTGTCCACATTTAGTACTGGTACTGTTTTAAGCATTCCCATTATTTTTAGGGTTTTTAAATATGGAAAGTCCTGGTTTAGGCTGCACAATCACTAGGCACCCACTTGGTAAAAATTACTAAAAGAATGTTAGCTAATCTTTTAAAATTAAATGCAGAAATATGCACTTTCTAAATGATAGGTATTTTAATTCCCATAAGGGTACTTAACAATTTTATACCTAAAATAAGGAGTTGTGTCACGACACATACAGATAAACTTTCCTGCAACAGCTGACCTGCAAGAGGAATCCATCTCCTGTTTGCATTGACTCAGCAGACAGCCGCGACCAAATGTTTCCTCTAAAAAAACTAGCTGTAGGCGACCTCCTGAGTCATAGGCTGCCACAGCAAGTTTTAGTCTATGTCATGATGAATTCTGGGTAGAATGAACCGTGTCCAAGAAAAAAACCCATCTCTGACAGTTCCACTTTTAGACTCGTAGTGGCCGACTGTAGTGTTGCCATAGCCCTCCGAGCTACGACTGAGCCCTCTCAAAGTAATAATCTGAGGAAACCAAGTGTTTCATCCACAGACACCAGTGAACGTTTTCCACTCTGTGCTCGACTTTTGGAGCATCACACTCATTGATTTTAGGAAATGTTGCTGCGTAGCCAGAGCTGTCTTTCCAAGTGCTGCAAGGCAGGCCCACAGGAAACCAGACACACACACACACACACACACACACGGAAGGGGCTTATTTCCTTGGGGAGATTATGGTGGAGATGTTGGGGGTTGTGTTTTAATCACTGTGTAGCATCTTAATGTAGAACCCACTGGAGGCTGATGTGGAAATTGTGCAGAGAGGTTGGCAGAAATTGTCTGTTCCTGAAATAAAGCTGGAGAACAAAGAATGGTAGAAAATTACAGTGTATGGAGCATGTGATTACAGTGCTGGATCACATGGATTTTCCTGCATTTCAATGAGCAAAAACACAGCAAAGCAGCACACAATGTATAAACTGTGGAGAATTGACTTCTGTTTGACTCTGCGTTTTAAGCCCCTGTGAGTTTTTGCTTCATCTGCAGTTTTTGTATTTCACACTTTTTCGTTTTTCACTTCATGAACTACAGTTCGATGTGTTTTTTTTTTCTGCAGGCAAAAGAGATCCTGACCAAGGAGTCAAACGTCCAGGAGGTGAGATGTCCGGTGACAGTGTGTGGCGACGTGCACGGCCAGTTCCACGACCTCATGGAGCTGTTCAAGATCGGAGGGAAATCTCCAGACACAAACTATTTGTTCATGGGAGACTACGTAGACAGAGGGTACTACTCCGTAGAAACCGTCACTTTACTAGTAGCACTTAAGGTAAGTAATTTAAAAGGTCTTCACACATTTGCACATTTGATGTGCTCCACAAGTAAAATTTTATAGGGCGTTTTAGCAAAAACATTAACACACAGCCCGGTTTTTCTTGCTCCTGTTTCAGGTACGCTTCCGGGAGCGCATCACAATTCTCAGAGGGAACCATGAGAGCAGACAGATCACACAGGTTTACGGCTTCTATGACGAGTGCCTAAGGAAATATGGTAACGCCAACGTATGGAAGTACTTCACAGACCTGTTTGATTATCTCCCCCTCACTGCCTTGGTAGACTCTCAGGTGAGAATATGAGAAGACACATCGGTTTGTTTCACAGATATGATTAATATGAACTAAGGAATTGCAGAAAAGAACTTCATGTTGTGACAGAGTTTAATGTCGCATGGTAGAATTAAACCTGTAACACTGCAAATTAGGGAAATATTGGTTAGATGAAGTGATATAATACTGAATTTTTCCCTTATCCTCACAGATTTTCTGCCTTCACGGAGGCCTGTCACCATCCATAGACACTTTGGATCACATCAGAGCACTGGACCGTTTACAGGAAGTGCCACATGAGGTAAAGATGATACTTATGACTTCCCAGGTAATCAGTATCAGGACTGTGTTGGTATTTCCTTGCTGATATGCTCCTCTGTCCTCCACAGGGTCCCATGTGTGACCTGCTGTGGTCAGACCCCGATGACCGTGGCGGCTGGGGAATCTCCCCTCGAGGAGCCGGCTACACTTTTGGCCAGGACATCTCTGAGACTTTCAACCACGCCAACCGCCTCACTTTGGTGTCCCGTGCCCACCAGCTGGTTATGGAGGTGAGTGTCTATATAATTTTACCCCACAAATATGCATTTTAGTACAAGACAGGACTGTGGCACATATTTCCCAGCAAGAGAACAAACAAGAATTGCCCACCTTTGCTGTGTTTTATTCATTCAAGAAATGTTCGACAAAAACAACTAAATAAGTAGAAAGACAACAAGAATTTCTCCCAGCCACTGCTGCTGCAGAAAACAATGAGAGAAACAGTTCTGTCACCAGCCTGCACCCTCATACTGAGTTCAAAAACTGTAGATTTGCATTACAGTAGCACTTTTTCCTGAATTATATATCTCTGGTCAATAATGTATCTGCTTCCCCTAGGGTTACAACTGGTGCCATGAAAGGAATGTGGTGACAATATTTAGTGCTCCCAACTACTGCTACCGCTGTGGCAACCAGGCAGCTATCATGGAACTAGACGACACCCTCAAATACTCATTGTAAGTATAACTAATTAAGTATTATGTGTGTGTGTATGCATCATTCTAAACAATGCTGTGTGTGATACTTACATGTATGACTTGATTCCATTAATGATTGTCTGACAAGTCTTCTACTTTTTATTTCTCGTCCCATCCAGCTTGCAGTTTGACCCCGCGCCTCGCAGAGGGGAGCCTCATGTCACTCGCCGCACCCCAGATTACTTCCTGTAAATTCTGACCCTTGACCCTTGTACAGCCAGGTCCAGTATTGCCATGATGTATGACCTTCAACCGATAACAACGTGAATGAGGAAAGGGAGGGTGGGAGACTGGGTGGGGTTGGGGATGGGGGGGGGGCTACACAGCAGTGCACATTGTATATCCACACAAAGACCTATTTAAGCATTTAGCAAAAACAATGTCTGTGTGTCTATGAATGGACCAAAAGGTGTGTGCCATAATCATTACAATATTCATTGCTGAGGACTCGTATTGAACAATCTCCCCCACCGTGTACAACAACAGTGATGTTTCAATCCCTCATCCTGTCCCTGGTGTAGCTGGACCGACGGCACCGAGGTCCAAGACGACAAATTTGCTACTTCAGATGCGGCTGTTTGAACCCCATATGCCATGGCTTATATTTAGGAGATATGAACATGATCTGTTTGCACTTTTGTAAATCTAAACAAATGTAACATATGTCAGAAGATGAAAATTATTTCACACTACAGATGTTTTTTTTTTTCCTTTTTTGATTTTTAAAAAATTAAAAATGAAGCCCCCATCAGGCAAGTTTTACACAAGGTTTCTTTTCCCTGTGTAACTTCTAAGGAAAACCCTATGCAGTCACACAGCTTGGTGTATATGATCGACAGATGATGGAGTGTTCATCCACATCAACTCACTTATTCGCTCTGCACTACAGAGTCTGTTAACCAAACCATTTGAATAATAAAGACGAAGGTGGCTCCTTGATGTGAATGTGCTGTTTTCTTTCTTTTTCTCTTTGTTTTATGACACTAAAAAACATTGGCATGAATTAAATGGCAACTGGTGTTATAGTCTGGGTTACAAGTTCCGTCTGACCCGTAATTAATTTTGAACTGAACCACCTGGAAGTCAGCCAGGTTAGCAGCCAGCGAGTAGGTCAGCCATCTGGGTTGCAGGTTGGCTGGCAGATCTACATTTGAGGAATTAGTTCAGGGTGTGTGGTTTGGGGAGGTTTGCACGCTGATGAGCTTCTTCCTCTTGGAGACTGATACTGTAATGGTAACTAAACTGTTGCACAGATACATTATGAGGACATCTTGGTTAGTGTGAAAAAGATTATTTCTGTCAAGAAATTGTATCAAGAAAAGCAGATTTTGTGTCTCCCACACACTAATGCCAACGTGAGCACTACTTTGAGCCATGACGCCAGGTTAGTAGTATTTTTAATAGTTGAACTGGTAAGTCTAATGTAAGGAGGGCTAGACTATAGGATTCTGTGGTCTCTACCTTGAAAGTGGCTTTCATGTGCCAATGTCAATATTAAAATTATAAGTGAAACATAAAAAATTACGGTCCAAACACTGAGAAATCAGAATTTTCATGGCAGAATTAATACAAATGACATTTTATTCAAGCCCTTTACTTGATGTATTTTCCTACTGGTTGATGTTTGTTGCCATACACACATTTTTTAAAATATAATTATGCCACTGCAGCTATAAACTAAATAACAGCCACGACAAAACCTCACATTTAACATTTTATATGTTATTTATGACAAAAGCAAAAGTGATGCAACATTTGGAAATGTATTACGCTGTATTAAGCACTGAAAGCTGAAGAATCAGAGCTTTCGAGGAGCACTTGAAAGCACCATAGATTCAGCTCGACAGGAAATGTAATAAGGAGAAAGCGCCATCCTGTGGCAGGTTAAAGAATAACTTACTACTAAATGCACCTTTTTAGTACATTATAGAATACAGTTCCGTTGCAGTACAGTAGCTCTTCATGCACATAAACCTATAGAATAATTCCCAAAAGACAAAAAGAAAATTAATACTGGGCAATGCCAAAATGGCCTCCATATCTGTGAATTGTAATTTATAGGAGACTGCAGCTAGCTACAATCAATTCAAGTAAACCAATGTAGCTGAAAAGAGTAAAAACGGTCTGGGAACACATTATTTTACATTAATATATGGATATACTGTATAGTGATGAGCATCCTCCCATAAAAACATTTCACATTTTACAAAATACCCAGATTTCCATCCACCAAAATATAAATGCCGTGCAAACTTATCTTATTAAAGGCATACATCTTAAAATAATTTAGTGCTGTGTTGTCAATAATAATTAAAGCTGGGTGAGATAAACCTGACGAGCAGCCTTCACGCGGCCACCCCTCCTTCCTCCTCCAGTATCTGACAAAGCGATCGTCAGGCTCCGGGCGGCACGCGCACCAGGTCGCTCCAGAGACTTCCAGCCGCTGTCGGTGCCTCCGCGTCTGTCAGGCCCTGCTGTTGACTACAGAGGAATTTCACCTCTGGATCTGAGTTAAAAACATTCACGGTACGTAGCTTCGCAAAGCGGAATGTGTCTTTTACGTGTCGTTCACCTTGGGGAAATTGAGGTCAAATCGATCTTTACATTTTGTTTACATCTTTGTTTGAATAGCCTCGGTGTGGTCGCTAACAAGAGGCCTCCCTGACTCTGCAAGGCGCTAGCGTAATGACAAGCTAAGATGCTAGCATTGTGCATGGTAATGCTAGCTGCCCGGTTAGCTTAGTATTTAGCCAGTATGAGAGGTGTGTTTCGGTCGTTAAAACACACAATATAAGTATTTTAGCTCGCGTTAAAGATGTGGACCTGGTGTCTAATGCCTAACGAGCATCCCTTAAGTCAGTCATTTAACGAAACTGTTAGCAAGCTTGGTGTTTGGTTAGCGTTACCGTATTTTAGCTTGTGTTACAGGTGACTAGCTAAATGTAGCGTTGGCTAGCTTGGAGGAAGCGCTATTACGTTTGAGTACATCTCGCTAATAACAACACAGGTCATGTTAAAACACCTGTACCAGGTTTATCGTTACTGCTACAGCTAGTTGAACATTAATGTTGTGGACTAGCTACAGAACAAGTTGCCTACTAGCCGTCATGTAAATATTAGCTTAGCTATCTGCAGCGTTAGCAAAAGCTGTTAATGCAGGCTTACTTTGTTGGGTAATTCAGTTTTGTACAAATGTATAACACTGTTAGCGTAACAGCCTTTTCATTGTGTTAAAAAAATGTAATTGTTCCTCTCCACAGATAATGCCCACAATAAAATTACAGAGCTCCGATGGGGAAATCTTCGAGGTGGATGTGGAGATAGCCAAACAGTCTGTCACCATCAAGACCATGTTAGAAGGTATAACTTCTGACTTCATCGCAAACTTTTGAGTCCACAGTGTCACTTCACGGCTGACTCTGTGTGCCATCTGTCATTTTCCCCTTACATGATGTAAGGGGCTGTGTTTTAATTCAATAAATGCACATGTTGGTAGATCTGTGACATTCATTGATTCTCTGACAGATTTGGGAATGGATGATGAAGGAGATGATGACCCAGTTCCTCTCCCTAATGTAAATGCTGCCATCCTCAAGAAGGTACAGAACACACACACTTACTCACCACACCCCCATGTTTTTACCATTTTTGTATAATATTATTTTATGTGTTGTGAAAGCAGAATTGCACATTGTTTTCCTTGACAGATATGTTGACATGATGGTTACCTGAATGAGTTGATTTTGTGTTGTAGGAAATGACAAAATAATAAATATTTTACAGATGGCTTGTTTTAGTGCATTAACATGGTCTCACTGTCACATTGAATCTTTCAGCTGTGGTTTGGGTGGGGTTTTTTCTCTGCTTCAGGGAACAAACACCGGTTAATGATTGCCATCTGTGATTTAAATTTAGTTGATGCTGCTTAAGGTAGAACATTGACACTGACATTTGGATATTTTGCCCACATAGTTGCCAGTTTATTAGGGGTTTTTTTAACAAGTTTTCAAGCTGTTTTAGGTGGTGATTGAGCTCATTTTGGAGACTAGTTTGTGATGCTTCTGAATTGTAATGCTTCATACTGAAGTGTTCTAGTATTTTGAATAGTTTACCCTCATTGATATAAGTGAGTGGACAAATTATCAAACACATTTCACTTTCAACAAAAACTATACATTATATGTATTATATGGTATTAAAGTTCCTTTGTTTTTAAGCTAGGTGGACCAAAAAACCCAAAACAAAACTGGTGACTAAGTGTAGTTTGTCTTCACATCCCATAAAGATGATAGTCACATATTTACTGTTCATCTATCACACACATGAAGCACAACCTATGTATTCCCTTCTTGCTCTTCTTAAATTATTCTTGCCTGTCAAGTTATCACATTTGTGGGAGCAGGAGGCTGTGAAGGCTTGTTTTTTTGCCTCCTCTACAAGTTCATGCTTGTGCTTCAGAGCTGCAATTATTCCTAACAATAGGGGTTTTAAGAATCTTTAAGTCACAACTCAGTTGCTGATGAACTTGCCGATTAATGATCATTTTCATAACAAAATGGTGATACAAGACAAAGAACAATAATTTCAGTGTGGTGTTTAAACCCTTGTGCTCCAGTTTGAAATGCATCGCTGGCATGTGCTCTACATATTTGCTTGGTTATGATGACTGTAATGTATTACCTTGGTTAACATGGGAGGTGTGTGCATTCTCCCCAGGTGATTCAGTGGTGTACCCATCACAAAGATGACCCTCCTCCTCCTGAGGACGATGAGAACAAAGAGAAGAGGACAGATGACATTCCTGTATGGGACCAGGAGTTCCTCAAAGTGGACCAAGGCACCTTGTTTGAACTCATTCTGGTAAATACAGGTTACATTTTATTACACATGTGCTACATTTATTTCCTGGAGGGTGACTTAACCATAACCACACCATTGCCACACCCCAACCACCACCTGAACAGCAACATTGGCTTGTACTTGTAAAAATGAATGTGTGTATTTCTGTTGTGATGCTCCTCTTCTGTGGTCTGTTTCATTCACTGCTGTGGCAGTGCTGAGCGTTAGCATTTGGGTAACACAGATACAAAAGTTGCTGAGCAACAACTGGAATATTGGTGGTTTGCTGCTGTAGGGATTTGATAGGACAGTTTAAGGGTATAAAAAAAACACAGGGACTTAAATGGCTTTTCTCCGGGCAGCCAGTGAAAGTAAACCAGGCAGAGCATGTGAAAGGTAACCTAAGCAGTGGCTTAGCATGATTGGGAAATAGGCGTTGGACAAGCTACGTGCTTCCAGGAAGTGAAACACAAGTAGGGAGTGTCCGTCACTTGAGTTGATGAGCCCCCTCCCCTCCAGCTGTTTGAATGTGTTTACATACACAAAGCTAGTTAATGCTGAAGAGGAAGGGGTATCGAAGTAGCTCAGTGGGTGTTCTCGAGCTGTATGAAAGTAAATGCAAATTGATGACCAAATGGTGTGTGTGAGGTTCAAAATGTAACAGGGGATGTGAGTTTACTGGAACACAGCAGGAGGGGAGATGTTGTTGTTGTTGTTAAGTGATCTCAGTGTAGTTTGTAAGCGGATGCCTTTAAAATGTAGCCTCACGCAGAGGCAGGGCTGCAAGATATTTTGGAACGATCATTTTTTGGGTGTTATTTTTTTTTTGCCTTTAATGATTGCGCAGCTGAAATAGGCAGAGGCGGTGGGGGATAGAGGGGATGACATGCAGCAAATGGCTAAGGTTGGAATTGAACTCTCGCTGCTGCAAAGGACTCAGTCTAAATGGGGTGCACACTCTACCTAGAGGTGGCCTATGCAAATATATATATATATATATATATATATATATATATATATATATATATATATATATATATATATATATATATCATAATATTACTAAAAAGGTTTGTCGTATGTTTTTAGATCAAGAGAGAGTTGTAGAGCCCTGTCTCTAAGTAATATAAACTACTGTATTTTTGGCATCGTTTAAGCTTTCAAATTCTATTTTTCAATCTGGCCTTCCTGGATGTTAAGACCCATTTACACTTTGTATAAATATGTAATTTGTATCTTGATACATTCTCTGGAAAATGACACTGGATCCATCAGCCTTTGCATTCTTACCTGATATATAAGCTTCTTTGTTGTCTTGATTTGAGCCTGTGTTGTCATCGGGCTGGTGAACGTGTCAAGTATCTTTTTTGGTAGGGAAGACTTGCTAGCTACTGCTACTTTGTGTAGCATTTGCCAGGCCTGCTTAAGCTAGCAGGACATTTTCATTTATTCATTCGTTTTCTGTAACTGCTTATCCTGTTGGGAGTCACGGGGGGCTGGAGCCTATCCCAGCTGACATTGGGCGAGAGGTGGAGTACACCCTGGACAGATCGCCAGACTATCACAGGGCTGACACAGAGAGACAAGGAACCATTCACACTCACACTCACGCCTACGGACAATTTAGAGTCACCTATTAACCTGCATGTCTTTGGACTGTGGGAGGAAGCCGGAGTACCCAGAGAAAACCCACGATGACACAGGGAGAACATACAACAGAAGGGCTCCACCACCCTGGGTTCGATCCAGGAACCCTCTTGCTATGAGGCGATACATATCGATTCAGAATATTTGAAATTGTATATTACTAAATCATTTCATTGGTACCTGAAATTTAATTTTAATTCAGGTTTTTCTGTCTGAACGCAGCATGCTTCTTTCTCTCATCAGCATTAACCCTTGGGAGCCAGTCCCTCAAATGAATCCAGAAGGCAACGGCCTTCTCTGGCTGTTAAGTGTTGATATTTGCCTTGAAATGCTAAATGTGTCAGTCTGTGCTCACAGCCTTTTCCTCACTGCCACCCACCTCTCTAATCTTCTCCACGTCACTGTTGTGTTTCCTTTCTAGGCCGCCAACTATTTGGACATCAAAGGCCTGTTAGATGTCACCTGCAAGACGGTGGCCAACATGATTAAAGGCAAAACCCCGGAGGAGATCAGGAAGACTTTCAACATCAAAAATGATTTCACAGAGGAAGAGGAAGCCCAGGTTGTTATTCCATCTATTATCAGTCTGTCAGAAAACAAATATAAGCTACGAGAAATGAATCGATCACTTTGGAGTGACTCTAAAGATAAATTAATTTAAGCTTTGACAGTTGACCCGACTCATCCCGTCTGTCCCTCCTCTTGTCCACAGGTACGCAAAGAGAACCAGTGGTGTGAAGAGAAGTAAAGGGGGAGATCCTGCCAACACTACCACACTGAAAAAGGAATTGTCCCTGCTAACTGGTTGCACTGGCGTTGTTCATACTTGTCAATATTTACATTTAGTATATTTAGAGCCAGCCACCCCCCACCCCCACTTTCCCCTCCCCTCAGTTTCTGTATACCAATAGCATGACTATTTTAACTTGCCTGTGTGTTGTCATTAATTTAAACAAAGAAGCTCTTTTCTGTTTCTACACACACACACACACACACACACACACACACACATCATTTACTGTCACATACAGTAAATAGTCCTGGTTTCATGGCTTTGTACCCTTAAAGATCAGAAAATATTTCCCTATTATTAATCGCTATGTTTGTCTTTTTTACTGGACATGTTTTCTTTTAGGTTAATTGATTAAATAAAAATGGGTTTTTTGACAATGGAGATGAAAGGGTAAATATTTTATTTTTTGCTCTGTAAATGCATCTGTTGTGAAACCATGTTCAGAGAGGACGGGGCTGTTTTTAGAGGAAAAGTGAAGTTTGAGGTGGAAAGATGTTCTGTTGCATCACGTCCTCGGGACTTTGGAAGTACTTTTGTGTTGTCGCACAGCATCGAGTAACTCCTTCCTAATTCATGTTGTTTTGAATTGGAAACTTTTCTCAGATTAAGCTCTGATGCTGGGGGTTTTGGGGATGATGAAACATTTATTGAAGGAGTAAATAAAACGCATAAAAAGGCTGATGTGTGTCATTTTTGTTTGGAAGGCTCTGCAGGGCATGACCATCTTTGGGACAAATTGTCTCACTATAATCTTAAAATATTCCTTGTGTTTTAACAACAGCAGACATGGACGAGATATTCAAAACACTTTAATACATCAAACAAAACAAGTAATACATCAGAGGCGTCTGAGGGGTAAAAAATACAAAAGACATCTCAGAGGTGTTCCCACTACTGACGTGAACATCCTCGAAATAAAACAAGCTATTTCTAGCACAAGAGCTCTCTCTGCTGGAGGAAAAACAGTTTTGCTGTACAAAAAGCTCAGTTTACAGTTTGTCCACAGCATTGGAAGCTGAGTGAAGCTGCAAGCAGGACGGTAAATTAAAGCCTTTTTAAGTCAAAATCTAGTTTTGTTACACTGAAGTTGGAACATGCACAGATCGAGAACACAAGATATCTTTTTTTCTTTTAACGCTGCTGCAGTAACACTTGACTGAAAAACAAAAAGTAAAATTCTGCACAAGAGGACAAACAAAATGTATTGCTTTAAGAAATGGTAGAAACTAAAAGGTTTTTTTTGTTTTTAGGTATTCCACTTTTTTTTTTTTTTTACATAAAAACATATAAAAGTTTCATTAGAATAGGGAGTTCTGACATTTAAAAAACTTTACAACACAATGCAATATAATAGTACCCATTTGGTCTCATAAGTTTACGGAGCTGCAAAATGTTCAGTCGAAAGATAAAACAGCCAGGAGAACAAAAAAAAATCCCTCGTCTTTTCTCTGAGGGTTTCCCCGCCAGCAAAACATCTGACCTTAAAAAAAAATCACAAGATTCATACAAAAATACCAAAAATTAGGAGGAAACAGAAGAAAATGTAACAGTTGATATAGTGAGAGACTGAGCCTGAAAGTGCCTAAAAGAGATAATGTAACTTGCAGTTGGGGATACTTGTCATGTGAGAGACTTTTTCACCTGCTGAATTTTTTTTTTCTTATCTGGGAGCAAAAGTTGTGGAAATGTTTGGATATGGATGAAACTCAAGTCAAACAGTGAAAACAAAATGGCAGCTAAACAAAAGTGATTGTGTCCCTCTCTTTGGAGCTGAGGTTCTGCTGGTCAGGCTGGCTGGGTGTTGGTCTCTGCCCCCCCTCTGAGTGATGGTGGTGGATATGTGACAGCTGTGATGGTCGTATGTAAACCCTTGAATGTGGAGGAAAGCGTGTGTAACAACACTGTGGCCTCGGAAGAAGAGTGTGATGATGTGATTCATTGAACAAAAGCTCGTGTCCCATTTTGTTTGTGATTGTCATAGAGGTCAAAGCACATGGCCGGCTTTAAAAAGAGCACCGAGCGGGGCTAAGGAGTTTTACTTTGTAGAACTGGTCTGCTTCTGTACAAGTGGCAGGGCTCAGGGGCTGGATCTTCCCAAGGATGAGGCTATAGGCTCTGCTACACAGACTTTTGTCATGGCAGACATTTTGACACGTCACAGTAGGAAATGCACAGGTGTATTTCAAAAACATGAATGATTACTGTCTCCCACTTAGAGGAGGTCCTGAAATGGTGCATACTGGCACACCAGGACACTCAATGGAACTAATTGTTAATGTTATCGCTTTCACCAGTGCTTTTCCTGCTATGACAAGTCATGATGTCTGCTGTGAAGAAGGTCCATTCAGGTGTTCCTCATCAACCTCTTTAAAATATATAATTTCCAAGTTAATGACCAAGGATGTCACGGTGTCATATCATGCCTTACCAATGAGGTCAAACACATGCCAAGTGAAATCTGGTCTGCATCATGGACGACTGATTCATTTTACTGAGGTGTCCCCGGTCAGCTTTGGGTCGGAATATTTTTGTGTGTAAAACAAAGATAAAAGTGAGAATTACAATTCTCTAATTATTAAAAAAGCCTGTAATAAAAGACCAAAACAAATGCTTTCTCTATGCAAATGTTTTATGTCAGCCAGCATCCATTGAGCGTACTCAAAAGTTCTCGGACACCATCCCTTTATTTCTAGTGCTGTCTGCTGTAACCCTCCAACATCGCAGCTCCACTTACACTGTGCATGTGTCACACCCCATAGCTTGTATGCTGACAAAGAGTGTGCCCAGCCTTCATTGAACAGCCTTGTTCATGACCAGGAAGTTGTTCTTACTGATCACCAAATGTAGCTAAAGTTATTACCATGTCCAGGCTGATGGCAATTTCCCAGTGACTGGTGATCACTTGACCCACATATCTGCCAAGTATTTCCAGACCTTCAGGTTGACAAGGATTGCCTGCAGTCTTGATTAAATAACTGCCCATGTGATGGAGGCTTTGAGACGGAATCTGCCTCACTGATCTTGTTGTTGTTGATGCGCAATGGAAGATCCAGCCTCTGAACTGAGACACAGCTAGAATCTTACTCCTGGGCAATCTAGCACCCTGCCACTCCTATTTTAATCGAACAAAAGGACCCCAGTGTGTATAGATAAATGTGAGAATGAAGGCAGGTGAGGAAGATGATCTTCATGGCTCTGGACGAAGCTGAGGTGAACAGGGTCGGGGATGTGAGCGGCCCGGAGCGATCACTGAGACTCTGTTAGCACTTTGAGAGAAAGTCCTGCGGCCTTGGCAGCCGACAGCGCCGTCGTCGAGCTGTGGGTCTGCTTGCCGGTCAGTTCCAGGTGTGTGTGGGTGTGTTTGGTCGCGGGCTGACGGAGGTCGCCTCGCTTGCTGGCAGACTGCTGCAGGGGTAAGCGCGTGTGTGAGCGTGTGTGTGTCGGCGGGGACAAGGGGAGGTGCGTTGACGGGGAGGTGGGCGGTGGGGAGCAGCCCGGGGAGGGGGGCAGCTGATGCTGGTACAGGCGGTGGCGGGCAGGGGAAGGGGAGGGGGGAGAGTCTATAGCACTTAAATCTGAAGAAGTTGGGCTGGGGCAGCCTCCTCCTTGAAGGTAGCGAATGCACTTCTTTTTCCTCCTAGGGACAGTCAGAGAGAGTTATCTGTGAATAAAGTGTGGATGGTAAACGTCAGCAGGCTTTAATGAAGATGCATCATTCACACTGACGTCATGAACAGGGACACATATGGGCACAATGAACAACACACAAGTATTAGTGTCAGTCTATGTACATCTGGATATGAAGAGTTAATGTCCTAAACAACACAAATCCATTCTGGGAAATATATTTCTGAATATCTAGGCTGTGAACTAATAATTTCCAGATAGAAAAGAACCTAGTTTTCATGTTTTATCAGGAAAAAGTAATTATAATATTGGTGTCAATCTACAGTAAAATATAAATGCCCTTTTTGCTTTAAATGAGGAAATTGTTACTATTTTCATTTCTTTTCTAGATTCACGTTATGGAACTAGAGCCAGCTGGCGTTTAGCTTAGCTTAGCTTAGCATACAGACTGGAAGCAGGGAGGAACAACTAGCCTGACGCCGTGCAGTGCTCAAAATGACATCTTTCAACCCCTTTAAAACTCTTTGGTTATGGACACTGACGTGGACGTGTGACTATGGCCTGCTGAGGTGATGTTGGTGCTGAATGTGGGCGGTGCAAAGCTAGCTTTCCTACTCATTGCCAGGCAGGCAGCATCCTCCATGTGAGGCCGTTTGTACATTTTAATGACCAATATCAGTCAGTATCAGCTGGTTAACCCTTTGAACCTGGAGTGACATTGCTTTTCTTGTGCTGCTTTCAGACGCCTTTCGTAAGTATTTAAACCTTTGAACCCTGAGAAAATTAATTGCTTTTGAAAACATGAGAAAAACGTCAAGAGCAACAATGCCCCACAAATAAATAAAAAAAAATAAAATAAAATAAAATAAATAAGGAAGAAAAGAAAGAGCTTGGGAAAGACTATATTTATAATTATTATTACATTTTAAAATTCTGTTAATGAATTAATATAATTTTAAGCACTCTTTCCAGGTCATTTACTTAATTGTTTGTTTTTAACTTTTGTTCTTTTTTTATTTACCTAATTCTCTTGTTTTTAATTTTCTCTTTTTACAAATGTCTTGCAATTTTTTTTTGTCTGGTTTTGTCTTTTGTTGTTCGTTTCCTTCTTCCCACAATTTTTAAAGAAGTCATCATTTCACTCATGTGTGACTGTGTCCTTACATGTACCCTGTTAGTTTTATCTGCACACAACAAGGTTATTATAGTAAACTAAAAACCAAAACTAGGTGTAGCAATGGCGCATAGAACTACAACTAATACTGAAACTTAACATTTTTAAACGAGAAAAACTAAACTGAAACGAGCAAACCCACTCTGCAAACGGACTGAAATTGATCTGAATTGAAATCAAAAAAATAAATAATGAAAAAATACAAAACTATAATAACTGTGGTGCACAAACAGAAATGGAGGAGCAACACTGTTTGCTTTAAGAGGGAGCGACATGATGAAAATTGTTCTTAGTGAACATCATTGTCACTTCCTGGAGTTTGGGAGGAATATATCAAAGACAGAACGGCCATGACGACATAATTCACTGTAAAAACCACATACTGTGTTATTTCTTGTTTTTTTTTTTTCTTTTTTTTGTGTTCCAATCAAGCAACTGAGATAATATCATACTAACTACTGAGCTTTAAAGGTGTTAGCAGGTGTATTTTGGAGCTTTGGAGAGTCACGCTAGCAGTTTCCCGCTGCTTCCCGTCTTCACGCTAAGCTAAGATCATTGATTAAAAATGCGTCACTACAGTGCAGGGAATACCACTCGGATATATAATTAATCTACTACATGACTTGTGTTTTCATTTAGTATTATTAGTGTAACAGTGAACTCTTAAAATAGCACAATTCAGCTCTAATTTCCTGGTCTGCACCAAAAATACAGCCTCTAATCTAACAGGCACACAGCAGTGATGTGCAGAGCTTTGTGAGGTGTTATACTTAAAAGCAGACTATTGTACCGCTGAGTGCAGCATCAAAGCAGTTAACAGGATCCCATGATCATTACCAGAATATGATATGAGTCACCAGGTTTAACCGCAAGGAAAGGTGCTAGGCCATATTTAGAGAGAGAGAGAAAGAAAGAGAGAGGGAGACAGGGAGGAAGAGTGCAATAGAAAGTGATTTCTAAATGTCAGAGTTCACCATCAAAAGGCGGCAGTTACCACATCGCATGAATGGAGAGAGTTGAAAGCAGATGGGCATGAGAACGCCGTCAAAATGCAAAGCTGCAGGGAGTGTGTGTGTGTGTGTGTGTGTGTGTGTGTGTGTTGAGCTGTGGTGATAAGGATTTGCTCTAACCACATTCACCCCCTTTGTTCTCTCAAACCGAAACACACGCACACACTTAGATTTCCATGACGTGATGGTGGGGAAGACGGCGGGGTTGCTACAGTGCTGTGGTGGTAGGAGCTTCTTCTGCAGAACCACACAGATTCCTGACTCCTGCAGTGAAGCGCTCGACTGCGCTTCTACTGTAAATCCTGCTGTGACTGGAACAGAGCAGTCTGAGGAGCTGACAGGCCGGCTTCTGGTGATTTATAATGTACTATCACCAGGTTTATGCTTTATCATAGGGAAAGTGAGTGTCAGGGAAAAGCACTGGGATCAATGTAGCTGATGTAGTATAGTAAGCAGTAGGTAAGTTTGGATGAACAGCTCCATCAGACAAATAAATCTAACACCCTGTATTGCCAGGGTACATGATCAACTTCAAACTAAGCTTTGCAAAGCACATTCTTTATCATTCTGTGGTTATTAAAAAAGTTACTCCAGCTTGCTCAGACTAACCCTTTGCAAGAACTGTGTGAGAACTGGGAAATTCCCTGGTTGAATTCATAATTACGACCAGGAGAGAAACATTGCTTGCTTGCTAGAACAATCTTATGAATGCAATCTGGCAACCTTTGCTACTGAACACTGGGCTCCAATAACTTAAGAGTTGAAACATTTTCTTAAAGTTTAACCTGTTATAACACAGGTGCTGCAGAACTGTCCTCCTAGGAATGCCACACTTTCGGGCATCTAACGCCCAAAACTTAACTCATAAATCTGTCAGGGCCTTATGTTTGTGCAGTTTTGATTTCAATTATGTTATAAAAAGAGTTGGAAAAAAAAAAAAAATCAGCCAGGAAGCAGAGAAAAAAGTGTTACTTTCTGATATCACCTTACTGCCATGTAACTATGTTTTTGTTTTGAGTGCCAGTCAACCACTCTGCAAACACTCTTTCATAGCTTTTTTTTTATTGAGTGGTATTCCCCTTTAACCGCATTATTTTTACAGGGCATGTGACACAATGCGTCATAACGGCAATGCATAACCTAAACCATATTTGACCTTTAAGGCAAGACAAACAAAAGAAAAGTAGTAAGAAAATTAGTTTTGGTGATAAATAACATCTGAGTCAAGTGTTTTTCTTTATCTGTGAGCCCTGAGTAGTCCTGACAGTACACCTTAAAGCAAGATGTAAATGTGACTATATTTGCATTTCTTTTATGACTATAAAACTACAATGCTTCAGTTTGTAGAGCAGTGTGTTAGTGACAAACAGCATGCAGAGATCAGGCTGCATTCTCAAACATTCTTAGGAGGCGGAGCTCGTCTTAAGGCAGACATAATCTCACTGGTTGAGTTAATGACTAATTAAAAGGTAGAGGAGTAAGAGAGGAGGAAACTAAAATGATAATGTCTTGTGAACTTGATCAGACTGAGGAGATTATTACCACCTCCTGAGCAGCTCCGCCTCTGAGAAATGTTTGAATAATTAAGACCTCATCAGAGTGGACTCATGCACTGATGGACAGGTGGTTAAATGGGAGGAGAGATGAGGAGTTTGTCGGATGCCAGCAGAGCGCTGCTATGGAGTGGGTAGGGCTGGATGCTCGGTACACACCTGCAGGGACCGCACCAGTCCGTTTGTTGGTTGAGGCCGAAGCGAGCCCGGCATTTCTTAGGAGAGCCCGGGTCTGAGCACAATGCGCAGCATGCACATAACAAGCGGGAGGAGAAGCAAAAACAGAGAGAAGCAGAAGAGGAGGGAAGAAGGTTGTAGAGAGCGCGAGGACAGGAGGAGAGATAAAGACAGACAAAGAGAGGAGAAATAAAGAGACACGAGAGCATGTCAGGGCAGGAGAAAGCACCAACAGGGCTGTCCGTTTAGAGAAAGCCATCAAGTCAAACTGTTAGTAGCCGGTTATAGCATTGACAACCACCAGAATAACCACACACTCACACACACACACACACACACACACACACATATAACTTAGTTAAACAAGTCAGACATCCTGGAAACAGGCTGTTAAGACATACAGAGAGAGACTCAGAGAGGGCAGCCGCGCTCTGTTAGTACAGGGTTATAAAAGGTTTCCACTTTCTGGCAAAGATGCAGTCATAAATTGCTTTAACTCAGGAGGTCAGCACTCTTAAAATCCAGAAATACACTTTACTACTTCTCTGTTAGAGGCTGAAGTGGAGCCTTTATTGGAAAAATGTTAAAATCCTCATCGTTTTTAGTTGAAAATCAGATGTAAATTTTAGAAATTTTATTTTTATCTAAAGCTTTAGTTCAGGGTTGGCGCTACATTCTCACTTGCATCATTCATGCTTCACTATCAGTTGCTCATTCATCAGCTGCTCGGATATCAGCTGACTAGTAACATCCAAAGATGCACCATCAGGAGAGACAAACCAGGCAAATGTTTGGGGACCTCAAAAAAATTGTGAAAGAGGCCCCAGATGCTCCTCATAATGGCACATTTTAGGATGACATCTCTTAACCGCCTTAAACCTCCAATAAAGGTGCTGCACTGTGCACCGCCTTGAGTGTGTGAGTGTGAGAGTGCTGCGGCGACCGGAGCAGAGAGTATGATGTTAAAGGTAGCAGTGCAATGTGAGTACGGGGTCGGGGGTGGCTCTATCTGCAGGATGGGCTTCTTTTCCTGTGGCCCCCCATAGTCTAGAATCACCGCTGCTATCATCTATCAGCATTCATATTTTCCTACCAGCTCTTACATGAAATGCCAGAGTTTCCTGCAGGACACCTCAGATTTGCATAATCTAACTTTGAAACTGCCACGTTACTTTCTCAGTTTTGATGCTACCTGCTAAAGCTAGTCACTATTACAGTATTAGCTTGAGCGCTCACATACAGCAGGTGATCCACTAGGAACACATGGAGGACTTCTATGTTTTAATGGTTGAGATAACTTATGAAAAAATATTTTCAATTGCCTGAACACAGTAAAGGGAAACTACCTTTATCAGCTTGGACAGCTAAGAGCAGGACATAAAGTTTCATACACTGCCGGGGATTATAATGTTTGTAATTCAGGTTACATGGAAAACAGAGTGGGTGGGTGGTTTGACGTTAGAGACACATCCTGCCTCAAAGACACCAAGACATTGTGCTACAGCGCGCCAACGCAAGTTCAAGCTCAACTGAATTCTCTCAAATACTGCAGCTGACACTGGCCATTTGTCTTCTCACACTGACACAGGGTATAATAGTATCTGTCTGACAGGAGAGAGGCAAGATATTTATATGGTTACCTGTGTTGGAGTCCTGCAGCTTCTCCCTTTTTCTCCTCTTCTTTTTGCCCTGTGGGAGAAAGAACAAAACAAACCCCCCCAATGAAATGAGACTGGCTCAGCTGCTGAAATGAGTAAAATGCTACAGCATCAGCGGACTTTTGACTGAGGCTGATAAATCCAGTTCTTTTGGTTTGGATTGTGCAAAAGTGCAAGCTGTTCTCTTTTATCTATATGATTTTGTCCTCCATAAAGAATTCATCTTTGCTTTTCCGGTTCCCTTAAAGTGTTTGTTCAACACCCTCGAGTGCAATCCCTCTTTGAGAGTGAGTGTTCATGATTAAATATAGTCTCAAATTTGTGTTCCTTTATTAACAGAAATCTGCACCACATTAAAAATGGAGCTTTCTTATGTGACGTGAATCCATTTTAAGTGAAAAAGTGCAAAGTTAAAAGCAGCAACCAGGTCAGGCAACCATATTTAATGCTCTACAGAAGCAGGAGAAAAGCAAGAAAGACAAAGAAATCCTCACAAGAAAATATGTTGCATCCCTAATGTCACTCAATTCATGCAAAACCTGACGTGTCGCCACCAAAAACATAACTGATCAACACTCAGAATTAAGAAAAATAAATCATTTGTAGATGATCTCACAGTCAAACATTTTTCATATTTGTTGCCATTTTTCATTATCTCCAATCTGATTGTCATGTGTGACTGTTGAGGTAAACATCAGAGTTGTTCACGCAGATCCGGTGATGGTGAAGTGAGGCCTCATATTTGGGTGAGATGAAGGATGTGGGTACAGAGATCTACCGCCTACGCTTCGTTGTCTGTCCTCCTCGGCTCGCTGTCAGCACTGTCTATGTGGTTACAACAACTCCTCTTGCAACTGCACCTCTCTGAAGCTTTGTGTCTGTGGGCGTACGTGTGTGTGTGTGTGTCCCTGTGTGTGCACATACTATGTGTAGGTTTTTTTTAAGACTCGGAGGAGAAACCCTCCACAGCTGCAGGGGCGATATGGAGCTTCACTTCCTGTTGTGCTAGGGGTCCAGTGACTGTTTGTGTTTTTCTTTAAAGTCAGGAGGAGAGCAGGGTGTGAAGGGTGATGCAAGAAGCCCCGAGCACTTGTGTGTATGTTGTCATTACACAAGTTGTTCTTTTCTATACATATAACCTTGTCAGACTGTTGCCTCAGAGGAAAATTTTGGATAAATAATTTACTTTAAGACAACTGCACCTGTTAGTAAGCCACCATGTGTGGACAATGGTTACATATACAGTAGTTCTTTGTCATGACAGTCGCCCATGTCAACACATCTAACAGCATCTGCTGTGTTATGCCTTGCCGAGCTGCGTAGAAAATGCTCAAAGCTCCATGCATGATCACAGTTTACTAGAGCTCTGGTTTATAACATATTCGCACAGCATCATGAGAATGCTTCTGAACTGTGAGCTTTGACAGAACTCCCTGTGGATAAGGTTAGGGCTTTTATTTTGAAGTATTTGCTTAAAAAACTGGCATCACCTTGTGCTTCGGTGTCAGATGCAGCATAAAGATGAGATAAAAAAAAACCTGATTTAACTGATTCAGTGTGCATGTTTGTGACTTGTTCAGATGTTACAGCACGTGTTATAAACCACAGCCCAGATAAAGTGCCACCATAACTCATGTGCCATGCCTGCCCATCTACAAAGTTCAGCTCAGTCAGGTACAGAGGAACAAGACAGTACAGCAGAGAGAAGCGTAAACAGGCTACCACTCTGACAGGTATCGAACATCACTGAAAAGCAGCTTCTGTTGCGACCAAAGCCTTTACTTCACCTGATTATGACACATTTTGCTTCGTTATGTCGTTTTCTGGTAGAAAATATTCAGAAATTACAGGATGTGCAAGCCTGATTCCTAAAAAGTTGGGACACTATGTAAAATGTAAATAAAACAGAATAAAATGATTTGCAAATTCTTTTCAATGTATATTCAATGTAACAGAGTTCAAAGAGAAGATATTTTATGTTCAAACTGATACATTTTATTGTTTTTTGGAAATATACACTCACTCTGAATTTGATGCCTGCAACATGTTCCAAAACAGTTGGTACAGGTGCATGTTTATCACTGTGTTACATCAGCTTTTCTTTTTACAACAGTCAGTAAATGTTTGGGAGCTGAGGATACTGACTGTTGAAGTTTTGAAAATGAAATTTCGGTAATACTTTACTTGAAGTTATCTACACAAGAGTGACATGACACTGTCATAACTATGACAAAACACTGTCGTGAACATTATGTACATGTCATAAACGTTTATGACTGCTGTCATTAAGTGTCATTCGGTATTTGTATTGACAAGTTGACATTGTTTGGGTTGTCTTGATTATGACAACTTCTCATTAATCGAAGTGACACTACCAGAAGTTGTCTTTGTCATGACAAGTTGACATTAGATTTGTTTGGAATGTCCTGATTATGAGAGGTGCATTTCTTGTTAATGTCAAGCTGTGATGACAAAGGCATCTTCTGGTAATGTCATCCTGGTTAATGTCAAGTTGTCATAATAAGGACATCCCAAACAAATTTAATGTCAACTTGTGATGACAACGACAACTTCTGGTAACGTCACTTTGATTAATGTCAAGTTGTCATAATCAAGACAACCCAAACAATGTCACAATGACACTTAATGACAGCAGTCATAAATGTTTATAACATGTACATAATATTTATGACAAGTTCATGACAGTGTCATGTCATACTTATGACAGTGTCATGTCACCCTTAAGTAGATACCTTCAAGTAAAGTGTTACCGAAATTTCTTTCTCAAGATTCACGAGCAGGTCCATTAAAATCTTTAAGATTTAAAGAGTGTCTTTGTGGAAAACTGGGCCAAAATCCATCTGAACACTGTGAGGACAGGAAGTGTCTTAAAGTTGGCATTGTAAACTAAGGCTGCTCCAAGAGCTAAATACATTTAGCATGGTAAGCCTTTTTTCTCTGTTATTCCACTTCAATGCAAATTATTTTCACGGATTAAAATGTTAAAATTTCTTTATAAGTTTAATGCAAAATGTGTAATTGAAAAAACAAACAAACAAACAAACAAACAAACAAAAAAAGTGTTAAATTCCAATTTTTCCCACTGAATTTAAAAGGATTTGCAGATCATTACATTCAGTTTTGTTTTACATTTTTCATAGTGTCCTAACTTTTTTGAACTCAGGCTTGTACTTCAACTTATCGAATAACAAATGATTAATTATAAAAATCGCAATGTCAGAAGGTTGTGTTTCTGAATAACCATAATGTGTGTTTAGCTTTACTAGTAACACAAATGAAGGCGCTGTATTGTAAAGGGATGCCCAAAAGTTAAAGAATGAACTAAAGCAGCGAGGCCAGCCATGCGGCCCTGCTCTCTGTTAGTTGAGCAAAACGGGTTGATTTATACCTCTGTGTGATTCAGCAGTCATAACCATGGCAACGTGCAAGACTTGGTGAAATGTGTCCAAAACTGACCAATCAGATCTGCTTTTGCAGCTTGCGTGTTTGTTTGTGAGGGCTGACATGTGTGAGTCATTAAGGTATTTTTTGGAAGGTGCATGCAAACTTTGCACAGGAATACCCACAACCCCTTTTTTCATGCAGCTCTTCACATACTCGTATCTTCCCACCACAGAGGCATAAATCCACCATAAGACGTGTCCCTACCCAATCAGCTTTACTCTTTTCCCCTGCGACCCCGCTAAGGCCCGCCTCCTGCAAGAGTTCAACAGCAAACTGACAGATCAGAGGCACACAGCAGCCCAGATACAGCACATCCCCACAACATTGAACTACAACACATGCACCACACAGGTTTGACTTCCTCTTGTGTTCTGGGAGACCTGTTTAATCATTTCATGCCATGAATGTCTGTCGTTATGTTTGATGATGTTTGACTGACAGGCCTGGGAGCCAATAATCATGCAGGATGTTGAGACAGTAGCCAGTAAAGGAAGTAAGTTGAGTAAATTGTTCAGCTCTGAGGTGAGAACAATAAATATGATCAAACCCAGTTCAACAAGTTCAGGTTTAATGAGTTCATCCTGTTCTATTTTTTTTTTTTTCATCTTGGCTTCATGTACAGGGAGTCAAACCAGACAGGAAGTAAGTCAAGTGGCTGGTGTTTGTACTTTGTTACAGATTTTGACATTTTATTATTTTCTCAAAGGCAGCTTCCTGCTTCCAGGAACTGCTTCACCCAGCAATAGGTGAGGTGTGTCTCTACTAATGTAATAAATACTGCGTTGTATAATAACTTATCAGAGAATGAATAACTGGAATTGCTTTCCAACTCTTATTTTGAAGGAAATTTATTGTATTCATGTTCATATATTTAAAAATCAAACCTATACACAAGTCTGGATCCAGGTAAACTTTCAATTGTAAAATTTGCAGCACAAACACTGTAGTTTAACAATTTGTGCCTTAATCTAATAACAATTTAGATCATTAAAAACAGTAGTTTCTATAAGATCAGTGATGTAACCATGGCAACCAAATGACTTATTCACCCTGGAGATTGTTCCCGCAGGTATAAACATCATGCCTTTTCCATAACACAGTGAGTGCCTCCTCATCTTAACACTTTTACATTCCGCTGGTTGTTGTTTTTTTCCAGATCAGCTTTTAAAAATCAACTCAGAGGAGTTGTATGACGTACGGAGGGAGAAGAGGAGGAAAGATGAGGAGTTAAATTAGAAGTACTCACGTAGTTGTCTCTGGCAGACCAGGTCGGGTAGAGCTGCATGTGGAGTTGTCTCTCTTTCCTGGCCAGCTCATAGTACTTGGCCTGTTCCTCCCGGGTCAGTGCATGCCACTGCAAACACACACAGAACAAACAAAATTCAAGAAGGAAACAGTTATTATACTGATTATTATATTTTTCACACATTATATAGGTTTTTGCACATACTGTGTGTTAGTGTTGGTCTTTGTCAGGGTGCACAAGGGTGGACAGGAGTCAAGCAAACATTTTATCGGCATGGTAGGGGGTACGTAGCCTTTTTTGCACCCTGACAAAGAGCATAGAGTCAAAACCGGTAGGTGTTTAATGTAAGCAGCCATGTTTTGAAATAAAGGCTTTGTAACTTAATTCAAATGCATCTGTTCCTGCTCCATGCACGAGTGCCTGAAGTTCACTTTTTCCTCCCATGTGCTGATTCTTTTCTTCAAGAGCACCTGTATTTTTTCTTGATTATCATACGATAAAGACAGTCCTCGAGTACACTACTATCTCGTTCTTCAAAGTGTGTTAGTGTTGTCGATATATGTCATCAATACTGAATATTTAAACCGTTTCAATACTCATTATTCACATTATTGATACATTGGTACCAGCTGCACTTTCTCACTCATGCTTATTCTTTGTCTATTATTAATGTTGTTCTGCCGTTCTCTGCAACTAACCAAGAAATGAAAGTCATCGTAGTCATGTTATGGCCTTGTTATATTCATCTTTTAATACAAAATTTAAATTATATGCCCTCAATTTCAGTATCGAAAATGGTATGAAATATTGATGTTTTTCAAGGTATTGTATCGACATTAGAAATTCCAGTATCGTGACAACACTTTTGTGTATTGTGTGTGTTCAGTCTTTGGTGGATGTGACTCCCAATTTGGTGAATTCACCTCAAAATGAAGTCATCATGCTATAATTTTTTAAAATTTAAATTCTAGAAACAGGGAGAATAAAGAATTAAAAAAAATTATCCTAATCGAAAATTATGAACACTGCACAAGTCACCTTTTTTTTGCACTTTAATCACAGTCATAATAATGTTGATAATAATATTGACGTTATATGTGTACCACTATTCTGAACAAAGTTGCACGGTGCTTTACAGGACATCAGAGACAGTAATTAAGAGATATCATGAAAAGTAAACCCAGACAAATGAGATAAAATGATTAAAAAAAACAATAATAAATAAAATAAGATATAGTCCAAGAGATATAAAATCATAAAAGTTTGTTAAAGCCATTTTAAAAAGGTGTGTTTTAAGCCACCATTTAAGAAACAGCATTTGTGGTGGACACTGTGAACATGAATTCATTCCACAGTTTAGGTGCCATGACTGCAACGCTCAGTCACCCTCAGGTGCAAATCTGGACTTCAGATGGTAGAAAAAGCTCTTCTCACAGTTCACACAGTTCCTACGTGTATGATACAGCATGATCTGCATCTGAACTGTGTGAATGATATGACATGCACTGTCTTATCAGTCTTAAGGAACCCAATAGCACCAGTCAGTGTTGTTATGATCTCAGTAGCACCAGTATGTGAGGGGAACAGAGTTCACATTACCCCAGTCCTCTCATGTTCCTCATGTGTGAAATTACAAACTGACCTGGAAACAGGATTAGTCTGCGCTTTGGTGTGTGTGTGTGTGTGTGTGTGTGTGTGTGTGCATCCCTCACCCTTCGTCCCAGAATCTGGTTGATGGCAGCGCTCTCCTTTAATGTGCACTCGGCGATGACCTTCGCCCTCATCTCCTTCATGTAGAGCATGAAGGCGTTCAGGGGTTTCTTGATAACCGGCTTCTTGGGCTCCTTCTCCCGCTTGGCCTCAACATGTGGCTTCCTGAGGAGGGGAGAGGAAGAGGGGCAGAGTGGCAGGAGGATGAGGAGGAGAAGGGGGTAAGGATGGGTGAAGGAATTTGAGTGAAGATGGGGAGATAATCAGTTTGAAAGTTGAAAAAAAGGCTTCTAAATGACACAGTATATTAAGTTTATTCTCAGGGTGTAGCTTCATATTTAATGAACAGATACAAAAGCGGTATCAGTCTTTTAACTCTCGGCAAGACAGCAAATATTTCCCAATATGTTGAACTATTCCTTTAATGGGAAAAACTGGGTTTAGGGTTATTTATGTCAGTCAATATCCAGCACAGCTGAGATTGCCGTGACAGTTCAAAAGAGTCAAGAATTAAAACCTCAGACAAATACATGAGTACTAAGCAATTACTTAGCAGAACAATAGTGACATGAACTGTGGGTCTAATAAAGATTCAAATATGTCAAATTCTGCCACAGAAAAATAGCGAGTTCTAGTCCCAAATTACAGTCAAACCCTGCAAGGAAATGCATTCAGACAAGTGATAAAAACAGAGTGAGATTTAGTACAAAAATGCAAAAACTAAAAAGCCAGAGAAGACTATGATGAACAGTAACAAGCAGAGGAGTGTGACAAAGGAGGGGATCAGTGGAGAAAAATGATGAATGCGAGTGTGGCAATACTTACACGTACATGCCCCTGTCATACTGATCATGCTCCTGTTTGCCTGTAGGGGGCACTATGGCTGGGTGGGGGATCCCTGTAGGATGCATGCCTGACGGGCCGAGCATCAGAGAGTGAGGGAACCTGGTGGGGATGAAAGAAAAAGGGTGGAGGACGACAGGAGACAAGAGACAGAGTGACATAAAAAAAGCTTTAGTTAGTTCAGAGACCTGCTTTGAGTCTGGGGCAGAGAGGACGGTGAGCGTCAAAGCAAGAGCGTCAGGTTTGGTAAGCAGTGAGCTTGAAAGCGTGGAAATTCACTAGAGCCAAATTTGACTTACTGATAGGTTGACTGACTTAAATTGAACCTCTTTAAAACGCTGAAAATATGTGACTAGTGGATGGTGTTCCTCATGAGCACTGCACTTAAACTGTGTGACTTGGTTCCTATCTACTCAGCAATGATGTAAGCATTTGTCACCACTAGAGGGCGTCCTAGCATTACTGAGTGAGAGGCTGGAAGACAAGGAAAATTCTCACATCTATAACGCTGTCTTGTGAGAAGTCTGAACTAAAGTCAGTGCACTTCTCAAAATCTAAATGAATAACTTCACCATCCACCTTGATCCAAAGTTAATTTAATTATAAAAAAAGGCCATTTAAGAGATTTTCTTTCCAAAAAAAATCAAGCCTTATTTTATCACCTTCACAAACTGGAGATAAAAGGAGTAAAAATAAGAGACCAGCTGAAAATGAAGCAGCAATAAGCATCAGCTGCTTGCAGCACAGTGAGCGTCAGGGTCAAATAACAACCAAAAAATATTCATATTGTTTGTTTTAAATCAGCGTGGAGCAACAGCTCATCAGTAAAGTTTACTGCATTTGACAAATACAGGTACCAGCAACATAAATACATAACTAAGAAATGCAGAAATTAAGAGCTGCACGTTAGGTAATGCTTACTGCTCAGAAGTAGTGAATAAAGAGGAAACATTTCCCCTCTGAGCAGCAGGTTAAAGGTTTGATATCCAAGATGCTGATTAATCATCTGGCTTTTGAGTTATTGTGATTTGATACAGGCCTGATACAGGTGTAAAACAAACTATATGAGAGGCTTTTTGACACCGGTTGCTGCGTGACTGAGGCCTTGTGTATGAGAGACAACATGACGAACTGGCAAAGCGCTGTGGCGACAAAGCATGTGTTTGTTGCACCCTTGGAAAACAAAGCAAGGGACCAATGTTGCAGGGCCTCACACAAAATTAGCTATTATCAAAATGTAGTTTTATTGATGTATGTGATGGATCAGAAACACAAATGACAAAAAAAAGACAGAGGTTAGCGATAGCAAGTTAAAAGCAGTTAATGTCCTGATGGCGCTCAAGAGTGTGTGTGTGTGTGTTTGTGCAGCAGCGACTAGCTTGGCTCGACTCAGTTTGCCTCGACTCGGCTTGTTTTGGCAAAAACACAGAACTCGTCCTGTTTACAGCACACTGGCTCCAATGGGACTTTTACAGCAGCTGCCCACTGAAAGCTGACACAGGAGCTGAACGGAAAACTCCGGCTCAGGCTTTCTGAGTGTGCTATAAACAGAGGAGTTGACGATGCAGAGCGTTTGCTTTTTGCTTTTTTTTTTTTGCTTTTACTTTCTTGGCTCGGTCCAGCTTGGTCCGACCAGCAGGCTACGATACCTGGAGTAGGAGGAGGCGCTGGAGAGGTTGGAGGAGTAGGACTGCCTGAATCCACAGGGGGACAGGGCAGGGTAGACTGGCTGGCTCTGCCTGCCACGGCACAGCAGAGGGGGAGAGACGGCAATAGTTGGTGCCTTTTAGCTTTACAGGTACAAGTTTGATGATCCCTGAGAGGACGTTTAGCCCTCTAAGGTCAATTAAATTCTACTGTAATCTTTATTTAAATTAATCGTTATATTTGCTGTCAAAAATCATTCTACTGTGAAACAGAGGCAATGCTCTGCTGAATTTAAACTTGAATATTGTCAGCAATAAAACATCTTAAAAAACATTTCTTCTTATCTTTTGTCCTGTATTTAAGTTCTATCCCTTAATTTTTATAATTCATATAATTGGTTTGTTGTTGGATGTGTGTACTTATCTTTTACATTGACAAATTGTATAACATGGAAATAAATAAATATGTAAAACAAATCTCCAGCTCCAGTAAATTTCAAAGATCTCAGAGTTCAATAAAGTGAAATCTCATGGTTTAATGCTTTTTTGCTTCTACAGAAGTATCTCTCGCTTTTGAAGGCAGCTCTTGTGATGCTGTGATGTACGGTGATCCCCCCCTGGAGAGTCTGGATCAGCACTGTTGACAGCTGTGTGTCAATACTTGGCTTACCGGGAACAGAAACACACACACTCACACACCGCGGGAGGTCGAGGGAGGGGATGGGATGTAAGCAAGAGCCTTTGATATGTAGAAAACCACACCTCTACCTCCTGAGAGCCAATACACCCCCCCACCCCCCAAACTGATTCATCCTTATGTTTCAACGTATGCACTCCAATACACATTTAGCATTTAAGCCCCTTTATTAACAATCATTGTCACCATCTCTCACATTTCCTCATCTCATCCTGTAGCCCCAGGAGGAGGCAGCGCTACACATTCAGTAAAGCCCAGCGGCAGAGGCCTTTGGCTGGAAAGAGATCCAGAGATCACTGAGCTCAGCTCCTGGAGGACCGTTCATGCTGTAATCCTGTTTTTAACCGAGATCACACTGCAACACAGGTCAAGTGTTGTTCAAATAACAGGCAAACTACACTGTCGGTCTGTTTTTTATCTCAAAAGAAGGCTGCACACACCACGTATCAGAATCCATATATCCTTCAATCAATCCATTAATCAATGTGATTTATATTTGCCTAAAAAAGCTCTCATGTGCACAATCAGGTCACACAGATCAAAATCCATGCAAACAGCTCCTGAGTGACGGTGACGCCACATTCAAACAGAAAAATGCCTCCCGTGTGACAGGCATGGCTGGACAGAGGTATGCTGGGAATGAAATGAAAAACCAGGCGACATGCTCTATTGTGCTAGCTGCAGCGCCGTGTGCATTTTCTTTGTTGCGCTTTGAGTAATTACATCTCTACAAACTATTCGGTTCAGTCAAAGGTGATGAGTTTGACAATGTCAGTGAATGACAGCAAAGGGGAATAGCTTCAGGTAAGGACCAACTAGTAGGTTTAACTGCCTTGAAGCACAAAAGTGATCATAAAAAATATCTTTATTTCCTTACTTTCTAGGCATTACTGAACATTTTAGGCACACCAAATCTTCAATCTCTTACACAGTAACATCCAGAGGGGGGCAGGGTGTGAGCTTCTCTCTGTAGCTCTCCTCTGTCGTTCATTACCAAACTATTTCTGCCACTTTTTGTGTCGAAAGAAAGCAACACTATGATTATCTTTCAGGAGAGATCATCTAAAAATGTGTGTCTCTATGGTGACCAGGTTTTCACCCTGCTTTCTGATGAGGTCATGACAACCCTTTGTACGAACCAGCTCTTTCCAAGCATAAGCCCTTTTTAGATAGGAATTGTGCAAATTTGCAGGAAAGCCCAATCAGTCTTTTTTCAGCATTGGCAGTATAAAAACAAAATCAGGGAGTGCAGCAAAATGCCGCCTACCTACTTTTGTTTATACAGAATGTGCCTTTTTCGGGGCAATGGGGGGCGTGAGCAAGTAACAAAACGTGTAGCTCAGCGTGTGACGCAAACAGTGACGTGGGAGGGAAGCCGCGGCTGGTCAGTCCTTCGGCGATTCTCTCATAAGTCGGCCCGTTCTTCACCATCCCCGTCATCTGACGGTTAATGGCCTCTTCGTTTGCGAGGACAAGGAGGGCACGCAATTCCTTGTCTCCTCAGTTGCTCATCTTTACAGTGTCTGTCACGTTTGTGTTTCCTTCTTGCTACGAACTGCTCATTCCTGCTATCAGCTGTTTCCTGTTTATCCACCGCCAGCGAGTCGCACGTGCGGCGTCATCAACAGCTCCTCCCACAATTCTTCAACAGCCCCTCCCGTTGCGGAAGGCTGCCTCGGTCTGTTTAAAGTAAAAGGGTTCCACCAATATGTCTACCCTATGAGGCGGAAAATTGGGCGCCTCGGATCAACTCGCCAATCCGGCTCTGTGTCTAAACGCTCGCAGCTTGCCGTTGCCGCAAGTTGGCGAGTGTTGGAGTTAAAGATGCCATAAAGATGTCTGCCTTCTCTCCAAGGTAATGGAAGTAGATGGCACTTGGCGCACTCAAAGTGCCAAAAATACATTTGAAAAACTCAACAGCAATATTTATTTCCAGAAATCATGACAGTTCCAACTGTCTGGAAAGACACATTGCTGTTGAGCTCCACAAGCCAAGTGCTATCTAGTTCTAGGCAGACTAGGCAGATACCTCCAACACTCCAACTCACACCAAAACAATCTAGACTGATAAAAGCACTACAGGTAAGAGGAAAAATATGCAATTCAGATATAGAGGTGAACTGTTCCTTTAGGAGGACGGGAGGAAACTGTGCTACACTCTCACCCTTTGGTTGAAAGAAGTTTAAGAGGCTTTATAGCTTTCCCTTTAGCTCTCGTTTCACACTGTATTTAATAATGCAACATGTTTGCGAGACTTGAACTCCCACCACAGCAGTCGCCACTGCAAAGCTACATCCTTTCAAACAACAAAACCCATCTCAAATAATTCCTGACCCCCTCCTGCTCCGAGGCAACTACCCGACCAGCCAACAGGCCTGGGGGACATGTGGAGGTGGTCGTGGAGGGACAGGAGGGGAGACCAGGCTAATAGTGAAAACAACAGTTTGACATTTAACCACTCGTTCTCTATGTTCTCCCCTCCTCTCCTCCTTCAACAAAGACGCACACTACAAGGGGCCAAAACAAGCAGATAATCTGGGTTAAAGGAGATTAGCTGTTAATAATATTTGTGAAAATCCATAGTGAAGTGTCTGAAAAAGATAAAACGCCTGTAAATCACAGACTTGAGAAATGTCTGGGGACAGACAGCTCGTCCTACAGACACATGAAAAACAGACATAAACACACATGTATGTGTACAAATGCACAAAGTTTTAAGCTTCCGTTTCCAAATCTCCGTGACATTTGATGTAAGCCTTTAACTGTTCCTGCAGGGGATTTTGTCCAGGCACAGATGCTGTAGGTTGTAATAAATGGATTTGTGTTGATCCATAAATCAATGGAAGTCTGACATTACAAGTTCACAATCAACCAGCATGACATCGCTTGCTCACAATCGACTCAGAATTGAAACTCTAAGTGAAACGGCTAAATATGGAGCAGATGTGGCCGTTACAGACGCCTCTCACTACAGAACTTTCTTTACCCCTGCTGCTGCTGCTGCTCCATCCCCTAAGGAACAATTGGCAAAATCAAGACTCGGGCTTAAAAACTAAAACACAATGTCATGGATAAAAGCCAAAAACATGCTTATTTTGGTATCTAATTTGGGGGTCTTTGCTAGTTTATTCAAAGGCCTGAACCTGCCAACATTCAGAATCCACCACATCTTGAGGAAGACGGTTATTCACATATTCAGATGCGAAGGTACTGTATTAAACAAGAATATTGCATTAATTCTTCTCCATTAGTAAGATGATCTCTGGGCAACAACATCCAGTTTTAAACCACATTAAGTCTCTTTACTGTTAATTTAATATTAGCCAGTAAAAACATGCACTCAGGGCACTTGCATGTGACTACACAGATAGAAACCTTCAGTGTCTGAAGTCATGTTTGTAATAATTTTGCTACTCAACACATTTGTTGTCATTTCTTTCACAATTTCACAGTTGTCCACATTCCTTTTGTTTTCACCAGAGGCCACGAGTTTAAGTACGAGTCCAAAACACAGAGGATCAAAGGAGGTGGTTTCCATGCCAACGGGGGCCTTAGGTTAGCTAATATGACACCAGGTGAGACAGTGATGTATGTAACACTGACCCAGGTCACAGTGTGTATGTGAATGTGTGTGTTGATGTAATGCTGCGGAGATGATGATGATGATGATGATGATGATGATGATGATGATGATGATAATGATGGTGGTGTTTAGGAAGGTAGAGATGAGTGATGAAGATTTGCAGATGACCTTTTTGGGGAAAATGAATGTTTGAGAGTGAGGGGTTAGATTAGTAATGGGTTAATGGTTCGAATTCTGTGATGGAAAAACACCAGAGTTTGGACTGAAAAGCAGAAGCATGTGTGTGGGGCTAAACTATATTTTACATTATTGATTAAACTGCTAATTCATTTTTCAACTTATCGATTTAATGGTCAATAACATATCGGAACACAGTTTAATAATGGCCATCACAATTGACCAAGGTGCAAGATGGCATATCCAGATTCCTTATTTGGCTCACTAACAGTCCAAAATGCAAAGATATTCAGTTTACTGTCACAGAAAGGTCAGAAAAACAGGACAATCAAATGAGAATCTTCTAGTTTTTTGTTACCTTAGAATAAGACGTTTATATCTACAGAGTGAGCAGGTCCTTGTCCATGGAGTCCGCCATGTTTCTACAGTAGCCAAGAATGGACAAACCAAACACTGGCTCTAGATAGGGCTATTTGGCTTTTTGCGTCGGTCACCGTTGTTAAGTGATTTATCAATCAATCATCAAAATAGCTACTAATTCATTTTCTCTCTATCAATAGATCGATTAATCAACTAATAGCTTCAGCTCTGCACTGATTCTCATCATGTAACAGACAAACCTGTATTTCCTTTCATGTTAGGGAAAGATCGTTGAGTTACACAGTGACAAGGTCATCACAAGTACACAAAGGACTGAGTGAGTCACAGCATGTACAGATATGTGTGTGTGTGTGAGTGAGAGAGACTCACCAGCTCATGGAGGGAGTGATCTGGCCGACACCGCCTGGAGGGAGGGAGTAGTACCCTGAGAGGTCCTGGGACTGGTGCCTGTGAACGCCTGGAGGAAACACAAACACACACACACACACACACACACACACACACACACACACACATTAACACCACCATAATCACTCTTTTCTGTCTTGCATTTGGTCACTGAGGACATCATAAGTACACACACGCTTCATGAATGTTGCCATTTCTCTGTCGTTTTGTCTTTTAAACGCACACACACTCACACACACTCGTCAGGTCACGTCCGTGGCCCCCAGCCCTGGTCCTGGGTCTGATAGGCTATTAGTACTATTAGTAGTCTGGGAACCTGCTATTGAACACAAAGATAGCCTGAACACAGGTCATCACACTCTTTTGTTCCCATCCTGTCTCAGTGCGTGTCTCAGAGTGTGACGTGAAATTGTGTCTGAGCGTGTGTGTGTGTGTGTGTGTGTGTGTGTGGGACCCTCCACTGGGAGCTGATGTCGCCAGTTGGTTTCACTGGTTTATTCTACACAAGTTAAGTTCCCACATTTGAAAAACACTCCACAGATACGAGCAGACACACACCCAAACACACACACACAAACAAACCATCTCACATTCTTCATCTCTACTTTTAGCAAAAAATGTTTTCCAACAAAAGAAACACAGACAGCTCGACTCTGTGCCCTCACACAGTAAATATCCAGTCTCTCTCTTTGTGCCCTTCAAAGGAAGTCATTTGTCAACAGGCAGCACCTAGCACTTAGCGCGGCCCGGCTGCTAACCTGTGTTTGCAGTAGAGGAATGCTCTCGATGACTGTAATTTGGCCGCGGCTCCGGGCCTGTTTCAGGACCCCGAGCCACTATAAATCTGGACGACAGGAATGTGACTGAGTCGGTCAACCTGTCTCACCACTGCGATCCTCCCTCCCCTCCCTCTGTCTGTCCCACCACGCCCTTCCTCCCTTCTCCTCTCCTCATCTTCTCTTACTGCCCTCCGCCCTTCCACTGCCCAGGCTATTTTCCTTCACGTTTCTGTGCTCCTTCACACCTCTCTTTTACCTTTTATCTCTCTTTTCCTTCCTTCCCTCCTGTTCTCACACCTTCATTACACACCTGAACTCTTTTCCTTCCCTTCGTCCAGTCACAGGATTTATCCACCCCCCGATATTAGTTTTATGGTCTCTTCCACATGTATTCTCGCCTTCATCTCTTCATCTTCACCCAGTGATGCAGCAGGCTAACTGAGCACAACAATAAATAATTAAAAGTGTTACTGCTAGTGCACGAATCAAATTTGTTTACAACGAGACAGTAATAGATTGCCAACCAAATATCAAGAGTGACTTAACTAGCTAAAAATTAGGTTTGAGCCAAATGCACCAAATGCACCAAATGCACCAAAGGCATTAAACAAACATGACCAGCTGAGGGCTTCCACCTGTAAGCTCTGTATACATTACATTACTCTATAGACATGTGGTGAATACATTTAAAGAGAGATAAGGGAGTACTAGAAGAGGGAGATGGGACTTTTGGCTCCCTGATCCCGATGGAAACATCTTCACATCACCAGTCTGTCACCGTTACATCATGGAGGAGTTTCAGACTCAGACACATAAACAAGCTTCAACATATACAGGCCTGTATCAGGGTAAATTCCACTTATTGTAAACACAGGGTTCACCCTCAGGCTGTGTTCACACTGACAGCACTGCGTGACTCCTTATTTATTTCCCTGGGAGCACTGCATTAATGCAGCGTGGCAGTGAAACAGACAAACAAACAAACAAAAATGACTTCTGGTTGGAGAAGGTTTGGTCCTGGCTCAACTTATGTGCAACACTAGTCTCTATATACAGATTCTACATTCACTGAATGTAGAGTCTGTTTGAAAGAGACTAGGCAAACCCCGGAGATCTTGCCTCCAGAAGAAGAGAGGAAGAGCCCTGGTTTCCGGTTGTAGGCTCTTTGTAGTCCGTGTGATATTGACCAATCATGCTTGAGCCGGCTGCAGTTGTTGCCAGGTTAAACAGTCCGTGCAGTGAACTAATGAGGCGGAACATAACTGGCGTCACTGCAAACTCTGAATCCATCGCAATGGTTCAGCATATTGACTCATATATAAATGGAAGTCGGAAACGGAAATTCACCTCCTCCACCCAAATCAAACCGGAATGCCAAAAAATCGGGGGTCTGCCCCCAGAGGCTGTATCGCCATCTGCCGAAAGTCAGACGCCGAATACAGCCGATGGGTTCCGAGAATGGTGCAACACAAACAGTGCAACATTATTTGGCAATGCATCACTTCGGCCAATCGAATACGCGCAACATTTTGCATCTGTAGAGTTAAAAATGGAAGAGCCATTTCTTATTTCTCATAGATAATATTACATACGTCACAGTTGAAGCACTTCTATGCTGCAGATGAACATGACACTCACCTATCAAACCATCAGAAGATTACCAACTGCATCAGAAAATATATGGTGCTTTGACACAGAGATAAGATAAAACTTTATCTATCTATCTATCTATCTATCTATCTATCTGTACAAGCCTGTTTACAAAAATCTTCAAAGTAAAAGTAAACTACAACTCCCAAGGTGCATATCTGCCAAAACATCCAATTTAGTAACAGATTATTCTGTTAAGAAGCCTGAAAACACAATCTACAGCTTAAATTCTGAATTGAAAATTTTTATTACGGGTCAATTTTGAAACAATGGCAGCACTTTTTATTCTCAAGTTCAAGAACAGGGCGTTTTGTATTCTCTGCTGCTCTGATTGGCGTCTTTTCAGTAGCAACAGTAGCTGAGGCTCGTGGGTATTGTAGTAGTACTGTATGAGACATGCCAAACTGACGGACAAAACACAATTTCTCAGAATTTAAATTGAAATAATTTAAGTTGAAGCTCTTAGCATACACCGATATGACTGTGACATTTTTGAGGACAGTCCCATGTTGAGAGCATTGTTCAAAGAAAAATTTGATTGGGGAATAAAGTGGGGAAGAACGCTCAACTCTAGGTAGAACATCTTGTAGCATGTAGCTTGTAGAACTGTGCAACTTCAGCAGTTTACCTTGCCTGCACTTAAACAAAGAAACAATTTGCTGCGAACATACCGTAATCGCTGTAGTCCTGCCTTAAAGGTGAATGTATAAACAGCTGCTTGTATCTGCCTTCAAACTGGACATGAACACAACCAACACACCATTTTGTTGCTTTGCCAGAGGGCTAT
Organism: Epinephelus lanceolatus; assembly: GCF_041903045.1. Classification (NCBI taxonomy): domain Eukaryota; kingdom Metazoa; phylum Chordata; class Actinopteri; order Perciformes; family Serranidae; genus Epinephelus; species Epinephelus lanceolatus. The sequence continues at coordinate 37,869,976 of NC_135744.1, read as the reverse complement.
CAAGAGTCTGAATGTGCCCTTAGGCTAGTATGGATTTTTCTGTCTATGTTAATACTGCAGAGGATAAAAGTGAACTGAAATAGCTTTTGATTAAACCTCAGATGATCTCAACAGACTGCCCCATTAAAGCATTTATAATAGATATCAACTGTGAAGAATACTGATGGATAGCAGCAATAATAACAATGAATGTTGGTACTTCTTTTGATACCGAGATGATGAACTTAACATCCTTTTTCGAAATCACCCGTGTTCCCTGAAATGACTGTGTGGATAACATCAAAACAGCGATCCTAAGCAGTTTTATTTTGACTGTTGATCAGTCACACTTGAATGTTTTGGAAACATGACACCAGTTTCTGTAAGTCACGTTTTTGCAGCCTTGTTTGTTGTTGGGAAACCTGCAGGGGAAAATTAGCGGCAGTAATGGGGCAGTTTTCTTTGGAATGCCCCTTTTAAAGCAGCCGTATAATGACAACTAAAGCAACTATCTCACGCTCTCCAGCATCTCGGGAAACAACTTAAAAGGGAAACCATTTGAGTCAAACCCGGCTCTGAGCTCAGTATCACAATGTGTGCATGTTATACTGAGACTCGAGGAGCTGAAAATAGTATTCCTGCACTGATAATGTGCTGCGGTGGTTATAACCACTGAGAGTGAAAGTGCTGCAGCATCTGAGCCTTTAAATGACTTGACAAGCAGCCTGTGTGGTGTACATAAAAGAGCCCAAGACCAGAAGAAACTTTGTAGTTTTGTCTTACAGTAAGGGCGGTAATGAGTGCTGAAAAATTTTACTCAAGTGCAGAAACTTTACTTTTGTTAAGAGCAAACATCAAACGTCACAGTAATAGCACAAGTCCTTGTTTTTTACAGTGTAAAACTACCGATTACGCCGATATGAGTCTTAATTTTTATCTTATTATTCAACACATTTCATTTCAAATACAGTTTCCCTTTTACTCCATGCTGTTTTTAAGTAGAGTGACTCACACTCTCACCATCAGTCATCTGAAGAATAAACACAGGGTACTTTTTATTTGGTTTTCTCTAATTAAAAAGGAAACAAATTATTTCAGAAATTAGTTAAGCAATTGTAATAGCAAGAGCAACGGTTATTAGAGATTTTAAGCTAAGAATTGAAACCTAAAACTGAAACGTGATATTTCAAACTGCTCTCACAAACATAGAAATGAAAGAAAACAGATCTGACTTAAAAATAAGGCTGCCATTATTCTATACAAATCCAATGAAAACATACTGAACTAACAACGAATAAGAAAACTGCACTCAGTAGTACCAGGTGACTACAGCCCAGTTTCCACCAAGCAGTACAGTACAGTTCAGTTCAGTTCGGTGAGCGTTTTTTCCGTTTCCATTGTGGAAAGTTGTGGATGGCACCAATGGAACCATTCAGTGATGTCCCCATTTTTGGTCCCCCCTCTGTTGGGGTACCTAGCACACAGATCTGGTACTAAAAGGTGGAGCTGTGAACACTGCAGTCTGTTGATTGGTCAACAGTGAACGATCACTCTGGTCAGAGCCGAGCCACTGTTCCTATCATGGAGAGTTTTATCAGTAAACTGTAACTATAAAATGAAAGGATGTTTTGCTGCCTCTCACAGCAGCTGTAGTCAGAGAAAAATAATTCAGTGGGCCGGCTGCCAGCGACTTTTAAAGTGGAACGTTTACTTGTAATGTTACTTGATGCGTGAGTTGACGACTTGAATCCATCAGCACACCTTAAAATTTAATGTGACAACTTTGACCATTACTTTAGTTTTTATTGTCTCTCTTCGATGACATACACTTTTAGTAATAAGTGGATCTTAAAGCATTTAAAAATAAATACTAATTTCATCAGGATTATGTGAACTGCATATATTGTAATTCTCACTCGGAGAAAAAAAAAAACATCGGCTCCGGTGACGCTTAACCCCTGAGCTTGCCTGAGAAGGACTAAATGCACAAACCTGCTAAGTTTAAATATCCCATCAAGAGAGAATCTCAGGACAGCCTGTTCTTTGTTGTTCTGAAAATGTTGGCATAGCACTGCACCCCCCCCTACTTACTTTACTTTATTCGATTTATTTATTCATTTTTATTTTTTTATTATTTTTATTTTTTGAATTCTTTTAATTTTTTACTTGTTTATTTACTTACATTTATTTATTTATTTATTTATTTATTCAGTTATTCTTTTCCCCTCTCCCTTTTGAGTACTTATGTGTCTACCTTACTTCAGTTGTTAACCTGCTTATTTACTCTTTGTTTGTTGTCATTGTTTGCATGTCCTCTGTGTGCCTGGGTGTGAGTGTGTGCCCTTGTAAGGGTTGTTTTTCTGTTCTGGGTGGGTGAATTTAGGGTGTTCTGGTGCGTGGGAATTAAGCTGGAACCTTTCTTCAGTACTTTGTTACTATTGCTGTACCTCAACTATGCATCTGAATGTATTATGGGACCACTCCAGTGTTAAAATCAATAAAGAAATTTTTGGAGAAAATGTTGGCGTGCAACCTCGTTTTGTGGACAATAAACGAGGTGCAGACTGATAAAAGAGGAAATACAGTGAGTGCTAGACGGAGCAGTGAGTGACAACAACACCGCCCACTGTTTGCAGTGGAAATACTAGGGTCTAGGTACCATCTCTAAAGGGTTACTTTTGGTTCCAAAGGTACCATATTGAAAGTGTTTGGTGGAAACGGGGCTTAAGTGGCTGCCCAGGTTGATTACTACCACTCTTGACAATTCTCAATGCCGTATGTAAAATACAGATACAATATAATGATGAGCATGAATGAATTCTAATAGCCACAAATTTTTGATCCATGTCAATCATAACTGGATTTCAACAGAAAAAACTTTGTCTGCAGGCTACAGCACGACGACGTGGGAAATAGCACAATGAAAACGGACAGAAAAAGAAACCATTTAACTGCCTACATACAGAAGGTACTTATAGAGGAAGCACACATAAAGAAAAATGACCAAATCAGCAAAATCTACAAATTTACAAAACCAGGCAGGCAACCACTCCGCCTCTGAAACACACCCGGTGTGGTATGATGCTGAGCTGGGAAGAGAACCAAACCAGGTCGCAGTCATGGCAGCGGGCACACGGCGCAGCTGTGCCTGGTGGCATTGTCCCTCCTGGGTCCTTTACAGTTCAGATGGCAGCAGAAATAACAAAAGTGGGGATTTATTCATCTCATAACTTGCTTAACATTATCATAACAGTATCATAACACATCAGGTATGGAATTAATCTGCAGACACTCTGGTTCAAAAGAGACCAAACCTTTCTATTACTGTACTATTTTCAGCTGTGAATTCATGTGTGAATATTCACAGCAGCAGGACGGTGTATGTGGGCAATACTTGTTAACAGGACCGAGTAATTAAATCATTTATTTGCCGTCAGTAAGAAAAATAAGGAATATCACCAGCCTTATTCCTGAAAAATGCTTTGAAAATACTCAGAAATACAGTGGCGATCCACAGTTATGCTCAGTCAAAGTGCAGCATGCTGTTTGCAGGTTGTTATTTCGCACTCTGTACACACAAACCCTAATATGCTGAGAGCATACGAGACTGTACATTAAGTGTTAATCAGTGTTCGTCTTGCACATAAAAGTGTGAGAGCGAGCAGGCATGTTTCATTTCTGCTTTTTCTCTCTGTGTTCTACGCTCTATTGTCCAAGCCAACAGTCATAGAGAAACAGTCAAAGCAATGTGAGGGTGCTGGATCGACTGGAAACGAAAAACTTTTCAAACACATGTTGAAAGTGGTGTTAAGCTTGAGTGGAGAAAGGACTGAATTGAGTGGGCTGACCAGCTGGGCCGCACAATGACAAACACGAACTGACAGGATTAGGGATCATTACTTGACTTAAGTTATCTTAAACTAAATTTAATTTCCAAAAAAACTTAAATTTTTAGAAAATCTAAGATAAAAGTTTAAAACGTAACTTTAAAAAAATTAAAAGCATATTTTACAGTGTTTTATAAACAAAAAAGTTTTGGGTGACATTATAAGGTGAATGATGAGATCAGAAAAAGCACATTTTAAGTGCTTTTAACCCTGTTTAATCCTCCAGACAAAAACGTTTCCACTGGTCTCTGATAGCAAAAAAATAAGTCCAATTTTCCCACTCTGCTGTCCTGCTCTGTTGGCAGATTAAAACAGTGGTATCAGAGTGACCTTTTATTTTGCTATTATCAAATTAATATCCTTGCATGGGAACAACAGAACAAGTTCTCTGGTTACCACGGAAACTGGCATCCCTGCATCCCTGTCATTGTCACTGTGAGTCTCTTATTTAAAGTCTCATGCAGTATCGTATGAGGCGATGACGTAACCCGGCGGGGCTTAGGTGTGACAGGGTCTTTACCTCCTCCGTCATGCTTTGAAACTGCACTGCAGCTAAATTTGGAGCCGGGATTAGGAAAAAACCTTTACCTCACCACAATTTCTGTGCGTATAAATTCACTGTTCTGGATTATCATAAAGTCTGAAAAGAAAAAAAAAACATCTTTCAGGTGATAGAAGATATTTCATGTTTGATAAATAAGGTGCAAGGAGCTGTTTTTTCACTGCTAAAGGAACATTTAGGGGTTTATTAAGCTCTAACACTACTAAAGGTCCTCCAGTAACTTTGTCACGCAGCAATTAAAACAGACAGTGGGCGCTGATGGAAACAACACAGGAAGTAAACTGTGCGGTGACAATAAATTGAAAACTGTGAGCTCACGTACAACAAAGGAGGTTAAAGGAGGAGAGGATTCAACTTTGAGCAGATATATAACAAAAGATCTGTTCACAAACAATGCATGATTGTCACAGTAAGTGGCTGTCAACTACAATTAGATGGAACATCATACTGGCTTTCACCAACATGACGACAACATGACGCCCCTGAATGCAGAGTAACAGGAGTTAAACTTCTACACTGATGGTCAACCATTTGTAAGGCTGGAGAAAGAGAAAAATTGTGATCATATCTCTGATTTTCGTCAGTCATGGGCGGTCTAATTACAGTCTAGGCCTGGAGAGTGAGACAAAGGAACTGGCAGAGCACAGAAATGACAAGAGGTCAAATGATTAAAGAGATAAATACAGATGAACCCCGAGGATATATAATTTGACACTTGTTCAGACAATGAACAATCAAAAGCTTCAGCTCAAAAATAATTTGCATCTATTTAAACACTACACTAACATTCTTGTAACAGTGTCTGAGAAGTGAGCTGAGAGTGTTTATGAGCACAAAGCACATCATTATTTGTCAGACGACGTTAAAAAACAGAAATCACAAATAAAACTGTTTTAAATATTCATAATTAGTGACTTCAGCTATCACCAAACACATCCATCATTTGAGTTTTCAGGAGACAAAAACTCCAAATGTTGCCTGGTTGCTTGCTAAAAGCTACAGCCAAATATGACAGCAAAGGCAAAAAAAAACAAAACAAAACAATACCAGAATTCAACAAGTCTGGCGATATTTTTCTACAACAGCCATTAGTGTGAAGATTGAGCGATTAGATGGTGACAGCACTGAGAGAGGCTATGACAGCCTTAACATGATTATGATCATGATTCTTTTGTTGAATAAGTGACTAAAATGACAAAATTATTAGTTTTTTTTGCTCAACTATGTTGACTGAAATGTTCAATATAATCTGATGAATAACCGAAAATAAAACGTCACACTTTTGACTAAAACTGTACTTATTTAACTAGACTTAGTCATAAAATAAATTTGAGGAGTTGCAAGATAATGATCAGGAGAAAAAAGCAAGTAAAAAAATTGTGCTGTACAATTTTTTTTTAGAAATAATTTTTCTGATTTTCTCAAATGTTTGCTCTTTTCTTGTCGATTTATTGATCATTTCAATTTTCAGAGCATTCAACTATAGATGTAACAAGGAAAATCAGTCTTTGCGAGTTGCGAGCTGGTTACAAAATGCAACCACTGTCGATCATTGATGGGTCAAGAGCCATAAAATTGTGGAACTGGTGACAATTTCTATGAAAAATCACATATTTTTTCATAAAAGCTATGTTAGAATTATCAGAAAAGCATGGGCCAAAACATCTGCTTTGCAGTTATTCAGTACACCACACCTATAACACGCCTTTAAATCACACACACATTCATTTGTTTTATTTATTTTCATGTATTTTCAGTTACTGCAGAGATCCAGCACTAAAGAGCCTCAAGTCAGCTTTCATCGCACTTCCTCTTTAATCTTCTGAGTTTCTGCCAGCAGGTATAAAAAACCTATATTGATCCGTGTTGAGCTCAGCCATGCAGGAGAACAATCTGAAGACAGATGGGTGGTTAGGTGTGCCGAAAAATGACGTCACTGATGAGGTAACCCCTACCTGTGAGGAGCTGACGAATGATATGAGGAGTGAGGTAAGGTGGTGTGTGTGTGTGTGTGTGTGTGTGTGTGTGTGCACTGTATGATGTTCCTGACTGGAAACATTGTCAGAATTCAGGTGAGATGGTTTGAGGAAGGTTGTGTGCAGCTGTGTGTGTGTGCGCCTGTGTGTGTAAAGGGGTTAGAAGCAGGTGGCTCAGCCTGTCATTAAGGGCTGAGTCACTGTGTTAGCATCACTCACGGACACACACACACACACACACACACACACACACACACACACACACGTACGCAGGCACATACAAAGAGTCTAGACCAGACAAGGGGAGTGTTTTTGGAGGATGAGGGGGTTTCCAGACAGAGCAGGCAGAATATTGCCTGAGGTCACACTCCAATATCTAATCAGAGCCAAGAAAAGACTTTTGTTCAACTCAAGTTTTTTTTTCTTCTGTTGCTGTCAACCTCTTCCTCTCCTCCTGCTTCCTCACTTTCCTCTGAAAAAAGGTTCTCGCTTTTGCCGTCATCATCACTGTCAAAATCCTTCAATGACTGTTCAGACTCAAGAACTGCCGCGGCATAAACTCTCTGAAGTTTCTGAGGGAAAACCTGAGCAGTGTTAGACGACCAATGAATTCACCTCACCATATCAGGGAGTGATTTCATGGTTATCAGCTGTGTTAAATTGTGAGTTATATGCTGCCGACCTCTGCCCACACTCCAACTTATCTTGTCTTTTTACTATTTGCTGTTGTATTCTGCATCTTGTGTTTAATTATTTGTACAAATAAAGTTGTAATAACTAACTTGTGACTGCACAGTGAAGAATAGTTTTGTCTAATAAGCTTCTGACTGATAAAAATGTGTGTGTTGCTAAAATTGTTGGAATATTCATTAGACACAATAGCATTTAAATGTTGGGCAGAACAAAAGGCACCCAAAAGATTTGCCTCTTTCATACAGGAGATATGCGTGTGATATTATGACACGCTTTTGGACAGTTGTCACTCTTGTTGTCACTGCTAATGAAAAACTCCAACTTGTATCTGAAGTTTATAATCTGCACTTATAAACCTGAGAATTACACTGAATAATGTCCAATAATTACAAGTAAATGTGCTCATGGAAAAGCTCTGGTCCAAAATAAAAATGTTTAGTGTCGCAGATGCAAAAGAACCAGATGGAAAAGATAAAGAGAGCTGGATGGAGTGTGCCAGGACGGTGCCCGTTCATTCCAATAAAGGTTGCTTAACCAGAACATATGCCAAAAAACTTTTTTCTCTTCCTGGTTTACCTCCTTGTCATGTGGCCCTCAGCATATGTGCATCATTGTCTCTTTCCCTTGTACCATAGACTGTACATTGAGATGACTATGTTTTAAGAAAGTTTTGCAGTTGTGAAATCTTCATGGTGTAAAAATTCAACTCAAACTAGAAGAACAGCAACTGAAAATGTCTGCAAAAAAAGCCGCCATAAAACAGGGATGATAAGTGATTGTTACTGCCATGTTGTGCCACTGTTAGTGTTTAGAAAGTGCTGCCTTACACGTGTTACATGTCAAACTAGAGGCCAATTTTGTTGTGTTACATGTCATGCCTCTTTTGCTTCAAGGACACTGGCATCAAAAATCACACCCTGGGACAGAATGATGCCACCGTTGTTTGATTCTGTATAAAAAAGCAACGGCAGCGAAATGAAGGGACTTCGTAACATCCCCACTGCATGATCTCTGTGTAAAAAGGGCTGCTCATACACACGAACACAAGGCTCTGGGGGCAATTTGTCATTCAGCATCTTGCTCAAGGAAGCTTCAACACGTGGACAGGAGAAGCTGGGGATTGGACCAACAGCCTTGACATTAGCAGACACCTGAATCTGCCACTGTGTATCCAGCTCTCTCAAAAGAGAATTCGACTGATACAGACGAACCAGAGATATCATCTTTCTCATTTCAGATATTCTAAATTCAGGTCAAAACCTGGCACCTACATTACCCACAATGCAACTTGAATACAAACAGTTTGACCTGGGATTTTAGTGTGTACTGCTAGTGGTGGCTAAGCCTCATGCCGTTAGCCTCGAGCAGAGAGGAGGAACAAGCTGCAGAGTTGTGGTAGACGACTTTATAACTCCACAAATTTGTTTCATTTTTATTTTTGTAGTCTTCAACCCCAACCAGTTTATCAGATTTTGTGCAGCTCCCTCTGGAGCCTCTAAAGACTTTTTTTCCCCCCACACATGCAGCAGTACTCCCAAAGACCTAGGACCACACTTTGATGTGTAAAATCAGTTGAGCTCCCCTTTAAAACATGTATGGCTGGTCCTCTGGGGACGATGAATGTGCTCAGCAGATTCAATGGCAATCTGCCTCTTAGATTTTTCAAGTTTGACCCTGACAGTGAGAAAGATTTTTGGCTGGTGATGCCAGGGGAAAGATTATTGGGATGCCGAAATCCTCTTGGGATCATGAATACATTCAGCACATTCGACAGCAATGTGGTCAGTAGTTTAGATATCTTGCACTGGAGCAAAGTGTGAGACATACAGCACAGGGAGACAGATGGACCAACCAACTCTGCCACCCATTCAGCTCCGCCTTCTGAAAGGCAAAAATCCTACAGTGTTTAAATGTCAGGGTGTGTTTGTTTGTGACTTTCAAACAGAGCACAGTGTGTGTTTGTATGTACAGCGCTTGCTAAGGAGAACCTTGTGTGTGCTGCAGCGATGGCTTGTGCGATTGTCACTCTAATTGTTTCCATCTTTGTGTGTGTGTGTGAGTGTGTGTGTGTGTGTGTGTGTGGCTGGCGGTCCCTTCAGAGGAGCAGGCCACTTCAGAGCAGCCATGGAACCGCCACAGGCTGACGGAGCCGGTGCTGCCACTTCACACACTGTGTGCGTGCCTGAATACATGTGTGTGTGTCCATGTGTAAGGAGAAGAGGGGGGGGGTGGAGCTGACGAGCATGAATGTGTATATGTGTGTGTGTGTGTGTGTGTGTGTGTGTGTGTGTGTGTGTGTATGTGTGTGTGTGTGTGTGCGTAAGAGACAGAAAGACAGGGAAAACGAGAATATGTATTACATTTGTTATATCATAGTTTGTGTGTTTCTAATAAAATACAACGCTTGTGTGTGTGTGTGTGTGTTGTGTGTCTATGTGATGAATGACGTGTCGTCAGTACAAACAGATCGCAGTGTGTATGTGGACGAGGATTTCAGCATCAATTCAGCAGCTGTCTGGGGTATGTCTGTGTTTACTTGTGTGTGTGTCCTCTTAAATGTATGTACTTCTGTATTTTAACAAGAATCCAGCCGACAGTACGTGTGTGTACACAAACTTCTGTCTTTTGAGTGTGAATGCAGGTATATGTGTAAACGTATGCGTGTGTGTGCTCACCTGTCTTCTGGCTCATGTCTGTGGGCAGGTGTGGAGGACTCGGGCTGAAGTGCTCGTTGCTGTAGGGCAGGAGGGACGTCAGCGGGTGCATCCCGTGAGACTGCTGCACCACCGACACTTTGTTGGACTGTTCACGAGACACAAAGATACAAAATCAACTTAGATAGCACGACTTCACGACTTCCGACTTTTTTCATGCTGACTGATATACTGACAAACAGGGTTGCAGGTGCTCTGCTTGAGGTGAGTCACAAACACAAACAATCAGTCTTTTAGTTCATTTTACAGTCATTGCACTCATTATAAACATGCACTGTTGTGTGAACCTGCTACGGGACTTTCTCACAGTCAAGAAGAAAGCCATCTTATGTTAAATAAAGCTCTACTACAGAAGCTTCTACACTACCTCACATCTATTTGAATCTAGTAACTTCAGTACAAGATTCAGTAACCACTAACCTGAGTGCGTTTTGGCATTATGCACCAGAGGTGTGGACTTCAGTCACATGACTTGCAGTTGAGTCAGACTCAAGTCACAAATTTGACGACTTCAAACTCGACATGACAAAACTGAAAGACTTGCAACTGGACACTTGACTTGGACTTTAACACCAGTGACCCCTGACTTCACTTGGACTTGAACCTTTTGACTTCAGAATACTTCACATCTTCCCACAAACCCAAATATTAAAAAGTATGTTATTTAAAAAGTGTGCCACAAATCAATTAATTTCCTTTTTTACTTGAATCATCTATTAACACTATTTATTCCCACTTAATTCACAATACACTTAATTCTCCAGATCAACTTTGTTTAGACTAGTCTGACAGCATCCAATCAAGTTGCAGGAGAGAACCATGAAGAACTAACATTTCGTGAAGAGTGTATTTTGACTCGTTTAAGACTCGTACCTCAAAGTTGTCAGTCTTGACTTAAGACTTGTGCAAAGATTTAAGACTTAATTGTGACTTGCAAAAAAGTGACTTGGTCCCACCTCTGCTCAGCACCTTTTAATAAAATGAACTGTCTTTCGTTTCCGTTTAACGACTTTTTTTGTCAATGATTCCTGTTACTGTCTCTTTTAATTCCTTGTTCAATGCGGAGTTGTGTTGCTTCTGTTTTGCTGATTGTGTTCTTGTGAATATTTCTTATTAGCGGGCCTCTCTTGGAAAAGAGATTTTAATCTCAAGAGACTGCTCGATTAAAAGAAGATCAAAGATGAACAAATAAATGTATTTTAAAAAGTGCAGCAACTTTGATAAAAAAGGTGGGTCAAAGTTAAACCAGGAAGCAACTTTTCATGATTTAAACTGTCAGCTTGGGCAATAATTTCACCATCAGAGAGACTCATTTCCCATATCTTTGCAATTAAATATCTTAGTAATTAAAATGCTGAGTGAATGTTATGAGGGATGAAAATAAAGTGTAAAAGACAGAAAATAAGACCCAGATGCAGGACTGATTACTTAAATTAAACAGGACTCAATATGTTTTAGAATTTGGTTTATAAGGTTGGTTGATTATTTTTTGTCAGACACATGAAGGATTACAAGTTCAGCAAATGAAAACTAAGAATTTATTCATTTTAGTGATAATAATAATTTGAAAAAAAAAAATTAATTGCTGATGATGTTGGGAAACGTATTTCAGAATTTCAAGATTTAAAATAAAGTCATTTATTTAGTCAAAGATTGATAAACATGATCAAACACAGTGGTGCATATTTTGCTTTCTTTCATATGCTAAAATAAGATATTACATTCAACCAGAAACCAACATGAAATGATTTATTCTATCTCTTTTCTTCTCTTAATTAAATCGATATTTAAAGATGCGAGATGAACACAAAGATGCCAGTGTCATTCGCTTACAATATTTCTGCTTCTATCCACTTGCAGGGACGTTTGCATTTGCTTGCAGACACAAAAATCCAGCTGAACACACACACACACACACACACACACACACACACACACACGTACAAGAAGGAAAGATGCAAGAGAAGAAAGCTGGACATCTTAAACCTGGTTTGGAACAAACATATGGGCAGTGCTTTGCTACCATTGGTTTTCAGTGGAGCAGGGAGGAGGAGGAGGAGGAGGCCCATTTGATCGATAAGTCTTTGATGATCAAGTGAGGCTGCGTGCGAGCTTGTTTGCTTTCATGTTTCTGTTTACAAATGGCTTTCAATAAGTTACGTGAAATCTAGTTATTGCTAATGCTCACAGCATGCTGGCTGACATATGATACGTCACGGCGGTTTGCAATGTTGAAGGCAGCTAACCAGGCAGCCTTGGACAGAGTTACACTGCGTATGTTTGAACCATGCCGTGTGTGTGTGTGTATGTGTGCGTGCGTGTGTGCGGACTGGGCAGTGTAACAGATTCTGTGGGAGGAGAGTATAAATATGCGTCTTTCTGTGCGAGTGCAAATGTGTGTTTGTGAGTGGGTGGATGTGTATGGCTGGGTATATTTGTGTGTGTGTGTGTGTGTGTGTGTGTGTGTCTCCAAGCCGTATTAAGGCTTTGAAAGCTTGGCAGTGCTGCCGATTTTCATGTATACGAATATATCTGAGAAAAGTTTTTTAAGTTTTGTATTTTGTACACTGAGATGGACAAGCCTGTGTGTAATTGTGAGTGTGTGTGTGTGTGCGTGTGTGTGTGTGGAGTGTGTAACATCAGCACTACAGAGGGGCAGATCTGGTGCTACTTGCTGGGCCTCCTGCTGAGTTACAAAGTGAATACCTTATCACTTAAAGGCAGAGCTTCCACACGCTACACTCCACATTAACACACGCACGCGTGCACACACACACACACACTTTCAACAGCTCCTTTCCTATCCGTCAACATCTTAAACTCCCTTTCACTGGCCAAACACACACGCACACACACATACACAAACGGACCCTCATGTGTATGCTACACGGCTAGCTGTGGAGCTAAGATCAAACTGCTAAACCGCTTTTAATGTCCAGACACATGAAAACAAAACGCACTGCCTCTGTACCGGAGAGCTGAAGGGTGGGAGGTTTGAGGGTTGTGGGAGGAGATGCAGGGGAGATGGTGGTGTGGGAGCAGGGTGGAGGTGGTGGTGAGGTTTTTAGATAAGGTGGTCTGCATTCATTACAACCTGAAGTAGCCTTCAGAGATGGAGAAGGGGCGTTGGAGGGTAGGGAATATGCAACGATTTTGACAGAATGGTCACCTCATGGGATGAGAACACCCAGATGAAACACCTGTTGTCATGGTAACACATTATGAAACAATTTGCTAAGTGGGGTTCAGGATGATGTGCTGTTCGACACGCTGGGCGGAGTCACATCTGGTGCTGTGTTCGAGTCATGTGAGATGGAGGCTGGCAACGGGAAAGATCCCCTTCTTTACTTTTTGGGAGTGTTCACTTCAGAAAACTCGAGGTGGCTGTATGAAAAAGTTAAAAATGCAGAATTGGTCTGACGAGGACTAAAAATACTGAGCATGGTGCGAACAGAAACACTATTAGAACCTGCGTTTCATTATCTTTAACACTGGACTTCTCAAAAACCCCAATAATTTTTAATTAATAACTTCCATACAAAGAGTCGTGGCAGTGGTTCATGTTGTGTTGTGTTTAAGCCCCCAGCTGTTAGATAGCAGTGTTGTAATCTATCTTCCACCATTTGTCTCTTGGGGCCATCGCACACCAAGTCTGTACTTTTTGTCCAATTTTGTTGAACACATAATAAACACAACCTCATGCTGGGTCAATCATGTTCACTCATCGACTCTGAAACTTCCGTCCGTCATTAAAGTTTATGAAAATAGGGCTTAATATTCTGCTTTCTTTTTAACATCTGTCCAAAGCTTTTACAGTTGTTTAGGACCAAGAGGCAGTGAAGACCGTATGGCAATGATGATGATGAGGAGGAGGATGTTAATAGACGATGAGGACCGCACACACACAGACAGACAATATGAGGACAGAGAAAGACGACGGCTCAACCCCCTTCAGGTGACCATGGTGCTGAACGCCAGATGCAGGCAGAGAGTAGCGACAGTCTTGCTTCTCTCCACTGGAGATGGAGAGAAGCTGGGGAACTGCTGTGTCTTTTCATTTTGTCCTGTATTGCAAATTTTCACACAGCAGAGACAATAAAATGCATTAGATTTAGTGTGCAAGGTCTCTGTGCGTGACTATTTTTATCAGTTGACAGATGAAAAAAACGCCTAAGAAAAATATGGACTGCAACGTAACAACATATCGCTAGCATACATGCAAAGAACACGGGCCTCTAACATAAGCAGAGTCATATAGGGTGTACCAATAGCTCCTAAAATAGATTTTAAAAAACACAATATATGGCTTTGCTTACAGTATGAATCGAAACCCCTGCATCATGATAATATACAGCCTCTATTTCTGTCATTCAGCAGTAACTTTGACGTATTGGAACTTTTACAAAAATTGGAATCTGGATGTCGACACTGACGGGTATGTAGAAGCCAGAAACTGGCAATTAGGCAACTCCGACCTGACACCAATGCAGTGTAACCATTGTTTAATTTGTGCAATGTGCAACTTTTCATTTTCAGCAGAAGCAATGACATTTTGCAGGGAAAATCCCAAAACTGGGTAGTTAGCATCAGCAGTGAGCGGCAACAGAATGCGTGAGCTTACATGTCATAAAAATCTGACTGAACCTTGAATGTCAAGAGTCAGAGTTCATGACTGCAACAAAAAAAATTTAAAATAGTTATTGCATGTTGAGTAAGAAGACAAATTGCAAACTGAAAACCACTGCGTACACCACTGGAAACCAGTATACATGCAGAAACATCAGCATTCACACACCATCCAGCAGATGTGAATAGTACACATATACAGAATGTAAGTGTGAATTACTGCACACAAATCACACCTCACCTGCAGCGCATGTACACATGCACACACACATATTCTGCTTCTCGACAGATTTTGCACATATGGATGCAAACACACACACACATACAGAGACACACACACATCTGTGCAGGGCTGCTAGGAGCCTTCAAAAGTAGCTGTGGCTCCGTTTCACGTGCTGAGGTCGATGAAGCCGTTTTGCTGTAACATTATAGCCGCAAAATCGTCCATTTATGTTTCCTCTCTTCCTCGGGGTAATTAGCCGGCCTTGAAGTGGCTTTCGCTGCGCCTTCCTTTTTTTACACACACTCAGGGAGGCTGACTGAGAGCACTCATTTAACCCATAATTATCAACCCCTCTGTATTTAAAAAAAATCCCCTCCCCCTTCCCTCCTCACCCCACCACACACATACACTCACACAACTTACACATAATTACCTTAGCTGAAACAAACGAGTGTGTGCATGCATGTGAGGGACACACACACACACACACACACACACACACACACACACACACACACTCACAAAAGATCAAATAACACTTTGGCATCTTTGAAACGGAAACTTGCAGCTATGTTTTTGGTAACAGAAGAGTAACACATATGTTCAGGTGCACGCACTTACACGCACACACACACACACACACACACACACACACGCAAAGATGCAATGGAGGGAAAAGTTCACTCACCCTTTAATTTACAGGAGTGGAGTTACCCACCCTTACAGTCAGACATAAATTGTCAGGGAATAAATTCATAGCACAAATCAATAGTAAATACAGGGTTTTCAACTGTGACCGGCTGAACCTTCATTTATTTATTTATTTTATTAGGAATATAAAATGCATGAGGACCAATCTGCTTGTAGGAAGCACCGCTTATGAGCAAAGACCAATATGGGATGTTTCAGTTGTAAGGACAGTCTGAACTGGTGAAAAGATATTTTAAGATGTTCAGACGGAGATCTGCTTCACTCAGTTTTAGGTTTCTGATATGAACAATATGAGTCACACCCAATTTCAGCTGCAACTGTCAGGTGTGCCCACCTGTAGATGCTTCTACCTCATATTTCTGATTTTACTACCATCTGTGTTCTCTGCAGAAAATCTACAGTGAAGCGTATGAAACACATTGGACGCAGAGTAGAGACACGAAAGGGAGTCAAGACACGGCAGCAAGAACGAGACTCTGATGTGCACTGATGTTTTCACAAGTGGGTCCCTGTTTTGTTACCTCTGCCTGACGTAAGTCTAAAGGGGAGCATGCATTTGGTCATGCGTATATGTGTGTCTCTCTTCGCAATGTGTAATATTTTGTCGGCATGTTTATGACTGTATGGACCTCCTGTGGTTGCTGTGATTCACAATTGTTGAAAAAACTGTTGTATGTTGAATGTTTCGTACCATCACTGACTGCCGACTCCTCACTCTTAACCTGCCTCTTGACCTTTACCTTGTCTGTTGCAGGTCACATTTTAGGCTTTGTTGTGGCTCATAACGGACGTTCATAGAAAAGTTTTGTCTCATTTTGAACTGGAGCATCTGCAGTACTTAACAAAAAAAGGTGAAATAACTGAAAACATGTTTTATATTCTAGTTTCTTCAAAATAGCCACCCTTTGCTCTGATTACTGCTTTGCACACTCTTGGCATTCTCTCCATGAGCTTCAAGAGGTAGTCACCTGAAATGGTTTCCACTTCACAGGTGTGCCTTATCAGGGTTAATTAGTGGAATTTCTTGCTTTATCAATGGGGTTGGGACCATCAGTTGTGTTGTGCAGAAGTCAGGTTAATACACAGCCGACAGCCCTATTGGACAACTGTTAAAATTCATATTATGGCAAGAACCAATCAGCTAACTAAAGAAAAACGAGTGGCCATCATTACTTTAAGAAATGAAGGTCAGTCAGTCCGGAAAATTGCAAAAACTTTAAATGTGTCCCCAAGTGGAGTCGCAAAAACCATCAAGCGCTACAACGAAACTGGCACACATGAGGACCGACCCAGGAAAGGAAGACCAAGAGTCACCTCTGCTTCTGAGGATAAGTTCATCCGAGTCACCAGCCTCAGAAATTGCAAGTTAACAGCAGCTCAGATCAGAGACCAGATGAATGCCACACAGAGTTCTAGCAGCAGACCCATCTCTAGAACAACTGTTAAGAGGAGACTGCGCCAATCAGGCCTTCATGGTCAAATAGCTGCTAGGAAACCACTGCTAAGGAGAGGCAACAAGCAGAAGAGATTTGTTTGGGCCAAGAAACACAAGGAATGGACATTAGACCAGTGGAAATCTGTGCTTTGGTCTGATGAGTCCAAATTTGAGATCTTTGGTTCCAACCGCTGTGTCTTTGTGAGATGCAGAAAAGGTGAACGGATTGATTCCACATGCCTGGTTCCCACTGTGAAGCATGGAGGAGGAGGTGTGATGGTGTGGGGGTGTTTTGCTGGTGACACTGTTGGGGATTTATTCAAAATTGAAGGCACACTGAACCTGCATGGCTACCACAGCATCCTGCAGCGACATGCCATCCCATCCGGTTTGCGTTTAGTTGGACGATCATTTATTTTTCAACATGACAATGACCCCAAACACACCTCCAGGCTGTGTAAGGGCTATTTGACCAAGAAGGAGAGTGATGGAGTGCTGCGGCAGATGACCTGGCCTCCACAGTCACCGGACCTGAACCCAATCCAGATGGTTTGGGGTGAGCTGGACCGCAGAGTGAAGGCAAAGGGGCCAACAAGTGCTAAACACCTCTGGGAACTCCTTCAAGACTGTTGGAAAACCATTTCAGGTGACTACCTCTTGAAGCTCATGGAGAGAATGCCAAGAGTGTGCAAAGCAGTAATCAGAGCAAAGGGTGGCTATTTTGAAGAAACTAGAATATAAAACATGTTTTCAGTTATTTCACCTTTTTTTGTTAAGTACATAACTCCACATGTGTTCATTCATAGTTTTGATGCCTTCAGTGAGAATCTACAATGTAAATAGTCATGAAAATAAAGAAAACGCATTGAATGAGAAGGTGTGTCCAAACTTTTGGCCTGTACTGTATGTATTGTTCATGCAAAGTGATACACATCCCTGCCGCCTGGTTCACGCTGTTCTGTTGATGGACAGTTGCCAGCAGTACAATGCAAGGAAATGTAGCAATTTCCCAACAACAGCAGTGAGAAGGACGACTGAAAGTTAGAAAACATAGACGTGTATGTGTGTATAGTTTTTAAATGTGTTTTAAATGTGTATTGTTTGTCTGATGTTGAGCCTTGTCAGAGCAGAATGTATGTTGCTTTGTGGCAGCCAATTAAGTTTATCTTATCTAATCTTATCTACTCTAATTTAAACAATGCACAATTAGGAATGATTCATGTGAAAGAAAATGCATTCAACACTGATACACACAGTGAATACAAGGTACACGAGGTATCTTTAACTTAAGTTCCACAGTGTCTTTGGAAGTAAAGAAACAATAGTTAGTGCACACTGGTGTTTTTGATACATTCATACACTAACGACATAGAAAAGGGTCGTAGCGTACTGTGTATCACTATACATACATTAATCATGTAAGCAGCCATACACATGAAGACACCCACTGCCAAACACCAACGGCAGCAGCGCTGCATAATAAATCTCCTGTTTGTAGATTACATCAAAGATGTAATTACTTCAAAGACACGATTACTTAAAAAGGTGTTGATATCTAATTGAAATTTTTAAAGTGCGTCAGGAAATCGTACATGTCGCCCTCAGTCTCTCTGTAGTCTAATTTCACTTGAAAGGCCTTTGATTTATCAGCATATTGTTGCTGTCTTTTATCTCCACTCTATTTGAACAGAAATCTGCCGCTGAATACAAGAGTTAATGGGATCTCAGACATCACTTGTTTGTAATGACAGCCCTCCACCTTGACCCTGGCACACACACACTTGTACGTATGCATTTCACATACACATGCATGCAAAGAAACGCAGTTGCACACACACGCGCGCGCCTTCATTTAGAGGACCTTATGCTGATAAAACACCTCTAATGTATTCTTTAGTTTTCAATTGACACACTAAGTAGATCCGTCTCTTTTTATATTTGAAGCGGAAATTAAAGTGTCCTCCCTTTTGTTCCCCCCCTCCAGAGTGCTTTTGAATCTAATGTCTTTAATCTCACATTTCACGGAGATGGCACATTCAAAACACTCATTCACTCTCTTTCTTTCACGGTCATCCTTGCCCTGGTGTGGAGGGAATAATAAAAAAGAAATAATAATAATACTACGCACAGTCGCTGGGAATTAATGGTGCGTTCACCTTGCTTCGCGCGATCCTTTCAAGTGGCTGCAATCAAACTGCTTTGCAGGAAAGAGCTTTCTCACAAAGAGATCTGAGCACAACGGCGCCATGTTTTGTCATCAAATGAATTGAGGTTGCTCTTAATAAACCGTCCGTCAAACACAAATGAAAACAACCATTTATAAACCATGTTTTAGTATGTGAATTGAACCAGATCTGTGAATTAACTGTTGCAACAAACGTGCCACTTGAGAAATGAGAAACTGGTGGCTCCTTCTAGGGAATAATTGCCTTGGTTGTGGTGCAACGAAGTATATTCTAAATTTATGATAAGACATTCAAAAATAAAAACAGATTAGAAGATAAAATTATCAAGGTTTTTATTTGTTAAAATTTATTTGATATTCTTCACATTATGCTTTCAATGAGATTTCTACTTTTGGGGCGTCGGTGACCCAGTGGATAGAGCAGGCGCCCCATGTACAAGGCAGTTGCCGCAGGGGCCCAGGTTTGACTCCAGCCTGTGTCCATTTCCTGCATGTCACTCCCCCCTCTCTCCCCCCCTTCACACTTGTCTGTCCAGTCCATTAAAGGCTAAAATGCCCAAAAAATATCTTTAAAAGAAAAAAAAAGAAGAAGAAGAAGAAAAAAGAGATTTCTACTTTCTACTTTTATGCACCAAACTACAAGTGTGAAAATTACCTCTTTTTACAATTTGGATGTGTCATAAAAGGTTTCCCACCTTTTTTCTCCTCTGAATCATCTAAATGAAAGTGAAATAAAACACCAGCTCAGACAAAACACTTCTGAAATGAAGTGTACTTTTTCACTTTGACCGTTATTATTCTCCTGAGATCTTCTCTGGTATGCATCTGTTCAGTTTGTTTGCAGCCACATTGTTCTACCGACACCATCCCTGCTGACCAGACAGAACAATGCAGCGTACAGGTGAGACGTGACAGCTCAGATGCTCACTGTAAATCTAAATATGCACCTAGAAAGTGGAGATCTGGATTGCAAAAAGATAAAAAAGAAAGCTGTAGCTGCGTCCAAAGCCGATGCTTTGTCGAGTACCATCTCTCCATGGTGTCAGAACATGAATTTCAGAGGGTATTCAGTCAAGATTACTTGGTCTCTATGCTCTTGTCCAACCAAATTCTCATGGGGGGGGGGGGGGGGGGGGGGGGCTGTCCAGGCTAAGTTACCTGTAAAAATGGGGGTGTTTTCAAAACACCCCCCGTTGTTGACAGAAAGTTGAACTCGCCCACCCTCACGCTCAGCGTCGTGGTGACACAGACCTCCTGTCTGTTTCTGTATACTGACACCATTTCCCTCAGTGGAAACAAAGCTTGTATTTACTTGTATTTCACAGATAAGAAACAATAAATTGTGAAGACAGTAAAGCCTCCACTAAAATACTATTTTAAGTCGTGTGTGTGATTTATCCTTCAGGGATTTATACTTCAAGTGTTTGTCTGTCAATGCTACGATTGTGTGTTTGAAATTGTCTCTATTAAGCCATATTTAATGTGTGTTTAATGTGAGTTTTGAATCAACTATATAAATAAAGTTTGATTTGAACTAAACTTTACAGCACTTAACACTGCCCTCCACTGCCAACTAGTGTTTTGGAGGTGTAACTGCAGAGTGACACAGACAAACCATTGCAGAAGTAACAATAACGTGCAGATTTTTTTTTTCCCCACGACTAATTGGTTAGTTGAAGATTATGTGTGACTTCAGTCGACCAAGATTTTCTTTGGTTGACTACAGCCCTAATTTTCTCAGTGACTGTTCAACACAATGTAGATTCTTTTCTTTCTTCGTCAAAGTAGCACGTGTCAAGTGTCAAGGTAGTTGAAAGTGGAAATCCATTTTTGCACCTCTTCAGTGTCCTTTTAAAGACACAAATGTACTGCTCTAACTACAATTACGCTTCATTTTAGAAGTCAAAGACACCACACACAAACATGTACACCACACACACACACAAGAGGGGTATATACACATGATGAGTGTTGGGGTTTGTGGGGTGAAAAAACCTCTGAGTCTAACAGCGCGGTAAAATTCCCCACACCTGCACGCAGGGAGAAAGTGCAAAAGAGAGTACGAGAGAAACAAAGATGAGAAAGAGAAAGAAAGAAAAAAACAGAGGAGAATATGAGGTGGCAGCTCTTCACAAGAGAGACCTGAGAATCTCACAGAGCATTTGATCCCATGGAAGCTCTTGGCCTATATTAGACTGATGTTAGATTTTAGCGAGATTAGATTTGGTTTTATCTACTCCCAAAAAGAAGGTTAATGTATAATAAGTTAAAAGGCACAGCTGTGGGAAATACCTGGACTGCTTGACATTGGGTCGACAAATTCTGAAACCGTCCTATATGACTAAGAAAGTAGAGACTGCAAAAATACAGTGTGGTATGGAAAAGTAAGGACACAAAATACACTCATTTTCTTTTAACATATGAACCATTTCATGTAACTACTTATCTAGGTAATTCCTTTAACTTGCATGTCACCCCTTGATCCCTTGCTAAATAAAATAACTGTTTTATTGCTTTGGCAAAACTACTAAAAGAACCAGTCTCATACTGTCACCAGAGTACTTCAGATATTTGTAATTTTCTCCTCCACTACTGCTCCTTAAATGTTCACTTTAATACACATTATAACTTAATAACAAGAGACATTATGTTTATTAGAGCTGCATCTAACAATTATTTTCATTGTCGATTAATCTGTTGATTATTTTCTCAATTTATCGATTGGTTGTTTGGGCCATAAAATGTCCATGTCCAAAGGCCAAGTCCTCAAATGTCTTCCTATGTCCACACCCCAAAGAGATTCATTCATAGAGTAAAGGAACCAGAAAATTTTTCACTTTTAAGAAGCTGAAATCTGAGAATTTTAATTTTTTTCTTACAAAAAATTACGAAAACCAATTAAGTTTTTATCAAAGTAGTTGGCAGTTAATTTAATGGTAGACAACTACTCCATTAATCAATGATTCGTTGCAACTCTAACGTTAACATACAACCAATTCGCAATAGTAAATACATTTTGTAGGAGATGTAATGTTGCTTCTTTATACTGGCACAGTGAGGAAACGCATCTGCAAACTGTCAATGCAAAATGTTCATATGGAAAAGTTTTTATGGTCATATTCAGGCAACTCAAAGCACTTGGTTAAGTTTAGGAAAAGATTGTGGCTTTGGTAAAATACAGTCAATGCATAATTGACGAATGAGGCGAGACACATTAATGTTTTCAATATTTGACCAAAACCATTCACTTTTCCAAACTGTAACAAAGAGTTTTAACTGAACACACGGGATGCAGTTACTGCACTGCACTCTGGACACATGCCCCCAGTACCACCAGGGTGACCTGCTCTGCCCGTCATGACCCCCCACAGCCCGTCCCACCCCAGCAGTCAGTCTTGAGTAGTGAGTAGGTCTCCCAATCTGGAAGTCATTGCCTTCTCCAGAGTCAGGAGCCCAAAATGAGAGCCTCTTAGTTGGAGGTTTGGGCAACATCAAAGCCCAGGCAACCATAACAACGCAGCTATGTTTAAAAAAGGGCCAAACACCCCCCCAACAAGCCCGCCCACTCCCCAATTACACACACACACACACACACAAAAACACACACACAAATGCTCATATGCATGCATGAATGCATGTATGTGAGGACACGCCCAGTGGTGTGCATGCAAATACACACAAACACCAACACACACACGCACCATCGTCCACTGCTGCCACACACCACTGGAACATCTGGGCCGTGGCCATGATGAATCAGTAACCACTGCTTGTTACTAACAGACAGAAACACTTACAACAAACACTGTGTGTGTGTGTGTGTGTGTGTGTGTGTGTGTGTACATATTACTATGCATACTACACCAAAATGTAACATTGACAGAGAACAATGATTCCAGTTTTTACTCAGTTTGGATTTTGTAAAATCATATTTGTTTGGATCAAGATAGAAAAGGTGCAAATAATACAACTTTTCCTCAGACAATGAGGACAGCGACATTGTATTTTTGGGGTGAATTTAGGAGCTCTCATGGGAGTTTACATATCAATTTGCTATAGATATTTTTCAAGTTGATTCCAGTATTTTTTTTAGTGAATTTGATCAGACCTCTTTTAGCACAATAAAAAATAAATGAATAGTGAATTTCCCTACTAGAATTTTGTTCCCGGCAGGTGTGGCTTCAGAAGTATTCCTAAATTTCATACACTTACAGATAACATATGAAAAAAGTTTTATATTTGCTGTCTGTAAAAATCCTAAAAGATACAGTTTTACATCAGTGACTACAGCCCTGACTGTCATTTCTGCTATTACAACTAGACCTACTGCTGCTGCTCAAACAGCTACTTCTACTACTACTTATAATGATGTTCACACAGGATCAATCAGTTATAAGGTAGAGGTAATGTTGTCATTACCTCTACCAATAGTTGTGGTACTAATAGATAATGCTTAAACTAATAGTTAGTCGTAGATTCCAATTATCAGTTGGAGACCCTCGCTCCTTCAAGTTGAGCAGTTTTTCTTTTGTCAGTGTGCAGTGTACGTCTTCAAGGAACGTTTTGATCCCCAGATTTAGCTGCAGAGTGAGCGCTCTTCACTTTCCTGCTGCTCTTCGGTACAGGCAGCTGCGGACTGAGACCCAGGGCGAGTCTGAGGAAGATGGAGGCAGCTTTGCCCGGTCAGGGTCTGAGGTCTCGTCTTCTACGTAGAAGTGGTGAATTTAGAGCTCGCAGCAACTTAATAGGATACAGTCTCTGGCTTTTGTTTGATATCTAGTGTCAGCAAAAAATGTTGCACATCTCTGATCTGTGGTTAGCGCAGTTATCTTGTTTACTAACCCTAACCCTAGACTGTCACTGTCACACTGAACATCCCTTTGAACCCTGTTTAAACTTTCAAACTAAATATGGAAAGATAGAAACAAATAGTTGAGTAATCATATTGAACAGCCAAATCTGATTCGATTGCCCTAATTGTGAGGTGGGTACAGCCCTAACTAATAGTGAAAACAACATTTGTTTTACAGGCTTGTAATTGAAGGACTAAGTTGACCTGTAACCTGTGTTGTATTTATTTATTTTTTGGCTAGAATCATTGTTCCATCCTTCCTTATTCATGATTACTGGAGTCTGCATAGGAGAGATCTTTGTACAAGCCTTCAGCTTCCCAGCTCTCCTGCACTTGTTTTTATTTAGAAGATAATCACCTTCACTTGTTCCATTTATCAACACTGTAAGTGCAAATAATAAAAATAATAGAGCTGCAGCAGCAGCAGAAGATGTAGAAAAGATGGCTGAAGTACTGGCAGTTATAATAAGAGCGGTAGTATTGATCAGACTTGAGAGAAAGAGAGATGAGAGACAGGAAGGAGGACAGATTCACTTTTCACACTTAATCTGACATCACAGCTCAGGCTCCATGTGGTAGGAAAAAAAAAACCTTCATGAGAGGCGACACTCCGCTCGGCTGCGGCTGGCTCCAGGCCATGGATGTGACTGGGTGCAAAATCAAATCTAACCAGTGAGCTGGCATTTAGAGATGAGTTATCGCTCTCTTAATGAGTGGACGGAGACAGACAAGCAGGCAACTTTCTCTTCTAGACCGCGGTGACGGTTTCACTCTGCAGCAATGACCTCTAATGATTGGTCCTGAAGGGAGCTAATTAATGGTGTACTTGTTTATTTCGATCAGAAAGTTCCACAATTAACAACTTGTTTGTGACATTTGGGCAATCATCCGCAACAAAAATATTGATGCAGGGAGTTGGGAGGAAATGAGGCGACCACAGAGGACATAAATCGTCTTTGAGACACACTTCCTCCAGGGTTTGGTTTGCTCAAACAATAGATACTACGACTACTTCAGGCCACAGCCATATTCGTCTGTCTTGTGGGAGCCGGTTAGCAGAAAAAAAAAATCCAGTGGTTTGATAACAGCATTGTTGAAAAGGCACAAAGGGCTCGCCGTGGTGGAAAGAGGCCTCTGTGTTTGCATTTATTCTCACACAATCCAAACTGGATTGTTCCAAGTGTGAAACGTCAAACTTCCATGACCATGTTTATCTGACCTGATTTATCTGGTGGCTGCGGTTTGGGATGAACGTTTTGGCCAGACGCGTAACCTTTTTGGTGAATCTCCTCCTACCTGCTGCACCGCGTGAGAAAAGGAAACATAGGGCCTCAGAGCTTTTCTACTTTTTTCTTCTTGAACATCCCCGGGGTTATAGCCATCCTGTCCGGTGGTTATGAGGTCCCATCCCCCACTGAGATGACAGAGCAAGTCTATCGCTCACTCATAGTGAAACCTTTCCCCTACGGTTGCCGAGGACAGCTTTCACTCACCAGCGCAGCCTGAATACCAGACCATGTGCCCAAATGGGAAATGCCGCCACACATTAAAAAAACCCCACGAAATGACGTGTTTCCTGTGTGCCACTTTCTATTTATCACACAAATATGGTCACGGAATACCACAATAAAAGAATCACACAGGTCATTTTGAAAGAACAAAGGGTTTTTTTTCCCTTTTGAGATAGAGATATACACAGATAACTTAATTTAATACAGTTTGGTTCTTCCTTCCATTTTGTTTTGAGAACATTTCAAAGATGCATATAAAACTGTTCCACAAAGCTACGGAAAAATGAACACAATTTAATTTTTTTACAATTTAAAGCTGAAACCTGTAATAAATCAGTCGGTGGTTCAACAGAAAATTAATTGGCAACTATTTGGACTGTCAATAAATTGTTGTATTCATTTTATAAAATGGTAAAAAGACAAATATGTGATGGTTCAAGCCTCTAAAATGTGAGAGGTTGCTGCTTCTCTGTGTTTTCTATCAGTTTATTTTAATGTTTTGGGGTTTTGGACTGTGGGTTGTACAAAACAAGATATTTGAAGACAACACCGTGGTCTCTTCAGAAATTGTGTTAGCCATTTTTCAATATTTTGTGTTGCATTTACATGTCCCATCCCCCACTGAGATGACACCAGGCAGACAGTAGATGACAAAGGGAAAACAGCTTCACAGGAAAAACATACAGTTTTTGGAAATAATTATTTTGTGTCTGTTATTTGATGTAATTTTTCTAGTAATGTCAAGTAATTGTCCAGGTCGTTTTCGTCTTGTGTGAAGGAGCAATATTGCGTCTAATTGCTGATTCTGTTGTGGAGAAGAACAAAAAGTCAAAGTACTTTAACTTTTGACAGCAGTGCCATTAATCTTTATCTTTATAAAGTTGCCAGCCTCACCTAATTTTACCGTCCTGCTTTTGTGCACTAAAAGGATATCCAGTTTGCCATCTACCATCTCCCTGATTTCATGTGAATGCAGCATTAATGACTGATCTAATCCTTTGAAACCTGGTTTCAAGTTCAAGTTTTCTTGTGTTGCATTCAGGTGCCTTTCACAAGCATGTAAACCTTTGAAAACTGAGCAAATAGGTTTGATTTCTTTTGAAAATGTTTAAAAAGGCAATGAGCAATTTTCTTGCAATTTGCAGGACATGAGAACTGTGGGAATAAACTGCACGAAAATTATTAGAAAATTATCAAAAAAATAGTATTTAGTACTTTCCCCCCGGGTCATTTTCTTTTGAGAAATTTTCCTGTAACTTTTATTACTTTTTTTTTTTTGCAGTTTTTTGTGTAATTTCCTGTAAAGTTGCCTGGCTTGTGTTGGAATCAGGCCAATTCACTCAGGTTTTAAAGGGTTAAAATAATAATCTGTGATGAAGAAGATCATTTGTTGCAGCCAGAATTATCTTTAAAAAAAACTCTTTATGCATACACGCAGTTTTGTTCTTATGAGCTTAGCCATACATGTGCATTTCCAGCAACGCATGTGACCCCTTATGTGTTTGTATCATAAGGGCGTGGACGAGGTGGTCACACATGGCTGACTCTACATGTAGGCCAACTGTTGTTGAGTGAAGTTTTTGGGGAAGCAGACAACTCAATCAGCTTACATGCTTTCTGCCCTCTGGGCCACCGGTTCACTTCACGTGCACGGTGCTTTCTGTCTGATCTGCTGCTTTGATGTTTGTATCAAAATAATCTCATCCCTGGGCGCCTGTGTGTTATGGGAGCATTGAAGGCCACGCAAAAGAAATACCTGTGGGGCAGAGTGTGCTGAATGGCCTTAACACCCCCGAACCCAAACAGGAATATTTTTTTTTATTATATTATTTTTTTATTTGCACACACACTGCAATAAGAAACATTAAAGACAATCTGCTTTTTGAAAAGTGAGATGTTTTTTGCACAAATTTGCATTTAAATCTACACTTTTTGAAGTTTTATATACTTTTTAAAGAATAAACCAAACCAACTAAAATACTGACATAAACTGTGACTAACTGTTCCCTCAAATTTCCACTTCTTTCCATGTTGCATCACTTCTTAAGAAACACAAAAACAGACATTTTTAAATTAATACAGCCAACTTTCAGCGTCCTGACACTAAAGCAGGTCATAAGGTCACTGAACTCTATGACTTTCTTTCTCCACACTACTTGAAAGGTGATGTGTGAAACCCACTGTTGTGCAAACTTTATTCAATGTCTCACTCTCATTCTGTGTCAAGACACCTACAACAGAGCTACAGTGCATTGACATCAAATCACTGAAAACCATCTACATTAGATAACCCTGCTTCACATGTGTCAGTGACACAGCCAAGGCTGCTCTTGAAAATTTTAAGTTTGAATGAGCAAATACCTGTGGCACAACTAATGATCATTTTATTATCAGTTAATGCTAGGGTAGGCAGTTTTCTTGAAAGGAGGACAAAAACACCAGAATTTGAAAATATATCTTCCTCCAGCAGTTCTCTCTCTGACCAAAGCCCCTCCCACCATACAGAGTATATGCACACACTTCATTCAGAAGCCTACAAGAGTACTAGCCATTTGTTTAAACCATTCTGAATGCGATTGTGGTACTGATGCCGTTATATATAGCAACAATTCTATGTGAATTACTGTCCTGTTTTCTTTGCAAGCCTGTCACAAAGGCCCTGACACACCAAGCCGATGGTCGGTCGACGACCAAAGTCGGGCCGTCGGTGAGCACTTTGGTGTTGGCGGCTTTTTGGCCTATTGAGCATGTTGAATCGGCGGCGGAGCTTGTCGGTGACAGAGATCACTCTGATTGTCCGTTCAGGTTTTATTTTCTCGCCCCCGTAGCGAGTGAATCTGCCTGTAGTGAAACCGGGGCTAACTGGTGCTTCCTCCTCAGGCTCCGCTTCACTCAGCTGCCCACAGACCCGCTGCTTCTTCCCACTTTAACCTGAATAACAAACTGGAGCTAGCTGGGAGCAGCTAGCGGAGCGCACAGCCAGTTAGCCTCCGCTAGTCTCTGAGCTAGCCCCAGCTCTCCGTTTTGTTATTCAGGTTAAAGTGGGAAGAAGCAGCGGGTTTATCGGGCAGCTGAGTGAAGTGGAGCCTGCGGAGGAAACATCGGGACCGTCTGGATGCAATAGTCCATGGAGGTGCTGCGGTGCTCGGCTGCACAGATAGGAAACCCCTCGGTTGTCAGGATGTACCACTCTCTCACTCCGCTCTCTCTCATGCAGGTGCAGAACGTACATGCTACTTGGCCGTCGGATGTAGTCCGTGTAGTGTGTTCAAATGCAACTGACACAGGGCGACGTGAGGCGACGTAGATGACTCAACAGCTGGCTTTTGTCATCGCTAGTTCTTTGATGTCGGTTTGGTGTATCCGCACCTTTAAGCCCTTTGAGATGACATATTGTAATTCAAGGCTCCAGATGCATAAACATGAGTTTTAACATTTGACTCTGGTTAGCAGAAGGCTAAACTATTAGCAACATTTCCTCTCCATCTGTGAATCGCCTCACCAATATTGACGTGTTTTATTGCGTTTACTGTCAGACTCTCTTTTAGACAAGTTAATTTTCCTGTTTTGGGATTCCTTGCAGTATACACAGTTGTTTCCAATGCTGGAAATGCAACTTTCTCTGCAGGATTCTCCGCCATCGAATCAAACTTTCACCGAAAGGACGTGTACATGCATCTGCATTTGTGGAGCAGCCAATAGGAACGCAATCTGCCTGAAATTATCTGTAGCTGGACCAAATCTCCTGCCATGGGCTAGATTTTCTAAAGCCTGAACACAAAGAAGTCTAGTATTCTCTCAGTTCACTTTAATTACAATATGAAATGCTGTAAGGATCAGAGTTGGGTATAACACGTTACAAAGTATGTATTATCATTTTCTTAATAACACTGTTCTGACTAAGATTCAGCACTAGGATAACTGATTAATCATTGAGTTTATTTTTCAGAGCCCAACATAAGATCTTCAAAAGTCTTTTTTTGTCTGACAAACAGCCCAAAACCCAAAAATATTCTTCTATTTACAATGACGTGAAACACTAAGATGCAGCAAATCCACTTGTTTGAGAAGCTGGAATCAGAGACTGTTTGAGAACGATTAATTGATTACCAAGATAATGACTAAAGATTATTTTTCTGACAGTCAACTGATGAACTATTGTATTCAGGAGAAAAGGATGAGGAAAAAACAGGGACATCAAATTCAAACGCAGCCAGAAGACACGAACCGACAGACAGACCAACTGTCTGGAAGAGGAGAGTCATCAGATGGCATCAGGGACAAAGCAGAGCCCCGAGGCCGCTGTCCAATCAGCTCATTCCTTTCATCGTATCTCAGAGACATCAAGCAAGTCAACTCAGCACTGTTTTAAAAAAAAACATCCTTCACTACAGATTACAGTTGTTGCAACAAACCCTCCTTAAAACTGGTTATTTATCAGCACTGATGACCAGTGTCCGCACTAAGGGGCTGACACTAAACACTTAATGGGTCTTCTTAGAAGTCTCAATGCATGCTGACACTATTCTTCATCTTCGGGCAGAGGGCAAAGGCCCAAAATGGCGACCTTCGACCCTAACAGACTTCAAACTAGATGAAGACCAACATTCACGACAATAACTGGAGTGTTCTCTGGTTTCAGTTTAGCTTTCAAAATTGCATTGACACTCCTTGACCTGTTCATTCATTCTTCACACAACTGTGACTTTCTCTAAGTCCTTCAGAGAATTCCTACATGACAGAAAAGAAAGGTTTAGCCTTTAACATCTTTTTGATAGTAAAAAGTTTATAAAAATAGAAGTTTTTCTGAAATCCTTGAAAGGTTTTAAGAAATACAAGGTTTCTGCAAAACAGAGAGAAACCTTTGTGATCAGTTGAATAAAAAAAATTCTTAAGACATGCTCTGCTATGTTTTGTCTTTGCTTTGGTGAAAATAAGTTTTACCGACAATGAAGCCCTGTAACCTCAATGCCATGACATTAAATACTTCAAAACACATCTGTCATGATTGACAGACAATTGTCGTAGTGGCTTATTTTCTGTAAACAGAGTCAATGGCTTATTGTAGGAGAAGAAGATAAGAAGAGACGAAGAGATGACGGATGTGCAGATAGAGGAAAGGACAGAAGATGTTGGATGGAAGTGTAGAGGGAGACAGTGGATGCCGCTATGTCTCCCTCTCTCTGCTTTCATGTCCTAATATATTCTGTCTGATTAATTCCTTTTACCCCAGCGGCTGGAGCGATTCCTCTGGATGTGCAGTGCGCCCCACCTCCCAGCAGCCCCTGCTCTCCTCTCTCCACTGTACCTTTCTTCTTCTTCTTCTCTACCACTCTCTTGGCCCACCTGCTGGGCTGGTCCCCTCTCTACACGCCCGTGCAGTAGCAGCAGCGAGGAAACAGAGCGGGCATGCTGTAACTATGGCAACCATGGCACCGCTTCAACCGCAGGCCGCAAAAAGTCCCGGCTCTTGATCTAAGATCTGTTGTTCCACTTCAGAATGCAAAATGCAAAAAAGCAACATGGGTGCAGATTTTAGGACATTAAAGGGTCAGTCCACCCAAAACCTACAACAACAACAGCAACAACAAAAAACACATTTCATGAATAGTTTTGGTTTCATGGGACAAGGATTCAATTTGGTCATACTTGGAGTAAATAAGAAAATATGGCTTGTTTTCTAGAAACAGGCCCTTTAAACACAGCTCTTTATCCACAGTCTATTTTAGTTTGATAACTGATTAACCGCTTAAGTCATTTTTCAATCAAAAATAATAAAAATCTGACTGCTCCAATCTGGCTGCTTTTCTTTGTCTTATATTACAATAAATTCAATACGTTTGAGCTTTTCACTGTCGGTCAAACAAACAAATAAATAAGGTATTTGATGGTCTACTAAACCAACGATCATGCGCATTTTCAGTGTTTAATTGATCAATTAATCAAGAAAATAATCTGCAGATTAAGAAGTCTTTTTGTATCTTCAGAGTCAATAAAATGCCAACTTAAAACCATAAAAGTCAAACTCAATCTAACCCTAACTAAGTGGACCAGAGGACAAGAGGTCAATTGTATTAAATAAGACAGTGCAAGGATCATCTGTAACTATGGTGACCTTCCAAACAGGCGCTACTGTAACCACAAAACTGTGTCTATCATGTTACACTGCAGCTACACCGCCAAAATACACTGATTTCCCAGTTAAACCCGAAGAATTATAAAGCACACACACTCTGCTGCTTCTGCGAGTGTGTGCAGTCATGTATTTGCATGGCTCAAAAAAAATAAATTGAATGTTACAAGACTCCTTTCACCAGAGGTGAACATTTCAGCCAAAGAACATCAGATGGACTTGAAAACTATACTCGGGAGTTTCGTCCAAACACCTGGAAAAACAGCTTTGGTTTTCCTCCCGGCTGTCATTTATGGTTATAAGTGGTTGTTACCACAAGTGGTTTGGCTTGGTCTCTGGGGGGATATGATGCTTTTCTGTATGATGGATAACGCCTGAAGTCAGTTACTGTTATGCAGCTGCAACGGTGTCCTTGAGACACAGATGCCCTGAAGTAAAGAAAAAAAAGAATATCCTCATCTTCTGAGAGGCGCATTATACATTCAATTAATTTCTTGAGGTCTTAATGATTTGAAAAGATTTATTTAATTTTATTTTTTTTTTTATGGCTGGAGCATTTTATGGTGATTTAATACAATTTGTAATGTAGGAAATCTTTTTCTTTATGAGAAAAGCTGTTAAAATTTTGGATTTAAGTGCATTTCACCCACAAAGCAAGAATGATCACATAATATCCTCCGTGCGCCATCATCCCCGCCCCTCCTGTGTGCAAAAGCAAAACAAAGCAGGAATGCCATAAACATAGTTGTAATCTTTCAGTTCGATGTTGGGATTCTCTCTGTGTGTATCGAGTTCAAGATGGTAAAACTCTCTCTCTCTACGATGCCAAGAGATGCTCTTCGTGTGTTTGGCAAACATCCTCGCTGTAGTTTGACTGGCTTGAATTATAGATAGGAGACGCGAGCCACCCACTGCTTGTTTGTTTGTTCAAGACTTTGAGTAAGCAGAGGGAACGCAAGAGGAGCGAGGGAGAGGGAGAGATGAAATGGGACACAGAGTGCAGACGAAGATGGAGGGGAGGATGAACAAAAAGAGAACACGAAAAAAGATAAGAGAGAGAGCATGACTGCATGGGGAAACAAAGGGTAGCAAAGGGGCAGAAAAAGATGCGGGGTGGAGAGATAGATAGCCAGAACAAGACAGCAACAGAAATGGAGAGGAACTGAATCCATGAGAGACAGCTGAGGGCATCATTTTTAAAATTTAAACTCCCAGTGATGGGATGGGGATAACCATACAACCGAGGAAACATTTTGAAACACACAATACAACAGTTTGCCTCGACAGCAAAATTTAAGTTTAAACGACTCTATTATTCCCTATGCCAGCCTTACGCTTAATGACTTTTGGAGCCATTTCACAGTTGCAGACAATTTCCAGTGTTGGATTCACACCCTAAGAGTTTTAACTCAGTGGATGTGCGCTCCCGTGATCTCGATCGTTTGGTGTAAGGTAGTCATAAAACTCAGTCCGAGCTGCCATGAGTCTTGGCTCACGCAAATGACGTTCAATGACGTGAGCATTGTCTACAACCAATAGCTACACTCTCTCCAGCACCAAACAAGAAGCAGCAAATTGAGTAGACGGTAAAAATGGACGGGATGAACAAGTCTCTGTTCTCTTGTTCTGTGGAAAATGAGGAGACACTGGTGGAGCTGTGGACTGAACAAGTCTGTGTTTAATTCAACACACATCTGATCCACCAGCCAGCAATCACTTTGGTGACAAATCTTCATTTTTGAAACCGTTGGCCTCTTATTATTTACTCACAGTCTCCTCACACTAAAATAACGCAGCTGACCAACAGAGGCTGGACACGAATTGAGGCAACAAAATCCAAAATGTAAAGTCTGGATGCAGGAACAGCTTATCTTTATAGATCATGTTGATTCCAAATTGACAAGAATAGTGTCCAGTTATAATGCCTTTAATTTTGTTTTTCTGCAGTTATGTGTTTTTGCACCACGTCTAGAATTAATACGTCATATTCCTGAAAAGGGAGTTTGGTGTCATATTTTCCACCAAGAGCAGGATGGAAATAAATACTAGTCTGGCTAATAATGACCCTGCAAGATCCCCAGTATCTGCAAAATCTTACAGTCAATCTTACAGAAGAAAAATTTTTGTCTTTGAATGTGAGAGTATATATTGAGTATGTAGTATGTATTGAGGCATTGTTGGAATATCTGGTTGTAGCTCAGTTTGGTTTTCAGTAGTTTTAGTGCTGGAGTATTATTTTGAAAAAGTTTTGAGGTAAATTATGAGCTGTCTATTATGTGCTCACAGGGGGAAATAAAAGCTAATCACTTATTCAGACAATAAAGCAGAAAAGACTGAGAAAGACAAAGTGAATTAGTTACAGAGAAACAAAAAGAGAAATAAGCGACCCAGCGACACAAGCTGCCATCGCCATCATGGTGGCAGAAAACATCACGTTGAAAAGTCACCATAGCCGCAGCCATAATTGTTTGTTACCGAGCGCTGCCTTACATCACTGACCGCCCGTCCCTGCACTGCACCTCAGCGGCGGTTCTTCTGAATCCAAGGGGGAACCCTCCTCTGCCCATCCAGATCACATTACACAGGGCTCAGGGCTCTGATGTGGCTTCAGATAGAGAGCGTACAAACCCCGGCCTACAATCACACAGACCAGCTCAGTGCAGGCCCCGTCCTGTGGTCTCCTCACTATGAAAGAATATTTTTGAATGCCCTGTACATTCCCTGACTATACCCCCCCCCGACATGCTGCTCTCATTTAGAGGGGTTTTGGGGGGGGGGGCAAAGTATGCCAGTGGTTGTGACAAGTTGTTCTGAAGGGATGCACAAAGCGCTTCATTGGGTTTCACTTCTGAACAGAAGGTTCTGGTTGGTTCTAGTAGGAGTTGGGAAGAGCTAAGGATAACTAATCAATGTCAGGGATGAGAATGGTGGGCAGATTTTAGCTTTAGTTTTGGCTCTTCAAGGCAGGAACAGACTCACAGCCTTCTTTTAAACTGGAAGCTAACTCAGGACATTACCAAACCTCATTACATATTAGAACTGAGGGTGGCGCTTATTGAAACAGGTACAGACTAGTTTAATTTCATAATCTGAAAAAAATAATAAAATTGATACGTAGATCCTGCTGCTGAAATAAAATTTTGTTTTTACAGACGTCGGCTGCAACTAACAGTTTATTTCATTTATGATTACTTTGACGCTTATTTTTTTCCAATTAATCGATTATTGTTTGGTCTATAAAATGTGCTAAAACAGTAAAAATGGTGTATACTATTTCCCTCAAGCCCAGGGAATGTTTTCATTCATCAGTCCAAAACCCAACAATATTTAGTTTACCTTCATTTATACACAGAAAAGCATCAGATTCTCACACTGGAGAAGCTGGAGCCAGAGATTTTTTTTTTTTTATTTTGCTTAAAAAATGACTGATCGTTGCAATTGTTGCAGCTCTAATACACTGTCCTATAAAGACTCACTGCATTAGCAACTAAATCCAACCAAAATCCAAAGCAAGCCGCAGTAAGTTTTAGTAAGTGTGCTCTGCATTGCGTTGATACTGTGACAATGACCACAGCAAGATCAGTGATGAAAATGATGATGATAACGTCAAGTAATCTTAATCTGGGTCAAACCCTATGAGGTATATATTACTACAAAATCATTCTCGAGGGTTGCTTGAAATTGTCTCTTTTCCTTCTTTAAAACAAATCTAAACAAATTGAATAATGAAAAAGTTACAATAGTTTTCCTTATGTTGAAAAAGATAAGACTGAAATTGTACAATTGTACCATCAACAGCTGCTGATGGTAATACAAAGGCAGAGTGCAGTAACTACCGTTTAAGTCCATTTCTGGGGTCATAGGTCAAATCACTGATCATGGATGTAGATGCACCTATTTAACAGTGCATTACCACTTTTCTACCTGTTACACATTTGGCTGGACAGTTAAAAAATCCGGTATAAGAATGCATTGTTTGTTTTTGCTTGCTTTATTTGCAGTAGTGTGAGTAGCCCCAATATGTTGTGTTAGTACGTGTATTGTGAAATTGCCACTGCAAACATTTTGCCTTGTCAAGGCAGGAAAAGCACAGCTGTAACCAATAACATTAGCGATGGCTCAATTCCAATTAGGTGTGCCAGGAAGCCACCGCACACATTATCAGCGCACTGGTGCTGGAGTGTCTAAATGGAGCTCAGCCATGATTAATGTTATTAGTTACACATACGTGTTTGACAAGTCAAAAATGACAATAAACAAATGAATCTGAATCTCCTCCATGATACACAGCCTGCACAGTCTGTGGAGAGAACTCACAGACTTACTTATCATCGGAGGGGTGATAATGTTGTGCAGCAGGCCCATTCTTAATGCCTTTTAATAGATCAAACACAGGACATTTGAAAAGCAGATAAACAGGATAATGAAAGCAGGGAGGCCACCGGGCAAGAACTGCATGAGGAAGGAGTGAAAACCAGAAACTACAAAAGAAAGCTGGAGAGACGGAGGTTTAGGAAGACAGAGGAGAGGAGACAAACACTGATGCAGAGATGCACAGGTAAATACAGCACAGAATGCATGTTTAAAAAGGTGGATAAATAATTGAGACGTTAGAGTTGATAAATATTTAGACAAATGGACTCTCGCTAATGGATGAATACAAAGAAAAGTCCACACACACACACACACACACACACACACACACACACCACTCCATTACAACATCATCAGCCCTCACCTTTTCATCCATCTCCCTTACACACATCAATTAAATCTCTTTCCATTGGCCAAGTCTTGTACTATATTAGCACCCTGCCTTCCCTCTCTGTCTCTGAGCGAGTTTCTCTTTAATCTTCAGGAGATGTTCCGATTGATGGGCCTATTGATTTGATGTTTGCGCCAGCTGCTTTTATCTCCAGGAACTCAAAGAGGTGTTGGAGAGAAGAGATGCACTCCTCGCCAGGTTTAACCATGCAGACTCTGGTGTGTAGGTCAGTCTTATATGCGAGAATATATCTTTTAAATATACAGGAATAATATAGAAACCTCAGAGTCGATCTGCAACCCTGTGTGACCCCACACATTTTGTCGATTTGAATCTCGTGGTTTTAGGACGCTGAGGAAAAAGAGAAAAGACTTTTCTCTCAGTTTGGGGCAATAAACTGTGTTGAGGATTTCGACATGGCACAACGCCACTGGAGTCATCTGTGTATGTTGGGAGAGCGAAGCGAGGGCGCTGCCATCCAGCTGACCACATGTGGAGTTTGTCCAAAACCCAGTGAGAGCCAGTGCTGGTGCGTTCCACCACAGCGCTGCATGCACAGGCCCAGGGGGCCTTGCTGTGCAGCAGCATCAGAGAGACCGCCTGTCACCACTCGCCATCTCTGGGGCACAGTGTTCTGTGTGTGTGTGTGTGTTTGCATGTATTTATGTGTTTGAACTGTGTGTACGTATATTCATGTGTTTATATGTGTATCCATTTATGTCCTTTCGTCTATTTAGGAATGTGTGCATCCATGATTTTATAGGAAAATTCAGTATTCGTGTCTCTTCATGTGTTTGTGTGTGTTTTTGCGTGCGTGTGTGTGTTTTTGCGTGCGTGTGTGTGTGTGGATAAGAGTCCGCTAGAAAGCAGGGCAGGCCTGTGGTTTACGGAGCGCCTGCCAAACTGCCCGGTTGGCTAACAGAGGGGGTTGATATTCTGCTATCGATCATCTAAACTAATAACATGGTGACTTGCCCACAGTGTGTAATTATCACCCCAAAATAAAGTGACTTGCTCTACTTAGGGCCCTCTGCCTTTAAATCAGCTTTTGTCATCTGCTCACTCCTTTGCTCTCTACTCCATCTTGTGCCCGTCATATAAGAGTTCACTCTGTGCACCTTAAAGTGTAAATCCTCAGACAGTTTTCCCTGTGGGCGTCACGTGGGAACTGAGGCCGTGCAGACGATTTTCTGTGTCAGACGCTCCCGCAATTTTTCCGTCGCAGGGACTGGTAAGATCTCTGTAAAGCTTCCTCCACAGCTGTGGTGGGAACAAAAGCAGCAGCAGCTATGTGAGAGCCTATGACTGTCAAAAACCACTTCCATACCTGGATAATTCAAGCCAGCAATGCTGCAGGTTCAATGTGTGGAAAGGGTTTAATGTTATGTATCACTCTGTTTTTCCTGTCTCACCATCTCCATCTGTCCTACACCAATTCTGTCGCACTCCAGATAAAGAAGACATATATTCTGCATTACCTGATAACCATGGTATTTGAATGTGTTCTCCATACAGCTATTGGTTTCTATTCATTGCAGTAAGCTATGAAAATCAGTTCAAAATCAAAATCATCAGTGTGAATATCAACTCTGGGGTATTTTTGTCAGTTACATCATCATTCTGACGCAATGTGGTGCAGACTTTTCAATCAATCTGCACTTTGATCACTGATGATGCAAAAATGCTACAAGTCTAATGACTCCAGCTTTTAAAATGTGATTATTTAAAATGTACATATTTGGATTTCTGGAATAATGGTCAGACATAACAAGCAATTTGAAGACATTTCCTTGGCTCTGGAAATTTGTAATGGGCGTTCTTTTTTCCCTTCTATTTTCTGACATTTTATCGACCACACAATTATTTTAATTTGAATAATTGAATAAATAATCAGCAAAACAATCAAGACCTTGCCTTCACTGTTTAAGTTTCAAGAGTCTTTAATTTTAAAAATAAATTAAAACCAACAGCTGCCTGTAATGAAACAAACAAACAAACAAAAACTAAAGATATTCTGATTTAAAACTGTCCAGCAAAAAACACTGGTATGGTCCTTTAAGAGTCTACTACTTCACTCGTCACTCATCCATCCATCCCTTGTTCCTCATGCCCTCATCTCCACATTCTTCCACCCATCCCTCCATCATTCTTATCCATCCCGTCTATATAAATCGTCTGATGTTTGCGTCTGTGGTCGGCGGAATTGTTTAGTCGTGATTTGTAATGTAAATATGTGGCTGCGTGTGAGAGCACCGCTCCCTCTGGACGCCCCCTGAATACACACAAACACACACTTAGTCACACACATACACACACACACACACACATACTGCATATTCAGAGAACAACCAGCAGCTGCCTGGCTCGGCTCTGTTACTCCTACTAAGCCATAATTGTTCCCGGGCCTCTACCCTCTCAGTGCCGGTCCGCCCGAGCCAAGCGGCTAACCATCAGCAGCCCTCATGGCTCGCTTCGCCTCCAGGCTCCAACCGCCCCGTGATGGAGCCGATAGTCTCCGCACAAGATACAGCACACAGTGCAGCCAACACTCGAAAACAAGGATGTATGTTCCATTTTTACATGATTTAATCATTAGGGGACCAGAGAGCTTTCAGGTGACGTAACGCCGCCTTTGGCAGCCGTATTGGAGGTCCTCTGCTTTTTGGACTCCAGTGACCATTGACAGTTAATCATATTTCTCACTGTGAAACTATGTCGCTGTCTCATTCTAGTGTTTTAAGAAATGATAACTTGCCACTGATTAAATCTAGTGGGTACTTTTTCAGTGGATTTATTAGGCTTTAATTATTAAAAAAATGATACCTGACCATCAGGATTTCTCAAAGGACAATGCGATGCAGCTGTAAAGCTTCTGCAGACATTTCATTCTTGACTTTGGAAACAACAGCTGACCGAATAACCTCACCTCAAGGGGGCAGCTGTCCTGGTACTTTCAATCATATCGCATGATCTTCATCAGCAGATGAAGTCTGCCCAGCTGTTGTGGAATATATTTCGGAGCACTTTTAGGACTTCTCGTGCATGTTGGCTTTGCATTCAAAAGACGAACATCATGCCATATGATTGAAAGCTTCAGCACAGCTACTAAATGGACCCTGATTTTAAATTGTCCTGTAAACATCTGTCAATCTATCAGTGCCATTTCAGAGGATTAGTAGATACTGAGCTTTCTCAGTTAAAAGTGTTTTCGGTGTGAGTTAGTCAGCTGCTGTTTTCATTAGCAGCCTACGAGGTTCTTTCAAAGTGCAAGGACAAAAATCTTTCACACCAGAGTCAATCAGCAATAAGTGCGACTATGTAAGCAAGCCTATGGTACACTTTATTCCTGTTAAGTACAAAATCACCAATAAAAAAAGCCCTGTCTGCCCTTGAACCCTCCAACTGCTCTACCTATTCTTCACTCGCATGACGTCTCTCCCACTACGTGTATTAATTTGTTTCTTAGTCTAAAAGTTCCTTCCTATCTCTCTCTCCCTTGCTCCCTCACTTGTTTAATCTCGGTCCAAAAGAAACATGGTGGGAAACCAAAAAGCCGAGCAGCTTAACAGAGGCCAAAAACCAGAGATCGCTGCTCCCATCCTGGACTCCTTTCCCTCCTCTCCTCCTCCCTCCAGCTACTGCATGTGATGCCGCTGTGAAGCACGAACAGGCCTTCAGCCCATTACTTCACTGATCAAACTCCATGACTTTTCCATGACTGGTTTGTGCCAACATGTTATAAGATAATTTCATGTCGTGCAACGAGGTTTTGGACTTTCCAGGACTTCTGCTGTGCTCTACTGCTTATCTTTTCTTTCATGCAGCACTTCGACACCTGGGAAATGCAATCTTTAAATGTGACGGCTTTCCATGACGGCAGATGACGAGTGTGCTAATTTGGGTTTCCTTTTCCTGGTTGATAAGCAGAGACCTGCATATGAATAATAATAGCAATGATGCAATAAATGAACCATGTCTGATTTGATGTACCTTTTTTAAATGCTCTTATCATTCATCAAAGACACGTTACTGTCTTCAGCTGTATTGTCTCTATCTATTTTTCTGTCACAAATTATTTTCCATTGCAGGTCAGATGCTTTTGCAGACAGTAACTTCTCCTCCATTTAAAGTGGTAAAAGGAAAAAAAAAAGGAGACACAGTTGAGCAAGTCAAGCTAAAAAATTTTCCACCAACACAAGAGAGGCACACGGTTAGGGAGGAGCAGCAGTGTGTGTGTGTGTATATGTGTGTGCTGTTCAGGTGACAATGAGACTCGAGGCCTTTATTTTCCATGGTAAACCACAACAGGCTTAACCTCGCCTAACTGTACACAACGAACACATACACACACAAACACAGAGAGAGAGAGAGACAGAGAGAGAGATCCTCATTGCCAAAGGGAGTTAAGAGTTTGCCCTCAGTACATTTTTGTAATGCAAATATAAAATGGAGGTCTTGCTCTTCTCATTGAGCCTCACACAACACTTAAGTACAACCTTTAGTGTCGCTTTTCCCTTCAGGAAAAGAAATAGTGATGGTTGTAATAGCCAGATTATATTCCATGCAACAGTCTATCTTGGCCACTGACAACAAGCTGCACATCACTGAGACACAAAACCATCATATGTGGTTAAATAAAAAATTTTATTGCAATACACAACGTCATTTACTGGTTCATGTGTTCAAGTTTTGACTAAGAACCTTGCTAATAAAAAAATAAAGAGAGACAATACCATGAAAAGATATCATTACTAAGAAGTAACTGTTTGTGTCACTCCATTTCTTAGAAGTTGAGAATGTGGGAGGGGGAACATTGGTAGATAAGATGAAGGGGAAGAAAGGGAGGGTGTTTGGATGAGGAAAAGGGGCAATCCAATTGCCAGAAAAAAAATGCTGGATATATTTGCATATTATTTTGTCGCTCATACATTGAAATCTTACACTGACATTTTATATTTTAACAACTCAAACAAATAAACAAAAAACATTTGGTTATGGATCTGAAAACTCACAAATTGGCTTAAAATACCCAGTTTTGGGAGCACAATCCTCGCTGAAAACAGAGCAATGTCTCAGTAGTAATAACCACTTTTAATGGCACTATCCCCGCTGGAAAAGCAGCAGTGGGTCACTTATAGACACCCAACGTTTGGTGCCTAAAAAGCCGCTGAAAACGCAGCAATTACTTGCTAAAAAACAACCAGTTTTTGGTCTCAAACAGTGGTCCATCCATCATCCCCACCACCTTTTGATGAAAAAGTCAGCTCATATTTTATGTCGCATTAGAAATGTTGATATAACACATATGAAATGTGCAAATGTAACATATTGGTTGCAGAAATGTACAATGTCAACATTTCCTTCTGGCAACTGGGCTGAAAGGGAAGACAGAAATCTTACATTAATATAACCTTTGTTGTCACATTGGCAAACTTGTTAAGGAAAGAAACAACATTGTCTATTTTTGTCAATTTGTATAAAATAAAAGTGTATATGTCTGCACTTGTGCATGTATGCTCATGTCTCTTACTACTGTTATTGAGATGATGTATTCTTCTCAGGTTTTAAGTCTGTCTGTGCCCTGCCAGAACAAAAAAAGGCTTTTACATAACATCATCTGTGTTTTAGTTTCAAAATGGACACATCAGTTTTTATTTTATAATCAAAATGCTGCAATTTTGCATCACAAATGTCAAATAATTAATCAAGTTATCATTTATCACTTTTTTCCCAATGTTAATTATCAGTTAAAGTCCACTTTTTAGCACGAGTATGTCTCATCTGGAACCAACTCCTCTAAGTAAAGTAAGTGGCAGTGGGGAGTCTCCGGAGACGTTTGGGGACTTTCTCTCCCTGTGGTGAAATTCACAAAAGCAAAAAAAAAGGAGAAGGAGAAAAATAAAATCAACAGTCTTCTCCCTCGCTTCCTCTAATCAAAACAGCATACCACTGACTTGATGTTTAGCTAATGGATGCTTAATTGAAACCAGTATTCCCTCAGCTGGCCTGGGATTAATGTGACTCTGCGGGGGGATCAACTGGAGCCTGGATGGCACTCACGCTGCGCTGCTTGTTTGTGACAGTGTCAGAGTTATGGCTGTCTTTAATTGGCAGCATTAAGACCCCGGGCGCATTTTTTAAAGACAAACAGAAAATAAATTAGAGCTGGAGATGGGGTGAAGGGGAGAGACGAGGGGCAAAATGCGAGACAGAAGGAGAGTCGGGGAGGAGTGACGGCCGCCTTGCTCGGCAGCGCAGCGGGGGAGCGAATGAGTCCTCTGGGGTCCTGACAATGGACTGACTGTGCCTGTGCCTGCTGTAAATCTGCTTCTGTCTAGAGGGGGATTCGGCGAGGGGACCATAAAAACGTCATCGATGGAGTCTGACTGACTGCATGTCTGTCTGTCTGTGTCCCATTCCCTCTGAATTAAAGAAGCCTAATCAATGGCGCCTATTCCACATGACAGGGTGACATCTGCAGTTTGACGGTGATGATGGGGGCGCAGTGTCATCAAAACAAATCATCGCCGCAGATTTTTTTATTGATAACTTTTGTTTGAGATTTCAACAATCAGCATCAGAGTTTGTTTGACCAAATAGAATAATGTGAACTTTTGGAAATGTTAGTGATGCACTGAAAACTTATAGGGTGGCATGCAAATACCGACATACATTCTACACGCTCCAGGTTTATTTTCCTTTCCAAACTTCTGCACCTTTCTCTAGCTCACATATACATTTTTTGATTGATATTTTTGGGTTTTGATTTGTGTTTAGCTTGCCGTTGAGTAATATGTGCCACTGCATCTTTATTCAGCTGTTAAATTCCCCAACATGCTGTTTTTCATACTGTACTTTCCCTAGATTTCAAGTAACCCCAAGGGACTCGTAAAAAAGATAAGATGTGTTAAAGATAAGACTTCCTCTACAGAAACCAGAAAACCTAGGATTTCATCAGTATGAGTATTAATGGTATTTATTCAGACCTTGGTTCACTATTATAACGTTGTTTTGGTGTGTTTTGAGTGTGCAAAACCCACGCACTTCTTTCTCGCCCAGGAGTCCAAAGCACTGCAATTGTGATTTCTGCCTCCCAAGGACTCGCAGTACTATTGAACACTCTCCTTAAGATTTCACTGAAGGACAACATTTTAAGGCCAAATCGCCTCTTTCAGAGGAATCTAGTTAAGGCTGCAAGCTTTGTGCTTTCTGTAATGTTAAGTGTTGAGAGTCCTTGGGAGGAAAACAAAATCACAATTTTGTTATCCAGGGTTCTTGCAGCTCAAGGCAAGTTAGATTTATGACTTTTTTTAATGCCACATGGAATGAAATTTAAGACCGACTTAACAATAACCACAAAAAAACGTGACATCAATTATGTAGGGTCAGGGAAAATTTTGCCCAAATGTTTTGTTATACAACCCTGGACATTTTCGTTTTCGTGTGGCAGAGACAAAGCTAAACAGAACTTGTAAATATCTGGCGTTTGTTGGCGAGTTTTCTTGGCGATTTTGTTGCACACTCTGGATGTGGGATTCCGCTGCCTTGATTCCAATTGTGAGTGTGAAAAACTTTGTGCATAGAACACACTGAGCCTCACACACACTGCCTTTTACTATTTTCCCCCATGCTGCAAAATCTTTTTTAAATAGCCAATTTCAATTGAATCTGCACTTCCCCATATCGTCCAGGGTACAGTGGATCCTCTGCACTGAGCTCCGACCACCCCAACCAAAAAATTAGTGTTGTTGGTTCCACTATCCTGATCTGTGTGACGCTAATGGAAGAGAAATATGTTCAATTATTTCAGAAAAAAAGATGTTACCAATAATTGAGATTGAACAATGTAACATCAAATAAATACATAAAATAAAAAATAAAAAAATGAAATATAATAAAATGCATAATAAAATAAAATAAATTGAATTGAATTGAATTAAATTACATTAAATTACAAAAAATAAAAATAAAAAAACTTCTCAAGTCTTAGCATTTTTAAGACTTTTGAAAGATTGATTTAAGACATTTTACCAATTAAGGCCTTATATTAGATTAAAGAATTCAATGCCTTTGGAGACTTTTTAAGGATCTGTAAGAACCCTGGTATCTGTACCAAAACTCAAGTATTACATCAGTCCTTTAAGTCACTTAAGGTACGGAGAAGCAACATTATCTGCATGAGAATAATGAACTGACCAAAAACATGACATAAAGATT
Source organism: Epinephelus lanceolatus (assembly GCF_041903045.1). Classification (NCBI taxonomy): domain Eukaryota; kingdom Metazoa; phylum Chordata; class Actinopteri; order Perciformes; family Serranidae; genus Epinephelus; species Epinephelus lanceolatus. Next base: position 37,825,507 of record NC_135744.1, on the reverse strand, counting down.
TAATAACTAAAATGTGGTGAGAAGATTAACTGTTGTTGCTGATTGCTGTGCAGCAGTGGTGAGGGGAACATCCTCCTCATCAGTGGCTACTGACATCGTTCACTATTTGATTTAATGAAAGTTATTTGTGTAATAAATAAAAGAAGCTACAGAAAAGAGGCGTCGCTGTCACTCAGTGCAGGCCAGGAAAAAAAAAACATCTATCACAGATGAACACAGTGAAAATGATTCAGTTTTGATCATTTTGGCTGTGGCAACTCTGCTGCCCACTTTGGTTTCTTCTAACAAATCCACTTCCTATTGTTGAAAGTAAAAACTTACTTTCAAGATTTGAATTAGCCCTGGATTTGTGCTGCTTTTCCTTGAGTGCGGTGGTGAAACGGTTAAAGGTGTTCTTAAGGTGTCAGAGTCTGTTTCAACTGGGGCTGTGGTTTAGTTTTACCAGGTGCACAACGCGGTTACCGCTTCTCATTGTTTACTGCTACCTCCCTTCCGCTACTGCAGTTATCTTCTCTTCCTTCATTGTTCTCTCTATCAATCTGTCAATCTCTCTGCATCTTTCATTTTCTGTCAGACTCTTTTTGCACACTTTCTCCTTTTTTCTCCATCGGCTTTTTCCTGCATCTGATCAGCCCAATCTGTACCCGTCTGATAAATCAGATGATGTGTTTCGTTTGTTCTTCGCTTCCTGCCCACCCACCTCTTCCCTTTCATCTGTCCTTGGTGTGCATACAGTGTTTCCCACATACATGTCCTGTACTATGTGCAACACCTACACCGTCACGCACACCCACGCACTGTCAAACACACACGCTCATACACACACCGACCACAGTGCAGTGCACATCACAGTTGCTCTAGTTTTTTTGTTTGGCCCTGAAAAATGCTCAGACAAGACGATTTACCACAGCACCTTCTCACACACCCACACACACTCAAAACATTGATTAAATATGCTTTATGAGCTCCATTACTTCCTGAAAAGAACCATATTAACTTCTGGTTATTAGTGACAACAAATTTGTGTCTCGATTTGTCATTAAAGCACCTTGTTTTTATCTTTTAGCATTTCACTCCTCCTTCTGCTTCCCTTTCTTCTCCTCCCTCAACCCCTCCCTTCCTTTTATCGAGACAACATCACCTCGTTGCCTCAAGGCCACCTCTTCGTCCTCGCCTTTGGTTTCCATCAACTCTGAAATCCTGACGCAATTATCGGACACACAATCAACATTTTCTCTCTCCATCGTAGAACGAAGGCCAATGGGAAAACAATACACTCTCATCGCGTGTGCGTCTGTGTTTGTGCGTGAGTTCTGCATCTTTTAAAAACCCGACTGTTGTCTCTCTGTAGACCAACAGAAAACGTTCCCATGGCCACAAAGTGTGGGCATGGGTGTCTTTCCCTACTTTACAAAACAGGGCAAAACAAAGGTAGGAAATCAATTTGACGCATGGCCGAGCTCCTTTAGAGGAAACCTGTTGAAGAGGGAATTCCTCCCTCTCCCTTTTCTGGCTAAAAAATGACATTAACACATGAACACGGTGCCAAAACATATGAGCTTACACAGACTGAAGAAATCGCAGCAGACACACCTCTGGCAGTAATCTGCAACACGTTCACCTGGGACTCATTTTACTCCTTTTGTGCCGTCCTTTGACGGCAGAACATGGTCATTTTAACATCATTATTATAACTGCCTTAAAACGTAAGTCACAGTCGCTGACACGCTTGGCATTGACAAGTCTTGTGGGAAATCTGCTTTATAGCATGAAGCAGGAAGAGGGCGCAGGCTAATAAACTTTCAGAGATGCCAAAGACGAAAACAAAAAACTGAAAATGGGACAAGTAGGAATATTTATTATAGGATGTAGGTGGAAACTTGTTTTAGGTAACAAGAACCAACATATGATGCATTCTATGAGATGACACCATTTTGCAAACTTATTTTCCCAAGTCCTTTAGTGAGGTTTGTAAGACCACAGTCTGTTATCTCCAGTTATATTATATCATTGTAGCCAGTGTTGTAGAATTGGATTGACACAGCTTTTATGTCAATGTTTCTCAGGTATTCATACCCTGGATAAGCTAAACTCAGACATTCATATTTTGTGTTGGGCAATAATTCATTATTTAGTAATATGTTACAGTAACGGGCCTGTTTGCTGTCTTAACAGGATTTGGACAGAGGATTCGTAACAGCTTTGACGATGTACATTTGGTGAACAGACTAGACCAAGAAAAGTTAGCTTGGGCTTCACCAACAGAGGAATGTGCCTTTGGTGACTCCAAACTTGTCTGATATCAATCCATTCGCCAGAAGAAAATATGCGTTTACAGATATTTCATTTGTATGTTTTATACATGTCATGTCAACATTTTAAACGTGAGTAATATGAGCTGAATTTGCCATCCAGAGGTAGATGGGATGGTGCCTGGCGTAGTACTTGGGCGAGATGCCTGGCGAGCTGTAGACCACAGTAGCCCATTGTTCAAGACCAACAAGCAACAAAGAAATTGTTTTTTAGCGAGTCGTAGCTGCATTTTCCAGCGGCTTTTTAGCCACCAAACAAACCAATGGTTGTGGCTTTTAACGACCCGTTTTAACGACATCGCTGCATTTTCTGATGAAATAGTTTTTTTAATCGAGACATCGCTGGTAGATTTTTAGCCACCAAAACCAGGTGTTGTAAACCAAACATAATATTTGCTCAACTATAACCTAAAATATAACTACACATTACCCTCAACGCTGTTTAAGCATATATTTCCAATGTGTCCACTACATAATAAGGTACAAAAATAACACAGCTGTGTTTGCAGGAACGTACAATACCAACATCTATTCTCTTGACTAGGTGGCTAATAAACATGTTGCGTCTTATTTTATCGGTAAAATGTTTCTCAAGTTTCCATAACAGCTTTGATGAGCCTTGTCATAGATTTGTCAAATCTCTGAAACTCTCCTGCATTGATAAACAATTGTTTCAAAAGATTTTGCCACATTTGGTGTTTTTGATGACAGTGGTGGTGAGTGCTGTCCAACAGGTTGCTCCAAAATCTCTCCGTCAGCATTCAGATGGGTTAAGATCTGGTGATGGTGAAGGCCACGGCGAATGATTCACATCACTTTCATGCTCATCAAAGCACTCAGTGAGCCATCATGCCTTCTATGGAAATGTGCATTTGTTTTGACTCGCCTGCACATGTCAGACTACTGAATAGTTCAGTCTTGAACTCATATGTTGCAGATCTAAACCAAAGCATCAGAAGTCATTTCATCGCTAAATTGTACATGCAGTGTTAAAAAACACACACCAAGAATATCATTGATAAGAAGCATTTTGTGACAAGTAATAGTTATATTAATCAATGACTACTCTATAGAAACAATAAAGAAAGAATAAAACATGACTTAGAGTCGCTGCCTCTTGTTTTTTAACAATACACACTGTGTCTAACTGCTGCTGTGTTGTGTGTGTGCATGATATATGTTAGTGTGTCAATGTGCAGGAGGAGGAAGAGGGAAGTGGGGACAGCAAACTACTCTGAGTCTATGTGTGTCAGTGTATGTGTGTAAGCACGGTATTAGTGGTCTGTTGGACTTTTAAATGTGTGTTCATGTGTTCATATGTGTGCACACATATATATGAATAGCATATTAAGGCGGAGGTTGCTTCCTTCCCTCAGCAGATGAGTATCATATGAGGGAGGATTAGACTTCTGCTCCTGTGTGTGTGTGTGTGTGTGTGTGTGTGTGTGTGTGTGTGTGAGATCACAGCCATGTGTGCCGGGCTGCTTCATGCGGCTGTGGAGGCTCCAGCTGGTCTGGGCAGAGCCACGGGCACGGGTTGGAGAGGGGCGGAGGAGGAGGACGGGGTTTGAGTTTCATTTAGTCGACTATTTTTACGAACACTATTTTAATAAAGTGCATGTTAAAATGATGATAAATGCCGGCTGCAGAGGCCGAGGTTTGGAGGGGTGAGATGAGTCGGTGTTGGAGGGAAAAGTCATCACAGGACATTATTAATTACTGACATCACCACTTCAAATGCGGATGTTTATTCACCCTGAAAACACATGATGACGGAAATTACTATTTGCAAATATTTTTCTTGTCTGTTGAGTCAGTGGTCAGGTAAACCACTCAGCTGGTGACAAGCATGTCACTCAGATCATCAATCAACAAGCCAGTCAGATGAGACAGGTAGAGACTTAATCAGCAAGACCCATAAGCACACCATAGGTCTCAGAAAGGTTAGATGATATCACCTAAAATGTGCAACATATTAAACTGCAACATTTATCTCAAAAATTATTCATGTAATAAAGTAAATAATCATTTCTTCTGGTGCTGGCTTTGTTTGTATATATTTGCATGGACTGCAGCAATATTTTGACATTTTGGGAAATACCCTTGTCCACATTCTGGTGATGACGAGCTAGATGAGAACACTGACGTAGGTTAGGAAGTCACAGTGCCCTCTCAGCCCTCCTGAGGAGAAGACATTGGGAAATAAGTAAATGAAGTGTGAAGTCAGTAGATGAGTAGAAATGCACCACTCTAGTCATGTTCCCATTCAACAGTCGAGTGAATTTTATGTGGACTTTTGAAATGTTGCAAATAAGAAATGTGAGTTTCTATCAAGTGGTTTGGAGCGGATGAATAAGGCTACACAAAGCATGGTTTCATTGGAAGTTGGCTGTAATCCGTCAGTTAACATAGTAGAAGTTGCCTTGACCATTTAACACATCAAGGTCTTAGGAATTAGTTTCAACTGGGCCAGTCTTAGTTGTTCTTTAATGTGAGCTCGTATTGGCCGTGTTTGATGCTGTCTGGAGGCGAAGACAAATTAATGCAATAAATCTAATGCACAAGATGATGGCAACATTGGAACAGCTGATCAGTCATGCGAGTTAAACGTTCACTATGTCAGAACTTAAACCTGAAAAAGGCCCAGACACACCTAACCAACCTCAAAGAACTAGTGGCAACAAAGACTCCTTTTCGAACAAACCACACAAAGGCTACAGCTAACGGCCAACTGACATGTATGTTCTGCACCTGAGTGAGAGGAAAGTACTCTCCACACCTGCAGGTTGCGGTAGTCTGTATTCATCATTCAAAAAGGGAGACTGGAAGATCGACAGGATGGATTCAAGACGCTAGCTAGCCACTCAGCACATTAACAACACAACCCGATGTTGAAAGAACAAAGCATAATAACCGTACGCTAGCGAACAACAACACTAACAATTACGAGATGCTTCTGCTTATGGAAATAAAAAAGAATCTTACCTTACATAACAAGTTTCTGTTGATCTTACACCCTCTTGAGTTTAGTTTGTTTACTTTCCTCACTTCTGTTTCTCGTCTCGTGCACTGACTTAAAGTGCCAATTACAGTCATTTTATTCACCAAAGTGCTCTACTGTCTCAGACGTCAATTCAGCCGATGAAAAAGTCAAAAAGGACCAACAAGGGCAGAGTAGTGCTAATGGACACACCAGGACGAGTAGCCAACGGCCAATTGTCGGCTTGGTGTGTCAGGGCTTAAAGGCATTTCCATATCCCGTTTAGCACATCAACTCTTTTTCAACAAAAGGCATAAAAACACCTTAAGACTTTTTTGCACAATTTAAATCTATCTAATTTTGCCGTTTCATACAGACTCTCTCATGTGATACTTAAAAATGCGCATAAAAATACATTTATGGAAACACGGCTTATGTCTAACCTTACTGCTGATGCAGGAATAATCAAGAACAAGAAGTACCCACCAACTGAACAACACATGCAGACAAGCACATACAAGAATCAACCATCCTGTACCAGATCCTCACTAAAACAGACACAGTCACACATGTGAAGTTGGTTGCACTTGCTCTAGGAACACACACACATTTACACTTCCATCTCTCTGTAGGGGAGTGTAAACAGGTTGTAAATTTCCTTACAGGGACAGATGAAAGAGGGAGAGCACATGGCAAATTGTCATGTACGATCACATATGGTCGTCACACTGACTGTGTTTGCAAACAGTAGAAGCGCCAGCACATCATGTGTGGGTGAGACTGCAGGCTTATAAAACGTTAAAGTCGACGTGAGTGGAGGTAACTGACTAACACCTACATTTCAAATGTGCTGTTTTAGCAGATTGATATGTGCAGCGAAGTTTGAAGTGTCATGATGAAGTGAATTAAGTGTATGTTTCATAATCAGGAATATATTTTTAGCTTCTCTGCATCTCATGGTTTTAACATTTTCTTTACTTCCCCCAGTACAGCTTTGCATAATGCAAGTCATAGTTGTTTGCTGAATGTACAAGCTGAGATCAGACCCCACGACCAGTTACGTCTTGGACGTTTCACCCTATTTAAAGCTAAATCTGACGTCTGTCTCCATGCTGATCTTGACTGAGGTCCTTTTATAGGCTTAAGTCAGCACAGTGCACAGTTTGGCTGGGATTGTTTTATCTTAAAAATGTATTATATTCTCATTAATCAAATTATTTAGTGTTGAAGTAGATCTGATGATTCCACACAGAGCATTTTAGTTAAAATAGTTTAGCTCATCAAGGACAATTCTTGGTTAATTAAATGTAACTGAGATGTATTATTGTAATTCCCTTAGAAAAAAAAATCTGGTGTTACACATAATTAAGTTTCCTTTAACGGGGTGATTGTGTGTGTGCTGCTATTTGTGGAGCGTAAACCTCTACTAATCTAGAGAGGTAGTGTCTGCTTTGTGAAACTGTTCAACAGCCTGATTATTGACAGTAATGAAGAGGAAATGAAACGACACTTTAATTCCCATAGGTCACATGATTTGTAAAAAAAGAAAAAAAAAACTCTCTCTCACTCTAACAGAAACCAACAGAGAATAAATATCTCAATATCACCCTATTTACCACAACTGCAAACAGTAATCAGTAATTGGATTTCCCATTGACAGTGTTTCAAAGAAGAGAAATCCAGATGTGGGTTTCTAATGGCATAAGTACAGTTTCACAACTGGGTTAAATGAAGATGAATTTTATATTTTCTTATGCAAAATGGATGTGCTGTGTGTAATAAGGAAAAAACAGCAAATAGCGCTGCATGGATTTAGTCAAAGTGGATGCAGACAGGTGCTCACTGCATCTGTGCATTTGAAGACAGCTGTCTCAGTGTTTTGTTTTTACTCATTAATTCTCATTTCTACTGTAAATGTTCCTCATTCTGTACATCTGCAGGCACATACATGAAAAGCCTTTGTTTTATTAAACCAATTAAGACCCAATAAGGCTTTTTACAGGCAGGCTGGAAGGCTGATAGTGGCAGCTGTTATTCAACAGTGCACTTTGATACTCCTTGCTGTCCAGGGTCACGCCAGGCAGGAGATATTCAACGTGTTTGCAGGTTGTGGCCCACTGACCTACAAACTTTGTGATGTGGGTCTGTACGTGCACAAGTCATTTTCAAATGCCCAGCTTCATGTTTGTTTTTAGCTGCTGAACATCCAAATACTAAAAAAATGGGTTGTACAACAGAGGGGTGTACCACAAAGCAAGGTTAGTAGCTTAGCGAGGTATGCTGAGTCTAAAGCCAGAGTTTTCCATCCAACTAAGGTGTCTTTTTTTACCTGTCTAGAACGCCATGATAACTTATGCTGCAGACTTAGCTCCTCTGAGTAATGTTTCTCTGTATTCAAAGTCAATTTATGGGTGATTCAGATACGGGTTTTTAATTTTTTGTTCTTACTTTTACTGAGCTATTTAATATGTTTGCAGTGTTCTCTTGTCCATGCACCCATGGTGGCTATAAAATAAGCCTTCTTTAAAAACAGACTTATTAATTCACTATATTATTAATCAGGATGACGTTTACTTCCATGTGAAATGTGGTTTAATTCCTTCAAATCATACTATAACATCACCACTTTGTTTTTATGCTCGGTCCTGATTTGCTGAAGTTTGTTTTACACTCCTGGTATATTACAGCTGATAGAACATCGATCAGAAAATTTATCTGTGTTGGGCATTTATCACTTTGATTTGCACAAAATCTAAAGTGATTTCCACGTATTCTTCATTATGGGACAGTGTCAGTATGCATAAATGCAGATCTTCCATTCTTTCCATTCTCTATACTTATATTTTGAACTTCTTTTAACTTAAGTTGGACACGAAACTGTGACTGAAGACATCAAAAAAGTTGAGTTTCAATACAATGCTGCAGGAAATGCTGTCATGTTCAACAAACTTTCTGCATGACACAAATTTTGTGCAGGGATTACATTTCTGTCTCTTGCAAAGCTTAACCCCAGTTTATAAGATAGCCCCTATTGTCAGAGCAGTTATGAGTCCAAACTTCACTATCAGGAGTTTAGAAACGCCACTGAAAAGTTCTCCGGGTCTCATAAATTGGGAACTTGATCCAATCCAGAACCTTGGAGGTCTCAAAGTGATTGTTTTGCCATTGTTTTCATAATTTTAAATGATCACCAGACCATGTGCGCAGCATGAAGTAGTAGATAACTGTGGGTATTTTGATATCCCAGTGGTGTGTAAGAGAAGACAATGCTGTCATTGATTAACTACAAGCTGAGAACACACATCTGGGAGGCCTGGACAGCTTGCTCTGTAAACAGCGACACAGCAGAAACTCTGTATGGTTTCGCTCCACAGGCCAATGACTCACCTGGGTGCAACATCCCGCAACTCTCACATGCACTCCCTATGAAGATCTCACAGACAAACACTGGAGCCTAAACAAAGAGTCGAAACCTGTCCTCCGTCTTCCTCCATCTGTCTCTCACTTCTTCTCTTATGAAAGTTTCATTTAAAAAAATCCCTGTGACCTCTGTTTCTTTGTTTTAATGAGATACAGCGGAGGAGTTTTTTTCCAGGTAGCTCCCATTCTGCTATGAAGCAAAAAGATCCTCACATTTGTGAGTCTTGATGAGCATTCTTGAGTCTTGACAACAGCAAACATATATGAAGACAACCATTTACAAACTCTCGCACAACTCATACAGTATAATCCTAGTCTCATTCATCCAGTCATATGCTCAATACTTCCCAAACAGACAGCCCTTTCCAACAGGGAACTTGTTGTTCTCTCTAAAGCCAGGCTCCACTGAAAAAAAACAGTAATTTTACCTCACTGAACATAGGAGCTGCTGGTCTACCGCTGCCTCAATTGGCAGTTTGTTGGTGTCACTGTGTGTCTATAGTCTTTTGAAGGGTTAGTCCAGATGCACCAAAGTCACACAATAGCCATGTTTCCATCAGCCTGTTTAGATGCACATCTAGAAGTATTAAAAATTCACCCAGGTTTGCCAACGAGACATTACAGAAAATGAAAATGAAATATAGCTACTACAAAAGTGCTCAGACTTTCAGATTTATTTCCAAGGCTGATGGTGGCAAAAGTGAAAGGCAGATGGAAAGAAAAACATCCTCAAACATGTTCGACCTCTAGCATCCTCTTGGTGACAGGAAGCGTGGGAGGAATTATGGGAAATGTGGTCTTAATTTAGAGAAACACTAGCACTAACACCACATGATGTTACCAACCGTCTTAACCACCTCTTCTCTTATTTTTCCATCCCAACTGCAACTAAACATCACAATTAAGCTGATGTTCTCCTTGGAGATTATTTGTGTCTGTACAAATGTGTCTGAATTTATATTAAAAAAAGAAAAACACACATAATAATATCAATCAAACAAAGCCACACTTCCTTTGTCAACACCTGTCTTTTACTGCTCTACAGTTTCCCCCCGTCCCACCTTCCCTCTGCACCGGAAAGAAATAAGTGGATGAATAATTACAGGTATAAACACCTCGGGGCCATCTGAAGGGGTTTTTCCTCTTCTTCTGATATTCTTTTAAACATTTCCGCCTCTTGAAATAGTCCTCTGAACAGTTTCTCTTTAGGTGCCTTCACAGCCCCCTACTTCAAAGCCAACAGGCCGATGAGGACGCTCTTATGGTCATTTGTATTTTAATCTTCCCCCCACCCTTTTCCCCTCCCTCTATAATGCTCTCTTTACCTCTCTAGCCCTCACTCTTTACAGTCTGTTTATCTGTCTTCATCCACATCTATTTTGATCTCTTGCTCATATTTCTGGTCTCTCTTTGAAGCAGCGTGGGGCCTCAGTCTACCTGAGACTGTCTCCACACACAGTCACACACACACACACACACACACTTAATATTAATAATTCAATGATCTGTCATTGGCTTTCATGTCTTTTCTCACTGACACATGATTCTGGTTAAATCTATCAGAGGATTGGCTTTTCACTCCTGGAACAATTTTTCCATTAATCGATAAGTCAAAGTTAATAGGCTAAAATGTTGGTTATCTTTTAATGGTTTAATTTTTCAAGCAAAATGAGAGAACCGCTGTTGACATCTTCTCAAATGTGAATATCTGCAGCTGTTATTTGTATTTGACGCAGTGAACTGAATATCTAAACCTTGGTTTTTGACTGCTGGTCCAACAAATCGAGACATTTGAAGATGTTGTAATGTTCATTTTACCCTCATTTTATGATATTCTATTGACCAAACAAATTATTAAATAATCAACATAATGACTGAATCGATATTGAACATAATCTGTTGCCGCCAAGGTTGTAGCCATGGAATCAACATTACAGGAAACCAAATCTGCCAGGCCCCCCCAAAAAAATATTTTAATATATTATAATGTAAATCAAGTAAAGCTATACAGTACGGTAGCAATTTGTTAAGTTTATTTTAAATTCTGATGACATTTGCTAATGATTATTTCAGACTGCATGGTTACCTGTTGTAGCGCAGCAATTTTTATCAATATACAGTACAGGCCAAAAGTTTGGACACACCTTCTCATTCAATGCGTTTTCTTTATTTTCATGATTATTTACATTGTAGATTCTCACTGAAGGCATCAAAACTATGAATGAACACATGTGGAGTTATGTACTTAACAAAAAAAGGTGAAATAACTGAAAACATGTTTTATATTCTAGTTTCTTCAAAATAGCCACCCTTTGCTCTGATTACTGCTTTGCACACTCTTGGCATTCTCTCCATGAGCTTCAAGAGGTAGTCACCTGAAATGGTTTCCACTTCACAGGTGTGCCTTATCAGGGTTAAGTAGTGGAATTTCTTGCTTTATCAATGGGGTTGGGACCATCAGTTGTGTTGTGCAGAAGTCAGGTTAATACACAGCCGACAGCCCTATTGGACAACTGTTAAAATTCATATTATGGCAAGAACCAATCAGCTAACTAAAGAAAAACGAGTGGCCATCATTACTTTAAGAAATGAAGGTCAGTCAGTCCGGAAAATTGCAAAAACTTTAAATGTGTCCCCAAGTGGAGTCGCAAAAACCATCAAGCGCTACAACGAAACTGGCACACATGAGGACCGACCCAGAAAAGGAAGACCAAGAGTCACCTCTGCTTCTGAGGATAAGTTCATCCGAGTCACCAGCCTCAGAAATCGCAAGTTAACAGCAGCTAAGATCAGAGACCAGATGAATGCCACACAGAGTTCTAGCAGCAGACCCATCTCTAGAACAACTGTTAAGAGGAGACTGCACCAATCAGGCTTTCACGGTCAAATAGCTGCTAGGAAACCACTGCTAAGGAGAGGCAACAAGCAGAAGAGATTTGTTTGGGCCAAGAAACACAAGGAATGGACATTAGACCAGTGGAAATCTGTGCTTTGGTCTGATGAGTCCAAATTTGAGATCTTTGGTTCCAACCGCCGTGTCTTTGTGAGACGCAGAAAAGGTGAACGGATGGATTCCACATGCCTGGTTCCCACTGTGAAGCATGGAGGAGGAGGTGTGATGGTGTGGGGGTGTTTTGCTGGTGACACTGTTGGGGATTTATTCAAAATTGAAGGCACACTGAACCAGCATGGCTACCACAGCATCCTGCAGCGGCATGCCATCCCATCCGGTTTGCGTTTAGTTGGACGATCATTTATTTTTCAACAGGACAATGACCCCAAACACACCTCCAGGCTGTGTAAGGGCTATTTGACCAAGAAGGAAAGTGATGGAGTGCTGCGGCAGATGACCTGGCCTCCACAGTCACCGGACCTGAACCCAATCGAGATGGTTTGGGGTGAGCTGGACCGCAGAGTGAAGGCAAAGGGGCCAACAAGTGCTAAACACCTCTGGGAACTCCTTCAAGACTGTTGGAAAACCATTTCAGGTGACTACCTCTTGAAGCTCATGGAGAGAATGCCAAGAGTGTGCAAAGCAGTAATCAGAGCAAAGGGTGGCTATTTTGAAGAAACTAGAATATAAAACATGTTTTCAGTTATTTCACCTTTTTTTGTTAAGTACATAACTCCACGTGTTCATTCATAGTTTTGATGCCTTCAGTGAGAATCTACAATGTAAATAGTCATGAAAATAAAGAAAACGCATTGAATGAGAAGGTGTGTCCAAACTTTTGGCCTGTACTGTATTTGGGGCGGACATTTTATCCATGACCTCCCTCACACACACCCCATACCCCACATGCCCACACACACACTGAAACAACTTGCTCCTTCAAAGTATAAATAAATCCTACTTCTCTTAAATAATCTACCACTGTCCAAAATAATTCAAACCCATCATTATGTTACACCATTTCTTACTTCATTGGAAAATCTTCAAGGTTTAAAAAGCCTGTTGTGGTCTAATATCTTTATCTATTAATGAACGCAAAAGGAGACTATAAAATGTTATATGTGGTGTGGACTGGAAGACTCAAATCTCAACACAAAAACAAAGGATGTTTTGCATGTTTGGCTGAGAGCAATCATGGAGATTTGCTGTCCAATCATCAACCTCATTTCACTCAATAATCTGAGACTTTATACAACCATAATCTTGCACTTACATACATTGCAACAATGACAAGTTAAGACTTGGCCGGTTCCTCTATCCCATGACACCCCTGCACATTGGAAACATTCAACTATAATAGCTTGTTAAGCTTGTTTTTACACCAGGAAAGTAACACAGATGTTGCTGAAGTCTATATATATATATATCACGGCATACGTATAAAAAAGCAAATAGTCCTTAAAAAGACATTTGAAGACGAACGATTTCCATGTGACCTGAGCGCTTGCTGCCTTCTAGTGAAAGCTGCTTTTCTTTTAGGCCTCTTAAATCTGAGCGGCGGGGTCCTTATCGTAGCCAGTCAGAGGCAGGGAGGCCCCCGCGCCGCTCATCCCAGCCCCTGGGTCTGTATGAAGGGGGGATTAGGGAGGCCTCAGCCTGTGTTGCTGCCATTGTTTACCAAGGGACTAGGGGCTGGCTGAACAACCCCCCTGTCAGCACCGCAATACAATAGGAAACAAGGAAGTGGCAAGATCCTAGAGACTTGCACATACACATGCCGTTCCCTTGATCTTGGAGGATCGACTTTGTATTATTTGGGAGATACAGGGAGGAGGAAAAGAGGATGGGGAGGGGAGCTTGTTAGCAACAGCAGCTGATTTCTGAATGGATACTCAGAAGAGGAAGAGGCGTATGAAAAACTTTACAGGCAAAAAGACATGAAACTTGACATTCCCCTCAAATGATGATTCAAAAAAGCAAACAAGATGTTACTTGAAGTTCGTAAATATAATTACACTGTTGTTTCCTTGCATGATTTGGAAATTCTGGTTTGGTTTAAAGACAGCAATGAAGGGACATTCTGAAAGCTGAGATATTTAAAAATTTCTAAAACACGCTGAGCCGAGCCTTCAGTCTTAGAAATGACGGAGTTTCACCCCTACCTTTCCCAAACATGTTAACTGTCTCTCAGCAGCCTTCCTGTCAATTTTCAATTTTAGTCTGAGACATGAAATGTCAAATGAGTAGGAAATTCCCCAAAACAAGACGACGACGCTGCGCACTGTGCTGTTAAATACCCGCTTGTAAATTCCAGTGACTACATTTACAAAATGTCAAACAGCACTTAAAACAAACAATATATAGTTTTCCAAAAGTTACTGGTTAATGCGGTAAGCTCTTATAATCCAGTCAGTGTCCAGGTACAGTGAGCGAGAAAGTGTTTGAGAGGCGTGCTGTCGGCAGAGCTTGTTGACGTCTTCATGTGACCACAGCTTCCACATCACAGGGAGTTTCACAGCCTCTCCGACAGTGTAGAAAGCTGCGTACAGATGAATATCAGATGCTGGGCTTAATTGCTTTTCAATTTTTAGACAATGATCCGCAAGCAGCTGACCATCACTCAGCTCGACAACCAACTGTTATTATTCCACTGAGAGCTTCATCACTGCTCATCACATAAAGACGTTTAAATCGTCTATTTCAGACTCTCAGTCAAAAACTGTTTTCATTAAAAAAGGTAAAAGCTGCTTTAAATGCAAACTTCAACCCAAAACAAGTTGTGTTTCTTTCACACTTACCTGTGGACAGACACGCTGAGCTTACAAAAAGATGGTCAGTAATGGTTACTGATTACAATCTAGTCTAAATACTCAAAATATAACCACCTATCAACTCTTATGGGTGACTTACTGGCCACTTAGGAAACATGAACAGCCTGTTTTTGTTGAGGTGGACTGGCCACCCACTACTTCCCATCAAGCACCCACCACCCAACCACACAATGTGACTTCTTCTGCTACTTTATTTCTGCTCTTACTTTGTGTAGAAATAGAGGATCCTGGATGGTTGCTGATCAATCGTCATGAGTACTGCTATCAGAGCTAATGTCCACCACATCACATTAAAAGCCTTCCACCAGCATAACATTGATAGGCTTTTATTGTGAAGCAGCTACAGGAAGTGCAGCTTGAGTTGTGGAAGCTAACTACCAATGTTTAACTCTATGTGATTAATAGTCCTTAAAGATTTTGACATTTTTCTGTAGAATAATTAGTTTGAAATATTGCAAGAGATTGGATAATTAAGTGCAGGAGACAGGAACTGACAAAAAACATATTGCTTTATCAAGTTTGGTCTGTTAGGGCCCCGACACACCAAGCTAACAGTCGGCTATTGGTCAACGTCGGGCCATCAGTGAGCGTCTGTTGGTGTCCTTCACAACTGGCACTAGTCAGCCATTGTCAGCTTTAATTTGGCCAATTCAGCATGTTGGATCGGAGTCAGAGATGGCGGAGCCTGTCAATGAATAAAGTCTGATTGGCAGTTCAGTTCAGCACACGAGACGACAAACAGAAGTGAGGAAAGCAAACAAACAACTAAATACCAGAGGGCGTGACATCCAAACAAATGTCTTATATTTGGTAAGATGATTTTTGTACCCACTGAACTCTTTAACAGAAATGGTTAGCAGTTGTTTGTGCTGTTCTTTGGTGGTGTGTAGTAACTATTGTTTGGTCTTTCCACATCAGGTTATGTTGTTAATGTGCTAAGCTGCTAAACAGCACCTTGAATCCGACCTGTCTGTCTTCCTGTTTCCACCTGCCACCTGCTGGCTCGCAGAACATACATGCTAGTTGGTCATTGGCTGTAGTCTTTGTGGTGTGTTCAGAGCAGCTTTTTGGCTGCGACACAGGGGGTGTAACACAACAGGCTTTGTCACCACTGGTTCTCTGATGTTGGTTTGGTGTGTCTGGGCCTTTCACACAAACACATCAGTGCCCCCTCCATCACGGCTAATAACCAGCACCGCCCACTAATATCAGACATTTTAGGGGAAGCACTGCTCTTACTCATCTATGTAAGTGCAATGATCTTTATTTAAAGGCATGGTTTTAAGATTAATAGCAAGTGGCTATTTATGCAAACAAACCACATCACAGCAACAACTCATAACCAAACTTCTGTGTGAGGCATGATTGTTAGACTCTGTTGTCCCAGCTTTCCTTTGCCAGCTCTTCACTGCTTCTCTCTATTCCTTCATCCATTTACTCATTCTCTGTCCATTTACTATTAAAAGATTCATTTAAAACCATAATCAAGCACTGAAAACATCACATTACATTCACTCAGCTACACAGCAGTGCTCCCGGAGTAGGCAGAGAGTCAGCAAGCTGCTCAAAAGCACTTCAGCAGAGTGGATTCTTCCCGACAATCACGTCCTCCAGGTTAAGTGCAATGTTCTAGTATTCATCATGACACTCTTTAACTCAAAATTTCAATTGTTTCTCTGTCGTCTGCCTTTTTGTAAGCACCATGAAGTCATCTCACGGAGTCAAAAACGAAGACAGACAGTTGAGTTGGAGCAAACAGATGCTGAGAACCAGTTAGCATGATGAAGGCGGCATAAACAAGCAAAGAGATGGATAGGTGGAAAAGGCAAACAGAAAAGTGAGTTAGGAGAAAGATGGGTGGATGCTGAAGAGAGGAAAATACTTAGTTTTTATTGACAATCTCCCCTCCGCCAGGGTTTGACTCCTCAAGACGACAAAAGGCTGATGATCCCTTCAAAAACACTGTCTGCTGGTAATCCACAGCATTATACACACAGCCAGAGAAGGTCTAACACACACACGCCGCATCCGCAAACTCCGGCTACACACACACATAGCATACAGCAAACATTAGCACACAAAACACACCATGAACCCTGGATACAAACACGAGCCTACGGCAACAAACTTGAGGAGGAAACATGCAGATGAAGACGCACACGCAGAAAACATGCCAAAACATTAGATACATGCAAATTATTTAGTGTAATGAACTTTAACAGCAAACACACACACACACACACACACAGTGCACTGTCTTACACGCTCCAGATAAGGCTTTATCCAACAACAACAAGCTGAGGGAGTTTAGTCATATCTCTGAATCCCACAAATCTCCTTCTTTGGCCACTTCCTCTGAAAGGACAGCTGATATCTACATTAATGTAACAACAGTGAAATGTCCCATGAAATGCTGTAATAGGAGTATTATCGCTGAATGGGATAAGGAGGGAATACACTTCGCAGCAGCGGAGATTAGAAGCTTTTTTACATGAGATGTTAACATTAATACCAGAATAATAAGGAGTGTGATTTATCCATCCTTTTTGTCTGTTTCAAACAATATGGTTTGGGTGAACATGGAAAATAATATGTTAATCTTTTCAGAACAAAACAGCCCTGGGAATTTTTTTTTTTGCTCCTGTTCTGCGAAACGCAATGTGACCCCCGACGGTCGAGACAAACGTTTGACGTCCTTGATTCTTATTCACGAGGCGTGAATAGGCAAATATAAAATAATCTGAAAGAAACACGGAATTATTAGATTAGTCTTGTACAATCAGAGATAAACCCACACGGTGCACCCAGGGGAGGGAAGGGGAAGATACAGACAGAAAAATATTACAAATAATGTCTGTCTTTCAGTCATTGTGCTGATGCTCTCACAATGAGTTCAACCGTTAAAAGCAGTTTACAGGAACACACAAAGGTTTTGAGAAATTGTTGTTGTTTGTTCAGTGTGGCTGGTAAATGCTGACAACATTCAGCCTCCCACTGATTTGTAGAAGATTACTGTCACTGCCTCCCAACAAACTGGTAACAAAAATTATTTACAATTTTGGACTATTAAGGATGAATTTTCTTTGTTTTCAAAGGAAGTGGTAGCATCAGAATTAGGGCTGTAACTATTTTTATTATCAATTCATCTACAGGTTATTTTCTTGAACAATAAAAACAACCACTTAAAAAATTATCAAAGCCTACAGTAACACCTTTAGGTGCCTCGCTTTGTCCAACCAACGGTCCAACACACAATATTTAATTTACAATGACACGAGACAAAGAAAAACAGCAAATCTTCACACTTGAGAAGCTGGAACCAACTAATGTTTGTTAGTTTTTTTCTTTAAAAATCACTTATACAAACAATTTACAGACTAATTATTTCAGCTGCAAACAGAATAAAAATATCTCAGCGGTGCAGGAACACATGATTGCGCAGCTGCGATAGCTTCAAAGATAACCCAGACACAACTGACCAAATTGAATTCATATTTATTTTTTCACATTTATAATCCTTTAGGACATGTAGTAAAATATCAGCTAAAAGAGTTGGATTCGATTTTCTTATCACTGCCGAAGAAGGCCCGATAAAACTTACTATTAATGTTGAAACAATCCGTCGATTGATGGATTGACAGAAAAACCAACAATGCTGATAAAACTGCTCCACTCTTCTTGATTCTAAGTGCCCTTTAACATCATTGTTACATTGATTATCTTTGGGTTTGTACTACTCGTCAGGTGAAAAAAGAAAAAGAAAAAAGAAAGCAATCTGAAGGCGTGACTTTGGCTCTGGGAAATCATCACTATTATCTGACATTTAACAGTCTAAATGACTTCTCAAAAACATCATCGACAGGCTACTTCCCTTCCAAGAACTGCCAACACCAGAAGAAACTAGCATAAAGAGTGAAACTCTCAAAGTCATAATGCCAAGACAGAAGGACAGCAGTCCTACATGGACACACACAGAGAGACATAACATGCGTTACTTTGTCCCACAGTAACACCACAACGCTAGGAAAACACCAAACAGCCCTTTTTTCTCCCAGTATCCCAGACCTATAGTTTCCGATCCATCACTTCCATCCATAATCATCAACCCCCTCTCCCCAGCCCCTCTAAACCACTATGCTCAGCCCTTTCAAGTGGCAGGTAGACGGGGCCTGATACGCCGCTACCGCCTCACAACCAGCGGGCTAATTACAAGGGAAGCAGCAACAAGTGAGCATTGTGTGGAGTCTCGAAGACACACGGGGAAAGAAAGTGCTCTTTATCTTGCCACCACCAAACCCCCCCACCACCACCCCCAACCCCACCCCATCCCACCCTCAACAAAAACAATCTCTGAGAGGCTTTGCGGTTGGCACTCCAGGGGTTGGAGAAAGAGAAGAGAAGAGAAGATCGCGAGACGAAAGGTGAAAGAAGTGGAGACACATTGATGAGGGACACATACCATCACACTTGCTCACCGTGTTCGTCTAACACGATGCCGGATGTGCCGTGTTATGCAACGAGGAGTAAAACGATGTTTAAGGAAATACGAATACGCTCTATTGTACTAGTTCATTCAAGTTGTGTTCTCTGTCACAGCATCAGGCTGTGATTAACAGACTTAGGGAGAATTTGATTTCCTACGAGATGCTGTTGTGTGTACATGTGGCTGCCTCACAAACTAATGTACCTTTTACAAGTAAAATTGAGACCCAAATAAGTAAAACTACTACTGGCAAGGATTTTCTTTCCAAGAAACAAAAAGTCTGTAAAAAGACCAAGTTCAAATCTAGCAGCTTCAAGTCAAAGACAAATAAATAATTCAAGAATAAAAGTAGTTTAAAGTCAAAGCGACAGCATAAATGGGGTTCCCAACATTTACTTTGAAGCTCCATTTGATGACATTTTATTTAACTTCATGCTGTACAACTATGATGAAGCAAAGGAGCTACTTTCACAGATGCCATGATGTTAAAATGAAAGTTTATTTCCCCATAGAGAAGAGCTTAAAAATATTTTTTTTGTTTCAAAATGTGGAGAGATTGAGGTATTTTTAGAAGAATTATATTACTAGGGCAGTCTATAAATGAAAGAACAACAGTCATCTTTTTTTGACCCTTGAGTGACCCATTTATTATCTCCCATGACCAACAGCTGCATCTTGATCCACACGTTGAAGAAAACGGTTGGCAAAACACTCCATGAAGTAGATTTTGTGATACAGCAGATTCCTAATTCACTTTGCCTCGTGTCAGATCAGCCTACGGTGCGTGTGATCTCATGCAAACATGCATCTCTGCTGTTTAGCAACGTCTTGTCTGCAAGAGCAGGGGGTTAATTCAGGCAACAGGATTACACAGCACGTGAAAAATGAATTAGGCACAACCGCTCATGTTTGGTGTAATTAGTCAGCCTATCCATGGATATTGGTTCTTATGGGTGACTTGAAGGGATTTTATGATTAATTTTTTAGGGCTGTCTGGCTGGATGAGTGATATTGCATACTTGAAATCCTTCCACGAGTCTTTCTGATGTTTGTTTTAGCGGTTTAACACTCAGAAAAACCATTAAGGCAGCAACAAACCTCTTGTCATTCACGCGCAACACAAACAGATGGGAAACGTCATGCGAAACACTTCGCGATGACGACATCAATCAGGTTCCAACTTCAGCAAAGGCGTAAACAAAAACAGGCTCTTTTTCTGCTTTCTCTCATGAGGCGGCGGCGCTCTTCAGGGAGAGCATGTTTTAAGTAGCGCTTTATTTCATAAGGCAGTTAGGCGGGAAACAGCTCAGTTCAAAGGCAAACCAGACCACATAAGTTTGTGACTGATTTGCAGTGCTGTGACTGTGATCTGATGGCGCCTCTTTTATAAGCCAAATTGACCTATGCTGTATTAAACTAAAGGCACGTTCAAGCACTGGAATCAATCAACTGTTTCTGCTTTGCAATTCGGTAAAGGAGGTGTTTCTTGAGCTTAACTGACAGAGGTGTGCGTCATGTAATCACTAAGTCACATAAAGAAGCATTAAACAACTAAAAACAACCATTATTAGTATCTTAAAAAATATTTAAAAAATTACATACAGTCCCTGTTTGCAGCCAGGTAACTGAGATTAGCCTATTTATAATTTATAAATTCATAAAAAATCTGTATAAGGAGATTAAAAATATTTTTTATGAGAAGTACAAGGCCGATCACATCTTACAGGGAAATACACCACTTATTTTTAGGCTGATGGGATTTAAAGTTTACGAGACGAGATGTACAACAAATTCAATGCAAATTATGCAGAAGTGCCAAGAAAAAATATTTATACCATTATCTAAAGACCAGGAAAATCACCACCATTTTCTTGTCCCACATGTCCATGCCGGCTCTACTTGGTACTATTGTAATCTGGCTACTGAAAATAGCCAGTGGCCACCAGATTCAAACCTAATCCATCCCTGAGTGTATGTTTCTACCTTCTTATTTCTGCAGCAGGGGTGAACTTGAACTGAAGAACATCATAACCATTATTAAATATTATTAAAGAGTTACTCCCTGAAGCACCAAACCATGTCTTCAGTGTTTGAACTTGATACCAAAGAATAAACATAGTAGCTGAAGTGCACACACTTGCAGTGGAGTCCAAAGTGGGACGCCCTCAGCTACTGACAGGAGAAACCAAGAGAGGAACAACAGTGACCACTGCACTGCAGCCAGCAGGAGAATCAAAAGAGAGGTGGACTTACAGATGGAGAAACAGAGCTGTTGGGGAGGTAGGGGTCAGGCAGCATAAGGAACGGGTACCCCGCATATGACGGCGTCTTGTACATGCCTCCATCTTGCTGCTTCGACACTGAGGTCGCACATGGAGAACAAACAAGAGTTAGAAACTCAATAAAATCAAAACTGTTTTAATGGAAGCATTTATAATAGTTTATAAAAGCTACTTTAAGCAAAATATTTTGGTTTGGTCTCTAAGAGGGCAGGTATCAGCATGCTATTATTTAAAACTTGATTTATATTAATATAAAAGCTGCTTAAATAAAACAATGTACACACCCTAAGAGGACTAAATAATCTAATACTTACTCCCACAGTGCTGCTTTCAGATATGCAGTGCCTCAAAACAAAAATAAAACCCTAAAATCCAAATCAAACGTGCACACAAAGCTGGTCAACTTTACAAGTGTTGTAGTTACTACATGTTGTGTCCCTGTGTGAGCACAGACTACAACACTTGAGACAAAAGCGTTACAAGCGTCACCTAGCCTGAGAGGCGTGAACTCCTGTAGCCTATGTGTTAATTTATCTCTCACCACCACCCATATTAAGCATCACAGGCCTCTCTGTAGGTCAGTTGTAACTAGGTTATACCTGGTCTGTATAAAACACAGAGACGTAGACTAAACTTTTTTTTACAGTTCCAGACTAATCCCTTGTCATCTAAGGTGCCAAAACTTCTAACGTGGCCTTAACCAAGGTGACAGAAAATGAAATAATCCAATCACGCAAGCAGAAACATTCAGAGCTGTAAAATCCTTTTTCTGCGGCTTTCACTTTTTCCAAACAGACGCACACGAAACCGCAAATCCACATTTGATGGAGATTGTGCACAAAGGAATACAACATGGGGACATTTTTCCTTTTAGGAACGGTTGGAGTGAGTTGCACAACTTGAGTACAGCCTACAGTGACGCCTGTAATTAAAACGGCCGTGTATACATTCTCTAAATGTGCCCTCTCGTAGGGAGGGAAAGTGAAATTGCTCTGTTCTTTTTGGGTGGTAGGAAAAAGAATAAACCTCTCAAGGACCCTGGTTGACCCCACTTTTGGCAAAGTCTGGCAAAAGCTACATTGCAAGAAATGTCAAGGGTTGACTGTAAAAGAGGCTAAAAATACATTAAGATAAAAGAAGCACAGGGCAGATCTACTCAACATGTCTGATACAAGCTGACAAAAGAGTGATATGATGTCATCCTGATGACTGTATTTAAAGCAAAGAAACTTCCAGAGTCCATATTTTACTTGGTAACTTATTAAAAATGACATTTAAAGAGGTTAAACTCTGCTTTAATGTCATGTTTAGCAGAAACAGAGGAAACCACCACCAGAGTGTCAGATTTGTGAGATAAACTGGAGAGCTGTACATACAGTGGACATCTTTTGCAGTGTACACCTGAACACAACTCTTTGAAGTTGGTATTAAAGCTGCAACACGTGTCCTCGTGACCAAAATACTCCCCACTTTGACACAGTGTTTTTTATGATTAAGGAGGAGGAAGTTGAGCAGTTTTCTGAGATAGTAGTGGTCACACACACCGCATGAATGTGTGTTTTCTTCTTACCTCCGTCGAGATGCTCCCGGTGTTTATCTGGGAAGCCCCTCTGCTCGCCCTGCTGTCCCCGTCTGACCGCCTGCAAGGGACCGACAACAAACACGGGGTCACACACTCCCAAAAAAGTTATAAAAAGGCGAGGAAAAATGACCAAACAACTGTTGTAGGGTGTCAAACATTTAAAGCAACCTTAAACTTTAAGGTGTGTTTTTCTTCTACTGTTGTTGCCCCTATAATAAACTTCTAACAGCCAGGGAATTTTACCCCCGTAACCCCTGAAGGCACCTCGTAGCTTTCTTTGGTTTCATTCAGCAGCTTGTCAGCAAGCGTGTAAAAATAAAACAAGCTTTCTCACACACTCTTTCCGTGTTGTATCCACTCACACACACCCCGTGCCACCTACCGCTGCGTTCGGACTTTGATTTATTTCCGACTCGTTCACCAGGGAGGACTTGAGGTCGGCCAGGTCTCTCTCCGTGAACGCGTTTTCTTGGATTTTCTCCTCTTGCTCTCCTTCGTCTTTGAACGCTATCATCTCATCATTCGCTCCCAGGTCGTCCCCGCCGCCGCTGCTGAGCTGAGGCATGTCTACTTCTCCCACCTCCCTTTGCGATGTTACACACTTAGAAATAACAACTAAAAAAAAAGTATAAATAAATGAAGAATTAAGGGATCTCTGTGTGATATCTCCTCTGTGTGGGGCGCCTCCAAAAGTGTACAAACCCCGACCACATACAGGAAAAAAAGTTGAGATGTGTCGTCCCCCGGCTGGCTGCTTGGTAGAGGACTAATGTTTCCCTACAACAGCAAACAGCTCATTTGAGCCCAAGACAAGGCGAGGAGTCCCGACATCAAAGGGCGCCGACCGGATGATTGACAGGTCCGATGACTTGTTGGGGGGTTGTAACGATTGTTTCGGCGAGAGGGCTGAGCTTCTTAAAGAGACATCACCTCCCTGAGCACAGCTCAACACGGTATTATTCATGACTTCCAGGGGCGTGTTCACACCATCCACGGTCCCCTGGCTGCACGCGGCTGCTGCCTTTGGCCACCAGAAACTTCACTAAAGTTAAACAAATATTCCCAGAAGGCAGCGGTGCCGATAGAGAGGCTGCAGGTGAAGTGTTCATCCTGATAGTATTGTATTGCGTTCAAGGACTGCTCATTGTAACATGGCTTCAGGAAATAGTTTTTTTCTTGCTCAGTTCCAGTAATGGAAAGTAACTAAGTACATTTTCTAATGTACTGTACTTAAGAACACATTTTAAAGTACTTGTACTTGAGTATTTAAATGCAATGCCACTTTACACTGCTACTTCACTATGTTTATTTGACAGTAACTTTACAAGATATATTTTTAACAATAAATTCTATAAAATACAAAACCCAACAGTAAGTAACAACAACAATAAAAATACTGTGTACACATTAATGCATTGGCAATAATCTCGAATTATAATATGCTGTATTGTAGTCAGTGTTGGGGAGTAACTTAGATGTAACTAGTTTTATGCAATTAAATTGCAAATAAATCTAATTGTAATGGGTTCCAGTTGCTTAGAAAAATATGTAATTAATTTGCAGTTACTAATCAAAATATTGGTGATTACAAATGGGTTACATTTGAATATATTCTTTTTTAAAAAAATAAATAAATAAAAATATGTGTGGAATAATCTTTTCCTCTTCTTCTGGCATACCCTATTTTTGGACATTTTTTTTTAGCTTTATCACCCAGTTTAAAACATTTGTTAGAAAATTAATCATAAAGTAATCCAAATTAATAAGTTACATTACTTTGATGAAGTATTTAAAATAGCTACATTATGGTAACTAGCAATCTGTAACCAATTACACTTCAAAAGCAACATTCCCAACACTGATACTATGATAAAATAATATGATATAAAACTCACAAGGGCCACCTTTCTGCTCTCAACTTTTGATACTTAACTTAAAGCATATTGTGCTCATATAATACTAATAGTATATTATAAGAGTATCATATTATAATAGTATTTTTACAGAGTTATATTGCTGAGTACATCATCTACCAATTATTTCTCATTTCCTGTATATTTTCCTTCAGTTTTACTCAGATAAAACTTCCTGTTTACAATATTGAAATGATAATCACTACCTCGTTACTTTGGAGCTCAGCCATAATCCCAAAGCAAAGTTTGCACAGAATCTGCCCTTTTTTTTTTTTGTCATCAACCAGTTTAAAATCAAATTATCTCCAAATGACGATGATCCACTTTGAGGAGCTGAACTGATTTTAACATACAAATGTGGGGAAGGAGGAATTTCCCCTCAGATATGGAGCCAGTTCATTATTGTCCATGTTGCTCTTTGCTGTGGTTTCCCTGCATGCCTCTCCATCTGAAAGTGGTCACATGAGTGCACATTCTCCAGAATCTAAAGTATCACTTAAAGATGAATAATTATTGATCGAGGAAAGATGGAATTGACAAATAATAGTTTCCTTTGTATCAGATACACTCAAATTAAACACATCCTCAGTTTGCAAGGTCCATCTGGGGACTATTATTGCAAACTTAACACTGCTGCATGCAGCATTGGTCCATACTTGTTCCTATACAAATAAACATTAAATTAATAAATAATAATAAAACTTGTTTTAACCTTTACAGCCTACATTTGAGTGCTTCTATTTTGTACACATACCTTAAGAAATATAAACATTACAAACATGCAATGTAGTGTGGTGACCTGTGTCCACTTATAAACTGCAAATCAATGCAATGTGCATTAGTGTCTATACTTGCGTCAAATCTTTTCAGCTGTTAACAGCATGCAACATTTTGGTACCCTATAAAAGTGACGTATATTAACACACAACACAAAACACACACAAGCAAACTTGACTTCACTTTGTGTGTTTTGTTTTGCCTAAGAGAGGGCTGTGTGTGTCAGCTGTGATGGAGACAGTGCATCCTATCAGCTGCCTCTCGTGCGTGAAATCCTGCCCTGCCTTTCTTGTGATTGGCTCACGTTAAACACGCGTCTTGTCATGAGCACTGGATTTAAAGGTCGACCTTTTCTCATTAACGAAGATACTCTCAGAGATTCCTAACTGCCATGCAGCTCTTTAAAGAACCCAAACTGGTATCAGATGTTGCTGTTTTTTGGGGGGGGTGTTATCATCATCAAGTGAATAACTTGGTAATTATGCACTGTGAGTTTTACTCCTATCCCAGCTGTCCTTTTGTGGCGGCTGTTGTCACACTGTTCAGTTGGTTAGTTTTCTCCTTTTGGAACAAAAACCCTCCTCATTTGCATGGACAGAAAAGTGGCAGCTCAGGCAAGAAACTGCAAAATGTAGGACATTCTGTGAAAAACATCAGAAGGCACGGCATGCTCATCAATAACAGATGCACTGCATGTTTTTGACTGGTCCTTACATCCCCCAGATTTTGTAACAGTCTCCAAAACAGAAAAAAAGTGTTAGCTGTTGCAACTACTTGATTTGAGGAGGGGAAGAAGAAGAAAAAAACATAGTTCAAAGATGTAGACTTGAAGTTCTGATGTCTTATCAAACTCGTAACTTGCCTTCCCCTATTTTCCTCCCCGATGCCGATGCATTTTTAATGCTGATACAGTAGCATAGCTGGTCTTCAGAGTTTTTAATTGAGAAATATTTATACACTCCCATGCTGTGACTTAATACTTGACTTAATCTGAGTCGGTTGCCTTGAATGAAAATGATGATCCACAGCTGGGAAACAGAATTAAATACAAACAGAAAATGGGCCCGGTATTTGCATAAAACTGCATATTTATACAATATCGTCGATGCATATTAATACAAAGATTAAAATGAGCGGTTTTAATGTATGCAAATCTAAATTATAAATGAGTTGTTTAAACTCCTTGTTTATTCGCCTTGATTAAATATAGACAGCTGTTTTTCCAGAGAGACAGCACCTCTCCTGCGCGGGCCACGCTGCCTCGTGAGCTCGCCGCGCTCTGATCTTAACAGTTTCCCATGAATATCAGTGCTGATAGTTACGCACATTAATCACATGAGTTCACAGGTTCACCTAAGGCTATAGGCTATAGTCAGCCTGTCTGTCTCTCTCACAGACAGATAGACAAAACAGAAATCCAGAAATGAACACACTCTCTGTACACACACTGTCTCTTTTGAAATACTTTGAGGCGCTCTGACCTACAAACACTTTCTCTTTCTTTATATCTGTCTCTCCCTCCACACACACACACACACACACACACACACACACATACACACACACTCTCCCTCTTTGTTTTGCTACGAGCGGTTTGATTATTCTTGTCAGATCAGAGTTGTATTTTAAGTTCACACCACCCTGCCTTATCAGTCCAGAGTTTTTGTGACTCACACACACCCCGAGCATCCTTTCTCATTATCTTTTATCTCAAACTCCTAATGACTGTCGTGACATCACACATCATCTGTTGACAGGAAAAGCCAAATAAGGAAGCATGAGCAGATAGAAGAGATAAGCAGCCCACATAGAAAACAAAAAGGATGCAGTGCTGCTGTGACCCCAGAGGGCGAGCTTTTCACATACAGACACAGATACAAAGTGCTATATCTGAACAAGACAAAGGCTATGGTTGTTCTGATAAAGGAAGTGTGTTTGATGCAAAGATGTTTATGTTTTTATCTATCTTAAGCTTTTTCAATTCAAATTCAAAACACTTTATTTGTTACCAGGGGGCAGTTTGCAGAGGCATGAGTAGATAATACAGGAACATCTTTTATAAAATATGTAAAAATGCAATGAAAGCTCCACATTATGACACGTAATATTATAATACGTAAATGCAAAAATAAGTCAGATAATAATGATAATGATATGACAGTGAAAATATCAGTGGTGCAATAAAAGTTTAATACAGTATACGCAGCAGTGATGGGACTCAAGTCTTTGCACAAAAGTCCCAAGTCAAGACTGACAAATCCGAAGTCATAAACTTTGAGTTTTGAATCCCAAACCCGTCATAATGCGCTCTTCATCAAATGTCATGCCATTTTAACAACAGAGTGATAACATATTCATTTTACAAAAATCATTAATGTTTTTTCAATTTGTACTTTTTTTGTTAAAACAAGTTTGATTTAAGTTGTTGTGTCTTTGTCTCTAATTTTTTTGACCTGCATGTTTGTGTACTGCAGTTCATTATTTGTTGACTACCATATAGTTTTTGCATGTGAACAAAATTATCTTTGGTATCATTTTTTCTAACTCCCGCTTAGTAACGTTATGTTAGTTCATCATGGTTCTCTCCAACTTGATCAGGTGCTGTCCACTTGGGGAATTAAGTGTTGACTTGCTGGGAATGAATGGCGTTAAATGTTGATGTATTCAGGAAATAAAGTCAAAATCTAGTTGCAAGCCTGTTTTGATTTTGTCTTGCAGTCTAAAGTCATCAAAATTGTGGCTCAAGTCCACACCTCTGATACACAGTATTAAATAGGTAGTTTCATAATATATACTGTAGGTGCATGGTTATTTGATGAGCTTTGATAGGAACAGGTAAAGGAATCTGGAGCAAAACATTTAGTCAGGAAGACTCTCTTTACGCTCTCATTTCATTCATAATTCTCTGACTATTAGTGTCACGTTAATCCAACCAGATTTTGCCACCATCTCCCTAAACCAATCACATCATTACTGTCAAGTTTTTAAATTGTTCCCCCCTCTGCTGCTGTCAGTTGTCTTCATAGGACGAACATGCGACCATCCTCCACCCGGTTCACCTCTAGTCTTCAGCTCATCCACTGCCCAGTCCTGCTCCTCACCCTATCATCCTCATCCTTCAGCCATCGCTCCTTTCACCTCCACCACCAGTGTTCTGACTCCATTGGGAGGAATATCCCTAAACTCATCATCTTTACCTCCTAAATATATCAAGATGAGGTCTAATCGCCAAAGAAATTTTCTGCATCCATCATATTGTGCATTTGTAGGAATTTTTGTCTGCCAATAGAGGGCCCTAAACCATACACACTGGACCTTTAAAGAGATAAGTTATGTCAGACAGTAAATTAGATTCAACTTTATTGTTATTGCAGTACAAGTACTGAGACAGTATCTAACCAGAGGTGCAAAAGCAATAACATGCAGAGTAAATGCAAAGGCACAGTAGGTGACATATAGCATAAGTAGTAAGGGGTAGCTTTGTGTACACAATATAAAATGGGTAAATCTTGGTATTTATATATGTATATATGTAAGGGTTATAAATATCAGTCATAACATACTGTTTGAAATGCATTGCAAGAGTTATATCAATTGGAAAAGTGTAAGAAACAGTGATATTCTGTTGTAGACTAGTGGTTCCAAACTAGTGGGTCTTTTTGCCATCTTGAACCTAAAAAAAAGACAGATTAACATTGCAAACAAATGATGCCACACAGTGCAAAATACCTAAACATGAACTCTGCTGTTAGTGTGTAAAGAGCTCATTTAATATGAGAAGATCATGTCAATGAGTCTCTTTCCATTGCACAATCATCGGTTGGGGAAACGTTCCTTCTTTAACATGTTTTTTTTTCTCCCCAAAGATGAATCACAGTTGGTTCAAAAAAAGATTATATACTGTGCTTTCTAAAGAAACATCAGGCGCATTAAAGCTGCAGAGTAATTAAATCATGTCCTTTCATTGGGGTTAAGCCACATCCAAGCGAACAGCTCTTAACTGGAACCACTTGTGTGCTTTTTATTGGTAGTTTTCCTACAATCAAAACCATGTCCTTAAAGGCAGCATCCAGCCAGCAATGTGGAACCTCAACAAATCTTTTCAACAGTTTTATTTTGTGTCTACGTCTCCGCTATGAAACAGTGAACTAATCTACTCCAACATCAAATAATCCCAGTGGTTTTAGTGAGATCATGACTGCCTCATGTTTAATTGTTTTAAAATATGAAGTGGACCACCACCACTGTGCATGCAAAAAACATTAGAAGGTTAGAGAAGATGATGTTTATGTTCCGTGCAGAAGGATAAGAGTTACCAAGTTTTAAATCAAATTAATCACCAGATGTTTTGTCCTACTTAGGCTCTTATTTATTGTCTGAGATGTGTCTGTGGAGACAGCCTGTATTTGAAAAGTAAAATCTAAGATGTTGATTTAAGTAGTACATTGACACTACGCAGCTACTGTGAAGGTGGGTTTGATGTATGCAGGAGGTTGAATAACCTTTGAATCATTCCAGGATTTCAAACACTTATTTAAGAAGTGGCACGCGGAGGTGGAAATACACAGTTAACCTCCACGAATAAAGGTTACATCTTGAGACCAAGAGAAGGAGAAGATGAGCGGTTACCATTAAGCTGTCCTTGAGCAAGGCACTCAACCTGCACCTTCTCCTGTGAAACCACTCACTGTCCCAGACTGGTTTCAGCTCTCATGTAGCTGTGTTAAAAAATGGAGGCTCAGCAAAAATAAGCCTATAAAAAAACTTGATATCTGTTGCCAGATAATGAGGCTTGTTCAAGTCCTAGTTTGCTGAGTGTTTGCTGATCTGAATGTATCTGTCTCCTTTGATTCAGCAGAGTGCAGTCCCTTTACCTCTTCGTTAGCTCCTTATCAAACATTTATGAGCTGATATCACAGATCTGCGGAGGGCTTTGGGGGTAAAATCAACAAACATAAACAGTGGAGGAAAAGAGCTTTGAAAACACATCGCTGGTCTTCAATGGAAGATCAGTGGACGGAGACGCAAACACTTTTATCTGTGACTTTGAGATCTAAAGATGTGAAATGTAACTAATGTACATAATATCTTTTGCTGAGCAACTTCAAACAAAGCACATCGTAGGTTCAGCAACTCTCAGATTACACAACAAATAGAAAAGCTATGGATCAATTTCCATTATATTTATTAAGTAGAAATGCCAATTCATCTTTTAAGGAACCTCCTCGTCACATTTAAAGAGCAAAAAAACTATAAAACTGTTCTTTTCCTCAGCAACTGGACCGAATCTACTCCAAACATGCCATCCTTTTCCACTCTTTGCTTTTCATCACTCTGTAAGAGGAGATACCCTCGTTTTTTTCCCCTTAGCCATCTTTATCTCTGTTTGGAACAAAACCCTTAAAATGCCTGCACGCAGCCTGCTCTCTTGTCCCTGTGTGCTCAGAGGAAAGAGCGAGCTTGCGAGCTGTGGTTGGAACAGCTCCATCTTCGCTCGGGCCCCGCTTCAGTTCATGAACTTTTTAAAGACGTGCATTAACAAATCATGCCCCGGCTTATGAAAAACAGGACTGATAGTGACTGGAAATAGCAGCAGAAGAGCTTCTGCGTCACGCCGTGTCACCACGAAAACACATACACACACAAACAGTGTGTCGCTGAGCTGATTGAGGTGAGGTGAGGTGATCTGCAGGCTGAAGCACTAGGTTTGAAGGCAAGGTCTAGTGGTTGGAAGATTATTTTGCACTCTATTTTTAATGGTGTCAACTGTTTTATTTCTTTAAATTCACACCACAAACCACAATTAACCTTTTTTATATATATCATACGTCTACTATTTTGAAAACACTAGTTGATAGTTGAGTTCACTTTGCACACATGTACTTTGCAGAGCTTTTTCCGTGAGAGGGAGGCAGACACAGACAACATAAACAATAGCTGACATGCAAAAATTAGGGGAGAATTACATAATTCAGGTTTGACAGTCCAGGGCAATAAAAAAAGCAACAAACAGAGAGTATCTCCAGAAATGAAACTAATGTATCAGGTTAACTAAAAAAAATGCAGTTTCCTTGGATCAGCTTTTTCTCTGGTTACATTAGATGAGAATGATGAGGATGAGGAGGAGGATCAGACCTTGGCCTTTGGTCTACAGGTTACCGTGCCCTCCACACACACTCACACACACTCACACTCACACACACACTCGCACGCATACACTCTGCTCACTGGCAGCACGGGGAGAGACGTGCTGTAATCTGGGAGGCAGGGAACAAAGGGCCTCGTTAATGCAGAGACTCGCAGGGGCCTTTGATGTGGAGCCAAGCCATTCACTCCTTGCTCCTCACACACACACACACACACACACACACACACACACACGTATTTACAGACAGACAGAAACATGCATATGTGTACGCACAGACACACACAAGCACGTGCACATGCAGCTTCTCACCACAGAACGCCTCAAACACACACTTTTGTCAAAAAAAAAAAAGCAAATGCTGAAAAGAGTGTAATCTCCCTGAGCTGAGGCGACGTGCCTGCTATTTAAAGCTTGATACATTAGATTTGAATCAGCCGACACTAAACACACGCGTTCGCTGATTAACCACAAAGCTGCAGCTTGGCTCGGTGGAAACAAACTTTTTTTTTCCATTGCACATTTTCACCCCCGTGTGGTGATATCAATTGCCACCATTTTATTTACGTGACGCAAAGGTTAATGTCAGCTTGTAAAAGAACAAATAAAGAAGTCTTAGGGGGCAGAAAACTGCAATGCTGATAAGTAGTTGTAGAAACAATGACAGTAGTTGTGGTCGTGGTAATCAAAATCAGATAGCTTTTATGAGGTGTAGTGCATTAAATGGTTTCATGCATGTATTGTCTCTATAATTTTTTCCAGACTTTTGAGACAAACTTCAAAAATCAAAAATTAAAAATAAAAAAATAAATGAAATTAAAAAACACACCAAAAAAAACCCAGTCCAATCTTTGATCATCTGCACACCAGAATATATCAGAGTTTAGTCAAATCTTTCACTGGAAAACTGACACTCTTAAATCATCATAGTATGTATATGCAATAGAAAAATAAATTAAAAAAAGAAATATTTTACAACACAAATTGTTCCTGTACATATACAGCATATAAACCCCCTCAAAGACTGAGCAGAGCTGTGTGATTCACTGCCCATAAAAAGCTATTTTTTTCTTTTCTGAGTACATCTGGAAGATGAAAGACCCTTTACTTAAATAAAAGTAGAAATACCTTAGTCTAAAAATACTCCATTACAAGTAAAACTTCTGAATTCAGAATGTTACGTAATTAAATGACACAAGTATTATCAGCAAAATGTACTTAAATGATCAAAATTAAAAGTGCCCATTATGCATAATGGCTCCTTTGAACGTGTTATATTATCATAGACTATTACATCATTATGCTTTTGACTGGTTGGACTGATTGATTTGTCAATTTGGAACCAGTTGTACATACTTAGTATACTACTGGCCAAATTAGCAGTATAGCACTGCATCACGTCATATAAGCATTTCACATGTTTTTTATATAAAAGCCAAAAGTGTTAAATTAATGCAGTGGAGTAAAAAGTGCAATATTTCCCTCTGACATGTAGTGGAGAAGATAGTCTAAATAAAAGTACTAATAATAATAGTACTAATAGAGGAAGTAGCATTCGTCACAGATGCAGCCGTGGTAGTATTTTTACTATAAGGACCAGTGATTTCATGGCTGGAATACGCTACATTGAGCTTCTTATGTCCAACATAATAAAGGGAACCCATGAGGCACTAAATAAGCCACAGTGGGCTCTTAGATCCCATGACCTCCACTAAGTTCAAAGCCCACTCCTGAAAACGTCCTCCAGAAAATTCTGCATGCATCCTTCAAGAATGCTCGCACTGCTCTCACAGCGTCAAGTGGTCTTCTCTAAAGTGGTTTGTTTCATGAATTTCCTTCTGCGTAAAATTACAACCAAATATGAAATTTGTTAGAGCCACACAAGATGCCTGTCGTACAGCAGGCCAGTCCTGGTTTAGGTTTTAATGTGATTTAATACCATACACCACTGTCTCAGTCTTTGTCTGTCCAGTTCAAGCTGCAGGACCAGGTTTATTTATTTATTAAAAGAAAATTCTAATGTTGACGTAACTCCAGATGAGCCATGTGATGGGAAACATTCCTCCTTGGGTGTGCTAGAGGTACTCATTGCAACAACAATAGAGATGCAGTAGAGGTGGCATTTGAGGTCATAAGAGTAGTGCTTATAGTAGTTGTTATAGTGGGACTAGCGTCTACACCTGCATTTTGTTGTCTTGTGCTTTTATTGTATCCATTTTATATTTTTAGCTACAAATATATCTATTTTCATAATTGCTGAAATTGTCACTATGCGAATGAAAACAACCAATCAGAGCCGAGGAGTCTCTAAAGCAGCTGTCAATCATGTTAATCACAGCTCATGAACTGCGGTCAAACTGCAGTGCTGATCAAATATGAATCAAGATTCCGTGACTACATTGCCTATTCATTGCCTCAAATGTTTTCAGAAACATTTTTTAGTGTACTGTTTAGCTGTAAAATAAGAAAGTTGGTCCAGCTGGTGGGCGGTGCTTGGTTGACTGTTTCCAACATGGCGGCCAGGTCTCGAACGCTCTCATGTTACAGCTAAACAGTACAAAAAATATCTTCTGTTTCTATTTCTGAAACATTTGAGGTGAGAAACAGGTAATGCAGTAACACAATCTTGATTCATATTTGATCAGTGCTGCCTAGTTTGACAGTATGACTCCAGTTCACGAACCATGGTTGACATGACTGACAGCCGCGTTAAACACTCCTCGGCTCTGATTGGTTGTTGCCACTGCCTCATGGTTGATTCTAGCAAATGCCATAAGAGGCAGCAAGAAGAGGAGGAGGGACATTATTTTTTTCACAAACGTTCTGTCTCATGTCTGTCTTTCAGAATATAATGACATTTTCACCACATACGACATAAAGCTATTTTCATAAAAGATAACTACCAACACTTAACCTGGAAATCCAGATGCCCCGCCCCTACCAAATTCTAATTTGCACTGTATGGGGATCTGGCCCCGACAAGCAAAGCGCACTGAATCGCCAATCAGAACAATCAGATCAGTCTATCTGACAGAGGCGGGCTCTTGGCAGGCGTAACATGACGAAGACAGCGCTGCGCCGTAGGAGCCAAGATGGCAGCTGCCGAAGGGCCGCGTCCATTTAATTTAGCTCTGGAAGAAACGCTAAGCGAACTACACTTATCTTTTTCCTTGAGAGAGGAACAGAAGACTGCCCTAGAAGCCTTCGCTTCCAGGAAGGACGTTTTTGCCGACGGGATACGGCAAAAGCATAATATATCAGTTAGCCCCACTGTTCGGCAAACAAATGGGGCTTAGTGCAATGAATATGTCACCTTGTTTTTTGCTCTGATTGGCCATCGTGATATCCAATTGCATGCGGCGGCATTTAAAATGCCTCAGTTAGTGCCGTCCCTTGGGTAGGAAGGGTGTATCGGTGAGGGCCAGACTCAGAATCTTTCTAGATTTGAGTCTGGATTTCCAGGCTAACCAACACTAGCTTTAACTTAATAACTTTTGCAAACCTCAAACTTTTATTAGTATCAACATCTCAAAATTTTAACTTCACAGCTGAATTTGTCTTTCGTGCGAATTAACAAATGTTAAATTAATGGTAAACATGGTAAATTTTATCTGCTAAACATTAACATGTTAGCATTATCTTAGCATTTGGCTTAAAGCACTGCATTTCCCCAGTATAATTATCCTCTTTTGTTTTATTGTTTTGTTTATATATCTCATCTTTTTAGGGCCTGTTTATACGACAACGGTTTCTCTAAAAACGGAAAAGTCTGTCCTTTGCGTTTTAAAAAACTTCTGCGTTTATATGACGACGTTATTGAAACGATCCCCATTCATACGGAGCCACAAAATTTACTGGAAACGCTGTAGTATGCATGCCAGGCCAATGGGTGGCAGTGTAAATTTGCAAAGCAACACCACGGTATGACGCCATGCGCCTGCGCTGAAGCGCCTTCCTCTACAACGCGGTGATTACAAACCAAAACAAAGAAGACACAATGGTGAAAGCACACACAGATAACTTTGTCTGAATGGACGACGAGGTGGAGTTGCTACAGTAACAGATCTACACTTTACTTCAAATCAACAGGGTGAGCAGCACAAACAGAGCTCAGCATTGTTGTTGTGACGGTCAGCATGCCTAGTGACTGGAACCGTAATGCGCATGTGCGAAAAGTCTCCATTTTCAGAGGAACTGCATATTGCAAGTTTACATGACAACGGAGACGCTGCCGTTTCCAAAAAGTTGCACTCTGGAACCCGTTTTCAAAACGTTGCGTTTTCAGGCACCCAAAACGCAGCTGTCGTGTAAACGATCGGCCAAAACGCAACTAAAGTTTACAGTTTTCAGTTGAAATCGTTTCCTTTGTCTCTGTAAAACAACATAAAAACACATTAAAGTAAACATACAAATAAAACCTAATGTTATCAACTACCACTCAAATGACTATCAACTATTCTGTATTTAAATACAGTATTTCCATGGTATAGACTAAAGCTGTATAGTGACCTTAGTTAATCTGTGTTAATGTCATCAGTATTGTTGTTGTTGTTGTTATTATGCTAGCTGAGTTGCCAATCCCTCTACTAGCATATTATGATGCAGGAAGCTGCAGCTGTCTGGTTAGTGTGGCCGTGCTGTTGTTCTCCTCTGCTGAACCAACCTGATATTAGTGGTTAGTGTGTTCACCACAGCCAGAGAGGCCCGACTCTGCCTGTGATGAAGGTTCTGCCCAGAGCTTCATCCACCAGAACACGCTGCCTGAATCAGGACATTAATAATCAGAGTCTGAATCTGATTAGACTTTGTCGTCTTTGCTTTGGT
This sequence comes from Epinephelus lanceolatus, assembly GCF_041903045.1. Lineage (NCBI taxonomy): Eukaryota > Metazoa > Chordata > Actinopteri > Perciformes > Serranidae > Epinephelus > Epinephelus lanceolatus. The sequence goes on along the minus strand of NC_135744.1, from coordinate 37,789,065 downwards.
CTTATTTACTGTTTGATATTGGAGATCTGCACAGTTTTTAAATTCATATTTTATTTTTTTTGTATCTTGCATCGCTCCTGCATAATTTTGCCTTGTTGGTTTTGGTCTCTAATGGATTTAGGGGGAAAAAAAGATGCAAAGCACACAATCATCTGCTTTCAATGGTCAGACCGCAATGAAATTTACAAAATGTTTGATGGTGGTGGCGCAGTTTACAATATGATTGCTCTTCTCTGACACACCCGTCCTCTTTAGTTGTGATGTAAAGCAACTGTTTGGCTCTGTTGTCTTTAGTGAAACAGAAAAATTACTTTGCAGGGTAAAAACTGTATTTCTAGGCTGCAGTAAAAACAGTGGCCTCTTTTCCTCAGCAACAATAGCCTTCAAGAACAGCTGATTTTCTTTTGGGTATTTAGTTTTTTATTGCAATTTACCCGCCTTGGAAGAGCTGTAGAGTTACAACAGGTTTTTAATGCTCTTAGAATAAACTCACCAGCAGGCTTCACACTCACTCCCTGTTTGTAGCTTCCCAGGAAAACCATGTTGTTTAAAATTGCCACTGAACCGAATCTCAACATTTATGTTAGCCGCGTCCACCTTTACATGCTGGTTGACTCGGCTGCCAAGAGGCTGGAAAATGGCTTAAAAAAGAGAAATCACTTTGTAACTGGCACAAAGAGGAACTTGTGGTGATGCTAATGAGTTAGCCATACAGAGTCCCCAGATGGTCCATTATGTGCGGAGTTTGATATAAATGGTAGAGCAGGGCAGACAGAGTGGGTGGCCATGTCCGTACTGAAGCAGTGGGCAGCTCAAGGGTAGTGCTGGCTGATGATGACCACACTTACACACACGCCCTTTAATGCTTTCTAACATCTGATTTGTATATTCACCTTGGTGTCTCTGAGCTTTTTCTCGTCACTTAAAGTGAACACTGATTTGTTTTAATTTAGAGGATTTAATAGGAAACCAGGTGGCGGGCTTTTTCAAACGGTAGCATCTCAATTTGGATCAAAAGTCACTTCATGTTTGCCGACAGCCGCCTCTCATGGCTGCATGTGCTCACAGCAAAGAGTGAAGACCTACATGTATGCAAGCACACACACATGCAAACACACATACACCACACACAAACCGCGATGACAGCTGCGACACGCCAGACAATTCACCTACAATGACAAGGAACAAAACTAAAACTAAAATCACAATTACAGCCTCGACAAATTGTGTTCGCTCTCCTTGGGGTTTTTCAAAAAAGAGGAGCATCACAAATCTAGAGGGAGATCAGAGCGCTCTCAAACTAAGCCTCCATTTACTCTGATGGCAGGCCTATTAAATGCGAGCGTCCACAGTGGTCTCTTTCTAGTGGTGAGTGGGCGGCTCAGAGTCCTGCAGTTGACAGTTAGCAGCCGATTCTGGGATCAGTTTTTCCGCAGCAAAGGGACTGATGTGGCCCAGAGGAGGATGTGGATTCCTATGATGGATCATTGTTTAGGTTTGGGGAGTGGGTGTGTGAGCCTGTGTGTGTATGTGTGCGACTGTGTGTGTGAGTCTTTCCATGCCAGTTCATGCAGTCGGAGATCAAGGATTCAGCATCGGCCCCACAGTACATGCATACATGTGTGCAGACAAACATCTGCAGGGAAGCAGCTAACACATGTACCAGTGTGCACGCTACATGTATGTGCATGCATGTGGACACACATACTTGGTTAGTGACAAGAGTGAAGTAGTAATTAGTGGAGTGCTTAGTCCATTTTTAAGTTTACAGATAAACTGAAAGAGTTCCTTTATTGCTTCAGAAAATATCTGAATAAACCTGATGTTCTCGATTGTTGAAAAATATTTTGTTGTCAAACTCAATTAAAGCTGCATTGTAAACAACTGAAACTGCCTTGTAATGTGATATAGAACGCCAGGTAATCAGTATCAGAGACACACAAATACATCAAACAACTTGAACCCAAAAAATAAATGAGTGATATACATAATTATTTTATCAGCATCAAAAGGATTTTTCGCTTTAATACCCTTTTACCACCAAAATTAGCATGTATGCGTAGGTTTTTTAAACACTGGAACACCTGCTAGAAATAGATAGATATAGATAGCTTTTCTACTGCCAGTAGACTAGAGCCGTGCTAGCATAGCTTTCTGTTTTCTTTTTACTTGTGTTACGTTTGACATCAGGCTGGAAAACAGGCTAGTAAACAACAGAAAGCAGCATGGAGGCCAGTGAAAATGTTACAGTGGTTACTTCTCTTTATCTCTTATTTATTAAGTCCCTCTTTCAAACTGTGCAGACTAATTTGGACTGATGTTTGAGCACTGCTTAGGTAGAGAGACGGTATTTTGTGGTGGTGTGTCACTGCATCTAGCCGGTAAAGGAGCTAAAATTAGCACATTCACTCAGCTGTTGTATGTCCATTACTGCCAATAAATACTCATGTCTACTGCAGAGTCATTTGACCTGGGTGGTAACGCTGATTGTAACATTTCCCATTACATTCAAAAACCAGATGTTAGTGTGTTAAGACTCATTTATGCCCCCTTTTCGTACGAAAATGTATACGTCCGTTTCAAATGATGTTACCGTCACTGCCCACATACTTCCATGCGCCCTTTACGTTGGCATGGATGTTAACCAATATATCCACCAGGAGGCAGCCCAGAGTCAAACGTTTATGACAACAACAAACTCAAAAACAAACATGGCGACTGTGGAGGAGATATTGATAATGTAACTCTTGTATAAAAGACAAAAACAGGGGCAGCATTGTAGGAGGTGGTGGTCGGTGAGGCCGTTAAATACATCGCGACTGGAGGACGGAGAATTCTTTTCTCTAGTACTGCCGATGAGAGAAATTGAATTGTTATTTCTTCTTCGTGTCTCACTAGAGCTACGTATTGGGTAGTGACAGCAACACTGCCCCCACGGTTTCCGGTGGTACTGCTCTATTTGGCCCGTATCCGTAAGCTTTATGGAAACGTGCAGAAATACAGACGAAATGAACGCAGAGCACGGACAGAAGGCTCCGTCCGTATCCAGATCCGTATTTAATGTTGAGCATAAATGGGCCTATAGTAGGTTTTTTTGTGCAGTGGGAAAGTGGCTTAAGTCCGCAGTTTCTTGGAGGTGGTGCTACTGTCTGACAGTCTTCTGGTCAACTAAACACTTAGGTTTAAACTGAAAGAAGAATTCTTCTGAAAACCCTTTGGCATTTTGGGGTAAATGCTTTTCATGTAATATGACCTGTTTTGGTGTGGGGCAGTGTTTCTCAAATGGTGGTATGTGTACCCCTTGGGGAACACTGGAGTATGATGGGGGCACGTGAGATTTTTTTTTTTTTTATTATATATTAATTTAAACATTATCAAAAAATAGTTTATGCAAAATTACTATCTGTATGTCTTTGTTTCACAAAAAAATCTGTTGTTTTATCTGAATTTAGATTTACACCTGAAGTGTGTGGGAAATAATGTTCATCTGAAGTGTCTATAATTAAAAATTAAAAAATCATTGACCATAAACATGCCATAGTATTTCATTGGGCCATGCTACATAATATTAAATAATGGAGGGTGTGTGTGGAATAGAGGGAGCTCCAGATGAAAATAAAATGTGTTTTAAGTGCAAGGAGAAAAAAATGAAAGAGCTATTGACAAATATATAAAAAGCTCTCTTCCTCATTTTGCATGCACTTTTAGGACGGTCCCTAACCTCGGCTCATTTTCTGTTGTCAAGTTGAGTAAAGTTCCAGACTTCAATAATGGACCAAAAGGTGAAAATAATGCCTGTGAAATATCAGTGCACAACAAATCTAATAAAATTTGACACTGAAGAAAATTCAGATGATCATGAGACGTCTATTTTGGGATGATTTCTAAACTGATTTATAAATGTCTGTTGTTGATGTCAAGGATAAACATGATTGAGTTATGACTGTGAGATGGTGTGTAACATAATGGCATAATATGTCAGTGGACAGGGGAACAGGGGAAGTATTATGTTACAGTAAAAAATCTGGATGCTGTCTCCAACATGCAGAAATGTCAATAAATGTCAATATCCACAGGAGTTAAAAGGGAAAATCCTGCTTCACAAGAAACTAATATTTAGAGATGCAAAGGACTCTGCAGGACTGTGATGATATAATATGACGAGTATGAGCTTTAACCGGAGAATGAAAACACTCTGCAGAGTGTTTATATGAACTACCAAACCAATTAAAGAGCTGATCCTGCTGATCAGGAAAACATGTAAAACATGCAACAGGATGGAGCCCCAGCTGAAATAAGGAAAATATGATGCTTACGTCAAACAGAGCCAGGAGCTGGAGCTGCCACTGTTTCTACTGTGGTTTATAAAAACTTCAAAATAGGCAAAGGTAAGGAGGAAGGATGTAGCTTGTATAAAAGTCTGTGTGTGTGTGTGTAAAAATCTGAGAATTTGTTTTCAAGAGCGTACAGATTTTCTAGTTGCACTAAGACAGTTTTGCATCTTTCCTGTGATCATCCACTGTGTGTTTTCTGATAAGGTGACACTTTCTTAAATATGCCTAATATAATAAAAGTTTTAAGTAATTTTTTAATCTGCAAACAGAGATGCTGAAGAATACTTTCATCTCTAGCTTTTTTTCACAGTAATGCCAAACAGTTGTGTGTAATATTTATGCTAGATTCCTCAATATTGCTGCTACTACTGAAAGTCATAATGGATAGAGAATACTGATCAAAAAACAGTTTGTCCTCCGGCTCTCTGAGATGTTGTTAAATTTCCTTGGCATCACAGAGAGCCCGTAACAGCCTCATCTGAAGTCAAGGTCAAACGTAGGGAGTGACGTGCAGGACAAAGAAAACATCCTGGCGTTTTTTTTTCTTCTCTTCAGTAAACTGGCAGCAGAAATGGAAAAAGAGGACTTCTGCTAACTGGTTAGTCTTAAGAAAAGCACTGAAAGCTTGCAGAGTCCATGTTTTCAGTCTCTTTAGATTCAAGGCTCGTTTTGGAAATACCTATTTAAGTGCTTTTACACATTTTGCATCCCTGAGCAACCGCTCTCAGAAACTTCTCTTCAAGGTGAAGAGACAAATCCTAATGTAGGAACTGCTGTAACACTGAATACTGGTTGATGATGTTGGAAGTCTATAAATCAAAGGAGGATTCCACCCTCATCTCACACTCATGATTTCCTTCATTTCCCAGAATGCCTGCGTAAAATGGACCTGAGGATTAAATAAAGCATAATCAACCTAATCGCCAAGATAAATATCGACATTGTATGTTTATTTTACATTTATACATTTCTGTGTAGCGCTAGAACTTAACATTTCTTTACATTTAAATTTTATGTTGTGACAATGCTGTTGTTAATGTGTGTTTAGGTTGAGGCAAAAAAAAAACCCACTTGGTTTGAATTTGGAAAACATCATGTGTTGGCTTAAAATATACAGTTTGGTCACTACAAACATGGCTGGACACGTCCCGAGGTCAGGGGCGTAAATGCAGACAGTGCAGGCAGTGCAGTTGCACTGGGGCCCGTAGGGTGGAGGGGCCCGTAGAGAGGGTGGGCCCTTGCAAGTGACTCAGATTGTTCAAAGAGGAATGACAAAAAAGAATGTTCCTAATATATAAATGGTGCCATTTGCTATATATGTCAACACAAACGGCAATCTATGTCATGGTTTACTTTTTATGTTAATTCTTTTAAAAATAGTCAGTAGCTAAAACACAATTATATGCTTTTTACATAAGCTATAAAATCTATTAATAAACTATAAAAACTATTCAATTAAATGATTAATTTTTGTTTGATATTTTTGTCAGATATGCAGTGATGATTGCTGGGTAATATGTATCGTCATGTTGTCCAATGTCAAGTCTCTATTTGTGTCAAGACAATAGCGTGCACTATGGCCCGTCATTATAGTGTGCACTGGGGCCTGTCGTAACTTCCTTACACCACTGCCAAAGGTGTTGTCAAAAATACACACTTTTGTTATTTGTTGGTCTCAAACAGTGGTCTGCTGCTTGGCAACCGTCTCACCTAGGTGTCACGCCATCCACCATCCCCTCCACCTCCTGATGAGAGACTCATGGACATGTAACATGAATTACATCACTTTAGAGACACTGATATGATACGTACAAAATGTACAAAGGAAACATATCAATGGTTTGCAGAAATCTGCAATGCCAATATTTGATTCTGGCAACCGGGCTGCACAATCAGAACAAAAGAGCGGCACATTTTTTTTTAGACAAAAACATGCAGCTTTCATCCTCAACTGTCACATGTCTGTTGGCTGCATTGCTTTCAGGTCTTCAAAGTTGCTGTGGGTGGAAACTTGTTTGTCTCGGCTTCCTCTTTGATGGATTTCTCCCTGTACATTCTTGGACATCAGAGGAAAGTTTTTCAAAAACATATTCCCACTATTGATGTTTTAAATGTTGAAAAAATGTTTTTATTTATTTATTCATTTATCAAACTCAGTGAAAGTTGCCCTGAAAATATTTATCAAAAGGATTTTATATTATCTCAATTTGGCAAGTTATAAGGAATATAAAATCACATCAAACGACATCACTTGCAGAAAATATATTAAATGTGTTTTTAACAGCATTAAAGTGTTACATAGTTTTTCTTTTAATAAATTTGGGGGGCAAGGGTTTGTGTACCATGGTTTGGGCCCTTGTTTGTACTGTTTGTACTGACCCTTGTTTGTATTTGAATGACATGCACCTCCACATTTCCTTGCCGTGACATTTAACCATCACTTGAACAGTAAGTTTTTTTTTGAGGACAGCCTCTGTTGGTTATCAGTTCAGATGGTCAGCTGCTGCTGGCATAGGGAGCGAGACTGACCTCTTGAGGTTCAAAATGGAAATTAATCTGAATGAAGGCCCTCAGTAGAAGGTGTGAGCTCCACCACATCAATACAGCAGACAGATGAGGGGAGGCTTGTGTCACTTGTGTCTGAGAAACAAACAGCAGTAGCTCTGGTATGATTCTCTACTGCAGGTTAAAGTTGCTTTCTGACTTTTTAAATGTACCTCACTGAAAATAAGTGCCGCTGTTGAAAATCTCGGCTCTTGAAAATGCATGTAACAGATTAGGACAACCAAAACATGATGACAAGTTGACAGTGATATAGGGTGGTGATACATCAACTAAAAATATATATTAAAAAAAGCTTTTTAGATGTTTGTATCATGAGTTAAAGTTAATGTGAGCTGTTGTTAAAATGGTCAAACCATAACTCGCATCTCTCAGCCTGAGGAAAACCTCTCATTATTCTCACATATGCAAAATCAAGAAAGCACATTATTCATTGCGCCAGACTTTGAAAAATGATTGGTCCCATCTGGCTTTGATTGCCAAATCTTCACAATACTTTTCAGATTTTTTTCTTTCTCCTCTTCCTCTCCTCATGAACGGACATGCGGCATGTGAAACAGAAAACCCTCAGGATTTATGGGACATTTTACTATAACTGGAACACTGATGTATTACATACTCACACATCATTTTTACTGTGACTTCAGTCACATGAAAAAATATCGATGCCAGAGGAGTTACGGCTCCGGGCTGGGTTTGGAGAAGACGATGAGTTGGTTTGTGAAAACCTGGTTCATACTTGAAGTTTTAAACAGATGATTATTGACTGTGCGTTTTATTATCCAAGTCAAAGACCTTCAAAACCCACTTTAAAAAGTGCATGATTTCCTAATCTGCATTACATGGTCAATGACAAAAGTCGACAAAGGATTTCTTATTTTCTGAGTAGAATATTTAGAGATTTAGGACCAGCTCAACACTGCTGGATGAAATTGTTTGAGGTGAAACATAAGATTTGAGAAGCCCTTCCTATAAATCCATTAGTTATAAATCCATTAGTTATAATTGGGAGCATAACATAATTGTGTGTCACTTCTTTTAATTCATTCTGGAGAAAATGACTCTAAAAATTAGTCAAGTTAATTTTTTAAAAGCATTTTTAAATGAATTGTCAAATATTTGCTGTAAGAAAATTATGTAAAATTATTTACTGTAAAGCCATGAGAGAAACAATGCTTCAGTAAATGTCTATACATTTCAAATAACTGTCATAAAACATAGCAATAGTGCTGGAAGTGACCGTGTAAATGTGTGTGATTCTGAAGCAGCTAAAAAGCAGAATATTCTTCACTCCTCCTCTGCACAAGATCCCCTTACTGCACGGACTGCAAAGCGTTTGCTGATGTGCTCGTGAGAACTGTCAGAGGGCGATTTACACGTCAAGCTAAAGCAAAATATAATCCACTGATATGAAATCTCTGAGCCACTGTGCCGGGCTGGCCGGGCTCGACGTATGAGAAGCAGAGGCCTTGTAATCTTTTCACTGTGACTCGCTTCTTGTGCGCGACACCGGGAACGGGGGGGTTAATTACATTAATCCAAAACAAATAAACGTTTGGCAGCCCTTGAAAGGCTGTGGGAAATGGTTGGAGATTGAACCGACTTTTGAGTCCCCAAACCTCAAGCTTTGATGGTTTTGACTTGACTCAGAGACTGAGAACACAGATTGGATATCCAACTGGAACTGAGCTGGTCCTCTCTGGCTCTCTCCCTTTCTCTGCGTCTGTCTTCCTCTGCATTTTTCTTTCCTCTTTTCCTCACCCTCTTGCCTTTCTCGCTTTTATTCCATTTACTACTTCCTTTTGCTTTTTTCTCTTCCACTTTTCATCTCCTTCTCTGTGGTCTCGCTCCTTCCCTTTCTATCAAAGTTCACATGTTTACTCTACAAAACGTGGAATAAACAAATGTCTGGAAACAGCATCAGCTAAATTAAATTGAATTTTCTTTTGTTGCTTTTCAGCTGCTTAATAGAGTGTGCTTTCTTATTGAAAACGGACCTGGCACTGATCAGGATATGAATTTTCTTTTGTTATGTTTATTGTTGTTGTCTGTAATTCTCTGCTCTCCTAAACCTTTACAGCGGTGCATATTAACACAACTTATTCTAAATTACCCAGAAAATGTTCTCCTACCTCACTGCTTTCCATAATCTTCTCGGTAGTCTAAAATGACTGCAAACAACTGTTTATTAGATCCGAACCTTTTCAGCCATCCTGGTGGCATCAGTACAACCAGGTTAAATGAATGGCACGGTTGGTCAGCCCAGCGTTTTAGTTTAGACTGATATATTTCAACGATTGGATCGATTGCCACACACGTTCATTTGTCTTCATTCTTTTGATCCCCAGAAGATGAATCTTTATTCTTTGGTTATCCCCGACATTTTCTGCCACAAGCAAGATGACATTTTTGGTTCATGGTCGAATGTGATGACAAATATTGGGTGGATTGCTGTGACATTTTGTACACATTCATGGTCCCCAGAAGATGCATTCTAATGGTTTTGGTGATACCCTGACATAGCACCATCAGCAGGTTTAAGTTTTCACTTAGTCTGAGAAATACATTGACATCTTCGAAATGGATTGGCACAAAAGTTTGGACAGACATTGATAGTCCCCAGAGGCTGGATCCTAATGACTTTGGTCCTCTCACATTTCCTCTGGTGTCTCCATGAGGTTAACGTTTGTGGTTTTGAGTGAATGTCTTGACCACTATTGGATAGATTGCTGTGAAATTTTGCTCCGCATTCACACTCTCTCAGGATGTATTAACTTAGATTCCTTAACTTTTCCTCTAGCACCACCATCAGGTCAAATTTTTAATCGAATATTTTAGTTAATGACCATACTAACATACAACATAATCTCATAAAACACATTCTCACCCTGATCTCGTCACATACCGTCACTTGGTTATGGACTTTGGTACCCTGGGTGCGTCTGTTGTAGACGTTCTGGGACGCCATGTCAACTTCAGCCTGTTGTGACTTTTCAAAATACACTTTGGTTTTCATAGGAAATTTAACGTTTACATACAGTCTCTTTCAAAATAAATGTACTACAACACTGGAAATTGATGTTTTTTTTCCTTCAACAACAAACGCACGTAGTTACATTTAGTTACCACACGGAACTGGGTTTAGGCAACAAAAGCACATATTTAGGTTCAGGAGCAAATAACAGGGTTTGGCTTTACACTCATATGGGAAGCAGCAGCCTCCCAGGTGAAAGTCGGTGATTGTTGGACCCATCCACCTGCCCATTACTTGCATTGCTGTCTGGTCGCATTTCCCCCTGACACCATCAGGCGCACACACTGACTGACACTCCGACCTTGTCACCAGCTGATGTTTGGTCATGGACTTTCCATGTCCACATCCGACTTGCAAGGTAGCCTGGGTGCGTTGGTTGTTGACAGTCTGGGACGGCGTGTCAAGTTCAGCCTGTTACATGCATTGTCTTCTTTCAAAATACACTTCTGTTTTCACAGCAAATTAAATGTTTCCATACAGTCTCTTTCAAAATAAATGCACTACGTGGGTACAACATTGCGAATTGCCTTTTTTTTCCCTTCAGCAACAAACACACATTGTTGGGTTTAGGCAACAAAAACATGTGGTTAGGTTTAGGAAAAAAGAACAGGGTTTGGCTTCACAATCTTTCAGGATGCGAACACCGCTCTCTCGGGTTAAAGTCTGTGTTTCTTGGACCCATCCACCACCCCTCTTTTGTCCTTGTCCTGCCGCGTGTCCCCCTGATGCTGCAGGGCATTGTTAAACTATAATGGCAACCTGCCGCGTATCATGCCGACATTAAAGAATGCTTTTTTGTTGGTTTCTGATGCTGCAGGTCACTGCCCAAGCGCTGGATTTCGAAGACTTTGGAGTGAGACTGGGCTTACCGACGCAGCCAGCCGTGGCCTGTGAAAGGACTGCTTTTTCCCCTGTCTCTAAAGTGTAGGTCACTGCCCATGCGCTGGTATTCGACAACTTTGGAATGAGACTGGGGTGATAATGATGGCGGGGGTAACCATTTGCATTGTAACTTGACGCAAAAAGGGGTTTGCATTAAAAAGGGCTCTATGTTTAGGTCCTAAACCCAACAACACTACTTGTTTCTGGTGATGAAAAGATTGCGTATGTTGCTACAAAACACCTGGCTCTGAGTGGCACAAATTCCCCAACCAATGCTGTTGTTTGTTGGTCTTGAACACCAGTCTCCTGGGTTGAAGTCCTGTCCTTGTTTGACCCATCCACCTCCCCTCACCTTAACACCAAGCAGAAGCTTTTTAAGGTTCGTTTGTTGCTCTGAGCATCTATTAATGAAACAGATGGGTTGACATTGGAGTTGGTGTAAAGCCTGGTGCATCTCACTTAACTGCTAAATGGTTCCTTTGACATCATTATATCGGCGCCAGGGACACTGCCCAGGTGGCGGATTTTGACACCCTGAGAGTGAGACAAGGCTGAAAATGGTGAAAATGCGAAACATTTTTCATGCCCAACATTTGTATGTTAGTATTGTCATTGTGAGCGTGGTGCCATCCCAGAATTATTGCTGCTACGTACAGCTTCACAGAGCTGCTAGCATGGCTGGAGACTCTTAGCCTTGTTCAGCCTCTGAGAAAGTTTCAGAAACAAAAAAACGTGAAATTATTTGTTGCTCACATGACCTTAATTGTTTTTTCGTGGCTCCATGCTTTCTCACTGCGACAGTAAACAATCACACTGACTTGCCTGATGCTTGTTCACAGCCAACAAACCCTGTAATGAAAAGGGACGAGAGCCAAACCCAGATCCTGTAACCTATGGTTGTGACATACTTTCACTCCACCGTACAATAAGTGTGTGAGAAATAGATGTGAATGGGACTCTTCTCACAGTATATCATTCAATACTTGTGGACCAATCTTGGGAACAAACATTATTCTCCCAGGCCCTGTTGTTATAGAGTGTAGTCGTACATGTTCAGGGTCATGACGATGATTTATAGTGATGGCACACTGGAAACGCTGCACAACCTAATTTGTCCTGGTTTTCCTGATTGGGAAGATTATAGGGCCCTTGTTGCGATGGCGACAAATGTGTCACCGCACATATCTCCGCATGGGCTCCGTCTCCTGGTCGTCATAAACACACACAGAAAACAATCGGAAACATTTCTTGTTGCATGGCTTCTGGTGAGATTAGGCTGATATGGCACTAATTTGAATGTCGTGGTGATGTATAGCTGTTGAGGGTTTTAACATTTTTGTGTCAAACCTTTATTTGGGGTTTTGGTGAGTGTAGCTGCCCTGTTGTGTGATTGACAAAATGTATTTGTCTGGGAAGAGTAACTGAGGTTTGAGGTTGCATCATTTGAAATAAAGTCAGTGGGATGAAGGAGAAGCAGAGCCAGTCTTTTCTCAGTGACTGAGCTGAAAGATAATAATGTACTTCATTACAGCTAACGAAGCCTGACTGAATGGAGATGTGACTCTGAATGTATGAATAACATCTGCCATGACATGTAATTAAAGTCTTGATATATGAAACCATCTTGATTTTAAAAAAAAAGTTTGTTTTTGCCCTGGGAAACATCAGAAGGAGTAATATATTCTTACATAACTGTATCATTTATTTAATGTTTTTGTAGTTTTGCTGTTTTTGAGGCATTGAGAAAGCTTCTTTGAAAAACATGCCTTACAAATTAAGTTTTTTTGTTTTTTTTTTAAAAAAGGACTGCTTCTGGATGCAGTTAGGATGTTTATAAGTAAAAATAAATAGGGTGGAAAAGTTTACACAGACCCCATACATCTTTAATAGTTTAGGTAGATTTGGTCCGCAGGTCAAATGACTTCGATGATACGAACATACAGACATCTAAAACATTTATGAGTGCAAAGAGCAAAAAACATTTTCAGTGGTGCCTAATTAGTCTATGAACTAATCATTAAATACAATACAATACAAATTTTATGCATCTTATTTATGGGAATGTTTAGTTACTTGATTGGAAATGCAGGACTAACTTCATATATTTTGCTTGTAGTAACAAAACAATGGCTGCTTGGGACATTATGTGCTTGTTTCATCGTTTCACCATTTCGTAACAACTTTATTTCATCAGTGCATTTTTTTAAATGCAGAAACCAACCGAAGTTAAATAAGTAATTTTAACCCAAGTCATACTGATAATCCAGAATGTGGGTTGTATTGTTCTACCCACGTTTTGGTAGCTATAATTCAACAACGAAGCCATTTTTACCCATTTTTTTTGTACAAAAAAACCTCCAAACAAACAAACAAACGAACAAAAAAATGTCCCAACATGCCAGGTCAAACCCATAACCCAACCATGCTGGTTACAATAACTCATGGCTGGGTCAGTCCCTTTATGATCCAGCACTGGTCTACCAATACAAACCAAACTGTTTTTTTAAACCCAGTAGTGTTTAGAGTATTGGCTCCAACACTCGCTATAAATAAGATACAGTACAGTTCAAAATGTTGTAAAACGAACAACTTGTATGTGCATTATATATGAACATAAGAGGTTTCCGACTTAGATGTCACTCAGATGACATCAGCTATAGTTCCCATAAGTGTTTTGGCTGTTGCCACTACTTTTAAAGGCTTTACATTGGTTTAGACATTACATTATATCACACTGGAGGAGGTGAAAGTGTTGATATCTTTACATGCTAACTTAAAACCTGCTGTATCTCCTTAGCTTGGTTTTCGATCAGAATTTGGCATTTATTGTTTTCTTGTTTGCAAATATATTCACAGTGCCTTTTGTTGCCTCCAGCTTTCTCTGTAATCACTCACTTTGACTTTCACCATTACTTAGTGGATCAACCCTGTCTCTTAAATATGTTGCTGTGCCAACGTAATCGGTGTCTTGATTATTTTCAGAGGCAACGTGTCTTTTAAGGAACGAAACACACCACTCATGTACTGCATAGTCTTAGGAAGGAGGAAGTCACTGGCCTAGGCACCAGAGCACTTTGGTGAAGTTTCGGGAAAGATTATGTTTTTGCTTAAATGTTCGGTGGAAAACAACTGAAATATGTTGTCAACCAACATTTTGCTGATTTTGCAACTTGTCAAATATGTTAATTTACAAATTATGTTGATAGAAAACGTAAGTTCCTAGGCAAAACGTATTTGCTGTTTCCAATGAGTTACATAAAGGTAATTTCGAGGAGACAAGGCTGAGCGGATGACACAATACACAAGTCATCCTCATGTTCTGTTTCAGTGCACTGAATGACAGTAATTTGATTGACTTCAAACAGTTGCCCTCCAACAGAATGTTTGATGAAATGATATCGTGGAAATGACGAGTGAATGATCCACTGAAGACATGTGAATGATTTATAATTTAATGCGGTCATCATGTAGCAAGTGCACTGCTCTACGGAAAACTTTCTGCTATTGAAAGGCGTCGACACAGTCAGAGAGTTCATCCACGGCAAGAGGGATAATTGTGTCAAGAGTGTAGATGTAAGTGTACATGTATCTGTGTCTACATGTGTCTGTGGGTGTGTGAGGGGCTTGTGTGTGTGTGGCTGTGTGTGGCTGTCTGTACGTTAGCTTGAGGTGGGCCTGGCATTTAAGATTTAACCGCCAGCATCTCAACAAACAGCACTGTTTACGCCCAGACAACAGTTTTGTGTGATTTCTTCACATCTCTTTCAGTTGAAAGAGCTCCTCACATCTACAGTAGACGCTCTGAGACGCACAGAATTACACAACTGGTGAAAGATCTCAGCTCTGATCAGACAGCCGCCTATGGAAAATGTCTTTTTACCACTACGGTATCACAAACTGTAACCTCCTGTGGTCTGTGAGTGGAATCTGTAAATTTAAAGGTGAAGAACTGCACGAGTGATTTCACAAACATAATTACACATACAGGGATTTGGTGGAATTAATTAATCTTTTCAAATTACCTTAATGAAAATGTAAGTTTTATCAATTTCATGTTAACATAACTTCATTTTCAAAAGTTTCTACAGTTCTCAACATTCCCCTGCAACATACTGTACACTGGAAAGTACACTTAGCGATGAAAGTTGAGCTAAAACAGCACATTATGTCTCGAGATTACAAGATCACAGATCCAGCGGAACAGATACGGAGAACATTGACTAAGAACAGGTCATGTTTAGACGTCCATTGAGTGATTTAAAAAACAATCACAGATCCTTAAAATCTGTGCAACCAGTAAAACATCTGTTCCTGCGTTTGCAGTTTACCTAGAGTTTTCCAGAAGAGGAGGAAGAAATTACAGCTGGTGATAAAAGCATTCATCTGCCTTTCAGTATGTGGCTGTACTCTGGAGAAGATAAAAGACAGTTTTGGTGAATTTTCTGATGTGAAATTCAAGTCAGGATCAAAAAGCTCACCAAGGTTACTGGCTCCGGGCTCAGTGAGCGGTGCCAGGGATTTTCATTTGGTGTGCAGCCTCTCTCTCTGGGCCTTTGCCTCGGTAATGAACGCCAGTAACTCCGATGTTTGAGCAAAGTGTCAAAGAGCAACAGAGATCAATCAACAAAGCTCAGCGATGAGAAACAATGCAAATGATCTAAAAACTCAAAAGAATATTTTAATAGAATTATTTCCTATTAATAAAATTGTTAGAGTGCGTTTCAAGTCATTAACCATATACTTTGATCTTCTTATATTCAGCTGCTGAGTGATTTCAAACACCTATTTTTAGTATGAGTGAATGAAAATGAGTGAAATTAGAGTTATTTTAACTGCCATTTATATGTATTGAAGGCAAATAGTTTCACGTGAAAGAAATTAAATAACATAAAATTCACATAACCACCCTAATTCAGCAGAAATTAAGTGTAATGATCAGTAACTAATAAACTTAAAAATGTCTAATTAAGAAGCCTGTTTTCAATGAAATTCACCTCAGTAGTTTGACTTAAGTGAAATTAACTAGACTTTACAACTTTCTGTAGACCTTCATTGGGAAATCAGAAATGTTCCAGTTGTGCATCATTATCTGAGATGTCAAAAGTAATCTTACTTTCTAAATCACTTTGTAGGTTTGTTAATGGCTTGAATTAGTTTTTGTGATGATGTGCGTATGTTTCATCTGATGGGAAATCTGTAAAGTTTGCTTTCAGTGAATCAAATTGTCAGGTATGAAGAGCTTTACACTGTTAATGCCTTGGATCTTCTTTGAAGTCGCACTTTAAATGAATGACGTTTTGGTACCTTTTCCACTTCTGCTTTGCACAAAATCATTAAAAAAAAACCTGGGATTTTCATATCTGATTCTGCCATTTGGTGCCATCAGCTCTTAACCAGGTGCAGGTAAAACCTACAAAACTACAAACAAAATGAACCACAGCCCTACCTGCCAGGTAGCAACGTGGTGAAATTAAAATTTCCTTGGCTGCTCCCCGCCTGTGTCTCGGGGCTGTTTCGTACAGTAGAAGGCACAGGCACACAGAGATACCACACCATCCTTTACCTCCTTTGATGTTTGGTGAGGCACCTGAGGGGGAGAATATGGAGAATTTGTTGATTACAGGGTCCTGTATTCAGTACACACACACTGATGCTGGGTGCAGAGAGGTAGTGTGTAGCGGGAGGCTCGGCGTGGCAGTTTGATAGTTTGTGGTAAAAGTGCTGGCAGGGCCACAGCTACTCCTCTCTCTGCCAAGCCTGTGGTTTCATATTGTGATCATTGACGGCAGATGTGAATCAGAATATAAGTTTTTTCTGATAAATGTGGCCAAATACATAGGCTTCACTTGGACTGACTTGGAGGATTGTTTGTCTGCTGGTGAACGCTTTTATCCTTAAACAACCAGGGGTGGTTCCAGCCCCCTTGTAGCAGAGCTCTGTCATTAGGTTTGTCTTTAAAGGTGCCATCTTTAAAGGTGACTACAAAGCAAAACAGCCAAAACAGTGTTCATTTGACCCTGACATTGTCAAAATTAGCACTGTACCGGTGTTAAAAGTTGAGCCAAATTTAGTTCAGAACAGAAGCAGATGTGAGTGTACAAACTGTTTGGCTAACACTTGGATGTAATTCAGATGAGGAAAATGAAAGTTTTATTACAGAACAGTGTTAAGTTGTGTGGTAACACTTTACTTAAAGGTGTCAACATAAGGGTGACATGACACTGTCATAACTATGACATGACACAGTCATAAACGTTTATGACTGCTGTCATTAAGTGTCATTTGATTTTTGTAATGACAAGTTGACATTGTTTGGGTTGTCTTGATTATGACAACTTGACATTAAAGGAGCTAATGTAAGAAATCTAAAGCAAATAGTCGTAAAATCATCCTAATATGTCACAGAGACTAAGGAATAATGTTCATATAACATACTGATCTCACCGACAACAATAGCACAGCCAGAATATTCGCATTTAAAAAACATTTTTGCAGTCCGCAAATCATGTTTATGTTTTGAATTTGTGTTTTGGCCTGTTGTGCCACCCACCGCCGTCTATCAGTCACACAGTCAGTAGAGTCTCAGCATCAGTTACAGTTATGACTGAGCTACAGCAGCACGGCAAGCAGCATTAGCAGTGTCCCGGTACATAGCATTAGCAGCTGGCTCCTCCTCAGGTGTATCCCGGCAGCAGCGTTAGCAGCAGAGAAGCCATACTTGCTCGAACGGTCCGCTGGAAAGCCGCAGATCAAGGACGCGGTGACGTGGCCCTGCCACGGCAGCCGCCCGTGGGCAAACAAATCAGTCTCCAGTGTGCCGCTGTCCAGCAACCTCGAATCTGTAGGGGAGGGGGGGCGGACATGACTCACGGCAGTATTTTGAATTTGAGTGCAGTAACCGTTTTGGCCACATTCTTACATACAGCGCCTTTAATCAAAGTGACATTAGCAGAAGATGCCTTTGTCATGACAAGTTGACATTAAATTTGTTTGGGATGTCCTTATTATGACAGCTTGACATTAACCAGGATGACATTACCAGACAATGTCTTTGTCATAACAACTTGACAACAAGAAGAGCAACAAGAAATGCACCTCTTTTTGTGTTTATGACAAGTTGACATGATCATTATTATTGTTATGACAAAGACATCTTCTGGTAAAGTCATCCTAGTTAATGTCAAGTTGTCATAATAAGGATATCCCAAACAAATTTAATGTCAACTTGTTATGACAAAGACAACTTCTGGTAATGTCACTTTGATTAATGTCAAGTTGTCATAATCAAGACAACCCAAACAATGTCAACTTGTCATTACAAAAACCGAATGACACTTAATGACAGCAGACATAAACGTTTATGACTGTGTCATGTCATAGTTATGACAGTGTCATGTCACCCTTATGTAGATACCTTCAAGTAAAGTGTTACCAGTTGTGTTTTGCAAAATGCCCGTATTTGTTATTTGATTTCTCTACAAGTGAATTCAACTTATTTGACAAAACTAAAGTTGCAGCGGGTTTATCTTTCACCTCATCCCTATTGGGTAATACTGCTTGCACAGAGCAAGTACGTAGCATTTAAATGGCAATCAATGCCACTGTGAGCCCTATTGGGCAATGTGAGCCCTATTGGGCAACGTGAGCGCTATTGGGCAATGCAGCAGCATCACCTCAGTTTCCACAGAACAAGGCGGCAAGTGTCTGCATGAGCGACATGGCAGTGATTATCAGCACATCTCTGCCAGGCAGATACTGAGAAAATGACTGTTAACCAGCTTACGCTACATTTCCTTGGACGCCATGAATGAGAGATAAAGATCGCTGCATCTGCTACGTACAACACGCCACACACACACATGCTACATCTCTCTCCTGTCTTTCTCTCTCTCTCTCTCTCACACACACACACACACACACACACAACTGTGCATGCACACACACTCGCAGTGAGAGTGAGTCACTGCTCCACAGCACGGCTCTGACCACAGTTGAGCCTTGACATTTTCTCATGCCTCCAATCTATTTACCAAAGTTCAGACAGGAAGGACGCATCTCTCACTTTTCCTATCATGTTGTCAACCGTGTATAAACAGTGACGCTGATCAAAACAAAACAAAACAAGGCAAACAAATACATTAATTTTAAAGTGGTGTTACAGTAACTGAAGCCTATGATGGTAAACTGCTTGTTTCCAACTTGTTTTCCACTTTGAAGTGAACTTTTGTAATCGAGCAGCCACCTGATTTTCCCATCGCCTCCATGGCATTTAAAAGGGGCTAATCAGAGGAATTCAATACAAACGAGACAAACTTAAAGGCTCAAATTGTTTTTGATTCATTTCCACAGACGAACAATGACTCACTGATACCACTCTCAACAATGTGCAGGGGAAGAAATGCCAAAAGCCAACAGATCTTTATTGTTTGGTGGAACACATTGACATTGTTTCTGTCTCTAGACATGACATCACTGGACTCGTCACAGGATAAGTTGTGGTTGGTTATTTATACAGAGGAAAGAGGGATCAGCACATTATTACCAGCCACAGATAACTGACTGTCTGATTTATTCAATAAATATGAATACAATTAACAGAGACGACAACTTAGCATTCATGTTTAGGCACTTCTTAAATGTGTGGTCTCACATACTGCTGGAGATTTTGGTGTGATGTTTTATGAGTCCTGACCTGCACAAATATTTCATGATAACAGACAGCCAAATTGCTTTGCATCACTAGTTTTTATTCTGCTACTTTTGGACTGCACCCAACATCTGAATGAGCAGTATTACTTATCCATTTGGACCTGTCATCCTTTTCACCGTCCCATTTGATGGCGAATATCCCTCCAAATTTGTGCAAATGGAAACTTCGAACCATTAAGCCTTTTTTTTTTTTTTTTTCTTAATAAAAACCTTTCAGGCACACCGAACGTTGCGTTTGATCCCCACAGAGACGAAGGTAAAAAGGTTACTGGTTTCGGACTGTTTGAACACAGGAAGACGAGTGCAGTGATTTATACCCCTGCATTAACCAGACGCTGGGTTATGGACTTCCACTGTGGAGCTGGAAAAAGCAGCAGCATGCAGTGAAGTCACTGACTCATAAGAGAGGGTTTGGGTGGATGGATGGATGGATGGATGGATGGAAGGAAGTGTGAGACGTAGGGGAGTTTGGACCCTCTGTGAACCACTGAATTAAAAAAAAAAAGAAAGAAAAGAAGAAGAAAGATGACATACTGCCTTATTTATCCATATGTTGCAAATTACGGCATCTGTTTACAATTTATTTTATTTACTTTGGTGATGCTCGGCCCGGGTTGATTAACATTTTCTGTAGTGTTTGTTGTCTTCTGGAGCGGGATTTGATTGGCACTCGGTGACGGCTGTTTGAAGTGAGCAGAGCGTCGGCTTTGAAGCTTGGGGGATGAAAGCAGAGCATCCAGATATGACTGGAGGATAATCTAGAAATGAATTTTGGCTTGCCTCTGAAGGCGACCGACAGGCGACAAACATGTTACTAGTTGTTGATTAAATGTTACTTGAGATTCAGTGATGCAGGGACATAAAACAGAGATGGAAACTTCTCAATACACATCAGGGAAAATAAGTTAAATATGTTTGTTTAATGACAACAAGCTGTGGATGTTGGTGAGCGAGTAAAGAATGAGCGATCTCTTCTCATCCATCATGAGACAGCTCCTTTTATTTACGAGCCATGCTGTTTATAATTGTGCATTTAATTAATGCTGCTAATCACTGTTTCCCATCAGCTGCCTTCAGTATATCTTACGAACATTAAATCCTCCAAAACAATATTGCAACAAAATGTGACAGTGCTTTAAGAAGAAAAAAGAAAAAGTTTGTTTTAAAGCCAGTCGGCACTGTTTGAAGAAGTAACACTCTGCTGCAGCTTGTCACAGGTAAAAGTAACTCAAAATATTGTCAATATAGTAACAGGAGAAATACACTAATCCGTATTTAATATTCAATGTACTTAAAAAAAAAAAAAAAAAACAACCTTCAATATAAAGTCCTCCTGGCAAGTGAAAAAATATGTTTGGCTTTGACTTTTCTCTCCAAGTTAATCTTATAAACTAAATGTTTTGCATGTTAATCCTTTTCCATAAAGAATCAAGTAAACGCAGGCTCTCTGACAAATGTTTCTGAGCTGAATATTTTGCTCCCAGTCGAGTCTAGATAAATTGGAAACACTTGAGTGAAGCAAAAACTAATGAAATATAGCTTCACAAAAACTTTGTAGTCTGTTCAGTTTGGTTCATGAATGTATGGGGAGAGAGACAGTACAGAGAATTCTAGTTAATGGCAATTATATGTATTTGGAAAGAAAACTGTGCTTTACAAACAGCTTGAGTACATTTTGTGGATAAAAATAAAAGTGGATCAGTTTATTGTATTTATATACAGTCCAGTGACAACCATGTATCTCCAAATGTGCTTATTTTGAGCTTTGCAGATAGACTAAATGATTGAGTGTTCCTTTATACTTTGAGAGAATTCTCCCATTTCTTAAGATGAGTAAACCATTTAAAACCCCGCTGGATTATCTGGAAAATATCATGTGGTGTGGAGCAGGTGGGACTCACATTCAGGAGGAGGGTGCACTGCGGAGTCTTCTTGTAAACAAACAAAAGTTATATTTATAAAAGCTCTGACTGGCTCGTCTGTTTTTTCAAACCATTGACAAGCACATGATTCAAAGGTAAAATTAGAAATGGTCCCTTAGGTATAATAGTTGAAATGATGGTTATAGGGATTAAAATTAGGAGGAGGACTACAGCAGGATCCACAAGGACTCTGTCATGGAAGTTTCAAAGATTGCTATCCAAAATAAATAGCTGTCACCTCTAGCTCGAATGTATGACAAAGTAAGGCTATAGTTTTAGATCTATGCCTCCTTTGAGGAGATGAGCAGGTGTTCAAGCTCAAACTAGCTGCCACAGGAAACAGGTCAAGAGAAGAAGAAGAGAAGTTGAGTTTGGGTATTTCTCAAAGTCGTGGAAGGATCCTTAAATGGCCAAATTTCAAGGATGCTACGTCATCAAATCGCACCTAAGGTCTGCTCCACTGTAAAGGATCCTTCAGATTGTACCGAGGAAAGAGTCCGTGCTTCAAAGAATTTTCAAGGATGCATGTGTGTATCCTCAGCAGGTATAAAATACCCACAATTCTTTGCACACAATTTACTGGAAGTGAAGACGGGGTCTCTTCAATGAATCCTGCACCAGCGGAGCTCAGCAGGTCTTAGATAAAAATGCCATTTATTTGGACTAATTACAAGCATGAATTTTTTTTGACAGAAACCTCATAATTTACACTTTCCAATGTGTCCACCACCAAATAATGAGGATTTTAAAGTAATGTGATTTAGATAAAACATAAAAGTTCCTCCATCAGAGCAGTGATGGAGCGCTAAGTCAAAATTCAGTGGGTAAGGTCATGTTTTTTAACACATTGTAGAGGAAGTCTGAAACTACTTTGCAAAAGTTTCATTTAGCCTTCCTGTGTTTTTATGTATAATCTATAAATAGGCGATATTCTCCCAAAAAGTCATGTGACGCTGAAAATACTGCTTATATTTATTCAAACTGTACAACAATTAGAGAGAGCCAAAATTACCACAGTACCCTGAACCCCCCCAGAGGGTTAATGATGCACACCTGGGGGCACTCGTTAGCCTGTTCCAATGTGTGTTCATTGAACGCTAGGAAGGACTCTTGCCGTGCCTCCGCAGGATCCTTCATTGGCAGAACTCGTCCTACTAAGGCAGGATCCTTGACTTTGAGAATCAGCGCATGTGTGCAAGTCCAGAATGTGACTATGAATCCTCCACACTGAGATCTGCTGCAGTTCTTTTTGGACTGCATGAAACAGAAACATGAAGAAGTAACTTTTGATTGAGGATTTGAGGGGGTGAAGTGCAGGTGGAGAAAAGGGCAAAGACGCTCAGGTGAGGTGAGTAACATATTAGGCAGAAGAACAGGAAGGAAGCTGATTGGCTGGGACAAACTCTGGAGCAGGGAAGGACTAATGAAGCTGATGCATGGCAGGTGTGCAGATGGGTAAATGAGGGGGAAAGGCAGCACAAGAATACAGAACTCCCAAAACCCTGTAATAAACTGACCGGGTAAAAAACACAAAACAAAAAATACAGACCAACTAGTGCAACTTAAATGATTCAACAGATACTCAGTCTTGTCTTCCTGAAAGGTCTGAAGGCATCAGGACACATATCAGACTGTAAGAGAAAAAAAAACTAGGCTGTTTCCTTCGCTCATGACAAGTTAAGAGTTTTGGAAATACATGGTTTTCACATGACAGGGCCAAACTGTTATTTTTATTAAACTATTTAAAGGACTGCAAATTAATCTCAACCCACAAGTCAATAAAAAGAAACTTGTAGTTGAAGAATTACATTTTAACTGTTGCTGAAACATTTTATAAATGACGCTGTGGATAACGGATTGATTTCAAATTTGGTTTTCAGTCTGCTGTTTCGCCACAGAGCATTAATTTCTCTGAAACACCCAACTGACTGACACCAGTGGGTTTTGTCACAGTGTTTCCAACACTGACACCTGCTGGCTGAAACTGATCACAGCCCCTCTCATTGTGAGCCCAGCCTCTCTGTCAGATTTGTGTTTTTGCTGTTTTAATACAGAAGTTAAGTTGCTTCACGATCCTGTATTTGTTTTTTTTTTGTTTCAGAGGACGGACAGGATGATTCAAAGAGTTTTTACTTTCAAGCTGCTGACTCAACAGACAGATAAATGAGCCGCAGACACACTCATAAAGTGTGTCGTTAGTGGCTGATTGTAATTTCCTGATCAACTGATGAAAGGCCTTTGCTTGCATTAATATCAGGAAATTTCAATGACCCCTCTTTCATCAGACAGGAGAATGGTTCTCATCAATTCAGTCATTTTGATTTTGGCATATGATGATAGATATCTACAGTCCTTATTAGTGTAGAGCAAGAATAAATATAAGAAGTGAGTGTACATCAAGAAATGAGCAAAGAAAGAAATTCAAAATGAAATGATTTGTGAGTGAGAGAGGTGCAGTAAGAGGTGTGTAGTGTCAGCTTCTTGCTGCCAGTTGCAAAGGAAGCGCCTTTAGGTTTTGGCAGCGTTCCCTTGACTCAACCACACTGCTGCGTTTCTGCAAAATCCTGCACACAAAATTAGACAAAACTGCAAAAACACTTCATGAACCCAGCTCTGCGTTCAGGAGGGTGAAGCAAGTCAGAGCTGTAAATATACGATGCACCTGCATTTTGAGTCTGATGTTTCTGTAATGATGTCAGGTATATGTCAAAATATACTCAGATTGTTAAAGAAAAATGTTTAATATAAATTCTATGCATTATTATGTCAAGAGAATTATTTATCTTGCAGTTAAGCAGCTGTAAATATTATATATGAAACATGGTGGAAGAAGTATTCAACTATTCTAATAAGATAAAAGCATTCAAAATCATAATAAGTACATGAGGATTATCAGATTAAAAGTACTCATTGTGCAGCAGAGACATCACTCTCAGTTATTATATTAATGGATTATTATTGCTGGTGCATTGAAATATCAGCAGCATTTTCATTTCTTGTTTTTTGCCTGTGAAGGGGAAACCTCTACTGTATACTCTACAATAGCATCATATTTTATAAATGTTAAATCAATTTTTTTTGTAATTTATTAACCTGGAAAGTATCCGGAGACAAGGCGATAGCTATTAAGTAAATGTAGAGGAGGAAAAACATTATTTGCCTCTGAAATGTAGAAAGGAAAAATTGAAAAAACTGTATTTAAGAACAGAGCTTCAGTAAATGTAGATCAACTTCTCCCAGCACTGAAATCAGGTAACAGTTTTTTATACTAAGTAAATCAAACACCAAGCTTTTGCAGGCAACATATATATTACAGTGAAACAGTGATGTTAAATGGCTGCCTGTAATAGTGACTGTATAGTACAAATGAAGTGTGTAAATATATTTGAAAAAGCTCTGTAGCAGCAGGTTGTGAATGACTTTCATCAGACTACAGCAGAGGTCAACTGTGAGCTCACCCTGTCCTCCTGTCCTGTACAGATGTGATGTAACATTACAGCTGCTCAGATCTCTCCTCTGTCCCGGGACAGTTTGTATTAACTGCACACTGTGGTTTGGTTTGATGCGGAGGTGCAGAAAGCTGATCTCCTGTCAGCTGTTAACGGGACGTTTCTTTCGTTTGGGATGCTGCGGGAGGAGTTGCGTGCAGCCCGGAGCAAACTGCGCATGCGTCAAGGTGAACCGTCGATACCAGAGAGAACAATGTAAAGCGAGATTAATCACTGTTTTCTAGTTCCGTTTTGGGCTGTGATAACCTGTGGCAGAGGATGAAGACGTGAAATTATTTTTTTTGTCATTATTAATGCTTAACTAAGAAAGCATTTGTGTAGCTATCTGTTGCTACACATGTAGCCTGCATATTTTGAAAAAATATTTTTTGCTTTGCTTCTGTTTACAGATCATACATTTTGAAAACATCAGGACTTGCCTAATTCATTAAAAGATTTTTCCTTTCCTCTTTTTAACAATAAGCTACTTTTCTGGTTTAATGTAAAATTAGGAAGTTCTCAGATCCTTAAGTAAAGTACTATAACCACCATGTAAAAACAGCCTGGTGCTAATAAATGTCTTGCATTCTAGATTTTAGGTGAAAGGGTTAGTTTACAAACAAAATGTATCAAATGTAACCTAAAGTAGACTTTCTGGTGATGCAGAATGACCCATTTAATTTATTATATTGATGAATTATTATTGTTGTGCATTAAAATATTAACAGCATTTCTAAAGTTGCAGCTGATCAAGGTTTAGGTGATTTTACTTAGGCTAGCTCTTTAAAGAATGAGTATACACCCACATTGAAAATAAATAATTAAACAATAAAAAAATAAATTGCTATTAATAAACTGATATATATATTGCATGAGAAAAAGCCTAGTTGGCTATTATTCAAAGTAACTAGTAGCTGTTATAGTGGACAGATGCTGCCAAAAATAAATAAATAAATAAATAATAACTTGATAAATAATCAATATGTACCAAAAATAAATGACAATGTCAATAATGCAGGAGAAATATATAAAGAAATGTGTAAATAAAATACAAAAAATAAATAAGTTTGGGGAGGTAAATAGGGTGGGAAAATGCAAAGGGAAATAATAAGTAAATAAAAATTAAGAAATACATTTAAAAATACACTTAAAATGAATACAAAATAAATAAGTTCAAAAATTAATAAATTAAAAAATTAATAATATCAAGCAAATAAAAGGGAAACTAAAATAGGAAAGTACATGAATATGGGAATTATTAAAAATTAAATACATTAATAATCAAAACAAAACAAATGCAAATTAATGTCACATTTTATTATAATTTTTATGCCAATTCACATCTGACCAGGGACAACAGATGAAAACTAGCTTTAGGGCTAACTCTGGCGTATTTACAGAAATATTTATTAATATGCACTGTCCCTGACAAATAAAGTAATAATAAAAAAAATAACCAATAAATGCCTATATATTTTTTTATGTTATTTTTGGTAAATTTAATGTCAATTAATTAATTTATTCCATTATTTTTTATATTGGCAGCTTCTGTTATCCATAACTACAGCTGTTAAATTTAGTGTGTAAAAAGGGAACTATTTTCCTTTGAAATTAAATGAAGTATAAAGTATAAGAAAGTGTAAATACGCGAGTAAAATATAAGTACTTTGTGGGAACAGTGGGATGACCTTGTGCTTTCTCCCCGCCGATGCCACTCAGGCTGTAGTGGGAGTGAACTATCTTGCTGTTTGACTGACTGTTGTATCTTTGTCGATGACAAGAGGCTCCTGCTGCTTGCGTGACTTGTAACGTACGTGACGCCGCACCACCTCCCTCTTCTCTCCTCCCTTTGTGCAGTTGACAAGCCCCTTCTCGGCCAGGACAGGAACACACAGAGGTACGTAATGTATCCAATATTGAAACGCAACACAGCGGACATTTCCTTTCCTGTACGGCTCTGTCACTGCTCTCGTGACCGTTGCTGTCGCTCACAACGTCTGATTTTTAACTGCAGTCGGGTGCAGCTCGGCGTGCAGCAGGGATGCTAGGCCCGCTGCTTCCCACAAGCTGTTAGCTTGACTGCTAATGTCTTGCGGTGCGGTCATGTAACAGTGCGGAGCCAGTGGTCAGCAGTTATTCAGGCAGCTAGCCATAAAGAAGCTTAGCTAGCTAGTTAGCTGTTAGCTTCTTCTTCTACACTTCCTGTCCGTCTGTCCGCCTGTTAGTCACTGGAGACACTTGTCCGCTGTCCACCTTGATAGCTAGTTTATGCTAATCTGTTAGCAGGCGAGGGCAGGGAGATGCTGCCTTCATAACCTCTGTGTGTGTGTCAGGTGGACACTGCTTTATTCATTCACTCTAGAGGGAGACTGGACTTTGAAATCTGTTTATTGTCTGTCGTACAACTGTGTCTGAATTATACTACAATGAAGGTGGTGCTGAAGGGCAGTGATAGAGCCTTAACGTAGATGCTAGGTCAAGTGTATCATTGAATGAGTGGTCCTCATGCTATGGTCTGAAGTTGGATGGTGTGTAACTGTTACATAAAGATATGACTATCTTTAATGTTAAGCCAATGAGATTTACCCCAGGACAGTTAAGGCTTTGTAGGCTATCATATATACAGTGTTGTCCTATGTCCTCTCTGGCCTCTGACCTATCTGCCTGCAGCCATGTGTGTGTGAGAGCCATAAAACTACCCAGTGTGTTGGCACAGTGTGAATGTCTTACTGCCATTTGTCTATGTGTTTATAGGCATTGCAGATGCCGGACGTTAGTTCACTTCCTGTCCAAGTGCTTTTTTATGACCACAGGACACACATGGTGACTGGGCTCAGAGGAGGAGGGGGGTCCTGGATGATTCAAGTGGATTACAGCTGGACATGGGTCTTAGAGCGTGTCAGGGGATCATAGACGGGCATTTGTTGTGTCAGAGCTGATGTTGCACTGGTCCTCTGGGGCCCAAACGTGCTTAGGGATGCAGTAAATGTGTCACATATGGAGGAAAGGGTGGAGCAGTTGAGGAAAGGTGAGGCTGCCCGTAAACTGGACTGAACAGATTTAGAGGAAAGAGCTGGCAGATGTTATTCTGGTGATTGGCAGCGTGACTCTTTGGGGTGCAACACAGCAGAGCTCATTCTTGAAATTTTGATAGAAACTTCATGTAGTGCAAATGTATTTTACTTTGAAAAGAAATGTTACGTCAGACAGATATCGCAATACTGGAGAGTAGTCGCAATTCTTGGGATATAAGTAAAGTTAATTGAGAAATTCTGTGCCCTTTCCTTTCTATTCTTCTGGCAAACTGTTCAAATTCCTGTTCTATCTACTATCAATATGCCCGTGTGTGTTATCAACAGGCCTGTGTAACAACTGTACCTTGATAAATGTTGCGCTATTGAAAAATGGAACCTCCAGCTATCCATGATACATGATGATGAAATAGACACATGTCTTGCACAACAGGCTGTTCAGGAAAATGGACAAAGAGGTTCACACATAGCTGTACTTGCACACGGGCGCAGCCAACAAGAGGGTTGGCAAACAGTCTGCTTTGTGCTCCAGTCTGTGGCCCTTATTGTTTTTCCTGAACTTGGCTTCTTCCACTTTGAGACATCAACTTTGACTCATGATTAAAGTGTCAAAAATTATCTCTGCTTTCTCTAAATTTTAAAATAGTGGGGAACAGAGTGGTTACGAAGGAATCAGTGGATGCATCGGCTATGTTTTGGCAAAGCTTCTAATTTTTATGTATTTGTGACCCCTGCATGTGAGCTGGCCGCTACACTGACAGGAATGCAAGTTTGAATGAATGTTCGTGCAAGTGTTAGAATTGCTGTGACTGTGTGAGTCGCTCATGTAAGCCAATAACTTCATCAGATTTGTACCACTCCCATCCACCAGTGACCTCCACTCGCTCCCGCCTTCCTCTTTCAGCAGCACTTCACATCTGATCTGTCAGCTGTGTCCTCCACTTCTGGTTCCCATGTCTCTCCCTCTGCTGTGTGGCTCTGGCTGTCCTGAAGCTGGAACGCAGAGGGAGGACAGCAGGGATGTCATGTCTCAGAGAGACTGCTGTATTCCTTTGTTTTCTGCCTTGTTTTTAGTCACTGCTGTGATCATGGTCTTTCTCTTTGCAGATAATGGCAGTACCTCCCACCTACGTCGACCTTGGAAAGTCTGCCAGGGATGTTTTCACAAAGGGATATGGTGAGCACCAAGCAGCCAACTATACTCACTTATTCCACCTGCATTTATAACGGCATGATACAGAAGGAAATGATTTGACACATATTAAATGTTGCCATGATGTGTAGAGTTTTGATAATGATGATTTTTATCTTGACGGTGGTAGCTAAGGAGTAAACCATCTCACTTCTCATCTCTTTTGAGAGTTGCACATGTGCTGCACCAGTCAGGCACTCGTGAGAAAACGGTGGCGCGTAAAGAGAAAGTTTATGAGCTGAACCCCGAGCGAGCATTTAAATTATCCTGGAAACAGGAGTTTAGTTGGGTTGTGTTAGAAGTTATGGGCAAAATACTAGTGATGGTGAAATCGAAGCTTCATGAAGCATTGAACCACTTTGACACACCTGCTTCAAGAATGACACACTGCTTCGAAGCATTTCATACAGTCAGAAGAGTGACATCTGCTGGCTGTGTGTCAGAACTGCATCTAAGTGGAAGACCTGGAAAAGCCTCAAGACTGCCTGTAACGAGGTCTCGCTCCCGGTAGTCACGTGATTGTGGGCGTGCCGAAGCAGGGATCGAAACACTGCCTCGGAACACTTCCGCTTCAAAAGATCGACACTGTGTCGAGCAAACTGGCTCGAGCGTAACATCACTACAAAATACAGATTAAACATGACAATTAGTCTTATTATTGTTTGATAACGGCTATAAATCAGATGGTGGGGGAGCCCTTCTGTGTGGTGTTTGCATGTTCTCCCCATGTCAGCGTGGGTTTTCTCCAAGTACTCCAGCTTCCTCCCACAGTCCAAAGACATGCAGGTTAATTGGTGACTCTAAATTGTCCATAGGTGTGAATGTGAGCGTGAATGGTTCCCTGTCTCTATATGTCAGCCCTGTGATGGTCTGGCAACTTGTCAAGGGTGTACCCTGCCTCTCGCTCAGTGTCAGCTGGCCCGTGACCCCCAACAGGATATGGAAAATGAATGAATAAATACTTTACAGGGTTTCCATGGTCTTGAAAAACCTGGAAAAGTCATGGAATTTCGCAATCACATTTTCCAGGCTGGGAAAAGTCATGGAATAAATAAAAATCATTGAAAGTTGAGGGAAAGTTATTGAATCTTGCTGTGTGTAAAGAAATTTAGACAGTAATCTTGCCTGGATAACCTGCCATGAACTTAACACAGGGTTTGACATTTGACCTTTTTTTGTCCACGTACCACAGTGGCTGGTGGATTCCAAAATCTACCAGCCACTCAATACATAATCAATACTTTTGTGGCTGGTGAGTGAAGCAAAATCAGCAGCCACTTGCATGTTTTACCTGCATTTGGCAGGTTGCTGGTGCTAATTTCCAACCTTGAAGTAACATAACCTCAAATTTATTTTTTGAAGCTGTCGAGGTAAGTTGCTTTATTGTGTGTTGATGTGTAACATTTTGTGTACCGTCACGTATCTCCATTTTCTCCCTGTGTTCCATGTCTCCCTCCATAAATGCCAGCTACCTGAAATTATGTTTAAATCGAGCTTGAAACTTCTATGTTTGAAAAACACTGGACAAGTAGGGCAAAAAAATAGTCATTATTATTATTATGGGTCTTTGAAAAGTCATGGAAACGTTCAGTATAAATGTGTAGATGTATCTATGTAACAAGGTCAGTTGACTCTCAGCCACTGTGTACCACTCAGAAACAGCAACGTGTAGTATGTACACACACGCTATTATTTAATGGTAAAACAGCAGTTAAAATAAAGCTCCTCCAGAACTACAGAGGACTTTATACAAATGTTTTCACTGGCTGTTTAGTGCTGCCTGTGACGTGTGAAATATGTGGAGTGCACCTTTTTAGTAGAAGATCATTACAGGCAATAATGTGTATTATTTTAAACATCATTGTGTCATTGTCAGATTGCAGAAACTAGGAAAAATATTTCTGGCACCATGATGGAGATGAGGGAGAATAATTATGTGCACATCATGTAGGTGCAAGGATATCAAAAAACAGCATGCATGAAGGGAATAAAGTAATGCCTGCACACTTACAGCATTATTTTTTTCCACCATGATGGAGATGGGCATGACTTGTAGTTAGAGTTTTACCTTGTTAGTGCTATATTTCTCGAAATCAAGAGTCTTTTAAAATCACATCTTCTTCTTTTGAAAATGTTCTCCGTTGCTTTGTTGAAAAGGGAAGCAGTGGTAGATTTTGTTTCTAGTTTTATTTCCACATCATTCTCTTTATGCCTTTATTTTTTATCTACAGCCTACCCTCTGCCGTTGGAAGGAATATTACGTGGTTTCACTCTGTACACTTTAAGAACAATACCATTTTCCTGCATTGTGCTGTTAAGTAATCGCGGACATTTCTTGCAAGATTCGATGCAACACTTCCTCTCAGGCATTGTGCTAATAACAGTTCCTTTTATAATGTTTATCGCAACACCAATGAAAGGAAATGATTCACATCAGTTGCTGTGATGTTTATAGCTGAACATACGTTGAGGAGAAGTGCAAAGCCTCCAGTTACAGTGGATGTGGGGTGTGTTTTGTATATACACACAGCTGCGCTCCAACGGTTACTGAATGATGTGCACTTAATACTGAAGGAATTCCCAGTCGTTGCTGCAGACTGATTCATACGTACCACGGAGGCTGATTCACTGCAAGTATGGAAGTGATTGTAATTCATTACTGTGGGTTTCTCCGCAGGCCTCACCTTCACAGAAAAGCCTCAAAAGAAAAAGTAGTTGAGCAGATGTGAAGCTGGTGACTATTTCACAGGGTGGGACCTGCAGCTTTAGATGAGGACAGAATTAGTAGACGGTTTAGTGAAGGGGAAAGCTAGGGTGAGTGAGTAATCGCACCAGGCCAGAAAGTACACAACCGTGGAGATCTCTGGGTCATGTGAAGTGTGGCTGGGTGAATCAATTGATGGCTGTAATGCCGGATAAGACCAGGAATGGGGCTCCGGGCTCGAGCCAGGATCTGTTTAAACCTGCCCCCTAGCTATTATTCATCACTGACAGCACTAGTGTTCTCACAGAATCTACAGCAAATCAATACACACTGTTAGTCAATGGCATATAAATAATGTTAAATGCACTCCTGGGGCTGATGAATGGGCATTTCACAGACACTAATCAATGACTTGATTTAATGTGTTATGAAATATCTCAAATGATTATTTCAATGTGTATTAATAGATGTAGTATAGGACAGAATTCTGCATGTTAGGACTAATAATATTGGCATGAAAGTAGTACTTGTTTTAAGGGACTAGAAGCCACGTTCCACTTCAATAATGAAATGCTTCAGAGTGGTTATTATTGGATCTGTATTGTCATCCCGACATCATTTTGATCTGTTATTCAATATTGTGTGTTTCAGGCTTTGGGGTCATCAAGCTGGACTTGAAAACAAAGTCTGAGAATGGACTGGTAAGTCGTCGCCAGTCATTATCAGATTATCAGAGCTGCCACTTCAGACTGCAGCCGTTCTATCATGGCCTAAGAGGCTCCAGGCTGAGAATTGAGTGGCTGGTTATCTGATCGCCTAAACGGTGCCAGGACACCTTGGCATCTGCTGCCTGACAGATATATATATACTTTTTTAAATGGAGTTTGTGAAGATGTTGTGTCAAAGCAATTAAAACTACTGTGTGTCTTAGTTCACTTAAGGTTAAAGTCAAATTGATTTATTTATCTTGGAGATTCACAATGTTAATGCAGACACTGTTGGTTGAAGGTTTATGGGACCACATCAGTGACTAAAATCCTTTGTGAACACCCAGTGAAAATATATTTTGGTGCAAGACATTAAGGGGCAGACCCATTATTATTATCATTTCTTTTTAAATATCATTCTGTAACTTTCCAGAAGCACTCGTAATGCATTTAACTCCTAACATTTCATTTTTGGTCCAAGAAGTATGTATGTTTTTGCATTAAAATGCTATTTTCCTAAGCCCTTCCAAAAACATTTTCACACGGAGACAAGCCTAGTTTGAGAATTGTGTTTTATCGATCTATCAAATTGGTTGTATTCCTCTGTCCCCCTAACCGCCACAGATGCTAAGCGGTGTACTGCTGTGGTCCCTCATTAGCTTGGATCCAATACTCGCACAGTAACACAAACAAACTCACCGATCGAAGCAGCGGTAGACCAGCAGCTCTCCTGCTCTGCTTGCTAAAATTACTGTTTTGGTCAATGGAGTCTGGTGGCTTTGAAGAGAGCGATATAATGGCTCCACTTGCCCATCTGAAAATGCAGCTTAGTGGCAAGGTATAGCAGTGAAAATGTATATTACGTATAAATAATGTATAACCCTTTCAGTTATCATTATCAGTGATTGGAGCTGTAATCTACATCACTGCTTTGTGCTTTTCCATTTGAAAAACCCAGAAAAGAACAGTACTGCATCTGCGTATTAAACCAGTCAGTATGACTCTAACAGCAAATACTGTCATCTGCAGGAGTTCACCAGCACAGGCTCTGCCAACACTGAGACCAGCAAGGTCGCTGGATCCCTGGAGACCAAGTACAAGTGGGCGGAGCACGGACTGACCTTCACAGAGAAGTGGAACACCGACAACACCCTGGGGACCGAGATCACCCTTGAAGACCAGGTTGGTGATGGAGTGTAGGGGCCAGTACCATCTGAAATGTGTATAGAACAGTGTGATTTAGGTTGCTGTTGTATTCACTGAGATCACTTAAGTCTTGATCACATGGGTCTTAATGTAAATTGGACTGTACTTTGATCTGGTGAACAATTAATGCTAAAGTTGATGAGTTTAATTAAACTGATCTTTATTTTTTGTGTTTTGCTTACCTTTTTCACAGTTGGCTAAGGGGCTTAAGCTGACGTTTGATTCCTCCTTCTCGCCAAACACTGGGTAAGAGCAGATATTTGAGTCAATTTCAGGGAGAAATCAAAAGTTTAAGGGAATAAAATAAAGTATTTTTCCTGTGCTTTTGGAGCTACAGTGGTTAAAGCAGTTTATCTGATAAAGTTTTTATCAGGTGACTCTGCATTGGCCTCATTTTACCTTTCTGGGACATGTATCTTTCTTCACCCATGTGAACAGGTTGATGTCTGCATGTCACACATGAGGGACATTTCATTGTTAAAAGTGCTGTTTATAGCTCTGGGAAACGTCGGCCCCTGACATTAACAACCTGCTCTCTGTCCCCCACCAGCAAGAAGGGCGGAAAGATCAAGACAGGCTACAAGTGCGACCACATCAACCTCGGCTGTGACGTTAACTACGACATCAACGGCACAGCCATCCACGGAGCAGCAGTGGTGGGCTACGAGGGCTGGCTGGCCGGCTACCAGATGACCTTCGAGGCTGGCAGGAACAGGATCACCCAGAGCAACTTTGCGGTCGGATTCAAGACGGACGAGTTCCAGCTCCATACGAATGTGTAAGACTACATGTTGCAGCAGATGGTCATCAGTATGCCAGCATGCATCCTTCCATTGTAGCACACACAATGCATTTCCAATGTGGATTCTGCTCATTGTAGCATTAGAGCTACATTGTGCATTGCAGTGACCACTGTGCTGTGAATTTGGAGCAGTTGAAATTAAAGTAGCAAGGAGAGGGAATGTATACTGCCCTGATGCTTGGACCTAAGGCTGAGCTGGTGAGAGAAAAAGTACTTTTAAAGCAGCATTGAAATGCATCTGCATGAGCACCCAGACACACCCTCCAGCTATGAGTGAAACAACTGAGTCCAGACGACTGACCTTGACTAGACAGAGACAGTTTTCTTGTCCTTGTTTGACTGACTAACTTGTTGCCCATTTGGCTGTGTGCCGGGCACCCAGGTGCCTGTCAGTTATTTTTACACCCAGGTGATGGGATTTACTATATTGCAAGTGAGGCGGGGTGAGTGTTTGGCAGGCATACAGGGCCTCAGTGAAAAGGCAAAGTGAGGTAGTGTTGGACAGCGTGAGAGAGGGATAGGGCATAGTGTTAGTCTTGTTTCCCACTGTGCCCTTTGGCCAAGCTTGTCTGTTTCAGTCTACAGCTGAAGTGGTTATGTGAGGTCAGACAAAGTGTAATGTCGGCTTTACATCAGTGACAGTGGGACAGGGAAAATATCACCTGTAAGGGAAACTTACATATGTTGTAATCTGCTATTTTTCCTCAGAAATGATGGCACTGAGTTTGGCGGTTCCATCTACCAGAAGGTGAACGACCAGCTAGAGACAGCGGTCAACCTGGCCTGGACTGCCGGAAACAGCAACACCCGCTTTGGCATCGCTGCCAAATATCAGATTGATCCTGATGCATCCTTCTCTGTGAGTAGTAGTGTTTAACCTGAAGTAGATGTAGTAGTTGTAGTCGTGGCATTGTCACATTATGTGTCATTACAGTTTAACTTCATTGGTTCCTATTAGGAAGTCCTGTTTTAACCTACTCCCTCTTCACAGGGAGTTCATAGTGGTGTGTCAGATTCTAAAAGTTGCCTCTAAAATGACCTCATGCAGTGCAGAGGCCTGTGAAACGAGCTGCTTGAATTTAGAGAGGAGGTTTATTTGCTATATTTTTCTTCCCTAGCTGGTTGTTAATTTTAAGTTTTTTAATTTTGTTATCTTCTGTTTGCAGCAGACAATAAGTTACCCAGCATTTGCATGATACATTTACCTGTTAGTAATATGTGTTGATCTTTGTATGACTTTCATCTGTGGTTCTCACACAGGCCAAGGTGAACAACTCTAGCCTCGTGGGCCTGGGCTACACTCAGACTCTGAAGCCAGGTGAGTGCAGTCTGTACATAACTTATGTGCCAAGTGCTTGAAAGGGCCAAAAGACAAGACAATGCTGACTACGTTTACATGCACAAAACACTCCATATGTTGCTTTGATTATCATGTCCTAACATCGTTTATTACGTCAAAATATGGAAAAGTGAAACGGCTGGAGTTGCTTGTGCTGTTTTTATTCTTAGTGTCAAAATGGGATTTTTTCCACTGGTGGCAGTCTTGTTTGACCGTGCAAACACAGCCTCCTCCTTTCATTCCTTTAAGCATGTTCTCAAAAAGGTCGACATTGTGATATTTGCACATATTCAAAAACCTGCTGATACCCTCTCTTTCATAATGTTTAAAGGTTGGTGTGATTTTCCCTCTGACCAGACATGGGCTTTTCTTTTGGGCATGCATCTTTACATCAGCCTTTAAGATTGTTTGCTAGTTGGTTTGTGCACAGCGTATCCACGACAACAGATGGAGCTGACCCAAACAAGCAAGAGACAGCGTGTCGCAAGTTGTGGTAAAGACCCTAGTTAAGACACATATTCTGTATAGATGTCCAAAGAATACCATTAACACGCCAATAATGTCAGCATATCCCACATCTTAATCGGAACATGCTTCTTTTGGAAAAGAGCCTAAATGGGAATATCCAAATGGAATATGCTGGGTACATGACCTATATCAAATTCAGAATATTGTCATGTTTGGCATCATAGTAGAATATTAGGCTCCAATCACACAGAAAGCGTTTTGCAGGTTGCAAAACGTGAGGCACGCCGCACTCCCTTTTTTTAAATTGAATGGCACTTGTGGAAAAAAAAAACCCCACTTGCTGTGCCTTCTTATTGTTGCCAGGCAACCACGGACTCACCTCCTTATTCTAACCCTCCCGTGTAATCAAGCTACCATTTATTTATTTATTTTCGTTATTTGACAGTAGTTGGTATGTAGTTCCCTAAACGCTGAGGGTGAGAGGCTGTCTGCAAATAGTTTGTTGGGCACAAGGAAACAGAGATCTGTGTGAAAACATGAGACCCTAAAAAAAAGAGGGTGGATCATGGGGAGTACCACCAGCCAGTCCAGGAGCTTCATCTCGATGATGGCCATTTCCAGACATATTTTAGGATGACAGGTACAGTTTGACAACCTGCTGTCTGTCGTTGGGCCGTATAGCTCTGGTTATCCAGCAGCTGCTTCCACCAGTTTCTCCTCCATCGTTTCAGATCATCTGATTGGACAATGGGGGAAAAGATGACAAAAAAAGGGATGACATGGGGCGTTTTTCCGCTCCAAGTTGAAGTTTTTTCAGCTCTAGGAGTTCAGAGCACTTCGGCCAAAACACCAGGGCCCGTATTCACAAAGAATCCTAAGACTAAAAGTAGCTCTTAGTGACGTCATTCTAAGAAAAATCTTAGAATTCCTCAAATTCTAAGATTTTTCTAAGTTATTCACAAAGCATCTTAGGCCTTAAGAGAGCTCCTAAGGTGACAAACTGTTAAGAGGAGGGAGGAGGACTTTTAAGAAGCCTAAGAGTGTCTTAAACAGAGAAGATGGCGGAAAGACAGAGAGGAAGGAGAGATATTCTCTGTATATTGAACAACAGTGATTTAATAAGACGCTACCGGCTTGATCGTGCAGGGAGAATGTTTGTGGTTGACCTCATCAGGGATGAGCTTACTTTTCCCACCCAGCGTAGTAACACAATAACGCCCGCTTTGGATTGCAGCACGTACCAGCGCTTCTCACACTCATTGCTTGTGTGTAAAAGGAGAGGGAATGACGCATTGATTTGTCGGGCAATGCGCTCCCAAGTCTGCCTCTTCCCTTGTGCCGTGATCCCGGGACCGAATTTCCCTCTTAAAACTCATTTGTTCTCCTCCACAAGCTGTGCCAACAGCAGGCACTGCTCTTCTGTCCAGTTCGGCTTTCTCGTTCTTTTTTTCTCCATTTCATTCGTTGTTTTGATCATTCTGCCAAATCAAACCACTTTTTACAAGGAGGCCAGCAATCACAGTAATTGCTGACAGCTGAGTCTGCGTCCACCATTAATATCAAATAGATTAAGCAGTAAAATTACCAGCATGGCGAGTAAACATAACAATAAGCAAATCAATAATGAGGTACGTTCAAACATTTTGAAGCTGTGTAACAATTAATTTAATTTTGGGCTTGTATGTGGATTATTCCAATTTTAGTTTTATAACATGCACAGAGTACACCATGATCCTATCATGGCTCCATCGCAGAATTCATTGACAGTTTTTTTTTTTTTTAAAGACATATATACAGACATCAAAGTACTTGAGAAAGCATGATGCAGCTCATATTATTCTACACTGATGCCCAGATGTAAACAGGACAGTTATTAGAAGAGTTTTGCATGATGTTTGTGAAGTGTTATTCATAGATAACAGCTATAATCTCTTAAGTGTAAACAATAGTAGCAACATTACAGACAGATGGCTCGTTAGGTTGAATGCTGGCAGGAAACTGACATGATGAAGTGTAGAAGTAGGATCTTTGGCACATCAAGAATGGAAGAGTTCAATAAGCAACCTGTATAACCAGTTTCAGACTGTTTACAGTATGAAGTAGCGGTACATTCTAAATGTACACTCTTGTTTAAATTGTCTCTGCATGGCTTATCCTGATGTGTTTGTTTCTGCAGGCATCAAGCTGACGCTCTCTGCTCTCCTTGATGGCAAGAACATCAACGCTGGTGGCCACAAGCTTGGTCTCGGCCTGGAGTTCCAGGCGTAGGAGGACGAGGCAGACGCCCTGTTAATCCTCCCAGCACACATGTATTCCCACCTAAAAAAAACAAAAAAAAATCCAAATCCTTTATTGATTAGCTAGCCCTCACAAAAACTCTACGATTCCTAGACATGCTACAGCTGCAGACAAGACAGCATAAAGGTCAAATCGTTCTCGCAACGATCTGCCACTTTTAAAGGACCACTTTAAGGGAACATTATATTTTGAAAATAAAGAGCTGAGTTCAGAACAAAATGACCATTCAACAAGAAAGTTTTATCTTGAACTGTGTAGCTTGCAAAGGAAAGGTAGCGTTGAGTACAGTTATGTTGGCCTCACTCTTTGTCATTTCACAACATTGGTATATGATGCTTTAATTTGTGTCTCTCTGCTTTCCAATGCAGATCAAAGGGAAAGGGCAGTTAGCATACAGTTGTAGTTACACCACCAGATGGTGCTGTTTCACAGCGCCATTAAGCACTCCTCGCTCTAAAGTTGTAGTGGTGAAATAACTGTGTAATTTTCACACTTCTGCACTGGAGAGCTTAAATGTTTGTCTTGATATATTATACAATGGGAGGGTTAGTTGTCCCTGATGTAAGCAGCTGTCATTAGCTCCAAGAGACACTATACCCCAGTGTGGACATTCTGTGTTTTCGTCTCACTTGTTTTTTGTGTCCGTGCATTTGGTGTGAAACATGTCTTTTGTTAAATATAGTAAAAATAATATTATTTTATTGACAGTCTTGCATAGTTTATTCCACCTGTGAAGTCTTACGAAGGCAAAAACCTGTCGATTCTTCCTGGTCGAGCAAAGGAAGGGAAACTTAACGTGCGTACAGTTACACTTCTCTGGATATGAGTTACAGTACTTCTGTGAGGGAGGATGAAAATGATAATTACATTGGACAGGTTATGGTAGTCTTCCACAACTGGTTATGGGAATCATGCTTAGTGTACTTGACAGTATTGTCATTCCCTGATTAAATAAAGAACATCTTGAACCAGTCTGTGATTGTGTTTGTTCTTCTGCCTTTTGTCACATAATGACCTGCATCTTGTGATTATAATTTCAACCTTGTTTATTTACAATTTCGGTGAAGCTGGTCATTTGTGACAGCTGAAGATCTGTTAAAAAGTGAAGCAGCTTACATCCTAACTGTTTTTTATTTTGACATACTAGAATCATGAGGTTAATTTTTAATGCACTCCACAGAAGCAATTACCAATTATCTTCTGTCACCAACTCATCTGGATTATTAGTTTTGTTTTTAATTATTTCATCATGTCTGCATATCTTTTTTTGTATACAATATCAAATAAATAATGAAGGCCACCCCAGAGCCCAAGGTAACACATTTTAATTCGAAACAGTCTAAAAGCACAAAGATTTACAATAACGTAATAAAGCAACGCAAATCTTGACATTTTTGCTCAATAAATTAAACAATCTGTCCATTGGATGTGACGTAAACACTTGACGTGTTTAAGAAGCTGTGTAGTTTTCAAACTGGATGATTGACCTTTCCCAAAAATCCTCAAGATAATCCAATGATTGATTTTCAGTCTTGGCATATTTGGCTTCATTGGGTTCCATGATTAGGGAATTATTTCATCATTTCTTGACATGATCAGGAGTAAAAAACTGAGACCATGACAACTGGTTTTGAATAATTCCTTGTCTAAAGTGTGTTCTGACATAAGGTTCTAAGATGTAGAATATGACTGAATTGCTCTTAAAATTAATATTTGATTGAGAACCCTGAATACCCACCACCTATCTGTATTAGGTGCAGGTCTACTCTATGGATGGCTTGTCCTCAGTCATGTTCCGGGTGAAGTCCAGGGGCTGTATTCACAAAGCTTCCTAGTGCTCCTAGTGACGAAATTCTTTTCTTAGAATTTCCACCTTAAAGCTAAGACTAGGTCCTTGTCAAGTTAAAGTTATTCACAAAGCATCTTAGATCTTGAAAGAGCTCCGAAGGTGAAAAAATGTTAGGAGCAGGGAGGAGGACTTTTAAGAGGCTTAAGAGTTTCTTAAGCAGAGGACAAAATGGTGGAAACACAAAGAGGTTGGAGAAATATTCTCCAAACAATGGATGACACAGAGTAAATGAAATGGTACAGATGAGGTCATGCAGAGATAATATTTGTGGTCGATTTCATTAGGGATGCGCACACATTTCCCACCCAACGCTATAACGCTGGAAATAAAATGATCACAAAAATAGATATTTGGAGAACTGGAAAAAATGCAACAGTGCAGCAGTGGTGACTTAAGTCTGTCTCAACATTCCATCAGCAGAGTGATCACACTAACAATGACAACACTTTCACAGTCAGCAGTTCATTTCATTTCCAGTGGGTGTCCACACCTTGCAGGCTCACAAAAGGGTGTGTCTGTGACAACCAATCACATCTGTTAAAAGAGTGTGTCATACGGGGTCAACCACACCTCCTCACTAAGGTAAAAGTTTCTGTCCCTTCTTTGCTCAGAGTTGCTCTGAGAACTTTTCAAATTACTCCTAAGCTAGTACTCCTTACTAAAAATGTTCCGGCTAAATTAGGAGCTCTCTGACAGGGTTCACAGAATGTTTGTGAACACAGCCCCTGGAGACTCCTGTAATAAAAACACTTTTCAAGTCATAATTTTTCTTTGTTTTCTAATATTGTGATAAATATTGTATTGTGGACTTAAAACTATGGTAATGTTGGATCCTTGGTAAATAAGCAACTGATCACTAACAAATTCAGCAGAATCAAATTTTAATGATGTGTGCTGTTGTTTTTTTACAGCTTGTCAGCACCCACAAGTGGCCAAAAAAAAATAATGACGCAGTAAAAGTTTAACCTATGTGCACAGTTACACTCACAATACCATCATCCTTCGAAACCCGTAGGTTCAATGCCACTCCAGAGGAAGACAGACAGTGTTTGTTTAGTAACAAAAGTGTAGTTGAGAGTGAAGTTCATGTTTTGGTTTAAAATGACCTCTATTTATGTTGATTTCTCTTGGTTGGATGACGATGAAATATTAGAGTTAGTTTTAGAAGGGGAACTTTTTTTTGGTGGCCGAATGTGTTCACCTAGGATAGAAGGCAAAGTGGCAAACACTGTATTAGAAGCAGTGGCATTACCGTGGGTTATGTACCATTGGTGATTTATGTGAGGATGGCTTATTTCTTTCATACAGTAATCTGGTTGGTAGTAAAAGGATATTTTTGGAAGTACATAGAGATAAGAAGTTGTATTATGTCAAAGTCCTACAATATAGCTGATAACATAATTATAAACTAATTCAAATTACCACTGGAAAACAACAAGGCTTCACAATTTATAAAGTAACTAACTCCCTCCCGTGTGATATGTCTCTTAATGTGAAAGTGAAAGTGCTGTGGCAAAGGGACCCCGGGGAAGAAACTGATGGTGACAGATGGTCTACGACTGTGTCAGGATGTGGTAAACATGTGAAAGAAGCAAGGGGGAAGCTCACACGGTTACGACTCTACAGAATGAAGCTGTTAAATAACAATAGCTGTTGGAAATGTAAAGCTGAAATAGGAACTTCGCTGCACTGTATATGGGAATGACCAGTCTGCATTAGAGTATTAGAAGTTTTAAGTTGCTGGATTGGTTCAGAAATCTCTTTAAGACCAAAACTGTGTTCACTGGAGGATTGGTCGCAAATACCAAACGTGTGCAAATGTGCATTCTCTGTTATTATTGTGGGTCTAACAACTGTCAGAAAATAACAAAAGGCCCCAGAATTAAAAGAATGGGTTAATGCAATGGTGGAAGTAGCATCTTATGAATGTATGCTCAATAGAATAAATGACGATCAGGAGAAAGGAATGTCTTCTTGGGACTGGTTATGGACTCATAGCAAAATGGAAGATAAGCCTACATAATTATGAACTTGCTGTTAATTTCCGGTTTTGTTTGGACCCCAAAGCAGATACTGATGCAGGTAAGTAACAAAAAAAGGTTTATTAATAACTAGATAAAACAAAAAGAGCAGGCAGTGGAGGCAGGGAGCTGGCTGACTCGTAGAATATTCACCGAAGGATGGATTGAAAAAACTCAGGCACACGGTGAGGCACAAAGGTTGACCTGAGCACAACAGGAAAAAACCACAGGTAAGTTCAAAAGAACTCTAGCAACACTAGAAGAACAGGCAGCAAAAATACAGCTATGCAACAAGTTGATCACAAGATACAAAATGTAAGAACACAGAGCTCTACCGAACATGACGGAATTATCTGGCAGCATAGTGGAGTGAAGACCAGGCTTTTGTAGACAGGAAGATGAGGTGAGTGAAGACAGGTGTGCCTCATCTGCTGCTGCAGGAGAAGCCAGCCACACCCCCTGACACACACATGCGCTGCAGAACAGAAAAGAGGGGAGGGAGAGAGAGCAAACACAAAAACATACCACAGGAACCAAAATCATCACACTTGCTCTTCATGTGACTCTGCAGAGTGATGTATGAGGACATATGTGTGACATGTTTCTATTTGTTAGTTTGCTTTCTTCTCTTTCCTGCTTGATTTCTCTTTATGAACTGGAGTCCACTTTAATATTATTAAAAATACTTGCCTTTTTGACAAAATAATACATGAATGCCATGTACCAGGCCTTTCAAACCAACAAATGTCATCAGTTCAGAACATGATTCTGAACTGATGACATGTTTCAAAAGTCAGATTTATTTATTTATTTGTTGACAAGGCATTGCTCCAAAAGTCTGTCTGACCCCAAACATATGTGAGATCACATGTAGGATAACTGTCTGTGGGTGACTTCTTGGCAAGCAAATGGTACATTAATTTGTTAAAGCATGCTTTATGGTGATTTTTGTAGTTTTATAGTCACCTTCATTACAGCCCATTTGTGACAAATGGAAGAGCTTTTCTTTTCCATATACTGGATTTTATAAGGTGAGACCAAAAAAAGAAAGCAATAACTAAAAATATATTTTGTTGTCACTGTTTAGGCTCCAAGTTTCTTGCCTCAGATAAGTACTTCAGTATTTTGAGGGTGACTAAAGATGACATGCACACACTTGTCATGACTGCTTCCACACACACACACACACACACACACACACACACACACACACACACACTGCTGACCACGCCCCTCCAGTTACTCACGCATCAACATGGCGACTCGCAGAAAGATGGGGCGAAGCAGGGGAAATATTTGTGCTCTTTCTCTGCTTATTTTCCTCCAGCTGTCAACCAGTGGCTGCCTGTCAGTCACAGATACTAACGTTACCACGACGCAAGGTGTGTGACACTTGTTTGAACTACCTGAGATGATTTCTGTGTTTTTAAAACCAACCAACAGCACAGCTAGTTAAGCTAACGTTAGCCGCTGTCAGTTAGCTAACGTAACTGTAGCTAGTTGGCAAGTACGTCATGCTAGCTAAC
This sequence comes from Epinephelus lanceolatus, assembly GCF_041903045.1. Taxonomy (NCBI): domain Eukaryota; kingdom Metazoa; phylum Chordata; class Actinopteri; order Perciformes; family Serranidae; genus Epinephelus; species Epinephelus lanceolatus. The sequence continues at coordinate 37,744,990 of NC_135744.1, read as the reverse complement.
ACGGTGTCAGGGACGATGACAGGCTTTATGTATGTATTTAAAAAGTCTACAAATAGTATTTTCTATCTTCTCATAGTGTTACAGTTCAGTATAACAAAGTAATTTCTTGAATATAAAGAGTTTTGTAATGTTAAGGCTTTGCACCGCTCCGTTAACTGCTATTTGTCCGTCGTGATATGGGCGATATGGTCATCACTGTAATGTGTAAAATGTATTCAAAGTTCCCAGACTTGGCCTTAATACTGTTTTAAGCAACTCCTTAAAGCATACAGACACGCTAAGGTCATAAAAGCATATCGAAATAAACAAACAGGAAGTCATATTTCTCTGAGAAAGTCTCAACGTCTACTTAAATTGTCTGGTGTATGACAACCCGAGGGGAAACGGCAGTGGAGGTAAATAGTCCACTTTGCACAGCCCCGCGGGGACACCTTGGCAGCAGGTATTTGTGGTGGTCAGATAAAGTGACTTGGCCCAGATGTCCTTGTCATATATCTGAGCTGTTAATTAACCCCTGTCAGTCCCGTAGCGCCACAGCTTATTAAAGAAAAACCCTTTGATGTTTGGGACCACAGTAAAGGCTGTAGAGTTGTTTTTAATGGCAGGCTGTGTGTTGCATAAGTGGACTTTGACTGCCTGTAGTCTAATGACTAAAATCTGTTGAGATAAGGTGAGTCAGTGGTATTGATTCCTCTGCCTGTGTTCTCTGATCTATTTAAATGAAGATCGCATGTCATGTTACTGTGTGTCAGGTGGCAGCATTGTGTTTGCTGGGGAAAATCTAGTCTCTAGCCTGTTTCTTTAACACCATACTCATTCACATAGCTTATATCTGCAAGTATGACCGTGATAAAGATGCACTGATTCAACAAGAATGCATAAAGACAGATTTTAGGAGCTTAACATTTCCATGAATTGGCTTTTTCTCCAGAAAGTATTTGCATGACATATTCTAAATACATCCACTTTATCTCTGTAATATCCAGGTCATGCATTGGTATAAGATTGGTCACGAAGTCTTGTGATGTGACATTACTAATGGAGCCATTCCCTACACTATCCCCTTGTCGCCAGGAATCACACCAGTATCTGATTACAATGTTTATTGACTTAACTTGACTTTAAGTTACATAAACTCCAATTTTTGGTATTGGTTCATGCAATCAGGCAGTGACATAATATTAATGTGCTGTCCTGATATTGTAGGTGTCTCGTTAGGTTTTATCAGGGAAGGGAACCAAGCAAATATTTATGCAAAGGAAGGATTACTTAAACTTGATCATGTACCAATGGGCTTAAAATGATCTTAAAGACAAACAGTAAATGACATCTGTGTAGCTGCACAGCTGGTTGACAAGCTGCTCAGCCTAACCTTACCGGCATTAAGCCAGTGGCTACATTAATTTTTGGCCTTGTCCATGCATCATGGGGTTTATTGAAATAAAACTGATCCAACAGCCAAAAGAGTAAAAAGAGGATGATCTCCCATAATTTAAGGAAATATTATAGACATATAAAATGATAAAACATTTGTGAAGTGTGACACAGTTGCTCAGTCTTAAAGCTTGACTCCTACATGCCGTTTCATGCAGTAAAGCATATAACCGTTGCTGCCACAAAGATCTTCTGTTCAGTGAATATTTATGCTGGCCATGGCCCATGTGTATGAATAGTCCCTTTCTTCTCTTGGGGACGTCTTACCCTGTGCTTCAAGTCCCTAGTGTTCTCCTCCCATCTCTTCCTAAGCAACGCCTCGTAGTCCCACAGGATGAAATAATGTTGACACTTGTTGGTTAAATGGTGTCATTGATTCAGGAAGGCTGGCCAGATGCATGAGACAGAGTTCAGCTCTTATTTAAAGACACAGTCTGAAACTTCTATAGCTGTAGCGAGTATTTTTTATCAACTTAAACAGGTAAAGAAATTGGAAAGCCTTGCTAACATTGTTGTATATTTAACCAACCCTGACAGTTTGCGAGTGAGGGAATATGTTTAATGTAGTGAAGTAGAACAAATGATAGCGGGCTGATGAAGGCTTTATGACTTAGTATAATTTGCAGCAACACATCACATTGTGTTTTAAAGGAGAAAAGTTGCCTCAAAATTCAATCTCTCATTGTCAGTAGTGGCCATGGGATTAGGGCAGGTTTGTTTTCACTCAACCACACACAAACAAGCTGCTGTTTAGTACAAATATCCACTTTATCGGTGTAGCTGGGGGGTTAACTGTCTTGCCACTTTTAGATGGCAGTCTCAGAGTAGGAGGACAGAGTCATTTTCAAAGCTGCTGGTGTGATCGGTGTGGTTGTATTATTCATATTTGTAGCAAGACTACAAGCCACTGAAAGAACATGATTTGAGTTCTTAGTATGTCACTTAAGTTGAAAGTGAAGACCCAGACTTCAGACTTTGAAAGTGTTCAATAAAGAACCCCTCCTTGATTCAAAATACATATTGTTTACTGTGCACACATTTTAAGTTGATATTTAAGTATTTTGTTAACCTTATTTTTGTAACCTAATATATTGTCTTGCATTATTATTCCCTCTTACCCGACAGTGCCAAAGCAAGAGACGCAGGAGGGAAACAGAATCTCAGAATTTCAGAATCTTAATTTGACCGCTGTAAGCAAAAAAGAAGAGCCTTTGCCATCTCAGCAGAGCACAGCAGTTTTAACGGATCCCAAGAACCCTGCAGCACCTGCTGGCACTGTCTCCACAACAACAGCAGCAGAGGCTCCTCAAGACAACCACACAACAGCCATTGAACCCCAAACGAACCAAAAAGAGCTAACGGACCCAGCCATCATTGATAGCTCTGATCATACACAGCAAGCAGAGCCTGACAGCAAAGAGGCCACAACAACAGAGGAAGCTGGAGAAACCCCTGGCAAAGTTGAGTCAACAGATGGACCTGCTGCTCCTGAAACCACTCTAGCTGCTAGACCAGAAGTTCCCACCACCTCTGTCAAAGCCCCTGAACCAGTCAAACCTGTCACAGAAGAGCTTGATTCACCTGACTCCAAGCCCTCCATTCCTCTAAACCCGTCCGGAGTGGAGGTCACTGACCCAGAACTGCTGCAGGTCGTTGACAAAGGACCCGTAACTCACAATGATCTGGATGGTTACACAGATGAAGATGACGAAAGCAATGATGACGACGACGACGAAGATGATGCATACGGGGACAGCGACGACGGCATGTACGATAACACCGATGATGTCAAAGACCAGAGTGTGAACAGGCTGCAGCCGGACAGGATGGAGGTGCCCCTTTACAAAGGACCAGACAGCTACAACACAGAGGATGAGGACTCCCACTTCTTCTTTCATCTGGTTATCCTGGCTTTCCTGGTGGCGATCGTTTATATCACCTATCACAACAAGAGGAAGGTGAGTGTTGGCACGATGACAGTTAAAATTGTTTATTGTAAGGTACAAAAAACTGTTGTTGAAACTATGAGTCTTTTAATTGATGGAAAATTAATCGCCAACATTTTTGATAACAGCTTCTCAAATCTGAGGTTTTCAAGGTTTTAACTGTTTTGTATTATTGTTTAGAAAAATTGAGCATTTTGATATCCAGAGCCTGAGATTGAGCTTGGGACATTGCACTGTACTCTGGTTAACTTTTATGACATATTGATTGATTAAAAAAAGAATCATTAGGTTAAAAGGTAAAAAATTTACCATCACAGTGCTATAAAACACTGCTGTACTTTGGGGTAAAACTTTTTTGTCTTGAATTACACTTTAAAGCAAACAAAAATGAGTACCTGAAATATTTGACTCATGTTCCCATTTTCCATTTATTGTAATTCCACTTTATTAAGTATAAACTATAGATTTATACTTAATTATGTAGCCATTGAGAGTGACTTCATCAACTGCATACTCTCACAAATGAAAAGCAGTGCTTTACACTTTAACTAAAACAACCAGATCTGACAAAACAGTGAATATCCTCAGCTTAACAACCTCAGCTCTGCATTTTTAACAGGTTTCCAATGTTATGTATTATCATAAAATATGTGATTATATGTGGCACAACAGCAAAAAGTCTTTTGAGAAAGAAATTGCTCCTCTACACTTCTAGATGAACGATTTCTTTCTCAAAATGTCATAACAGTAGAGGAAGGTTTTATTATATATTATGCTAGCCCCATGTTAATTTGGGTTTTTACAGCTGAAGTAGGATTCCAATTATGTAGTCTTTCATCTTTTCTGCTCGCCTGTGAACCAAGAAATAATTTTACTTGATCAGCACTTGTACATCTATCAGATTAATTTGATTTCTATCCGCATTTTGCTTCCTTTTTTCCTTCCAGATCTTCCTCTTGGCTCAGAGCCGGCGCTGGAAGGACAGTCTGTGCTCCCGCAACACTGTGGAGTATCACCGCCTGGACCAGAACGTCAACGAGGCCATGCCTTCTCTCAAGATGACCCGAGACTACATTTTTTGATCCCCGTTCAGAAGAATAATATGTCCAGACCTGCACAGAGCCAGTTGGCTTTCCTGCCTGGCCGGTCGCATTGTTGAGATGCTGTGCTTTGTCATGGAACCTGATTGATGCTTTCTCTTGCTTTGCAGGCCAACTGGAGCGCAGGGAGTGTTATGTCTTTGGGACAGAATTTTGTTTGTTCAGGACTTTTGTGTTGTCTGAATAGAGATTTTTACTGTTTATCTGTCATTTGTTATATTATTTTATTGTTATTTTTCTCTCAGTTATTGACTTCTTTGGATTTAATATTTTGCTTTATTAGGGGTCTTATATTTGTCTTCCTCGGGAGTGTTTCAGCCTTATCATCCCTCTGCACCTGTTTCCCACTTGCATACTGTCTTAATATGTCTCTTTAAAAATAGAAAGAACCTAGGTCATAATATAAGGCATAATTATAACAGTTGATAATTTACCCGAGCATTAATGGATAATAATCAAGTAGATTTCTCTCTCAGCAGTTAGCCAAGATATGAGTTGAAACACAAAGCACTTGTGTCAGGCATAGTTTTGTATTTTACAGGTTTAAGTATGCAAACAAAGCAGCAAGCTAGGAGACGCTGATTCATGTATACGCAGTCATTCCAAAAACTGTCCACCGCTCATTTTGAAACAGAGTAAAATACTGTACGCTGCAAAAAAAAAAAAGAGACATCGATTTAAACATACAAGTGAAAATAATCCTTTGTGTTTTAGCTAAAATTAATTATTTGTTTTTTATTTAACAAAGAAAGAAATCACACTTTCACTAAAATTTGAAATGTGCTTCAAATTTATTTTCAATTGTTTCTTGTCACGCCTTTGCAAAAAATGCGTAATAGCCTTTTCATTTTGATTTTTACATTATGTAAGGGATGTAAAATCCCTGTCACATGTGAAATTAAACTGCACATTTAGTCGAGGAGGGTGACTGCTCCTCAGGTGAGGGGTCTGTCCATGTGCTTAAGCCATTTAAATGAAGACAGATATTCAGGTTAGAATGTACTAATATAATGTATGGGAGAAGACTTTTTTTCCTCGTTCATCAGTTTGTATTTTCCTTGTCTACGGTACCTCTTCTACTTCTACTGCCCAGATTTTGCTATGCAGAAATCCTGGGGCTGGCCCTCTTTGTTTTTATGACTTCGGTGAAGTCTCTATCAATCATTTATCATCTTCATCATCATGGCAAAATGCAACGGCTGTGTTCCCTCATGCTCGCACAGCACTTTTACTTTTTAGTTACTTCCTGTCCGAGTACAGTTTGTTGGACTTGGATCGCTGTTCATTAGATATTTTGCACGCTCACATGAGGAAATGAAAAACCACAAAAAACAAAACCACGTAATTGTTTTTGTAAGTCATGACAGCGTTTCACAATTTATCCATCACAGCTCAGCGTTGTTATTCTGTCTGTCGCCGTCTCATGCCTTCAATTGAAATGCCATAACTACCACATGAATCCACGTACTTACTACCAATCTCTCGTCGCCTTCTGCCAGTTGTTTTCAGCTGTCTTGTCCATATATCAAAGGGTGCACAGCAGTTAGACTGATAATGCGATTTGCACTGTGTGTTTAGTCATGATAGCTAGAACACGAGACTAGAAGGTGTCCTGCGTAAAGGTAATGGATCAACACTGCTCTTGCAATCAACAGTAGAAACTGTACAATCTCTTTTTTTGTCAATAAAGCACAAATTGTGTACAGAGCGCTCCCCGTCTCCTTCGTTCATGTCAGAGATGCGTTCATGTTTGATCTGCTCACGTGATTAATCTAAGATACTTGTCTTCTGACAGAACGGACAGGGAGTATTTACATCACAGAGCCTTCTGTTATCTAGCTCTTTTTGAAATAAATGCCCATCTTAAGTTTGATCGTAATAGGCTCAGAGGTCGTATCCTTTCATCCTGACAGTTGCAGACCAAGATAAAAATTGTAGTTAAAGCTGCTAAAAGTTGAAAGACTGTCATAAAGAACTTATTGTCTGCAATAGATGCAATGTTTAATCTTAAATGAGATAAAAAGCAGCTGCTGCAGCAGGACAAGTACTTGTATATAACTGAGCTGACTTTGAGCTCTTTTTCACAGCAGACATTTTGACTTCTCATAGAAAAAGCACAGGTGTTGCTAATAACACTAACCATGGCACCTGTATACAAGTGTCCCAGTGAGAGTGATAGTGAGCCAGCATGCACAACACCAGGACCTTGAAATCAAAGCAGCTAAAGGATTGCATCCATCATAAATTTAATTATTCACACCTTTGCTTTCCCATCTGTGACATGTCTATATGTCTTCTGTGACAAAGGCCTGCAGCAGTCTCCAGACTGCTAAAAACAAAACCACCACAGGGAGGCAGTATGCACACACAAATATCTGCTCAGACAAACCTGTGTGTGTTTCAGTTGTCACATTTTCTGCCATGTCCTTTAATAAATTGACTGATAGCAGAGTGGTACCACATGCTGTGGAAGAGACAAGGAAGGAAAGCATTAGAATGTAGCCTCAGCAAATTAAAATGTAATTCTGCAATTGGGTTTCCACTACCTTTCCTCGCAGTGTGACGCAAATAACACATCAGCATAATAAAGGGGAATTTGAGCTGAGAAAACCTCAAACACTTTTATACTTTTTGTAATGATGTGCGGAGGGAACCATATGCGCCATGATTACCCAGAATCTCTCAGTAACACCAAAGGGAGAAACACTGAGCCTCTGTGTGAATCTTTAATGTCACGTGACACCACTGAGATGGGATTTTCAGGACAGCTAAGAGTATGAAAAGTTTATTGTGGCATGCCTTTCTTTTAAAGTTGGTAAACAGCAGAGGATGACAACAGATGGAGGCAGAGAGGAGGAAAGTTGAACATGCATATCTTTGACTAGTTTTGATTAATGGCTGCCACAGGCTGTTGCTGCAGCAGAATTAGTCCTAATGTACTACAGAGTTGCACTGAAACATATTGCACGGTCAGAAAGCAACAAATACCTCTTAAATCATCCACCTGTTCTTTGAACCAGGGGTTCTCAACCTTCTTAGGTAACTTAATGCCCACCCCTTATTGTTAAAAAATTTCAAAGGATCACCACCTCTCCAAATTTGTGAGAAAAAGACATGACAAAAATGGGGGAAGTGGGCAGAAATTTGCTGCATAGATCAGCCTCTCATTTGGCGGAACGAGCCACCCGCTGAAGTCCCACCCTACCACCTCCGGTTGTCATAGTCGACAAACGTCCTTTACTAACCTTTGCGGTGTTTGATCTTGCGGGGATGTAGCCATTTTTCTGCCATGGTTCGCGTCCTGTAAGTGATATTTTTGTGGGCGTGTTACACCAAAACTTGTTTCCCCCCAGCAATATTTTTGCAAACGCACCGTTGCTGTGGCACCGCCCAGAACGATTGTGATTGGTTGAAAGAAATAAAAAAAAAAAAAGCCGGGGCGTTTTTTTCTCCAATCTTAAAGTGAGAGTCGGCGCAGCCAGACCTTTCTTTTCTTGAGAAAGGTCTGGTGAGCGAGACTACCCAACATATCCTCATACAATGGCTCATGATATCTTACGAAAATGCACGTATGAGCTAGCACCCCACAAATGACATTATGCACTTTACATAAACGTATGTACTTAACGTAAAGTTATGTAGGTTAGGATTAGGAAAAAAATACGATAATGATGTGAAAATTCAGTTAGTTTCACGTAGTTCTGAACGCCACTCTCCTGGTGCCAAGTCCTATGTTGTTTGATCAATTGACCCCAACCTGCCTGCTTACACAGACTTCTGATCCGCTTGGTTCTCTACTCCTGTCAGTCACGTGGTCGCAGCCCTCCTGATTACGTGGGTCATACACAAAATACTGACTCATGGTTACGTGGGCTATATATGAATTGTGGTGCATTACATTTCTATTTAGGAAGGACAATGCACATTAATCAACATTTCTGTAAATGCACCAGTGTTAACCGGCTGGCTAATTTTCACTGCAGTCCTTGGGCAAGATAAGGATAAAATTACTTGTCGTAGGAAAAGTGCATGAACCCAGCCCGAGACTCCATGGATCACAAATTCATAAGTGAAAGAGTCATAATTGACCTTGTTTGCAGCTCCAGGTGTCCTGTCAGCAGTATTACAGACGTCTCTTTTATAACAATGGTCTATGGAAAAAATGCTTTTTAGGCTTTAGAGGTTTTTTTCTTTCTGCAAAACCACGAGTGGCCACTGGAAAAAAACGGAAGCAGGGCTGAGGGGTGTTCGGCAAGGCTTGGGCAAAACACATTTGTGATGGTGTGATGAGATTGGTGTGGTAATATTCAAACATAGCTAGCACATTTAGATATAAAAAGAACCAGCTTTGTAAATTACAAAAATGTAATTTCAAATTTATTTTAACCATTCCGCAGTACCTCAGCAGCCCACTAGATGGTGCTGTGAGACTTGTTAGTGGGAGAGAACAGCTGCTTTAAACTTCAGCACCACATAAAGGAATTATTCCAAAAAGTAACATGAAAAACAAAAACCATAAAAAGTTACATACTTTAAAGTATTATCTAATTTGAAACAAAGAGTATACAGTGCATGTAGCTGTAAATGTATTCAACAAATGCTTTTATCTCCCAGCTAACACTCATTTGTTCAAAGTACAATTTTTCAAAGGGGGATGATCTTATTTTGAAATGAAACTAATCAAAAGTGACACAAAGATGTTTCACAAGGAAACAAGATATGTTCTCCACTGAACATGATTTAACAGTAATATTGGACAGAAAAATCAAACTTCACTTCTCATTACTAAAAAACTCCTTTATTCTTTTGCAGTTTTATGAAAACTGCACTGAACGTGAATTAGGCAAAAATAGTTTTAGGGTTGAATCTGTCACAAAAAATTATTGACAATCACACAAACCATCTAAGTTTGGTATGTGATATTAACTGAGGTTGGATTGGCACACAATTAGTACATTTTAAAATGGCATCTCTGTTTCTGTAGGTTGGACGGAAAGGTGTGTAACAGGTTTGATCTTTTCTGTGTGTCATATCAAAACATCCCTTTTTTCAAGACACTGAACTCCTGCCTGCTTATTCATCGCGAGCTGCGCTGCATAAAAGCATCTGCCAGGTGCCTAAAATGTGAAAAGCCGCAGATGAAAAAGCAGGAGGTGATGGCTGCTGGGTGCGTGTCATCAGCAGATAAGATAACCAGGCTTTGTGGATATTTGTACAAAGTTATGCCAGGCGAATCTATCTGAGAGACAGCGGCAAATGAAATCTACCAGCCGGAAAAACTCACAACTACTTTTGATCACTGAAGGGTGAAAGTCTTGACAATGGTTATCCAGTTGCTTTTGAAAAGGGTTTTTCCAACTTTCATAAGACACTTCTCAAGAGACATCCTTCAGTTGAGCATCCTAAAAAATATTAAGGGAACAACTCACTTGAGAGCCAGATTTATTATAACTTTTATTGATAAATTAGCAATATTTTTATGCAGACAGGCTTCAGGTATGAACTAGCTCTTAAATTAAGTGTAATATACTGTAATGCAATTCACTCTAATACTAAAAAGCACTACAAATGCTCTAAAATAATCTTGTGAGACACTTCATGGAGTCTCTACTTTCTAACTGTATAAAAATGATGATTAATAAATGATTTCTCCCATTATCTTTTTATATATTTCAGACAGAAAAGAGGCCAATGCTCTCACTTTTTAAAGATAAATATTCAGAACTATGAACGGTGTCATTGTGGTCGACTACTGTAAAATAATAAGTTTTGTGTGTAGCTTTATGAAATTATTATTTGAATGGTTTTTCTCTCATGTCGAGGAGATATGATCCCAAATGAATGGGTGAGACAAACCCCCGCCTTTGTGTGAGCTAATTAAAAATCTCGGAGAGTGTTCTGCACTGTGACAGTACTGCAGGTAGCTACAAGATGCAGGGAAGTATGGGCATCACCAAACAACTCGTAACTACAGTTATGGCTTTAACAGCTGCAGATTTACTGTCTGAACGTTTTTATTTCCAGCAGAAGGACAGATCGCTAATGTCTTCCCATGATCTCAGGGAAAAAATGACAAAGCAATTAAAGCAACCTAAAGCACTGCTAGCTTTATGTGGATTATTCACACAGCTGGAATATGTCTTTGAGCAATCGGATTGCTCGTGTGAAACAATCCTTCAAGGGCAATTCTGGCGGATATTGACTGATTTGACTTCTCTGTAATAATTTCTGTGTTTTCAGCATCTGCTGGATTAGGTTGGCCCGCTTTTTTTTTAAAAACCCCATTCCAGCAGGTACCAATTTTTCACAGAGGCGTCGATATATTGAGCGTCAGAAGACCTGAAGGTACAGTCGATAAAACAGTTGGGTTAAGGCCAGAGCTTATCGAAGCACATGCTGTAGTGATCAGATCATGTGGTCTGGCCTATCAGCTTCCTCCTCAATGGGGGAGATCAAGGGGACGACTCACACTGATGAGTCAAGACTCTTGAGAAAGGGTTTAGATAGTGTTGGACTTCAATGTCAACCCTCTACAGATACTGTATCTAAGACTCTGTTGGGTAAGACACTTTTTAGCCCAAGAATAGGACAGTGCTATTCAGCTACTGGAAATCCATAAAAATGTTGTATCTGGTCTTGTTGTGCTGTAACTGTTATCTTTGGAAGGACTTTTACTGCAAGGAAAAGTTTAGGAAATCAAGTAAATCTATCCTCCCTCATGAGCTCACAGCAAGATGCCCTTGACCCCCAACTGATAACATTAAGCCAGTCAGCAGCCACCAGTAACACACTGTGGTTTCAGAGTACAACTACCAGCTTTAGTAGCTTTCATACTGTCAAAAAGATGACTGTGAGTTCTTTGCATTTTTTAAAACACGAGATCTCACCCCAAAGTAGTGATTCTACTCACTACATATACATATTACTTAAGCTTTAAGGACCTTTACCAAAACATCAAGGCTATGGAGTGCCGTTTGTAAAGTGGCTCACACTGAAATGAACAGCAACATTTTGCCACATTTAGCTTCAAACAACATTTAAAAATGTGGTGTGAATTTTTTAAAGTCACTTTTCTAATAAATCTAAATGTTTTGTAAATGATTTAACATTTATATTTAGATTTATATTTGACATTTATATTTAACATTTAGATTTAGATTTAACATTTATATTTAGATTTAACAATTAGATTATATTTGACATTTATATTTAACATTTATATTTATATTTAGATTTAACATTTAGATTTAGATTTAGATTTAACATTAGGTTCAACATTTAATATTTAGATTTAACTGTGACATTATATTTAACATATTTCAAATATTGCTGTAAATGTGGTAAAAAGAGACTTTAAAATATTCACACCACTTTTTTAAATGTTGTTTGAAGCTAAATGTGGCAAAATGTTGCTGTTAATTTCAGTGTGAGCCACTTTACAAACGGCACCCCATACAAGGCTGTTTAATGAGAGGTATATTTAAAATGTTGAGTGCAATATTCTGTGTTGAGTATCTGCTCAGTCACCAGAACAAAATGAGGCATTGTACCTTTCCACAAACCACAGATTTGTTACATTTGTATGTTTAATATGTATTATATCAGTGTAAGTTACGTGGTATATGACTTTGCCAACAGGAGGTGGAAAGGGTGGTGCAGGGGTAGGAAACCCGTGGCTCTTTAGCCACTCTCAAGTTGCTCCTGATGGTTTTGACATAAAAAACAAACAAACAAATTATCTTTGTTGTAGGCCTAAAGAAATTCTTACATTCTGCAATTGTAAAACTGTGTCGGCTACCCTATGCATCAATTTAAAAAAAGAAAAGTTTTAACATTTAATCAACTATAAACGAGCCCAATCTCACTCTGAAGTTGTTGAAATCCGGCGCTTGTGCAGTGACATAACCTCAGCATGATTTCGGCCGGTTGCCGTTATAGTTTACGTGGGACAAGAACAAAAGTTAAGTCAACGAAAGTGCGAGTGGGGCGGTGGGTGGGCCCAACAAACAACTTTCACCCGAGAGAGTGGTGTTCGCGTCCCGTAAGATTCTGAAGCCAAACCCTGTTCTTTTTTCCTAAACCTAACCATGTGTTTTTGTTGCCTAAACTCAACCATGTGTGTTTGTTGTTGAAGGAAAAAAAACATAATTTGGCGGTGTTGTACCGATGTAGTGCGTTTATTTTGAAAGCGACTGTATGTAAATGTTAAATTTCCTGGGAAAACGGAAGTGTATTTTGAAAGAAGACAATGCATGTACAGTAACAGGCTGAACTTGACACGGTGTCCCAGAACGCCAACAACCAACACACCCAGGGTACCTTGCACATTGTATGTGGATGTGGAAAGTCCATGACTAAAACATCAATATGTGACGAGGTCGGAGTGAGAATGTGTTGAAAATTAGCGTCATTCATGTACAGCCTGGAACCTTTTCCTCTAAATTTAGCTGACTCTCAATAGTGTCGGCTAGTTTTTAGTCTCCTGGCTAAGCTATATGTTTTGTGGCTCTGGACAGATTTTCTTTTTTACTATTTTTGGTCAAAAATTGTCTTTAAGACGACAAACGTGGGTGTCACTCCAGGGATAGTGCCATGGAAGTGGCTAATTTTTACCGAGACATCACTGTGTTTTCAGTAAGGATAGTGCCATGAAAACCAGGTATTTTAAGCCAAAACATGATCTTTTCCTAACCCTAACCACGTGGTGTTTGTGCCTAAACCTAACCACATGCTAACCAGTGTTGTTGAAATGTAACATAATAACATACAAGTGTAATATATCCATGGTTTGCAGAAACATACAACAAACGCCAACATTTATATTTGGTGATTGGATTAGTGTATGGTGCTGTTCACCTGCTTGCAGGGTGTATGATGAAAAAGAAGCAAAATTAAAGGATAAAAACTTCAACACTCTTTTGGTGACACAGAAAGTGCAAACACAGCATGGTGTTAATAGTAGGATTTTTAGGCCGCAGACCTTTGTAAAGGCAAAACAATGGAAGCTTTAGGACTTTCTGCTTCTTGGATAAACTGGAATTCATTCAAACTTTCAGACATTTGGTAGCATATCAGTGTGAGCTAATGTTCCTTACTCCCTCGTCTTTGAAAATAGAAACATAGAAAGTGGTAGCTTTGTCCCTCTTTACCTTTGTGAACCTAAGGAGTGCTTGGGTCACTTTTCCAGCTTCCTATATATTTAATTTCCTGTCTGTGTGTTTCATGGCCTAGAGTCTCCCAGGAACTGCACATAATATCCACAGTCCAGGCTTTATGTTTTCTCCATTCTGTTTGATCTCTCAGAGTTTTGTGTCTCTATGTTGACAAAGCTTAACCACCCTTGTTCTTTATCTTCTGCTTGGCTGGCATTAAGAGTGGAGCCTCTTGCTTTTCTCTCTCCGCTCAGAAGAAAATACAGGGGCCATCATCTTTATGGTTTGAAGAGGGAAGAGGCTCAGCAACATGTCAGAGAGGCAGAGAAATGACTGGGTGGCATGGAGGAAGACAGAGAAAAGCAGTTTAAACCAAACAGAGGTATCAAATTAGAAAAGCGTATTGTGCTGCACATATAGGACAGTATTGTGAGAGGAAGATTGAGATTAAAAAAAGCTTTAAAATGCATGTATGGTGTGTATACTATATAACGTGTTTCCTCCATCACAAGTCTCCCTCGCTCTTCATGCCTCTGTTCTTCCCAAGTCTGTCCTAATGATGACTTGTTAACACTAGACACGTATATATTGCACTTTGGTTCCCCCGAGTGGAAACCGGATATTAGTAGTGGCATTTTTTAAGTTTGAAGGTCTTCTATTATGCAGAAATATTATTATGTCAATAAACTGTGAACTCTTGGGCTGTTATCTTCACAGTGTACACATGTGGAGCTCCTGCCAGTGACTACACAACATTCAATTCCAACCTGTCAGCTCTCAGTTTGAGGTGATAGCACATTTCTCTCGTTTGCAACCATTATACGTTTTTGACAAAACAGAAGATTTGTTACCAAGGCTGTAGTAGTTAGATTAATGGCTAATTTTTTTGAATGAATGCACCAATAAGTTATTAAGTATAATTTTTTACAGTGGTTGGTACAGCATTTTAACACAGCAGTTACAAAAACATAAAATATAGAGTTATAAATTGTGAAAATGACAAATTTCAGCTAAAGCAGTGGTTCTCAGACTGTTTTCTCTAATGGCGCATTCACACCAGGATAGTCTGGGGGACTCAGTCTGATTCAGCGGGGAATGCCGAAAAATTTCACACCTTCATTTGGTTCGGTTCACTTTCACAGTGCACTTTTTAAAGCATACCAAACTGCCTGGACAATGTCACACAGTTACAACAGCTGCTCGATATTGCCTGAAAGTGCCACTGACCAGGAAGAAAAAAGCATGAGGAAGAAGAAAACCCAGCTCATCTTTGGTTCACTTCCTCTCTTTGGTTTGCTGGATAGTCCGTTTGCATTTCCCACTGTAAGCGAACCGCACCAGGGTTCACTTGCAAGTGAACCAAGCCCCCCAGTTTTTAAGCAGACCAGGGTTCGCTTGTTTGGTCAGCACCAGAGTTCGAATGAGCGTTCACACCACTGCAAACGAACCGAACTAACCGTGGAAGCGGACCAGGGTACGTTTAAATCGGACCAATTAGCGCCAGTGTAAGCACCTCATCTGTCTTCTGTAAAATATTTTTCAGCCGAGTACCCCCCTGACTAGCGTAAAATATTTTTGGTAGAAACAAACAAATGTAAACGTTACTGCATTTGTTAACAGTTTACAGCAGTTAATGGCTGCACTGAAAATGGAATATTGAATACAAAATGTGGTTTATCAAACTTAAATTACATGTTTTTATTGGAGTCATTATAGTATAATAATTTGGGGAATTATGCAATTATGTTGTTTTTGGATTAACATAAAAAAAAATCTCAGTACTTCAAAGTACGCCTACAGATACCTGTACCCCCATGTGAGAAACCCTGGACTAAAGCACAGTATCAACTAATGCACTAATGCATGGACAGGTTATGAGACAATGGGCCCCTGGGAACAGATATGCAAAGGACCCCACCACCTCTCCTACACAGACACAAGACACACAGCCTTTGTGTTTGTTTTGTGTCTTTTTATTGTCACTTTGTGTCTCTTTGAGGTAATTTTGTGTCCTTTTTGGTTGTTTTTTTTTTTGTCTCGTTGTGGTTGTTTTACCTGTTTTTTAGTTATTTTTGTGTCTCTTTGCAGTTCCTTTGCATCTATTTGTGGTCTTTTTGTGTCTGTGTGGTCATTTTGAGTCTTTTCCTAGTTGGTATGTGGTAAATTGTGTGACATTTTGGAGGTGAAGACCGGGGGGGCTGGGCCTTGAACAAAACAGAACAAACAGAAACAGATTATTATCACCCGTCTTGTCCATCAGCAGTCAGCAGTTAACCTATGCAGGCCTAAATCAAAGAAGACAGACAACTGTAGTAACCAGCTCTTGAGGACATTCTAATAGCTGGCAAAAAAATAAACAAATAGATAAATAAAATCATTACCTAATTATGAGTTTTCATCTTGTGCGAGGCATATCCCAGCAAAAGGTCGGTGGGGGCTTTGGGGTTAACTTTGTCCCTCTAGTGGTTGATTACGGCCATGATTTTCACACACTTGATCGTAGAGGAGTGTCCTTAAAAGCCTGGACTTTTCTGGGCAAGCCAACATAATAACATCAGTTAACGAGTTGCAAGAAACATCATTTATAATATCTTCAAAACAGAGGTTTGAAGTGCAGCTGTCCCTTCCAGCGATAGACTCAAACCTGCAGTTTAAAGCGTTGATGTTTCAATTTTTCCCTCCGTATCAGATCCTTCATTATGCTGCCTGTTTTAAGTCGTCTTCAAAGTTCTTGTCACAATCTACCTCACACTGCTTTTTTTTCCTCTCCTTTTTCCTCTCTCTGCACCCTGAACATTTTATCAGCCCTTGTCATTTGTCTTTTTTATCTGTATCTTTTCTCTACTCGAGGGAGTTATTCTATCCATCAAACCAAGCTCCGAAAACTCTTGCTTTTAAATCTTTGACTGTGACTGCCTTCCTCTCAGACGGCTTGGATCTGAGCATTTCATTTCTGTCTCATTTTGCCTCTCTCCGTCTCCTTCTCTTCCTCTCTTTTCTCTATCAATCTTCCTCTTGTTCTTTCGCCTCCCCTCCATTCTTTATCCTCCTTACTCTCTCTCCTTCACATCGTGCGTCATACCTCTCAGCTCTGTCTCAATCTCAAACCCTTCCTCTCCACGCTGTTGCTACTTTGATCTTCTTCTCCCAGCCTCTGATAAGTAGTGTGTTTGGTGGGTGTAAGTGTATGTGTGTGTATTTTTAGGTATGTCTCCTTTGCATTAATTGGCCCTCCTGTATTTGGCTTGTTCTCCACAGTATTTCTCGGCTTTGGAGGAAACATTCTCATCCTGTTATCCTCTGGCTATAAGAGATTTTTGCCCGGGGGCTTTTATAACACTGATCCCAGTTTTCTGACAGAAAGAGAGGAGTCGTTAGAGTCTTTGCTAATAAAATCATTTTAAAGGATGTTCAGCGGGAGTTTTGTTTTCAGATAATTAGCAGAATAATTTTGTAGTTCTCTGTAATTTATGCTCATTAGCTTACATCGATTCCTCTGTCCAGTAAGGTTTTAATTAGCTTTTGTAAAGAACCTGGTTAGTTCTGATTTTTCGACTCAAATATTTGCGTCATGATTTCTCAATAATGACAATGTTGGGTTTTTTTCACACTCTGATCCTGAAACAAAACAAAAATAAAAATAAAACAACTTTGAAAAGTGTTAAAACAAGCATCTCGTCTGTGTCAACTGCAGTGTGCTGTACATACAGCCACGTAACTACTGTCAGTCCTGATTTCCTGCCAGTGTCCAAGCTAGCTTCTTTACTAGAGTTGTTCAGATACCAAAACCAATACAAAAGTCTGGATATTGGAATGGGTATCAGGAAGGGAAAAAAGCTATTGGAGATCTGCTATTAGATATCTAATCTCGACAAAGCTCAAAGCTTGAAGTTTCAAGGATGTAAACATTGACCGACAAAGACCTTTTAGAGGAGTAATCATCCAGTTCAGGATTCTTATTCTGTTGGTGTCTCTGTATAGAGCAGAAAAGTGTTTTTGTGAAGGAAACCTTTTGACAGCATTCCTTAAAGGTGAAACCCAGAGTTATATGTAACACAACTTCATCAACACAATAGGGTCTGCAGCTTGTCGATGCCAAACTGATTTTAGGTGTTCTTTATAAAAGGTATCATCTGAAGCTATGGAGTAATACTTCAATGTGCAGGCTCTGTTTTACACATGCACGAGGACATTATGCACACGTATAAAACACTCTCCTGCCACTGGATACATTTTGTTTTTCTCCTGTCCTCCAAACCTCTCCTGACGTTGAAAAAAATTGACTTTGCAGTCGATGGTTGGCCAACCCTGAAACAGTGCTCATATAGACCAAGCTTGGTCGGACTGCATTTATTTCCTTTTTTTAAACTCACTGCAGGTTTAAAGAGAGTTTTTGTGAGGTAAGTTCACCTTGTCAGTCAGGTGCGAAAATTCAGCAATGAGGTTTGCAGACATTCAGCCTGCACTTGGTGTTTATTCACACCTTCCACAGAATGTGAAAGGGAAGGGAAGTTTGAGGGGAATTAATTAGTGAACAAATAAACAAGCCAGAGGCTTCAAAGTTACAGCCTTTCCAAGTAAAGACAATTGTATCTCATGTTAAACCTCAAGATGCATCAACCAGACTTAGTGACATATGAACTTTTTTTTAAATTATCAAATGTTTTTATTTTCTCAAAGGAGAGCAAGAAATGTACATTCATTACACATGTGATACAGAGGTATCCTAATACACTAGTTGGAATGATTCATTCATTTCTTCGTAACTGCTTATCCTGTTAGGGATTGTGGGGGAGCTGGAACCTATCCTAGCTGACATAGGGTGAGAGGCAGGGTACATCCTGGACAGGATTATCACAGGGCTAAGACATAGAGACAGACGATATACGCTCTCATTCACACCAACAGCCAATTTAGAGTCAGCAAGCCGGAGTACCTGCAGAACATGCAAACTCTACACAGAAGGTTTCATACCCCCCCCAGGTTCAAGCCAGGAACCCTCTTGCTGTGAAGCAGCAATGCTAACCAGTGTGCCGACATTTAGAGGGATATCTCACGAAAATGCAGCATTGTCACTTTACGTTCTTAAAGTAAAGCTACTTAGGATAGGTTTAGGAAAGTAAAGTTAATGTAGGTTAGGTTTAGAAAGAGAATCTTGGTTAAGAGTCATCATGTAACGTACTTAATGTTAAGTTACGTAGGTTAGGTTTAGGAAGGTAAAGTTACATAGGTTAGGTTCAGAAAAGTAAAGTTACATAGGTTAGGTTTAGGAAGGTAAAGTTACATAGGTTAGGTTCAGAAAAGTAAAGTTACGTAGGTTATTTTATGACAGTCAAGTTATATACCTTTGGTTTAGGAAGGGAATTTTGGTCAGGCGTCATTATGTTATGTACTCAACATAAAGATATGTAGATTAGGATTAGGAAAGTAAAATAACATAGGTTAGGTCTAGGAAAAGAATCCTGGTTAGGCGTCATCACATTACATACTTAATATAAAGTTACGTAGGTTAAGTTTAGTAAAGTAAAGTTCAAAGGCTAGGTTTAGGGAAAAAACATGGTTATATATACAATAAGTTATGCACTTTATGTAGCATGACGCTGTGCCTTAAAATATCTCAAAGTTTTGCTGGTTTCACACAGGACACAAACACTGTTCTCATGGGGTAAAGTCCTGCATTTGTTTTTTGCTCTTTATACTCCTTCCTTCTTAACTACTGTCAGCTCATTGGCCATGTAATTGCAGCTTTCAAGATTATGTGGGTTATATACAAATTACTGGCTCATGATTACATGGGTTATACATGAATTATGAAGCACTCCTTTTTGTCGGTATTTGTACGAACAGTGCATGAGAAGAGCCTGACAACATTTGTAAACCTTTACCCCACTCTCCCTGCAAACCCTCCTGGTGGCATATAAGGTTTCTACCACTGTGTCCCATACTCAGTTCCCTAGTATGGATTCATTATCAACAGGAAGAACTGGATCCCTAGCCCACACTTGTTGAACCTGTAGGGTCCTGTAGGAAGATGATGAGAATAGGGAGTATGATACAGACACCAATCTTTTGGTTTGACCCTCCTTACCTAAAGTGCTATGCAAAGCATAAGGGATGAGTGGTGTATTCCAAGGGACACCACATGCCCTTATAGAGGACCTAAACTGGAGATACAGATAGAGAAACAACCAGGCTGGTTATACATGGTGCATAGGTCATTAAAGGTGCTGAGACCATTATCATCAAAAACATCTTGAAGACATGTATGCCTCTGGGACCCCAGGCAGGAAACGAGAAGGAGACCTTTCCAGTGAAGAGTAAATCTGAGCCATTCAAATACCACTTTTGGCTGTTTTGGACATTTTCTCTGCTGCACGCCACATAGTGAGAAGGAAACAATAGGCCCCAGGCATAGCTTGGAGCTTTTAAGCGGTACAGCAGCGTAAACCAAATCTTGCAGCCTGTGGGGAAAGGTGAACCTCTTCTTTATGGTCTTTAAGAGACTGATGCGCCAATGAACCACGTTGAGAGCAGATGAAGCACAAATGACCAGTAGTTGTGTTTAAAATTTGAAACATATAGACCACCCTCAGACTTGTGGTGCTGCAAGGTGACATATGAACAGTTGACCTCACTTTCAAATCAACATTTGTCATTTGTTGTGTAAGCAACAACAGATATCCTCCATAACTCAATAAAGTTACTGCTCACGCTGACACACTGCACATAATCCTTTCATCCAACCCATCTCTTATGTTATTTGATGTTCTGAGGTGTTTTACTGCCTATCATTGCCACATCAAGTATCATAACCATTTGGAAAAAAATCAGTATCTTCATAGAGTTTCTGTTCTTCTCCAACTTTTGTGTTGCATGCTCTTATTTTTCACTGCTACTGCTGGTATTTGTTTGTTTGTTTGGTATATTTATCAACTGTGTTGCATGTTTTTCTTCCATGTGTAGCACATTGTAAATTCAGTGAGAATAGCTGCATATACATAAAGCTTATTATGATTATAAATGAGGCTGAGGCATGGTGAAAAACAAAGACAGTCTCAATCAGACATTCTGGTGCGTGTCAGCCTGAAAGACACACACACAAACACACACACACACACACACACACACACACACACACACACACACACACACACGGAGACAATGTTGCCATGTCTGTTCTTTGTACAGCATGCTGAACCCTCTCCTCGCCCTTTTGCTTCATTTTGATGAGGGCACCGTCGCTGCACAATAGAACAGAAGGTACAGAGGATAAAGCTTTTCTGGAGCAGGAGAAAAGAGGGAGAGAGAGAGAGAGAAAGAGAGATGTTCGCTGTAGTAACTTGAAATAACACATTTTCTCTCATTTAAAAAATTGAGAGCTCTACAGCCACTGGTAAACTGTAACACTCATTGTAAAGAAACCGAATTTTAAAATCAAAGTTAAGGTTCAAATTTTGTCTTATAGTGTGGTGACCATGGAAGCAGTAAAAGTGTGAGAGCTGTGCAAGTAGAATAAGATGAATAAGAATAACTTTATTCATCCCCAAGGGGAAATTCAATTATCTGTCAGCTCATCTATTATATGTCAAAGGATTATAAAGCCTGATGGCTGTTGGTATATAGGATCTTCTGTATCTCTCTGTCCTGCATCGAAGAGAGAGGAACCGTCCACCACAGTTTTTTTGGTCCATCAAGGTGTTGTGGAGTGGATGATCTGGGTTGTCTTCAGTGTGCATCTCTCCACCACCTCCTCCAGTGTGTCCAACCTGACTCCAATCACAGAGCCAGCTCTTTTGACTAGTTTGTCCAGCTGCCTTGCATCTTTGTGTCTGATGCTTCCTCCCCAGCAGACTGAAGCATAATACAACACACTTGCCACCACAGACTGATAAAACATCTGCAGCATCTTACTACAGATGTTGAGAGATCTGAGCTTCCTCAAGAAAAAGAGGTGGCTCTGCACTTTTTGTGGAGAGCTTCTGTGTTTAGGGGCCAGTCCAACTTATTATCCAGGTGTACACCTAGATGCTTATAGCTTGGCACCACCTCGATGTCCACCCCACAGGTATTCACTGGCTGAAGAGGGGGCTTGGACTTGTGGAAATTCATTCATTCATTTCCTTGGTCTTTGAGATGTTCAGGAGGAGACAGTTCTTGTGACTCCAGTCACTGAAGGCTTTTATCAGGTCCTTATATTCAGACTCCTGCCCATTCCTGATACACGCCACAATAGCAGTGTTGTCTGAGTATTTCTGGATGTGGCAGGACTCAGAGTTGTATTTGAAGTGTACAGTGTGAACAGGAATGGAGCCAGGACAGTCCCTTGCGGTGCCCCCGTGCTGCTCATTAATGTCCCAGAAACACAGTTCCCCAACCTGACATACTGTGGCCTTCCTGTCAGGTAATCTGTGATCCAGGAGATAAGGGAAGGATCCACTGCCATCTCTGTGAGCTTGTCTTTGAGTATGTTGGGATTTGGATGGTGTTGAATGCACTTGAAAAATCAAAGAACATGATTCTCACATAAGCGCCAGGTTCCTCCAGATGAGCTAGGGCACGGTGAAGCTTGTAGAGGACAGCATTGTTCACTCTAGTGTGTTGTTTGTGTGCAAACTGCAGGGGGTCGAGTTTGTCTTTGACCTCAAGTCTCAGTAGGCGTAGAATCAGCTGCTCCAAGATCTTCATGATGTGCAAAGTGAGGGCTATAAGGGTCAATATGTTGATCTCCCCCATGAGATTTCATAACACCATGGTTAGCACTGGGTACACCTGGGTATTGGTGTTTGATACCTTAAACTTATTGACCGAAATAACCCAGTACCAAGTTGTATTGAAACTTCTCAAATCAAATGATACCTACATTAGAACCTTTTTGCACTGAGGTCTGATCCCAGACAGTCCAGACTCTCAGCCAGATCAGCAAAGTTTCTATTGCTGCTGTCTCCGGAGCTGCTCTCCTCCTGGCTACCAGTCAGTTCAATCAGGAGAGACAGAAGAATGAAGTTAATTTGGAATATGAGAGTATATATATTAACAGATGATTTGTGCTGATTAAGACTGAACAGAAGTCTCTGGTGCTTGGACACCAGAGTGAGATATTTTGCGATCGAGGGACATCTGAGTGGCAGCAGGATAAATCCCCCCATGGAGTCCAGACACTGGTGGTGGTGGCTGATGACTCTGAGGATGCTGCTGAGGCATATGAGGATGATGAATCCGTAAAGACTAGGTGGTGATGGAGAGGTGGAGGGTGTGCATGACGGCAGCAAGAAAGAACTACAACAGAGAAAGAACCATATTTAATACGAGGAGCAGTGAAATGATAGGCTGACAGAGAGGTTGTGTCGCTGTGCTATTGGTTGTCAATCAGCTAATGACACAATTGACCTACCCAGACAATGACATCTAGAGATAGTGAGTGGGCATGCATGCAAGGAGCATGAAGAGTACTGTCTTCCTGGCTGAACTTTCACTAGAGCTTAATTTCACCATCCGTCCAGTTAGCACAAGCTAACACAGCAACTGTGGCTAACATCCAACACGGAGCCATTAGATGGTCCCAAAATACTCGCAACGACTCTGCCCGTTAAACCTGTTAATAACTGTTAGGTAACATAAGTCATGTGATGCTAACAGTTAGCATCACTTTCTGTGTGGGTGCAGACTCTTATCAACTATCCCATTCTCGGAACCCATTGGCTGTATTCGGCGTCTGACCTCCGGCAGACAGCGATACAGAGTCTGGGGGCAGACCCCTGATTTTTTGGCATTCCGGTTTGATTTGGGCAGAGGAGGCAAATTTCTGTTTCCGACTTCCGCTTATATATAAGTAAATATGCTGAACCACTGCGATGGATTCAGAATTTGCAGTGACGGCAGTTATGTTCCGCCTCGTTAGTTCACTGCACAGACCGTTCAACCTGGCTACAACTGCAGCCGGCTCAAACATGATTGGTCAATATCACACGGACTACAAACAGCCTACAACCGGAAACCAGGGCTCTTCCGCTCTTCTTCCGGAGGCAAGATCTCCGGGGTTTGCTTACAGACTTTACATTCACTGAATGTAGAGTCTGTATGTAGAGACTACAACTATCCTAACGAGCTACAACCCACACAGTTTGTGGTGTGGTGAAGTCAAGCACAATATTTGACGGAGTTGGCAATTCAGCAAGCTACCACCAAAGCATTCGAAAATATGGCTATATCATACACCACTCTGTATCAAATAAAGTACTCTATTGGTATTGGTATCACTGTAAGGGTCCTGATATTGGTACTGGTGCTGCAGTTTTTTAACTGATACCCACCCCAAGCACTGGGTGAACAAAGAAGTAAAAAATGCAAGAAATTGGGTCTTTATTGGTTTCTGAACATATTAGGCCACCAAGTCCTCTAATGAATACTGTTTCAGAGTTATGCTTTCTTGCAATTTTTACTTCAACACAAACCTGCATTTTCAAACTTTGTACATACATCATTCTGAGCAAGGTCAAACGATCATGTGGAGTAACAGGAAGCAAAACACTGCGTGCATGTACGCATTAATACCAACTTGCACACACTCCGTGTCTCGTATTGCCTTTTTCGCCCCTGAAGAGCCCTTGATTGAAATGCAGCAAGCGATTTGGCACAAGAACGACAGGCCTATTAGATATCGCTCTCTGTCAGCCGGGGCTAGCCAGTGATTCTTTATTGCTCTGCTAAAACCCAAACACTAAAACAACTGCCAGGCCCCGCACTGGTCAAGGAAACCATTTCATCACCTGACGGCAGCCATATAGCAGGAGGAATTATGAGAGAGGTGTCGTGGCAGCCGGCAGCATGGGGAGAAAAGTCGGAGAGACAGGGATAAGGAGAGGCAGAGGAGGTGGTGTAATTTTTATAATGGAAGAGACGGCAGTGCAGGAGCACGAGGAGGGCCGAGACGTCCTGCTGCAGTAAAAAAGCAAAGAGAGAAAATGAGGGGTTTCAGGTCCTAAAACAAGGCTTTCATTATTTCACTAAATTAGGGTTTTGGAGTTAAAGTGAAAGTTATTACCCCTAATTATCTCTGGTTTCAAAATAGTAACATAAGAGATGATTGTACCTCTAAAATATTAAACAGTCAGCAGTGACTAGTTTTAGGGGAATGGAGCACTTTCTTCTCTCTCTTTTTTTTTTTTTTTTTTTTTTTTAAAAAAACTGTTAGAATTATATTCATGACTTGATTTGACTTTCACTTTTTCTATACTGTATGTATAAATCCTGGTTTCTTATATTATTTTTGTCTCATTTGAAAATCCAACACGCTTAAAAAATTCAATGATCCTGCAATATAATAATATATTTTGCTAAGTTTGGCTTATGTTTGGTATTTCTTCAGTTTATTGGGTATTTTTGTTAATCTGTATTAGCACTTCAGTCATTTGCATAGTGTAAATCATTTTTAAATTGTAAATATATGTTTTAAAGTTAGTGTGGGAGTGTCACAGTGATTTCACTGGTGTGGGAGGACACTCAGGGTTGATAAGCCAGGTGAGCGATCAGTGTTGAGGGTGAGAAGGAGGGGGATAGGTTGAGTGTCTCCTCTGCTCTGCTGCTGCAATCACTGGAATCGGCTGCACCTGTGCTTCATCTTTGTTACCCTGCCGTCTGCTGCATGTTTGGTGAGAGATGTGGGACTTTTTGTACTTTGTATATGGACTTCAGTAAAAACCAGAGCTCTGGAAACAAAAATCCCTGTTTGTCTCATGCTCTTCATTCCTCCATCATGCTCTGCACCCGTCATGCTATCGGGTTCATCCTGTTTGTAGAGGTTTACTACCATCCGAAACCCTACACCACTCATAACACGTTCTCGTGTCCAAGTGGTCAAATACAACCGCTTGGTCGGTGGCTCTGTGCTTTGAAATATAACACTAGCTACCCCTCTAGAGTCAGTGTTGGACGTGTCAGTTTCTGCTCATTACATGCTTACAGTATCTTTTCAAAATAAAACTAGGTTCAGGCAACAAAACTACTTCATTAGGTTTAGGCAAAGATCATGGTTTGGGTTAAAATGATGTTGACTTTTGTTTTTTACATGAGACGTGAAAGTCCTGTGTTTGTTTGACCGACATATTCCCACTCCCAAACCACTGAAAACTGATGTTGGGTTCAAACTATGATGCTCTGGTACCTGCTCAGGGACGACGTGTCTATTCAATGCTCAATATATGCTTATGTCTTTTGAAAATAAACTTAAGTTTTTAAAGTTTCAGAATGAAGGTGAAAACACTTTGGTTTTAGGTTGACTTCCTAAGGTTTGAGCAACAAAAGTACATGGTTAGGTTTTTTGACTGGTTTTAGACACTGTTTTGATACGTTTGTTTCCTTTATTAAACCTGAATTTTTACTCATTTCTTACCCTGCACTGTATCTTTAATTATTCTACAGTTTACACTTGTGCTAGTATTTTTTAACTTGATTTTATCTTCAATTATCTGGTCGTTAATTGAGCCTTTTATTCCATTTAAATTGTGTTTTTAATTCAACACCCAGACAAGGCTAATGCTGACATTTTATGTTTTTTGATCTTGTTTTGACTTATGTATTTTGAAGAAATCTGTATCAGGAGTGCACGTGAATTTCAGGACACATCATCAGTAGTAGACCTTGGGATCATCGGGTGTTTCGGTCATTATCACTAGACACCCTCCCCCACAAGTACGCTGTTAGGTTTAGAAAAAAACCTCATGGTTCAGCTTAAGATAAGTACTGCACATACAAGCACAAGGCTTTTGGTTTCACATGTGACATGAACAGCAGTCTTCTGGGTAAGAGTCTGGTATTTGTTTAACCCATGCAGTCGTTCTTTCCTTCTCTTTATACTACATCAGTTGCTCTGAGCATTTAATATTGCTGTATTACTTTGTGTCTTATAAAGTCTTGTGCCTCATATCGGACACTGAGGGGCATGACCAAGTGTCTGTATTGCACAACCTAGGAATAAGAATGGGTTGCCACTTTATAAATGCGAGTCTAATATTTACTCTACTTTTCAGCTCTAGCTTGGTCTCCAACAGCTCCTGTGAAAAAAGATCTGGCTGTTTGGCCTCAATGTTGAACTTTTCTCACCAGCGTTTTGTAATTCATCAGTTTATCAAAGCAATTTAACTAAAACACGGTCCTGGTGCATCTGGAAATGAGGCTGAGCAGAGAAATCCAAAACAATAAGCTGAAAGACGCAAAAAAGTTTCTGTAGTGCTGAAAGAAACTGCAAAATTGACACCTTTCACATTACAGAGTCATTTGTTTGTATTAAAATAATAATTATTGCAGCTTTAAACTCTCATTAACGGAATTGTATCCTTGCAGTTGGCTTTTATGAGGTGTTTAGTTGCTGTTTTTTCATTATTAATGTTTTTGGCAGCAGATTTTATGTTTGTGGATGCTCTTCTTTGCCATGTCTTGAGATATTTAATCTTCATGAAACTGCCTAGTTTAAAAGACTCTACATAAAAAATTATAAACACCAATATTGACATAAACATAATGGGGAAAAACCATTGGAAATGCTCTGGTGACTCTCAGTGGCCCGGTGTTCACAGAGATCAGTTGAAAGCCTCCCGCACATGAGCACAATTTATCAAGCTCCCTCGATTCATCCCCAAAGGGAAACATTTAGCAAGAGTCTGTGATGTGTGAAGAGGTGAAGAGGAAGCAGAGATAAATAAATCTATAATCACCCAAAGCAGTGGTTAGCCGACTCTATCGGAAAAACGATAGTGTGGCCAATTGGTTCCTTGCGCTGTAATGAACCTCTTTTGCTTCAGTGAAAGGAAGAAACACAGCTGAAACACAGACTCCCCCAAATGACACTGACCCACTGTTCTTCACCTTTATTCATCCAAGTTAGCATTCAGCGTCTCTGCTTTTTCAAGCTGTTTTCTGTTGAGCTGCGGAGTCTCATGTCAAGTCTAACATCAGTTCTCAATTTGTTTAGGCAAATCCAACATTCAAAGCTGTGTTAATACATTTAGCATAAAACCAATTCTATAAATACAATGCAAGCTATGACTCCAACTGATAATCCAATACATATTTTTTGAGATTTTCCGTGATTTTGTCATAAAG
This sequence comes from Epinephelus lanceolatus, assembly GCF_041903045.1. NCBI lineage: Eukaryota > Metazoa > Chordata > Actinopteri > Perciformes > Serranidae > Epinephelus > Epinephelus lanceolatus. Next base: position 37,717,261 of record NC_135744.1, on the reverse strand, counting down.
CCAGAGACTTGAACGTCTTTATTTACAACTCTCTGGTCAAGTGTTTAAGTAGTCAAGTCTCAAATAAGTCACGAAGCAACTCCTAATTTTGTTTGTCCAGCTTGACTTTATCTCTCAAATCTCATGTCAGCTCTGCTCATACTGTGACACTGTTGAAGGAAAGCGAGTTTCTCATTCGGGGTCCTTATTCAAAGTTCCTGCTTAGTGTGATATTCAGAGCCCCAGCTCACATCCACACAGGTGTTGTCAATCATTTTGGCTGATTGGACCTCTCATCACATCTGTGTTGGAACATACAAAGTGACTCACTGACTTCTTTCCTGTTGCTTTTGTTGCACGTGAGCAGTACTTGCCTTTTTTGTTTGTTCCATTTCAACTTTATTGTCTTAACTTGATGATGTTAGCAATTTTGGTAACATACTAATTAGCACTAAATACATAGTGCATTTGAGGCTGATGGAAATGTCAGTAGTTTCACAGGTATTAAACCAGTACGTGACAAGTTTACATTTTGACCTGCTGAGGGCACTAGAGGAAAAGTCAGGACAAAGCGGCTCCTCAGATTTTTGTTGCTTAAATTAAGTTATTACCAGCAATAATGTAAAATTATGTGTAAAATGAATTACTAATGTAAAAAAACATACATTATATCAAAGGTTTATTATTTATATGGCTTGATATACTCTACAGAGGGCCACAAAAAATAAATTATAAAGTACAATTTTTTTTTTTTTTTACTATTTCAAATGTTTAGCTTTTTACTATTAAACACTTAACTATTTTAAACTTGTAACTATTTACAGTGAAACAACATAGAGAAGTTTACAGAATCACACAACAGAATATAACTAAAACTGCAGCAGCAGGTGCAGTAGACACACTGGCACCTTCATTAAAAGAGGGAATATTGCAGTGCTTTCTTGCTCTCATATAACCACCATAGATTCTACCAAACTTCAAACCAAGCAGAGGCCTAATCAGCCACAATGAGTGAAAACACCTGTGTAACCATACAGGGCCTTGTGTCAGAAAGCAGGCTTAGTAAGAACTCTTGAGCTTGTTAACCCTGAAATGAGGGAAACTGGGTTTGTCAGTTTCACAAAGCCAGTTCAGCTTAACTTTGAGGGTGTTTTCACATATATGTCCTTTTTAAACAAACCAGACTCAGTCATCTTAAAGTGTTTTCACACTTTTCAGCCCTCTAAACGGACTCAGAGCACTGACTTAGCATTTTTTGTGCATATGTGAACACTCCAAGAGAACTCAGACCCCTCTGAAGTGAACTGTAGTCAGACCAGTGCGGTTTGCTTAACCTCTGCATTGTGAACATAAAGCACTCCAGGTTTGCTTTGCTCTTTACCATTTCCCCCTAGATCACATGCTGTTGTACTGGGATGCTTGAAAAAACAGACGAAACCATGTTGGCCTTTATTGCTTGCAAGGAAGTGGGACAAGGAGTAATTTGGTCCACTGAAGATACTGCACATCTCCAGATGTGGAATGTAGAATAAATTAAATGGCAACAGTCCACAGCACAGAAACACAAAGGTTTTCCTCCAATTTTAAATTCATCTGAAAGCAAGGCGCTTCACAACTGCACTGCAGTGCCACATCAAAGTAAAAGAATAAACTACTTCAATATATATTATATATAGGCTATAGTGTGAACTGAAAGAGGACTGAGGCTCATCAGAGCTGAAGTTGACCAGAGAGAGAACTGAGTCCTCTTTCAAATAAATTGAAAATGTGATATGGTATTTTGGGAGCAGTTTGATTCACATGCTGACATTGAGAGTTTTGAAAAGTTTTGCTGTTGTCTGTTCTGTGGAATGGACTTCCTTTTTTTCTCAGTGTCTTTCGGAGTGGCTACAGTCCAGTCAGAGATATTTAAAGCTGGTTGTCGGGGGACCTTATTGGGGTGTGGTGGCGCTGTCGCCAGTGGTGTGTTGTGGGGCTGGAGTGGCGTGACGTTGGAGTTCTTCTTGGAGGCAATAGAGTCAGGAAACTGTGTCGTCGGCGATGGTAATGGACTGTCTTTGAATGGTCTCGTCTTCTCTTTTCTGACGTGGGAGGTGGGCTGGGAGACAGGGAGGACTCTTTGGGTGAACTGTAGCTTTGTATGTTGAGGAGAGATCAAATAGGTGGGATATGGACCATGGAGGAGACTGTGTGAAGACTTGCTGGACTCACTCGCTTCCTGGATGTGCTTGGGATCGTGAAAAGTGGGGTTTCGGGCACGGAGGCGGCTGAGGAGTTTTCAGTGTCTGGGTTGTCTGCTGTGGGCTGGAAACTTTGGGCCTGAGTGTCTTGATTATAACCGAAGACATCATTGTCCAAAGGGGATAATGAGATGGTGCCCATGCTGAAGATGAGGTGAGTATCACATTAATGACTACACTCAATTTAGTTGAACCAGTCTCATTTGAGAGTGTGTTTAGGGTTGCAATGTTTTTACCGAACACTGCAAAAGAACAAAAGAAAAGAAAACAACCAACCAAACAAAAGTACAAAAAACCAAGAACTTAAAACCAAATGTTTTTATTTTATTTACCCTATAAATAGTGTAGTACCTGTAAAATAGGTTTATTTTTTAATCATGTAATTTAAATGTTTAAATGGGTTTTAACAGGTTTTATTGTGAGGTGATGGGGGAAATTGCAGAAACTTGTTGCTGTCTTTGCTTATCATAGCTAGCTTATCATACCAGTAGGGTATCTGATGACTGGCAGGGCGCACATGTTGATGGCTCGGACCTTGTTCTCTCCATTCAGCCTACTTTTCAGGACCTGCCTTATTCTTTGTAGGTATTTGCCTGTGGGACCCCAAGGTATTTATAACTGTCCTGGACATCTGCAATGCTGCCTTCTAGTAGTTCAGCCCATTTGGAACTGATCATCTTACCTCTCTTTGACACAATCCGACCACACTAGTCCGAATGACATTCCGATGTCATTGCTGTAGATCCTGGTGAGATAGATCAGTGAGTCGATGACTTGCTCATTCCTGGCGTACAGCTTGACATCATCCATGTAGAGGAGGTGACTGATGGTTGTTCCACTTCCAAACCGGTATGCGTAGCCACTCTTGATGTGACCTGTTGATGAAGCTCTGGTATTATGATGGTACAGTTTGATGTTTGCTCATAAGGGCAAGCAAAATGATTCCTTACTGAGATCAGTATTAAACTTTAAATTGCACAGTTACTGTGACAAAACTAGGAGTTGAACTACTGTGAGCTTGATCAGTAATTTAATACATTTTAAAATAATATTCCTTCAACATGCAGCCCTGTCATCTACAAATTATATTTCTATTACTATACTATGGTACTACTATACTAATGAGCCAGTCAATTTTGTAAAGCCCTTTGACCTTGTAAATCTGATTCAGGCCTTTGTGAATAAATTTGACTGATGCAAACCTCCTCCACGCTCTGTATATCCAGTTTTTTCTTTAAAAAAAAAAAAAAAAAAGATTTCTGATTCTCTGCGGATCCGCGGGGTGACACCAGGCCAGCGTCTACAGAACAACATCCCTGAGGTTTGGCAGTGCTGCGTGGACTCAGCATCTCTCTGAGGGAAACTGGACACTCGGGGTCAAAGCAAATCAAACCTGCAGAGTCATTGTCTGACCTGCTGCGACTGATGAAAGACTCAAACACCACACACAGCACACGTACACACAGCAGTACACTGAAACGCTGCAAAAAAAAAAAAGATCTTTTCTGTTATTGCTGCTGTGCACATTTAGTCTGGCTCTAAACATCCCATTTATCTTTGCATCCTTAATTACCACATATCAGAATATATATCAGATTTAAGTCGAGGCAATTCACTTCTGCACCATCCCCGATTGCACTGATTGTATGTGTGACTGCAGCCTTAATCACAACGTGCTCTTAACTTGTGCTGTAAGATAAATTGCCTCTGGAAAGAAGTTAATGTTTCTGTAATCTGCTCCCAGTCTCAGACAGCCACTCCAGGCATTAAATAGACTGTAATTTTGAACTACCACTGTCATTATATCACTGTCACTAATCTAACGTTCTGATCTTTTTTTCCTTATAACCTTTTGCAGTATTTAACGAGTAATTATCTGTTTTTTTTAAAAAGGTTTTGCAATGACTATGATTTTTTAATAATGAGATTATTCCCTCTCCATGTAATTACTTACTCCCTGACCCTGAGTGTAGCTCAGCTCCAACATCACTATTATTATTCTGTCCAGCTTTCTCATTTCATCCACAGCCTATAGAGGAAGTGCCTGCACACAGCATTCCCTCAATCCACACTTCACATCTTAGTGGTGGAATCCTAAAGATCATAATTTAATGATACTTTCAAGTGAACAAATCAACTTGTTTGTCAGCAGAAGTCAGTTTAAATTTCAGCTGTGTTGGGACCACACTTGTTTAAATCAAGCTTCTGGCCTTGTTAATACAAACTGATTTCTACAAAAACGGTTTTAATCAACCATTTCAAATACAAATCTGATACGTCTCTGCTGATTTATTCACGGTCATCAAATAATACTTCATCATTAACCTCATGGAGGTGCAAATGCATCACAGTGAGAGTTTTATTCATGTACTTTTGTATTGTCTGTTCTTCTGAAAGCCATTTGTGATTGCAGAAGTAAATGTTAAAACAATAGACTGTATGAAACATAATGGATGTACCTAAGGTGACATCATCCATTGGTTTCACCAGAAGGTGAAGTGTGGGGTGCCTCAGGGCTCGGTGCTGGGACCACTGTTGTTCATTTTATACATTAATAACATATGTGAGGTTTCAAATACACTTAAAATGATTTTATTTGCAGATGACACGAACTTACTTTTCTGTGGAGATAATTTGGAACAACTTTTGGACACAGTGGCAGAGGAATTAAAGAAACTGAAGAGTTGGTTTGATTCAAATAAACCTACGCTAAATTTAAGCAAAACGAAATTCATAGTATTTGGAAATAGGTCAAAAAACTCACCCAAAAAACTTATGATAAAGGCAGACAGCCTGTCTCTCAAGGTGGCCATGCTGTTAATTATGTGTAACTTTAAGCCTTAATAAAATTCAAACAGGCAAGTTATTTAAAAATCCACCCCATGTGCATGTGGGCATCAACAGGGAAATTAGCTATAGGGACCAAAACTGTTTGTGGACCAGGGTGAAAATGTGTTTATTTCTGCTGAGAAGTTTCTCGTTCGCTTCAAATTTTCATCCCTGGACGTTGCCGCTGGTTAAAACCACACAGGTGTTGACTTTTTCCTCATTAGACCTTTTTCTTAGGACTGTGTGGGCATCTACAAACAGAATCTTCCTGTTAATACCTGAGTGGTGTACCTCTGTTTATGTTATGCTGTACAATGAAGCAAGTTCAACAGAGCCAGGCTTTTTATGCCTTAGTTGGCTTGACAAACCCTAAGACCACAGTCATAGGTATCACAATGGTGGTTACCAACTTGCTTTTCTTTTTCTTGTTCAGGCTCTGGGTGCATCCTCACAAAAGCGGGCATTAGGTGCATCATTTGACCCCACTACAGCAAAACATGGTCCTATTGCAAGCTGCTTCTGTTTTTGCAGCAAAAAGCAACCGTTTTGCTGCAAACAATGCAAGATTACAGATTACTAATTGTGCGAATTTGTAAGTTAATATATTAATTTTTACTACTCAATGCAATCTCAATGGCTACCATTTATTTCTAACATAACAGCTGCATATTTTACAGCTGTTACACTTTAAACTTGATGCAGCAGATTTACTCCTTAGACTTAGGAATTGCATTCAGGTCTGCTGCTGTCCCATAATAAGGGATACATGGAAATCACTTTAGTTTTTGGCTCAATTAAAGTGAAATTAATTTTACTGACTGAATCTTATCTGCACGAAATATAATTTTCTAATCAGTGTTCTATTAGCTGCAATATTAACAGGGTAAAATGGACTCTAAGGAAATTAGGACTATGCATAAAAATGTAATCCAAAGTGGCAGTGTAATGGTATGGTTTAAATGAATAATGTACCGTATTTCATATGCAAGTAAAGTTCAGAACAAAAAAATAGTGAACTGTTAATGTATGCTACCTGCAGTTTTACAGAGGGCTGCTTTTTCCTCTGTTTCCGTTTGCTGTGCAACCTGTTCTTACTGTAATTTGTTATCTTGTGTATATGTTGTTTATATGTTGGCGCAAAGTTAAGAAAAACTTGAATTATAAAACATGAAAAAAGCAATATTCTGTGGCAATATTCAGTGAGCTAGCTTAGCTTATTAGCTGTGTTGCCCCATCAGCTTTTATGAAGCCTCCTCTGTCAGAGCATAAACTAAACTAAACCCCAACAGAGCAATCGTTTGCAGGAGTTATAATTAACTGTTTTGAATAAACTGTGTGAATTGTCACATTAGCAAGTTAACATATAATGCAGAGAGAAGTACATGTCACAGTACAGAGAAAATAGAAACAAGGGGAACCAATGTGACTGACTGGTGCTTGCATGTCCTGGCTTGTTTATGCAGCTGCAGAAGTTCACTAACTAGCCCTTCGAATCGTCTTTCTATGTCTTGTCACAAGGAATCAAGTGTGTCACAAATGGGAACTGCCCACTGGTCCGACATCCTATTGTTCTGACCATATTAAACCCATTGTTCTGAAGTCCCATTGTTCCGAAATCATCATGATGCCCTGTGGTTAAGGTCTGGTTAGGTTTAGGCACAAAAACCACTTGGTTAGGGTTAGGAAAAGATCATGGTGTGGGTTAAAATGAAAAAGAAAGTGACAAACACATAAACTGTGAGCCTGCTTCGCCTCAAGCTTTTCCCAGCTGACCCAGAGCCAGTCGCGACGCACCATCAAGGCAGAAATTCGCCCGCTGGGAGCCGTTCAGCACCGTGGACCGTCGGACTAATGGGATGTCAGACCAATGGGCTGTCGGACCAATGACGTGGACCCATCACAAACACACTGTGTCTTGACACCATGTAACTCAGCCTCAGCCTGGGCAGAGAGGTCTAATCAGGTAAGTAAGTGGGTACACCAGTGTCGGTGTAAGTAATACGTTTCTGTCTCAGGGTTCTACCTTCATGCTCTCCACATGGGAGCACAGATGTAGTCAGTGATATACTCAATTACTTTAGCGTGGCTAGCTAACCAAGTCTGTTAGTGCTGTAGAGCAGTGGCTCCCAAACTTTAGGAGTCTTAAGCCCAGTATACACTGTTGGGCTGTCCCAGACGAAAGAATACCAACATGAAAGAGACGTGTCAATATCTTTGGTTGTGGCTCTGAAACTGTGGTCCTACATCGCACAGTGAGAGAGGTTCAAGGATAGATGTTGTCATCATCTTGCGATCAAAGACAGCCTGGGCTAAAATTTTGACAGTGTCAGAAATTTGGTATGACCATCTCAGTATGATGTATGAAATGGTGCACTGGCACTAAACCCCAAAAAAACAGACAAATAGCAGCTCGTCGTGGATGCAAAACATGCTAAAAGAAATGTGTGGGATTCCGGCAAAGAGGAAAACCTTGACGAGTTGTGGCAGCAGAAGCCTTGCCTGTATGATTTGCATTGATTCCTCCAGTTCTTACTATGATCATGTAAAGAAGGGCGAAGCATGAAAGGAAATAGCAGCAGAGACTTGTCGGTGAAGATTCTCAGTCATCCAGGTCATGGTAACCATAAGTGCTACAATATTAGCACTTACCACACTCACAGACACACCACAGTGTAAAGTGCCCACAAAACTTGAGGTTATTTACCCTCTATGTTGTGCTACAGAGTTGGAGAATTAACAACTCATGCAGTAGCCTTGTTCACTCAGTATGGGAAGCTATTGCATCGTATGTTGTAGCCTGTGATTTAGTAGGCGCTGTCATCGTAGAGTCTGCATACATCAAACTTGATGTCATACCCAAGTTTATTAGATCCATGCTGCACAGTATAGCTTGCACTAAACTTATAAGATTGCTAAAATCTGTCATTCTGTAGGAGGCTTTATGGAGGCTACCCCTTGAGCTGTTTTGCATCGCCACCCCCTAACTCATGCACGTTGATGATTCTCCTAAATTTACTCTAGCACTAGTGTTGAACACAACTGGTTATTAAATGAAAATCATCTGAAAGACTCCCCTTCAATAAAAACACATTTACACTTATTGCGAGGGAAAAATAATATTCAAACTCACGCAGTAGCAGTTTCTTTTCATCAGTCACCTGAGCTTTAATGAGACACTTGAGCTGTTTGTCTTTCATAAGTGTGTCTTTGATAGTTCTGGGGGTAGTGTGGCAACAGCTGGCTGTACCAGGCTGTTCTCCACGCTCAGCCTGTTTCTCTGTCTGGTTTTGATGTTAGTCAAAGCTGATGAAGGTCACTTCACTCAGATAAGTGGATCCAAAAGGCAGAAGTTCATTCAATGCGCATTTTCCTAGCTTAGGATATTCCTTTTCAACAACACACCAAACTCAAATGACTTTTCATCATATGCCATCTTTAGTCCACAGTCAGAGGACAAATCCAGCAGGCCTGCAGTCTCACAGGACAGCTGCTGTTTTCATTCACACTGAATGGCTTCCTCACCCATATCAGTTTTTCTGACTTCGCTTTGATATCACGGAAGAACTGGCCGAAATCGGCGTCGAGTTCGGACTGATGTGCTTTTACCATTTTCACCACAGGACTTCTGTCAATATCAGTGGTGGCATGATGGGCATCAAGCAGTGGGAAACAGCTCACGTCTCCGTCCTCACATTTCCTCTCCCATAATGACCTGCTTTATAAATCCATACACTTTGTCATGCCTGTTAACGATATGTGAGTCCTTGCCTTGAAGTGATAGGTTGAGGTCATTCAGTTTGGTGAACACAGCAGCAAGATATGCTGGACATGCATCCCACTATGCATCCTTAACCACAGTGCAAGTGCTCCATCAGGAAAACAAACACCTCAGTGCAAAGTTCAAAGAGTCTCAGTAGAGTTTTGCCACGAGACAGCCGGCAGACATCAGAATGAAGTAGTGACTGCTTGCGCTCTAACCCGCTGTCAGGACAAAGATATTGAAACAGCCTATGATTCATTGGCCTGGACTGAATGAAATTAATTACCTTAACTGCATCAATCAAAAAAGTGCTTAAGTCAGGGCTCAGTCTCTTGCTAGCGAGTGTCTCCTGATAAAGTGCATCTACTTTATGTTGGGGTTCACTCGTCATTGATGTCACGCCGTCTGTACAAATGTGACTGCAAAGTGTTGGGGGCAGTGGGATGTTAAACAAATACTTACAATTAAACACAGACAAGACAGAGGTTCTCATAATTGCTTTAGATAGTAAAGCCTCAAAGGCTGTATTGGGTCCCTTTCTTCAGCTATACAGACAGATTTTAGGAATCTTGGTGTTATTTTTGATCAGGCCACGCATTTTGATCATCATGTAAAATCACTGACCCGCTACTTGTTTTATACAGCTTAGAAATATAGCAAAGCTCAGGTCTGTGGTGTCTCAACCCGAGCTAGAGATGATTATCCATGCTTTTGTGTCCTCCCAACTGGACAACTGTAACTCTCTTTTTACGTGCCTGAGCAATTCATCTCTGAACTGTCTTTAAATAATCCAGAACACTGCTGCTCGGCCGTTAACCAGGTCCAACAGGTCAACCCATATCACACCAAGTTTTTCTTTACACTGGCTTTCTATTGGGTTCAGTATTCACTTTAAATACCTATTCTCATGTATAAAGGCCTCCAGGGTCAGGCACCTGAATACATCAGTGATCTCCTCCATCCATATATCTTCAGTTGGTCCCTTAGGTCTTCTGAACAGGACCTACTGTCTGTCTGGCTGCTCCAGACTCAAAATAAAAGGTGATGGTGCCTTTGAAGCAGTGGCTCCAACATGATGGAACTCTCTTCCATTAGGTTTATGGTCAGCAGTCTCTTTAGAAACTTTTAAAAAAAACCCTGAAAACTCATCTTTTAAAAATGACCTTTGTCCCACCAGAAATTGTCGAGTGCTTCTTCTCTGGTGTTTCTTTTTGGGTCCTCAGTAACCTGTATTTGCTCTATGTTTTACTTTCTATTTGCTGCTTCATTTTAATTGTTATTGTTTTCATTCATTGCATGTTTGATTGTTCACTTTGTGAAGCACTTTGTGAATTTTATTTCTGTGAAAGGTGCTATATAAAAAAAAATCATTATTATTATTATTATTATTATTATTATTATTATTATTATAGTTGCGCATGTACCATTTTAGCAATAGGCTTATGAAATAACTTGGAATATTGTCTTATCATTTTGGAAATCGAAGGTTATCCCCAATCTTTCCATACCTTCTGCAAGCTGCTCCAGTACCCCGAGGGGTATGCGTACCCCCAGTTGGGAACCGCTGCTGTCGAGGATGCTGGTCTGTTTAAGAATAGGTAAAAGATAAAAGAAATGCTGAATTAAGGGGCGTTCACACCGAGCGCAAATTCGCAAATTTGTGCGTCGAGATTACATACAAAGTCAATGCAAAGACGCGATTAGACGTGAAATTTGCGTCCAACGCTTCATCGCTCGAGTTGAAAATATTGAACTTTTGAGGCGAATTCGCTTGACGCTGTGCTGCGAAAGCCAATTAGCGTTGAGATTCTCCCAACGTCACTGGCATCATGACGTCTTGACGCCCTGACGTCCAGTTGTTGACACTAACAATAAACTGCTACTCACCGGAGACAGATAATAATAATAATAATAATAATAATAATAATAATAACTTTATTTATATAGCACCTTTCAAAAACGAGTTACAAGGTGCTGTACAACAGAGATAAAACATATCACATACAATACAATTGCCAGCATAAAAAACCACCAAGAGAAATAACATTGGCCTTAAAAAATTAACTTTAAGATGGACAGGCGCTCCGCAGCTGAAATGGAGCAGCCTGTAATTGGTGTCCTGCTGGGAGATCCTGGCGCCAACCCTCGCCAACAGGTCCTCAAACTGGGCCCCAGTCAGCCTGAAGTACCGCTGAAAGCGGCTATCATCCAGACGGAGTTCCTGGAGGAGGTGGTGACACTCGCCGAGTTGGATGCGCTTCTGCAGGATAGGGTAAACCCAAAAACGACGGCGTTTGGCCCTCCGACGCATCTCGGACTTCCAGAGCAGGTACAAAGCAGTGATGGTGGTTATCTCAGCCATGGTTGAGGAGAGAATGGCGGGCAAGATGTTGTTATCTAGTGAAAATGGGCGCGCTCGCTACTCACGCGACTGACATGATAACGCGAATTAACAAAATGGTCCGGCGTCCAAACTCACGCGTTACGCGCGAGTAATTCGCTTCACTCGCACCCGGTGTGAATGCACAGTCAGAGATTCCATGGAGTTCAAGAAGCTCATAAAACAGAGGCAAAGCCTGGATGTGATTTCATGACTTCAGCTCTCTTTATCTAAACTAGAAATCATAGTCGCTATTTAGCCAGCTAGTTTACATCACTTATGCATCCTTATGGCTAATGACTTGATATGGCTGATCCCTTAGCTAATGTTTGCTGGACATCTATGTTAAGTTACCACGTTAGCCAAAAAGTTTAAAATTAAGTCTCTCTGATGTATTCAGTCTGAACGAAAACAACAAGCGAGGCAATGTCACCTGTTTCAGGGCTAGCTAACTAGCTAATGTTTCACCTGTCAAGTAGTGGTCAATACAGCCATCAAACCCTGAGGAGAGCTAGCAATTATTACTGCCTTAGTTCCTAACATGACACAGCTGAAACTGAATCACATTAAATACACAATAACATTAGTTTTACCTGTCAAACGCCGGTAGTCCAAAAAAAGAGTTCCAGAGTTTTCAGCCAGGTCCTGTCCTAGTGTGCTGTGATTGGCCGAAAATGTATCACATTTGGTGTGTTAAAGAGGGCACAGCATGCAACACATTATTTGCAGATATTGACACATCATGAGTATTTTGCTCTCAGCACATTAATTGTGTCAGGAAACAACACATCTTTATTAAGTGACAGTTGAACTAAATTGGTTTGGCAGGAAGGTAGAGACATCTTTTGGGCAAAAATTAAAACAAAACACTTAAAAAATGTGTGATTCTTCAGTTCATTTGCTCCATCAGACTATGCGGTTTGTATGTAACTGTGAATACACTTCATAAGTGAAGGACGTTTAAAGCAATACTGACACCAAAAAAGAAGAGTGAGAGGCTGAACTTGTTCTTGCTTTGTTATCAGTGAGTCATAACCAAAGAATACCAAGGCAGACTGCTTTGCAAAATTTAAAAATCCTTTAATAAATGAGCTTAGCGCCCTGATGAAGACTGGCGCTAAGCCATTATTAACTTCTTTTGAAATTTTGCAAAGCAGTGTGCCTTAGTATTTTTTGGTTTTGACTTATTATATCACAAAGCAAGTACAAGTATAACCTCTCTCTTCTCTTTGGGTCTCATATGGATCCAAAGAGCACCTGTTTTTTATACCTGCATTTGTGAAGTAGCACTCCTCAGCTAATCTACTGGCATTTGCTCTCCCTATACAAACAATACTGCTGTTTTCTGTTGAGAACCCAGGCTTTTTGGGAGCACCCAATTAGTGCATAAGAATGTGCATTACTGTATATATGTATATGCAAACAAATGCAAGAGCCAAACATAGACATGGCAAAAAAAGTATGTGTTCATTGTGAGTAGGTAAATATAACTCTTGGAAAAAGAGACAAACCAATGATCATCCTTCCATCACTCATGTTCGCAGGGCAGAGCTAGCTGATGGACTAACACTGGCTAAATGTTGAGACACTGACACTGAGGAACTGAACGCTGAAGGCTTTTCTAATCCACTGATCTGAGTGCAGTTGACCTCACAGTCGCTTTGCAGTCCCTTTAAGCAGCAACTTAAGTGCCAGCTGCATAAGAAGCTCTCCTCCTGCCTTTTATCCCTCTAGTGTGGGCTACAGATTCTATAATATGTTAAGTGAGCACTTGTGAGATGAATAAAAAGAAGAGAGGAAACTGAGGAGAAGGAGATGAAAGAGTGGGGTAGTTAAGGAGAGGTAAATATTCTGTAGGATAGAAGTGAATAATGGAGGATAATGCAGATTATCCCTTTACAGAAAGAAATGAAGTGAATGGCATTTTCATGTGGCTTGATATCAGCTGATACTAGTCACAGTCCCGGACACAATGAATATGTTATTAAGCTCTATATCAGCTTGAGTATTTCATTGAAAAGAATAAATGCTTGTGTGAAGCACTTATCAAGCCAAAGAAACAAAATTAAGAAATAAAGCAAATTTAAAGCACCACGAGACAAGAATTTTATTCAAATTTGTCCCTCAGTGAGGCTGCTGCTGCAGATAATACACACATCAATGTTACAGAAAGCTTATTTCAGTATTTTTTTTACTAACAGCTCAAATGTTGAAGCATAAGAAGTGGCGAGGAAAAAACAGCCAAGTAATAGTGTGCCCTACATGTGGGCTTACATAGTGAGGCAGAAAGTAAGGCTGTGGACGTCAGTATGGTGGATGGGCATGTAGTGTGTCAGTTTGCAATTCACATTAATATCTTTTATTGATCATAACCATGTTTTTCCAACCTTGATCATACATATAAGTTGTCATGTGCAGACATTAAATAAGGCAAAGACTATTAAAACATTGGCGTTAAACATAAACTTATAATTTGAGGTAATCTGGGGTGATAAGGTTGCTAAAATTGTAGAACCAGGGTTCCCACACCTCATTAAACAACAAATTTAAAGACTTTTCAAGGTGTCACAGTGTCACAGTTTGAGACACAGATCAAGGATGATTACTGTTACAACACTGAGAATTTTCAGAATGAGAAGTAGCAGGCTTTACAGGAGCTGACAGACAAATATTAAAAGGAAAGAGAAGCTTGAATGTGAAGGTTGTGGCAGGTGGAATATGAGACACATGCAGGGAGCGGAACGAGCCCATTCACCAACATGAATTAAAAAAAAAAAACCAACATACAACTTCAGTTTCTATTCTTGCACCAAATATGAAAATTCAAGCACTTTCAATAATCAATGTCTGTTTATGTCTATATGAAAAAAACTTTCAAGACCTTGATTTCCCCCCTCAAAATCAAAAACTTTAAAGCACTTGCAGGAACACTCTATAACATCCAAATTCTTCTTCTGAATCAAATGGCACTGACAGACCAAGCCAACGGTCAATCATTGGTCAATGTAAGGGCATCTGTGAGAGTCTGTTGCCTTAGTTTTTGCGGCCCTTGTTGACTTCATCAGCCAATTCAGCATGCTGAATTAGTGTCGGAGCGGCAGAGCCCATTGGTGAATAAAATCACTCTGATTGGCAGTTCAGCTCAGTGTATAAGAAGAGAAACGGAAGTGAGGAAAGTAAACAAACAGCTGAAGTAAAAAGGGTGTGACATGAAAACAAACTTGTTACTGAAGGTATGATTATTTTTCTTTGGCCACTGAGCTCTTTAGCAGAAATAGTTCGTAATTGTTTGTATTATTGTGTGCTAATGCACGGCACATATGCTTTGTTCTTTCAGCATCGGGCTGTGTTAATATGTTAACTGGCTAATGACTTGAATCTGTCCTGTCACTCCTCCAGTTTTCCTTTTTTAATAACGAATACAGATTACAGCCACTGGCTGCTATGGAGAGTTATTTCCTTTTACCAGGTGCAGAACGTACGTGCTAGTTGGCCGTTGGCTTTGATCTTTGAAGTGTGTCTTAAGTGCTATATTGCAGGCAACCGGACTTGCTTGAGTTTCCTGAAGATGTTTCACCTCTCATCTAAGAGGCTTCTTCCGTTCTGAATTAAAAAAGCCTCTTGGCCTCTTGGGCTTTGAGATAACAAATGAATCATATACAGAAAAGAAAATAAACGCATTCATATATAGAAACATATCCTCTGTACTTAACGAATACTTACTTGACAAGGTCTTACTTTCATAGCTAAAGTCAAGGGCTAAAAACAAGACAGTTCTTTGTTACAGGAATGAATCTTGCTTTAGAGACATCTTTGTATATTTAGCCATTAGTGAACTCTAGGTCTCTATAAGACCTCTGTTATGATGCTAGCTGTGGGATCTGGGAGACCTGTAAAAAACACCACTCCAGAGAAGCTGGTGTCAGATAGAGGGCACGCCACTTCCCCTGAGAGTTGCTGGTTTCCCCTTTAACACGGCAGCTGTTGTGGTGGCATCATGTTCAGTGCCAGCATCACTTTTGACTGGCGACCAACAGATGCTAATAAGAAAGATAAACAGTGGGAGGGAGGGGGTGGAAATTTTCGGAGCTGTGCGAAGGCAGTCACCTGAGGCAGGTCAGAGGCAGGAATGGAGCCAGGCATTAGCTTCATAAGGACAGGTATATTAGAGGCAGCAAGCTAAATGGCAGCCTGTAAATGCGTTCAGACAGTGGCTTAAAATCGAGGCATTAATGCGTTATGGCTTATTAGAGCCGCCATGTGTTCCAGCCTGCAGGGACTTGGGCCTCGCATGCAGTGCATGGTTTTATACTGTCAGCTATTTCTTGTAAATGTGAGGGCTATTTCAGTGCCAGGGGGAAAGACAAATTTTACCTCCTTCAGTGGCTGAAACCTGATGCTGGTGGTCAAGGAAAAAATATCCAAAAGTAGCTAAGGAATAATATGGTGCTGTGCATCTCACATACCAAAAATCATTGTTATTCTATTATTAGGCAAATAGCAAAGACCCTCTTGATGTCAAACTGCCATTTTGTTAATGGTTCATTTTTTCTGTATTTTAAAGCTAGGGTAGGCAATATTGTTATATAGTTGAAACTCTCCTTACATCTCATTAGCAATTTATTAATGTAATGCTCTGGTAAAAAAAAGGAGAACAAAAAACAGGTATCTGTGGCTGTTGCAGCCCTGTAATAAGCCTGTCCAATCTTAATTACCTGTCTGTCAGAGAGATGGTGGCTGCGGCTTTCCATTCATGTAGAACCACAGGGTGTCCTCTGCCTCACTCCCCACCACTACAGACCACCTCAGTGGGAGAAGACACAGACCAGAGATGGACCCCGAGTCTGGCTGCAGCAACACAAAACCAGGTTAGACCTAGCACTGCCACTGGGCACCAAGCTCTGGGGGATTTGTGCTGGCTGAATTCAAGCTGCTAAAGCCACTAACTGAATATCCATTTTCTGAGTTGCTGTCTGCTTTCCTCCCCGGGAAGCAGTCCATAGTGGCGGGGAGCGAGGCAAAGGGATGGCTGGATGGCTAACGTTGGCTTTATTTTTGGATAAACAGACAGAGAGAGGGAACATGGTAAGGAGGGGCTAAGTGAATGTGATGTGTGCAACTCTACAATGAAATAATAAATTAGTATATGGGAAACAGTGGGTTACTGTATGAAGTACATGCATATGCTTGTGGTTGTCTGGTGGGAGGGGCTTGGAACGGGGAGGGGAGGCTGTATTTTTAAATAATGTCATTTTTTATTTTTATTTTTTTTTTAGCCTTTGCCAGATTTCTGTCTACCACAGCTTTACTCTTTAGACTCAAATGCATCCTCACAAACACAGTGGAAAAGACAAAATATGAATAAATAAATAAATTTCCATTTAAAATTAGTTGCCCAGTTTGGGCATATTTCATATGCTTGTAATTTAATTTAACAGTGTGGGGCTGATCATGTACGATTTAATGTTCAGCAACAGTGCCAGTGGAGAACAGTGTCTGTGTGTGGTGAACATTTTTTTATTTGTCTCTCCCATCAGGCTGTTTTGATCTGGTGTTTGGAGTGGGTGATGTAAAGGACTCAGGTGTCTCTGTTTTCACTTTGTGAACTTTGCGCTGATCAAAGCAGCCTGCAGAGAAACAATGTTTAAAACAAAATCCAAAGTTGTCTGTTAATAGGAACAAGCTGGAGACCTGAATGACTAAGAGAGCTAATGAGAGACCATTATACAAGCTAATTAACTCAAGAAAACTTTAAAATAACCTCACAAGAAGGAACTTCATCACCACCCACACTGGAGTCTTAGTTGTACTGTAGGCTGTGTGTGTGTGTGTGTGTGAAGCATCAAGGGCCAGCATTACGTAGATGAAAAGCGCAGGGCAGATTTGTAGCTTTCATTTAATTTGCTCACACAATTGTGATTGTAATTAGGGCCTGATGTGCAGTCCAGGTGTACTGTGCATGTGAAGGTGACCTCGGTGGGAGCGGTTCAGTGGTGGGATTTATCTGACCTCAGAAAAGACATGATTATGTTCTGATGCTGCTTAGACAGACTTATTAATGAATGTTTACAGGGGCCGCAGTTCAACTCCTCCTGAGAACAAGTGTCCATTGCTTCAACACCATGATAGATATAAATATAAAACATACTGTGTGTCATTTATTGAACATCAAGTTCAACTTTCATGGTGTTATAAAGTATGAAATATTGTGTTCAGTGTGCTTAGACAAAAACTATGACAAACATTTTTCATCAACAACCTTTTTTCCGTGACGAAAATGAGATGACGATGAGCTAAAAATAGATCTTGATAATTAAAACTAGGCCAAAATATATGTTTAATTTTTGCTGACAAGATGAGATGTGCCGAAAATGTTCGTGGTCAACTATTACACTTTGAAAGCTGAGAACGGTCGTGCTTGTAATGTATACTAACATGTATACTTCATTCTACTTAACTCCCGACACTTTTTTTGTGCCATCTAGTGGTAGTAAGAGCACAATACACTAAGCCACGTAAAAACAAGATGGCAGCCCTCTCTGCCAAGTCAGTCTGCAGCCGACCCGACAGAAATGTGGACAAGGTCCAAAATCTGATCACATTTAATGGTTGAAACTTGTTTATTCATGATAAATAATGTTTGTAGTTTGATATGGCAACAAATTTGACCAATTTTAGCAACAGTAACAAGCTACGACACTAATTGAAGATGTAGGGACTTTATTATCGTCTCATTTGAGGACATTGGGACCTAATTATCATTGACAGTAACGAGTAACCTAAGCGTTAGTTTGCTGTTTGAGTAATCAAATACTTAAGTACATTTTCAAACAAGACATCAGTTACTTCCGTTACTTTTAGAATGCTGGTCCTTCAGCTCCGAAACAGCAACGGCTGTTGTTTGGTTCTAATAACGGAGATAACGTTAAACCTATCAGTGTGAAAGAAGCCACGGAGCTTGTGGCTCGCTACGTGGTCGGAGAAATGCTGCCGTTGTCTATGGTGGAGTCTAAATAGGTGGAGTAGGACTCGCTGACAGACATATTACTCAGGACTTGCATTATGCCTGGTACACGCTACACACTGGTACTCACCAGTCCCCAGTCGTCTTTCACGGCGTGTGTGATGTCATCGGGTTATTCTTGTCCTATTTTTTTTACTTTCACTATTAAGTCATTGTGTCTGTTCATGTGCCAGCCGACATGTTGTTGTAGTCACCTAAAAGCGTCAGCAGATAGCAGGAGCTACATTTGAAGCGCCATATGTAAACTGTCAAGCTACTGTATCTTCCACAGGAAGTTCTGAAAAATGTTTCAGAATAAAAGTCTATTTAGAAAATGGAGGGATTCTCTCAGCCGAGGTTATAAGGGGCTTTTAATTTGAAACAAGTGTTGAGTTTGAAATGACGGTGCGATATGTTAACTTTATAAACACAACGGAGTGGATAAAAAGTAAATATATAAACACACAGAGGGATTAATAAATAACGGACCGTCTATAATGTAGTCTGTTTCAAATGAAGCTGGGAGCCTCTGCAGTTGTGATGAGTAAAAGCCCCGCCGCTATTTGTTAATGTTATTACTTTATGTCCGACCGTGAGGATGTACCATTGTTTGCTAGCTTGATGCTAATGACAGTAACGTTAACTCAGCGGGTTGACAAAGTGCCTCTGCTGTTTCACACCATCATTTCCCCCTTTTACTCTGTGTGGTAACAGGAAATATTAAAAATGCTGGGGTGTTGTTGTCATACAGTTGTCTACGGCAGCAGATCGTTCTGTGTTTATACTGGTCAAAGTGACGGCTGTGATGGGAGAATTGGATCTCAGTGAAGGGCAAGTGGTCCATAACTTTAATTTTGGAGACAAAAAAAATGTATGCTTAGCGCCCTGTGGTCCATTGCCCAATAGGAAATGTAGAATTCTCAGAAGTACTTTAAAAGTGCTTGAGTTACTTTTCTCAGGGAGTAACGTTGGAAGTACTTTTAAAGTAATTGAGTTACTTTACTCAGGGAGTAATGCAGTAAAGTAACTGATTACTTTTTTAAAAAGTAACGCAGTAACGTACTTTGATTACTTTTAAAGTAACCCTTACCCAACACTGGTACACACATATAACACACAAGGACACTTGTGCTATTACGCTTGCTAGTAAAATTTGCAACATAATCAATTTTTCCACCCAGTAATGGATAATGTTCACACACAGTCCTCTTTTAAGTCCTGCAACTTCCACATCATTTCTCATACTTCCTTTACAGTCAATCAATCAATCAATCAATCAATTGCTTTATTTGTCCCCAGTGGGGCAATTAGTTTCGCAGCAGTGGGAGCAACACAAAGTACAAAAATACACAAATACACACAGCATAATAAACACATTGTGGACAAGCCTAATAAATACTCACTCTACCTGATGCAGAGCAGAGACTTTCTGATGCCTTTCTAAAGGGCACATCAGCAGAGGAGTGGATCTCTTCTTTGCTCAACTTAAAGCATTTCCTCCAATCTTTAAATTCCCAGCTCCCACCAACTGGCTGCTGGTTCAGATTTCCCTGTTGGTGTAAGTTAATGATGTCGGTGCTGCATTTATTTATGTAGTGTGTGTTTAAACCCCACGACGGTGGATTGCGGAGTGTTTTGTTACAGCATCATCCCTCAGTCTTCCTGTGTGAAAACACTCTGTAAACAAGCCAGGGACACAACAACATGACTTAAACATGCAGTACGTGAGACTATAGCTGATTAGACCTTTGAGCATGTTGCTACATAAATTTGCACATTAAATGAGGCAAAAACAACAATGCTTTAATATATGGAGATCACAGTACCAGAGCTTACTGTACGCCATGTGAAGACACACACACTGCCATAGAACATTTGCTCATTAATGCATTATTTAGCTTTATTAATGGCCTCATTAGAGTAACTGGTTGTATGTAACAGTGATTATGGCAGGACATTAGTCAGCTCAATTGCATCTTGTTTGTGGTTGTGAAGTAAATTGACCTACAGGAGCATTAAGGACAAACACTAGAGTTTTCAAGTTTTCTGATCAGGTTCCAGGACTTGCAGAAAAGACATGCTGATGCAGAAGTATCGATACTTACTTTGAGAATCAGCCCTCATATAGAAATATTAATGCCAAGTATCTTTGAGTAAGTAATGCAGATGTTAAAGTTTTAGCAGCTGACGATGAAAAAGTAAAAAACTGGAAATGTGGCACATAATTGTATAAGATGGAAGAATATGGGAGGCAGTGAAAAAGAAAAGCAATTATATTGCCCACAAAGGGAATTGTAAAGGAGAGTGGTAGATGAGGTAGTTAAGGCAAGTAGAACAAGAATGTGAAGAGACAGAGAGGAGCAGAACAAGAGTAGAAGAGGAGATAGGAGAGGTTGGGACTGACTGTCACGCAGGTATAAAGATGTAACTGTGGAGAAAAACGAGCGGGAGAAACGGCTGGAAGTAAGCTGGAGAAAAACAAAATAGAAGCAAAGACGGTATGTGATGAAGATGAAGTGTGTGTGCGTGTGAGTGTTTGTGTGTGTGCTTGTGAGCTCTCTGCGGTGTTTCAAATACCAGGCAACTGCATGTTTCCGTGTTCCAGTCTGCTGTTGTCAAACCCTGCTGGGGCTGCTGGGTGAGAGAAGCATGGGATAGCAGCTGTAGCTGTGACTGTACGCTGTGTCTGTGTGTGTGTGTGTGGGTGTGTGTTTGTGTGTGTTTGTGTGTGTGTGTGCGCGCAGTGGCTGTGAATACATCCTTGTTTGTAGCCATGCATGTGTGTCTCTCTTCATGCATATTGGCAACCTAGAAACTGCAATACTCTACAGATTTTACACACCAAATCATTTTAGATAGATGTATTAGGATGTGGACAGTATAGAGGGAAGACATATGGGGATATAGGGAGAGAGGTATGACACGCAGTATCAACACAACGAGGAATATTTCTAATGAACATATGTGCCATATTTGACAGACGGCTGTGGCTCAGCAGGTAGAGAGGGTCATCAACTAATTGCAGTCTTGATGGTTCAGTCCTCGGCTCCTCCTGGCTACATGCTGGAATGTCATTGAGCAAGACATTCAGCAGTCAGGCCAGCGCCCTGCAGGTGGTTATTTATGTAGTGCTTTTTTGGATAAAGGTACTTCATAAAAAAGCACTATATAAATGTGTTTACCAAGCTGTAAAATGTTTGATATTGAAGACGGCTGTAAATTCACCAATAAAGTATTTCTTAACCTCATAGTGATGTTTTTATGGTAATGCTTGGGTACTGTTTTGACTGTGGGGATACAGGCCAGCTGATAGGAAATATGGGCAGGGGGACAACATTTAGAGAAGTTGGGCTCTCATCCACACTCACTATATTCCCTTTTCTATCAGGCAGCAGTCCACCTCATATGTTCACATCAGCAGCACTTAGCATGTCATATCACATGGGCCGCACCATTTCACAATACCTGCGGGGTTGGTAGTATCAGATGGCACGCTGAAATATGTTTTAATGAGAAAAATAAATATATTTCTGTTTGTATTTATGTCATTACATGTAACTTATGTTGTCAGTGATGTAAGTCAGTAAGTAAATTGTTGCACTTGATCCCAGTTAAGGGTCAATCATCAACCTTTTCATGGGCCCCCCTTGGCCTTGCACCAGGGTTTTCTGTACCCTTTGACCCCCCCCGACGGCAGGCCTGTCGGGGTACAGGTGAAATAAACATCAGGAATGCTTTGCTACAAGCAGAATCTAGAGCTATGTTTGATAAGGTGTTACATGTTCCTCCTCTGGATGTTATTCCTTGGTGGCAGGATGGTCAGAGCATTCACGGGTACCAGCTGTGGGGTCGTCAGCTTGGGGCCATCCCTCCTTGATGTCTCGCCCCTTTAAACCCAGAACATCTCAGGATGATGGGGGGACGTCTCCCCACCGCTCCCTGCAGCTGGACCTGGGACTATGCAAGGCAGGGGCGTCCTTCTCTCTGAGCCAGGTCTGAACCTGACTGCATACCTCTTGCAGTGGAGACTAGGATTAACCTTCGCCCGGAGGGGGTTTCCACCTCCGTGCTCTGGTCAACCATAGCCTTCTTGAGCTCGTCTCGGCTGCCATGGCTGTCTCGCTGGTGGCTTTCTTTAGTTGTCTGGGTTCCAAACCGATCTTTTGTAAGAAATAGCGCATTGATGTTGATGGGAAACCACGGCAGCCGACTTCAAAAACAAAGAAGATGAGAAAAAATAAGAAAAAGCAGAGGGCAGAGTCTCTGCAGATAAACACAGTGCCTCACACTTTAAGTGGGTCATATGTACTGTGGGACATTTTGCATGATGTGGGATCCCTTTTCCAAGTATGTGCAAGAGATGGACTCTGCAGATATTCCTGAATGAATGAGCATCTATTTTTCCAGGCAGCAAATTGTGATGTGACAGGCAGTTATCTGACCAACAACCATTATATTATGTTTTAGTATTTAGTGTCATTTTTGTCATCATGCATGTATTTTCACATATTTTTGTATTTTAAATTTATTTCTATGTTGTTTTGGTCTTTGTCTTGTTCTGGGTACTGATTTGGTTTGTAGCATTTGTTTTGTCTTAGTCCTGTCTTGGTTTTGTTTTGTTCTTAATTAACTTTTGTTGTGTCACTATTGGACTGACCAGATGTTATTGTGCCTTCCATCTGCTCTATTTAGAAAATACAGATTTGTGAAAAAAAAGTGGGCTATGTGTTATTATTATTATTGCTTTTAAGGAAAGGTCTGCTCAGTATATCTTTAAGGTTGGGGAAAGATTGTGGTGTTGGAGTAATACAGACAAACAGTAACTCAAAGCACAGGCACAGAATGTGTTTACTTGGAAATGTGGAAAGTAAGTTGCACTTTGAATACACTCACTCAGTTGCTTTATTTGTAATGCAACTTAAGAGCAGCTGAAATTCTTGTTTAATCAAGGTTTTTTATTATTCTTACCTTGCTGCACTGATGTGAAAGTGTAGGGTGTGTCACTACACCTCGACATGACTGTTGGTGCTCCAGATTTGCAATTTTCAACCAGAGGGGGCAGCGAAACACTGCTTTTTAGCTTTGTATTCCAAGCTCCTTTTTAACACTTCATGTAATGACTTTCGTTCTAACATGACACACATTTGACATTTTTCATCTGATGTCATCAACAGTGCAACATTAGGCATGACTGTGTCAAAACTTTTGTTTGGCTGTTTTCTCATATCATATTTTAGCAGCACATCTCCATGTACAGTGTTGTGGCTGGTTAAAAATGGAGCAGCTTCTAGTAAGAAAAGTATCCATGAAAAATGTTGCCATCACCACAGCCTCCTCACTAATCTTGCACAAATAACAGCACAGAAATACTGTACAACTTCCAGCTGATGAAAGTAATTAAAAGTTGAAATCTGGTACCTTGAACTCTGGTTCAAACTAAAGCACAGGTGACAAATCTCTTTGTGTCACATCTTTGAAACTGTTTAACCTCGCTGCTGTCATGTCAACTGACCAGGCAACGTAAATGTAACAAAAAAAAAAAAAAATTCTCATGTTAATTGTCGAGCAGGAGATGGATGCATAGTTCATTAAAAGTCCAGCTGTAAAGTACCAAATGCACCAAGAATCACATCAACTTGGGACAAATGCCCTGTAGCAAAAACTTGTTTACCCTGACAGGTACAATACGTCTGGGTATACATGTGCTCACGATCCATCTGAATCTCTCCAGGTGTCTCCTGTTTTGTTTTTCTTAAATCCCACTGTGTGTATTCCTGTGTGTGTCTGGGGTAGACAGAAAGAGGGCTGAGGGAGTTACGTCCCTTTAGTGGTTCGTCCAGGCAGAGCTGACTAGCGGGGTGTTGACAGACGTCCTCCCGGCCTCCTCTTACTGGCTGTCTGCCTTCCTGGCTGCTCACTAACAACTGCTCCATGCCAAACACTTTTTCTTCCCTTGTCTCTCTCGTTCTTCCTTGCTTCCTACTATACCTTTCTACCGCTATTCCTTCTCAAACAACCAAAGTCTCTCATTGGTTCTTTTTCTGTTCCTTTGGCTGTCTTCCCTCCCTCACTGGATAGAAGGGGTCTCCTTTCCTAATTCTTGCAGACTTTCTTCCTCCCTCTGTCCTTTGTTAATTTGCTGTTTCCTTTCCTCTCATCCTTATTCCTTTCCATATTCCTTTCCCTCCCTCACTTTCCATAGTTTTTCTTTTCCTCCCCATCATTTATAGCTTCTTGGGGGCACTGATTAATTTTTTTCCTCTATCTTCCTCACTCCTGTCATCTCCTGCAAATAAAAAAAGGGAGGAGAGGCAGGGGAGGGAAAATGAGATGGAGAAAAGAGAGAGAAGAGAGGGTGGGATGGCTGTGATTAAGCCATTAAAACAGTAGGCTAATTGAATTGACAAGCTGTTAAGTAATTGTCTCTATTTGTTCCCATCCATTATTCAGCTCTTGACTGCTGTTATGACTGCAGCCTGATGCTTATTATAAGTCTCCATGTGCATTTTGTGAGTGTACACACTGTGTGTGTATTTACTTAAGTTGTACTGAATTTGGGCAACGTTAAACATACACAGAAAACAAGACACACAAAGGGTTTCACACTGAGAGATAACACTCCAGCCACATAATGTGTTTACCCTACGGGGGTCGCTCATAGTGATAAACCTATAGAGTATTATTATTCGACTTTGCAGTTCCACTTAGGTTTAATGTTGTTTTTGTTTTCTGGCTCTCAAATTTACTGTTTTGGTTTACCCTCGCTGCTGTCACAGCGTCGTTTCCAGCCGCAGTGGGAAGCTGTTTTCAGAGAAGTATTTCTAAATCCAATTGTACCTGCCAAGAATCAGACAGCAGACAGACAAAGTTAGCGACCAGCTGGTGTAGAGCATTTAGCAGCTAAAGATTTTTCATCTCAGGAGTTGGTGGAGACCAAAAGCAGCTAGAAGGTGAGTGAATGTAGGAGTTAAATTTGCCAGGTGGACAGACACACAGCTCTAAATGAAAGATGTTGTGCCATTGCTGCTGGATGTTTAGCTCGGCAATATTGCTCACAAGTTCAAATTAAAAGGTAATAACATGTGTTTTCATTGTGTTCAGCTGGTTATTGCAGCTTTAAAGCAGCAGTTCCCAACCCCTTTGGCCTGTGGTCCATTTAAACAAAGCAGTGCTATAGTCTGAATATTAAAATTATACAGAAATTTACAAGAAAAACAGCAGGGTAAATTTTAAAATGATATATCTGTGGAGCAAAAATATGTTTTTCTGCTTTCCTATGATTTTATGACCCCTCTGATTTATCTACCCTTGTGGAGGTCCTGACCCCCGTGTTGAAAATCACTGCCTTAATGGAGAGCATCAGCCAAATTAGATGTTTTTAGCTCCCCTCTGGGTTTAATCTACGTATTATCAATCCCAACTCATCAGACACCAACACTAGGACAGTGGCTCGCATGTCAACCTATAACGTTCTAGATATCCCTCCAGCGTCAGTTTTGGATGCTTAGGGATGACATATGTATTTATGCTTGATACATGCATTGTGTCTTTTTTAAAATAAACTTCCGTTTTCACAGGAAATGTACAGTTTCTGCTTGTCAGATGCATAAAGATCCTTTTCGAAATAATGCTAAATCATAGCTAAAAAACTTTGTTTCTCGGCAACAAAATCACATGGTTAGAATCATAATAACATAATAGTTTGGCTTTAAATAATACCGTTTGTTATGTAATGTCACAATACATACATCACATACATCATGTGAAATACATCACATACATAACTGCGCATAACTACACATTTGCATATTTTATTAAAATAACGATTGATTTTTGGTTTTACATATAATTTGAACTGTTAGGGTTTCAGCTTTGCTTCTCCCTTGTGTTTCCTGTTTCCCTAGTGTCTTATGTTTGTTTTCAGTCCGTGTGCTTGCTGGGCGTGGCCTCCTGGTTTCCCCCTTTTTTGCCCATCCTCCTGAGTGCCAGCAGCTGCTGAACCTGCACACCTGAACCTCATCTACAATCAAGCCACTGCAGTATAAAACCCTGGCTCAGACGTCGAGACTATTCAGACTATTCAGTGACCTCTGTGGTACAGATGTCAAGACCAGCGTCTAAGTTTTTTGACACTTACATCTTTTTGTACTTGTTGGACTTCAGTTCACACTCCGCTCTGTGTCTCAGGTTCACCACGCACAGCCTTGTTCTCGTTTTCTGCCTCTGAATTTGGACTGCTCTGTCTTTAGCCCCTCAGTCTGCTCTGCTTCTTCATTCCCAGCCCCCCTCAGCCATCGTTCCACTCAAGCCTTCAGCCTCCATTCTTCAAATTGCAATCGACTGCCTTTAATCATTTCCCATTTCCTGGTTGTGTTTGTAGAACTGCCACAACATGAGCAGCAGTTTCCTGGGTGGAAGTCTGGAGTTTGACCTGTCTGACCCATCCACCTCCTCTCCCATCCACCCCATGCAGACATTTTTTGCTCTTACTATGGCAGTTGCTCAGACCATAAAAATGCCCCTGCATGGTGCTTCTCCTACCACCGCAAAAGGGTGCCTTAGTGCATCAGTATCTGACGCTGAGGGTCACTGACCAAGCCTCAGGATTTGAGTAGGGAGTGAGACGGGGTTGGTGTCAGTGTCAGTGTGTTGCATTGGTGTCCGATACATTTTGTTTTGAGGGCCCCCTCCATTGCTCATCTGCCCAGTAACTTCTCCATCACTACATAACACCAACACCAATATCACATATCTAGTGTGAAACACTGATGTGAACAATAGGCATTATAATGTACATATCTAATAACAGGTATGTTGACCAAGAGGCACAAAATGTTCCTTTCAGAAAAGTTTTCCTTTCAGAAAAGCCTCTCTTGTTAATTCCAGGCACACAGACTCAATCTGTAATCCCAGCGAGCACAAACAATCAGGAAAGCTTTGCCTCTTCCACACTTCCAGCTGCCAATAATGAGTGACACTGAGCAGTATCTGGCAGCTGATTGGCTCGTTTCCTCTCCAACTCATCATCTGAAGACCCCTCACTGCTACACTGTGTGCACAGCCAAGGCTAGCAAGTACACCAACAATAGCTGGCAGGTGTAGCCTCACTGAGAAAAGGAGCCAATTGTTTATAGTGAGACGGCTTAGTGAGAATGGCAGATGCACACAAGCACACGAAGTCCCTCAGACATCATTATGCACAACGTGTGCAGGTGTTGAGAGGGAGAATATGTGTAAATACAAGAAATAAAACAAATACTAGCGGGACGGGAAGAGTACTAGAATATTTTACTCAAAGTGGTGGAATTTAAGTACATTTACTTAAGCACTGTACAATTTTGAGGTGTTTGTACTTGAGTATTTCTATTTTTGCTGCCTTAAACTTCTACACAACTACATTTCAGAAGGAAATACTGTACTTTTTAATCCACAACATTAATTAATTTATTCATTCATTTTCTGTAACCGCTTATCCTGTTGGGGTTTGTGGAGGGGAACGGAGCCTATCCCAGCTGACATTGGGTGAGAGGCAGGGTACACCCTGGACAGGTCACCAGACTATCACAGGGCTCACACACAGGAACAGACAACCATTCATGCTCACATTCACCACTATGGGCAATTTAGAGTCACCAGTTAACCTGCATGTCTTTGGACTGTGGGAGGAAGCCGGAGTGCCCAACGGAGGGGCTCCCCACCTCAGGTTTGAACCAGGAATGCTAATAATGCTAACCACTGAACCACTGTGCTGCCCCCTCTAGATTCATTTGATAACTTAAGTTACTTTGCAGGTTCAGATTAATAATACATCAACAAATATGACTTATCATTAGAGGTTAAGATAAGATAAGAATTCATTGATCTCCAGGGAAATTAACAAGCTACCCAGTTATTAAAATGAGCTCCACCCTTTCAGCTGCGACATTAAAGTGATGAACACATTAACTCTTTGATAATTATACTCCAATATCACCATATGCATTGTTCTGAAATGAGCCATTCTACTTTTAACATTTCTGGGCTGTGGTATTACTACTTTTACTTAAATACAAGATATGAGTACTTTTTCCACCGCTGCTCAAGTACTTGTTTAAAAATGCCAATGTATACAAAAGTGGAGCAAAATCATGTCATCCCAAGTGTGAACCGCACCACTGAGTCCTCAGCTCCAAACCAACAGTATATTTCTCATCTTTAGATGGCCGTTTGCATACTCTCTGCATGTTATCCCCACACCTGCCAGAAGGAGGAAAGTGAATACAACATTGTATCTTTAAAGTGACACTGGCACTCCATCAGCTGAAGAAGAACATACTGAACAATGTGTGTTTTTTACTTTGCATGTGATTGAAAAAGACACAGAGGGGGTAGCAGTATTCCAACCAACTACGTGGTTTAATGATTGCTCCAGATGCTGGTCCCAGCTCTAACATGATTATCATTTTTAATCCAGTGGTTGGCATTCAGCTGCTCACTCTCATTCCTGTTCTCTCGGCGTATGCTAGAGCTCTCACTTCTGCTTAAGTACTCAGGATGGAGAAGTTAATAAAGAGGACACACAGAAGACAGAGAGCTAATACGGGATCAACAGTTCCAACCACAGGACTGGCACCAGGGCTCAGAGTGTTCTATACCGTTTACATTATGTTGCTATGGAAACAGATTAAATGCTAAATTGTAATTATAGAAAACATTATCTTAACAAACATTATAAACTTTGATGGTTCTAAACCTTTTCATGATAGCTCTCAAATTTTAATATCATTAGATAACTATAATATGGAAATGTAAAGTGTAAGTTATTATGATGTTTAAATTAGTTTAAGGGCTATTTATGTGCACACTACCCCAGCATACAAATACTATGTAAATTGAATTTCATTGTTTCAGGACTTGTTCATGAACACAGTGCTGATATTTGGCATTTGGGATTCACCCTTTTTACTTGGCACGAGCACACACCAAGCTCAGCAAGCAGGACAACAGCTAGTGACAGACATTAACTATCAACATAATGAGGAAATTGTATGCTGACATTAACTGTATCAGTAAAATGGTCATTAACATATGTGATTAGTAAAATACCACCGATCTCCTCCCTGCAACTCTGGTCTGTTGCATAAACACCTCCTTTACTTAGAACATCTTTGAACATAATCCAAGCAGTGATTATGTGTGCCAGCACAACAGACTTCAATATTCAAGACAATTTAGTGCTATAAAAACATAATTTCTAGGAGACAGAATTGTGCAGGTGAATGCAACCTGACTTGTAGGCTTTGCTCCTACCCTCAGGGACTTAACTGACATCACTTGTTAAGTGCTAGAATGCGAGAGTCTGCAACAGTTTGAGGTGGTATAAACAGGAATGGGACAGTTCTTTGCGACCCATTATGTTACCTTGGTTACACAACTGTGGGTTTGGGACTTCTCATTTCATGTTTTTCTACTGTCTTTATTGTCAAGACACTTCAGGTACTGACTGCCTGATTCGAAAGGTCTTTCAGGCTCCTACCTTACAAAGTGGTCACTTAACTAATTTTTGTCAAAACAGCATCATTAAGTCGGCTGCTCGTTTCAAGTCTGTTCATCGGTTGTTGACTTTTAGTGCTTCCAGGCTTCCCCTGGTATCCTGGTATTTAATGTCACAATGCACAGCAGGATTTAACAATGGGACAGCCCTAAGTACTTGCAGACTGTGGAACCCAATGGCCATCAAAAATGTTTCCACGAAAGTAACAATTGTACATTTTGTAGTGGATATGTTTCTCAGCAATACTTTGGTTAGGTTTAGGCAAAAAAAAACACATGGTTATGGTAAGGAAAAGATCGTGTTTTGGCCTAAAACATCATGTGGTCTGGTGGCACAAAAGCCGCTGGAAAAGCAGGGTTGGTGAAAAACAGCCAGATCCATTGACCCAAACGCTGTTGGGAAATGCTGCGATGTATTAGTAATAAGTAACCTGTTTTGTTGTTTGCTGGTCATGAACAGTGGTCTTCATCACTTTGCAGCTTGCAAGTGCCTTGTATAGGTGTCGCCATCCCTCATTCCCTCCAATGATAAACTATGCCACTTTATAAACATTGATATGCTACATCTTATTCTTACTATATAATGACGAAAACTCTGTCTGTCTGTGGGTGTGTGTGTGTCTGTTCCACGTTTTTCTCCCCACTGACTTGGTCAATCCATGTGAAATCAATATTACAGCAATTGGCCAAAGGGGGGGGGCGCTATAGCAACCGATTGAAATTGGAAACTTTGAGTGGGCATGACATGAAACTTTGCACAGAGATGCCTCTCCTCATGAGGAACACATTTGCCTCAAGAACCCATAACTTCTGGTTATATAGATTTTCTGCCATTTTGAATTTTTTGAAAAACACTTCAAATGGATCTCTTCTTTGGAAGTTTGAGCAATCTGCATGAAACTGGGTGAACATAATCTAGGGACCAATATCTAAAGTTCCCTCTTGGCAAAAGTTGGAAAACTTACTAAAACTGAGCTTCTATAAGGCAATGAATATTGCGGAGGGCGTGGCTCATCACATAAAGGTGTATAACATCTCAAGGGTTTCACCCATCACCACACAACTTTGTAGGCATATGACCACACATAATCTGAGGGGACCCCTCCATTATTGACCCCATCAAACAAAATGGGGGCGCTAGAGAGCTAATTTCTTATCTAGGCCTAACCGCCATATCGATTTTTACTAAACTTGGTAGATATGTAGAACAGGACGCCTCAAGGTGACTGGAGAAATGTAACTCTAATTGGCAACTGGGTGGCGCTATAACAACAGAAAAATGCTTAAAAATGGCTAAAATGTGACCGATCGCTGTGGCTCCCCCTGTGGACCAATGTTTTGGGTTTTTCTTTCAAATTTTTGATATGACTAAGTCATGGTATGATATGCTGTACTCAGTGGGTATGGACTGGTATGTACAAATTTAACAAATCTGTGGTTTGCAGAAAGGTACAATATGAACATTTTCTTTGGCAACTGGGCTGGTCTGTGAGTCATTGTGAGTGTAGATTTTAGGATTGGGCCAGTGTTTCTTTGTCAGTGCCAACCTGCTGCCACTGCTTTGCTCCTTGTCCAGTGGGAAGCATCTGAAATTGCTTTCATTTGCAAATAAATTATTTATAATGGAGGGACTGGAATTAAACAACTGCAATGAACAATTAGAAAGTTCTTGCCTAAAGACAAAGCCTCTGATGTTACTTTATGGTCAGTAAACAAGCTAAATAATCCAGCACAAAGGTTCCACATGACTCAGAGCTGAAGGACAAATTTTATGTCGGGATGTGCAGATGAACATTTGCTTCCTTTAACAGCAGCAGAGGAGACTTCAGCACCATTCAGAGTCATCCCACACTCTCTTTTTTATCCCTTTTCAAGTCGAGTTCTCAGTCTGCGGTCACTGCCCACAGCTTCGCCTCTGTCTCATCCATTCCAGGTCAGAGGTCACAGTCAGCTAAAGAGCAGCAGCTCTGGAGCTCACAGTGTATGCTCAAGGACATATCGGCAAAATGGATGTCTGCGACACCGGGTCACCTGATGAATGATGATCTCTACACTGCCCTGATGCTCAGAGTTGTCTTGTTATTAAACGATTGACCACAGTGAGTGCATAACCACTTTTCACAACTAAGACATGCCATTCGGAATTCAGATCATGAATTAGTTAAGGGGGAGTATGCAGTCCTGGTGAAAGATAGTTGATGTTGAGTCTCATTCCTAGGTCGTCAGATACTGATGCTTTAGGTTGGTGTAGCCCGTTCTCATTCCAAAGTCATCAAATACTGCCGCTTTGTCAGTGATTTCAGAGTCAGACACCTGACGCCAAAAGCAATCTTACTTGGCAGTATGATACACAGCCGGGTGGGGTCGGTATGTAACTTGGCCGGATGTAACCTTTTGCGTTGTTGTGATACGCAGCATCTGCATGATGGTATGTTAGGTGGCATGTTAGGTGGCCAGGCGGCGTCAGTATGGAACATGGCCAGATGTAACCTTTCACATTGTAATGATACCCCGCCGGTTGGCCAGTTCAGCATCTGCACCATACCAGTTGGTGGTGGTATGATAGGCTGCTGGATGGCTTCAGGTTGAAACACTGCCGATAACAACATAACATAAGGAGTTGGAAAGTCCCTTCAGGGCAGGTGGGAGTGGTGGTGGATGGGTCCAACAAACCTCAGACTTTCACCTGGGTAACCGAGTGTTTGCTTCCCAAATGCCAAACCAAGATGTTTCTAAACCTAACCATGTGCTCTTGTTGCCTAAACCCAACAATGTGCTTTTGCTGACATCTCAGCGTTAGTAGCACTCCCTGGAACATCAACAGCAGACACAGACAGATACCTAGTACATAATATGTAGACGTGAAAAGCCACTGACAAAGCAACGATATGTGCCAACTTGGGATGAGAATGTGTCGGTATTTGACATGCTGGGAATGAGACTCAACAACACTCTATACAACCTAAATGTAAGCAAATACAAACATTGAACAATGTTGATGGCCAGTTGGGCAGTACTCTGCATGTTATTATGTGTGTAACTGCTGCCAGCTGTCAATCTGCAAAATGCATCTTTGCAAAAAGCATGCATCTTCAATGCACTCAAGCATGAATGTCCTTGTACGTGTGCACAATACAAACAGGGACCCACTCGTGAAAACACTGCTCTATAGTGTTACTAGTCACCAAAAATGCCACAGGGATCAACTCATATAGACTACAAATAAAGATGCAAATCTGTATTTGTATACTACTGTATTTATGTAATGGTATGGCAGGCTTTCCAACACATCGTTTCTGTTTACCATGAATGCTGAGCAGCAGATGAAGATCAGATTCCTGCTTATGCTTTGGTAAAAAATCACATCCCACTAATTAGCTCTGGATTGGAGCCAAACTCTGTATGCCATCTGCAGTCCTGTCACGATGAACATGGTGCTGAATGTTTCCTGACCCTTTCCTGCACAGACTGAAACATGCCCCCCACGCGTTCCAGATTTATGACTGCCTCAATACTTTCGGGCCACGTGGTTTAGCTCTGCAGCCGTGATAAATGGCTGCCTTTCGATGTCCTGGAGTTTGGTAAAAGGCAAGCAGAAATCATGGGTGGGAAAGGACACTTGGGAGTAGTGTTTTCATCTATTTGTGTGGGAGAGACTGTATAGCAAGGTGAAGGCAAAAGACAGACAGTAAGTGGTGAAGACGGTAAAATCTGTGATGATGGAGAAGAAGATGAGAAAGTAGAAGAGGTGCTGGAGGGTAGAAGGTGACTGTAAAAGGGGAAGTGGATGGAGAGCAAAGAGAAAAAGAAAATAAGCAGAGAAATGAGGGAGAGGAGGGAAAGAGGAAGCAGAAGAGGGAATATATGAGGTGGTTGACATGAAAGGATGGGATACTGAAGCAGAGGTTTGGAGAAAATGAAGGAAAAGAGAGTTTTGGAGCTGAGGGGAATTCTACATAAAAGAAAAACACGAGAGACGAAAGGATGAGGGAGACTCTGGGGAAAGTGCTACGGTGGACAAGCAAAGACGACGGACCAGTGAACAAATTCTGTATCATTACCCAGTGGTGATTAGATTATTCACTGTCTGGAAGCCAGTGCCCTCAAGAAGGCAACAGCCAGTGACGCGGATCTAGGCTTCTAGGATGTAGGAATATAAATGCTAATTCAGGAACCAGGAGTCTATATCGCCACTGAACAAAAGAGACACAGAGAGACAAAGACAGGTGCATACAAAGACACACCGTGCATTTACCCAGCATGCCCCCCTTCTGAGCAGCCCCTATCTACATGCTTTTTATTTTGGGAGGAAATTCACTTCACCCTTGGATACAGTCTACTTATAAAAGAGAAAGTCCCCTTCTTTTTGAAAAATCCTCTGTCGGAGTAAGCTTTCTGGAAGCTACGTTTCCACTGCAGTCGTGACATGAGATTAAGTTAATCTTCGGCGTGGTGAGGCGGCGGCGGTGGCAGCGTGGTGTTGGTGTAAACAGCATTACGATTCACCTTTTCCCCCATTTGGAGTGCTCCATGGCTGTCTGGGTAATTCCATCTTCTTGGGGCAAACAGTGTGGGGTACCTGCCACGGACGACTATGTGAGCTTATGCAGCAAGGGACAGATAGTGCGTCGCTGCATGTTGCCTTCATGTTGGGGGCAAGAAATGATCTGTTTCAGTGGGTAGAAGTTCAGAGCTAAAGGGATTAGACTGGCAGGGAAGGAAGGAACATGGTATACACAGGTGGAACGGAGTGCAGTGCATGACTGTAAAATAATGTCATAACAGAGCTGTTAGAAGATTGTCATGAGGTATATATTTTACAGTTTAGGATGTTCTGATTTGAACAATACTTTGATGTAAAGTCGATCCACCAAATAAAAAAGGAGTCAGCACATAGTGTAAAGTATAATATATGGTATTTTTGAGTTAGCTGTTGACGGCCACTGCTGTCCGAACTGTGCAATGCACAATGTAATCACACACACAGCAAGAAAAAAATGATAATATCAATTATTCCGACAACCCATTGGTCAATGAATGGTTCAGTCTTAGTGCTCTCATTAAAAGCATTCCCAGCAGGCACCTGTTTTTAGCAAACAAAACTCTGTCAGACCCACTGTATCGTCTCTGTGCTATCTGCTCAGCCCTCAATGACAGAAAACGTTAGCAGCTTGCTAAGGGGTCAGCAACCTTTAAAAATCAAAAAAGCCATTTTTTTCTGAAGCCACAAAACATATTTTAGCCTTGACGGTAACAGGCTTTGAGTCTAAATTAGCCAATCAACGTTACTAGTAGGTCTAAATTAACATTCATTAACATGTTTTACCACAAGGTGGCTGCTCTGTAGTGGGCAATTTATGATTAAATTGAACTTAAGCTTTGCAGAGCTGGCGGTATCAGCAAATGAAGCTGTCCACACACTTTTAAATTCTCTATTCTCCTCTGAAACTTTACTGTTTTGGATTTGGATTCCATAGCTAGCCTAGCTAGGAAGCCACTGCTCTTGAGGTCTGGCAAAATTTGGAGAAAAAGGCGTCAGGCCATAGATGTTTGAAGCATATTTTATCTGATGAAATGTTGAAACATTTTTTTAAACTGGTGCATAGAAGCAATGATAAACAAATATTAAAATGCTAAAAAGAATAGCCATTATTCATTTCCATAGGATTTTTGTCAAAGCCACAGGGAGACACATGTGGCCCAGCCATGAACTAGCTGATACATATTGAAGTATTCAGCAGCTCAAGAGACAGAAATTTCTCTCAACAGTTGGTGGAGACCAAACCAGAGCTAAAAGGAGATTCAGTAGGAATGGAAACACAACTCTAAATGAGTGCTAATGTTGCTTTGCATCTACTGGATGTGTAAATAGGCAATCATTGGTGGCAACAACTTTATGCCACATGTCATGTGATATAAGTCCACAAATGAATTCAAGCCTCCAAATCTGATTATCAGTTGAAATCCAAAGTTTGATTTATTTTTGTTGCCTTGTGTTATGTTCTGTTACTACAAAATAGTAAAGTATGTAACATTACTTGTATAGTGGCTGTTAAAACTGTACTTAGAAAAGTTTACACTTAGAGGATCACTCAGGAGATTAACGCATATTGTATTGCATCAGTATTAGCATTGTATTGGAGCATAACTATGTCCCAAATTTGGCAGTCACACAAGAACACTGTTTTACACAAAGAAATAATAAGGCACATGCTGATGGATATCAAACTGACCCAAAGCTGTCAAAATTTCTAAAATAATTTGTTTCTGTTTTCAGCTGTCACCAGAATTGTTCTCATTTTCCACACATTTTAAGTGTAAGCAGCTCTTTGTTACCGCTCTCATTCAGAGTGGCATTCCTACACACTTGACGGCAGCTTGACATTGTTCCTGATTGTTGCCGCGAACCGCAGGCTGTTTGGACTCACATTTATGCTCAGAATGCCTCTCATCATATGGAAGGAACAAGCCAGAGCAGAAAAGCTGCAGGAACAAAGAGGTAATCAAGGAAATTGGCTTCAGGTTGTGCTTGCTGGGGTCGGGTGGCAGGAGCTGGATTTGTCGCCCCACCTTACAGACACACAAGTCACAACACTCCCTGGAATGCTGAAATATTGATTGCTTTAAATCAAATATATTGATTGGCATACAATTAAATTAAGTTCAAGTTCATTTACAGCACCTTTTCATACCAAGAGAGTTCAAAGTGCTCCACAGGGGAAATTTCTTTTCTCACAGAGAACACAGGCGTGCTAATAAAGTTAGTGATGGCATTCTGGTTCACTGACACGACTCACTCACCATAATGGAACTGAATCATCATTAATGTTATTAGTAACACCAGTGCTTTTCCTGCTTTGACATGTCAGAGGATTACAACTGCTGGTCACACATTAGCTGCAGTCGATTCAGACTCAGTGTTGGAACTTTTCCTGGCAAAGCAGATATAAAAAGAGGTAAACTTCAATTATGTTCCAAATAAACAAAACATATTGTAATGGTGGATTTCTACTCAAAAGGCACTCACTAACATTTAGCAGGTTTTTTTCTGATTAGAATACTCAATTATAGTTTTTTTCCCATCCATTCCAGTGGATGAAGAATCTCACTGCAGAAATCAACTAATAGGAAAAATGACAATAAATGTCCTTTACAGACCCTTTTAAACAAAACAACACAAGTTTATTTATTATTCATGAATGGTTAACTCATATCAGTGACAGTATCTCCAGAAAATAGTATGTTGAGGACCTCCTGATATAGCATTCTGTGGACATACTCAATAAAATGCATTATAAACTGACTGTTTCATTAGAAAATCAAATCAGAACAGTATTTCCCCTGTTCATTTTCCAGTGACATTCAGATCCACTGTCCATTTCAGTGGACGGATTGTTCCGAATAAAATCCTGAGTAAAAGCTCTAAATATTATTTATGATTTTTGACATGTATATGTAAAATAATATCTCATGTTTACTGTAAACACTGGTTAAACACAAATGACATACTTTAACAATATGATTTATAGACTGAAATGTGCCGTGCTCTTCCTCCTTGCCTCAAGGTCAGCCACCCTTGTTAAAAAAGGGAGTGTGGCTCTACTGCAGTCCACTTCAGATGATGTGGAACACTGAACTGTTTTATAGACATCCCATCAAATAAGTCTGTGCACTTTGGTGGAGTCAGATGACAGTAATCATAGATCTAGACGTCCTAGAAAAGACATGTCCATTGAAAAGGATGGGGGATGAAATGGGATGAAAATGGAAAATATAAATGAACAGAAAAAAAACATAGATTCATTTTTTTTTGCACACACACACTTACATTGACTGGATTCACCTGGAGGCTTAAGGTGCTATATGATCCCAACTGTAACCTTAACCAAAGCTCAATTCCAGTTCAAGATTCATGTACCCAAAAGGTATATTCTATTTAAAAAGTATGTACAGTACTCCCACATGCACATGCATGCACGCACGCACGCACACACACACACACACACACACACACACACACACACACACACACATGCATATACCAATAGCAGTGTAAGAATAGGCCTTTATTCATCAGAGTATAGCCTTTAAGCATTCCCTGTCAAGTCGTCACTCTTCCAACAAGCTGAAGAACTGTTTCATCATAACACTTTCAAAGGAGTCAAAATAATTGCTGAGGACAAGAGAAAAAGAAAGACTGAGTGGCAGAGAGAGAGAGAGAGAGACACACACACACACACACACACACACACACACACACACACACAGAAAGAGAAAAACGACATGACTAACTCAACTCATTAAACCCTGCAGTGTAAGTGGTCCACATATAAACACAAAAATCATTAAACATGTCACAAATTACAGCACGCTGCAGCGTATTGTCCTATTTTAGGATGTAGCAACCAGCCTCCAGCAAATCTGTGTCATTTACAAAATGGTGTAACACTGTTGACAGTCAATCACGTCTTTAACGTTATACTATGCAGGAATTGTCTGTTACTGTTTGTAAACACAGCATTTAAAGTCGGCCCCTCTTCTAGCTGCTACTGAGGAAATTACAACATCTGATGTAATAGGACAGCCAATACAGTTGCAAGCTTACTAAGCAAACCGGCACCTACCTGTCCAACAGAAAACAGGCCAGCTCTGTGTCACTCTTCATTCCCATTCTCTCCTTTACTGCTTGCCAGTGAAAGTGAAAGCCAGCCTCACTTTCACTTAACTTTTGGAGAGACCTTTGTCTACTTGCCGCTTTGCCTCGCTATACTTTTTTTTGGGCACTATGTCTGCAGTCTTTGTAGTCTCTTTGGGATGCGTGCTACTTACAGTCTGGCATTTTATAACATCCCGACCTCACCTGTGCACAGCTATTGGCTGGAGGCTACACACCCTTGGCCCAAAGGTTGCAGCCTAGGAACATCCTGAACACAGCAAAATAAGAGGAAAATAGGAATAAACAGGCAGAGGTCAGGATCCCTGCAAATAAATAGACTTTTGTAAAGTCTATACAGTTTATTGTGTTTCAGGGAAATCCTGCATAGTATACCTTTAAATGGAAGCATTGAAATACCAAGTTCTATAGCGGCCACTAAATGATGGTTATCGACTTCTCCCAGTGTGTTTGTCTCATTGGTGATGTTAAGAATTATTGTTTAATTAAGTATAAATTATATACTGGTGCTGATTTTATCCCCTTTACTAGACATCATGTTTACAACAGTGGTTCTCAATACTGCTCCTGAAACCCCCAAGCCCTGCATGTGTCCCATCTCTCCCTGGATTACCCACAGCTTATCATCTTATTCAGGTAATGTGATTATCTACATGAGCTTATTCAACCAATTCAATCAATTACTGTAACTAATCAAGTTGTTGCAAGTTGTAAGAATTATTATACCCCATGGGGAACTTAAATTAACCCACAGTGAGTTGTATAAGTGGTGTCTTAATCAGGCGTATGGTTCACAGTACCACGGTTACAGTAAAATTTCTGATTTCTGATAGAAACACCAGGGAAAGGTCACAGTTAATTTGCTTACCTCACCAGTCCAACCCTGTCTGCTAGATATTACATTTATGTGTCACTAATAATCAAAAGCAAATGCATTTTGAAGGAAACATAATGCTGCCTAGGCTATGTATCTACCAATTTGCAAAATCTTTATACTCAGATTATGAAAAGTAATGCACCAGAGTTCGTATATAACTAATGTAATCACGTCATAATTTTTGTTTAACTCATGTTATGAAGGCTTTGATCTCGTGACGAATGTGTTGACAGAAGTAAAGGAGGGAGCAGTATAAAGAGCGAAAGTCTGCATGAGGAGGCAGGTTGGGGTGAAGGACGGGTCAAACAAACACACGACTTTCCCCAGGAGACTGGTGTTCATGTCCTGTGTGAAACTAAGTGAACTTTGAGTACTTTATGTTAGGTGTGTTGGGTTACAGTGGGTAACCATGTTTCGTTTCCTACACCTGACCTATGTAACTCTAGGTTTAACCAACTTTGCCAAGACTAACCTAATCGGTAGGGGCATCATACAAATCATACGAAGCATTGTAACTAACTAGAGCATGATCAAACTTTTTTAATGTTCAGGCACCCACAAGCTAAGTTAGGGACAGATTATGGTTGATTCATTTCAGAAAAAGCACATAGGGACTCAAAACTTCAGACGAGATGTGTTTACTTTAAAATTGAACAAAAACCACAAACTTTTCAAAATATTAACGAAAGCGCTATTGTTTTCCTAAACCTAACCACATGTGGAACTCAGCTGTCAAAGTCTGACCACTGTGAGGTACGTAAATGCAGCACCTCCAGCACTACAACATGTATATTTTGGCTTGCTGGATTGACAGTTATCTGAGACGATCACACTCAGCTGCTGCTTTAAAATGTCCCTCAGGATTAAATGTCCACGGAAAAATTCATGAATCCCAGATTTTAAATTCTTGCTAACGTCGATGCCCTGAGAAAAACTGAGGCACTGATGGGGAACATCCAGGAAATTGCAGATTTTTGGTGCCCCCATGAGTATGCCCGCTCATACCACTGCCTCATTTTTCTTCCTTTCTCCTGGCACTGAGGCTTTGGCCCACTTTGATGTCCCTACGTTAAATATTGAATGTACATCCATATTTCACTAGCTGGACCCCAGAACAAGACTGAGGGCAGGATGATAAACATTGCCAGGGAATTTCACTTCTCTAATTGCCCAGAGTTAATCTCTCTTTCCCCGCATAGTGCCTTGACCTGTAGTAATGGAGCTGCCGGAGTCCCACGGTAAATATAAATAGGAGGGTGGGTGGAGAGAAGAGGGTAAGAGAGAAATACACAACACTGCAAACCATTTAGAGTTCAATTTTAAAACATACACTCTCCTCTTTCTCTTTAAAATGGAACTAGTATTCCATAGTCTGATCAGAGTCTGCTCATTAGCTGTCATTGTTGTCAAACTAATTGAAATTTTAGCAACTGTTAAGACACATTGACGAGTGTTATAATGGATTTGCTCTCCAGTGACCTTGCATCAGTATGAAAGATCTTTCAGGGTCAGATTTTCATTTGCCACATTGTCAGCTTTTGTTGTAAAGTCAGAAGGCATTTTCATTTCAAAGCACATATACAGACAAGGCCAATACACTTTACACTGCTCCCTGTTATGTTCAACATGTGAGGGTAGGACGTGAAGTGGATAATGACCTTCATCAAGGTTTGGATTGTTTGTATTATCAGAGAAAATAGCAATGAGTCAGCTTGATGAGTAAAAGAAAACACGAGAAGTCTTCAAATAAGAAGAAAGATGGAGTTCTGTGAGTCTTTAACAAGACACAATGCTGCTCTGACATGTCTTTTTTAAACACTCAAAAAATTTTGTTCATAAATGAGAATGATTATTGGAAATCTTGAAGGATAAGGCTGGTGCTGTTCTCAGTGTTATTGTTCATCAACCATTCCCACAATATATTTAGTTTTAGCAAGTAAACTTCTAAAGCATCTGTAGGGTTTAACAAACTGTACCTGAACAGGAATATATAGCATTTTGGGGACTATATTTAGCAGTGGATGACACATTTGGTGCACTAGTGAGTATTTACAGCTTCAGTGGTATACATGGCAGTCAAACCTGCAACCTCTTGAGGCTGAAAAATGAAGTCAATGTGCCAGAAACTGCAGTTCTTTGAATGGCCACTTGAGGCTGGCTCCAAAAGCCAGTCAATCCAAATAAACCTCCACGTCTCACTCCGAAGTCATTGAAATCCGGCACTTGAGACACATACAAAAAAGCTGTCCTTTTGAGTCAGCATGGTACACAGCTGGTCACCATTCTGGTTTAACCGTGCCCAGCAGCGTCAGGGGGATATGTAGTGGGACCAGGACGAAAGTTAAGGCGACAAAAGTCCTAGTATGGTGGGCAGGTGGGTGGGGTGGTGGATGGGTCCAACAACCAACGACCTTCACCCAGGAGGCCAGTGTTTGCTTCCAGTTAGATTGTAAAGACAAACCCTGGTCTTTTTCCTAAACCCAACCACATGCAAGTGTTGGCAAAACGTTTCTTGGTGAAGGAAAAAAAGACGTCAATTCCCAGTGTTATACCGATATGGCGCATTTATTTTGTAAGAAACTGCAAACTGCAAATTTCCTGTGAAGACGGAAGTGTAATTTGAAAAAAGACAATGCATGCACCAGGCAGAACTGGACACAGTGTCCCAGAACGTCAACAACCAACACAACTAGGGTTCCTTGCATTGTACCTGGACATGGAGAGTCCATGACCAAATGCCAATACGTGACGAGGGCGGAGTGAGAATGTGTTGACAAATAGAAAAGGCCAACTTTACAGCAGA
Organism: Epinephelus lanceolatus; assembly: GCF_041903045.1. Lineage (NCBI taxonomy): Eukaryota > Metazoa > Chordata > Actinopteri > Perciformes > Serranidae > Epinephelus > Epinephelus lanceolatus. The sequence continues at coordinate 37,675,184 of NC_135744.1, read as the reverse complement.
AATAAACATGTTTACAGCCTGGTATGAAAAACAGTTTTGGTCTCTATAGCTATAGGAATTTTTATATAAATCACTTGTTTACATTTCATTAAGGCTTAAAGTTACGCATAATTAAAGGTGGCCCCGCTTTAAGTGGCAGGCTGTCTGCAGATAGTGTCATCTGATTATGATTTAGCCTCTGGGGGCATTGGCCTATATTTTGAGATTCCATTTCAGCCAGCGGATATCCAAGTCAAGAGTTCGTTGTCCGTGTGCTGGTCATTGTTTACAGCTGGATTGGCAACATGAGATGCTATATGCACAGAGTCATGATGCTCTATAAACAGATATCTGTTTTTCAATGCTGATGAATAATTTTTTGAAATGCTGATAACAAGCTCAATTGTCTTCAGACGATAGCCACCGGGTTCCAGTAGTGCATTTTGGCCAATGTTTTCCACCTGTTCTGCTCTCCACATGTGGAGTGTTTTCCTGCATGCAACCAAAGCCCACTCAATGTGATTACTCAATGCTGCTCGGACTGCAAACTACAAATGGGAAACAAAATGCTTCCAGTGCAAAAATCTAGTCTCATTGTCTTCAGATGCTGCATTCATGTGCATATATTTGTTTATAGAGATTATGGCACAGAGGATTAAGACATCAAGGATCAATTCATTGTTGGCTTTGGTCTTTTTATGGGAAGAACTGTATCTTTACAAAATATAGAAAATTGCCAGCCTTATCCTTTATGTTTTTTTTTTTAAATTCTTTTACATGAAACTGACATCTTTTTATTTTTTTATTTTATTTTACATTAACTTAATGATGACACATTGTTTGATTTCACTCAGTCCCATTATGATATTACAGTTATTCATATATTATATATTACATTACAGTTAAACAGTAGCAGGGAAGAAAATAAGGTGGGGAAAAAAGGGAATTATTAAAGCACAAGAGAAGGAATACCTTCAGGAGCTGACTGCGGATATTTGTCTAATTTCACTGGACGCTAGGGGCAAAGCTTTCTTTTTAAACACCTCTAAGTGCTAATGATGTTTGCATCATTAAAAATATTAAGTGGGACCTATGACACATGGAGCCTACTCCTGATCCAGCAGCTGGGGAAAGGAAAATTACACTGCGGAAATTTCCATTTTCACAAGCAGCATAATCTAATGTATCTATAAAAATTACATCAGATACCTCATGACTTTTCAAGACTTGACTGTGCAAAGTCAGTTTTCTTTGGATACAGAACAGGCCAGTCATGGCAGGTGTTTTAAACTGCTTTAAAGTGCAATTAGTTGTCAACATGGGGACTTTTTTTTGCAGTGTATTGCATCCCTGTCAGGACTGGCAGCAATTGATTGCAGTTTCACAGGGGTCTCCTCATCTATATTCATCCAAAAGCTTTAAAGATTTAAAATGATGAATAATATCCCTCTGAATAATAATAACCAGGCCCTGTGCTGCTGCTTCACTCAGTTTGAAAAAAAAAAACAGATGGGAAAGACTTAATGTACTGTCCAGTAAAATCATGTTTTAGCTTATTAGATTAATTACTGACACATTTTGATGATGAGCTCCGCTCCGACAGATAGACCACAGATGCATGAATATTCATAATTTTCTGGTACAGAAATATCCTCATGTGGTGGTTTTATGTTTAAATCATGACTGGGAAAGAGAGCAAAATATGATTTGCTTTTTGGTGGTCTCTGTCGCCCGTCCCCACGGTGAGTTCAGAGGTCAGCATTGTTGCTCTTTAAAAGCTCTGGTACATGAACACTGAAGGGTGGTCAGCACAGAGGGTGATCACTGTAAATTTGAATTGCAGTGAATGTAGTACCAGGGAATGAATGTTATCTTGGTGTGTGTTCATTTTTTTCCCTGAGCTCTGTTTTAATCTCTCACAGAAGTCAGGTTTTAATATATGCAGCCAGCCTGAGCGACACTACAGTATGTTTTGTCTGCTTGTGTAGTTCAGTAGGATATTTAATAAGGGATGGGACACATGCGGGCGGCTGTCCTGTTCCCTACTGACAGAAAGACAGAAAAAACTATCACCAGCATGGGAAACAGCCACATTATGCTGGTTTTCATCTTCTTTTTTTCATTGATTATTAATAGAATAAAATCAAAATTAAGATTAACTTATTATGTGGGTAAATGGGTCACTATACAGCTGCAAGATGGAAATGGAAAATAAGCAATTAAACACATAATAATACATTGTGCTTCTTACATTTTACCTTCTTTTTTTCCAGAACTCATTGAATCTGAAATTTTCATTTTAATGTGTTTCATCTTCATATCTCCTGTGATGCTAAATGTGTTTCTGACAGCAGTGCAGGCAGCAGTGTAGTGTTGCAGGTATAAAAGAAAGGACTTTAAATGATGGCTGCATGTGCAGCTTTGTGACTCTGGCGGTGATGAGGTGGCGCTGCCAGGTTTCTTTACGAGTGCAGCCAGCAGGCCTGTGGTGACTCCCAGCTCTCTGTCAGCGCTGTCCACAGCTTTATGGGACAGTGGTAGATATAGAAGCCTGAGAGGCTCATCCAGGGGTCATTATGGATGTCGTATAGGAACTCCTTCCCCCCTGAGGACACAAAGTGGATGCAAGAGAAGGCTGGTGTGAAACAGAGAGAGAGAAAATGTGTGTGCGCCCAGAAGCCAGAATGGATGAGGCTCTGGCTCTGAGATGGTGGAGTAGGAAATAACGCTCTCTTTCCATCACCTGAGGGCTGAACCTCTGAGGACAAGCGTGCATGCGGGTGTGTGTGTGTGTGTGTTCCTACCCTGAAGCCAAAACCTTGTATCCTGACAGATGTCTCTGTCTCACCACCTTAGTGTGATGTCGTCATCCAGAGACAGCCGTTGAATCTTTGTTTGACCTCTCCGGGGTTAATGGAAGGAAACCGAGAGAAGACGCGTGAAGCAGGAACGAGATGATAGATGTGAGCAGCTTGTCGGAAATCACTGTCTCATGTGATGACAGCGTACGTACATCTTTCATGTGCAGGTGCAGACGTCCATTTGCTGGTGCAGTTTTGAGTATGCACAAGTATGTGAGATCCATTTCCAGAGGAATATCGCTTCATGTAGTAGAGTGAAGGTATTTCAGCTGAGGTGCAGATAACACCTCTGAATTGTCAGCTATTGGCTTTAAGGTATGAAATCACTGACTGCTTCTCCATGGACAGAGTTGCATCTGGGTCAAGCATCCACACATGTAGAATCATGAGGGTTAGTGGAAGTTGCCTGCAGTAATATTAGTGGAAAAGTTGGTCGTGTGTGCCTAGTGTATTGACTTATTAAAGAAATCTATACATGATGTTCTCCAAGAAGAATAAGAAATCGCAGTCTGTTGTTGGAGCTGTGTTGTTGTTTGTCTGAGTTCAGCTTTTGTTTATATCTGAGCAAACACTGAAAAACAACATACAGACATAGCTATGCATACTGAGCACTATTTTTTTACTGTTTTTACTCTGCTCCAGTCACATTCTAACACCCTGACATGATGCTTAAAGCAAAGCTACATGACAAGCTGATTATTTTTGCAGTTGTGAAATGATGCAATTATATAGAACCAGATCGCATGGGTGTTTTGACTGAGAACATTTCTCTCTTGCAAGAATACTAATCTTTTCCTCTCTTCACTTTTCACCCTATCTGTAGCCACACGAAGAGAGACGAAGATGCCTCTCACTGTCACAATACCCCCTTGGTCAGTTTCTCTGACAGTCCCTCTCTGTCAGTGCTGCTGCTGCTGCCCTGGGATTCAGCAGGATGGAGGCCAGTTTGCAGCCAACAGCTGCTTGTGCTGCCGCTCACCTCCAGCTGGATGGATTTGCACAGCCTAGCCTGTTAGTTAGTTAAATGAAGCCCTGAAGTGACTAAGCTCGCCTGCAGCAGCAGCACTCCAAAGCAGCCAATAGAGGAAAGTTATCTTCCACTCAGAGAGTAAAAACAGATAGAGATACTTTCTGCTGTCACCTCTGGGAAGGGGGAAAATGCAATAGCAGGGTCTCACAGAGACCTGTATGCACAATTAAACACAACATTTCAACGGCAGCACTTCACAGCAGCCATTAAAAGAGACTTATCTTCAAGTGAGAATCTCACAGAAATAGATTCCTCTTGTCAGTTTTGGGACAGGATTGCAGGGTGATTGGAGTCGTACGCACAATTAAACAAAATGTTTCACGCTTACTGCTTGAATTCACTGCATGTTTCCAGTGCTGAGTGGGTACAAACAATAGAGACAGCGGCAAAGAAAGACTTAAGTCCTGTGAACGAGAGTGTTTAGATTCAGCTGCTGACAGAAGAGAGACAATCTGTGAACATCAACTTCCACAGAGCTGGGAAGGTACTGTACAAAAATCTGATCATCATCATCTGCAGTGCAAACTCTGACAAGCTTAACCAGGACTCCCTGGAAGAAGAAATGTATCTCAGTGGGACCTTAAATAAAGGATAAATGACTTTGAGGGGCCTCAGCACATGATCAGGAGCTTATTCACATTTTCACATTGTCGTTTTGCTTCACGTTTAATTTAATTACATGAACCATGATTTGTAGCTTGCAGAGAGTAGACTGTATTTACTGTGAAACTGTCTTCTTGGCGCAGAAGACAACTTTCCGAGGGAGGATATACTGGACCAACAGAGGGTCCTGGCTGGATTTAGCTTCCTGACTTGCAGTTGTGTTTTGCAGAGGTGAAGGCACCTCTGGGTGTTGAACTCACATGTTCATAAAGCAGCAAAGGCTTAGAAGGTGTAGGGTTTGACTGAATTTCCTACAATATTGATTTTTTTAAGATGATATGCTGCAGGGTAAACAATAGAACAAGCCTCCAGATAGGCCATAAGTCAAGACTGATGTAAACTGTAAATAAACTTTTTTTTAATGACAGTTTTAATGACATGACTGATGAATGATGCATTTACTTATGAGTTTAAGTGAGAGATTTCACAAAATAAAATGGAAATTCCTGCTTTTTGAACCTTAATAATCTGAAGAATGGCTGTCTTCCAGAATATAAACACTTGTTGGAAATGAAGAAGACTCACATTTAAATAACAGAGAAGAGCAAGATCTAAAATCACCAAATATTACAGAAATACTTCACCCACACAATGACCACTTGTATACCTAGTGGTCACTTTATTTTTTTCCTGATGTGACAGCTTATTGCTGCCACATCAGGAAAAAAAAATAATGGATCAGTATTAAGTTATAACATGAAAAGTTTCATGTTATAACTAGAAAAGCACTCAGAGAGTGTGTATCACCAAGTAGGTGATATTCCCCCCCTCTCTGCATCAGATTTTGCAGCCTGCATCACAATTAGGTTATTTGTATCACTATAATTATTAGGTTATTATGCCTTCACCATGGAGACACTGTGGCGTATTTATTTCGTTTTTATTTTGTATCAACACAGAATATAATATGTTTTTTTTGTATTTTTCACTTTCTTTTTTTCCAACACAGAACATTAATTTCAACTTTAGAATTACAACAGTATTTAGCAAGTAGAGCGAGACGTGCTTTCCGGCCACCAGATGGCGCTATTTTCACCGTCTTTATTTAGAAATTTGGAAATTGGAATTGCTGCTGAGGCTGTCAGACAATAGACTTTTTTATTATTTTATCCACTTTGCTTCAACCGATCACCACCAAAATTTTATCACCTGTTCCTTGTCCCATTATCCACCTTTCCTGAAAATTTCATCAAAATCTGTTCATAACTTTTTGAGTTATTTTGCAGACAGACAAACAGACCAACGCCGGCGAAAACATAACCTCCTTGGCGGAGGTAATTATTACGTTTTAACATTGACGTTGACATTTTCTCAAATGCTTCCATGGAAAATGATGAACAAATTGATGTATTGACTGGGGACCACATTTAAAAGCAAAACTATACCAAAACATAATTTACAAACTCACCAACAACTCCTACAGTATAATCCAAGTCTCATTTATCCAGTAGTGTGCTTAGTACTTCCCAAACATATGGATTTTCACTACAACCTTACTATTTTGTGTGTGTTTGGGAAGTACTGAGCATATGACTGGATAAATAACACTTTAATTATATTAAATGGATGTTTTAATATAACTAGTCCATACCCATTGGTAGCTTTGTCACCTTCTACCTATGCCAATCCTTAATGCCTATGTGCTGTTTCACATAGATTGACCACGTCAGTGAGTAGAAAAACGTGGTACAGACAGAATGACACACTGACAGTTTCCATGACTTAGTCATACCAAAAATTTGAAAAAAACCCAACATTGGTCCACAGGGGGAGCCACAGCTATCGGTCACATTTTAGCCATTTTTAAGCATTTTTCTGTTGTTATAGCGCCACCCAGTTGCCAATTAGAGTTACATTTCTCCAGTCACCTTGAGGCGTCCTGTTCTACATATCTACCAAGTTTAGTAAAAATCCATATGGCAGTTAGGCCTAGATAAGAAATGAGCTCTCTGGCGCCCCCATTTTGTTTGATGGGGTCAATAATGGAGGGGTCCTCTCAGATTATGTGTGGTTATATGCCTACAAAGTTGCGTGGTGATGGGTGAAACCCTTGAGATGTTATACACCTTTATGTGATGAGCCACGCCCTCCGCAATATTCATTGCCTTATAGAAGCTCAGTTTTAGTAAGTTTTCCAACTTTTGCCAAGAGGGAACTTTAGATATTGGTCCCTAGATTATGTTCACCCAGTTTCATGCAGATCGCTCAAACTTCCTAGGAAGAGATCCATTTGAAGTGTTTTTCAAAAAATTCAAAATGGCGGAAAATCTATATCACTGGAAGTTATGGGTTCTTGAGGCAAATGTGTTCCTCATGAGGAGAGGCATCTCTGTGCAAAGTTTAATGTCTGTACGACATACGGGGCATGAGATATGCCCATTCAAAGTTTGACATTTCAATCCGTTGCTATAGCGCCCCCCTTTGGCCAATTGATGTAATATTGCTTCATTGGCATCCTCCCATGACCCTCTACCACTGTGCCAAATTTCACATGGATTGACCAAGTCAGTGAGGAGAAAAATGTGGAACAGACACACACACAGACAGAGTTTTCGTCATTATATATTAAGAAGATTTTTCTGTTGTTTAATGTGGTCACCTACCAATCAATAAGTCAGTATGTTTTTTGCTTTCTGTGGAGGCATGTGAGAAAAAAAATGTTTCTGTCACAAATTATAGGTAAGTCGGCATGGCATGACTTACTGATTTACAAATAGTCATTTTGTGGGTAAAGTATTAAAAATCAGTTCAGCATCTTTGAGTTCAGTATAACAGTACAATATCATGACTCAAACCCATTATGAGATGATTTATGGTAAGTAAGCTGGCCAAAGTCCACAGCATGAAGTGAACTAGCCCTTCAAGGTGGCTCTCGGGTTAATCTGTAACCTACTGGCAACAAGACAATAAAGTATTTTTCTCTTTTTTTTGGCTGGTTTTCCACCAGCCTTGACTGATAGCCCTAATGGCAGTCGGCAATAATGTTGACATAACAACTGAACGGTAATCATTACTCCATCATCCTGAGACGACTAAATCGGTTGTCACTCGTCTTCACTTTGCAACTTTAAACAGAAGTGTCACTTTATTGACATAATTTATATGGATAAAGAGCCCCTCACTGTTGCCTCCTGGCTGGAATGAATCAACTGATCTTACACACATGCGCACACACACAAGCTACGCACAGTCTCACCTCTAATTTCCCATTATCATCCTGCAGTGCTTCTGAATTATTCATGGAATGCCCTCACTATAGGGAGAAAATGAATAGAGGAGGAGAGGTGGAAAAATGGAAATGAAGTGGGAGGGTAAGAGGAAGAGAAACGGAGATGGAGAATTAGAGGTGATAAAAACAGTCGAATCAAAGAATTGATGGAAAGAAAACAAGTGAAACAGCAGCGTGCAGGGGGAAGCAGAAAACACAGACAGGAGGCAACTGAGAGAAAACGAAGGTGGAGAGTCAAAGGAGGAGGAGGAAAGACAAGATGAATAGAGGACAGTCAGAGAGTGAAGAGATAAATAGGAGATGATGGGGAGAAGAAGAGGAGTGGCCGACCACCAGTGGGAGGAAGGAATACAGTTTTCTGCACGCAGGACAGGTAGATCAGATGTCCCCGGGAGTGGATGAATAAAGCAGATACGTCTGTCACCTCATAAATTGTTCCAAATTAGCAGAGCTTTCATTTAGCATATGCCCGCTTAAACTGAAAAAGAAAGGATGGGGAGGTGGTGAGCACTGGTACGAAGATTTACTTCCCTTTTTCCCCTCCTCGTCCCGACGGTCCACATGATTCTCTCCACCAACTGTAAGCAAGCCTGAGGACTTGTGCCTCTAAACTGAGTCCTGTCTGAATATTCATTGGCTTAATTTGCATAGCCCACAGATGGCGAAAACAGATGCTCGTTACGGCAAGTGTCAGTTTTCAAAAATTTGCTTTCATGACAAAACAAATAAAGCTATACAGGAGGATGGAGCGGCTCAAAGCCTCCTGGCAGAGCTGCCAAGTGTGTGTGTGAGTGTGCAAGACAGTTGTCGCAAGAGAAACTTTTAAGCATTTGTGTGTGTGTGTGTGTGTGTGTGTGTGTGTGTGTGTGTGTGTGTGGTGCATAATCCTTGTCTATACGTGCAGTGTGTGTAGAATCTGTATTGCATAAACAATATAGGTGTAATAAACATAACTGAAGGAGTTTTTATTTGCACCGATTACCAAGAATAAAATTGATATTCTTCTTTTGTAAAAACTCTGCCTCTGGAAAAACAACAAACATTTACTGAATATGGTGTTGGCCTGGAAGAGAGTTAAACAGTATTTCTTGTCTGTAATATCCCATGAAGCTAAAAATCCACCAAGAGATGTAAATGCTGAAAGGTATAAACGAGGGCTGTCAGTGTTAACGCGTTTATTGTGATGCTATTAAGGTCCGCGCATAATGTGTTATCTTTTTTAATCGCATTAAGCACATGCTGCTGTTTTGTCTCTTCGATGCACCCTTACTTGGGGTCAAGCTGCCACAGTGACTCTTTGCTCTTTCACTTTAAAAAACTCCCAACAGGTTCAGCTGACAAATTGAAAGTAATATGCAGATTAAGTCCAACTGAATTAAAACATCACCTAAGTACAAGTTAGGGTTAGGGGTTAGGGGTTAGGGTTACCTAGGAGCTAGGCATACAGGTGCAACTAATCAGTCTCATGCCAGTGGGCAACCACATCACCAAAGACGGCAAAGCACTATTTTGGAGTGAACGACTCACCACAGATCCATGGAGGAAACTAAACTGAAGGACAGCGCTTGCGAAATGGGTGGAAGCTGACTGCAGACCTGCATTTTAAGTTGTGTGTGTGATTAAACCTGGTTCCATGTGAGTAGATTAATTTGTCAGTGAACCTTGTGAGTTGTAATTTAGCTGAATTTTGGAACATTACCTTTGTTAAATATTGCTGTTGTTCCTGGCTTCATATGAGTAGAGGAGAACTCTGCTAGCCGCTAGGCTCATGTATGCAATGTAAAATGCCATAGGCTTGTGCTAATAACATTTGCATGTTGTACTTGTGGGGAAAATGTGTCCAACAAAAGATGAGTGCTTTGTCTGTGAATCGTGCCAGTTTGATTTTGTGATTTTGTTGTGTTTTGAATCAATGAAACTTTTCATCACTTCACTGAAACCCTGTCGAGTGTTTTTCAGGTGCAACTGCAGAGTGACACAGGTACTACAGTGCAAGTATGTTATGTATTAAGGGGACGTCCTCAGGTTGGCATGTTGTGACCAATCATATGCCTTACCGTTGTGGGAAACAATAGCTTCATGCGTAACAGTGTTCCCGTAAATGATAATCAAACTTTTGTAGATGACCTGAACCGCTACTTTTGTAGATTTGATGCGGATGATAAGCAAGAATATGATGAGATCTGTAATAATCTCTCTGCAGGGTCATCAATAGACATCACAGAGGAGGCTGTCGCTAAAAGTCTCTCTAAATTGAGGCCAAACACGGCTACAGGCCCAGATGGCCTGAAAGCCCATCTACTTAAAGACTGTGCTGCTCAATTTAAAGGAGTTTTCAGTAGGCTGTTTAAAACCCTCTTAGCAACAGGTGCACCTAAATCCGGGAAATATTCAATGATAAGGCCCATACCTAAAAAGCCAGGTGCAAATAATCCTGAAGATTTCCGGCCAATTGCTATAACTTCTAACTTGTGTAAAAAGCATGGAGAGAGTTGTAGTCGATATTCTGACCACCACAGTGGCCAGTGAGTTAGATCCGCTCCAATTTGCCTATAAGAGCAACAGAGGCACAGATGATGCTGTTCTGATCCTAACAGATTCAGTGTCAAAGCAGCTCTCACTGCCCAAAGTGTATGCTAGGGTCTTATTCGTTGACTTCAGTGCAGCCTTTAACTCTATGAGGCTATCTATTTTACTGAAAAAGCTGGTGGAGCTACATATTGATAGGGACCTTGTACTGTGGATCAGGGACTTCTTGTCTAGCCGTCCTCAGAGGGTGTATGCAAACACCACTCTGTCTGGTGAGCTTACTCTAAGCACAGGCTGTCCTCAAGGCAGCGTTATCTCTCCTGTACTTTTTTCGCTCTTTACCAATGAATTTGCTATCAATGATTGTAAATTTAAATTGATAAAGTACACAGATGATATGGCCTTAGTAGGCTTGCTGCAGGAAAATGACCCTTCTGGTGAGGCTCCCTATGTGGCCCATATTAAGGACCTGGAAGCATGGTGCCACAGCAGCAAGCTGGAAATCAATGTGGCTAAAACAAAGGAGGTAACTTTCTGCTCAAAACAGGATCTGACAACTGAACCAGTTTCACTGGATGGCCAACTTGTTGAAACTGTAGAAAAATTTAAATATCTGGGCACAGTTCTTGATAGCCAGATGAGTTTTTTAACACAGACTATGTGTTCAAGAAATGTTCACAGCAACTCAGTCTTCTTAGAAGACTAAGCAGCCTTGGTGTCAGTCCTCAGATCCTGGAGCTTGTGTACACCACTCATGTTGAGAGTGTTCTCACCTATCATCTTTGTGTTTGGTTTGGTCACCTAAGCTCAAAATGCAAGCATAGACTAAATAGGATTGTGTCAGTGGCGAGCAAAATAGTGGGAAAACCCTAAAAGCCTCTGACCCATCTCAACACTGAGAGGACAAGGAGGAAAGTGAGGAGAACCCTGGCAGATAGCTCCCTTCCTCTCTTCAGCCAGTTTGAGCTCTTGAAGTCTGGGAGGCGCTACAGAGTTCCTCTGGCTAAAGGAGCTTTTAAAAAGTCCTTTGTCCCCAGCGCTATTAGCATCCTTAACTCTACCAAGTGACTAAACAACAGACAATGACATGAACTGCTCTACCGTACTTTTATAGCACTGTATTTTATTTTATTTATTCATCTTTTAAAAATGTATCTATATGAATATCTTGTGTTTTGGCTTTGTTCATATTTTAGCTCTGTTATGTGTTATATTATGCTACGTCCTGTATGTTGGTGAGCCGAAGACAATTTTCCACCCTGGTGGACAATAAAGATTTATTCTATTCTATTCTATTCTATTATATTATATTCTATTCTAATTCTGAAAACAACAACAACAACAACACTGTACTTCACAGCATAAGCACTCTAAAGTTGTCTCATACCTCTAAGACATGGTTTCAAAACCACACTGATGTAGAAGAGCAGCACTTATTTGAAAGAATAAAATCTTTAAGTCAAGATCAGAAAGTAATTTTTTTTGCATTTATTTGATTCCTAAAATGACACACTGGCTCTTGCTTTAACTTGTTAATATCAACTTCAAACCTGTCTTGAAATGTAAAATAATTTTAAGCGTGATTTAAATGCAATTTACTAATACAATTCACTATTGAAATTCTGTGATTAATCAAGATTAGAAAATTAATTTGACAGCCCTATGAACAGTACTACTTGAGCTATAGACAATTGTATCTGCAACTGTTTACATTTTATCTGGCAAGACAGAGAGAAAAGACAGACACTGAAAATCGAAATGGATTGAGGATCCTTTCAGCATTTAATCATCAGCGTTGCATTGTGGACTGATTAGAGGTAAAGGCCCGGGGGCAGACTGAGACAAGGCTAAGCAGGAACAACACACCGCTGTGTAAAACATTTGTTCTCTGCTTGTTCGTTCCCATCGGACCTATCTACAGTAATCTAAGATTGTTTTCTTTTTTAATTAAGTGCTCTGTGCTTTTGTGTCCAAGTGTTGAGAATAAAGCAAAAAGCACACATCAACAGGAGCAAAGAGCATGTGAAGCATTATATAAAGCATGAGAAGGAAACATGGAATGCTGGCCTTTGAGTCACGAGTCATATTCTGTGATATTTCACTAGTTTACATGACTTCATTTTTTCACCTGCGGACTTGGTCTCACCAGCACAAAGCCAAGAATGTGGCTTGTAGAGTTCTAGATATTTTCATATCTCAACAGCGAGTTTCTCTTCTGTTGTGACAACTACAAGACCTCCAGAGAAAACATGCTATCACCTGACAAGAGAAGAAATCAAGGTGAAGCACCCAGGTTGAGAAAAGCAGAGGACAGGGTGTGAAAACATGACTAAGAGTCTAAAGCCATGTTAGCAGCTCTGTGAGGCTGTACCTCGGCACAATGGGTTTTTTTTTGTTTAGATAAATGCTTATATCTGCATGCTAAATGCTGACAATGACAATGCAGACACGCTGACGTTAACTGCTAATTAAGCTTAAAAAAGTACAGCTGAGGCTTATGGGAATGTCTCAGTTTTGTGTTACTTGACTCTTAAGGGTTTATCTCTCTGTCTGAAAAGTGGAGCCAATGCAGAAGTGGTTTAAACCTGCATTCTTTCTAATGGCCAGCAGGGGGCCACTTCACTGGTTGCAAAGAGTCTGGTATATCGATGTCAGTGAGAAAACTATCCTATTTCTCACCTGATTTATTACCTCAGTAAACACTGTGCTAATAGGTTTATGGTCTCAATTGCTAGCTTTTAGTCTTCTTCTACACAGCATGATGTTTATTTTGTAAATTATTGTCCCATTTTGGAGTAAAATGGATGTCAAAGCAGGGGATGCTTTAGGGTGTGGCTATCTTGTGATTGAAAAGTCGCTACCATGGCAGTGTTCTCTTCAAAACAACAAGATTGTGACGGCCAAAATGCCAAACTCGAGGCTTCAAAACAGTAATACACAAACCAATGGGTGACGTTAAAGTTGCTACTTCAACTTCTTTAAAACAGTCATAAACATGGTCATAAACTACCCTGGAAATCCAGAGTTCTCGCGAGAGCACAACTTGAATTTGCTCAGCGAGTCACTCTGGCAATCAGTAATGATGCTCATTATCCATGCCGTTGGAGCCGAGCTGCACCAATCACATCGGTGTATCTGATATAGGCGGACCAGAGGCGAGCTAAACAGATGATGACAGTGCTGCGACGACGAAGTCCGGAATCAGTCAGTAAACATTGCAGGATGGCTACGGATGAACACCAGTTGTTTGAAACGGCTTTGGCCGCTACAGTGAACGAGTTAGACTTGGCTTTTTCTCTAAAAGAGGAACAGAAGACGGCGCTCGAATCTTTCCTTTGCAAGAAGGACGTTTTTGCTGTTTTGCCGACCGGATACGGCAAGAGTCTAATCTACCAGTTGGCTCCGCTGGTAGCTAATCATATACGTCACCCCGTGTGTTGTTCTGATTGGTCGTAGTGTTAGCCAATTGCGTGCAGTGATGTTTTCAAATGCATGCTTGGTACCGCCCCTCGGTTGGGCCATTTTCATTACTCATAGCCAGACCCTAAATCTTTCTAGATTTGGGTCTGGATTTCCAGGCTAGTCATAAACCACATTACCAGTCTGATTGAAATTTTGACCTGATGATGGCGAAAGGTGATGATGGGAATGCAAATGAAACCTCATGGTGTAACTAGAAGAAACGTCAGGGGATCACCAAAATCAGCCAGATTAATCCTCTGGGGACCATCAATGAGTGGGTTTACATGGACAGTTTAATTCCCTTTTCATTCGGAATGAAAGTTCATTAAAAGTGATCTTGTAAACGCCTAATTTGGAATGAAAATGGCCAATGCGATTGAAAATTCAATCCAATGTAAGGGGCTGGAAAATTCCATTTCTACTTCTGAATGAAAGAATTTCTTGCACTTGTATACACTCATTCTTCTTTAAGTTCATTACGGTCTTTCTGTGCATGCTCGTTTCCTTGCCCTTCTGACGCGATGACGTATACAGTGTGCATAGCAACGGGCTGAGATAGAGCAGTCGGACTCCTTGCACTCACCGGTTTCCATTCGCCAAAGCACGGTCTTCTGTCTCCCTTCTTCGACCTTCTACCTCCCTTCTCCTCCTCAACAGATGAAGCATTAGCAGAACAAGGTTGTTGTCGTACTGCTGCTTCAAGAATACAAGCAAAACAAGCCCGAAAAAGGCTCTAAGAACGGTGTCGTCAAGCATCTTGTTATCCGGAGCGAGGACTACAGTGTTTTCTTCCAATACACGTAACATCCGCCCCGCCCCCTATCCAATCAGAAACCTTCCCTGCCCCAAACCTTGCGTGGACACGAATAAAGGCGATTAAACTGATCTCCCGTGTAAACCCTCATTTGGAATGATAATTTCCCATGTAAACTACCTGGAAAAACTATAATTCCAAATGATTTCATTCAGATTTATTTCATTCTGAATGAGAAGCCATCATGTAACCGCACCCACTGCCTGAACCAAATTTATTGGCAATTTGTCCAATAGTTGATGAGATATTTCAGTCTGGCCCAAAGTGGTAGATCGACAAACCAAGGTTAAGTTTGCCGATTATGTTTAGAGGAAAGTGCAGTCTAATGTGCACTGGCTATATATTGGTTATAGTACGCTATACACTATAATGTATAGTATACTTTGGCATTCATGATATGTGATAGTATTAGGTAATCACAAAGTAAGCACTCAGTAAGTGGAGCCTCTGCTCATGAAAAACAATGCATAAATAAGTTTGGTGGCCCTTCATCCCAAGCTATATGCAACCGCAGCGCAGCAGTCCAGCACACACACACACACACACACACACACACACACACACACAATGAAACACAGCAAGCAGCTCCAGCTCCCCTCCAGTAGCTTTGTGCTGTGTGAGCACACAAATGAAAATGCTTCCTGCAGAACAATTCATTCGCCACACCACAGTTTCCTCTACTGCACTGCTGGTCATGTGTGATTTTACACGCTCTCTCTGTTGTTCTTTTTGTTTCATCCCTTCTCTTTTTCTCTCCTTGTTTTTCATTTAATTCAATCTCTTTGTTTCCTTTTTCTTTCCCCCACCTCTGCATTTGCTCTCTCTCAACATCCCATACTTCATTTTCCTCACTTTTAGTTGTTTCTCCTTTGGCTGCGTTCAGTGAAGCTGGAAATTCACACCTGGAAAACAGTGTAAAGCAATGACGTACAAGTCACAATTGCAAAGAGAAAATTCAACAAGGTTTCTTTGGGTCTCTAAGTTGTGATGTCAGGTGTTAGCACAATGCTGCTCAGTGTTACACCTTTAAGCTCCACAAATCAATATTTTGTAGATTAACAATGAATCAAATTGACTACATGTACACTGAAAGGGGTCACTTGTAGTTACAAACCCGGAGAGAGTTATCACCATTCTGCAGCTTTACTGAGCTTTTTAGCCACTTAGCAGAATACTAATGTTGCTCCGTGTCCACTGGATGTAAGTGAGCAATTGTTTGCTGATGTATTATCCATAATTGTTATCTTGTTGTGGACAATTTAAGCTCCCAAGTGCAGTTTTAAAGTAGTAAATAGGAAATTATTAAGCATTTTAGTTTAATGTGTTAGTATCTTATGTTGTGTAACCATTAGGTGACTGCCCATAGTTCTAATAGCCCATTATTCTGAAACCCCAATAGCCTAAAAAATGTCCAGTTGGACCAAGAGCCCATTGTCTGACAGCCCAGTATCCTTGAAACAAATGCCCATTGCTCCGGAGGCCCTTTGCTCAGACAAATAAACACTCCCAAACAGAAGCTCATTGGTAATGCAGAATGCTAGCACGCATTACCTTGGTTGGGTGTATTAGTTAGGTTTAGGCATGAGGAGTGACATTGGTCAGGGTTAGGGTAAGACTAGGGTTGGGTTTGGGGTTAGGGTTGGGGCAGAGGAGGCAGGTCATGCTTTTGTAATTATTGCAGCAGAACCGACTGATTGCGAGCCAGGAATCTTTCTAACTGCAAGGAGTGTGTGTACTTTCAGAGCAATGGGCTTTTGTTTTTGGGATAACAAGCTGTTGGGCAGCTTGGTGGTGCAGTTGTTAGCATTGTTGCCCATGCAAGAGGCTTCCTGGTTCGAACCCAGAGGTGGTGGAGCCCTCCTGTGCGGAGTTTGCATGTTCTCCCCATGTCATCGTGGGTTTTCTCCAGATGCTCCAGATTCCTCCCACAGTCCAAAGACAGTCCGTAGGTGTGAATGTGAGTGTGAATGGTTGTCTGTCTCCATGTGTCAGCCCTGTGATAGCCTGGTGACCTGTGTACCCTGCCTCTCAGCTGTCAGCTGGGATAGGTTCCAGCCCCCCTGCGACCCCTAACAGGAGAAGAGGTATGAATGAAGGTTGTTGGACCAATGGACTTTTAATCAAGGGTGGCATTTTTCAGACTAGTGGGGTTTTGGAAAACTTTTGGATGGATTTCCATGAAATTTGGTGCAGGCATTATTTTAGGATGAACTGCAATAACTTCCTTTGAATTTTTCTTTATCGTCAACATCAGGCCATTTTTGTAATTTTTTGTCAAATACTTTGATTTATGACCAACTATACAAAACTAATGACATTCCCATCAGCCCCAGTCGTAGTTGTTGTGTTTAGTATTATTAACAAATTTTAGCAAGCTGACATGCTAAACTGAGATGGTCAATATGGTAAACGACATACCTGCTAAATATCTGCACGTTAATATTATAATATGAGAACGATGGCATGCTGACAGTAGCATTTAGCTCACATCACAGCTGTTTGTAAGTACAGCCTCACACAGCCGCAAGCACGGCTGTAGACTCTTGTTACCACTGGAGAGCACAGAGGTGGGAGTTATGACCTACATAAATTTCTAACTTCTGTCTTTTGAATCAAATACAGCACAAATCTTTCAGTCCCCTCTTTCCCCGGTTTGGTAAATGTCCTCAAATAAGTCATACTCTTCCCGCTTTCCCTTTTACTCTCTCTCACTTGGTTCTTCAGCAGCCTTTCCCGTCCCGTAACACCGCCACGACGTGTAGCTTCTTTCGAATATTAATTAAACACCCTTATGTGTCATCAACCCCTCTGGTGAGCAGCTCACTCTTTAATTAGACCTGATGACCGCCAGGGAGAAAAGACACACACTTCACTGGTTTGTGTACCACTGCACAGGTGTGCGTGAGACGGGGGAGGTGTAGCTGGGGATAAAGTCAATGTTTTTCTGTTTGTGCATCTGTGTGTGTATGTGCATGACTGCTGCTTAGTGTTTTTAGGAGGGTCTCTCCAGACTGCTTTTGAGTGTGTGAAAACAGCCTGTTGTCTGTCTGTCTAGTGTGTCACTGTGTGTTTGTGTGTGCATGGTTTCAAAGTGATTTCTGTTTGGGCTGTGTTACAGCACAAATATTTGAAGGTGTAGCTCATTTACACCCCGCAATCTAATTATGCCTTTTTCAAGAACTTTCTTCTTTGTGGCCTTTCCTATTGAGAGAAAATCAACACGCCTATGATAATATCTCACAGTTGGCACGGTTCACAACTAAGACAGAAACAGGAAACTTGACAGTGACTGTGAAACTCACACTTGTAATGCATCTAAAATTACAAAGTTTATTACTTTTTAATCTTCTCATTGTTGCTTCAAGTTATGTTTAGCTGAAGATCTGCAGATCTTCCTCAAGAATTGAGGTGCAACTTTGCAAAAGAGAAGTACAACTAGGGACAGTATGAGTCAAGGATACGAAACAGGGGCCACTTTTACATCTGCTCAGTTTAAATAGATTTATCACATATGAAATGGCAAATGTGTTGCTTCCCCTCAAGAGGTACTGATGAGCCTCAAATGGTGCAAAACTAAAGGTGTTATAAAAGTTAGAGGCAATCCATAAATCTGACAGTAGATATACTCTGCCAGTCAACTGTTCCATCTGTTCACTTTAAACAGAGCATATCTATAAAAAAGTACGACACCCTACAGCAATTCGAAACTCGCCCTAAGAGGTGAAATCACATAGTAAATACAATATCTTGAAATAGAAGCATGACTAAAAGTTTAAGCAGCTTCTTTTCTCCAGTCAGTGATCATATCTGTTTAGTTTGACCATAACTTTAAAAGATAAATCAGACTTTATAGTATCTTTTATTTGGTTAAAAAAAGAAGCATAGACCATTGGGGAAAATACTTGAACAGACAGTTTGTAATGGTTCTTTTTTACCATACCCATTTGAATGTTGTGAGGCAGTTATTGATGTTTTTTGTATATAAATTTAAATAATATCACTGCCTTCATCTGTAAGCTTGAATCCAAGCTAAAATTAATGGTTGACATGGACACTTTTTGCAGTGTAGTGCAGTTAGCTAGACATATTTGTTCTGGGTTAGGGGATTTGGCTGTCCTTCCTTTCACACCAGCCAACTTAGCTCCAGAGCAGAGGCAGCAGCATGAAGCCCAGAGTACAACTTTGCCAAATTTCCTCCACCAGTAGCTCTGTTTTCCCCATGCAGCCTCCTCTCATTTCCTACACTGTCCTGCACCAACAGCATGCCAACTTTTTGGGCACACACTTCTATCTTTTTTTCTTCTCTTTCTAACTGTGCTGCGGTATTGGTTTGGCGTCAAAAACGTTGCAGGTTTGACTAACTTTCCTGTGAATTTGTTGATTGCAAAACTTGTCTGTCACCAACTGCAAACACAAACTGCGAGCCTAAGCTGTTGAGACTTATCCGACAGGGCTGGCACCACGACGCCCTGAAGTGTTCTTCACAATTGGAGCATTCTCTAGTTTGATTTTAGGACAAAAAAATAACAAACCCAGAAGATTTTCACCCTTGTCCTCACTTGAGAATGCAGCTCTCATCTTTTAGCTGTTAGAGCACACACTCTGAATATCCAGTCACATTTCACATATCAGTGCACATGGCGAAATGTGCCAAACGCTGGGTGAGCTTTCCGAGGAGATAATGTGCAAAATAATGACATTTACAAATTCATAAATACACACCACTATAACAGGTGTTTAGAGCACAGACTGTATCAATAATGGACAAAGCTACAGTGACGTCACCCAGTTCAGTTTTTCGGCCATCACCATCTTGGGTTTTTGGAACTAGATGTGACCATTTCTGGATGAGAGGCTGGCACTGTGGAGGAGCGAGGGGTGGATCTGTCTCATAGACTGTAGCGACACAGTCATTTGAGTGAAAGACAGCCTGTAACCAATGCAGCCCCACACTTTAATATGTGTAAAACTGGGCATTAATAAAATGTAAAGAGATGAGTTATAAAAAATGTACCCCCAGTACAGCTTTGTTGGGCAAAAAAAGTTGGGCATTTTAACATTGGTGTCTATGGGGACTGACTCTGTTTTGTAGTCAGCTTCAAGTGGCCATTAGAGAAACTGCAGTTTTTGGCACTTCCGCATTGGCTTCATTTTTCAGCCTCAGAGGTTGCTGCTTGGTGTAGGCATCCTCATTTTACTTTTGGACTCTGTCACAGTATCTATCTATAGTTAAAATAATTTATTCATCTTGCTTTGAGTGTTAGGAGAGGTCTTTGTATAAGCATGTGTGTATTTGTGGGTGTAAAGTGTAACACATATGGGAAGCGTCAAGTAGCATGGCAGCATTTTTCATGTGTTAAATGATGACTCGGCATATAGACTTCACACAAAGTAGGTTGCATTGTTGTATCTGTTCCATCATTTTTGGATCCAAATGTTCTTGGCTATGGTCAAAACCTGAGATGCCATGCCTCAATTTTTTTGGCCTTGAGAGCATTGCACCTGTTGTTTGTTTGTATCAGTCCATGCCATCTATGAAAACAAAAAGGTGTCATCGAAAGCGTCACAAGCACTAACGTAAAAATGTATTTTCATACAACGGTTTGTATAATATCTTACGAAAATTCAAATACAACAGTTCATATGATATTTAATGAATTAGGTAAGGTTTGGGAACAGAAACATGGTTGGGAGTCTTTAGGTTTAGGCAAGTTATATTAGGTAACTTACATTTAGGAAAATAAACATGGTGATGACGTACCGCAAAAAGTTCACACACGATTCAGAATGTTGATCTCCTGGGGCAAAGTCCTGTGTTTTTTGATCCACCCACCACTAGAATCTGCCTGAAGTTTCAGTCTTTATACTGCTTCCTTCTTTACTCCCATCAGCACATTGGTCACATGAACACAGCCTTCCCAATTATGCGGGATCTACAAGAATTATTGGCTCGTGATTAGCCAGCTTGCCATTACACAACCAGGGGTGGCTGTAACTCAGGAGATAGAGTGGGTCGTCCACTAATTGAAAGATCAGTGGTTCAATCTTCAGCTTCTCCAGTCAATATGTCAAAGTGTCCTTGGACAAGATACTGAACCTTAAATTGCTCCTGGTGGCTGTTCCATCAGTGTATGAGTGCATATATGCTGAGTAGCAGGTTGTAACTTACATGGTAGCTTCAGCCACAAGTATGTTTTAAAATATAAAGACTAGAAAGGGTGCAGGTGCACTTACCATCCATTTACCATTACCAATATCGTTAGATGTTGATATTTGGTTGAATTAAGGTTGTGACATTTGGTGACCAAAATTAATCAACAAATGCCAACGTTGAGTTGACGTAGAATACTAATGACATATGACATTGATATTTTGTTGGTTTAAAGCTGTGTTGTTGAGTAACCATAATCCAGCATCATCCAAAAGTTTCATGCCAATGTCATCTTGATGTAGAATAACTAAATTTAGTCATAAGGTAACTGTTTGTGAAGTGTTTTTGAGGACTTTGAAAAGTGCTATATAAGTCCGGACATACTATTATTATTACCACTACTAATAATAGTAGTTATTATTATTATTAGCAAAATTTAATGTTAACGTCCACACTTGACATCTGGTACCAGCTGAGTATGTCGATTATATATGAATTTTTGTGCATTGCTTTTCATAGGTGTACATATGGGCAGTGCATGAGGACAGTCTGAATGTTACTTCAGCTAGAAGCATTAAATTTTGACATGGACATTTTGAATAGTAGCAAACCTATAGTGTGGACAGACTGTGCTGCATGTGCATGAAATCAACTGAAAATACCCCTGGTAAAACCTGAAGTTAAAATACTGAACTTTGTTCCATGATCAATATTTAGTCAGCCTGCTTAGTCACTTTTAGATGACAGATCTGTTTTGAAAAGAGACTGAAAAGAGCCAGCAGTAGCACATTTGTTTATCTCTCAAAAAAAAAAAACTAAATGAAGGTTGGAAAGTGTCTTGTGTAAATGACTTATTAGAGTCCTTACAGCCACAATTTAGCATCATGACTGATTCTCAATATGCGGCCGCATCCACACAACACAACAAATTACCCAGTGTTATATCGTAGGTGTTGATTTTTCATTAACAGTATTTTTTCAGCAGCAATTGTATGGAGATGACAAGTGTGGATTGGAGTGTTGTTTGTTCTCTCATGGAACTGAAATGGCTCAGAGCTTCAGCTGTTGAAAACTATCAAAAGCTTGGAAGGGTGTAAACGTACATAAACACTGACACAGTGTTGACTTCTATGCTTTCGGAACTAAATTAACACTGATGATTCTGCAAAATACAGACAACTGCAGAGGAAAGAAATGGAGACGAAGCAGAAACACTGTGACACAGATCTAAACTAAACTCAATCAATCAGTTGTCTTCAGTACAAATCTCAATAAGCAATATTTACGAGGAGTGACAAAGACCTTATATTTTTGAACAGTATTTAATATTTCTATCATAGTTTTTGTCTATTTGATATTTCTGTCTCTAGTCTATGCACCAAACACCAAAGCAAATTCCTTGCATGTGACAACCTACTTGGCAATAAACCTGACTGATTATTTCTGCAGGCCCGTTATCTCTTCACTCATCTTTACATTTTCCAAAAATACCTTTCATGACTGTCTTTCAAAAAGTGTTAACCCCCTCATCAGAGCCTCTTTAGCTCAAAGAAATAGAAGATTTCAATACTGAGATGCCCTCAGTACAAACTTTAGGCTTGAAAAGTGTCACTGATTGTCTGCGGTGTCAGCAGCACATCTGGCCAAGCTGGAGACGACACGTCAACTCCACTTCCTCAGCTCGCCCTGACAGTCAGGGGCTAATGACCTGGAAGGATACACAGTCCCACTACATATGGGCCTCACTGCCTGTGTGAGCCTTTGTTCTGTGTACGTGTGTGCGTGCTCATGCTCAGGTACATATTTGCGCACCTACAACTTGGATAAGTACACACCTCTGCTCAGGTTGTCGGTTGTTTGTGTGTGTATGTGTTGGTGTGTTTCTGTGCAGATAGTGGCCGGGGACCTTTTCTCCAGCGCTCAGAGACTCCCAGTGCATCTGGGCCTGTGGTCCTCCCAGCTAGCCGAGTAATTAGGACAGGACATGCTGACCAGTAGCACCCTCAGCTGGGACCACTGACAGAACAAGGACAGATGAAATTATACACCTGGATGCTTCACAGGGATTTTTTTCTGTGTAGTTTGGTGATCTAAGACCTAGGGTTGTTTTTTGACCCATTTAAAGGACAAAATTAATGTCACCTCATGTCACAACTGGCCATTGCGGAAGGTTTCTTGTTCTTTCCCAGCTGTTTTATTGCAGTATTTTGTTGAGGTGGAGTGCTCTTTTCAAAGGTCAGCATGAATAACTCATCATGGAAAGAAAGTTCTGGCTAAAACTTATCACAAGGGTTTGCATAAACTGTGGGGGATAGGTTTGTAATGCTTGTTGTGCCAGATTACAAAATGATGACATTCAACCGTCTGTAGTTAGAAACCTGTATTATTATTGCCACACGTAATCAGAGAATACCTTTGTTTCAGTGTCAAATAAACACTGAAGTCTTACTTCCCTGAAAACATTAATGATAGCAAGAATTATCCATGAAATCCAAGACACCCCTGCCAATAATTTGATTTTAACCAGATGATAAAACCTGCATCTTGCAGCACTATTGAAACGTGTAGCTGTATTAGCAAAACAACAGTTAAAACAACAGTTGTAAGTTATCAGTTGATTTATCTGTTAGATTTATAAATAGGGAAACAGAGTTTTATCGGTTGAGTCACATTTGTTTTTTTTGCAGGTTTGCATCATCAGTGTTGTTAAGCAAGAGTGACTGAACACAGGTTGAGGAAGAAAAGGTGAAGCTTATCTGCAGTGGATAAAATTTTATTAAAATTCAAGAGTGTGTGAACATGTGTCACAGCTAAAATTAAAAGTCAGCAGTATCCATCCTAGACAACTGTTTTGTTTGTTGTTGATTTGTGTTTAAATGTCAGTACCCGTTTAGCTCACCCCATGCTTATTTGAGCAGATGGTAGGTTCCAGTTGAGTTAAAGTTAAAAAAGGTTAAACTGCCAGTAAGCGGTCTCTGGTTGGAGGGCATGAGGGCATAAGATGTTCCATTTGTATATTTTACTTAACCTTTCCGTTTTCCCCCCTCAGTTTAATTAACATATTTTGTTAGTAAAACTGCTCTTTCTTTGGCATGGACCCAGCCTGTAGTGATTGCATTGCTCATCAGCCCTTTAAAAGTTCTCCAAAGTCCTCCACACAACATCTTCTGCCCTTTATATACAATCAGGGTGTGAAGGGAAGCCAGGGGGAGCTTGACTCCTCATGATAAGACATGAGCTCCCTTGGAAACATGATTTGTGAAATTTTAGGGGTCTCTCAAATATTGATAATATGGTATTTTGCAATGCATTTCTATTTTTCTGTATCTTCATCATCATGGATCATGTATAAAGTTAGTGCTGGGCAATATGCCTATAAATAGAATAACAATACTTTTAGGCTATATGCCAATACACGATATGTATCTCTTTTGATATCTCCTCTAAACTACTATACTACTAAAATAATGAATAATTCAAAATGAAAACTACTGAATAAACTACTGTTATAAGAAAGTTAAATGAAGTACTATTTTAATGTAGTTAAATTAAGTACTGTTTTTTTCAATATGGTTAAATAAAGTGCTGCTGTAACAAAACTAAATGAAGTACTGTTTTAATATAGTTAAAGTACTGTTATAACAAAGTTTAATAAAGTACTGTTTAAATATGGTTAAATACTGTTATAATAAAGTTAAATAAAGTAGCCTACTGTTATAACGAAGTTCAATAAAATACTGTTTTAATATAGTTAGATAAAGAACTGTTATTCTAAAGTTAAATAAAGTACTCTTATAATGAAGTTAAATAAAGTACTGTTTGAATGAAGTTAAATAGAATACTGTTTATTTAAATCAAAGCAGAACCACTGGTGGTTTTATTTTGAAGCACCCACCTCATCTATTTATGTTGTTGATATTTTTGCTGTGAACTTGAAGATTCTGGTCAACAGTTAGCTGTTAGCAGTTAGCAGAAAGTTAACTGTTACAGTGGTACAGTTAAGCATTAGGCCACTATCTATGCAGGATTCCTCCATGAGGATGATTCAGCATAAATTAACCTTAATAAAGATATCGGCATGCATGCTGTTCTTGATCCTTGCCATCACCATTGAATTGAAAGATCAGGAAACAAAAATTCCTTTCTTACTCCCACTTAATCTGCATGCCGAATTGACATTATTCATTTCATTGTTTTGACATCAGCATACAGATATGTGAAAAAGAAAATGAGGAAGTTTGAAGATTTAACGCTCATGAATTTGTGTATTTTAAAGGTTGTTTTACTATTTGACCTATTTGTGTCGCATTAGTACACTGATGTTTGGTTTTGATGCTCACAGAGGCTTGATGTGGTCATCAATAAATGCACGCCCCAGTAGCCTCAGTGCACACGAGTAGCACATATGCAACTTTGACATGTACCCTCTGTTTTTATTACACGCTGTAACATCACTCCCGTATATGATGACAGAAATGTTCCGTGTACCATTACACACTTTCCTTTTGCCTATATATAGAATTATATTGTGACTGGGAATGCAATAAATATCCACTTCAGTAAATCACACATAAACCAATTAAAGCATGTGACAGAGAAAACACCCTTCACTGTCCCGGGCTCACGGGGGTCGGTTCCTCGGGGCCCCCTCCTGGCTGAGAAATGTGATTTGGGAGGCATTATCTCAGTGTTTTGTCATTGATTCCCATGATTGATCCCGGCCCCCGCTGGGCAGCAGGCTCTTCCTCTTGATTTAAAACCAATTATGTGATGATGATCTCGCGCAGGAGGCTGCTGTGAGTGTGATGTGTTTGGTCGGGAGAGTGGAGGGAACAGGATAAATCACCAAACAGTGTCGGAGAGAGCGCACTTTGCAGTGTATTTTATCTCTCTCTGTCTTCCTCTTCTTTCTTGTCCTTTCCTTGTCCTTTCCTTCCTCTCCACTCATTTCTATCTGAACCAGAACACCCTCTTTGATTCTTCATCAATGAATTTGTCTGTCACAATCTGTTAAGGTTAATATTTGTTTCCACTGATTAAGATCTTAAAAAACACTTAAGCTGTATGACCAGTGAGTGCAACAGTGAACATGGCATCCTGAGCATCCATGTAACACCCACAAAGAGACGGAGCTGCACTGCCTCCCCTCATGAGTTTTATTTACTTTGTGATGAATCTCGAGTGAGTATTTTACATCTTCCCAATATGAAATCCCCCTCCTTGATCTAATATTCATGAGAATTAATCTTGGATTAACACAAAGCCAGTTTATTGCTTCACAGCCTCATTGAATGCCAACTAAGTAATTGCACATAACCAACACAGAATTCCCCCGACAATCACAAACCGACAGAGGCTTCGCCGATTAAGAAAAAAACATGTTGCTTGGTGAAGATGAAATCATGAGAAGTTAGTATTTTTTCCTCTGTCTTAGTTTAATGAGGTGACTAATTTACAGTTGTCCTATTTTTGTCCTTCTCGCCATCTTTTTGACAGCCTGCTGAGAGACCTCTCGCCTCGGTTTCAACTCGGAGTGGAGTGGTAACGAGGAGGGATTGAGTTGACATTTGCATCTGCAGGTTCATAAATCCTTTAGAGCTTATCTGGCATTTATTAAAGAGGGTATCAATTTCAATATCAATATCAACAATTAGGCTATTGGGACTACAAGCTCTTGAGGGGAAATGATTTCATTGACTTTTTTTGTAGCTTTTGTACAGAGGATGTTTCTAAGTGTTAGGATGCAAGTTTCTGTCATGAACTACAAACATGTGTGTGTGTGTGTGTGTGTGTGTGTGTGTGTGTGTGTGTGTGTGTGTACATGTGTACTTGTACATGCGACACAGTGAGGACCAAATGTATTTTAGCACAGAGTGAGGACATTTTTGCAAAGTGAGGACATTTTGGCTGGTCCTCACTTTTTCAAAGGCCTGTTTGAAGGTTAAGACTTGGTTTGAGAGTTCAAGTAAGAATTAGGTTTAGGTTAAGGTTAGGGTAAGGTACTAAGGAACGCATTATGTCAATAAGGGTCCTCACAAAGATAGAAATACAAAAATGTGTGCCTGTGTGTGCATGCACATTTGAGTGCACGAAGGAAATTGATTAGCAAGTGTTTCGTGGCTCACAAGCTGTCTGGAGAAGTAGGGCTGAAACCACAGTATGGATTTGCATGCATATCAGTAAGTTGATCCACAAGTACCTTCATGTACAGCTACTAGGGTTGGGACTCGTTAGGATTTTAACGATTCCGATTCCTTACCGATTCCTACATTATATTCATTATACTTGCTATACTTAAACAAGTATATAATAAACATAAATGCAATCATACAAATACAAAAACTAGTGCACAGTACAATTAGATGAAATACGTATTTGTGTGTGGTGTGTATTTCAGATTTAGAGCTTGTATCATCTCCCTGAGAATATATAACAACAAAAAGTGATTCTCTGATTTCTACAGTAACACTATTACCTCAAATTAACCACAGCAATGTAATAAAAAATACTTACATGCATTCATGCTTGGGCACTGTTATTTACGTGACAACACCTGAGCAGAACACACACAGACACACATTGGCTGTTTGTTTCTACCGCTCCCCTCGCTGGAAGCCTCAGATCTCCCGCCGCCCGCCTCCGGCTTGATTAAATGCTGGAAATTAAATAAAAGAGGGAGACAGGTGTCTCCTATTTTATCTTATTTTGTTATATTTCTCCCTCTCCTCTCGCTGGAAGCATCGGACCTCACGCCTCCCGCTCCCGTCTCAAACACGGAGGTCTCCCTCTCCACTGAGCACCCACAGCGCACGGCAGGCCTGTTAAATAGCCTGTAACCATAACAACTGTGTGACACAAACTCAGTGCTTTAGTAATTAAATAATGTGGGGTTCAGTCGGGTTCGGACAGAAATATGCGGCCGGTGCCGCACCCGTTTGCAGGAACTGTTACTCCAAATGTGATGGAACCGGATCCGGATCCCAACCCAAGCAGCTACAATTTGTATCAAATACATAAAATGAAACTACCATACAAGACTATCTGATAGAGAAGATCTTTTTCAGTAACTAATAAAAAGATAAAAGTGAACCACATGGTAGTTTCAGTAGCTTGCTGAGCTGTAGTGACCAAAGTCAGTTTTTTTTCCTGTAGTGCTTCATCATCCACTTAATTAAATTAAATTAATGGCTGGCAAAAGCTGCGTATAATAAGCAATGAGCTGACATTTTATTATTTCCACATTGTTTTCCAGACATGATGCATCTGATAATAACTACATATTACTTTTTATATAAGCAATGCTGCAGTCTGTCTGAACTCATTTCAAGTGACTTTGTGTTATGGCATGTTCATGCTTGGCTATGTGGGAACTTTGTGTAAATTTCTTCTATCAACTCCTAAGGGTAAATTGCTTGACAACAGTATGTCAATGAAAAAAAATCTCTCAAATTCATATAACCTTTTTAAAATGTCATTTTTTAATTGCTTCTCCTCTTATCTTTTTATAGCCTATAACTGCAATGCAGTTTGGCAAGTTTCACATTATGGAGCTGCACACTGGCTCACCAATTATGCTCATAAAGTGGATTTGTGATTTTTTTTTTTTTTTTTTTGGTTAAATAAATCCCTAAATGCTTGACAATTGTACTGACATGAGAGTTACACAGCTGATGCTCCTATACAGGCAGCTACAAGCTCTAAATCTCCCTCTTTCTCTCTCTGTCTCTCACACCCACAGACACACACACACTCAGTTTCCCCTCAAGTTGAGTTCTGCCAATCCACATATCGTTCCAGAAAAGTTAGCGCTTAGAATTCACTGGAGATCATCCTCTTATGGAGGGCTGCCATAAGGGGTCAATTACAGAGAGTTAGCACCATCAGGTATTAAAGCATTCCCTTTCATCAGCTAGAATACGTTCCTCCGCTTCCATGTTAGTCCGACATCAAGCTCCCAACTTCCCCTCAGTCTTATGTTTCTGACAGATGTAGTTAACCACCGTGCTCTTGAGGAGCAAAGTGCTCATTTTCTTTTATGCTTTTACCTCCAGGAAAACTCTGACATGGCGAAGAGGAGCCTCACACTGCTGGGAAGATGGTTAGGAGCTAATGTAGAGATAATCTATTCTATGTGCTGTGTAAGACTGTATTCTTCATCCGTTTATGTTTTTTATGTGTGTGAAAATAAGAGCAAAACAAGTGTTGGGCATCCATTCATAAACTCGTGAAAATCCAAGTACAGCTATTTACCCTGATTCATTGCTAAACAAAGCATTTCTGGATCATCCTCCTGTGAAGGAATTTGTTGTACACGAGTTTGCCCATTTACTTACTCTATTTTAGGTGGGTCCTCAACTCAAAGCATAAGCACTCCATTCTCCTAAATGCCTTTTTCTTTTCTGGGACCATGGAAAGCATAGGGAAGTGGGTACTATATACAATTGATTTTGGGTGAAGTATTCCTTTAAGCAAAATGCAAAAAGTATAATATCCCACAAAAATAGAACAAAATCAAGACAAAAGTTACAGGCATTATGTCCATTCAGTCTGATAAAGCAAATAGGTATTTTGTTCATTTTGAGTGTTACACTTCAAAATCTGCCCCCAAAATTCAAGTACGCAACACTACAGTCCAACAGAAGAAGGTCAGTGATTGCTTCAAACACAGACATGGTGTGACAGGTCAAACCCTGCAGGGAAAAATACATTTTACCTGCCCCCACTCTTCTTGCTTCCTGTATTTTACCAAGTTCTTTTCAAGGATGGACACCCTGAAGTGAAACACACTCTCATATGAAATATGCTCACTCACAGCAAATGTGCAACTTTTAAAATATAACCAGAGACACATATGGTTTTTAGTTATGCATCACTTTGGCCCACCAAAAGGAGACTTTTACTCTTTAATATGACCTTGTGTGCATTTGTGTGTGTCCTTTTAGTGCACATACTGCATGATTTGGTTTGCTTTGGAAATGAAAACTTTGATGTCTGTGTCCTGTGTTTGCCTACTAGTCATATAACATAGACCTGACCTGCCACAAGGGGAGAATAATCAGTAAAGAGATTTTTGTAAGCTTTGTAAGTGTAGTGTATGTAAGTGTGATGTCACATGTGGATTAAGCCTGGTGCCATTGAGTGGAGATCTCTGTTTAAAGCGATGCTCTGGTTGAGGATTAGTTTTAATCCACGTCTGTGAAATTATATACCCTTTTTCATGTTTCGTGTCAAATTTGGATTGCTTGGGGCTATTGCTGGATGGTATTTGTGTAGTTAAAGATGCTTTCATGAGGGAGGTCATGCATTTGCAGTGCTTTCTATAGGGGAGAGCTACAGCATGTGCTGCAATGATGAGACCACAAACATGACAGCAATTTTCTTTCACATTCATATGCTGTCTTGTGTTTAGGTTCAACTGACAAGCGACCTCTCGCTGTCCTCTCTTGCTGGCAAAGGTGGAAACAGAGCAAAGTGTTTGCACCACTGCTAAAGTCTTATGGATGCGGATTAGAAAACCATTCACTTCAAAGGGACTAGTAAGTAACAGCGGTATAGTGGAGGCAATATGATTTTGGGTTGTCCATGCATCGTTCTTATGAACGCAATATCTCAGTAACCCCTTGAAAAAATGTCTTTAAATTTGGCACGAACGTCCACTTGGACTCAACATTGAACTGATTAGATTTAGTAGTCAAAGGTCAAGGGTACTGTGACCTCACGTGTGTCTCAGTCTTGTGTAGGTGATATCTCAAAAAGGACTTGAGGGAGTTTCCCCTAAATTTGGCACAAACGTCTACCCAGGCTTTAAGGTGAAATGGTTCAAATTTGGTGGTTAAATGTCAAACGTCACTGTCACTGTATAGTCGGTGACACTAATCTTGGGTGCCCACCTTGAAACTGAAGCAATTGTATAGATCTTTCGTGCTGTCAGGTTGAAGATGTGAGTGAAGCATCAGTGTTTTCAAATATGTAGTCTTATTGCAGCAACATCCAGTTCAGTTCTGAGGCATTATCAACTGTTATGGCTACATGTGACTCTGGACAGACATGGATGTAAACTGTAACTGCGACTTGACTAGTTCACAGAGGCATGTAACGCCAAGGCAGTAATTCTAGTTATCCCTGCAAGTGCAATTGTTTGGCGAACACTAGAGTCAAGTTTGTTTTCTTTTAACCACATTGGCAACCTTTCCCTGAGTTTTATGCAGCAGTGTTAGTTGCTTAGACTTTAAAAGACCCTTATCCAGAGAGGAGACCAGTGTTGTTTTTGAAGAGTCATATGGGCCATTTTGATGAGCCTTGATCTAATTGTCATTTAGGTAGAAGGTTGGTTATCATCAGCCTTTAAATTTAATGTCTCCAGGAGTCAAACCAAGGCAGCGACCGACTGAATACTAATGTTAAAACACACGAGGACAAAAAACAACACAGCTAATGACAAAAATAAGGACACAGACGGTTCTATTGACAGTAGGATGAAATTTGTTCAACAGAGCTGTTGACAGATGCAGTAACGCTAATGAGTCATCTCTGGGAAGTCTGATGTAAACAAGTCAACAACAATCTTAATAAAAACACAATAAAGACTCTTGAGTTTGGATGGTCCCTGGGGTGTATCTGACCCAGACTCAACACAGACTTCTCATTGTCTTAATGATCCGCTGAAAGCTCATTTGATTCTTGAAGAAGAAAGGGGGAGAAATTGAATGAATAATTTACCGCAATAAACCTAAAGAAATGGATCTTCATTTTACTTTATTGCTGAACCTTTTGGAGAATAGGAAAAGACACTTCATTAAGCTACTGTTTAATAGGCACATCCATCTAAATCATACATCTGGCTTAATGGCAGCATACTATTATTTATATTTGAATGTTTAAATCCCCTGAGTCACTGGCCAGAGTTGGATGTGGCATTTAAATCAGATGCTCACTACTCTATCTGATATTTAGTTGGGATTATTAAAATTTAATCATAGGTGCTGCCAAGATTTCCTTTTCATCTGATTGCAAAAAATAGTCAGATATAAGAAGATATTTCTTGTCGGTGGTCAGGAAGAAAAAGTATGTATGTGGCTGTGTGTGTGTGCGTGTGTTTGTGTGTGTGTCTGTGTGTGTGTGTGCCTGAGTGTCTGTGTGAGTGTTTCAAGTTTGACAGCTTCCCAGTCCGTTATTGCCAAATGAATCTCTTCATATCTCTTTTAATAGAATTATGTCTAATATATTATGTGAGAAATATGCAGGCATAGTTTCTTTTACTTCACAAGCCAACTTTGGCAAGTATCAAGAATAGCTGAGAAACAATGGCTGACATATGGAAAGTCAGTGCTATTTTTGTTAAGGGTGGCTGGGAGTGCAGAAAGTGTTACTTTTTTAGGGCTTCAATCCTTAAGACTGGAGTTTGTATCAGGAGTCCCATGTGTGGTTAGTTTAGGCAACAAATGCAGTCTGGTTACGGCTTTTTTAAAATGTTAATAAAGTAAACTTAGTAACTCTGCCAGGCTGAAGTCTGGAGGTGACCATACATTTGGTTGTGTGTGTGTCTGCAGTTTAACTTTAAACTGTTTTAACAAACTATTGGACCAATCTGCCTTATAGTATTTTGTGTTCACTTGTGTGACTATTCTCAAGAACCTCTTGTGGTTGCAGTGATTCACAATTGTTGAAAAACCTGTTAATTCACTCCTGTTAACCGGCCAGAAGGGGCCACAAGTCTTTCCGTAAATTGGCACAGCTAAAAACAGCAGGCCTTACAGTTTGTTGCAGGCCACATTTGGCATTCGTTGTGGCTCAAAACTGACATCCCAAGAGACGTTTGGTCTCATTGATCTGGAGCATGTGCAGATAATTTCATGTTATCATGAACTGAATTCAGTTGAATGGAATTCAGTTGAATGGAATGGAATTCAATTCAATTCAATTCAATTCAATTCAATTCAATTCAGCTGAACTGATCCACTAGAGTTACACACAATGCAAGATGAACTAATCCCCATTTTTTCTTATCTTTGCCACCATTTTAACTGGAAGGGAGCCAAGAAGGACACTTTCACCAACCGCAGCTCTTTGCTGTCCAGCTGCGACTACAGACTGTAAAAATAATGGATGAAGCTAACTTGTGGACCCATGTTTTGAAGCTTCAAGTTTGGCACTTCAGCAGTCACTATCTTGGTTTTTGTGAGCCAAGAGAGACTATATTCAGGTGACAGGCTGGCGCTACGGTGGAGCAGGGTTGTTGTTTTTTTGTATCAGCCTGTAAACATGTTTATTCTAATGCTATAAAGTTGGGCATTTGAACATGGGGGTCTGTGGGGATTGACTGGCTTCTGGACCCAGCCTCAAGTGGCCATTCAAAGAACTGTAGTTTTTGGCACATCTGTGTTGGATTCATTTTTCAGCCCTGGACTGGTTTTGCTCCATCCTCCGCATGCCATCATACCACACCCTGAGCATTTCAGTAGTGAATTGTTTTGTCAGGCCAATGTTGTAGACAGAGTGAGAGTGCAGAGTTTTTTGTTTTGGTCAATTTTTCTTTATATTTGTGCATCTGATTAACCAGGCTATGCAGTTACATGGTTGATTTTTTTGTCTGTTTTCATTGTGTTTATTGTTAAACTACTAACACTGACAATGGCTGTGTTCCTTTAACTGGAAGTCTCTCCAGTGAGCCAACATTCCTTGAGCTGGCCGTACTAAAAGCAAACAGTCATCATTAACGTATTAAATGTAAACATATGACCCTCAGCTGGCAATCACTTTACATTAAGATAAAATTTTCATTTTTTCTCTTCAGCTGGCTCAAGATGCTAAGAGTGAAATCAGGTCAACCAGACGTCTTTATGGTTTTCATGTATTTCTATCCGTTTAATGCTGTTTAGTTTTCCCAGTGATCTAAATTAACTGACTTTGGTCATATCGGAGTAGGAGAGACTCCAGAGACTGATATCACTGAAGTCTCCTCTGTGGACTTTAAGTAGATAACTTGATTGCGTTTCCAATGTGTGAGGTAAAATGATGGCAATTAGACGTCCAACTTGAACATAAGAGGATCTGTGTGTGTGTGTGTGTGTGTGTGTGTTAGTGCCACCATCTCCTACTATTAAATACTTAATTAAACTAAATTATTTTATTATCGCAAGATACCAAACTATATTCTATATTTCAACCCCTGCCAAGGAGGTTATGTTTTCTGTCACATTTGTTTGTTTGTTTGTTTGTCTCTTCAATGAAATATGATGTTGAAGGTACAGTGATTTAGTTTCCAGGCAGTAATATTTACAAACAATTTACATGAGGACTGAGGACATTTGTTTGCATTTACAAACAAATTTGCTTTCTTCTCACACTACTGCAGTGTGTTGAATAAAAAACAAATTTAAATTGAGATACAGAATATAAAAAAAATCTAAAAGAAATAGTTAAATAACACATTTATAGAATTGTGCAGCTTTGATGTTTTTATCTTGACATCAGGATTTGATTTAATAACTTAGATATCAATCACTTTATCAGGTATTTCTTTTCTTTACTGATGTTATCTGCCGAAGATGTAAGATATAAGATAGAACAGATAAGAAATACAATTTTGCTGTTCACACTTTTTCAACCCACTGCTGTTGCCTTCATCAGAGATCATGTAACAATATGCAGACATGTAGCTTTAAGTAACAGAGTGATCACGTCTCATCATCACAGTTTTTAATATGATTAATATAATATTATGATTAATATGTGATCTCAAGACTGGGATTAAGGAAACATAGCAACGGTCACCACTCTCACTGTTTCTGTGCTGTCCCCCCTTACAAAGCACATGAAGGGTGAAATGTTACCTCACAGCCATCTCAATTAATTGTAATTGTAGGCTATTTATGTAATGCAATGGAGTGTTATATATTAAATAAATGAATAATAAACTTTAAATTCAAGATTGAAGGCAGTGACAGTTTCCATTTGTCACCATAACAAGACCAATGCTGTGTAACGCTGAGTGATTCCTCCTACATTTCCCACAAATTATTTCCTGTCTGCACACGATTTATTGCAACACAGCAGAAAAATCCCACTCCCACTCAATCTTCATCAACCCTGACCTAACATCGATTCAGTTTGGATCCAATATTTGTCAGTATGTTCCTCAAAACATATACCAGGAATGGCATGTACAGTAATAGTGCAGTGTATCGATTCATACTCACAACAATGTCCAGTACAGTGGGTGTATCATATATGTCTCTGCCTTTATTATATCAGCCAAAGTCTACTGGCAATCAGTGAGGTCCTTTCATTCTGATAAGTTTAAGATTTACAAGTTGCCAAATCCCTCCCCCAAACAACACTTTACCACCAATAGCTTGTGTTGGCCAATAACCAATAGCCAATGTTGATATTTGGGAGCTGCCACAAATAGATGAATGCATGGGAAACTCAGGATTTAGGAAGCACTTTTAAGACCAAATCTGTAACAAGGTAGGGTGGGTTGGTGTATGGATCAAACAACACAGGACTTTCCTCCAGGAGATCGGTGTTTGGAACCATGAGAAACTAAGCGAGTTATTTTGAGGTATGTCAAGACCATGTTTCTTTTACTAATCCTAACCTACACAACTTTGCTTGCCTAAATCTAACGACTCCCAACCATGTTTCTTTTCCGAAACCTATCTACAGTAACTTTACTTACCTAAACCTAACCTACATAACTTTACATTGAGTATGTAACGTCATTTGTGGTACTCTACCCAGGCAGCATTTGTATGTGGGGCCCACGTGGGTAGTAAACGAGCTGAAAAATGGGCCCTATATGGAATTGTTCATGAGTTACGTTTCGGTGCCGTAGCATTGTTCCGACCTCTCATTAGTCTGACGTCCCGTTGTTCTGATATGTGATTATACTAGGCTATACTGTATTTGTGTACCATAGAGGATCAGCAACGTAACAAAAGTAGGCTACTGGTCGAGATACAAGTGTCATTAAGAGGAGAGAATGAAACACCATAACCTCCTGTTATTAACTCTGGGGTCCGGATTGTGTGGGGAGCTCTCCGCGGTGCTGAATGGCTCCCGGCGGGCGTATTTCTGCCTTGATGGTGCGCCATGACCGGCTCTGGGTCAGCTGGGAAAGGCTTGAGGCGGAGCACGCTCACAGCTTATGTGTTTGCCACTTTCTTTTTCATTTTAACCCACACCATGATCTTTTCCTAACACTAAGCAAGTGGTTTTTGTGCCTAAACCTAACCAGACCTTAACCACAGGGCATGATGATGATTTCGGAACAACAGGACTTCGGAACAATGGGCTTAATATGGTTGGACCAATGGGCTGTCGGATCAATGGGCTGTCGGACCAATGGGCTGTCGGATCAATGGGCTGTCGGACCAATGGGCAGACCCCTTACGTATTGGCCCCATGCCATTGCCCACATGGGTGGGTTTACCCAAGTGGGCCCCAGATGAGATGTCCATTTTGGGCCCATACCTACTTGGTACCCAGGTAGCCCAAGCATAACCACATGGGGCCCAATTGGGTAAAGCCATCAATGTGGGCAATTAGCATGGGGCCAATATGGAACCCATGGACGATCCCATATAGGGTCCATTTTCAACCTATTTACCACCCACACATGGGGCCCACATACAAAAGCTTCCTGGGTTATTTATTAAATACGAACTGTTGTATGTGCATTTTTGTAAGATATCATATGAGCCATTGCATGAGGATATGTTGAATATAGCAGCAAACCACAGTGGAGTAGTGGCATCCTGACCAGAGAATAAAATCATGCTACCACTGCGTTTGTTGTAATCTGAGCTTCTCTGTTTATTTATGTGGTAGATGGTCTGGTTTTGCGTATATGTACATCCCTGTGATTGTGTCCCACTGGCTAGCTCATTGCTCATTCAACCCTTCGTTTCCCCCCAGGTAATATCTTGAGCTCTGTTGTTGCTGTTGTTTATTGAGTTAGCACCATTAGCTGTTAGCTGCCAGCTCAGTCACCTCCATGTTGAGAGCCTCCACTTTGAATCATAGATATGCCCTGAATGTCATATACAGCTCTTTTCATATTTATACCCCTTCGTTCCGCTGACAGTGTATGCATAGCAACAGTACCTAAAGGAGGCGGAGCTTAGCAAACAGCTAATTACTGTGGAGCTCTTGATGGCTACAGTTATACATAACTGTTAATTATCTACTCTTGGTCTCCGTTGTTTCTCTGAGCCATCTGAGTTTTTTTTATCAGTTGCTTATTACTGAGTACTAAAAATGCAGTTTTCTTTATTGATCACCTTTTTTTTTTTTGGCCTCAGGCTGTTGTTTACTAAATACATTGCACTGACTCTTTGACCCTCAAAGCAGCTAATTACAAAGGTTAATATTTTATAAATTAATTCAGCTTATAATTAACTGCTATTAAACCTGTGTTCAGTAGTAGGAAATGTCCTGGTGGAGAGTGTGCATACACTACATTCCTGTTTATAAGAACATCCTTTAAGCCACTAAGTCACTTTTTATAAAGTGAACATGGCTGACATCAGTCATCATTGTTAAGTGAGAAAATAACAAATGCTTGGTGTTTTTAGTATTATTCTTAGTAAGGTGGCAGATTAAAATCATGTATAAATCATTTAATGGTAATATATTTATTTGACTTTTATTTAATTTGTCTGATCAACTCATTAGCCTGCTTTAGCAGGAAACAGTTAACTGCAGTAATTAGATAAATCATTGTGCAGTGAATTTACATTTTCAAATTTTTTAGCATGTACTCGTACCTGAATGGAAACTACCACAAGAGACAAATTAACACCCCTGAAGTTTTTACAGATTCAGGATAGGAACATGAATAATAAACTTCTGTTCAGACAGTGTTAATGGTGTTAAAATATAACTGTTAATTGTATTCCCTCTCAGAGAGAGCAGGAAGCAGCACAAGGCTAGATATATGCAGAAAATAAAGCTGTGCAGTTTTTGCAGAGCATTTGTCCAGCAGCATTCTGTAATTCAGAAAATGGGCGATATCGAAAGTGTATGTCACCCCTGACAGTTTACGACTGCAGTATCTCCCCTGTGGTATTTTCTGAAGCATCTGAAATGTGTAATGCATTATTGATTAGTGTTCTCAGTAAACGATACAGATAAAGTGTTAAGCCAACAGCAGTTATTGGCTCCTTCACTACAGAACACCTGATAACAGGATTTATTACCACACAGTAAGTAGTAATGTTGTCTCCAAATTTAGCAAAGGTTCTAAGGTAATATATAAAATGCATTTTTATGTCTATTCTGTAAAAACCACCATACTTGTTTTTACTGCAGTATTTATATGAATATATTCATTTTAAATGGCAAGAGTGACAACTAGTGTAAAATTAAGCAAACACTCTAAATCAAAGGCTCCCTACCAGCAGGTTAATCATTTAACATTGACCATGAACAACGCACAGTAATTTATGGTTGACCTTTTCACCGAGAGGGCTGCTGCTGCAGGAGAGAACAGGCTCAAAAGAATAACTGAATTTCTATTTTAAAAAAAAGTGACGTTAGATAAAAAATTACAGTTTAGACAGCCAGACAAGAGAATTTATGGCTGTTGAGGGCCACAATTCAAAGGGTGGTATGAGAAAAATTCTGTAAGATGAATATATGTTCACCCTTTCTTTAAAACACTTTCTCTGTGATTAAGATTATGAAAAAAAAAAAACAGTAAAAAAAAACAACCCAATACTAATTTACTTTTCAGAACTGTTTTTGTGTCCACTGACTGCTAAAAGAAAAACTGGCTCTTACGCTACTAAATGCTACACCATGTTTACTAGTCACTAACTTTGCTTGTTTGCCGTTTGGTGCTGGGCAGGTAGTGTTCAGTTGTTTTGTGAGAGTTTTTTCACTGAAAACAGCTGCCTGCTGTTGCTGGAAATGATGGTTGATAAGAGTGATAAGACTAAACCAAAAATAAAGTCATGGGCCTAAAAATTAAAACAGGACCTGAAAAAAGCTAAAACCCTCTGCAGGGCAACGTATCCTCATACAGTGGTTCTTATGATATCGCATAAATGGTTTGTGAGATATCTAACAAATTAGAATTACACAAATGACGTCACATACTTAATGTAAAGTTACATGTTTAACGTAAAGTTACGTGATTGTGTTTAGGCAAGGAAAGTCAAGTATGTTAAATTTAGGAAAAAAACATGGTGATAACGTACCATAAATGAAATGACCACTTCAGAATGAAAATACAGACAGTACCTACTCACCCTCATGCCGACAAAAAG
Source organism: Epinephelus lanceolatus (assembly GCF_041903045.1). Classification (NCBI taxonomy): domain Eukaryota; kingdom Metazoa; phylum Chordata; class Actinopteri; order Perciformes; family Serranidae; genus Epinephelus; species Epinephelus lanceolatus. The sequence goes on along the minus strand of NC_135744.1, from coordinate 37,636,194 downwards.
TCCAGTGTAGTTTTTTAATCCACAAAACTCATTCGGGTCATTGGAGGATAACAGCTAGCTGGATTTTTCCATACACTTGAAGTGCATGGAACCCACGTCCAAAATCGTTTTGAATATGTAATAAAACTCCGTTAATTTTTTAATTTAATTTAATTTTACATACTTTATTAATCCCCGAGGGGAAATTCAATTTTTTCACTCTGTTTGTCAATTACACACAGGTCCGAACACACACATGCACAAACAGGACCTATACATGCACTAAGTGGAGAGATGTCAGAGTGGGCTGCCCATGACAGGTGCTCAGAGTGGTTGGGGGGTTCGGTGCCTTGCTCAGGGGCACCTCAGCAGTGCCCAGGAGGTGAACTGGCACCTCTCCAGCTACCAGTCCAACGCTCCATATTTTGGTCCGGACGGGGACTTGAACAGGCGACCCTCCGGTTCCCAACCCAAGTCCCTATGGACTGAGCTACTGCATTTCAAAAACATCAGGACAGCTCGTCCATCGTAATCCAAGTGCCCTGAAGCCACGGCATGCAAAATTGACTTGAAAAGACATAATTTACTCCACCTTTATAGCATAATTTCTCGCCGTGGTCAGTTAGCCTGCAACTTGCGAGACTCGAGAATAAGAATGTCTCTGAACGTTCTCGAGTCTCGCGCGAGTTGCCATGTAAATGCAGCACTCCTGCAGGGCAGGCTAACTGACCACGGTTGGACGAGCCGTACTGACGTTTTTGAAATGCATTAGCATAGTTTTATTACATTTTCAAAATGATTTTGGACGTGGGTTCCATGCACTTCAAGTGTATGGAAAAATCCGGCTGTTATCGTCCGATACCCCGAACGAGTTTTGTGGATTAAAAAACTACACTGGACTTCTTGTTGGCATGAGGGTCAGTAAGTACTAAGTACACTAAAGTGGTCATTTCCTTTAAAATAACTCAAAGTTCACTTGGTTGTACACAGTTCAGAACACTTATCTCCTGTGTCATAGTCCTGTGTTTGTTTGACCCAACCACCACACCTGACTTCTGATGTGAAATTTTGCTCTTTCAACTATATCCTTCTTTACTAACTTCAGGGCACGTGATCACAGCCTTCCCAATTACGTGGGTTGTACACAAGTTTCTGGCTCATGATTACATGGGTTTTGTAAGAATTGTAATGCATTACTTTTTGTTGGTATATATATAAACAGTGCATGAGAACAGCCTGTGCAAAGCTGAGGTGAACTGCTCAGTTTGGTGGTCGTTTATCACTATTGAGTTCAGCGGACTAGAAATATCGTCCATTGCAAAGTTGTATCTAATTTTCGTCCTTTTTACTGGAATAGTGAATGTTTCCATTGCATACAAACCTTATGGGGCCTTAATGATTGTTCCAGGTGTTACCAGGGAAACAAAATTGTAATAAACTGTACATTTTTATTGCAAAAAGCATAAAAATGGTTGAGAAAAAGCTTTCAATGACGAGTAACCATGGTATAAGCAGGATATCACTTCATAGGCCGTTAATGGACACCTTGTTGAGCATTATCCCCCACTTATTGATGATTGCAGCTTTCATAATTTTATGAAAGAAAAAAAAATAAATTGGATTATGACAACAACATGAATTGGCTGTTTTTATGTGTTTATTTTATAGGTAAAAAATCAACTTAAAGATTAGTGTAACTTTTTGTAATTCAGTAAAAATGTGGGTTTGCAGGATGAGTCAGAGCTCAGATTTGTTATATTATATTGAATGTATAGCACCTTGTAGATTCAGTTTCTGGCAGACAGCTGAGCGTTCTTGTCAAAGCTCTCCTTTGCTTGAACACAAAAGCACAAAATTAAGCACGTAGGTGATAATTTAGCAGCTTTGGTTCCTGTGGTGAGACAAGTATTATCTTAAGTGTTTTATAAACCATCTGGTTTCCCATGAAGAAAAGTTTTCCATTTAGTGCCTCTTTCTCAGCTATGTGAAGAAAGTATTTTGAGTGTGGTATTACTGTGGCGGTGACATTTTAAGTGTCTGTAGAATGTGTAACATCAACATCTTTTATGCTTGAATTCATAAAAGATGATGAAATGGCCAATATCATTATATTCAATTATTAATATTGCATTATGTTGGTGTGCAGTGGTGAGCGAGTGCATGAATTCGGAGCTATCTCATCTGTGTTTCGGAGCTTATTTTATGCACTACCACCTGTTTTAGGACAGAGGGCATAGAACAACACCCTAAAAATGTTATTCGACATCACACTGACATCAAAGGGGAAGGGAAGAGCACTAAAAGACACAACAGAAAGTCTAGTCACCCGCTTGCCGCTTCACACTCTCAGGTGCACAGCACGTGCTACCTTACAACCTGAAACCATCAAGGTCATCGTGAGCAGCTTTAAGCAGGCAATCCAGTTTTATCAGGATTGCAGCAAACAGGTTTTCATTCCCAACCATAATTCAGTAGCTAAAAAGCTGCAGCCCTGTGCTCTGTAATTCACTTTCTATTTATGACATTGAGTCTGCTGCCCGTAAGGTATGTTATATCAACTTGCTTGACAGAAATAACTCGAGTTTATCAAACAGAAGTGACTTGTTCATGTCCCAACTTGCACATAAAAGACTATAGGCGGTTACAGTAGGTGATGTCTGTCTCTATTTTTCTCTCTGTATCTCTCTCTGTCTCTGTCTCACTCTTATTTGATCGAAATACCCACTTTCGGAATCAGGAGTGCAGACAGAGAGATTCCCAGGTTTTCGCAGGTACAGCTGGACCCCTGGGGGAATCAGCCCAGCTATGCCTTTAGACTGGCTGAATGCATCGCTCAGCTACTTCTCCTTTTCTCTCAGCTGGATATCTATGGCTCATTCACCTTGTTGAGAGCGTAGGGGCACAGAGGGAGAAAGATGGTGGGAGAGCAAGAAGGGAAGATACTTTGTCAGCCAGTCAACCTGTGTGAGGTACACAAAGAGCTGAAGAAATGGACGGTCGAAAAATGCAGCCGGCACAAAAAAGCAGAAGGGCACGCAAAGAGAGGACAGAGCCAATAAAAGGGAAGAATTAATCTGAGAGATGAACTTGCTCTATTAATAGGACAGGTGACCACGCTGGTCACTGCCAATCAGCCTGTAAATCCTTGTCTTTACTATTCAATCTGAGGTGTGCCGTCTCCACCCGCCTCCTCCGCCGCAGACAGATGGTCAACAAAACCAATTAACCTTTCTTCTGCTCTCAGCGTCTTCCCTGCACCACCGTTCACTTCTCCATTCAGGCCTGCCCCTGGGGGGAGAGGCTGGCACAACCTCAGCATTTCATCGAGAAAAGACCGCCACCCAACTGGAGGGTGAGCATGAATCACAGGGAAAGTGAGTCAAGTTATACTGTGTCCTCTAGAGTTATTGGCACCCTTGAAAAAGATGAAGCCAAACAGCCATAAACAAGAGCCAAAACACCAAATGAGCAACACTTTTTATAGTGTTGAGTGTAAGAACAGCAAGTCCAAAATCAGATTAAAGACTGTCTACACTGCCCTGCAGGGCTATTCTAAAAAGACAAGCGATGGATAGATTTGTAGTACAGTGGGAAAACAAGGCCCTAAAACTTAAATAGCCATGACAGTTATAAAACACAAGCGCTGTAATATTGTATCCTAATAGGAATGATTTCATACAGAATGCAGGAAAGCTATAAAATAGTAAAGAGGTCTACAGTAACAGAATATCTGGCAGGCTTGTTGTGGATTAGGCAAATAGACCATGAAGGATAAACAAGACAAAAAATGAGCAAGCAATTTTCTCCGCCTGAGAATATTTGTTTATGCAATTGCACACACAAAAAAGGTTTCTCTAAAGTGATACATTTTAATTTCAGAAAGATGTGTGATATAATTATTTGCATAGCTGCACCCTTAATTTAATTCCCCCTATTTATTTTTGGCCTAATTTCACTTGCATCCAACATGACAGCTCATAATTTGAGTCTCGGTGGAGATTGAGACTCCTCATGATGATTACAGTCATGTCATTATCATCTAGTGCTGTGATTTACAGTTCATTTTGACTTAGAAGCTCTGTGCACACGCCTTCAGTAACATTTTGAGGCCTGTTAAAATAAAACTTGACACCAGTGACTTATGGAAATAGAAGACACACGGATGGTTGGGATTTTTCTTTTGAAGTGGAGTTGAATGGGGTTCTTATCTATAGTCAGTGCATTAGATGCATTAGATGACAGTCGGCAAGCCCCCGGTGTGGAGAGTTGGCGGGGGTGCCAACATGAAAGCTCAGCAAAATGTTTTTTAGCCACCTAAATACAGTCCCACCTAAACAAATCTGTAACAATTTAAAGGTACTCTATATTGAGAGTATTTTTATCACTTTATCTTTCTGTCAGACAACCTGTTCCAATGATGAAGCCGTCACAAGCTTCAGTTATCCATCTGTGCTTTTGTCAAAGCCACAAGACTTAATTTACATTAACAGTAATTTTGGCTCGCTGAACATGGTAGCTGCTGGTCTAATGCTGCCTCGATCAATTTATGCTATCATGTGAATTTGGTGAATTCAAACTAATGACTTTAAATGTCACACAATAACACAATAACACAAACTAACTAACTGGTTTAGGCAGCACTAGACCAGCAGCTCCTGTGTTCAGTGATGTTAAATCATTGTTTTTCTTGCAGGTGTCTACCTTTGAAGAGAGCAATATAACGGCTTCATTTAGGAAATCGCTGTCTGACGGGAAAGTAAAACAGTGGGTGCGGTTACATGATGGCTTCTCATTCGGAATTAAATAAATCTGAATGAAATCATTCGGAAATAAAGTTTTTCCAGGTAGTTTACATGGGAAATATTCATTCTGAATGAGGGTTTTATCAGTTTAATCACCTTTTAATCGCCTGTATTCAGGTCCACGCAAGGCTTGGGGCAGGGAAGGTTTCTGATTGGATAGGGGGCGGGGCGGATATTACGTGTTTACCGGAAGAAAACACTGTAGTCCTCGCTCCGGATAACAAGATGCTTGACGATGCCCTTCTTAGTACCTTTTTCGGGCTTGTTTTGCTTATATTCTTGAAGCAGCAGTACGACAGCAACCTTGTTCTGCTAATGCTTCGTCTGGTGAGGAGGAGAAGGGAGAAGAAGGTCGAAGAAGGGAGAGAGTAGACCGTGCTTTGGCGAATGGAAACCGGTGAGTGCAACGAGTCTGACTGCTCTATCTCAGCCCGTTGCTATGAGCGCTATATACGTCATCGCGCCAGAAGGGCAAGGAAACGAGCATGCGCAGTGTTACGTCCCCCGGCCGCCTGTGTATTTATTATGTGTATGTGTTTGTGTTTATGTCTATGTAGGCTATGGATTTGATCATCATGTTTAGTGGAGAGTCAGACCTCTCTTTCTGTCCGGAGATCATGTGTGTTGTGTTAACAGGTGTGCAGGTGAGTCACTGGACGATCGTGATGTTGCTCCGGCTGGATTGGCTGAGCAAGGGGCTCGGCCTTCAGTGTCAACGGTCGCCTACTGGATAACAAGTGTGACGTCACCGCTGCCGGATTGGTGGAGCAAGGGGCTCGGCCTTCATAACGCCAGCCACATGGAAGCCACGGACCCACTCTCGTACCTGGCAGCAGCGCATTGTATCGTTCTCTGGTTTTGTAATTGATAAGTACTTTGTTGTGTGATCCACGTGTGATTATTTAGCTTGCTTGCTAAATAATTAATTCTTTTGTTAAGACCAGCGCCTTAGGGCCAACTGAGTTGTTTGTGTATATTGTAAATAGTCATTGTCACTTATTATTGTTTGCACGGAGCGTAGGGGTGAGCTGCTATATTTGTGATACCTGTTTTCTCCTGTTTTTCGTTAGCCTAGGGAGTTAGGCCTAGTATTGTATTTTTGTTTCTTTTGTTTTTGTTAGGAATCAGTTATTTCGCCGGTCGGTAGACAGGTTGCTTTTTGTTTGTTGTTTTGGCCTGGGCTCACCCTGACGTCTTTTGCTCCATTTTGTGTGCGATATTGTACAGTGTGTTTTTGGAGTGTGTAGCAATAAATTGCTCACCTGTACATTTACTCCCGTGTTCCTGTGTGTCCTTATGTTACGCACCCACACCCCTAGACCGGGGAGTAACACGCAGAAAGACCGTAATTAACTTAAAGAGGAATGAGTGTATACAAGTGCGAGAAATTCTTTCATTCGGAATTAGAAATGGAATATTCCAGCCCCTTACGTCGGATTGAATTTTCAATCGCATTGGCCATTTTCATTCCGAATTAGGTGTTTACAAGATCACTTTTAATAGGAATGAACTTTCATTCCGAATAAAAGGGCATTAAACTGTCCATGTAAACCCACTCAGTGAAAATATTCTAAAGAAAGCATACACTTGAATTGGTATTTATTTTTTAGGTGGCTAAATTACGTTTTGTTCCTGACCCCAACTAGAGCAGTACATTACTTCGCTTCCCTGTCGGACTCCAGCCTGCTTCTCTAAACTGTGGGTGTGCAGATAGACATCTATTGTAGATAATACTGACTACAGATAAGTATCGCATACAACCCTACTTTAAGAGATCTGAACTATCCCTTTAAGTTGTTGATGTTACTTCTTTGGTGGAGGGTTCTCAACATTGTACAGTTAAAATCATGATACCTTATAAATACAGAGAGACTGTTTTTATTGTTGCATTTATTGTAAGTAACAACAGATCAAAGACACAAACAAGCTCAAAATTGAAGGATTTAGAGGTGAATTTGGATGTTAAAAAGAAGAAGCCAGGGCGCATACCATATATACATAAACTGGGGATACACCATCTTTTGTTTCTTTCTTGTCTGTATTTCTAGAGCAGTAGTTTCCGAAAGAAAACTCTAATATTCAGTCTCTATAGCCTGGGGTGTCTGATGGGGTAAGTCACACAGCTGCAACTTTTCTCAGCAACATTCTCTGAAAATAATTTAGGGGTCATTGTAAATCATTGATCTGACTCTGGCCTTTGTGGTTGGCTTGAAAGTACTGTTGCATTTTGAACCACACTAGAGGCCTCTGTCTGTCTGTCTGTCTGGCTGTCTGTGCCACAACTTAGATCTTGACTAAAATATCTCAGTAACTATTCAGTGGATTTCCAATAAATTTGGTGCAGACATTCATGGTGCCCAGCAGGTGAGTGCTTGTCATTTTTATTCTAGCACCATCAGGTCAAACTTTTAACTTCTGGTTAAATAGCTCAACATCACCAACAGGTTCATATTTGTGTTTTTGCGTCAAATTTCTCTACAACAATTAGATGAGAAATCTGTTTCAGACATTCATTTCCCCCTTTAGAAAGAATTGTAATTACTTCGGTTACTTTTTATTAAGCAAAATTAAAATGTTGAACACAGTAAACATGATTCTTGGTAATCAGCAAGTCACAGCTCTCATTGTGAGCATGTTAGCATTTAGCTCAAAGCACTTACGGACAGCCTCACAGAGCTACCAGCATTGTTGTAAACTCTTAGTCTTGTCTTCCTACAGCTAAGCAGAGCTATTTCATTCACTTTCCTGGGTCAAAGCATTGTCCAAAATAGACAAATTTCTCAAAGAATGTTTTATTTTGTTTAAATTTAGGTCTTATTTTCTCATGTTAATATCTCTATGCCTCATGGTCTCTCTGTTTTAAAAGTCACCTGCTTTGAATATGGCATTTCCTTCTACCATGACCAGATAAATCTAAGTATATTTGTCTGCCTTGTGCAATAGTGGATGTACAATGATTTTTTCTTGGTTAATTGGTGCTGACACACTACAAGACAGACAATACAGTATTGGCACAACAAATGTAGGACAAAAAACAGGTGCAGAGAGGTGCAGTAATGTTGACATTTGAGAATTGAAAATTGTGTTGAAAATCCTTCCTAATGAAATGTCATGGCATGTTTGAGCCCCATGTGGTGTCAATGTGTGTGTGTGTGTGTGTGTGTTGCAGAGCACAGAGAGCTCTCTCTTTCTCTCTTTGTTCTTCTCTTCCTCTGTCTCTCTCTGCGCTGAGATGAAGGGACAGACATGAGTGATGGCGACTGGCACAGGTGGGTATTGTTTGTTGGCAGAAGAAGAAAGTTGAGAAAGGAGATGACAGCATCAGCTTAATGTGTTTTTCTCTCTAGGTCTCAGTCAGACACACACACACAGACACATACACGAACACACACTTTTTTAGACGGTCTCCAAATGTACACACTCACACCCACACCAATACTGTGACAATGACACCCACATCCCAACGTTTTTTGACACCAACAGGCGCACACACAAATTCACACACAGAGGTGCAGTGAAGAGAGTGTGAATGAGACTGAGATGAGAGGATACTAATAGCGTTTCACCTGTCAGCAGCTGATAAAGGGGCTCAATGGGTTACCAAATGTCAACGACAAAGGTAAGCCAGCAGTTTGACGGTGTGTAAACTGAAAAGACCTTAAGCAGAATGCCTGTGTTGTGTGTTTAATATGAGCTTGAGCCCAGTAAAAATGATTGACATGTTTCCACAGCAAAACCATCTCAATTTTCTCTTTTCCCGCTTTATTTCTGAGCTATTATTCACAACTAAGCTTCTGCGTTTGTTGCTGCTAAATGAAAAGACAACCTGCAGTTTCAAAGGAGATGACATTAAAAAGAGGTGTGGATCACACAGACATACACACACAGAAGGCATGTAACACCAATCATACACAGAGGCAGCTTCAAAGCCCTTTACATACAAGAAATAATTTGAAATTACAGTAATTAAAAAAACAATACAGGAAATTCAAAATTAAATTCAAAATTAAATTGCTTCTCATAAGAAATAATGAAACCAATTAAAAATAATATAATGATGACAACACTACATTCCCTACATAAATATTTAGAGAAATACAAAGGCAAATTTGCAGTACACCAACAAAAAAACTTTAACAGACACACTAATTGACACAAGAAAAACTGGGCTACACACAGATTGATATGTGACACAAATTAATCATGAAGAGTGATTAAAATTGTGTGTGGCTGTCAGAGATAACTTCCAGGCTAAAAAATATTGATTTTTCATCACCACAAAGATGAGATAAAACCTGACTGATACAGATTAAAAAGTTAGTTAGTCAAAGAAAATAAAACATGCTTAGGATGTTGACACTGACTTTCTGTTAGCAGGTCAAGACCCAGTGTTGCTTGATATTTTGATCTGAAGGCTTCTAGGGTGTGACCTGCCAAGAATACTGTTTGTCTGCCACCTATCAAGCAGTTTAGAAAATGTGTGAATAGAATATTGCATCAAACATTGTCAACACATTACAAATCAGCCCTGTAATTGGACCATTTGACCTTTCACTGCTGATGGTATTGACCTACAGAAGTGACAAATATCTGTCTTGTCTTGTAAAGTCGAACACAGCCATCTCATTTTCTCTCTCCCAAGACTGGTCAACAATATATCATAATATAGCATAGTTTAGTATATAATCAGAAAAGTGTATCATATGTAACATATAGCATTATGTTTATATAAATCCATACAATTTCTACTAATGAACATGCAAGTGACAGACAAAATAGTCAAAACTGTAAAATCACCTTTATGCCGATGATACTCTAATGTACTTCTCTAATAGTCTGCTCTATCACTGGTCTGATCTTTCTTAAAAACTTGAAAATGTTACGGGTGTAACGGTCCACAAAACCATCATATGCTTTAGCTAGGTATTTTCTACAATGTAGTATGGTCAAATATCTGCAATTGTAAACACTTCATAGGGTTAGGTTTTACTTTTGTCGGAATCTGCAGTGTGAGGCTGCCTGAATGCTGCAGGGAGAAGATCTTGCCTTCAAGTCAGTTTTTGTCTCGTTACGGTAATTGGTGCTGTATCCACAGGCATACGTGACTTCAACTGACAAGAGTTATTGTCTTGCTGTCTGTTGAGCCTAACTAATCTGGCTAATCGTGGTAAGGGCTCATTTATGCTCAATATACTTATGAAAACACAGATGTAATCTTCTGTCCATACTCTGAGTTCATTTTGTATGAATTTGTGCACGTTTTCTAATAGCTTTTCAATCTGGGCAAAACAGACCAGTACTTAAAGAGATTGTTGGGGCACTTTAGCAAAGATCAAGCAAGATACAGCCGTAGGACATGAGGAAGACGTTTTACCAAAATAGTGAAATGAAACAAATTGGAAATAAATTGAAAAGAATTTTCCGTCTACATGTCAAAATGTATTTAATGGCCTCAAAGACCTCCACAGTCCACAGCGCTTCCTCTGTTAAAAGCAGGGGTTGGCAACCTTAACCATTAAAAGAGCCATTATTGGCCAAAAAAGAAAAAAAAAATCTGTCTGGAGCTGCAAAACATATTTGAATTCAGGTAACAGCCTATTAAATCTAGAATAGCCCATCAACATTAAGAATAGGTCTTAATGAGCATTCATTAATATGATTTACTACAAGGTGGCTACTCTGCTGTGGGCTATTTATAATTATTCAGTACTTTAACTTTGCAATGCTGGTGGTGAAAACAAATGAGTCTGTCCACATGCTATTAAATCCTCTATTTTCCTTTAAGACATTTTCTTTTTTGGCTTCCATAGCTAGCCTTGCTAGAGAGACTCCAGGCTAGCCACCACTACTAAAGTTCTGCAAAATTTAGAGGAAAAGGCAGCAGATAATACACATATGTCCCACATTTTAGTAATGAATTGTTAAAACATTTTTTTAAATGGGGGCAGCAGTAGCTCAGTCCATAGGGACTTGGGTTGGGAACCGGAGGGTCGCCTGCTCAAGTCCCCGTCCGGACCAAATATGGAGCGTCATCGCAAATTGACATTTTGTTTCCTCCAACAACAAACACACATGGTTAGGTTTTTTTTTATTTAGGCTTTGGCTTTAGAATCTTACAGGACTGCCCTCTCGGGTGAAAGGTTTGTTGGACCCATCCAACACCCCTTCCGCCCGCCCCACTGGGACTTTCTCCACCTTAACTTTTGTCTTTGTCCCTCTGCGTTTCCTCCTCAGCGGGTGGCATTAAACTATAATGGCAACTGGCCGCATATCTTGCTGACGTTAAAGGATGCCTTTTTTTGTTGGTTTCTGACACTGCGAGTCACTGCCCAAGCGCCGGATTTCTATGACTTCAGAGTCAGACTGTGCTCAATAATCACTCCAGGTCTACAACAATGACAAGTGAAAATGTGAATGGTAAAAAATAACTGTTTTTCATTTCCATATACTTATATGTCAAAGCCACAGGGAGCCAATGGAAAGGGACTAAAGAGCTGCATGCACCTCCAGAGCCACAGGTTGCTTACCCCTAGTTAAAAGGTACATTATTATGATCTTGTCCGCCATCGCCATGTTTGTTGTTGTCAGAAACTTTTGACTATGCCCTCTAGTGCCCTCTATTGGATGTATCTATGCCAGCAAAAAGGACACATATAAGTATGTGGGCAGTGATGGTCACAATGTTTGTAATGAACTCATCTATTTCCATATGTAAAGGGTTAGGTATAAGGTGGCCTATAAGCTGACTAGCATGCTATAGCTGATAGACAACTGCCGCACTGCCAAAACCTTCTGGGTAAATCTCATGCTTTAGAATTAGGCCCAATCCCAATACCCCTCCTTGTCCACAACCCCTTAGTCCTTGGCCCTACCCCTAGCCCTTGTCTACTACAACAAGGGATAGAGGTTGAAATCTTTCCCTAGGAATTGGGACACCACTCACTACGTCACCGCGTCGGTTACATTCACGCATACGTAACTATTTTAAACAGGAAGCTGCGAGTCATTTACATTTCCAACCGGCATCTACAATGGAGTCTCATTCATCCTACCGATCGCGTTTGCCACATTCATCATGCTTCGTTTGATGAACGACAGACGACAGGGGACTTCTGCTAGCTAGCTAACCAGCTAACATTATGAGGCAGCATAGTTATACTAGCTGGTGTGTTATCGTAATGTGAAAATTCCGACAATTTTGCAGAACAGGACAGATGACAGATGCCAGATAGTGCGAGCTAGCTAGCTAACAAGCAACCTGACGACAGTAAAGTTAGCTATGTATGAGCTTTTTTCCCTGTCTCTTGCTCGGTGGTAGCCATGGCGACGTCTACCCCACGCTGGCAAGTCAGCATCTGAAATCCCTTGCTCCAAAGGGCTAGTTTCATACCCACTACCCCTCGTTATGCCCCCTACCCCTACACGCAAAAAGGAATTGGGACACCCCTACCCCTCACCCTTACTGTTCTACGCGTGTGATGGAAGACATAAATATACTATTTTGATGATTTGTCTGGCTCACAGGGTGTACCGTACAAACCAAAGACGACACAGTCCAAACCAAACTTCCTGTAGCAAACACTTCAGGACAAAACATGTAGTGGTACACCTCTCATCCATACTCATCAACACAGACATTGAGATAATTTGTGACAATGTGTTAATGCATTTCTGCAATGATATAGAATACTTGTGTTATTTCTTAATCTGTTTGTGTTGATGCACCCATATTCCAGTTTCAATATATACATGCAGTTACACATGTCTGGTTTGGGGAAACCGAATCAGTACTATTGTTGGTCTTCCATGAAGAGCTCTTTTTGTGTGAATATCACCAGCAGGCCACTACAAAAAAATGAACACGTTTCATCAAAGCTTTCCACGACAGATAACCTAATAAATAAACTAATAAAATCCCACTTAAGATGCTCTTCAAGTCTCAGTCATGTGCAGTGAGTTCTTTCATTCATGACATCTACAACTCTGTTTTACTTTATCATCTACAAAGTGTTATTGAAATTGATATTTGGACATAAACCCATTCAGACAGATTATTTGTGATGATGAGAAATTAATTTTGTGTGAAATGTTGCAATCTATGGTCCATTTCTCCCTCTCTGACAGATGAATGTTTATTTTGGTTTCTAGGAAGAGGTGTGAGTGCAGCCGTGAGAGGATTGATGCTATACAGGCATTGTCGATGCTTTTATGCCATGTTTGTGTTTGGCAAAATGAAATATTTCTTTATCGGTGATCAACAGCTGCTCCAACAACTATTTGGTGTCAGACCACAGGCACACACAAACACGCACAAAAACACATAGGCAGGCATGCCAGATGACTGAACACATCAACTCTGTCACACACTTGATGACAAACACAGTGCTCTCTGTATCACACACAGGTACACACACACACACACACACACACAGGTACACACAGACACACAAGCCCACCATTATCAGACACTGTGTCACAGTTGCTGTGCAGGGAGAGACAGAGAAATCATTTGATAGAGTTTCAGACAATGTGCAGTGTCTGCTTCTCCATTCTTTTTCCATTACGAGGCAATATGCTCGCTCAACCTTGGCAGCAGCCAACAGCTTTTCTTTGGCAGACCTGAATCTGTGAGCAGGACTGCCTAACTCCTCTCTCCTCTCTGGCTTCCTGGAATAGCTTGATTGATACAGCGTGTGTGTGTGTGTGTGTGTGTGTGTGTGTGTGTGTGTGTGAGAGAGAGAGAGAGAGAGAGAGAGAGAGAGAGAGGGGGAGCCTGTGTGAGTGCCTGTGTGTGCCTTCATACATGTGTGCATCAGTGGAAGTGAAACAGAAAGAACAAAAGTATTGTTTGGTATATCTGCCAGAGAGATTTTGTTTTCTGTCCTGAACGCTTGTTTGTCTGCTAGCTGGCAAGAAATCTCACAAACCAAATAACATGGTTTAGTCACATATTTCACTGACTTTTGGTAAAACGTTAAGCAATGTGCCAAATAACAAGTGATTGGTTTCTGGTGTGGACAGCACCAACAAGTGGCCATATGTCAAATTTGATATTTGATAACTTCTGAAACTCTGCATAGAAGCAAAATTCTTTCTTCTCTGAAATTTCTGTTTGTTCTTCCCGCACCTTTCAGTGTGGGCCAAGCCAGTTTCTGCCAAAACAGATTGATTTCTGCAGGTTGTGTACAAAATCCCCATCTGCACACCACATTGTGGGTTCCACGCCATTTCAGTTCAACACACAAAATAGAACATGCAGGAATCTGGATAGGCAAGTAAACTGTTGTATGTACTGCATACAAACAGCATGGTAAACAATAGAGATGAATTACCACATGTACTTCAAGTTAACCTGTGGAGTTTTTCACCTCTAGACTGTGGAGCAGTTTTCTATGAGTGGATCCTTGTTTTGTTTTTCTCAAATACATACACACCTATGTGCTCATGAGTGATGTGATACACATTTCTGCCAACAGACCGTTTAGGGCTGACGTCACAATTTTATTAGCTGGAGGCAAAACATGACGCTAGGCTACATAGGAGTCTTAAAATGGTGTCTTGTTGTGTTATTGGGAGCCAGAATATAAGACGTCATGGCTCAAAACTTACATTTCATCATCAGAAATGCTTGCATGTGTAGCGCACACTTCAGATCAGGTTAGGGGAAAAGTATTTACTGTTGTAGGGATGAATGAAGTTATGTCTATTAAGGGTTATCACGTCCACCTCATCAGAAATTGGGGAGGTATTAAGAGGAAAGTTGGATTTCTCTGCAGCCCTAACTTTTTTGTGCACTAGCTAACAACAGCAAAACAAACTGGAGGAAACTGAAGTGTCGTCCTCCTTTGTAAGATTGGCATAGTAATCAACCACAAAGCTTCCTTTGACATCATCCACCCACTGAGTGAGATCATACGGGTCAGCCAGTCTGGTCCTGTTGGTCATTGTTTACTTTTTCAAGTAACACTCGCTGTCCCGGAGAGTGAGTGACCTGACATGGTGCACTCATAAATTCAGTCTGGAGCTGCTAAGTTAATCACACGTTCACTCCACTTGGTGCTCTGCTGCTCCGTCTCCGCAGACGGACTGCCTATAGTGCACTCTGCCACTCTGGGTGTGCAGTGCTCTGGATAAATGAACGGTCCAGTTTGTGCCGGAGTGAGCTCCAGCACTCAGAATGAGTATTTCTGAATGCACCATTCGTATCATCTTCCTCCATTGTCAAAAACAATCCAACAGAACTTGCTAGCTAGTGCTAGCTAACGTCTGTGGAGACTTGTTTTGCCTCCAGCTGAGCCTCGCCCACCAAAAAAACATCATACTATTTACCAACAGTAAAAGGGTCTATGGTGTCACACCAGGGCTGGACTGGGACAAAAAATCGGCCCGGGCATTTTGAGCCTAGTCCGGCCCACCAGGTATTGATGGAAAGACAATGAAGCCTATGAATGAAAACAAACTTTCTTGTGACACTGCTTGTACACTGTCTTGTTGGTGTATACGTACTTGTCTAATAAATTTAAACCTACACCATCCTCCCAGTCACATTATTCTATACAGTACTTACTTAGAGGAACCCAAAAGGCCAAATTGGACAGTGAGGAACAGAGGTGAGACATGATCATTGATGAATATTAAAATGAATAAATGACAGATTTAGCAGTATTTTCATAGACTATGTACTCACCACATCAATAAACAGCACAGCAACACATAATACTTCCTCAAACATGGCAACCTTTAAAAAGTGAAGGGATATTTTAAATTGAATGGAAACATGCCCACAATAAAAACAAAATACAGGTAATTATTGTCCACAAGAGTTTGCTGTTACATGTCAGTAAAAAAACAATTAGATAAAAACACAACTTATAGAACTTATCTAGAATAAAGAGGATATTTATGTATAAAAGACAAATACATTTAAGTAGTTACTTTTAACTCCAAGCCACTTTTATGTTAATGAGCAGCATCACATCTCCTGGCAAATCCTAATTTGATTCAATCTAAATTATATTTATTATAAATTATTTTGCTCTGTTGAGCTTTAGCTGTTTCAGAGTAAAGAATTACTGCATAGTGCACTTATATCAATTAATAGACATTGAAATATTTTACTACCTAACTAATAAAGACTATACTTAACTAACTATATGAATAAAATAAAGTTACTGAAGCACTAAGATCACCATCACTAGTATAACATCACAGAAACAGCCCAGCAGTAGAGAAACCCCGTCATGCTGCTCAACAGCCAGCTAAATTGTTAAATGGCCTACTCATAACTATGTTGTGTTAAGAGTTAGCAAGCACAACGAAAATAAACTATCAACCAAACTTGATTCATATCTGACCCAGGTAGACTGCTGTTCATCACTTCTTACCTGAAGTTCAAATTCCCCTCCAGTCGCACCGACTGTGCCGTCGTCATATAATGCGGCTGCCGCGGGTCTCCTCCTCCTGCCTCCCCTTCACCTCATTACCTGCTGCGGCTGCTTTGGATGCCAGTGCGGGTGCGGTCACTGATGCTGCCGCTGAAGAAGCTCCGCCATAGCCAGCAAACATCTGTTATTTTAACACATTTGGCAGCATCTTCCTAAAGGGCTTGTCTCTTTTTCTCTCTTATTTTTTCCCCACCTCCTTTGAGTTTCTTCTCAATTTTGTCAATCTCCTCTCTCTCTATATGATTGATTGATTGGCAGCCGAGGCCCAAGTGGGAGGGGGCATCGGCCCTAGGCTGTAATTGGTCCAGCCCAGAATCAATCATGACTAAAGGGCCGATCTACCAGTTTTGTGTACCAATAGGTATCATGACATGACTAAAAAAAAAATTTAAAAAAAAAAGAAAAAAGGCCCGGCCCAAAATTACCATCGGCCCACCAGGCAAATGCCCGGTATGCCCGATGGCCAGTCCAGCACTGTGTCACACTACTCTGCTGACTTATAGGTGACAGTTATATCCCAATATATGCAACGGTGTAGCTGCAAAGGTGGGAAAGAAGAAGAGTGCTTGCTAGTAAACATGGCAGTAAACAATGCAGGATTCAATTTTTTAAGAAAAATCAGGTTTATGAGCCTATTATAAGGAGGGGAATGCCGTCATCATGTTTTTAGACCTTAAGTGTACACACCATGCATTTTGGTGAGTAAAACTTAATGTAACAATGCAACAAAACTCAACAGGACACCTTTATGGCTTGTCATTGCTGAATCCAAATCAAAAGGTACCGTACTGTTTACAACCTACAATCCTGTGTCACTGTGGGAATTTTTGTTTTTTTTTCCCCAAATTTGGTACATAACGTATTTAAATTATTGTAGACATTCCCTATTGTACATAAACTACCATAACTTTTGAACACACTGTGCAAGTTCAGCTTAATTCAGATGACACATGCACTTATCCACACCAAGTGTCCCCCCACAGAATGTCATACTATTCTCCCTATAGGAGGCACTACAGCAACAATTGAATTAAATTACCTCAACCATAGTCATACATCTAACATACTCAGAAATTGTATGATTCATCCTTGTTCAAAGACCTATATAATAGTCATATACAGAATTGACATATCCTATTATTCATCTAACACATTTAGAGTGCAGCCTTGGTGGATGTATATAAGTTCAGACTGCTTCCTAGTTTAAGTGTCTTTGCTTGTGTATATCTTTGTGTGCTTCTCTAAGAGACAAATATGTACCTGTGTGTGAAAAAGGAGGCAAGAGATGTGTCTGTTTGTGCTTTTGTGAGTACTTCTGCCTCTGTGTGAACTTGTATGTCTGTCTATATATATATATATATATATATATATAAAATGTGTGTCAGAGAAAAGAATAAGCATCTGTCTTTGTTCATCTCGACTGTGTACCTGTCTAAAGTTGTTGTGTGTATTTGAGTCCTTATGAACATTTGTGTGCATCTAAGTGTGTGGAGAAAAAAAAGGGAAGTGATATGGAGAGAGATGGAAACACTCAATACATGCTCCCCTTTTATCAGTGGAACATGGAAACATGCATTACTGCGCTATCTCAACATTTCTACCATTAAATCCCTGTGGGCAGAAGAAGAGATGGATCCAGAGTAGAGTGGAGAGTGCAAACCAATATATCCAACCTGAGCGGTGTGAAGGAAAATCTATAGTTCCAGTATGGACAAATCCAACTAGCCAGAAATTTTACCTGAAATCTGTCCCCTCTGGCAGCAGGTGAAGCGTCATGTCTAAACGGCTCTGGGTTGCTTTCAGAGTGAAGGTGCTGCCTCTCAATCACAATGTGCATTTGCCTTTTCCAAAAAAAGACACCTGTCAAACTGTCAGGATATATTGACATGTTAAACTTTTTTTACTCTTCAAATTGAAATCATAATCTGTGTTTTAAATTGAAGCGAAGTTTGTGTTTTTAATAGTCTTCTTTGATGGACATCTGTCTTTAGTAAGCCTCTTTTCGTTTGATTTAATTTGATTTATTTTGAACATAAACATAAAAAAAAATGGATATATTGTAGCAAAAAAAATAAAAAATAAAAAACCGAAACAAATACAGAGAAATCATCAGGACAGTATGGGAAAAAGGTTGATAAACCTTGTTTCACAGCACCCCGTCCTTTTTGATAAAAGACAGGATGATTTTATGAACAATTAATTAAAGGACAACGTCTGGCAGTCCATTGTCCAGCTTGGTGGCTGCGGTGAGAGTGGTAAGTGCTAAAGAAAGTTGATGCTGACACTTGTTAAATGTTAGCTTGCTAGCTCGCTGCTGCTGCTGCTGCTGCTGCTGCTGCTACTCCATCCATGTTCACCCACACCCGTTGATGCAGCATGGACTTGGAACACAACAACGCGAAATTCCACACTGCGTCCGTACCGCGCCTTTGTGTATGGTTTAAACGCGGAAAAGCACTGCACGAATATTCTGCAAATCCGTCCCGCATTTCCGCATCGCAGCAGAGAGAATGAACCTTTAGGCGGAGCAGTGAATGAAGACATTCCCACCACATTTAAGAGTACTGTTTGCAGTGGAAACACTAGGATCTATGTACCATGTCTGAAGGGTTACTTTTGGTTTCAAAGGTACCATACCAAAAGTGTTTGGTGGAAACGGCGCTTTACAGTCTAATGTCTGTAGTAAGGCTGGTCATTTGGGGGCAATTAACCACAGACACTTAAAATCATACATTAATGTGAAGTAAAAATTGGTTTTGTGTACTATCTGAACACAGCTTTAGAGTCTTTGTAACACTGACATGTTGTCAACAATTTGTGAGTAAAATGTCAGAGAGAAGGATGGTGAAAGCTGTCAAAATAAGATGCATGACTCTTCTTTAGGGTGAGGAAAAAATGTTTTGTTTTATCTCTAATCCAAATATAGTGTTTAGAAAGTAATAATTGATCTGTGTTGTGTGCATTGTGTTTCATGAAATTGTCAAACTATAAAGGGTAAAGGGTTGGAACTTCTCACATTTAAGTCTCGTCTGCCCTTCATTAAATACTTGGTTGTGACTTCCCACTTTACTGCCTGCATAATTTGCTATAAGCAGCTCTCTGTCAGAATGTGTTGTTTTTGTCTTCATCTTTTTCCATCTCTCCATCTGTCAGTCACAGATATTACATCAATGCCCTTCATTGCTCCTGTAATGCTCAGAACGACGCCAACATTAGACCTTTAAAAACTTAAGCAAAGTTTCTGGTCATTTTGCTGAATCAATAAGCTGACTGAACACTTTCTGGGGAGTTTAAAGTAAGTCCCATCATGCCAATAAATCCTCAGGAAAATGGAAAAACAAAACAAAAACATCAACAAAAAATACAATCAATCCATCCTGCCATTTAGAAAATGTCAAGTTCTCAGGCAAGATTAACAGGGCTTGCTTAAAGTAATACCGGACCACTGGAATTATTGTATTGTTCCACTGAAGATGAAATAACTTATCTACACACCTATAAAGACACAATCCACAGCAATGACGCCAGACAAATCTGAAGTTCTTTCACTGTCGTACTTCACTGGGTTATTTGAAAATCTAATAGTTGCTGTTTTTACTTACATTTTAGGATTCATCTGATTTTACTTTCTCCAGTTTCTGCTATGTCTGAACCACTGCAGGTGTAAACTATATGGAAACTCCATATCCTGAATGAAGTCTTGCTTTTGTTGTGGAACTGAATACTTAATATTAAAATCATTGCATGACATTAAAGGGAAAATGTATGAATATTCCCTTAACTATGTCATTTAATGAAAAATACAGTTGTTTATGACAACATAGAGAAATAAAACACTCTCTGATGAGTCAGTTCCTCACCCTGTAAATGGTTCCAGTCCTGGACGTGCTGGTGTTCCCATCTGGAACAAAGCCAGAGCCAGACACAGTTCCAGTAATGGCGGCGATGTGTTAATTGCTTTGGGAGGCTCCAGCGGCAGCCTTGATGTTCCTTTGGTTGAGTGCAACAAGCTTTTAGTTAACAGTTTTACATCAAACTGCTCTCTTTTAGCTTTTACACATGGTTCTCTGGGAAGATTTAATGGCGTTCACCTGCTCTGAGATCTCCTTCCATATGTTGTGTTTTAGCGAGGGCACATTTCCTGTGATTCTGCTGCAGAATATGAGACATCGTGTCTGGTTTGACCACAGAATACAAATTGGTTGTTTACCTATTAGCCTTAGTGTCTGTTTCCATTGTGTTTATTGTGTACATTTTTAGAGTACAGTTTACAGTTTTATTTTATTTAAGTTAAGTGGATAAATGTCCCTAGTTCAATATAATGACCTCTTGTCTGATATTTTCAGTGGATTTTTGCACTGATGTTTTGAGACATCTGATTGCATCACCTCATGACTGATGGCCTGCAGGTGTGCAAATACAGTCTGATAGCATTAAAGCATGTTACCACACTGAAGAAGGTCCGAGGCCAAAGCATTTGTGCTTTCTTTCTTCCACCTTTGACGATAAAAACTGCCAAATGAACTCTATATGAAGGCGTTGTTCAGACTTTTTCTTCTACCTTTGTGACAACTATGCATACCATACACTAGAGACTCTAAAAAGGCTTTTAAAACAAAAATGTCTGACACCCATTCACATCTACGGACAATGAGAGTTTTAATCACAGACTATGGGATTTTGCAAAGACTAAGGGGTCACTATTTGAAGAGTATGAGTTGGTTTTGAGATTATTTTTTCCATCCTGCTCCTGGTGAAAAATATTAAACACCAAACTCCCTATAAGAAATATGACATACTAATAATTCTTTACATGTCCACAAAAACACATAAGACTAGCACACAAGATAAAAGCTATCATATGTCGACAGCATTTTTGTCAATTTGGCACCAATATATTCCATAGAGATAAACTATATCTGTTTACAAACTTTACACTTTATACTTTCTCACCTCAAGATTTCACACTAAAATTAATCACTGACTTTTGTTCACTCCACAACTCCACCAGTTTAGAGCTTAGATTGGGCCCAAAAGAATCCAGCCCGACCCCACCCGAGCCCATGCATGTTCTGTCCAAGCCTGGCCCGTCCCTTTAACTGTAATTATGAGCCTGGTTTAAACCCGACATTTTTTTAAGGATATGAATGTGGACATTGAAGGCTGACTCTCGTCTTTCTTTCCATGGCAAGCCTTCATCATGTGCGTCTTAAGTGTCCAGGTCCCCGTCTTTTTGCTGTCATATACCAGCATTGTGCTGCACTTGGTACACTCGATGAAGCCGACACACGCGTTGTCACCGTCGACAACTCACCGTCGACAACTCGCCAGTGGCACCATCAAGGAAATATGCATTTTGTGTCAAATGGAATTAAAATTAGTGCTGTCAAGAGATTAAAAAAATGGAGAGATTAATTGATCTCATTAATTAATTAATCTCAAAATTGCAGAGAAAAGCCCTCAACTTGAGGTACTTTCATTTAAATTCATTACATTATTGTGGCAGATTATCAAGAGATTGATATATATTACAAAAAGTGGTTTTATAAAGTCATATTTATTGTTTTCAACAATAACACACTTGAACACAGATGCAGTACACCTAGCCATTACATTCTATTGTTTTTGAGATTAGTCAGAGTGCAGAGATTAGTCAGTTAAAGAGTGCTGCAACCTTCAGTCTCGACCACCAGCTTCATTGAAAGCATGTCAGCTTCATTGAAAGCATAGCTGCAGATTAACGCAACAATAGATGTAAAAACACACAGAAACAATACATCTGTAATTACTTCCCTAATTTTATTTTAACAGTTTTCTAAATTATTTTCCTCTTTTCCAATTTCTCATTTTATTTCATAGAAGTGATCAATGTAAGTGCACTTGTCCTTTAAACTTAATAAAAAATAAAAGCTAACAAAATAAAAGACACCTGGTACATTCGTTACAGCTGTATCAGTTTATAGAACAGTTTTGAACAGTTAGAACAAGAGGCTGCACTGCAACGTGCAAATCACTCCTTCTCGTGGCTGCCGGCACTTTCCCTGTCCTTGCAGCTGCAATTTGCACTGTCTTCTCAAACTACAACACCCATAATTCATGTAGGAACTGCTGCAGCCAATGTGCAGTCGGTGGGAGCTGCATGACAACTCAACCACCATGATCAGTTTTTAATGTTTTATCGGGCAATAACTACTCCAGACTCTGCTCTAGTGTAATTTCGGGACAATCAGGGCAGGATTCAGGATTCAGGACAACTGCTTGGAGTTGTCCTGAATCCTGAATCCTGAATCCTGAATCCTGAATCCTGCCCTGATTGTCCTGAAAATTACACGGAGGTTGCCGGGGAGGTCAGATACTTGCGTGCTAGGGCAGACAGCTTTTCATACAATGCTGATGCTGAAATTGTCAAAGAATTGACAAAGAAGCCCAATCGTACGCCTACAGATGGATTTTATAAAAGGCAACTCTGTGGCATACAGAAACAGTAAAGTTAGAGATTAAAAATTAGATTAACGCGATCAAAAACATAGCGCGTTAAATATGGCTGTAATTAATTATTCACAATTAACGTGATAATTTGACACCCCTAATTAAAATATCACTAAACTACTTTGAGTTTGAGCTACCACCTACGAGCTGAGTGTACAGGTGCAGTTAATCAGACTGATGTCAGCAGGCAACTGCATTGCCAAAGCTGGCAAAGCACACTACTTTGGAGTGAACAAATTGCCGCGGACCTGTGGATGAAACTCAATCGAAGACATGAATGACAGCACTTGCTAAATGGGAGGCAACTGACAACAGACCAGTCAACATAATGGAAGACTCGGGTCTAAGGGACATCCTCAGGTTGCCATGTTGGGACCAGTCGTGTGCCTTACCGTTGTATGGAACAAGAGTTTCATGCATACAGGACCTGTGTGGATCAGAAAAAGCAACTAAACTGCAAATGTGCAAAAGTACAAATGCTATTAGGTTGCCAGGGCGACAGCTTTGGTCCCTTTTTACTTCCTGTCAGCTACTACATCGACAAAGCTTTCAATAGGAAATAAAGAGACCTATTTACAATGTTTATGTCGTCAAATCAGAGTCTTTAAGTAGCTTTTAACCAGGACTTTATGTACTGTATATCCCAGCAAGGCTACTTTTAGTCACTGGCGAGGGGAGGTCTAGTTTGGTCAGTGACACTGCTCGTGTTGAGGATTCAGTGGTAAAGAATTCCCTCTAAAGACACAGCTAAAGTTCAAGCTCAATGAAACTCAGGACTGTGAAGCAGCTCTGAGGCTTCAGCTTCAGTTAGGTTTGTAACAGCAGGTAACATGTGAGCTCTGGTTGTGCAGCTTGGGTGATAATGATCGTGCTACCCCATCCCCCCACCACCACCCTTGACTCCAGCTGCCTGCCACACAGTTGTGGTGAGTTGAATGGTGAGGAGCTAAATTGGCCCCGTAGAGAGACAGAGAGGGGTGAGAGAGATTGGACGGACAGCTTCAGCCTTTTATTCTTTAGAGGTCACTTGAGACAAAAAAAAAAAGTTGTTAAAATGACCACCCAGTGTCAGTCACGTTGGCCCCTCCGAGCGCTGGGGCAACGGTGAGGGACTGAAATGGGGTGAAAAAAGAGGGAGAAGTGAAAAAAACGGCAGGAGTGTGTGTGTGTGTGTGTGTGTGTGTGTTTGAGCAAAGGGGAGGAGATGAGTAGAAATTGAGAGCACAAAAACTAGTCTCAAGTCTGAGTGTGTGTGAGCGGGAAAGTGAGAGATTGAGACAGCATGATAAAATTGGAGAATTAATGAGCAACTGAGGCAGAAAGCGTGCGTGAGGGAGAAACAGAGGGGGAGAGAGGTGGGAATGAGGGAAAGGAAAAGGTCAGTGTGTGGACTGTGTCCTCTGAAGAATTTATGAGGGGTCTTGAGACTCATCTGTAGCATCACACAGCCTCAGATGGCTGTGTAGGTTAAAGGAATACTGCGTCTGAAACAGGCTGAGTTAGCAAAAACATGGATTTTCCCTCCCTCTGCTCATCCTTAATGCATCGCATCTGCCCCATTTTTAATGCTTTACCAGAACAATATGTGCTCCAGTCGAACGAGGCAGCTGTAAGTGTGACACGTCTTTATGTCTTACTTTTTTAAAACAATTCAAAGCAAATAAAGTGAATAGTCCTGACATTCACCCCCAGTTGAATACAGGTCTGGGACAAAAAGCGGCAACAAAATTATAAAAAGTGTGCAAAATTGTCAGCTTGGAAATTTCAGCCTCTCCTTTTCCTAAACAACAATCCAACTGCATTGTGAGAGATATTCTTTTTACAGAAAATATGATACCGAATATTAAAAAATTAGTGCTATCTTAAAAGTTATCAATAATGGTAGTGAAAAAACTGGAAAAAACACACACACATGCTACTTGGAAACTGGGCTATTTTTGTTGTGAGGTATCCAACCTGCTGGTTGAGCACTGCACTGTGTGAAGAGTTTTAGGCGACACACTCAACTGCACTGCCTTGAGATCTCGATCATTTGGTGTAAGGTGGTCATAAAACTCAGTCAGTGCTGTCTCCATTAATCACTGAATTCTAATAGTTAATCGTGATTTATCACATTTTTAATTGCATGTTTAAAATTCTATTGTTTTGCATTTCAAAACAGTTTTGAAGTCCATATTAATTATTATTAGTGTTTCAAAAGTGTATAGGCCCAATCACTGTGACCCTGTGCTAACAACAGCAATAACTTCCAGGTAGACATCCGGCATTTGCGTTCAACTGTGGAGACACGCAAAATAGTCAAGTTTGTTTATTCTTGCTGTGATTTTCAGCCATAATAAAGATATTTATTTAAACATGGTGGTTCATTGTATCTGAGGTTTCTGCTATGCTTATTTTATGTACTGTGTTGCTTTGTTATCCTCTTTGATAAACTAGTCTACCTGCACGGAAGCTAAGCAATGACCTGCTCTGGACAGTGGTGCAGCAAAGCATATGTTAGCCATCTTAAAAATTCAACACCAGTTTAAGTCTACACTATATTTAAAATATTTCACAACTTTACCTTATAAACAATCAGATCAGGCAGTGGTAGGCCAGCATCCCCCGTGTTCTATCAGTGGAGTCTGGTAGTTATTAGATAATCGCTTCAGGGCTGTCTAGCGGCAAGGTAAAGCTGTGAAAATATTATAAATGTAGCATACACTTAAAATGATATCGTTTTTTTTTTTTTGGTGGACTTTTGTCAAGTGGTTTAACACTAACCAACTGCTCGGCGCAGTTTCACATTTGTGACGCAGGGGTTTTCATTGTGATTTGGTCAACAGGCCGAGTTTTGCACTGAACTCAATAAAACTCCAAACACACACATGCATATCAAACTGAACTTAAAAGGGAACACTGCCCAAAGTAAGAATTCCAATACAAATATAAAAATTGATCATTTTGGTGGATGGCTGCCAGAGCTTTTCCCACACAATATGCCCCCACGCAATAGGCCTACACACAAACAGCGCCTGCACGAAGGTCAGCTCTGCACTCAGGATTTCAGATAAATAGGCTATGATACAGTACTTGTTAAGGTTGCTTAGCAACCTAAGACGCAACTTACTGCTGCGCTCTTGAAAGCTGGCCCAAAAAAGGTACAAAAGTAGCGCCAAGAGCCCGACCTAGCGTGATCAAGGCAGTTAAAGACGCGCCGTGTGTGGCCCTTTAATGGTGATGCAATTGATTATTGCTGCTTTTAGCAACAGCTCTGCAATGTCTTACAGTCTGAAGAAAAAAACAATCTATATAGCCATTGATCCCTTAATACAATTGGGATTGTTGCATGTATTTCAAATATTTGACTTTTATGACTCAACATTTTTGAAATTCGTAAAAAAAAAATTATAATAAACGATGACATCACCAAACCGTCCACGTGACTTGTATTTTTTATTAAATTATAAATTATTTACCCTTTACATACAGTTACTATGTTGGTACAACAGTGCAATTTTTTTTTCCTTTAACAACAAATGCACGTGATTAGGTTTAGGAAAAAAGAACAGGGTTTTGGATCTTATGGGACACAAACACCGCTCTCCCGGGTGAAAGTTGATGTTTGTTGGACCCGCCCGCCTGTGCTGGACTTCTGCGCCTTAACTTTTGTTTCCCCCTGACGCCACCAGGCGCCGTTTAACTATGACAGAGACCGCTCACGTAGAAGATATGCCAAAGATAAAGGACAGCTTTTTCGTCAGTGTCTGACACTTAAAGTCACTGCCCAAACACTAGATTTCGAAGTCTTTGGAGTGAGACAGGGTTGTTTTATTTCTCGTACGTATCCAGTCTCTCTCTCAAACTGCCGACTAAATTTTGAACAATGCGTGAGGACCGGGTTGTGTGGCAGCTCATTACTGCGTGGCTTTTTTTCCTCAACTGCCTTTATTCAGTCATACTAAAAGGACACAAACACACGGAGGAATACAATAAATAACACATACAAAAAAGGTACATATACACTTAAAGTCGCAAAGAGGTTTTCAAGGCATTGTAAATGACCATAGTCCTGTTGGCTGTCTGATCTGTCAGGCTTTTTAGTGTTTCAAGGTACAGTTTCATGTCAGGCCTTAAGTGGTGAATACTGGGTTTCCTTTCAGACAATTTGTATTTATAGATTTAAAATAAAGACATGTCCTCTGTTCAGACAGTTTTACATGTCATTGCATGTGTGGGCAAAGGGACTGACATTAACGCGTCTACCTGGTGTCATATTTCCATCACTGAAATGTCTCATCGGAGCTCGAGCTTATAAATAACTGTGTCATTTACCTGAGCGTAAATGCCAATTGTAAATACAATAGCCAGGTGTTAACAGGTGTTAGTGGGTTTTCTGTCTAGTAAGGCTTTACTTAATTAGAACTGAAATGCAAGAGATTTATTTTTTTCTGGTTTGATCTGAAACACAGTTAACTTTTGATGTGACAGCTTTTTACAGTATGTTGTAACCTTTATTCCTCATTCCAAGTGTTCATCTTTCAGTGTCCCTAAAGTATCTCACTGGCTGTCAGTATGCCCCCTACAGATAAAAAAAATTCCATGGGAGTAACTTGAAGATATTCCTCTGCTCAGCTGTTTCTTGAAAAGTCATGTTCAGGCACATTTACAACAAATATCAAGCATCAATCACTGAGTCAAACAGCAAATCCACATGATGCTAATTAAACATCTGCTTCTGTCAGTCCTGATATGATAGAGAAGCTGTCACTCACTCAGTGTTAACATGCATGCACACACACCCACAGCCCTGCTGATGTACATACGCTAAACAGTACGTGTGTATCGCATGATAAGGTGCAGGCGCATCCATGCAGGATTACAACATCTGTTCATAATACCATTATGAGATTTAAGCATTGTTTGTGCGTGCCTGTGAGCAAGTGCAGCAGGATGACAGACACAAAGACAGATTGAGAAACTCTGAGAAAGGGATAAAGAGAAAAGAATAGAGAAAAATAAGAGGTGAAAATGGTTTGTGTACAGGGTGAAGGTGGATAATAACCCTGTTCTTATCTCTGCCCCGATGTGTCGTGAGCTACCAGCCTCGAAAAAGAACAGCCACACGAGGCAACAAGCTGCTCCAGTCTTCCTGTGATGGAGGGAAATTTACGACCACTGTCACCGGGATTGTGTTTCTACAGGTCACAGCACCCTGCGACCTTCACAATCTCCAGCCCATGGATTGTCAACACAAAGCTCCATCGGCCTGACACACACGCACGCACGCATGCACGTACATACACACGCACACTCGCACTCACATATGATCTCAGGCGCATACAGACAAACAACCTCACTCGCATGGTTCTTGCCTGTTTTAGTGATAGGGTGCTATCAGCCATCTGCAGCTCCTGCTATGGTTAAAAAAGCAGTTTGTTTAAAAATAAAGAAATAACAAAAAAGTATTGGCTGGAGCCTATCAGGAAGAAAGTAAGGAAACAGATAAACAGCATCATACAGTATGATACATCCAAAATACAACATGACATGATGCCAAAATAAACACAGTTCTCACAGCCCAATACTGACATTTGCATTAACTATATAATGCAGTGAATATAAAATGTAACTACAGTGTGAAATATATTATCACACTAATTTTCAGGTGATTCATTGGTGTGAAGAATAGATTTAAGCTGAATTTCATGTATTTAAAATCATATTTATGATCTTCATTTTTTCCATAAAAACCATTAATGTATGTACATTCCACCATTTACACACTTATATCTTCATGTAGTGGTTTTTATTGTTAATGGCGGACTTCGGTATGGATTGAAATTGCCTCCCTTATATGTCAGGTATGTCTGGCATAATATGTCAGTAAATGAAACAAAAAAACAAGCTTAGGTCCTCGACCAGAGGCCTGGGAGTTTGAGGGCTCTGCGCAGAATCTTAGCTGCTCCTAGTACTGGACTCTTCTGGACAGAGACCTCAGATACCTGGAATCAGCTGGAGCCACTCTCCCAGTACGGGTGCTCCGATCACCACTGGCACCACTGTTGCCTTTACTCCCCCACATCTTTTCTAGCTCCTCTTTCAGCCCTTGGTATTCTTCCAGTTTCTCGTGTTCCTTCTTCCGAATGTTGCTGTCGCTTGGGATCGCTACATCCATCACCACTGCCTTCTTCCGTTGCTGGTCCATCAACATGATGTCCGACTGGTTAGCCATCACCAGTTTGTCAGTCTGGATCAGGAAGTCCCACAGGATCTTACTGTAGCTTGGCCATTCTCAACCACCCTAGGAGGTGTCTTCCATTCTGACCTTCAGACTTCCAGCTCATACTCAGCACAGATGTTCCTGTACACTATGCCAGCCACTTGGTTATAAGTTCCTTCCTGCATCTTACACCCTGCTATTATGTGCTATTATGTAAACAGATGCAGAAAATTTATGTTACAGTTACTAATCTGGTTTATCAGCGGTATTAACTCTTGACGACCAACGTATTTAAAGTTATAGTGTAAGTTAGTAGTTGACTGTGTGACAGTGTGCTTTACTTTGCTAACATCTGATACTGGGTGTTTGTCTTCTTCAGAAATGATGTTCTGCTGCACAGGGAGTAAAGTGTATCACATTTCCTTGAACAGTTTATTATATACAAGTGGGTTATCTGGAATAAATGGATATTTTAATCAACAAGAGAGATCTGGGAAGTGCAGTGCAATTTAAGACCTTTAAATATAATAAACAGCAGTACTGGCAAAAATGAATGACAAACTCTTTTCACATTATCTTGTTTGGGAGTTGCTAAATGCATCAAAGAAAAGCACTCTCAAGCATTCATTAGCAATGTTTCCTTGCTTGTTGCTTAACTATGTTCAAAGAAGTTTGAAGGGGTTGCTCCTGCTGTCAATTATCTGAACTCTTGTAGAAATTTCAGGGGAAATTTCCCACGTGGAGCAGGACCTGGACAAGCTGGGGGGCCACTGGTTAGCTGCAGGTTCACACACTAAAAGGCTGAGAGGGGAAAAAACTAAAATCATGAACAACAAATGTGCCCAGAAGATTTATGGCACACTTCTTGTGGTTAGAAGTTAAGATTTAAACTTTTAGGGTGAGACTTGAGAGCACTTTAAACACCCAAACACAGTACAGTTACACAAACTCAAACATCGATGATCAACAATTCTAACAATTCTAAACATCTCCCTAAAACCAGTTCTTACTCTAAACAGCCCTTTTAACAAATGAGGACTTGCTGAAAATGTCCTCACTTTTCAAAGCTGTCTTCAGTCTCAAGGCTCACAACTAAAATCAGTTTTAGATAGGAGACAGAAGTACAGGAACACACACACTATACAGATGTGAGTATATATGACGATTCTTTGGACGCTCAGCCTAATGGTAACAATAAGTGCATGCCAATAAAACAGTACAATGTAATATGAAGCTCAGAGGAATACTTCACCCACTAAATGACCATTTGTATATCACTCACCCTGTGTTACGTTGAATTCATGAAGAAAACGTCATCGCTCTGTTCTATTTTTCTTGCATGCCTCTAGTGAATGAAGAATTCAGAAATGGAGAATATTCATGATGAACTGAAATCATTGGCGACTGCCTTCAACAACAGCAAATCTATATCAAA
This sequence comes from Epinephelus lanceolatus, assembly GCF_041903045.1. Classification (NCBI taxonomy): domain Eukaryota; kingdom Metazoa; phylum Chordata; class Actinopteri; order Perciformes; family Serranidae; genus Epinephelus; species Epinephelus lanceolatus. The sequence goes on along the minus strand of NC_135744.1, from coordinate 37,605,843 downwards.
ACATCTCATTTATCCAGTTGATGCTCAGTACTTCTCAAACAGACAGCCCTTTCCAATGGGGTACTGAAAGGCAAGCCAAAGTAATACTCTTTTTAAATCTAGACTCTCCTGACCAGCACATTAATTTTAACTCGTGGAACACGGAAGCTGCTGGTCTACCACTGCTTCAATCAGAAGTTTGTTTGTATAATTTAGTGACTTTGGTATTTTAAAGGCCTTTGAACACTGAGTCAGTGTTTTTCATCCGAAACTGTCGCACATCTACAAATGAATACGCTGTGTCAAGCATGTTTGCACACTGAGCTCGAAACTTTTGTCTGTCATTAAAATTTTCAGAACAGGTTTGATTTTCTGCGTTTTTGTCACATCCATCAGTCTTTAGAGAGCTGTTAGACCAAGACACAGTTGTGACAAGACAGAGGAATGGGGTGCACAGAATCATTTCACAACTCTTGAAAGCTCACTGTGTAACGTTTTTTTTTTTGGATGACAGATTAAAAAAAACAGTCCGAAAAAAAACGGACTCAGTGTGCAGAGGCCTTTAGTTCTGACTCATCAAAGTCACTCAATAACATAAACTATTAAGTGAGGCAGTGGTAGACTGGCAGCTCCCATATTCAGCATGGTGCAATTACTGTTTTGTCAATGGAGTGTGTTTCAAAAGTACTCAGCATACAGCTGTATAAATGAGACTTGAGCCCTTTTTAAACAGGAATTGTGCAAATTTGCAGGAAAGCCCAATCAGTCTTTTTTCAGCATTGGCAGTATAAAAGCAGAATCAGGGAGTGCAGCAAAATGCCGCCTACCTACTTTTGTTTATACAGAATGCGCCTTTTTCGGGGCAATGGGGGGCGTGAGCAAGTAACAAAACGTGGAGCTCAGCATGTGACGTAAACAGTGACGTGGGAGGGAAGCCGCGGCTGGTCAGTCCTTTCGTAAGTCGGCCCATTCTTCACCGTCCCCGTCATCTGACGGTTAATGGCCTCTTCATTTGCGAGGGCATCTTTACTGTAGTGTCTGTCAGGTTTGTGTTTCCCTCTTGCTACTAGCTGCTCGCTAATTCCTGCTATCAGCTGTTTCCTGTCTATCCACCGCCAGTGGCTCACACGTACGGCGTCATCAACAGCTCCTCCCACAGTTCTTCAACAGCCCCTCCCCCTCAATATGTCTACCCTACGAGACGGAAAACTGGGCACCTAGGATCAACTCGCCAATCCAGCTCTGTGTGTCTGAACGCTTGCAGTTTGCCGGCAAAACGGCCCAACATTCGCGGAAGATCTGGCAATGTAAAAGGGGCTACTGATTATTCTGCACAAGCTGTATGAGAGTTTGTAAACAGATGTTTACAAAATAGTTAAATAGTCTCCAATGACTTCAAATCACCAAGTATTTTCTTCATTTTGGATTCTTTGCTTATCAGAGGCATGCAAGAAAAACAGAACAGTGAAGTTTTCTTCACCCTCCAGGGTAACATGGGGTAAGTAACTGACATACAGATCTTACTGGGGGCTGAAGTATTCCTTTCAAATGAAAAACTGACTGGAGGTGAGTCTAGAGTGCCGCTTTGGATTCAGAAGTCTTTTTGTGATATTTCACTTGATTCCTCACTTGAAGAATAAATGTCACCAGCAATGGCTCACCAGGACCGGCTTGTCGAGGGTCCAGATATTTTTAAACCTTAGCAACAGCTTTCTCCTCATCTGCTGTGACAGTGACAAGACCACAGGAGAAAACATGCTATCACCTGACAAGACAAGAAGTCAAGGTACAGTAGGCAGGTTGAGCAAAGCAGGGTACAGAGAAAGGAAATCCTGTTGGGGGTTAACTGGTGTTGATAGTGGAAAAGGGGTACATTTTGTTGCATTGCTTCCCTACATAAAAATGTTCGGGGTGACTATTTTGTTCGTTACTTCACTTACCTAACTTCAGCCTCCTACATTTTGCTGGACCACAGGTTTTTCAGCAAAGTATTGTTCAAACCCACAAAACTCCTGTGGGAAAGATCACAATGATACAAATGGAAAGAAACGCAATAGGGGTGTGGGGTGGAAATGTATTGTAGATGGTTGGTGGAAAGTTTATTCGCCTGCTCACTGCCATGTAAACTGATGTACGAGTAATGGATACGGGGCTTGCTACTGATTGGTTAGGGCAGTTTAAAACAAAATAACCCCTCTCTCAAGCAGAAATCAGCTAACATGAACACAACGTCAGGATGAATGAACAAGTAAAACAATTGGCAGTTTGTCCTAATTATCAGGCTAAGAGTTTACGCTGTCTAATATCAAATGTCTGTGGTCTGATTGTCACAGATCCACCCAAGTTCGTTTCATGTGAATCCTGATGTGAAACTACCCAGGCTCTGAAGATCACACACCCAACTTTCTTTTGAAAACTGTAAGTGTTGCGATGGATAAATCCGACACAAACTCTCCTACTTTCTCTCCTCTTCCGTTCTTTTCTCCCTCTCTGTTGGTGATGAAAGAGCACCTTCAGACGGCCCACAAAAGATCCTATTTATTGTCCCTGTTCCGCAATGTGAGCGGTCTTTGTTTGAAAGTGGTCTTTCCATCAGGGCTGTACAAAAGACTCCTTTATAATGTGGTATAGGAAGAAGACGGTGAGATTTAAGGGGGAAAAAAGAAGAAGAAAAAGAGCCAAAAAGAAACAGACAGAGGTGAAGAAAGAGGTGCAGGAAAAAGTGAGGGAAAAGAAGGGATAAAGAAAAAAAAAAGCTGGAGGCAAGATTGGGGCCCTGTGGCACTCGCGTCGCAAAATGCTTTCTGTTATCTTTGGTGCCAGTCTGAACAAAGAGGTAGGAGAACAGGTTGGCTCCAGACCCCAGGGTGATTTAATACGGAGCTTGAATCAGAGCCTGTAGATCAATGATCACACGGGAATAGGAGACTGGGACCTTTTTCTCCTTCTCCTTCTCTGCATGAGGCAATAGTTTCTCTCTTTTTCTGTGTTTTCCAAGGCTGCATCCAAGCAGGGCTCTGATGGATCTAGCAAAACCATGGTGGGTCCTGTGAGAAGTCCTCTGCCTCTGGCTGAGTGAAATCTGCTCCTGAAAAGGGAATAAAGCAATGTCTGGGACGTTTTATTTCACTTGACAAAAAAACACCCTGAATTTACTTCTTGACCGGTCTGTGTTCAGCATACAGCACAAACAGATAAACAATTTCCTTTGGAGTGTTGAGGCATCACCTGCTTCATTTATCTGCATTTCAAGGCCTCACGACAGGTCGTCTGAAATCCACTAAACTCAGTTGAAAAGACTTCAAGGGAGTTACTGAGTTCAAGGATCTGGTAATCAATCTGTCTCTGAGTAACAGGGTTTTTAGGGCATAAAAAGAGTCCAGGCTGATTTTTTAATTTTCTTTTTTTTTTATGTTTTTTAATGCTGTGAGGACCAAAATAAAAATCCCTCCCTTGTGTTGGCAGCAGAACTCTCATAAATATCTGGGCTAATAAGCCAAAACTATGTACAGTACAGGCCAAACGTTTGGACACACCTTCTCATTCAATGTGTTTTCTTTATTTTCATGACTATTTACATTGTAGATTCTCACTGAAGGCATCAAAACTATAAATGAACACATGTGGAGTTATGTACTTAACAAAAAAAGGTGAAATAACTGAAAACATGTTTTATATTCTAGTTTCTTCAAAATAGCCACCCTTTGCTCTGATTACTGCTTTGCACACTCTTGGCATTCTCTCGATGAGCTTCAAGAGGTAGTCACCTGAAATGGTTTTCCAACAGTCTTGAAGGAGTTCCCAGAGGTGTTTAGCACTTGTTGGCCCCTTTGCCTTCACTCTGCGGTCCAGCTCACCCCAAACCATCTCGATTGGGTTCAGGTCCGGTGACTGTGGAGGCCAGATCATCTGCCGCAGCACTCCATCACTCTCCTTCTTGGTCAAATAGCCCTTACACAGCCTGGAGGTGTGTTTGGGGTCATTGTCCTGTTGAAAAATAAATGATCGTCCAACTAAACGCAAACCGGATGGGATGGCATGTCGCTGCAGGATGCTGTGGTAGCCATGCTGGTTCAGTGTGCCTTCAATTTTGAATAAATCCCCAACAGTGTCACCAGCAAAACACCCCCACACCATCACACCTCCTCCTCCATGCTTCACAGTGGGAACCAGGCATGTGGAATCCATCCGTTCACCTTTTCTGCGTCTCACAAAGACACGGCGGTTGGAACCAAAGATCTCAAATTTGGACTCATCAGACCAAAGCACAGATTTCCACTGGTCTAATGTCCATTCCTTGTGTTTCTTGGCCCAAACAAATCTCTTCTGCTTGTTGCCTCTCCTTAGCAGTGGTTTCCTAGCAGCTATTTGACCATGAAGGCCTGATTGGCGCAGTCTCCTCTTAACAGTTGTTCTAGAGATGGGTCTGCTGCTAGAACTCTGTGTGGCATTCATCTGGTCTCTGATCTGAGCTGCTGTTAACTTGCGATTTCTGAGGCTGGTGACTCGGATGAACTTATCCTCAGAAGCAGAGGTGACTCTTGGTCTTCCTTTCCTGGATTGGTCTTCATGTGTGCCAGTTTCGTTGTAGCGCTTGATGGTTTTTGCGACTCCACTTGGGGACACATTTAAAGTTTTTGCAATTTTCCGGACTGACTGACCTTCATTTCTTAAAGTAATGATGGCCACTCGTTTTTCTTTAGTTAGCTGATTGGTTCTTGCCATAATATGAATTTTAACAGTTGTCCAATAGGGCTGTCGGCTGTGTATTAACCTGACTTCTGCACAACACAACTGATGGTCCCAACCCCATTGATAAAGCAAGAAATTCCACTAATTAACCCTGATAAGGCACACCTGTGAAGTGGAAACCATTTCAGGTGACTACCTCTTGAAGCTCATCGAGAGAATGCCAAGAGTGTGCAAAGCAGTAATCAGAGCAAAGGGTGGCTATTTTGAAGAAACTAGAATATAAAACATGTTTTCAGTTATTTCACCTTTTTTGTTAAGTACATAACTCCACATGTGTTCATTCATAGTTTTGATGCCTTCAGTGAGAATCTACAATGTAAATAGTCATGAAAATAAAGAAAACGCATTGAATGAGAAGGTGTGTCCAAACTTTTGGCCTGTACTGTATGTCATAGCGTAACTGTTGTTTTTCATAATTTGGCTGAACTGGGCCTTTACACAGGAAAAGGTGAAGTTAAGGTCTTTATAGTTTCACTTGGTTCCATCTAGTAATAACATTGACCTCGTTAGCATGCAAACATTTGCCATGAAGCACTAAACATTAAGTGCTGCTGAGAATGTCTTTAGTTTTGCAAGTATTTAGCAAGATGCTGCCTCTGGGGCTAAAAAAATGAAGCCAACAACTGCAGTTCCTCAAATGGCCTCTTGGGGGTGGCTCCATGAATGCTTATTTCTTCATTCATTACAACTGCACAGGGGATGAATTCTTATATAACTCACCTGTTCAAATGATTTGACAACATTGACAACAATTGTAAATCTCATGGTGGCACTGGAGGAAACATCAGGGCTTCACCAAAATCAGTGGGATTCATCCCCTGGGGACCATGAATGTCTGCACAAAATTTTATGACAGTCAATCCAATAGTTGGTGAGATATTTCAGTCTAAACTGAAGTGATGGACCAACTAACAGGCCAATACTGCCATCTCTGGAGGCACGCTGTAAAAACAGCCCCAGTTACCTGTACATCCATAACACATATAATTGACTTTTCTTAATGTCCATAAAAGAATATTAATTACAGTTATTTTCTGGGAGCTGATGACACTCATCTGACCGTACACTGAGTGCACTGTATGCCTCGTTTGTCTGATGATTCACCCTCTGTATAGTTACCTTTATTTATCAGCCATTAAGAAAATTATATTTTGAGTCAAGTAAACAAACAGGGTAAAGTTCCCTCTCCAGCTATCAACAGAGGGCATCTTTCAAATCTCCCCTAATGAGTTTTCCTTTCTTGGCTCTTTGAATCAGCCTGTCTAATCAATGATGGGAGTCTTAATACACTACAATGGTCTATGGATTAGTGAAGGTATTTAAACATTGGCTTTAATTAGAGCTGTGCCTTTAAAGCTTTGAGTGTTGGGGTATGACTTCAGCCACCCAGCCCAGAGGAGGTGTGGAGGACATGACAGCTGAGAAAGAAAAGTGAAGTGAATAGGATAAAAAAGTGAGAGGAAGTCCTGTGGTGATGAAACAAAGTCACCTTGTGGAGGTCTGACCACTCATTAGGCTGAGAGAATAGAATGTATCGGCCTTTGCCCTCTCATCTCCGAGATACATTTGTCCTGTTGCCCCAGAAATTAATGAACCAGGTCGATCATGACCATCTTTTGGGTTCAGTTGAAGCTAACTTTGAGATGTGATTGTGTGAAGGGTATCAAAATGTACATCGGTCGTTCATTCAAAGGCATTAAATGACCTAAGGTATGTTGTCCAGATGAATGACCTCTTGTGGCTAATAATGACTGTCCTTTCTCACAAGTGAATGCAGAAGTAGCGTGACATTGTTATGTTACTACAAATCTTCTTGTAGGAAGTCGAAATGGATGTTTGGGTGCAGGAAACCGCTGGGTCCTTGAAATGGTCCAGTGAATAAGCCCTCCTTTTTTCAAAAGTGAAAAAAACATTGTGTATCCCCATGTTTTGGATCTGCTCAAAAACTTAATAATTTCTACCTTGGTTCATGCTACACCGTCCCGCCAAGTTTCATAAAAATCGGTCCAGTAGGTCTTCTGTAATCCTGCTAACAAACAGACACACAAACCAGACCAAAAACATAACCTCCTTTGTGGAGGTAATAATGAGCACTGGAGAAATTGCTTTCTATTGATTAAACTGTTGTGGTGGTGAAAGGTGGGCAAAGGTTCAGGTATTGGAATACCATGAACAGCATTTATGATGATCTCCATTTATCTTACTTGGTCTTGCTCTGTTTAACATGCTGCCATAATGTAATCAGCACCGTCCTAGAAATGCTGCTTGTACAGCGATATACATGGTCAGTTTTCTTTTTTATGCCCTTTGGTGTTCCTGTTTATTCTAAATTAAATGTGCTGTTGTTCCTCTGAGATGCACTGTATGGCTCAACAGTTGTGGTACAATGGTATGTGATCTGGATTTTCTATTGCACCATTTTTGTTCCGATGTGTTCCTGTGAATATACATCTTCAGCACATGTTCAGATATTAATCTAGCATATAGCAATGTCTGTTGGATTGTCTACATGTCTTAGAAATTGTTTTAGAGCATAACTTTAAACTACTACTTAGATTATTGCAAATCATGACAACATTACTTGTCCCCAGACGATGGATCCGAATGTTTTTGGTAACCGTCTAACCCACAGGCCAAAATGTTCACACTCTTCAACAAAAAAAAGACCTGAATTTAATGAGTACATTGTTTATGACATTTACTGAGTGCATTCATGCTCCTCTGAGGGTAAAGCCTTTCCACTCTGGACACTAATTGAGCTGTCCTCTTGCAACAAGGTCAGGGCAACTTTCCACACATGATATCTGATCATCTAACACGTACACATGTCAATACAGTTGTTCCACATGTGCCATGCCCAGATCTAATCTTTTTCGGGCCCATGATGACAAAATCATGTTAACCACAATAAAGCACACAGGAATTTTGACATTCCACAGAGAGAAACTGGGGGTTGCAAAATGCTAAAATAAATATAAAAAGAAGTAGAAACACTCACAACAGCCCTATCCGATTAGCCACTGTACTCCAATAAAGTATATTACCACTGTTTTACTCAGTCAGAATATACATCTTAGAGACCTTATAGTGATTAGCACACCATCAGGAATTCAGGTCAGTCTTTATATCTGCCGAGCAGTGCAGCAATGCCTTTAAACTTATCTTAAAAGAGCTGCTTCTTGTGTGTTCACTCACCCTGACTTAGAGGCCTTGCTAAAACATGGCAGTGAACCATTCCCTTCAAAGTACCTCAGGACCACAGGCAGGTACTCCCCAACGGCAGTATATTGATCCCATCATCAGCCCAGACCTTCCCCTGCCGGCCTGTCTGCCTTTATTTAAATGACCTCTATAAAGCATCTACATCTAATCTTAATTAGATATTGAAGTCCGTTAATTAAAACATTATCTCTGGCGAAACACAGCTGGCCAGTCTGACGAGTTAATCAATGAGGATGAGAGGATGCTGTCTGCTCAAAGACGTGAGGGGGGAAAAAACCAAAACACACACTCCAGGCTCAAGTGCATCAAATTAAACTGTTAAGAGGATTTGAGTTGCATGTCCTGCAACTGTCCTTTTGATATTTAGTTCAGCACAATATCAATAAACGTTGTCCTTTTTGTTTGGGTGATAACTGAAATGTCACTGTTTAGTCACTGTAGGGGATCACAGGCTCCCACTTTTGTTGTAAACAAAGTTGTGTTTACAATCTGTGTTTCTCACCAAAATGCAATGAGTGTACTAGGAGGCCCTCAAACTTAACAGCATGTTTTACTTAGAGTGCTGCTTAGTTTGATGGACTTTGAAGCTCAAACTTGGTGTATGTGCATTCCCAAAGCTAAAAAATAACCCTTGAGACCTAACTAAATGCATTTACCTTCTTCTTTCTTAGAACACCTGCAAAGCCTTTTCTTCTTGATTTTATTTAATTTATTTTTTTTACTTTGAAAACTGCTTTTAAGATCACTGACAACAACACACAAGAATGTGAAACAGCAGAAAGTCATATAGCCCTGTTTTCAATAAACCTGGTCAGCCTTGGAAGTAAATGTTTCATTCATTCATTATATTGGCATTATCATCATGTCATCATCATGACATATTGTCAACATAACATTATCATGTAGTCATCATGATGACATGATCATGTCATCATCATGTTGTCACCATCATGATGACGTCATGACATCATCATGACGTCATAATGTAATCATGACATCTTATCATGTCATCAAAATGCCATCACCATATTATCATAACATCATTATGTTATCATCATGTCATCTTTATTATATCATTATGACATCATCATCATGTCACCATTATGTCATCATCATATCTTCATCATGACATCAACATCACATCATCATGAAATTAGCATGATGTCATCATGACATCATCATGCCGTCATCATGATGTCATCACAACATCATGATGATGTCATTATCAGGATGTCATCATGGCATCATCATGTCATACAGTCAATATTGTGACATTATGTTGTCACCATGACATCATGGGCTCTAGTTTCCCGGCGCAGTGCAGGGTGGCGAACCCCGCGCAGAGCTAGTTTCGAGCAGCGCAACCCGGGGCGCGCTCAGTTTGGTAGTTTGGCAGACCGAGGTGCACTGAGATGGGTGTGGCGGCGCAGCAGGGGGAGGTGTTGACAGATCCAGCTTGGCGCAGTGACAGTAAAAGCTCGCCAGCTGAAACCAGGTCTACTGTCAGCGCAGGCGGAGCGCAGCCGGTGTAAGCCGAAGTTTGGTTGACTGGCGGACAGTGTGCACACGTCACCAAAACCTCACAGGCAGGTTTCCAGAATGTCAGGCACATTAACAATGCAATAAATACCCAAAAAAACACTATTCAATGCAACTATCTGCAATCAGTACATAAATGTATCTCTATATCGACTGTCCCGTCACATCTGATGTCAGATCAAAGGGGATTGGCACCGTTTGGCACGTTTGGCACGTGTAATGGAAACCCAACCTGATTTGATTAAACAGCTGTAAACTAATGAGTTCACATCCCTCTCAGCCAACCACAAACAGCCACAGCATCAGATAGGGAGTATATATTCAGCATCTGTCATCTTAGAAAAGCCAAAAGAAAAGAAACAGAGTGAGACAGCGAGAGAGAAAGAGAGAGCGCACGCGCACGAGAGAAACGCAACATTGATTTACAATTGTGGTGACCTCCTCCCAGGCTACCTTTGCATCATCAGTCCGTGGAGGTCTGCTCGCAGTTCCGTATATTCGGACACTGCGAGCTTGGACCTCCCGGACCAAAACATCAGTTTCCTCCTGGGAGAAGTTTGGCCGTCTGACGCTGCTGCTCTCTTCTGCCATGGCGAATTGAGTAAACTCTCATTACACCTTTGCGCAGCGCATTTAAGGGCGAGGAGAGGGGCTCATTTGATTGGTGTGATGTGAATCGGCTGTGTAAAACCCACTCCACGCCTTCTCTCCTCCCTCTTTCCGACTTGCGCCGGTAGGAGGGATGGAGGTGGGAAAGAGGAGTAGCTGCGCCAGCTCGCACGGTGTGCCAAACTTACAGAATCCGCCTGGCCACACCCAGTTGCCGAAGTGCAGGTGCACTGCGCCCGGGCTGCGAAACTAGAGCCCCATGTCATCATCACATCATGTAATCATGTCATCATGACATCATCATGTAATTATTATGTCATCAGAATATCATCATCATCATGTCATCATCATGACATCATAATGTCGCGTCATGACAATATATCGTCATCATCATGTCATTATCATCATCACGACATCATGTTGTCATCATTTCATTATTATGCAGTCATCATTATATCACAATAATATAGTTATCATGACATCATCATTTCATCATCATGACATCATCATGTTATCATCATGACATCATCATCATGTCACCCCTGAGACCCAACTGAATGGGTTTCCCTTCTACTGTCTTAGAACAGCTGTAAAGCTTTTTCCTCTATATTTTATATATTTTTTATTTTATTTTGAAACCTGCATTTACAATCTCTGACAACAACCATGTGAAACAGCAGGGAGTCATATAGCCCCCTTTTAAAATGAATAGACCTGGCCTTTCAGGTGAACGTTTCATTTAAAATACATTTTAATCAGGGGAGACAGATGAAGAACAGATAATATTTAATACAGAATATGGATGTACAAATTAACAGATGGCTCATGCTGATTGGGATTTAACTAAAGTTTCTGGTGTTAGTCACCGGAGGAAGACTTTTTTTGTGATCAGGGGACATCTGAGCAGCATCAAGATAAATTCCCCCATGGAGTCAAGACATTGGTGGTGGTGATTGATGACTGAGGATGAAGGTTGATGAGGTTGATGAATCTGAGAAGATGAGGCGGTTATGAGGAAGTGAAGGGTGCACAAGGCTGTAGCATGAAAGAACTAGGCAGGCAGAAAAAAAACATTTAAAACAAAAAACGGTAAGATGATAAGCTACTGGAGAAGGTGTGATACTATGCTATCGGTAGGTTGTGAATACACTGTACAGCTGATGACTCAATTGACAGCCCCGGACAATGACAGCTACAGATAATGAGTGAGCAAGAATGCAAGGAGTAAATGGCAAGGAGAGAAAGAAAAATCATAGCATAAGCATGAAAAGTATTTTCTTCCTGAATGAACTTCTGCTAGAGCTTCATTAGGCAATGTAACATGTTGGCCTTGCTAGCAATTAATGAGATACTTTAAAGACCTGTGTAGGATTTAGGGGTATATAATGGCAAAAATGGAATATAATAATATAAGTATGTTTGCTTTGGTGTATAATCACCTGAAAAATAGAATTGTTGTGGTTTTGTTACCTTTGAATAAACTGCTTAAATCTATGTAGGGAGTGTGGTCTCATCCACAGAGTCCAGCATATTACATTGCCATGTTTCTACAATAGCCCAGAAGGGACAAACCAAACATCTGGTCTACATAGGGCCATTGACGTTTTTGCATCAGCCTCCATAGTTAGCAGCCCCTCTGTGACAAGAGCGTTATAGGTAACTGAACCGGTAAACTCCCTTTGGAGAGTTGGGTGACGGTCTCTCCATACAGTCACAAAAAACAGGCAAACAGGAACCAGGAAGTTGGAATCAGAGCTTCCGATCAAAGACAGAAGGCAGAGTGCCTTACCAGGGAGCAGATGAAACAGGAGAATCAGGGGCAGGCAGGGTCGGTCACAAGGAAGCCATCCGGAAACAGTCGTGGGAAAGTCTTGCATGAAGACGAAGAACAATCTGGCAATATGAGTCTGTGGCATGGGAGTCTTCATAGTGCCAGGAGGTAATGATCCACAGGTGAGAAGTGTTAGCTCGATGAGGTGGGCATGGTGGACCGGCAGGAGTGGGAAATGTATTGACAGGCAATAGGCTGGCAGGTAGATGTGATAATGAGGCGGGGTGAGTGGAAACGTATTGAATGAGCAGAGGAGATGGCATGTATGGCAGGTAGAAAGTGCCCACTGTGACACAATCCTCACCTCTAGATGCCACTAAGTCCCCCCAAGTCCTACACGCTTTTCCTTTAAGCCATAGTTTCTTCTGTTACAGAGACGGTACAATACATCCTGTTTCTGCACACTTCGACTGTTTTTTGCAGAGGCAGCGATCTGTTTCTTACATCTTGGTTTTCTATTTCAATTTGTGCTTGTTTATCTACATTCTCAGTTTCTTATTTGCTTGTTTATACCTCAACATTTTTTGTGTCGCATTTGCTCTATAACAGTAACTGTTATGTATCTCTGTCCATCAGCGTAATCAAATAAGTTTTGTATTTTTCTCTCAAGACTATAATTCAGTAAATAACTTGAGCTATACAAACCATTTCCTATTTCTAACACTGCACTGTGACGTTCAATATAAGAAACACATAAAGAATGCATAAGGTGAGAAAATCTTGGTAAGAACTGTTACAAATTACAGGGACTCATGCTTGGAAAACACTTAAATAATGCAGTCCAATCACTGAAATATTGTTGAAGCGTGTCTTCACAGATACTAATTTGATTGGATCTTCCAGCTGATTTGTCACGAGTTTCCACAGTGCAGTCTCAATCTCTTTCTTTTGATGACCGCAAAGGCAACAGGGAGAGAAGCCTACCGCTGGAGATGCACCTTCCATATAAGCAACCAATCAACTCAAATTGAACCACGGTTTCAATCTGGGTTGTATTCTTTGAAGCAATCAATGTTAAACCCAGACAAATTCAACAGGTGAACTCACAGAGAAACTCATTTAATCACATTGTCCTTTTATCTTCCACTCCCTGCAACAACTGCAATCATTAGTCATTATATTGATCAACGCAGTGCAAGAAACTTGGTGGGTGCCGTCACAGAACATCCACTTACATCATGGAACACTGTGCCTACAGTATTGCTCCATTGCTCATCAGATTCAATGTGAACTGAGGCTGATTGGTAATTAATACTTCTGATAAAGCAGACTGTTGCTCACAATCAGCCTCTCCTTCCTGGGCTCGATGCGAAGGAACTTTCATCGTGGTGACAAAATCTCTATCCTCGAGAAGCAGGGTATAAAAATCATCTGTCAGTCTAGTGATAGGCTGGCAGAAGAGTCCAGGCTCCTCTATCTTCAGTACTGTACTATCAAAGTGTCTATGTGCCTGGGACTCAACCCCCGACTGCCCATTTAAAAACTCCCATTAGCCATGCAGACAAAGAACCCCAGCTGTGAAATGTAACTTTATACAAAAGAATCTGTGTTTTCAGAAATTGTAGCCTTGTATGGTTTGATGCAAAGTATTCTGTGTCTCTTCTGATTTGTCAGAATTTTAAATAGACAGTGTTTTGCATTCTTTGATCTCAGCTTCAGATGTTTTGAATGAGAGCCACTGTGTCTTTTTTGTGTGGAGGTAGGCGGTGCATTTCGTGACTCATCTTGATGAGCTGTCAGCCTTGAAATGAGGTAAACAGCGTCTGTAAAGCCAGCACAGGTGTTGAAGAAGCAAAGACAATGATCGCAGCTCGCAGTTCTCATCGTTGTTGTTTTTTTGTTGTTGTTTTTTTATGTTGTGTGGATTTAGTTCATATTTAGCTTTCCTTTTTCATTCCTTGCCTCTCTCAAAAATATTTGTTGTAATGTGAAATTGTGGGCGCAACATAAAATATCTGGCACACTGCAAAATGTACACGACACACAGAAGAGTCAGGAACATCCTTGTACAGCAGGAAACCAGATAATTTAGGCGTTGGTGGAAAAGGAAGTACATTTATTCAGTAATACTGCATTTAAGTACAGGTTTGAGATATTTCCATTTTCTCTTACTTCTACTCCAGTACATCACAGAGGCAAAGCTGTCACTTTTTAATGCCCTTGCTTTCTTAGATAACATTAGTTATTAGCTGATTTTGCAGATTCAGATTTAGGTATTATAAAACAAATCAACAAATAAATCATGTACAAAAACACACGATTCTACTGATTCCTGGGGGCAAATACATAAGGCCCGTTTCCACTGAAGAAGTTCCTGGTACTATTTGGGGGGCAGGAACTACTACAGGAACGTCCCCTCGCTCGGCCCTCTCAACCGCCGTGTCTCCACTGAGAGAGCAGAGTCAGAGGAAGGTTCCTGTAAAGTTACTGGGCTCTGGATGTGACGTAATCGTTGTGCGACCATCGCCGACGTAGTGGCATAGGGACGTTAGCTGTTAGCGGTGTCTGTAATAACTCACTAAACTCACAAAGTGGCCCATGAAAAAAATATTTTTTTCAGCGGATGTCTTAGTTACAACATGATTGAGCTAACTGGAGTAGTTTCATGTCGTATCCGACAACGGGAGGCTTTTAACAGATGACATCCTGATGTTAGCTTTGCTGCTGCTCTTAGCTGTCCCTGTCAGCTGCAGCCACTGATGCTTTCTAGACATCGTAATTTCCCAAAACTGAATAAATACCACACATAGCAACACAAAACTGCTTTGCTAGCTCAATCATGTTGTAACTAAGATATCCGCTGGAAAAAATATGTTTTTCATGGACCGGTTATTGAGTTTGTTTACATGGCGGTGGAAGCTATGAACGAGCTAACCCTCGTCTGCTGAGTTTTAAAAATGCTGGCTATTTTGTTGCTTTCTGTTGACGTCACATTCCGCCTTGAGTATATCCAATCAGCACCAAGTAACCCCAGGGGCCGTTCTGAGTACCTACTCCGAGGCAGGGACTTGTTTAGCCCCTGTAAAAGTTCCGGAACTCTGTACTTCGGGGGTGGTTCCTGCAGTGGAGACACGCACCAACGGCTGCGGCCCCGTAAAGTTACCCCGAAATTTCTGCGGTGGAAACAGGCCTATTAGCTACCCAGCAGTATATACAATCATTTAAATTAGCCCCACTGTTACCAGCTGTAACATTAACACGTGTACAATGAAAGTTAATGCAATACTATCATTTTTATTATTCTGTTATAATAATCAGTACTTGTTCTTTTGATACTTTAATGTTGATGGTAATATTTTTGTACTTTCACTGAAGTACAGTGTTGAATGTATGACTTGAACTTGTACCAGTCTATTTCTACGCTGTGCTATTGCTTCTTTTAGTGAAGTAGAAAGATCTGAGTACTTCTTCCACCACTACATTTAGGTGTGTGCAAGCACAGCCAGAGACAGACACACTCATAATGTGCTGGTATATTGCTGCAATGAAAGCTCTTCTGATTCCATTCCCTGTTCACTTTTTGGCCTTTATATACCTTTTCCGTAACCACCCAGTAATAAAGGTGCAGATTGTTTTGCCCCTTCTTCTGTCTATCCATATGGCCTGATGGGAATGGGAAATCTTCCTAAAAGCACTCATCTTTGAAGTGATAGTCCCCGTGTGTCTCCAGGGTGCTGCTCAGGTGCTGCTCTTCTTCTTTCATTTCCCTGATATGTTCCGGATTTCAGGAAAATTACCACCCGTCCTGCTGACGGCAATTTGTCTGGCATGAATCCACGACAAGCGCTCGTGCTCTGCTTCCTGATGTCGCCTGTGTTTCGGAATTGAAATCTGTGGATACAGGACGGCTCTAAGGATGACTTTTTGATGGGATATCATGGTATTCATTTGTAATTGTTGGCTTGATAAAGAGCTGTGCCATTGATCTGCCATCCCCTGCAAAATAAAACAATGTGTTTGCAGTGTGACACTAAACATGATAAAAAGCTTCAAATGTCTTTTGCTATTTTTAATTTCATGCTCACAGTATCTATCCCCTGAGCTTTAAAGGTAAAAATAGCAAAGGCTTTTTGTCTTTTTGATGTGCAGACTTTTTTTCATCCTCTTGCACAAAGAACTTCAGGATTAATGCGCCTGAAAAATATGTGCGGAGCACACTGGTTTTTTCCTAATCTGTTTGTATTATCTCATGAATCTTTGTACAGAAATCAACAATACTCCCTGTGTGGTGTATTAAGTGCAGATAATTGTTTTCATTGTGAAAGTAAAAGCATTTATTGTGCTGTAGAGGAACAGTGTGTGAAATTTAGGGCAATTCTAGATGCATCTAACAGTGAAGACAGCAGATTGCAACCAGCTGAAACTTCTTCTGGTCAGAATTCCTTCACTGGTCATTGCCGAATTATCCACAGAGGTCTCTTCCTCTTGAAAACAAACACACAGTAGGGTTTCAACGATATACCATTTTCAAGGTACATCGTGATATAGAAAATTGAATTATCATACCGTGTATATTTGCTAATTTACGATATTGAAAATATTACAGTTGAATGGAGAATCTCCCCATTATTGAAATTATTTTCAAAGGCGAGACTTTTTAAACTTTCATGAACAAAAGTGTGTCAAGTTTCAACTGCAGTAACAAAGCGTTTATACAACCAAAAATAACCTTCTCTTTTCATTCCTTTAAGGGTCGTTCTGACTGATGATAATATAAATTCAGTAATACCATGATAGCATGACATGTGATATTTTCTAAGACGGTTTTCGTACCTTGAAAAGCTCATACTGTTGCTAGCCCAGTGCCTGCTAAAGAGTGCTTATGTATGCTCACCTTATTCCTGATCCAGACATTGAGGAGGTTTTTACTGAGAGCTGAATTATCCACAGAGGTTTCCTTCTCTCCAAAACATATGGACCCAGTGATTTAAACTGGTATAAACACTGAGTAAAAAAGTTACAAATAAGTTTTTGGGTGAGATGGGTTGCTAGCCCTGCACCAACAAATGTCTGCTCACCATTTTTTCTCTGATAAGTTAAGATCAAAAAGTATCTTTGAAGGCAAAAAAGGCAAATAAATAAGTTAAAACACACCTCCAAAAAGAAGGAAAAAAAGCCTAACTGCAGCCTGTCTTGGCGGGGTGTGTACTGTGATCCCCAGTTTGCTGCCAGGTGGTTGAATGCCCATTAGTCTCCCTTTCTTCTCTGCTCTGCCAGCTTCAGGCTCAACAGGCGCTACAGAGAGAATAAATTATGATCCACCCACGGGCTATCGGCCTTCTCCGGCCCTGACTCACCTATTTACACTAGCCTTGCACTCGGGGCAAATTGCATTTCCCCTTCAAATGTTTGCCTTTATTAATGTCGTGCAGCATGGTAATTAATCTCCTCAACAAAGGTACCATCTGCCTGACCCAAAAAAAATGAAATTATGCTTTCCCGTCCTGTGATTAAGATGAATATCACATGCGGAGCAGAAAACAGCATTAACAGAGGGAAAACAGAGAAAATGCTTGTTGAGAGATGAGCCAGCGCCACTTGCTTGTCTTCCCACTTCTTCACCTTTTTTCTCACTCTTATTTTTATCCTTTTTTTTTTCACCCACCCCTGTTCCTGATCCGTTACCTGAGCACACCTCTGCACTGCGGCGTTAGAGCATGTGGGGACAGATAAACCTGCGGTAATGAAAATGAATGTTCCCACTTGGAGCCCGATAGAGTTCCATTATGAGGTTTATTTGTCGGGGGCAGGAATCCAGGCTCCGGGACGAGTTTTACTTGGCTCTCTCCAGGCCTGTTGGGGTGAAAACTCCAAGCGCCGGCTAATCTGGCAGAGCAGCTCTACCCCAACCAGGTCCTCATCGAGAAAACCGAAACGACCCTCTTGCTTTCTCTCACTTTCTTTTTGTTTTGTTTCTCTGTCTGTCTCAGTTTCTCTGCAGCCTCCCTTATCAAATTGAAAAGCCTCTTGCCATTCAGGTCTCTCCTTACTTCTTTGTCTATTCTGTCTTGGTGTTCCTCTCGATGTCAGTGTTTGTGTCTCTGGAGCTCCAAACCAGGGAAGGAAGAAGAATAGATCAGCTTGTAGGCCTTCATTCATTTGTCCTTATATTGTATCTCAGTTTGCTGCTACCATTTTGATCACATTCAGCAAGACTATGCATGTCACCATTGTGTTAAGGCATTTTTACGTACATGTCACCTAGACACTACTGATCATATTTTGATAACTGACACTGACAAACTGTCTGCTGTCCTGCTGTGTATGTAGGCAGGTGTGATGAAAACAAAACAAGCTTGCATCAATCATGTACTGATCGAGTAGACATCTGCATTAGCATTGCCAGATGGAATTATAGAGATTTATTGCGCAAATAAAACTAGCACTGCTGTTCACTGCATATTTTATTAAAACTACAGAATGTGTGGCATTTGACTCTTGCTATGCTTCAACAACCTCGACAACAACACCAAATATAGAGCGCTTGTCACACTCTAATATGAGAGATTGCATATGATGCAGCCTATTTTAAAATAAACCAGCTAACAATCCAAACACAATAATGCAGTTCCAATGACACTTTTAATTAAGAAAGTGCAAGTGCAAGTGCAAGGACATTGCAAACTCAAAATGTAGTATGGAATAGGGACACAGCAATGGAAGTTTTTATTCTTCTTCTTCTTGTGTCCAGGCTCAAGTCTTAGTGAAATGCATGTTAGATCATCTTAAGCATTTCTACCGTGATGTATTTCCAAGTGTAATGGATTATTTGATCGTTGTCACAAGAGGGATTCAAATCAAACCCTTCACATTTGACCATCTTATAGTACTGCATTACAACAGTGGGCTGCTGGCTCAGAGCAAGCCAGTGGCTCCACACACACCTCCTACAATCAGTCCCTCTAGGATCAATGAAAACCCTCGAATTTGCGACCAATTTTGTCAAAAATTGCGATAAAAATTGCAGCATTTTTGTGTGATTTTTTGCGGGAAATTGCAGCAAATGGCAAAAATTGCGGCTAATGACACAAGGAGAAAAAAAATGTGATTTTTTTTTTTAAACAACTACCTCCAACAGAATGAGTCATATAATCACTTGCTATAATAATCATACTGAATATTACAAAATATCTGCAAATGTTTTTTTATAGTTCTCTTCTTTAGTTTTATTTAATTAGTTTCAAAACATGGACTCCAATAATGCTGCAAAAAATCCGGAGTGAATATTGTAGCTCTCAAACCAGACAATGTGACTGTAAAACAACATGTAAGCTACATCTTCTGTAAACATGACATTTTAATAAATTCAACACATATTAGTGCAAATTCTGTTAGTTAGTGGAGCGTTTTTCCACACTGCAATGCCATTAGCACAATTTGATGACGCGTCTGATGACGTTTCAAATGACGTTTTTTGTGCGTCAACTTCTGGTCAGCCGGAAAATGCCAAAAAACAGGACTTTTGAAAAGTTGCAAGCCCCCTGCATATATTGCAGACTTTCGTTGAATTTGCGTTGATTATTGTGGTTGCAAGATCGCGATTTCCTGGAGGGATTGTATAATTTTCCTAAAGTAGTCCACTGTAAAATGTCTTTTACAAATACTTTTCTCAAGTGAATAAATCCTGGCCTGTGGCCTGTAACCATGACATTTTGGAAAACAAAGACATACTGATGTACCATGGTGCTGCTAGCTAGCAAAATAGCTCTGTAAAGCTATAAGTTGCAGATTGATTGATGGCTGGTTGGTAGTAGCTTATGTAAGTAAGTCAAATTTTGTTTTACAGGGGGAAAAAACATGACTGGATTTTGATGATTTTTGATTTTGATTTTTCTTTTTGCATATTTTGTTACATAGGTGCACAAAATGTCCACCAATGGGATCTGAAAGAGTTAAAAAGGCATCTTTCAGTTCATTTCAACTTTAATGTTGCATTCCTGCTCCCCACTGTTATTTTATCTTCTCATCTGTAGTTTTATTTTAGCTATTGCATCTGCAAACTGTGTGAAGGAACTGTTGGACTTGAGGACTATACAAAGCAGTCAGTTTTTAAATTGGGACATCACTTTGTTGCACACGCAGTCAAACGCGACAGGGTGGAGGTTGAGGTCGAGGGTGAAGGAAAGAAATGGGACGCAGTGTTTGTTACTTTCCTCGCCTCCTCCCTCTGCTCCCCCGCCTTTTCCCCTTTCTTTCATGTCTTTCAGGCATCCTCCCACTTTCACTCTCCTCACTCCACTTGTGCCATATCTCTCATTCATTCCTCGTGCATTTGGCAACTGAAAAGCATCGACTGCTTTCACTCTTCTTCTTCATCTTCCTTTCATCTTCCTCTCACGCTCCCTCTCTGTTTCCTTGCCCTCCCTTGTGTCACCCAGGCATTCAAACCACTTTAAACAGCTGAGGGGAATCTGCTGGAGCTCTTGTTGCAGCTGTTGATCTAATAAAGACCCTTCAGAGTGGTAGTGGAAACATCAAAGTCCGCAAATATAATAAAAGGCCCCGAAGGTATTGAACGGAGGCCCCTTATTTTATTTATGAATAGAATTCACACTTTAGAGATATATGGGGCACAGAGTTTAAACCCACAGGTAATGATGTAAACCAATTAGACAACTTTATGTAGAACGGTTGAGGCACAGCATGGTTATAATGATCTTCGTGCAAACACACACATCTCGATGCTAATCATATGCAAAGAACTTCTTTAATTAATCACGTTTAGTAGAGTGATACAATCTCTTCGCCTTGAGCTATATTCTAGACCCTGGAGTGGTTGGTTTACACACATACACACACACATGCTTTCATCGCATCCTATTACCAGCTAAGATCTCGTCATGCATCAGCCACGGCAAGGGGAAACCATTGTGCATTTACTGGAATCGCACATGCAAAAATTACCGTCTGGTTAGCTGGAAACCATCCATCCCACCAGCCGATTGTCCAACCGAGTGGCTCCGAGCACCTCATCAGATCTCTGTAGCTTCCTCAATAATTGAGCGCTCACAAATCATTCATAAGGCAGTTGCTTATGCACAACACCCCACCAGTCGCACAGCACTGCTTTGAGGGGAGATTCTGCTTCTGCCCTCTATTTTTTTTTTTTTTTTTTTTTCAGTTTTTATTTGTTTTTCTGTCATGCCACTTAATAAGACATCATGCTTGACGAAGCAGGATGTAGTGAGCAGCGCTGGAGTCAGCAGCTAACCTGGGTTTGAACCTTCCCTGGGATGGAGAGGTTGCTGGGCAAGCAAGGGGGAGTTGTGTCTTATGTGGCACACATACTTGCAAAAAAAAGTGTGCATAAGCATTTAAAGGTTGATAGAGAGCATTTCTAGACTCAGTGTCCATGTGTTTGTATGCATTAGTACATATATAATGTGTGTGTGTGTGTGTGTGTGTGTGTGTGTACATGTGGGAGAGAGATAGGGAGTGTGTGAGTACAGTAGGAGAGGAGGAGAATGTCTCCTCAGAGTGAGCCAGGTCTCACACTTGGATGCATCCAGCTGTGATGGTAATAGGAATGGGCAGAAATCTGAGGCAGACACTGCTAATGGTTCTCTCAAACTGGGAGGGATGCTGACCCCAGTAACTCTCTGCCTATGTGTGTGTGTCTAACACAGATCTGCTCTTATTTTACTCTCTGCCAGAATTTCACACTCCTCTTTTCTGTCTCTGCTTCTTCCCCATTCTCATTCCTCTTTTGGTATCTCCTTTTCTCACATCCTTTATCAATGTCCATTTCTATTTCCATCTCTGTCTCCTCTGTCACTCCGGTTCTTCTCCAGCTGTTCTGCATTCTCACTTCTTCGATCATCTTTCATCTTCCATTCTCTCACTCCTTTTTTTTGCCTTTTCCTCTTGTCCAACAGTGTTTCTTTCAACTCCCTCGACACCTTCTTGCTTTTTGTTTTTCTATCCATCCTCCCTTCTGTTCATTAATCTTGACTCAATCCACCATTATCTTTCTCAGCCACTTAATTACCATTAATTGTTTTCATCAGTGGACACAGAAGGGGAAGGCACAACAACAAAGAGGTAATAAGCAGAATAGAAAGTGACTCAGCATTAACGCAGCTTTAAAGTTATTAGTTAAAATTCCTATCTTCCTAGAATACAAATATGGTGTGGATTATGTCTATGTGGACTCTGAAAGATGGCTGGTGAGTCATCCATTAATTTCTGGGTGTTATGAGTTTGGTTGGCAGTTTATCAAACCCGTAGATTATATCCAGAATCCCACCAAGGGTAGACATTGTTTTTAATTTAAAGATTTATTCAAGGTAGAAAAAGAACTTCATTAAAACAGTGAAAAGAGTTTTGGTGAGGCTGTTTACAACATCAGTGATGGAATTAGTGGAAGGTGTAGTCTGGTAAATTGGCACAGAAATAATTAAATATAATCGAGACAAACAAACCCTGAGGATAATTTCCACCATATAATAAACCAAATAGTTCAGTCTATTGTGAGTAGTAAATTGCGATTTAAGACACTTGTGAATCATCATCTTGCGCCATGACTCATAGTGAGAGTGTTGCATGCTTCACGTAGACATTTTTTCTTCCGTTGTGGGTATTTTTAAGGCCACTATATATAGTGCATGAGTTCACACCTGGAAAAGAAGTAGTTATTATGCATATCTGAGTGTGACGATATCTCCAACCATCTCCAATCCCCGATCAACAAACCAGCTGACAGTTACATCTAATATTGATTCAGCCAATTTAAAATAAGCTATACACACATTGATAAATCGTTGCGGCGAGTAATGCAATGTCCTTTAATATACTGGTTGTCCAAACACAGAGTGAGCAGGCAGGTGAAACAGCCATGAGAGTCCATGTTGTAACGTGGAGCCTTCCAAGAAATGGGTTAAGTCCCAAGCACGAGGTGTGTGAGTCAGTGGTGCAACATGTGCAGCAGTACCATGAGGGAGCAGACGGGAGGTGATATCAGATGAGCAGAGGGTCCAATACCAGGTGAACACACAAGGGAAACCAACACACCAGCGAGGAGTCAAGGAACCAGGGGTGACGATGAGTGGTTTACTGGGGAGCGGGCGAAGCAGGAGAGTCAGGCGAGGTCATCAACAAGAAATCAGTCCAGGAACACACAATGGAAAGTCTTGCATGGATGACAACGAACAATCTGGCAATGAGAGTCTGTGAAGCTGGAGTATTTAAAGTGGCAGGGGGTAATGAGGCACAGGTGAGAGCAGCTGGCTTGTGTGGACAGGTGATAGGCTGGCAGGTAGATGTGGAGAGGTGGGGTGAGTGGAAATTTACTGGGTTAACTGAGAGAGTGGGATGTACGGCAGGTTGGAAGTGCACACTGTGAGAATTGTTTCAAATACTGTAAGCACAACCACAACAGCGGCTGATTTAAGCTATATAAATGATATGACTATCAGGCACATAATGTGTTAACACTTCCAAATCGAAATAACAGGAGGTTTTCTTGCTCTTCCTGTTCTGCCAGCATTAGTTGATCGCAGCATTATGCTATGATGCCTTCAAATGGGATGAATCACAGAGATAGGCTGAGTAAAGTGAAGGCTAAAAATACTCCGCATTGATAATAAAGCACATTTATCTTACAGGATAAACTTTGGCTGACATGAGGAATATTTGTCTTTTTAGGCACTGCTTAAGCGAATATGAGTTTTCCAGCGTGATAGATCTTTTCCACAGCAGACCTTTTTTGACTTAAAGCAGGAAAATAACTGATGCAACTACCAACACTGATGATGGCTCTGTTCCAGGAGGCCTCTAATGTGAGCAAGCATTTTACAATACTAAACCCCAGAGCTGGCTCACCTAAATGGAATTCAGTCATAATTAAGGCTATTAATTACACATGTCTTATCTTTTCCTGCTTTGACATGTCAGTGGGCTGTGAAAAAAGGGTCTATTGTGCATGCTGGCTCACTGTCCTGGTTTTCAGGGACATGGGTAATGTTATTAGTAACACCTGTGCTTTTCCTGCTGTGAGAAGTCTACTACAGCTTGGATGTTGACATGAACATAACAAGTCAGACCTGGATAAGAATAGAAAAAAGCATGTGGCTTTATTTTGTTATTAGATCCTCCACAGCCGTAGACATATGTGATAACTGTCTTCAGGTAAAACAGTTTTATGTGTATAACAAGTCAGACCTCACATATGACATGAACGTGGCAACAAAGCAGCAAGCTGACCTGAGGCCTGTGCTATGGAGCGGGATTTGGGGTTTGTGGTAATTTCTGGGTTTTGGGTACTACAAAGCATGATTAATTTTAACCAGGATAAATCAGCAAGCATGCTCCACACATGTATACGACTTCTGGAAAGAAGTTAAGGTTATTAATAATAGTAAGATGTGCATACCATCTAGTGTTGAGGGGGTCACGAGATCTGAAACAATTGCTGAACTATGGAGAAATAATTATAGAGATATTTTTAACTGTGTTAACAAATTTAATGTTGGTGTTGTTCTTAATAAGGAAGGTGTGGTTATCAGACCTAATGAAGTGAGTTTTGCTATAGAGAAACTGTCTGTGAATAAAGCATGTGGTCTGGATGAAATAACAGCAGAACATCTTAAGTATGCTAGCCATAGGGTATCAGTGGCACTTGCTATGTGTTTTTCTGGGTTTTTAATGCATGGCATATTACCTGACTCTATGCTGTCTGTCTTGTTAGTGCCGATAGTTAAAGACAAAACAGGGAAGATATCTAGCATAGAAAATTACAGACCAATTGCCTTGGCTAGCATACTGTCCAAAGTATTAGAACAGATTCTTTTAGATAGGCTTCAAGCATACTTAATATCTACTGATAACCAATTTGGTTTTAAAAATAAACACAGCACAGATTTGTGTATACAGTATACGCTCTGAAGGAGGTTGTTAGTAAGTATAGTAGACATAACACTCCAGTGTTTATGTGTTTTCTGGATGCATCTAAAGCATTCGACCGTGTCAATCATTGTAAATTGTTTTTAAAATTGCAAGAGCAAGGGGTAAGGATCTTGCATTTTTGGTATTTACATCAAACGATGTGGGTCAAATGGGGTAAAACCACATCTGCATCATTCCCGGTGACCAATGGCGTTCGACAGGGCGGAATACTTTCACCTGTTCTTTTTAATTTATATATGATCTTTCTTTCTAAAGAGTTAAAAGCATGTAAGACTGGATGTATGGTAGGGGAGAGTCTCATCAACCATCTGATGTATGCTGATGATATAGTTGTCCTATCTCCTTGTAGTGCTGGTTTACAACAACTGCTCAGAGTGTGCTCGGGATATGGTGTGCAGTTCGACATTAAGTTTAACTCTAAAAAGAGTGTTGTGATGATTTTTAAAACTAAAGAATACCAGAAGTTGAACTTTCCGTTGTTCCTTCTGTCTGATCAACTACTTAATGTAGTTAATACTTGGGTCACATCATCAGAGATGATTTATGTGGTGATGATGATGATGTGCAGCGCCAGTGTTGTAAATTGTATGCGCAAGCGAACATGCTGGCACGCAAATTCCATATGTGCGCTGATGATGTTAAAATAGCCCTCTTCAGATCTTACTGCACACCACTCTATACAGCACACTTGTGGTGTAGTTACAGTAAAGCAAAAATGAAAAAGCTTCAGGTGGCATATAACGATGCTTTTAGAATACTGCTGTGAGCCAAATGTTTGTGAGCAGTAATGTCCCCACTTTTTATGCATTGTTGAGGAATTTTATGTTTAAATTTATCTGTAGATTATCTGACTCAGATAACAAAGTTATCCAGGTCCTGGTTGAGCCTGCATGGAGTGACACTAGATATTCTTCCTGCATCTGGAAGCACTGGAGTAAATGTTTGTATGTGTTTTAGCTATTGTAGCTTATGAATTTTTGTACTGTTTTTATTGTCATGATTGTTTCTCTGTCTGTTTTTTTTTTCTTTTTCTTTTTTTTTTTTTGTCTATATGGACCATACTGGTCTGAAATAAAATAAAGTAAAATAAAGTAAATTGATAAATCTTTGCCACAAGTGTGGTAAGAACCCAGTTGTAACATCCTTTAATATACCACTTGTCCAAACAAAGAATGAGCAGGCAGGAGAAACAACAGTGAGAGTCAATGTCGTGACGTGGAGCCTTCCAAGACACAGGTTTAGTCCCAAGCACTAGGTGTGACGCGCCGCAGCAGAGAGCAGGTGAGTCAGCACACAACCAGCAGACAGTTCAAACATGTGCAGCAGTACCATGAGGGAGCAGACGGGAGGTGATATCAGATGAGCAGAGGGTCTAATACCAGGTGAACACACAAGGGAAGCCAACACACCTGTGCAAAGCCAGCTGTAGGTAGGTCGGAAATGGCAAGGAGTAGAGGAAGCAGCGGCGATGCTGAGGGGTCTCACATACGTCAGAGCAGGGTGACTTCAGAGGATTGGTTCACAACCTTCACAGCAGAGCTTCTAACAAATGGAGAGATTATTAACGACATGAAACACATAATGATGATTTCTGCTGCATTGTAATTGTGCAGTTTCTGATTCTCTGATTCCATCACTGCAGCTCAGGATAACACGAGACACCTGTGTGGTGATAACTGGGAATAAAAGGGAAAGATTTTCTTTTATTAGAAAAATAATCCACGCACTGTTAATTAGCTCCCGTGAGTATAAATGTAACATTACGGTCAGACCACATCGGTCATTAACTACTTTTCCACTCTTTACTTTGGTAGCAGCAGAAACAGTCTGGCGTTACTTTAATGTGTTTTCATGTGATATGTTCAGAGTAGTTTCTTCATCATCAAACTAAATAGCAAGAAAAACTCACTCTGTACTTGAGTCATATGTAATAAAACCTACATCTAAGCCTTGGCCTATTTTCAAATTATTCTAGTGTTTCTACATCTTTTTATTCTGTCGTAAGATTGCAGGCTATCATTTACATTTCACTCAAATTAATATGATTTGGGATATTTTTAAAAGCTCTGTCCAAATGCAAAAGCAAAAACAAGTTTGAAGCTGTTGCAAGAGCAAGCCAAACCATTAGTGTTGATGTGGCGATGACCTCTGCCGGGCATTTGAACACCTCTATTCCTCAATATAATATAAGAGTAACTATACATTTAGGTGTAAACATGTAAAAAAAATCCTGTTAGTAAGGTTAGAACCAGCACTATTCTAGCCATTACCACCACTAAACGAAACAACACCTCATTTGTGCCACTACATAAAGGATATAATGGTGCACATTCTGATGTCATGAGCCAAAAACTCACTTTTCTCTGGAAGGAGTTTCTAAAAAGGTCAGTTTTCAGTGATTCAAAATATAGTTCATGTGTGGACAAAAAGCCCAAACCCTTCCAAATACACACTTTATTAATCCCTAACGGGAATTTCAAGTTTTTTCTATCTGTTGTCTGACACAGCTCTGAAATACACACACATGCACAAACAGGGACGATGCAATAAATGGAGAGATGTCAGTGAGGCCCATGAACAGGTGCCCTGAGCAGTTGGGGGTTTGGTGCCTTGAGCAAGAAGACGCCCTGGCACCTCTCCAGCTACCAGTCCACGCTCAGTGCTTGGCCTAGACAAGGACTTAAGCCAGCGACCGTCCTGTTCCCAACCCAAGTCCCTATGGACTGCGCTACTGCTGCCTTAAAAAAGCTGTTTCAAAAAAATACCTGTGTTTGTATGGACTAGGCCTGACAGTCCATCATTTTTGGATGGACTGTTCGGGAAAACTCCCCTCGTCCCTCTCAGTGTAACTTGAGTTCATGATGTTACTTCGGCAGCATCTCAAGTAAAGCGCATTAATAACACCAGGTTACATAAGGACCATTTGCGTCAAACTTAGTGTCCTTACTAAGGTCATTAGGGATATTCACCATATAGCACTTACAGGAGCAAACAAGCTGTGATATTATCATCCTCATTTCTAAATGCCAGCAGCAATATGGCACATTAAAGTGGTTGAAAACTTAAAAAAAAAAAAAAAAAAAGATTATATAACTTGGAAGGTATGACCAGATGGCAGTCCCCCTCTGCTGAATTTAAATGATGCACCTGAATCAACTTTTGAGTAATGCATAAAAATGGATTTGTTTGTCCCAATCAATGCAGTTTGAGAATATGCCAAAGCAGAGCTGGACTGAGGCGAATCAATCTGCCGAGCTGCGTGGAATACTCGAGCAAGCTGCGTGGTCACGCTGACAGATAAATGCCACCACCTCCAGCAGGAATTTAACTCACTCAAACTCAAGTAAGGCTCCTTGACAATCGCAGTGTCCCGTGTGCCTCTGCGGCTCCATCTTTGTTGGCATGCTGATGCACAGAAACACACTCTGCTTCTGTAAGCAAATGTACCCTCTCACATAAACAGACATAATGAACACATCACATCATAATTGGGATGTAACCAAATTGCAAAGGAGAGCGTACAGTATATTATTGTTTTGTGAAAATGAAATGCACTGCAGACAGAGAGAAGGTGCATGAGAGCCAGACAAGAATTGCTTTTCAATAAGAGTCATTTCTAAATATTATATGCAAATATGGTAATATTGACTCCGGCAGTTTAATTAAAGGAGGAAGTTGTGCTTGTGCAAGTGTTTATTTCTTAAGCATGTATGTGCTGAGGTAACTGCCTGCTTTCATCTGAGGCTCATGGTCAACAAAGAAAGAGGCTAATTTCATTTTCATATCCTCCTTTTTTATTGTCTTGTTTATGCGGGGGTGAGCCCGAGGCAACAGCATGAATTATTATCCTTCTCTGTCCATATTAAGCCCACCGCACATAAACATTTCATTAATTTCATCTTATAAATGCACTCTTTCTTATCTTGGTCCCTGATGTTTTTTCTGCAGTCGTTCGTTTGTCAGCTGTCTGGGTTTAATTTATTCATTATCTGGTTCCCTCCGTCCTCTTCGCTCTGAGGATGCTGATTGAAGGTTTTTGCACGAATCATTTGCAATGACTACAATCATGGGCACATTTTCATTTAGGATAGGAGTTTGAATGCTTTATTAGTTGTGATATTTTCTTTGCGATGATGTATCAACAGGCAGCAGAGGATGATGCTCTTTTCTATATTTTAGGCAAATAATTGAAGCTGTTATAGATGAGAGTATTAACAGCTTGAATGAAGATACAAACACATATGATACTGGGAAGAGATGAGTGCAATCAAAAATGTGGGTCGGAGCTGAAAGGTCTGTCCTTCCTACCTTTACAGTTTCCACTATCTATCAATATATTGACTGTTTTCTGCAATTAAATGATTTATTGATCAGTCTATAAAATGTCAGATAGTGATGAATGCCCATCACAGGCTCTGACAGCCCAAGGTGACACCTTAATATGGTTAAATTTGTCTGACCAACAGTCAAAAACACAAAGCTTTTCAGTTTACAGTGATGTAAAACCAAGAAACACAGCAAATCCTAACATCTGAGGAGCTGAAACCAATAAATGTTTGCCAAAACTACTTGCATTTGAAAGAAAACTTTTTTCCCTGGCATTTTTGCCATGATTAGACAGGTGATAGCACAGAGGCAGACAGGAAATCAAGGGAAAGAGAGGGCATTCGACAAATGTCCCTGCCACTGCAGTTATATTGCTTGTGTCCTAACCACTCAGCTATCAAGATGCCCCAGATTGGAAACATTTAGTTGGTCAATTTTTTTGATCGACTAATCTCAGCGTTTTGTACCAGCATAGGTTGGTACAAGAAGACAGTTCTGACTCCAGAGAGTGAGAGCAGCAGGTTGGTGTTGAAACAAGAGATGCAAAGCTTGCAGAGAAAAGTAGGTTGTATCTGTAACTTCTCCTACATGTTCAGAGACAGTTAATTAATTGCTGAACACAATTCATACAGAACCCTCACCAGAATACCTGAAGAGATATTGAAGACAATTAAGACCTGGGAAAACCCAACAGAGAAAGATAACCTCTAACCTTCACAATTATTATGATGATAAACCATGTAATAAAGTGACAAACTTTGCATACAGCCCAGTCGCATGAAGAAAATGTTGGCATTGTATGTTTCTGACAATGGATATGTTACATGTGTATGTTTCATACATAGCATATCAGTGTTTCTAAGGTAACGTAGTATATGAGCTAATTTTTTCCTCAGGAGGTGGAGGGGAGGGTGGACGATGAAACACCTAGGCAAGACAGCTGCCGAGCTGCCGACCATTGTTTGAGACTAACAAACAATGACATTGGTTGTTTTTTGGCGACCCTTCGACGCATCCTGGCTTTTCCCAGCAGCCATTGAGCCATCGAACGTAAGTGTTTTAGGCCAGCAAAGCAATGTATGTGATGTACAAATTTAATGTATCTGTGGTTTGCTGAGATGTAAAATGCAAACATGGAGGTGGTTGGAGGTTGGAGTGGAGTGAAGATGGGGTGGATGAATGGGTCAACAAACATCAGACTTTTCCGTTTATATCCAACATTGTTTTTTTAGCTTCCTAAACCTTAACAAAACAGTCATTTTAACCCAAATTATACAAATCTAACCGAGTTCTTTTTGTACATAGATCCAACCAAACCTTAACTATACCTTTTTCAGTCAGGACCACTTTGTCAAAAATAATCTTTATTTACTTGCACAAGTTATATTACATTTGGCGGTATGGTTCTGTTCTGGGACCCCCTGCTTTCCACGCGCTTGCGTAGAAAGCCTGAGGCAGGAAGAGCACACCTTCCTGCCCTTCATGAGCCATCATGAACAGCTGGAGCAGGGGGCGCAGCAGCAAAAGAAAACCCAGACAGAGCAGAGCAAGCAAATGAATACAATAAAGTTCGGACCCGCATAGCAGGAGGATCTGGGACCCCCTGCTCTTCCACATGCTTGCGTGGAAAGCCTGAGGCAGGAAGAGCACACCTTCCTGCCCTTCATGAGCCATCATGAACGGCTATAGCAGGGAGCGCAGCAGCAAAAGAAACCCAGATAGAGCAGAGAAAACGGCATGACAGGAGGAGCTGGGGTGGAGGTGGGTTGCGATTACCAGCAGAGGAAGCAGCAAAGGGGGCCAGGCTAGAGCTGTTTAAATAGAGCGCTCTGAATGCAGTTTTCCAATAGGAGCGAAGGGGCAGTCAGCTGAGCCATCAGCTGATTGAGGATTGCTTGCTTGCCGTTAACGGCTAATTTAGAGCTTGACATCGTGGCCTGCCAGAACTAACGCTACGCTTGATTTTACACCACAAAACTGATATATTTGTTACCTTTGAGGTAGCAATCCAAGCACCAGAGCAAATGCTGGCATTGTACATTTCTGCAAATCATAGATGTTACATTTGTACATTTAATACGCTGAATTTGTACTTTTTAAACGTTTAAACTTTACATTTCTCTATGTTTCAATTTTCAATTTTCTGTAGTTGAAACATTGTAGTTAATGTGTGGTTAGGTTTAGGCACAAAAAACAATTGGGTTAGGGTTAGGAAAGCATTATGTTTAAATACACTGTTGGGTCGCTACAATCAGGCTGGAAATGTCCTGATACCTTGTAAAAAAAATACCCAGTTTTGTTGTTTGTCAGTCTCGGACTGTGG
Source organism: Epinephelus lanceolatus (assembly GCF_041903045.1). NCBI lineage: Eukaryota > Metazoa > Chordata > Actinopteri > Perciformes > Serranidae > Epinephelus > Epinephelus lanceolatus. The sequence continues at coordinate 37,574,359 of NC_135744.1, read as the reverse complement.
TCTGCCACTGTGGGCTTCTTGGCAGCCATCTTGCCCAGGGGTCCGTTTCACAAAGCAGGTTTAGTGAAAACTCAGAGTTTGTTAACCCTGAAATGAGGGAAACTCTGAGTTTTCTGTTTCAAAAATGGAGGTAACTCTAGCCTGTTTCAGAGAGAGAGGTAACTTAAGCTCTCGGTCAGTTACCGTAGTAACAGACTCTATGAACCTAACCTGGTCAGGACCAGGTTTTTCTCAATGAACCTTGAGTTTCTCTCTGTCTCCGCCCTCTTTCAGAGCCACACACTCCATTTGATTTCCTCATTCATTCAGTCAACAGGCGAGTTTTGGCGTAGCCTAGTTCTGCCATCTGTCATTTAAAAAAATCAGAGTCAGTATATTAGAAGTCCATTAGGCACAGTAGGTGGCGACTTTTTCCACTAACATGGCATGTCCTTGATAACGATCCCGTGGATGAAGGTGCAGCATTACTGCGCAGAGAATTAAATATTCGTCGGGAGATGGTTATCAGACCGCGCATAGATGTTCTAGCATTTCCAGACAATTATCTTTTTGAGCTGTACCGTTTCACGTCACAGTCCATCATCTACATACACAACCTAATCCGTCCTTACATTTGCAACATTACCAATCGTAGTCATGCTCTTACATCGCAGCAGATATTGTGTGTTGTGCTGCGTTTCTTTGCAAATGGAAGTTTTTTGTACAATGTAGGAGACGCTGAGCACTTGAGTACGGCAACTCTATGCAGGGCGGTCAGAAAAGTGTGCTCGTTTTAAAGGCATCTGCCTTCTTTCTGTTGGCTGAGTAGAAGTCTGTGTTAGTTTAAATAAGCTTAATTATTTAACAGAACATGATAGGCTATAGATGAGAAGACATTTATGTGTGTGAAAACAGCATTATGTTGGGGAAAAAACAACTGCACAGTCAAACAGCCACTTAATATTTACTTTACAATGTAAAACGTGATCAAAATGAGGTACCCTACCCCCATGAGATTATGCCGAGGTCTTACGTGTTTTTATATTTCATCCCAAACTGCTGCCAAGTGCGCTTCTCCCCCGCGGGATTGCACCTAAATGAAATAAATTAATAGGCTACCATTCAAACAGTTTTCCCCTTTAATATTATTGTGATTGCAAAGGACTACATTTAAACTTACGCATTGACCCGAGCAGCAATGTTCTCCCACGCCGTCTCCCTCTCTTTTGCAGCTGCAGCGGTGTTGCCCTTCTTTTTGAAAACGTGTGCAAACTCGCCGTATGAGCGCATTAAGATTTCTAATTCTAGTGGGGTGAAAAACGCAGCCCTCCTCTTCCCCGTTGCCATGGTAACTCATCGAATTGGGGCTCCATTGATGCTGGCTTTTTATACTTGTGGTGCACGTGCTTAACTCCAGGTGAAACTACTCCGAGTTGATTAAACTGATTCAAATCAGCTGTTTTGGAACCGGAAACTCAGAGTTTCCTATCTCAGAGTAGATCAACTCAGAGTTCAGGATTAGACTCAGAGTTTGTTGAACCTGCTTTGTGAAACGGACCCCAGGCGTCTTGAAGTGGCGTAAGGTAGTCACAGTGGGCCTCAGTGCATGCTATTACAAAAAAATACCAAAGAAAATAATTTATTAAGAAATTTATCATTTGATTTAGATAGTTAGGTAATATTTGATTTATCGCAAAGTTGATTTTTAGTTATAGAATAAGCATATTATTTTGTAATAGATGCTATTGACTGTTATACAAATAAAGAAAGAGATGGTTTTGCCTTTTTCAAGGACATCTATAGCAAATGGCACTGTCTTTAATTTAATGAGAGTTCTTCTTTGAGCACAGTAATATTTTCAAGGTGGCAACCACTCATAAAGGCCCATTCTCCACCAAACATATTGATGAAGGGCCCACCCTCTCTATGGGCCCCCACCTCACAGGCCCGGTGCAACTGCACTGTCTGCACTGCCCATATGTACGTCCCTGGTGTCATGCCATCCCTCCTTCATCCAATGAGAAATTCAGCTCATATACAATTAATCAGGGCAAAGTCACTTTAGAAATGTTAATACGAAATATGTGGAGCTTCCTCATTACCTTCTTATTACCTCCACCAAGGAGGCTGTGATTTCAGCTCTGTTTGTTCATTAAAAGTATGTGATAGGGCATTTGGCCTCGGTGGAATAAATGGCCATACATCTTAAAATTCAGTAGATGGTAGTAAAGTTAAAAAATGACCAAAGAGCCAATTGCAGAAATACAATAACTCCATATCACAATCTACATTCACAGGTATCAGTAACCCTTCAGGGCCTAGCTGCGCAGACCTAATACAGAAGGCAGTCATCAAGACATTTCTAGTGGTTGTGCTTGCAGATTTAAATAGTGAAGAAGTATGTTAGATCACAAGGCGATGAGAATTCTGTACTGCTCTGTACTCATTTATTTGCCATACTTTAGTTATTGTGTGAAGGTGTGTGGCAACACATGTTACATGAGTAGCATGAAGCCATTGGTTACATTACTGGGGAGAGCAGTAAGAATTATTCATAAAGTAGATCCAAGGGAACACACCAACAGACTGTTGATCAAGTCAGAACTACATGGTAAGGTAAGGTAAAACTTTAATGTCCCCATAGGGCAATATGGCTTGCAGTCAGTAAAGGGAGACATAACAATACAATATGACAATACAGCTCACATACAGAACACCAAGACCACACACAGGACAAAAAAAACAACATGACATGGCATCAATGACCATTAAAGGCAACTATTGCAGATGGGCAAAGGAATATCTGCACCTATTGGTAGAGCATTTTGGAAGGATAAACCTCCGCCCTGAAGGAAGCAGCTGAAACTCAGCATGTATAGGATGCAGAGGGTCTGACACGATGGACTGAGCCCTTGACATGAGCCTCTCCTCATAAAGCTCATAAAGATTTCTTAGTTTAACCCCAGAGATCTTAGAACACAGCTTGACCACCATCTTTTCCAATTTGTTCTTATTTTTCAGACTGAGATGGCCGAACCAACAAATGACAGTAAAAGAAAGAACAGACTCAATAAAAGCAGAGTAAAACATTCTCATCAGAGTCCTGTCTGCATTAAAACTTCGTAGCTTCCTTAAAAAGAACAAGCGCTGGTTCACCTTTTTACATAGGCCATCTATATTTGCCTCAAAGTTCAGCCTATTATCCAGGACAGTACCCAGATACGTATAGTGCTACACTGCTGTCACTGATTCCTGATGGAGTTGTTGTGTAGTAACTGCTCCCTTGTTGAAGGTATTGGTTATTAACAGTAACTATGTTTTCATCCAAAAGTGATTCGAATCACTGGGAAATGCGCATTAAAAGAAATACGAATCCTGTGTGTTTCCATTAAATGTACAGACTTCGGTGAAAACTATGAACTCACGCGAGTTTTCCGCAGAGCTGGAAACAAAACAAGTCTTGCATTCTTCTTCTTCTACATTTTCTGGCAGTGGGCAACCAGCTTGTAAATGCATTACTGCCTTTCCAACCCGGAGTGTGGATATCACCATGGAGAGAGGTGCGCTACGTCAGACTTAATTCGAATGTAACTGTTTCCATCCCCCATTTTGCGAATCAGCATTTTTTCCAATCAACTAAAACCCGGCTAAAGTGAGCGTATTTTAGTTTGTGCGAATCAGGGGATTTTAATACGAATTTTGGCGTTTCCATCATAATTTTCTGATGCGATACTTCTAGATGCACATCTAAACAGCTGATGGAAACATGGCTTGTGACTGACTATAATCATTTGTGTTTTGAGAGAGAGGCAGGTTAAATAAGATTGTTTTCTTCTCCCTGCTCCTCTCCGGTCATGGACTGGGTATTAGAATTTTTTTTGATTGTGACTTTGATTGCTGCCTGTGGACATGAGCGGAACAAATAAAATGAAATGAAATATAACATATAAGACTGGACTACTGGCTTTACCAAGGTCTGTGCGCACCAATTGCCCTTCTAGTTATTATCATTATTTCCTTGAAAGTCTCATTCATTTAATACAGCGTTGTTTTTGGCAGTCATTTTTGATATAGTTTTAGTCTTTTGGACGAAATAGTTATTAGTTTTAGTCACATTTCAGTCATTTCTATCCTTGATAATTTTAGTCTAGTTTTAGTCGACGAAAACTCAAAAGGTTTTAGTCCAGTTTTAGTCATTAATTTTTGAAATCATTAAATTAGTCCACTTAACTCTCTTAACACTTTTGTATATTAACCAGATTCTTTACCACTTTAATAGCTCTAGCCTAGACTTTCCCATCCATGAAGATGCAATTCTGTCATGTTGTACTTGCTGATCTACTAAGAAAAGTTGCATTGCTAATTGCATTTAAGTTAGCTTAACCAGTTAGGCTGAAGCTAGCAGTCCCATTCATTTTCCCCAGGTCACGGTGTTATGGAGAACTTCATAGGAAATTCATCACAGACCAATTGTCGAGTGACATTAACCAAAGCTAGCAAATGATTTGTTAACAGGACTCCTTGTAATATTAACTTACTGTCGCAAAAATAGCAGCGTGGTAAGCCTTCAAATTCTTCTTGAGGTTGGTCGTATTCTTGCCACGTAGTTTGAAGCCACAACGTGTTTCTCTGTCCCCCAGTAGCCTACAACGCAATCCGTCGTATTTTCTGCTGGATTATGTGTAAAGTATATCCATAAATCATCACGTCTTTTCTGTCCACCAAGTCCTTGAGCTGAAGTTGCTGCCATATTGTGTGTGTGCTGCCAACTGTGTGTGTGTGACTGCTTTGGTTCACACTGTGCACGCCCGGGCATGCCTGGTGGTGGGCGTGACCAAACAAGGACAGGATGCAGGGGCTTATATTTTGAGCATTTGGCAAACAGATTGCACGCACAGTTGGAGGAAATATCATACATTTTGATTGTCAGCCCGCTAACATTTTCGTCTCGTCTCGTCAACGAAAACAACACATACGTCTTGTTATATTTTCGTCATCAAAGAGCTATATTTAGCTCGTCACCGTCTCGTTTTAGTCATGAAAAAAAAGTGCGTTAATGAAATCATTACATCATCCTTAACGAAGACAACACTGGTTTAATATTTTTAAAGACAGCAAAAAAGTTTCTTTCCAAAAACTTCACTCTTACAAAGTTGAAAACAATGATTTCTTTTTCTTGCTCCATCTTCTCTCTCACTCATCCCCTGCTCGCTTCTCCCCTCTCCTCCCTCTCTGTTAAACTCCTTCTGAATTATCAAACGATGTCCTTTCTTTCACATGGCTAGCTCTGGATTACTTACCTGGCTCTCCCTGCAGGCCTATTAAACACCTCTGGAGTCATGGTCACTGCCTGGCTAGCTCTGCATTCATAATGGTCATTAACTCAGGCACCAAAAATGAACGGTGGAACAATCCAATTCAGAGAGATCTGAAAATGCCTTTTACCAAGGGGCCTTATATTGATAGCAGGCAATTTCACATCTCATTCGCCAGAAGTGGGCTTATTGAATATGAGAGGACTGGGAGGAGAGAATTGCAATGTGGTTCCTTTACATTTCACCCACATAGAGAAAGGCTGTGATATCTTTCAAGTCTGTGCAATCCTCCTCATGTATCACACACCGCCCTGGGTGGATCCATTGTTAGGGATAATATGTTTTTAAAAGCTTTCCTTTTCACTTGGCCCGACAACAGAATTTCCCATTCAGTGCGAGTCCTTTAACTCCCCGCCAACGAGACAATCACATTATTTCATTTTTCAGAAAGACCTGCGGCAGCGTTCTGCCACTCATTTCTCCTCTCCGCTGACAGGGAACGGGTGTCCTCTTTTAGCCACTTTTCTCTATTCTCTTTCCATCACATCAATAAAAACAGGGTTGGATCACGACGTATAATCCTTTCAATCCTTCCCTGATCTTATCTGGAGGATCTATTTAAATGTGAGCCTTTACACCAGGGGTATTTGCTCCCTTTTAAACTGTCTCCTGTGAACATAAGAACCAGAGCAAGGGCAAAAGATTAAACTTTTGACGCTGCCACAAAAATGTCTAATTGACAAGATTTCGATATGGCTTTGAATGAATAAAGAAACATGGCCAGAGGACATGAAGAACCTTCAAACCCAAGAGATACCTCACTCTTTGTTGGGAACCTCTTCGGATTCTTCATCTCAGATTTTAATTACATGACATTATGAGTTGCAAGTTTCTTTCAAGGGTGACATTGAGGAGGATCCTTTAAGTGCTGCAGAAAAGTGCTAAATGGTTAAATGCTATGAATCCTCTATAGAGACAGGTGCTCGCTCTGTCTTTAAATACAAGAGAAGATCTTTTGTTTTTGATTTTAGATTGTGAAACAATCAAAGATCCTTTTTCTGATCATTGTTAATTGTTGATGTGTTGTTATCAAATTAATTATGACAGTTATTTAAATTATGATTAAAAGAATAAAGCCCTGCTTCAGGGAAAAAGCTGCATTCATCTCACTGCAGTCATACGGCAGTGGTTTTCTTTTTCACATAAGCAAATTGGAGAAATAAAATATTTTAATTGGTCTTTTGCTTCCACCATGTGCTGAAATTTCTGTAGAAACTAAGAGTTTCCTGTTTTTCTTTCATTAAGTTGTCTAGCAGATTTAACAATAAAGTGGTACATTAAATGCAGAAGCTTGTAGAAGACAGGTTGGAGGAATACTCGCCCAAAAAGTGTAGTTGGTCGGCTACTCAGTGAGGTGATGGTCTGGAGTGATGATATTGGGATGCTGAGAAATGTTGACAGGCAAAGATTCTCCATCTTGTGTGTAGCATGCACTTTTATGGAAGAATGTGGGTTCACCTTCCATTAGAATGTAGACAAAGGCAGGGCTGGACTGGGACGGCCCACTCTGATTGGTGAAATGCCATAGGCACACACTACGCTGTTACCAAAATTAAAATAAATCTCAGTAGTACCCTATGTGCCCTGGAAGAGAGTACCAAGACTAGAAAATCAATGTGCTCATTCACTTCTCGTATACATACAAGCGTGCTTTAAAGGCCGACGTGACTGTTAAAAAATATCAACATAATTACATTAAGTAAATTACAATTGTGCCGGCCCAAAATATGCCAACGGCCCATTGGGCATTGCCTGGTATGCCCTATGGCCAATCCGGCCCTGGACAAAGGAGTCAACAGCCTGTTCAGCTTTGAAGAGACTGATGTATAGTCTAAAAAAGAAGGACAAGAACTTTGTTTGTTTTGTTGCTTTTTTGCAAATTATACACTGCTGTGATTATGATTTTATGTTATTATTTCTTTTATTTATTTATGTACTTTTATAATTATTTATTTGTTTATTGATATTGTTTGTTGCCAGGTTTGGAGATATTATACTTGTTTTCTTTGTTGAAATGTTACTGTTCACATTTAATGTTTAAAAACTCAATAAAGAAGATTGTTTAAAAAAATCCTGTGTAGCCTTATAGACATATTCAACAAATATTCCAAATTAAATTTAAAAAAGGCTGTAAGCAAGTCTGGAGATATACTTGCTTTTTAACAACATTTGTGTAAACAATAAGCTGTGTCATGAACTGAACTGTTCACATACTTGCCTATGTATTATGCATGTTTCTGGAAGATTCCGCCGGTAGGCATACCAGAGGACTCAGACTGTATAGGACTTTCAGATTTCCATGATGTAAAAACATGGTGACACTCAAGGAGGTTAATACAGTATGTTGTTACTTCTGAGATCGCAGCAGGCAAAGAGACAGTGGCGCTATTGCCGATGGTCTTTAAGGCCCATAAATCCAGTACGTTTTGACAATGGCGAGTGTGTTTCTCACGCTGCCCTGCTGTTTATGTGCATATTGCATCTTGTGGATATGTAACGTTAAGTTCTAACAAAGCACAAAACGAACGCTTCAAACGGATGCATGTTACGCAAGGCAGCCATTATTTTTCAGGGTTGTTGCAAAAATGTTTGGCTTATTTGTGATTTTACTGTAATACACTGTGACCACAGTGAATCTAAGCTAGCTGAAGGAGCAAGGAGGAGCAAGGTGCAAACTTTTCAGAGCCACTTTTACAACCCGGTCTCACTCCAAACTTGTCGAAATCCAATGCTTTGGCAGTGACTTGTGGCATCAGACAGTGACAAAAAAAGTTGGCCTTTAATGTCAGCATGATACATGTCCAGTCACCATTATACTTTAATGGCTCTCGGCAGTGTCAGGGGGAAACAAGAACAAAAGTTAGGGTGGTGAAAGTCCGAGTAGGGCAGGCGGGAGGGTTAGTGGATGGGTCCAACAAACACAGGTTTTCACCCGGGAGATGGTGGTAACATCTAATGAGATTATAAACCCAGTTCTTTTTTCCTAAAACCAATCACGTGTATTAGTTGTTGGGGGGGTGGGGGGAACCTCAATTAGCCTTGTACTGATGTAGTGCGTTTATTTTGAAAGAGACTGTGTGAAAATGGAAGTGCATTTTGAAAGAAGACAATGCATATAACAAGCATAACTTGACATGGTGTCCCAGAACGTCAACAACCAATGCACCCAGGGTACGTTTCACGTCGTATCCGGACGTGGAAAAAAATCAATACATTATGAGGTCAGAGTGAGAATGTGTTGACTTTTAAGAGACAGTGAGTGATTTAAAGATAACTTTTAGCGGGCTATTCCTTTGACAATCTACTCAGAGCTTGCCTTGTTTATTCAAACCTGCAATAACAGATTTGTTTTGTCCACTTGGGGGCAGCAGAAACAAATTTCAAATACGGCTTTGACATATTGCGACCTTTGAAGTTGATATTGTAAAGTTGTTAGCAAACATTTGCTTATTTTCACACACAGCAGGCGCATGTGAGTCCAATATTATCTCTCTATTTTACTCTTGTTTTGGTCTCTACCAACTTCTGTGAGCGATATCTGGCTGTTTAGCTGCTAAATGTTCCACTGTGTTCACCAGCTGGTCAGTAACTGTGTCAGTCTGCTGTTTGGTGCAGAGCAGGTAGTGTAGAGAGGACATTTTTAAAGCTTTCTCACTGAAAATAGCTGCAGAAATAGTTGCCAAAAATGAACCAGATAGCCAAGGGGAGCAGCAGAATCAGGTAATAAGTATTCATTTCCAACAGGCGATGTTTTGGTTTTTTAAATTTTTAAGAAGGGGGAGGTGGACTCAGTTTGCTGCCTGTTCGGCACCTCGGGGGGATGGAGAGGGATGGCAGGCTAACAAGGAGGGCGAATTTTGATCATTTTGCTAACAAGGATGGTTGCGTTCCCCCCTCATCTCCTCTCAAATTGCCTACTGCCTGTTACGCATTGTCACATTTTCACATTGTCATTGCATCCATTAAATTATAAAAATAGTGATTAGGGCCACTAAGTAATTATAATTTGTCAGATGTGGTGATGAATCATCCGCTTCAATATTCTACACATGACAACTTTAAGATGGAGATTCCTCCCGTCTCAGCAGTTTTCAGCGTCCCTGCACCTCCACCTGACAATCACTGCTCTGAATAAAGGGCCGACTACAGCACGAAGCGTCTGCTGTCTGCTGCTGCATTGACCCATACGTCCTTGCTCACTTCCGTCCCTCCCCGCCTGTCTCCGTCTTCTCTCTAAGCCATAATTTCTGCACAGTGCTAGCTTGGATGTGCCCGCAGGCTACGCTGGTCAATGTTCCCTCTCATATGACGCTCATCAGTGTTCTGGTGTGTTTCTGCAGCAAACCACCCCAGCCTGGCAATTCACTGACCTTTCTATCCTGTCTTTCCCGCCATCAGGCAAAATGGGTTCTCATTAATAGTTCATGGCTCTTTCTTTCACCCTGTTTGTTACATTGATTCACCTCTCTTTTCCTTTTCTTTTCCTGTTCTTCTCGTTTTCAGGTAGCTGCCCCGGCGCTGTGCACTCATTTACACAGGAGCCTTTCTATTAACCCTGGGAGGAGTTTCTCCACTCTCAAACGCCCTCCCTCATTCTCCATTATGCCACCCTTTTCTCTCCTCTTCTTTCTCTTTATCTCTCATTCTATTGCTTTGTCTTTTTTCTCCCTCTTTCTGTCTCCCTCTCATCCACTTCCCATGTCTTTAATACCACACTTTCTCTCTAACTTTCCTCCTTTTTTTACATCTTTTGTACTGTCCTGTCTCTGGTAATATTTCAGCAGTCTGAAAGCAGGTAATATACTAGTGGTAAAACAAAAAGAGGAGCCTTTAGGGCAAGAGCTTTATGAGGCACAAAAATATGAGGGGAGGAAAAGGAAGACGGGCAGAGAGAAAAAAGGAGAAGTGTGAACAATTCTGGGTTATTGTTTCAGCGCTTCAAGTGTAATGTAAAGAGTAGGAGGGGAGGAGAATGGCAAACAGGGAAGAGAATCAATTAAGTTCAGCCTTTAAGTAGACGTACAAAATGAAAAGACAATGTTGTGCTCATCTCTGAAATGAAAAATCATAACTTTGTTGTTTACACAGTCGCTGATGCAAACATTTTAATATGTGTCTGTATTGCAACAGAGAAAAACAGGTGAAGTGTTTTGATATAGAGTAAAATGAACCTGCAACAAGGAATAATAGGGCAGCAGAGGAAGAGCATTATAGTGATGAAAGGACAAGATCCTGAGATGCTGAAATCGTAGATTTTCAGACAGGCTGTAAACATTCTCCAATATTTTGACTCAGTAATGGCAGGGACATTATTAAACTGTTTGAATCTCTGTGAAAAGAAGCTGTCTGTCAAAATACACCAAGACTTCCAGTAATGGGTGTAAGCAGCTGAACAGTGAACTAAATTCTCTCTTTTTTTGGGCTCTTATCATTTTGACATGTTTTCACAAAGAGGAAATTAAAGACCGGTAATTACAACCACGTAATCTGTTCCCATGCTTCATCTTGTCATGTGAATAAATTGCTGGCAAAAACACTAATTAAGATCACATTCCCAATGCTTAGCCTTGATTGTAATACTGTCAAATAACCCATATGTTTAGGCTTTCCAATCAAACCCTGGATCTCTTCTGTTTCTCTCCTCACTAAACAGAACAGGATTAGATCTTGAGGATGCTGGGCACGAGCCCAGTCCAGGTGTTTGGCTGCCCTCTGCACTATTTCTCTAACCTTAATTTACCTTGAAGAGCTTTTTTGCTGATGGCGCATCCTTTTTCAGCCTCGCCCTGTTTTACATTCATTCCTTCCCACCTGGGACATTAATTTAACCAAAGTCTTGTAGTGTTGGCAGCGGAGCAGCTGTACCGGAATTATTCAACGTTAAGTGCCTTGCTCAAGGGCACCGAGGAGGTACAGTCAATAGAAAGCGTTTTATTTGGGGATGGTAATTTGTTTAAATTAAGACATAATAAGAGAAACTAGACAGATGCACAAGCAGTTTGTGCTGGTTATCTGGCAACCCAATCAGCGGAAAAAATGATGGCATTGTATATTTCTGCAAATGCATTACATTTGGACCTTGTTATGTAGCGGATATGTTGAAAATTAATGTTTCAACAGCACTGTGGTTAGTATGTGCTTGGGTTTAGGTACAAAAACCACTTGGTTATGGTTAGGAAGAAATCATGTTTTGGCTTAAAATAACTGGTTATGGCAACGTCAGTGGCTTAGTGGATGTGGTGTGGTGGTTAGCACTCTCGCCTCACAGCAAGAGGGTTGCCGGTTCGATCCTGGGCGTGGGAGCCCTTCTGTGCGGAGTTTGCATGTTCTCCCCATGTCAGCATGGGTTCTCTCCGGGCACTCCGGCTTCCTCCCACAGTCCAAAGACATGCAGATTGGGGACTAGGTTAATTGATAACTCTAAATTGTCCATAGGTGTGAATGTGAGCGTGAATGGTGGTTTGTTTCTATGTGTCAGCCCTGCGATAGTCTGGCGACCTGTCCAGGGTGAACCCTGCCTCTCGCCCGATGTCAGCTAGGATAGGCTCCAGCCCCCCTGCGACCCTCAAGAGGATGAAGCGATTAGAAGATGAATGAATGAAAAAGCTATGAACTTCCTTGATTTTTAAAATATTTAATTTATCAAATATACTCGACAAGAAGCTCATCCAGCTCATGGTGCCTGCCTCCACCTGTCAGTGGATTACCAGCTTCTTGACTGACAGGAGGCAGCGTGTGAGGCTGGGGAGCATCACATCCAGCTCCTGGTCCATCAGCACTGGCACCCCACAGGGGTGTGTCCCATCCCAACTGCTCTTCTCCCTGTATACATACGACTGCACCTCAGGGGACCCTTCTGTGAAACTCGTAAAATTTGCGGACGACACCACGGTCATCGGTCTAATCGGGGACTGTGATGAGTCTGCATATAGGAGGTGGAGCAGCTGGTCCTCTGGTATGGTCAGAACCACCTGGAGCTGAACCCGCTCAAGACTATGGAGATGACAGTGGACTTCAGGAGAAGCCCCCCAACACTGCCCTGCTTCACTATCCTCAACAGCACAGTGTCTACTGTGGACACCTTCAGGTTTCTCTGTACCACAATCTCTCGGGACTTGAAGTGGACCTCCCACATAGACACTGTCCGGTAAAAAGGCCCAGCAGAGGCTGTACTTCCTGTGACAGCTCAGGAAGCTCAACCTGCCTCAGGAACTGCTGATCATGTTCTACACAGCCATAATCCAGTCTGTTCTCTGCACATCCATCACCGTCTGGTTTGGATCTGCCACCAAACTGGACAGGAACAGACTGAAAAGGACACTCAGGTGTGCAGAGAGGATTATTGGGACTGATCTTCCCTCCATGGGTGTCCGGGTCAAGGGTCAGGAAATGGGCAGGAAACATCACTGTAGACCCCTCACACCCCGGACACAATCTGTTTAAATTCCTCCCCTCCGGTAGGCGCTACAGACCACTGTTCGCCGAAACCGTCCATCACAAAGACAGTTTCTTCCCCCAGGCTGTCGCTCTGATGAACTCCTAAACAGTCACGTAGTGGCAGGTCAAACAACACTGCATCCTTGTATATTGTATATATCTTTTAATAATATTTTTTTATTATATATATATATATATATATATATATATATATATATATATATATATATATATATGTATATATTAATAATTGTTTAGATTTTTTTATATTTGATGTATAATTGTATATTTTTTGTATATTGTATATTCTATATATTCCACTTCTTGCCTAAATCTGTGTACTTATGTCTGCTACTTTGAGAGCAAGTCTACCAGAGTCAAATTCCTTATAAGTTGATGGACTAGGAGTCTCATCCTACTCTCCAATGTGCTATGTGTGAGCTCAGTCCTGCGTGTTCTTTAATGAAGCAATAGGAGAAGATATTCGGTCTCAGTTAATGTAGTTTATTAAGCAGTAAAGGAATAAAATTACAGAGCTCTGGGTCTCAACTTCACGTCCCTGACGAACAACAAAGGTGTGTCAGTTCACGAAGTCTGACCTCCTGTCCTTTCCCTGACCCAGTATATTTGAGCGTAACAGAGTGTCATTGTGCACGCAAGGCGTTGTCCTCTTCTCATTAGCAGTTCCACTTCCTCCTTCACCACACCACGCCCCTGCCTCGTGTTAATCTGACTCCTTCCCGCTGGCGGTGGGGGCGTGGTTCCTGTTTTGAAAGACAAGAGACAACACAACTCCCTACATGTGCTGTACCTTACTATCTGTATATCACTTTCTATTCTTTTTACCATATATGAAACTAATTATCTAAGCATTGCGGTATGTGCTCCTCAGACTTCATGTCTCTTCCTCTCCTGTACTTCTCCACTTCTGCAAAGCAAACACATTCAGATCAGCTGAAATCATCTCAGTATTCTCATTGTTCACACATCTAAAACTTATATAGTGAAACACAACTTATAGTAAAACACATAACATCATTCTATTCCCAACAAAGTACACACGTACTTGGCGAATAAAGCTGATTCTGATTCTGATTATCAAAACTAAGATAAAGTATGATATTTTTTCACTTTGAACAATGATAGAGCGATTTAATATGTTTTGAATAAACATGTTAGCATGTACCTTGTGCTGCTCCTTGATTTTGGCTAGGTCCAACAATTGACACACTGAGGTGAAGTCGGTGTAAATAGGTTGACACATTTGAACTATTCCCACTTTGTTTTTGTTTTTGTCATCCTCCACTCTCTTGTCATCGCCAACAGTAAAACCCCAAAGTGGCTCAAAAGGCCAGGCCTGTAGGTCATCAGAGGATCTTCTATTTCTGGTCTGGTAATGGAATTACTAACCACATTGCAACAAGATAGGCAGCACAGTGGTGCAGTGGTCAGCATTGTCACCTCACAGCAAGAGGGTTCTGGTGGGGATTCTGTGTGGAGTTTGCATGTTCTTCCCGCGTCAGCATATTTTTTCTCCAGGCACTCTGGCTTCCTTCCACAGTCCAAAAACATGCAGGTTAATTGGTGACTTTATATTGCCCGGAGGTGTAAATATGAGTGTGAATGGTTGTCCGTCTCTATGTGTTAGCTCTGGCGACCTGTCAGCTGGGATAGGCTCCAGCCCCCCATGCACCTTAACAGGATAAGGAGAATGGAACAGGGTAATGAATGAATGAATTGCAATGAGCTAGCTTAGCATAGCATGCCTCCCTGGAGTATAATGGAGTATAATGCTTTGGTTTGAGGTTGGGAGAGGCAGACAGCATGTTGCCTGTCCCGTTGCGTTGACTGCCTTGTTGAGCACAGTGGCACTGAGAACATTATGTTAAACACAATTTCAGCTGCATATTTTATTTTCCAAAAGTAATAAGGCAACTCAACGAATCGTTCAGTTTGTAATGCATGCCAAACTGAAAGTCTTGTACCTAACAGTTCAATACAAATATCTGTGTTGTTACACCCCTCGTACATATAATACATATACAACATGCAAATATAACATATTGGTTGAATGCAAATTCTCATTGAAAACTGTTGCTAAGTATGAGCATAGAAAAAGGGCTTTTCTCTGCCCTTTGTGTCCTGCAAACACAAAATGTCCCCACAGTAAAATACTTCATAAACTGAAGTGACACGACTGGGATTTATCAGTGAAAACTAAACACTACAAAGAGTCTCTGAGATGTTCCTTAATTTACAGTTTATTGTCTGCATGTGTGGGCTGCTGAGTCTACAATATGATTATATCTAATGAAAATGTCAACATCTGTTTTTCAGTCACTGTTCTGTTTAATAGCAAGTCGTTACAGTACGGTAGCTCGGTGATCTGTTGGATATTTCCTGTTACAGAAAACAAAGCGACAGAGCTGCAACACTCACTATCAGGTACAACTTACTTCAGCCTAATGCTTTGTTTAAAATGTGCATCTCACACCTCAGTCCAGCACTTGACCAGCAACACTGCACACGCTCTGTCGCTGTCTCATAGTATGCTGCTGAACTGAGCTGCCGGTATGGACTGATGCTCTTTCACAGGCAGTACAGGAGATTCGCCTGCATTGGCCTGCAATTTATTCTGCGTACACAGCCCTAATGGCCAGTCAAAACAGTTTTGTTATTCGACCTCGTCTCCTGCAACAATGTCATGTTAACAGTTGGTGTTTCCACATGTGGACTTGGGGAACATTATTTTCACATTTGCTGGGTGAAACGATTAGTGCTCCAACATGAATCAATTCCAGATTCAGCTCCCGGCAGCTTGCACCTCTGGCCTGGTCATGCATTTCAATGGACACAATTAACAATGATCATGTCCGTGTTGTTTTTCGCATGTTGTGTACAGCCTCAATTTCATTTACAACTCGCGTGTCGACTGTAAACATGCGCCAACTCATTAAAGAACAATGGCAGAGAGCACCTGGTTGTTACCTGTGTGTAGCCTCTTTTCATGTTGCATAGCTACGGGACAGAAGCGTAGACAGAAACCTGCATTGACCACATATTTAATTATGTAATATATATAAACCACAGAATACACAAAAAGTCAGCATTCAGTCATTTCTCATTCCGTGAAATCACTGACACCAAGCTAATAATTTTGCGAGTGTTAATTGCTTTTTCAATCTTACAGATTGCTATTTGAACATGATGGATGGATTGGAGAGGGTTTTTAATGAAACTGGTCACTCATTTTGGAAAATCATCAAACTGGCTCTTCTTATCTGTTGCCAGAAAAGAGTAATCACTCCACCCTGTCTCCTTATTTGCTTACGGTGGCTAAAATACCATATCCTTCTAATGAGAACAAATACAAAACAGGAAAACCCTTCCAGACCTTTAGATCATACAGAGTATACACAGCATTATGTTTGGAGGGTGGTCGATCAAACACACTCTTTTCAAACTCCATTTTTTAATTATGTTTCTGTAGCTTTCTTTTGTGCTGTAATAATACAAATTGATATTTTAGGACAAATTTAAAAGCAAAAAATCTGCCCTGTGGGTTGGGTGTCAGGTTCTGCCAGCTAATGAGTCACTGTGGTTAAATAGGAGGTATTATGGAATCCAAGTACCGTGCATTTCACAGTGGTGTTATTTTATGATGTGTCGTTTTGATCTGCCTCTCGGAGTAATGGAAAAATTAATTATGTTTAGCATTTCATTTTTCTTTTTTTGTCACAGTCAGCAATTGTCCTTAGATACGATCTATCAAAGCAGGAGAGACGGGCGGATGGGTGGAGAGTCCTGAAACCAAATATTCGGTGAAAAAAAATATCACCTTTGTCTTCATGAATATATAATATCTATACACTATTCCCCCTTTAAATGACCATTCGTTTTATCACAACTTTGGTCATACTTTTACAGAAGAAAGGACGGACTTATTTGGAAGCGAAATCAAATCCGAATGCAAAATTTATTACCCAAACTCTCTGGTGTAAACATCCCTTGAAGTTTACAGACTCACTTCCCTGTTAAACCTTGACCTACTGTACTTGCCATACACAAAGACAGTATTCCTTTGCGATGAGGATTTATTACCGACGTTAGAGTGCGCTCACACCAAATAAAGTGCTGCGATAAACCTGCTTAACTGATGGCTTGTTTACAACCTGTCTGATCAGCTGGCTGCTTCTCTTTGTAGCCAGGTTTTTCTTCACTTATTTTGGTGAGTACAATGTTATCATAACCAACAGATATTATTCCCAAAACAAATAGTCTTAATAATCAGGAATTATACCTTATAGCTCAAGATTTCTTTGTGTGACTTCTGGGCCTTGAACTCAAACCATGCTGCTTCAACAGTTACCACTCGACTCTAAAGAGACTCACCAAAAAACTATAACTCTTTGGTATTTCTCTGAGACATCTTCGGAATGGGTGCGAAGCTTGCAGAGACACATTAACTATGTTGTGAAATTCTATACAAAAACACACCATGATCACTGTCTGGCATCTCAGCAGGCACCTCCGTCAGGTAGAGATGGGAGGAGGACTACAATAGCTACTCGGGGGGTGAGATGATACAGACACAATATGATCACACATATTAGAGGCAGCAGCCGCTGAATAAATATGGACCTAAGAGCATGTGCTGTGTCCACATACTTGGAGTATTTGTCCTTGCGTGCACATGGACACACACACACAAAACACTTGATGATGGTCAGAGATGTTGACAGGCACACGCACACACTACACCAAGCTGCTCAAGGGCCCAGCTGACCTCCCCAGTATCGCCCAGACCGACCTAAATTCAACCAATCCCTCAACTGCCACCTCTGTTATCACCCAATCAATAAACTCTGGCCCTTGTTCAATTTGACAAGCATCTACATGGAGAGAAAGGCAATCGCTAAGCACCGGCAGGTATATGATATTGACCGGGGGAAGATAAGGCTTAGCCTATTCAATCATGCAGGGGAGATTGGGCCAGTGAGGTTTAAAGCTGGAGCCAATCCAGAGTGTCTGCACAGCCACTCGAGCAAAAGGCTGCAATAATGAAGAGCGCGGAGGAGCTGAGGAGTAAACAAACAGACAAATTTGTCCTTCCTATTATGAGGAACGTGTGATGGAGAGCAAGAATGAGTGTCTGTGTGAGTGTAAGTGTGCGAATGTGTTTGTGTGTGTGAATTAGAGAGACAGGGGAGGATTGGAGAATGGCAGTTGTAGTTGTAAGCGTGTAGGTGTGGATTCATGAGTCAGAGATAATTATTGTTTTTTTTAAAGGTTGTAAAACTGTATCTTTCTGCAATATCTGTTCTTCAGTCAACTATGGCTAAGTTTAGGAAAAATGATCACAGTTGTGGTTACATTTACTTCAGGTCTGTGACGGGATGCAAACTCTAGTCTTCTGCATGCTACACGCACACCCTGACCTCCACTGCCTTGGCGAGAATTCACAGCCCTGCGTATAAGAACGCAGGGGGCTTTGTTGGTTGAGGGTGTGTTGTTGAAGGTACCAATGAAACAATGAATGCAATGACGCCAAAAACACTGCACCATGGTTTGTAATACTCACAGACAGGATTTTACATCACTGGGAAGTTATCATTAGGGCAACGATTTTATCTTTAGTGGTAAACAATAGAAAGTGATGCACCAGGAATGGGCGCTTGCATGTATTTGATGAGCCAGCACAAGGCCTTGCTAAATGACATGAAGTTGGCACCATTATTGCGTCAGCCGGCAGGCTCCCTTCAAATCAATGAGAGGGCTGCGTTTTGTCACACTTAGCTAAAGTCAGTCCAAACACAGGCTCTATGAATGCAGAATCTTTAAGCAAAGGGACAACATTTTGGTATTAGAAGTGTTCTGGTTTCAGTTTGTCGTCTGTCTTTAGTCCAAGTAGCATCAACTAATCATGTTTGAATGGGCTTTGGCTCCATGCAGGCATGCTTTATATTGGCTGATTTGAATTTTATCTGCATTCATATACAGATGTTTTTAGGGATTAGTAAACAATGACTGGTGCACAGAAGAGAAAGTCTAGACCCAGATATCCATCATCTGGATATCCACTGGCTAAACCAAAACTCTCGATAGATTGGTCGTTGTCCCCAGAGGCTAAATCGTCATCAAATGGATAGCTGATGAGTTCCCAGATTGATCTGAACTCAGCCTTTCTGACTTGCTACATCAAGGAGACACAACTTCCTGAATCAACTAACATGAACTTAAACAATTTGGATGCTCAGCTGGTGTGTGCTTAAGAGAAATGAGAGAGCACTAAGACAGGTACTGACATCTTTAAATGTGACCTTAATACATCTGTTCTTTATATTTTGTCTGTTCAAGGGCACGTGAAGCTGGCAGCAGTTTCTTGTTTTTGTTTGTTCAACACAAACAGATCTGAAGGTTTACTTACAAGCTGCTACAAGTGCTAACAGGAAGCCGGAGTTCCAACTGTAAACAAAAGGGTTGACCTCAAAATAATTAAATACTAGTCCATACCCATTGGCAGCTTTGTCACCTTCTACCTATGCCAATCCTCAATGCCTATGTGCAGTTTCACATAGATTGACCACGTCAGTGGGTAGAAAAACATGGGACAGACAGAATGACTGACTGACAGAATGACACACTGACACCTTCTGTGATTATGTACAGCATACCATACCATGACTTAGTCATACCAAAAATTAGAAAACAAAACAAAACATTGGTCCACAGGGGGAGCCACAGCGATCGGTCGCATTTTAGCCATTTTTAAGCATTTTTCTGTTGTTATAGCGCCACCCAGTTGCCAATTAGAGTTAAATTTCTCCAGTCACCTTGAGGCGTCCTGTTCTACATATCTACCAAGTTTAGTAAAAATCCATATGGCGGTTAGGCCTAGATAAGATATGAGCTCTCTAGCGCCCCCATTTTGTTTGATGGGGTCAATAATGGAGGGGTCCCCTCAGATTATGTGTGGTCATATGCCTACAAAGTTGCGTGGTGATGGGTGAAACCCTTGAGATGTTATACACCTTTATGTGATGAGCCACGCCCTCCGCAATATTCATTGCCTTATAGAAGCTCAGTTTTAGTAAGTTTTCCAACTTTTGCCAAGAGGGAACTTTAGATATTGGTCCCTAGATTATGTTCACCCAGTTTCATGCAGATCGCTCAAACTTCCTAGGAAGAGATCGATTTGAAGTGTTTTTCAAAAAATTTAAAATGGCGGAAAATCTATCTAACCGGAAGTTATGGGTTCTTGAGGCAAATTTGTTCCTCATGAGGAGAGGCATCTCTGTGCAAAGTTTCATGAGATATGCCCATTCAAAGTATGCAATTCAATCGGTTTCTATAGCGCCCCCCTTTGGCCAATTGATGTAATATTGCTTCATTCATATCCTCCCATGACCCTCTACCACTGTGCCAAATTTCACATGGACTGACCAAGTCAGTGAGGAGAAAAACATGGAACAGACACACAGACAGAGGTTTCATCATTATATAGTAAGATAAGATATAAATCTGCCATCACTTCCAAACTGCCTGCCTTTTAATATACACATTAGCACCACAAAGCAGTACAAGCTAATTTATTAAAATGTTTTAATTAATTATAGTCAGTCGAAATTTCCTAAAGTCTTATTTTTAATCTACATGAAATTCTTCAGTTTGTGTGATTTTACCTGTATAGTCAAATATTCGAGCTGAGTTAGCACCAGCGACTCACGTTCATTTCAGACCCCCGGCTCTGCACTGCATGTCGTCCCATCTCTCTCCCCACTTTCTTGTCTATCTGCAAAAAAAAAAAAAAAAAAGTCCAGGGCTGAATTACTCACTGGCAGTTATATTGAAGCTATGAGTCTTTATACTGGAGATCACACAGTCAGTTGTGTCTTGCCAGACAAACATGAACAGCAGTGAACAGGGCTGAGTAAACAAAATAACATTTTAAGCCACAGCATGACAAAAATGTTGCCAAAAACAGCAGAGGAAGATATTGTTCTTGTATTTCTGGTGCTGGGTGGGCTCAGATGTCATTCCAGGGTGGCTGGCAGTCCTCAGAAGTGTTTGTTTTTAATTTTGCTTAGAAATCACAACATGCACGTGAAATGTGCAGCCACATGAGAACTAAAAACTCATAATACGCAGCCAATATGGTCAATGTGTTAAAAAGAAACTAGCTGTAGATCCAGGATTTTTTCTAATTTCATTCATCAAGGTGTTTATTCCAAGCATTTAGCGGTGTAATTACCTTGAAGACAGTCACAGATATTAAGGTCTGAGATGATGACAGCAAACATATACCAAAGTATGCGACGGGTCTGTTATCATACCTTTAACTTTGATTTGAACCCTTCATAAACTACATCCTGAACAGATTCCCTTCCAATGTGTAATGAAAGCCCATGGCCCCTCACACAGAAAGTATTTTAGCAGCTGGAGGCGGCTTTCTGTGATTGCTTTGAACAAGAATTAAGCTTTTTGCTGTGTTACACACTTCACGTTTCTGTGCTGTAGGTGCCTGGTGTTTTTGCTGGAGCACTCTGAACTCCTCGAGTCAATAAAACTTGGACGGAAAAGCACTCAATGTCATCTCCGCTTTTTTCCCATTGGCCAGTCGTGTGATTTGAGAGCCTTCTGTGGTGGTCACGACAACAAGTTTACAGTTGGTAAACACTGGAGGGGAAACTGGTGGTAGCGGTTGCTGGATACCCAGAGCTATACGACTTTACAAACCGCAGTTACCACAATCCTAATAAAAAACAGCAGACATGGAAGCACATAAGTGTAACTTGCTACTATGTACCATGAAATAAAATAAAATAAAATAAATCAAATTAGATTAAATTAAATTAAATTAAATTGCAACCTCCTAAAATGTCAGGTAACGGAGTGACCTAACTCTCCTTAAGTTTATTCTGACTTTAAGATATAGACTGTCAAACAGCCTGTGTCTTGTGCACATGTGACATCCATCCCCGTTGTGAGGTTGGTTGCCCCTCTGTTATTTTGATAGGGGGGAAAATAAAAAATGTAACCCATCTTGAATGCAACAGCCTAACCAACTCATGCAACAAGAGAACACATTAAGTGCATTGATACCTGTATAATATCATAAAGACCACAAAGAACTAGCTAGGCCTATACACGTGACAACCAATCCTACAGAGAATGTGACAAGCATCCCTAACTGGGGGAACTGCTGGCGACTAAGCTAACAACCACATGTACTGGCACTTAAATTATATTAATGCATATTAATTATTCTTTTTAAGCCTCACCGTTTTAGCTTATTTATCATTGCGCTTACTTAATTTATTTGTTGCTAATATTTATGTATTGCACTGAAGCAAAGTTATTGATTGGTGGCGTGTGTGAAATGAAGTATGAAGCTCTCCTTCATACTTGTCAATGGTACAAAGTGTTTTATTATGAATCACTGTATAAAGCCTAGAGGAGAAAAAAAGAGCTGGATATTTACATTTTGACATGAAAAACACATCAATGTAAAGTGTCTTACTCCTGAAATGACCTTGTAGGTAACCTCTGACCCAAATGTCAGTACAATCATTTTTAACAGCGCCCTCTAGGGAGCGACATAATGAATGGGACAACCGACCCCGCTCTCCCCTACTGACATGAGAGACAAGATTGCCTTTCTCCATCTGTAGTGTGAGTCAAACGAGGCGCTGAGAACGGGAAGGAGGAAGCTTGTGATTGTGTGTCTGTTGCCTAATGTTTTAATGAGTGCGGGAGTCGACAGGGAATACTCCTCTTCGAGTTTTTTATATTTCATCCTCTGATGTCTGTAGTCCTCGGCCTTGTGTGGCTCAGCCTGCAGCCTGGGCCAGTCTAACGACGCTGAAGTTAGCTTCCGATTCGACAGCTTCCGATTCGGCACTTAAGGGGAAAGTTAAGGGGAAATTAATTTAATGTGCAGTGCGACTGTTTGTCCACTGTCTGATGAGTCATGTCTGTTTTTTGTGACACTTCTTGATGTGAAAACATTTTAGACATTTTAGGTAAGACATTAACTTTGCCTGACACCCACTATTGTATTTGTGAAACATTTATTTTATTCGTGAAAATGCTAAAGGGGAGATTTCACCGTTTTTGTTTTATACCTAGACCTCATTAGACCAGGTCCAGATCAAAAACCACTGTACCTAGACTTCTCAAATCTGGACTAGATTATCCTACAGAGTCTAAACATTCATTCAGACACAATTTCTGATTTGTGAAACCTTTACTCTATGTTATAACTGTGTTATAATGAATGTTTAGCCTCTGTAGGATAATTTAGTCCAGATTTGAGAAGTCTAGGTACAGTGGTTTTTGATCTGGACCTGGTCCAAAGTAGCATATATGCTGAAAAAATGGTGAAATGTGCCTTTATTGCATTTTCACAAATAGAATAAAGGTTTCACAAATCAGAAACTGTGTCTGAATGAATGTTTAGCCTCTGTAGGATAATCTAGGCCAGATTTGAGAAGTCTAGGTACAGTGGTTTTTGATCTGGACCTGGTCTAATGAGGTCTAGGTATAAAACAAAAAAAATCTCCCCTTTAGCATTTTCACAAATAAAATAAATGATTCACAAATACAATAGTGGGTGTCAGGCAAAGTTAATGTCTTACCTAAGATGTCTAAAATGTTTTCACATCAAGAAGTGTCACAAAAAACAGACAATCAGTGGACAAACAGTTGCACTGCACATTAAGTTAATTTCCCCTTAACTTTCCCCTTAAGTGGAAATTCAAAATTAATTCGGAAGCTGGCGAATCGGAAGCTAACTTCAGCGTCGTGCCAGTCTAATACATTAAAGACTGGGGGTGCACGAGCCACCCCTCCAACTTTGGACTGATCCTCGTATTTGCTGAAATCTGATTGGCTCAGTCATTTTCACCTGTCTGAAGTTTTTGCAGGAAACGCACTTAGCGAAAATGAGAAGAAAGAAGACAGGGAATGAAAAAGAAATGTGTGGTGCAGAGAAGTTACAAGCTATAAAGAAAATGTGGAAGACGCAACTAAATGTCTCAGATTGGTGCCAAGGTTGCTGTGGACACTGTTTGCCAGGCTGCTGAAGACTGTTGGACTGCAGGCATGCTGCTGATATAAGGTAGGACAGTCTCCACTTGTTTTGAGAAAACATAGGCCTGTATACTTTGGCTGTTGGTTGTTTCTGTCTCCAAATATTTGCTTTGCTGCAGATTATAAGCTGCTGGTTTTTATTTTACACTCACTCAAACACATTATTCACAAACACACATTTTATTTGCCATATTTTTATGGGGCTGCATTATATTTTTTGATTATATGTTGAAAAACACTGACTATCTGAGTGTGCATGTAGGCCCTTGTAGCTATTGTAGCTCTCTGTTGGTGCAGAAGGTAGCAGGAGCTGGCAGGGCACTGTGACTTGGTGTCCCAGCTCACCTGGCTTTCCTGGCCAGGTCTTGTTTGATAAACTGCAGTGGTGACATGCTTACACAAACTGAGGAGGCGAAAGTGTCATCAGATTGTCTTTACACCACAAAAACTGTAGTGTTAAAATTACTGTCAAAAAATTCCCAGATTGAATTTCAGTCCCAGCACACCCCCTGACTGAGTGATGTTCTGTACCAGGCATGATTTGAATGTGAGGATTTTTTGGAGCTCTCAGTGTCTCAGAGGGGTTTCGTAGCTCATCATACACTTAAAGTTAGTGTGTAAAATTCTAGTTTGGTGAAAATGATCCCAGCCTATTCATACATAGTCCAATGATGGACTAGATTGCTGTCTTCCAGGGTGTCTTTATTGATACTGTCACTAGGAGTCACCAAAGTCAGAAATGTTTAAATGCCTTACATTATTAGGACTAACAGCAGAAATACACGGGGCATGGATGCAGCACTTCAGGTGAGCGGAGCAGTTTTTGCCTGCTACAAAGACTCCATATTTGCAGTGTGTTGGTGCCAGCTTCACTGTGTGTGTATTGAGTTTTACCAAGTGATAATGCAACATGGCACATCGGCACGGTGGTGCAGTGGTTAGCATTGTCGCTTTACAGCAAGAGGGTTTATAATTCAAACCCAGGCTGTTCTCCCCGTGTCAGCATTGGTTTTCTGTGGGTACTCCGGCTTCCTCCCACAGTCCAAAGACATGCAGGTTAATCAATGGCTCTAAATTATCCGTAGATGTGAATGTGAGTGTGAATGGTTGTCTGTCTCTATGTGTCAGCCCTGTGATAGTCTGGTGACCTGTCCAGGGTGTACCTCGCCTATCGCCCAATGTCAGCAGGGATAGACTCCAGCCCCCCTGCAACCCCTAACAGGATAGGCGGTTATGGAAAATGAATGAATGAATGAATGAATGAATGCAGGGTTTGGAAGTGTATGCAATATTAACTGGTACTGAATAGATAAACTGGACTGTTTAACAATAGTATGCACTGTTCTGATTGATTTATTTAGATGTAAAATGTAGGAATACACACAAGGTATTGATTTTAATTATTTTAAAGAGATTGTAGTCTTTTTTAACTAATGTCCATGTTGTTTTCACCTGTTGGAGGCCATGGAGACACGCATAGACAAAGCCTGCATGAGCAAACGTGGCCTCCATGTTGCACCGTGTCCGGATTAGGGGTGAGTGCGTGTACATGTTTACACGTGTTTGAGATCATACATGGTTATGAAAAATTAGTAACAATTTTTTTTTTCTTTTTTTCTTCTATTAAAACAGCGCGTTCGTTAAGGGGGTTGTTTGCCAGTGGGCTACAATGAGTACCGGGCCATCAAATCACAGCATCCGCAGTGAGAGGACACGGAATTGTTTGCGCTTTTACGCACAGTCGGTGGTGAAGTGGCGCACATGACTTGTGCTATGGACGGACGAGCCACGTATCTCTGTGCCGCTTAAAAACAGGTAATACATCTGGCCACATCTTTCCCACATCAAATATCCGTGATCGCCTAGACCCGCGTGCGTAAAAGCGCACACAATTCCGTGTCCTCTCACCATGGATGCTGTGATTTGATGGCCCGGTACTCATTGTAGCCCACTCTTATAAGACCCAATAATAATGATAATAAGTTACTGTGGACCTATATGGCATGCCTTTTAATAAAATTACCAGAGGAGTTCGCTGAAAAACAGGTAATGTCAGCCTGAATTACTCGCGTGCGTCTCTGGTGAAAATCACTGACATACATGGGAAATACGGCTTCTACGGGCTCGCTATAGCTTACTGTCAGGACTCAGGGACCAGAATTCGGAATGGCGGACCGTTGGAATGGCGATATTTCGGAGTGGCGGCCTGTAACCACTGGATAAATGGCTTCTTCGGTTGGTATTCAGATAACTGGGGCTTTACTGGTTTAATGCAATAGCACCACCCAGCGGTGAAACCTGTGTACACATTTACACGAAAAAAATGACCCACTCTAAACGTTTAGAGATTTTTGTACACTAACGCACCCCTAGTCCGGATGCCTTGTACTTTGGCCGAAGAATACAGCCATGCTTGCGGCATTCTTTGGTTACACTTGCTACAATGGTAATTTTAGCTAAATGCTGACATCAGCATCCTAACATGCTCCCAGAGACAATGCTAACATGCTGATGTTTCGCAGATATTAGTATTTGCTAATTGCACTCAAAACAAAGTAGAAGTGAGGCAGATGGGCATGTCATTAGTTTTGCATGAATTGGTCATGAACCAAAGTATTGGATAATTTAAAATTTTGAAGATAGTGTTAGATAAAATGTTAAGGGAACACAAAAGTTAATACAGGTCGTCATGAGGGTAATGTGGAAGTCAAATTTTATGGCAATCCATCCAGTAGTTGTTGAGATATTTCACTAAAAAACAAAAACCTCATGGTGGTGCTAGAGGAGAAGTCAGGAGATCACCAAAGTCCACAGGCCTCATCCACTGGGTATACAGCGTTTAATGGAAATCCATTCAAACGCTGTTGAGATATCTAAGTCCAACTTCACCATTCCTACTGATGCTTTAATCATAGATGCTCAACTGTAATTATCTTTCTTACTGTAATTATGTTATTATCCAACATATACAGTTGGTGTCCACGTGCACACTGCTGTCAGCTCATATATCCGCGTGAGGCCCCTTTCTTTGTCTCCTCCTTTCTCTATCTGTCTCATTCGGTATATCACTTTCATTTCCTCTCTCTGTATGTGTGTGTGTGTGTGTGTGTGTCTCTCTCTCTCTTATCTGGCTGATTTCTGACAGCAGAACATGGCCCACCGTCGTCCCAGCAGGGCCCAATCGATACTAAGTTAATGAGTCACTTTGGAGGTGAATGAGGATTGTATGCGGTGAACACTCAGGCTGCTTTAACAACACAGTGGTACATTTTATGATGTGATGCACATTAAGAGGATGCAGAAGAAAAGAGGTCTGATGTTCTGGGTTTATTTACTGGTCCCTAAACTGTCAAGGTAGCCAAGAGGTTGGTGAGGTCATGGAGGATTTAAGATAGGCTTGTTTGTATGTTATTGATTTTCCTTCTAGGTCCTTGTTTGTACTACACATAATGGGCCTTATGCAAGAGGTGCTTGAGGGAACATCCCTCTTAAATGGCATGTACTGTACAAGTGATTCTAGAGAACTGATATTCACATTTTTCTCAGAAATTTCTGTCAGGCACAGATTAAATTTAGAAATGATCCAGACCTGCTGTATCAATCATGCATGTAGATAGTCTGCCTTTCTGTACAAACTTAAGAGTTTAACCTCCTACTTTAACTTAGGGCATCTTTGCTATATATATATATATATGTGTGTGTATATATATATATATATATATATATATATATATATATATATATAGCATGTTTCAGTGTGTGTGTGTTTCCAATTTTATCACTTAGAAGCACTGTGACTCTGGCTTTAATAACGTAAATGGTACCTCCATATAATGACTGCACAACATTCTCATGAGCAACACATTTGTTGTATTAAGAGACATTTTTCGAGAGTCTTGTTTCTGAATATAAACACTTCATTTTCTGCTCTGTTGCGCTCCTCGTTGGAGCCTTGCGCTGACGGTTTGAAAGCATATTTGTAGAGCAGATTTGTCGTGGGACCACAGCCATAAACACAGCTGCTGAACTGCTTTCTCTTCCCAGAGTTTGACTCCTGACAAGTGAACTGGAGCAGAGCCAAAGGTTCAGCGAGGGCCATTTCTTTAAATAAGACTGTGACACAGCTGAATGGATAGTTAGATAATGATCTGGGCTACAGCCAAGCTCACTTGCTGTAGAATTAACTGGATGTGTGTAGATGAAACCAGGTGAGGCGTACGGACTTCCACAGGTAATTAATCTCTTCCTGAGGTCTGCAGATTGGATTTCCTAACTGGAAGCACACTGTGTTATCAAAGGATGTGTGCAGAAGGCAAATGCATCCTCGCGTCTAATGTCTTGTCAAAGAAAATTTATCAAACATCATGTCAGATGAAGGACAAAAAATACATATATATATATATTAAAATTCATACCAGACTGGAAGGGTACTCAAAGAGTGCAGACCTCCATCAAGGCCAAAAGCCTCATCTCGCAGAGTTAACAAAAGTAAAAAATAATTTGTGTGTCCGCCCTGTGATTTAGATCAGCTCCAAAATTTAATGAATTCTTCCTTGGCCCATGCTTCACCCTCCCACCAAGTCTCATGAAAATCAGGCCAGTAGTTCTTCTGTTATCTTGCAGACAAACAAACCAACAAACCAAACCCCAAACATAGCCTCGTTGGCAGAGGTAAAAACCAGAGAAGAGAGAGAGCAGATGACTGAAATACAAGCGCTGCCAAGGGAGACTTTTCTGAACTCATTGTTGAGTTATCGTGTTCTCTGAAGTGACCACCACTGGGATGGCCATTAATCCTCATAGCAGAAATGAACCTTCATTTTTAAATATCAGTTTTTATTAGTCAGCTCGTGTGTCTTCAGAGAGATGGAGAGACTCTGTGTCCTCATATGCATTATGAATGAGAGGGAGCCCTGTTATACTATATGGCTGAGATAGAGGTCATAGAGGAGTGGTCTGAAATGCAGACACAGGAAAACAAGCTGTCTTCAAGACTCTTCAGTCACTATAAAAAGAAACCCCCGACTTCATGATGAATGTCTCGCTTAATGGACCATCTGTAGCCTTCATTCGTCAGCGACCGGTCTTCCCATTTCTTTCTTCAAGCTTTTCCTCTTTTGAAAGTCCAGCGTGTGTTGGATTTAGGGACATCTGTTGGCAGAAATTATATATAAAATGTATAACTGTGTTTTCTTTGGGTTAGGATCACCTGAAAATACGAATTGATATGTTTGTCTAACCTTAGAATGAGCTGCTTATACAGTTTCATTGCTGTTCTGTTGCTAATACAGCTTTGGTCCCTGTTTACTTCCTGTCAGCTACTGCATTAACAAACATTTCAACAGGAAATGGTCCAAGTGTATGTGTCTATGTATGTGTCTATGTTGTCAAGTTTTGAATGGTCTATATCAACATCCATAGCAGGTCTTCTTACATGGAGTCCGCCATGTTGTTCTACAGTAGCCCAGTATACGGACAACTCAAACACTGGCTTTAGGGTGCTTTCAGACCTAGAGTTGTCTTGCTTTGGTCCAAATCAGGGACTAATTTCATTAAAAAAGTTGCATAATTGCCGTGAGTTGGTTCGTGTTCTCACGGCAGCATTTACAAGTGGACCAGATCAAATGCCTTGCATGAGAAAGTTGCTCTTGATTGGTCAGAATTTCCATGCGGGAAAAATCCAGGAAGTTAACAAAATGTTGAAGAAGAGTACACTTGCAAGATAACTGCAACACTTTCTAATGTCACAATGGAGGGACAACTACGCAGGTTGATTTTAGCGCTGCTCATCGTGGACTATATTGCTGTCATTGTTCATTTTAGTCAAACCATACAGTTTGAAAACGAGGCGCGGCTCCAACTAGAAAACAATGTTTTGATTAGGGATGCACCGAATATTCGGTAACCGAATATATTCGGCTGAATATTGCAAAAAAACACACATTCGGTATTCGGTGGAATAATTGAAAAGCAAGGCCGAATAATAGCGGCGTGTTTTGATAACGCAATCAAACAGCGTGCGGTGACGGACGGAGTAAAATGTCGACAGTGTGGCGATATTTTACTCCGTCCGTCACTGCACTCGCATTTGCGACTAAAAATAGTTTTGTGCGAGCAAAATAAATCATTCAGCACGCTGTGCGAGTACAGATTTCAACCAGCAGCAGAAACTAAAGGCGAATAGTGCCGGTTGTGGGTTGAACGGGGGTCACAGACACAGACAGGAATACATATTCCTGTCAAATACAGCGGCCATAGTGCTCTGCGGTGCAAGATAACGGCTTACTGGCGATGGAGAAGTCCGGCTCCAATAATGTCCTCTTCTTGGTGTCATGACTGCCCAAAAGTACCTGGACAGCCGAGCCGTGGCGGCACACAGGTATGTGACGTGTCAGAGGAGAAACGAGCCGTTCACATTTCTCTCTTTGTGGCAGGTAACGGTCCACAAACCTCACCGCACTTTAGGGACTGTTCTTAACTTGTCAGGGGAGGAGGGTGGCTGGTTGATTTTTATTTCATTTATTTATTTTATTTTGATCCCCCCTATGTTAATCACTTATTGATGCTGTTTTTGAAGTATGAATAAGTCAATAAGTAATTTATTCCACTGAAATATCATTGATGTATTATAGAAAAGTGATTCATCTTTTTATAAATGACAAAAGGCACATCTGCCTCATTTTCGCTGTGGTATCGTGATACTACTCAGAACCATGGTATCGTACCATGGGTCCCAATTTTGGTACCGTGACAACACTAATCTGGAGGGGGTTCATCTGCAAAAACTAATGAAAAACTAAACAACGGTATTCGGTATTCGGCCAAGCGTTTAATTTTGTTTGGCTTCGGCCACAAATGTGCTGGATGTGCTGAATGTGCATATTAAGGCAGTACAGGAGGAGGTGCACATTAATAATCCTCCAGTACTGTAACATGCTCATATTTAACCCAAACAATGTGTCATGTGAATGCAGTTGGTTCACATCCAGGTCAGAATGCCTTTTCACCACAAACAAACTGCACCAGAGTTCATTTGTAAACGGGCTGAGACCACCTCTTCAAGAAGATCTTGGTCCAGTTGTTTTGGTGCGCCCCCCAGTGCAATTGCTGTGTTCACACCAGCCCAAATGAACCACACTTAGGGGGCAAACAAACTTAAGTTTAATACCCAACCAAATAGGTGTGAAAGCACCCTTGTATAGGGCCATTTGTGTTTATCAGCCATCGTAGTTTTCCTTGGCAGCTGGTACACAGGAGAAGTTTTAGTTCTGCAACCTCACTGCTAGATGCCAATAAATCCCACACACCAGTCCTTTAAGTCAGAAAAGAAAACATTGAAGAGATGTTTTAATACCTTTCTGTTGATGTGATGCCAAACTTCTGCCAAATCAGTTGTTGTTTGACGTGCAGTTTGACGTGTGTCATAATGCCTCATTAATCCCATGAATGATCAATGGATCATTGGAGTTTGGACTGCTGTCTTGCAGTTTGAGCAGCTCCCTGCTCTGATCTCATGCTGTCAAGACTGCAGTAAGCTTGTTTTGATATTGCCTGAATAGTATTTTACACACAGTGACTAAAATTGTGGTCTTGACTTGACAACTGTGCTGTGGCATAAAACTTAAATTTGCTACAGAACAGACTCCATCGTTTGCTTTTTTCCTCCTTACTTTCAGTACATAGTAGACATGCACAAAGTAATGCTGCCTTTCTCTCTTTTTGTTGACTTTGTTGTGGAGCTGCTCTCTTGTTTCAACAAACTATTGGAATTGTCAATAGGCAAAACCGAATGGACAAAAAGTTATTAACACTAAGAACACGAATCCGGCCAGCCCCCAAGAGGAATCATTTGTATTCTTCTGCATACATTTATAGCAGGTTGGCATGAACAGGAAGTGTTGAAGGCAGCGAATATATGTATGTGCAGGAGCTTTCTCACCAGCAGGTGAGTCGAGTCAAGCAGCGAGCAAATCAGGGCTTGTAAAGCTACAGCAAGCCCAGAGGGAAAAACATGTCAGCCACCATCCGCACTGCTGAAAGTAAGCTACACTTTGTTACAGCACTTGACGGAGTTATAACATTGTTTAAAGTTTACACTGCTTCTTTCATGATCGCTGACAGTTAAAAGCCAAGTAGGCGGAGGAACCTGATAGCTAGTCATTCAGAACATGAGGCTGTGGCTATTTCATGGCAGCAGTAGGTATCAGAGCAGATACAGTGTGCAGCACTATTCTACAGTAATTGGGACTGACGGCAAAACTTGACTTTCACTATTCATGTTTTAGATTCCTGATATTTCTACAGTACATTACATCGTCCCTGATAAAAAAAATGCCCCTGTGACATTAATCAGAGTATTAAACATAGTCGCTTGAAACAAGGGGTCTGAATGTGTGACCATCAAGAGTTTCTTGCTTCCAAATTACTTGACTTACCACAAACAGCTTGCACGGGTCTCAGATAATTACTGTTATCAATAACTCATGTCTCACGCTATTTTTGCCTCATTTCCTGTGACTTTGCACTGTTAAGCAACAGTCAACAATCTGTCAGTCACAGCATGGACATACAGAGAGACTTAATTACATTGCTCGAGGCTTTTGTTTGAGAAGCGTTATCAGATTAGAGCGGTACCACTGATTTTTACGTATCAAACACGAGGCACATTTTATGTTCTCAAAAAACTTTTAAGAGACTCCGAATTTCCTTTATCATGCAAATTCTTGTGTTGATGTGTGAAATTAAACTTTTTATGCTGTTGACTGCATATCAGCGGAATTTCTGCTGCTCATTGGCACTTATCTCTGGCTAATATGTTTGTTCTTCACAAGATGGGAATTAAGTGCTTCTTTGATGCTTCACTGTCTGTGTGCTCACAGTCATCTTCTGCACATTATGCTTTTGTGGCTGGGATTAAGTGAATCGCATGGAACAAATATTCTTTCAGAGATTTCATCTACAAGTTCTTACATGTGACTTTTTTTTTTCTTTACGTGCTTTCTCACACAGACGTCAACGAAAGAACGGTGTGTCTGTGATTCTCTTTAACTCAGGGGGATGAAGTGAGATTGTAATCTTAATCTCTTTCATATGTCACACCTCCACTGACTCCTGTTCATGCCTCGCTCCATTCGGCTTAGTCCAGCCCCCAGGATCGTCTCACAGATAATAAGAACAGACTGAGGGGACTTAACCTCTGCAGATGCAGTCCAGGAATGTGTGTTTGCATTAATGTGCATCACCTCCATGTCAGGGATTTGACTGCAGTGTACTATGAGGACAAAGGCTTTACATTGAGACATATGGGCGGGTCAGTCGTAAAGGTTTCATCACCATGTGCTCAGGGATGATATCATATGTACCCTCATTGGCCTGTCGAATTAAAACTGTCGAATATGGAATCCCTGTCTCAGCTGGTCCAGCTGGTCAAACTCCGGACTCTTTATTGTTTGCTCATGAAAGAGACAATCTTAACTTGATGCCCACTTACTAGCTTTGCTATTTTTCAACAGCATCTACCGGGCTTCATCTTCCTTTTTGGGGTATATTGGACTAAAATAGCATGCAGTTTCATATTAGCATAGCCATAGGGCACATTAAACTGCACAGATTACAACAGACTGACTTCCTTTTTCACTTTTTCATTAATTATGCCTGCAAACTAAAGTATAGTTAAAGGAATGGGTCAACATTCTGAGAACACTTGAATGCTTTCTTGTAGAGACTTAAGCCGAATTCACATGGGGCTAGTATTACCTGGGGATCTCATGTGAATTAGAAATTACTCCCCCATGCCTGTTTTTCCTGTGTTGATTCCATAGGCTGTATAAATAGTGGACGTAGCGTGATTTGTGGCCTGCCGTTTTGAAGCCTTGAGTTCGATATCTTGGCCGTCACCATCTTGGTTTTTGGAGTCAGAAGTGACCGTATTTGGATGAGAAGTTGGTACTTTGGAGGAGTGAGGGGTGGATCTGACTGATAGACTGTGGTGAGGCCTCACAGACAGTAGGGCTGCACGATATTGGAAAAAACTGACATTGCAATTTTTTGTTTGTTTGTATTATATATATTGTGATATTAAAATATACAAGAATTTTCACCAGATGACTTAAAGTAAGAAAATTAACAAATAGCGGCGGGGCTTTTACTCACCACAACTGCAGAGGCTACCTGCTTGAAACTTGATTTGAAACAGACTACATTATAAACGGGCCGTTATTTATCATTCCCTCTGTATCTTTGTATTTTTACTTTTTATCCACTCCCGTTGCCTTGATAAAGTTACTGCATGGCGTCATCATTTCAAACTCAACACTTCCTGAATTTGTTTCAAATTTAAAGCCCCTTATAACCTCGGCTGAGAGAATCCCTCCATTTTCTAAATAGGCTTTTATTGTGAAACATTTGTGGGAACTTGTTGCGGAGGATTCAGTAACTTGTATGTTTGCGTACGGTACTTCAAATGTAGCTCCTGCCATCTGCTGGCGCTTTTCAGGTGACTACAACAACATGTCGGCTGGCACATCAACAGACACAGTGACTCAAATAATAGTAAAAGTAATAAAAATAGAACAAGAATAACCCGATGACATCACACACGTCATGAAAGACGACCGGGAATAATTGGTGTGTGCCATCATGTAGTGTGTCATGTCTGTCGGCCAAGTCACGGCACGATTTTATGACTTCACAATCATATAATGTGACATAGTGACTTTCAGAACAGGCAGAAAAGTCACGTAGTGTGTACCAGGCATAAATCCTTCTTTACCGTTTCTCCCTCTTGCATGTCGCTCATCTTCAGTGTGTGACTGCAGCGTGTGCATGAGAGGGGGAGGGGCTGCTGTTGTCAAAGAGGGAGAGACAGAGAGAGAGAGAGGCGAGCGGAGCGGAGGTGCTTTCTTCAGAGCTGCATTTCTGAAGCAAAACAAAAACGATATTTCGTGCAGCCCTAACAGACAACCTAACCTTTGAGCGGCCCACCCTGAAATATGCGTAACTTTGGGCCTTAATAAAATGTAAGATTAAATTCATCCCCTGTACAGTTGTTATGAATGTTGAAAGTAGCTATAGAGACCAAAAACCTTTTTCGTACCAGGCTGTAAACATGTTTACTGCTGCTGTGAATTTGAGCATTTTAACATGCAAGTCTATGAGAATTTTTTCAGGGAAGCAAGCCTCAAGTGGCCATTAAACGAGCTGTAGTTTTTGGCACTTCCCATTGGCGTCATTGTTCAGCCTTGGAGGTTGTCATTTGAAACTCCACTCTTCACAACGCAGAAACATTGCACAGCACCACTAGCAGTGATAAACAGCATTAACACCATTTTTCTTTTAAATGTATGTCATGTTACTCATCCGGTCATCTTTCTAGATTTCACTCTTCTGATTGATTTGAGCCCTCTCTTTCTGCAATAGCGACTCTGCAGCTAGGTGAGCCTGCTGCACCCAAAATGCTTTCAGGACTTGCCTTTATAATTGCCATTGCAGCCTTTGTTATTCTTGACCGGGTAAGAGGCAAAACGTGGCACAGGGAAAGCAGAAAACCTAAAGATGGCCCTAAAACTTAGAGATGGCAATTCGCACGGGACTAATATAATCAAACATCCTCCATTTTATGAAATGTTCCTGTAATTTGCGGTGGATTTTTTGCTTGACAATAGGGCTGCATGATTCTTGCTATAATGTGAATCACGATTTGTTCCCTCCAAGAAATGAGATGATTCTCTCGCACAAATTTAATTTTTTTTTTTTTAACAAAAACATTTATTGCACTCTTAGATGCTGAAGTGAAAAAAACACGTCTAAGATGCTTGCTGTCTAGACAGGGCTTTAAACAGATGACATTAACATAGGAAATGTCAGGGGCATTGGTGGCTTAGTGGTAGAGTAGGCGCCCCATGTACAAGGCTGTTGTCACAGCGGCCCGGGTTCGAATCCAGCCTGTGGCCCTTTGCTGCATGTCACCCCCCCCCCCCCCCCTTTCACACTTACCTGTCCTGGCCATTAAAGGCAAAATGGCCAAAAATATCTTAAAAAAAACATAGGAAATGTCAGAGTGCTTAACTTACATATAACAGATCAAAGTGCTGGACCGAAAAAAAACCCCTGAAATGTCTTTTTGTCTCTTGGTTTACAACATCAAAGTGATGAACTTAAATGCTGCTGAATACAAAAAAAATAGTTTTAGAATAGCTTTAGAGTCATTAACGCAAACACTGATCATTATATGATGTGCTTGTCTTGAGTTAGGCAGCTACACAACAGTGGATGCTCCATTTCCCAGTTATTCTTCGCAGTAAAAGTCCCATGTTGTTTTGCTATTTAATAACTTTTATTGTGAAGCGGCAAAAACAAGAAATATGGGGTTTTCATCTGCAGTTAACTTTTATTTATCTGAAACGGTACACAAAACAGTAAAATAAGGCAGATACATATATATATATTCTGAACACACAAACACTTGGAAAACTCTGGGCTGCTGCACAGACACGAGTTGAACTGCTACACACCCTTGTTTGGGGTCGACATGTGTCTATCTTTGGTTTTAGGTGGATTACAATAATAAATAACACTTGTTTGGAGGACTATATTGCACCTACAGAAATGTAAGTAGTAGTTGCTGACTCAAGTAACATCACCTGTGTTGGTCTCCTTTCTCTCTCCTCCCCCGTGACGAGCAACAGGAAAACACAGTAAAGGCTCTCACACTGACCTTAAATGAAACAAGTGTTCATAAACTAGGTAAATAATATAAGTGAAGTATTTAGTTTCTTTCAGGGAGGTGTGGTATCCTGTTGGTACACTTGATAGCAACAGTGATCATTCCACAGCAAATATGTAAACATGTGAATGCAGCATGACATGAATGCAGAGGGAAATAGGAGCCTGCTTGACAAATTACAGACATGGCAGATTTGCACAGGATTAAGAACACAGACAACCTTCAAAATTATTACAAATAGCCAGTACCAGGCTAGTCCCATGCGAATAGGGCTTAAAATGGAAAGATTGATACCATTCTCACATTTGTCCATTAAGTACTAAGCCACAGACAGGAGACAGCTAGCTTATGTTAGCAAGAAGACAGCTAGCCTGGCTCTCTCCAAATGTGAAAAATCAAACTCACAGCACCTCGGAAGCTTACAAACTGTCACGTTTTATCTTGTTTAATCCATACAAAATTGGCAGGTTGCATGAAGGTTATCGGCAGGATTATTTCCTGTTGCGACCCTAACGATGATGACAAGACTCCAGGGATATTAGGATATCATTATTCTTATTTCATTAGTGGTATACTTAAATGGCACATGGACCTGCACTTGTGTGGTGCCTTTTCAGTCTTCAAAGCACTTCAACACTACATGTCACATTCACCCATTTACACACACATTCACACACTGGTGGCTGAGGCTACCATACAAGGTGCCACCTGCTACTCAGCTTAAACATTTATATGCAGTCACACATTGATGGCACAGCCATCTGGAGCAGTTTGGGCTTCAGTATCTTGCCCGATGGATACTTCGACATGTGGACTGGAGGAGCTGGGGAACGAGCCACAACTGCCACTTAAACTCTCTCAGTGATATTCAAATATAATTATGACATCAAAACTGGCACTGTATTTAGTGTTTTAGCTACATGGTTAATGAAAAGATATGTCTGACAAAGTTTTGACTTGAGGCTTTTCAAATTATGAGTTTGATATTTAAAAGA
This sequence comes from Epinephelus lanceolatus, assembly GCF_041903045.1. Lineage (NCBI taxonomy): Eukaryota > Metazoa > Chordata > Actinopteri > Perciformes > Serranidae > Epinephelus > Epinephelus lanceolatus. Next base: position 37,536,758 of record NC_135744.1, on the reverse strand, counting down.
TGATATATCATTCAGCCGTACCTGAGGGTTTGCAAATTACCTCTAGCAACATGATCTCCACATAACGTTCAGATCATTTACACATGCTAAAAATAAAAACGTCTAATTAAAAAGGCTTCTGTGATATAATTTATATTCCTCAGGTTTTGGCAGTAACATCGCCGCAAAATCTGTTTTCAGGCATAAAGGTGAACACGGCCACTGTGTGAAAATGTTGGGCGCACATGAATGCACAAGCACACACAGACATGGGCCAAAGTACGAAAGAGACTCCCTCCAGGGGCACACGTGCACACACAAACAATTACTGCCTGTCACACAGTGCATGTACTGTAGGGCCCGACTCTACAGTACCTACATGATTCATGAAGTCTTTTATTCCACTTGGACTAAGATCAAGGTGTGACCCAGTTTATTTTTTTTTTCCTTGCAGAGTCTGTCCACTGTTAAAACAATGTCCACACATTTTCTCTCCATGAAACTTTTTGGTGTCACCTACAGTCAGCAGGGCTGTAGAAAGGAGTTACTCAGTGTGGGGGACAGACTTGATTAAGGGGAAACATGTTCTCTAAAATAACTAGTTTCTACTGGATTTATTAAATTAACAGGGTGGATATATTGTCTCTAAATTCCTCTCTTTTTTTACAAAACTCTTACACAAAATATTCACTAAATAAACCTATATTTTGAAAAGAATGAATCTGAAATTATGATATAGTTTTCTTTTTTTGAATTTAACCATTTTATTGTTGTTTTTTTAAGTTGAGACATACATTATGTTTTACTCAAGGTATGGTGCTATACTTTGGATTAAAGTGTCAAAAATTATTAAATCTTGGTTGTAGCATTGAAAAAATAGTAGGGCTGTGGCTGCTGGAGGAAACTTTAAATAAAAAGGTCAAGCTATAGATGAAAATTTTGAAATATGAAATATTAAAAAGGTATGCGGCTGTTTGCGAGGGTTATTCATTGACCATGAAATTGTATGAGAAATGGCAGTTCAGGTCTGGAGCTCAAAGGGAATTTATTTCCAGTTTTTCACACGTAGAGAGTTTAAACTTCCACCTGTGCTACAGGCTGCTGTTTAAAACTCTGCTGAGATCGAAAAGATAATGCAGGTCATCATTCTGACCCTTGATTTCTGGATGTAAAAACTATCAATTTAACGACAATACACATTCCTCTCATTTATGACTATATCTATTTTTATTTGGGCTGTTTAGAAAGCAGACATTTTCCAGCAGCTCTTTGCTTCTTTTTTAATTTGTGTAACACTCCAGCCAGTAGCTGCTCAGTAGTTAACCACATATGTTGTAATGAGCAGCTCTACTACAGTCGATTAAATGTAATCGACATCTGTAGTAAAGCAAACAGATTTCCTGATTTTACCAAATTAAGAACATACACATATTTAGTGAAATGTGTCCCAATATATCACACTATATCAGAAACCAGAGATCAAGTTGCACAGTTAGTTCTGGTTCTCTCCCTCCAGACAGTGAACTATTATGGACCCCAGGGGGTACTTACTCAGTTACAGAGGGTGTGTGGAAACTCTGGGGAGCAGGTCAGCTAACTTGACACTTTATCAAGTGTTTTTCATCGAGACTTTATGTTTTGGTGGTAACAGCCTAGCTCCCTCACATTCTCACTCCCAACTCATAAAATACGGACGCTTGGTCAGTGGCCCTACACATCATACTGTGACGCTCTGAGTACCCCTCCAGCATCGGTTTTGGGTGCTCAGGGATGGCATGTCAATGTATGCTTGTACACGAATTATGTGTTTTCAAAACAAACTTCTGTTTTCACAGGAAATGTACAGTTTCCACTTGTTAAAGGCATACAGCCTCCTTTCAAAGCAAACAAAATAAATGTATAAAGGTTTTCAGGTTTACTTCTATATCTTTAGGCAACAAGAGCATGTGGTTAGGTTTGGTAAAAACAAACAGCTATTGTTTGTTACGAAAGTGATAACATCACTTGACGTACATCACATAGACTACTAAGTGACATATGGTACTAGCATAGTATACTACACATACTAGCACACTGCATTGTTATTAAAATAACTCAGTTGACTTTTGGTTTCACACGGGACACAAGCAGCGGTCTCCCACCTGAAAGTCCAGAGTTTGTTTGACCCATCCACCTCACCAGCCACTCACCTTATGTAGACTTTCTTGCTCTTTTTACTTTGGCAGTTGCGTGGAGCTTCAAAGTATGCCGCTGTCCAGTGTATCTCATACCACTGCTATAAGCAGCCTTGGTGCAAGGATATCTTACACCGAGGGCCACTGACCAGGTGACCACTATCATGTTTTCCTGTGATAGTCACACCACTAAATTAGCACACATGAGCTGGTAAGCTGCACGTAACCGGCGTATTTTGTAGGGCTGTCCCCAAATATTCGGATATTCGAATATTCGTTTCTATGGGTAGGTATTCGTTATGAAAATTTGGTATTCGCTATTCGTTTTTTTATTTACTTTTTTAAATTTTATTATTTTTTTTTTTACATATTTTTTTGGTGCTAAATGTAGTCTTTTTGTTGTTGGTAAATGTAGGTTATCAATAAAAATCAAAACTTTTAAATTCCATTGTTAAAAATGTGAAAATATAGTATAGCCTACCAACGGAGCTTGTGCGCACGGCATGCTTGAGCGCATCCGTCTGAGGCTGTGGATCAATGCCAAGTTTTACCACTTTATCACTATTCCCTCTTAACTTGTAGCTGTTTTTTCGTTATCTTTTGAATTTAATATGAATTATGGAACCGCTTTTGTCAATGTTTGTCTCCCCCGTTTTGTACAATAAATTATTGTTTGAACTTGTTTCAACAAGTTTCTTTTGGAGTGCGTGACACAAGTGTGTTTTGAAAACGGCTGCGGACTGTCACCTGCTCAGTACGCATCAGTACCTTCGGATGCCGTGACAGTAATAGCCAATAATGTCAAAATATTGAACAGGATGACTAGCCAATGTGAATATCAAAGAAAGCATAGAATAATGTACTGAAGGAGACTGTTGTGCCATCACATTTTTTGGTGGTTTGAGAGCAAAGATCCGGTTGCCGCTGTGCAAAACTCAGAAAAAACCCTGGAGTCCAAACTGTTCTATGAGGATCTGTTGTCCCTGGAATGAAATGTGTTGCACCAGAGCCCAGTCCAAGTTTTGGTCAAAACACTGAAATGTGTTTTAAGGTCTGTGTGTGTGTGTGTGTGTGTGTGTGTGTGTGTGTGTGTGTGTGTGTGTGTGTCCTTCAGTCTGCCTGAACTGGGGCAGAAAGACTTATAATCAGGGATATTACAGGCCAACCAGCAGTCACCGACAAGTGTTCCACTGTGTGCTTGCCATGCAGCTTTTCCATCAAGAAAGAGAGACAAAATGTTCCCTGAGCATCCCTTTTTTTCTTTTCTGTTCTCTCTTCCCGCTGTAGGACAATAGCAGAGGGATTTCTGAGAGTAAACATTTTTTCTGTGTGTTAGAGGGAAAGGAAATGAAAGACAATGCGTGCGGTAAAGCAGAAAGAACAAAAGAAAACAGCATCACAGACGTGTCTGCATTATAAATTATAGATTGTGGGCAGATTGTTGGCATGCTGGCAGAAAATAGGTGGGTTGGATTTAAATCCAATGCATTATACTTGAAAATGCATATTTATTTTTTTGCTGTTGTTAAACGTCAATTAAAATATTCCTTGTATTTGTGTATTTATTTAAGTGCAATTATGAGAAGCCCCAGACATAATACACTTTAAAAGTATGTTTAGGCTGCATTGTGTTAACTTAGCGTGAAAGCTACTGTCGGTCTTGATTTCAGTTTAGTGATAAAGAAATAACTCTAATTTATTTTTTACTGTGGCTGTTATTGTCATTTAGAATAAGAAAGACATCAGTGATTACTGAACAGTTTCTGTTTTGTTTCATTCTCATTCCATCCTTTAGAGACAGAGAGAGGCACAGCATGCATAAATAAATCATACCTTATAGTCTCTCTGTCCTATACACCATGCATACTAAATAATGATCATTTATACATAACTGATTTATAAATAAATCAGTTGTTCTGTTCAACTGCAATCCTCAGCTTTCAGCTACATCTAACGGTCTTAATTCAGTGGATTGAGCTGGCTCAGGTGGCATCACGTACCTTACATGTGGACGTGGTTATGTGTTAAAAAGCAGCCATACATGGAGGGTGAGATTGTAACCTATACCAAAGTACACGGAGGCGATGCAGACTCCCCAGCTGACTGCTGGTTGTTGATCTTGACATCATCCCAAGTCAGTGTCTTTCAGTCTGGTGCTCACAGACAGCTGGTGTCTGCTTTTCTGTGAACTCATAAACACACATAAATACTAGCATGTTAAATATTTCAACAAATCAACTCAGCCTCCTATTGGCAGGCAAATTATTCTTTTCCAACAATTCTTAATGATTATACCATCATCCTTGTTATAGCAACCTGGTCTCACTCCAAAGTCGTCAAATCAGACACTTCGTTAGTGACGTCTGGCGTCAGACTCAGACGAAAAAAGCCGTCCTTTCACATCGGCATGGCCACAGTTGCCTTTATAGTTTAATGGCACCTTGCAGTGTCAAGGGGAAACGCAGTTGGGCAAGAATGAAAGTTAAGGTGGCAGAAGTCTGAGTAGGGCAGACGGGAGGAGTGGTGGATGGGTGCATCAACCATCGACTTTTAATTAAAAGGCTGGTGTTTGCGTCATGTATGATTGTAAAGCTAAATCCTGTTCTTTTTTCCTGAACCCCACCATGTGCTTTTGTTGCCTAAACCCAACCAAGTGTGTGTATTGCATGCATTTATTGTTGAAAGAAACAAAACCTCTATTTGCAGTGTTGTACCAGCATAGTTTATTTAATTATATGCATTATATGCAAATGGTACTTTTCCTGAGAAATGGAAGTGTATTTTGAAAAAGACAATGCTTGTAAAAGGCAGAACTTGACACGATGTCCCAGAACGTCATCAACCAATGCACCCAGGGTACCCAGCATGTCGTATCTCGATGTGGAATGTCCATGACCTAATGTCAACTGACTAGCCAACAATCGTCATTTAGTTAAGCGACAGTAGTTCCACTTAGCAAAAAATAAAACTTCTCAAAAACCATTATACTTAACATTTTTCTCTGACATATTAAAAAATATGAAGAACAGGTCTATACTACTAAAGCACGATATACAGTACAGGCCAAAAGTTTGGACACACCTTCTCATTCAATGTGTTTTCTTTATTTTCATGACTATTTACATTGTAGATTCTCACTGAAGGCATCAAAACTATGAATGAACACATGTGGAGTTATGTACTTAACAAAAAAAGGTGAAATAACTGAAAACATGTTTTATATTCTAGTTTCTTCAAAATAGCCACCCTTTGCTCTGATTACTGCTTTGCACACTCTTGGCATTCTCTCCATGAGCTTCAAGAGGTAGTCACCTGAAATGGTTTTCCAACAGTCTTAAAGGAGTTCCCAGAGGTGTTTAGCACTTGTTGGCCCCTTTGCCTTCACTCTGCGGTCCAGCTCACCCCAAACCATCTCGATTGGGTTCAGGTCCGGTGACTGTGGAGGCCAGGTCATCTGCCGCAGCACTCCATCACTCTCCTTCTTGGTCAAATAGCCCTTACACAGCCTGGAGGTGTGTTTGGGGTCATTGTCCTGTTGAAAAATAAATGATCGTCCAACTAAACGCAAACCGGATGGGATGGCATGTCGCTGCAGGATGCTGTGGTAGCCATGCTGGTTCAGTGTGCCTTCAATTTTGAATAAATCCCCAACAGTGTCACCAGCAAAACACCCCCACACCATCACACCTCCTCCTCCATGCTTCACAGTGGGAACCAGGCATGTGGAATCCATCCGTTCACCTTTTCTGCGTCTCACAAAGACACGGCGGTTGGAACCAAAGATCTCAAATTTGGACTCATCAGACCAAAGCACAGATTTCCACTGGTCTAATGTCCATTCCTTGTGTTTCTTGGCCCAAACAAATCTCTTCTGCTTGTTGCCTCTCCTTAGCAGTGGTTTCCTAGCAGCTATTTGACCATGAAGGCCTGATTGGCGCAGTCTCCTCTTAACAGTTGTTCTAGAGATGGGTCTGCTGCTAGAACTCTGTGTGGCATTCATCTGGTCTCTGATCTGAGCTGCTGTTAACTTGCGATTTCTGAGGCTGGTGACTCGGATGAACTTATCCTGAGAAGCAGAGGTGACTCTTTGTCTTCCTTTCCTGGGTCGGTCCTCATGTGTGCCAGTTTCATTGTAGCGCTTGATGGTTTTTGCGACTCCACTTGGGGACACATTTAAAGTTTTTGCAATTTTCCGGACTGACTGACCTTCATTTCTTAAAGTAATGATGGCCACTGGTTTTTCTTTAGTTAGCTGATTGGTTCTTGCCATAATATGAATTTTAACAGTTGTCCAATAGGGCTGTCGGCTGTGTATTAACCTGACTTCTGCACAACACAACTGATGGTCCCAACCCCATTGATAAAGCAAGAAATTCCACTAATTAACCCTGATAAGGCACACCTGTGAAGTGGAAACCATTTCAGGTGACTACCTCTTGAAGCTCATGGAGAGAATGCAAAGAGTGTGCAAAGCAGTAATCAGAGCAAAGGGTGGCTATTTTGAAGAAACTAGAATATAAAACATGTTTTCAGTTATTTCACCTTTTTTTGTTAAGTACATAACTCCACATGTGTTCATTCATAGTTTTGATGCCTTCAGTGAGAATCTACAATGTAAATAGCCATGAAAATAAAAAAAATGCATTGAATGAGAAGGTGTGTCCAAACTTTTGGCCTGTACTGTATTAACTTATCATCCACAGAAAAAATAAGTTTCACAGCCTCCACCATTTCTGAAAATGTCAGTAAGCATGTCAAAACTCTGGAACTTCCACTTAAGAGGTTGTGAATACCATGGGAGCGAGTGGTGGACTTGTGAACATGGTCAACACAACCCAATTTATTGGCAGTGTAAAATTAATTCTGCCTACTCTTAAATTAACAGATTGGTCAATGGGTGGAAAAAATTCTGTGTATTGTGTCTAATGTTACCTGAAAATAAACTGTGCACTGTAACGCTTTTCCAACTGAACTGCGTGCACCAGTGTTTGAACACTTAGGGCTCTAGTTTCCCGGCACAGCGCAGGGTGGCGAACCCCGCGCGGAGCAAGTTTCGAGCAGCGCAACCCGAGGCGCGCTCAGTTTGGTAGTTTGGCAGACCGAGGTGCGCTGAGATGGGTGTGGCGGCGCAGCAGGGGGAGGTGTCGACAGATCCAGCTTGGCGCAGTGACAGTTTGGTGCCAAAAGGCTTTGCCGAAGGTGCCCTAAAAGCTCGCCAGCTGAAACCAGGTCTATTGTCAGCACAGGCTGAGCGCAGCTGGTGTAGTGGAAGTTTGGCTGACCGGCGGACAGTGCGCACACGTCACCAAAACCTCACAGGCAGGTTTCCAGAATATCAGGCACATTAACAATGCAATAAATACCCAAAAAAACTCTATTCAATGCAACTATCTGCAATCAGCACATAAATGTATCTCTAAGTAAACTCTGAGTAAACTCTCATTACTCCTTGGCGAGGTGCATTTAAGGGTGAGGAGAGGGGCTCATTAGATTGGTGTGATGTGTGTAAAACCCACTCCACGCCTTCTCTCCTCCCTCTTTCCGACTTGCGCAGGTAGGAGGGACGGAGGTGGGAAAGAGGAGTAGCTGCGCCAGGCGCACGGTGTGTTGCAAAATCTGCCTGGCCACACCCAGTTGGTGAAGCGCAGGTGCGCTGTGCCCCCGCCTCGCCCAGTCTGCGAAACTAGAGCCCTTAATGTTAAACAGGACTAATGAGAAAAATCTGGCATACTGCACACAAATTATCTCTGGGGTTGATGATGTCGCATACAACATATCATTACTTACGTTAAATATCTCTGTGATACTACATGCAAGAGAGAGACTTACTATTTTTCGCCCAGAAGCTAATGTTAGCCATCCTGTTGCTCCAACAATGGCTCCAGTGTCATTATATGCCTTTCAGAAGCTTTGCAAACCAGCCTTGAACTTTGGTGTCATTTTAGAGACTTAACAAAATAAATCCATCATCATCTTCCATGATAACTTATCAATTTTTCCGATTTAATGAGAGTCGAAAAATGTTTACCTTTGGGTAAAATCCTGCGCTCGTTGCTGTCACCAGCCATCCAATCACAGTGCAGAAGGGGCAGGACCAAATACCACACGGACTTACCATCACAGAGGACACATACATGTGCTGAACAACAACAACTGCTGTTTTCAACTGGCAGAAGAAATGCATTGGTCTTATCAGAGAAACAACAGCAACTGTCCGACCAATGAGACATTGGTTAGACAAGAGCATGTTGACCAACCAATCAACCAACTGACCTGATGTTTACTTCAACTGTAACGGTTATTTAGTTTGAAAGCACTTGAATTGCACATGTAATGTACTTACATTAGACCGCTCAGCCAAAATAAACTATTCCAGAGGACAGCTGCATTCCTGTAGCAGGGATGCTCTATTCAGTGAGTGAAAACTGTGTTGACCTCAGTGCTGCAAAACAGATTGAAGAGACTGTTGAGCAGCCTGAGAGCCTGGCGCTGCTGAATCTTCACTTGGCATAACTGAGGAAGAGGGACATGCACCACTTGAACCACTCTCCCTCTCATTTCTGCCTCTACTTTGCTGTCTTTTTCCTCCTTTCTCTCCTATTCCCTTGCTTCTTTGCCTGTTCCTTTCTCAAGCTTCTTGTTATCTTCATTTCTCCACCTCCCATCAGGCCTCACGCTGGGCTGTGCTGAGGAGGTAAAGTGTTGGGTCCCATCTGGGCTAGATTTAGCTAACATCTGTTAGCTGACTCTCCTCCTTGTCTCTCCCACTGTCACTATAGCTGGCCATTATATCACAAAACAGACATGCAGTGCCATTAGACGCCTGCTGCTACACTCTTTTGACAAGAGCTTCCGCTGCATTCGCACTTTATCTGTTGTGTGCGTTTTCCTTATTCTCTAAGTGTATTTTTCCTTTGCCCTTTTCTATTCCCCCCCCTTGCACTTAATAGACATTATATTTCCTCCAATATTATTCAACAACAGTCCCAGTGTTGCAGCATGTCGGCTCATCAGCCTGCTGCCAAAATTTTTTTTTCCTTTAACTGTAATTGCCCCCCTCTCTGTCTCTGTCTCTGTCTCACACACACACACACACACACACACACACTGATGCTGATTAGTCTCCTGACCTTGATGCTACAGAAACAATTACTGAGTCAGCGTCATGCTAATTATGTGTTCACAACATTCCCTGGTGTGAATGTAACTCGGCTTTACCTCCATATAGTCTCTGCAGGAGAAATGGTGACAGCTGTACCCATCTACAGATTTACAGTGTTGTGTACTTAAATCATACATAACTATCCAGGTTTGACATGATGTGGAGTCTGTCTCCACTGCAGTTGATAAAAACACCACATCGGATCAGAATAGGCAAATTTAATCATTTCGAAAATGCCATATTGAGTTGGAAGCAGCAACAAAATACCAAAATGCATCAGGACAGAGGTATGTTTAAGGCCTGCCTTCCTACATAGAAGCAAGATCCAGGCTGAAAGAGACACACATTTTTTGTCATTTTTCTTCTCATTGTGATCATTTTGCATCTTTGCGGTTGCCTTTGTGGTTGTTTGTTGTCTCTGTGGTCATTTTGCATCTTACTGTGGTGGCTTTGCATCGCTTCGTGGTCGTGTTGGGTGAGTGATATGGCCCTAAAATAATATCATGATATTTCAGGGTATTTTTGCGACAACGATATTCTTGATGATATGACAAATTTATAAATAGTATTTTATTATTAATTTCAGAAAATAGAATTGCAGCAAAATAAGTGAGTTTTACATGTCAACCTAACAGTCTGCTTTCAACTATTCAGTAAAAACTAAACAAAAATGATTTTTAATTTTCAAAAAATTTTTTAGTTTGTAAACAGAAACAATATTAATAGTACTACAAAATATAATCAACCACAAATTACACATTTAAACCATTTCTCCTCTAATAATCACGCTGTAACCTGACAGGTTGTTATGATACCAGAACTATCACACATTCACATATATGGAGTTTTTTGTTGAGCCGTGAGCATCATGTAGGTTTACATTACGAGGGTTTATGACAAAATCACTTGACGACAGTGTGCGCAGTGAGAGAGAAGAGGTAGAGACTAGAGGCTGACATTTTTTCGGGAGTCCCACGGGTCATGTGATTCCCTTGGGATTCCCATGGGATGGGAATCAGTTTCACTATTCTTCACGTGATTAGGACGGGATAAGAAAAAATATCAACGGGAGCGGGCGGGACTGGGAATCATACTTTAACTACATTTTTCTCTCTCAGAACTGGTTCTTATGACGTGTTGTCTGACCACATCAGAAATCAAATGTGTTTGTCACTCTGAACAGCATCAAGGTGGAGTGAATGCTAAAACTATTAGGCAATAAACATCAAAACACAACATTAGATATCATATTTGGGTTTATATTCAACTAAGGTAGGCATTGTGTGATCCAGGTACTATAGATAGGCTTATATAAATATATATATATATATATATTTTTTTTTTTTTACTGTAACTGAAACACAACACGGGAGCGGGATGGGACGGGAGTCATTCTTGTGGGATTGGGACGGGATTTTTTTTTTTTCCTTTTTCATGGCATTGGGATGGGATGGGATTATTTTTGCGGGAGTGGGATGGGATGGGATTGAAAATCCATTCCTGTGTCACCCTCTAGTAGAGACACTGTGCTGCTGCCAGAGGAGCCGCTGAATGAGTTCCCTCTAAGTGGTAACTCGCTAAAAGAGTCTTAGAGGATCGGGGCTGTTGCTGAAAACATTCAGGACGCCACAGTTTATTCCACACTACTGAAGCTGCTTCTCTTTCTCAGTAATGATTTTGCTTTCAGCCATGCTTGTTGTTGCCATGCATAACAGAATGACATCAATATGTCAACAAGTTGAAATATCGCGATTATTGAGATATGAAATTTTCGTAATTTATTGAAAATGATACCAGTATTATCGTGAAGAGATGATATGGCACACCCCTACTGTTGTGACTCTTTGCAGTCTTTTTGCATCTCTTTTTTGTCCTTTTGTGTCTCTTTTGTAGTTTGTCTCTTTGCAGTCGTTTTGAGTCTGTATTGGTTTTTTTGGCAACTCTTTGTAGTCATTTTCCGTCTTTGGCCTATTTGCATCTTTTTGTGGTCATTTGTGTCCACTTTACCGCATCTCCTTTTAGTTGTTTTGCATCTTGTTTTGTGTCTCTTTGTATCTATTTTGTGTCGTTTTGTAGTCGTTTGATTGACTTTCCAACAACAACAAAAAAAAAACAGTCACTTACAGAGACTGTGGTCCTGGGCCTGTACTTGGTAGACGCGCTCAGTGATCAATGCATGATACTAAAAAGCTAGCTGTCACCTTCTGATGCCAGTGCGTGGGATGGGGAAGATTGCCTTAAAACTTCTGCTCTCTTTTGTTTAAAACATAGTAGTGAAATATAAACATGTCTCTTGAACAACAAGCAGGCTCTCCGGCAGCAGCTGTGTACAATTTACTGATGCCATGTTACCAGATTTTCTGGTTTTGTAGTCTCCAATCTGAAATGAATAACTAGCACTTTTGTTTGGGCGTGGTGGTGTGTGAAGTTACTTGGAGCAGCCTGTATCTTTAACAAAGGACAGTACTTCAGAGCTTTATTCATTGCACATGAAATCAGAGAAAATCAATTCTGCTCTTGCCCGGTCCCCAGCCCGGCATGTTGCCCATGCTTCACATGTGTGACATTCCACACAAACACATATCCTTTTCCTTCAGAACAACAAGGAACAGGCCGGAGCATTAATCAGACACCTGCTGCAGATAAATGCTTCACCCGTTCCAGCCTCTTTTCTCTGGAAATATGATTAGAGAGCAGAGCCCGAGCCTGTGGATGGAGAAATAGGTCTGTTTACATGTCGATGTTACGGTGGCCACAGCATGCATTTCTATACAGTTAAACTAGGAACCACTGTGTCCAATGTATAAAGGGGATTAGATTAGGCTCTGTGTGTATACACAGCAGGAGCCATAACAATGCTATTAGGGCATGGGAAGATGAAAAACTAGCATGTCATTGCATGTTAGGTGAGATGATTTGTGTGTGTTTGTTTGTGTGTTTGAGGGGAGGGTGGGCTTGCACAAGGCACAGTTTAACCCTCAGTTGCATGACGCTTGGGTGTTAATTACTGTATGTAGTTATTAAACTTAGAAAACTTTAGGTTTTTTTTACCCAGTGATAAAAATGTAATTAAGGTATTTTAATGTGTTTTAAAGGGGATGATTAATAAATTAATTATTTAGTTTATTTTAAAAGATTATGGTATTTTTAATTGTTTTTCAGCATGATTTAATAGTTTTATTAGGGGTAAAAAAAACACTTAAAAATGAAGCAATATGGAAGTAATCCCTTAGTTAAAGGAAGGGCTTTTTACAACTTAATAACTGCTTAAACTGAGGTGACAATCCATTAAAATCCATTCATTAATTTAGCTATGAATTAACCCAAAATAAACCCCTGAATTTGGACCAAAAATGAAAAAAACAATGTTCCTTATGAGTTACAGATTAAAGAGTATCTGTAATGTTATTTCAGAATTTTTGCTAACTCTTCAGACAACCCTAATTCATGCAGAAAACCTATTAAGAACCTCTTAATGTATTACAATCAATTGATTCAGTGTCTAATGCCTTCTAGAAAAAACTTTTGCATTGAAGAAAAATATTTATTAGACAACTCAGCCCCAATCTGGGTTAAATTTAAATACCTAAATACTGGATAAATATCATTAGACCCCTAAAATAAACCAAAATCCCAATCTTGAAAACACCTTAAATTGATCATTTAGTCAAATATCAACTAAATGTAGTGGTGTGAAAATAAAGGGGAAAATTATATCTCCCTTAAAATCTGATTAATTAGGTGTTTGGTGTGTTTTCAGGGGTAAATTAATTATTTGCAGTTTACACAGTTGTGTAGGTGCAGGTTTGTCCGTGTACTCTGAGAGCGTTCACACATGCTTGTGGGCTCTTTGACCACCATGTACACACAGGCTGCAGGGAAGCAGATGCCCCCTCTGGGAGGATCCCTGCTGCTTGTATTATCTCCACGGCTGGTTGCTCTGCTTCTCCGCAATTTGCAATATTATATCAGTGGGGTTTTTCTATTATGTAATTAACAACTCACCTGTGATAATTCTCTGTTGAGTTTGTGAACGATTAACGATTATCTGCTTTACAAAAATGCTCTGGATGTGGGCTGAGCTATTACCAAATTGAACACTCTGATATGAAATTATCAGGTATTTTACTTTGTGTGCAATCTACCAAATCCTTGGCCAGTCTTAAGACATGCAGTTTTTGGACATGAATGTGTATTATTATTCTTTGCAATACAAAATAAGGAATAAATGATGATGCACCTGCTCAAAAAAATGATCAAAATTGATTTATAGGAAAGTGAATATTTGACTGCCAAATATATGCTGTTGCTCTGTGTATGCTGGATGTCTAACTAGGTTGTTTCACTACACTTGGTTGTCAGGGCTGAGTGTCTATCAGGTTGTTTTGGAGTTTTTTTGTCTCCCAGTGGCCAAAAAAAAAAAATCATTAATGCAGGTTCAACAAAATCTGGTGATGTTAGTAAACATACTGTAGATTTCCCCTCCGTCCCTCCTGGTAGCATGTGTCTCCACGTTTCTAGAAACTCATTATTTATTTGTTGTTTATTATTTGTATGAGGTATTTTCTTGTATTTTTCACTGCTTTGGGGCAGAATTATAGTTACAGCAGAGAGTGGGGCGTGTGTGTGTTTATGTATATGTGTGTGTGTGTGTGTGTAATGAAGATGCAACCTTTTTGTTGTGAAAGCGTCTCATTGCAAACAATCTGAATGTGAATGTGTATTGTAGTGTGTATATTTACCATCAGGGAGAGCTGCTTGCACTTACAGCCTTGTAGCCAGTGAACCCTCCTTGGGTCTCACAAGGCTGAACATCGAGGCAATATTTAAGGTTTTTTCTAGCACAAAGTATGATAGAATATATTTTTAAAAAGTAAAATCTGGCCTGAATTCCCTAAATACGTCTTCAGGGTAATACATTTTAACTATACAAAAGAACCATCTCTCTCCACTAGATGGTGATTATAAAAGAACTGCCCTCCAGACTGCAGCTCATTAGGCCAACCCCCTTACAATCCCTTTACCCCTGTTCTCTTCCATCGAATCACTGAATTTTGCTATTCCTAGATAATTACCTGTCCACCTTTCCTCGTTGCACTCCTCTCTTATCCTCTTGTACTCTCCCCCTCTTTCGCTGTCCTTTTCACTCCCTCCTAAACCACTTTCTATTCTTCTCTTAGTCCTTCGTTATCCTCCTCTCCTTCCTCTTTTCTGATCTTGCCATCTTCCCTCCCATCCTCTCCCTTTCCATCATCCTTGTCTCCATATCCACATTGTCATACAACCAACCATAGCACCATCTAGCTACCAAAACACCTGGATCAGGCTGCCTCATCTCCACACTCATCTGATATCTGTGTCTGTCCTGGTGCTGCTTGAATGTTATGTTGTCCTCTTCTTTTTGTCCCATCTGAATTAGAGATGCACTGAAACAGCTTTTTCAGTGTCGATACCGATCCCGACGCTGTGGCTTTGAGTATCGGCTGATACCTGATACCGATCCGATATCATGGTTGACCTAAAAAGCTATATACTTCTACATGTAGAACAGAAAAGACTAGAGGCATCAGGCATTGATGACTACACAGTTCTTTCCTAAGATAAAATGAAACAAGATGAAACAGATTAACACAATGATGAACTATTTATTTTTAACAAAAATAAACAATAGTGCAACAGCAGTTGAAATAGTGTGAAATACCTCCACACTGCAGATTCTCTCCTTCGCTCCATGACGTATGACGTAGCTCGTGTCACAAGAGATTTAAAGGGAAAGGATCGGCTCAGGTATAGGTTGCATTTTCCGATACCCGATCCATCTATTTTGATGATATTGGGGTCGATATTTGATCCAGATATCAGATCGGTGCATCCCTAATCTGAATGTCTGAAGCTCTCACCTGGAGCCAGGTAGGGGTGTAACAATCCATCGATCTGGATCGATAGATCAATTCAGTGGTTAGCGATCCAATATCATCGATGCAAAGTGAAAACCTCAATCCATAGTTTTTATTTTGAAATTCTGTGTCAGTGTTAAACAGCGGCTGGCAGATAATGGCAAGCCACCAAGAGGAAGACGATGAGGATAAATTAAATTAATAAATAAATTTGCCCTCAGGTCTTATGAAAAAGATCATGGTTTGGGTTAAAATGAAAATATTTTTTTCCAGAAAGGACTTTCTGGAAAAAGCCACGAAGCTTAAATTATCCCGTGTGCTGTTCTATGTGGAGTCAGTCTGAAGGAAACTTTACTGCAGTTAAGAGTTGCAATTATTTATAATCATGTATGTGTTGTTTTTATCTGTTATGGCCAAAAGCAAAGAAGAAAGTGGTGGCAGCTGTTTCTTCATTGTGTTAAATGGGTATATAATACCGTCTCATATCAATGGCAGGCCTCTGAATCGCATCATATTAAAATCGTATCATGGGAAACTTTGTCGTCGTCGTCGTCGTCATCCTCCGCTTATCCGGGTCCGGGTCGCAGGGGCAGCAGCCTCAGCAAAGAAGCCCAGACAGTCCTCTCCCCTGCCACTTCTGTCAGCTCTTCCGCGGGAACCCCGAGGCGTTCCCAGGCCAGCCAGGTGATGTAGTCCCTCCAGCGTGTTCTGGGGCGGCCCCGAGGTCTCCTCCTGGTTGGACATGCCCGAAACACCTCCCAAGGGAGGCGTCCGGAAGGCATCCTTACCAGATGCCCGAACCACCTCAACTGGCTCCTCTCGATGTGGAGGAGCAGCGGCTCTACTCCGAGTCCCTCCCGGATGTCCGAGCTCCTCACCCTATCCCTAAGGCTGAGCCCAGCCACCCTGCGGAGGAAACTCATTTCGGCCGCTTGTACTCGCGATCTCGTTCTTTCGGTCACTACCCAGAGCTCGTGACCATAGGTGAGGGTTGGAACGTAGATTGACTGGTAAATTGAGAGCTTCGCTTTCTGGCTAAGTTCCCTCTTCACCACAAGAGACCGGTTAAGCGCCTGCATCACTGCTGACGCCGCCCCAATCCGCCTGTCAATCTCCCGCTCCATCCTACCCTCACTCGTGAAAAAGATCCCGAGATACTTAAACTCCTCCACCTGAGGAGGTAAACTTTGTAATATTATCAAATATCATATTGTTGTCTGAAGAAGTGAAATAATATCAAATCGTGACGAAACTAGTGATTCACAACCCTAGTGCCAGGTAGTCAATGCTGGGCTCTCTCTCATGTTATGTTATGTCTTGCACACCTTTACTGATTACAAATTCTGTGCAGTCAGTGGGGGAAACTACTGATTACATTGCTACATTACACTAAATCAGGTCTAACGAGAACAAATCATCTAGATTTGGAGATGATTTGCCCCAAATTAGAGTTTAACATCTGTAATTTAACATCTGACAACAGTGTGGATGATGATAAATACGAGAGGCTGTCACTTTTTCAAGAAGTCAAATTAAACCAAATTAAATCACTTAAAACACTTATTCCCAGACTGATGGATTTTAAGAACACCCTCTGCTGGAACACAAGGCGAACTACTTCAGATGGTCTGTAATAGACTGCAAACTTTGAACTCAGGTCAGAGGAGTTCAAATTGTTTCTTTTTTTTTTTTTTTTTACCACATTCAAAAGCTCAAATTTTTAATACAAAAGAACCGCCCATATAGATACTACTATCCAGTCAGCAGGTTACATATGTGCAATAACATACCTGCATTCTGTCACACAAAAATAATCAGATCACAGTTGTGACTTTGAGATCTGGCCGACCTTACCTTTCAAAAAATATTCAAAGATTTACAGTTTGTTGGATTGTGGGAGGACTTGGGATTGTGTAACGTGGTATCAGTAGGCTGCACACTCAGTCGGTGATGTGTTAGAAGTCAGTGCCATACAAATGCCTTACTCTCTGTGCCCTCAGTTTCATTTGAGTGGGTATGTTTCTCTCTGTACTTTGTCTTGTGGAGACACTTCATGATGCTGCTTTTAATATTCACCACATCTCAAAACAAATGATGAGACCTGCTGGGTTTGAACTGCTCATAGGAAGAATGTACATGTCAGAACAGCCGTGTGAAATTACTTGTCTCCTGTTTTGTCTCTCCTCCGTGTATTGCAGTGCTTATCGTAATGCACAGATTTGATTGGCTGAGTAGCATCATGTGGGATGATTTAACGCATACAGTTGGTCTGTGAGTGTTCTGGTCAGCTAAACTATTCATTAAAAGTGTAAAAATATTCAGTTGTTTATGCGTTACAGCTCTGGGTCCGGTGAGGACGGCGTCTTGGTTCCGGACACAGAGCATTTAGAGGGATGGTAGATTAACAAGAGGGATGCATTTTGGTCATTTCATCGTTCCCCCTTTCCTCCCTCAAATCACCTACTGAGTGCCCTCCTTTGCCTCTTCTTAATGTATGATAATGGCAGAAGTATGAAAAGTAGAAATAAAGTCAAACATTACGCCGCGCTTAAATTTAAAGCATATTTTTTATGTGCTAATGCAGCCAAATATAATTCACATAACTTCAGTCGTTGCAGAGGAATCAGTGTTTTGTGTGGTGCCTAGGTTGTAATTATGATCCATCAACGAGATGATTAAACTGGAAGTTTAATTAATAGAAGTGACACATAAATTTTAATTCATCTCATTCTGTGTGTGGACAGAATTTCACACCTCTGATCAAAGCCAGCACCCGAACTTTATTTGAGCACTTACATCTGAGTTGATGGCAGATGAAGGGCACAATGCTCCTCTTTGCTGAAGCTGATAACATGTGTTTTATGTATCTCTACATAAAATGTTGAAAATAACACCCCCGGTCCTGCAAAGGCCTCCACATCTCAGCGTCCTCATTGCTCCCTCAACAGTCTTTACTTCCACCTCGTTGCCCCAGTCCCACCTCTCCTCTCGCTTCTAACATGCCATCAGCTGTGAGCTCCTCCGTGGTTAACTAGCACCATCAGGTTGTGTTACCTTTCATTGTCTGTTAATTGGATTTAGGTGCTGTTAATTGTGTTCAGTGTTCTATCCGCTCACAGCTGTGCGGGCTGAGGTAAAGAGCTGTGATTGCTCTCATGTCACTAATTGTGCTGACGATCATACCCAGTCACAGGCGAGCTTTGGCAATGATATGATGATGGTAAACATAATAGTCAATTTGCATGTTGGGGTAAAGAGTGTGTAGATTACAAAGGGTACGATGTGTGTGTATGGATCTATGTATGTTGTCAATCATACAGCTTGCTTCTTACAATCCCATCTGCTGTAGTGCCATATTTACTTTATGTTAAAAAGTTGCAGATATTATAAAAGTGATTATATAGTGATGCAGAGACAAAATAATGCTTCTTAAATCCATTTTTTTTCGGTACAGTAATGAAAAAAATAGACAACTATTAAATATCTTTTACTTATTGGTAACCTTATTAAAACGTACCACCACAGCAGTTAACTCTTTTTACACAATTTTTGAATGAAACAAATATATATAAAATCCTGCTTTTTCACATTGTTTGAATGAAAATAGAAATATAAAAGTGAAAAATAAAATCCTGCTGTTTTTTTAACACATTTTTTGAATGAAAAATATAAATATACATTTCTGCTTAAACAGTTTTACTCAATTAAAATAAAAAGTATAGTGCAGCTGGTCAGCTTTAAAGCCTGCTCAGATTCAGTTTTACTAGGAACTTACTTAGCTTTCCCACTTTGTTAAAGTGCAGTAAACAAAACATGCTTATATCTAAAGTGCAGCTTAAACAATTTTACTCAACTCCAATGGCGTTGGTTATTTCTTTAGTGCGATGGTCAGGGAAACGCTCTTTCTTTTTAAACGACGACGATATCGTAGTTTGCACCAGATTGCTTTTTCTAGTCGTGCCGGTTAACGTTCAAACTCGGGTGGTGTCGCTTTAGATGCGTTAGCATGTTAGACGTGTTTCCAAGTACATACCCGACCGCTGTTCTGCAGTGTCGGGACATTGCATTTGTCTTGTCCACTTCGTATTTTACCCTGAAACCAAAGTGTTCCCAAACGGAGGACTTAAGGTTTGCGGGTGGGTCTTCAGGTTCGTCAGGCACACCATGTTGTCAAAATGCGAGAATGCGCTGCACAAAGTGAAAGCGGAGATTTACGGTCGGACTCGGTCCATCACTCAATTATGTCCGTCGGGGAACTAGATATTTTAAATGGTTTGGCTCGCAAAAACGGAATTAAAATAAAACAAAATAAAATAAAATAATATCCTGCGCCCAATAATTCGGTACAGGGTCGTGCAGAACCGAAAGTCGCGTACTGAACGGTTCGACACAAATATATGTACCGTTACGGCCCTAATAGTCACTGCATATTTTTACGTAACTAGTACAACTGTGATGATTGATTTTTTTTAATTTTCTTAATTACATATTATAAGGTGTTTTGAAATATGGATCCATGCATGTTTTAATGAACAGACAAAGTGAACACACATTTGGCTGAGGCCACACAGGCTGCACAGCTTTGTCAACTTGTCAGCTATATATGAGACAAGTAAGGAAATAATATAAAGGGAGGTCATTGTATAGTGAGTGTAGCCAGACTGTAGTGTGTGTGTGTGTGTGTGTGTGATGTAAATCAAGCTTGTCAAGTTAAGCTGCCTCAGTAGACAGAAGTCATATTTTGACATCAGTTCAGCTCTGCTCAGCAACCGCATTAATAATTATAATAGTCTGTCTTGTAAGAGATTTACAGCATATATATTTCAGTATTTCTTGCAGCAGTACATTGTGATGTAAATTGAAGATTAATAACCAGACGGTTGGCTGCCACCAGTAACTCCACCCGCTTGGAAAATATAACACTTACTGTCAAAAAATTTTCTTTGGCATGGCACTCAAAGGGACGGTATGTAATCTGTGACCTTATCTATCACATTTTCCTTTATGTCACACATTACAGTATCTCATCAGTTCAGTTTTTGCACTTGAAGAATATGTCATGGGAGTATCATAAAATTTGTTTATACAATAATTACTTTAAAACTTTGCATTTGCTTTATAACAAATTTAAACTAAACTTGTTTTTATGTATGTGTGTAGCTACAGTAAGTAACTTCTGTTAAAGAAATAACTTTTTGTCATATTTGCTGACTACATACGCAAGGACGAACGTTCGGCAGATATTCCATTAATGTCCCTCCTCACACTCATTTTGCGTCTAATGGCAATTTCTAGAATCTACTGCAGCTCATGGAACACAATCGATCAGAGCAGTAGAGTCTGTAATGCAGCTGTCAATCACGTCAGTCACTCCTTGTGAACTGTCAGACCAGGCTGATCAAATATGAATCAAGATTGTCTTACAGCATTGCCTATTTGTTGCCGCCAGTGTTTTCAGAAACATGTTTTAGTGTACTGTTTAGCTGTAAAATGAGAACGTTTGTGACACAGCCATCATGGTGGAAATAGTTAAATGAAGCACTGCCCACAAGCCGCACCAACTTTCTCATTTTACAGCTAAACAGTACACTAAAACATGTTTCTGAAAACACTGGCGGCAACAAATAGGCAATGCTGTAAGACAATCTTGATTCATATTTGATCAGCCTGGTCTGACAGTTCACAAGGAGTGACTGACGTGATTGACAGCTGCATTACAGACTCTACTGCTCTGATCGATTGTGTTCCATGAGCTGCAGTAGATTCTAGAAATTGCCATTAGACGCAAAATGAGTGTGAGGAGGGACATTAATGGAATATCTGCCGAACGTTCGTCCTTGCGTATGTAGTCAGCAAATATGACAAAAAGTTATTTCTTTAACAGAAGTTACTTACTGTAGCTACACACATACATAAAAACAAGTTTAGTTTAAATTTGTTATAAAGCAAATGCAAAGTTTTAAAGTAATTATTGTATAAACAAATTTTATGATACTCCCATGACATATTCTTCAAGTGCAAAAACTGAACTGATGAGATACTGTAATGTGTGACATAAAGGAAAATGTGATAGATAAGGTCACAGATTACATACCGTCCCTTTGAGTGCCATGCCAAAGAAAATTTTTTGACAGTAAGTGTTATATTTTCCAAGCGGGTGGAGTTACTGGTGGCAGCCAACCGTCTGGTTATTAATCTTCAATTTACATCACAATGTACTGCTGCAAGAAATACTGAAATATATATGCTGTAAATCTCTTACAAGACAGACTATTATAATTATTAATGCGGTTGCTGAGCAGAGCTGAACTGATGTCAAAATATGACTTCTGTCTACTGAGGCAGCTTAACTTGACAAGCTTGATTTACATCACACACACACACACACACACACTACAGTCTGGCTACACTCACTATACAATGACCTCCCTTTATATTATTTCCTTACTTGTCTCATATATAGCTGACAAGTTGACAAAGCTGTGCAGCCTGTGTGGCCTCAGCCAAATGTGTGTTCACTTTGTCTGTTCATTAAAACATGCATGG